>NW_028270140.1:52042567-57042567 GCF_037043375.1 Chiloscyllium plagiosum
CTGAAGAAGTGTCACTGGACTCAATATGTTAACTCTGATTTGTCTCCACAGATATTGCCAGACTTGCTGATATTTTCCAGCAACTTCAGTCTTTGATCCAAGCTTTGACCATGAGCATCAAGTGACACTCAAGTGTCACTCAAGTGCCAGGTGATGACTATCTCCAGCAGAAAATAATCTAATCATCATCCCTTGACATTCATTGACACTATTGTCACTGAATCTCTCACTATCGACAAATTAGGGGCTACAACTGACCAAAATTCTGGACTGGACCAGCCATATAGATACAATGGGAACAAGATTAAATCAGAGATGAACAACTCACCTCATGTTTCCGCATTGCCTGTCTACTATCTATAAGCACAAGTCAGAAATGTGATTGAACACTCTCCTCATTTGCCTGAATAAGTACAGTTCCAACAATACTTAAGACTTTGACAACAGCCAGGGCAAAGAACTCTCCACCCATCCTCCCCACTCTTGACTGACACCATCTTCCCAAACATTCACTCTGCCATCACTGATGCTCAGTAGCAGCAACATCGTCAAGTTGCATTGCCGAAATTCACCAAGGCTCCTAAACAGCATCTTTTAAACTATCTTGGAAGACAAGGAAAGTGGATTCATCGAAAACCACCACCTGCAAGTTCTCCTCCACATCATTCTGATTTGGACAAAAAATGCACTTTTTTTTAGTGTCACTTGATTAAAGTCCTGGAACTGTTTTTCAAACAGCATAGTAGTTGTACCTACTTCCCACAATCGCACAAGTTTAAGGTGGCAGCTCACCACCAGCCTCTCCAGGGCAATTAAAGATTAGAATAAGCATCGTCCTAACCAGTCTGTGAATGAGTTTTTTAAAAATGCTAGTTTGTCGAAATTTCCAGAATATCTCAAGAAATTTCAATTCAGAAAGTAACCCGTAGAGTCATTGTCATTGTATCAAAAGTTCTGCAGCACAGAGGGAAAAAAAAACTTTGACCCATTGAGTCTGCGCCCACAGAATAACAACCATCGAACTCTTCAAATTCCATTTTCCAGCACTGGGTCCATAGACTTCTATGCCTTGGCTTCACAAATGCACATCTAACTCCTTCTTAAATGTTACGAGGGTTTCAGTCTGTATCACTCGCACAAACAGCGAATTCCAGATCGCCACCAACATCTGGATGAAAATGTTTTTCCTCACATCTCTTCTCACCTTCCTGCTCTTACCTTAAAACTATGCCCCTCAATTTTATACATCTCAATTACATTCCTTCATATTCTCCTCTGTTCTAAGAAAAACAACCCCAGTCTATCTAATCTCTCCTCATAGCTGAAAATTCTCCAGCCCAGGCAACATCGAGGTAAATGTTCTCTGCACCCTCTCCAGTATTGTCAAATTCCTCCTGTATTATAGATTCATGAACCAATCTCTTTACAGTTCCAACACGTCTTTAAACTCTGCGCCTTGACTAATAAAGGGAAGTACATCACATGCTTTCTTAACCAGTTTATCCACCTGACCTGATACCTTAAGAGCCGGAGATGTGTTGCTGGAAAAGCGCAGCAGGTCAGGCAGCATCCAAGGAACAGGAGAATCGACGTTTCGGGCATAAGCCCTTCTTCCCTGGATGCTGCCTGACCTGCTGCGCTTTTCCAGCAACACATCTCCGGCTCTGATCTCCAGCATCTGCAGATCTCACTTTCTCCTCACTGATACCTTAAGGGACCAGTGTACATTCACACCAAGACCTCACCATTCATCATGGATTCCTTTGCAGTGTTTGCCTTGCCCAAATGCATTACTTCACATAATTTGTTTAACTTCATGTTTGCCATCATCTTGTTTGTTTAACAAAGCCAGAACAAAGGAGATGGAGCCAAAACAAACCTGAAGATGTGACGTCTCCCATCTTTACAAGAAGAGCATTTTGGGAAGTGGAAGCAACATTATTTAGAAGTATTCAGCAAACCTTGAAAGCGTTTACAGGCCTACTTACTTCTTCAGATCAAAGAGGAAATTCTAAATAAAAAATAATTCATGAAAAGCTATTTTAAAGATATCCCAGAATTGCCTATTTTAAAATAGACATGGGTAGAAGTTAGAAGGGTTTTCATATTTCAAGATGTCTATGTACTTGCTGTACTTCCAAAGTGCAACCAACTGCTTGCACTTTGGATCTCTCATGATTTGCAAAACAGATAAAGGATAAACAAATAAATGACAATTAAATATACCTGAATTAAAAACATAACTTCATCATTGACCATGTGCAATGTGGCTTCCATTCAATTTGAATTTTGTGAAGACATGGTAGCTGGTAGATTGCATAGTTACATTCCCGATGAAGAGCTTGTGCTCGAAACATCCTGCTCTTTGGATGCTGCCTGCTTGGCTGTGCTTTTCCAGGACCACATGTTTTGACACTGATCTCCAGCATCTGCAGTCCCAGACTGCAAAGTTAGAAGCCAGCAAAGTAATCTGCAGTGATTCTCCAATTGTCTTGCATCAAAGACAGCAAAAAGCATATTGGCTTTTTCTTTGGAGTTGGACTTGATCAATTTAAAGTTGGAGCAAACGTTTAGAATTCTTCTACGAATATTCTTAAAATCAATTATTGTTTGCACAGACATTTTAAATACATTACTGATGTTCTATCTTGAACAGTTTTCAGGTCAAAACATCAGTACAAGAATTTAAAATTAATGACTAACCGGAAAAATCCAAACAAATGTTAATTAGTCACATCTTTTCTCATCCTAATTAGTAAATAGTTACTCCTTGAATATTCAATGAAAATATTTTACAAAGAGACAACCTTGAGGCCTGTATTTGAGTTACAATCCATTCCCTTTCACAGCTAGCTGCCAATGGCACTTAAAGTTGGTAAGAGAAACAGGATCGAAATGACATTGAGCACAGAGCCATTCATGACAAACATCACAAACGATTCACATATATTTACAATTGAATTAACTCCACTTTTATCCGATCAAATTGTGGTGCTATTAAGATCCTGAAGAATATTCAGGAAAGGACTAATTAATTGATTCCGAGCTGTTAAGATGTATTTATAGACTTGCTTTCATTATTGCATCCATCATGTTTCCAGTTGGTAGCCAGACACTCATCTGAGCCATTAGGTTTTTGGTTCAAGTTCCAATCCAGGCTTGAACATAAAAATAGAGGCCACCACTCCATTAAAGTAAGTGAAAGAATTGCCCTGTCAGAGGGACTTCTTTCCAAATGAGATGCAAAACTGAAATCGTACTGCATATCATTAAGTTGGACAGATCCTATTATGCTGTTTCAAAGAAGGGCAGGGAGTTCTTCTCGGTGTCATGACCAATGTTTATCCCTCGATCAGCATCATAAAACACACATCATTTTATTATCTACAACATTACTGTTTGTGGGAAATTGCTGAATACTACTTAGTTACAGTGGCACTCTTCACAACATAATTCATTGGGTGTGAAGTGCTTTAAGGCATACAGTAATTATGATCACCACATCAAACAAGTCTTTCCTTTCTCATTTATTCACTATTTGGTTTAGTGTGTCAAAACAATTTCATGTTTTAGACCATTTCTTATGAGGGTGACTTTTTGATTTTCAGAGGATAATTTAATGGCTTTCAGAGATTTCATTTTCACTCTCACTAACTCCTTTATGAATCGCATTGTGAGATTACCTTTTATGTTTGTGTTTATATGTTTCCTCATTTAATAATTAAAAAAGCACAAATACTGAATCTTGCATACAAGATATATCATCACCCACATAAACAATCGGCAGATTAACAATCACTTTGTATAGTGCCTCCCTTGGAGCTCAGCTTCCCTGATTGACCAACATTGAAGGAACTTTCTCCTGTGTGCTTTCTCATCTCAGCATGGTGTATTTATCTATGAATGACAAAGATTTTGCCAGGAATGGATAAGGTTAATGCATAAAGTCCACTCCCTCCGTGACTCCCTTGTCAGATCCACACCCCCCACCGACCCAACCTCCACTCCCGGCACCTTCCCTTGCAACCGCAGGAGGTGCAACACTTGCGCCCACACCTCCCCCCTCACTTCTCTCCAAGGCCCCAAAGGAAACTTCCATATCCGCCACAGATTCACCTGCACCTCCACCCACATCATCTACTGCATCCGCTGCAGCCGGTGTGGCCTCCTCTATATTGGGGAAACAGGCCGCCTACTTGCGGAGCAATTCAGAGAGCACCTCTGGGCCACCCGGACGAACCAACCCAACCAACCTGTAGCACAGCATTTCAACTCCCCCTCCCACTCCACCGAGGATATGCAGGTCATTGGACTCATCCACCGCCAAACCACAACAACCCGACGGTCGGAGGAGGAGCGTCTTATCTTCCGACTGGGAACCCTCCAACCGCAGGGGATGAACTTGGACTTCACCAGTTTCTTCATCCCCCCTCCCCCCACCTTGTCTCAGCCGGATCCCTCCAGCCCGGCACCGCCTTCCTGACCTGCAGTCTTCTTCTTGACCTCTCCGCCTCCATCCTACTCCGACCTATCACCCTCACCTTGACCTCTTTCCACCTATCACATTTCCAACGCCCCTCCTCCAAGTCCCTCCTCCCTACCTTTTATCTTCTCCTGCTGAACACTCTCTGCTCATTCCTGAAGAAGGGCCTGTGCCCGAAACGTCGAATCTCCTGTTCCCTGGATGCTGCCTAACCTGCTGTGCTGTTCCAGCAATAAAGTTTCAACTTTGATCTCCAGCATCTGCAGACCTCACTTTCTCCATGGTACCTACCCAATCACAGAAACTCTACAATGCAGAGAGAGTTATTCGGACCATTAAGTCTACACCAACCCTCTGAAGAGCACCCCACCCTATCCCTATAGACCTTCATTTATCATTGTTAATCTATCTAGTCTGCATATCCCTTGAACACTACAGGCAATTTAGCATGGCCAATACACTTAACCTGCACATCTTTGAACTGTGGGAAGAAACCAGAGCACCTAGCAGAAACCCATGAATGCACAGGGAGAATGTGTGAAGACACCACACAGACAAGCACCCAAGCCAAGAATCAAATCCGGGTCCCTGGTGCTGTGAGGTGGCAGTGTGAACCACTGAACCTCCATGCCACCTGTAACCACTGTCTCTTGGGCCAATTTGCCAAAATCTCTACATATTTTAAGCACTGGTGTAGACTTTGAGCATCTACAATCCAAGTTTTTAATTAAACAATAAGAATAGACTTTATACTACTTTTAAACTTCATCAGATTTTAACAGATGGCAGAGAACCAGAGGGCAATAGTATAAGTTACGAAAGTGGCAATGTTTCAGTACAAGAGCTTTTGACCTGTTTAGTTAGTTGCCAGTATGTGCAACACTTGTACTTCTTATAGATGTTCGCAAAGGAATGGGATCACTTAAATGAAACTGGAAGATATATGTAGGTAATGCATAAACTAGGTCCAATGATATTAGTCTCTGCTACTTTCTGAAATTGGCTTGAATACGTTTTAGGATGAGTAGAACAAAGTGTGACTTCCCAGAGTGTTTTTCTTCATTAATTGAACTGACTTCTTTTTTCCTTCGTGTTTTATTTTAGTTTCCATCAGGAGGTTATGAGAATGTGACAGTGAAGCAATGTGTAGGTTACAATATCTCATTAAGCAGGTTTAAAGGATGAGCTCATTCGTCACAGAAGCTATTAACTATCTCTGTTTTATTTCTGCACTTCTGCTTTCACTCCGACCCACCCTCCCATAACCATTATAGCATTCCCCCCACACCCTACCAGTCTCTACATTCACTTGATCATCCTCACTTATTTCCACTGTCTTCAGCATAATGCTAACACTCAACAAAACGTCTGCTCCCTCCTCATTCAGGAGCATCTCAGTCACTCCCAACATCCCCTTCCTATCCTATGACAGTTATGCATGCAAAGACAAAAAAATGTAACCCTTTCTACCTTCTCTCTTCTTACTCCCAAAAACCTCAAACACTCCTTCCAAGTGAAATAGTGGTTTGTTTGTTCTAATTTAATTTGCTGAATTTGCTGTTCAAAATGCAGCCTTTGTCACATTCAGGGAGACCAAAAGCAGACTTGATGCACACTTTGCAAAACAGCCCTGTTCCGTCTGTAAATGTGATCCCAAATTTACAATTGTCTGTAACTTAAATTTTGCACCCTACCCTGACATCTCTGTCTTCTAGTGTTTCAATGAAGTTCAACATCAGCTTAACAAATAACTCTTCCCCTCTCAATTAAACATTTTAAAGCCCTCTGAAAGCAACACTGATACCGAAACATTACAGATTATAACTCCTGCCCCCTTTTTGTTTGATACAAATGATATTGTTGATGATGATTCTAACATCCTCCTTGACATTGGTAGATACATCTTTTGTTACTTTTCTTGTTCCTTTGCTCTGAGCTTTTGCCTTGTACTGACAATCCTCTATTCTGTTCATCTCCCCAGACATGTCCTCTCACTGAAACCTACCAGCCTCTACATTCGTTCCATCTCCACCCATTCTAACTTTCCCAAACTCTGTACTTCCACTAAACCTATATCTGCATAAGCACTTTGAGGAAATAATTTTTGTGGTACAAAAACGCTTCTTCATGAAGGTAGGTGTGTCAAAAGCAGACAGTATTAATTTTAGCAAGGGCTTTTTTTTGAAACAAAGGTCTTATGTGGCAGACCGGACAGACAAATGAAGCTAAGGGAGACAAAGGGAAAGTTTGCTGAATTAAGTGGCAAGAAGCAAAGGAGAAATCATCCACTGTTCTTTTCAAAACTTCTCAATGTTTCCAGAGAGGCTTCAATACTCAATTCAATTATGGATATGATTTAGTCTGAAATGTAAGCTCACATAATTATGAAGTTTGCAGAAGCCATAAAAATCGGACATTTGGTTCATCTAAATGGGTGATAGTAAATTGGCAAATACTACTCAAACCCACAAATTGTAAGGTAATACATCTGGTGATCGCAAGCCATGCTGGAAATCTGAGTTGTGCGATGCAGAGCAATGTAGAGAAACAGAAGGACATTGAAGTGCATGTCCTTAGGTCACAGTGTACAGGGGGACAGTCTAGTCATTGAGTTAAGAAAGAACTGATGATAATTAATGTATTGGTTGAGACATGGATTATAAGAATATAGAGGTTGTGCTTGAACTATATGAGAGAAGTTTGACCCAAAATCAGAATATTCTGCATTATTCTGTTTACCATAACACATAACAAAGGTGATCACACTTGAGAGATAAAGGAGGAATATACAGTACCCTGAGAGTATGCTGTGAGTACACAGGAAATTTCTACGGATGTGCTGAAGAATGGAATGTCTCAGTGAAGAGGAAAGATTTGCTAGGCTGAGGTAGTTTTCTGTAGAACACAGGAAACTGATGGGAGATTTAAGTGATGTGCGTTACATGGGAGGCTTTAAAGAGAAGAAAACAATGATCTATTATGTTAACAGCAAGTGTCAGAGGGTTGGTTCTGTTACTATACCAACTCACTGAGCACACATCAGAACCCACGTTGAGATGAGATGAAAGTATGTTCTATTAGTGAATTTACTATTTAAAAATAGAACACTCATTGTTAAACTCATTAACAACAAGTAACTTATTTTAATCCCTTAGAAAATTAAGAATTTGAATTTATAGCATGACTTCAACAAAGTCTGAGAATGCTGGAAAAGCTCAGCACATTTGGCAGCATCAGTGGAGAGAAACAGAGACAATTCAGGAGAACAGTCATATTAGACTCAAGAGTTAACTGTTTTTCTCTCCACAGATGCTGCCATACCTGTTGACATCTCCAGCGCTCTGTTTGTTTCATATTTCCAGGCCTGCAGTATTATGCTTTTATTTTTTAAAAATGTCTGCAACCACTTGGAACTATCAATCAAACTGTGAATTGAAAGACATCCAGGCTGAAAAGGGAAGGTTGTAAAGTCAATCATTCTGTGCTAATCAATTAATGATAGCCCTCAAGCTCATGCCAACAAACATTTTCAAAAATTTAAAATACAGGCATTTCAAATGATGTCTTGGAAATGTAAGGTTATCTTAGTTGTCCAATTCTGCAAGCTTAGGCTTGCTCCAATCAGGTCTAACAGATTCCTTGGTATCAGGAATGAGGGATGACAAGAGGCAATTGCTGTTTTGTATGAGCAGCTAACTGTAAACTATGAATGAGAAACAAGACCCACACTTATTTTTGCTAACCCCCAAAAATATGACTTGGCTAGGGGGTTGTGGGTGGATGTTGCAGGGGGATATAGATGGATGTGTGTGGGGGAGGGGTGGTTTCATATTCAGGTGGACTTCCAGATTTTGATTTCTTTTGTGTTCATTTGTGATGGAGGAGAGACTCTCTTTCATTATAAAAATTTAGACCAATGTATTTTGTGCATCTTAGGTGTTATATTTATCCCATGTTTCTGTATTTTCTCTCTTACCTTCCTAATCTATCAAAAAATAGATCACTGAAGCATTAACTCAATTTCTTTCTTCACAAATGCTGCTAGATCTATGCATTTCAATAGTTTTGATTATTGTAGATAATAACTTTTGTAGAGTGTTTATGATATTGTTCCATATTTGTCATGTACATTTATATTTCAAAGACACTGTTGTTGATATTTTCTCTTCCTGGTAAAGATTTTATGGTTGTCATGAAGTGTTCATAAAGCTGGGAATATGTTGTTCAGTGTGTGTTCAGACAGCAAAGCATACACAAACAGAGACTGCTGTTTGCTTCTTTTTTCTAAAAAGCACAGTACCATCTTAGCAGGAGGATCTACTTCCCTCCATGATGTCAGTTCTGAGCTTGTAAGAAATGATATCTGTGTACTGAAGTGACCTCCCACAGTACCATAAAGGTTCAAGGTGGAATTAATGTCTATTGCTCTCTGCTGGTGATCAATTGAGTGAACTGGCTGTGGTTGTTCATTTCCACAGGGAGCTTTCTGGATCAGTAGCATCAAAGAGATACAGTGAAGTGCTTTTCTTATCTGGATTTTGTCAACATCACATTCTTTAGATGTTGTTTGAAATGTGAGGGGGTGACCACAATACACAGAGCTGAAGATGGCAACTGGCACAAGGGTGATATTTCCAATTTATAGCTACTATGGTATTGAAAGCACAGAATGGCAAACAGGTTTAACTGTTAGTATAAATACCGATTGTCTTTTTATTATGTTGTAATGTCACTAAAATAAGCACATCAAAATAAGAATTTTTCAGTTGCATGGTGATGGTGCACTCAAATTTGTAGTGTAGTATGGAAATTGAATTCACAGCTCCTTTGTTTTGCACACAAAAAATATGCAGACAGAAATAGAAGCCAATACCATACACAAAAGTAAGAATGGAAAAAATGATAGGAAGTCAGCTGCATGACCTCCCTTTTGGCCAGTTTACAAAGGCAACTACAGAGGAAAGGAGCCTGCAGCACTAGCTTAGAAGAGGAATGACAATGAAAAATGTCAAATAAATGCTCATCACCTCACACCTCATTGCTCAATAGGCCTGAGTGAGAAGATTACATCTTTTAGCTACATTTAACCATCATCGGAGGTGGCTGTAATGTTAAAAGGCATTTGGTAATTGCATGCTGCCTTCAATGTTACAGTCTCAGTGAATACTGTCATTCATTGTCTTGCCTTTTTGAGATAATGGTACCAACATTAAGTTAAAAAGTATATTTTTTTAATAAGTATCTTCAGACAAAAGGGTTAACATTCAGGATACTTCTTCCCATTGATTGGAAGTCTACATAAGGATAGCAAATGTATTGCTTTTTTTATCTGCTTTGAGGGCCGATATACAACTTGAACATTCAAATTGATTATTAGTCAAAGTAAGAGCAGTAGGAAAATGATGAATACCAATGTACACAAATTTTTAAAATAATATCTTCTTAAACCTAATCAATCAATGAGAATCGTGCTAAGTTCGTTGGCTGTTTTGCTTTGACATCAATCAATAAAGACATTGGGTATTCCCTTGTGAGACTTGGAGGAGCAACACTGCTTCCCCTGACTCACAAAGAAACCTTCAAAACTATTTCCTTGCTCTTAGCTAGCCTATTCTCACTCATGGTTGATATTGCAGTTGCACTGTAATTTGTGAGGTCCAGAGATAAAGTACTCAGACTTTGCAAGAATGCAATAGACCAAAATTTTTGAATTTGTAAGGCTCTCATCCAACATGGATTTAAAATGGAAGGAATTGCAAGCATGGTGAAAGCATGGTGAGCAATCCACAGCTCTGATTATAATGCACAATCGACCATCTGAGAATTTTATTTGAAGATCAGTCAAATATTCAGACATTCTGAATGTGTGAATTTGAATCTCCTTTCGGAATAGATTTTCTCATATTCTTTCAGGAAGCATCACAAAGATCCTTTTCAAATTCTGAAGTACTGCACAGAATACTTCATCCATGTATCCGCCTCTATATGACTTTTCCTAGCTAAACTTGAAGAAAAAGTTTTATTTACTGAAACTGAAGTAGTTTAAGGACATCATTCCAGCTCTGAATCCTGGATTACCACAAATTCAATTGTCCTTCTGCTGGTATGCAACTAATCTTCTCAATTGAAACCTGATTGTGGCTCCTCATCTGTCTTTCTATATGTCATGAAAGTTCATGTGTTTGTGAACATTTCATCAGTTATCTTCCCAGGTGGTTTATCCAGTCATCTAGCTTGTGACACAAGCTGCCTGAAAAATTAGGTTTGAACTCTGTTCAAAAATCACAATCTAACCTCTAAAAACATTACCTTCAAAGAGGTAAAAATTGAAATCTTTTTCCACCACTTGTGAATCCAAAAAATAACAATACATTACAAACCTACATGGCACACTAAACATTAAAATCATTACGTAAGTATTTACAAAGACAGGCGCACCACCTATTGTGTGGATCGTGTCCGATTCGAGTTTTGTTATCGCCGCTCGTCGACACAAAAGAAAACTCCTACATAGCTTCAGCACAGCCAGATGTTAAAGGGACGGTTCCTATTGTTGCTTAGATTACACCAAGCAAGGATTGAGCAAGGGTTGTAAAACCAACAGATTAGTTATCTCTTACTATCATCATCTGTTATGTTTAGTGAAAATTGTAGAACATAGAAAAGTACAGCACAGAACAGGCCCCTGTGGCCAAAATGTTGTGCCGAGGATAAACCTAATGTAAAATATAGTAACTTAACCTATGCACCCCTCAACTCACTGACATCCATGTGCATGTCCAGCAGTCGCTTAAATGTCCCTAATGAGTCTACTTCCATCACCACCGCTGGCAACACATTCCATGCATTCACTACTCTCTGCGTAAAGATCCTACCTCTGACATCTCCTTTATACTTTCCTCCTAATATCTTCAAGCTATGACTTCTCATACCAGTCAATCCTGCCCTGGGGAAAAGTCTCTGGCTATTGTCTCTATCTATTCCACTCATTAATTTGTACACCTCGATCAGGTTTCCTCTCTTCCTCCTTCTCTCCAGAGAGAAAGGTCCAAGCTTACTCAACCTTTCTTCATAAGGCAAGCCCTCCAGTCCAGGCAGCATCCTGGTAAACCTTCTTTGCACCCTCTTCAAAGCCTCCGTATATTTCCTATAGTAGGGTGACCAGAACTGGACACAATATTCTAAGCGTGGTCTCACTAGGGACTTGTAAAGCTGTAGCAAAACCTCACAGCTCTTAAACTCAATCCCCCTGTTAATGAAAGCCAAAACACCATATGCTTTCTTAACAACTCTATCCACTTGGGGGGCAACTTTAGGGATCAATGTACTTGCACATCCAGATCCCTCTGTTCCTCCACAGTGCCAAGAATCCTGTCTTTAATCCAATATTCAGCATTCAAGTTCGACCTTCCAAAATGCATTAATTCGCATTTATCCAGTTTGAACTCCATCTGCCATTTCTCAATCCAGATCTGCATCTTGTCTATGTGGCACTGCAGCCTTCAGTAGCCCTCAATACTATCGACGACACCTCCAACCTTTGTGTCATCTGCAAATTTACTAACACACCCCTCAACCAAGTCATTTATAAAGAGTACAAAGAGCAGAGGCCCAAGAACAGAGCCCTGCGGAACCCCACTCAACACTGTCCTTAGGGCAGAATATGTTCCATCTACAATCACTCTCTGCCTTCTGTCAGCCAGCCAATTCTGAATCCTGATAGTCAAATCTCTCTGTATCCCATACTACCTGACTTTATGAATGAGCCTACCATGGGGAACCTTATCAAATGCCTTGCTGAATTCCATATCCACCATATCCACTGCTCGACCTTCGTCGGCCTGTCTTGTCACCTCCTCAAAGAACTCAATATGATTTGTGAGGCACGACCTGCCCCTTACAAAGCCATGCTGACTGCCTTTAATCACACAATGCTTTGCCAAATAGTCATAAATCCTATTCCTCAAAAACTTTTCCAAAAGTTTGCTGACCACAGACATAAGGCTGAATGGTCTGTAATTGCCAGAGATTTCCCTATTACCCTTCTTGAAAAGTGGAACAACATTTGCGTCCTTCTAATCCTCCGGTACAAATCCTGTGGAGAGTGAGGAGGCAAATATCCTCGCCAGCGGCTTAGCAACTTCCTTTCTCGTTTCCCGGAGCAGCCTAGGATAAATCTGGTCTAGCCCTGGGGACATATCAATCTTAATATTTTCCAAAATTTCCAGCACATCTACTTCATCAATCTTGATCTGATCAAGACTGTATCCCAGCTCCTTAAAGTTTTCATTTACAGTAAGTTCCCTTTCCTTGGTGAAAACCGAAGCAAAAAACTCATTTAGGGCTTCCCCCATCTGTTCCGACTCCATGCACAAGTTCCCTCCGCTAGCCCTGATCAGCCCTACCTTCTCCTTGATCATTCTCTTATTCCTCACATATGAGTAAAATGCCTTTGGGTTCTCCCGAATCCTTCTTGCCAAGTCTTTTTCGTGCCTCTTCCTGGCTCTCCTCTGTCCATTTCTGAGCTTCTTTCTAGCAAGCCTGTTATCCTCTAAAGCTGTGCTAGACCCTTGTTTCCTCCACCTAACGTAAGCTGCTTTCTTCCTTTTGACAAGAAGTTCCTCTGTTCTCGTCATCCAAGGTTTCTTAATCTTCCCCCTTCTTACCTGTCTCAGAGATACAAAGTTGTGCATCACTCGCAACAACTGCTCCTTAAATAGCCTCCACATGTCTGCTGTGCCCTTTCTGTGGAACAATTGCTCCCAGTCTGTACTTTTCAACTCCTGTCTGATAGCATCATAATTTCCTTTTCCCCAATTAAATACCTTCCCTCGGTAATTGCTCCTTTCACTCTCCAAGGCTATGCTGAATGTGAGGCAGTTGTGATCACTGTTACCAAAGTGCTCTCCCACCGCGAGATCTGACACCTGTCCTGGCTCATTGCCGAGCACCTAATCCAAAATGGCCTCTCCCCTCATCGGTCTGTCTACATACTGAGTAAGGAAACCCTCCTGAACACACCTGACAAAAACGGCTCCATCCAAACCACCTGCACTTAGGAGGTTCCAGTCAATATTGGGAAAGTTGAAATCACCCATAACAACAACCCTGCTGCTTCTGCATTTTTCCAGAATCTGCCCACCTGTGAGTTCTTTTATTTAAGGAATATTGGGAATATTGGGAGATTTCCTGAAGAATGCAATGGTTAGTTAATACTATCTTGTAGACTGTGGTAAATTACAAAACCAAATGTCAGTCCTCACCATGGCCTTGATCAAAAAATTGCAAATTGGCATTATTCAAGACAGGTTCTTCACTTGTCCAAAGTCAATAGAACCTCATGTAAATCATCACAAAAATAAAGAAAATGATTTGTTTGTTTGATCAAATTAACATTTGGAAAATAGTAACAGATTTAAATTTGCATGTTTGATCAATTCCTGAATATCTTGAAACCAACCCAAACTTCCTGAAGTAATTAGATTGTTAGATTACTTTACAGTGTGGAAACAGGCCCTTCGGCCCAACAAGTCCACACCGACCCGCCGAAGCGCAAACGACCCATACCCCTACATTTACCCCTTACCTAACACTACGGACAATTTAGAATGGCCAATTCACCTGACCTGCACATCTTTGGAATGTGGGAGGAAACCGGAGCACCCGGAGGAAACCCACGCAGAGACAGGGAGAATGTGCAAACTCCACACAGTCAGTCGCCTGAGGCGGGAATTGAACCTGGGTCTCTGGCGCTGTGAGGCAGCAGTGCTAACCACTGTGCCACCGTGCCACCCACATAGTAATAGTCATAATATTTCTTCAATGCATTAGCACGTACAGCGGTTTCTTGAACTTTCACGAAAAGGTTACAAGAAAAACAAATTTGAAAATTTGTTGGAGCTTATGAAGTAACTCTTACAAGCCAGGAAGATTTTCAAGAAATTCATTACTGACAAGAATACAGTTTGCAAGATTACGGAAATGTGTATTGTGCCAAATGTCTGATGTATTATGCAACAGTTCTGTGAATACAGAAAATTAAATCATCTCTGTGCATTGGGAAATTAAAATGGGAGCAAGCTTGACGAGAAAAGGAAATGAAAAAAAAGGAAACATACTACAGTTAGGAAGTAATATCCTTCAATTCATAGCAGTTTACTTGTCAATTATGGAAAAAATAAGACTCAACATTAACTTTGGATATCTTATATTGATCTTGGTAATTAAGTGAAACAGTTGTGTAAAATAAAAAAAAAAAGGTTTGAGCCTTTGTAACACACTTAAATCTGCCTATAACAAGGTAGATTTAAAATAATCACCACTCAAGCATTTTGATATCTTTTAACTTGTAAACATGTGAGACTTACATCATCATGGCTATGTTTATGTTTTTAACACAAACTTACTGTTTGGCTTTGGCATATTGTACTGGGCCCTAAAGAGATTAAACTTGGTTTGTGTAATGTACATACTTTTGGATAACAAAATACAGTTCGGAGGTCCACTGAAAACATAATAGCTCAAAACTCTTAGATAAGAGGGGAAACATCTTTAGTCAGTTCTCACATGTAAAAGTGGGTTTGAGTGGTTTAAGAATAATCTGATACTACTTGATTAATAGTCTTTCCTCGAGTTGCGGATCTACTAGCCATATTAATGTCAAAAAAGCATGCTTGCTAGGTGCAAAGATTTATCAAAGTGAAGTAAGCTTGAATTTCATCACAGTTAAAATGTTCTATTTAGCTCTATTCACTAACCTATTTTCAACCTGTACTTTTGTCAAGTTAAAACATTGTTCAGAAAGAAAATCAATTGAGAAAAAATGGGGAGTAAGATTTTATTTTTGATTGACTATTCCTTTCATGCCCTCTCAAAAAGACATGCAATATTCAGTCCAAGAGGGAAGGAGGGCAACCTACTTCTCACTGTTTGTACCAACTACCATTCAGTTGGCAACAGCATTACCTCAGAATCTGCAGTTTCCCAAGATCAAATAATATACCAGAACTTGAGTACAAAATTCAGGGCTGACAGTCCTTTGTAGGACTGATGCAAAACTCTACTGTTGGAGGTGCCATCTTTTGAATGAGGGCACATTCTACCCTCTCAGATTTTTATCAAAAAACTAATACCACCTTTGAGGTAGAGCATGTATGTTAATCCCTTTCATTGGGCCTTTATATTGGAGGTGAGTGGTTTGTTTAACCTCTTTTCAAACATCAATTATAGACAAATGACTCAAATCTGCAACATATTTAACACACGAGATGACACATGATTACAGTCATTGTCAACTGTAGCTCAGGTGATAACACACACACCTCTGGGTCAGAACATTCTAGGTTCAAGTGCAGCAGTCCAAGAATTACAATTAATCTATTTCACTGACTATAAAGCACATTGAGATAGATAATGGTAGGGAAGATATTACATAAACTCACATTCTTCTTCCTTTGATATTGTTTTGATTTAACTCCTTATAGGTAACAGCAGAATTAAAAGTCAAGATTGTACAAAATCAAAAAAACAATGACACATAAGCATCTGCAAGTTTTTTGCAAGTTTTGTGTACAATTCTTGTATTTTCCGTTCTCTGATATGCTTTCACTTTTTATTTGCAGAATCTCACTGAAATTGGCATACTCTTAAGATGTCATCAACTGTCATCAACTGAAACATATACATTATTTTCTTCATGAAAATGCTCTATATTCAGATGTTCTATATTCAGTGCTACCAGAAAAATCCCAAGGTATTGACTATGTTCACTGATGAGGTTACAATCACCATTATTAGCACTTAGTTGCTCCAGTGCAAACAAAAATCAAAATCATGTTTATTTTATCTAATGCATTTTAACAGGAATTTTGCATATTTTATATATTCATAAGATGGCAGCAGTGGTAAATGTTACCAGAATACCAATCCAGAGGCCCAAGGTGGCACTCTGGACTCATGGGTTTATATCTCACTCAGGCATGAGGTGAAATTTGAATGCAATGAATTAATGTGGTCTCAGTATTAGTAACCATAACAAATATCATTATTGTCATAAAAATTCATCTGGTTCACCAATGGCCTTGAGGAAAGGAAATCTGATGGGATCTTAGGGAGACAACAAATGCTAGCCTAGCCAGCAATGCCTATATCTCAAAGAATAAAAAGAGATACAGAGGTTACATACCCTCCTGACAGAGATTGCTGTCAAGTTTGAGCCATATGTCCAAGTCATGTGCATTGACAACATACTCAGTTTTTAGGAGATATCCATGAGAAAGTCTTCACTGAAGCTGCTAATTTCGGTGGAACATGTGCTTACATTCAACAACAGATTACTTTTTCTAATGATGATACAGGGCTACATAAAACAGATTTGTGCATGTCCTGAACACTCACTTAACACCTTCTCTGAAAGATGATGCACCTCATAAGGAAAAACATGGTTTCTTCATCCAGAGAGTTGCGAGCCTGGGAAATTCTCTGCCACAGGCAGCAGTTGAGGCTGAAGGGATTTAAGGGTATGGGAAGAAAAAGGTACTGGAACTGGAATACCAGCCATGACCCCAATGACTACTGGAGCAGGCTTGAAGGGCTCAATAGCTTACTCCTCCTTCAAATTTCTACGTTTCTATGAACTATACTGTTCTGACTCATCTAGTCTTTCTCAAAATAAACTTCAGCACATTCATTTCCAAATTTTACTGTGTTTGTTTTCAAACTGGTTTTTTCCTCCCCTTTGACGATTGCAATATTGCTTCTGTCTCCTGTGCTTGAAATGTCAATATAAATCATGCACTTGGGTTCTGGTGTGACAAGCAGGCCTAAATCTTCAGACTGACAAGCAAGTGTATATCAACCTGGCAATTTTAATATTTGGCCTGGAACATATACACTGCAAAGACTAACAACCCTCAAACGGAGATTTGTACAAATGCCCAAATCATAGAAAATGCACGTCAGATTTGTCATATTCTCAAGACACTAGTCTTTTGTATGAACTCAGAAGCTTAATGCGACGAAAATGCCATCAAGTATGACTGCAGATGTTGTTGTTCAGTACTGCTTGCTATCTGTTATAACAGCATTGGATGTGGCTGACTCAAAATCTGAGCCATCAAATACACAGAGTGCAGGACACTAGTTACCTTAGTAAGATAGAAAATTTCTGTCGTCAACTAGTGCCTATATCAATATGAAAAGCCAAATAAATGGAAAGTCACACCAATATGGCCATAAAATAGAATTAATTTGACTTCAGTGTTGAGAATGTGTTGCTGGAAAAGCATAGCAGGTCAGGCAGCATCTGAGGAGCAGGAAAATTGACATTTTGGGCCGGAGCCCTTCATCAGGAATCAGCTCCAGCTCAAAATGTTGATTGTCCTGCTCCTCGAATGCTGCCTGACCTGCTGTGTTTTTCCAGCAACACATGCTCAACTCTGATCTCCAGAGTCTGCAGACCTCAGTTAATCTTTTTAATTTGACTTCAGTCATGTAAAAAGTTTTGTTTATCCTTCAATGTGAGAAATACAGAAACATTGTAGTTTATATTATCTTGAGACCAGAAAACAATTTTTAAAAAATGAAATCCTGATGCTTTTGCCACCAAGCTCGGTGCCTCCCTTTAATTCCAATCATTAGCAGCAAAGCTTCCAACTGTCTCTGAGTCCACCTTCCAGATCCATGAACACCTCAACTCTCCATTTCTCAAAAATGTAGTCAGAAAACCTTTTGACCATGCAAACAGTTGAGGCAAGCTTTCAGGTCCATGTTCCAGTTTTGAAATATTACCATCAACAGAACTAGAGAATTTCAGTGATGAAAATCTTAAGACCTAGCACAATGGCCGCTTACAGGAAAAGATCTTTCAGCAAGAGGATGTGTGTGCCCTTTAAGCACACATAAGCTCTCGTTATATTCTCACTGAAGTTCAAAATGGGATGTCCCTAAAACCTGTGACTAAAGTGCATGATCACAAGACTGACCAATAAGAGCAGAGAACCTGCTCTTCAAACAGATCACTTCAATTGCGGCAATGTTTCTCACTTAATGGGCATAGCTTGCTCTAATTTTTTTTTACATTTCTGTTTTCTATGTAAGTTGAAGATGAAGTAAGTTCTAATTATGTATCCATTACAGGTTGATAATTGTCATGGTGTGTGATAGCTAAGGATAAAGTTTGTTAAGAATTACCCAAATACACACATAAGTATGGGCAGAAGTGTTTTTTTAAAAGAAACATTGAAGAAACTTTTTATTGAAACAAAAGAAGCTGAGGGGAGTTGACAGGGTGCTTGTTGACAAGATGTCTCCCCTTGTGAAACAGACAATAATGTAGGGAACAGTTTTAAAGTTAGGGATCTCCCATTTAGCAAAGATATGAGGAAAATGTTTCTTCTCTCAGATGATCAAGAGTCTGTGGAAATTTGCTCTGGAGTGTAGTGAAATCAGTTTATTGAATATTCTTACATCAGAGGTAGACAGATTCTTGACCATCAAAGAAGTCAAAAATTAAGTGGGGGCACGGGTAGATGGAATTTGGAGTGAAGGCCACAGTCATATTATCTTTGAGTTTATCCAATGGCCAAGCAGGGTAGAGTGGACAAACAGTCTAGTTTTTCCATGCTCCTGTTTAGTTTTTGATTTGTCCCTTGCTTTTTTCTGTTCATCTCATTTAATTTACGTCTTCATTAATCTTGCCTTTCTGTTCCTTTGCATCCAAACTTTTTTGCTCTGCTGTCATCAACAGCTATGGATTCCTGTAGTCATGGCACAGCTCTAGGCCCATCACCAGGACATACCACCATGGTGTCACAACTGAACACTTGAATCCACAATACCTCGATGAGGGACATATCAGAAATTACGTGTTGCACTTCATTCAGTTTTTTTTTGTTCCAGGTTGAGAAACTTCAGTTATAGGAATAGATTGGAAGGGTTGGGATGGTTCTTCTTGGAGAAAACAAGACGAAGATCTGATAAAAATTTTCAAAATGAGGGGACTGATTAGTGCATATAGTAAAAGGATCAACCATGAAAGGAATCAAATTTAAGTGATTTGTAAAAGTAGCAAATGGGATGAGGAAAAGAAATGAGTCATTAGGATCTGGAATGTACGCCAGTGGTGGAAGCAATTCAAATGAGGCATTCAGGAGGGCATTGGAAATTCACATGGAAATAATTTGTAATAGTAAAAGGAAAAGCCAGGAAGTTGGCATTATATCAGTTTCAATAGACAATAGGTGCAGGAGTAGGCACCACCATTCAATATGATCATGGCTGATCATTCTTAATCAGTATCCTGTTCCTGCCTTATCTCCATAACCCTTGATTCCACAATCCTTGAGAGCTCTATCCAACTCTTTCTTAAATGAATCCAGAGACTGGGCCTCCACTGCCCTCTGGGGCAGAGCATTTCAACATCAGGAGAACCAGTGCGGACATGATGGGCTGTATGATCTCTTTTTGGATGGTGTGATTTTGTGACATATTGATGTCACTCCAGGTTTTTCATTCACAAATTCAGAGCCTTATATCCTTCTCCATTTGTCAGTTCTTTCCTGATCACTTCCAAAAAGATGCAAGTTTTTATACCGTTTTCTATCAGGAGGTGTAAAGAGTTGGAGATATTCCATGATCGTGAAGAAAGCACATGCATTTTGAAAAGAATGAATGGCAGACAAATGAACAGCAGTGCTTCTTTCCTTGCATATTTTTATTAGAATAATGTGTTAGCCTCAGGAACATTTGTCAACATAGAAAGGTACACGTTGCTGTGAATATTCTGAAAATGTAACAAGAAATGATTCACTCACTTACGGTATGTATTATCTTGTTAAGATGTTAAGATGCATTCTTCATTTATTCAGGCTAGAAATTATTAATCAAACACCGATCCAAATGAAAAGTTTGAGTTTAGACTGCCAACAGACCTCATCACAGTGACATGTTCTGTTACATAACCTTTTTTTGGAAATCAGGTAAGATTGCAACTGATTTATTTTGAGCAGCATATTTATTCATTTACTCTCAGGCTTTTACATTACACAAAAAGTACACATTTTATACAACATTGATACTATTTACATGCAAACAAAACAGTTCTTTCTTTCATGGGAGATGGCATGAGTGGCTCAGTGTTTTTTAGGTTCAGCCTTGGGTGGAGTTTGCATGTTCTCCCCATGTCTGCTTGGGTTTCCACCAGGTCCTCCAGTTTACTCCTACTGTCCAAAGATGTGCAGGTTAGGTGGATTGGCCATGTTACATTGCCTTGTAGTGCCCAGAAATGTGCAGGCTACGTGAATTAGCAATGGTAAATGTGTGGTTATGGGGATAGGGTAGAAGCTGTGGGAAATGTCTAGGTGGGATGCTCTTCAAAGGATGTGGATGTTGTTGTTAAGTTCAGCATTAACTGTTCACATTAAGGAGAATATGGTGGCAGTAGAACAGCCACAGTCAATGTAGTCTAGGAACTCTTACAGTGCTATTAGGAAGAGAGTTTCAGGAGTATAACAGTGACAGTGAAAATGGGAACTCCAATTTGAGATGATGTGCAGTTTGGCAGGGAACCTGCAGGCAGTGATGTTACTTTTCCTTGCTTCTACTGTCCTTGCCCTTCAAGTAGGTAGAGGGCTATAATACCATAAGATACAGGGGCAGAATTTGACTATTCAGGCCTGCCCCAGTCTGCTCCGCCATTTGATCATGGCTGCTATGTTCTTCAACCCCATTCTCTTGCCTTCTCCCCGCAACCCTTGATCCCGTTACCAATCAAGAACCTATCTATCTTAAATATATCAATGATTTGGCTTCCTTAGCCTTCTGTTGTAATGAGTTCCACAGGTTAATCACCTTCTGGCTGAAGAAATTCCTCCACATCTTAGTTCTAAAGCATTTTCCTTTCACTTCAAGGCTGAGCCCTTGTGTCTTCTGTGTCTTCTACTTGTGGAAACATCTTCTCCACATCCACTCCATTTTGGACCCCCTCCAATCCCAGCACATCCTTCCTTAGATACAGGACCCAAAACTGCTGACGAATGGGGTCTGACCAGAGTTTTATACAGCTTCAGCAGTACATTTCCACTTTTGTATTCAAGGCCTCGTGAAATTAATGCTAACATTGCATTTACATTCCAAACTGGCAACTGAAAATGCATGTTAATCTTAAGAGAATTCTGAACTAGGATTTCTCAGTCCCTTCATGGTTCAGATTTCTGAAGCCATTTCCCATTTAGAAAATAATCTGTGCATCTATTCTTCCTACCAAATTGCATAATCTCACTTTCACATATTGTATGCCATCTGTCACTTCTTTGCCCACTCTCATAGCCTGTCCAAGGACCTCTGCAGCTTCCCCACTTCCTCAAAATTACCTGTTCCTCCACCTATCTTTTATCATCTGCAAATTTAGCAACAATGCCTCAGTTCCTTCATCCAAAACATTAATGCATAACGTGAATGGTTCAGGTCCCAACAAGGACCTTGCAGATCTTCAGGTTGCCACCCTGAAAAAGATGCTTGTATCCCTATGTTTTGCCTTCTTCCAGTCAGCCAATCCTGTATCATGTCAATATATTGTTCAGAACATCATGGGCTCTTATTTTATTTGGCAGTCTTCTGTGATGCACCTTGTCAAAGATCTTCCGAATATCCAAATATGTACACTTGCTATCCTTTGTCTAACTTGCTCATTACCTCCTCCAAGGATTTTAACAGATTGGTGAGGAATGACCTCCCCTTGATGAAGCCGTGCTAAGTCAGCTCAAATTTCCAAGTAGTTCATCCTCAACCAACACCTGAGGTCAAGCTAACAGGCCGAAAATTTCGCATCTTCTATCTCACTTCCTTTTAAACAGGGAGCAATTTTCTAGTACTCTAGTATCCTCCCTGATTCTAGTGATTCCTGAAAGATTGTCACCAATGTCTCTACTATTTCCTCAGCTGTCTCCTTCAGAACTCTGAGATGTAGTATGTCTGGTCTGGTTGATTTATCAACCTTTCAGCTGCCAAGCACGTTCTCCTTAGTAATGGACGCTGCACTCAGCTCTACCCCTGACCTTCTTGATACTCTGGTATGCTATTTGTGTCTTCTACTGTGAAAACAGATGCAAAGTACCTATTCAGTACCTCTTTGTTCCCCATTATTATTCCTCCAGCCTCATTTTCCAGCAGTCCAATGTCCATTCTTGCCTCTCTCTTACCTTTTATATATCCAAAAAAAATCTTGGAATCTTCTTTTAAATTACAAGCTAGTTTACCCTCAAATTTCATCATCTTCCCCCTTAATGTTATTTTAGTTATCCTCTGCTGATGTATTGTGCCAATTGGTAATATGACTAGAACTGTCTTGTGATGGCTTGAGAACTTCAGCCTGTTCATCCCCCACAAAGTTTATTTAATTGTGACTCCATCAAATTTTGACCTTGAACTAAATTTTATTGTGTTTGTCCAGGATGTCACTGAGGAACCATCATTACGTATTCACTAAATGTATGGATTTCATCCTGATTATGCTTTGGGTTCAGGTCAATGTCAATGCTATGTTGACCTCGCTGCCTGTAAAGTATCCTCCTACACTTTACTGCTGCGTGGTAACATGTAAATTGCCAGCTCTTATGTCATTGCATTTTCAGCCATGTTTTTCTGGCACACAGCAACAATTTCACAGAAATGCATAATTGCAAATTCTCTTCTTTTGATGCAAGTTGCATTTTGGTATTCATTAGCAATGCCTCCAGTTAGAATTATAAATTGCCCTTATTACAGCGCTGTGATATCCCTCAACAGACACAAAAGACATGGTTTGTACTTTGGGCAAACAGAATTTTCTTTTCCTTGACTCAGCTGGAACCTGTATCAAGATTTAAGTAGCTTTAACAGCTTTGAGGCCACCTGCCATAACCAATGAAATGAAAATTGAAGATGCACAAGAGCCAAAATTAGATAAGCATAGACACACTGGAAGAAATAATAGGCTTGGACAGTGAGATAAATCTGAAAATAAAGCTAAGAATTTTAAAATCAACATGTTGCTCAACTAGAAACCAATGTAGGTCACAGGTGTAGGTATGGTGAACAGAACTTGGTGCAAGTTAACAAATGGCAGCAGTCTGCTCGATGACCGGGCCATATGGGACACCGACGGAGGCCTCGTGGTGATGGCAGTGGTGAAGTGAGGGGCCGACGACTCCGGAAAGAGGAGTGCAAAGTGGAGACGGGAGCACGTGCCAGAGGATGAGACTCCCGGAGAAAGAGAGAACATTGTTCTTCAGCCCGTGTCCAGGGGGTCACAGGCAAGACATTCCTGTTGGTCTGGAATCACAGAACTCCAGAACTCAGCCACCACCATTGTCCAGCTCTACAAAGGTACCAGGGGCAGGGGGGAGAGACAGAAAGAGATCTGGGGGGATGAGGGTGTGATCTTGGGGTTTGGGGTAGAGCGAGCTGGGCAGGGGCAAAGAAACGGTGAAAGGGGATAGAGAGTGATGGGAGTGGGGGAGACACCTGAGGTGGGAGGGAATGAAAGAGAGAGAGAGAGAGAAAGAGAAAGAGAGAGAGACAGACAGACACACACACACACATTCAGGATGATGGTTTAGGCACAAGGACCCTCAAATCCATGCCTTATGGCTTTCTGGAGTCTTTTCCATTTGGAAAAATAATCAGCTCCTCTATTCATCTTGCTCTGTTGCAGAACCTTCACAATTTCCCAATCGCTTAGTCTGTCCATACCCCACCACAGACTTTGTTTCATCCTCATGATTTACCTTCCCACCTATGTTGTTTCACCCCCAGACCTGGCTATAATACATTCATTTCCCTCATCGAAAGCATTAAAATGTATTGTAATTAATTGTGGCCATAGTGTTGATCTCTGTGGCACTCTGCAAGTTGCAGGTTGCCATCCTGAAAATAACCTCCTTACCTTCTATTAGTTAGTTTAGTTAGCCAATCCTCATGCTAATACACTACCTTCAACACTATGGATTCTTATTAACTAATCTTACACATGTGTACCTTATCAAACACCTTTTAGAAATACAAAAGTTTTACACCCACTGTGTTCCCTTTATTTCTGCTGTATGTTGCCTTAAAAGATTTCTAGCAAATTGTTATAGAATCATAGAATCCCTACAAAGCCCAGAGATTGCATTTGGCCCATCAAATCTGCACTAACTCTCTTAAGAGTATCCCATTTAGATCACCTCCACTCAGCCTCTTCCACCCATTCCATCCTTATAATCCCACATCTACCATGGGTAATCCACCGAGTCTACACATTGCTGGACACTACAGGACAATCACCTGCACATCTTTGGATTGTGAAAGGAAAGCAGGGCACCCAACAGAAACCCATGCAGACACAGAGAGAACATGCAAACTCCACGCAGAAGTCACCCAAGTTTGAAATCAAATCTGGGTCCCTGGTGCTATGAGGTAGCGCTGCTAGCCACTGTGCCATCATACTGCTCATAAATCTGTGTCAGGTATGATTTGCCATTTATGAAGCCATGCTAACCCTTATGATTATGTATTTCTAAATTTTTTGCCTTTTCGATCCCTTGAAATAGACTGAAAATTTTAATGACACAGCAGTGAATCATTGTTCAGTCCCACCAATCTATGGCAGCATTTATGTTCTACTTGAGCCTCTTCCAATTATTCATTAACTAACTGCACCATTACATTCATCCACTCTTCTCTCCCTCAAATGCTTCTTTGATGTCAAATGCACCTCTGATTTACTTCACCTCCACCCTGTGATAGCAAACCTCACATTGTCACTACTCTTTGCTAAATAAGTTTCATCTGAATTCCCCATTGAATTTCTCAGTGACTGTACTATATTTTTTGGCCTCCAATCATTTTTTTTTCAACAAGAGGGAACATTCTCCCTTGTATTTATGATAAAACTTCACTCTGTCACTTCTCAGCCTTCCTTTTTTTAAACAGAGCTTGTTGATCCATTCCAAATATGTATGACAAGTAAATTCTGGTATTATTCTTGAAATTCTTTTGTGCATCTTCTCCATGTCACTTTATCCTTTTATCAATTGTCATCAACAACAAAGCAACAATATTCCACACAGTGTGAAAAAAAACTAATTTTGCTGCAGTAGGACTCATAATTGAAATAGTGGGTCTTCCAGGATTACTGTCAGCAAAGCCATGTTCCAAAGATATCACAAACTGAAGATTTGCCCTCATTGCCTGGGAGAGTTAACCTACTCGGATGAGCACTTGAAATGTCATAACATTCAATACTATGAGTAGAGTGCTAGAAGGGAGACTAGCTTACATTTCACGTATAGTGGTCCAGACCAATGGGTCAAAGGGCCTCTTCTGCACTGTTTGATTCTATGACAAGGCCATCCACAAATATTCACTTTCTCTACCACTGATGCTCAGCAGCATCAGTGTGTTCCATCTGTACCAAGCACTGGAGAAATTCGCCCATGCTCTCACATGGGCAGTAGATAAACGATAGCATGTGCTCCTGCAAATTCCTCTTTAAGCCACATGCCATTTTGACTGCAAATATATTATTGTGTTGCAGTCACACTTTGTCAAAATCCTGGAACTCCCTTCCTAGATGCATTAAAGGTCGACCAACTCCAAATGGACTGCGACAGTTCAATATAGCAGTTCACTGCCATCACAAGGGCAAATAAGAATGGGCAATAAATACTGGCCCAATCAGCTACATCCACATCTTATGACTGAATAAAAGAATCTTCAGTTCAAAGATTTCATTAATTTTTATTTTTAATTATTCCAAGCTTTTTTAAAACTGTCATGCATTTTTAACAATTGCTGTAAAACTCTAAATAGTTTAGAAATTTCAATAAAAGTTGAGACTTTAAAAGCCTCACCTACCTCATTCTCCCATCTCCTTCCAATTACCTGTAACCTCCACAAAAACTTTGAAGGAGTTGAGACAAAGGATTACCACTATCAAATATCACTATCACTACCAATATCACTATCAAATAACACACCAATGGCCAGCAAACTGCTGAGAAACAAGAGGATACCAAAAATAGATCCATAAGATCATTGCAGGGGAAAGAGGTAATTGCAAGTGATTCTCTTTCTCTGATTAAATAGACAAAAGAAAACCACGCAAGAGTAATCTCAACCAGCTGACAGCGATGGTGAGTGTAGGGTGGTTAACTTAATCAAAAGCTGCTGACAAGTCGAGAAGGTCAAGGAAAAGAAAATTCTGTTTGCCCAAAGTACAAACCATGTCTATTGTGTCTTTGTTGAGGGATATCACAGTGCTGTGATAAGGGCAAATTATAATTCTAACTGGAGGCATTCAACAATGAAAGTCCAAATGAGATGGAAACAAATCTTGGGGATGACATCACAATCTAGCACTTCTCACAAATGTCCTTGTAAAATATAGTCCCATCTTGAGTCTCCCTTTTCTTTCCATGAGAACGAACTGCCCATCGAACATGAGAGTATGTTATCTAAAATGGCTCTCAACGCTCTCAAAGAAATCTCTCTGAAGGGACCAGTTATTTAAAGAATACCACGACAATTTAAAGCTGAAAATACTTGCAGTAAAAAAGTAAGAAGACAACCCAGGGAGAAGACAGCAGATTCAAAAGACCAGAAGGAAGCCAGCATAAGCGACTTCCTTATGAGAGATTAATTTAATTTAATGTTTAATAATTGTATTATTGGAACAGCATTTTAATAGAGTTGGAGACAGGTCGTGATTAGTTAAGGAAAAGGAGCTTGGATTTGTTCATAGTTTTTGTTTAATGTTCACTGTTAGAGGTAGGAAAATAAATTGTTAGTTTTGTTTTCAACCTTGGAAATCAGGCATTATTTTCCCTCACATTTTTAACAGGTTACAAGGCCAGGCGAGCTTTTCTGGATGTTTTAGTTTTAATTAGCAGTGGGATTTGACCTTTGTGTAACGATCAATCATGTGTTGTTCTTTTGAAGGGAATGGTGGTATTGGTAGATTCAAAAGGAGAGAGGGCCAACACCTTAAAGAGAGAGAACTATGAACAACATCAGTTAAAATTGGGACAAAGTGAACAAGTTAAGTGGTCAATAATAGTTTGGTGAGAATAAGGTACAGGAGGTGGTTTTTGTGAACAGCATGAGCAATGTGTGTGGATGGATAGAGATGAGAGGGATACCAGAGAAAGGTGAAATGATCAATTATGTCAGCTAGTATGATATTTGTTCCCTTTATGTTTCTTCTCAGCTGTTAAACTATATGCAAAAATATACAGGCAAGTGCATACATGCACATTAACAAAAGGAAAATAGAGGCAAGCACGATGCGCAATAGCCTGCTCATGAAATTATACCAAGGGAAAAGGCCTCAGCAATCGGTTTATCTCAACAGAAATAATCACCTTTTCCCATTCAAAACACAGGTGCAACAATATTTATAAATACTGGTCTCTGGTGAGTGGAATTAATGCTAAACTCTGGTTAATGCCTTGCTCAAACAAAAGAGATTTAATGTGAGATGAAGGAGTGCACACTAGATTGTACTAATGAAGAATTGCTTTCATAATCTCTCAATTAATTCATTATTCAGTGAACAGTGAGCCACACCAACCAGGATGATCTTGAGATTAATTTGTGCTCTCAGCTGAATTAGTTCACCTGAACTAGAATGACAGCCATAACATTATAATTGACCTTAATTGGATTTAGTTAAGTGCACAGGGTAATGTCAACAGTCGTTATGGACTCCAGGCTTCAAAGGCACTCATTTTAATTTCCTAATCCCAGAACTGCACAAATCTTCAATGCAGTATCGTCTGTTCTTATATAATGTGATAGTTCTGTTTCCGTGTGATCCCGCATTATAGGAAAATCACATAATAGCAGCACCATTTATACCAATGGGACCAGAATCGCGTTACAGCTAGTACAGGTAAGGAAAGATAGTAATGGTCTAAATTCTTCAATTGCGTTATAGCCAATTTGCATTGAAGAAATGTGCTTTATAACAGAACTGATGACATTAAAGACAAAACTCATGTGTCATTATAAATTACTTACTCTAAATCTATGTTACATATTGCAATGTATTATAATCCTATTCTCGAAAGCAGCACATCCACTATAATATTGTTATATTCTTCTAAAACAGTCAGGAACTAATTGTTTTGTGAATATATATCTCGGGATGCTACATTTCATTGTCGCACTTCAGTCTCGTGACAAATAACAGTCAGTTGTTTCTGCAGTGTGAATGGGAGTTATGCATTAGAACATTGTGGAATTCCAAACATTGTAGACTCTGAGGGAACTACCCAGGAACTTGACATTTCTGCTTAAGTTACCATGTGTCTGAAACCCTCTGAAAGTATCCATTTAAAATCAGAGAATTCACAGAACTCCATTGCAATGTGTAAATAGTTACAAAGGAAACTTTTGTGTGTTAACCTCTGGGTAATTGTTAAACTAACCCTGCAAATTGCCACTATATCGCCTGCCGAACTATACTCCCACAGACTCCTTACACACATAAGTCAACATGGCTTTGTGCATGGGAAATCATGTTTCATAAACTTGATTGAGTTTTTTGATGAAGTAACAAAGAAGATTGATGAAGGCAGAGCAGTAGATGTGATCTATGTGGACTTCAGTAAGGCGTTCGACAAGGTTCCCCATGGGAGACTGATTGATTAGCAAGGTTAGAGCTCATGGAATACAGGGAGAACTAGCCATTTGGATACAGAACTGGCTCAAAGGTAGAAGACAGAGGGTGGTGGTGGAGGGTTGTTTTTCAAACTGGAGGCCTGTGACCAGTGCAGTGCCACAAGGATCGGTGCTGGGCCTTCTACCTTTTGTCATTTACATAAATGATTTGGATGGGAGCATAAGAGGTACAGTTAGTAAGTTTGCAGATGACACCAAAATTGGAGGTGTAGTGGACAGCGAAGAGGGTTACCTCAGATTACAACAGGATCTGGACCAGATGGGCCAATGGGCTGAGAAGTGGCAGATGGAGTTTAATTCAGATAAATGTGAGGTGCTGCATTTTGGGAAAGCAAATCTTAGCAGGACTTATACACTTAATGGTAAGGCTCTAGGGAGTGTTGCTGAACAGAGAGGCCTTGGAGTGCAGGTTCATAGGTCCTTGAAAGTGGAGTTGCAGGATGATAGGATAGTGAAGAAGGTGTTTGGTATGCTTTCCTTTATTGGTCAGAGTACTGAGTACATGAGTTGGAGGTCATGTTGCGGCTGTACAGGACATTGGTTAGGCCACTGTTGGAATATTGCGTGCAATTCTGGTCTCCTTCCTTTCGGAAAGATGTTGTGAAACTTGAAACGGTTCAGAAAAGATTTACAAGGATGTTGCCAGGGTTGGAGGATCTGAGCTACAGGGAGAGGCTAAACAGGCTGTTTTCCCTGGAGCGTCGGAGGCTGAGGGGTGACCTTATAGAAGTTTACAAAATTATGAGGGGCATGGATAGGATAAATAGGCAAAGTCTTTTCCCTGGGGTCGGGGAGTCCAGAACTAGAGGGCATAGATTTAGGGTGAGAGGGGAAAGATATAAAAGAGACCTAAGGGGCAACATTTTCACGCAGAGGGTGGGATGTGAATGGAATGAGCTGCCAGAGGAAGTGGTGGAGGCTGATACAATTGCAACATTTAAAAGGCATTTGGATGTGTATATGAATAGGAAGGGTTTGGAGGGATATGGGCTGGGTGCTGATAGGTGGGAATAGATTGGGTTGGGATATCTGGTCGGCATGGACGGTTTGGACCGAAGGGTCTGTTTCCATGCTGTACATCTCTATGACTCTATGACATCAAATATCCCAATACAATATAATCCACTCTCCACCACTGGATCCAGCAGTTTTTCCTCCTCCACAGAATATTAAACTTCAACCCTCTCCTCATCACCTGACACCCCCTCCCCTTTGTTAGGCACAACACCATCCCAATTTCCCACCAGACCTCTACCTCCTAACCACCTAAATGCCAGATCTAACTTAAATATCACTCTGACACTCTGCCCACTTGGTACCCTAACATCTCACTTTGCTTGTATAATAACCACGTTCACAAGTGCCATTGATGTGACATCCACTGTCCATTTGTGGATTTAATTGCACAAATTCTACTGCCATGGAAAAGGAAAAGCATTTTACCTTTATCCAACTAGCTGTACTGCACAACAAGGACACAGTTATATTTAAAGTACACCCCACATTTCTGCAGGGCCCATGATTATAAAGTGCTGCCAGAAATGTGGATGTCTTTTTTACCAGTTTGCTGACTGGTAACGTGACTCCTCAGAAAATCTAGCTCAATCTATCAGACTACCAGTCACATACGAAGCTGCAAGAAATACATTTGAAGTTCCAGCATTTGGATTTGACATGTGATTAGTTCAAATCCTTGACAACCAAAAGACATAATGCTCACTACGTCACTTTACAGTAATCGTATGTCTGCACACACATTCTGTCAATATTTCTCCAGAGATTGCCACATCCAGCTTTGTCACAGAAACTGCCTTCACAAACTTTGTCATGATACAATTAATGTTAGTTGCCAGCTACAGCACAAACACAGCAGTTTGGCATTACCTGGTTCCAAGGACTGAACAGCAGAGAAGTTCCCATTCACCAACAAACGTTTCACTTCTCTGCTTCAAAAGTTGCCTGTGTTTTTTTCTTTAATCAAATTTAAATGAATTACAAATATGTTCTTTTTTTTCCATTCTGTGACCTGCCTCACCTGAATGCTACACAATAGTACTGGCATTGTGAAATAAAATTTCCCTTCAAGAAATAGTAACGAGAATGAATTTGAGGTGTTGGTGATGGATATTGGACATTACATTGTAGGGTTGGGGAATGTTGGAACAGGAGATGTTATTGAAATTCAGAGTGTTGAAATTTTCAACAATAGTTGCTGAGGGCATTAGCTACCAACATTGCTTCAGTGAAGACAAGTAGAACAGTATTATTGAAGAATTGAATTTAGTGAACAGCATTTTGGTGAGTTGGAGTTTTATGAATAAAGAAAATAGGCAGCCAATCAGAACACTGGTGCAGCCAAGTGTAGAGTCACAAGAGCTTGGATAAGGACAATTATGAAGAAGATTTGTAGCTCAGGTTATGGATCAGGTTGTAAGTTTGCTCACTGAACTGGTAGATTTGTTCTCAGATGTTTCGTCATCATACTAGGTAACATCATCAGTGAGCCTCTGATGAAGCACTGGCGTTCTGTCCCATTTATTATTTATGTGTCTTGGTCTGTTGTGGTGGGTGATATCACTTCCAGTTCTTTTTCTGAGAGATTGGTAAATGGGGTCCAAATGGATATGTTTGTTAATGGAGTTCCAGTTTAAATGCCAGGCCTTTAGGAATTCCCATGTGTGTCTTTGTTGAGCCTGTGCCAGGATGAATGCATTGTCCCAGTCGAACTGGTGTTCCTCTTTGTCGTGTGTATGAATACTAGTGATAGCTGGTCATGTCTTTTGGTGGCAAGTTGATGCTCATGTATGCTGGTGGCTAGTTTCCTGCCTATTTGTCCAACGTAATGTTTGTTGCAGTCCTTGCATGGTATTTTGTATATGATGGTTGTTCTGCTGGCTGTTGGAACGGGATCCTTTAAATTCATTAGGCACTGTTTCAGTGTGGTAGTAGGTTTGTGGGCTACGTGATGCCTCAGGGCCGGAGTAGTCTGGTCGTCATCTCCATGATGTCTTTAATGTGTGGCAGGGTGGCTTGAGTTTCTGAGTGTGTTTTGTCTTCTTTTTTATGTCTGTTGTGTAGGAATTGGTGGACTGCGCTTATCAGGTACCCTTTATTTTCAGTATGTTGTAGAAATGTTTTTCCTTGGCTTCTCTTAGTTCCTGCATGCTGCAATGTGTTGTGGCTCATTTAAATAATGTCCTGATGCAGCTCTATTTGAGAGTGTTAGGATGATTGCTCCTGTAGTTGAATATCTCATCAGAGTGTGTGATTTTCTGGTCTATAGCTCTCCATTGGCTTTGCATTCAACCATGACATCAAGGAAGGGGAGTTTGTTGTTGTTCTTTTCCTCTGTGGTAAGGAAATTGTTTGTGTTTGGGTTTCTTCTAATTTGTTGCATTTCATGATGACAAAGGTGTCATCCACATCACGGACCCATTGCTTGGGCTGGATCTTTTGAAGGGCTGTTTGTTCTAAACTCTGCATAACTGCCTCTGCGAAGAGTCCTGTTATTGGTGATCCCATTGGCATCCCATTGATTTGTTTGTAGGTCTTGTCATTGAAGATGAAGTGGGTTGTGAGGCACAGGTCTACTAGTTTGAGGATGCTGTCCTTGCTGATGGAGTTGGTGCTGTCAGGTGTTTGTGTCTTGAGCACCAACTAGCTACCAAAAGACATAATCAACTATCACTAGTATTCATACGCACAAAGAGGGACACCAGTTCATCTGGGACAATGCATTCATCCAAGCACAGGCTCAACAAAGACATATACGATAATTCCTAAAGGCCTGGCATACAAACCAGAACTCCATTAACAAACATATTGATTTGGAACCCATTTACCAACCTCTCAGAAATAGAACATGAAGTGATATTACCCACCACAACAGACCAAAACACATAAGTAACAAGTGGGACAGAACACCAGCACTTCATCAGAGGCTCACTGATGATGTTACCTAGCATGGTGATGAAACATCTGAGAACAAATCTACGAGCTTAGTGAGCAACAAATCTTCACTGAAATTGCAAACACCTATGGGTGCAATATGCTCAAATTAATCCAAAGATGGGAAACCGTCAGTATCTGACTGAGTGCCACCTGTCAACAACTGTACTTACTACACAAATGCCTCAGGAAAAAGGTATTACCAACATATGTCAAATACAAATCACCTCTAAATACCCCTCAAGCTAGAGTCATAGAGATGTACAGCATGGAAACAGACCCTTCAGTCCAACCCATCCATGCAGACCAGGTAACCTTCTTCGCTGTCCACTACACCTCCAATTTTGGTGTCATCTGCAAACTTACTAACTGTACCTCTTATGCTCGCATCCAAATCATTTATGTAAATGACAAAAAGTAGAGGACCCAGCACCAATCTTTGTGGCACTCCACTGGTCACAGGCCTCCAGTCTGAAAAACAACCCTCCACCACCACCCTCTGTCTTCAACCTTTGAGCCAATTCTGTATCCAAATGGCTAATTCTCCCTTTATTCTAACCTTGCTAATCAGTCTCCCATGGGGAACTTTATCGAACGGCTTACTGAAGTCCATATAGATCACATCTACAGCTCTGCCCTCATCAATCCTCTTTGTTATTTCCTCAAAAAAGTCAATCAAGTTTGTGAGACATGATTTCCCACGCACAAAGCCATGTTGACTATCCCTAAATCATTCCTGCCTTTCCAAATACATGCACATCCTGTCCTTCAGGATTCCCTCCAACTTGCCCACCACCGACATCAGGCTCACTGGTCTATAGTTCCCTAGCTTGTCCTTACCACCTTCCTTAAACAGTGGCGCCACGTTAGCCAACCTCCAGTCTTCCGGCACCTATCGATGATACAAATATCTCCGCAAGAGGCCCAGCATTCACTTCTCCAGCTTCCCATAGAGTTCTAGAATACACCTGATCAGCTCCTGGGGATTTATCCACCTTTATGCGTTTCAAGACATCCAGCACCTCTTCCTCTGTAATATGGACATTTTGCAAGGTGTCATCATCTATTTCGCGACTTTCTATATCTTCCATAGCCTTTTCCACAGTAAATACTGATGCAAAATAATCGTTTAGTATCTTCCCCCATTTTCTGCGGCTCCACACAAAGGCCGCCTTGCTGATCTTTGAGGGGCCCTATTCTCTCCCGAGTTATCCTTTTGTCCTTAATGTATTTGGAAAAACTCTTTGGATTCTCCTTAACTCTATTTGCCAAAGCTATCTCATGTCCCCTTTTTGCCCTCCTGATTTTGCTCTTAAGGAAACTCCTACTGCCTTTATACTCTAAGGATTCACTCGATCTATCCTGTCTATACCTTTATATATGCTTTCTTCTTTCTCTTAACCAAACCCTCAATTTCTTTAGTCATCCAGCATTCCTTATACCTACCAGCCTTTCCTTTCACTTTAACAGGAATATACTTTCTCTGGATTCTCGTTATCTCATTTCTGAAGGCTTCCCATTTTCCAGCCGTCCCTTTACCTGCGAACATCTGCCCCCAATCAGCTTTTGAAAGTTCTTGCCTCATACCAATTGGCCTTTCTCCAATTTAGAACTTCAACTTTTAGATCTGGTCTATCCTTTCCATCATTATTTTAAATCTAATAGAATTATGGTCGCCGGCCCCAAAGAGCTCCCCCAATGACACCTCAGTCACCTGCCCTGCCTTATTTCCCAAGAAGCTTTGCACCTTCTCTAGTCAGTACATCCACATACTGAATCAGAAAATTGTCTTGTACACTCTTAACAAATTCCTCTCCATCTAAACCCTTAACATTATGGCAGTCCCAGTCTATGTTTGGAAAGTTATAATCCCCTACCATAACCATCCTATTATTCTTACAGATAGTTGAGATCTCTTTAGAAGTTTGTTTCTCAATTTCCCTCTGACTATTAGTGGGTCTATAATACAATCCCAATAAGGCAATCATCCCTTTTGTATTTCTCAGTTCTACCCAAATAACTTCCCTGGATGTATTTCCAAGAATATCCTCCCTCATTACATCTGTATTGCTATCCATTATCAAAAATGCCACTCCCCCTCCTTTCTTGCCTCCCTTTCTATCCTTCCTATAGTATTTGTATCCTGGAACATTAAGCTGCCAATCCTGCCCATCCTTGAGCCATGTTTCTGTAATTGCTATGATATCTCAGTCCCATGTTCCTAACCATGTGCTGAGTTTATCTGCCTTCCCTGTTAGGCCCCTTGCATTGAAATAAATGCTGTTTAATTTATTAGTCCTATCTTGTCCTTGCCTGCCCTGACTGTTTGTTTGTTTGTTTGTTTGTTTGTTTTACTCGCTTCTGTTCTCAACTGTAGCAGTCTCCGGTTAATCAGCTAGAAGAACAGCAGAATAGAATGGCCACAGGATGATATGATAAATAATAAATGATGCCCACTACCGACTTCACAAATACAAATGACAAATTTCACTCCAAAAACTCTGCACACTGACGTGACTGACCATGAATGAACAAGTACACTAGAACATGCCATCAACACTAAACAACAGCAGACCAAGACAAAGAAAAGACTAGCCCAACAAGGAAAACTGGCCATGCTTACGCACAGCAATAACACGGTCAATTCAGAGAATTGGATAAAGAACCCGTTGGACGGACCATTCATAGACATGGAAAAAGCCGTCCTAGTGCGAGGGTTGAACTTCAACCACAGGACTTCCAATCAGCACTGGAATCTACCCTGAAAGACAATGCACTTACGGAAGAAATCCAGCAGGCCATCAGATAGACAGTAGCACCAACATTCACCTTCAATGACAAGACCAACAAACAAATCAATGGGACACTAATGGGATCACCAATATCGGGACTCTTAGTAGTTATGCAGTGATTAGGACAAACAGCCCTTCCCATGATCTGGCCCAAGCTTTGGATCTGCTGTGTGGATGACACCTTTGTCATCATGAGACTCAACAAATTAGAAGAAGCCAATAAACACATAAACAACATCCTTCCCAGTGTAAAGTTCACCAAAGAGGAAGTAAACAGCAGCAGACTCCCCTTCCTCGATGTCATGCTTGAACGCAAAGTCAATGGAGAGCTACAGACCAGAAAAGCAACACACACAGACCAGATACTCAACTACAGGAGCAATCATCCTAACAGTCACAAATGGAGCTGCATCAGGACATTATTTAAATGAGCCACAATGCACTGCAGGAACTAAGAGAAGCTGAGGAAAAATACTTCTACAACATACTCAGGAACAACGGGCAACTGATAAGCGCAGTCCACCAATTCCTACACAACAGCCTTTAAAAGAAAAGACACAACATTCTCAGAAACTTAAGCCACTCTGCCACACATTAAAGACATCTCTAAGATGACAACCAGACTACTCTGGGCCCTCGGCATCATGGTAGCCCACAAACCTACCACCAGACTGAAACAGTGCCTAATTAATTTAAAGGACCCTGTACCAACAGCTAACAGAATGACCATCATATACAAAATACCATGCAAGGACTGCAACAAACATTACTTTGGACAAACTGGCAGGAAACTAGCCACCAACATGAGCACCAACTAGTCACCAAATGACATGACCAAATATCACTAGCATCTATACACACAGACGACGAGGGATACCAGTTTGACTGGGACAATACATCCAATCTGGCATAGGCACAACAAAAACATCATTCTTAAAGGTCTGGCATTCAAACTGGAACTCCATTAACAAAGTTAAAAATCACACAACACCAGGTTATAGTCCAACAGGTTTAATTGGAAGCACACTAGCTTTCGGAGCGACGCTCCTTCATCAGGTGATTCGTTCCGAAAGCTAGTGTGCTTCCAATTAAACCTGTTGGACTATAACCTGGTGTTGTGTAATTTTTAACTTTGTACACCCCAGTCCAACACCAGCATCTCCGATCCATTAACAAACTTATCAATTTGGGCCCCATTTACCAACCTCTTGGAAAAAGAAGTGGAAGTGATATCACCCACCACAACAGACTAAGACACATAAATAATAAATGGGACAGAACACCAGCGCTTCATCAGAGGCTAACTGATGATGTTACCTAGTATGGTGACGAAACATCTGAGAACAAATCTACCAGTTCAGTGAGCAAACTTGCAACCTGAGCCCGGGTAACGGTTTAGGCAGTAAAGGTGTAGTGGTTTAACTCATAGTCTGTTCATGTGTGATAACTTCAATGCAATTCCATGTCTAAAAGGCCTGCGTTCAGAAGGCAGAATCCGAGAAGCCACAACACCAAATATCAAGTCCAACGTCAAATGAATGACTATAATGTTGAACTGATGGATGAACATCTGCTGGGGTTTGGTGTACTTGGACTACCAGTTAATATCAGTAACCATTGTCCAGATCCTTCATCACAGATAGCAGTGGAAGATCTGCATTTGCTTAACATAAATGTGATTGGTGCAGATTTGAAACACAAGGAGCACGTGTTGTTCTGTCCCATTAGGGCTTTTTCTTGCAATCACCATCCCCCTGGGGGCAGATCGGTTTGGGGAAGCTTCCATTCTGGTGTCTGATTTGGTGATAATACATAATTAAAATGGTCATGATGGGCAAAAAAAATACCAATGGGCGAACTGCAATTATGTATTTCAATAATGTGCCAAAATATAAGTCACAACAATCACTGCTTCAGTTATGATCAAATAACTAAAAACAGCATGACCTTCAAATGGCTGCCACTTCACTTTAGGTGAATCATAAAGCACACTTCAGATCATGAAAGGGAATGGTATTTCCAGTTTTACATACACTTCAATTCCAAAGAAACTGAATGTGTGCAATAATTAATTTTTAATAGTTGCAAAAAGGTGTATTAGTTTTACAAAGCACCATTGAAATTTTCAATTATTAAGATAATTGCAATTTGTACAAATTCATGCACAGAAACAAAATTGTAGATGGTTTAATTAACTATACTTTAAATACTAACATGTACAATCAGACTAATTTTTATGGCCGGCAGTAAAACACTATTTATTCTTCCACTCCACAGAATTAAGGAGCATACTATTGGAGGAAATATTGATAAGAATAATGTTACCTCTGACTTTAGGTTAGATTAGATTACTTACAGTGTGGAAACAGGCCCTTCGGCCCAACAAGTCCACACCGACCCGCCGAAGCGTAACCCACCCATACCCCTACATTTACCCCTTTACCTAACACTACGGGCAATTTAGCATGGCCAATTCACCTGACTTGCACATCTTTGGACTGTGGGAGGAAACCGGAGCCCCCGGAGGAAACCCACGCAGACACGGGGAGAACGTGCAAACTCTACACAGTCAGTCGCCTGAGGCGGGAATTGAACCCGGGTCTCTGGCGCTGCGAGGCAGCAGTGCTAACCGCTGTGCCACCGTGCCGCCCACTAAGATGATATATTATAGTAATCTATCATATTTCAGTATTAACCTGCATTGTGCACTGTCTTTCAGAGAGATCACCATGTCTGAAATGTGTCTTTGTCAAAATGTGAACATGGCATGCAAATGAAAGTTTCAGAGAACACCTCTGGGACACCCGGACCAACCAACCCAACCACTCCGTGGTTCAACACTTCAACTCCCCCTCCCACTCCACCAAGGACATGCAGGTCCTTGGACTCCTCCATCGCCAGACCATAGCAACATGATGGTTGGAGGAAGAGCGCCTCATCTTCCGCCTAGGAACCCTCCAACCACAAGGGATGAACTCAGATTTCTCCAGTTTCCTCATTTCCCCTCCCCCTACCTTGTCTCAGTCAAATCCCTCGAACTCAGCACCGCCTTCCTAACCTGCAATCTTCTTCCTGACCTCTCCTCCCCCACTCCCACTCCGGCCTATCACCCTCACCTTGACCTCCTTCCACCTATCGCATTTCCAACGCCCCTCCCCCAAGTCCCTCCTCCCTACTTTTATCTTAGCCTGCTGGACACACTTTCCTCATTCCTGAAGAAGGGCTTATGCCCGAAACGTCAATTCTCCTGTTCCTTGGATGCTGCGCTTTTCCAGCAACACATTTTCAGCTCTGATCTCCAGCATCTGCAGTCCTCACTTTCTCTCCATGCAAATGATTGTCCCATTCTGTACAAAACTGTCAAATTGAATAGATCATCAAATGTTTGTAAAAATGACAGAAATTATAAATATTTCTGCATTGGACAAAAGTAACCAACATATATAATGTCTAATTAGATATGTGATCAACCACAAACAACAAATAAATTGACAAATACTAAATGTGCCAAATAGACAGCAATTTTCATTCATGGAAGTATTGTATTTCCTAAGCAATGAGCAATCATTTCAATTATGTAATAGAAGTTAATTCAAAGGAAAAACAAATTACTGAAAGGATTGCAATAAGCAGTAATTGTATATCATCTAAGTTTCCTTTCAAATCTTACACCATCCATACCTGGACATGTATTCTACTTCATTATTGATAGACGCAAATTTTGGGATTATATTCACAACCACAGGAATAAAAGTAGTTTATGGAAAATTCTAGAAAAGTCTGTCACATGCTTTTACGTTTTTCTTTAAATTACAGTTTACACTTTTACTGTACAGGTCTGCAGACATGTAACTAACAACAGGAAACTAAACCTGGAAATGTCTCAGATGGCAAGACAAAGGTGTCTGCTGAACAAAAGATACAATGCTGGCCATTAAATCAAGGAAGCAAACTAGTTTTTATCTTTGCACTGAGTGGAGCCAACAAAACAAATTTTGCTAAAGCAGTTACATATTTAATACACATTTTGAATCAATCTGACTGCAAGTATCCACATAGATCCTGTATCATAAATAAAAATCATGATAACACTTTCGCATGAAACATAATTTGGAAAGTTAAGTAATGATGCCAAAAATTAAAAGAAGTACTTTAGAATATCTTGTACAGATCAGTGATCGGAAAAGTTGCACTATGTCAATGGTGTTTTGTTGTTATTCATTGACTAATGCCTGAGAAAGAACATTGTTGTTTGGGAAGCAAATGGATGAGTTCAACCAAAGGGTCTGTTTTCATGTTGTATGACTCTACGAATGTGACACAGAACTTCAACATTGATGAAAGGAAGACATTCTGTTAAAGCATTTTATCTTCAACGTCGCAGGGCAATTTGCATGAAAAGCAATTTAATGGGAACCCAATAAATATAATCAATGAGAGAAGAGTGTTTTTGCTTGTCAAGCAGACTCTGATTGGAACAAACGTTGCCAGGGATAAAATACCAGACAGCTGACAGTTAACTGTGGAACTTTAAATTTTTAACAAGGCAGATTAACTGATTGGTCAAGGCATTGATGACAGATATGAACAAGCAAAAGGCACAAAGAGCGTGCATGTTATGTCTGCCAGCCAGGCACATGGTCTGGTGTGTTAGCATATGCTGCTTCTAGTCTTGTAAGTATGCATGAAAATATCAGGTATCTCAAGGATTTGAGCAGTGAAATGGTCGGTGAATTTAAACCATCTAAATGTGAGGTGATGCATTTTGGAAGATGAAATTCAGGTGTAAATTATGCAATAAATGGCAGAACCCTTACAATCATTTACATATACAGGGACCTGGGTGGTCAGGTCCATAGACAGATCCCTTAAAGTTGAGAGTATGGTGCTGGAAAAGAGTAGCAGGTCAGGCAGCATCCGAGGAGTAGGACAATTGATGTTTCGGGCATAAGCCCATCATCAGCAAATCCTGAAACGTCGATTCTCCTGCTCCTCGGAAGCTGGCCTGACCTGCTGTGCTTTTCCAAATGGCATAAGTTTAGGGAGAGGGGGGAAAGATTTAAAAGGGACCTAAGGGACAACTTTTTTCACGCAGAGTGGTGCATGTATGAAATGAGCTGCCAGAGGAAGTGGTGGAGGCTGGTACAATTACAACATTTAAAATATATCTGGATGGGTACATGAATTGGCAAAGGTTTCGAGGGATATGGGCCAAGTGCTAACAAATGGGACTAGATTCATTTAGGATATATGGTTGGCATGGACGATTTGGACCAACGGGTCTGTTTCCATGCTGTACATCACTATGATGCCCTATAGTCTTCCACTTCCCCAATCCTGGGGAAAAGGCTGAGGTGCATTTGCCCTATCCATGCCTTGCACTTCTATAAGGTACCCCCTCAGTCTCCTACACTCTAAAGAAAAAAGTCTTAGCTTGCCAATCTCTTCCTATAACTCAGGCTGCTGAGTCCTGGCAACATCCTTGCAAATTTCTTCTGCACTTTTTTCAGTTTAATAATATAGTTCCGTCAACAAGAGACCAACACTGCTCATAATACTCCAAGTGCGGCTTCACCAACATCCTCTAACTTCCCAATTTCTATACACAATGCCCTGACTGATGAAGGCCAAGTGTGTCAAAAGTCTTCTTCACTGTCTAGTCTACTGGTGATCCTACTTTCAGCAAACCATGCACCTAATCTCCAAGACCCCTCTGTTCTACTACACTCTTAAGGCCCTACCATTCATCATGAAACTTCTACCTTGATTTGACTTTCCAAAATGCAAGACCTCACATTTATCTAAATTAAACTCCATTTGCTGTTTATCGGCCCACTTCCCCAGCTGATCAAGGTCCTGCAATTTCTGATAACCTTCCTCACTGTCAACAATACCTCCTATTTTAGTGTCATCTGCAGACTTACCAATCATGCATGGTACATGCTCATCCAAATCTTTGATAGAGATAAGAAGCAGCAATGGACCCAGTATTGACTGCTGAAGCACTCCATAGTCACAGGCTTCCAGTCTGACAAGTATTCTTCCATTACTACCCTCTGCTTCCTACCATCAAGCTAATTGTGTGTCCAATTTGCCAGCTCGCCCTCGATTCCATGCAATCTAACCCTCCAGAGCAACCTACCATGTGGAATCTTATCAAAGGCCTTACTGAAATCCATGTAGACTATGGGGACCGCCCTGCCCTTGTCAACTCCTGGTCACTTCATAAAAGAACTCGAACAAATTTGTGAGGCATAATCTCCCACCCACAAAAATGCTAAATATTCCTAATCAAACCCTGACTTTCCAAATGCATGTTTATCTTATCTCTCAGAATCTTCTCAAGTAATTTACCTACCACATCTGCTCGACTTACTGGTCTATAGTTCCCAAGTTTGTCAAAAAGGCATTCTGCCCATCACATAAATGAGTGATATAGGACAGGAATTTCAATGTGAGTGTGATGCCAAATACTATGTATATCCTAAAGATTGTTGGTTCATATTGAATAGCATACAACTTTTGGTTTTTAGCAACAAAGTTCTGACTGGTCCCAAAGGGCCCATAATTTTAAAACTCTCAAAACGGTGCCCAACATTTGATGTGATTTTGAAATTGGACCCTTTCCGGATAATCATATGTGTGTAATGAGATAAGCTTACATAGATAAACTGCAGAGCTGGGCTGAGGTGGCAAATGGAGTTTAATGTGAACAAGTGTGAGGTGATTCACTTTGGAAGGTGCAACAGGAATGCAGAATATTGGGCTAATAATAAGATTCTTGGTAGTGTAGATGAGCAGAGAGATTCTTGGTGTCCATATACATAGATCCCTGAAAGTTGCAACTCAGGTTGATAGGGTTGTTAAGTTTGTATACGGTGTGTTAGCTATTATTAGTAGAAGGACGAAGTTTCAGAACATGAGATAATGCTGCAGCTGTACAAAACTCTGGTGCGGACACACTTGGAGTATTGAGTACAGTTCAGGTCACTGCATTATAGGAAGGATGTGAAAGTTTTGGAAAGGATTCAGAGGAGATTTATTAAGGTGTTGACTGATATGGGAGTAGGAGAAAGTGAGGTCTGCAGATGCTGGAGATCAGAGCTAAAAATGTGTTGCTGGAAAAGCGCAGCAGGTCAGGCAGCACCCAGGGAACAGGAGAATCGACGTTTCGGGCATAAGCCCTTCTTCAGGAATGAGGAGTAGGGAGTATCTTCTGATATGGGAGTAGGTCTTACGAGAAAAGGCTGAAGGGCTAGAGGCTATTTTCATTAAAGTGAAGAAGGTTGAGAGGTGACTTAATTGAGACAAGATAATCAGAGGGTTAGATCGGGTGGACAGTGAGAGCCTTTTTCCTCGGATGGCGATGGCTAGCACAAGGGGACATAGCTTTAAACTGAGGAGTGATAAATATAGGATAGATGTCAGAGTTAGTTTCTTTACTCAGAGAGTAGTAAGGATGTGGAACACACTGCCTGTAACAGTAGTACACTCATCATCTTTGAGGGCATTTAAATGGTCATTGGATAGACATTTGGATGAAAATGGAATAATGTAGGTTAGATGGGCTTCAGATTGGTTTCACAGGTGGGCGCAACATCGATAGCCAAAGGGCCTGTATTGTGCTGAATTGTTCTATGTTCTATGTTCTATGCACAATTTAGCATTGTCAATTGGTTTAGCAGCACAGCACACTTGCATCATTAACGCCATACATATTAATACACAGGGCCCTGTTATTTGCAAACAGAAAGAACATGTACATGCTCTGCACTTGTTTCAACTCCACAAAATAGGAGAAAACCATACATTAGTTCATTACTCAGGCAGCGTCTTATGCAATCAGAGTCAAGTTGCCTTGTTTTGAAATTTCAACTAAGCTTGATAGTTTACTGTCAGGCATCACCAACTCTTGCATTATTGAAGGAAATGTCTTTACTAATGAGTCACCTGCAAACCAATTAGCATTTTCCTCTGAGGTGTTTTGATTTATGCAAGATGAAAAGGTTTAACAAAGTCTTTTTTGATAAGATGACGCTAACGATATTATTTTGTTTACAAAATGGCTCAAACTTAATTCTGATGGATGACTGACATGGAGAATGGAATGACTAGTAAGAATGTGTTTGAAGAAAGGTCAGAACAGACATTGAAAATTTAAAAATCTGGAACAGGAACCAAATGTACCTACTATTCATTTCCAGTTTCAACAAAGTATGCAACCAGATCACCTATTTGCATAGGATATGGTTTGCTTATTTGATTATTACGATAATGTGACTTGCATCCATTGTACAGTAATTCTGTTATAATCCACGATCTTCAGAAAATCAAGCAGTTCAAAAGAGAGCTGAGGAGGCTGAATCCAGTTTAGACTTTCATGGAGCAAACCTAACAAGGTTATAGTTTAAACTCTTACTGCATTCCCACTTACATCCTGTCCTAACAACAAAGTAAAGCCTGATCACATCAGATCTCCCCTGCAACCCATAACCAAGATTGCACAGATCACATTTGACCGAGAATAGCACTATGGGTGGGAACCCAAAGACTGCTGTTAAATTCTGTAAGAGACTTAACCTCTCCTTCTGAACATCTGGACCTCCCAGCTACACTCCCACAGAGGTACTTGCCTCCAGGTTAAAATCAAAGTCCATGTCTTGAAGTCAGCATCTCCTCAATTTTTTACACTGGTATCGAAGAAAATAGTTCAAGATATGGTTTACAAAGTAAATGAATTATTAAAGGCTGCTCCATTTAGGAATCAGCATCGAGCTGAGAAAAAGTGTGCATCTCAGCAGTGATATATTACATTACAGGAGGAGACTGTAATCTGTCACCTTCCAAGATTATCAATAAACAAACAGTAACCAGAGACAGTCTAAAGATTCGTATGGTTCAACAACTGACTGATAAATTCACAGAAATAATAATTGCATGATTTGCAATATCAAGGTATTAATTTTAAAAAGAAACAATTTCCACAAATTGGAAATCCACTTTTCACGTATTAAATGCACAAAAGTAAGTTGCTGATGCGTTCAGTGAATACAATGATGAAAAATGTTTTATACAGAGACTCTCGCTGAGAGTGAAAGTTATCCTGAATCTTCCACAAGGAGGTATTCGCTGATCATAATCTCAAGGTGGAAGTGAGTATTGTGTCCTTGTTTGAAAGGAAATGTTCCCTGACAGATGTAAGCAATGTCAAATTCCTAGGGTAGCCAGGAAGGACCTGAAGAGAGAGCTAAGAGCAGCAAGGAGGGGACATGAAAGGTCCTTAGTCGGTAGGATTAGGGAAAACCCTAAGGCTTTCTATAGGTATGTTAGGAATAAAAGAATGACTAGGGTAGGAATAGGTCCAGTCAAGGATAGTAGTGGGAAGTTGCGTGTAGAGGCGGAAGAGATTGGGGAGACACTGAATGAATACTTTTCTTCAGTATTTACTCAGGAACAGGGCATTGTCGTCGATGTGAATACTGAGTCACAAATAAGTAGAATGGATGGCTTTGAGGTATGTAGAGAAGAGGTGTTGGAAATCCTGGAAAAGGTGAAAATAGATAAGTCCCCTGGGCCTGATGGCATTTATCCTAGGATTCTCTGGGAAGCAAGGGAGGAGATTGCAGAGCCATTGGCCTTGATTTTTATGTCCTCTTTGTCTACAGGAGTAGTGCCAGAAGACTGGAGGATAGCAAATGTGGTTCCCTTGTTCAAAAAGGGGAGTAGGGATAACCCTAGTAACTGTAGGCCGGTGAGTCTCACTTCTGTTGTGGGCAAAGTCTTAGAGAGAATTGTAAGGGATAGGATTTATGCAAATCTGGATAGGAATAATGTGATCAAGGATAGTCAGCATGGTTTTGTGAAGGGCAGGTCGTGCCTCACAAACCTTATTGAATTCTTTGAAAAGGTGACGAAGGAGGTTGATGAGGGGAAAGCGGTAGATGTGGTATATATGGATTTTAGTAAGGCGTTTGATAAGGTTCCCCATGGTAGGCTACTGCAGAAAATACGGAGATATGGCATTGAGGGTGAGTTGGAGGTTTGGATTAGGAATTGGCTGGATGGAAGAAGACAGAGGGTAGTAGTTGATGGCAAAGTTTCTTCATGGAGTGCCGTCACTAGCGGTGTTCCGCAAGGATCTGTTTTGGGACCATTGCTGTTTGTCATTTTTATAAATGACCTGGAAGAGGGGTTAGAAGGTTGGGTGAGCAAGTTTGTGGATGATACGAAAGTCGGAGGAGTTGTTGACAGTGAGGAAGGATGTGGCAGGTTACAGCAGGATATAGAGAAGCTGCAGAGCTGGGCAGAAAGGTGGCAAATGGAATTCAATGTAGCTAAATGTGAGGTGATTCACTTTGGGAAGAATAACAAAAAGATGGGGTACTGGGCTAATGGTCGGATACTTGGTAGTGTGGATGAGCAGAGGGATCTTGGTGTCCATGTACACAGATCTCTGAAAGTTGCCACCCAGGTAAATAGTGCGGTGAGGAAGGCATATGGCGTACTGGCTTTTATTGGTAGAGGAATTGAGTTCCGGAGTCCTGAGGTCATGATGCAGTTGTATAAGACTCTGGTACGGCCGCATCTGGAATATTGTGTGCAGTTTTGGTCGCCATACTATAGGAAGGATGTGGAGGCACTGGAACGGGTGCAGAGGAGGTTTACCAGGATGTTGCCTGGTATGGAAGGAAGATCGTATGAGGAAAGACTGAGACACTTGGGGCTGTTTTCATTAGAGAAAAGAAGGTTTAGGGGTGACTTGATTGAGGTGTACAAGATGATTAGGGGGTTAGATAGGGTTGACAGTGTGAACCTTTTCCCGCGTATGGAGTCGGGTATTACAAGGGGGTATAGCTTTAAATTAAGGGGGGGTAGATATAGGACTGAAGTTAGGGGTAGGTTCTTCACTCAGCGAGTCGTAAGTTCATGGAATGCCCTGCCAGCAGCAGTGGTGGACTCTCCCTCTTTATGGGCATTTAAGCGGGCATTGGATAGGTATATGGAGGATAGTGGGTTAGTATAGGTTAGGTGGGCTTGGATCGGCGCAACATTGAGGGCCAAAGGGCCTGTACTGCGCTGTATTCTTCTATGTTCTATGTTCTATGTCAAATGCTTTGCTGGTCCATACATAATTTGCTATAAAAGCAAATTTGGTTTTCATATTACACATAATTGTAATGGTATCTGATTCGACCAACTCAACCAAGATTGCATTTTAAGCCCTGGTGGATTGAAAAAGACAACATTTAACACTGAATAAATTTATCTAAAACATCTTATATATCAAACAATTGCGTCCCAGGACATTACTGTAGGAATTCCTCAGTGTACCTTTACTCCATCAATGAGTCATGAGTTAAGGTATTTGCGAATGATGGTCGCACTATGTTCAGGAACATTTGCGACATCTCATACTCCGTTCACATCCAAATCTAGCAAGACCTAGGTGGGCGGCACGGTGGCACAGTGGTTAGCACTGCTGCCTCACAGCGCCAGAGACCCGGGTTCAATTCCCGCCTCAGGCGACTGACTGTGTGGAGTTTGCACGTTCTCCCCGTGTCTGCGTGGGTTTCCTCCGGGTGCTCCGGTTTCCTCCCACAGTCACAAAGATGTGCAGGGTCAGGTGAATTGGCCATGCTAAATTGCCCGTAGTGTTAGATAAGGGGTAAATGTAGGGGTATGGGTGGGTTTCGCTTCGGCGGGTCGGTGTGGACTTGTTTCCACACTGTAATCTAATCTAAAAAAACCTGGGTAATATGCAGGGCTGTGCTAAAGGGCAAGTAATGTTTGCATGACAAGCCAGGCAAAAAGCAAATTTCTAACCATCATCTCCTGATACGTACTAACATTTCCAATTGCTGAAACTCCCCTATCAACATCCTGGGAATCATGACTGCCCAAGAACTGTATCAGAACAGTCATTGAAATACAATGGTTACAAAAGCAGAGACTTGGAATTCTGTGGTGATTAACTTGCCTTCCAGCTCCCCAATACCTATGCTCCATCTACACTGCACATGTCAGCAGTGTGATGGAATTCGCTCCCCTTGCCAGGATAAGGACAGCATTCATCAAGCTCAAGAACACTCTCCAGGACAAAACAGCCTGCGCTAATGGCACCCCATCTCCCACTCCCTTCACCACCAAAGCACAATATCAGTTATGTGCACCATTGACAAGATTCATTGGGTCAACTTATCAAGGTCTTTCAGTCAGCACCTTCCAAATCCATGCCTACCACTTTTTTTTTGTCGGGGGGAATGGGGTAGGTGTCCTGCTCAGGGAAAAAGCAGCAGCACCCAGCTCAGCTGCACCACAACTGGCACAGCTGTCTGATAGGGATGTTTGAAGTGCAGGCAAGCATTGATGTTAGGTGATTCTACATTTATGAGGACAGATTGATCGAAGGTACAGAAATTGTTTACCAGGATATCGCCTAGTTTGCAGCGCATTAGATGTGAGTAGAGATTGGACAAACTCAGTTTGTTTTCACTTGAGGGGAGACCTGACAAAAATTCACAAAATTATGACAGGCATCGATAGAATGGATAGTTGGAATCTTCTTCCCAAGGTAGAAACATCAACTTCTAGGGATACAGGTTGAAGGTAAAATGGGATAAGATTAAAGAAGATGAGAGAGACAGAATTTACACATGCCACCAAGCAGTCTTGAGAAATACAGTTAAAAATCACACAAGGTCAGATAATCATCCAACAGGCTTATTTGGAAGTACAAGTTTTCAGAGCACTGCTCCTTCATCAGGTACCTAGTGGCCACCTAAAATCAAGTATGACACAGAGCTAAAAATGTGTTGCTGGAAAAGCGCAGCAGGTCAGGCACCATCCAAGGAACAGGAGAATCGCCGTTTCGGGCATAAGCCCTTCTTCAGGAATGAGGAAAGTGTGTCCAGCAGGCTAAGATAAAAGGTAGGGAGGAGGGACTTGGGGAAGGAGCGTTGGAAATGTGATAGGTGGAAAGAGGTCAAGGTGAGGGTGATAGGTCAGACTGGGGTGGGGGCGGAGAGGTCAGAAAGAAGATTGCAGGTTAGGAAGGCGGTGCTGAGTTTGAGGGATTTGACTGAGACAAGGTGGGGGGAGGGGAAATGAGGAAACTGGAGAAATCTGAGTTCATCCTTTGTGGTTGGAGGGTTCCTAGGCGGAAGATGAGGCGCTCTTCCTCCAACCGTCATGTTGCTATAGTCTGGCGATGGAGGAGTCCAAGGACCTGCATGTCCTTGGTGGAGTGGGAGGGGGAGGGGGAGTTGAAGTGTTGAGCCACGGGGTGGTTGGGTTGGTTGGTCCGTGTGTCCCAGAGGTGTTCTCTGAAACGTTCCGCAAGTAGACGGCCTGTCTCCCCAATATAGAGGAGGCCACATCGGGTGCACCGGATGCAATAGATGATGTGTGTGGAGGTGCAGGTGAATTTGTGGCGGATATGGAAGTATCCCTTGGGGCCTTGGAGGGAAGTAAGGGGGGAGGTGTGGGCGCAAGTTTTGCATTTCTTGCGGTTGCAGGGAAAGGTGCCGGGAGTGGAGGTTGGGTTGGTGGGGGGTGTGGACCTGACGAGGGAGTCACGGAGGGAGTGGTCTTTTTGGAACGCTGATAGGGGAGGGGAGGGAAATATATCCCTGGTGGTGGGGTCCGTTTGGAGGTGGCGAAAATGACGGCGGATGATACGCTGTACATGGAGGTTGGTGGGGTGGTAGGTGAGGACCAGTGGGGTTCTGTCCTGGTGGCGGTTGGAGGGGCGGAGCTCAAGGGCGGAGGAGCGGGAAGTGGAGGAGATGCGGTGGAGATCATCGTCGACCACGTCTGGGGGGAAATTGCGGTCTTTGAAGAAGGAGGCCATCTGGGTTGTATGGTATTGGAACTGGTCCTCCTGGGAGCAGATGCGGCAGAGACGAAGGAATTGGGAATATGGGATGGCATTTTTACAGGGGGCAGGGTGGGAGGAGGTGTAGTCTAGGTAGCTGTGGGAGTCGGTCGGTTTATAGTAAATGTCCGTGTTGATTCGGTTGCCCGAGATAGAAATGGAGAGGTCTAGGAAGGGGAGGGAGGAGTCTGAGACGGTCCAGGTGAATTTGAGGTCGGGGTGGAAGGTGTTGGTAAAGTGGATGAACTGTTCAACCTCCTCGTGGGAGCACGAGGCAGCGCCGATACAGTCATCGATGTAGCGGAGGAAAAGGTGGGGGGTGGTGCCAGTATAGCTGCGGAAGATGGACTGTTCCACATATCCTACAAAGAGGCAGGCATAGCTAGGGCCCATGCTAGTGCCCATGGGTACTCCTTTGGTTTGGAGGAAGTGGGAGGATTGGAAAGAGAAGTTGTTCAGGGTGAGGTCCAGTTCAGTCAGTCGGAGGGTGTCAGTGGAAGAGTACTAGTTGGTACGGCGGGAAAGGAAGAAGCGGAGGGCTTTGAGTCCTTCGTGATGGGGGATGGAGGTGTACAGGGACTGGATGTCCATGGTGAAGATAAGGCGTTGGGGACCGGGGAAGCGAAAATCATGGAGGAGGTGGAGGGCGTGGGTGGTGTCCCGAACGTAGTTCTTGGACTAAGGGGGACAGGACCATGTCGAGGTATGCAGAGATGAGTTCGGTGGGGCAGGAGCAGGCTGAAACAATGGGTCGGCCGGGGCAGTCAGATTTGTGGATTTTGGGCAGGAGGTAGAAACGGGCGGTGCGGGGTTGTGGGACTATGAGGTTGGAGGCGGTGGATGGGAGATCCCCTGTGGTGATGAGGTTATGGATGGTCTGGAAGATGATGGTTTGGTGGTGGGAGGTGGGGTCATGGTCAAGGGGGCAGTAAGAGGAGGTGTCCGCGAGCTGGCATTTAGCCTCAGCGGTGTAAAGGTCGGTGCGCCAAACTACTACCCCACCTCCCTTGTCTGCCGGTTTGATAGTGAGGTTGGGGTTGGAACTGAGGGAGTGGAGGGCTGCACGTTCCGATGGTGAGAGGTTGGAGTGGGTGAGAGGGGTGGACAGGTTGAGGCGGTTAATGTTGCGGCGGCAGTTGGCTATGAAGAGATCGAGGGCGGGTAAGAGGCCAGCACGGGGTGACCAGGTGGATGGGGTGTGTTGCAGGCGGGAGAAGGGGTCGTCAGAGGGTGGGCGAGAATCTTGGTTGAAGAAGTCGGCACGGAGGCGAAGGCGGCGGAAGGATTGTTCGATGTCACGCCACGTGTTGAATTCGTTAATCCGAGAGCGTAGGGGAATGAAGGTGAGGCCTCTGCTGAGGACTGATCTTTCATCCTCAGAGAGGGGTAGTTCTGGAGGGATGGTGAAAACACGGCAGGGCTGGGAGCTAGGACCTGGTGTGGGGCTAGACCTGGGAGTTGGGGCGGGGTTGGGTGTGGGGACGAAGATCGGCTTGGGAGCGCGGTTAGATGTGGTGACGGAGATCGGTGTGGGGGCGGGGTTAGGCATGGTGACAGAGATTGGCGTGGGTGAGAGTTAAGCGTGGTGACGGAGATCGGCGTGGGGATGGAGACACATATGGCGTTGTGGTCGTGCAGGTTAGTGATGTCACTGGGGGCGGAAGTGGCTGCGGCGTCAGCAACCCAGGGGGCGGAAGTGGCTGTGGCGATGACAGAAACAGTGTTATTCCCGATAGCCGCGGAGGCCGCGAATCCGTCGGCGATGGTCTTCCTGGCAATCGTGGAGGCGGTTGTCTGGGTGGTGATCGCGGAGGCTGAGGTCGGTGGGGGTGGAAGTGACATCATGGTCAGCCGCGGCGGTTGTTGCCGTGGGTACTGTAGCGGCTGCGTGGTTAATGGCGCCGGACTGATTTCGGAGGCCGATGGAAGATTCTGGAACAGTTGAGGAACCCAGAGTGTTGGGGTAAGTACATGAAAGTTTTTAGTACTTACTGTCTTTAATTTCCAATATGGCTAGGAAAAAATGTTTGTTTAGTGTATGGATTCTTTTGTGGATGAAGAACAGTAGAGGTCCTTTGCAGGTCTGTGAGAGTGTTGTCCTGAGCTGGGGTAGGTCTAATTGCAGGGAATGTAGGTAGCGGTGCATGGCCACAAGCGTGGAGCAGAGGATCCGGAGGGAGGTCTGTTGCTGGAGGCTTCGGATTTGTTGTAGGTACTGGTTGTCCTGGTTGGGTCCAAATTTTGTTGGTCAGAACGTAGTCCGGAGTCCGTGCGGGATCAGTCGGTTCCGTAGGCAGGTGCTGAGGAAGGAGATGTGGCTGTGGTAGCGAGTCTGTTTGAGAACGTGGCTGAAGAGCTTCTGTGCAGAGGAGATGACCTGGGATGTGCAGTGAGAGAGGGACTCACTGAAATCCTTGTAGAGGGAGGAAGAAAGCTTCTTCAAGGAAGGCATCCTTGGTTGTAGGTACTGGTTGTCCTGGTTGGGTCCAAATTTTGTTGGTCGGAATTTGTAGATACTGGTTATCCTGGTTGGGTCATTGTAGGTACTGGTTGTCTGAGCTACAGAAGCTCCACTGAGCTACACAAATTCAGGCCCTAATATTTCAGGTACGGCAACAATGGTGCCAGAGACATAATTTTGTTAGTCCCTCTCCTGAAACCTACTTCCTTAATTTCTGCAAGAGCCAATGGTAGTGGGTTGTGGCCAATGTATTCATCGTTGACAGAAGCAACTGCATGTGCTGAAATGCAGCTGCTTTCAGTCTGATCTTATTCGTTAGCAGGACATCTAAAACAAGAGTTGGGCAACTTAAATCTGTTAGGAGGAACTCCAAACTACCATCATTCTTTTAAGTAGAAGAGCCCAAAGATGCTGCTGTGGACCAGGAAGAAAGAGAAACTGAGACCTCCAATTTCTGTTCATCTTGGTGTGTAACCATGATAGTTTTTTAAAAAAAAATGCTGATATGTATTCTCATACTCGCATTTGTATGCAATCAGTTCAAATGTCACCAGCAGGAGACAGTCATAAGTTTAAACAGAGAACATAATAGAACAATGAAAGAAGTTTGGATGCTGGAAATCAGAAACAAAAACGGAAACTCCGCGAAAAACTCAACAGGTCTGGCAGCACCTGTCAAGAGAAAGCAGAGTTAACATTTTTGGGTCCAGGGACACTTCTGAACCTTTGAGTATTAAATCTGTTTTTCCTCTGAGGAATATGATATGCACTTATCCCAAAAAGGTCTATCATTTTGTCAATCACATAGCACATATCCAAGATAGACACAGTTCAAGGCAAGAGTGCACTTCCACAAATATGAAAACCAAATAAATTAGCTGTAGATCAATTGTCTTTGAGAGTCCAGTGAGTGAGGGAGCTTTTCTCACACCAGAATTAAAACATAGAAACAAACATGGAAAATAGATGCAGGAAGCGACCATTCAATATGATCATGGCTGATCATGCAATCTCAATATCCCATTCCCGCGCTCTCCCCATACCCCTTGATCCCTTTAGCTGCAAGGACCACATCCAGTTCCCTTTTGAATATATCTAACAAACTGGACTCAACAGGTCTCTGTGTTACAGAATTCCACAAATGCACAACCTCTCTGAGTAAGACATTCTTCCTCATCTCAGTCCTGAATGGCTTACCCTTATTCTTAGACTGTGACCCTTTATTCTGGACTTCACCAAATATTGGGAACATACTCCCCACATCTAGCATGTCCAGTCCCATCAGGATTTCATGTGTTTCTATGAGATACTCTTTCATTCTTCTAAGTTACAATGAATTCAAGTCCATTTGATCTATCTTTCCTCATATATCAGTCCTGCCATCCCGGGAATCAGTCTGGTGAACCACTGTCGGACACTCTCAATAGCAAGAATGTTTTTCCTCAGACTAAGGGACCAAAACTGCTCACAATACTTAAGGTGTGGCCTCACCAAGGTCCTGTGTAACTGCAGCAAGACATCCATACTCTGATACTCAAATCCTCTTGCTATGAAGGCCAGCAAGACATTAGCTTTCCTTACTGCCTGCTGCATCTGCATGCCACCCTTCAGCAACTGTTCCACCATGACACTCAGGTCTCATTGCACCTCACCTTCCTGAACTGCTACCATTCAGATAACAATCCATTTTCCTGTTTCTGTGACCAAAGTGGATAACCTCACATTAATCCACATTTATATTGCATTTACCAAATACTTGCCCATGCAGCCAGCCTGCCCAGTCATGCTGCAGCCTCTTAGCATCCTCCTCAGAGCACACACTGCCGCCCAAATTTGTGTCATCTGCAAATTTGGCGATAATTCCTTCATCCAAATCATTAATGTATTCTGTGAACACCTGGCGTCCCAGCACTGAATCCTGTGGTGTCCCATTTGTAACTGCCTCCTACTCGTCATTGCCTGCCACTCTGAAAAGGACCCATTTATTCCAATTCTCTACGCCATGATTTCCAAACAATTCTCTATCCATATCAATACATTACCTCCAACACCATGAGCTTTAATTTTCTTTACTAATCTCTTGTGTGGAACCTTGTCAAAAGCCTTTTGAAAGTCCAGATGCATAACATCTTCTGATTCACCATTGTCTACTCTACTGGTCACATCCTCAAAAAATTCCACAGAAGTTTTGTCAAGCATGATTTCCCTTTAGTGAATCCATGCTGACTAGGGCCAATTCTGTCACCACTTTCCAAATGCTCAGTTATTGAATTCTTAATGATTGACTTCAGCAGTTTCCCCAACATTGATATCAGGCGAACTGGCCTATAATTTCCCATTTTCTCTCTCCCTCCTTTTTTTAAAGAGTGGAGTTATGTTAGCTACCTTCCAGTCCATTGGAACTCTTCCAGAGGTTACAGAATGGTGGAAAATGATCACCAATGTATCCACTATTTCTAGGGTCACTTTCTTAAGTACTCAGGGATGCAGAGTATCAAAACCTGGGGACTTGTCAGGTTTGAATCCCATCAATTTCCCCAATACCATTTCCTGATTAATAAGGATTTCCTTCAGTTCCTCTTTCACGCTTGACCCTCTGTCCCCTCGCATTTCCTGATGATTATCATTCTGAAGCCTGGGAAAATTAGCTGGCATCCAACCCAGATCACTGCAGGGATCATTTGAAGTAAAGGTTCTAAAAGTTCATAGAATCCCTACAGTGTGAAAACATGCCATTTGGCCCAACAAGTCCAGACATGTTTATGTATTCAGGGATAAATGGCTGCTGTAACCAAAAGTCCAATTTCTCACAGGCAAACCTGAAGCATTTAAAATGGGTGGATGGCTGACTATGAGGTGGCATTGATGGAGCAAGGGCAATGCTTAAAATGTGCAGAGTGTGAGCTGGAAAATTATATTTTCTTCACAGTTTGAAAATGGATGTGAAATACTCCAAGGCCATGTTCATTGACTTCAACCAGGTCAACCTTAAGAGGGTGTTACTGAAATACGATCAACATATCTCCTGTCCCATCAGAGGTACAAACATCCTTGACCATTGCTACGCAACCATCAAAGATGCCTACCTCACCATAACCAGTCCACATTTTGGAAAATCAGATCATAATGTGTTCCCCCTCCAGGTTTACAATAGGAAATTGAAACATGAGGACCCAGTACAGAAACGAGTAAATACTGATCTGAGGCTGTGGAAGAGCTTCCATGGGACTGCTTGGAAATAGTGGACTGATCTGTATTCAAGAGCAGCCAAGCTAATTGAGTATGTCACTGCCATTACAGACTTCATTGGCAAGTATGTAGAAGACTATGTGCTGAAGAGGTTAATCCAAAATGTCCCCCAACCAGAAATCATGAATGAACCAGGAGATCCATTGCCTACTGAAATTCAAGTGTGTGGTGTTCAAGTTAGATGATCCTAACCTTCCATCAGGCTTTTAGAGAAACGAAGAAGCAATACCGATTAAGCTAGAGACTTAAACTAACCACTCGGCTTCCCATTTGCCTACATGACACAACAGGCTATAAAGCAAACTGAACAGAAGACTGGACAGAAATACTTCCCTGGTGCACTCAATGTATTTTATGTTTGCTTTGAACAGATGCTCCTATTCCCTCAGTCACCACTGTAGACATCAGATAGGCCTTTTTGAGAGTGAACCCACGGAAAGTGACTAGTCCAAATGGTCCCTCTGGTCATGCACTCAATGCTGTGTGTACAGCTGGTAGAAGTATTGACTGAAATCTTTAACATCTCCTTGCTGTGATCTGAAATCCCCATCTGCTTCAAGAAGACCATCATCATTCCAGTGCCAAAGAAAACTCACGCAGCATGCCTCCAGGATTACTGTCTGGTGGCTCTGACCTCCATAATTATAAAGTGTTTCGAGAGGTTAATTATGGCTCATTTCAACTCAGGCTTCCAGCCAATCTTCAACCCCTGCAATTTGCCTACTGTTGCAACATGTTCATAGCAGATGCCATCATCCCTGGACCTACATTCAACCATGGAGTATCTGGATAACCCATGTCAGGCTTCTGCTTATTGACTGCAGTTCTGTCTTCAACATCATAATTCCAATCAAACTAACTCCCAAACTCTGAGAACTAGCTTTCTGCTCTGCCTTCTGCAAACTAGATCCTCAACTTCCTGATCTACAGATTACAAACAGTGAAAATGGCGACAACACCTTCTCCCCTACAATTCTCAACACCAGCGGCCCTCAAGGCTGTGTACTTAGCCCCTTACTAGACTCCCTGTACACTCATGACAATGTGGCCAAATTTTGCCCGCGATCCGTCAACAAGTTCATTAACAACAGACCTGTTGTAAGCTGGATATCAAACAATGATGAGACAGAATACAGAAAAGATATAGACTGCTTGGTGGCATGTGTAAAGATAACAATTTCTACTGTTGGATCAGCAAAACAGAAGAGCTGGCCATTGACTTCACAAAGCGAGGGTGGAGGGTATGCCCCTATCTACATCAATGATCCTGAGATGGAGATGGTTGAGACCATCAGATTCCTCAGAATGATGCTCACCAACAATCTGTCCTGGTCCACCCACACTGATGTGATGGTCAGAAAGCACAACAACATCTTAACTTCTTCAGGAGGCTGAGGAAATTCGACATGTCTGTAGATTTTTGTAGACATACCACAGAAAGCATTCTATTCAGATGTATCATGGCTTAATATGGCAACTGCTCTGCTTATAGAAAGTCACAAACACAGCTCAGTCCATCAGGCAAGCCAATCTTTCAACCACTGACTCCATCTGTACTTCTCACTGACTCTGGAAGGCAACTAACAAAATCAAAGACCCCTCCCAACTTGGTTATAATCTCTTCCAACCTATTCTATCAGGCAACTGATACAACAATTTTAACACACATTCCAACAGATTCAAGAACAGCTTCCCCACTGTTATCAGGCTTCCGAATGGATCTCTTGAATTTTTAAACTTAATGTTGATCTTGCTCTTTGTGCATCTTCGCTGCAGCCATAACATCGTATTCTTTGCTCTGTTCTCTTACCCTAATGCACTTTGTATGGTATGACCTACCAGTACTGCACACAAAACATAACATTTCACTGTACTTCAGTACACATGACAATAATTAATCAAATCAAAAAATGCCAGAGACCCAAGGTTCACTGTCACCCAGTCCAATTCCACACCAGGCCAACTTTTCATGACTTTCATAGTCACCATTCATGTCCTGGAATTAAAATCCACACTGTCGGGGCATTTACGGTTTATGGTCAGAAACTCACCTCATGGTTAGGTTGATGGAACTGGGAATTCTTTGAACTATGCTCCTGCCTCTGAAACAAAGGTTCAAGCCTGATGATTGTAAACCTGGCAAAATTGTACTGTAAAAGGTGTTGTAGAAGAAAATTGAGTTTGAGGCACATTGGGAGGATCCTTGAAAACTGGGGAAGCAATTCAACTGAAGGCAAAGTTGCTCATGATGCAGTGATTAAAATCAGGGATTCTCACAATGCCAGAATTACAATGTAGTTGGGAATATAGGAACAAGAATTGGCTATTCAGCCTGCTCCACCATTTAATACAATCATGACTGACTGAACATTTCACCGTCTCTACCCACAAAACCCCCATAAGCCTTTACACCACTGATAATCAAGAAATTATAAAGCACAACTTTAAATATATTTAGACTGAGCGTCCACAGTCCTCTGGAGAAGGTTAACTCAAAGATTTATAGTGTTGCAGGGCACTACAGAAAAAGGGACAGCTGAGTCAGTGCAAGGATGACAACAAGAAGGAAGATTTAAAAAAAAGATGTTTCTTGATCAGGAATCAACATAAAAATCAATGAGCTCAGGGGTGACAGGGGAGCAATATTTGGTGTGAGCTGTGATAAAGGCAGCAAGGTTTTGTGTGATTTCAAGTTTGCAAAGCATAGAATGTGAAAGACCAGCCAAGGATTTGTTGAAAATGTTGAGTGCTAATGCAGATGTGAATGAGTATTTCAGCAGCGAATGAGCTAAGATGGACAATGTTACACACATGGAAATAGGCAGTGTGATGGAATATAAAGGTCAGAAACTCATCTCACAGTTCAATGTGACATTGAGATTATGAACCGATTGGCTTAATTTCAGATTGTTGCCAGGGAGAAAATTTATTATTATCCTGATTGCTCGATCACATCTCTCTGCATTTTTATACATAAAAATGCTATTGCCATTATAGAGAGATGCCACAGTTCCGATGTAGCCTCCAAATATTACAATATCATCAGATCTAGTGATGCGTCACAAACAGAAGTTTATTAACACTAACTTTCACTAATTATATGTCTTTCTTGGAGGTAATGCAGCAATTACATTCTGGGCAATAACCCTATCTGTTCAGGATAGAACTTCTTACCAGCACAGAACAGAACAAACTATCAGGTTTAAAGTTGGAACTGCAGCCCATTCATACTTTAGCACCCATACACATCATGTGTGGGCACAATGCATCAGATATTGCTTTCTTATTGACATCGGTGTGGGGATTTATATGAACAATTTTTGACCATAGGCTTTGCTCAGTTATCCGATCTGGCATCAGAAAGCTAATTAATTCATTCATACTGTTATTGGGAATGCATATTTTTATAGATAATGGAATTTGGAGTGTGATAACTTGAACATGACTGGGTTACAAAGGTTTTAATGTCTGATTGCTTGGAACTGGAAAGTCAAAAAAGGTTAAAGGAGACATTTGTTGTTTAAAAACACATGAATATGGAGAGGCTTGAATAAACAAAGGTATGGGAGATGGGTGGAGTTTTATTGCATTAATTTTTGCGTGAACGAACTTGGAAAACTCTTATGGGTCTATCATCTAGCAATAGCCTCTGGACTGAGATGCTGAGTATTTCTCTGTACACACCTGTAACGTTGTGGATAGTTACTGGAGATGGTCACAAGAATGCATTATCTCTCTTGTTTGAAAAAAAACCTGATAAAGTTTCATTAATCAGAAGTTGTATCTATTTCTCAGCTGCATCTGAAATCTACTCTGAACATTTTCCCTTATTTGGTTACTGGCAGTAATTGGAATTCATCCCTTGACCTGCAGATGTGTGCTTTTTCTCCCCCTTTTATAACAGCTCTACATAATCTTTGAACCTGTCTGTGTGCATTTGGAATTAAGAGGGATGCAGTTTAATCTGTCTAGCAGTCTCAGTGATAACCAGTTTGCCAGTTGTTTGAAGGTTATCAGGCAGCATGGTGGCTCAGTGGTTAGCACTGCTGCCTCACAGCACCAGGGACCTGGGTTCCATTCCACCCTCGGGCCACTGTCTCTTTAGAGTTTGCACATTCTCCTTGTGTCTGCGTGGGTTTCCTCCCACAAGGTTCTAAAAGGGGAGGGCGAACAGCCAGAAATCGTGTCACATATTGGCACTAATGATATAGCCAGAAAAAGGATTGAGGATATAAAAAGTGATTTCAGGGAGTTAGGATGGAAGCTGCAAAGCAGGATGAACAGAGTAGTGTTCTCTAGTTTACTACCGGTGCCACGAGATAGCGAGGCAAGGAACAGGGAGTGGGTGCAGCTTAACATGTAGCTGCGCAGCTGGTGTAGGAGGGAGGGCTTCAGAGATGTAGATAATTGGGATGCCTTCTGGGGAAGGTGAGACCTGTACAAGAAGGATGGGTTGCATCTGAACTGGAAGGGGACCAATGTCCTGGGTGGAAGGTTTGCTCGAGTAGTTCGAGAGGGCTTAGACTAGTATGGCAGGGGGGTGGGAACCTGAGCTGTATACTGGAGGTGAGAGTTGATGCAGATGAGGCAATAGCAAGAGGTAGACCAGCTAGTGGGAAGAATTTCCTTGGGAAAGAACCAAGGAATCAGTTAAAGTGTGTTTGCTTTAATGCAAGGAGTATCAGGAATAAAAGTGATGAACTTAGAGCATGGATCAGTACCTGGTGCTATGATGTTGTGGCCCTAACAGAGACATGGGTTTCTCAGGGGCAGGAATGGTTGCGGGATGTTCCAGGGTTTAGAGCATTTAAAAAGAATAGGGAGGGGGGATAAAGAGCAGGGGGTGTAGCACTGCTAATCACAGAGGGTATCACAGCTACAGAAGCTTCCATTGTCGAGGAAGATCTGCCTACCGAGTCAGTATGGGTGGAAATTAGGAACAGCAAGGGAACAGTCACCTCGTTAGGGGTTTACTACAAGCCCCACAGTAGCTGCAGGGAGATTGAAGAAAGCATAGATCGGCAAATTTTGGAAAAGTATGGACGTAGTAGAGTTGTTGTAATGGGTGACTTTAAATTTCCCAGTATTGATTGGAACCTCCTTCGAGCAGAAGATTTGAATGGAGCTGTTTTTGTACGGTGTGTTCAGGAGGGTTTCCTAACTCAGTACATTGACAGGCCGACAAGGGGAGAGGCCATTCTAAACTTGGTGCTCAGAAACGAGTCGGGGCAGGTATCAGATCTTGTGGTGGGAGAGCATTTTGGTGATAGTGACCACAACTGCCTCACACTCTACATAGCTATGGAGAAGGAGAGGATTAGGCAAAATGGGAGGATACTTAATTGGGGAAGAGGAAACTATGATGTGATTAGGCATGAGTTAGGAAGCATGGACTGGGAGCAATTGTTCCATGGTAAAGGCACTATAGACATGTGGAGACTGTTTAAGGAACAGTTGTTGTGAGTGATGGATAAATATGTCCCTCTGAGACAGACAAGAAGGGGTAGGATAAAGGAAGAAGGGCTTATGTCCGAAACGTCGATTCTCCTGTTCCCTGGATGCTGCCTGACCTGCTGCGCTTTTCCAGCAACACATTTCCAGCTAAGATAAAGGAACCTTGGATGACAAGAGAAGTGGAGCTTCTCGTCAAAAGCAATAAGGTAGAGGAAGCTAGGGTCAAGATCAGCTCTAGAGGATTACAGGCAAGTGAGGAAGGAGCTCAAAAAAGGTCTGAGGAGAGCCAGAAGGGGGCACGAGAAAGGCTTGGCAGGAAGGATTAGGGAGAACACAAAGGCATTTTACACTTATGGTAGGAATAAAAGAATGGTCAAAGAAAGAATAGGGTCGATCAGGCATAATGTGTTGCTAGAAAAGCGCAGCAGGTCAGGCAGCATCCAAGGAACAGGAGAATTGACGTTTCGGGCATAAGCCCTTCTTCAGGAATGTCCAGCAGGCTAAGATAAAAGGTAGGGAGGAGGGACTTGGGGGAGGGGTGTTGGAAATGCGATAGGTGGAAGGAGGTCAAGGTGAGGGTGATAGACCGGAGTGGGGGGGGGGGTGGGGCGGAGAGGTCAAGAAGAAGATTGCAGGTTAGGAAGGCGGTGCTGAGTTCGAGGGATTTGACTGAGACAAGGTGGGGGGAGGGAAAATGAGGAAACTGGAGAAATTTGAGATCATCCCTTGTGGTTGGAGGGTTCCTTGGCGGAAGATGAGGCGCTCTTCCTCCAACCGTCGTGTTGCTATGGTCTGGCGATGGAGGAGTCCAAGGACCTGCATGTCTTTGGTGGAGAGGAGGGGGAGTTAAAGTGTTGAGCCATGGGGTGATTGGGTTGGTTGGTCCGTGTGTCCCAGAGGTGTTCTCTGAAACGTTCCGCAAGTAGGCGGCCTGTCTCCCCAATATAGAGGAGGCCACATCGGGTGCAGCGGATGCAGTAAATGATGTGTGTGGAGGTGCAGGTGAATTTGTGGCGGATATGGAAGTATCCCTTGGGGCCTTGGAGGGAAGTAAGGGGGGAGGTGTGGGCACATGTTTTGCATTTCTTGCGGTTGCAGGGGAAGGTGCCGGGAGTGGAGGTTGGGTTGGTGGTGGGTGTGGACCTGATGAGGGAGTCACGGAGGGAATGGTCTTTTTGGAACGCTGATAGGGGAGGGGAGGGAAATATATCCCTGGTGGTGGGGTCCGTTTGGAGGTGGCAGAAATGACGGCGGATGATACGCTGTATATGGAGGTTGGTGGGGTGGTAGGTGAGGACCAGTGGGGTTCTGTCCTGGTGGCGGTTGGAGGGGCAGGGCTCAAGGGCGGAGGAGCGGGAAGTGGAGGAGATGTGGTGGAGGGCATCGTCAACCACGTCTGGGTGAAAATTGCGGTCTTTGAAGAAGGAGGCCATCTGGGTTTTATGGTATTGGAACTGGTCCTCCTGGGAGCAGATGCGGCGGAGACGAAGGAATTGGGAATATGGGATGGCGTTTTTACAGGGGGCAGGGTGGGAGGAGGTGTCGTCTAGGTAGCTAGAAGGGCAGAAATGGCTAACACGATGGGTCATAGTTTTAAGCTTGTTGGAGGAAAGTATAGAGGGGATGTCAGAGGCGGGTTCTTCACACAGAGAGTTATGAGAGCATGGAATGTGTTGCCAGCAGCAGTTGTGGAAGCAAGGTCATTGGGGACATTTAAGAGACTGCTGGACATGCATATGGTCACAGAAACCTGAGGGTGTATACATGAAGATCAATGGTCGGCACAACATTGTGGGCTGAAGGGCCTGTTCTGTGCTGTACTGTTCTATGTTCTATGTTCTAATCTAAAGATGTGCAGGTCAGGTGAATTGGCCATGCTAAATGGCCTATAGTGTTAGGTGCATTAGTCAGGGGTATATGTACGTGTCTGGGTGGGTTACTCTTCAGAGGATCAGTGTGGATCAAATGGCTTGTTTCCTCACAGCAGGTAATCTAATTGAATTATGTTTTTCTATAATTAATGTTAGTTTTGAATTCTTTGAAAAGCCTGGTGAAAATCTCTTTTGTTCTTGCTGTCAGTAATGAAGAGAAACAAATTGACCATTTTTGGTGATTAAGACACATATGTTTAGTTCGGGAGTTCATTTCTTCTGCATCCTTCCCAGCAGAAACATAACATTCAGCACCAGAAGGGCAAAGTGGTGCCTTTCCAGTAGACCATTTAGTGAATGTTTCACTCAAGTAACATTTACTCCCTTTTTGAACTAAATCACTGATACTAAAATGAGCAGGTCGAAAATCCACTTAAAAACGGGACTCCTATTGATGAATAGATTTCAGCAATCCCTTTCAAAAATGCTAAGTATTAATTGTGTTCAATGAATCATTGGCTCACCAATGTGTGATTAATTTTTCATGGTATGTTTCATTGACTTTTCTTATTGAAGTAAAAGTTTTGGGAGGAGATTAAACCCTTTGTTAATACTTCACTCTCTCTTGGTCAAGCCCACAACCCTTCTGGGAATCTGTGCTCATTTCCTGTAACCAACACAGCCTGATTTATTTGATTAATGAACAAGGTTCTGAAGTGAATTGAACATCACAAACATGTTATAGTTAATTATCATATTTTAATCTGCAACTGTGTGAAAACAACGATATATTTTATGCTTCAGATTCTAACATTATAAACTTGCAAGGCAACACAATAAATTAGGCTCCAGAAATGAAATATTTGTCTTTTAGTTCCACCATCTTAAATGTTAAGGTGTCCTAATTGGACAGTAGACTTGGGCAATTACACAGGGCTCTCAACAATTCTTCATTTGGAATCGAGATATTTTCGTGAAAGGTTAGCCTGATTAAACAAAACTGCATGCAGCACTCTAATTTGCATATTTCTCTGAACACTTAATTTGTGTTGCTTTTCTCACCTAAAACCCTCCGTTGCTACAGATGATCACACAAATCCATTGCTTCATCTTCCTAAATTAATTTATAAGCTATGAATGAAATGTTCTCAATTTACCCACAAGATGTTCAATTCAGAAACAGTCCATGTTCAAACCTTTATTTTTCATGATTACTTTGTATGCTGCAATGTAGTAAAATAATCAGGACATCGTTATTTTGCATTTCTTCTCAAACACAAAGGAGCTTCATTCATAAGATCCTACAAAAGCCAAACTAGGTTTTTGCACCATTTTGAGTGCAGAATGAAGTCTAAAATAAAACAATGTTAATAATCAGGAGTCATAATAAGGCTGAGATATATGTAAAATATTCCGTTATGGGAGATCAGTTTCAAGAAAGAAACACCAGCAACTTTAGAAAATAATAATGGATTGCATAGTTTCTCCCCCAGAAAGATTATAAACAAAACAATGGATCAAATCTGACAAGTTTGGTCATTATAGAGAATTGTTTCAAGAGGAGAAAGAAATTGCAGCGCAAGTTGACACACTTCTTTATTCTGTTAAAGATATTACAGATGAAATGATTGCCAAGGAAGGAATTATGCCAGACAAATTGAGATAGTTTTAAAAACCTTTGATAGTTACTTCAACCTCAGAACAAAAAGGGACTTTGCAAATCAGGTTAAATACATGAATTCAGCACTTAATCAAATCAAGACATGTTCTTATTAATAATTATACAGATTAGTTTAGATTAGATTACTTACAGTGTGGAAACAGGCCCTTCGGCCCAACAAGTCCACACCGCCCCGCCGAAGCGCAACCCACCCATACCCCTACATTTACCCCTTACCTAACACTACGGGCAATTTAGCATGGCCAATTCACCTGACCTGCACATCTTTGGACTGTGGGAGGAAACCGGAGCACCCGGAGAAAACCCACGCAGACACGGGGAGAACGTGCAAACTCCACACAGTCAGTCGCCTGAGGCGGGAATTGAACCCGGGTCTCTAGCACTGTGAGGCAGCAGTGCTAACCACTGTGCCACCGTGCCGCCCACAAAGTTAAGGAATGTAATAACAGAGATTTAAAAACACAATTGATTGGCTATCATATTATTGCTACAATAAATTGTGCTTCTTCATGATTTATTTCGGTCAAAAGAAGACTCAACCCAGAGAGAAAAAATGTCAGAGAGAAAGGTCAGAAAGCAAATCAGAACAATCCTCACAGAGGAATAAGCAACCCCCAACATCAGTAAAATTCCAAAAACACAAACTGCTGAAAGAAACTATACAAAGAAAGGCATCACAAAGAGAAAGTACAATCTGCCGATGTTATAACATAGAATAGCCCCACAGGAGAAATCACTACCCTGCAAATCAAACAAAATGCTTACTTTTTAAAAAATTGGACACTTCAAAAAAAGTGACCAAGTATAAATCCAACTTGCAAAACCCCTAAATGTACAGCCGTAAAATTGGAGCTCTCCTTAAATCTTCAAGGTGAAATGGGTGGAGAGTGTTAAGTTCCTGGGAGTGGTCATCAACAACATGCTTTCTTGAACTCTTCATGTGGACGCACTGCTTACAAAGGCCTAACAACATCTCTTCTTCCTCAGGCAGCTGAGGAAATTTGCATGATGGCGAATACCCTTACCAACTTTTATAGGTGTGCCAATGAGAGCATTCTGCCTGGGTGTATCACTACCTGGTATGGCAACTGTACCATTCAAGATCGGAGACGGTTACAGAGAGTGGTGAACTCAGCCTGGACAATCACAAAGGCCAATCTCCCATCTCTAAAATCCATCTATCAGGCCTGCTGTCAAAGAAAGGCCACCAGCATTCTCAAAGATCCATCCCACCTTGGCAATGCTTTTCTACAACCTCTACCATTGGGGAGGAGGCACATCAGCCGGTTTTGAAACAGTTTCTACCTTACTGTTGCGAGAATACTGAATGGACTTACAAACTCTTAACATTCACCTGTACCTGTGTTTTGGTTGTTGCTGCTGTTTAACCATTATTAACTTATCTATACTATTTAATTATGTGATCTGCCTGTATTGCTTGTAATACAAAGAGTGAGACGGTACACATGACAATAAATTCAATTCAATTCAGTGGAAGACAAGAGAAAAGACTTCAGTGGTAGTGGAGGGGGGGTGTGGGAGAGTGAGAGAGAGAGAAAAAGTGAGAGTGAGAGAGAGAGAGAAAGGGCTTTTGCCCGAAAAGTCGATTTTACTGCTCCTCGGATGCTGCCTGAACTGCTGTGCTTTTCCAGCACCACTCTAATTTGGAATCTGGTTTCCAGCATCTGCAGTCATTGATTTTACCAAGAAAGAAACCCACACTACTCCCTGACACAGCCGTGAAGCTGCACTTTTACTGCCTTTACAGTTTGAATTCATGTATCGCTGGACATCAGCGTGCATCTGGGAAAATTAACATACAGTGAAATTCACAACTAATCTTGGAGGAACCTGTTTGGGAGAGGTCACAGCACAGAAACAGATAAATGAATATTTTTAAGTGTGGCCTTACAGTAAGCCTGCAGTCCTGAGTAGAATGGGTTCTTTCTTGAATATGTGTCTTATTGAGATGTATCGCTTGATTAAACTTAAACAAAAAGCCAGAAGTATTAAATTAGTCTGGAGCAGTGTTTTGTAGAAGAGTAAGACAGTGCTGTTTTCTGGGTCTGTAGCTTGGAAGAAGCAAAAATGGCCTTTAGTAGAGTGATATACTCTTCTTGTCGGATGTGGGAGTTCAGGGAGAGTTTACGTGCTACTGAGGATTATATCTGCAATAAATGCCATTGGTTGCAAATCCTATCATCTCGAATGGATCAGTTAGTGAGACAGTTAGAGGCAATGAGAAGTTAACAAGAGCAAGAGGATGCAATGGATGGCAGTTATAGGAAGGAGGAAAAGTTGCAGATATAGTCACATAGATGGGTTAACTCCAGGAAAGGCAATGAGGTAGGCAGGTAGTGCAGGAATCTTCTGTAGCTATCTCCATTTCAGACAAGTATGTTGTTTTGGAAAATGTAGGGGGTGTGATGAATTCTCAGGAGAATGTACCACGAACAGCCAAGTTTCTGGATGGCGACTGACTCTAATGCAATGAGGGGTACGTTGGTTCCAAGAGATCAATTGTGTGAGGGGACTTTCTAGTCCGAGGCACAGAGAGACATTTCTGTGGCCAACGGCGAAAAATCAGAATAACGTGTTCCCTCCCTAGTGCCAGGATCAAGGACATGTAGAGAGGGTGCAGAATGTTCTCAAGTGAGAGAGACATCAGCAGGAAGTCATTGTATACATTGGAACCAATGACATAGGAAGGGAAAAGGATGAGATTCTGAAGGGAAAAGATTGAGAGTTAGACAGGAATGTAAAAAGGAGATCATCAAGAATAGTAATATCTGGATAACTCCCAGTGCTGCAAGCTAGTGAGGGTAGGAGTAGAAGAATGGAGCAGATGAATGCACGGCTGAGGAGCTTGTGTATGGGAGAAGGATTCACAATTTTGGATCATTGGAATCTCTTCTGGGGTAGAAGTGACCTGTACAAGAAGAACAGATTGCATCTGAATTGGAAGTGGACTAATATACTGGCAAGGAGATTTGCTAGAGCTGCTCAGGAGGATTTATTCCATGAAGGTTAAGCAGTGGAACCCAGGGAGATAGTGAGGAAAGAAATCAAGCTGAGACTGGTACAGTTGAGAAAAGAAGCGAGTCAAACAGTCAGGGCAGGCAGGGACAAAGCAGAGAACAAGACAGGACGGATAAATTAAACTGCACTTATTTCAATGCAAGAGGCCAAGCAGAGAAGGCTGATGAACTCAGGGCATGGTTAGGAACATGGGACTGGGATATCATAGCAATTACAGGGGCATGGCTCAGGGATAGACAGGATTTGCAGCTTAATGTTCTGGGATACAAATGCTACAGGAAGGACAGAAAGGGAAGCAAGAGAGGAGGGGGAATGGCGTTTTTGAGAAAGGATAGCATTATAGCTGTACTGAGGGATGATATTCATGGAAATAAATCCAGAGACGTTATTTGGGTTGAACTGAAAAATAAGAAAGAGATGATCATCTTCGAAGGATTGTATTATAGACCCCCTAATAATCAGAGGGAAATTAAGAAACAAATTTTGTAAGGAGATCTCAGTTATCAATAAGAATAATAGGGTGGTTATGGTAACGTATTTCTAAACATAGACTGGAACTGCCTTTGTGTTAAAGGTTTAGATGGAGAGGAAATAATTATGTGTGTACAAGAAAATTTGCTGATTCAGTATGTGGATTTACGTACAAGAGGTGTAAAACTTGACCTAGTCTTGGGAAATAAGGCAGGGCAGGTGACAGAAGTGTTAGTGGGGGAGCACTTTGGGGCCAGCGACCATAATTCTATTAGATTTAAAATAGTAATGGAAAAAGATAGACCGGATCTAAAAGTTGAAGTTCTAAATTGGAGAAAGGCTCATTTTGACCGTATCCGGTGAGAACTTTCAAAAATTGTTTGGGGGCAGATGTTTGCAGGTCAAGTGAGGGCTGGAAAATGAAAAATTTTCAGAAATGAGATAACTAGAATCCGGAGAAAGTATAACAGGAAAGGCAGGTGAACTCATGGCACTGTTAGGAACATGGGACTGGGATATCATAACAATTACAGAAACATGGCTCAGGGATGGGCAGGACTGGTAGCTTAATGTTCCAGGATACAAATGCTACAGGAAGGATAGAAAGGGAGGCAAGAGAGGAGGGGGAGTGGCATTTTTGATAAGGGATAGCATTACAGCTGTGCTGAGGGAGGATATTCCCAGAATTACATCCAGGGAAGTTATTTGGGTAGACCTGAGAAATAAGAAAGTGATGATCGCCTTATTGGGATTGTATTATAAAACCCCTAATAGTCAGAGGGAAATTGAGAAACAAACTTGTGAGGAGATCTCAGCTATCTGTAAGAAAAATAGGACTGGGATTGCCATAGTGTTAAGGGTTTAGATGGAGAGGAGTTTGTTAAGTGTGTACAAGACAATTTTATGATTCAGTATGTGTACATACCCACTAGAGAAGGTGTAAAACTTGACTTGACTTACCTTCGGAAATAAGGCAGGGCAGGTGACTGAGGTGTCAGTGGTGGAGCACTTTGGGGCCAGCGACCATAATTCTATTAGACTTAAAATAATGATGGAAAAGGATAGACCAGATCTAAAAGTTGAAGTTCTAAATTGGAGAAAAGCCAATGTTGACGGTATTAGGCAAGAACTTTCGAAAGCTGTTTGGGGGCAGATGTTCGCAGAAAAAGGGATGGCTGGAAATTGGGAAGCCTTCAGAAATGAGATAACGAGAATCCAGAGAAAGTATATTCCTGTTAGGGTGAAAGGAAAGGCTGGTAGGTATAGGGAATGCTGGATGACGAAAGAAATTGATGGTTTGGTTAAGAAAAAGAAGAAAGTATATGTCAGGTATAGACAGGATAGATCGAGTGAATCCTGAGAGGAGTATAAAGAAAGTAGGAGTATACTTAAGAGGGAAATCAGGAGGGTAAAAGGGGACATGAGATAGCTTTGGCAAATAGAATTAAGGAGAATCCATAGAGTTTTTACAAATACATTGAGGAGCAAAGGGTAACTAGGGAGAGAATAGAGCCCCTCAAAGATCAGCAAGGCGGCCTTTGTGTGGAGCCGCAGAAAATGGGGAAGATACTAAATGATTATTTTGCATCAGTATTTACTGTGAAAAAGGATATGGAAGATATAGACTGTAGGGATATGGGTGGTGACATCTTGCAAAATGTCCAGATTACAGAGGAGGAAATGCTGGATGTCTTGAAACGCATAAAGGTGGATAAATCCCCAGGACCTGATCAGGTGTACCCGAGAACTCTGTGGGAAGCTAGAAAAGTGATTGCTGGGCTTCATGCTGAGATATTTGTATCATCAATAGTTACAGGTGAGGTGCCGGAAGACTGGAGGTTGGCTGACGTGGTGCCACTGTTTAAGAAGTGTGGTAAGGACGAGCCAGGGAACTATAGACTAGTGGGAAGTTGTTGGAGGGAATCCTGAGGGACAGGATGTACATGTATTTGGAGAGGCAAGGACTGATTAGGGATAGTCAACATGGCTTTGTGCGTGGGAAATCATGTGTCACAAATTTGATTGAATTTTTTGAGGAAGTAACTCAGAGGATTGACGAGGGCAGAGCGGTAGATGTGATCTATATGGACTTCAGTAAGGCATTCGACAAGGTTACCCATGGGAGACTGGTTAGCAAGGTTCGATCTCACGGAATACAGGGATAACTAGCCATTTGGATATAGAACTGGCTCAAAGGTAGAAGACAGAGGGTGGTGGTGGAGGGTTGTTTTTCAGACTGGAGGCCTGTGAACAGTGGAGTGCCACAAGGATCGGTGCTGGGCCCTCTACTTTTTGTCATTTACATAAATGATTTGGATGTGAGCTTAAGAGATACAGCTAGTAAGTTTGCAGATGACACCATAATTGGAGGTGTAGTGGACAGAGAAGAGGGTTACCTCAGATTACAACAGGATCTGGACCAGATGGGCCAATGGGCTGACAAGTGGCATATGGAATTTAATTCAGATAAAAGCAAATCTTAGCAGGACTTATACACTTAATGGTAAGGTCCTAGGGAGTGTTGCTAAACAAAGAGACCTTGAAGTGCAAGTTCATAGGTCCTTGAAGGTGGAGTTGCAGGTAGATAGGATAGTGAAGAAGGCGTTTGGTGTGCTTTCCTTTATTGGTCAGAGTATTGAGTACAGGAGTTGGGAGGTCATGTTGCGGCTATACAGGACATTGGTTCGACCACTGTTGGAATACTGTGTGCAATTCTGGTCTCCTTCCCATTGGAAGGATGTTGTGAAATTTGAAAGGGTTCAGAAAAAAATTACAAGGATGTTGCCAGGGTTGGAGATTTGAGCTATAGGGAGAGGTTGAATAAGCTAGGGCTGTTTTCCTTGGTGCTTCGGAGGCTGAGGGGTGACCTTATAGAGGTTTACAAAATTATGAGGGGTATGGATAGGATAAATAGACAAAGTCTTTTCCCTGGGGTAGGGAAGTCCAGAACTAGCAATCATCGGCTTAGGATGAGAGTGGAAAGATATGAAAGTGACCTAAGGGAAACTTTTCGTGCAGAGGGTGGTACATGTATGAAATGAGCTGCCAGAGGAAGTGGTGGAGGCTGATACAACTGTAAAATTTAAAAGGCATCTGGATGGGTATATGAATAGGCAGGGTTTGGGGGATATGGACCGGGTGGTGACAGGTGGAACTAGATTGGGTTGGGATATCTGGTCAGCATGGATGTGTTGGACCAAAGAGTCTGTATCTGTGCTGCACATCTCCGACTCTTTGACTCTATAGTAATTTTGAGCCAGACACAGGAGCAAGTGTAACACTACTGTCAGACACGTAACAGTTGTTAACAAGACACTGCCTACAGCCAACAGTAGCACAGCTACACTAAAATTTTAAAAATACTTAAATCAACATTTCTGTTAAAAGGAAAATACATACTGGAAGCATTGCACATTTTACATATTCCTCAATTTTCCCTGCAAAGCTGAAGAGCATGTGTTGACTGTAATCTCAATTGTAAAGTGGAAGCAGTCAACCACCACCAAAAGAACACAAACAAAAACAGAAATTGCTGGAGAATTTGGGAGGTCTGTCAGCATTTATGGACAGAAAGTAGAATTAACATTTCATTTCCAGTGACCATTCTTCATTGCAGAGGACTGTAGTTTGATAGTAATTCCAATTTCACTCCATCAAAACATCTCAGAGAAACTACATCAGGGAACATCGATCTAACAAAACATTAAGTCAGTACTCAGGCATCAGTATGGTTGCTGAGAATTTCAAAAGACACAGATGAAACATTTTCATATTGTAAGATATACATAATATTCTGACTAGACCAGGTAGCAATTAACATGTAAATTTCCAAATAGGTCATTAAATTCATTATTCTTCAATGACAACTTTGTTGTCATAGATTATTTTTCTCGATCGATCAAAATTAGTAGTTCCATACAACCACGAACAAAACAGTCATTAGAGCACTGAAACAAAAATTTGCAACAGATAGGATAGCAGGCCAAGTTGGTATCAGACAACTTCCCACTAAAAAGATCACCAATTCTTCAATATCCTCAGTCTCATGCTGAAGCAAAATGAGGAATCAGAACAACTAAATGTAAAGAAAAAACATACTTCGGGGGAGGGGGTTCTTGTGACACAGTGTTAATGTCCCTGCCTCTGAGCTAACAAGTCCTGATTCAAATCCTACTTACTCTTAAGATATGCCATTATCATGTCCGAAAATCTTAATTCAAAACATTTATGAAGTCTCCAATTATTAGTCGACTTCATTATTACATGGGTTAGTGGTATGAATTATTGATGGAAACTTAACACAAAATATAAAATCCCGTTCTAACTAGAAATTACTCCCAGAGCTAAATGTCCAGGATTATCAAAACTTGTAAGACAAAAAGAAGGAACAGAATACAACAAGGAGCTTTATTTTGTAATTTGTTACTTGTTGCAAAAGGAGATTGTACTTAGAACATATCAAAACTGATACAAAGGTCAAAGAGTATATATCATAGATCAAAACAGCAAAAGGATAGTCATTCAGAGAGCTGTAAATCAACAGATTTTAACTGGTACACCTCCAATACATCCAAAAGAGCAAACAGTCATCCGTTCACGAGAATCAGATGTTGAAATTTAAAAAAGTATGAAGTCACATGATATCAGGTTATAGGCCAAAAGGTTTATTTGAAATCACAATCTTTCAGACTGCTGCTCCTTTGACAGGTGAAGTGAAGGGAAGAGCACAGGCACAGAATTTACAGGCGGAGAGATCATTGCAAGATAATTCCAGGTAGTTAAGAGTGTCAAAAGATAGTACAAATGGTGTGAGTGGAGTGATGACAGGGTGAATAACAAGTCTTTACAGGTGATCAAAAGTGTCAATTGGTGGAAGTAAAGTATCAACAATTAAATAGCAAGTGAAGGGATGACCTATGATCTGATTAATTAAGGTAGAGAGGTAATTACAAAAAACATCAAAGTCAGATAGTGCTAGAGACAAACTCAATGGATGGATAGGTGTAACATGATAGGTGTAAGAGTTGTATGATGAGAGTCTGATCAAAGTAACAAGTACACCAAAACTGTAAAAATTTATTAAGGTCAAGAGATCATAACAAGGTATCAAGGTGATGGTATAAAAACAGAAGTGAGAAAGATTTTACAAACACAGAATGGTATGGTAGGGTTGCATGTAGCACGACATGAACCCAAGATCATGGTTGAGGACATTTTCATGGGTACGGAACTTTGCTGTCAGTCTCTACTCAGCAATTCTCCTTTGTTGTTTATCTCAAAGGCTGCCTTGGAAGACACTTACCCGAAGATTGGAGGCTGAAGGTCCTTGACCGCTGAAGTGTTCCCTGACTGGGAGGGAACACTCCTGCTTGATGATAGTTGGATGGTGTCCATTCACCCATTGTTGTAGTACCTGCATGGTCTCACTGATATAGCATATCTCGGGCCATCCCTTCCTGCAGCATACGAGGTAGACAACATTGGCCAAGTCACATGAATACATACTGTGTATATGATAGATGGTGTTCCCACATGTGATGGTATATCCATGTGGATGATCTGATGTCTTGCAAAGGTTGCCGTGGCAGGTTATGGTGTTGTTGTGGTTGCTGTTCTCCTGAAGATTGGGTAGTTTGCTGTGAACGATGGTCTGTTTGAGGTTTGGTGGTTGTTTGAAGGTAAGAGGTGAAGGTATAGGGATGGCCTTGGCGAAGCTTTCATCATCATTGATCACATGTTGAAAGTTGCAAAGAACATGGTGTAGTTTCTTATCTCCAGGGAAATACTGGATGACAAAGGGTACTCTGTTGGTCCTGTCCCGCGTCCTACGTCTGAGGATGTCTTTGCTGTTTTTCACTGTGGCACATCAAAACTGATGATTGATGATTTGAACATTGTATCCCGTTCTTATGAGGGCATCTTTCAGCATTTGTAGGTGTCCGTCACATTCCTCCTCATCTGAGCAGATCCTGTGCATACACAGGGCTTGTCCGTAAAGGGTGGTTTGAAGCATTGTGAGGTTATAACTATGAATGTGCATAAAATAATAATCAGAACAAAGACTCATGGGGAGACATAACATGAGGAGTTTTGACGGATTAGAATGCAAATTGAACTACCCACTGTGGTGATGTTAGAGATTGCATGTTGAAGACTTCTTGCCTAGTGTCTGATAGAGGCAGATGTCTGTAGTACCTTGCATAATTAAATAGCAGTTGGTAATAAACCAATTAAGTTATAAAAAATAGAAGCATCAGCATCATAACTAATTAGATCAGACAAAGGCATCAATCTCTGTATCCAAGCATGACATCCTGTAGCATGCAACAGTGCATCAGAAAATGTGGACAGAGTAAAGAAAAGACAATGCTCATTTTTAAATTCCTAGCTTGTAAGGATCATCTTATAAAGAAAGGTTGAGCAGGTTGGACAATATTCATTGGAGTTTAGAGAGAAGAATGCATGGTGATCTTACTGCAACATAAGATTTTTAGGGGGCACAAGATGGAAGCTGTGAGAAGATGCTTCCTCTCATCTGAGGAAAAATAGAACTGGGTACACAGTTTAAAATAAAATGAAGAGCTACAGGTGCCAGAGATTTGAAACAAACAAAAACAGGAGTTGCTGGAGAAGCAGGTCTGGCAGCATGTGTGGAGAGAAAACATAATTACTGTTTCAAGTCCAGTAAACCTTATTACACATTACAAGGTCTCAAACAGTTTTTTCTGCATAGTTTCTCCAAAATGTTACTCGCAGAAGCAATCCCTGATGTACTCTCCAGGTTTGACTTCCATGACACCTTGGCCTATCTGATTTGTACAGTCAATATATTGAGTCAAATTGCATTGTCCCTCTTACACACCTCCATTATTTCCTGACGTACACCTTATCCTGGAGAGTCAACTCTTCAGGGATTGGGGGTCATTGCCATCTGTGACTGCTTTTCCTTGCTATCAATTTTTTTCACCCAAACTGATTCTACATCATGATCAATTGTATCTATATCATTGCTCACCACCGCACTAATACTTTTTTAAAAAATAATAAACAAATCTACACCCCTTCCTTAAACTGTTGACCTATTCTTGTGGAATGTCAGGTAAATTGAATCTTCAATTCTCAGTCTCGATCACCATGTAACAACACCTCCACAGAAGCTATCAAGTCATAATAATTTATTTCTATTTGTGCCCATCAACTAATTTGTCTCATTATTAAATGCTGAGTGCATTCAGATAAAGAACGTTAAGCTTTGATTTTTTTATCATTATTAATGTCTCTGGATCTAATTTCTGCTATACTTTTGTATGTAAATTTTCTGCTCCTTCCTGTCACATTTTAATTATCATTTCCCTCTGCACAATTCTGTACCTCTGCTCGCTCATATCTTTATTGATTTATTAATAATAAATCAATAAAGTTCTCTTCAACTAAATCCTTCCCAGGTCACACGTTGCCAGGTCATTTGGACCAGAATTCTTTATTCAAAAAAATGTTACAACTTATCCTTTCATAACTGATGCAAGCTTGTAAAGTCCCTTTCAAGCAATCTTAAAAACAATTACTGATTCCATAGACATTTTCCTCATGGTATTTTTTCTGTGTCAAGGATTATCACATGAAACAAAGTGATACTGGTGACAACTAAGTGACAATCACATTAAGAATAAGATTATGTTTCAACTGAACCTACATCAAGAAATGGATGATAGATAAGAAAAAATTCATTTGGAGAATGAATCCACATTAGACGTTGATTTTATGCTAATTTCCTTTTCCTGGGTAAAAACCAGCATCATCTTGATGCAACATTTGCAATGGGGCTGTACAATGTGTCAAATGGTCTGAGATGGGAAATACTCCACTTCTACACGCGGTACCAGAATTGAAAAGTTATTCAATACCTATAATCAAGATGTGATGTTGATGGTGATCTCTGAAGAACCCAAAGCAAATTAGGTCATAGTGCTTTAGCTCCCAGCAGCCACATCCAAAAAAACACCTTTAATTCGATACAATGGCTCCTCATAGAAAGCCTTTTTCAAAGCAATCCTCTGAAAGGAACACGTGATATAAACTTTAATGGAGTTGTTTTACTCTTTATTTTCACCCTTTATCTTTTGTTTTTAAGCCTTCTTGCACTGTGTATGGACTCCCAGATTCTCAAATAACTTAAAATTTCTTTATTCACCCTGTAAGCAAGGCCTTACCTGCTTTCTGATGCTGTCTTTTGATAGTGTCAGGGAAGTCACACAGAAATTACAAAAACACAAAACTGAGAATGTAACTGCAGTGGACAATTTCAAGCACAAACCTCCATCTGCTATTCAACTGCAGCTACATGAATATCCTTTTTGGGAAATAATGAGTTTTAGGATTAAGGCAGTTTTTGGTTTGAATTTCCCTCGACTGTAATCACAACTATTTTCTGGAAGTATGTTTAAGTTATCTTGACAGAGGGAGAGAGAAAGCACAAGAAAGAGTGATGTGGATGGGATGGATGGAGGAGAGGGTGTGTGTGAGAGAGGGAGGGAGGTGAGAGGGCGGAAATGTGATGAAAGAGGGAAGAGAGAGTTGGGGGAGGAAAGGATGGAAGAGACAGGAGGCTGAGATAGAGGTATGTAAGGGGAGAGGAAATAGAGCGAAAGACGTGGTGAAGAACAAGAGAGGGGAGGAGGGTAGAGTGAGAGACGGGAGGAGTAGGGGAGGGAAGAGTGAGACAAGTGGGAAGAGCAAGGGGGTGAGAAGAGTGAGGGGAGAAGAGTGAGGGGGTAAGAGTGAGGGGAGTGGGAAGAGAAGCACTGGAAAGAGAGGGGAAAGGGATAAGAGAGGGGCAAGTGTGAAGGGAGCGGGGTAGCTTGAAGGGAGGAACTGGAAGTGATGGGTATTGGAAGAGAGGAAACAAAAGGGGGGAAAGAGCAAAGTAGGGTGTTAGGAGGAAAAACAGACAAAGAAATGGAGAAATAAATAATGAGTGAGGGCTACAAATGGGTCCTACAGCCTCAACATCTTTCTCCTTTTATACTTGGGGGAACACAGAGTTTATTAAACAAAAATACATAGATAGCTGGCCTGCATAACGATCGTCTCTCCAGTGACCAATGACCCCAGTATGGTCAGCCTATTTTATTTAAGGATTTGATCCACTAAGTTATGGACGGGACAGATTTCATATCTCTCAGACAGAGTTCCCCTGTCTGAGGTGATTCCATTTATGCATAGATCCCACCCAAGTGAGTGTCAATATGTTCAAAGAGTGCCCTCGGAAATAATCCTATTTACACTCAAAGTAATACTATCTAAGTCGGCTCTATTTCATGGCTTTTGAATTTGTCCTGAACAGTGATGCAAGTATTGAATTCTTTTAGAAGCTGCAGTTTCAAGTCACAAGGATTTCACTAGTTTTTATTTTCAAAGAAAATTCTAACTGTAGTTACCAGACATTCAGTTTTTTTTAAATATCAAATAGAACATAGAGCATTACAACGCAGTACAGGCCCTTTGACCCTCAATGTTGTGCCAACCTCTGGAACCACTCTGAAGCCCACCTAACCTACACTATTCCATTCGTATTCATATGCCTATCCAATAATCATTTAAATTCCCTCAAAGTTGGCGAATCTAATACTGTTGCAGGCAGTGCGTTCCACACCCCTACTACTCTCTGAGTAAAGAAACTACTTCACATGTCTGTCCTACACCTATCAACCCTCAATTTAAAGCTATGTCCCCTTGTGCTAGCCATCACCATCTGAGGAAAAGATCTCTCACTGTCCAACCTATCTAACCCTCTGATTATCTTATGTCTCAATTAAGTCGCCTCTCAACATTCTTCTCTCTAACGAAAACAGCCTCAAGTCCCTCAGCCTTTCCTCATAAGACCTTCCCTCCATACCAGGCAACATCCTCGTAAATCTCCTCTGAACCCTTTCCAAAGCTTCCACATCCTTCTTATAATGTGGTGATCAGAACTGTACGCAATACTCCAAATATAGCCGTACCAGAGTTTTGTACAGCTGCAGCATGATTTTGTGGTTCTGAAACTCAATCCTATACCAATAAAAGCTAACACACCATATGCCTACTTATTAACCCCGTCAACCTGGGTGGCAACTTTCCAGGATCTGTGTAGCTGGACACTGAGATCTCTCTGCTCATCTGCACTACCAAGAATCTTACCATTAGTCCAGTACTCTGCATTCCTGTCACTCCTTCTAAAGTGATTCACCTCACACATTTCTGCATTAAACTCTATTTGCCACCTCTCAGCTCTGCAAGTTATCTATGTCTCTCTGTAACCGACAACATCCTTCATCACTATCCAATACTCTACCGACCTTAGTGTCATCCGCAAATTTACTAACCCATCCTTCCACTCCCTCGTCCAGGTCATTTATATAAATGACCAACAACAGGAGACCCAAAACAGTGTGCCCCACTCGTAACTGAACTCCAGGATGAATATTTCCCATCAATCATCACCCCTCTGTCTTCTTTCAGCTAGCTAATTTCTGATGCAAACAACTAAATCACCTTCAATCCCATGCCTCCATATTTTGTGAAATAACCTATCGTGGGGAACTTTATCAAATGCCTCACTGAAATACATTTACACCACATCAACCATTTTACCCTCATCCACTTGTTTGGTCACCATCTCAAAGAACTCAATAAGGTTTGTGCAGCATGACCTATCCTTCACAAAACCGTGTTAACTATCCCTAGTCAACTTATTCCTCTCTTATCACATCTCTTATCACCCTTTCCAACACTTTATACCCACAACTGAAGTAAGGCTCACAGGTCTATAATTTCCAGGGTTGTCTCTATTCCCCTTCTTGAACAAGGGAACAACATTTGTTTTCCTCCAGTCTTCAGGCACTATTCCAGAAATATGGTTTGATAACATGGTTACCTCTGAATCACAAGGTTCAAGGTTCAAGACTCATATGAGTACAGAAATAAAAACAAAAGGCGACATCCAACACCAATCTGAAGGAAAGGTACACTCATTCAAGTCTTAGATGAGGCATTGAACTGAGGCCTTATCTACATCTTCAGGCCATGCAATTTGGTAAGGAGTGGGGGTGATTGTAGCAATGCGAGCAAACTAAAATGCCCGTTTGTGCTCTTTTGAAGTAGACTCCAGTGTTCTGGCAATATTATTCCCTCAGCAAAAGTCACAATAAATAGTTGATCCTGTTATTTATAAACATTTTCTGTTTGGAAGGTTGCTGGGTACAAATTGACAGCTGCATTTCATACTTTACAATAGTGAGACTGGCTGCAATTCGCTCTGGGAATTCTGCAATCATATATCGTGTTCTACGCATCAGAGTCTCTCTCCTTATTTATAAAACCTACAAATATGTTCACAAAAATGTTTAAAGTATCATTGTCCATGTCGCTTGTCATTTATAAAATACTCCTCAAATACACAAGTCACCGATCACCACTATATGGCACATTCTAAAATGATTCACCATGAAATGCTGCACAAATTCTATTAGTATATACATATATTAAAAACAACACAAAGCCCTGACACACAGACAATATTGTCTCATTTGTAATTTGCCTCCACCTTAAATTTTCCATTTCTTGCAATTGTTTGTGTCCTATTTGTTTTGTATACAATTTTACTCAATTATTAGTCTTTTTACATCAGCAACAGAGCAAAAGACTGAAAAACTGTCATAAATGAAATCATTCTACTTTAATTCTCAATTATGTAACAATTTATCTTTATATATATATATATATATATTATCTTTATATTTATTTATATAAATATCTGTTTATATTTTATCCTTTCACTTCAACTGCAGCATGTACCTTCTTATAGTCTGATGGCTCTCCCATCAGTCATTAGTTTCAAGACCCCATTCGTTACAGGCATAGCAGTCCACAGCACAAAAAAAGGCCCTTTGGCCTGTCATGTCCACGTCAATCAAAAACAACTATCCAACTGTGGTAAACCTATTTTACAGTGGCCTAAATGCCAAGCACACATCTAAATACTTCTTAAATATTATGAGGGTTTCTGCCTCTACTGTCTTTACAGGCACAAAGTACCAGATTCCCAACACTCTCTGGGTGAAGATGATTTTCTTCACATCTCCACTAAACCTTCCACCCTCCCCTTATTTGGGCACTGAAATCATCCTGACAGTAATTAGCCAATTTGAGCTGGGTGTCTGCTCAGGGCCACCGATGCCCCACATCAAGAGCCCAAACCAGAACCTAAAACTATGCCCATGGCCTCTACATCAGCTACAGAATTAGCAGCAGAGAGAGAGAGAGAGAAAGAAACACTCATTTTTATTCAATGTGAAACATCATTTGAATTTACTGCTGATTTTACAAACTAATTTACTAGAAAGTTTATAACATGTTTCACAATAAACAATTTTTAAGAGCAGCTCAGAAAAGCTAACATATCAAGTGATGAGGACAGTTTCCTCAATATTTATTATATTGTTCAGTCTTTACAAGCAGAAGTTTTGACCATTGATTTCCCTCAATCTTGAGCATAAAAACAAAGTGAAAAATGTTAACATGCATTGCAGGTATCCAAGTCTAAAGCCTAAACATATTACAAGCATCAATTAGGGATGCAACAGAAACACCATAATGCAAGTACATTGAGATGCAGGCCCAGATTTTTGCACATGGTCATAGAAGCTCTCAGCTTCTTCCAAAATGGAAGGGACAACACAATGAGGAAGTCATTATGCAATTTTGAACATAGGCAGTGAAAAGAAAAAGTGCATGATTCAGGAGGAAAATCTGAATTCAGTGCTGACTTCAAACAGATCCATTTTGCTGCAACATGTACCTCAAACCACAGTGCAGGAATTACAAATTTTTCAAGTCGACATAACACTTTTGAAGTGCAGATCATAACTGTGGAACTGACAAGTGGTTACGTTATTTAAACTCCAGCTCAAGAAGAACATTCAGAAAAAATAACAGATTTCCTATCTCAGTAAGGGGGAAATTAACTCTTTTTGAGCAATTACAACGGCAGTGTGCTGTGATTATTCTGACGCCTCTTTACAAATACTTGTCTATTTGCAATTACCTAAAGCTATCTCAATGAGGAGAGAATTTCTAAGTTTACAGTTCAATGGACAACTCAAAGGGCTTTATGAAGAATTAGCAGGCTTTGATGTCCAGTTATGAATAGGACTTTGTTGACTTTTAAGTGATTAGGTAACTTGAGGAAATATAACATTTTGAACATGCTTTCATGAATTCAAGCATTCATCTGTTGCAGTGAATGCTGTGACGGATATTCGAGATTTTATTGTATTGTATTTCTTTTCAACATTCTCCTCAGGTCTTTTCAACATTGGGGCAGATGAAAAGCAACAAGTAACCCTTCTGACTGCTTGTGGACCCGCAGCATCTTCAGTTATAAGGGGCTTAACTTTCCCAGAGATGCCAGGCACTAAAACCTGACAGAGCTGACAGTCTCTAATCCTGAGATGCTATCAATTTAATTCAGCTATTAGAGAACCAAAGAATCTATATCGTGATTTTTGATGAGATTATGACGAGCAGCAGAGGCATGTGATTTTGGATTAACCCTGAATAAGATGCTGAGAGACCATTTGGTATGTAGGATTGATGATGTAACCATGCAGAACTGTCCACTAGCTGAAGCCCAACTAGATTTCAAACAGGCACTGCAGCTGGCCTTGTCAGTAGAAAATGTGGCAAGCGGAGCATGGGAACCAAAGGGCATCCCAATAGAAGTGGGCACCTGTCCAACTGAGCTTGGACAACACATGTGAGTGCAGGCAATCACAGACATTCACACACAGCATATCCTCAGCTGTGTGTAGGCCAACCCACAGCAGAACTCCACAACAAAGCCAAGCCTCAGCCAAGTGGTTATTTAGCTCTTCAGGATCTGGGCCAGCAAGCCATTATAGCTATTACTTGTATGTGGACTTGAGACAGCAAAGGAGTCCTATAAGGTCTGACCTGAGTAGGAAAACCTGGAGACTGGTACCCAGGAGGGCACACACTCTGGAACAATAAAATTGCTTAATGACACCTAAATCAGAGCTATTAAAATTAATGTTTGGTTAAATGGTGACCCAGTTCCCATGGAGGATGTTACTAGCGCAGGTCTATCTGTGGTTGTTGAAGAGTCTATCTTTAACAAGATTCACTTAGGAATCCAACCTTTAAGCTTACGCAAAACCTCAGCCAGACTACGAACATACATTGGGGAACCGTTGCAAATTCAGTTCCAGTCTCCTTTATGAAGCACTTGGTGCAGTTAACACTGATGGTAGTAAAAGCCTCTGGCCCAAGCCTAATGGGGCAGAATTGGTTAAGAAAGAGTCACCTTGATTGGCTCAACATGTTTTGACTGGAAAATGGCTGCCTCAATGAAGTACTAGTGAAATACCCAGGAGAGTTTCAAGAAAGGTTGGTGCTATCAAAGGGGCCAACGCTAATTTACATGTTGACCAGGAAGCAATTCTGAGATTTTGCAAGGCCCACCTGGTGCCATTTGCCTTGTGGGAAAAAGTAGAGGCAGAAATTAGGAGGCTGGAGAATGAAAGAATCATCAAACCATTGAAGTTTATGGAATTGACAGCATCGGCTGCACTGATTGTGAAGCCTGATGGCTTAATTCATCTTTGTGGGGATTTTAAGCAAATGATAAACCATTTCTTGCAGCTGGATAAATATTGAAACCCTCGCATAGAGCACTTGTACATAAAGTTGGCATGGAGGCTGTCTTTTATGAAGCTGGACAGGAGTCACACCTACCTACAATTGTGACTGGATGAGGAGTCCCAGATGTATGCTGCAATTAAAAGCCATAAAGGTTTATATAAATATGCAAGACTGTCATTTGGGGTATCATCAGCCTGCGGCCTTTTCCAGCTGACCATGGAGAACATTTTACAAGGGTTACCCTCAGTTGCCATTTATCTGGATGGCGTACTAATGACAGGAAAGACTAATAAAGAGATCTTGGACATCGTGTTTAAGTGTTTCTCCTAGGTGTGCGTATGCCTTAGGAAAAATATGTGCTGAAAATGTGTTGCTGGAAAAGCGCAGCAGGTCAGGCAGCATCCAAGGAACAGGAGAATCGACGTTTTGGGCATAAGACCTTCTTCGGGAATGAGGAAAGTGTGTCCAGCAGGCTAAGGTAAAAGGTAGGGAGGAGGGACTTGGGGGAGGGGCGTTGGAAATGCGATAGGCGGAAGGAGGTCAAGATGAGGGTGATAGGCCGGAGTGGGGTGAGGGGGAGAGGTCAGGAAGAAGATTGCAGGTTAGGAAGGCGGTGCTGAGTTTGAGGGATTTGACTGAGACAAGGTGGGGGGAGGGGAAATGAGGAAACTGGAGAAATCTGAGTTCATCCCTTGTGGTTGGAGGGTTCCTAGGCGGAAGATGAGGCGCTCTTCCTCCAACCATCATGTTGCTATGATCTGGCGATGGAGGAGTCCAAGGACCTGCATGTCCTTGGTGGAGTGGGAGGGAGAGTTAAAGTGTTGAGCCATGGGGTGGTTGGGTTGGTTGGTCCGGGTATCCCAGAGGTGTTCTCTGAAACGTTCCGCAAGTAGACGGCCTGTTTCCCCAATATAGAGGAGGCCACATCGGGTGCAGCAGAAGCAATAGATGATGTGTGTGGAGGTCCAGGTGAATTTGTGGCAGATATGGAAGTGTCCCTTGGGGCCTTGGAGGGAAGTAAGGGGGGAGGTGTAGGCGCAAGTTTTGCATTTCTTACGGTTGCAGGGGAAGGTGCCAGGAGTGGAGGTTGGGTTGGTGGGACGTGTGGACCTGACAAGGGAGTCACGGAGGGAGTGGTCTTTTTGGAACGCTGATAGGGGAGGGGAGGGAAATATATCCCTGGTGGTGGGGTCCGTTTGGAGGTGGGACAGGCCTCCAAACGCCTCCTCAAGTGACCTACTTAGGTTACAGAGTCGATACCCATTGTAAGAGAAAGTGAGGGTGATCAAAGGGGCACCGGCTCCCACATCTGTACTAGAGCTTAGGTCTTTCCTTGAGTTAGTCTATTATTCTGGAAAATTCATACATAACCTGGCCTCTATCTTGGGGCTGGGGGCGAAGAGGTCAGGAAGAAGATTGCAGGTTAGGAAGGCGGTGCTGAGTTCGAGGGATTTGACTGAGACAAGGTGGGGGGAGGGGAAATGAGGAAACTGGAGAATTCAGCATTGGGCCCTTATTCTCAGCGTTCTTGTACAAGTTAGAACACAGTCCAGTGAGACAAGTGTCTAATGTGGATTCCTTAAGCTGCCTCCCATTGACAGATACTGCACTGGACGTGCCTCCCCTAGCACAGACCATTTTGGTTTTAAACTTTCTGGACACCCTTCCAAGTCATTGTGGACAATATCTGACTATGGTTACAAAAAGATCTTATCATAGCAAAACTAAAACAACTTATGGTAATGGGGGAAATAGAAGGGTCATCACAACAAGGACTGAAACCTTTTTGGACCTGGTGGGACCAGATTGCCGGATGGCATTTTGCTGTTGAGAGCAAGGGTAACTTCCCAAGCAAAAATTGCTACCAAATAATGACCAAACTCCTCCAGGGTCATCCAGGGGTTTCCAGGATGAAGATGCCAGCAAGAAGGAATGTCTGGTGGCTAGAGTTGGATTTTGACATGGCTGCATTGGTAGGGCAGTGCCCATAATGCCAGCAAGGACAAAAATTAAGACCAGCAGTGCCCCCACATTTATGCAAATGGCCAGGTAAACCCTGAACTCATTTGCATGTCGATAATGTTGGTCCTTTCATGGGCTCAATGTTTCTGGTCTTTGTGGATTGCCCATTCAAAGTGGTTGGATATGCATAAAATTCATTTGGCAAAATCGGATGATGATTAAGAAGCTGTGAGCATTGTTCACGATACACGGACTCCCAGAAATATTGTGTCATAGAGCCATAGGGATGTACAGGATGGAAACAGACCCTTCAGTCCAACTCGTCCATGCCAACCAGATATCCTAACCTAATAGTTCCATTTCCCAACATTTGGCCCATATCCCTCTAAACCCTTCTTATTCATGTACCAATTCAGATGCCTTTTAAATGTTGCAATTGTATCAGCTGACACCACTTCCTCCGACAGCTCATTCCATACACACACCACCCTCCGAGTGAAAAGGTTGACCCTTAGATCCCTTCTAAACCTTCCCCTCTCACTCTAAACCTATGCCCTCTTGTTCTGGACTCACCCACCTCATGGAAAAGACATTGTCTTTTACCCTATCAATGCCCCTCATGATTTTATAAACCTTTATAAAGTCACCCCTCAGCCTCTGACACTCCAGGGAAAACAGCTCCAGCCTATTCAGCCTCTTCCTGTCGCTCAAATCCATTAATCCTGGCAACATCCTTGTAAATCTTTTCTGAACACTTCTGAAGTTTCACAACATCTTTCCAATAGTAAGGAAACCAGAATTGCACACAATAGTCCAAAAGTGGCCTAACCAATGTCCTGTATAGCCACAACATGACCTCCCAACTCCTGTACTTAATGCTCTGACCAATAAAGGAAAGCATACCAAACACTTTCTTTACTCTCCAATCTATTGGCGACTCCATTTTCAAGGTTATCATTCACCAGCAGAGAATTTGAATATTGGTACATAAGGACAGCTCCATAACATCCATGTTCCAATGGTCTAGTGGAAAGAGCAGTCCAAGTATTGAAGTTAGGCTTAAAGAAACAACCAACAGCGTCAATTGAGACCAAACTAGTTCCTGTTCGACTGTGGGACCACCCCACATGCAACAACAAGGATAGCCCCAGTGGAGTTGGTGATGGTCAGAAGATTCTACACCAGGTTAAACCTGATATTTCCAGACCTGGGAGGAGGGGGGTAGGTGAAACAGCAGCAGGAACGCAAATGTCAGCCAAGTGCCTGCTCTAAGTGAGAGTGACAATTTAATTCAGGGGCTGAAATTTGGTGCAAGAATATGGAAATGGTCCTGTATGGGTAGATGACAAGGTTGGAACATGGTCAGGTCCTGTGACTTTCAAACTTCGATCAGCTGATAAAGTCTGAACAAACACATTGATCACCTGAAAGCCATTATATTCCAAACGAGGAAGGAGCAAATCATAGCTGGCTCCTCAGAACAGCCTGAAGGCCGGGTTAAAACCAAAGGTCCTCCCCCTCCATCAAGCATTGTGGAAACCTCAGAGTCTGAAATGGATGCAGCTTCAATACCATTGCCACCAGAAGAGGAGGAAGAAACTCTGCTGAGATGTGCCAGATGCAAGATACAACCTCAGATACTGTACACGTTGCCTATGTCAGAGTCTGAGACTGAGACGGAGGAACTGGACCTGGGCCAAAAGCATCACAAGAGACGCTACAAGCAAAAGACCAGGGCTATGCCCCCGGACTTAGAGGGGGAGGAATGTAGTGATTGGAACCAGGTGGAATTCACTAACTATGAGGTTCTTGATTGGAGTTGTTAACCTGGCCTGACCAACATAACCAGGAGATTAGAATCTCCTCAGTTGAGAACTGACTCTGAGCTGGCTGGCCCAGAGAACAAGTGAACTTGAAGGATGACTTGGTGACAAGACCAGGCCTTTGTGCTGCTGGTTCTACCAACACTCATGGATAGACTGACCCTCTGTTTGTGGATCATGCCTCCCCGAGTGATATCTGCCCTTGTGAGTGGACTTTACCGATGCGTGTGCACTTGCTTTCACATGTGGGTTAACTTTCATGTGTGAATTCCACCCTTCTGAATGGATTCTACCTGTTCACATGGACTCTGCTTTTGTACGTGATCTCTGTTTTCGGTTGTGGACTCTGTTATTGTGTGTGGACTTTGCCTTTGTGAGTGGGTTCTATTTCGATGTATGTACTGTATTTTTGTGTATTCCCATATGGAGCTGACTTGGCTGATAGGTGGCCTGTGTGAAGGCTGGCTAAGGGCTGGTCGGTGTACAGGGTGGTACAGAGTCAGAAGGTACATAGGACAGGTGAAAGCTATTCCCATGGATTATGTGTTTTTTACTGTTTTGTGTTACTGCTCAAGATGAAATGTGATCTTATGGAATGTGACCTTATATTATCCTTACTGTTAGTGATGTGCTTTGATGCACAGTCTCTGTTTTTATGTATTGTGGATTTTGCCTTACTGCTTAACTTTTTATCTTTAGGGGATGTTATGTTTTCTTTTTACACAACATATTTAGTTTATTACAGTACTTCTTCTAAAAGGAGAAAATGACCTTTGTAACACTTTTGTTCCAGTTTATGTATTGTTTTTGATTATTGTTCACATTGAGATTTGGGGAGCACTATGTTGGTGTCTCCAATTTTTTGCTGTACAGTGGTTGTTATGTATTGTAATCTCATGTGTTCTTTGAATAAAAAATATAAATATAACCAGAAGATTAGAATCTCCTTAATTGAGGACTGACTCTGAGCTGGCTGGCCACAGCCAGTGCACTAATAAATAAAGGGTGACTTGGTGATGGGACCCAGTCTCTGTGCAGTCATATCACCTTCTTTATTTGACATACAGGCACAAATATCAGAAACATTGATAGTTTCAACATCCATTCTCAGAATGGTCATCAACTTTTAGGATGAGTCATTCAGGATTTTAATGAAACATTTAACATTGTTTCCTAACCTCATGTCAGTGCTAGGTTCAGTAATACAGTGACACACAAAGAAGCTCTCAGTATCCCAAGGGTTTATATTGATTTTACCATTGCTGTTATGGCAATGTTTTTAATTCTAAGTCATGAGACAGAAACAATACATGTGCAAAATAAATAAAAATTGAATGTAAAAATGCTTGCTTTTTTTACTTTGGTGTTTTGCTATTTATTAGAGAGCACTGCAGTCCATTGAAAATAAACAATCAGATGCAGTTATGCCCATAAGATTACTTATACCAGTTGTGGACAGAACTTCTTGATATTTCACACGGTCAAATGCTGCCTCGCCTTCAGATGCAGTCAATCTCAACTTGCAAGAGATTTTCAGTCAATGTTTGTAAAGCTGTAATGGAGCCTAGAGGCATGTACCTCTGGAAGAATTAGTTGTTCTGTAGTTTCAGCAAGAGGCTATAGCCGAAACACTAATTTTTTTTTGAAGATGCTGCCTGAACCATTAAATGTTTCCAGCATTTGTCACTGTTCAATTTGTAACACTGCGGTGTTCTAATTTGTTCTGTTGATTTGTGTGCAATTTAGAGAAGTGTTCAAGATATATCCTCATTCTTTCAGAATTGTGTCCTTGAATTTATTTTCTTTTCTTAAATAAATCAGCAAAATGTATCAATTCATACTGCTCTGCACTGAAGCAGTGACTTACATTTCGAAATTACAACATTAAGCTCAATTAGAACTTGTTAGACACTAAAACAACTGCTAACAACAGTGATATATGTACTTCCTTTAGCTTCCCTCTGCACTTGGTTGTAAGACTCCAATACGATATCACTAATCATTGCTACAATCATTCTCCATTGTATTATATCAATGAGAGCCATTTTATTTTAACAAGTAATTTTTTCATGTACCATCAAGGCAGTGTCAAAAGCACTTCAAATGAAAATTGGCAGTTCACTAATTTTCATATAATGGAAAGAATGCTGAATGAATGTACATGAGTTCCAGACAGAAATCCATCCTCAGGGGTTCCAGTAAATTGCAAGTATGCTAGCTTTACTAATGATTTATGAAATCAATCCTATTGCTCGATTGAACTATTGCTGTATCATGTACTTACAGCAATCTACTATCTTATATTTCTTCATGCAATTGTTGAAACATCAGTGGAATTAAAAAAAAGATTACCTCAAATTTAATATCAAAGCAACAAGTGATTCCTCAAAGGCATTTTATTGAATATTTCCTTGGGCTACTTGCAAACTGTAAAAATGCTGACAACCTTAACCTGAAAATGAAAGACTGACTGACAACCCCTTCTGAAAGTCAGTAATTCTCAAATAATAGTCACATAACATACTGTTTATATTAGCTTTCAACAGCTGGAACAAATCAAACAGTAGTTGCACACCCCACATCAATGTGATTAAAATAAATGAGCAATGCTCCATCTATCATTTTCTGAAAGAGAGAGTACATGGGTCATTTATTGAAGTGAATTGCCCTTTAAGGTTTCCTGCACAACCCCTGCACAGTTGACCTATTTGGATACAGGATGGGGAACCTTGAGTTTGCACACCTCACAAGAATCATAAGCTGTGTGTATAACAAGCAATCCATTTACTGTCAGTTTTCCACACTGTGCCGGATCTAGTTCACATCGAAAGTCACTGCATGAGATGGAAACCAATTAGAAGTGATACTCTAACAGAAGCAAAAATATTGTTTCATAATAGAAAATTGAACAGGTAAGAAATAAATTAAAGAGGAATGCAATATATTGTCTGATACGTGATCACTGATGTGGATGAGCTTCCAGCCAATATTTAAGAATCCTTTAAACTTGAAAACATACTTCTTTACTCCCAAAGTTTGTTTTGATTTGGAGTATAACTATAATTTAAGTGATACAAGTACTATTTAATTATGTAACTGAAATAAACATTTTTTATATTAAAATGATTATGGTTTGGATTTTTAAAACCATTTAAGGTGGCTAGAGATTACAAGCAGAATTTGTATGACCAAGGAAGGCAGGTTCAGATGATGGTAAAGTACCAATTTGTGACATTAGAATGGCAGTATGATCTCACCTACTGCCAACTTTAACCTGGCTAGGTTTACAGACAAGCAGGAATCTTCTGTGAAGCAATCAGGTAAATAATTAAGATATTCCTGATTTAATTAAGGATGTAATCCAGCCAAGTGACTTTAATAGTGAGCAAGTGGATTTCCTAAGCTGTCCAAAACTGCTTGAACAAGGAAACAGAGAGACTGGAAAGTCTTTGAAAGATGAAATTGCTCAGTGTGTGTACAGCTTTGGTGAGAAGGGTTGAGGTTTACACAATTCTTAAGTTTGCACATTGAAGACAATTTTCAACATTTTAGAAGGGCTGTCAACTAGCCTGGAGTTCCTTAACCTCATCACATTTTCACTGGTGTCAGCATTAACTGCAGCATTGAGCAGCAATACAATGGTCTTTCAATGAGGAGTTGGGGAATTTCTATAATTAGACCAGCAACCTTCGCAACTGTACCAACAGTTTCAGGATTAAAGGCAGCATTAGCAATAACAAAAAGCCTTGTCCATAGCCACCTGCCTCTCTCTGGGCCAGACAGGATTGAGACAACATTCCAGCTCAAGGAAGCAATGCCCCTTAGAGATAGTGTGAACATATAAGATGGACTTCATGAAAGTGATGGAACAACAGTGCTTCAGATGGTTTATACTTTAGCAGCTATTTGATGCTAATATCTGTAGCTTCCTGGAAAAGGGCCTCCACTCAAGCAAGCCAAGGGAGCACATAATCCCAGTGATCTTCCATATCACCTCTACCCTGAATTTTTTCTCCTCCTGCTCCTTCTAGGGATTGAATTGGCAAGTTCTCAAGAATCTCAATCAGTTTCCCATAAGCAGATAATCCGGGTTGTCAATGCCTTGTTTCTAAGTCTGCCACAAAGTCACTTTTACCAAGAATAAGATCAAAGACAAGAGACATTCTTTTTAATTGGATTGTATATACAATGTCATTATCACAAAAATAACGCAACTGAATGCCATGCACAGGCTTATTAAAGCAAAGCATAGCCATTTATTGTGGCACAGTGTCAAGAGTTTTGTCACGAGACAATTTTGAGGCCATTAAAACATTATGAGCAGGACTAGGCCATTGGACTCTGCAATCCTACTTCACCATTCATTAACATCATAGCTTTTTTTTTCATTGCCTCAGCTCCATCTTCCTGCCTACCCACAAAAATATCTGACTCTTTGGTTAGTCAAGAATCCATCTCTCTTGGATTTAAAACTCCTCTATGACATGGCTTCCAATGCTGTTTGAGGGGGTAAATCATAGAAATCATAGAAAACAGGAAGAGCATGTTCTCATGTCTTAAATGGGAGGCCCCTTCATTTAAACAGTGTCCAAGACACCTCAGGATTGTTTATGTTCAAACACATCTGACCTTTCCTCCAAGATACACCCCTCCTCCTCAGAATCAGGATTGTCAGGAATTCAATGGTTTCTTTAAGGAGCAAAGTTGTAAAGAGAGGTGAAGCGATGTACAGAGATTCTCCTGAACTTAGGGCCTCAGCAACTGAAAATCCAATGAGTGACTGACTGAAATTGGTAATATTCAAGAAAACAGAACTGGATCCCAAAAAGAATCTCAAACACATTGTTGAGGAAGGTGTGAAACATCTTCAGAAGGATATAGTGAATGAGTAAATACATGGCAAATGAAACAGAACTGAAAAACTGAGAGTTTATCTACTGTGGTAGAAGAAACAGATGGGCAGAATAATTTTAAAGTAAGTGAGGTTGGAAAGTGCAAATGCACAAGTGGATCTGGGTGTCCTTGTTGATAGGTCACTGAAGGCGAACATGCAGGAGCAGCTAGCTATTAGGAATCCTAATAGAATGTTCACCTTTATTACAAAGACTTTTTTATTCACCCACTGGGGAAACATGAGCACTGCTGGTTGGTCCAGTACTTATTGCCCATTCCTAGTGATGTTTGAGAAGATAGTGGTGAGCTGATGTCTTGAATTACTGCAGTCCACATGCTGTAGATCAGCCTTCAATGCCAATAATGGAGGGAATTCCAGTTTACCCAGTGATGCTGAAAGAATGGTGATATATATCCAAGTCAGCATGATTGGCTTGGAGGGAAATTTGCAGGTGGTGTTGTTCCCATCCATCTGGAGAGGGAAGCTTTGACCTAGTGATATTATTTGATTAACTTGAGTGAAGCAGTAGTGAAAACTTACTTCAGTTAACTAGGAGCTTGTTTAAACCACACCTGGAGTACTTGTTCAGTTTTCATCTCCATATCTCAGCTAAATTATTATTGCCATAGAACAACTGCAACTAAGGTTCAACAGGCTTTTTGATTTGGTTTGATTTATTATCATCACATATATCTGGATACAGTGAAAACATTTGTTCTGCATGCAGTACAGGCAGCTCATACCATACAAAGTGCTTTAGGGTAATAGAATACAGCAAAGAAGACAATGTTATGGTTGCAGAGAAGGTGCACAAAAATTGAGATCAACAATCAAATTTAAAATTTGAGAAGTCCATCTAATAACAGCAGGGAAGAAGCTGTTCTTGAATCTGCTGGAACATGTGTTTAAGGTTTTGTATGTTTGCCTGATGGAAGAGGTTGGAAGAGATTATTACCAGGTGGGATGGGTCTTTGATTATGTTGGCTGCCTTGCCAAGGCAGCAAGAAGAAGATGGAATTAATAAGTGGAAGGTTGGCTTGCATGATGGACTGGGCTGTGTTCACAATTCATTGTAGTTTCTTATGGTCTTGGAGAGAGCAGTTGCCATACCAAGTCATGATGCATCCAGATAGAATGCTTTCAAATGGTATATCTATAAAAGTTGCTAAGAGTCTTTATGGCCATGCCAAATTTCCTTAGCTTCTTGAGGAAGTAGAGGCATTGTTGTGCTTTCTTGACCATACCATCAATGTGGGTAGACTAGACAGATTGGTGGTAATCATCACTCCTAAGAACTTGACACTTTCAACTATCTCCACATAAGGACAATTGATGTGGACTAGGTGTGCCATCCACCATGACCAGCTCTTTCATTTTGCTGACTTTGAAGGAGAAATTGTTATCTTTACATCATGCTATCAAACACATAATCTCTTTCTATATTCTGTCTATCATTGTTTAAGATCAGTCTACAATAGAGGTGTTATCACCAAACCTGTAGATGGAGTTAGGATAACATTTGGCCACACAGTCATGAGTGTATGGGGAGTATAGTAAGAAGCTGAGTATGCAGCCTTGCAGAGTGCCGGTATTGAGGATCATCATGGAGAAGGTACTTTTGCCTATTGTCACTGATTGCAGTCTGTGTATCAAGACGTTGGGGACCCAGATGCAGAAGGTGTAATAGCAATCTAGCTCTCAGAGTTTGGAGATTAGTTTGTTTGGAATTATGATATTGATGGCAGAACCATAGTCAATAAATAGGAGCCTGAGTCAGTATCTTTGTTATCCAGGGCTGAGTGTAGGCCCAGGGAGATGGTGTCTGCTATGGACTTGTTTCTGGGACTGTCCTGGGAAGTGGGATCAGACAAACTGAGCCTGTTTTGAAGAAGAGAGGTAATCTTATTGAAACATCCAGGATACCTAAGGGATAGACATGGCAAAAACAAGGGATAGACGTGGGAGTCTACATCTCAGGACCACTACTACAAATAAAGGAGGGTGCCACCTTGGTCCAAAATGAGGAGTTTTTTTTTAACTCAGTCTTGTGAAGTCACTAACCAAGGGCTATGAAATCTGAGTCTTTGAGTATGTTCAAAGTAGAGATTGATAGATTCTTGATGACTATTAGCATACAGAAGGGGAATAGAGTGGGTAAAATGCATTGAAGCGCTCAATTAGCCCTGGTCGTTCTGAATGACAGGGCAGGCTCAATGGACTAAATGGCCTCCTTTTGTTCCCATATCCATTAAAGATGAAATTTTACTGATAATGATGATAATTCAGTTGTTCAATCTGGACTTGCACTTAAAACATTCTGGGAACTCCAAGTGACAGTCATAAAGTTAATACCAGAAGGATTAATGATGAAAAGTCAAACATCATGATTATCGCTAATATAAGTTTAACTTTCAAATTCAGAAAGAAATAACATTGTTCAATTTGTGGATGATATAAATCAAATATCTGCCTTGTTGCTGAAACATATTGATTTTCATTTTTCATTTTACAATATCAAAGTGTGGTAGGTAACTCACTTTCTGATGCCTGTAACTCATTCCACCACCAGACACAAGACACGTGTGCTGCATGAATTAAATTCCAACAACACTGAAGAGGTTTGACACAATGCAAGACAGAGCAGTACTCTTGACTGGCATCTTATTAATCACCTTGTCATTGGCTAGGATGCACTGCAGCATCTCACTAAGACTCGTTTCAAACCAATGATCTCTACTCCACCACAGAGGAATGAACACAACGGATGCATGACAACACAAATACCTGCAAGCTCCACTACTTGCAATAGTCAACCCTGTCTTGGACATGTAACCTGTTCTGTCACTATTCTTCAAACTCCTTCTTCAACAGCACTGTGGATATACCTACATTGTATGTTATTCTGCAGTTCCAGGTGGCAGTTCATAACTTCAAGTACAAATAGGGATAAGCAAGAAATGCTGGTCTTATAATTACACCCAGACATGGAAAGTTGAGCTTATAAGCAGAAACACAGCCAGGAAACAGAGTGGGTGAAGATAAGAATTCTGAAATTTGTGAAACAAGGAATCATGTACACATTATGGGACAAAGTGACAAAGGCACTATGGCATGAGGGGCTGAAAATTATAATACTTTTTATGATAAGTGGAGTGACAAAAAAGTGTGTCTAGGCTACTTTGAACTGAAAAATGACACCATTGCAGATAAAGATAAAAAAAAAACTGACATCTATATAATTTAGCACTGGCTTGTGAATCAAATTCTAATTAATTTCTTGATAGAAATGATGTTATTTATGACTTACTTTAAAGGAAGTTACTACTCAGTGCGAATAACCTTAAAGGTGATCATTGTAATATATGCGCAGTCAATATTGTGGTCCATCTAAGCTGACCTTATGCAATAAAAATCAATTTATTTTTGACACCATCCTTTTTTTCCCCCAATTTGTTCTTTATCATGTAACTAATATATTTCACCAAAGTGCAGATAGATTCGTTTTTGCATATATTTTGTTATCACTGATGGCAATATATGTTTGACAAGATATGTCAAGATTCCTACAGAGGATAATACTTTCATTTCAAAAATATTTTGGAGATCAGAAAAATGTTTCAAAGGGTGGAATTCCATAACCAAAAAAAAAAGAGATTTCAACTAAAAACTTGGAATTTTATCATCCAAGGCAGAGCACAAAAAACAAGAAAATTGCAGTAAACTTTTTCAAAATTTCTGGCAAGGCCCCAGCTTGTGTACTGAATTTAACTGTAAGCACTTGACTTTTAAAGGATATTAGGAGGATATAAATGATATTTACCAAAATGCTCTCATGAACTGCTTTTTACAAACAAACATTTCCGAGAAAACAGTGGTCAAAATGTTTGGCTGACAAAGTTCTACAAATTCCTAAAGTCAATGCACACTATTGTAGAGGTTAGCAATTTTTTGACTATAATTTAAATAGGTTTGTTGTGTTACTTTGGTTATTCAATTTTCCATTTTTAACACCCCAGAGTATACCTTGATCCAAATTCCCTGCATTACTACAACATGAGGATGAAGACTGATAGGAAATAACTACAACATGTGAAACAATTACAATGCCAACGTATGAAACATTATCATAAACTGTTGTATGCAAGATTCTTCGATTAGGAAAATTAAGAGGTTGGTCCCAGATGTCCTAATACAAACAAATCAAATCAGTCACCCAAAGTACCTTGTAGCTGAAACATATTGATTTTCATTTTTCATTTTACAATATCAAAGTGTGGCATCATCCTTAAAGAAATAAGTTACATCTTATTTATAATGCAACAAGCTTCAAATGGTAAAAACAATGACCCAGCAGATGACAATTTGCAACACCTCTTTGAAGAAGGAATGCTGAAGTTAAACATTAACCTAAAATAGCAGATTTTCAAATTCACAAACTCCTTTTATCCCTGGTCATGATTCATGCTGATAGCACAAGAAATGAGAATAATTTCTCAATTTCTGAACTCCGTGACAGTGCTCAGTACTTCTTGGTTGTGTGCAGCATGAACTAGCTACGATGTAATGTCAAGTGTTTCCTCTACACTGTCTGGAAAATATTTCACGATCCAAACCAAATTGCTATTGCCAGGCAGAATGTGTTTTTATTTCCCTCGACATTGATAATCTTTGTCTGAATCTTGGTTGATCAGCACCATTCACTGAGCAGAAACTAAAAAGTTTGCTTCCTTTTCAATTAACCCTGCATTAATGGCATTTAGTTCAGAATTATCACACCAGACATGGCTTCCACGAAAGCTGCTCCACAGTTAGTGTAAATATTAAAAATATAATGGTAGGATTTTTTTCCCAGTATGTGATCTTTTCTATATCCATATGCTAATAAATGTAGGGATAATTCAAAATAGATTTGCTTTAAATAGTGTGCAGTCATTCAAATAAAGAACACACGAACAGCAACCTACTTTTTTCATTCTAGATTGGATGACTTCAGTAGAAAATAAAAAAGTTACAAAATTAATTGTACAAACTGAAAAAAAATGGTAATACAATTTCAAAACACAAAAAAAACCTAACCATAAAAAAGAAATAAGAACCATCAAAAAACTCATGGTTTGGCATCAATTAGGAATACTGTGTCCAACTGTGGGCACCTCACCTTAAATAGGATGCCAAGGTCTTGATTAATTGTGTTAAGAAGATTTACCAGAATGATTCTAGGGAGAAGGAACATCAGTTATGTCAGTGGAAAAATTGTACTTAATCAATTTAGAACAGAGAAGGTTGAAAGGAAAATTAATGAAGGTGTTGAAAACTATTTCAGTTTTGCTGTAATTGAACAAGAGAGAGGGAATGAAAGAGGATGTGGACAGAGTACCCACTTTTAGTGCAATTCACAAACTCCACAAGAAATAGTGTTCAAATATTCACTAGATTTCATAATTTACAACTCAAGTTTCCACACAAATTCATTTCATAATCCAGAAGAACAATGTCTTCCATGAACCAATGCAACAGGCAATATCTGGAGAGGTGACCTTTCTTTCATCTTCCATTGCAATGTATACCTGCAGATACAAAGTATTCTCTGATATATTCCAAAGGTACCCTGTGCAGATTTTATTAGTGCAGCAAAAGCAGAGTATTCAAAAGAATAAACAATTTTACTGAGACCATCTGGTCCAAAACCTGCAAGTGAGGCAATTTTAAACATTAATGAATAGAATAAGAATATTTGTCGTCAGTGGTAATTTTTACAAAAAAAAACAGTGAAAGGTGTTTAAGTCACCATGCCATGGTGTCTATAACACTAAGAATAATTGCATACTTTTACAATGTACCTATCTACCAGTGCATTGTTATGAAAAGTAAAGTTTTAATGTGAACAATCTCCTTACATAGCTGCAAAATGGTGATACTCAACATGTTCTTAATTTGTTCTGCGTTTGAGAATGATTTCAATGTAATATTGCTAAATCAACAATGATTGTGAAATTCACATGCAGGACAACATTTGCACAAGAAAGTCCTCTATCTTTTTGGCCAGTTTGGATTTTCTTTTGCAAATTGGACTCAAAGAGATTATAAGATAGCAGAATCATTACCTCCAACAGGTGTGGTACAAAAGTCAATAACCAAAGAACATGAACTTAATATTATTGATAACAAAAACCTCAGAAGAAATAAACATTCTCCTTCTAGTATCCCTGTGAAGTACACATGAACAATATCACTTTCATCTTGTTTTTCTCTTGTGTGTCATCTTCGTTTCCGCAAATGTTAACAACACACATTTCATATTGTTTTGACCAAAATTATGTTCATTTTGCCATGCATAAAACTTACCAGATTGATCAGATTGTCAACATTATACACAAAACAAAAATTAACTTTCATAATAAATTATGAAATTTATCAAAATCAGAAGAAGACTGCTTTGAAAATTCACTTTGGAACATAATTACATTCTTGGCCTTGGTACTGCCAGCTATAATGTTTTCTTCACATGAGCATCTGCTATCTCCTTAAGGTGAAAATGAAAGCCATAAATTAGTCAGCATGCATCATTCATTCCTACAGCCTGAAAGACCAAAATGACCCAGGAGCTCACACTCATAAAACTGGCGACAGGAGCTTGCTGTCAACTTTCTCTTGCTGTGCTCTTACTTAATCTCCAACTCTCTTGCTGACATTTGAAATTCATTTCTTTGCTATTCCATAATGCAACTGTCATTAATGAAGATACAAATTTTACATTTTAGTAATGTATTGAAAATACCTAAAAATCAATTGTAAATTCTCAGTCAATATCAGGGCCACAGAGGTTAATTGGGCAGAATTCAGATCGGCACACATGCCAGTGCTCATTACTCTACAGGACATGTCAAAACCACCTTATTTCATCCGATTCTGAGACATCCAAATCAATAGTCTTACTGCTTACTATTAGGATGTTTCAATTAAATGAGGACTGCTCAACTTTTGTACAGAAACAAGTTTGAAAAATTGGTTTTGGAAAGTTGTTCAGTGTTTTGCTGTATTTGTGCTTTGCACTGACATGTAATGAGGACAGGCACAGTAAATAATCCTAGTGGACTTGAACAAGTGATATGAGCAGAAATCCTCTTTCTGCTCTACCTGGGAAGTTGGGCATCTTGTTCCAGTGTGGCCATGAATAGAATGTGTGCAAGGAGTTTCTCTAACTCCTGGAAGCTCAGGTTTTGAAACTAGAGCAGTAGCTGGGGTCACTGCGAAGCATCTGCAAGTCTGAATAGCATGAACAGAGAGACTCCACCAGTAAGGAGTGAATAAATCACCACCAGGCAGAAAAAGCAAATTAGGCAGATAGTTGCAGGAATCCGACAGACATTCCACTGCAAAACAGAATTACAGCTTTGGATATGGTTTGGTGAGAATAGCCTCTCTGAGAAAAGTAGCAACAGCCAAATTCCTTGCACCGCTGTTGGTTCTGCTGCCCCAGAGAGATGGAATTGTGGGAAGGCTGCATTAACAGGAATCATAAGGGGAATAGGCATTACGAGACTATAAATGAAACTCCAGGATGTGATGTTGCCTCACAGGTAGTTGGGTGAATGATGTCTCAGATCTGCTACACAACATTCTGGAGGAGGGACGGTGAACAGCCAGTTATCATGCAATGCATCGGTAACAAGAATGCAGGTAAGAAAAGGAATGAGGTCCTAAAAGCAGAATATAAGCAGTTCGGAAGCATATTTAAAAAGTAGGATGTCAAAAGGTAGTGAGCTCAGGATGGTTACCTGTGCCGTGTGTAGTCATAGAGTCATAGAGATGTACAGCATGGAAACAGACCCTTCGGTCCAACCTGTCCATGCCGACCAGATATCCCAACCCAATCTAGTCCCACCTGACAGCACCCGGCCGATATTCCTCCAAACCCTTCCAATTCATATACCCATCCAAATGCCTCTTAAATGTTGCAATTGTACCAGCCTCCACCACATCCTCTGGCAGCTCATTCCATACACATACCACCCTCTGCGTGAAAAAGTTGCCCCTTAGGTCTCTTTTATATCTTTCCCCTCTCACCCTAAACCTATGCCCGCTAGTTCTGGACTCCCCAACCCCAGGGAAAAGACTTTGTCTATTTATCCTATCATGCCCCTCATAATTTTGTAAACCTCTACAATGTCACCCCTCAGCCTCCGATGCTCCAGGGAAAACGGCCCCAGCCTGTTCAGGATCTCCCTGTAGCTCAGATCCTCCAACCCTGGCAACATCCTTGTAAATGTTTTCTGAACCCTTTCAAGTTTCACAACATCTTTCCGTTAGGAAGGAGACCTGTGTCGTCAGAGTAAAAATAGCAGGAGATATCAAAAGAATATATGGTTTGAGGTATGGTTCAAGGGAGAGGGGCTTTCAGATTCCTGAGGCATTAGGACCATTTCTGAGGAAGAAAGGGCCAGTACAAGTTGGACAGGTTGCACCTGAACAGGGACCAGAACCAATGTCCCGGGGAGCATTTACCATTGCAGTTGAGGAGCATTTAAATGGAAGAGGCAGAAGGGTGGGAAACTATACAAGGAGACAGGAGAGAGGCAAACAGGGGCAAAAATAAAGTTAGAATAAAATGATTGACAGAGGTTTCAAAAGAAAGAATCACACAAGACCACAATGCAAAATAATGTGAACAAGTCTAAACATGTTAAAAAGAGAAGCCATGGGGCTTTGTGTCTTAATATGCAGAACATTTACAATAAAGTGGATGAATTAGTCATGCAAATAAATATAAGCAGTATGATTCAAGTGTGATTATTTGGCTGCAGGGTGACCATAGATAGGAACTGAATATCCAATATTATTCAGTTTTTAGGAAGGACAGACAGAGGAAATGAAGCTGGGGAACCACAGCTCGTTAAAAAGAAAATTAACACAACAATGAGGAAGGATATTAGTTTGGTGATGTGGAATCTTTGGGGAAAGCTAACTTCTGTGATTAACATTTCACATAGATGGTTCCAGAGAATCTAAAACCAAAGGTCCCAATCTAAGGGTATGTATAGGCCACGAAGAACTAAGTTGAGGAGAAATTTATTCACCCAAAGACTGGTGAGCCTGTGGAATACTCTGCCATAGAGAGCAATCCAGGCAAAAAAATTGAGTCTTTACAAGAAAGAGTTAAATATATATTTTTAGTGCTAAAGGAATCGAAGGGTATGTGGAGAAAGTGGGAACAGGGTACTGAATTAGATGATAAGCTATGATCCTACTGAATAGCAGAATAGGCTTCAAGGGCTGAATGGTCTTTTGTTGATCATAATTTCTATGTATCTAACCAATCCAAAACTGGATATTAATCTGGGCCAAGAATGACTTTTCTTTTGAGATTTCAGTTTCTGGTAACCATTTTCCAAATAAAGTACAATGTGGAATCTTTGGTGTTCATAACCAGTATACCTAGAAACAGCATGTGCCATGTTATGTCTTGTATTAATAAATTGTATCATGTTCAAATAAAACTGGTGTATCAAGTGTTGTGAGACAACAGTCACAAGAGATTTGTAAACATATGCAAGACAAGAAAGTCAAGGATAAAAAATGGACTGTGAACCTGTGAACAGCAAACTGTAATGAGAGAATATAATGAACAGATGGTTATGGTATAGGTTAGGTAACCTTGGGAATAGAATATCCTCATTTGATGGATACGAACTTCATTTGAAGTCTGATGTAAATATGTTAGTTGATCATGAAGTGTCCTCGGACACAACACTGAAATATTACAGAAGATGTCAAGATATTCAGCTGCACTGTAAATAACTCAATTATGTAGTTGTATAGTGAAAGCAATGTCATTTCTCCAACAGTTCCCACTGGCAATGCACGTCACTGCAGGTGGTACTGCATTTTCATGGGATAACTGTCAGCTCATGAGAGTGTGTTAAATAGGCCAGATTTGTTGCCAAAATAATGACAAGTTCAAAAGGTGCTCAATATTACTATTGTTCAAAGTTTGGGTGAAGATTTGTAGCTCGGGTGCTCGTTGTTGTGGTTCTGTTTGCCGAGCTGGAAATTTTTGTTGCAAACGTTTCATCCCCTGTCTAGATGACATCCTCAGTGCTTGGGAGCCTCCTGTGAAGCGCTTCTGTGGTGTTTCCTCCCGCATTTATAGTGGCCTGTCCCTGCCGCTTCCGGTTGTCAGTTTCAGCTGTCCGCTGTAGTGGCCGGAATATTGGGTCCAGGTCGATGTGTTTGTTGATGGAGTTTGTGGATGAGTGCCATGCTTCTAGGAATTCCCTGGCTGTTCTTTGTTTGGCTTGCCCTATAATGGTTGTGTTGTCCCAGTCGAATTCATGTTGCTTGTCGTCGGTGTGTGTGGCTACTAAGGATAGCTGGTCGGGGCGTTTCGTGGCTAGTTGATGTTCATGGATGCGGATCGTTAGCTGTCTTCCTGTTTGTCCTATATAGTGTTTTGTGCAGAACACGATATAGGACAAACAGGAAGACAGCTAACGATCCGCATCCATGAACATCAACTAGCCACGAAACGCCACGACCAGCTATCCTTAGTAGCCACACATACCGACGACAAGCAACATGAATTCGACTGGGACAACACTACCATTATAGGGCAAGCCAAACAAAGAACAGCCAGGTAATTCCTAGAAGCATGGCACTCATCCACAAACTCCATCAACAAACACATTGACCTGGACCCAATATACCGGCCACTACAGCGGACAGCTGAGACTGACAACCGGAAGCGGCAGGGACAGGCCATTATAAATGCCGGAGGAAACACCACAGAAGCGCTTCACAGGAGGCTCCCAAGCACTGAGGATGTCACCTAGACAGGGGACGAAACATTTGCAACAAAAATTTCCAGCTTGGCGAACAGAACCACAACAATTACTATTGTTGCTTGCCCAGCTATTTGTAGCGAGGGAGAGCAACACCACAAACTGCAAATTGCCACAAGATTCTGAACGATTTATTCTGCTCATTAGCTTCACATAAAGGGCAGCTTACCCCCAAATCTCCCAAGTTTCCTGGAGTTGTGTGTTTGTTCATTATTTATCATGTAAACTCACCATTGAACAGTATGCCTGAAAATCAACCTTTATTATGGGGAGATTTAGGTTTCTGCAGTGCAAATTCTCCTCATTCCTGAAGTTATTAAACTGGCACTGCAGATTTGTGGACCTTTAATCTTATTTTGTTTATTTTCTTCTTAGTTGCCACTTTGCACTCTCTCTCTCCCCCCCTCCCATCTGACCTTTCTTTCTTTCCATTTCTTTGATCCAACTCCATTAATCTTCCTGCTCCTGTTGATCCTGTTTCTCTCTCAATCCTAGTTTCGCTAGTTAGCATGATAGATTGTTGGTCACAAGTACCCCTTTAACTTTGTCTTGGTGTCTTGGTGTTATCATCTCAGCAAATTTCAGAAAGAAGAGATGTATACTTGAGAGCAAGGGCAAGATCTACCTAATGGGATATCAAAAGCTGCCTTACTCCAGCAAAGTCTGGATCAATGAATCAAGCGAACTGATATTCACAATTTCAAACCATTACCAGCTTAATCCAAACCAGTAGGAATAGTTCCATTTATTTGAAGGAAAATCTTCTTCTCAGCGATTAAATTATGATAATAAATGGAAACAAAAACTCATTTAAGCAGCAACATTGTCATCAAGGCCACATAAAATCAAACAAAACACTGGAGTTAATTTTCAAAGTCAGAATTCAGAAGTTGGTATTACTTTTGAAAAAACTTGCTTTATCCTCACTGGTTGCCATGCTACAAAAAAATACAGAAGCACTGGAGACACAAAAATGATTATTTTTAATGTGTTCATGGGATGTGGACATCACTTGTCAGACCAACACTTATTGTCCATCCTAAATGCCATCAAGAAGGTTTTACCAAGAGGATTTTTGAACGCCTGTTGTTGAAGCATAAGGACACCAATAGTATTAAAAAGTTTGTGAGAAGATTTGTAGCTCAGGTGCTCGTTATTGTGGTTCTGTTTGCCAAGCTGGGAATTTGTGTTGCAGACGTTTCATCCCCTGTCTAGGTGACATCCTCAGTGCTTGGGAGCCTCCTGTGAAGCGCTTCTGTGTTGTTTCCTGCGGCATTTATCATGGTTTGTCTCTGCCGCTTCCGGTTGTCCGATCCAGTTGTCCGCTGCAGTGGTCAACATCTCACTCAGACCCATCGTATCGCTACCATGGACACTATCACACAAACTGGCTAAAGAACTACAACAGAAACTGAAACACCTGATCAGCGGATCCAGACACTCTATACAGTCAACACAGGAATTCTTGGACATCATCAGAAATATACACATAGACAAGGAAGAAACCATGGTCTTATTCAATATAACAGCACTGTTCACCTCTCTCGACAAAACCCTAGCCAGAGAAACAATAGCCAACCTGCTGGACATACAGAACAGACAACAAGACAGGGAACCTATCAACAAAGACTGCATACTCAAACTACTGGACCTGTGCCTCACAACACACTTCACATTCAACAACCAAATATATGAACAAATCAACGGCACACCCATGGGCTCACCCATCTCTGGACTCATAGCAGAAGCTGTAATGTAAAGATTAGAACAAACAGTCTTATCACAAATTCAACCCAAACTCTGGGTCAGATATGTTGATGACACCTTTGTAATCATTAAAAACACAGAAATAGAGAACACACACCGGATCATCAACGCCACACTCACAGGAATCCGATTCACTAGAGAGGAAGAAAAGGACAACCAACTCCCATTCCTAGACGTGATGGTACAGAGAACACCAAACAGAGAATTCACCACAAAGGTATACAGGAAAGGCACTCACACAGACCAAGTCCTGAACTACGAAAGCAACAACTCCAACACACAAAAAAGAAGTTGCATCAAGACACTGTTCAAAAGGGCCACAACAAACTGCAGCACACCTGAACTGCAAAAAGAGGAAGAAGAACACCTCTACAATGTATTCGCCAAAAATGGATACCCCCGCAATTTCATCAACAGATGCCTAAGGGAAAGACAACGGAATGAGGACATGCCACAACCCAAAGGACTAGCCACATTACCATACATCAAGAACATTTCTGAACTGACAGCCAGACGACTACGATCACTAGGACTCATAACAGCTCACAAACCAACAGCCACCCTCAGACAACAACTCACCAGGACAAAGGACCCGATACCCAGCATGAGCAAAACCAACGTAGTGTACAACATCCCATGCAAGGACTGCACAAAACACTACATAGGACAAACAGGAAGACAGCTAACAATCCGTATCCATGAACACCAATTAGCCACGAAACAACACGACCAGCTATCCTTAGTAGCCATACACACAGATGACAAGCAACATGAGTTCGACTGGGACAACACTACTATTATAGGACAACTACACTGGCCCCACCCCCCATCTTTTCCTTCGCTACATTGATGACTGTATCGGCGCTACCTCGTGCTCCCACGAGGAGGTTGAACAGTTCATCCACTGCACTAACACCTTCCACCCCGACCTCAAATTCACCTGGACAGTCTCGGACTCCTCCCTCCCCTTCCTAGACCTTTCTGTTTCTATCTCAGGCGACCGAATCAACACCGACATCTACTACAAACCAACCGACTCCCACAGCTACCTGGACTACACCTCTTCCCATCCTGCCCCCTGTAAAAACGCCATCCCATTCTCCCAATTCCTTTGTCTCCGCCGCATCTGCTCCCAGGAGGACCAGTTCAAAATACGTACAACACAGATGGCCTCCTTCTTCAAGGACCGCAATTTCCCCCCCGACGTGGTCGACGGTGCCCTCCACCGCATCTCCTCCACTTCCCGCTCCTCCGCCCTTGAGCCCCGCCCCTCCAACCGCCACCAGGACAGAACCCCACTGGTCCTCACCTACCACCCCACCAATCTCCATGTACAGCGCATCATCCGCTGTCACTTCTGCCACCTCCAAACAGACCCCAGCACCAAGGATATATTTCCCTCCCCTCCCCTATCAGCTTTCCGTAGAGACCACTCCCTCCGCGACTCCCTTGTCAGATCCACACCCCCCACCGACCCAACCTCCACTCCCGGCACCTTCCCTTGCAACCGCAGGAGGTGCAACACTTGCGCCCACACCTCCCCCCTCACTTCTCTCCAAGGCCCCAAAGGAAACTTCCATATCCGCCACAGATTCACCTGCACCTCCACCCACATCATCTACTGCATCCGCTGCAGCCGGTGTGGCCTCCTCTATATTGGGGAGATAGGCCGCCCACTTGCGGAGCGATTCAGAGAGCACCTCTGGGCCACCCGGACGAACCAACCCAACCACCCTGTAGCACAGCATTTCAACTCCCCCTCCCACCGTGGGTGGCACGGTGGCACAGTGGTTAGCACTGCTGCCTCACAGCGCTTGAGACCCGGGTTCAATTCCCGCCTCAGGCGACTGACTGTGTGGAGTTTGCACGTTCTCCCCGTGTCTGCGTGGGTTTCCTCCGGGTGCTCCGGTTTCCTCCCACAGTCCAAAAGATGTGCAGGGTCAGGTGAATTGGCCATGCTAAATTGCCCGTAGTGTTAGGTAAGGGGTAAATGTAGGGGTATGGGTGGGTTTCGCTTCGGCGGGTCAGTGTGGACTTGTTGGGCCGAAGGGCCTGTTTCCACACTGTAATGTAATCTAATCTAATCTAATCACTCCACCGAGGATATGCAGGTCATTGGACTCATCCACCGCCAAACCACAACAACGCGACGGTCGGAGGAGGAGCGTCTTATCTTCCGACTGGGAACCCTCCAACCACAGGGGATGAACTTGGACTTCACCAGTTTCTTCATCCCCCCTCCCCCCACCTTGTCTCAGCCGAATCCCTCCAGCCCGGCACCGCCTTCCTGACCTGCAGTCTTCTTCTTGACCTCTCCGCCTCCATCCTACTCCGACCTATCACCCTCACCTTGACCTCTTTCCACCTATCACATTTCCAACGCCCCTCCTCCAAGTCCCTCCTCCCTACCTTTTATCTTCTCCTGCTGAACACTCTCTGCTCATTCCTGAAGAAGGGCCTGTGCCCGAAACGTCGAATCTCCTGTTCCCTGGATGCTGCCTGACCTGCTGTGCTGTTCCAGCAATAAAGTTTCAACTTTGATCTCCAGCATCTGCAGACCTCACTTTCTCCTATTATCGGACAAGCCAAACAGAGAATTCCTAGAGGCATGGCACTCATCCACAGATTCTATCAACAAACATATCGACCTGGACCCAATATATCGGCCACTGCAGTGGACAGCTGGAACGGACAACCGGAAGCGGCAGAGACAAACCATTATAAATGCGGGAGGAAACAACACAGAAGCGCTTCACAGGAGGCTCTCAAGCACTGAGAATGTCACCTAGACAGGGGATGAAACGTCTGCAACACAAATTCCCAGCTCAGCGAACGAACCACAACAGTATTAAAAAGGTAACTCCAAAGCTTTGAGAGTCAAAGAGTGGTGATTATCATCCCAATCAGAATGGTTTCTGGTTTGGTGGGAATCGTGCAGATGATGGTCCTCTCAGGTACCTGTTCTTGTCCTTCTAGATGGTAGAGGTCAAGGGTTTGGAAGGTGCTGTCACAGGAACCTTGCTGAGTTGCTTTACTGAAAGAGTACCAGGTCTGATATATCGTACCTATTGTGAAATATTAAACAGGTTGTGACTATTTTCTTTGGAAAAGGCAACATTGAGGAGTGACCTGACAAAGTTCTTTAAGATTTGGAATGGGATTTATAAGACTAACTTAAAAGATATGCCAATTTGTGGCAAAGACCTGAACTAGCAGTCAAAAAATATGATAGTTACAAATAAATCCAATGGACATTTTAGGAGAAGCCTCTCCACAATGAGAGAATGGTCAGAATGTGGAGCTTGAATAAAAGAACTAGCTGAGGCAAACAGCATGGATGCAGTTAAGATAAATTAGATTACTTACAGTGTGGAAACATGCCCTTCGGCCCAACAAATCCACACCGACCCTCCAAAGAGCAACCCATCCAGACCCATTTCCCTACACTTACCCCTTCAACTAACACTACGGGTAATTTAACATGGCCAATTCACCTAATCTGCGCATTTTTTTGGACTGTGGGAAGAAACCGGAGGAAACCCACGCAGACACAGGGAGGATGTGTAAACTCCACACAGACAGTTGCCCGAGGCAGGAATTAAACCCAGGTCTCTGACGCTGTGAGGCAGCAGTGCTAACCACTGTGCCACCCACAAAAAGTCAGTTCAAAAACCACAACACTGCGATGGCCGGGAATTGAACCCGGGTCAACTGCTTGGAAGGCAGCTACGCTCACCACTATACCACCATCACCTTGCTAGATGAACGTGAGGAAGAAAGCAATAGATGGATATCTTGTTGGCGTTAGTTGAAAAATGGGTTGGAGAGGAAGAGCAACATATGCCTGTACCAGTTGGAGACTGTAATATTGACACCACCAGTTTAAGAATCCTTCCATCCCCAGCCTTATCCCATGCCTAGCCCCCACCTCCCTGACCTGACCTGACCTAACCTTATCTAACCTGTCCATATTCCCACTCACTTATCGATTCCACCCTTCCCAAGGATCTCTGCATTCAAATCCCAGCCCTCCAACCGCAACAAGGAACACCTCCCCCTCAAACCCCACTCCTCCAATTGCAACAAGGAACACCTCCGCCCTTGAACCCTACCCCCTCTAACAGCAACAAGGACAGAACCCCCCCCCCCGATCCTCACCTTCCACCCCACTAACCTCTGGATATATTGCATTATCCACACCATTTCTGCCACCTACAAATAGACCCCACCACCAGGGATATATTTCCCTCCCCATCCAGATCTTTGTTCTGCAAAGATCATTTCCTCAGCAACTCCCTTGTCAGGTGCACGCCCCCACCCCCACCCCCACCCACCCACTAACCCACCCTCCCCTTCCAGGCCTTCCTCTTGTAACAAGAATTGCAAACCCTGAGCCCGGACCACCCCCCTACCTCCGTCCAAGGCCCCAAATGAGCCTTCCACATCTATCAGAGATTTACCTGCACTTCCACACACGCCATCTACTGTATCCATTGCTCTCGATGTGGTTTCCTCTACTTTAGGGAGATTGGATGCCTATTTGCGGGACACTTCAGAGAACATCTCTGGGACACATGCATCAAACAACCCCACCACCCTGTTGCCGAACATTTTATCTGCACCCCCCCCCCACCCCACTCCCACTTTCTCCACTGCTAAACCTTTACCATTCGATGCCTGGAGGAAGAATGCCTCATCTTTCGCCTTGAGACACTCCAACCACAGGGGATCATTGTGGATTTCACCCATTTACTCATTCGCACCCCCTCCTCGTCCCACCTTATCCCAAATCCAACCTTCCAACTCGGCACCACAATCTTGACCTGTCCTTCCTGTCCATCTTCCTTCCCATCTATCAACTCCACCCTCCTCTCTGACCTCTCACCTTCACCCTCAAATTCATCTTCCTAGTGCATTCTCAGCTATCTTACCCCCAGCTCCATCCCCCTCCCATTTTCTCTCAGCCCCCTTGGGCCACCCCCTTATTCCTGATGAAGAGCTTATGCTCGAAACATTGACTCTCCTGCTCTTTGGATGCAGTCTGGCTGGCTGTGCTTTTCCAGCATACCACACTCTTCGACAATTACAATTACTCCCTATCTGCATCCACCTATCACCATCCCATCCACCTCTCTCCAGCCCCATCTCACCTCTCTCTATTACTTCTGGGCTCCACTTCTCCTCCCCCTCCCCAGGCCTGATGAACTGTTTTGGATGAAAACATTGACTTTCCTGCTCCTCGGATACCATCTGATCTGCTGTGCTTTTCCAGCTTCACATCTATTGACCCCAGAACCAGTTGGGCTGAGTTGGTGACATATATGCTCTAAGTACCATGCAACATTATATAAAATAGATAAATAGAGTTAATCAATACAGTTAAATAACTGACTTGTCTTCTACTCTAGTTTGAGGGGGTCTGTTAGCTATTCAGCTAGCTTGCTATACAGAGTAATGTTAAGAGGTGGGTTCAATTCCTTTTCTGGCTGAGGTCACAATAAAGGATTCTTTTTCTCAACCTCTCCCTCACTTGAGGCATGGTGACCCTTAGGTTAAACCATTACCAATCATCTCTCTCTAATCAGGGAGCAGCCCTATTGTCCTTTAGGGCCAACTGTAACTACCTTTTAGTTCAAAGCAGAAATTATCCAACACCATTAACTGGAGACCCAATAAAGCAAATGCACAGCTAGCAAAAAGTTCTCTACAACAGAATGAAACATTTCATGGGACTTGTTTACTGGAAATTCAGCTGTATTACTTTGATGCAGGTTAACTAACAGTTATGCCACAATAACCCAAATTCTAAAGATACTATTCCTCTATCCTTCCTTTATTTGATTTTTTTAAAAAAGCACTGTCACATTTGATTGCCTCAGAGACTGTATTGCGTTTTGACAAGCTCAAAGTCAAAACAAGCTTCTCAGTAAAGACAGATGCTCACTTCATTTCCAGGAATGGTTCACAAATGATTAAATGTAAATAGGCAATTAAAACATTATACCTTGGGAGGATGGCTGCAGTCTCAAAACACAACTTCGACTGCTTTTGGCAAACACTATTTGAAGTTCACACAGCTGGGTGCTTGGCAAATCAAGACTTTACTTCTTGGTTTATGAAGCAAAAAACAATAAGAATAACATGGGGAGAAAAAGAAGTAGTTATTATTTGTGGAGTGGAAGGACCAAGTAGTATTCAACTTGAACTGTCATTGGTATCTGTCGTGCATTGAGGGTGGTCTGCTAGTCACAGGTCAGCATCCTAATCGTGTATTTTCCCTCTATCATTCTAAGCTGGTAGGTATGCCTTTATACTATATTCTGAAAATGAATGTGCTACTCCCAAGCTATACACTAATGCTTCTCCAGTGTAACTGCATTGAATGGTATCTGTCCACTGTACCTTTACTTTCCAGGAAAATAGAGGAGAAAGTGAGGTCTGCAGATGCTGGAGATCAGAGCTGAAAATGTGTTCCTGGAGAAGCGCAGCAGGTCAGGCAGCATCAAGGGAACAGGAGAATCGACGTTTCGGGCATTCCTGAAGAAGGGAATGCCCCTGGATGCTGCCTGACCTGCTGCGCTTCTCCAGCAACACATTTTCAGCCCATTTCCAGGAAAATATCCTTCATACTATTCAAAGTCATCATTATTGAGACAATTCAAAAATTTTATTCTTTCTAACAAGCAGTCTGAAATGCAGGTACTTTATATATCACCTGCATTAGTTACACAATTATTTACATGAAAGTAAATTATTTGCCAAAATTTGTAAAGCAAGAAAAAATGATATGTTTATTTGGTCTTTACAGGTTCAAATCCAATTTGCAGATTTACTGCAAAGTCCGTAAAAAAAAAATTAACTGTCTTCTTCTTTACAACACAGCATCAGTTTTAACACAGGCTCATATTTCAGAACGTGAATTGAAAGAGTGGCAAATGATAGAAGTAGGTATAGGAAAATTTGTTGACAAATCAAGTAATACTTCAATAAATATTCCGCCCAGATGTCTTATTGAAAACAGCAAATGCTGTTTAGTCAACTGAGCCCTCTACTTTACTGCAACATTCCAGGATTATCAGATTTACTGAATCAACCCTCCATTTTATTGCATGACCTTTTATAATTCACCAGATCTACAATATTGGATTAAATACAGAACTTTACTGTCATACTGAAAGCACACACAATGAGACTTCAGTATAGTCCAGTAGATTTTCTGATTTTCTGGATAACAACTGCTGATGTAAATCCTTAAGACAGCAGTTTTGATACTCAGATGATATTTTAAACAAAGAGCCATGTCAAAAATTTGGAAATTTGCTGTTCATCTCAGAGGTCATTAAAAGCTGACAAGTTTTATTACAATAAACGAGGTTCTCATGGGCAATACGTTCATTCCTTCCATTCCAAATCTGGCCAAATTGATCTGAAGTACGCCTAGGCTTTTCAACGTTTGTTGATGCTTAATGGATTTATATCGGTGTATTTTTGTAACCCTAAGTGTGTGTAAAATAGATATATTTACATGTATTTGTTCACTTACTTCAGAAAGGATTTTTAAACAAAGAGAAAGCCTTTTTTCTCAAAAAAACCAAATGATTCTTGTTCTGTTCTCTTCTCTCAGAGATGGAGGTTCATGCCACTTAATGTAGTTAAATATGAGGTGTTGCGTTTTGATAAGACAAACCAGGGCAGGACTTACACAATAAATGGTTGAGCCCTGGGCAGTGTGGCATTTGGCACTTCCGCCTTCTTTGGTCAGTGCTTTAAGTATGTGTTTGGACATCACGTTTCAACTGTACAATGATGTGGAGATGCCTGTGTTGAACTGTGGTGGACAAAGTCAGATGTCACGTGACACTAGAGTATAGTCCAACACGTTTATTTGAAATCACAAGCTTTCAGAAAATTGCTCCTTCATGAGACTTCGCCAGAAGAGGCTGAGGGGAGACCTTATATGGGTTTATAAAATCACAACGGGCTTAGATATGGTGAGTAGCCAAGGTCTTTTTCCAGAGTAGGTGAGTCCAAAGCTAGACAGCGTGTGTAGGTTTAAGTTGAGAGGGGAAAGATTTATAAGGGACCCGAGGGGCAACATTTTCACAGAAGGTGATGCCTATATGGAAAGAGCTGCCAGCAAAAGTGGTAGAGGCAGGTATAATTGCAACATTTAAAAGATATTTGGACAGGTATACAACTCAAGAAAGTTTTAGAGGGTTGTGGTCCATACACAGGCAAATAACACTCGCTTTGTTTAGGAAATCCAATTGCAAATAGCCATGAAGGGAATTCAAGGTGGTAGCAAAAATATTCAAGTTGCTAATAGCAGCAAAAGAGAGTCAGGAAAATGGGACAAGGTCAGACAGGAACTTGTATATGAAAGAATGGGGACAATAGGTAGGATTATTTGTGCAGAATTAGAATTATGAGGAGAGTTTAGTGAAGAAGAAATTAAGCATCAACCTAAATTAAAAGAAAGTGAGGAATGCACTGATTAGTTGGTCATTGATAAAGGAGCTGATAATGGTTGGGCTTAGAACATTACCGTAAGGAACTCCTGCAGAGATGTCCTGGAGTTGAGATGAATGACCTCCAACAATCACAGCCATTTTTCTTTGTGCCAGGTTTGATTCCAACCCAGGAGAGATATTTCCCACGAAGTCCCATTGACACAAAATTTATTTTGACCCTTTGGTACCACAATCAACTGCTGCCTTGGTATCAAGACCAATCTATCTCAGCTAACATCTCCATTTCAGTTCTTTTATCCATATTTGGATGAAGACTGTTCTGAGATCAGGAGCTATGTGGCTATGGTAGAACATAAAAATCGAGTCAGTGAGTAGGTTATTTCTTAGGAGATGTCATATGATGGCACTGTCGACAACCTTTTCTATCACTTTGCTGCTGGAATGGCAATTAGCTGGGTTGCATTTCCTTTGCTTTTCTTTGATAGAACTCACCTGAGTACTTTTCAATATTGTAGATAGGATGTGGAGATGCTGGTGTTGAACTGAGATGGATAACGTCAAATGTCACACAATGCCAGATTATTGTCCAACAGACTTTAACGAAGGAGCGACACTCTGCAAGCTTGTGATTTTAAATAAACCTGTTGATCTATAACCTGGTGTCATACAATTTTGACAGTGTTGTAGATGTACTGGAACATGTTGATTGGGGTCACAGCAAGTTCAGGAGAATAAGTTTTCAAAACTGTTGCCAGAATATTTTCAGGGTCTGTATCTTTGGCCCTTACACCCTGTTTCACTTTTCAAAGATCCCTTGTGAAATATCTATATCAATAGTAAGAATGTTCTGGAAAACATAGCACCTTCCTACCATTGGCACTCAATATCAATGGCTATCACTCCCAGTTCAGGCAAGGTTAGAAACAGGTTAAAGCATCTATTGTTCTCATCTGGTCTGCCTATCTTGTATTGTCACACATTTGTAACATTGATGCACATTAGATATTGTCAGCAGTATATCAGTGAAATGTAGCATGTGAACGTTGGTTCCTTCGCCATTTAGTACCCTTGTCTAACAAAAATCTAGCAATCTCACAGCCAGCATTTCTAGTTGACCTTTTATCAACAGCTTGATAGAACAGATAATTTCAGATTTCAACTGTTGAGTATAAAAACGTACTTCCCAACATCACATTTTTGAGTTCCCAGCTGTGTTCTGGACACTTTCATGAAAAATATTAATTATCCCAACCTGTAAACTCTTCTAAACATCAAAATTCTCAACTTGATCACCTCAACACTCTTTGAAAAAGATCACATGCCTCATACCTATGCAACCTGTTCACATGATTTAACTCTTCTAATCATCATATAATTCTGGTGGATGTGCGCTGCACAAACTCAAAATCCTTCCTAAGATACAGTGTCCGGTGTTCTGAATGCAAACTAATCAGAGCTTTACATAATAAATGTATACTCTCCATCCTATTGAGTTCAGGATCTTTCATAATACTTACATTACCTGAAAATATTTTGGTGATTTGCAATTGCTTTCAGTGACTTCTGCATTTTGATCCCTAAATCACTCTTTGCAAACTCTTCTTAAAATTAGGAATAGGTCTGCTGACATGTGAATGAATAGCGTAACAATAACAAAGGTAAAGGTGTGTCCCAGTTCTTATGTTCCTTTCAGTTAAGAACATTCAATCCTCCCACTGATGTCACAACCATCACCCCTTTCAGCCCACCTCTGCCAAACAATAAAGCCTGAAATTAGACATGGAGTTTGTTTATTCTACCATTGTTTCCTAACCATGCTAGTGTGCTTCCCAGAATTAACAATGATTTTCTCGAGCATTACTTGGGTCTTTTCTCCCCGTGCTCCCTTCAATTATTCTCAGATCCAATTAACAGCTAGCTATCGACCGCAACCTCCAGTTTCTCTTCATATACCCAATTCTCCTTCACCATCCAATACCCATTCTTCTTCATTCATTCCCAACTATCATCTCATTCCTGAGCCAAACTCAACTCATTTCCAATCCAGGCTGCAGCTTTTACCACACTCAATATCTACCGTTTTGGCAGTCGGTGTACCAGGGCCCACAGCCACCTTCTCTTTTTGTTCTGGACTAGCTTTACTCCAAAGCCAGCTCCACTTCCTGTCGTGATTGTAACAAGGTCAGCCAGGTGAACCTTATAGAATATGAGTTCCTTGATTGGGGCTGTTAATCTGATCCAAATAGGGAGCTCTGGTTGACACATATAAACAGGAGTGTCAGAGGTTCTGTTCACTCAGAGCTGGCTCTGGGGAAGCTGATTAGTATCAAGGACTCTCTATGTGTAAATAAAGGCTGACTTGGTGATGGGATACTGGCCTCTGTGGAGATATTTTGCTTTCTTCCCAGCCAGCTCATCCATGAATTACTGCACTTTGATGATTAAAATCTTAAGTTTACCAATGGTTTGCAGTGGAAGCCAGAAGGTAATTCAACAGCATTTAAAACTGTTGTCATGGTTAACGAAGTTATGGCCTGACAGGGAATGAGGAGACTCCTGGGATTAGTTGATTGAGACAGCAAGCTCCAAACCTTTTATACAACAGTCCAGAATATAGCTTCCTTTTAATTCCACTTCCAAGTTGACTCTTTTCTCCATTAGATACACCTTACTTCATTCACTTTTTTACATTTTCCATTTACAACTTGACCAGAAATTTCAATATCACATGAAAAGTTAAATTACCAGTCCCATTCCTTATGGACCCATTTTTCAATCCTTTCAGTCAGTCTTCACAGTGGAAGACATAAACAATATGCCAAAAATTCAAGAGAATCGGGGGTGGACATGGGTATGGTGGCAATCGCCAAAGAGAAGGTGCTAACAAAACTGAAAGATCTGAAAATTGATAAATCAACTGGATCAGATGGGCTACAACCCAGAGTGCTGAAGGAAACAGCAGAGGAAACAGTGGAGGCTTTATTAGTGATCTTTCATGAATCTCTAGAGTCAGGGAGGGTCCCAGAGGACTGGAAAATCGTTAATGTCACCCTCCCATTTAAGAAGGGAGTAAGGAAAAATCTGGGAAATTACATGCTGATTAGCCCCATTTCAGTAGTTGGTAAGATTTTGGAGTCCGTTGTGAAGGATGAGATCTCTGAATACTTGGAAATGTATGGTAAAACAGGGCAAAGTCAGTGCGGTTTCATTAAAGGTCGGTAATGTCTGAAAAATTTGCTAGAATTCTTTGAGGAGGTAATGAGCAGGTTAGACCATGGAGAGCCAATGGATGTTACCTATCTGAACTTCCAGAAGGCCTTTGATAAGGTGCCGCAGAGGAGGCCACTGAGTAAGATAAGGGCTCACTGTATTAGAGGCAAGGTACTTGCATGGTTAGACGATTGGCTGTCTGACAGAAGGCATAGAGTGGGGATAAAAGGGTCCTTCTCAGAATGGAACTGGTGACTCTTGGTGCTCCACGAGGGCTAGTGTTGGAACCTCAACTTTTCACTTTATACATTAATGATCTGGATGAAGGAACTGAGAGCATTTTGGCTAAGTTTGCAGATGATACAAAGATAGGGGGAGGGGCAGGTAGAATTGAGGAGGTGAGGGAGGCTGCAGAAAGATTTAGGAGAGTGGGCAAAGAAGTGGCAGATGAATTATAATGTGGGAAAGTGTGAGGTCAGGCACTTTGTTAGGAAGAATAGAGGCACAGACTATTTTCTAAATGGGTAGAAAATTCAGAAATCTGAAGTGCAAAGGGTCTTAGGAGGATCTAGTCCAGGTTTCTCCGAAGGGAAACTTGCAAGGTGAGTTCGTAATTAGGAAGGCAAATACAGTGTTGTCATTCATCTTGGGAGGACTTGAATGTAAAAGCAGGTTTTACTTCTGAGGCTTTATAATGCTCTGGTCAGACCACATTTAGGGTATTGTGAGCAATTCTGGGCCCCATACCTCAGGAAGGATGTATTGACCCTGGAACAGGTTCAGAGGAGGTTCACGAGAATGATCCCAGGAATGAAAGGCTTTATATATGAGGAACATTTGAGAACACTGGGATACAATGGATGGCATTTAAAAGAATGGGGTGATCTGATTGAAACTTACGAAATACTGAATGACCTGGACAGAGTGGACATTGGGAAGATTTTCTATTGACAGGAGAGATGAGGACCTAAGGGCACAGCCTATAGAATGGAGATCAGGAGAAACATCTTTAGCCAGAGAGTGGTGAATCTGTGGAGGCCAGGACGTTGAGCATATTTAAAACAGAGATAGATAAGCTCTCAATTGCAAGGGAATAAAAGGTTATAGGGAGAAAGTGGAAAGTTGGGATTGAAAAACCTATCAGCTATGATTGAATGGTGGAGCAAACTCGACGGGCCGAATGGCCTAATTTCTACTCACATGTCCTCTGGTTTTATGGTCTTATAGTCATTTGGAGCGTGCTGTGCCATATTAAAATACTCATCACCTTACTTCAAGTACTTCTTCCCTCTATTACATGAGCAGATCTTTACATGCTCCCATATTCTTCTGTATGATCATGTTAGTTCTTGAATTCTGCCCTACTTAAATTTTTATTTGCTTCTCACTTAAGAAATAAATTCATGGATCTTTGAGACAATTAAGAAAAATATTTCACTATCTTAGTCAATAATTATGTTCAGCAATATTGCATATGACTTGACACTTCTCTGAAATGATTCTTTGAAATTTCAAACTTGCTATGATTTAACACAATCATTAAACATTTTTTGATGCACTGTCTCAAAGGACCACATTTAGTAAAATATATAATATAATAAAGATTCATCTTCTCAATAACGACAAGCATAACTTGTGATACGTGATGTTCTCTCAAAGCTCCAGATGTGCTCTTCAAAGGAAAGCATTAATCAGCAAACAATTGCATAATTGACCAATCATCTTCTCATCAACACCATTATTATGGCAGAGTGCACTAATATCATTGATGTTTATCTGATTGCTTTGTTTACAACAAAAACCGGCAACATTGTATTGATACCAAAGCAAGAATCACATATAATTTCAAGTGACATGAATATAGGGAGAATTACATGACAAATAATTCAAAGGAAATACAAGATACTACAAATAAGGCACATTATTCGCAGGAAAATCAATTGGCCAACTACAACTAGAAGCTCAGTAACCTTCAATCCATCATAACGTCAGAAGTGAAGATGTTCGCTGATGATTGCACAATGTTCAGAGCCATTCTCAGCTCTCAGACTCAGAAGCAGCTCATATTCATGTGCACAAGACCTGGAGAACATATAGGCTTTTGCTGACAGTAGCAAGTAACAGTTGTGCCAAGTGCCAAATAACAATCACCTCAAACAGGAGAGAAGCTGATCATCATCCTTTGATATCAAGCAGCACCACAAACACCAAATTTGGTCTTCTAATAATATTCTTGTGATTACTATTAATCATGAATTGAACTAGTCCAGCCGATTAAAACTGTAATTGCAAGAGTAGTTCAGAAGCTCAGAAACCTGCAATGAGTACCTCATCACCTGTCCCTGAAAATCTGTCCACCACATCCAAGACATGATTGTAATGGAATACTCCACACTTTCCTGGATCAATGCAGCTTTAATAGGACTCAAGGAGCTTGACACCATCCAGGACAAAGCAAGAGATTGCTAAAGTTTCCAGGACAAGTAATAGATAGTGAGTGTGGAAAGGTCAGGAATCTAACTTCACTCACACTAGATGCGCAGGCAACTCTAAGAAGGGAGACAGTCAATGTCGGACTGAGGGTGTTGTACTTAAACACGTGGTATTGACCTCAAGGTAAATAAGATTATAGTTTATGATTGTGGGTATTTCAGTGATGTGGCTGCAAAGGAATCAGGGCTAAGAACTAAATATTCAAGGAGACATGACCTATCGAAAGGACAGACAGATGGGCAGAGGGGTTACCTTGTGAGTAAGAAATGAAATTAAATCGAAAGCATGAAGGTGTAAAATCTGTGTGAGTCAAGTTGAAGAACCGCAAATTTAAAAAAGACCATGATGGGAGTTGTGTATAGGCCTTTCAACAGCAATGAGGATGTAGGGAAGGAAACAAATCTGAAGATAGAAAAGGCATGTAAGAAAGGTACTGTTCCAATAATCATGGAATCTCTGCTGTTTGGAAACAGGCCATTTGGCCCAACAAGTCCACATCAACCCTCCGAAGAATAACCTACTCGGACCCATTCTTCTATCCTATTGCTATTCATTTACCCTGACTAATGCACCTAACCTCCACATCCCTGAGCACTATGGGCACTTTAGCATAGCCAATTCATCTAACCTGCACATCTTTAGATTGTGGGAGGAAACTGGAGCACCTGGAAGAAGCCCACGCAGGCACGGGGAGAATGTGCAAACTAATAATAATAGTCCTGATTAAGAAGTGAGCGAGGCAGAAAACAGGAAACTATATGCCAATTAGCCTGACCTCGGATGTTGGTAAAATTTGACAGTCCAATTTTCACGATGAGATTGCCAAGAACTTGGAAGTGCATGGTAAAATTGGGCTGAGTTAGCACAGCTTCATCAAGGGGAGGTCATGCCTGACAAATCAGTTAGAATTCTTTGAGAAGGTCACAAGCAAATTAGACAGTGGACATGATCTATTAGGATTTCCCCGGCCTTTGACAAGATGTCCTTCAGAAGGCTGCTAAATAAGTTAAGAACCCATAGTGTTAGAAGCAAGGTACTGGCATGGTTTGAAGATTAACTAACTAGCAGAAGGCAGAAAGGAAGTATGGTGAGTAGTGGAGTTTCGCAAGTGTTGGGACCACAACTTTTCATGTTATAGAACATAGAACAGTGCAGTGCAGTATAGTACAGGCCCTTTGGCCCTCAATGTTGCTGACCTTTTATCCTACTCTAAGATCAAACTAACCTATGTACCCAAGATTTTACTATCATCCATGTGCCTATTCAAGAGTTGTTTAAATGCCCTAATGCATTTGCCTCCATTACCACTGCTGGCAGTACATTCCATGCAACCACTACCTCTGACGTCTCCCCTAAACCTTCTTCCAATCACCTAAAAGTTATGTCCCCATGTGATAGCCATTTCTGTGAAAAAGTCTCTTGCTATCCACTTTATCTATGCCTCTTAGCATCTTGTACACCTCTATCAAGTCATTTCTCATCCTTCTTCACTCCAATGAGGAAAGCTCTAGCTCCTTCAGCCTTTCTTCATAAGACATGCTCTCCAGTCCAGGCAGCATCCTGATAAATCTCCTCTGCACCCTCTCGAAAGCTTCCACACCTTTCCTATAATGATGCAACCAGAACCGAATACCATATTCCAAGTGTGGTTTAACCAGGATTTATAGAACTGCAGCATAACCTCGCAGCTCTTAAACTCAATCTCGTTACTAATGAAAGCCAACATGTCATATGCCATCTTAAGAACCCTTTCAATGTGGATGGCAACTTTGAGGGAATTATGGACGTGGATCCTAAGATCCTTCCACACTGCCAAGAATCCTACCTTTAATCCTGTAATCTGCATTTAAATTCAACCTTGCAAAATGAATCATTTTACACTTTTCCAGATTGAACTCCATCTGCCACTTTTATATTTATGACTTGGACAAAAGAACTGAGAGAATTGTTGCTAAGTTTGCGGATGGCACAAAGATAGGTGGAGATACAAATAGTGTTGAGGAAGCTGCAGACATGCAAGCAGAGTGGCTAAAGAAGTGACAGCTGGAAAACAATACTGTAAATTGTGAAGTTGTGCACTTTGGCAGGAAGGATAAATGGGGAAAAGTTTCAGAATTCTGAAGCACAAAGGGGATTTGACAGCCCAGTTTAGGATTCTCTTAAGGTTAGAATGTTGGTTCAGTTGGCAGTTCGGAAGGCAAATGCAATGTTAGCATTCATTTTAAGAGGAATTAGAAGAATGGTAATGTAATGCTGAGGCTGTATAAGGCTTTGGTCAGACCACATCTGGAATATTCTGAACATTTTGGGCTCAGTGTCCACAGAAGGATGTGATGGCCTTGGAATAGGTCGAGAGAAGGTTCACAAGAATGATCCTGGGGATGAAGGGATTGTCCTAAGAATGGTGGTTGAGGAATAGTGGTCTCCACTTGATGAAATTTAGAAAGATAAACGGAGATCTGTATGAAACTTACAGAGTACTGAGAGGCCTGGGCAGGGTGGATGTGGAGAAGATGTCTCCATTAGTCGGAGACACAAGAAATGAGGGTATGACCTCAAGGTGAAGGAATAACCCTTTTGAATTGAGCTGAGAAGGAATATCTTCAGCCAGAGATCAGTGAATCTGGTAACTCATTGCCACAGAGGGCTGTAGAGGACAAGTCATGGAGTGTACTTAAAACAGAAATAGACAGGTCCTTGATTCATAAGGAGATCAAGGAATACGGGGTGAAGGCATGACAAGGGGGTTGAGAAACATGTTCGAACAGTCTCAGCAGGCAAAATAGTCTAATACTGTTCCTATGATCTTATTTTCAGCATTCATTCTCTTCACCATTGACACACAGTGACAGGGTTTACCATCTGTAAGATCCACTGAAGCAAAGACATCTTCAATTGCACCTTACAAACCAGTGACCTCTCCCACCTAAAAGAATGAGGCCAGCAAATGCATGCGAACATCACCTGTAAGATTCCCTCCAAGTCATTTGCCACCCTGGCTTGAAACTGTCTCATCTTCACTGTCACTGTGTCAAAATCTTGAAACTCCCACCCTACAGGTGTCTCTAGGACCCAAAACCTGCAAAACTTCATGAGGGCAGCACAACATCATTACTTCAGAGTAATTCAGGATGGACGGGGTGTGGGATATGGGGACTGAGAGATAAATAGGATGGGATGCTGGGGGGAAGGTAGCTTGGAAGGCGATAGGTAGATGCAGGTGGGGGGTAATGGTGATAGGTCAGAGTGGAGAGTGGAGCACATAGGTGGGAAGATGGGTCAGTTCAAGAGGGTCATGCCAAGTTGGAGGGTTGGATCAGGGATGAGGTGGGGGAAGGGGAGATGAAGAAACTGGTGAAATTGATGTTGATGCCATGCAGTTGGAGGATCCCAAGGCAGAAGATGAAGCATTCTTCCTCCAGGTGTCAGGTGGCTAGGATTTGGCAGTGGAGGAGGCCCAAGAGTTGCATGTCCTTAGCAGAGTGGGAGGGGAAGTTGAAGTGGTTGGCCACAAGGAAGTGGGGTTGTTTAGTGTGTGTTCCAGAGATATTCTCTGAAACATTCCGCATGTTGGTGTCCTGATTCCCCAATGTAAAGGAAACCACATCAAGAGCAATGGACACAGTAGATGAGGTGTTTGGATGTGCAGGAAAATCTCTGCCAGATGTGGAAGGATCCTTTGGGACCTTGGATAGAGGTGAGGTGGTAGTGTGGGCACAGGCTTTACACCTCTTGCGGTGGCAAGGGGCAGTACATGGAATGGAGGGTGAGTTGGTGGGGAGTGTGGACCTAATGAGGGAGTTGCAGAGGGAATGGTCTCTGCAGAATGCTGATAGGGGTGGGGAGGGAAATATTTCTCTGGTGCTGGGGTCTGATTTTAGATGGCAGAAATGGCAGAGGATGATGCGTGGTATCCGGAGGTTGGTGGCGTGGAAAGTGAGTTCTATTGTAGTTGTGATCAGAGGGGTGGGGTTCAAGGGCAGAGGTGCAGGAAGTGGAGGAGTTGCATTGGACAGCATTGTTGATGTGGGAGGGGAAATTGCGGTCTTTGAAGTAGGAGGCCATCTGGGATGTTCTGGAGTGGAATTGCTCATCCTGGGAGCAGTTATGGTGGAGGCAGAGGAACTGGCTCACCTCCATCAAGACCCCAAAAGGATCCTTCCACATCTGGCAGAGATTTTCCTGCAAATCCAAATACCTCATCTACTGTGTCCAATGTTCTCAATGAGGTCTCCTCTACATTGGGAGGAAGGACACCAACTTGTGAAACATTTCAGAGAACATCTCTGCCACACAGACACACATGCACACACACAAAATCCCCACTGTCCTATGGCAGACCACTTCAACTCCTCCTCCCATTCCACCAAATACATACAAGTCTTGGGCCTCCTCCACCGCCAAATCCTCGCCACCCGATGCTGAGAGGAAGAGCACCTCAATTTCTGCCTCAGGACTCTCCAAACACAAAACAGCAACATTGATTTCACCAGTTTCCTCATCTCCTCTCCCTCCACCTCATCCCAGATCCAACCCTCCAATTCAGCACTGCCTTCTTGAACTGTCCTACCTGTACATCTTCCTTCCCACCTATGCGCTCCACCCTCCACTCTGACCTATCACCCTCACCCCTCACATGCATCTACCTATCGCCTTCCAAGTTCCCTTCCCACCAGCCCCACCATCCCCCAATTTATCTCTCAGCCCCTTCCCCCCTACACCCCCACATTCCTGATGAAGTGCTTATGCCTGAAACATCGAGTCTCCTGCTCCTTGGATGCTGCCTGACCCGCTGTGCTTTTCCAGCACCACACCTTTCAACTCTGATCTCCAGCATCTGTAACCCTCACTTTCTCCTAAGCTTTTGAGAAGGCAATGTGGCAGCTTGCTAATGATCCCCCTGTCACTTTCAAAGCAAATAGCAAGAACCACATGGAAAAAAATGTGTTCTGTCAAGAGCAACAGTACTGTTACAGAAAGGATGGTGTTTCACTGACAGTACATCATTATGCAAAATCTGTCAAAATTTCCTCAATGACCTATTCAAAGTAGGAGCCATCTGTCTGGAAGCAAATCTGCAAATTATGATCTAGTTTTAATATAGGACACATCCCCATTGAGAAAGCTATGACAATCATCACCTCCTTGCTTTATAGAATCATCAATGATTAAATCTGACCATTTTGGCAGAGGAAAAACAATGATAGAGAAGGGAGAGGAAACATTAAATATCAGGCGAACCATTTACAAAAGAGCAGAGTCATTCAGAGGACAGAAGATATCCTCTTTGGACTGTTGTGGTACAGTGTTTGTGTCTCTATCTCTGTATCAAGAGGCCTGGGTTCAAAGACCAACTTGCTTCAGAGCTGTGTCATATCATCATTGAATGGATTTGAACATATGATTAGAAGTTCTCCTCCAATTCTGGAATGTTTCATGTATGAGGACAACTTCAACCAGTTGGGCACTAAACAAAATTTATCAGCAAAAGCAAGGAACATTTGTTGGAAGACTGGCTTCCTGAACAGGGATTCAGCTGCCAGATTCAATGTATACCAAAAGCAGCCTTCACCATGTGGGAATTAGCCATCAACTGCTATTTTCTCTGGAGAAGCCAATTAGTGGCATTTCAGCAGGATTGAAGTGGTGGTGTGGTGTGGGTGGTTGGGTGCAAAAGGGGTTTGATTTTGAAAACTTGCTGATCCGACAGAGGCTTTCTGACAGCAGCAAGGTGTAACAGCAGGTAAACAGCCATTTCTCAGAAGGAAAAAATGCTAAAATTGGTCAATGATACATACTGGCCCAAGTTGGCTCTTCTCCTTTATAATGGAGCTCTGTGGCCAGCACATTTATTTCCAAGTATCACTTTTTTATAGTAACTTTCTTTTTTCACCCCTTTCGATGCTACTTAAAAACTGTTCCACCCTTTCATAAAATCTTTCATTCCTTACGATAAAATGGCTTCTGCATCCAGGCCACCAGTACGGTGTGGAGATCCTCGAAAGGATGGTTTACAGCTTCAGCTGCCTTCAAGCAGACAGTGAACGGTGTCCCTCAGCTTGCCTGGAGAGCTAGCCTCGACGTCTGCTGCAGGAGCATATAGGCCAAATAGAAAATCCAAATTGGCTTCAGTAAAGAGGCTATTCATTTCTTTAACAATGTCCTTGCTGCATGCAGGCTCATTACACTTTCCCACTCTCACATCCTGCACCCCCCATTCATGCACCAAATCTGCCCAGGGAGGGATGGACATGGAGAATTGGCCTGCACATGGCAATAGAATTTGTATTCCCTATCTATCTACTCATATTCAAGCCTAAGCAGGAGTTAAAATAAAGTCATTTTTGGAATCTTAAAAAACTAAATAAAATTGTATGATGCAAAGAAAATATATAGAGAGAGCAATGTGAGATCGCATTAGTTCAATGGGAGAGGGAAAATGCATTTGGATCAAAGATATACTGCAAGCAGCAGCTGAGACTTTGATAAGCAGCAAGAAAAATGGACTCCCTGTAACTGAATTCTTGGTCAATGTGTCTCTTGTTATTACAATGCCACCTTAATCTTTCAAACTGTAATTTGGGCAAAGTTAATCACATTCAGCCTGCCACTTCATACCAACAACAAACAAATGTACGCAGGATCAGATTATTTAAAGTTATTATTTATAACATTTTCTTTCCTTGCATATATTTGTACCTGCTTATGAATGGCATTCATTCTTCTCCCCATCCACGTCTAAGCTTTTGGCATTCCATTCTGTTTTGATTATACCTTTGCACATTCCTATTCTTACAGAGAAATGAGGATTGACTGAAAAAAAGCCCCTATACTAGAAAATTCAGTCCTCTGTTTTATTTACTTTTGCATTAATGTCATGGTGAATGCCATACATATGTCAGCTATGCCATTTGAGTGTAAAATTTGCAATGTAGGTTTCCATACTTTATTATCATAGGAAGCCTATCAAATACATTTCACCCATTACTTTTCACAAGGCAATATAATCCCACAATTTCACTTTTTTAAAAAAAATCCAGATTAAAAAGTCCACAGGGTCTTCTTTGAAAGAAAATTCCAATTCAGAGGATTTAAATAGTTTGTTTAACAACTTGGAATACCACTGCTAGAGTACAAAAAAAAACTCACTCAATATCAATAACTGCCAAGCTCTTCTTCACACAAAGAAGACCTGTCAATTTATACAACAAATACTTAATGAGTTATTCCGTAAATTTAGGAAACAATTTTATCAACGGGAATTACAAGAACATTCAATGGCTATTCTATTAGGAGGGTTCAAGTCATGTGTTTTCAGTGGGAAAAGGATTGTGTAAAAAATAAGATAGCTAATGAAGTGGGAATTAGTAGCATTTAATTTTGCGAGAAGAGCACAGAACTGAAGGAGAAAAGCTGAAAATTAAAAAATTTTAATTGCAAATTTCAAACTTAGGCAAAACACTTTTCTCCCAAAGAGCAACATTTATTTGGGAAAAGTCTCAGAAAAATAATAGTTTCAGCTTCAGACCGTGAAATATTACAACAGCAAAACTTAATTTAAAATTACTGTGTGAGTTACTCATGCAAATGATCAATGTGCTCAGGTGAAATTAATTTGTTATTTTTATGGGCACACAAAATTGGGCATTCTAAATTGACCCACAGACAGAGAAATTGGGTCTGACAGGAAATTGGCAAATTAAATTTGAAAGCAACAAGTAGCTATCGGCTAGTGAGAACAGTGGAATCCATGGTTAAAGAGGTTTCAAAGGTTTGGGGGTACCAGTTCCAACTAGCCCAAGGGGTATGTATTGGAGAAGTGTCAAACAGACTTTCTGGCACCTTGACTTCCAGCCAATGACTAAGGATGTGCACTTAGAAGTTGGCTCCAGGATGGCTGGCTGGGATGGCAGCACGAGCGCAGAGAGCGGCAACAGCCAAAGCCAAATGAATAATGAAGGAGATGGCAACCAGTGGCATTGACAGCAACATCAGGATGAGGCTGACATTGCTCCACCCAATCCAGGGTCTTCCAGGGAGTGAAGAGCAGGTCGTCACTGGATTCCCAGCCCAGACTGTGCCAAGGCTCCAGCCCCACAGCTAGGCTATGTGCCTGAACAAGCAGCAGATGGTGGAGGGGATGGCTGATGACCCCTGCAGCCAAGATCTGAAAGCATCCAGAGGTAATAGGCTTGGGTCCATGGCTCCAGCTTGGACACAATCCGTGGTCATGAGAGTGGCAGCAGCAGTGGCCTGTAACCGATACACAGAGCCTGTCACAGAGACACTAGCCGATGTCAAGTGGAGCAGGAAAAGAGGAACAAGAAGGGGAAAGATAAACTCTACTTCAGTAATACCTTTTAATATATTCAGTAATTCAGACTGGTGCCAATCATGGCAACTCTTAACACTTTTCCCTGTATTTTGTAAGAAATCATGAGGCAATAAATTATTCAATTCAATTTATACCTCCCTGGCATGGTAACAGGAAAGGCATTGGCTTGACACTATTGGATGTTTAGAACTCTGCTCATTTCCCCATTAGCCAAAGGCCACACAACATGTGGGAAGGTATGGGGTGAGGGTGATAAAAACAGACACCCCCTCAGCAACAAGACCCTGTGGAGACTGTGCAGCAACCCAAGAAAACCAGCAGATGATCCTACCTGACCTATGAGACCTACTTTCATGGAAGAGAGTCAGACTAACTTTGGAAAGAAAGGAACTTCTAATGGGCCAGCTAAAGCATGGAATTGTTTCGGTAATGTCCTTTCTCAGATTAATCCAGCTAGATTTAGTGTAGATATTATGGGAATTATGGAAGTAATCACATGGTATCTATAGAAAGGAATATTTGGTTAATAAAATTGAGTTGAATAATTTATTGACTCAAGATACTGTATGATTTGTCTATCCCACTGACAAGAAGCTTGTTAAAGTGTCGAGAGTGTGTTGCTGGAAAAGCACAGCAGGTCAGGCAGCATTCGAGGAGCAGAAGAATCGATATTTCAGGCCCAAGCCCTTCATCAGAAATGAGGCTTGTGGGTTGGGGCTGAGAGATAAGTATAAGGGGGGGTGGGGTTGGATGGGAAGGTAGCGCGGGAAAGCAATAGGTGGATGAAGGTAAGGGAGAAGGTGGTATATCAGAGGGGGTAGTGATGGACAGGTCCAGAGGGTGGTGCCGAGTTGGAGGCTTGGGACTGGGATAATGTGGGAGGAAGGGAAATGAGGAAGCTGTTGAAATCCACATTTATCCCGTGTGCTTGCAGAGTCCCAATCCCAATATGAGGCATTATTCCTCCAGGCATCAGGTGATAACAATTTGGCAGTGGAGGAGGCCCAGGACCTGCATATCCTTGATGGAGTGGGGGAGGGGGGGGGGGGGGGGAAGAGGGGGAAGGTGGGGGAGTTGAAGTGTTCAGCCATGGGGTGGTGGGGTTGGTGGGTGCAGGTCTCATAGAGATGTTCTCTGAAATTACCTGCAAGAAGGCGTCCTGTCTCCCCGATATAGAGGAGCCCACATTGGGTACAACGGATGCAGTAGATGACATTGGTGGAGGTACAGGTAAATTTCTGTTGGATGTGAAAGGATCGTTTGACCCCTTGGACAGAGTTGAGGGGAGTGGTGTGGGCGCAGGTTTTGCACTTCCAGCGGGGGCAGGAAAAGGTGCCAGGAGTGGGGTGTGGGTTGATGGGGGATGTGGACCTAACACGGGAGTCGCGGAGTGAATAGTCTTTCCGGAGCGCTGATGGGGGAGGAATATATCATTGGTGGTGGGATATATGCGTACGATACATAAACCCATAGTGTCCACAGCACAGCACAGAAAACAAATACATTGATTGGTGCTTCCAACTAAATAGCATAAAGAGAATTTTGAACAAATATACTGAGTATGTACTTGATGTGAATCTATGTTATCATTTCAGGGCTTCATATCTTAGGATGGTTGAAAAGTGGTAACAGAAAGCTATATTAAACATGTATAGACCTTAATCAAAAATAATTGATATATTGAATGGCATTTCCCCAACTCTGATCTTTCAAGTGAACCAGACAGCCACCTCTGCTGCCGTGCTCACTTTTTTCAATCCCCTGAACCTCTTTGACATTTTGGTTTCTGCTCAGTACACAGACAGTTTAATTTTTTTTTGTGAAGTCAATATTATGAATTATATCACCTGAGTAGATTGTTTGCAATTTCAAGTTTAAGATATTCAAAAGAGTCACTACTTTGCTTAGCAACTGTAAAAATAACATTGAGTCTTTAAAGAAGACTTCTGAGGAGATAACTGCATTAGAAGTATTTTTCCTCATGGTAATTTGTACTATGGTCAACTTTTGAGATTACAGCATATGCCTTTTGAACTGAAGAACATGAACTGACTCCCACATGCTTTCAGCAACTATCTCCTGCCATTGAAACTACATAATAATTTTGATAACCTCCCACAGGCTCCCTGTTAACGTTTTTGTTATATGTAACTGTGTTCCTCCCTTTGTGAGACATTGCACTAAATGTCTCATCCTCAAAAGAGAGAGAACACTGTCTATGCATACTATGAAAAAAATGGAAACTAAAGCCTTGTAATTCTGACCCTCAGCAACAATATCAAAACCAAAAAATGTTTCCGGGACACCTGCTACATGGGTTAATTAAAGACTGATTTACAAGTGGGCTTACTCATCTCAACAATAGAAATTTATTTCCAAATTACTGATGAAATTTCCTGGAGATACAACAGAATTCTATTATGCACATTTTATTTGATTAATCACATTACAAGGATTTCATTTTGTCACAGAACATTGAGAATCAGCTACTACAGCTCTTGCATTTCTCATGTGGCCTATAAAAAAATTAGTCCTGTGTCACACTGTAAGTTCGCCAACTGTGATAGCCTTCAAGAATGATTTTTTTTTCGGGTTCCACTATTTCTTCGACTCTGGTCCTTAAGTATGTTCCAGTGAAGTGACTGATGTTAAAACTGGCTTGAGGTTTCCTACCTCTCAGCTGGCTACCAATCAACTCTCATACTCTACATTGCTTTCAATCCAAACTGCTGCTTTGCACCACACTGAAATGATGGGAGCATATCAAACCAAATTGTGCCTTTGTCAATCCACCATCAGATCTCTTAACTGTGAGTACTCACAAGAATGATTGGCGACTGTTGTCATGTCCCTTCTACCACCTTAAAAAAATTCTTGAAATTTGTGAACCTTTAATTGCACTGGATCATAATACCTCAGCTGCTGCTTTTCGAATAAAAATCTGCTCTTTGCAAACTAATATTCTTCTATAATTCTGAATTTTTAAAGTTCATTTTCTTTCAAACAGTTGTGTGGTATCAGAGAACTGAAATTTGCACAAAGAGCCACAAAACCCAAATCTATCATCTTACACTCATCAGCATTGAACCACAAGATAACCAACGTAGAAGGGCAACGGCGATTCATGGTTGGCATGGGGATATAGTTAAACTTCTCATAGTTAACTCATTAAATGCAAACCAGGCAAGTCAAGTCTGATTGATGGAGGTATCATCATGGAGGTACACCAGTAATCGGCTGTCCTCATTGTCCCAGCTACGTGCTGATATATTATTTTTGACTGCACATTTGTCCGTATGTTTTCTTTCACTGCTGCTCTAGGTTTACAGACTCCCCCAGCCCAATTTTCATTCTTGCAGGAAATGCAATCATATACACAGTAACCCAAAGATTATGAATTAAGTTTCATTACCAAATTACTATCCTCTCACTTTACAACTGTAGTTTCAAAAGTTCTGGAAACTTCTACTAAGCTGAAGTTCTTAGTTAATCAGAGGTATTTTATCGATCGTTTTGTTATTTCCCCTACTTGCCAAGCCTATTCTCAGTTGTCTTCCTCCTCCTTTTGCAGTTCTGAGGAACTCTGCTCTTGAATATGTGGATAATACATTTACAACATTGCAATACTTAATCTTTTTCATAATAAAGCTACTACACATTCCTGAACAAATTATTAAATGGTTGCTTTAATGATTTTTTATTTTTTTTTCTTAACAGTTCTGTTTGTACATTGACTCTAATTCAAGAAATCTCCAGAGTTCTATGGCCATTCCACTCCATTCTCCAAATCTTGGATATTCCTCAGATCATCATCGAAACTAGTGTCCAATTCCCTGCGTGTCACACAGTCTCACTGGAAATCAACTTGATCTCCTTTCAATTTAATGTTGCATCACAGGTTTGAATAATTGATCCAGGCAGTAAGTTGTGTGCAGAATAACCTCCACTAATTGCACCCTCCCCTGAACAATTAGCCACACAATCTTCTGCAGCATACATAAAATTAATTTTTGACTTCCAGTGCCAATCAAATAATTTGCAGGAAATCATGGTAAATAGGAAAGACAGTCTCTAATAAAAACCTAAGTTGAAATAGAAACATAGAAGATAGGAGCAGGTGGATGGCCACTTGACCCTTTGAGTCTGCTCTGCCATTCATAGTTTCATTGTAATAGAAGCAGGAGTAGACCATTTGGCCCATCGAGCCTGCTCCGCCACTCATTAAGATCATGGCTGATCTACCAATTGTCTGAGCAACTCTTACCTGCATTGTCCCCATAACCCTTAATTCCCTTATCATGGATAAACCCATCCAACTGTGACTTGAATATATTTAATGAAGCTGCTTCTACTGTTCTCTTGGGCAGAGAATTCCATAGATTCACTACTCTCCGGGAAAAGCAGTTCCTCCTCATCTCTACTCCCCTTAATCTTGAGGCCCCTTGTCCTGGTCTCACCCACCAGCGGAAACTACTTATCTGCCCCAATCTTATCAATCCCATTCTTAATTTTATATGTTTCAATAAGATCCCTCTCATCCTTCTGAATTCTAGCGAGTGCAGAATTTGAACCCAGACGGCTCAACCTCTCCTCATAGAGTAACTCCCTCATCCCCAGAATCAACCTGGTGAACTTCCTCTGCACCACCTCCAAAGCCAGTGTCCTTCCTCAAGTAAGGAGACTAGATACTCTTTATGATCATGGCTGATCGTCCAACTGAATAGTCTAATCCTGCTTTCTCTCCATTAACCTTTGAACTTTTTCACCCCAAATGCTATTGCTGGCTGCCTCATGAATACATTCAATGTTTTGGCATCAACTACTTTCTGTGGTAATGAATTTTATAGGCTCACCACTCTTTGGGTGAAGAAATGTCTCCTCATGTCAATCTTAAATGATCTACCCCTAACCCTCAGACTGTAATCCCTGGTTCTGGATACACCCACCATTAAGAACATTCTCCTTGCATTTACCCTGTCTAGTCCTGTTAGAATTTTATAAGTCTCTATGAGATCCCCCTTATTCATCTGAACTCCAACAAAAACAATCCTAACCGAGTCATTCTCTCCTCATACCTCAGTCTCGCCATCCCAGGAATCAGCCTATACTGGATACACTCCATATTGGTCCCATTCCTAATGAAATGTACTAGTATATTTGTGGGTAAGAGAATGGGAAGTAGATAATATACTTGTAGCATTCACCATAGACTACTGGAAGAGATCAAAGAGAACATAGACAGTTTGGCCATAATTTTCCAAGTATGAAACTATTTGACTCCAGACAGTCAAAATAATGTCAGCTTGAGAATGATATACCGCATAACAATTGGCACGCAAGTCTTGAGGCTAGTTATTGATACTTTCTTAGAATATAATACATCAAAGAAATCAGTTTTGTATTGTTTGAGTTATTTTGAATAGTTAGAAGATAATTTATTAAAGATGAATTATGTTTGATAAATTATAGAGTCATAATCATAGAGACATCCAGCATGTAAAGAGACCCTTCAGTCAAACTCGTCCATGCTGACCAGATATCCTAAATTAATCTTGTCTCATTTGCCAGGATTTGGCCCATATCCCTCTAAACCCTTCCTATTTATTGACCCATCTAAATGCCTTTTAAATGTTGCAATTGTACCAGCCTCCACCACTTCATTCCATACATATTTCACCTTCTGTGTGAAAAAGTTGCCCCATAGATCCCTTTTAAGTCTTTCCACTCTCACCTACAACCTATGCCCTCTAGTTTTGGACTCCCCCAACCTGAGTAAAAGACCTTGGGCATGGATAGGGTGCATAGCCCTCATGATTTTATAAATTTGTTAGGTTGCCCCTCAGCCTCTGCAGCTCCAGGGAAAATAGCCCCAGCCTATTTAGCCTCTCCCTATAGCTCAAATCCTTCAATCCTGGCAACATCCTTGTAAATCTTTTCTGAAACCTTTCAAATTTCACAACATCCCTCCAATAGCTGGGAGACCAGAATTGCACGCAGTATTCCAAAAGTGTCTTAAACAATGAGCTGAACAGTCACAACACGACCTCGTAATTCTGATACTCAATGGACTGATTAATAAACAAAATTGAACTGGACAAACCATATTAACAGTATCTATAAGAGCAGGGCATCAGCGGGGAATCCTGCAGCAGGGAACTTACTTCCTGACTCCCAAAGCCTGACAACCATCTACAAAACACAAGTCAGGAGTACAATGGAATATTCCCCACTTTGCTAGATAAGTGCAGCTCCAACAATGCTCAAGAAACTTGATACTATCCAGATCAAAGCAGCCTATTTGATTGTCACCACAATCATCACCACTGCCTGTGATCAGTAGCAATGGTGTACACCATCTACAAGAATAATTGTAGAAATTCTTCAAGGTTCCTGAGAAAGCATCTTAAGAAAAACCGCAATCACTTCTTTCGGAAGGACAAGGATAGCAAGTTCCCGTCCAAGTCACTCACCACCCTGCTATTCCTTCTGTGACACTGGTCCAAAATTCTGGAATATATATTTGGTCTATCTACAGCAAATGGTCTGCAGCAGTTCAAGAAGTCAGCTTGTCATCACCTTCTCAAGGGCAACAAGTGGCGGGAGATAAATGCTGATACAGCTAGAGGTGCCCACATCCCAATGAGTAAAGAAAACATTTTTGATTCTTTCATTTCTACAGAGATGTAGGTTGTCCAATGTCACATCAGACAATATGACTAACTTTTAGTTTCTTTTCCATCTTCCTCTCATCAATAATCACCACCACTGTACTAAACACTTCCCTCATGTTCCAATTATGCTATTCTAGGCCCTCTCATTTGCATCATGTCTACCATACAATCCCAGCTGATGTTATTATCCTCCAACTCAAATTGCACAGGAACCTGGCTTGATAGCAATGTTTCCTCTAAGCTGTGTGACTAAGTGCACATGCAGCTGCTCCAAGATTCCAAGCACGGCAATCAGCATCAACACTTCAATGATGGCATTGACTTCTAGTTTTTAAAGTCACTACTATATCTGGACCTCAAAGGCCCATATAACTGAAAATAAAATTAGAGGGACTAGTGTTTGTTAAAATCAAAATAAAACACAATCTATCAAAGTGATTTTTCATTGAAACATAAGCATGCAATGCTCAATAAAACAAAGTTTAACAAAGGAAAATAGGAAACATCGACATATAGCGGATATTTTTAAAATTCATACGGAGTACAAGTATCTTCCTATTAATCCCAAAATACTCATTTTTAAATTGAAAAGGAACAACAGCTTTTGTATAGTGCCCAAACACACTCTGGTACAGCTGCCAAAATACCACTCATGCAATAGACACAGCAGAGCCCTCTGAATCTAACAGCTCAGTTGGTTTAAAATTACTTGTGATTTCAACTCAGACTGAACTGCACATAGCTCCAGAAAGGAGCTATCACACATCCCCCCATCATCTTAAACGTGCTTAGTTTTAAACAATCAAACAGCTATCCATACTTTCCTTCTCAGGGGCACTGTTCTATACAGTCATGCTTTCAAAAAGATTTCAGATAGTTTTTTTTTCCCAGGGATGGGGAATTGAAAATTAGAGGGCATAGGTTTAAGGTGAGAGGGGAAAGATTTAAGAAGGACCTGTGGGGCAACTTCTTCATGCAGACAATGTGCATATATGGAATATGCTTCCAGAGAAAGCAATTGAGGCAAATACAATAGCAACATTTAAAAAAAAAGCATTTGGATAGGTAAATGTACGGGAAGGGTTTGAAGGGATATGGACCAAGTACAGGCAATTGGAACTAACTGAGTAGGCATCATGGTAGCATGAACCAGTTTGAGGTGAAGGGCTCGTTTCCATCCTGTATTACTCAATGACTCTATACTTCCTACATTTCAAGCAGTAGCACTGAGCTTTCTTGGATCTTTCTCACCATATTGCGTATATCAATAAAAATACTATAGATTTGAGATAGGCAGGTAAACTTCCAGTCCTGTCTGCTGACTGGACTTCTGTTAGACAACATGGCATACTTCCTCGATTATTCCAGCTCCTACTTATGGTCCGTAATAGGAAATGCATTGTATTTCTTCTGTGAGTTCTTCACATCATTTTCCTTTCATTGCTGATTAATTCTCCATCTGCAAGCTTTTTTGATATTATTTTCTTTGCTTTTTCTTCTCTCTCATTTTTCTTTTGTAGTTTTGTGACCATTCTTCCTACACTTATTTTATTTTATACTTATTATTGCTTCCACCACCAGTGGTTGGAGGAGGAAATGTTTTCACCATTGTTACTATATCTGAAAGGCTAATGGATACATTTTGATGAAACTTGGTACAAAAAAAAGCTCTTTATTTTAGTTTTTCAGTTACAGATCATCAACCAGGCATGAAAAGCTTCAAGGAAAAGTTGTGTAGTTACAACTTTGAGTTGGTAAACTATAATAAAAATGTGCAATCTACTGAGTGACTTTTCACCTACTTAATCATCATTTTATTTCTCTGGCTGTTCTTAATGCTTTCCTTCATATAACCCTTTTTTTGTAGTTTTAGGTGTCAGAGACATCAACATTTATTGGAGAAATAGTCAAAGGACTGGGAAATTGGGAAGTGCCAAAGAGAAGAGAATACTTCCTAAGTTGTGTGAGTATCAAAAACTGCACCTGGAGAGGTTGAAGCTTCTTGTATTCTACTAAAATTTCAGTCATGAACAGAGTGAATCAGGAAACATGCTGCAAAAAGAGACGATGTGATTTAAAATCAATTTATCGCCCTGCAGGCACATAATTTTAACTTTTTAAACCTTTTTGCACCGAGCATGGTATGCATATATAATGAGCTGCCAGCAGACGTGGTTGAGATAGATATATTAACAACATTTAAAAGACATTTCGACAAATACATGAATAGGAAAAGATTAGAAGGATATGGGCCAAGTGCAGGGAAATGAGATTAGCATGGATGGACAGTTTGGTCAGATTGGACCAGTTTTGGCCTACGTGCTGTAGGACTATTATTCTATGATTCTATCTAATGCTCTCAGTGATGGACACATGCATTTTGATACTGTTGCTTTAACATTGTAACGAAAATTGGTCATCTCATTACAAGACAAGACGATAACACCTAAATTTGGACTTTTGCAAAAAAAATCAGGCATTACAAAATCAAAAACAGATTTTTTTTTACCACTGTGGTGATACGTTTTCATGGTAGCTCTTCCCTCACATCCCAAATTGTTCCACATAATTTTGAATACTAAGGATATGCAGACAATATATAGACAGAGGCAACTCAGTAAGGAATCCTTTCAAGTCTCACTAAAAATAGCACTGATCTCTGTTGAGTCTTTGACACCAAAGCTCAACACTTCAGTACTCATCATAAATGTGATGCATCAAACAGAATTTTAAGCCTTTTCTTACACCTACTTGCCTTCAGCTTTTTTGGGCTGCATCAATGCTATACTGAAACTGGAGATCCTTGTAGATTTAAAGTGATTTACAATGAACTTCCAATGGATTTCGTTTCAGTAAATTATGAAGTTGTGTGCTGATGCTCTCAAAGGTGATGTTAAATCTGTCCAAAGCTGGAAGGCAATTATACCCTTTCAGATCCATGCAGCAACCCCACTCAAAATGGCTGCATAAGCAGAAAATTAATCATAGAATTCGAATTGAATTCAGTTGCAAAAGTGATAAATGAACACAATAATGCATAACATTGCTTTGCATCAGAAGTTACTTTTTTTTTTGCTTTCTTCTCAGCATTACGAGCAACATTTCTAAAAATCACTGCTGCTGTTTATCTCTTCCAGATGATGTTAGTTATGTTTATGTCATTTCTTTATTTTATCACTATGTAACATCCAGGAAATAGGAGAAACATTTAAAAGGGCCTTTTCCCACCTTCATCATAAATAAGCATGTTGTGTCACAGGCCTAGATATTGCAACAGTCTTTCAGTATTATAGCTTTATGATTGTGGGAGGGCGTGGGGTGGGAGGAAAGATAGGTAATAAAGAAATAGAATTGCACTCTGACAGTGTAGTGCAGGCATGTTTTCCATATGTGCTGTCAGTTCTTTGCCTTTTCACTGCATGCTCTGCCAAGATCAACAAAGCTTGAAGCAGGTGGCCTGGCATTACACACTTCACAGGCTGCTGCAGACACTCAAAAAACACCTCTGATATGTTAAATTTCACACATCCCATTTACTCACACACACCGATCATATTGCCTCTGGCATTAGGTAAAATTATGCAGTGTTCCTAAAGATGTATTTTTATCTTGGATAAAAGACACTTTAAAGTAATTGCCATGTACAAGAGGAAATGGTTAGGCACCTTGGACAGCTTCTATCTGTCACTGTCTATTAATCTAGTGGACTCCATCAAAGATCATTGTGGATCTCTGAATGCTTCACTTTTCAACCATCACTGACATTCCAATTAATCTGCAGAGATGTACAAGCAATTGAACATGTATAATGAACATACAAATATACTCAATAGCCTAGAAATTACTGTTAATGGGGGCAGGTGTAACAGATTCATAGTCTCTACTTTCCTCTATGATTTTTATAGACATAAATCGATTTGTTTAAACTTTGTTAAACTCCATACAAATGTCATACAAGAAATTCATATATGGTTAATATTTATCAGTTATTTAAGACGCAAGAGGTGGTCATTCATCAGTGGACTGCATTTGTCTCTTGAGTCATAGAGTCATAAAGCACAGAAACAAGCCCTTCAGCCTCCCATGACTTTATCATTCAACAAACACCATTTACCTGCATTTGGCTCACTACCGACAATGCCCTGGCATTTTAAGTATGCATCCAGATGCTTCTTAAATGTTGCAAACATACTTGCCTTCACCATTCTCTCAGGCACCGTGATCTATATATTTACTTCCCTGGGTGAAAAGAATTTCCTTGCATCTTCTCTCAAGCACTTGCTCCTCACCTTAAAAATATGCCATCTGCTCTTAGACACGTCTGTTATGTGAAAGCAATTCTCACATTCTACTCTGTCTATGACTTATATAATTTTGTATACCCTGCAGCTTCTTCTGCTCCAAAGCAAACAAATCTAGCCTATCCAGTCTGTACTCATCTCAGGCAGGGATCAGGGATAACCAGCACAACTTTGTTTGAGGGAAGTCATGCCAAACAAATAGAGTCATAGAGTAATACAGCATGGAAACATGCCCTTTGGCCTAAACTGGTCCATGCTGACCATGGTGTCTACCCAGCTAGCTCTAATTGCCCGCATTTGGTCCATATCCCTCTAAACACTTCCCATTCATGGACCAATCCAAAAGTTTTTTGGATGTGGCTATTGTACTTGCCTCTACCACTTTCTCTAGCAGCCCATTCCATATATGCACCACTCTTTAAGTGAAGAAGTTGCCCCTCAGTTCCTTCTTAAATATTTTCCCTCTCACCTTAAAACTATGCCCTCTATTCTTTAATTCTCCATCCATAGGGGAAAAAAATGCATTCGTCCTATCTATGGCCCTCATGATTTTATACACCTCAGTAAGGTCATCCCACAGTCTTCTACATTCAAGGAATAAAGTCCTATCCTGGCCAACCTCTCCCTTTAACTCAGGCCTACTAGTCCTGGCAACATTCTCGTAAATCTTGTTTGCATTCTTTCCAGTTTAACTATGTCTTTCCTAAAACAGGGTGACCAAAACTGTACACAATGCTTCAAATCTGGTTGAATTTTTCAAAGACGCAAGAGAGAGAGAGTAAGTTTCCAGATGACACAAAGATTGGCTAGGTGGTTGACAGTAGGGAAGAAAGTCTTAGGTTACAGGTGAATATAAATGCATGATTCAGTTGGGCAGATCAGTGACAGATGGAATGTAACTCTGATAAGAGGTGACATAGTTTCATAGTAATAGAAGCAGGGGTAGGCCAGTTGGCCATCGAACCTGCCCCGCCATTCATTAAGATCATGGCTGATCTATCCATTATCTCAGTTCCTCTTACCTGCATTATCCCCATAACCCTTAATTCCCTTTCCATGCAAAAGCCTATTCAATGGTGTCTGGAGTATATTTAATGAAACTACCTCCTTGGGCAGAGAATTCCATAGATTCACTAGTCTCTAGGAAAAGCTGTTCTTCCTCATCTCTGTCCTAAATCTACTCCCCCTAATCTTGAGGCCATGTCCCCTAGTCCTAGTCTCAACCACCAGTGGAAACACCTTGCCTGCCTTTATCTTATCTATCCCTTTCATAACTTTATACGTTTCTATAACATTCCCTCTCAGCTTTCTAAATTCTAGTGAGTACACTCCCAGAGCGGCTCAACCTCTCCTCATAGATAAGTCACTCATCTCCAGAATCAACCTGGTGAACCTCCTCTGCAGCACCTCAAAAGCCAATTTATCCTTCCTCAAGTAAGGAGACCAGAACTGTGCACAATACTCCAGGTGTAACCTTACCATCACCTTGGACAATTGCAGCAGAACCTCCCTGCTCTTAAATTCAATCAGTTTAGCAATGAAAGCCAATATATCATTTGTCTTCCTGTTGTCCTGTTGCACCTGCAAATCAACTTTTAGCGATTCATGTCTGAGCACTCTGAAGTCTTTCTGCACAACAGCATGCTGCAATATTTCACCGTTTAAATAATACTCTTATCTACTATGTTTATTTCCAAAGTGGACAACCTCACATTTATCAGCATTATACTCCATCTGCCAGACCCTTGCCCACTCATTTAAACTATCAATATCTCTCTGTAGACCCTCCACATCCTCTGCACAATTTGCCTTTCCATTCAATTTAGTGTCATCAGCAAACTTGGATATCTTACACTCAGTTTCCTTTTCCAAATTATTTATGTATATCATGAAAAAGTTCAGGCCCAATACTGATCCCTGCGGCATCCTGCTCACCACTGATCACTAACCAGAGAAACACCCATTTGCTGAAAATGTGTTGCTGGAAAAGCGCAGCAGGTCAGGCAGCATCCAAGGAACAGGAGAATCGACGTTTCGGGCATAAGCCCTTCTTTGGGCTTATGTCCGAAACATCCATTCCTTGGATGCTGCTTGACCTGCTGCGCTTTTCCAGCAACACATTTTCAGCTCTGACCTCCAGCATCTGCAGCCCTCACTTTCTCTGAAAGAAACACCCATTTGTCCCAACTCTCTGCTTTCTTTTGGTTAATCAGCCCTCATTCCATGCTAGTACATTCCCTGCAACTCCATGCATTCTTATCTTATGGATGAGTCCTACCTGCAGCACCTTATCGAACACCTTCTGGAAATCCAAGTGTACAACATCTATCTGTTCCCCTCCATCCACCACACTTGTCACATGGAGTCATAGAATTAGAGAGAAGTACAGCATGAAAACAAACTCTTCAATCCAACTCATCCATGCTGACCAAATATCCTAACCTAATCCATGCCTTTTAAATGCTGTAGTAGAACCAGCCTCCACCACTTCCTCAGGCAGCTCATTCCAGACATTCCACTCTTTGTATGAAAAAGTTGCCCTTTAAGTCCTTTCTAAATTTTTCCCATCTGACTCTAAACCTATGCCCTCTAGTTTTGGACTCCCCACCTCAGGGAAAATACCTTGTCTATTTACCCCTACACATGCCCCCCCCCCCATAATTTTAACCTCTCAACCTCCGACGCTCCAGAGAAAACAGCCCCAGTCTATTCATCCTCTCCCTTTAGTTCAAATCCTCCAACCCTGGCAATATCCTTGTAAATCTTTTCTGAACCCTTTCAAGTTACACAATATCCTTCCAATAGGATGGAGACAAGAACTGCACACAATATTCTGCAAACTTATTAACTATACCTCCTATGTTCACATCCAAACCATTTATATAAATGAAAAGCTGATCCTTGTGGCATACCACTTTGCAGATGACACCAAAATTGAAGGTGTAGTTGACAACAACGAAGGTTACCTCAGAGTAGAACATGATCTTGATCAAATGGGCCAATGGGTTAAGGAGTGGCAGGAGGAGTTTAATTTAGATAAATGTGGGGTGTTGCACTGTGGGAAAGCAAATCTTTGCGGGACTTAAACACTTAATGGTAAGGTGCTAGGGAGTGTTGCTGAACAAAGGAGACCTTGGGGTACAGATTCATAGTTCCTTGAAAGTGGAGGTGCAGGTAGATAGGATATTGAAGAAGGCATTGGGTATGCTTTCCTCCTCAAAGAACTCCAGTAAGTTTGTCAAACACAATCTTCCCTTTCTGAATCCATGCTGCCTCTGCCTGATGGACCCCGTTGTATCTGGATGTCTCACTATTTCTTTTTTAATGATAACCTCCAGCATTGTTCCAACTACAGATGTTAAGGCACTGGCCAATAGTTACCTGTCTTTTGCCTACATCCTTTTTTTAAACAGTGGTGTGACATTCACTGCTTTCCAGTCCGCTGAAACATGCCCGGAGTCAAGTGAATTTTAGTAAATTACACATCTACTATAACTTCGGCCATTTCTTTCAGCACCCTGGGATGCATTCCATCAGGACCAGGGGACTTATCTCCCTTTAGACCTTCAAGTTTGCTCAACACTATCCCTTTAGTGATAACAATTAAATTGAGGTCCTCATGTCTCATTGTATCCTTAACATCATTCTTTGGCATGTTAGACACATCTTCCAATAAGAAAACTAGCACAAAATAGTTATTCAAGGCCTCGACCCTTTCAGCATTACCCAATATTAATTTCCCTTCCTCATTCTGCACTGAGATGTATGTCCAGTTTAGCCACTCTTTTCTATTTTACATATTTATAAAAACCTTTCCTACCCTATTTTTATACTCTGTACTAGTTTGCTTTTATAACCGATCTTTTCTTTATTGCTTGCTTCATGTTTTTTTTTGTTGCTTTTTAAAGTTTTCCCCAATCTTCCTGTTTCCCACTACTCTTGTCTACTTTGTAAGTCAGAGCTTTTAATTGGATGCCTTCCTTTATTTCCTCGGTTATCCAAGGCTGGCTCTTCCTACTCCTGCTATCCTTGTTATTGACCGGAATGTACTTTCCTTGAGCACTGTGAAAAATCTCTTTGAAAATCCTCCACTGTTCCTCAACTGTTCCACTATATAACTTGTACTCCCAGTCTAATTTAGCCAACTCCTTCTTCATCACATTATAGTGTATCTTGTTTAAGCATACTACCCTGGTTTTAGATTCTATTATTTCACAAGAAGTAATAAGGGAGTACTGAACAATTGGCTGGACACTAGAGGCTCAGAGAAACAGAGTTATCTTGGATGATTGACCACAAATTCCAAAGTGGTAGAGCAGGTTAATAGGATAGTTAAGGCAGCATACAGGATAGTACCTTCATCATTTGCGGTATAAGTTATAAAAGTATGGAGGTCATGTTAAAGTTGTATAGAACTTTGGTTAGGCCACAGCTGGAATACAAATGTAGTCTGGTCACCACATTATAGGATGAATGTGATTGCACTGCAGGGAGTGCAGAGGTGGTTCATCAGGATGTTGTCTGGGTTGGAATATTTTAGCAATGTTTTTGCAGAGTATTTTAACAGAGACTTGATAAGCTTGAGCCATTTCTTTGTGAAGCAGACAAGATGGAGTGGGGACTTGGGAGAGATGTATAAGATTTTGAGATGATGTGGAGGTGCCAGCATTGGACTGGGGTGGACAATGTAAAAAACAAAATCACATGACACCAGGTTAGAGTCCAACAGGTTTATTTGAAATCAAAGCTTTCGGAGTGACACTCCATCATCACGTGGTACCTGAATAGAAAGCCAGCCATTCCCATCAGATGATGGATCAATGGCAAGCGGGCATAATTTTAAAGGTGAAATTTAGGAGTTTGGGGGGATTCAAGGTTAATGTCTTTTACACAGAAGTTAGTGGGCATCTGGAATTCAGTTGAAGCAGGTAAGCTCAACATTTAAAAAGTACTTGGATGACTTGTTGAAATGTCATAATATTCATGGTTATGAGTTTAGATACTGGAAGGTGTGACAAATGTAGATCTAGGATAACTTTCAGAATTACGACTTGATAGACCGAAGGGCCGTCTCGGTCCTGTATAATTCTATGATTTATTGCCTGTCTCTTGTTGCTCTCAAGATGGTAGTGAGCTGGCTTGTAAAACTGCTGCAGTCTATGTGCTGTTGGTACACCCACAGGGAGGGTGTTCCAGCATTTTAACCCAGTGCCACAGAAGAAATGGCGATACATTTCCAAGTCAGGATGGTGAGTGACTTGAAGGCGACCTTGCAGGTGGTGTTCCCATATATCTGCTGCTCTTGTCCTTCGAGATGGTCATGGGCTTGGAAGGTGTTGACTAAAAACCTTTGGTGAATTTCTGCAGTACATTTTGTAGGTGGTATACACTGACTAACTTTTACAAGCTTTCTTATATGATGCCACAGCACAGCTAATTACATTTGTATTGTGTATTCAGAAAATACATACAGCAGATCATTCATACTTCTGTATATGTAAAATCATAGATATGGTAGGTTGACTAAATCTAAGGTATGAAAAATGTGTTGCTGGAAAAGCGCAGCAGGTCAAGCGGCATCCGAGGAGCACGAGAATCGACGTTTCGGGCATAAGCCCTTCTTCAGGAATGAGGAAGGTATGACAAGCAGGCTAAGATAAAAGGTAGGGAGGAGGGACTCGGGGGAGGGGGGTTGGGAATGTGATAGGTGGAAGGAGGTTAAGGTGAGGGTGATAGGCCGGAGAGGGGGTGGGGTCGGAGAGGTCGGGAAGAAGTTTTCAGGTTAAGAAGGCGGTGCTGAGTCCGAGGGTTGGGACTGAGATAAGGTGGGGGGGTGGGAAATGAGGAAGCTGGAGAAATCTGCATTGATCATTGTGTTGGAGGGTTCCTAGGCGGAAGATGAGGCACTCTTCCTCCATGGTCTGGCGATGGAGGAGGCCAAGGACCTGCATGTCCTTGGCGGAGTGGGAGGGGGAGTTAAAGCGGTTGGGTTGGTTGGTGCGGGTGTCCCAGAGGTGTTCTCTGAAATGTTCCACAAGTAGGCGGCTTGTCTCCCCAATGTAGAGGAGGCCTCATCGTGTGCAGCGGATGCAGTAAATGATGTGTGTGGAGGTGCAGGTGAATTTGTGATGGATGTGGAAGGATCCCTTGGGGCCATGGAGGGAAGTGAGGGGGGAGGTGTGGGCGCAAGTTTTGCATTTCTTGCGGTTGCAGGGGAAGGTGCCGAGAGTGAAGGTTGGGTTAGTGGGGGGTGTGGACCTGGCGAGGGAGTCGTGGAGGGAGTGGTCTTTCCAGAACGCTGATAGGGGAGGGGAGGGAAATATATCCTTGGTGGTGGGGTCTGTTTGGAGGTGGCGGAAACGATGCAGGATGATACAATGTATCTGGAGGTTGGTGGGGTGGTAGGTGAGGACCAGTGGGTTCTGTCCTGGTGGCGATTGGAGGGGCGGGCTTCAAGGGCGGAGCAGCAGGAAGTGGAGGAGATGCCGTGGAGAGCATCGTCAACCACGTCTGAGGAGAAATTGCGGTCTTTGAAGAAGGAGGCCATCTGGGTTGTTCGGTATTGGAATTGGTCCTCCTGGGAGCAGATGCAGTGGAGGCGAAGGAATTGGGAATATGGGATGGTGTTTTTACAGGGGGCAGGGTGGGAGGAGGTGTAATCTAGGTAGCTGTGGGAGTCGGTTGGTTTATAGTAAATGTCTGTGTTGAGTCGGTCGCCCGAGATAGAAATGGAGAGGTCTAGGAAGGGGAAGGAAGAGTCTGAGACGGTCCAGGTAAATTTGAGGTCGAGGTGGAAGATGTTAGTAAAGCGGATGAACTGTTCAGCCTCCTCGTGGGAGCACAAGGTGGCACCGATACAGCCACCACTCTCTGGATGAAGAAGTTTCTCCTCATCTCTGTCCTAAATGGTCTACCCCGTATTATTAAGCTGTGTCCTCTGGTTTGGCACTCACCCATCAGCGGAAACATGTTTCCTGCCTCCAGAGTGTCCAATCCTTTAATAATCTTATATGTCTCAATCAGATCCCCTCTCAGTCTTCTAAACTCAAGGGTATACAAGCCCAGTTGCTCCAATCTTTCAGCGTAAGGTAGTCCCGCAATTCCAGGAATTGACCTTCTGAATCTACACTCCACTCCCTCAATAGCCAGAATGTCTTTCCTCAAATTTGGAGATCAGAACTGCACATAGTACTCCAGGTGTGGTCTCACCAGTGCCCTGTACAGCTGCAGAAGAACCTCTTTGCTTCTATACTCAATCCCTCTTATCATGAAGGCCAGCATGCTATTAGCCTTCTTCACTACCTGCTGTACCTGCATGCTTACCTTCATTGACTGGTGTACAAGAACTCCCAGATCTCTTTGTACTGCCCCTTTACCTAAATTGATTCCATTTAGGTAGTAATCTGCCTTCCTGTTCTTGCCATCAAAGTGGATTTATCCACATTAAACTGCGTCTGCCATGCATCTGACCACTCACCTAACCTGCTCAGGTCACCCTGTAAACTCCTAACATCCTCCTCACATTTCACCCTGCCACCCAGCTTAGTATCATCAGCACATTTGCTGATGTTATTACTAATACCATCTTCTATATCATTAACATATATTATGAAAAGCTGCGGTCTCAGCACTGATCCCTGCCGTACCCTGAGGTCACTGCCTGCCATTCCAAAATGGAGCCATTTATCACTACTCTTTGTTTCCTATCAGCCAACCAACTTTCAATCCAAGTTAGTACTTTGCCCCCAATACCATGTGCCCTACGTTTGCTCACTAACCTCCTATGTGGGACTTTATCAAAAGCTTTCTGAAAGTCCAGGTACACTACATCTACTGGATTTCCCTCGTCCATCTTCAGAGTTACATCCTCAAAAAATTCCAGAAGATTAGTCAAGCATGATTTCCCCTTCATAAATACATGCTGACTCTGACCAATCCTGTTACTACTATCCAAATGTGTCGTAATAATCCTTTATAATAGACTCCAGCTAACTGGTCTATAATTTCCTGCTTTCTCACAAATTCACCTGCACCTCCACACACATCATTTACTGCATCCGCTGCACCCGATGTGGCCTCCTCTACATTGGGGAGACAGGCTGCCTACTTGTGGAACGTTTCAGAGAACACCTCTGGGACACCCGCACCAACCAACCCAACCACCCTGTGGCTGATCACTTTAACTCCCCCTCCCACTCCGCCAAGGACATGCAGGTCCTTGGCCTCCTCCATCGCCAGACCATGGCAACACAAAGCCTGGACGAAGAGTGCCTCATCTTCTGCATAGGAACCATCCAACCACAAGTGATGAATGCAGATTTCTCCAGCATCCTCATTTCCCGTCCCCCCACCTTATCTCAGTCCCAACCCTCGGATTCAGCACCGCCTTCTTAACCTGCAAACTTCTTCCCGACCTCTCCGCCCCCACCCCCTCTCCGGCCTATCACCCTCACCTTAACCTCCTTCCACCTATCGCATTCCCAATGCCCCTCCCCCGAGTCCCTCCTCCCTACCTTTTCTCTTAGCCTGCTTGGCATACCTTCCTCATTCCTGAAGAACGGCTTATGCCCGAAACATCAATTCTCCTGCTCCTCGGATGCTGCCTGACCTGCTGCGCTTTTCCAGCAACACATTTTTCAGCTCTGATCTCCAGCATCTGCAGTCCTCACTTTCTCCTAAATCTGAGGTACCTTTAGTGGCAGGCTCACATTGGCATTTTCAAAATTCTCCCATTTAAGAGGAGGAGAAATAGTGTGGTGGAGGTTTGAATGTCCTTGTAATTCTTTCTCAGAGAGCACCAGGTCGATAGACCACTGACCTGTAAATAGGTCAAAGGGTTTCAACTTTTAGAAATTCAAAGCCATGCCAGATGCGTGCCCCTAAAACCATGGGCTCTTATCTCATTTAGCAGCTTCCTGTGTGTTACCTTCTGAAAATCCAAATAGGTGATGTTCATTGGCTTCCCTTGCTTGTTACTTCCTGGAAGAATTCTAATAGATTTGTCAGGCGTGGCTTTCCCTTAGTGGATCTATGCTGACTCAGACCTATTTTACAATGGACTTCCAAGTACCCTGCATGGATTCTAAAATCTTATTAATGACTGAGGTCAGGCTAAATCAACCTTTCATTTTTTTGCCTTCTGCCTCCCAGAGGAGCCATAGTGGCTCAGTTCTTCTTCAGGTCCTGAAGAAGGGCTTATGCCTGAAACATCAATTCTCCTGCTCCTTTGATGCTGCCTGACCAGCTGCGCTTTTCCAACAACACATTTTTCAGCTCTGATCTCCAGCATCTGCAGTCCTCACTTTCTCATAGTGGCTCAGTGACTAGCACTGCTGCCTCACAGTGCCACAGACCTGGGTTCAATTCCTGGTTCAGGTGACTGTCTGTGTGGAGTTTGCACATTCTCCCTGCATCTGTGCGAGTCCCCTCTGGGTGCTCTGGTTTCCTCCCACAATCCAAAGATGTGCAGGTCAAGTGAATAGGTCAGGCTAAATTGCCCATAATGGAAGGTTCCTTAGTTAGATGTAAATATAGGGTAGGAGAATGGATCTGGGTGGGTTACTCTTTGGAGGATTGGTGTGGACTTGTTGGGCTGAAAGGCCTGTTTCCATTATGTAGGGACTTTAATCTCTATTCTTAAACAGGAGTGTTACATCAAGGTTCTCCATGGGAGACTGGTTTGTAAAGTTAGATCTCATAGAATACAGGGAGAGCTAGCCATTTGGATACAGAACTGGCTCAAAGGTTGAAGACAGAGGGTGGTGGTGGAGGGTTATTTTTCAGACTGGAGGCCTGTGACCAATGAAGTGCCACAAGCTTCAGTGCTGGGTCCACTACTTTTTGTCATTTATATCAATTATTTGGATGTGAGCATAAGAGGTATCGTTAGTAAGTTTAGAGCTGTAGTGGACAGCAAAGGTTACCCCAGATTACAACGGGGTCTTGATCAGTTGGCTAATGGACTGAGGAGTGGAAGATGGAGTTTAATTTAGTTAAATGCAAGGTGTTGCATTGTAGGAAAGCAAATCTTAGTAGAATTTATACACTTAATGGTAAGGTCCGAGGGAGTGTTGATGAACAAAGAGACCTTGGAGTGCAGGTTTATAGCTCCTTCAAAGTAGAGTCGCAGGTAGAGAGGATAGTGAAGGCGGCATTCAGTATGCCTTCCTTTATTGGTCAGAGTATTAAGTACAGGAGTTGGGAGGTCATGTTGCGGCTGTACAGGACTTTGGTTAGGCCACTTTTGGAATATTGTGTGCAATTCTGGTCTCCTTTCATATTGGAAAGATGTTAGAACACAGAACATAGAAAAGTACAGCACAGAACAGCCCTCGACCCGAGGTTTGTACCAAGGATTAATCCTAATCTAAAATAAAATAACCTAACTTACACACCCCTCAATTCACTGCTGTCCATGTTCATGTCCAGCAGTCACTTAAATGTCCCTAATGACTCTGCTTCCACCACCACCACTGGCAACACATTCCATGCATTCACAATTTTCTGTGTAAAGAACATTACCTCTGATGTCTCCTCTCTACATTCCTCCTAACATCTTAAAACTGTGACCCCTCATGGCAGTCAGTTCTACCCTGGGGATAGGTCTCTGACTATTGACTCTATCCATGCCTCTCATTACCTTGTACACCTCGATCAGGTCACCTCTTTTCCTCCTTCTCTCCAGAGAGAAAAGTCCAAGCTTAGTCAACCTCTCTTCGTAAGACAAGCCCACCAGTCCAGGCAGCAACCTGGTAAACCTTCTTTGCACCCTCTCCAAAGCCTTTCCTATAATAGGTGACCAGAACTGGACACAATATTCCAAGTTGGTCTCACCAGGGTCTTGTAGAGTTGCAGCAAAACTTTACGGCTCTTAAACTCGCTCCCCCTGTTAATGAAAGCCAAAACAACATATGCTTTCTTAACAACACTGTCCACTTGGGTGGCAACTTTGAGGGACCTATGTACTTGCACACCCAGATCCCTCTGTTTCTCCACATTGCCAATGATCCTGTCTTTAATCCTATATTCAGCATCCAAGTTCAACTTTCCACAATGCATCACTTCTCATTTATCCAGGTTGAACTCCATCTGCCATTTCTCAGCCTGGCTCTGCATCCTGTCAATGTCATGCTGCAGCCTGTAACAGCCCTCTGTACTATCGACAGCACCTCCAACCTTTGTGTCATCAGCAAATTTACTAACCCAGCCCTCAATCTCCTCATCCAAAGTCATTTATAAAAACTACAAAGAGCAGAGGCCCAAGAACAGAGCCCTGTGGCACCCCACTTACCACTGACCTCCGGGCAGAATACTTACCATCTACAACCACTATCTGCCTTCTGTCAGCTAACCAAATCTGAATCCAGAGAGCCAAATCTCCCTGTATCTTTTCCCTGGGATGGGGGAGTCCAGAACTAGAGGGCATAGGTTTAGGGTGAGAGGGGAAAGATATCAACGAGAGGGCGGTGTGTGTGTGGAATGGGCTGCCAGAGGAAGTTGTGGAGGCTAGTATAATTGCAGCATTTAAAAAGCATCTGGATGGGTATATGAATAGGAAAGGTTTGGAGGGATATGGGCCAGGCACTGGCAAGATGGACTAGATTAGGTTAGGATATCTGGTTGGCATGGATGAGTTGGACCGAAGAGTGTGTTTTCGTGTTGTACATCTGTATGATTTTATTAGCAATTTACCAGTTTTCTGGCACCCTCCCTGACTCCAGTGATTCTTGAAAAATCAGCACCACTGTCTCCACAATCTTAAGTATCTTCTTCAGAACTCTTGGGTGTAGTTCTATCTGGTCCAGGTGATTTATCCAGCTTCAAAACTTCCCACTTTGATAGCGCAGTCTCCTTAATGATGGTCCCAACACTCAGCTCTGCCATCCTGACCATCAAAGTTCTGTTATATTATTGTTGTCTTCCACCATAATGACTGATGCAAATTATCTGTTTCATTCTTTTGATAGTTCTTCATTCTCCATTATTCCTACTCTAGTCCAATGTCCACTCTGGCCTCTCTTTTACCTTCCAGATGTCTAAAAAATATTCTTGCAATCTTCTCTCATATTATTATTTGGCTTACACTCATTTTCTCCCCTTTTATTGTTTTTTTTCTATTTCTCCTCTGCAGATTTTTAAAGGCTTTCCAATCCTCTGGCTTCCCATTACTCTTTATCTCATTGTATGTTTCTTTCTTTTGCTTTTATGCTGCTCTGGACTTCCCTTGTCAGCCATGGATGCCTCACCCTCATCTTCATATGTTTCTTTTCCCTTGTGATGAGTTGCTGCTGTGCCTCCCAAAATACCCCAGAAACTCCTGCCATTTCTACACTGTTATTATCCCTGCTAGGTCCCCACCCATTCATCTGTGGCCAACTCTTCTCCCAGGTCTATGTATTTACCTTTCCATCTGATTCCAGTTTCTCCTTCTCATATTGCAGGCTCAATGTGGTCACTGCCCCTTTGGGGTTCCTTGACCTTATGAAGGTAATAACATAAAAACTAGGAACAGTAGTAGGCCGTCTGGCCCTTCAAGCCTGCTCCACCATTCAATAAGATCTTGGCTGATCTTTTCATAGACTCAGCTCCACTTACCCGTGCTCTCGCCCTTAATTCCTTTATTGTTAAAATCTGCCTTAGCATGAAAAATGTTTACTGAAGTAACATCAACTACTTCACTGGGCAAAGCATTCCATAGCTTAACAACTGTCTGGATGAAGAAGTTCCTTCTCAATTCAGTCTTAAATCTGCTATCTCTAATCTTGAGGCTATGACCTCTTGTCCTAGTTTCACCTGCCAGTGAGAACATCTTCTCTACTTTTCTCTTGTCTATTCCCTTCATAATTGTATATGTTTCTATAAGACCCCCCTCAATCTTCTGAATTCCAATGAATATAATCCCAGTGTACACAGTCTCTCCTCATAAACCAACCCCCTTAAATCCAGAATCAACCTCATGAACCTCATCCTCACCCCCTCCAGTGCCAGTACATCCTTTCTCAAGTAGATCAAAACCGCACACAGTACGCCAGGTGTGTCCTCACCAGCACCCTACACAGCTGCAACAAAATCTCCCTGCTTTTCAACTCAATCCCTTTAGTAATGAAGAGCAAAATTCCTTTTGCCTTCTTGATTACCTGTTGCATCTACAGACCAACCCTCTGTGACTCATACACAAGGACTCCTCTGCACAGCAGCATGTTGCAATTACTTACCATTCAAGTAATAATCCTTTTTACTGTTACTCCTACCAAAATGGATGACTTCACATCTATTTACATTGTATTCCATTGGCCAAACCTTTGTCCATTCACTCAATATATCTATGTTCCTCTGCAAAGTTTCACAGTTCTTTGCACACTTTGCTCTGCCACTCATCTTAGTGTCATCTGCAAACTTTGACACCCTACACGTGGTCGTCAACTCCAGATTATCTATATAAATTGTACATAATTACAGAGGTTAAGCTAACCCGTCTACATTTCCCCATCTTTTTTCTACCTCCTTTTTTAAACCGTGGTGTCACATTTGCTGTTTTTCAATCTGCTGGGACTGCCCCAGAGTCCAGCGACTTTTGAAAAATTAACACCAATGCACCTACTATTTCTCCAGCCATCTCTTTTCGTACCCTTGGATACATTCCATCAGGACCAGGAGACTTGTTCATTCTTAACGCCATTAGCTTGCCCAACACTACATCTTCCATAATAATGACAGTTTCCAGGTCCTCACATATCTTCATCTCTTTGTCAATTATTCATGTCCTCCACTGTGAAGGCCAACACAAAATACCTGTTCAATGTCTCAGCCATTTCATCATATCCCATAACTGAATTCCCCTTCTCAACCTCTAAAGGACCAACATTTACTTTAGCTACTCTTTATTCATTTCATATATTTATGGAAACTTTTGCTATCTGTCTGTATATTATGTGCCAGTTTTTTTTTAATGTTCGATCTTACTTTTCTTCTTAGCTCATTTTTGTGGCTTTCAGTTGACAATTAAAATTTTGTCAATCTTCTAGTTTCATGCTGTTTTTGGCCACTTTCTATGCCTTCTCTTTCAACTTGATAGCCTCCCTTATTTCCTTAGACACCCATGGCTTTTCTTATAGTCCTTCTATTTCACTGGAATATACTTTTGCTGAGCACTTTGAAAAATTGCTTTGAAAGTCCTTCACTGCTTGTCAATTGTCCTATCATTTCACACTTTCTATCTGTATTCTACTTTCAACTATAGTGTGATCACTCCTTCCAAGAAGAACCCTAACCATGAGATCATTAATTATTCCATTAATTATTATCTCATTACACAGGACCAGATCTAGGATAGCTTGCTCCTTCATCGGTACCATTACCTCCTGTTCAAGAAAACTATCACGGATACAATCAACAAACTCCTTCTCAAGGCTACCCTGAATGAGCTCATTCAACCAATCTGTATGTAGATTAAAATCCTCCAAGGTAATTGCTGTAACATTTTTACAGACATTAGTTATTTCTTTGTTAATTGCCTGCTCCAGTGTGATGTTATTATTTGGTGGCCGTCAGCAAGGACAAGTTGGACCGAAGGGTCTGTTTCTGTGCTATAGATCTCTATGACTCTGTAACTCTACAGACTATGCCTATCAGTAACATTTTCCTCTTAGAATTTTGAATTTCCACCCAAATTGATTCAACTCATTCTCCATAGAACCTATATCATCTCTCAGCACGACCTGATGTCATCCTTGAATATCAGAATCCCCTATAATTACCACTTGGCTTTTTGCCTTCCCCTTTTGAATGACTTTCTGTTCCATAGTGCTGTGGTGAGCTGGCTCATCCTCCCTGCAGTCCTTTTCCTCATCCACACAGGGAGCACATATTTCGTACCTGTTGGATAAGGTCAAAAACTGAGGCTCCTCCACTTCTGAACTCAGGATTCACCTACCTGCCTCACTTGCAGTCACACTTAAACATGCTCCCTCATCATGTTTGTGTCATTGCATATCACCAAATCCAGAATTGCCTGTCCCTTTGTGGGCTTTACCACAAATTGTTCCAAAAAAATCTCATAGACATTCCATGAAATCCTTTTCCTGAGATACATTACTGATCTTATTATTAATGGATTGGACACTCTGGAGGCAGGAAGGATGTTTTCACTGATAGATGTGTCCAGAACCAGAGGACACAATTTAAAAATAAGGGGGTAAGCCATTTAGAACAGAGTTGAGGAGAAACTTCTTCATCCAGAGAGTAGTGGATATATGGAATGCTCTACCCCAGAAGGCAGTGGAGGCCAAGTCTCTGGATACTTTCAAGAAAGAGATGGATAGAGCTCTTAGAGATAGTGGAATCAAAGCTTATGGGGATAAGACAGGAACAGGATACTGATTGTAGATGATCAGTCATGATCATAATGAATTGTGGTGCTTGCTCGAAGGTCTGAAGGGCCTACTCCTGCACCTAATGTCTATTGTTTATTGACCTGATTTTCCCAGTACACCTGCATTTTGAAGATCCCATGATTACTGTAATAGTGCCATTTTTACACAACTCTTCTATCTCCTGATTTACTTTCTGTTCCAAACCCTGACTACTGCTAGGGGGCCTGTACATAACTCCCATCAGAGTCTTTTACCTTTGCATTTTATCCACTCCACCCATACAATTCTATATCTTCTGATACTATCTAGCTTTTTGCTGGGATTTCTATTCTAATTTCTAACGAACAAGATAACTCGGCCCCCTCTGCCTATCTGCTTGTATTTTCAAAAGGATGCTTACCCTTAGATACTTTATTGCTACCCACCCCCATCCTTTACAGCCACGTCCCTGTGATACACACACCAGCATACCTGCCAATTTCAATCTTTGCGACAAGCTCATTTACCTCGATTCCTGTACTGCACACATTTAAGTTCATCACCCTTAGTCTTGCACAGACTGCCTTCTCATAGTGGTCTCCTCATCTGATGGGCCTGGAATTAGATTCCTGAGCCTTTCTATACTGTCTGTCGTATTACTTGTTGTGGAAACTTTAATAACATCTCCTGCTACACCACCTCACTCCACCAACCACCACCCCCCCCCCCCACCTGGAAAAATCACGCAATGGGATCTTATTTAGAAAAAAACACAGATGTACCCATTGCTTACACAGATACAGTTTTGAAAATAGATATCTGTGAGCTAGAAGCTACTCTTGCAAGTAATTCAAAGTTTGATATTTAATCTGGAATAGAAAGGGAAAAGCTTGACTCACATTAGTTGAGATCCTTTAGGTGATTATAAACACAGATATGCATTCACATATAAATAATGGACCTTTAAATGTAACAGACATTAAACGATTGGACTGAATTCCCATGGACAGTCTTTGACAGTAGTTCAAAGCTCCCATTCTGCTAGCAGGGTGGATAGAATCCCCTACCACTTTTTTGTTTTGTGCTCCCCATCAACCTCCCTGGTTGAATGACTTTGTGGACCAAGGTTCAAGATTTGATACAAAAATATGATTCTTTCTGTATTAGCCGTGAGTGATAGTTTTTGGAAATAAATGAGACTTTGTTTTGCTGTGTGTTTTAAGTTTTTTCAAACCGTGTTTGATATGTATATAACTTGGTTTTTGTTTTATAACAAACTTTCCTTTAATTATTTAGGAACATTTGCAACCTCGCATCTCAATTTCAGTGAATTGAGACGCATTAAATGAAGTCTATCAAACCAGACTTCATACTGGGATCTGAATTGTTCAGTCGTATTGTAAGCTGGGATCATAATCCTCACCCAGTACTCTCTACATCACAGATCAGGTCACACTCTCTTGTATTCCCTGTCACATGTCCTATGTTCATGCATTGCAAACATTTGCACTTCTCTCTCTTACTTTTAGGACCTTTCTTAAACTCAATTCATGTAATGAGTCTTTGACTCATTTTAAGCTTTGGCTGATCACCCATTTTTCTTCACACCATCGTTGTGAAGCACCATGGAATGTATTTTTAATGATAATAAATATAAATTGTGATTATATTGAATACTTCTGTGTGTTATTTTTAGAGAAATGTTGATCTAAGGTGGTAGATCAACGACTTTAAGTGGGTTAAAGGTTAGATTTCAAGAGTTGAGCAAACAAACAAGTGTTTTCAGCATTAATCTGCACAAATCAGGAAAACTGATTTCTATACTTGTGTATTTAAAGCAAGCAGCATTTATCATGAGAAATTGAATTTTGTGCATTCTTCTGCCAAAAGCAAATTGATTGCTCTATGTTTCCAGAACTGAAAATTCTCAAACATCTGATTGATATTACATTTCATGCTACTGACCAGATTCACTTGGTGCTTGATGAAAAAGGGATATCCTGGTTGCATTGCAAGAACAATGTGTGTGGATGTCAAATGATGAAAGTTCAAATTCAACTCCCCTTCTCTCCAGCCTAACAGAGTTCAAGAGTTTGCTAACATTCATGGCCAAGCATCAAACAAGAAACATTACTATGAATTTTTAAGTAGACTCTTGCATCTATGTTGTTTCACTTACTGAACTGGACAAAAACAAACTGGATCACCAAGCCTGCTTCGTGTTGACACTATGCAATGTGCACACATCAATGAAATCCACTCTCGCTGTAGCACAGACTCCAGATGACAAATAAACAGACCAATCAGGTGGAACTCAAATTCCCATTCCAAAGTCTGAAGGCAATCATGTACGTTCTGGAGGATGCAGCACCTAACATCATTTACCCCTTTGAACCCTGGCCACCACCTAAAATTAAACTGACACAATTCTCTTTTAAAACATTTCAATGCCTCCTTCCTAACAACATGTATTGCTAAGGCTCTAAAATCACGAATTCTGCAGGGGAAGGATGTTTTCCAGACTCTGAACCTGACCCGATGCACCGTAACTTGTCCTGATGTCTCATAAGTTCTCTCACTCCTATACTGCTCAAATGACAAAAATGCTTAGGCATAATTGAATAGCTTTTACAGATTTCAATTACTTTTCTTTTTGAAAAAAGAGGGAAGGTACCTGGTTTCTCAAGCCTATTGTGTTGACTGTAGACCATTATATGAAGGATGGTGTGTTACATGTTTAATATCTATGTATCATTATTTGAGGATTTGAAATTTAAACCAAAGCTAAAATAGATTGACAGTTTCATGTCCATGAAGGTATTGTTTTCTTTTTAAAAAACAATAAGATGTCACAAAGCAATTTAACAGTGAGCTTGAGGCATTTTTTCCAATCACACATAGGATAAAATATCTAGCAGGATGAGTATTTACAAAGTTAAACTTTGATGACCAAGAAACAGATCAGGAAAATTAATAGATGGTAGTCCGTAAGAATATTTCACCTTATTAGAATGATAGGTTAATTTGTGATGTTTCAAAACTGACAGAGTTTGTGTAGACATTTTCAAGTTGTCACAACTGAAAAAAAGTTTCTAATCCATCACATTTACCAGCTGTCAGACATCTAATACTTAATTGACAAGACTTCTACCAAAATTTCGACTTTCAGTTGAGAAAGTCCATGCTATTAAGAGCTGCTGGCTAATCAGAGACCAGCAGCTCCAGCTCTCATCAGTACTACAGAGAAGGTAGCTTTGTGACTAATACAATGCTCTCAGTCTCCAAAGATGGAGCAGTGACCTTTAAAAAGGAGTGCATTTTGGGACGGGGTTTCATAAAAAGTGGGAACCAGAAGGACAGGGAGCCCATTGGGACAGGGGAAAATTTAGAGAATGGGGACGGCTCTCAGTCCTCTGTCCTGCATCCAGTCCCTTGACCATACACAGATCAGAGTACATTGTGGGACACCCTACTCAAAGGTAACTGTCTGCCTACAGGTTAACCAGTTGGTAGAACAATTCTGATGCAAACTACCCAAGGATCAAATAATTGGACAGAAAAGGTGGGCTGAGGCCCTTAAAATGACTATTTAAGAACATTGATTAATGATAGAATTCTAAGTTTGGTATTCCTGCCCCAAATGCAACTGTTGTGTAGTTGGGTTGAGGGAGCAGAGCAAAGAGGGGAGAGGAAGGGTGGATCCCAGTTCACCATCATTCCTGATTAAGATTCAAGTTCCTTTCCACCTCAATTCAAAACATTCACCCTTACAATCCTTTCAATGATTCTCATTTGTCTTTTCTTCAGGGCTGATGAAATCCTGTCTTTATAGTTTTTTCTTGTCCTGAGCGAGCCAGCAAACAATGATTGGTGACCTTTATAGAACAGACAGTCAGAAGAGGTGTGAGATGGTAACTTCAACTTCTGCCCAGTAATAGAGATGGGGTCATTTGCAATGGTTTCAATCGATCACTCAGGACAGTTCAGAGTTACTGAATGGACAGTAGGAGTGAGAAGGGGAATGAAACAGAGGTAGACTCTGTGTAATGCCATTTTGCTGTTAACTTTATTCATGGGAAACCAGGAATATAGGAATGTTCTCCGTGTGAAGGGCTTGCTGAAGTCAAGACATTTGAATGACTAGCTGTAGAATTCCAGATGCTCCAGAAATTAGTAACTAGCTAAAAAATTACAGGAGAAAGTGAGTCTGCAGATGCTGGAGATCAAAGTTGAAACTTTATTGCTGGAACAGCACAGCAGGTCAGGCAGCATCCAGGGAACAGGAGATTCGACGTTTCGGGCACAGGCCCTTCTTCAGGAATTCCTGAAGAAGGGCCTGTGCCCGAAATGTCGAATCTCCTGTTCCCTGGATGCTGCCTGACCTGCTGTGCTGTTCCAGCAATAAAGTTTCAACAAAAAATTACAGCCAAGGCTTAAAGTCCTAGAAGCGAAGAAGGGCTCAAAAGAAGTCTGTGTACAATAGTTTAGTTGGAAGCTAGTGTTCCAATTAAACCTGTTGGACTATAGCCTGGTGTTGTGTGATTTTTAACTTTGTACACCCAGTCCAACACCAGCATCTCCAAATCATGACTACAATAGATCAGCTCAGCTTGGAGTGGGAGTTGAAAAACCCACATGCAGTATGATATTTGATGCAATTGGGTATGCTGAGACCTCAGGGAAAGGTTCTGGGGCAATTTTAGCTTCATAAAGCTAACAGTCAGACAGTCAAAGAGTCATAGAATCACACAGCATGCAAACAGGCCATTTGGTCCAATCAGTCCATGCTAACATAATCCAGACCAGAATGTGGTGCTGAAAAAGCACAGCAGGTCAGGCAGCATCCAAGGTTTCTGATATGCTTTTCCAGCACCACACTCTCGACTCTGACCTCCAGCATTTGCAGTCCTCACTTTCTCCTGAACATAATTCCAAACCACCTGCATGAGCCTGGCCCATATCCCTCCAAACCTTACCTATTCATGTACTTATACAAATGTCTTGTGAATGCTGTAATTGTACCCACATCCACCACTTCCATAGGAAGTTAATTCTATATGCGGATCATCCTCTGTGTAAACAATTTGCCCCCATGTCTTTTTTAAAATCTCTCTTGTGTCACATTAAAAATGTACCCCCTAATTTTGAAATCCCCCACCCTAAGGAAAATACACTACAATTAACCCGATCTATATCCCTCATTTCTTTATAAACTTATATCATGTGACTTCTCAACCTCCTACATTCCAGTAAAAAAATTTCTCCACCTTCCCAGCCTTTCTATATAACTCAAACCTTCCATACCTGGCAACATACTGACAAATTTCTTCTGAACCCTTTCCAGCTTAATAGCATCCTTCTTATAACTGGACAACACAATATTCCAGATGAGGGCTCACAATGTCCTTTACAACATCAACATGACTTCCCAACGTCTATACTCAAAGGACTGAGCAATGAAGGCAAGCCTTTTAAACCACCCTGTCTATATGTGACCCAAACTTCAATGAATTATGTACCTGCAACCCTCAGTCTCTTTGTTTTACAACATGACCAAGGCCCTACCATTAATTGTATATGTCCTATTCTTGTTTGTTGCACCAAAATGCAGTACCTCACATTTATCCAGACTGAACTCCATCTGGCATATTCCAGGCCATTGACCCATTTGATCAAGATCCCTTTGTAATCTTAGAAAACCTTCTTCACTGTCTAATATGCCACCAATTTTGTTGTCGTCTGCAAACTTATTAACCATGCCTTCTGTATTCTGATCCAAATCATTCATATAAAAGACAAACAAAAGAGGATCCAGAATTGATCCCTGTGGAACACTGCTGGTGACAGGCCTCCAGTCTGAAAAGTAACCCTCCACAAACACTCTGTCTCCTGTCGTTAGGCCAATTATATATTCAATTGGCAAATTCACCCAATACTCATCCAGTATGATATAAATTTACTAATGAGCCTACCATGCAGAACCTTGTTGAAGGCTTCACTAAAATCCAAGTAAACAGCATCTACTGCCCTGCTCACGTCAATCTTTTTGGTAACTTCCTCAAAAATGGTAAATTCCTCAATCACATTAGTGAGACAGGATTTTTCTTGTGCAAAACCATGCTGACAATCCCTAATCAATTTTTTGCCTCCCAAAATGTCCAAAACTGCCAGTGAAAGACTGAAGTTACCTCATGAATGTGTACTGGAATGCAGTTTTGGAACCCAGGGGACAACAGGCCTAGAACAGAGGGTGACCAACTGGAACATTTCTTGATACAGTCCATAGTGTAGCCATTCTTGAGGCTTTGAATGCCAGATTAGATAATGTGAAGAATTATGATCAGTAGAGAAGTTCAATGAGATTTGATGTTCCATTGTGCCTTGAATGACTGGAAAGATTTGCTGAGAAATCCATGGAACCAGTCTTGAACACATTTGCTCTTTGATCTATGCTGTGGCTGGTTGGTGACAGTCTGTTACTCAAAAGAACTTTGTGTCAATTCTGGGTTTTGGAAGTGGGCACATATGTATTGTAGATTTTAATCCTGTTCTGACCTATGTAGTAGAATATTATTGCTCATTTAATAATATTGAATCCAATGGCTTCATTCTCCTCTTAGGTCTCCTAGATCACTCACATTTAGCAGAGTATTCCAGGCCTGCCTAGAACATTTAAAAGGGCAGGCAGGAGAGCTTAATTGAGTGGGAGGTTAAATATCTGTTTCTCAATGATAGGTCAGATACGTGATATGAGATAAACAGATGTTTTCAGCACAGAAAGAAAACCAATTTTAAAAACTAGGCAATGGGCCTGGTCTGACACTTGAAATGGAGGACTACACAACAAGTACAATACACTGATTTCCCAATGTTATTGGCTACTCTCTCTCTGCAAGGGAGATTGGGTTTCATTAATATGTCATTAATATGTCATGAATATTCATCAACACTTGAATCACATCCACAGGCACAATCTCAGGAAGCTTGCCTGTTCACTAACTATGCATTGGAGGCTTGAATCCAGCTGGATTGCCAAATTTATTTTACAGTCTGATCCACTATTGTGACAGGACTTGATATTCCTTGTAAGAATTGCACTTCTAGTTTAGATATAATTATCATAACTATAGGTATCCCAGGTCACATTTACCTTTATGCCAGCTTTACAATTATTGTCATGGACATTCATCTTCTTATGATACAGCCCAGTTTCTTCTACTCAGCAGCTCTGAGAGTACAAGCCCAGTACAACCTGTTTCAAATGCATCCCTCTAGACTAACAATATAGATGAGGCCCATTCTCTTAACAGCTCTTATTCAATTGTAGAATATTTATTTCAGCCAAGGCCTCAACTTCTCACACATGTCATAATATCATCAGCAAAATCATAGAGTATGTTCCTTCTGTACAGTCCTGGATACATTTTCTGTTCAATTCCCACTTTGACTGTAACTTTCTCAGGTGTCTAATGAAGTTCAAAGAAACTTGAGAAATGCAGTTAATCTCTGGAAGCAATATTGTATTAATTCAAGAATGTTGTAGACTTCAACAGTATCTATCATGATTTTTATCTCCCTCAGATCCATCTTTTTGTTAAATTTCCCATTGCTTCCCCCTTGCGCGATAATTTCGCTTTGTTATTTTTAATCACAACTGTCTTTCACTTTATACATTTTCTCTTTGCATGCCTCCTCACCTCTCCAACTTCTATATTGACCTTTTATATCTCAAGCTTTGTTCTGATCTTATGATTGTTCCTTGATTCAAATAAATATTTTGCTCTGTTCATCTCTCTCCAGAGATGCTGAAGATTTGCACATTGTTTTGTCACTTCTCTTTACCTACACAAGACAAATATTGTAACTTAAACTGCCTCAATCAAAATCCTCTTCACCTACTCTACTCCAGGAAGAACATTGCAGCTTTTTCAACCTGTCCTTGTAACCACAATGCCTCATCATTTCGCCAAACTCATTACATACTCTTTCTGAAGTGTAGTCTTTAGAACTGAGGTTGAATCAATGTAGCTATAAATGTTGTTTCCTGGATTTTGTACGCCTGGTGTCTTTTAAAAAAAATCATTCATGGGATGTGGGTGTCACTGGCTGGGCCATCATTTATTGCTCATGTCTAATTGCCCAGAGGGCAGACATTGCTGCGAGTCTGAAGTCAGATGGAGGCTAAACCTGGTAAGGATAGCAGATTTCATTCCCTAAAGGACATTAATGAAACAGATGGATTTTTATGTCAATCGACAGTGGTTACATGGTCATCATTAGGCTAGCTTTTAACTTCATTTTGTTTTACTGAATTCAAATTTCACCACCTGCCATGGTGGGATTTGAACCCATTTCTGCTTGGGTTTCTGGATTATTAGTTCCTTCCCCAAATTTCACCTACTATATTATTGCTGTCCTGCCACCTTTACAGATTTATGAACAAAGGCCCCCAAGTCTAAACTCCATCTCCTTCAAAATGTATGCATGTGTATTGACTCTCTCCATTTGTACTACAGTGATGTTTCACCTCGCTTCTTTGGGGTGTGAATGACAATAGCCACGGGTTGATCCCATCTCCTGACCACAGTCCCCTACTACTCAAATTCTATTATGACTTTCTACACAGTTTTCAATACAAGCTTCAGGTCATCAGCACATTTTAAAAATATATCCTAAGTAATTGACATATATTGAAAAGAGCAGCAGTTCTTGTACCTTCACACTGATAAATCGATTTTCATGAGAAGCACAGAATCACACATGATTGGCAGTGAATCTTTAAGCTACACTGCTCCCCAGTCCATTTTGATTATAATGTAAACTGAGAGTGTAAACTCTAGGAGCTGAGAGTTGCTCCCAGGATGTACTGAATTCTGTTTGTTTCAATCTATTGTTTTAAAAAAAACCAACAGAATAGCAGATGGTATCTTTTGATCTCACATTAGGGAATTAGCTTGTGGATTTTAATTGTTATTTACCTTCATATAATTTACATCAATATGAATGTGTAAATTGTATGGCCATTGTGAATGATGGCTGCCTCTGGTGAAACAGAGCAGTTGCTTTTTGTAAACTTTCTCTGGTTAAATACATTCATTTTCCTGGAGAGGAATAGGATCCTTGTCCTGATCTGTGCATATAAATATCTATTTGGACAACATTGTCAACGTGAATGGTGCAGAATTTGCTGGAATGATCTTCAATACGGAAACAGACCTATGCATCATTTGTGGTCCAGCTGAGTAACTTTCCACCCCTCTCCATCAAACTCCATCATTTACTTTTACTTCTTTTGTCTTTCATTTCCATATGTAGCTTCACCTTAAAAATATTTATGCCATAAGCCTGATGCATATCAGCCTATCATATGGTACCATGTCCCATATCCATGTCACTCATTGACTGAATAATTTTCTCTTGAACTTCCTGTTGAATGTAAGATGAAGTAAAATAGCAACAGGAAGAGGCCATTCAGCTCTTCATGCCAGCTCTGCCATCATATTAGGTCCTGGCTAAATTTCTAATTTAAGAAAATTTTCCTGCAATCACTTTGTAACCTTTGACATTTTAACATGTGAAAATTTATCGGTATCAGTCTTGGAAACAGTTAACTCTCTAATGAACAGGATTCCATGGACTCACCAGTCTTGGCGTAAAGAAATTCCTCCTTATCTCAGTCCCAAACGGGATCACCCTTCATCCAAGATGGTCTCACTTGGTCCTAGATTTCTTCCTGCAGCTACCCTGTTGATGACTACTGGAATTTTCTGTGTGCAGATGAGACCACGTCTCATTCTTCTAACCTCCTAAGTTGGTCAAATCTTTCCTCCTAGTACACTACCTCTAGCCTAAAAATGTGTTTTGTTAACCATCCAGTGCTCCCTCTATGGTAGATCTGATTTTCTTTGGTGAAAGAGACCCATCATCTAAACTATTTCAACTGTAAGCTTATCAAGTCTCCATGGGATTGCCTTTGGCATTCTTTACTCCTTTAAGTAAACCATCATGTAATAAGGGCCAGCATACCACACCATCTTAGTTGCTTGCTATGCCTGCATGTTAGCTCTCAGCAACTCATGAACACAGACATCTAAGTTATTCACAAGTTCAACACTTCACAGCTTCTTACAATGTTTTACTAAATATACAATGTCAACTTGCAATGCAGCTTATTCTATCTGGAGTTTTTTTGCCCTTAAATTTAACTTCATCAAATCTCCTTGAAATGTCATTGCACCTTCTGAACAACTCCCTTTCCCACTTTGTTTTGAGCAATTTACAAACTTGAAATAAAATATATAGGCTCCATGTTGAAGTCATTAAAATACATTGTGAACAGTCGTGTTCCATTCTTTTGATACAAGTCCCAGCCTGCTACCCTGAAGCTTTTGTTTGCTTAATGTGAGCATCACTGGCTCACCAGCATTTATTGTCCATCCCTACAAGTGGTAGCAGCCTCCTTGATCTGCTGCAGATCAATGTGCTATAGGTTGACCCAAAATGCCATTAGGGAGGCAATGCCAAAATTTTCCTCCAGTGACAGTGAAGGAATGGCAACATATTTGCAAGTCAGGATGGTGAAGGACTTGGAGAGAAACATGTAGGTGATAGTATTCCCATGTATCTGCTGACCTTCTTCTTTTAAATGGAAGTGGCCAAGGGTTTGGAAGATGCCATCTAAGGATTTTTGGTGAATCTCTGCAGAGCATTTTGCAGATTGTAAACACTGCTGCTGCAGAGCGTAGGTGGTGGAGGGAGTGGATGTTTGTGAATGTCATGCCAATCAGGTGGACTGCTTTGTTCTGCATGATGTCAAGCCTGAGTGTTGTTGGAGCTGCACCCATTCAGGAAAGGAGGGAGTATTCAAACACACTCCTGACATCTGCCTTAAAGGTGATGGACAGGCTTTGGGACTTCAGATAAGTTACTCACTGCAGTATTCTGAACCTCTGATCTGCTCTTGTAACCAATGTGTATGTCATTGAGTTTCTAGGCAATGATAATTCCAAGGATGTTGGTAGTGGGGAATTCAGTGGTGGTAACACCATTGACGGTCAAGGGGTGGTGGTTTGATTGTCTCCTCTTAGACATGGTCATTGCCTGGCATTTGTGTGGCGCAAATGTTACTTGCCATTTGTCAGCCAAAACCTGAAAATTGTCCAGATTTTGTTGCAATTGAATATGGACTGCTTGAGTATCTGAGTTGCTGCGAATGGTGCTGAACATTGTTCAATCATCTGCAACAATTCCCACTTTGAACATACAATGTTCTTAATTGACACCTCATTGAAAGCTGTCTGAAAATCTAGATACATCACATCTGCCAATTCCCCTTTATCTATTCCTCAAGTTACATCCTTCAAACACATCAAGTTTGACCACTATGATTTGCCCCATTATATATCCATGATTGGCTTTGCTCATTCCTGCCATTAATTTTGAAGTGTCCTGCCATTACATTGTTTATTCTGGATTCTGGTATTTTCCTTGCAACTGACATTAGGCTAACAGATCTGTAATTTTCTCTGCTCCTCTTATGGTGTTTGATTACATTTTCTGTCTCTTACTCAGCTAAGACCATTCTAGAGTGTCTCAACATCTAAATATGAAAACCAATGTATCCATGATCACTTATAGTCTTTTTTACACTCTCTCACTTTTCCAGCATGTAGATCAAGTTCATGTGCTATTAATTTCTGAAAAAACATTTTGAAAAAAAATAATATCTTGAAGTTCTTAGGTTTTTAGTATTGTCTTTCACAATGACAGACACAGTATTTCTTTAGTTTTTCTGCTAATCTATGTGTCTCACTATAAATTCTCCTAACTCTGTTTATAACAGACATACACTTTCCTTTGTTAACTTTTTTGTTTTTACAGAACTGTAAAGATCTTTACAGTACTTTCTTGGTCACTTATTTACTTCTATTTTCTTTATCTTAATCTTTTTTTTGTACCGCCTTTGCAGAATTGTAGAATCTTTCTAATTCTCAAGCTTACCATCTTTGGGGATCTTTATCAGCATCTTCTTTTGATTGATGCACATTTTTTTGCTACGAATGGCTGGAACAATTTCCTCGCTTTCTTTTATACAGTAAAGCAATACATTTTTGTTCCATGTAAGTTCTTTAAATGGTAGGCATTTACTGTCTGCCATTATGACCTTTAATGTAGTTTTCTAATCTACCATGACCAATTTATCTCTCACAGCTTTACTTTATATTGATCCAACATAAGGAACTAGTTTCTAACTAAACAACATCATCGGCAAACTTCACATAGCACAATGTCATAGTATGGCCCTCCTTCCTAAAGTCTCCTTTACAACAAGATTAATTAGCCTTTTTAGATTTCACAATGATAGATCTAAAATAGCTGTTCCCAGTTGAGTCCTCAGTATACCTCTCTAGAACAAATACCATACACCTCTCTGAGTATTTGTCCTCCACAATATTAGGACTAATGAGATTTATGCAGTCTACATGTAAATCAGCAACCCCCATGGTTACAATATTGCTTTTGCTGCACACAACTCTAATTTTCTGATTTACATTACCACTACTATTTGCTGGCTTATAAACAGCCCTCAGTAATGTTTTTCTCCTCTTTGCTATTCTTTCATTCCAGGCAAATAGTTACCTCACTTTAAAATTATAACCCTCATCACTGTATGAATACATCTTTAATTAACAGAGTTACCCCATGACATCGTTCCAAGTTCCATAACCTTACTGGATGCAATGCACTCTGGATACTGAAGTCCCCATTTTTTTAATAACCATGACTCTGTAATGGCTATCGTATTGCACATGTGAAATTTTATTCGAATTGAACACTATCTGTTTTTAAATGAATGCTGAAGCCATATATAGAGCCCTCAATTTGTTTTTGCTCTCCTTCCTGTTTTTTTTGTAAATTCTGACCCTGTTTGTTGGCATATTCTTCAGGTTACAATCACTGTGTCTCCCTCCAATATCTTGATTGTTACCCTTATTGCTTCCTTTAATTGGCCTAGATCCCCTCAATCCCAAAGTCCTCCCCACATCCCTGGTCATTTAACATACATGAACACTTGTTCATGCTTCAAGACATGCTTCAACATGTTGCAAGTGGTCCATCAAAATAGTAAAGCCCTCAATTTCCCCAATACCAGTGCCCTTGAACTGGAACTCTAAACACCCACACCCGTCTTAGAGCCAATTTACACATAGTTCTGGTAATAATCCAAAATAATTGCCATTGAAGTTCTGCTTTTTAGTTTTGTGCAGAGATGCTTATACTTCATGTGCAGATAATCTTATCCTGTGTCATTGATGCCAACATGGAACACTACAATTGGATCCCTTTCCCCTCTGTCTGCCTTGGTATCACTAAGCCTTCCACCACACACTCTCCTTCCCGAGCGCAATGTTCACTCCAAATAAAAGCCGAAATCCTCAACTCAAACCCCAGCAAGCAACACAGCTTTCCAGTTTCCAGCAGTCACTGCAGAAAATGTCATCTATCACCAGGCCAGGTCTCTTACCACCGCAGCATTTCTTTCTACTCCCTCTACTTGGATAGCCTCCTGTACCACGATCAGTCAAAATTAATCAATTTCATGTCCAATTTCCATCTTGTTCTCACTTTCACTGGTCCATCTCTGACTCCTTCCTCCTTTTCTCTTCCAATTCTGGAGCTAGGCTGGCCACCATTATTCATGACAAAACAACTAACTTTCACAGTTGCCTTGATTATTCAACCTCACACCCTGCTTCCTGCAAGGACTCCATCCCATTTTTCCAGTTTCTTCACTTCCATCAATTAATTCTGATGATGCTACCTTCCACAGGGTGGCCTCAAAAATGTCGAGTTGGCTCCTCAAACAAGAATTCCCTGCTACTTTGGTCAACAGGTCCCTAAGTCATATTTGAACTGTCTCTCACTCTTCTGCCCTCACCCCCTTCCCTCCCATAACAATGATAGGGTTCCTCTTGTCCTCACTTGCCACTCCAGCAGGCTCCATATCCAATGGATTGAAAGCCACCATTTTCCTTACCTCCAATGGGATGCATGATAAAACAAATTCTTCTCCCCTGCCTTGTCAGCATTCTGCAGTGACCATTCCTCCCGAGACATTCTGATATACTCCTCCTCCATTCCCCACATTGCACATTCCAACGCAATTGCAGATGTATGACCTGCCTGTTTTTCTCATCCATCTTCACCATCCAAGGCCCCAGGAATATATTTCAGTTGAAGCAGCAATTCACTTGTACTTCACTCAACCCTCACAGCACCAGAGACCTGGGTTCAATTCCCACCTCAGGCAACTCTCTGTGTCGATTTTGCACATTCTCCCTGTGTCTGCGTGGGTTTCCTCCGGGTGCTCCGGTTCCCTCCCACAATCCAAAAATATGCAGGTTAGGTGAATTGGCCATGCTAAATTGCCCGTAGTGTAATTTACCGAAGGGGTAAATGTAGGGGAATGAGTCTGGGTGGATTGCGCTTCGGCGGGTCGGCGTGGATTTGTTGGACCGAAGGGCCTGTTTCCACACTGTAAGTAATCTAATCTAATCTAATCTAATCTAATCTATTTTACTGTATTTGTTGTTCAACATGTGGTCTCCTGTGCATTGGAGAGATGAAGCACAAGCTAGGTGCCTCTTTGCAGAACACCAATGCTCTGTTCACAAAAATGACCCTGAGTTTCCAGTTGCCTGCCATTTCAACACTGTGTTCCCATGCCAACATTTTTTGTTACCCATTCCCATGTTTTTCTCGGCCCATCATCAAATAATACAGGTTGCATTCAGTAAACTAACACATTTTCTCACTCTTAGTTCTTATTTCCAATTATTCAGCTTTTCTTGTGTCCTGGCCTGCTATGCATATTCTCCATGTTTATCCATCGCTTTCAAATATCTCCCTCTGGGTTCCATCTCCAGGTATCTACTCACCTCTTCCCTTCTCCAGCTTCCCCTAATTGAAAGCAATATTTGGGGATAAACAGATTTTGTTTTTATTTGGCAAGAGTTAACTACAGGACAGTCAGAGACATCAATACTATGATATTAACCATTGACAGTCTAAATCAATGATTTAACAACAGAGATATTGATAGGTTAGGTGACTGGACAAAATATTGTTATGAAGAATCACATAGAAAACCATGAACTTGTTGATTTAGCGGGAAGAATATGTCAGCACTTTAACACTTAAAAGGAGAGAGATTGCAGATCTTGGTGTCTGCAGAGGGGCTTCAGGTGTCCTGGTGCATGAATCATGTTAGTATGTTAATAATACAGAAAGTAATTAGGAAAGCAATTTGAATTATGACATATTTGGCAAGGGGAATACAATATTAAAGAAACATTTACTTTATCTATATGGCACTTTTGTGAAACCTCTTTGAAATACTCTACAGCTTAAGTCTCTTTATTTGGAAACAGATGTATAGACAATTATATTAGAAGCAATTCAGAGATGGATCACTTGACTCACTATGGGATGAGGGCTGATCTTATGAACAAAAGTTGAACAGGTTGGGTCAATATCCATTCAAGTTAGGAAGGGCGAAAGGTGATCTTATTGAAATATAAAAGCTCCTGAGGGAACTGGATATAGTAAATGTCTGAATAATGTTTATTCAACTAAGGGGGACTGGGATGAAGGGACTTGGCTTAAAATTTGGAGATATCACATTTAAGACAAAGATATGGAACTCTTTTCCTTTAAGAACTCTACTTTGTAGAATTCTCTTCCCAAGAAAACAGTGGATGCTGTGTCATTGAATTTACTCAAGCCTGAATTAGATAGATTTGTGATAAAGGCACAAATCAAGAGTTACGGCGGCCAGACAGAATGTATGAGACTGAGAACATGCCCAGATCAGTCATGATCTTATCAAATGCAGGAGTGAGCTTGAGAGATCAAATGGCCTATTCCCTGCTCTGAAGCTAATGTTCCAATAGCTGTGTTATGTTGTTTCATGTCTTTTAACACACCTGCGAACAAAATACATTTTTTTTGCAACTGGCTACACTTAGTGCGCAATTATTAAACCAAGGTTAGACTAATCTGAGACAATACAAAAAATGTTTATGACAAACTAGTCAAGTGGAAGAATGCTTGATAGCACCTCTGTGCCCCAGGTGCTGAATATAACTGATCAGTATGCATTGTCTGCAACATGTGAAAAGCTGAAGCCAAGTAGTTCAACATGCAGAGCAGGAAAAATAAAGGATAATGGATGACTGGTCATATAGTGTGTGACAGTCTGATCCTAAGGCTCGACACCAACATGAAGCCACCTAACCACTGTTTATTAAGCTTATGAAAAAAAAGACTGCTAAAGGATTACACCGTCCATCTTCCGAGAAAAATGCAACCATCTTTCACATTGTTGTGAACTGCCTCTGAAGTTAAGGCAGATAGAGCTTAATCGCGGGAAGCACTCATGAAATTATTTTTTGTATGCTGGCACATGTTTTGTTGGAAATGTCACTAAATATCACCTCCACAACATTGTGTTTAAAACAAAATCATTGGACTGCATACCTATTATTAGTTTGGGAGTCATGAGTCAGGTAATTTCCTGGCATCATGTCCCAAGGTCTGAGTGAATGTGTGTTCATGTTTGATTTTCACTTTGAGATTGTGGAATTGAACTGGAGTCTAGACTGCTGACTCCGAGTCAAAGAGGGTGGATGCAGGTTGGAAGGTGCCTCCAATCTTTGGGATACAGGTCCAATTCTGTGGATAATTCTGAGACTACAAAGTCCTCACCCCTGATTTCTCACTACAACTCAACCACATCCCCTTCTCAGATTGCCCACTATGAATACAAGTCTTATAGTAACATTGGAAAGTGTTTGATTTGCACACAAAATAAAAATCATCTATTAATTCAGCACCTGAAAATGATTGCTATTTGATTCAAAATTTATTTGAAATATCTTTCTTCTCTTGAAAGTTCACGATGACGTGTAGTCGCCATGAGCTTTAAAATTTTCCGATCAAATGTCTCCCAGCTCTAAAACAAGTTCTCAGTTGGTTGACCAACTGACTGACTTGGCATGCTTCAAATAGACTTGAGGAACACCTGATTCATGGAACATATATGGAAAACTCATAATTGAGCAGACATTGAAAAGGCTGAAGTCACTGTCACTTGGAGCTCACGATATAAAATTCATCATGTTTGCTGCTCGGTCGAAATGGTGTTCAACAGGAATTGGTGGGAAAAGTGTAAAGGCTGTAAGACTATAAGACATAGGAGCACAAGTAGGCCATTCAGACTTGAATGTACAAATGAACAGGCCTTAACAGCCCTCTGTTGAAAAGAATTCCACCGATTCACTACCCTTTGAGAAGAAATTTCTCATCTGTCTTAAACGTGTGACCCCTTAATCTGAGATTATGTCCTCTGGTCCTAGACTCCCCAACAAAGAGAAACAACCTACCACATCCACACTGTCAAGTCTCTTAAGAGCCTTATATGTTTCAAGAAAGATGTCTCTTACTTGTCTCTCATCCAATGAGCACAGACCCAACCTATTCAACCTCTCCTCATCAGATAGTCCTTCCATATCTGGGATCAGCCTACTGAACCTTCACTGGATTGCTTCCAATACCAGCATATCTTTCCTTAAATAAGGGGCCCAAAACTGTTCTCAGTTTTTTAGCTGTGGTCTGATTGGTGCTTTGCATCATTTTAGAAAAATGTCACTACTTTCATATTCCATTACCTTGGAAATAAAGATCAACATTCCATTGACCTTCCCTATTACCCACTGAACTCTAATGCTAGCATTTTCGAATACACTCCGATCGGGTGTATAAGATTCTGAAAGGGGAGGGTGGACAGCCAGAAATCGTGTTACATATTGGCACCAATGATATAGCCAGGAAAAGGATTGAGGATATAAAAAGTGATTTCAGGGAGTTAGGATGGAAGCTGCAAAGCAGGATGAACAACGTAGTGTTTTGTAGTTTACTACCGGTGCCACGAGATAGCGAGGTGAGGAACAGGGAGCGGGCGCAGCTTAACATGTGGCTGCGCAGCTGGTGTAGGAGGGAGGGCTTCAGATATGTAGATAATTGGGATGCCTTCAGGCGAAGATGGGACCTGTACATGAAGGATGGGTTGCACCTGAACTGGAAGGGGACCAATGTCCTGGGTGGAAGGTTTGCTCGAGTGGTTCAGGAGGGTTTAAACTAGTATGGCAGGGGGGTGGGAACCTGAGATATATACCAGTGGTGAGAGTTGATGGAGATGAGGCAATAGCAAGAGGTAGACCAGCTAGTGGGAAGGAATTTCCTGGGAAAGAATGAAGGGATTGGTTAAAGTGTGTTTGCTTTAATGCAAGGAGTATTAGGAATAAAAGTGATGAACTTAGAGCATGGATCAGTACCTGGAGCTATGATGTTGTGGCCATAACAGAGACATGGGTTTCTCAGGGGCAGGAATGGTTGCTGGATGTTCTAGCATTTAGAACATTTAAAAAGAATAGGGAGGGGTGAAAAGAGGAGGGGGTGTAGCACTACTAATCAGAGAGGGCATCACAGCCACAGAAGTTACCATTGTCGAGGAGGGTCTGCCTACTGAGTCAGTATGGGTGGAAATTAGGAACAGTAAGGGAGTAGTCACCTCATTAGGGGTTTACTAGAGGCCCCCCCAATAGCAGCAGGGAGATTGAAGAAAGCACAGGTCGGTAGATTTTGGAAAATTGTGAATGTAGTAGTGTTGTTGTAATGGGTGACTTTAACTTTCCCAATATTGATTGGAACCTCCTTCGAACAGATGGTTTGGAAGGAGCTGTTTTTGTAAGGTGTGTTCAGGAGGGTTTCCTAACTCAGTACGTTGACAGGCCGACAAGGGGAGAGGCCATTTTGGATTTGGGACTCAGCAATGAGCCGGGGCAGGAGTCAGATCTTGCGGTGGGAGAGCATGTTGGTGATAATGACCACAACTGCCTCACATTCTACATAGCCATGAAGAAGGAGAGGAGCAGGCACAATGGGAATAAGGTAACTATGATGCTATCAGACGTGAGTTGGGAAACATGAACTGGGAGCAATTGTTCCATGGAAAGGGCACTATAGACATGTGGAGACAGTTTAAGGAACAGTTGTTGCAATTGATGCATAAATGTGTTCCTCTGAGACAGGCAACAAGGGGTAAGATAAAGGAACCTTGGATGACGAGAGCGGAGGAGCTTCTCGTCAAAAGAAAGAAGGCAGCTTACGTAAGGTGGCGGAAGCAAGGGTCTTGCTCAGCTCTAAGAGAATTACAGGCAGGCGAGGAAGGAGTTCAAAAATGGTCTGAAGAGAGCCAGGAGGGGGCACGAAAAAGGCTTGGCAGGAAGGATTAGGGAGAATCCAAAGGCATTTTACAAGTATGTGAGGAATAAGAGAATGATCAAAGAAAGAGTTGGGCCGATCAGGGATAGCATAGGGAACTTGTGTATAGAGTCTGAGGAGGTAGGGGAAGTTCTAAATGAGTTTTTTGCTTCTGTCTTTACTAAAGAAAAGGACCTTGTAGTGAATGAAACCATTGAGGAGCAGGTAAGCATGCTGGAACGGATAGAGATTGAGGAAGCTGATGTGCTGAACATTTTGACAAACATTAAGATTGACAAGTCGCCAGGGCCAGACCAGATTTGTCCTCGGCTGCTTTGGGAAGCGAGAAATGTGACTGCTTTGCCACTTGCGAAGTTCTTTGCATTCTCGCTCTCCACCGGTGTCATACCTGAGGACTGGCGGGAGGCAAATGTAATTCCTTGCTTCAAGAAAGGAAATAGGGAAATCCCCGGCAATTACAGACCAGTCAGTCTCACGTCTATCATCTGCAAGGTGTTAGAAAGGATTCTGAGGGATCGGATTTATGTCCATCTGGAAGAGCATGGCTTGATTAAATGCAGTCAGCATGGCTTTGTGAGGGGCAGGTCATGCTTCACAAATCTTATTGAGTTCTTTGAGCATGTTACTAGACAAGTTGATGAGGGTCAAGCGGCGGATGTGGTGTATATGGACTTCAGCAAGGCATTTGATAATGTTCCCCATGGTAGGCTCGTTCAGAAGGTCAGGAGGAATGGGATACAGGGAAATTTAGTTGTCTGGATACAGAATTGGCTGGTCGACAGAAGACAGCGAGTGGTAGTGGAAGGAAAGTATTCTGCCTGGAAGTCAGTGGTGAGTGGTGTTCCACAGGGCTCTGTTCTTGGGCCTCTACTCTTTGTAATTTTCATTAATAACTTGGATGAGGAGATTGAAGGATGGGTTAGCAAGTTTGCAGACGACACAAAGGTTGGAGGTGTCATTGACAGTATAGAGGACTGCAGCGTGACATTGACAGGATGCAGAGATGGGCTGAGACGTGGCAGATGGAGTTCAACCTGGATAAATGCGAAGTGATGCATCTTGGAAGGTCGAACTTGAAAGTTGAGTACAGGATTAAAGACAGGATTCTTGGCAGTGTGGAGGAACAGCAGGATCTTGGTGTGCAGGTACATAGATCCCTTAAGATTGCCACCCAAGTGGACAGGGTTGTTAAGAAAGCATATGGTGTTTTGGCTTTCATTAACAGGGGGATTGAGTTTAAGAGCCATGAGATCTTGTTGCAGCTCTATAAAACTTTTGGTTAGACTGCACTTGGAATATTGTGTCCAGTCCTGGTCGCCGTCTTATAGGAAAGATGTGGAGAGGGTTCAGAGGAGGTTTACCAGGATGCTGCCTGGAATGGAGAGTTTATCTTACGAAGAGAGGTTGACTGAGCTCGGACTTTTTTCATTGGAAAAAAGAAGGAAGAGAGGGGACCTAATTGAGGTGTACAAGATAATGAGAGGTATAGATAGAGTTGATAGCCAGAGACTTTTTCCCAGGGCAGAAATTGTTAAAATGAGGGGTCATAGTTTTAAGCTGTTTGGCGGAAAGGATAGAGGGGATTTCAGAGGCGGGTTCTTTAGGCAGAGAGTTGTTGGAGCATAGAATGCGTTGCAAGCAGCAGTTGTGGAAGCGAGGTCATTGGAGATATTTAAGAGACTGCTGGACATGCATATGGTCACAGAAATTTGAGGGGTCATACATTAGGTTTACCTTTCATGAGGGTCAATGGTCAGCACAACATCGTGGGCTGAAGGGCCTGTTCTGTGCTGTACTGTTCTATGTTCTATGCTCTATGTTCGATGGAAATGACTCCCAAATCTCTCTGTTTCACAGCTTTCTGCAATCTGTCTCTATTTCTCATACATTTGTTCTGCCAAAGTGTATAATCTCTCATTTTCCATCATTATATTCCATTATTTTCTTGATTTCTGCCAAGGTTTTGCCATTTGCTTAACTTGTCTATATCCCTCTGCAAACATTGTGTTATCTTCATTATGTGCCTTTCTACTTATCTTGGTAATGGAACATTCTGCACCTTCATTCAAGTCCTTTAAATTGCAAATAGTTGTGCCACAGCATTGATCTTCATGGTATACCAAAAGTTGCAGGTTGCCGTCCCAAAAATGCTACTTTATCTTATATTAGTTGATTAATTCTCTATCCATATTAACACATCACCTCTGACACTATGGGATCTTATTAACTACCCTAATATGCAGTACCTAATCAAATAGGACCATCCCACCTCCTTGTCCGACTGCCAGACATGGATTTGACAGCATCCATCCACTTACGAACATGGAACTATTAAAATGAGCAGCAGGCATAGACCATTGAGTCATTCAAACCTGTTCTGCTAAACACAGCTATCTTGTACAGTATTCCTGCTTTCTCTCATTTCCCTTGATACCTTTTAAAATTAAAAATATACTCAGTGATTTTGCTTCCACAGTCTCTATAATAATGATTTCCATAGGTTCACTACTCTTTGAGTGAAAAATTTAAAAATTTTCACCTCAGTCCCACCTTGTATCCTGAGACCAAGGCCCAGAGTGTCGACTGCCCAACCGGGGGAATAAAAATCTTCCTGCATCTACTCTACTCAGCCTGTTATAACTTTATAAGTTTCATTCAGATCACCTCTCACCCTTCTAAACTCGAGTGAATAGAGATTCAATCAATGAATTGCTCCTCAGAGTGGAAACAGCAAGACTGTTCTTTCAGCCTAGTTAACTGTTGCTGCACTTCTATGGCAAGTACGTTCTTTCTTAGATAGGGAGACAAACTGCATGGAATACTCCAGATGTGGTCTCATCAAGATCCTGTATAACTTCAGGAAGTCATTCCTACTTCAGAACTTCAATCTTGTTGCAATGAAGACCAATATAACATTTGCCTTCTGAATTGCTTGTTGCACCTGCCTAATTTTGTTGTAAAAAGACACCCAAACCCCTTTATACATGCACATTTTCCAACATGTTACCCTTTAAGTAATAATCTTCCTTTTTTTCATACCAATGTTTATACCATTTTGCCATGTTATATTGCATCTCATGTTTGCCTACTCAACTTGACTAAATCACCTTGGAGCCTCTTTGCATCCTCTTCATTATGCCATCCAGTTTTGTGCCCTCAAACTTGGAAAAATTGCATTTTGTTCCTTTATCAAGAACATTTGCATATAAATTGTGAATATCTGGGGCTCAAGCACTTTTCTTTGTGGTATCTCACGAGTCTCTGTGTATGCCACTTGGAAAAAGACCCATGTATTCTCAATCTCTGTTTTCTTATCTATATATTACACCTTATCCCATGAGCTTTACTTTTGCCCATTAACAACCTATATGGGACCTTATCAAAAGCTTTCTGAAAATCCAAAACACCACATCTACTGGTATTTCCTCATGTGTTATATTAGCTACATCCCCAAAAAACTCAGTAGATTTGTTAAGCATGACTTCCCTTCCATATACCCATGCTACTTTTGTTCAATCATGTTAATGATTTCCAAGTATTCAATTATCATATCTTCTATAATAGAGTCTATCATTTTCCTCACTATTGATGTTGGGTTAACTAGTCTGTAATTCTCTGTTTATATACTCCCTCCTTTTTTTACACAGTGGGCTTACATTTGCCATCCTCTAATTTGTAGGGACTGCTCTAGTGTCTGTATAATTTTGGAAGATATGTATCTAATATTTCTGGGACCACATCTTTTAGTACTCTGGGATGTAGATTATTAGCCTTTGAACCCACTAAATGCCCGAGCAATACTTTTGAGTAATACAGATTGCCTCCTGTTCTGCCCTCAATAGATCTTTGTGGGTCCCCATCATTTCTCAGAAGTTATCTGTTTTTTATTTAAGAGGACAGAATCAGAGCTCTTCTGTCATTTCTTTGTTCACCATTTTAATTTTCTGGATTCTCACAGTAAGGGACTTATATTTGTCTTTACTCATCTTTTTCTCTTTGTATGTTTTCTGGTCAGTTTTTGCATTCTCTGAAATTTTATGCTCATACTCTATTTTTGCCCTCTTGAGCAAATTTTTCACATAACTTATTCAAAACCTATAACTTGTTAAATTTAAAATTTACCCAAAAGACCTTCTCAATTAGATTTGTTTTCATCTTATACTGAATGACTCCCAAAATGAGATTATTCACAAAACAGTTATCTCAGTTAGAAACAGGAAAGGAGGAGTCACCATGCTGGGAGTTTTCTATAGGCCTCCGAATAGTCCCAGAGATGTAGAGGAAAGGATAGCAAAGATGATTCTTGATAGGAGTGAGAGAGGCAGGGTAGTTGTCATGGGGGACTTCAACTATCCAAATATTGACTGGGATCACGACAGTACGAGTACTATAGATGGGTCAGTTTTTGTCCAGTGTGTGTAGGAGAGCTTCCTGACACAGTATGTAGACAGGCCTACAAGGGGCGAAGCCACTTTAGATTTAATACTGTCTAACGAGCCTGGCCAGGTGTTAGATTTGGAAGTGGGTGAGCACTTTGGAGACAGCGATCACAATTCCAAAAGGTTTACTTTAGTGATAGAAAGGGATAGGTGTACTCCACCAAGCAAGAGTTACAGCTGGGGGAAGAGAAATTACGATGCAATTAGGAAAGATTACGAAGCGTAGAATGGGGAAAGAAACAGCAGGGGATGAGCACATTAAAAATGTGGAGCTTATTCAAGGAAAAGCTGCTGTGTGTCCTAGATAAGTATGTACCTGTCAGGCAGGGAGGAAGACATAGAACGCGTGAGCCATGGTTTACTAAGGAAGTGGAATCCCTGGTCAAGAAGAAGAAGAAGGCTTATGTTAGGACAAAATGTGAAAACTCAGTTAGGGCACTTGAAGGTTACAAGGAAGTCAGGAAAGATCTAAAAAGAGAGCTCAGAAGAGCCAGGAGGAGACATGAGAAGTTGTTGGCAGATAGGATCAGGGTTAACCCTAAGGCTTTCCATAGGTATGTCAGGAATAAAAGAATTACAAGAGTTAAATTAGGGCCAATCAAGGATAATAGTGGGAAGTTGTGCATGGAGTCAGAGGAGATAGGGGAAACACTAACTAAATATTTTTAGACAGTGTTCACTATAGAAAATGAAAATTTGGCAAGGAAGATACAGAGATACTTGCATCAAGACTAGAAGAGATTGTGGTTCACAAGGAAGAGGTATTAGTAATACTGCAGAGTGTGAAAATAGACAAGTCCCTTGGGCCAGATGGGATCTATCCTAGGATCCTCTGGGAAGCAAGGGAAAAGATTGCAGAGCCTTTGGCACTGATCTTCAAATCATCATTGTCTACAGGAATAATGCCTAAGGACTGGAGGATAGCAAATGTGGTTCCCTTGTTCAAAAATGGTAGTAGAGACAACCCTGGTAATTACAGACCAGTGAGTCTCACTTCAGTTGTTGGTAAAGTGTTGGAAAAGGTTATAAGAGATAGGATTTATAACCATCTAGAAAAGAATAATCTGATCAGGGACAGTCAGCACGGTTTTGTGAAGGGTAGGTTGTGCCTAACGAATCTTATTGAGTCTTTCAACAAAGTGACCAAACAGGTAGATGAGAGTAAACAGGTTGATGTGGTGTATATGGATTTCAGCAAGGCGTTCGATAAGGTTTCCCACAGTAGGCTATTATAAAAAATACAGAGGAATGGGATTGTGGGAGACATAGCAGTTTGGATCAGTAATTGGCTTGTTGAAAGAAAACAGAGGGTTGTAGTTGATGGAACATGTTCATCTTGGTATCCAGTTACTAGCGGCGTACTGCAAGAGTCGGCGTTGGGTCCACTGCTGTTCATCATTTTTATAAATGACCTGGATGAGGACTTAGAAGGGTGGGTTTGTAAATTTGCAGACAACACTAAGGTCAGTGCAGTTGTGGATAGTGACGAAGGATGTAGTAGGTTGCAGAGAGACATAGATAGGATGCAGAGCTGGGCTGAGAGGTGGCAAATGGAGTTTAATGTGGACAAGTGTGAGGTGATACACTTCGGATGGAGTAATCGGAATGCAATGTACTGGGCGAATGGTAAGATTCTTGGGAGTGCAGATGAGCAGAGAGATCTTGGTGTCCATGTACACAGATCCCTGAAAGTTGCCACCCAGATTGACAGGGTTGTTAAGAAGGCATACAATGTTTTGGCCTGTATTAATAGAGGGATTGAGTTCCAGAACCAGGAGGTTATGCTGCAGCTGTACAAAGCTCTCGTACAGCCACACTTGGAGTACTGTGTACAGTTCTGGTCACCGCATTATAAGAAGGATATGGAAGCTTTGGAAAGGGTGCAGAGGCGATCTACTAGGATGTTGTCTGGGATGGAAGGAATGTCTTACGAGGAAAGGCTGAGGGTCTTGAGGCTGTTCTTGTTAGAGAGAAGAAGGTTGAGAGGTGACTTAATAGAGACATATAAGATAATCAGAGGGTTAGTCTTTTTCCAAGTATGGGGATGGCAAACACGAGGGGACACAACTTTAAAGTAAGGAGAGATAGGTATAAGGCAGATGTCAGAGGTAGTTTCTTTACTCAGAGAGTAGTAAGGGTATGGAATGCTCTCCTGCAACGGTAGTAGATTCGCCAAGTTTAAGTGCATTTAAGTCGTCATTGGACAGGCATATGGACGTACATGGAATAGTGTAGGTGGGATGGGCTTCAGATTAGTATGACAGGGCGGCGCAACATCGAGGGCCGAAGGGCCTGTACTGCACTGTAATGTTCTATGTTCTATGTTCTATCTCAGTTCTGGCTAGTTTCCAAAATTGTTCATCACTTTCATCTTTTATTGCCTCAACCATTTTAACCATGTTACCAGCATTCATTCCAGTCCTGAAATGTAAACTGTTCAGCTAATTCGTTAGAATTATTTTGTTTTGGTTTTTAAAATCATTTATATCAATGGCACATGTCACTTTTTAACCTTTCAGAGTTCAATCATTTCATTTTTAAAATCAATGCATTAGTCTGAAGACAACTTTTCAGAGTGTTCAAAACAAAATTTTGCAAGCTGGGAAATACATTCTATTGCATGTTTCCTCAGAGTAACAATCTATCTCAAATAAATAAGAGATAGTCCACAGTGTGAAAGATCAATACATTTTTTTCTCATAAAGCACTTTAATCCATTATCAGTCTTTTCACAGACTTTAAAAAAATAGTTTGGTGGCTTATTGTTGGTCTTGAGCATTAGGATCAGTAATGCCATGTGAATTAGTGAGTAAGTGGCCAAAGGGTGAAATGGGCATGAAATGGCTATTAAGAAATGCTGGTTTCAAAATCTGTATTTACTGCAAAATTTTCTGGCGATAATAATTTAAATATGTCTTCAGTTGCTGAAACAAACATGAGCAGATTCAATACTCAAGCACATGATTAAACATAATTTTTTCTGGAGACGCATATGTAAGTCTCTTGATTAAACTTAAAATATAAACCATAGCTATTAATTTAACCTGGGGCAGTGTTTGTAGAGGAAGAAGACGGTGTTATTTTCTGGGTCAGTAGATTGTGAAGGAGCAAAAATGGCCTTTGCAGTGATATGTACTTCTTGTCAGATGTGGGAGGTTAAAGAGAGTTTAAGGGTTACTGCGGATTATATCTGCCATAAATGCTGTTAGATGCGTCAGATCGAGTGGATCAATTGGAGAGACAGATAGAAGCGATGAGGAATTTGCAACAGCAACAGTATGTGATGGATGGCAGTTATAGGAAGGCGGGAAAATCTCAGATACAGTCACATAGATGGGTTAACTCCAGGAAGGGTAAGAGAGGTAGGCACCTGGGGCAGGAGTCTTTTGTGGATATACCCATTTCAAACAGGTATGTTGTTTTGGAAAATATAGGGGGTGATGGATTCTCAGCAGAACGTAGCACGAATAGCCAAATTTCTGGTATTGAGACTGGCTCTAATGCAATGAGGAGTATGTCGGGTTCCAAGAGATCAATTGTGTTAGGAGATTCTGTAGTCCAAGGTACAGACAGACGTTTCTGTGGCCAGCAGAGAAAAAGCAGAATGGTGTGTTGTTTCCCTGGTGCCAGGATCAAGGATGTCTCAGAGAGGGTGCAGAATGTTCTCATGGGGGAGAGTGGCCAGCAAGAGGTCATTGTCCACATTGGAACCAATGATATAGTAAGGGAAAAGGTTGAGATTCTGAAGGGAGATTACAGAGAGTTAGGCAGAAATTTAAAAAGGAGGTCCTCAGGGGTAGTAATATCTGGATTACTCCCAGTGCTACGAGCTAGTGAGGGCAGGAATAGGAGGATAAAGCAGATGAATGCATGGCTGAGGAGCTGGTATATGGGAGAAAGATTCACATTTTTGGATCATTGGAATCTCTTTTGGGGTATAAGTGATCTGTATAAGAAGGACGGTTTGCACCTAAATTGGAAGGGGACTAATACACTGGCAGGGAAATTTGCTAGAACTGCTTGGGAGGATTTAAACTAGTAAGGTGGGGGGTGGCAGGGGGGGAGGGGGGGGATCCAGGGAGATAGTGAGGAAAGGGATCAATCTGTGACTGGTACAGTTGAGAACAGAAGAGAGTCAAACAGTCAGGGCAGGCAGGGACAAGGTAGGACAAATAAATTAAACTGCATTATTTCAATGCAAGGGGCCTAACAGGGAAGGCAGATGAACTCAGGGCATGGTTAGGAACATGGAACTGGGATAGAACATAGAACATAGAACACAGAACAGTACAGCACAGAACAGGTACTTCAGCCCACGATGTTGTGCCGACCATTGATCCTCATGTATGCACCCTCAAATTTATGTGAACATATGCATGTCCAGCAGTATCTTAAATGTCCTCAATGACCTTGCTTCCACAACTGCTGCTGGCAACACATTCCATGCTCTCACAACTCTCTGTGTAAAGAACCCGTCTCTGACATCCCCTCTATACTTTCCTCCAACCGGCTTAAAACTATGACCGCTCGTGTTAGCCATTTCTGCCCTTGGAAATAGTCTCTGGCTATCGACTCTATCTATGCCTCTCATTATCTTGTATACCTCAATTAGGTCCCCTCTCCTCCTTTTCTCCAATGAAAAAGGTCCGAGCTCAGTCAACCTCTCTTCGTAAGATAAACTCTCCATTCTAGGCAGCATCCTGGTAAACCTCCTCTGAACCCTCTCCAAAGCATTCACATCTTTCCTATAATAGGGCGACCAGAACTAGACGCAGTATTCCAAGTGCGGTCTAACCAAAGTTTTATAGAGCTGCAACAAGATCTCATGACTCTTAAACTCAATCCCCTTGTTAATGAAAGCCAAAACACCATATGCTTTCTTAACAACCCTGTCCACTTGGGTGGCCATTTTAAGGGATCTATGTACCTGGACACCAAGGTCCCTCTGTTCCTCCACACTGCCAAGAATTCTATCCTTAATCCTGTACTCAGCTTTCAAATTCGACCTTCCAAAATGCATCACCTCGCATTTATCCAGGTTGAACTCCATCTGCGACCTCTCAGCCCATCTCTACATCCTGTCAATGTCACGCTGCAGCCTACAACATCCCTCTATACTGTCAATGACACCTCCAACCTTTGTGTCGTCTGCAAACTTGCTGACCCATCCTTCAATCCCCCCATCCAAGTCATTAATAAATTTTACAAACAGTAGAGGCCCAAGGACAGAGCCCTGTGGAACACCACCCACCACTGATTACAGGCAGAATATTTTCCTTTTACTACCACTCGCTGTCTTCTGTTGGCCAGCCAATTCTGTATCCAGACAGCTAAGTGCCCCTGTATCCCATTCCTCCTGACCTTCTGAATGAGCCTACCATGGGGAACCTTATCAAATGCCTTGCTGAAGTCCACATACACCACATCCACAGCTGGACCTTCATCAACGTTTCTAGTCACATCCTCAAAGAACTGGATAAGGTTTGTGAGGCATGACCTGCCCCTCACAAAGCCATGTTGATTGCATTTAATCAAGCCATGCTCTTCCAGATGGTCATAAATCCTATCCCTCAGAGTCCTTTCTAACACCTTGTAGACGACAGACGTGAGACTGATTGGTCTGTAATTGCTGGGGATTTCCTTATTTCCTTTCTTGAAGAGAGGAATTACATTTACCTCTCTCCAGTCCTCAGGTACGACTCCAGTGGAGAGCAAGGATGCAAAGATTTTCGCAAGTGGCGAAGCAATTGCATTTCTTGTTTCCCAAAGCAGCCGAGGTCAAATCTGGTCTGGGCCTGGCGTCATGTCAATCTTAATGTTTGACAAAATTTTCAGCACATCAGCTTCCTCTATCTCTATCCATTTCAGCATGCACACCTGCTCTTCAAAGGTTTCATTCATTACAAAGTTTGTTTATTTTGTAAAAACAGAAGCAAAAAACTCATTTAGGGCTTTCCCTACCTCCTCAGATTCCAAACACCATTACCCTCTGCTATCCTTGATTGGCCCTACTCTTTCTTTGACCATTCTCTTATTCCTCACATAAGTGTAAAATGCCTTTGTGTTCTCCCTAATCCGTTCTGCCAAGCCTTTCTTGTGACCCCTCCTGGCTCTCCTCAGACTATTTTTGAGCTCCTTCCTCGCCTGCCTGTAATCCTCTCGAGCTGAGCTTGACCCTAGCTTCCTCCGCCTTATGTAGGCTAAATTCTTGCTTTTGACAAGAAGCTCCACCGCTCTCGTCATCCAAAGTTCCTTTATCTTATCCCTTCTTGTCTGTCTCAGAGGGACATATTTATTCATCACTCGCAACAACTGTTCCTTAAACAGTCTCCACATATCTATAGTGCCTTTACCATGGAACAATTGCTCCCAGTCCATGCTTCCTAACTCATGTCTAATCACATCATAGTTTCCTCTTTCCCAATTAAATATCCTCCCATTTTGCCTAATCCTCTCCTTCTCCATAGCTATCTAGAATGTGAGGCAGTTGTGGTCACTATCACCAAAATGCTCTCCCACCACAAGATCTGATACCTGCCCCGACTCGTTTCCGAGCACCAAGTTTAGAATGGCCTCTCCCCTTGTCGGCCTGTCAATGTACTGAGTTAGGAAACCCTCCTGAACACACCTTACAAAAACAGCTCCATTCAAATCTTCTGCTCGAAGGAGGTTCCAATCAATATTGGGAAAGTTAAAGTCACCCATTACAACAACTCTACTACGTCCATACTTTTCCAAAATCTGCCGACCTATGCTTTCTTCAATCTCCCTGCAGCTTCTGGGGGGCCTGTAGTAAACCCCTAATGAGGTGACTGCTTCTTTGCTGTTCCTAATTTCCACCCATACTGACTTGGTAGGCAGATCTTCCTCGACAATGGAAGCTTCTGTAGCTGTGATACCCTCTGTGATTAGTAGTGCTACACCCCCTCCTCTTTTTCCCCCCTCCCTACTCTTTTTACATGCTCTAAACCCTGGAACATCCAGCAACCATTCCTGCCCCTGAGAAACCCATGTCTCTGTTAGAGCCACAATTTCATAGCACCAGGTACTGATCTATGCTCTAAGTTCATCACTTTTATTCCTGATACTCCTTGCATTAAAGCAAACACACTTTAACTGATTCATTGGTTTTTTCCCAGGGAAATTCTTCCCACTAGCTGGTCTACCTCTTGCTATTGCCTCATCTCCATCAACTCTCACCACTGGTATATATCTCAGGTTCCCACCCCCCTGCCATACTAGTTTAAACCCTCTTGAACTACTCGAGCAAACCTTCCACCCAGGACATTGGTCCCCTTCCAGTTCAGATGCAACCCGTCCTTCTTGTAAAGGCCCCACCTTCCCCAGAAGGCATCCCAATTATCTACATATCTGAAGCCCTCCCTCCTAAACCAGCTGCGCAGACACGTGTTAAGCTGCGCCCACTCCCTGTTCCTCACCTCCCTATCTCATGGCACCGGTAGTAAACTACAAAACACTACGTTGTTCATCCTGCTTTGCAGCTTCCATCCTAACTCCCTGAAATCACTTTTTATATCCTCAATCCTTTTCCTGGCTATATCATTAGTGCCAATATGTAACACGACTTCTGGTTGTTCGCCCTCCCCTTTTAGAACCTTATACACCTGATCAGAGACGTCCCGGACCCTGGCACCAGGGAGGCAATATATCTTCCGGGAATCCTGATCCTGACCACAAAATCTCCTGTCGATTCCCATACCTATCGAGTCCCCTACCACGAGTACTTTTCTTTTCTATTCTGCCCCCTTCCCTTCATTGCCACAGGTATCATAGCAATTACAGAAACATGGTTCAGGGATTGGCAGGATTGGCAGCTTAATGTTCCAGGATACAAATGCTATAGGAAGGATAGAAAGGGAGGCAAGAGAGGAGGGGCGAGTGGCATTTTTGATAAGGGATAGCATTACAGCTGTGCTGAGGGAGGGTATTCCCGGAAATACATCCAGGGAAGTTATTTGGGTGGAACTGAGAAATAAGAAAAGGATGATCACCTTATTGGCATAGTATTATAGACCCCCCAAAAATCAGAGTGAAATTGAGAAACAAACTTGTAAGGAGATCTCAGCTATCTGTAAGAATAATATGGTGGTTATGGTAGGGGATTTTAACTTTCCAAACATAGACTGGGACTGCCATAGTGTTAAAGGTTTAGATGGAGAGGAATTTCTTAAGTGCGTACAAGACAATATTCAGATTCAGTATGTGGATGTACCAACTAGAGAAGGTGCAAAACTTGACCTACTCTTGGGAAATAAGGTGACTGAGGTGTCAGTGGGGGAGCACTTTGGGGCCAGCGACCATAATTCTATTTGTTTTAAAATAGTGATGGATAAGGATAGACCAGATCTAAAAGTTGAAGTTCTAAATGGGAGAAAGGCCAGTTTTTACGGTATTAGGCAAGAACTTTCAAAAGCTGATTGGAGGCAGATGTTCACAGGTCAGGGACGACTAGAAAATGGAAGCCTTCGGAAATGAGATAACAAGAATCCAGAGAAAGTATATTCCTGTCAGGGTGAAAAGGAAGGGTGGTAGATATAGGGAATGCTGGATAACTAAAGAAATTGAGGGTTTGGTTAAGAAAAAGAAGGAAGCATATGTCAGGTTTAGATAGGATAGATCGAGTGAATCCTTAGAAGAGTATAAAGGACGTAGGAGTATACTTAAGAGGGAAATTAAGAGGGCAAAAAGGGGACATGAGATATCTTTGGCAAATAGAATTAAGGAAAATCCAAAGGGTTTTTACAAATATATTAAGGACAAAAGGGTAACGAGGGAGAGATTAGGGCCCCTCAAAGACCTGCAAGGCGATCTTTGTGTGGATCCACAGAAAATGGGGGAGATACTGAATGAATATTTTGCGTCAGTATTTACTTTGGAAAAGGATATGAAAGATATAGACTGTAGAGAAATAGATGGTGACATTTTGCAAAATGTCCATATTACAGAGGAGGAAGTGCTGGATGTCTTGAAACAGCTAAAGATGGATAAATCCCCAAGACCTGATCAGGTGTACCCGAGAACTCTGTGGAAAGCTAGAGAGGTGAATGCTGGGCCTCATGCTGAGATATTGGCTAATGTGGTGCCACTGTTTAAGAAGGGTGGTAAAGACAAGCCAGCTATAGACTGGTGAGCCTGACCTCAGTGGTGGGCAATTTATTGGAGGGAATCCTGAGGGACAGGATGTATGTATATTTGGAAAGACAAGGACAGATTAGGGATAGTCAACATGGCATTGTGTGTGGGAAATCATGTCTCACAAACATGATTGAGTTTTTTGAAGAAGTAACAAATAAGATTGATGAGGGCAGAGCATTAGACGTGATCTATATGGACTTCAGTGAGGGCGTTTGACAAGGTTCCCCATGGGAGACTGATTAGCAAGGTTAGATCTCATGGAATACAGGGAGAACTAGCCATTTGGATACAGAACTGGCTAAAAAGTAGAAGACAGAGTGTGGCGGTGGAGGGCTGTTTTTCAGACTGGAGGCCTGTGACCAGTGGAGTGCCACAAGGATCGGTCCTCTACTTTTTGTCATTTACATAAATTATTTGGATGCAAGCATAAGAGGTACAATTAGTAAGTTTGCAGGTGACACCAAAATTGGAGGTGTAGTGGACGGCGAGGAGGGTTACCTCAGATTACAACAGGATCTGGACCAGATGGGTCAATGGGCTGAGAAGTGGCAGATGTAATTTAATTCAGATAAATGCAAGTTGCTGCATTTTGGGAAAGCAAATTTTAGCAGGACTTATACACTTAATGGTAAGGTCCTAGGGAGTGTTGCTGAACAAAGAGACCTTGGAGTGCAGGTTCAAAGCTCCTTGAAAGTGGAGTCACAGGTAGATAGGATAGTGAAGGAGGTGTTTGGTATGCTTTCCTTTATTGGTCAGAGTGTTGAGTACAGGGGTTGGGAGGTCATGTTGCGGCTGTACAGGACATTGGTTAGGCCACTGTTGGCATATTGCGTGCAATTCTGGTCTCCTTCCTATTGGAAAGATGTTGTGAAACTTCAAAGGATTCAGAAAAGATTTACAAGGATGTTGCCAGGGTTGGAGGATTTGAGCTATTGGGAGAGGCTGAACAGGCTGGGGCTGTTTTCCCTGGAGCGTCGGAGGCTGAGTGACCTTATAGAGGTTTACAAAATTATGACGGTATGGATAGGATAAATAGACAAAGTCTTTTCCCTGGGGTCAGGGAGTCCAGAACTAGAGGGCACAGGTTTAGGGTGAGAGGGGAAAGATTTAAAAGAGACCTAAGGGGCAACTTTTTCACGCAGAGGGTGGTATGTGTATGGAATGAGTTGCCAGAGGATGTGGTGGAGGCTGATACAATTGCAACATTTAAGAGGCATTTGGATGGGTATATGAATAGGAAGGGTTTGGAGGGATATGGGCCGGGTGCTGTCAGGTGGGACTAGATTGGGTTGGGATATCTGGTCGGCATGGACGGTTGAACCAAAGGGTCTGTTTCCATGCTGTACATCTCTATGACTCTATGACTCAATGTAGACTGCAGGTATCCATTTTCATTGAAGATATCGGGTGCACTTATTGGGACAAAGGACAACATGGAAAGATGCCTCAAGAACATTAGAACAGGACTTTCTGATGTGGTGTCAAAGTCCTGGAGGAAGTAGAGAGGAGGAGGAATGATCTGCGTGAGAGAAAAGAAACTCGATTGCAGTGTAGGATTGAATTATATTGCAACAATTATTTTTGATAAAACAGTGGAGTTCAGGGTGCCTCTGATCATGCACAGGGGTTAGTGGTGAGGAAGAGTTAATGATTAGACAGAAGGAAGTCTTCAGTCAACAAAAGAGAACAAGGGACATGTGTCCAGTTCATTAGACATGAGCTGGCATTCCATTGTGAATTTACTGAATCCATGCCTTATTAATGATCATTTCTCAAGTAATTGTTTTGGCAGACTTAAGCTCTGTGAACCTTGTGAAAGCATACTTGCACCTGGAATTGCATTTTAAATAATGAGGACGCTTAGACTTATAGATTGCTTTTTCAGCTCAACTCATAGCTGATTTAACTTGAGTCTTATAATTCAAGTTAAAATGAACCCAAAATCTTAAACAGAGGTAAATGACACAATATACATGGAATAGTGATCACACAGGATGAAGCATAAGAAACTTAACTGACTTGGCAACAGTGGGTCAAGGTCAGATACCATCTTACAAACACATCATTCAATAACTGCATCACTATTAATGTCATGACCCAAAGTTTTAGCTACCATTTAAATATATCCTGATATTCACAGACTCTGCATTTCAGCATCCTTCACATGAATTACTCTTACCACAATTTTTCAAGTCAAACCATTTCAGGCCTCACATAGACACAGATGTATCTAAGTAAAAATTCCTATTCTCCAAGAAAAAAGTGCAACTAACAATTGGCAGTAGGAACCCACAGAACACAAAGCTCAAATCAAAAAATGCTACTGTTATATCATCAATGCCAAGGAAATAGATGGCCATTATCAGCAATCGAGTAGGTGGTTCTATGACCATAAGTAGAGCAAGGGACATATCAACTTGGGATATGTGGTGATAAAGGTTTTCTTTAAGATGCACAAGTAGTCTTGATGTCTAATCCCACTCTGACTCCAAAGCAACTGCTTGTCAATAATCCTAGAGTTTTAGAAATAAGATTCACCTCAACCACCTGATCACCTTAACCATCTTTTTTAGGCTCTCATAGCCAGCCACCTTGCATTCTGATGCCACCAGAGTTGAACTTTCATGATGTGCTCACATGGTCCTCCTAATGATTAGCATGAAGGAGAATAGCTTCATCTTCTGGTTATTTCGTTCACACATGCAAGCTGTTCAGCTACCTGTGAGCCAATCACATAGCCACTGGCAGGAAGAAGGTCTTTGTAATCCATGCCTGGCCATCACTTCACAGAACAATCAATGAATTATTGCTGGATCAATCTCACCTTGCACAGAGTCCCTAGTGCAAGTTCATCTGCAATAAACCTGCCCACCACTGCTTGAATAAGCAACAGTATAACTAGCACTTGCAATAGTATTAGCAGCTTGCTTTTAGAAAATGCAGCAATCCCGTCCATAGCCCTTGGTATTTAAAGCAGTCCCTTTCCCATTTTAATCCATGGTCAAAAATATTGCAAAATTAAAGACATATTCAACACAGAGGGTCTTTGGAGGTAACCTAATCCACCCCACTTCGTCTCCTAGAATAGCATCAAATGTGGGGGGAATCACAAACACGAATCCCCCAACAAACATTCCCTTTCTCCATATTCAAGTCCCACTCCAGAACTTGGTGGCCATGGGATGGGTGTTATAATATAGTCACAAAAGTCTCAACCTGTAAACCTTTCCAATACCCATAAATGGCAGGCAATGAGTCAGAGTCGTAGCAAAGCACCCAAACAAGTCCTTCAGTCCAGCTTATCCATGCCAACCAGATATCCTAAATTAATCTGGCCCTATTAGCAAATATTTAGCTCATATCCTTCTACATCCTTCCTATTCATATACCTTTCCAGATGCCTTTTAAATGTTGAAATTGTACCAGCCTCCACCACTTCCTCTGGCAGTTCATTCCATACACACACTACCCTCTGTGTGAAAAGTTGCCCTCAGGTCCCTTTTAAATCTTTTCCCTCTCACCTTAAACCTATGCGGTCTAGTTTTGGACTCCTCTACTCTGGCAAGAGACCTTGACTATTCACTCAATCCATAGTTAAAAATCACACAACACCAGGTTATAATCCAACAGGTTTAATTGGAAGCACACTAGCTTTCGGAGCAACACTCCTTCATCAGGTGACAATCACCTGATGAAGGAGCGTCGCTCCGAAAGCTAGTGTGCTTCCAATTAAACCTGTTGGACTATAACCTCGTGTTGTGTGATTTTTAACTTTGTACACCCCAGTCCAACACCGCCATCTCCGAATCATCACTCTATCCATGCCCTTCATGATTTTATAAACTTCTATAAGGTCATCCCTCAGCCTCCGATGTTCCAGGGAAAATAGCCTCAGCCGATTTAGCCTCTCCTAATAGCTCATACCCTTCAACCCTTGCAACATCTTTGTAAATCTTTTCTGAACCCTGTCATGTTTCAGAACAAAGACATCTGGTCAGCAATGGGATGGAAAAAAAATTGAAGTCTCTACCTTCACTGTCGACAGTACCAAATGACAATATGCATGGAGAAGTGTTTGTTGCGACAGTAACTCAATGCCTTTGGGGTGGGTAGTGGTGGTGTTTCTCTTGATTGAATTGCCTGGTTCATCTTAATGGATCACATTATATAATTTCAATATAAAAGGGTTTAATTACTGTTTTGACTGGCATGGATTTAAAGCCATCTCCTTATCTTAAATGTGGTGGAAGTTTCATACTATGCATTGGATCTCCCTTTGGATGGAGAACTCAAATGAAAGGTTTTGCCAATGGAAGTATTTTGTTAATCCAGATGCACAGTAATTGAGAGAAAACTTTACACTTGTGCCAGTGCTATGGTATATCCAACAGGATGATGTTTTATGGAGCTAAGATTCTTTTGCACATGCTTGAACAGGTTATTGCTGACTGTAAAGTTTTCAAAAGCTAAACTATCGGCAGAACACCACATGAAAAAGTGAATGTGATGGCACAGCACATATCTTTTGTCTCGGGGCTTATGGTCACAGCTGGGTAGTTAAGAGCTTCATGTTATGAAGGTGTAAGGAGTACTGTACCTTTAAGAGAGTTGAAAGCTCACAAGGACCTAGAAAGGCAGATTGAGTACTGGAAAATTTACAATGTAACATTTGGTCCAGCATCTCGCAGTACCTGGGTGGCTATGAGACAAAAACAAATTCAATTTTGGCCAATCAGTTTAACTTTTGTCCTAAGATACTAAACTCTAATCAAGTTTGAATGTGGTATTTGACAATATTAAATACAATGAAACCATCCAATGTTTTGGAGTATAAAAATTAAACAAATTGAATAGTTGGACGAGAATTGCCAAGCCACCAACATATGCAGACTGCCCACAGAATAGCGCCCTTAAAGGTACCTTTATCTATCAATGTCCTGTGAAACAGAAACCCCAAGAAGAAGAAAAGAAGATACAAAGAGAAGATTTGACAACTGGCTGATTTTGAAATTCGAATTTTTGGTAAATCTTAATCGGTTTTTATCGGATCAGTATTATAGAAGGGAAAGTAAAAGATAGGTTAGAGAAGGAAGTTGAAGTAATTGTTAGTTAATTATTCTCTGTTAGACTTTAAAAAAAAGTTGTTAATTTTTACTTTTAATAGTGACCTTTGGGATAATTCTCGGCCTCTCAAATTTTAACTGATTACCACACAGGTTAAATCATTTTGGTGATGTTGGTTTACATTAGTGGGGGTTAAGCCCGTGTCATAACGTGTAAAGGTCATAAATTTCTTGTGGTGCAGTGTTAATGTCCTCACCTCTTGTCTTGCAGGCCTTCAGCATCCTTGAAGGAGCCAATTGCACCACAGGCCATGATCATACAAAATCAACTCTGCTCGACCAGTACGTGTGGGTGGCACGGTGGCACAGTGGTTAGCACTGCTACCTCACAGCACCAGAGACCCAGGTTCAATTCCTGGAGTTTGTACATTCTCCCCGTGTCTGCGTGGGTTTCCTCCGGGTGCTCCGGTTTCCTCCCACAGTCCAAAGATGTGCAGGCTAGGTGAATTGGCCATGCTAAATTGCCCGTAGTGTTAGGGGTATGGGTCTTTTTGGGCCGAAGGGCCTGTTTCCACACTGTAAGTAATTTAATCGAATAAGACTGCCTGAGTTCTGACTGCCAAGCAAATCATGTTCACCTAATTAAAAGAAGGTGCTCGAATGAGAGGAGGACAAAGGAAGGGACATGACTCTTTGAGAACACCTATCAGGAGAACATACAGAAAAGGAACCAGAGAAAGGATGCCAATGATATCAAGCCATTCCCATCTTCCGGAAACCAGTTGCTAAATGTATAGTTAGTGATTTGGCTCGAGGGTTCGGCTCATCAACTACGCCCTGCCCCACAAAACCCATGACAGTAATAATTTCCTAGGTTAACAATCATGCATATTTGTGAGTAATAGCCAGCAATGACATTTGGCCCAGGAGGCCTGGATTCAAGTCTCACCTTCTCCAGAAGTGTGTCATAAAATGCCTGAACAGTTTAATCAAAAATATCTGTACCTCTGACACAGAGCTGCTGATGACTGCTCAACAGCATAGAGCATTTACCAATAATTTTGTGTGTGAATATGTTACCAGTATTATTATTGGCCCAAAAGATAAATTTACTTCAACATTTTTGTTTGGACAATTTATGTATCTCTTGTATGGCAAGTTAAGAATTTATGCTATAGTTTGTTCTTTTGGCAGTTTTTTTTGAGTAGCATTAACACTATTCAGATAAATTTTGACTAAGTAAGGTCACCAAGGATTTTGTTTCCAGCTGTTATGGATATTTAAAGCAAAAATATTGCTCCAGCTATACTCAATTATTTACTCACGAGAGGACGATGCATTTTCATTCAAGTTGGCTTGATCAACTGGGGACAGGAAAACAACAGGAAAAAAAAAGAATCCCTCTCTCTCAACTCTTACTTTAAAAATTGTTATGTCAAGCACAAAGAGGAAATAGCAAGCTTTGGGTTAAAACGTGTAGGCCCCTAAATATGCACAACCCAACTGCATATAATTCATTTGTACACTGTCTCAAGAAGAAATGAATTGCATTAAACAAACAACAAATGCGCTGATTGTCCAGATACTTGTGTTTAAAATGTAGTTTGATTTCAACTGTGTCATGTCCTCCCTTCAAACTTCAGGCTATTTTAAGTTGAAATCGCAAGTTAACCAAGTGTTATAAGTTTGGTTCTCAATAACTCTTCGTCTTGCTGTTGACAACTGACAAAACATATATAACTTGGTGATGACAATGACAATTTACTTTTCAACACATGACTAAAAAATAGCATTTTTTAAAAGCTGAAATGCTCTACATCTCAGATCTTTTTAAACCACCTCCCACAATTTCTTATGGTATGCTGCTGTTTTTTTTATATATTGCATTATTTCAACAACAAACTCCATTGTTTAACATTTGAACACAAAATCAAATTACTGGAAGAACAATTCTACTTTGTTTAAGCAAATAACTTTTTTTAAAAAGCAACATTATCACTCTAAAAAAAATTATAATATTTATCAATGTTAAACTTTCATTATAATGTCACATTTTTCAAATGAACTGCCAGAAAAAATAGGCCAGAAGGTGTGTGCACTAGCTAAAGGATGAAGTGCTGATAAATTCCTCAACAAAAATCTTAAATCATATATTCTCATGTTGCATTACAATTTCTGGCCCTTCCCAACCTGGTGCTGTCTACCTCATCACAAATGCCAAGTGCCCAAATTCAATTAAGTTACCATGGCTGTGAATGTGTCATGCTGCGCTCATTTATAACTTACCCATATGCTCTTTTTCTTTATGGTCAGAAATTGACAGCCTGATGATACAACAAATTGCTTTATTATTTATAGCAAATTCAAAAATCACTTACAATCAAAGCAAAATAAAATTATGAATTACAGTGACACTATTTGAAGGCCGGTAGGAAATCTGCTTTCTATGCAGAGGAACTTTGAAAATTATGACCTGAGCTTGCCCTTATACAATGACTGTTCTTTTAGCTATTTCGCTAATTTGTTGAGCTTCTTGACTTGCACCATCATTTATGAAATATTGCAGTCATTGTATTGTTGTTTTTAGATGTCCTTCACTAAAAGAATATCTCACAGATACAAATCTATTGACTGCATAGAACAAGCCAGATGTGCCGGCTTGCTTGTGTCTATAAATGGTCAAAGAAGCTGTATGTGGTCCCACGTTATCTTGAGGCTCACACTGACTCAAACATGCAAGTACAGGTTATTCATAATTCACCATCTGTTCTCAAATATCAAATGATATTTATCTTGGCTAAAGTGTTTTCACATTCTTGAGATGCACAGTGGGAATGGCCTCAGTAACAATGGTTGACTGATGTTAATTTTTTTCCTTCCAAATCTGTAACAGAGGAAAATGAGCTGATGAAGAATTCTGATCAGATTTTTCTCAAAGCAACAAGATTAAGTTTCTATGTTTGATTGTGGAAGACATTTCTACGCAACTCCATGACAAACTACAAAACACCCGTTTACTCTTTACACAATGCAGAAATCTATGTCTGTATAAATATCACACTCCAGATCTCTCACTTTATTGAGTCGCAAATTAATTTTACGCATTTTCAATGATCTTAAACTATAGGCTTAACCTCTTGTTCCAAGCAGACCTAAGCAATCCACTCTCCCTGTCCTAAGTCTTGGAAGACCTTGTCAATCTATGATCTGCACTCAAGGAGGTATAATTCCACTTTTATTGGACAAATAACACATGTTATGAGATAACATGCTTACATTTACCATCTTGTGTCATAATAAAGGTTCAACCATGGAGATCTACTTGACACTGAATTTCTAGTGCGCATAGATGTCAGATTTTAATAACACAAATAATCTTCAAATATTTATTCCTTTGTTTAGTCCTGTGCAGGCATTCAGAGTAGCGGGATACGGATGTTAGGGGAGTTGCATGTTCCTCCTGCAGAATGTGGCAGGTGAGAGACATTTCATGTGTCTCTGCCAACTACATCTGCGGGAAGTGCACCCAACTCCAGCTCCTTGAAAACCGAATTAGGGAACTGGAGCTGGAGTTGGATGAACCACGGATCATCCGGAGGCTGAGGCGGTAATTGAGAGGATGTACAGGGAGGTGGTCACTCCCAGACACAGGATAAGGACAGCTGGGTTACAGTCAGGGAGAGGAAAGGGAACTGACAGTCAGAGTAGGGATCTCCTGTGGCCGTTCCCCTCAGCAATAAGTATGTCATTTTGGATACTGCTGGTGGGAACAGCCTATCAGGGGAAAGCCATAGTTGTCAGGTCTCTGACACTGAGCCTGGCACTGTGGCTCAGAAGGGAAGGGGGAGAAATAGAAAAGCGCTAGAGGCAGGGGACTCAATAGTTAGGCGGATTGACAGGAGATTACGTGGTCAGGAACGGAACTCCCAGAAGGTATGCTGCCTCCCCGGTGCCAGGGTCTGGGATGTCGCCAATCGGGTTTACAGGATTCTAAAGGGGTAGGGTGAGCAGCCAGAAATCGTGGTACATATTGGCATCAATGATATAGCCAGGAAAGGGATTGAGGATCTGAAAAGTGACTACAGAGAGTTAGATTAGAAGCTGAAGAGCAGGACGAGTAGAGTAGTGATCTCAGGTTTGCCACCGGTGCCAAGAGATAGTGAGGTGAGGAACAGTCGGTGAATGTAGCTTAACACATGGCTGTGAGGCTGGTGCAGGAGCGATGGCTTCAGATACTTAGACCATTGGGATACATTCAGGGGAAGGTGGAATCTGTACATGAAGGACGGGTTGCACCTGAACTGGAGGGGCACAGATGTCCTGGGTGGGAGATTTGCTTGTCTGATTCGGGAGGGTTTAAACTAGTTTGGCGGTGGGGGGGCAGGGGGGCTGGGTGGGAATCAGAGCCACATATCTGAGAGGGAGACAGTTGCAGATGGGGCAGTGACAGGATGAAGTGAATCTATCGGGATGGTTTCTCATGCGATGAAATAAAGGGATCAGTTAAAGTATGTCTGCTTAAACGCAAGGAGTGTCAGAAATAAGAGTAATGAACATAGAGCATGGATCAGTACTTGGGGCTATGATGTTGTGGCCAAAACGGAGACATGGGTTTCACAGGGGCAGGAATGGTTGCTTGATGTTCCAAGGTTTAGGACGTTTAAAAAGAACAGGGAGGGTGGAAAAAGAGGAGGGGGTGTAGCATTGCTAATCAGAGAGTGCATCACAGCTACAGAAACAAAGGTTGTTGAGGAAGGTTTGTCTATTGAGTCAGTATGGGTAGAAGTTTAGAACAGCAAGGGAACAGCCACCGCATTGGGGGTTTTCTACAGACCATCTAATAGCAGTAGAGAGATTGAAGAACGCATAGGCGGACAGATTCTGGAAAAATGCAGATGTAGCAGGGTTGTTGTTATGGGTGATTTCAACTTTCCCAATATCGACTGGAACATCCAAAGTGCAGATAGTTTGGATGGAGTCAGGTGTGTTCAGGAGGGTTTCCTTACTCAGTATGTAAACAGACCGACGAGAGGAGAGGCCATTTTGGATTTGATGCTCGGCAACGAGCCAGGACAGGTGTCAGATCTCACAGTGGGAGAACACTTTGGATCACAACTACCTCACATTTACCATAGCCTTGGAGAGGGAAAGGAGCAGTTATCAAGGGAAGATATTTAATTGGGGAAAAGGAAATGATGATGCTATCAGACAGGAGTGGGGAAGTACAGACTGGGAGCAATTGTTACACAGCAGACATGTGGAGACAATTTAAGGAGCAGTTGTTGCGAGTGATGCATGAATTTGTTCCCTTTAGACAGGCAAGAAGGGGCAAGATTAAGGAACCTTGGATGATGAGAACAGGAGCTTCTCATCAAACAGAAGAAGGCAGCTTATGTAAGGTGGAGGAAGCAAGGATCTAGCACAGCTTTAGACGTTTACAGGCTTGCTAGAAAGGAACTCAGAAATGGACTGAAGAGAGCCAGGAGGGCACAAAAAAGAAGGGTTAGGGAGAACCCAAATGCATTTTACTCATACGTGAGCAATAAGAGAATGATCAGGGAGAAGATAGGGCTGATTAGGGATAGCAGTGGGAATTTGTGCATGGAGTCTGAGTAGATAGGGGAAGCCCTAAATTAGTTTATTGCTTCAGTTTTGACTAAGGAAAGGGAACTTGTTGTGAATGAAAACTTAGAGGAGCTGGGATACAGTCTTAACCTGATCAAGATTGATGAGGTTGATGTGCTGGAAATTTTGGAAAACATTAAGATTGATAAGTCCCCAGGGCCAGACCAGATTTATCCTAGGCTGCTCTGGGAAGCAAGAAAGGAGGTTGCTAAGCCGTTGGCAAGGATCTTTGTCTCCTCACTCTCCACGGGAATCATACCGGAGGATTGGAAGGAGGCGAATATTGTTCCTCTTTTCAAGAAGGGTAATAGAGAAATCCCTGGCAATTACAGACCAGTCAGTCTTATGTCTGTGGTCAGCAAAGTTTTGGAAATAATTCTATGGGATAGGATTTATGACTATTTGGCAAAGTGTAATGTGATTAAAGGCAGTCAGAATGGCTTTGTGAGTGGCAGGTCATGCCTCACAAATCTTATCGAGTTCTTTGAGGAGATGACAAGATAGGTCGATGAAGGTCGATGAAGCAGTGGATTTTGGTGTATATGGAGTTCAGTAAGGCATTTGATAAGGTTCCCCATGGTATGCTCATTCATAAAGTCAGGAAGTATGGGATACAGGGAGATTTGGCTATCTGGATTCAGAATTGGTTGGCTGACAGAAACCAGAGTGTGGTTATAGATGGAAAGTATTCTGTTTGGAGGTTAGTGTTGAGTGGGGTCTCGCAGAGCTCTGTTCTTGGGCCTCTGCTCTTTGTAGTTTTTTATAAATGACTTGGAGGTTGAGGTTTGGGTGAGTAAATTTGCAAATGAGACAAAGGTTGGAGGTGTCGTCGATAGTATCGAGGGCTATTGCAGGCTGCAGCACGATATAGACAGGATGCAGAGCTAGGCTGAGAAATGGCAGATGGAGTTGAACCTGTATAAATGCGAAGTGATGCATTTTGGAAGGTTGAACTTGAATGCTGAATATAGGATTAAAGACAGAATTCTTGGCAATGTGGAGGAACAGAGGGATCTGGGTGTGCAAATACATAGATCCCTCAAAGTTGCCACCTAAGTGGATAGGGTTGTTAAGAAAGCATATGGTGTTTTGGCTTTCATTAACAGGGGGATCGGGTTTAAGAGCTGCAAGGTTTTGCTACAGCTCTACAACTTCCTGGTGAGACCACACTTGGAATATTGTGTCCAGTTCTGGTCGCCCTACTATAGGAAAGATACAGAGGCTTTGGAACGGGTGCAAAGAAGGTTTACCAGGATGCTGCCTGGACTGGAGGGCTTGTCTTATGAAGAGAGGTTGGCTAAGCTCGAATTTTTCTCTCTGGAGAGAAGGAGGAAAAGAGGAGACCTGATTGAGGTATACAAGATAATGGGAGGAATAGATAGAGTCAATAGCCAGAGACTTTTTCCCAGGGCAGGACTAACTGTTATGAGGGGTCATAGTTTTAAGATATTAGGAGAAAGGTATAAAGGAGACGTCAGAGGTAGGTTCTTTACACAGAGAGTTGTGAATGCATGGAATGTGTTATCAGCGGTGGTGGTGGAAGCAGAGTCATTAGGGATATTTAAGCGACTGCTGGACATGCACATGGATAGCAGTGAATTGAGGGCTGCGTAGGTTAAGTTATTATATTTTACATTAGGATTAAACCTCGGCACAACATTGCGGGCCAAAGGGCCTGTTCCGTGCTGTACCTTTCTATGTTCTATATTCTCAGTGCAAACTCCAACATTTTTTTGATTTGCAATGCTTTGCTTGCCAACATACAAAATAGCACTGATTGTCCAAAGCCTGTTCATTTGTCAACTATTAGACTGTGTGACTATAACAGAGCACCAATTCTTTACATAGGAGACTTTAATGAGTAAATGCTGAACCTTTTGCAGAAGGCCTTGACAAGCTGAGAGCAGGGCTCGTGGGAAAATGTGTTTAAAAACTGCTGAACTGCAAAACATTAACCTTGTTTTTTAAGCAGTTTCCAAAAAAGAGAGAATGATACCAGACTGAATGGGGCCACAGTACTACGTCTGAAGCACCTGCATTTAGCTAAGAATATGAACCTTGAAAGTTGTTCAAAATTGGTTACAAGTAAAGCAGTTTTTTTTTCTGTCTGCAGTACTTCTCTAAGATACAGTCAGAAGGGTAAAGGGACACCTCTATACAGCCATGACCTGGATGTAAGTTCTCTGAAAGATTTGTATTAAAGCCAGTGACTATAAGACGCCAGCACTGCAGTTGGAAGAGAATGACTTGGCAAGTAAACTGAACGATAAAAGGTATTTGTGGTAAGTCAATGATGACGGCCTGTCACAATTTCTTGTTACGTTGAAATTTAAGATGGCCAAGCAAGTCTACATGCAACCAGGTTTTACCCAGAACTGTGTTCTGTGTTTTAAAAAAAGAACAAACTGAAACAATGATGTGGAAAATAAGAAAAAAATATTTTTCACAAATATTTCCGTGAGGTCTCTGTTTGCACACATAGCACATGCAACGGAGTCAGTTATGAATTGAGTGAGACATTTATACAGTTATGAACAGCTAATGATATATGCTAATAAGATATTTCAGACGTGGATCTGCAAGTTAGGTTGTACTCTTATTGTGACAGTGGATGCTAGTGAGAAATGACTGCACTGGATTCTGGGAGAAGTCAGCATACTCACCACATTATGAAGGGGGTTAAGGAGGTCTTGATGCTCAAGAAAAACTAAGAACAGGAGAAAGAGCATCCAACAGTGGGTGCTAGTGAGACATGACTGCACTCAATTCTGAGAGAAGTTGAGAGAAGCAGGACAGGCCCAGGATATAAAAGCTAGGCCTAAAGTGCGACCAAAATGGAGTACTAATTGAAAAGTGCTGAGAGTTAAACTAAGTGTGGGTACTTAGGGAAGAGGGAAGTGAGGAGTTGGGAGTTGGGAATCTGAAGGTCAAGGCCCAGATAAAGGGGCATGAATGAACCAGGAGTGCTGAAGATTTGAGGGCAAATAAGAAGTAGAAGGAAATTGAACCAAGATGTCACAGCCAGCAGGTGAGTGAGTGGCGGGTGACTGCTAAGTAGCTTTTCTTTTCTCTTGGCTTTGCTGCTGTTGTTGTTAAGTTAGTTCAAAGGTTAAGTTATAGCATGTCATGCTCCTCCTTCAGGGACCCTTCCACTGTCCCTGGCACCTTCACATGTAGCTGCAGCTCCTGTCTGACTGCTTGAAGGCTCTGGAGCTGCGGTTGGATTCACTTTAGGGCATCCATAAAGCTGAGAAAATTGTGGATAGCACATTCAGTAAATTGGTCACACTGCAGACAAACATTACTGAGGAATTTAAGGAATGGTGACCACCATACAGAGGAAGAGTGGGAAGACAGTGCAGAAGTCCCCTGTGGTCATCTCCCTCCAAAAGAGACTTACCACTTTAGACATTGCTGGGGGACATGGGCTCATGAGGGGAAGGTGGCAGTGGCCTGGTCCATGGTACCTCGGCTGGCTCTGCTGGACAGGAGAGCAGGAAAAAGAGTGGCAGAGCATTAGTAATAGGGGATTCATTGAATAGAATCCTTATAGTGAGGAAACAGACCATTTGGCCCATCGACTTCATTCCGACATGCTCTGAAGAGCATCCAACCCAGTCTCATCCTCTACCGTATCTTTCTAACCTTGCATTCCCCATGGCTAATCCACCTAGCTTGCATGTCTCTTGTTACTATGGGCAATTTAGCATGGCCAATCCACTTAATCTGTACATCTTTGAACTGAGGAAGGAACCAGAGCACCTAGAGGAAAAACACAGAGACATGGGGAGAATGTTTGGGAGGTGATGGCCGATTAGCATTATTGCTGGACTGTTAACCCACAGAATCAGGTAATACCCTGGCAACACAGGTTCAAATCCTGTCATGGCAGATGGTTAAATATTTGAATTCAATAAAAATCTGGAATTAAGATGACCATGAAATGATTGTCGGGAAAAACCTGTCTGGCTCACTAATGTGCTTTCGGGAAGGAAACTGCCATTCTTACCTGGTCCAGCCTACATGTGACTCCAGATCCATGGTAATGTGGTTAACTCTTAACTACTCTCTGGGCAATTACACATGGGCAATAAATGCTAGCCCAGCCAGTGACACTTTCATTTCTATGAATGAAATTTTTCCTAAGACATGCAAACTCCACACAGACAGTTGCCCAAGGGTAGAATTGAACCCGGATCCCTGGCACTGTGAGGCAGCAGTGCTAATTTAATTGCAACGAGAATAAGATAGGTGTTTCTGAGGCAGCAAATGAGTGTGTCGGATGGTATTTTGCCTCGCTGGTGTCAGGGTCAAGGATGTTTGGGTGTAGCTGTGGAACATTCTGGTGGGGGAGGTGAACAGTCAGCTATAATGGTGCACATGGGCACCAATGATAGATGTAAAAAACAAGATGAAGAGGGATATAAATTGGCCAGAATTAAAGTAAACCTGAGGACTGGGAGAAATTTGAAATTCAGCAGAGGAGGACAAATGGTTTAATTCAGAAGGGTAAAATAGAATATGGGAGTAGGCATGCAGAAAACATAAATGACCGCAAAAGCTTCTATAGATATGTGAAGAGAAAAAGACTGGTGAAGACAAATGTAGGTCCCTTACATTTAGATTCCTGTGAATTCATAAGGGACAACAAAGATACAGCAGGCCAGTTGAACAAATACTTTGGATCTGTCTCTATTAAGGAGGACTCAAATAACCTTCTGGACTAGAATTAATGTGGAAATCTTGAGCTTTATGGCAAAACAGGGTTTAGATTCCAAGACCACAGAAGGGAGTGAAACTTGTTATTTGAATACCACCTACACTATGCAGTCAGATTCACTGCAGGTTTCACCCCTATCTGCACTGTCTGTTCTGGAATAATACACAACACAAAAACAGAATACTTGGCCATTTGAATGAGGCAAGAGTTTGAGTTACCTAAGCACAACACTTGAAAACAGTCAGAATGTTGGCAATGACACTGGAATGTATAAAATAAAGGTCATGAGTGTAACAACCATCAGGTTAAGGCCCATTGTTTAACCAAGCCTCTGCTGGAGGCATTCAGAAAGCAACTGAACTAGGCTGGAAGAGCATTGATGGAAAAAATCTTTAGACTCTGCCAGTAAGAGGTAATAGCACTGCTACTTCTTTGTTAACGTTTTTGCCCCATCACTTTACATCCAAACAGTTAAGAATTTGTCTTAAGAATACTCTGAAAACAGCAAGGCAGCAGCAACATAGAAGACCCTAAAGAACTCAGGATGTACTGAGAAGGAAAGCTACTTAAAAAAAGTGAAAAAATCCTTTATATTAACCTAATGAGGCTTTATCAGCCAGTAAGCTAGTCAAGATGAAAACAAGCCATCATCATGAGACTGGAGGAAAACGCAGTTCAAGTTATAGAAGAGGTAGCTTGCACAACTGCGGCTCTGGTAGGGTGTGATGTTACCAGTTAAGCAGCCTCTGGCCTCCCAGAATCCTGTCATGTTTCAGTGGGTGGCAGAGTTCAAGCTACAATTAAGATCTGTGACCAAAAACAAGTCATCTCAAGGCATCCCCAATTAGGTTGCAACAGAGTAGGATGGATCAGCATTAGATACAGGAGAAGAAATTGTAACACCACCAATGGCTGGAGAAGTAAAACTAAAGTTAAAATTCACTTCTTGTCTCTTCACGTCCAGATGAGACCAAGAAAATATGGAACTGAGTGATGTGCACAGTGCTGCTTTTACCACAATAAGATCATGATTTCAAACAGAAGGAAAATATATTTTGAGATATGAGAATCAAACCAACAAGTTTGCCTGAGAAGTCATCCTTCAATATATGCAGGGAAATTGTACATGAACAATATTGGAGCCAGACCTCCGATAACCACTTAAGGAAGAGGGGAGAACAGGGAGAAATGTCTGACATTCTCATGAGGAAGGGGCAACTAAAAAAAATTGAGATTGATTTTGGAAGAAGAATGACAAGTTACTGGCAGCTACAGGATGCTTGCAGAAGTTATGATGGTTCAGTACAAGATTAGATTACTTACAGTGTGGAAACAGGCCCTTTGGCCTAACAAGTCCACACCGACGCGCAACCCACCCAGACCCATTCCCCTACATTTACCCCTACACCTAACACTACAGGTAATTTAGCATGGCCAATTCACCTAACCTGCACATTTTTGGATTGTGGGAGGAAACCGGAGCACCCAGAGGAAACTCACGCAGACACGGGGAGAATGTGCAAACTCCACACAGACAGTCGCCTGAGGCGGGAATTGAACCTGGGTCTCTGGCGCTGTGAGGCAGCAGTGCTAACCACCGTGCCGCCCAAGTCAACAGTAAGTGGGAAAACTGTGTTACTTTGACTACAATGTGTGAGAGACATGATGAAACACATGCCATAGTACATCTATTCATAATATGCCAATACCAAATCTCATCAAAAATACTTATCAGTTCAGAATTGATGGTCCCTGTTATTGAGAGATGCATGGAATCAGAGCATGAAAAATGTAATCCATATAATTTGTACCACCCAAAATGATCTTTTGTTTTTACACAGTGGTAAGAAGGTTATGGATACAACACTCATTATGACTTGTGAATTAATATGGCTTTAGAAGCATGCAAATACATACATTGAAAACTCACCCTGGAACCATTCCCACATAACTACAAACCTTGGACTCGCAGTATTCCCAAAGACACTCAAGACCAACAAATGTACTCAACAATCCTAACATCAAAAATCCTATCTATATCTTGATCCTTACCATAAGTCACAGGATAACAATGCATTTCCCAAAGTTAGGAGTACTCATGTAGATCAAATGTAGAACCATAATGATATTTGTCAATTAGAGGGATTTTGTTGAAGGGCCAGTGACACACTGGCAAAGAAACATTTGGAGGATCTGACCTTTAACAACACTCATTTGACATGAGTTGAATGCTACCTCAGAAATAACTGATCCAGTTGCTCTGGTCAGATTCTAAGGGAAGCTGAAGGGCAAAAAATAATCCTGACTGTCCCAAAGGTTCCAGAGCTTAATATGTGCCGCATTAGTACTGGAACCTCTTGTCATTCCTTTTGAATTAGCCTCTTTAGAAAGCTCGGGAAATAAACTGCCTAAATTAGAAACTGCTTAAGGAAGAATCTGAATGAAATTAATATTCTAGATCAAGGGAAAATCCCAAGAGCAAGCGTTATGACCATACATCTAGAGAAGATAATCAAATACTAAGCCGCACCTATTAACAATAACCTGCCATGCTAGACGATGGTGTAAACAATAGAAGTTAATCAGTCTGCTCCAGAAAGCACAGAAAAGAGCAACCCTTCTGAGCAAGAGTGTGTGACCCACAAAGACAACATTTGAGGCTGCAATGCCAGCAGCAAACACTCTTGTGTGAACACTGAAATATCCCCAAATACGCCTGCATGGTTTGACAGGCTGAGCGGTACTAATGTGAAAACTGCTTTAAAACTTTCTGAACTGTGAAACGCTAACCTTATTTTATGAATGGCTGCCAAAAAACAGACGATCATAGCAGACTGAATGGGGTCACAGCACTGCAGCTTAGATACTTGCATGCAGATAAAGAGAAGAAACTTGAGACATGAATGAGTTTGTCCACTGTGCATGCTTTCTCCAAATCACACTTCTAAAGTAAAGCGTAGACTCTCTGCAGGACCAATCAAGGCAGAGGTTCACTGATAAAGTGAACCAACACTGCAGTCCAGAGGAAGTGATGTCACCAGTGACCCCGGAAGGTCGACAATCAGTACAGAACTGATTTTTCATTTGGGTTTTATGTATACTGTCCTGTAACATTATTGATGCATTGCTCAAGTTGTAGTTTTGTATCTGACTAATAAACTAAATCTTTAACTGCCATGTGTATATATCCATATTCATAAACATCTTAAACCAGCATTGCCCAGCAATGAAGCCTCACAACAGGAACTATGCCTTGTGCACAGTGTCAGCTAACATTCCAGAATTCAACAGTGCATCATTCGGCTTCCTCAACCCAAGTTGTATGAGCTCCAAAAGTGAGCTGATTCACTAATAACCAACTGAGATGAGAATAACAGTATGCCTATGTGTACTTTGTTCTTTTAAACACAATCAATTAGTTAGCAAGTTTTGAGAAGATTTGTAGATCAGGTTGAGGTTCTGGATGTCAGTTTGCCCGCTGAGCTGGAAGGCTGGTTTTCAGATGTTTCGTCACCATACTAAGTAACATCTTCAGTGTGCCTCCAGATGAAGCACTTTTGGTGTAGCCCACTTTCTATTTATATGTTTGGGATTCCTTGGGGGGACATCACCAGTGGGCTACACCACTATTGCTTCATCTGGAGGCTCACTGAAGATGTTACCCAGTATGGTGACGAAAAGTCTGAAAATGAACCTTCCAGCTCAGCGGGCAAACCTACAGCCAGAACAATCAATTAGTTCCAGCATCCTTCACATTCTTAGCTGGCCCATATTCAACTAGAAGCAAATCAGTACTCCAATAATGAAAAATGATTAAAACAAATTATCATAAAAGACACTGGATAAATCCAATCGGAGGACTTTAGCATTATTACCTCAAATATTTAGGACTCCATGGATAGGATATTTAAGACAGAGGTAGCTAGATTGTTGAGAAGCAAAGGAATAAAATATGTTAATTGGAGGTAGGTGGGACTATGGAGCAAGCAGACAAACCATAATGATGAAATGCAGAGCAAGCTCAGGAGATAAAGGACTCTATGCCTGCTTCTTTTCATATATCAGTAAAACATGAACAAACTGTTTCATGCCTTTAAAACCGATCTTTTCTCAGAAACCACAGCCTTGATCAAAAGCCTTTTTCGAATTTATACCTGGCCAAAGCTACTTTGTTGCTTGTGTAAAGTTACCAAGTATGTATATCTCCAATTCCCAGATTTCCCAAGTTAAAATGCAGTTTGGCGAAATGCCTAACATTCAATTCTTTGCTTGGAACAGCTATAATGATTTTATCCTCAGACTATACCAGGTATGTATAGCTATCATGCCTTTGGTCATACTGCATCTTGAAATTAATCCTGGTCATCAGGCTAAATATGAGAAAGATGTAAGTTCAGGCCAGAGCAAGGAAAACATTTGATTACATGTAGTTTGGTGGAAAAAGAGAAAGAGGGAATTGGCAGATGCAGCTGATCACTTCCAAATGTTAGTGAAGAAGAAATCTGTGAGTGCCTCATCTTTGTTTTTGAGTTCAGAATAGAAGAAATAATAGTGTTTTTGAAATTGTGGCTTACAATGTAGCAAAAGTGGCAAGGGTTAATTTTGGAATTCAAGATGATCCTGGAGAGCAAAAGCTGTAGTCAACTTTGAGCTGATGGTGAACAAATAACCTATTTGTCTGCCATATTCATCCGATTTGTGCTCCTTGGACAGAAAAAGCAGAAATCAGATATCTCAGTTAACAGCCAATGGCAAGTGCATGTAATAGTTTTAAACTGGACTCGATCAGAAGTTGAGTTAAAAGTTGAGCTGGGAGAAGAACAGACAAAGGAAGCACATGGTGAGGTCAGTGTAGGAGAGAGAGAGAGAGAGAGATAATCTGCACAGTTACTGCCTTTGCTGTTTGAATTCATGTATCGCTGGACATCGGAGTGCATCTGGGAAAATTAACAAACAGTGAAATTTACAACTGATTTTGGAGGAACTGTTGGGTGAAGTTCACAGCACAGAATCAGATAAGTTAATTGTTGTTTTAAGTGTAGCCTACTGAGAATCTGCAGTAATGAGTAGAGTGGGTTCTTTCTTGATTATATGTTTTTGGAGATATGTCTCTTGATTAAACTAAAAATATAAGCCATACCTATTAATTTAACCTGGGGCAGTGTTTGGAGAGGAAAAAGACGATGTTATTTTCTGGGTCTGTAGATTGTGAAGGAGCAAAACCGGCCTTTAATAGAGTGATATGTATTTCTTGTCAGATGTGGGAGTTTAAAGAGAGTTTAAGGTTACTGCGGATTATATCTGCCATAAATGCTGTTGGTTGTGAATCTTATCAAATCGAATGGATCGGTTGGAGAGACAGTTAGAAGCAATGAGGAATTTGCAGCAGCAACAGTATGTGATGGATGGCAGTTATTGGAAGGAGGGAAAGTCTCAGATACAGTCACATAGATAGGTTAACTCCAGGAAAGGTAAGAGAGATAGGCAACTCGTGCAGGGGTCTTTTGTGTATATACCCATTTCAAACAGGTATGCTGTTTTGAAAAATGTAGGGGTGATGGATTCTCAGGGTAACATAGCACGAATAGCCAAGTTTCTGATATTGAGACTGGCTCTAATGCAACGAGGAGTACGTCGGGTTCCAAGAGATCAATCGTGTTAGGAGATTCTCTAGTCCAAGGTACAGACAGACGTTTCTGTGGCCAGCAGAGAAAAAGCAGAATGGTGTGTTGTTTCCCTGATGCCAGGATCAAGGATGTCTCAGAGAGGGTGCAGAATGTTTTCACGGGGGAGAGGGGCCTGCAAGAGGTCATTGGAACCAACGACATAGGAAGGGAAAAGGTTGAGATTCTGAAGGGAGATTACAGAGAGTTAGGCAGAAATTTAAAAAGGGGGTCCTCGAGAGCAGTAATATCTGGATTACTCCCAGTGCTACGAGCTAGTGAGGACAGGAATAGGAGGATAGAGCAGATGAATGCATGGCTGAGGAGCTGGTATATGGGCAAAGGATTCACATTTTTGGATCATTGGAATCTCTTTTGGGATAGAAGTGACCTGTACAAGAAGGACGGACAGCACCTAAATTGGAAGGGGACTAATATACTGGCAGAGAAGTTTGCTAGAGCTGCTGGGGAAGATTTAAACTAGTAAGGTGTGTGTGTGTGGAGGTGGGGGGGGGGGGGGGGGGTACCCAGGGAGATAGTGAGGAAGGAGATCAATCTGTGACTGGTACAGTTGAGAACAGAAGCGAGTCAATCAGGGAAGGCAGGGACAAGGTAGGACTTATAAATTAAACTGCATTTATTTCAATGCAAGGGGTCTAGCAGGGAAGGCAGATGAACTCAGGGCATGGTTAGCAACATGGGACTGGGATATCATAGCAATTACAGAAACATGGCTCAGGGATGGGCAGGACTGGCAGCTTAATGTTCCAGGATACAAATGCTACAGGAAGGATAGAAAGGGAGGCAAAAGAGGAGGGGGAGTGGTGTTTTTGATAAGGGATAGCATTACAGCTGTGCTGAGGGAGGATATTCCCGGAAATACATCAAGGGAATTATTTGGGTGGAACTGAGAAATAAGAAAGGGATGATAACCTTATTGGGATTGTATTATAGACCGCCTAATAGTCAGAGCGAAATTGAGAAACAAACTTGTAAGGAGGTCTCAGCTATCTGTAAGAATAATAGGTTGCTTATGGTAGGGGATTTTAACTTTCCAAACATAGACTGAGACTGCCATAGTGATAAGGGTTTAGATGGAGAGGAATTTGTTACTTGTGCACAAGACAATTTTCTGATTTAGTGTGTGGATGTACCTACTAGAGAAGGTGAAAAACTTCACCTACTCTTGGGAAATAAGGCAGGGCAGGTGACTGAGGTGTCAGTGTGGGAGCACTTTGAGGCCAGCGAACATAATTCTATCAGATTTAAAATAATGATGGAAAAGGATAGACCAGATCTAAAAGTTGAAATTGTAAATTGGAGAAAGGCCAATTTTGACGGTATTAGGCAAGAACTTTTGAAAGGAGAAAGTGAGGACTGCAGATGTTGGAGACCATAGTTGAAAAGTGTGCTGTAAAAACACAGCTGCCTGGCCTGCTGTGTTTTTCCTGCAAGAACTTTCGAAAGCTGATTGGGGGCAGATGTTCACAGGTAAAGGGACGGATGGAAAATGGGAAGCCTTCAGAAATGAGATAACAAGAATCCAGAGAAAGTATATTTCTGTTAGAGTGAAAGGAAAGGCTGGTAGGTATAGGGAATGCTGGATGACTAAAGAAATTGATGGTTTGGTTAAGAAAAAGAAGGAAGCATATGTAAGGTATAGACAGGATAGATCGAGTGAATCCTTAGAAGAGTATAAAGGAAATAGGAGTATACTTAAGAGGGAAATCAGGAGGTCAAAAGGGGACATGAGATAGCTGTGGCATATAGAATTAAGGAGAATCCATAGAGTCTTTACAAATACATAAAGGACAAAAGGAGAGAATAGGGCTGCTCAAAGATCAGAAAGGCAGCCTTTGTGTGGAGCCGCAGAAAATGGGGCAGGTACTAAATGAGTATTTTGCATCAGTATTTACTGTGGAAAAGGATATGGAAGATATAGACTGCAGGGAAATAGATGGTGACATCTTGCAAAGTGTCCATATTACAGAGGAGGAAGTGCTGGATGTCTTGAAATGGATAAAGGTGTATAAATCCCCAGGACCTGATCAGATGTACCTGAGAACTCTGTGGGAAGCTAGAGAAGTGATTGCTGGGCCTCTTACTGAGATATTTGTATCATCAATAGTCACAGGTGAGGTGCCAGAAGACTGGAGATTGGCGAACGTGGTGCCATTGTTTAAGAAGGGTGATATGGACAAGCCAGGGAACTATAGACTAGTGAGCCTGACATCAGTGGTGGGCAAGTTGTTGGAGGGAATCCTGAGGGACAGGATGTACGTGTATTTGGAAAGGCAAGGACAGATTAGGGATTGTCAACATGGCATTGTGCATGGGAAATCATGTCTCACAAACTTGATTGAGTTTTTTGAAGAAGTAACAAATAAGATTGATGAGGGCAGAGCAGTAGATGTGATCTATATGGACTTCAGTGAGGCATTCGAAAAGGTTCCCCATGGGAGACTGATTAGCAAGGTTAGATCTCATGGAATACAGGGAGAACTAGCCATTGGGATACAGAACTGGCTCAAAGGTAGAAGACAAAGGGTGGGGGTGGAGGCTTGTTTTTCAGACTGGAGGCCTGTGACCAGCGAAGTGCAACAAGGCTTGGTGCTGGGTCCACTACTTTTTATCATTTATATGAATGATTTGGACTTGAGCATAAGAGTTATAGTTAGTAAGTTTGCAGATGACACCAAAATTGGAGATGTAGTGGACAGCGAAGAAGGTTATCTCAGATTACAACAGGATCTGGACCAGATGGGCCAATGGGTCTAGAGTGGCAGATGGAGTCTAATTCAGATAAGTGTGAGGTGCTGCATTTTGGGAAAGCAAATCTTAGCAGGACTATACACTTAATGGTAAGGTCCTAGGGAGTGTTGCTGAGCCAAGAGATCTTGGAGTGCAGGTTCATAGCTCCTTGAAAGTGGAGTCGCAGGTAGATAGGATAGTGAAGAAGGCGTTTGGTATGCTTCCCTTTATTGGTCAGAGTATTGAGTACAGGAGCTGGGAGGTCATGTTGCAGCTGTACGGAGAAATTGGTTCGGCCACTGTTGGAATATTGTGTGCAATTCTGGTCTCCTTCCTATCGGAAAAATGTTGTGAAACGTGAAAGGGTTCAGAAAAGATTTACAAGGACATTGCCAGGGTTGGAGGTTTTGAGCTACAGGGAGAGGCTGAACAGGCTGGGGCTGTTTTCCCTGGAGCATTGATCACTGAGAGGTGACCTTATAGAGGTTTACAAAATTATGAGGGATATGGATAAGGTAAATAGGCAAAGTCTTTTCCCTGGTTTTGGAGAGTCTAGGACTAGAGGGCATAGGTTTAGCGTGAGAGGGGAAAGATTTAAAAGAGACATAAGGGGCAACTTTTTCATGCAGAGGGTGGCACGTGTATGGAATGTGCTGCCAGAGGATGTGGTGGAGGCTGGTACAATTGCAACATTTAAGAGGCATTTGGATGGGTATATGAATAGGAAGGGTTTGAAGGGATATGGGCCAGGTGCTGGCAGGTGGGACTAGATTGGGTTGGGATATCTGGTCGGCATGGACGGGTTGTACCGTTGGGTCTGTTTCCATGCTGTACATCTCTATGACTCTATGAGTCTGCATCAAGTTGAATGGACAGTTAAAGTTCGAACAATTGGAATTTTGAAAATACAGCTTTAACTGAAGTTGTAGGGGTTCCCTCTTCCCTTTCCCACCCCAGTTAGCACAATAGTGGGGTTGGGTTTAGAAAGGGTAGGGTTTGAGAGCTGTGAGAAACCTAAGAAACTGATCAGAGGTGACTTTATTCACAATTGATCTGATGGGAATAACAATGTTATGTCTGATGATGTGAGATGATCGAGGGTTGGCCATGAGAATGGATTGGGATTGAGAATGGATTTTTATGAAAGAAGAGATTAAAGATCATTCAGAAAGCAGTCTGCTTGACCATTTTAAATGGAGGTTGAAATCACCAAATCTGAAGAATTAGCTGGGAGAAATGTTGAGAATAAAAATAACATCATAGTGAAGATGTCACAGTGACATTTTCAAAAAAAAAGGCATTTTTCTGTACAACATTCGCTTCAAGAGTTCATTCAAATTTTTTTTTTTCGAATGTCCTGATTGAATCTGCTTTCATCACATTTTCAGAGTGAGACTTATTGGGTAGCACTTTCAAAAGGTTGGCCCCAAAATGGGTGAAACGACAACTTGCTGTACTTTATGATTCTGTATGGTTAGTAAAGGCCAATTATTTCCTAAGCAAAATGAGAAAAAACTAGATAATTACAACTGTTACAAACCTATAGATGGTTTGCAACTGACCAATGGATTTGCTTGCTTAGACCATATGACTTACTCAGAATAGATGTGTCCTTTTCTTAAAAGGGAAAGGCTCAGATGGTTTCTGTTGCAGAAAAGTGTCGCTACCTCTGCTTGAAAATGTCCTATTTCAAGTTCCACCTGCTCTATAAACATGTAATTCCATGTCCAAGGAGATGGGCTTAAAATAATTAAAAGGGAAAGGCTTTGTTTAACTCAGATAACATTTGAATACCTCAACAACCATCATTATCATTTTCCAGAATCCTTGCTGTCTTCAAGCAATGTTTTAGGAATTAAATCATATGGAAATAAAAATATGAAAATGTAAAGTTCTCAGAAGTTTGTGACTCCATTGGTAAGAAGTATAATCAAAAGTCAAAGCATCCTGTTGTGTTAACTGATTTTATCTTCTAACCAATCAATGAGAACTTCAAACATTTTCTCTCGGATTTCCAACATTCATGCTATTAATCTTGCCACGACAACATTTGAATATCCATAATGCAAATTAATGAGACAGAGTAAAAAGCATCAAGCAGTTCCCTGAACTGTTGTCAAAGCAAGCCTGACACAGATCTTTATAGAAACTAACTTAAATTGAAAAATTAACAGCAAAATCCCACTACATCTGACAGATATCTTTCACTGTAGGTCTGTCCTTTGTTTTTCCATTTGTCTTCACTGAACCATCATTTGTCTTTACTGAACCATCATTCTCTTCCAAGAATTGTCCTCTGACCAACACTTTCCCTATATGTCACATTTTAAATCTTGCTAAAGGCCCAGCAATGATGTGTCCGTGAATGCAATATTTGTACATAATAGTGAGCAACAATAAATCTTTACTGGATTCTTCAATAGCCATGATATCTACATCCAGCTTCTTATCTTACAAGGGATGGCATAAGCATTGCTGCATCAGTTAAAATACACTGCTGGAGACAAAAGCACATTAGACACTGGAGAAAAGATGCAGAGGAATTATAACCATTCAGATTCGGCATTATGAGGCAAATTTAACAGGCTGGGATATCTGTATACTTTTAAAACTTCTACTTTTGAAAGGATCAAGTGTAGATCTAACAGAGCTACATAGAAAGTGTTTGAATAGAGTGCATTTATAGCAGCTGTCTCTAATCATGGAGTGAAGGTCAAAATTCAAGCTGATTGATACAAGACTTTTTTAAAAAATCAACAGGGGATTTAGAAGAAAGGTCTCTACTTAGAAAGTGGCAAGAACATTGTACTTGATTTTACATGGAGCAATTAAATTTTTAAAAAGGAAAATAGATAAATACATGAGAGAATGGAATGGAAGGATTTAATTGGTGTCCACACATAAGGTGGAAGGCCGTTCATGTGGAACAGAAAAAGGGACATTGACGAGTTCCCCAAATGGCCTGGTTCTATCCTGTATTCTATATTTAATTATAACAGATGACTCATTTAAATGGGTTCACTTCTCCAGTAACATAATGTTAATTTTGAAAAAATATCATTTTGGAGCAGTTGGTAATGTACTGATGTCACTGGAATTGTAATCCTTGAATTTGAATGTCTCAGTGATTCAAATCCTATCACACGTGACTCCTAAAAAAACAATAGAAATTTTATTTTTCTGTGTAAAAACTGGAAAAGCAATTTTGTGAAATGATCTTCAGGGATAACTATGGCTGATAATATATAGTTCTCAATGGAGAAATTTGCTTATACCAATTCAGTTTTTAACACCGGCAATAAAACTGTAATTCAAGTATAATTCCTATACCTTAGAGGTTTAGGATCATGTGTGTATAGAGCTGCATAACTGCTACATGCTTCATAATTATTTGGCAGCTTTACTACCATTTTAATTTCTGGTATCTTCTCTTGAACTGATATGTTTATCTGATCTTTTGAGTTAAGTACAGGAAGTGTAATTGAGGACTTGAAAGTCTGTATGGAAGGGCATAATGCAATTGTGAACAATGGTTTACTTTGAGCTAAGTAATATTTCATTCATTTATTTTTTCTCAAATGAATTTAGTTAGTGCTTATTCTGATCTCAAGAAATTTATCAAAAAGGTACAATGGTTTGGAAATGATCTACATTGTAGCCAGTAAAAGATTAAAATGGCTGGGTCTTCATAAGCAACCATTCCACAAAAAGAAACTATCTATAGCTTTTTGACTGTGTCCTTTGGCATCCCTAAAGGACCAATTTGTTATCTGCAACAAAGCACTTCCGAGCCCAAAAGCAACCCCTGCAAAAAGGACACTGGGTGGAGAACAACTATTGGTTAGAAAAATACCAAATTATTCTGCAAGACAGAGCTCTTTTATCTACATTATTCCCATGCACATTAACCCATAAAATCTGAAACATCTTCAGCACAATATTATCTGGTGAATAAATCTTTGTAACAATTGTTGTATGAGAAAGTACAGAAGTGAAGGAATAGGCTATTTATGATAGTATTGTCATGACAAATGATTTTCACAATAGTTTTGACTGCAGATTTCCTGACGATAATGACTTTTAAAACAGGCCTCACATTGCAAGAAAAAAAATGTTGTACAGCAGTTCCCTAGATTCCAGATACACAGTAATTAGAGTACAGGGAAAAACCATTAACTGAACTTCTGCTAATACTTTAAAAAAAGTGTACTTCCATCAAACCAACTTAATTACTTTACTCAGTATTCTTTTACATGATCCATTTTCAAGTACCAGTTCAAGTCTCTGAATAACAATTTGTTTCTGAAACCATAGACACACACACACACACACTTGGAGGTCAACTTTGTCTTTGAACGTCCAGTTGACACAGGTCATAAGACTTGGAAGATTTTATTCAATAGTTTCTGTAGTGCATCTTGCAGATGATAAATACTATTGCCACAGTACACTGGTGATGGAGGACCAAATACATTTATCGGGATATTGCAGTGGATGGGATGATGATCAAGCAGGTTGATTTTCTGTGAATGGTGTCGAGCTTCTGAGATTTATTAGAGGAGCTGCACACATCCAAGTAAGTACAGAATACGGATGACATTTCTGACTTTGTCCTTATGGACATCCTTTGGAAAGTCAGACTGTGAGCTGCTCAAAGAATAAATGCAAAACACTACAGATTCTGGCATCTGAAACAACCAGAGAATACTGGAGAAACTCAGAACCTGAAGAGTAGGCTCAAAATATCAACTCTGCTCATCTCTGCACAGATGCTGCCAGACCTGCTGAGTTTCTCCTGCATTGTTTGTATTTGTTTCAATGACTGACCAGGGAATGCTTAGCCTCTGGCTTCTTTAAGTCTGAGTATTTATATACTTGGTTCAGTTCAGCCTCTGATCAATAGTTACCTCCAGGATGTTGATTATTAGAGGATTCAGTGATGACACTGCTAAAGACTCTCCCTTGTTGGATATGCTTATTGCTTGGCAACCATACAAATTTTTACTTATGCTACTTTATCAACCACAATCTAAATGTTGCCTAAGTCTTGCTACATACAAGAGCAAACTGTTTCAATATTTGAGGAATTGCAAACATTACTCATTGTCAGTTGCACAGTTCTATATCTCACCTTACCGTGGAGGAAATGCACTAACTGTGTTCAAGGTTCAACTTAGAACATACCCTGAGGAATTCCTGCCATAATATCCTGGAGTTGAGATGATTGGTTTCCTTTGTGCTTGGCACAATTACAACGAGTGGAGAGTTTTCCCAGATTCCCACTGACTCCAGATTTGCTGGACTCCTTAATGCCACACTTCATTAAATGCCACTTTGGATGTCAAAGGCAATAATTCTCACCCCAGCACACAATCAGGAACTCTGAGATATATACACACATGTGTGCATATTTTTAGATCCCTTAATACGTTTGTAATACATTTGTAATACGTTTGAGGTATTAATTGGTCATGTGGTTTCATTGATGAGGTTTGTGCACCAGCTATTCCTCCCAGTTGGACTTGATTCACTTTTGTAACAGTGACAAATTCAAACCAACAAACAAGGCAGATGATCTCAAAGGCTCATGCATTCCTTTATGTCACTTTGAATTTAGACAGCCTTGGGCAAATCAAAGGGAAACAGGATCTATAAATGTGAGGTGTATGAATGCTGTGGAGAGTTACAAAGTGAAAAAAAAAGCATTGTAACATGGCAACAAACTCTCCTGGAGCATAACTGTAGTGAGAGAATTCCAACTGAGCTGAATATGTTACTAAAAATCTGAGAGTTAGAACTGACCTCCCCCTGTAGAAACCAACAAAGCAGCATGCACTTTATTTGTTAAATTTACAATTTAGAAACAGATCAAAATTGAATGGAATATCTGAGTGCATCAAGAGTGACGATTGCACCTAAAAAAACTAATATTCATCAGAGTCTTGAAGTGTACTTCAGTGGCAAAAATCAGAGAGGCTGCAACTTGTGAATAGCAGGCATTGCAAAATACACTTGCAGAGGGGGACCAGCTCAGCAAAAGTATCACAAACCTGCTCTCAGCACCATGTAAAAATAAATTCTTCTGAAGCTCCATCCATTTTTTTCTGGCAAGAATTCAATCTGTGCCCAATTGCCAAATTAAACCATGTTTTAGCTTGCATCCTCTCAAGCTTTATCCTGTTAAAGATCTTTAGTAATTCTGACCGCTGTTTTTCTCCTTTGAGAAAAAAAGCAAATTGTTGATTATTTCCTTGACACATGTATTACAAATGTTAAAAAATTTCAAATCTTTGCCACATATTTTGTTAATTTAACCACCATAAACTGAAATTCAGAATCCTACTTCATACACGTTTGCCTTCTCTATGAGCACTTGTATAATTGTATACAGTATCTGTAATCTGTATCTGTAAAACTGGACATCATATTTGTTTTGAAATGCAGATATCACTTCTACACTCACTCACTTTAGCTACCATATTTTGCCACAATTCCTGTGTCCAAGAACACACCTGGAACCCAGACAGGCAGAAGATTAATTAACTCTTGCAGTAGCAAGACACAGAAATCCTCAGCTACACTTTTGTGCCTTTAGAATGCTAATGACACTTTGCAAGAGACAAAAAGCAGATCTTTAGCTGGCCAAGCATTTATGATATAACATTTTTGTAAGTCTATTTTCAAAAACAAATGCTTTGAGGTTTCTATTCTAAAACACATTTTAGAAAATAACAGTTTGGTTTAGGGTTAAGGACTTATAAGTCCCAAAAGCCTTTGGAAGTCTGAGACCAATTAGGGATTTTAACAAATGAGAATTGATTAAAGTGAGTTTCACTACATTTTTGTGCCTGTCATCTCAATGTTTTCTCATGTCAGTTTTTTTTTGAGACAGTAATGACCCAAATATCTGTTAGCATCTCAATGATGTCAACAATTCAATGCAATCCTTAACCCTAAACCAAACTGTTATTTTCTAAAATGCGTTTTATAATAGAAACCTCAAAGTATTTGTTTTTGAAAATAGACTTACAAAAATGTTATATCATATTGCAGATTTGTTTCATTGACCCTTCTTCAATTCTCAATTCAAAGCCTACACCAATCCAGTCCGATTCACTGCTGTGCTTTACACTGAAATCAATGAGTAACCTTCAACACTGAAATAAACCCCAGATCACACAATTCACAGAATTGTTTGCTTCTTGTCCATACAGGTCTTGATATAACCTACTTTCCACTAAATCTGTCAGAATGATAATACCATTGTAACTAACATGTTTTTTCTATTGAATGTATTTCACTGCAGCAGGATTATTTAGAATAATGTTTCACACAATCTGAATAGGTTCCAAATCCTATCTAAGATGGTGCCAAAGCCCAGAATCCTTAAGACCTACCTCAGGATCCAATGCACATTATTTTGGAATTGAGAACAGATAGCACAAACGTTAACCCACGTCAATATGCTGATGGCAGCAGTACATTTTGGATGCAGATGCCTTCATATGGAAGAGCTGGGAGGAGTTGGCTAAAGTAGACTGGAAGCAAAGACTTTATGGTGGGGCAGTTGATGAATAGTGGAGGACTTGCAAAGCAATTTTTCAAAGTGTTCAGCAAAAGTATATATCAGAGAAAAGGAAGGACTCTAGGAAAAGGGGGAATCTGCCATGGGTGCCTAAGGAAGTAAGAGAAGCTATCAAATTGAAAGTAAAGACTTTCAAAGTGGCCAAGATTAATAGGAAACTAGAAGATTGGGAAAGCTTTAAAGGTCAACAGAAAGCCACAAAGAAAGCTATAAAGTAAAGTAAAATAGATTATGAGAATAAACTAGCTCAGAATATAAAGACAGATAGCAAAAGTTTCAATAAATATATGGAACGAAGAATGGCAAAAGCAATAATTGGTCTTTTAGAGGATGAGAAGGGGCATTTAGTAATTGGATATGAGGAAATGGCTGAAGCATTGAATAAGTATTTTGTGTCTGTCTTCACAGTGGCGAACACAAATAATATGACAGTAAATGACAAACAGATGGAGGTAGGTGAGGACCTGGAAACAATCATTAACACGAAAGAGGCGGTGTTGAGAAAGCTAATGGAGCTAAGGATAGACACGTCTCCTGGCCTTGATGGAATGCATCCCAGGGTTTTAAAAGAGATAACAGGAGAAATATCAAATGCACTAATGGTAATTTCCCAAAATTCACTAGACTCTTCGGCAGTCCCAGCAGATTAGAAAACAGCAAATGTGGCACCACTGGTTAAAAAAGGACGTAGACAAAAGATGAAGAACTATAGACCAGTAAGCTTAATGTCTGCAGTGGGCAAAATACTTGACTATATTATCAAGGGAAAAATAGCAAGGCATCTGTTGGGCAGATACAGCATGGGTTCATGAAGGGCAGGTCGTCTTTCACTAATCAACTGGAATTCTTTGAAGATATTATGAGTACAATGGACAACAGGGACTCAGTAGATGTGGGGTATCTGGATTTCCAAAAGGCATTCAACAAGGTGCCGGACAAAAGGCTGCTGCATAAGATAAAGATGCAAGACATTACAATCAATACATTAGCAAGGATAGAGGATTGGTTAACTAATAGGAAGCAGAGAGTGGAGATAAATGAGTGCTTTTCTGGTTGGCAATCAATGACTAGTGGTGTGCCTCAGGGATCAGTCTTGGATCAGTGTCAAAGTTTAAAGTGTGCAGAAGACTGTGAAACTTTGCAAAGAGACATAGACGGTTTAAGTGAGTGGACGAAGGTCTGGCAAATGGAGTACAATGTTAATAACAGTAAAAAGGACTATTACTTGAATGATAAAAAAATTGCAGCATGTTGCTGTGCAGAGCGACCTGGGTGTCCTTGTGCATGAATTACAGACTGTTGGTCTGCAAGTGCAACAGATAATTAAGAAGGCAAATGGAATTTTGTTCCATTTAAAAGCAGTTTAAAAGCAGAAGTTTAAAAGCAGAAGGGTTATATTGAAGCTGTATAGGGTGCTAATGAGGCCACACCTGGAGTACAGTGTGTAGTTTTGGTCTTCTTACTTGACAAAGGATGCACTGACACTGGAGGGGATTTAAAGGAGGTTCACTGGGGTGGTTCTGGAGTTGAGGGGGTTGGCTTATTAGGAGAGACTCGGTACTGGGACAATATTAATTGGAATTTAAAAGAATGAGGGGGGATCTCATAGAAACATATAAAGTTATGAAGGGAATAGATAAGATAGAAGTGGAGAGAATGTTTCCACTGGCAGGTGAAACTAGAAGAAGAGGGCATTACCTCAAAATTAAGGGGAGCAGAATCGGTCTGAATGAGAAGGAACTTCTTTACCCAGAGGTTTGTGAATCTCTGGAATTTCCTGCCCAGTGAAGTAGTTGAGGCTTCCTCAGTAAATGTTTTTAAAGTTAATATAGATAATTTTCTGAACAGTAAAGGAATTAAGGGTTACAGTGAGATGAAGGGTAAGTAGAGCTGAGACCACAAATAGATCAGCCATGATCTTACTGAAAGGTGGAACAGGCTCAACGGGCCAAACAACCTACTCCTGCTCCTAGTTCTTATGTTGTTATGTTCCTAAGAGGGTTTTGTCACAAAAGGGTTCTGGAACATAACATGTGGGTGTCACACTTTTGAAGGAAGAGTTCTAAACCTCCTGGAGTGCACTGGAGAGGTCAGGTACACTTGCAGAAACCAAGGGCTAACCAAGGGTCTCACTTGACAAGAAAATAAACACAGCTTTCTGGATGACTGTACAGGAGCTCAGATGATCATAGCTGGATTATTGTATACTGTTCTGTCCTCATTACCTCAAGAAAGAGAAAATGTCATAGAGAGAATGCAAAGAGGGTTCTCAGTCATGTTCTTGGGATGGTAAGATAATCCTTAGAAGACAAGTTGGGTAAATTGGGGACCTGTATTCTCTAAAGTTTTGAAGAGTGAGCAGTGATCTCATTGAAACTTGCAAAATACTTCAAAGGATAGGCAGAATAGATATAGGTAAAATGTATTCCCAGGTTGGGAAGTCCAGAATCAGGCATCACAATTTAAATATGCACAGGATACCATTTTGACTTAAGAAGAGGAGAATTTATTTTACCATGAACTCTTGGAATTCTCCACTAGATAGTGCTGTGGAGACTCAGCCTTTGGGGAGTGTTTAATGTAGAGCTTGATAGATTTCTAATTATCAGTGGCATACACAGTTATGGGGAGTGGGTGAGTAAAAGACATTGAAATATTTGATTGGCCATAATCATATTGAATGGTGGGACAGGCTTGATGGGTTTTCATTGAAATTTGGAAGTTTACAATTTTTTGATGTTTTCAGCAATTTTTAAGACATGTCTAATTCATATGATACATGGACATTGGGATGATGATGCATCCATAAGATGGAAACATGCATTTCCAAATGCTGCAAACAGAATTGGCATTTGTTTTGTTACCGAACTGTGTTATTCAGCATTCATGTGCAATTGAAAACGACAGTCTGTCACAATATGACCAGTTTCAACAGTGTAAGCTCCTCCTTACTGTTAATCCTCAAAAAAAAAGGAAAACATAAAACCACATCAATCTGAGTCCAGGATCACAGTTTGTTTTCATACCAGTCTGAAGTAGTGATTACTTTGGAGAAAATACACTGAGCAGAGAACAAATGGGCATGTTTGCCTGTTGTGGGATTTGAAATCTAGTAAGGTATTAAGTAGGGACTTTGGAGATCTGAAATAACAAAGTACAAGAGAAACTCAGCGATCTGTCAGCATTGGTGGAGAGAGAAACTGAGTTAATATTTGGGTTCAGAAGGAGTACCACCTTAGACTCAGAATGTTAACTCTATTTCTCTCTCCACCGATGCTGCTGGCCCTGCTTAGGAAACCATTTGAAGCAAAACCTATCTATAGATTGCAATATCATGGATATGAAAGATTAGCCATTTTGCAAAAACATTGATGTTGAGCTGATATGGAGATTGACTCATTTACAGCTACATGATGTGCCTGTATTGAATGGCTGAGGTAGTTTGTTGCTAATATCCTCTTTCCTTGACTGGGACCAAGTATCTGTTTGGTTTGCAATGGTGTAGGAAAATCTATTTTGAGGTTTAAAACAAGATGTAGTTCATTGCATGATCACAGTGAGGTACAAATTCCACTCCTACATTTGACGTTGGCCATTTGGAATGTTGGGGCCAGATAGTCATTTCTACAGAGTAGGTCAAAGTTGCAAGTGGAAATCTGATATAGCTAACTCACAGGGAATAACTTAGAAATTCTCTAGAACCCTCTGAAAAATGACCTGAAGAGTCAGAGATTTCAAAAGGTTCTGACTCACTTAAACGTAATAGTTAATCAGAAAATATATTCAAGGATTAAAAACTGTGGATCAAGGATTAAGAACTTTGCCTCACTGCTAATTCTACATTCCCCAATCACCCCCTCCCCCCAACCACCCCAACTTTCCATCTCACACTGGTCCATGCATTATCCCACTGGCATGGTACCCAAATCCCTCATCCAGCACCCATACCACCCACTTAACACTTTACCCTGCCTCAACCTCCTCAGCACACTAACCCCCCCCATTTACATCTTCTCAACAGCTGTCAAAGTAGCAACTGGATATTAAAACTATAGAATATGCAAATTGATGGCTGAAAAATTGTTGATGATCTCCATCAGTATTGGCTCCCACATTTCCTGGATTGGTCTCCACTATTTCATTTCAGAAGGTTCCTATCCAGGAAATTCTAGGGCAGAATCAATAAAATATACCCAGTGTTTTTTTTTGTCTGATGCAGTTCACAGCTGGGATTTCCCAGAGAATCTGGGCCCTTGTTACTCAGACTGGGAGATTTTCACCCTACAAAGATCCTGGGGTCCTGCCTTTCCCCGTATAGATCCTTACAACATTGTCAGTTTGAGTGAAGTTTAATGTAGTTTCCAACATTAACCTATTCAGCCCCATTATCTGATAGGACAGGCTGCTTATGAAAAATCCAATAAGAGCGCAAGGATGATTTGAAAACCGGTCACTTCTACTCGCCTTATGCTTTCACAGTGTTGAATAATTAAAGGATAAAAAAAAACTGTGCATGAAGATTTTCTGTGCGGCAGTGCATGGAGATGATTTGAATCCCCTGCCTTATGAGTGACATTAGTTTTAGTCATAACTTGGCATATATAGACAAGCTGTGAAATGAATGTCAGCTGGAAACGACCCAGGAAAGCAATTAAAAGCACAAGTCTCATATTTAGTATGATTTATTAAACAGTTTAAAGAGTGCTGATTTTAGAGAGGTTTGACATGTACTTTATATATACTGTTGGTGTTCATAAAACAATGGAATAACTAATGAATTGAGTATATGAGGAATTCAATTCAATTTGTGCTCCAGCTGAAGGTGCAAGCCCTTGGCTGACTGTCTGAAGCTTCACCCTGAGCTGCTTTCCTTCGCACCTTTCATGAAAGATGATTTGCTATCCACATCTAAATGCTTAGCTTTGACTGGATATGAAATGACAAGGATATTAAATTACAAAAAGTTATCTTGTGGCATTGGTAAGCATAGGTGATATTGGTAACTAAAGAGTTTGTAGAACAAAATGGAGGAGGAAAAAGCAAAGTTGAATGATTTCTAATTGGCCGGTAGAAACTGAGTAAGTAGCTTAATGGGTATCCATTGTAGGTTAATACATAAACATGTTCCCTTACAATCTATACTGGAAGGAGTTAGCAAGCACTGCAATGAAATAGCAACTTTTCAACAAAATTGCGAGAGATTGCATTTATATATATTTTTAGAATTGAACAGGGGATATGGATGATACCAGCAATGTTAGTATTCACTTACCATCCCTAATTATCCTCAGTTTATAATGGGCCACTTTCTTGAATGCTGCAATAAATACATCAATGTTACAGTCAGATAGAGTGTTCCAGGATTTTGACCCAACGTTTTCAGGCATCAGCTGTGACTCAGTTGGCAGCACACTTGTCTGAGTTAAAAGGTTCAGATTAAAATCCTCTAAAACGTAATCACAAGAAGCAAGGCCAATATACCAGTGCAATGCTGAGGTAGTGCTGCACTATCAGCAATGCTGTATTTCACAGGGACAATAATCTGAAAGCCTCATTTATCCTCTCGGTTTGAAATGAATGATTCAGTGGAACAATTTCAAAAAGAGCAGGGGAGCTATTCCTTATATCTCAGTTAATATTTATTCCAAAGTCAAATCAATAAAATAATCTGGTCAGTAACACAAAGGTTTGTGAGCACTTACTATAGGCAAATTGATTGTCAGATTTCGTACAATACGGAGACCACATTGCCAAATGCTTCATTCAAGATATATATGCAGCACTTCTGAAAAGGTATTATGCAAATAAAATTCTCTTTTCTTTTTAGGTTTTGAAGTCAGGATGGAGAGAGGTTTGGAAAGGAAATAACCACTGTCCATCCAAGTAATCAAGGTCACATGCTTGGAAGATGATTGATGAGTTTCTGTAGAACATTTTTTAGAGGTGGTTGGAACGCCAAAGAAGATGCTAAACTATCCTGGGTGTTACTAAGTTTCAAATGTCTTGGAAACACAGTCATCTAGCCAGTGTATAGATTTCTACAGATTCTCTTGATTTCAATTTGATTTAGGCTCTTTGAAGCCAGACTTAGTCAAATGTCACTTGATTTGAAGAGCAGTCACTCTCACTGCACCTCAGTGATGCAGCTGTAATGTCCATGATTGGACTAAAGCTATAACAACATCTGTAATGGACAGATTTTAGTGGAAAGCAAACTGGTGTGGTCGTGAATATCTCCTACTTGACATCACAGTTGATAATACTTTCCATCATGTTGATGCTGACTGAGAGTGAAATGATGAGATCTTTTGCTGGATTTGACTTGTTCTGTTTTTATTTTTATGACATATCCTGGTAATTTCACACTATCAATTAGATTCCCAAATTTTAACTCTCCCAGAACTTGGGAAGCTGTCGAACTAATTATGGAGCACAAGCCTCAAGTTATACTTCAGATGGTCGAGCAGTAAAGGATAGAACTGGAGTGTAATCAATGCACATTAGAAGGGAGAAACACATACATGATAAATATGCACTTCCCAAATTCAACACCATTTTCATATTACTCCAATATACATGAGCACAGACGAATGCCCAATTACTCTTAAGCACTGAACACAATCAAACACTGCATTAATAAATAATTAACATTCAGCACAAAGCCAAGCCATCATCAGGGCTATTAATCTTTGTTGCATCTGGTGTGTTGAACTATTTCCTGAAGTCACATTGTATTAATTCAATCAGCTAAAATTTAGGAAATGTAGTAGTGGGGACCTTAGGATGATAAAGGATAGATCATCCACTTAATACCTAGTTACAGCAATTTGGAAAGGCTTTCATCTCCTCCTTGGGTGTATTCATGTCTGGAATCCACCATGATTAATGATAGAGTTGATTTCCTGTCATTCATAGTTTGATTTTCCACAGTTATTTATGGTAGTTGTGTTGCAAGACTGCATAGCTTTGTTTGGGTCCATTGTTTGTGGCATTGCTTAATTTTGTTCAGAACATGTTGTATTCCCCATTTCCCACCAGAATTATCAATAGATGCATTTGACATAAATCAGTGAAGATGAGGTCAGTTAGATACTTTCCTCTTACATTGGTTCCCATATGACTTGCCACAGCATCAGTCTGACAGTTACATTCTTTAGAACTTAGATAGCTCAATCAGTAGCAGTATTAAAAAGTGTGGTACTAGAAAAGCACAGCAGGTCAGGCAGCATCCGAGCAGCAGGAATGAGGGAGAGGGGCCCACGGGGGCTGAGAGATCAATGGGAGGGGGTGTAGGGCTGGGGGGAAGCTAGTTTGGAAGGTGATAGGCAGATGAAAGTGGAGGGTGATAGTCAAAGGTCAGAGTGGAGGGTGGATTGGACAGGTGGGAAGGAGGATGGAAAGATAGGACAGTTCAAGAGGGCTTTGTCGAGTGTAGGGTTGGATCTGGGATAAGGTGGGGGTAAGTGAGATGAGGAAACTGGTCTCTTGACCTGTCGTCTCCTTCCTATTGGAAGGATGTTGTGAAACTTGAAAGGGTTGAAAAGATTTTACAAGAATGTTGCCAGGTTTGGAGGATTTGAGCTATAGGGAGAGGCTGAACAGGCTGGGGCTGTTTACCCTGGAGCATCGGTCGCTGAGAGGTGACCTTATAGAAGTTTACAAAATTATGAGGGGCATGGATAGGGTAAATAGGCAAAGTCTTTTCCCTGGGTTCAGAGAGTCCAGAACTAGAGGGCATAGGTTTAGGGTGAGAGGGGAAAGATATATAAGGGACCTAAGGGGCAACCTTTTCACGCAGAGGGTGGTGCATTAATGGAATGAGCTGCGAGAGGAAGTGATGACATCTGATACAATTGCAGCATTTAAAAGGTATCTGGATGGGTATATGAACAGGAAGAGTTTGGAGGGGTATGGGCCAAGTGCTGGCAAATGAGACTAGACTAGGTTAGAATATCTGGTTGGCATGGACAAGTTGGACCAACAACAACTTGCCTGCACTTCATTCAATTGAGCTGACTGTACTCACTGCTCACAATCTGGTTTAACCTATATTAGGAAGACAAAACTGAGACTAGATGGCTGCTTTACAGAATATCTATATTGTGTCTACAAAAAAATGACAACTTCTTGTTACCTGTCACTTCAACACACTATTGTGGCAAGATCTCTGTCTCAGGTTTGCTGCAGTACTCCAGTGAAGCTCAGCGCAAGCTGGAACGACAGCGTCTCCCTTTCAATTTGGGAACCCTGGAGTCTTTATGACTCAAATCAAGTTCAATAATTTTATTCCTACATCCTTACCCCAACCCCGTCACACCAAACTTCCAGTCAATATGGCGGCGGACTATCAGCACAGCATGCCATGTCTTGCCCTAAGCTCATCTGCTCCATCCATTTTTAATTTTTCTTTTTCTTTCATTGCTTTTTATCCTGCCTTACTTTACCTTCTTTGGAGAACTTGGCAGCTTTAAGAAGTCCAATGCATTTGATACAAGGTTTATTCCCGGCAGTGGAGGGAGTCGGGTTTGTACTCCAGGAGGTGGTGGTGGCATAGGGAGGTGAGACGAGATCCAGTGTCTGGTGCAGGGCTCGACAGCTTCACTGGCGGCTGCATTGCTGAGATTGGTCCAGTGTGGACTGATGGCGGCAAGATCATCGGCAGAGACAAGATGGTGGCGAAGAATACTGACATACTGACTCTATTCTGCAGCAGCATAGTGAAGGGACACAAGGCTGGCTGACTGCTTCCTGCTGGCGTTGGTCTCTGTGTCAGGGTGGGCAAGCTCATGACTAACCACTTAAGAAAGACTATAATGTTGAACTTCCAACTTATTTCTTTATTTTTCTCCATTATATCAAAGATCATTAACTAGATACCTTTGTGCCAGGAATGGTGACTTTGTATACTTTTCACTATACTCTTGTATCCCTGTATTTGAGTACACATGACAATAAAATCTAGTTCTAATTTTACAAGACCTTGCTATCACACACAGTCCATTGTTAACTACTAATAATTCCCAGTAGCAGTGATGGTTTCTCCCAAGCTGACCTATATCCATTTCTTTTTCTGTCTAACCATTGTTCTCTCTCTCTGGGCTCCCTCTCCACCAATGCTTTACTTATCCTCCCCCCACTCCATCTCCCACATATATATCTACCAGCTGTCATAATTAGTTCTGAAGAAGGGTCACTGGACCTGGATTGTTAACTTTGCTCTCTCCACAGATGCTGCCAGAACTGCTGAGTTTCTCCAGAATTTTTTTTTGTTTCTGATTTCCAACATCCTCAGTTCTTTGTTATTTCTGTTTATATCTTACCAATGCCCTTAAAACTGAAAAACCACCTTGTTATTTCTGCATTGAATTCCTCTCTCAATAAACAACATTGTGATTCATTCCCCTAACTACATGCTGTGACTACATAGCCTTTTGTGATTTGTGCACAGGAAAGCCCCTGCATCTGAGAGCTCTGCAATCTTCCCAAAATTTGCATTATTCTCTGGGTAAAATGGACAATTTCATATTTGTTCCATCTTGCTAACCAGAAAATGACCGATTTACATCTACTTTTTGTATCTTGTTCACAAGTCAATCTTCTATCCATGTTGTGGGTATGTTCGCTGAGCTGGGAGGTTGATTTGCAGCCGTTTTTCCCCCTCTCTAGGTGACATCTTCAGTGCTTTGGAATCTGCTGTGAAGACCTGCTGTACTGTCTCTTCTGGAATTTATTTGGTTCTGTTCCTGCTGCTTCCAGTTGCTGGTTCCAGTTGTTTGTTGTAGTGGTTGGAATTTTGGGCCTAGGTCTATGTGTTTGTTGATGGAGTTCATGGATGAGTGCCATGCTTCTAGAAATTCTCTGGCTATCCTCTGTTTAGTTTATCCTATGTTGTGTTGTCCCAGTCTAATTTGTGGTCCTTGTCATCTGTGTGTGTGGCCACTCAGGACAGCTGGTCATAGCGTTTGGTGGCTAGTTGGTGTTCGTGGATGCAGATTGCTAGTTGCCTGCCTGTATGTACTATATAGTGTTTCATGCAGACTTTGTATGGAATTTTGTAAATTACAGTTGTCTTGCAAAAGATGGGTATCGGGTCTTTTGTCCTGGTGAGTCGTTTTCTGAGCATGGCTGATGGTTTATGGGCTGTCACAAAACCTAGTGATCGGAGAAGTCTGGCTGTCAGTTCAGAGATACTTTTTATGTAAAGTAGCATTGCTAGTGAGTTAGGTCCACATGGTATGTTATCCCCAATATCACAATCTTTTAGTTTCTGCAATTGCACCTAATGTGGCATTTTATTGAATGTCTTATGAAAATCAAAGTGCAGGACATACAGCAGCAGTTCCCCTTTATCCACTGGACATATCATTTCTTCAAAAGGATGCCAATACATTAGCTAAACACAAGTGCTCTCCCACAAAACCATGTTTATTCTGCCTGATCATTTTGAAATTATCCAAGTGTCCTGTGATAACATTTTTAATAATATTGTCTAACATTATCCCAATGTAGATATTTCAGGAGGCTTCCTTCCCTATTAGAATTAGAATTAGAATCCCTACAGTGTGGTAACAGGCCCTTCAGCCCAACAAGTCTGCATTGACTGTCTGAAGAGTAACCCACCCAGATCCAAGTCCCTACCCTATATTTGTCCCTGACTAATACACCTAATCTATACATTGCTGAACACTATGGGTAATTTAGCATGGCCAATGCACCTGACCTGTACATCTTTGGATTGTGGGAGTAAACCGGAACACTTGGAAGAAATCCACGCAGACACGGGAAGAACACACAAACTCCACACAGTCGCCTGAGTCTGGAATCGAACCCAGGTCCCTGGTGCTGTAAGGCAGCAGTGCTAACGACTGAACCACAGTGCCGTCTACATTTGACTGATTACCATAAGACTTCATGCAGCCCACAGGCTATTTTAACGATCAATAGCAACACTCCCCATGATCATAAATACCACCCCAACTGTGTAAACCTTTGCTGCCACCCTCTGATGCATATATCCCATTGGTGGGATAGGACTTAGCTAGGACTGGCAAGTGAGAAAGATATGATTGTGTAAACAGATGGTGTCGGGCTGTCCTGTAGCTACTGTGTGGACAGCTCTATTAATTTTAATAGCAAACCTCAGATGTTAATGAGGAAGTCTTTCTGGAGAATGGGATTTAGTGTGTAGATTCATATCAGGCATTTCATTCCATTTTCTTAAGCACTTTCATAGCAATTTAAAGCAACGGATCAGCTCACTAGGCCTTTTTACGAAGGCAATTAAGAACCAACTGCACATCAGCCAGACCAGTAAGAATGGTAAATTGCCTCCTCTGAAAATGCATTTGTGAAATAGATGGATGTAACTGTAATCTAGTAATTTCACAGTAATCATTGGTTGTGTTAGGTTTTTGTTACAAATTTTATTCTAGACATACTGAAATCAAATTTCAATTTGCAGTTAATGTCATGTTGGAATGGCACATTGTCTCTGGATCTTCAGCTCTAGGTCCCTGGACAATGAAAATTATTACCACTATTTGGAATCTATTGTAAAGTTGACATTAAGTGAGAACAAATCTTTCAGTAAAGGTATTTGGACTTGATCCCTGCTTTTGTGCTTTGTACCAAAAGAAAACTAGTTTTACTTTATTCAACTGATGTTGGAAATGTTTATTTTTGTACAGCTATTTGTAGAATGTTAAAGAGAAAATCAGACAATGATCACACCATGTTTAAAGTTAACCAGAAGCAAACTTTTTTTAAAGGATACTTTCATACAAAACTCTCCCAAACAACACATCCATTTGTAATAAAATGTCACAAAATATATAAATTCAATCATTCTCAAATTTAATTTGGAAACAATCACCACCAAAATATCTTCAGCTCTGTATACTCTAAAGCAATTGGTGCAGGTTATATTGCAGAAACATAAATCTTCAAATCCTTTATGAACATATAAATTAGGAGCAGTAGATCATTCAGCCCCTCAGTCTGAGCCACCATTTAATAAGATTTATTTTAAATTTTAAATTTCCATTTACCCTCAATACATTCTTATTCAGCAAGGAGCTATGTGCTTTCATCTTAAAAATGTGCAACATCTCACCTCTACTGCCTTCTGAGGTACCACTCAGAAAACAATTCTAATCTTGTTTCTACAATGGGTATCCCTAATTAAAAATAAATTCCCCAGTAATTCTGGACCAATCAACACTTCAATTAAATCACTCTTCACTTTTTTAAATCCTTTGGTCAGTGTTTTTTTCTCTTTCCTCTCTTCCACGTGCCCCACTTACCAGCATATGTAATTTCTCATTCACTTAATTTTTGTTTTTTAGCTATCTATATCTTTCTTCACTCTGGACTATGTACACAAACAAACAGATTAGTGAGTAATCAGAAAGAAAAATATAAGTGGGGTGGGAAGCACTTAGGGCTTCAAAAAGCTACAAAACCAATTGGAGTTGAGTGGAGTTGAGTGAGAATCATTTGAGTCAGAATAAAGCTTCTCTCAATTTAGCGCTAAATTGTAAATCTCATTCAGAGGTAACAATGATGGCTAGAAGTCAGAAATAAAGATCAGCAAAGCATTTTTTAAGACAAAGGAATTACAAGTCAGTAGTTAACAGGACAAGTAAACACCTCTATTAATGAGTGTTCATATTTATAGAATATAAATTACTACAAAAACCACCAATCAGCATCAATAGTATTCATATTAGAATGGAACTCAATCTATTCAAACTGAAAACCTGAGATTTTTATGTCGTATTTATATTGAATTCATGCCTTTTTTCAGCAAAGCTTTTTGTTTTGCAACCATCAGGACTTAAATGCATGAAAGCCAACTTTTAGAAAAGAAGCAGCAATTTGTTATTGCAGAGAGAGAGAGACTGATGATGGTTTGGACTATGGTTGACATGGAAATATAGCAGGAAATGTTAACCATCTTAGTTAACTTATTAAAATTTGTGTTCAAGACCTTATAAGTGTGAGATGAAAGCCTGCGATTTATCTCCCTTACTAGCAACATTAAAGTTTGTACTACCAAGCAATTACAGTGCTTATGGCCACTTCATTAGGACAGAAATCCACTTCTTGTTCCTTAAAAATGTTCCTTAGGTACATCAATCTCAGTGTTATCAGTTGCTTTCATCCATTTTAACTGATTATTCAGGATAAATGTATACACATGAACTGTACTGGTACTATAAATAGCTCCTACTTCATAGATCATGAAATGTTTTATAATTGATTTGGAACAACTTGAACAGAGTGAAGGGCAAGCAACTGCAAGACAGATTATGCAATTGTTAAATGTGATTTAGTGTAAAGCAATTTCTTTGCATGATACTCCTCTTGCTCCATATCAGTGATCCATAATGGCTAGATTTACCAGGGACAATGGACTGTGATGAGAAATACTCAAACCGTTGAATTACAATTTGTTAAGTGTATAAGCAGAACATCATTCCAGTCAAGTTGCTGAATAACCTGTCTTTTTACAAATCCTTGCTCATAAATCTTACTTCCATAACACAGTGTCAGAGGTGGGTTCATGGATAAAAGGTACAGGAAGAGGAAAGAGGAAAGTCATTGCCCATGCACCAAAATTGCACATGATGGAATGTGACATTTTAACAGGAATCTATTTCCTCCCTTTTAAAAGCTGATGGTTCCTACAATTTCTAGCCATTCATATTTTAAGAATCTTTTACTTGCAAACATTTTTATTAAAGTATTGTATAAAGCTATAGTTTATACAGATCATTCTGAAATACTTTGTGTTACTACAGTGCATGACAAGTACACAATAATAAAATGATTACGTCTGCAAACAAATGACTTTGCAAAATTACACTTTATTTGAAGTGAAAGGTGGTTTTGACTTATTAATTGCAGAATATCACTCAATTTCAATACCCCCAGCCTCCCCAACAGTTCATTGGCCAGGGGAACTGATGAAAGTATAGTTGAGATGAGAATTCAACAACCCGATCCTCAGGCCTCTCTGTAAATTTTAAAACGCAAATCAGGCATCTCTGAAGATCCCGTAAAGTGTAAATGTAATTGTCACAACTCAACCTTAATATTGAGTCAGAAGCCCCAAGCTGTCATTACCTGAGAAAAAGACACAAAACATATCCAGAAGGGAAAAAAAAATTGTTCAATTGGCAAATGACACGTCAGTCTGATTTTTTTGCATACTTCAAAATGGATGGAATGTACAACGAGCACGTTCATTTCCAAGTATTATTGGTTTTTACTGGTTTCACCCTGGGAAGTACCAAATATCAGCTCCTTTTAGCTTTCTTTGTTGGAACAGGAACACAACCTTCCACTGAAAAGTTTCATGACCTACAAAGCCTCAGATCACACCATTCCGACGGCCCCAGTCTTCACATGCCCAATCTTCAGCCTGGAATCTCTCCCCTGTCCACCTAGCACCAATGCACCTATCACAAACCATTAGGCATTGTCCCCATTTTCTCTAAAGTCATTATTTAAAGCAGCAACAGCCCATCATCCACACAATAAACCTAATCAGCTCTCAGTCGAGAATGTAGTACTGGAAAAGCACAGCAGGTCAGGCAGCATTGAGGAGCAGGAGAATCGACATTTTGGGCAAAAATCCCTTCACCAGGAACCATTCCTGATGAAGGGCTTTTGCCCGAAACATCGATTCTCCTGCTCCTCGGATGTTACCTAATCTGCTGAGCTTTTCCAGCACCACACTGTCAACTCTGATCTCCGGCATTTGCAATCCTCACTTTTGCCTAAGCTTCTCTCAAGCAGGAATCAGAAACAAGCAAACAGAAGGGCCAGGGAATACTCAGGATAGGAGTAAAAAGGTTATGACACTCTCAGGGTAAGCACAAAACAGGGGCGTTTTCATAGGCCATCGAAGTTGGTTGGAACTCAATACCCCTGGTTTTGCTCATATCAGGCTCCTTCACACCCTGCCCATTTATTAGCAGAGTAACATACACATCCTGCCCATTTATTAGCAGAGTAACATACACACCCTACCCATTTATTAGCAGAGTAGCTTACACACAACTGCGACCAATGATACATTAATTATTTCATAAAAGCCTTTCTTGCCTGTAATTTTTAAATATATTTCTCTCTTCTAGCGACCAGTGCCGAGAAATATGCTTATAATGAATTGTTCAGCTGCTGAAGGATTAAAGAAAAGATGCTTCTTGCAAGATGTTCCAGCTGAGATTGCAATAGGACTAAATGGTTTACCTGCTGAGAGGAGCAACATTCAAAATTACATGTAGGCTACAAAGCAAGGCCATTTATTTAGTGCAGCCTTGGTCTTCATGAATTATTTTTCTTTTGCCTTGGAACAATACAGTTTATTATTAACAGCAACTGAAATAAAGTAATTTCATTCAATTAAAGGAATATGACATGGTAAACTCTGACAGCATTTGATGTCAACGCACTTCAGGATTAAGTCAACTTGAATGAACTCATGCTCCAACAGCAATTATACGTGCATGATTAATTGCATGATGATGACATTTGCAACTCATCTTAAGTGGACTATCAACTAAGAAATTTAAGTTCAGATCTGACAAAAGCACATTGTGGAGTCTCTAATACATTGCAATTTGTTTGACCTTTTGTTGAGGAGAGAAAGGGGGAGAAAGTGGAAGTTGAAGGCAGAAAGTTGACAAAGTTTAAAGAGTAAGCAATGGAAATAAACAAAGATGAAAGAAAAAAAAAGGAAAACTAAAGTCTTAGGACAACATTCATTTGAAACATTCAATGAAACCTGTCAGAAGGCGAGTGAAGGAGAGCACCCTGTTAATCAGAATTGTTCACGGTTTGATTGAACACAGCAAAGTTGATGGATTCCATGAAATTTCAGTGATTTAATAGCTCTCCAAGAAGATAGTGATTGACTTCAGGAAGACATGGACAGTCTGGTAATATCTGCAGGCACATTGTAGTCTGACGAATGAGGACAGTTAGGAAACACAGATCTGTATGTGGACCTCTGAGGAGAGAATACCACGCGAAGTTGTAAAATATGCATGTGATCCTTGGGTTTATTCTGGGGGGTGAGGGGGGTAAAGAGAGAGTATGGGTTTGGGGGAATGTGGGGTGTGGAAGAGGGAGGAATGGCAGATGGAAAGTGAAGAGGGGGGAGATAGAGGAGTGAGAGTGAGGATCGATGGGGTGAGAGGAGAGAGAGCACAGAGTTGAATAGCAACAAAAGTATATTAAACCTCTGCAAAATACTGCTTAAGCCTCACCTGGAACAGAGTGTTCCTATTCTGAGCATGGTACTGTAGAAAGAAGTCGAAGGTCTTGGAATGAGTGCAAGAAAGATACACCAGCTTTGTACTAGGTATAGAAGATTTCAGTTGTGAAGGGAGAGTGCAGATGCTGCACTTTTCCTCAGGGCACAGAAAGCTACAGGGAGGTTTGATAAAGGTTTTCAAAATCACCAACAACATCATGGACAAGAGGGAGAGGGGAATTCCAGTATGTTTATTGCTTAATTCCCTTATTCATAGTAGATTTTATTTTTCAAGTCGTCTTTTTATTTTTGCCTTTTAATTTTTTTTAAAGTAGTGAATTCCCTCATCCAATTTACCAAATCCATTTTTTAAAAGGATCCACAGCAAACGTACTAGGTAATATATGCAATTTATTAAAAAGAAACCTGGGGAACGGGTTTCAATAAACATTCTCTCTTTTTCACACACACACACACATGTATGCCTCCTCAAGAAAGGAAGAAACAGGTATACAAAATAAGTTAGATTGTAAATTACTTCAAATCAAAGATATCAGAATGTGATTTCGAGAGTTCATTATGTCAACATTTAGTTGAGGTTTGTATTAGAGAGTTCAGTAAGTCAATGTCCGGTTAAAGCTCCTCAGTTGTCTTTGTACAGAAGTCACTTTCATTGGAGCTCGGATAATCAAATGAATGGTGCAAGTGCAGCAGTTGCAAGCTGGAAACTGGGTTGCTTTGTAGGTGCGATATGTTTCTTTTCACGAATTGGACATTTGAGACTTGTTAAGATCAGAAGCAAGTGTTTATCTAAAATAAATCAAAGAATTGCAGATGCTGGAGATCTGAAACAAAAACCCACAGGTGCTTCAAGGTGTTTTTGTTTCAGTTATTTATTTAAGCCTGGAGCTGCTTACTGTTTGGGTGTTACAAGCAGATTGATGAACATACAGAAAACTGTATATTTCAAGATAGTTCAAAATGTAATTTCAGTCTGGGATTGGGTTTTGCATCCAGACAGTCAACTAAATGCTTACGTCCCCATAATCAGAAACCATCATTTTCTTTTTGTGCAGCAGCAAGTAACTATGTTGCCATTTGAACGAGATCATGCAGCAGTTGGTTTTAATTGTTTCCTTCATTCAAAGCAAGCTAAGATAGACATCTTTTCTAGTAATCCTTTGTAAATGCTTGGCGAGACTCTTCACATAATCTGAGTAGTGTCACTACCAGGAGGCAATGAGCTTCCTTTTATCTTTGCAGTTTGCTAAACATTTCTGGAACCCGTAAACTCCTCATTCTATATACGAGCAGAAATTTTAAAATCTGGCAAGAGTATGTGCTTAAAAAATATACAAGCTAACTTTTAAGAAAAGAAATAAAGTATATAGCATGCCCCTCTTCCTGCTTTTTGGGCATTACTACAGTTTTGACAGATTAAATAAGGAAATACAGTTTGAGTCATTAAATTGATCAGTGACAAAAATAGATTTTTTTGTAAACAAACTGTAGGGATCTATAATTCCATTCCTGAAAAGCACAGTAGAACCAATTTCAAGCCTAACTTTTACTTTAAAAATTGGATGAATATTATCTGAAGGAAAAAGTATGATGGAGTTGTGGAAAAAGAAAGCAGAGGAGTAGGATTAAATGGTTAGCTCTACCGACACTGACAAAATGAGCCAAATAACTTCTTTCTGTGCAATATTGCTCTATTTTTGTATGAAGAAATAATTCACCCTATTGGCAAATTAAAACTACAAAAAGCTATAAGTTAAAGAAGCATGAAGTCAATGTGTTATTATAACAATAACTACCAGCAATTTATCACTCATGGAGACACTGCCCTGCCTAATCCTTGCAACCACATTCATTAGTTGTTGCTGACTGCACAAAGCACTCAAGCTTTCACTTTTCCCTTCACTGTAATTCCAAATAACTGTCATATTCAACTTGAAAAATTAATTCTGTTTCTCTCTTCAAAGATGTTGTCAGCCCAATTGAGTTTCTCCAGCTTTTTCAGTTTATATTTTAAACTTTCACTTTAAATGTCCTTGTCAACTGTCTTGACAGTTTTCATCTATGGCACATACTGTATTCTAACTTTTTCTTTTACTGTAATCCTTAAAATGAAGAGCTTGGAGGGGTAATACTTACCAGCACAAAAGCTTCACACAGGGTCACAACATGCACTCCAGCTGCCCTGGCACAGATAGCTTCAATTTGGACAGCACAGGTACTTAGCCACTGGGTGAAGCTCAATATACAGGCAAGAGGTAGCATGTGAAGGTAGTGACTGGAGAATAATAGGAAATAGCAAGCCAGTCAACATGACATTATAATTATCCAGCAGTGCTGGCAAGGGATTCATACCTTACCAAGTCTGTATTCAGAAGGGAATTAATGCAGAGGATGATTCTCAAAATATATCCAAAGCAGGGAACAAATGTCACACAGAATTCTCTTGGAAAAACTAACTAGCACTACTGAGACTAGTTACAGGGGTTTGTCGCTGTTGGATATGACAGACCAAGCAATCATTTTAAAAGAGCAGTGACAATGGGTCTCTTTGATGATGGATCATTCAGATTGCTAGGAGTGCCAATTGGAAGACCCTGACGCAAGGGAATGACAGATGGGTGGTTCCCAAGGCTACTCTCTGGGTAACTCAGGTTCCTCCACCAGTCATCTCTGAACGAGTTCAGACTTGTAAAGAAAATTAAAATGTTGGGACAAAAGCCCTTGAAAAGAGCAGCACTTGGTAAATTTAAATGTGTAAAATGCACTATTATCTGACACAATGGGAATTTTTAAACAATTCAACAAGTCTCAAGTCTTCTGAAAGCTACCTACATCTGTGGAGGTGAGGGACCAGCTCGACATAAGAAATCTAAGAAACCAGTGGAAACCAACATGAGGAAAATTGCTGAAAGCTCAAATGTCTCCACTGGAAAGAGCAATAAACATAGAAAACTTTGTTCGTGAACTATATGCCATTCCTGTGGTTACTAACATGCCTGACGTAAAATGAAAAAATAGCAGTTGAGAATTCACAAGGTTACAACATAGTGACAAGTTCAAATGTGAGTGCAATATTCTGCAACTGAAGGCTGAGATGGAGAACTGCTGCAATAATGTGAAGACCTGGCAGGAATGTTAGTTTTTATAAAAACTACACTGCTTCCAAAAGGTGACTTTTGAAGTTTGACAAGTTTATATCTATGTAAACCGAGCATAATGCTTTGGAAATTAAGCATTCAGATAGTGAGTTAAGGAGAGGCACCAACACTAAGTAGATGAAAGGTAAAGGCCTGGGTATAATACCGACAGGCTATGTTGGGAGGGAGGAGTTGAGTAGAGGAATGGACAAGTTTCAGAAATATGAAACTGGATTTCTCAGCATATTTTCAAGTTTGAAGTCCGCAATGCATTATTTTAAAAATGCAGATTCCTTCTGTTAAAATCGGCTTAATTGACTGGGCTGGTTTCCACTCAATCAGCATACACTCAGGAGAATCTTGCAGGATCAGGGAGGTCAGATCCATGCCCCTAAAGCCATTATAGGTGGCTTGGGGTGGTGAGGCAAGGGAACACATTTGACCTTTCTGGTCCAAAAGCAGTTCTGCAAAGGCTGTGTCACATCTCGTCATCTGCAGATTTGTGGAACACAGAATAAACAGCTTATGCACGAAAATGTGAGGGTTATGTTCTTGCCTGGCAGCCTGTAACTGAGTTAAAATATAACCAATCCTGATAACTGCCCCCTTGACAGCCTGCCCCCTTGTTACTTGTTATTACAAAGCAGACTGGAAGCCATATTTCTGACACACCTGGAATTTTTCAGATTTATTTCCCTTTCTTCCTAACACAACCTCACTTTCCCTCTCTCTCACATATACATACACACATACACAATACAATGTGCCTACCTTAGTTTTGAAACTGTTCCATTGTCTTTGCGAAATTGGTTTGAAGATGTCATTTCAAGCTGCAAGAATTTTCACATTTTCACAAGACGCAACCTCCAGGATGAACATGGAGTATCAACCCACTTTTAAGAAATAATAAAATGGCAATGCAAAATGAGAAAAACTTAAACATACACACCGAGCAAGTCGCCTTAAGGGATGCAAGGACCTGGAAAAAAATGCTGATCAAGCCAGAAGGGCAATAAGCTAATATGCAGAAGTCGCATCAGGTGTGGGAGTAAATGACAGCACACATGACAGATATGGACAAGGTTTCAAACAGAAGAGAAGGATGAAAATGCAGGTGCCCAATTAATTTGCAATTGTCAGTACATCTCAAGTATCTTTATAAATGATTCAGCTAACTTCATTTTAGCCACTAACCTAACAGAAATACAACCAAGAAAGCTAATGAAGATTGTTCTACTGGTTGAAAAAGTCAAGTAAATTAAATGTAGGAGGTTCTGGGTGGGAAAGATAGATCACTGATCCCAACTGTGCCCACAGGCGACTGACAATCCAAATGCAGTCAAAAGTTTGATTCCCTGTGCTGTTATTTCAAATTCTGTTATATTTAACCTCAGGCCATAAACAATATAGTTCTACCTTAGCTCCTCTCAAAATATGGTCTGCTCATTTACTAAATACTGTCATTCCTTGCAGGAGAAAGTAAGCTTCTGTAACAGGGCAGATAGGGCATAGAGTGGGAAGAACTTCAAATCCACTTTCCAGGAAGTCATTATAGAGGTTAGAGGTTGTAGATGACAAGGCAATCAGGTTCTTAATTTGTTCACATCTAATTTCATAACGTAACTGGACATTTGTGGATTGTGCAGAATGTCAGGTAATAATTGTCTTCTGTTGCAATAAATAACACATGATAGCTGCAACAAAATGTCCAACTTTGCACATATACAATAAGGCATCACATTATTATTCTGCTGGAGGGCCACTCTCATGCCTTCCGCTAATAAGAATCCTCATCACATACTGTCACCAGTACAACTAAACAAGGTTAAATTCATATTTCAGATGGTTTTGGCAAATTAAAGAGGAAAGAATATTATCACTAATCAGATATCTAAAAGAGACAGAGCTGAGAAATTGATGACTAAAGGTGTAGCATCACTTCAGTATATTCTTTCATGCAAATTTGCAGAGCTATTAAGCAAATAAAGAGATGTTTCAGTGATGGACAACTTTGCAAAACAGCTGTCACATTATGGAGCAAGCCCCAAAAGCAGTTTTGATGCATTTGCTGAGAAAGCATGCAGTGACACATTGTCATCTCTTCCTATTACCTGCTCTGAAAGTGAATGTTGAGAACCATGCAGAAATCAGCAAAACTACAGAGGAGATTCCAAGCATACAAACTTCAATCACCATGTTACAGTTATATAATTCATTGGTTAGGCCGTACTTGGAGTATTGTGTACAGTTTTGGTCACTCTATTACAGGAAAGACATAGTTAAACTTGAAAAATTTATGATGATGTTGCCAGGACTAGTAGGCCTGAGTTATAGGGAGAGTTGGCCAGAAGAGGACTTAATTCCTTGGAATGTAGGAGAATGAGGGATGGCCTTATTGAGGTGTATAAAATCGTGAGGTGCATAGATAGAATGAATGCATGCAATTTTTTTTCCAGGAGTGAGGAATCTAATACTAGAGGGTATAGGTTTAAGGTGAGAGGGGAAAGATTTAAGAAGAATCTGAGGGGCAAGTCCATCACACAGAGAGTGGTGTGTATATGGAATAGGCTGCCACAGAAAGTGGTTCAGGCAGGTACATTTTTTAAAAAAATCTCATTTGAATAGGTACATGGATGGGAAGGAATTAGAGGGATATGGACCAAACGCAGGCAATTGGAACTAGCTCAGTAGGCATTATGGTCAGCATGGACAAGTTTGGGCTGAAGGACCTGTTTCCATGCTATATTACTGTATGACTCTATGACTTTCTGACTACCATAATGCCCAGAACAACAGTATTAATATTAGGGTAACATTGGAGTTTTAAATTGAAGATGTCTACCCAGCTTGCTTTCTTTCCTTTTTATTCATTCATGGGATCTGGGAATCACTGACTGGACTAGCATTTATTACCCAGGCCTAGTTGCCGTTGAGAAGATGAAATATCTTCTTGAACTGCTGCAGTTCACGTCATGTGGACACACTCACTATGCCATGAGGGAAGGAGTTCCAGGATTTTGACCCAACAAACTGAAGCATCAGAATGGTGAGTGGCTTGGAGGGGAACATACAGGTGGTGGTGTTCCGATATATCTGCTGCTGTTGTCCTTCTAGGTGGAAGTGGTGGATTTGGAAGGTGCTGTGCAAAGAGCTTTGGTCAATTTCCACAGTGCATCTTGTAGATGGTACACACTGCTGCGACTGAATATTCATGGGAGAGAAAGTGAATGTTGTGCATATTGTGCCAAACAAGCAGGTTGCTTTGTCCTGGATGATGTCAAGCTTTGAGTGTTGTTGGGGCTATATTTATCCGGGTAAGTGGGGAGTGTTTCATCACACTGCTGATTTGCTACGTGTTGATGATCAACAGGCTTTAGAGCTTTCTAAAAAGGGTTACTTGCTGCAGTATTTCTACCTCCTGAACTGCTCTTTTAGCCATTGTGTTGCTACGATGAGTTCAATTCAGTTTCAGGTTTCGGGATGTTGACAGTGTGGGATTCTGTGCTGGTAATGCCATTGAATTGCAAGGGGAGTTTCTGAGATCCTGATAATCATTGCCTCGCATGAATCTTCCTTGCCACTTGTCAGTACAAACCTGTATTTTGACATCTTGCTGCATTTGAAATTAAACTGCTTCAATATCCTTCAACATTTATTTCATGTTGCTGTATAGTACATACATTGTAAAAAGGAAAAGATGACAGATTAGAGACCTAAAAGAACAAACATCAACAGATGTAAGGGTATGGTTGAGGTTCTAAATGAATATTTGGCATCTGTCTTCAATATATATGATGATTCCAACCTACAATCAAAGGAAGAGGCAGATGTAAGATTGAATAGGGTAAGAGATAGGTCAAAGGAAATGTTGAAGTGCAAACAATCTTCAAAGTAGACAACTCATCTTGTATGATGCGATGCATCCTAAACTACTGAGAGAAGCAAGGTAAACAAGTTGCATAGACGTAGCCATAATTTCCTTATTGTCCTTCGATTTCAGGTGGGGCCACAGAACTGGAGGTTTATGAATTTTTCACCATGGATTTAATAAAAGGAGTGATAACCCACCAAATGCAAATATGTCATCCTTACATGGTGATGCTTACATGCTCATAGACAATAATCCAAATAAACCAAAACAAAATTAAGTTTGTGTTTGTCAAGTGTATGAGCAAATAAATGTTAGCTTTGATATTTTAGAAAGGGCAATAACATTGGACTTATTCAAATTCTTTGTAGGGGGTCAACTATGTGGTTTCATGGATTCATACAGTGTAGAAAAGGCCCCTTACCCTAAGACCTGTTTGTCTGCACTGACATAACTACCACTAAACGTGAGCTAATCCTAATTCCTTGCACTTGTCCCAGATCCTTGAATGTTACAAAATCTCAAAGTGCTCAACCAATTATTTTTATCAAGGTTGTAAGGTTTTTGTCCTCTACTACGTTTCATGGGCAGTGCATTCCAGATTCCTATCATCCTGTAGGTGAAAACATTTTTTTCCCAAAATCTCCTGCCCCTTACCCTAAGACTATGATCTGCCATAATTGATCCCTCAGACCAAGGGGAACAGCTGCTCTTTCTTCATCCTGTTCATACTTGTACACCTCACTCATGTACACATCAGTCTTCCCTGCTCTAGAGAAAACAATCCACATTATCTAATCTCTCCTCATAGCTCCATCTCTCCATCCCAGGCAATGTACTCCCTCCAGGGCTATCACATCCTTCCTATAGTGAGGTGACCAGAATTGCACGCAGTCCTTCAGTGTGACCTAATCAACACTTTGTACAACTCTAACATTACCTCCTTGCTCTTATACTTGATGCTGCAATTGATGAAAGCAAGTGACCCATATGCCACCTTATCTATCCTATTTGCGTGCTCTGCTGGCTCCAAAGATCGGTGAATAATTACCACAGGATCCATCTGCTCCTCTAATCTTCCCAAAGTCCTGCCATTCATTAAATGCTCCCTAATCTTGTTTCTTCTTCCAAAGCGCAATACTTCGCACTGATCAAGATTAAATCCCATCTACCACTGGCCTGCCCTTCTGACCAACCCATCTATATTTTCCTGTGACCTACAACCATCTTCTTCACCATTAACCATATGACGAATCTTGGCATTGTCTGCAAATTTGTTTAAAATTCTACTCACATTTTAAGTTTTGAGGGTTGTTTGGAGCCATATTTATCCAGGCAAGTGGGGAGTTTCTCATCATACTGCTGATTTCATCACACTTGTATATAACAAGCAAGAACAGTCCCAGTACAGATGAGGTACCTTGAGGTACACAGCTGGCCACTGGCCTCCAGTCAAACAGTCTTCTACTATTACCCTTTGTGTCCTATCACTAAGCCAGTTTCTGATCCATCTTGCCAAATTTCCCTCAATTCCATGTGCATTAATCTTCTCAATCAATCTCCCATGAGACCCTGTTAAAAGATTTGTTAAAATCCATATAAAATACAAAATGAACTTCTCCCATCCGCATAGGATCACATTTTCAAAAACTTCTTCGACATTTGTTTGGATAATCTCTCTCTGCCAAAGTCATGCTGATTACCCCTATTTAACCTAAACCTTTCGAAGTGGGTATGAACTTGCTCCTTCAGAATTTTCTCCAGTAGTTTCCCTACCAGTGATGTGAAACTCACCGGTCTATAATTTCCTGGTTCATCTCTACCATCCTTCTTGAAAAGTGGAACCACATCAGCTATCGTCCAGTCCTCTGGCACTTCTGCTATGGCCAGAGAGGAATTAAAAATTTGAGACAGAGCCCCTGCAGTTTCCTGCCTCACCTTCCACAGTAGCATGGGATGCAATTCATCCAGGTCAGAAGATTGTCCATTTTTAAGCCCAACAGAGTCTCCAATATTTGCCCGTTTCTTATGTCCAGCTATGCAAGTTCATCACAGTTCCTTTTCCTGAACCCGTACCTATGTTCTCTTTTTCCAGAGTGAAGACTGAAGAGAAGGATTGTAGATTTACTTGTAAGGAATTGTTCCCAGTGAACTTTGGCCAGATCCTATTTAATTTTAATAAAATCTGATTTCTCCAAATCCAAAGCCATCCTTTGCAGGTCATCATTTTCCTTGTCCAGGACAGATTTGAACCATACTATGTAGTGATTGTTATTGCTAAAATGCCCACCCGCTGTCACATCTGACACTTGCTGGCTTCTTGTTGAGTTGCCAGTCCTGCCCTTCCCTTGTGTTGGTAACAATATCATACTTCCATGTGTCAATTGACGCCATTAACTCATCAATCTTACCTATTACATTCCTGGCATTAAACTGAAGACATTTCGCCTTGTCTTGCTCTCCTGACAATCAACACAGCTGAACTCATTCTGACTTGCTTTCTTTGCTGTAGTATGATATGTCTCTATTTCATCAACATTCTGTGCTCCCTCCCCCTTGCCAAACTAGTTTAAACTGCTCCCATGAGTTGTGGCAAGGCTACCTGTGAAGATGTAGGTCTCAGTGTGAGTCAGGTGCAAATTGGCCCATTTGTACATGTCCCACCTTCCCCCAAAATGGTTGCAGTGATCCCGGAATCTAAAACCCTCCCTCAATGGGTAGTCAAGTTTATAGTTCATAGCAAGGGCAAAAATCTATTTCAGGCTATTTAATTCACTAATTTGTTCTTGGAAAATGAACATCAGTTGCACAGCTTGTTATTCATATACTCTGCAGCCACAAGTTACAATACAATAGAAGCCACAGACAAACTCCATGACAGATAGAAGCACTAAAAATTATTTTCATGTCAAAATGGAAATTCCACTATTTAAATAAATATGACTTTCACACTGATCATTACAGATTTTCCTATTTTGGCTGGATGAACAGGTTGAGCACAGTAGATGTGCAATTTTTCAGCAGGCATCCACCCACAAAGGGAGCAAGTGTAATGATTTATGCGCAAGCTTAACAGGGCAGCAAACAAATCTGCCACAAAGTTGTATAGGAAGTAAAACTGTGAGCAGGTGTCCCATTCCTCAAGTTATTAAAAAATAATGTCCCAACGATGCCTCATTATGAAATAATATATGTGATGAATCATAGTGTAATATACAGCTATGACATTGCTGAGTGGTTCCATTTAAATCATACCCCTTTGCCCAGAGGTAGGAGAAAGGACCCTCGGCGTGGTGTTTCTCAGACATGATTCCAAATCAAGTAAAATTCTGTGTGCATTAGATTGAACCCGTCAAATATTTTGTTTTTGGAACTTTCACCAGTGTCTCTCTCTCTTTCTCTAAGGGCACTTATTTTGACTGCAAGACTTCCCAGTTTTTAATTTTTTTGAAATCAAAAGAAAGTGAGCTTCAAGTGAAGGCAGCATGGTGGCTCAGTGGTCAGCACTGCTGCCTCACATTGCCAGGAACCTGGGTTTGATCTACCCTTGGGTGACTGGTGTGGGGTTTGCACATTCGCCCCACGTCTGTGTTGGTTTCTGCTGGGTGCTCTGGTTTCCTCCCATGGTCCAAAGATATGCAGGTTTGCCATGTTAAATTGCCCATTGTGACCAGGAATGTGCAGGCTAGGTGGATTGGCCATGGGAAATTAAGGGTTACAGGGGTTGGATCTGGGTGGAATAGTCTTCAGAGGGACTTGGTGGACCAAATGCCTTGCTCCCATGCTGCTGCAATTGAATTCAACGCCATTTTCGTCTTTAAAAAAAAATCACAGTAAGTCTGTATTGTCTTTTTATTTCATAAGGTGAGAGAAGGCTGTTTTGTTCCAGTTAGCTTTCTGGAAAAATTGTGGTTGCAAAGTGTGTGAATAACAACTTCTTTGCCAATTTCTTTGCAGTTTAGTATATTAAAGATACTTTGAATATATATTGAAATATAAATTGAAAGGGGAGCGGGGGTGCAACTGAGTGGAAGATAATCTGTGCACCCTTTGGTCAGTGTGTGTGCAAATGTTTGCATGTGTGTGTGCGTGCCCATGCCGGGGGGAGGAATTGTTCCTCTGTGCCTGACCTTTGAAATCTGAAACTAACCCTTTCCTAAGGCCTCTTGAACACTTCTTGCTCTGATAGAATGGGACTTACTTTAGTCAGCGTTCTTCTCTGTTAGAGTCATTGTTGTCCTGGTAGCACCTGCTGATATCTGGTGCTACTGGGACTGCCTAGAAATTAAGTAGCTGCACTTAATAATGAGACTTCTTCCCACTGAGGGACTGATGTCTTAACCAACCTGAAGGTCAGCAACAATGCCTTATTGAGGTGGGTAAATGTAAGTTTGTCGTACTTATAGTTTTTGATGTTTGAAATGGTGTAGAAAAAGTGTTTATTGAGTGTATGGATGCTTCTGAGGATATAATACAGTAGGGGTCCTTTGCTGTTCTGAGAGTGTGTGGTCCTCAGTTGAGACAGGGTTGACTGTAGAACGATAAGATGGTGGCGCATGGCTGAGAGTGTGGAGCAGAGGATCCGAAAGAAGAACCATTTCTGAAGCTTTTGAATTTGTAGTTTGTACTCTTGTCCTGTTCAGATCCAAATTGTGTTGGTCTGAATGTGGTTCAGAGTCCATGTGGGATCAGGTGGTTCCGTAGGCAGGCACTGAGGAAGGAGGTGTGGCTGTGGTGGCGAGTCTGTTTCAGGATGTGGCTGAAAAGCTTCAGGACAGAGGAGATAACCTGGGAATTGCAGTGAGAGAGACACTCACTGTGAATCTCACTCTCTCTCACTGCAACAATGTCCTCTTGTTAGGGAGCAAGTATGTTGAGAATCAGTTAGTGTGGTCTCAACATTCCTTCTAGAAAGAATAGGATGGTGAAATCAAGGGAGAATAGTTATGAGATATGTCAAAAATAAATGTTAAAAAATAGCAATTTAGTTAGTTTATGCCTTTTCTCTGTATTTTCATTCTGGTTAAGACAATAAAATCCATAAGATTTCTAGGTAAGAATAATTGTTTCAGTTAAAAGAAAAATATGCACAGGTATTTCCAAAGCCCTGATAATGGGAATGATGCATTAGGAAAGGTACAAAATGTAATCTGTGTGCACACCTGAAATATTACTGACATCTCAAGTGTAACAAAATGGTTATATACACAAAACGCAAAGCCATTTACCCTTTAGATAGCATGAATGGATAAAGAATTATACCTCTCTTTTACATTTTCACATCTGCACAAAAGCATCACATTTCCACTGGGTTTGGAGTTCCCTAACGTATAATAAAAGAGAAATAAAATTTAAAATGACAAGTGGGCAGATTTTAATATTTCTTGACAATAAAATGCATTGGAAAGTTACAGTAAATTTCCAAATTTCAGATTAAAATAATAAAGTTACACAGCCAACAGAGAAAGAGGGTTCTTTTAGAGTGTTAATTTTCCACTGACCATTTCCACAAGCATGCACAACACTACACAATTCCACAATAGTTGGTATTCTGGACTACAATTCTGAATTGCTTTAATTAATGCACCAGATATTGAATATTGTGTTTTTTTCATGCAATGTTCCTGCTAGATTATGACAACTTATCTGTACACTTGTAAGAGTACACTAAATTGAAGCTACTTGAATACACAATTACACATTTAATGACTTATATATTTGAATTTCTGTCAAAATACCAATCTGATAAATATTGAAATTCTAGCCACCTGTGTCTCTCAATTTACTGCGATAGATTACGAATTTATTTTAAAAATGCAGCATGTAGTTTATAGGATTCCAGACATTGCAACAAGTTTCTGATGCATTATTTGATTCAATTATTTCAAATAATTTTGAATTCATTCTTTTTGTCACTTGATCAGAGCTGATCCAGCTTAAGCTGACAATTATTTGAAGCAAATGAGTTCTGACAGATAGGTATGCCATAGATAGGTTTTCTTTTAAAGAGGTCAAGATGCAATTTAGTAACAAGACATCACAAAAAAGATAACCAATTACCTTCAAATGTCATTGTGTTCACATTGAAAACAACTCTTTAGAAAGCTTGCAAAAGCACTACATCAAGTCAAATCAAACTTCCATGAGAAATTTCAGCTAAAATAGCTTATGGCAATGGAAGTTGCTGTGTCTTGGTCACGAAGGAGCCCAATCTGCTCAATTCCCGGTGGAAATAACTTTCCAAATACTGAAGTGGAGTTAACTATGATGACTGTTGCACAAGATACTGGTCCTGCCCAATTTGGTAACATCAGGAGACTGTGGGTGGATACAGTTGAATTCTGTACTCATGTTCAAAGTGAGCAGACATCTTTCATTGGGTCGAGTCCTTAGAAATTAATCCTAACTGGTAATGTAGGTATTTTCAAATCAACCTGCTCAGATGTGTTGTTACACACCTCGGAGCTCGGAGGCCTGGGTTTGAGTCTCACCTACTTCAAAGATACGGGCATTAGAACAAGAGCCCAAAACGGGAGTTCAGTTGTACAGTTCTGTGATTAAAAACCATAAGAACTGTGGAGGCTGTAAATCAGAAACAAAAACAGAAGTTGATGGAAAAGTTCAGCAAGTTTTTTGGGTCATGTCTGAGGAAGGGTCACGCGATCCACATGTTAACTTTGATTTCCCTTCACAGATGCTGCTAGACCTGCCAAACTTTTCGAGCAACTTCTGTTTTTGCAAAATTCTGTACGTCTGACATGACTTGATTATTTAACCTAATGATTTGGAGTCAGACACCCAGTCTGACTAGAAAATGTGAAGTATACCTATTATTACCAAGCAATAAACTGCCTCATGATATAAAACAAATGCCCCTCCTTTGTAGACTCACCAGTAGTTTATCCTCCACTATTGATAATTCTAAAGACCCTCGACTGAACATTAAGGAGGAGACTGACATGTTCTTGTGGCACAGTGGTACTATCCTTACCTCTGACCCAAGAGGCCTGGAGTCCATTTCCAGAGGCAAGTAATCACATTGCTGAACATGTTGTTTAGAAAACATCTAGAGGAGGTGAATTAGCAGCAGTGAACTAACCAAGCCAGAAAATGACCTGCAGGCTGTTGTCATATTGCATGTACCTCAGAAAGGCATATTGCCTTTAAGACAACTAGATAGTTTAAGTATAAATCGTTGCCATCTTACTATATGTAAATTGGCAAGCAGACTGTCTGAAGTCAGCCAGCCAGCTAGCTAAATTAGGTATGTACATGTTGTAACTAAACAATCCTATAAACCAGACTGCACATGCAAGCCTGAATCTCATACATGAGCAAGCAAGTTAATACGCTTGCTGATATTTCACTTATACAAATTTCACTAATACAAATCAGACTCCTAGAGTCACATATTTACGAACCACAAATACTTTACCAACAGCAGTGATATGAGAATACACAAATTATCAAAGTTTGCTTGAGAGGCCCACAATAGAACAATGTCTCAGAGGCACCAGGCTTGTTGGAATAGATCCATTTCCTCACATGAGTTGGCACTTTCAACCACCCCCCACAGTTTTATTTTCTCTCCGCTAATTTACAATGTACAATTTTGGCCCAATACTGATAATGGTTAACATGATCTATTTCTGGTAAGCTTTTTTTTGTCACTGTTTGAAAATATTGACTTGACCAGCATTTTGCATAATTTAAATTCATTAACAACTTTAATTGAACACATTGAATTAAAATGTATAAATAATCTTTGGTGTGACACTGTATGCGGCAGTCTTCCCCCACCACCGCCCACAATTGTCAAGTTTTCAGCAATCTGTAGCTTCAATCAACAATAACTCATCTAACATTTTGACTCAGCTAGCAACTCCAACCTCAATAACATTTAAATGTCCTTAGAAACCCGCTCAAACATGGGCACAACTTGACATTTGACCTTAGCAAGGTATTTCAAAATTCTTCATAAATCAACATGATGATTTATATGAACATGATGAAATAATGCCATAATTGTCCTACCACAGAAGTCCTGTTGTAGTACCCTCACTCAAAACTTAGTGGCATTCAGGTCAAACTCATCTCCAGTTGTCTCTCCCATGACAGCAGCCCCTTCAAATATGCATGATAACTGCAGCCAGCACAAGAATTGAACCTGTGCTGTGGACATTGATCTTAATTACAAATCAGCCATCCACCCAATTGAGCTAACTGGCTCTCCACTTTAAAAAACACAAAAATGTAGTTCATTGGTGTGGTCCAATTTAAGCCAACTGGAAGACATGTGGTATCAATTTCTTACTTCTTTTACAAACAGCTTTACTGTACTGTTTTACACATTTTGTGTGACATATTATGTCTTCAAATCCAAAATGCAAACATTCCATGGCATCTCCCCTTGCGTTCTCTATCACCTCTTTCAGGCTCACAACCTCATAGGATCTTTGTATATCTGTAATGCTAGCTCCCTGAGAATTGCAGATTTTCATTGATACAGCATAAGCAACAATGTCTTCAGCTGTTCAGGCCCTAAGATCTAGCATTCACTCACTAATTCTCTCATCCTCAAAGTTGCTTTTAAAACCTGACTCTTTGACAATGCCGTTGGCCACCTGTCATCCCATCTGTTTAGGTTGCTCCATACCAAAATATGTTGGTACAGCACCTTCCGATATGATTGTATGGAAATAGCACTATTCAAATACAAGTTATTGTTCAGACGAACATAAACAAATTGTTAAGAACCGCTGGGATTGTGCACCATTAAAAAAAACAAAATCCAGCCTCGTCATTTCCAGGGTTGTACCTAATATTTAAGAATATTTTTTAAATAAGTACGTATTTCTGACTTTCAAATCAAGATTGATTAAAAAGTACAGACTAGATTTCTGTAATAAAAATTGTTATTTATTGTAAGTATAGTCATACAGTCATGGAGTTATACAGCTCAGAAGCAAACCATTCAATCTGACCAGTCATACAGAACATAATCATCAAAAAATGAGTCCCACCTGCCTGGTCCTGGCCCATATCCCTCCAAACCTTTACTATTCGTGTCCTTGTCCAAATGCCTTTTAAACATTATAATTGTATTCACATATAACTACAGATGGACAGATATAAACCATTAGCACACAACACAAACTCTATTCTACTTATAAACTCTCCCTTATATGCTCTCAGGCAAATAAATAATGAAAATAGATTTTCCCTCCCATTGCCAGAAAATCAGTTCAGTGGTCTTTGTCTTTTTGGTTATGATGTTAATAGAATCATACAGCTGGCCAGACCATTCATTATTCAGATTTCTCTGGATGCTTCCATCAGTTTCTAAGTAGTAGAGTGACTGATTCACTTGGAAAAAGTCTCTGCTTAATCAATTCAAATATTACATCTCACATCAAAAGTTGTAAGAAGGATCATTAGTTTTTTTTATTAGATTAGATTCCCTACAGTGTGGAAACAGGCCCTTCAGCCCAACAAGTCCACACCGGCCCTCCGAAGAGTAACCCACCCAGACCCATTTCCCTCTGACTAATGCACCTAACATTATGGGCAATTTAGCATGACCAATTCACCTGACCTGCACATCTTTGGACTGTGGGAGGAAATCGGAGCACCTGGAGGAAACTCATGCAGACACTGGGAGAATGTGCAAACTCCACAGACAGTCGCACGAGGCAGAAATTGAACCCGGGTCCCTGGTGCTGTGAGGCAACAGTGCTAACCACTGAGCCACCATGCTGCCCCAAAGTTTTCTCAAGTTTAAACTTTTTATGCTGCAGTGAACAGGCAGCTTTGCTTTTTTTGGGCGGGACGATATGTCTCTTTCTCTCTATTTCTCTCCTTAGCCCCTTACTTCGTCTTCACCTGGAACTCAAATTTTAGTTATTGCTGGTTCAAACCTGTTTTTACAAAGTTTGCCATGGTTATCAGATAATTTGCTTTTCAAAACATGTAGCACATTCACAAACTCTTTTGAAAAACATTTCTCTCATTTTGGCACGTTTTCTTTTTTAAAAACCACAAAAATAAAAACACAGTCCTTAAAGTTAAAATTCAACTTTGGAAATGAGGAAAACATTAGGAAACTTCAGCACAATGTATTGGCAGAATTATATCAGAAGAATGTTCATTCCTCATAAAAGAAAAATCATGCTCGTTGAAAAGATACTGTTACAGAAAAAGTATTAACACTTTTAAACAAATGTTGACTACTTGATACACGATTCATGAGAATACTTTAATTGAAAGTAAAATGCCACTGTTCTATATCAGATCATTAAAACTCTTCAATGCTGCTCTCCAAAGTATGGATTCCAAATGACAATGGAATTTTATTGGATTAAATTTTAAAAATACCTCTGTCATTATAAAAAAACTTAGTGCACTGCTTTGATATGTGTTTTACAAGGTCTGAATGTGTCACAGTTTCTGCAGACCCCAAACAGCTTTTACTATTTTTTTTTCACACCTGAACTAGTAGTATGACGAAACGATTATCCTATACTGCATATTTCAATGGCAGCAAGAAGAAAACAGAAATTAATTTATCTCTGGCATCTGCAACTTCCTAAAATTGACTCCATTGATCCTTTGAGGATGCAAATAGTCAATTTGTATGTTAATGATGAGCAAAAAAAGCATCGTTTTTCAATATTTATGCAATTTAAAACCACCCAGATAATAATACAGGAAAACCTTGCCAACAGCATACCAACACAACAAAAGCAATTTGCTTGATTACCTTCTTCAGAAGAATGAATGGCAGCTTATCAAGATTATGTTAGAAAATGCAACTGTCTTCACAGGACAAAGGTAGCAGCAACAATCATCTCCTCAGCAAGTGGCTTAATCCATCGAATGAAGATACTGTCAAACTTATCAATTGGAATTCTTCAAATTTCATTTCAGGCATGTTGTTAACAGCTGGATTCTCATTTATAAATACAGATAGGCACAAAATCATGGTCACCTTGTCAATCTTATTTTATTTGAACTTTTATTATGTTTAGTGTTGTCAGATATTACGAGGAGCTAATAATGTGGGATTATGTGGCAGAGATTTAAGTCCACATCTGGCCAACTTCCCACAGCATTGAATTGGTAATGTCTTCCCTATTGTATTGCAACATAATCAACACAACATACTGATGTTATTTTCACTGATTTGGCCAGCCTCTGAACTCACCATTCTCCATTCTCTATTCTCTCCAATAGTGTAAGATGACCATGTTAATCATATGGGTACATGTTGACTGTATAGAGAGCAATATCAGCAGCTACTTCACACGCAAGACATTTGGATGGCTGAACACATTTTTAACCAACAGCTTTGAGGGAGTGTTGTGTGGCCAAAGATGCTGTCTTGTGGATGAGACATTAAATAAAGTTTAAAAAACAATTTTCAAAAATATTATTCCCTCAGTCTACACCACCAAAGAGAGCAGTTATCATTACTACCTGATTTGGGGGATTTCTTTTTGCACATAATGGCTAGTTTTGCAAAGTCATGCACTGTGATATGGAAGTCAAACAAATTTACGAGTGGCCTGCATGGTTTTCTTGCCAATGCATAAATGTAGTCCAACTCTAAAATGGAAATATTATTTTGCCTCTGCCTATCTTTTCCATGAGAACAAGTACAAATGCATTTTAAGTCATATCAGAAGCACAAAGCACTCTTGTTTTCATAGTATAAGAAAATGCTGCTGCTCTGGAGTAAGGCTTTATGATAAGACAACTATTGCTGACTAGAGAAGTCATGGAGAACATAAAAGCAAAAGAGAAAGCATATAGTATGGGCAGTGGGCAACCACAGGATCGGGAAACTCACAAAGACCAACAGAGGACAACAGCAAAAAAAAATAAGGAGGGAGAAGATTAAGTATGAGAGTAAGCTAGTCAGCAATATAAGGAAAGACTCTAAGACCTTTTTTTGATGTATAAAGAGTAAAAGAGAGGCAAAAAATAGACTTTGGTTCCCTGAAAAATGACGTTGGAAAGATGGCAGTGGGGAACAAGGAAATGACTGAGGAACTGAATAATTGCTTTGTGTCAGTCTTCACAGTGGAAGACACGAGAAATATCCCAAAGATTCAAGAAAGTGAGGGGGGCAGAGCTGAGTATGGTGGCCATTACCAAGGAGAAGGTGCTAGAAGAACTGAATGGCTTGAAGGTAGATAAATCACCTGGACCAGATGGATGACACACCAGAGTTCTAAGGGTGATAGCTGAAGAGACAGTGGAGGCGTTAGTGGTGATCTTTCAGGAACCGCTACAATCAGGGAGGGTCCGAGAGGTCCAGAAAATTGTTAACATGGTACCCCTGTTTAAAAAGGGAGTAAAGTGAAAGATGGAAAATTACAGATCGATTAGCCTAACCTCGCTCGTGGGTAAGTTCTGGAATCCATTGTGAAGTTTGAGATTTCTGAATACTTGGAAGTATATGGTCAAATAGGGCAAAGTCAGCATGGTCTCACCAAAGGGAGGTCATACATGACAAATTTGCTAGAATTCTTTGAGGTAGTAATGAACACATTAGACCAAGGAGAGCCAATGGATATTATCTACCTGGACTTCAAGACGACCTTTGACAAGGTGTCGCACAGGAAGCTACTGAGTAAGATAAGGGCCTATGGAGTCAGAGGCAAGGATAGAAGCTTGGCTATCTGGCAGAAAGCAGAGAGTGGAATAAATGGTCCTTCCTAGGATAGCAGCCAGTGACAAGTGGTGTTCCGCAAGGCTCAGTGTTGGGATCACAACTTTTCATTTGACCCACTAATGATCCAGATGAAGGAACTGAGGGCATTCTGGCTAAGTTTGCAGATAATACAAAGATAGGTAGAGGGTCAGGTAGCATTGAGGAGTCAGGGAGGCTGCAGAAAGATTTGAACAGAGTAGGAGGGTGGGCAAAGAAATGGCAGATGGAGTACAACGTGGGAAAGAGTGAAGTCATGCACTTTGGTGGGAAAAATAGAGGCGTGGACTATTTTGTAAATGGGGAGACAATTCAACATCTGAAGTGCAAAGAGACTTGAGAGTTCTAGTCCAGGATTCTATCAAGATAAACTTGCAGGTTGAGTCAATAGTTAGGAAATCAAATGCAATGATGGCATTTATTTTGCGAGGACTTGAATATAAAAGTAGGGATGAATTGTGAGGCTTTAAAAGACTCTGGTCAGAACACTTTGAAGAGAAAATGTGGTCTGCAGATGCTGGAGATCAGAGATGGAAATGTGTTGCTGGAAAAGCGCAGCAGGTCAGGCAGCATCTAGGGAACAGGAGAATCGACGTTTCGGGCATTAGCCCTTCTTCAGGAATGAGGAAAGTTTGTCCAGCAGGCTAAGATAAAAGATGGGGAGGAGGGACTTGGGGGAGGGGCGTCGGAAATGTGATAGGTGGAAAAAGGTCAAGGTGAGGGTGATAGGACAGATTGGGGTGGGGGCGGAGAGGTCGGGAGGAAGATTGCAGGTTAGGGAGGCGGTGCTGAATTTGATGGATTTGACTGAGACAGGCTGGGGGGAGGGGAAATCCGAGTTCATCCCTTGTGGTTGGAGGGTTCCTAGCCGGAAGATGAGGCGCTCTTCCTCCAACCGTCGTTTCGCTGTGGTCTGACGATGGAGGAGTCCAAAGACCTGCATATCCTTGGTGGAGTGGGAGGGGGAATTGAAATGTTGAGCTACAGGGTGGTTGGGTTGGTTGGTCCGGGTGTCCCAGAGGTGCTCTCTGAAACGCTCCGCAAGTAGGCGGCCTGTCTCTCCAATATAGAGGAGGCCACATCGGGTACAGAGGATGCAATAGATGATATGTGTGGAGGTACAGGTGAATCTGTGGCGGATATGGAAGTTATCTCAGGAAGGATCTACTGGCTCTAGAGTGGGTTCAGAGGAGGTTCGTGAGAATAGTCCCAGGAATGAAACACTTAACATGTGAGGAACATCTGAGAATTCTGGGTTTACACTTGATGGGGGGAGTATCTAATTTAAACTTACAGAAATATGATTGGCCTGGAAAGAGTAGATGTTGGTAAGATGTTTCCATTGGTAGGAAAGGCAAGGACCTAAGGGCATAGCTTTAGAGTAAAGGGAAAGACCTTTTGGAATGGAGGTAAGAAGAAGCTTCTTCAGCCAGAGAGTGATGCATGTATGGAATTAATTGCCACAGAAGCCTGTGGAGGTCAGGTCATTGAGTATATTTAAGACTGAGATGGATAGGTTCTTGAGTATCAAGGGCATCAAGGGTAATGAGGAAAAAGAGGGAGAAAGGGGTTGAGAAACTTATCAGCCATGGTTGAATGATGGAGCAGACTCGATGGGCTGAATGGCCTAATTTCTGCTCCTCTGTCTTTTGGTCTTATGATGTAAATTGCTTCAGTTGACGAGTTGCTAACAAGGACATGAAATCAACACTGGAAGATAGTGAAGCAATGCAAAATAAATCAAAAGAAAATGAAATAAACATTTCAGAAAATCAAGTGAAACACACAGAAGGGAATGGTGAAACAGCAAAATAATTTATTCATGATATTTTCTTTATTTAATGAGTACAGCCACTGAAATTAATAATGAGGAAACAATGAAGGAAGCAACATTTTTTTTCTCCATTCAAACTATATCCTGAAAAAATTGATTTACACACAGAGTTGATCACAAACACTAGGGAAACATTTTAGCACATGAGGCTATGTTCAATGTCCAAAGCGGCTGAGTCTACAAAAGAAATTGTCACTTTTATCACTTTTTTCTTTAAATACTGTCAACGCAATCATAAATCATTTTCACTACTTTCTATATTTTTTACACGTTTCAAACAGGGTTTAACAACCTCACTAAAACCATGTCAGCAGCTAAAGTCAGAAGATATCAAGTCTCATCTCTGAAAGAACAATGGGCCTGAAAGTCAGGTTTAACATCTTAGCTCTCCTAATAGCATTCACATAAGAGATAACAAATGTACATTAATAATGGATAAATATATCAAAGAACCATTTACTATTTATTGCTCCTTTTAGCAGAAAAAAATATTTTTTCAGCATGCATAATAAAGCTAGGGTCAGCATTTATTTGAAAAGTTTTTTTATTCCTGAAGTTAGTTGCCGTTCAAAAATAATAGTCATTCACCACATAACTGAACATTTCCACTTCTATATTAATTTAATATTGAGAAGTGCACTGTGACAGAATACCAAGCAGCACTAAACCCTAAGGAGCATCTGACGGTAATGCGCAGGAAGAGTGATGGCATGAATATGAAGAAAAGTGCCTTCCTATTAGTCAAGGAGAACTTGTCATGAATACAAATTCCAAGAGAATTATGAATAATGAAAAAATTACTTCCTTAGATCCCAGAGTTATAAATAACAATGGACAGATGCTGAAAATAGAACAGTTAATTTGCTACTAGTTCAAATTAACTTTGGATACAGCAGACAAGCGCAGGTGCAGTAGACAGGAACATCAACTACCTTCTTTTGAAAATTAAATTTCTATTCTCCACACTTAGTGTATTAACAGTCATTTGACTGATTTCAATGTATTAACAGTCATTTGACTGATTTCAATGTATTCTGTTACCCAAGCTACCGAGTCGAAAATTGTTTTCTTATTTAACTTTGTGATTTAAGTAGGTTCACTGCATTGCTCTTTTCAAATACTCCTCTGTCGTATCTTAATAGAAATTTTAAAAATCTCCATGCTAATACATTAACATGGACAAACTGCTTATTTATCCAATATCACAAACTGTTGCTGCTGTCATTTTCAATCTGCTGGCCAAAAGAATGATAGTGCCAATAAGGGATAATAAACCTCATGCATTTCAATCGGACTTTCACTGCTCCAAGAAAATGGACTTCTCCACAGAGCTACTTCAAATACATAGTGGTTCACTAAAGATAGATCATGCAATAAATGTATTTTTGCTATTCCATCATTTTATAAAACATAGCAATTAGGCTTAAATTAATTAGCAATGAAACAGTGTCAATGTGAAACATGCGAGAGGAGAATTTAAATGAAGATGGGACCTGGATTGACAAATAATGCTGACATTTGGAACAGATAGGAACAGAAGGCTACAGACAGGGGACAATTGCAAGGCAATTGAAAATAAGTTTGCATGTACGTGAATGTAGGCAACGTGATTAACAATGTTGGTGAGATACAACCACAAGTCACCACATGGGGCTACAATGCAGTCACAGCACTAGACATCTAGAAGAGAGGGTACACAATATCTCCTGCTATAAAGGTAGTCAGGGAGAAGTGGGAAGTCAAAAAAGCAAACAGCTGGGTTATAGTATTGATCAAGAAATTACAACAGCATTATTGAAGGTTGATGCAGCTGAGGGACAAAGAGAGAATCCTTTTTGCCAGAATTAAGAAAGACAGAAGAGTTAAGAGGCAAGGTGGTATATGCTTTATGTCACCTTTCCTTATGAGAAGGAAATAGAGCTCTTCAAGGAAACTACTTTAAGAGACAAAAAGAGACAAAAGTGATAAGAGAAGAAGCCAATTAGTCAATAAACAAAAAATATCCAGAATGTCTGGCAGCAGCTGTGAAGAGATGGAGCATTTTTTGTTCGCTTTAAAATTTCCTTCATCTACAGTATTTCACTGTCAAATATTCTTACAGCCTCATACAGTACAAGTGTAAAGAATTATCAAGTCATTGCAGCACTGAAAAAGGCAATGAATGCAGTTAATCTCATTACCCCCAACCACCACATACGCAACCCGCAAATTCCATAGGTCTGCAAGTTTATTTGTGTCAACTGCCTATCTAAATACCTTAGTAAAATGTTGACAATGTCATTTTCTGCCATCATCGTCAGTAGTGTTCCAGGTCATTGACAGTTTAATTGACATTGATGCATTGAACAACACTCTTCTTCATTTCCCCCTTCATTTCCCCCTGCATTTCCCCAGGCTAACTGAGTTCAACTATGGCCGAGCAGTCAACCAGACCCTGACCAGTCCTCAATCAAAACAGTGTCCACCCAATTTCCTTTCAAAATAGTGAACTGTCTCTTCTTCCATCACCCTGGTGGATGATGAGTCATGAAGTTTTGTCTTTTTTTTTGTATAAGTAAGGTTCTCTCACATCTTAGCTGTATCTCTTGCTGATAATCTGAAATCTGCATTCCTTACAGTTTGCACAATGAGCTAATGGGAATGGGTCTTCCTTGTCTACCTTAACTTGCACAATATCCATTTCAAGTATGTCAACCAGAAAAGAACATGTTAGGCTAGGTGTGGCCCAGTAAGAAATTTGCATAATTTCTGGCATAATTCAATGTCCCTACTTAAGGAGTCCAAGATCCCATATTCAGTCAATGTCTTGCTGTTTTTGGAGATCAATGCACATTAAAACATTGTTTCATTATACTTATTTGCCTCTTCCTTTTTCTTTATTAGAGGATTTTATCTTCTATTTGCCAATTCATTCATTTGCTTATGTCCTGTTACAATTGATTTGTATGATCCTTAGTTTTTGCCTGGAGAGAAAATGCTGGAGAGACTGAGCAGGGTCTGGGAGCACCTAGTTCTGGCATCACTACAATATTCTGTAAATACATTGTCTGGTCTGAAAAGCAACCATTTTGCATGCATCACACTTTTTCTATCTTTGGACACCTTTTTAAGATCCAGATCAACATTGATCCTCCTATCTCAAAAGCCAAAATTTTGTTCACTATTTTTTTAGATGGCAACTTGTCATTTTTTAAAAAATTCCATACAAGCAACATCGATTACATTACCTATATATAGCTTTACCATCACTTTGTTGAAAATTTCAATTAGTCAAAACGTTAGCGGCTTTTTTTCCAAATCAATGCTGATCCTCTGTAATCAACTCGAAATACTGTGGATTCTTTTTTCCCCTCTGATCTGTACGTCTAAACACATAGAACATCACAGTGCAGTACAGGCCCTTCGGCCCTTGATGTTGCACCGACCTGAGGAATGAATCTGAAGCCTATCTATCCAAACTATTCCATTTTCGTCCATATGTTTATCAATGACCATTTAAATGCCCTTAGAGCTGTCTAGTCTACTACAGTTGCAGGCAGGATGTTCCATACCACTACTACTCTCTGAGTAAAGAAACTACCTCTGACATCTGTCCTATATCTATTACATCTCAATTTAAAACTATGTCCCCGTGTGCTAGCCATCATCATCCAAGGAAAACAGCTCTCACTGTCCACCCGATTTAACCCTCTGATTATCTTATATTTCTGAATTTAGTCACCTCTCAAGCTTCTTCTTGCTAATGAAAACAGCCTCAAGTCCCTCAGCTTTCCTCATAAGACTTTCCCTCTATACCAAGCAACATTCTAATAAATTACCTCTGAGCCTTTGTTGGCCTGCACACATTGGACAAAAACTGAGCCATCTAAGATACTCGAACTAAAGTATTTCCAGTCAATATGTGTAAAGTTAAAGTCCCCCATAACAACTACCCTGTTCTTCTCGCTTCTATCCAGAATCATCTTTGCAATACTTTCTTTAACATCTCTGGAACTATTCAGAGGCCTATAGGAAACTCCCAACAGTGTGACCTCTCCTTTCCTGTTTCTAACCTCAGTAGCCAAATCCTCAATCATCCTTTCTGCCACCATAATACCATCCTTGACTAACAATGCCACAGTTCCCTTTCTTTTATTCTCTATTCTTACATAATTCTCTGTTCTTACTGAAACATCTAAATCCCGGAACCTGAAACAACCATTCCTTGAAACCATATTTCTGACCTCACTACTCTCAACCTCCTGGACACTGGAACTACAATTTAGGTTCCCATCCCCCTGCTAAAGTAACTTAAACCCTCCCGAACAGCATTAGCTGAGCAGTATTGAATAAGTTTCAGTTTGCAGGTTTTTTTTAGGTAACACAGGGAGAGAAAGTAGCTGAAGAAAGCAGAATTCTAAACATTGACTCAATGCTCTAAAATGGAAACCAATTGCAGTTCCAGCAACCTGAACAAGAAGCCTTGATGTGGAGACATTGAAGAACCTATGCAATGGTTTCGATTTTTACAAAGATATCCTGGGATAAAGAAATCATATTCTCTTTTCATGAATGATTTTAATTCACTTTTAATGAAATGTTTCCAACATTTATGACTAGCGTAATATTGTTTTTGATTATGAAGTACTTTATTTATTATGTTAGGAGTACACCAGAAGGCTCATTTGAATTTGTTTAATAACTGACCCCAGAAGTTAATAAACAAAGTTAGGATCTATCAAATAAAAACAAAATATAGCAGTTGCTGTTCGGAAGAGTCATGGTGGGCCTGAAATGTTAACTCCTTTTCTTTCTCAGAGATGTTGCCGGATCTGCTCAGTTTTTCCAGTACTTTGTTTCAGATGAATCAAATGAGGTTTTACTCTTAAATCAGATTTATCCATAATAACATCAACTAGAATCAAAATAATTTTTGGCAAATTTGAACTTCATCTCTCCACCATTTTCATGCATTGGTGTGGTGTTTGTAAATCCTTAATAAAAAAAAAGCCCATTCGGAGAATTAGTTGCCATTGTAAAAGCATGCTGAGAGGCTAATAAAACAGATAGATTAAGGCTAAGTGTTTCAACAACTTCAAATGTCATGGATAAATGATTTATGTTATAATTTAACAAGTTTAAGTGCAATAACTCATCATTAGGCTCTATTCAGAGAAGGCTAAGTTAAACATTATATCAATCAGCTTTAAGTATTCAGAAGCACTGGAGTACTTTTCCCATTGTAGAAGAGTACAACACTGCAGTCAAAACTTTCAAAGAACAAGCTGAGAAAACATTTCTAAGAACATATTTTTGATGAATTTAAATATCAGGAGATTTTAAAACTTTGAATAATCAGAAGTGCCTGGTTGCTGAAAGTAAAAGGAATAAGCACCTACTCCTGACCACTGATTGTCAAGCAATCAATTTTGAAATAGAAACAAGTTACAATCTGCAAGTAAATTAATTTTTTCAATAGAATCAAATGCTTGTAACTCCTTGTTGTGAGAAAGAAACTAATGTCATTTACAAAATACTGTGCAAGAACAGTAACAAACACTACATCGGGCAAACAGGCAGAAAACTGGGCACCAGGATAGATGGACATCAACTCGCCACAAAATGACATGACCCTCTCTCACTAGTATCCCTACATACAGATAAAGAAGGACACCACTTCAACTGGAATAACACATCCATCCTAAGACAAGCCAAACAGAGTCACGCATGGAAATTCCTAGAAGCATGTCATTCTAACCGGAACTCTATCAATGAACATATTGACTGGACCCATTTACCATCCCCTGAGAAAAAGAACTGGAAATGACATCACCATAGAAAATGACATAACCACAGCAAATGACATCACCAACCCAAAGAAATCTAAACATATAAATAGAAAGCAGGAATCATCAGCAGTGCTTTGTCCGGAGGCTCTCTGAAGATGTTACCTAGTATAGTGATGAAACATCTGAAAATGAACCTTTCAGCTTAGCACGCAAACCTACACCATTAAAATTATGGATTTAAACAAATTTTCTGGTAGAGCACAGTGTTGGATCAGCATGGCTTTTCTTGTTTAAGGTAAAATTGATTATCCAAATAATCAATTATCAGACCGAACAAAATAGTGTCCATACACCTTGTTCGGATAATTAAGGTGCTTCTGTATATCGCATTAAAAAACTCTTACAAAGGAAACTACATGTTCCCATTAACCCACTTAAACAAAATCACATTCATTCATACCGGTAACTCTACTCATCGCTCTTTGTTTACTGTATAGCGTCTCAATTCATTCATTCATTCATTCATAACTCTAATCAGCCCACTTGGTTTACTACAGCATGTTACGATTCATTCATTCTTTCAGACCCGGGACTAAGTTTATCAGTACTTATTACACTTTGTTCACTATACATCCAAAAGTTAATGTTGTTAAAAAGTTAATCACTTTAATTGTGCCATTTTATCTGAACAAAAGTGAGCTATATTAGCTACATTTATCTTTAATTCTTTGACAAATTTGTTAATGTTGCTGAGGTTCATTACATACAAGTGTAAATGGGAGGGAAACAGATGAATTTGGTGGTTAAGTTCAAGATGCTTTCCCATTCAGAATTTAATTAAGGTTTCATTTTAAGTATGCCATTATACCAGGCCATGACGATGTTGAACAGTGTGATTTTGCAGGATTTCAATGAATCTTTGACATGCTCAATTTTTGTACCGGTATGCATAAAAAAAATTACCACCAACAATTCATTCTTGTTTCTCTTGCTTTTATTCGGTAATCACCTTTACCATAATTCATTGTGTTTTTCTTCTTTGCCTGGGATTAGTTGAGCGATCAAATCAATTTCTGCTTATTATCACAATAATGTGGTATTTCAAAGTGCAGCATGAATTTCAGCCCCTCAAATATAGTGCCTGTGTAATAGTTGACCCCATAAAATGAATCTTTAAAAATAGTCTAAAAAATTTCAACTGTTACACAAGTATATACAGTATCATGTATCACATATGTGATGCATGGATACATGTTTGTTTCATTTTAGAACAGAATGAACATTTGAGGGGGTTTACATTTTTTGAATGGATTTTACAAATGTATATGGTTTTTGCCCCCCAAAATGAAATATCTTTGAAATGAATCTGGACTTAAATTAAATTAATACAGCAAGAGAAATTTCATGTATAAAATGAGCTTAAAGTGGGCATTATGCATTTATATCAATTAGGTATCAGATAGTCTACAATAGATAGATGAAGAAGTCACCTTTCATCCACTTTCAGCAATTTTTTTTTGGTAGTTATCACGTTCAATGGCAGTCCTCTGCATTCGCAATATACTATCATAGCTCGATCAAAATGCCCAAAATCATATGGCAAAATACATGTAATGCAGGTTATGTTTTTCTTAAATAAGACTGATGTTTGTGTGAAGTATTTCTGCTTCAATATGTGTATTGTTGTGAGTTTTTTTTAGTTTTCTTTATGAGTACTTTAGACCTATATTTTTTAAGAGTTTAGGCACATGTGACGAGATCTAACTGCAGTGTAAACCGTGCTAAAGGGATTAACAAAATAGATTAAAGTGGAAGTTTCTCTTGTAGGACAGTCTAGAACATAACATGATTTGGAGATGCCGGTGTTGGACTGGGGTGTACAAAGTTAAAAATCACACAACACCAGGTTATAGTCCAACAGGTTTAATTGGAAGCACACTAGCTTTCGGAGCGACGCTCCTTCATCAGGTGATTGTGGAGGGCTCGATCGTAACACAGAATTTATAGCAAAAATTTACAGTGAAATTATACATTGAAAAATTGATTGTCTGTTAAGCCTTTCATCTGTTCAAATACAGTGATAGTTTCACTTCTTTCATGTGTAAGTTTTTAAGTTGCATTCTCGGGTTAGCTGTTAACAATGGTGAAAGCTAGACAATACGTTGAAGGTGTTGGCCCCCCACACTCCCACACTCACACATGCACCCCCTCATAGACTTAAGACACTCTGCACTCACTACACACACACACATACACTTTCTCACACTCACAACCCCCACCCCAGACAGACGCACACACACAGACAAAGACCCACATGCACACATATATTTTGTGGGGTGAATTTGTACTTGCAGAGTTACATTGTACTTTGCTCAAAAACTGCATGCATTCATGTAGGACTCTGAGCTCAAAAACTGCATGAATTTATGTGAATTTATAACAGAAAACTCTATTATCTCACTTTTTAGCTTAGAATCAATCTAAACATCAGGTCATAGACAGAGAACACAGGGGGCTAACACCTTCAACATATTGTCTAGCTATCACCATTGTTAACAGCTAACCCGAGAATGCAACTTTTTTAAAAAAAGGTTTTGTGATTTACACATGAAAGAAGTGAAACTATCACTATATTCTAACAGATGAAAGGCTAAACTGACAATCAATTTTTCAATGTATAATTTCGGTTACATCACACTGTAAATTTTTGCTATGAATTCTGTGTTACGATCGAGCCCTCCACTATTACCTATGAAGGAGCGTTGCTCCGAGAACAGAACAGGAGGTCATAGTTTTGTCTCAGGTGTGGCACTATAGGCACTATAGATTTCAGAACTTCAGCTGTTTATGGATTGAAACAATCCATGCAATAAACCTTGCATCATTGTTTCGGTACTTGATTATCTATGAGATTTCTCAATAAACAGCCAAATTAAAAGGTAGCTTGTGGTGATTTACCCACAACAATTTAAAACAGAGACAAGAAGGATAACTTCCTTCAAAGGGTCATGAGTCTGTGAACTCACTATCCAAGAGGGCAGTGAACATGTAGTGCACTGAATAAATTTAAGGAGACAAAGATTTAAAATATTTTTAATTCACAATGAGTTAAAGGGTTAAGGGAGGGGCAGGAAAGTAGGACTGAGACTGAGATGAGATCTGCCACAATTGTAATAAATGGTGAAGCAAATTCGAGAGTCTGAATTGTTTACTTCTGCTCCTGGTTCTTATGTTTTAAATTCCATGACAAAGTTGTCAACAGTGATTGTAGCAGGATGCTCAGATCTCCCTTTAAGCTCAATGATGTTGACCTTAGTTGCAGTTTTAGTTCTAATAACTCAACCCAGGTTATCGAGTAGCTACTTTCTGTTGTGCTGTTTCTCACTTAAGACCTGGAATGACCAAGGCACTGTCCCTGTGGAGACAAAGCCCCACCTTCACATTGAAAATAACCTCCATCGTGTTGTGTGGCGGAATCACCGTGCTAAATGGGGCAGACTTCAAATATCACAAATCAAGACTGGGCATCCATGTGGTTCTGTGGGCCAACAACAGCGGCAGAATTTTAGCCCAGCACAATCTGTAACCTCATAGCCCGGCAAATGACCCATTAAACCATGACCATCAAGCAAGGGGATCAAAACTGGTTCAATGGAGAGTGCAGGAGGACATGCCAGGAACAGCACTAGGCATACAGGAAGATGAGGTGTCAACCTGGTAAAGCTCCCAAAGAGGACTAGATTAGATTAGATTAGATTACATTACAGTGTGGAAACAGGCCCTTTGGCCCAACAAGTCCACACCGACCCGCCGAAGCGCAACCCACCCATACCCCCACATTCACCCCTTACCTAACACTACGGGCAATTTAGCATGGCCAATTTACCTTACCTGCACATCTTTGGATTGTGGGAGGAAACCGGAGCACCCGGAGGAAACCCACGTAGACACGGGGAGAACGTGCAAACTCCACACAGTCAGTCGCCTGAGGCGGGAATTGAACCCGGGTCTCCGGCGCTGTGAGGCAGCAGTGCTAACCACTGTGCCACCGTGCCGCCCACAAACTACTTGCATGCTAAACAGCATAAGCAGCCATAAGCAATATTGTATATCACTGAAGTATAAGCAGTGGTAGACAGAGCTAAATGATCCCATAACCAACAGATCAGCTCTAAGCTCTTCAGCCCACATCGAGTTGTGGATGGTTGTGAACAATTAAACAACACACAGGAAGAGGAGGCTGTACAAATATCCCCACCCTGAATGATGGATAAACCCAGCACATCAGTGCAAAAGAAAAGACCGAAGCTTTTGCATCGATCTTCAGCCAGAAGTGTCGAGTGTATGATCTATTTCAGCCTCCTCCAGTGGTCTCTAGCATTACAGGTACCAGTCTTCAGCCAATTTGATTCATTCCACATGATATCAAAAAATGTTGGAGGTACTGGACTTAGCAAAGGCTACGGGCCCTGACAACATTCCGGCGATAGTACTAAAGACTTGTGCTCCAGAACTGGCCGCTCCCTGAGCCAAGCTGTTCCAGTATGCCTTCAACCAGTTACAACACTGGCATCAACATCCACATCCCACAAAATGAATAAATAAAGAAAAGCCCAATAATATACAGTTGACTCAACAGGACAGCACAGTGACACAAAGGTCCATCTGAACAAAGGATCTCTGTGTAGAGCTTCTGGTGTTCCTTATCCTTTCAATATCAAACATTTGAAGATACTAGATACACAAACCACATTATTGAATTCACAAAATGATTCTTTATTCGTTAGATTAAGTTTTGATTTTCCCGACACTCAATATTTGTTCCTACATCAATTTTATGTCAGCTTCACTTATTACCATGATTCACAAACCAGCAAATTTTTGACGCCATTTTCAAGTTCTCTATTAATTGCTGTTTAATAAAAATAAATGCCAACAGATACAAAGACATGTGCTTAGCTGGTTGACCAGCAGTTATTGTCCATTCCTAGTTGTTCTAAAGGAGGTGGTGGTAGCTGCCTCTTGAACTATTGTGGACGATGTGCTGTAGATAGATCCACAATACAGTTAGGGAGGAAATTCTAAGATTTTGACTCAGTGACAGTGAACGAACAGCCATAGATTTCCAAGTAAGCTTGGTGAGTGGCTTGGAAGGGAACATGAAGGTAGTGGTGTTCTCATATATTTGCTGCCCTTGTCCTTCTCAATGGAAGTAGTCATGGGTTTGGGAGGCGCTGTCTAAGCATCGTTCGTGAATTTCTGCAGTCCATCTTTTGGATAGTACACACTGCTGAGACTGAGCCTCAGTTTGATCAGAGTGGAATTTATGGATATGGTGCCACTCCGTGGGCTGCTTTGGCCTGTTGGTGTAAAACTTGAGTGTTGTTGGAACTGCACTGATACAGACAAGTGGGGAGCACTCCATTACACTCCTGAATTGTGTCTTGTAGAAGGTGAACAGGCTTCAGGGAATCAGGAAGTGACTTACTCATTGCACTATTTCTAATCTCTGACCTGCTCTTGTAGTCACTGTATTTCTATGGCAAGTTTGCTCAATGGTAAACTCATTTATTGATGAATGTCAAGGGGTGGTGTTAACTTCTCTCTTATTTGAGGTGGTCTTTGCCTGGTATTTTGTGTGTGCCAATGTTATTTGCCATTTGTCAGCCCAAGATATTGTCCAGGTCTTGTTTCATTTGAAAGTGACCAGAAGAGGCACATATATGGGAACACCACCGCCTTCATGTTCCCCTCCAAGCCACTCACCAAGCTTACTTGGAAATTTACGGTTGCTCCTTCACTGTCACTGAGTCAAAATCCTCGAATTGCCTCTCTAATGGTATTGTGGGTCTATGGTGCTGAATATTGCACAATCAAAATCCTCTCTTCTGACCGCATCTTGTAGAAAAGGCCTTGATGAAACAGCTGAGGATGGTTGGGTCTTGGACATTACCCTGAGGAACCTCTGCAGAGATGCTTTGAAGCTGAGATGACTAACTCAACCATATTCCTCATGTAGCAAGTATGACTCCAACCAGCAGAGAGTTCATCTCCCTGCCCAATTCAACTGATTCCAGTTTTGCCTTAGGCTGCTTGATTTTACTTTCAAGTTAGGTCAAGTTAGCTGGTACTGTTACTGTTAACTGGTATATTGAAGGAAGTAAAGGTGTCTCTAATGCTTTCTTCCAAGGATATCATCTTTCTTCCCCTTCTGTTGAATTTACTTGCCAGTGAGACACAATTATGGCCATTTATTTTGGATGTTTGCATCCTCACCTCAGGAAAATAAAACAACACATCTCTGTTGGTAACTAGTAACTCTTCACAGAATACGGCTATTGCCGTTACTAACTAAGTTGCTTCAATGTAGAAGTATAACTTATTGCATAGTCAGCTCTGTGCAAAATATAGGTATTTCCACTTTCAATTCCCTTCAGGGAGTTCTATCCACTAAGTTTTGCTTATGTTTGAGAATTCTTTCAATGGAAAGTTGGATCTAAATCCTCAATAACAAAATTAAAATGCTCAGTTATCATTTTACAAGATAACACACACTGACAGTACTCCTGCCCACTTATTAAAAAGGAGATTGCAGAGTCAGCCTTTCACTTAAAGGACTTGTTCAGTAAGCAAATTATGTACATGTTTGAGTCAATGATCAAATAAAGCCTTAATGAGGCTCAGATATAGAACAACATAATTTCAAATGCAATGGTGCTTCCATTTAAGTGGCTTGACAAAATTATGCTTCCTTTAACGACAAACTTGTGTGTACAATGAAGAAGCTATTATAGGCAAGCATATCATGTAGTAATTTACCATAATCACAGCCACCATGAAGGCTGCAGAATTAATCTCAATTTATATCAAATTAACTGACTTAGGCAATATACCAACTGCAGAATCCCTCCAAAAGTCCATAATTTCAACTCATTACAATTGAATAACACCTCAATAGTAAATGTATAGGAAAGCACTGGCTAAAGGCATTGTGCCCAATGGTTTAATATCTTGTCTCTGTTCACTGTCTGAACACAAGGAACAGGCACTTGAAGTAGTGGAAGGATGGCACTACCGGTCAATCTGTTTTCCTTCAACATCATCTTTTAAACCTTCTCTTGAAGCCCAACATTTTGGTGGTCACTTCTGATCCATTAGCACTTAGCTCAATGTCAGTTTTTTGTCTCTTTCTGTGAAACAATGGCATGTTTTACTATCATTAAGAGACTGTATAAATCACAGCTATTGCTGTAAATAGGATCCTGCTCAATATAGTGAACAAATTCTGCTACCTTGGATCCACATTGACCAAAATTCTCTCTTGCTGCAGAACTCAATATGCAAATAGTGAGAGCAGCTAGTTTAGAAAATGAGCATGGAATCACATCAAACTGATTCTCGAATGCTTGCTCGTGGGACCTTTGTGGAATCACTGTGGTTATAAAGCATGGATGGCTAATATTTAAGGAAAGAAGCTCAATAACTTTCATCTTTGATAACAGGATCACAATTTTGATTTACTATTCCCAGATGTGACAGTCTGAACAAAAGCAAAGGCCCCAAATATGTTGGGACTTGACAAGTGTATACATGTATGTGTTACATGTTGTCAGCTCAAGCCGGTCCACAGAATGGAAGATTGATATGCACACTCTGTATGAATAGGCAGCAGGAATGTGATAACCACTATCACACACAAAGCTCTAATGCAAGGACATGAGCATGTCCCACAAAGGGTCTGACACCTGGAAGGTAGTAACTGATGACAGAGACAAATAAAATTATCATATTTGGATCAATGCACACCCACATATTGATCTGTGGCCTCAGCTGCTTGACAACAGTCATGAACAGCCCAAGGAACAGCACACCACAATGTCTGATAATGACTTGATTTACAGCACTATGTCAAATCAGTCTCTTCAGCCATCAGTGAGTGAAAGTACATCATATGAAATTACCTCATCCCCAGTGGAGTTGATTTCCTGCACAACCATAATTTTATGCACATGGAGGAAGCCAATAAAGAACATTGTGTCATAATGTGATTAATCTTTGACAGGGCTACAGGGATGAAAAGGGGAAAAGCACCTTGGTGCAAATCACATCTCAGCTGAAAACTCAAGCTTTTGGCACATAACACCATTCTCAAAATTGAGGAAACAAATAATCACTTTTCAACAAACCAGATGTGCAATGTCTTTTGGGCAATTTTAAGCAAAATAGTTGGAGATGAGCCACAGCGGATATGTGAAGATGAAACGTGATCATCGTATTCCAAGACAGCAGATCTCCAAGTAGGGGTAGCTACGTTGTACAAGATAATTATTCTGATAGAGTAAATGTTGAAGCTACATTAGCTCCACACAATGTGATGTTGGGTCACAGTCTTTCAGTGGAGGCTGAGAACTCTACAAGAGCCTTCACAGAGATCAAAAATATTCCATCCAGTTCCAGAGGGACCTTAGTAAGTATGTCTGACTATTCATGAAGCTCTACTTGTTGCGATCATGCAATAAACTATCTTGTGATCAAAGACAAGTGTTTCTTTGATTTAGGCTCACCAGTGGTCCATTCTCTGCCAGTGATTATTACCTAGAGTCTGAGCACAGTATAGACAAAAGAGGATTAGTGGTAGTGAATGACCTATATACTGTCTGTTATATACTGGCAAATGTGAAAGCAGTGACAATCAGGGGAAATACTATAGGTACAAGAAGTTACTGCTGTCTCACCAACTATAAAGGTCCCAAAAATAATTTTGACATGGAATGTCAAAAGGAGAGAAATTTCTCATATTTTCAGTCAGTAAATTCTAACAATCTTATCATACACACAGACCCTGAGCTTCTAGTTGCCTGCCACTTCATCAAAATATCCCATTTCCTGGCCAACATTTCAGTCTGAGACTTACTGCAGTGCTCCAGCGAAGCTCAGCACAAGTTGGAAGAACAGCACGTCATTTTCTGCTTGGGGACCCTGCAGCCTTCTAGACTGAATACTGAGTTCAACAACTTTAGGACTTGAGCTCTCCCATGACCTTAGTCCAACCCCCACACACCACAAGATCTGCTATTACACATAACCTATTGTTAGCCACTAATAGTCCCTGTTAATAGCTATCCACCCTCCTAGCCATATTGTTATCCATTTTTTAGTCTGTCCAACTGTTCTCTCTCTTTATGCTCTATCCTTACCCATGGTTTACTCCTTATCCCCTCCAACTACTCTATCAGCTGCATATAAACTGACATTTTCCTAGCATAGTCTGGCATAGTCTGGCAGCATCGGTGGAGAGAACTCAGAGTTAATGTTCCGGTCGAGTGACCATTCCTTAATGTTCCGGTCGAGTGACCATTCCTTTCGGAGGAATGGTCACTCGACCGGAACATTTACTCTGAGTTCTCTCCACTGATGCTGCCAGACCTGCTGAAGTTTTCCTGCAATTTCTGTTTTTGTTTTGGATTTACAGCATCCACAGTTTTTTCGATTTTTATAACAATCTTCTATGTGCACACAAAACATGCTTTACAGAAGAAAGCCATTTTAGAACAAAATCAACTGCACTAAGACTCAAGAAATGGTATAATGATAAGCGCTGAAAAGTGAATCATTTACAAAAATACAAAGCTTGCTTTGAGCCTTATTCAATAGTGGTTGAATACTGTTGGGATTCGCCTTTGGATCAGCAGTCTTCAGATAATGTTTCTACAATCTCATAAATACAATAGGCACATAGACACATTGTAACTCTGCATTTTTGCAGGAACATTAACTTAATCATGAAGTTAAATTCTTTCAGTGCTGTTTATAATGCAGGTTTACTAATGCACTATTTTGTTAACACTGAAATAAGATACTCCAGCAAAAACAAGGTGATTAGCTGCTTCAAGCCAGTGAAGCCTTTGCCAGAGATGCCAGATAGACAGAATTCAAACACACACTAGCAATTGACATGTATAACTTTCACTTAATGTTTCTATAACTTATCAAAAGTAAGCCCTGTCAGAACAAAAATAATATGTCTCCACGGAAAATTCACAAGAATGCTCACAGTGTATGGAAGAAAGGTAGTGCATTTGCAGATATCATGGATAAAACCCTCAGGGCTTTTGAACAAATTCTGCTATAATTTCCATGGAGACTAACACATTATTTTGATGTCTGTATTAATTTCAAGATAAATATAGATCATTCAAAATGAGACATGGCCAAGGTAGAAGTGAAGCAGGCACAAAACAAAAAGGCAACATCTCAAACTTCAAGAGATTGCCCATGCATGTTAAAAGCTTTTTGTACTTTGTATCCATTTTGATTATGAATTTTTTTTTGGATTGAGCAAACCAGCAATCTCTAACTGATAACATTCATGGAACGAGCAATTCCCAAATGTCAAATTCCAAAGTTGTTCTGTTGTTCCAAAGTTTAGTTCAGCCCAGCAGGAGGGGGTGCTATTACGAAGTTTTCTGCAGGACACTCAGAATACTTCAGGGACGGTCATGGGAAATGTGGCTGCAATGCTCACAACTGTCACAAGAACTCTCTGCTTCTATATTCCATCTCCATCCAAAGGAGATTCAGGTTTCCTTTCCCTTTACTTACTGTACCTGTACATTTGGTTTTTGAGATTCATTATCTGTTCACTCAGTTCCCCCGAATTCCTAGAAATATGCAGTCTTTCTCAATATAAAAAATATTTTGCTTTTCTGTTCTTCCTGCCAAAATTTCAAGTTCATAATTTCCTAAATTGTACACTACATGTCAAAATATTTGCCCACTCATAACATATCTACATTTCTTTTCAGAGTCTATGTACTGAAATTTACTCTCTAGGAACAAGTATGGCCACTATATACCCATACAGTCAGTCCCTCATTCATGGCATTAATATAAACTCTGTGTAGTCGAGGATCAGGCACTGATCCCTATGGCACATCAGTTGAAGTTTGCCAACATGCAAAAGACCCATTTATCCTAAACTCTGTTTCTCATTAATCAATCAATCCTCTAACCATGCTAACATATCGCTCCCAAGACTATGAATGTGTTTTTGAGCATCAACATTTAATGGGCCTCTAATCAAATGCCTTTTACAGATCCAGTTACTAGTTTCCCTTTATCCAGTCTGCTTGCTACATCCTTGAAGTTTTGAATTGATTTGTGAAAAACTTCCCTTGTATGAATCTTGTTGATTTTGCCTGTTTGTATTGGGATTTTCTAAATGTCGAGCTGCTGCCTCCTGAATAATGGATTCAACCATTTGCAAATGATAAATGTTTGGAGAAGTGTCTATCAATTTTCCTGCTTTGTGTCTCCTACTTTTGTCACATTTTTTTCCCCTCAATCTTTTGGATTCTTTGTGAAATCTAGGGAATCTTGGAAGATTACTCCCAATGGCTCCACTATTTCTAAAACCCTTTCTCCTTATTTAAGAAAAGTCTCAATTCTGCTGCAAGGTTGCAAGACCTGAAATACTGACTCTAGTTGTCTCACCACAGGTGCTGCTGGATTTGATGAGTATTTCAAACATTTTTGTTGTTTATTTCAGGGAACTCTACTCGTCTGCCTCACCTGCTTCATTCAGAAAACAATACCAAAAAATGACTATTGGTCATCCATCTATTTACTCTGTGTGGCCCTCATGTAAGATCACAAGAATGATGAGAAATTGACCTTACAGCCTCTCAAGTCACATCCATCAATCACCATCCCCATTATCGAGGACTCCTATGTCAATCAAAAATCTGTCAAACTGAGCCTTGAGTATATACACAACACCTGGTTGTATGATTTTTAACTTTGCCCACCCCACTCCAACACTGCCTCCTCCATATTATGGCAAAAGAAAATGTCCTCTCTCATGCCTCCTCAGAATCTTAAACATTTCAGTAAGTTCACTTCTCATTCTTCTCAACTCTCCTGAATGTAGGTGCAGTCTGCTTAAATCAACCTTCAAAATAAATTATGAGACACTTAGTCAAGTATCCGATCATCTAGGAATCAGTCAAGTGAACCTCTCTGACTGTCTCCAATGTAGTATTATTGACTAATCAATTTTACCTTATATAACTTTGCAATAAAACCAAATATTGCAGATGAGGAAGAAGAGCAACTGGACAGATCTAGCTGTATCTAGAAAGAGAGAGTGAATCAAAGCTAACATTTCAAGTCCAATAGAATTTCTTCAGAACTCCTATTGACACTAAGGCGACGACACAAGGAAGTACAAAGTAGGATCACTTATTTCAGAAACACAATCAAGAGCAAGGGAGTGAAATGTTAATGGCGAGAAGCATACCTTATATAAAAAAAAGTTGGGATAATTGGAGGTCAATCTCCCCAATCCCACAATATCATTGCAGGAATCTCTCAGGATAGAGAACTATTTTCAGTTGTTTCATTAATGGCCTTCCACATGAGTACTGAATTCTTTGGATCAACCATCAGTTGTACCATCAGATTTGTTAATACTAGCTTTTCATTTCCATGTTTCAAGATGTCAAATTCTAATTCTGAAATTGCGAAACTAAAATCTCAGCTCAACTGCTGACCTCTACCTGCTAAAATAAAAGTTAATTTACCAACCTGAAGGCACAGAATGAAGAATAATGATTTTGTTTTGAGTTAAAGAAAACAAAACTGGGAGATTAACATGTCAAAACACTGCACAATAAACTTGAGTACTGACAAATAATGAACTGCCTTTGAATTGCTCTAATGATATAATATAGTAAGTACCTTGGGATTTTGCTTTGATTTGTTCTCCCAATCAGTCCAATTGTATGCAGCTGTAAAATATTGATTTAATAGCAAATTCCAGAATAAAAATTGGTTTAATGCTTCTCAAGCCTTGAGTACTGAGCAATTTTTAAACATGGGTGAGCAACCTAACTGGAAAGACTTAACATATTAGCACTGAGCACCAACTCTGTACCTTTGCTGAGTTCTGCATAAGTGAAACTTGCTGTTACGATTGAAAGTGCTAAGGCTGAATATCAACAGCATTCTGGACATTTATCCAAGTTAATTCTGATTAGCCAGAGATGAACATACTCGGCTTTGTGTTCTCTGCACTTCACTAGTTTGCTGGGCCACGATAAATTCCAAAAAGCTTATTATTGGTGAATAAGATTGGTGAACTGAAGACACAAATAGGCACATGGGAACATGATGGTGTGCTGCCAACAAAAACTTAACTCAGAAAAAAGTGTGCATGTAGGTATGAAATATTCCTGAATACAAGGTATTCAGCAAAGATAAAAGGAACGTAGGAAAGAATGGAAGTTTTGATTAAAGGAAAACTTAATAGCTGAGTGAGAGTTTACCCTTGAAGATGAAGAACTAAATGGCAAAGGTGCAATCACATTATACTGAATGTATTACATAGGCTATTAACTCGTAGAAAAGATTCATAGGAAAAGGTTTGCAGTGAAATTGAACATTAGCAGGAACTAAGGATTAGTGACTGGAAAATTGGTGACTTGAATTATCCAGAGGTAAGGATAGCGTGAAGACTTGAGAGGGGAAATGTTTCTGAATTGTGCTAAGGAGAATTAAACACAATGGGGAAGGAAGCCTTGCTGGGTCTGCTCCCAGGTATTGGAATGGGTGATGTGGATAAACTGTCAGTGGATGAAAAATTAGGGACTAGTTATGATTGTACCGTTAGATTCAAATTAACTACAAAAAAAGGACAAGTAACAATCTTAGAACAAGAACCTTAAATTTGTGGAAGCTTGATTATTTTGAAAAATGAGTCAAAGATAACCTGTTGTTTACAGATCAATGTTGGATATTCTTAACTGATCTATGCATTTTGAAGTGCTTACAAACTTCCTTCATCTCCTAATGACTTGAAAAATGTAGTAACGAACAATGGTCCAATTGGCATATGATTTCCCTAAACCCCACCTCTACACTTTCTAGTAATTGATGTCACTCCTCAGTCATTTAGACCAATTTGTTTTTGAGACCACTATTCCCCTCCCCTGCCATTTTAAGATTAACAATAGAAGACAAACAATCCAGTTTATACTAGATAACAACAGAGAAGGGGTTTTACTACATATCTTCATTATAATTGCTACCCAACTATTCCTTTGATATTACTGCATGCATATCTAGCATGGCAAGACCAAAGGTATGTTCATAATCATGCCAGCAGTTCAGTTGCAGCTAAACTTGCAATCAGTAGATAATCTTTTGTTGATGCTTCTTTTGTGATTCTACTGAGAATGAAATGAGCTGTGTAGCTAAAAAGAAGGCATAGCTCTACAAGCTCTACAGACAGGACAATTCGTTTGTCAAAGATAAAAGACCAACCAGAGAGAGGCATGAAATGAGATGAAATCTGAGAGATGGTATTGCCTCTTCACTAAATTCATCACGAAGCAAAAGGTATTAAAAATATTCAGTGAATGTAGTTAAAACAAATAGAGTAGGTGAGGTTTGTTAAATGAAAAGTGCTGAGAACAAATAGCTGCACAGAAGTAGAGTATATTTGCATCAAATAAAACTGCTTAGCATGTTACTTCATAAAGAGTTGTTGGCACTTCTCCAACAGCTTCCTAGCCCAAATGGAGTGAATGTGGAATGGTCTCTTTCTGCACTTTCTTGGGTTAGCCTCTATGGCCTCTCACTTGGAATTAATGGTATTGTCAATGTCTTTGCTTCTAAGTATCAATTCCAAACAGACAGATCCAAACTCACAGTATTAAAGTACATGAACATAAATTCAGTTTCAGCTCACATTGACACAATGAACATATCAGTGGAAGAAAAATTTCAAATCAATTAGTATATTGTGATGAAAGAAACGATACAAATAAATATTTTAAAACATCCAAGACTTTTATCACAGATAATGATTGTTCAGTTCCATTGTTTTATTTACCTACAATCAAGCAAGCAAGATACAAAATAAGCATCTTTCCAGTATTTGGATAAGATATAAATTTAGCAAGAGAACTGAATATTTTTTGAAGAGTGACTCGGAGGTTTTGACTATGATGCTTCAAGTGTGATAGACAGGAATTGCATACTTAAGTATTTTCTTTAAAATAGTAGTTTGAATAAATCTTTTTCACAGCTTAGTTCGTGGGCAGGTTACAAGAGATGCTTTATTAGAACAATTTTTTTTGCTACACCACAAGATGCAGAACACAATATTTATTCCTCTAAAAAGATAAAATATTCCTAATTATACAGGGAGACCAGATCTTCAAGTTAGTTTCTGCTCGGCACAATCACCCCTTCACACAGATTAACGAAGGTTCTGTGAAGTTTATCAGAAATTAAGAGATCAATTACTGTCATGATTAATCAACAGCCCCATTATCACTTGCTCTGGTAACAACCAGTTGAGCAGAAAGTCAGTTTTAGAGATGCTCAGTTCCTATGAGCATAGATCAGCCCACTTGAAAAGGGAAATAAAGACACAAATGGTGCTGGTTATTATGGAAGAGCCCAGTCAATCCCTTTGCAGTTGATATCAACTCACTATCCAAGGAAATGAAATTACAGCCATAAATGCTGACAAAAGTTTGACAAAAGCACTCACACTCCAACAGCAAAGATCTGATCTTCAAAGCCAATCCCTACTCCCTCAAAGTGCAGGCACAACCTGAAACACAATTGCTGCCATGAGTATCAGAACACTGAACATATCCCATCAATTTGCCCACTAAGATCTGTTGCAAGTGATATTTTATTCTTCCACTAAAGCACTTGAATAGGCCAATGAATGGATAACCAAAGTGGATACCCCATGCGAAGACTTACATGTCATACCAAAGGACTGCTGGTGTGCAAAGTTTAGCCTCTTCCTGGAGGTATCTGCCAAACACACGTGCCATTTTCCAGGCAAGAAAATTCACTCCATAGGTTATACCATTGGTTTATATATTTGAATAGAGCAAAAATGTTCAAAATGTAATGGGACAATCATGTTGCCATAGATCAATCAGAACAGGACATGTTGATAAGGGGAAGACAGAGTTAACACAGAAGTGAGAGGTGATGCATTTTGGCAGAACGTATAAGGAGAGGAAATATAGTGTTAATAGTGCAGTTCAAAAGGATTAAAGGAACATATGAATCTGGTAGATTATGTATGGTAGAGCCTTTAATGTGGCAGGACATCTTGAGAGTAGTTAACAAACGTCCGTGAGATCTTGAAGTTCATTATCGAAATATCAGAAGGAGTGAAGTTAGACTGAGCCTTTAATGAGTTCTTGTTTGGATACAATTAGGATATTACAAGAGTATCATCCAGTTCTTGTCACCATATTGGACATGATGGTGCAAAGGAAGTTTACGAGATTAATTTCAAGGATGAGCTAGTCTTGGGATAGAAAAGCTGAGATTGTTCTTTTAAAGTTATGGAGATTTAAAGCGAGATTTGATTGAGCTGTCACGATCATGATAGATTCAGATGAAAGCAGACCAAGACAAGTTGTTTCCATTAGATGGTATAAAGGATTGGGAACAAAAGGTTTTGGGGATTAGAGTAGATATTAGGAAACAAGGTTCTTGCAGTGATTGACTCTGAATTTCAGTTCATTACAAATGAGGATGGTGACAATAGCGACAATCACTTATAAAAAGAAATTGGATGTGATTAAGCAAAATAAATGTGCAGAGCTCCAGGGATAGAGTAGAGAAAATTGATCTGACTGGATTTCTTGACAGCCAACCTGTTCCAAAACAGCTACATTACAGGCATCTACCTAACTCCATAAAATTTTGCCCAGTTCAGTCCTGTCTACTAAAAGCAGAAATATACCCAGACAAGTTATCACCCCATCAGTTTACACTTCATCACCAAGGTGACAGAAGGTATTTCCTCTCTCTAATCTGCTCTCTAATGTGGGCTTGGACCACTCACATCTGTCTTCATTCTGATCAAAGTCAATGACAAAAAGAACACAATTACAAACAATGAGGAGAGACTGATTGCTCTCAACTTCAATCATTTTCTTCTGCCTTGCATATTAGCACTTTTTGTGGGTCTCCCAGATCATTAGTTCTTGTTTCGTCCTTTGCATCCTGGTTTTGAGGTGTTTAGTGATCTCTGAGTAAGTTCTGACCTGGGTCCCTGGTGCCAGTGGCAACCAGATCAGATGGGCTTATCACCAGGTAGTATTATCACCTATTCCTTTTATTTTTACTTTTAAATTAATGACTTGCAGGAAGGAAGCAAATTACAATCACCAAATTTGCAGACAACAGAAAAATAGTGGAAAGGCAGGTTTCAAGAGAGATATAAACAGTTTCCAGAGGGATGTTGGTAAGGTAAGTGGGCAAAAAATTGACAAACGGAGTATTAGGACAGGAGAACTGAAGAACATTGCTGTTTAGATGGAGAGAATAAATTACCAAAACCTGCAACACAAAGAGACTTAGAGGTACTTGTGCATGAAACATAAAGCTAGCACATAGGTACAGCAGGCAATCAGAAGATCTAATGGCATGATGGCCCTTATTTCAAGGGGGTTAGAACAAAGAACAATAAAGCACAAGAGCAGTCCCTTTGGCCCTCTAAGCCTGTGCCAGATTACAGCATAACAGTAGGGACATCCAACCACAAATGTAAAGGAGTATTGCACGCTGTTTTGGCCTCCATATTTAAGGCAAGATATTTCATTGCAGGCAATTCAGAGAATGTTCATTAGAATGATTTATATAATGGAGGGATTGTCTAATGAACAAAGGCTGGACAATTTGGTTTGTTGCATATTGCAATTTTAAAAATTAGATGTTATCTCATTGAGACACAGGATTCTTGACATGGTAAATGTGATGTTTCCCATTATTGGACCGTCTAAGAGGGCATCATGTCAGAATAAAGAGGACCCAATTTAAGACTGAGATGAGGAGGAATTTCTTCTCTCAGAGGGTCAAGGGTCTTTGGAATACCTTGTCACAGAGAGCTGTGTGAGCAGAATCCTTGTGTATAGTTAAGGCTGAGATAGATTCTTGATCAGTTAGGGAAATCAAAGGTTTTTGGGAATTAGGCAGGAAAATAGATGTGATGAGGATCAGCAGAGATCTGATTAATGGCAAAGCCACCATCATTTAACAGGTGGCATGGTGGCTTAGTGGTTAGCACTCTTGCCTCACAGCACCAGGGACCCGGGTTCAATTTCAGCCTCTGGAATTTGCATGTTCTCTCTGTGTCTGCATGGGTTTCCTCCCATAGCCCAAAGATTCCGTGGATTGGCCGTGTTAAATTGCCCATAGAGTGAAGGAAAGTGTAGGTTTGATGGATTAGCCCTGGGAAATGCAGTGATTACAAAGATGGAGTAGGAGGGTGAGTCTGGGTCGGATGTTCTTTGGAGAGTCAATGTGGACTTTTAGGGCAGAATGGCCTGTTTCCACACTGTAAGAAGGGAAACATTTCTATATTTGAGTGAGTATTGATGGACCAGGAGAGTGCATAGGTTTAGGGTGAGAGGGGAAACATATAAAAGAGACCTACGGAGCAACTTTTTCACACAGAGGGTGGTACGTGTTTGAAATGAGCTGCCAGAGGAAGTGGTGGAAGCTAGTACATTTGCAACATTTAAGAGGCATTTAGATGGGTATATGAAAGGAAGGGTTTGGAGGGACATGGGCCGGGTGCTGGCAGGTGGGACTAGATTGGATTGGGATATCAGGTCGGCATGGATGGGTTGGACCGAAGGGTCTGTTTCCATGCTGTACATCTCTATGACTCTATGACATCGGGTTCAAGCCCATAAGGACATGGAATGTAAATGCAACAAAATAAATCCGCAAGCAAAAGTTGGTTTTTGTAATGGTGCCAGCCCTGTGATCCCCAAACATCCTGTATGAATGAGCAGACTACCATCCCCAACCCTCATATAGGCACAATTACTGTTCAACTTGCTCATCACACTTCACTGCAGCTCTGTTGTAGAGTTATCCAGAGTTTGCTCGTGCTCTCTCCATAGTTGCTGTCTGACTTGTTGTGATCTCTTATACCTTAACTCTATTTTCCTGCCCATTCCCTATATCTTTGGATTCTTTCAAATATCAATTTCATCCATAAACACAATCAGAGCTCCAGGGCTGACAATTCCAAAGATTCACAGCCTTCAGTGAAGAAATCCACCTTCTCAGTCTGAAATGACTTTGTCCTTGTTTTCAAAGTATGGAGCAATATTCCCCCATCACACCTTACCCATTCCGAATATTCCAGCAAGGAAAAAATAGCCTCTCAGCAATTTGAGCATAGTAATCAACTGCAATATTAGTGGAGTATGCTACAATCATAGATGAAACTTGAAAGGGTTCAGAAAAGATTGACAAGGATGTTGCCAGGTTTGGAGAGTTTGAGCTACAGGGAGAGGCTGAATAGATTGGAGCTATTTTCTCTGGAGCATCAGAGGCTGAGGGGTGCCCTTACATAAGTTTATAAAATCATGAGGGGCGTGGATTATGGTAAATAGACAAGGTTTTTTCATCGGGGTGGGGGAGTCGAAAACTAGAGAGCATTGGTTTAATGTGAGAGGGGAAAGATTTAAGAGGGACCTTCGGGATGACTTTTTCACAGAGGAATGAGCTGCCAGAAGAAGTGGTGGAGGTTGGTACAAATATAAAATTTAAAAGGCATCTGGATGGGTATATAAATAAGAAGGGTTTGGAGGGATATGGGCGGGTGCTGGCAGGTGGGACTAGATTGGGTTAGGTTATCTGGTCGGCATGGACAAGTTGGACGGTAGGGTCTTTTTCCAAGATGTATATCTCTGTGACTGTATGACTCTATAACACTCACTATAAATGAACTACATTGCTTACAGACAGAGAGGAAGGGGAATTGAGTACTTCAAGTTTTACTTCTCTCCTATCCATGACATTCTGATATATAAACCTTTCAGGAATATTCTCTGCACATTTGTCTCTCAGTTGTTCTGGCATAAACCAACCATAGCTACTGCTGAGCTGTATCAGTGCTCTCCAAATCAGTCAGAATACTTGAAATAAATGCTTTATCCCATATCCCAGACCAATTTTATCCAATGAGTGTGACAGTTTGCAATTAGGTTGATACAGTGTTCCTTCTCTTAATCCATTAAAGAAGGTGACGAGCAATTCTACGAATAACCTGTGGCAACAAACTGCAATATGCGTGGAACAAAATACTGGATTAATTCAGGAAGCCAAACATTGCTAACCCCAAACTATGCAAGGAACACTGCTACTAAAGTTCATCCCAACTGCAAAACAATTTAGCAACAAACAACTGATCGAAAACACTGAGTAAGTAGTAACCCAGGCAGCTCATCATCTAAAAAGTGAATTTACTACACAAAAAGAGGCCATAATGAGGACCACATATCAATAAAAAGGCATTCCTGAAAAAGGGATGTGTACCATTACACACATACAATATTTTTAGTTCAAAGTCAGTCAAACAGTGGATCAACGACTTGGTATTTACTTGCCATTCTCTTTTTAACTAAAATAACCTCACATTAATGAGCACCTCCAACTGTGCACTGTCAAGCGTAAACTGAATTGTTGACCTTTATAATTATTACAAAGTTTTAACCAGTTCAGTGAAGGAATGGTGTACATCCGTTGAACAGTGGATGTAATTTTGTAAATGTTGTGAAGCTAGGATGACATTTCTGCAGAAAGCATTTAACTATGATCTCAACAACATTGAACACATTATCTTTAAATTATAAAAAAAACTGGAAAACAGGAACAAAAACAGAGTTACTGCAAAATCTAAGCAGGTCTGACAGCACATGTAGAGAGAAATCAGAGTTAACGTTTCTGATCCAGTGAACCTTCTTCAGAGTTGATGGTAGCAAGTGGTTTTTAAGCAGAAGATAGGTGATGGAAGGGTGTAAGAAGCAAACAATATGTGGAGATAAAACTCAAAGAGACAGAAGAACAATTGGACAGACAAAGGAATGTTTGCCATTGGGGGCTCTTTGTGGTTAACAATGGATAGTGTATAATAGCAGACCATATGGAATGTTTAGATGGTTGCCAATCTGGAATTATGGAAGACAACCCTGTCATTGGTGGACATGTCCAGTCATCTATGGGGTGTGGTAGCCACAGTCTGGTAGCAACGCTATTTGCAAGTCTTTTAGATGCTAAAGAAGAAAATTGTGCTTCATACTGAACTCATATCAAGATTGTTTCACAAAGGCAGTGGGGTTAGCTGAGCAGCCTTTTCTCTCAACTTATCTCCAAATCATTGTTGAAATGAAACAACTGCAAAATTCATGTGAGTGATTTCTAACACGCAAGCTGAAGCAGTGTGCTGAAGGTATGTGGTTTCCACGAAAATACCAATATAAAAAAACATGCTCCAAATACCCAAAGTGATCTTACAGCAATACTTAGTTTAAAGAATATGGAGGTAACTCCATAGAACTTGCAATATATCCATTTTATTTATAATTCTTAAAATTCAAGACCTCAAAAATTAAATATGAAGATTTCAATAACACAGACAAAAAGCCATATTTCCGCAAGCCTTTTCAATGATAAGAGGTCAGATCTGCAAAGAGTAGAACATTTAAAAATGGTAGAGGGGACCCAAATCTGAAAGTTTTGCTCATGTTTCTGACAAATCTAATTTTCACAGTAGACAGAATAAGTAAAGGGTGTTTCATGTATAAAGGAAACTCAAATTCAGCATAGCCATTGAACTCAGTGTTCAGTTACATCAGAACTATTTTTGCCATCGGAAGTGCTTAATCTGACAATGTGGAAGTCACAAATTAATGAACAAAATACAAATACTCGGAATCGCAGATACAGTCTGTGCAATTGTTGATTAATCCTTTCAATACTGAAAATAAACAAAAAAAAACAAACAAACAGTCTGCCTGCGTCAGTAAGGGTTGAAAAAGAAAGTCTGGCAATTCCTATTGCTAACTGTTGACATTACCCCAAAGGCTACCATTATATTTTAATTAATAGTTCGCTGCTTTTCAAGACTACAGTTCTTAGAGCAGTAGAAATTCACAGTTTGATTGATAGCTCAAAAAGATTGTTAAATGATTGGCTATTTATATTGTTGACTTATGAATTTATGTCTGTTTGTTTTGACAAAGGATTAAATACTTGAACAAGTTTTGACAGGGCTTTCATAAGTGGGATGTTTCTTTTTTTTTAAAAACAAGGTACGTTTATTGTATTTTTACTTTTACTTTTGAAAATTCAATCACAATATGTGGATACTTCTCACTCAGCCAAGACTTATCTCCAACTGCACTAGAAAAAATTGTGGCATTCTGAATCTTCAACTGCTGCAGTCCATGGCGTCCAAGTACACTGTTAGGGAGGGAGTTAATTTGGCTGATCTCAACATGACTCCTGAGTCATGTTCATGGTGCATAGATCAGTTGGCATGGAGAGTTAAGGATAAAGAATGCCAAGAAGTGGCATGGTTTTGGTATCGAATTGACACAGACACTATAGTAGGGCAAAGAGGTGGGTGGGGAACTTGAACCAGATTGGATGGGCTGTGTGTGAGAATTTAATGCATTGCACAATGGGTAACATTTTTAAAATTCATCCTTGGGATGACAACATCACTGGCTAGGCTAGCATTTATTGCCCATCCCTAACTGCTCAGAAGGTAGTTGAGAGTAAACTATATTGCTGTGGGTCTGGAGTCATGTGTGGGCAGACCAGGTAAGGATGGTGGTTTTCTTCCCTAAATGATATTAGTTACTGTGGTTTTCTCTGATCTGGCCATAGGGATGGCAGGACAATTTTATCTTGTACTCTCACTCTAACAACTGTGCTGTTTAGATTACATTCAGATTACATTCCTACTTTCAAACTTGGCTCTAGCTATATCCATAGGAATGAAAATCAGGCCCAACATTCACAGTCCCATTGAAGTAAATTTGACTTTACAATGATGTATGTGATCCTTCCCCTTAACGGACATCAGCGCAAGACGACTGAAAATTGTGGATTTCCCATAGAAATGAAAGCAGACAAAATCTCAACATAAAGTTGAATTTCTTCGAACAAAAAATGACTTTTCCCTTAACTTCCAATCATCTAATATATATGAATGGGTTTGTCTAAAAAGCATTCAGTACAGCAGCACTTTAAGCAGTAGTGATTCTAGTATTCTCAGTAACTGCACTGAAATTGCAAAATGAGTCTCATTCAATAAGTTCCTTAAAAACACAAGTAAACTAGAATCTACTTCTACCACATTGGTGTCCAAATGCAAATTATAATTTTAATATCAATTAATTAACACTTTAGTTCAGTCTCTGAATATAGGCACATCTTTAATTCTTTGGATATATCAAAGAATCATTAGGGTTCAGCCCACTAAGAGAAACGTTAATCCTCCCAGCTCAGCACACACAGACAGCAACTCATTCCATTTTGTTTTCTGCGTCATACTCTGCAAAGGTAATTAAGCTGTTCATTGTTCTGACATAGTAAAATAACTCGTAATTTCATTAAAATGCTAATATTTTGCAAATAAGGAATGGACAATGCAAAGATATTAACCTTTTGTGAGATAAATTAGGATTACAAGGATGACAATACGTTGACTCAAAATAAATGACATCTGATTAATTAAACCTATTAGAAGAGCACAAACCACAAAAATAATACATCAAGTCACAGTTCACACAACAAAAATTACTATGATACTTTGAAATATGGAGACCAAATATTTCACAAATTAAGTTCCAAAAACATGTTATGGTGTTAAGATATTCAGAATGCAGTAAGTTTCTCTGAAGAATAATGGGAAAATCTGTTTCCCCTGCATTAAGTTTATCAATCTCTGCCAATGCAGAGGAAAGGTTGTGTACTTAACACAGTGAGAAAGGCAAGAACAGGAACTGGAAAACACTCTCAGTCAATTAATGCACTTCTATGCATTGAAATGCAGTGGCACAGGAAAATAGTGTGCTGCACAGTAACTCTAGCTACTCTAGGATGAACAGTAGGAAACTCAAGAAAATTGTTCTTTGAAGAAATTGACAGATAATCAGATTTCTGTACACGCATGAGAAATAATTACTACACCAGGATAGGCTTTGTGGATTTTTTTTCTGCTTCATTAATTTCAAGCAGAAAATGTAATTGCAAGCATAAACTAGAGTTATTAATTTAGTACATCAATTTTTGTCTTAAATCCCTGAAGAAAATAATCTAATCAGTTTACTGATTGCAATTATAAAGAAAATTTAAATATTAGAAAATAAGGTATGAGACAATGAATAGGCATTTTAGCCATTACAATTGGTTTTTTGATAGATCAATGTTCATAAGTCTTTTCCCTCTCACAGTGAATCCCTCAGTAAAATCATGGAGAATAGAGATGCTGTTAGACCTGAGACCTGATGGAGCCAGGGAATTTTTATTAGAACTCAACCAGAGCTCCACATTTGCTACTCTTGCCTCAGAACCCATGACCCCACTGAGTGCCCAACATTGAGAAGCCCTGCAACAGATGGTTAATACCCACAGTGCCATTGACTCAGCTTGTTTCATCACATAGAAGGGGACAGGTTCATGATGAGAAATTTCAAGGAAATTAGCTCTTTGAAGCCTCAACGGAGATTTCAGAAGCAAATATTTTTGACCAAGCATTCAGTTGCCTCTCTTGATTCTCACATAATGTCTCAGCTCATTTGTTTCATCTGTGTGGGTATTTGGATGTCATGTTTGATGAGAATACTGACAATCAGACTTCCATGGGTTTGGCCCCCGTGCTGCAGTGGTTTGACATTGCCTTTGTTGTCCTGTTGCAGGAAACTCACCTTCCTCCTATCATCTTACTATTGATGATCAGGCTTATTGGAAGGAGTTACAGCTTGACAATCAAGCTATCTGGCCACGTTATAATATTGTGACCGTGGAAGGAGAAGGAAATCACCTCCCCACTTTTGAAACTCCTCAGGTTGGTCACAATAATTTTCAACTGTAGTTGACTAGATGAAAGTGAAAGTGTTAATTACAATGTTACTTGAATGAAAGACAAGGAGGTTTATTCCCATTCAAACCCCAGAAGTAAATTTTAAAAAGCCACATCAAGTACAAATAATAAATGGGGAGGGTTGGGGGTGCAATGTGTCTGGAAACATATAAGCTACACAGTTCACAGGTCCTTAAAGTCTGTGATGAGTATGATTTTTAACTTGAGACAACAGTTGTTTGATTGTTGATTGGTATCCTCAGCAGTGGCAAAGTCTGTGGATATCTTTGAGTTCTTGGTAAATGGTTGTTTTCCTAATTTGCTTTCCACCAGGCACTACCTTCCATGAGAAACATAAAGAGGGGAGTCTTCCAGTCCTTGCTGGCATGACTCTCATCTCTCAACTATGTAAATTACAGCAGTGCCACAGTGCAGGTGATCACTCGACACATTGCATCTGCACCAGCTCTTTGAACATTTTAACTTGATGCCAAACTCCCTCTTTTCCCTATAACCCCACTTATTATTTAAAATAAAATACAAAAAAGTCACCCAATGGTCTCTTGAATACCTCAGTTGAACCTGCAGTGCATTCTATATGCATGTTTATACCATTTTATGAAATGCAAGAGTGAATTAACACAGGTGATACAGATCTGAATGTGTTGACACTTCACTCAGTAACACAATTTCAATGACTTTAGATTAAATAGTAATTCAGTGCAGACTGTTTTATTTATTCCACATGGGTCTTCAAGAGTTACCTGAGTCTGAGGTTAGGTGATCAGGGCAGCCATTTTAGTTCAAAACTGATCTATTTGTATAAATATTTTAGAACAGGAAAGGTCTTGACAAAACAAACAGAAAATCAATATTGGAAACAAAACAGAAATTTTTGGAAAAGCTAAGCAGGTTTGGCAGCATCTGTGGAGAGAAATCAGAGTTAACATTGCCTTCATCAGAACTGATGGTAGTGAGGAAAATGTTGGTTTATATGCAGAAAAGAGGGTGTGGGGAGGGGTAAAGGGGTAATTTCATCCCAGTTTTACCTAATAGCTAATTGAAGACAAAACTGCAACTGAGACACTAGAATTACCCTTGCGAGATAACCACTCAGCTGCCCTCCAATGACAATGATGTCAATTAACAGTCAGTAGTAAGTCTGATGACCATTTATCCAGTTACTCTATCTTTGTTCACAAGCAAAAAGCTTGTGCTTGGACTGGGGACCACTAGTTTGCCTGAGAATGTACCCAACAAAAAGATGAAGGCAGTAAGTAAGTGGAAAACTTAGGAAAAATAAAATATTGCTGAAAATGTTATTTATTCCTTACAACACTTTATAATACTTCAAAACTAGGTGTACATAATTAGATACTTGAACAGTGTTATTACTGTGAGCGTAATTGAAAATTAATAAAGAAGTGGGGATCTGGCACTTGAGTGACACAGGGGCATTGTTGAGACCACATCTGGAGTAGCATTTAGAATTGCACACCTGAATTAATGAAGGACGTAAATGCATTTAAATAGTTCAGAGAAGGTTTACTAGGCTAACAGCTGGAATGGGTAAGTTGTCTTAAGAGAAAGGTTGAACAGGTTGGACTTGCATCCACTGGCATTTCGAAGAACAGTCTGCAACTTATAGTCAGAGAGTCATAGACTTGTACAGCATGGAAACAGACCCTTTGGTCCAACTCATCCATACCGACCAGGTATCCGAAATTAAACTAGTCTCATTTGCCAGCATTTGGCCCATATCTCTTTAAACCCTTCCTAATCAAATACCCATCCAGCTGCCTTTTAAGTGTGGTTATTGTACCAGTCTCCACCACTTCCTCTGGCAGATCGTTCCATACAGACACCACTCTCTGCATGAAACCGTTATCCCTCAGGTCCCTTTTAAATCTTTCTCCTCTCAGCTTAAACCTATGCCCTCTTGTTTTGGACTCCCTTATCCTGAGGAAAAGACCTTGGCTATTTATCTTATCCATGCTCCTCATGACTTTATAAACCCCTATAAGGTCACCCTTCAGCCTCCGACACTCCAGAGAAAACAGCCCCAGTCTATTCAGCTTCTCCCCATAGCAAAAAACCTCCAACCCTAGCAACATCCTTGTAAATCTTTTCTGAATGCTTTCAAGTTTCACAATGTTCTTCCTATAGCAGGGAGACCAGTATTGCAAAAGTGGCCTAACCAATGTCCTGAACAGCCACAACATGACTTCCCAACTCCTATATTCAATGCACTGACCAAAAAAGGTTAGTACACTAAATGCCTTCTTCACTATCCTATTTACCTGCGACTCCACATTCACGGAACTATGAACTTCTTCTTCCCCTGTTCAGCAACACCCCCCAGGCCTTTACCATTAAGTGTATAAGTTGTGCCCTGATCTGCCTTTCCAAAATGCAGCACCTCACATTTATCTAAATTAAACTCCATCTGTCACTCCTCAGCCCATTGGCCTATCTGATCAAGATCCTGTTGCACTCTAAGGTAACCATCTTCACTGTCCACTATACCTTCAATTTGGAGTCAACTGCAAACTTACTGAACATGCCTCCTATGTTCCCACCTAAATTATTTCTACAAAGCAGTGACCCAGCACCGCTCCTTGTGGAACACCACTGGTCACAAATCTCCTGTTGGAAAAGCAACCCTCCACCACCACCACCCTTTGTCTTCTACCTTCAAGCCAGTTCTGTATCCAAATGCCTGTATTTCATTTGATCTAGCCTTACTAACCAGTCTATCATGAGGAACCTTGTTGAATGCCTTACTGAAGTCCATATACATCACATCCAAAGCTCTGCTGTCATTAATCCTTTTTGTTATTTCTTCAAAAACCTCAATCAGGTTAGTGAGAAAAGATTTCCCATGCATGATGCCAAGTTAACTATTCCTAATCAGTCCTTGCTTTTCCAAATAACTCCTGTACCTCAAGATTCCCTCCAACAACTTGCCCAGCACTGATATCAGGCTTACCAGTCTATAGTCCCCTGGCTTTTCTTTACCATCTTTCTCAAATAGTGGCAGCACATTAGACAACCTCCAGTCTTCCAACACTTCAGCTGTGGCTATTGATGATACAAATATTTCAGCAAGGGGCCCAGCAATCACTTGTCTAGCTTCCCACATAGTTCTAGGATATACCTGATCAGGTCCTAGGGATTCATGTGTTTTAAGACATCCAGCACCTCGTCTTCTGTATTCTGGATAATTTCATGATGTCACTATTTATTTCACCATGTTCTCTATCTTCCATATCCTTCTCCACAGTAAACACAGATGCAAAATACTAATTTAGTATCTCTCTCATTTACTGTAGTTCTACAGATAGGCAGCCTTGCTGATCTTTCAGGGGCCCTATTCTCTCCCCAGTTATCCTTTCATCCTTAATGTATTTGTAGAATCCCTTTGGCTTCTTCCTATCCCTGTCTGACAAAACTATCTCATATCCCTTTTTTGCCCTCTTGAATTCCCTCTTAAATATACTCCAACTGCCATTCTACTCTTCTCGTGATTCACTCGATCTTTGCTGTCCATACCGGCCATTTCAGACAACCCCAGCAGAACACCACCAAACACAGCTCCCTCTCACTCCCCCTATCTGCATTTTGCAGGGATTGTTCCCTCTGGGGCACCTTAGTTCGTTCCTCGAACATCAATAGCACACCCCCTTCCCATGGCACCTTCTTATGCAATATGCACTAGGTGCAACACCTGCCCCTTCACCTACTCACTGCTCACCATTTAAGGGTCTAAACAGTCTTTCCAGATGAAGCAGCATTTTACCTGTACCTCCTCTAATCTTGTGTATTATATTCGCTGCACCCAATGTAGCCTACTCTACACTGGAGAAATCAAATGCAGACTGGGTGACTGCTTTGCGGAACACCTCCAGTCCATGTACAAGCATGACCCTGACTTCTCATAGCCAGTCATTTTAACACAGTGTCCTGCTCGCATGCCCATTTTTCTGTCCTAGTCATGCTGCAAAGCTCAAATGAATCACAGCACAAACTAAAAGAGCAATTTTTCATCTTCAAACTAAGCAGTTTACAACATTCTGGGCTTAAAATTGAGTTCAACTCCTTCAATTTGTGAACGCATTCCTTTCCTTTCTTTTAGGAGAAAGTGAGGACTGCAGATGCTGGAGATCAGAGCTGAAAATGTGTTGCTGGAAAAGCGCAGCAGGTCAGGCAGCATCCAAGGAGCAGGAGAATTGACGTTTCGGGCATGAGCCCTTCTTCAGGAATGAGGAAAGTGTGTCCACCAGGCTAAGATAAAAAGTAGGGAGGAGGGACTAGGGGGAGGGGCGTTGGAAATGCGATAGGTGAAAGGAGGTTAAGGTGAAGGTGATAGGCCGGAGTGGGGGTGGGGGTGGAGAGGTCAGGAAGAAGATTGCAGGTTAGGAAGGTGGTGCTGAGTTCGAGGGTTGGGACTGAGACAAGGTGGGGGGGAGGGGAAATGGGGAAACTGGAGAAATCTGAGTTCATCCCTTGTGGTTGGAGGGTTCCTAGGCGGAAGATGAGGCGCTCTTCCGCCAGCCATCGTGTTGCTATGGTCTGGTGATGGAGGAGTCCTTTCTTTTAGCTTTGCTTGTTACATTCTCTGTCACCCTCACTCCCCTACCCCCACTCCAGTGGACTATCTGTTTTTGTTCCCATCTGGCAGTTAGACACATCATTGTTCTGCCATTTTCACATTCTGATCATTTAATCTGAACTGTCAACATCCTTTTCCCCCCAGCATTATAATAATCCCACCCACTTTTGACGAAATACTGTCCCCTCCATACTTCACTTCAGCTCTGGCGAAGTTCATCTCAACGCAGAATGTTAGTTTGTTTTCTCTCCATGGGTGCTGCCTGACCAGCTGTGATTTCCAGCATATTTTTGTCTTCAATTCAGACCCCAGCATCTGGAGTAAATTGCTCCTGAATATTCAATATACTGTTTCTTATTGAATCCTTTCAATTTGACTTCCTCCAAACTTATCTTTCCTCCCTGCATTGTGTACTTTTACAATCCATTTAATCACTACATATTTACTTGTCTAAGCTCTCCCTCCTCTGTTACACCTCACTGGTGTTCGACACTAAGCCTCAAATCCATGCTGGTAACTGATGAAACACAACCAAAGACATGATCCAAATGCAATAACAATAGTGATAGCAAGCCATTTACTACAATGCTAACTATATTGAGAAACACAAACCTGCAATCTTTGGCCAATATTCCTGTGAAGCAATCATACTTCTTTGTTTTTATTCCAACTGTCAAATGAAACTGTAGAAAAATTCACTCTAATCCTGCATTAGCTGAAGTCAGCCAAAGTCACCAACCTGTGTTTCACCTTTTTAAAAAAAACCTGTGTTTACATTAAAAAAAAAGTTAAGAACTACTTGTTTTCTGTATTTGTTGATTACATTGAGCATTTGAAAAAAAAAACACACAAAACAAGTCAGATTTTTTAAATGCTCAAGATTTCAAATAAAAAGCATAAAGTTGAGAAAACTGCAGACCTACAAACTGCAGCATTTGGCAATATTGAAAAGAGACCTTTCTCTAGTTCTGACTAAGTGTCTACATCCAAAATAACGTTTTGCTTCCGGATGTTGCGCATGTAAAGCATTTTTTAACTTAATTTCTGACACTTGTGTTCTCTGCTTATACTTAAAACATGTCTTGTTCAGAGAACAGACAAATATATTCATGTTGAAGTTAGCATCAAGAGGCCCGAATGAAAGGTATTAAGATAGATTGAGAAAATGGATTTGAGAAAAGTGAGAGTGCTCATGGGAATGGAGCAGTGTACATTTGGAGTGGAGAGTAAACTGTCTTTTAGGAAAGACAAAAAGGATTAATGGATGGAAAAATTGCACCCTTGTTGATAAAATTTGGGCTTTCATAGAAAAAGATTATTGTCAAACTGTTTAAATTATCAAACATGATGCTCCAGATGGGCTCAGACATGTTTTCATGGATTCATGGCACTTGGGCCCCACTGACTAATTTTTGCGCAAACTTCATTGCCCTTAACCATGAAACCAAAAGGTGTAGAAATAGCAGTAGGCCATTCAGCACGAACCTACTCCCCCAAATAATAGAATTGCGACTGATCCAACATTCCTCACGTCCAATTTCCTGTCTTTTCCCTGTAACACTTGATTCCCCTACTGATCAAGAATTGATCTCAGCTTTAAATCTATAAAGGATTCTGCTCCCACAACTCTCGGAGAAAAGAAGTTTCAAACACTCACAACTCTCCTCATCTTAGTCTTAAATTGGCACTTCCTTTATTCTGAGATAAGGAGTTCCAAAGACTCCCAACCCTTCTAATCTCAGTCTGAAGTTGGCGGACCTTTATTCAGGGACAATGTCCTCTGGTTCTAGACACTCTGATGAGAGGAAATATCCTCTCAGCAATTCCTTTGTCAAGCACCTTAAGAATCCTACATGTTTCAATAAAATTAGCTTGCCATCTTCTAAACTCCAATAAGTAGAATCCCAATTATTTAATCTTTGCTCATAAGAGAATCCCTCCATACCAGAGATCATCCTAGTGAATGTCTGAATGCCTCCAAGGATATGGTATCTTTCCGTAAATAAAGGCACCAAAACTGCTCACAGGAATCCAGACATGCTCTCATAAGCATCTTGTATACTTCCAGCAAGACTTCTCAAGTCTTATACTCCAACACCCTCGAAATAAGGGGCAACATTCCATTAGGACAAAGTGAGGGCTGCAGATGCTGGAGATCAGAGCTGAAAATGTGTTGCTGGAAAAGTGCAACAGGTCAGGCAGCATCCAAGCTGGATGGAGCATCCAAGGAGCAGGAGAATCGATGTTTCAGGCATGAGCCCTTCTTCATTCCTGAAGAAGGGCTCATGCCCGAAACGTTGATTCTCCTGCTCCTTGGATGCTGCCTGACCTGCTGCACTTTTCCAGCAACACATTTTCAGCAACATTCCATTAGCCTTCCTGATCGTCTGCATTACCTGTGTGCAAGCTTCCTGATTATCTGTATTACCTGTGTGCAAACTTCCTGATTACCTGCATTACCTGTGTGCAATCTTCCTGATTATTTGTATTACCTGTGTGCAAACTTCCTGATTATCTGCATTAAATGTGCGAGAGCTTCCTGATAATCTGTATTACCTGTGTGCGAGCCTCTGGATTATCTGCATGACCTGTGTGCAAGGTTTCTGATAATCTGCATTACCCGTGTGCAAACCTCCCAAATATCTGTATTACCTGTGGGCGAACCTCCTGATTATCTGCATTACCTGAGTACAAGCTTCCTGATTATCTTAATTACCTACGTGCAAGTTCCTGATTATCTGTATTACCTGTGTGCAAGCTTTCTGATAATCTGCATTACATGTGTGCGAACTTCCCGATTATCTGTATTGCCTGTGAGCGAGCTTCCTGATTATCTACATTACATGTGTGCGAGCTACGTGATTATCTGCATGTGAGCTTCCTGATTATCCGCATTACCCTGTGTGCAAGCTTCCTGATTATCTGTAATACCTGCGTGTGAGCTACATGATTATCTACATTACCTGTGTGTGAGCTTCCTGATTATCTGCATTAACTGTGTGTGTGCTATGTGATCAGCTGCATTACCTGTGTGCACTGGCTTGCTGATTATCTGTATTACCTGAGTGCGAGCTACATGATTATCTGCATTACCTGCGTGTGAGCTTCCAAATTATCAGCATTACCTGTGTGCGAGCTTCCTGATTATCTACATTACCTGTGTGAGAGCTTCCTGATTAACTGCATTACCTGTGTGCGAACTACCTGATTATCTGCATGCAAGCTACATGATTATCGGCATTACCTGCGTGTGAGCTTCCTGATTATCCGCATTATCTGTGCGCAAGCTTCCTGATTATCTGCATTACTTGTGTGTGAGCTACATGATTATCTGCATTACCTGTGTGCACTGGCTTGCTGATTGTCTGCATTACCTGTGTGCGAGCTTCCTGATTATCTGCATTACCTGTGTGTGAGGTACATGATTATCTGCATTACCTATGTGCATTGGCTTGCTGATTATCTGTATTATCTGTATTACCTGTGTGCGAGATTCCTGATTATCTGCATTAACTGCATGCGAGCTTCCTGATTATCAGCATTACTTGCGTGCGAGCTTCCTGATAATCTGCATTACCTGTGCACTGTCTTCCTGATTATCTGCATTGCCTGTGTGCGAGCTTTCTGATTATCTGCATTACCTGTGCACTGGCTTCCTGATTATCTATATTAACTGCGGTCCAGCTTTCTGATTATCTGCATTACCTGTGTGCGAGCTTCCCGATTGTCTGTGTGAGCTGTGTGCGAGCTTCGTGATTATCCGCATTACCTGTGTGAGAGCTTCCTGATTATCTGCAATATGTGTGTGCGTGCTTCCTAATTATCTGCATTACCTGTGCACTGGCTTCCTGATTATCTGCATTACCTGCGTGCGAGCTTCCTGATTATCTGTATTACCTGCGTGCGAGCCTCCTGATTATCTGTATTACCTGTGTGTGTTTTTCCTGATTATCTGTATTACCTGCGTGCGAGCTTCCTGATTATTTGCATTAACTGTGTGCGATCTTCCCGATTATCTGCATTACCTGTGTGCGAGCCTCCTGATTATGTGCATTACCTGTGTGCGAGCTTTCTAGTAATCTGCATTACCTGTGCGCGAACTTCCGGATTATCTGCATTACCTGTGTGCGGGCTTCATGATTATCTACATTGCCTGTGTGCGATCTTCCTGATTATCTACAATACCTGTGTGCGAGCTTCCTGATTATCTGCATTACCTGTGTGCGTTTTTCCTGATTATCTGTATTACCTGCGTGCGAGCTTCCTGATTATTTGCATTAACTGTGTGCGAGCTTCCTGATTATCTGTATTACCTGCGTGCGAGCCTCCTGATTACGTGCATTACCTGTGTGCGAGCTTTCTAGTAATCTGCATTACCTGTGCGCTAACTTCCTGATTATCATCATTATCTGTGTGCGTACTTCCGGATTATCTGCATTACCTGTGTGCGGGCTTCATGATTATCTACATTGCCTGTGTGCGATCTTCCTGATTATCTACAATACCTGTGTGCGAGCTTCCTGATTATCTACAGTGCCTGTGCACTGGCTTCCTGATTATCTCAATTACCTGCGTGCGAGCTTCCTGATTATCAGCATTACCTGCGTGCGAGCTTCCTGATTATCTGTATTACCTGTGTGCGAACTTCCTGATTATCTGCATTACCTGTGCAATGGCTTCCTAATTATCTACTGTGCCTGTGCACTGGCTTCCTGATTATCTGCATAACCTCTGTGTGAGCTTCCTGATTATCTGTATTACCTGTGTGCTAACTTCCTGATTATCTGTATTACCTGTATGCAAGCTTCCTTATTATCTAAATTAACTGCATGCGAGCTTCCTGATTATCTGCACTACCTGTGCGCAAGCTTTCTGAAAATCTGCATTACATGTGTGCGAGCTTCGTGATTATCTGCATTACCGGTGCACTGGCGTCCTGATTATCCACATTAACTGTGTGCGAGTTTCCTGATTATCTGTATTACCTGTGCGTGAGCTTCCTGATTATCTGCATTATCGGTGCACTGGCATTCTGGTTATGTACATTAACTGCGTGCGGGTTTCCTGATTATCTGTATTACCTGTGTGCGAGTTTCCTGATTATCTGCACTACCTCTGTGCGAGCTTCCTGATAATCTGCATTACCTGTGCACTGGCTTCCTGGTAATCTGCATTACCTGCGTGAGAGCTTCCTGATTATCTGCATTACCTTCTTGCGAGCTTCCTGATTATCTATATTACCTGTGCACTGGCTTCCTGATTATCTGCAATACCTATGTGTGAACTTCCTGATTATCAGTTTTACCTGTGTGCGGGCTTCCTGATTATTTGCATTTACTGTGCGCAAATTTGCTGATTATCTGCATTACCTGCATGCGAGCTTCCTGATTATCTGCATTACCTGCATGCAAGCTTCCTGGTAATCTGCATTTCCTGTGCGCGAACTTCCTGATTATGAGCATTACCTGTGTGCGGGCTTTCAGATTATCTGCATTATCTGTGTGCAAGCTTCTTCATTACCTGCATTACGTGTGTGCGGACTTCCTGATTATCTGCATTACCTCTGTGTGAGCTTCCTGACTATCTGCAATATATGTGTGTGTGCTTCCTGATTATCTAAATTACCTGCATGCGAGCTTCGTGATTATCTGCATTACCTGTGTGCAAGCTTTCTGAAAATCTGCATTACCTGTGTGCGAGCTTCCTGACTATCTGCAATACATGTGTGTGTGCTTCCTGATTATCTAAATTACCTGCATGCGAGCTTCGTGATTATCTGCATTACCTGTGTGCAAGCTTTCTGAAAATCTGCATTACCTGTGTGCGAGCTTCCTGACTATCTGCAATACATGTGTGTGTGCTTCCTGATTATCTAAATTACCTGCATGTGAGCTTCGTGATTATCTGCATTACCTGTGTGCAAGCTTTCTGAAAATCTGCATTACCTGTGTGTGAGCTTCCTGATTATCAGCATTACCTGTGTGCGAGTTTCCTGATAATTTGCATTACCTGTGCACTGGCTGCCTGATAATCTGCATTACCTGCATGAGAGCTTCCTGATAATCTTCATTACCTGTGCACTGGTTTCCTGGTAATCTGCATTAATTTAGTGCAAGCTTCCTGATTATCTGCATTACATGTGTGCACTGGTCACCTGATTATCTGCATTACCTGTGTGCGAGCCTCCTGATTATCTGCATTACCTGTGTGCGAGCTTCGTGGTTATCTGCATTTCCGGCGTGCAAGCTTCCTGATTATCTGCATTACCTGTGCACTGTCTACCTGATTATCTGCATCACCTGTTTGCGATCTTCCCGATTATCTGTGTTAACTGCGTGCGAATTTGCTGATTATCTGCATTACCTGTGGGCGAGCTTCCTGATTATCTGTATTACCTGCGTGCGAGCTTGCTGGTAATCTGCATTACCTGTGTGTAAACTTCCTGATTATCAGCTGTACCTGTCTGCAGGCTTCCTGATTATCTGCATTAACTGTGTGCGAACTTGCTGATTATCTGCATTACCTGCGTGTGAGCTTCCTGATTATCTGCAATACTTGTGTGCGTGCTTCCTGATTATCTGCATTGCCTGTGTGCAAACATACTGATTATCTGCATTACCTGTGTGCGAGCTTCCTGATTATCAGCATTACCTGTGCACTGGCATCCAGATTATCTACATTAACTGTGTGCACGTTTCCTGATTACCTGTATTACTTGTGTGCGAGCTTCCTGATTATCTCCATTACCGTTGCACTGGCAACGTGATTATCTACATTAACAGTATGCGAGTTTCCTGATTATCTGTATTACCTGTGTGCGAGTTTCCTGATTATCTGCATTACCTGCGTGCGAGCATCCTGATAATCTGCATTACCTGTGCACTGGCTTCCTGGTAATCTGCATTACCTGCGTGCGCGTTTCCTGATAATCTGCATTACCTGTGTGCGAGTTTCCTGATTATCTGCATTACCTGCGTGCGAGCATCCTGATAATCTGCATTACCTGTGCTATGGCTTCCTGATAATCTGCATTACCTGTGCTATGGCTTCCTGGTAATCTGCATTACCTGCGTGAGAGCTCCCTGATTATCCCCATTACCTGTGTGCAAGCCACCAGATTATCAGCATTACCTGTGCACTGTCTTCCTGATAATCTGCATTACCTGCGTGCGATCTTCCTGATAATCTTCATTACCTGTGCACTGGCTTCCTGGTAATCTGCATTACCTGCATGTGAGCTTCCTGGTAATCTGTATTACCTGTGTGCGGGCTTCCTGATTACCTGCAATACGTGTGCGCGTGCTTCCTGATTATCTGCATTACCTGTGTGCGAGCCTCCTGATTATCTGCATTACCTTCTTGTGAGCTTCCTGATTATCTGTATAACCTGTGCACTGGCTTCCTGATTATCTGCAGTAACTGTGTGCGAGCTTCGTGATTATCTGCATTATCTGTGTGCGAGCCTCCTGATTACCTGCATTACCTTCTTGTGAGCTTCCTGATTATCTGTATAACCTGTGCACAGGCTTCCTAATTATCTGCATTACCGGCGTACGAGCTTCTTGATTATCTGCATTACCTGTGTGCGAGCTTCCTGATTATCTGCATTACCTGTGTGCGAGCTTCCTGATTATCTGCATTACCTGCATGTGAGCTACGTGATTATCTGCATTACCTGTGTGCACTGGCTTGCTGATTATCTGCATTACCATCTCGTGAACTTCCTGAATATCTGCATTACCTGTGTGCGAGCTTCGTGGTTATCTGCATTTCCGGCATGCAAGCTTCCTGATTATCTGCATTACCTGTGCACTGTCTACCTGATTATTAGCATCACCTGTTTGTGAACTTCCTGATTATCTGTATTACCTGCGTGCGAGCTTCCTGATTATCTGCATTGCCTGTGTGCGAGCATACTGATTATCTGCATTACCTGTGTGCGAGCTTCCTGATTATCGGCATTACCTGTGCACTGGCATCCAGATTATCTACATAAACTGTGTGCAAGTTTCCTGATTATCTGTGTTACTTGTGTGCGAGCTTCCTGATTATCTGCATTACCGTTGCACTGGCAACCTGATTATCTACATTAACAGTATGCGAGTTTTCTGATTATCTGTATTACCTGCGTGCGAACTTCCTGATTATCTGCAAAACTTGCGTGCGTGCTTCCTGATTATCTGCATTCACAGCGTGCGAGCTTCCTGATTATCTGCATTAACTGCATGCGAGCTTCCTGATTATCTGCATTACCTGTGCACTGGCTTCCTGATTATCTGCATTGCCTGTGTGCGAGCTTCCTGATTATCTGCATTACCTGTGCACTGGCTTCCTGATTATCTATATTAACTGCGGTTGAGCTTCCTGAATATCTGCATTACCCGCGTGCGAGCTTCCTGATTATCTGCATTACCTATGTGCGAGCTTCCTGATTATCTGTAATATCTGTGTGCTCACTTCCTGAATATCTGCTTTATCTGTGTGCTCGCTTCCTGATAATCTGCATTACCTGTGTGCGACCTTTATGATTATGTATATGAACTGCGTGCAAGATCCCTGATTATCTGCATTACTTGTGTGCGAGCTTCCCGATTATCTGGGTTAGCTGCGTGCAAGCTTCGTGATTATCTGTATTACCTATGCACTGGCTTCCTGATTATCTACAATACCTGTGTGTGAGCTTCCTGATTATCTACATTGCCTGTGCACTGACTGCCTGATTATCTGCATTTCCTGCGTGCGAGCTTCCTGATTATCTACAGTGCCTGTGCACTGACTGCCTGATTATCTGCATTTCCTGCGTGCGAGCTTCCTGATTATCTACAGTGCCTGTGCACTGGCTTCCTGATTATCTGCATTACCTGCGTGCGAGCTTCCTGATTATCAGCATTACTTGCGTGTGAGCTTCCTGATTATCAGCATTACCTGTGCGCGAGCTTCCTGATTATCTGTGTTAACTGCGGTCGAGCTTCCTGATTCTGCATTACCTGTGTGCGAACTTCCTGATTATCTGCATTACCTGTGCAATGGCTTCCTAATTATCTACATTACCTGTGTGTGAGCTTCCTGATTATCTGCATTACCGGTGCACTGGCATCCTGGTTATCTACATTAACTGCGTGCGGGTTTCCTGATTATCTGTATTACCTGTGTGTGAGCTTCCTGATTAACTGCATTACCGGTGCACTGGCATCCTGATTATCTACAATAACTGCGTGCGAGTTTCCTGATTATCTGTATTACCTGTGTGTGAGCTTCCTGATTATCTGCATTACCGGTGCACTGGCATCCTGATTATCTACATTTACTGCTTGCGAGTTTCCTGATTATCTGTATTACCTGTGTGCGAGTTTCCTGATTATCTGCACTACCTCTGTGCTAGCTTCCTGATAATCTGCATTACCTGTGCACTGTCTTCCTGATAATCTGCATTACCTGCGTTCGAGTTTCCTCATAATCTGCATTATCTGTGCACTGGCTTCCTGGTAATCTGCATTACCTGCGTGAGAGCTTCCTGATTATCTGCATTACCTTCTTGCGAGCTTCCTGATTATCTGTATTACCTGTGCACTGGCTTCCTGATTATCTGCAATACCTATGTGTGAACTTCCTGATTATCAGCTTTACCTGTGTGCTGGCTTCCTGATTATTTGCATTAACTGTGTGCAAACTTGCTGATTATCTGCATTACTTGCGTGCGAGCTTCCTGATTATCTGCAATACGTGTGTGTGTGTGTGCTTCCTGATTATCTGTATTACATGTGTGCAAGCTTCCTGATTATCTTAATTACCTGCAAATGAGCTGCCTGATTATCTGCACTAACTGTGCGCGAGGTTTTTGATAATCTGCATTACCTGTGTGCGAGCTTCCTGATTATCTGCATTACCTGCGTGCGAGCTTCCTGGTAATCTGTATTACATGTGTGCACTGGCTTCCTGATTATCTGCATTTCCTGTGTGTGAGCTTTCTAATTATCTGCATTACATGTGTGCGAGCTTCCTGATTATCTGTATTACCTGCATGCGAGTTTCCTGATTATCTGCATTACCTGCGTGCGAGCTTCCTGGTAATCTGTATTACATGTGTGCACTGGCTTCCTGATTATCTGCATTTCCTGCGTGTGAGCTTCCTGATTACCTGCATTACATGTGTGCGAGTTTCCTGATTATCTGCATTACCTGCGTGCAAGCTTCCTGATTATCTGTATCACCTGCATGCGAGTTTCCTGATTATCTGCATTACCTGCGTGCGAGATTCCTGATTATCTGCAATACGTGTGTGTGTGCTTCCTGATTATCTGCATTACCTGTGTGCGAGCTTCCCGATTATCTGTATTACATGTGTGCACAGGCTTCCTGATTATCTGCATTACCTGTGTGCGAGCTGCCTGATTATCTGCATTACTTGCGTGCACTGGTGTGCTGATTATCTGTATTACCTTTGTGTGAGCTTCCTAATTATCTGCATTACCTGCATGCGAGCGTCCTGATTATCTGCATTACCTGCATGTGAGCTTCCTGGTAATCTGCATTACCGGTGCGCGATCTTCCTGATTATCAGCATGATCTGCGTGCGGGCTTCCTGATTATCTGCATTATCTGTGTGCGGGTTTCCTGATTATCTGTATTATCTGTGTGCGAGCTTACTCATTAACTGTATTACCTGTGTGCGGGCTTCCTGATTATCTGCACTACCTGTGTGTGGGTTTCCTGATTATCTGCATTACCTGCATGCAAGCTTACTGATTATGTGCATTACCTGTGTGCAAGCTTCCTGACTATCTGCAATACATGTGTGTGTGCTTCCTGATTAACTGCATTACCTGTGTGTGAGCTTCCTGATTATCTAAATTACCTGTGTGCGAGCTTCCTGATTATCTGCACTACCTACGTGCAAGCTTTCTGAAAATCTGCATTACCTGTGTGCGAGCTTCCTGATTGCCTGCATTACATGTGTGCGAGCTTCGTGATTATCCACATTACCTCTGCGCGAGCGTACTGATTATCTGCATTACCGGTGCACTGGCATCCTGATTATCTACATTAACTGCGTGCGAGTTTCCTGATTATCTGTATTACCTGTGTGCGAGTTTCCTGATTATCTGCATTACCTGTGCACTGGCTCCCAGATAATCTGCATTACCTGTAGACTGCCTTCCTGGTAATCTGCATGACCTGCGTGCCAGCTTCCTGATTATCTGCATTACCTGTGTGCAAGCCTCCTGATTATCTGCATTACCTTCTTCGAGCTTCCTGATAATCTGCATTACCTGTGCGCTGGCTTTCTGATTATCTACATTATCTGTGTGCAAGCTTCGTGATTATCTGCATTATCGGCGTGCGAGCTTCCTGATTATCTGCATTACCTGTGCACTGTCTACCTGGTTATTAGCACTACCTGTTTGCGATCTTCCCGATTATCTTTATTACCTGCGTGCGAGCTTCCTGATTATCTGCATTATCTGTGTGCGAGCTTCCTGATTATCTGCATTACCTGTGTGCGAGCTTCCTGATTATCTGGATTTACTGTGTGCGATCTTCCTGATTATCTGCAATACGTGTGTGCGTGCTTCCTGTTTACCTGAATTACATGTGTGCACTGGTGTGCTTCCTGATTATCTGTATTACCTGCGTGCGAGTTTCCTGATTATCTGCATTACCTGCATGCGACTTTCCTGATTATCTGCATTACCTGCGTGCGAGCTTCCTGATTATCTGCATTACCTGCGTGCGAGCTTCCTGATTATCTGCAATACGTGTGTGTGTGCTTCCTGATTATCTGCATTACATGTGTGCACTGGTGTGCTGATTATCTGTATTACCTGCATGCGGACTTCCTGATTATCTTAATTACCTGCAAATGAGCTGCCTGACTATCTGCACAAACTGTGCACAAGGATTTTGATAATCTGCATTACCTGTGTGCAAACTTCCTGATTATCAGCTTTACCTGTGTGCGGGCTTGCTGATTATCTGCATTACATGTGTGCGAGCTTCCTGATTATCTGTATTACCTGCATGCGAGTTTCCTGATTATCTGCATTACCTGCGTGCGTGCTTCCTGATTATCTGCATTATCTGTGTGCGAGCTTCCTGATTATCTGTATTACCTGTGTGTGAGCTTCCTGGTAATCTGTATTACCTGCATGCGAGTTTCCTGATTATCTGCATTACCTGCGTGCGAGCTTCCTGAATATCTGCAATGCGTATGTGCGTGCTTCCTGATTATCTGCATTACCTGTGTGCGAGCTTCCTGATTATCTGCATTATCTGTGTGCGAGCTTCCTCATTAACTGTATTACCTGTGTGCGGACTTCCTGATTATCTGCACTACCTGTGTGTGGGTTTCCTGATTATCTGCATTACCTGCATGCAAGCTTACTGATTATGTGCATTACCTGTGTTCAAGCTTCCTGACTATCTGCAATACATGTGTGTGTGCTTCCTGATTAACTGCATTACCTGTGTGCGAGCTTCCTGATTATCTAAATTACCTGTGTGCGAGCTTCCTGATTATCTGCACTAACTACGCGCAAGCTTTCTGAAAATCTGCATTACCTGTGTGCGAGCTTCCTGATTGCCTGCATTACATGTGTGCGAGCTTCGTGATTATCCACATTACCTCTGCGCGAGCGTACTGATTATCTGCATTACCGGTGCACTGGCATCCTGATTATCTTCATTAACTGCGTGCGAGTTTCCTGATTATCTGTATTACCTGTGTGCGAGTTTCCTGATTATCTGCATTACCTGTGCACTGGCTCCCTGATAATCTGCATTACCTGTAGACTGCCTTCCTGGTAATCTGCATTACCTGCGTGCAAGCCTCCTGATTATCTGCATTACCTTCTTCGAGCTTCCTGATAATCTGCATTACCTGTGCGCTGGCTTTCTGATTATCTACATTATCTGTGTGCAAGCTTCGTGATTATCTGCATTATCGGCGTGCGAGCTTCCTGATTATCTGCATTACCTGTGCACTGTCTACCTGGTTATTAGCACTACCTGTTTGCGATCTTCCCGATTGTCTGTATTACCTGCGTGCGAGCTTCCTGATTATCTGCATTACCTGTGCACTGTCTACCTGATTATTAGCATTACCTGTTTGCGATCTTCCAGATTATCTTTATTACCTGCGTGCGAGCTTCCTGAATATCTGCAATGCGTATGTGCGTGCTTCCTGATTATCTGCATTACCTGTGTGCGAGCTTCCTGATTATCTGTATAACTGTGTGCGAGCTTCCTGATTGCCTGCATTACATGTGTGCGAGCTTCGTGATTATCCACATTACCTCTGCGCGAGCGTACTGATTATCTGCATTACCGGTGCACTGGCATCCTGATTATCTACATTAACTGCGTGCGAGTTTCCTGATTATCTGTATTACCTGTGTGCGAGTTTCCTGATTATCTGCATTACCTGTGTGCGAGTTTCCTGATTATCTGCATTACCTGTGCACTGGCTCCCTGATAATCTGCATTACCTGTAGACTGCCTTCCTGGTAATCTGCATTACCTGCGTGCCAGCTTCCTGATTATCTGCATTACCTGTGTGCGAGTTTCCTGATTATCTGCATTACCTGTGCACTGGCTCCCTGATAATCTGCATTACCTGTAGACTGCCTTCCTGGTAATCTGCATTACCTGTGTGCAAGCCTCCTGATTATCTGCATTACCTTCTTCGAGCTTCCTGATAATCTGCATTACCTGTGCGCTGGCTTCCTGATTATCTACATTATCTGTGTGCAAGCTTCGTGATTATCTGCATTATCGGCGTGCGAGCTTCCTGATTATCTGCATTACCTGTGCACTGTCTACCTGATTATTAGCATTACCTGTTTGCGATCTTCCCGATTATCTGTATTACCTGCGTGCGAGCTTCCTGATTATCTGCATTACCTGTGTGCGAGCTTCCTGATTATCTGTATAACTGCGTGCGAGTTTCCTGATTATCTGCATTACCTGCGTGCGAGCTTCCTGACTATCTGCAATACGTGTGTGTGTGCTTCCTGGTAATCTGCATTTCCTGTGTGCGGACTTCCTGATTATCTGCATTATCTTTGTGCAAGCTTTGTCAATGTCTGTATTACCTGTGTGCGGACTTCCTGATTATATGCATTACCTGTGTGCAAGCTTCCTGACTATCTGCATTACCTGTGTGCGAGCTTTCTGATAATCTGTATTACCTGCATGCAAGCTTCCTGATTTTCTGCAATATGTGTGTGCGTGCTTCCTGATTATCTGCATGACCTGTGTGTGAGCTTGCTGATTATCTGTATTACATGTGTGCAAACTTCCTGATTATCTTAATTACCTGCAAATGAGCTGCCTGATTATCTGCATTAACTGTGCGCAAGTTTTTGATAATCTGCATTACCTGTGTGCGAGCTTCCTGATTATCTGCATTACCTGTGTGCGAGCTTCCTGATTATCTGCAATACGTGTGTGTGTGCTTCCTGATTATCTGTATTACCTTTGTGCGAGCTTCGTCATTATCTGTATTACCTGCATGCGGACTTCCTGATTATCTTAATTACCTGCAAATGAGCTGCCTGATTATCTGCACTAACTGTGCGCAAGGTTTTTGATAATCTGCATTACCTGTGTGCGAGCTTCCTGATTATCTGCATTACCTGCGTGCGAGCTTCCTGGTAATCTGTATTACATGTGTGCACTGGCTTCCTGATTATCTGCATTTCCTGTGTGTGAGCTTCCTGATTATCTGCATTATCTGTGTGCGAGCTTACTCATTAACTGTATTACCTGTGTGCGGGCTTCCTGATTATCTGTATTACCTGTGTGTGAGCTTCCTGATTATCTGCATTACCGGTGCACTGGCATCCTGATTATCTACAATAACTGCGTGCGAGCTTCCTGATTATCTGTATTACCTGTGTGTGTGCTTCCTGATTATCTGCATTACCGGTGCACTGGCATCCTGATTATCTACATTAACTGCGTGCGATTTTCCTGATTATCTGTATTACCTGTGTGCGAGCTTCCTGGTAATCTGTATTACCTGTGTGCAAACTTCCTGATTATCAGCTTTACCTCTGTGCGGGCTTGCTGATTATCTGGATTTACTGTGTGCGAACTTCCGGATTATCTGCAATACGTGTGTGCACTGGTGTGCTTCCTGATTATCTGTATTACCTGCGTACGAGTTTCCTGATTATCTGCACTACCTCTGTGCTAGCTTCCTGATAATCTGCATTACCTGTGCACTGTCTTCCTGATAATCTGCATTACCTGCGTGCGAGTTTCCTGATAATCTGCATTATCTGTGCACTGGCTTCCTGATAATCTGCATTAACTGCGTAACAGCTTCCTGATAATCTGCATTACATGTGTGCACTGGTGTGCTTCCTGATTATCTGTATTACCTGCGTACGAGTTTCCTGATTATCTGCACTATCTCTGTGCTAGCTTCCTGATAATCTGCATTACCTGTGCACTGTCTTCCTGATAATCTGCATTAACTGCGTAAGAGCTTCCTGATAATCTGCATTACCTGTGCACTGGCTTCCTGGTAATCTGCATTACCTGCGTGAGAGCTTCCTGATTATCTGCATTACCTTCTTGCGAGCTTCCTGATTATCTGTATTACCTGTGCACTGGCTTCCTGATTATCTGCAATACCTATGTGTGAACTTCCTGATTATCAGCGTTACCTGTGTGCTGGCTTCCTGATTATTTGCATTAACTGTGTGCAAACTTGCTGATTATCTGCATTACTTGCATGCGAGCTTCCTGATTATCTGCAATACGTGTGTGTGTGTGCTTCCTGATTATCTGCATTACATGTGTGCGAGCTTCCTGATTATCTGCATTACATGTGTGCACTGGTGTGCTGATTATCTGTATTACCTTTGTGCGAGCTTCGTCATTATCTGTATTACCTGCATGCGGACTTCCTGATTATCTTAATTACCTGCAAATGAGCTGCCTGATTATCTGCACTAACTGTGCGCAAGGTTTTTGATAATCTGCATTACCTGTGTGCGAGCTTCCTGGTAATCTGTATTACATGTGTGCACTGGCTTCCTGATTATCTGCATTACCTGTGTGTGAGCTTCCTGATTATCTGAATTACATGTGTGCACTGGCTTCCTGATTATCTGCATTACCTGCTTGCGAGCTTCCTAATTAACTGCATTACCTGCATGCGAGCTTCCTGATTACCTGCATTACCTGTGTACAAACTTGCTGATTATCTGCATTACCTGTGTGCGATCTTCCCAATTATCTGTATTACCTGCGTGCAAGCTTCCTGATTATCTGCATTACCTGCTTGCGAGCTTCCTGATTATCTGCATTACCTGCATGCAAGCTTCCTGGTAATCTGCATTTCCTGTGCATGAACTTCCTGATTATGAGCATTACCTGTGTGCGGGCTTCCAGATTATCTGCATTATCTGTGGGCAAGCTTCTTCATTACCTGTATTACATATGTGCGGACTTCCTGATTATCTGCATTACCTGCATGCGAGCTTCCTGATTATCTGCATTACCTGCATGCAAGCTTCCTGGTAATCTGCATTTCCTGTGCATGAACTTCCTGATTATGAGCATTACCTGTGTGCGGGCTTCCAGATTATCTGCATTACCTGTGTGCGAGCTTCCTGATTATCTGTATTACCTGTGTGCGAACTTCCTTATTATCTAAATTACCTGCATGCGAGCTTCGTGATTATCTGCATTACTTGTGCGCAAGCTTTCTGAAAATCTGCATTACCTGTGTGTGAGCTTCCTGATTATCTGCAATACATGTGTGCGTGCTTCCTGATTATCTACATTACCTGTGTGCGAGCTTCCTGATTATCTGCATTACCTGCATGCGAGCTTCCTGATAATTTGCATTACCTGTGCACTGGCTCCCTGATAATCTGCATTACCTGCGTGCGAGCTTCCTGATAATTTGCATTTCCTGTGCACTGGCTCCCTGATAATCTGCATTACCTGCATGTGATTTTCCTCATAATCTTCATTACCTGTGCACTGGCTCCCTGATAATCTGCATTATCTGCGTGAGAGCTTCCTCATAATCTTCACTACCTGTGCACTGGCTTCCTGGTAATCTGCATTATCTGCATGCGAGCTTCCTGATTATCTGCATTACATGTGCGCACTGGCTACCTGATAATCTGCATTACCTGTGTGTGAGCATCCTGATTATCTGCATTACCTGTATGCGAGCTTCCTGATTATCTGCATTACCTGTGTGCGAGCATCCTGATTATTTGCATTACCTGTGTGCGAGCCTCCTGATTATCTGCATTACCATCTTGCGAGCTTCCTGATTATCTGCATTACCTGTGCACTGTCTACCTGATTATCTGCATCACCTGTTTGTGATCTTCTCGATTATCTGTATTACCTGCGTGCCAGCTTCCTGATTATCTGCATTACCTGCGTGCGAGCTTTCTGGTAATCTGAATTACCTGTGTGCGAACATCCTGATTATCAGCTTTACCTGTCTACAGGCTTCCTGATTATCTGCATTAACTGTGTGCGAACTTGCTGATTATCTGCATTACCTGCGTGTGAGCTTCTTGATTATCTGTATTACCTGCGTGCGATCTTCCTGATTATCTGAAATACTTGTGTGCGTGCTTCCTGATTATCTATATGACCTGTGCACTGGCTTTCTGATAATCTGCATTACCTGCGTGAGAGCTTCCTGATAATCTGCATTACCTGTGCACTGGATTCCTGGTAATCTGCATTTCCTGCGTGAGAGCTCCCTGATTATCCCCATTACCTGTGTGCAAACCGCCAGATTATCAGCATTACCTGTGCACTGTCTTCCTGATAATCTGAATTACTTGCGTGCGAGCTTCCTGATAATCTGCATTACCTGTGCACTGGCTTCTTGGTAATCTGCATTACCTGCATGAGAGCTTCCTGGTAATCTGTATTACCTATGTGCGAACATTCTGATTATCAGCTTTACCTGTGTGCGAGCTTCCTGATTATCTGCAATACATGTGTGCGAGCTACCTGATTATCTGCATTACCTGTGTACAAGCATACTGATTATCTGCATTACCTGTGTGCGGGCTTCCCGATTATCTGCATTAACTGTGTGCGAACTTGCTGATTATCTGCATTACCTGCGTGCGAGCTTCCTGAATATCTGCAATACTAGTGTGCGAGATTTCTGATTATCTGTATTACCTGTGTGCAAGCTTCCTTATTATCTTAATTACCTGCATGCGAGCTGCCTGATTATCTGCATTACCGGTGCACTGGCATCCAGATTATCTACATTAACTGTATGCAGGTTTCCTGATTATCTGTATTACCTGTGTGCGAGCTACCTAATTATCTGCATTACCGTTGCAATGGCATCCTGATTATCTACATTAACTGTGTGCGAGCTCCCTGATTATCCCCATTACCTGTGTGCAAACCTCCAGATTATCAGTATTACCTGTGCACTGTCTTCCTGATAATCTGCATTACCTGCGTGCGAACTTCCTGATAATCTGCATTATCTGTGCACTGGCTTCCTGATAATCTGCATTACCTGCATGAGAGCTTCCTGATAATCTGCATTACCTGCGTGCGAACTTCCTGATAATCTGCATTATCTGTGCACTGGCTTCCTGATAATCTGCATTACCTGTGCACTGGCTTCCTGATAATCTGCATTACCTGCATGAGAGCTTCCTGATAATCTGCATTACCTGTGCACTGGCTTCCTGGTAATCTGCATTACCTGCTTGCGAGCTTCCTGGTAATCTGTATTACCTGTGTGCGAACATCCTCATTATCAGCTTTACCTGTGTGCTGGCATCCTGATTATCTGCATTTACTGTGTGCGAACTTCCTGATTATCTGTATTACCTGTGTATGAGCTTCCTGATTATCCACATTACCTGTCTGCGAGCTTTCTGATTAGCTACATTACTTGTGTGCGAGCTTCCTGATTATCTGCATTACCGGTGCACTGACCCCCCGATTATTTACATTACCTGTGTGCGAGCTTCCTGATTATTTGTATTACCTGCGTGCAAGCTTCCTGATACTCTGCATTACCTGTGCACTGGTTTCCTGATAATCTACATTACCTGCATGTGAGCTTCCTGCTAATCTGCATAACCTGTGCACTGGCTTCCTGTTAATCTGCATTACTTGCGTGCGATCCTCCTGATTTTCTGCATTACCTATGCACGAGTTTCCTGATTATCTGTATTACCTGTGTGGGAGCTTCCTGATTATCTGTATTACCTGTCTGCAAGCTTCCTGATTATCTAAATTACCTGTGCGCTGGCTTCCTGATTATCTGTATTACCGGTGTGCGAACTTCCTGATTATCTGCATTACCTGTGTGCAAGTTTCCTGATTATCTGCATTACCTGTGTACGAGCTTCCTGATTATCTGCACTAACTGTGTATGAGCTTCCTGATTATCTGTATTACCTGCATGCGAGTTTCCTGATAATCTGTATTACCTGTGTTCAAGCTTCTTGATTATCTGCATTACCTGTGTGCGAGTTCCTGATTATCCGTATTACCTGTGTGTGAGCTTCCTGATAATCTGCATTACCTGTGCACTGGCTTCCTGATAATCTGCATTACATGGGTGGGAGCTTCCTAATTATCCACATTACCTGTGTGCAATCTTCCTGATTATCTGCATGACCTGTGTGCGAGCTTCCTGATTATCTGTATTACCTGTGTGCTAGCTTCCTGATTATCTGTATTACCTGTGTGCGAGCTTCCTGATTATCTGTATTTCCTGTGTACGAGCTTCCTGATTATGGGCATTACCTGTGTGCTAGCTTCCTGATTATCTGTATTACCTGTGTATTAGCTTCCTGATTATCCACATTATCTGTGTGCTAGCTTCCTGATAATCTGTACTACCTGTGTGTGAGCTTCCTGATTATCTGCATTACCGGTCTGCGAGCTTCCTGATTAGCTATATTACTTGTGTGCGAGCTTCCTGATTATTTGCATTACCTGTGTGCGAGCTTCCTGACTATCTGCAATACATGATTGCTAGCTTCGTGATTATCTGCATTATCTGCGTGCAGGCTTCCTGTTTATCTGTATTAACTGTTTGCGAGCTTCCTGATTATCTCCAATACATTTGTGCGTGCTTCCTGCTTATCTGCATTACCTGTGTGTGAGCTTCCTGATTATCTGCACTACCTGTGCGCAAGGTTTCTGATAATCTGCATTACCTGTGTGTGAGCTTTGTGATTATCCGCATTACCTGTGTGTGAGCTTCCTGATTATCTGTATTACCGATGCACTGGCATCCTGATTATCTACAATAACTGCGTGCGAGTTTCCTGATTATCTGCATTACCTGTGCACTGGCTTCCTGATAATCTGCATTACCTGTGCACTGGCTTCCTGTTAATCTGCATTACCTGCATGAGAGCTTCCTGATTATCCGCATTACCTGTGTGCGATCTTCCTGATTACCTGCATTACCTGCATGCAAGCTTTGTGATTATCTGCTTTACCTGCGTGCGAGCCTCTTGATTATCTGCATTACCTGTGCATGAGCTTCCTGGTTATCTGCATTAACTGTGTATGAGCTTCCTGATTATCTGAACTACCTATGCGGGAGCTTCCTGATTATCTGCATTACCTGCATGTGAGCTTCCTGATAATCTGTATTACCTGTGTGTTAGCTAGCTGATTATCTGCATTACCTGCATGCGAGCTTCCTGATTATCTGCATTACCTGCATGTGAGCTTCCTGATAATCTGTATTACCTGTGTGTTAGCTAGCTGATTATCTGCATTACCTGCATGCGAGCTTCCTGATTATCTGCATTACCTGCATGTGAGCTTCCTGATAATCTGTATTACCTGTGTGTTAGCTAGCTGATTATCTGCATTACCTGCTTGCGAGCTTCCTACTAATCTCTACTACCTGTGCATGAGCTTCTTGGTTATCTGCATTACCTGTGCGCTGGCTTCCTGATTATCTGCATTACCTGTGTACGAGCTTCCTTATTATCTGCATTAACTGTGTATGCGCTTCCTGATTATCTGTATCACATGTGTGTGAGCTTCCTGATTATTTGCATTACCTGTGTGCACAATTCTTGATTATCCTCATTACCTGTGTGCTTGCTTCCTGTTAATCTGTATTACCTGTGAGCAAGCTTTCCGATTATCTGCATACCTGTGTGCAAGCTTCCTGATTATTTGCATTACCTGTGTGCTACCTTCCTGACTATCCACATTACCTGTGTGCAATCTTCCTGATAATCTGCATTACCTGTGTCCGAGCTTCCTGATAATCTGCATTACCTGTGTGCAAGCTTCCTGATTATCTGTCTTCCCTGTGTATGAACTTCCTGATTATCCGCATTACCTGTGTGTGAGCTTCCTGATTATCTGCATTACCTGTCTGCGAGCTTCCTGATTATCTGCATTACTTGTGTGCTAGCTTCCTGATAATCTGCACTACCTGTGTCTGAGCTTCCTGATAATCTGCATTACCTGTGTACTAGCTTTCTGTGCTTCATGTACAAGTAGGCCGAAGTCCCACTGTCATGCAGCTTTCTGAGTTTCTCTCTATGTAAAAGACTGCTTTTGTTCTCCTTTTGACATTTACAAGCTTCCCATTTTCCCACATCATACTCCATTTTCCAACTTCATGCCAATTATTTAATGTATCAATTGTTTCTCTAAACTATTAATATCTTTCTCGCAATCTGCCTTTCCAATATTTTTGTGTCATCTGCAAACTACGCTATAGTACATTCACCTCCTTCCTCCAAGTTCCAACCATGTATTGTAAACAGTTACGGTCCTAGCACTGATCTCTGTGACCAACCATTGCCAACCTGAAAAAGAACGCCTTTTCTCAATCGCTATTTCCCTCCCATTTGCCAATTCTCTATCCCTGCCAATATAGTGCCTCCAACTCTGTGGGCTCTTATGACTTAATCTTTTGTGACATACCTTATCGAACACTTTCTGGAAGTCCAAATACAACACATTTACCAGTTCCTCTCCAGCCACTCTCGTTGAGTTGCTCAAAAAGTTCTAATGAATTAATTAAACAGAATGGAACCAAATAAATTCCAGAAGGCACAGTACACAGCACTTCACAGGAGGCTCCAAAACACTGTGGATGTCACCTCGATGGGGGATGAAATGTCGGCAAATCAACTTTCCAGCTTGAGGAACATACCCACAACCATGACAATGTGCAGCCGAGCTATAAATCTTTACACAAACCATGATTTCCCTTTCATGAAGCCATGATGACTGGTTGATTAGACTATGCTTTTTCAAAAGTCTGTTATTACTTCCAATACTTTTTAAACAATAGATGTTAGGCTAATTGGCCTACAGTTTCATACTTTCCCCCACCCCACCCCTTTCTATGAAAAGGGGTGTCATGATAACAGTTTCTCCATCCTTTGGCACCTCTGCAGAATCCAATGAATTTACAAGATGGTGGTGAACAGCCTTCTTGAACCTGCTACAATCCGTATGCTGTTAGTACATTCACAATGCTGTTAGAGAAACACTTCCAGAAATTCTACCCAGTGACAATGAAAGAGCAGTGATATATTTCAAAGTCATGATGGTGAGATACCTGCAGATGAACTTGCAGGTGATGTTCCCATGTATCTGCTGAACTTGTCTTTGAAGTAGTTGGCATTTAGAAGATGTTTTTGAAGAATGTTGGAAGATGTTTTGGGTGAATTGCTGCAGTGCATATTATAAATGGACACGTTGTTGGAGAGAGTGAACATTTGATTGATATATATGGTGACAAACTTGAGTGTTGTTGGAGCTACACACAGTCAAGTGGGAGTACTTCATTACATTCCAGACTTTTCCCTTTCCGGTGATGGAAAGGCTTAGGGATTGACTTGTTGCAAGATTCCTAGTCTCTGACCTGCTCTTGTCATCCATTTATGGAGATAGGACATTTCAGTTTCCAGTCAACACGAACTCTAGGATGTTGATAGTGGGGGATTCAGTGTTGAAATTACTGAGAGAAAACTTAACATTTCTGAGGACAGCATGAAACAGACTGATATGCTAGAACAGGTAGATGTTAGGATGGAGGCCATGCTGAAAGGTTTGAAGGCCATAGGGATAGATAAATACCCTGGGCCAGATGGGATATACTCTAGGTTACAACAGGAATTGAGAGAAGATATTGCTGTGCCTTTGGTGGTGATCTTTGCATCCTCTTGAGTAGTGACAGATGATTGGAGGGTAACAAATATTATTCCTTTGTTCAAGGAAGGGAATAGGAAAAATCCTGGGAATTGCAGACCAGTCAGTCTTATGTCAGTGATGGGCAACGTATTGGAAAGGATTCTGAGAGACAGGATTTATGATTACGTGGAAAACCATAGTTTGTTTAGAAATAGTCAGCATGGATTTGTGAGGGGCAGGTCATGTCTCACAAACCTTATTGAATTCTTTGAGGATGTGACAAAACGAGTTGATGAAGGTTACAGCAGTGGATGTGCTGTACATGGATTTTAGCAAGCCATTTCAGAAGGTTTGCCATTCAGAAAGTAAGGAGGCATGGGACACAGTGAAATCTGGCTGTCTGGACACAGAATTGGCTGGCCAATAGAAGGCAGAGGGTGGTGGTAGATGGAAAGTGTTCAGCCTGGAGCTCGGTCACCAGTGATGTTCCACAAGGATCGGTTCTAGGATTTCTGCTGTTTGTGATTTTTATAAATGACTTGGTTCAGGAAATGGAAGTGTGGCTTAGTAAGTTTGTTGATGACATGAAGGTTGATGGAGTTGTGGATAGTGTGGAGGGCTGTTGTAGGTTGCAACAGGACGCTGACAGGATACAGAACTGGGATGACAAGTGACAGACGGAGTTCAACCTGGAAAAGTGTGAAGTCATTCACTTTGGAAGGTTGAATTTAAATTCAGAATACAGGGTTAAAGACAGGATTCTTCTCAGTCTGGAGGAAGAGAGGGATATTGGGGTCCATGTCCATAGGAAAGATGTGGAAGTTTCAGAGAGTGTGCAGTGGAGAATTACCAGGATGCTGCCTGGACTGGAGGGTGTGTCTTATGAAGAAAGATTGAGGGAGCTCAGGCTTTTATTATTGCAGTGAAGAAGGATAAGAAGTGACCTGATAGAGGTATACAAGATGTTGAAAGGTATAGACAGAGTGGATAGCCAGAGACTTTTTCCCATGGCATAAATGTCTATCACAAGGGGTCATAATTAGCAGCATGCAATCATTGTTAGCAGTAAAAAAAATCACCTTTGCCTCATGCATGCTTCAATTAAGACCAAACTTCACTATTCCAATGCACACTGAAGTTGAAGCAGGATAACCTGCAAGGCTACAGACCAGGTCCTGGAAAGCAGGATTGTAATCAGTGGTTAATTTTTCAGTTGGCACAGATGAAATTGGAGAAAGGTTTAGGGGAGAGGTCAGAGGTAGGTTCTTTACACAGAGATGGTGGGTGTGTAGAATGGAGTGCCAACAGTGGTAGGAGAGTCAGATACATTAGGGACATTTAAGCAACTCTTGGATAGGCACATGGAAGATAGTACAATGAAGGGTATGTAGATTAGTCTGATCTTAGAGTAGGATAAAAGGCCGGCATAACATTGAGGGCCGAAGAGCCTGTACTGTGCTGTACTGTTTTATATTCTCTGTTCTATGATAGAGAGGTGATCACTGATTAAGTAGCTGAAAATGGTTGGCTCTGGGACACTACTATGGCAAGCTTCTGCAAAGATGTTCAGGAGTTGATATAGCTGGCCAACAACCACAATTATCTTCCTTTGTGCAAGGTATGACTCCTACCAGGTGCTAATTTTTCCCGATTCTCACTGAGTCCACTTTTGCTCAGGCTCCTTGATGCCACATTAAGTGCAGCTTTGACAGCAAGGGCAGGCATTTTCACTTCCTGAGTATAGCTCTTTTGTTCATGCTTGAACCAAGGCTGTAACGAGGTCACGAGCTGAGTGATCTGGGTGAAATCAAACCGGTTGTCAGTGAACAGGCTCTTGATAAGTGCTGCTTGATCGCACCTTTGATGACACCTCCTATCACTTTATGATCACGAGTAGACTGATGGAACACTAATTGGCTAAATTGGATTTGTCATGCTTTGTGTGCAGGATTTCTGAGCAATTTTCCATATTGTCATGTACATGCCAATGTTGTAGCTGTAGAGAATAGCAAGTTCTGGATCACAATCTTCAGTACTGTTGGCTTGCTTCAGAATTAACTAATTTAATTTTCAAAAGTAATTAGCAAGACGCATAAATTGATGGCAGTAAAAGATTTCACCATTGCCTCGTACATGTTTTAATTACAACCAGACTCACTATTCCAATGTACTCTGAAGCTGAAGCAGGATAACCTTCAAGGCTACAGACCAGGTCCTGGAACGTAGGACTACAATCAGCGGTTAATTATCTCAGTTGGCATAGACACAATAGCATGAATGGGCTTTCATTATGCTGTAACCTAACTATGGTTCTGCTGCTTAGCGAGCCTCATGTTCTACTCTAGCAAACCTGTAACAAAGGACTTCAGCTGTGTATGTCTTAATTTGAACCAAATTTTGGTCCCTTATCACCCTGTGCTTTCTGACATATGTTGGCACTCACACAAAGAAAGCCTTGATTTTACAAATTACTCATCCTTCTTTCAGAACGCTTCAAGGCCTCACCCCTCCCTAGAACAGAACCATGAGATATTTGTGTACCTCTAATTCCGCTGTCTTTTGCATTCCCACCATTGCAGACTATGCCAGAAGTTTCGTAGACCCAAGTTCCCACATTCCTTGCGTACAACTTTCTGCCTCACATAGCCATCTCCTTGAAGATGTTACTTAAACCTACCTCCAACTCATCTTTTATTCATCTCAACCAATATCTTTTGGAAGCAAAATGTCTTATTTTGGTTTATGAAACTCTTGTGAGAACACCTTTATATGTATGAGCAGAAGAAGGCCATTCAGCCATCAGCCCATCTGCCATTCTCAGATCAGCTATGATCTCATTATCCTTAACTCAGCTTTCCTAACTTTTCCACATACCAATGATTCTGTTCCTCATTAAAACACTGTCTATCTCAGGCTGGAGTATACCGAGCCTCAACAATCCTCTGCAATATAGAATTTCAGAGAGTAACGACCCTCAGAAGAAATTCCTCATCATCTGTCATACGAGGGTGACCCTTTATTGTGAGATTATGCCCTCTGGTCCTAAACACTCTCATCGGAGGAAACAACATTTTCACAGATACCCTGTCAAGTCCCCTAAGGATCTTGTATGTTTCAATTTTTCTTCTAAACCCCAATGAGTATAGATACAGGAATATTTCATTGTGTTAAAACATCAGCAACGACTCATAGTCATCTTTAAATTTTGTTTTTAACAATACATGTCACATTTTTTTTACGCTGCCATTTGGACTGAAGAGCTTCCAGATCCACCAGCTTTTAACTTTTCAGAATTTCTCCACCTCACTCACTGCAATGTCGAAGATCTAAATGTTCCATTAACTATTAAGTTACATGAAAGTTACCATCTTTCTCGAGTTAAATCTTTCATGGAGCTTTGTGCATCTCCAAAGTGATGTTTTGCATGTGTTTGCTAGATTACTTCTCTTCAGAAGCTGAAGGCAAGAAAAGCTGCCCCCTTGAAACCTCATGTCAATTTTAACTTTCAGTTTCCATTTTGAATTTTCCAAGGACACAATATCTTCCTTTATATGAAAAGTTTGCTCTGTCTGTACTTGTTTATATACCATGACATTACCATGAAATTTGTCATGCTTTGGTAGCTGATTAGGAACAAAGGATCATAGAGACATAGAGATGTACAGCATGGAAACAGACCCTTTGGTTCAACCCATCCATGCCGATCAAATATTCCAACCCAATGTAATCCCACCTGGCAGTACCTGGCCCATATCGCTCCAAACCCTTCCTATTCATATACCCATCCAGATGCCTTTTAAATGTTGCAATTGTACTCCCTTCCACCACTTCTTCTGGTAGCTCATTCCATACACGTACCATCCCCTGCGTGAAAAGGTTGCCCTTAGATCTCTTTTATATCTTTCCCCTCTCACCCTAAACCCATGCCCTCCACTCCTGGATTCCCCCACCCCAGGGAAAAGACTTTGTCTATTTATCCTATCCATGCCCCTTATAATTTTGTAAACCTCTAAAAGGTCACCCCTCAGCTTCCGATGTTCCAGGGAAAACAGCCACAGCCTGTTCAGCCTCTCCCCATAGCTCAAATCCTCCAACCCTGGCAACATCCTTGTAAATCTTTTCTGAACCCTTTCAAGTTTCACAACATCCTTCCGATAGGAAGGACACCAGAATTGCACGCAATATTTCAACAATGGCCTAACCAATGTCCTGTACAATCGTAACATGACCTCCCAACTCCTGTACTCAATACTCTAACCAAGAAAGGAAAGCATACCAAATGCCTTCTTCACTATCCTATCCCCCTGTGACTCCACTTTCAAGGAGTTATGAACTTGTACTCCAAGGTCTCTTTGTTCAGCAATACGCCCGAGGCCTTTACCATTAAGTGCATAAGTCCGGCTAAGATTTGCTTTCCCAAAATGCAGCACCTCACATTTATATAAATTAAACTCCATCTGCCATTTCTCAGCCCATTGGCCCATCTGATCAAGATCCCATTGTAATCTGAGATAACCTTCTTCACTGTCCACTACACCTATGGGCGGCACGGCAGTAAGCACTGCTGCCTCACAACGCCAGAGACCTGGGGTTCAATTCCCACCTTGGGCGACCGTCTGTGTGGAGTTTGCACATTCTCCCCGTGTGTGCGTGGGTTTCTTCCGGGTGCTCTGGTTTCCTCCCACAGTCCAAAAGATGTGCAGGTTAGGTGAATTGGCCATGCTAAATTGCCTGTAGGTGTAGGGGAATGGGTCTGGGTGGGTTGCTCTTCGGAGGGTCGGTGTGGACTTGTTGGGCTGAAGAGCCTGTTCCCACACTGTAAGTAATCTAAAAAAAACCCTCCAATTTTGGTGTCATCTGCAAACTTACTAACTATGACTCTTATGCTCAAATCCAAATCATTCATATAAATGATGAAAAGTAGTGGACCCAGCACTGTTCCTTGTGGCACTCCACTGGTGACAGGCCTCCAGTCTGAAAAACCACCCTCCACCACCACCCTCTGTCTTCTACCTTTGAGCCAGTTCTGTATCCAAATGGCTAGTTCTCCCTGTATTCCATGAGATCGAACCTTGCTCACCAGTCTCCCATGGGGAACCTTCCTGAATGCTTTACTTGAAGACCATATCGATCACACCCACTATTCTGCCCTCATCAATCCTCTTTGTTACTTCTTCAAAAAACTCAATCAAGTTTATGAGACATGACATTCCATGCACAAAGACATGTTGACTATCTCTAATCAATTATTGCCTTTCCAAATACATGTACATCCTGTCCCTCAGGTTTCCTGCCAACAACTTGCCCACCACTGACGTGAGGCTCACTGGTCTATAGTTCCCTGGCTTGTTCTTACCATCTTTCTTAAACAGTTGCACCATGTTAGCCAACCTCCAGTCTTCCAGCACCACACCTGTGACTATCGATGACTGAAATATCTCAGTAAGAGGCCCAGCAATCACTTCCCTAGTTTTCTACAAAGTTCTTGGGTACACCTGATCAGGTCCTGGGGATTTATCCACTTTTATGTGTTTCAAGACATCCAACACTTCCTCCTCTGTAATACAGCACCTCACATTTATCTAAATTAAACTTCATCTGCCACTCTTCGGCCCATTGGCCCACCTGATTAAGATTCTGTTGTACTCTGAGGTAACTTGACCACTGTATCTCCAATTTTGGTGTAATCTGCAAACTTACTAACTATACCTCCTATGTTCATATCCAAATCACTTATATAACTTTGATCATGTGATTTACCACTCAACGGGGCAATGATTTTCAGGCACAGAATAAGTGACCAATAGGAGAAGCACATCTAACACAGTCTTTTCAAATGGTTACTATATCAGTTAGTCATTCTAAAGCATTCTCAAACCATGAATCCTAAATGTTTGTCTGGTGGAGTGAGTTAGATTTGGCTTCCATGTGTTTATTTTCAAAGTAGAAGAGAGGTGGCATCAATAAATTCATAACTACATCTTTTAAAAGTTCAGTTGACTAGAAGTACTAGTGAGACCAGGAAATGGCACAAATGTTACAATTATACACCTTAATATCCTTTCACATCAAAAATGAAAAATGTGGACAAATTTGTAATTAATTAATTTTGCCTTGGCAATCTACAGATATCGGTAAAGTACATGTTGCAGAGAAACAAAGAACTAAGCTTTCCCAAAATATTAAGTCAGCAAAAACTAAACCACTGTATTCAATGACAGAAATAATATAATCCTAATTTCAGAATATTGCATTGCCACGTATTTTTGAGAGATGTAAGATGCACCTAATGTAGAACACAATATTGCAAGCAGGTATGACATCAAGTCAGGTCAAACGGGAGTACAAATGCTTTGATGGTTGAATATCGCTCTTTTCAGGAGCGTTAATCACCACCTTGACCCAAGGATATTTCACTGATTGGGAATTCCCACGTACATGTCCAGTGACTTCCTGGACAAAAATTGAAACTTGAAAGTTGAGGGCCTCTCTGGAGCAGCCCAGTCATCAGTAACACAGACATTAGGAGGTAGCTTGGTCTGTAGACTCTTATCACAGGGAAGTACATTCTTCTTGATCATATCCTTCTGTGGCTTTCTCCCATTTCCCTACCATATGGCTGACTCTGATGTTAGTTGTTGAGCACAGAACAAAGCAAGCCAAATATAATTATGTAAAGCAAATGGTAACAGATAAAGTTATTATAACTCAACATCTCAAAGTGGGCAATAATTTTTGCATTTCTTCTGCAAGAAACACCAACTTAAATATGTAGATTGCAGCAACCATTCATTACATGAAATAACCAGTGACCATGATGAGAAATTTGTAAAAGCAACTTGAATAAAACAAAGGGCAAACGCTTCACAATTGCAAAGTCACTTAAGTGCAAAGTAACTTTAACACTCACTTGATATTCTCCAGGGCAAAGCAGTCCAGTTGATCAGCACCCTATTGATCAACAATAAATACGGCTCTCAATCACCAGCAGTCAATGTAGTGTGTACCATCTGTGGAATATGCTGCAACACACTCTAAACACACACAGAGGGGTCCTCTGCAGCACACTCTAAACCATGGTGTAGTCAGATCTGAACTATAAATCAACACTTAGAGAAACAAGGACAGCAAGTGTGCAAGAACACCATCGTTTATATTTCTAAGTCAGAGAGATCAATATCTCAGGGACACGGATTTCAAGTAAGTGAACGAAAGTGGTACCATGTTTCCTCCTAATCCTTCTATGAGTCTGTGGTAAGATTTGGATCTCACTGCCTGACAGAATGTTTAAGGCAGAAAATCTCATTACATCAAATAAAAAGCTGCTGCTGGAAGTCCTGCAGCTGGTAGGATCATGAACTAATGACTGAAAAGACCTTACATTTAGCAGGTACACAATTGGCCCATTGGGTGTTACCTTATTCTTTCATTTTTTTCTGTGCTTCTGCACAAAATGCTGGTTAGGCCATAAATGTAATATCATGTGTATTTCTAGTCACTCCACATAGGAAGGATGAGACTACACTAGAGAGGGTGCAAAGCAGATTTACCAGTATGCTATCTGGCCTGGACAATCTGTGTTGAGGAAAGATTGGATAGAAAGGATTATTTTCTTTGAAGTAGTCAAGGCAAAAGGTGTATAGGATTGTGACAGCCAAAGATACAGTGGATAAGAAGGCACTTTTCTATTAGTAAAGTAACCACTAACCAGAGGGAACAGATTTCAGTTAAGAGGTTAAAGGATAAAAGAGAAGAGTTGAGAAGAATTTGTCTTCACTTGAAGTTATAGACATCTGTAACTCAGTATGAAAGGGTGGTCAAGTCAGAAATCTCAATATTTAGACAACAGTAATAAATTTGTTTAAGTTGCCGTAATATCTAGGACTATGGGAAAAAAAATATGGAAAATGGGATTCATGCAGTCAGATTTTTGTTGATTGACACAGACACAATGGGATAAATGGTCTCCTCTGAAGTAAATGCCTGTGACTCAATGAATTCTAACACCAAGTTATTTATAAGGTATACCTCAACATGACATGGATAGCTAAACTGCTTTTCTATATTATTGATACTGAAACTCCCGAAACAACAGTATTGTGGGAACACCTAGACCATGTAGACTGTAGCAGTTCAAACATAGGACTCACTACTAACTGCTCAAATACAACTATGGATAGACAATATACCTGTACACCATTAACGGCGACCCTCAAAAGACTATAGTACCTATCACTATTTGCAAGGCATAATAAAAGGTTAGTGATTACTTAGAGCAAAGTTACTGATATATGTTTTGCAACTGATTGGTCAAAGAACACAGTGACAAAGAGAAACCACAAACTGTAGCAGCAACCCATTAACTGCTTATTCACTAAGTAGTGAGGTACAGGTTAAAATTAGTTCAATGTAACTTCCTTTGCCAAAGCAAAGACCTTGAAACGTAATGCTTTAAGCCTCTTCAGAGTTATCAGGCAATTATCATGCAGCACTTCAAGGGGTCAGATTTCTTGTGGAGATGTACAAGATGAATTCACCACACAAAAACTTGAATACTCTCTCCCCTTGGTTCAAGTCTGTTTATATCAGTCATGAAAAATATCAATAGGGACACATTGCTCTTCAACAAAGCTACAGTAGAGTTTTGAAGCAAACGTTGCTAGCTTGCAAAACTCAGCAGGTGTCTTCTTCAGAACTCACCAGACTCTAACATTAACTCTGCTTTTTCCCCACAGATTCGGACAGACCTGCTGAGTTTCTCTAACAAGTTCTGGTTTTGCTTCAGATCTCCTGCATCTGCATTGTTTTACTACCGTGGAGTTTTTTTTTGGCCAGAACAAAACAGAACTGGAATCTCATCCAACAAACAGAAAAATCTGATTTTTTTTAATGATTTTGTCGGCATCATTGCCTGTTCCTAGTTGCTCTTGAGAAGGTGGTGATAAGCTGTCTTTTGAACTACTGCAGGCTATGTGCAAAATGATGACTCACAATGTCATTTGGGAGGAAATTCCAGGATTTTGTCTTTGTGACATTGAAGGAATGACTATATATTTCCAAGTCAAGATAGCCTGAAGGCGAACTTGGTGCCTACTTGTTGCCCTTGTCCTTCTAGATGGAAGTGGTCATAGGTTTGGACTGTGCTTCCCAAGGATCTTTAGTGAATTTCTGCAGTGCATTCTGTAGCTAGTATACATGGTTGTGGTGTAGATGCTTTTGGATGTGGTACCAATCACATCGGCTGCACTGTCCTGGATGGTTTCAAGCTTCTTGAGTGTTTTTGGAGCTGCACTCATCAGGTAAATGGGGAGTGTTCCATCACAATCCTGACTTGTACCTTGTAGACGGTGGACAGGCTTTGAGGAGTCAGGTGGTGAATGACTCACCACAATATTGTTAGACTCTGAACTGCTCTTTTAGCCATTGCCTTTACGTAGAGAATCAAGTTGAGTTTCTGGTCAATATTAAGCTCCAGAATGTTGATAGTCAGAGATTCAACTATTGTAACAGCATTCAAATGTCAAGGAGTAGCTGTTAGATTGCCTCTTATTGGAGATAGTCATTGTCTGCCATTTGTGTCGCACAAGTATTACTTGCCACTTGTCAGCCCAAACCTGGACATTGTCCAGATCTTGGATTGCTTCAATTTCTAAGTTGTCATGAATGGTGCAGAACATTATACAATTCTCAGCAAATATCCCCACTTCTGATGTTATGATGGAGGAAAGATCATTGATAAAGCAGCTGCAGATGGTTGGACCTAGGACACCACTCTGAGGAACTCCGGCAGAGATAGCTTGGAGCAAAATGACTGACATCCAACAACAACAACCTATGCGCCAGGTACAACTCCATCTAGTGGAGAACTTGCCCCCGATTCCATTGATTCCAGCTTTTCTAGGACTCCGTGATGCCACACTAGATTGAATGCAAACTTAATGTCAAGGGCTGCCATTCTCAACTAACTTCTGGAATTCAGCTTTTTTGTTCATGTTTCTAGTGAGATCAGGGGCTGCATGGCCCTGCTGGAACCCAAACTGGGCATTGCTGAGCAGGTTATTGCTGACAAGGTGCTGTTTGATACTTTGTTGATGACACCTTCTATCATTTTTCTGATGGGGCAGTAATTGCAAGGTTGAATTTTCCTTTTTTTGTGTGTACAGAACATACCTGAGTAATTTTCCAGGTAGATTGTCAGGTGTTGTAACTATAGTGAAAGAGCTTGGCTAAGAGAGGAGCAAGTTCTGGAGCACAAGTCCTCAGTGCTTTTTCTGGAATCTTGTCAAAGTCCATAATTGTTTCAATATTTTGTACCTTCAACAGTTTTTTGATATCTAATACAGTGAATTGAACTGGCTGAAAACTGATAATTTGATATTAGGGACCACTGGAGGAGGCTAAGATGAATTATCCATTCTACTCTTCTGGCTGAAGTTTGCTATAAATACTTCAGTCTTGGCTTTTGTGCTGTGCTCTTTTATCATGGATGATGGGGATACTTATGCAACCACTTCCTCATGTGAGTTGTTTAATTGCCCACCAACATTCATGACTAAATGCAGCAGGATTGCAGAGCTAAGATCTGATCCATTGGTTGTGGGATTGCTTAGCTCTGTCTATCACTTGCTGCTTATACTGTTTGGCATGCAACTAGTCCTGTTTGGTAGCTTCATCAGCTTGACACCTCATCTTATGACTAGTGCTGCACCAGGTATACTCTTCTGCACTCTGTCGAATCAGTGTTGAAATCCTCTGGCTTATTGGTCATGGTCCAATGGGTGATATGCTGGGCCATGAGGTTGCGGATTGTGCTCAATTACAATTTTACTGCCGCTGATGGCCAAGTGGTTAAGGAATTGGATTCAAAATCTAATTGGGGTTTCCCCATGCAGGTTCAAACCCTGCTCACAGTAAAATAGTGTTGCATTTGATTGAAGCTTGAAAAACCAGTGTAATGTACTGCATGAATGCAAATCTCACAAGAACTAATTTAATGGCAGGAAGGCAGCAGGCACAGGATGACATTCATTCTCAATTTTTCAAAGCTGCAACAAAATGCAGTACAATAATAATCTCTGAGAACAGTACTAGGAACCAGTTTTTAATGACCAATGAAATACATACAAAAACCTTAGTTATCACACCAGTGGGATATTTTCAATGTTTTCAATGGGGTATCATATTAAAACCTGTTGCACAAAACAATATCTCATGGGGTTAGGTAAAATCATAGCTTCTATTATGCTTGAAGTATTGGTTAAGGACTGGTAAACAATGACAGGAATTCAGATCGACAGGCTGTAACTAGTGAGGTAAGTGAATCTCAGCTGTTTAAAATCCATATTGTGTACTTGAATGAAAAAGTTATTGATACATTAAGCTTCCTAAAGGTGATGAGAACAGAAGAGATAGAAAATGATCCAGCTTACTCCACCATGTGTATGGTCATGGCAGATCCAATTGTAGCCTTAATTTCACTTTCTGGCTTATCATTTAAATTAGATTCCTTTTCAATTTGACGTGTGACTATTTGAGGCTCAGTTAGACAATTATCCACCACCATTCAGTGCTCTCTAGGGAAGGGAATTCCAAACACCAATGGCCCTCCAAAGAAGTAAAAAAAGGAAATCAGAAACCAAATCAGAAATTACTGAAAAAAAAAACACAGTAGGTCTGGTAGCATCTGTGGAGAGAAAGCAGAGTTAACATTTTTACTCCAGAGACCCTTCTTCAGACCCCTCAGAATAAATGCTCTTTATCTCCATCTTAAATGGAACCTCGTTATCCTTAAACTTTAACTCTGGTTTGCAATCCCAGGAGAAAGTTCTTTTCGGTCTCTACCGCATCAAGCCCCTTGAGGATCCAATATTTGAGCTAAATCACCTCTCAATTCTTCCAAACTCCAGTGGTTGCTGACCCACCTTGTTGAACCTTCACCCCAAGAAATGGCTGAGCACACCTTCTATAAACTGCTTCCAATGTAATTACTGTGTAAGTCTGTTATAATGTGGGTGTGAGGGTTTTGAAAAGTAAAACTGACTTATAATTGGACCATGTTATAAAACTGACAACCTGCACTTACACTCCTCTAGCCAATTGCTGACAAGGTAAAAACCACGCTCACCTGTCCAAAAGACAAAGATTTCTCCTGAACCATATTTTTCTTGCTTAGATTATAAATGGGAACTTGGACTGCATTACCACATAAATTCCAGAACAGTTTTTCAACTTAGAAAATCAAAGTGGCACAGATGTTCAGCTGTACAAGGCACTGCTGCTGTTGGAATAGAGTAGAGAGACTGATACACAGTTGAGTCAAAACAGCAGTTTAAGTCGAGGGGAAACTGCCCAATTACATCTCTTATATTGTTCAGCTGCAGTTTGCCATAAATCTGTAAGTGCAGAACAGTCAGAGACCTCCAGGTCAGCAAACTGACAATATGCCTCTCCCCTCTTCTCCCAGTCAGAGCATGTAACAAGAACACAAGGAAGATGAAGGAAATAATTGCAGCAAATAAAGACCGAGGTTGACCAGATCAACTATCGAAGTGAAGAGTGACCATCACGTTACAGAGAACAGTGTGTCAGCATTGCTAAAATCAAAATGAACTGAGACACATTTGTGATCTAGACTTCTAATCTTTAGACTTTATTTTCAGATCTATATTTTCTCCCGTGTCGAATATTTGCATCAAAACACTTGCCTTTTGTCTGTGTTAATACTAACTGTGTGTGCATGCATGTGTGTGTGTGCATACATATATTTGGAGTTTCTAAAACCATAGACATTAAATCTCAGAGTAGATTAGGAATTCTTTCTCACCATTGCCATTTGGCAAAGAATAATTGTGTTATAATAAATACAGTTACTTCTGATAATGACAAAAACCAGTGTAAATTGTCTTTGCCCTAATTAGGCCATTTGGGCCATCAAGTCTATTCCAAAATTCAATGGTGATATGCACCTCAACTCCATTCTCCTACCTTCTCCCATAATCTTTGATCCCCTTCGTAAATTAACAATCTGTCTTAAATACACTCAGCCTTCTGTGGCAATGAGTTCCAGAGAATTAGTAGTATTGTCACTCATTACTGTAAGTCAAGAAAACAGGTCATCTTGGAGGTCTAATTGGGATTGTATGCATCTTCTGAAAGCTTGTAGAGAAGCAAAGCATGTTTTTGGTGCATTCTTCACAGTTAAATTATGACACAGTCAAATCTAGTAATTTTAAGTAAGCTCATTAACTTCTTACAATTTCAAGTTATGTTCATCATCGTCTTGCTATGAAATGATACTTTTGTTCCCAAGTTTTGATTTTGTTTTTATCTGCACACAGTTTGGATTGTGGTTTGCGCTTGAGATACACTGAGGCAATCCGGAACACTGAAAAATTATCAAATGATCTGGTGTCATAGATTTTAAAATATATTTGATTTGGAATCACACTCCAAGGTAAATGCATAATGCATCCAAGGAACATCTCTTGTAATTGCATCCCAACAGAACAACCTGATCAACCTTTCAGGAACCATCTTAAGCTGGGATCAACTTATGTGGGGAAGGTTTATGGTAATAAAATGTCATCTACTTGTAAAATTTCAGCTAAATGCTGAAACTAGAAGCTATAAAATAAAACTTTTCTTGATAGATATTGAGTAAAAGCTCACAATCTGATCATTTCAAAGTTGTGGTTACATTGTTGCAAATCACAACTTTAAACTGAAGCAGCTATAAGGATTTAAAGGTTACCATAGAAATTCATATTAAAAGTCAAGTTAGGTTCTTTCAGACATTTTGTGCTCAAGAAAAACAAACATACAGACTAAAATGTGCAATGCTGTGCACTCCTGTCTGAAAAGGTGGCAAAATAAAATCCATCAAAACAAAATAAACATATCCGATCCTTCAAATCCTTGCTTAGAAGAAATCAGCTCCAAAATATTCAGTTGAATGGTGCACATTCAAAATGGCCACATACGTAGTAAGATAACACTTAAAACAAGATAAATTTACTTTCTTTTATTTATAAATTCAATGTGAAAATTACGCATCTGCTGAAGTTTTAATTGACCAGGCCCCATCTAGTGGCAGAAGTTGATCCATGCAGTTCGAACTCAAGCCCAGATCCATGTTCATTGACCAATTGCTGCCACTGGTTGAAGCCAGAATTTCAGTGTAAACTCAGAATGGGAGCCAGGAAGAGTGGACAACAGAGAGTTTTAAAACCAAGAACAGAAACATAAATGTTAGGAGGTAGGGAGTTGTGAGGTGGGGTGTGTGAGTTGTCAAGAGGGCATGTGGCCAAACATTGAAACTGAAAGGAGGTCAGGGTACTTCAGGACCAAACGCAGGGGCAGAAACAAAAAAGAAGGGTTTGAGAGCAGGAGGACCACGTAAAATCTGTTCAAATAACATTGAACTAAAACACACAACTTCAAACAATTACTTTCTAGTTTATGAAATAATGTTCAAGTTAAAAAATGGAAAATTACTGTGGACAGAATTACAGCTAGGCTTTAATTAATAGTGAAATTCCCATTTCTCTTCCAGAAATAATAGTGAAATTTCTATTTGTTCTTCAGAATGAATATTGGACTTATAATGCCCTTTCTCTGTGATCAGAAACTCCCCTATACATCAAGTAAATTTGCAGTTCAGGTTTGCAACATCTGTAAAGGACATAATGTAGTCCAACATTCTCTAGTTTCTCCAATAAAATAATATCCTGCTTTTCCATTCTCCCTGTCAAATTAGAGAACCTTATAATTTTCACACTTCATTCCATCTGAGAAATTTGCCCAGTCACTGAGCTCTGCAGATTGTTTGCAACCTCCTCACAGTGTAGTTTCCTCAGTATGTATCATCTGTGAATTTGGAGGCAACAACATTAGCTCCTTCATCCAAGTAGTTGAGATCCAGTGCTAGTTCCTGCATCATTCCATCAGTTCCATTTTGCTGACCTGAAAATGACCCATTTACCCTGAATCTCAATTTCCTGTTAGTTAGCCAATCTTCTCTCCATGCTACTATAGCACCACCCTAACGTACTCATCTTGTGCAGTAACCGTTTATGTGGCATCTTATTGACTGTCTTCTGGAAGTCCAAAAACAATGGTATTTACTGGTATCTGTATTCTATTCTTTCTGGTTTCCATGAAAGCCACTTGAATCACATATTACATCAGGCAAAAGTAAAATCCAATACACATCTACTGGTTCCCTTTATTTATTGTTGCTTATTAAATCCTTAAATAACAAAATGATTTAGATGACTTTACTTTCACAAACTAATTTGCCTGATAGTGTTTTGATTTGCAAAATATCCTGTCACAACCATCACCTGAATAATTAAGTAGGTAAAAACAAGGACTGCAGATGCTGATGAATGTTCTTGATGAAGGGCTTTTGCCCGAAACGTCGATTTTCCTGCTCCTCGGATGCTGCCTGACCTGCCGTGCTTTTCCAGCACCACTCTACTCTAGACCTGAATAATTAAGTCCAGCTCTTTTCCTAAGTACAGATTTTAAAGAAACAAGCTTCCAGTTTCAGCCTTCCATCTCCTTCATTTCTTAAATTAGAACTGTGGTCTTCCAAACCACTGGGACTTCTTCTGAATCTAGGAAATGTTGCAAAATTATAATCATTACCACAGCCACAATTTCACCCATTAAAGGACAAAGTTGCATAGATGCAAGTCATCCAATTCCTGGATTGACAGCTGATTTTTTTTAATGTTCCTCCCTCCCTTTTATCTTATGATCTTCTACTACTCACTTGACTGAGTGGTTTGCTAGTCTATTTCACAGGGCAATTAAACAATTGCTGTAGTTCTGGAGCGATATGTATGGCCAGACTATGGCAAGACAGCAAGTTGTTTTTTTTGAAAATTGGATTTTACGACTAATCAGTAGGTTCATAGTAACCATTGATGGCTTTATATTCCAGATTTATTTGATTCATTTGAATTTAAATTCACTGCCCGCTCAATTTATTTTGAACAAATATCTCCATATCAAGGGTCGCGTCTGTGGATTGCTAGTTCAGTAAAGTCACCATTACATCACTATACCCCTACTTAAATACATTAGAACCTCATTATTCATCTAAAACAGACACAAAAATGTGTTAAATCCAAAGTTCTCATGAGTTTCAAAATAAATCCTTGTTCAGAAAACTGTCAAACTCGATTTTGAACAGATCAGTGCTTTGCACCAGGTGGATGTTCAGAATAAAATAGAATTTCGAATAGAATTTAAAATAGAATTTATTGTCATGTGTACTTTTACATTCAAAATACAGTTGCTCCACCAGGGTGCCTACAACAATGACAGAGTGATCCATAATTTTGAAAAAGTAAAATTAAGACAGGGTTCATCACAGTTCAGTTAACGGCTCCTGGGCTCAGGAAAATGTGATTAAGGAATGATGGAATACCCTGTAGATGCAGTTGGGATAAGACTGCCATCCTCAGCCACTAGAGTACCAGGCCAGGAGCTTCCACCAAAGACAACCGCCTAGCTGGGTGGAGACCACCACTCCTGGATGAAAACATTATGACAGTCCAAGTGCTTGCAATTGTCAAAGAAAAAAAAATGCATATAGTCCGTTCTGATACAACACAATAGTTCTGTTCTCATGCAATCTCACGTTTTTAGAAAATCATGCAATAGCCATGTCATTTAAACTAATGGGGCTGGAATCATGTTATAGCCAATACAGGTAAGGAAGGTTTGCATTCCATAAATAATGGTTTAAATTCTTCAATCGTGTTAAAGCTAATTTGCATTGAACAGACATGAATTATAGCAGAACCGACTATACACAGATTTTGCAGATCTCTGTGTCAAATGACCACAATGGAAACTAAACAGTTGGAATGAAAAAATATAGATAGTATACGTAAATGTTGGTAGCTGGCTAGCAAAATAATCCTGATATTTTGCCCAGTAAAGCTAGGTTTCCGATTTTATATAGGCTAAGTTGAATTTCATTTTTAAGTTTTGCGCAGTGCATTCAGCTCATTTCCTTTTAAGATTCACCTAAGCACAGGCTAAAATCATCAGAGCAGACAATGCTACTTACAGGAGACTGATTTATGGACTAGATCGCCATTGCCATCAATTATACACTATTATGCATTGATGAGCAATGTACATCTCAATTTGGAATATCATCCTGTAGTGTAAAGCTCCATCTAGCAGCCAGGCCCAGAATTAATAAAGCACTTACAATTTGCATTTTACAATGTCAAAGAAACACTTATATACTCATCAGAACCTCTATTTGAAATGTTAAAACTTTAGATAAAGGTGTCTATGTAGTCTGGAGCAGCTGCTTTTCCAGACTAGTCTTTAATTTTAGCCTGACAACACAACTAATTTTTTTAGGAGCAGTATATCGCAGACAGTTTTTGAGGTGATGGAATAACAATGCTGATGTATTATGATAGGTTCTAAATCAGAGGTTCCATGATTAAGGTGGCAATGAAACACATTGTAAGCATCATTTCTGCTTCCCTACCCAATGTCACTTCTGCCTACCTTCTCAATTCTTTTCTCGTAAAAGGAGTTACCATTCTTCCTTATCTACCATATTTCAGCTTTTCAAATTTACATACCTCCTCTGAGGAAAAAATCTTTGCACATTTACCCATTTCAACAAGTTCTTCTTACTTGAACTTAACTACACTTCTAGATACAAGAAAGGATTTAAGTTATTTTTTGTCTAATTATTTAGATTATCACTGGCAGGATTGTCATTTTACTTTATACAATGTGTTCCAAGTGGCTTTCAAAGAAACAAGAAACAGAGTACAAATTACACCCCACAATTGTCTCCTGAACAATAGTAAATTTTAAAAAGGATAACATCACTGGATGAACAATTCAGAAGCATGATTCCATGTCGAGTCATAAAGTCATGCAGCTGTACAGCATGGAAACATACCCTTTAGTCTAACTCGTTCATGCGGGCCAAATATCCTCAATTAATGTAGTCCCATTTGTCAGCATTTAACCCATATCCCTCTAACCCATTCCTATTCATATGCCCATTCAGATGTCTTTTAGATGTTGTAATTGTACCAGCCTCCACTACTTCCTTTGGCATTGTTTCATATATCCATCCTCTGTGACAATGTTGCCTCTTGAGTGCCTTTTGAATCTTTCCCCTCTCACCTTAAACTACAGTCTCTAGCTTTGGACACCCTTAATCATAGAAAAAGACCTTGGTTATCCACCCTATCCATCCAACCTTTATAAGGCCACCCCTCAGCTTCTGATGCTCCCAGCCTATGCAGCCTCTCCATGTCGGTCAAATCTTCCAAACCCGGCAACATCCTTGTAAATATTTTCTGAACCCTTTCAAGTTTAACAAAATTTTTCCAGTTGCAGAAGATTGTGCAAATCAAATCCATTCTTCATCTCGCAAACCCATTATGAACTCTCACAACAGGGGGGAGGTGACCTAGCCCATTCTCCAACAAGATATCTATAGGATATGCATAATGCAAACTTACTGCCCTTTTACCAAGTTTTTTAGTTCAACTTAAAACCTCTCAAAAAGGAAATCACCTCAACCCTGCTGATTTTCATCCAATTGCAAGACACTTACTTACATATTTGCGATTATCATGTTCTTGGAAAATTTTAGTATACCATAACCAACTAAATCAAGTAAACTAAACTTAAACATTAAAAAGGAAAATTGAACTCTCAATGCCGACAACTACACCACGATAGGGTAACCATATTGCAAACATTATCTGTAAAAGAACAATGTTATAGATTGATATTGGAATGTGATGGTCCTAGTAATGTACAGGACTTCAATAAGAAACAAGAAACAATATATACAATGCTGTCTTTGCACTGCAATGAATGCTTACATTCACAATTTCACAGAGGTAGGTACTAATCTTAACCAGATTGGTGGCAATCTTACACAATAGTTTATCCTGATTTTAAATCAAGTGAAAATGTATTTTTTTCAAAAGAACACAAGAGGAAAAGAAGTGAAAGATACCTGTGCAATACAAGTCACTCGTGCTATCTGATGTGCAGCCTGGCAGAACATAAATATAGGGAATTCAAAGAAAGGAAATTGTTGATCATTTCAATTCTCTCTTTTATAAGGTGCAATTAGACTGTCAGTTTCACACCATTTCTTTGTTACTTCCCTCTTCTGATACTTTACAAATCAGGACAAATCCACAGTTACCTGATAAACAACACCTTTACTTTTAGCAAGAAACATGTTATTTTGCGCCCTTCTTGTCTTCATTAGCATGTCAGAACCACAGGTAGCAGATGTTCCACATTTTCTGTCAATTCTCCTTAGAGAAATGCAAAAGCTACTTGGGTTTGCTTTAAATTTAGTCTGATGTCCTTTAACTTTCCATATGGTGCTCCCTCCATAGCAGGGGAGATGAACAATGAGCAAGTTCTACCTTTGTGTGATACAGCTCATTGGTCTGCAAGAACTACACAGTACTCAGTACTGTGATTAACTGAGACTAATGTTTATTTAAAAACAATAGTATTTGCAGGAATTAAGCTCAGCTTTTACATGGATTTTCCATGAATATTTTACTAAATTACTCAGGTATAATTGTCATTTCATGTAGTTAGTTGCTACCAGCCATAGTAGATGCACTATTATTGATTTTGGATATTTCTGCATGGAAGGGACATGGTCAGCCAGGTCATGCTTCTGATTGGATTCTCCCAATACTTCACCTGAACAGAGTGCAGTCAAGGATACGGTTACACACAGTCACAATGTCTCAAAAACGTCAAACTGCCTACTGACAAAATCGTCCCCACACACATTCATGATTAACATTTTAGAAAACTGCCAGAGTGCATCTGAGCAAGAATGTAATAGTCCAGTATTGTACAAGTAGTAAATGGTGAGACCTCAGCACTCACTACTACTTAGGAGCAAAATAAACTTCTGTTATTTGCATATGCACAGTTACACAAGGAGCTGTGCTGTATTTTAAGTGTCCTCAATTCTTTTTATTCATTCACGGGATGTGGGCATCACTAGCTGGGTCAGCATTTATTGGCCATCCCTGATCACCCAGAGGACAGTTGAGAGTGAACCACATTGCTGTTCGCCTGGAGTCATATGTAGACGAGACCAGGTAAGGACGGCAGTTTTCATCCCTAAAGAGTATCAGTGAGCAAAACGCTTTTACTTTCAAACAATTGACAATGCTTTCATGGCCATCATTAGATTCTTAATTCCAGGTTGTTGAGCTGAAATTCCACCACCTGCTATGGCAGGAATTGAACCTAGGTCCCCAGAAAATTATCAGAGTGTCTATATTCATAGTCTAGTTAACTTTGAATCTTTGACAGTGTAGGATGGGGATGTAGGTTTGCTCGCTGAGCTGGAAGAGTAGCATGTCTTAATTATTCATTCCATTGGATATTAGTTACTCATGGAAATATAAAATAGCTTTTAAAGTAACAGACACAAAGTAATAATTTCTCTCTTTAAACCATTATTCTGTATTTATTTCACTTTGTGATTTTGAATTGAAATGACTTAAAGCTTACACTTCCTTAGTCTACAGCCTTGTGAGGTGAAGGGGTGGAATTTCTGCTGTCCCAACAAAAGTGGAAACCAAAAACCTCTCTAAACTTCACCATACCATGTCATTGATGACAACACTGAAGATGTTGAGACATCTGTGGAACTCCTTTCTAGTCCAGTTTCAAAAATATTATTCTGTCAAACAAGAATTTCAACTGCAGCAGCGTCAGAAGATCTGAAACACAAATCTCCTATGTTCATGGATAAACACTTTATTCAATGAAACAAAGAGTTTATTGATTCATTGGATACATTTTGTTCTTCTAACTGATTTTAAAATAGAAATTTGTCCACTTTTTGGAAAATATAATCAGGTTGAATGGAAACCCTATCAATGTAAATCTTAGAGGAATATGGCCTAATTTCTAGATGGGTCATAGATTGTTCTATGTAAACTTACAGTGTTCTGATCCCAGCTGATGATAATACTGGACAAATGAGGTCTGAGAATGAAATCTGATTGTAAGTTTATTTTTGTTTGTTGTGGTTGTTAGTCACAAACATTTTCAAACAAGGTTGGAAATGATCTTAACTAACAGAACATAAATTTATAATATAAAAAAACAAAGCCACTACAATTAGAAAGATCTTAACACAAACATCAAAACAAAGTTTCAAACTTTTTCTCAACTTTTATTTTCCCTGTATTCATTCATGGGATGTGGATATGACTGTTTAGACTAACATTTTCACTCATCCCCAATTGCCAAGAGCGCAGTTAAGATTCAACCACATTGCTGTAGATCTGTAAGCCAGGCCAGGTGAAGGTAGTAGATTTCCTTCCCTAAAATGATATTAGTGAACCAAATGAAATTTTACAACAATGGTTTGGTTGCGATTGGACTTGCTTTTAATTCCAGATTGGAGTCAACTTAAATTTCTCCATCCTCCGTGGTAAGATTCAAATGTCCCCAGAATATTAACCTGGGATTCTGGTTACCTGTCCAGTGATATTACTGCAATGCTACTGCCTACCTCATCATTACATCAACTCCAGCATCATCCACGATATGAATCCTAGTGAAATTTAATTGTTAGCTTTTTAAAAAAACAGAACTTCAATAGTACTGTCCAGTCTCTTTTTCATGAATTGTGCAGACAGCCATTGTTTAACAATTCCTTTCCACTTCTGCAGCCATAAACTTCCAGTTTTAATGATATCAAGTTTTTTTTCTAAACATGTTTTATACTTCTATTCCTACTCTTACTAGCACATGGCACCGGGAGTAATCAAGATATTGCCACATTTGAGGACTGACTTTTTAAACCTCCTGTTTAATTTGCTGTATTCTTTCTTCAGGATCTCATGCTTTCACTTCCTATGTCATTGGTACCAATGTGTGTAATGTCCTCCTACTGGTCACTCTCCCCTTTGAGAATATTCTGCATCCTCTCATACCCTGGCAGCCAGGAGGCAACACACTGTTCTGATGTCTTGCTGTCAACCGCAAAAACATCTTCATTTGGAACCTAAAGTATAAATTCCAAGGGTGGCACGGTGGCTCAGTGGTTGGCACTGCTGCCTCACAGCACCAGGGTCACAGGTTCGATTCCAGCCTTGGACGACTGTTTGATTGGAGTTTGCACATTCTCTCCATGTCTGCTTGGGTTTCCTTCGGGTGCTCCGGTTTCCTCCCCCATTCCAAAGATGTGCAGGCCAGGTGAATTGGCCATGCTAAATTGCCTATAGTGTTAAGTGCATTAGTCAGAGGGAAATGGGTCTGGGTGGGATACTCTTTGGAGGGCTGGTGTGGACTTGTTGGGCTGAAGGGCCTGTTTCCACACAGATTAGAGAATCCAATATAATATAATATATGACCCTCATTACAGTAGTGTCAGTCTCCAATTAAGTGAAATAAGTGATGATATTTGAAAAGAGTCCATGTTACAGAGGTAGAGCTGGATGCGTTAAAACACATTAAGCTGGACACATCGCTGAGATCTGATCAGGTGTATCCCAGAACTTTGACAGAAGCTAGGGAAGTGTTTGCAGGACCCCTTGCTGAGATTTTTTTATCGGTATTATCCTCAGGTGAGATGCCGGCAGATTGGAGGTTGGATATCGTTTTGCCATTATTTAAGAAAGATGGTAAGGAAAAGCCAGGGAACTATAGGGCAGTGAGCCTGATGACAGTGGTGGGTAAGTTGTTGGAGGCGATTCTGAGGGACAGGATTTACATATATTTGGAAAGATAAAGATTGATGTGAAATAGTCAACATGGCTCTGTGCATGAGAAATCGCGTCTCAATAACTTGGTTTTTTTAAGAAGGGACAAAGAAGATTGATTAAGGTGGAGTGATGGACGGTGTTGAAAAGGACTTCAGCAAGGCATTCAAGATGTTCTGCATGGCAGTTTGGTTAGCAAGATTCAATCACATGGAATACAGGGAGAGCCAGCCATTTGGATACAAAATTAGCTTAAAGTAGGAGACAGAAGGTGGTGGTGAAGGTTTGTTATTAAGATTGGAAGCCTGTGACCAATGGTGTGTTGCAAGGATTGGTGCTGGGTCCACTACTTTTTGTCATTTATATAAATGATTTGGATGTGAATATAGGAGGAATAGTTAGTAAGTTTGCAGATGACACCAAAATTGGTGATGCACTGGACAGTGAAGAAGGTTACTCAGACTACAATGGGACCTTGATCAGATGGGCCAATGGGCTGAGAAATGACAGATGGAGTTTAATTTAGTTAAATGTGAGATGTTGCGTTTTGGTCACACAAATCATGGCAGGACTTATATAGTTGCTGGTAGAGTCCTGGGGAGTGTTGCCAAACAGAGAGACCTTGGGGGTGCAGATTTATAGTGTCTTGAAGGTGGAGTCAAAGGTTGACAGGGTTGTGAAGAAGGCATTTGGTACATTGGCTTTTATTGATCAGTACATTCAGTATAGGAATTAAGAGGTCATGTTGCAGCTGCACAGGACATTGGTTTGGCCGCTTTTGGAATACTGCATGCAATTCTGGTCTCTCTGCTCGAGGAAGGGTGCTGTTAAACTTGAAAGGATGCAAAAGTGATTTGTAAGAATGTTGCAAAGTTGAAGATTTTGAGCTACAGGGAGAGGTTGAATTGGTTGGGGCTATTATCCCTGGAGCATCAGAGGCTGAGGGGTGACCTTATAAAGATTTTAAAAATCATGAAGGGCATGGCTAGTGTGAATAGCCAAAGTTTTTTTTCCCAGGGTAGGGGAGTCCAAAACTATAGAGTATAGGTTTAAGGTGAGCAGGGAAAGATTTAAAAGGAACCTAAGAGGCAACTTTTTCACACAAAATTTGGTGCATGTATAGAATGAGTTGTCAGATTTAAGGGCCATCTCTGGATTGGTAGATGACTAGGAAGGGTTTAGAGGGATATGGGCCAAATGCTGGCAAATGGGAGTAGGTTCATTTCAGATATCTGGTTAGCGTGGATGAGTTGAATTGAAGGGTCTCTTTCCGTGCTATGTAACTATACAACTCTCTCACTTCAAAGCATCCCAGACTAATAACTATTTCTGATGCATTGCTTCCCCTGAACTGAAAAAAAGGTCCTCTTCAGAAAACTGTTCTAACGTTTGAGTTGAACTCTAGATTCTTCTGAATAAAAAGACTGAATTTGCACTTTTGAAGGCTAAATTGAATTAATTACTTTAATATTGCTCTGTTATAACCCCAACCATACAAACACTTTATCCATTAACACTAGAGGACTTCATGAGGGACTTAATTGGAGTCATATTCTTAGCAATGATGTGTTTCGGTCATTGTCCAAAAGCCTTGTGACCTTCTCCGAAAACTAAACTTTCATTGAACTGACCATCAACTTTATTCCTCTATTTTAAATTCAAAATCACAAAATAACAAATTACGTATATTTATCATAATGATAAATATTTACTGTCAGGTGAAAACTTGGTTTGCCCCTGCAAAGGAACAAAGCTTATCTTGTTCTCATTTGTGGCTCATTACATTGGAGGCCCACATTAAAAGAAACTTTGACACTTTTGTGATAGAAATCTTGGACTTCTAAGTAGTTTTAGACAACGCAAGAGCCCAATGGATTTGTATGCAATGACCTATTAATCATTTTGGCTTTTGCTAATAGCCACCCACTCCCCAAATTATAATGACTTGTCCTCGTGCTGAAAGTTGCTTTTCCAAGACAAAGTCTGCCAGACAAATCTAAGTGCTAGTGGTTTAGGATCAACAGCAACCTTGAAGTTAGGCATTTTCAGGTTTCCCCATCACACAGAAACATCTCACCTCACTTTTACAACCAACATTGCAACCCCAACCCCATGTCTAGCACCTGCACAGAAACTGCCTCTCGATTAAAATCCAGCCTCTACATCTTAATAATTCTTCAAATTTATTTGCTTAAAGAATCATCATTTACTTGTTCAGTCCATATAGGTCCCACGTCCCCCAAAGAAAATTATACACCATTTTGGTTTAGAGCAACTTCAAGAGTAAAATGGAGCAATGACAAGAAAATCATATTGTAATATCCAAAGATTAAAATTTTAAATACCAAATGTGCAGTTTCACAAATCTATTAAATTGCAACAATTTAATAAATTCTCTAATTTAGATTGACATGCAAAGTTTTAACATAATTTGTCAGTTTAAAAAAAGTCAACTGCTAACGTGTACTTTTAATTCCATTCAAAAGAAATTATATTTTAAAAGCACACAACACCAAAAGGGATTTGATAAATCACAAGGTTAGAAAATTCTATAATAAGAGCTTTTTAATTGTTGAACGATAGCAAATGTTTTGGTCCAGCTGAAGAGTTGAGCTTGTTGAAAAGCTTGGTTCAAAATTTTTTCCATGGAATGTTTAAGTTACAGATACATTTGGAATCAATAATTTATATGCACGGGTATACCAGAGTACTAACAAAACAGTCAAACTGCAGTGGCATATTGTTACAGTGGAATTTCATTTACTTTTCCAGTGGCAATAGACATTGAAAACTTACATAAGATAACTGAGCTACAGATGCATTCACAGATTGTTAAAATGTCACTTTCTGAAATGAACACAGGACAGTAATAACCATAGTGGCAGCAACTGTAACAGTAAACCACAAAACTCATATTTGAAGCAGAGATCACATTAACTTTCATGAACTGGTCAAGTCAGAGGCTCTAAGAAAGAAAAATAAAGAGATGTGATAAAGCTTGCACCGAAGATTAGAACAATTTTTCATGCAGAGAGAACACAAACAGTTATGTTACAATGTGGCAAATCCCACTTTATTCCACATCAGAAAATGCTGTTCAACATGTCAGTGTCATTCTCATTGGTTGAATATTTTGTGGAACTTGTGATTCCTGCATCGGTAAGGATTTCAATTAAACTATATGTACTCAAAAATGAAGTAGTACAGTGTTAATGAATTTAAAGAACATTCTTGACCTCAATATTCTCTGTAAAGCATCTTGTTTAGCTACACTGAGGCACAGATCAGTGACAGGCTGTGCAGAATAAAGCCCTATAAATTCAATTTGCTAGTCAGATGTAAAATGTGTCCCGTCTTTCATATAGCAGTATAATGGTTTGATATTACAGAATGAGATTTTAGACAAAATAAAATAAATTGTGATTTTTATTTCTTACACTGAATGAATTTCACAACATATTTTTATTCAAATTTTTGCCACTTAGAGCAAAATAATCCATTTTTTTGGAAGTCAAGAATATTTGATCTTTGAACTTAATTTTGGAGCTATAGGTCATATTTTTTCATGTAACACCGTTTAAAACCGTCAAACAATAATGGGACATAGCATGGTATCATTTGAAGTAGATAGTAAAGCTTATTTCAGATGGCTTTACAAAAATGATTAACATGTTTCAAAAATCAGGGAATATTTATCCTGCCACAGAGAATGCCAGTAAATTTCTGACAAAAGGTCAGACCCTGAAACATTAACTCTCACTCTCTTTCCAGAGTTACTGAGCATTTTCTGCATTTATTTAAGTTTTCCAGCACCTGTACTATTTTTTCCTTGTAATATTTCTATTCAAGTTGCCAATAAAGATGAGAAATAAAGCTATCGAGTTCTACAGTTGCAAGCCTCAAAAGAAAATAAATTGCAAAAAGCAAAAGGCTTGCTTTCAAGGGAGAGGCAGCAAATCATCTTCTATGGATGGTTTTCTGCACTTTTAGCTGAGCCAATTAAAAAAAAACAAAAAATGCTGGAAGCATGTATGATGCACATTAGTATCAGAAAACTTCAGCCAATTTTAGTTTGTAAGATGTTCAGCATGTGATTTGGCAGCAAATAAACCAGAAGAACAGGAGTCAGCCATTCAGCCCCTCAAGCCTATTCCATCATTCAATGAGATCATGACTGACCTGTAGCTTAACTCCATATACAAAGGCTATCATTCCAATAAAGGAACATTCATATGCTCAAGTATAAGAATGAATTATAGTTCAAAGTTGTAAAATTGTTTGATATTATTTAAATATACATAGCCAGTGAGCATCTTTGGTAATTTACATATCCTTTTGCCATACATTATGGGTCTTGGAAAAGGAAAATTACAACAGTACAGTATTTCATACAGCTCGGTGCTGTAGTTAATTAGAGTTCGAATGATAAATACATTGTCACACTGAGTCAACCAATACAACTTGCTTAACACAATGCACAGATGGCAATACACCAATAGCTATTCTCAATGGGGCAATCTTGCTATTCTAGTAAACGCGCTATAAACAAAACAACATCCCTGAACACTTCAGTTAATACATGCAGTCAGACTTTATTGCTACATAACTTGAAAATAGATGTTTGAGCTATACAGCCATAAAGTTTCAATACTTTAACACTGTGGCATATGTCAATATCAGGCTGGAAGCTCGCACGTGAAAAATGATTTTTAAATCAATGTAATCTTAATCGAAGGAAAACATCGCAACTTCCCACATTATTAAATTCTATCAAGAATTTTCTACAGTGTAAAAAACACCTTTAAGTCCCCTAGAAGACACCTTTTGTATAGCCATCGAATATGCTCGAGATAGATGGTTTCACTCCATTCAGTCAGTAATCATTCCTTTATGCACTTAGTGCAAGGAATAAAATAAGTTACTTCTTTCTGGTGGCAGTAAAAACTGCAAAGTACTAGATATCAGTAATTATAGGTTATGTTTTTTTATTGCCCAATGCTCAGTATAAAATTGAAAGCATGGTTGAGGTGAAATATACAAACCACGGGGGACAATTAAGAAATTAGGAATAAAGGTGAAAAGAACTATTTTTTCATCAATCGAGCGGGATATGCGACTCCTTCTACATATGCTGAACTCTAGTATTATAACATAGCTATTGTTGCATTTCAGCAGCAGGTTATTCATACCCAGAATTTTTTATTTTGGCCAGTTACAAGGTGAAAAATAAACACATTACAGAGATAAACGTGAAGAAAAAGAAGTTTGCAAAATGAAAAAGAAAATCGGCTACACTTTAGACACCGTCACATGAACAAGGACACAAGCTCTTGGTGCTTACACTGCTCCCGTCATAGTAAAAGAAAGTATATACAAATCAAGAAAGATATAAACCAGAAACTTCTTTTCTAAAATATGCTTTTTGCATCCCAATAATTGAGAATTTAGGCATTACAATATTAAAAATGCAAGGCACCGCCTTCACCGTCGACAAATAGCGATACTATGGCGATCTAGTTATACATCTAGAATGTATCTAGTTATGATGCTAAAGATGAAAAGGAAGAATGAAACAAACAAATACAGTCTCCATTGAGGGAGGTAATACAAGGAAAATAAGATTAATTAAAAAAAATTCTGAACAACTCTTGAATGTAATTTTCTAACAGATCGATTCCAAATGGTCATTTTCTTAGAACTGTAATCCGACAACATTAACTTTATTGTGTGCATATTCTATGAATATGACACTGTGTAGTGTTGCATGTAAACACACCTCAAAACTAATGGAGACACGGTGTTACATACAATAAGCAGACTGTTACCCAAATGAAACGTATATGTCATATCACTACATAAGAGTTTGTTTGCAGCTTTGATCATTGTCTTTGATCAGATCAATCAGAAAGCCACTCCATTTTAGCTTCTTTCACTCTGTCTCTCCAGGGATTTAGATGTCACAGCTCCATACAGATCTGACAAATCAGTTTTCGTTCTGATGAATCTCTGCTGCACAAAGCATTGGAAGTTGTGTATTAAACCTGACTGCTACCCAGTCCAAAAGGGTAGACGAGGGCTTTTGACCTTTGATTTTATCTGAGTAAGTGGCTTATTTAACATGATTAAAGGAACTATAACAGAATTCATTTAACAGCTTAGCCTGAAAAGCAATCTTTGGTTTCTCACAATCGTTTGCACTGACAGCTAACCTAGATTCCATCTCTTATCTTCTCAGCTGAACCCCAAGGGAAGGCAAAATATATTTTACATTGCACTTTGCCTAAAGGGCTTCCAGTAAAATTTAATTTTCTTACTGCATTGATTTTTCCATTATAACGTGCAAAAACCGAGCACACTCTCAGAAGAATTCTGTTAGAAAAAATATTTGATTGATTTTGCAGAACTGTATTAAAGCTGTGTGAGAACTTGATTCATTTTCTTTCCAAGGCTTTATTGCCCAATAATCCGAAAGAGCAACCTCCTTTTTCAAGTCAACATGCTACCAGTTACCATTTGATTCTTGTTTGAATCGACTGAACCCCATGAAAAACACCAGGTGAGGACTGATACAGTGACAAAAAGGAGGCCTTTATGTACAAAGCAGCTTTTTCTGAGCAGTGTGATGGCTTGCTGAAGTTCTATGACTTGCAGACTAATGAAAATGAATGGCTTCCAATCTATTGGGAGTGAAACCACTTAGTCATTGCTACCTGAGGATAGAAAACTGCACAGAAGGTACAAGGTCACAAGCCCCTGTCATAATTATTCTGTTTAATGAGGTATCAGAAGCACTGAACTAGTTCAAAGTCGACAGAGAGGGGTAGTTCACTAAGAAAATAGAAAAACAATGTCCATCATAACAGATGTGGAAATATTGGAAAGTACCAAAACCATTAGACTGAACTTGCATATTATACAATAGATCAAAACAAAACTATACAAAAATAAAAAAAACTGAATTAAAATTAAAAAAAACATATTAACACCTCATTCAGCAAATGATTTAAAACCTCCAATTTAGGGAATTTTACATCCAACCACATTCACAGAACGTCACTGAGTTATTGTGGTCCCCACTTTAAAAGACAGGTCAAACAAGTGGTAATGTGTTAGATACTTTTTTTTAAGCATCAAAACAAGATATTGAATTTCCATTGACTTTCTTCTCAACTTATTACCTGCCCCCCTCTCCCCATTATGTTCCAGAAAACATGCTCTTTGATATATTGTTGATTAGATCCATTAATAATAGAGCACGGGTGGAGGGCGGGGGGGATGGTGGTGGCGTAGGGGAGTGGGTTGACGCTGCATAACGATAATCTTGACGAAGTCGACGGAGAAGTCTTAACTCACATTCTGTAATCACTAACGTCTTATGGACAGTTATACTGTAGATGATACACGTGTGTTCTTACTCCAGCGAATCTCTTACACTCGGTATATTTTCGGCTAACGTGTGTTAGTTTGTGAATGACTGGAGGTTACTGAACAGTGCCCAGAAGCCAGTTACGGAGTCTATTCATAGAATCCTGCCCGTGCCTAATTAATTAACGGGAACAATTAGAAGGAATCTCCTCATTTGAAGCGCGACCGTTAATTACATTTGCTTTACCTGAAATGATTGGTAAACTATTGCAATCTAACGTTCGGTATGCCTGCAGCAGCCTTGAACAGCATAATGGGTAGAGCCACACACATCGATACAGTTGCACATAGCCACTGTTTGTGGTGCCCGTATTAACTGACTTTTGAGAAACGGTTCTATTTCGGGAACGCAATAATATCGGAATGCATCTGGGGGTGTGGGAGGGAGGAAAGGTTTCGAGCAGACAGATTCGGCGACAAACCGGAATGGTGGTTCTCCCCCAACAATCACCAACGCCCCCCCCCCCCCTCGCCACCACCACCACCACACACACACCAAACTGTTTCTCCGCCAGAAAAACCAGGGAGACGAAGATAAGGAGTAACATTTAAGAGCTGCATCAACACATCCTTTGAGCAGCAGTAGTTGGCAGTGCACATCAGCGCAGTCAATCTCATATTGCACATAGACCCACTTAACCCGGACCATTGCCTTCACATTTAGAGAGATCTACTCAGCAACATCACTCATCACTTCAAACAGAGGCAAATTTTGGGTGGGGAGAATATGAAAAAAATTCACATTTAAAAAAGAATGCACTGCAAACTTCGATCATTTAAAAAAAAGTCTAACAGTTCAGTTGCAACAAAGAAAACAAACCATTCCATCAGAAAATGTTGTCTTTCGGGTTGGTTTAGTAGAAGGCTTTTTTTTGGCGGGGGGGTGGGGGGGGGGGGGGCGGGAGTGTGGTTAAAAAGCACGGGATATACTCCTCCAACCCCACCAGTGGAACTTGGGGGGGGGGGTGGGGAAGTCTTTCCTGAACAACACTCTCAGGGAAGAAAAAGAAGCCATGGCAAACAAACCAGCAAAATTCCTCACAAGAGCAATGTAGCTTCCCACAGTAACTTCTGTCAGACTCAACTCAATTTAACAGAACAGAACTTTTTAATCGACCTTCCTCGCTCCAATGTTCAACTCCAGTTTAAATCACGATCTCTAAAGGAATCTCATAATTTTGCAAATTATCACAAAGAAAAATCACAATTTCTTGAGGAAAGTTAAAGACTGGTTTAAGTTGACCCTTGCCAAAAGGTCCCGCGCGATAGGATGAACAACCACTCCAAATTTCACACAGGTCTCTTATTTTTACCCTTCCCCAAACAGGTCGCCAAAAGCGAAGTCGTGCAACAGAACACAAGTTTGTTGGAAGCAAAAGAAACCACGCAGCACTTACTGTCCTGAGTCAATAATACCGCTCCACTTGCGGAAAGAAAGCCAACACAAAGATTTGTTTCTCTCCTCCTTCAGTCAGGGAAAAAAAAATTCCGAGTGCAGGCCTCGTTCTAGCTGCAAGCAAAGAGAAAATATATACATAGCATCACTCGTCAGTCTTCCCCCTCTGTCGAAATTAAAACGTAATCATTTTGGCTAATGAAGTCAGGTTAAGAATTAATCTGTACATTGTCTTGGATGACAGCTGTATGTCAGTCTAATGGAGCTTTACCTGCGCGTTTGTGAGTGGCAGCGTCTTCCTCAAACCCACACACATACATATATACAGTCCAGAGAGAGATAGGAGGCAGCAGCAACCCGGGAGTGGGCATCAACCAACTGAGCGTGTCTGTGTTACCGCTGCTTCCCTCCAACTCAGTAACACGGGAGCAGGAGAAAGTGGGTATGGGCGAGAGCTGCTGCTCCCATTACACAGACACACACTTTCTTATCTCTACCTGCATTTCTTGCGCGAACCGCTTGATGGCTTCCACAAAGGGAAGATTGCATATACACAGATAGAAAACTAGCATACCGCCTTCCTATCTCCTGACGGTCACAATGCCAAGTAAGACATAAACGATCCTCACTATTCTGCGAGGAAGTAAACCCCAGGCGCTTTATTTCCCAATCTCCCAGAAAAAAAATCAAGTAAAGGATTCTCGTAGTTTAGGGTTGACCCAGTTCAGGTAATGAAATAGGATGGAGAAGGGTTCAAGGGCAAGGAACCTTGTCATTCGAAGCATTCCCAAACACCATCAGCAACCCCAGCGAATTTCCCGGCAAAGTACATTTCTCAGTATTATTGATGAATGCAGTCATGACAAAAAAAATTTAATGCCCGTTATGTAAATTCACGGTTTACATAAATAACGGTTGGTGCAGTGATAAGTTACAAACACAATCCGAAACAGCGGGGGTAATCTCCAAAACTATTGGGGGTCATACTATTTTGCTGAAGCAGGATTTTTTTTTAGCATGGTGTATTAACTAGTTAGACTTGCTTAAAGGTAAACATATATTTACCCTGTAAAGCTGTTGGAGGTGTGAGCATTTTTGGCGACGGAGGTGGGGGTTACTGAGTTAAGTGAGGAAGGAACTCAGAGGGACCTGACCTTGTGTGACTGAGGGAAGAAAATCGCCTTGCGTCTTCAAGAGGATACTTAAACAATCAAATAGAGGGGGAACTCATTCTGATCATAGTGTTGAGAGAGGAGACAGTGAGTTTAAATAAAGTGGTAAGTGGTTCTGTTTGAAACACAGCGGAGGAAATAAGTTTCATAAGAACTGTCTTCATTATGAGCACAGTACCAAGAGATGAGGCAGCGAATTTTAAACGAGTGAGGGTGAGCAGGGAGTGACTTCATTCTGAATACAACACTAAGAGGGGGTGAATGTGGGAATAATCCAAGAGAGACATCGCAGGAAATCTGTAAATTCATTGGTTGATGTTAGTGAGTCAAGTTAAATAGTTGGAAACTAATATGAAAGTATCATTTATAAAGAAGCAAACAGCTACGTGGATTTAGGAAGGAACACTAACGAAAGTGCAACAACTTTAAATCAAGTCAAAGTAAGCTAAAACAATTAGACAAAAAGGAAGGAAGATAAAATTAACAGCGTAAGTGAACTTGAGTTACGAGTAAGTGTTTTTATAGTGAGATTATGCTTTATTCGAAGGGTAATAAGTAGTTTTCAGAGTTATGGGAAGGCAAGTCAGCGATGCTTACATCCTGTAGTCTGTATGAAGATGCGGGAATGCCATATGCATTCTTGTTCAATCGGCAACCCTTCCTGCAGATGTGGTTGAGTTCAGGTTTCAGAACTTAAGTATAGATTGGAGTCACTCATGTGTATCTGGGGAGTGAGTGAACTATGTAGATAGTACATATATGGGGGTAACCACTCCACACGTGGTTGACTACGAGGCGTCTAATTTCCCGATGAAGAGCTTATGCTCAAAACGTCGACTGTTCTGTTCCTCGGATTATGCCTGGCCGGCTGTGCTTTTCCAGCGCCACGCTTTTAGAGTCTAATTTTCATCAGCTAGTGAGCAGAACTGGAGGATCAATTCAGTGAATACTTGTTAGAGAACTGATATAGGAGGGATGGCATCAGATTACTGAAGTACTGGGACGAGTTCTGGGGCAGGTGAGACCTGTGCAAGCTGAATGGGGGTTATATTTCAACCAGAATGGAACTGATATCCTTGCATAGAAATTTGCTAGTGTTTTTTTTAGGGTTAGATTCAACTATCTTGTCAAGTTGATGGAAACCTGAGTGGTAACCCAAACTGGAAGAGAGTTCAGCTGGAAGTTGAAACGTTGTGAGGAGACTAGCAGACAGGAGAAACAATTTAAAGCATCAAGTATATCTTGAATGTAGAGTGACGGGGGTCAGAAAAAAAACAAATGTTTTTGGCACTTTGCCTGCAGCATCATGATCTAAAGGCACAAATAGAGATACCTGGGTATGGTTTAATTGCCATTCCAGAAAAATGGCTGAATGATGGCCCAGAACTGGGGACAGAATATTCAAAGACATTTGATGTTTCAGAAGGACAGACTGAGAAGGAAAGGAGATGGAGTTGTGCTGATAAGGGGAGGAATCTGAATACTAGAAGACAGGATCTTAGATGGGAAGGACAGAGCATGGAATCTATTTCGATGGAAAGGTAAAACAGAAAGGAACAACAGAAATTAGATGGATTTATTTATAGGCCACCAGATAGTAGTGTGGGGCGTGATCTTAATCTGTAGATGAAAAAGCCATGTAGCATGGGGAACACAGTTATCATGGATAAGTTTGATCTGCATACAGACCTGGTAAACCAAGAGTACTGAGGCTGTACTGGAGTGTGTTAGGAATGGTTTTTGAGAGCAGCATATTGAAGAGCAAACTAGGCTACAAGTTATTTTGGATCAAGTATTATGCAATGAAAAATGGCTAATTAATCTTGGTGTAAAAGAACTTTTAGCAAGGAATGACTACAATTTGGTAAAATTGTGCATTATGTTTGAAAATGAGGTTGTTGAATCTGAAGCAAGGGAGTGACATTTCAATAAGGGAAATTATGAAAGCATGAGGCTCATGGATGAGCTAGTTTGAGAAAATACAATAAAATGTATGGCTCTACAGGGGCAATGGACAGGCATTATAGAATTATTATATAGCTTACAGCAACTATACATTCCTTCAATGTACAAAGAAATCATAAGAAACATGTTATGGCTGAGAAAGGACATTAAGAATTGTATAAGATTAAAGAGAAAGATTAATAATGTGGTGAAAAATAGTAGTCAGTCTTGAGGATTGGGAAGGTTTAGAATAAATCTAAGGAAGATCAATAAACTAACGAGGAGAGGAAGAAATAAATGCACTCTAGCAAAAAGCATAAAACAGATTGTAACAAATGTGGGTATATTAGCAAAAATATTAGGAAACCTTATTATGGGGAATAGAGAAATGTTAGAGAAGCTAAATTGTTATTTTATATACTTCACTTGTGTCTATTTTCATTGTAGAAAATATGAGAAATCTCCCAGTATTAAAGATCAAGTGGTAGGGAAAATAAGATGTAAAAGGAAATCAGTATTTGTGAGAAGGTTGCACTGGAGAAATTAATGAGGCTCAAATTTACTAAGTCCCCAGAACCTGACAGGAAAAAGTGAGGACTATAGATTTAGGGTGTAGATTTGCTCGCTGAGCTGTAGGTTTGATATCCAGATGTTTCATTACCTGGCTAGGTAACATCATCAGTAGTGACCTCCAAGTGAAGCAAAGCTGTTGTCTCCTGTTTTCTATTTATATGTTTGTCCTGGATGGGGTTCCTGGAGTTTGTGGTGATGTAATTTCCTGTTCATTTTCTGAGGGATTGATAGATGGTATCTAGATCTATGTGTTTGTTTATGGCATTGTGGTTGGAGTGCCAGGCCTCTAGGAATTCTCTGGCATGTCTTTGCTTAGCCTGTCCCAGGATAGATGTGTTGTCCCAGTCGAATTGATGGTTTCTTTCCTCTGTGTGTAGGGCTACGAGGGAGAGAGGGTCGTGTCTTTTTGTGGCTAGCTGGTGTTCGTGTATCCTGGTGGCTAACGTTCTTCCTGTTTGTCCTACGCAGTGTTTGTGGCAGTCCTTGCATGGAATGTTGCAGATGACGTTGGTTTTGTCCATGGGTTGTACTGGGTCTTTTAAGTTTGTTAGTTTTTGTTTGAGAGTGTTTGTGGGTTTGTGTGCTACAAGGATTCTGAAGGGTCTTAGTAGTCTGGCTGTCATTTCTGAAACTTCTTTGATGTATGGTAAGGTGGTTAGGGTTTCTGGCTGTGTTTGGTCTGCTTGTTTTGGTTTGTTCTTGAGGAATCTGCAGACTGTATTTTTTGAGTATCCGTTCTTCTTGAATACATTGTATAAGTGGTTCTCCTCTGTTTTCCAAAGTTTGTCTGTGCTGCAGTGTGTGGTGGCTTATTGGAATAGTGTTCTGATACAGCTTCGTTTGTGTGTGTTGGGATGGTTGCTGGTGTAGTAAAGTATTTGGTCAGTGTTTGTTGGTTTTTTGTATACGCAGGTTTGGAGTTCTCTGTTGTCCTTTCTTTCACCTGTGACATCCAGGAATGCGAGTTTGTTGTCGGTTGCTTCCTCCTTGGTGAACTTTATGCCTGTGAGGGTGTTGTTGGTGATGTTAAATGTCTCTTCCACCTTGTTTTGTTTTGTGATGACAAAGGTGTCATCTACGTAGCGGACCCAGATTTTTGGTTTGATGGTTGGTAGGGCAGTTTGTTCTAGTCTTTGCATTACCGCTTCTGCAATGAATCCTGATAGCGGAGATCCCGTTGGTTTGCCGTTGGTTTGTTTGTAGATTATGTTGTTGAAAGTGAAGTGAGTGATGAGGCACAGGTCCACTAGCTTCATGATGTTTTTGTTGGTAATGTGATTGATGGTGGTTGCGGTGTGTGTGATGGTCTCTTCTAAAAGTGTGGTAAGTGTTTCCTTTGCTAGGAGGTGAACAGTGCTGTTACGTTGAATGAGATCATTGTTTCGTTTTCCTCTATTTTGTTGTTTTTGATGGTTTTTAGGAATTCCTGGGTGGAGTGGATTGAGTGCTGTGACTCTTCTACTAGGTATTTCAGTCTTGCATGGAGTTCTTTGGCCAGTCTGTAAGTTGGTGTTCCGGGTAGTGAGACTATGGGCCTGAGGGGGCCCCTGTTTTATGGATTTTTGGTAGTCCGTAGAATCGTGGGATGTTGGTCCCATCTGGTTGCATTTTTTGGAATTCCGTCTTGTTTAATTGTCCTGAATTGTGTAATTTTCTTAGGAGATATGTAATTTTGTTTCCTAGTTGTGGGGTCGGGACTAGCATCACCTGCTGGTCATTCGACGTAACTGCACTGTTAACCTCCATCAACATCGACCTGGCAAAGGAAATACTTACCACACTTTTAGAAGAGACCATCACACACACCCCAACCACCATCAATCACATTATCAACAAAAACATCATGAAGCTAGTGGACCTGTGCCTCACCACCCACTTCACCTTCAGCAACATAATCTACAAACAAACCAACGGCACACCAATGGGATCTCCGCTATCAGGATTTATAGCAGAAGTGGTAATGCAAAGACTAGAACAAACTGCCCTACCAATCATCAAACCAAAAATCTGGGTCCGCTACGTAGATGTCACCTTTGTCATCACAAAATGAAACAAGATAGAAGAGACATTTAACATCATCAACAACACCCTCACAGGCATAAAGTTCACCAAGGAGGAAGCAACCGACAACAAACTTGCATTCCTGGATGTCACAGGTGAAAGAAAGGACAACAGAGAACTCCACATCTGCGTATACAAAAAACCAACAAACACTGACCAAATACTTTACTACACCAGCAACCATCCCAACACACACAAACGAAGCTGTATCAGAACACTATTCCAATGAACCACCACACACTGCAGCACAGACAAACTTCGGAAAACAGAGGAGAACCACCTATACAATGTATTCAAGAAGAACGGATACTCAAAAAAATACAGTCTGCAGATTCCTCAAGAACAAACCAAAACAAGCAGACCAAACACAGCCAGAAACCCTAACCACCTTACCATACATCAAAGAAGTTTCAGAAATGACAGCCAGACTACTAAGACCCTTCAGAATCCTTGTGGCACACAAACCCACAAACACTCTCAAACAAAAACTAACAAACTTAAAAGACCCAGTACAACCCATGGACAAAACCAACGTCATCTGCAACATTCCATGCAAGGACTGCCACAAACACTACGTAGGACAAACAGGAAGAACGTTAGCCACCAGGATACACGAACACCAGCTAGCCACAAAAAGACACGACCCTCTCTCCCTCGTAGCCCTACACACGGAGGGAAAACAACTATCAATTCTACTGGGACAACACATCTATCCTGGGACAGGCTAAGCAAAGACATGCTAGAGAATTCCTAGAGGCCTGGCACTCCAACCACAATGCCATAAACAAACACATAGATCTAGATACCATCTATCAATCCCTCAGAAAAATGAACAGGAAATGACATCACCACAAATCCCAGGAACCCCATCCAACAAACATATAAATAGAAAACAGGAGACAACAGCTTCGCTTCACTTGGAGGTCGCCACTGATGATGTTACCTAGCCAGGTAATGAAACATCTGGATATCAAACCTATAGCTCAACGAGCAAACCTACACCGTAAACGTAAACCTGAGCTACAAACCTTCACAAACCTTGCAGGACTATAGATGCTAGAGATCAGAGGCGAAAAGTGTGGCACTGGAAAAGCACAACAGGTCAGAGGAGCAGTAGAATCAACATTTTGGGCATAAACCTTTCATCAGGAATGCGGAGGAGGGGAGTGTGGTGGGGGAGGAGGCTGAGAGATTATTAGGAGGGGAAGGTGGGTCTGGCGAGATGATAGTTGGGAAGGCGATTGCTTGGAAGGCTATAGGTACGTGCAGGTGGGAGATGATGATAGGTTGTAGGGGAGAGTGTAGTGGTGAGGTGGGAAGGAAGATGGACAGGTAGGACAGTTGAAGAGGGTGGTGCCAAGTTGGAGGGTTGGATCTGGGATGAGATGGGAGGAGGGGAGGACATTAATGCTTTGTGGTTGGAATGTCCCAAGGTGGAAGATAATGCATCTTCCTCCAGACTTCAGATGGCTAATATTTGGCACTGGAGCATGCCCAGGACTTGCATGTCCTTGGCAGATAGGGAGGGGGAGTTAAACTGATCAGTCACAGGGCTGTGGGGCTGTTTGGTGCGTGTGTCCCAGAGATGTTCTCCGAAACATTCTGCGAGTTGGCATCCTGTCTCCCCAATGTAAAGGACATCACATTGAGAGCAACGGAAACAGTAGATGATGTGGAAGGATCATTTGGGGCCTTGAATGGAGGTCAGGGGGAAGGTGTGAGCGGCAGTTTTATCCTCTTGCAGCAGCAAGGGAAGTTGCCAGGAGTGAAGAGTGGGTTGGTGGGCACTCCGATCAGAATTTTGCAGACACCATTCTCTGTGACTCCCTCATTAGATCCGTACCCCCCACTAACCCACCCTGGTGAAGGACTTATGCCCAAAACATTGATTCTCCTGCTCCTCAGATGCTGCCTGACCTGCTGTGCTTTTTCAATGCCACTCATTTTGACTCAGAACCTGAGAGTCTACAATCCAGGGTGTTGAGGGAGGTAACTATAGAAATGGTTAATATATTTGCACACATCTTCTAAAGTTTCATAGTTTCTGAAGTAATTTCTCCAGACTGGAAGCTGGGAAACATCTCTTTACTGTTTAAGAATTGAACAAGGGAAAGACAAGGAACTATCAACTCATCAGTCTTTATCAATAGTGGAAAAAATACTGGAATTTGAAATGAAGGATGTGAGTAATAGATTGTTGGATGAACTTTTAATTGGGTATAGGACTTATAAATGGAAAATTGTTTTAAAAACCTTGGAGTTTTTTGAGGATGTTACTAAGAAAATTGATAAAGGGGAGTTGATGGATGTCGTATATTTAGATTTGCCTAAGGTTATGATTAACAAAGAGGAAGTTGGAATAAATGGGTTATTATCGTATTGACAGTTTGTGACTCGTGGGGATCTGCAAGGATCAATACGTAGACCCTCAACTGTTCACAATGTAAACCAGTGATTTGGATTTGGACTAAATTTAGATTGAGGGCATCGCAGTTGCTCAGTGGTGAGCACTGATGTCTCAGAATGCTAGGATTTGGGTTTCTATCATGCAACTATCTGTGAGAGTTTGTACATTCTCTCCATGTCTGCATAGGTTTCCTCTGGGTGCTCATTTCCTCCCACAGTCCAAAGATGTTAAGGCTAGATGGATCAGGCATATTTAATTGTCCATAGTGTCCAAACAGGGTTACAGAGATAGGATGGGGATGGGTCTGGGTAGGATGCTCTTCAGAAGATCATTGTGGACTCAGTGGGCTGAATGGGCTATTTCCACACTGTAGGGATTCTATTCCCAGAAATTTCCAAATTTGCAGATGATACAAAGCTAAGTGTGAATATATCTTCTGAAGAAGACATAAAATGTTTTCAGGAGGATTTGGACAGGCTCAATGATTGGCTAAGAACATGGCAGATGGCTTACATTATGGAAAATTGCAAGTTTATCCAATTTGGTTGGAAGAACAGATGCAGCGAGTACCTTTTTAAATGGTGAGAGGAAATGTAGATGCACAAAGGGACTTGTGTGTCCATGTCATGGAATCACAGAGTCATAGAGATTACAGCATGGAAACAGATCCTTTGGTCCAACTTGCCCATGCCAACCAGATAACCTAAATTATTCTAGTCCCATGTGCCTGCACTTGGCCCATATCCCTCTAAACCCCTCCTATTCATGTACACATCCAGATGCCTTTCAAATGTTATAATTATACCAGCCTCCACCACTTCCTCTGGCAGCTCATTCTATACCTGCACCCTTTGTGTGAAAAATCTTCCCCTTAGATCCCTTTTATGTTTTTCCCCTCTCACCCTAAACCTATGGTCTCTAGTATAGAACCTACACTCCCCCAATGCAGGGAAAAGACTTTGTCTATTTACCCTATCCAAGCCTCTCATGATTTTATAACCTTCTATAAGTCACCCCTCAACCTCCAACGCTCCAGGGAAAACAGACTCAGCCGATACAGCTTCTCCGTATAGCTCATATCCTACACCTCTGGCAACATCCTTGTAAATAGTTTCTGAGTCCTTTCAAGTTTCACAACATTCTTCTAATAGGAGGGAGATCGGAATTGCATGCAATATCCCAAAAGTGGCCTAATCACTGTTCTGTACAGCTGCAGCATGACCTCCCAACTCCTATACTTAATGCGCTGACCAATAAAACAAAGGCATACCAAACGTCTTCTTCACTATCCTATCTATCTGAGACTCCACTTTCAAGGAACTATGAACCTGCACTCCCAAGATCTCCTTATTCAGGAACACTGCCCAGGACCTTACCATTACATGTATAAATCCTGCCCTGATCTGCCTTTCCAAAATGCAGCACCTCACATTTATCTAAATTAAACTTCATCTGCCACTCTTTGGGCCATTGCCCATCTGATCAAGATCCCATTGTATTCTGAGTTAACCTTCTTTGCTGTCCAGTCCAACTCTAATTTTGGTGTAATCTGAAAACTTACTAACTTACATCCAAATCATTTACATAAATGATGAAAAGCAGTGGACCCAGCACCAATCCTGGTGACACTCCCCTTGTCACAGGCCTCCAGTATGAAAAGTTATCTTTCACCACCACCCTTTGTCTTCTACCTTTGAGCCAGTCTGTATCCAAATGGCTAGTTTCTCTAACTTTGTGATCTAACTTTGCCAGCCAGTTTACCATGAGGAACCTTGTTGAACGCCTTACTGAAGTCCATGTAGATCACATCCACCACTCCGCCCTCATCAATCCTCTTTATTACTTCTTAAAAAACTCAATTAACTTAGTGAGACATGATTTCCCATGCACAAAACCACGTTGATTATCCTAATGTGTCTGTGCTTCTCCAAACACATGTAAATCCTGTCTCTCAGGATTCCGTCCAACAACTTGCCCACTGTCGATGTTAGGCCCACCGGTCTATAGTTTCCTGGATTCTTCTTACCACCTTTCTTAAATAGTTGCATCACATTATCCAACCTCCAGTCTTCTGACACCTCACCTGTGATTCATTCAATCTCTGCTGTCAACACCTGGCATATACTTCCTTCTTTTTCTTGACCAAAACCTTAATTTCTCTATTCATCCAGCATTCCCTATACCTAACAGCCTTGTTTTTCATCCCAACAAGGATATACTGTCTTTGGACTCTTGTTATCTAATTTTTGAAGGTTTCCCATTTTCCAGCCATCCCTTTACCTGCAAACATCTGCACCCAATCAACTTTTGAAAGTTCTTGCTGAATGCTGTCAAATTTGGCCTTCCTCTCATTTAGGACTTGAACTTTTAGAGTCGAGAGTGTGGTGATGGGAAAGCACAGCAGGTCAGGCAGCATCCGAGGAGCAAGAGACTTGATGTTTTGGGCAAAAGCCCTTCATCAAGAATGAGGCTGTGAGCCAAGGAGTGCAGAGATCTCCAGTCGATCCTTCTGCTCCTTGGATGGTGCCTGACCTGCTGTGCTATTCCAGCACCACACTCTCGCTCTGATCTCCAGCATTTGCAGTCTTCTTTTCTCCTCATTGATTTTAACTTTTAGATCTTGGATATTATTTTCCATCACTATTTTAAAACAAATGGAATTATGGCCCCAAAGTGCTCTCTCACTGATGCTCAGTCACTTGCCCTGCCTTATTTCTGAAGAGTAGGTCAAGGTTTGCACCTTCTCTGGTGGATACATTCACATACTGACTCAGAAAGTCTTCTTGTACACACTTAACAAATTCCTCTCTGTCTAAACCCTGAGCACTATGGCAGTCCTAATCTATGTTTGGAATGTTAAACTCCCCTACCATTACCACCCTATTATTATTTCAGGCAACTGAGATCTCCTTACAAGTTTGTTTCTCAATTTACTGCTGACTACTGGGGATTCAATAGTACAATCCCATTAAGGTAATCATCCCTTTCTTACTTCTCAGTTCCACCCAAATAACGTACCTGTATGTATTCCCAGGAATATCCTCCAAAACAAATATTATCCCTTATCAAAAACGCTGCTCCCTCTCCTGTCTTGCACCCCCCCCCCTTTCTATCCTGTCTGTTGCATTTGTATCCTGGAATATTAAGCTGCCAGTCCTGTCCATCCCTGAGCCACATCTCATAATTGCTATGATATCCCAGTCCCCTGCCAGTATATTAGTCCCCTTCCAGTTCAGGTGCAATCCGTCCTTCTTGTACAGGTCATTTCTACCCCAGAAGCGATTCCAATGATCCAAAAATATGAATCCTTCTCCCCTACACCAGCTCCTTAGCCATGCATTCATCTGCAGTATCCTCCTATTCTAGCCTCCCTAGCTCATAGCAGAAAGAGTAAAGCAGCTATTACTACCCTTGAGGGCCTCCTTTTCAAATTCCTGCCTAACTTCCTCTATTCTCCATTCGGAATCTCATCATTTTTCTTTCCTATGTCATCAGTTCCATTGTGTACAACAATCTACTGTTGGTCCCACTTCCCTTTGAGAATATGCTGCACTCTCTCTGAGATATCCTTGATCCTGGCACCAGGGAGGCAACACACCATTCTGATATCTCATTGTCGGCCACAGAAACGTCTGTGTCAGTAGTTATTAAAGCTTACGTAGAGGTGCAGCAATCTGTTAAAGCAAGCTATACAGTCTTGCCAACGCCAACAAGGGCAGGCTAAAAATACAAGCAATGGCTTTGTCCCACGAGTGAATAAAACATAAGTTCATTTGATTGGGATTGCAGTGATATTCATTCCCTCCACCACAGTCACACAGTAGCGCCAATGCGTACTATCTGTAAATGTGCTGCAGAAATTCACCAAGAGTCGTTGGTTGGCAGCTTCCAAATTCACAGCCATTACCATCTAGAAAGGAAGCAAATGCATGAAAACAAAATCACTGGCAATCCCCTTACTATCCAGACTTCGAAATATATTGTTCCTTTAGAGTTGCTGGGTCAAAATACTGGAACTCCTCCATAACAACATTAAGTGTAACTGCAACTAATGGACTGCAGCTGTTTAAGGAGGCAGCTTGCCATGACTTACTTGAGGGCATCTAAAAATGGGCATTAGATTTTGGCACAAGCAGCAAAGCTTACATCCTCTGCATGAAATAAAGTGGGTAAAATGCTAGAATCTATTATAATGATGTGATAACAGGGGACTTCGGAATTGTCAATAGCATTGGACAAAGGCAATATGGATTTATGAGGGGAAATTATGTTTGACAACCCTGCCTGAGATTTTGTGAGGATATATCAATCGAGTAGATAAAGGAAGCCCAGTGGATGTGGTGTATTTCGGTTTTCATAAAGCTTTTGATAAGAAGAGGTAATAGCACAACATGAACTCATATGGGATTGAGGGTAATATCCTAACATGTAGTGAAAATAAGTTAGCAAAAAGGAAACAGTGTAGGATAAAATGAGTCTGGGTGAGAGTAGAGGGCAGTCATGACTGGCGTACAATAACAAATCAATGCATAGACCCAAGCTATTCATAACATATATCAAAGATTTAGATCATGAAATTAGAAGTGGCCTTTTCTGGATTTGTTGATGACACAACAAAAGAGAAATTGACAGGTGAGGAGGACGTAAAGAGGTTCAAAATGTTTTAGACAAGTTGAGTGGCTGATTGGGCAAGTATGTGACAGACACAATATAATGTGGATAAATATAAATCTATTCACTCCAATGGAAAAACAAAATCACAGAGTATTATTAAAACAGTGATTAATTAGGAAATGTTGCTATACAAAGGGCTCTGAGTATCATTTTCCACTAACTACTAAAAGCAAGCATGTGGGTGAAGCAAACCAGGATGGTAAATGTTTTGAGTACAGGAGCAAGAATGTCTTAATGCATCTATGAGAGTACTTTGTGAAATCACACCTGGAATACTGTATGCAGTGCTGGACATGTTACCTAAGCTAAAATATACTTGCCATAAAAAGAGTTCAACAAAGGTTCACCTGACTGATTCTCAGGATGGCAGGTCTTTTAGTATGAGCAGAGATTGTTTGACAATGCTCAAGAACCAGCCAGAAGGCACTCAAGGGGGGGTTTCACACAATTGAGGAGAAAGTGAGGTCTGCAGATGCTGGAGATCAGAGCTGAAAATGTTTGCTGGAAAAGCGCAGCAGGTCAGGCAGCATCCAGGGAACAGGAGAATCGACGTTTTGGGCATAAGCCCTTCTTCAGGATTCCTGAAGAAGGGCTTATGCCCGAAATGTCGATTCTCCTGTTCCCTGGATGCTGCCTGACCTGCTGCGCTTTTCCAGCAACACATTTTCAGCTCTTTCATACAACTGATGTGAGCACTAGAATCCCACTAGAAGCTTGATTATCTGTTCAATAGTGGACCTAGAGTGTTGCCGATATTGGTAGTATTCCCTCTGCCTGAGGAATAGTGTAGAGGGATTCTGGTGAATTTTCCTTTGTTCCCTGGGATCCATCCATGCCTTTTGGTTTGCACTTGAGATCTGAGGCAGTGTTGCACAGGCAAGTTTATGGCAGCTATCTGGAAAGTAACATGCACAGAGGAAGCTCTTAGAGTTGCATACTGGTTGCATGTTGAACGGATAGAGTGTTCGATTGATCCTACTGGCTGATTGTTGGGGGCCTTTCTGGCCACTGGGTGTGATAAATGATATCCTGAGATAGAAGTAAGAACCAGTATCTTCTGGCTCTTAACTGGTGTGAGATGACTACACTGTCATAAGAACTATTAGCAAGTCTTATCCATGTTTTCTTTCCTATCCGACAAGATTGTAGCTGATCTGATTGTGACTTTAACTCCAATTGCCTGCCTGCTCCACAAAACTTTGTGAATCAAAATCTATTTTGGATATATTCATTGGCCCAGTCACCACAGTTCTCTGAAGCAGTGAATTCCAAATATTAAAAATCCCGTGAGAGAAGAAATCCCTCTTCTTTTCTGTGTTAAATGAGAAACTCCTTATTTTGAAACAGTTCTAGATTTCCCCCACATGAAGAAATATTCTTTGTGTTTATCATGTCAAACCTTCTCCAATACTTTGCAACAAGATAATCTTTTATCCTCCTAAACTCCAATAAGTCTTGATCGAATCTACTCAACCTTTCCTTGTGTGACAAACCCTTCAAACAAAGCATCAGCCTTCTGCTTCTAACATAATTGTATTCATCCAGATATAAGTTGACTAAAACCATCCACCTTTTGCAAAGATTGGACCAGAGTAACTCGGGAAATAAACTGTCATTTTCAAAATACTACTGCTTGCAAGTTGACCCTTGGAATGAGGAAGGAGTGAAAAGGTTCAAGGCAGTGATAACTTTGATCGTCAATTTACAGGGCATGGAAACCAGTGTATTCGAGGAGTTATGGTTTCCTGCTACATCAGATTTTTGACATCCCTGGTTAGCCCCACCTTCAGCAGTCAAACGTGTGTTAAAGTTTTGGGCTCTGTTTCCTTATGATATCTCTTTACTCTCCCATACTCTCCTGATTCCATGGGTTCTTCCCCTCCAAGCAAAAAGATGTTGGCGATCATTGTTACTGGCCAAAAATCTGAAAATTGTGCCCCATTGACAGATGGAGCTGTCCTTGTGCAGTGGCCATCCAATTTTGCTTAGCAGCCCTTCTACCCACTTTTCTTCCCCACGTTACCCAGTGCTTGCTAAATTCATTCTGTACTGTGTTGCTAAGTGTCCACTTCCCTCCATTGCAATGTAAAGTCCTTACAAAGTGCTCAGGCCCTATTTGTCTCCCTGCCCTTTTAAGGGTTAGAATAATTTTTTGGGGGGGAAATCCATAATAGACTGTTCATCTGTGGCAGAAAGCATGGATGTCCTAATGGGTCCTTTAAACAATTTAGCTTTAATTCCAACCAGTTCTTCACAAGCTTTACAATAGTGTTAGTTGTCCCTAAAGAAGAGGAAAGAACAATTCCCTTTTTCACTTGTCCAGTGATTAATACCAATGCTGGGATTACCCTTGAAACTGACACTGTAACTGGTGCCATTGCCTTTGGATAAGTCCCATTTCCATCCATTTCTGACTGAGCACAACCCTGAAAATTCCTGAACTGATATAGGGGAGTTGTCTTGAATCTGCATACCTACTTACATATTGCAAGTACTTAGGGAAAAAAGAAGAAAGAATAGGAGCTGATCAGAGAGAGGGGTGGCAATTCTGAACTCTTGTGTGCCTATCTTGTATTCATAAGTTGAAAGTTGATTGACATTTGACAAACCAATGTTCCTTATACATAATGCTCATTAAGGGGGCAGTTCTCATCAGGTAGCTGCCTTCTATGGGCAGCAGATGGGTCAGGAAAGATGGAGAAGGATCAAAGGAACATTTTGGTTAGTGAGCAAGATGATCCCATTTCAAGCCACTGGAACCAAAACACTTTGTGCCAAACACCTGTTCATCCTCTGGTATCAATGAACAGCCCTCAGCTGTCACAGGTTGTAGGTTTTTTCTTCTATTTATTCAAACTAATATTTCTGAATTGCTACTCCATAATTCCAAGACTTAACTTTCTGTGTGAGTTTAATGTGCAGAAACTGCAAACCAAACAAAAAAAAAGTTTTACAAAGCTCACAGCAGAGTGATGGACCTCTTCCATTAATTTGTGTCAGTTGTAATTTGGACATCATAGCAGTGCAGTGTGTTCTGGCACTTCTTTTTTCAAACAAATGTGGCCCCATTTAATTGGGCTGTCGCTATTTCTGTCTCTGAAAATGATAGTTCAAGTATTCTTATATATAATGTTCTGCAAAATTTGTGATTACCAACTTTTTGAAACCTTTCAAGCAACCTGACTTCCCTACCCCAACAGAAGACAAATCCTGCTGAAAATTACAGTTTATACCTATCAAGGTATATTTATAATTTCTTTTGGGATTCCTCTAACTTAAAAAAAAAACTCTCAGGAATTATTTCTTTCTTTCCTTCTGATATTTTGCCTCTTTTTCTATTTTCTATCTCTCCGTATGACTCTTGCACGCTTTTCCATTGTGCCTTTTATGTTTGACTCTTTTATCATTGTCAGTTTCTTTAACCTGCCTAGGGAAAGAGTAGGAGGTTTGGACTAATTAGGTAGCTCGAACACAAAAAGAGCCAATTCACAATGACAGGCTGAATGACGTCCTTCTATGCTGTAAGATCCAGTGATCTGTATGGCTCTGTCATTTTCTTTGCTGATGCCCAAACAGCAACCAACACCTGGCAGTTCTGATGTAGGGGAGGAGTGTTCTGACGTTAATTTGATGCACTAAAATAAGGCTGAGTTTTTGGGTTGAAACTTTTAACAGGGCAGGAGTTGGCATTTGTGAAAGAAGATATTTATGGAGGGATCTTAGTGAGAGAAAAGTGATTTCATTCAGTAGTGCACAAGTGTTTAATATTTGAATCGCAACTGGGCAGGACAGAGAAGACTGATGTGATCAATTACTCTATCTCAAGCAAGCTATGAGGACTGAGTCCTGTTCATTAGTGACTTAGCTGGGAAAGGGTATCAGTTAGCGCAGTTGGCTGGATGGCCATTCTGTGATGCCAATAGCATGGGTTCAGTTCCTTTTCCCATTTTCTAAGATGTGGTGACCCTCAGGTTAAACCATTACCAGCTGCCTCTGTCTCTTTTTTCTCTTTCTCTCTCTCTCTCCTGAATGAGACATTAGCCCTATGGTCTGGTAGGATTGTGGTGCCTTTACCTTTCCCAAGCCAGCAACAGTTCATGGACAGTAACAAAGAATAGAACAGCAGCAAGTGGGAAAACACTCATCAAAGGGAAGTGAAGTAGCAATGTCTGGAGCTTGGTGTTTTTGTTTTATTCCCTGAAATGAATATTGTGATCTGAAAGTAGCCTGCATTGTTAAACTCTTAGCTATGTGGTTAAATATTAAGCCAATGGATAAATGAATTCACTTTACCACTTAGAGCTATTGTTACCATTTTGATTCTGTGTGCATTTATCAATGCTTTTGTGAAGTTTTGAAATTAAAGGCAGACATTGTAGTGCTGGGATATCTAACATATTTCTCTTCCTCTAACATACAATGCCAACATTAGGCATGCCAGCTCAGTAATAACATGCCAAATAAAATGACCAAACTCCCTTTCGCTCCACCACCCTGCCCAACTCTGCAATCTGATTTAAATTATCATATTCTGTAATTTTTGTCAGTCCATGTCGGTTTGTAGTTGAGGTTGTGCAGTACATTCACATCTGCTAGCAAATGAGTCACAACTATCCCATCCCCAATTTCTTTGGAGACCTGAGGGAGCTGAGACTTCCTTCTCATTTGTCTGAGCTAGCTTTATACCTTGCCTCCAGTGGGAAATGATCTGTGACACCTTTGTAGACTCACATTTTAACTGCATGATCCACAACAGCATGAATATAATTTTTAAACTCTCTTTCTATAAAAAAAAATCTACACCTGATAATAGATTACAACGCATCTCTTTTTTCAAACTCTTGAATATAATCAACTCTTTCTTTTCCTGTGAAAATTATTTGATGAATTTAACTTCACATTCTCTGCAAGATCATTTCCAAAATGCTTTGTATCTACATCTGAACCAAAATTAAGTATCATTTAAGTACCTCAATTCTTAACTATTTTATAAATAGAGCTCCATAAATTAAGAAAAGGTGTTATGAAAGATATATAGATGTAACCTGTTTAACAAAATTTACCTTAATTTAAATTGCATATTGAAGAACAGCTCTTGTCTCTTTGGTTAATATCTCAGAGGAAATTGAAAACACATTCTTTTTGAATGTTCTTATAATGCAGGTTATGATAGTGTCCAAAATATTACCCAGTTAAGAGTTCAAAAAAGTTTTCACAACGATACTCTACATAGAAACTAGAACAATATTTCCTTTGCCAGTGTAAGAATGCAATATAATAGATCCTACTTGTGATAATCATGTTAAACCAGCAAATTATTTGCCAAATAAATGAATTCTATATTTAAATTTACCCCATAACCTTTCTTCTGTTTTTATTACATATCTTTAACTTTGGTATCACCTTTAATGATCCAAACTATAGTTTGTTTCCACAGCTTTGGTATGATGCCCAACAGAAACAGATAATTTAAGAGGTCAGCTTACTCGGGCTGTGGATAGGCTTTAAATTGAACAGTGAGATTTTGGGGATTGGGGGAGGTTTTATTTGCGTAAGAAATTATGGAAAAAGTTAAAGGGGGAGATTATTACATTTTCCAGAAAACATTTGAATATCACACAGGAGATATGGTTAGTAAGTTTGCAGATGACACCAAAGTTGGAAGTGTATTGGACAGCAAAGAAGGTTGCCTCAGAGTACAACAGGATCTTGATCAGATGGACCAATGAGCCAAGGAATGGCAGGTGGAGTTTATTTTAGATAAATGTGAAGTGCTGCATTTTGGAAAGTCTAATCAGGGCAGGACTTATACATGTAATGGTAAGGTCCTGTGGAGTGTTGCTGAACAAAGAGACTTTGGAATGCAGGTCCATAGTTACGAGAAAATGGATCACAGGTAGAGAGGATAGTGAAGAAGTTGTTTGGTATACATGCCTTTATTGGTCAGAGCATTGAGTATAGGAGTTGGAAAGTCATGTTGTGCCTGTACAGATCATTGATTAGGACACTTTTGGAATACTGCATGCAATAGCTCACTGCTATCAGAAGGAATTTGTGAAACTTGAAAAGGTTCAGCAAAGATTTACAAAGATGTTGCCAGGATTGGAGGGTTTGATATATTGGGAGAGACTGAATAGACTGGGGCTATTCTCCCTTGAGTGTCGGAGGCTGAGGGGTGACCTTATAGGGGTATGTAAAATTGTGAGAGGCATGGATAGGTTGAATCGACAAGATCTTTTCCCTGGGATGGCGGAGTCAAGAACTAGAGGGCATAGGTTAAAAGCGAGAGGGAAAAGATTTAAAAGAGACCAAAGGGGCAATATTTTCATGCAGAGGATGGTGCGTGTATAGAATGAGCTGCCAGAGTGGAGGCTGGTACAGTTACAATGTTTAAAAGGCATCTGGGTGGGTATATAAATAAGAAGGGTTTAGAGGGATATGGACCAAATGCTTGCAAATGGAACTAGATTAATTTAGGATATCTGGTCGACTTGGATGGGTTGGACCAAAGGGTCTGTTTCCGTGCTATATATCTCCATGCCTCTAAGTAGTAGGACAGAATATGGCAAAGGTCAGGAATCTAACTTCAGGCATAGCTGTTAAGGGACAACCGTGAGAAGTAGGGCAGTAAATACAGGACTGAGGGTGTTGTACTTAATTGCGTGCATTATGCAAACAAGGTAAACAAAACAAGGTAAATAAGTTTGCAGTGCTGATTGAAATTGTCAGATATGATGTTGTGGGTATTGCAGATGTCGCTAGAATGGGATCGGTGCTGGGAACCAAATATACTAGGATATGATTGAAAGGACAGGAAGAGAAGGTCAGATTGCCCTATTTGTAAGAAATGAAAGTAAATCAATAGCAATAAGTGACATAGAGTCAGCAGGAGTAGAATCCATATGGGTAAAGTTGAGCAACTGCAAAGGAAAAAAGACCCCAATGGGTGTTGTATGTAAGTCTCCTGCAGTAGTCAGAATATGGAGAAGAAATAGAAGGAGATAGAAAAGACATTTAAGGAAGACACTATTATAATAATCATGGACGACTTCAGCATGCTTGTAGACTGGGAAAGTCAGGTTGGTAGTGGATCTCAATAAAAGTTTGATCTCAATGCAGTTTGACAGGAGAAGCTCAAACCCTCTCAAAGACACATACGGGAATTCCTAGAGGCCTGGAATTCAAACCGGAACTCCGTCGACAAACACATTGATTTGGACCCCATTTACCAACCTCTGAGAAAAAGAACAGGCCAAGGCACATAAATAGAGAGCGGGACAGAACACCAGCACTTCACTGGAGGCTCACTGATGATATTACCTAACATGGTGATGAGACATCTGAGAACAAATCTTTCAGCTCAGTGAGCAAACTTACTAGAGAAACCTGTATCAGAGATAATAGTAGTATAGTTGACTTAAGTTAACTACAAAGTGAGGGAGGAGCTGGCAAGAGTTGATTAGAAGGGGACATTAGCAGGGAAGACAGTGGTGCAGGAATTTCTGGGGGTAATTTGGGAGATTTAGCCAGAATTCAATCCCAGAGAAGAAGAAAGAGGAGGACAAGGCAGCCATAGCTGACAAGGGAAGTCAGGGACAGCATGAAAGTAAAAGAAAAATGAGGTAAGGATTAGTTGGAAGCCAAAGGATTGGGGAGCCTTTAAAAACCAGCAGAGGGTAACAAAAGTAAAAAAACTATAAGGTGGGAGAAGATGAAATATGTGAGTAAGCTAGTGAGTAATGTAAAAAATGTTTGCAAGAGGTTTATAAAAGGTAAGATACAGGCCAGAGTGAACAATGAATTGCTTAAAAAAAAAGGCTGGAGAAGTAGTAATCGGGGCAAAGAAATGTCGGAGGAACTGAATGGGTGTTTTGCAACAATCTTCACAATTGAAGACCCCAGAACTTCAGGGGCTGTGGTGAGTGGAGTAGGGGATGGGAGAAGTTGAAATGTCTGAAGGTGAATAAATCGCCCACACCAGATGGACTACATCCAAGGTTCTGAAGAAGATAGCTGAGGAGATTGTATAGGCATTGCTGGTGATCTTTCAAGAAGTGCTGGAGTCAGGCAGGTTGCCAAAGGACCGGAAAATGGCTAATGTAACAACCCTGTTTAAGAAAGTAGGGAGGTAGAAGACAGGAAACTGTAGGCTAATTAACCTGACCTCTGTTATTGGTAAGACTTCAGAGTCCATTATTAAGGATGAGATTGCAGAGTATTTGGAATTGCATGGTAAAATAGGGTTGACTTAGCGTGGCTTTGCCAAACACAGGTCTTGCCTGACAAATCTATTAGAATTCTTTGATGAAGTAATAAGCAAGTTAATCAGAGGAAAGTCATTGGACATGAACTATTTTGATGCCAGATGACCTTTGACAAGTTACCACATAGAAGGCTGCTAAATAAGATAAGAACCCATGACGTTAGGAGCAGGGTACTGGCATGGATAGAGAATTGGCTCTGTGGCAAAAGATAGAGAGTAGGGAAAAAGGGGTCTTTTTTAGGATGGTAGTGGTGACTAGTGGAGATCTGCAGGAGCTAGTGTTGGAGCCAAAACTCTTCACTTTATACATTAGTGTTCTGGACAAGGGAATTGAGGGTATTGTTGCTGCAATACAATGTTGGAAATCGTGAGGTTATGCACTTTAGTAGCAAGAATAGAGGTGTAGCTTATTTTATAAATGGGAAAAGGTTTCAGAAACCTGAAGCACAAATGGATTTAGTAGTCCTAGTTAGGGATTCCCTTAAGGTTAACATGCAGGTTCAATTTGCAATTAAGAAGTCAAATGCAATGTTAGCATTCATTTTAAGAGGGCTAGAATACAAGAGCAGAGGTATATAGCTGAGGCTGTATAAGGCTCAGGTCAGACAACATTTGGCATATTGTGAGCAGTTTTTGGCCCTATGTCTAAAGAAGGATATTCTGGCATTGGAGGTGGTCTAGGTGAGGTGTACAAGAATGATCCAGGTTGAGGACACTGAATCTGTACTCAATGGAGTTTAGAAAATGAAGGGGGAATTTGATTGAAAGTCATAGAGTACTGAGGGACCTGCAGTGAATGTGGAGAAGATGTTTCCAATGGTAGGAGAGATTAGGATTGGCGAGAACAGCCTCAGAGTGAAGGGGGCGACCCTTTAGAAGTGAGATGAGGAGGAATTTCTTCAATGAGAGGCTAGTAAACCTATGGAACTCATTGCCACAGAAACCTGTGGAGGGCAAGTCATTAAGTGGCAGAGTAGACTCAATGAGCGGAATGGTCTAATTCTGATCTTACATCTTATGGTCTATGGCCTTTGAAAGGGCCACTATTGGTTGTCCCTCAATTTCAGGGTAATGATTACTCAGGGTAATAAGTTTCAATCATAAGTCTTTTTGTGACTGATCACTGGCTACTTCCTGACTCTTAGATCTTTGGATACATGGATCCTGGGATCTGGCAAGTGAGATTAACTTTCTTTTCCTTCGTTCTCTTTCATTCTCTGCCTCATTATTAATGCGTTGGGACTCAAGGTATGCTGCAACTTGACAGAAAAGTTATCACTATTTTGAAAGAGTGGTCACAAGCTCTTCTCATAAAAAGTTCCCCCCGCCAAACATTAACATCAATGCTGTTATAGTTTAAGGAGTGTCCTTGTAGCATGTTATTTTTCTTCCACCAGAACATTGGCCATTTGAAAGTTGAGAAAACTATGCAGGCGAGATAGTTTTCAACCATCCACTGTGTCCAGTTCATCAATATTGATTTTTGCATGTATATTTTCTTCCTGCTTGTGCTGCTGGCTTCAAGAAGGGTAATAACGTTTGCGTAAGGATCTTTGCACTGAATTTGGAGAATGCCAAGGAGGAACTGATGGAATTTTTGGGTGGAATTCAAACTCCTATTCAAGGCATTCATAGGCAAATATAGCAATCTACTGAAGAACCTTGGACATCCAAATCTTCTGGTCACAATCCAGAGCTCCACAATTTACTGAGTCAAATAATTTGGTGAGGTCGTGACTGCAATGAAGAATTTCTGATTTTATTTGCTACATTTTTCTTAGATTTGCCTGGCTGCAAAATTTCTCTGGAAGATCTAAAACTCCTGTTTGTGTGTGGTAGAATTTCGTCAGCAGTAGAAGGTAGCAAACTCGGGGGAATGCAAAGTACAGTGGAAATCTAGTAATCTCTCCCACATACACACAGACTGAAGTTGCTGGGATAGTTGAATCTTTGATAAAGATTTAGAGCAGAGTCAGGTAAGTGGATTTGAGATCAAGATTCGTTATGCTAAAATCAAACATATTTGAGAACCTTTTTTTTAATATTCACTCATGAGGTGTTGGCATTGTTGGTCCATTTCTAGTTACTCATCAGAAGGTGTTGTTGACTTGCCATCTTGAAGTGCAGTCCATGTAAACCCACAATAGCATTAGGGAAGTATTGTATTTGTTGGGTGATTTTATGTTTGTGGTCCACTGGACCCATAAGTGGCACACAAGGTAGATAGAGAGTAAGCCTGACAGGGTAAACTTTTGTGTAGATCTCTCAGCTCCACAGGCAGTGTTTAGACTGCCTCCCCTAGCTCTCACCTCCAGGTAATTGATCCCCCCCACTCTTACAGAGGCAATACATGCCCAACTACATACGTAACAGGAGGGAATGCCAAGAATTTGCCCCAGTGGTATTGAAGGAACAGTGATATATTTCCAAGTCAGGACGTTAAGTAGCTGGGAGAGTTGCAAGTGATGGTGTTCCCATGTGTTTGGTATCTTTTATCTTCGCGATGGAAATGCTTGTGGATTTAAAAGGTACTTTCAAAGGATCTTTTGTGAATTTCTGCAAGGCATCTTGTAGCTGGTACACTCTGCTGGCTGTCACTGGTGGATGTATGTTTGTAGATGTGGTGACAATCAAGCAAGCTGCGGGATGGTGTCAAGTGGCTAAAATTATTTTCTTTCTATGTTTCTAATATTCATGACCTACATTCACACATGCACAAGAAGTGGTCGCTTGAATGAAGTGATGCCAGTGAACATGCTGTAATACAGGCAAATATAAATTCATTCAGTTTTGACTGTTGATGGATGGAACAGAGTCCTTTTTACTTGATGATATGGAGGTGCTGGTGTTGGACTGGGGTGGATAAAGTTCAAAATAACACAATACTAGTTTAAAGTCCAACAGGGTTATTTGAATGTGCAAGTGTTTGGAGCACTGCTCCTTCATCGGGTTGTTAGTACTACCTGATAAAGGAGTAGTGTTCTGAAACCTTGTACTTCCAAATAAACCTGTTGGATTATAACCTGGTGTTGTGTGATTTTTAACTTTTTAAATGTCACAAATAGGTACAGAAAACAATCCATAAGGTTAATACATTGCCATCCTTCATATTTCGGAGTGGTAAATAAGCTATTCAAAGCTTCAACTATTTAAAGCTCTGGTTAGACACATCTAGAATATGGTGAGTAGATTTGGGTATCACTTAGAAAAAATGTTTGTCATTGGAGGGAATAAAACTAAATTTTCCTAAAATGATATTATAAAAGTACAATAGTGCACATGTTGGAAATCTGAAATTTAACTTTCAAGAAGTCTTTTTCTCCAACAAGATTTTCGTTCTATTCTCTCCTGACATCTCTAGCTTGATTGCTTTCTGTTTGCCTTTCCACAGTCCTATGAAAGACCCATGACCTGAAATGCTCACTGTTTCTTTCCCCACAAATACCTTCCACAACTGGTATTTTTGGAATTTGTCTTTTGGTTTTAAAGAAGTTATGACTTGAATGCAAAGAATTTAGCTGCAGGAAGAGGTTAAACAAGGTAAGGTTATAGTCACTGGAATATAGAAGATTATGAGCTCCCAAGATATTTGAGAGTGACAGGTGGCATAGTTGTTTCATAACCGAGCAGTCGCGTCCCTTATGATGTGAATCAATTCCCACCATGGAAACTGATTGAAATTAAGTTAGTAAAAATCTGGAAGTAAAACCTGTAATGATGACAATAAAATACTTGTTCACTGTCCTAAAAACCCACCTGGAATGGAAATCGGATGTCCTTATGCAGCATGGCGTACATGTGACTTTGGATTCACAACAATATTGTTAACCCTCCTTTGAAACTGAAGTTACAAAGTCTCTTCAAGGAAAATGATCTTGATCTGAGAAGAATGTAAGATCTAGCACCTGTAGTAAGCAATTCAATCCCTTGAGTCTGGGCCACCATTTAATATGAATGTGACTGATCTCATTTTGACTTAAATTCCTTTTTCCTGCCCACTCCCCATAACCCCTTAACCTGTTACTATTTAAAAATCTGTTTATCTCCTCCTCAAACTTATCCAGTGTTTTGTGGTCCAACACATTCTGGAGTAATTAATTTCACAGATTCATGACCCTTTTGAGAGACGTTATTCTTCCTCTTTTCTGTCTTATATCTTCTACCCATTCGATTAAAACTATGACCTCTGTATCTAGATTGCCCCACAAGAGGAATGAACAGCCTTATGTTTTAGTGCAAGAATTGTCGTTATTGCAGACTCGTTCAAATCAAAATTATAATTGTTCTCTTCTATCCAATTTAGGTAAAGTATTCCGTTCAAAGTCAAATATATTGTGACTCCTGAGTGGATTAAACTGCTTTACTTTTTAAAAATATTCTGTTGTTTGAGGGATACGTTTTAGTGGATTGTTTTGACAGGAAAATGGGTCAGAAGCCATTAGCCTTTCTCCCTATGACCATTTCACCAAAATGTACTCATGTTTCTCTGAACCTGATAATCTTATTTAATTTCATTTTTAGGACATAGCACTTTACTATGAGTGCAAGTTTAAAAACTCTGCTCTGTTTGTATGTATGTTGTGTTTTTCCTTGTGGTGACACTGACTGCAAACAGAGCTTTAAGAAAAGTTACTAAAGGGAACAAAAAATGAAAATGGGGAGCAACAACTGGCGGGAAGGCTAGGACTGGAGAGAACACAATAAAAATTACATTCGGATCTACCTGGAGTGAAACATAGAAACATTCGTTCATGCAAAGCATGGTAGAATTTTAAAATTCAATGTCACAAAAAAAAATGATGCTTTATCCATAATTTTATAACTGAAATGTATACATATTTATTTGGTGAAAAAGATATTTTATGGCATTGAAGCAGGCTGGGAAGAGTTTCCTGCAGTTAACATCACAGTGTAATGCAACCTGTTCTTGCTGAAATAAGCAACAAGAAAAACAGCATCAAGGAGAATGTGTAAGTTCATTTGCTGTAAAAAAACCCTGATATTATTGATTCTCTATGAATTGCAATCAGTTGAAAAAGTGTCATATGAAGCTCAGAAATAAGTGAAAATCAGGAGAAATGTAATAAAGTAGCATAAATAAAGCAAAATTGAGAAAGGGAAGGAGGTTAAAATTCAAGTAGGAAGTAAGTTTAAGATTAAGACACGGTATGGCAGAAGAGCTGTGCATTACATGGCCTGCAATATGTGAGAAATCTTCAACTCTCTAGGTGACCACATAGGCTGGTTTGATTAGCATGAGTTTTGGATTTTGGAACTTGAATGTCGGCTAGAGTCGCAACAATGCATCTGACAGGTGAATAGAGACCACATTTTTAGATAAAGTCATAGAGTCATAGAGATGTACAGCACAGAAACAGACCCTTTGGTCCAACTTGTCCATGCCGACCAGATATCCCAACCCAATCTAGTCCCACCTACCAGGACACGGCCCATATCACTCCAAGCCCTTCCTATTCATATACTCACCCAAATGCCTTTTAAATGTTGCAATAGTACTAGCCTTCACCACTTCCTCTGGCAGTTCAAACCACATACACACTACACCCTCTGCATGAAATAGTTGCACCTTAGGTCTCTTTTATATCTTTCCCCTCTCACGCTAAACCTATGCCCTCTAGTTCTGGACTCCCCCACCCCAGGGAAAAGACTTTGCCTATTTATCCTATCCATGCCCCTCATGATTTTGTAAACTTTTATAAGGTCACCCCTCAGCTTCCGACGTTCCAGGGAAAACAGCCCCAGCCTGTTCAGCCTCTTCCTACAGCTCAAATCCTCCAACTCTGGCAACATCCTTGTAAATATTTTCTGAACGCTTTCAAGTTTCACAATATCTTGTCAATAGGAAGGAGACCAGAATTGCATGCAATATTCCAACAGATGTCTTGTACAGCCGCAACATGATGTCCCAACTCCTGTACTCAATACTCTGACCAATAAAGGAAAGCATACCAAATCCCTTCTTCACTATCCTATCTCCCTACGACTCCACTTTCAAGGAGCTTTGAACATGCACTCCAAGGTCTTTTTGTTCAGCAACACCACCGAGGACCTTACCATTAAGTGTATAAATCCTGCTAAGATTTGCTTTCCCAAAATGCAGCACGTCACATTTATCTAAATTAAACTCCATCTGCACTTCTCAGCCCACTGGCCAATCTGATCAAATCCCATTGTAATCTGAGATAACCTTCTTCGCTGTCCACTACACCTGCAATTTTGGTGTCATCTGCAAACTTAATAACTATTCCTCTTATGCTCACATCCAGATCATTTATATAAATTTTGTAAAGAAGTGGACCCAACACCAATTCTTGTGGCACTCCACTGGTCACAGGCCTCCAGTCTGAAAAACAACCCTCCACTGCCACCCTCTGTCTTCTACCTTTGACTTATGCCAAAAGGTAGAAGACTTTCTTATGCTTGATCAAATTAGTATTGAGAAGGAGGAGCTACTAGTGGTTTTAGTAGGCTTGAAAGTAAGTTTACAGGTGACATAAAAATTGATGTTTTAAATAGCAAGGAAGAAAGCTTTCGACGACAGGACAATATAAATGGGCAAATTTAATCCTGAAAGGTATGAGGTGATGTATTTTGGAAGGGGTTAAGGTGGCAAGAGAATACATGTTAATAAAAGGATCCTTTGAAGTACAGAGGTTCAGAGAGACCTTGGCATGCATATCCATTGTGATCAAGCATTCACAGGCCCAAAATTGGACAATGTAAATTGGTTCACAGCCAGAGAAATAGGGTCTGTCAGAAAATGAAATTAAGTAAATGAAACAGTAGCCAGCAGCTATTAGCTGCAGAAGACAGTGGAAACCAAGGTCAAAGAGGTCACAAAGATATGGGGAACTAGTTACAAACAACCACAGGTTTGTGTATTGGAAAAGTCTGGATCAGACTCTCTGGCACCTTGACTTCCAGCCAATGTCTGACCATGTGCAGTTTATACCACCCCCGTATTACAACACTGTTGGTGCAATCCCATTGGATGCTTTGAATCCCACTCATGAATCCATTGACCAAAGCTCACAGAACATTTTGGAAGGTCTGGGACAAGGGGGATAAAAATAGATATTTGGAAGCCATTACCTCAGTGAAAGATCATGGTAGAAGACCATATGGCAATCCAAGAAGACCAGGAGAAGATCTGACATGACCTGTGAGACCCACCTTCATGGAAGACAACAGCCCTACATTGAAAAGAAAGGAGATTCCAATGGCTCAGCTCAAACACATGGATTGTTGCAAATTAGGTTAAGGTTACATCCTTTCTCAAATGGATAGTGCTAGATAGAGAGCAAATATAGTGGGAATTTGGGAAATGATCATATGTTTTTAATTAGGAATATTTTGTGAATAGAACAGACTTTGAGCTGCAAATTGAATCTCATGCCCCTGAAGAAGGGCTTATGCCCAAAACGTCGCTTCTCCTCTTCCCTGGATGCTGTCTGGCCTGCTGCGCTTTTCCAGCAACACATTTTCAGCTCCCATGCCCCTTTGTCTTCCTTACAGGCAGAGCACTTGGGTAAAGTGTTTTTCATCCACAAGCTGGTGCAAGTATCGCAAGCACAGGCAATCCCATTGAAATCATTGATGGCAGCAGGTCAGGTGGACAAGGTGGATATGAAGGCACATGAGATATTTACCTTTATTAGTCAAGGCATTGAATACAAGAGCAAGGAGGTTATGATGGAGCTGTATATAACATTCAATAGGCCAAAGCTGGAGTACTGACTGAAGTTCACTGAACTGTGGGACAGGTATGATTGCAGTCGAGGAATTGTGGAGGTGATTCAGCAGGATGTTGCATTGAATGAAAATGGACTAGATCGGCTGGGGTTATTTTTCTTAGAGTAGAGAATGTCCAGAGGAGGGTTCTGAATGAGATGTTGAAGTATAGACAGAGTAGATAGGGAGAAACCTTTCCCCTTTATTAAAGGGGGTGTCAATAACCAGGAAGAAATGTTAATAAGGTCAGGAGCAGAATGTGTGGATGACTGGAACTTGCTGCCTCTAACAGTGGTTGGAACTCACAAGACATTGAAGATGAATTGAGATGAACACTTTAAATGTCACAGCATATGAGTCTACAGGCCAAGTGCTGGAAAATGAAATTAAAATAGATGGATATTGTTATGTATATAGTTGGGCCAACTGTCTGTTTCTTCTGAACTGGTCAGGTGACCCAACAGGGAGGAACTTGGGTCCAGTCTGGAATTGGCAGAGGAGGTGTGAACATCATCAAAAAAGTATTCCTGTTCAGATTTACTATTTGTCTACCTAATATTATAATTCTTATTTCCAAAGGATCACCAACATAATAGATGTTTGATGATGGGTGAAAGATTTCCTTATGCGTGTAAAACTATGAACGCTAAGAACTTTATAAATTATAAACCAGAAAATTTGCAACATTAATAAGTTACTTCTTTTCTCTTTCCTTTGTTATATCTGATTCTCAATGTCCTTCCATCTCTAATTCCTTTGTGAATCATTTTCCAACAAAAGCCCTGTTTTGGATTGGAGGGTTAAAATTGTTGCCATTTGTGTTGAGTTGCATAATCATAGTCAGATTAGCAATTGAGGGCTCTAAAAATGCACTTCTGCTCAGAAGTATAAATCAGAAAGTATTCCTTCTCTTGAATACTAAACATACCCACATCCATAACGTTATGGAGATCGAGATCAGATTTAGACTTGGTATGCATTCCAATTAAGCCATTAGCTCATTGCCTAAGCAGACAAATTTACATAAAATGACCACTGGAGTTAAAATTTAAAGGACTATTATCAGGCACACTATTGTGTTCTAAGTAGCATTTTGGGAAAAGAGAGGAGGAAATAGGTTAAAAATTAAGAGTTTTATAGCTCATAAGCCAGAAAGTTTACAACATTTCTAAAATAAAGTAACAAAGCATATCAGTTTCTGTTTCTTATTAATAATTCAGACCTAACCTACACTTTCAGCAAGAGCTAAAATTGTTAGCAAAAGATGCCAGTGGATTGTGTTCACATAAACCACCAGCAAGATTCATATCGGGTCTTCTCTTTTTGTACAGTGATTAAATCATTGAACAAGCTCATTATACCGGATGCCTTTCTTATCTGTGATCTTCTGCTGTGACAAAGCATTCAACTTTTGAGTAATAGATTTTGAGGTAAATTCTGAAGAAAAGTCTATGCAGATAATTAGGAATGGGCAACAAATTCTGGCTGTCTGCATTGCTCAAATCCTGTCTAAAATGGTGAAATAGTTTACCATTTTCTTGTGAGTGAAACAGGTGATATTTTCTGTTTTAAACTTAAAGAAAAATGACTGATGGGATTATAGACTTAGGTCTACTGCCTATTGACGTCCGATTGTTCATAGATATTTACTGTACTTGAATGTTTTTTTGCTGGAAGACTATTGGTCTGAGATGGAAGATGTAATGTATAGTTCAATACCTTAGAATATGAGATGGCAGATCTTCGTGGCGGATAATGTCCTCAGTTGAACAGTGACTCTGATGAAAACCTCTTAAATGGCCATCAAGTTGTCATTTAGGATCCTGCCAACCACCAGTTGGCTTTCACTGGTGATAGAGCCTCATGGCCTTCACAAAAAATTATTTTAATATTTTAATGTTATTTGCTTATTGTTAATGTTAAGTGCCTTCTTCAGCCTTGAAAAGCTAATTTTATATTGTGGCATGTCAAAAGCTTCCATTGTGATTTTTAAAAATCCCCCCCACTTTAATATGTTAATTTATTAAAGATTGCATATGACATACTTTAGATTCTATTATTCCAATCTCATCTATTTAACTATCTGAGAATTTAATTTAGACGTGAATGGATTTGATGTGTTTGACTTCATGGGTTGCAGATTGTGAGAATGTTGCTTTTTTTAAATTCTTTTCTGAGATACGGGTATTGCTGGCAAGGGGTCATTTCTTTGCCTTCTGAAATTACTTTTGGACTAAGTGGCTTGCTATGTAATTCAGACAATGATTACGAGTCAACCACATTTATCTGGATTTAGTCTTCTGTGTAGAGCAGACCCGGTAAAGCCAGATTTCATTGTCAAGAAAATTGGTGAACCTGATTGTCAAACTGCTTGCTGACAGATCATTGCTGTACTCCCAAAGAGCACCCTCAGTTGGTATTAGATTTAAAATGCCATCAGGAAGTTAGATATCTACATTACAGAGGTTGCATCTTGTGGCATCTTTGATGACACAAAATCTGAACTAAAATTGGTATCCATTAAACTGTTATTTATGTAGATTATGTTGATTAGCCATATGTGGAACTTGTTTCAAATTTAATGCAAATTATTCTGATGTCATAAAAACGCATTAAATGTTGTAAAGGAAATCCACCTCACATCTAAGTGAGGAAAAATTTCTTAAAGTTGCTAAGTAAGTTTGGTTAAAACGGTAAGTTTAAGAAGCCTAAACCTTAAGGAGGAGACATTTAAGGAGTGGTGTTCAAAGTTTTGGATTCATTCTGTGAGGTGAGGGAAAATTGTTGAAGCTGAAGAATTTGCCTATCAGAGCATGCTGGTGAATTGGTGATTGTTTCATGTTGTCTGCATTTCTATGGGAGATGAATCCAACATTCATATTTACAGGATTTAACAGAGTATCTATGGCAATAAAAAGAGCTGATTCTTCACTAAAGAATTAGCCTGTCACAGAATTATTTGAAATAGCTGGCAGTAGCCAGTGTACATTTCAAAAGTGATTATTGTAAATCAGTAGATTTCTTTGAGGAGCTGACGGATACAGTTGAAATGTAATGAATGGATGGTGCATGAACTTTAAGTAGGCTTTTTGCAAGGTGAAACACAGGAGGTAGAGAGAGGTAAACAGGGATGGTGAACAGAGGTAACATTAGTTAGAAAGGATAAACAGTGTTTGAAAGTTATGGCAGTTCTTGAGTGTATTTAGAAGTTGGCAGGGGAGTCTCAGTGTTAATCATAAATACACTCTATAGTGCAGAAGCAGACCATTTAGCCCATCAAGTCCACACCATCTGAAAAGCATCCTACCCAGAACTATCCTCCCCACCCTATCCCTGTAACCCTGCATTTCCCATGGCTAATCCACCTAGCTTGCACATCTTTGGACTGTGAGACGAAACCCACACAGACACAGGAAGAACATGTAAACTCCACACAGACATGATTGCTAACAACTAAGCCACTGTGCTGACCAAGTTTTAGGATGATTTCTGCTTACTGAATTAATCAATGATTAATATTCCCAGATAGAGTTGTGTTAGAATTTCCAGATGATACAGACATCTTTATTTCAGCATGTCAAATAAGTCAAAAGGTACTTGTACAAAGGTATTACATAAAGTACTATGTCTATTTTTTTCCAATTTGAAATCATAGGAATATCACACAAAGGAGGCTGCACCAAGTTAACAGATTAAGTTGAATCAGGAAATGTTCTGCATGCCATCTGTGTACTGTCACATAAACAGAAATAGCTTATCTTAAAGGTTGTAATCGAGTCTTTTAACTAATGTGCATGTTATGCAAATAACATTATATTTCTCTCCAATGGGTTGAGCCTGTAGCCACTAGGATGGGTCTTCTAACATTGGTAGGCCCATTATGCTTCTTGTGGTCTCTGGAACTGTATTCAGATTGGCTAAACAAGCAGGAAGAATATTTGTAAAAGTAAAGGAACATAGGCTCATTTGCCTGCATAAAGTGATCAGTGTGCTCAAGAACTCCTTGTTTAATGACTGCTAGGCAAATCTTTTTATTAGGCCTCCTTTCAGATTTTTCATTGGAGTGAGGATGATGTACAAAGTTGAATGAAGTATATATGTGAATGTCTTTTTGATAAGGGGAAAATGTGTAGCAGGCTCATGGACTACAAAGTGTGAAGTATTGTGATTAAAATAAATTTTAAAGGAATTTGTTTGCATTATTTTTGAATACAAATTTTGATAATCAGATGACTATATAATCATACTGTTGTGCACATGTTGATTTAATTTTCTGATTGCTTCGAATGTTTGGCTAAATATTTCTGTGAATGTCCCATTATACTACTAAGTTGGATGCATATACACCCAAAAGATAGAAAGCTCGTTATGTTTGGTGGGGGTGGGGTGGGGGTGAGGTGGGGGGGCGGTTGGTGGAGTAATAATGGAGAGGGCTGATTTTGGAACATGGTGGAATGGAGGACTTTATCAAAATTCACAGACAGGTTGCGGAGGGCAAGGAAAGGTAATGCACTATAATCACTATACAAACAAGTGTCATTCACAACTTTGGTTGGAGTTCTTTAATTGCTCTGGCCAGGAGGCAAACCTAATTAAATGGATTCATAGAAAAGATAGATGTGGATTTGCAAGAGAACAACACATTCAAAAGATTGCAGAAATTAAAAGGTCCTGGTATAGGGAATAAGATATTAGCATGGATAGAAGATCAGCTGGCTGCCAGAAAACAATATGCATCACCAGTCTTTGGTAGGATGTGAGAAGTGGGGTTATATAGGGGTCTGTGCTAAGGCCTCAACGTTTTACAATATATATCTGTGCCTTAAGTGAGGAGACTGATGCCATGGCACCTAAAGTTGCAGATGACACCAAGATAAATAAGCAAGTAAGTTGGAAGGCAAGAGGAAGTTGCACACAGGGAGAAGTAATTTGAGTGAGTTGGCAAAAATTTGGAATTATAATGTAAAGTTATTCACTTTGGTGGGAAGAATAAAAAAAGCAGAATGGTACTTAAATGGAGAATGACTAGAGAATTTTGAAATGCAGATGTATTTAAATGTTTGAGCGTGTAAGTTGCAAAAATAAACGTAGTTTACAGGTATAGCACATAATTAAAAAGGCTAATGGGGCATTATTCTTTATTACAAGAGGAACTGAGCAGAAAACTTGGGAAATTACATTTCAGTTAAACAGCACATGTGGAATATACAGCAGTGAATGAAGTGAACTAAACTGACAGCAGCAAACATAAATTCACCATATCTATTCTTTAGGACTCCTCACAAAATACACGAGCATTTGAGATCTCAGCAGTTCAGAGCCCTACATGTAATTAGTTCTGATGAATGTGAGAAACAAACCATTGTTTTGATTGATAAGCACTATCTTCACATTCCAACCTAATATGTTACCAGGACCTTTTTACTGCTTGCCACCCTCTATTTTATATTACAACAAATCTTTGGACTCACAGCCAATCTTGGATCATCCTGTATAATGTGTCAAGGCTCTTTGAACTTTTGACAAGACCTCAACCTTGATGACAGTCTTCTTCCTGTATATAAAATATTCAAATATGTAGAAGGAATTGTACTAACTGTGTAATTTCTAGAGCAGGAAGATCACACAGCAGAGAAGACCATTTGGGATTTTATCCAATGATATGGACTACATACTCTAAACAATGTATTGAATTACTTGACATGAACTGTCCATGTCAGAAAAATTGCCAATGAGCAATCTAATTGCACAGCTAAACCTTCATCCAAGATGGCATCAAATATCTCTTCCTCTGCCAGAATTCATGGGTTTTAGGATTTTCATCTGCATTTTGATCGTATTTATGCTTGTGCACATGTTTCTGAGTTTGTCATTGAAGAATTATTCACTATTATCAAAGAGGAACTTTAATGATGCTCCAATCTTGTTACTTTTCATTTTCCTGACTTGTTTTGTTTATTATAATAATCCTTTTGTCCTGACTAAGTATTATTGTGGTAAGACTCTATCTGGTCGTCAGTTCTACAAAATGTAGAGTGAATATTTCAGTGTTTGATTCAAAGCTTTAGATTGATGGCAACTACTTTGTCAAATTCACACCTAAATGAAAGGCTTGCAATCTTACATGGAAATGTTCACCAATTCACTTTTGACAGTCGCACTGATATGGTCAATGAAGAGTGAACAAGTCTAAAGGAAGTGATTAGCAAAAGTTTTAACCTTTGGCAAGTAGGATAAGCAAACTGTTGATGTAAATTTAAGGCAATTTGCTTTCTTTAAAAAAAAATCTCTGGTTTGTATTAATTAATGCCATCAACACTTGTCTAATACTGATGAAAAAAGCAAGATTTTTTTTTAAGAGTTTGTTAAAATATTTGGCAAACTGCATATCCACTGACTTTCTAAATGTTGTCTGATTACGGTCCATTTCAAAATCATTAGTCCTTTTTTTGCTCCACAATAACTTTGGTATATCACTGGAGACTGCATAATTAGTTATTAGTTGGTTTATTTTCCATGAATTACAAGTCACTTGAAGAAGCTTGATGTATTTTAATTGCCAAACATTGAACAGGTAGTACTTTCATATTTCCTAGTCTTATGGTAGTTGTCATTCATTTAATAACTATTTATTAATAAAATTTAATAATAAAAACTAATTTGTTCCACAAAGTGTTGAAGTGCATGCAGATACTCAAATTTTATACTGCTGCACACATATGTGCCCTCAATGAGCACATTCATCACATGACATGTGGTTTGTTTAAATTTTTGCGGAATCATCATTGTTATTATTATTTCTTAGAATTCTCAGCATCATGCATAAATTTGGGGAGCCTGCGTCTCTGAATAATAATATCTCAAATTCTATCGAAAGATCCTTTTACTTGCTCTTTCAATATCCCTTCGATTCCCTTGTCCATTACTGATATTCTAATTTTATTTTCTGCTATAAAGGTCAGATCTCCTAAAGGTGCTTTCATCCTCATTGTACCTGTTTTAAAAATATGTTTGTATCCACCATCTAGATGAATTTAGAATCCAGATATCATCAAGCTCTTTTTACTTGTGGGACTGAAAACTGAAAGAAATGTTTGTTTCCTGAAGTACATTATAGAAAGTACAGACATCAGCTCTAACATCTGTTCTAACACCTAAATACCAAGGGCAACCCAACAACTTAAATGCTAGTATCGATCCACAAATCATCAATATTTAATCAGTAATTCAGAAACAATTGGTCTTCTTATTCTCTCAAAGAACATGGACATCGTGGCTGACCAGTATTCATTGCTCATCCCTATTTGCCCTTGAGAAAATATGCCAGAAACATCGACTCTCCCATTCCTCAGTTAATGCCTGACCTGCTGTGCTTTTCCAGTGCAACACTTTTCAACTTGAAAAGATAGTAGTAAGCTACTTTCTCAAATCGCTGCACTCTATGTACTGTCAGTTGACCCACAATGCCCTTCAGTAGGGAGTTCAGGGCAGTTAGCTTTTACTCTCTGGAATAATTCTGGAGTTGTACCAATCGAGCCAGATAAAGTGATTGATGGTGAAATGACATGTCTGATAGTAATGGTTAGGTCTGTATCCTGTAGATTTGAGGGGTGTTAGTGGGGGTTTTACCAGTGTCATTGAAAAGGTTTCTGAGAGGAAGGGCTTCAAAGGTGGATGAGAGAGGGTTCTTGAGCAAGTTGCCTACTACGTTAGGATTGGAGAGCCAAAGGTTGATGGAAATTAGAATATAGTGTATTCTTCTTCACACGACACCACTGTCGCTCTTCCATTAATATATCAATAATGTGAGACAAGGATAAAGTATGTGAACTAAAATATCAGCAACATAACTCCATTCTGAGAGTTGTATATATAATGTCAATGCGAAATTGTGCACAAATCTATTTGGATGCTAGATATGCTTTGCTGTATAACTTTCCATGTGAAAAGTATGCTATGTCAGTGGGAGTGGTATCAAATATTTTCATACATGTGCTGTACCAGTTTAATTTTCATTTAACTAAAGTAAGATTAAATGAGTAAAAGAAATTAATTGCAAATTAAGTTGGACAAAGTAAATAATAACATTTTAACATCATCATTGGAAGTGATCCCAAAGATGAGCTTCTTGCTCACTTATAATTTAATTAGGATCTATCCTCTTTAAGTGCGTAATTTATGAAAGATAATAACTTCCTGGAACTCTCAGCAGTTGTACATGCAGCTGTGAAAGAGTTCATCGTAAAATAATAAGAATTGCTTAACAAGCATCCTCAACAATTAGAAGAAGTAACACTTTTTTTCCTCTTCCCAATTTTAAATACACATTCAAAATTCAATTGCTACTGCAAGCACTTTATTGATGTTAGTATTTATCCACTCACAAGTCAGTGTGAATGCCAATTTTAATGATTTCCAATTAACATGTAATTTGTAGATTGGATTTTTTTTTGGAAGCACTTTCTGCTTTTAGCCATCAAGGTTGATCGAGCAATATTACCGAGAAGCTTAACATTTTGCCAAATGTAATAAGATTTTACTCTGCTTATGTGTTTCAACGTTCCAAAACATGAATTGACCCAAAAAAGAAATTAACAATCATTGAGAAAAGAAACTCTTAGAGGGTAATTATTTGCAAATTCAAGAAGTAAAATAGATTCATCATACCGCAATATGATGTAGACCTGTAGTTCATTTAGGTTGAACTGCAAAATATAACAGAAGGTGTGAGTGATTACACTTATCAGGATGAGATAATTAATTTGAAAGACATTAAGAAGGGCTAGCCCATTTTACACGTTAGAACCACACTGCAGAATTTTGTTATGAAAGCTGTTCTGGATGTAGTGGAAAGTTCAAGTTCTGGATCTTGGCATCCAGCTTTGAGAGGATAGTAGATGAAGTTTCTTCACAAAATAGTTTGAAAATTTGGTTATTTCTGTTGAAAAGACAGGCCTCCATTCATACAGAACTTTCCAAGATCACAAAATGTCCCAAAGTGCTGTACAGTTGATTAAATATATTTTAATATGATCACTGTTAGTATGTGTGACAAACAGCAGTAAAATTCCACAAAGCAAGCTCTTACAAACAGCACTGTGATAATCATTAAGTAATCTGTTTATATTTATGCCCGAAACATCGATTCTCCTGCCCCTCGGATGCTGCCTGGCCTGCTGCGCTTTTCCAGCACCACACTTTTCAACTTATATTATGATGATTAAGGAGCAAATGTTGGTGAGGCCACCAGGGGTACTTTGCTGTTCCCCTTCACTGTTTTCCCATAGAATCCTTGCATCCACTGTAAAGTCAGGTGTGAACTTGGTTTGAGATCACATACCAGAGATGGCATCCCACACAGTGCAGCACTTACTGAACACTAAACTAGAGCATATTTTGCTTTTTGTATTCAAGTTTCAAGAGAGGGACTTGAGTGCAAGTCTTTTTCATTGACAGCATCATCAATGAACCAAAGTTGACTGCTGGTGAAAGCTACTTCCTATCTAGGAATTCAAAACCAGCCCGCAGTGGTGAATGGTCTGCATTCTAACTACGTGGAGAGAATTTATAAATTCCCAACTATTCCAATTACCATTAGAATAAATTTAATCAATGATAATTCTCTTGAAAATTGCCAATTACCTCAGTGATTCTTCCAGCCAAGATTCTAACTTAGCCTGTCCCAAATATGCCAGTCAGAGAAAACAAGGGAGAAATCCAGCAGTGCAGGAGTAGCTTTACAGGCCGAGACACAACCCTTCTTTTTATGACACATGCAGTTGTAGTTCTACAGCTAATGTTTCAAAGGCACCTGGACAGTTACTGAGGAAAGGTAAGTGTATCTTGTAACTGAGAATCTATAGTGGTAGGTGAGTGAGTGGGGGAAGATGCCAGTTTGGTGAGGGGGAAGCTAAAATACTCCATTGGTGTGGAGGGCAGTGTTGAGCTCGGGTGGCAGGTAGATGAAGGGTAGAACGTCAAATGGATGTTAGGAATGAGGTGACAGGTGAATATTTTGGGAAGGTTGTCAGGTGGGTAAAGGGGAGGAAGGTGCCTGATGAAGGAGTGGGGCAGTACGCTAGTAGTGGATGAGTGCTTGGGGGAGGTCGGGGTTGGATAGAGTGTGTAATGTTGGGATTGGGGTATAGGAGTGTTTGTTCTGGCAGAAATTGGGTTGGTTCCACTTGGGTGGTGAGGAGGGTGATGCAACACAATGACATAAGGTCACAGTAACAAGGAATTACTTCTGAATGCTTCAGACAGGTTTGAATTGGTGATTGGAGATTTCAGTTTCCCAGGCAGAGCTCACATATTCTGCTGCATTGCCCATTCAGTTTAGTCCAAACATAAAACTCCAGTTTATGCTATTCCACTGACTGTCTGGCCGTTGGAAAGAATAGCAAAGTACTTCTGTATTGAGAAGATACAAAAAGAATTTTAAAACTTGCATCTGTCTTTATTCAATAATTCAGTTACAAGAGAAAATTGAGTATTTTATGTATGAAAATATTTAAAAATATAGGCACACTTTTATCTGGCAGAGTCAATGGTGTTTATTGTAATCAAAGTGAAAGGTCAAGTGATCAAAATAAAATCTACAATTTTTTTTCCAATGGTCAATGCCATTTCTTTAAAAATACAATATTTAGAGATCTAGATAGTTTGTTCGTATGTGTGAATTTTGCTGGTGAAGAACCATACTCAATCTGTATGTTTCATCAGTGCATTTGCATCAATTGTGAAACCCCTCCATGCTTATTACATCATAAGATTCTTCTTTTCACTTCCTTCTCAAAACAATCTCCATTCTCTGGATAGCATATGTTTTCAAAGAAGCATATAAATAGCATAAAACTAATCATTTTGCATGACTTCACTTTGTTTAAGCTCCAAGGTGGCAAATGGTCTCCCCAAGTTTCACAAAATAATCATAAATTATTACCAATAGACTGTATCTTTTGGTTTTCAGAATAACAATTTGAAATGCTATGAAACATTAAAGGTCACACAGAGCTTTAGCAATAATTTATGATACACTTGGTTTTCAAACCATCATATTCATGTTATGCACCATAAAAATACTTGATAAATAGTGAATATAAGTATTCTCAATAGAATTATATCTATATATGTAACACGGACACAAATATTTTTCTGTTCCAATAACCTCAACAAATATGTACATAATGGATAATTGTTTATTACTTAAAATGCTAATTGTATTCTTAATAGCTAGAACCATTTATTAACATAAAGTGCTATTAACAAGCTATTTTGAACAAAGTTAAATATTTGCATGTTACACAATATATCTGTTACAAAAGTTGGAGTTACAAGACATTTCCATTGCATCCAGGATCTGAAATTAAATAAATGTGACACAATTAAACAGTGAAGACTTAGTGTGACCTAGAAATGACAGTGGGTGATGTTATATAAATGCTGAATCAAGGATCGATTCTTTTCTTCATTATTTCAACAACGGCCCAGCTATATCTGTGAGAATAAATAGTACTCTTTCTCCCAATATTTCAGTACAAAGTGATTGGGCCATTGATCAAAACAAAATTTGGAAATATTTGCAGATAGTTGATGTCATTAATTTAATATGCTGCACTTAGTCATTTTAGATAGGTAAATTCGGTATCTCTTCAGAAGAAAGGGAATGGGAATCTTTAGCCACTTATGAAGTAAGATCAGCCACAATCATTTCCAGGGATATTCCAGACTGTTCCCCTGCCTACTACACAGTGTAAATGGAACATAAAGTGAAGTAATAGATTAGAAGTAAAAAAAAAAGCAATCACTGCATTGATGAAGTTTGTGAATTTGTCCATTACTCTTAGTCTGGGTACGTCCAAATAAGTTATCGCTGTTGGCTGCACGAGATGGGTCCAGCATTATCCACATCATCATGGAGATTTCCGAGAGGATACTGGATTTCCAAAGTTTGATCTCACAGAAATAGTATGGAAAACCAAATATAAAGTTAGAGATTGTGGATACACTGATAGTAATCTTCCAGGATTCCTTAAATTCTGGAATAGTCCTAAGGGTTAGAAAAGTGCCAATGTAATTAATCTATTCAAAATGGTGAGGAGAAAAAAAAGGTTAGTGTAGACCAGTTATTTTAATCAATTCATTTTTGGGGAAATGGTGGAGTCTATCACAATGAATATAATGGTAGAGCAGTTAGAAATACATAATATGATCAAGAGGAGTCAATATGGCTTCATAAAAGGGAAATCATGCCTAACAAATTTATACAATTCTTTGAGGAAGTAACAAACAATAGGCAAAGGGGAAGCAGTAGATGTAATATGTTTGAAATTTCAGGTGTTTTATAAGGTGCCATACATTTGGCTACTTAATAATGTAAGAGCAAATGGTGTTGAAGATAGGATATCAGCATGGATAGAGGATTGGCTAACAAATAGCAGATAAACTTGTGATAAGGGGTGCATGGTCAGGATAGTAGCCTGCAACTAATAGAGTGCCACAGCGATCAATGCTGAGGCCACAGTTGTTTAAAAAATATAATAATGATTTGAATAAAGAAAAGGAATGTATCATAGTCAAGTTTTCCAATGAAAAAAAAGTGGGAAGGCAAATAGTAAGGATTACACCAAGAGTCTGCAGAGGGATAGACAGGTTAAGTGTGAGGGATATACAGGTATACAGACCATCTGCAGGCAGATTGGATTAGTTTAGAATGACATCATAGCTGGCACAGACATGGTGGGCTGAAGGGTCTATTCATTGATGTTCTGTTCTATGTTCTATGTGAGGGTAAAATCTTGGCAGATGGTGTATAATATGGTAAAATGTGAAGTCATGCACTTGGCATGAAGAATAGAGGAGCTGAATATTATTTAAATAAAGAAAGATGCCAGAAAGGAACAGAAGGATTTGAGAGTCCTCATGCATGAATCACAAAAAAACCAGCATCCAAGTTCAGCAGGTAACAGGGAAGGTAAATAGAATCTTGGTATTTATTTCAAAAAGAATAGAGTATGAGCATAGGGAGGTTTCTCTAAAACTATGCAATGCACTAGCTGGACCATAGTTGGAATGTTGTGAACAATTTTGGATCACTTATCTTTAGAGGTATATACTGGCATTAGAAGCAGACTAAAAAAGGTTCATTAGTCTCCTAATAGGTTTGGAGAGGCTGTCTTTATAATGACAGGTTGAGTAGTGTGGTCCTGTACCAAGTTAAAAATCACACAACACCAGGTTAATTGGAAGCACACTTGCTTTCGGAGTGTCGCTCCTTCATCAGGTGATAGTGGAGGGCTCAATCCTAACACACAGAATTTCTAGCAAAAATTTACAGTGTGATGTAACTGAAATTATACATTGAAAATTTGATTGTTAAGTCTTTCATCTGTATGAATACCATGATAGCTTCACTTCTTTCATGTGTAAATCACAAAACCTTTTTTTAAAAAAGTTGCATTCTCAGGTTAGCTGTTAACAATGGGTGATAGTGAGACAATATGTTGAAGGTGTTAGCCCCCTGTGTTCACTGTCTATGCCATGATGTTTAGATTGATTCTAATCTAAAAAGTGAGATAATGGAGTTTTACATGAATTCATGCAGTTTTTGAGCAAAGTATAATGTAACCCTGCAAGTACAAATTCACCCCACAAAGTATATGTGTGCATATGGGTCTTTGTCTGTCTGTGTGTGTCTGTCTGTCTTGGTTGGGGGTTGTGAGTGCGAGAAAGTGTATGTGTATGTGTGTAGTGAGTGTAGAATGTCTTAAGTCTGTGAGGGGGTGCATGTGTGAGTGTGGGAGTGTGTGTGTCTGTAAGGGTGTGTGTGGGTCTCTGTGTGCATGTCTGTGTATATGTGTGTCCATGTGTATGTGTGTATAGGAGTGCCTGTGTTTGTGTGTGAGTGTGTGTGTGTAGGAGTGTCTGTGTGTGTATATAGTGCAACGGTGGTCACCTGTAATGTGACATGAACCCAAGGTCCCGGTTGAGGCCCTCCCTATGGGTACCGAACTTAGCTGTCAGCCTCTGCTCGGCCACTTTTCGCTGCTGCCTGTCCCAAAGTCCACCTTGGAGGATGGTCACCCGAAGGTCTGAGGCCGAATGTCCTGGACCACTGAAGTGTTTCCCAACTGGGAGGGAACACTCCTGTCTGTTGATAGTTGTGCGATGCCCATTCATCTGTTGTCGTAGCCTTTGCTCGGTTTCCCCAATGTACCATGCCTCAGTGCATCGTTGCCTGCAACGTATAAGATAGACAACGTTGGATGAGTCTCATGAGTACCTGTCATGTGTCCCCACACGTAATGACGGTATCTATGTCCACACTCTGACACGTCTTGCAGCGCCTACCGTGACAGGATTGTATGGAGTTGTCCTGAGAGCATGCCTGTCACTTTAGAAGAATGAGAAGCAACCTCAATGAAACATGTACGATTCTTACGGGACTTCTGAGGGGAATTTGAATTCAATATTAAGAGCCTAATGATGATCGTAAATCCATTGGCAGTTATTGTAAAACCCTTTTTGGTTCAGTAACATCCTTTAGAGAAGGAAACATACATCCACACCTAGTCTCGCCTATCTGTGACTCCTGACCTGCAACAAGGTGGCGGACCCTTAATCTGTGATGGGCAATAAAGGCTGGCCTGGCCAGCAACACCCTCATCCCATGAATGAATAAAAAAAACCCTTGACAATGTACATATGAAGAGATTGTTTCCTCTTGTGGGAGAGATTAGGAACAAAGGGTGGCACGGTGGCTCAGTGGTTAGCACTGCTGACTCACAGTGCCAGGGACCCGGGTTCAATTCCTGCCTCGGGCAACTGTCTGTGTGGTGTTTGGATATTCTCCCCGTGTCTGCATGGGTTTCTTCCGTGTACTCTGGTTTCCTCCCACAGTCCAAAGATGTGCCGGTTAGGTGAATTGGCAATGCTAAATTGGCGGTGTTAAATGTAGGGGAATGGGTTTGGGCGGGTTGCTCTTCAGAGGGTTGGTGTGGACTTGTGGGGCCGGAGGGCCTGTTTTCACATTGTAGGTAATCTAATCTAAAGAACATTATTTCAGAATAAAGACTGATGCGTTTAATTTCATCTCTCAGATGGTGGTGAATCTATAGAATTCCTTACCACAGAGCACTGTTGAGGTCAGGTTGTAAAGAATATTCAAGCCTGAGATATTTAATCTGTAACAGGATTGAGGATTATAGGGAAGAGGTAGGAAAATGGAGTTGAGGTTTATCGGCCATGATCTCATTACGTGGTGGAGCAGACCTATTGGGCTGAGTGATTTGCTTCTGCTCCCACATCTTACAGACTTGTGTGACTGAAATTGTGTTAAATACTTAATAAATATAAGAAATTAAATAAAGGATTTAAAGTAACATTACATAACATGATTTTTTAAATGATTTAAAATCACTGGAGAGGAATTTTAGATTTTGCCACAAGAAAATCCCAAAGTTTAATTTCTAGATCATGGTTTAAACTGTTCCCCAAGTATCTGTCCAAGAATAGCCAAATTAAAATTCTAGTAAATTTGTCAGGCATAATTTTCCCTTCATGAAGCCATGCTGTCTCTTCATGATCATGTTATTTATTTCTAAATTCTCTGCTATTACATCTTTTATCATATAAACTATCATTTTCCCAAAAACAGCGGTTAAGCTAATTGACCAACAGTAACTTTATTTGTCTCTTTCCTTTTTAAAATAGCCTTATTATATTGGCAATTTTCCAATTCTCAGATTTTTCTGGAATCTTAGGATTTCTGGAAGTTTGTTACCAGTGCTTCCATTATCTCTGTAATCTCTGTTTGTGGGACAAGCAAATCAAATGATGGTGCATAATTAGAGACTGAATTCAGGAGACCCCACTTTGTATTAAATGAACATTATTATCGACATGGGAGGAGAGATGAGCTGAAAACCCCAATTACATTTGTGTCTGTCTTTAATCACTCGGTCATGTTTGGAAATGCAAGTGTGTGTGTTTCTAAACCTCAATTAATGTTTGGTCAATTTGAAAGTGCTTACATCATAATTTTGCACATATTTAAAAAAGGAGATAATTTATTCATACATTCACCTCCAAAGAGCTAGATAATGCACACATTAGTTTTCCAGAAAGGTATAAATAAAGACGTTAGTATAATTCTACAAGTATTAAACCACAAGAATGCTGAACAGTACATGTGTCCAGCTCATGTTCGGAGACACCATCTTTGCAAGTTCAGTAAATAAGTAATCTGTTTTATTTAAGGTAAATTGAAGTTCAGATTATTTCAGATAGTGGGACAAAGTTAAAAATCACACAACACCAGGTTATAGTCCAGCAGGTATATTTGGAATACAAGCTTGCGGAGCACTGCTCCTTCATCAGGAAGCTTCTGGAGTTGGATCATAGAACACAGAATTCATAGCAAAAGACCATAGTGTCATATTAATCATACTTTGCATCGTTTGAAGCTTACTTCCAGATACAGAATCAACAGTCTACTGTTTGTAAAAATCAAAGGAAATCTGACATAACCAGTTGTTCTGTATAATTTGTGTGAAAAATCACCAATGATCTTTTATTGGCTGTCAATAGCCACTGACCACTTGGGTAATATTAATATTAAAATTAATATTGATTTTTTAATAAAACATTAAGTTATCTCAGGAATGTAACTTGAAAGAAGTTCTGGAATTTATATATCAATGGGTAACCCATTCTAAAAGCTGAAAGACTTAACAGCAATTTAAGGTTGTTCAATATATTGCACCAATGTATGACACTATGATATTTTCCTATAAATTCTGTGTCCTATGATCCTACTCCACTAGTTCCTGGCAAAACAGCAGCACTCCAAAAGCTTGTACTTCCAAATAAACCTGTGGAGTATAACCTGGAGTTGTGCAATTTTTAACTTTGTTCACCCCAGTCCAACATCGGCACCTCCACATCACAGATAATTGAAGTTTGGGCTCCTGCAAGACTCCTTTAAAACATGAATGTTCAGCAGGTCATGAATTTAGGCACTGATAGCCTTTATACCAGGAGGTCCAATTTCCTTTCTCATGAACTCTGAGCTTTGAAATCTGACTGGACATTTTTTAAAGACTTTTCAGCCTCTCAGAATATAAAAGTCAAAACAACACAATCTATCACTGCAGCTGTTTCTTTTTGATATTATTCTGGAGGCTACCTCCAGGTCACTTCTCAGGGCTGGGGCAATGATTTCCATCTGAGAGAATTTTTACCCAAGTAGTCAATGGCCTTGACGGTCAATAGAAAATAATTGGTGATTTTTCACACAATTCATAGATTACAACTGGCTTCATCAGATTTCCTTTGATTTTTTTATAAACTGTAGACCAATTGTACATTGATTATGTGTCTGGGAGTAAGTTTCAAAAAATGGAAAGTGTGAATTCCAGAAAGGATTGGTGTTTGATTATGTCTATTCAAGGGGAAGGATTCGCCTTCCAAGAAAAACAGGTGCGCGTGCATGCATGCTCGCGTGCACACACATGCTCTCTTTCCCACACATTCAATCACCTCTTTCACTCTCTGACTCTCTGTCATGCATATGCAAGCATGTATGCTCACAAACACTACAGAAGCTTTAAACTTCAAATGTTGAAGTTACAATGGTCACCTATCTCACTTGGCAGCCATCCAACAGCTCATCGCAACTAAACAAAGACAACTCCAGAAACATCCACACTAGTTCAGACCTTGTATAAAATTATAAATATGACATGCCTTTGCTGTCCATGTCATTACAGCATTGTTAATGAAGCTGGAATTTGATTTTCCCATGACTTATTATTTTGAAATTCCATCACTCCTTTATTTCTAATTTCAGTTTCTGAGTCTGGTTTGATTGGACAAATTAACATTGACAAACTTAGTTGAGTTGCTTTGCATGAGTTTTTAAGGTTTGTAATACACAGGACTGAGAATCATAAGTGGAACATCTTAGAACATTGTTAAATTTGCACTGACATGCTATAATGTTCTTGAAGTATCTCTGCAATTGCCCTAGCTGAAGCCAAATATTTTAGTTGATGAGGATAGTTGAAAGAATGGCATAAAGTGGCTCTGGTTTATTCTGTAGAGAATAAATTAAACATTAGACATATGAACTATCTGCATTGGGCCATCATATTCTTTGCAGTAAGTGGGACAGGTCTCCAGGGTACGACAAAAATACTGAAGATGCAAAAGAGATGGTAAGGCTTATCATCCCATTTAAACAACAAAAAAACTAATACCACATATAGCGATGTGCCTTCCCAAAAAACTAAGAGGATATAATTTAAAACAAAATGTAATCAGTCATCTCCAGTGCTGTGTCCATGCAAAAAAATCACCTTAATCTGATTTGATTTTGTACAATACATACGCTTACTTCTCTTTTCCTTCCAATCATCAGGTTTGGCATCGATGCATGATTGCTGATTAGAGTTACTGCTTCACTTGTGTGCAGCCATTCTGGTTACTGACACTTTCAATGTGCTTGATTCCAAGCATAATTCAAGATGATTGGACTAGCACTGCGATTTTGTCAGGGATCTGTATAAGAAGGCACTTAAGCAAGAATGGAATAAACTCACGTTAGATCTGGAATATCTTAGCCCTGTCTACTAATTGCTGCTTCTACTGTTTTGCATTGTGGTTTCACCAGGTTGTCATTTCATTTTCAGGTATGCCCCTGTCCTGCACTCACCACTGAGCCCAGTTTAATCTCGTGGCTTGATGACCTTGGTAGAGTGAAGGATTTGCAAGACTATTAGCATAAGGTTGTCTTTGAATGCAATTCTACTTCTGAGGAAGGGTCACCAGACCCAAAACATTAACTTTGATTTCTCTACACAGATGCTGTCAGACCTGCTGAACTTTTCCAGCAACTTCTGTTTTTGTTTCTGACTCACAGTATCCATGGCTCTTTTGGTTTTTATTTACAATTCCACTTTCCGTTGATGGTCCACAGTGTCTCATTGATGTCCAGTTTTGCGCAGCTGGATCTGTTCTTAATCTGCTCAACTTACCACATGGCTGTGATACACAATATGATAGATAATGTGTTCAGTGTGTAGATAAACATTGTGGAGAGACATTTTTATATAGTCATATTCCTATAATTACTGTCATGGTCAGGTGGATCGATAGCAGTTAGATTGGAGAGGCCATGATTATGTTGCTATTCCCCAGAGGGAAAATCCAGCAAAACCTAGTAATGATGCATATTGGTCCTACTTGTTTTCTACATCTCAGAACATGCTCCAGTATGACCATTTCCATGTGTTACTGTGTTTATAAACTTTTTTTTCCCCTCTGTGTCCCTGGTGTTGGGTTTTTCCACTTCATGCCAAAAAGCCTGTTGGACAGAAATATTCTTGAGGGTATGGCCAGCTTGGTCATTAATAGTATTAGCCAGCCACTCTCAGTGATGAACATTGTCTTCCTGTTACAGTACATACTATGCTTTTACAACCCTCAGTGACTCTTCCACATGAGGTTCACTACGGAGGAGTACTGATTTATAGCTAAAAGAGGGCAGTGAGTGTCAATCAGCATGCAATCTCATTGTGCATATTTGATATTTGAGTGTATCATCCTGAATTTATGAAGTCTACCAAGTTAAGGGCAAAAAGGCACTGCTAGCAGCAATTGTATTTTAACTGAAGCAGCACATTCCATGAACTGTTATGTGGTGTTAGACTTTAAGTAGATTGAAATGATGTTTACTTTTCATTTCTCCTGAGGTTTTCATTCCAAAAGCCAGTTAAAAAAGCTGAGCAATTTTTTTAATGTTTCAGGTTGATGTTTATATATTGAAATGTCTATAGAAACACAACACAGAAAAAGACCATTTCAACAAATTCATGCATTTTCCATTCCATATGAGCCATAACCATCCTAATTTCATTTGAGGATGCCAAATTCATTTCTTGCTCATTTGTTTGTCTAGTTTCTCCTTGCATTCTAAGCTACTCACCTCACCAGCTCTTTGGGTAAACATGTTTCTTCCAAATTTCTCATGGAATCAATGACTTGCCTGTTTTTATGATCTGTAGTTTCACTCTCCCTCATAGAAGCAGCTTTACATAAATTAATTTATCAATTTCCTTTGATTTTATTACAATGTGCCATGTCCATAAAGGGATCATTGTCACGTTCATTTACTCTACAGTTGTTGCCACATCAGCATGCATGCGCTGTGCCAAAGATATTTTACAAGCTGTCCTTGAACTTCAACTGCCCTGTTTTCTAGGAAAAGCATGTAAGAGAATAAATCAAATTATTCAATGATTTCACATATCTCTGGGTACTTCCTCAACTGGATGTAAACCACAGCTTACATTTAGCCTGTAGAGAATGTGATCTTGTCTTGAACAAAAGTAATAGATCTAGAGTGAGTGGAGGTACTTTCAAAACTGAGATGAAGAGAAACAATTTCTCTCAGAGGGTTGTGAATCTGTGAAACTCATTGCCACAGGGTGCAGTGGTAGCAGAATCAATTGACAGATACAAGAAAGAAAAGATATGTTTCTGAAGAAAAGCAGAATAAAGGCCTATGGGAACAGGCAGGAAAGTGGAGTTTTGACCAGGATAAAAATCAGCCATGATTATGTTAAATAGTGAAGCAGGTTATGAAGGGCTACTTCCACTCCTAATTCCTATGTTCCTATGTAGTCAACTGTGACTGGTTAGGAATGGAGTTGGTGAACTTTCTGAAAATATCAACTATAAAATGTATTGTTTGTACTCTATATGCCTGAATTCTGGGTTGACAATACTTAACTGAGACTCCCTCCCAAAGTTTGAAAGATTCATTCAGACAGATGAAGAAACTATTAAAAAGCTTTTTCAGTGTGAATATCTCAATGATCTCTGAAAATGTTTAATAAGTTGTAAAACATAGCTGTTAATATTCTGCAATAAGTGTATTTAATGGTTTTAAAACAAGCAACAGGGTGGCATGGTGGCTCAGTGGTTAGCACTGTTGCCTCACAGCACCAGGGTCCTGGGTTCGATTCCTGCCTGTCTGTGTGGAGTTTGCACATTCTCCCTGTGTCTGTGTGGGTTTCCTCCAGTTTCCTCCCATAGTCCAAAGACGTGCAGGTTAGGTGAATTGGCCATGTTAAATTCTCCATAGCATTAGGTGCATTAGTCAGAGGGAAACGGGTCTGGGTGGGCTACTCTTCGGAGGGTTAGTGTGGACTGATTGGGCCAAAGGGCCTGTTTCCACACTGTAGGGAATCTAATCTAAATGAATAACTTACTGTGCACATTAATAAGCTTGTGCATCCAGGTTTTATCACATCGGAAATTTCAAGCAAGCGCTTCTGCAACAGAAGGAGAGTTGCTTCCTTGAGACATGGAGATTAGCACGTCAGTTACCTTTCATTTCTTTATTCAAATAATAAGAAGGATTACAAAAAGAAAGAAATAAATATATCAGGTGAGAAAGCTCAACATGCATCTTGGTCTTCTATGAGGAGCACAGAAAGGAAGAGTATGAGGATATTTTGATAGCTACTTTCATGACACAGCTTCCAAATCAAACCATTTAGGCAGATAGGTAAATTTGTCTACCTGCTCCAATTGAAGAATGAGAATATGAAGTTATTGTATAATCAAACTATTCAGTGACATTATGACACACATCTGAAGCATGTAGAACTTCATCCCAGGTCTCTTGGCTCTGCAGTAGGGACAATACCACTGAATCTCAGATTCATTTAAATGCTACCTTCTTTAAGATAGCCATTAAGGCAGAGATTAAAATAAATGTACCTTTCCAAAATGGCTGTAGAATTCATTCAGGAAGAACTTATTTCCAGCTGATCAATAATCTTTCCAAATCAATGCTCAATTGTTTTGTACACTAATAATCATCTTTCTGACCTGGCAAGAGGTAAGGGTTTTTCAATCAGAAACAATGGCATATAAAGGTGTATTATCAGTTGTCTGACAATGCAGATTCTGAAAAAATAAAGCAGTAATACAGTGAGTTAATATAACAAGTTCATCCAACAGTAATAGATGCAGGTAGTACAACAGGAATGCACCGAGTTTATACAACAGTATTAGATGGATTGATACAACTGTAATACACAGTTTCTATCTGACTTCCCAGTTTCCTGATAATAGGCATGAGAAGGCATAATGACAGATTGCCTCACTTTATTTCAACTGAACTATTTGAAGATAATTCAAACTTTTGCAAGGATAACAGTTAACATCTTGTGGATGGAGAAAATCAGTGGTGACATTAGTACAAGTGAATTTCCAATGTGTCAAAGCTGCACTTTGGTTCACACATACAGGGCTAGATTTGATGCTGCAGGATGAACAAGGGTCCATATTCTCTTGCCTCCTTTTGTTTCAAATAAGTCCTCTTCAGACGGCAGGGAGATGTGACGACAGATTATTGTGGAGGTTAACAGTACAATGTAGGGCAACAATCCTGAAAACTGCACTTCAAGAATTTTAAAGATCTAATTGCAGCAAGGAAAGAGCACACTATGATGTGATGTGTGTAACATCATATGCCACCCACTTTACCTTCCTAAGTCTTTTCCTCAGTCTTCTCCCCTGCTTTCCCAAGTCTGTTCCCAACCCTTGTCCATGACCTTCTCAAGTCTGTTCCACACAGACATATCTTTCAGGTGTACTCCCTCCTCTGTGTTGAGGCATTCCCCAAATACTATCTGACTATCTTCCATGTTGTAAATGGGCTTTAAAATATTTAATGCTGAACAGTCCCCAAGCATATGATATCATATGTATTTGTGGGCAGAACAGTCTAGCATCTCAGTTGAGGGAGACCTAACATCTTTACCTCCTTGAAATCTCTCTAACAATGTGTTTCATATTCAGTAACTAGTTTGTCACATAAATAAGCAAGGTCTTGTTAACTAAAAGAGACTTTTCTGCTTAGACGAGGAAGTGATTTTTCTCTTCTACACTACATCAAGCAGGTCATGATGTTTCCGACACTTAAAGAGGATAGTGGCAACATCTTTGTTATGAGCAGCATAGTGAGCTGATCCTACCTAGTTAGCGCACTGTACATATGCACCTTCATTTCAATGCAGTGCCGCATCTTTTTTTCATAGTCACCCCCAACAAATGTGGTATATCCATCTGATTGACACGTTGTTCTAAATCATAAGTTGTTACTCCTCCTCTGCTCAGGAGAAAATAGCCGAGATCAAGAGGAGCTGGAACTAAATTTGAATTGTGGCTTGTCTGGCAATCAAAGGATATTCCTAACTACACAGATGCAGAATTAAATATCCCACTGTAAGAAACGCATTCCTATTAACTTCATACCAGCAACCAGCGAAACATGATCCTGCTCCTAATGTTGATTCAATATCTCCTTAATTCACCTCTTCCAGAAGGTGGTGCAGGAGGAGTATGAAGAGTCTATCACATACTGTGATGGCACACTGTCATATGGAAATCATGTGCTCTATCACAGAGCACAAACAGTAAACTAGATTTTTTTGGAACTCATTTATGGGTTGTGGGTATCACTGGCTGGGTCAGCATTTGTTTCCCATCTCTGCTTGCCCTTGAGAATGTAATGCTGAGCTCCCTTTTTGAACTGCTGCAGTCCACTTTGCATAGGTAGACTCACAATATTATAGAGAGGGTGTTCCAGATAGTAGGGTTTTCACCTGGTGCCTTGCACAACTCTAATGAGAATGGCACAAATGAGGCTTTTTGGGTCAAAATTATGTATAAAAATGGGGCAATCACAGTATTAAGAGTGTATTATAGGCTCCAAACAGTCAGTGGGAAAGTGAGAAACAAATATGTAGTCAATTCACTAAGGCATGTAATAAAAAATATTTTTTTAGGTCTTTTCAACTACCCCAATATCATTTGGAGACTGTAATGTAAAGGGTTTAGATGAGGCCAATTTCTAGAAATGTATACAAGAGAGTTTTTTTATATCAACATGTGGATAAGTCCTGTAAGCACAATGTATTGCTGCATCTATTTCTGGGGAAAAGAGCTGGACTGGTATTTGAGGTTCTAATAAGGGAGCATTTTAGTGGATGCAACTACAACATCATATGTTTTAAGTCTGTTATGGAAAAGGCAAATGATGATTTTGGACTGGGGTAAGACAGATTTATAAAAAAATAAGGCAGGATCTGGCCAAAGTGGACAGTGCCGAGGAGAAGCAACGTTCCCTAACCCTAACTCTCATCTCTGCTCCATCTGCTATCCATGTGTAATTTGTAATTTCGACTAACCATGCATTGCCTATCAATCAAGGTTTAATTTACGTTGTTTCTGAGTCACATTTGAGTTTAAGTTGCTAAAATTAGTGTCACATCTGGCAATTTTATCATTTGGGTGATGGTTGGTAAAGTCTGGGCTATTTTTATTCATGGATCCATATGGGGATCGTAATGTTGTGAGTTGGGAGGAACAGAGGTAATTCCTATATCTCCCTCCTCTCAGGATTACCAACTTTATAGGATTGAAATCCTTCACTTTCCCTTCCATAAAGCTAGAGTTGAGAGTGACACTCTCACTACCAGCGGCTGTAGAGTCTTGTGTGTAGCTATGACCTGCTCAAGGAGCACTGTTTCAGGATTGGAATGAAAGACTTCTAATTACAAATAAATTCTGGTCTCTTTGAGCCCACTTCCATGTTGTCCAATCCTCATCCACTCCACTTCCCTAACATCCTTTAGCCAACCCTGAGTTATCACTGTTTCAAGCCGTTTTGGTTAGATTAGATTACTTACAGTTTGGAACCAGGCCTTTCGGCCCAACAAGTTCACACCGACCCTCCAAAGAGTAACCCACCCAGACCCATTCCTCTACATTTAACCCTGATAATGGGCAATTTAGCATGGCCAATTCACCTAACCTGCACATCTTTTTGGATTGTGGGAGGAAACCGGAGCACCCACACAGGAAACCCACACAGACACAGGTAGAATGTGCAAACTCTACACAGACAGTCACCGGAGGCAGGAATCAAACATGGGTCCCTGGCGCTGAGAGGTATCAGTGTTAACCACTGAGCCACCATGCCACCCCAAGGTTTTACTTGTTTACAATAGCATATTCAGTGATCGGGATGTTGCTGTTTATTGGTGAGATGGATAATATGGGTATTGAAATCAGGGAAAATATCTGGGATACAATTTAAGAATTCAAAGTTTGTGCGAAGATTTGTAGCTCGGGTGCTCGTTGCTATGGTTCTGTTCGCCGAGCTAGAAGTTTTTGTTGCAAACGTTTCGTCCCCTGGTTAGGCGACATCATCAGTGCTTGGGAGCCTCCTGCAAAGCGCTTCTTTGATGTTTCCTCCGGTGTTTATAATGGTCTGTCCCTGCCGCTTCTGGTTGTCAGTTTCAGCTGTCCGCTGTAGTGGTTGGTATATTGGGTCCAGGTCGATGTGTTTGTTGATGGAGTTTGTGCATGAATGCCATGCCTCTAGGAATTCCCTGGCTGCTCTCTGTCTGGCTTGCCCTATGATAGTAGTGTTGTCCCAGTCGAATTCATGTTGCTTGTTGTCTGCGTGTGTGGCTACTAAGGATAGCTGGTCATGTCGTTTCGTGGCTAGTTGATGTTCATGTATGCGGATTGTTAGCTGTCTTCCTGTTTGTCCTTTTTTTTGTTTTGTGCAGTCCTTGCATGGTATTTTGTACACTACATTAGTTTTGCTCATGTTGGGTATCGGGTCCTTCGTTCTGGTGAGTTGTTGTCTGAGCGTGGCTGTTGGTTTGTGTGCCGTTATGAGTCCTAGGGGTTGCAGTAGTCTGGCTGTCAGTTCTGAGATGCTCCTGATGTATGGTAGTGTGGCTAGTCCTTTTGGTTGTGGTATGTCCTCGTTCCGTGGTCTTTCTCTTAGGCATCTGTTGATGAAGTTGCGCGGGTATCCGTTTTTGGCGAATACCTTGTATAGGTGTTCCTCTTCTTCTTTTTGCAGTTCTGGTGTACTGCAGTGTGTTGTGGCCCTTTTGAATAGTGTCCTGATGCAGCTTCGTTTGTGTGTGTTGGGGTGGTGACTTTCATAGTTTAGGACTTGGTCTGTGTGTGTGGCTTTCCTGTATACCTTTGTGGTGAATTCTCCGTTCGGTGTTCTCTGTACCATCACGTCTAGGAATGGGAGTTGGCTATCCTTTTCTTCTTCTCTCGTGAATCAGATTCCTGTGAGTGTGGCGTTGATGATCCGGTGTGTTTTTTCTATTTCCGTGTTTTTAATGATTACAAACGTGTCATCGACATATCTGGACCATACATCAGGAGCATCTCGGAACTGACAGCCAGACTACTGCGACCCCTAGGACTCATAACGGCACACAAACCAACAGCCACGCTCAGACAACAACTCACCAGAACGAAGGACCCGATACCCAACATGAGCAAAACGAATGTAGTGTACAAAATACCATGCAAGGACTGCACAAAACACTATATAGGACAAACAGGAAGACAGCTAACAATCCGCATACATGAACATCAACTAGCCACGAAACGACACGACCAGCTATCCTTAGTAGCTACACAAGCAGACAACAAGCAACATGAATTCGATTGGGACAACACTACTATCATAGGGCAAGCCAGACAGAGAACAGCCAGGGAATGCCTAGAGGCATGGCATTCATGCACAAACTCCATCAACAAACACATCGACCTGGACCCAATATACCAACCACTACAGCGGACAGCTGAAACTGACAACCGGAAGCGGCAAGGACAGACCATTATAAACACCGGAGGAAACATCAAAGAAGCGCTTTGCAGGAGGCTCCCAAGCACTGATGATGTCGCCTAGCCAGGGGACGAAACGTTTGCAACAAAAACTTCCAGCTCGGCGAACAGAACCACAGCAACAATTTAAGAAATCATCATAGACAGAAAGAAGGTTCTGCTTTGTGTGGGAGGCTTAAAATTAGATACACTTCCAAGGCCAGATGAAATGTATCCTCGGTTGTTGAGTGAGGCAAGGGAGGAAATAGTAGAGGCATTTGCAAAAAATTCTTCAATTCCTCTTTGGCCACAGATGACTGCAGGACAAACAATGTGGTCCTGTAATTTAAGAAGACAGCAAGGGATAGCCACAGAAAACTACTTGAGGCCAGTTACTCTAACCTCCGTGGTGGAGAAACTTTTGGAAGTTATTCTGAAGGACAGAATTAATCTGCATTTGGAATGGTAGGGATTAATCAAGAACAGGCAGTGTGGTTTCATTGTGGGGGAGTCATATCTGACCAACCTGATTGAATATTTCAAAGAGATGATTAGGTGCGCAGTTGAGGGCAATGCTTTTGAATGTAAGCAAATTACTGCAGATGCTGGAATCTTTGACAAAGGGTCAGTTCGATTCGAAATGCCAGCTCTTTTCTCTCCTTACAGATGCTGCCAGACCTGCTGAGATTTTCCAGCATTTTCTCTTTTGGCTTTTGAATGTAACCTACTTGTCTTCAGTAAGGCTTTTGACAAGATCTTGCATGGGAGACTGATAGCAAAGATAAGACCCCTTGTCATCCAGGGAAATTTGGCAAATTGGATGTAGAATTCTTTTGATTGTCAGGAATCAGAGGGTAATGGTCGAGGGATGTTTTTTCTGGCTGTAGTCTGCGTCCAATGAGTTACCACGGGGTCAGTGTTGGATCCCTTACCCTTTCTGCCTCATGTGAATGATTTAGGCTTGAATGTAGGAGAGTTGACAAGCAAGTTCACAGATGATGCAAAAATCGGCCACGTGGTAAATAGTGAGGAGAATAGACTTAGATTGCAGGAGGATGTAGAAGGGCTGATCAGTGGAAAATACAATTCAATCCATTCAGTCCAAGTAAAAGATGTCTCTCATCAATATAAACCACACTTAAGTGATATTCACACCTGATCATAGACTGTCATATGCCAGAAACATGTTAAGACTAGTGAAACAAAAACAATTTATTTAGTTAATTATGCATGACTGTGTATGTCATATGCATTGGATGGATTCTAGGACTCATTGATATGCTGCTACTTCAAATACTTATATGTCATCGATGCTTTCAACACTAATGGATGACTTTCTCCTGCACAATGTTCTCAAAACCAACCTTATCCCACTAAATTGGAATTCATTTTTAAAATCTGAATAACTGAACTAGAATCATTGTGCATACTATTTTGAAGACCTGTGAAGATATTTAGCGATATGAAGATATTATGTGTGCGGAATCCTCCCTCAGCCAATCAATATTCATTTTGAACCCTTTGAATTTTATTTTGTTTTGTAATTATTTATATTGTAATAGTTATTTCTAATTTGCATTTGGGTAATTTCAAGGCACTAGGTAGAGAATATATACCCGATTTTAGTTGTAAACTCAGAATACCTTTAGTATCTTAGTTTCTGCAAAAGCCAATACCAATATAAGTAACTGAATGCTAACAGCTCATGTTACGCTCCTACATCAGTTTCTAATGTTCCAGCCCTAATCTAAAAAACAAAGTATTGGATTTCAAAGCTTTTTGCGTCCAATGATGCACAAAGCAGACACAGGAAGTATTATTCTTTGTTTCTACTCTGTTTTCTGGAACAGGTCAAGTTACAAGAGGCAATAGCTTGGGAATCAGCATACTGCATCAAGCAAAGCAGGTTTGAAGGCTATCCAACTCCTAAACCACATATATAAGAAGAATTTACAAGTTGCTAATTAAAATGGTTGGATGTGTTGAGATGATCCTTGGCCATCAAGGCCTGGAGTAGAACTCAAACCTGGAACTTCTTGCTCATAGGTGATAACACTGCCACTGCACCTCAAGACCTCCTAATTAAAGCATTAAATCTGTGATGATTTCTAGTACTACCAAAATTATAATTGATATGCAGAGTGGCCTATTATGATTCGTTACTCAAAATTGTAAGCCTTCTCTTTACTGAATGTGGAGGTGACATGTTGGTTAATAGAAATGCTGTAACACACTAATCATCGTACCAACTTGTCCAAATACTAATTAAATGAATTTTGAATAGATCACCTTGATAGCTTATAATGTTCAAATTATGTCTGAATGAACTCAGAGAACATAATTGTTATGATAACTACTGTATTCACCAAGTATTCCAATTAGATCAATTTATATGCTATTCAGAAAATGCATTTTGTCTTACACATCTAGGAAAAAAACATTTCTTGTGTAACTCTGAGTTTTGGATTTGAATTTACAAATAAGGACACTCATACAATAGACTCTTATGTATATCATAAACATAGGGAAGAGTGTAACCTAAGCTACTGGCATTAAATCACTTATTTTGAAACTTGGTTTCTGCGGTTATAAACATTGATATCAAATGTATTCTCACTTAACAATTGAAATAAAATATGTTTGCTTTCTCTAACTATTGTGAGATCACATTAATACAGAATACATGCATTTACAAAATAAATTACAACATGATCTGATATCAGAAGCTTTACAACTCATAATAAAATGACTACTTATTGGTTGAGCGCTAATAATGTCCTCAAACATGGTATCTTTATGCAGATGAAAAGAACACACTCATTGGTTTTGGCTTAGAGATTCAGAAATTTCTGTTTAGACGTTGAATTTCATGAATAATGTTGCCTGGATACGACCTATAACTTCAGGACAACGTTGACGCAACCAACAGAAATACATGCGGAATAATCATGAGTTAACTATTTTGGAAATACTTATCTTAGGGATTTACTTTTATAGTCTTGGAGTTGGCGGCAGCAGCACCACCCGAGCAATGTTTGGTTTCTCAACCATGATCAAGAGACATAATTAAAAATTTAGAGGTGTAGAGTCTGTCCAACAAATACGTACAGGCAGTTAATGAAGCAGGGACAAGTTCAATATGCATTTCGGAGCAAGTGGAGTTATTAGCGAAAGACAGCATGGTTTTGTGTGCGGGAGGTTATGCTTCACTAACTTGATTGAGTTTTTTTCAAGACGTGACGAAGATGATTGATGAGGAAAAGTGGTTGATGTTGTCTACATGGAATTCAATAAAGCCTTTCACAAGGTTCCTCATGACAGATTGGTACAAATGGTGAAGTCACATGGTATCAGGAGTGAGCTGGCGAGATGGATATAGTACTGGCTTAGTCACAGACAGGGTAGTGGTGGAAAGATGCTTTCCGGAATGGAGGATTGTGACTAATGGTGTTCCTCAGGGATCACTGCAGGGATCTCTGCTGTTCATGATCAACATAAATGATTTGAAGGAATATGTGGATGATCTAATTAGTAAGTTTGCAGATGATACAAAGATTGTTGGAGTTGCAGAAAGTGAGGAGGATTGTCAGAGGATACGGCTGGATATAGATCAGTTGGAGGCATGGGCAGAAAAATGGCAGATGGAGTTTAATCCACATAAATGTGAGGTGATGCACTTTGGAAGGTCAAGTACAGATGAAAATTATACAGTGAATGGCAGAACCCTTCAGAGTATTGATATGCAGAGGGATCTTGGTGTGCAGGTCCACAGATCACGGAAGGTGGCAGCACAGATAGATGCAGTAGTAAAAAAGGCCTACTTGCCTTCATTGGAAGGGGCATTGAGTATAAGGCAAGTTATGCTGCAGCTTTATAGAATTTTAGTTTGACCAAACTTGGAATATTGCATACAGTTCTGGTCACCACACTACCAGGGAGAAGTGGATGCTTTGGAAGGGATACAGAAAAGGTTTACCAGGTTGTAGCCTGGTATGGTGGATTTTAGCGATGAAGAAAGGTTGGATAGACTGAATTTGTTTTCACTGGAATGTAGGGGATTGAGAGGTGACCTGATAGAAGTTTATAAGATTGTGAATGGCATGGATATAAAGGTCGAGGGGTCAACTACTAGGGGACACAGGTTCAAGGTGTGGGGTCGGGGAGAAGTTTAAAACAGATGTCCGAGACAACCTTTTCATTCAAAGGGTGGTGAGTGTCTGGAACACTCTTCCAGGGAGGTGTGGAAGCAGACACAATAGCAGTGTTCAAGGAGCACCTAGGTAAATATATGAGCAGGAAGGGAATAGAGGGATATGAATCCCGTAAATGAAGACTGTTTTAGTATGGAAGGGCAAAATGTGTCTGTACATTTGATGGCCAAAGAGCTATTTCTATGCTTTTTTTTGTTCTTTTTTCCTGTGTGCCATCTGACTGAAAGATTGACGCCAGTTGGGATCTGGCAGCTCGATCTGCTGTTAATTATGCATCAAGATCACGACAGCAACAATGTTGAAAACTCTTAACCGTCCAACTTATGGACCCCCTGAAAACAAGGGGGTCCATGTTCCTGCTCATATATTTACCTAGGTGCTCCTTGAACACTGCTATTGTGTCTGCTTCCACACCTCCCCTGGAAGAGTGGTGAAAGCATCTCAGATAGTTCTACATTGACACCAGCAGAGGAGGAAGGTCTGGAAATGGCTGACTCTCAAAGTTGGCTGTGAGATTGCAGATTTATAACAGGATTGTCAAACCCGGAGTGAGAAAGCATAGTTAATTCCTGTGTGTCCACTGCTTGTTTGAAATTGGGGTCTCTTCAAAACTCAATTTCTTGAATATTTCCTGTGTAGCATGTAACCTCATCCAACTGCAGCTGTTGCACTATCCCTTTACCCCTAACATGTTGGATGCCAAAATAATCTTGCTCCCTCAGTGAGTAGCTGGCACTTGAAAACACTGCATTTAGTCAGCTTCTTAGTATGCTCAGTAAACATATGCACTAGGCAATGGATTATGACATAAAGAAAGAGACAGCATGTATGCGTCAAGATGAGGCTTTATTGCAATGACAGTGAAAAGCCATCAGAGAAACAGTAAGTGGGTTTTTTGTGGGATTGTCCTGTGCCTTCCTTATCTGCCTCTCAATGCAAGAGATTATGCTGCCAGCTTCACAACTCCTCCACACCCTCCACGACAGATAAGGAGTGATAATCGTTGATGTCTTCATTCAGCTTCCCATCTCAGTTATGCAAGTTGGCAGTGCAGAGCAGACACCTTGCTTGGCAGCATCTTGAGCAGGTCAATGGCCAATGACCCGCTTAATGGCTGCAGTTGGCAATTCCTCACAAACTTAGTGGCTATATCCTCATCTAGCCTTTGAGGTAGAATAGGGCCATTGGTTAAGCTCTGACAGCTGGGTTTGTTTATGTATATGGCAGTGAACAAATCTGAAGTAATAGTTTTCAGTTGTTGCTGATTAGTTCTATTGCAATAATCCCTATGGAAACAATGAGTTTAAAGTTAAAAATCACAACACCAGGCTATAGTCCAACAGGTTTAATTGGAAGCACACTAGCTTTCGGAGCGCTGCTCCTTCATCAGGTGGTTGTGGATCTCCGAAAGCTAGTGTGCTTCCAATTAAACCTGTTGAACTATAACCTGGTGTTGTGTGATTTTTAACTTTGGACACCCCAGTCCAATACCGGCATCTCCAAATAATGATTTTAAAGACAAGATGCACTTTCCAGAGATGACGGAAAGAATCATGTGATGAGATTTCATGTTTTAAGATTTTTACTGTAACAAAAAACACTAGTGTCAATATAAACTAAAGATTACTGAATAAGCAAATAATTCACCAAACTATAGTAAAGATACTTCACCATTAGTTAATTAATGTTAACCAACTAATGTTAACCAATTAGAAAAATGCATGCCATGCTCTCAATGTTCACATAACTGACAAATCTGTTCTAAATTCCATATGGCATTTCAATGTATTCTCCTCTCCCTGCCTCTCGAGATCCAGTCTTGTATTGTACTTTAAACGTTATTCCACCCAGTTTCTGACTATTTATGAAGTGACGCTCAGTATTAAGGCCCACACCAGTGACTTAAACATTTACAACTTCCAACTCTGTGAATACAGAACCAGTTCCCCATTATCTTCCTGCTTGGAGGAGAACATGATGTACAACTTTTTATTTTGGCCTTCACAGCCATAGCTGTCCATACTTTGTGTCAAGGTGTGAAAACGTTTCACCCAATCTTCTGTTTCCAGTCACAAATCATGAGGACATTTCTCTGAAATTTCTCTGAAGGAATCTGATCACAGCATCTCTGATTCTGAACATCCTGTGTTTAAAGCTTATGTTTCAAAATGTATGTTTTATGCTTTCTGAAGTTCTGTAACATTACATTGAATGAACTCAGAGAAAGTGAGGGCTGCAGATGCTGGAGATCAGAGCTGAAAATGTGTTGCTGGAAAAGCGCAGCAGGTCAGGCAGCATCCAAGGAACAGGAGAATCCTGAAGAAGGGCTTATGCCTGAAACGTCGATTCTCCTGTTCATTGAATGAACTGAAGCTGCTCCACTAGGTGCTGGTGTTGGACTGGGGGGTACAAAGTAAAAATCACACAAACCAGGTTATAGTCTAACAGGTTTATTTGGAAGCACTTGAGCAAGACTACGAGGTGAGCTATCACAGGCTTAGTGCCAAATGCATGTTGACACCTTGTATTTAAAGAGAATACCACAATGATCCTGAAACCAATCAATCTCTTCCCTGGTTGTCTGGTATTTGTTTGTAGTGCACATAGATGCCAGCTTTCTTGAACTGAGTTAGTTATCTCCAACATGTGCCAACAGGCTACAGCACAGAATACTACACACAGATCCCCAGTGGACCATTGAAAAGATCCTGACACTTTTAATTTGAGATCGATGGTGATCTTCAATGCTGCAGACATTGAGGGAAAATGGAAACTTATGGGGCTCAGTCCATTTCCAGTATGGTCTAATTAACACACGGAAGATCTCTTCAAGGAAGGTCTGGCTGATTTTCTCTCAAGCAAAGCCCTTCTTCGCAAAACCAGTCATCCCTCCCAGTGCACCATTTCTCCTTTGGATGCTGGGAGGTTGCCGTGAAGAGTCTTCTCAGGGTGGCAGCCAAGGACAAGTGGTATTTCACAAGGCTTAGTGTTGGGATCACAACTTCTCACTTTATACATTAACGATCTAGATGGAGGAACTGAGGGCATTCTGGCTACGTTTACAGATGATACAAAATAGGTAGAGGGACAGGTAGAATTGAGGAGGTGGAGAGACTGCAGAAGGATTTGGACAGATTAGGAGAGTGGGCAAAGAAGTGGCAGATGGAGTACAACATGGTGAGGTCATGCACTTTGGTAGAAAGAATACAGGCATGGACTATTTTCTAAATGGGGAGAAAATTCAGAAGTGTGAAGTGCAAAAAGACTTGGGAGTTCTAGTCCAGAATTCTCTCAAGGTAAACTTGCAGATTGAGTCAGTAGTTACGAAGGCAAATGCAATTATGGCATTTATTTTGAAAGGACTTGAATATAAAAGCAGGGATGTACTTCTGAGACTCTGTAGGGGTCTGATCAAACCATAGTTGCATTATTGTGTGCAATTTTGGACCCCTCATCTCAGGAAGGATGTACTGGCCCTGGAGCATATTCAGAGGAGGGCCACAAGAATGGTTCCAGAAATGAAAAGTTTAACATATAAGGAACGTTTGTGGACTCTGGGTCTATACACAATGGAGTTTAGAAAGATGAGGGAGGATCTAACTGAAACATACAGAATACTGAATGACCTGGACAGATGAGATGTTGGGAAGGTGTAAGGGTGACCAGGATCTGATGGCCCAAACTTAGAGTAAAGTGAAGACCTTTTAGAAAAAGATAAAGAAAAACATTTTCAGCCAGTGAGTGGTGAATCTATGGAGTTCTTTGCCACCTGTAAAGGCCAGGTCATTCAGTATTTTTAAGATTGAGATAGATAGCTTCTTGTGTATCAAGGAAATCAAGACTTATGGGGAGAAAGTGGGAGAATGGGGTTGAGAAACCTAACAGCCATGACTGAATGGCAGAGCAGACTCAATGGGCTGAATGGCCTACTTTCTGCTCCTATGTCATGTGGTCTTAAGGACTGGAGAATCAGTTCCATGCCTGATAATCCCACACTCTTATGCACTATTCTTGCAGTTGATATTCCCTCAAATTTGGCCTCTTTAAACATGCACCACGGGTCCTTGCCTGATCTCTCACTACGCCACTTTGATTCCTCCCTCTGACATGCAGCTCCCACACCTGTTGGACCATCACACAATGTATTAGAGCCCAACATCCAGTCAATGGTGATGGTCTCCTTTATCCCCTCTGCTCCTTTGGAGCCAAAGACATCAATATGGCTGATTTCCAGAAGAGGTTTAATAGACTCCCTACAATGTGTAAGCAGGGCATTCAGCCCATCAAATCCACACCAACTCTCTGACGAGCATCCCACCCAGAGCTACACCACCGCCGCCCCCCCTGCCCTTTCTGTCTTCGCTGCTGCACATACAATTTAGAATGTATTTCATGACCTTGAGGCTCCATGTGAACACATTTCCAACTGATGTTTTTTGGGATCCTGCCCATTCCCACCTTGTTCTCTCAGACTCGGGAAATACAGCCCTACATGTGTGCACCATAAGGTGCTGTCAAATCCATAACCAGTAGGATTAAACCATCCCATACATTCAGAAACATAGATAACTGACTAAATAGTTTTCATTTCATCAGCTCTAACATGTTACTGACATGTAAAACCCATATTAAAATTGGTGAAAAGCTTAACCATGCCTTACATTGAACCTGAAAAAAAGTGCTCAAATGTTTCAAAGGGTTTTTGCAATGAATCGTTTTCTTCATGTGAAATTATGCTTGCATTAATAATTATTTGCACTGTCATTTCTTTTGTATTGGTATCATAAGAATCATAACACCAAGAGTTCGACACTCCATCAGGACATCTCATGAGCAAGCCTAAAATCTTCCAAGGGCTACCAGATCTTGACAAATGCTTCTAATTTTCGTTAGCAGCAGATGAGGCAGACAGACTTGTTGTTACATCTGTTTCCATGGCTAGTTTTCTCTGGAAAGGTTGGCTTATCTGTGGCCAGAGGCTGTAGTGTGATGAGTACCACTCTTTATCAAGCATGAGTGAACAGGAGATTTTCCCACCATTACCTGCTCCAAAACACAGATCAGAAAACTTTATAAATTGATACTAAAACTGTTTGGTTACATTGTGAATGCACCATCCTCTTGAGTCTGGAGTGGGACATGGGCATAGAGCTTCTGGCCTTAGGGTAAGCACATTTCCAACTGCACCACAAAGAAATCCTTTGTAAAAGTGCAACAGCCAGAAAAATGTTGTCAGTAAAAAGAAGTATTGATCATGCAACAGGTGAAAATATGTAATTAGTAAGCATCTTTGAGCAAATCTGAATTGAAAAACTTCCCAAGTATTATACCTCCTCAGTCACTGGACAGGAGTGCACAAAGGGCGTATCCTAAAATTACAACTTCAATTCATTTCATTCAGCATATTGCTTGACTCAGAAATTACTAATACAATTATGGCATGTGAATGATAAGGAATGAAGATATTATTTCAAGCTTAAGGGCAGTGCCAACACAGGCAGGAAGGTGTAAATACAGCTTGACAAGTTTACACATGCAATTTCTATTATAAAATAATTTAAAAGGGAGCATAAAAATAATGGGGATCTTGAATAATGCCTGCAGAAGTTGCTGCCTAATTATCCCATGACCCTTGACCAGATTGCAGCTAGAGGCAACAAGTCTTAGCTTCTTTTGAACAATTAGATGCTATTTTATAAAATCATATAATAGTAAAGGAGTATATAATAAAAGTAGCTGTAAGAATTTCTATACAATTTTATTAGCTACAGTTCCTTTCATTAGGAATTTGGCAGGAGATTTATATACTTAATTTAAGAATTGAAACCTTTACAACGTAGCCAACAGTGATTCCAATCAACAATGTTATCTACATATAATAAGCAAAATTATATCTGTCCCTATTCAGATCCTATGTTGAGGAAGAGCTTATTTATAATGAAGGAATATTGATTGAATCTTTTCTCTAATTATTTTCAAATTGCTTGAGGAAGAAAAAGATTTTTTTGATGAATAAAACTTTGGAATTGAATTCTGCTGAAGAGTCAATCTGTAAGAGTGACACAGTGGCTCAGTGGTTAGCACTGCTGCCTTACAGTGCCAGGGACCTGGGTTCAATTCCAGCCTCAGGTAACTGTCTGTGTGGAGTTTGCACATTCTCTCTGTGTGGAGTTTGCACATTCTCCCTGTGTCTATGTGGGTTTCGAACAGGTACTCTAGTTTCCTCCCACAGTCCAAAAGATGCGTAGCTTAGGTGAATTGGCCATGCTAAATTGCCCATAGTATTCAGGGAGATGTTGGCTAGGTGCGTTAGTCAGGGGAAATGTAAGGTAGAGGAATGGGTCTGGGCGGGATACTCTTTGGAGGATGGTGTGGACTTGTTAGGCTGAATGCCTGTTTCCACTCTATAGTTAATATTGTCTTTTGAAAACTGTTATACTCTACACTGGTTTTCAATTTATTTTACTTTAACCAATTTTAAGACCATGACATGCATTAGCATAGCAACAAAAGACACTGATACATTATAGGAGAGATGTTATAGTACTGGAAAGGATGCAAAGGAGATTTACTACGATGTTGCCTGGGCTGGAAAGTTTCAGTTATGAAGAAAAATTGGATAGACTGGGGTTGTTTTCATTAGAGTGGAGGAGACTGAGGGGGGAAATAATTGAGATGTTTAAAATCATGAGAGTCATAAACAGGGTATCTGTGAAGAAATGTTTCCCTTTGATGGAGGGATCAAAGACTTGGGACATAGATTTGAGGAATGGGCAGAAGGTTTAAGAAATATGAACAAAAGTAGGCCATTCAGCCCATTGAGCCTGCTGAACCATTGCTGATCAGACATTCCTTATGGCCATGTTCCTCCCTTTCCTCATAACCCCTGATTTCCCCACCAATCAAGAATCTATCTCAGCCTAAAATATACACAAAGACTTTACTCTCATAGCTCTCTGTGACAAGGATTTCAAAATCTCATAATCCTCTAAGAGAGAAAATTCCACTTTATCTCTGTCTTAAATTGGTTATCCTTAATTCTGATACTAGGCTCTCCCATGAGTGGAACTATCCTTTCAGAATACTATGTGTCTCAATGAGATCACCTCCCATTCTTCATCAATATATTTTGTAAACAGTTTGTGATCCCTGCACTGATGTCTGTAGAACTCCAGTAGTCACAGGTTGCAAATCTGGTAAAAAAATCACTTAGTGCCTGTTAGTCAATTCTCTAAACACCTCAATAAATTACCTTCAATACCATGGCCACTTAGCTTATCAGTTAACCTTTGATGAGGTAAACTTGTCAAATGCCTTCTGGAAGTCCAAATACAATACATCCACTGCTTCCCCTCTATCCATTCCAGTTGAGATTTCCTTGAAATCTCACACAAAATTTACAGAAAAAAAATCTGTGTTTATGTTCTTATGTGCCACATACACCTGATGAAGGAGCAGTGCTCCAAAAGCTAGTATTTCCAAATATGCCTGTTGGACTATAACCTGGTATTGTGTGATTTTTAACTTTGTACACTCCAGTCCAACACCGGCATCTCCAAATCATCTAATAAATTAGTCCGACATGAATTCCCTTTCATGAAGCTATGCTGACTCTGCTTGACTAGATTCTGACTTTTCAAATATGATGCTATTACTTCCTTAGTAATTAATTCCAATGCTTATCCCAACAATAATGGACCAATGATGGTCAGGCTAATGGACCAATATTTAACTGCTTTTTTGCTCTCTCCCTTTTTGAATGGGGTGTCACTTTGGCAGTTTTCCAACCTTTTCAGTACTTTTCAGAATCCAGTGAGTATTAAAAAATTACAACCAATGCATCAACTAACTCTGGAGCTACTTCTTTCAGGATACTCAGATGCAAACCATCAGGAATAAGGTATTTATCTGCTTTTCACGCCATTAGTTTGTCTAATACTATTTTTCTAGTGATGGTGGTAGCACTCAATTCCTCTCCCAAATTCTATAGTATATTGACGTTTAAAGTGTCTTCCGCCATTAGGATTGATGCAGAGTATCTGTCTAACATTTCTGCTGTGTCAGGAACATCATGACATCTTTTATACATTTGAATGAGAGAGCAGTAGCTGTTACAAGGGATAAAAGTGGTGCCTCAACTGCTATTGTTGGTGTATGTGGGGAGGTATCCTGTGCAAGATAGTAGGCACCGCAGAACACATGCAACATTAATGGTTCAAGACGGGGTTGGGTGAGAGTGAGTGAGCGAAGATGTTGCAAATGGCAATGAAAGTGATATAGCATGAGCCTTGGAGAGAGGTGGCTGTAGGAGCAGAGGTAATTCACCAATTAAAAGGGAATTAATGATTCTTAAATGCCTTTTTAATGGCTCAACTCACCTCATTAATATTTGTAGAATCTCTATCATGTGGAAGCAGGTCATTTGGCTCATATTGAATCTCCAAAGAGCATCACACCTAGATTTACCACCACCCCCAATCCCTCTAACCCTGCATTTCCCATGCCGAACTAACTAACTTAGCCTGCACATCTTAGCCTGGCAGTAGTGCCAGAGATGCCAATCAATTTTTGGAAATCCACTGAGTGGCAACTTGTTCTGGGAATGATGCATGTTAAGATGCAACTAGAAACAAATGAGAGAGATGCCCTAGGGGTGGGGTAGGTAGTCAATGAGACATGTTTCGTTCGATACGGCAGGTACTGAAGGGGTACTGAAGCAGCAATTTACCTTGTTAAGTGGCAACTACACCTCCTCCCACATGAGAATTGCATGCAGCACAGTGAACTTCAAATTGGGCTCAGGTGAAATAATTTTCACAACATCATTTTAGGATGTAACTTGCACTGTGTAGCTAGATTTAAATATGTTAGTAACTTGGAAATCCAGTATCCGCCACCAAAAATGAGATGTCTAAGAACGTGTTGAGTTTGGGTTATGTGTACTTTTTATTTTGATCTACCACCATTCTCTAGATCATCGTCAAGGGAGTGGGGAGTAGTACCAACACCAATCTATTTGCCTAATATTTTTATGTTCGCACTTGCAGCAGAATTACAGAATTATTATGGCATAAAGGAGGCCATTCAGCCCATCATGTCTGCACCAGCTCTATTATTGAGTGCCAATCCCCTACCTTTTCATCATATCCCTACAGGTCATTACTATCAAAAAAATTCCAATGCCCTCTTGAATGCCTCACCTGAATCTACCTCCATCTATTTTCCAGGCAAAGCATTCTATTCCCTAATGACTTGCTTTGAGAGAAAAAGCTTTTCTCACATCACCCTTATTTCATTGCATACCTCTTTAAATCTATGCTCCTTTATGTGCATGAGTAGTTTTTGTCTATCTATTCCATCCACTTATGATTTTGAAAACCACAATCTGATCTCCTCTCAGCCTTCATCTCCCTAAGAAGAACAGTTCCAACTTCTTCAATTTATCCTCATAACAGAAGTTTCTAATTCCTGGAACCATTTTATGAAATCTAGAAACCTTCACCCCATTAAAATAAATAGAGAAATGTCCCCCTTAATATGGATGCAGTAATTGAAATGTTTTGAACATACATCTGCTATTGTTGCAGACAGTCACTTTTAGTCTGCTGTTTTGTTTTCCTCGGCTTAATGAAAAAGTTATTATACTGCACCGTTACAATCCAATAAATGATGATGTGCTGAATATTTCAAACACAGAATCCAATAGGTTAGAGTGAAGGAACAGAAAAGGAACTATTACACTATTAAATAATATGCAACCAAGTGAGGATAAATAGATGGAAGAGCAAATCTGCAGAAATATATTGAAATAATGGATTATTAACATTTAAAACTTTGTAGGTCGCAGGTAGCATAGTGGTGATGTCATTGGACTATTCATATTGAAACTGAAACTAATGCTATGGGGATACAGGTTCAAATTCTTCAACAAAGCTGGGTGGAAATTAAGTTCAATTCATGAATCAGCAATATTGACAATAGTGACCACAAAACTGCTATTCAGTGATGCTGAATTTTCCATTTTGACTTGGATGTGCAGCCTCTGCAGTATTTTGCTTCTAGAAACTACCACTGATTGTTTGAAAGACTCATCTGTTTCCTTTTTGGGAAACCGTCGATCATTTGTCTGGCCTACGGTATGACTGAGTGAATTGAAAAGGGTACAGATAAATTGGAAATAAACACTGACACATAAAGCTTTCAAGGAAGAGATGTTTAAGGTGCTAACTGAATATATTCTTTTAAGGAGCAAAGAAGGACACCAAATGCTAGAGCTTTCTGGCTGATTAAAGCAGTTAGGATTAAAATAGAATGAAATGGCTACAATAAATATCACGTTCACAATACAGTGAAGAATACAGGGTTTTTGTGGCAGCAGACGAGACTTAAGGATGGTGTGTTGCCTTCCTGGGGCCAGGGTTAAAGACATCACAGACAGAGTGCAGGAAATCCTCAAGGACGAAGGTGAACAGCCAGAGGTGGTGGTACATGTCGGCACAAATCATGTCAGGAAGAAGAGGAGGAACATACTACAGCGGGACTTCGGAGAACTAGGAAGAGGGTTGAAAAGCAGGACATCCAAGGTGGTTATCTCCGGTTTGCTTCCAGTTCCTTGGGCTAGAGAGGCCAGGAACAGGGAGATAATGGACTTGAATGTGTGGCTGGGGAACTGGTGCAGGAAGCAAGGATTTAAATTCTTGGATCACTGGGGTATGTTTTGTGGTAAGCATAAATTATACAAAAGAGACAGTTTGCACTTTAATAGGTTGGGGACGAGCATTCTGGCAGGTAAGTTTGCTACTGCAACACAGCTGCATTTAAACTAAATAGCGAGGGGGAGGGGACAAACTGGATATTTAAGAAGGAAATTGGAGGGAAAGTTAGAACAAGGGAAGTCAAGAAAGACAACTGTATCAATGAGGCAGAAAACTCAGAAAGGGACAATGCTGTAAGGTTGAGTGAAATAGGAGTTGATGGGAAGGGTGAGGGCAGTAATAAATTAAAAATACTATACATGAATGCACGAAGCACTAGAAATAAGATGGATGAGCTTGAGGCTCTTTTGGAAATTGGCAGATATGATATTGTGGGGATAACTGAGACGTGGCTTCAAGTGGACAGGGCCTGGGAAATGAATATTCAAAGCTACACGTGCTATCGTAAGGACAGACTGATGGGCGGGGGGGGGGGGGGGGTGGCCATGTTGGTAAGGGATGATATTCAGTCCCTTGCGCGGGGGGGCCTAGAATCAGGGGATGTAGAGTCAGTGTGGATAGAGCTGAGAAATACTGAGGGTAAAAAGACTCTCTTGGGAGTTATCTACAGGCCCCCAAATAGTAGTCTGGAAGTCGGATGTAAGTTAAATCAGGAGCTGAAATTGGCCTGTCGCAAAGATGTTACTACAGTTATTATGGGGGATTTCAACATGCAGGTAGACTGGGAGAATCAGGATGGTATTGGACCTCAAGAAAGAGACTTTGTGGAGTGCCTCAGAGATGGATTCTTAGAACAGCTGGTGCTGGAGCCGACCAGGGAGAGGGCAATTCTGGATCTGGTATTGTGCATCGAACCAGAACCTCAAAGTGAAGGAGCCATTGAGAAGTAGTGACCATAATTCAATAAGCTTCAATCTGCAATTTGAGAGGGGGAGGGTACAATCAGAAGTGATAATTTTTCAGTTGAATAAAGGGAACTATGGTGCTATGAGGGAAGAGCTGGCCAAAGTTTAATGGTGCAATATCTTAGCAGGGATGATAGTAGAGGAACAATGGCGGATATTTCTGTGTATAATGCAGAAGTTGCAGAATCAGTTCATTCCAAGAAGGAAGAAAGATCCTAGAAGGAGGCATGGGTGGCCGTGGCTGATGAGGGAAGTTAAGAAACATATAAGTTAAAAGAGAAAAAGTATAACATAGCAAAGATAAGTGGGAAAATGGAGGACTGGGAAGCTTTTAAAGAACAACAAAGGATTACTAAGAAGGAAATACGCAGTGAAAAAATGAGGTACGAAGGTAAACTGGCTAATAATATAAAGGAGGATAGTAAAAGTTTTTTTAGGTATGTGAAAGGCAAAAAAATGGTTAAGACTAAAATTGGGCCCTTGAAGACAGAAACAGGGGAATATATTACGGGGAACAAAGAAATGGCAGAAGAATTGAATTGGTACTTCAGATCTGTGTTCACTGGGGAAGACACAAGCAATCTCCCTGAGGTAACAGTGGCTGAAGGACCTGAACTGAAGGGAATTTATAGTTGCCAGGAATTGGTGTTGGAGAGACTATTAGGTCTGAAGGTTGATAAGTCCCCAGGGCCTGATGGTCTACATCCCAGGGTACTGAAGGAGGTGGCTCGAGAAATCGTGGATGCGTTGGTGATTATTTTCCAGAGTTCGATAGATTCAGGATCAGTTCCTGCGGATTGGATGGTGGCTAATGTTATACAACTTTTTAAGAAAGGTGGGAGAGAGAAAGCAGGAAATTATAGACCAGTTAGTCTGACCTCAGTGGTGGGAAAGATGCTGGAGTCTATTATAAAGGATGAAATTACGACACATCTGGATAGTAGTAACAGGATAGGTCAGAGTCAGCATGAATTTATGAAGGGAAATCATGCTTGACTAATCTTCTGGAATTCTTTGAGGATGTAGCTCTGAAGATGGACGAGGGAGATCCAGTAGATGTAGTGTACCTGGACTTTCAGAAAGCTTTTGATAAAGTCCCACATAGGAGGTTAGTGAGCATAATTAGGGTGCATGGTATTGGGGGCAAAGTACTAACTTGGATTGAAAGTTGGTTGGCTGATAGGAAACAAAGAGTAGTGGTAAACGGCTCCATTTCAGAATGGCAGGCAGTGACCAGTGGGGTACCGCAGGAATCAGTACTGGGACCGCAACTTTTTACAATATATGTTAATGATATAGAAGATGGTATTAGTAATAACATTAGCAAGTTTGCTGATGATACTAAGCTGGGTGGCGAGGTGAAATGTGATGAGGATGTTAGGAGATTACAGGGTGATCTGGACAAATTAGGTAAGTGGTCAGATGCATGGCAGATGCAGCTTAATGTGGATAAAGGTATGGCTATTCACTTTGGTGGAAAGAACAGGAAGGCAGATTACTACCTAAATGGAATCAATATAAGTAAAGGGGCAGTACAGAGAGATCTGGGTGTTCTTGTACACCAGTCAATGAAGGTAAGCATGCAGGTGCAGCAGGTAGTGAAGAAGACTAATAGCATGCTGGTCTTCATAATAAGAGGGATTGAGTATAGAAGCAAAAAGGTTCTTCTGCAGCCCTGGTGAGACACACCTGGAGTACTGTGTGCAGTTCTGGTCTCCAAATTTGAGGAAAGACATTCTGGCTATTGAGGGAGTGCAGCGTAGGTTCACGAGGTCAATTCCTGGAATGGCGGTATTACCTTGCACTGAAAGACTGGAGTGACTGGGCTTGTATACCCTTGAGTTTAGAAGACTGAGAGGGGATATGATTGAGACATATAAGATTATTAAAGGATTGGACACTCTAGAGGCAGGAAACATGTTTCCGCTGATGGGTGAGTGCCGAACCAGAGGACACAGCTTAAAAATACGGGGTAGACCATTTAGGACAGAGATGAGGAGAAACTTCTTCACCCAGAGAGTGGTCACTGTGTGGAATGCTCTCCCCCAGAGGGCAGTGGAAGCCCAGTCTCTGGATTCATTTAAGAAAGAGTTGGATAGAGCTCTCAAGGATAGTGGAATCAAGGGTTATGGAGATAAGCAGGTACAGAATACTGATTAAGGATGATCAGCCATTATCATATTGAATGGTGGTGCAGGCTCGAAGGGCAGAATGGCCTACTCCTGCACCTATTGTCTATTGTCTATTGAATCAAGTAGGTAACAGAGCAATGGAAAAGAGAAACAAGAGGGGAAAACAGAGTCCAGGAGTACTCTAATGTGGAATACATTTGGGATTCTGTGGAAATATACTGAGGAATTAAGTGAATACTTTGCACCATCTTCATCCAACAAAGCATGCTGCCAATGGCATAGTAAAGAAAGAGGGGCACAGGGGTGGAACAAGATTAAAATGGATAATGAAAAGATACTTGAAAACTAGTCAGCATGTCAAAGTGGAAAAATTGGTCAGTCTGTCTGGGTGGTATCCTGGATACATGAGGAAAATAACATTGGACACAGTAGAGGCTTTGGATGGTAGTATTGGATGACATAATTCAGGGCAATCAGCCTCATGTTCATGGTGGAGAAATCCAGGCCAAAATTAACCTTTATCTTGAAAGATACATTGATTTAAGGAAGGCTGACATTTATCTTTTCAAGAGAAGTAGAACATGACAGATTTATGTCGGGTTCATCAGTGGAGTAACTGGAACGTTTGACAAGGATGGTGCAACTGAAACAAGCAAAAATAAAATTGCTGGAGTGGTAGTGATGGGAGATTTTAATTTTCCCAATATTGACTGGGATTCACTGAGTGTTAGAGGTTTAGATGGAGCAGAATTTGTAAGGAGCATCCAGGAGGGTTTTATAGAGCAGTATGTAAATAGTCCAACTTGGGAAGGGACCATACTCTTCCTGGTGCTAGGGAATGAGCCCTGCCAGCTGGTTTATTTTTCAGTAGAGGATTACTTTGGGAAAAGTGTTATAATTCTGTAAGTTTTAGATTACATATGGACAAAGACAAGAGTGGCCCTAATGGAAGAGTGCGAAATTGGGGAAAGGCTTACTATAGCAAAATCCGACAGGAGCTCTGGGGAATGTGGATTGGGACCAGCTGTTTGAGGGTAAACTGACATTTGATGTGCAGGTGGCTTTTAAAGAGAGGTTGATTAGAGTGTAAATCAAAAATGTCCCTGTGAAAATGATGAATAGAAATAGCAAGATAAGGGAACCATGGATGATGGTGAAATTGTGAGACTGGCTAAGAGGAAAAAAGAAGCATACATAAGGTCTAGGCGACTGAAAACCGATGAAGCTTTGGAAGAGTATCGGGAAATAAGGACTTATCTGAACTGAGGAATTAAGAGGGCTAAAAGGGCTCATGAACTATCTTTAGCAAACAGGATGAAGGAAAATCCTAAAGCCGTTTATTTATACAATAAGGAGCACTAGAGTAACTAGAGAAAGGGTTAGCCCACTCAAGGACAAAGGAGGAAAGTTATCTGTGGAGTCAGAGAAAATGGGTGAGATTCTTAATAAGTAATTTGTGTTGATATTCACCAAGGAGAGGGACATGACGGATGTTGAGGTTAGAGATGGATGTTTGATTACTCTAGGTCAAGTCAGCATAAGGAGGGAGGAAGTGTTCAGTATTCTAAAAGACATTAAGGTGGATAAATTCCCATGTCCAGATGGGATCTATCCCAGGTTGCTGAAGGAAGCGAGACAGGTAACAGTTGGATTCTTAGCAGATATCTTTGCAGCTTTCTTGAACACGGGTGAGGTCCTAGAGGACTGGAGAACTGCGAATGTATTCCCCTTGTTTAAGAAGGGTAGCAGGAATAATCCAGGTAATTGTAGATCAGTGAACCTGAGGTCAGTGTTAGGGAAACTGCTGGAGAAGATACTGAGGGATAGGATCTATTTATATTTGGAAGGAAATGGGCTTATCAGTGAAAGGCAGCATGGCTTTGTGCGGGGAAGGTCATGTCTTACCAACTTAATAGAACAGAGCGAGAGGGCATAGGTTTAGGGTGAGGCAGGAAAGCTATAAAAGAGACCTAAGGGGCAACTTTTTCACGCAAAGGGTGGTCCATATATGGAATGAGCTGCTAGAGGTAGTGGCGGAGGCTAGTACAATTGCAAGAAATAAAAGGCAACGGGATGGGAATATGAATAAAAGGGGTTGGAGGGATATGGGCCAGGTGCTGGCAGGTGAGACTAGGTTGGGTTAGGATATCTGGTTGGCATGGACGAGTTGGACCAAAATGTCTGTTTCTGTGCTGTATGTCTCTATGACTCTAAGTGACAAAGTTGATTGATGAGGGAAAGGCTGTAGATGTCATATACATGGACTTCAGTAAAGCATTTGATAATGTTCACCATGGTAAGCTGATGGAGAAAGTGAAGTTGCATGAGGTCTAGAGTGTATTAGCTAGATGGATAGGGAACTGGCTGGGCAACAGGAGACAGAGAGTAGTAGTGGAAGGGAGTTTCTCAAAATGTAAGACTGTTATCAATGTTGTTTGACAGGGATCCATGCAGGGACCACTGTTGTTTGTAATGTACATAAATGATCTGGAGGAAGGTATAGCAAAATTAGTAAGTTTGCAGATGACGCTGAGATTGGTGGAGTAGCAGATAGTGAAGTGGACTGTCAGAGAATGTGGCAGATATATTGCAGAGTTGGATGAAGAAATGGCAGATGGAGTTCAATCTGAGCAATGCAAGGTGATGCATTTTGGAAGATCCAATTCTAGAGCAAATTATATGATATATGTGAAAGCCCTGGGGAAAATTGATGTACAGAGAGATCTGGGTGTTCAGATCCATTGTACTATGAAGGTGGCAACACAGGTCAATAGAGTGGTCAAGAAGGCATATGGCTTGCTTTCCTTCATCGGATGGGTATTGTTATGTTACCCAGGTCATGTTACAGTTGTATAGGACTTTGGTTCAGCCACATGTGGAATACTGCGTACTGTTCTGGTTGCCACATTTTACCAGAAGGATGTTGATGCTTTGGAAAGGGTGCAGAAGAGGTTCACCAGGATGTTGCCTGGTATGGAGGGTGCCAGCTATGAGGAGAGTTTGAGTTGATTAGGATTATTTTCATTAGAAAAGTGAAGATTGAGGGAGTCCTGATTGAGGTCTATAAAATCATGAGAGGTGTAGACAGGGTGGATAGCAAAAAGCTTTTTCCCAGGATGGGGGACTCAATTGCTGGGAGTGATGAGGGAAATATGCATGGAAAGTTCTTTACGCAGAGGATGGTGGGTAACTGGAATATGTTGCCAACGGAGGTGGTAAAGGCGAGCGTGATAACATCATTTAAGATGTATCTTGATAGATACATGAATGGACAGGGAGCAGAGGGATACAGATCCTTAGAAAATAGGTGATAGATTTAGATAGAGAATCTGGATTGGTGCAGGCTTGGAGAACGAAAGGGCCTGTTCCTGTGCTGTCATTTTCTTTGTTCTTTTTTTGTTCATTGTTGGTCTATTAAAACCCCTCACAATGTTGATTATAGCTTCCTCCAAAACTTCCTGCTGTAAGGACACCAATCTTATCTTCTCCAGTCTGTTCACTTAACTCATGTCCTTCATCTCTGATACCCTTTTCATAAATTTCCTCTTTGCCCCCTTAAATAACTGAACATTATTTTTAAATGCAATACCCGGAATTCGATAAAGTCTGTAATTGAGCCCTAACCAGTAATTTGTAAAGTTCCAGTGTGGCTTTCTTGTTTTATATTCAATGCCCCAATTTATAAAGCTTTATATTCAATGCCCCAATTTATGCCCCTTTTTATGCATCATTAACAGCCTGAACAAGTTGCACTACGTATTCCATACCTAAAGACCTTAATTTAGGCCTCCTCAAAATTAAACTTTTGAAGGTGCGTTGTTGTTGTTGTTGTCCATATTAGATTACATTGGTCCTACAAATTTCACGAGTTTGCCTGTGTTCTTCTCAAGTCTGCTTCTATTCTGCTCAATATTTATGATATTTTACAAGTTTTCAAGCATTTTGTGAACTTTGAAACTGAACTGCCAATATGCAAGTCCATTCTGTACTCAGAGTGCTTATATATAAAACAAAAAAAAGTGCCCAAGGGATATCAATGTATTCTTCCACTGTTTTGTGTTGGCCATTTTTATGGAAATTGTAAGCTATTTTCTTAGTCAATGCACGCCTATAATACAATCTCCACCACAACCCTGTAAACAAACAGAAAATGGTACCTGTATTTGCAATGCATAACCCGGTTGTAGAATTTGTCACAAGCAAGCTAATGTTCCACATCTCCCACTGCAGTTTTAGTCCATGCTTTCAGTACCTTTTTAAAATTAAAAATCACTGCCAGTCTAAGTGCATTCTTCATTTAATTTCCACAAGTATACTGGCAGGACTGGTTCGCATGAAACCAATGAGCAAATTCATATAGAGTAATTATTTCCTTATCTCTAAAAAGCAGCTGCAACTAGATATTAAGAAAATAAACCTTTGTACAAGGTAACTTAAGGTATACAAATTACTTACCCCAGCAAGTTCTTCTGAGTAGATAGAGGTTGCTAATATATACTTCAGGGGAAATACAAAATAAACACATCTGTAACTGCAGCTCATAGTAATCAACAGCTTTTCATAGCATTTCCGTGTTTGGTTTGCGTCCAACCATCAGGAACAAAAGCAATGTTTAATTCATTTGGTGGAATGTAACATTATGACTTGCTGAAAGCAGGAAAGCCCAGTACTATGTGGTGAATCTGGAAATATCTGCAACATGTGCGATCAGCAGCTCTTAAACATCAGCCATTGCGCTTGCCTTTGACCTTCACATTCCCTCAATGATGTTCAGTGCGAGTCTGTTCAGCTCCATTATTGAAATTGGAGTTATGGGTTGAAGGATTTTGCAGCTGGTGACATAAACGGTGCAAATGTATGATAAGATTACCAATATGATAAGGCTGTGCCATTGTCCCCAGACTGCTCCTTCGACCTGTGTTACTTAAGAGAATAAAAGTGTGTCTGGAGATCACTGAAGAGATGAAAAGTAGGAATGTGTGTATATCCTTCTGGAAGTGGCTCAATGATCTAATCAGGGAAGGAAAGGTTAGTTAAAATAACATACTCATTTTGATCTGTGAATCATCCCCATCCCTTCATTCTGATAAGCACGTCACTCCTCAAACAAGCCTATTTTGCAAATCGGCATATCTTTCTTTATCTGCAGTCTTTCTTTCATCTATGCTTGTCTGTCTAATACTGACACTTGTTATAACAGTGATGAGATGCATGGATACCACTATAGGAGGATTGTGATTGAGGAAGAATGCAGTTTTTTTATGCTTATTACTATGCCAATCTAAAAAGCTTGCAGCCTCCATGGTAGAGGATTGTCATAGAGATCTATAGAACATAAAATGTTCCTTTGGCCCACCATATCTATTTTGGTCAAAAACAAACATCTAAATGTTGTAATCCCATTTTCCATCACTTGGCCCATAGTCTTGTGTGCCTTGACATCATAAGTGCACATCTAAGTGCTTCTTAAATGTTATGAGAGTTTCTACCTCGAACAACTACAGGCCGTGAGTTCCAGATTCCCATCACCCTCTGGGTAAAAAAGTTTTTCCTCACATCTCCACCAAATCTTCTGCCCCTTACCTTAAATTTATGCCCCTAGTCATCAATCCCTCTTCATGAAGGAAGTTTGTTCCTGTTAAGCATATCTATGCCCCTCATAATTTTTGACACCTCAATTTTGTCCTCTTTCAAACTCTTCTGCTCTGAAGAAAACATCATAAGTCTCTCCAATCTATCATCCAAACTCTAGCTCAGGCAACAACATGGTAAATCTTCTCTGAACCCTCTCCAATCTATCACACCTCTCCTATAATGTGGATTTGAGAATAAGACCTTGGATAAGATAAAGCAGAGGAGGCTCTTGTCCTTTTTATTACACTATATACAAGTTACCTGTTACAAGTTATGTAAATATATACAAGTTACCTGCATTCTTAGGCGTATTGATTATTGCTAACAAGAGGTAAGACATAGAACAAGAGTTAATAAATAAGACACAAGAGACTGTGCCAGAGCCTAACTAAAGCCATCTGCCCAAAACACTAAACTTGTGGCTGTGTTATATATTAGCTAGACATATTTCAGCATAGCCCTACAGAGCATTACTTTACACAAAAACACTCAACTTCATCTTAATGCATCGGAATACCTATCTTTTAACTGTTAGCCATCTTTTAAAGCTGCCCTGTCCAACTGTGGTCCTTCCATCTATTTGGCACATCCCAATATTGTAAGTCATGAAAAGAAGAGAACCTTAAATCCCACTGAGGGGCACAGAACTGGAGGCGACCTGCCAGACATCTCAAAACTGACAGCTGCAGAGGAGGATGCACTGGCGATAACTTCATTCTTAGGATGCTTAACTGTCAGAAATGGAGAGATGGGAGTCTCCCAGCTACGTGATGATAGAATTAAAGATCATACACCCACATGACTTGTAACACAAACTCATGCTGACTTGATACCATCAGCTGGTTGAGTACCTGCTCATCTTTGCCATTCAAATTCATGTATGTAATCATCTTTAGGTACTTCAAGCACCCAAGAAGTGATATAAAAGGAGGAAAAGGACTTCAGAGGCGGTCGTACAGTTTTAGAGTGTGCTGTTACAATGATACTGTAGACAATGAACCAACTCAGAAATTCACATCTTGGTAACACCAATTAAAGACATAAGGTTTAAGACCATAGACCATAAGTATAAGGAGTAGGAGTAGGCCATTCCACCCTTAAGCTTGCTCCACCATTCAATAGGATCATGACTGATGGTTATTGGGCTTCTAATCAATGTATGTATATTGAAATCAGTGAGGACAAATGATGGGGACAGGGCTTGAAGTGAACAGTCTCTGTTGGAGCCTCTGTTCTGAGGAAAGGTCACTAGACCTGAAATCTGCTGAGCTTTTCCAGAAAATTTTGTTTTTGTTTCTTTTGGAGGCCACAGGGACACAATAAGTACCAAACGTTTGGGCATAAATGCTGAATCTTGGGAAGCAAAGAATGAAGAGAATGGTTCTGGAGTTTCAACAAAGTTGGCACGTGCATAAGGTTGCTAACTCACAGTGAAGCTATTCTGGGAGTTTACATTTTTTCAGACATGATAAACTCTGTTAACCTTTGATCTGCCATGTCCAAACCTATGAACAATGAAGACTTTGTTTTTATTTTAGCTATTTTATTTCACTGTAAAACTAGCTATATGAACTGGAGATATGTTAACTTGTAGACTAGTTTTATATAAGCAGCAGTACTCCTTTTATTAGCAACAATTGAATACAAATCTTTGTAACACAGAATCAAACAAAACAAAATATTTCTATGTCATCTAATTAATGTCAATAGAAATTAATGTGGCTGAATGCCATATGGTTTATTGTGGTATATGTTAGAAGTTATATCCAAATTAATATTTTCATGAATAAAACCAAATGGGTAGCCGAAACATCGATTCAGTAACTTGTTTGGACTATGCCAATTGAGTTACAGGACAATGTTAAATCAAATGTATATTTTGTACAAAAACTAAGTTAATGTACTCTTATAGATCATGACAAATCTCTGTACTAAATAAGATTCTGTGAAACCCAAACAACTAGTAGAAGGCCTGGAAGAATTAAATAGATGATCATGAAATAAACCTGCTTCTTCTTCAGTCATACATGCCCAAACACTGTGGGAACCTACTGCCCAAGGAGTCCAAATTGCTTTGGAAACAGACCTTTTTACAAGCATGGTGTAGTCTGGAGCTTTGGATATTGATTGTAAGGGCTTTAATTTCTTTAAATCACATGGTTGACCTTTCACTCTTACTGCTTTAAATTGGCATGTAGAACCATAGAATGTCTAAAGTGCAGAAAGAGGCCAATTGCCTCACTGAATCTGCACCAACCCTTCAACATGCGACCCAGAAGCAGCCCTGCATCCTGTCCCCATAACCCAGCATTTAGCATGGCTATTCTACCTAACCTGCATATCTTTGAATTGTGGGAGGAAATGGGAGCCCCTGACAAAAACACACGCAGACAAGGAAAACTTGCAAAGTTCACACAGAAAGTCACCGAAGGCTGGAATCAAACCTAAATCCCTGGCATTGTGAGACAGTAGTGCCACGCTGTGTTGGAGGAATTTAGAATTTAATGCACAACCTGTTTTAATTATTTATGAATGCACCTTCCCTGGTCATCAACTTCTGAAGAGAGACTTGAACTGGGAACCCCTGGCTCAGAGACAGGGAGACTACCAAAGTGCCATAAGTCTTCAGATACGCACATACAAATTTTTTATTCAACTAAAAAATAAAAAATTACTTTTTACATATAGCTTACATTTAATTTCTAAGTGTATGAAGAATGTAGATACATCACTGACAATAAAAGGTGAAGACTCTTGATTGGTTTCTCATTTGCAGCAATGAGGATAATGGGATATTTTTCTTTACTACAATTATATGTCCTATTCCAAATTTTCAGATTGAGGAGGTTAATTGATAGTGAAATGACAGGAGAGTGGGAGTGCTAATGCTCTTTGAATGCTATCATGTAATTTACATGATACTGACAGACAATGATAAATGTCCTTGCAGACAGTTCTATGGATCTCCTACCAGAGTGATTTAAAATCACAATGAAATGGCAGTTAGTTCTCGTCAGTTCCTAAGTGATAGATTCAGGGAAAAAAATGCAGCCATATTTGATGTTAGTAAAATGTTATTCCACAGACTCAGCGATGTATTTAATCAACCTGATTAGAATATGCTATACTCATTGAGGTAGTCTATAATGGCTTCAATGTCATCTGAGCCACACTCTACAACTGTGCTGTGGTTTGAAACAGTTTGGTTTCATAGCTTCATTTTTGTACCGTATTCTGAAGAAAAATCCACAAGTACTTGATATTTCTATTTTTGCCAATATTTCAACAGATCTAGAAACTATTTACCATCTTTTATTTCATAGTTTCAGCTATTTTGTTATTGTCTTTCAGGTCTAACTAAAATCATTCATTTTAGTAGGCCAGATTCAATATGTTCAATGGCACAGACAACAGTAATATTGAGATATATATATATAGAATCAGAGCAGATGTGTGGCAATTAATCGTCTAGCCCTGGAAGTTGTGATGGTGGTAGAGGGGTTATAGGCATAGAATCTCCAGGGTTGACTTGGAGTTTATGGTTGTTGTTTAGTATTGTGAAAGATTTTCTTTTTGAAAGAAAACAAGGTCAAAGAGTCCTTGTGGAACACGTGACTAATCTTGTATGTGTTACAGAGCAGCTGACTGTGATATTAATGAAAAGATATTTATATTGTGGTGTTTACAACAGGCAGGGTAATCATGAAAGGCCATTAATTTTGTTTGCATTTTCAGAATCTAAGATGAGCCATTTTTCAAAAACTTGCTCAGAAGCTGTACATTGTATTTAATCATTGAACTGTTTCATATTTTTTGGAATGTATCTATTCTCTGTATTCTGAAATATGCCCTCAAATGCCTGTCATTGCACTCTGTTGACCAATGTTTTAACTTTATTTAAGTTCACTTTAGACACTCTCATTTCATGCACCATAATTTCCCTTATTTAAATTTAAAAAATTAAATTTCATACCCATTCCTTTCTGCTGCATCCTGAATAAAACAATGTAACCATATTATAGTTGCTGCTACTATAGGCCCCTTCATAAAATAAATAATTAATTAAGCCAAACTTATCATGCCAGGTCTAGTATAGTTTGCTGACGGATTAGCTCCATAATGTTCTAAGAAACAATCCCAGAAATATTTAAGGCTAATGTTGCTTAAATAAATTTTTCCAGTTTATATGTAGATTACCATCTCCTAAGATTAATGCCTTACTCTTCTGAGAATCTGTCAGTTTTTACAGGTGACTTGATGTCCTTTTCATTTCCCATTACTAATCAAATTGTTTCTCCATCCTGGTTTCCTGTACTTAGATCTTCCTTCCTTAAGGTGTGACATTGACATCAACTAACAGTGCCATCCCCTCATCTTTTCCTAGTTACTCATTCTTTGTAAGTTAAGATTCACATCCCAGTCCATGTCATCCTGCAGCTATGTCTCTGGCTTTGCATATTTCAAAGTTTTGCCGTCAGTCACCTGGTTTATTTCAAATGTCGTGTGCACTCAGGTAGATAGTAATTAGTTTTATCCTTTCGTTATTTTTTGTTTTATCTGTTGGTTTACTTTTAAATTTATACTCTCTATTCCTTCGTCTCATGGTTTGTTTGTAATTTGTTGTATTAATTTCTCTTTATTCTTTGATTTGCTCCATCTTCCTAAATTTGAGCACTTACTCCACTATTTACAACAAAATCCTCTCTTCTTTTTTATTTATATGGCTGGCAAGAACACAGCCTCAATGCAGATCATGCTTCTGCTGAAGCCAGTGCCCCACAAAATGGTACCCACTTCTCCCACACCAGTCTTTCAACCATATATTTATCTCTCATATAATTTACCCTGTGCCAATTTGCATGTAATTAGAGTAACAAAGTGGAGATTATGACAGCAGAAGTACAGCAGATGTGAAACAAGAGCATCCAAAATTCAAGATATGTTCATTGTGAAAGCATTTTGTCCTCAAAATGATCTTATATTAGCCAAACTAGACAAATAACCTTGAAACTTCACATTTTCTAGAATAGAACACTGGTAAATATTTCAAAACTGTGTTGCTTCAAAAAGTACTTTGATCACAAATTTCTTCAAAAATGTTGTATTTTTATTGACCTTTCAAAATAGATTTTGGAGACATCAAAGTTTAAAGCTATATTTGACAGTAAAGAAATAAGAAAATGTGATCATATCAAAGTTTATAGAAATCTGTGAAAAAATAACTTAGATCCAATGTGAAACTTTAGTCTCCACATTAGAGTAATAGAAACATAGAAACTTACAACATAGGAAAATGCCACTTGTTCATTGTGGCTATGCCTCAACCATATCTTCACAGATGAGGCTCCAAGCTTACTCCACCTCATGAGTGGAAGATGTTTATTCACTCTCCTTTAATCCTTCTAACAATGACTTTCTGCTGAGGGAAATAAGTCTTTCCTATCCATCTTACCTGGGTTTCTTATAATTTTGTAAACTTCAGTAAAGCCTCCCATCAGCCTCCCAGCTATTCCAAAGCAATAACCCTGGGCTATCTCACATAAAGCTTACATTTTCCAGTTTTGACAATATCCTCATAAATTTCAACTGCATTCTGTCCAATGATAATTACATTTCTCTGTAAAATCAGCATTGTCTAGCTGTGAACTAACTAATCAAGCTAGTGTTTTATGCTGTTGCTATTATGGAATCATATCGCCATAGAGCTGTACAGCATAGAAACAGACCCTTTGGCCCAACTCGTCCATGCCAACCAGATATTCTCAATTAATCTAGTCCCATTTGCCAGCATTTGGCCCATATCACTCAAAACTCTTCCTATTACTATATTCTCTGCTGTGGTTAATGAGGAAAGTACCTGGATACTTTTTGAAAAAACTGCAAGCCCTGCTATCTTCAAGAATCTGTGGACATGCACTCCAAGATCTCTGTGTTCCTCCACATTCCTCAGATATACATTAATTACATTTACATCTATCTTGCTTGCTGACCCCCAAATGCATTTCCTCATACTTCTCTAGATTGAATTCCATTGTAAATATTTTTCCTTGACCATTTCATTTATAATTTACTAATGTTTATGATTTTCATAATTTGCTTTTCGGCTATAATCTTTTGTTATCTGCCAATGAGAAGAAAGTGAGGACTGCAGATGCTGGCGATCAGACTGGAAAAGCATAGCAGGTCAGGCAGCATCCGGGGAGCAGGAGAATCAACATTTCGGGCATAAGCTCTTCATTAGGAATGGTGAAGCCCCTATGAAGGGCTTATTCCTGAAACATCAATTCTCCTGCTCCTCGGATGCTGCCTGACTTGCTGTGCTTTTCCAGCACTTATCTGCCAATGAGCCAGTTTTGTATCTGAATTACCATGGGCAATTGGATTTCATGGGGACTTTCACTTCTCACCAGTTGTTTGGGACCTGATCAAATAGCTTGCTAAAATCCATTTAACTATACACCAAAACAAATGATCTTCAATGACCATCCTAGATGCCTCCTGAAAAAATTCAATCAAGCTAGTCATACATGATCTCCCCCTAATCAATCGATGCCAACTAGCCTTGAGAAATCTGCGCCTTCCTAAAAGATGATTAAAACTATTCTTCAGACCTTTTCCCAGAAGTTTGCACACCACAGAGGTTAGGCTGACTGGCTTGTAATTATTCAGTCTGTCTTTTTGTCCCTTTTTAAATGTTGTAATGCTAAAACACAATTGTTGTGTCAACTCATGCTATGTAAAATGAGGAAATACAAATTTGAAGAAAGACTTGAAAAATGGTCACTATTTTCATTAGAACAGAAGAGATTATAGGGCTGACGTTTTAGAGATGTTTAAGATTATTAAAGGACAAACAGGTTTCAAATGCAGTGATTGCAGAATGCAGAATGTTGTAACATAGATGCAAGATTTAGGATTGGGCAGGCTAAGTTTCAGAGAGGGTTGATAGGCTACATATTGGATAACTAGAATTAATGATCTGAGTTGATTATCATGTCTATCTTTTAAGAATATGCTTGAAAGAAAGAGATAGCGAAATGGGAGCATGGAGGCATGTAACATTAGGCAGACGATTCATATGATGGGTAACACTCTCATGAACTGGTTCGATTTTTGGATAATATCTTTGTTGAACTTCTTGCCTTCCAGTCTCAGGTTGATATCTTGACAAACTTTGATTCAAATCAGTCTGCTTTCTGATTAAGGCCAATTCTGATTATCGAGGTAATGAGGAAAGAGAAAACAAACATTTTGGAATTGAATAAGACATACATTGTGAATTCTCCAACTTATTTCTCCAAAATTAGTTCTGTCTTACAGGTTAAGAAAATTGGATTAGTTGGATAATGTAAAAAAAAACTTTGTGATTGCCAAATTATTGTGTAAAAGTTTCTGTCACATTTATTTTAAACTTTTTGATTGTAATAGTTTTCATCACTGTTTTATGTAAATATAGTAACTTTAGCTCAGATAATACAAGACCCCCCATTAGAAACTCTTTTTGCTCCTATCTGGATCAGTCTTGTAATATTGCATGTTCAACCATTTTTGTATGAGACCTAATGCTTTTACAGGATGTGAAAAAAGCATAGACTTTTGTATATTACTTGACACTTTCAGCTACTCTGTTTTGTATTTAATAAATAATCAATCATTAGATGGTAATCAGTCCAGTGGGATAGGGTGATGAAACATTATTCTGGCATCAAGTGTCAATATGATATATGGTTGTTTGATGTAGTGTGCTCACACTCGCTTTAATTTTTTCCTAGTGACAGAAAAAAAACCCTTCAATTGAATTGAACAGACTGGCAATGATCAAATGTACCAAATGAGTGCAAAGGAGTTAAAAAAGAAGCGGATTTCTTGGCTGGTGCCCATGCTCATAGAACTGTGAGGATTATAATGAGATTTAAAAACTAATATCAGTGCACAATGAATGTTGTATTGATAGCATTTTAGATAATCTAAGAAGCTGAAAATATTTTATTAACTCTTGTAATACCAAATCACCAAAGCCATGCAGAGCTTGTAAACCACAGACAAACTTAAATTTGAAAAGCAAGCCTCATATTGTAAATATTGAAGAACTACAAAAGTTCTTTGATCCTGAACTGTATTATTAAAAACTAATATGGCAATGAGCATTCTATTCATGTGAAATTCTCTTTGCTTGAAGTATAAGGATATCAGCATGACTGGTTAACAGATCAGGTCAAATAGTAGCAGAAGGAAAAGAACACCTTCAGCATTTTTATGTTTGTACCTTATTGTGTAAATCCAATGCTTATTTTGATATCATTTCCAAATTAATTGCATTTCAAAGAAAATGAAAATACAATAAAATATGTATCACATTAAAGCAGAGAAACTGATTTCAAAAAGATTGTTGCCTGTTGACAAATCTGTGCATTTAGTATTTCCCTTTATGTGTTATGTATTATTGTTAAATGTTAATATTCATCTAAAACAAGTATGAAACAATTGCATTGTATTTGCCATCATGCACCAATGACTTAAATGTTTCATAATCTAAATAAATTTTGTATATCATAATTCAGAGTGTGAATTGCAAATCAGTGTTGCTGGCAACAAATATATAATTCCATCAAGTGATGAAATTAAAATTGCATTGCTATTTGATTTTGATTAAAAGTCAACTTTCTGCAGCATTAAGAGCATTGAAACACAGTGCTATCCACACTGATGTCATTAAATTCAAACATCTAGTTATAATTGTTTCTTTAAGGAATGCTTGCAACTGGGTCAGGAACCTTATGATACAAAGGTAATTATGGCAGAGGGTGGGTACAAAATTTCTCAATGCTGGCTTGTTGGCATCATCCTGTCTGAAGGCCTTTCAGGGCCGAATGTTTACTTATTCTGCAGAGTCTGTTGAGGTTGTAAGTGGCCAATTCAGGACAGTTATCAGACCTGTTTGGAATTTTGACATCTGGCCTGAAAGTAGTTTCCTGTTGGCAGATCGGTGAGGCCAGCACCCCAAGCAAGCTTTGCAGCCCCGGCCTGCCGGGTGACCTGAACAGTTATGGCTTTTGTTAAATTTAAACTCTTCTAAAATTGCAATGGGGAGAGGGTTCTTGTAATATGGAAGATATCTCAGGTGTGATTGGAACCCGATGGATCTTATTAAGTATGAGATCCTTGTTTGGGGTTGTTAACTGAGGCCAAACAGAGAGCCCTGGCTGACAGATATAAACACGGGATTCAGAGAGGCTCTTGACTTCAGACACTGACATAAAGCTGGCTAATCACAATCAGTGTACTGTGCACAAGTAAATAAAGGGTGACTAGGTGACGAAATACTGGCCTCTGCGCAGTTATTTTACCTTTCTTGATTGTATCTAAAGTGTGGAACTGTAGCTCCTTTGAAACTTGAGGATTTTCTATTTAGGGTCTCTTTGGTTTGATGGCAAAACTGCCCTCTGGCCATCTGTTGATCATGTTGGGAAAAGTCATTGCTGGTTGACAGTTGTCCATGCAATGTGGAACCCATTTGGACTCAATGGTACACTGATGACGAAAACCCAAATCTTGTTTGCAGGGATTAAACTGTCACAAACAAATTTGAAGCTGACGGTTAAAGTGTGATAATGTCTTTTATAAATGAATTGAAGACATGACTTCAATCCTAATCTATCTGTTAGGATTTGAATCAGTGAGAGTTTTTTTGTTTTTTTTTTGTCTGAGATGGTCCAGGTAAATTTGAAGTTGGGGTGGAAGGTGTTAGTAAAGTGGATGTTTTTTTTTTATCTGAGATGGCCCAGGTAAATTTGAAATCGGGATGGAAGGTGTTAGTAAAGTGGATGTTTTTTTTTATCTGAGATGGCCCAGGTAAATTTGAGATCGGGGTGGAAGGTGTTAGTAAAGTGGATGTTTTTTTGTCTGAGACGGCCCTTTTTTTTGTCTGATTTGAACCAGTGCCAAGCAAAACATTGGTAGACGTGTAGAATTTTTATACATCCCATTTTAATATGATTTTACTCAGAGAAACATGGATTCCATACACAATAAATGCTTACGAAATCATATTGATAAAATTACTTGTCTCAAGTGACTATCATTTGTAAATGTGTTCTATCACCTGTGATAGTTTTATTCTAGAATCAATAAAACATGGTGGTCAGGCGCTTTATCCCTGCTATGTTGTGAGTGGGTATGTCCATGCAGTAATCTGGAAGTTACTACACAAGTTATGCAGAAGTTGTCACTTCTAAGATTTTGCATGTGCACAGCCACACAAAAAGTAATTTTAAAATTTTGTGCACTTAAATGAATTGATCACAACAAAAGATCAAAAATAATTGTGGATATTAGTTAAAAAGGGCAAGATGATAATTGTGGAATGAAATGGTTGTTGCTGGGGTTGCATGAGATGTTGGTTGGATTGAGAGCAAGGATAATGTGGAAATGGGGAAATAATGAGAAAGTTGCAATCACGCAGCTGGAAATAAAAGATTTGCTTGGGCTGGTGTGTGATCACTAATTGCCTTGCTTGGCCCTCAAGAGATGCTGAAAGATACTTAGCTTACAGTTGTAGACATTCTCATCTCTTTTTATTTAATGTTACTACCTGCTATTAATAAAAAATAGAAGGTCTGTTCAAATAAAGGTGCATGATCTTCTTCAGAGTGGATTGATCAACTGTACTAATTTAACCATACTTCTCTCTGATTTTGCCAGCAACACCATCTCAATATCATCAACCTCTTTCTATCGCACCTCAATTATAATGGAAGGTGGTTTGGGGTCATGCTTGAAATTTTTTGAATCTCATTGTCCATTCAAAACTCATCTATGTTGGGAACATAAAATTGTTGCCATGATGTTGTAATTCAAAATATAGTACAGCAGATGTAATTTTATGCTTTCTCAAGTGGGTGAAAAATTCACTGACAATGGAACAAACTGTTAAACTGTCACTCTTTTCATGAATAGGAAAATTGCTGGCAGTGAACAGACCTACATCCCTTGAGTTATCAAACATTTCCATTTGGGCTGTTCACATCCAATTCGCATGCAAATGGGGGATCTGGGCAAACACATATATGCTCAGTCTGCTGCTTTACAGTAAAAAAAATGAAATTCTGTTATTGCTTTTAACTTTGCTGTTTTGCTCCAAAACAATGTGTGATAAAGGAAAGAAAACCTGCAAATTTTAGCACAATTCCACTCGATTCCAACTTGTCTCTGTGAAATAAGCCATTGTTACAGTAAGAAACAGTGAGCAGTGGGGAGCTGGGCTGATCTGACTTTCCTTCTTCTGAATTCTGAAACTAATCTGTGCATGCCAGTTATGAAGGAAGAACAACATATAGAATCATAGATTTGCTACAATGTGGAAGCAGGTCATGCGGCCTATTAGGTCCATGCCAACCCTCTGAAGACCTACTCCCGTACCCTATACCTGTAACATAGCATTTCCCATGGCTAATCCACCTAACTTGTACTCCCTAGTTGCAAAACAAGCTTTTGAGCTCGGGCCCTAACAGTTGCAAATGACTAGAACTCCATTATGTCGTCGCAATAATGAATTTTACAACATTGTTCAACTTGAAATGAGCACAGATATCTCATTTACTGCATTCAGTAAATATGTAGAAAGAAATAAGTTGCATATAAATAAAGGATGGAATCTTTTGGAGGTCTAATGGTATGGCCTATGGTGAGAGATGTGGCAGAATCAGGCAACAAGTGCACAAATGTGGCAAGGCCCACCTTGAATTCAAGCTTCTCTGCTTAACCTTCTTTACTTTTCACAAGTGGTGTGGTGGAATTTTCACTGGGCAGCAATTGAGTTTGTGACTCCTGGGACACAGTGACAGAACTGTGCCAGATGCTGGAATGGGGCTTAAGGGCTGAAGGAGTGGGAAGCCATCCTCTCCTAGTGCCTGTAAAGATCATTGATGCATTGAACCTCAATAGGACTGGCTCCTTCCAGGGATCAGTAGGTGACCTGTGTGGGGTATCTCAGATCTCACAAATGTTTCAGGATAGTGACTGATCACACACTAAGTCATTTTGCTCCTCCATGTCAAGCTCAGTGCTGCAGCCCAGGCAGTAATGTATAGAACATATCTGGCTTCCCTAGGTGCAGTGCTATTGACTGCACACACATGGCACTGCAAGGGCAGTATCACAATGCTGCAGAATTAATCAACAATAAGGGCTTCTATTCCATTGATATTCAGGTGATAGTAAATCACTGTTACCACTTACTTGAGGTGTGTGTGCCTGGCAGCTGCCATAACTCCGACATCCTGGATCAGTCTTTTGTACCTGGTACATTTGACAATCTGGTTGGCTTACAAGGCTGGTTACTGGAAATAAGAGCTAAACACTGTGACCGTAGCCAATGACACCTTTGTACAACTCCCTGTCTGGTATGGGACAGATTCAATGCTGTCCAAGCCTTGACTTGAAGAAGACAATGGGGCTGTTGATGTGGTTCCACTGCTTGGACTGCTCTCAGAGGGGTGGAGGTGTCTCTAGTAATGTCTGGGCAGAGTGTGTTTCATCATCCTGGCATGCTGTACATGGATTTAGTAAAGGGAGGTCATGCCTGACAAACCTGTTGGAATTTTTTGAAGAGGTAACAAGTAGGTTAGACCAGGGAAACCCAGTGGATGTGGTCTATCTAGACTTTCAAAAGGCCTTTGATAAGGTGCCACACGGGAGGCTGCTGAGCAAGGTGAGGGCCCATGGTGTTCGAGGTGAGCTGCTGGGATGGATTGAGGATTGGCTGTCTAACAGAAAGCAGAGAGTTGGGATAAAAGGTTCTTTTTCAGAATGGCAGCCGGTGACGAGCGGTGTCCCGCAGGGTTCGGTGCTGGGGCCACAGCTGTTCGCATTATATATTAATGATTTGGATGAGGGAACCGGGGACATTCTAGCGAAGTTTGCCGATGATACGAAGTTAGGTGGACAGGCAGGTAGTACTGAGGAAGTGGGGAGGCTACAGAAGAAACTCGACAGGTTGGGAGAGTGGTCCAGGAAATGGCTGATGGAATTTAATGTGAGCAAGTGCGAGGTCTTGCACTTTGGCAAAAAGAATAAAAGCATAGACTACTTTCTAAATGGTGAGAAAATTAATAAAGCCAAAGCACAAAGGGATCAGGGAGTGCTAGTCGAGGATTCTCTAAAGGTAAACATGCAGGTTGAGTCCGTGATTAAGAAAGCGAATGCAATGTTGTCTCTTATCTCAAAAGGGTTGGAATATAAAAGCAGAGATGTACTACTAAGACTTTATAAAGCTCTGGTTAGGCCCCATTTGGAGTACTGTGTCCAGTTTTGGTCCCCACACCTCAGGAAGGACATACTGGCACTGGAACGTGTCCAGTGGAGATTCACACGGATGATCCCTGGAATGACAGGTCTAACATATGAGGAACGGCTGAGGATACTGGGATTGTATTCGTTGGAGTTTAGAAGATTAAGGGGAGACTTAATAGAGGCGTACAAAATAATACATGGCTTGGAAAAGGTGGATGCTAGGAAATTGTTTCAGTTAAACAAGGAGACTAGGACCCGTGGACACAGCCTTAGAATTAGAGGGGGCATTTCAGAACAGAAATGCGGAGACATTTCTTCAGTCAGAGAGTGGTGGGCCTGTGGAATTCATTGCCACGGAGTGCAGTGGTAAATGTCTTCAAGGCCGAGATTGATAGATTCTTGTTGTCTAGAGGAATTAAGGGTTACGGGGAGAACGCTGGTAAGTGGAGCTGAAATGCGCATCAGCCATGATTGAATGGCAGAGTGGACTCGATGGGCCGAATGGCCTTACTTCCACTCCTATGTCTTATGGTCTTATGGTCTTATGTACAATTGGAGCAGGTAACAGGTAAGGCAAAGTAATAGTTGCTGAGGAGCAGTAGCAGTTTCCTTCTCAGGAGGATGAGGAGATTCAGAAAGAGGCAGCTGATGTTGTCCATGAAAGAGGTCAGCTACATGGGGCACTGTAAGCCAGATATAATCTTAATGACACACAGTTCCAGTAGAAGAGAGCTGGTTGCTTCAGACAGTCATTGATTGTTACATTCTTTTGGTCATGATGCCAAAATCTGCATTGTATCTTAATTTTTCTATGTAAAGCGAATAGAGTTACAGTATCACATAATCATCTGTAATTGAAAAAAATAACCTTCCAAAAGTCACATTTCAAATCCAGCGCTCCTATCTTCATACTTTTATGGAAAGTCCACTGTATCCAAAAATGAAAACATCATTAGACAAAAATATCTGAGGAGAATGAAAAACAGAAATACTATTTCAGGTAAGAGAGAGATGGAAAGAATTGTAAGGGGATATTTCCTCTCGTTCAGGATCCCACCTTCCAAATAGCTAAAACTGAATTCAGTTCTGAGGAAGGGTCACTCAACCTGAAACATTAACTCAGATTTCTCTCCACTGATGCTGCCAGATCTGTTGAGCTTTTACAGCTATTTTTTTTTTATTACTGCATTCCAGCTTTCGAAAGGATATGAACATTCATCGGAGGATGCAATCAAGTTCCTTTCAAGTTACCACATCTCAATAAAGTGTCAGAAATGAGTGTCCAAAGGAACACACAGAGAACATAATATCACTGCGAAATCTGCTTTACCTTGACTGTACCAAAGATCTGCATATGGTAATTTGAGAGGGTTGGCTTTAAATTCATACCATTGTCTAGTATGTATACAGCAATTGAACCTCCAGTCTTCAGCCCAGTGACATCAACATTTAGAATGTTTTGGAGCCTCCCATCATTAGATCAACAGGATTAAGGCATGAGCAGCATGAATCTGGTGGAATATTTCACTGTGAGGCGAACCCTGTAGCGATTCTTTCCGTAGATTTACATTACAATATTATTTTCCTTCTTCAGGGCTGTGAAGATTTTTATTAGGCAATATAGTTGAAATGTCAATGTGTACATTTCTGAAAAATGTAATTACATTTATTTACCTTTTTATTGCAGATTTGATGAATAAAACAATGATTTCATTAATGCTGAGTCTCATTCTTTTTTCATCAATTCAAGTAATGAGTTAGCTTCCTTGTTAAAAATAAAAATAAATATATTTTCCAGTACAATGTTCATTTTCTTGGATATTCTCTCATATATTATATGTGTTTATTAAATATATTGTAACTTATATATCTGCCTTTTATCATAGAGTTCCATTTTCCTTAATATATGGAAGCAGATAAATATTATTTCAATAATAATTCCTGCATTATACTGGTAAATATTACATAATAAAAAGTTTTAAATTTTAAATTCTAATTGTACCTTTAAACTAAAAATATAACATTGTGAAATTCCAGCTATGACTTTTTTTATTATTGGGCAAAAACGTATGCAGCAGAAAAGAAACAAGACAATAAAACATCTCATTACTGGTTTGGAACACAAATATTTAAAGCAAGACAAAATCAGAGCAGGGATATAACATGCTATATTCCTTCTTGAAGTTATAATCAATCCTATGAAAATTATCTTTTGAAACTATCAATCTATCAAACAGTGGAGCACTTTTGTGTGGGGCACTTAGAACACAGGACCACAATCTCAGGACAAAGAGCTGATTATTTGGAACTGAGGTGAGAAGAAATTTCTTCACTCAAAAGGTTCGAACCTTTGGAATTCTTTAACAGAGAGGGTTGTGAATGCTCTGGCACTGAATGCTTTTAAGGCTTGTAGAAAGAGATCCCACAGGGAAAAATGAGTTAAAAGTAATTTTTGTACTCAGAAATAAATGGGCCGATTTTGCTGGAGTTCCATTTTCAGGTAAAGGAGGTGAGTCAGACTGGTATGTCTCATTTAAGTTTGATTGGATTTTCCAATGTGGATTTGTGGCCTCTTGGGGAATTGAGGGACATGGACTGTAGGCAGGAAAGTTGGATTGAAGATCATGGTCAGAAATAACTAAACTGAATGTTATTGAGCAGTTATTGTATTGGCCCACACAATCTACTCCTGCTCTTATTACTTGTGTTACATACATATCAGTTATTCACATTAAGAATCTGTGCTTCAGAAAATGAAATTATGGTTTTTTTCTTTTCATATAACTCATCATAATTCCATAAAAAGCCATGCATTAATAAAGAACATTAAAACAAAACATTTAAAACATTACAAGACACAATTATTCATGGCTTTGGATTCTCCAACACTAAGATTCTGACATATAAGAAGAACACTGAAAGACAATATATAATTAGGAATACAATTCTACAAGGGATGCAGGAGCAGAGGAAACCAGGATATATATGGGCACAGATCATTGAAGGTGGCAGGACAGAGGAAGAAAGCAATCAATAAAGCACACAGTGTTCTTGGCTTTACTAATAGGGGCATAGAGTACAAGAGCAAGGAGTAATGTTGAACTTGTACACGACACTTGTTAGACCTAAACGTGAGTGTTGTGTGCAATTGTGGTCACCAATTTATAGGGAAGATGTGAATGCAATGGAGAGAGTGAGGAAGTGATTTATAAGAATAGATTGAAGAATTTGGGACTTTGAGAGAAGAAGGTTGACAGGAGATTCAATAGAGGTTTCAAAATCATGAGCAGGCTGGACAAAGTAGATAGTGAGAAATTGCTTCCATTCATAAAGGAATAAAAGAATGAGAGAACATAGACTTAAAATAATGTGCAAGTGAAACAAGGGTGATGTGAGAGAAAATACTTTTTCACACAGCAAATATTTGGGATAAGGGATGCACTCTCTGAGAATCTGGCGAAGACAGGTTCAATTGAGGCATTCAAGAGGTCATTGGATGGTTATTTAGAGAGAAATTATGTGCAGGGATGTGGAGAAAAGGCAGGAGATTGACACTTGGTCACATTACTAGTGCATGCATGATTGGCAAATAGCATCTTTCTGTGTCATAATAATTCTATGATTCTGTGATAAGTGCACCCATTCACAACAGGTATAATTTCAGGAAACTCATATTTTCTGCCCCTTTGAAGGAGGTGAGATTTGTAGAGTAGGTTTAGATTAGATTACCTACAGTATGGAAACACATCCATACCAACCCTCCAAAGAGTAACCCACCAAGACCCATTTCCCTCTAACTAATGCACCCAATGCCAAGAGCAATTTAGAATGGCCAATTCACCTAACCTACACATCTTTGGACTGTGGGAGGAAACCGGACTCACGCAGACATGGGAGAATGTGCAAACTCCACACAGACAGTCGCCCAGGGCTGGAATCGCACCTGGGTCCCTGGAGCTGTGAAGCAGCAGTGCTAACCACTGAGCCACTGTGAAGATTCTGTGACCATGACCTGGGAGTGGGAGAACCTGGTCAAAACAATTGTGATGCCAAGGTCTACACTGAGTGTCTGGGAAAAAAAAATCCTGGCAGCTTTGATATATGAGCGGCGAGAGGATGTGGTGGAGGCTGGTACAATTGCAACATTTAAGAGGCATTTGAGTGGGTATATGAATAGGAGGGGTTTGGAGGGATAAAAGCCAGGTGCTGGCAGGGGGGACTAGATTGGGTTGGGATATCTGGTCGGCATGGATGAATTGGACCGAAGGGTCTGTTTCCATGCTGTACATCTCTATGACTCTATGACTCTATATTGTCGTTACTATGAAAACTATTAAAGAATTATCATTTTTCTAATCCAGAAAAACATTTTTTGAAATAACATTTACAAACCTGTGCAGTCAGTGGGACTTGAATTTGGACTTTTGACTGAAAGGTCGAGACACTACCTCAACAGCACAAGAGTCTTCTTAGCATCTTGGAATTCCTACAGTGTGGAAACAGCTCCTTCAGCCCAACAAGTCCACACTGACCCTCTGAAAAATATCCCAGCTAAACTCGTTCCCCTAACCAACACATTGCTGAACACTATGGGTAAATATAGCATGGCCAATTCACTGAACCTGCACATCTTTTGGATTGTGGGAGAAACTGGAGCACCCGGAGGAAACCTACTCAGACACAGGGAGAATGTACAAACTCCACACAGGCAGTAGCCCGAGTCTGGAAATGAACCTAGGTTCCTGGTGCTGTGAGGCAGCAGTGCTAACCACTGAGCCACCTTGCCACTTCAGGTTTCTCTTGTTCTAAATCAACCTGTACAGAGATATTATTACACATCTCTGGAGCAGGTAGGACTTGAACTGTGGCCTCCCAGTCCAGGGGTAGGGGCAATACCACTGTTCCACAAGAGGGTCCCTTTCATGTTACTGTTTTATTATTGTCTCTAAGCATTATAGACCCATAGTATCACAGAGTTGTACAGAACAGAAACAGACACTGTCAAGCTGCAGCTTTTATTAATACCTGGCTTGTGAACATACAGGTCTTTATGATGCTTTCCGAGTATTAATTACTCAATGGATGTTGACACATGGGCAGACATATCATAATCCACATTGACTCTGCTAAAAAAGATACTGAGTGGTGCAATTCGTTGTTTGGGTTCAATTAAAGAAGAAATTCAGCCCTCCATATCTTTTGATTGTCTATTAAGAACTTGCTAATGGTTTTCAGAAAAACCTTCAACAATGTATTGGCAAAAGGAACTGAATCGCTGAGTACTGGACATTCTTGGATTTTATGCATTTGAAAGTAAACCAATTACTCAGAAAATGGTAAAGCAGATAGAATTCAGCATCACAGCGAATAGTGGAATGATGGCTTGTGTGATTATTTTAACTTTGGGACTTTTTCATATTGCTGCCAGACAATTTTAGTGTATACCAATCAAAAATCACATATTTATCTAGCTAATCACACCATAATGAATTCAATTAACTGAGATGTCATGAATTACTTAAACAGTGTTCCCAACAAATCCTTTTGTGACAAAGACTATTTATATTTCAGCCAGCCATGTAGCATAGCTATTTAAGGAGCAATTCTACCATAATACAAATGAAGATAAATAAAGGCATTGCAGGAACACACCCATCTGATACCTCTTTAAAAAGAATCACAATTGCTAATTAAATATGTAAAAACTCAAAAAGAATTGTTTTAAATCAACTAGCATGAGGTATGAGAGCATAGAAGAAGCACATGGTGTGGTTGGCAAAAATGTTGCTTTGCAAAATTTATTATTATGGCAGATGAAATAGAACTTGCAAATTAAAAAGAAAGAGATAGAAAATGATCATACGATGAATCCCCACCACTGCTCATCATGTATGATGCTACCAGTATCCTTGTTCCTGGTAGGTATCCATTTGACCTACTTGGTATAGTGTGGTTCAGGTAACATACTTAATCGTCCAATAGTATTGTATTGTCATTTTGGAGTCATTACTCTTTAAGAGCTCAACATGCAAATGAGCTAAGAACCTCAATGATGTCACATGATCACAACCGCTGCACTGCAGTACTTGAAGCACATTTTTCTAGATGTTTCTCTGTACTACAGTTTTGTTGTTATTCATTTATTGGATTTCATATTGCTATGTCAACATTTATTGCTCATCCTTAGTTGCCCTTGAGAAGGTAGTTATGAGCTGTTTTGTTGCACTGCTGCAGTCCATTTGTTGTAGATAGTTACACAGTGTCACGAAGGGTGAAGGTCCAGGATTTTCACCCAGCGACACTGAAGGAATGGTGATATATTTCCAAGTGTGGATAGTAATTGAAGTATCTGTATATATTCTGTCTTTCTGGTAGTAAAGGTAGAGGTCATGGTTTGGAAGGTGCTGTCTCAGGAGCCTTGGTGAATTTCTGCAATTTTGTACATTGTACAAGCTGAGTGCTGTTGGAGGAGGGATTATATATTTGTGGATATAGTCAAGCTTCTTGATTATTGTTGGAGCTACACACTTACAGGCAAGTGAGGAGTACTGCATTATTGGTGGTGATGCCATTGAACATCATGGGGTGATGGTGAAATTCTCTCTTGTTGGGTGCGATTTTGCTTAGCACTTATGTGGCTGAAATGTTACTTACAACTTGGCAGCCCAAAGTTGAATATTGTCCAGGTCTTACTGTATTGGACATGGACTACCTCATTAACCGAGTAGTGAATGAACCTACCTGTAAATGATCTTTGAGCAATAGATTCCATGTACCTCATTTGTGTTCCACTTACATCTTACAAAAAAACATTTTTCTGATGGGAAGAGGTCCTCATCTTAAACAGCGTGTAGTTTATTGCTTGATATTTTGTTATACGTATAATGGGAAAGATAAAGATAGTGGTTTTACTTGTTCAAGATCTTTAACTGTGGTATCCCACCAAATCTGTATGATAACTTCACTTTAATCAGTGCTTAAGGCACTCTTCAGCATTAACCCTTTAAAACCTTTAACTCTTTACATAACATACACAACCTCCAAACCATCCAAAATAACACTCAAAGGATACTTATTATTAGAAACACTGCACGAGTTTTATCCACATAGTAATATCCCAATAATAAGGTGATAATGAGCAGGTAATTGTTTCAGAGATGTTATTGGAGTGCCCCATCTCAGACTGGTGAACTCTTTGGCTCTTTTTTGAAATATGCCATACAATCTTTGTATTAATCTCAAGTAACAGTTCTAATCAACAGTCCAAAAGATGTCATTTTCGACAGCATATCACTTTCTCAATATTCCAGTGAATTTTCAGTCCAGATTATATCCTCTGATTTCTTGAGCAAAGCCTTAATCTGACTTAGAGGTGTAACAATGGAGTTTAGGCTGGAACAAAAATAGAAATTGCTGGAAAAGCTCAGGAGATCTGACACAACCGCAGAGATAAATCAGAGTCAACATTTTGGGTTGCGTGATCCAATTGAGGCTAGAATCTAAGAGAACCAAAGCAGATTTTATTTTTATTTTCAAGAAGATGTCAGTTTCAGATGTGGACAAGAAGTTTTTGAAATTCTGCGGTCAGCAACCCAATGTCATCTCATCACTTCACAATGAATTCTGGAGATTTCACAAGTAAAGGGAATGCTTAATTGAAACTGTCAGAAAAGTAATTATAATATTTAAATCTGCAATACCTCTGGATTTAATCTAGTGTTCAGGCTTCATCAGTCACTGCACAAACTTCCCAATCTGAGGAAAAATCATCAGGGTCAATAAGGTAAGTGCACGATGGGAACTGAAATAACTCCACAGAGGCCAGTATCCCATCACCCTTTACTTACACATGGAAAATCTTTGACACTGACCCAGCTTCCTCAGAGCCAGCTCTCAGTCTCCTGTTTATATTTGTCAAACAGGGCTACCTGATTGGGGCTGTTAATCTGGTCCAGTCATGGAAGTTATATTCTATGAGATTCACCTAGCTGACATTATTGCAGTTACTGTATCCCTGCCTCTCTGAGGCTGAGGACATAGGCGGAGTTCTTTTTGTTGTGGTTCTTCCTGTCGTTTTTCAGTACGGGTTCAGCTTGCTCCAACTGTGCCTCTGATACAGGTGGCATGTAACACACACTAGCTCACCTCTTGATCCTGGAGCGCCTCAGAAGAAATTAATTCTCCTCTTCAAGTGGCAAAGGTCTCGAAGCGGTGAAATCTGCAGTGTTCATTTCAGATTCTGACGTATCTTCAACCTGTGATGGATAGGGTTAATGCTGAAGGTTCTGGATAAGTTGGAAAGACAGTCGAGGAGCCAAACATGGATTGCTTCACAATGTGGTCCACAAGCTTATTCAGGATCGTGAATTTTATATGCCACTGGACTTGAACTCATATCGATAAGGCCTCTTACCAGTGCATTCCTGGGGTTCCTACACCAAACTTTGTCCCCTGAAATAAACTGTGTCTCTTATTTAGGCATTCCTGATGCCCCCGCTACCCCCCGCCCAAGATCTGGGAAGGTCTGATTTAAGCTGGTGTGGATTCTTCCCTCCATTACCAACTCTGATCGAGCTATCCCTGCAAATGCGTATGGGGTGGTCCTATAATCAAACAGGAGTCAGGACAGATTGGTACCTAGTGAAGCTGTAGGCTGTTTCTTTAAGCCTGTCTTCAAAGTTTGGACTGCTCTTTCTACTAAAACATTGGATGATGGATGGTATGGAACTATTCTAACATTCCATTCAATTTTAGAAAATACTCAAATTCCTTACTGGTAAGCTATGACCAACACTTTTGTGACCAACACTTTTGGGAATCTGTGAATTGAAAAAGATGCACACAGTTTTTCCATCATCGTCCCTGTGTTTGACGTATTAACTCTGTCCTTGTCCAGCCACTTTAAGTGGGTGTCCACAATGAGTAAGAATATTCAGCCCATGAAAGGACCTGCATCGTCGATGTGGAACCAAGTCAAGGGTTTAATGGGTCACTCCCACGAATGTGAAGGAGCTTTTGTCCTTGTTGGCATTCTGGGCACTGCCCCACCAACACAGCTATGTCTGCATCCAATCCTGATCGCCAGAGATAATTTCTCCCCAGCTCTTCATTTTGGAAACCCCTGGGTAACCCTGGTGAAGTTCAGCCTGTTTCTGGTGATGACCTTTACTCAGGACAATATCGCTCTTGTTCCCCATAATGATATGTCATTTTCCACTATGATTTGTTCTCCCTGGGTCCAAAATGGTTTCAATTTGGTTGCAAAGGCCCTTAATTTATCCCATCACTACCAGCTGTTTCAGTTTTGCCAGGATCGGATCTTTCTGCATCCAAAGTTTGATATTGTCCGTTGTGACGAGAAGTGTATCCAGAAAATTTAAATCCATGAGGACTCTCCTACCACCAGTGGTATGTCCACCAGTATGAGACAGCTGAATGCATCGGCCTTTACTAGTTGGCCTCCTGAACAGTGTTCCAATTTTGCTAATACGCACTTAGTATTAGAGCCTACTGCTGAATTCAGCCTGAGGCTATGGGAGTCACTGCCTTGTCCTCATCAAGTAGACCGAGGAATGGTTTGTGGTGCGTTATTATTACAAGTTTATGTCCATAAAGGTATCCAAGGTAAAGTTGAGTATGGGATCTTTATACTCTCAGGTCACATGCAATGATATGATAATAATGTTTTTTGCATATTTCCTCAACATAAACTTATTGAGACTGAGTGACCTGACACAACACCTCCCTCTCTGGTCTATCTTGCATCCCTCCTTTCATTGTTACTCCTACTTGTAGCTGTGCCTTCAGTTATTGAAGCCCAGCAGGCTGGGAAACCCTGTCCAAATGTTTGTATCTCCCCAACTTCCCTCCCTTCTTTCATAATCCCACTTCAAAATGATTCATTTGATTGAATTTTTAGTCATCCCTCTCTCCATTTCTTTGTTATGGTCCAGTATTTATTTATTTTTGTTTGATTATACTTCTGCTAAGTAAGTTGTGAATTAAATTCATTCATTTTGCTGCATTCCTGATTATTTGTTTTACAAATAAAGCTGTTTGATTAGATCGTGCTGTGTGAGTTGGTCACTTATGAGTGTTAATTTTCTTATTTGCCTACCCTGGAGCATTGGAAGCCCTTATAGAAGTTTCTAAAATCATGAGGGACATGGATATGGTGAATAGCCAAGTTTTTTTCCTAGGGTAGGGGAGTCTTAGACTGGAGAGCAAAGGTTTAAGGTGCGAAAAGAAAGATATAAAAGGGACTTCAGGCAACTTTGTCATGTAGAAGGTGGTGCGTGTATAAAATGAGCTGCCAGAGGATGTGGTGGATGCCGTTACAATTACAACATTTAAAAGCCGTCAGGATGGGTTAATGAGTAGAAAAGGTTCAGAGGTATATGACCCTGATGCTGACAAATGGGACTAGATTAGTTTTTAATCTAAAATGCTGTTTATATATGTTAGAGGGGCTCACAGAAGCACAGACGTGTTATGACACGAGAGGCTATTTAGCTCATCATGCCTGCACTTGCTCATTAAACGAGTGTCATTACCTCATGCCTCAATTAAATATGCCTCCAACACATTTCCAAAAAAATGCAACAATACTCACTCTGTGAAAAAGGTTTCCTAAGTTCACCATTCCTTTTTTGCAGATCTTGTGTTTCTGTTGATGTTATTGTTGCAGAACAGGACCAACTCCCGGGACATCTTAACTTGTCTTTTTTTGCATTAATGTAAAGTAACTCTGACAAATAGTTGCCCCTGCTCCAACGTTTTCAAGTTTGCTATACATTTCGGGAAGGAAGAATAGCAGGTCATTTTTTTTTTCTGAATAAAAGTTCTCTGAGCATTTGAAATTTACTTATAATAATTGAGCAAAAGTTTCAAAACGAACTGGGAAGGTCTTCCTCAGCAAATATGCTTCAGGGATATGCACCTTCTAAGTATTATGATGAATATCTTTTGTCTGAAACTCTTATATTGTTATGATAGTCAGGAAATTACTATGTCTATAAAATCATAACTTTCACAGTTAGCCAAGGTTGCACTGTTTAAAAATCAGGGGCAGAATCTTGAAGGGATATGAGTGATGTGAGCGCTGGCAAGATCTGTGGCAAAATTAGATGAGCAGTCCTACCAAGCCCATCTCAACATCAGCAGCAACAATTTTTTATGTTTTTGCTGAACAAGTACAGGAGGCTTTTGCCAATTGAGTAGGATTATTGCTTGTTAAATGCCTATGAATGGCACAACTCAATTCACTAATACTCAGCTTCCTGTCTTATCCACACTTTTCGCACTACTCTGCATTGTGAACTGGCCATCAAACCAACTGAGCTAAGTATATGAGTTATTAGCAGACTCAAGATCTATATAACCAAAAATGACTATTATTTACAAAGGAAATTTAGGTATATGTTATATTAAAGTTTAAATACTTTGCCTGCTACAACTTATTTTTAGCTTGATTGTCCATTTTTCACATGTTGTATATTATTATTTATATTTTTTAAATATTATACAAGGGTCAGAAGGAAACCTGTCACAGTTATATTTGAGAAGCATGCACTTGTAACATACCCAATGGGAAACAATCTGGTGCAGTCTGAACAGGGACTTTTTCTGTAGCAGTTACAAAAAGCTTCAAGCATCACAGAACATAGATCAACATCAGCTGATTTGAGGGCTTCCAACGAAGACACAAACGCTGACGGAAAAAATTATGTCTGTAAAATTATCACTTTTGGAACTCATTGGAAATGAAGGAGGCTGGAAAAGTGATAGGTTTTATCTTGAAGAAAAAGGGAGGAGGAGCAAATAAAAAAGATGGTACAGGTTCCCAGAGGAGAGGGGATATAGGTGAAGAGTAGTTTTTGATGATAGCTGGCAATAGTAGAAAATATGTCAGCCCCATAAAGAGCAATACCATGCAAACAAGTCATTGAGAGATGGGGGTGGGGTAATCCAAATTCAGAAGAGTTCATAGTCTGAAGTTGTTGAACTCAACATGACTTTGATATGTGTTGTCCTGGATTATCTGCCCATATGCAGTTCTTGCTTTGTTACCTCTTTGAATTTTGTTTTGGAAACTTATCAACCTTAATAGCTGAAGGTAGCCATTGGAGGTCAAAAAAGGTGCTAAGTAAATTCAGAAACTTACCTGTTTAACTACATTCAGGAACTACATTGGTTTCTCAAACTAGTTGTGATTTTGATTTACACAATAATTTCCCAAATATGACTTGAATGTTAGGGAGTGATTTTTCCCTACTGCTGAAGTCCTGATGTTGAGCCTTCTACATGAACTTGAACTATTTCTAGATGGATGGATCTCGCAAATTGTTTCTCAAGAATTTTCTTTTCCAAGGTGGGTAAAAATTTCTTTCAATTTTTAATTGATTTTTTCAACAGAGATAAAATAATCTAAACTGTTGGAAGAAATGAAATAATATTGTTTTCAGATCATATATGGATGTAATAGCAAGTCACATTGATGGCTTCTCCTTACTTTTCTTGACCTTATTTTACAAGAAAAGTGAGGTAATTAGATGTTTGTCCACAATTGATTGCAAATGCTTTAAGAGATGAAATAAATGAAAATCTATTTTAAGCAGAAACTCACCTCAGTACCTTACCCAAGATTTACAAGGATGTTGCCAGGGTTGGAGGATTTGAGCTATAGGGAGAGGTTGAATAGGCTAGGGCTGTTTTCCCTGGAGCGTCGGAGGCTGATGGGTGACTTTGTAGAGGTTTATAAAATCATGAGGGGCATGGATAGGATAAATAGACAAAGTCTTTTCCCTGGAGTGAGGGAATCCAGAAATAGAGGGCATAGGTTTAGAGTGAGAGGGGAAAGATATAAAAGAGACGTAAGGGGCAACTTTTTCACTCAGAGGGTGGTACATGTATGGAAGGAGCTGCCAGAGGAAGTGATGGAGGCTAGTACAATTGCAGCATTTAAAAGGCATCTGGATGAATAAGAAGGGTTTGGAGGGATATGGGCCAGGTGTTGGCAGGTGGGACTAGATTGGGTTGGGATATCTGGTCGGCATGGATGTGGTTGGACCGATGCTGTACATCCCTATGACTGTAAATGTCGAGAACACAATTCAAATGTATTTATTAAAAACAAGTCTTAATTTTCATCTTATAATTCTGACAAATGTTAATATCTCACTCACAGCTGAAGGAGACTGTGAACTTTTTTTCTCCTTAAACAATTTAAAGACATTTTAGTTCCATACACTACATTAGCAAACAAAATAGGGATAATTACTTTGCTTGGCATCCGTGGCAGAATTATTGATGTGACAGTTCTATAATTTGGTACCTTTCAAAAAAAAATCAACTGGCTGCACTAAATTTGCTTTCAGTCAATGACGTTAATTTGCTGGCTTGCTAAATTATCCAAGAAAGGCATTGTTCACTGCAGTTCCAAAGTACGACATTGCATAGGTATAAGAAAAACAAAGTTTAAGATTCAGAACAGCATAAATACTTCGCTACTTATGAAATCTGCTATTATGCACACAATGACGTTTCAGGCTGATGAAAGGCTTTTCTTCAAAACATCAATTCTCCTGCTCCTCGGATGCTGCCCGACCTGCTGTGCTTTTCCAGCACTACACTCTTGACTCTGCATTTGGGAGGACCTAACTGTTGTTTGTGTTTTTGTGTGTTCTAGTTAGGGAACTGTAATGTGTATGAACTCTTGAGTATATTGTGATGTCTCACTTGAGGCTGTTATGTAATTCAAATGTAATGTAACAATATAGAATTACTATGTAATAAACATTTTGTTTATGAAAACCGAGTTTATCTTCAAGATTTTGTGTAGACTTTTCACACATGTTTCAAAGGATGATGTGAACGTATATTGTGAATTATTCCTCGGGAATGGCACAGTGGTTAGCACTGCTCCCTCACAGTGCCAGGGATCTGCATTCAATTTCAGCCTTGGGTGACTGTTAATGTGGAATTTGCACATTCTCCCTGTGTCTGCATGTGTTTCCATCAGGTGTTCTGGTTTCCTCTTACAGTCCAATGTTGTGCAGGTTAGATGGATTGATCAGGCTAAATTGACTGTCGTGTGCAAGTTAGGTGGATTAGCCATGGTAAATGTGGGCTTATATGAACAAAGTGGTGGCTGGATTTGATTGTAATGCACTTTGGAGAGTTGGTACATGCTCAATGAGCTGAATTTCCTCTATCTGCCCTTGTAGGGATTCTATGAAGAGCTTCAAATTTTGTGAATTATCTTTTCAATTTTTAGTTTGCCATTTTATAAGCAAACATTCCTCCTTGTGGGTGCAGATATGTGCAGATGAAGTTTTCAGATGATACCGGGTCTGACTGCAAGAGTTTAGATTAGATTACTTAAAGTGTGGAGTTGATGTGTTTTCAGCTGTGGATTGGCCTGAGGTGGATCATTGCCAGCAACAGTTAATTTGGAGGTCACTGTAAGAATGGCCAGGATGCTGGTCAGCTCCCAAGAGCTGCCGGATCAATCAATCAGCACCTCACCAATGTTGAGATTGGAGTGGTGCTGGAAAAGTACAGCAGGTCAGGCAGCATCAGAGGAGTAGGAAAATCGATGTTTCAGGCAAAAGCCCTTCATCAACATTCCTGCTGTGCTTTTCCAGCACCACTCCAATCTAGACTCTGATCTCCAGTATCTGCAGTCCTCACTTTCACCTACCTCACCAATGTTATCCATTGCTCATTGATACTAAGAAGAGACCACTCAATGGAGGAGAGCTCTGTAATACGGATAGGTAGAGTCAGAGGAAGGTTCAGTTAAGCCTAGTGGTTGCTCATGATGTTGAGGTAACTATGTGATTTGCATGACAGTGGCTCATTTGTGGATCATGGATTGTCAATAACAGATCACAACCCATCCACCTAAACCTAATCTATTACTCATTTTTTCTCCCTTTCTACTGGCAGGTTTATATAATCAAGGCAAACAAAATTCCTGTGGTTCTACAAAATGGCTTCAATTTTCCTCTTTGGCTAAGAGCAGGGAGATTATGCTCAACTTGTATCGGCCATGAGTTTGGCCTCAGGAATATTGTATCCAGATCTGAATGCTTTATTTAAAGAAGGATATGAAAGTACTGGAGAGAGTTCAGAAAACATTCACAAAAATGGTTAAGAGAATGAGGGCTTCAGTAATAAGTATAGTTTGGATAAAAGAAAGTTGTAGAAAAATTTGATTAAGACCTTCAAAGTCCTGATGAGCTGGACAGAGTAAATGTAAGGAGAAACTATTCCTGTCTGTGAAAGGATCAAGAACGTAAGAGTGCAAGTTTTAATTCATTGGCAAATTGTTTCATCTAGTTGCTTCTGGAAAACAAAATTATTTTGTTCTGTATTACCATAATTAATTCACCTTTTTCAGATCAGTGTTTGCTATGCAAAAGATAAACTGACCTTGGGATTTGGGCTGTCAACTGAGTTTCATGGAAATTCAAATAAGAGGGCAATATTCAAAGTTACTATACAATGTTTCTTGCTTTTAGATTTTAAGGATATTAAGGGGGCTAGGGAGAAAGAGGGATATGGCATTGAGATAGATGATCAATCATGATCATACTGATTGGCAGAGCAGGCTTGAAGGGGTGAACTCTTGCTCTTGGTTTCCTTGTTTCTATGTTTATGTTTCAAACTTTGGTGAGTCATTGTAAAATAGTTTGCAAACTTATGAATTGATTTCTCATGAATGTGAACATTGGATGAAAATCAGAGAGTTTAATTTTCCCTTTCTCCATAGCTGTTTTCAGTGTGTATAATGTAATTAGTGATCACACCAGGAAACTTGAAAATGGTCCAATTGGAAGAACAACAATCAAAAAAGAAACAATTTACAATTACAATACTATTTGTTTTTGTTTCTAATTTGGAACAACAAGCTATTCCCTTAGTGGCGATGTGTGAAAGACAAAATAGCAAAAAGAGAGATCTGTAAACTGTCACAATTTGATGCATTAAAAGATATCACAGGAACTGGAACACAGAGTGTCAGATCAAGAACTGATGCACAACAAAGTGGGCACACAGACCCGATTTCTGTTCAAAACAAAACACAATGGAACTTTCCCATATCCAAATACACTTGCCCTCTTTCATGCATTTCCCTGAGAGAGAACTTTGATGTTCTCATTGAATTCTAGGTAATAGAAATAATCAGATGTTCCCAGTTGTGACAAAGCCTATAGTCGTGGCACCATTTGAGCTGGTGTCATTACATGTGTGGCTTCTTTGAACTCGGTGGCCAGAATCGCAGCATTAATGGCAATGGAATTGTCAGCATTTACTCTTGGTTTCATTCTGTGAAAGCAACAGCAGCTTCTGGTGATGGATTTGAAACTAATTTGTGGTAGAGTTTGAAGACAGAGGAATACTGTATATGTTAAACCCAAGATAATCACAAACACCACATATCTGTCCACTTCTGTTCAAACTGCAATTAGATCAGCAGCTGGAATAAACTAGGGTGGACCACCCACCGAGAGCACTCAGTTTAAGCCTGGGATTAATTCATTTTCAGGCAGGCCTCAGGTTTCCTCCCATAATCCAAAAATATGAAGGTTAAGTGAATTGACCATGCTAAATTGCCCATAGTGTCAGGTGAAGGGGTAAATGTAGCGGAATGGGTCTGGGTGGGTAGCGCTTCGGTGGGTCGGTGTGAACTTGTTGGGCCTGTTTCCACACTGTAAGTAATCTAATCTAATCAGGCCAGTCGGCCTGTGGCATCCCATCCAGGAAACCTGTGTGCTGGACGTGTGTCTGGTAGGAAACAGACTGTCCACCTTTACTTCTAATGCTCTGCTCCATGCGACCTCCCAGCCTGAGAAATACATTCCCCCTCCTCCTCCTCCTCTTCCTGAACTCCATGTCCCACAGCTCTAATTGATGTCCTTATCTTTGGTTTCTGTGGCCATGCTGAGCACAGCCTCCAGTGTGCCTCACTAAATTGATCTTCAGTCCCTGCGATTCTCATTTTGAGGCAAGTCCACCTCTCACCTTGCGTTGCCTCAGATCCCCAGTGGAGAGCTCGCTACATGGGAGTCTACCCATTTTCTATCAGGATCCTGGGGCAGAGGGTGTTGGCCTCAGCAGTTTTGTGTAACTACAGATTGCAGCAATACTCAGACTCCAGCCCAACTGTTTATTTTTCAGCACTGTGAAGTCTGTGCATCATGTTTATATTGATCATAGACATTTTCACCCATTCTTAGTTATTTAAATATTCCTTCCTTGTGTTTCTGGTTGCACTTCAGCCCTGCATTTCTGGTCTTTGGGCATCCAGTATGGAGGGGAATAGGAAGATCGATTTAATCTCCTTGTGGGTTTGGGCCTGAGCCCTGGCCAAGCTGGTTATAAATAGGACTAGACAATGGGTTGTGGACAGGGTCATCTCTGCCGACTGTCTCTCTGCCCCTATTCAGTGATTACATTCATGCCCGGATGTCCTTGGAGAAAGAGCATGCTGTGTCCATGAACGGGCTCAATGCCTTTAGAGAGAGGAGAACATTATGGAGGATACAGTGTTTTATGTTCCCCCTTCAATTCCATTTTGATTTAGTCCTTCACGCTCTCCCTACCCACTCACCTCCCTCAACTTTGATCATTTGCATTGCCTATGAATGAGTTTTATATGTAAATACTTAATTGGCTACATCAGTTTTTACTGATTGTGGTTATTAGAAACAAAGGAACAGAACTTGGGACCTGTAAGAATATTGAACTCTTTTTCTATCCTGCTACTATCTTCTATTTGTCTCAGAGGGCAGCGTATGTAATTTTGCAGTGAACAACATATCGTTAGTAATTGAATGAGGAAGGATTAAAATAGATGTAAGTTACTTTTCACCAGTGTTTGAAAAATGATTAAAATAGGATGCACTCGAAAGTGTACAAATATTTTGTGATGCAACTTTTCTTGGACTTTCATGTGGATAAAATTGTCACATTTTATGAATCCCATGTTTGGACAGATGTTTAGATGACCTACAAATCAGAGGTGATCTTGGGAAGTGTTCCTTTTGCTTCCTAACAGTCATCCTAAATTAGATCAGGAGACCACAGCGGATGCTGTGAATCATTCAGCTGTCCTGGAAGGAATTGACTCCTGGAAGTTATTCTTTCTGATGGAAAACAATAAAATTGAAGTTAAATATTTAAGATAGTTTTAAAATAATGTGCAATATTCCGAGCCAATAAAATACAACTTATTGCAAAAAATGGACTATTCTTTTCCCGAAATCTTGTTTTTATATTTCCCTGTTCCTCATTGATTCTAAACACGAAAACCATTTTTTAAGTCAGCAATTTTTAACACGTCAAGGTTTCATCTCTGTGCAGTTAGTGGCTTGATATATTGTATTGCTTACCCTACAGTGCCTTACTGGATCCTACTCCCTGCTATTTTGATATATGGCTTGGCAGACGAGATTATGTTCTCTTTGTGTCACTCGATACCGTAATGGAAACCTTTCAAAAGCATTTTATGGCTAGATTTGTTATATGAATTCTACAGCCTTAAGCTTCGTTGCAGGAATATGCTCTAATTAATTTATATTGTAATATACTTTTCGTTAGTATTTAATACAGAACAATTTCAGTCTATTTCAGCAGCTTAGAAAAACGAAAAAAAATGTGAATTCAACAACACTATTTCTTAAATTTAGGTAACTAATTCTAATGATGGAAATGAATCATTGTAAGTCTGATAATACAGAACATTGAAGAACAATCTAATCCTTCAAAACTTAATAAAGAAATGTTCATGGGAGATGGGGTTCGCAAGCTGGGCCAGCATTTAGTACCCATCACTATTTGTCTGGAGAAGGTGGCAGTGAGATGTAGTCTTTGGTGCAGGGGCACATATGCTGTCAATCTTTTAGGATTTAGACCATAAGACATAGGAGCAGTAATAGCCTATTCAGCCCCCCAAGTCTGTTCTGCCATTCAATGAAACATTAATGTTCTAATCGATACAAAGAGCAAAGAACAGGACCAAGTCCTTCCACCCTCCAAGTTTGTACTGATACATGATGCCTTTCTAAACTGAAAACTTTTTCCCTCCAGTTGGTCCATAACCCTCCATTCCCTATCTATTCATGTATCTGTCAAGGTACCTCAGCTCTACTTCCCTGTCTTTTTCCCTTTGATTCCTTTACTGATTAAAAATCTCTTTCAACCTTGAATATACTTAATTTGACTCAGTGACACCAAAGGAATAGTAATTATTTCCAAGTCAGGATGGTGAATGTCTTGGAAGGGAACTTGCAGGTGGTCATAATCCCATGTTTCTGCTGTCCTTGTATATTCATGTCTTCAAAGTCATGGGTTTGGAGGTGTTGTCTAAGGAGCATTGGTGAGTTGCCACAGTGCCTTTTGTAGATGGATACACTGCTGCTATATAACTTTTTAGTAGAGGGAGTGAATGTTTGTGGATATGGTATCAATCAAATGGGCTGTTTATTCATGGATGATGTCAAGATTCTTGAGTGTTCGACCTGCACTCATCTGAATCCATGTAGCTACATTATCATTGAGGTATCTCAATGACTACATTCAAGACAAGGCTACATTTTCTAAAGTTAAGTGAACAGATGAGTGAGCCGTAAAGCTGGATTTCTATGTTGGGTGGACAAGCCATTGGAAGATCTTCATCATTCAACTTTCCAAACAGACACATCATATCACACCTTTGCCCAGTACTTCAGGTTTCTCTTGCAGGGTTGAAGTTCACCAGGCAATTTGAATGTGGGTGGAGTGTGCATGTACCTATGGGCAGGTAAGAAGGTCCCACTTTGAGACCAGGAAACTACAGCACACTTTCTGATATCTATTCTAATCCATTAACTTTCCACTTACAACCCTCACCCCTTAATCCCCATCCATCTCTATGCCTCTCATAGGGCACTCCTGCTACAGAGACAGTGTCCCCAATTCGTCAATCATGTTAATGAAATGCACATTATAGCAGAATGACCTGCAGATTTTGAAGTCTTAAAGATTTAGAACCCAATTATCAATCCACAAACAGAGTTTGTGTATGTTTCAAATCATAAGGACACTGGCTCCAAAAAAAAACCTCTGGTGGTAAGCCAACAGGAAGTTTAAAACTGTAAGATACATCTTGCAAATCCCCATTCACACTGAAATATGAGTTGACAAAAGTGAAAACTGCCTTGGTGCCTTGTCCAGAAGGCTGCAGATTGAGTTGCTTTCTTTTAAACACACTCTGAAATGATAACAATGCAAGAGTGAAACGTAGTGATGTTGCCAGGAGATGTGTCACTCCAAGGTTATACATTAGAAAATTGAAAAGAAACATTGATCACTGAGAGAGAATATTTGCAAAAGAAAATTGGAAGAAAATATTGACGAAAACAAATTGTTAGTACCCTTTCATTCTATAAGCATGCTAAGTTAGCAATCAATTTAGATGCCAAATCTAAATTACTTAATTCTTGACACAATTATAATAGTCAGACTATCCATAGTAGAGGTGTCTTGCATACTGTACAGTACAAAGGCTGAAAGGTAGAAATGAAGTAATGAACAAAGTTTGTGAGAAGATTTGTAGCTCGGGTGCTAGTTGTTGTGGTTCTGTTCGCCGACCTGGGAATCTGTGTGGCAGATGTTTCGTCCCCTGTCTGGGTGACATCCTCAGTGCTTGGGACCCTCCTGTGAAGCACTTCTGTGTTGTTTCCTCCGACATTTATAGTGGTGTAGTAATGAAATGTGAGGATGTTGCATATAAAAGATTTGGGAAAGATTGCACAAACACACAAGGGACTATTATATACATATAAGAAAACCGTAAAAGTCCTAGTGTGAGGTTGTTCAAGTTATTTTAATCTGAGAAGTTACTTCAATCTGGAAAAGTCTGCCTAAGCTATGTAGTAAAGAACCTGTGAATTAAGGGCTAACAAATGTGATGCCTTACTCATAAGGAGCTGTTACTGGTATCATTTTCAAGTGTGAGATTGTTTTTACTGCTCTGTTCCTCTTTTAATTCTGCCATCTCTCCTTCTTGTGTTTGTGGAGTACAAATTCCTTGCTGCCTGGCTTCAAAATGCAAAGTTAGCATGGCAATAATGCTATGTGATTGGACTGAGAAATCCATGACTGGTTTGAAATTAGATCCTGGATCTCAGTAATTATTTATTGGATGACCTGCCAGTGGCTGTTGCTCTACCTCTCCAACAGAGCCTGTCCATTGGAAGAAGGTGAATGTTAGGTCTCTTACTTTTCTGACAGATAGGAAGGACCAACCAAACCATTGTGGAATCATGGGAACATTCTTTTCCCTCTTAGCTCTACCATTTCCACAGATTGACAGGTCTGACAGACTGCTGTTCATTGTGGATGAATAATTATTCCAGATCACCAGGTTTACCTGAGGGCTTTTCTTTTTTTTCCCTGAATGGAGGCCAAGACAGATTCCATGCACTAAAAATTTCTTATGCTTGCTGAGCTGAATCTCACATTAAGCAAATGCTCCTTTTACTAAGTACAAAAGCAAAGTACTGCAGATTCTGGATATCGGAAATCTAAACTGAAGATGCTAAACAAAACCTCAGCAGTTCAGACAGTAGCTGAAGAGAGAGAAACAGAGTTCATGTTTGTGCTCTGAGCCACCTCCTCCAAATTCATCTTTCCCTTCTTTACTGCCCAGTTGTATTGCTTTTTGCCATGCACTGCGGAACCATTTGTCATTCAATCTCTCGCATTTTTTTCATCATTGGTATGTTCCCTTTCATTTTTTGCCTTGCCCTCCCCTACTTTTACTTCTACAAAACCTATCACATTTAGAATATGTTCCACTTTTGAAGATAGAGGTGCAAAATGATTAATTCATTGGCAAATGCATGAAAAGCAACAGGATGAGAAACAGTGAATGATTAGGATAAGGCTGTCACTGTTTGAGTTGATTGTGAACAGGATGGTGGAAGCAGAGTCAAGTGTGGATTCCAAAAGGCAATTAGAAAGCATTTTTAAGAGAGAACTGTAAGGATGGAGAAAATGGGCAAGTTAAATTGCTCTTGAAGAAATCCAGCATGTAATGATGAATGGAATGGTTCCCCCCTATGCTGTATCCATATTCTAATTCCCCAGGCTGAATTCCATATCATGGCTAATAATTGGTTTGATGTGGAGTTTTAGCTCCATTCCAAGAAGAAGTACTCTTAGAACTCTTGACCTAACAACAAGAGTTGACAGATGGCAGGCAGCTCTTCTATCCCAGCTGTGGTGTCTACTGTGGAGATTGTTCCAATTCCTGAGGGAGGCATTCAGTGTTTGAATGTTATCTGGCTCTTTCTGATATCAACCATTTTGTGTTGGAGACGAGTTCAGGATATTTGGGGACCCAAGAAGGTGGAGGGACAGACTGTGACTTTCCAGTTGGGAAAATGGGCAGTTGGGGATGTAGGTGGGAGGCTGATTGGGGGAATAGATGAATTGCCTGATGGACTTTACTGTTACTATATTGTACAATTTTATTGTACAATTTGTCCATATAATGGACTATGCAAGTACAACAGCAGAAAGAGCCCAGAAAAGGAATAAAGAAATTTAACAGCAGGTGCAGTTACTCCCTTTCATTTGGAAGATATATGCGGACTTTCCACAGATTGTGTAACTTTAAGTTGTGGAACATATTTAAGGGAACATTGAGGCTATGTCAGAGAGATGCATTTGACAGTGCAACTCAGAATAAGCAACATGAAAACCTGCAAAGCAAACACATAAACCTTGATCTTGCCAAAATTGCCATCCAATGAACCAAGAGCTTTTGATCAATATGGAGAGGTTTGTCTTTGAAAATAGCATAAATCTGTATCCTTGACCTCTCACAATCGCCAGATTCTTTTCGATCAGCAGTGTAATCTATGCCTAATCAATCACCTTTAGACATGCATTTGGCACCATTATCTATGTTCACAGGTCAGTGAAAGAGGCTGTAATGTTTCAAAGGCACATGTCAGGCTTTGCAATCACACCTGATATCAGGTCATATTTTATGAGAGAAAGCATCTGTGGTAATTAAGAAATTTATATTGTGAAGTGAACATTCAGTTGGTGAACACATCTTTCATCTTGCGTATGGCAAAGTATATTGTTAAATTGATACTCATGCCCTTCTTTGAGGTTGAATGTTCAAGTTATGTGTAAGTAATTTTATTTTCTTTTTCACTCATAGGATGTGGGTGTCACTGGCTGGGCCAGCATTTATTGTCCATTTCCAGTTATCCTTGAGATGGTGGTGAGCTGCTTGCTTGAATCATTGAAATTTATTTGCTGAGGTAAACACAGAATATTTTTAAGGAGGAAGTTCCAGGATTTTGACCCAGTGCCCATGAAGGATTAGAGATATATTTCTAAGTCAGGATGTTGACTGGTTTTGATGAAAACTTGCAGGTAATGGTATTCTGATGTATCTTGATCAGATAGGCCAATGGCGGAGGAGTGGCAGATGGAGTTTAATTTAGATAAATGTGAGGTGCTACATTTTGGAAAGGCAAATCAGGACATGGCTTAATCACTTAAGTGTGAGTTCCTGGGGACTTTTGCTGAGCAAAAATACTTTGGAAAGATTTAAAAAGGCCCCGAAGGAGCAACTTTTTTCCTGCAAAGGGTAGTGCATGGATGGAATGAGCTACCAGAAGACATGGTGGAGGCTGGAACAATTACAACATTTAAAAGGCACTTGGATGGGTAAGTGAATGGGAAAGGTTCAGAGGGATATGGGCTAAATGCTGGCAAAAGAGACAAGGTTAATTTAGGATATCTTATTGGCATGGTCAAATTAGACCAAAGGGTCTGTTTCTGTACTGTATAACTCAATGACTCTATCTGCAAGCATTGTGATTTGAGATGGTAGTAGTCATGGGTTTGGAAAGTGCTGTCTAAAGAGCTTTGGTGAATTCCTGCAGTGCATTGCATAGATGGCACACATTGCTGTTAATAAGCATCAGCAGTGACGATGGAGTAAATATTCGCTAATATAACCAAACGGACTAGATAGTGTAAAGTGTGAGTGTTGCTGAAGCTGAACTCATGCATGTACATGAGGAGCATTCCAATATTCTCCTGATGACTTGTACCTTGTGGGCAAGTTTTGGGGAGTCAGGAGAAGTTACTCGCTGCAGTATTATGGGTGGCACGGTGGCACAGTGGTTAGCACTACTGCCTCACAGCGCCAGACACCCGGGTTCAATTCCCACCTCAGGCGATTCTCTGTGTGGAGTTAGCACATTCTCCCTGTGTCTGCGTGGGTTTCCTCTGGGTGCTCCGGTTTCCTCCCACAATCCAAAAATATTAGGTTAGGTGAATTGGCCATGCTAAATTGCCCATAGTGTTAGGTGAAGGGGTAAATGTAGGGGAATGGGTCTGGGTGGGTTACGCTTTGGCGGGTCCGTGTGGACTGGTTGGGCTGAAGGGCCTGTTTCCACACTGTAAGTAATCTAATCTAATTAAGTATTCTGTGCCTTTGCAGCCACTGTGTTTATGTGGCAAGGCCAAAATAGAATAGAGAATAGCCTTTAGTGTCATATATACTCAATGAGTATAGTAAAAAATGTACACATTGCTAATTACAGCACCGGCTTCGATACAAAAGTACTTTGGCACAGCTTCTTTAATTGCAAGATCTCAGACAATAGAGATATTAAATGTCCAGCATTAAAGAAATAAAAGTTCAGTACAACAAATCATGCTGGCAACTAGCTTCCAGTCCGCACTGGGCCCTGTCTCCACAGCATGCCGGCTGAGGCTGCTGCAGGAGACTGGGAGGTCATCATGCCATGCCAGGTGGCCTCTATTGGAGGAGGTAACTGCGCCAGGCCAGAAGATTGCCTCGCTGGGAGGTTCCTATGGGAGGAGGCTGCTGTGGGAGGCCAGGAGGTCAGCAAACCATGCTACGCTGGGAGGCTGCTGTGGCAGGCTGTGGCTTCTATTGGCTAAGGTTGCTGCTCCAGCATGGGAGCCCTCCACACCCAAGCCGAGAGACCCCTACTGGAGGAGGCCACAGTGCCTGGCTGGGAGGTCACCACACCAACACCGGATAGCTGCAGTGCCAGGTCATGAGGTTGCCATTTCAATGCCAGAAAGCAGTTGCTGGAGGCTAGGAGGTTGCCACACCACACCATGCCAGGAGACTGCTGTGGGAGGCCACTGCAGGAGGCTGGTTGGCCACAACGGGAATCATTGTTTGCCATAGGCGAGGAATCATCATTTACTGGAGGCTGGACTTGTTGCCAGAGGCTAGGCATTGAAGATAACAGAAAAAGGAGAAGAACAAAAAAAAAGCACTAAAAGGAAAAAAAAGAAACAACAATGAAAAATGGGCAGAGCAGATGAGCTTTGTTCTACTCCGCAGAGATCATTTAACATCCAGTTGAGTTTTTGGTCAATGGTAACTCCACGATAATGATAGTTTGGGTTTCATTGATGGTAATTCCATTGAATGTCAAGGAGTGATAGTTAAAGACTCTCTTGCTTGTTGGAAATGCCCATTGTGTGACAATTACATGGTGCATATGTCACTTGTGAGCCCTAAGCTGGATATTGACCAGGTATTACTATTTGAGCTGCTTTTAATATCTGAGGTGTTGGAAATAATGCTGAACATTGGGGATTTTCATTGATGATTATGCACTTCTGACCTTATGGAGAGAAGATCCTTTTATGAAGCAGCTGAAGATGATTTGAGCCCAGGATGCTGCACTGAGGAACTCCAGGGTAAGGCTGGTAAAATTACGGAACAATGAATGAATAAAGATCTTGAATTCTAGTCAAGAATATCATAACATTTTATTTTAGATATAGACAACTTGAATCTCTTAATCAATATAAAGAGTGTGGGGAATTCTTAAAAAAGAAATCAGGAAGTCACAAAGGAGATATGAGATAGCATTGTCAGATAAGGTTAAGAATAATCCAATGAGATTCTATAAAACATTCAGAGCAAAAGGGTAACTAGAGAGAGGGTAGGGCCCCTTAAAGATCAAGGAGGTCATCTTTCTGTTGGATACAGGAGATGAAATAGATATGAATGAATGTTTTGCATCAGTTTTATGTGGAGAATGAAATGGAGTCTAGAGATTGCAGAGAAATAAATGAACTGTTTTAAAAACAGTTAATGTTACAGAAGAGGATGTTTGGGGGGGGTCTTAGAGAATAAATCTCTGGGATCTGATCTAACGTGATGTAAAATATTTTGGGAAGTAAGGGAAGGAATTGCGAGACCCCTTGCAGAAATACTTGCAACTTCTATAACTATGGGTGAAGTGCCTGGTGACTAGAGGGTGGCTAATGCTGTACCTTTGTTTAAGAAAGGTTGTACTATAGTCATATGAGTTTGACTTCAGTTGTGAGTAAATTATTGGAGATCATTATAAAAGATAGATTTTTGGACATTTGGAGAGATAAACATTGACAGCATGGTTTTGTGTGAGGAAAATCAGATCTCACAAGCTTGACTAATTTTGTTTTGAGGAAGTTACCAAATTGAAGGCAGAACAGTAGACATTGTTGACTTGGAATTTAGTAAAATCTTCGACAAGGCCACATGATAGACTAATTAGTAATGTTAGGTCACATAGGATTCAGGGTGAACTTGCCAATTGGATACATAATTGGCTTAATGGCAAGAGATAGAAAGCGATGGTGGGGAGATGATTTTCGGACTGGAGGCCTGTCACCGGTGGTGTTCCACAGGGTTTGGTTCTGGGTTCTCTTTTGTTTGTCATTTTATATAAATAATTTGGATGAGAATATAGAAGGCACAGTTAGTAAGTTTGTGGACGGTACCAAAATTGGTCCATAGTAGATAGTGAAGAAGGCTTTCTAAGACTGCAAAGGGAGCTTGATCAAATGGATCAATGGGCTGGAACATGACAGATGGAGTTCTATCTTGATAAATTCAAGGTATTGCATTTTGGTACAACAAAAAAAAGGGTAGGGCTTATACAATTAATGATAGGGCCCTGAGTAGTGTAGTAGAACAGAGAGAGCCAGGAGTGCAAGTACATAATTCATGCAAGTTTGTGTCACATATTCACAGGGCGGTTAAAAAGGCATTTGGCACACTTGCCTTCATTGCTCAGTTGTTTGGGTACAGGCGTTGAGGCCTCTTCTGAAATATTGTGTCCAGTTCTGGTCCTTCCTGAAGAAGGGCTCATGCCCGAAACGTCGATTCTCCTGTTCCTTGGATGCTGCCTGATCTGCTGTGCTTTTCCAGCAACACATTTTCAGCTCTGATCTCCAGCATCCGCAGTCCTCACTTTCTCCTCCAGTTCTGGTCAACCAGTTATAGGAAGGATATTATTAAGCTGAAGAGGGTTGAAATTTACCAGGATGTTGCTGGGTATGGCAAGTCTGAGTAATAAAAAAAGGCTAGTTAAGTTGGGTCATCTTTCACTGATGCATAGGAGGTTGAGGGGTGACCTTTAGAAGTTTTGTAAAATAATGAGAGCTATAGAGTTAGTGGTAGTTGTCCTTTCACTAGAATGGGGGATGTCCAAACCATGGGGCACATTTTTAAGGTGAGTGGAGAATGATTTAATGATCACATGGCAGGTAAGTATTTTACACAGAGGGGGGTTCACATGTGGAATTAACTCCCTGAGGAAGTGGTTGATGTGGGTACAATTACAACATTTTAAAAGACATTTTCATAAGTGCATGAATAGCAAATGTGAGTTGGAGAGTTATGGACCAGAAGCAGGTAATTGAGACTCGTTTAGTTCTGAATTATGTTCAGCATGGACTGGTTGGACCAAAGGATCTGCTTTCATGCTGTATGACTCTATGGTCTGAGAGCATAAGTTTGGGGTCCTGTGAGCATTTCCTTCATAATGTGTGGACAATGTATAAACTGCTCCTGGTTTAGATGAAGGTAAGTTCTTGGAAGATCATGAGCAGATAAAATGTGGAGGTGCCGGTGTTGGACTGGGATGGACAAAGTTAAAAATCACACAACACCTGGTCGTGGTTCAACAGGTTTATTTGGAAGCACTAGCTTTCGTAGCGCTGCTCCTTCTTCAGGTAGCTAGTGGAGCACGATCATAAGACACAGAATTTATAGCAAAGGCCTCATGCAGAAAACCTCTTTCCCCCTCTCCTCCCTTCATGAGCAACTTGCCTTCATCTTTGCAGCTTCTGTTCCATCTCTCTTGCATGTTGCAGTCCAAGGAGGTTTTCAATCACTGCATCCATGACTAGGAGTAAGTGGCCAGGTCAGAACTCATACAGCCACAACTTAAGCATTCTCCATGCTCAGCATGAGCCCCTGCAAACTTCTGGGGCTTTGACAGAGATCTTTGTGTCCTCTTTAGCCACAAGTGAGGTCCCAGAAAACTGGAGAATGGGAGATATTCTTTTTAAAAAAAAAAGAAGGCAACAGGGATAATCCAGGAAAATCCAGATTGGTGAGCCTGACATCAGTGGTTGGGAAATTAATAGAGAAAATTCTTAGGGACAGGATTTACTTGCCTTTGGAAAAGAATGTGCTCATTAGGGATACTCATCATTAGGGAAGTTTTGTCTTACAAACTCGATTGAGATTTTTTGAGGAAGTGAGAAAGATCATTTGAGGGTAGGGCAGTGAATATAGTCTACATGGGCTTTTAGTAAAGCATTTGATAAAGTCACTCATGGTAGGCTGCTCCAGAGGATTACGTACATGAGATCCACAGTGAGTGGCAAGTTGGATACAAAATTGGCTTGGTCATAGAAGACAAAAGGTAGTTGTGGAGGGGTGCTTTTATGATCGGGGTCTTCCACATGGATCAGTCATGAGATCTCAGTTGTTTGTAATATTGATAAATTCTTTGGATAAAAATGTGGATGCTCTGATTGTAAGTTTGCAAATGGCACAGAATTGGTGGAGTTGAGGATAGTGAGGAAGGTTGTCAAAAATACAGCAGAATATAGATTAGTTGGAAAGATAGGTGGAGAAATGGCAGATTGTGCTCAATTCATTTTCAGAGGTCAAATCCAATACTGTATATTGTAAATGGCAGCACCCTTGGGGAGGATCTTGGGATACGAGTTCATAGCTTCTTGAAAATGGCAACACAAGATGGTGAAGAAGGCATATTGTGTTCTTGCCTTGATTGGTCAGGGCATTGAACATAAAGGTTGGTAAGTCATTTTGCAGCTGAATAAAATTTTTACTTAGGCTACATTTAGAGTCTTATGTGCAGTTCTGGTGGCCACACTTTGAGAGGTTGATGTTGATTGGTTCCTCGTATCATGGAGTCATAGTGCCATAGAGTCTCACAGCACAGAGACTGGCCCTGTGGCTCAAACTGGTCCATGCTGACCAAAATGCCCAGCCACACTAACTCCATTTCCCTGCACTTGGCCCACATCCTTTGAAAGCTTTCCTATTCATGTATTTGTCCAAATTCCTTTTAAATGTTGTTAATGTACCCAGCTCAACCACTTCCACTGGCAGCTCATTCTGTATGCATACCACGCATTGTGTGAAAAAAATGTTGTCCCTGAGGTTCCCTTTTGTTCTTGCCCCTCTAATGTTAAACTGATGCCTTCTGGTCTTCAATTCCCCAATCCTGGGAAAAAGGCTGTGCGATTCACTTTATCCATGCCTCTTGTAATCTTATGCACTTCTTTAAGAATCCCCCCTCAGTCTCCTACACTCTAAAGAAAAAAAGTCACAGCTTGTCCAGCCTCTCTCTACAACTCAGACCGTTCAGTCCTGACAACATCCTTGTAAATTTCTTCTACATTGTTTCAAGTTTAATAACATTCTTCCCATAGCAAAGTGACCAAAACTGAACTCAATGATCCAAGTGTAACCTCACCAGTTACCTATATAACTGTAACATAATTTCCAAACTTCTATGCTCAGTGCCCTGACTGATGAAGACCAGTGTGCCAAAAGCCTTCTTCACTGCCCCCTCTACCTGTGACTCCACTTTCAGAGAACCGTGCACCTGAACTTCAAGGTCCCTCTGTTCTATTGCAGCCCTTAAGGCCCTATCATTCACCATGTAACTCCTACCAAGATTTGACTTGCAATATCGAAGTTCTTGCAAGTATCTATATTAAACTCCATTTGCCATTTCTCGGCCCACTTGCCAGCTGATCAAGGTCCTGTTGCAATTTCTGATAACCTTCTACACTATCAATGATGCCACCTCTTTTAGTGTCATCTGCTAACTTACTAATCATACCTTGTACATGCTCATCCAAATTATTGATATAGATAACAAACAGCAATGGGCCCCGCACTGACCCCTGAAGCACACCATTAGTCACAGGTCTCCAGTCCAACAAGCATCCTTCTAACTGTTATCCTTTGCTGCCTACTATCAAGCCAATTATGTATCCTAATCGCCAGCTCTCCATGGATTCCATGAGATTTAACTGATATCCATATAGACTACATCTACCGCCCTGCCCTCACCAACCTTCCTGGACACTTCATCAAAGAACTCTCACAAATTTGTGAGGTATGATCTCCCAGGCACAAAGCCATACTGACTACTCCTAATCAAATCCTGTCTTCCCAAATGCATGTACATCTTATCCCTCAAGATCTTCTCAAGTAACTTACATACCACAGATGTTAGTCTTACTGGTGTATAGTTCCTAGGTCTTTCTTTGTAACCCTTCTTGAATGAGGACCCAACATTCACTACCCTCCAGTCTTCCAGGACCTTGGCTGTGACTATCAATGATGCAAAGAAGATCAGCCAGGGCTCCTGCAATTTCTTCTCTGACTCTTGCAGTGTTCATGGATATATCTGGTCAGGACCAGGAGATTTATGCACCTTCATACATTCTAATGCATCCAACACCACCTCTACTGTGTTATGGACTGTCCCCAAGATATCACCACCTCTACTGTGTTATGGACTGTCCCCAAGGTATCACCACCTCTACTGTGTTATGGACTGTCCCCAAGATATCACCACCTCTACTGTGATATGGACTTTTCCTAAGATATCACCATTAACTCCCCCAAGTTCCCAAGTCTTCTAGGCTTTTTCCACAGTAAACATAGAGGAGAAATATTCATTGAGGCCCTTGTATATCTTCTGCAGTTTTACCCATGCATGTTCACTATTGTCCTTCAGGGGTCCTATTCTGTCTCTCGTTATTCTTTTTCTTTTAATAAACTTAAAGAACGCCTTTGAATTCACCCTAATCTTCTCAGGCAAGGCTATCTGATGTCCCCTTTTTGCGCACCTGATTTCCTTCTTCAGTAAACTCCTGTATCCCCTACATGCCTCCAGAGATTCCCTTGATCCTAACTGTCTGTAGCTGAGCCATACCCCCTTTTTTTCTGGTCAAAGCTTCAATATCTCTTCTAATTCCGGGTTCCCTATTCCTGCCAAACCTGCCCATCACCCTCACAGGAACACATAGACCTTGAACTCCATCTATCTCACTTTTAAAACCTCCAATTTGCTGGAGGTCCCTTTGCCTGCAAGCAAACTACTCCAATCAACCCCTGCTGGCTCCCGTCTAATTCCATCAAATACATCTTGCCCCAGTTTAGAACTTGAACATGTGGACCAGTTTTGTCCCCTTCATAACTATTTTAAAATTAATAGAGCCATGTTCACTGGTCCCAAAGTTCTCCCCCACTGTCATCTGTCCTGTATTGTCCTATTTTCCAAGAGATTTGCCCCTTCACAAGTAGGACCTTCTATATAATGCTTGAGGAAATTTTCCTGAACGCACTTAAAAAATTCCACCCCAACTAAGCCCTTAATGCTCTGGCAGTCCCACTCTATGTTAGGAAAATTAAAAACCTGTTTAAAGAAGCTGCAGACAGTTCTGACCAGAATGTCATGAATGAATTTGCCCAGATATCCCAGAAGAACAAAGTGTTAAAATCAATACGATCACCAGCTGCTACCAAAGCAAAGTGTTCCTACATTATTGTGAACAAAAGTACAATAAACTTTAATACTAACCATACTATCCCTAATTCAATTTGGCCCCTTAAGGTTACAATACTTCCCAAGTCTCTTGTAAATTTATGCAGTCACTTTCTCTGTGGCTCTGTCTCTGCATCTACAAAACTGCTTTCTTCCTCTCTCTCTCTGGATGGTCAGCTGATCTCTGCCTCTTGCCATGCTGGTCTCCTCAGAAGGTCTCAGGCAATCCCAAGAGTGGTTCCAAGAAAGGGGTCTGCAGGTGTACTCTGTTTTTATACCTTTTCGATGGTTTTCTGGAATTTGTTATAGTTCTGGCCAATCACGGGGATACACTTCATAGTTTTAAACATTGTAATTTAGATCGCATGCTACTGTGAGTTTCTTTGTGCAGCAGGACCTGTTGCCATTCTGTCTGGGTAGTCCTTTGTTCAGTGGTTAAGTTATTGATGGTGTCTGTGCTGAATAACGGTTGCCTTTTACATTATATTAATGCCATTAGAACCTGTCTGCTGTGTTGCATTGTGCATGGTGTGTGGGCTTTGTGATTTTCACTTGGTTAAAGTGCCCAGCATCCCTCACTATTTGACCAAGTTAGCAAACAATCTGTGTTTTAACAGTCAGGCTGCTACAGTTTACAAGGATGTTGCCTGAATTGGATTGTATTAGCCTTCGGGAAATAAGTTTACCAGGATGTTACCCGAATTGGATTGTATTAGCTTTTGAGAAAGGTTAGATAAACTTGGATTATTTTCTTAAGAGTATCAGAGACTGAAGAGTGATCTGATATTGAATTATGAAAGGCATGGATAAGGTAGATAGTCAGAGTTTTTTTCCAGTATGGAAATGCCAATACTAGATTTAAGATGAAAAGGGAAAAGGTTGAAGGAGATATCTGAGGTAAATCTTTTATACAGAGGGTGGTAGGTACCTGGAAACCATTAGGAGAAAGTGAGGACTACAGATGCTGGAGATCAGAGTCGAGTGTGTGGTGCAGGAAAAACACATCAGGTCAGGCAGCATCTGAGGAGCAGGAGAATCGATGTTTCGGGCTTAAGCCCTTCATCAGAAATGAGACTTGTGGGTTGGGGGGGCTGAGAGATAAATGGAAGTGGGGGGGTGGAATGAGGTTGGGGGGAAGGTAACTGAGAATGCGATAGGTAAATGAAGGTGAGGGAGAAGGTGATAGGTCAGAGAGGAGGGTGGAGAGATAGATGGGAAAGGCGATGGACACGTCAAGAGGCGGTGCTGAGTTGGAGGCTTTGGACTGGGATAATGTGGCGAGAGGGAAATGAGGAAACTGGTGAAATCCACATCGATTCCATGTGGTTTCAGGGTCCCAAGGCAGAATAAGACGTGTTCTTCCTCCAGGTGTCGGGTGGTAAGGGTTTGGCAATGGAGGAGGCCCAGGACTTGCATGTCCTTGGCAGAGTGGGAGGAGGAATTGAAGTTTTCAGCCACGGGGTGGTAGGGTTGGTTGGTGCGGGAGTCCAGAGATGTTTTCTGAAATGATCCACAATTAAGCATCCTGTCTCTCCAATGTAGAGGAGACCACATCAGGTGCAACAGACACAGTAGATGACATTGGTGGAGATACAGGTACATTTCTGTCAGATGTGGAAGGATCCTTTAGGGCCTTGGATGGAGGTGAGGAGGGAGAAGTGGACACAGGTTTTGCACTTCCTGCATTGGCAGGGCAAGGTGCCAGGAGTGGAGTGTGGGCTGGTGGGAGGTGTGGATCTGACGAGGGAGTTACAGAAGGAATGGTCTCTCTGGAATGCTGATAGGGAAGGGGAGGAAAATATTTTTCTGGTGGTGGCACCCGATTGTAGGTGGCAGGAGTGATGGAGGATGATGCAATGTATACAGAGATTGGTGGGGTGGAAGATGAGGACCGGGGTGGTGTTCAAGGGCGGAGGTATGGGAAGTGGATGAGATACGCTGGAGGGCATCGTTAACCATGTGGGACAGGAAATTGTGCCTTTTGAAGTAGGAGGCAATCTGGGATTTTCTAAATTGGAATTGGTCAACCTGGGAACAGATATAGAGGAGATGGAGGAATTGGAAATAAGGGATGGTGTTTTTACAAGAGGTAGGGTGGTAGGACATATGGTCTAAGTAGCTATGGGAGTCGGCGGGCTTGTAGTAGATGTCCCTGGTTAGTTGGTCACCGGAGAGGATGGCAATAGAAAGCTCTCAAGAGAAACAGTCTAGAATGAAGCATCGGCAGACAATAAACCAAGAAGCAAGGGGAGAATTCCAAGGTATCTTGAAAATTATGAAAGTGGAAGATTGGGAAAACTATTTCAAGTGATTTTGTAAGTCCAAGTCAATTATTTATGATTATACCAATAAATGAAAGGAGGAGAATGAGAATGAAAAAAAAAACGTGGGCTATTTAGTAAAAGGGAACTTCCTATTGGAAGCAATGGAGACAGAATGTTTAAATTCATTTATAGAATGAGGGCATTGCTGACTAGAATAACATTTATTGCCCATCTCTAATTTCCCAGAGGGTGGTTGGGAGTCAACCACAATGCTGTGGATCTGGAGTCACATGTAGGCCAGAGCAGCTAAGGATGGCAATTTCTTTCTCTAAAGGACATTAGTGAACTAGATGGGTTTTTCCTGAGAGTTGGCGATGAATTGATGGTCACTAATAGACTCTTAATTTTTTTTGCAAGGTTTGTGAAGGTTTGTAGCTCAGGTTGAGGTTTAGGGTGTGGGTTTGCTCGCTGAGCTGTAGGTTTGATATCCATGTGGATATCAAAACTACAGCTCAGCGAGCAAACCTATACCCTGACTCTTAATTCCAGATTGTTTTCATTTTTATTTTATGCTGCTGTTTTCTGTGATAGGATTTGAACCTACATTCCAAGAACATTACCTACGTATCTGGATTAACAGTTCAGTCACAATAACACAAGGCTGTCCCCTCCCATAATATTCCATAGTTGACATTAAAGCCAAATAAACCTGTTGGGAGATGGATGAAACTCTGTGAAAAATAGTAACTAGTATGAAGCGGTTTGCGCAACAACAGTAGGAAGATAGATCTGAAAGTGTCAGTTAATTGGTAGTGTAATAATGCTAAAGCAAAATACTGCAGATGCTGAAATTCTGAAATAAGAAGAAGGAAATATTGGGGGGAATAAAACATACAACAGGTTAGTGAATATTTGGAGAGACAAAATGAAGTAATGCTTTTGGTCAATAACAGCTTGCCAGAAGTGACAAGACAAAAATGTAAGCATTTTTGATTCAGTGGAAAATGGCAGGGTATAGGAAGCAAACGCAAAGAAAACAATGGAACTTCTTCAAGGTTAGCACTCTGAAGGAGAAGAGACAATGAATTACATTAATACAAATGTGAAATATTGCTTAAGCTGGATGTAATGATAACTCATAAGTCTCACTTGTTAAAATAGCGGAGCCTTCAAATGAAAGTAAATTAGAATAATAGTTTTGAAATGTTTGTGACAATGGAGAATTCACAAGAAGTAATATTTTCATTCAATGGGTTAGACACATGACTGTTTATTGGCCTGGCATAACAGTAGACTAGATATATCAATGTAAAACTATTGTGTGAGAAGAGAACAGGAATAAATATGTCAGTCTAAATGTAAATTTAACATAGAGAAACAGCTCAACCTAATTAAGCCATCAAATCATTGATGTGACAAACTAATGTGTAAAACACAAGAAACAAATTAGAGGCAGGATGAGCTCCTAGACAGTCCAAAGAATGTCATGTTAATTGCAAGTTGCATATTTAATTATATTCAGGTTGTGGGCATGAGTTGAGAATTCATTTGAGCCTCTTTAGAAAGACACAGATCAAAAAGTGGTTGTTTAGTTAGTTTGTGATATAATGTGTAATTCTGTGAACAAATGTGAAAGTGTGTGGAGTTTCCATTCTTATCTGTCCTTCACCATCAGCCTTTTGAATGGAACACAGCAGCAGAAAATGCTTGCCAGAATGTTGAGATTGAGTGCGAAATAAAGAAAAAACTAGCAAGCCCCAATCTCCAAAGACAAGTAAAAAATAGCAGAATGTAAGTTATCTGTATATAATTACCCTCAAATGTTAGTGGAGAATCAATTTGATATGTGGACATAGGTTACATTCAATGTGTTGCTGGAAAAGCGCAGCAGGTCAGGCAGCATCCAGGGAACAGGAGAATCGATGTTTCAGGCATAAGCCCTTCTTCCCCGAAACGTCGATTCTCCTGTTCCCTGGATGCTGCCTGACCTGCTGCGCTTTTCCAGCAACACATTTTCAGCTCTGATCTCCAGCATCTGCAGACCTCACTTTCTCCTCCTAGGTTACATTCAAGCCAAGTATTGGGCTGGCATTCAGGCCAGCCTAGTACCTTTGACCTGAATGCCTTTGCATTTTACTGGAACTAATGTCAGAACTCATGATTTTTTTAAGTTGCATAATTGTCAATTGAATAGAAATGAAGGTTTGAACCTTTTATTTGAATCATTGATGCAATTTACAAGGAAGATGACATGTTAAATGCCTATGAGGCATCCTTAGACTTTGACAAATATCACGAAACACTGGGGTCATTCCATGAAGGGGTATATCATGAACTTTGACAAAATGTATAAAAAGATTGATGATGTTTGATATGAGGATCCCTGAATCAGCAGTGAACCTATTTATTATGTTTGTATGACTCTTTTTAATTGTGAGTGTGAGACAGTTCTTACACTTGGTTTTATTATAATAATTTAACCAGAGAATGCAGATGCTGAACAATATACATCAAAAACAGGAATTGCTGGAGAAAGTCACTTGGCCTGGCAGCATCTGTAAACATAAAGCAGAGTTAATGTTTCAAGTCCAGTGACACTTCATTTTAAAGAAAGGTCATTGAACTCAAAGTTAACTCTACTTTCTCTACACAGATGCAATCAGACATGGTGAATTTCTCCAGCCATTTCTGTTTTCATTTTAGTTAAATTATTACCTTGTTTCATTAAGAAATAAGGATTAACACCTATGTTAAGGAATGGAAAAGTAAACATGCTTTTTTATTGTTTGTTCATAACATAATGACATCACTAAAGAGGTGCAATTCTGTGTAGAATAGCTGGAGTAAAGTATTGTTTAAAATAGATGCTTTTGTAATGTCTATGACGATCTTCAATTTACTCAATTTAGATACATAAACCTAATATTTTTCATCATAAATTTAGAGAAATATTAATGGCATCAGCTATGAGACAGCACCTTCCAAAAGGTCAACGTTTTGGTAAATTGCAACAATAATTTGAATATAAGGCTCAAATCTTCATCACTATCCAATTGATAAATCATTCAACTCTCAAAATTCATTACGATCACTAACACCTAGAAGCACAAGAGTAGCAGGTACTTATTTGGAAAAGTATCGCCATTTCTTCAGTGTCACTGGCTCAAAATCCTGGATTCTCCCTCCCTAACAGCATTGTGGGTCTTCTTACACTAAAGGACAGCAGTGGCTCAAGAGTTCAGCTCACCTTGAGGCCCAGCCAGTAACACTCACAACCCATGAAGGAATTTTAAAGATAGTTGTTAAGAATGAGAGAAATTATTTAAAAAAAAACAAATGACATAAGCAAGTTGTCAAAAATCCTACTAAAAATATAGGTTTGGTGAGCAAATATTAAAAACTAATGGAAGAAGAGGTTTGTGAGAAGTAAGAAATTTGTATGAGGACACTTAGAAATATTTCATTTTGCACTTTGTAGATCTGATTTCTAGATTTGTCTTTCTACAATGATATTTAGTATGGGCAAAAGTATTTCAGTATCACAAATTAATAGCTAGGGGCTTGAGTTCGAGTTCCAGGGAAGCATCTGACTGATAATGCAGAGAATTTGCCGATGATGAGTTTGGAGACAAATATAAAAGTACAAACAGCATGGTTATAGAAAGCATAGCAGAATATTCTTTCAGCAACAAACTTTGAAACAGTGATCAAGGAAATACTACTCTAAAACATTAGATGATCAAACTTTGGGAGGTTATGCAAAAAGCTATTTTCTCCTTTGAAGATTGAAGTGCCTATCCAGTAGTCACTGAGCGATATCTCAAATTTTCTTGTGTTCTCCGCTGAGGTCTTCCTGCTGTAAATTGTGCAATAAATAGTTCACTTTTTTCCCACATATTTTAATACCTTCTCATTAGGCTGTTTCAACATTCAGAGAGCTCTGAAGCATCATTCAAGATAATCCAAGGCATGAGGTATTGAAGATTTGATGTATTATAAAAGGAAGGATCATGGTGAATGGAAAGGATCCAGTAAAGTAATAGACTGTGATGGTAAGATTGTATCTATCAAATATGGCAACCAATCTACTAAGATTCACTTATCATGAGTAATTGGAATGAAGTATAAAATACAGGTCACCAGACATCTAATAGAAGTAAATGCGGCATTGTTTACCTAGCAATTTTAGATAATGCTTTCAATGTTCAGAGTTATGGGCAAGAAATGAACTTATGGACAGGTTGAATGTGGTGAAAAAATGGAGAAGAAGAGAGCACAGTGCAACTACTGATAGACTGAAAGTGACACTTGCATCTGAAAATGAACACCTAACAATGTATTCATGAAATACCTACTTAGAGTGCCTGAAGGAGCTCTCCAAATTCTAACAGTGGTGGACATCCATATGCAAATAAAAGCTTGAATATTTTACTCAATGAAATGAAAACCACAGAATAGTCTCAAAACTGCATTAGGAGCACAATTCCTTGTGCCCATCAAATTTTGAGAGTAGTCAATGAACTGGAGGATAAAACAATAAACTAATAAGGCTAAACAAAATAAATTAGATAAAGGAGTTTGGTGTTAATTCTGAACTGTCAAATAAGATCTAGCCAGGTTAGTGTATCAAGTGCATTTGTACTGAAAAATTCTTTGCCAAGGATTCATATGGTTAAAATGAGGATCACTCCTCAGGGAACTGAATAGTGATTGGGTGAGATGTCTCTTTGCCAAAGTAGCATCATATTTGATTACATTAACTTCCTTTCTCTCTCAGTAGATGCTGCTAGATCTACTAAACATTTTCCAGTACTTTGTTTTTGATGGTGGTTAGTGGTTTCATGGTGGTTAGTGATTTCTTATGAATTTGTTCATCAGAATTTTAAAAATGTAATAATAATAAGATTAGGGTAATAATTTACAATCTTTTCAATGGCATCGTGGCAGAGAATTGTGACAAATCTTGACAGGAATTCCAACTGAGATGTAATCTTTATGAAGACTGCTCCAGGTGACTGCATTGAAAACTTTAAGGAAGGTTTAGAAAAGAAGCATAAAACAGGTATTCTAATATGTGCACTTCTCCTGAATCTGCCCCAGCACAAAGATCATATCTGTAATTTCTCTGTTGGGCTGTCCACACTGATTTTTATGGAAGGTTTCTTCAATTACCATCCGACCAATTGATTTAGAAGTACTATGGTCAAAGTTTTACCTACAATGCAGAGTACAGTGATGTCTCTGTTTTTGAACAACCAGAATTCTCTCCCCTGTTAGTGTGAAGGAAAACAACCACTGCATCTTGAAGGGAAAATGCTTCAGAACCTTTCTAACATCATACATTGAAACTATGAGCAAAGATATGCCTCCCAAAAGATTTTACTGAGAAGATCCACTTGATGGAAGAAGGAATTCATTTTTCAAATTCTGAAAATATTTGTCTCGTCTCTGTGAGCAAGGCTACACTCTTTCTCTTTTCAAGTGTGCCCAACCTCTCAGCCAGATGTCCTGTGTTGAAGTCCTGCCTACTCCAGAGGTGTAAAGGAAAATCTCTGACCATGACTTGGAGATGATGGTGTTGGACTGAGGTGCACAAAGTTAAAAATCACACAACACCAGATCATAGTCCAACAGGTTTATTTGCAAGCACTAGCGTTCATAGTGCTGCTCCTTTATCAGGTTGTTGAGGAGTATAAGATCGTAAGACACAGAATTTTTAGCAAAAGTTTACAGTGTGATGTAACTGAAACTATATATTGAAAAATACCTGGATTCTGACTAGGTTGATTAGAAAATATCTATGTCTGTATGCTTCAAAGTGAGCTTTAATCACAATCTCCAAAGTCTTATGCCATCTTTCCAATGCACCTTGAGATTTGTGCTTGATCACTAATTTTCTTTTTCTTATTCAAATAAGTTATCATTTCCTTGTAGTGTAAAATCTGGATCACCTACTTTACCTAAGGATACCATTGGCTTTTCGACCTCATTAATTCCTTTGTTGTGTAATTAATTGTCTTTTGCTGTTCTATTACTGTGTACTACCTGACACATAATTTCAAAGTCTTTTTTATTTTGCTTTACAGCTGCAGTGTGCTTCTTAAACAGTTGGGCCTGTGAGGCTTCCTTACTTCACAGTACTGATACTGACTTTTGGTATCAGGTGTTTATCCCACTCTCCTAACATGTGTCTTTAGGGATTTTGTGATTTAACAGCTGAATGGAATTTGTGACTTCTTATAATTAGCTTAATCCATTCCTCTTAGGGAATGATCTATTTGCTTTTGGATTTGAGATTCACCTGCCACCTGCAGGGTTTTCTGTCAAGCCAGATCATTTTTGACTGTAAAACAAAATCTGACAAATTTCATCAGCAATTCCAATAACAATTATGTCCCAAATGCTGACTTCAAAGCTCTGTGGTCCCATTTTTTAAGCAAATCTGTGAATATCTCAAATAAAATTATTTATTAATTTCCTTGGTTGCTGAACTATTTGATGAAATTTTGTTTTTTGAAGAATTTTATTTGTTCTGAGATGCAAGTAATTACCAAAAGATAACAGAATTTCAAAATATCTGCTGCTGTTGTCTCTGTTGAATCCATAGGTGCATATGTTTGTTTAGCTTCTTATCAGCTTTAATTTCTGGATTGGAAACAATTTTGTATCTTAAGAATGCTTTTCTCCAAGATGTCCAGTTCTGAGTTCTATGAAGTTCATCTCTGAATTTAAAACTCTGTGGGAATATTATTTTTGCTGCCATGTTTTCCTGATATAATGTAAAAGCCTTTTCACATGTGACAATCCTGCTTCTAGGCTCTGCTGCATTAGAAGATTTTCTTACACTTTTAAGAGTAAATGGAAGGATTTCTACTTCTTGTCATGGCATCCCAAGGTGAATCTCACTAATCTGTGATTCCTATTTCATGAGCAATTTTATTGAATGAATGCTGCTTGTCAGCGTCTAAAAAACGAATGCCACTCCTTTAATGAATTTCTCTCGATAAATCCCACTGTCTCAACTTCCATGAATAAATCCTATTGTTTTTGGAATTTTGCTGGATAAGTCCTACTATGTGCAATGTTTAACTAAATGCTTTTTGCTTTTACCAAAATTTCAATAACAAACATTCTGAATTTTCATAGTTCCTTTTAGAAGTTGTCTGTTTAGGCTTCTAAATTGCTACTTTCTCACTTTACCTTTGGCTAAATGACATACCTGGATCTGCGATTTCATTTTAAATGACTTCCAATGCTCCTTTATTTCACTGATTGTAGCCATGTCTTGGGGTCCCTGCTTAATATGGTGGCCATGTTAGGTACTTAATTCTTGCAGCTCTAGATTGTAAACAGTGGCATTTTCTTTTAAAATCTTTGCTTGACCACAAGGGATTTTAATATCACTTTTGAAGCCTCAGATCCAATCTGTTCCCCAGGTGAACCAATTCTAGGGACCAGTTTTACAGATCATTGACACGCAAAGCAATCTTTAAAAACATGGAGTGTCTAAAATTCCAGCTCTAGGGAGATGTGAATACTGTTTTGCTGCTGAGCACCTCTTATTGGGTCTGAAATTTTTTTTTACCATTGTCTGTAGATGTTCAAAGCTTGTGAGAAGATTTGTAGCTCGGGTGCTCGTTGTGGTTCTGTTCGCCGAGCTGGGAATTTGTGTTGCAGACGTTTCGTCCCCTGTCTAGGTGACACCCTCAGTGCTTGGGAGCCTCCAGTGAAGTGCTTCTGTGATCTTTCCTCCGGCATTTGTAGTGGTTTGAATCTGCCGCTTCCGGTTGTCAGTTCCAGCTGTCCATTGCAACGGACAACCGGAAGCGGCAGATTCAAACCACTACAAATGCCGGAGGAAAGATCACAGAAACGCTTCACAGGAGGGTCCCAATTACTGAGGATGTCACTTAGACAGGGGACGAAACGTCTGCAACACAAATTCCCAGCTCGGCGAACAGAACCACAACGTTGCCTGTAGATTTTATTTTATTCAATCTTTTCATAAGGTTCTCTCTTCATGAGGGATCCTCAACATTCAGCTCTTACAGTAGCAGATTGTTTGCTCAATCAGCCACTTTAAAATTGTTCCTGAAGAAATCTTCAAACCTCCACATTGTAGAAGGTACCTGAAGGGCATCCAAGCTACTGGTCCATCAGGTTGGAAGTTGAATCTTTCCCATAGCTCATCTTGGTGTAAGATGTAGATAGTAGATTTGCTGCTACCCTTCTCTTTTCTGGTCAGGACCTCCTAGTCTGATGTGGTAGAGGAAAACTAACTGGTAGTCTAATGAAAATAAACTGTTGTCTTAACACAATTAGTTTATTGAATGATAGCAACTCGATGCAAGTTACATTACTATAGTAGAGGTTTGTAGTGAAACAATGTTCGGTCCTATTCCGATGAGGTCGAAGCCGTTCCCCTGACTAAATCAATGTGACATCATCACATTTAAAAAATGACTATTAAGGCAGTCCTGAAAGCACTCATCAGTATTAATGCGGTCAGAGTCTTACACTCTCATACAATAGTTCCATCTATTAAATAATGGAGAAATCAACTATTTCAGAAGCTGTAGACAAATTGAAAAGATGAAGGTGGATGGTTTGTCTTCATTAGAGTCAAGTAAGGATGTAATTTCTCACATTAGACTGGGTAATTCTAGTGCTGGCAGAGACAGAAATCTACACTGGTTTGGAATGTGATGGCACACTGAAATAAAGGGAGAGCAGAGATGGGGTTTGAAAGAACAGGGGGCGTCAAAGCATTTTGAGAATATATGAGATAAATTTGATGCAGGAGTTGGACAGTACCTGCAGAAAAGGAACCTTTAACAGTATCAGCTAACTTGGGGGCCAGCATGGGGAGATCAGTGGTCAATGATCTGGTGGGTACAGAGTCCAGAAAGTAGGACGTAATTCTCCTGGTCAAGGACTTCTTGAGGTCAAAGAATAATCTAGAGAGAAATTTGAAAAAACTGCACAAAAAATGTGAATTCAGGGGACAAGGCAGCATAGATTGTGTGGATTAGGGATAGGAAGGAAAGCAGCAGAAAAAAAGCTGAAGAGTGGTCTAAATCTCAATAACCAAAAAAACTAATGAGTTTCTTGAATGTATTGTTGGAGGTGAGGGTTGGAGAGATTTGTTTTACAAGTTGGTTCCCAGTGCAGAGAAAGAAGGTAGGAGTTATTTTTGTATTCCAGGATCATCCTGCAATATTAAACAATTTGGGCAATGATTCTCTGTAGTTTATTTTGTCAATGAATGGCTAAGATAACTGTGCATCATGAATTGTTTGGACTGAAGTGAGCAGTGACCAAGCTCGCAGAATGACTGGGTTTAGAGGGAAAGAAGAAGGAGAGGTTTAAAAGGAACAAGAGTATCAGAGATCCAAAGAGAAGGGGATTGAACACACTGCTATTTACAGAATGTTGTGAATATTAAGGTGATAAATATTTCTTTATTGCATTGTCTACTCCATTTGTAACTTCATTCATGATTTAGTAAATTAGAATAAGGCAGGTTTGTCATTTGACTACTAATCCAATATTTCAGGCTGGTAGTCTGAAACATTAATTCAAATCATGCCATGATCGATGGTGAAGTTTGAATTCAATAAAAATCTGGAGTTAAGAAGAACTGGGTAATAGGAGTTAATGTAAAAATTGTCATAATAACTCATCTGGTTTATTAATTTCATTTAGGGAAGGAAATCTGGACCATTCTTACCTTGTCTGTCCTCTATAAGGCTTCAGACCCATGGCAATGTGGGTAACTCTGAGTTGTTCTCGGAGCAATTTGGGGTGGGTAATCAATGCTGGCCCAGCCAGTGATGCCAAATGAAAAAAGGGTAGAGCTGTAATGTCTGATGTTGAGAAGAGTCAGGGGTGACTTAATTGAAACATATAAGCTCCCGAGGAGACTTGACCATGTGGACTTTGAAAGCATGTTTCCTCTTGAGGGACAATCTAGAACTAGGGTTCATGGTTTAAAAATAAGCGATGCCAATATTAAAATAGAGATGAAGGAACATTTTTTCTTCGCAGGAGTTTGACTGTATTTGAAATTTTCTTTCTCAAAAGACAGTGAATGCAAGATCTTTAAATATCTTTAAGGTAAAGGTAGATAGGTTTTTTATGAACATAGGATTGAAAGATTATTGGAAAATTCCAAGAATGTAGAGTTGAGGTTAAAATCAGATCAGCGATGATCTTATTGAAAGGCAGAGCAGGTTTTAAGGGACGAGTGGAGTATTTGTGTTCCTTGAAGAGCACAGCAATTCAGGCAGCATCCGAGGACAGGCAAAATCGACGTTTCGGGCAAAATCCCATCCTGATGAAGGGCTTTTGCCCGAAACGTCGATTTTGCCTGTCCTCGGATGCTGCCTGAATTGCTGTGCTCTTCCAGCACCACTGATCCAGAATCTGGTTTCCAGCATCTGCAGTCATTGTTTTTACCTATTTGTGTTCCTTGTTTGTATGTACATTAGAAGATATCAATTTTGAGAAGAAAATTCTTTAAAGCTTGACATGGTTAGCTGCTGATACCAATACTGAGGATTATTTACAAAACTCATTAAGGTTAGGGTATGCAATTGTTCATTTACCCTCCTAACAGTAATTCATGCATTTTGCACCAATGGAGCTTTGTTCATTTCATAAACTGTGAGAAGAGGTGTAATGGTATTGTCACTTATGCAGTGATCTAGAGTACCTGGATAATGCTGTGGAAACATGAGTTGAAATCCCATCGAAACAGCGAGTAGTATTTAAATTCAAGGAATAAATTTAGAAGTGAGTGGTGGCTAACTGTTGCTGTAAAATCCCACTTGATTCGCTGATGACCTTTAGCAAAGGAAATTGGGTATCTATATCTGGTCTGACCTTTATGTGATACCAGACAGTTTTGCGGATGCTTCATGAGTACCTTTCGAAATGGACTAGCAAACCATTCAATTCAAGGGCAATGATGGATGAGTGACAAATTCTAACCTTGCTAACAATGTCCACATAGCAAGAAAGAATGAAAAAAGTGAAAAGCTTTGAGGTAGAAAAATACATTATTGGGTGAGTGTATCATTATATTGTGTTTTAAATAGTGTTTCCTACTTAGTCCAGATTTCTTTTAGTATAGTTTTCTTCTAAAATATAATAACGCAAATGCAAAAACATTATTTTTGTTGACTGAACATAGTTCAGAAGTTTACAGATGTTTACATAGTTCAGTCATAGAACATGGATGCATTGAGTTTGCTAGAGGTCACTTTTGACATGGTTCATCAAAAGCTAGTTGTTTGGAAGTCTGCCAATCTTCAGTGTTAGTTCACACATTTTAGGCTCCAATTAGAGTCAAGATTAGAGTGGTGCTGAAAAAGCACAGCAGGTCAGGCAGCATCCGAGGAGCAGGAAAATCAATGTTTTGGGCAAAAGCTCTTCATCAGGAATTTGAATCTTGACTCTAATCTCCAGCATCTGCAGTACCCACCTCCATCCAATTAGACTCAGCACCTTCTCAGACTATATTTGCAGTTTGTAAAATACAGATGTTTACATACCACCTTTAATTAGCAAACCTCAATGTAAACTCAGTTTCTCTTCTGAATGAAGGCTGGAGCTGAGTTAGATTATAATCTATCTGGTTTTTGAAGTTGAAGAATTTTGCATTCTTAGCTGGGGGCAAGGAATTCTTTTTGCGGGAGTGATTGATTTATTTCTCGGAAATTGTTGAGTTTCTTTTTCAAGTAAACCTCCATTGAACACTATGTTGTGATCAGCAGATAGTTTGACAGGATTTTTTTTCTTCCAAGATTCGTGAAGGATAGCCTTTGAAACTATCTGACTACTGTGCCTGCTATATTCTGGTTTTGAAACAATTGCCATATCAATCTTGCAAAAAAGAGATACCACTATCTTAGATTAGTGCATATTGAATGAGACAATGATAAACACCCATTCTGATGCTTCCTGTAGCATTATGTCAGTTGCTACACCACATGCCTTTCATCAGCAAATGCAATTTTATCTGAGGGGCTGAAACATAAAATGATCTTCGAAGATTATTTGGAAAATTTCAATCAGGGAAATCGGCAGTTTAATTTGCTCACAAGCAAAGGCTGTTATTTTATTAATATGGATACATTAAATGAACACACAGTACTTTAAGACAACATATCCAAATGGCTTGTCATTGAAGTCTGTTTATCTGTTATATTCAGACCTGATCATTTGGGAATATCAGGTTAAAGCTGATAAATGATTCAGTCATTTAGATAGTGTGGGTTACAATACTGTGCTAATTCTTCATAAACTTCCATCATGGAGTAACATTCTCATTATTCAATGGAATGTAAGCTGTAGCAATCATCTGTGTGAAAACAATGTGGACGAATTTAATGATTAGATTAGATTCCCTACAGTGTGGAAACAGGCCCTTTGGCCCAACCAGTCCACACCGACCCTCCGAAGAGTAACCCACCCAGACCCCATTTCCCTCTGACTAATGCACCTAACACTATGGGCAATTTAGCATAGCCAATTCGCTTGACCTGTGGAAGGAAACGCAGACACAGGGAGAATGTGCAAACTCCACACAGACAGTCGCCCAAGGCTGGAATCGAACCTGGGACCCTGGTGCTGTGAGGCAGCAGTGCTAACCACTGAGCCACTGTGCTGCCCCAAATGTCACTATGAAAAGACCTACAAATATTGTAAAAATGAATATGAAACTTTAACCATTCTTTGTAAGACAAATAAGGTTCCAAATTGATGCACATCTAGCACTTCAATCCAGTGCAGAATAAAAAACAATAGGAATTAAAATTCATCGATTATAGACCTGGTCTCAACCCCATTTCAAGAAATACAGTTAATTCGACTTACATGAGCCAGAGTAGACCTCAGGGATACTATCTTATTAAAACCAAACAGTTATTGGTGTGTTCAACCTGCGGGCCAACACGCCTCAGGTGAGAAAAAATGTTGAGAAAAAATGTTGTGGGCGGCACGGTGGCACAGTGGTTAGCACTGCTGCCTCACAGCGCCAGAGACCCGGGTTCAATTCCCGACTCAGGCGACTGACTGTGTGGAGTTTGCACATTCTCCCCGTGTCTGCGTGGGTTTCCTCCGGGTGCTCCAGTTTCCTCTCACAGTCCAAAGATGTGCAGGTCAGGTTAATTGGCCATGCTAAATTGCCCGTAGTGTTAGGTTAAAGGGGTAAATGTAGGGGTATAGGTGGGTTGCGCTTCGGCGGGTCGGTGTGGACTTGTTGGGCCGAAGGGCCTGTTTCCACACTGTAAGTAATCTAATCTAATCTAATCTAGTCTAATCTAATCTAATCTAATCTAATCCTTCATGCCCTCAGTGATGAGGGAATAGAGTCCATGCTGTCGGTGTTATTCTGCATAACAGACCAACCATCCAGCTAACTGAACTGACTCCTCCAAACTAGAATGGGGGATAAGTCAGCTATTTAATGGTGAATAAACTTTATTTGCATTGTTTTGCATTGTATTTACTGCACATATGTCACTAATTCAGCCCAAATGTTGCAGGCCTGTGTTGTACCTCATGAATCTCCCCTATCCTTTCACCTGTCTCCACCAACATATCATTGCACTGCTTTGTTCATTATGTATTCGCCTCATAGAATCCCTGTAGTGTGGAAACAGGCCCTTCTGCCCAACAAGTCCACACTGACCCTCCAGCAAGTAACCCACCAGACCTATTCCTCTACTCTATATTTACCCCTAACTAATGCACCTAACCTACACATTTCTGAACACTCTGGGCAATTTAGCATGACTAATTCACCTCACCTGCACATCTTTGGATTGTAGGAAGAAACCAGAGCACCTGGAGGAAACCCACACAGACACTGAGAGAATGTGCAAACTCCACACAGACGTCTGAGATTGGAATTGAACCCGGGTCCCTAGTGCTATGAGGCAGCAGTGCTAACCACTGAGCCACCATGCCATTCCCTAGCTTTACTTTAACTGCATCTATGCCACTTGCTTCAACTATTCTACATTAATGCCACTGTTGCCTTTATACATTTAAATGATGCATATTTGATCATGCCAAAAATAATTGGATGCCCAAGAAGATGTTTAACCAGAACTGTGTGAGAAGTCATTCAGTGTTACATAAAAGTACTGGAAATTTCCTCCCTCTGTAGGATGTATATTCTTCAGATCTTCATCCTGATCACAGTTGAGGAAATTCAGTGCGCTGTCCCACCAGCAATACTTATGTATCTGTATTTGTATTCACATGTTAACTTGCTAATCCATTCATTTGGCTAAACTATTCATTATTGTCTGCAGGATTTCCCAAACTTTAGTAGAAGAGGATTTAGAAATCATGGTGAAGCAAGGGTGAGATCAGCCACTCAAACTGTGAGAGTTCAGTGGTGAACAATCTCTGATGATGGCTGCTTTTCCATGGCAGCAAGAAGTGTAGATGGAGTGAATGGATGGGAGATTGGCTTGTGTGATAGTTTCCTACAGTTCTGGGCAGAGCAGTTGCCATACCAATTAACGATGTGCCCAGATAGACTGCTTTCTGTGGTGCATTTGTAAAAGCTGGTGAGGGTCCTTATGGACATGCCAAATTTCCTTGTCCTTCTGAGGAAGAAAAAGTGTTGCTGCCTTTTTGACCCTTGCATCAGGATGAAGGGCTTATATCTGAAAGCTCAACTCCCATGCTCCTTGAATGTTGTCTGACTTGCCGTGCTTTTCCAGCACCGCCCTTTTTGACTCTGATTCTCCAGCAACCGCAGTTCTCACTTTTTCCAGGGCAGATTGTTGGCTATTGTCACTCGCAGAACTTTGACACTCTCTCGATCCTCTCAACTTCAGCTCCATTGATGTAGTTAGGGGCATGTCCTCCTCCATTCTTCCTGTAGTCGATGATCAACTTTTCAGCTTTGCTGATATTGAGGGAGATTGTTATCTTTGCGTCATGACACCAAGCATTCTATCTCCTCCTGCATTCTGTCTCCTTGTTTGATATCCAGCCTACAATGGCGGCGTCATCAGCAAACTTGTAGATGGTGTTCAGATGAAATTTGTTTGAAGAATTGCATGTTAACTGTTAACCAGAGTAATAGTTTCCTCATTAAGAATTGAGTTCAGAAGTAGTTGGTGGAACTGCCCCAGATAAACAATGTAGCACTCTAAAATTGATTAAAACGTTGTATCAAAAAATCATTGACTTTTCAGTTTTGTATTTTAAGTGGCATGGTCAGAGGGGTGAAGTGGAAAAATTATACATTTCTACTAAACACACACAGAAGAAGGTGAAAGAAGAACTGAGTTGATGGGATGTCAGATCAGAATTAGCCATCCATTTATGAAGAACTGGAAATTGTAATTAACTGCAATTTTTTAAATGAACTTAATTGATCTTAAAGTGAAACCTGTGGTTGCGATTTGTGAAAATTATTCAAATAAGATTATTCAAATCAATACAAAACTGTTGTTCAATAGTTCAGGCACAAGGCTAAATACTTTATGTTTTAACCACTTGTTAGGCTGATTTTTTCCACAAATAATTAAAGGAACTGGATTGCGATGAGATAGCAACACTTTTGAGATTTGCCGTATTTGGTTGCGAGGCAGACCATATTTTAAATGTAAAATAAAGCTAAGACCAATGCACAACCAGACTTTAAAAGTGTACTCTGCAGAGTTGGAATCTTTGTGAAACTTTGTTTCTTTAATTCTGAGAAGAAATGAAGCAGGATGGAGCAAATAAGCCTGTTTTATGGGGTTGTAAAAACAAAACAGATCTTGATCTAACGTCATATAAAATCTACTAGGGAACGCTAGAGGACATTACAAGCTGATATTAATTTCTTAATTCAGGATTCATCTTCTTTTGAAGTGGTAAAGGGGTTGACCTATGTGTGCTTATTTGCAGTCTTTCCTGTCAGGCAATTTTTGTTTTCATTTTTGTTGAGCAGCAACTTGGAAGAAGTCAGTAATGTTTAATTATAAAGATGATGCTGGAATGTATGATCATGTAAAGAATCTGTGTGTACTGATAAACATCTACAAACACTTGCAGCACCAAAATAATGAAGAATGAGCAAAAGGATGCAAAATGTCAAAGCAAGGCTTCATATCATAACTTAAAAATAGAATTAGATGCCTCATTGATAAAATGTAGCTTATGATGGAGTTTGACATAACAGTATGAAACTTTCAATGAAATAGTCATGCCCACCTTGGACTGAAGGATCTGAAAATCTTTGTAAGGAATGTTGTAACACTACAGCCAGGCAATCTGGTCATTTACTTGGGAGTATGATAAATAGGAGTTGTTTGGTCTCCATGGGATCATAACTGCATCTTATTGTAGCATATTTGTGACAGTTATTCAGTATTCCTGCCAAATTTAGTGAAGACATTGGTATTGAATTTAGACTTTGTGTTTTATTATTTTTCATAATTCATGCATTCTGAATCATAGAGTAACCTGTTGCTATGGCATATTATACTCTTACAGATTGCTGATGAGAGTGAGATAGGAGTGACAATAATGGCACAGTCAACTCGCAATGTGAAAACTATGGATGAGTTATTCATTTAAATATGTTATAGGTAAGTTGCTCCTCTGATCTAATGTATTAGGCTGAATAGTGAACATCAGGAATGACTTACAGATTAGAAGTGATCACTGTGGATGTGAAAACAAAGTACCTCTCCAGGAGGGATAGATCTGGATTATTCAGATTGGTGACAAAAATATCAGAAGGCTGTCTCCACAAGGAGAATTGGAATTGGGTTGATTCCACAATCCATTTAATTACAAAGTGTGTATCAATAAGATGCCTCTAAAAGAAGGTAAGTTAAGTAAAGAAAATGTATAACACAGGGTGGAGAGGTAGGCCATTTTGCCCCTTTACCTGCTCCACTATTCATTAGATCTTCTTTGTCAACTCTACTTTTGCCCCATTTCATTCCATTCAGTAACAACCACCTAATTATTCTAATGTCATTTCTTAACACTTGGCCCATAGCCTTGGATACTTTGGCATCACAAGCCCATATCTAAATAGTACTTAAATGATTTCTGCCTCTAGCACCCTGCAGGCAATAAGTTTTACTTCACACCAACTCTGAGGTGAAGAACATTTTCCTCACATCTCTTCTAAACCTTCTGCCCCGTAACTTAAATATATACTCCTGGTCATTGATTCCTCCATCGAGAGCAAAAGTTTCCTCCTCTGTGTACCCTACTATGCCCCTTGAAATTTTATACATTTTACTCATGTCGCCTCTCAATCTCCTCTGTTCTGAACAATTCTAGTTTGTCCAATTCCTCTTCATAACCGAAACTCTCCACTCCAGGCAACAGCTGAAAAATGTGTTGCTGGAAAAGCGCAGCAGGTCAGGCAGCATCCAAGGAGCAGGAGAATCGACGTTTCGAGCCGAAGCCCTTCTTCAGGAATAAACCTCCTTCAGGATTAAGGATTCCTTATGCCCGAAACGTCGATTCTCCTGCTCCTTGGATGCTGCCTGACCTGCTGCGCTTTTCCAGCAACACATTTTTCAGCTCTGATCTCCAGCATCTGCAGTCCTCACTTACTCCAGGCAACATCCTGGCAAATCTCCTTTGCACTAATGTTATCACATTCTTTCCATAATATGTATTCCAGAGCTACCCACAATTATTTGGCTATGGCCTAACTAACCAGCATAACCTCCCTGCTCTTAAATTCTTTCCCTCAATGAATAAAGGCAAGTATCCCATATGTTGTTATAACCACTTTATCCACATGCCCTGATACTTTAAGGAACTGGTGTATACACACACCAAGATCCCTCTGATCCTTGGTGTTTCTCAGGATCCTATCACTCAACATTTATTCCTTTCCTTGTTTATCCTGCTCAAGGGCATCACCTCATTTATGCAGACTGAATTCCATTTGACACTGACCAGATCATCTATATCCTCTTGTAGTTAAAGTTAACACTCCTCACTATTTATCACTCCATTAATTTTTGTATCATCTGCAACTGATCAACCCTCCTCCATTCAAATCTAAATCATTTATATAAAGCACAAGCAGAAAAGGCCCCAACACTGACCCCTATGACCTCACTAGACACAGACTTCAAGTTGGAAAAACACTTCTCAAACATCACCCCCTGCTTCCTGCCACTCAGCTGATTCAGTTTTCCAAATTTCCTTGGATTCCCTATTTGGAACATTTAATCAAGTTGGCCAGATGAGACCTCCAACAATGGTAACTGTCCTTGATTAATCCCTGCCTCTCCAAAGGTAGATCAAATCTTTCACTCAGAATTGCTTCCAATAGTCCCCTTGAGATTGACATTAGACTGATTGACCTGAAATTTCCTGGGTTATATCTTGGTCCCATTTTGAATAATGATAATGCAATATCTATCCTCGAGAAACTCTCCTTTGGTCAGAGAGGAACTAAAAATTTTGCAAATGTTTCTGCTATTTCCTCCCTTGTCTCACTTAACAATCAGAAATGCATTTCATCAGGTCCAAGAGATTTATCTACTTTCACGTCTGCCAGAACCACTGACAACCTTATCGCTGTCTATGCTAATTTCTTTAATTGTATCACAGAATTCCTTCCTGATTTCTCCATCCATATTATCCTCTCATGAGTGGACACTGAACTAAAACTATTCATTTGGAACCTGACTTGCATCCTCTGGCTCCAAACACGAGTTACCACGATTGATTTTAATGGGCCCTACTCTTTCCCTGGTTACCTTTTGATGTACCTTTAAAACAGTCCAGGATTTTCCTTTATTTTACCTGTCATTTTCTTTCATATATCTTTTTAGCGCTCCTGGTTTCATTTTTAAATTCCCTTTTGTATATTCCATGCTCCTCTAAAGCTTGTGCTATTTTGAGCTTTGGGTATCTCTCATTACCCTCCCTTTTTCTCCTAATCCAAAGCTATATTACCATTGATAAACAGGGTTCACAGGATTTGATAGTCCCATCCTTTTTTTTTCAAAGATGTTGTCCTTGTAATTGCCATATTTCCTTGCTGTAATCTATCCCATAGAACATAGAAAAGTACAAACCCTTCAGCCCTCTGTTGTGCCGGCCTTTTATCGTACTCTAAAATCAGACTAACTTACATACCCTGCATTGTTCCATGTGCCTGTCCAAGAGTCGCTTAAATGTCCCTAATGTATGTGACTCTATTACCACAGTTGGCAGTCATTACACACGTCCACCACTCTCTGTGTACAGAACCTACCTCTGACATCTCCCTGAAACCTTCCTCCAATAACATTAAAATTATGCTCCCTCATGATGGACATTTACTGCCATGGGAAAAAAAAAAAAATCTCTGGCTATCCACTCTCTCTATGCTTCTCTACATCTTGTACACCTCTATCAAGTCACCTCTCATTCTTCTTCAATCCAATGAGAAAATCCATAGCTCCCTCAACCTTTCTTCATAGGACATACCCTCCAGTCCACGCAGCATCCTGGTAAATCTCCTCTGCACCCTCTCTAAAGCTTCCACATCTTTCCTATAATAAGGCAACCAGAACTGAACACAATATTCCAAGTGTGGTCTAACCAGGACTCTGTAGAGCTACAACATAACATCGTGGCTTTTAAACACAATCTCCCTGCTAATGAAAGCCAACACGCCATATGCCTTCTTAAGAACCCTATCAACCTGGGTGTCAACTTTTGAGGGATCTATGGACCAAGATATGGGTTGAATACCAATGTCATCTGCCATTTATGAACCCAGTTCTGTATCCTATCAATGTCTTGTTGCAAACTACAACAGCCTTCCATAATATCCACAACTCCACCAGTCTTTATGTGATCAGCAAACTTACTCACCCACCCTTTGACTTCCACATCCAAGTCATTTATAAAAGTCACAAAGAGCAGGGCTCCCAGAACCGATCCCTGTAGAACAGCACTGGTCACCGAAATCCACGCTGAATACTTACCATTACCAGCACCCTCTGTCTTCTATGGGTCAGCCAATTCTGTCCAGACAGACCAGTTTCACTATATCCCATGCCTTCTTACTTTCTAAATGAGCCTATCATGAGGAACCTTTTCAAATGCCTTACTAAAATCCATGTACACCATATCCACTGCTCTACCTTATGCAACATATTTTGTCACATCTCAAAAAATTCAATAAGGTTTGTGAGGCATGACCTGCCCCTCAAAGCCAAGCTGACTGCCTCTAACCAATCTATGGTTTGCCAAGTAATCATAAATCCTGAATCTCAGAATCCTCTCCAATAATTTGCACACAACTAAAGTAAGACTGACTGGTCTTTAATTCCCAGGATTATCCTTATTCTCTTTCTTGATCAAGGGAATAACATTTGCCACCCTCCAATCATCCTGCCCTACTCTAGTGGACAGTGAGGAAGCAAAGATCATAGTCAAAGGGGCAGCAATCTCTTCCTTCGCTTTTTGTAGTAACCTTGGGTATATCCAGTCTGATGCAGGGCAATTATCTATCATTATGTTTTTCAAACTTTTCAGCACATCGTCTTTCCTAACATCAACCTATTCGAGCATATCAGTCTGTTTCACGCTGTCCTCAGAAATGTTAAGGCCCCTCTCAGTAGTGAATACTGAAGCAAAGTATTCATTAAGGACCTCCCCTACTTCAATTCCAGGCATAAGTTCCCTCTACTAACTCTGATCAGTCCTACCCTCACTCTGGCCATCCTCTTGTTCCTCACATAAATGTAGAACACCTTAGGGTTTTCCTTAATCCTACACACTAAAGCTTTTTCAGGCCCTCTTCTAGCTCTCCAAAGTCCATTCTTCAGTTCCTTCCTGGCTACCTTGTAACCTCTAAAGCCCTGTCTGATCCTTGCCTCCTCAACCTTAAGTAAGCTTCCTTTTTCCTCTTGACAAGCTGTTCCACATCCCTTGTCACCTAAGGTTCTTTTAACCTACCATCCCTTTCTTGCCTCAGTAGGACAAACCTGTCCAGCACTATCAGCAGATGCTTCCTAAACAACCTTCACATTTCTGTTATGTATTTGCCTGCGAACATCTGTTCTCAATCTAGGCATCCTAGTTCCTGCTTAATATTTTTGTAATTCCCCCTCTCCCGAATAAACACTGCCCTATTAACATCTGCTCCTATCCTTCTCCATGAGTATAGTAATGGTTATGGAGTTGTGATCACTATCACCCATTGTTCTGAGACAGATTTCTCTGAAAGTATTTTCTCCCAGTCCATTCTGGCCAACACATCTCCAATCTTACTAAAATCATACTTCCCAAGTTGAGAACTTTGATTTCAGGTCCATCCTTGTCCTTTTTCATAACAATCTTGAATCTAGCAGTTATGTTTTCTGTCAGAAAAATGCTCTGCTACTGATACATTGACCATTTGCTCAGAATCATTACCTGTAATTATGCCCGGGATTGTCCCCTGCATTTTCGACCATTCTACGTACTGACTTAAAAAGCTGTCCTGGACGCATTTTAAGAACTTTGCTCCTTCTAAACCTTTCACGCAATGACTAATTTTGGGGAAATTGAAATCTCCTACTACACTAAAGTATTACTTTTACACTTCCCTGAAATTTGCCTGCATTATCAGTTCTTTATTTCTGTTAGATTGTGAGAGGACCTATCATACACTCCTAGCAATGTAATTGCACCTTTTCTTTGAGACCTATCTATATGGCTTAATTTGAGGATCCTTTAAAGATATCATCCCACCTTAGTGTTGCAAAAGATTCCATGATCAAAACTGCAACACCTCCTCCTCTTTTCCCTCTTTCCCTGTCTCTCCTAAAGACCCTGTATCTTGGGAAATTAAGCTCCAGTCCTGCCCCTCTCTCAAACTTGTCTCAGTGATAACAGTGACATACTGTCTTGTTTTAATTTGTGCTCTCAACTCAGCTGCCTTGTTCCTCTAACTCCTGGCATAAAATAAATACCATTCAGCTTTGCCAAATTCCCTCGTGGTTTAACTGGCCTTTTATGTCCATGCCTTCCTGACTTACTTGCTCTCGCTTCTAGTTTCTGCCATTCATACTTTCTTGCTCAACATTCTCTCTGAATTCTGCCCCCTCACATCCACTCACCAAGGTAATTTAAACATTCCCAAATTGTTCCAACATTTGTTTGAATGATTATTTCACCACCCCACATTGCACCCCCACCCCTCAGTAAGGATGGAGGTAATAACCAAAGACTGAGAAATGGGAATGAGTAGACTGCTGGTGTAACTTGTTGAGGAACAAGAAGAATTTGAAAGGGAATGGAAGAAAGGAAAGTGTATTCTTTAAATAAACAACATCATACAGTCAACAAATAGGTAAGAGTAGGGAAATTAAGTCTGTAGGATGAAGTATATAATTAAAATGGTCAGTAATGCTGAGAAAGTTTGTGACTGAAAATGCTAAGCTTCGATATGTTTCAGAGCAAGTGCACTTTTTACTTTATGCAACAAATATTAACCACTTTAAAATAACATATGGCCAGAAATCACAAAATGTTAGAATTAGAATTAGCCTTTATTGTCACATCCATTCAAATAAGTGTAGTGAAAAATTTGTGATATTGCCTCTTGGTGCCATCTTAGGTACAGAGTACCTAGGTACACGTTACTTAAATATTTGTTATAGACTTGAGGTAATCATAAGTAAAAGTTCAGCAGATGCTACTGTTATTCATTAATAATCTATAGTGAAGGGAATCTGCCATCCTTACCCAGTCTGGCCTACACATGACTTCAGCCCCACATGAAAGTAGTTGACTCTTTACTCTGTGAACTGGCTTAGCCATGCATTCAAGGGCAAGCAGAATGGGCAATAAATGCTTCACTTGCCAGTGATGCCCATATTTAATGAAAAAAAAAGAAAAAAAACAATTCCTGAAATCTACAGTTGTAATTTAAATGCCATAGGATTAATCATTTGCTCATTCTTCAGAGAATACATTAGTGTCAGTCAGTGTATAGTGGGTTCAGAGTGAATGAGAAGTTTTCAACTAACTGGGAGGAAATAAATTATGTGGTGCTTTTGCCTTAACTAGCATTCCTCCCAATATTGTGGTTTAGAAATTAGAAAATCTAATCTGGTGCAAGTGTCGTCTTTCACCAGCATGATTAAGTCCAAGTATACAAGCAACAACATCAACGAACCATGCGTAAGAGTACACCATGTAAAGCAATTTAACAGTCTTCAAAATTAATTTTGTAGTTTGAACTCTAAAACTTCTCAAAAATGAATAGTGTGATTTAGAAAGCTTATGTTTAACAACAACATTGGCACTCGTCAATTCTCACACTAAATGATAAGTTTATTGAATTTTTGCTCTGCACTGACTGAAGTCTTTTACCAGCAGTTTCTATGAAAATTTGTTTCAGCAATACAGCAGTGTCATTGTAGCTAGACTCAATACAAAGTTGTTCCCGGTACATTTGATTAGTATCAAATTGTGAACATACTGATCAATTCATCTTTCCAAAGGTGAGAGACAGCAGATTATATTTTTTCACTTTATTTTCAATTATGTTATACACTCCTCTCTACTATGCCCTGCAGCATTCTTTGCTTGATAGGTGGGGCATTGCACCTGCTCATACTGTCAGGCCTCTGTCACTGTATCTCTATAATTGGTTTCCAAATGGGTATGAAGGCAACCTCGGGTGACTTTGCTGCCGGTTTTCTATTCCCATAAGTGTTTGCACACTGCCATTCTGATGATGCATCCAGTATTAGGATGAATAGCATGTTGGAATTCCAGACTCAAATTGGAATCCTACTATGTCGATCTCCTGTGAAAGGATTTCAAAATATTGTTCTGAAAACATTTAAACAATTTGATTGTTGTCCAATTAATACTGTAAAGGTCATTAGCATAGGACCTACACTTTTGTCACTGTCAAAAACATTTTTGAGTCCAAAATGGCATTGTACTGCATATGCACATTTCAGGAGCAAGCTGTATTGGATACCATTCTGGGGAAGATGTATGTCAGGAACAGGAATGATGTCAGTGGGTGTCATAATTTATCTGGTCTGCTGCATACTGCACAATATACAATCATAACAGCTGAGCCCTTTGCCACTCAGCATAGGCTGAACAGCTGGGCAGAAGGAAGAGGAGAAGGCAACCATCACATCCCCTTTCTGGCTAGACTGTCTCGCTTGACGATCTTGACAATCTGGCGATATTGCTAGTCACTGCAATCCCTATTCACTCGTGAATTACCGCTGTTACTGTATTAAAAGCCATCACAAAACAAGCATTCAAATCCAATGTTAAAATTAAACTATTCGGCATTTTGTAAAAACATTAACTAATTGCCATTGCACAATCCCTTAGTGTCTGGCTTCCATGTGCTTTGCTCATCATAATGCTTTTGCATGGTGACTACATCAAAGTTGGTGGAATGATGTTGACTTTCAGTGGAGATGGCCTTACAAGTGACCTCATACTGCTTTGGCCTGTGAGACCTAGATGTAGACTACATCACCTCAGTATTACCACTGGTAGTAGGGCAGTTCTTTAACAGACAATAGCAGAGATACTTGCAGCATGAGTGTGAAGAGATTCAATTTTATCCTCCTGAAAGAGGACAGCAGGTTTCTGTTTGGTTTTGTGATTGGGTATGGAGGACTATTTGGGACTGTCTACTCTTCCACTGCATTTGGGTTGGCACGTTGGCTCAGTGATTAGCACTACTGTCTCACAGTGCCAGGGACCCGGGTTCAATTCCCACTTCAGGTAACTGTCTGTGTGGAGTTTGCACATTCTCCCCGTGTCTGTGTGGGTTTCCTCCGGGTGCTCCAGTTTCCTCCCACAGTCTAAAAATGTGCAGGTTAGGTGAATTGGCCATGGTAAATTGCCCGTAGTGTTAGGTATAGGGGAATGGGTCTGGGTGGGTTGCTCTTTGGAGGGTCGGTGTGGACTTGGTGGGCAGAAGCGCCTGTTTCCACACTGTAGAGAATCTAATCTAATCTATAACATCACCAAAATATAAACTGGACCTTGATTTTTCTTGCAAAATTGTGACTGAGGCAGAAAACTGAAAGTGAAATAGAAACTTTAGATTTCTGGGGAAGCTGAGGCTAATTGTGATCAGGCAAAAGCAAAGAGCCATTTGGTTGAAAGCTAAGAGGTGCAATATAAGCAGTTGGCTCAATGTAAACAGGAAAATTGAATCTGAGAGTGGAAATGAATAAAAATAAGATTATTGCTGCTGCTTCAGTAATATTTAAAGGAAATGATTGACCAAAACTAGCCATAGGGTATAATTGAAGTTTTGAATAAAGATGATCTTTGTAGGTTAATGTGATCAAGACTGTTGTGAGTATAGTTAAGGATATTCTGCAGATCTGTACAACTTTAGGAAAGACGGTGCCCATTAAACTTGAGTTGTTTCAGAGCTGCTGTTGGTTGAGAATCAATGTAAATCATCAAAGAAAAGAATGTGACATCTCACCTTATAAGGTTCAGAACTTGTCAAGGATTCTGGGTAATCCAAGATGGAGAACAGGAAAAAGTTGTGGCTGAAAGAGTTGCTCCTTTTTTGAGATATTTTCAGTGTTGGAGTTGGTTTTCTTGAATTCTAGGAGCGGTGACTACTGTTCTACAAGTTGTTGTCCTGTTATAGAGTCATAGAGATATGCAGCACAGAAACCGATGCTTCGATCCAACTAGTCCATGTTGACCAGATTTCCTAAATAAATCTAGTCCCAATTGCCAGCATTTGGCCCATATCCTTCTAAACCCTTTCCATTCATATACAAATCCAGATGCCTTTTAAATGTTGCAATCGTATCAGCTTTCATCGCATTCTCTGACATCTGATTCCATACACTCACCACCCTCTGTGTGAAAAAGTTGCTGCTTAGGTCCCTTTTATATCTTTTCCCTCTCGCCTTTAACTTATGGCATCTAGTTTTGGACTCCCACACCCTGGGAACAGGCGTTGTCTATTTACCCTGTCCATGCCCCTCATGATTTTATAAACCTCCATAAGGTCACCCTTCAGCCTCCCATGCTCCAGGGAAAACAACCTCAACCTATTCAGCCTCTCCCTGTAGCCCAATTCCTCCAACCCAAGCAACTTCCTTGTAAAACCGTTCTGAATCCTTTCAAGTTTGACAACATCCTCCCTATGGGAGGGAGACCAGAATTGCACACAGTATGGCAAAAGTGGCCTAACCAATGTCCTGTAAAGCCACAAAATGACCTCCCAATTCCTATACTCATTTGATTTAGAACAATGGAAACAAAGAAGATCAAAACAATGGCATTTGAAAAAAGAGAAAGAGGAGGCAAGCAGGGACCATGTGGGAGGTGAAACACAGAGAGCGGTAAACCTGCACAGCTGTCTGACTAGGCAGTGAACATTCACTGCTGACTGCATCTGCTGTTTAGTTTCAAGCATATTTGGACGTTGGAGTTCATTCTAAGAAAAATAAAAAAAACACAGTGAAATTCACATCAGACCTTGAAGAAACCTGTCTGGTGGAGCTCACAGCAAGGGAACAGCTAAGTGACGATTTTTAAAGTATAATCTTCCTTTTGTTTTGTAAATCTACAATAGTGAGTAGAGTGGATTTTGTTTTGATTATATGCTTTGTTGAGACCTATCACTTAATTATACTTTAAAAATATAAAAACATAGATATTAATTTTATCCTAGAGCCGTGTTTTTGAGAAGTAAGACTGTGCTATTATCTGGGTATGTAAATTGTTTAGGTGTAAAGATGGCCAACAGTAGAGTGATGTGCTCTTTCTGTTAGATGTGGGAGATTAGGGAGAGTTTCCATGTTACCGATGATTACATCTGCAGGAAGTGTTTTGGCTATGAATCCTGTTGGATCACATAGATTGATTGTCTCTAAATTCCTCATTGGAGCTGCAATTACAAGAGCTTCAGGGTGTGATGTTTGGCAGTTGCAGGAAGGGAGAAAAACCACAGATACAGTCAGGTAGATTGGTTACCTCAAGGAAAGGTAAGAGAGTTAGGCAGGTAATGCAGGAGTGTCCTATGGCTAATCCCATATCAAACAAGATTGCTGTTTTGGAAAAGGTAGGGGTGAGGGACTCTCAGAGGAATGCAGCACTGAAGGCCAACTTTCTGGTACTGAGACTGGCTCTAATATATTGAGGGACTTAGGGAGATAATGATAAAAAAGATAAGTCTGAGACTAGTTCAGTTAGAAAAAGGAGCATGTCAAACAGTCAGAGCAGGCAGGAACACACCAGAGAATGAAGTAGGACTGATAAATTAAATTACATTTAATTCAATGCAAGAGGCTAAACAGGGAAGGCAGATGAACTCAGGGCATGGTCGGGAATATGACTGGGATATCATAACAGTTACAGAAACATGGCTCAGGGATAGACAGGACTGGCAGCTTAATGTTCCAGAATATAGACGCTCTAGGAAGGAATAGAAATGAGGGGAAGAGAGGAGCGGGAGTAGCATTTTTGTTATAAGGATGACATTGCAGCCAAACTTCGAGTGGATATTACTGGGAGTATGCTATTTCAGAAGTTAGATTAGATTCCCTACAGCATAGAAACAGGCCATATGGCCCAACCAGTCCACACTGACCCCCTGAAGAGTAACTCACCCAGACCCATTTCCCTCTGACTAATGCACTTAACACTATGGGCAATTTAGCATGGCCAACTCACCTGGCCAGCACATCTTTGGACTGTGGGAGGAAACCGGAGCACCCAGAGGAAACCCACACAGACACAGGGAAATGTGCAACCTCCACACAGACAGTCAGCTGAGGCTGGAATCAAACCTGGGAGCGTGGTGCTGTGAGGCAGCACTGATAACCACTGAGCCACTGTGCTGCTCTTTATTTGAATGGAACTGAAAAATATGTAAGGGATGATCACCTTATTGGGATCATACCGTAGATCCACCAGTCAGTGGGAAATTGAGAAACAAATTTGTTAGGAAATTTCAGTTAACAGTAAGAAAAATAGGCTACTTGATAGGGGATTTTACCTTTTCCAAACATAGACTAGGACTGCCATAGTGTTAAGGGCTTGGATGGAGAGGAATTTAAGTGTATACAAGAATATTTTCTGATTCAATACACAGATGTACCTGCTAGAGAAGGTGCAAAACTTGACCTACTCTTGGGAAATAAGGCAAGGCAGGTGACTGAGATGTCAGTGGGGGAGCACTTATGGGTCAGTGACCATAATTCTATTAGTTTTAAAATAGTGATGGAAAAGGGTAGACCAGATCTAAAAGTTAAAGTTCTGAATTGGAGGAATGCCAATTTGGATGGCGTGTAGCAAGAACTTTCAAAAGTTTATTGGGGGCAGATATTTGCCAGTAATGGAATGGCTGGAAAATGGGAAGCCTTCAGAAAGGAGATAATGAGAGTCAAAAGGTAGTATGTTCCTGTTGGGTGAAGGGCAAGGCTGTTAGGTGTATGGATTGCGAGAGTTTGGTCAATGAAAAGAAGGAAACATATATCAGGTATAGGCAACAGGGATGGAGTGAATCCTTAGAAGAATATAAAGGCAGTTGAAGTATACTGAAGAGGGAAATCAGGAAGGTAAAAAGGGGACATGAGATAACTGAGGCAAATAGGGCTAAGGAGAATCCAAAAGGATTTTATAAATACATTAAGGTCAAAGGGTAACTAGGGAGAGAATAGGGTCCCTTAAAGAAGAGCAAGACTATCTATGTGTGAACCACAGGAGATGGGGGAGATAGTAAATGCTTGTTTTGCATCAGTGTTTACTGTTGAGAAGGATATGGAAGTTAGGGAACGTGGGGAAATAAATAACAACATCTTGAAAAATGTCCATATTACAGAGGAGGAGGTGTTGGATGTCTTAAAATACATAAAGGTGGATAAATCCCCAGGACCTGATCAGGTGTGTCTTAAAATGCATAAAGGTGGATAAATCTCCAGGGCCTGATCAGGTGTATCCTAGACATCTGTGGGAAGATAGAGAAGTGATTGCTGGGCCCCTTATTGAGATATTTGTATCACTGCTAGCCACAGGTAAGGTGCAAGAAGATTAGAAGTTGGCTAATATGGTGCCACTATTTGAGAAAGGTGGTAAGGAAAATCTAGGGAATTTTAGACTGGTGAGCCTGACATCCTGAGGGACAGGATTTGCATGTATTTGGAAAGGCAATGACTGATTAGGGATAGTCAATATGGCTTTGTGCATGGGAATTTGTCTCACTAACTTGAGTAAGTCATTTGAAGAAGTAACGAAGAGGATTGATGAAGGCAGAGTGGTGGACATGATCTATATGGTGGACATGAGAAGCTGAGGGGTGACATTATAGAAATGTATAACATTATGAGGGACATGTATAGGGTGAATAGCCAAAGTCTTTTCCTTGGGGGTGCAAAAGTCCAAAACTAGAGGGCATACTTTCAATGGTGAGAGGGGAAAGATATAAAAGGGACCAAATGGGCAACCTTTTCAGAGTATGGTGTGTATATGGAATAAGCTGCCAAAGGAAGTTGCAGAGGCGGGTACAATTACAACAGTTAAAAGGCAACTGGATGTGTCTATGAATGGGAAGGTAAAAGATATGGGCCATATACTGGCAAATGGGACTAAATTAACTAGGATATCTGGTCAGTCTGGACAAGTTAGACCAAAGCATCTGTTTCCATGCTGTACAGCTCTCTGACTCTGTTGGTGAAATTAGTGCCATGTAATGCAAAGTAGGGACTGTCCAGTACTTCCATAAGATCTAGCATTGTTGTATCTACTATTTATAATTTACATTGGCAGAAATTTGCCATTTATCAATGGATAATTTGTATTGATTTGTGTTTGTTTACAAAATAAAATTTATGTTGTCCAATACTTTTCTCCTTAAGAGTAAATGAGTTTGATCTTTACTGGTATCTACAGGAGTTCTGCTTTCTGTTTCACTTCTTCCTTGAATTGGAGTACTGCATTTGTTGTTTTCTAAATTGCTGAAATCTTTCTTGAGCTTTGAGAATTTGGGACGCTTAAAACCAATACATCCCCTACTACAACAATTGCTTCATTTATAACTCTGGGATTCATTCATCAGGTCCAAGGAAGTTGCTAGCCTTTAAAGCAGTTAGGTGTTAAATAATGTTTTTTTAGTGGCAACAATTGTTCTAAATTCCTCGTATCTTTCGCTAGTTATTTTTCTACAGCAGTTAGGATGATTTTATCTTCTGCCAAGACAATAGCTACAATATAATTATTCAAAGTCTGTTTCCTAGTTTTCCCCTATTTCCCATTATTAACTTTAGACCTCACATTCTAAGGGTTAATTTTTCTTCTACCTACTCAATTCATACAAGCTGGTTCATCACGTACCTTCTGTTTTAACATTTCTTATGAGTTTGCACATAATCTACTTTAGTCCTTATTTTTTGATCACCCTCTGCAGGATTCTAAATGTTTTCCAATCTTCTGGCCTACAATTTATCTTCTCAATACTGTGTATCTTTTTGTTTTTATTGGATATGTTCGGTAACTTTATTTTTTACTTCATAAGTATTGTACATCGTTCTTGTAGAGACTTTCTTTCTTAATGGAAATATCCTATTGAGAAACATGAAATATGAAATCGATTATAAAATGTCAGTCATTTCTTATCCATTGTCTTACAATTTGATGTATTTTCCAAGTTCATTTTTAACCAGCTCAGTCGTCATATCTTTTGTCATTACTTGAACTTACACTAGTTTCAGAATTACATTTTTCCCCACAAGCTAAATATGAAATTCATCATGTTATAATCATTTTTGTCTCATAGATGTTTTGCTATGAGGTGATTAAGTATTCCTTTTTTAATGCACATTCACAGATTAAAATAGCCTGTTCCTGTTTGGTTGCAGAACACATTAGTCTAAGTAACTATCTGAAATCTCTTCAACAAATTTGAACTCAATATTTCCTTTGTCACATTGATTTGTGCAATGCCATGAAGATAAAATTTGCCCAAAAATATTGTGGTCTCTTTCTGACAAGGCCCAGTTATCTGTGGAATTATACTTTATCCTATGCTGAAGCTACCGTTAACTGACAAAAATGTATTTCCACCATAGATTTACTTCGATTGTTATTTCTTATCTCCGCTCTATTGATTTTTCATTTGATTTTCTGAACTAAGATCATTTCTCACTACTGTACTTTTCCTTTCTTAATACTATCACCCTATTGCCTTTTATTTCCTTTATATCTTTGCAAAGTGTCAATAGCGTCTGAATATTCAGTACAAACCTTGGTCACTTTGCAAGGATCTCAATGTAATGTGGATCCTGTTCACCTCCTGCGCCAGGGCTACCAACTTTTATGTCACTTCTTAGTTTGCCATAACTCCTGCGCATATGAGTTGGAATGAAGGGTCTGTTTCCTTGCTGTATAACTCTATGATTCTATATGTAGCCACTCAGCACTTAGTGCTGGGCAGCACACAACTATCTGGAAAATGACGAGGCATCATCAAGTTTACATGCTGCCTATCCTGGAAATGGTTTAAACATGTACCATTACACCCATGCCTTGTATTTTTTGAACTTCATCCTATTTTTGTATTTGCCAGATATTTAAATTATGGTTAACCCATCAGTACGGGATAAAAATGAGAAAATTTAAAATGAATAATAATCATGAGAATCTGTACAAAAAGTCAAAATAATGAAAATTGCCCAATGTTGTGGTCCAGTCTTACAAGGCTGCAAAAGAGTCTAAATTCGCAGAGTTTTTGAGAAAAGGTGGTTTCACTTTTGTTAAACTAACCCCCAGAGCAAATTGCAAAATCAATGAAGATCTAGTTCCCTTTAATTCATTCACCTTTGCACTCCTGTATCTCGACAAACAGAGATCATTGCATTAAAGCATGCTCTGCAATACATCTTTGACCATGTAATTACAGTACATCATTTATTGTTGTCTTTTGGAACTATATTTAATTCCAATGCAATGTTCCACTCCAGCAATATTCAAGTCACACAGGGGAATGCTGCTGTCTCCAAAGTATCAAGGATTGTGTTTTGTTATTTAGTGTTCATAAACTGCAAGCCATTAATGGACAGGCGGAAGTGATTTGCTTGCAATAAAATACATGTAAGCTGTCTGAGCTTTCAGCTGACAGTCAATGTTTCAGACCGCACATCAGCTTGTTAGCATTTCACAGGCAAAATCTATTTGTGTTATTGGAATTGGAGGTTATCAGCATGAAACAATCAGGTCAGCAAGAAGACAGAACTTAAACTTAGTAGAACCGATCAGGGAGGTTGTAAGGCAACCTTGAGTTTGATCAGTTAATTCAGCCAATGTGATTCTCTACTATTGTTTCTGACAATGAGTACTTATTATCTGAGGATAGAAAGATATGTACATAGAGATGAGGAAGAAGGACTCTTGTTGGACAGTGTCAAGTCCCACCTGCTCAAAAGGTGTATTGAAGCATCTCTGTACTGTTTGAATTGGAACATATCTAGAGATGAGGAAGAAGGGCTTTTGAGGTATCATGGTAATGTTCCTATCTCTGCACTGGGAAGCACAAATTCAGGTCCATTTGGTCCAGAGTCGTGTCATAACATCTCTGAGCAGGATTTAAAAAAATACTTAGAGATAGGGAAGATTATTTGTCTTACTTAATTTATTTCCCAACAGAAATCTTTGTTTTTCATGTCCATGCCATGTTGTTACTGGTGAAAAATCTCACAGTCAAAGAATGAAAGTGAATCTCAAGCATTTCAAGTTGTACAAATATAATTATAGTCTTTTTACAAAGAGAAAAAAATGATTCAGAAATGAGGTCTCTGATTTGCTGGTGAAACTATCTACACATTTTTATGATGCTTTGTGGATAAACAAATCACATAATTTCTGTGGACGGTGTTGCACTAAAATTGAGCTTTGGTGAAAATAGGTTGCTGTTGTGTGTGCTACATTTATATCTTTCAATTTCATGGATTAATTAGAGCTTACATGGTTTATGTGTGTGAAGGTAATCACCATTTTAGTCTAACATGAAGAATCTTGGAAACATGGAACATAGGAGTAGTCCATTTGGCCTTCCGAGTCTACTCCCCGATCATGGCTGACCATCCAACTTTGTACCCCATTCCTTCTTTCTCCCCATAACATATGATCCCTTTAATCTCAAGAAATATATCTCAATCCTTCATGAAAATATGCAATGTTTTGGCCTCAAATACTTTCTATGGCAGACGATTCCACAAGTTCATCACTGTCTGGGTGAAGAAATGTCTCCTCATCTGAGACCTAAATAGTCCACCCCAAATCCTTAGACCAAGATATCAAATGAATGTAGTGTGTTCCATCTCTGCTGCAGCTTGTAAGAATAGGCTCTACAATAATAAAAAGACAAAAAAGGATAAAGAACTGCAGATCTTAGAGGTATGCAACACAGGTGAAAAGTGCTGAGGAAACCCAGCATCTGTGCGGAGAAAAAGAGAGTCAATGTTTCGAGTCTGGTGTGACTCTTCAGAATGAAGTATCACTGGACTCAAAATGTTCACTCTATGTTTCTATGCAGAAGTGCTACCGGACTAGCTGACTTTCTCCAGAACTTTTTATTTTTGGAGGACCACATCTTTGCATTTCTTCACGGAGAGCTTATTTCTTTTTCCCCATCAGGTCCTCATGTTATCCTCTCAGTGAATAGGGGTTATTGCAGTTCACCAAGTATTAACCCTTTCAGATCCTGCCAAATCTACATGCTACATTTTCCACCAAGCTTTTTTATAACGATAACTATTATTGTTATACATGTCTTGATCTCATTACATTTACCATAACATTACTTCCACAAGCTTTAGACTATTCAAATTCAGATAGTCAAGAGATTTCACTATTCTCCTTGAATGCGTTATTTTCTGACTTGGAAGAATGGAAGCTTGTTGGTGTATGGTGGTTGGCTTAGGCCATCTTCCTGATGGTTTGAGGTTTCCTCTGAACTGAAAGAAGTTTAATCTTTTGTATTTTGGTGGGGAAATATACCACTCCTTTGTAAGCAATTTCATTTTTTGTTTGCTGCATTTTCAAGCATTGAACATTGCTTGTCTGTTCTGAGCCGTATCTTCCATGGAATTGGATTCACCATATCATCACCATGTGCCCGTGCGTTTTGCTTCTCATTCCACCTATATATTTGTCCTGATGTGACTTCTTACTTCAATTTGCTTTCTATATCACTCTGAGGCATTCTTCACTTTTCAGCATAATCACAGTTTTATGGACTTCATGAAGTTCAATAATTTGGTTGCTTAAAGTTGGTTGTGTTATCAGTAAGTTTTCTGTGTTGGAACTGGTGCTGCTAAATTAAGTTTTCAGATCTGGTGCAGGGGATATGTTGGTATATGTTCCTATCTCCACCTTCTGTTTGTGGGTCTTACATGGTCTAGTGTGTGTGAGAGGTTAGCTGCCTTCTAAGCTAACAAGAAGAGCCTTTCAGAAGTCTTTCACTGCATCACTGCAACAGCACACAGGTTAGAGGAGTAGGCCAACATTACTACAAAGATTGATTGGGGGATATAGCCTTCAGTCTGTCTCCCATGCAATCCCACCTTTTGCTCCCACCTAGTCAACATGACATTTTAACTGTGGGTGGTACTTATTGTACTCAATCAAGTATTAAGCTTTTCAGGTCCATATATGACCCTCAAACAGTTCGTTCTATTAAAACATGTGTTTTGTCAACGTGAATTCACTGCAACACAAGTGACAATTTGGGGATGCTACTTCTAAACCATGAACTTTTAAAACATGTTCTGGCAGTAACATGATTACAGTGCCAACACTTTAAGCGCTGTTTCTAAACTGTGATTTTTCTATAATATGGGGTGGCACAAGAACGTAAACATTGTGTTATGGAAGAACTGACAACTGAAAATCATTTTGTATTTGCAAACACAGTGAGCAAATTGTTCCCTCTTCATTGACTGGATAATGTGGTCATTGTGACATAATGGACCATTGTGATTTACTTTTGCCCTCAAAATATGGAAAATATAACAAATGCGCTGCTCAAATGCAGCTTCTAAAAGCTCCTTTATTTTTCACCAAGGAATTCTCTGGGGCCTGCCCTATTGCCATCTTATAGAGATTTTAGGGCTTAATAGTATTGACATGGAGCAACCTAAGAGGAATATAATATTTATAGGCAGTTGATGGTTGGCCATATTTTATTGCTATATATTTGTTTTTGCATTCCATCCACTTCAATCCATAGTGTAATTAGGATGATTTATTTCCACCTTTACTGCCAATGACATTTATTGTTTCCTGCCCCATTTACTCCTTGATAGCCAGCAGTTTTTGGCCTCTAATATAGCCACAGTGATGGTATTCTCAACTTGTGATTCAATTCATAGTGCCAAATGGAGTCATTTTGCATTTCAGTACTTTTTTGTGCTGGGGCTAATGTTATGCTTGAAATTTCCCATGACTAGAATTAAACTGTGGCCAAGGTTAACAGTTATTTCTTGCTCCTCCGGTTTTTTAAGAGTTCCTGTTTGTCTAGGCTGTTAGCTAGACAGAATGACATACTGGGTGCTAATATTTATCTTGCCAACAATGCACCTTGTTATGTTGGAAAGAAATTGGGAGATTCTGTGGTTAATAAATTGAGTTAAACTGCAGAGACAAAAAGGCAGCCAGACAAAATAAGTAGATATGAAAAGTGAAAGGTAAACAATAAAAAAAAGCTGTTGGCAGGTAAATGACATCAGAAAAATAAATGAATTTTGCTGAAGATTCTATATTCTGTAGTTAATTCCAAGGATTGTTCAAGTAACTTACAAGAACTGTTTCCTTTCCTGTATTTGGCTAGTTGGTTCCAACAAAGTTGCAGCTAGGGAGGGAACCACTATGGGCCTTTCTGTCCGTGCAGGATGAGAGAAAATACAGCTGGAATACACAACTCTCAATTGTCAGTGATATAAGGTCATAAACCATAAGCTGTTGGTTTGCCTGTGCAAATGTATCTTGATAGTTTGATTCCATGCTGAAATTTCTATTTATCTCAAATCATGGTTCAAGCTGCCCAGGGACAAACAATCCTAATCCTGTCTAGATCTGTTTATTCTCTGGTCCTTTGTCTACCTAACAAATCTAAAGATTGTTGACATAGATTTGCCTCAAAACGTTAACAATGTGGGTGAATTTTACAGCTTTAAAGCTCTGTGCAAAAATATTCCTCCTGTATGCTGTCCCAAAACTTTGCATCTCACCTTAATCAATGGCCACTGGCTTTTGATGTGTCAACTTTTGAAAGTATACTGCTTTTATCTATTCTGTCCCAAACTTTCATTCTAAATACCTCAAATGTACTTGCTAATTGTGGCTATTTTAAGAAAGGATGCTCCAATTCATGAACATGTTCTTAAAATTTTATTTGTTTAAACCAGATCCCGTCCTTGTGTTATACCCTCTTGAAATTCAGCATATGGCCTATAATATAGAGTCCAAGACTGAGTACTCTTTATTGCTCTTTTTGAATTATTTAATGATTTATTCAGCATCATTATTATCTTCTAACAAACTTGAGATGTAATCTATGCCAACATTAAAATGTCATACTGACAGAAGTGTTTTTGTTTTAAAGCAATTACACCAGATTGAGACATGCAGCATGGAAACATACCAGTCCATGTGGAACATAATCCCAAAATAAACTAGCCCCACCTGCCTGTTCCTGGCTTATATCCCTCAAAACCTTTCCTATTCATGTATCTATCTAAATGTTTTATAAACCTTATCAGTGTACCTGCATCCACCATTTCCTCTGAAAGTTCATTCCACATGCGAACCACCCTCTGTGTAAAAAAAATGCATCATGTCTTTTTTATCTATGTCCTCTCATCTTAAAAACGTGCCCTCTAGTCTTCAAATCCCCCATCTTAGGGAAAAGGCAATGACTATTATATCTATCGATACTTCTCATTATTTTATAAATTTTATCAGGTCATGTCTACATCTCCTATGCTCCAATGAAAGTAGTCCCAACCTATCCAGCCTTTTTTTATATATCAATCCTTCCATATATAGCAACATCCTGGTAAATCTCTCCTGAACTCTTTCCAGCTTGATAATATCTTTCCTATAACTTGCTGACCAAAACTGGACACAGTATTTGAGAAGAGGCCCCACCAATGTCCTGTACAACCTCAACATGACTTCCTAACTCCTATTCTCAAAGGACTGAGCAATGGATAGTTAGGGATCCTTTTTCACATTTTGAAGAAGGGATAGGGGAGTTCCTGTAATATCCTGAACAATATTTATCCTCAACCAGAATCACCAAAACTGATTATGTTTATATTTGTCCCAATACTGTTTTTAGATCTTAATACACCTAGACTGTATGACTGAGATTCAGGTGTAGGGTGAAGGGAAACTGGAACTAATGTAAAAATTAAACAACTCATTAGCCAAATGAGTGTGTTGCTTTTTTTTTGAAATAGCTTCATCAGGGTATTGCTATAAGTGAGCCATGCCATGGGTTTTAATAAAGTTTTAGATATACTTCCTTCGTAAACAGTATCACCTATTTCAAACAAAGTGGGATTCAATTAGTGCAGTTTATAATGGATATACTACTGGTTTACTGAAAGAATCCATGGCCAATGATATGGAAAGTTTCACAATCTGCACAAATGTTAGAAATGGCTGCCAACTGAAGATTTTTGAGATTTCCTTACTTAATTATTTTAAGTGATTTAGATCTCGCGATCAGAAACATAATGGCTAAGATTTGCCAATAATACAAAAAATGATGAAGATAATAGATTCCAAAGTTGAATATTATAAGCTTTTGGTATTTATGATTAATTTGTTGGAAATAGGCCACTCTTGAGTTTGGATAAAGTTGCATTAGTTGAAATGTTTAAAATTGGCTAGACAGAAGTTTGATAGTTAAGTTGAGCTCTACCAAACAAAGGTGGTTAAACGTATTTGTGATTATAAATCAGCTATGACTTAATAGAATGGGAAACTGGTTCTGGCTGGAATTTGTATTCCTGATCCTATGCCTTGTATATTGATGAAGGTGATTTGCAAAAGTGAAGTTGCAGAAACCCACCTCACCTTTTGATGCTGATAGGCTCACTTCCTGGAAATCATTCTGATTTTCAGGCAGTGCGTCCATTTAGGCAGTGAAACCAGGCTGCAACTAGGCATGTTTTGTTGATGACATAGGGCCAAGTCTACTCTGAGCACATTATTGAATCCTGAGTGTTTGTGTTGGAAAAACACAGCATGTCAGGTAGCATCCAAGGAGCAGGAGAATCGGCGTTTCAGGCATAAACCCTTCATCACGAATAATGCCCGAAACATTGATTCTCCTGCTCCTTGGATGCTGCCTGACCAGCTGTGCTTTTTCAGCACCACACACTCAACTCTGATATCCAGCATCTGTAGTCCTCACTTTCTCCTATTATTGAATCCTGTGAGGTCTGATGTTAGTTTCTCAATCATTCCAATTTGTTGTTATTCTTACCAAAAATCTAATCAATCAGGATTGACTACAACCAGTATATTGAGCTTAATCAGAGTTGAAGAGAAAATGTGAATCACTTGTTCTTTCTACCTCTTTCCACTTCTTTCTTGGCACTTCATGTCTTCATAAATGCTCAAACTAAACAAGAGTGTTAGCATGGAACAACTGACAGAAATACCTCTGCACTATCAACTTAATTGTAGCATCCCAAAAACCCCTTAATTTATCCCCTTTCTGGGTTGAACATAGATGGTGTGTTGATAGAGCCTTAAAGTCCTAGAAAATGTTGAGTTCCTTTTTTTAACCCATGGAGTGAAAGCTCACCTTAAATGTTGCCTCTATCCCACCATTAACTTCATGAAACTTTGTATATACCTTACTTTCACAACCAGTTGTTTCACTATCCTTTCCTTATCCATCTTAAATTGTTTTCCTGGTTTGTTTTGATTCCCAAGAAACTTTCCACCTCCAGTCTTCAAAGATTTGATCCTGAAGTTTTATTAGTTGTGACTGTGCTGTCTCCCTTTATCCTCAAAGCTGCTGATTAGGCTTATTAACAAACTGTTCATAATTACTTCTCAGTTTTGCTGTTTTTAATTTAACAGAATATAATCAAGTGACAATCTGATACCTGATCTCAGAGGAGAAAGTGAGGACTGCAGATGCTGGAGATCAGAGCTGAAACTGTGTTGCTGGAAAAGCACAGCAGGTCAGGCAGCATCCAAGGAACAGGAGAATCGACGTTTCGGGCATAAGCCCTTCTTCAGGAATTAGGAAAGTGTGTCCAGCAGGCTAAGATAAAAGGTAGGAGGAGGGACTTGGGGGAGGGGTGTTGGTAATGCGATAGGTGGAAGGAGGTCAAGGTGAGGGTGATAGGCCGGAGTGGGGTGGGGGCAGAGAGGTCAGGAAGAAGATTGCAGGTTAGGAAGGCGGTGCTGAGTTCGATTATGAAGAGATTGAGGGCAGGTAAGAGGCCAGCACGGGGTGTCCAGGTGGATGGGGTGTGTTGCAGGTGGGAGAAGGGGTTGTCAGAGGGTGGGCGAGAATCTTGGTTGACTATGAAGAGATCGAACTCAGCACCGCCTTTTAAATGTTGTAATGGTACCAGTCTCCACCACTTCTTCTGGCGGTTCTTTCCATGCATGTACCACCCTGTGCGTGAAAAGGTTGCCTCTTAGTTGCCTTTTAAATATTTCCCCTGCCACCAAAAACACATGCCCTCTAGTTTTGTCCTTCCCCACCCCAGGGAAAGGACTTGTCTATTTGCCTTATCTATGTCCTTCATGATTTTATAAATCTCGACAAGGTCACCCCTCGGGCTCCGACACTCTCTGGAAGATGGCTCCAATCTTTTCAGCCACTCCCAAAAGCTCAAACCATCCAATCCTAGCAATATCTTTGTAAATCTTTTATGAACCATTTCAAGTTTCACAACATCCTCCCTATTGTAGGAAAACCAGAATTTCTGGCAGTATTCCAATAGTGGCCTGACCAATCTCCTGTACAGCCAAACATGACCTCCCAGCTCCTACACTCAATGAACTGACCGATAAGGTAAGCATGCCAAATGCCTTCTTCTCTACCCTATCTACCTGTGACTCCATACTCAATGAATTATGAACTTGCACTCCAAGGTCTCTTTGTTCAGCTACACTCCCCAGGAGTGAACTTGGGAAGCCATTCCTGCACCTGCTACCCTCAAGTAATACTGTGAAGGCACTTGCATTCTTCCCAAAGCTAACCTTAGCTTGCTTTAGCTGTTGGACTACATAAGGCCTGAGGAACCCTGACACTCACTATTAAACCAAAGCAGGTTGTATCAGAAGCTGCCTGATTCATTAGAATGGTTAAGTAGACAATCTATCTCCTGGGAGTGGATTGTCCACATGCTACCTTTAATACTTCAATGAAACTCAAGTGGAGGCTGAGGTTGAAGAATTTTAAGATATGTAGCCACAATACCTACGCCTCTATTTCTCCCATGTTCCTAATCAATCGAGAATCCATCTTACTTTTATATCATCTATATTTTTGATACTTTATTCAAACCAAGACCCAATCATTGACATCGATGATGATGCTACCTTCTGAAAGAATTTCATTAATATTATTAGACGTGATTATCTCTTTTAAAATTTAGCCTGGCTGCAGCTATTTTGTCTGTATCTACTTTTGTGGTAATTTCACTCTTAATTGAAGATACTGCAATGTCCCTACCAAGGGAACTGGCCTGTAATTACTTCTATTGGCTCTGTCTTCTTAATTAAAAATGGATAATACACTGGCTACACTCCAGTCAGCCATGCTCAATAGCTTCTGAAATATGGTCCCAGATTTTATGGAGCAGATCATCTCATGGTGTTGGACTTGCTAGTGCATTTTAAAGTTTTTTTTGCCCCTAAAGTTGTTGGTGGTGTAAGCTGATAATGGCGCAGCAAGAGGAAGAGGTTACCTCAAACTTGGGTGCACTAAAGAATAAGCAGTGTACCCATTCACCAAAGTGATTAATAGATGAAAGCAGTAATCGAGGAAGGACTGAGATGAGAATGAATTACGAGTGGATGAATTCTCAGTAAAGTCAGATGCAGAAACAGAAGTGAAGGGAAAAGAAGAGCTGAATTGAAAGAGATGAGGAAGCTGAAAACGCATATAATAATTTAAATTTGGCACTTAAAATCTCCAGTAACAACACACAATTTGAAGGAATGTTACACTGCACTTTAACTGTACTTTTTAAATGAGTGAGTGAGTCCAGGTATTATCTTTCCCAATGGTGTGTTTGTTGTTACTGACACAAATGATTATCAGATTTCTCTTTCTGAGGCAAGCTTGAAGAATAGTTATTATTACACAAATGCAATAACATTATCAATGTTTTAGAGCAATCAAGGATGGAATTTTGTTTTGACAAAGCTAAATCTTTGATCTTCCATAGCACAGATTGCTGGGCAGATTTGTATATTGATAGCAGTGTACATCATTTAGACCTCATCACTTTCCCATGAGATTCTGGGTTATATTTCTGGCTTCTCAATACTTCTCTGCCAGATTCCTCAGAATCTGAGGAAGTGCTTCAATGTTACTTCAAGATTCACCTGTTGTCTGTTACATTATAGAAAACAAAGTGAGAAAGAAGTAAATTATATTACCCCAAAGGCAATTTGTTTGTGTTGATTAATGAACATGTGAAATAGGAGTAGAAGTGTACCATACACAGCCCTTTAAGCCTGATCTGCCATTCAATGAAATCATGATGTGGAGGTGCCAATGTTGTTCTGGGATGGACGAAATCAGAAGTCACATGACACCGGGTTATAGTGCAACAAACTTATTTGCAATTGCAAGCTTTCGGAGTGTTGTTCCTTCATCAGGTGGTGTGCTGAAAGCTTGTAATTTCATGGTTAATCTGTTTCTGTATTGAATTCCATATTCCCAATCCAGCCCTCAAAATGCTTGATTCTCTTGCCGAATAAGAAACTATGTACCTCTGCCTTAAAAATGTTGAATGACCCAACTTCTGCAATATTCTGAGCTAGAGATTTTGAAAGTCATACAATCTTCTGAAACAGAGAGAAAAAATTGCCTCTCATGCCTCTCCTAAAATGACAGCTCCTAATTGTGTAATAGTGCCTCCTAGTCCTGGACTCATCCATAAGAAAAAAGTCCTTTCCATGACCACTTTGTTAAGAACTTTTAGGATCTTATACACTTTATCTTAATCAAGTCAACCCTATTTTTCTAAACTCCAGTGGAAACAAGTCCCGTCTATCCAACTTTTCCTCATAAAACAACTCATTTATTCCAGGCATCATATAAAACTTCTCTGAACCACCTCGTCTGCATTCACATCATCCCTTTAATAAGGAGATCAACACTGTACACAGTATTGAAGATATAGTCTCACCCATTCTCTGTGAAACTGAAGCATAAAAGCATTTTTTCAAGTTTAAAAGTTATTTTCAACTCCTTTCACAATGGAACATCCTGTTAGCCTTCTTGTTTACATGCTGTTCCTGTGGATTAACTTTTTCTTACTCATGTACGAGAACACTTGAATCTGTATGCACCTCAGAATTCGATATTCATTTTCTGCTTAAATAATATTCTGCTTTTTCATTCTTCCAGCAAAAGTGTACAACTTCACATTTTCGCTAATTATACAATTTTTACAAAATTTTGACCCCTCACTCAACCTTTCTAAGTCCTACTTATCTTGTAACCATCTGTGAATTTACCTACCATGCCTTTACATTGCTAATCTAAGTTTTTGTAAATTATAAAATGTTACAAAATATTTACGTTTACAGGTTCCCTTTTATTCATGGCATGTTACTTTTTAAAAGAACTTCAATGCGTTGGTTAAACAAAATTTCCCTTTGATGAAACCATGTCTACTCTTCACAATTGTCTTGCTTTTTCCTCAATGCACAGCTATAATCTCTTTAATGGTCAACTTTAACACCTTCCCTATGGCAATCATCCAGCTAACTGGCCTTTCATTTCCAATTTTCTGCCTCCCTCCCTTCTTGAATAGAAGGGTTACATTTGCTACTTTTCCTGACAGAATCTTTCATGAATTGGAGGAATTTTGGAAAAATTGCACCAGTACATTTATATGCTTATTATCCATAACTTTTAAGAACTGATGAAGTCCATTGGACCTGGAGACTTCTCAGCTTGCTTGTCCACTCAGTTGGTTTCTTTTCCCAGTCCTACTCTCAAAAATGCCAATTTGGCTTTAAGGTTGCCAATGTCTTCCTTTATATCTATATCTCATCTGTTAATTGCTAATATTCAATAAGGAAAATAAATGACTTTGTACCAATAAAAGAACTGTTTTTAACAAACTGGGCATGATGTATAGTATGTCTTTTAGTATTTCACTTTTTTTTCTCCTTCCTCATCAAAATATGTCAACAATAACATTTTGAGTCAGGTATGACTTCTTCAGAATTGGAAGAGTTTATACCAGACTTGAATTGTTAACTCTGTTTCTCTCTCTCCATGCTGCTGCAGACATGTTGGGTTTCTTCATATACCCTGTGTGTTAAAGATTTTCAGCATCACAGTATTTTTGCTTTAGTTCAATAATAACATTGCTATTTTAAAGACCAGAATATTGGAAAGATCAGTTGTCTGTGAAAATTGCTTTAAATAATATAAATCTTAAGATTTGTGACCTGCAAGTAGGTTTCATTTCTAAATGCTTAGACAAATGGATAACATAAATATAGGCAAGTTATTTCACTGGGACTGTTGGCATATGACTAACTGATATGAATATAAAATTAACAAGTCTGCAGAAATACATGTGTTCAAATGATATTTTCCACAGCTAAAGTAATATTGATTAACATTTTTACATTGAGTTGGCAGGAACAGAATGGAGAATAATAAAGATGAGTCCAGATAGTAGTGATCGAGTACTGTGTAGAACGTGATAGTTTCTGATGTACTTGGATCTTGGAAATGTTAGTCCGAAGATGGGAACTGATCAGAAATAAATAATTCAACAAATTTGTACTTCCAGAATGTTACTCAATTTATCTTTCAGGCACAGGGGGTAGCTGTGGATTTACCTTCAGCAGGAAGTGAAGTCAAGAGGCAAGGTATTGAAAATTGTACATAGCGTGCAGATATTGATGCGATGAATTGCCAGCATTTATCTTTGTCTTGCCATCCATTCACAAAATGAATAATTGCTGCTGCAGGATGTGGGAGCTGCTGGAGACCAGGGTAAACATGTCTGAAGCAAGTGTTTGCAGCTTGAAGGGCTTCAGATCCGAGTTGAGGAGCTGGAGGCTGAGCCTCAGACATTGTGGCAAGTGAGGGAGAGGTGAAGTTACCTGGACACTTTCATCCAGAAGGTGTGTGTACTCTGAAGGTTATGTAATTCAGCTTTGGTCTGTGGTCAGGTGCAGAAGGTATGGACGAACAATCGTTGCCTATCTTTCGTAAAAATGATAGAACAAGAAATGAGGTTCTGATGAAAGCATTTGTGCATTTAGGAGCTAAACAGATCTTCCAAGTTATTAGTTTTGGGATTGCAACCTAAGCCATGGTAAACTGGAACAGGGTAAATACATTTGAGGAGTTAAACACATGGCTCAAAGATTGGGATCTGAGGAATTGGTTTTGGTTTCTGGTGTACTGGGAAAGAAGGGAACTGTTCTGGTGAGACAGGCTTCACTGAAACGGCCTAGGACCAATGTTCAGGCAAATCAAATAATGAGGGCTGTAGAGATGACTTTAAACAAATTCGAGGGATGGAAGCTTCTGAATTGGGGAAAGGTAGGATTACAAAGAAAAAAGGTTAAGACAGCACTGCAGGATTGTTAGTGAAGTATTGACACTCAGGATGGGATAAGAGGGGACTGAGTGTACAAACATAAATGAACAACAGTAAATGGCTCTATTACTGATGAAGGACTTTTGCCCGAAACGTTGATTTTCCTGGTCCTCGGATGCTGCCTGACCTGCTGTTCTTTTCCAGCACCACTCTGATCTGAACAACTGTAAATCCCTAGTGGAGGGCTCTCTGCATGGGAGTCCTCCCCCTTTCCTCAGGGGATCTGGGGTGGAAGCTGTTGCACGCTGCAGTCCCCTGCAACCACAGATTGCAGTGGTTCATGGATTCCCAGCCCAACTGCTCGTTCTGTATTGCTGTGGAGTTCAAGGACCATTTATATCTTGGGTATGCGCAGTTACACTTCCCTTTTTAGTTTTCGGAAAAATCTTCTCCTCTGATTTTGGTTGCACTTCACCCCCATGCTCCTGATTTTTGGGCACCCAGTGCAGAGGGGGGAGGGCAGGTCAGAGGATCTCCTTGTGGGTCTGCTCCTAGGTCTGGCCAAACTGGCCATAAACAGGTTCCAGGTAGCAAGCCATGGAGGGAGTTGTTAGGGCCAATTGCCTGCCCCTCTTCTGCAGTTATGTTTGGGCCCGGGTATGCCTGGAGAATGAGCACGCAGTGTCTACCAACACCCTTGAGGTTTTCAAGGAGCGGTGGGCACAGCCCGGTGTAGGGTGTTTTATTTCCCCCACTGACTCTATTTTGATTTAGTCCCTGCCCTCCCCTTTCACCTTTTGATCACTCAGCATTGCCTTTTATTGAGAAGGGCACTGCTTGTCAATGGCCACTCAGGTGTTTCCTTAAAAAAAACAACAGGAAGTTGGGTCAAAAGAGACAAACTCATAAAAATAGAAAATTAATGGCTGTTAAATGCTGTATTCAGAGCAAAATGATTGAATTAATGACACAAATAGAGATTAGTAGGTATTATTGATGAGGAATGGCTATATGAATCACTCAACACCCAGAGTTCACTTCCGTATCAAAGAAACTTTTTATGTCACACCAGTGAGAAAAAACATTTTTGGATCCAGAATCTTCTATGCTAAACAAAGGAAAGACACAATTTTTTTTTTTACTCATTTGTTTTCAGCCTGCCTTTGACTGTTTCAGACTATGTTGTTAATGGCAGTACTTTCAACATGATTGATGTACAAAGGGATCTTGGGGTTCAAGTCCATAGATCCCTGCAAGTGGCCATGCAAGTGGGTAGGATGGTAAAGTAGGTGTATTAGGAGGTGGAGAAGTTGACATTTTGGGTGTAACCCTTCTTCAGGATTGGGGGGTGGGTGAAGGGTAGGCTGCAGGTAAAGGGGTTGGGTAGGGCAGGGTGGTGAAATGGGGATAGGTGAAGACAGGCAGAGGGTATGACCTAGCTAGTCAATGAGAGGAATGAACCCAGGTGGCAGTGATGAGCGGAAGGGAGGGAGAAGGGCTGGGAAGGGAGTCAGGGGATGGGAAGGGAGGTTATTTGGAAGTTGAAAACTCGATATTGAGTCCTGCGGACTTTAGACTACCCAAGCAGAAGATGACCTAGTTTACTGCATTAGGTGCTCCCGATTTGGTTTTTTTCTACATCGGTGACACCAAACATAAACTTAAGGAATGGTTCACTGAGCATCTCATTTGGGCTTACAGAAGCTGACCAGAACTCCCAGTTAGCACCAATTTTAATTCTCCTTCCCACTCCCTTTCCGATGTGACTATCCTCCATTGCCACAACAAATCAAACCACAAATTGGAGGGACAACATCTCATCTTCAGCCTGGGCAGCCTACAGCTTGGACGACTCAACATTGAGTTCTCAAATTTCAAATAATCTCCCTTCCCAACCCCTATCCCTCCCTTCCACTCCACCTTGTCACTAGTTGGTGGCACGGTGGCACAGTGGTTAGCACTGCTGCCTCACAGCGCCAGAGACCCGGGTTCAATTCCCTCCTCAGGCGACTGACTGTGTGGAGTTTGCACGTTCTCCCTGTGTCTGCGTGGGTTTCCTCCGAGTGCTCCGGTTTCCTCCCATCATCCAAAGATGTGCAGGGTCAGGTGAATTGGCCATACTAAATTGCCTGTAGTGTTAGGTAAGGGGTAAATGTAGGGTTAGGGGTGGGTTTCGCTTCGGCGGGTCGGTGTGGACTTGTTGGGCCGAAGGGCCTGTTTCCACACTGTAATCTAATCTAATCTAATCTAACCAGATTCATTCCTCCCATTAACCAACCAGGTTGTACCCTCCACCTGTCTTCACCTATCCCCACTTCTCCACCCTGCCCCTGCCACCCCCTTTATTTGCAGCTCCCCCAACACCCACCCCCAGTCCTGAAGAAGAGTTACACCTGAAACGTCAACTTCTTCCAGCATCCTGCCTCTCTTCTTTGGATTCCAGCATCTGCAGTTTTTATGTCCCTCAAGAAGGCATATGGCATGCTTGCCTTTATTGGTCAGAGAATTGAGTACAAGAGTCAAGATGTCATGTTGCATCTTTATAAGACTTTGGTTCGGGCATGTTTAGAGTATTGTGTTCAATTTTGCTTGCCACATTACAGAAAGGATGCGGAGGCTTTGGAGAGGGTGCAGAGGAGGTTTACCGGGATACTGCCTGGATTAGAGAGTATGAGCTGTGAGAGAGACTAGAAAAAGTCAGTTGTTTTCTCTGGAGTGGCGGAGGCAAAGGAGAGATGTGATGGAAATTTATAAAATTATGAGGTGCATAGATAGGGTTGACAATCAGAATCTTTTCCCAGTTGAAATGTCTAATAGTAGGGGGCACACATTTAAGATGAGAGGGGACAAGTTCAAAGCAGATGTGAGGGGCAAGTATTTTTTTACACAGAGCGTGGTACAGGGTCTGGAGAACACTGCCAGGGATGGTGGTATAGAGGCAGATATAATGGGGGTGTTTAAGCAACTTTTAGATGTGCACACGAATATGCAAGGAATGGAGAGATATGGGCCAAGGGCAGGCAGAAGGGATTAATTTGATGTCATGCTCAGCTCAACAATGCGGGCCGAAAGGCCCAGTCCTGTGCTGTGTTGTTGTATGTTCTATTTTAAACCAATCATATTTTTAATTGAATACATAATAACCAATCAGGGTAATCATGTGACTGCATCATCAGTGATGGATATTTCATGATGCTTATCAGGCATCTTTATCACTTATTCTTGCACTTTCACAATGGATCTTATTCAACCACATTCCAGTACTGCTGACTTCTGCACTTGTTATTCTATTTTCCCTGCTATTAAAATGGAGCTTCTCTCAAATGTCTAAGGCTGTATTTCCACAGGAATTCAATTGAATTCCTTGATACTAGTTTGTGGGTTGCTAATATGTAGTAACAATTACCTAAAGAATCATTACTATTGTGGGATCAAGTCTTTTCATTTAATCTTTACAAAATAACAAACTTTGAACTAGCTGATAAAAGGGGTCTCTGTCAAGGTTTTCCGAGGGTGTGCCTTTACATGACAATCTTGGTGTCTATAGCTGACTCTACAGGAATCCAATTAAATTTCTTAATGTGACTACATCTAAATTATCATACAAAAAGTCCATGTGTATACATATGTGCTTACAATCACCAAAGGCTCCTAACCACCCTGAGTTAAGCTTTAGCTCTTCTATCCCATACTAAATAGCAAACCTTAAATTAGCTTGCAAGGAGAGCTTCTATCAGTGCTTCCCTTATCAAAACTGTCTCAGTGTAAGCAGTGGCTACACTTTGGCTTCGTTTTAATAAGATCCTATAGTGTGACTTTTTTTTATGAGATACTTTTGTTATGAGGGTGAATTATTGCTTCAGCTAACAATTTTCTTCAGCCATTTTTAATATCAACTAAAAATCACAGGCAGCCATTTTATGTTAGTTAAGAACCATGGGCAGTGCTAATACTTACAAAGGGAAGGGAAGAATAAGAGTGTCAATAACAAGGGAAATGTTAATGTGTGGGAAGAAATGTGAAGTGGCTATTCAGAATGACAGTAGTCTTCTCATTTAACTTTATTCCTTATGGTTTTCAATTTATTTTTGATCTAACACATCTTTTTTCAATAAACAAACAATAAATCAAGTTTCTTTGGCTCATCAGTGCAATTTGTTTCCAAACAATAACAAACACAGAATGTTATTTTACACTGTGTATAGCTTAAAATGATCCAGAACAAACCTCCTGCCTTTTTTTTTATTTCAGCAATGTTGTTTAACTATTGTTGGTTAATCTTCTCATGAAATGCCTGCAATTGTCTTTGGTGTAAACTCCTTTCCCAGTCCATTCCAGTCAGCTCTACCCTTATTCTGTTGTAATTATCCTTACGTAACTTTAGTGCAGCTGTTTCTAACCTAGGTTTTTGCCTCTCAAACTGAATTCTAAATTCATTTTATGGTGATTGCTTCTGAAGGAATTTTTACATTGATGTTATTTATTATAATGAACAATACAGTACAGGAACAGGCCCATTGGCCCTCCAAACCTGAGCCAACTCATTTTGCCCTCCATACTAAAACTGTCTTCACTTATAGGATCTGTATCCCTTTGTTCCTTTCCTATTCATGTATTCATCCAGGTGAGTTTTGAATGCTGCTACTATTCCATCATCTCCTCTGGCAGCACATTCCAGGCACTCACTACCCTTTGTGTGAAAAACTTACCTCACACATCTCTTTTAAATCTGCACACTCCCCCCACCCCATACCCCCACCCCCATACCCCCACCCTCTTACCTAGCATCAGTGTGCCATAGTAATTGACCCCTCCAACTAAATTACAAATGCCTCATTATACATTGCCAGATCAAAAGAGTTTGATTCCTGATTGTATCCACAAGATATTTGTTCTCTGAAACTTTCCAAAGTGCATTCCATCAATTCGTCCTCACGGCTATCTCTGTGAATTTGATTTGTCTACATGAAGATTAAAGTACTACCTTTTTTACATACCCCCATTCTCTGCTGATTTATTCTGTGTCTATAGTAATTCAACACAAACAAGTTCTATAGACTGCTCTCATGAGCAAGTTTTTCCCCTGCTTAGTTTTTATCTCCACCCAACTGGATCCTACACCTTCTGGTTCAAGATCATTTCTTGCTATCGTACTTATTCCACCTCACACTAATAAAGCTATGCCACTATCCTTTCCTTCCTGCCTATCCTTTTGAAAAGTCACATATCACTGAATATTTTATTTCCAGCTTTAACCTCCTTGTAACCATAATGGTAATAAGGTTAGGGCAAAAAATAAAATGAAAATGGTGAGGAATAAATTTATGCATTGTCTTTGTCATTGCATAATGACAAGTGTTGCTTTAAGCTAAGACAAGACCTTAAACTTGGAAACACTCAAACCTGCAGACTATAGAACTTAACTCAAAGGTAGAAGACAGAGGGTGGTTGTGGAGACTGGAGGCCTGTGACCAGTGGAGCGTCACAAGGATTGGTGCTGGGTCCACTACTTTTTTGTCATTTATATAAATGATTTGGATGTGAGCATAAGAGGTACAGTTAGTAAGTTTGCAGATGACACCAAAATTGGAGGTATAGTGGACAGCGAAGAAGGTTACCTCAGATTACAACTGATCTTGATCAGATAAGCCAATGGGCTGAGAAGTAGCAGGTGGAGTTTAACTCAGATAAATGCAAGGTGCTGCATTTTGGGAAAGCAAATCTTAGCAGACTTATACACTTAATGGTAAGGTCCTAGGGAGCGTTGCTGAACAAAAAGACGTTGGAGTGCAGATTCATAGCTCCTTCAAAGTGGAGTCGCAGTTAGATAGTATAGTGAAGAAGGCATTTGGTATGCTTTCCTTTTATTGATCAAAATATTGAGTACAAGTGTTGGGAAGTCATGTTACAGTGGTACAGGACATTGGTTAGGCCATTTTGGAATATTGCATGCAATTCTGATCTCTTTCATATCAGATGGATGTTGTGAAACTTGAAAGGGTTCAGAAAAGATTTACAAGAATGTTGCCAGGTTTGGAGGATTTGAGCTCTTGGGAAAGGCTGAATAGGCTGGAGCTATTTTCCCTGGAGTTGTCGGAGGCTGAGGGGTCACATTATAGAGGTTTGTAAAATCATGAGGGACATGAATAGGATAAATAGACAAAGTCTCTTCCCTGGGGTGGGGGAGTCCAGAACTAGAAAGCATAGGTTTAGGGTGAGAGGGGAAAGATATCAAAGAGACCTAAGGGGCAATGTTTTCACACAGAGGATGGTACGTGCATGGAATGAGCTGCCAGAGGAAGTGGTGAAGACTAGTACAATTACAACATTTAAAAGACATCTGAATGGGTATATAAATAGGAAGGGTCTGGAGGGATATGGACCGGGTGCTGGCAGGTGGGACAAGTTTGGATTGGGATATCTGGTTGGCATGGATGAGTTGGACCGAAGGGTCTGTTTCCGTGCTGTACATCTCTATGACTCTAAGACAAGAATTAGAAGTAGGAGAAAGCATGTGACCTTGACATATATATGCATAAAGCACCTTAAACAGAATGAATCACTCCACGGCAATTCACAAGAGTATTATAAAAGATATACGACCAACTCACAGACGAATATATTTTGACAGATGATCAAAGATTGACTTTAAGTAATGTCTTAATGGTGGAATGTGAGGAGAGTTCTGGAGAGGGAATTCCAGACCTTGGTTAGTCAAAGTCACTGAAGCACACTCACCAATGACGGAGTAATGATTAGGAATACATAAGATGCCAGAATACGAGTAAGCTTGGTATGGGAGAGAGAGATAGAACACAGAGAGAGAGACAGAGAGAGAGAGAGACAGAGAGAGAGAGAGACCTTGGTGGGAATTGAAAACATGGATAAGGATTGAAGGTCAGCAAGAAAGGGGGTAATAAGGGAATTAAACTTTTCACAAGTGAAGGACTGGAGAATTGTATTCTGGATGACCTGATGTTTGCGGATGGTATAATGTGGGAGATCGGTTGGAAGTGCATTGGAGTAACTGATTCGAAACATAACAAAGGTGTGGGTGAAGCTTTCACCAGCAGATAGGTTGAGTGTGGGCAAAATCAAGAAGTGGTATAGAGGCATAGAGTCATAGAAATGTACAGCACGGAAACAGATCCTTCGGTCCAATCTATCCATGCTAACCAGATATCCCAACCCAATCTAGTCCCACCTGCCAGCACCCAGCCCATATCCCTCCAAATCCTTCCTATTCATATACCCATCCAAATGCCTCTTAAATGTTGTAATTGTACCAGCCTCCACCACATCCTCTAGCAGCTCATTCCTTATACGTACCACCCTCTGCATGAAAAAGTTGCCCCTTAGGTCTCTTTTATATCTTTCCCCTCTCACCCTAAAACTATGCCCTCAAGTTCTGGACTCCCCGACCCCAGGGAAAAGACTTTGTCTATTTATCCTATCCATGCCCCTCATAATTTTGTAAACCTCTATAAGGTCACCCGCTCAGCCCCTGACGCTCCAGGGAAAACAGCCCCAGCCTGTTCAGCCTCTCCCTGTATCTCAAATCCTCCAACCCTGGCAACATCCTTGTAACTTTCCTCTGTACCCTTTCAAGTTTCACAACATCTTTCCGATAGGAAGGAGACCAGATTTGCATGCAATATTCCAACAGTGGCCTAACCAATGTCCTGTACAGCCGCAACATGACCTCCCAACTCCTGTACTCAATACTCTGACCAATAAAGGAAAGCATACCAAACGCCTTCTTCGCTATCCTATCTACCTGCGACTCCACTTTCAAGTAGCTATGAACCTGCACTCCAAGGTCTCTTTGTTCAGCAACACTCCCTAGGACCTTACCATTAAGTGAATAAGTCCTGCTAAGATTTGCTTTCCCAAAATGCAGCACCTCGCATTTATCCGAATTAAACTCCATCTGACACTTCTCAGCCCATTGGCCCATCTAGTCCAGATCCTGTTGTAATCTGAGGTAACCCTCTTCGCTGTCCACTACATCTCCAATTTTGGTGTCATCTGCAAACTTACTAACTGTACCTCTTATGCTCACATCCAAATCATTTATGTAAATGACAAAAAGTAGAGGACTCAGCACCGATCCTTGTCGCACACCAGGTGGAAAAATGTTATTAAAGATCACACAAATATGAAGTCAGAAACTCCTCTAAAGATCGAATGTGATATTGAAGCTGCAAACAGACTAGCTTAATCTCAAACAGTTGGCAGGGAGGATAAGCAGTTGGTAATTAGAGAATGGAGTTTGGAGCAGTGATTGAAACATCAGCTCCAATCTTGTCCACTTTGGATTGCTAAAGTGATTGTCACGACAGCAAGGGGACAGTGCCCTCCCTTGGCCCATGGAGTCTCCAGACTAAACAATTCTTACCCACTTCTGCTAAGAGGCCTTTGTGATGTGTGACCTCGCACTGACTGTTGACAACTCATGCTCAATGATTCATTAGTCTGGGTTTTGTAATTCATTCTGCCAAATCTAGAAACCAGTTAGTAAACACTGCACTTCTTCTTGTGGACTTGTGTGTATCAGGAAGACCCCCTGAAATTGGCTGAATTGAGGCCTGTCTCACTGTGTCCCATGCCCCAATTCTGAGGATGGCATCCATTATTGCCTGTGCTAAGCTTGGTACAGGTTTGGTCATGACTACAGCTGGACCATTGATACTGAAGGGTTCTCACTGGCTAGCATTCCTTGGTTAAGGAAGTGGGGGTGTAAACCCCTTTTTATTTAAAGGAATGGAAGCCCCTTGACAACTAATTTACCTAAAGTATGGTGAAGGATGTCCCATATGGCAAAGATGGGGTTGACCCCAGATTTCAACGCTATAATCGCTGTTCCCATCATGTCACCAAATAAAGTTCAGCATTTGCTTTCCCTGTCTGTAAATTGAGATATTAAAAAAATGTACAGCAGCTGCATCTGATCTGGTAGTTGTGAGGGCGTGGTCAGTTGATAATGTTTCTTGATCATTACTCTCTTCATCTTCTTTCACAACTGCATGGCGAGATAGTAGCTCTTTGGGATTTGAAAAGAAAAGAAAATCTGCAATCCTTATCCAATCAGGCCTACCTGTGAATCCAGGTCAATAAGGATGGCAAATTTACTTCCCTGAAATGCATTACTGAATCATACAGTTTTTGATAATCAACAATAGTTTAAATACTGTTACTGAGATTAGCTTTCATTTGTGAATATCCATGAAATAAATCCAAGTGCCATGGTGGCATTCGAGCTCATATACCAGAGCATTAGCCTGGTTCTCAAGATTAATATTCCCATTGTTTCACACTACACCACCACTTCTCCAGATGATAAATTAGAACAGATTGTGAGATTAGATGATAATGGGTTCCTACACATTGATCATCACTAGGGTATGGTTTCCACACATAATGATACTCACGTTAGTAAAAATTCATAAACACTGACCATCACAGGGACACAGATCCCACCCACGCTGACTCTCAATTGGGGTACAGGTCCCATGCACACTGACTTTCATGAGGGTCCAGAGTGCACACACTAACTGTCACTGAGGTACAGATCTCACACACAGCAGACCCTCATAGAGGTACAGGACCCACACATCACTGAGATATGGATTTCAGATTTATTAACTCTTTTTGAGCCTGGCTTGCCGTGAGACTCGGGTATAGGTTTAAGACAAACAGGGACAACATTTTCACACAGAAGATAGCTCATGTTTGGAATGAGCTCCCAGAGAAAGTGATAAATGCAGGTACAGTTACAACATTTGAAAGACATTTAGATAGACATATGAATAGGAAACGTTTAGAGGGAAATAGGCTAAACGCAGGCAAGGGGGACTTGATTAGTTTTGGAAACTTGGTTGGCATGGACGAGTTGGACTGAAGGGTCTGTTTCTCTCCTGTTTGATTCTATGGTTCCCACTGGGGAATGACTCTACACAGACCATCAATAGAATACAAGTTTCATATGCGTTGATTCTTTTTACATATGACACGGTCACTCTGGTATGGGTCTCACTCACTCACCCATATACATACACATACACATACACTCTCTCTTGCTCTCCCTCTTGCTTTCTCTTTCGGATATAATTTCCAGAGTCATTTGTGCATGGGTAATGAGCAATGTAGCGATGAGAACAAAGCAGTAGGAGTGTGGGTTTGAAGTTTGACTTGGTATATTGTTCACACTGCAGACCTGAATCAGTAGCAATGATCAGTGTAGGAGAAGGAGGCCCAACCTGAACCCAGTGACTGTTGGTCAGCCTGAGTGAGCATTGGAGCAGTGATGGGTTCAGTTAGAGAGTTCTCCAACATTTGGATAAGTGATGAAATCTACATAGTGGAAGGGTGGCGAAGGAGCAGAGCATGAGTTAATGGAGCCCCAATGGAGTTGGGAAGGATTAGTGAATCAGTAGTGGTTGAATGGAGATGACAGTTATGACATGACTGTGTATGATTGGGAAGTAGGGCATGCACGAGTGTAACTTTGAGGAGGGTGTGTTGGGTTAATAATCAAATGTGATGCCTGTTGATGGTCTTTGGTGTTTTTTGAGTGATTTTGTTTTAATATATGGATAGCTAGTGTTAAAATAACATTTCAATGCTTGTGAAGACTGAGGAAACACTCCACCCAAGTGACACCTTTGGTATCAAATGAGTACTGATCATTTTAAGTTCTTTTGTATGCAAATGATATGAACTTTTTCTGGTAAAAACCTTCCCTGCTTTGGAATATCTTCCCTTTCAGTTGGACTCCAGCTTCTTTGTTTCTTTCTTTTACATGTTCAATATTCACAGAATTTTCTCCCCTTTTTAAAGCATTTTAATATTTTGAAATGCTTGAAAAATTCATCGTAACATTAACCTGATGGTGTAGTCACCACATTCAGGAAAGATTTCTAAGTGAAGGCTTTCCTTTTCTGAGTTTTTATGAACTAAACAAAAATATTCAGAACTATGCTAACCACGGACAAGATATTCTTTACACCACCTATTTCGTGCCCAGTAGTAACAATGAAAATGTTAGAGACATTAATGAATTTTGGGATTTTTGGATTTCAGATCCCATTTGAGAATAATTCCATCATGTGCCATTTCAAAACATATATTGCTACTCTTCTGATTTTCTTTTTTTCTCTGACCTCTTTCATTACATACAAACACAAAAAAAAGTAGTTTTATGAAGCAGCAGACAAAAATGTCACCCTGAATAAATCATTGGGCCACAAGCAGAGTATGATGATGTCACAAGAATATTAAATATACACACAACTATCCCCATTTGTGTAATTTTTGACTCTCCTCACTGAAGCATATGAAAGACGGGCTAAACATTACTCTGTGTGAGTACACATTGAGCTGACGAAACAGATGATAATTTATTCATAAGATAATACATCTTTATTTCCCTCAAAAAGACAAAATTAGGAAACTGGAACTGCATTTTACATAATGCTTCATCACTGGGGACTTGAAGGCCAGACATGTTTGAGAGCCTCATTAACATTACTCTTGCCTTTGATTACTGCTACAATATCAGATAATAGAGGCAGAAACAGATTATTATTCTTACCTCAACATTGTGGCTTATTTTAATTTTCTGTCATAAGTCAGCAATAAGTAGCTTGTAGCTGCACAGTGAAATAACTTGATTTTAATGAAATCAATTATTGTAATTAGTTATCATTTTCCTGAAATATTTGCAGTTGAATCCCTTTGGGGACCTATAGTTGGAATTTATGTAATGTGAAAATAATATGGTAATTATTAAATCTGCTATGATTGTACAAATGGTTCTGGATCTGCTCCAATCGGACAGTTTTACAGATTTTCATACTGTGCTGGTGAAGGGGCAAATACTTGCCACAAAAAGCTTCAGATAACCTATTTCCAAAATGTTCGGACAGTTCATGATCTCCTTTGCAAACGAATTTGTAAAAACTGTACAGGTTCCAGTGGATACCACCTTCTTTCATTATTTTTAAATTCTGCTTCCAGCACTTCATGGCATGGCCTTTATTCAGTAAAAGAGGATTTTATGTCAAATGAGGTTGGGATTATAGCTGGGCTGTAAATGCAGTAAGAAAAGGATTAATCTAGCAATAAAAGATTGTGCGCTTCTGTGAACATGCTCTGCTCCATAGAAAGAAAATTGGCAGAGCAGATTTTCAAGCAATATTTTATTCTTTACTAGTCCTCCTTACATTATTAGCAGTAGGTTGAGCAATATTGTCATATTGCTAATTGAAATACAATCAATGCAGATTTTCCACTTTACTGGATGTGTGGGACAATGCAGGTTCTGGCTGCCAAAATGATGCAACCCTGGACATGGTTTGTTTGCAGTTTTTAATGCAGAGCAATTGGCTGAAATGGCTAGTTGCCTGTGTGCAAGTGGGCCCTGTGATGCCAATTGCTGGTGACAGATGGTACTGGACTAAAATGCATCTCTGAACGCATGGTTGATGGTACTACAGTCCACGTGTAATAATGCCAATGTTTGAGAATGTTCCCCTCTTCCCCTCGTGCCCTCCCCCAAACTCGCACACACGCATGCACACACACACACTTTTGAATTAAAGGTCTGCAGCTTCAGCAGAACTAGATAGTGGAGATCACTTGGTACAATAAGGTGCAATTCTTCCCTTTGCCAAACTGGTAACTCTGAGATTTTTTTCTCCATTGGTAGCTGGAGTGCTTCTCTGGGTGTCTTTGGAAGCCAACGGTTGGTGAGGCACTTTTCATCTGGCAGATCTGTGTGATCTTGGCCATTTCTTGAATGGATTCAGCACCATACATGACACAAAAGACTGTTAACAAGGAGTCTGTAATGTAACTACCCTTTGACATCCTTCGGAACAGCCTCAAGCAGTCACTGATGAGATCCCAACAGTTGTACCGGCAACTTCAACCGATCTCTGATCAATGAATTAATCTCAACCAACTCAGAATCCAATTGGTGGTGAAGTATTTAACTGTCCATGTCATAAAGTCCACTAGGTTCAGAAAATATGGTGTGCACAAAACCTGGCTAAATCAAACATCCTTCTGGCTGGAAGGCAGCTGCACCTGACACTTGGCAGTGATTTGGCTTTATCAGGCAGAGTTTCTCTGCCTGCCTGTACCACCTGCAGATGGTGTTCCTATGACACATAGTCTTTCGGATAAGCTTTCCTGAGAGAGCAGAGTTTGTTGGTAGGACCTTTGCCTTCTGCAACTGGAAGGTGATTGGACTGAACATTGCTGAGAATATGTTCTTTTATGCTAAATTGACATGGTTGTTGTGATTACACATAATGAAGATTTTCATGATGGATTTGCATCATTAATAGGATGCTTAGATGGACATGCCCATATTGGAGTGATTTTCTGAAAACAGAGACAAATGGGGAGCAGTTTTTTGAACAAATGTTCTTACTCTTTATCTAGAACCAACCCCTGTTAAAATAGGTTGACTTCATTTTTGTAAGCTGTTGCCCTTTTAAAATCTAGCCATTTATCTTCCCACACAATAATGCTGAAAAAATAACAGTAATATTCTGAAAAGATTGTCCACGCAGCAGTAGATTCATTTTCACAAGGCAGGATAACTTATCATTGACACAATAGGGGCAAATTTAACTTCAAAAACTTCACAGCTTGCTTTATTCTTGGTCAAGTACACCACTTAATAATCAGCTTAAATGCTGTGATAGTCACTGTACATTTGTCCATGCATGCTGTGTTTAATTAACCGAAGAAAATATGAATGTGTGGTGGACAAGCCAAAAGAAGGCTGACTGCCAGGAGAGCTATTCCAAAGTAAGTGGTAAATGCCTAGTAACATTTCTTCTGGATGTTTCCATCTTGCTTGTTTAATTATAATTCCAAAGTATGCTTTTTGAAGTTACAGGGCTATGAAACAATAGTATGAACAGCGGTGAAACTGAATAAAATTCATATGCGTAAATGATTGCTGAAAATATATGACAGCTACACCACACAGATGGATAACTTGGTTATAAATTTTCACCAGCGGGTAATTTCTAATGGTGGAACATGAAGCAATATTTAATCCCCAATCTCCCACATAGATACACTATTGCTATAACACATAATCCTTAATTAATAGGACGATATGGTCCATTAAACTTTCATTCCATATAAATTTGATGAATTCATGAGTAATGTTGCTTAAAAGTATTTATTTTGAAAATAGGAGCAATGCAGTTATGTTAAATCATATTGGAATATATATTAATATTTTATGAATAATTTTGTCAGCTGAGTTTATAAAGTCCCAATAGCATAACTAATTCTAACCCTGATGTTCTTGGAGGTATTGTGAATTAATATTTTGTAGCTTACGTAGCTATCTTAGTCATGTATTTATCATAAATACTGTATATACTTATACAAAAAACTTAAATTTTTGATGTGGAGGTGCTGGTATTGGATTGGGGTGGACAAGACCAGAAGAGACACAACATCTGGTTATAGGGCAAAAGGTTTATTTGAAATAACAAGCTTTTGAAAGACTGCTTCTTTGTCAGGTGTCATGTGACTTCTGACCATAAAACTTTGAGACCATAATTATCGGGTCAACGTTTGCACACACAATGTTTTTGAAGGATTGTCCTATATGCTTGATTTGGACATTAAAAAATACTAATGCAGTGGAACAAAATAAATCCAACAATACTAAATAATTCATATTAAGCCTTTATCATTTATTTATTTCATGACATTAGTGTTACGAATGTTAAACCTTTCAAGACCGTTGTGTTTTAAAGTTCCCTTTCACTGAGGAAGAAATAGAATGTGTTCTGAATAGGAGGGTGGTGATTATATTAACTGTCTACCTGAAGACAGATCTACGTAATCTGCAGAAACCTATTGAAAAACAAGTGATAATTTTCACACCTTTGTATTTGGTCTTGAGAGAATAGCTCCCATCACCAACTACCCTTTATTTACAAATATATAACTTTGACAATGTCAATCTGTCTCAAGGAGTCAGGCCTTCATGGCTTCGATATCCCTGACATTTACCAGTTTATGTCAACAAAATCTCTCTGGTTGGACCAAATTAACAAATCCAATGAAGGAACTTGTATTTTAGTTCCAGCTGACTGACCTTATTAGAGTCGTTGCATTCCACACCCCCTTCCCTGTGACAGGGTGGTCTAATTTCTTTTGACAACCTCCTGAGACACTTTAAAACTGTATCGGGTTCCTCCCAGGATCCCAAGTGGGGCATGCAATGGATGAGAGCTCGCTGTTCTGCCTGGAGTGCATTGTACTTCTATCATGCCCATCACTGATTCAGAGAAGTCGACAATATTTGATGAATCAATGAGTCCCTGAAATCTTTCTGAAGGCTCTGGGACACTATGGAAGTGTTTCTCCCTTGCATAGTCTGTGAATTTGCAGCTTTCAATTGGTCCACATGCTTATTTAGGACAATCAGACTGACCTGAACTTTATAAGTCATCGGTCCTAATCTCACATCAATCATGCTTCTTACTCATGTTGGGCCATTTCCATGTTTCCTGCATCAAACTTTGTTCCCTGTATTATGTTGTCTCTCTCATTTGGTGGAATCCTGGGTTCAGCATTGTAATTTCTGATACCATTCCACCCTCAACCCCAACCCCAGGTCCAGGGAGATCAGACTTGGCTTGGTGTGGAGTCTTCTACCCATTTGCAACTCTGCCAGAGGGTTTACATGTGGGGTGGACCAATAATCATGTCAATTTGTTGTGCCGTGAGGCAAAGGCTGTTTCTTCAGTCCATCCTTTAAATTCTGGACCGCTGGTTCTTCCATGCCATTGGATGTTCGGTGGTACAGGACTGTGCTGATATTTAAATTCCATTTGACTTTAAGAAGTAAGTAAAATTTCTGCTGGTAAAATATGGTCCATTTTCTGTGACCAATACTGGATTGGTGCTAGGCAATGAACCAGGCTAGGTGACAGATCTATCAGTGGGAGAGCATTTTGGTGATAGTGATCACAACTCCATGACCTTTATTATCCTCATGGAGAAGGATAGGAGCAGATGTTATGGGGAAGTATTTAAGTGGGGAAGGGGGAATTACAATGCTATTAGACAGGAACTGGGCACCGAAATTGAGAACAGATATTCTCAGGGAAATGCACAACAGAAGTGTGGAGGTTATTTAGGAAGCATCTGCTGATAGTGCTGGACAGAGTTGTCCCACTGAGGCAAGGAAGAGATAGTAGGTTGAAAGAACCTTGGGTAACAAGGGATGTGGAACAACTAGTCAAGAGGAAGACGGAAGCTTACGTAAGGATAAGGAGGCAAAGAACAGACAGGGGTCTGGAGGGTTTCAAGGTAACCAGGAAGGAAATGAAGAATGGACCTAGGAGAGCTACAAGGGGGTTTGACAAATCTTTAGTGGGTAGGATTAAGGAAACCCCTAAGGCATTCTATACTTCTGTGAGGAACAAGAGGATGGTCAGAGTGAGGGTAGGGCCTATTAGGTATAGTGGAGGGAACCTACGTCTGGAGTCAGAGGAAGTAGGGGAGGTCCTTAATGAACACTTTGCTTCAGTATTCACTCCTGAGAGGGACTTTGACATTTCTGAGGACAGTGTGAAATAGAGTGATATGCTCGAACATATTGATGTTAGGAAGGAGATTGTGCTGAAAATTTTGAAAATCCCCTGGGCCAGACGGGATTTGCCTAGGTTACTACAGGAAGCAAGGGGAGAGGTTGCTACACCATTGGTGATGATCTTTGATTCCTCGCTGTCGACTGGAGTAGTGCCAGTGGATTGGAGGGTGACAACTGTTGTTCTTTTGATCAAGAAAGGGAATAGGGATAATCCTGGGAATTACAGACTAGTCAGTCTTATGTCTGTGGTGGGCAAAATATTGGAGAGGATTCTGAGAGATAGGATTTATGATTACTTGGAAAACTATAGTTTGATTAGAGACAGTCAGCATGGCTTTGTGAGGGGCAGGTCATGCCTCACAAACATTATTGAATTCTTTGAGGATGTGACAAAACACATTGATGAAGGTAGAGCAGTGGATGTGGTGTACATGGATTTTATCAAGGCATTTGATAAGGTTTCTTTTGGCTCTTAAACTCAGTCTCCCTGCTAATGAAAGCCAATGCACCATATGCCTGATGTCATATGGGGAGACATTGCATATCAATATCAGATCTTTCTTGGGATCATACTGTACCAACATATTAGAGGATGATAGTTATTCCTTTATTTTATTGAATGCTATGGCCTGTCTCTGAGACCATTGCCAAGGCTGACCCTTTTTTAGGAGCTGATTAAATGTACCAGGATGGATACTTGTCTATGGATGAAATTTCTGTAATAATTTACCAGATCCAGAACTGGCCTAAGCTCCTGGATAGACGTGGGACCCACTTTTGAGAATTCTGGCCTAATTGCAATTGCAGAGGAGAAAGTGAGGACTGCAGATGCTGGAGATCAGAGCTGAAAATGTGTTGCTGGAAAAGCGCAGCAGGTCAGGCAGCATCCAAGGAACAGGAGAATCGACGTTTCCTGAATAAGGGCTCATGCCCGAAACGTCGATTCTCCTGTTCCTTGGACGCTGCCTGACCTGCTGTGCTTTTCCAGCAACACATTTTCAGCTCTAATTGCAATTGTAAATAAGCATGGCTCATGTCAAGCTTTATAAAGGACAGACCTCCTGCCCACTTTGAGTATGAAACCTCTATCTGAGGGATTGGGTATTTATCCAACTGTGTAAAACAGTTTATTGTTCATTTAAAATCCCCACAAAATGAGCTAACCCATCGGGCTTCAAAATTGGCATGACTGCGAATTGGACTGGTTTGATTATTGCCTTCACTTTCCAGCCTTCTGAGTTCTGCTTCTACTTTTGCCTGTAAGGCAAATGGCACTGGACAGGCCTTGCAGAAACATGAAATTGTTTCCTGGTCAACATACAAAATTACTTTTGCACCTCTGATAGTCCCTAGACCTTTCTGGATGCCTCCAGTTATTTAATTAAGATTTAACTCAGGCAGCCATTTTATAATTGAAAAATGTTAAACCAATCTAGGTGAATGTCTCACAACCGATTTCACCCCAGCAAGCTTGGGCCCAAGCCTTCTACTACAAGCACTGATAACTGAACTAGATACCTTTCATAAGAGACCAGAACAGAAGTTTTACCTTTCATCTGCAAAGAATGCCTGGTATAGGTTGTCTGCTTAGCTGAAGTCTTGCTCAAATATAACAGAGTCCAGAGCGAATTTCATTAAAAACTAGTTCTGTGAATGATATGGGCTTGGTGGTATTGATCTCTGTTAGAACCAGATGGCCATTTAACAGATGTTTATCTTGATTGATTCTGCTTTGGATGTTGCTAATTGTTTCAAACCAGATACAGTTGGAGTTTTCAGGGTATGAAATCTCCTGGATACCAGCCCACAAGTTATCTTACTCTATTTACATCTAATGGACTCTGTTGCTGTCCCAAATTTGTATTTTGGCAACAGTTACAATATCTTACCAGACAGGATCCTGAAGAAAATTGTAATTGTTTGGCTGAGACTTGGCATTGTTTTAGGGTTTGCTGTGGCTCAACTTATCAAGATATTTCCTATGCCGTTGCCTGCATCAAGTGGTGTTCCCCAAGCTCAAGCAAAATGAGAGCGTCCACTTCTATTGAATGCCTTGCAACTCATGCTCCACTTGCCATATTTTACAATGATAAAGCCAATTGTCGTGCCTGTTTGAAGTTCAATTAAGTTTCAGCCAGTAGGCACGTTTACATAGTCACACCATTAATCCTGCATACTAAACGGCGTCTCAGCATCTCACTAATGGTCAAACCAAATTCATAGGCCTCTGCCAGTAATCTTAACCTCGTCAGAATCCTCAATACACATTCCACTGGTTCTTGTATTGCTGAGTAAAAGCGATAGCTTCTCAGAATTAAAAGAGGCTTGGAATTGTAATATTCTTTAACTATATCAATTCTTGAAAGGTTTAGGTATCTGGTACTGAGGAAAAGTTAAGCTTCTAATGACAGAAAAAGTTACAGATGCAAAGGCTGTCAGGAAAATTACTTGTTGCTTATTGTCTGCCACAATGTGGGGGGCACGGTGGCACAGTGGTTAGCACTGCTGCCTCACAGCGCCAGAGACCCGGGTTCAATTCCCGCCTCAGGCGACTGACTGTGTGGAGTTTGCACGTTCTCCCCGTGTCTGCGTGGGTTTCCTCCGGGTGCTCCGGTTTCCTCCCACAGTCCAAAGATGTGCAGGGTCAGGTGAATTGGCCACACTAAATTGCCCATAGTGTTAGGTAAGGGGTAAATGTAGGGGTATGGGTGGGTTTCGCTTCGGCGGGTCGGTGTGGACTTGTTGGGCCGAAGGGCCTGTTTCCACACTGTAATCTAATCTAATCTAAAAAAAAAATGTTGTATACCCATAAAAAAATAATTTGGAGGTGCCATTGTTGGACGGGGTGGACAAAGTTAAAAATCACACAACATCAGGTTATAGTCCAACTGGTTTATCTGGAAACATTAGCTTTCGGGAGCGCTCCTCCTTCAGGTGGTTTAGGAGTATAAGATCGTAGGACACAGAATTTATAGCAAACAGAAAAAAGTAATGCATTCTTTCCACTTGCTGAGCCTAGTCCTCAGTGGCATGATTGAATGAGTAAAGCTTCCCAAACAGAGGCATGGTGTAAGAATATTGTTGCCCCTCCCCACCTGCTGCAATGGCAAAATGACTGCTGCGATTGCATTTTGTCAGGATCATGCTCTACTCTTGTTGCCACTGAAATAACTCTTCAGAGGCTGGCGACCCATCACCAATCCCCCTTTATTTACAAATACATGGCCTTTGACAATAACACTGCCTCTTATTGAATCAGGCCTTCAGAGCCTCAATATCTCTGACATCCATGCTTTTTTTGTCAGCCAGGTCTCCCCGATTAGACCAGATTAACAAACCCAATCAGGGAACACATATACTATGAGGCAAACGTGAGGACTGCAGATGCTGGAAACCAGACTTTAGATCAGAGTGGTGCTGGAAAAGCGCAGCAGGTCAGGTGGCATCCGAGGAGCATGAAAATCAATGTTTTGGGCAAAAGCCCTTCATCAGGGAAGGGCATTTGCCCGAAATGTCGATTTTCATGCTCCTCGGATGCTCATATACTATGTGGGCCAGTTGGCTGACCTTGTTACAATCACTTGAAAACGTAGAACAGTGATAGCTGCATTTTGGAGAAAGAGATGAAGACACAGGAATTAACATTATGTGGTAATACTGCTGTTGATTTGAAAAGCAAGGTCGTGTTTTTGTTAAAACTTATCATATTGTTTGTAAAAATTGTTTTCCTGTTCAAAAGGAAATGAGCTATATTAGTGTTTTTCTTTTCTCATTTAAGTAATACAGAGTACAATGTTTCCCCACCAATAGGTGGAAAGGAGGGGAAAGTTTTGAATGAGTTCCTCAGCACGTTTTCACTACCTCACCAGTTATGTTCTGAGGAAGAATAGCCAGGGATGACCTTGAAGCTAATACAGAATAGTGTGAGGTGATGCACTTTGGCAGAAATGATGGGGAGCAATATTCCCTCCATGCCCTATGGCTGCATGACTGTGTAGCTACTGGGAAGCTCAGCACATGCCAGTTGGCAAGCTGATTAATGGCCTCAGCTTCTGGAAGATACTGCAATGCATTGACCTCTGAGGCCAGCACCGTGGGAAAATAAATTGCAGGGAATATTGAAAGGGAGAAGCAATATTGACTTAATGGCACAATTCTAAAGAGTGTGCATTGGACAGTGGAAAATGATAATGGGGGAGACTCAAGTACATCGGTCTTTAAAGGTGACAGGACTTAGTGAGAGAGTAGTCAGCAAAGCAGATAGGATTATAAATAAAGATATTGTGTTCAGATGCAAGGATCTGAGGGTGAACATCCAGAAAGCTCTAGTTGAGCCAACTGAAGTAGTGTGTTCAGTTCTGCTTAGCACACTTTGGGAAGAATGTGCGTCCTTGTGAGGGATACAGAGGAGATTTATAAGAATATTCCAGGAGTGAGGGATTTCAAGAATAGGATAATGTCAGAGAAGATGTGGGTTATCTCTTTGGAATAAAGATTGAAGAGGAAATTATATACAGCTGTGCGAGATTCTGAAAGATAAAATTAAAGAAGATAAAGCAAAACCTATTCCAGATAGACTTTACAGTCACAGATTTAGGTTTGAGCAAGTTATGCAGAGAGAATGTTCGAAAGACCCTATTTGAAGCAACAAATGTGCTGCCTGGAACTTGCTGTCTGCCAGGAAAGTGGAAATTCAGATGATCAAAAATTTCAAAATTCGATGGACCAATAAACTTCACATGCTGCTAGGATAGATAGAGAAATGGAGCTGACTGGATTGTTCAAAAGTGGACTAAGTGCTCTTGATGGGTTGCATAGGCTTTCTCTTCTGTTATGACTCTATGAATAACACTTAAAATGTGCAAACATATTAATGCATGAGATTAGACTTTTATTAATATTAGACCTAAACATTTTTTAAGAATTATCATAGAAATAAGAATTATTATGCACATTGTAAAACAACCATATAACCATATATTAACAACCCCTAATTAGGAGTAGCATTCCCTCCGTTCATTGTGCAGCAGCCTTCTTGACTGGAGGATAGATCAGGAAATTTAGAGGAAGGCCAAAAGGTGATTCCCAAACAGCCTGAATCAGGGGCAGCGTTCTGCCTTCACAAGCTCCTGTATCAACCCGTTTTGTGCCAACTGTCCTTTAGAAACCCTGGTATCAATCAATCTCCCTCAACCATCTCAGGTTGTGTACTTTTCCTAACTATTTTGCTGATGTATCATATTTAAACTGCTTCCGAATAAATTTAAATAAACTATCTGAAAATTACTTCCAAACAATCAATTGGCTACTTTAGGTGATCCCACATATCCCAAATCCTTCAACAGCCTTCTCAATGTAACCACCTAAAATATTTATTTTTCCTTAGGTATTTCAAACAGCAGATAACTAGAGGGTGAAAAGCAATACTGGTGATTCAAATTAGTTAAAGTAAGCAGCACTTTTTACCCTACAATATCTCCAGATCTCCGAAGTACTGAGCCTATTAGATGGAGAGGGAGATCTTGTTTGACCAATTTAACTGAAATCGTTTTGAAACAATGACTGAATACATTGAAAAGGGAGTTGATGTGGTTTAGATGAACTTTAATAACGTCTTCGACAAGATATCACAATGGAAAGCTGGTCTGAAAGTAAAAGCCTCATGGGATCCAAGGCAAATTGACAAACTGGATCAAATATTGGCTTACAGGTAGGAGGCAATGGGTGATGATGGAGAATTGTTCTTGTAATTGGAAGTCGGTGAGAATTCTGCACCACAGGGACTGGTGCTGACTCCCTTGCTGTTTGCTAAGTTTCATAATGGCTTGAGTGTGAATGTAGAAGTTAGAATTTGCGGATCTAAGTTTGCAGATGACGCAAACATTTGTGTTATTGATAGTGAGGAAGGTAGCCTCAGGCTACAGTCTGATGTCATAGAGTCATAGAATCATAGAGATGTACAGCATGGAAACAGACACTTCGGTCCAACCCGTCTATGCTGACCAGATATCCCAACCCAATCTAGTCCCACCTGCCAGCACCCGGCCCATATCCCTCCAAAGTCTTCCTGTTCATATACTCATCCAAATGCCTCTTAAATGTTGCAATTGTACCAGCCTTCACCACTTCCTCTGGCAGTTCACTCCATTCACGTACCACCCTCTGTGTGAAAAAGTTGCCTCTTAGGTCTCTTTTATATCTTTCCCCTCTTACCCGAAACTGTCTAGTTCTAATGCTCTTTAGTTCTGGACTCCCTGACCCCAGGGTAAAAGACTTTGCCTATTTACCCTATCCATGCCCTTTATAATTTTGTAAACCTCTATAGGGTCATCCATCAGCCTCCGACGCTCCAGGGAAAACAGCCCCAGCCTGTTCACCCTCTCCCTATAGCTCAAATCCTCCAACCCTGGCAACATCCTTGTAAATCTTCTCTGAACCCTTTCAAGTTTCACAACATCTTTCTGATAGGAAGGAGACCAGAATTGCATGCAATATTCCAACAGTGGCCTAACCAATGTCCTGTGAAGCCGCAACATGACCTCCAAACTCCTGTACTCAATACTCTGACCAATAAAGGAAAGCATACCGAATGCCTTCTTCACTATCAGTTGATAAATTAAGCAGAGCAATGGCAGTGAAATTTAATCCTGATACATGCAAAGTGATTCATTTTGGGAGCTCTAATACAAGAAGAATATATGCAATGAATGCTAGGTCTTGAGGTAGTACTAAGGAACAAAGGGACCCATAAATCGCTGAAGGTGTCAGCACAGGTAGACAGGCTGGTGAAGAAGATGTACATGAAGCTTGCCTTCTTTCGCCGGACATAGAATATAGAAGAAAGGAAGTCTTGCTACAACATTATAAAATATTGGTTAAGTCACAGATGAAATATTGTGAGCATTTCTCATTACCACACTACTGGATGTACATAACTACACTGAAGAGACTGCAGAGGACATTCACCAGGAAATTGCCTGGAAAGAAAAGTCTCAAATATGTATAGAGACCAGATAGGTTGGGTTAGTTTTCCTTGGAGCAGAAGAGGCTGAAGAGGGAGGTGGGGGATCCAAATGAAGAATGCAAAATTATGAGAGGCATGGATCATGAAAATCTCTTCCCCATGGCAGACTTTCCAAGACTGGGAGGCTCATGTTTAAGGTGAGGAGCATATTGTTTAGAGAAGATCTGAGGGAAAATCTTTTCATCCAGAGGGTGCTAGATATATGGACAGTGCTGTCTGAAACAGTGGTCAAGGAAAGTACTCTTGCAACATTTAAGAAGCATCTGGATGTATTCTTAAAAGGCTGGGACATAGTAAGCTATGGACCAAGTGCATGTGAGTGGGATTAGTGTAGTTTTGTGTTTATTTGTCAGCATAGACATGGTGGACTGAAGAACCTATTTCTAGGCTATATGACTCTGTGACTAAATTTTAAACAGTGTCCTAAATTTTCCAAAGCCCTACAGTCGATATTCCAGTGTATGGGGACCTTGTGGAATCCTTGTTGAAACAAACTGAAGGAATTATCCATGAAATCCAATCTTTTATTGGCCAGTTCCTTTATACCTGGAGCCCTCAAAGTCTGCATTTAAATCAGAGAATTCAGATGCTTTGGATGAAATTAAGTACAATAGTTACTCAGGGAAAGTTAGCCTCTTAAATATATCCACCCCCAATGTGGACCCAATTGCTCCCACCCAACCTACACTGAACACAGCATTGCTTACCTGGTTGCCCTGCCAAATAAGACCCTAGCACTCTATCAACTTGGCACCTTACCAGTAGTCCACTGCTATCCTATCCCTGGCACTCTAACCCCCTCCTCAGCTGGCACTGTAGCCTCCTACACACTAATGTCACACTTTATGGTGTAGCTGCAAAAGTTGTTGGCAAGGTTTTTAGATTTCAGTATACAGCAACTGTCTGCTGTGAAAAGGAGGCATGGGTTCCCTTTGTCTGACAGTTCTATGCTATGAAAGAACTGTCAGAATGTAAATATAGCTCTGCATTTCTGAAGGATCTCTAATCTGGATCTCTTTTCATAAATTTCTTTTGTAAAGCAGAAAGGTCCAGAGTGGCAATCATGTGAGATTGCCAATCTTCAGAAATATCAATCCAATGTGCCTTTGATTCGCACCTCGTGAAAGTCTTTTTTATAACTTATTGCAAAATCAAAAAGAATTACTTATATCCTACTGATACTATCTGTACTATTAAGAGATAGATCAGAAGAAAACTAAATGACTGTGTACAATTATTGACTTATTGCTTTTATATGTGCTTTTGTATATATTGCTTTTAATATTGATACTATTCCAAGCTTGTGAAGCCCACTTGATATTAAAAGTTGAGGAAATTTCCATCTCTGGAATAGTTTACCATGTATATTGTATCTATGTGTATGTGAATCCACAAAGACGTAATGTTGACTACAATGAAGATCTTGTCAAAAAAAATCACAAAGTGAACTGTTTCCTCAGAGGTCTTGTTTGTCTTCTCTCAGGGAAATCTACAGAGACAGCACAATAACCTCGCGTTGAATGTTATATCTGATCCAAAATCTATGTTAGTGATTACGTAACAAAATAATAATTCATGGAGCATGGGTGTGAAAAGAAAGATACCGTGCCTTTTCTGGAATAGTTTTTGTTAAATCAAAAGAGTAAAGGGAGCCAAATGATAACAGACAACAATTTTTTTTTTGCCATGAAACTGCTGTATATTTTAAAACTGTGTAATGGAAAACTTAGAGCTACAGTCAAGTTGGTGTACATGATTATTCAGATGTTTGGTTATTCCCTGGGTGCTAAATCCATTGATTACAAACTAAACCTTCAAGGCAAGATTTGTAGTGAAACTGCGAAAAGATTCAGAAAGAACGTGTAACCCATTTTGGCATGAATACTAAATTGAGAACATCCTTCCCCTGAGCCTTCTAAAATAGTTCATTTATTCAAAACTTCTTTTTAAATAGATTTTAAAAAGTGATAAATAGAGGATATATGCACAAGGCACACACACTGACCTTGCAGTTAATTTACAGAATGTTAACTTAGGAATACGGATAGCAGATCTAAAGTGAGTTAATACCTTCATTGAAATGGTAGTTGAAGGTATTTCATATCAACATATTAAGCATTATGACCCAGGTAGCCTATAGAGTTATTCTGAAGCCATTGATTTGGCATTTAAATTGTGTAGACTATTATCAACAAGATATTGAAAAAAGACTGCCTGAAGAAAAAATATTTAGTTAAGTACCTATCTTTTTTTTTGCAGACACGCAATATAAGAATACAAATAATTTCAAATTATTTCATGTTAGCATTCATATTCTAATAGAAAAAAAAGACAAATTTTCTTCCAGTTCTCTGTCCAGACACAAAACAAAAGTATTATTTACATTAAATAATGTGCTTAATTCAGGTATTTGTTTCCTGACACTATAATAATGCTGATGTTTCAGGAATGAAGTGAGACATTGATATATTTTGGTCTTGACTATTGCATTAAGAAGAGGACATAGTCAGAAAGTTTATGGACTTTGCAGTTATTGTATTGCAGTCAATTAGCTGGACATCATAGAAAATGAATTCTCTGGTGATGTTAATCAGGGAGCCTTGGCTGACGGATAAAAGCAGGAGTGTCAGACATCCCGCCCACTCAGAAAGTTGGCCCTAAAGGAGCTGGGTCAGTATCAAGGGCTCTCCACATGCAAATAAAGGCTGACTTGGTGACCAGATACTGGCCTCTACGGATTTATTTCGGTCTCGAAAGGCAGAAAGGCCTACTTCTGTACCTTAATGAATCTGTAATTCAGTTCCATGGTTCACAGTAGAAACTCATGAGTAAATGAACATTTGGAAAACAGTGGCAGGATTGGAGCAACTTTACATGGACTTATGAAAGTTATATCATACTTCACAAATCTCCTGGAATTCTTCCGGAGTGTAACTAATAGACTTGACGAGGGGACATCAGTGGATGTAGTTTATTTGGGACTTTATAAGACTTTTGACAAAGCTCCATGTCAGTGATGAATATGTAAAATGAAAGTGAATTAAGATAGGTGGAAAAATAGTTGGAAAACATGAAACCTAGTGTAAGAAAAACTGGTCTTCTTTTTTTCCCAAATTGCAGACCGTGACTAATGGATATTGCAGGGATCTGTCCAAGAACCCCAACTATTCTCAATATGTATTAATGATTCATATGAGGGAACTAAATGTAATATCTCCAAATTTGCATACAATGCAAAGCTAGTTTGAAGGATGAGCTGTGAGCAGGATGTGACGATGCTTCAGTGTGATTTGGACAAACTAAATAAATGAATGGCCAATGCAGTATAATGCAGATAAGTGTGAGGTTACCCACTTGGATGGCAAAAACAAGAAAGCAGATTATTATTTAAATGACTATAGAGGAGAAGGAGAATGTTCAACCTCATACACCAGAATGTGAGCATGTAAAAGCAGAAAATCGTTTAAAAAAAGCAAATTTTATCTTGGTTTTCATAACAACAGCATTTGAATCTTGGAGCAGGGAGGTCTTGCTCAGTTAGATAAGGCTTCACTGAGTCTTTGACTGGAGTATTTTGTGCTGCTTTGGTCTCCTTATGTGAGGAAGGATGTTTTTACGACAGATTGTTTATCAAGCCGATTCATAGAATCGTAGAATCATACAGTACAGAAGAGGCCCTTTCTCCCATTAAGTCTATACTGTCAAAGGGATACTACTACAGATTGTTCTGCTATAACGCCCATTTTATCAATGCAAATTCATTGTAACGTGATTGAATTGGGGACACTGTTTCTGCAGTGCAAACTTTTAAAATGTGTGTTGGCTGTAACATAATTACAGCGCCAACACTTTAAGTGCTGTTTCTAAAGCGTGATTTTTCTATAACGCAGAGTTACACAAGAACACAAACATCATGTTATAGAAAAATGGACTTTACTTGCTCTAATCTCACTTTCTTGCAGGAAACCCACAGCCATGAATGTTATGAGTATTCTTTGTCTTCTTCCTTCTTTCAAAGTGCATCATGTCATATTCATCATGGTTAAATTCCCTCTGTTACTGATCTGTCCATCCAACCAATTAATTTATATCCTTCTGCAACTTAACAGCTTTCCCCTCACTATCTTTGTGTCATCCACAAAGTTATTATCACCCTCCCACATTCTCATCTCATTTATAATGTGATAAATAATAAGTTACCCAACACTGATCCTTGTGGTATGCCACTGCACACCGCACTCCAGTCAAATAAGCTGTCTTCTACCATCACCCTCTGTCTTCTGTCACTAGTTTTGGATCCAACTTTTCCCATAGATCCCATGAACTTTTACCTTCTTCATCAGTTTTCCATGTGGGACCTTGCTGAAGACCTTGCTGGAAACCATATAAACTGTATCAATTGCTCAGCCTTTATCCAAATACTTGGTCACCTCCTCAAAAATCTCTACCAGACTTGTTAAGCATGTCCACCCTCTGGCAAAGTATGCTTACTACCCCAATCAAACCTTTTCTCTTATAATATAGAGTAAGTTTGTCCTTTACTATTTTCTCCAATAGTTTCCCTACCACTGATCTTCGACTCATTGGTGTATAGTTCCCTGGTCTATTTCTACCACCCTTCGAGGAAAGCAAAGTCATAATACCTGTCCTCCAGTCCTCTGGCATCGATCTTGTGCTAGAGAAGATTTGAAAATTTAGGTCAGGGTTCTTGTAATTTCCTGTCCTTCCTGCACAGCGGCGTGGGATACAGCTCATTTGGACCTTGGGATTTGTCCATTTTTAAATCCATAAAATTCTTCCACATCTCCCCACTTCTTTTGTCAAACTGGTTTAAAACTTCATGGTCTATCATGTCAAATTTTGTACTTGCTTCCTCCTTCTTCCAAGTAATGACGGATATGATGTACTCATTTAACACTCGAACAATGTCCTCTGGCATCACGCACAAATTGTCCCCTGAGTCCCTAATAAACACTACTGTTTCCCTGGTTATTTACATCCACTTGATACACTTGTTGATTATCTTGGGATGCTCCTTAATTTTGCCTTCCAACTTTTTCTCACAACTGCTTTTGTTTCTTAATTACTTTCATGAACCATGGAAGCGGCAGGGACAGACCACTATAAACACCGGAGGAAACATCAAAGAAGCGCTTCGCAGGAGGCTCCCAAGCACTGATGATGTCGCCTAGCCAGGGGACGAAACGTTTGCAACAAAAACTTCCAGCTCGGCGAACAGAACCACAACAACGAGCACCCGAGCTACAAATCTTCGCACAAACTTTGAACCCCCCCTCCACTCTGCTCTTTTATTGCTCGTCTAGTGCCTCCCCTGTCTTGCTCCCCTGTTATAATGCTCTTTTTTTACATCTTTTTCAAACCTGCATGTATTTCCAGGCATCCATGTTTCTCTGGGCTTGTTGCTCCTACATTTCACTCCAAAGGGCACAGGTTGGGCCTGTAGTCACCCCAATATCTCCCATGATTCTTCTGTAGATTTACCCTCAAGTCCCTGTTTCCAGTCAACTTTGGCCAGATTCTGCCCAATTTCATAAAATTTGCCTTACCCCAAACCAAAACCCTTTTTACTTCGGAGTCCAAGTTCAGGATTCACTTAAGGTTAACATGCAGGTTCAGTTGGCAGTTGGGAAGGCAAATGCAGTGTTAGCATTTGTCATTCAAGGACTAGAATACAAGAACAGAGGTGCACTGCTGATGCTGTATAACACCCTGGTTAGACCACATTTGGAATATTGTGAGCATTTTTGGACTCATATCTAAGGAAGAATGTGCTGGTATTGGAGGCAGTCAAGAAGACCCTTAACTGAATGATTCCATGGATGAAGGGGTAGCTGGGGCCCCTTGGTCTCTATTGGATGGAGTTTGGAAGGTTGAGAGAAGATCTCATTGAAACTTAAAGAATACTGAGAGGCCTGGATACTATGGGAGAACACATTTCCAATACTAGGAGAGGCCAAAACCCAATGACACAGCATCAGAATGAAGGAACTGAAATGAGGGAGATTTCTTTCAGGGTGGTGAGTCTGTGAACCCATTACGATCGAAGGCCACGTCATTCAATGTATTTAAGACAGGGATAGATCCTAAAGTAAGGAGATCAAGAGTTCCGAGAAGGCAGGACAATGGAGTTGAGAAACATATTAGTCATGATTGAATGATGGAGCAGGCTCAGTGGACTGAGTGGCGTAATTCTGCTCCAATATCTTATGCTGTCATATACCTTACAGTAAAAGAACAGGTGGTAATTTTTAAGCAAACAAATTAAGAACTAAGGAAATAAAATGGGGATATAGGGCCAGGTGACGTGTTGTACCTACATGATGTGGGAGGTGGTGGACCCTATTGTGGTTCATACTGACCCAAATTTGAATCAAATGTTGTCTGGTTGAGAAACTTTGGCTCAGAGTGAAGGTGCTGGAATCTGAGCTTTTAACGTTGTAACACATCAAGGAGAGGGTGAGTTACCTGGATGCTGAGCTTCAGGAGGCAGTCACACCCCTTAAATTAACTACCTTGAACTCGATTGGTGGTCAAAGAGTGGAGAGCGTGACCCCGATTGAGGGACGGGAAAGGGACTCAGGAATCTCATCTTTGACTTGTTTAACTTGTCGTGGATGAGAACGAAGCCTGTTGGGAGGCTGAGCAAGCTGGCCATAGCACCATGGTACAAAGAGCTATTCAAGTGGAGAGAAAAAAAAAAGAAAATTGAAGGAACAGAGATGAGGAAGAATTTCTTCAGCCAGAGGAACTCATTATCACAAAAGACTGAGGAGGCCAAGTCATTGAGTACATGTAAGAGAGACAGAATTGTTCCTGACTGACAAGGGGATCAAAGGTTATGGAGAGAAGGCAGGAGAATGAGGTTGAGAGACATAATGGTCATGACCGAATGTAAAACAATCTCGATGGGCCAAATGGCCTAATTCTGCTCTTATGTGTTATGGTCCTATAGGTGTGTAAAGCAGGAACAGTGTATTGACTTTGATTATCAAAATGAATTGTGAATTAAGCTCAAAGCGATGACTGGCCTACTTCTGTTTTTCTTTGTTTCTATATATTGTTTTGTAGTCATATATTTCTCTCTGTTTGTGCCACGTATTTTCCCAACAATTTTTGTATTAATTTTTTTATTTCTTCATGGGCATCACTGGCTACAGAAGCATTCATTGCCCATCCACAGTTGCCCAGAGGGCAGCTTAGACTCCACCACATTGCTGTTGTTCTGGAGTCACATGTGGGTTAGATTGGGTAAGAATGACAGATTTTCTTCTCTCAAGGGGGAGTAGTGAACCACATTGTTAATATGTAAGTCCCAGAGCTACGTTTAAGTCACAATCTTGAGATGACTTAAGGTTTTATTTAAAAAGTGTGTGTGTGTATGCATGCGAGAGAGTGGGAGAGTGTGAGTGTGTGTTTGCATGTGTGTGTCCTTGGTACAATGTGTGTTTGAGTGTGGCGGAATAAAAGCCTGTGAGAGGATGTGTGTGTGGGTGTGAGTGTAGGGGCTGTATCTGTGTGTGTCTGAGACAGAGTGTGTGTATGACAGAGGGTCTGCTTGTGAGTGTAAGTATGCAAGTGTGTGTGAGAGTGTATAGTATAGTGGGGTCACCTACAGTGTGACATGAACCCAAGGTCCCGTTCAGGCCATCCTCATGGGTACCGAACTTGGCAATCAACCTCTGCTTAGCCAGTCTGCATTGTTGCATATCCCGAATGGGGGATGGTCACCCGAAGATCTGAGGCCAAATATCCCTGACCACTGAAGTGCTCCCCAACTGGGAGGGAATATCCCTATATGTTGATTGTTGTGCAGTGTCCATTCATCTATTGTCTACTTGGTCTCACCAATGTGCCATGTCTCGGGTGTCCTTGCCTGCAGTGTATGAAATAGACAAGATTAGCCGAGCCACATAAGTACCTGCTGCATACATGGTGGGTGGTATCCCCATGTGTAATGGTGGTATCCAGTTAAAAATCACACTACACCAGGTTATAGTCCAACAGGTTTAAATGGAAGCACACTAGCTGGTGGTATCCATGTTCACATTCTGACACATCTTGCAGTGGTTGCCAAGACAGGGTTGTATCAGTGTTGATAACTTCAGTGAAGTTATCCGGAAGGCTGGGCAGTTTGGTGCGAAACAATGGTCTGTTTAAGATTTGGCAACTTTTTTTTAAATAGTGAGAAGTAGAAGGTCTTGATGAGGTGCTCATCCTCATCAATAATGAGTTGCAGGCTGCAAAGAACATGTCGTAGTTTCTCTGCTCCTGGGAAGTACTGCACAACGAAGGGTACCCAATCAGTTGCATCCCATAGTCTATCTCCTGAGAAGGTCATTATAGTTTCTCACTGTGGCACGCTGGAACTGGCGATCGATGAATTCAGCATCGTACCCTGTTCTTGTGAGAGCATCCTTCAGCTCCTTCAGGTGTCCATCGCGTTCCTCCTTATCTGAACAGATCCTGTGTATGTGTAGGGTTTGACCATAGGGGATGGCTGTTTTAAAGTGTTTAGGGTTGAATCTAGAGAAGTATAGCATCATGAGATTATCAGTGGGTTTGCGATAGAGTGAAATACTGAGGTGCCTATCCTTGATGGAGGTGAGTGTGTCCAAGAATGAGACAGATACCAAAAAGTAGTCCATGGTAAGTCTGGTGGAATGAAACTCATTGATATCACTGTGCAGTTCTTTCAATGACTCTTGCCATGGGTCAAGAGGAAGAAAATGCTGTCAATACATCTGGTGTGTACTGTTGGTTGGAGGTCCTGTGTAGCAAAGAAGTCTTGTTTGAATTTGTGCATGAAAATATTGGCATATTGGGGTACACATTTTGTCCCCATGGCTGTTTCATATATCTGGATGAAGAACTGGTTGTCAAAGGTGAAAACGTTGTGGTCAAGGATGAAGCAGATGAGTTGTAGGATGCTGCTCGGAGATTGGCAGTTGTTGGTGTTGAGTACTGAGGCTGTTACAGTGATGCTGTCATTGTGGGGGATGGTGGTATAACGTGTTGAAATGTCCATTGTGACGAGAAATGTTCCCGGTTTGACTAGTTCGTGGGTGCTGAGTTTTTGGAAGAAATTTATGGTTTCGCGACAGAAGCTGGGGGCCCCTGAACAATGGGTTTCAGGATGCCCTCAACATAACCAGAGAGGTTCTCACACAGGGTGTGTTGGTTTTGTGTATCTTCAAAAGGCGGTAGAAGTCCCCTATGTGAGAAATACGTGGGATGAAAGTGTGTAGGGTACTCTGAAGGACTGGATCAAAAGTCTTGATTAATCTGTTCAGTTGACGAGTGTGTCCTTTAGATGGATTGGCTAGTAGTTGCCGGTTTGTTCAATATATCATTTTAATTGCATGACACTGTGATCTTTTGCTATAAATTCTGTGTCTTATGATCTTGCCCCACTAGCTACCTGATGAAGGAACAGCGCACTAAAAGCTCATACTTTCAAATAAGCCTGTTGGACTGCAACCTGGTGTTGTGTGATTTTTAAATTAATGAAGATAGAGCTTGCTGGGGTAGACTGGGAAAGATGCTTAGAAAATCAATGACAGACCTTTAAGAAAATGGTTAATGACTCAGAGGAAAGCCATCTTTCAGTGAGAAAGAAAGATTCCAAAAAGGGAGTAAGCTCATCGTGGTCAACCAGGGAAGTTAAGGAAAGCATCAAACTGTATGAAAAAAGAAATATATAAGGTAGTAAAGACCAGTGGTAAACCAGAGGATTGAAATTTTTTGACAAAAATAAAGAGAGAGAAAATAAACTTTTGAGGGTAAACTTGAAAGTAATATCAAAACAGAAAGCAAGAGCTTCTTTGAATATATACAAAGGAAGAGAATCCAAAAGTGAGCTTAAGCCCCTTACATCAAGAGGCTGAGGAAATAATAATGGGGAATCAGGAAATGGCAGATGTGTTAATAAATATTTTGTATTAGTCTTCAATGCAGAAGACACTACTGGTTTTCCAGAAATGCTAAATAATCAAGGGTCATGGGTTGCAGGGGGGGTGAGGGAGAGTAAATAAATATAATGACTATCCCTGGTGAGAAAGTGCTAGAGAAATTAATGGATAATGACTGAAAAATACCATGGACTACAGACCTGATAGGATGCATCCTGGGATATTAAAGAAAATAGCTAGAGATGTCGTGGATGGACTGATAATAATTTTCCAGGAATCCTGAAGTTCTGGAAGAGTGTCAACAACAGTTTCAAAAAGGGAAGGAAACAAAAGGGCAGCACGGTGGCTCAGCGATTAGCACTGCTGCCTCTCAGCACCAGGGACCCATGTACGAATCCTATAAGTTTCTTAGGGGGCTTGAAAGGACAGATGTGTTTCCTACGTGGGAGATTCTAGAACCAGAGAGCATAATCTCAGAGTAAGGGGTCACTCAGTTACGACAAAGATAAGGACAAAAGTAGATGTAATGTTTGGCTTAAGAAAAACTGCAGACAATGGTGGCTCAGTGGTTAGCACTTCTGCCTCATAGTGCCAGGGACTTGGGTTTGATTTCATCCTTGGGCTACTGCCTGTGTGAAGTTTGCATATTCTCCCCATCTCTGTGAGGATTTCCTCCAAGTGCTCTGGTTTCCTCCCACAGTCCGAAGATATGCAGTTTAGATGGATAGGCCATGCTAAATTTCCCATAGTGTCCAGGGATTTGCAGGCTAGATGGAATAGCTGTGATAAATCCAGGGTAACAGAGACAGAGTATGAGGTTGGGTCTAGGTGGGATACTTCTCAGAGGGTGATGGTGAACTCAATGGGCTGAATGGCTTGCTTCCACTTTGCAGGGATTATATGGTTATATTCTGTGATGATTCAGATCTTTAAGGTTTTATTGTTAAGGTTTAATTGGACGTGACAATATGCAATTACAGAAAATGGATAAAACAAAACATAAAAAATAGATCTTGTATTTAAAAGAAAAGCCTGTTTTGGTTAGGAGGTAGCTACATAAATTGATTGTCAATGGGAACCATTATTTTTTGTAGTAAAATGGATCCACTTGGAGATTTTTTCAACTTGTTTTCTGCACAGTGGAATGTCTGGAACAGTACATAAAGTCCTTTGTTCTTCTTTCAGAATCGGTAGAATTCTTAACCACAGGGAGTGTAGAGGCTGTGTTCAATAGAATTGCTCCAATGCTGAAAGAGACCATTCAGCCAGTCATGACTGCATTGACCCCATGGTACTAAGGAAGCAGTGCTAACCATTGTGCCAACGTTCCACTCTATGTTGTTCAATATGTTCGATATGTAAATATGTATACATATCAATATATTATTCAATGTATGAGGCTGAGGTACAGATTTTTCTTGAATAAGGATAATCGGGTTTTATGAGGAAAGCAGAGTTGAGGATTATCAGATCAGCCATGATCTCATTGAGTAGCAGAGCAGACTTGATGGGCCAATGGTCAATGTATTGTTCAGATGAAATTATCAGTTTCTTAAAGGTCTGATCAAAAAGACACATGTACTTAAATAGATTAAGCTAATAAATTAGCTATATATTGAATATATACAAATTAATGAGTGAATTTATGAGCTTAATCTACTTCTTGTACAAACTGATGAGTCTCACTGCCTTGTCTTCACACCAGGGATTTTGGATCGCATGAACGAGGAGCTGTATCTCCATGACTGTAGTGTTGTGAACCCCAGTTTGATGATGAAGGTTGATAGTCCCAGTCTCATAAACCCAGTCCAATGAGTGGGACAAAATTCTTCATATTAATTCTATTCTGGTTATGTGCAGCATAATCTTTTCATAGTACTTTATGTACTTTTCCATTCATTCCATTGTGTAGGAAAAAAAAGTTGAAAAAATCTCCAGGTGGATCTGTACTAACTACATAAAAGGATGTTTCCCATTGACAATTAGCATTTACCTCCCAGTCAAAATAGACTGTCTGTCTTTATCATGCCAGGCCTATTTTCATGTATTTTTTCCATTTTCTGCAATTGCTCATTGTCACATCCAATTAAACCTTGACGATAAACCCTTAAATGTCTGGTCTGGAGATTTTCTATGAGCAACACGACACCTAGTTTTTGTGTTCTTCCAATTTACAAGAAGACCCAGTAAAAGTGGTGGTGCAGTTTTTGTTTATGCTCAGGAGGGAATTGTCCCTGGAGTCCTCAACATTGATTCTGAAATTCATGAAGTCTCATGACATCAATTCAAACAGGAGCAAGGAAACCTGCTGATTACCACTTTCCTCAGCTGATGACTCAGCATTCCTCCATGCTGGACAGTATTTGAAGAAGCTCTGAAAGTGGCAAGGGTGTACTTAGGTTGTAGGACTCCAATGCCCAGCACCAAGAGTGTCTCAGTAGTGCTAAAGAACAGTGATATATTAGCTCTGCAGCAAGAGGACAGAAAATGAAATAGCAAGAAAACACTTGACCTGACCTGACTCTCTCCAATCTGCCTTGTGCAGATGTATCTGTCCATGACAGTATTTGTGGAAGTGACAAGATGGCTGAAGGCACTGTCCAGTCTTCAGTTGGGAGAGTTTGGATATGACCAGCCTCCAGCGGCCCCTGCCTCCTCGCTCTGTGGCCTGCTACTGATGCTTCCCTGCATTGAACCCTGCCCTCAGCTGGCTCTTGCCCGTAACATAGCTCCTTTCCACAGAGCTAGGTCGCTGCAACTCAAGGGTGGCACAGTGGCTTATGGTGCCTCACAGCACCAGGGACCCGTGTTCAATCCATGCTCAGGTGATTGCCTGTATGAAGTTTGTCCCTGATGAAGGGCTTATGCCCAAAACGGCGATTCTCCTGCTCCTTGGATACTGCCTGACCTGCTGTGCTTTTTCAGCACCACACACTTGACTCTAATCTCCAGCATCTGCAGTCCTCATTTTCTCCTGCATGGAGTTTACACATTCTCCCCTTGTCTGCGTGAGTTTTCTATGTGTGTTTCGGTTTCCTCCCACAGTCCAAAGATGTGCAGATTATGTGGACTGACCATTTTAAATTGTCCATGGATGTGCTGGCTAGGTGGATTAGCCATGGGAAATGCAGGGTTACAGGGCTAGGTTAGGGAGGTGTTCTGGATGAGATGCTCTTTGGAGGGTCATTGTGGATTCAATGTGCCTGACAGCCTGTAGGGATTCTATGGCAACAACACAGTTCTTGTGGGGGCAAACTCCTGCCCTCACATTAATGTTGTGTGATAATAACCCTGTACAAAATAGATTAGATTACATCTGTTAATTTAAGGTTGGGAGGCAGAATTGTATTCAACCACAATCCATAAACTTATAAGCCAGGATATCCCCTGCACTACCATTGCTATCAAGTATAGGAACAGAAGGAATAAGGAATCAATTCTTGTTCAATAGCAACATTCCGACATTCCGAGCAGCACCAGATATAACTACTAATAGGGAAGGGTCATTCGACCCAAAACATTAATTCTGATTGCTCTCCACAGATGCAGTCATATCTGCTGAGCTTTTCCAGAAATTTCTATTACTGTTACAGCATCCAAAGTTCTTTTGGTTTTTAAAACTATTAATGTAATGTCAACTTGGTGAAGGGACGACATAGGAACAATTAATTGTGTGTCAAGCAGCATAGGCATAAAGTGATGGACAGGGATAAGCATTTCCACAACCCATGGATCAGATCTAAGCTCTGCTGTTGTGCCACATCCAGTTGTGAACAATTAAAGAAAACACAATAAGAAGATGCTCCACACATATCCGCATCATCAATGATGGGTAGTCCAGTGCATCAGTGCAAAAAAATAAGGTGAAGCATTTGCTAAGTGGGTGATCCACTTTGGTCTTCTCGAGAGGTCCCCAGCATCACAGGTATGTCTTCAGCTAATCTGATATATTTCATGTAACATCAAGAAATACCTGATGGCACAGGATACTCAAAGGTTATGGATTCTGACAAAAATCCAGAAATTACACTGGGGATTTTTCTGACGTTATTGTAGCCTCAGTCTGAATATGGACAAAAGAACTGAATTCCAGAGTGTGGAAAAAGTGACTGCACTTGACATCAAGGTTGTATTTGGTAAAATGCGACATTAAGGAGTCCTGGCAAAACTGAAGTCAATGGGACACAGTTAGTCAACTCTCTGTGAGCCAGAGTTATATCTGGCATTAAGGAAGATGGTTCTGGTCATTGAAAGTCAGTCATTTTCAGCTCCAAAACAATTCTACAGGAGTTCCTTAGTATGGTGTACAAGACCAAACCATCTTCGGTTGAGTCGTTAATAATCTCCCCAAAATCATAAGGACAGTAATTCAACAAGGCATCTTCAATGGTACCTTCCAAACCGACCAATCTCTACCACCTAGAAGGATAAGAGCAGAAGGAAGCCATTCAGGCTATCAGTTAGGCACTGTTGTTACTTGTTGTTTCCCTCTTTCTCTGTGCAATACTGCAAATTCTTCTTTTTCAAATAATAAATTGACTTCTTCTTGAAAACTTTGATTGAATATTCCTTAACCACACACTCAGGCAGTTAATTCCAGATCAGAACTTGTGGGAAAAGACTTGTGCTTACTTTTCTGATTACCTTAAACCTGTGCCCTCTTGCCTTAAATTCTTTCACCCTTAGGAACAATTTCCCCCACTCAACTCCATTTTTAAATTTCCCAATCAAATCTTCTCTCAACCTTCTCTAAGGAAAATAATCCAAACTTCTGTAATCTATTTATATAACAAAACTTGTTCCATCCAGAATCATTCTCAAAACCCTTTTCTGTACACTCTTTCATGTTAATGTCTTCAAATGTTTTCAAATGTTTGACACCAAGAACTGAACTGGAATTGGGAGAATAGTGTGTAGTGGTAATTCAGTGGTTCTGATTAATGCTCTAATGTTAAGCATTCAAATTCCCATGGGAGCAGGAGGACATTTAATTTGATGATAAGAAAATCAACAATTAAAAAGTAATTTCAGCAATGATGAGCATGAAGTTATAACAATGGTTCTAACAAATAAAAATGATTTACTGATTTCTTTTAAAGAAGGAAATCTGCCATCCTTACCTGATCTGACCTACATGTGACTCCAGACCCACAGCAATACAGTTGACTTTTAACTGTACTTTGACCTGGCTGAGCAATTCATTTAGTTCCAGAACAATTAAGGATGGACAACAAATGCTGGCTTTGATTGCTACTCCATTGACAAAATAAGGGAAAAAGTGTGTCTGAACACATTTTCATACAGGTTTAACATAAGCCCCATAACATAAGTGTATTCTACACACTTAATAATTCATGCCTCTAGGATACAGTATGCTTTATAAATTGCACTCTCAACCAATCCTTCCATATTATGCGCATATTCATCGCTCCTGCACCTCCTTTAGATTTTATATTGTCTCTCCAATATTTTTGTGCCAAACTGAATCACTTCACACTTCTCATTTTCTTCGGTGGAACTTCATCTATATCTACCTCACCCCTCACCTGACATGACCCTCGAATGGGAGAGCAGCACGATGGTTCTCGGTGACTATGGCAACGCTACTTTTAATCAACATTATTGATATTATATAGGGAAAGATACCCAGAGGCAGAATCCCCAGCAGAAGATAGGCTCAATCCTGATAAACAGTAAGGGTTTATTAACATCAATAGTGGAAAAACTTATAGAAGCCATAATACAGGACAAGTTAAATGTACACTTAGTGAAAGATATGTTAATATCAGACAGCCAACAAAGATTTGACAAGGGCAGGTCATGCCTGACAAATGTAATTGAGTTCTTTGATGTGATAACAGCAGTGAATGTGGGTAGTGCTGTGGCTGTTGTATATTTAGATTTCCAGAAAGCATTTGATACTGGTGCCACATGGCAGCTTGACTAGCAAATTAGAAAGGTTTGAGGTTTATGGGTTCTAGGCAGCATAGGTTAGAAGTTGGCTAAAAAATGGGGAACAAAGGGCATTTTTCATATTGGAAATGAGTTATAAGTTATCTTCTCCAGGATTGGTTTTGGGATCCTTGTTTTTCTGATTTGGAAATAGGTATTGAGGGCAAAATATTTACATTTGCAGACGATACTAAGCTGAGAAAAATGGTGAGTTGTGGGCATGATGCTAAGCAACATCAGAGTTGACAAGTTAGCCCAATAGGCAACACCTGGCAGGTTGTTAATGCAGTGGTAATGTGTGGTAATGCATTTTGGTAGAAGAAGCATGGAGAGACAATACAGGCTCAATGGTACAACTTTGAGAGATGTACAGGAGCAGAGGGAACTCACATGCATGATTCTATGAAGGTGGCCAGGCAAGTTGAAACAAACCTGCGTCACATTTCTCCCCTCCCCTCCATTCAAGGCCCCAAGGGAGCCTTCCCCATCCATCAGAGTTTTACCTGCACTTCCACATATATCATTTACTGTATCCATTACTCCCGTTTGCGGTCTCCTCTACATTGGGGAGATGGGGCACCTACTCACGGAATGCTTCAGGGAACATCTTCAGGACACCCGCACCAACCAACCCCACCGCCCCATGGTCGAACACTTCAATTCCCCCTCCCACTCTGCAGAGGATATGCAGGTCCTGGGCCCCCTCCATTACTACTCCCTTACCACACGACGCCTGGAGGAAGAATGCCTCATCTTCCACCTTGGAACACTTCAACCCCATGGCATTAATGTGAATTTCACCAGTTTCCTCATTTCTCCTCCCCCTACCTTACCCCAGTTCCAACCTTCCAGCTCAGCACTGCCCTCATGACCTATCCCACCTGTCCATCTTCCTTGCCACTGATCCGCTCCACCCTCCCCTCTGACCTATCACCTTTTACCTCCACCTCCATCCACCTATTCCACTCTCAGCTGCCTTTCCCCCAGCCCCACCCCACTCCCATTTATCTCTCCATCCCTGAGGCTCTCAGCTTCATTCCTGATGAAGGGCTTTTGCCCAAAACATAGATTTTCCTGTTCCTTGGATGCTGCCTGACCTGCTGTACTTTTCCAGCACCATACTCTTGACTCTAATCTCCAGCATCTGCTGGCCTTACTTTCGCCAAGTTGAAACAGTTGTCATGAAAGCTTACAGGATCCTTGCATTTATACTTTGAGGCACAGAGTATAAAAGCAAAGAAGTGATGCTACAATTTTACAAATCCTAAAATACAATTATAGAATCCCTACAGTGTGGAAATAGGCCATTTGATCCATTGAATCCACACCGATCCTGCGGAAAGCACCCAACCCAGACACATCCCGTACTCTATCCCTCTAATCCTGCATTCCCCATATCCTTGGCTACTCCATATCCTTGGGCATGAAGTGCAATTTAGCATGGTCAGACCACTTTGGAATATTGTGTTCATTTCTGAGCACCTTATTTAAGAAAGGATGTTAAAGGCCAGGAGAGAATTCCTTAGAAATGTACTAGAATGATACCAGGTAGGAAGGATTTTAGATACAAGGAAAGATCAGAGAAATTGGGCTTTTTTTTTTGGAGCAGAGAAGATTAAGAGGTGACCTTATTGACATTATGAACAATTTTGGCAGGGTAAGGAATGATATTCTGCTTCCACCAGTTGATATGTCAGTACCCTGGGGCGACAATTTCAAGATTGTTAGCAAGACAGCTAGGAGTGAGATGACAAGACATATTAGGATTTGTATTATGATGCCTGGGAGAGTGGTGGAGGCAGATTCCATTGGAAGTTTCAAAAGAGAGCTGGACATATTATGATAGCGATGAACTTAGAGGGCTTGACCTGGAGAATGGAATTCACTGAATAGCTCTTTTGGGAGAAATGATGGGTTGAATAGCCCCCTTCTCTACTGTAAAATTGCATGATTTGTTTATTACAAGTGCTTAGTAACACTGGTCTAAAATAGACAATTCTGTCTTGTGAAACATGAAGTTTGACTTAAGAGTAAGTAAACTTTATTGTTATCTAAATGTCATTTATTACCTTGGAAAGAAGATTGGTTTACTAACAGAAAGCAGAGAGTTAAGATAATTTTTTTTCTTTTCTGATTAATAAGATATATCTAGTGGGGTGTAATATGGTTTGGTCCATGGCCCCAACTATTTAAAATCTACATTAATTACTTCAATTTCGGGATAGAAAGTACTCTAGTCAAATTTGCAGATGATATTAAAGTCGGTGGAAAAGTAAGTTGCAATGGGGAAATACAAATTTAAAAAAAGGATTTGGATATGTAAGGTATATAGATCAAATTTTGCAGAGGAAGTTTAAAATGGATATTTCTGAGATTATCCGTTTGAACAGAGAAATAGAAAAGCAGTATATTATCCAAATGGAGAGGAACTTCAGAGTGCTTCAATGCAGAGGGAATGTCATTATGCATGAATCACAGAAAATTAGTCTGCAGGTACAGCGGATAATAAGGAAGGCAAACTGAATTTTTGCATTTATAATGAAAGGAATAGAGTATCAAAATAGAGAAGTGATACACAACTGTGCTAGTCGGGAGTGAGGTTGGACCTGGAGTATTGCGCACAGTTTTGATCTCCTTACTGGAGGAGCAATGTAGTTGTACTGGCAGGAGCAATTCGGAGCAGGCTCACGAGATTAGTTTCAGAGATGAGGGGATTATCTTATTGAAGAGAGATTGAGCACTTTAGACCTATAGTGTCTGGAGTTTAGAAGGATGAGAGGAGATCTGATTAAGGTATATAAGATGTTAAAGAGGATTGACAAAGAAGATATAAAGTTTTTCATACATTGAGTAAATTTAAGGAGAAGCTAATGTAGATTTTTAATTAGTAATGGGTTGAAGGGTTATGGAGAGACGCAGCAAAATGGAGTTGAGGCCAAGGTGAGATCAACCGTGAGCATATTGAAAGGTAGAGCCAACTCAAAGGGCTGAATGCCTGCTCCCAGTTCTTATGTTCTTTACATGAAAAGATAAGGCTAGATTCCTTGCTCTCCCAGCTGAAAGTTGGCCATCGGTCCATTCACTAAAAAGCTGGCCATGCGGCAGTCATATTCAATGGGGTGCAGTGTTACCAGGTGAGACCTTTGCCCTCATCTGGAACGCATTTCCATGTTAGAGAGCTGCCATCAGTTTTCCCTCTAAGATGCAATGCAAATTCCACGCACACCAGTTGGCAAGCCAACACACTGACTTTTCATTCCAGAATCTGCTGTGATATACAGACTTTCGAGGTCTGCGAAGCAGGATAGAAGAATTAAGGGTAATGGAGCTACCTGCCAATCTGAGCAGCTAGTGGGTTTGTAGTCCCAGCAGTATCAGTTTCAAGTAGTGACTACTACTGGGACTGCAGGCAGTTCCTGAGCAGAAGGAATGGAGGAACAAAAATGTCAAGATAAGTCCAGGATATCAGCAAGGATTGGCTGGCAGGTGCTGTGAGGGGTTGAGGGGATGGGAGGCTTGGGTATGAGAGGCCATGGGAGGAGGGCTTAAGTTGGAGGTAAGAGCATACAAAGAGGGGCAGCCGTACCTCCAATGTGCAGAAGGCAATCGCCCCTCACCACCAACCACAGCCTGCTCACTGAAAGCTGTCAGGTTGTCCAGCTTATCTCTAACATCACCTGCCATGGAAAAAATAGTGGCTGATATGATTGAGGAGCTTAAATGACCATTATCTACTCTCTTAAGGGCTTCAGTTGATGCCTAACACCTTGCCCATCTTGTGTAGTATGGGAGATAGATCGAAAAATGAAAGAAATAGGAAGGCCATACCTTATTTTGCGAACCAGTCTTCAAAACAATTTGTAAGGTGAGGGTCAGAAGGGTTGCCATAAAATCTAGGCCATAATGAAGCTATCCTGATTGAAAAAATAAAAGCCTGATGTGATAAATGGAGGACCTCTCATCAAAGATGATAGCTTGCCAGATTGTGCTTTTGTGAATGTGACGATGATTACCTAAGGTCAGACTCATGAGGAATAAATCTGATAAGCAGCTGTCCACAGTGATATAGTTTCAGCTTTGTGCTATATCTTACTTCAGCTTCGATTTATTTCATATTCCAGACGCTCACCCAACCATTTTTATTCACTTGTCCAGAGTTACAACTATTAATTAAGCAGCAATTATAGATTGATACAATAAATCCCTTGAAGGCTAACCAAAATCATGTTGAGAAGCAGCTCTTCTTTATTAAACTGGGGAACCTCTTAGTGACAAATAATGGCCAAGTACAGGAATTATATCCAAATGAGACCAAAGTTTATTTGTGAGAATTATGTATTCTCATTTGATGACTCACTGTAATCATTAATAATATAAGAACTTCAGGTCCATCCTCATGCTGATCGAGGTTATTTATATCTTGATCACAATTTTTTTCTCACTCTAATCCCACCCTCTGATTATTAATGAGGATTCAATCAATTATTCTAAAAGGTGAATAGAATGTAGAAGTGTACAGTACAAGCACAGTTCCTCTGGCCCATGATGTTGTGCCGAACATGATGCCAAATTAAACTATTCTATTCTGCCTGCCCATGGTCCATATCCTTCTCTTTCTTGCTTATTCATGTGCCTATCTAAAAGCCCTTTACACACCCCGATTTTATCTGCCTCCATCACTACCCTGACAATATATTGCAGGCACCTCTGTGTTTTAAAAACAAATCTTGCCCTCACATCTCCTTTGAACTTGCACCTTTTACCTTAAATGCATGCCCCCTCGTATTAGATATTTCAACTCTTGGAAAAAGATTCTGACTGTCAACCAATGTTTGTCTCTCATAGTTTTATAAATTTCTATCATTCCCCCGTCAGCCTCTGCTGATCCAGCAAAAACAATTTGTCCAACCTCTCCTTAAAGCTCACACCCTCTAATCCAGGCAACATCCTGGTGAACCTTTTTTGTACCCTCTCCAAAGCCTCCATATCCTTCCTCTAATTAAATTCAATATTCTGAGTGCAGCCAAAACAAGTTTTATATAGCTGTAACATCACTTCCTGGGGTGGCACGGTGGCTCAGTGGTTAGCACTGCTGCCTCACAGCACGAGGGTCCCAGGTTTGATTCCAGCCTCAGGGGACTGTCTGTGTGGAGTTTGCACATTCTCCCTGTGAATGTGTGGGTTTCCTCCGGGTGCTCTGGTTTCCTCCCACAGTCCAAAGATGTGCAGGTTAGGTGAATTGGCCATGCTAAATTGCCCATAGTGTAAGGTGCAGTAGTCAGAGGGAAATGGGTCTGGGTGGGTTACTCTTTGGAGGGTCGGTGTGGACTTGTTGGCCCAAAGGGCCTGTTTCCACACTGTAGGGAATCTAATCTGACTCTTGTACCCAATGCCCCAACCACTAAAGGCAAGCATGCTATTTTCCCTCTTTACTACCCTATCTACTTGTGTGGCTGTTTTCAGGGAGCTGTGGACTAGGTCCCCAAGATCCATCAATGCTGTTAAAGTTCCTGCCATTAAACGTATACTTACTCTTAACATTTGAGGGGGCATGCATTTAAGATAAAAGGTGCAAGTTCAAAGGAGATGTAAGGACAAGATTTGTTTTTAAAACACAGCATGGCAGGTGCCTACAATGTATTGTCAGAGGTAGTGACGGTGGCAGATAAAATCAGGGTGTGTAAAGGGCTTGTAGATAGGCACATGTATAAATGATGGACTTTTCTCCTCTATTTTCTGAGCAGTGCAGCACAATGAAATACATTTCTGAAAAGGATGCTATGGGATTGTTTGGTGCTGAAAGGCTGTGGAAGTATTCTTAAAGGCCATGTTACTAGAATAATGTACTTCTTTAGTTTCTACAGAATTCTGATGTATTGGAGGCTCTTCCAGTGGAATCTTAAGGAATACAGCATAGAAAGATGCCATTTAGCTCATTGTGTCTGAGCGAGCTCTTGCAAAGAGCTTTTCATTTCCCCGTTATTCCCACAATTTATTTTTCTCCTTGAAGTATTCAACCAACCATCTCATGGGATTGCTTTGAAACATACAGATAACTGAGAGGTGTGAATAGAGTGGAAGTGGAGAAGATGCTTCCACTAATAGGAGAGATTAGGTCCTGAGGACACAGCCTCAGAATGACAGGACAATGTTCTAGAACTGAGATGAGGAAGGATTTCTTAAGTCAGAGGGTGGTGAATTTGTAGAACTCATTGCCACAGAAGGCTGTGGAGACCAAGTCATTGAGTGTATTTAAAACAGAGATGAATGGGTTCTTGATTATAAAGGGAATCAAGGGCTATGCGGAGAAGGCAGGAGAATGGGATTGAGAAAATTATTAACCAGGACAAGAATGGTGGAGCAAACTCCCTGGGCCAATGACATAATTCTGCTCCTACACCTTAGGATCTTACAGTCTTAGTACAGTCTTAGAGCATTTCAAAGTTTGCCTGCGCAAACAGTTCCCATTGCCACTGAACCATGACTGCTGCTACAGCTAAAATAGACAGATTACATGATGCTCATTGCTGAATTAATATCCTCTCACAATGCATGTTCACACAACTCTAGGCAGCAGGAACTTATGGCAGAGTAACAGACAAGTCTGAGTGTTGTCACACTCTGGCATGGAAGGGTGATTGGCTCTCTGTTTGTAATCCCCCCCACACCTTTTGTCAATTGTGATGAATATTTTCATTTCTATTTCAGCATGTGGTTAAACTTAGTTATTCAGACCAAAAATACAAGAAAGCCAATTCCAGTGTTTTCTTGAATGAAAGTAAATTCAACGTCAAACACATGCACATCATGCAAGTAAGACGTCTAAAAAAGATTGGGTAAGGACAGTGTCTATCCAGACAGCAGGTGCTGTCAATTAAAAAACTTATAAGATCCTTAAGTTGTGTCACAACTAAATCAGGAGGAGTGCATTGTCATTTTAATTTCGCTACTCCACGAGGTAGACCATAAAACAAAATATTTTTCCCAGATACAAAAATGACAAATTAAATTTTATGTAGGCCCCAGCGATATGTGTTATGCAAAGAGTTCCAGAAGAATTGTGTGAAAATTCCAACAAAGCCTATTTCAACATCAGGAGCAACTCTTTTCATCTTTTATGTGTCTGCCAATCATCTGAGTGAGTTTCTTAGCTGGACAGTGGATAGTTGCCAACTTAAGGGATTAAAGTTTGTTAAATGCCCAAACTTGCCTCATTAATATTCAGTTTTCTGTCTTACTGAACTTTTTGAACAAGCTATATACCAAGAATTCAGGCATGGAAATTGGACCAGACATCTTATGACAGCAGCTCACTGCTGGCTGTGAGCAACCTCCTTGTTGCTCAGCAACTCTGGGCATGGCCCAGGGGCATGATCTGCGCACTCCCCTTTTCCATGGATATTAGCATCTGACATTCACAATATGAACCACATAGCACCTCTCTGATCCCTTACTGGATCCTTAGGAAGCAGAGACCTGCATTGCAGGGCACATCAACAACCAGTATCGAAAGGCTGCTATAAAGATACTTTGTGTACAGGGCCAAGCAATAACTGATGGATTTGACCAGGCTGCATCTCAGGATGTTCACTTGCTTTCTTAGCTGTACTGGGCCTGATACTTCAATCAGAGACAAAGGATATCAGCACTGTTGTATGAAGGTACTGTTTTGCGCGGACCTATAGACAGACTGCTTGGCAGTAGGGACGTGTGTGAGTGTGTAAAGAATAGCAATTGACCATGGTCAGTTGTCCACGAATGTGGACACCAGTCTGGAGAGTGAGCAACATTCAGGCCTGTCGGGTCATTACATGCAGTCAAGGGAATTATTAGTCGTCAGATGGGTCTGGTCAGTCATGACTAGCCTGTTTATCAAAGTCAGTTGGAAATCTGGGATGGATAGAGTCTATTGAGAGGGGTGGGAAGGGATCAGTCTGTTAATTATTAAGGGGATGCAAGGGAGATTTTGTAGGGGCAGCAAGGGATCGCTGCCAAGAGGACATGTGGGAATCAAGGCCGGGAGGGAAGCAGAGGGAATTGTAGGGGTGGGGACAAGGAAGAGGAATCTCAAGATGGATGGGCGGATTGGTGGAACAGCATTGAGGACATGGTAGACGATGGGATGGGGTTGAGCTCAGGTTGGAGGGAGGTGACAGTCAATTTGCTGTGTTCCACCTGGGTTGGAGAGGGGATGGGAGCCATCCTCTTTTTATAAATGGTGTAACTTAATAAAAAACATAGAGGCTCGGGGAAGGGCCTGGCAACTGAGTAGAGCACAGTGCTGACAATGTTGACCGCATTGTGTATTTCCTGCCAACCTCTGCCATTCACTAGATGTGAAATGTACCTGGAAAATGACAGGGCAAATGCATTGACACAGGTAGCGTTAGTGTCAATTTAATGGATAAAAGTATAGGCTCCATGTTTGTTGGATGCTAGAACATTGAAAGAGCAAATATATGAAGCATATATTATCACATTCCACCTACATATAATTTGTAATCATGTCAATTTTTATTTGTACTGAAAGAAAGATATTTAGGTTTCAAATGCTGGTAAAATGCTATTCACACCATGTCATTGATGGTTGCAAATCTAACATTGTCCTCTTACTGATACAGAAGATCATGTCAGTGTCTTCGAAAAAGAAACAAATGATGGATAAAAGGTTTCCATTATTGTTGAAACTTCCAAGGCTATTGTGCTGAAAGGGCAACATCAGTGCACCATATGTTATGTGAGGTTGATGAGGGGCTCGAGTGAACAGAATGAAAAGTTGAATGATTGGTGTGAGTCTGAGTTGAGAAAGGAGTCAGAGCACAGCAGGGCACGCCTTTTTAATGTGATGTATTTGTCACTCAGCTGACGCAGTACCTTCACCAGTTTGGTACACATGTTATGACCACAATTGTGATGATAGATGATGGGGCTGCTGAAGATGTGGTTCTGCTGTCTGAAGGTTCTCTTTAACACAGTCCACACTGAATGTATACTTTCATCCTGGCCCACTGATATCTGCACAATTGGTGCAGGTGACAAGAATGCTGCAGATCCAGGAGGAAGATTAGGACATCGAGGAGGAGGAAGCTCTCCTTGTGCATGACAGAACTCAGCTGGGTATGGTGCTACATGCCAGACTGGACATAATTGACACTCAGTTCCAGTAGATGAAAGCTGGGTGTAGCAGACCATCTTGGAATGTTCAGTAGTCACTGGCCATCGTGCAGCATTTAGTTTACATTATAGGGTGAACTCTATTTATGTTTACTTTTTCTGTCAGTCAATAACAGTTTATGCTTTGATTGCTTGCCTGTATGTGATGTCCTGTACTAGACAGTAAAATGATTTGAGTGTCTATTGGGCTATGGGGACTGAATAACAGTGACCTGGAGAGGGTTATGGACAGGATGGATTTTGGGATGGATCAAGTGTGAGGCCTAGCAGTTAAATAGCGAGTTACAATAGGGTTGGCTGTGTGATGAAATGTCAATCATGTGACCTGGACGGCGTGGCATTCTGGCTGCTGTGCTAGTACACTGATTGCCAATATTTATCCACATGCGCAGCAGGCTTTCAAAGATGGTTTAGGTACCAGGGTGGCTGGTCTTTTGGCAGATATCCAGTGAGTAGTGAGTTGTTTTTGAAACAGTGCATGGTATGATGGGCCAATAATCGAGCAAGAGGGATGCCATATGGGTGGGGTCAGTAATTAATTAGGTAAATTTGGTAAGATACAGTCAAAAAAATTTCCAAAAAACTCATCACAACCGGCATTCAGCCAAAAAATGTAACATTCAACCCCTGAGCTATATCAGGTTTTAAACAACAGGAACTATCAATCATATTTTTTAATCGAGAAAATTACAGATTTTATTTGTATTAAATGAAAGCTGAAGGCTAAAGGATGAACTTTATAGAGATTTATAAAACCATGAGGCACGTGGATAGGATGAGTAGCCAAGGGGTGAGGAATCCAAAACTAGAGGGCATAGGTTTAAGGTGAGATGGGAAAGCTATAAAAGGGGCCTAAGGAACCATGTTTTTGTGCAGAAGGTGGTGTGTGTATGGAAAGAATTAGCAGAAGGCATTTAAAAATGCATCTGAATGGGTAAATGAATAGGAAGGGTTTAGAGGGATATAGGCCAAATGCTGAAAAATGGAACTACATTTATTTAGGATATCTGGTTGGTTTGGATGAGTTGAACCAAATGGTCTGTTTCCATGCTGTACAATTCTGTGACTCTGTCAATAATTGGTTCACGTACACAGTCAGTAACAAAGAAGTAAATACTTACCCCTCCAAATATCCCCCAAAATATTCAATCTTCAGAAAATAAAATAAAAAAAGACTTGCCTGCACTGATTGACTTCCTTAAATGGAAAAAGCACTTTGACCAATGGGCGATTCTTCAAGGTAAGAGGATAAAGGGTAAGATAGAACATAGAACATTACAGCACAGTACAAGCCCTTCAGCCCTCAATGTTACGCTGACTTGTGGAACCAATCTGAAGCCCATCTAATCTACGCTATTCCATTCTCATCCATATGCCTATCCAATGACCATTTAAATGCCCTTAAAGTTGGCGAGTCTACTACTGTTGCAGTCAGTGCATTCCACGCCCCTACCACTCTCTGAGTAAAGAAACTATTTCTGACATCTGACCTAATCTATCACCCCTCAATTTAAAACTATGTCCCCTCGTGTTACCCACCACCATCCAAGGAAAAAGGCTCTCACTGTCCACCCTATCTAACCCTCTGGTTATCTTATATGTCTCAATTAACTCACCTCTCAACCTTCTTCTCTCCAATGAAAACAGCCTCAAGTCACTCACCCTTTCCTCATAAGACCAGGCAACATCCTAGTAAATCTCCTTTGAAGCCTTTCCAAAGCTTCCACGTCCTTCCTATAAGGCAGTGACTAGAACTATACGCAATACTCCAACTGTGGCCGCACCAGAGTTTTGTACAGCTGCAGCATGATCTCATGGTTCCAAAACTCAGTCCCTCTACCAATAAAAGCTAACACACCGTATGCCTTCTTAACAACTCTATCAACTTGGGTGGCAACTTTGAAAGATCTATGTACCTGGCCATCAAGATCCCTCTGCTCATCTACACTACCAAGAATCTTACCATTCGCCAAGTACTCTGCATTCCTGTTGCTCTTTCCAAAGTGAATCACCTCAAACCTTTCCGCATTAAGCTCCATTTGCCTCCTCTCAGCCCAGCTCTGCAGCTTATTTATGTCTCAAAGTGTATTCTAGGGTCTGTTGCTCTGATGTTCAGACATGTGTGAAGTCACTTTAGATGCACAATTGTCTCAGAGATCTTGCAGTCAGTTGTCTCTAAAAGCTCGCTTAGGGAATACAACTTAAGATATTTCTTCAATCACCATTTCAAAAGAATGAATTTTACCCTGAACTCAACAAGAGGGTTTTCTTTTTAGAGGTGGGACAGATCAGCTGGAGAGGCTTTCTTCCAATGCAACTTGTTCTTAGCAGGCTTCACACTAACTGAGCCAAGTAAGACAAGAACCTTCTCCAAGCTAGTCACTATTCAAAATAGTCCCAACAAAGCAGGCAGTTATGATTTTCAAGAAAATGTGTCTAAAACTTTCTCTACTGTCTACCATGAACTTTCAATGACTTATTTTAAAGAATATGTCCTTCAAAATTTAAATGTTCCAAGCAATATTAAATATCTTTGGCCTTGTAACAGTTGCAAAATTGAAACTTGAGGTCCAGTGATTTAGACATTATCCTGTTTTTTCAAGGTTTGTGAAGGTTTGTAGCTCAGGTTGAGGTTTAGGGTGTAGGTTTGCTCACTGAGCTGTAGGTTTGATATCCAGACGTTTCATTACCTGGCTAGGTAATATCATCAGTGGCGACCTCCAAGTGAAGTGAAGCTGTTGTCTCCTGCTTTCTATTTATATGTTTGTCCTGGATGGGGTTCCTGGGGTTTGTGGTGATGTCATTTCCTGTCATTTTCTGAGGGGTTGATAGATGGTATCTAGATCTATGTGTTTGTTTATGACGTTGTGGTTGGAGTGTCAGGCCTTTAGGAATTCTCTGGCATGTCTTTGCTTAGCCTGTCCCAGGATAGATGTGTTGTCCCAGTCGAAATGGTGAGTTTTTTTCTCGTAGCCCTACACACGGAGGAAAAAAACTACCATTTCGACTGGGACAACACATCTATCCTGGGACAGGCTAAGCAAAGGCATGCCAGAGAATTCCTAGAGGCCTGGCACTCCAACCACAATGCCATAAACAAACACATAGATCTAGATACCATCTATCAACCCCTCAGAAAACGAACAGGAAATGACATCACCACAAACCCCAGGAACCCCATCCAGGACAAACATATAAATAGAAAGCAGGAGACAACAGCTTCACTTCACTTGGAGGTTGCCACTGATGATATTACATAATGAAACATCTGGGTATCAAACCTACAGCTCAGCAAGCAAACCGACACCCTAAATTATCCTGTTTCCCTAGGGGAAGGGTGCAGATAACCCTGATTTTTAAGTGAATGGTGTTTTTTTCTAAGTTGCTTTTTGAAGTTAGGCAGGAAGAGTTATCCAGTTCATACTTACAAATCAATTACTCTTGTCTCTGCCTTGCTGCCCAAATGAGGTCCATTTGTATATTGCTGAGTCTGTTCATTATTTTTACAAGCTGAGTACTCTGCAGACGATCTTTCATCTCATGTGAATCGAGGGAGTGGAAGCATTTGGCAAAGGAGGCCACATCACTAACAAACTAGCTTAGGCAGAAGTGGTGGTCCAGGTTACAGCAATGTAGGAGGAGCGCAATGTACAGCAGTGCAGGAACATGACTAATGAACTGTGTTCTGCAAGGGCAAGTGCCACAAACTTCTCTCTCTTACCACTCATTCTAACTCAGCCATACCACATGCCTCTTGTCAAGACACATGAACTACATTCTCATTATTGGCCTAGGCATGTCTACTCAATGGCTCTGACCCACCTCATCCTCCCAAACTAGAAATCTTTCCTGTGCTCAGTGTTTGCTATTCATTCAATGGACTTAATTCATTATATCTCCTGTTCATGCATTAAAGCAATATCCACTGATATCATACTTAGTCCCAGACTGATGTCTTTAAATAATTTAATTGACATATCTGTAATCCCTGGATAGATTACACTTGACCTGCTGGACTGACTACAGTCCCATACCTTGACTGCAAAGACACTTAAGTCCAGACTTTGATAGGACCAAACACCTGAATGACTATTCCACTGGAGTGGAATTAGGTAAGCTGTTTGATTTATCACATCCCCAAGACCTAACTGATGACTTGACTTCACTCAGGACTTTCCTCTTAGAATTTCACACAAGGTTATTAGCTTGAGGCAGATGTATTTGATGTGTAAGCTGCTGGCACATGACCTGGCAGAAGTATACAAGTTCTAAATGGCTCCTAATTCCAGAGAAGTGTCCCAAAGTGGGCGGCACGGTGGCACAGTGGCACAGTGGTTAGCACTGTTGCCTCACAGCGCCAGAGACCCAGGTTCAATTCCCGCCTCAGGCGACTGACAGTGTGGAGTTTGCACGTTCTCCCCGTGTCTGCGTGGGTTTCCTCCGGGTGCTCTGGTTTCCTCCCACAGTCCAAAGATGTGCAGGGTTAGGTGAATTGGCCATACTAAATTGCCCGTAGTGTTAGGTAAGGGGTAAATGTAGGAGTATGGGTGGGTTCGCTTCGGCGGGTCGGTGTGGACTTGTTGGGCCGAAGGGCCTGTTTCCACACTGTAATGTAATCTGTAATCTGTAAAAGTGCTGAAGTGGTATGTGAGTTGTTCTGAGAGCAGTCATGATTCTGTATTGAGGCTAGTAGTTACTTTTGCCCACTATCTATGGTATAGTGGAATCTATCTACAGGAATTAGCACTATCTATTTTCTTGGGGTAAGAAAGGTGAATTGAAAGCTGCAAGGAAATGAGGTGAGATTAGCTTGTAAATGGATGAAAAAGCATGGAAATTAGGTGGTTTCTGCTCATTGGCAGGATTCTGAACTAGCCATTTAAAAATTGTTGGAAAAATTAGAATTTATTTCTTGATGCTGAGAAACCTTTTTCTAATCCTTTTCCTGGCATTTCCCCCACACTTTTATTGCCTTTGTTCACATCACTTAAGGGATTGGAAAATTCTGTACACTGAGCAGACTACTGTTGATTGTAACTAACCCTTTTTATGTGGCAAAAGGTGACACAATGGTTGTGTGCCAGTCATACATCACAACATCAATGGATGTTCAAGTCAACAATTATTCCTTGAATAGTTGGGCCCAATAAGGACATCTTCTAATAACTCTTCTCCCCTACATTCTCCTCCTTTTTCCAGCAGCACATCCTGCTTTGCATGACTTCTGTCCATTATCCAAAACATGTTGCATTTGGAGGGAAATGTGTACTCATGTCTGAGAACTGGTTTAGAGTCAAAATGTCACACAGATCTACAGCACAGAAAAATGGTCCTTCAGGCCATCAAGTCTCTACCTGTCAAAAACAACCACTTAATTATCCTAATCCCATTTACCAGCACTTGGCCAATAGCCTTACATGCCTTGGAAACACAATCTTCTTTCCACCAGTGCAGACACATCCATTCTATAATGTGAATTTCAGACTGCAGATAATCTATCTGTGGCCTACATACTTCCAGCATAATCTCTCTGAACTCATCTCTATGTCTCGACTAATAAATGCAAGTGTCCCAAATGCCTTCCTTATCAATTAATAAACATGTGTTGCTATCTCAATGGACCAGTGTACATCTACACCACGATTCCTCTGATCCTTTCTGTTTCCCAAGGTCCTACTATACATTCCCTTGCCTTATTTGTTCTGCCCAAGTGCATCACCTCACACTTATCCAGATTGAATTCTATTTGTTACTGATCAGCCCATCTGACCAGCCTGTCTTTATCTTCTGGTAATCTATGTTTATCTCCTCATTACTTACCACACCACTATTTTTTGTCTCATTATAAACTTACTAATCAACTCTCTTGCATTGAAATCTAAATCCTTTACCTATATGACAAACTGTAAAGGCCCCAAAAATGATCCCTGTAGAATCCCACTTGACATAGGCTTCCGATCACAAAAACATCCCTTGACCATCACCCTCTGCTTCCTGTCACTCACTGAATGGGGATTCTCTAGGCTCTTGCCAGCCCCATGCAGGACCTAATCAAATCCTTGTTGATATCCACAAAGGTGATTTAAAATGCAATGCCCTCATCTATGCATCTAATCATCTCTTTGAAAAATTTAATCAAGTTTGTTAGACATGACCTCCCCTTTACAAAACCTTGCTGACTATTCTTTATTAATCCCTGTCTCTCCAAATGCAGATTAATTTTGTCCATCAGAATTGCTTTCAAAAGTTTCCCTAGTACTGAGATAGACTGTAGTTTCATGGTTTATCCCTTGCTCCCTTTTTGTTTAATGGTACTTACATTGGCTGTCCTCCTTTTACCTGTAGTTTCATGGTTTATCCCTTGCTCCCTTTTTGTTTAATGGTACTTACATTGGCTGTCCTCCTTTTACCATTAACATATTTATAAAATCTTTCTTTCTATTGCCTGTCATTATTCTTGCATGCCCCCTCTTTGCTCTTGAAAAATGCAATCAACTTTGTTAGGCATACCATCCCTCTGACAAAGCCATGCTATCCTGATCAAATCTTGCCACTGATGTGAGACTCACTAATCTGTAATTCCCTTGATTACCTTTACCAACTTTCTTGAAAAGGAAAGAATAGGGAAGTTGGGCCAAGAGGGGCAATATACTCAGCAGAATTCATTGCCCTGTATATGCTGTGTTCATCTTGCTCCTATTTGCTGCAGCAGGCTTTCAGTACAGACATCGATCCACATCACATTCGATATGGATGGAGAGTTGGATATCTCCCTGATACAGTGACATTCGGGGCTGCACAGAAACTTGAATAAACAGGTGTATTGTAAAATATAGTAATGTATATGCAAATGTGAGATTTTATACACAGTGTGCAGCCAATGTGCTCTCAAAAATGTTTTTTTCTTTCTCACACACTACATCTTAGTGTAATCCCAAATTCTGCAACTTGAGTGGATGGAGTCTGCTCAACAGTGGCGTCTGTTGGCCTAATAGGTTTGGTTGGGCAATGCAGGAGTAAGTGGACCCCCTTGTCTTGAACTTCCAAGTGTTGGAGGATGACAGGCAAGTTGGAGGCAGAGGGACCAGCCCCTTCTGGAGTGTCCAGAAAGGAGACTTCAGAAGGGCTTCTCAGTGGTTCCTCCTCTGACTGACTTGGTTCCTCCTTGCAGTTTCCTGTCTCCTTATGAGAAGTGATGTTTCCCCTCACCCTGAGTGTTTGATAGTGAGGCCCAATGGCTGCGACGATGGATTGTAGGTGTGTACGTGCAGACCCTGAGGGTTCTGGACCTGGCTGTCCATGGCAGCTGCCATAGTGTTCATCTTGTCCTTGGTGACAGCCAGACAATCACATGCTTGGGTTAGGTGGGTCCCCATTGCATCATTGCACTAAGTCTTCATTCAAACCAACTGCCAAGTTACTCTATGAAAATATTAAAATTATTGAAATAATAATAAAAGACTCCAATTTACTGTGGAATTATAGTCACTGAGAGAAAAAAATCAACCAACAATTAATGTTCAGATAGTTGATAATCACTTGAAATAGCATTCATCATTATTGTTTCATGCTTTTGGATGTGTGTTCTGCAAAACAGTGTGAAGCAAATGCATTGACTAGAGCATTGAGCACCAAAATAGCAGCTCAGGTATCAAGTCAGCATTTCACACTGTGCCTGAGTTTGGTCAAATTTCACTGTGTATATGCTTGCACAAATATGTTGTTTGGTATAATCTGCTGCAAAACATAGTGAGTGTGAATGACATGATTCCACCTTGCTGTTCAAAAGGCACTCTAAGGAGACTGATTATTCACCTGTAATATTGAGAAGAGGCATCAAACTGAGGGCAAGAGTTCCCTGTAAGACAGACACAAGATATTACAAAGCACAATTTCAATGAAGAACGGGCCAGTCTCCAGACCAGACAAATTTGATCCCTGAGCTAACATCACTAATGAAATAAATGTTCTGTCTCTTAGTGAATGCAGTTTGTGGGACCTCAGTGAATACAAAATGGATGCTGCATTCCTATGTTATAACAGTTACTGCATGTCAAAATCACTGCATTACCTTCATAGCACTTTGGGACATTCATAAGTCACAAACAATGCTATAAAAGTGCATATTCTTTATTTTTATTTTTCTTTGGTTTGTTGACCATTTCCCCCCGATTTAAAAAAAAATTCAGAATGAAAGATACATGGCTTTTAGTCGCTCAGAATGTAAACTTGGTGTGTGAAAGCTTTCCCTAATGGGAATGAGAACCGGAAGTAGAAACATACAAATGCGTTTTATCGAATTATTTAATTATTTCCTTCATATGATTCTGTGACATCATAAACAGTTGCAGAATGTAGAAAGATGTAAGACAGGTTCTGCTGGTCCTTTGCAGTTAGATAAGAAAAAGAGCTGATGATCTTCAAGCAAGAAAAGTGGAACCATAAATCATATTTCTAACATTGCTTTAAGTTAAGACTCCTTTCTCTTTCCCTGGAGAGGTTTTTACAGTTCATGCAGCACTGGATAGCTGCAAATGTCTTATGTAACTGGCACTCTGCCAAGTTTGCCTTTTTTTGCTGGGCTTAGGTCATATCTTTCACCGAGCTCCCCATCTTTGGTCCAAAAGCTAGACCTTGCTTTGCCAAATTTCTAGTAAGGTCATCTTTGGAGGTTTGGTGCCTTTGCAGATCCATTAACAGGAATGCTAGAAGTTGTTGCTGCAAGCACAGCCTTGTTACCACCTTGAGTTACTGCTGTTGCTTTCGAGCATTTGTTATACACAAATGACACTTTGTCACCATAGAGATGAATTCAGACAGAGGGTGAAAGCAGTGCTCTGGGGCTCTTCACTTTATAATTAACAATCTGTGAGGAAAATAAAATGGGATCATTTTGAGCTCTCATGGGCAATGATGGTAAAGACTAGGGTCGAGAGTGTGTTGCTAAGAAAGCACAACTGGTCAGGCAGCATCCGAGAAGCAGGAGAAACAACATTTCGGGCATAAGCCCTTCATCAGGAATGAGGATTGTGGACCTGGGGCTGAGAGATAAATGGGAGGGGAGTGGGGTTGGGGGAAGGTAGCTGAGAAAGCAATAGGTGGATGAAAGTGAGGGAGAAGGTGATAGGTCAGAGGGGCAAGTGATGGACAGGTCAGGTGGGTGGTGCTGAGAATGGAGGCTTGGGACTGGGATAATGTGGGTGGAGGGGAAATGAAGAAGCTGTTGAAATCCACATTTATCCTGTGTGAATGTTGGGTCCCAACATAAAGATTGGGCTCATTTTTTTAAATATCTATTTCAGTTCTTTATACTTGACCATCACAGACAGGCTATCATGAATCACATATTACCCATAAGAAAGTTGTGGTGAACCTTGCTCTTGAAATTTCCATGATATAGGCATATTCATAGTGTTTTGATGCAAAATAGTTTTATTTCAGAGGATGGTTAAAGGTCAACCACATTGCTGTAAGTCTGGAGTCACAGTTTGGCCAGACCAAGTAAAGATTTCCTTCCCTCGGGACTTGGGTGAACCAGATGGTTTCACAATCATTATGACCAAAACTAGTGTTTTGTTTCAGATGCATTACATAATTGATTTTATAATTAATCCCAGTCGCTGTGGTGGGATTTGGTGCCATGGAGCATTATTCTATAGCTCTGGATATTAGTCCAGTAATACTGCCAATACACTACTATCCCCTTGGTGATAGCCCCATGTGAAGAAGCATATGGCTTTAATGTCATTACTGTGGTTATAAATCATGTTCCTCAGAACTACATACACATTGAAAATTCAATCTTTACACTCAACACAACAGAGGAACAAAAGTGTTAATGAGCTAAAATCAGACCTGTTTAATTATAAGTCTTCTGACTCATCCAAGTGATTTTCCCCTCTTCAAATTGAGAGAAAAAAAGCTGCTAATTAAACTGATGAGGTGAGGGAAAAGGGTTGTCAAGGTTATAAATAGAATGATTTTTGCATATAAATTATACATTAAAGAAGTGAGGGCAATTCTTGTAAAGCTCAGAGACATTGTGAATAAGTTGGTAGTTTAATCACCAAAGGAGCAAAGAGGCCTTCTTTGATATAATCTAATACAATATGACAAGAAATAGAACTATTAAAAATGTACATTGTTTCAAGATGGCTTCAAGGAATAAAATCCTTTAAACAACACGTGAAAGCTAAATTTTAACTAATGTAACTATAGAGGTATAATACCAATTAAGCTATGAAATTATTTCACTTTCCCAAGTTCACAAAGAAGGTATTAAATGTAATGAGCACTAATAATAGTGATATTTAGATACCTGAATTTCTAGTGAGATATTTGTCAAGAAAATTGGAGCAAGAAGTGAATTTTATGATTCAACCAGGAATAGAGGAAAACTGTTGGTAACATCAAGAACACACAGAAATAAACAACATTTATATAAGAGTAAATAGCCAATGTAAAACCTGCCATTTTAAAGCCTGACAAGCTGTTGGGATTAAATGAATCTTTAGTTTATTGGAATCTAGTGAACAGACTGATTGGCCAGCAGACAGTAAATCTCAGGTTCATAGTCTAAGGTTATAGATTAGGCCTTTTAGGACTGAGAGGAGGAGAAATTTCAACATAGTGGTGAGCATGTGGAATTTTCTGCCACAAAAATCAGTCAAAGCCAAACCATTGAATGTTTTCAAGAAAAGTTAAATATAGTTTGTAGGTCTAAAGGGATCAAAGGGAATGAGGAAACAGCAGGAACAGGATACTGAGTTGAATGATCAGACACAATCATATTGAGTAATACAGCTGGCTTGAAGAGTCAAGTTGCTGACACCTACCCCTATTTTCTATGTTTTTAAGAAAATGGGACCCTCAATATATTTTAACTGCTACATTCTGAAGATCCATTTACAATTCAAACAAGTGTTCATGCTTTGGAGTTCTTAACAAATGATATTTTCCCTAAAAGTGTAGATTTTGTTTTAGAATTGAAGGTTGTGAAGCTGAAGAGCACACTTCAGCTCTGACCTAATTTCTTCTGGGTTTGAATTGACATATTTATTCCCATGCAGGCACAGTGCAGCTCCCAATTTCTGTGATTAACTGAAGGAACATACCCTACTCTCTAACCTATCGGACCTACTGGTTACCCTTCAACATTAACAGCAGACAATTTTTCAACCTGCAAGACATCAGCGTACAGTCTCATTGTACTTTGTTTCTTGATGTTGATACAAATGTGATGAATTTAAATTATCAGGAAATAATGAAAACACATGTTAACCTTTCTATTAAGTGACAGCTCAGGTATTAACCTGACATTGTCCAAACTTTATCCCATGAATAATGTATCTGGGGTAATTCAGAATTTAAAGCTCAAAAAGAACCTTTATTTATGCCATGTATTAGTTCACCTACTTATCTTGGGTTAACTGTTGTTTGTGTGAGGTTTGCTAAAGTTTTTGGTCAGAGTTTGATCCAAATGAGAACAGCAACATGGTTTGTGTCATAAAGTGTATATTTGACAAAATAATGTCATCACAGATCCATCTTTGAGTGCTTGATCATGCATGTTGAAAAATGGGGTCATGGTACATACATTTCAAATTGGAAAATGGGAACATTCTCCTTAAAATTTCCAATGTACGCTAATGGCTGTCTTGCTGCCACAGCTTGCTCTGTATCTAGCCCTGGGACTTTTGGCAGATACCCTGTTCAGCTGCTAAGGCTAAAATGGCTTGATTACCAGTCATCACAGATTTTTGGTCAGGATTTAAATGGCTTGCAGTCTATAGATAAGGTGACAGGAGGAGAAAAACTGAAAAAATCACAAGAAGAGAGAAGAAAGGCTCACTTGTCACTTTGGTTTTGCATTTAGGTAGCTGCAGGGAAGAGGGAGGAGGCCATCTTAAGTGGGGAGCCCTTTCTGCCATTGCTGATATTTTACAAGCAGCTTTTCTGGTGGAAAGCACTTGTGTTGTCCCTGCTGGCTCAGTGTGTTAAGACCCCCTTCCTTAATATTCACTCTGTGGATCATAGATACACAGACACACTTGGTGCCCACTTTCCAACACCAATCCTGGCCCCTCACCGGTCATCACCACACTACCACTAAAGTCCCTGCCAAGCTTGCCTCCATGGAGTACTCTCAGAGACAAATGCACCTCTCGTGGTTGCCACTGCTCCTTGTGGCACTGTTGTGACTGAAGAGCTTCCATCTGAGTGACCAGCAAGCTCTTGGTTCCTTCATCTCTTCAAGGAGTGGGAGAATGATATGGTGGTTATCAGCTGCAGAAGTAGCAGAAAATGTGACTGGATCTCTGCTAAAAGACTTAAAGACCACACTCCCTGTCCATCACTGCCCTGACAACATCCCACAATTGATTTCATGCTTCAACCATGAATGGAGGTCATACAGCAACATGGGTTCTGTGAATGTCCATTGGAATCTGTATATACGGACAGTTAGTGGTTCTGTAAAAGCCAAGAGTCATTCCACATCTTGCAACCAAACCATTTTTATCTTAGTGTATTCAATTGTTCTTTTAATAATGAACCTTATAGACTCCATTTGCATCTTGAAGTGCATTGTAGATTATCATTAAAAAAATAAAATTTGTGAATGAACGCTAAGGAAGGAAATCTGCTGTTTGGTCAATGTGTGAATCTTGACTGACAACAATGTGGTCTTAACTGCTCTCTGAAATATCTAAGAAAGACAACAGTTAACTTCAAAATGACAGGTTACTATCACCTTTTCAAGGATAGTGAGGGATGTGCAATAAATTAGAATTTTGCCAGCAACACCCATTTATCGGAAATCCACACCATCTTTTTTCAGTTCCTTTCAATGCCTCCATGTTGATGAGGAATCATGGGATTCTGAGGGGAATATCATAGCTACCTGGCTTTCTGATAGTTTTACTGGAGACAGGAGGCTGATTAAAAGGAACATTGATCACTGAGTTTTAGCTCTAGGTCCTGCTAATTTGCTAGCATTTGTTGGGTCATTTTAAGTTGAAATATGTCAGAACCCTCCAAATGATTAAACTTTAAAAGATCTTTTTCAGAAGGCTTCCGCATAATTGCCCGTTGCAAGTTCCAATTTCCTGAGCAATTCAACAGATTCCACTGTGTTTGGAATACTGTGTGATCCCGATGTGAAAATCCATTCTATGCTACTCGAGTAACTATCTGGCAATTGGATAACCCATACATTCCTTATATTGAAAGTGATCTGTTGTATTTATTTGGCTGAAAGCTGCTGGTTGAGTTTTAAAAGATTGAAATGACATTCTAGTGATTTCAAACAGCATGTACATTCCTGTACATAATAATTTCTAAAATTATTAAAATGGAATCAGTCTGTCCAGAAAAATGCATCAAAGTGTGAATGAACTTTCTCCTGACTCATTCACAAAACATCCAGAAAATGGCTCATAAATTCAACTGAGTTTAAAACAAGCACCAGACAACATTACTTTGGCTACTGGCATTGTGGCTGAGAACAAAACTCCTCAAATATATGCTGATCATACCTAAATCATGGATTGTAGTTGACTTGCTATGACCATGATTGGACATTTGGTTATTTGGTGAATGGGGATCATATGATCCATTGCCTGCCTATACGTTTTAAGAAACTATGTGGACCAGGATGCAGAACAAAAGACAAATACATTCCGAAGAAGTCGGGCATTAATCAAGAATATTCTCTTTTCCTTCCTCTCTCTCTCTTCCCCCTCTTCCTCTCTCTCCCCATCCATCCTATAAGTTTGAGTGCTGCCTGATTTTTTAACCAGCCAGTTATCACAAGCAGTGTTTTAAGAATTAATCTAGCAGCTGGAAAACAGACATAAATTGCCTGTCAGTGTCTTTAAACCATCTTGATGCCAAATCATGTTTTAAGAACTAATCTTGCAACTAGAAAACACATATAAATCTTCTATTGGTGTCTTGAAATTATCTTGATGCAACATCATGACAGCCCAGCCTGACATTATCCAAGTTATCAATCTACAAGATACATGTTCCACTGGTTTTTAACTGGACTTTTAAAAACACTACTTAATCTATCTTCCCATTTTGTAATTTACATGTATTTGCGGGCATGCGTGTGTGAACTTATAAAACCATGTGCATTAAAGTCGATATATTTTATCATTTTTCTTAGGTCAGGCATTAAGTACAATGGAAACACTTTTATTGTACTTTTAAAAGAAACTAATAAGGAGACCTGTCTATGTTTTATCAGTCATAACACGTAAACAACCACTGCATTTTCTTTTAAAACAAGAAATAGGGGAGAAAGAAAAACCAGTCCCACCGTTCACATCTGATTGGTAACTAAAGCAGCCATGTGTTAGAAACCTCTGTGAATTTTGTCATTTCTCATTTACAGCATTGTTGCCATGAATGATGAAATAATTCTGCAGTATTGTTGAATAAAGAAAGGAAACCATCCGTGGTGTATGTTTGAGTGCTTTTGTAGTGGTATGTGGCTCTATATTGTTTGGTACATCTTCCTGGAAAACCCAGACCATATAATCATTCTGTCAGAATTGCAAGTCAGCTATGTATTTACCTAAGTTCACAGGGTGTCTCCATCAGGGATATGTGTTGCTGACTAAGGCTCATAGTTATAGAGATTTACAGCAGAGAGAAAGGCACTTTTGCCCATTGTGTATGCACTGGTCAAAAACAACCACCTAACTATTTTAATCCCATTTTGCACTGCTTGCCCCATAACCTTGTATACAGGGGAATCTCGGTTATCCGAATGAAATGGGTGGGTATTATTCCGTTCGGATAATCGATTATTCGGTTAATCGATTAAATACCTTTCCTCTGGGGCTCGGAGTTTTAAACTCTGCTCCCCATTCAGGAGGTAAGGCAGCATCACAGCGTTTGAGGCCCTGCCCCAACCCCGCCCACCGTCTGCCCCCCCGACCCCATCCAACACCGCCCCTCCCGCTCCCCATCCCCACCCTCAACCCGTCCCCATCCAACACCGCCCCAGCCCTCCAACCCCGTCCAACATCGTCCCCCCGCCTCCCAACACCCTTGCTGACCCGTTTCCCAACATCCCCCCCACCCCCTGTACACCAACAACAACAACTGCTGCAGCTGCCTTTGTGGGGTAAGTCTCAAAATGGCACACACACACACACACACAGAGCCACACAAACAACTTTTTTACTGCAACGTTTTGACAGGTTCCACCTCTGCCCTGTACAGGGTTGGAGAGATTATCTGGGGAAGAGGGGAGGGGTGGTTAGGGTACACACCTCTGAAGAACTCAAAGTAAAGTGTGGGAAGAGAGAGAGAGAGCGGGAAGTCAGTCATTTGGAGACGGTGCCTGTTTAATCATTGTAAGCAAAAGACGCAATCACTGTTGAAAACACATCTTTGACGTAATATTTCTATCGGGACCTCGAGATCTCCTTTTGATAATCCAATTTTCGGATAATTAGTATTCAGATAATTGAGGTTCCTCTGTAATTGGCATCACAAGTGCACATATAAATATTTCTTAAATATAATAGGGTTTCTGCCTCTACCACCACCCCACCCCCCCCAACACCACAAGCAGTGAGTTCCAGTTTGTCACCACCTTCTGGGTGAAAAAGTATTTTCTCACATCTCATTTAAATCTTCCTTACATTAAATCAATGCTGCTTTGTCATGGATCCTTCCATCAAGAGGACACATTTCTTCATGTCTAATCTATGTATGCCCTTATAAGTTAATACATCGCAATCATGTCTCCTCCCAATCTCCTCTTCTCGAAGGAAAACAATACCACTCTGTCCAATCTCTCTTCATATCAGAAAATCTTCAGCCCAAGCAACATCCTCTGCATCCTATCCAGTGTTATTCCAATCCACTTATAATCTGGATTCCAGAACTGTACTCAATACTTTAGCTGTGGCCTAACTGACATTTTATTAAGGTACAGCATAACCTCCCTGCTCCTAATCTCTATGCCTTGGCTAATAAAGGCGAGTATCCCATATGCCTTCTTAACCTCTTTATCCACCTGTCCTGACACTTTAAGGGTCTGGTATACATATGCATCAAGGTCCCTCTGATCTTTGGTGCTTCCCAGGGTCCTACCATTCAATGTATACTCTCTTGCTTTGATTGCGCTGCCCGAGTGCATCTCTTAATATTTATTTACTTTGAATTCCATTTGCCACTGATCAGTCCATCTAATCAGCTTGTCTATATTGTCATGTAACCTGGTGCTATCCTCCTCACTATTTATCACTCCACTAATTTTTGCATCCACTATGAACTTTCTGATCAACCCCTCTCCATTTTAGTCTAAATCATTATATAAACTGCAAACAATAAGGGTCACAAAACTCAATTTTTCTTAAAATATATAAATTAATTAACTGAATAGATAGCCATTTACATAAATAGGAGAAGACTGGATGCAGGGCTGGGATCATAAATGTTTCATATCTGTATATCTCTTGATGTAACTAAAGATATTTATGAACATCTATTCTACCTTCAAAGTTGATATTCAGTTAATATGTGAAGGAAATGACTAGCATCATCATATCATCTCCAGAATCTAAATTTAATTTTTCCACATCTCTGAATTATAAATTACTCATCAAGCAATATTCGGCATAAGTTAGTGACAAGCACAAGCCAAATCTTGTGATTGATCACTCCACGTTGTGTTCCAATATCCTATACTATACATTATAGATTGGTTTTGGGATATTCTACTTCTGGGGTGCAATTTCACTTGGGATATGAGAGATATGGAAATGTTGCACTTGTTGGATTTAACATCTTTTCTCACTACTGTATCTTGGTGTTGAGCTCACTCTTCTGAAATCGGGGCATGAATAATTCTTTGACCTAGTTTGCTTAAATTGAATTTGTAGGCTGCAGTATCACACTATCTTTAGTGTCACCGAAAATCAGTTATTACTTTAATAGCATGAGCGAAAAAAACAGCACATTAACCTGGTTAATGGAGGCCTAATTGCAACTCCTGACACCAAGGGTTATGGAACCTTTGGTGATTTCACTGTCATAATGCAGTCCACTCATTGTTGTTTAGGCACAGACAGCTGTATATTGGTACTGAATGACTGATGGAGCTTTTCCAGTTCCCCACTTTTTGACTCTGATCTCCAGCAACTGTAGTCCTCACTTTCTCCCACTGAATGACTGATGTTTGACAAGGTTAGAATCAGAAAAAGTATGTCAAAAAAACAGTAATAAAAATCTAATATTTCCTAAATGATTGTTTTCATTTGAGTTACATGAAAATTATTGATTGATGCTGTATAAAAAACTATTCAAAACAGTTTTAATGTGATGTAACCACGTTCACATAATTTTACAAATCACTAGAGAGCCTGATTAAATCATGAAGATTTCAAAACCTTGACATTAAACATAATCTCAGAGTGATTCACACTGAATGCAACTAAAAGGTTATGAAAACATTGCAAAAATGAAATTAAGGCTTTAAAACAAGATTGGATATATCTTTATCTTTTGGCTTTGAAATCTTGAGCCATGTATTTCTGATAAAAATTATTTTATTTTGAATCAAAGCTGTTGACACAATAGAATACATTGGGTGTACTTTTCCAAAAATATCCAATTTGTCACACTCCCTGGCTGTCTCTCGATAATCCAGATATTTATTTTCCTTGAATATTTATCCAATTTCCTCTTGAATGCTATTACTAAATCTTGTTCCATCCCTCTTTCAAGCAATAAATTAGAGATAACTTGCTCTGTTAAAAGATGTTTCATTTTGTTCGAAAGAACTTACTCAATTAGGGTTGAATAGAGATCCATCTAGTAAAAAAAAGGAGCAGATTTCAATTAATGAACCTTGTACCAGATTAACCTTATGCGTCTTAGATGTTACTGTATAGATAAGGTCTATAGGCAACCTTGTACAAATAGACATCAACGTTAACCAAAATAAATAAAGACCTTGGAATCAAGATAGATTTGGACACAGGGAAGTGACAGACGCTGATAGGGAATGGCGAACAATAATAACATCTAGGATAAAATTAATTGTCCCCTGACTAGCTGATGGAAATTTTTATGCCATTAACCTTGATCTAGAATGGAAATCGCTCACTAGTTTTGTTTGAACCAAGTTTGGAATTTTGATAATTAGATGCTTACGTGAGCAAAAATGATATAAAAGTATTCTGTTTTTCTTTATCCTCAGAGCACTTTTCGAGTCCAAAGGGAGTGACAAGTCCCCTGCATTGCTTGAATGAAACAATTGTAAACCTGTATCCGGTCTCCAGGTAGTTGATTGTCAGAAGTTACTACAACATATCCAGCTTTGCTTCTGTTGCAAATTAACTGAAATCTAATGTCATATGGTAGATAGCCCTTCTGCCAGTAAAATGTGTTTACCCTTATTTATTCAATCAGAAACCTTTGTGACTTGGGTTGCTTAAATACTCAGGATTCTGTGATCTCTCCAATTAACTGCATTATCCCTGGTGCAGTTTTTTTTTAGTAAAATTCAAATTCTGTATCAGACGGTGAGAATAGGAGTTTCATTACAGACTTCAACAACTCTGCATGATTTAGATGTGGAAGATGATAGATGATCCACTCTTTACCTTCTACTTACAGACTCAGCCAGGCCTTGCCTTTTGTTGTTTCTTCTTTACAAAGCATCTAATTACAGAGTTGTGTGAATTGTTGGATGCCAAGTAGCAATCAATTGAACTTATCTTAAACATGGCTCCTTCTCTGTGTGTGCTAATCATTTGTAAAACCAGCCCCTTCCGAAGTGGCATCAGTATGTAGGCACCAGTTGTCCATAAATGCCCTTGGATCTTGTTTGCAATGAACAACACATTGTAGTTACCTCCTGAATATAAATTAAACATTTGAAATGGCCCAATATTTTGATTCCTGCTATCATGAATATTAAATCTGCTCCATATTTCCTAGTAATGTTGTGTGTGTCTTGCAAATGATATTTCTGATGCTGCAGATGGGCTTAGTAATGGTTCTCAAGCAGATTATACATAATGACTTTTAGTGTCAGCTGGCCTATCCACTGAAGAAAGGTCAAACACAAAGTCTTCAAAGGTCTGCAATACACCAATCTGCAGCTACATTGGCAGCTGATAAAATAGCAGAAAACGCTGGATTGAGAATGGTTGAGCTCCCCACTCTCTTGATTGGAAAATTGCATGTAGATGAGAAACTGGAAACAAATAAATTGCAAAATGAGAAGTGAAGTTGCTGAACTTTGCTTGAAATTAAATAGAAGGTCGTGGCTGGATGTACTGCCAGGTCACTATGAGACAGAAGTGTCAATGTGACATAATGTTCAATTTCTCTACATGCTATGCTAAGTTCTTAATCTTGCCCACATCATCAGGGGTGGAAGCTAATAGAACCAAGTACTGCCTCACAGGAAGGAAATAAATTCAAGAGAGAGATTGAAACTTTATCTGGTGTCAAGATATCTACTTATTTGCAATACTGTTTAAATTTTGTTTTGATTTAATTTGATTTATTATTGTCATGTGCATGTAGGTAGAGTGAAAGGTTTGCTTTGCATGCAGTACACACAGATTATACCATGCTAACATCATACTTTGAAAGAAAAAAGTGAGGGATACACAGTAATGGCTGAAAAGAGGTGCATAAAAAGCAGGATCAACATTAGATTTGAAATTTGAATGGTCCACTTAGAAGTCTAATAACAGTGGGGAAGAAGCTCTTAAATCTACTTAGATTACTTACAGTGTAGAAACAGGCCCTTCGGCCAAACAAGTCCACACCGATCCTCCGAAGAGCAACACACCCAGACTCATTCCCCTACACCTAACACTACAGACAATTTAGCATGGCCAATTCACCTAACCTGCACACTTTTGGACTGTGGGAGGAAACCAGAGCACCCGAAGAAAACCTACACAGACACAGGGAGAATGTGCAAACTCCACCCAGCAGTTGCTGGGTCGGGAATTGAACCCAGGTCTCTGGAACTGTGAGGCAGCAGTGCTAACCACTGTGCCACCGTGCCGCCCATACTGATGTGTATATTTAAGCTTTTATCTCTTTTGCCTGACAGAAGAGGTTGAAGAGATTACAAACCAGAGTGGGAGAGGTCTTTGATGACATTGTTTGCCTTTCCAAGGCAGCAAGAAATGTAGATGTTCAATACAACTTGGGATAGAATGGTCTCCACGAAGGTGGAAAGAGAGATGTTAAAAAAAGGGAAATAATCAAAATGTTGGCCCTAGAGTGGTACCTGCACCCTTCTCACCATCTCTGCAATGAAATAACAGAAGAGAAAGTATATGGACAAACTTCTTGACTTGTCAGCTATTAAAACCCTAAAGCTGTCAATTAATGGCTATAAGGGCCTCAATCAGGACCTTCCTGATCATCTGGCTGTCTAGTAAGTGGAAGAGGTAGATAGTTTTCCAAATGGGATAGGTGTCTGCAGGGTGACTTGCCTGCTGAGTTTGGCAGAGGGCTTCTAATTGCTCCAATCTCTGGGAAATTGGAGTCTTGGATGGTAGACAAGAAAATGATCACTGAATGCACCCCTGCTCTCGCCTCTAATCACCACTCAACCCTCAGCCCATGAACTCACCCCCATCATGAGGATAAAAAAGTCTTATCTTCTTGCTTTTGGATTCTCTTTGGAGTAGCCCCGACTAACAGCCTTTAGGGCCCAGAAGTTGTTGACCCTTTGTTGGCTATCAAGCTCTGGTGACCTGACCTGCCACTGTCAAAGAGCTGATAGACAGCACAGACACAAGTTTCTCACACAGTTAGAAGACATAGAATTCAATTAAGCCTTGGACAATACAATAGGTCTATCTGAAAGTGTGCGAATTCAAAGCTTCTGAGAAATAGGAGTCTAGAAGAACTTAAGAGGGAATTCCATTATAATTGATTTTGCTTTGTAGAACAATACATCAAAGCTAATATAGCAGTCATTTTGCTTCATAATAAGATAGTCTATGATACACCATTTTGTCAGAAATCCAGGAAGAACATGAAGAGACATTGTCAAGGAGTAAGGGTTCTCAACAGGAAGACAGAGAAATACAGCCTAGCTAAAGGACTGTTGTACTGACACAGAGTTGCAATAAGGGACACAACCAGCAGTGCTCTAAAAGTGAAATAAGGGAGTCTTCACACGTTCTAGAACCTGTTCAGCTCAGTCTGGCTGTGGGAGAAATCTACAACCACTCACGTGCAGAAGTTGCTGAATTCTGACTTCAGGTTTTCCACCCCTTCCGTTAGCAAAAACATTCTAAAAGATTCAGACAGATAACAGACAGATTTTATTCTTGTCTTAATATGTTTGTTATATATACACCACCTACCTTTTAATCCTTGTACTGAGATTATAGATAATAACTGGATCACACTTTTACTTGTTGTAACTAAACTTCAATCTTGTTTAAGATGGAACATTTGTTGGTGTTTTTATTCCAAATTCAAAATTCAAAATAAAAAAAGGGAATAAATAAGCTGGAGAAATTTGTAGTTTGTGACAACATGCAGGCATATTGGGTATGGTCATGTCAAGTCTGAAAATAAAAAAAAGTAAATATTGTGAAGCAAGTGAAATTGACCTATGGAGGTAGCATGTTGCAAGGAAGAAAGTAGATCTAATTCCTACATAAAGATATCATTATTATTTTCTAGCACTATATGTTCTTTCCTTTATATTAATTAAACAAGACTTCTAATGCACTGTTTTCAGAACACGGTAAATGTAAAGTAGAATAAAAGTAGGCCAATTGAGGCCCCAGGGAGCCATTTGGTATGTCTGATGAACTTTCCATTTATACGACAGACTTCACTTGGCTAGAATGTTCTCCATTATGTATGACTCATCAATAATTCCAGGTGGTACAGGGATTCAAGCACAAAGGATAATTTTTATTTTTGTAGTTCATAGATTGCTGCAGAAGTTGATGAAACAATGCTTCAAAAATAACTTCAGATGAGCAGCTATGTCATAGATAAAGAACAAAACTGAATGTTTCGACACAAGTATTGATTTGCGTCTCTCCGTCTTTGATAGAATGTAGTCTACCATGAAACATACTACTGCTATCCTCAAAAAGGAAACACATTGGAAATGCTGAAGGAATCATAACCACTTTCGCCACATAGATAGTGAGTGAAGTGGTTTCTTTTTTTTCACTTGATTTTAGATGTTTATAACAATCAAATGTGAAAATACTCAATTACAGAAAAGTTAATTTCAAGGTATGAGGATCTTGCCTGGGTGGATTTAATCCATGGTTGACAAGCTAAGCAGTAATTAAAGATAGTGAGTTTTGAGATGATTTGTAGTTCAGCTTGAGCTCTGGATGTAGATTTGCTCACTGACCTGGAAGGTTTGTTTTTAGACGTTTCATCACTATACTAGGTAACATCATCAGTGAGCCTCCGGATGAAGCACTGGTGGTATGGCTTGCTTTCTATTTGTGTGTTTAGGTTTCCTTGGGTTGATGATGTCATTTCCTGTGGTGATGTCATTTCTTGTTCTTTTTCTCAGAAGATGGTAAATGGGATCCAAGTCAAGGTGTTTGCTGGTAGAGTTCTGGTCGGAATGCCATGCTTCTAGGAATTCTCATGCATGTCTCTGTTTGGCCTGTCCCATGATGGAAACCAATGCCATCCAACAGAGCGCCATCAGCAAACAGCTCTACTTCCTGCATAAATGCCTAAGGAAATAGTACTACTTTACAACAGATACAAACCTACCCTTAACACCCACTAACCAAAAGAATAACAGAGCAAAACAGCCACAGAATGCTTAGAGAAATGCTTAGAGTCTGCTCACAACAGACTCCATAAATACACCCAGGAAACTTTGTGCCAAAAATCTTTACTCACTAATGCAACAGACCACGAATCGACAGACACAATACAAGCCATTGACATTAGACAGCGACAAACACGGAAAATGAAAAAAAAATCCTCGACCTGCAGAAAAAAATTTAGACAAACTCACACAAAATAACAACACAAACAACACAGAAGCATGGATAAAAAGCATATCTGATAGACCCTTAACAGACACTGAAAAAGCTGTTTTAGTAAGAGGATTAAATTACAACTTCCAGGATGTGGACAAGAAAGATTTCTTAGCAGCATTAGAAACAACACTGAAAGACAACTAACTTTCAGAAGAAACCCACCAAACCATCAGACTGACAGTTGCACCAACATTAAGCAGAAAAAAGGAAGGAAACACACTCAATACACAAGAAAGGAAAGCACTAGAAAGACTAAGAAAAAGACAAAAATATTTTTATCCTATGTGCAGACAAAGCACGTTTGACAGTTATTTTAAATCAAAGAAAGCGAACGCACTACTTGCAGATACCAACACTTACCAACAAGTGGCGATAGACCCAATTGCACATCTACACAACTGAATCACAGCACTGCTCAAAAAAACTTCAGAAATCTGAGAAATAAATAAAACCGACGTCCAAAAAATGAAACTAGATGGATCCAACACACCCCACTTCTACAGATTATTCAAAATTCACAAACCAGGAGACCCCCTCAGACCCATTGCCTCACTACCTGGAATACCAACTTATAAATTGCCCAAGGAGCTACACCAAAGACAAAAGCACTTAGTAGAAGACTCTCGCCACTCATCCACTCCATCCAAGAATTCCCGAAGACCATCAAAGACACCAAGATAGAAGAAGATGTAATAATGGTCTCCTTTGATGTAACAGTCCTGTTTATGTCTATCAACATCAACCTGGCCAAGGAAACAGTGACTACACTCTTAGAAGAACCAAAGACACAAACACCAAACACCACCAACTTCATCAGCAAGGACAATATCTTCAAGCTAGAGGACCTATGCTTTACCATCCACTTCACCTTCAACAACAAAACCTACAGACAAACCAATGGAACACCCATGGGATCTCCAATATCAGGGTTCTTAGCAGAGCCTCAAACAAGCAGCTCTGCCAACCATCCAACCCAAACTTTGGGTCCACCACGTGGATGACACCTGTTGTCATCACTAAATGAAGCAAATTAGAGGAAACCTTCAAGACCATCAATAATTCCTTTACTGGCATAAAATTCATTAAAGAGGAGGAAAACAACAACAAACTGCCTTTCCAGATGTCGCAGTAGAGCGAACAGCTAATGAGGAACTTCAAACCAGCGTCTACAGGAAAACAACACATGTGGACCAAATCCCGAGCTACAAAAGCAATCATCCCAACATCCACAAATGGAGCTGCATTAGAACATTATTCCACCAAGCCACCGCACACTGCAGCACAGAGGAACTATGCAGAGCGGAAGAAAATCACCTGTACAGTGTATTCAAAAATAACGGGTACCCAATGAACACAGTCCACCGATTTCTCAGCAACAAACCCAAGCAAGCAGACAAAACATGTCCAGAAACCCTAGACATTTTCCCCTACATCAAAGACATCTTGGAAATGACTGCCAAACTACTCAGACCTCTTGGTATCATGGTGGTCCATAAACCCACTAACACACTAAAACAGTGGCGAATAAACTTGAAAGATCCTGCCCAGACAACAAGCAAAACTAAAGTCATTTACAAAATACCTTGCAAGAACTGGAACAAACACTACATTGGACAAACAGGCAGAAAACTAGCCACCACAATATATGAACATCAACTAGCCACAATAAGACATGACCCACTCTCACTAATATCCTTACATATAGATGAGGATGGACACCACTTTGACTGGGACAGCACATCCATCCTAGAACAAACCAAACGGAGACACACATGAAAATTCCTTGAAGCATGGCATTCCAACCAGAACTCTATCAACAAACACATTGACATGGATCCCATTTACCACCACTGAGGAAGAAAAGAATAGGAACAGCTATCACCACATGAAATGACATCACCAACCCAAGGAAACCTAAACACATAAATAGAGAGTGGGCCATACCATCAGAGCTTCATCTGGAGGCTCACTGATGATGTTACCTAGTATGGTGATGAAACATCTGAAAATGAACCTTCTAGTTCAGCAAGCAAACCTACTTCCAGAATAATTGAAGATCTTCAATTTGGATTTGGTTTGATTACAGTCTCCCATATATGGTCACAAAACTTAAAGAAAGGGTTCGCAAAACTGAAAGAAGTCCTGCTGCTTGTTATTTTGAATGGATTCAGTATGCAGCTGTCTCTAACCTCATTGTACATTGGCTGGATGCCTGAGTAGGTGTTGAATATCCACCCGTACTTCACACCATTTCAAGCTGATCCCCACATGGCAATCATCCATACAGACTGCACAATGCTCATAGATACATTTCTCATGCTTGCAGGGCAAGGACACACCCAGCTAAAGGTGAGAGAAGCTCACCAGAGTCATTCACCACATGGGTAGTGGATGACCCTAGTCAGCCTTTAGTTTTCTACAGTAGGACTGTAGTTCACTGACCCAGAAGGAAGGCATTCCAGCAGCAGGAAAAATACTGATATGGAGCTGCATGACCTCCTGCCTATGGCCACACACTGGCTGGATGTTGATGGAATGGAATCCCTCTCAGTTCAAGTATAGGCTGAGTTGGTATGTATGGCCCACACAGGGGCAGCTGGCCTTGCAACACTGAGACTCTCAGATTTAGATAGACAAGAGAGACCTAGAGAGGATCACTAAAGACAGTGGTGCAGAGGAATTGAATGTTCTATGTTAACCCTAAAACAATCGCTGTAAATATGAACTTCCCATTTGAAGAAATAAGATTTGTAGAGATTTCAACACCCAACTGTCACTACAGGGTAGTATACTGCTCAAGATCTGTTTGAGGAACCGCAGGGACCCTCAAATGGTAACATTGGCAAACTCACCCTGATGTATCAGGGAGAAGACATCCTGTTGAATAGCCAGGAGTAGTTTGGGACACTAAATACATGGATTACATATCTGCTGAGAATATGGTGTGATGTTTGAAGGCGGAACAGGATTTTCAACTGTTAATTAGTTAATGGGTAGTTTAGTCTATTAGTTAGCTACATAATAATATTTAATTGATGTTGATTTTAGTTTTTTACAATCCAATTTTAAAAAAAATCATTCTTTGGGAGATTCCTATCTTTTATTAAAAGATATCAGTCTTGACAGGATTAATAAATGTGAAAATTGTTAAAATAACTGACAGTAACTAATGAAGTATTAATGACCTTTTTTTGGTGCAATGCTGCAGTGATATTTGAAATGTGGGTCTTAAGTCTCTGGGACCCCACCTGGAATGAATTCTGCTGTCTGAAAAGTAAATGCTATTGTGACCTTGACAGACATTGATGCAGCCCTTTGTGAGCTAGAGGCCTGTTTCCAATTCTGTGACTTCAGGAATCTAGATTGCTCTGTTATGGAGTGTCTCAGCAATCAGAGTTTGCAAGAAGCCAATGACTTTGGACAGATCCTGACACAAGAGGCAGGTCAGACATAACTGAGTGATGGCATCATAATGGTCAAAGAAAGCAACTTTAATTGAAATAATTTTCTTTCCCTTTATCTTCTGCACATGAGCAGTTATTCCCATAACCATATGTCCGTGTTCTCACTGCTTACCTCAGCTATAGAGTTATAGTGACATTTTTGATGTGTGACAGAAAGGTTCAAGAAATTTTGCTGTCTTCCTTTGTTCAGTAAAATCGAAGTTGCACGGAAAAAATGTTTTGCTGGAAGACACAAGAAAAAAAATGAGTGAAAATCACCAATTTAGATGTAAACCAGGAGGTAACAAATCTATTGTTTATTTGAAGAATGCAGTTGAGGGAAAATGTCCTTTTTAGTCGTCCATTTAAAGAGGGACTCAGCCCGTCAGTTGTTATTCAGGCATTCTAATTGCATTATGGATAGCGTTTATCATTCAAATGTAATTTGGCTTTTTGATGAGACCAATGCACAGCTTACTCATGTGCAAAGTACTCTCTAATTGCATTAATGTGTGCATTGGATGGAGTATTTCACAATCCTTTATACCTGATTAAAATAGGGCTGTGACACCATAGTACTGCTATGCTTTGTATTTCATTGTTGTTCCTCAAAAGGTTAGAAAGGCCCTCTTGCCAAGTTTACATTCCCTTATTTGTTTGCTTCCTCTGATAATCTGCAGACATTTAAAATCAAAGTGTGGGGTCATCTAATCATTACTTCCTGATTTGTTCAACCTTGACGGTCTCATATTATGTGTGTAATTTCATTCAGGATTTTTCTCCCCCAGTATAACTACGTACAGTATTTTAGTTGGTAGATTTGATTACATTGTGATTTATGAATTCAAGGTTCATAGCATCACACAATGACATACAACTTCACCTTCGAGATCGCTATCATCTCCTCATCCACATAACAGTGATAGTGTGCCTGTTGCTGCAAATGAATTCAGCAAAAGCAACAAATTCAAAAGTGAAACAGGGGTCATAGACTATAATATTAAAATGAGTTTAAAAAATCTGGCAGCTATTATAGGCCATCATTCAATCTAATTTACTGTATTGATGAGCTGCTCTCATGGTTTACGATGCCATCGGAATCGCTCAGTGATTGAGGACATGTTCAGCCACCTATTCACCTGTAATTGTTAATAGCTAATGTGAGAAATAAATGTTTGCTTTCCTTTTGTAGCGCATGAATTTAAAGCAGAAAACAGTTTATTATTACCATTGCTACATTCAGAAGTAGCTGAAGTAAAGCTTGAATATTTTAACCAGACTTTCAAAGATCTGTACCCTATAGGCCACTACATTTCTAATTGAAATGAATATTCACTCAATAGAATCAATTTTATTTTTCCAGATGGGCTGTATTATAAGTTTCCTGGGCTTTTTGCTTTAACCTTTATATTGCTGCATGGGCTAATTTCTAAATTGTAATTTTGGAACAAAAGCTTGATAAAATTAATCAGAATTTTGTACTTAATGAGATCTGTGTGGGATGTCTTATTTGCCCTTCTGTACAACCATTTTCAGAAAGGATATGACATAGAATGCTATTGGGAAAATATAACGCAGTAAAGTTTACTTCTGACAATTATAAAATGCTTTCCTTTGTGTTTCTAAATTTTGCACATTGCAGAATCTATTTATTTCAATAGATGGTGGCTAATTTATCTCCACTTCCTGGGAACATGGCAACTTGAATCCAAGTGCCAAATTTCAAATTGAGATGGTGAATAAGGAGATGTCAATGCATCCAGATAAGCCTCTCCCTGCTCATTCAGGAGTTCTCATCTTGTAATTAAAGTCTTGGTTGGAAAATGAGCCTTTTAACCTTGATTTCCATTCACGTAATATTTTACCAACTGAGTCTCCATGGTCCACAGCATTCACGGCCCTGGAAAATTTCACCCAACATCTCCACCTAACCTTGCTTGCACCAAAATCTTCCACCTCATTTTTTCACCTCTGCAAACATCAGCCCCCTCTCTCACTCTGTCTCTTTCTTCATCACGTCCTCCATTTCCCTGAACACTGTTTGTTTCCCGCTCCCATTCTTCCTTCACGCTTGCAAGAAAGTTTCTCTTTTCCTTCTTCCTTAGCAGGGCATTTTCCCCCATAACTGTTAGCAGCAATTTCTATCTTACTAAAACTAAAATATATCTGAAAGATTTTGGCCATAATTCACAGCAGCTTTATTAATGTTTCCACTGGATCTGTAATTTCCTAAGTGTGCAGTTAGTTATTTTTTAGTATGCCAAGCAGAATTTGCACTCAAAAGCTTCCCTATACTCTCCTTAGTACTTGACCCATTCGTTTTTATGCATGAGTACAGGAATGGATTAATGACATAATTGAGTTAGTTCTGCAAAAGGTGACAAAAATTGCATGAAGTTGTTTTGTTAAAAAAAATTGCAGAAAGTACAATTCCACCATACGCATTCTCTGAGGGTAAAAAGGTACTTAGGGCTGCATATGCAGAAATGAATCTACTAAAAATATAAAGGTTATGCAAAACTGCTTTACTCTAACATCTTTTTTTAAATTATTGCAGAAGATTGGCAGCTCCCTCTGCTGTTTCAATCTTTGGAAAACAGCTGGGATTCAAAGTGCTGAACAATTCTTTCTTCTTGATTGCTTTACTTAATTAGTTTTCCCATTAACTTGCATCCTCTTGTTTTGCTTCTGTTAATTACAGAACTTAATCTAATACATTTCTGCAGAGGGTACTTTACCCTAGAGATAATTGAGGTATCTTTCTCTTTAAACTTTTTTGATTTCTCTTTGATTATGGATCTCCAAAGCCCTCCACTCTCTCCTAATTCTTGGACTGCATGTCCAACATCTAATACTGGATGTGGACAAATTTCCTCCAACTAAGTATTTGATAGTTCAAGGCTGGCCACCATCTCAAGATACGGGAATGCTTCCCAATGTAACTATATTTTAAGGTCTGAAAATTGTTGTGATTCCTTGGGGAATGGTGGTGGGAGGAGCAGAGTATGAGAATCAGACTGACTGTGTGGCATGTAGATGGTGATCATTACTGCTTCAGCGTTCGTGAACCCATTTAAGCTTGTGACCCTAATTGGGGTTCTGGCCTCTAGTTTGGGAATTCCAGTGCTCAGGAGTCTTGAAACCTTCTGGGCACCTGACTGAGGTTAAACCACAACATCCACAATCCTGGTAATATTATTTACACGTTAAAAAATTGCTGATCACTAAGATTATATTTTCCACTTTTGTCGCATCACTGTCTTCACTCATCTGTGCCTTAGCTACTTCTCGACTCAACTATTTACATGTATTCTTTTCCAGTCTCACATAATACCCTGCATGACCCTGAATCATCTATGACTCTATTACCGAAATCCATTCACCCACCCCCAATCAAAGAACTACTTTGGCATTTTAAAAAAAATCATCTTTGTTTTCAAATCCCTCGTTAACCATTCCTATATCTGTAACTTCTTCTAGTCCATATTCTTGTGAATTGTGAGAATTGGGTTACAGGCATGTTTGTTTGCTTGGAAAGGATTTATCATGCAATTGCTTGGAACTTCAAAGTCAAAATGATAAAGGAGACTATGGCCTGCTTGCTGTTTAAAAAAAAGCCACTTTGGAAAGCCCTGTGTGGCAAAGCTTCTAGAGAAAGATAAGGGTTGGGATTTTATTGTTTTAATTATTAAGTAAAATGACCTGGTAAACCTTTATGGATTTATGATACTGTCATCAAGCATAGGCCTGTGGATTGAGCTGATGGGTATTTCTTTAGTATGCACCTCAAAATTGTTAGCGGTTTCTGGAGAGATTTGCAAGGACAATCATAACTGAGCCCCTTTCATTCAGAGTCAGAGCTTGGAGATGTAAGCTGCTCTCTCCATGTCTCTCACAATGAAGCTATTTGATAAAATCTTTGAATGTTTCATACTTCAGGACTTTTAGCTGACTCTTAACTGAATCCAAAATCTAATCTGAAGATTTTTGATTATTCTGTTACTCCCTGCAATTGCATCTCAATAACAGGCCAGCAAAGTTGTGTATGTCTTTGTTCTGTCTGGGTATGAATGTGTGTGTGTTTCACATTAAGGAGCATATAACTTAATTCACACAGTGATAACTAATTTGCTACTTGTTTGAAGACTGTGTAATAAACATGCTACTTTTCAGTTTATTGAAAACCCTGATGAAAATCTATTTTGTTCTAGTTAACATCAATAAGAGAAATAAATTGACTATTCTTGATTATGAAGTACGTCATGTTATTTTCTTCACATTGCTCCTGCAAGTTTGTAAAGCCTATAAATTGCTGAAATATATATTTCGGAAATCTGAGCTCTTATTGATTTCCAGTTATAATTTTATGACCACTGGGGCCAGGCCTTCAGGTTGCAAAACCAAAAGCTCTGGAGAAAAACAAATTATGGAGATCTGAAATAAAAACACAAAATTCTGGGGTAACTCAGAAAGACTGGCAGCATCTGACAAGAAAGAAACCGAGTTACAGTTTAAATCCAATAACTCTGCTTCAAAACTCTAAGTTCTGAACTGCCCTTTTTAAATCTCTCTACTTTGCTCTCCTTTTAAGATGCTCCTTGAAAACAAAACACTCTTTGGCTGAACTTTTGATCATCTGACCTTATTGTTACATACAAATCTAATGGGTTAATATTGAAGTGTGCCTTAAGCATCACTCAGTTCGATGATGTCAGATGGATTTGTCGTCAGTTTAGCCAAGGATTAAAGGCACGAGACCTAATATATGGTTGTTCCAAAGCTTCTCTAAAATGTCAATAAATGTTGCTAACATGTATTAAACGACATTGTGTAAACCCAAAGAGTCTCTTCTGGTTAAATTAAGAGGTGGTTATCCTCTCCCACGCTAGACCAAGTAGGCCTTGTTGTTTCCAATGCTAGAAGAAGATTGCTGCAGCAAACCTCTTCATGAACATAGTGAGCAAGCATTCCCAAACTCATATTTGTTGATTTGACTGAATGTCAGATTTTATTTGACAATAATCCTGTGAGATGCCTTGATGTTTTATAATATTTTTGGTGCTTTAGAAATGCAAATTACTATTGCTATTGCATGGTCATTATTAAATATTGCATTAAAATTAGATCTGATGTGCCTACCTTTATATCTACCCAGGTAGAATTCTGTCACTGATACTATCCATGTTCTGTCATCCAGAATAATGTGGATTTAGATCTCAGTTTCTCAAACCAATTAAAATAAATTCAGATTATTGGTGGAATTACCAATTTAATAAATGTTTTTAAGAATTATGCAAAGTTTTAAAACATTTTTCAGTCATTAAAAGCAGATTATCAATTGTTTTGTTGTGATTTTTGTACGAATCATTGTAGTTCTAACAATTCAAACACAGTAAAATCTTATATTGTTGTAATGAGATTTCTGTTAGAAATGTTAATTGCATCAAGTGTGCCATAATACAACAGAAATTGTTGGTGAAACTCAGCAGTCTTGCAGCATCTGAGGGGAGAAAGCAAAGGTAATGTTTTAAGACCAGCGACTGTTAATCAGAAGTGTGACATGGTATTAGTTCTAAATTTTCCCATGAAGATGAATTGGATTCTTCCATACAATTACTTTTTTAGATGGTCTTAACTTCAATGTATTTCATTAACGATTTCAAGGGACCTTCATTGATAGTTTGAATGCTGAACTATACTTCAAGTATTGCTAATCATGCAACTGATCCTTGAATCACTTAATTGATCCCCTCAGCTAAATTTTAATGGATTATCTTGCTCTTTGATTATTTATCCCATTAATTTGTATCACTATTATGGTCTTTTGTATCTCATCCAGAAGGCCTGGAGGCCTAACAGTCTACAGATATTATGTAAAAAGTGCAATTAGATCCTGCACCCCTTTAGGTTGAACATAACTGCAAGGAAAGAAGTATCTTTTCATTTTCTTCTTGACCATTTGTGATTTGGTGTGTGTGTGTAAGAGCATGTGTATTACAAATTAGCAAATTATGTGAGTAAAATATTAAACTTATTACAACATTCTTATTATTTTTATGATTTGGCTGTCCGTATCTCTTTTTAGAACTCCTGCTGATATATAGTAAAGCAAACAGGAAGATTGAGCAAACCTCCCATGGGTTGATCACTTAGGAAGAAAATGACTCTTTCTGCTTTAGTAATTGTTCCTTCATCCTCAGTTATAATAATCTAAGACTGCATAATAACACAACATCCTGTGGCTCATTCTTTTCATTATCTAACAGCCTCAATGTGTTCCTTGTATATAGATGTTTGAATTACACAGCATTGTGTCTTTGTGAAAATCTCACAATTTACATTAAAATAATCATGTGTCATACTTCCTCAGATAACCATTGCTTGTAATTCTTGATGTTTGCAATCTCTTCTAGTGTGTGATACGAGGTAAGGGTTGTTTGAGGAAGTTCACTACTACCATTGCCTTTGCTTTGTCTTCGGTCTACCCTTTGATTAGTGGTAGGGCATGCATCACCACAGAACAGGCAATGTTTTCAGATAATAAGAAAGTTTATTGTGTGCTGGCAAAAGTACAAAAAGTACTCTGTGGGTGGCACACTGGCTCACAACACCAGGGACCTGGCTTCAATTCTCACCTCGGGCAATTGTCTGTGTGGAATTTGTACATTCTCCCTGCGTCTGTGTGGGTTTCCTCCCACAATCTAAAAGATGTGAAGTTCAAGTGAATTGACCATGCTAAATTGCCCATAGCGTTAGGTGCATTAGCAGGGGTGAATAAAGGGTAGGGGATGGGTCTGGGTGGGTTACTCTTTGGAGGGTCATTGTGAACTTGGGCCAAATGGATGTCAATTTATATCAATGATGAAGTAAAGTTGTAATTCCCCTACTTTTGTTTCCCCCTATACCTTCAATACTTTTGCCTTCAACCTCTTTACTTTTTATTCTGAGTTCAGCTCCACAGATGATCATATCAGTCCTTTTTTGAACGAGACCTGCCACCTATGCATTCGAGGATTTCTTGGCTCCTGATTTTGTTTTAGGAGCCTGGAAGGTCACTCTAATGTGGAACATTATCCTTTGCTTTCCCCTTTCTGAATATCCAGATATGACTGACATTTCCACCAGTGTAACACGCCAACTGGAAATAGTGGCAAAGGGTGGGGGCTATGACTGTATTTACAGCATTTAAAATTCTGACTCAGCCCCTACCTGCCATGTTGTGGATCTTGATGAAAACTAGAGAAGCCTCTGCTGCCACCTCAGAAAAATAAATCCCTTAGCGATAAATTTGAAATGTGTTTCAGAATAACTGGGCAGCATGGTGAATCAGTGGTTAGCACTGCTGTCTCACAGCACCTGGACCCGGGTTTGATTCCAAGCTTGGGCAACTGTCTGTGTGGAGTTTGCAGATTCTCCCCGAGTCTGCTTGGGTTTCCTCCAGTTGCTCCAGTTTCCTCCCACAATCCAAAGGATGTTTTGGCCATAGTGTTAGGTTAAATTGCCCATAGTGTTAAGTACATTAGTCACAGGTAAATATAGGGTAGAGGAATGGGCCTGGGTGGGTTACTCTTCGGAGGGTCAGTGTAGACTTGTTGATCCAAAGAGTCTGTTTTCATACTGGAGGGAATCTGATCAAACACACTTGGTGAGGCCTAATTACAAGGACCTGAGGGAGTTGGTACACCTGTTCCCTCTGAAAGCTTGAGACTACCTTCTTAAGTCTATGCATAGATTTTGCGTGATATCAGTTGAATAGGTGGAGCCATTGCAACATGAACATTAATCCCCTTAGAACCATAATCATATTCAGCCCGATGTCAAATTGACCACAAAATTGGATTTTTGCTCAAAAGTCTTTCAACTTTCTTCTTTTACAGGTTTATATATGACGAGAGTATATATAGGTTCCTTCATTTTTATATTTGAATTACATGTTTCAGCACCTTCTCTAATTTTTCTACTAATTATTGCTCTGTGTCTAGTCTCCCTTTTTGTGCTGCTTTTTGTCTAAAGTTCCACTAGCTTGCTGATCTGGAGCAGATCAGAGGCATTTTCTACTGAAGACTTTTTTTCTGAAAAATGTAAAGACTATGAATGTTGATTCATAATGTAATAATACTGGAAGAAATAGATATCGTAGTGCTCATGCTAGAAAAATACTAAATAACGTGCATGTCACATATTAATCAGGTTTTGAAGCCTTTCAAAATATCTCCAACTTCTGGGGGTTGACTTCTGCAACATACAGAAAAGTGAAGGGCAGCATGGTGATTCAATGGTTAGCAATGCTGCCTCACAGCACCAGGGACCTAGGTTCGATTCCATCCTTGGGTGACTGGCTGTGTGGAGTTTGCACAATCTTCCAGTGTCTGTATGGGTTTCCTCCACAACTGGAGACTTGGTGTGCAGGCTTGGTGAATTGTCCATGCTAAATTGCCCATAGTGTTCAGGCATGTGTAGGTTAGGTCATTAGTCAGGAGTAAATGTTGGGGAACAGGTTTGGATGGGGTCCTCTTCGGAGGGTCGGTGTGGAGGTTGGGCTGAAGAGTTTGTATCCACACTGTAGGGATTCTATGAATCATCGGTGTGGGTGGTTATGTTTTTGAAATATCATTCACATCTGATGCAAAGCGAGAGCATGTCTTAGTCCCTAGCACATCTCTTTAATTCAGTCCTCATCACAAGCTTAAGCCCTCATTCCCATCATAATGTACCAGGAAGTAAAATTTTGGGATGAAATTAATGTAATTAGTGCAAATAAAGTGTGTTGTGGTCAAATTGTATACTGAGAATATGCAAATACCTCACATTAGAGTCAGATAAAAGGGGCATCTTATATCCTGTCTTGAAATATAAGTCATGATTTATGGAACAAAAAAAAATCAATTCTTTCTTTCAGTGCTAAACTGAGAATATTAAACAAAGATCTAGCTGGTCAAGCCCCATTTGCATCTTTCCAATTAATAAATTAATTACAACCCTACAAGACTAGCCAACATTTTATAGTCATACATGGCTGTCCAGCACGTCGATGAACTGACAAGTGAGTGGGTTTATTGCACATTAGACAGCACTGAGAGAATACAATTAGAATCAATACACACTTTACAACACAATAATCTCAGTACAGCATATTTAGTCCATTGCACGTCAGCAGTTTGAGCCTTGCTGACAGGTGTGATAGATCTATAGCTATCTAGTGCAAAAGCTTTGCTTCATTCTTTTCTTTCCAGAATGTTATCATTAATAGCCTTGTGACCTATTGCTGCTAAGTGAGGAATGCCATATTTGTAAATATTCATCTCTATTAACTGGGAAGAATGTTCCAGCAGTATATATTTATAGGAGCACTGAGGTGGAATGTTTTGTTTGTAGAGATTCATCTCAAAAATATAAAGTTCAATTCTTTAGCATTGCTGAGTAAAGACACATTTCTTCTTTTCTTCTGAGTCTCATCAGGAGAATTCACAATAAATACCAGTATAAGGGATACAACTGTTATCCTGTATGAGAGGAGATTAGGTTAGATTACTTACAGTATGGAAACAGACCCTTCGGCCAACAAGTCCACACCAACCCGCAACCCACCCAGACCCTTTCCCCTACACCTAATACTATGGGCAATTTAGCATGGTCAATTCACCTAACCTGCATATTTTTGGACTGTGGGAGGAAACCGGAGTACCGGGAGGAAACCCACGCAGACACGGGGAGAATGTGCAAACTCCACACAGAGAGTCGCCTGAGGCGGGAATTGAACCCGGGTATCTGGCGCTGTGACGCAGCAGTGGTAACTACTGTGCCACCGTGCCGCCCAAAGGAGTGTGCTAAGTGGCTGGCAAGTAGACTTGATTGATAGAAACGTTGCCATGGAGAACATTGACCATGCTAAATTGCCCATAGTGTTTTTAATCATCCATGGTTTTTAACTGCCAAACTTTGTTTAAATTTTCAACCAAACAGATTGATTCTGATTGGTCAAGTTATTGCTCTGAGAAACGAACCTATCACCAGTCACCTATTTTGTTGAGTTCTGTTTGTAAGCATACAGGGTTCTGTGTATTAATATTAGGAGCCTTCAGAATAAAAGTACACCACACTGCGAGCATGATTTCAGTCTCTGTTCAAAATGTAATGTCTCTCCCTCCTTTCCAAGGATAGTTTTGAAAATTTGGTGGAAAGTAATGACTAGACAAGGGATTACTTAATTAATGGCAGGATGTTGGAAATCTCAAAGGACCAGAGGAACCTTGGGGAGCTTGTCTACAGATCCTGAAGGCAACAGGACAGGTTAATAGTGTGGTTAAGGTGGCATGCAGGACTTTATCATTGAGGTATAGAGCAGGGAGATTATGTTGGAGCTGAGTATGACTTTGATTCCGCCATAACTGGAGTATTATGTGCATTTCTGGTTGCCGCAGTACAGAAAGGACATGATTGAACTTGACGGAATGCATAGGAGATTCACCAGGATATTGCCTGGGTTAAGAATATAAAATAGAAGAACAGAATTAGGCCATTCAGTCCATTGAGTCTGCTTTGCCATTTGATTATGGCCGATATGTTTCTCAACCTCATTCTCCTGCCTTCTCCCTGTAACACATGGTGCCTTCACCAATTAAGAACCTACCTATCTCTGTCCTAAATACATTCAATGACTTAGCCTCAACAATCGTCTGTGGTAACAAGTTTCACAGCTTCATCACCTTCATGCTGGAGAAATTCCTCATCATCTCAGTTCTAAAGGGTCATTCCTTAAATCTGAGGCTGTTCCTTTGGTCCCAGTGTCTCCTATTAGTGGAAACATCGTCTTCACATCCATTCTATTCAAGCTTCTCAGGATATTATAACCTTCAATCAGGTCTCCCCTCTTCCTTCTAAACTCCATCGAGCACAGACCTCGAGTCCTCAAGCACTCCTCATATTAAAACTCTTTTAAGGCCAGCAGTTCCTTAGATATGGGGCCCAAATCTGCTCACAAAATTACAAATATGGTTTGACCAAAGCCTGAGACAGCAGTGCATCCCTGCTGCTGTACTCTAGGCCTCTCGAAATGAATGTTAACATTGCACTTGTCTTCTTAATCCCCAACTGAACCTGCATGTTAATCTTAAGAGAATCCTGAACCCTAACCCCTAGGTCCCTATATGTTTCAGATTTCTGAAGCTTTTCCCCATTTGGCAAATAGTCTGCACCTCTATTCTTCCTACCAAAGTGCACTTACACTTTCCCACATTGAATTCCATCTGTCACTTCTTTGCCCACTTTCCTGTCTAAGTTCTTTTGCAACCTCCTCACCTCCACAACACTGAGTGTTCTTCATCTATATTTGTACCATCTGCAAACTTAGCAACAATGCCTTGCTTCAGCCAGATCATTAAGGTATAATGTGAATAGTTGTTATCCCAACATTGATCCTGGTGGATCTCCATTGGTTTCCACTACCATCCTGAAAAGACCCCTTTATCCCTACTCTCTAACTTTGAGCCAATTCTCTATCCATGCCAGTACCTTGCCCCTAACACCATGAGCTCTTATCCTACTTAGCAATCTCCAAGGTCTGTCACCTTGTTAAGGATCTTCTGGAAATCCACATAGAGCATGTCCACTGACTCTTCTTTGTCTAATTTGCGCATTACCTCCTCAAGAAATTCTAAAAGATTTGTCAGGTCTGACTTCCTCTTGAGAAAGCATGTTTACTTAGCCCCATTCTACCTGGCACTTCTAAATACTCCACAATCCCATCTTAAATGATGGAGTCTATAATCTTACCAATGAGTGAGGTCAGGCTAATCAGCGGATTATTGTTGGTCTTCTGCCTCCCTCCTTTCTTAAACATGAATGCTATGTTATCCATTTTCCAGTATGCTGGCACCTTCCTTGACTCCAGTGATTCCTGAAAGATCACCACCAATGCTTCTACAATCACCTCAGTTTTCTCCTTCAGAACACTGAGGTGAAATCCATCTAATCTGGGTGATTTACGAACCTTCAGACCTTTCAACTTCCCAGCACGTTTTCCTTAGTGATGGCTACAATACTCACCTCTGTCCTCTGAAGCTCTTGAAGTTCTAGTATACTACTGGTGTCTTCCACCAAGAAGATATGAAGATGGATACAAAATACCTATTCAGTCCTTCCGCCAGTTCTTTGTTCCCCATTATCACTTCTCCAGCCTCATTTTCCAATGGTTCAATCTGCACGCTTGCCTCTCTGAGCTACCTTTCATATACCTTGAAAAAAAGCTCTTGCATTCTTCTTTTATATTTCCAGCTCGCTCCCTCTCATATTTCATCTTCTGCCAACCCCCGTAGTCCTTTTATAGTTGTTCTCTGCTGGTTTTTAAAGGGTTCACAATCCTCTGGCTTCTCACTAATCTTCACCACATAGTTTTTTTTTTCCTTTTGTTTTTGTGCTATCCCTGACTTGCCTTGCCAGCCATTAATGTCTCACCCTATTCTTAATATGTTATCCCTCCTTGGGATGATTTTGTGCCGTGCCTCCTGAATCACTCCCAGAAACTTTTGCCATTTAAACTCCACAACCTTCCCTGCTAGGCTCCCCTTCCCATCAGCTCTGGCCAGTTCCTCCCTCACATCTCTGAAATTACCTTTACTCAATTGTAATACCATTACATCTGATTGAACCTTGTCCCTCTCAAACTGTAGGGTGAATTCTATCATATTGTGGTCAATTACAATCGAGGATTCCTTCACCTGAAGTTCCCTGCCTCATTACACATCACCAAATCCAGAATTGCCTGATCCTGAGTGGGTTCAACCACAAATTGCTCCAAATTAACGTATCATTGACACTCCATGATATCCTTTTTTTTAAGATCTGATTTTTCTCATTCCATCTGCATATTGAAGACCCCATGATTACTATAATCATGCTTTTCTTGCATGCCCTTTCTACATACTGATTTAAATTCTGTCCCATATAGAGTCATAGATATGTACAGCATGGAAGCTGTTGGTCTAACTCATCCATGCTGACTAGATATTCTAACCTAATCTAGTCTCATTTGCCAGCACTCGGCCCATATCCCTCCAAACCTTTCCTATTCATATACCCATCCAGATGCCTTTTAAATGTTGTAATTGTACCAGCCTCCACCACTTCCTCTGGTAGCTCATTCAATACATGCACCACCCACTGTGCCACTTTGGGCCCTTTTAAATTTTTCCCCTCTCACCTTAAACTTATGTCCTTCAATTCTGGACAACCCCCATCCCAGGCAAAAGACCTTGAATATTTATTGTATTCATGTCCGTCATGATTTTATAAACCTCGATAAGGTCACCCCTCAGCCTCTGACGCTCCAGGGAAAACAGCCCCAGCCTATTCAGCCTCTCCCTATAGCTCAAACCCTCCAACCCTAGCAACATTCTTGTAATTGTTCCTGAACCATTTCAAGTTTCACAACATCCTTCTGATAGGAAGGAGACCAGATTGCACACGATATTCTGAAAGAGGCCTAACCAATGTCCTGTACATCCACCACATGACCTCCCAACTCCTGTACTCAATGTTCTGGCCAATAAACATCTGATTATTGCTTGGAAGCCTATAAGTAATTCCCATCAGGGTGTTTTTTTCCTTTGTGGCTTCTCAATTCTACCAATGTAGATTCTGCACCTTTCCACTCTACATTAATTCTTGCTATCAATTTCATTTAATTTCTTACTAATAAGGCAATCCTACCCCCTCAGCCTATCTGCCTGCAGTTTCAATAAGACACATATCCATGGATATTTAGTTCCCAGCCATGATCCTCTTGCAGCCGAGGTTCTGTGATGCCTACAAAATTGTACCTACCAATTTCAATCTGCGCCACAAGCTGATTTACCTTGTTTTGAACACTGCATGTATACAAGTGCAACATCCTCAGTCTTGTATTGATCACCTCTGCTTCTCATAGTTGTGCAGTTTCGAAATCTGCAGCTTCTAACGCTCGATGTCTGACCCTTTTCATACTAGCTGTCTTATTACTCGTTTTGGAAGCTTTAATAACTACTGCTGAGGCCTCCTCCCCTTTAACTAGCTTAAATTCCTTGTAACCTTTATTTATCACGATTTGCAGCATCAGTTCATGAATCGTATTACAACTGTTTCATGGATTAAGATACAAAGCCTTTAATTTTGTTATATCATCGATTTTCCCTCTACTTTTATAATTCCTTAGTAAAATATGACATTCACATATTTTGTCCCTTCCTTTTGTTATCAGAAAATAATCAACTCCATCATTCAACAGCAATCCTATTTTCTCCTTTACCTTTGAATTTATGCAACTGATAAGCCCACTCCACCTCCACTATTTATTTGAAGCCTTACCTACAGGAACATTTTAACTATGAAGAGAGGATTTTAACTATCTAATTAATTTGCATAAGATCATGAGGGGCATGGGCAGGGTGGATAGGAAGCAACTGCTCCCTTTAGATGAAAGGTGAATAACAAGGTGCATAATTTTAAGGTAAAAGGCTCAAATTTTAGAAAGAATTTGGGGAAGGGTTTTTTTTCACCCAGAGGGTCATGGGAATCTGGAATGCCCTTCTTGGGGGTTAGTAGAAGCAGGTAGCCTCACAATTTTGATAAAAACAAACTTAGATAAACATTTGAAATGACATAACAATCAAGAACGTTAGAAGCTGCAGATTTCGAAACTGCACAACTATGAGAAGCAGAGGTGATCAATACAAGACTGAGGATGTTGCACTTGTATACATGGAGTAAAATGGAGGAAAATGGGACTAGTGTAGATGTAGTGTAGTTTTTTTAGTCAGTGGAAACTCAATGGGCTGAAGGGCCATTACTGTCCTGTATGATTTTTTGATTAGAATCATGTTGTGCTGTACTGATGGAAAAGATATATCAGTTTCTATTTCGACTGCTCCAATTACTACCATCAATAAATATATCCTCCTCTGTTATATGCCAACAACATATGATTGAATGAAAAGCACTCTCTGTTGCCACATGGAGTGAATGCTACAACTGCACTGGGGTAGAGTTTCTGTTTTGGGTACAGTAAGTGATTCTGGCACAATCAGTGCTCAAACTCACACCTATTTTGAAACAAAATGTTCTCTTTCTCCCTACCCAATGGTGTTGCACATGCTAAATGATGAAATTACAGGTTCATCATCTTGAGTTTGAAGTTACATATTTTTAAAACCTATCGCTAATAGCCAAGCTGCTCAGTTAATTGTTTCAGACCCATTAAATCAGATGGTTAAGTTCCAACAGCGAAAGACACTCAAATGCACTTAATGTAAAGTGTATTGAGCACTCATTCCAGATGCATGCATTTTCTAAACCCCATCTAAGGACACAAAGAAAAAGCAGAATTTGTCAGCTCCATTCTGTAATCAGTTTGTAGGCGAAACTTTTATATGAAATGAAAGGTCTGGTTGCAGATTTGCTCATGTTATGTTTGACCTATTTCTTTAGCTTTCAATGGCCTACAACTTGCATTAGCTTTGTCCATGCATCAATGTAGTCAACTGGAAGTAGTGTGAAAGGTGGACATGTGCCAACATACAGACTTATAGTCATGCATGCCTCGAGGCAAAATGCAACAATTCCAGAATATCGGGTATTTCAGACAATACTACTGGGACCTGGATGGCTCTTTATAGAGTCATAGAGTCATAGAGATGTACAGTGTGGAAACAGACCCTTCGGTCAAACTTGTCCACGCCGACCAGATATCCCAACCCAATCAAGTCCCACCTGGCAGCACCCAGCTCATATCCCTCCAAACCCTTCCTATTCATATACCCATCCAAATGCCTCTTAAATGTTGCAATTGTGCCAGACTCCACCACTTCTTCAGGCAGTTCATTCCATACACGTACCACCCTCTATGTGAAAAAGTTGCCCCTTGGGTTTCTTTTATATCTTTCCCCTCTCACCCTAAACCTTTGCCCTCTAGTTCTGGACTATCCGATCCCAGGGAAAATACTTTGTCTATTTATCCTATCAATGCCCCTCATAATTTTGTAAACCTCTAAAAGGTCACCCGCTCAGTCTCCGACACTTCAGGGAAAACAGCCCCAGCCTGTGCAGCCTCTCCCGAGAGCTCAAATCCTCCAACCCTGGCAACATCCTTGTAAATCTTTCCTGAACCCTTTCAAGTTTCACAACATCTTTCTGATAGGAAGGAGACCAGAACTGCACGCAATATTCCAACAGTGGCCTAACCAAAGTCCTGTACAGCTGCAACATGACCTCCCAACTCCTGTACTCAATACTCTGACCAATAAAGCATACCAAACACCTTCTTCGCTATCCTATCTACCTGCGACCCCACTTTCAAAGAGCTATGAACCAGCACTCTAAGGTCTTATTGTTCAGCAACACTCCCTAGGACCTTACCATTAAGTGTATAAGTCCTGCTAAGATTTGCTTTCCCAAAATGCAGCACCTCGCATTTATCTGAATTAAACTCCATCGGACACTTCTCAGCCCATTGGCCCATCTGGTCCAGATCCTGTTGTAATCTGAGGTAACCCTCTTCACTGTCAACTACAGCTCCAATTTTCGTGTCATCTGCAAACTTACTAACTGTACCTCTTATGCTTGCATCCAAATCATTTATGTAAATGACAAAAAAGTAGAGGACCCAGCACCGATCCTTGTGGCACTCCACTGGTCACAGGCCTCCAGTCTGAAAAACAACCCTCCACCACCACCCTCTGTCTTCGAGAACTTTGAGACAGTTCTGTATCCAAATGGCTAGTTCTCCCTTTATTCCATGAGATCTAACCTTACTAATCAGTCTCCCATGAGGAACCTTGTCGAACGCTTTACTGAAGTCCATATAGATCACATCTACTGCTCTGCCCTCATCAATTTTCTTTGTTCCTTCTTAAAAAAATCCATCAAGTTTGTGAGACATGATTTCCCATGCACAAAGCCATGTTGACTATCCCTAATCAGTCCTTGCCTTTTCAAATACATGTACATCCTGTCCCTCAGGATTCCCTCCAACTACTTGCCCACCACTGAGGTCAGACTCACCAGTCAATAGTTCCGTGGCTTGTCTTTACCGCCCTTCTTAAACATGGCACCACGTTTGCCAACCTCCAGTCTTCCGGCACCTCACCTGTGACTATCGATGATACAAATATCTCAGCAAGAGGCCCAGCAATCAGTTCTCTAGCTTACCACAGAGTTCTCGGGTACATCTGATCAGGTCCTGGGGATTTATCCACCTTTAACCGTTTCAAGACATCCAGCACTTCCTCCTTTGTAACATGGACATTTTGCAAGATGTCACCATCTATTTCCCTACAGTCTATATCTTCTATATTCTTTTCCACAGTAAATAGTGATGCAAAATATCCATTTAGTATCTCCCCCATTTTCTGTGGCTCCACACAAAGGCTGCCTTGCTGACCTTTGAGGGGCCCTATCCTCTCCCTAGTTACCATTTTGTCCTTAATATATTTATAAAAACCTTTTGGATTCTCCTTAATTCTATTTGCCAACGTTATCTCATGTCCCCTTTTTGCCCTCCTGATTTCCCTCTTAAGTGTACTCCTACTTCCTTTCTACTCTAAGGATTCACTCAATCTATCCTGTCTATACCTGACATATGCTTCCTTCTTTTTCTTAACCAAACCCTCAATTTCTTTAATCATCCAGCATACCCTATACCTACCAGCCTTCCCTTTCACCCTGACAGGAATATACTTTCTCTGGATTCTTGTTATCTCATTTCTGAAGGCTTCCCATTTTCCAGCTGTCCCTTTACCTGCGAACATCTGCCTCCAATCAGCTTTCGAAAGTTCTTGCCTAATACCGTCAAAATTGGCCTTTCTCCAATTTAGAACTTCAACTTTTAGATCTGGTCTATCCTGTTCCATCATGGTTTTAAAACGAATAGAATTATGGTCGCTGACCCCAAAGTGCTCCCCCACTGACACCTTAGTCACCTGCCCTGCCTTATTTCCCAAGAGTAGGTCAAGTTTTGCACCTTCTCTAGTAGGTACAATCACATACTGAATCAGAAAATTGTCTTGTATGCACTGAACAAATTCCTCTCCTTCTAAACCCTTAACACTATGGCAGTCCCAGTTGATGTTGGAAAGTTAAAATCCCCTACCATAACTACCCTATTATTCTTATAGATAGCTGAGATCTCCTTACAAGTTTGTTTCCCAATTTCCCTCTGACTACTAGGGGGCTTATAATACAATCCCAATCAGGTGATCATCCCTTTCTTATTTCTCAGTTCCACCCAAATCATTTCCCTGGAAGTATTTCTGGGAATATCCACCCTCAGCACAGCTGTAATGTTATCCCTTTTCAAAAATGCCACTCCCCCTCCTCTCTTGCCTCCCTTTCTATCCTTCCTGTAGAATTTGTATCCTGGAATATTAAGCTGCCAGTCCTGCTCATCCCTGAGCCATGTCTCTGTAATTGCTATGATATCTCAGTCCCATGTTCCTAACCATGCCCTGAGTTCATCTGCCTTCCCTGTTAGGCCCCTTGCATTGGAATAAATGCAGTTTAATTTATTAGTCCTACCTTGTCCCCGCCTGCCCTGACTGATTCACTTCTTTTCTCAACTGTACCAGTCTCAGATCGATCTCCTTCCTCACTATCTCCCTGGGAACCTCCCCCCGCCCCCACCTTACTAGTTTAAATCCTCCCAAGCAGTTCTAGCAAATTTCCCTGCCAGTATATTCATCCCCTTCCAATTTAGGTGCAATCCGTCCTTCTTGTACAGGTCACTTCTACCTCAAAAGAGACTCCAATGATCCAAAAATGTGAATCCTTCCCCCATACACCAGCTCCCCAGCCATGCATTCATCTGTTCTATCCTCCTATTCCTGTCCTCACTAGCTCGTAGCACCAGGAGTAATCCAGACATTACTACCCTTGAGCACTTCCTTTTTAAATTTCTACCTTCAGAATCTCAACCTTTTCCCTTCCTATGTCGTTGGTTCCAATGTGGACAATGACCTCTTGCTGGCCCCTCTTCCCCGTGAGAACATTCTGCACCCTCTCTGAGACATCCTTGCTCCTGGCACCAGGGAAACAACACACCATTCTGCTTTTTCTCTGCTGGCCACAGAAACGTCTGTCTGTACCTTGGACTACAGAATCCCCTGACACGATTGATCTTTTAGAAGCTGACATACCCCTCATTGCATTAGAGCCAGTCTCAATACCAGAAACTTGGCTATTCGTGCTACCTTCTGCTGAGAATCCATCACCCCCTACATTTTCCAAAACAGCATACCTGTTTGAAATGGGTATATCCACAAAAGACTCCTGCCCTAGGTGCCTACCTCTCTTACCCTTCCTGCAGTTAACCCATCTATGTGACTGTATCTGAGACTTTTCCCCCCTTCCTATAACTGCCATCCATCACATACTGTTGCTGTTGCCAATTCCTCATTGCTTCTAACTGTCTCTCCAACCCATTCACTCAATCTGATAAGATTCGCATCCAACAGCATTTATGGCAGATGTAATCCACAGTAACCCTTAAACTCTCTTTAACCTCCAATATCTGACAAGATGTACATATCACTGCAAAGGCCATTTTTGCTCCTTCACAATCTACAGACCCAGAAAATAACACCATCTTATTCCTCGACAAAACACTGCCCCAGGTTAAATTAAGAGCCAAGGCTTATATTTTAAGTTTAATCAAGAGACTTATTTCCAAAAACATACAATCAAGAAAGAATCCACTGTACTCACTAATACAGCCTTTCTCTTGGACAGACTTAAAACAAACATTAACTTATCTGATTCTGTGTTGTGAACTTCGCCCAAACTGGTTCCTCCAAGATTAGTTGTGAAATTCACTGTTTGTTAATTTTCCCAGATGCACTCCGATGTCCAGCGACACTTGCATTTTGGTCTGAAGTTTGCAGGAGATGGCATGGAGGTCAGTAGCAAATGGATGGGTGAGCTAGCAGTGGGTTGGAAACTCAGCTGTTATAACAAGTGGCTTTTCCATCAGTGCACGACTCATTCACAGAATTAATAATCCACTTTTGGTTTTCCTGTGCAACCACAGATTGCATGGGCATTAGTGAAAGCATGCTTCGGGCACTAGCACTGTGGACACAACCTTTTACATAGGCAGGGGAGCAGTAGTGCATTTTCACTCTCTCATGCTTTTCTAAGCAGCCAGTTTCATATGACACTTTATTTGTCAACTCTGGCATATGTTATAGAGCCTGGGATATCTGTATGCTGGAGCAAGGAGATTGTCATGGAGCTGTGTATAATGTTAGTTAGGCCACAGCTGAAGAATTGTCTCCGGTTCTGGTTGCTACAATATCAGAAGGATGTGATTGCAAATGAGGAGGAGATTTACCAGGATCTAAGGAAGGGTCATCAGACCAAAATGTCAACTCAGATTTCTCTTCACAGATGTTGCCAGACCTGCTGAGCTTTTCCAGCAACTTCTGTCTTTGCTCACCAGGATCTTGCCTGGCTGGAGTAGTTCAGTTGTCAAAATAAATTAGACAGACTGGGATTGGTTTCCTTAGAGCAGGGAGGGCTGAAAGGAGATCTGATTGTGGCACACAAAGTTCTGTGTAGCATAGACAAGGTGGAGAGGGAACTTTGTTTTCCCCTTTGTAGAGAGGCAAGGTGCAGAAGGTTTAGATGAGAACTTAATGCCTATAGGTGTGCTGGAATCGGAAGTGTTCAGTGTATTCAGGATCTGTCTCGATCAATATTTCAAATGTCAAAGCAAACAAGGCTATGGCCCATGTGCTGAAAATAGAATTAAATTAAATGACTGCCTGACGACTGGCAAAGTAACAATAAGCCAAAGGCTACTTTCCATGCTGTAAAAACTCCATGACGATGAAACCCAGAATGCTAGTTTAAAGGTGTAACAGACTAAGCATATTGTAGGTACAGAGTTAACAGTTACACACACACACACACCCCGATGGCAACTAAAGTTCTATCCTGTAGTTCTGAATACATATTTTGTGATTACTTAGCACAATATGAATGGAGGTCCACTTCGCTATTGTCCCATTCTTTACAAAGCTGATCAGGATATATCCATTTTATTCTTTTTGTCTGTTTCTAAATAGAATTTTCTTGAATCAATAGGTTGTTCCAAATCTGTCTTCAGCGATGCTTTGAAAGCAGAGTTGATGTGACAATCGTGTTTTAACATTTGCTGCCATATTCCTGAGAGACTAAGATTGTGAGGCCATTTTATCCACTTTGCATTGTCATCATTATAGAATCACATTCACAGGTTAGTGTTGAATTGCATTAGCATGCATTCCATTTCCTCTCTGATTTCTATCCTGCTCACAGCTTTAAGAGTGTCTTGGTAAAATTCACAAGGGATGTCTTCAACCACAGAAACCGCATTATCCATTATTGTTCTTGTTGACTTTACTGTGATGTACATTCTGGACCAGTCGCGTCACTCCTCTTAGTTTCTTTTCACTTCCATTGAATCCTCTTTGTATGGTTCCAATTGCTGTCAAACTGGAAACAGTCATTGCATTTTTGCATCTCAAGCAATATGTTACTTACAGGTTTTCACAAGATCTTCTCTGTGGTTGTCCACAATTCAATCTTCAGCCCTCTTCTTACCCTCATTTATTGTCTGTTGGTTTGATCATCCAGAGGCATGGAATAAACTTTCATAAGCATTCCAGTGACATTCACTTCTGCCTCACTGAATTGATACTGTACTGTCAATTGGTCTAACTGATCTTCAGTTTTCAGTGAACTGCACTATTTTGCATGAATATTTGGGAGCCATTGCTTTTGAACTCAATGAAAAGATCTTGACTCTGTAATCTCAGCCAATCTTCCGAAACATCTGTACTTCTCTAATTCTATCCTGTAAAATATAGCTACATTTCTAATTATAATTGTTCCAAGATTGATTGCCTTGCCTTTAATTGTTGAGGCCTCAGTTCTGGAATTCCCTTCCTACACCTCTACTTCCTTCCTCCTTTAAGACACTTCTTAAAACAGACCTCTTTGATTGAACTTTTAGTCATCTGACCCAATGGTTCTGAATGTCATCTGGATGTCATAGTTCATATTATGAAGCAAAATGAAGGGCCTTGGGGCAGTTTATTATGTTAAAAGTGCCACATCAATATAAGTTGGAATTGTCCCCAGAGGTGCCTTCAAGTATGCTTCACAGACACTGTGTGAATGCACATTGTTGACCTAAGATCTGAGCCAAATACTTGGAGAGATGATTTGTTGCTGGTAAGAAATTCTATGGATCCACCTGACTTAATTTAAGGTTAACTGGCTTGCTGGTCAAGAGGCCCTCATATCTTGCCTGCTTGACTACCCAGCACCTACCCAAAACACTTCCAATCTAACTTCATTGTACAGCTAAATGGTTCCTGGCCAGCCAATATGTCAAAGACAGCATATTCAGCATTATGTTATTGACCAGGCCAGACCACCTCAAAATATTTTAAAAAGCTAGCATTTTAAAAGGCATTGACAGAATCAAAAATAAAAATAAAGCAAAAGTCCTCCTGAAATTTCAGTATTGTGAGACACTGGGCTTTCCCAGGACACAAAATATTCACAGGAGAAAGTGAGGACTGCAGATGCTGGAGATCAGAGCTGAAAATGTTTTGCTGGAAAAGCACAGCAGGTCAAGCAGCATTCAAGGAGCAGGAGAATCGACGTTTCGGGCATGAGCCTCATTGAAAAACGTAATTCTCAGTCTTCATCTGGACATTCTCTGTAGCATAATTTTCTTGCAGACCAATCCTACTTCTTTCCATCCCTGCTGTATCCTAGTGCGGCATCTGTAGGCTGTCTCAGGAATTTGTAGCAATATGTTCTTTAATCTGTCTACTCAACTGCCAAGACCACACGTCATCATTTAGGTCTGACCTTGTGTCCCCTATTCCTAAACTTGTGCAAAAACTAACATGTTGCAATGTCTAGGTGCTTTGTACGTTTAGCAGCACTTAATTTGAATATTGAAAGATTATTTCTGCTTTCCACTCTGCATAATTAACATACAACTTACAGGACACATGTTTGCACTTGTCTGGATCCAGATGTAGGTCAAGCTCTATGGAAATGAAAGAGGTCCGTTTACATTACAGCCATGCAGGAGAAAGCATTGTCCAGAGGGATCAGTCTAGTTGGAAGCTGAACTGGAACACTAGTGACAATATCTTGTTGTAAAGAACCAATATAACTCAGTGGTAATCAAAGCATTGGTACATTTCTCACTCCCTTATCAATTTGTCTTTACACTTACATCAAAGAATAAAACTGATAATAAAGTGTGATTGTAGAATTTACATTCATGAAATCAATGTGAAAATATTGCAAAACATGGCACTGTTAAAAATTAAATTTGAATTCCCCTAATTTGAGAGTCATTTTATTTATATTTTAATCAGGGAAAATAGACTTATCTGTTTCCAATGTGCAGGAAGTGTAGATACTGGAAATAAAAATAAAACTATTATTTACAAAAGATCTTGATTCAACAAATAGTAAGAGATATTAGCTTTTTCCTCTGCTCACCACTGCAGCGGGAAGTTAGACCTGAGCATAGACAATAATTCCTGATTACACTCCCACCAGTTTCAGTAACACTGATAAATGGAGGAATTATGTAATTGACTTTTCAAAATATTTTATGTTTGATCAGAAAGTTGTTGGTTTATTAAAATAGATACCATGCCAATAAAATCTATATCTTTAATTTGACAGAAGGAATTAGCATAACATTTGAAATTAAAAAAAGAAAAGCTGGAAACTCAGTGTTGAGTGGAATCTAATGATGGAGAAATACAATTAAAAATTTGGCCTGATGACGTTTTGACAGAATTTATTGCAATTGGGAAGTTCTGGAAGGGAACTATGCCATCACTTGATACTTATGATTAAGCATATGATTTAAGTAACAGTGAAGTATCCGGGTGACAAACAGGTGAAATAATATGGATATACCTCAAAAGTGTGCTCGTTCAATTCATACGTGAAATACCTGATTCTGTCTCCCTTGGGATTCCCTTCAACAACTTGCCCACCACTGATGTCAGGGCTCACCAGTCTACAGTTCTCTGGCTTTTCCTTACCACATTTCTTAAATACTGACACCACAGTAACCTCTGGCCTTCCACCTCCTCACCTGTGGCTATCAATGATAGAAGTATCTCAGCAAGGGATCTCCCTACAGAGGTTTAGGGTACACCTGATCAGGTCCCAGGGATTTTATCCACCTTTATGCATTTTAAGATGTCCAGCACCACCTCGTCTGTAATATGGACATTTTTCATTATGTCACTATTTATTTCCCCAAGTTCTCTATCTTCCATATCCTTCTCCACAGTAAACACTGGTGTAAAATACTCATTTAGTATCTCCTCCATCACCTGTTGTTGATCTTATTGATTTTTAAGGGGCCCTATACTCTGCCTCATTACCCTTGCATATTTAATGAATTTGTAGAATCCCTTTGGATTCTCCTGAACCATTTTTGCCAAAGTTATCCCATGTCCCCTTTCTGCCCTACTGATTTCCTTCTTAAGTATACTCCAACTGCCTTTATATTTTTCTAAGGATTCACTCGATCTCTGCTGTCTGTACCTGATATATGCTTCTTCTTTAAATTTACCAAAAACTTAATTTCTCTCATCATCCAGCATTCTTTACACCTACCAGACTTGCCCTTCACCCGAACAGGAACATACTGTTTCCAGATTCTCATTATCTCATTTTTTAAGTCTTCCCATTTTCCAGGGTCCCTTTACCTGTGAATATCCACTCCCAATCAACTTTTTTTTAAGTTCTTGCCTAATACCATTAGAATTGGCTTTCCAATTTGTTTGTAAATTTAAAATCCCTTATCAAAAGCTTGTAAACTTAAAATCCTCTATAATTCTTACAGATAACTGAGATCTCCTTATAAATTTGTTTCTCAATTTCCCGCTGATCATTGGGAGGCTGGGGGTGGGGTGTCGACAGTAAAATCTAAACAAGATGATAATTCCTTTCTTATTACATGTACTTGGAAAGGCAAGGAATAATTACGAATAGTCAACAATGGTTTTGAGCATAGGAAATCATATCTCACGAACTTGATTGAGTTTTTTGAAGAAGTAACAAAGAGGATTGATGAGGACAGAGTAGTGGATGTGACCTATGTGGACTTTAGTAAGGCATTCGACAAGTTATCCAGCATTCTCTACAACAATCAGCCTTACCCTTCGCCCTAACAGGAACATACTATCTCCAAACTCTTGTTATCCCATTTTTGAAGGCTTCCAATTTTCCAGGTTCCCTTTACCTTTGATTGTTCACCCCCAATCAATCTTGCCTCATACCATCAAAATTGGCTTTCCTCCAATTTAGAACTTAAACTTTTAGTACCGGTCCATCCATTTCCACCTCTATTCTAAAATTAATAGAATTATGCTCACTGGCATCAAAATGCTCCCCCACTGACACCTTAGTCACCTGCCCTGCCTTATTTCCCAAGGCTGAGTTTTGCACTTTCTCCGGTAGGTACATTCACATCCTTTATCAAAACGTTTTCTTGTATGCACTTAAGAAATTCCTCTCCATCCAAGCCTTAATACTATGGCAGTACCCGTTTATGTTTATAAACTTAAAATCCCCTAATATTCTTATAGATAACTGAGATGTCATGTCCTTATAAATTTGTTTCTCAATTTCCCGCTGATTATTGGTGGGGGTGGGGGCGCAGGAATGGTGGGGGGCAGTCTTTAGTGCAAGCGAAATCAGGTGATAATTCCTTTCTTATTACATATATTTGGAAAGGCAAGGACTAATTATGGATGGCTTTGAGCATGGGAAATCATGTCTCACTAACTTGATTTAGTTTACTGAAGAAGTAACAAAGTGGATTGATGAGGGCAGAGTGGTAGATGTGATCTATGTGGACTTCAGTAAGGCATTCGACAAGGTTCCTCATGGTAGACTGGTTAGCAAGGTTAGATTCCATGGAATACAGGGAGAACTAGCCATTTGGAGACTGAACTAGCTTGAAAGTAGAAGTCAGAGGGTGGTGATGGAAAGTTACTTTTCAGACTGGAAACCTGTGACCAGTGGTGTGCCACAATGATTGGTGCTGGTCCACTGCTTTGTGTCATTTATATAAATGATTTGGATGTGAACATAGGAAGTATGGTTAGTAAGTTTGAAGATGACACCAAAATTGGAGATATAGTGAAAGTGAAGAAAGTTACCTCAGATTACAACAGGATTTTGATCAGATGGGCCATTGGGTCGAGAAGTGGTAGATGGAGTTTAATTTAGATACATGTGAGGTGCCTCATTTTGGAAAGGCAAGTCAAAGGGGGGCTTAACCACTTAATGGTAAGGTCCTGGGGAGTTTTGCTGAGCAAAAAGAGCTTGGAGTACAGGTTCATAGTTCCTTGAAAGTTGAGTCACAGGTAGAAAGGGCCGTGAAGAAGACTTTTGGTATGCCACCTTTATTGGTCAGTACATTGAGTATAGGAGTTGGGAGGTCATGTTGCAACTGCACAGGACATTAGTTCGGGCCACTTTTGGAAGCCTGCATGCAATTCAGGAGGTTGTGAAACTTGGAAGAGTTCAGAAAATATTTACAAGAATATTGCCAGGGTTGGAGGGTTTGTGCTATAGGGAGATGCTGAATACGCTGGGGCTGTTTTCCCTGGAGTATCGAAGGCTGAACAGAGCTTATAGAGCTTTCTAAAATCATGAGGGACATGGATAAAGTTAATAGTTAAAGTCTTTTCCCTAGAATGAGGGACTCCAAAAGTTGAGGGTATAGGTTTAAGATGAGAGGAGAAAGACTTAAAAGGGACCTAAGGGGCAACTTTATCATGCAGAAGGTGGTGTGTGTTTAGAATGAGCTGCCAGAGGAAGTGATGGAGGCTGGTACAATTACAATATTTAAAAGGCATCTGGATGGGTATATGAATACAAAGAGTTCAGAGGGATATGGGCCAAATGCTGGAAAATGGGACAAGATTAATTTAGGATATCTACTTACCATGGACTAGGTTGGGCTGAAGGATCTGTTTCCGTACTGTCGACCTCAATGACTGTCTGACTCTTAAGGTTCAGCCTTGGTTATACCTTGAAGAGAATCCATTGATGAGCTGATAAAGATGTTAAGAAGGGATCCATCTTCCCTATACTTCTCAGCCTGTCAGAGAAATTTCCCATTTCCAATAAACCTCGCAAGCAGACCTTGTGAAAGTGAGAGGTTTGTTTATTTCACGATACTGTGGGCAGACGTCAATGATCACTCAGCTTAGAATGACCGCTTAGCACTGATGAGTCTGAACCTCTTCCCTCAGCGACAGGCGTATGCAGTTTATAAAGAGTTATAAATGGCTGATTGTTAATTATAGAACAACACAGGTCTAACTACAATAGGTAGTTTAGCAATATTAAAAAGGCTAGCAATACTACTGGATTAACAGCATTGATTAGTTGAACAATTGAAACTGATCGGGTAGCATCCTGTTCATAGAAGCAAGTGGTTGGAGATTATCAATATTAAATAGTTTGGTGATATCTTGTCTGCAGGGGTATTGTTTTAGCTGGAGCTCCCATGGGGAGAGAGAGAGAGAGAGAGAGAGACCCCTCGGGGGACTCTTCAGTGGGTGCAGAGGTATAACAGCATTGTCAGTGAGAGAATCCAATTAGTGGGTCATTCAACTAATGTATTTCCTCTAGTCAGGGAAATGGCTTTCACAGTCAATTCCTGTGAATGGCTTCAGCAAATTAGTGAGCATGTCTCCTCTAAGCAGGGAAAATGGCTTCCAGAATCTACTAACTGGCAGAGAACATGTCAGGTTGGATTGTTATTTTGGGCCTCTCCTGTCACTGATTAGATTCCAGTTGCTTCCGGATGAGGCATGTGCATGGGCAGTGATTGAAGACATAATCTTCATAGCCTCAGTTGGGTTGTGAATGGTGTTAAGTGCTGGTGGCTAGTACAGTGCAAACTGGATTTTATAGCTACCACACCTCCACCCATCTTCAAACCTGCCAGAAATGAGTGTAAAACCAAGCCCATTCAATTTTTTAGGCCAATGATCCTTCATCAGACCTGCTGAGTATTTCCAGCATGACTCACTTTATTTTAGAAATTTAGCATCTGCCATATTCTGCTCTCACACAAAACGAAAATACACTGGATGCTGCAAACCTAAAAGCAAAACAGAAAGTGTTGGAAATGATCAGCATATCAGTCAGGGACCATGGAGATAAAAGCTGAGTTAGTTATCCTCCCAAGATTTGGAAGGGGGTGTCCAGCCCAAACCAAACTGTTCCCTCTATTGTATAGGCACTAAGATCACATCATCTTTCAGTAAAATAATCTGTAACCAAGCTGATTGTGCATAATATTAGATAGAGTTTGTAAGGCTAAAGGGATCGAAGGGTTTGTGGAGAAAATAGGTCCATGGTACTGAGCTGAATGATTAGCTATGATTATGTTGAAGAGCAGAGCAGGCTCGAACAAGCTGAATGGCCCAATCCTACTCTTATTTTCTTAATTGGATTTGGCTTGGGAAGGAGCAGGTCAGCTGTTTCTTTAAACATAATTATAAAAAAGGTGCGAAGGTAGTGGAAGAGCATACTATTCAGAGGGTGCCCAGTATTATTGGGCCAATGTCCCCTCCCTGCATTGGGCCTGGCCTCCAACCCCTTGCAGATCACCACCCTCCACCCCCAGGCTGCCTAATCCCTTGCCAGTCATAAAGCCCTTGTTTTACTTGGCTCTCAGATTCTTTGAGGAGAAAGTGAGGTCTGCAGATGCTGGACATCAGAGCTGGAAATGTGTTGCTGGAAAAGCGCAGCAGGTCAGGCAGCATCCAGGGAACAGGAGAATCGACGTTTCGGGCATAAGCCCCTCCCCCTTGATCATTTCCTGAGTGGGATCACTTTCTCCTGAACTACTCTGCTCGGGTCTCTGACAATTTTGAACATTTTGATCAAATCCCCTCTCAAACTGTACCTTCCCAAACTGAGCTAAGTTAAATCAAACCTTGGTCTGCACAGTGGAAGTACTCACTAATAACTCCACTGAGTTCTTGGAAGGACTGTGTTTTCATTATTTCATGTTTTGATGTCTCAAATAATAAGATTTTAAGGTAGTGACCATAAGCCCGATTCCTGAAGAAGGGCTTATGCCCGAAACGTCGATTCTCCTGTTCCCTGGATGCTGCCTGACCTGCTGCGCTTTTCCAGCAACACATTTCCATCTCAGATTCTTTGATAATCATCTTAGATCTCCTCACCGTACCAGCAACATCCACTGTCCACTATCTGGTGCCTCTGGGACAGTCAGAGCTGCAATACAATGAGTTCTGTAGGGACATGCCTCTCACCTCATGGCAGTCTTCTTTAAGTTTTGTGAACTGTGGCTCACTCTCCTTCCGGGAGAGGAGGACTGGTGAGCTGTCATTCCCTCCCTCCGCCCTCTTCCAGCTAAATCCAGCCCAGGATCATTGATCTGAAATGTCAGACCAAAATTTATTTTGCCCCTCCCCCTTGATCATTTCCTGAGTGGGATCACTTTCTCCTGAACTACTCTGCTCGGGTCTCTGACAATTTTGAACATTTTGATCAAATCCCCTCTCAAACCGTACCTTCCCAAACTGAGCTAAGTTAAATCAAACCTTGGTCTGCACAGTGGAAGTACTCACTAATAACTCCACTGAGTTCTTGGAAGAACTGTGTTTTCATTATTTCATGTTTTGATGTCTCAAATAATAAGATTTTAAGGTAGTGACCAGAACTGGCCAATTCAGTCCATTGAGTCTACATTGACATGCATGGCTAGCCAAATCATCCTCAACTCCACTTTCCTGCCTTTCCTCTTGATTTCCTTACTGATTAAAAATCTGTCTACCTCAGTCTTAAAGATGTAACTTGATATTGCACTGAATTTTGTAGAAACATTTTAGGCAAAAAGTTTATTTTATTATTGATAGTCATTTGTTTTAAAGTTAAGTGGTGAATGCAAGCCATTTATTTTTTTATCTGCAGACACAATTCAATCCTATTTATAGATATTAATGCTTTTGAAGACTTACAAGTATTAGGTCTATCATTTCCACAGCCTAAGACTCTATTCTGTACCATTATGATTGGACAAGCAGTACTAAAATCTCTCTTTCCAAAAGATCAGTCTAACAATTTCTTCTGTTTTCTGATGCAGTCATAAAGTTTACTACTTCTTAACATTTTCTTTATCTTGCTGTCACATTCATACTGAAAAACCTGCATCTTGCTATTTTCTGTATTTTTGATTTGCACTGAAATAGGGAGAAAAAAGCTGTTTTAAAAGCCAAGGATTTGGAAAATATTTTTGCACTTTTTAAAAACATGCTACCTGACACTCGTAAGTGCTGATTACTCAAGCAGCGGGGAAGTCAAGTTGCAGAGAAGCTGAAGCCAATGGACGTATAGGAATGAAAATTTGACCATCAGCTGATTGGTTCACAAGATTCTGCTCTACGCACCTGTAGTCAGAGAACTCACTCACCATTCGATATCCGCCTCCTGGATTCCTGGTTCTGGCTATCTCCACACCCCATGCTGCCACTCCTGCCATTTCACGTGCAGACCTCATCCAGCATTGAGACTCTCCAGTTCAACACCACTTCTGGTTCAATCCAGCATCCCAGCCTCCATAACCATCGACCAGGACCCACAGGACCCATCACCTTCCTCTCACCTCTGGACAATTCCTTGAGTGTTGCCCTGGATTCCACCAACAAAATGACTGGGACCTGCCTCGACTTTCCTCCAACTTGCACCTCCACCAGCCAATCAACACATGGAGTCTGATTGCCAGGGTCACTCCTCAGTCCTACTGCCCATCTGCAGCCAGCCAGCACACCTCTCCCTCTACATCTGTCCACCCTCACAGTGCACCCTACTCCACCACCTCTCCTTCCTCCTCTCAATCTCATCTCCCCTATAGTCCTCCCCACATCCAATCTCCATCTCACTCCCCAGCCCACCCTCCTCCCACGTCTCCCTTCCCACCCACAACTACAACCTCCCCACCACATCATGTCCACCCCTCATTCATCACAGGCTATCGGCATTCACCCCTCTCCTCCTTTAGCCTCCTCAAGACAATCCCATCCTTGAGCCTTGCTGCACATTCACCATCCCCCCTCAGGCCAAACTCAGAGGCCAAATGGTCTGCCATCAGCAAAGTGGTCACGTTCATACCTCTCTGACCCAACTTTAACATGTTCTGTGCCCACCATGATGTGGAGCTCTTCTTCCGTTGCCTCCGCCTCCATGCCTTCTTCTTTGACAGACTCCAAACCATCATCTGAGGACCCCCTCTCCCGCCTCCAACATTCCTCTTCCTTTTGTACACCCCCTCCCGACTTCTTACCCACTCTAGACCTCTTTATTGTTGACTGCCAATGCAACATCAACGGCCTTGATGTCTCCACCACTCCAACCTCACCCCCTCCGAACATGCAGCACTCCATTCCCTCTGCACCAATCCCCGTTTCACCATCAAACCCACTGACAAAGGTGAGGTTATGGTAGTCTGCAGAATGGACCTCAATGTTGCAGAGGCCGAACACCAGCTCTCTGACACCACGAACTACCTCCCCCTTTACCATGACCCTACATGGCCCATTAGATAACTATCACCCACACTGTCCATGTCCTCATATCCTCTGGTGATCTCCCCTACACTGCCTCCAGCCCCGCACTACCCAGTTCTACCTCCTCCCCAAGATTCACAACTACCCTGGCCAACTCATTACCTCTGCATGCTCCTGCTGCACCAAACTAATTTCATCCTGCCTCAACTCCATTGTGTCCCCTTTGGTCCAGGCACATCCCACCTACATCTGGGACACAAACCATACCCTCCACCTCTTTGGAAATGTCCAATTCCCCATCCCCTAGCACTTCATCTACACTATGGACATACAGACCTTATACAAGTCCATACCCCACAATGATGATGACCTGCAGGCCCTCAGCTTCTTCCTCTCCAACAAGACAATCCAGATACCCTCCCCCCCCCCACCCTGCTATTACCAAATTGGGCCTCGCCAAATTATTCCTCACCCTCAATAACATTTCCTTCAACTCTTTCCATTTCCTTCAAACCCATGGGGTGGTGATGGGCACTCGCACAGGCTGTAGCTACCCCAGCCTCTATGTTGGTTATGTCAAACAGTCCCTCTTCAGTTCATATACTGTTCCTCAACTCTTCTGCTCTTACATTGATGACTGCATCAGTGCTGCATCCTGCACCCAGGCTGAACAGGAACAATTCATCAACTCCACTCTGCCCTCAAAATCACTTCGTCTATCTCAGCCACCTCTCTTTCCTTTCTTGATCTTTCCACTTCCATCTCTGGTGACAGTTTACAGATTGACATTTACTATAAACCCACAGACTCCCATAACTACCTGGACTACTCCTCCTCCCACCCTTTATTGTGCAAAAACTCCATATTATTTTCCCAACTCCTCCATCTCTGTCACATCCGATCTGATGAGGAGATGTTCCACTCACAAGCATTCCAGATGTCCACCTATATCCTACCTCTGTCATCCAGACAGCCCTCCAATGCACTGCTCTAAACTACTCTCACCAAACATAACAAAGACAGAGTTCCTTTGTCCTCATTTTCCATTCCACCAGCCTCCACATCAATATTTCATCCTCAAATGTTTCCACCAACTCCAATTAGATCCCACCATGCAGAACAGCTTCCCCGCCCCATCCCACAAGGATTGTAGTCTTTGCCACTCCTTGGTTCACACCACACTCCCCACCAACCACCCCAACCCTCCTCCCCCACCACCCGCCCAATTCCGGTACCTTTCCCTGCAACTGTAAAAGTTGCAAAGCCTGCTGTCATACCACCCCTCTCCCCTCTATCCAGGGCCCCAAGCAGTCCTTCTAGGTGAAACAGAGGTTCACCTGCATCTCCTCCAACCTAGCTTACTGCATCCGGTGCTCCTGATGTGGTCTCTTCTAAATCGGTGAGACCAAGCATAAACTAAGGGAACATTTTGCTGACATCTCAGCTTGCACCTTCCCCCCCGCCAAACCACACATTTCAATTCTACTTCCCAGTCCCTCTCCAACACATCCATCTTCAGCCTTACAGCCTGGAGGACTTAACACTGAGTTCTCCAATTTCAAATAACCCAACCATTCTCCGACTCCCTTTCTTGCCCCGCCTCCTCCTTTCCATTCCACCGACTGACCCTTCCTTCCAACAGCGAACCGGATTCATTTCTCCTATTGACCAACCAGGTTGTACCCACCACCTATGTTCACCTATCATGACCTCACCATTCCACTACTCTCCCCATCCAAAACCCTTCCCCACTCTCTTTATCTGTAGCTCCTCTTACGCCACCACCATCCCTGGTTACACCCGAAATATTCTCAGCCACCTGATGCTGCCTGGCTTGCTGAGTACTTCCAGCCTCCTGCTTGTCTACTGACAAGTATCTCATTGGCTACCAGGTAACTGAACAGCTTGTAGGTGTGTAAATGTTTGAGTAGAAGCCATTAGATTTCCAAAATGAGATAAACGTTCCTTTACTGTCAGTAAAAAACACCTCAAAGCCTGAAAAAATGCTATGTTATATTCTCTCATCAATTACTGGAAAGCCCCAACTAATTAATCAGAGACTTTATAAGTGTAAGCCAATATCTCGTGCCTCTTACAAGAAAGTGAAAGTACCTGGATAAGGGAGGTCAAGAAGTAGCCAGGCCTAACAAGCCAATAGATTAATCTCAGCAAATCCTGAGGGGCAGAGATGATTGAACGACCTGCCCAGTGTTCTCCTCCACCCATAACACCCATGTTTGTGTCTGTCTTTATGTTTTTGTTGGGGGAGTTTTAAGAGGAGGCTTGTGCTTTAACTTGTAGAGTTTTATGTTGATTGTTCTTAGTTGTTTACGATTAGCTAGAATCTGTTTATTTATAATAAATAATACACATTGTTATGCTTATGCTTTCTGTTAGTTAATGCTTTCTGTCAACCTGGATCCAAAGGACATGTGAATTTGGGAATTTTGCAAACTTTTTAAAAATGTTTAACTTTCATGATGACCCCAGGAATAGTGGGAACTGATTTGCGTCATGACAGCCCATCAAGGCATAACAACACCTCAACAGCTATATCCAACTTTGTGCTGTTACAATGTTTATGGCTACTACAAATTTTCTGGAAACGCTTGTCCCATTTGACCTTTCTTAAATCTGTGGGTGATTTCTTGGCTTGTGCAAATACACAATACGACACAGTACGCATTCAAATTGTTTGCCAAAGTAATTTTATTTGCCAAAGTATTTTTTTTTCAAACTGTTCATTGCTAGTATTCTGCTCATGTAGTTATAGTGGCAGAATTCACACTGTGAAACATTAACATTCGCACACCAAAGAGTAATCGGATTACTGTTACAATGATTTATAGTAGAAATATAACACTGGCAAGTACAGGATATTTTTGTCTTCCTTGCTTCTGGTAGCTTATCCTTTTAGATCTCGAATGATGATGTTCAAATTACACTCTGTGGTAAAGGAGGATCCACAGTGAAAAATAACGATGACGTTACCAATGGAAAATATGCATTTTGGACATTGTAGTAAAGTGTCCATGGAGGTTTGTGTTTACATAGCGGTGCTTCTGATTTTGATATGTTATGGTGTGTGCATGAAGGAACAGTGCAGGCATGATTGGTCGAATGGTCTCCTTTTGCACTGTGACAATTCTATGATTCATAAGGGACATGGATAGGATAAATAGACAAAGTATTTTCCCTGGGGTGGGGGAGTCCAGAACTAGAGGCCATAGGTTTAGGGTGAGAGGGGAAAGATATAAAAGAGACCTAAGGAGCAACTTTTTCACACAGGGGTTGTACGTGTATGGAACGGGCTGCCAGAGGGAAGTAGTGGAGGCTAGTACAATTGCAACATTTAAAAGGCATTTGGATGGGTATATGAATAAGAAGGGTTTGGAGGGATATGGACTGGTTGCTGGCAGGTGGGACTAGATGGGTTGGGATATCTGATCGACATGGATGAGTTGGACTGAAGGGTCTGTTTCCCTGCTGTACATCTCTATGACTCTATGACTCCAAGACTCCTCAGGGTGCAGGAACGTGCACAGCTCATGCAGCATCCTTCATCATTATCATCATAATGCACACATGGACAATGCAGGTCGGTGAATTTGACCTCTCCACTGAATATAGGTGAACCTGTATGGCATCTCTGAAAGTGGCACTATGCAGATTAAGTTATCTTCCTTCATACCCAAATAAACAATAAGTGGCTGATTGGTTAAAACAATGCAGCAAAAATTCTGATTTTTGGACAAACTTTGGCATAAATTTTCTCGGAATTCATTTACATTAACAGAGGTTTTGACTGCCCCATTTGAGGAAAGAGATTTTTTTTTCTACAGATTTAACAGGATCAAAGAAGTTGTGGCTTTGTGGATCAATAATTAGGTTAGGCATAGAAAGAAGTGAGCTATAATAAATGGTTGTTTTTTTGGACTTGTGAGAGATTTAGTGATTTTCCCTCAGGATCTGTATTGAGACCACGCCTTCTTGACATATCTTAAAAATATGGACATGGATATGCATGGAGGAATGTCAAAGTGTGTTGGTGACACAAAGCTGAGAAAGGTAGGAAACTGTAAGAAAGATGCTAACAGACTGAAGGTGCTCATGGACAGACTGGTGATATGTAGACAAAACTCAAAATGGACAAGTGCAAAGTGATTCCTTTCGGCAGAAAGAATGAAGAAAACACTCTCAACTAAACTAAACTGCACCATTTCAATGTGATAGCTGGAACAGAGCGATTCAGTCATGTTCATACACAGATCTTTTGAAAGTGTTGGACAAATTTTAAAGCTCAACCATAATGGTACACTAGATTGTTGTTAATTTCTAATCAGGGGTCATGGACTGGAATTCAGGACCAATTCCAGGTCCCAATTCCATACAACATGCTTAAAAAAAAACACCCCACCACACCCCTACCCTCACCCAAGATTTATAGGAAACCAGGCTGATTAGTATCAGGGAACAAGCCCACCTTAAATTAAGCATAGCAGGCCAGTGTAGAGATTGTAATGAGATCAGCCAGGTTGTCCTTGTAGAATTCTGGATCAGTGGTGCTGGAAGAGCACAGCAATTCAGGCAGCATCCAACGAGCATGAGTTCCCTGATTGGTGCTATTAATCTGGTCCAACAGGGATCTATAAATGGAGTGTTAGATATTCTGTTCACTCTGAGAACTGACTCTGAGGAAACTGGATCAGTGCCAAGGATTTCACATGTGTAAACAAAGGGTGACTTGGTGATGAGATAACAGCCTCTGTGGGGTTATTTCAGCCAGGTCCTGATGTTGGAAGACCACTGGAAAGATCCTTCAGAGTGGACACATTGTTACCCTCACTGTCTAAGTTGGGATCTGTTGTTTCATGATGGAGGGAGTGAGGGCACTCCAACATGGAGAACTCCTCTGAAAAAGTAGGTCAATCATTTTGAAAATATTGGAAGCACCGCAAGTTTTCTGGCTTTGATCATGTTGGGGACAGGGGGTGGCAGCTGTCACCCAATCACCATGCTTGGTGCGTGTGTCAAATTCTTTCATGGGTAGACATGCAGGCTGTCTTTTTTTCCCCAACATGTGTCTTGACCACCCCATGGTTTCCTGACTGAGATCAAAGCTGATAACTCTTGACTAAACCCTAATTGACACTAATTAGTCTCAGTTGGCTTCCCAGGACAAGTGGCCATTTTTGACCCTGAAATGACATTTCCATAAAAATAGCTCATAGTTAGAAACTCGGTGGTGAATCAACAGCATGGCCAGTGCCATGAAATTGTGGGCCTGATAAAGAAGGCCTAAGTTTTTGATTTTTGGAATGAGCACTCTGAGTGAGTGAATTTCAGCAATATATTTGAAAAGAAAATTGAATAAAAACTTGGAAGTCAGAAAGAATTCAGGGCTTCTGTGGAGTGATTGTCTTTTGAGGAGAGAATGAGTAGGCTGGGTCTCTATGTTTGGAAATTAGAAGAATCAGAGGTGACCTTATCAAACATATAAGATTCTTATGGGACTTAACAGGATAGATGTGGAAAGTCTAATTTACCTTGTGGGAGAGTCTAGGTCATAATCTCAGAGTAAGGGATCACCCATTTGAGACAGAGATCAGGAGGAATTTCTTCTCTCAGAGGGTACTGAATCTGTGGCATTCTTTACCAAAAGGCTGCAGAGGCTGGGTTCTAAAGTATATTCACAGCTGAGATGGAGAAAAGCAAGGGAAGACGGGTTGATGCATAACCAATCAGCCATTATCTCATTGAATGATGGAGCAGACTTGATAGGCTGAATGGCCTATTTCTACGCCTACTTATTATGATCTTATGTCTTTGGGAAAATAATAGTGCTATGGGTCTATAAAGATAGCTTTTTGAATGATTGAAGAGCTGCCCTCTATGCTATTTCAGTCTACAAGATGGGGTCACAAACATGAATTTGTATTAATTGAAAATGAATCATATTTTATGTATGTATTTGCAAATGATTTTTATTAAAAGACTGTGACTGTGATATCGTGACAACAATATCAACTTCTTCCATGTGATGCTGGTAAAACAGCTTCTGGCAGTTCAGTCCTCTCCTACTTTTGTTTTGTTCCTGTTATATTTCTCACTCTATCTATATAAAATTATTAGCTTGTATTTCAGCACAATCTGGCTGTCTCCCTGCTTGAGTATTGAATCATAACACTGCAGCGTGCTGTGTTTATAAAGGCACAATGACGAGAGAAATCACAGAGAAATCTTCAAATCTGAGAATGGAATTATTTTGAGGACAATTTGCAAGGTCCTTTACTGAATTCTTGAATAAGGCAAATACATAATTTGATTTCAGATTTGTACTGGTGTTCAGGCATTGTCTCTACTTTTAGGAGACAATGGAAAAAAACACAGCAAGTGGAAAAGTAGGAGAAAAATATTGAAATAAATTCTCACCACCAAAAAAATAGAATTTGAGGGGTGAAGCTTCCTCTTAAATGTATTTTAATATGCATTCCTAATATTAACAAGAGAGGAAAATGGCTCTAAAATGAAAATATAACTGAATCAAAATCCTATGAAGCTGGTGGGACTATAAAAAGGAAGGCACAGTTACCGCTTGTTAAATACCCTTCATGACAAATCATTGGTTATTCATGCAATGAGATTCTGGTTGAGTTGGAGCGTTTATTTATTTTAATCCATTTTCAATCAAAGTCAAGTAAGGGCCTTACACAGTTCTGTTGGTCATCCTCATCATGCCTCTGTCTAAATGCACTTAAAAAGGAAAACAAGGGGATGACGTTTTTTTGAATTGAGTTGAATTGAATTAGCTTTATTGTCACATGCACTCAAATGGATACAATGAAAAGTTTATACGTCACCACTTACAGCACTTTATTAGGTACAAAGGTACCTGGATAAAGCTTCTTTAGTTACAATATTTTGGAAAATAGAGAAATAAAATGTCTGGCATTGCAGAAGCACAAGTTCAGAACAGCAGTCTTCCAACCCCTGCCACACCAGCACCTCGCCTCCAGTCCACACCGGGCCTTGGCTCCAGACTGTGCCGGGCTTCATCTTGAGGAAAATGAGGTTGCGAGATCGTTCTGGTATTGCTTCAAGACAGGGTGACCAGGCTTAAGCCATGCCAGGCCAAGAGACCACCACTGCTACATCACCATGCCAGGCCAGGAAGCTGCTATGTCAGGCTAAGAGGACCCATCGTCATGTTTGTGCTGAGGCCGGAAGAGATCAGGAGTCATTGGAAGCTGGGAGAGAAGAAGAAAAAGCTCAAGGAGGACAAAGAAGAAGAAAAATGGGTGGAGCAGACGAGCTCCAACTGAAGTGTCCTACATAGCAGCCATCTTAGATTTTACAGTTTCACCCCCTTTCCTCTCCTGGATGTGAGATTCAAGACATTTGGGAAAAGTGTAGAATGGAGTACTTGCCATGCCCAACTTCTCCAGTCCCCACCCACCGCCTTTACCCACAGTGGGAGGAGATATGAAGTGGCCACTTATCCAGAAGCTCACAGTCTGATAAGGATCTTCTCCAGCCACTGCTGAGATTTTTCTCAATGGGGAAAGCACCACATCCTCCCATAAAAATGTCCATGACTTGAGTTACACTGGGGGTGAGAGCTCAATTTGTCACTACCTCTTAATATTCAGGTCAAAGCCAGACATTTTCTCTGAAATACATCTGAGCTCAAGTTTAAAATTAAAAGCAAATTGAATTGAGTTTGCACTTTGGCTACAAATTATTTTCACACCTGTGGCCATTTTGAAAAAAAAAGATTTATTTGCCTTGCATGTCCTCTTGAGTCTTCTTGCATTATCATGAAACACAACCAATGCAACTGCGCGGAATTTTAAAATGCAGTTTGAGAAAATGTATTTTAAGTATTCTTTTGGTGAATTTAGGAATACTGCTCTTAAAAAGAATACATTTTAGAGTCATAGAGTCCTACAGCATAGAGACAGGGTCTTTGGCCCAAAATGTCCATCCACTCGAACCCCATTTCCCTGCACTTTGCTCATATCCTTGTAAACCTTTCCTAACCATGTATTTGTCCAAATGCGTTTTAAACGTTGTTAATGTACCCTCCTCAACCACTTTCATGGCAGCTCATTCCATTAGTGTATCTCCCTATGTGTAAAAAAAGCTGTCCTTCAGGTTCTCTTTTATTCTTTCCCCTCAAACTTTAAATTGATGCCCTCTAGTCTTTGATTCCCCAACCCTGTGAAAAAGACTGTGTGTTCACCCTACCCATGCCTCTCAGGATCTTATACAATTCTATAAGATTCCCCCTCAGTCTCTTACACTCCAAAAAAAAAAGTCCTAGCTGGTCCAACCTCTCCCCATAACTCAGACTGTTGAGTCCTGGCAGCATCCTTGTAAATTTCTTCTGCACTCTTTTGGATGTTAAATAACATCCTTTCCATAGCAAGGTGGCCAAAACTGAACTTAATATTCAAGTGCAATCTCACCAACTTCCTGTAAAACTGCAACATAACTTCCCACCTTCAATAGTCAATGTCCTGATTGATGAAGGCCAGTGTGTCAAAAGCCTTCTTCACTGTCCTGTCTACCTGTGACTCCACTTTCAGAGAACCATGTCCCTAAACTCTAAGGTCCCTCTGTTCCACTACACTTCTTAAGGCCTGACCATTCACCATGAAACTCCTACCTTGATTTGACTTTCTAAAATGTAAAACCTCACACTTATCTATATTAAACTCCATTTGTTATTTCTTGGCCCACTTGCCCAGTTGATCAAGGTCACGCTGCAATTTCTGATAACCTTCTTCACTGTCCACGATACTGCCTATTTTAGTGTTATCTGCAAACTCACTAATCATACCTTGTACATTCTATAGATAATAACAAACAGCAATGGGCACAGCACTGATCACTGAGGCACTCCACTAGTCATAGGCCTTCAGTCTGACAGGCAGCCTTTCACTCTTACACTCTGCTTCCTGCTATTAAGCCAATTGTACATCCAATTTACCAGCTCCCCCTGGATTCCATGAGCGCTAACCTTCCAGAGCAGCCTACCATGTGGAAGCTTATCCAAAGCCTTTCTGAAATCCTCATAGACCATGTCCACCATCCTGCCCTTGTCAACCTTCCTGGTCACTTTGTCAAAGAACTCTAACAAATTTGTGAGGCATGTTCTCCCATGTGCAAAGCCATGCTGACTATTCCTAATTAAACCCTGTCTTTTCAAATGTATATATACATCTTATCTCAGAATCTTCTCAATTAACTTATCAATCGCAGATGTTAGGCTTACTGGTGTATAGTTCCGAGGCTTTTCTTTGCAGCCCTTCTTAAATGAGGGCACAACATTCGCTATGCCCCAGCCATCTGGCACCTCACCTGTGGCTAATGATGATGCACAAATGTCAGCCTGGACCCCTGTAATTTCTTCTCTAGCCTCTTTCCATGTTCTTGGATAAATCTGGTCAGAACCAGGAAATTTATCCACCTTCATACATTCTAATGGATCCAATATCTCCTGTACTGTCCTGTAGTGTTAAGAACTGTCCCCAAGATATGACTACTAACTTCCCCAAGTTCCCAAGTCTTTATGTCTTTCTTCACGGTAAACCCAGAGAAGAAATATTCATTGAGGATCTCATCCATTTCCTGCAGTTCTACACATACATGTTCACTTTGTTCCTTAAAGGGTCCTATTCTCTCTCTAATTATAATTTTTCTTTTAGTATACTTGAAGAACTTCTTTGGATTCACCCCAATTTTCTCAGCCAGGGCTATCTTATGCCCTCTTTTATCCTTCTGGTTTCCTTCTTCACTACCCCTGTATACTTCCATGATTCCCTTGATCCCAACTGCCTGTACCTGAGTTATACCTCCTTATTTTTTCTGGTCAAAATCTCGATATCTTGTGTCATCCAGAGTTCCCTATTCCTGCCAACCTTGCCCTTCACTGTCACAGGAATATACCAACCTTGAACTCTAGCTATCTCAATTTTAAAGGCATCCCACTTGGCGGAGGTCCCTTTGCCTGCAAACAAATTAATCCAGTCAACCACTGCTGACTCCTGTGTAATTCCATCAAAATTCACCTTGCCTCAGTTCAGCACTTAAACCTGTGGACCAGTTTTGGCCCTCTCCATAACAATTTTAAACTTAAAAGTATTATGGTCCCAAAGTGCTCCCCCACTGTCACCTCCATCACCCGACATGCCCTATTTCCCAAGAGTAGGTTGAGTTTTGCCCCTTCCCGAGAAGGAACCTCTATGTACTGCTTGAAGAAACTTTCCTGAACACACTTAATAAATTCCACCCCATCTAAGCCCATAATGTTATGGCAGTCCTAGTCTATGTCAGGAAATTTAATATCCCCTACTATAACAACACTATTGCTCCTGCATGTCTCCCTGCATGTTTATTCCTCTAATTCCTGTTGACTATTTGGGAGCCGGTAGTACAACATCCACTTCATATTTCTTAGCTCCACTCACAGAGCCTCACTGGGTGTTTAAATAGAATATAGAGCACTTTAGCCCTCGAAGTTGCACTGACCTGTGGAAAAACATCTGAAACCTATCCATCCTACACTATTCTGTTTTCATCCATATGTTTATCTAATGACCATTTAAATGCCCTTAAAGTTGGCGAATCTACTATTGTTGCAGGCAGTGCATTCCACACCCCTATTAATCTCTGAGTAAAGAAACTATCTCTGACATCTATCTTATATCTATCACTCATCAATTTGAAGTTGTCTCCTTGTGCTCACCATCACCATTTGAGGAAATGGGTTCTCACTGTCCACCTTATCTAACCCTATGATTATCTTAAATATCTCAATTAAGTCACCTCTCAACATTCTTCTCTCTCATGAAAACAGCCTCAAGTCCCTCACTCTTTCTTCATAAGTGTTTCCCTCCATACGAGGCAACATCTTAGTAAATCTCCCCTGAACCCTTTCCAAAGCTTCCACATCCTTCCTATAATGCGGTGACCAGAACTGTGTGCAATGCTCTAAGTGCAGCCGCACCAGAGTTTTGTACAGCTGCAGCATGATCTCGTGGCTCCAAAACACAATCCCTCTACCAATAAAAGCCAACACACCATGTACCTTCTTAACAACCCTATCAACCTGGATGGCAACTTTGAGGGATCTATGTACATGGAGACCGAATCTCTCTGCTCATCTACACCACCGAGAATCTTACCTTTAGCCCAGTACTCTTTATTCCTGTTGCTCCTTCCAAAGGAAATCACCTCATTTTTCCACATTAAACTCCATTTGCCACCTCTCAGCCCTTCTCTGCAGCTTAGCTATGTCCTTCTGCAACCTGCAACATCCTTCGGCACTATCCACGACTCCAGCAACCTTAGTGTCATCAACAACTTTACTAACTCATCCTCTACGCCCTCATCTAGGTCATTTATAAAAATTAAAAACAGCAGTGGCCCCCAAAACAGATCCCTGTGGTACACCACCAGTAACTGAACTCCAGGATAAACATTTCCCATCAACCACTACCCTCTGTCTTCTTTCAGCTAGCCAATTTCTGATCCAAATCACTAAATCACCCTTAATCCCATGCCTCCCAATTTGTGCAATAGCCTACTATGGGGAACCTTCACAAATGCCTTACCAAAATCCATATAGACCACATCAACCACTTTACCCTCAACCACCTGTTTGGTCACCATCTCAAAGAACTTAATAAGGTTTGTGAGGCACGACCTATCCTTCACAAAACTGTGTTGACTATCCCTAAGCAACTTATTCCTTTCTAGATGATTATAAATTCTATTTCTTATAACCTTTTACAACACTTTACCCAAGACCAAAGTAAGGCTAAATGTCTATAATTAACAGGGTTGTCTCTACTCCCCTTCTTGAACAAGGGGACAACATTTGCTATCCTCCAGTCTTTTGGCACTATTCCTGTAGACAATGATAACATAAAGATCAAAGCCAAAGGGTCTGTAATCTCCTCCTTGGCTTCCCAGTGAATCCTGGAATAGATCCCATCCAACCCAGCGGACTTATTTATTTTCAAACTTTCCAGAATTGCTAACACTTCCTCCTTGTGAACCTCAATCCCGTCTAATCTAGTAGCCTGTTTCTCAGTGTTATTCATTGAGCATTTCTCCTATCTCCTCGGACTCCACACACAACTTCCCACTACTATCCTTGATTGGCCCTAACCTTTCTCCAGTAATTCTTTTATTCTGATATACCGAAAGCTTTAGGGTTTTCCTTGATCCTATCTGTCAACAACTTTTCATGCCCCTCCTGGCTCTTCTTAGTCTCTCTTTAGGTTTTTCCTGGCTAACCTGTAACTCTCAAGTGCCCTAACTGAGCCTTTACATCTCAACCAAACATAAGTCTTCTTCTTCCTCTTGACAAGAGATTCGACTTCTTTCATAAACCACTGCTCCCTCACTTGACCATTTCCTCCCTGTCTGACAGATGCATACTTATCAAGGACATGCAGTAGCTGTTCCTTGAATTAGTTCCACATTTCAATTGTGCATCCACTCCAATTTCCTTCTCCATCCTAAGCATCCTAAACCTTGTATAATTGCATCATAATTCCTTTCCTTCAGCTTGCCCTGCGGTATATACCTATCCCTTTCCATCACTAAAGTAAACATAACCGAATTGTGGTCACTATCGCCAAAGTATTCACCTACCTCCAAATCTAACACCTGGCCATGTTCATTACCTAGTACCAAATCCAATGTGGCCTCGCCCTTTGTTGGCCTATCTCCATACTGTGTCAAGAAACCATCCTGCACACGTTAGACAGAAACTGACCCATCTAACGTATTGAAACTATAGTATTCCTAGTCAATATCTGGAAAGTTAAAGACCCCATAACAACTGCCCTGTTATTCTTGCTCCTCTCCAGAGGCATCTTTGCAATCCTTTCTTCTACTTCTCTGGAACTATTTGAAGACCTCTACAAAACTCCAAAAAGGGTGACCTCTCTTTTCCTGTTTCTTACCTCAGCCCATATTACCTCCTTTCTGCAATTTTAATACTGTCCTTGACTAACAATGCCACACCTCCCCCCTCCCTTTTCCCATCTTCTCTGTTCTTACTGAAACATTTAAATCCCAGAACCTGCAACAACCATTCCTGTCCCTGTTCTATCTATGTCTCCGAAATGGTCACAACATTGAATTCCCAGGAACCAATCCATGCTGCAAGTCCACGTACCATATTTCCGAAGCTCCTGGCATTGAAGTCGACACACTTAAAATCATCTTCCTGCTTGCCGGTGAACTCTTGAGACCTTGAAGCCATATTTCTGACCTCACTACTCTCAACCTCCTGGACACTGGAACTACAATTTAGGATCCTATCCCCCCTGCTGAATTAGTTTTAACCCTTCCAAAGAACATTAGCTAACGTCCTCCCTGGGGGAAATTCTTCAGTTATTTCATCACTGATTATTGCTGTGATACTCCCCTTAATCAAAAATGCAGCTTCCCCTCCCCTCCCCTCCCCTCCTTCCATTACCTCTGTCCCACCTAAAGTACCTGTACCCTGGTACATTAATCTGCCAGTCTTGTCCCTCCTTTAGCCATGTTTCTATAATGGCTATAATATCCTAGTCCCATGTTCCCATCCACACCCTGAGTTCAATGCCTTACCTGTCAGCCCTTTTGTATTGAAATAGATGCAATTTAATCCAACTGGAATTGCTTGCTCCCTATGATGTTCCAGCCTGACCTGTGTCTCCATTTTACTGTTTCTGCTTACTGTATTTCCTTCTAGCCTTGCACTTGCCTCCCCTGCTATTGAGGATCTCTTTTGTTGAAGTTTTTTTTGTCTTGCACTGATCGCAAGAAATACAATGGGAAAGGGGCATCACCATTTTAAATCGTACAAGAAGTGCATTCTTTTTAATTTTAGAGTGAGAACTCATTGCCTTTCGATTAAAATAGCTAAATAAGAGTATCATAAAATGAGTTTTTAATGCCACTTTTAATCCAATATTTATATCCCAATTTTAAATGCTTGAAAAAAAATTGCAAAATATCCTGAACCACTTGCTGGTTAGATTGAAACAGTCTTCATTTATTTGTAATTTAAGAAACAAATAAATAGCTTTTAACAGGTGCTTACTCATGCCAATGTGCCCAAAAGATTATTTCTTGAGATTTCACAAATGCCTAACAATCAGCAGAATTCAAATTCCTGAGGTGATTAATTTACCCTGAGTGTATGGGCTGATTTCAGGTCTGCTTCTTGAATGCTGCTTCGTTAAAATACTGGTCTTTCAAAGGGCTGCAGGCATTTTATATATATTGAAATCAGCTTGCACTTCCAATCCTGCAATCTTCCTAGTGTGTTCTGGCAGAACTGCACTCAATTTGAGCACATACTCAAACCCTTGAGCTTTAATTAAGGTACTGCAATCATCTCGACTTTACAGGGATATATTTGAGGATTGGATATTAAGATGAGCAGCTAATGAAGAAACATCATTATAGACCCCCAGTTACTTGTGAGCAACTGCACCTGAGGTTCATTCTGAGTAGCTCCATCATGCAGGACATTGTGCAGAAATAAGAGGCAATCTTTTTACTCAAGGGTGGTTCATGTGTGGAATAAACTTCCCAAGGATGTAAGTACAATTACAACATTTAAAAGACGTTTGGAAAGAAACATAAATAGGAAATGTTTGGAGGGATATGGGCCAGGAGCAGGCAGGTGGGGCTATTTAGTTTGGGATTATATTCATCATGGACTGGTTGGACCAAAGGGTCTGCTTCCATGCTGTATGACTCTATAACTTTCTGACTATCAACTCCATGAAAGATGCTCTTTGGTCTCCCCTAAGTTTGTTATTCTTCCAGTGCAGAGTTGCCCTTGACAGTGTCTTATAGATTGGCACATTCAGAGGTCCAGGACTGCATGCTGAGGGATGCACAAAAATTTGGGGCAGCCACCACCTTGGCACATTAGGGAAGGACTATTGTCATAATGTACTCAGGGTCTGTTACTTATGGATGCCCTTGCAGCTTGTTTAGAATGTAAATAGTTTTCTAGACATATTTGGTAAATGTTCCAGTTTTGCATTTGGATAGAGACAGCTCAGAGTGCAAAATGCCCAATTAAAACTGGCATTTTGTTATTGTATTTCCTGTAATGACTTAAATTGTTTTGTCATGTACTTCTAGATAATTTAGGAATAAAATACATTTTTACAAAAGAAAAAAAAACAATCACCTGAGATCAGCTAGTGTCTTTAGTCATTAAGATGCTGAAGTTTGATTTTTTTGGTAGTGATGCAGTGATGCAAAACAGCTGACCGCTTCAGAATTATTCAATCTTCCAAATATTTAATCAAACACTATTCCTTTATTGAATAATGGGTTATGTTTTCAAATGTTTCATTCTCTTTAGTCCAGTTTCAACAATTTTGCAAAAGAACAAGGACAAAAGAAAATTTGAGGATTTATCTTCCAGTCCTCATACTGGGAGGGCTGTTGCAAACCTCTTCACGACAGGATTAGATTAGATTATTTACAATGTGGAAACAGGCCCTTCGGCCCAACAAGTCCACACCGACCCGCCGAAGCGTAACCCACCCAGACCCATTCTCCTACATTTACCCCTTCACCTAACACTACGGGCAATTTAGCATGGCCAATTCACCTAACCTGCACATTTTTGGACTGTGGGAGGAAACCGGAGCACTCGGAGGAAACCCACGCAGACACGGGGAGAATGTGCAAACTCCACACAGTCGCCTGAGGCGGGAATTGAACCCGGGTCTCTGGCGCTGTGAGGCAGCAGTGCTAACCACTGTGCCACTGCCCCGCCTAGATATGGAGTCCTGTTCCAGTTCTTAAAGGTTGCAGCAGCTGGTTAATGAACTACCTCAATATGGCTGGGCAAAAAGTTTGAAAAGACTGGAAAATGATGAAAGACGTTGCTGCAATGAGTACGATGAAGAACGTTGGCTCCATTTGGAACCTTTCAAACAGGAGACCTATAACCTCTGCTTGGTGGTAGATGCTAAAAGCCATGCTGATAGTAACGTGACATTATGGTGCTTTTATCTGGTAAAAGAGGAGGAAAAACAGAGTGAACTAAATCAAAGATCAATCAATCAGTGGAATACTGGCAGTGCAAACAGATGAGAAAAATAGTTAAAATATTCTCACAAGGTTATACTGGTCAGTATTTACCTCTGTCAAGTAGACTTACATAGCATGTATAACTTTATCCTGTTATTCAGTGGTTGTTGCTAAACCATCAAGTAGTTCTTTCCAATTGAGATTTTGTTAGTGCAACAGGTAGTAATCCTGCTTCCAAACTAGGAGTACTGAGTTTGAGTCCAACTCAGGATTTTGATGACTGTGGCATAATGAAGTAAAACAGTTTGATTATCAACCTACTGCTACATCCATTGAACATATGGCAGACATTAAGAATGAGAGAATTTCATGGTCAGGCACAGCCATTGGTAGCTTGCCCCAATTTACTTTGACCACTCTGTTATTCAAAAGGCAATCTGCTTTCACCCTTTAAATCGACAACAATGCTGCTTCTACAGGTCCACAGACTGATGACCTTCTGAGAGACAACTTTGACAAAGTGAAACTCCTTTGGGTTTGTGAAGGCCATTACATCCTGTGCAGGATTTAGGAACTGTGAAATGGGAGGATTTAAGTAATGGCCAAGACTTTAGAGAGTCCTGCAATATGAAATTGCTGGGTCCCCCTCAGGCAGCTTCTAGATTTTCCCAGGGGAGCAATGACAAATCTGTTTCCCTCATGACTAATAGCCTCCTGAACAATAGTGGTATGTGCAATACATCTGTGTATGACAGATTGAATGTCGTTACTGATTGTAAAATTGGTCTTTGACAGGATGGAAAGTGGCAGATGGACAGTAAAACTGGACAATGAGTCATGCTCTCTGTTGGTTCATGTTTATTGTAACCACTGAAGACAAGACTAAGCCTCAGAGTTTTCAAAGAGAGATTGCCTCACACATGTTATATCTGGAGCTGTGGGTACTTCTGGAATCAGCATAAGGGCTGGTTTGAAGAACCGAACAGTGGTGTAAATGACCCTCACTTTTTTCTGACCTTTTCATCCACTTCTTTCATGTTCAAAAAATACAAAGAAAAATAATACTTATACTTCTCAATGTGATTGTGGCTATGATGAATATTGCTCTCAAAATTCTAGACAGTGATCTCAAAAAGAAGCAAACAAGAAAAAATAACAATAACCAAAGAAATTTTCTACTCTTGAAAATCCACACCTGAGGCTTTTCTTCATAGCTATTCAGGGTAAACTGATTTCCTCTTTCATGATTGACTTCCAGTCGGCTGAGAACGTTCTCCATGCTGATGGTCCAGTTTAAATGAGTGCTCTAAGCGCAGAGCTTGCTCCCTCTGAAAGAATAGCCTGTACTCATTTCCATCGCGTTAGCATTTATGTTAACATTGAAATGACGCTTGTGAAAGTTTTCATGGGAGGGCACTTTAAAATGGTTTAAATAGATGTAGATTCAAGCAAAAATGATTCATGTCCAATTTCTTTGTGTTCGATTGCCTGTCTTCAAAATTGGGATCTTGTCTCAGTTAACTAATCAGTGCTTAAAAATGATGGAGATAAATCTCTGTCAGCGTTCTCTCAGTTATCAGCAAAGTTATGCCTAAGTTGTTTCTTTGGATTTCCTCAGATACTCCAGCCAATTTACTAATATAACCCCACTGTGCTGTCCCATTATTTATTTTAGTGTACATTTTTGCTCAAGGGTTTGAACCGTCTACTTTCCACAAGATTAGATCCAATCAGAAATATTTCCTTTCCTCGAAGAAGATTTCATGTGCATCCATGTCTTTCCTGAATAGTTAGATACTAACATTGTTGAAGATTGACATGTTTCCCTTTTAGGTTTTTTGTCAGTGTCCCAGGTGTAGCCAGGTACAACCTGGTGTCATGTGACAAAATTGTCAGTTCATGGCATAACAACATTTCTGTGAATATTTTAACAAGGAGCTTTGCTCCTGGCAGATGCTACCCACACCTCTACCCCATTCTGTTCACCCATTTCAATCTGTTTATAAGAGAGCAAACCACATTGGAATACACACAGGAGACATACGAAAATATGCAGAACTGCAAAATAGGGTCAAAAGAACAATTGCATAGATACACAACATCTTCAAATTCCTCAGAACCTGGACAGTGATGTTTTTCTTTTTTATTACTTAAGTGTGAAGTGATTGTTTCATTTGCTTTCTCCTGTGTTTTGTGATCTGACAACCAGCTCAGAGATGCTGCTGAATGTGACAGCTGTTTTGGTCAGTCTGATGTCTATTGACTGTTTTGGGACTCAATTATTTTTAATAGGAATGTACTTATGGTGTGTTATAAACCTTTACTGGTACTTGTAATTTGCTGCATTTACACAGCTGTGCACTATTTCCCAGCATTAAATTTAACAAACAGCCCATGCTTTGTTGCTTTCTGCTAAATTAATCTTGACCTATTCTCCCACTTTGACAGGGTAAATTTCTGTAGCTTTATTAATGGACTTCCACAAAAAAGCAAAGATTGAAAATGCTCAGTTTGAGGCTAAATTGTTCAAAGAAGGAGAATTTACTCATAATTTTTAATCAGAACTGAATTATTTGAGGTGATTCTGCCATTGTGAACTGAATGACACTTGAATGAAAATAGTAGCCTTATGTTGTTGCTTTTGTCTTTCTCCATTCTATTTCACTCTCATGGGTGATTCTTGTTTGCCCTTTGAAATGATGTGTACCATTTATCTCAAAATTCTCCAAGGTTCTGAGTTTCATCTTCAAATTAGACCTGAGTAAAGATGTTTCTCCTTATTTCCCTTTTTTTTTGATGTTACAACATATTATTTGACAATTCTATCAAATTACTCAATATCAGTAGAGGTGCAAAAATGTTTACATAAACATAAGAATAATTACATCAGGCTACTGGCAGTGACAAATACACCTTCTCCAGCTACACCTCCATCCTTCTGCCAACCAGATCTCAAGGAAGTGAATCAGTATCCTTCAGCCCAGTGGTGTTAGTAGTCCTGCACTCCATCCTGAGATACTATTTCAATGCTGCTTTCTTCTGAAAGAACAGCCTACTGTTAGCCTGACCTTGCTACTGGTTGGCTGACAAATTCAGTAGGGCATCTGACACACAAGACTCCGCAAGTGGCTGAAAGCTTGTAGTGATGTTTTAGCAATCAGGACATTTGATATTCACAAAGCAGGAGTTGGAGCTTTGCACCAAATGTTTCTTCTTGTGTTTCCTTTCCTTCTCGGGAGATGGATGCAGTAGATCTTTTGCCGGAGTTCTTGAGCATGGAAGTGTTCCCTTTTACCTTATTAATATTTGAATTTATTAGTGATTACTTTATATCCATGACCACCAATTTTATCTTGGAAATGATTCAGGGCAATCTTAGAATGGAAGAATGTGCTAATTTGGATACAGTTGGAGGGTGAAATACTGCAAAATTTCCAAAGCCAGACCCAAACTGTGACTTAAATGGGTCTACAGGTGAGCAGAAAAATGACCAATTGCCATTGCCAACAGCAACAGAGACTTGATGTTGAGATACCTGTGGATGAATGTCAGAGATAGAAAAAGCAAAGAGGTGCAGGTGACAGAAGACACTACACCTGACACACGGTCTACAAGCAGAGACTGAGTTCCCTTGACATGTTGAAATAGCAGTCCCTCAGGAGTTCGCCATATCTCAGGGTAGCCGGCTATTTGTATATTCTTTGTGGAGAACGAACTGCTTTCTGGGTCCAAGTATAATCAGCCACTGCTAAAATGACCACTCTCTTCAATATTTGTTTTTAGTCTCCCAAACCTTCCAAGCCTCTACTGGTAGGATGTGTAGGTTGGCAGCTCACAAACACATATGGCACATCTGATCTGAGTTTTTGGCAGAGCTGGCAATTGTGTTAAATTCAGCTGCAATGACCTCAGTCAGGATTAGCAGACGCTCAAGTTGTCAGTTCTGGCTGGGTCCTCACAGAAAGAAAGGTACAATTGACTACATATGCGTGGAGTATTTTTTCAACATCAAGGCACTCCCTCTCCAATGCACATTTGGGGTGCAACGATATTTCTGCATGTGTGCACAAAGTTTCATGAGAGCTGCCATGATGCTTTCACTTTGTGGCAATCCACATGTTCCAAACTCTGTTAATATGTAAGAAAACTTAAAGAGTGGCTATTAGGATGCAAATATGGTTGACAAGACACCTGTCAAAACTGAATTAATAGAGTTTAGGATTGTAGTGAATGCCCTTTGAAAATCTTGCCATTGGCAAACTGAAAATGTGCTTCAAAGATGTAGACTAATCTGGGAGTGTTCATCCGTAGTCATCAGTCAAGTTCTTCAGAACATTTGTGGTCGCTTACAACATTTGCAGTAGCAAGATCGACCTGTTTGAGGAACAAGGCTCAGGGGATAGACCATTTCCAAGACGAATCCAGGAAGAGGAAGATAATGCAGAGGAAGCTAAGAACAGCACCAGGCTGCTCAGATGCCTTTATTCACTCAGCCATATGACTTTCCCAATGCCTGAATATTGTTTCGTTCACAGGATGAGGGCGTTACTGGTTAGACAACATTTGTTACCCATCATAATTGCCCAGAGAGAGGTAAGAGTCAACCACATTGCTGTGGGCCTAGAGTCACATTTAGGTCAGAACAGGTAAGGATGGCAGTTTCCTTCCTTAAATGCTATTAGTGAGTCAGATAGGTTTTTCCGACAATTGACAATGGTTTAATGCTCATTAATTCCAGACATTTTATAATTAAAATTCTATGATTGGTCATGGTGGGATTCAAACCCGGGTCCCCAGAACATTATCTGGATCTCTGGATTAACAGTCCAGCAATAATACCACTAGGCAATTACTTCTAATAGTCATGCTTCCTGTTTCCAGCAACCAATGCATCTGACACTTATTAAACACACAAACTCCATGGCCCTAATATCCCATTAATTCATGCCTTCCTACTCGTTATTTAAAAGGAAGCTGCAATGTATGGCTACGGCCAGGATTGTACAGTGATGTAAAGTGATACATTCAATGTGACTTCATTAAATAATGGAAACTTCGAAACATCCCTGGTTCACATACACCTATGTGTGTAGCTTTGTACAACTGCAAAGATTAATTCTCCTTTTCTTACCAATTCTTCATGATGCTACCCCGTGACCTCAATAGAGTAGAGACAAGCAACAATAATAAATACTTGGTTCTTAGTCAATCTCGGGCAGCAATCTCAGCTTTTGGAGCAAGAGGGCATCTCCAAAGACTGTCCATCTGCATGTGTGCATGTGCAGGCTTGGAATGAGGCATAAGGCAGCTTCTGGGCTCCTGACTAAAGTTGGATCAAGGAAACAAGTGAGAAGGGGAAGGGCTTTGAGTGGAAATTTCCCTTTTCCATAATGTTTTGTACAATTATCCCTCTATTGGCCCATTCACAAGTAATTGCAACCATTGCAGTGGGTAACGTTTTAGTGCATATTTGTGCTCTTACTGGAAGGCCTAGGCGAAGGTTCTATTATCATATTTAAGGAGTCAGACATGTTGACACCCAGACTGTGTGTGGCTGTCAAGATACCTACATGAAGTCACTGGATAGTTGTCTTTGATATTACCTGATATTGTCCAACAAGGAGACCTTGTCACAATGCTCTGCAACATGAACACACTTATGCTTGAGACAGTTTGCTCTATCCTCTCTCCAGTAATACTCACTGGGATTTGAAGGCCTGTCATTGCCTTGTCTGGTGCTGTTCAGTTACTCTCCTTTAACAGTATGTGTGTCCAGCTTAGTAGTTGATGTGGTGTAAGCAGAAACGTGAGTCAGAGGTTAGCCAGGTCAGTGCGGTAGTCAAGTAGTCGAGGGGTAGTTGAGTTGAGTCAGGGGATGTTTGAGGTGGAGGAAGTGGGTGGGTCTGGGTGGTAGTCAGGAGTTCAAACGCTGGTCGTCACTTGTTGGTTGGGTAGTCATGTGGTGGGGGATAGTCAGTTCAGGTTGAGAGGATAGATCAAGGATTTTGGGGGCTAGTGGGAGTGGGTGACTCCAAGGTTAGACTGGGGATCAAAGAATTGGTGTAAAGAAAACAAACAATTTTGTAATTGTAAGGATTCTGTTTGTAGTTGTAAATCTAACTTTGTATAATACTAACTATGAGGGGCTGTTTTATTTACTAAAATTTCCAGTGGAGCTTTTAGAGTAATGTTTCTCGAACTATTGAAATACTCATCCAGAATAGGCTCCTACATGAACCCGTTATAGCCATACTATTCTTTGCATGATAATGGTTTGTTTTTATTCTTAATATATGCATATGTGCTTTATTTTAAAAATAATTATATACTAAATGTATTCAGTATTCCACACTTGGTGAACTTTAATAGCTGCACAAAATTTATTGAACAGCAGCCACCACTGGGAATAGGAACAACATCTTAAATCAATTTCCTGATTGAACACATATTAAATTATAGCCTACAGCCCAAATTTAATATGTCTGTGTCTTTGGTAGCTTGTCTTACAGATAAATCTGACAATGTCTAAGGAGCACAGATTCATCTCTGAGGCAAGCACTGCAAGGCAGTTTGTTAATTCAGAACACTCACTTAACACACTGTAAGGTATGGACTAGCTCAGCCACTGATCATTTATAACAGCAGTTAGGGATCAATATAACTGAGACCGACAGGCTGACCTCAAAGAATGCAGAAATCCTCAGTCTGTTAGGTCACAGCTCGGGTGTATGCTGTAACCAAGGTTGTGCAAAATTCATGTTTATTTTCAAACCAAAAATGAAGCAAGCACTTACCACCTCACCTCAGTCCTCAAGAGAAAAAATAGGCAGGATCAATATTAAGGAGCTGGTGTCTGCCCCTTTTGAAGGCTAAGGTTCCTTTTAAAAGCGCTGCATCCACAATTTTATGTCTGATATAACTCAAATGGTATCTATACAAAAATAAGAAGAACTTCTCATTGTTTATAGCTCAACAATTCTGACGTCTTAATGATTGTCCTTAAAAGCCTAACTAAAGCTTTGCACTTTGAGCAAGTGTGATTTAACCTAGAGAGATAATTGAATGCTAGATTTTCATATCTGTGAACTTTATTTGATTTAGTCAGCACTAGTTGCCTAATATAACTAGGCTAAATGGAACACACACCACAATTTCATCACTTCTGGGCTATAAAAAGAAGTAATTGTGTCATGATTTCCATTCCTAATTGTCATCTATTCAATACTGTGATCCATCATAAAAGTCAAGGCAAGGCCGATATTTTCTGCCCACCCCCCAATGGTCCTCTGAATAGAGTGGTTTGCTCAGCATGTTTTAGAGGGCAGTTAGGAGTCAACCATATTTCTTTGGGCCCTGAATTACATTCAGATCAGAACCAAATGAAGATGGCAGATTTTCTTGCCTGAAGAGTAATAATTGAATCAGGTATGATTTTTTTAAGCAACAGTAAAGTTTCATCATCACCATTTCGAAGTTTAGCTTTCCATTTCCAGACATTATGAAATTGTTGAAATTAAAATCCACCATCTGCCACAGTGGGATTTGAAACTAACCTACAGCTCATTAGCCTTAACCTCTGCTAGGCCAGTGAAATTAACATCATTTCCCTTTTCTCTTGGATGGGTGAGGATGTGATAGTTTCAATTTCATCCCTTTATCATAAGACAGGGAATTTGAAGAACTTGAGATATACTGAGGCCAATGTCTTACAAGCCAGATCTGTGTCCATTATTGCCTGAAACACAAACTATTTTAGAAGATTCCAACAGAGAAAGCTTAATTCCTTACTAATCTTACTACATGAGAACTTAATCGGCAAGATGACTTGCAGGTGGACTCTTAGGCGATTAGGCCCTATGACAGATAAAAATGGATTCAAATGTCTATTTTTATGGTGATTACAATTTTTTTTGTTAGTTCTTCTTTTATTCATACTTGTTATTTATTTTTAATTTTGCCACGGCTCACTTTTCTGGCACCTACCGGTATTTCCTCTGACTCAGTAGTTAGAAGAAGAGGAGGAGGAACTATGGAGGAATGTTAGGCTTGTTTGGCAGTAGCAGCAGCTCTCTGTACTCCATTAGCAGTTGCACGCTTGTATCTGCATATTAGTTCACCATTGCAGATAACACACAACAACAGACTTTTGTTTCTCAGGGGAAACTGCATCTTGAAGTCTCTGCCAAATATTTGTGTATCTAACAATTGTGTTGGACTGTTTGCCAAACCAGCGCAGGTTACACTTGTCACGATGATCCATCAAAGAAAAAATGCGTAAGTAGTCAAGAGCATTGTCTATTTCACTGCAATGGCCAAAGTGCCATAAACTATTTCCTCAGAACATGGAACAATGACTTTCCAATGACTTTGAAAATTCGTCTTCTCTGAGCCTGGATCAGGGTAGCATCAGTTGTTGAGTCAAGCCAGCTGTCAGAAGGTACTGCTGCAACACTGGGTAGATATTAGAACAGAGGTGGTTAGTTTTGGCTTTTTTTTTCTCATTCGTAAAGTCAGTTTTTATTTCCCTCTCCTAATTGCCCAGAATACAATTTACAGTCAACCAGATACCTGTGGGTGTGGAGTTACTGAGTGGGGATAGCAATTTCTTTCCCTAAAAGATTCTGTTAAACCAGATGGATACTGCTGTCCCAAAACATGATTGACTATGGAATGATACGGAGATCATCATCCTTACAATCAACTACTGCAGCACTGTCTTGGATTTAGCATTCATCAAACAAGGGTATGAATGTTATGTTGCTCTGTCCCGTGTTCAAATTCACGTCTACATATTTTCATTTCATTTGTCTGTTACTTCTAAATGTCCTGCCCTATCAGCTTGGCGGAGGTGGTGACAGATCCGAACCTCATGAAGCTTTCTAATTTGTCACGTATCTTGTTTATATTTTTTAATTTTGTGACAGATTTTGCCTTCTACAACCAATATCCCACCAAATCTCATTTCAGACAGCACCCAAGGTTTAGAATCATTATTCCAATAAGATTAGATCAGGGAATTGAATTTATTTGCACTTGACCTTTTGAACAGGGTGATGACCATTGCTAAATTGACTTAGACTTGTAGATAAAAATCAGTTCCAAAGCAGCTTTTGCAACTACACTCAGCACCTTACAAAATCATCTGAATACTGGTAGGGAAGCTACTGATCAAAAGATGGTAGAAATATCTGTCAGGGATAATTATAAAATTCCTTCCACTTAACTTTTAGAAGCTGGATTTTTTTAAAGAATTAAATAAAAAGAAAGTAAAATTTGCAGGGCATGTGGTCTTTTCCCAATTCAATTTTAGAATTCTGTCAAAATTCCTTGTTGCTGTGCTTGTGTATTCTACACAGTTTCTATGATCAATAGAAACAAAAAACCATAAAGTGCAACAATACATTTTGTAAGGTAAGTTATACAAACCAAATATTGTCAATCTGTATAATTTATTGGAACTTTCTTTTGTGAATACCCTTGACTTAAATGCAAGGAAAATTTGTAATTTTTTATAAATATCTGGGAAGGATAATTAAATTTAGCTTCAGCACCTCAGCTAATGCAATTCTTAAATATTTCAGGTGTAGACTTCTTCTTGCCAACCCACAATATGTATTGCTTGCTGGTCATAAGCCTATGATTTTCCTATGAGAATCATCAATCTCTGTGCTTACATTATGCTTACAATTCTGATTTATCTGAGCAATCAAAACTGCTGCAGTAATATGCGCAATTTCTGTACTGCTCAGGCAACAACTAATTTTAGGCCCCAAACACAAACATTGTAAACAAAGACTGAAAATACTAATTATCAAGTCCTCGAATGATAATTGATGAAGGCAGTGCGGTAGACGTTGTCAATATGATTTTCAGCAAAACATTCAAAAAGGTTCCACATGGTATACTGGTTAGTAAGGTTAGGTCATATGGAATCCAGGGGGACCTAGCCAATTGGATACAAAATTGACTTGAAGGTAGGAGACAGAGGGTGGTGATACAGGGTTGCTGTTCAGACTGGAAGCATGTGACCAGCAATGTGCCACAAGGATCGGTGCCTTGGAACTAAATATAGGAGGTATAGTTAGTACATCTGCAGATGACACTAAAATAGATGATGTCGTCGAAAGTGAAGATGTTTAACTCAGAGTACAACAGGACCTTGATCAGATTTGCCAATGGGCTGAGGAAGGCAGATGAAGTTTAATTTAGATAAATGTGAAATTTTGCATTTTGGCAAACCAGGCAAACTAGGGCAGAACATATCAATTAATGGTAGGGTCCGGGAACTGTTGCTGAACAAAGGAGCTTGGAGCTTGGGTGCATAATTCCTTCAAAGTTAAGTCATAAGATGGTGAAGGTGTTTAGCACATTTGCTTTTGTTAGTCAGAACATTGAATATATGTTATGACTGTACTGGATGATGGTGAGGCCATTTTTACACTACTGCATACTGTTGACTTTCTATAGGGGGACTTTGTTAAACTGGAGGGGGTACAGAAAAGATTTACAAGGATGTTGACAGGACTGGAGGTTTTGAGTTATAGGGAGAGTCTAAATTGCTTTTTTTTCCCTGGACCATCAGAGGCTGAGGGATGACCTTATTGAGGGTGATAGTTGAACTGAGAGGTATGTTTTAAGAATTTGCATTAATTGCAAAGTCATGATTTGTAATATTCTTGGATATTAAGATAAACAGTCAAGTCACACAGCAATTCTTCAAATAGAAGCAAAATCAAAGAAATGAAGTTAAGGTATGGAACCTGTGCAGCCAGAGAGAAAAACAAAATGGCAGGGAAAATACAAGGAAGGCAGATTTATATGGAAGCATAAGTGTAATAGAGTTCAGGGACAGGGATTGTGAATTGGATAATTTCAGTGTTATAGTTCTTCAGTTTTGCAGGAACTGACCAGGCCATTTCACAAGGTATGTTAAAGAAATTAGCTAAATGAGCCTTTGGGGAATCTGTTCCATCCAGACAGTTGTTAATCTAGAGATTCTGTAGGAGTGTATTGTTGGGAGCTACTGATAAAGTGACTCAAAGGCCTGAGTGAAAAAAAAATGTCGAATGCACCAAACCCCAAGTTGGAAAAACTGTGGGATTGCACATGGTGCCACTTTTGTGCAAAGAATGACAAGAATATTGTAATCTTGTGAGACACTGTTTATTGTATCTGCTACTCTATATATAATTTGTAGTATGTAATTATATACCCTGCATCATTTAATGGATTAATTAATTGTACCCCCAGTATTTTACACCTGACAAACACTACACTTCTCTCTTAACTTCTAAATAATCTACATTGATCATGATTTGTGTTCAAACAAGTTACAAAACTAAAATTTTGTTAGCAATTTCTGCACTTGGGTGTTAATTGGTTAATCTGGTTATTTTAGTTTACAGTTACCACAGGGATCATAGTATTTCATATTATTGTGTTTAATTTGTGGAATGCATGCATTTTATTGGCTGCTTTCATCAATGAGAGGCTCACTTGTAAATGGCTAACACTTCTTAAAAGAAGCCTGTATATCTTAATGGAGAGGTGCACTTTGGTTGCATAGATGAACATAGCAATAGCAAAGATAGTAGTAGGAGTAGGTGACTTGACTAATCAAGGTTGAAAAGTGTTGTGCTGGAAAAGCACAGCAGGTCAGGCAGCATCCAAGGAGCGGGAGAGTTGATGTTTCGGGCATAACCCTTCATCAGGAATGTGAGGAAGCGGGAAGGGGGCTGCGAGATAAATAGGAGGGTGCAGGTAGGGGTGGGGGAAAGGTAGATGGGATGGCAATAGGTAGATGCAGGTCTGGAATGATAGTGATAGATCAGAGGGGAAGGTGGAGTGGATAGGTGGGAAGGAAGTTGGACAAGTAGGACAGTTCAAGAGGGCAGTGACAAGTTGGAGGGTTGATTCTGGGATGAGGTGGGGGGAGGAGAGGAAACTAGGGACGTCGATATTGCACCACGTGGTTGTCGGGTCCTATTGAGAGCAACAGACACAGCAGATAAGGTGTTTGGATGTGCAGGAAAATCTCTGCTGGATGTGAAAAGATCCTTTGGGATCTTTGACAGAGGTAAGGGGATAGGTGTGGGCACAGGTTTTACACCTTGTGCGGTAGCAAGGGAAGGTCCCACATGAAGCTGGAACAGTTCATCAACTTCATTAACACCTTCCACCCTGACCTTAAGCTCACCTAAACCATCTCGGATACCTCCCTTCCTCCCTGGACCTCTCTGTTGTTATCTCCAGCAACTGACTCAACACGGACATTTACTTCAAACCCACTTCTGTCACAGCTACCTGGACTAGACCTTCTCCCAACACCCACCCCCTCCATAAAAAAGCTATCTCTTACTCCCAATTCATCCACCTCTGATGTATCTGCTCTGAGGAGGAGCAATTCCACTCCACGACATCCCAGATGGCCTCCTATTTCAAGGACTGCAATTTTCCCTCCCACCTGATCAACAATGCCTTTCAGCACATCTCCACCACTTCTCACCCTCCATTCACAATAAGGATAGAACACCCCTTATCCTCACCTTCCACCCCACAAATCTTTGGATACTGCACATTGTCGGTGGCAGAAATGGCAGTGGATAATCAGATCCCACCACCAGAGATATATTTCCCTCCCCCACCCCCACCAGCATTCTGCAGAGACCAGTCCCTGTGTGATTCCCTTGTTAGGTTCCATCCCCCATCACCCAACCTTACATACCTGGCACCTTCCCTTGCCGCTGTTAGAGATATAAAACCTGCACCCACACATCCTCCCTCACCTCGATCCAAGGCCGCAAAGGATCTTTTCACATCCAGTAGACATTTTTCTGCACATCCAAACATCTCATCTGCTGTGTCCATTGCTCTTGATGTGGTCCCCTCTACACTGGGGAGACAGGATGCCAAGTTACAGAACTTTTCAGGGATCATTTATGGCACTAAACAACCCCACCGCCCTGTGGCCGACCACTTCAAATCCTCCTCCCACTCCACCAAGGACATGCAAGTTCTGTGCCTCCTCCACTGTCAAATCCATGCCACCTAACAACTGGAGGAAGAACGCTTCATCTTCCACCTTGGAAGTCTTCAACTATATGGCATCAACATCAACTGTACTAGTTTCCTAATCTCCCCACCCCCACCTCACCCCCAGATCCAACCCTCCAACTTGTTGCTGCTCCCTTGAACTGTCCTATCTGTCCATCTTCCTTCCCACCTATTGACTCCACCTTCCCCTCCAACCTATTTCTATCACCCCCCCACCTGCATCTATCTATCGCCTTCCCAGCTACATTTTCCCCACCCCTACCCCGACCCTCCTATTATCTCTCATCCCTCTTCCCCCCCCCCCTCCCTTGCCACATTCCTGATGAAGGGCTTATGCCCGAAATGTCAATTCTCCTGCTCCTTGGATGTTGCCTGACCTGCTTGCTTTTCCAGCACCACAATTTTTGACTCTGATCTCCAGCACCTACAGTTCTTGCTTTCTCTAATTTGGCTAATTAAGCCTGATCCACTATGAGTAATGTTATGGCCAATCTGATCATGGCCTGTAAACTACATTCTCGACTATCCCCAACACTCTTTGATTCTGTTGCCAATCAAAATCCATTTCCTCCTTCCATAAAAATATTCAATGAAACTGTTTCCACTGCACTCTGGGAAGACAGTTCCATAAACCCATGATCTTCTGTAAAAAGAACACTTCTCCTATATCTCTGTATTAAATGGAAGATTGTCAGTTTTGAATTGCAGATCCAATGTCTACAGCCTCCAACAATGATAGACACCCTCAGCTTTAATTACTCTCAAGATTTAATAGGCTTCAGTAAAATCATTCTTGATTCTTCTCAACTTCAATGAATATAAGTCCAACCTGTCCAAATTTTTCACTTCAGACAATCCAATCATAGAAGCTAACAGTTGAGTGAACCTTTATTGAACTGCTTTTAATACATGTGCCATTTCTTAAATAAAGAGATTAAAACTAAAGCAAAAAAATCTTAAATGTCAATTGCATTTTTGTTGCAAGTAACAACAACATTCCATTTACCTTCCCAATCACTTGCTTGTATCCATATTCTAACATTTTTTTTTATTCTTACACCAGAACACATGGATCTCTCTGTATGTCAGAGATCTCCAGTTTCTCCCCTATTAAATAATCTGATGCTTTTCCATTCTTTCTGCCAATGCTGACAAGCTCACATGTGCTCAAATTATATTCCATTTTCCAAATCTTTGCTCACTTTATGTATTTGCATCGCTTTGCAACTTGTCCTCTTCACCACTTACTTTCCCTCAACTTGTATCATCTGCAATTTTAACAACCATATCTTTAGTCTCTTTGTCCAAATCATTGATATAGACTGTAAGTAGTTAAAACCCAAGAACTGATCTTGGTGTATCTTTCCTCGGTGAGTCAAAAACTAGAGGGCATAGATTTAAGGTGAGAGGGGAAAGTTTTAAAAAGGACCTGAGGGGTAACTTTTTCATGTAGGAGACATTGCATGGACAGAATGAGCTGCCAGAGGAAGTGATGGAGGCAGATACAATTACACCATTTAAAAGACATTTGGATGGGTATATGAATAGGAAGGGTTTTGAGGGATATGTTCCAAATGCTAGAAAATGGGACTAGGTTGGATTGGCATGTCTAGTTGGCATGGACAAGTTGGACTGAAGGGTCTGTTTCCATGCTGTATGACTCTATAATTCTGTGATATATTTATTCTGACTCTTTGTATCCGACTAGCTAATCAAACTTCTATCTAATTGTTGGAGTCACTTGAAATTTAAATGTATAGAGAGTGCATTTAAGAATGAATGGACACATGAGGATGAGTATAAATCTACTTGAGGTCTACATCATTCTGCTATAGCATAACAGTTGTGTTCCTCTGCAGCCTCTCACTGCAGAAAATCAGGTTATGGAAAACCGTCATAGAAAATCATGCTGTAGAAGCTTGTTAATAGAAAATCACTGCACCCATTCAATCGAAAATTTTTGATATCTAAACAAATTCGCACTGATGAAACATGGCTTATGGCAGAATGACTTGTATTAGTGTAAGACATGAAAAGGAAGAGAGACATACAGTGACACTAGCTATCTGACAAAGGAGCAATGCTCTGAAAGCTTGTACTTCCAAATAAACTTGTTGGAGTATAACCTGGTGTTGTGTGATTTTTAACTTTGTCCATCTCAATCCAACACTGGCACCTCCACATCATGGCTAAGGGATCAGGCAGTCCCTCAGCTATATTCTTAGGAGACAATAGGAAGAAGTATCAATGGAATAAAGTCACAGAAGTGTTGTTTCAAGGGTATTATGCAGTACAAGATCTCTTGAGTTGTCAAGGTGAGTAGGTTCAATTTGTCAAGGTGAGTGGGGCTGCATGTTGGTTCAGGGGTGGCACAGTGGCTCAGTGGTTAGCACCGCTGCCTCACAGCACCAGGGTCCAAGGTCGATTCCTGCCTTGGGTGACTGTCTGTGTGCAGGTTGCACATTCTCCCCGTGTCTGCGTGGGTTTCCTTCGGGTGCTCCAGTTTCTTCCCACAGTCACAAAGGTGTGCAGAATAGGTGAATTGGCCATGTTAAATTACCCATAGTGTTAGGTGCATTAGTTAGAGGGAAATGGGACTGGGTGGGTTATTTTTCAGAGGGTCGGTGTGGACTTGTTGGGTCGAAGGGCCTGTTTCGACTTTGTAAAGAATCTAATCTAATCTATATCTTGCAAATTGCATCACCCACAGCTCAATTTATTCCATCTCCATGACCTACCAATTCATATTATTTATCTCCCTTTCAGATGTAGGCTGTTGCAGAACTTTAACCTACAACTAGCATCTCATAGACGCTGGAAGGTATTCAATCAATCACTCAAACACATTGCCAGGCACTCACTGATACACTTTCCTCTTCCATATAAGAGCATGTGGCACATAACAAAAGGAAGCAGGAAAGTACTGCTGGAGCACAAGGGCACATCTGTATTCCAGCTCCTCCATGGATGAAACAGTGCTGACCATCTCAAGAATGGACTGGAATGATTAATAATAATAATAATAACTTTCTCTTAACCCACTCCATCATCCAATATCTGTATAAGCTCACAAGCTGAAAATGTGTTCACCACAAATTGACCTTTATCCCTTTTTCATTCCAGGCAACCAAGAACTAGAACATTCCCAGTCAGAAAAGGAAGATGAAAAGGCCAGTGAAAATGAAGAGACACGGTCACTCAGTTTTATCCACATAAACCAATGGTTCAGAGACTAGACACTGGGATAGAGCAGGAATTTGCACATGGTAAGACACTGGACATGCATCTTTGGCTACTGATGGGTCAAAGAGTGAGGTCACACACTAGCCTTGGAGGACTCGGGTGAGGACTTTAACGGCCATTTATGTGGGAAGGGTGCTGAGATTGCACACTCAAATTTGTAATGAGGTGGAATTCCTGATGAAGAGCTTATGCTCGAAACATTGACTCTCTTGCTCCTTGGATGCTGCCTTATCAGCTGTGCTTTTCCCGCACCACACTTTTTGACTCTGATCTCCAACATCTGCAGTCCTCACTTTCTCCCTGAAAGTTGAGAAAACTGCTCTGACTTTGACAGAAGGAATGTGCTGCTAATCAGGCCCCATACCCATGAGCTGTACCTTTCGTGAATTTGATTCACATCACCAAAAATGGCTAAAATGTTTCATGTTATCACTGTTATCCAGAACAAAATAGAATTTCATCAGGTTTCACCGAGTCATCAAATGAATCTTTAACAAAAGCACCAGTATTTTTACTGGTGTATGGCCATAGGTCCTGGTACACCCTCAGAATGGAGTCCTCTGAGGACTCAACAGTGTAAGTGGCCAAAGACTCCTTATACCATAGACATGGAAACCCAAAGAAAGAAGAAACAAATATGAATCACTTGTGGCAAAGTAACAATCTTGGCAATCACCATACTCAAACCTCTCATAGTTTTCAATCATTGATCAAGTAAAGTCAACATGTGTCAGAGGTTATTTTAAAATCTGCCAGCAGTAAACTGAGCTCTAAGTTTCTCTTGCCTGTGGGTTGACAGGGACACAGGATTGTGATGCATTAAATGCCAACTTCTCCCCCTTTGCAATAGGCGCATGAATTATATTTAGAAGCCCACTTGCAGTTCTTTCTCACATTCTTCACCTGCAAGAGATGAAAGAATGGACCTGGGATTGCACTATAGATGCAGTCCATTTGCAAAAGGGTTAGGGTAAGGAACTATGGTAGATACATGGGAATGTAAAAAAGTATAGGTGAAATAAAATCGAGTGCTCATAAAAATTACATGTGAATGAGGAGCTAAAATTGATAAATGACACTAAAGTTGGAAGTATTGCCAACTGCAATGAAAATAATGATTCCTGATGAAGGGCTCCTGCCCGAAACATCAATTTTCCTGCTTCTCGGATGCTGCTTGACCTGCTGTGCTTTTACAGCACCACTCTAATCTTGACTCTAATCTCCAGTATCTGCAGTCCTCACTTTAGCCCTGCAGTGAAAATAATGTTAAGCTTCAAACCAATATGACAATGGCATATGAAATATAATTCAGAGGAGTGGGAGGCAATTTATTTAGGTCGAAGAGCAGGGAGAGGTGGTGTACAATGAAGGCGCTGCCTTCTTGGAGAGAGCAGGAGGCTTTATCTTCCAGTTGCTGTTAAAATTTGTGGCCCTTCCTCTATAGACTGCACCCTTCAATGATTTGAGTGAACCATCATCGAATGTATGTTAAACATCATCCATCTCCTTCAAATTCTATTTTCCCATTCGGCCTTTAAAAACATAACTCTAATATCACGTCAGTCACATGCACATCATACACTGCATAGCTTGGAGATTTGAAGCCTGTGAGCAAAAAATGTAATAATTCAATTCAGCTTCTACTCAGAATCAGATCTATGAAGTATTTTTTTCAGTATGCAGTTTTCCCTTTTTCCAAAGCTATCTTTGGATTAACATTTTACCAAATGCATATAAGTGCTTAATACTATTGAGGTGAAGGCTTGGCCTTCAGTTACACTGGGAGCAGGTATAGGACTTGTATTAGAAATGGTCTTTAGGTTTGATGGGACTGTGCAAGGTGAGTTCATTTGGGTTTGGAGTTGGAGAGAATGGTGATAAGTTCAGTCTGACTGGTGAATAGTTGATGCCAACAATGTACTGAGAAGCATGGGAAAAAATTATGGCAATGGATGTGCACTTCAGGCCTCAAACCGATCTCTACAATAATTGAATTCAATATTTGTTTTTGTTGCTGCACATGCATACCGCTTGGTGCATGCCCTGCCTCTCTCTCTCTGTACCTTTTTGTCCTTCTGCCTGTTTATCTATTTTGCTTTGTCTGACTTTCTCTCAGTGCCTCAAAGTTTTAAACAATTGCACTTAATAAACAGCAAAATAAGTGATGGTAAGAACCTTTCCATTGGTTTGAGAGGTTTTTAAAACTCAGAAATCTTGGAAGAAATCAGGCTTAGGAAAAACAATCACTCTGATCTTTTATTCTGTCTCTCAGCTTAACTTTTCCTGAAGTTCATAAAATGTTTTAATTTGAACCTGAAAAAAAGCAAGTTTACAATCAACATAATCTGTCACACTTGAAACATATTTATTTCCTGTTGTCTCGCCGATGCCATTTTGAACAAATGAATTCACAGTTGATTTTGTCTGAATAAATCTTCTAAAGTAGAGTGCTGTTGTCCTCGACATAATTTTGAAATGCCAGAAAGATCATTTCGGGGATTGAAGAAAAGCATTTCACTGGTTATGCTAGCTTAAATGCTCCTGACACATCAGGGGACATTGTGCCTATTGTAAATGCTCTGACTGCAGCTTTCTCCTTCAGCGAGCTCTGGGCAAAATCATTAACTTAAAGCTCAAGCTGTTTGGAAAGACTGAGGCTTTTAAATATAACATTTAAGATTTTAAAAGGTGCCAAAGACAATTCACAGGACAAATTCATTATATTATCATAACCTACACAAATATTAATGCATTTATTTGGTTTAGAGTGATAGTTTAGATATTTGGACAGTTTAGATGACAGATGCAGTCCACATCTATTTGCAGTTAGGCCTGGTTGGCATCCGGGTGGGGCTCATAAGTGGGAAGTCATATTTGTGCCACACAGGTGCCAGACAATAATTATCTTCAACACCCGAGAATCTAGCCATCACTTCTTCAATGGAATTATAATCACTGAATCTCCCACATTTAACGTCTTGTGGCTTATCATTGACTAGAAATTTAACTGGACTGGCCATGTAAATAATGTGGTTAACAGCAGCGGAATTCTGTGGTAAGTAGACCATATCCAGATTCCCCAAAGCCTGTCCATGATCAACAAGGCACAAGTCAGGAGTGTGATCGAATACTCCCCACTTGCTGAAATGAGTGCAGTTTCAACAACACTCGAGAAGCTTGATGATCAATAAGGAAAGCAAAGAGTATTATTGACTTTTTCATAAGGGTATTTGAATGCAGGAGTAGAAATATCTTGCTGCAATTGTATAGTGCCTTGGTGAAATGTCCGTTGACATATTGTGCACAATTTATCTCCTCATCCGAGGAAGGATATACTTACCACATTGTTTGCAACTAATGTTCACCAGACTAATTCCTGGGATGGCAGAAGTATCTTTTGATGAACTTTGAGGAAACTGGGTCTGTATTCAAGAGTTTAAGCATGAGAGGTAGCCTCATTAAAACTTTAAAAATCCTCACATCATGGGATAGGCTGGATGTAGATAGAATGTTTCTGCCCAGCTGTTCAGTCCAGAACCATTAGACATAATGTCAGAATAAGGGGTGAGCTATTTAAAACTGAAATCAGGAGGAATTTCTTCATGTAGAGGGTGGTGAATCTTTGAAATTCTCTGCCCCAGATGAGGTGGTGGTTCAATCTTTGAGGAAGTGCAAAGCAGACATTAGATAATAATTGTACAATCTTGATTGGACTCTGGTGGCAGTAAGGTGGCTGGTGAGCCTAGAGCAGGACTCTGGCAATGGCGGTGAGGAGGCAGGTAGCAGAGGGGTGAGCATGGGACCTGGACTCTACATTGATGGAGGCAACATTGGCGAGGTTGGACCAGCAGCAAAAGGTGGCATCTGAGAAGCAGCAACTTCGATGCTAGTCAGGTCTGGTGCTGATGGCGGCAAAGCAGTGGCAGAAAGGTTATAGGATCACCTGAAGCTATATCATTTTATTTTTTAATTATTCTTAAATTATTCAAAACTGTGCCAGATCATGGTGAGAGTGGGAGATTTTCACTGTATTTTTCAGTGCAAAATAATTGTGACAATAATAATCATTCATTAAGAGATCTGGAGATAGCACAGTCAAATTGATGTGGATGGTTGGCCATCTAATTGAATGACAGAACATGCTCACTGGCCTCAATGACTTACTCATGAGTATTTTTCCTCCATTCCCAACATCATTCAGGACAAGCCAACCCATTTTTTGGCACCCTACCCACACTCTAAAACATTCTCTCCTTCTGTCACTAGTCCATAATGGCAGCAGTGCACACCAAACGCATGACAGATATTCACAAGGACTTCTTCAAACAGCCATTCCAAGCACCTCTACTAACTGAGAAACAAGGACAGTGGGTACATAGAAACATCACCACTTCTAACTTCCCCTCAAAGCCACTTATCATTCAGACCTGGAAAAATATTACCATTCAGTGTTGTTGGGACAAAATCGATGATCTCCCTCTGTAACAGCGTTGTGGAGGTATCTGTATGAAATGGACTGCAACAGTTCAAGAAGGTGCTTACCACTGCCTTCTCTCTGGCAATAAATGATGACCCAGCCAGACATGTTCACGTCCTGTGAATGAATAAAAAAAAAACATTTCAGTCATGGAAACAAAAGAGTGTCCTTCTTTTCCCAGTTTTCTTTTGAGAAATTTATTTAGTTCATTTTCTTTAGCTGAAATGTTTCTCAATGATTCAAATAGATCTTTAATAGTAACTCCCTCAGTTTACATGAAAGCTGTTCAAGTGTTTAAATTCCCATGTCACATTCATTCTTCTGATTGGCTTCTGCAAAAGATCAACAAATCATGAAAACAAAGTTAGAATATTTAGTGGAAACGGGAATTCTTATGGAATGTAAGACTTTGATTGCAGGTGTTTCCAGTTAGTTTCCTACAGGTGACTGGAAAAACATTTGGTATATTTCAGGTATCTACTCTACACATTTCTCAACTTCATGGTTTGAAAATCTGTAATTATGGGCGGCACGGTAGCACAGTGGTTAGCACTACTGCCTCACAGCGCCAGAGACCTGGGTTCAATTCCTGCCTCAGGCGACTGACTGTGTGGAGTTTGCACATTCTCCCCGTGTCTGCGTGGGTTTCCTCCAGGTGCTCCAGTTTCCTCCCACAGTCCAAAAATGTGCAGGTTAGGTGAATTGACCATGCTAAATTGCCCGTAGTGTAAGGGGCAGGGGTAAAATGTAGGGGAATGGGTCTGGGTGGGTTGCGCGCCGGTGTGGATTGTTGGGCCGAAGGGCCTGTTCCCACACTAAGTAAGTAATCTAATTAATTCTAATAGGTCAGATGGAACTATTGCATAGAATTTCCTATGTAATAGCTGTTGCAGAAGAGTTTGGAAAAAGATTAAGAGCCAGATGTCAGTTTCTGACATTAGCTAATTCCCACCTAAGGGAATTAATACTGCTCCTATATTGTCTGGTAAGTTTTGGGATGGCACCAGTGAGTACTAAGCTGGCAGGCAGTAGTAAAGCAGATCAGGTCTGGGAAGAATGATGTAAAATTGGTTTGAGTCTGAAGTGGGGATCAGATTGTGGTTGTATTTGTCAGAAATCTGGTGGGGGTGATGCAGTGGACTGGTGTAATGGAGGTGTCAGTGGGTGAGGCAGGGGTCGGTTTAATTGCAACCCAAGAGCTACAGGAGAATGTAGCTTTTCCTGGATAACCATTAAACTTAAATGAATTGGAATTTACAAATTCTCTGGCTTTAATGAATTGAGAGTTCCAGATGCAGGGGTATAATCCATTGGAAAATTCAATTTTGGGAAATTTGCACAAAGTCAACTCCATGTGGGATTCTGCATAGGGCCATTCTGTGCTGTTCTATCAACTATCTGGCATCTGAATAAATGGGCCAAATAGATTTGTTTGATATTTTAAACTTTTTTTGCATTAAGTAAAAGGCTATGTCCAAACATTTTTTGCTTTAGAATATGTTTAAAAAGTACAAAGGATAAATCAGTGTATTTTACTTTCAATGCAGAGAAAGCAGTGTTAATATTTCAAGTCTAGTGACCCTTCTTCAGAATTAGTAGTAGCTAGGAAGAGGTAGTGTTTATTGTGAGAATAGGGGTGGGAGAGAAAGTGAACAGATAAGTGCAGATGGGTGTCGAGAGAGGGAAATAAAAGATATTAAGTAATAAGAAAGGGCTTATTGAAAGGGCTTAGTTGACACTAAGCTAGAGAAGAAGTAAATCTGATAATGGGGACTGTAAGTAGGTGAACATGAGTTGGCTATGCCCGAAAGCAGCCCTTGTGAATGGCAGAGCTTGGTGTGGGGGTGGAAAAAGGAATTGGAAGGAGCTGTAAACTCTCTAAAATTATTAAACTTGATATTCAATCCTGAAGGTTACAGGATCTCCAAGTGGAAAATGAAATGCTGTTCTTTCAGCTTGTGCCGAGTCTCACTGGAGCACTACAGCAGGCCCAATACAGAGATGTTGGCCACGACACATAGTGGTGTGTTGAAGTGGCAGACTGGAAGCTTTGTCATTTTTATGGACAGAATGGTGTTGTTCCACAAAGCGATCACCCAGTCTATGTTTTGCCTCCACAATGTAGAGGAAAACATATTGTGACCAGCAATTGAGAAGACAAAATGCAGTTTAGGTGACCACATTGCAGAACACCTACATTCTCCCTGTAAAAATGAACACTTCAACCACAGTGTTCACTGGCCAACATTTCTGTTTGGGGCCTGCTGCAGTACTCTAGCCAGGCTTAGTCCAAGCTGGAAGAACCTCTTCCTTCTTGGGGATTCTGTAGCCTTCAGGACTCAATATCAAGTTCAATAATTCTAGAACCTGAAAAACTCCCTCCCTGTCCCACCCCCACACTGCAGGCCCTGTCATAAAATATGCTGCTTTCAACACAACTGAATAGATTTCACCAAGTTACAGTGCATTTGTTTTAATGCAAGAAGTGTACTAAGTAAGGCAGATGAACTTAGGGCTTGGATTAATACATGGGAGTATGATGTTATTGCTATTATTGAGACTTGTTTGAGGGAAGGGCAAATTGGCAACTAAATATCCCAGGATAGAGATGCTTCAGGCAGGATAGAGAGGGAAGTATAAGGGGTGGAGGAGTTGCATTACTGGTCAGAGAGGATATCACAGCTGTGCTAGAGGAGGGCATTATAGAGGACCCGAGCAGTGAGACAATATGACCAGAACTCAAAAATAAGAAGGATGCGATAGCAATGTTGGGGCTGTACTACAGAACTCCAAACAGCAAGCGTGAGATAGAGGTACAAATATGTAGACAGATTGTGGAAAGATGTAGGGGCCAAAGGGTGGTGGTGATGGGAGATTTTATTTTTCCCATTCACTTAGTCTTGGAAGCTTTGATGGAGCAGAATTTGTAAGGAGCATCCAGGAGAGTTTTATAGAACAGTTTGTAAATAGTTAAACTCAGGAAGGGGCCATACTGGACCTGGTGTTGGGGAATGAGCTTGGCTAGGTGGTTGAGATTTCAATGGGGGATTACTTTGGGAATAGTGATCACAATTCCATAAGTTTTAGAATATTTGTGGTCAAAGACGCGAGTGGTCCGAAAAGAAGAGTGCTAAATTAGGGGAACACCAACTGTACCAAAATTCGGCAGGAGCTGAGGAAGGTGGATTAGGAGCAGCTGTTTGTAGGGATATCCATATTTGACATGTGGGAGACTTTTAAAGAGAGGTTGATTTGAGTTCAGTGGAGATATGTTCCTGTGAAAATGAGGGATAGACATGGCAAGATCAGGGAACCATGGATAACAGGTGAAATTGTGACTCTAGCTAAGAGGAAAAAGAAAGCATACATAAGGTCTAGATGACTGAAAATAGAAAAAAATTTTGGAAGAAAATTGGAAAAATACGACCAATCTGAAACGAGAGAATAAGAGGGCTAAAAGGGGTCATGAAATATCTTTAGCCAACAGGGTTAAGGAAAATCCCAAAGCCTTTCATTCATATAGAAGGAGCAAGAGGGTAACTAGAGAAAGGACAAAGGAAGAAAATTATGCATGGAGTCAGAGAAAATGGGTGAGATTCTTAATGAGTACTTTGCATTGGTATTCACCAAGGACAAGGACGTGATGGATGTTGAGGTTAGGGATAGATGTTTGATTACTCTAGGTCAAGTCAGCATAAGGAGGGAGGAAGTGTTAGGTATTCTAAAAGGTATTAAGGTAGACAAGTCCCATGGTCCGGATGGGATCTATCCCAGGTTATTGAGAGAAGCAAGAGAGGAAATAGATGGGACCTTAATGGATATCTTTGCAGCATCCTTGAATACAAGTGAGGTCCTGGAGGACTGGAGAATTGCTAATGGTATCCCCTTTTTTATGAAGGGTAGCGAGGATAATCCAAGTAATTATAGACCAGGGAGCCTGTCGTCAGTGGTAGGGAAGCTGCTGTAGAAATACTCAGGGATAGGATCTACTTACATTTGGAACAAAATGGGCTTATCAGTGATAGAAAGCTTGGTTTTGTGCAGGGAAGGTCTTGTTTTACAAACTTAATAGAATTATTTGAGGACGTGACAAAGTTGATTGCTGAGGGAAGGGCCGTAGAAGTCATATACATGGACTTCAGTAAGGCATTTGATGGGGTTCCCCATGCTAGGCTGATGGAGAAAGTGACGTTGCATGAGGTTCAGGGTGTACTTGTTGGATGGATAGAGAACTGGCTGGGTAGCAAGAGACAGTGTGTCATAGTGAAAGGGAGTTTCTCAAAATAGAGAACTGTGACTAGTGGTGTTCCACAGGGATCCATGCTGGGACCACTGTTGTTTGTGATATACATAAATGATCTAGAGGATGGTATAGGTGGTCTGATTAGTAAGTTTGTAGATGACACTAAGATTGATGGAGTAGCAGATAGAGAAGTGGACTATCAGAGAATGCATTAGAATAGATTAGATTTCCTACAGTATGGAAACAGGCCCTTCAGCCCAACAAGTCCACACCAATCCTCCGAAGGGTAGCCCACACAGACCCATTCCCCTACATTTACCCCTGACTAATGTACCTAACACTATGGGCAATTTAGCATGGTCAATTCATCTAACCTGCACTTCTTAGAATTGTAGGAGGAAACTGGACCACCCAAAGGAAACCCATCCAGCCACGGGGAGAATGTGCAAACTCCACACAGACAGTTGCCCAAGGTAGGAACCAAACCAGGTCCCTGGCGCTGTGAGGCAGCAGTGCTAACCACTGAGCCATCGTGCCGCCCTAAATATAGATGGATTGGAGAGTTGAGTGGAGAAATGGCAAATGGAACTCAAAATGAGGTGATACATTTTGGAAGATCAATTCTCAAGCAAACTATGATAAATGGAAAAGCCCTCGGGAAAACTGATGTACAGAGAGATCTGGGTGTTCAGGTCTATTGTACCCTTAAGGGGGCAATGCAGCTCGATCGAGTGATCAAGAAAGCATATGGCATGCTATTCTTCATCGGACGGGGTATTGAGTACAAAAGTTGGCAGGTCATGTTACAGTTGTATAGGACTTTAGTTTGGCACATTTGGAATACTACATATAGTTCTGGTCACCATGTTACCAAAAGGATATTGATGGAGAGGGTATACAGGAGGTTCACCAGGATGTTGTCTGGTATGGAGGGTGCTAGCTATGAAGAGAGGTTGTGTAAATTGGGATTATTTTCATTAGAAAGATGGAGGTTGTGGGGGGACCGCTTTGAGATCAACAAAATCATGAGAGATATAGACAGAGAAGATAGCAAGAAGCCTTTTCCCAGAGTGGGGGACTCAGTTACTAGGGGTCAGGAGTTCAAAGTGTGAGGGGAACATTTTAAGGGAAACATGTGTGGATAGTTCTTTACGTAGAGGATGGTGGGTGCCAGTGAAGGTGGTAGAGGTGGGTACGATAGCATCATTTAAGATGTATATGGACAGATACATGAATGGACATGGAACAGAGGGATACAGATCCTTAGAAAATAGGCAACAGGTTTAGATAGAGGATCTGGATCAATACAGGCTTGGAGGGCTGAAGGGCCAGTTTGTGTTCTGTACTTTTCTTTGTTCTTGCTCTTTGTTCTTTATCCCCACTATCAACTTCTCTTCCTTCCCAGGCTTATTATCATCCACCCCTTTTTATTGCCCAACTGCTCCCCTCCTTCCCACCAGTCCCTTGAACGCTCTGCCCTTTGTCTCCACCTATCTGCTCACTTATCGACCCCATCTTCTGTCATAGTAGCAAGGAAAAGGTAACATTTATGCTCTCAGTTCTAAAGGAGGGTCTCTGGACTCAAAATGTTAACAGTGCTTTCTATCCAAAAATGATGCAAGCCTGCAGAGTTTCTTTAGCTCTGAGTTTGCTTTAGATCTTCAGCATCCACACTTCCCTATCTTGTTTTGCCATCTGACTTGTGGTCTGAAATTTCTTTAATGCTATGGCTGCTTAACCTGGTTGATGATCTCAGGGCTGTTAAACAGCAAGTATCCTCATAGTTGATGACAGAAACAAAGTAATGTTGCAGACAAAAAGTGAAATCCACACCACTGAGATCTCAAATCTTTGTGGACAGCTTTGATTAAGGTCGTTATTATTACTTCACCACTGAACACTCAATCTGGACGATACAACTACCCTCATAAGTCATTGTCATCTTCACCTCCATCTTTGTCTTTCACTCTTCTTCTTTACAAGTGCTTTTATACTAAGCAATACTTGTGTTAGCAGTCCTTGCTTCCATTGCCTGGGGCTTACAGAGCTGGCTGCAAACCAAAGATAAATCAGCTGGATTCATTAAGACCATCTGCCAGCTAGACTTTGGCGGGCTGATGATGCTAGTATAGGTCTTGCTTGCACAAAAGCAGCACTACTGTTACCACAGAAGAAAATATGACAGTTAGGAAGCAGAAGATGCATCGACCCTAGATTTACGTAATTTAAGTAATGTGCTGCTTAAAATGCAAGCATGCAAGGAAAAAAAGTACACATCAGACTGAAGTTACCTTGTGTCAATTGAAAATAACTAAAGATAAATTAGTCCTCTTATTTACCTTCTTGAACGACTTCCAACATGTGTACATGCTGCCTTCCAACATGGCATATGGCCTGGCTGTCTATCCGGCTAACCTACTTTTGTATACCAGAATAAAATTTTGTCACTTTATCTGTCAATATTTAATGCTTTACTCACAATCAGCAAAGAAGAACAGGTCAGCCTGCAGCTTGGGAATAGCTAAGCTCAAAGGTTCATGTTCACAATATTCAAGCTTGATTGAATGCATCCAGTTGGAAGGTGCTCATGCTTGGCTGTAATGATGCTATTCAAAAGAACTTGTACCAAAGGCTAATATTACATATGGAGTTAAAACATATTATGATAATATTTTTAAACATGGAGTTGCCATTGACTTTGACTGTTATAATATAAAGTAAAATGCCCTATTTATCTTTCGTAAATTCTATATTTTTTTTCTGCTCCATGATGGTTTAGTCACAGCAAAAATAAGAGATGTCAGATTGGACAGAAATGTAATTGTGTTCGGGATGAGATGAACTATTTTCATAATGACCATTAACTCTTTAAGAACTGCAGACCATTTCAACTCAAAATAATTGCTCTGGCAAAGTTGCTGTTATTATATAAAGTAATGGTTCTTAAGTACTAATGTTTTAATGTCAGTGTTATATAGATTTCTCCTATCCTAATGATGTCACAGTTTCTGTGTGGAGACAAGGAATTCTATTATAGCATTTGGAAGAAACAAATGCAACTCCCTAAGGTCCTATTAATTATGCCTGTACATATTGCTATCATATAATAGACTTTCTTATGCCCTAAGAACAGTTCCTTTTCTGTTTATACTCTACAGTGGTGCATCCTCCCCATCAGTCACTAGATAGGCTCATTACAAAATGAAGATAAAAATAAAGCAAGCTACCTCAAACAAGCAGTAGTGATCAAAACCAGGTGGACCTTGTTGATTATGAGGTTCATGATTGGGGTTGTTAACCTGGGCCAATCAGGAAGCCCTGCCCAACCAACAGTGGGGGCATGGTGTAGTGCAGTGGTAGTGTCCCTACCCCTGGACCAAGGGACCCAGGTTCAAGTCCCACCTGCTCCATAGGTTTACAATAACATTTCTGAACAAAGTTAAAAATCACACAACACCAGGTTATAGTCCAACAGGTGAGCTTCCGATTACACCCCAGTCCAACACTGGCATCTCCAAATCATTTCTGGACAAGGTGATTAGGAAAAATAGGTTAATTAAAAAGTAGATAAAGAAACAGCAGATTGTGTTTTGTTTCTCTTCCTGGTGGTGGTATACGAATAAAGCTTTCTGAACTCGATATTTCTTCACTGTTTCCTACACCTACACACACATGACATGGGAGCCAGGGAGAAATAAGCACTACCACTGTTTGGCAGTAGTGTGAGGAGGGGATATAAAAATAAAGTATAACCAGGGAATTAGAATCTCCTCAATTTTGGATAAAAGAAGAAAAAAAAGAAACATAAACAGGGTATTATGTTGAGGTCTGTTTGTCCCGAGAGAAGGAACACATGGTGTCTACCAATAGTTTTGAGGCCTTCAAGGAAAAGACCTTGTGGCGTGGAGTGTTTTACTACCCCCTCCAATTCTATTTTGATTGAATCCCTACTCTTTCCTTCACTTTTTTGATCATGTAGGCATTGCCTTCGAAGAGAAGGGTACTGCTTGGCACCGGCCACTTGAGTGTTACTTTTTCTTCCTGTTGGTGGATTATGAATAAAGTTTTCAGTACTTGATGTTTATTCACTGTGTCCTGCACCTTAAAAAAAAACACAAACAGGGGATTTATTTTTCCTTCCTGGTAGTGGTATAATAATAAAATTTTCTACACTTGATGTTTTTTACTGTGCCGACGCCTAAATGCACACAACATAGGTGCTGGGGAGAAATAAGCACTACTGCTGTTTGGCAGTAGTGTGGGGAGAAAGAAAAAAGAGAAAAAAAAGAAAACAAAACATAAACATGGGATTTAGAATCTCCCAAGTTTAGCTGACTGACTCCAAGCTGGCTGGGATGGGATACCAGCCTTGGTGCAGTTATTTCAGTGACGATGGGAGAAAACAGTGCATGCCTGAAGAACATTTGTTCTCAACAGTTATCTTGGAGTTGGGGGTAAGCATTTCTGGCATCATCCCTTTATTTGAAAAACTTGACTTGTTTGATCCTGCCATCGAAAACTAGGCCCAGTATGGGGAAAGGATACAATATTTTTTCCAGGCTAATGACTTTGGGATAGATGAAGAGCAACAAGTAATTCTTCTGACTGCTTGCAGACCTGCAGCATTTTGGTTACAAGGGACTTAACTTTCCCAGAGGGACCAGACACTAAAACCTTCCAAGCGTTGACAGAGTTGGTTAAGGAATAATATAACCCCAAATGTCCACCTATCCTGAGATGCTATTGGTTTATTCAGCTATTAGAGAACCATGGGAATCCATATCAGGATTTTTGATGAGGTTAAAATGACTGGCAGAGGCATGTGATTTTTGGGCTAATCCTGAATGAAATGCTGAGAGGCCATTTGGTATGCGAGATTAATGACATAACCATGCTGAAGTGCCTACTAGCTGAAACCCAAGTGGAATTCAAACAGGCAACACAACTGACTTTGTCATTTGAAAATGTGGCAAATGGAGCATAGGAACTACAGGGCATCCCAATGAAAGTGGCCACCCTCACCAGTCCAACTGAGCTTAGAGAACACCACATGAGTGTAGGCACATGAGGAGCCTCATGCAGAGCATATCCTTAGCACAGGCACCAAAGGGCAGCCCACAGCAGAACACTACAACAAAGCTGAACCTCGGCCAAATGGCTAAAAGGTTCTTCAGGGTGTGGGCTACCAAGACTTTGTGGTTGTTGCCAGTATGTGGACTTGAGACAGGAAGAGAGTCTTACAAAGTCTGACTTGAAGGGGAAAACGGAGGCTGGTACCTAGGAGAGTGCTCTGGAAAGTCCCTCTCCACATGGGTTAGAACAATTAAATTGCTTAGCGACATCCACATCAGAACTGATTAATGTTTGGTTAAATTGTCACCCAGTTCCCATGGAGATTGATACCGGTGCAGCTGTATCTATTGTTATTGCAGAATCTGTTTTTAACAAGATTCTCTCAAGCATCCAGCCCTTAAGTTTGTGCAAGACCTCAGCCAGATCGAGAACGTATATTCAGGAACTGTTACAGGTACAACTTTGATTCCAGACTTCTATGAGAAGCAATTGGTGCAGTTGCCACTGATGGTAGTATGAGGCTAGGGCCCAAGACTATGATAGTGAAATTAGTTGGGAAAGATTCACCTGTACTGGCTCAACATTTTGAGATTAAAAGATGGCTGCCTTGGTGAAGTCCCAGGAGGTTTTCAGGAGGGGATTGGGACTATCAAAGGGGCCCAGGCCAATGTACATGTTGACCAGGACACAATTCTGTGATTTTACAAAGTATGCCCAGTGTCACTTGCCTTGCAGGCATAAATGGAGACATAGTACAGGACTTGAACCCACACTGTTATTCTGCATTGGAAACCAGCTGTCCAGGCAACTGAGCTAACTGCTGGTACACTTGTCAAGACCACTTGGTGTGGATTAAAAATTTGGAAATTCTGAAGAAGTCAATGAAAATAATGAGGAACCAGATACTTCTCGTACCCCAGTGTTGCACGGTTGGGAGGGTCAAACTGCTGTAATTGATAGTGAGTCAAAGTAGGAGTCGTGCTGGGGGGGCACGGTGGGTCGGGCGGCATCCGAGGGGTGGGAGGGTCGACATTTCGGGCAGGAACCCTTTATGAAGGGTCTTGCCCGAGGCATCGATTTTCCTGCTCCTCGGATGCTGCCTGGCCTGCTGTGCTTTTCCATCACCACTCTAATCTTGACTCTAACCTCCAGCATCACTTTCACCCAGCTGTACTTGATAGTTTATTGATGATGGACTAATCAATCTGGTGCTCAATATGAAATCATCGGGTCCAAAATATAAACTGCAAAAAGTAGGTGGTCTGGTCAAAGACTTACCAGGAGGGGCTAGTCAATGAAGAAATGCAACCATTATAAGTAGAACCGATCTGTCCATCATCAGACAAGCTATCAGTTACAGCAGTTTGATCCTCCCAGTTGTCCAGCATTGGGGTATGAGAAGTTGTGGCATAATAACATTTCTGAATGGATTGATTTAATAAAAATCCATCTGGCTCCTCATTATTTTCTAAGACTTTGGTAAGGCCACATTTGGAGTACTTGGAGACAGTTTCAGAATGTGGGGTCGGACAGTTAGGGCTAAGTTGAAGAGAAATATCTTCACCCAGAGGGCTGTGAATCTTCCCATTCCAGGGGGTTTGCAGATGCTCCATGTTTGAACATACATTGAAGACCAAGGTCAGCCCAGGATCATATTGAACGCTGGACTAATCTTGATGGGCTGAATGATCTCCTCCTGTCCCGATTCCTTTTTCATGTTTGTAACACTTCAAAAGTCCTTCATCATTTGTGAAGCACTGTGGTATGTCCTTATGTACTGGAAGCAACCCTCACCATCCCATCAGCAAACATGCTGTTCATCAGTCAGGAAGACAGGGGACACCGGGCTGAATTCTGCCCTTGATACAGATAGGTGGTTATCTCAGCTATGAATAGATGTGAGGAAATTGGCACTGGGGATGCACTGGTGACACTGGGCACGATGAACATCAACACATCTCACCTGCAAGCTATTGCAGAGCCACATTACGAGTGCTGCTAACAGTGATTAATGTCGGAGATCAGCAACACATGCATCAGCTGCCAGAGACTTTAATGTCAACAGTCAAACCAGTATTTATTCCACAAATCCAAACTTTCTTCTCTTTAATACATCACTGATATTGTGCTTCTTTCAAACATCTAAACTCATTTTTCCTGATTTGCTATTGTTCTTCCCCATATAATTTCCCCATTTCCTCGCTGTGAAATAGATAGTTGTCACAATATGCAAGAAAGCCAAGTGGCAGATGGAGTTTAATTTAGATAAATGTGAGGTGCTGCATTTTGGAAAAGCAAATTTTAGCAGGATTATACACTTAATGATAAGGTCCTCAGGAGCGTTGCTAAACAAAGAGACCTTGGAGTGCAGGTTCATAACTCCTTGAAAGTAGAGTCGCATGTAGATAGAATAGTGAAGTAGGCGTTTGGTATGCTTTCCTTTATTGGTCAGAATATTGAGTCCAGGAGTTGGGAGGTTATGTTGCAGCTGTACAGGACATTGGTTAGGCCACTTTTGGAATATTGCATGCAATTCTGGTCTCCTTCCAATCGGAAAGATGTTGTGAAACATGAAGGGGTTCAGAAAAGATTTACAAGGATGTTGCCAGGGTTGGAGGATTTGAGCTTTTGGGAGAGGCTGAACAGGCTGAGGCTGTTTTCCCTGGAGCGTTGGAGGCTGCAGGGTGACCTTATAGAGTTTTGTAAAATCATGAGAGGCATGGATAGGATAAATTGAGAAAGTCTTTTCCCTGGGGTCGGGGAGTCCAGAACCAGAGGGTATAGGTTTAGGATAGGAGGGGAAAGATATAAAAGGGACCTAAGGGGCAACATTTTCATGCAGAGGTTGTGCGTGTATGGAATGAGCTTCCAGAGGAAGTGGTGGAGGCTGGGACAATTACAACATTTAAAAGGCATCTAGATGGGTATATGAATAGGAAGGGTTTAGAGGGATATGGGCCAAGTGCTGGCAAATGGGACTAGATTAGGTTAGGATATCTGATCAGTATTGACAAGTTGGACTGAAGGGTCTCTTTTCGTGCTGTACATCTCTATGACTCTATGACTCTAAATCAGGAGGCTAGACAACGAATGAACCATCAAACCAATGCAGTTTGCAGAATGACTCAGTTGACCTTTGTGGGGGAATTTTAAATAAAATGGTAACTGCTACTCACAGCTAGATAAACACCCAATCTCTTCCACAGAGAACATGTACACAAAGTTGGAGAGGGAAAATTGTCCTTTATGAAGCTGAACATGAGCCTACCTACATGCAATTGCAGCTGGATGCAGAGTCCCAGAAGTATGTCACAATTAATACCCAACATACAAGACTGTCATTTGGAGTATGATCAGCCTGTACCCTTTTCCATGGAGAATATTTTATTGGGTTTACTCCAGATTGCCATTTATCTGGATGATGTACTAATAACTGGCAAGAGCAATAAAGAATACTTGGAGGACTTGGACATAGTGCTGAAATGTTTCTTCCAGGGGGATGTACACCTTAGAAAGGAAAAATTTGTATCCAGGCACCCCAAGTGACCTACCTGGGATTACCCGGGTTACACCAGTTGGAAAATGAAATGAGGGTGACCAAAGGACCCCCTACATCTTTCTTTGGGTTAGTGAATTGTAATGGAAAATCCATAACTAACTTGCCCGCCATCATGGCACCTTATATCTGCTATTGAAAAAGGGTCAGCCTTGGAGATAGCCATTTAGGGAAATGAAAAAGCAACTATCATCATCTAAGGTGTTGGCTCACTATGATTCGAAGTGAGAGGTAGTGCTGACATGCTTTACCTCCCAATACAGTATCGCAGTAGTGTTGGCTCACCAGTGGCCCAGAGAGCAATGTTCAATAGAGTAAACTTCCAGGACTTTGGTTGAAGCTGAATGCAAATAGGCCCAGATAGAGAAGGAAGGTTTGACAGTTGTCTTTGGTGTGACAAAGTTCCACCAGTACCTTTTACGAACTGGAATTTGTCATAGAAACAGATCACAAACCCCTGTTAGGGCCACTAGAGGTAGATAAGATAGTGCCGCCCATGGTTTCCAGTAGAATGAAGCACCGGGTCCTTATTTTCAGCGCATACAAGTTCAATTTAGAACACTGTCCAGGAAGCCAAGTGACAAATATGGATGCCTTAAGCTGCCTCCTACTGGCAGAGATTCCACCAGTGGTGCCTCCCCTGGTCCGTTCTGGACACGCTTCAGGTCACCACAGACAATATCCAACTGTGACACAAAAAGAATTCATCCTCACAAAACTAAAACAGCCGGTGGTAATGGGGGACATGGAACAGCCATTACAATCAGGACTGAAATCTTTCTGGACCTGGTGAAACCAGATCACTGTAGAGAATGGCATATTGCTTTAGGGAGCGAGAGTGATTGTCCCGAATAAAGACCGCTGTGAGATACTGGCTGAACTCCACCCAGGTCATCCAGGGGGTTTACCACAATGAAGAAGCCAACAGGAAGTTACGTCTGGTGGCCAGGGTTGAATTGCAATATAGCTGCATTGGTAAGGCTGTGCCCAAAATGCCAACAAGGACAAAAAATACCATCCATGGAAATGGTCAGGTAAACCTTGGCCTCAGTTACATGTTGACTATGCTGGTCCTTTCATGGGCTCAATGTTCTATTGTGGATGTCCAAAGTGGTTGGACATGCAGAAAATCCATTCATCCAACTCAGGGATAGCAATTGAGAAGCTGTGAGTATTGTTCACTACACACAGACTCCTGGACTCCATGACTCCTGGTCATGGACAATGACATTTACCAACAGGGAATTTGAGTATTTCCTGAAGTCAAATGGCATTCGGTACATGAGGACAGCTCCATACCATCCATCATCCAATGGTTTGGCGAAAAGAATTGTCTAAATTGTCCAAATGGCTGGCTGAAAGAAGTGGTTTACAGCATCACTCAACACCAAATTGTCCCAGTTCCTATTTGATTATGGGACCACCCCACACTCAATAACAGGGATAGTTTCAGCAGAGTTGCGGATGGGAAGAAGACTCCACACCCGATTAAACTTGATATTCCCAGACTTGGGGGCGGTTGGGGGGTAGAGGTTTGGGAGAGGAGGGTGAAATGGCAGCAGAAACATCACTTCTGGCCACATGCCTACAAGAGACCATTCAATTCAAGGGACAAAGTTTGGTGTCGGAACCATGGAAATGACTCTGTATGGGTTCGAGGTGAAGTGGGCATGAGTTCAGGTCCCATGACTTACAAAGTTCGGGTAGGTGAGGCAGTCCTGAACAAGCATGTGGATCACTTGAAAGCTGCTATCTTGTAAATGGGGCAGGAGAAAAACAGGTATTCTGGCTGTTATGAAACCATAGGTATGTCAGAAACCATAGGTTCACCCCTCCCACCTAGTGTTGAGGAAACGTCAGATTCCAAGATGGATGCAGCCTCGATCCCATTGCTGCTGGAAGAAGAGGAGGAAACCCTCCTGAGATGCTTTGGATGCAAGAGATGGGCTATGGTCCAATACATTCCACTCCTGTCAGGATCTGAAATAGAGGAACCAGACTTGGGAGTGAAAACATAGCACAGAAAGCTACAAGAGAAAGATTGGGCCTACATCCCCGGAGCTAGGGGCATGGGGAGGAAAGAAGGGTGTAGTGTTTGGAACCAGGTGGACCTTGTTGACTACGAGGTCCTTGATTTGGGTTGTTAACCTAGGCCAATCAGGAAGACCTGACCAACCACAATAAAAAGGAGATTCGTGGCCATAAACCAGTCCAGGCAGTGGGCTGTAGAGGGGGTCGTTAGGGCTTCCTGCCTACCCCTCTTCCGCGGTTATGTTAGGGCCCGGGTGTCCTTGGAGAAGGAGCACGAGGTGTCCACCAACACTCTGGAGTTGCTCAGGGAGAGGTGGGCACTGCAGGGAGTGGAGTGCATTATTTCCCCCTCCAATTCTATTTTGATTTAGTCCCTACCCTCCCCTTCACTGTTTGATCACACAGTGCTGTCCTTTGATGTGAAGGGCAGTGTTTGTCACTGGCCACCCGGGTGTTTTCCTATCTTCCTGGTGGTGGAAATTGAATAAAGATTTGTGCACTTTGTGTCTTTCACTGTGTCTTACACCTGCACACACACACAGCATGGGTGCTGGGGAAAAAATAAGCACTACCGCACTTAGGTGGTAGAGTGGAGGGTTAAAAAAAGGAAAAAAAAAAGAAACTGCTTAAAAAAATTTTTTAAAAATAAACAGGAGATTCTTGGCCATAAATCAGTCCAAGCAGCGGGCCGTGGAGGGGGTCGTTAAGGCCGACTGCCTGCCCCTCTTCCGCGGTTACGTTAGGGCCCGGGTGTCCTTGGAGAAGGAGCCCGCGGTCTCCACCAACACCCTGGAGTTGTGCAGGGAGAGGTGGGCGCCGCAGGGAGTGGAGTGCATTATTTCCCACTCCAACTCTATTTTGATTTAGTCCCTAACCTCCCCTTCACTGTTTTGATCACACAGCATTGCCTTTTGATGTGAAGGGCAGTGTTTGTCACTGGCCACACGGGTGTTTTCCTATCTTCCTGGTGGTGGAAATTGAATAGAGATTTGTGCACCTCGTGTCTTTCACTAAAAAAAAGGTAAACAGGAGATTCTTGGCCATAAACCAGTCCAGGCAGCGGGCCGTAGAGGGGGTCGCTAGGTCCGACTGCCTACCCCTCTTTCGCGGTTACGTTAGAGCCCGGGTGTCCTTGGAGAAGGAGCATGCGGTCTCCACCAACACCCTGGAGTTGTTCAGGGAGAGGTGGGCGCTGCAGGGAGTGGAGTGCTTATTTCCCCCTCCAACTCTATTTTGATTAACTCCCTGCCCTCCCCTTCACTGTTTGATCACACAGCATTGCCCTTTGATGTGAAGGTCAGCGCTTGTCTCTGGCCACATGGGTGCTTTCTTTTCTTCCTGGTGGTCGGAATTGAATAACAATTCATGCACCTTGTGTCTTTCACTGTGTCTTACAAAAAAGATGGGGGCCTGGGCTGGACGCTGCCGCAGGACATAGCGAGCAGGGCAGCGGTCGACGTCCGGTACGTGGCCACTGCCATCCGACGCCTCAAAACGATGGTGCTCAGACCCGATGTTGTGCACCAGTTGGAGGATGCTCAGGTGTGCGGTGTAATCCCATCTGCGCTTACCCCAGCCCGGACAGAATTTCACATTGCCACCAAGGTCCCGTACTTCCCCCGGGAACCTGTGCCCCACAACCTGAGCCGCCTCTGGAACTTTAGTTTTGTACCTTTTAAGGACATAGAAAGGTGGGCCCTGTATCAACTGCTCTGCACACTGTCCACCTCTTCTCCCTCATCCACCGTCCGGTCATGCCTTGGCGTTCCCATTTGCCACCGGGCGGTGGGGCGGTTGGGATCCCCAGTGGAGTGCTCTTCGGGCACCTGGTACAGAGAGGGGAGGGCAGGTCTGAAGACCTCCTCGTGGGAGGTTCTGGGCCTGGCCAAACTGGCCATAAATAGGTCCAGGCAGCGGGCCGTGGAGGGGGTCGTTAGGGCCGACTGCCTGCCCCTCTTCCGCGGTTAAGTTAGAGCCCGGGTGTCTCGGGAGAACGATCACGTGGTGTCCACCAACACCCTTGAGCTGTTCAGAGAGAGGTGGTCACTGCAGGGAGTGGAGTATATTATTTCCCTGTCTAACTCTATTTTGATTTAATCCCTGCCCTCCCCTTCACCTTTTTGATCACTCAGCATTGCCCTTTGATGAGAAGGGCATTGCTCGTTACAGGCCACTTGGGTGTTTCATTTCTTTCTGGTGGCGGAAAATGAATAAAGATTTATACACTTGTTGTTCATTTACTGTGTCCAATACCTGCACACACAACGTCAGCACTAGAGCTGTTAGGCAGTAGTGCAGGGGTTATAAAAGAAAAAGAAAAAGAAGAATAGATAAACGGGGATTCTTAATGCCTTTAGGAAGGATGGACACTGTGGGAAATGGAGTGCTTTTTTCTTCTCCCTCCAATTCGATTTTGGTTTAATCCCTGCCCTCCCCTTTCACTTTTTGATCATACTGCATTGCCCTTTAGTGAGAAGGGCACTGCATATCATTGGCCACTCAGGTGTTTTCTTTCTTCCTGGTGGTGGAACATGAATGAAGTTTTATGCACTCATTGTACATTCACTGTGTCTGACACCTGCACACATGTGAAAGATCAAAGAAAAGAGTAGGAGTGTTAGACATCGTATACAAAAAAAGAAAAAAAAAACAGGGTAACTTTAGGGAGTGGTGGGCACTGCGGGATTGGAGGGCTTTATTTCCCCCTCCAATTCTATGTTTGTTTAATCCCTGCCCTGCCCTTCACTTTTTTGTTTGCTTAGGCATTGCTCTTTGATGTGAAGGGCACTGCTTGTCACTGGCCACTCGGGTGTTTCCTTTCTTCCTAGTGGTAGAAAACAAATAGAATTTCATGCACTTGATGTTTCTTCAATAAATTCTACACCTACACGGCATGGGGGAAAGAAAAACATATAAACAGGAAAAATTATAAATTGACTGGGAATTCTCGATGCATTTAAGGAGAGGTGGGCACAGCAGGAAATGGAATGTTTTACTTCTCCCTCTTCTTCACTTTTATCAAGTAAGCATTGTTTGCTGTTGGCTTTGCTTGTCACTGGTTCATTGGCCACATGGGTGAAAAACAACTGGAAGAAAACACAAACAAAATGAAAAAAAAAATGATCAGGGATTCTCAATATCTTTCGGGAGAGGTGAGCACCACAGGGGGTGGAGTGTTTTATTTCCCCTTCCACTTCTACTTCCCCATGCCTCTCTATTCTTACCCCAGTAACGTGGCTAGCCCCAAGATGGCAGGACCTAGCTTCACCTATACCATGGTAATTGCGACCTTAGGATTAGCTGCCTCAGCCCCGGTTGTGACCCCTATGCCCCCTTAGGCTCCTGACAAAGGGCCGAGTGGTTAAGACTTACTCACGTCCCACCATAACCATCAAGGCTGCAGGAAGGCCATGGTCAGTGTTGTTGGCCTGCTAGCCATTGTCGTTGCTGCCAATATGTATGGGAAGGCCATATTTTTTCTTCGATCTGAGCTGGCAGTGCACCTGGTCGTTGAAAAGGGGCTCACTGTGGGCTGGATATATTTTACTCTCAGTCTTCTGGAGGTTACAGCCTAAACTTCATGCTCTTCATTGGCAGTGAGCTCCTCCTCTGCCATTTAAAATCACCCAGTCAGGTGTCACGCTGCTCCTGCTTGGACTGAAGAATCCGCCCTCAAAACATATATACTCCTTCCAGCACTGTTTGCTTGGCCTGGGAGGAAGTGAACAAGGGTTCATTTGCTGTGTTCCATGAGGACACAGTCCACCATATCTTGCAGATACCGTGCAGGACAAGCCGGAACCCCACGCAGACCATGGTACAAGCACTATAACTGTTAATCCAGCTGGATCATTGAGCAGTGGCAAGGAGGAAATTGTTTTCCACACTCCTCCCTCCCAGACTGTCGGGGAAGAGCTGGGCGGCCCAGTGTCAGGAGAGAAGCGGGGCTCCGAGTCTCTGCTGCCTGATGACACAGCCTCTGAGTGCATTGAAGATGTTCCTGCCAGTGATGGTCAGGATGGTGTCACTGGGGGAATGGAGCCAGCTGGGCCAAATCAGCCCTCATGCTCACTGGGCGGAAAGGGAGGGGAAGGCCAGCAGCCAAGGATGACCGGCCAGAGAGGGGGTTTGGGCTCGGCATTGGGCCAGAGAGGGGTTTGGGCTCCCTCTCATCCTCCTCAGGGAACTCTGGGAATTTATTAAGGCTGCTCGTGATTGCCTGATAGAATCTGGCTGCCTTTTGACTGCTGCAAAGATTTTGGGCTGGTCTTCTGATCCACCTGTGCTGTTCGCCATACACCCAGGCTGGCCCAGAATGACCAGTGGCAGATCAGGACATTCCTCCATGTACTCAAGGGGAGAGTGAGGGAGGGCAGTGCCACTCCCCTGTCCTCCCAGTAAGGGTTTGTAACAGTTTCACTGGTAGTGTTGCACATTACTATTGACAATGCAAACTACCATAGGCAGCCTGAACATCAACAGCAGAAGGGAGCCACAACACAAATTCGAGAACTTCTCAGTTCTTCGGGATGGGAAGTATGCGGTATGCTTCCTTCAAAAACCCATTCTGCCCTGGGAGCCGAAGCCACCTGGCTCCTGGACTGGCAAGGAGGGGTTTACCCGCAGATCTGGCAAGGTGGCTATCTGATAGGCCCCACATTTTCAGCTGAAGATCTTGGAGGTCAATGGGCCTGTGCCAGGCCTTTTGCTTCACCTGATGGTGTGGCTGGCAGCGCGGTGCTTCACTTTGTGAACACCTACCCTCCCTTGGTCAGGCCGAAGCAGGTGCACTTCTACAAAGTATCCACTCATCTTGCTTCCATTGACAAAGGACAGTGAGTTTTCTTCATGATTTTAACTACAGCCATGAGGACAGAGACCATGGCAATGCCTGGTCTAGTTTGGCATCATGGAGAAGATTGGGAGATTTGGTCAGGTCCTTCAACCTGGAAGACTTGTGCCTTCACACTGGTGAGGCCTGGGGTCGCAGTGTCAAGGATCGACTGCCTGTACATTTGTGGGCATATGACACTTGCGTTCCAGCGGCCTCCATGTGGCAGGTGCTATTCATGCACCGTCACCTGGTGTGGGCATAACTCCTTCCGTTCAGCACCTGGCTCGGGTCCGTGTACTGGCAGTTTAACAACTTGCTACTGAAGAAGGATAATTCTGGGACTGATTTCGTCGGTTCTGGGCTGGCTGGAGAAGGAAGCTGGGGTGGGGGGAGTGTCTTCCCCTCCTTAAGGCTGTAGTGGGACGTGGGCAAAGCTCATGTCTGTACTTTGTGTCAGGAGTGCAGAAGGGGTTAACAAAGAGGCAGAAATCCAGGATCGAGGAATTGGAGAAGGAGGTGTTCTACCTGGAGTCACGTCTCGATCAGCCCGATTTGGATCGGTCCCTGAGGGAGGTGTACGGAAAGAAGGAGGCTGCGCTCCAAGACCTGCAGTTCGTCGGGTGCCAGCGCACATAAGTCAGGTTGCGGATCTGACTCCTCCAGGACCTGGACCACGGATCCCCCTTCTACTCATTCAAAAAGAGGTGCGGCACCCATCAGCAGCTCCATGTGCTGCTGGCTGACAACAGATCCATCATATTGGATCCAGACGGTATCAGGGTCCAGGTTCATGCATTTTACACAGCACTATTCTCTCCAGATTCATCCAGTGAGGAGTTCTGGATGTGGACCTGTTACAGTTCAGTCCAGAGGGATCCAGGGAGGGGGCAGGGAGAATTGATGCCCCTATTATCTTTGAGGAGCTGACCGGTACCCCCACCTGACTTGAGGGGCAAGTCCCCAGGGCTGGACGGCTAACTGGAGTTCTTCATGGCATTCTGAGTCATCCTGGAGGGTGAATACGTACAGCTCCTGGGGGAGTGTCTTACAGCTGAACAGCTGCCCCTTTGTTGGCACAGGGCAGTCATCATCCTGATGCTGAAGGGGGACCTTCATACTTTTAAGAATTGGCATCCAGCCTCCCTCCTCGGCACGGATTATGACATTTTCGCCAGGGTGTTGGCTTCTGGCCTGGCTTCTGTGCTGGCCCACATGATCCACCCTAGCCAATCATACATGGTCCCAGGCCAGAGGATTCATGACAAGTCCGTTTGGTTGGGGACTTGATCTAATTTTTTGTCAACAGACTGGAACTTCAAGCACCTTCCTGTTTTTCGATCAGGAGAAGGCATTCGACAGGGTCACGCACGAGTGTCTGTTCAGGACTCTGCGGGCGCTCGGTTTCATTTGTAGTCTATTGCCCAGATACAGGCAACAACAGGTCCCCTGTCCAGCCAGCTGTATTCCCTGTGCATGGATCCTTTCCAGTGCTTCCTGTGAAGGAGGTTGTCAGGGCTGGGCACAGGGTTGGTTCTGTCAGCTTGCACCAACAATGTGCTCTCACTTCCACTGACGAGGCTGCCCTGGGGAAGATGTATGAATGCCAGATGATGGACTCGGCGGCGTCTTCCTCCAGAATCATTTGGGCTAAGTGTTCTGGACTCCTGGTTGGTCCATGGTGGGGGACTCTCTGCTGAAGGAGTTACGAGGGTACGGCTGGAGTACCACTCATCTCCTCTATCTGAGGGGCTACTTCAGCTCGACTGAAGAATCCTGGGTGGCGAATTGGCAGGAGCTGTAGGGCAAAATCTCTGCTCACCTAGGCCGTTGGGCAGGGCTGCGCCTAGTGCTGTGTTACAGGAGTTGAGTGCTGCTCATGAACCAGTTAGCAGCCTCCATGTTGTTATACCAGCTGTCCCTCCTTCTGGTATTGACATCCAGAGAATGTTGGTTCACTTCTTCTGGGACAAAAAGACGCACTAGGTTGTGGCACAGGCTCTGAGTTTCCCTATCGGTAAGGGAAGTTGATGGTATGTTTCCCTATCGGTATGTTTCCCTATCGGTAAGGGTTGTCAGTTGTTGGTATGTTTCTGCACCCTGGTGGCGATATTCTGCCTTCAGACCTTGCAGTGATATCTTTACATTGAGCCTTCTCCAAGGTGGTGTGCCCTTGTGATGTATTATTTCCCCCAAGTGCATAACCTCAAGTATAACACGCAGCTCCTGTTTATTGACTGAGGGTTTGCAAGTCACTCTCAGGACGCTGCCTGTCTTTTACCAGGACCTGATCACTCTCTGGGACATGGTTAACTCAGGCCGGGCTTACCTTTCGTCAGGAGTGCAGCCATAGTCAGACAGCCATTGCTCAGGAATCCGCACCTCTGCAATCGCAGGTTTGAATGGCAGTTGGAGGGGAGGGCCATGGCTGAGGGGGTGACCATGATCTAGGAGGTGGTGCGTGGTGGGGGCCTGGGTTGGATGCTGCTACAGGAATTGGTGCACAAGGCAACATAGATGGTGGCTCGCGCCCACTGCCATCCAACACCTTAAGACAGCAGCCCTCGCACCCAACATTGTGGCAGAATCCTATCTGCACGTAACCCAGCTCAGACAAAATTCCACATTAGCTCCAGTATCCCATACCTCCCCTGGGAGCCTGTGCCCTACAACTTGAGCTGGCTCCAGAATTTTTGTCATGTGCCTTTTCGAGAAGTGTAACAACAAGCCCTGTACAGACTACTGCTGCACACCGTCCACCTCTTCTCCTTCTTCCACTTCCCAAACTCACCTTTGCATGTCGATTTGCTGTTGGGTGGTGGGGATCCACAGTGGAGGGCTGTCTATACTTAGTCCTATCTCTTTCCTTTGGGGATCTGGGGTGAAGGGCGTTGCATGCAGCAGTCCTTTTAACCTTTGATGGCCGTAGTTCACGGACTCCCAGCCCATGCTGTTTGTTTTGTAGTGCTGTGGAGACCATGGACCATGTGGATATTGGATGTGGACGTTTGCACCCCCTTTTCAGTTATGTTAAGAACCTTTAGCCCCATGCTCCTGATATTTGGGTACCAGTGTAGAGGGGTGTGGGCAGATCAGAAGATCTCCTTGTGGGTCTGCCACTGGGCCTGGCCAAGCAGGAGGTCATCTTGGCTGACTGCCGCCCCTCTTTCGCAGGGAATTTTGAGCCTAGGTGTCCGTTAGGGAAAAGTGGGCACAGTGGGGGGTGGAATGCTTTATTTCCCCCTCCACCTCTTTTGATTTGATCTCTACTTTCCCCTCCACTTTTTCACGTCAGCATTGCTTGTTCTGAGCTTTGCTTGCTTGGTCCCCTGGCCACATAGAGTTTTTTTTCCCTGGCAGTAGAAATGTTTAATAAACTTATCTTGCACATTGTGAAAAGAAGAAGTACAAACAGGAAAGTTCCAGGGACTGATTTCAAGCTGGCTGGCCATAGCCAGTGTACTGTGGACAAATGAAATAAAAGGTGACTTGGTGATGGGATACCGGCCTCCGTGCAGTTATTTCACAAGCCTTACCGAATATTACATGCTGGTAGCCATGGCAAATAACTCAGGGTAATAGGAGCAGACATCTGACCACATCATTGTGATTGTGATCCCTACATGAAAAAAAGAACTCCAAAGACCCCAAAGAGAAAACACTTGAAGGAAGTCAGTTAATCACTTATAAAGAGCTCATGTCAGAAGAACTTCCTCCCTAATAGCATTGTGAATGTCAAATGGACTGCAACTGTTCAAGAAGTTCGCACACCAATACTTTCTTATGGTTAACTAGGGATGTTGGCCCACCTGGCAATACCCATATCCTTGGAATGAATAAATAAGAAAGTCATGAAACATGATTGCTGTTAGAAAGAGACACCAAAAGCCCTAGAAATAATAAAAATGGAAGGTTTGTACTCAAGACAACATGTCATTCAGAAGTCGGTAACAAGCCTTCAAAGAAGAGCATTGGTTAAGAAAAGGGAGAAAATATAGCCACACTGAGGAAATGTATCAAGTTTACCATAGGAAGCTCCATAAGGAACAAGTTAAGGCTCCAGGAGGAACAGAGATCCCTACTGGAAAAGTAAATCATTTTATTTACAATGACAGAGGCTAGGTGAAAGTGAGTGTGTGTAGAGGAGAGTTTTCACCTTTCATAATGTGCACTGCTGCTGTTGTTCTTAGGGTCCACAAAGTGATCATACAAAGGAACAGAAAAATGGTCATCAGAAACATTTAGACCAGGACTTAAAAATTGAAGCTCTCAGAATTGATTTCAACCAGAAATAACTTTTACAGGGATATGGTGTAAGAATTTAGCAGAAGTTGATACGTCTGGAAATTTTAAATATTAAAAGGACCAGGACTTCATTGTTAAGCTATAATTTCAATGGAATTATTTCTGATAGCTGCAACTAATGAATTTATTTTTAAATTTCTAAAGGAGGACGTGCTTGGTTTTTCGATGAAGATAGATAGGTAAATGTCATTCGGCTTATGCCCGAAACGTCGATTCTCCTGTTCCCTGGATGCTGCCTGACCTGCTGCGCTTTTCCAGCAACACATTTCCAGCAAATGTGCATTTTACTCAACCAGCAGGAGAACTGTCTTGGCTTCAGATGAAGGAAAAACCCTGCAAACATTGGATAGCTCCTATTTTGATCTTAAAGTGGAAACATTCTATATGCAATACAAGGAGAGTTTTACAGTTAAATTGATTCACTAAGCTTGAGAATTTAGTAAAGTAAGATTTACTTGGTGAGATAAGTTTAATAAATAAAGGGAATGCTGCACACATATTCTAGCAAGTTATGCAGTAAATAAAATTTAGAATAGCTTTCATAAGTTGAAGAATACAAATTTCAGGAATAGATTACAAACAATATTGCAATCACAGATTTAAAACTTTACGTGAGTAAGATTACTCAGCATAGAAGAAGTGAAAAAAGATTTAATATTTCTGAGCAGATTCAAGCTCAAAGCTAAATAATATAGAACATAACAGTGGACTTCATGGAGATGTTAGTTCTTAAGATAAAGAATTGCCTCAACATGAAACATTAAGGACAGATGTAGGTCACATTTATTGGTCTACAGATAAGGAGGTTACACACAGCTCAATATGATTGAATAAACTCCCTTAATCAGATAGCAAAGATATTTGTCGGGAAAACCTGTGATCCCAATGACTCCGCATGAACAGAACATGTTTATGTCATACATTCAGTGTGGTACAGCATGGGAACTGGCCCTTCGGCCCAATCCATCCATACTGACCAAATTTCATAAACTGAACTAGTCTCATTTACCTTTGTTTGAGCCATATCCCTCAAAGTATTTCTGATATAATTACTTGTCCAAGTGTCAAATGTTGTAATTGTTACCCACCTCTACCAATTCCTCTTGCAGCTCATTCCATATATGATCCTCAGGTCCCTTTAAAATCTTTCCTCTCTCCCCTTAAACTATGTCCCCTAATTTAGGACTCTCCTATCCTGGGGAAAGGAACTTGGCTATTCACCTTATTTAGGTCTCTCATGATTTTATAAACTTTCCTATATTCTCATCCAAATCATTGATATAAATGACAAACAACAATGGACCTAGCATCAATCCTTGTGACACACTGCTGGTCACAAGCCTCTAACCTGAACAACAACCCTCTGTCTCCTACCATCAAGCCAATTTTGTACCTAATTGGTCTGCTTTCATTGCAAACCATGTGATCTAACCTTATCAGTCTACCATGCAGAGCTTTGTTGAAGGCCTTGCTAAAATCCATGTAGACTACACCTACTGCTCTTCCTTCATTTATCTTATTGGTCACCTCTTCAAAACACTCAATCCAATTTGAGACTCAATTTCTCATGCACAGAGTCATGCTGACTATCCACAAATCAGTCCTTCCCTTTCCAAATACACAGATCCTGCCTCTCAGGATCCCCATCAACAACTTACCCACCACTGACATTAGGCTCACCAGTCTAGTTCAATAGCTTTTCCTTGTAGCCTTTTAAATGGCACAACATTCACCACCCTCTAGTCTTTCAGCACCTTGCACATGGCTGTCAATGATACAAATATCTCCACTTGAGGACCTGTAACTTATTCCCTATCTTCCCACAATGCCCTGGGATGCACTTGATCAGGGTTTTTTCTTCCATTATGCACTTGAAGTTCTCCAGCATGTCCTCTTCCATAATGTGACTGTTTTGAAGGTCAGTATTTATTCCCCTAAGTTTTCTAGCTTCCACTGTAAATACTAAGAAATATTTGTTTAGGATCTCAGCCATCTCCTGTGGCTCCATACAGACAACCTTGTTGACTTTAAGATGCCAATTCTCTCACTAGTTATCCTTTTACCATTAACATTCTTGTAGAATCTCTTTGGATTCTCCTTGACCTGATCAGCCAAAGTAATCTTGTGTCCCCTTTTTGCCCCCCTGACTTCCCACTCAAATGTACTCCTATACCCTTTATTCTCCTCAAGGGTGTCACTTGATCCCAACTGTCTATACCTGACATATGCCTCCCTTTTCTTGACCATAGCGTCAATAATTCCAGCCATCTAGTGTTCCTACTCCTGGCATCCTTGCCCTTCATTTTAACAGGAACATTCTGGCCCCTATCTTGCATTTTAAAGCCTCAAACTTGCCAGATATCTCTTGATCTGTAAACAACCTCCTCAATCAACTTTTCCAAGCTCCTTTCTATTAACATCCAAATTGGGCTTGTCCCAATTAGAACTTTAGCTTCTGGACCAGGCCTATCCTTTTTTTAAACTATTTTCAAACTAATAGACTTATGATCATTGATCTCAAAGTGCGCCCACCATAACAGCTTAGTGACTAGCTGCCCCGCTTATTTCCTCTGGAGGAGGTTGAGTTTTGCCCCTTCTCCAGTTGGAAACCTACATAAGGAATGAGAAAATTTTCCTGAATACACTTAAATTCCTCTCCACCTAAGCCCTTAACACCATAGCATTCCCAGTCTATGTTCAGAAAGTTAAAAATCCTTCAGTGGGTGATCCCTCAGAAATATCCTCTCCAAGAGATGCCATGAGGTTTTCCAAAATCAAGGAGCACCATTCCCTCTCTTTTCATGCCTCCCTTTCTATCCTTCCTTGAGGATTTATACACTGGAACATTGAGCTGCCAGTACTGTCCTTCCCTGAGCCATGTTTCTGTAATAGCTAAGATATCCCAATCTTGCATTGAAATAAATGCAGTTTATTTCATCATTCTGCCTCATTCCCTGTTGTGCTCCCGTCTGCCTTGATAATGTAACTGGGTCTAAGTTCTGCATTAGCCTCAACTTTCTCTTTTCTCTCCTCATGGTTTAAGGTCCCATTTTCTTGCCAAACTAGTTTAAGCCATCACAAGTAACTCTAGCAAATCTTCCAACCAGGATATATATCCCCTTCCAGTTCAGGAACAACTATCACTATTGTACAGGTCATCTCTGCCCCAGAGGAGATCTAGTGATCTAAAAATCTGAATCCCTGCCCTCTGCACCAGCTCCAAAGCCATGTGTTCATCTGCCCTATTCTCCGATTTGTACTCTACTAACAAATGGTACTGTGTGTCATCCAGGGATTACTACTCTTAAGATCCTGCTTTTGAATCTCTTTCTTAAATCTCTTTATTCACCCTCATCCTTTTTCTACCTATATCATTGGTAACAATGTTACAACAAACTCTGGCTACTCATTCCTTGATTATGTGCTGCAACCACTCCCAAATATCCTTGGCAATGGTTCCAGGGAGACTACACACCTGGAAACTCACTTACAGCCACAGAAACATCTGTGCCCCTGACTAGAGAGTCAGCTATCACAATTGCCCACTTTGACTTTGCCATACCCTCCTCTACAGCAGAGCAAGTCATGGTGCAAAAATCCTGGCTGCTACTGCTATTTTCCTCTCAGGGGTTATTTCCCCCAACTAAAGTATCCGAAACAGTATGCTTGCTTGAAAGGGGATAACCACGGAGACTCCTGCACTATGTGCTTGCCTATCTTTCCTGGCAGTTACATAAGAACAAGAACTGGAGTAGGCCATCTGGCCCTTTCTGCCTGCTCCGTCATTCAATAAGATCATGGCAGATCTTTTCGTGGCCTCAGCTCCACCTATTCACGCACTCACTGTATCCCTTAATTTCTTTACTATTCAAAAAATTATCTTAGCTTTAAAAGCATTTACTGAGAAGCCTCAACTACTTCACTGGGTAGGGAATTCCATAGATTCCCAACCCTCTAGGTGAAGAAGTTCCTTCTCAATTCAATTTTAAATCTGGTGCCTTTAATCTTGAGGCTATGCCCTCTTGTCCTAGTTTCACCTGCCAGTGGAAACATTCTCACCACTTTTATTTTATCTATTCCCTTCAGAATTTTATATGTTTCTCTAAGATCCCCTCCATTCTTCTAAATTCCAATGAATATAGGCCCAGTTTATTCAGTGCCTCCTCATAAGCCAAACCCCTAAATGCCAGAATCAACCTAGTGAACTTCTTCTATACCCCTTCCAGTGCAAGTACATACTTTCTCAAGTAAGGAGACCAAAACTGCACAAGTACTCCGGGTTTGGCTTCACCAGTACCCTATACAGCTGCAACATAACCTCCCTGTTTTTAAAATCAATCCCTTTAGCAATGAAGGACAGAATTCAATTTGCCTTCTTAATTACCTGTTGCATCTGCAGAACGATGTTCTATGATTTATGCACAAGGATACCTATGTCCCTCTGCACAGCAGCATGCTGCAATTTCTTACCACACAAGTGATAGTCCTCTTTAGTTATTCCTACCGAAATGGATGACTTCACATTTATTAACATTGTACTCCATCTGTCAGACCTTTGCCCACTCACTTAAGCTATGTCCCTTTGCAATGTTTCAATGTCCTCTGCACACTATACCACTCATTTTTAGTGTCGTCCACAAACTTTGACACACTGAAGAAGGGCTTATGCCCGAAATGTCGATTCTCCTGTTCCCTGGATGCTGCCTGACCTGCTGCGCTTTTCCAGCAACACATTTTCAGTAACTAATCCTTTATCCATGCTAATACATTGTCTGTAACATTTTTCATTTCTATTTTATGCAGCAGCTTTTTGTGCAGCACCTTCAATGCTTTTTGGAAATCTAGGTACACCCCATCTACTGGGTCTCTGTTGTCCATTGTGTTCATACTATCTTCAGATAATTCCAGTAGTAAAGTTAAGCATGACCTGCCTTTCATGAACCCATGCTATGTCTGCCCAACAGGACAATTTCTACCGATCTGCGTTGCTATTTCTTCCTTGACAATAAACTCAAACATTTTCCTCATTCAGAAGTTAAGCTAATGGGGTAGCACAGTGGCTCAGTGGTTAGCACTGCTGCCTCACAGCACCAGGGTCTCAGGTTCGATTGCAGCCTTGGATGATTGTCTGTGTGGAGTCTGCACATTCTCCCCGTGTCTGTGTGGGTTTCCTCCCGCAGTCCAAAGATGTGTAGGTCAGGTGAATTGGCCATGCTAAATTGCCCATATTAGGTACATTAGTCAGAGGGAAATGGGTCGGGATAGGTTATTATTCAGAGGGTCTGTGTAAACTGGTTGGGCCTAAGGGCCCTTTTCTACACTGTAGGGAATCTAATCATAATTCTCCATCTTTTGTTTACCTCCCTTTTTAAACAGTGGCATCACATTTTCTGTTTTCCAATCTGCTGGAACTGTTCCAGAGTCCAGTAAATTTTGGAAAATAACCAAAAGTGCATTTGCTAATTTTCCTGCCATCTCTTTTAGTACCCTGGGATGCATTCCATCAGGTTCAGGAGACTTATCTATCCTTAGCTCCATTAGCTTCCCCAACACTTCCTCTTTCATGATAATGTATGAATCTTGCCTCTCACTTCCACCCAGCCCTTACTTTCACCTGGTATATCTCTGACTCTTCATTACCCTTCCTCGACATCCCAGTCTCCATTTCTAAGGATAGGATGGCCAGCAATATTCACTACGAACCCACCAACTCCCACAGGTACCTGGGACTATATATTCTCATGCACCACTTCCTGTAAAAAAACTCTTTTCTATTCTCCCAGTTATTCCTGCTTCTACAAGGAGCATCTGAAATGTCCACTTTTTTCCTGAACTGAGGATTCCTGAGCAGTGTGGTTGACAGGACCCTCAGCTAGGTCTGACCCATTTCCCATACTTCAGCCGTCATCTTTCTCTTCCCTTCCACAACACCAAAAAGGTTCCCATGGTTCTCAATTACAACACCACCAGCATTCAGATTCAAAGTATTCTCAGACGTCATTTCAACCATTTCCAGCATGATGCCACCACCTCTCTCCTCCTTTGTCTGCCTTCTGCAGGGACCACTCCTCGGGCACATCCTAGTCTCCTCTTCCAGCTCCCCATACCTCCATGACACCTTCTCATGCAATCACTGTGGTTGTAACACTTGCCCATTTACTTCCTCGCCCCTCACCATCCAAAGCTACAGAAATACCTTCCAGGTGACACAGTGACGTATTTGCTATATTGTGTTCTTATCTACATTAAGGGGATGAAATGCAGACTGGGTGACCACTTTGCAGACCACCCATATTATGTCTGCTAAAATAACTCTGCTACTGGTTGCCTGCTACTTTAACACGCATCACTGTATTCCCTGGCCAACATCTCTGTCTCTGGCTTGCTGCAGCACCTGAGCAAAGCTGGGCAAGGCACGCAATATTCCAAAAAGTGGCCTAACCAATATTTCTGTATAGCCGCACCATGACCTCCCAACTTCTGTACTTGATAGTCTGACCAATAAAGGAAAGCATACCAAACGCCTTCTTCATTATCCTATCTAACTGCGACTCCACTTTCAAGGAGCTATGAATCCGTATTCCAAGGTCTCTTTGTTCAGCAACACTCCCTTGGACCTTACCATTAAGTGTATAAATCCTGCTAAGATTTGCTTTCCAAAAATGCAGCACCTCATCTTTATCTAAATTAAACTCCAACTGCCACTTCTCAGCCCATTGGTCCATCTGATCAAGATCCCCTTGTAATCTGAGGTAACCTTCTTTGCTGTCCACTATAGCTCCAATTTTGGTGTTGTCTGCAAACTTACTAACTATACCTCTTATGTTCACATCCAAATCATTTATATAAATGGCAAAACGTAGTGGTCCCAGCACCGATCCTTGTGGCACTCCATTGGTCACAGGCCTCCAGTCTGAAAAACAACCCTCCATCACCGCCCTCTGTCTTCTACTTTCAAACCAGTTCTGTATCCAAATGGCTAGTTCTCCCTGTATTCCATGAGATCTAACTAGCTAACCAGCCTCCCATGGGGAACCTTGTTGAACACCTTACTGAAGTCCTTATAGATCACATCTACCGCCCTGTCCTCATCAATGCTCTTTGTTACTTCTTCAAAAAACTCAATCAAGTTTGTGAGACATGATTTCCCATGCACAAAGCCATGTTGACTACCCCTAATCAGTCCTTGCCTTTCCAAATACATGTACATCCTGTCCCTCAGGATTCCTGACAACAACTTGCCCACCACTGACGGCAGGCTCACTGGTCTATAGTTCCCTGGCTTGTCCTTACCACCCTTCTTAAGCAATGGTACTACATTAGCCAACCTTCAGTGTTTCGGCATCTCACCTGTGACTATCAATGATACAAATATCTTAGCAAGGGGCCCAGCAATCATTTTCCTAGCTTCCCACAGAGTTCTACGGTACACCTGATCAGACCCTTGGATTTATCCACTTTTATGTGATTCAAGACATGCAATACTTCCTCCACCATAATATGGACATTTTTCAAGATGTCGCCATCTATTTCCCGACATTCTATACCTTCCATGTCTTTTTCCACAATAAACACTGATGCAAAATATTCATTTAGTACTTCACCCATCTCCTGGAGTTCGTTGACTAGTGAAGTCCCTCAGGGATTGGTGCTGGGCTCATTTCTGTTTGTTATCTATTTCAATAATTTGGTTGAGAACGTACATGGTGTGACTAGTAAGTTTGTAGATGACACTAAAATAGGCAGTATCGTTGACAGTGAGGAATGTTATCAGAAATTGTAAAATAGCCTTGATAAGCTGGGGAAGTGGGCCAAGAAATGGGAAATGGAATTTAATAAAATTCAGTATGTGGATGCACCTACCAGAGAAGGTACAAAACTTGACCTACTCTTGGGAAATAAGGTACAGCAGGTGACTAAGGTGTCAATGGGGGAGCATTTTGGGGCCAGTGACCATAATTCTATTAGTTTTAAAATAGTGATGGAAAAGGATAGACTGAATCTAAAAGTTGAAGTTCGAAGTTGGAAGAGGCAAATTTTTATGGTATTAGGCAAGAACTTTCAAAAGTTGATTGGGGGCAGATGTTCACAGATAAAAGAGTCATTGGGAAAATGGGACGTCTTCAAAAATGAGGTAATGCTAGTCCAGAGACAGTATATTGCTGTTAGGATGAAAGGCAAGGCTGGTAGGTTTAGGGAGTGCAGGATGACAAAATAAATTAAGGTTTTGGCTAAGAAAAAGAAGGAAGCATATGTCAGATATAAACAGCAGAGATTGAGTGAATCCTTTGAAGAGTATATAGGCAGTAGGAGTATACTTAAGAGGGAAATCAGGAGGGTAAAAAGGGGACATGAGATAGCTTTGGCAACTAGAGTTAAGGAAAACTCAAAGGGATTTTAGAAATATATTAAGGACAAAAGGGTAATTAAGGAGATAATAGGGCCCCTCAAAGATCAGCAAAGCAGCCTATGTGTGGAACCACAGGAGATAGGGCAGATACTAAATGAGTATTTGGCATCAGTATTCACTGTGGAGAAGGACATGGAAGATACAGGATGTGGGGAAAAAGATGGTGGCATCTTGAAAAATGTCCATATTACGGACGAGGAGGTGCTGAATGTCTTATCACACATGAAGGTGGATAAATCCCTAGGGCCCAATCAGGTGTATCCTAGAAATCTGTGGGAAGCTAGGGATTGCTGGGCGCCTTGCTGAGATATTTGTATCATCAACCAGTCACGGGTGAGGTGCTGGAAGACTGGAGTATGGCTAACTTGGTGCCATTGTTTAAGGAAGGTGGTAAGACTGGGTATGCCTGACATCAATGGTGGACAAGTTGTTGGAGGGAAATCTGAGGGACAGGATTTACATGCATTTGGAAAGACAAGGACTGATTAGGGGATAGTCAACATGGTTTTGTGCGTGGAAAATCATATCTCACAAACTTGATTGAGTTTTTTGAAAAAGTAACAAAGAGGATTGATGAGGGTATGGAGGTGGACGTGGCTTATATGAACTTCAGTAAGGCATTCAACAAGGTTCCTCATGATAGACTGGTTAGCAAGGTTAGATCTCATGGAATACAGGGAGAATTAGCTATTTGAATACAGAACTGGCTCGAAGATAGAAAACAGAGGCTGATGGGGAGAGTTTATTTTCAGACTGGAAGCCTGTGACCAGTAGAGTGCCACAAGCAATGGTGTTGTGTCCACTACTTTTTGTCATTTATAGTAATGATTTGGATATGAACAGAGGAGGTATAGTTAGCAAGTTTGTGGCTGACACCAAAATTGGAGGCGTAGTTGACAGCAAAGAAGGTTACCTCAGAGCACAACTGACTAGTGACTAGATGAGCCAATGGACAGAGGAGTGGAGATGGATTTTAATTTAGATAAGTGTGAGGTGCTGCATTTTGGAGAGGCAATCAGAGCAGGATTTATACACTTATTGCTAAGGTCCTGGGGAGTGTTGCTGAACAAAGAGACTTTGGAGTGCAGGTGCATAGTTCCTTGAAAGTGGAGTCATGTGTAGATGACACCCCGTGCTGGCCTCTTACCTGCCCTCGATCTCTTCATAGCCAACTGCCACCGCGACATTAACCGCCTCAACCTCTCCACCCCTCTCACCCACTCCAACCTCTCACCCTCGGAACGTGCAGCCCTCCACTCCCTCCGTTCCAACCCCAACCTCACTATCAAACCGGCAGACAAGGGAGGTGCGGTGGTAGTTTGGCGCACCGATCTCTACACCGCTGAGGCTAAACGCCAGCTCGCGGACATCTCCTCCTACTGCCCCCTTGACCATGACCCCACCTCCCACCACCAAACCATCATCTCCCAGACCATCCATAACCTCATCTCCTCAGGGGATCTCCAATCCACCGCCTCCAACCTCATAGTCCCACAACCCCGCACCGCCCGTTTCAACCTCCTGCTCAAAATCCACAAACCTGACTGCCCCGGCCGACCCATTGTCTCAGCCTGCTCCTGCCCCACTAAACTCATCTCTGCATACCTTGACACAGTCCTGTCCCCCTTAGTCCAAGAACTCCCCACCTACGTTCGGGACACCACCTACGCCCTCCACCTCCTCAATGATTTTCGCTTCCCCGGTCCCCAATGCCTTATCTTCACCATGGACATCCAGTCCCTGTACATTTAGTGGGCGGCACGGTGGCACAGTGGTTAGCACTGCTGCCTCGCAGCGCCAGAGACCCGGGTTCAATTCCCGCCTCAGGCGACTGACTGTGTGGAGTTTGCACGTTCTCCCCGTGTCTGCGTGGGTTTCCTCCGGGTGCTCCGGTTTCCTCCCACAGTCCAAAGATGTGCAGGTCAGGTGAATTGGCCATGCTAAATTGCCCGTAGTGTTAGGTAAGGGGTAAATGTAGGGGCATGGGTGGGTTGCGCTTCGACGGGGCGGTGTGGACTTGTTGGGCCGAAGGGCCTGTTTCCACTCTGTAAGTAATCTAATCTAATCTAATCTCCATCCCCCATCACGAAGGACTCAAAACCCTCCGCTTCTTCCTTTCCAGCCGTACCAACCAGTACCCTTCCACTGACACCGTCCTTCGACTGACTGAACTGGTCCTCACTCTGAACAACTTCTCTTTCCAATCCTCCCACTTCCTCCAAACCAAAGGAGTAGCCATGGGCACCCGCATGGGCCCCAACTATGCCTGTCTCTTCGTAGGATATGTGGAACAGTCCATCTTCGGCAGCTACACTGGCACCAGCCCCCACCTTTTCCTCCGCTACATCGATGACTGTATCGGCGCTGCCTCGTGCTCCCACGAAGAGGTTGAACAGTTCATCCACTTTACTAACAACCTCCACCCCAACCTCAAATTTACCTGGTCCCTCCCCTTCCTAGACCTCTCCATTTCTATCTCGGGTGACCGAATCAACACGGACATTTACTATAAACTGACCGACTCCCACAGCTACCTAGACTACACCTCCTCCCACCCTGCCCCCTATAAAAACGGCATCCCATATTCCCAATTCCTTCGTTTCCGCCGCATCTGCTTCCAGGAGGACCAGTTCCAATACCAAACAACCCAGATGGCCTCTTTCTTCAAAGACCGCAATTTCCCCCCAGACGTGGTCGAGGATGCTCTCCACCGCATCTCCTCCACTTCCTGCTCCTCCACCCTTGAGCCCCACCCCTCCAATCGCCACCAGAACAGAACCCCACTGGTCCTCACCTACCATGCCACCAACCTCCATATACATCGTATCATCCGTCGCCATTTCCGCCACCTCCAAACAGACCCCACCACCAGGGATATATTTCCCTCCCCTCCCCTATCAGCGTTCCAAAAAGACCACTCCCTCTGTGACTCCCTCGTCAGGTCCACACCCCCCACCAACCCAACCTCCACTCCCGGCACCTTCCCCTGCAACCGCAAGAAATGCAAAACTTGCACCCACACCTCCCCCCTTACTTCTCTCCAAGGCCCCAAGGGATCCTCCCATATCCATCACAAATTCACCTGCACCTCCACACACATCATTTACTGCATCCGCTGCACTCGATGTGGCCTCCTCTATATTGGGGAGACAGGCCACCTACTTGCAGAACGTTTCAGAGAACACCTCTGGGACACCCGGACCAACTAACCCAACCACCCCGTGGCTCAACACTTCAACTCCCCCTCCCACTCCACCAAGGACATGCAGGTCCTTGGACTCCTCCATCGCCAGACCATGGCAACACGATGGCTGGAGGAGTTCCTCATCTTCCGCCTAGGAACCCTCCAACCACAAGGGATGAACTCAGACTTCTCCAGTTTTCTCATTTCCCCTCCCCCCACCTTGTCTCAGTCCCAACCCTCGAACTCACCTTATTAACCTACAATCTTCTTCCTGACATCTCCGCCCCCACCCCCACTCCGGCCTATCACCCTCACCTTATCACATTCACCTTAACCTCCTTCCACCTATCGCATTTCCAATGCCCCTCCCCAAGTCCCTCCTCCCTACCTTTTATCTTAGCCTGCTTGGCACACTTTCCTCTTTCCTGAAGAAGGGCTTATGCCCGAAACATCAATTCTCCTGCTCCTTGGATGCTGCCTGACCTGCTTTTCCAGCAACACATTTTCAGCTCTGATCTCCATAATCTGCAGTCCTCACTTCCTCCTCATGTGTAGATGGGATAGTGTAGAAGGCATTTGGTATATTTTCCTTTATTGGTCAATATAGAGATTTAGTAAAATCACAAGGGGCATGGATAGGGTCAGTAGACAAGGTCTTTTCCCTGGTGTGGGGAGTCCAGAACTAAAGGGCATAGGTTTAGGGTGAGAGGGGAAAAATTTGAATGGAATCAAAGGGGCAACTTTTTATGCAGAGCATGATGCTAGTATGAAATGTGTTGCCAGATGAAGGGAGGCTGGCACAATTACAACATTAATTGGGTGTAGGGAGGGTTTAGAGGAATATGGGTCAAGTGCTGGTAAGTGGGACTAGATTAGGTTAAGGTATCTGGTCGACATGTATTGGTTGGACCAAAGGGTCGCTTTCCGCGCTGTACGTCTCTATGACTCTATGACACAAAGTGTGAGGTCTTGTATTTGGGAAAATCAAATAAAGGTAAGGGATTCATGGTGAATGATAGGGCCTTAAGGAGTGTAGTGGAGCAGAGAGACCTTCGGGTTCAGGTGCACAGTTCTCTAAAAGTGAAGTCACAGGTAGACAGGTCAGTGAAGAAGGCTTTTAGCACACTGGCCTTCATCAGTCAGGGCATTGAGTATTTAAGTTGGGAAGTTATGCTGCAGTTGTACAGGACACTGATGAGGCCATACGTGGAGTGTTGTGGTCAATTTTAGTCCTCTTGCTTTCAGAAGGACGCTATTAAACTGAAAAGAGTGCAGAAGAAATTTACAAGGATTTTGCCAGGACTCAATGGTCTGAGTTATAGGGAGAGGTTGGACAAACTAGGACTGTTTTTTAGAGCAAAGGAGACTGAGGGAGAATCTTTTCGAATATTAGATTATGAAAGGCATGGATAGGGTGAATTCATTCAGTCTTTTTTCTCAGGCTTCGGGAATTAAAGACTAGAGGGCATCAGTTTAAGGTTAGAGGGGAAAGAGTTAAAGGGAACCTGAGGGGCAACTTATTAAATGAGGGTGGTATGCATATGGAATGAGCTGCCAGCCTAAGTGATGGAAACGGGTACATAAATACCATTTCAAAGGTTTTTGGACAAATAGATGGATAGGAAAGGTTTCGAAGGAGTTAGGCAAAGTGCAGGGATGTAGGGTTAGCGTAGGTGGACATTTTGGTCGGCATGCAACAGTTTGGGCCAGAGGGCTGTCTCCATGCTGTAGAACTCTATGACTCTGTGATCCATGACAAGAAAGAGACAAGGCAGCACAATTTACTGCTGATTTTGGCACAACATGAGATGGAAAAGGTGAAAAGAAATGTTGTGTGGTCCAGTTGTGACAATGTCCGGTGACAATCACTCTGCTGTGTTGCATGGGTATCCAGTGCATGTAGAATGGGCAGAATGTGATGTGAGGAGAAAGTGAGGTCTGCAGACGCTGGAGATCAAAGCTGAAACTTTATTGCTGGAACAGCACAGCAGGTCAGGCAGCATCTAGGGAACAGAAGATTCGACGTTTCGGGCACATGCCCTTCTTCAGGAATGAGCAGAGAGTGTTCAGCAGGAGAAGATAAAAGGTAGGGAGGAGGGACTTGGAGGAGGGGCGTTGGAAATGTGATAGGTGGAAAGAGGTCAAGGTGAGGGTGATAGGTCGGAGTAGGGTGGAGGCGGAGAGGTCAAGAAGAAGACTGCAGGTCAGGAAGGCGGTGCCGGGCTGGAGGGATTCGGCTGAGACAAGGTGGGGGGAGGGGGGGTGAAGAAACTGGTGAAGTCCAAGTTCATCCCCTGTGGTTGGAGGGTTCCCAGTCGGAAGATAAGACGCTCCTCCTCCGACCGTCGCGTTGTTGTGGTTTGGCGGTGGATGAGTCCAATGACCTGCATATCCTCGGTGGAGTGGGAGGGGGAGTTGAAATGCTGTGCTACAGGGTGATTGGGTTGGTTCGTCCGGGTGGCCCAGAGGTGCTCTCTGAATCGCTCCGCAAGTAGGCGGCCTGTCTCCCCAATATAGAGGAGGCCACACCGGCTGCAGCGGATGCAGTAGATAATGTGGGTGGAGGTGCAGGTGAATCTGTGGCGGATATGGAAGTTTCCTTTGGGGCCTTGGAGAGAAGTGAGGGGGGAGGTGTGGGCGCAAGTGTTGCACCTCCTGCGGTTGCAAGGGAAGGTGCCGGGAGTGGAGGTTGGGTTGGTGGGGGGTATGGATCTGACAAGGGAGTCGCGGAGGGAGTGGTCTCTACGGAAAGCTGATAGAGGAGGGGAGGGAAATATATCCTTGGTGGTGGGGTCCGTTTGGAGGTGGCGGAAGTGACGGCGGATGATGCGCTGTACATGGAGATTGGTGGGGTGGTAGGTGAGGACCAGTGGGGTTCTGTCCTGGTGGCGGTTGGAGGGGCGGGGCTCAAGGGCGGAGGAGCGGGAAGTGGAGGAGATGCGGTGGAGGGCATCGTCGATCACGTCGGGGGGGAAATTGCGGTCCTTGAAGAAGGAGGCCGTCTGTGTTGTGCGTATTTTGAACTGGTCCTCCTGGGAGCAGATGCGGCGGAGACGAAGGAATTGGGAGAATGGGATGGCGTTTTTACAGGGGGCGGGGTGGGAGGAGGTGTAGTCCAGGTAGCTGTGGGAGTCGGTCGGTTTGTAGTAGATGTCCGTGTTGATTCGGTCGTCTGAGATAGAAACAGAAAGGTCTAGGAAGGGGAGGGAGGAGTCCGAGACTGTCCAGGTGAATTTGAGGTCGGGGTGGAAGGTGTTAGTGTAGTGGATGAACTGTTCAACCTCCTCGTGGGAGCACGAGGTAGCGCCGATACAGTCATCAATGTAGCGGAGGAAAAGATGGGGGGTGGGGCCAGTGTAGTTGCGGAAGATGGATTGTTCCACATACCCTACGAAGAGGCAGGCATAGCTGGGGCCCATGCGGGTGCCCATGGCTACTCCTTTTGTTTGGAGAAAGTGGGAGGATTGGAAAGAAAAGTTGTTCAGGGTGAGGACCAGTTCAGTCAGTCGAAGGAGGGTGTCGGTGGAAGGGTACTGGGTGGTACGGCGGGAAAGGAAGAAGCGGAGTGCTTTGAGTCCTTCGTGATGGGGGATGGAGGTGTACAGGGACTGGATGTCCATGGTGAAGATGAGGCGTTGGGGACCGGGGAAGCGGAAATCCTGGAGGAGGTGGAGGGCGTGGGTGGTGTCACGGACGTAGGTGGGGAGTTCTTGGACTAATGGGGACAGGACCGTGTCGAGGTAGGAGGAGATGAGTTCGGTGGGGCAGGAGCAGGCTGAGACGATGGGTCGTCCGGGGCAGTCAGGTTTGTGGATTTTGGGCAGGAGGTAGAAACGGGCGGTTCGGGGTTGTGGTACTATGAGGTTGGAGGCGGTGGATGGGAGGTCACCCCAGACCATCCATAACCTCATCACCTCAGGGGACCTCCCATCCACCGCCTCCAACCTCATAGTCCCACAACCCCGAACCGCCCGTTTCTACCTCCTGCCCAAAATCCACAAACCTGACTGCCCCGGACGACCCATCGTCTCAGCCTGCTCCTGCCCCACCGAACTCATCTCCTCCTACCTCGACACGGTCCTGTCCCCATTAGTCCAAGAACTCCCCACCTACGTCCGTGACACCACCCACGCCCTCCACCTCCTCCAGGATTTCCGCTTCCCCGGTCCCCAACGCCTCATCTTCACCATGGACATCCAGTCCCTGTACACCTCCATCCCCCATCACGAAGGACTCAAAGCACTCCGCTTCTTCCTTTCCCGCCGTACCACCCAGTACCCTTCCACCGACACCCTCCTTCGACTGACTGAACTGGTCCTCACCCTGAACAACTTTTCTTTCCAATCCTCCCACTTTCTCCAAACAAAAGGAGTAGCCATGGGCACCCGCATGGGCCCCAGCTATGCCTGCCTCTTCGTAGGGTATGTGGAACAATCCATCTTCCGCAACTACACTGGCCCCACCCCCCATCTTTTCCTCCGCTACATTGATGACTGTATCGGCGCTACCTCGTGCTCCCACGAGGAGGTTGAACAGTTCATCCACTACACTAACACCTTCCACCCCGACCTCAAATTCACCTGGACAGTCTCGGACTCCTCCCTCCCCTTCCTAGACCTTTCTGTTTCTATCTCAGACGACCGAATCAACACGGACATCTACTACAAACCGACCGACTCCCACAGCTACCTGGACTACACCTCCTCCCACCCCGCCCCCTGTAAAAACGCCATCCCATTCTCCCAATTCCTTCGTCTCCGCCGCATCTGCTCCCAGGAGGACCAGTTCAAAATACGCACAACACAGACGGCCTCCTTCTTCAAGGACCGCAATTTCCCCCCCGACGTGATCGACGATGCCCTCCACCGCATCTCCTCCACTTCCCGCTCCTCCGCCCTTGAGCCCCGCCCCTCCAACCGCCACCAGGACAGAACCCCACTGGTCCTCACCTACCACCCCACCAATCTCCATGTACAGCGCATCATCCGCCGTCACTTCCGCCACCTCCAAACGGACCCCACCACCAAGGATATATTTCCCTCCCCTCCTCTATCAGCTTTCCGTAGAGACCACTCCCTCCGCGACTCCCTTGTCAGATCCATACCCCCCACCAACCCAACCTCCACTCCCGGCACCTTCCCTTGCAACTGCAGGAGGTGCAACACTTGCGCCCACACCTCCCCCCTCACTTCTCTCCAAGGCCCCAAAGGAAACTTCCATATCCGCCACAGATTCACCTGCACCTCCACCCACATTATCTACTGCATCCGCTGCAGCCGGTGTGGCCTCCTCTATATTGGGGAGACAGGCCGCCTACTTGCGGAGCGATTCAGAGAGCACCTCTGGGCCACCCGGACGAACCAACCCAATCACCCTGTAGCACAGCATTTCAACTCCCCCTCCCACTCCACCGAGGATATGCAGGTCATTGGACTCATCCACCGCCAAACCACAACAACGCGACGGTCGGAGGAGGAGCGTCTTATCTTCCGACTGGGAACCCTCCAACCACAGGGGGTGAACTTGGACTTCACCAGTTTCTTCATCCCCCCTCCCCCCACCTTGTCTCAGCCGAATCCCTCCAGCCCGGCACCGCCTTCCTGACCTGCAGTCTTCTTCTTGACCTCTCCGCCTCCACCCTACTCCGACCTATCACCCTCACCTTGACCTCTTTCCACCTATCACATTTCCAACGCCCCTCCTCCAAGTCCCTCCTCCCTACCTTTTATCTTCTCCTGCTGAACACTCTCTGCTCATTCCTGAAGAAGGGCATGTGCCCGAAACGTCGAATCTTCTGTTCCCTAGATGCTGCCTGACCTGCTGTGCTGTTCCAGCAATAAAGTTTCAGAATGTGATGTGAGTCACATGTTACACTCTGGGGGACATGGTGGCTCAGTGGTTAGCACTGCTTCTTCACAGCACCAGTGACCTGCCTTGGGCGATTTCTTTATGGAGTTTGCACATTCTCTGTGTCAGTGTGGGTTTCCTTCAGTTGCTCTAGTTTCCTCCTACAGTCCAAAGATGTGTAGGTTAGGTGGAATGGCCATGCTAACTTGCTTGAGAGTGTCGAGGGATATTCAGGTTTGTTGGATTAGCCATAGAAAATGCAGGGTTTTGGGAAGAGGGTCAGTTTGGATGGGATAATTTATGGGGGTTTGGTGTCGACTTGAATGGTCTCTTTCCGCACTGTAGGGATTTCCGGTTCTATGAGTCAGTATATTGTGTTGACATGGCAACGAATTTGCTGATTTGCTAACCTCACTGGGCTGGTTAGTGCCTTTTCTAATACATATGTACCTTGCCTTATCACTCTAAAAAGCATGAGGACCACCTTCAGGACATTTTGAAGGTGTGCAGTAGTTTTTAAAATGATTTTGAATACATTAAGAGCTTCCGGCCCTTATTCAGAGATCCTCTTGTTTTGCAGCACGATGGGGAGATGAATCAAGTGTAGCAGAGAGAAGAAACTGTACAGCATGGAGGAGAGGAGACTTTTTAGCTGGAGGCTGTACCTGCCTGACATCTGCATGAAATTCTTCTCCCATCTGTAGCTCTAACAAATGTGCTTCACCAAGGAAGTGATGGTTTTGGTATTGGGAGATGAATCGAGCTTGGACCCGGAGACATAACCAATATATCTAATTTGATCATTTTTAATTGCATCCAAAAGATCACTCAGGACCACTGTACCATTGTGTTCTCTCCAAACAGGGAGAAGTAGGCTTTGGCAGGATGGAGGTCTTCACCATGTCTCAAGGTGCTAATGACTGTACTCATGTGTCTTTGCCTGCCCAGAGGTTACAGAGCTGAAACACTGGCCAAGATTGTACAGGTAGAGCCAAGCTGCTGTCACCAGGATGGAATCCCAGATCTGATTTTATTAAAGTTTATTAATCTGTAGGATGTGGGCATCACTGGCTGGCCAGCAATTATTGCCCATCCCTAGTTGCTCTTGAGAAGGTGGTGGGAGGTTTCGTGAAAAGCTGCAGTCCACCTGCTGTGGGTTGACCTATGATGACCTTCATGAGGGAACGCCAGGATGTTGACCCAGCAACAGAAAAGGAATGGCAAACTATTTCCAAGTCAGGATGGTGAGTGGCTTGGAGGGAAGCTTGAATGTGATGGTAATTCAATGTATCTGTTGCCCTTGTCCTTCTAGATGGAAGTGGTTGTGCGTTTGTAAGATGCTGTCTGAGGATCTTTGGTGTTTCTGCATGAATTGTGTGAATTTGGTGAATGGCACTACCATTTGATGGCCAAATAACTACCACCAGGAAATGGGAGGTAGAGTTGCCACTGGGAGAGACCATGCTGGAACTGGTAATGGGCATTTAGTTGATGGCCATGATGGTGGCTGTACTAGCACCAAAGTTGAAGGGGTGTCACCACAAGAAAGTAACAGAAGCCTTCCCTAACTATACCATTACCCCTGCCCCCTGCTGCTGTATTCTATGATGAGTTATCATGCCCTGCAAAAAATACAGCAGTGTCACTGAGGTTGTTGCAATGAGTTGTGGCGATGCTCCTGCCATTGCAGAAAGTGGAAGTTATATCTGATTGGCAGCAATGGTCAGTACATGAAAAGGAGATATAGTAAACAAATATTAAGTATGAGTTTGATAATCAGGGCTTGTTGATAAGTAAACAATGAACATGTGAGGCACTGAGCAATATGTGGGGTTGATGGTGTAATTAGCAGGCAATGTTATGTGAAAATGTATTCACTGTCCTTGACCACTCATCTGAGATGATTGTTTCTTTTTCTCGCACTGCAACCAGGTTCTCAAGACCAGCCTCTAGTTGACAGAGGTTATCTGCTTTCACTGTTATGCACTGTTTTTCTCGAGGGCCTCCTCTGCACTTTCTTTCCTCTGGAACACATCTGGGAACTTAAGTCCTTTCTTTAAGGCCTGCGTCTCCAATTCATCCTTTGCAGACTTTCCAATGAAAAAATCTCTCTCAGTGATGCAAGTTGGCTTTAAGAAGTTCAGGCTAACTTTATTGAGTGCCAAGTTTGCACAGAGTGAGATTCACTATCAAGCATGCAGCCAATCAGCAGCATTGTGGGTAAATGCTTTCATTTTTCTTTACATTGTGGTACAAAATCACCTTAAATTGGATGGTGCATAACACCACAGTAGTACAGGAAGCTATTCAAGTAAACAAAGCAAATAGGAATGCAGTGTTATTTATGAACCAACACAGTTCTCTGTCGCTGACAGCAAGTGTCCATATGACTGTATTATCCACTGGAGCAAGGGTTCAACACATCTGCTTCAGGCTTCAGAGAGGAACTTGCAGTTGGAGGGTAGAGATCCACTGGTCATAGTTCACACAGATACCAACCATATTGGTAGAACTAGGAAAGAGATTCTCTTAAAGGTTAAATTAAAAAGCAGAGACTGAACAGTAATAATGGCTGGATTGTTACATGAATAACATGTAAATTGGTGTCGTGTAAATAAGATTAGAGCGATGAATGTGTGGCTGAAACATTAATGTGAAGGAATTTGCTTCATGGGGCACTGATGCAAGTAGTGGGTAAAAAAGAGAGTCTACAGTAATTAAAACGAAGTTGACCAGGTGGAACTTGCTGAGAATGAGATTCTAATTGGGGCGGTTAACCCAAAAAGAAGAAAAAAAGAATAAATAAACAGGGGTCTGGAAACTGCATAAAGATTTGTGCACCTTGTGCTTTCACTGTGTCTCACACCTGCACACACACAATATGGGTGCTGGGGAAAAAAGTAAGCACTACTGCAGTTAGGCAGTAGTGTCGGGGTAAAAGGTAAAAAAAAGGGTCCGAGGTTGTGTTCACTCTGAAATAAAAACAGGGGTCTGGAAACTGAATAAAGATTTGTGCACCTTGTGTCTTTCACTGTGTCACACACACAACATGGGTGCTAGGAAAAAATAAGCACTATCGCAGCTAGGGGGTAGTGTGGGGGTAATTAATAAAAACAGAAAAGAAAAGAAAAAAATAAACAGGAGTGCCAGCTATCCTGTTCAAACGAAGAAGAAAAAAATAAACAGGGGTCTGTGGCCCACTTTCTATTTATGTGTTTAGGTTTCCTCGGGTTGGTGATTTCATTTCCTGTGGTGATGTCATTTCCTGTTTTTTTCTCTGGAGATGGTAAATGGGATCCAAGTCAATGTGTTTGTTGATAGAGTTCCAGTTGGAATGCCTGGGTGTCTCTGTTTAGCTTGCCCTCAGATGGCTGTGTTGTCCCAGTTGAAGGGGTGTCCTTCCTCATCTGTATGTAAGAATGCCAGTGAGAGTGGGTCATGTGGCTTGTTGATGTTCATGTATCTGGTGGCTAGTTTTCTGCCTGTTTGTCCAATGTAGTGTTTGTTACAGTTCTTGCAAGGTATTTTGTAAATGACATTAGTTTTGCTTGTTGTCTGTATAGGGTCTTCCAAGTTCATTAGCTGTTGTTTTAGTCTGATGGTGGGTATATGGGCTACCATGATGGCAAGGGGTCTGAGCAGTCTGGCAGTCATTTCTGAGATGTCTTTGATCTCGGGAGAGTGGCTAGGGTTTCTGGGCATGTTTTGTCTGCTTGTTTGGGTTTGTTGCTGAGAATCAGCCAATGAACAAAGTCAGCCGATTTGATATTGCAAAATCTCCCGTGGGTAGTTGGTTTATCCAGAATAAAAATTAACAAAATAAAGGGGGGGTCTGCTTAGGTGTGCGGTGGAATCCTGTCCGAGCTCACCCCTGCCCAGATGGAATTTCACATTGGCCCCAAGGTCCCGTATTCCTGCGGGAGCCTGTGCCCCACAACTTGAGCCGCCTCTGGAATTTTAGTTTTGTCCCTTTTAAGGACGTAAAAAGGCGGGCCCTGGTAACGATTGCTGCTGCACACCATTCACCTCTTCTCCCTCATTCACTGCCCGGACATACCTTGGCATGCCCATTTGCCACCGGGCGATGGAGATCCCCAGTGGAGGGCTCTCTACGCAGGAGTCCTCCCCCTTTCTCTGGGGGATCTGGGGTGGAAGGTGCTGCACGCAGTGGTCCCCTGTAACCGCAGACTGCAGTGGTTCACGGACTCCCAGCGCAACTGCTTGTTCTGTGGTGCTGTGGAGTCCATAGACCATGTGTATATTGGGTGTGGGCGTTTGCACTCCCTTTTTGATTTTCTTAAAAACCTCCTTCTCCGCTTTTGGTTGCACTTCAGTCCCACGCTCCTGATCTTCGGGCACCCGGTACGGAAGGGGGAAGGCAGGTCTGAAGACCTCCTCCTGGGTCTGCTCCTGGGCCTGGCCAAACTGGCCATAAACAGGTCCAGGCAGTGGGCTGTGGAGGGGGTCGTTAGGGCCGACTGCCTGCCCCTCTTCCGCGGTTACGTTAGAGCCCGGGTGTCCTTGGAGAAGGAACACGCGGTCTCCACCAACACCCTGGAGTTGTGCAGGGAGTGGAGTGCATTATTTCCCCTCCAATTCTATTTTGATTTAATCCCTGCCCTCCCCTTCATTGTTTGATCACACAGCATTGCCCTTTGATGTCAAGGGCTTGTCACTGGTCACTCAGGTGTTTCCTTTCTTCCCGTTGTGGAAACTGAATAAAGATTCATGCACCTTGTGTCCTTCACTGTGTCTCACACCTGCACACAAAAATAAAAAAAAGAAGAAATAAATAAATTTTAAAAAGGGGTCCACTGTGTCTCACACCTGCACACACACAACATGGATGCTGGGGGAAAAAAAAACACTACCGCAATTAGGTGGTAGTGTAGGGGCCTTTAAAAAAAACAGGAGAAGGAAAAATAGAAACAAAAAAACAGGAGTCTCTGCTCCTGGGCCTGGCCAAATGGCCATAGACAGGTCCAGGCAGCAGGCCGTGGAGGGAGTTGTTACGGCTGACTGACTGTCCCTCTTCCGCGGTTACGTTAGAGCCTGAGTGTCTCTGGAGAAGGAGCACGTGGTGTCCACCAACACCCTTGAGCTGTTCAGGAAGAGGTGGGTGCCACAGGGAGTGGAGTATATTATTTCCCCGTCCAATTCTGTTTTGATGTAACCCCTGCCCTCCCCTTCGCTGTTTGATCACGCAGCATTGCCCTTTGATGTCAAGGGCACTGCTTGCCACTGGCCACTTGGGTGTTTCTTTTATTCCTGGTGGTGGAAACTGAATAAAGATTTGTACATCTTGTGTCTTTCACTGTGTCTCACACCTGCACACGCACAACAAGTAAAAAAAAGTAAAAAAAAGGTGTGTCAGAGGTTCTGTTCACTCTGAGAACTGGCTTTGAGGGAGCTTGGTTAGTGTCAAGGATTCTCCATGTGTATGTAAGGGGGGACCCGGTGATGGGATCATGACCTCAGGGTGATATTTCACTGGGAAAAAAAGTAAAAGAAAATAAACAGGAGTCGCTGCTTCAGGGCCTGGCCAAACTGGCTATACACATGTCCAGGCAGCGGGCGTGGAGGGGACCGTTATGGCCGACTGCCTGCCACTCTTCCGTGGTTATGTTAGAGCCCTGGTGTCTCTGGGGAAGGAGCACGTGGTGTCCACCAATACCCTGGAGCTGTTCAGGGAGAGGTGGGTGCCGCAGGGAGTGGAGTGTATTATTTCCCCGTCCAATTCTATTTTGATTTAATCACTGCCCTGCCCTTCACTGTTTGATCACACAGCATTGCCCTTTGATGTCAAGGGCACTGCTTGTCACTGGCCACTTGGGTGTTTCCTTTCTGCCTGGTGGTGGAAATTGAATAAAGATTTGTACACCTTGTGTCTTTCATTGTCTCTCACACTTGCACACACGCAACATGGGTCCTGGGGAAAAACATAAGCACTACCGCAGTTAGGTAGTAGTGTTGGGGGGAAAAAAGTGTCGCTCAAAAGAAAAAAACAAAAAAAAAGATAAACCAGAGTCTCAGACATTCTCCTCACTTTAGGGGCTATCTCGCAGGTCAGAGTCTATTGACCTTCACATGTAAATAAATGATGACTTGGTGATAGGATACAAGTCTCTGTGCAGGTATTTCAGAGTTGTACTGTTAGAACAGGCTTTACCTGAACTATGCTGGCACTGGTGTTTTGGAGAATAATATAACCAAGGAAAGAGCTCTAAACTAAATAGTTGGAGAAAGAAATCTAGTGAGGGATGATGTGGTAAAGGTAACCAACAAAGCAATGGATCAGGGCAGCAATTTGGGTAATGTTTACCATCATGTGACAGAGCAGAAAAATATAAGAGTGCGCTAGTACATAGAGTCAGAGATTACAAACATAATAAAACAAAAATAATTTAAGGCCCTGTGTTTGAATGAACACAGCGTTTTGAATAAAAGGGATGAATTATTAGCACAGATGGACATAAATATGCATGATCTGATAGGTATTACAGAGAAATGGAGAAAAGGTGACCAAGGTTGAGACTTATATGCTCAAAGCCATTTGACAGATCAGAATCAGAGGAAGCTAGGAAAGGTGGCAGGGTAGTTCTGGTAATGAAGGACAGCATTAGTTCAATAGTGGGAAATTACTTTGTCTTGAGGATCAAGATGTGGAAGCAGTTTTGGTAGACATAAGGAGCAGCAAAAGTGTGATGTCACTTGTGGATGTAGTGTATAACCTTTAATAGTTGGACAGAACATACAAGAAGTAACAAATGGATCAAGTAAGAAATACCATGTAATATTCATGGGTGACTCTGATCTGCATGTAGATAAGAAGAATCAGATTGGAAAAGGTCTGGAAAATGAGATCAGAGAATTTTTTCAAACAATTTCTTAAAGCAGTACATTCTAGACCCAGCTAAGGAGCAGGCTATTCTAGAGCTGGTAATCTTTAATGAGATAGGTTAATCATTAACCTCATGATAAAGGAGTCTCTGGGTGACAGTGATCATGATGGATTCTCAGGTTCAGTATGAAAGGGTGCAGTGTAGGTCAATGACTAGTTATTTTAAATGAAAATAAAGGTAACGATAAGAGTAAGAGGCTGAGCTTTCTATGGTAAACTGGAATGCTAGTAGAGTTGCATGGCAGTCTTTTAAGAAGATAATTAATAATTCTCAACAAAGATTAATTCCTGTGCCAAAGAAAGTCAGTTATGGAAGGATGCTAGAGAAGGAAGTTCAAGACTGTATCAAATTGAAAGAAACACTATCTGGCCATTTCAGTCTCGTTCTTTTCTGGGGTCAGCCTTTAAAGCTAACCTTGTGGTTCCAAAGCATAATTCTACAAGTGTTCTCTCTTCTATATTGATCCACTTTATGGAGATTGATATTGATACAGGTAATTGAACTAAAGGGATCATTGCAAAAGGTGACATGCCAATGGGTCTTCAAACATTTCCCAAATGAAGAAAAATAACCCCATCCTTACCTTTAAACACTAGTTGCAAAGATGAAGCCACTGTGCTGCCAAATCTCTCTGGCTGACTAATTCTTGGCCTCTGAAATTAGGAAAGGTTACTTCAATTTTATCCCGCTGCAATTCATTCAAGACTCAAGTCAGAAAGTCTTCTATCCCTGCTCCGTTTTCATATCCATTACCTTATGTCTCTGCTTGCTCTCAGGCTAAGAAATTGAAAGATCGTTACATCTGCACAGACTGTTCTTGCAATACGTATAGAAATATTACCAGCAGCAATTCCCCTTCAAGTAATTCACAATCCTGAGTCAGAAATATATCACCATTTTTTCACTGTGCCAGGGTCAATCTCTTGGCACTTCCTCCCGAACAACACTGGCTGTATCTACACCAAATGAGTTACAGCAGTTCAAGAAGACAGCTCATCACCCCCTTCTCAAGGGATAGTCAACAAATGTAGCCCAACCAATTAAACCCACATCCTATGAACAAATACTAAAATAAAATTGTGTGGCTACAACTGGCCTGTTTATTTGGTTATATAATTTGGTAACAATTTCTCATTTTGTTTGGTGTATTTAGGGCAGAATAATTAGTTTAGCTAAAAATTTTACAAAACTTCATAGTTTTAAGCTTATGGTGTGCCAAACACTTTTGTGTTAAATACTTTACGTTTTGATATGGATTCAATGAATCAGCTTTCAATGCTGATAATCCAGATCTTAATATGTTTAACTCCTTTGTGCTCAGAATAAACATCGGCTTAACCATTATAGATCATTGTTTATGAAGAGTGAAGATGTAACTTTCAACACTCAACCCATCCTCACAACTACCAGTAAAGAGAGTTATTTCCTTTTGAATTAGACTAGAGTTATAATTCTTCCCAATAATGAAATGTGTTTAAGGATTTCCAAGTCAGACACAGACTGAAAAAACAAGAAGTTAATAGCAGCAACACAACGTAATTGTTATTGGAAGCTGTGATGCAATGTTTCAGCTCTGTAAAAGAAGCTAAATGAACCTCCATGCATCATCTGGACAGTGATTGTTCAAGATTTTTATTTTGAAATCAGTATATATTCTTACTGACAGGCTCCCCCTTCTTTGTTTCAACTTCAAAGCACATCAGGTTTGGATTTAAGAACGATGCCTCACTAAAAGCTAGTGGTGCCGTGATAGATAAATGCTGCTTTTGCAATCCTTTTATTTGCAAATTTAGGAGCCGGTAAAACAAAGAAAAGTAAATGAGATAAATATAGCATTGAAGAAAAAACTGCATTAACTGGATGAATTTTTTATTAACTGTACAGATAAATTATAGGGTATGTTTTGAATGTTTCGACGTTGAGTCGTCCATAGCATGCCATGATTTATTGTACTCAAATCTCTGAGAGAGTAAGTGCTGTCATTGTAATTAATGGTTTTACTCACTTCTGGAGTTTGCAGTATTAATTATCACGATGAGACTGCCACTTCTGTTTAAGCAAAAGCATATGATACATTTGCTTGTTAATGTTACCATGTGAATGGTCTCAAGTAACAGAAATATCCCAGGCAGTGAAGTAAAACATGGAAGGGGCTAAATTAGATAAAGTTAAAAAATAGGTGCTAGATCACAGTTTACTATTAACCTGCATCTGTACATTGCACTGCAGATGGCAAGTAAAGTTCATACAGTTTTCTGACTCCTATAATTTCTACAATTAACATGTGGTATTTGTGCTGTTCATTGGTAGCACACAACAGTAGGAGCATATTGTGCATAATTAGGCCTAACTTAAAGTCACCTGGACTTCTTACAAGCAAAATGGATTGTGGATATTGTTAATTCATTTTAAAGAATCCAATCAAAGTGCCTCAACCTATGAGAGACCATGTTCTGCAAGTTTTCAAATGATTTGTTGATAGTCTTAGTGAAAGAGATGGGAGAAGAGGGGATATCCTATTATCTGGGGGTGGAATGTAACCCCTGAGACATTTGCTTAGAAAGCACTTGGAGAAAGTTATGGCAAACATTAATAACAGGATTGCGGCTCCAAGAACATGAGTGTGGTACAAGAAGTTTAAGATTTTATAAAACTTGTCAAGGTGAGAAAGCTCAATCATCAAATGGCATATCTGATCAACTACACTGCTAATCTGATCCATCACCATCATCCACTCATCAACAATCTCAGAAAACCAGCAGTCAACCCTCAAATTTATATTCTTTATCTCACAATCACATGCTTGGCGCTGGTCCAGGCCTCATGCTCACAAATGATAGCTAAGAATAGGGACTTAATGAAACACTGTGAATGTTTGCTTTCTTCTGATGTGGAATTGCTGGTATTGGACTGGGTGGACAAAATCAGAAGTCACACGACACCAGGTTATAGTCCCACTTCATCTGACAAAGTAGCAGTGCACAAAAAGCTTGTGATTTCAAATTAACCTGTTGGACTATAACCTGGTGTCGTGTGACTTCTGAACTTGTTTTCTTATGTAATATGTTAATCTGATTGCAGTATTTAAATGAATAAAATTTATCTCTCCTGCAATGATTATCTGAAATAATTTCAATTACTGGCAGTGCAAACATAAATTATTTTCTGTTACTGGAGCTAAGCTCGGAATCTTCCAGTGATCCTCTCCAACCTTGGCATCGAACTTTACTGAGATTAGGAGTTTGCAGGAACTGATTCAAGTGGTCATTAGTGTGAGAGTAAACAGTCCCAATTATTAGATTACTACTTTGGGTTGGTGGCGGTGAGTGCCACAGATCAGGCAAATTCTATCCTCACCAATCATTTGTTTTTTTGATAGAGTACCAATATAATCAGGGTTGCCAAATCTCCTGACTTTGGTGGAAGACTGGGAGTAAGCTAATGCTCTCCCAGACACTGTTGTTGGCATTCTGGGAGAAAATGACTTTGCTACTTACAAGTTAGAGGTGAACCCAAATTGTTGTCAAGGAACTCAAAGTAAAAATTCGATATAGCCCAGATGGCAAAACTGCACATAAAATAAAATGGGAAATAATGTTTCAAACTCTCTCAAGTTTATAAATGTAGTTGGTAGTGGTGACATTATTTGTGGGTTTCTGATGCCCTGCCCAATACCAAGTGTACATGAGTTTTTGTTTCCTTTTGTTATTTCAGCATCTGCATTGTATGAATGAACATTGTTGCTACACAGGATTTACAGCATGCTATACTATGTCCTAATCACTTATAAAGAAATACTGTGCCCAACCAAAGAAAGGCCAGATGCTGAATTTAATAATTAGTTCCACAGCTAAACACAGCCTACTAAGAAACGGCTGAAGGCACTGGATACTGCAAAAGCTATGGGACCTAACGGCATTCTGGCAATAGTCCCTGAAGACCTTTGCTCCAGAGCTTGCTGCACCCCTAGCATAGCACCTCCAATACAGTTACGACAGTAGCGTTTACCCGACAACATGGAAAATTGCACAGGTGTGTCTGCGCACAAAAAAGAAAATCAAATCCTACCAAGCAATTCCCACCCTCATCAGTATATTCTCAATCATCAGCAACATGATGGAAGAAGTTGTTGACAGTGCTATCAAATGGCACTTCTCCAGTAATAAGCTGTGTACTGATGCTCAGTTTGGGTTTCACCAGGGTCACTCAGCTCCTGACCTCATTTCAGCCTTGATTCAAACATGGACAAAAGAGTTGAACTCTTTTGAAGGTAAAGTCCTGACATGACAACAGCAATTAAACTTTGAAAGCATGCCATTTGTTGTGGAGTGCTCTGGGACATTCTGAGGTCATATAATTACAAGACTTTTGTTTCTTTAGAAATGAACAGTAGTTGTATAAAAGGAACATTTTAGCCAATAAGAACAGTTGACAGTGAATGAAAACCATATCCAAGCATTCTCAAAATCAACGGGTGGTGATTTGGATCCCTAACATTGCACTTTGAAGAGGCTAAGCTCTGTACAATAAATATCAAATAAAATATTTAAATTATATCAATATGTTATATCAATATGATCTCAATACGTTTGGTCGGCGTGGTGACTCAGTGGTTAGCATTGCATCTGACAGCACAGGGACCTCAATTCAATTCCAGCCTGTGCGGAGTTGCACATTCTCTCCTTGTCTGTGTTGGTTTCTATTGGGTGTTATGGTTTCCTCCCACAGTCTAAAGCTGTGCAGATTTTGTGGACTGGCCATGCTAAATTGCCCCATAGTGTCCAAGAATGTCCAGGCTAGGCAGATTAGCTGTTATAAATGTGGGGTTATGGTGATTGGATGAGAGGGGCTGGGTCTGGGTGAGATGCTCTTCAGAGGGTCTGTGTAGACTTGAAGGGCTGAATGGCCCCTTTTGCATTGTTGGGATTCTATGATTCTATAATTTTATTCTGAAGTGGTTGTACAAGTACCAACTCAGCATATCTTCCTAAACTGTATTAGAATTGTTTGCTATCGTATAACAAGTTAAGATCATGTTCACTTCTAAAAAGATGACTTCAGTACATTAGAAAAAACACAAAGCGTTATGGTACCTAACCCTTACTTTTGCCATGTATTGACAGAATCTAATTTCAATTGATAGTTAATCCCAGAGAATCATTGCACAGAAAATTGTACTGGCAATAAAACTATCCTGAGCTAATGCATGCATGTCCGAACTTGAAGCAAAGGTGTTTGGATATTGCATAAGTCTGAGCATAGCCTCGCTGAAGTTTTACCCCAGGTGTACTAAAATTATTATTTATACATCAACTGGGTAACTTAGTGTAAATCAGGAATTGAACTTAGATCTTTCTTCATCTATAAAGCTTAGTAATAATTTGAAGATTGACCCATAAGGTGAGCTCACTTCATCATTGCTGTAACTAAGACAAATGTTGTCTTACTGTTGTTGCCACTGTACTCTCTCATCTTCCCAGTTAAAGAGTTATGGGGTTGGAGCTTCTACTCAATTAACTGAATGTGAGAGTTGTCCCCAATTTAAGAAAACCTGAAATTAATTTCTGATTTGATAAAAAAAAGTTACAATAACAGTGTAAGTTGTACAACAGTCTTTCTTTAATTACCTGCTAACAGGCTTTTCTTGAGGCTATGTAATGGATCAAACAACCTTCTGTATAGATTTATGACTGTCAATTTCACAGAGAAGTGAGCATTCAGCTTGCTGATAGCATTCCCTCCTCTGAGGCAGGAGGTGTAGTGTTCAAACACTGTTCCAGACAAGGCCATCAAGTGCTGAATGACTGTGCCTTCTTAAAGCCATAATGCTGTTAAAATGGTAAAGTTGCTTGTTTACATTTTTTTCTCCTTCGATGTCTTCTGGATCTCTTCTCCTTGTGGTTAAGGTCAGAGCAACATCATGAAACGATGTGGCATTTTCCCAGATGACCACTGCTAGTATTTGTCACCATTATCAGTGAGTGGGTACTCAGTAACGGTTGTTTGAAGTAATTTAACTCCTTGAACTCTCCTTTGTCTTTGCTTTGTTATAATTCTTCCATGAGGTTAGTGATAATGGATATAATACAGTGGAGTACTTACAGAGGAGGCACTATTCTTCGATAACAAGAAGTTACATTGTATGGTATCAAGAGATACCATAATATTTGAACTGATATAATTACTAGGAACTTAAGGATCTGCCATAGCTACTTCTGCTTCCTCTGAGAGCTGAAATAGACCTTTTTGTTCAAACCCACGGTATGTGTGACATTAGTGGAATGGGTAGTGTTAATGTAACATGAACATTAGTCCCTTCAGAACCTCATACCATAGAGTTGTCAGAAAGCTTAGTTTAAAAGTTGAAAGCAGTTTATCATAGATTCTCTAGAGTGTGGAAAGAGGCCATTTAGCCCACTGAGTCTGCACTGTCCTTCTGAAGAACATCCAAACCAGACCCAGATCTACACCCTATCCCCATAACCCCACCTTTAGCAAGGATAATCCTCCTAACCTGTATACAATTAAGCAATTTAGCATGGCCAATCCACCAACCTGCACTTCTTTGGACGTGGGATGAAATTCAAACACCCAAAGTCAGGAGGCATGGGATAGAGGGAAATTTGGCCAATTGGATAGAAAACTGGCTAACCGGTCGAAGTCAGAGAGTGGTGGTAGATGGCAAATATTCAGCCTGGAGCCCAGTTACAAGTGGAGTTCCGCAGGGATCAGTTCTGAGTCCTCTGCTGTTTGTAATTTTTATTAATGACTTGGATGAGGGAGTCGAAGGGTGGATCAGTAAATTTGCGGATGATACGAAGATTGATGGAGTTGTGGATAGTGAGGAGGACTCTTGTCGGCTGCAAAGAGACTTAGATATGATGCAGAGCTGGGCTGAGGAGTGGCAGATGGAGTTCAACCCTGCCAGGTGTGAAGTTGTCCATTTTGGAAAGACAAATAAGAATACGGAATACAGGGTTAACGGTAGGGTTCTTAGTGAGGTGGAGGAACAGAGGGATCTTGAGGTCTATGTTCATAGATCTTTGAAAGTTGCCACTCAGATGGATAGAGCTTGTAAGAAGACCTATGGTGTATTAGCGTTCATTAGCAGAGGGATTGAATTCAAGAGTCGTGAAGTGATGTTGCAACTGTACAGGACTTTGGTTAGGCCACATTTGGAGTACTGTGTGCAGTTCTGGTCGCCTCACTTTAGGAAAGATGTGGAAGCTTTGGAGAGGGTGCAGAGAAGATTTACCAGGATGTTGCCTGGAATGGAGAATAGGTCGTACAAGGATAGGTTGAGAGTGCTAGGCCTTTTCTCGTTGGAACGGCGAAGGATGAGGGGTGACTTGATACAGGTTTATAAGATGATCAGAGGAATAGATAGAGTAGACAGTCAGAAACTTTTTTCCCCGGGTGCAACAGAGTGTTACAAGGGGACATAAATTTAAGGTGAAGGGTGAAAGGTATAGGGGAGATGTCAGGGGTGGGTTCTTTACCCAGAGAGTGGTGGGGGCCTGGAATGCGCTGCCTGTGGGAGTGGTAGAGTCAGAATCTTTGGTGACCTTTAAGTGGCAATTGGATAGGTACATGGATGAGTGCTTAAGCTAGGACAAATGTTCGGCACAACATCGTGGGCCGAAGAGCCTGTTCTGTGCTGTATTATTCTATGTTCTATGTTCTATGTTCTATGTTCTATGTTCAAAGGAAACTCACACAGACACAGAGAAGATGCAAACTCCACACAGATCGTCACCCAAGGCTGGAATTGAGCCGAAGTCTGCCCAAGTGCTGTGAGGTGCAGTGTTAACCAATAAGTCATCATGCTGCATCATGCCTCAAGAAAAGATTGTTTAAAGAAATACATAATCAGGATTAATATGGAAGACAAGTTGTCATGAAGGGTGAGAATGTGTACTAATCCTGGGTCAGACAGACAGACTAGCCTAGTCTCTGCTGCCTGCCTCAACAATCTCATACACTTTTTTTGAAGTTGACCAGTCAACTGAAGCTTCTAAACTTTAACAGCCTCTTCTCTTCATCAACGTTTACTCCTTCTTGACTGTGTATATCCTTTATTTTCAGATACACTTGGGCACTCATGACAATCATTTGTTCAATTGCACTTTTACACACAATTTGCAATTAATGTAGCTGGGATAGCCAAAATATATACCTGTGCTCCCCTGCCTCCTCTGGCTCCCAAGTCACCTTCTTGCTAATCTATTTTAAGATCATTGTTTTTATTAATTTGTATAGATTTATTTGACATGAAGATCCATTTAATCGGGCCCAAGAATATCTACATAAAGGTCCATGCCTGAGGGAGCCACGTGATAAATAATGGCCTCCTGGAAAACACTTAACAATTAACTATGATATATCTGTGTTATTTCCAACAGTCTAGAACTTGAATTGGGACACAAATGGATAGAAAGAGAGAAAGAAAACTTATTGTTAGCAACCACAGTCTCAGCATTTCATCTACAAATATTATTTCTAGCAATTGTATAATATTCTCATAAATGTTGTTGGTTATAGAACTACTCCTGGAATTCCATTTCTGTAAGGTTCCACATTAATATTTGCTCAATGTTGTGTCTCTGGCTGTGCAGGGAAGCATTTTGACTGCTGAATTCCCCACTTTATAATGTGAACTGATTGTCAGTTTCTGCAGGCAATGACTTCCTACAGTGTAGCCTCCTCAGCTGAGTTGCTGGCATGCTGACACAGGGTGATGCCCTTACACTATTCATGAGATCCGTTGTGATCCCAGAAAAGAAGATTAAAAATTCATTTTGATCAAATGCTCTCTGATGACAGGTGGGGAGTCACTGCCCCTGCAATCCTTCCTCCAGAGTGAAAAAAGGGAAGCAGAAACCGATCAAATATTTGAAATTCATCACCGAAGCTATTCCCCAACCCCTTCTCCCTGCCATCGCTGTCTCCAAAACTATCTCCCAGACCCTGTTTTCTCTACCCACCATATGTTGATGTCATGAACAGGCCAGAATGAAGTCTGTGGGAATATGAGCGTGAATACTCACTACCCTATGAACCATGGCTATGGCCATAGAAGTGGTGTCCATGTCGCAGCCCTTCACATATTTAATCAATCTGCAAAAACCTTCTACTTCATACTATTCTCTTAAGTGTCAAGATGTCCAAGACAACATTTCACAGAAATCAATTCAAAAACACACAGCTCAATGTGAATTCGTGGGAAGTTTGATTCAGAAACAAGTACCTGGATGATTAACTAAGAATCTCTGTTTCTTTGAAGATGCATCTCTGGGGAGGATGATGTAGTCACATTCAGTGCAATGAGACTTACATTCTTAGTATACTGCCCCAACTACACAAAGTAGTGCACAACATATGTTTATATAAAATACAAAATATACTTTAAATTAATCAGATAACAGCACAAACACTGATTTCATTCTCCTTTTGAAGAAATGTTCTTTTGGTATAATTACGATGAAGAGCAAGGGACACAGCAATTTCCAAGATTTTAATAATATGATTCAGAGCATCTTTATTAAACCAAGCATGTTCAAGTTCATTGCTTAATTTCAAACTGAATAGTTGTGATAATTAATAGCTCACATTAAGATACTAGATAAACTAACTTAGATAAAATGAGAGGAAAACTGATTGCATTCTTGAGTGATAAGGTGACAGAATCTAAATAATGTGTTAACTTTATTTATGAAGAAACAATTAGAATTTTGAAACTGCACATTTTTGAATTCCAGGAACTTGTTCATTCAGAACTCCTTTTCACAAAGAAAAGGTAAATTGCACTTGAGGAGCAATGACTTTCAATCACATCATTCAAACTAGTCAGGCCATGTAACTCAGATGGATGACAGCAGTCTGCCAAAAGAATGCTGTTTGATTGAAATCTGGTTCTTGGCCTCCTGGGTATTCAAAAGCTAGGTATGATGACTGCATGAGATTAGACTTACAACCGTTACATTGCTCAAATTGGTTTCAGATTATTCAAGACAAAACATCACGGAAAAGATCAATTCTCAGTCACCCTGCCTGCCATCTTCTAACACCAAATAGTCAAATGCTCTTGAGAGCATTGTGATACGGCTGCCTGAGATTACATAGCTTTCAGTGTATAATTGAAGTGTAATGTTTCAACCTTGTAATTCATCAGCAAGATTGTATTTCTAATTGAGAAGAATTGGGAGAATTTGAGCTCCATAACCTGATGAGTGGAATTCTATGGAAAGTAGCAATGCCTCTCCCAAGGTCTCCCTCCCACATATACATGTCCAGGAATATGCGAACAGATTTTATAGCTGTCCAATTATGAAATGGCTATGAGATCACAACATTTAAGAACTATTTAGCTGAGCACATGAGATGTCAAAAACCTTAAAGTTACAAGGCAAGTGCTGGAAATTGGAATTAGAATAAATGAATGTTTGGTGACATGTGCAGACATGATGAGCCAATGGGCTTCTTTCCATGCTGTAAAAACCTCTGTGGCTTAGGTTAAGACTTCTATCCCTATCAGAGAGGATGCTCTGCCAGAGAGTTGCTGGCCAATCAAATTGCTGGCAGCTTTCCACTCCAAGCAGCACCCCAGGAAATGGTGGGCACTGGGGGGAATTGCATCCAACCTCAATGACAACTACAGTTGGTGCGAGACACAAGGCCAAGTGAAGCTGACTCCAGTGAAACTGGCAGGGTGGGCCACCATCATGTGGGCATAGGGAGCTGTCTCCACAAGAGGAAGGAACAAGGCTGCCAGTTTTCACCTTGCCAGGTGATATGGGTACACACCTCCACTCATTGGAAAGAAGGCAGGCAATGGCTAACCCTCCTGTTGGTGGTAAAATGCCTGTGACAGCATGTAGCCAAAATACATAGCAATGCTGTCATGTCACATGATGTTGCATACAATCTCATCTCCCAGCCTGGTCCTTGAGCAGTTTGAGGTGGTGTTGTAAACTTCCACCTGATATCATGTCAATGGATTGGCTTTTATAAGCATTTTATCATTATGAACAACTTGAAAATTATAAAGTAACACATCACAAAGCAGGAAAATGATCAAAAAAAGTGTATGACTAGATCAAATAAGGAACCATTTATATAGATAACCAATTATTTAAGTCAAAAAGTGAGATCAAGGAGATATTTTAAAGCATAAGCAAGAGGGGTTTCGAGAGGTAGCAAGTTTTAGCAAGGAACTTCCAGAATTTCAGGCCTGGGCAGTTAGAAGTACAGCTTCAATTATGGCATATCTAAAATCTAAAATCAGCGTTATCCAAGTGATCAAAACTAGAGGAATGCAGATAACTTAGAGAGTTAGGGGTGATTACAAGGATGGATTGGATTTCATTGAAGGATATGAAAACAAGGATGAAACATTTAAGCTGAGGTGTTGTTGGACTGGAAGCCCATGTAGACCAGTGAACACAGAAGGGTGGAAGAACTTCATACAAATCAAGATACAAACAGTGGAGTTTTGGATGGGCTAATACAAGGTGGAAGGTGCAAACTTGACTGGGAAGATATTGGAGCAGTCAAGTCTAAGGGAGCAAAGGCATGATTGAGAACTTTAGTATCAGATGGGTTGAAGCAGGAACTGAATAGGTGATATGACAGAAGTGAGAATAAGCAGTCTTGGTGATGAATTGGTAACATTGGCAGGATTACAAACAATCCAGGTCAGTGTTAAACAATTGCCTGCGATAAAATGAAATTTGAGACAAGGATCTAAATCAATGATTATATGAACATGTAGGTTAGTGAAATTGATGCAAACATCAGATCAAATGTCTTTGTGGGGTACATGGAGCATTACTTTTTCCAATCCTACTCTGGCCTCCACCTTAAAAACCTTTCTCTGGTATATTGATGACATCATTAGTGCTGCTTCCATCCCTTGTCTAGAATTGAAAAAGTTTGTCAATTTCATTTCCATTTTCCACCCTGCTATCCCATTCAGGTGAATATCTGATTCCTCTCTTCTCTTCCTCAACATCTCTAATTTAATTTCTGGTGATAGGCCGGCCACCAAAATCCATTACAAATCCACTGATGCCCATAATTATATTGATTATGCATGCTCACACTCTGCTTCCTGGAAAGATTCTATTCCATTCTCCCAGTTTCTTCAACTGCACCTCATCTGTTTTGATGAAACCAGTTTTGATAAGGGGATGTCTGAAATGTCCATCTTATTCCTCAACCAATGATTTCCCACCACCATGATTGACAGGTCCCTTAGCTGTACCTGGCACATTGCCCATACTTCAGACTTCACCCTTTCTCTTCCCTTTCACAACAGTGATAGGGTCCTCCTGACTTCAGTTATCATCCCATCAGCAACAACATCCAAAGGATCATTAGCTGCCATTTCTGCCACCTCCAGCAGGATGACACCACTATTCCCCTTTCATCCCTTGTCAGCCTTCTGCAGAGTTTTCCATCACAAACACCTTGGCACAGTCCTCCTCCACTCTCAACACATCCTCATATCCCCATGGCACCTTCTCTTACAATCTAAGAGGTGTAAGTCCTGCCCATTTACTTCCTCTCCCTTCATTATCCTAGGACACAGACACACCTTCCAGGTGAAGCAGCAACTTACTTGCACTTCACTCAATCTAGTTTACTGTATACACAGCTCACATCACAATGTGGTCTCCTCTATATTGAAGAGATAAAATGCAGAATGCTTATGTTCTGTCCATAAAAGAAAACTGAGATTCCATTTGCCTGCCACTTTAACATACCAGTGTTCCCTCACCAACATTTCGGTCTTGGGCTTGCTGCAGAGCTCTGGGAAAGCTCATTGCAAGCTGGAAGAATAGCACTCATTTTCGACCTCTGGGGACCCGGCAGCCTCTGTACTCAAGTTTGGGTTAAATAATGTTCAGGCCTGAGCACATTTTTCTATGTCCTTACCCCCAACCTCCATATACCAAGCTTTGTCATCACAAGGGCTGCAACCTCAACCAACCTATTGTCAGCTATTAACAGTCCCCAGTAGCATCTATTGTTTATGCCAGGCTGACCTTTGCCGATTCATTTGCCTGTCCAACTGTTGTTCTCTTTATTTCTGAACTTCTTCTCCACCTATCATTTAATCTTCTCTCCTCCTCCTATTCCATCCTGAGCATATATACCAATATTTTGGCTACAATTAGTTCTGAAGAAAAGTCACTGGACTCAAAACCCTTGTTTTCTGTCTACCAATTCAGCCAGACCTGCTGAGATTTTCCAATAATTTCTAACTTTGTTCCTGATTTCCAACATCTACCATTTTTTGATTGTTTTTTTCATTTAATCCATGCTTGGACAGTTGTCTTTGTGAATTGATCATTGAGGTTGTAGCTAGGACTTAAATCTAATTCGAGGGAAGAAGATTCAATTGAAGAAAAGTTTAAAATACCAAAAGGAAAAGAGAGAACAGAGGTGCAGGGTAGTGAAAAGATGAACAATATTCAAAACATGACAGCAGAATCAGAAAAGATAGACAGAAAAATGTAACAGAACTTAGAAGCAAAGTAAGTAATAACAGTAAAAAAGTCAATGCTTAAGGTTCTTTATCTGAATGTATGGTACCAACAAGATGGATGAGTTGATGGGACAAATAGAAGTAAATTGCTCTGACTTTGTTAGATATCATGGAGACATGTTTATAGCGTAGCCAAGACTGGGCACTCAATGTTCAAGAACTTTTGATGCCTCAGCAGAATAGGCAAAAAGGAAGGGAGGTAAGGTCGCTTTGATAATAAAGGAAGGTATCAGTTCGGGTGCAGTAGATTGTAATGTATAATCAGATGGGTGAAAATAAGGAATGACAAGGAAAATAAATCACAGATGGCTTCAACTTTAAACTGCTGAAAAGTTGTCTCATTGAAGGACAATGCATAAATCATGAAATAATGGAGGCCTTTAAGAACGGGTTTACATTTGTGATTTTAATCTTCATATTGATTAAATAAATAAGATGGGCATACTAATGTCATGCGGAAAGCATCAGGAATTGTTTCTAAGAGCATTTCAATGTGGCAGCACCTATCCGGAAACAATTTATTTTAGATCTAGTAATGTGCAATGAGGTAGGATTAGTTAGCAGCTCCTAGTTAAGGATCTTGTACAGGATAACGATTTCAAATTTAGTTTGAGGGAAACCAACACGGTTCTCAGATCAATATTAACAACTTAAATATGGGTAATCACAGCGGTTTAAGGATAGAATTACAACATAGAACTAGAACTGTAGAGCACACAAACAGGACATTAGGCCACAAAGTTGTGCCGAACATGACGCTGAATTAAACTAATCCATTCTGCCTGTCCCTGGTCCATATCCTGCCAATCCTTGCATATTCATGTGCTTATTTAAAAGCCTGTTAAATGCCCTTAGTGTATTTAACTCCAAAACCACCATTGACTACTAGTTCCAGATCCCTACCACACTTTGCACAAAACAAATTGCCCCTCCTTTGAACTTTCCCCTCTCACCTAAAATGAATACTCCTAAAGCAAGCTGAGAAAATAGACTAAGGAGGAAGTCAGTAAAAGAGCAGTGGCATATTTTTTAAGCTGAGATTTTATAACACAACAACAATCTATTCTGGTCAAAAAGAAAGACTGTAAGAAAGATGGTTAATAAAGATGGTCAAGGAGAGGATCCAATCAAATACCAAGGCATACAAAGTGACAAAAAAACGTATGGTAGGTGAGAGGATTGGGATTTTCTTAAAAGTTAGCAGTGAATGACTGAGAGGTTAACAAAGAGTTATAAAATTGATTATGGAAATAAATTGACAAAAAACATTTTTTAAATGAGATTCTATGGTTATATAAAAAGATGGAGAGAGGTGAAGGTAGGTTTGTGAGTTTTGGAGGCTGCAACTGAAGAATTGACTGCAGGGACCATGGAAATGGCAGATCATTTAAACCAGTATTTTGCATCAGTCTTCAAGATCGAGGATACCATCAATATCTCAAATGTAACAGGCAAGCAAGATGCTAATAGAAGGAAAGAACTCATAACAGTCTCTATCATGAGGGATTAGCTATTTGAAAAATATATTGGGACAGAAGGCAGACATTTTGCCAGGATCTGATCATTTGTACCCAAGGATTTTAAAGGAAGTGACTTAAAGTAAAGGAGGTTGTCGAGGAGAGTTTGTCTACTGAGTCATTATGGGCGGAAGCCAGAAACAGGAAAGAAGTAGTCACTTTATTGGGAGTTTTGTATCGAACCGCAATAGCAACAGAGACATGGAGGAATAGATTCATTGAATCCTTATTGTGTGGAAACAAGCCACACTGACACTCCAAAGAGCAACCCACCCAGACCAATTCCCCTATCCTATTATTCTACAATGATCCCTGACTAATGCATCTAACCTACACATCCCTCAACATTATGGGCAATTTAGTATGGCCAATTCACCTAACCTGCACATCTTTGGACTGTAGGAGGAAACTGGAGGATCTGGAGGAAATCCAAACAGACACGGGGAGAATGTGCAAGCTTCACACAGTCTCCTGAGACTGGAATCAAACCTGGGTCCTTAACACTGTGAGGCAGCAGTGCTAACCACTGAGACACTGAGCTCTTATATTGGGTGGCAGATTTTGGAAAGATGCAGAAGTAAAAGAGTTGTTGTCATGGATGACTTCAACTTCCCTAACATTGATTGGAACTTCCTTAGTGCAAATAGTTAGGACAGAGCAGGCTTTGTCTGGATTCCTGACTCAATATGGAGATAGGCAAACTAGAAGGGAGGCTATATTGGATTTGGAGCTTGACCACAAATCACGCCATGTGTCAAATCTCTCAGTGGGAGAGCATTTCAGTAATAGTGATCACAACTTCCTGACCTTTACAATTGTTTTGGAAAGGGATAGGAGCAAACGGTTTGGGGAAGTATTTAATTGGGGGAGGTGGAATTACAATGCTATCAGGCAGGAAGTGTGGAGCATAAATTGGGTACAGAAATTCTCAGGAAAATGCACAACAGAAATGTGGAGGTTGTGTAGGGAGCACTTGCTGCGAGTGCTGGATAGGTCTGTCCCACTGAGACAAGGAAGGGATGGTAGGGTGAAAGAACCTTGGATGAGAAGAGATATGGAACATTAGTCAAGAGGAAGATGGAAGCTTACTTAAGCTTGAGGAAGCAAGGATCAGCCTGGGCTGTAGAGGGTTACAAGGTAGCCAGGAAGGAACAGAAGAATGGACTTAGAAGAACTAGAAGGGGGCATGAAAAAGCTTCGGCAAGTAGGATTATGGAAAACCACAGAGTGTTTTACATGTATGTGAGGAACACAAGGATGACCAGTGTGAGGGTAGGGCTTATCAGGTTTAGTGGAGAGAACTTGTGCCTGGAGTCAGAGGAGGTAGGGGAAGTCCTAAATGAATACTTTGCTTCAGTATTTACTAATGAGAGGGACCTTGTTGTTTGTGAGGACAGTATGAAACAGGCTGACACGCTCAAACAGGTTGATGTTAAGGATGAGGATATGCTGGGAATTTTGAAAAACATGAGGATAGATAAGTCCCCTATGGTAGACGGCATGTACTCTAGGTTAATATAGGAAGCGAAGGAAGAGATTGCTGTGCCTTTAGCAATGATCTTTGTGTCCTCACTCTCCACTGCAGTAGTACCAGATGTTGGACGGGGAAAATCTTATTCCCTTGCTCAGAAAGGGAATAGGGACAGTCCTGGGAAGTACAGACCAATCAATCTTATGTTGTTGGTGGGTAAGTTATTAGAGAGGATTCTGAGAGACAGGATTTATGATTATTTGGAATAGTATAGCTTGATTTGAGGTAGTCAGCATGACTTTGTGAGGGATATGTCATGTCTCGCAAGCCTTATTGAATACTTTGAGGATGTGACAAAACATATTGATGAAGGTAGAGCATTGGTTATGGGATACATGGATTTTACCAAGGCATTTGATAAGGTTCCCCATGGTAGGCTAACTCAGAAAGTAAGGAGGCATGGGATATGGAGAAATTGGGCTGCTGAGATACAGAATTGGCTGGGCCATAGAAGATAGCGTGTAGTAGCTGATGGAAAGTATTTAGTATGGAGCTTGGTGACCAGTGGTGTTCTGCAGGAATCTGTTCTGGGATATCTGATCTTTGTTATTTTTTATAAATGACTTGAATGAGGAAGAGGTCAGTGAATTAGTAAGGTTATCAATGACACGAGGTTGGTGATGTGGCGGATTGCGTAGATGGCTGTTGCAGATTGTAATGGACATTGACAGAATGCAGAATTGGGCTGAGAAGTGGCAGATGGAGCCCAACCTGAAAAAGTATGAAGAGATTAATTTTGGAAGTTTGAATATGAATGCAGATTGCAGTATTAAAGGCAGGATTCTTAGCAGTGGGGAGGAACAGAGGGATCTTGGGGTCCACGTCCATAGATCCCTCTAAGTTGCCATCCAAGTTGATAGGGTATGTTCAGAGGCATTGGCTTTTGTTAGCAGGGGGATTGAGTTTAGGACCAATGAGGTTAATATGTGGATCTATAAAGCCCTGGTTAGACCACACTTGGAATATTGTGTTCAGTTCTGGTTGCTTTAGAGAGGACACAGAGGAGATTTACCAGAATGCTGTCTGGACTGGAGGGCATGTCTTATGAAGAAAGGTTGAGGGAGCGAAGAAGGATGAAAGGTGACTTGACAGAGTTGAGACTGTGGTACTGGAATAGCACATCCGTTCGGTTAACATCGGAGGAGCAGGAGAATCGACGTTTCGGGCATAAGCCCTTCATCAGAAATGAGGCTTATGTGCCGGGGGGTTGTTGATGGAGGAGGCCCAGGACCTGTATGTTCTTGGTGGAGTGGGAGGAGGTGTTGAAGAGTTCAGCCACAGGGTGGTGCAGTTGGCTGGTGCAGGTGTCCCAGAGATGTTCTCTAAATGATCTGCAAGTTGCCGCCCTGTCTCCCTCAGGTAGAGACCACATTGGGTGCAACGGATATAGTAGATGACATTGGTGGATGTTCAGGTAAATTTCTGTCAGAGATGGAAGGATCCTTTGGGCCCTTGGATGAAGGTGAGAGGGGAGGTGTGAGTGCAGGTTTTGCATTTCCTGCGGTGGCAGGGGTAGGTGCCAGGAGCGTGGTGTAGGCTGGTGGGGGGAATGGATCTGACAAGAGAGTCGCAGAAGAAATGGTCTCTACAGAATGCTAATAGGGGTGGGCAGGGAAATATATCCCTGGCGGTGGGGTCTATTTGTAGGTGACAGAAGTGGTGGAAGATAATGCGATGTGTACAAAGGTTGGTGGGGTGGAAAATGAGGACCAGGTGGTTCTGTCCTTGTTGCATTGAGAGGAATGGGGTTCAAGGGTGGAGGTGCAGGAAGTGGAAGAGATTTGCTGGAGGGCATCATTGACCACATGAGAGGAGAAATTGCGATCTTTGAAGAAGGAGGCCATCTGGGATTTTCTAAGGTGGAAGTGGTCATCCTGGGAGCAGATGCGGTGGAGGTGGAAGAAGTGGGAATAAGGGATGGCATTTTTACAGGAGGCAGGATGGGAGGATATGTTATCCAGGTAGCTGTGGGAGTCGCTGGGTTTGTAGTAGCCGAACACCTGTTGTTGGGAAAATCCTAGAGTCCATTATTAAGGAAGAAATAGTACGTAATTTCGAAAACATGGTTTTGTGCAAAGGGCAATCATGTTTGACAAATTTTCTCAAGTTCTTTGAGGACACAACAAGTGGAGTTTATAAAGATCATCGAGTAGATGTAACGTATTCTAAATTCCAGAAGCTACTTATTAACATGCTACATAAAAGATTATTGCACAAGATAATACTTCATGGTATTGGGGGTAATATGTTAGCATGGATTGATGATTGGTTGGTAAACAGAAGACAAAGTCAGGATTAATGGGTATTTTTCAGATTGTGAAGATTGCCACAAGAATCAGTCCTAGGGCCTCACTTATTTACTATATACATTAATGACTTGGAGGAAAGGGCAGAGTGTAATGAATCTAAATTTGCTGATGATACAAAAATGGTTAGGAGGGCATCTTATGATGAGTACGTAGGAAATGCAAAAAGGTATAGATAGGTTGATGAGTGGATTAAAGCATGACATGTAGAGTTCAACATATTGTGAAGTCACGTGCTTTGGTCGATGATGTGATTGGAACCATAACCAGGTGGATCTCATGACTATGAGATCCTTCATTGGGATTGTTGACCTGAGCAATGTTCTATGTACTATGTTTAAATCAGTGAGTTCTGGTTGACAAATATAAACAGGAGATTCAGAAGGTAGCCTCAGCCTCGGGACCGGCTTTGAGCTGGCTGGTCATAGTCCATATATGGTGCACATGTAAATAAAGGGTGACTTGGTGCCAGGATATCAGCCTCTGTACTGTTATTTTAGTGGGAATAATTCAGAGTCAGACTATTATTTAAATATAGGGGCACTCCAAATAGTGCAGGCCAGATGAATTGGGGTGTTTTTGTGCATAAAATACAACATGATTGCATGTAGGTGCAAGTAATTAAAAAAGCAAATGGAACTTTGGTCTGTAATGCTTGGGAATGGACTTTAAAATTAAGGAAGGCTTATTACAACTGTCCAGGTGACCAAATTTAAAAAACATATATTGGTACTGGAGGTATTTCAAAAAGAAATTCATGATACTTATTACTGAGATGAAACAGTTATCAAAAACTGTTTGAAACTGCCAACAAGTTAGATATTTATTGAGTAGAGTTTAGACAAAGGAGGGATGATCTTATTGAAACATACTAAATTCTGAGGGGGCTTGACAGAGTAGATGTAAAGAAGATATTTCCACTTCCCCTTCTGCAACATGTTCAAAATCTATCCTTGACTGACCAGGCACCATCAGAATGCCAGTGCACATCCAGGTATACAGCAGCTTTATAAAGATGGTGCAGACACAGAGGATGTCAATCTTTGGGAAGATTGCTGGTGAGTGGTGAGTTCTTTCTAGGAACGGCATATGGTAAGGTGGGGCTAAAAACAGATGTGATAAAATCATAGGGACAGGATAAGCAATTAATGTGTCTGGTTCGGTAAGATGTGGCACAGAAAGGCATTAAGCCTCACAGTAGAAATCCTTCCAAAAACCTTGTCACAACTCATATCCAGCCAAAAATTATGTAACGTTCAGCTCAAAATTTGTAGCCCAAGCCTTGCAGTTCCGAAGAAGAGTCATACTGAACTTGAAACTTCAACTCTGTTTCTCTCTCCACAGATGCTGCTAGGCTTGCTGAGTATTTCATGAACTTTGTTTTTCGTCTACCTTCAGGTGCACAACAGTCATTTCCATAATGAGATACATAAGTTTACAATGCTGCTGTATAACTAGTTAATCAAGCATCCCAATCCATGCTGTTTCTGGGGAAAACAACTTAAAACTCATGGAGATTAGACTGGGAAATGAAGTTGCATTTAGTGAATGAAAGCAGAATTTGATTTGTTAAAGAAATTCATGAGACATACTCCTGGGATGAAGCAGCAGGCTGTCAAGAACTGCTAGCAGGTTAGGCCTTTATTGAGTAGAGTTTAGAAGAATGAGAGATGATCTTATTGAAATATACTCGATTCTGAAGGGGCTTGACAGAGTAGATGTTGAGAAGATGTTTCCACTTCCCCTTCTGCAACATGTTCACAGTCTTGTCCTTCACTGGGCAGGGCAGGATCAGGATGCCAGTTTTATAAGACTCTTACATATTCATGAATATATTTACCTGTTCTAGATGTTTTGTTTCTATTGTGCTTGTAACAAGTCCCATGATTACTTTGCAAAACCAGGGGGAAAATGATGCAGAAATACCCGAGTAGAGATCATAAGAAGGAAATAGTGCACACTCCATATTAAAATTCAAGTGGATGGCTTACTGGCCTTTTCTTATTTTACAAATCTTATATAATCTGATTGATGGGCTCAGATTGCATTATGCACTACTGCAGCAACTTTTGATCTGTTTATATATATTATATCAAACTCTTGATTAAATTACTGCCTTGTTGTTACAACTATCTCTTCATTATTTATGATAGGTTCTGGACTGCCCTTCTTTTGTCAATGTTACTGACATTGCCTGTGGCTTTGTAGCTGTGAGCTGTGTTTCATGTCAGCATTTGGCAATTGCTTTTATTTTTGGTTCTGAGGATGTTGGATAAAATACACCCTCTCGCACTAATGGGTAGGATAATAAACTAGGAACCGCTGAGTTAATTTATTTATTTACTTACTGATGTTTATATTTTTCAGTCCCTTGTTTATTTCAAATTTACAGCTAAATAATTGATTATCAGAGTATCGGGGATCCAATTTATATTTTCTTGAGAATACCAGAAAGCCAGGAGTGGCTGCAGGGCAATAATCTCTACCTGGAATTGTGATGATGATATAAACTGTAACATATTTATGTTACTTAGAGCAATCACTTTGATCCCTTAATGAGATCAGTTTGTAGTCACTCTGGTGAGCCAATTATTCTTTATGGAGTGGAGGTTGGGCTTCTTTTTTAACATTGATAGTTCACATAAAAGACTGCTAATAATCATATTGAATTTGTTATTGTGACTCAGCTGAAGCACAGTGAACATTTGGTTCCTCTATAGGTTCGCAATAAGGAACCAAACAATAGTGTTATATATAAGACCAGAGGATGCAGAGCCAAAGGAAATGCAATTGGATTAACTACTGGCTGCTTAAGAGAGAGATGTTAAATGGTAGCTATTCATAATTGTGGAGCAGAAGAAGTGGAGGATCAGTGCTGGGCCCACTGTTGTCCACAACTTGGGTTTACAGTTCAGACTTTGAAATCACAAACATAATTTCTAAATTTTTGGATAACTTTTGATTGGAAGAAAGATTTGAAGAGAACTGCAACTAATTTCAGGAGAACACCAAGAATGTTGTAGAGTGGTTATATATTTTGCAAATGAAGTCCATTGTAGATACTTGTGAAATATTACGTTTTAGTAAGTGAAAAAAGAAAATTGCATGTTATGTGGGAATTAAAAACAGTACAGTTTCCATTTTGAACTTAAAGTTATTTTATGGCAGAGTTGGATCTTTCATGCAGGCAGCTGTCTTAATCACTGACACTGAAACCATACATGTGGGCAATCCAACAACATTAAACACAGTCAAAACAGAAGGAATACAGCCCCAATTGTTTACTGTAGTACCAAATTCCACAACTTCACAATACGAGAGTTTTCTTCCGAACTCCTAACTTGGTTTCACCACTGAACTTTCATATTTCTTATGATGGAGGAAAGGTGATTGAAGAATGAACTGAAGATGATTGGGCATAGGATACTGACCTGAGGGACTCACACACTGATGTCCTGTTACTGAGCTGACTGGCCTCCAACAACTAAGAACATTATACTTTCTGCAAGCTATGAACCTAACCAGTTGAGACTTACCTCCTTCATTCTCATCAAATTCAGTTTTAGTAGACTTCCTCGATGCCACATTCAGTCAAATGGTGTTTCGATGTCACTCCCTCCTCACCTCTTGGATCAACTCATTTTTCCATGTTTGGACTAAGGTGTGATGAGATCCGGAGCCAAGTGGTTTTACCAAACAGAACTTCAGTTAACAACTCATGAGTAATTTGCTTTTGATCTCACTATCAACTAAACCTTCCATCACTTTGCTGATGTTAGACAATAAACTGATGCATTTGCGAGATAATCAGATTAGAACAGTCCTGCTATTTTGTGAACGGGAAACATTAAGTCATTTACTTTATTTTTAAATTTTGGATAGGAGCAATTATTGCAGCTAAATTGGAATAGCTTGGTTCAGTACACTGTTGGTTGGGAGAACAGGTCTTCAGTAGTAAAGTGGAATGTGGTCACCAGAGCCTTTGTATTATCCAGTAGTTTTAGCTATTTCTTGATATTACTTGCTGTTACATCCAGTGAAGGCATATCCGAATCATCAATGTAAAGACGGATTGTGTTTGTATGAAACATTCTGGAGCTGTCTTTTTAAGTTTTAAAGTGCCATGAATCAGATGCCTAGAAGATCATCAAGGGAAAGTGGCAGTTGCAAATTCAATCCAGGCTACCTGAAACATCCAGGAAGTTTGTAATTTTCTTGGCCTGTGAGGGTGCCACCTTGTTGAACAGACATGCCAAGGCAAATATCATCTGAACAATTGACAGTTGCCATTGCGGATTTACCCAAAATGAAATTCTGACTTTATGTTTGAGAGTGAGAATCTTAACAATGAGAGGTGTACAGAAACCAATTCATCCAGAGTAAATTATTGAACCTGTCCATTATTTTCATTGCATTGTTTTAAGTTGTGACAATAACAGTCAGTCGTGTGACTGAACCTAGCTGGAGATGATAAGTTTTGTTATCTGATGCAGGAACGAAAAGGTAGTGGGCAGAGAACAGCAAATGTTACTCAAGGGTATATAGTTAAAAGGCAGTGCTATCGTTTTCTTGAGGAACCCAGAGGCTGTCAACAAAAATCTTGATTCTTTTTCTCTCATAGGTCTACCTGTATAGACTGTGATCTCCTGGTAAAGTAGTCAGAAGGAACAAAATTTATAATCGTCTGAAAAGTCACCACATTTAGGGATTCCTGCAATAGTCCTGATATCTGACTCCAGCCACTTGAATGAAGCTAACCTGTAATGCAAAACTAGAGAAAGGTGTCTGAACAACTGTCTACATGTAGCCAAACATGTGAATTATAAACTATTCCTTTGGTTTATGTTACAATTCACTTTAACTCAAAATGTTACAGTTCTATGTCTCAGATGTCTATTCCTTCACTTCATTCATCACACAGAAATGTCAACAGTTGCCATCAAGGAGTAAGACATTTGGGGTGAGTGCATTGAATAAATAATCCCTAAATTTAAAAAAAAAAATCAAAAGCTTGCTGCTGTTATTTCAATTGACCACATGCTCCAAGAGCAAAAGGATATACACAGTCCCCTATTTAAACCTGGATTGATTGCAGATAATAAGGAATGGAAATTAGAGAGTGTTAGTTTATCTCTCCTCCCCTGTCAGTAACATTTGGAGTGAAATGAAATGTATTCCTGCACCATTTTCACAACCTTTCCATCTCTAATTGCCAAAAATCTTAGAAGTTTCCAACTTTTAGGACAACTTGGGTAATCTGACCTCTAAAGTAGACATTTATTTTCGGGAACTGACTATCTAGCCAATGTGGTTAATGAATGTGAGATGTTGGAAAATGGAGAGATTCTGCCCAGAAACAGAAAACTCTAGATATTTTGGGCCGAGCAGCCTCTCAGCGTTCTTATGTGAGATCTGTAACCTTTAATCCAAACTCAGTCATTTCTTTTAGAGACGTTTTTGGATGAAGTTGGTCTACCTACATGTCAGATACCAGATTACCAAAAAAAGTTTTGCTGCCCTTCTGTCTTACATATTACCTGTTTGTTAGATATTTTAATGTTATATGAGTTAGAACTATGGCAGTCCAGTTAGGCAAAATAATTTATTTATAGAATTATTTGAGCTCAATATATTGTGTGAGTACGAAGTTACTTGTGAGGATTTCTGAAAATGGCACAGCAATATATAAAACATGAACTTAGCTTACAGAAATACAATATTTAGAACCATTAAGCCTGGTTGCACTAACTTTCTTTCATTTTTCAGTAGTAGATAAAGTACTGAGCCCTCAACAATATAGTAAACTGTTATTCAAGGTTACAGTTTTACTTGCACAATTTAGTTATTTCTCTACATTTAAAACTTTACAATTCTAGGTCTCGAATCTCTATTCCTTCACTTCATTAATCATGCTTTGCATGCTATGTCAACTGTTGTCATCTACTATGGCCAAAGAGAATATCTAGAATCAAATAATACCTATCTTTCCAACTTGATATCTCCATGGATGGGATCTTGAATGCTAACCTTTTGTAGAAGAGACTTAGCAATTTTTCAGTGTCATGGACAGAATTTTAATGTTCACTTCCTCTGCAGGATCAACATGTTTTGTGAGGAAAGAGGTATGTCTTTTTGTACTTCAGTAAGCGTATCGTAATTAAATGATACCAGCAACAAGCTATAGTGTGTTTAAAGATAAAGAGTGTGATTTATTATCATATACAGGTACACAACCCTTTATCCTAAATCCTTGGGGTCAGTTGTTTTTCGGATTTTGGAATTTTTTGGATTTCAGAATAAATGACAATTTTATTTCAGTGAAAAAAAAAGAAACTTACCAAACAGCAGACCCATGTGTGGCTGTATAAGCGCTGAGACACAATTGACGCCAGCCAGTTCTGGGCCACGCTGCCACATCACATCTGAGTGACGTGGGTCGAGTGGGTGTAGAGTTGGGTCACCTGTTCGCCTGCCAAACAACCTTTTTATGCAGAAAAAAACTTCAAGAGAGAAACATTGGATTTCAAAGCTTTCAGAATTTTGGATAAAGGATTGTGTACGTGTACTCTGAATTAAACAGCATCCACCCCCACACAATCTCACAGGCACAAAGATAAGATTAAACAAAGGTAATATACTGTTTTAGAATATAATTACTACAGTTATTCTACAGACTTTCTAACTTTCCTCATGCTTCATAGTTGAAGTGAGATTCCTGTAAAACAAAAGGTTCTTGGCAGGTTGTGAAATTTCTTGTACTGAAATTTCCAGGAGGTTGAATCTCAGATGAAACTGAAATTGGAACAAGTTGAGTAAATCCTTTTTTTTGTTGAGATCTGCTGCTCATTGTTAATTATTTTTACTGTTTGGCAACTTGCAACTAATACATGGTCTGACATTCTGACTACCAAAGTGTTGTTCAACGTCTTTCTGCTAGAACAGTCTGACAATGGCCTCAAGCTGATTTAGTAATAGACAACAAAGTGACTTTCTCAACATGTAATTTTGTGCAAGTTTGAAGTCCTTGTGAAATAAAGTATTTGTGTTCATGCAGATTCCAATGTCTTGTGTTGTGGTTTATCACCTGAAGTGTTTGAGGTTATCATCATGATAAATAGGATGATTGATAATGTCATTCACTTCCGTCTGTCAGCAATTGAGTTTCAATGTCCTCTGCAATTTAGAGGGAACAAAGCCTTAACCAGTTTGTAAATTCCAACCCATCTTCAGGCAAACAGATGTGAGAATTGTCTGGGTGGCTTCAAATGTATTTGGTATGGACGTGTAATGTGCAGTGTGTGCAGCACAATTGCCAAAAATTGCATAATTTTCACAGCCATTTCAATCGTTTGTTTGTGTAAATTGTTACATTGTAATAAGTGAAAGCTCATAGTATACTGGAACATGACACCCAGATTATTTATGAGTTTAATATTATAAAAAAAGGTATATTGACTAGATAGTAATAATGTCTGTTCTTCATTTCTACATCAGGGCTTGGGTCTCTGGAAATATGCATGCAATTGATAATGAACTGTATACGCTTGGTCATTGATAAAATGTCTTTACTTGTCATATCTCTTCTATATCAGGTGGGGGCAAAGTGCATAAAAAGTAATACGAGCCTCAAGATATTCTTGGGGATGATTTAAATGCTTTACATTTCAGTTTGTGGATGAACCAAAGATGATGTTGTGCTCACCACCCAAATGAATCCTGCAGGTTGGCATGCATCCACCAAAAAGCTGATTTAATGTGGAGATCTTGCATAGTTTTCTGGAAGTGGTAAGTGAGATCACATGGCTTCCATGCTGCTTTTATGCCCCCCCCACTCTGTTCTATGTCATTTTATTAAAAATATACATTTGGTACTGCTCAGACTGAACATTACTCAGCAAATATGCCACTCATATAAGTTCAAAAGGAGCACATGAGTACAATATCTAAATAAACTAAAGAACAACATGCAAATAATATGCTGCAAATCCCATGGACTGAACACAAAAACTTCATGTATTCACAGGAATTAGGTGTCACTGGCTAGGTCAGGATTTATTGCCCATCCCTAATTGGTCATGGGCAATTAAGAGTTAACCATGTTGCTGTGGGTCTGGAGCCACATGTCGGCCAGACCAGGTAAGAATCCCTCCATAAAGGACTTTAGTGAACCAGACTTTTTTTTTTCCCCAGCAATCAACAATGGCTTCGTAGTCATCAGTAGATTCTTAATACCAGATTTCTTAAAAAATTGAACTCAAATTCTACCGTCTACTTTGGCAGGTTTCAAACCTCGGTCCCCAGGACATTAGGTACGTTTCTGAATTGATAGTCTAGTGATAAAATCACAAAGCCATTGCCTCCCTGAATGAAAAGTCATCATTAGGTATTGGAAGGATTAATGCCACTTTTGAACAGGGAAGTTGTGTTATAGACCAGACCAAACTCTCTGCTAATGTATCTAGGAGATAGCTTGGACCCTAACTTTTATTTTACTTAAAGGCAAATGTGAGATGCTGTGTTCCAGATGTAAATTGGTTGATCCCACCACTTGGTTTTAAGCAAACCACAATTTATTCTTACCTCATTTAATATACACACAAAAGAAATAAGAATGGATATAACTTCAACTGGATTCTATGATTCTATTGGAAAACTAATAGAATAATTGATATTAAACTATCAAATAGCAGGGCGGCTCAGTGGCTCAGTGGTTAGCACTGCTGCTTCACAGCAGCAGAGTCCCAGGTTTGATTCCACCCTCAGGCAATTGTCTATGTGGAATTTGCATGTTCACCCCATGTCTGTGTGGGTTTTCTCTGGGTGCTCCGGTTTCCTCCCACAGTCCAAAGATGTGTAGGTCAGGTGAGGTGCTAAATTGACCATAGTGTTAGGTGCATTAGTCAGAGGGAAATGGGTCTGGGTGGGTTACTCGTTGGAGGGTCAGTGTGGACTTGTTGGGCTGAAGGGCCTGTTTCCACACTGTAGGGAATCTAATCTAAAACTGTTCCAATACATTAACATCCCATAAATATGCCTTTGGCAAAGGTAAAGTCAGTAAAATCACACATGATTCTGGCAGCAGAAAGAGAATTAAAAGTTTTCGCTGTGACAGAGAGAGAGAGACTGCTTCACTGCCAATATCAAAACCCCAACAATTAGATTAGATTACTTACAGTGTGGAAACAGGCTCTTCTGCCCAATAAGTCCACACCAACCCTCCGAACAGCAACCCACTCAGACCCATTCCCCTACATTTACCCCTTGACCTAACACTACGGGCAATTTCGCATGGCCAATTAACCTGACCTACATATCTTTGGACTGTGGGAGGAAACCGGAGCACCCGGAGGAAACCCACGCAGACGCGGGGAGAATATGCAAACTCCACACAGACAGTTGCCTGAGGCGGGAATTGAACGCGGGTCTCTGGCACTGTGAGGCAGCAGTGCTAATCACTGTGCCACTGTGCTGCCCAATTGCTGAAAGCTAAACGAAAACTCTGGTTTTGTAGGAGCCTGACTCCACGCATCATGCTACTTCTAACGTTCCAATGTTAATGTTTAATGTTCCAACGTTAAAAAATAAATGACGGCCTCACACGACGTTTATTGGCTCAGACCAGACAGTTTAGGACCTATGGCTTAGAAGATCTCTGATAAAAAAGGACGAATTACACTTCTTAAAGCCATAGAAAGATATTTTTAAAAAGATGCATGAGAAGGCCTAACTGCTCTTCAAGCCTGCAACACCATTCAATATGATCGTGGTCATGGCTGATCATGCAATTTTTGTATTCTACTCTCACTTTCTCTACATACCCCTTGATCCATTTAGTTGCATGGGCCACATTCAGCTCCCTCTTGAATATATCGAACAAACTGGCCCCAACAGCTTTCTGTGAGAGAGAATTCCATAGATTCACAACTCTCTGAGTGAAGAAATACTTCTCTATCTCAGCCCTGAATGGCTTACTCCTTAAACTTAGATTGTAACCCCTAATTTTGGATGTCCCCAGCATTGGGAGCATTCTTCTTGACCAGTCACACAGTCACACCAAGAATTTATATGTTGTTATGAGATCTACACCACCCCCCCAACCAGTTCTTCTAAATTCCAATGAGTACAAGCCCAGTCAATCCAATCTTTTTCATATTTTAGTTCTATTCTTCCAGAAATTAGACTGGTGACTTTCACTGGACTCTCTCAATGGTAAGAATGCCCTTCCTCAGACTAGAATACTCTGCACACAGTACTCAAAGTATGGCCTCACTAAAGCCCTGTATAACTGCAGCAAGACATTCACACTCCTATACTCAAATCCTGTTTGCAAGGAAGGCCAACATGCCATTAGCTTTTCTCTCTGCCTACGGCAGCTGAATACCAACCTCCAGCAACTGTTCCACCACATTCAACCTCACATTTATCCAAATTTACCAAGTATTTTCCACTCAGGCAGTCTGTCCAAGTCATCCTGCAGCCTCTTAACATCCTCCTTGCAGCACACACTGCCACCCAGCTTCGTGTTGTCTGCACTTTTGGAGACATTGCATTTAATTCCTTTGTCCAAATTGTTATTGTAAATTGTGAGTCAAGAGTATGATGCTGGAAAAGCACAGCAGATCAGGCAGCATCTGAGGAGCAGGAGAATCGAAGTTTCAGGCATAAGCCCTTCATCAAGAATCATTCAAAAGGTCCTGTTTATTCCAAATCTCTGCTTCCTGTCTGCCAACCAAATCTCTATCCACATCAATACATTGCTGATACCATGAGCTTTAATTTTGCTTACTAATCTCTTTGCTTACTAAAACCTTGTCAAATGCATTTTGAATGTCCAGATACGCAACAATTACTGATTCACCCTTGTCTACTCTACTAGTCACATCCTCAAAAAATTCCAGAAGTTTTGTCTTGCATGATTTCCCTTTAGAGGGATCAATCCATGCTGACTTGGAATGATTCTGTCACTGTTTTTTAAATGCTCAGTTATTATATCCTTAATAATTGACTCCAGCAATTTCCCGACGACCGATCTCACGTTAACTGGCCTATAATTCCCTGTTTTCGCTCTCTCTCCCTTTTTACAAAATAAGGCTATGTTAGCTATTCTGCTATCCATTGGAACTCTTCCAGAGCCTGGAGAATCTTGGAAAGTGATCACCAATGCATCCACTATTTCTAGGGCCACGTCTTGAAGTACTCAGGGATACAGAGCATCAGGGCCTTGTGCCTTTGTGGGTTTTAATCCCATCAGTTTCCCCAATACCATTTCCTGACTAAATGTTATTTGTAGGAGAAAGTGAGCACTGCAGATGCTGGAGATCAGAGCTGAACAATGTGGTGCTGGAAAAGCGCAGCAGGTCGGGCAGCATTCAAGGAGCAGGAGAATCGACGTTTCGGGCGTAAGCCCTTCTTCAGGAATGAGGAGGGTGTGCCAAGCAGGCTAAGATAAAAGGTAGGGAGGAGGGACTTGGGGGAGGGGCGTTGGGAATATGATAGGTGGAAGGAGGTTAAGGTGAGGGTGATAGACCGGAGAGGGGGTGAGGGCGGAGAAGTCGGGAAGAAGATTGCAGGTCAAGAACGCGGTGCTGAGTCCGAGGGTTGGGACTGAGATAAGGTGGGGGGAGGGGAAATGAGGAAGCTGGAGAAATCTGCATTCATCCCTTGTGGTTGGAGGGTTCCTAGGCAGAAGATGAGGCATTCTTCCTTCAGGCGTCATGTTGCCATGGTCTGGCGATGGAGGAGGCCAAGGACCTGCATGTCCTTGGCGGAGTGGGAGGGGAGTTAAACTGTTCAGCCACAAGGCGGTTGGGTTGGTTGGTGCGGGTGTCCCAGAGGTGTTCTCTGAAACGTTCCGCAAGTAGGCGGCCTGTCTCCCCAGTGTAGAAGAGGCCACATCGGGTGCAGCGGATGCAGTAAATGATGTGTATGGAGGTGCAGGTGAATTTGTGATGGATATGGAAGGATCCCTTGGGGCCTTGGAGGGAAGTAAGGAGTGAGGTATGGGCGCAAGTTTTGCATTTCTTGTGGTTGCAGGGGAAGGTGCGGGAGTGGAGGTTGGGTTGGTGGGGGGTGTGGACCTGATGAGGGAGTCGCAGAGGGAATGGTCTTTCCGGAACGCTGATAGGGGAGGGGAGGGAAATATATCCCTGGTGGTGGGGCCAGTTTGGAGGTGGCGGAAATGACGATGGATGATGCAATGTATCTGGAGGTTGGTGGGGTGGTAGGTGAGGACCTGTGGGGTTCTGTCCTGGTGGTGATTGGAGGGGCGGGGTTCAAGGGCGGAGGAGCGGGAAGTGGAGGAGATGCGGTGGAGAGCATTGTCAACCACGTCTGAGGGGAAATTGCGGTCTTTGAAGAAGATCTTTGAACAACATCTCTTTCCAATCCTCCCACTTCCTCCAAACCAAAGGAGTAGCCATGGGCACCTGCATGGGCCCCAGCTATGCCTGCCTCTTCGTCGGATATGTGGAACAGTCCATCTTCTGCAGCTGCACTGGCACCACCCCACACCTTTTCCTCCACTACATCGATGACTGTATCAGCGCTACCTTATGCTCCCACGAGGAGGTTGAACAGTTCATCCACTTTACTAACACCTTCCACCCCGACCTCAAATTTACCTGGACCGTCTCAGACTCCTCCCTCTCCTTCCGAGACCTCTCCATTTCTATCTCTAGCGACCGACTCAACACGGACATTTACTATAAACCGACCAACTCCCACAGCTACCTAGATTAACCTCCTCCCACCCTGCCCCCTGTAAAAATGCCATCCCATATTCCCAATTCCTTCGCCTCCACCGCATCTGCTCCCAGGAGGACCAGGAGGACAAATTCCAATATCGAACAACCCAGATGGCCTCCTTCTTCAAAGGCCTTCCCCTGCAACTGCAAGAAATGCAAAACGTGCACCCACACCTCCCCCCTCACTTCCCTCCAAGGCCCAAAGGGACCCTTCCATATCCGTCACAAATTCACCTGCACCTCCACACACATCATTTACTGCATCCGCTGCACCCGATGTGGCCTCCTCTACACTGGGGAGACAGGCCGCCTACTTGCGGAACATTTCAGAGAACACCTCTGGGACACCCGCACCAACCAATCCAACCGCCCTGTGGCTGAACAATTTAACTCCCCCTCCCACTCCGCCAAGGACATACAGGTCCTTGACCTCCTCCATCGCCAGACCATGGCAACACGACGCCTGGAGGAAGAGCGCCTCATCTTCTGCCTAGGAACCCTCCAACCACAAGGGATGAATGCAGATTTCTCCAGCTTCCTCATTTCCCCTCCCCCCACCTTATCTCAGTCCCAACCCTCGGACTCAGCACCGCCTTCTAGACCTGCAATCTTTTTCCCGACCTCTCCGCCCCCACCCCCTCTCCGGTCTATCACCCTCACCTTAACCTCCTTCCACCTATCGCATTCCCAACACCCCTCCCCCAAGTACTTCCTCCCTACCTTTTATCTTAGCCTGCTTGGCACACCCTCCTCATTCCTGAAGAAGGGCTTATGCCTGAAACGTCGATTCTCCTGCTCCTTGGATGCTGCCTGACCTGCTACACTTTTCCAGCAATACATTTTTCAGCACTAAATGTTATTTGTGTTGTCCTTAGTGAAGACAATGTTTTTGTTCAACTGGTCTTTGTTGTCCACTATGGAATTGCCTGATTCGCCTGATTCTTAGTCTACATTTGCCTTCACAGTCTTTTTCTTTTCACCTACCTATAGAAGCTTTTGCAGTCAGTTTTTATGTTATCCGCAAGCTTACTCTTGTATTCTATTTTTCCCTTCTGAATTAAACCCTCTGTCCTCCTCTGCTGAATTTTAAATTTCTCCTCGTCCTTAGGTTTTTGCTTTCTCTGGCCAATTTATATGCCTCCTCTTTGGCTTTAACCCGATCCCTGATTTCCCTTGCATAGTTAAGCCACCTTTCCTGTTTTACTCTTATATCTGCCGTCAACCCCTTATGTATCCTTGGCAAGCTTATCCCAACCAAAGAATGCCTCATACAATCAAAGTTATCTTTCTTCAAGTTCAGACCCCTCGTCTCAGATTTAACTGTATCACACTCTATCTTAATTAAGACTTTTACCATATTATCTTCACTCTTCCCCAAATAATCTCTCACCACAATGTTGCTAATTAATCTTTTCTCATTACACAATACCCTGTCTAGGATGGTTTGCTCTATAGTTAGTTCCTTGACATATTGGTCAAGGAAACCATCTGTCACACATTCCAAGAACTCATTCACCATTGCATTGTTACCAGTTTGGTTAGTCCAATCAAAATGCAGATTGAAGTTACCCATAATAACTGCAGTACCCTTACTGCACATATTTCTAATTTCCTGTTTGGTGCTATCCCCAACCTCACAACTGCTGTTTGGTTGTCTGTTCAACTCTCACGAACATTTGTTTTCCCCTTTTGTTTTCCTGTAGCTGCACCCAATGAAATTCCACATTGTCCAATGCCCTTCCTTACAATTGTGTTAATAACATCTTTAACGAGCAATACTACCTCACCTTCCTTTCCTTTCTGCCTATCTTTCCTGAAAATAGAATACCCTGGACATTGAATTTCCATTCTTGGTCACCCTGGAGCCAGGTCTCTGTGATCCCAATTACACCATATTCATTAATAACTGTCTGCAGTTACTTCATCCACCTTATTACAAATGCTCCTCCTATTGAGACACGGAGCATGCAGGCTTATTTTTAAAAAAAACTTTCATTGCCCTTTTTGATTTACGATGGAACGTGGCCTTTTTTGAGTTTTTTCATTTGGTTTCTATACATTGCATAATATCATCACCGTTGCAATGTATCTTGCTGCCATCCTGTTTCACAGCCTGAGACCATAAGATGTAGGTGTTGAAGTTGGCCATCATCTCATTGTGTATGTTCCACCATTTAATGAAATTGTGTCTGATCCAATAATCCTCAAATCCACTTTTCTACCTTTTCCTCATAAACTTTGATTGTCTTACAGATTAAAAATCTGTCCACCTCAGCCTTTAACATAATTTACAACCCAACCTCAACAGTCCCTGACTGTATCGATTCCCACAGATTCAATCCCCTTTGACAGAATAAATTCCTCCTCATCTATTTCTTAGATTGAGTGAGTTCTAAAATTGTGCCCTCAAATCCAAAACAACCTTTGAGTAAAATAGTTTGAACAAGACATTCCTACTTTTAAAGATGTGCTGGCTTTGGAAGGGGCCCAAAGGACCTTTACGAGAATGATCTCAGTAATGAATGGCTTCTCACATGAGGAGTGGTTGAAGACCCTCTGGATCTGTACTTGATGGAGTTTAGAAGGATAAGACCAAAGTTCTTTTTGCCCTTTCTATTACATGCTCAACTCGGATGCTACCTTTTTGTGATTCATGTCTATTCACTGTGCCCTTCTCTTTGTCAGATTTCCTGTAAATGGCAATGGATACAAACTGAAAATTACAAGTTATCAAATTTCAGACCTTTTCTCTTTATTCATGTGAGATGAATCACTACTGCCTGGGCTGATACTTATTGCCAATCATGTTTCTCCTGAGAAGGTGGAGCTAAACTGCCTACTTGAACTGCTGTAGTCCATGTGCCGTTTGATGTAGCCCACAATACTGTAAGGGAAAGAGTTCCAGGATTTTTGACTCAGTGACACTGAAGTTACAACAATATGTTTTGAAGTCAACATAGCAACTGGATTGGAGGAATACATGCAGGTGTTGCTGGTGGTATTCTCATTTATCTGTGACCTTTGTCTCTTTAAATGAAAGGAATTATAGACTTAGAAGGTACTGTCTTAGTGAATCAGTGAATTGGTGAATTGGTGAATTGATGTTGAAGAATTTCAATCAACAACTTATCTAACTCTGTCTTAAACACTCTCAATGACATGGTTTTTACAGCCCTCAGCAGCAATGAATCGCATAGATTAGCTACTGGTTGGCTGAAGAAATTCCTCCTCTTCCCAATTCAAAAGGGCCATTCTTTTACTCTGAGGCTGTGGTTCCAGATCCTCATCTCTTCTACTAGTGGAAACAACTACTCCAAATCCACTCAATCCTGGCCTCTCAGAATTCTATAAGTTTGAATCAGATTACTAAACTCCATCAATTACAGATCCAGAGTCTTCAGCTGCTCCTCATGTGACAAGCATTTCATCCCTGAAATCATTCTTATAAAGGTCTGCTGGACCCCTTCCAAGGCCAGCACATCCTTCCTTAGATATTGGACCCAACACTCCTGATTTTCCAAATGCAGTCAGACCAGAGGACTAAGCAGCCTGAGCAGCGCATCTTCACTCTGGTATTCTTGCCCAGTTAAAATGAATTATCACTTTGCAAATGCCTTTCTAACTGCCAATTGAACCTACATATTAATCTTAATGGAATTCTGAACTAGAACTCCTAAGTCTCTTTGTTGCTTCAATTTTCTGACGTCTTTCTCCATTCAGAAAACAGTCTACTCCTCTACTTTTCCTACCAAGGTGCCTAATCTCAGTTTTTCACACTATTTTTCATCTGCCACTTCTTTGCCCACTGTTCTAGATTGTCCAAGTCCTTCTGCAGCCTCCCCACTTCCTCAACACCACTTGTCCCTCCAACTATCTTTGTTCATCTGCAAACGTAGCAACAATGCAGTCAATTCACTCATCTAGATCATTCATGTAAAGTGTGAATAGTTATGCTCCAAACACTGAACCCGACAGAAAGTTACCAGCTGCCATCCTATCAAAGAATCGTTTAGCCCCACTCTCTGACTTCTGCCAGTCAGGCAATCATCTATCCATGCCAGCACCATAAAAAAAACAGCCTTTCTCACCTTACCTCACAAAATAGCTGAATGTAAATGATAACTCTGCTGGATCACTTCAATATGTTTTGGTTAAAGCAAGAAAGATGTATTTACTGTTAGTATTTCCATAAATCTACTTCTGTGCAATGGTGATTCCAGTTGCTAAAGAAATACATTCATGTAGGCACTTAGCACCTATTGGGAGATTAATTCATGTTGTGGATTCTCATGTCACTCTTGTTGGCAAGAAAGCAGTTCCACAGGCACAAGTTAGGCTAATTACTTTTGGAAAAATGCACCTGACAGCTCAGAATCAGGGTTTTCATCAGACATTCAGTAAAGAGTACATCAAACTGAAAAGAAGATTGGGACATTGTTACCTTTATAGTTCCAGAACTTCCCTTTCCAGGCATCACGTTTGAGCAAGTAAGGAAATATATTTGTACTGTATAGAATAACAAAGTTTATCTTCTAAGAACTGCACTGTTACTAAAGAAACACAACCAGCCACTATGAGCATGGGACATATGCACATCTTTGGGAGAAAAGCAAGCTTTCCTTTGCCCAAGATGACACTGTCCATTCTGTGTTGATCAACATTTTTAAATGCGGACAGGAGATGAGTCGATGGTTAGAAGGCAAGCAGACATAGAAATGATTCAATTTTGTGGTAATACAATAGCTCCTGAGGAATTGTGATATTCGGAAGACAACTGGGCTAGGATGTAAAAGAAAGATTGGTTGGATTTTAAATGTACTGTTGAAATCATTTATTTCATCCATTAAAAAGCTGTTAGTTGTTTAAGATGTACACAATTGCTCACTCTGATATTTGTAGCTTCAGCTTAAATTTAAGAAAAATATAAGAATATTAAAGCATTTGTTGCACAAGAACACCACCATGAACGCTGCAATCGCATTGATGCAATGCTGGTGTTTCATTATTGTTTCTTGTTCTGTGTACAATCTGCACAAAATATCTCTCAAGGTGACTTATTATGGAAATTTCTTCTTAAAAAGAAAAAGTTAAATAAACTGCGGCTAAGCTGAAGCTTTGTTCTGAGAAATAATAATTGTGTTTCTCTGAGCTTCCTACCTTCTGTATATCTAAAATAGTGACATGGAGGTACGTTAGGATCACAAAAAGAAGCTGAAACTTCAAAAGAAAGAAGAAAGAAGTATGTTCTTTTCTCTCTTTATTAAAGTCTCTTGACTTCAGTTCCCTCCGGAAGTAATCCAGACCGACACAGTTTCTGATCTTCAAAATTCTCATTTCATGATTAGAGCACAGGGAAAATAAATACTTCTGGAGAAAGCAAATTAACTCAGTCAATGAAACTGGCAGAGCTCATTTTAGGAAGAAAAAATATCAGTCAAGTAATACTGAAAGCAATTATTTAGCTTTGCAATATTCTTGAACATACAGAGATTTAAAGAAATGGGAATAGAGTTGCTAGTATATTGTGCCCTTGATGACCACCTGACAGTCCAAAGCACTTTGCAACCAATTAAACATTTTGAAATGTTGTCACCACCATAATAGAAAAAATGTTTGCAGACCAATATTTGCAGACCAAGATGCCACAATCAGCAAAATACTGCAGATGCTGGAAATTTGAAACAAAAACAGAAAATGCTGGAAAAATTCAACATGTCTGGCAACATCAGTGGAGAGAGAAACAAAGTAGTTAAGGTTATGAATTTGTTAAGTGTGTACAGAATTTGTTAAGTGTGTACAAGAAAATTTTCAGATTCAGTATGTGGATGTACCTACGAGAGAAGTTGCAAAACTTGACCTACTCTTGGGAAATAAGGCAGGGCAGGTGACTGAGGTGTCAGTGGGGGAGCACTTTGGGGCCAGCAACCATAATTCTATTAGATTTAAAATAGTGATAGAAAAGGATAGACCAGATCTAAAAGTTGAAGTTCTAAATTGGAGAAAAGCCAATTTTGACGGTATTAAGCAGGAACTTTCAAAAGCTGATTGGGTGCAGATATTCACAGGTAAAGGGATGACTGGAAGGATATGGAAGATATAGAAAGTAGTGAAATAGATGTGACACCTTGCAAAATGTCCATATTATAGAGGAGGAAGTGCTAGATGTCTTGAAACGCATAAAGGTGGATAAATCCCCAGGACCTGATCAGATGTACCCTAGAACTCTGCGGGAAGCTAGAGAAGTGATTGCTGGGCCTCTTACTGAGATATTTGTATCATTGATAGTCACAGGTGAGGTGCCGGAAGACTGGAGGTTGGCTAACGTAGTGCCACTCTTTAAGAAAGGTGTCAAGGACGAGCCAGGGAACGATAGACCAGTGGGCCTGACGTCGGTGGTGGGCAAGTTGTTGGAGGGAATCCTGAGGTACAGGATATACTTGTATTTGGAAAGGCAAGGACTGATTAGGGATAGTCAACACAGCTTTGTGCTTGGGAAATCATGTCTCACAAATTTGATCGAGTTAATTGAAGAAGTAATAAAGAGGATTGATGAAGGCAGAGTGGTAGATGTGATCTATATGGACTTCAGTAAGACATTCGACAAGGTTCCCCATGGGAGACTGGTTAGCAAGGTTAGATCTCATGGAATAAAAGGAGAACTAGCCATTTGGATACAGAACTGTCTCAAAGGTAGAAGACAGAGGGTGGTGGTGGAGGGTTAGTTTTCAGATTGGAGGCCTGTGATCAGTGGAGTGCCACAAGGATTGGTGCTGGATCCTCTACTTTTTGCCATTTACATAAATGATTTGGATGCGAGCATAAGCGGTATAGTTAGTAAGTTTGCAGATGACACCAAAATTGGAGGTGTAGTGGACAGCAAAGAGGGTTACCTCAGATTACAACAGGATCTGGACCAGATGGGCCATTGGTCCGAGAAGTGGCCGATAGAGTTTAATTCAGATAAATGTGAGATGCTGCATTTTGGGAAAGCAAATCTTAGCAGGACTTATACACTTAATGGTAAGGTCCTAGGGAGTGTTGCTGAACAAAGATCTTGGAGTGCAAATCCATAGCTCCTTGAACACAAAGCTGTTTTCCCCGGGAAACATTGAGGAGCTCAAGAGGGACTACGCAGGTTGGAGAACCGTGAAGCCCTCTTTGAATCCCCAGCGGACTGGTGGGAAACAGTAAAAGGGAACATCAAGAGGTTCTTTATCTTCAAAGGTGTTCAGGAGGCGAGAGAGAGGTGGGGAAAACTGTCCCAGCTCCAGGAAAGTATGCAGAACCTGCTCCTGCTGCAGACGATGGAGGTGGATGTCACGGAGGACCTCAAGGAGGTGAAGGGCCAGCAAGCCTCGCTCTTTGCCTCAGAGGCCTCCAAGATAATCTTTCGGTCCAGGGTCCGCTCGGTGAATCAAGACGAGACGTGCTCACATTTCTTCTTCCAGAAGGTGCACAAAGAGAGCTCCATGCTCAGCAGCCTGAAGGAAGATAACGTCATCTCAGGCTGACGTCATGAGGATCAGTAAATCCTTCTATGCCAGTCTGTATGGCGTGAAGCCAACCGACAGCACGGCCTCCCAGTCGTTCCTGTCCTCTATCACGGAGGTCTTAGACGACAGAACACGGGAGAGGCTGGACCAGCCGCTATCTCTGGACGAGCTGACCAAGGCCCTCGAGTCCTTCGAAAAGAATAAAACTCCCAGAAGCGACGGCTTACTGGTCGAGCTCTATTCTGCTCTGTAGGACTTGATTGGCCAGGACCTGCTGGAGGTGTATGTCAGTATGCTTCGGGCAGGTACCATGAGCGAATCCATGAGGAAAGGCATCATCACCCTCATCTACAAGCAGAAGGGGGAGAGGGAGGAACTCAAAAATTGGAGACCAATCTCACTGTTGAATGCGGATTACAAAATTATGTCAAAGGTAATCGCCAACCGGGTCAGGTCTGCTCTGGGGTCGGTGATTCACCCTGACCAAACCTGTGCTGTGCCGGGCAGGAAGATCGCTGAGTGTCTCGCACTCCTCAGGGGTACGATCGCTTACGTGCAGGACAGAGGGTTGGACACCTGCCTGATCAGCCTGGACCAGGAGAAAGCCTTTGACAGGATATCACACAGGTGTATGAGAGATGTTCTCTCCAAAATGGGCTTTGGGGAGGGAATCTGCAATTGGATCAGACTGCTCTACACCAACATTGTCATTGCAGTCTCAATCAATGGGTCGGAATCAGATAGCTTCCCAGTCAGATCTGGAGTCAGGCAGGGCTACCCTCTCTCTCCTGCCTTGTTTGTGTGCTGCAGTCCATCAGGAAGGATGCGAGCCTGAGAGGGGTGACTATTCCTGGCAGCGGGGACCTACAGGTGAAGGCCTCCCTGTACATGGATGACGTTGCCGTTTTCTGCTCGGATCCGCTGTCCATGCGCAGACTCATGTGCATATGTGACCAGTTCGAACGGGCCTCGGGGGGCAAGGTAAACCGAGGCAAGAGCGAGGCTATGCTCTTCGGGAACTGGGCCGACCAATCCTCGATCCGCTTCACCGTCAGGACCGACCACCTGAAGGTGCTGGGTATTTGGTTCGGAGGGGCTGGGGCGTGTGCCAAGTCTTGGGAGGAGTGTATCAACAAAGGGAGGCAGAAACTGGGCAGATGGAAGCTACTGTCGCTCTCCATTGCGGGAAAAAACCTGGTCATCAGGTGTGAGGCACTGTCATTGCTGTTATACGTGGCACACGTCTGGTCTATTCCCAGAACCTGTGCCGCTGCAGTCACCCGGGCCATCTTCCAGTTTATATGGAGGTCAAAGATGGACCGGGTCCGAAGGGACTTGCTGTACAAAGATCTGGGCAACGGGGGAAAAAAATACACCCAATGCCACCCTCACCCTGATGGCCACCTTTGTGTGTGGCTGCATCAAGCTGTGCGTGGATCCCCGGTAGGCAAACACCAAGTGTTACTACGTACTGAGGTTCTACCTGTCCCCGGTGTTGCGAAGGATGCACCTGGCCTCGCTGCCGTGGAACGCTCCGAGTAGTTGGACCGTTCCGTATCACCTGTCCTTCGTGGAGAAGTTTATGAAGAAAAACACAAGTCCATCAGGAAGTGGTCAGCACGTAGTGTCCTTGTGACCCTTCGGGAAAAGGAGAGGGCGGATCCTATCGAGCGGTTCCCTGAGCAGACTGTCAAAGCTATTTGGCAGAATGCCTCATTGCCAGAACTTTCCAACAAGCACCAAGACATGGCTTGGCTGGTGGTGAGAAGGGCTTTGCCTGTGAGATCCTTTATGCACGCCCAGACTCTCAGCCGCACCGCACGCTGCCCTCGAAGCGGCTGCGGGGGGGACAAGACTGTCACACACCTCCTTCTGGAATGTGCCTACGCAGAAGAAGTCTGGAGAGGAATGCAGCGGTGTTTGTCGAGGTTCATCCCGAGCAGCGCCGTGACGCGGGACTCCGTGCTCTACGGCCTGTTCCCTGGGACGCACACCGAGACGAACATCAACTGCGCCTGGAGGATCATCAACTCGGTGAAGGACGCTCTCTGGGTGGTCCGAAACCTGTTGATCTTCCAGCTAAAGGAGTTGACCCCGACTGAGTGTTGCAGACTGGCACATTCCAAGGTCTAGGACTACATGTTGAGGGATGCGCTGAAGCTTGGGGCAGCTGCCGCCAAGGCACGGTGGGGAAAGACCACCGTGTAACATCTGTCTGCCTAAAGAAGAACAGGGGGCCCGCGCAGTCATTTGGGCTCTGCTGACGCCTCAGCTAATAATGTAATCGTACAGACCTGTAAATAGGAATGATTACTCTGTTTTCGGTATGCAAACAAATGGAATGTTTACATATGTATGGCATGTCCAGTTGTACAGATCATCAAAGTATTTTATGAATAAAGTATATTTTTGAAATAAAAAAAATACTGGGTTCTGCTGAAGCCACAGCTAAATAATAAGAGACTGGATGGTTAATAAAGGGAACTATAAATAGGATAACTGTAAATTTGATTAATTCAATCTGTTCTTTGTAATGTCAAGACATGCAATGTATATATCTATGAATAACATGACAAATTGTACAAGTACCAAAGATTTATTTCAATGAATAAAGTATATTTTGAAATTTAAAAAAATCCATAGCTCCTTGAAAGTGGAGTCACAGGTGAATAGGATAGTGAAGAAGGCGTTTGGTATGCTTTCTTTTATTGGTCAGAGTATTGAGTACAGGAGTTGGGACTTCATGTTGCAACTGTACAGGACATTGGTTAGGCCACTGTTGGAATATTGCTTGCAATTCTGGTCTCCTTTCTATTGGAAATATGTTGTGAAACTTGAAAGGGTTCAGAAGAGATTTACAAGGATGTTGCCAGGGTTGGAGGATTTGAGCTATAGGGTGAGGCTGAACAGGCTGTGTTTGTTTTTCTTGGAACGTTGGAGGCTGAGGGGTGACCTTATAAAGTTTAAAAAAATATGAGGGGCATGGATAGGATAAATAGACAAAGTCTTTTCACTGTGGTGGAGGAGTACAGAACTAGAGGGCATAGGTTTAGAATGAGATGGGAAAGATATGAAAGAGACCCAAGGGGCAACGTTTTCATGCAGAGGGTGGTACGTGTATGGAATGGGCTGCCAGAGGAAGTGGTGGAGGCTGGTACAATTGCAACAGTTAGGAGGCATCTGGATGGGTATATGAATAGGAAGGGTTTGGACTGATATGGGCCAGGTGCTGGCAGTGGGACTAGATTGGATTGGGATATCTGGTCGGCATGGACGAGTTGGACTGAAGGGTCTGTTTCCCTGCTGTACATCTCTATGACTCTGTGACTCTGTGAATTCTGTTTGACTGTTCTTCCTGATTTCAAAAAGAGTGTCATATTAGACTTGAAATGTTTACCCTGTTTCTCGCTCCACAAATGTTGCCTCATCTATTCAGTTTTTCCACCACGTTTTTGTTTTATCCCACAAATAATGACAAATCAATTTATTTTCCGCTGTTGAATAAGGGGTAAAATGCTTGGACTTATACACTTAATGGTAAGGTCTTGGGGAGTGTTGCTGAACAAAGAGACCTTGGGGTGCAGGTTCATACTTCCTTGAAAGTAGAGTCGTAGGTAGATAGGATAGTGCAGAAGGCATTTGCCATGCTTTCCTTTATTGGTCAGAACATTGAGTTCAGGAGTTGGAATATCATGTTGCTGCTGTACAGGATATTGGTTAGGCCACTTTTGGAACGTTGTGTGCAGTTCTGGTCTCCCTCCTATTGGAAGGATGTTGTGAAACTTGAAAGGGTTCAGAAAGGATTTACAAGGATGTTGCCAGGGTTGGAAGGTTTGAGCAATAGGGAGAGGCTGAATAGGCTGGGGCTGTTTTCACTGGAGTGTCAGAGGCTGACGGGTGACCTTACAGAGGCTTATAAAATCATGAGGGGCATGTATAGGGTAAATAGACCAGAATTGGAATTGTATCATGTTCCTTCATTTTGCTTATTTAAATCCTGGAATTCCTTTCCAAACAGACCTCTGGGCATTCCTTCACTCCAGGACTTAGAGTTACAACATGGAAATAGGCACTTTGGTCCAATCTTTCCATGCCAACCAGATGTTCTAAGCTGATCTCGTCCTATTTGCCAGCATTTGAGCCATTTCCCTCTAAATCATCCTACTCATTTACTCATGTGATGCCTTTTAAATGTTGTAATTCTACTCACCTACATGACCTCCTCTAGCATCTCGTTCCATGCATGCACCACCCTCTGCATAAAATGTTGCCCCTCAGATTCCTTTAAACCTATGCCATTTTGGATTCCACTATTCTGGGAAAATGACCTTGGCTATTCATCCTAAACATGTCCCTTATGATTTTATAGACCTCTATAAGTTCAGTCTCAGCCTCCAACATTCCAAGGATAAAAGTCCCAATCTATTCTGTCTTTCCCTGTAACTCAAATCCTCCAATCCTGGCAACATCCTTGTAAATCTTTTCTGAACCCTTTAAAGTTTAGAGGTTCAAGAATGCAGTTCAGTACCATGTTCTCAGGAATAATTTAGGATAGACAATAAATGCATCCCAGGAACATACTAAAGATGTTTTTACTTGATAACATGCCATCCTTCCTTTTAGTAAAGCTCTCCCACCACAAAGTTGCTCGAAGTCAAAGATCATTTTGTTAAATATCAAAGGTCTCCTTGTTGTGTGGCATTTCATTTCCATAATGTCATGTGTTTACCATCAAACATTTATCATGCATTATTAGCTCAAAGTTAAAGAGCAACAATTTTTACCTCAAAGGTGTGTCATACTTGAATCAAGAGGCAGAAAATTGGTGAAAATAAATCTTGAAAACAATCAATCCTGAAAGAGTCATGGGAAACTATCAAATAAATGGGAGAAAGCCAGGCAGATAAATCACTCAAACATTTTTTTCTCAGGAAACATTTTAATTGAAGATTTTATGTTCCAGCCGATACATAGAGCTGTATCTTTAAAGACTGTACATGGATCTAAGGTGTGAATTCCTCCAGAGGTGAAATTGCAAAGTTCCTGAGAATTTGCTGAATAATCCACTTGATGGAATCACCACAACACCCTCTATGTCAAATTCCAATGGACAAAATGAGGACTCCTTGAAGAGACAGTTTTCCACTGCAGACCCTGCCTCCTCCAAATGGCAGAGCAGAATTGACAGTGTCCGATATCTGATGGATGAGGGGAAGAGGAGATTATACAGCTCAGGCTGGACAGGAAAGCTCTGTGGACAAAGTGGAACAGCAAGGAGTGAAGACTTGAGAAAGATAACTTTATTTCTTTAAATTTTTCATATCAGCCTGCTCAGATATGCCCAAATACAACCTTTGGAACAGTTGGGACTTGAACCTGGACCTCCTGGCTCAAAGATAGGAATGTTAAAACAGCACTACAAAAGAGCACACTTTATCTATTTATATTTTTTAATCAACCTGCTCAGAGATGTTATTACACATTTCTGGAACAGGTGGGACTTGAACCTGGGCCTTCTGTCTTTGATGTAGGCACAGCACCAGTGCATCACAGCAACCCTCACTGTATTTATTTATTTATTTTTATTTGTTTTTGTCTGTTAATGTATTTGGAAGTGTTAACACAAACAGCCAAATGTCTTTTTTCCCACCACCAAATTACTCATTGTACTTTTAAATAATTATACCTCCATAACCAGTGCTCCTCAAACATTCCAGAAGATTCCCCTGGCCTCGGAAACTACTCAGATGCCATTAGCCATGCGGCTGATGCAGCTGCCACACCCACGCTGTCTGATGATGTCACTTCTGCCCCCATCATGGCCACTCCCAAAACCACTTCCGCCCCACACAATTCCTCATGCATCACACGTGACATCACTTCTGCCCCTCACGTAATCGCTGATGCCACACGCTCAGTGATGTCTGCCACCCCTACTGCTGTGGTCACCACCACTTCCGCCCCCACCAGTGCCACTCACCTGCATTCTGCTGACACGCCCCCCACACACCCCACTGTCACTATCCCCACCCCCCAGAACCCCGAGGGGAACACTATCCCTGCTCATGACTCCACCCCCATTCCCCCCACCACCTGCCCCCACTCCCAGCTCCACACCCACACCAGATCCCAGCTCCCAGCCCTGCCGAGTTTTCACCATCCCTCCAGACCTCCCCTCACTGAGGACGAACGATCAGTCCTCAGCAAAGGACTCACCTTCATCCCCCTCCGTCCATGCATCAATGAATTTAATACACGCCGTGACGTCGAACAATTCTTCCATCGCCTCCACCTCCGAGCTTACTTTCACTATCAGGATTCACGCCCACCTTCCGAGGACCCCTTCGCCCACCTCCAACACACTGCATCCACCTGGACACCCCGCGCTGGCCTATACCTGCCCTCGACCTCTTCATTTCCAACTGCCGCTGGGACATTAACTGCCTCAACCTGTCTACCCCACCTCCCCCACTCCAACCTCTCACTCTCACAACGCGCAGCCCTCCAATCCCCCTGTTCCAATCCCAACCTCACCAACAAGCCAGCGGATAAAGGGGATGCAGTGGTAGTCTGGCGCACTGACCTCTACACCACTGAAGCCAAATGCCAACTCGAAGACACCTCTTCTTACTGCCCCCTCGACCATGACCCCAACCCCCATCACCAAACCATCATCTCCCAGATCATATAGAAACTCATCACCTCAGGAGATCTCCCACCTACAGCTTCCAACCTCATAGTCCGGGAACCCCGCACTGCCCAGTTCTACCTCCTTCCCAAGATCCACAAGCCTGACCACCCCTCAGCATGCGCCTGCCCCACTGAACTCATCTCTACCTACCTTGACACTGTCCTATCTCCCCTAGTCCAGGAACTCCCCACATACGTTCAAGATACTACCCACGCCCTCCACCTCCTCCAAGACTTCCGTTTCCCCGGCCCCCAACGCCTCAACTTCACCATGGATATCCAATCCCTCTATACCTCCATCCACCATGACCAGGGCCTCCAAGCACTCTGTTTTTTCCTCTCCAGACGTCCCCAACAGTACCCTTCCACCGACACTCTCATTCGTTTGGCCGAACTGGTCCTCACCCTTAACAATTTCTCCTTTGAATCCTCCGCCTGCCCACGTAGAACAGTTGATCTTCCGTAATTACATCGGCACCACTCTCCACCTCTTCCTCCGCTACATTGATGACTGCATTGGCGCCACCTCATGCTCCCTCAAGGAAGTTGAGCAATTCATCAACTTCACCAACACATTCCACCCTGACCTTAAATTTACCTGGACCATCTCTGACACCTCTCTCCCCTTCCTGGACCTCTCCATCTCCATTAATGACGACCGACTTGACACTGACATTTTTTACAAACCCACCGATTCCCTCAGCTACCTGGATTACACCTCTTCCCACCCTACCTCTTGCAAAAATGCCATCCCGTATTCCCAATTCCTCCACCTCTGCCATATCTGTTCCCAGGAGGACCAGTTCCACCACAGAACACACCAGATGGCCTCCTTCTTTAGAGACCGCAATTTCCCTTTCCACATGGTTAAAGATGCCCTCCAACGCAGCTCGTCCACATCCCGCACCTCCGCCCTCAGACCCCAACCCTCCAACCGTAACAAGGACAGAACGCCCCTGGTGCTCACCTTCCATCCTACCAACCTTCGCATAAACCAAATCATCCGCCGACATTTCTGCAACCTCCAAACAGACCCCACCAACAGGGATATGTTTCCCTCCCCACCCCTTTCTGCCTTCCGCAAAGACCGTTTCCTCCGTGACTACCTGGTCAGGACCACGCCCCCCCTACAACCCACCCTCCCATCCTGGCACCTTCCCCTGCCACCGCAGGAACTGTAAAACCTGCGCCCACACCTCCTCCCTCACCTCCATCCAAGACCCTAAAGGAGCCTTCCACATCCATCAAAGTTTTACCTGCACATCCACTAATATCATTTATTGTATCCATTGCTCCCGATGCAGTGTCCTCTACATTGGGGAGACTGGACGCCTCCTAGCAGAGCGCTTTAGGGAACATCTCCGAGACACCCGCACCAATCAACCACATCGCCCTGTGGCCCAACATATCAACTCGCCCTCCCACTCTGCTGAGGACATGGAGGTCTGGGCCTCCTTCACCGCCGCTCCCTCACCACCAGACGCCTGGGGGATGAACGCCTCATCTTCCGCCTCGGAACATTTCAACCCCAGGGCATCAATGTGGATTTCAACAGTTTCCTCATTTCCCCTTCCCCCACCTCACCCTCGTTCCAAATTTCCAGCTCAGCACTGTCTCCATGACTTGTCCGGACTTGTCCTACCTGCCTATCTCCTTTTCCACCTATCCACTCCACCCTCTCCTCCCTCACCTATCACCTTCATCCCCTCCCCCACTCACCTATTGTACTCTATGCTACTTTCCCCTCACCCCCACCCTCCTCTAGCTTATCTCTCCATGCTTCAGGCTCTTTGCCTTTATTCCTGATGAAGGGCTTTTGCCCGAAACGTCGATTTCGCTGCTCCTTGGATGCTGCCTGAACTGCTATGCTCTTTCAGCACAACTGATCCAATACTTAAATCACCCTTGATTACTGAAATCATGAGCTGTGCCCAGCAAGGACAATGCAGGCCACCAAACTCTTTATCTCTTCATAGGGATACCACCTACATAATATTAGACACAATGGGTATACATTGACATGAAATTCTGAAGATCACCACCAAAAGTATGAAAGGGCAGAATAGCAGAATTTGTCTTAAATGGAGAAATGTTAAATCTAAAACTCTAAAATATATATGTCCACAAAATCTTTGAAAAGCAAATGGGGTTAAGACTGGTAGAGAAGGGAAAAAATAAAAAAAGAAAGAAATAAAGCAATTTTTTGATCAGAAATTTTTCACAGTGCTGTTAAATAAATAACCTTGTCCTACAGCTGGATAATACTGGACTTCTACAACAGCAATGTAAATCATTCATGAAAGAATATTGGCACTTACTTCCGCTCTCCTCCTACCTACTTTCCAGGAGGTGCAGAGCTTATTGATAAATTGTGTTGTTTAAAATTAAAAATCTGAGAGGTAGAAATACAGAGTGATCTGCGCATTTTTTCAAGCTTCTATAATAATTATTTGTCTAAGTAAAATTGCAACCTCATAGCTTACTTTCTGGTAATTAATCATAAAATACTTTGTTTTTCTCTCATGGGATATAGGTGTGGCTGCCTGGCCAGCACTTATTGTCCATCCCTAGTTGCCCTTCAGAAGGCAACTGCCTTCTTGAATTTCTACAGTCCACATGTTGTACGTCACCCACATTGCCTTAAGATAGGTCATTCAGGATTTTAACCCAGCGACTGTGGAGGAATGTATATTTCCAAGTCAGAATGGTGAGTAGCTTGGAGGGGAACTTGCCAGTGGTGGTGTTCCTATATCTACTGCTTTTGTTCTTCTCAATGGAAGTGGTTGTGAATTTGGGAGATGGTGTCTAGGGATCTTTTGTGAATTTCTGCAGTTCACTTTGTAGATAGTACACATTGCTGCTACTGAGCATCAGAGGTGGATGGAGTGGATGCTTGTGAATGTGGTGTGAACCAAGCAGGCAGCTTTATCCTGGATGGTGTCAGGCTTGTTGAGTGTTGTGGGAGTTACAGCAATCAAGGGAAATGTGAAGTATTCCATCACATGTCTGACTTATGCCTTGTAGTTGTTAGATAGGTTTTGAGGAGTCAGTGGTGAGTTGGTATGGTGGCACACTGACAAAGTGGTTAGCACTGCTACTTTACAGTGCCACGGATCTGGGTTCAATTCTAAGGTCTGATGACTATGTGTGGTGTTCACATGTCCTCCCTATATCTGGGTGGTTTTCTGCCAAGTGCTCTTGTTTTTGCCCCACAGTCCAAAGAAGTGCAGGTAGGTGGATTGACAATACTAAATTGTTCTATGCTGTCCAGGGATAAGAGGAGACTGATAGGACAGTGGCTGGCCAAGTTGGATTGTTATGTTTTTTTGTGTGCAGGACATGCCTAGGCAATTTTCCACATTGCTGGGTAGATGCCAATATTGTAACTGTATTAGAAGAGCTTGGCTATGAGAGAACAAAGTCTGGAGCACAAGTCTTCAGTATTTTTGCCAGAATCCTGTCAGGGCCGATAGGTTTTGAGATATTTAATGGCTTCAACGATTTTTTGATATCATTTAGAATTAATCAAATTGGCTGAAGACAGGCATCTGTAATGCTGGGGACCACTGAATGAGGCCAAGATGAATTGTCCACTTGACACTTCTGGATGAAGGTTGCTGTGAATCCTTCAGCCTTATCTTTTGCACTGATATGTTGCACATCATTGAAGTTAGGGATATTTGTGGAGTTTCCTCTTCCAGGAGGTTGTTTAACTGTCCACCACTATTGATGACTGAATATGGCAGCACTGCAGAGCTTAAATCAAATCCTTTTGTTGTGGGATCACTTAGCTCTGTCTAATACTTGTTGCTTATACTTTTGGCATGCAAATTGTCCTGTTTGGTAGCTTCAGCAGGCTGACACCTCATTTTTCAGCATGTCTGGTGCAGTTCATGTCAGCCCTCCTGCACTATCCATTGAATCAGGATTGATCCCCAGGCTTGATGGTAATGGTTGAGTGGGGGGTGGGGTGGGGATATGTTGTGCTATGAGGTTGTTCTTTGTGCTAGAGTACAATTCTGCTTCTGCTGACGACCTACAGCGCCTCATGGATGACCTCTCTTGGGTTGCTAGATCGGTTCAAAATCTGTCCCACTTAGCATGGTGATAGTGTCACCCACAATACGATTGCCATTATGAATGTGGGACATTGTCTCCACAGGGACTCTGCAGTGGTCATTCTTACTGATAATGTCATGGACAGATGCACCTGCAGCTGGCAGATTGGTAAGGATGAAGTCAAGTATGTTTTTCCTTCTTGTTGGTTCCCTCACCCCCTGCTGCAGACTTAGCTTTGCAGCTATGTCTTTTTGGACCCGATTAGCTTGATCAGTAGTACTGTTGCTGAGCCACGCGTGGTGATGGATAGTGAAATCTCCCACCCAGAGTTTATTTTTCATGCTTGCCACCTCAAGTATTGGCTCAGTGATTAGCACTACTGTCTCAGCGCCAGGGACATGGGTTCGATTCCAGCCTCGGGTGACTGTCAGTGTGGATTAGATTCCCTACAGTGTGGAGACAGGCCCTTCAGCCCAACTAGTCCACACCAACACTCCGAAGAGCAACCCACCCAGACCCATTCCCCTACACCTAACACTACGGGCAATTTAGCATGGCCAATTCTCCTAACCTGCACATCTTTGGATTGTGGGAGGAAATCAGAGCACCCGAAGGAAATCCATGCAGACATGGGGAGAATGTGCAGACTCCACACAGACAGTGCCCGAGGCAGGGATTGAACCCAGGTCCCTGCCGCTGTGAGGCAGCAGTGCTAACCACTGAGCCACAGTGCCAACCTTTGAGGAGTTTGCACATTCCCCCATGTCTGTGTGGGTTTCCTCTGGGAGCTCTGGTTTCCTCCCATAGTCCAAAGATGTGCAGCTTAGGTGAATTAACCATGTTAAATTCAGGGATGTGTAGGCTAGGTGCATTAGTCAGGGGTAAATGTAGAGTAATAGGGCTGGGGAAGGGTCTGGGTGGAATACTTTTGGAGGGTCGGTGTGGATCTGTTGGGGCAAATGGCCTGTTTCCACACTGTAGGGAATCTAATTTTTAAAAAAAGTTATCCAACATGGAGGGGTATTGGTTCATCGGCTAACGGAGAATGCTATGTATTAATCAGATGGAGGTTTCTTTGCTGGTGTTTAACCTGAAGTCATGAAACTTCATAGGATCCAGAGTCAATGTTGAGGACTTCCAGGCCAACTCCCTCCAAACCCTATGCCAACGAGCCACCATCTCTGCTGAGTCTCTCCTGCTGGTGGGACAGGAAATATCCACGGATGACGATGATGGTGTCCGGGACATAGTCTGTCAAATATGATTTCATGAATATGGTTATATCAGGCTGTTACTTGATTTGGCTGTGAGACAGCTCTCCCAATTTCAACAGTATGCCCGAAATGTTAGTAAGGAGGATTCTGCAGGGTCAACAGGGCTGTTTCTGTTATTGTCTTTTCTGGTGCTAGGTCAATACCAGGTGGTCCAGTTCATTTAATTTCCTTGTTTGCTGATTATTGTTTCACGTTCTGGCAGATATAATGGCCTTCTTTCCAGCACCCATGGGTGATCTCCAAGGTGCCACCAATATCCGATACTGCTGCTGGGCTTTCTAAAACCTATGACAAGCCTTCAGTTAACATGTACTTGTGGGGATTGTGTCTATCAATACTGAATAAGAATGGGGTTAAGTATTCGGTTGAAATAATCTTCAGCTTTATAAATAAGATATTAATGAACTAATCAACCTTTTTTTACATTTTTCACAAAAGAATGGACAGAGCTGCAGCAGGAAAACCCAATGATTTCTTTTTGGTAAATATATATTCTGATTACAGATAATGTAAATCAGTAACATGACTGCAAAAAGCACTATTATTATGCACTTGTATACCTGCATTGTACAATAATCAATGGTAAAGACCTCAAACAAAATAAATAGGAGGAGGACATTGAAAATTTAAGTCACATTAAAGCTGAATTCATCTATTTATTTTCTGAAAGCCATGAGAAGTGCTGTAATGACTACCTCGAGTTATTGCCTTTCACAAACAATTTCTTAAACAAGGACAAAAGGCAAGTTAAAGAAATGTTTATGAAGCTTCCAAGCCACTGATGCTGGATGTCCAGATTGTTTATGAACATACACATAAATTTATGAACACCGATCAGGAATAGGCCACTTAGCCCTTCAAACCTGCTCTACCATTCAATAAGGCAATGGCTGATCTGATTTTAACATCAACTACTCATCCTCCTGGTAATCCAGAAACTATTTACCACTACTTCAAAGAATCTTTTTTTTTGACGAAGGCAATCCCAAAGAGTCAAGATCATCTGAGAGAAAAGAATCTTTCCTCATCTGTGCACCCACATTTTTAAGAACATTTGGTTCTAGAATCTTCCACGAGAGGAAATACCCTTTCAACATCCATTCAGTCAAGTCCCCTCAGAACCTTACATATTTCAATTAAGTGATCTCTGACGCTTCTAAGTTTCAGAGGATACAAAGGCTTTCTGTCCAGCCTTTCCTCAAAAGGCAACCTGCTTGTTCCAGGTATTAGCCTTGAAAAACTTCACTGAACTGCCTCCAGTGCAGTTACATAATATAGTAATATAATATCCTTCTGAAAGTACACTGACCAATACTATCCACAATATTCCAGATATAGTCTCAACAATGCCTTTTATAACTACAGCATAACCTCCATACTCTTGCATTCAATTACCTTTGCAATAAAACTTGACATTCTATGAGCTTGATTAGATTAGATTACTTACAGTGTGGAAACAGGCCCTTCGGCCCAACAAGTCCACACCGACCCACCGAAGCGCAACCCACCCATACCCCTATATTTACCCCTTTTAACCTAACACTACGGGCAATTTAGCATGGCCAATTCACCTAACCTGCACATCTTTGTGACTGTGGGAGGAAACCAGAGCACCTGGAGGAAACCCACGCAGACACGGGGAGAATGTGCAAACTCCATACAGTCAGTCGCCTGAGTCGGGCATTGAACCCGGAATTGAGCTGTCTTGATTATTTACTGTACCACCTAATCGTCTGTGATTCATGTATCAAGTAGGAACTGGAGAAATTAGATTGGGGGTGGATGCTTGAAAGTAGGCATACATCTGATATCTGGGAGTCTTTTAAAGACTAGCTGATTGGACTTCAGAACCAGCATGCTCATCTGAGGATGAAAGATGAAGATAGCTAAAAGGGGCCATGAAACATCCTTTACAAATAAGATGAATGGGAATTCCAAGGCATTTTATACCTATATTAGGAGAAAGTAGGTAACTAGTGAAAGGGTAGATTCACTCAAGGTCAAAGGAGGGAATGTATGTATGGAGCTAGAGAAAGTGGGTGAGGTCCTTAATGAGTTCTTTGCATTGATATTCACTAAGGAGAAGGACATAAATGATGATTAGATTAGGGATGGGTATTGTAATATTCTAGGGTATACTGATAATAAGAAAGAGGTGGTATTGGGTGTCTTGAAAAACATTAAGGGAGGTAAATCCCACATTGATGATGGTATCTATCCCAGGACACGAAGGGAGGCATGGAAATAGATTTCTGGGGTCTTGATGGAGATGTTGGTACCCTCTTTAGCAACAGATAAGGTCCCATAAAACTGGAGAATAGTCAACCTTTGTTTAAGAAGGGAAACAGGGATAATCAACAAAATTATATGCTGGTGAGACTTCCATCAGTGGTAGGAAAATTATTGGAGAAAATTCTTCAGCACAGGGGTTATTCGCATTTGGAAAAGGATGGCCTTATTAGGGATAGTCGGCATGGCTTTGTGTGGGGGAGGCCTTAAATTTAATCATGTTTTTCGAGGAGGTGTTAAAATGATTGTTGAAGGTAGGGCAATGGATGTGGTCTGCATGGACTTTACTCAAGCATTTGAGAATGTCCCTCATAGTTGGCTGTTTAGATTCATAGAATCACGCAGCATGGCAACAGAAGTTTCAGTCCAACAAGTCCACACTGACAATATTCCTAAACTAGTCACACCTAATATAGGTATAAGAAGGCATATAGTATGCTTGCCCTCATCAGTCAAAATACTGAATATAAAAGTTGGCAAGTCTTGTTGCAAATATATGAAACTTTAATTAAGTCACTTTTGGAGTACTGTGTGCATTTCTGGTCACCACACTTTGGAAGTAGCTATGGAGAGGGTGGAACAGAGGATGCTACCTGTATTAGTGTATCAGCTATAAGGACATGTTGGACAAATCTGGAATCTTTACATATGAGTGTTGGAGGCTCATTGGTAGCCCGATAGAATTATATCAAATTATGAGAGACATGGATACGGTGGAGCCTTTTCTCAGGGATCGTAGGTTTAAGGTTAAAGGGAGAAACCTTAAAGGAGATGCATCAGGCAAATCTTTTGAACAGAGGGTGGTAGATGCCCAGAACATGCTGCCAGGAGAAGTGGTAGAAACAGATACGATAACAATGTTTAAGAGACATTTAGACAGACATTTTCCTGCTCCTCGGATGCTGCCTGACCTGCTGTGCTTTTCCAGCACCACTCTAATCTAGACATGTGAACAGGCAGGGATAGAGGAGTATAGACCATCTGCAGGCAGATAGGATCAGGTTAGACTAACATCATGTTTGGTGCAGATATGGTGGGCCTGTGCAATTCTGTTTTATGTCCTATGCAACAGTTGACCCAGGTGTCTCTGCATTTGAGACCTCGACAATCTCTCATCATTTAGATAATAGCCTTCTGTTTATTCTTTCTGCCAAAATGTACACGATCCCACACCGTACTCTATTTGCTCAAATTTAGCCCACTCACTTAACCTATCTATATCTCTTTGTGCTCTTCTTTTGTCCCCTTTACAACTTACTTTTCAGCCTATCTTTTTGTAATTAGCAAAGTTAACTCCTACACCCTTGATTCTTTCATTCATTTTAGTAAATTCTAAAGATTTGAGGCTGTAGCACCGCCCCTTGTGACACACTATTCATGACATCCTGCCAGTCTGAAAAAGACCCACTTAATGTCATTGCCTGCTTCAAAGAGTGGGAGACTTTAAGGCTAGGAATCCATCATTCTTTTTTTTGCACGCACAATTGTGGTTTCTGCTGATTAAAGGTTACAATGTCCAATCAGGAGAATCCACAAAAAATAGAAAGCAGCAAAGTAAAGTTGAGGATTATTAAATCCATCAAAACCTCATTGAATAGTAGAGCAGATTCAATAAATAGTAGAGCAGATTCAATGGGCTGAATAGCTACTTCTACTCTTATATTTTTGTATCTTTTGCATTTCCTGGCATAGTATCAGTCACTGCAGTTCATTATTATGGGGCTATTTGGCATGTTAGGGCACAAGTTAAATGTTAGTTTATTTTCTTTTAACATTTCAAACTTAGACAGGAAATTTGGCAATTTGGACATATTGCTGGAGGTCCAGCGGTGCTTGCAAAACGGTATTCCACAGAATGCCAGTGATTTCAGATATAGGAGCTACTGTTAAGAATAGAAGTGCAACAATTTTAATGGCTGTAGTTCAGGTATTACCGTATACGGCATTATTTTGCACTAAAATATAACAACTAAAATAACATTGGCTACCAATGAGTTTTTTGGTGAAGAAATAAATAGCACCTTTTAATTTGAAGTTTTGAGATCAGAGTCAAGATTAATCTATGAGTTGGGGGATACCCTTTCAGATGGTATACATCTGTATTACTCTATGAAACAAAAATCTCTTCTTTGGCTCTGAAATGTTTATGTAACAATCACACCTTCTGTATAAGCAGTAGCAGAGTGGATCTTATTGTATAGGACATTACCTCATAGTTTGCCAGAATGCACTACTGCACAGAAATAATCTGCTGTGCACAGCAGTACATTCACTGTGTTATCTGAAACTTGCAAATATCGATGTAACGATTCAGGAGCTAACTGTGAACACCCAAACACAAATAAATACGCAACCAGTTCTGGAATGATACCTGCTGATGGAAGAGGTTGAATGAAGTACATCAGTTACTAAGAAGTGAAAGTGCTATGCTTATTTAGTTTATCTTGCAAAATAGTGTGCTCAATTTTATTGGCTGTGTCACAATTTCAATTTATTTCCTCTGATATTATCATCCAAGAAATGTTCAGGGTGATCCAAAAGGAAATACAGGAATATGTGCTCAGCATAAAGGCAAAATCAGCAGTATAGAAAGGACCTCATTGTGATCGCATGAAAGTACATTAAAATAAATTTTAAGAATTGTTACTTTACCCGGGAGGAGTGTTCAGAGCTTGGGCAGCAGGGAGAGAGGATAAAAGAAATGTGTTACACTGCTTGTAATTCCATGGGAAGATGCAGTCGGAAGAGATGGGGTCCTGGGGGTGATAATGGACTGGACCAGGGTGTCTGGAAGATGGTGGTCCATATAGAATCCTGAGATAAGAGGGAATGGAAAGATGTGTTTAGTGGCAGCATTAAACTGGAGATGGTGAAAATGGCAGAGGATAATCCTTTGAATGCGGAGACTAGTCAGTTGAAAGTGAGGACTTTGTTGGTCTGGGATGGAAGGGAAGGGGTGAGGACTGAAATGCAGGAGTTGGGCAGAAATGAAGACCTGTCAAACAGTTTGAGGGAATTCTCAGTTGAAGAAAAAGGAAAACCAGTTGGAAGCACTGCTTTGGAAGGCAGCTTCATCAGAATGGATATGGCAGAGATGGAAAAACTGCGAGAATGGAATGGAATCCATGCAAGAAGGAGGGTGTGAGAGAGCATAGTGGAGCTAACTGTCAGAGTGGATGGGCTTGAAATAGATATCAGTGGAAAGCCCAACCCAAATTTGGGCACAGATTAGTTAAGGAAGGAGATTAGAAGTGTCAGAGATGGACCAAGTGAAGGTTAGAGAAAGATGGAAATTGAAATTAGACGTGATTAACTGTTTTCAGTTCCAGATGAGAGCAGGAAATGATCTAGTAATTGATGTAGCAGAAAAAAAATTGTTGGAGGGCCCCCAGGAGGACTGGAACAAAGTATGTTCTTCATATTCCCCAGAAAGCCACACAAAAGAGATTAATGTTGGTATCCATCACCAACATTATGATGTGAAACAAATTAAAGGAGAAATTATTCAAAGTGAGGATGTGCTCAATAGTAGAGGCATGAGCTGATGAATGGACATTCCATTCAAGGAAGAATCAGAGAGCCCTCAGACTGTTCTGGTAGAGAAGAGACGGAGAGAGTGGTTATTCATTGTAAACAGGAGGCAGCTCAGGTCAAGAAAATTGAAATTGCTGAAATGCTTCAGGGCATCAGAACAATTATAAATGTAATTGAGAAAAAAAGTGGACAACGGGAAAATAAATAGGTCAACGTGGGGAAAAAAGTAAGTTCAGTGGGGCAGGAAATGATGGTTCGGCGAATGCTGTCTTATTTATGGATTTTTAAAAGGTAGAAGCAGGTTCACTGGAGTTGGGAAACTATGAGGTGGCCAGCTGTGAAAGAAAGATTTCTAGAGGAAGTAAGGTAAGTGACAGTCCTTAAAATAATGATAGAATGTTCAATGGTGGGGAGAGATAGGAGGAAACGTCTGAGAATTGGCACTCAACTATCGGCAAATTGGAGATTGGTACACCAGATTAGATTAGATTCTCCACAGTGTGGAAACAGGCCCTTCGGCCCAACAAGTCCACATCGACCCTCTGAAGAGTAATCCATCCAGACCAATTTCCCTCTGACTAATGCACCTAACACTGTGGGCAATTTAGCATGGCCAATTCACCTAACCTGCACATCTTTGGACTGTGGGAGGAAACCGGAGCACCCAGAGGAAACCCATGCAGGCACGTGGAGAATGTGCAAACTCCACATAGACAGTCACCCGAGGCTGGAATCGAACCTGGGACCGTGAGGCAGCAGTGATAACCACTGAGCCACCGTGCCATCCCACAGATGACAGCATCATCACGTTATGTCAGCAGATTTATTATCAGGGTTGGACCTGAGGGAATGGACTGGACAAGTTCAGTGGAAGACAGGTTAGAATGGGTCAGAGAAGTTGAGGAGTTCAGGTAGCTGAAGTAGCACTGAGAATCTTTGGTGGAGAAATCAAGAACGTTAAGAGGCTAGTGGGAGTGGTCCAGACAGAAGTGAAATATTGAAGATTGGTGAGCGTGTCCACTGAGCAGAGAGACGACTAAAGAAGTAAGCATGGAGGTGAAAGCAATAGAAGAAGAGTTCAACTGTATGCTACTTCTGAAATTCATTCAAGTATGGGGCATAACAAAATAAAACTTAATTCTTTGTTGAGCATAGAGGATCAATGTCAAAGAGAAGGTCAGTGGGTCTGTGAATACACAATGGGAAATGGATTTAGAAGAAGGGATGGGGTCAGAGTCAAGGAGAGGAAGTAAAGGTCTAGGGGGCATTTATAGTTGTAAGTTGCGGAAACCTGTCTCCCTTCATTATGTTTATGGTTCACCGGAATCATAAATAAAGCACAAGATAGATGGAGGGTAAACTTGAACAGGAATACTTTATTATAGATCTCTCAGCTCTACAGTTGATTTTAAACTGCTTCCATTAGCTCCTGCTCCACTTTCTTAAAGGGGCAGCTCACGTAACACCCGCACCCACCTTTATTTCAATCCTCTCCTTAACAATACAGATACAGCCATCAATTATAAGTTTTATTACAGGCATTATAATATGTACATCATCAGGAATATTTACAAAAAAAAATAGAAAAAGTTAATGCCCATTCTGTAGTTTACATTGACATGGTAAGTCTCTCAGGAGGATGGTAATTCCTAGAAGACCATCTCCTCGTCTCAGGAACCTTTTCTGTGTAGTCTCCTAGGCCTTCAAAAGTTCCCATTGTTCCTCAGACAAGCTTTCTCTGATGGGTTATTGTTGCTGCTCCTGTCTCCTGCCTAGGTTTAGTCAATTCTGGCTCAGAGACACATGATTAGGTTGACACCACTGATCCCTTGTGGACGTGTTCAGTATTCTAAAGGGGCATCCCCTCATTGGTGAGGGGCAGTAACCAGTTGGTCTATGTGCCTCCTCCAGATCAGTCCATCCCTAGACTGCACCGCTTATTACAATGCTCCTCCTTGAAACATCAACATACTGGATGGACTGGATGGATCCATTTCTCCCCAGCCATGCACTTCTCGGCCACATGATCTCTTACCTTTGGAATACTGTCAACCTTGAGTTTTCTGCCCTTCTGACCATTTTTTTCCTTCTTGATTTGCTCTGCCAGCTCTCTGGTCTCTTCTGGCCATAGTAAGTCAAATATTGTTCTCAGGTGGTGGTTGAACATTAGGGACTCCAAGACTGGTTTGTCATGTATTGTTTCCCACATGCTGAAGAATTTGTCAGTGACCATCTTAGCCAACCTTCTCCTTGTGAGGCCTTTAAAGCCTGTTTCAAGCTTTGCACAAATCTCTCTACCTGGCCGTTTGTTGCAGGGTGATATGGAACTAATTTCATGTGTCTCACCCTGTGATTTTCTAAATACTCCTTAAAATCTTGCACCACAAACTGTGGACCTTTGACACTCATGACTTGTTTGGGATTCCCAAACCTGTCAAATATTTTATCCAGTTGGTTTGCTGTTGCTTCTACTGATACCACCTGTACGAATGTCACTTTGGGCCAGTTGGAGGGGGCATCTGTGATCACTGGTAACATCCTTCCCTCTACTGGTTTCACAAAATCGATGTGAATCCACAGCCATAGTGATTGAGGCTACTGCCATGGGTGACAGGGTGACAACGGTGGCATATTCCTTACTAATGTGCAGGATTTGCATGATCCTGCTTTCTCTTCAATTTGGGAGTCCAACTTTGATGACCTAAAATAACTCCTGGCTATTTCTTTTATTACACCATGCTCATGTGTTCCAGAAAGCCACAACAGTCTCATGTCTAATATAGTCAACTCCCACCTCCAGGACAGGTAAGAGCACAATTCTGGGCAGTTTCTATGAGAAGTCCTTCCTTTCAGAACAAAGTCCACCATTAGACTCAAGACCATGTCATTTTGCGTAGCTTTCTATACCTGACTCACTGACACTGGTACCTTGTTTTCCTGGAAAAAGTACATAATTTTCAGGTTCCAGTCAGGAACGTCCTTTATTCCTGCTGACTTTGACATAGCATCTGTATTGCTATGGTTCTCCTGCTGTTGGTATCTGATTTTATATTAGTAGGCCATGTCTCTAGTCATTGATGGTACTCTCACATATGGGTCAAAAATTAAGATTAGAGGCCTATAGCCTGTCAGCCCAATTCTTCCTTTTCCACTTGGGCATACTTCTCCTCCATCTTATTAGTGACCTCAATGCAAATGCAATGGGCCTTTTTACTCTGTTCAGCAAGATGTATGTCAGTACAGCAGCAACCCCAAATAGGCAAGGGATCAAATGCCAACTGTAGTGATAAAATTGGGTCAAAATGAATCAACATATCTGACCTGTTTAGGGCTTGCTTCACTTCACGGTATGACTCCTTATATTCCTGAGTCCGTTTCCATAGTTACCCCTTTTCCCAGCAATCGATGCAGGGGTTTTAATACAGTCATCAGATCAAAAATGAGCTTGCTATTCTAATTTATAAGTCCCAAGAATAATCTCAGTTGTGATACATTCTCTGGTCTAGGGGGTTTCATGATAGCCTTGAGCACCTTGTGTAGTCATGTTCCAGATACACTATGGAGTCTTTAAAAAACTCACATTTCTCCTGTTTTTCTCATAGGCTGTGCTCCTGCAACTTTGTTAGGGTTTCTTCTACGTTTTTGAAATGCTCCTCTTCGGATGATCCAGTGACCAAAATATCATCCAGATAACACTGGACACCTGGCAAACTATTCAAAATTCAGTCCATGGTCCTTCTATATAGATCCGATACTGACGTGATGTTGAAACTTATAGTGGAACAACCCCCTATATGTCACTATCGTCAGCATTGACTGTGATTCCTTCACAACCCCCATCTGCAAATAGGCCTGTAACACATTTTTTGGGGGGAATTTTCTTTTCCTCAGCCAGTCCACTGTACAGATCCTCAAGAATGGTATGGATCTACACACAGACTGGGTTGACTCTGATCTCAAAATTGCCAGAAATCCTCATAGCTCCATCTATTTTTAAGATCAGGACAATTGCAATAGCCTATTTATTGGCGATTTCTGATTCCAATACTGTCAGGTTCACCAGGCATTCTAGTTCTGCCTCCACTTTATGTCAGATGGTGTATTGAATTGGACTAAAGTTTCAAACAAAGTTTTATTTCTTCTCCTTTCATTTCCCTAGGGTTCCAATATTTCCCCGAAACTCATTTTTGAGTCTGCCAGCCTATTAATCAAGGCTCAATTTAACTGGAGTTTCTGTTGTGAGAAACATCAAAACAAAGGACGGTAGTCACCTTTCACTACATTAGAGGCAATTCACACACTGGTCTGTCAGCTGTACTGGCCCTTCATTGACACTACTTGTTCTGTATTGGTTGTGTCATTTTGGCAGGCTTCAATGGCAATGCCTTTTACTTTTTCCTATGTATTGATTTGGGAGTCATAGATACTATTGCATTCATATCCCCTTCCACCATTATTGTCTTCTCTTCTAATTTGAGAAGAATCCAGAAACTATTAGCTTCACCCTGTAGCATCAGGATGTTTGACTGAAACTCTGCTGACTCTGGGCCTTCTGCTTCTCCCGCAGACCCGGCTGACTCCTGGTCTACTTCCTGGCAGGTAACCGTATGCCTTGTCCTCTGAATTGTCTCCTTTAGCATCCCTCCTCTTGCTTGAGTTGTAACTGGCAATTTTGGACAATATGTCCACTCACTTACACCCTTATCACTGGCTTCTCAAGTTCAATGCGTTGACTCTTTGTGACCACTCTTGCCCACATCAGTGGCAGTCTATGGTTGGTGTCACACTCCATTAAGATTGCACTATTTTATGCACCTTGTCACTCAACCTTGTTGCTTTGCTGGCAGCCAGGTCCATCGAGATAGCAATTTCAAAAGCTGCCTTGAAATCCAGGTCTCTTCTTATTCATGTCGATCAGGTATCCGAAACAGAATTAGTCCCATTTGCCTGCACTTGGTAGAAATAAACATCCAAATCTTGCCTATTCCTGAAGAAGGGCTTATGCCCAAAAAATCGATTCTCCTTCTTCTTTGATGCTGCCTGACCTGCTGCGCTTTTCCAGCATCACATTTTTAAGCGCTATTCATGAACGTATCCAAATGTCTTTTTAATGTTAAAATTGTTCCACCTGGCACCTACCACCTACCCTACTTACCTACACACCTGCCACCTTACACGACTTAGCCACACATCCACCACCCTACACTACTGACCCACACACCTGCCACCCTAGACTACTTACCCACACACCTGCCACCCTACACTACTTACCAACACACCTGCCACCTTATACTACTTCTCCACACACCTACCACCTTACACTATTTACCCACACACCACCACCCTACACTATTTACCCACACACCCACCACCCTACACTACTTAACTACACAACGGCCAACTTACACTACTTACCCACACACCTGCCACCCTACACTATTTGCCCACACATCTGCCACCTTATACTACCTATCCACACACCTGCCACTCTACACTATTTACCCACACACCCGCCACCTTTCACTACTTACCCACACACCTGCCACCCTACACTACTTACCCACACACCTGCCACCCTACACTACTTACCCACACGCCTGCCACCCTACAGTATTTACCCACACACCCACCACCCTACACTACTTACCCACACCTGCCACCCTACACTACTTACCTACACGCCTGCCACCTTACACTACTTACCTACACGCCTGCCACCTTACACTACTTACCCACACACCTGCCACCCTACACTATTTACTTACACACCTGCCACCTTACACTACTTACCCACACACCGGCCACCCTACAGTATTTGCCCACACACCTGCCACCTTACACTACCTACCCACACACCTGCCACCCTACACTATTTACCCACACACCTGCCACCTAACACTACTTACCCACACACCTGCCACCCTAGACTACTTACCCACACACCTGCCACCCTACACTACTTACCAACACACCTGCCACCTTATACTACTTCTCCACACACCTACCACCTTACACTATTTACCCACACACCACCACCCTACACTATTTACCCACACACCCACCACCCTACACTACTTAACTACACAACGGCCAACTTACACTACTTACCCACACACCTGCCACCCTACACTATTTGCCCACACATCTGCCACCTTATACTACCTATCCACACACCTGCCACTCTACACTATTTACCCACACACCCGCCACCTTTCACTACTTACCCACACACCTGCCACCCTACACTACTTACCCACACACCTGCCACCCTACACTACTTACCCACACGCCTGCCACCCTACAGTATTTACCCACACACCCACCACCCTACACTACTTACCCACACCTGCCACCCTACACTACTTACCTACACGCCTGCCACCTTACACTACTTACCTACACGCCTGCCACCTTACACTACTTACCCACACACCTGCCACCCTACACTATTTACTTACACACCTGCCACCTTACACTACTTACCCACACACCGGCCACCCTACAGTATTTGCCCACACACCTGCCACCTTACACTACCTACCCACACACCTGCCACCCTACACTATTTACCCACACACCTGCCACCTAACACTACTTACCCACACACCTGCCACCCTAGACTACTTACCCACACACCTGCCACCCTACACTACTTACCCACGCACCTGCCACCTTACACTACCTACCCACACACCTGCCACCCTACACTATTTACCCACACACCTGTCACCTAACACTACTTACCCACACACCTGCCACCTTACACTACTTACTCACACACCTGCCACCCTACACTACTTACCTACACGCCTGCCACCTTACACTACTTACCCACACACCTGCCACCCTACACTATTTACCCACACACCTGCCACCTTACACTACTTACTCACATACCTGCCACCCTACACTACTTACCCACACAGCTGCCAACTTACACTACTTACCCACACACTTGCCACTCTACACTATTTACCCACACACCTGCCACCCTATCTCTCATCAAAAGAACTTACTCATCTATCTGATTTGTATGGTTTCTCAAAGAGGCTTTGAACCATTGAATCCCAAAAATAAGGCAGATACTGCTTTAAAATGGTAGTTCTGTTTACAGTCTAGTACTGATACTGCATTGTGATGGACAACTCAAATTGGAAATATGCAACACAATCAAATAGGTCCAGGGGCAAGGTAAATTTTAAAAAATGCATCAAATGGGGCATCAAACTGAGTGTGAATGTCAATCCTGAAAAGGCATAACTTCAGCCCCTAAATCTTGTGCTGCAGCTGAATCTTGTTCATTTTGTTGTCTTCATATGCCACCATTCTGCACTTATCTACTGGGAAGCCATCTCCAGTTACCTGCTGGACTCCAATCTCAGTGGGTTGGGGAGTGGTTAAGTCAGGAAGATCCAAGTGCAACTATCTACTTGTTCCAAAAGCTCATTATGAGACTGATTGGCTGCTCGCTAAGACCAGGTGGCTAACCACTGAAAAATTGATTCTGTCCTTGACAAGACAGTTCAAAGATGGGAAAATGTTTGGACATTGATCCCTGTCTATTGTTTTCTAGTTTTTCTTTTGGTTCCTTTTTTTGGCAGCCAGGTCCATTGAGATAGCAATTTCAAAAGCTGCCTTGAAATCCAGGTCTCTCCTTATCAGTAGCTTCCATTGGATGGTTCTGCATCTGAGGCACAAACTAAACATTCCCACAAATTTACAATGTTCTGCTAATCTCCTTAAGGTGGCCACAAAACGAGCTGTAAATTCTCTTTTGCGCTGTATATATTTATAAAACTGAAATATTCTGTGATCATCAGTCGTTGGTGTAAAATAATTTGGAGTAATAGATTCATTGAGCTATACAGCACAGAAACAGACCCTTCAGTCCAACTCATCCATGTCGATCAGGTATCCGAAACAGAATTAGTCCCATTTGCCTGCACTTGGCCCATAACCCTCCAAAGCTTTACTACTCACATACGTATCCAAATGCTGTTTTAATGTTAAAATTGTTCCACTTGGCACCTACAACGTACACTACTTACCCACACACCTGCCACCCTACACTACATACCCACACACCTGCCACCCTACACTATTTACCTACACACCTGCCAACTTACACTACTTACCTACACACCTGCCACCCTGTCACCTCACACGACTTAGCCAAACACCTACCACCTACACTACTTATCCACACACCCGCCACCCATATCTACTTACCTACACACCTACTTCTTCAACCAGGACTCTCGCCCACCCTCTGACAACCCCTTCTCCCACCTCCAACACACCCCATCCACCTGGACACCATGTGCTGGCCTCTTACCCACCCTCGATCTTTTCATATCCAACTGCCGCCACGTCATTGACCGCCTCAACTTGTCCACCCCTCTCACCCACTCCACCCTCTTACCCTGACAATGAGCAGCCCTCCACTCCCAATGCTCCAACCCCAACCTCACCATCAATCCGGCAGACTAGGGAGGTGTAGTGGAAGTTTGACGCACCGATCTTTACACCGCTGAAGCTAGATGCCAACTCACGGACACTTCCTCCTACTACCCACTTGACCATGACCCCACCACCCACCACCAAACCATCATCTCCCTGACCATCCATAACCTCATCACCTCAGGAGATCTCCCATCCACCACCTCCAATCTCATAGTCCCACAACCCCGCACCGTTCATTTCTACCTCCTGCCCAAAATCCACAAACCCGACTGCCCCGGCCGACCCATTGTCTCAGCCTGCTCCTACCCCACCGAACTCATCTCTGCATATCTCGGCACTGTCCTGTCCCCCTTAGTCCAAGAACTCCACACCTACGTTCGGAACACCACCCACGTCCTCCATTTTCGCTTCCCTGGCCCCCAACGCCTTATCTTCACGATGGACATCCAGTCCCTATACACTTCCATTCCCCCATCACGAAGGCCTCCACGCCCTCCACTTCTTACTCTCCCGCTGACCCAACCAGTACCCTTCCACTGACACCCTCCTCTGACTGACTGAACTGGTCCTCACTCTTAACAACTTCTCCTTCCAATCCTCCCACTTCCTCCAAACCAAAGGAGTGGCCATGGGCACCCACATGGGCCCCAGGTATGCCTGCCTCTTCGTCGGATATGTGGAACAGAGCTAAAAATGTGTTGCTGGAAAAGCGCAGCAGGTCAGGCAGCATCCAAGGAGCAGGAGAATCGATGTTTCGGGCATAAGCCCTTCTCCTGCTCCTTGGATGCTGCCTGATCTGCTGCGCTTTTCCAGCAACACATTTTTCAGCTCTGATCTCCAGCATCTGCAGTCCTCACTTTCTCCCCAGATATGTGGAACAGCCCATCTTCCGCAGCTACACTGGCACCACCCCCCACCTTTTCCTCCGCTACATTGATGATTGTATTGGCGCTACCTCGTGCTCCCACGAGGACATTGAACAGTTCATCCACTTTACTAACACCTTCCACCCTGACCTCAAACTTACCTGGACCGTCTCAGACTCCTCCCTCCCCTTCCTAGACCTCTCCATTTCTATCTCGGGCGACCGACTCAACACAGACATTTACTACAAACCGACTGACTCCCACAGCTACCTAGATTACACCTACTCCCACCCTGCTCCCTGTAAAAACGCCATCCCATATTCCCAATTCCTTCGCCTCTATCGCATCTGCCCCCAGGAGGACCAATTTCATTACCGAACAACCCAAATAGCCTCCTTCTTCAAAGACAGCAAATTCCCCTCCGACCTGGTCGACGATGCTCTCCACGACATCTCCTCCACTTCCCACACTCCGCCCTTGCATCACGGCCTCCAATCGCCACCAGGACAGAACCCGACTGGTCCTCACCTTTCACCCCACCAACTTCCGGATACATTGTATCATCCTCCGTCATTTGCACCACCTCCAAACAGACCCCACCACCAGGGATATATTTCTCTCCCCACCCCTATCAGCGTTCCGGAGAGCCCATTCCCTCCGCGAGTCCCTGGTCAGGTCCACACCCACCCACCAATCCAACCTCCACTCCTGGAACCTTCCCCTGCAACCACAAGAAGTGCAAAACCTGCACCCACACCACCCCCCTCACCTCCTTCCATGGCCCTAATGGATCCTTCCATATCCGTCGCAAATTCACCTGCATCTCCACACATTGTATCAGTTGCATCCGATGTGGTCTCCACACACATGCCACCCTACACTACTAATCCACACACCTGCCACCTTACACGACATAGCCACACACCTGCCACCCTACGCTACTTACCCACACACCTGCCACCCTACACTATTTACCCAGGCACCTGCCACCCTACACTACTTAACTACACACCTGCCACCCTACACTACATACCCACACACCTGCCCCCTACACTATTTACCCACACACCTGCCACCCTACATTACTTAACCCACACACATGCCACCCTACACTTCACATCCACACATCTGCTACACTACACTACTTACCTAGACACCTGCCACCCTGCACTACATACCCACACAACTGCCACCTTACACTACTTACCCACACACCTGCCACCCTACACTACTTACCCACACACCTGCTACCCTACACTTCACACTCACACACCTACCACCGTAAACTATTTACCTGCACACCTGCCACCCTACACTACTTACCCACACACCTGCCACCCTACACTTCACACCCACACACCTGCCACCCTATCTTTCATCAAAAGAACTTACTCATCTATCTGATTTGAACCTTTGGATCCCAAAAATAAGGCAGATACTGCTCTAAAAATGAAGTTCTGTTTACAGTCTAGTACTGATACTGCATTGCGATGGATAACTCAAATTGGAAATATACAACACAATCAAATAGGTCCAGGGGCAAGGTAAATTTTAAAAAATACATCAAATGGGGCATCAAACTGAGTGTGAATGTCAATCCTGAAAAGGCATAACTTCAGCCCCTAAATCTTGTGCTGCAGCTGAATCTTGTTCATTTTGTTGTCTTCATATGCCACCATTCTGCACTTATCTACTGGGAAGCCATCTCCAGTTACCTGCTGGACTCCAATCTCAGTGGGTTGGGGAGTGGTTAAGTCAGGAAGATCCAAGTGAAATTATCTACTTGTTCCAAAAGCTCATTATGAGACTGATTGGCTGCTCGCTAAGACCAGGTGGCTAACCACTGAAAAATTGATTCTGTCCTTGACAAGACAGTTCAAAGATGGGAAAATGTTTGGACATTGATCCCTGTCTGTTGTTTTCTAATTTTTCTTTTGGTTCCTCCACCAGTCCTGCCTCAGTGGGGGTTGCTAAGATAATGCACAATGGCTCTCGAACTTGAACCCTCAAATCCCTTATCTCTTTCATATTACTCAGCTATCTCCATTAATGCTACAGCTAGTTAGCACATTTTGGACAGTATGCACTGCCTGACATTCCTTATTGTGCTATAATTTCTTTCACTTTCTAAACTCAAATTCAACAAAACTTTGTGAGTCATTTTAATCATATTTACAGTGCTGTCTGATTGTAGCAGCTAATGCATATCAAAAATGAAACTCATCTGCAAACTAAGTTATGTTTTCCCTATTAATTTGCTTGTAGCTATTTGAGCATTTAATCCTATAAAGAAGCCAAGAGGAAGCATTTGATATATTACTGTGGCTGTCCGTGATTTAATGTATTGAAAGAAACTGCCTCCATGCAATATATCTATATGCAAAGTAAATAGCTTAAAACTGCCAATCTGGTGACTTTATGGCAGTTTAATTAGTTTGTTTTGCTGAGAAAAGGATATGATTTAACATTTCAGATTTCCCTTGATTTCAAAACCACTAATCGTAAAGGGCAGTAAACACTTATAACATTCTTTACGAAAATGGAAGCAAATGCATATATGTAGATAAATCTGTAAATCACAAGTAACAGATGCAACTTACTTTTTCAAATGTGCACTTCATTGATATCCAGGTGAATTAATGACCAGACCTCTAACTTCAATGTACAAAGTAGTCATTTGATGAAGTTATATAGCATGACCATTAATCATTCGCAGATAATATTTATCAGTCAGTCTGGGTAAAAATAGACAGCAAGAGATTAAATGAAATGATGATTTAAGTAATAGTTTAATTTTCTTTAAGGAAAGACATTAGTCAGCCATTGTAATTTAATACCTATTAAGTAGAATTTTATTTGTGCTTTTGTAAACTATCTTCCAATTGCTTCTTGTATCACTGGACTGGACCAGAGATGAACGATTGAGTGTGCTGACTCCTTAAAGCTCCTGCCTTTAAATTCATTTTTTTTTTTAAATTTCAAGCTTGACATGAAGATTTGGAGATTTTATCTCAGCTTATCCCTGACAACCTGAGCTCATCAATTAATGAGTGTACTCCTCATGAAGTTCATCATTGAGCCCTGGTTTAGTGGACAACATTTGCTGCAGTTTGTAATGTCCTCTCAAAGTTGCATACTTTTCAGCACGTCATATGAGGATGGAATTGTATCGGTATATCTAATCTATGCTATAAATTGATGGTTTATAAGGCTTGTTGTAAGCAACTTGACAACTTGACAAATTGTTTAAAGGGAATAGGAATCACATTTACAATAATTTATTTTCATACATACTCCAAGATAGCTAATTTTTTTTATTCATTCACGAGATGAGGGCATCTCTGGCTAGGTCAGCATTAATTGCCCTGAGGGCAGTTTACGAGTCAACCACATTGCTGTGGGTCTGCAGTCACATGTAGGCCAGACCAGGTAAGGACGGCAGATTTCCTTCCCTAAAGGATATTAGTAATACACATGTTTTTTTCCTCACAAATGACAATGGATTGCTGGTCATCTTTAGACTCTTAATTCTGGATTTTTATCGAATTCAAATTCCCCCATTTGCCATGGCAGGATTTGAACCCCAGTTCTCAAAACATGTGGTCTCTAGATTAACAGTTTTGTGAAAATACTGCTAGGCCATCACTAGGTTTATTACTGTAAACTGTGAAACCAACTCTGATGGGTTATAGGCACCTTCCAAATTTATGGAGGTAAAAACAATGACTGCAGATGCTGGAAACCAGATTCTGGATCAGTGGTGCTGGAAGAGCACAGCAATTCAGGCAGCATCCGAGGACAGGCAAAATCGACGTTTCAGGCAAAAATCCTGATGAAGGGCTTTTGCCCGAAACGTCGATTTTGCCTGTCCTCGGATGCTGCCTGAATTGCTGTGCTCTTCCAGCACCACTGATCCAGAACCTTCCAAATTTATGTAAAATGTGACAACATGCTATTGCACTTCCCATGTTTACACAAGTCTGGAGTTACCTTCGTAATGTTATATCTCCTTCACTTCTCTCCTGCCCTCATACATCTATGATTCCCATTTGTTGTTACAATATGGCTGAAAATTTAATCCTTAAATAGCTGAAGCTGATTCCATTCCTTTAGGACTGTGTTCTCAGAACTTTGCTGAGACAGCTTTGATGGACCATGCATGTTTGCTAGATGGAAAATGATCACGCACACACGCAAGGGCCTTCTGTATGGTGAGGTAGTTGAAGCAGATGGTCAGTGAGGTAACAAAATAACAGCTTCAAGGATGCTTGCAAACATAATAGTTGACTATGATATCTGGAGTCTGTAGCTGGTGAAAAAGTTTAATGGTGACACCTCCTGTGCACTTACACAATGGTGTCCAATGACCAGAGATTTGGCAACAGATGCCAATGCTGAGAACAACAAGCCACAACCATCTGCAAAGATGCCATGAATGAAGATACCCCCACATAAATGGAGGTGCAAATTTGGCTGCTGCAAATCCATTACCTCTTGCAGATAGAAGGATGCAACTTGCTCTCTGGTATATGCACATTTGAAAAGCTCTGTGTCTTTGACGATTTGATGACTCCTTTCCAGTTTTCGCAGCTGTAATGAAATAATAACCAGACATAGTATTTGACCAAACTTCTTCTTATAAAGAAAATATTATTTTTGCTGTTAGAATTAAACTCCTTTTTGATTGAAACAATTCTTGTTTCTTTTAATTCTTCTAATAATTTAATGTGATGTGTTCCATCTTCTGCAATCATCAGACAAAAGCACACAAATTGGCCACTCAGCCCAATTGTCCACATTGGCCCCATTAATTGAGATTGTCACTTTTGTCCATGCCCCTCATAATCTTGTATGACCCCTCTTTATCACCTCTCTTAACTTTCACTGCTCCAAAAAAAAACAAATTCAGCCTATCCAAGCTTTCCTCTCATCTTCGACTCTCCAGTCCAGGCACCATTCTGATAAATCTCCTCTGCAGCCTCCTTAGTGCTCTTGGACCAGCCATGAGAGATGTTATCAAAAGCCTTGCTAAATTCCATAAAGACCGAATTAAATGCATTACCCCCACCAACCTTTTTATACTTATCTCAATGAGTTTAGACTGACTGCCTGCAATTTCTTTAAAGTTTTTTTAAAACTTAAAAAAGGAAATTATGAAAGCAAAATAAGTGCATGAAAATGTATCTGGTATATAAAATAAAGGAAAACCCAATGGAATTTTAAAAATACATAAAGAGCAAGAGAAGAACTAGAGAAACTATAGCACTTATTAGGGTCCATAATTGTAATGAGTTGTTGATCTAGAAAATGTCGACACAGTCCACAATTAACACAGTTATGTTAACAGTCTTCCATTCACCTGTTGCCAAAAGGGATTTGAAAATTACTGCAGATATCTCCTCTCTGCCTCCCTCAACAGCCTGGAATATCTCTCTACTGTACATGTGGAGTTATCCACTTTTAATGTGGCTAAAAGCCCTCATATCTATTCTCACTACAATAATCTCAAATATTTCACAGTCCTCTACTTTATGTCTGTACCTGTTTTATCTTTTTCCAGTGTGAAGACTGAAGCAAAGTATTCATTGAGGACTGAAGCAAAATATTCATTGGAAGTTTTCTATAGGCTCCAAATTGTTCCAGGGATGTAAAGGAAAGGATAGCAAAGATGTTTCTTGATAGGAGAGAGAGTAAAGGGGTATTTGTTATGGGGTACTTTAACTTCCCCAATAAAGACTGGGAATACTACAGTTCAAGTAGTTTAGATAGGTCAGTCATTGTTCAATGTGTGCAGGAGGACTTTCTAATGCAGTATGTAGATAGGCCAACAAGGGGTGATGCCAAATTGGATTTGGTACTGGGGAATGAACCTGGCCAGGTGTTAGATTTGGAGGTAGGCAAGCACTTTGACAATAGTGACCACAATTTGGTTGTGTTTACAATAGCAATGGGCAGAAATAGGTATATTCTGCAGGAAAAGAGGTATAACTGGGGGAAAGGCAATTATGATGTGATTAGGCAAGATTTAGTATGCATAGGTTGGGGAAGGAAACTGCAGGGGATTGACGCAATTGAAATGTGGAGCTTATTCAAGGTACAGCAATTGCGGATTCTTGATAAGTACATCCCTATCAGGCAGGGAGGTAGTTGTCGAGAAAAGGAGCCATAGTTTACTAAAGAGTTTGAAGCTCTTGTCAAGAGAAAGAAGAAGGCTTATGTGAGGATGAGGCGAGAAGGCTCATTTAGGGGTCTTGGGAGTTATAAGTTACCCAAAAAAGATATTAAGAGAGGGCTAAGAAGAGCCAGGAGGGGACATGAGAAGTTGCTGGCGGATAGGATCAAGGAAAACCCTAAGGCATTCTATGGGTATATCAGGAATAAAAGAATGACTCAAGTAAGATTAGGGCCAATTAAAGGCAGCAGTGTGAAGTTGTGTGTGGATCTGAGGACATGGGGAAGCACTTAATGAATACTTTCTGTCAGTATTCACATTGGAAAGGACAATATTAGTGAGAATATGGAGAAACAGGCTACAAATTTTGATGGGATTGTGGTTGACAAAGAGGAGGTTTTAGCAATTTTGGAAGATTTGAAAATAGATAAGACCCCTGGGCCGGATGGGATTTATCCTCAGATTCGCTGGGAAGCCAGGGAGGAGATTGTAGAGCCTTTGACTTTGATCTTTATGTCATAATTGTCGACAGGAGTAGTGCCAGAAGGCTGGAGGATAGCAAATGTTATTCCCTTGTTTAAGAAGGGGAGTCGAGACAACCCTAGAAATTATAGGCCAGTGAGCCTTACTTCGGTTGTGGGTAACGTGTTGGAAAAGGTTATAAGAAATAGGGATTATAATCATCTAGAAAGGAATAATTTAATTAGAGATACTCAACAAGGTTTTGTGAACTGTAGGTCATGCCTAACTAACCTTATTGCATTCTTCAAGAAGGTGCCAAAACAGGTGGATGAAGGTAAGGCGGTTGATGTGGTGTATATGGGCTTCAGTAAGGTGTTTGATAAGATTCCACATGGTTGGCTTTTGCACAAAATAGTTTTGGGATTGAAGGTGATTCAGCGGTTTGGATCAATAACTGGCTAGCTGAAAGAAGACAGAAGGTGGTGATTGATGGGAAATGTTCATCCTGGAGGTCAGTTACTAGTGGTGTGCCACAAGGATCTATTTTGGGACCACTGCTGTTTGTCATTTTTGTAAGTGGATGTGGGTGTAGAAGGATGGGTTAGTAAATTTGTGGATGATACGAAGGTTGGCAGAGTTGTGGATAGTGCTGAAGGATGTTGTGGGTTACAGAGGGACATAGATAAATGCAGAGCTGGGCTGAGAAGTGGCATATGGAGTTTAATGTGGAAAAGTGTGAGATAGTTCACTTTGGAAGAAGTAACAGGGAAGCAGAGTATCGGGCTAATTGTAAAATTCTTGGCAGTGTAGATGAACAGCGAGATCTTGATGCCCAGATGCCACTCAGGTTGATAAGGTTGTTAAGAAGGCATATGGTGTGTTGGCGTTTATTGGTAGGGGGATTGAGTTTCGGAGTCACAAGGCTATGCTTCAGCTGTACAAAACACTAGTAAAGCTCCACCGCGAGTTTTGTGTATAGTTCTGGTCACCACATTATAGGAAGAATGTGGAAGCTTTGGAAAGGTTTCAGAGAAGATTCACTAGGATGTTGTCTGGTAGGGAAGGAAGGTCTTCCAAAGAAAGTCTGAGGGAACTGAATCTGTTTTCATTGGAGAGAGGAAGGTTGAGAGGTGACTTAATGGAGACATAGAAGATAATCAGAGGGTTGGATAGGGTGGACAGTGAAGCCTTTTTCTTTGGATGGTGAAGGCTAACATGAGGGGACATAGTTTTAAATTGAGGGGTGATAGATTTAGGACAGATATCAGAGATAGCTTCTTTACTCAGAGTAGTAGGGGTGTGAAACCGCCTGCCTGCAACAGTCATAGACTTGCTGACATTAAGGGTATTTAAATGAGCATTGGACATACATATGGATGATAATGGAACAGTGTAGGTTAGATGGGCATCAGATTAATTTCACAGGTCGGCCCAACATCGAGGGCTGAAGAGCCTGTATTGCGCTGTAACGTTCTATGTTCTATGCTCTACTTTCTATGACTATGTCCACATCTTCCAGATCCCCATACCCATTACCATTATGGACCCTAATATTGGTTAGGTGGATTGGCCAGCTAAGTTGCCCATAGTGTCCAGAGATGTGCATCTAGGTGAGTTAGCCATGGGAACTGCAGTGTGCAGGGACAGGATTGGGGGGTGGGCCTGGGTAGGATGTGCTTCAAGGGGTTGGTGTGGACTCAGTGGGCTCAGTAGCCTGCTTCCACACTGTCGAGATTCCAAAGTTTCTATGACTCTGGGTCAAATTATCACAACTGGAGCTCAACAAATGGAACTCACCCTGCTGTGCTAATCATGATGGCTATCAAATTGTCACCTTTATGATGAATGGAAACATTGAGTAATGGAAACATTGATGTCTGCTATGATAAGACACCATTCTCGGGGTCCACTCCCAAATTTCTGGTGGGAATTCACAGGTATAATTTAATCTTTTGGATTTTTATTTTTATACTTTTGACATTCTCTCTAGGATATTTTTCTTTTAATGTTTATGTAGATACCTGTCCAGCATTCAGCTGGTTCTGAGCTCGTACTTCTCTATTCCTCCATGTCATCTTGGGGATAGTATGACTGATCCGTTGAACACCACCATCTAAAGAATATCATCTCTCATTGTTTGACTCTCTATGGTTGATTTTTCTCAATCTAATTCTGCACATATTTCATTTATAATACTTTGTTCTACTGACAAACATCTTCTGCCACTATGATGTCTTGTTGATCTCAAAAGTTTAAACTGCTAACTTTCTAAAACAAATTTTGGATTTTTCATTTTGTGTATTTTTCAAGATTTCATCAAATGCTGTGAAACCACAAATTGTGGCTTTGTTCTTGTGACCGTCGTGCAGTAGTGAGTGATGTATAATATTAACATCATTGTTGCTCCTCATTTTGTAGGACAGTAATATAGCACAAGGCCCCATCTGCCTATACAATGAATGGTACAGGTCCCGAGGCATCATTTCAAAGGAGAAAAGTATGTACTATCTAATGATCTGGTCAATATTACCTGCTGTATTTCTTACATTACAATTATGGCAACATTTCAAACAGTACCTCATTGGCTGAAAAGTGCTTTGAGGTGGACAATAGTTATCAGGAGAGACAAATAAATGGAATTCTTTGTTCTACCTTTTTGCGTGAGATTTTGACCATCTGCCCTAATATATTGTTATGTGGCTTCATAACACCTCCATGAAGTGTCTATAGATTTTTTTGTGTGAAAAGGAGAATAAAAATACAAATCATCGTTGTGTTGACATATTGCTTAATAAATGAAATGAGAAATAAGTTTAGTTCTTTAGTATTATCTGTGTTGCATTGAGTACCAGTATACTGTTGTGTGAATTGATAATATTAAAATGATTAGCTAGGGGGCCCTTTGGATTTGTACCTCACAACCAAAATCTTTGGATCCTTATACCTACAAAGCCTTCAAAATCCAACTAATCCATTCAGTATGTGTTTATGTTCTTGGTAGGCTGGTTCATCACAGAAAGGAATCTCATTCTGAACTCTGGATTGATGTGTCACCTTCACTCTAGCTATAACATTAACAACCTATATGATGCTTATCTACGTCACAATCCCAATGTGAAACCTGGTAAACAAAGCCTTGTACAATTCATGGATGAAACTTTGATTGCTCTTAAATACAGAGCCTTTCATTCTGATGTTACCACGCTGGTGTAATAGCAGAAATAGTTGAGGTTTAATTCTGTGAGCCCAACAGATCAATTTATTGGTTGAAGATAAGTTGGAAGAATTCACTTCTGAAATTTTGACTGATGGGAGGTGAGGTCACAGTAAGGCATGTTTAAAGGATATGTTGGGCTCCTTCTTTCTTAACCTGCCTTGCTTTTGTTCTCCATTCTCAAGCTACTTCAAAAAGACAATTACAAAAACCCATCCTAGGTCTGAACCTGAGCCTGAATTGGAGCAGATTGAGGGGAGATGTTGAATTACAAGCTGAAGATTTTCAAGTGGGCCAAAATAAGACTCATTTTGAAACTTGCAGGGTTGGCAACACTCTTTCTCAGTCACGATACTATTCAGTTAAGATAGCCACTTAAATAAATTGGGTTTATTTGTTGAGCAACAATTAGGCAACTAACATCTAGCTTCCAGAGGACTGCATCCACAGAAGTATACAGAAATGTAGCATTATGTAAATAGGCTCAATGCACAAACCAATAACAGTCATTAAAATCATTCTTACTGTATGGTATTTTATAATTCTGATATAATGATTCATTGTAAGTTTAATATTGTAAACCATTTCCAGTATACAAACAAATCTGAATGCGCGTAAGAGTTATAATGCAATCTACTCCAAACAGGACTTGCAATCCTGATGACACATTGATTTTGGATATTTTGAAAACTATGGTTTCAATGCTACCTAAAACTTGCTCCAATTTATATTTTAATCCTTTAATTGTCTGCAGTTAACACTGAGTTAAATCTTACCAAAAATCTGGTATGAACATTATCACTCGGGGATGATCTCATTTGAAATTAATAAATGAAAGGTGTGATCGCTTTGATAATGAGAAATATTATTTTTCTTCTCAGCAAGTAATTCAGAACGAAGAGGTACAATGTAAATTTGGAGTGAGGTTAGTCAGGACTAAAATACAAAAGCACTTTCACACCGAAAGATTGTAGAAAGTTGGAACACACTCTCCTGTGGATATTCAGTCAATTGAAATTTTCATGATTAAGATCAACATATTTTTATTAAATTGTATCAAGGGATATGGTTCAAAGGCAGTTAAAGTGGAGTTAAAATACAGATCAGCTACAATCTAATTAAATGATGGAAAGGCTCGAGGGATTGAACGGCTTCGTCCATGTTCTTGAGTAGAATGAAGATCAGAGTCTTTAACATAAAGCACAGGTCAACCATGCTTCTAACTAGATACAGTGTATTATTATTATCTATATTAGAATTCATCTGACAAATCTCAGCCAATCTGTGCAGATGGTTCAAGTTTCTCTGAAGGTAGTTAATTTTCTTTCTGTACATGATGTACTTTGTATTTTCAGTGTCACTATACACACTTTGTTCCATATCATTCACAAATATTGTAAAAGTACAATGACACAGAACAGATCCAGCTGGAATACCAATCATTAATCTTCTCCTGGCAAAGAATAGTCCATTTATCTTCAGCTGCAGTTAAACCAATTTTTAAATTATCTAGATGTTTATCTTGTATTCTCTGAGTCAACATTTTAGCTAGTGATTTCACATAAGGAAAAGGTTTCATGCTTTGTGCTGCTGTTGGAAGAGTCTTAATTTGGCACACTCTCATACTGGACAACATTTCAAGTTTACATTTGGATTGGATCATTCCATTCCTGCATCTGCTGGCAATTTGCTTTCAGCAGGAATAGCATTTGAATCTCAAACTGCTACGCAACCTAGTATTGTGCTCACTGGACAATGATTCCTTTTCATTCATAATGTTTCAGTCATACAATATACCTTGTTTGTATTTTACTTGGAGTTGCTATCCTCCATCCCCAGGCTTATTCACAAAGATCAAATGGTATTTGATTATTAAGAGGTAACTGAATATCTGCATAGAGATGATGTTTCCTGGGAGGTTGTGCCATTTCAATTGCATACACATCACTAGGTGCCTGAAGCAGTGCTAAAGAAAGGGGGAATTACGCAGTTAATGGCTTACCAATGTGGTACTAATTTTTCTTGGAAGATTTTTGCTGCTTCCCTGTAATCCTCACTGAAAACAGTTTATAAAGTAATTATCATAGTTCTGCCTTCATTAAAATCATTGGCAATCACGGGTTTGCAAACTTATTGCCAGTTTGCGCACTGCTTCCAGGTACATTTAAACTAAATCACTCATGTCCTGATTTCTAGAGCATTTCTGTTAAATGCACATCCATTTCTTAAATGAATATATTGTTAACTAGCCAATTATTGTATTAGCTTGCACATTCATCAATATTAGTAACATTTGGAAACATTACAGCTGTACTTAGAAAACAGATTTAGCACGAATACGCAATCTCTGCATTCAAATTCAATGGTAAACAATATGGTTTAATCAGAAGAAAGTCAGCTTTGCAATCTTACAGATCCTCTGATTGTATTGAGAAGAGCTTGTCCTGTTGGGATAAGTATCAGAGTTTGGCTTGGCATATATGTATAAGTATGTTCATGCCTTTAAATTACTACTTTTTTTATATATATAAATGCTGTGTTGTGGTTTATTCTTCATCATGCTCATTAAATTCTAAGTAAAATACAGAAACATTTGCAGGATGTTGCCAAGAGGAAGATCAGCACACTCAACAATGACATTTTGCTACTTATAGGGAATCTGGGCTTTTGATTTTTCTGTAAACAAGGCCACCATTTCTTGACCAATTTTGCGACCAGCAGTGATCAAATGATGCTCAATTTGTATCCCTATAAAGTCTCCATGGGATTTTATCTTGAGAACTTCAGCATTTGGACAACTACAGCTGGAGATCAGTGATTTTGTACAAACAGGCCAAACAATGGTGTATGTACATTAAGAATGAGATTGAATAATTCTTACTGTATCATGCTGAATCTGAACCAAGAAATGTCATTGTGAGTGAAGTCAAATACTGAAAATGAAATAAAATATGGAAAGATAAATGGCATTGAGAGGAAAGGAGGTACAAGAGACAGAAAGCAAAATCAAAATAGAATATGTTTTCTCTATTTTAAGATTTCTGACAGTAACTACAGCTTGAAGGAATGAAACTCAAATTTTGCAAATATCACCTTAAATGTAATAAAGCTCCTTAAGTTTCTTCACAGGAATGCCATGAAACAAAATTGGATAGAGAGTTGCACATTCAAGAGTAAGGATGCAAGGAATTAATTTTGGTTTACAGAGGGTAGAATATGGGACACGTGTCTGAAGTATGTCAGAATAACCAAATCTAGAGATAGGAAAGCCATAAATGAGGATTTCAACAACAGATGAGGAAAGGAAAGGCCCTCAGGCATCTGACTATGTTATGGAGGTCAAAACACATAATCTTAGTCATGAGAAGGGGAGATGGACTGAAGTTCATCTTGGGATCAAATATGTCACCAATTTTGCAACTTTGGTTGAGGCTTACAAATGATGGAGTTGGTAGTTAGCCATTACACAATCTAGCAGGACCTAAAGGAGTAGCTTTGTTCTTCTCAACGTGAATATGGAGGAAGTACTTGCTCATTTAGTACTGAATGTAGAAGAATCAGTCTCACAAGTTAAAGACAGAAGAAAGTGGTGGTGAAAAATAGCTGGGGTTGTCAGTGTCCATGTGAAAATTAACGCTGTTTTTAGGAGGAGAAACGTTTAGATGCAAAACAGAAAGAGGTTAAGGAGAAGATCTTGGGGGAGATGGGGTTGGTACAAAAAGTAATGGTTTAGAATTGGGAAGCAAAGCCATTGCAAATGATTCACTGGGTATGATTTGGTAAGAATACGATTGAAGAGTACATTTCTAGCAAACCAATCAACACCAGAGAGGCACAGAGAAGGATAATGTGGTTAATGGTATCAACGGCTACTGACAGGTTTAAATGGTTGAGGGGTGATCATTTACCTTTGTATTGCAATCATGGAGGACATAGTTTCTAACTTTAGTGAGGGCAGTTTTAATAATATAGTAAACTTGATTAAAGGGATTGATGTATAGAGTTCTGGGAAAGATCGTCACAGATCCAAGCTGACTCTTGAGTGTAAAGGGAGGTTGAAAGTCAGACCTAAACTCAGTAATTAAGTCCTAAAGTCACTCATAAATACACTGCAGATACTCCCAGAATCCCAATGCCTCTCCTGCTCCAAGTTGGTCAAAAAGATTAGATTTCCCTCCAAAGAGTTTGTGAAGGAATGTATACAGCATTAATAGAAGACTGAACTGAAAAAGAAATGGAACTGATTGTCAACATTCAGAAAGAATTAGGTATCCTTGTGCATGAAATACAGAGTTAAAATACATCTGCTACAAACAGTTGAAAAGGCAAATTACATATCCAACTTTGTTATAAGTTGTTTAGAGGACAAGAGAAAGGAAGCCTTGCTGCAATGTTACAGGCATTTGTTGAGATCATGCCAGAGTACAATGCATAGTATCACTTCTGTACTGAAGGAGAGGTATATTTGCTTGTAGTGGGTGCAACTGAGAGTCATTAGAATGATTCTCAAGGGAAGAGAATTGTCTCATGAGGCACGATTGAGTAGAATGGATTCATATACTCTGAAATTTACAAAATATGGGATGTGTTAAATTTGAAGAAGCTTTACAAAGTAGATGCTCTAAGTAGAGGTTTTCTTTGCACAAGAGTTAAGCACTAGCAGGCATACTATCAGTAAAATAACATGCAGGAATTTCATTGTCTGCTACTGAGATGAGGGATCATGATTGCACGCTCAGTGAGTTGCATATCTTTGCCATTCCTTTCCACAGAGATTTGCATATGCTTGCTGGAAGTGAATGCATAATTTTCTTTGGAATCCTCAAAAATCAGTGGATGGGGAATCATGCAGGAAAGTGAACTTATGGTGAAGTTTAGTCATTATTGAATGGCATTGAAACAAATTCATGGGATCCAATACCCTATTCCTGTTTATATTTCTGGTAATGTCATGTTGTCATGGCCATTAGATATGCCCATGAATGTTTGAAGGAAGTCAAATGCTTTACTTTTACAAAAAACAATGAAAAATGATGAATTTACCTTGTCACAACATAAAGCCCTGAAAGATCTACTGTGCATTGTGCACCATTGAACTAGCCTCCCTCACTTTGGATTTCTGCAAGTATATGAGACTGCCCAAGGCTGGAAGTAGCCAATTGTATGGACAGTACATTAAAATATGAATTAAATTTTGGACATTTTTAAGATACAATAAATGCACAAATTGTCTCCTGCAGGTAAGTTGCCTGTAAGTTAAGTTCCATAAACAGAAAATAGGAGCAGGAGAAGGCCATTCACCCTTTTGACATAATTATGGCTGATGAGTCAACTCAGAACCCTGTTCCAGTTTGCTCCCCAAATTCCTTGTTCGATTTTAGCCTGAAGAAGATAGCTAACACCTTCTTGAAACTTTCAATGTTTTGGCCTCAACCATTTTCTGCAGCCAGAAATTCGACAGGGTCACTGCTCTCTGGATGAAACAATTTCCCCAAGTCTCAAATCTAAATGAACCATCCCGTATCCTTAGATTGTGACCCTGGTTCTGGGCTCCCCAGTTATTGGGATTGTCCTTGCTGTGTTTACCCTGTCTAGACCTGTTCGAATGAGATTCCATCTCATTCTTCAAAACTTCAGTGAATAAAGTATTCACCAAAATAGTCTCTCTTCAAATGCCAGTTCTGCCATCCCAGGAGTCAGCCTGGTAAACCTACATGCACTTCCTGTAGAGCAAAAACTTCCTTCCTCAGATAAGAGAACCAAAATTGTACACAATGCTCTCGGTGTGGTCTTACCAAGGCACTGTATGATTGCAGCAAGACATCCCTGCTCACTAAATCCACTTGCTATGAAGACCAATGTAACATTTGTCTTCTGCATGCTGCTTTCAGTGACAGACATACAAGGACACTCCGGTTTCTTTTAACCTTTCCCAATCTGTTGCCATTCAGCTCATAGAACATAGAACATAGAAGAATACAGCGCAGTACAGGCCCTTGGGCCCTCGATGTTGCGCCGATCCAAGCCCACCTAACCTACACTAGCCCACTATCCTCCATATGCCTATCCAATGCCCGCTTAAATGCCCATAATGAGGGAGAGTCCACCACTGCTACTGGCAGGGCATTCCATGAACTCACGACTCGCTGAGTAAAGAACCTACCCCTAACATCTGTCCTATACCTACCCCCCCTTAATTTAAAGCTATGCCCCCTTGTAATAGCTGACTCCATACGAGGAAAAAGATTCTCACTGTCGACCCTATCTAAACCCCTAATCATCTTATACACCTCTATCAAGTCACCCCTAAACCTTCTTTTCTCCAATGAAAACAACCCCAAGTGCCTCAGCCTTTCCTCATACGATCTTTCTACCATACCAGGCAACATCCTGGTAAACCTCCTCTGCACCCGTTCCAGTGCCTCCACATCCTTCCTATAGTATGGCGACCAAAACTGCACACAATACTCCAGATGTGGCCGCACCAGAGTTTTATACAACTGCAACATGACCTCAGTACTCCGGAACTCAATTCCTCTACCAATAAAAGCCAGTACGCCATATGCCTTCTTCACCGCACTATTTACCTGGGTGGCAACTTTCAAAGATTTGTGTACATGGACACCAAGATCCCTCTGCTCATCCACACTACCAAGTATCCGACCGTTAGCCCAGTACCCCATCTTTTTATTACTCTTACCAAAGTGAATCATCTCACACTTAGCTACATTGAACTCCATTTGCCACCTTTCTGCCCAGTTCTGCAGCTTATCTATATCCCGCTGTAACCTGCCACATCCTTCCTCACTGTCTACAACTCCTCCGACTTTCGTATCATCCGCAAACTTACTCACCCAACCTTCTAACCCCTCCTCCAGGTCATTTATAAAAATGACAAACAGCAATGGTCCCAAAACAGATCCTTGCGGAACACCGCTAGTGACGGCACTCCAAGATGAACATTTGCCATCAACTACTACCCTCTGTCTTCTTCCAGCCAGCCAACTCCTAATCCAAACCTCCAACTCGCCCTCATTGCCATACCTCCGTATTTTTTGCAGTAGTCTACGATGGGGAACCTTATCAAATGCCTTACTAAAATCCATATACACCACATCTACCGCTTTCCCCTCGTCCACCTCCTTAGTCACCTTCTCAAAGAATTCAATAAGGTTTGTGAGGCACGACCTGCCCTTCACAAAACCATGCTGACTATCCTTGATCACATTATTCCTATCCAGATGTTCATAAATCCTATCCCTTACAATTCTCTCTAAGATTTTGCCCACAACAGAAGTGAGACTCACCGGCCTATAGTTACTAGGGTTATCCCTACTCCCCTTCTTGAACAAGGGAACCACATTTGCAAGCCTCCAATCTTCTGGCACTACTCCTGTAGACAATGAGGACATAAAAATCAAGGCCAATGGCTCTGCAATCTCTTCCCTTGCTTCCCAGAGAATCCTAGGATAAATGCCATCAGGCCCAGGGGACGTATCTATTTTCACCCTTTCCAGAATTTCCAACACCTCTTCTCTACATACCTCATGATCTATTTTGCTATTTTTTCCAGCAAATTGGATAACCTCACACTTATCCATACTGTAGTTCATCTGCCATACATTTGCCTCATCACTCATTTGTCTAAATTACACTGAAGCATCTTTGCTTCCGTCTCACAGCTCACCCTTCTATCTAGTTTTGTATCAATTGCAAACGAGGAGACAATTGCAAATATATAAACATTTATTGTCCTCATTTACTCTATAAACATATATTGTGAATAAACGAGATACAAGCACTGATCTTTGCTGTACCGCACTTGCCACTTATTCTTACTCATTGTTTACTACCTGCCAACTATTTCTCAATCCATGTCAGTACACTCTCTCCAGTCCAACACAATATAATTTTACATGCTAATCTCTTGCATGGAAGAATATCGAATGGTGAAATGCATTTGATAATGTAATGTACGAACTATTAAGCATTAGGTAGAAAACCAATTATATGCATCAAGATTGAGTGTTTCTTCTGTGAAAGAGATTATGCAACATCCTTCCCCATTTTGTATCAATGATAGACTACTTCAGCAAAGAACAACAAATTTATGTAAAGAATCTGAGATTGCTTTGATGATTATGACCACAATATATAGTTTGCTGTCAGCAATGATACTTGAAATGACAGCAAAAAAAACCACTCTATCACAAGAAGGTGCAAATGGTCATGATTCTGACCATGACAAAACAATGAACTGCACATGCTGGAGATATGAAACAAAAACAGAAACTGCTGGTGAAATTCAGCAGGTCTCGTAGCATCTGCAGGAAGAAACCAGAGTTAATATTTCAAATTTGGTGTCCAGTTCTGATGAAGAGTCAATAGTTACCATTGCTGGGATTTCCAGATATCATCTCAAAAAACTAAATGTAAGTGCATGGTTTTGTGTGTGTGTGTGTCTGAAAATATTTTACAAAGGCAGCTTGGACCCTGACCTTTTAAAAATAGGTATAAAGTGCATGTTTCAGATGAGATGTGGCTGGTCAAGCTACTCCATGTTAAGCAGAACACAATTTATTTAAACTTTACCTATACAAGGTATTTGCCAAAAACAGATACCCGCGCAACTTCATCAACAGATGCCTAAGAGAAAGACCACGGAACGAGGACATACCACAACCAAAAAGGACTAGCCACACTACCATACATCAGGAGCATCTCGGAACTGACAGCCAGACTACTGGGACCCCTAGGACTCATAACGGCACACAAACCAATAGCCACGTTCAGACAACAACTCACCAGAACGAAGGACCCGATACCCAACATGAGAAAGACGAATGCAGTGTACAAAATACCATGCAAGGACTGCACTAAACACTACATAGGATAAACAGGAAGATAGCTAACAATCCGCATACATGAACATCAACTTGCCACGAAACGACACGACCAGCTATCCTTAGTAGCCACACTCACAGACAACAAGCAACATGAATTCGACTGGGACAACACTACTATCATAGGGCAAGCCAGACAGAGAACAGCCAGGGAATTCCTAGAGGCATGGCATTCATCCACAAACTCCATCAACAAACACATCGACCTGGACCCAATATACCAACCACTACAGCGGACAGCTGAAACTGACAACCGGAAGCGGCAGGGACAGACCACTATAAACACCGGAGGAAACATCAAAGAAGCGCTTCGCAGGAGGCTCCCAAGCACTGATGATGTCGCCTAGCCAGGGGACGAAACGTTTGCAACAAAAACTTCCAGCTCGGCGAACAGAACCACAGCAACGAGCACCCGAGCCACAAATCTTCACACAAACTTTGAACATTTAAACTTTATAGTTAAAATACAAATTTAAAAAAGAGAAATTTAGAAGAATTTGATTATTGGAAAACTTAACCAAATAATAGATACAGTTTTATTAATTAATTAAATTGTACCTTTTATTAAATAAATGTTCTGATACAGTAACATCCCATAAACACACCCCTTGGCAAGAAAATAAATTCAGACACAAGTTCTTACATGCAGTTCTCCAATCCAGGAGGAAACAATATCAAAAGAGATTTCTGAGAAAGGAGAGCTAGGAATAATTTACTGAAGCTTCCACCTCTTCTGGGACCCCAAACAGCTTCTGACTGCTACAGCTGAAAAAAACTAGAAAGCCTGATTTGTGACTGCTGGCCACTCACCTTCAATTGTTACAATGGTTTTTAAAATACCAAGGGGCATCTTAAGATATTTACTTAAGCTATTTTCAATAGCCACTTTGGTACCTCAGCCTTTACAAATTATTTTTAAAAAACCAGGACAAAATAACTTTTTTAAAGTGACAGTATCATCTGTGTATGTGTGTTTGTGTATGTGTGTGTCTTACAAGAATGAATGAGTGGGTGCAGTTTCAATTATATTTCAAGTGTTGAGAAATAATTATTAAATAATTATTTCTGCTTTGTGTCAAACTTATGAGAAAGTCTGCTTTGTATTCTTGAAAATCACTGCACTCAAGGGGTTAAAAATTTCTTCTTTAAAAATACACCTTGTCACTGTGAGTCTAGTGGTGGAAATAGGGAGATTATCCTACTATCTCTGGAGCAAGGTGTTGAAATGAAGTTATAGTTGTAATGTAGAGAACATGACATTCAATCGGTTGCTCCTGATCTCCTGCAGTGCCTCCTAATTGCCTATACATCAGTTTCTTCAGCTCATTACAGCAGAGTAATCTTGTTAAATTGAAGCAAACCCAAATGCATCAGAGTCAAATATGTTCATGAGAAGAAGGGGCAGAATTGGATTGTTGGAGGAAATGGACAATATATTCTTCATTACTACAAAATTCAGCAGTAAAAGCGATATACTTACTTAATTGTTAACAAGCTCCTCAATCCAAAGTGTTTAACAGCATCATGCCTGATTAGTTCAATGAAGAAATTGTGCTGTTACTTGTGGGAAATGTGAGCTAACAGCATGATTTGACATTTTTAAAGCATCAACAAACACATGCTGTAGGAATGTTAAAATAAAAGGTTACTAAGACCAGTGTGGATAAAATAAGGCAATCTAGAGCATAGACTTGTTAATGTCAAATGATGCTGAAGCAACTTGTTTAAATTTTGTGATGAGGAAAAATGAGAGCTGATGATGTTAATGTTGATGTGGTGTATGTGGACTTTGAAAAGACTTTTAAAAATGTCACAAAAATGTTTTGCCAGCAAGGTTAAGTCAAGGGAATACAAGAGATATTAACAATATAGCTGTGATGACATAAACAGGTTGGTGTAGTGTGTACACAAGTGGCAGATGAAATAGAACATAGAACATGAAACATAGAACATTACAGTGCTGTACAGGCCCTTCAGCCCTCAATGTTGCACCAACTCTTGGAACCAACCTGAAATCTATCTATCCTACACTATTCCATTTTCATCCATATGTTTTTCCAATGACCATTTCAATGCCCTTAAAGCTGGTGAGTCTACAACTGTTGCAGGCAGTGTGTTCCATGCCCCTACTACTCTCTGAGTAAAGAAACTACCTCTGACATCTGGCCTATATCTATCACTCCTCAATTAACACTATGGCCCCTTGTGCTAGCCATCACTATCTGAGGAAAAATGCTCTCACAGTCCACCATATCTAACCCTCTGATTATCGTATATGTCTCAATTAAATCACCACTCAACCTTCTTCTTTCTAACAAAAACAATCTCAACTTCCTTAGCCTTTCCTCATAAGACTTTCCCTCCATACCAGGCAACATCCTCGTAAATCTCCTCTGCACCCATTCCAAAGCTTCCATATCCTTCCTATAATACAGTGACCATAACTGTACATAATACTCCAAGTGCAGCCACACCAGAATTTTGCAGCATGACCTCGTGGCTCTGAAACTCAATCCCTCTATCAATAAAAGCTAACACACCGTATGCCTTCTTAACAACCCTATCAACCTGGGGGACAACTTTCAGGGATCTATGTATATGGACACCGAGATCTCTCTGCTCATCTACACTACCAAGAATCTTACCATTAGCGCAGTACTTTTTATTCTTGTTGCTCCCTCCAACGTGAATCACCTCACATTTCCACATTAAACTCCATTTGTTATCTCTCAACCCAGCTCTGCAGCTTATCTATGTCCTTCTAGAACCTGCAACATCCTTCAGCACTATCCACAACTCCACCAACCTTAGTGTCATCCGCAAATTTGCTAAACCACCTTTCTAGGCCCACATCTAGGCCATTTATAAAAATGACAAATGACAGTATCCCAAAGCAGATTCTTGTAGTACACCAATAGCAACTGAACACCAGGATGAAAATTTCCCATCAATCTTTCAGCTAGCCAATTTCTGATCCAAACCACTAAATCATTCTCAATCCAATATGCTGTGCAATAGACTACCATGTAGAAATTTATCAAACACCTTATTGAAATCCATATACACCACATCAACGGCTTTACTCTCGTCCAACTGTTTGGTCACCATCTCAAAGAATTCAATAAGGTTTTGTGAGGCATGACCTACCCTTCACAAAACTGTGTTGACTATCCCTAATCAACTTATTCCTCTTGAGGTGATTATAAATCTTGTCTCTTATAATGCTTTCAAACATTTTGCCCACAACCGAAGTAAGGCTCACTGGTCTATAATTACCAAGGTTGTCACTACTCCCTTTCTTGAACAAGGGAACAATGTTTGCTATCCTCCAGTCTTCTGGCACTATTCCTGTCATAAAAATCAAGACCAAAGGCTCTGCAATCTCCTCCTTGGCTTCCCAGAGAATCCTAAAATATATCCCATCCAGCCCAGGGAACTTATTTATTTTCACACTTTCCAGAATTGCTAACCCCTCCTCCCTGCGAACCTCAATCCCATCTAGTCTAGTAGCCTGTTTCTCAGTATTCCCCTTGATAACATTGTCTTTTTCCAGTGTGAAAACTGATGAAAAATATTCATTTAGTGCTTCTCCATCTTCTCAGACTCCCTGCACAACTTCCCACTACTATCCTTGATTGGCTCTAATCTTTCTCTAGTCATTCTTTTATTTCTGATTATTCCCATAGAAAGCTTTAGCATTTTCCTTGATCCTTTCTACCAATGGCTTCTTCAGGTCTTTCCTGGCTAACCTGTAACTCTCAAGTAGGAGAAAGTGAGGACTGCAGATGCTGGAGACCAGAGTTGAAAAATGTGGTGCTGGAAAAACACAGCAGGCCAGGCAGCATCCGAGGAGCAGGAGAATCGATGTTTCGGGCATAAGCCCTTCATTCCTGAAGAAGGGGACATGCCCGAAACGTCGATTCTCCTGCTCCGCAGATGCTGCATGGCCTGCCGTGTTTTTCCAGCACCACACTTTTCAACACTAACTCTCAAGTGCCCTAACTGAGCCTTTACATCTCAACCGAACAGAAATCTTCTTCCTCTTGACAAGAGATTCAACTTCTTTAGTAAACCATGGCTCCTTTGCTCAACCACTTCCTCCCTACTTGACAGTACATTGTTATCAAGGACACACAGTAGCTGTTCCTTGAATAAGCTCCACATTTCAATTCTGCACATCCTCTGCAGTTTCCTTTCCCATTCTATGCAGTCTCAATCTTGCCTAATCACATGATAATTTTCTTTCCCTCAGCAATAACTCTTGCCCTGTGGTATATACCTATCCATTTCGATTGCTAAAGTAAACATAACTGAATTGTGGTCATTATCAACAAAGTGCTCACCTATTTCCAAGTCTAACACCTGGCCTGGTTCATTACTCAATACCAAATCCAATGTGGCCTCGCCCCTTGTTGATCTGTCTGCATACTGTGTCAGGAAACCATCGTTCACAAATTGGACAAAAACTGACGCATCTAAAGGACTCGAACTATAGTACTTCCAGTCAATATTTGGAAAGCTAAAGACTTATAACAACTACCCTGTTACTCTCGCTCCTATCCAGAATTACCTTTGCTCTCCTTTCCTCTACAACTCTGGAATTATTTGGAGGCCTATAGAAAACTCCCAACAGGATAACCTCTCCTTTCCTAGTTCTAATCTCAGCCCATACTACCTCAGTCGACGAGTCCTCAATCTTCCATTCTGCCACCGTAATACTGTCCTTGACTAACTCCTCTCTCTCCCTATTCCTCACCTCACTAACACATGACACGGGCAACAAACCAGAGATGACACCTTTGTTCGTTCTAGTACTAAGCTTCCACACTAGTTCCCTGAATTTTTACCTTAAATCTCCATCCCTTTTCCTGCCTGTGTCGTTAGTGCCTACATGCACCATGATTTGGGGCTTCTCCCCCTCTCCCTTAAGAATCCCCAAAACACGATCCAAGACATCACGGAACCTGGCACCTGGGAGGCAACACACCAAAACACCAGTCTCTCTCATTCCCACAGAACCTCCTATCTGTCTCCCTAACTATGGAATCCCCAATGCTCTGCTCATTTCCTCCCTTCCCTTCTGAGGAACAAGGACAGACTCTGTGAAAGGGACTTGTACCCCATGGCTTACTCCTGGTGAGTCATCCACTCCAAAGCAATATCCAAAATGGTATACTTGTTATTGAGGGGAATGGCCACAGGGGTTCCCTGCACTGCTTGCTGGTTCCCGTTCCGTCCCCTGACTGTCGCCTATCTGCCTTATTCTCACACCTGTGACAATCTCCCTGTAACTCCTCTCAATAACCCCCTCCACCTTGTGAATGATCCGAAGTTCATCCAGCTCCAGCTGTAGTTCCCTAACATGGTTTTCAAGGAGCTGGAGTTGGGTGCAATTCCCACAGATGTAGTCAGCAGGGACACTAGTGGTAATAATGCAAATGTTTTTCAGAGAATTGTGCAGTGATACATTTCTGGGGAGTACGGATGTGGGGAGAACGCAAAAATACAAAGAGTAAGATTTTAATGGAATGTGGCTTTGCTTTCAGTTATGGCTAGTTTAAGGAGCTTGAACTATTCTTTGTTGGACTGCAACAGGTTTTTGAATTTGACAATGCTTTCCAATTTAGTTTGTACTTGACTGTGTGCAGTCGTGTAAGAAATAGGCTAGGTTGATAGCCTTGAGTTAAAACATGAAAAGTTGATTTTATTGATGAATCACAATCAGTTAGAAGTATTAACAATTATTTTTAAGTGTGTCAAATATGTCCTAGTTCTTCCAAATATCTTCATGCTTTCCCAAAATATGCAAAAAAGAATCAAAAGATTTTTAAACTTGTCCAGATAAGGACAATACAGATATAGAAAATAGTCATAAAAAGAAGATTGACTAGGAGACCAAATGTTTAGATTTCAGCTGGAAAACTCCTTTTCCACAGTAGTGGCTGATATTTTCTCTTGTCCAAGCATTGCTGCTGCTGTATTGAAATCCTTGTTTGTGGAAAGGAGTTTCTCTAGCTGATTTTCAAACCACAAGCTGATCTCACAGCTTTCTAGTGAGATCTCAGACAGAGAGAGGTGCTCACTCTGGCAGCCTATGTATCCTCTGCTAAAATCCAAGTTCAAGCATTTACACAGAAGGTTGTATTGTACATCTCTCCATGGAGAAAGTGAGGACTGCAGATGCTGGAGATCAGAGTCAAAGGATGTGGTGCTGGAAAAACACAGCCTCCTGAAGGGCTTATGCCCAAAACATCGATTCTCCTGTGCATCTCTCCATGTCTGCTCTAAAGAATAGAGGATCAGCTCATGTCTTGCATTGTTTCTGATTCAGCCATTGTTTTATAGCCAATTAATTTACTCAATGGCACAGGTAGCCATCCTAACTATTGACAAGAAACTCATTTCACACATGTTATTTGGCTACAAGATGATGCTAATTATTTTCAGTCACCTTAAGGTCCAATCATTTTCTTTGTTTCAGTAGAGTCATAGAAACGTATAGCTTTAAAACGCATCCTCTGGTCCAACTTGTCCATGCCGATCAGATATCCTAAATTAATCGAGTCCCATTTACCATCATTTGGCTCATATTCCTCTTCATCTCCCCATCTAGATGCCTTTTAAATCTTATAATTGTACTAGCATCCACCACTTCCCCAGGCAGCTCATTCCATACACTCACCACTCTCTGTGTGAAAATGTTACTCTTTAGGTCACTTTTAAATCATTGACCTCTCACCTTAAACCTATGCCCTCTAGATTTAGATTCACCTACTTCAACAAAAAAGCCTTAGCTATTTATCCTATCCATTCCCCTCATGATTTTATGAACCTCAATGAAGTCACCACTCAGCCTGACGCTCTATGGAAAATAGCCCCAGCCTATTCAGCCTCTCCCTATTGCTCAAACTCTCAACCCTGGCAATATCCTTTTCTGAACCCTTTCAAGTTTCACAATGTCCTTCCAATAGCAGGGCGATGAGAATTGCACGCAGTATTTTAAAAGTGGCCTAACTAATGTTCTGTACAACCACAACATGACCGCCTAACTCCTATATTCAATGTATTTACCAATAAAGACAAGCATACAAAATACCTTCTTTACTATCCTGTCTACCTGGGACTCCACTTTCAAGGAACTATGAACCTGCACTCCAAGATCTCTTCGTTCAGCAACACTCCCAAGCACCTGACCATTAAGTGTACAAGTCCTGCTAAGATTTGCTTTCCCAAAATGCAACACCTCGCATTTATGTGAATTAAACTCCATCTGCCACTTCTCAGCGGATCTGAGAAGTGAGGTAACCTTCTTCACTGTCCACTACATCTCTAATTTTGGTGTTGTCTGCAAACTTTCTAACCATAACTCCTATGTTCACATCTAAATCATTGAAATAAATGACGAAAAAGAGTGGACCCAGCACCGATCCTTGAGGCACACCGCTGGTCACTGGCCTCCGGTCTGAAAAGCAACCCTCCACCACCACCATCTGGTATCATTTTCTTTTCAGTTGAAGCTGCCTTTTTTTTTAAAAAAGTGCAATGTATGGCAACAACCAATGAAATTGCAATTTAATATTTCATAGAGCATGTCTTTATATGAAATACAGGAAAAAGTAACTAGAAAGAGCAATCTTATAAGCGTGTACACAACACCATGGATAGACAAATAAGAAAACTGTTGAACCCAACTGCTAGCCTTCAGTAAAATCAAGGGAAAGGCAGCAGAGAAACAGAAACAAAAGAATGGATGCCAGACTGAGAGAGTATGATCTGCAGAAGGTATGGATGATTAGAAGAATTCACGAATAGAAGAAAAGATTTATGGGCGGCACAGTGGAACAGTGGTTAGCACTGCTGCCTCACAGCGCCAGAGACCCAGGTTCACTTCCCGCCTCAGGAGACTGACTGTGTGGATTCTCCCCGTGTCTGCGTGGGTTTCCTCTGGGTGCTCCGGTTTCCTCCCACAGTCCAAAAATGTGCAGGTCAGGTGAATTGGCCATGCTAAATTACCCGTAGTGTTAGGTGCAGGGGTAAACATAGGGATGGGTCTGTGTGGACTTGTTGGCCCAAAGGGCCTGTTTCCACACTATAAGCAATCTAATCTCATTAATACATCAAACTGCAAAGCTGGTGGAAAGGTCAATCACTGGGGAATACAAAACATCCATACTGAAGACAAAAGGTATGAAATGAGCTATCAAGCACAGAAAAGCAGGGTCAATGAGAAGGAAATGAAAGCAAAATATTCATTCTCTGGAAGATGATGATGACTTTGAGAAGACAGTAGACATAGAGTCATAGAGATGTACAGCATGGAAACAGACCCTTTGGTCTAATCCGCCCATGCCGACCAGATGTCCAAGCCCAATCTAGTCCCACCTGCCAGCACCTGGCCCATATCTCTCCAAGCCCTTCCTATTCATATACCCATCCAAATGCCTTTTAAATGTTGCAATTGTACCAGCCTCCACTACTTCCTCTGGCAGCTCAATCCATACACATACCACCCTCTGTGTGAAAACGTTGTCCCTGAGGTCTCTTTTATATCTTTCCCCTCTCACCCTAAACCTATGGCCTCAAGTTCTGCTCTCCCCCACCCCAGGGAAAAGACTTTGTGTATTTATCATACCAAAGCCACTCATAATTTTGTAAACCTTTATAAGGTCCCCCCTCAGCCTCCAGGGAAAACAACCCTCGCCTATTCAGCCTCTTCCTATAGCTCAAATCCTCCAACCCTGGCAACATCCTTATAAATCTTTTCTGAATCCTTTCAAGTTTCACAACATCTTTCTGACAGGAAGGAGACCAGAATTGCATGTAATATTCCAACAGTGGCCTAACCAATGACTTGTACAGCTGCAACATGACCTCCCAACTCCTATATTTAATACTCTGACCAATAAAGGAAAGCATACCAGATGCCTTCTTCACTATTCTATCTACCTGCGACTCCACTTATGAACCTGCACTTCAAGGTCACTTTGTTCAGCAACACTCCCTATTATCTTACCATTAAGTGTATAAATCCTGCTAAGATTTGCTTTCCCAAAGTGCAGCACCTCACATTTATCTGAATTAAACTCCATCTGCCACTTCTCAGCCCATTGGCCCATCTGATCAAGATCCTGTTGTAATCTGAGGTAACCTTCTTTGCTGTCCACCACACCTCCAATTTTGGTGTCATCTGCAAACTTACTAACTGTACCTCTTATGCTCACATCCAAATCATTTATATAGATGACAAAAAGTAGAGGACCCAGCACCAATCCTTGTGGCACTGCACTGGTCACAGGCCTCCAGTCTGAAAAACAACCCTCCACCACTACCCTCAGTCTTCTACCATTGAGCCAGTTCTGTATCCAAATGGCTAGTTCTCCCTGTATTCCATGAGATCTAACCTTGATAATCAGTCTCCTATGGGGAACCTTGTCGAATGCTTTACTGAAGTCCATATAGATCGCATCTACCGCTCTGCCCTCATCAATCCTCTTTGTAACTTCTTCAAAAACCTCAATCAAGTTTGTGAGACATAATTTCCCAGCACAGAGCCATGTTGACTATCCATAATCAGTCCTTGCCTTTCCAAATACATGTACATCCTGTCCCTCAGGATTCTCTCCAACAACCTGCTCACTGGTCTATAGTTCCCTGGCTTGTCCTTACCACCCTTCTTAAACTGTGGCACCACGTTAGCCAACCTCCAGTATTCCAACACCTCACCCGTGACGATTGATGATACCAATATCTCAGCAAGAGGCACAGCAATCAGTTCTCTTGCTTCCCACAGAGTTCTAGGGTACACCTGATCAGGTCCACCTTTATGTGTTTCAAAATATCCAGCACTTCCTCTTCTGTAATCTGGACATTTTTCAAGGTGTCACCACGTATTTCCCTACATTCTATATCTTCCATATCCTTTTCAACAGTAAATACAGATGGAAAATGCTCGTTTAGTATCTCCCCCATTTTCTGTGGCTCCACACAAAGGCCGCCTTGCTGATTTTTGAGGGACCCTATTCTCTTCCTAGTTACTCTTTTGTCCTTAATGTATTTGTAAAATCCTTTGAATTCTCCTTAATTCTATTTGCCAAAGCTATCTCATGTTCCCATTTTGCCCTCCTGATTTCCCTCTTAAGTACACTTCTACTGCCTTTATACTCTAAGGATTCACTCGATCTTCCCTGTCTATACCTGACATATGCTTCCTTCTTTTTCTTAACCAAACCCTCAATTTCTATAGTCATCCAGCATTCCCTACACTTACCAGCCTTTCCTTTCATCCTGACAGGAATATACTTTCTCTGGATTCTTGTTATCTCATTTCTGAAGGCTTCCCATTTTCCAGCTGTCCCTTTACCTGTGAACATCTGCCCCCAAACAGATTTCGAACATTCTTGCCGAATACCGTCAAAATTAGCCTTTCTCCAATTTAGAACTTCAACTTTTAGATCTGGTCTTTCCTTTTCTATCACTATTTTAAAACTAATAGAATTATGGTCACTGGTCCCAGAGTTCTCCCCCACTGACACCTCAGTCACCTGCCCTGCCTTATTTCCCAAGAGTAGGTCAAATATTGCACCCACTCTGATAGGTACATCCACACACTGAATCAGAAAATTGTCTTGTACACACTTAGCAAATTCCTCTCCATCCAAATCCTTAACACTATGGCAGTCCCAGTCTATGTGTGGAAAGTTAAAATCCCCGACCATAATCACCCTATTACTCTTACAGATAGCTAAGATCTCCTTACAAGTTTGTTTCTTAATGTCCCTCTGACTATGGGGGGGTCTATAATACAATCCCACGAAGGTGATTATCCCTCTCTTATTTCTCAGTTCCATCCAAATAACTTCCCTGGATGTATTTCCGGGAATATCCTCCTTCAGCACAGCTGTAATGCTATCCTTTATCAAAAACACCACTCCCGCTCCTCTTTTGCCTCCCTTTCTATCCTTCCTGTAGCATTTGTATCCTGGAACATTAAGCTACCAGTCCTGCCCATCCCTGAGCCATGTTTCTCTAATTGCTATGATATCCCAGTCCCAAGTTCCTAACCATGCCCTGAGTTCATCTGCCTTCCCTGTTAGGCCCCTTGCATTGAAATAAATGCAGTTTAATTTATTATCCCTACCTTGTCCCTGCCTGCCCTGACTGTTTGAGTCACTTCTGTTCTCAACTGTGCCATTCTCAGATTGATCTCTTTCCTCACTATCTCCCTGGGTTCCACCCTCCCCATCTTACTAGTTTAAATCCTTCCGAGCAGCTCTAGCAAATCTCCCTGCCAGTATATTAGTCACCTTCCAATTTAGGTGCAATCCGTCCTTCTTGTACAGGGCACGTCTACCCCAAAAGAGATTCCAATGATCCAAAAATGTGAATCCTTCGCCCATATACCAGGTCCTCAGCCATGCATTCATCTGCTCTATCCTGCTATTACTGCCCTCACTAGCTCGTAGCACCAGGAGAAATCCAGATATTACTACACTCGAGGATCTCCTTTGTCATTCCTGCCTAACTCTCTGTAATCTCCCTTCAGAATCTCAACCTTTTCCCTTCTTATGTCATTGGTTCCAATGTGGACAATGACCTCTTGCTGGCCCCTCTCCCCCGTGAGAACATTCTGCACCATCTCTGAGACATCCTTGATCCTGGCTCTAGGGGAGCAACACACCATTCTGCTGTTTCGCTGCTAGCCACAGAAACGTCTGTCTATATCTTGGACTAGAGAATCCCCTAACACTATTGATCTCCTGTAACTCGACATACTCCTTGTCGCATTAGAACCAGTCTCAATACCAGAAACTTGGCTACATTCTCCTGAGAATCCATCACCTCCTACATTTTCCAAAACAGCATACCTGTTTGAAATGGGTATAGCCACAAAAGACTCCTGCACTACCTGCCTACCTCTCTTACCCTTCCTGGAGTTAACCCATCTATGTGACTGTATCTGCGACTTTTCCCCCTTCCTATAAATGCCATCCATCACATACTGTTGCTGTTGCAAATTCCTCATCGCCTCTAACTGTCTCTCTAACTGATCCATTTGATCTGATAGGATTCGCAACCAACAGCATTTATTGCAGATATAAACCACAGTAACCCTTAAACAAGAAGCACATATCGTTCCTTCACAACCTACAGACCTAGAAAATAACATTGTCTTATTCCTCTATAAAATACTGCCCCAGGTTAAATTAATAGTTATGGCTTATATTTTAAGTTTAATCAAGAGGAAGACGACTCAAGAAATTATTTGAAATGGGCATTTTACTTTAAAACAAAGGTGGGAAAGGAGGGTCTGCTTTTGAAGCAAAAATGAAGTTGAGCATCAGCGGATTCTTTCTTTTTCTGTGAATTTGTATGAAACTGCACCAGAAGATGAGAGCTAACCTGCATGTCGAGACAGGACTTTAACATGACTTTTCTGATGAAGGAGCAGCACTCCAAAAACTTGTGATTTCAAATAAACCTGTTGGACTATAACCTGGTGCCATGTGACTTCTGGTTTTGTCAACTCCAGTCCAACAAATGCATTGCCACATCATGGCTTTCAGAACATGTCAGTGAGGAGCCATGAAAATTCAATGAACCTTTGTTGCAGATTAATAGCTCCCCATTGTCCAAGTTGTTGGAACAATTCTTTCAAAATGAACTTGTAGCATATTTGAGTTTAGAATGGAATTCCAAAGAATGACTGTGCAAAGTGTGATTTTTAACTTTGTCCATCACAGTCCAACACTGGCTTCTCCACCCCATGTGAAAAGAATCCCATTGTCTGTCAAGAAAGTGTAAATGGGTGAAACTTGAACTCATTATGTATCTATGACTAGATTATCAGAGATGTTTTGTGAGGACAGTGAAGAAGAAATGCTTAATAAGATATACATTTGAAGCATATTTGAGAATATCTCTGTAATGATTGTAATGAGGTCAGCCAGACGGACATCATGGAATATGAGTTCACTGATTGAGGCTGCTAATCTCATCCATTCAGGGAGTCCTACATGACATATGCAAAGAGTATGGGTCAGGGATATCGACACTCTGGTACCTGATTCTTGCACTACTAAATTCAAAGACTGTATATGTTTAAATAAAGAGGGACTTCATGATATTAATACCAGCCTCTGTGAAGTTATTGCAACCTCAAATCTACCAAATATAAAGGGTTTGAGCTGGTCTTTGTCAACTTTGTGAGGAATCAAACCAGTATTTTTTGTTTCAAACCCCTAGCATGCTGGTTAAAATGTTCACCTGCCTCTCCCTGCCCAGAGGTTTGACTAACCTTTGGCTAAACTGAAGCCAATTAAGCCTACTACTGTGGTTAGCCGTTCTGAAACCATCTCATAAACCCCCATTCTCTATTTCTTCAGTGAGTCATAGGGTTATATGAGCTACAATACTTCAAGTCTTCCTCTTGAAAGAAGCATAATTAACAACAGAATTTTGGACTTTTAAGATCTTATGGCATGGCCATTACATTTGCAATCATTTTCCTTGTATGTGAGTTTGTATCTGTGTGAATATATAAATAAGGTTTGTCCTGTCTGCATTTTGGGTATTGAATAATAAATATTTATGCTTCATAAAGCTTATGAGAAAACTTGTCATATGTCTGTTCTTAAGAGTGACAGCACTTAAGGTTAAATGCATTGTTTCTCTGTCTTTGGTGAGCTGATAAGATAAAAAAGGTAGAACCATTCTACCACTCCTGTTCAGTTCAGAACAGAGTAAAGTTCTATCACTTAGTAAATGTCAAGCCACTGAAATGGAAGTGAGAATGTGTATAGAATATAAGCAGGCAGGGAAAGAGTTAAGTTCTGTGTTTTGTGAAATAAGAGGTTCAGCCGATTATGTCTCAGATCAAGTCATAGAGTCATAGAGATGTACCGCATAGAAACAGACCCTTTGGTCCAACCCATCCATGCCGACCAGATATCCCAACCCAATCTAGTCCCACCTGCCAGCGCCCGGCCCATATCCCTCCAAGCCTTTCCTATTCATATACCCATCCAAATGCCTCTTAAATGTTGCAATTGTACCAGCCTCCACCACATCCTCTGGCAGCTCATTCCACACACATACCACCCTCTGCGTGAAAACGTTGCCACTTAGGTCCCTTTTATATCTTTCCCCTCTCACCCTAAACCTATGCCCTCTAGTTCTGGACTCCCCGACCCCAGGGAAAAGACTTTGTCTATTTATCCTAACCATGCCCCTCATAATTTTGTAAACCTCTATAAGGTCACCCCATAGCCTCTGATGCTCCAGGGGAAACAGCCCAGCCTGTTCAGCCTCTCCCTGTACTTCAGATCCTCCAACCCTGGCAACATCCTTGTAAATTTGTTCTGAACCCTTTCAAGTTTCACAACATCTTTCCTGTAGGAATGAGATCAGAATTGCATGCAATATTCCAACAGTGGCCTCACCAATGTCCTGTACAGCCACAACATGACCTCTCAACTCCTGTACTCAATACTCTGGCCAATAAAGAAAAATATACCAAACGTCTTTTTCACTATTCTATCTACCTGTGACTCTACTTTCAAGGAGCTATGAACTTGCACTCCAAGGTCTCTTTGTTCAGCAGCACTCCCTAGGACCTTACCATTAAGTGTATAAGTCCTGCTAAGATTTGCTTTCCCAAAATGTAGCACCTCACATTTATCTGAATTAAACTCCATCTGCCACTTCTCAGCCCATTGGTCCATCTGGTCCAGATCCTGTTGTAATCTGAGGTAACCCTCTTCGCTGTCCACCACACCTCCAATTTTGGTGTCATCTCCAAACTTACTAACTGTACCTCTTATGCTCGCATCTAAATCATTTATGTAAATGACAAAAAGTAGAGGGCACAGCACCGATCCTTGTGGCACTGCACTGGTCACAGGCCTCCAGTCTGAAAAACAACCCTCCACCACTACCCTCTGTCTTCTACCTTTGAGCCAGTTCTGTATCCAAATGGCTAGTTCTCCCTGTATTCCATGAGATCTAACCTTGCTAACCAGTCTCCCATGGGGAACCTTGTCGAACGTCTTACTGAAGTCCATATAGATCACATCTACTGCTTGCCCCCATCAATCTTCCTTGTTACTTCTTCAAAAAACTAAGAACTTACAGTTAACAATGGGGTGCTGGAGGGTTAACAAGATGGAAACGCATTCATTTTGGAATGGGATGATAATATGGGGGTTGGGGGGTGGTTGGGAAACGGGATGACAATATTGGCATAGTCAGCAGGATACAAAGGAATAGTTATGATCAGATCGTGTCAGCTGCCGCCCGAAACATCGGTGTCTCGAAACGGATTGGCCCACAAGGTAAGATTTTAAATCTTGATCCCTCTCGGTATTCCTTTGTGTCAGAAACGGTCCCCTCGTTCAATTGCTCTCTATTCTACGTATTCCATGAATAGTAATTAGTTCAGTCAACAGACACAGTTTTGCAGGTGCGCTGGCAGACAGAGGTTCAAGTCCTCTGCGCTGCATTGGGTGTGCGGGGTTTGATTCAGGTTCTAGTCCTCTGTGCGGCACTGGGGTTAAAGTCCCCTGGGGTGGGGGGAGGGGGGAGCGGTTTATTGAACTTCGAGTGCTCTGCCAGGTACTGGGGTTCAAGAATACTGAGTGGGTTGATTTGAGGTTCAAGTCCTCTGCATTGTGTTTATGTGAGCTTCAAGCTCTCTGTGTTTGAGGTTCGAGCTTTCTGAGTTTAAGTGAGCTTTGAGCCTTCTGTGTTTAATTGGGATTTGAGATCTCTGTGTTTAAGTGGGGTTCAGGTTTTCTGTGTTTAGGTGGGATTCAAGTTTTCTGTGTTTAAGTGGCGAGTTTTCTGTGTTTCAGTGGAAATCAAGTTTTCTGTGTTTAAATGGGGTTTGAGCCCCTGTGAGGAGTAAACTGAGAAAGGGATTAAAGAAATTTGAGGCTCTGCGTGTCTTTGTTTTGAGGAAACAGAGTGGCTTGGACTATGGTGCCATGTGGTCCGGTGCAAGGGCTTTCTCTTTTTATAAGTTTAATTTCATCGCGAGGATGCAAAAAAAAATGAGAAATGCTGAAATTAAGGTTGTACTTAAGGTAATACATGGGTTGAGGGGGAAAGTTTCAATGTAAATTGTGCCATGCTGAGAGTGTTTGATGTTTAACAATTTTGGTTTGTTAAAATACTGGTTCAGAAAATCCTTTTAAGTAGCTGTTTTGCCTTGTTTGAATTAGGATCTCAATCCAATGTGTTTTGTGGACTATGTAATGCAGCAGATTTTGTTTTTACATTGAAATTGTACCACATTATATGTCATTTTAAAAATGATCAAACTTGTAACCTTAAAATAAATTGGTTGAGTGTCTTGAGCCCTTGATTGGTTTGAAATTCTACAAAGCCTGTTTAAACAAAATCGTTGCATCAGTGATCATGTTTTAACCAGATGAGAGTATTGTATTAAAATATCTTTGCTGCTGTGTTTTTAATGCAGGATGTTCACAAAAAGGAAAGTGCATTTTTAGTTTGATGCTTTGCTAAGATTTTCTAGAGAATATCAGAACTTGAGGCTGAGCTATTTCAATTCTGTTAATTATTGTTAAGACTTCATTGACCCAACTCATATTACAAATTCGAAGAATATTGTAATCAACCAAAATTGCCATTGTAATTCTGACTGTTTCATTTGAAAAGTTTCATTTAGAGAAAATATTTTAAAATATTCTGTATTTGTTTCCCATGAATATTTGAGATTTAAATCTGAACTGAAACTGCCTCTTCAATTGCTAAAGCACAGAAAAGATTTTGTGTTTTTCTTGCTGTTCTAGACTATTGAAATACTGATCCTGACAGCTTTCACATTGACCAAGTATCAATTTCTTAAAGGAAAATAATGTTGAATAACCTGAATGAGGTACCAGAGCGTTTGATTTTAGGACCATTGATTGTTGCTTATAGTTATCTGAATTGTTTAGGCAGTACAATTTAGAAATTGACAGATTGTATAAAACTTGTTAATGTTATAAATAGTGCACACAATAACAGACTTGAAGAATTCAAAGAATATTGAGTCAGGCAGACACAATTTAGTGTAGTTAAATGTGTGACAGTCTTCATACTGATAATCACCCTTGGCAAGGAAGGAATGAGAGAGGAAATGCAAATTTACTTTCAGCAGCTATCATAGTCTCTACAGTTTCTCCATTCACAGGTAAAGCATGCCTTCAGATCACCACCCACCCCTCCACAAGTTGATCCAATGGATTCAATCAGCTCTGCAGTCATGAGCAAGAAAAGTGAAGAAGCTAACAACAGTGAAGAGGAGATCAGTATGCTTTTTGTCAGTGGCCTTTCTACAGACATTAAACTACGTGGGCTTTACCTTTTCTTTTGCCATTTAAGGGATATGAAGGTTCACTGGCTAAGCTGACATCGCAACAGCCAGTTGGCTTTGTTACATTTGACAGCAGAGCAGGAGCAGACACAGCAGAAAATGCTGCGTTCACTCAGCCTGCAGCTGCCGCTGGTATCCTCCATCTGAAGTATCTCCAGAAGGGTGGAAGTCTCATCAGTTTTGCGAAGCCTTTAACTACACTTATCCACAAATTCAGATTTCTCTTTCGAGTGATGCACAAGGACAGACTGAATTGTGTTTTCAGGTTGGACTTAACTAAAGGAAATTTTGAAGAACTGGCTCATTTGCACTCAACTTTGAGGGGATGGAGTGCTCACTAAGGACTATGGATTTAAGAACTTGACTGGTGACTTTTTTTTCCATGTGGGAGGATTCTGCACATTCTATTTACTGAATGAACTGGTGATTTTTGTTGTTAAAGTCATTGCATATTGTGTATCAATAACCTTTTTAAATACTATCAGTCTTATGAAAACTGGTAGTGCCATCTTGGTGGTAATCATGAAATGATAAAAGGAGGGAATGAGAATGTTTATAGGGTATAAACAGGCACTGAAAGAGTTAAGTTTTGAGGTTTGTGAAACAAGAGGTTCAGCTGAGCATAGCTCAAATCAGATAAGAATTTACAGTTAACAATGGGGTGTTGAAAGCAATGGTAATGAGTTGACAAGGTGGAAAATCATTCATTATGTAGAGCCATTTAACATTATTGGAAGAATTCAGTATGCAAGGTCAGTTAACAAGGTGAAAAGTATTCATTATGTGAAGCTTGTTAACAATGTTAAGAACATTCATTGTGTAACAGCAGATCGTTTAATCTTTACTGTTGAGACTTGATGATTGTAATGGTTACCCAATCAATATGTATGTGGCCTTATCTGGATGCTCCTCCCTGTAACATGACTATATAGTTCATTGAGAAACTGCTCTTCCAGAGAAGACTATGAACTCATGTCTCTGTGCACATGGGCGTTCGTTCTCTCTCCCCCCAGGGCCCAGAATAAAGATGAAGGAGGTAAAACTATACGGTATCTCTGAGCATTTTGCTTTGACTGAGGGGGGGGGAATGGAATGACAGAAGTAAATTAGAGATAGATGACAAAAAGGCACAGATACTCTCTCAGGAAGTGGATGTTCTGATAAGATAAAGCAGGCATAGCCAGTAATGGTTCTGGTCTGTCAGATGACATCTCACTCTGAGGTAGTGGTCAGCTGGTTGGATCCAAAATAGCATATCCAAAATTATGGAGGACAAATTTCTCCAGAAGATATATGAAGAACACATGTGATTGGAGAAGTGTAAGTTCAATGTCTGATTGGTTGGGTATTGAATAGGCATCCACAAAAACATCAAAAGAATGATTCTACATACAACATATGCCAGAAGTACAGATTTACAAGGCAGAAAGAGATGATAGCCATTGAAGTACCACCCAGATGATCATACAGTGATTTTTTTTAGATGATCAACAACAGTGTCTCATAGTCACAGAAGACTACTCAAAGTTTCCTCTAATCAGAAAGATGAAAGATTTGAGTATTACAATAATCATCTCAGCAACACAGACTCTCTTCACTGAGCGACTGAAAAAAATAACAAGATTCAACAACAATAAATTACTTAAATATAAGCATTTATTAAGTAAATAAAAAGAATGAAAAAGAAAGGAAAAAAATAAGTCTCACACCTTTCTTGCCCATTGGGCACTCCTTGATCGATTCCTGACACCGTTTGTGATCCTGATCCAAGGGGAAGTCCAATGATGTGGAACAAAGTGTCTCTCTTGTGCAACAAGCCACAAGTACAGAAAAACAAGTTGATTGTTTCATCTTCAGCGCATGCAGGAATGTGTGTCACCTATCATAGGACTTATTTAAGGTCATGCAGCTGTTGAATATCACAAACAATTCTAACCGTCCTTTACAGTGATAGAACTTAATTCATTTGCAGAGAATTTAAGGAATTCACTGAACAGGATAAGTTCAATATCATCACTCCATCACCACTTTGCCAAAAGGGAAATGGGTTAATCGATCTCGAAGAGAAATCCTGAGGGACAAAGGAAGATCCAAACCTTGCCTTATCTTCATTCCAATTTATACATTTTTTAAAAATTGCCTGCCGAGATTTTGAATAAAAAACAGATTTGAAATAACTCATCAAGCAACGTACTGACTCCAAGGTACTCAGTCAGAAGAAAGGAAGACAGTGACTCCAATCTGCACGTGGAGAGGCTCGTCAATATTTCAAGCAACTGCAAAATCATTCCCAGAGTGGTTGAAAAGACAATCTGTACTTGTGTAGGATCCAGTTGTGAAAATGTGTAACCCAGTCGCAGTTATTCATCAGGCTGAGGCTCCAAAGTCAGACAGCACTGAAACCAGAACCAAAAGAATAAGAAAGGGAACAGAGTTCCCGACAGCCTACACCTAAGCTGGAAGGGCAAATAAAAAAAGAATCAACAATACCAGCATCATCAAACAGGAAGACAACATCAACAACAGGCAGTAAAACGCCGATTGTGTCACCACCAAGTGGCACAATAGCAGCAATCTAAAGGCATGACTCTTACAACATAACAAGGGTTTGAATGAGGTGGCAGTGTTATGCAATGTCACTGGACTAATAATGAAGAATACCGGACTCATGTTTTTTGACACAAGATCTCAAATTCCAATATGGCAGATAGTGAAATTGGAATTCAATTGCAATAAGTAATCTGTGGTTGAAGAAATAATCTAGCCCAATGATAATGAACATCAATTGTTGTGGATCCCACCTTATTCTCTCATACCTTTCAGGAAAAGAAGTCTGACATCTTTATTTGATCTCATCTACTTGTAACTCAAGTAATGTGGCTAATGCTTAACTGCCCTCTGATTTATTAATGATGGACAATAAGTACTGAACTGGCCAGCATTGCCTTCAATCCTGAGCAAGTTAAAAAAAAATACAACAGGTAGTCTGACAATTTACCACTGAGAACAATAAATGTCAAATTTGTAAGATGAAGAAAAAAAATCCCAATCTTCAAAATGACATTGTGACTAACATTTTTAGAAAAGAAAACAAGGTATACAATACACTTATGGTATTGAAAGTATTTCTGTAAGTCAATTATTAATCTTTAATAATTTTTAAAGTTAAGAGTTGGAATAATTGTATTGATATAGAAGTGCAGCATTTCTTGAAGCAGGAGAATTCTTATATTGATATAATGTACATCAAGCACTAAGAACTAATTACAATGAGAACATATATTTTGGGATATCAGATTCACTGTCTCACTGCAGTCATGTATTGAACAACAATATATCAGTTATCAGTTCACCAGGCCCCTACAGAGCAACAACAACTGCACCAGATAGAACTGCACACAATCCTGGTGTTGTGAAGGAGATTTCATTGGACTACTTAAATAACACATTGGTAATAAAATTGAGCAGGGATCACTCTGAGCTGCCAATGGGTTTACCCTCCTACCAATATCCCAGTCCCTCCTTCCATTTGAATTTAATGCTAACTTTTCCAAACCATAATACTAATTGTTGAATATAACCTTATTGCACTGATTTGATTAGATTCCCTATTCCTAATGAAGGGCTTTTGCCCGAAACGTCAATTTTGCTGCTCCTCAGATGCTGTCTGAACTGCTGTGCTCTTCCAGCACCACGAATCCAAAATCTGGTTTCCAGCATCTGCAGTCATTGTTTTTACCTAGTTGATTTTAACCCTACTGCGAATCCTCTTGCAAGGATGCCTGCCTTGAAGAAGTTTTCCTCCTCTCTCTACAAGAACCTCAGGAAGTCCCTCTCCCACTGCAACTCCCAGGTCATTTCCTCTGCCCTGAAGCTCTTCAACCACGTCCTGAAATAAACTCGCTACCACAGCCACATTTGCTTTCTCAGTGCCTGCCTCTGTAACCAACTCATCCCACACGGACTCCAGGCCACCTTTAAACCAGCAGAGTTTGGACCTGAACAGGATAAACAGTACATATTACAGATTCAAAAACACCAGCAACAGTTCTCCTTCAAGATCCTCCGCTCCACGCTTGCAGCAATGCGCTGGTACCTAGCCTCTCTACAGTCAGCCCTGCCTCAGCTGAGGGCCACACTCTCTCAGAATTGCAAAGGACCCACTCTGTACTACACCCTCTGGAGAATTCATACTCTCAACAAACAGTATTTCAACTCCATCTCAAACATCAAAAACTGTAAGTACAACAAGCCTTTATCTACCCACCTCCATAACCAGCGTTCCTCAAACATTCCAGAAGATTCCCCTGGCTTCTGTAACTACTTGGACTCCATTAGCCATGCGGCTGGTGCAGCTGCCACCCCCACGCTGATTGATGATGTCACTTCCACCCCCATCATGGCCACTCCCACAACCACTACCGCCCTTCACAATTCCTCATACACTACACGTGACATCACTTCCGCCCCTCACATCATCGCTGATGTCACATGCTCAATGACTTCCGCCACCCCTACTGCCGTGGCTGCCACCACTTCCGCCCCCACCAACGCCACTCACCTGCATTCTGCTGACACGCCCCCCACATATCCCACTGTCACCATTCCCGGCCCCCAGAACGCTGAGGGGAGCACTACCCCTGCTCATGACTCCACACCCATTCCCCCCACCATCACACCCACTCCAGTTACTGGTTCCGCCCCCACTCCCAGCTCCACACCCACACCAGATCCCAGCTCCCAGCCCTGCCGAGTTTTCACCATCCCTCCAGACCTTCCCCTCACTGAGGACGAACGATCAGTCCTCAGCAAAGGGCTCACCTTCATCCCCCTCTGTCCACGCATCAGTGAATTTAATATACGCCGTGATGTCGAACACTTCTTCCGCCGCCTCCGCCTCCGAGCTTGCTTTCACAATCAGGACTCCTGCCCACCTTCTGAGGACCTCTTCGCCCACCGCCAACATACTGTATCCACCTGGCCTATTACCCTCTCTCGACCTCTTCATTTCCAACTGCCGCCGGGACATGAACCGCCTCAACCTGTCTACCCCCCTTCCCCACTCCAACCTCTCACCCTCACAATGCGCAGCCCTCCAATCCCTCTGCTCCAATCCCAACCTCACCATCAAGCCAGCAGATAAAGGGGGCGCAGTGGTAGTCTGGCGCACTGACCTCTACACCGCTGAAGCCAAACGCCAACTCGAGGACACCTCTTCCTACCGCCCCCTCGACCATGACCCAACCCCCATTACCAAACCATCATCTCCCAGACCATACAGAACCTCATCACCTCAGGAGATCTCCCATCCACAGATTCCAACCTCATAGTCCGGGAACCCCGCACTGCCCGGTTCTACCTCCTTCCCAAGATCCACAAGCCTGACCACCCTGGCCGACCCATTGTCTCAGCATGTTCCTGCCCCACTGAACTCATCTCTACCTACCTTGACACTGTCCTATCCCCCCTAGTCCAGGAACTCCCAACATACGTTCGAGACACCACCCACGCCCTCCACCTCCTCCAAGACTTCCGTTTCCCCGGCCCACAACGCCTCATCTTCACCATGGATATCCAATCCCTCTACACCTCCATCCACCTTGACCAGGGCCTCCAAGCCCTCCATTTTTTCCTCTCCTGACGTCCCCAACAGTACCCTTCCACCGATACTCTCATTCGTTTGGCCGAACAGGTCCTCACCCTTAACAATTTCTCCTTCGAATCCTCCCACTTCCTCCAGACCAAAGGGGTAGCCATGGGCACACGTATGGGCCCCAGCTATGCTTGTCTCTTTGTTGGCAACATAGAACAGTCGATCTTCCTAATTACACCAGCACCATTCCCCACTCCCCACCTCTTCCTCCGCTACATTGATGACTGCATTGGCGCCACCTCATGCTCCCGCGAGGAGGTTGAGCAATTCATCAACTTCACCAACACATTCCACCCTGACCTTAAATTTACCTGAACCATCTCTGACACCTCCCTCCCCTACCTGGACCTCTCAGTCTCCATTAATGATGACCGACTTGACACTGACATTTTTTACAAACCCACCGACTCCCACAGCTACCTGGATTACACCTCTTCCCACCTCTTGCAAAAATGCCATCCCGTATTCCCAATTCCTCCGTCTCCGCCGTATCTGCTCCCAGGAGGACCAGTTCCACCACAGAACACACCAGATGGCGTCCTTCTTTAGAAACCGCAATTTCCTTCCCATGTGGTTAAAGATGCCCTCCAACACATCTTGTCCACAGCCCACACCTCCTCCCTCAGACCGCACCCCTCCAACCGTAACAAGGACAGAACGCCCCTGGTGCTCACCTTCCACCCTACCAACCTTCGCATAAACCAAATCATCCGTCAACATTTCCGCTACCTCCAAAAAGACCCCACCACCAGGGACATATTTCCCTCCCCACTCCTTTCCACCTTCCGCAAAGAGCGTTCCCTCCGTGACTACCTGGTCAGGTCCACGCTCCCCTACAACCCACCCTCCCATCCTGGCACCTTCCCCTGCCACCGCAGGAACTGCAAAATCTGCACCCACACCTCTTCCCTCGCCTCCATCCAAGGCCCTAAAGGAGCCTTCCACATCCAATAAAGTTTTACTTGCACATCCACTAATATCATATATTGCATCCGTTTCTCCCAATGCGGTCTCCTCTACATTGGGGAGACTGGATGCCTCCTAGCAGAGTGCTTTAGGGAACATCTCCGGGACACCCGCACCAATCAACCACACTGCCCTGTGGCCCAACATTTCAACTCCCCCTCCCACTCTGCCAAGGACATGGAGGTCCTGGGCTTCCTTCATCGCCGCTCCCTCACCATCAGACGCCTGGAGGAAGAACGCCTCATCTTCCGCCTCGGAACACTTCAACCCCAGGCCATCAATGTGGACTTCAGCAGTTTCCTCATTTCCCCTTCCCCCACCTCACCCTAGTTCCAAACCTCCAGCTCAGCACTGTCCCCATTACTTGTCCTCCCTGCCTATCTTCTTTTCCACCTATCCACTCCACTCTCCTCCCTGACCTATCACCTTCATCCCCTTCCCCACTCACCTATTGTACTCCATGCTACTTTCTCCCCACCCCCACCCTCCTCTAGCTTATCTCTCCATGCTTCAGGCTCTCTGCCTTTATTCCTGATGAAGGGCTTTTGCCCGAAACGTCGATTTTACTGGTCCTCGGATGCTGCCTGAACTGTTGTGCTCTTCCAGCACCACTAATCCAAAAAATGTGTTAACAGGCCATTCAGCCCCACTGACCCTCCGAAGAGTAACCCACCCAGACCCATTTCTCTCTGACTAATACACCAGACACTAGACTCAATTTATCATGGCCAATCCACCTCACTAGCGCATCTTTGGATTGTTGGAGGAAACCCACGCAGACACGGGGAGAATGTACAAACTCCACACCGATAGTTGCCTGAGGCTGAATACGAACCCAGGTCCGTAATACTGTGAGACTGCAGTGCTAAACACTGAGCCACCATGCCACCTCACAGCAACTTTAAAAAATCTGTTCTTGAGATGTGAGCGTTGCTAGCAAGGATGATAGAACATAGAACATAGAAAAGTACAGCACAGAACAGGCCCTTTGGCCCACGATGTTGTGCAGAAATTTAATCCTAATGCAAAATATAGTAACTTAACCTACGCACCCCTCAACTCACTGCTATCCATGTGCATGTCCAGCAGTTGCTTAAATGTCCCCAATGACTCTGCTTCCACCACCACAGATGGCAACGCATTCCATGCATGCACAACTCTCTGGGTAAAGAACCTACCCCTCACATCTCCTTTATACATTCCTCCTAACATCTTCAAACTATGGCTTCTTGTACCAGTCAATCCTGCCCTGGGGAAAAGTCTCTGGCTATTGACTCTATCTATTCCTCTCATTATCTTGTATACCTCGATCAGGTCTCCTCTCTTCCCCCTTCTCTCCAGAGAGAAAAGTCCAAGCATATTCAAGCTTTCTTCCATAAGGCAAACCCTCCAGTCCAAGTAGCATCATGGTAAACCTTCTTTGCACCCTCTCCAAAGCCTCTGTATTTTTCTTATAGTAGGGCGACCAGAACTGGACACAATATTCCAAGCGTGGTCTCACCGGGGACTTGTAGAGCTGCAGCAAAACCTCGCGGCTCTTAAACTCAATCCCCCTGTTAATGAAAGCCAAAACACCACATGCTTTCTGAATAACCCTATCCACTTGGGTGGCAACTTTGAGGGATCTATATACTTGCACACCCAGATCCCTCTGTTCCTCCACACTGCCAAGAATCCTGTCTTTAATCCTATATTCAGCATTCGAGTTCGACCTTCCAAAATGCATCACTTCGCATTTATCCAGGTTGAACTCCATCTTCCATTTCTCAGCCCAGCTCTGCATTCTGTCTATGTCACGCTGCAGCCTGCAGTATCCCTCTATACTATTGATGACACCTCCAACCTTTGTGTCATCTGTAAATTTGCTAACCCACCCCTCAATCTCCTCATTCAAGTCATTTATAAAAACTACAAAGAGCAGAGGCCCAAGAACAGAGCCCTGCGGGTCCCCTCTCTACATTGTCCTCCAGGCAGAATACTTTCCATCTACAACCACTCTCTCCCTTCTGTCAGCCAGCCAATTCTGAATCCAGATAGCCAAATCTCCCTGTATCCCATACTTCCTGACTTTATGAATGAGCCTACAATGGTGAACCCTGTCAAATGCCTTGCTGAAGTCCATATACACCACATCCACTGCTTGACCGTCGTCGACCTGTCTTGACACCTCCTCAAGGAACTCAATAAGATTTGTGAGGCATGACCTGCCCCTCCCAAAGCCATACTGACTGCCTTTCATCACACAATGCTTTGCCAAATAGTCATAAATCCTATCCCTCCGAATTCTTTCCAAAACATTGCTGACCATAGACGTAATACTGACTGGTCTGTAATTAGGTAAAAACAATGAATGCTGGAAACCAGAGTTTAGATTAGAGTGGTGCTGGAAAAGCACAGCAGTTCAGGCAGTAGAATCGACGTTTCAGGCAAAAGCCCTTGCCAGGAAATTCCCTATTACCCTTCTTGAAAAGGGGAACAACTTTTGGCTCCTTTCAATCCTCCGGTACAACTCCTGTGGAGAGTGAGGAGGCAAATATCCTCACCAGCGGCTTAGCAACCTCCTTTCTCGCTTCCCGGAGCAGCCTAGGACAACTCTGGTCTGGCCCTGGAGACTTATCAATCTTAATGTTTTCCAAAATTTCTAGCACATCAACTTAATCAATTTTGATCTTGGTCAAGACTGTGTCCCAGCTCCTCTAAGTTTTCATTTACAACAAGTTCCCTTTCCTTGGTGTAAGCTGAAGCAAAAAATTAATTTAGGGCTTCCCCTATCTGCTCAGACTCCATGCACAAATTCATTCTGCTATCCCTAGTCGGCCCTAACTTCTCCCTGATCATTCTCTTATTCCTCACGTATGAGTAAAATGCTTTTGGGTTCTCCCTAATCCTTCTTGCCAAGCCTTTTTAGTGCCCCCTCCTGGCTCTCCTCAGTCCAATTCTGAGCTCCTTTCTAGCTGCCTGTAATCCTCTAAAGCTGTGCTAGATCCTTGCTTCCTCCACCTTATGTAAGCTGCCTTTTTCCTTTTGATGAAAAGTTCCTCTGTTCTTGTCATCCAAGGTTCCTTAATCTTACCCCTTCTTACCTGTCTCAGAGGAACAAATTTGTGCATCACTCGCAACAACTGCTCCTTAAATAGCCTCCACATGTCTGCCTTGCCCTTTCTGTGGAACAATTGCTCCCAGTCTGTACTTCTCCACGCCTGTCTGATAGCGTCATCATTTCCTTTTCCCCAATTAAATATCTTCCCTCAGTAACTACTCCTTTCACTCTCCAAGGCTATGCTAAATGTGAGACAGTTGTGATCACTTTCCCCAAAGCGCTCTCCCACCACGAGATCTGACACCTGTCCTGGCTTGTTGCAGTGCACCAAATCCAAAATGTCCTCTCCCCTCGTCGGTCTGTCTATATACTGAGTAACTGTGAGAAACAGAACTCACTCACAAGTCAGCCTGAGACAAAGCCTTGGAAACAAGAACAATTTATTATGGCCTTGCAAGTACCGGACGCCTCTGCAATCAAGCAGAAATGCGCGCCAAAACAAAGCATGTAAGCAATCTTATTAAGTTTGCAAGTTGCAGAATCACACCTCCCTTTTCCCATCCTATCATAAGCCAATTACCTCACTTGTTTTTTTTCTCTAGTTATTTTCTTATCTGGCCATCCTGCTATCCTTGTATGTTTGCATTCTTTGTTCCTTGTTTGTTACAGCTTGTTCTTTTATGCAGTTTCTCTTATCATACTATAAGCTTTATTGTGAAATGCCCCTACTGCTTCTTTTTGTGGTCAGCTACAACTCTTCATAGTTATTTCTTAGCTTAAAACTATTTTCTTTAAAAGACCCTCTATATTCATTAAAGTCTTAGCCTTAAATATGCTACAAGCTACAAGAATTCCGCGACCGTTTGTAAAATGTTCCCCTTCCCCTCCCTCCACAACACCCCCTCCCCCACCTGCAGAAACTACATTTCTAATCTCCCACAGTAAGGAAACCCTCCTGAACACACCTGACAAAAACGACTCCATCCAAACCATTTGCACTTAGGAGGTTCCTGTTGATATTGGGAAAGTTGAAATCACCCATAATAACAACCCTGATACTTTTGCATTTTCCGAGAATCTGCTCGCCTTTGAGATGCTCAATATCTCTACTGTTATTAGGTGGTCTGTAGAAAACCCCCAATGAGGTGGCTGTTCCCTTGCTGTTCCTAACTTCCACCCATACTGACTCAGTAGACAAGTCTTCCTCAACTACCTTCATTTCTGTAGCTGTGATGCACTCTCTGATTAGCAACGTTACACCCCATCCCTCTTTTTCCACCCTCCCTGCTCTTTCTGAATGTTCTAAACCCTGGAACATCAAACAACCATTCTTGCCCCTGTGAAATCTACGTCTCTGTTATGACTACAACTTCGTAGCCTCAAGTACTGATCCATGCTCTAAGTTCGTCACTCTTATTTCGGACACTCCTTGCATTAAAGCAGACACACTTTAACCGATCCCTTTGATATTGATTGCCAATCCCCTACTCTTCTTCAGAGGGTGGTGATGATCTGCCTTCCATTTGAGTTGTGAAGTAAGGGCTTAATGTACATTAATCAGTGATGTAATTGAGTATGAAATCATTGCATAATCTGAACAGGAGAAAAGTCTGAAATGGAAACTGACAGAAAATCAACCAACTGTACTTCCAAAGTAGTGGAGATGAAAATTTAGGATTACTTTTTCATGTCTATAGCCAAACTACTGGACAGAATAAAGCATAAAAGGATTACCAACCAACCAACATTAGAGAACTGGGATGAATGCAGCCTAAAATCAAGGGCATACAGGACTATGGTATATAACATTATTTCATGATTACACACATCCCAAACCAAGTATATAGTATTCCAGGAGTTTGACCAAGTGAGAATGAAGGAATTTGTACAGTTCCAAGTACAAATGGTGTGTGACTTGGAGGAGAGTCTGGAGGTAGGGACAATTCCATGCAAATGCTACCCTTAACCCTCAAATTGATAGAGTTTGAAGACTGGAAAGTGCTGGTGAGGGAAAGGTTGGTGAGTTGATAAAATGCATCTGATATATGGCGCACATGCAACCATTGCACAACAGTGATGGAGGAAATTAAGGTTTAAAATGTTGGAAGGCATGTGACTCAACTGGACTGCTTGTCATAATGATGTCAAGTTTCCTGAATGCTGTTTGAACTGCACTAATATTTCAAGTGAAGACCATTTGGTGTCCCATGTACAGTTTAATTTCCTTAAGAAAGAATATAACTACAGTAGAAGTAGTTCAGAGAAGATGCCAGATAAGTGAAACCACAATTCGCATTGTTGTACAGTGGGAGAGTCAAAGTGTAGGTTAGTAGTGGTGATAGGATACTCTAAAGTTAGGAACACAGATAAGCATCTCTATGGCCCGTAAGTGAGACTCCTGGATAATGTGTTGCTAGGGTCAAGAATTTCTCTGGTGTGAGGGTCAAGAATGCCTCTGAGCAGGTACAGGATATTCTGCAAAGGCAGAGTGATGAACTAGAAGTGTGGTCCATACTGGTACTAACAACATAGGGCTGGAAGAGATATGTGGTCCTGCAAAGGGAATTTAGAGAGGAAGTAGAAAGCTGAAAAGCAGGATCTCTGGGTTATAATTTCAGGATTACTCCCTGTGCCATGTAGCCAAAAATAGGAAGATAATACAGTTGAACATGTGGCTACAGAACTGCTGTAAGAGGGAGGGCTTCAGATATCTGGATCATTAGGATCAATATTCTTACGGGGAGGTTTATCAGTATCACTCAGGAGGGTTTAAACAAGTGTGGTATGGGGGTTTGGAACCAGACCAGTAGGTCAGCATGTGGAGTGATTGAAGAGAAGGTAGATGTTAAGTCAAATAAGTCAAGAAGAAGAACAGTCAGCTCCAGATTAATGAACATGGCAGGACAGGTTAATGCAAAGCATGTGACAGTTAGGGAAAGAACCATTCTAGGCATTGTATTGGGGAATGAGCCTGTCCAGTGATCAAAGTTTCAGTGGGGGAGTATTTTGGGAACCATGATCATAATTCGTTAAGATAGTTATGGAAGGTGATAAGACTGCTCCTTGAGTGAAATGCTAAATTGGGGAAAGGCTAATTGTAACAGTATTAGGCAGGAACTGGGGAAATTAGATTGGGGATGGCTATTTGAAGGCAAATCCACATCTGACATGTGGTAGTCTTTTAAAGGTTAGTTTGATCAGTGTTCAGGCCCAACATGTACTTGTGAGGATGAAAGATAAGACTGGCAAGATTCGGGAACCCTGGATGTCAAGAGATATTGAATGTTTAGTCAAAAAAGATAATGGCAGAATATGAAAAGTTTAGGAATCAGACAAGGCAATTGAGAAACATAAGGAAAGCAGTAAATAACTTAAATAAAGAATTAGAAGGGCTAAAAGAGGCCATGAAATGTCCATGGCATGTAGGATTAAGGAGAATCCCAAGGCATTTTATACATATATTAGAAGAAAGAGGGTAGCTAGGGAAAGAGTAAGTCCACCCAAGAACAAAGGAGGGAATTTATACATGAAGCCAGAGAAAGTAGGTGAGGTCCTTAATGTGTAAGTTGCATTGGTATTTATCAAGGCGAAGAACATAGATGAGGGAGGGGTATGTTAATATTCTAAGGCATGGCAATGTTAAGAAGTCAGAATTCATACAACACCAGGTTATAGTACAACAGGTTTATTTGAAATCACAAGCTTTTGGAGCACTGCTCCTTCATCAGGTGAATTGCAGCCCTCAAAAAGCTTGTAATTTCAAATAAACCTGCTGGACTATAACCTGGTGTCACGTGACTTTGTCCAGCCCAGTCCAACACTGGCACCTCCATGTCATCAATATTAAGAAAGAGAAAGTGTTGGGTGTTTTGAAAAACATTAAGTCTGATAAGTTCCCATGTCCTGAAGGGATCCATTCCAGGATATGAAAGGAGGCAAAGGAGGATATTTCAGAAACTTTGGCAGAGATGTTTGTATCCTCTTTAGCCACAGGCGAGGTCTCAGAAGACAGGAGAATAGCTAACAAAAGCCATTTCTTTCTTTTAGAAGGGTAACAGGAATAATCCACAAAATTATAGGCCTGTGAGCCTACCATCAGTAGTAAGGAAATTATTGGACAAGATTCCTCGGAACAAGAGTCACTCACACTTGGACAAAAATAGATTTATTGGAATAGTCAGCATGGCTTTGTGAGCAGAAGTCTTGTCTCACAAATTTGTTTGAGTTTTTTGAGCAAGTGATGAAGATGACTGATGAAGGTACAGCAATGGCTGTTGTCTACATGGACTTTATTAAAGCCATGAAAGCATTTTACAATGTCCCTCATGGTACGCTAGTCCAGTAGATTATGTCACATGGAATCGACAGTGCATTGGTAAGTTGGATACAAAACTGGATGATCTTAGAAGACGGAGAGTACTTGTGGAGGGTGTTTTTCTGACTGAAAGTCTAAGACCAGTAGCATTCCGCAAGGATCAGTGCTGGTACCTCTGCTGCTTGTAATATATATATAAATCATTTGGATAAAAATGTAAGTGATATAATTTGTAAGTTTGCAGATGGCACAAAAATTGGTGGATAGTGAGGAAGGTTGTCAAAGGAGGAAACACATCAGGTACAAAGTTGGGCAGTGAAAAGAGGGTTGGACTTTAATCCAGACCAGCATGTGATGATGCATTTTAGGAGATCAAATGCAAAAGGAAAGTATACAGTAAATGGCAGGACCATTGGGAGCATTGATATAGAGGGGGATCTTGTGGTCCAAGTCCATTGCTCACTGAAAGTGACAATTCAGGTGGATAATGTGGTAAGGACGGCATACGGTATGCTTGTCTTCATCAGTTATGGCGTTGAGAATAAAAGTTGGTAAGTCATGTTGCAGTCATACAAAACTTTAGTTAGGCCACATTTGGAGTATTACATGCTGATCTAGTCAGCACACCATAGGAAGAATATGGAAGCTGTGGAGAGGGTACAAAAGAGGCTGGCCAGGATGTTGACTGGATTGGAATGTATTAGCTAAAAGGAGAGATTGGTCAAACTTGGATCATTTTCCTTGAGTGTTGGAGACTGAGGGGTGATCTGATCGAAGCATATAAAATTATGAGAGGCATGGTTAGTTGAAGTTCCTTTTTTCCTTGATGGCAATGTCAAATACTAGGAGGCATAGGTTTAAGGTGAGAGGAACAATGTTTAAAGGGGATGTGTGAGACAAGTTTTTACAGAGACTGTCATGTGCCTGGAATGCAGTACCAGGGAAGATATTAGATGCAAATATAACAGCAAAGTTTAAGAGGCATTTTGACAGACACATGAATGGAGAGGGAGCAGAGAGTTATGGACCTTGTGCAGGCAGATAAATTTATTTCGAATTATATTATTGTCACCACAGACATGTTGGCCAAAGGGCCTGTTCCTCTGCTATAGTATATATTCTATGCTCTATGGTCACTTGTCTGACTTGTGGGATGCCTATTTTAGGAGAAAATGTTGAGCAGGTCGGTCTTACCTTTGGAATTTAGAAAAATGAAGGTGGTCTTACTGAAGGAGATTTGACAGGATGCCAGATGTGGGAGTGTTAAGAAGTAGGAGTCACAACTTAAACATGTGAAGTCTCCCACTTATCACTGAGATAACGTTTTTTTTTTCTAACTGAGAGTCTTTGGTCTCTTGAATTCTTTTCCCTCATGAGCATTGAATATATATAAAATTGAATAAGATGGATTTTGATTGACAAGGGAGTTGAGGGTTTAGAGAAAGGGAAAGAAAAGTGGAGGGGGTTGAGGCCACAATCCAATCCAATGTGGTTTTATTGAATGGCAGAGGATGCTCAAGTGGTTGAACTGTCCACTTCTGCTCCTCATATTGGCATTTTTGCATATTCCATTACATTCATGACTCACAAATAGTGGATCGACCTTGGGAGTCAGGAGATAATTTATTCACTGCAGGATTCCTCACTCTGATTTGCTCTTGTAGTCACAGCATTTATGTATCTAGTCCAGTTCAATTTCTGTTTAAAGGTTACTCCCAGAATATTGATAATGGTGAATTCAATAATGACTACACCTTTGAGTGTCTCTGCGTGATTAGCAGATTTTCTGAGGGAAATGGTCTTTGCATGATACTTGTATGGCATGTATGTTATGAGCAATTGAATAGTCTAACATGGAACACTTTTCAAGTGAAGGAATGATTTATCCATGCTGTTAAAAATGGTATTGAATTTTATACAATTATCAGTAAACATCCTTACTTTTGACCTTATATTGGAAGGATGACTGCTAATGAAGTAGCTGAAGATAGTTGGGCCAAGGACACTATCCAGAGGAACTCCTACAGCAATGTCTTGAGACTGAGTTGGCCTTCAACAACAACAACCATCTTAGAGTCATAGAGTAATAGAGACGTGCAACACAGAAACAGACCCTTCAGTCCAACTCGTCGTGCCGATCAGATATTCCTACCCAATCTAGTCCCACCTGCCAGCACTTGGCCCATATCTCTCCAAACTATTTCTATTGATATACCTATCCAGATGCCTTTTAAAAGTGGCAATTGTACTAGCCTCCACCACTTCCTCTGGCAGCTCATTCCATACATGTACCACCTTCTGCGTGAAAAGTTTCCCCTTAGGTCTCTTTTATATCTTTCCCCTCCCACCTAAACCTATGTCCTCTTGTTCTGGACTCCCCCATCCCAGGGAAGAGACTGTGTCTATTTATCCTATCCATGCTCCTCATGATTTTATAAACCTCTATAAGGTCACACCTCAGCCTCTGATGCGCCAGGGAAAACAGCCCTAGCCTATTCAACCTCTTCCTATACTTCAAATCCTCCACCCCGGCAACAAATCCTGTAAATCTTTTCTGAACCCTTTCAAGTTTCACAGCATCCTTCTCATAGGAAGGAGACCAGAATTGCACGCAATATTCCAAAAGTGGCCGAATAAAATGTCCTGTACAGCCGCAACATGACCTCCCAACTTCCATACTCAATATTCTGACTAATAAAGGAAAGCATACCAAATGCCTTTTTCACTATCCTATCTACCTGTGACTTTAAAGGAGCTATGAACCTGCAGGCCAAGGTCTCTTTGTTCAGCAATGCTCCCTAGAAACTTGCCATTAAGTGTGTAAGTCTTGGTAAGATTTGCTTTCCCAAAATGCAGCACCTCGCATTAATCTAAATTAAACTTCATCTGCCATTTCATGCTTTGTACAAAATATGATTTCAATCAGCCGAGGGTTTTCTCCAGATTTTTTGAATGTTTATTCATTTTGTGGGATATGGGTGTCGCTGGCTGGCCAGCAATTTATTGCCTGTCCTTGGTTGCCGTTGAGAGGGTGGTGGTGAGTTGCCTTTATGAATGTCTGCAGTCTACCTGCTGTGGGTTTACCTGTAATGCCATTAGGGAAGGAATTCTAGGATTTAGACCCAGCGACAGTGAAGGAACAGTGGTATATTTCCAACTCAGGCTGTTGAGAGGTTTGGAGGGGAACCTGAAGTTGATGGTATTCCCATCTATCTGCTGCTCTTGTCCTTCCAGGGAGAAATGGTCACGGGTTTGGAAGGTACGGTCTGAGGATCTTTGGTAAATTTCTGCAGTGCATTTTGTAGATTGTACACACTGCTGCTACTGAGCATTGATAGTGGAAGGAGTGGATGCTTGTGGATTCAGTACCAATCAGTTAGGCTGCTTTTTCCTGGATGGTGTCAAGCTTCTTGAATTTTGTTGGGGCTGCACTTATTCAGGCAAGTACTCCATTATACTCTTTCCTTGTGTCTTACAGACAGTAGGTAAGCTTTGGAGAGTCAGGAAGTGACTTACTTTCTGCAGAATTCCTAGTCCATGATCAGATCTTGTAGCCACTGTATTTATGTGGTGAGACCAGTTGAGTTTCTGATCAATGAAAACTTCCAGGATGCCAATAGCAGGGGATTCAATGATGGTAACACCATTGAATGGCAAAGGGCGGTGATTAGATTGCCTCTTATTAGTGATGGTCATTGCCTGGCATTTGTGTGGAATAAATGTTACTTTCCAATTGTCAGCCCAAGCCTGGATATTGTCCAGATTGTTTTGCATGTGGACACGTCCTGCTTCAGTGTCTGAGGAGTCAGGAATGTTGCTGAACATTGTGCAATCATCAGCGAACATCCCCACCTCTGACCTTATGATGGAGAGAAAGTCATTGCTGAAATAGCTGAAGATGGTTGGGCCTGGGACACTACCCTGAGGACACCTGCAGAGATGTCTTGAAGATGATATGACTGGCCTCCAACAACAACGACCATCTGCCAATGTGTCAGGTATGTCTCTAACAACCGGAGGGTTTTCCCTGTGATACCCATTAATTCCAGTTTTGTTCGGGCTCCTTGATGCTATACTCAAACAAATTCAGTCTTGATGTCAAGTGCTGTCACTCTCCTCTCATGTCTGGAATTCAGCTTTTTTGTCTATGTTTGAACCAGGGCTGTAATGAGGTCAGGAGCTGAGTGGCCCTGGCAGATCCCAAACTGGGCATCGCTGAGCAGGTTATTGCTGAGCAGGTGCTGCTTGATAGCACTGTTGATGACACTTTCCATCACTTCACTGATGATTGAGGGTAGACTGATGGACCAGTAATTGGGCGGGTTTGAATTTTCCTGCTTTTTACGTACAGGATATACTTTTAGATTAGATTTCTTACAGTGTGGAAACAGGCCCTTCGGCCCAACAAGTCCACACCGCCCGCCGAAGCGCAACCCACCCATACCCCTACATTTACCCCTTATCTAACACTACGGGCAATTTAGCATGGCCAATTCACCTGACCTGCACATCTTTGGACAGTGGGAAGAAACTGGAGCACCCGGAGGAAACCCACGCAGACACGGGGAGAACGTGCAAACTTCACACAGTCAGTCGCTTGAGTCGGGAATTGAACCCGGGTCTCTGGCGCTGTGAGGCAGCAGTGCTAACCACTGTGCCACCGTGCCGTGGGAAATTTTTGAAATTGTCGGATATTTGTAACTGTACTGTAAGAAGGTGAGGTCTGCAGATGCTGGAGATCAGAGTCGAGAGTGTGTTATTGGAAAAGCACAGCAGGTCAGGCAGCATCCAAGGAGTAGGAGAATCAATGTTTCAGGCCAGAGCCTGGGATGCTGCCTGACCTGCTGTTCTTTTCCAGCAACACTCTGTACTGGAAGAGGTTGGCTAGGGGAGCAGCACATTCTCAAGCATAAATCTTTAGTACTGTTGCTGGAACATTGTCAGGGCCTGTAGCTTTTGCAGTATGCAGTCTCTCCAACAATTTCTTGAAATTACGTGGAGTGAATCAAATTGGCTGAAGACTGGTATCCGTAATGCTGGGGATTGCGGCGAAGGTTTCAGCCTTATCTTTTACATTGATGTGCTGGGCTCTTCCAACACTGCGGATGAAGATATTTGTGGAGCCTCCTCCATCCAGTGAGTTGTTTAATCGTCTGCCACCATTCACGACTGGATATGGCAGGACTGCAGAGCTTTGATCTGATCTGTTAGTTGTGGGATAGCTTAGCTCTGTTTATCACTTGCTGATTATGCTGTTTGGCATGCAAATAGTCCTGCTTGGTGGCTTCACCAGGTTGATACCTCATCTTCAGGTATGCCTGGTGCTACTCCTGGCTTGCCCTCCTCGATCTCCATTGAACCAGGCTTGATCCTCTGGTTTGATGGTAATGTTTGAGTGGGAGCCATGCCAGGCCATGAGATTACAGATCATGTTGGATTACAATTCTTCTGCGGTTGATGTCCCAAAGCGTCTCGTGAATGCCCAATATTGAGTTGCTAGATCTGTTCAAAGTCTGCCTCATTTAGCACGATGATAGTGCCACACAATATAATGGAGATTGTTTTTAATATGAAGGCGGGACTTTGTCTCCACAAGGACTGTTCAGTGGTTACTCTTACTGGTACTGTCATGGAGGTCAAGTATGTTTTACCCTCTTGTTGGTTCCCTCACCACTTGCCGCAGACCCAGCCTAGCAGCTATGTCGTTTTGGACCCTTCCAACTTGATCAGTGGCATTATTACCGAGCCACTCTTGGTGGTAGACATTGAAATCCTCCATTTGTGCTCTTGACATCCTCAGTACTTCCTCTAAGTGTTATGGAGGAGTACTGATTCATCAGCTGAGGGAAGACAGTATGGGGCAATCAGCAGATAGTTTCCTTGCCCATGTTTAACCTGAAGCCATGAGACTTCATAGGATCCGGAGTCAATGTTGAGGACTCCCAGAGCAACACCCTCCCAACTCTATACCACTGTTTTGCTACGTCTGCTGGATTCATCCTGCCGGTGAGACAGGACATATCCAGGGAGGGTGATGGTGGTGTTCGGGGCATAGTTTGTAAGGTATGACTCCGTGTGTATGACTATGTCAAGCTGTTGCTTGACTAGGCTGTGAGACAGCTCTCTTTGCATTAGCTTCAGTTTTATTAGGATTCTTGATGCCAAACTCAGTCAAAAATTGCTTTAATGTCAAGGGCAGTCACTTTCATCTCACCTCTCAAGCACAAAGAGTCTGATATTTTACTGTAAACTACCTCTGTGTTTGTAATGATTTAGATTCCATCTAATTATAGTCATACATATATACCAGTTAATAATGGATACCCAAGCACCTATTGTAATTCACAATGCATATCCTGATATTCATAATAACAATGCCAACACAAAAGGAAGGTGGTGGCCAAATAATATTATTGCTGATCTATGAATCCAAAGACCCAGATAATCATCATAGAATTCCTTCAGTGCAGGAGCAGGGTATTTGACTCATCAATCTACACCAACCCTTTGAAAGTCATCCCACTCAGACCCATTCATCTCCATAATGTTGCATTTCACATGGCAAATCAACCTAGCCTATATATCCCTGGACACGACTGGGCAGTTTAGCATGGCCAGTCCACCTAACCTGTACATCTTTGGACTGTGTGAGAAGAGCAGAGAACCTGGAGGAAGCCCACTCTGACACAGGGAGAATATGCAAACTCCACACAATCACCCATAAATAGAATTGAACCCACATTAGCTGTTCCAACACATTAGATAGTGGAATTTGAATTTGATACAATTTTGGAATGAAGAGCCGAATGATGACCATGAATCCATTGTTGGTTGTCAAGAAAATCCCATTGGGTTCTCTAATGTCCTTTAGGGAAGGAATATGCCATCCTTATCTAATCTTCCAGCCAATTGGTTGGTTTTTCACTACTCTCTGGGTAGTTAGGAATGAACAATAAATGCTGGCCTAGCCTGCAACATCCTCATCCAATGAATGAAAATAAGACAAATATTGCGAAATAAAGTGAAGATAGCTTGTTATGAAGATGTGGGTGTAGCAAAACTACCTGGCAGCTACAAGCGCTCTCAATAAGGTAACAATGTAACACTTGGTCAAAAGCTAGATTAGCAGGATTGCCTGGAGACAAAATCAGATTCAAATTAGGCTAATCTGTTTAAATTATACCCCAAAAATACCAAATTCCAATCAAGTTTGAATTTAGTATATTGACAATCTTAAAAGCCAATGACACAATCCGATCTTTGGGGGTATAAGACCAATGAAAGTTGAACAGTTTGGAGGAGAACTGCCATGCCACCAGCATGTAGAGACTGCCTGAAAAATAGCTCTCTTAAAGGTACTTTAATCAATCTGTGACCGGTGAAGCATAATCCCTAAGAAGAAGAAAAGTAGACACAGGAAGATCCAAATAGAAGATCCAACAGCTGGCTGGTTTTAAAAACTTGAATTTTTGGAAACTCTTAATCAGCTGGGGTGGGGGCGTGGAGCGGTTAACAGACTAGTATTATAGAAAGGAAGCTAAAAGATAGGTTAGAGGAAAGAGTTATAATGTTAGTTAATTAGTCTGTTATACTTTAAGAAATAAAGTTGTTAATTTTTACTTTAAATACTCCTTGGCCTCTTGAATTTTCACGGATTACTGCATGGGATATATCTTTACTGTGTTTCTGGTTTAAATTAAGCAGGAGGGTTTACCCCGTGTCATAACAAGTTATTGGAAATCATTTCATTGTTGGGTACTTAGACAGGAGGATGTTAACTTATTTAGATATAAGCACTTAAATTAAGGTTGCCATTCTTGCTCACAACTACTCAGGAGGGCAAGATGTGATATCTTTCAGATAAGACTTCATTTCTATCTACTCTTTTTCATGGATATATGAAATCTCTGACATTATTTTGAAGAAGAGCAGAGTAGTATCTCTGGTATCCCGGTCATTGTTTATTCCTCATTCAACATCAAAGGTCACATTCTGTGGCTACTCATGGGACCTTGTTGTGGGTAATTTGATTGCCACATTTCCTATACCATCTTTCATCAAATAGTTCATTGGCTGGCCATAAAATGCATCCTGTGACCATGAATGCATGAGCCCAGAACATGATAAGGCAATCAACTCCTTGAGATGCAATATCAATGGAAGTTTTTTTTCTGCACATCTCTTTCATTTCACTGCATGATTGGGGAATCTAGAGAAATGGAACACAGTCTCGGGTTAAATGGTTGGTCAATTAGAACTGAGGTGAGGAGAAATTTCATCATGGACAGAAATGTGAATTTTTGTGTTTCTGTAGACCAGAGGTTAGTGGATTTTCAAACATGGAGTATAATTTAAGGCCAGGATCAATAGATTCTTTGGTCTTTCTGGGAATTGAGGGAAGTTAAGAGTGGGCACGAAAATGGAGTTGATATAAATGATCAAGCATGATGGCGTTGAATAACAGAGAAGGCTTGAGAGTCAAGGCTATTGCTGCTTTTCTGTAATATGTTATACGTTGCTTGATATGTCAGCATCAGGGCAATTTTCACTGTAGAGAAGATGAATGAGGCATCTTTTGACATGAGTTGTAAATTCCAGTCCAGTTGTTACACACAGCTGTAAGAAAAGAGAATGAAGTTTAGCCTTATACCTTTAAAAATATACAAACTGGAAATTTGGACATTACATTCTTCACATTCTGTGCTCCATTGTGTGTTTATAATACCCTGACAAAACTACACATTGTTTCTATACTGGAATCATTTTGATGATGATCCCTTGAGATTTGGTAGGAAGGCAGAAGTATTGAGGATTCTACCTGCATGCTGTTTAAAATCAATGCACTTTGTGATGTATTAGGAAGAGGGTTGTTAGTTCATATTGCTCTGGGTATCTATGGGACAGGTCCATTTTATTGAGGCTGCCAGTAAATGGTCCTGGCGTGCTTGCTGCATCTCCAATTGCAGACAGGGTGCATATATTATCTGCTCTAATTGGCATGCCCATGTGTACGGTGTGTGAAGAATTACTCTTTGCCACAGTGGAAGAATGCTGAGATTGCTTTTACTGTCCTAAAAATACCAGAACCAAAAATAATTCTGCTTTTCCCTGCAAAATCCAACACAGTGATTGCAAGCAATTGGAATTTGCTGAAAACAGAGCATCATTAAAATAAAAATGCCTTCTTACCCAGCACTTCAAATCAGTTGTTTGATGTAGAATATATCAAAAATCATTATTTTTTCCCCCTCTTTGATCTTATCTATGGTTTGGAAGTTTTTGTTGAAATTTTGTTAAAAATAAATTAATTACCTATGTAATCCAAAGTAAAATTAACTACTTCATTGCTGTAGTCCTTTAGATGGGGCAGCAACAATCAGGAACTCCAATCTGATATGTGCATCTTTCAGCCAACCCATCTCATGTCCAGGAGCTTCTCTTTATAATTTAAGTGCTCTTAAAGCAGCAAGTTCACCGAGCTACAAATGTGTGCAGCAGTTTGCCTGAAAAATACCCCATACACCAAATATCTTTTAATTTCTGTGACTTGAATTTGAATCCAAGGTAGACTATAGGGATGAATTTCTCTCAGCCATTTGCTCAATATGAAATATGCATAAGTTTAGATCATTTTAAACAAGTCACTTGCAAATATGGGTTCCAAAATGAAGAGATCCTGTCCAATGTTAGGCACTGAATTAACAATTTACAAAACATCCAGTCCCCCACCACCAAGACAGCAGTGTATATCATTGACAAGATGCACTGCAGGAATTCACCAGGATTCCTTTGACACCACCTTCCAAACCCACACAACCACTACCATCCAGAAGGACAAGAGCAGCAGCAACATGGGAACACCACTATCTCCAAGTTCCCATCTAAGTGACTCACTAACCTTTCTTGGAAACATATCATCTTTCCTTCGATGTTGCTGAGTCAAAATCTTGGAAATCTCTTCCTAAGGGCACTCTGTATTTAAATGTTGCATGTGGACTGCAATGTGAGGACTGTAGCAAGAACTGAGTTTGTCAAATATTTTGACAACCCTGTCCCCATTGAAAGTCAAAGTGCAGTAAACATTAAAGTTTTGCAGGAAGTGACCAATTAGTGGGCCACCATCATTTTGTCCATCTAATAATGACTGGTAGGGTGTGAGCTGAAAGTAACAGCTAGAAGTAACAGCTTCCATTTAAAGTGGCAGAATCAAAGTAGAAGCAGGGCAGAGATTACTAGTCCTGAGGGAACTGGATTTCACAGTAGGAGCATGTTGAGTCAGTTCCAAGGCATGCTGACAACTCCTTTGAGATGATGATCATAGTGGTCTGAGGCAGGAGGAACATTATGTTTCCATAGAAAGGAAGGAGAACAGAAAAACAAAGAATGTTTGCCACGGAGATCAGCAGCCCCACAGAGCAGTTAGCCTTAATTGAATCTGATGCCTGAAGTGGGGTTTCAATGACCTTATGGGTGCTCAGAAGCCAACCATGACTCAAAACCAAGCTGTCAGACAGATAGATTGTGTTTTGTGTGTGCCAAGGAAATCATTATCCTTTGCCAATTGTTGCACAAAGGAAATGAACAGCAATGAAATTCCTGGGCAAATGTAATGAGACAAACGTTATTTCGGACCAGTCCTTGCATTATGAGAGAAAGGAGAGTGGCTTGTTTCAAGGTTTCACTGGGCAGCCTCACAATCTTGTTTCTCATAGAGATTGAGGCCCTTTAGTCCTGTTGTAGATATTCAAAAATAGTGCAATTGTTTTGTGGCATAGAGAGGGGTCAAAGATGAATGAATCATTGAAGAGCTTTGAAGTCATGTCCAGTAGATACCAGTAAAAGTGTTGAAAAGTGTTTGCCTCATCATCAATTGAGATGAACAAAATTTATTTATTTTTTCTCTCTTGTTGCTGCTGGAAAATAAGAAGCAACTAGCCTTGGAGGGCACATCAATCTCAACAGGATGGCTTATGCATTGAGAAACCTCCAACATGGATATGAAACAGACTCTGCAGCAAGGCAGAAGAGCACACTTTGGTGGATTTTCAGGCAACTTCAGTACTGTTGGCACAAAGTGGCATATGAGGCCAGAAGCATTTAACGGAGGCAGTTTAGCAGTGGAGCATGGTTCAGCTATGCTAATCCAGCCAGAGATTCAGACACCCTGTGCAGTGGTGATGCCTAAGGAGATTTCCATACATTCTTTCATGGAATGTTGACATCACTGAGTAATGCCAGCATTTGTTGCCCATTTCTCATTCCGTACAGGTGAATAGCTTACCCAAACATTTTAGAGGGCAAGGAAATTGCCAACCACATTGTTGTGGATCTGGAGTCAGATAGGATTAAATCAGATAAGGACAGTTTCCTTTTCTGAAGGGAATTGGATATAGATAAAACATAGAAAAGTACAGCACAGAACAGGCCCTTTGGCCCACAATGTTGTGCCGAAATTTAATCCTAATGTAAAATATAGTAACTTAACCTACGCACCTCTCCACTCACTGCTATCCATGTGCATGTCTAGCAGTCACTTAAATGTCTCCAATGACTCTGTTTCCACCACCACAGCCTGAAACGCATTCCATGCATTCACAACTCTCTGGAAAAAAGAATCTACCTCTGATGTCTCCTTTATACATGCCTCCTAATATCTTCAAACTATGTCTTCTCGTACCAGTCAATCCTGCCCTGGGGAAAAGTCTCTGGCTGGTTGACTCGATCTATTCCTCTCATTATTTTGTACACCTCGATCAGGTCTCCTTTCTTCCTCCTTCTCTCCAGAGAGAAAAGTGCAAGCTTATTCAACCTTTCTTCATAAAGCAAGCCCTCCAGTCCAGGCAGCATCGTGGTAAACCTTCTTTACACCCTCTCCAAAGCCTCTGTATCTTTCCTATAGTAGGGCGACCAGAACTGGATACAATATTCCACGTGTGGTCTCACAGGGGACTTGTAGAGCTGCAACAAAACCTCGCAGCTCTTAAACTCGATCCCCCTGTTAATGAAAACCAAAACACCATATGCTTTCTGAACAACTCTATCCACTTGGGTGGCAACTTTGAGGGATCTTTGTAATTGCACACCCAGATCTTTCTGTCCCTCCACACTGCCAAGAATCCTGCCTTTAATCCTATATTCAGCATTCGAGTTCGATTTTCCAAAATGCATCACCACATTTATCCAGGTTGAACTCCATCTGCCATTTCCCAGCCCAACTCTGCATCCTGTCTATGTCACGCTGCAATAGTATAAAGTATCCCTTTATACTATTGATGACACCTCCAACTTTTGTGTCATCTGCAAATTTGCTAACCCACCCCTCAACCTTCTCATCCAAGTCATTTATAAAAACTACAAAGAGCAGAGGCCCAAGAACAAAGCCCTGCAAGTCCCCTCTCTCCATTGTCCTCCAGGAAGAATACTTTCCATCTACAACCACTCTCTGCCTTCTATCAGCCAGCCAATTCTGAATCCAGATAGCCAAATCCCCCTGTATCCCATACTTTCTGACTTTATGAATGAGCCTACCATGGAGAACCCTGTCAAATGCCTTGCTGAAGTCCATATACACCACATCCACTGCTCGACCGTCATCGACCTGTCTTGACACCTCCAGAAGGAACTCAATAAGATTTGTGAGTCATGACCTGCCCCTCACAAAGCCATACTGACTGCCTTTAATCACACAATGCTTTGCTAAATAGTCATAAATCCTATCCCTCAGAATTCTTTCCAAAACTTTGCTGACCACAGACGTAAGACTGACCCACAGTGTGGAAACCGGCCCTTCGACCCAACAAGTCCACACTGACCCTACGAAGACTCAGTGTTAGGTGATGGGGTAAATGTAGGGGTATGGGTCAGTTGCGCTTCGGCGGGTCGGTGTGGACTTGTTGGGCCGAAGGGCCTGTTTCCACACTGTAAGTAATCTAATCTAACCCACCCAGTCCCAGTTCCCTCTGACTATCGCACCTAATACTATGGGCAATTTAGCATGGCCAATTCACCTAACCTGCGCATCTTTGGACTGTGGGAGGAAATCGGAGCACCCGGAGAAAACCCACGCAGGCACAAGGAGAATGTGCAAACTCCACACAGACAGTTACCCAAGGCTGGAATCGAACCTGGGACCATGGTGCTGTGATTCAGCAGTGCTAACCACTGAGCCACCGTGCCGCCCCTTCTTGAAAAGAGGAACAACATTCATCTCCTTCCAATCCTCCTTGCTTCCTCCACCTTATGTAAGCTGCTTTCATCCTTTTGACGAGAAGTTCTTCTGTTCTTGTCATCCAAGCTTCCTTAATCTTACCCTTCTTACCTGTCTCAGAGGAACAAATTTGTGCATCCCTCGCAACAACTACTCCTTAAATAGTCTCCACATGTCTGCTGTACCCTTTCTGTGGAACAATTGCTCCCAGTCTGCACTTCCCAACCCCTGTCTGATAACGTCATAATTTCTTTTACCCCAATTAAATATCTTCCCTCAGTAACTGCTCCTTTCACTCTCCAAGGCTATGCTAAATGTGAGGCAGTTGTGATCACTTTCACCAAAGTGCTCTCGCACCGCGAGATCTGACACCTGTCCTGGCTTGTTGCCGAGCACCAAATCCAAAATGGCCTCTCCCCTCGCTGGTCTGTCTACATACTGAGGAAGGAAACCCTCCTGAATACACCTGACAAAAGCAGCTCCATCCAAACCATCTGCACTTAGGAAGTTCCAGTCAATATTGAGAAAGTTGAAATCACCCATAACAACAAGCCTGCTACTTCTGCATTTTTCCAAAATCTGCCCACCTATGAGATCTTCAATCTCTCTACTGCTATTAGGTGGTCTGTAGAAAACCCCCAATATGATAGCTGTTCCCTTGCTGTTCCTAACTTCCACCCATACTGACTCAGTAGACAAACTTTCCTCAACAACTTTCATTTCTGTAGCTGTGATCTTTACAACCATCGAAGATCATTTTGTGGATACTATTACTGAGTGAAGGTTGTCATTCCAAATGTTTTTAACCGAATGACACTTACTTATCAGTTGTTTTGAACTCATGAACCTGGACCATTAACCTGGACATATAGATAACTAGTCCAGTGCCATTATGACTACACCACTACTTCCAAATTCGCAATAAGTCATGTGTAGAAATCTGTGAGTGTTTCCTGAGACAACGTGATCCCTTGTGATTCAAATGGACGAGCTCAATCATGATATGAACATTGCAATGACTCAAGCATTGTCTTGAGCTCATCCATCATCAGGTTTTATATCCATTCTGTAGATTTGACTGGATTGTTGTATTTGATGATACATTGTCAATTACACCCTCTATATTCACCTTGTATGTGCAGGTAGTTAGATGGCCAGCGATAGATTGGGCAGGAAGGAATGAAATAAATAGTGCTCGAACCCAAAGGATCCTATCTTCTGAAAATGCAATCCCTACAGCAACGCTCTGAATAACTGCACAGAGGCCAGTAAATTGTCAAAACTCAACCTTTATTTATAAGTGCACAGTACACTGGCTGTAACCAGCCAGCTCAGAGTCAGTCCTTGAAGTCAGGAGACGTTCTGAATTCCCTCCTTATTTTTTTTTTCCCTGGTTTTGTTATTTTATTAAACAAATTACAAAAACAGTTTACAACAAACAGTTACATTTACAGCTGCATACAAGAGACAGCAATTTTACAAGGGAGAGGAGCAGCAAAGCCAGGCCCAAAACCCTACCATTCAAACAGTTTACAGGGACATGAGGACAAACCTCAAATCTCAGTTTCACAAAGATATAAAGAGACAACAGCAATGACAGTTGTACATTAGACAGTACTGTTACATACAAAAGTGCAGACAATACAGACCCAGCAAGCCAATTCCCTCCTTATAACTATCAGCCAGGGATCCCTGATTGGCTGAGGTTAAAAACCTTAATCAAGAATCTCATAGTCAATGAGTTCCACCTAGTTCCAATTACTCCTTCCCTCCGCACTCCCCCCTCTGCGCCACCCCCCTGCCCCCACATCCCCCACCCCCCACCTCCCAGCCCCTCCACACCCACCACCTCATTAAGTCTGGGAATGTAGGCCTGGTCTTTCTCTGGCGACTTCTCCTGGGATGTTTTCGCATCCAGATTTGGTTTCTCTGACCCGGACTTGGACACAGGCAGCCTGTCTCTTGCATCAGGAGCATCTTGGGAGAGTTTCCTCCTCTTCTTCTCACATTAAGGGGATCAAGGCTACCTCCGTTGCAGACTCAGGTTTCCTCAACACTAGATAGAGGGGGTGAACCCATGTTTCCTGACAGCACTTCTGGTTGTTCTAAGGGGCCAGTCATGTTTAGCTCCTGCACAGTTTGAGAAGTAGCAGCTTTCAGATGATCCACGTGTTTGGTCAAGATTGCTCGACCGATCCAAAATTTGTATGTCATGGGATGTGACTTCACATCAACCTCGCTTCATACCCATGCAGGACCATTTCCATGATTCCAGCACCAAACTTCATCCTCTGAAGTAAATTGTCTTGCTCACTCAGAGGAAACATGTAACCAGCACTGGCATTCCTGTTGCAGTTTCACCCTCCTCCAGGAATATTAGGTTTAACTTGTGTGGAATCTTCTCCCCATCAGTAACATTGCTGGAGATATTCCTATGTGAGAGGTGGTCCTATAATCAAGCAGGAACTGGCATAGTTTGATATTGAATGAAGCTTGATGACTGTTTCTTTAAGTCTGCCTTCAAATTGTACTCCACTCTTTTGGCCAGGCCGTCGGATGGTAGATGGTATGGAGCTGCCTGAACATGCTGTATACCATTTGACTTTAGGAATTCTCTTCTGGTAAATGGCATCCCATTGTCTGTGATCAATACTTCCATAAGTCTGTGTATCAGAACCAATGCTCGCAGCTTTTCAATCTTCATCCCTGAGTTTGCCAAATGAGTTCTATGCACATCATTCTTGCCAACTGAACTCTATCCACAACCATTCTGAATGGGCATCACAACGACCAGAAACATTGAGCCCATGAAAGGACCAATACAGTTGACGTACATCTGTGTCCACGGTTTACCTAGCATTTCCCACGAATGTGAGGGTATTGGAGGTGGCCATATTTGCCTTTGTTGGCATTCGGGGCATTGCCCACCAATGGCAGCATCAATCCTGGCCACCAGACATAACATCTTGTAAACATCTTCATTTTGGAAACCATTTGATAACCTTGGCAGAGTTCAGCTGGTACCTCGTGGTGATGTTTACTCAGGACAATCTCTCTTGCTCCTCACAGTAATATGCCACCCTCTTTGGTGACTAGTCTCACTGGTGCCAGAAGGATTTCAACTTTGGTTGTGATGGCCCCTTCTGGTTTCCGCCACTACAACTAGCTGTTTTAATTTTACCAGGACAGGATCTTTTTGTGTCCATAGTCGATATTGTCAGTGGTGATTGAAAGGATGCCCAGGAATTGGCATGGTGGCTCAGTGGTTAGCACTGCTGTCTCACACCGCCAGGGACCCAGGTTTGATTCCCGCCTCCGGCAATTGTCTGTGTGGAGTTGTGCAAATTCACCTTGTGTCTGCATGGGATTCCTCCGGGTGCTCCGCCTTCCTCCCACAATCCAAAGATGTGCAGGTTAGGAGAATTGGCTATGCTAAATTGCCCATAGTGTTAGGTGCATTAGTCAGGGAAATGGCTCTGGGTGTGTTACTCTTTGGAGAGTCGGCGTGGACTTGTTGGGTTGAAGGGCCTGTTTCTATACTGTAGGGAATCTAATCTAATCTAAAAAAGTTCAAAACCAAAGGGACTCTTCCAGGGGAGGCACCACCAGTAAAGTCTTTGAGGAGAAAGTGAGGTCTGCAGATGCTGGAGATCAGAGCTGAAAATGTGTTGCTGGAAAAGTGCAGCAGGTCAGGCAGCATCCAGGGAAGAGGAGAATTGACGTTTCAGGCATAAGCCCTTCTTCAGGAATGAGGAAAGTTTGTCCAGCAAGCTAAGATAAAAGGTAGGGAGGAGGGACTTGGGGGAGGGGCGTCAGAAATGTGATAGGTGGAAAGAGGTCAAGGTGATGGTGATAGGTCAGACTGGGGTGGGGGCGGAGAGGTCGGGAAGAAGATTGCAGGTTAGGAAGGTGGTGCTGAATTCGATGGATTTGACTGAGACAAGGTGAGGGGAGTGGAAATGAGGAAACTGGTGAAATCTGAGTTCATCCCTTGTGGTTGGAGGGTTCCTAGGCGGAAGATGAGGCGCTCTTCCTCCAACTGTCGTTTTGTTGTGGTCTGGCGATGGAGGAGTCCAAAGACCTGCATATCCTTGGTGAAGTGGGAGGGGGAATTGAAATGTTGAGCCACAGGGTGGTTGGGTTGGTTGGTCCGGGTGTCCCAGAGGTGTTCTCTGAAACGCTCCACAAGTAGCCGGCCTGTCTCCCCAATAGAGAGGAGGCTACATCAGGTGCAGAGGATGCAATAGATGATATGTGTGGAGGTACAGGTGAATCTGTGGCGGATATGGAAGTTTCCTTTGGGGCCTTGGAGGGAGGTGAGGGGGGAGGTGTGGGCGCAAGTCTTGCACCTCCTGCGGTTGCAGGGGAAGGTGCCGGGAGTGGAGGTTGGGTTGGTGGGGGGTGTGGATCTGACGAGGGAGTCACGGAGGGAGTGGTCTTTACGGAATGCTGATAGGGGAGGGGAGGGAAATATATCCTTGGTGGTGGGGTCCGTTTGGAGGTGGTGGAAATGACGGTGGATGATGCGCTGTACATGGAGATTGGTGGGGTGGTAGGTGAGGACCAGTGGGGTTCTGTCCTGGTGGCGGTTGGAGGGACGGGGCTCAAGGGCGGAGGAGCGGGAAGTGGAAGAGATGCGGTGGAGGGCATTGTTGACCACGTCAGGGGGGAAATTGCGGTCCTTGATGAAGGAGGCCATCTGTGCGTTTTTGGAACTGGTCCTCCTGGGAGCAGATGCGGCGGAGTCGAAGGAATTGGGAGAATTGGATGGCGTTTTTACAGGGGACAGGATGGGAGGAGGTGTAGTCCAGGTAGCTGTGGGAGTCGGTCGGTTTGTAGTCGATGTCCGTGTTGATTCGGTTGCCTGAGATAGAAATAGAAAGGTTGAGGAAGGGGAGGGAGGAATCTGAGACTGTCCAGGTGAATTTGAGGTCGGGGTGGAAGGTGTTGGTGAAGTGGATGAACTGTTCAACCCCCTCGTGGCTTATGCTCAAAACGTCGATTCTCCTGTTCCCTGGATGCTGCCTGACCTGCTGCGCTTTTCCAGCAACACATTTTCAGCTCACCACCAGTAAAGTGTCTGCCAGTGAGAGATGGCACGACGCACCTGCACTTTCCACCTGGCCTTCTGGATACGGTTCCAACTTGTACTTGTATGTACTGAGAATAAGGGCCCACTGCTGAATTCATCCAGTAGCTATGCACGACACTGCCTTGTCCTCTTTAAATAGTCTTCACCTGGATTTTTAATTCATTTCTATGATAAATTCACACCCTTAAAGGTATTGGTAGAACTTTCTCACATCAAAAATGACTGCTCAAACTTCCTTCTGCATCTTGGTGCATTTGTGTTTGACCTCAGCCAAAATCCAGGAAGTGTGCGCTCTCAGACATTCCTCTCCGTTAGGCCACTGATGAGCCAATACTACCCTGATACCGTACAGGGAGCCATTGCATATCAGCACCACCCCTCAGTTCAAATTGTAGTGGGCCAGCAGCTTAGGTGACGATAGTTGCTTTTTCACTTCCCTGAAAGCAATTTCTTGGCTACGTCAGCATTTCCAAGGCTGACCCTTTTTCAATAGTAGGCATAAGGGTGCTAAAGTGGAGGCCAGGTTACATACAAGTTTCTCTGAATAATTCACCAATCCAAGGAAAGACCTAAGCTCCAGAACAGACATGGGAGCTGGAACACCTATGATCGCCCTCACTTTATCTTCCAAAGTTAAAAATTAATGCCCATAAGGGTTTATATCAATACACAAGACTGCAATTTGAGATGTCATCAGCCTGTGCTCTTTTCCAGTGGATCATGGCGAATATTTTATAAGGCTACCCCAGGTTGCCATTTACCTCAGGTGCTAATAACCGGGAAGACCAACTTTATCTTCCATGAAAGTAAACTGGTTTTGTCAACTCTGTAACCCAAGTAGATCACTGGGGCACCTAGAACACATTTTTTCCCTTCTAAGGTATATGCCTGTCTGGAAAAAAGTTAAAACACAATGTCCAAGTTCTCCAAGTGTTATTTATTGGTCTCATGTAGGTGGACTTTCCAGGGTGTACTCTCTCCTGAATACTACCTAACAAGTTTTCTAACTGAAGTCAGGCCTTGTAGGGCTCCTTTTCTGTCTCAAGACTGCATACTGGCAGCAATTACAATACCAACCCAGATCCTGAAGAACTTTTAGCCATTTGGCTGAGACTTAGCTTTGTTGTGGAGTTTTACTGTGGGTTGGCCTAGGTGCCTCTGCTCAGGATATGCCTTGGGTGAGACTCTGCATTTGCCTACACTCAAGTGGAGGTCCTCAAGCTCAGCTGGACAGGTAAGAGTGTCCACTTCCTTTGGGATGTCCTGTAGTTCCCATGCTCCACTTGCTGCATTTTCTAATGACCAAGTCAGTTGTAGTGTCTGTTTGAAGTTCAGTTGGGCTTCAACTAGAAAGTATCTTTGCATGTTTACATCACTAATCCGACATACCAAACATCTCTCAGCATCTCATTCAGGGTTAACACAAAATCACATGCCTCTGCTAGTTGTCTTAACCACATCAAAAATCCCAATATGGATTCCTTGGTGCTTGAACAGCTGAAAAAAACTGATAGTGTCTCAGAATTAGAGGATCTTAACCAAATTCATCAACTCTTGCAAGGATCTGGTGTCTGGTGCCTCTGGGAAAGTTAAGGCTATAATAATGAAAATGCAGTGGGTCTACAAGCAGCCAGAAGGATTACTTGTTGCTTTTCACCTGTCCCAATGTCATTTGCCCAGAAAAAAGATATTGCATTTTTTCTTCACATACAGGGCCTAGTCTTCGAATGCAGGATCAAATGAGTCAAGTTTTCCAAACAAAGGAACGGTGCCAAAAATGCTTACCCCAAATCAAAGATGACCCCAACTCAAATGTTCTTCAGGCATGTCCTGATTTCTCTCATTGCCACTGAAATAACTTCATAGAGGCTGGCTCCCATCACCAAGTCACCCTTTATTTACTTCTGCACAGTACACTGGCTGTGGCCAGCCAGCTCAGATTCAGTCCCTGAAGTCAGAAGACTATCTGAATCCTCAGTTAATATCTGTCAGCCAGGGCTTCCTGATTGACCCAGGTTAACTGACCCAATCAAGGACCTAATAGTCAATGAGATCCACCTGGTTCCATTCAATACAGACATACGGGGATCATCATAGACAGCTCAGCCACCAAGACACCCTCTCAAATAGCCTGCCTCCATGCCTTCCAATAGGAGCAGTGTAGGAACATCTTGTCTAGGACAGAGAAATGGCAATGACATGAATAAGAGCAATTTCTGGTTGCATATCATGTAGTTTTGTTATAATTGTTAATCTTATATTTCATACAATTTCTGTATTAGAAAGTTATATTGATCATGTAATTTATTATTAAAATATAACTTAGGAGCAGGAGTAAGCCATTCACTCCTTAAAAATGTTCTGCCATTTAAAATAATCATGGATAACCTGATTGTGGCAAAACTCCACTTTCTTGCTGATCCCAAATGACCTTTTATTTCCTTGTTAGTCAAGAATGTTTCTACCTCTGCCTCAAATAATGACACAACTTTCACTATGTCTAGGAAAGAAAGTTTCACAGACTACTGATCCTCCTCATCTTCATCTTAAGATACAGAACCCTTATTTTTAAATGTATCCCCTCATTCTAGTCTGTCCAAGAACAGGAGACATCCTTTCAACATCCACTGTCAATTGACATGAGATAACAACATTGTTACTGAGATGTGTGACTCAGGTGTCATCCAAGTATTAAGTCCATACTTTCATAAGAAACAGATGACATCATGAATGTTAAATCACATATGCATCCTTGGACTTTAGAGGCAGCAGTATATTAAAGGCAGTCCAATATAGAGTTTTCATTGAAGGATCAGTTGAGTTGAAGCAATATGTTCCTGGACTGGCCCTTGAGCTTCCCTGTTACAATGTTCAGTATGTCTCCACTTAATTGAATTCTCCTTATGATTCTCATACTCCATTAATTCAACAACTGTGGTACTTCCACTGCCTCAGCATGAATGAATTTTGAAAGCTGCCAGGAAACTTTGCGTAAGCCTGAATACAAGTCTGAATAATGGTGGGGTTCAGCTTAGTTTCACCTCTTATTTACCTAGGAATAATGTTATACTCTGATTCTGGTTGATTTTGAGAATTTTTTACGTAAACTGTCACATATACTTCACTGTAAGGTGGTGCATTTCTCTGTCTCTCTCACTTTGTCTCTCTGGCACAGGCTGTTGTATTTCTCTTCACAGACCTTAGCACATGTCTGTTGATATCATTGTTGTATCATTGTACATCCTCGACTCATTACATCTACCCACAAATATAAAACCAAATTTATAAGGAAAAGCAGTACCTTAAATTATTTCCTCAAATTATTTACATCACCACCATCTCCAAGTTAAGCTATTGTGGTAGTTTTTCAGCTCTCCCTTGTTTCACTTGTCACTATTGATTGAAGATGATGGTCTTCCATTGGTTTGTTGATAGCAATATCATCCTGTGAAGTAACTGATGTTGCCTATTGTCAACTTTTCAGAGTTTGTGATTTCCAAACTAATTTGTTCTTGTAATCTCCACAATGATTAGAACTTCCTGTTTCTCCCGAATGTTTAGATTAGATTAGATTACTTACAGTGTGGAAACAGGCCCTTCGGCCCAACAAGTCCACACCGACCCGCCGAAGCGTAACCCACCCATACCCCTACATTTACCCCTTACCTAACACTACGGGCAATTTAGCATGGCCAATTCACCTGACCTGCATATCTCTGGACTGTGGGAGGAAACCGGAGCACCCGGAGGAAACCCACGCTGACACGGGGAGAACGTGCAAACTCCACACAGTCAGTCGCCTGAGGCGGGAATTGAACCCGGGTCTCTGGCGCTGCGAGGCAGCAGTGCTAACCACTGTGCCACCGTGCCGCCCACAAACTGTTCTGAACTGTGTTTGCATTAGATAGAATCATGGGTGTTCAATTTGTTGAAGAACTGTGCCTTCAGATTATTAGCTTCTATTTCATTCCATAAGAATCTCTGCAAGTAAGAATCCATTGTTTATAATTCACAAAAACTGAATCCCAGACTCTATTCTGAGTCATTCACCCAGATCTTCTGATAGGAAGATAATTGTTGCTGAAACATAGTTTAGAGTTGTGTGTTGGATCCATACATAAGGCTTGAGACTCGATTTCTTCAACTTCAGAGCAATGGCACACTCAATGACAGAGGATAACTATGCAAAGTGTTTAGAAGCCAGCAAACTAAAGGTCCAAAGATATATAGGTTCGGTGGATTGACCATTGGAAATGGAGGGTTATGGGGGAGGGTAGGGAGCAGGATCGGGTAGGATGGTGATCAGTTACCAGGCATACTGAGCCTCACTATAAGTAATGAGGGCACTTTGAAATCCCTTCTTGTATTTGGAAATTCATAACTCTTCAAGTGAATCCAATATTGACAAATCTCTTTCAAGAGTCAGTTCACATCCATTTCTTACCATAGCAATGGAGGCAAGCAAATGTGTATGACATTTGAGAAAAGGGGATAAAAGGTAGCTAGGAAAATACAGACCCACACTCTGTCACTGATATAATTTTGCAAAATTGATTGAACATCCTCTTGTGATAAAGCATGTTGAAGCTCACAGTATCATGGTAGATAGTCAGTATCATGGTAGATAGTCAACAAAGTGTCATTATTTACAGATGACTGTGATTTACTGATCATTGAAAATTTGAACTCATTTTAATTCAATCCAAGCCAATCTTCTGGAATTGCAAAGTAGCAAGACCAATAGGAAATAGCATTTTATTCCAAAAACATGCAATATTATGTACAACAAGAACAAAAAAAAATCGCCGGTATCTTTCAGTTCTGTAATCAAATTCTCACCAAATAGATAAGAATTATACCCTGTGATTCATGTTAAAAACAGTCTTCAGTTGGGATTCCACATTCAACACATTATATCCAAAACAAACTGTGTTTTATTTTGGATTTCTGAAGACGAATCTTTGGTATTTCAACAAAAATGCCAGAATTATAGCTTACCAAACATTTGTTTGGCCCAGTCCAGGACTTTAGAAGTTGTAGGATCCTTTAATGGTGAGAGATAGAAATAAGATTAAAGTGATCCAAAGTTTGATTCTCTATTTGCACAATTTAGAGCAAGAAATGCATCTAGTGATACATTCTTGATCAAATATTTAGAATAGAAATAATTTCTTCAAAGCAGACAGAAAAATAAACTGACCATTTTTCATTAAATTTGGAATGGACTGGTGGAAACTGACAGAAACAAGTACATGGTGCTGCCTGGCAATGACAAAGCTTGAGGTAGCCAAACATACAAGCAATCTTTTGTCCCAAGGATAATCCCAGAATTAAATAAACATCCACGTGAAATAGACACAGCACCATCACATGAAATCTTCAAAGTCCACTCCAAATTGTTCATATTTTTTATATTTTTTTCATTATCAGGCCTATCATCTCAACAGGCCACACTGGTTTAGCTGGAGCTACACATATAAGTGCTTCACAGAATGTGTACATTCTTTATGATGCCGGTACAACTAAAACAGAAGCAAGAAGCAGTTAATAGGAATTTCAGAAGGACATGTCTGACTAACATGATTGAATTATTGAGGAAGGAAGGTTGATAGGTACTGCAGCTGGTGAAGTTGATTTTAGCAAGGTTTTTGATAAGGTTCAACCTGGACAATTGATCAGAAACTTTAAAATCAATGTGATTCAAAACAAGGCTGCACACTGAATCCAAAAAGGTCTCAGAGGCAGGATGCTATGGTCAAAGGAATATTATGGTCAGAGGACAGCACTGTGGCTCCATGGTTAGCACTGCTGCCTCACAGCACCAGGGACCTGGGTTCAATTCTAACCTCAGGTAACTGTGTGGAGTTTGCATGTTCTCCCCGTGTCTGCACGTGTTTCCTCTGGGTGATTAGATTAAGATTAGATGAGATTCCCTACAGTGTGGAAACAGGCCCTTCAGCCCAACCAGTCCACACTGACCCTCCGAAGAGTAACCCACCCAGACCCATTTCCTTCTGACTAATTGACTTAACACTATGGGCAATTTAGCATGGCCAATTCACCTCACCTGCACATCTTTGGACTGTGGGAGGAAACCAGAGTACCCAGAGGAAACCCACACAGACACGGGGAGAATGTGCAAACTCCACACAGACAGTTGCCTGAGGCTGGGATTGAACTAGGTCCCTGACGCTGTGAAGCAGCAGTGCTAATCACTGAGCCACTGTGCCACCTGGATGGCTCTGCTTTCCTCCTACAGTCCGAAGATGTGCGGGTCAAGTGAACTGGCCATGCTAAATTGCCCAGTGTTCAGAGATGCAGGTTAGCTGCATTAGTCAGGGATAAATATAGGATATTAGGGTAGGGGAATGAGTCTGGGTGGGTTAGTCTTTGGAGGGTTGTTGTGGAATTGTTGGGCCAAATGGTCTGTTTCCACACTGCAGGGGCTCTATGATTCCATATACAAACAAAGTTATGTAACTAAAAGTTGTTTGCAATGGACTTCTACAGGCCTCAATACTATGTCCCTGCTTATGTGGTATAGATCAATAATTGAATGTGTTATTAAGATATGCCAATGATACAAAACTTGGTTTTATGGTTGAAAATGAAGAAAAGGTCTGTAGATTGCAGGAGGATATCTAATCCATTAATGGAACAAGGACAAATGGAGTTCATTCCAGAAAAATGTGAGGTAACCCATTTGAAGAAGGCTAACAAAGCAATGGCATACACAATAAATAATGGAATACTGAGATGTGTGGAGGAACAAAGAGACCATGGAGAACATTTACACAGATTCCTGAAGATGGGTGGGTATATAGATAAGGTAGTCAAGTTGTCATTGCAGGATATTTCTCTTTATTAGCCAAAGCCTGAATGTAAGAGTGTGAGCTTATGATGAAATTATATAAAGAACTGGTTGGACCACAGTTGGAGCACTGCGTGTTGTTCTGATCACTCCACTAGAGTAAAATAATCATTTCAGTAGACATGGTACAGAAGAGATTTAAGAGGGTGTGGTCTGCAGTTTTAGTTTAATAATTGTAGTTATGAGGAAAGATTAGACAGACCAAGGGAGGACCAAGGACCAAGGATTGGAATTGAGGAGGTTGACAGAAGACAGAATTTGAGTGCGCAAAAGATGTGGAAATTGCTGGTTAGGCCTGAAATTGTTGCCTTTTTATAATTTCCTTTGAATTATGAGTTGTGTTCTTGAATCACTTCACTTCATGTGATATAGGTATATACACCATACTGCTAGGCAGGGAGTTGCATGATTTTGACCCAGCAACACTGAAAAAATAACAACAAATTTCCAAGTCAAGATGGTGAATGAATTGGAGGAAATCTTGCAGGTGGTGGTGTTTCCAAGTATCTGCTACCCTGTCTTTCTAGATGGTAGCAGTTGTAGGTTGGGATACTGCTGTCTAAGGGGTCTTGCTGATGTGCTATAGTGAATCTTGTAGGTGATACATATTACTGTCACTGAGCATCAGTAGTTAAGGGAATGAATGTTTAGTTAGTGAATGAACTATTAATCAAATAATTTGTTTTGTCTTGGATGGTGTCAAGATTGTTGAGTATTTCTAGAAATGCACCCAGCCAGACAAGTAGAGAGCATTCTATCACACTCCTGACTTGCACCTTGTAGATGCTGGATCAATTTTGGAGTCAGGAAATGAGTTGCTTACCTCAGAATACATAGCCTCTGATTTGCTTTCACAGTTGAAATATTTATATGGCTGGTCCAGATCAGTTTATGATTATTCTAACACCCAGTATTTTGATACTGAGGTATTTAATGATGTCATTGAATGATCAAAGTAGATGGTTAGATTTGTATTTTTGGAAATGAGCACTGATCAGCAGGAATTTTACTTGCCATTTATCAGCACAAACATGGATATTGGGGTTTATTCAGCTCAGTTGGGAGAACATTTGGTTTGTACAAAGTAATACCAACTGTGCTGGTTCAATTCCTGCACCATCTGCAGTTACCGTGAAGATCCTGAGTCCTCATTGGATACAGGAGGAATGGCAGCTCAGGCGTCATTGATAATGAGCTGGCTCAGAACTGATGGATATTCTTTAAGCAATATCATTTTTTTTTTCTGGTTCTTAAACTATTCAATATGGCATCGGATCATGACAACAGTTGAAAGGATTTTCACTGCATTTTACTGTTTCTCTCACTGTAAAATACATGTGATATAAAATCATTCATTCATTCTTTTAACCTTACCCCTCGCTGAGTTTTTGGTAATCCTCAGATGAAAGTCACTGTTGGAGCTGCCTCTATTTTTAAAAGACACAAAATGGCCAGAATTTAAAGAAAAGCCAGATTGAACTGCATATTTTTAAAAGGGACAGAATGGCTAAAATTTAAAAAGCTGACTTCAGCAATAAAAATAATTGTGCCTTTCAGAAGGGGGTTATTCTGGGTCAAAAGGGATCATTATCTTGATGGCAAGATTCCAAAGAATGCAAAGACAGCAATAACAAGATCAGGGATGAGTAATTTTAAGATTCGTAGTCACAAAAAAAACCTTTGAACAATCACTAAATTCTAACAAATAATTAATTTCATCGTTAAGGAAAGAATGTGTGTTCATCCACAAAAACAGCAGCTAAATTTATCTCATAGAAATTAGCTGCTTCTTCAAAATTGTATACAACATGAACAGGTTCTAGTTAAAGGTTCTTTAAATTTCAATGTGATAGCAAGTACAATAAACAATAAAATCCATCAGTCTGGAGAGATAAGCAAATCAGGGATATGACAGAAGAGAACAGCAGTAACTTTGGAATGCAACATAGCAAATTCCCAAGGCCAAGAGATTACAATAATTGTTAAAAGACTAAGGGAACTTAGGATCGCTCATTATTAATCAGGAGTTTTACACAATTGGTCCCACAGAAGGCAAGGGGAGGATACAGTAATCATGTTGTGTTTGATCATTGTAACACAAAATGTACAAAAATACTGCTTTTTACTGTAAAATCAAAGGGTTTCATTGATCTCTCTTCTGATCTGAGCAGAAGATTAAGAGAATGATTATCTCTTCATGTCGAAGTGAGATTTGGGGAAGGTCCTTTGAGCCTTTCCCTGTAATACCTGGGTTTTGCTTGAATAAAAGTCCACTGTGTGCCTGAATGCTGTCTGCCCCCAAAGTCTTTGTCCCCGCTCAGGGAGTTGGAGGGGGGAGTCTCACTCCTACACTCACCATTCATCATCTTTCACTAAGGAGAGAATGGGTCTATGGTTACTTTGCCTTTGTTGTCCATTTGGACATGAACTGTTTCAATGTTTGAGGAGTCATGAACTGTGCACAATCATTAGCACATCTGCACACTTCTGATCTTATTATGGAAAGAAAATCACCTTGAGGAATTTATGCAGCATGTCATGGTGTTCAGATGATGAACTTCCTAAAACCTCAATATTTTACTTTGTGCTATGTATGACTCCAGTTGATGGAGAGTTTTTCCTGATTCCCAATGAATACAGTTTTCCTAGGGCTCAATAATACTGCACTCAGTCAAATGCCATCTTGATGTCAAAGGCATCCACCTCACCTCACCTCTGGAGTTTATAAGAACATAGATCATAAGAACTAGGAACAGGAGTAGGCCATTTGGCTCTTCGAACTTGCACCATCATTCAATAAGATCATGGCTATCTTTTCATGGCCTCAGCTCCATTTACCTGCCTTCTCAGCAGAACCAATTGTTCCATTTTGTTCCATAAGATCAGGAGCCAAATGATGTTGGTGGAACCCAAACTGACCATTGGTGAATAGTTTATTGCTGTATACATGCAGCTTGGAACCTCTATCAATCACACATTCTTTTTGGTTGCTGTGGATTGAAAGACTAATGCAAGAGCAAACAGCTTAGGTGATTTGTCTTACTTTTTGTGAACAGGAAATACAAAGATAATTTTTTACGTTGATGGGCATTGCCAGTGTTGCAGTTGTGCTGGAACAGCTTGCCTCGTGTTGAAGTTAACTCTAGAGTACACATCTTCAGTACAATAGTTAGACTGTTGTCCAAGCCCTTAGCAGTTCCATTATCCTATGTCCTCTCAATTGCAATTTAGACAGAATAGATGGAAAGAAAAACTGATTTCTGTTGTTTGCTGAGTCCAGAACTGGGGCACAAAATTTAGAGCAAGAGGGAAAGTGGTTTAAAGGAATTGAGTGGATGGCTGGGAGTCTGGAACTCACTGCCTAAAATGGTAGTAGAGGCAATAAAGCTCATAGCATTTAAAAATCTAACTTGAGGTGCTGTAGATTAAAGACCATAAGAAATACGAAGTTAAAAATCACACAACACCAGGTTATAGTCCAACAGGTTTAATTGGAAGCACACTAGCTTTCGGAGCGACGCTCCTTCATCACCTGATGAAGGAGTGTCACTCCGAAAGCTAGTGTGCTTCCAATTAAACCTGTTGGACTATAACCTGGTGTTGTGTGATTTTTAACTTTGTACACCCCAGTCCAACACGGCATCTCCAAATCATAAGAAATACGAACAGGGATGAAGCCATTTGGCCCTTCAAGTTTATTCCACCATGCAATAGAATTATGGCTGATTCGGCATTTCTCACATCTAGTAGAAAATGTTGGGAAAAGTGAAGACTTGGATGTAGGCTGGATGACTAGTCAATTAGGGACAGAGTCATAGTCATAGAGATGTACAGCACGGAAACAGACCTTTCAGTCCAACTTCTGCATGCTGACCAGATATCCCAACCCAATCTAGGACCACCGGCCCATATCCTTCCAAGCTCTTGGGGTAGCACGGTGGCTTAGTGGTTAGCACTGCTGCCTTAGAGTGCCAGAGTCCCAGGTTTGATTCCAGTCTCAGGTGACTGTCTGTGTGGAGTTTGCACATTCTCCCTGTGTCTGCGTGGGTTTCCTCTAGATGCTCTGGCTTCCTTCCTGAAGAAGGGCTTATGCCCAAAACGTCGATTCTCCTGCTCCTTGGATGCTGCCTGACCTGCTGCGCTTTTCTAGCAACACATTTTCAGCTCTGATCTCCAGCATCTGCAGTCCTCACTTTCTCCTCCCTTCCTCCCACAGTCCAAAGATGTGCAGGCCAGGTAAATTGGCCATGCTAAATTACTCATATTGTTAGGTGTATTCGTCAGAGGGAAATGGGTCTGGGTGGGTTGCTCTTTGGAGGGTTGGTGTGGACTGGTTTGGCTGAAGGGCCTGTTTCCACACTGTAGGAAATCTAATCTATTCATAGACCCATCCAGATGCCTCTTAAATGTTGCAATTGTACTAGCCTACACCATTTCCTCTGGCAGCTCATTCCATACACGTACCACCCTCTGCATGAAAAAGTTGCCCCTTAGGTCTCTTTTATATCTTTCCCCTAAACCTATGCCCTCTAGTTCTGGACTCCTCCACCCCAGGGAAAAGACTTTGTCTATTTATCCTATCCATGCCCCTCATGATTTTATAAATCTCTATAAGGTCACCCCTCAGCCTCTGACGCTCCAGGGAAAACAGCCCAAACCTATTCAACCTCTCCCTTTAGCTCAAACCCTCCATCCTTGTAAATCTTTTCTGAACCCTTTCAAGTTTCACAACATCTTTCCAGTAGGAAGGAGACCAGAATTGCCTGCAATATTCCAAAACTGGTCGAACTAATGTCCTGTACAGCCGCAACATGACCTCAGTACTCAGTACTCTGACCAATAAGGGAAAGCATACCAAATGCCTTCTTCACTATCCTATCTACCTGTGATTCCACTTTCAAGGAGCTATGAACCTGCGCTCCCAGGTCCCTTTGTCAGCAACACTCCCTAGGAGCTTACTATTAAGTTTCTAAGTCCAGATAAGATTTGCTTTCCCAAAGTGCAGCACCTTGCTATTTATCTAAATTAAACTCCATCTGCCTCTTCTCAGCCCATTGGCCCATCTGATCAAGATCCTATTGTAATCTGAGGTAACCTTCTTTGTTGTCCACTAAAACTCCAATTTTGGTGTCATCTGCAAACTTACTAACTATACCTGACATGATAGACTTGTGGTTTATTTCTGTGTGATGAACTTCTTTGATTCTGCCAAGCATAAGTCTTGGGAATGCAAACTAAATTTTTACATCAATTGACCTTCCTTTGTGGAACAGGAAATTATAAACTTACAAGTGAGGACTGGGGACATGCACCAGTAAAATGACAGCTGCTCCTTTTTTTCCAATGAGTATCTCTCAGTGATTTTTTTTCCCTGTATTGCTCTTTGTATCACTGGCATTCCCTCAAAATTATTACGTGTTTGTCTCTCCTTGGGTGGTAACGCTAATTGTCGCATGCACATCGATAATAAAAATTCAAAGAACAGTGATGTGACAGACATCTTATTAGGATTCCTGGTTGTCAAGACTCTTCTGTCAGTTATATAGTAATTTTTACACATGTCTTTTCACCCAGATAAAGATTTGCATTTCAAAGCTTGACTTCACCTTCGAGAATCTAAGTTTACCTTTGCAAACTTATCATTGACATACTGTGTAAAATGAAACTTTAATTGCAACCTGCTTTATATTTTCACATTGTTTATCTATTTTCCTTCTTACCCCTTTGGCTCATCTTTCCTCTCACACAGCCTTTGCTTTTTAATTCATTCCAATACTTTCTTACTCCTCTGTCCATCATATTTTTCACTATGTTATTTTAATTTCATTTCTCCCTCCCTCTTTTTCCTCCTTTGCATCTGGAAATGTAATAGTAGTACAATGCAAGAACTAACCCAGTTTTCTATTCATGTGCCCTACACTGGCATCAACATTTTGAGGTCTTATAGCATGGTGGTAACATCCCTACCGCTGGGGCAGAATCTTTGGGTTCTAGTCCCATGCTAGTACTTGTTGGCCAGAAAGGTATCTCTGTAACATGACCAGACATGTTGATTACTAACACCAAAATCTTTCCAATATGTTATAGCATTTGCCAAGAATGAGGAAAGTTTCATGCAGAGGGCGACTGTAATTTGTCGGTAAAGCCAAAAGGATAAGAAGGACCAATTCAATGGAAATCCATGTTCCAACCTTGGAAGTGAGAAAGGTCAGGCAGAACAACTATGTGCTTCCTTTCCAGCAAAGTTCCATTTAAGCACAAATGCTCTTTGTATCTAATATTATGAATACATGAAAATATATAAAACCTATCCTTGGTGTTGACATGAAAACTGCTAAACACTCTGGTTAGTAGGAATAAGGATTACGGAATTAGACAAGACTGGCAGGCTTGGATGGCATCCACATAATTGAAGCTCTGGAAAGTGGGACAGATTATCTGAAAGCTGCTTGCCCATATTTGTAGCAGCTCATTAGAATCTGCGATTGTCACCTTAGACTGAAAGAATGCTAAGCTCGCTCCAATTTTTAGAAAGGAGTACAGTGGAGTTCTGGATAGTTATATGCCCACTAGCTTGATAACTGTTTTAGGAAAGATGCTCAATACAATAATTCAATCGGACAATACCATTACATCGACAGAGATGGCTAGCCATATCAGGAATACCAACATGTTGTTCTATATGCATTGTGTTATTTGAAGAATTCACTGGAGAATTAATGAATAAAACCCAGAAGTAATGTCCTCCTAGATTTTAGAATACTTTTCCTAAGATGAATTGTCTGGGAAGTCTTAGTATTCTCCTGTCATGGAATAAAAACTGCTGGAAACCCCTGTAAGTGAAAATAGTGGATGATGGATTTGGATTGCCGTTGTTTTTTTCTGTTTTAAACATGACATGGGTATAAATGTGGAGGCAATGACTTGCTTTGAACAAACAAGCATAGAATGAGGTTGCACACTTATAAGTTGATTATGGATAGATTAACCCCAAGACTTTGAAAGTGCAGAGCTGTGCATATAGCAGATCACTGGTGTTATGCATATATCTTTCAAGAAGTATTAAAACTGGTAGCAAAAGAAAGAGAGCTGAGTGCTGAAGTTGATGTATTTTGAGGTCTTCCATATTTTCATCTGTATATCTCACATCCAACACAATTAGGCTCTTGTTAAGACCAAATTCTTGACATTTATTCATAACACTAACTATTTTCATGTCTCTAATTTATGCACATATCACTAATTTTACATTTGCTTAGTTAAGTCTGAGTTGGGTTGATTTTCTTTGAAGGATTTTCTAGCATGATGCCTATCTGCTTTTCTCACTAAACTTGCTGCATAACAATACTATCATGCCACTAGATTTCCCTCATGTCTGATTCAGTTCCCATCTTATCATGGACCATTCTCAAAAAGTTCACTCCTCTGCCAATATACTGGAATTCACTGACATCCTTTGTGCCTTTAAAAGGTTGTTACTTGCACCTGAACAAGCACTGTCAGTACCAAGTTGTCATGTACAATTATTGAGATTTGACATGGATGTGGCAGATTATGGTAATTTGATGTCCCACTTTGTGACTCGAGGCTTGGATGTCCTGCTGAATGGACTGTATTTCATCTTAAAGGTACAGGCTTTTCTGGTTTAGAATCTATGCAGTAATACAACAAAAGTATGTAAATAACATTCATCTCTGAAAGTGAAAATCCAATGTGACAAAGCATTTGCTAAAGGGTCAAGGTGGTATGGTTAATCTACAGGACGATTAATTAGAAGCTATGTATAATGTCTTGGTTGAATCTCAGCTGGAACACTTTTAAATTTGGCTTTCTTGTCGAGTACAGGATGTTGGTTATTGAAAAATAAACAGAGGTTGTCCACAAGATTGATTTTCAGTTTAAAACATCTTAATTACTGAGAAAGCCTCACAGAGCAGAATCTCTATAATTTCAGAAAGTGTGGACAAGGAGTGATTTGGTTGATGTTTGTAAGATGATGATGATGGGATTTAAATTGTTGTGACTACATGTTTGAGTAGGTTTAAGGTTTACATTCTCATGTTATGCAAGGACTGAATTCAGTTGCTTGCAAAGATTATCCACTTTTCCAAGGAATAGTGAACTTGTAAAAAAAAAGGCTTTTAGCTTAAACAATAGCAATTCACTGATTGGTCCAAGTGAGAGCTCGACCTGTTTCCCATGGGAGAAAAAATATCCTTCACCAAGAAATGTGTAGCTTGAAATGATTAAAACAGTCTCCCAGTAGATTCAGTCATGTGAGAGGGTTAGAGAAGAATTTTTCAGATTTCTTCCTTCTTATTGGCCTGGGGTTTTATGTTATTTCTTCTTAATTAATGGCATGGCTTCTGAGTCAGATGGGAGTGTACACATTACAACGTTTAAGACCTTGTAATTTTGTGAGGCAGATTGGATGGGTTAGTCAGTCTTTGCCTGTCTATTGTCTTCTTGTGTTAATACAATTTTTACTTAATGGAAAACAAATTTGCTAGCCCTAGCCATGTCTCTTTAAATTATCCACAGCATTACCATCTTGTCTCTGAGTTGCTCATCGAGATCGAGAAAGTGGACAGGTCAGTGTGTCAGTGAAAGAAAGGATTTCGAAATAAAGGGATGAGAGCATGTGTCAAAGTGAGTCACCAGGGTATTTGTGTTTTTGAGGATGCAGCAACTACAGGAAGGGCGAGGAGATCCAGGAAGGCTGCTCCCTAACTCTTTTGCTCTTTTTGGTGCAGAGATGACCTCCCCTCAGAACAAGAGGAAGGAGAAAGTTAGCACCATGTTCTTGCCCCTCAACAGGGGTGCAAAGTGGAGTTATGTAAACTATTCCAATGCTGTGGCGCAGGCCAGGAGCAGCGGAAGCATTTTAAAGTGGATGATATGATTGATGGGCAAAATACTTTTAAGAAGTTGGCAATTACCTATCAAATAGCACAAGCATTCTCTGGTAGAAAAGGTGCTTTGAACCACAGTTTCTCAAACAAGAAGCAGAACCACAGCTTGCCCAATTTCTGCTCCACTCTGGCCCTGGTTGAAGCATCAGTAGCATTGTAGCTGTCCTCCAGATCAATCAGAGAGTTGCTCAACGTTGTCATGAACTATGGTTTCAGTGGGTAGCCGTTCTTCGCAAAGAACCCACCTTGTAAGGTATTTGGGTCTCATATGCACCAGGCACGTCAGAGTTCTCCAGGGCGTAGGAGTAGTGACAGCTGTGAGAGTGGTGTCCCACTCCTGTAGCCCTCAGATTCCACACCAACATCTAGTACAGTTCCATCACAATGTCCTAGGACACACAGACGCTATGTTGGCACTGCATCTTGCTTGTCATCAGGAAATAGAAGCAAAGGCAAAACCTGCTGTGCCTCCTCTGCACTCAACATATCCTTAGGGGTCTTAGGATAGCAATGTCTCCCTGAGTTGGTTGATCCTTATCCTCCACTCTGGCCTTCTGCTATTTCAGAGCTGACCAGAGGTCCTGCTCTTCTTGCATCCATCTTGCCTTCTTAGAAGGGTAGCCACACAGACCAATTGGTGAGATGGAGTCAGAGTCTCACTAGAAAGGACCTAACATGTGATAGAGTTTCTTGGATCTCAGAACAATCATTGATGTTATATACTACAGATGAGGGGGATCACACTTTTCCACACCAGGAGACATGTTGCACTCAAATAATGAAGGATGCGTCTCCATCATCAATCCACAAACAGGCTCAGCCTGTGAAGAAATTTGGTGAAGGTGCCACAATGGCTGAGTAAACACTCAATGTCATCGAAAAGCGAGTGACAACTTTGCTATCTCAAACTTACGCAAATGCTGAAATGGAAAATCGACAGCCTAGTCGTATTTTTGCTGGGCTGTTACTCCAGAGACCCAAGTAATATTCCAGAGACATGGGTTCAAACCCTGCCATGGCGGATAGTGTACTTTGAATTCAGTAAAGATCTGGAATTAAGAGTCTAACGGTGACAGTGAATCCAATGCCTATTTAAAAAAAAACATCTGATTCACTCATACCCTTCAGAGAGGGAAACTGCCATCCTTACCTGATCTGGCCCACAGCAATGCACTTAACTCTTACCTACCTCTGAGCAATTAGGTATGGGTAATAAATGCTAGCCAAGACAATGATGCCTTCATCCTGTGAATGTATAAAAAAAAACACACTGCTTTCTTCACAGACCATCATCATGCTTCAATGACAAGTAATGAAGTGATGTTGTGTGACTCACAGGAAGAAACGTGCAAGTTGTATGAATAATGATTTCCCTTGCCAACATTGGCCCTTCCTAACATTAATGCTGATAACTTCAACATCATTGAGATGCCCTGGTTCAGTTTGAAAGCACCAATAATATGCTGCAAGTCATTTTTCACTAACATCAGACCCCAAAATCCTGAAACTCCTCAATTGTGATGCATAGCGAATGGGTGATGAGCATTAAATGACACTGTGCTTTGCAAATGGCTGCTTTGTGTATTTGTTAGTACCATATCCTGATGTCCAGCGAAAGCTGTTCCAAATACCCTACATTCATCTTGAATATTCCTCTGTCACCGGCCTTATCTTTGCATCTACAAATCCCTCTGCTTTCCCAAACCCCTCCAAGACCTTTTCTCACCCACCCTTATGGCAGTGATCCTCAGCAACCTACAGGCAATCCTTGAACCCTCTTAAACGATCATCAGATGGATCCCCAAGACTGTGTTCGCCCCAGATCACAGACTGACTTCAAGGAGCAGTCCTTAAACATAACTGACCAGGCCACTGACTATGGTGCTTGTAGCTCTCAACTGCTGATATGTGATTCCCCTGGTATGATGGCCCTATCAGACTAACCACTGAAAGCCCCCAGATTATAATGGGGATAGATCCCCTGACCATGAGTGCCCTGACTGACTGTATCAAAGCTCCTGGACTGTATGCTGACAGTACCATTCACTGACAACACTGAAAACCCTCTGACTGACAGTGGTCCTCCTCTGACTGTACTAAAAGGTAGCCCCACCATCCTTCCCGATAGCATTGAAATGCATTATTCCATTTGCCTTCTTAATTACCTGTTGCATCTCCAAACTAATGTATTGTGATTCATACACAAGGGAACCCAGGAATTTTCAAAATACAGAGACTATATTGCAGCTATAATAGGGTGCAGCCCAGGCCACACCTGGATTACTTTGTACAGTTTTGGTCTTCTTACTTGAGAAAGGATGTACTGGCACTGAAGGGGGTGCAGAGGAGATTCACAAGGTTGGTTCCAAAATTGAGAGGGTTGGCTTATGAGGAGAGATTGAGTAGACCGGAATGATATTGGAATTTAGAAGAATGAGGGTGGATCTTATAAAAAACATATAAATTTATGAAGGGCATGAATAAGCTAGAAGCAGGGAGGTTGTTTCCACTGGGAGCTGGAACTAGAACTAACGGGCATAGCCTCAAATTAAAGGGGAGTAGATTTAGGATAGAGTTGAGGAGGAAATTCTTCACCCAAAAGTTTATGAATCTGTGGAATTCTTTGGCAAATGAAGCAGTTGAGGCTACTTTATTGAATGTTTTTAAGGCAGATAGATAGATTTTTGAACAATAAAGGAATTAAAGATTATCATCTGTGGACGAGGAAGTGGCGCTAAGCCCACGAAAAGATCAGCTGTTTTTATTGAATAGCAGAATGAGCTCAAAGGGCTAGATGGCCTACACCTGCTCCTAATTCTTTTGTTCTAATAGCCATGGCATGTTGTGGCAAGACAAGTTGTGGATAGTGTGAATAATGCATGTTGGCACTAATCGTACAAGTGCAAAAACAGCAAGCGAGCAGTCCTGAGATATAGTCTGGACTAGTATTTGAGCTTGGTGACTGTCTCTGCTTTGACCTTTATCAATGCTGGTTGCTCATGCACTCTGTGGTGCACGTCCATGTGTCTGAAGTGACCTGCAACTATACCATGATGGTCATGGTAGATTAGCAGACACAAAGGGTAGATGAGGCTGGTGCCTTGAGGTGTTTTCGTCCAGTTTCCAACATGGAGGTTATCCAGAGCAAGTAGCATGCTGAATCTGTCAGGTACCCATTCAGCTTTCCATAAAAGGTCTTTTTAACAGTGAGTTGTTTGATGAGTTGGTCGGATACATGCTGAATATGTATGAGGTGAAGTTGAACATTAATAATGGTGCTTAGCAAGAAATAGTTGCCATAAATAGGTAACTTGACACTGACTAAAGAGAATTTTGCATGTTGTTTTTGCAAAAAGCATAATCAATGCAGTGAGTTACTCCTGACATCGACATAGGCTTCACTGCCTGATTCTTTCACATGCCAAACCTTAACCACATCCCTCAGGTGGTTATAAGAATCTGCAACAAGATTTTTTGGCCATTGAAAGAGTGTTTGTGTCATGGTCCAAAAGGCTGGGAATCAGCGTGTATGTCCTCCCTAAATTGGCAAAGAGGCGGGTGAAATCTGTGTAGGAAACAATTGCTATGTGAAAGGCTCAGAAGCCATTAGCCCCACAGAAGATGAGATGAGACTGGAATTTTGTGGCAATGAGTGGTTTGGGAAATGAAGTGAACAGTCAGCAAAAACACTCTTTCAGTGGCCGATAGACCTTTGGGCAGATTCTTATAAAGGCTGAACGATGTGAGTGAAGGCTTGGTAGATCAATATGTGTTAATAAGCAGAAGATTTACTTTCCCATGGTTAACCTGAATCCACAAGACTTCATGGGGTCCAGAGTCAATGTTGAGGACTCCTAGGGCAGCTCCCTCCTTACTGTATACCATTGTACCACCACCTCAGCTGGGTCTAGCTCATGGGACAGGATATGTTCAGGGATGTGTGCTGGTGATTTCTGAGACTTTGTCTATTAGGTATGATTCTTCGAGGAGAATTATGTCAGGCTTTTGATTGACCTGTCTGAAGGGTTCTCCCAATTTTGCCACGTTACCCCCCAGATGTTAATAAAGGAAACTTTGCAGGGTTGACAGAGCTGTTTCTGCCATTTCATTTCCAGTGCCTGGATTGATGCTAGGTGATCCATCTAATTTTTTTTCTTTGTTGAGATTTCATAACGATTGACACAACCGAGTGGGTAGTTAGGCCATTTCAGAGGCCATTTCAGAGGGCAGTTGAAAGTCAACTGCATTATTGTGAGTCTGGAGTCACATGTAGACCAGACCAGTTGAGGATGGCAGAAATCCTTTCCTGAAGAACATGAGTGAGCTTCCTTGATGGATTGGGAAAGATATCCTGATTTGCTTGATTCTGGAAATTAATAAACATTTCCCCAGTTGTGATGCACAAGATGACCTCACCTTTCTCGTGCTAACAAACCAAACATGGCCTGTAGCTGCATGTACGATGACCCCATATTTCCTGCTAAACAAAGAATTAAACTAACGTTATCTTTGACTTTGACATTTCATTTCAGAAATACATGTTTTACTCATCTTATAATTTGATGCATGGTATCAAGCAAACAATAAGGACCATGTTGCCCAGAAGATAGTTGACAAAGGAGCAGAGCTTCAAAAGCTTGTGCTTAAAAATAAACCTATTGGACTATAACCTGCTGTTGTGCAATTTTTAATTCTGTCCACCCCAGTTGAACACCGGCGCCATCATGGCCAAGAAGATAGTGAGAGAACAGACTACATACAAAAATGCAACCTCCAGTCAAGGGAATGAAGTATGAAGATATTTTAAAGGCACTTGTTAACCTGTGAAAGAATTTAATATTCATGAAAAATTGATGTGAGAATGTAAACAGGGAATTCAGCTGAAGAACATATGTCATCAGAACAGGAACCAGTCACTGGCCTGGTCTTAAGAAGCTTCTATCAGAATGAATCCTTAAAAAGTATCAGTATGATTACATCAGCACCAGAAATAAAATGAATATATGAACATTTAATAACTTATCTAAATCAAACACTTATTCCATCAAAAATATCAAAACAACAACTGACTGATGGAACCATTTTATGAAATGAAAATTTCTTGTGTTGCCATAGGTGATCAAGATCATTCAGAGATTAACAAAGTATCTCAATATCAATAAGATTCATCCCCAGTGATGAATCCATAGACAATGGATTGAAAGGAGACATTTCTATTGAGCCATGTTAGTTATATGGCTCAAAAGTCCAAGAATTCTGATGTGCCCAGCTACCAAACTGTGGAAAGGTTTGAAAGTAGTTCTAGTGAAAATTGTACATTAGAAGACACAATTTACAGTGATAACAGTCTACATGGCCTACAGAACAAAATTAAAGACAGAGCAATTTTCAATCTTGAAGCCATCTTGAAAGCAGGAGCTTTTGTGCATCTCTATGACAATCTCATTGATCAGAAGTAAAATAACTATAAGTCCATAAGATGTCAGAGCAGAAATAGCCTGTTCAGCCTATCAATTCTGCTCTGGCATTCAATAAGATCATGGCTGATCTGATACCTTCAATGAAAAGTTCCTGCCTTTTCACTATAACCCTTCATTCTCTTACTGTCTTTCTCGGCCTTGAATGCGGTTAGAGACAAAAAAATCTGCAGATGCTGGAATCCAAACTAAACAAGTAGGAGGTTGGAGAAGTCAACATTTCAGGTGTAGCCCTTCTTCATACTTAACAATCCAGCCTCGACAGCTCTGTGTCATAAAGAATTCCATAAATTCACCGCTCTCCGAGGTAAGAAATTGCTCCTCATCTCTATTTTAAATGGGTAACATCTTATTTCAAGATTTTGCTTTTTCAGTCCTGAATTCTCTCACAAAGCAAGAAACTTTTCTGCATCTACTTTGTTAAGTCCTCTAAAATCCCATAAGAATTCCCTTAGAGGTGAGATTATGAGCTGCTTTTGAATATTAGCTCACAGGAGTCTAATGTCCATGGTTCAAACTTTGAATGTGTTCCTGAACAAAGCATTCAACGGTCATCTTCACACCAAATGGAAAAATTGATGCTTGGTTAAGAATAAAGTCTCCACAAAGAAGGTTGGCCTGCTTCACACTTTCCATGGTTTTGTTATCATGAGATGCTGTTAATGTGACAAGTGTCATCAAATCATTTTAAAAAATCCAGAGTAGTCAAGCCAATGGATGGGCAGCATGATTTGTTGTGGAGGGATGATTGTCAAATCAAAAATCCCAAATTTAATCCAGAATAGAATCCTTACGGTGATGCCATTGGCAAAATTAGTCTGAAGGAATGTCATGAATTCTATGTAAGAGATGCTGAACACAATGAATTTGACAGGTTTTAAGATATTTTGATTGTGGTTAAAAGTTGTGCTTATTGAGTGAATTCAAACAATAAAACAGAACACATTGATTTAATTTGAATTGCACATTATTTTCTGTTGCAATGGTGACCACCTACACCCACATGGGTGGTTCATGTTTTACACTCAGCATGCATGTCAGCTGTTGTTTTTGAAAGGATTTATTGAGGCTTCAAATGTTGAGTTATACATGGTGGTCTACAATTCATGGAGAGATTGCTTTGTCTGCTTGTACTCTTCAGGGGCTTCCTCATTCATGCCAATTGCAAATTTATTATTCAAAGAGATCATCTGGACCTAATCTACACATTGAAAGAAGGACCCTGTTCTCTTCGGTTGGATGTTGCTGCCAATAGCAAATATAAAATTGCAGCCAATGAGTTCAGGCCAGGATTAAATGCATTCCCTTTATTTGAGATGTCAGCTTGCACAAAGCAGAGTTACATATTTTAACCCACACCCACTATTACTCCAAGTCCACCCTGTACACACACATGTATTCTGTTTTCATAAGTCAGCTAATCCAGTGTAATATTTAGCTAACAAAAGCATGTTTTAAACATGGTGCCATGTAGATTAGATTTGCAATAAAAAAAATCCTCTGATCAGCATGTAATCAATCACAGAACTGTCACAGCTGCTGTCAAGGAGACCTTTGCCAACCTGCAATGCACAGACAGTATTGTCAGCAGAGTCATCATCAGAAGCACACTCCTTTTCATCTTTGTAGGTCTGATAGGAATCAAAATTTTCTTCCTCTATTTTCTCATCCTTTCCCAATAGTACCAGGACTTGTGCAACCAATTTCTCCTAACTGTGTGTAGCCACTTGATAAGTAGGTTCCTGTAACTCTCTTGCCACAGAAACACACTCCTCCTTATTAATAAACTCTGTCTCACAGAGTGATCTCTTATGTTTACTAATAGTACCATCCTGGATTCCTTTTGTTATACTCATACATATGAATGCTAGTGAGAGAAATGCAGGGCCTGAGAGGTTTTCCTATTCCAAAGAAAGTATCACCAGTTTCTATCAGATGTACAAAGGCAGAAACAGAAAACGTCAAGGTGGGAAGTGAATTTAAAATGATGTGTGCATTTCAGGATGCTGAGAAAGTGTTTGTGTGGAGATGAATGAAGAGAAGGCAACCCATAAGAACTTTGGATTTAGCCCATTTTAAGAAAGCCAAGGCTTTACTAATTATTCTCTCTCTACCTGTCCTGTCATTTTCAATTACCTGAAAATATATAAACTCACGTCACTCTACTCTTATATTCCCTTTAGAATTGTACCTCCTGTTTCGTATTGTCTCTCAATGTTCTTCTGACCAAAGGTTAACATTTCACACTTCTCTGCGTCAAAGTCATATGCCACCTAGCCACCTACTCCATCAATTGTCAATACCCTTTCAGAGTTCCATGCTGTCCTCCTCATGATTGCTTACAATTCTTCCAGATTTCATGTCAATTGCAAACTTTGAAATTATTCTCTGCATACTAGGTCTAAATCATTAATACTTATAACAGGAAAAGCAGGGGTCCCAATGCTGACCACTGACCCCCACAAAAAATCTTCTCCAGCTCAAAACATATCTGTTGACCATCACATTCTGTCTTACCACTTTGTTTCCATCTACTACTGATACTTTTCTTCCATGATCTATACCTTTTGACACAAATTCATGCTGGAAATCGATGAGACTACATAAACTGTGTGCCTTTCATCAAGTCTTTCTGTTACTCCTCAAAAAAAACTCAAGACGGCTTCCCCTTCATGATTTCCCCTTCAGAAATCCATCCTGACTCTTTCTAAACAATCCAACCTTTTCCTGAACCACTAATCCTATCTTAAATAATTGGTTCTACTAGATTACTCTCCCTCCCCCCCACCAATGTTAGACTGATTGCTCAGTTATTGCTGGATATTCTTATAACCTTTCTTAAACAATCCAATAATGGTTGTGATTATCCAGTTTTCTGGCAGCTCCCCTGAGTCTGAGAAGACCAAACGATTGTAGCCAGTGCCCCTGCAATTTCCAATCTCACTTCCTTCAATATCTTGGAATGCATCTCATTCAGTTCTGATATCTTGACAAATTTAAGTACCAACAGTCTGTCCAAGTCATCCTCATTATCAATTTTGTACCTTTCGAGTGAAAGGGTTTCTCCTTCTGTTGCTGTGGCCCGGGTAACATCTCCCTCCTTGGAAAAGACATGTAGCGGATTTATTTAATACCTCAGCCAAGCCCCCATCTCCATATGTAAATCCCATGTTTGGATTTTAATCATCCCTACTCCTCCTTTTACCATACTTTTACCATACTTTTACTATTTCTATGCCTATAGATGACTTTGGGGCATCGTTTTATGTTGACTCCTAGAATTTCTCATAATTTACCTTTGTTTCTCTTACTTATATTTTTACCTACCCTCTGAACCTTCTGTATTACACTTGATTTGCAATTGAAATTTCCACCTGACATCTGCCATAAGTACATTTGTTCTTTATCTTAATTTCTATCTCCTTTGATATCCAAGTTTTGTTGTCCTACCTTTCCCATTTAAAGGAATATCCCATGATTGTGCTCATATCATCTGCTCTTTGAAAGTAGACAATTGCTCAGTTACGGTTTTCCGCCAACCTTTCATCCCAGCCTATCCTGCCTAACTTGGCTTGCCCCATTGAAGTCCACATTCTGCCAACTGATTTTATTTTCTCATTTTGTTTTTATTTTCTGGATTGACCAGTGTTGTTCTCCACCATTTTACCTTGCTGTATTAGAGAGGAAAAAGAGTTTGTGAAATAGAAACTTAGGTGAAAGAGGGTGGAGATGCTCAGTACTACCTTTTCACCCATTGGTGAGTACTTCTGCTCACCAATTTCCAATTAAGGTCTTAGGGAATTTGAGACATAAGGGGAAAGAGGAGCCAGTGGAGGAGGACACTAACACTGAGCAGCAAGTAAAAATGAGGCCAAGGCATGAGACCTACACACTTACCTGGGAGCCTGGAGACAAAGAAAAAGGACCCAGGAGAGGACAAGACTCAAGGTTCAGTGAAGCAAAAACACTGACATTACAGGAAAAACTGTAAGTTCATTGGCTGGTGAGTTCCAGCTAATTTGATTACCTCTTAAGTTGCTCCCAGATTAAAGATAAATTGGATAAATATTTTACAGTTTAAAAACTGAAGACCAGAAGGAAAATTTAAAAATACAAAATTAAAACTAATTATGTAATTTGAAGATGCAGGCCCAAACTTGGGTGATTTGGGTACCGGTAGACCCCATTGCAGTCACAGTGACTATAGAATCCCTACAGTGTGGAAACAAGCCATTTGGTCCAACAAGTCCACACTGACCTTCTGAAGAGTTACCCTCCCAGACCCATTCCCATTCCCCTACCCTATTACTCTATGTTTACTCCTAACTCGCATGCCTAACCTACGCATCCGTGGGCAATTTAGCCAGGCCAATTCACTTAAGCTACCCATCTTTGGATTGTGGGAGGAAATCAGAATACCCAGAGAAAACCCCATGCAGGCACAGGCAGAACGTGCAAACACCACACAGACAGTTGCCTGAGGCTGGAATCGAACCCAGGGTCACTAACGCTGTGAGGTAGCAGTGCTGACCACTGAGCCACCATGCTGCCCTACTTCTAAATCAACAAACTTCAACTCAGAGTTGATGAGTTGGAGTCTGAGGTTTGAACACTGCAAAACATTAGTGAGGGGGACAGTTATGTGGATACTATGAATGGCAGTCACATCCTGCAGATTAAGTGCTTCAGGTTTGACCAGTAATCAGGGACTGGAGGTGTGACAGCAAGTGAAGTTGGCTGAGGGATCCTGAATTTAGCATTGAGGGAGCCTTATCTCTTGACCTTGTCCAACAGGCATGAGGTACTTACTCCCTCTATGGATGAGGAAGAACACTGGAGGAGGATGGACAAATTGACCAATTTACTGTGGTACAGGAGGCCATTCAAGTGAGGGTAGCAAAAGGAAAAGGGTTAATTGGGGTACAGATTATATCCTTTGAAAACAGATAAAGAGTCCTGCATGGAAACAAGGTAAAATGAGCTTGTAGTGCAGATTAAAATTTATGGCTATAATGTTGTCATAGAATCAGTCACATAGCACAGAAACAGACCCTTTGGTCCAACTCATTCAAGCCAACCAAATTTCCCAAACTAAATTAGTCCCATTAGCTTGCATTTGGCCCATAGCCCTCTAAATCTTTCCTATTATAGTAACGTGTTGTAAATGTTGTAACTGTACCTGCATCTATCACTTCCTCTGGCAGGTCTTTCAACATATGAACCACCTCTGCGTGAAAAAGGCGTGGGACTCACAAAGATGTGGCTGCAAGAGGATCAGAGCTAGGAACTAAAAATCCAAGCATAAAGATCCTATTGAAAGGCCAGGAAGATGGGCAGAAGGCAGGTCTGGTTTATTAGTAAGAAGCAAAATTAAATTCATAGCAAGACGTGATATAATGTTGGAAGGTGTAGAAGGGTAGAGTTGAGTTACTGTAAAGGAAGAAAAGACCCAGAAGGGTTTCATGTACAAGCTTCCTAGAGTAGTCAGGATGTGGGACAGAAAATAAATTAGAAGATAAAAAAGGCATACAAGAGACACTATTACAATAACTTTTGGGGACTTCAATATGCAGGTAGGCTGAGAAAATCAGGTTGGTAGCAAATGCCAAGAAAAGTAATTCATAAAAGGTCTACGAGATGGCTTTTTGAAGTAGTTTGTGTTAGAGCCAATGAGGGAACAGGAACTTCTGGATTTGGTGATCTGTATTGAGGCAGAAGTGATCAGGGACCTTAAGGTGAAGGAACCTCTTGGGGACAAAGCCCACAATATGATAGAATTCACCCTGCAGTTTGAGAAGAAGAACTGGAATCAGATGTAACTGATTAAGGTTGAGTAAAGGTAACTATGAAAACATGAGAATTGATTGGAAGGGGAGTCTAGCAGGGAAAATATTTGAGGAGCAATGACCATAGTTTCTGGGGGTTACTTGGGAGGCATAGCAGAAATTAATGCCAAGGAAGAAGGAACATGCTAAGGGGTGGATGAGCAACTATGGTTGACAAGGGTAGTCAGGGCTGAAAATGTGTTGCTGGAAAAGCGCAGCAGGTCAGGCAGCATCCAGGGAACAGGAGAATCGACATTTCGGGCATAAGCCCTTCTTCAGGATTCCTGAAGAGGGGTTTATGCACGAAACGTCGATTCTCCTGTTCCCTGGATGCTGCCTGACCTGCTGCACTTTTCCAGCAACACATTTTCAGCTCTAATCTCCAGCATCTGCAGTCCTCACTTTCTCCTCAAGGGTAGTCAGGGACAGTATAACAGCAAAAGAAAAAGCAGACATTGTAATGAAGATTCATGGGAAGCCAGAAGACTAGAAAGCCTTTAAAAACCAGCAGGAGAAGTAGCAAAGTAGAAGATAATCTAGCTAGTAATATAAAAGAAGATTGGAAAAATCTTTGTCAATACATGAGTGGACAATGGACCACTCGAAAATGAGGAAAGAGAAATAGTAATGGGGAACAAAGCAATTGTGGAGAAACTGAATAGATACTTTGCATCAGTCTTCATGGTGGAAGAAACCAGTAACATATCAAAACTTCAAGAGTGTCAGGGAGCAGAGGTAGAGTGTAATAGCCGATGCTAAGGAGAAAGTGCTGGGAAAGCTGGAAGTTCTGAAGGTTGATAAATCACCTGCATCGAAGAGAGTATCCCCAGGGTTCTGAAGGAGGTAGCTGAGGTCACAATGAAGACATTGGTGGTGATCTTTCAGGAATCACTGCAGTCAGGTAGGGTCCCAGAGGACTGGAAAATGACAAAGGTAAAGAAGGGAAGGAGGCAGAAGATAAGAAATTATAGATTGCTTATAGATGACCTCAGCCATTGGTAAGATTTTATAGAGTCCATTGTTAGGAATGAGTCTGCAAAGTTCTTAAAGTATTTTGTGAAATAAGGCTGTATCAGCATTGTTTCATCAAGGGGAGGTTATGCCTGACAGATCTGTTAGAATTCTTTGATGAGGTAATGAGAGTAAGTTAGACAAAAGAGATCCAGTAGATATGATCTATTTAGATTCCAAAAGGCCTTTGGCAAGTTGTCACACTAAAGGCTGCTAAATAAGGTAAAAGTCCATGGTGTTAGGCGCAAGGTCTTAGCATGGATAGAGGGTTGGCTGACTGGCAGAAAGCAAAGAATGGGGATAAAGGAATCTTTCTAAGGATGGCAGCTGGTGACAAGTGGAGTTCTGCAGGGGTCAGTGTTGGGACCACAACTATCCACTTCATGCTTTGACAATGTGGATGAAGGAACTGAGGATATTGTTTCTAAGTTTGCAGTTGACACAAAGATAGGTGGAGGAACAGGTCGTATTGAGGAAGCGGAAAGGCTGTAGAAGGCCTTGGACCGTTTAGGAGACTGGGTAAAGAAATGATAAATGGAATACAATGTCAGAAAGTGGGACGTTGGAAAGAAAAGAGGCATAGACTATTCATAAATGGGGAAAGACTTAAGAAATCTGAAGCACAAATGGCTTCTAGTTTAGGATTTTCTTAAGGTTAACATGCAAATTGATTTACAAGTTTTGAGAGGGTTAGAATGCAAGGGCAATGGTGTACTTCTGAGGCTGTTTCAGGCTCTGGTAAGACCACATCTGGAATATTGTGAGCAGTTTTGGGTCCTGAATCTAAGGAATACCATGCAGGCCTTAGTGGGGGCCAGAAAAGGCTCACAAGAATGACCTCAAGGATGAAGGGTTTGTCATATGAGAAGCAGTTGAGGACTTTTCTCGGTCGGAACTTGATAGTGATAGAAGGATGAGGATGGATCTCATTGAAACTTACTGAATATTGAGAGGACTGGTTAGAGTGGATGTGAAGAAAATGTTTCCACGAGTAGGACAGACTAGGACATGAGAGTACAGCGTCAGAGTGAAGGAATGACCTTTAGATGTGAGAATGAGGAGGTATTCATCAGCCAGAGGTTGATGAATCTACAGAACTCATTACTGTAGAAGGTTGTGGAGGCTATGACCACTTCCACCTAGAAGGCGAGGGCAGCAGATACATGGGAATGCCATAAACTGCAGGTTCCCCTCCAAGCCACTCATCATACTGACTTGGAAATATATCACCATCCCTTCACTGTCGCTGGATCCAAATCCTGCAATTCTCTCCCTAAGTGCATAGTGGGTGGACCTACATCATCTGGGCTGCAGCGGTTCAAAAAGGGACCTCACCATCACACTCTCAAGGATAAATAAGAATAGGCAACAAATGCTGGCCATCAGGAATACCTAAAGCCAATGAGTACACTTTTTTTAAAAATCCACTCATTGACTGCAAAGGTCCTGAATAGTTCAGTGCACAGTTATAGCCACTTATTTCTGAGAATACCTTCATGTTTGTATATTTCTGTTGCATTCATCTTGATCTCAATAGTGATCTTAACAGCCTGCTACCAATAAATGATAGTTGGACTCTCTTGCATATTAGATTACTTACAGTGTGGAAACAGGCCCTTCGGCCCAACAAGTCCACACCGACCTGCCGAAGCGCAACCCACCCAGACCCATTCCCCTACATTTCACCCCTTCACCTAACACTACTGGCAATTTAGCATGGCCAATTCACCTGACCTGCACATCTTTGGACTGTGGGAGAAAACCAGAGCACCCAGAGGAAACCCACGCAGACACGGGGAGAATGTGCAAACTCCACACAGACAGTTGCCCGAGGCGGGAATTGAACTCGGGTCTCTGATGCTGTGAGCTGAAAATGTGTTGCTGGAAAAGCGCAGCAGGTCAGGCAGCATCCAGGGAACAGGAGAATCGATGTTTTGGGCATAAGCCCTTCTTCAGGATTCCTGAAGAGGGGTTTATGCACGAAACGTCGATTCTCCTGTTCCCTGGATGCTGCCTGACCTGCTGCGCTTTTCCAGCAACACATTTTCAGCTCTGATCTCCAGCATCTGCAGACCTCACTTTCTCCTCTGATGCTGTGAGGCAACAGAGCTAAATACTGCGCCACTGTGCCACCGTGCCGCCTATCACGGGACTCTCTCTTAAATATGATGGAATATTAAGCCAATGTAGCTGACTTGACTAATTTCACACTGTACATGAACAAGGTATAAAGTAACAATTCTCTGTTAATTCTTTGCTAGATTTGCAAAATCAAGTGAGAACTCATTTGGTCAGTAGCATGGAGAGGAGATTTTTCTTAAGTATCTTCTCTGAAGATTGAGTGACTTCAGCAGTAAATGCAATGCTATTATCTGTAGCAAAACACAATGTATGAGAGAAAGAAAGAAAGACAGGCTATACAGTAGCATATGAAGGAGCGTTCAAACATTGGAGTTTGACTCTACCAACAAACAGTTGTCACAAATGCCATTGGAATCTTTGGAAATGGATAAAACTCAATTGCAAATGAAGCAACTTAAATTAAATGCTATGGCAAGTGAAAGAATAGCTCTGATTGAATAAAAATAAAGAGAAGGGGAAATTAAACTGTTTGAATTACAATTGAAAGCAGAGGAAAAGCAGAAAGAGAGAGAAAAAAGGGAGAAAGTGAGGGTTTATGAATGTCAGAGATTGGAACTGAGAAATCAAAGTCGACATAAAGTAGCAGAAGCAGCGATGAAAATTAGGAGTAGTGATGAGTACAGTGATGAAGAGTAATCCCATCATAGCTAAAGGCCTGGTGGGTCTCTGTTTTAATATGTTCAAGTGTTGCCTAAATTTGATGCGAAGAATGTTGAAGGCTTTGTCATCTTATTTGAGAAAGTGGCAAAACAAATGAGATAGCTAGTGACGATGTGGATATTGTTGATCCAAACAAAATTTCTTAGGTAGAGCTAGTGAGGTATTTTCATCACTATAGGAGGAGGTATCTGGGGAGTATAATGAGATGAAAAATGCCATCTTAAGTGCATATAAGCTCCTTCTAGAAGCTTACAGATAATACTTCAGGAATCGAAGGAAGGACCTTCTTCAAATGTACATTGAGTTTAAAAAGATCAAACAAAGTAATTTTGCAGGGTAGTGTTATGACATGGCAGTGAACCCTTCTGTTAAATAAACCAAACACTCAGAAAAAGCTCACCTCGCCTCGTAATCTGTTAAAGTCAGAGTGACAGAGAGCTCCCAAATTCCATTAGTTAAAGAAAATAATATCAATCTATTCCTTAATTTGAACAGTGAACATTAAACAACAACTATTTACAACTCTTAGCCTCCTTTCTCTTTTTCTATCCATCGTATGGACAAGACAGCATCCTCGGGTAAGACAAACAGTGGAGGGGTTTGCATTTTAATCAACAACTTGTGGTGCATGGACATTGTAACCCTGGACAGCCATTGCTCCCCAAATCTTGAATTCCCCTTCTATCTACCATGGGAATGTACCACTGCTATACTAACTGCTGTGTTCCTACCACCACACGCAAAGGTTATGGAAGCTCTGGATGTTCTCCACCACTAACACCCTGGAGACAAAACATCCTGAGGCCCTGTTTATTTTAACTGGCAACTTAAATAAGCCAATCTAAGGAAGGTGTTGCCCAAGTATCACTAGAACATTACATGTCCAGATTAGAGTGGTGTTGGAAAAGCACAGCAGGTCAGGGAGCATCCGAGGAGCAGGAAAATGGACTTTTCGGGCAAAAGCCCTTCATCAGGAATTTTGCCTGACCTGCTGTGCTTTTCCAACACCACTCTAATCTAGACTCTGATCTCCAACATCTGCAGTTCTCACTTTTGCTTAGAATATTACATGCCCCATCAGGGGCCCGAACATTTTAGAGCACTACTACACCTCTGTGAAAGATGCCTACCGCTACATCCCCCGCTCTCATTTCAGGAACACAATGCCGTGTTTCTTTTCCTGGCCTACAGGCAAAAACTCAAGTAGGAGACCCCCTCATGGATGCAGGTACAGTGCTGGTCGGAGGAGGCAGAGGATCAACTCTGGTGCTGTCTGCAATCAGCTGATTGGGTCATATTCAAACAGTCCACAGGTATCTTGGACGAGTACGCCATCATTGTCACAGACTTTATCAGCAAGTGTGTGGAGGACTGCATACCGAGGAAATCAATCCAGGTGCTCACCAACAGGAAACCCTGGATGAATCAGGGCATACAGAACTTGCTAAAAACCAGGCATGAGGCCTTCAGATCAAGAGACCCACTCAAATATAAGGAATCCAAATATGACAGCCAAGGACCAATACCGATCCAAACTAGACAGACACCCAGCGACTATGGCAAGGACTAAGTGACATCACAGGTTCTAAAAAGAGACAGTGCAAGATAGCAGACGATGACACATCCCTCCCAGATTGTCTCAGCACCTTCTATGCTCGCTTTGAGCAGAATTTCAGCGGACAGGTAACACCTATTGCGACAAGTCCTGATGAACGTATCCCAACGGTTACTGTATCAGAGGTCAGATCAGTTTCCTTCATGTGAATCCAAAGAAAGCGATGGGACCAGATGGAGTACCAGGCCATGCACCCAGAGAATGCACAGATTAACTGGCAGAGGTCTTCTTTGACATCTTCAAACTCTCCCTGCAGCATGTCACTGTCCCTATCTGTTTCAAGAGGGCCAACATCATCCCTGTGCCTAAGAAGGCTCATGCAGCATGTTTTAATGACTACTACCCAGTGGCCCTAACTTCAATGGTCATGAAGTGCCTTGAAAGGCTGGTCATGACATTAATGAACTCCAGCCTCTCCTCTACGCTTGACCCTCTCCAATTTGCTTATCGGACCAACAGATCCACTTTAGAGCCACATCACTTGCCTTTCACTCCTCCCTCGAACATTTTGATACTACTAATTGACTACGGTTCAGCCTTCAACACTATTATCCCCTTGAGGCTGATTACTAAACTTAGTGATCTCGGAGTAAGTCCCACTCTCTGCAACTGGATCCTCAGTTTCCTGTCCCACAGGCCACAATCATTGAAGATTGGGGACAATATTTCATCCTCACTAACACTCAACACTGGAGCCCCCGAGGGGTGCATACTCAGCCCTCTACTGTACTCACTGTATACCCGTGACTGTGTTGCCAACTATCAAATTAATGCCATTTACAAGTTCGATGATGACATCACCACAAATTGCAGATGGCAATCAAATTGCAGATGGCAATGAAACCGACTACAGACGGGAGGTGAAAGACCTGGAAAAATGGTGCATTGAGAATAACCTAGCTCTCAATGCCGGCAAAACCAAGGAATGCATTATTGACTTTTGGCAGGATGTTACTCATGCACCTCCCCCACACATTAACAGCACAGAGGTGGAATGAGTGGAGAGTGTCAAGCTCCTGGGAGTGGTCATCCACAACAAGCTTTCTTGGACTCTTCATGTAGACACACTGGTTACAAAGGCAGCTGAGGAAATTTGGCATAACGGCGAATACCCTTGCCAACTTTTATAGGTGCGCCATCACGAGCATTCTGTCTGGATGTATCACGACCTGGTATGGCAACTGTACCGTTCAAGATAGGAGACGGCAACAGAGAGTGGTGAACTCAGCCTGGACAATCACAAAGGCTAACTTCCCATCTATAAAATCCATCTACCAGGCCTGCTGACAAGGAAAGGCTGCCAGCATTCTCAAAGATCCATCCCAACCTAGCAATGTTTCTCTACAACCTCTACCATACCTTAGTCTGAGACTTCCTTACACCTAGGTGACCTCCCATTGGTAATACATATGCTACCCATAACACCTCCTGTCTGGAAGCTACTGGCAACACAATCTGGTGCATTTCCATCCATTTCTTCTCTGCACTAACCTGCTGTGGTCGCCATTTTCATCTTTAACATAATAATCCTCAGGAATACATTCTGCCTTGTTTTCTGAGTATACATCAACATATATACCTTTTATTGTCTCGTCTTTCTGTTGTAAGTCCATGAGCCTTTCAGGACTAAACACTTCTGTCTGACGCTCTGACTGTTCAGGCTTTTTTTGCACCTACATCAAACAGGCTGTCCGCTAATTGAACCTCAACCCCTTCGTCTTTTTCTGTAGTTTTTGCTTCATGCTAATCCTGTTACTACACAGTCTGGAAAAGTTCCAGGGTATTTTATTTTAACTCCCCAGTTCCCTGATCTTCTTTTAGTTTCTCCACAATAAGGAGTGTCACTCTCACCTTGGATCCTACTAAATCTTTCCCAAGAACAAACTATATTCCTGGAACTGAACTCTGTCAATCACTCCCACTGTTACTTCTCCAGTCTTGAGTTGGCACTCCAATCTGATCTTACATAGGGTAATACTAAACTTCTGTCCAAAATACTACTCTCTCAGGTACCAGGTCAGAAAGTGTTCAAATCTCTTACTATTAGAGACTGAATGGATCCTGTATCTCTCAAAATTATAACTTCATTCCCTTCTCACCCTGTTCTTCTTGAGTAAACTTTACCCACAGAGGCAAAGATTTTATAGAAATCAGGCATTAACTTCATACCCAACCCCTGCCTAAACTGTGCACTTATCTGCAGCTCCTTGACTTTTCTTGGGGTTTCCTTTACTACTTTCACTAATGTCGCTGGCTTTGCCTCTTTTACCACATTTTTTCCCATGATGCCTCTCTTTAACGGCCAGCTCTGTGACTTTACATGTCCCATTTTACCACAGTGGGCTTCTTTTTTATCCTGTGGTAAACTATTACAAGTGTGCACTACTCTTTGTTTGTACTGTAGAATCTCCCTTTCTCCCAGTTTCTAATCTTCGTGAATGAAATTCTTGCCAGAAGCTAAACTTTGCTTTGTGCACCAATGCATACAATCTGCCATCTCTGCTGTTCCTCTCATTTCCTGAACTTTCTGTTCATCCCATGAATTCTTATCATCTCTGGAAGTGAGTTTTTAAACTCCTCCAGCAGAATAATCTCTCTTAAAGCCTTATAGAGCTTATCTATTTTAAAGGTGCACACCATCTATCAAAATTACTATGTTTAATTCTTTCGAACTCGACATAAGTCTGATCTGGTTCATTCTTTATGTTTCTGAACCACCATCTGTACGCTTCTGGTACCAATTCATAAGCACTCAAAATGGCCTGCATAATCTCTTGACGCCTCATCTGACAGCACTGCAAATACCTCACTAGCTCTGCCGACCAGTTTAGTCTGAACTAACATTACCTAGAATTTCTCTGATCACTCCATCTGTCTAGCCAATTTTTCAAATTAAATAAAGAATGCTTTGACATTTTTCTCATTAAAATGTAGCAGTGTTTAACATATTTGTAATATACACTACCTTCCCTTTTCAGTTCCTTCCTGTTAACTTGACTTTCCTGACTAATTCCCAACTTCTGAAGTTAAGTCTCTCTCCCTTTCTCTTTCTTTCTCTCTCCCTTTCTCTCTTTTTCTTCTCTCTCTCTTTGCTCAACTAAGAACCTTTTCTGTCTTTCTTTTTTCTCTCTCTCTTTCTTCACTCTCTTTTTTTCGCTCCCTCTCTCTCTCTCTCTCTCTCTCTCATTTTTCTTCTCTCACGGCTCTACTTTCCCTTTCTTGATTTTCTAATTCCAGTTTCCTCATTTGTAATTTAAATTTTTTCTAATTCAACTGCACTTGTTTGTCTCTGACTGACTTAAGTGTTTGACTAAATCCCTTATAATTTCATTGTACTGTTATCCCTGGTTAGACCCAATTCTAACCTCTTTGCTAATTCTAAAAGTATGGCCTTTTTCTGTCTTTCTAAACTTTCTTGGCAAATTTGGGAATTATCTTCCAACCCCAGAACCTCTTTAGCAATTTAAGAATCATTTCACTGACCTTTAATTTAACCAACCACAAGTAACCAAAATTAAACAAATTGTCCCATTTATTTAACACATTTTTATTTAAAGATCTAGGACACTAATCAGCAACTGCTTAAATCTGCTGGGACCTTTCATACCACAAACCTATTCAAATCTGTGCTAATCTCAGATTGGACCTGTGCAAACCTGTCCAAATCACAGACTTGAGCCCCCAAACTGTTACAACATAGTGGTGAAAACTTCTGTTAATTAAACCAACCACCCAGAAAGAGCTCACCTTGCCTCGTAATCTGTTAAAGTCTGAGTGACAGAGAACTCCTAAATTCCACTAGTTAAAGAAAATAATATCAATTTATTCCTTAACTCTAACAGTGAAATATTAAACAACTATTTACATCTCCAGATCTCCTTTCTCTCAAATGTTTATATCCACCTCCAATTTTATAACAATGTACTATTCCAATAAAAACCCATATTAAAATTACATCAACTTAACTTCAAAACCACAAAGCAGCTGTCATCTCCGATGTCCTCCTTCATTCAGCTGAAGATCGCCATGGGTTTTCTTCTGCCTTTTATTGCAAAGGTGTTTCATATGAAAAACAAACCTTTGATGGAGAGTGTTTTGAAGGACAGTCTTTCTTGATGGCAGTTACTCTCTTGATGGCTGGTGGTCTCTGTCTACCTTTCAAACTGCCTGTCTCATTTATCCCCCAAATATCAGACCATCTCATCGGTTCAATGTTGGCAAAACAATAAATTCAAAATTGATTGGGTTTTAATATTCTGGTTCTTAGTTTAAACTGATTAGTTAAATTCAAATTGTTGTCAAAATTGCAATCAATTCAGCAATCTGTTTCAGTCAAATGTTACATATTTTCAATTTTTCAGTACACTCTGAGACTGCTAGTTAGTTATATGATATGTGCTTGTAAGCTGTCATAGAGTCATAGAGATGTACAGCATGGAAACAGACCCTTCGGTCCAACCCGTCCATGCCGACCAGATATCCCAACCCAATCTAGTCCCACCTGCCAGCACCCGGCCCATATCCCTCCAAATCCTTCCTATTCAAAAACCATCCAAATGCCTCTTAAATGTTGCAATTGTACCAGTCTCCACCACATCCTCTGGCAGCTCTTCCATACACGTACCACCCTCTGCATGAAAAGGTTGCCCCCCCAGCATTCCCTTTCTTAAAGGCACAGTACACGGCTTCAACTTCACAACAGTGGATAAGGGCATTGAAAATAGATCAAACACTTGATGCTCTTAGAGAGATGAGTATTTTGGAGTAGTTCAAAAATTCAGTTTCTGAAGCAGTGATAATTCATGTGGAAGAGCAGAAACTTCTATGAGGGACAGTCTAAGAGCAACAGAAATTGGGGAAAAGATAAATCCTCAGGTGGTAAGAGAAAAGGAGATCTCATTGAAGTTAGTAAAGATAGGCTACCACAAGGTAAAAAGGAAATCCATGACATGGAAAGAAAAGTACAAATGCTCATGTGTTTTTGCTGCAATAAAGTGGGCCATTTGAAGTCGTAGTGTTGGTGGCTTAGAAGAAGCACTGGGAAGACAGATGTGGGAAAACAGGATACACTAATTAGTTTTGTTGAAGTGGGAAAGGAAATCACAACGGAAGTGAAGAAGCTGCACCAGAATGTTCAAGCTGGTCAAAGATTGGAAAAGAAGGAAATGCCGGATCTCATTAAAGAAATTACTCATGAGAGTAAGATTTACTCATATATGCTAAAAGAAGCAGGTAAAGAAATTAAAATTTTAAGAGATACGGGAGCAAGTTAATCTTTGTGAGAGGTGAGGAGTTATGTAATTCATAAGGAATGTTGCCAGAAAAAGAGGTAATATGTGGAATTCATGGTGAGACGAGCATTCATTATAAAACGTAAGATTGGAGTCTGATGAAAAGTGGTTAAATGTTGATATGGGTAATAGAGAAATTCTCAATTCCAGCAATACAATTTATCTTTAGTAATGATATAGATGAATCACAGGTGGGCATGTTGCCTACTGTGGTTGGAAAGCCAGTAAAAATTCCATCGACTGAGATATTTCTGGAAGTATATGTAGGACGTTTTTTCTGACTCTGTGGTAACAAGGTCACATAGCCACAAGTTGAAGCAGGAAGAGAAATCAAATAATAAAAGGCAAGGAAGTTGAAGTTCATTTGTCACAGCCTGTATTTGATCAAATGGTTGAGAGTAAACCAGAAACAGTGGAGGACAAAGAGGACATGTTTTTGTTCAGAGAAATTAACTGAATTTTAACAGAAAGATGAGAAGCTAAAGCAGTTGAATCAAAAAGCATGTACAGAAGAAGAATTTGGGTGCATTCCAGAATGTTACTAAGCTAAAAAATCTTGATGACGAAATGTAGACCATCACATATTCAGGCAGATGGTTCATCAAATTATATTGCCAATGTGTTATCGAAAGGAAGTTTTGCAAGTAGCAAAATTACTAATAGGAAGTCATCCATGAGTCTGGAAAGCTCAAGCCAAATTACAAAAATGTCTTTATTGGCCTGGAATGCATATGGTTGTGGTTGATTTTTACCAGACATGTCATATGTCATTTTGCTCGAGCGGTGAGGATAGAAGGAGTAGTGAAGCGAGGGCTGCCGGGAAGGTAAGGGCTTAATTTATATTTGGGCAGTGGCTATACCCGAGATACTACATGTGTAGTATCTCCCTCCCACCCCCCTCATCTAACCAGAAGAAAAAGACCCTGTAAGGTCTTTTATGTCTTATCCTTCTTTTTCATTTATTTAAGTGCATTGTTTGGTTTTAGTTAGTTCATATAAAGCTAAGCTTACAATGGCAGGGGACCTCAGACCCGTAGCATGTGACTCTTGCTTGATGTGAGAGCTTAAGAACGTGTCTGACGTTCCTGACTCTTACACTTGCAAGAAGTGTGTCCAGCTGCAGCTGTTGTTTGACCGCATGATAGCTCTGGAGCTGCAGATGGACTCACTGTGGAGCATCCACGATGCTGAGGAGGTCATGGATAACACATGATTCGGAGATGCCGGTGTTTGACTGGGGTGTACAAAGTTAAAAATCACACAACACCAGGTCATAGTCCAACAGGTTTAATTGGAAGCACACTAGCTTTCGGAGCGACGCTCCTTCATCAGGTGATTGTGGAGGGCTCGATCGTAACACAGAATTTATAGCAAAAATTTGCAGTATGATGTAACTGAAATTCTTCAATGTATAATTTCAGTTACATCACACTGCAAATTTTTGCTATAAATTCTGTGTTACGATCGAGCCCTCCACAATCACCTGATGAAGGAGCGTCGCTCCGAAAGCTAGTGTGCTTCCAATTAAACCTGTTGGACTGTAACCTGGTGTTGTGTGATTTTTAACTATGGATAACACATTTAGTGAACTGGTCACACAGCCGGTTAGGATTGCTGAGGGAGACAGTGAATGGGTGACCAAAAGACAGAAAAAGAGTAGGGAGGCAGTGCAGGTGTCTCCTGCGGTCATCTCCCTCCGAACCTGTTGGGTGAGATGGCTCACCAGGAGAGGGCAGCAGTTGCCAGGATCATGGCACCGTGGCGGGCACTGCTGTTCAAAAGAGCGGGAAAAAGACTCATAGGGCCATAGTAAAAGGGGAATTGTATTGTGAGGGGAGTAGATAGGCAGTTCTGTGGCCAAAAACAGGACTCCCGGATGGTATGTTGCCTCCCAGGTGCTCAGGTCAGGGATGTCACTGATCGGCTGCAAAGTATTCTAAAAGCGGAGGGTGAACAGCCAGTTGTCTTGGTGTATATAGGCACCAACGCTATAAGTAGAGAGTGAGATGAGGTCCTGAAAGAAGAATTCAGGGAGCTAGGAGAGAAGTTAAAGGGGAGGACCTCAAAGGTAGTGATCTCGGGATTACTACCAGTGTCACGTGCTAGCCAGCGTAGAAATGAAAAAAATAGGCAGGATGAACACGTGGCTTGAGATGGTGTTGGAGGGAGGGGTTCAGATTTGTTGGACATTGGGACCGGTTCTGGGGAAGGTGAGACTATTACAAAAGGGACGGTCTACATCTGAACCAGACCGGAACCAATGTCCTTGGGGGAGAGTTTGCTACTGCTGTTGGGGAGGTTTTAAACTAATGTGGCAGGGGACTGGGAGCCCAACGAGAAAACAAGTAGGCAGTGAGGTGGAGACTGGAGATTGTAGGAATTATGAAGATAACATTAAGAAAGGGAAGAATAGGCAGAGAGCAAAAGAACTTGTGGCCTGAAATGCATCTACTTTAATGCAAGGAGTATAGTGTGTAAGGCAGATGAACCTAGGGCTTGGATTGGTGTCTGGGAGTATGAGATTATTGCCATCACAGAGACTTGGTTGAAGGAAGAGCATGATGATTGGCAACTAAATGTTCCAGGATATAGACGCTTCAGATAGGACAGGGAGGGAAGTAAAAGAGGAGGTGGAGTTGTATTGCTGGTCAGGGACGATATCACGGCTGTGCTAAAGGACGACACTATGGCAGTCTTGGGTAGTGAGGCGTTATGGGTGGAGCTGAGAAATAAGAAGGGTCCAGTTACATTGTTGGGGCTGTAATACAGACCTCCCAACAGTGAGCGTGAGGTCGAAGAACAAATAGGTAAACAGATTATGAATAGATGTAGAGACAATAGGGTAGTGGTAATGGGAGATTTCAATTTTCCCAACATTGACTGGGATACACTTAACGTCAGAGGTCTAGATGGGGTAGAATTTGTAAGAAGCATCCAGGAGAGTTTTCTAGAGTAGTATGTCAATAGTCCGATGAGGGAAGGGGCCATATTGGACATGGTACGGGGGAGCAAGCCAGGACACGTGGTAGAAGTTGCAGTGGGGGATTTCTTTGGGAACAGTGACCACAATTCTGTAAGTTTTAGAATACTCGTAGATAAAGAAGAGAGTGGTCCTAAGGGAAGTGTGCTAAACTGGGCCAAGGCCAATTATATCAAAATTAGGCAGGAGCTGGGAAATGTGAATTGGACACAGCTATTTGAAGGGAAGTTCACATTTGAGATGTGGGAGGCTTTCAAAGATAGGTAAACGGCAGTGCAAGATAGACCTGTCCCATTGAGGGCAAAGGATAGGAAGGGCAAGATTCGTGAACCGTGAATGACAGGAGAAATTGTACGATTGGCCAAGAGGAAAAGGGAAGCGTACATAAGGTCTAGGCAGATAAGAACAGAATGGGCCCTAGAGGAATATTGGAAGAGTAGGACAAGTCTTAAACAAGGAATCAAGCGGGCTAAAAGGGGTCATGAAATAGCTTTAGCAAGCAGAATTAAGGAAAATCCGAAAGCATTTTATTCTTATATAAGAAGCAAGTGGGTAACTAAAGAAAGGATTGGTCCACTAAAAGGTAGTGAAGGAAGGCTATGTGCCGAACCTGAGAGAATGGGTGAGAGTCTGAATGATTACTTTGCATCAGTGTTCACTGAGGAGAGGAACTTGATGAATCTTGAGATTAGAGATAGAAGTTTGATTAGTCTGGATCATGTTGGCATAAGTAGGGAAGATGTGTTGGGTATGCTAGAGGTTATTAAGGTGGACAAATCCCCAGGACCGGATGGATCTATCCCAGGTTGCTGAGGGAGGTGATAGAGGAAATAGCTGGGGCCCTGACAGATATCTTTGTGGCATCCTTAAATACATGTGAGGTGCCGGGGGACTAGAAGGTTGCTCATGTTGTTCCCCTTGTACAAGAAGGGTAGTAGGGATGTTCCAGGTAACTTCAGACCAGTAAGCCTGACGTCGGTGGTGGGGAAGTTGCTGGAGAGGGAACTGAGAGATAGGATCTATTTATATTTGGAAAGGAATTAGCTTATCGATTATGGGCAACATGGTTTTGTGTGGGGGAGATCGTACCTTAACAATTTGATAGAGTTCTTCGAGGAAGTGACCAAGTTGTTAGATGAAAGAAAGGCTGTTGATGTCATATACATGGACTTTAGTAAGGCATTTGATAAGATTCCCCACAGTAGACTATTGGAGAAAGTAAAGTCACATGGTGTGCGGGGTGTTCTAACTAGGTGGATAAAGAACTGGTTGAGCAACAGGAGACAGAGAGTAGTAGTTGAAGGGAGTTTCTCAAAGTGGAGAAAGGTGAGCAGTGGTGTTCCACAGGGGTTAGTATTGGGGTCACTGTTGTTTGTAATATAAATAAATGATCTGGAAGAGGGCACTGTTGGTATGATCAGCAAGTTTGCAGATGACACAAAGATTGGTGGAGTAGCAGAGAGCGCAAGGGCCTGTCAGAGAATACAGGAGGATATAGATAGACTGGAGAGTTGGGCGGAAAAGTAGCAGATGGCTTTCAATTCAGACAAATGTGAGGTGATGCACTTAGGCAAGTCTAATTCTGGAGCGAATTATACAATGAATGGAAGAGCCTTGGGAAAATTTCATGGGCAGAAGGATCTGGGAGTGCAGGTCCATTGTACCCTGATGGTTGCTGCACAGGTGGATAGAGTGGTCAAGAAGGCATATAGTATGCTTGCCTTCATTGCACGGGGTATTGAGTATAAGAGCTGGCAAGTCATGTTAACATTGTACAAGACATGGGTTCAGCTGCATTTAGAATACTGTGTACAGTTCTGGGCGTCACATTACTAAAACGATGTGGACGCTTTGGAGAGGGTGCAAAGAAGGTTAACGAGGATGTTGCCTGGTATGGAAGGTGCTAGCTATGAAGAGAGGTTGAGTAGGTTAGGTTTATTTTCATTAGAAAAAAGGAGATTGAGGGGGGACCTGATAGAGGTTTACAAAATCATGAAGGGTATAGACAGGGTGGATAGAGACAAGCTTTTTCCCAGGGTGAAGGATTCAATAACGAGAGGTCACTCTTTCAAGGTGAGAGGTGGAAAAGTTTAATGGGGATGCACGCGGTAAGTACTTCACACAGAGGGTGGTGGGCGTTTGGAATGCATTGCCAGCAAAGGTGGTAGAGGCAGGCACGGTAGATTCATTTAAGATGCGTCTGGACAGATGCATGAGTCAGTGGGGAGCAGAGGGATACAAATGCTTAGGAATTGACTGACAGGTTTAGACAGTACATTTGGATCGGTTCAGGCTTGGAGGGCCAAAGGGCCTGTTCCTGGGCTGTAAATTTTCTTTGTTCCTTGTTCGATGTGTCAGGTAATTGGAAAACCACAGGCAGTGATGAAACCCTTAATACCAATTCCTGCATTTGAGGATCCTTTTTCCAAGGGTCTTAATTAATTGTGTAGGACTTCTACCTGGAATGAAAAGTGGAAATCAGGGTTTGTTGACCATAATGGATGTGTCCACTGGATTTCCTGACACCATTCCATTACACTGTATCACATGAATAGCTGAGGATTAAAACAGTTCAAATTAACTGCGTGTCACCTAAAATCACAGGGAACATTTGAACAGTAGCATCAAACTTTAAAGATGATGTTGAGGGCTTATAGCCAAGACTATCCAGATGATTGCAATATGGGAATTCCATTTGGACATTTTCAAATAAGGGTGTATCAAATAAATTAACCAAATTCAGTTCATTTGAATTAGTTTTTGAGCATGAGGCAAGTGGACCACTTAAATTAATTCAGGAGAAACTGTTCAGAGACCACACATTCGGAGTATGTGTCAAATTTTAGGGAAAGGTTAAATATAGTAGGTGAGTTGACTAGACAGCATTTAAAAATAGCATAGCATGTGAAGAAACAGGAAGCAGACAAGAAATAATAAATAATTGCAATTTTGCTTGTAGAGATTAAACTTTAGTGATACTTCCAGTGGTAGATGAATTTTTAAAAGCAAGGTTCAGTTGGCCTTATCAAAATGAAAGGAAATTGAGTGAGGTGAATTATTTGATAAGAATTCCAGGTAAAAAGAAATCTCACGAGAGTATGTCACATGAATATGCTAAAAAGGTATTTTTATAGGGCAGGAAAGCAAAAGGAGAACATGTTACTAGTTAAAACACAGATTGAAGAATCAAGTTCAGATGATCCTGAATTGGACATTCCTCAACGTAAATTGAACAATGAGAAAGTTTTCAAAAATTGAGATTAATTATTATGTTACCTTCCATATGAAAATCAAAATAACCTGGGAGAGTTATTGCAATCTCATGAGGAGATATGTATGAATAAGCTGGGAACTATGAATCCATTTACACATTATATAGATGTAGGAAATGCTGTTCCAGTTAAGCAACATCCTTATAGACTTAATCCCGTAAAGTTGGCACAGGTTGAAAAAGAGATTGAACGCATGCTCAAAGGCAACATAATTGGGGTGAACTGCAGAAACTTAAGCTCATCTGTAGTAACCAAACCAAAACCAGATGGTATCCAATGATTATGTGTGGACTATTGCATAGTCAATGCAGTTACAAAATCTGATTCATGTCCTATTCCTTGTCATGGAGGCTACATTTAGCAGGTGGGACAAGCAACTTATATTTTTACATTATACTTACTCAGAGGTTATTGGTAGGTGCCTTTATTCAAAAGAGCAATGACAGTTTTAGCTTTTGTGACATTGAATGGACTGTACCAGTTTAAAGCCATGCCATTTGTAATGAAAAATATGCCATTCACATTTTTAAAAACTAAGCAATAACATCATTTCTGGAATACCCAATTGCATGGTGCACATTAAAAACCTGGTGATTTTTAGACACACATGGAAGGAATATTTGTAGCATCTATCAGAATTGTTTGATTGACTTTGAGAGACAGGCTTGGTGACAAACCTGGTTAGGAGTGAGTTCACAAAAACCCAAGTTATTTTCCTGGGCCAAGTTATTGAACATGGACAGATTGCTGTACAGGATGTGAAAACAAAGATTGTTGGGGAGTTTCCCATACCACCGATGAAGATGCTATTGCTTTAAGAGATGTGTTTTGTCTTGGTTTCTTTTAGAGAGAAATTGTGGGACAGGTGACAAACAGCCTTTGAAAAGATAAACCACTTGTGAAGCCTTGGGCATTTTTTTTTTAAGTGGTTGGAAAAATGGAAGCAACCTGAATGGGTGCGGTCAATCTCCCACAGAACCAGGGATCTTTAGTTTAGATTTCAACCCTGTTGTGGTCTTGAAGAAGTGGAAGCTTGTTTTGTTACTCAGTCAGTTATAGTCAAAAGGTGAAGGCTCTCTGCTTGCTTCAACAGTGCACGTGACAATCTGTTTTCTGAATTTGCGTTTTTGCCAAGAGTGTGTTTATGGGATGTTACTATATTGGAACAGTACTAATTACTGTATCTATTATTCTGTTAAGTTTTTCAATAGAGTTAAGTTATTCCAGGTTCCTCTTACTTTTGTTGTACTTGAACTGTAGTGTTTGAATAAATTGTAATTTGCTTAACATTGAGTAGTTTGACTGAGCGAATTGCATCTGGAACATGGTTCCTGAAATGTACCTTTAAAATAAGAATAATTTACGGTCTATGCCACCTACTTGTTAATATCTTGAGGGGGCTGTTCTGGTCCATAACAAGAGCTTCATACAAAATGATACATTAACATTGCTAGCTTCAACATTTGGAGATTACTGAACAGCACAGGACTCTTGATGCTCTGTACTTCAGCTCTATGAAACCCTATTCCAATTGTCCTAAATTGTAACTTTTACCTACATTTTCTCTGAAACGATTTTATAACTCGTGACATAATTCCATCTGTGTGACACATTATATGAGGTGGGATGATGATTGTTTAATAATTAATCACTCATCAGGCCTTGATTTTTGTGTCTTAGCTAATTTAAAATACTAAAGCATATTAGATGCTGTAAAGCAGACATTAGAGCAAACCAACTGATTTGTATTTATGCTGTATGCAGACTAACTATCAGACAGATAGTTCAGCCCATCATGTCTGTGCCAATAAAAAAAAACATATTCTAATCCCATGTACCACACTTGACCTATAGCCTTGTATGCATTGGCACGGCAAATGCACAGCTAAATACTTCTTAAATGTTATGAGGGTTTCTGCCTCTACCACCCTCACAGACAGTGAATTTCAGATACCCACCACCCACTGGGTGAAAATTATTTTCCTCTCATCCCCTCTAAACCTTCCACCCCTTTCCTTAAATCTATGCCTCTGGTCATTGATCCCTGCATCGAGAAAAATGTTTCTTCCTGCCTACCCACATTATTTTAAATATCTCCCCCTTCCGTTTCCTCTGCTCCAAGGAAAACAACTCCAGTGTGTCCAATTTCTCTTTAGAACTAAAACTCTCCAGCCCAGGCGACATCCCTAGTAAACTACCCCTCTCCAATCACATCCCTCCTGTAATGTAGATTCCAGAACTGCACACATACTGTAGTTGTGACCTAACCAACTTTTACCTTCATATAGAGTTCTAGTAAGGCATTTGCAGAAAGTAGCTCTTATGCACATTCCCACATAATGAGAATTAATTGATGGGAAAGCAGTTCTATCAGTGTACTTAGCCCTTAAAGATGAATTCTCTGAAAAGTAAAGTACATATTGGCAGAATGACCATGTATTCCAGCTGATGTTCAGCCAGTTATAAACTTCTGTCAGACTTATTGAACATGTTAATCCATACATAATATTCCCTCCATTAAACTAAACATTTGAGCTGCTCATTTAACTAACATATCTGCACAAATGTGTAGCTGGAGTCTATTATGCCCAATAGTATCCAATGAACAACTTCTACTGCTGGAGAAATCCATTGTTTCACTCTCTGCCAATCGGCAACGCAGAGTCTTCCTCAGCAAAGTTCAGACAAAGCATCAGCCATTTATTTCTCGCTCCAAGAACTTTGAATATTTTTCACACCTCCCTGCTCCAAATATGAACAACATGCGATAGTAGATATCGAGTCGCATACTTATACAGCATCACATCATTAACAAGAATATTCCCACTATACAGATTGCACTATTCATGGCTGCAAAATGTGATCATGCTGGTGAAATTGGTTATTTCAAGGCTGGAGCTGGAGACGTTTACAAATCTTACAGTTAGCTATCCATAGTGTAGATACTTTCTCATCACTGACTGGAAGTCAAGGTATCTGAAAATCTAATTGAAATTTCTCCAATACACAACTCTCAGGCTCAGTGTAATTGGTTCCTCCTAAACCTCTGTGACCTTGGTTTCCACATTCTCCCATGTCAGCATGGGTTTCCGCTGTGTCTTCCAGTTTCCTCCCACAGTCCAAAGATGTACAGGTTGGGTGGACTGCCCATAGTGTCCAAGGATGTGTAGGCCTGCTTCTATGTAAGGATTCCATATTTCTAACTCTAGCAGTGGAGTAGGAGTAAGCACCTCTAACATCAAGGTAGTATTTAATCAAGTGTGGTATTGAGAAGCAATAGCAAACTGGACAGAATGGCAATTAGAAGGAAAATTGGTTTGAGTTAAACCTGACACAAAGAAAGAAGGTTATAATTGTTGGAGGCCAATCATTTCACCATTAAGGCATCACTGCTGTGTAGATTAGATTACTTACAATGTGGAAACAGGCCCTACAGCCCAACCCGACCCTCCGAAGAGTAACCCACAGACCCATTTTCCTGTGACTAGTGGACCTAACACTATGGATGATTTAGCATGGCCAATTCACCTGACCTGCACACCTTTGGACTGTGGGAGGAAACCCACAGGGAGAATATGCAAACTCCACACAGGCAATTGTCCAAGGCTGGAATTGAACCTGGGCTCATGGCACTGTGAAGCAGCAGTGCTAACCACTGAGCCACTGTTCCACCTTGGGACTTGAGACCAGACTTTATGGCAAAGATATAGGTACATAACCACTGCTCCACAAGACCCCAAGAGATCCTTAGGGCAATGAGCTAGGTTCAACCACATTTAACTGCTTCATCAATGACCATCCCTTAAAAGACATTACGTCAAAGATGAGGGATAATTACTGATTATTTATATAGTGTTCACTAACATGTATTATCCTTCAGATAATGGAAGACCTTGTGTCATATGCTGTAAGCCCATGACAACATCCAGGTTCGTTTGGCAAGTGACAAATAACATTTATGCCACACAAGTCTCAGCATTGCTCATTCCCAACAAGAGAAACATTGACCCTTGTTGAAAATCACCAGGTTATAGTCCAACATATTTGGAAGCACTAGGTTTCAGAACGCCACTCCTTCATTGGGTGGTTGTGGAGGTTAAGATCATGTTCATAGAATGTATAGCAAGATTTTCCGTGATTTGTTGTGTAATTTTTAACTTTGTCTACTCCAGTCCAACATTGGTACCTTCAAGCCATTGCCCCTTGCTATTCAATGACATTATTATCACTGAACTCCCCATTACCAACATTATGACGGTTACCATCATCCAGAAACAGATGGAATCAGAGATACAAAAACAGTGATTGCAAGAACAGGTCAGAGGCTATGCATTCTTCAGCGAATAGCTCACCTTCTGACTCCCCAAAGACTGTCCATGTCAGGAGCATGATGGAATACTGGAGTCAAAACATGAACTATCTCCACAGATGCTGCCAGAGTTGTTGAGTTTTCCAAGCACTTTCTGTGTTTGTTTCAGATCTCCCATATCTTCAATATTTTGCCTTTAAGCACTTTTCTAAGTTATCAAGATTGTTTATTTATTATAACAATAAGTAAATATTCCAGTACAAGTCAAACAGCTCAGGGGTCTTAGAAGCTGTATAGAATATATTTGAGGGATATGAAGCTTTGTGTAGAACCTAACAGAATGGTGAAGCTCAATGTGAAATGAACAGTAACTCCTTCAGAAACATTATTTTATATAGCAAGAGCAAGGTATAATGGAAACAGTTCAAAAATGAGAATTAGGTGTGAGGATACTTAGTTTCAGTCTTGCTGCAGGGTCTGACCCTCTGATGTGAGTGAAAGGTCAACAGTATCTCCTCCATCAGGACCAGATCATACAGCCCTGTCTGTTTTAATCCAGTTAGCTCCTGCTGCCTCTGCTTGTGTGCTATCATATTCTATAAGGGACAGGGAATGTGTCATTGAATGTGATGAAATCTGTTTGGACTACAGGTCATGCTGTCTCAAATGCAATTAATTGGTTACAAGTTAACTGCACATCGAGACTTCTCTGTTGTAAGGGCTTCAGGATCTTGTAGAAACTTAGCAATGATGTCACAGACTTATTCCCCATTTGGCATAAACAGCACAATGTGGTTGGAGCTTGTGAGAGATGTGTGTGAGATAGATAGAGAGAAGTGCATGTAATGAATACACCTTCAAAAATGTCACAGGAAGATTAAAGATATATCTGAACTTATCAAGTGTAGTAACAGCTAGTTTCATGCAACAGAGATCCAAAGAAGTCTAAACTTGAAGACAGTTCTTGACCGTCTCTTCTGCTCACCCATTCTGTTTTGAACCTTAACCTTGTGGACATAAAATGGCACAACAGCCAAAATACTCTGTTGCTCTTGTTTGGGAACTATACATTTGAGCCAAATCCATCCCCAAATTGAAAAGCTTCCAGTCACCTACAGAATTACAGGCCAGGAGAGCACAAACAGCACATTTTTTGGTTCTGATAAAATTATAATTGGCTTGCCAAATTGTGAGTGACCAGAGGAAATCTCCATTGCTTTACTGAAGAGGTATAACAAAAGAAGGAAGGGCTGATTGAACTAATCACTTTCTGATGGTGAGGAAATCCCCTTTGATTTTCTGAGCTAGAAAATAAATTGTGATATTGTTCTGACATGATTTCCGAACTTGCACTCTAAGAGCATCTCACCTCACAAGATCACTCAATCAGCAGTTTCAATTGCTCCCATTTCATTCCAATTTGTTTCATTGCATTTCACTTCTCAAGCTCACCTCAGCCACACTGTTCAGAATACTGCTTAAACCTTGTACACTTGACTGGGTGGTCCTCACTGATGAGCAGACATCTGAAATGTGTTAAATGTGGAGGCAGTGTAACAGCTACAAGGATTGATCTCTTTCTGGCTCCCTTGGCCCTTCTGGATTCAATTATGGACTGTAAAATTGGGAATGTAGCTATCTCTGATCATGCTGTGGTACGTTTGGAGGTTAAGGCCAAGAGTGAGGGGCAAGGTTTGCAGCATTGGCGTCTGGATCCTTTTCTCCTTAAGGATTCTAAATTTGTGGAATACTTTCTTGACTATCAACTCAGCCATGGCTAGTAGTCTGTCTATGCTATTGGGGACTGCTAAGGCCTTTGCTATGGGTTTAGCTATCTCCTAATCGGCTAGCCAGAAATGACAGAAGGGGGAACAGCAGCATCTACTTCAGGCATGGTTCAAAGCTGCTGAGGCGGCACATTTTGCGCGGCCTTTAGTGACTATGCAACAGCGGATCACGGTCCTCCGGGCTGCCTTGAATTCAATACTTATGTGAATAGCAAAGAACGAACTTGCTTTTGCGGGACAAAGGCTATTCAAGTATGGGGATAGATCAGGGAAGTATTTAGCATACCTGACTAGGAAAAAGCGTGCTCCTGAATCCATTACTGCAACCAGAGACAGCGCCGGGGTCCTTACATACGATGCCAAAAGGATTAATAACGCTTTTCAGAGTTTTTACTCTGAATTGGATCAGTCTGAAGGTTGCGATGACAGGTGGGCTAAAATGGAAGCCTTTTTTAAGAACCTGGAACAGGCCTCTCTCCTTAATGCCCCTTGACAGTTCAGGAAATAGAACAGGCAGCTCGGCAACTTCAGAGTGGGAAAGCGCCTGGCCCTGATGGTCTTCTGGGTGAGTTTTATAAGGAGTTTATAGGGATTCTGTCAGAGCCGATGTTGGAGATGTAAAATCATTTCTATATGCATGAATGCCTACCACCATCTTTGAGAGAAGCTAACATTTGGGGCATTCTTAAGAAGGGAAGGTTCCTGAGGATTGTACCTCATACAGGCCCATCTCTCTATTAAATTCAGATTTTAAGATTCTCTCTAAACTCTTGGCACTGAGATTGGAAAAGGTGTTGCTCCATATTGTTAAAGAGGGCCAGACAGGCTTTATAAGGGGCCATAGGTCTTCTAATAATATTAGAAGGTTGCTGAATATGGTCCAAGTATGTCAGCAACGATCAATCCAGGGGTTGGTGATAACTTAGATGCAGAGAAAGTATTTGACCAGGTGGAATTGCTGTATCTTTCTTATGTCTTAGAGCAGTTTGGGTTGGGTGAGGTCTTTGCTAGTTGGGTGGAGCTTTTACATCTCTACCCTCTGGCCACGGTTATCATCAATGGGGTGGAGTCTGGAAACTTTAGGATTAGTTGGGGTAGTCATCAAGGCTGCCCTCTCTCGCCATTGTTGTTTATGTTGGTGATAGAACTGCTGGCAGAGGCCATTCACCAGAACGTCCATATAACCACTCCAGAAGTGGATCTAGGGTGCACAAGATTACACTGTATGCGGATGATGTCCTTCTATTTTTATCGGACCTGATGACCTCTGTACCCCATCTGATACAATGTATTAATCCAGTTGGGGCTATTTCAAGATATAAGATCAACTTTGCAAAGTTGGAGGCTATGCCTTTGGGGAACCTCAAGGAAGTGCCAGAAGTTGAAGGTGGCCCTCAGTTCCCCTTTAAGTGGTCACGGGCGGGTTTCCGATAGGCATTTTTATTAACCAAAGTTTGATCGGTTGTTTCAGACTAACTTTGCTCACTTGCTGAACAATATTACGTAGGATCTCCAGAGATGGAAGACTCTTCCAATTTCATGGTTGAGCCGATTATCTCTCATTAAGATGCATGTTCTTCCTGGTTTGCTTTATTCCATGTGTATGCCCTCTATAATGTTTCCCAGGTCAACGCTGCGGAAACTTATAGGTTGGTTTAGTTCCTTTGTCTGGCATCATGGGCAGCCCCTCATTAAATTTACTAAATTGCAGTTGCCACAAGGAGGGGGAGGAGATGATTTCCCATACATCAGGAAGTATCAATTGAATTCACTGTTGTCCTTTGTCTGCGATTGGGTAGGTAACGATCTGAACTCAATATGGCTGGATATTGAGACCTCCCAGGCAAAGTGCCCTCTTATTAACCTGTTGTTCATGGGTAAGATGAGGACAGTTATGGACCACTGCCAGAACCCCATTGTTATTAGTACAGTCAAGGCATGGAGGGCGATGCGTCAGGGTGAGGGTTGCTTATCCAAGACTTCACCAGTTACGCCTATACTTGGTATGCCAGGTTTCCGATGAGGGGTGATTGACTCAGAGTTCAAACTATGGGCAGTGAGGGGAGTTTCCAGTTTGGGAGACTTGTTTGAGGGGGAGGTTATGATGTCTTTTTAGTAACTGAGCCGCAAATACGGGTTGTCCAGCAGAGATCTTTTCCGTTTTTTTCAGGTTAGAGATTTAACTCAGAAGAAGACTACACTTCTCACTAAGCCCTATAAGCCCGATACAGAGAAGTTGTCGCTATATTCCACAAGCTTTCAGTTAGTGCCCTCTATCGCCTGCTGGTGGCAGGGCCTGGCAGGATATTAACCCGTTATATGAGGTCTGTGAGCAAGAGCTAGGAGTGCAGATCTCTTCTGAAACATGGGAGAACACATGGGAGAACACGCGAACGATCTCAATCTATAATAGGACATGTGTTACACAGTTAAAAGTCCTGAACAGAGTTCATCTGGCACCGGACCATTTGGCGAAGTGTATAAAAGGGGCATCTTCAATGTGCTCCAAATGTAAAAATAAGTGAAGGTACTCTTACCCATTGCTTCTGGACATACCACAGGCTCCGTGTTTATTGGAACGCTGTGGCAGGAGAAATAGGAAGGGTATTGAGGACTGTAGTTAAAGTAGACCCAATATCTCTCCTCTTAGGTCTCCCGAATTTATCATCTTTAGATGGGCATGGGAAGAAACTATTTAATATTCTTGCATACTGTGCACGTAAGAATATTCTGATGAATTGGGTGTCTGAGAACCTGTCGGGTTTGCTGGGATGGCAGAAGTTAATTATGGAGCACATTCCCTTAGATTTTTTTTCAAATATGGTGCACCACATAACAGACCATTTTTATAAGACATGGCAGCCCTGTTTGAGTTATTTGGACATAGATTTGTCGGTTATCTTAACTCGGGTGTCAGTTTAACCAGGACGGTTAGGTTTGTTGAACCTGAGCCCTGGAGGGGGTCTCCTGAGTTAATATGGGTATATATACAATTCTCCCGTTCCTTTCTTTTGGAGATTTGCACCGAGCATAGCTGTTTTTTTTGTGCTTTATTTTGCTTTTCTTTCTTTTTTTAATCTATTAATCACTTACTTATTTATTGGTGTTGTTTTGCACAGTATTAGGTTTTGTTTTGTATTATAGGGTAGGTTAGTAGTTAGTAGACAGTAGTTGTGTTGTAATTTGTGTTTTATTTTCTCTTTATTATACTGGTATTTGTTATTGATTGTATTTTCAATAACTTTTTTTTGTAAAGTCAAAAACATTTTTTTGCAAATAAATATATTTACAATAAAAAAATGTTTGGAAAATTACAACCAATGTGTCCACTGTAAGTATTTCTTTAAAGATCTCCGATGCCATCAGGTCAGGGGACTTGTCTGCCTCTAACCTCATTAGTTTATCTAATACTCCTTCTCTAGTAATGGTGATGGTACTTAATTCTTTCCTTGTATTCTTTTGTATTAATGGCATGTTCAAAGCATCTTCCATCATAAATATTGATTCAAATTATCTTTTTACCTCCTCTGCCATTTTCTTGCTGTCCATAATTATCTTGTCAGATTAATTTTCTTTGGGGTTTATGTTCACTTTTACCTTTTTTTATATTTAAAGAAGGTCTTATTAGTGGGGGAACTTTGTGGCTAATGGCAATGCAGGAGGAAACTGCAAGTCATAACAGTATTTAACATGTGGAAGCTCTGTTCTTGAGAGGGCAAGGAAGCTGAGCCTCTGTCTGTGCCACTGTGGTGTGGCTAAAACTAACTGAGGCCCCAGCTCCCTTTGCATTTTTCTCCTGTGCTGTCCCAATTAAACAATTATCCACAACTCCCAGCACTAGCCAAATCACAACAGTCCATATGCTGATTCCTATCACAGTGGGGGGTAAATTGTGACATCTTGAACTACTTGTATATTATCAAACATATGCAATGCACCTTCCATACTGATGTTGTCAATTTGAAAGTTTGGAAGGTTGTAAGAAACTACATCCACATTAACATTTTATGGTAATCTTTTGACTCCCCTTTCAAGACTGAGGGCAATAGATATGTTGTGGTTCTGTTCGCCGAGCTGGGAATTTGTGTTGCAGACATTTCGTCCCCTGTCTAGGTGACATCCTCAGTGCTTGGGAGCCTCCTGTGAAGCGCTTCTGTGATGTTTCCTCTGGCATTTATAGTGATTTGTATCTGCCGCTTCCGGTTGTCAGTTCCAACTGTCCGCTGCAGTGGCCGGTATATTGAGTCCAGGTCGATGGGCTTATTGACTGAATCTGTGGATGAGTGCCATGCCTCTAGGAATTCCCTAGCTGTTCTCTGTTTGGCTTGTCCTATAATAGTAGTGTTGTCCCAGTCTAACTCATGTTGCTTGTCATCTGAGTGTGTGGCTACTAAGGATAACTGGTCGTGTCGTTTCGTGGCTAGTTGGTGTTCATGGATGCGGATCGTTAGCTATCTTCCTGTTTGTTCTATGTAGTGTTTTGTGCAGTTCCTGCAGGGGATTTTGTACACTACATTGGTTTTGCTCATGCAGGGTATCGGGTCCTTCATCCTGATGAGTTGTTGTCTGAGAGTGGCTGTTGGTGTGTGTGCTATTATGAGTCCTAGTGGTCGCAGTAGTCTGGCTGTCAGTTCAGAAATGTTTTTGATGCATGGTAGTGTGGCTAGTCCTTTGGGTTGTGGCATGTCCTCATTCTGTTGTCTTTCCCTTAGGCATCTGTTGATGAAATTGCGGGGGTGTTCATTTTTGGCGAATACGTTGTATTGGTGTCCATCTTCCTCTTTTTGCAGTTCTGGTGTACTGCAGCGTGTTGTGGCCCTTTTGAACAGTGTCTTGATGCAACTTCTTTTGTGTGTGTTGGGGTGGTTGCTTTCATAATTTAGGACTTGGTCTGTGTGTGTGGCTTTCCTGTATACCTTTGTGGTGAATTTTCCGTTCGGTGTTCTCTGTACCATCACATCTAGGAATGGGAGTTGATTGTCCTTTTCTTCCTCTCTCGTGAATCGGATTCCTGTGAGTGTGGCGTTGATGATCCGGTGTGTGTTCTCTATTTCTATATTCTTAATGATTACAAAAGTGTCATTTACATATCTGACCCAGAGTTTGGGTTGAGTTTGCGGTAAGACTGTTTGTTGTAAACTTTGCATTATCGTTTCTGCTATGAGTCCAGAGCTGGGTGAGCCGATGGGTGTGCCGTTGATTTTTTAATATATTTGGTTATTGAATGTGAAGAGTGTTGTGAGGCACAGGTCCAGTAGTTTGAGTAAGCAGTCTTTGTTGATAGGTCCCCGGTCTTGTTGTCTGTTCTGTATGTCTAGCAGGTTGGCTATTGTTTCTCTGGCTCGGGTTTTGTCGATAGAGGTGAACAGTGCCGTTACATCGAATGAGACCATAGTTTCAATGTAATGTACAAAATCCCATGCAAGGCCTGCACATAACACTACATAGGACAAACAGGAACACAGCTAATGATCAGCATCCATGAACACCAACTAGCCACGAAACGACACGACCAGTTATCCTTAGTAGCCACACACTCAGATGACAAGCAACATGAGTTAGACTGGGACAACACTACTATTATAGGACAAGCCAAACAGAGAACAGCCAGGGGATTCCTAGAGGCATGGCACTCATCCACAGATTCAATCAATAAGCACATCAACCTGGACCCAATATACCGGCCACTGCAGCAGGCAACTGGAACTGACAACCGGAAGTGGCAGATACAAATCTCGATAAATGCCGGAGGAAACATCACAGAAGCGCTTCACAGGAGGCTCCCAAGCACTGAGGATGTCACCTAGACAGGGGGCAAAACCTCTGCAACACAAATTCCCAGCTCGGCGAACAGAACCACAACAACGAGCACCCGAGCTACAAATCTTCTCCCACATTTTGGGCAATAGATATATTTGAGATGCAGATCAGTCATGGTTAAGTTGAATATCGGAGCAGGTTCAAAGGACTGATTAACCTATTTCTGCTACAATGCTCCACTTACCACCAGACAAGCACTATGTACAGAAGGTTGAGTTGATGGGGCCTATTTATTCATCTTGCTTTCATCTTGATGGTGAACACAAAAGTGGTCAGTGATACAACACCACTAATAGAGTCAGGTCAGCAGGAATAATTCAGACAATTACTATTTCCAGGCTTCCAATATTTAAAAAGGGTATCCTATTGCGTCCTCTGCGAAGTGAAAAATCTCAAATGTAAAGCATACATTTCAAATCCAATTGGCACTAGTCACCCATTCACTTACCTTACTGATTAGTTAATAATTTTAATAAGGTAGTGAGCTCAGGGTTACTACCAGTGCCACGTGCTAGCCAGCATAGAAATGAAAAAATAGGCAGGATGAATACGTGGCTTGAGAGATAATGTAGGAGGGAGGGTTTCAGATTTATTGGACATTGGGACCGGTTCTGGGGAAGGTGGGACTATTACAAAAGGGACGGTCTATATCTGAACCAGACTGGAAGCAATGTCATTGGAGGAGTTTTCGCTACTGCTGTTGGGGAGGTTTTAAACTAATGTGGCAGGGGGCTGGGAACCAGAAGAGAAAACAAGTAGGCAGTGAGGTGGAGATTGGAGACTGTAGGAATTATGAAAATAGCATTAATAAAGAGAAGAGTAGGCAGAGAGCAGATGAGCGCAAAATAATTGGTGGCATGAAATGCATCTACTTTAATGCAAGAAGTATAGTGTGTAAGACAGATGAACTTAGGGCTTGGATTGGTGCCTGGGAGTATGATGGTATTGCAATCACAGAGACTTGGTTGAAGGAAGGGCATGATGATTGGCAACTAAATGTTCCAGGATATAGATGCTTCAGATAGGACAGGGAAGGAAGTAAAAGGTGGGATGGAGTTGCATTGCTGGTCAAGGACAATAGGGAAGCATACATAAGGTCTAGGCAGCTAAGAACAGAACTGTCCTTAGAAGAATATTGGAAGAGTAGGACAAGTCTTAAATGAGGAATCAAACGGGCTAAAAGGGGTCATGAAATAGCTTTCGTGAGCAGAATTAAGGAGAATCCCAAAGCATTTTATTCTTATATAAGATGCAAGCGGGTAATTCGAGAAAGAATTGGTCCACTAAAGGTTAATGAAGGAAGGCTGTGTGTCAAACCTGAGAGAATGGGTGAGATTCTGAATGATTACTTTGCATCAGTGTTCACTGAGGATAGGAACATGATGAATGCTGATATTAGAGATAGAAGTTTGATTAGTCTGGATCATGTTGATATAAGTAGGGAAGGTGTGTTGGATAGGCTGGAGGTTATTTAGATGGACAAATCCCCAAGACCGGATGGGATCTATCCCAGGTTGCTGAGGGAGAGAAGAAATAGCTGACCCTGACAGCCTTAAATACAGGTGAGGTGCCGGAGTACTGGAGGGTTGCTCATGTTGTCCCCCTGTACAAGAAGGGTAGTAGGGATATTTCGGGTAACTACAGGCCAGTGAGCCTGACGTCGGTGGTGGGAAAGTTGCTGGAGAAGGTACTGAGGTATAGGATCTATTTTTATTTAGAAAAGAATGGGCTTATCAGTGATAGACAACATGGTTTTGTGCGGGGGAGATCATGCCTTACCAACTCAATAGAGTTCTTCGAGAAAGTGACCAAGTTGATAGATGAAGAAAGGGCTGTTAATGTCGTATACATGGACTTTAGTAAGGCATTTGATAAGGTTCCCGATGATAGACTAATGGAGAAAGTGAAGTCATATGGTGTGCAGGGTGTTCTCGCTAGGTGGATAAAGAACAGGACACAGAGAGTAGTAGTTGAAGGGAGTTTCTTGAAATGGAGAAAAGTGACCAGTGGTGTTCCACAAGAGTCAGTGTTGGGGCCACTGTTGTTCGTAATATACATAAATGATCTGGAATAGGGCACTGTTGGTATGATCAACAAGTTTGTGGTTGACACAAAGATTGGTGGAGTAGCAGACAGCATAAGGGACTGTCAGAGAATACAGGAGGATATAGATAAACAGAAGAGTTGAGCAGAAAAGAGGCAGATGGCTTTCAATTCAGACAAATGCGAGGTGATGCATTTAGGCAAGACTAATTCTGGAGCGAATTATACAATGAATGGAAGAGCCTTGGGAAAAGTTGATTGGCAGAAAGATCTGGGAGTGCAGGTCCATTGTACCCTGATGGTTGCTGCACAGGTGGATAGAGTGGTCAAGAAGGCATATAGTATGCTTGCCTTCATTGCACGGGGTATTGAGTTTCAGAGCTGGCAAGTCATGTTAAGATTGTACAAGACATTGGTTTGGCTGCATTTTAAATCCTGTGTACAGTCCTGGGCGCCACATTACCTAAAGGATGTGGATGCTTTGGAGAGGGTGCAGAGAAGGTATACGAGGATGTTGCCTGGTATGGAAGGTGCTAGCTATGAAGAAAGGTGGGCACCAGCATCTCCAAATCATGACAGCTATGAAGAAAGGTTGAGTAGGTTAGGTTTATTTTCATTAGAAAAAAGGAGATTCAGGGGGGACCTTTGTTCTTTGTTCTTTACACTTCCATCTGTGGTGCATACAATATCACCAATCTTTGCGAGATCGGCAAATTAGGATATGAGACCTTCTAATCCATCATTTAAGTTGATGATGAACAAACCCAATAGTTGAGGCGCCAGAACAGATATTTATGGACATCAATTGTCACATCAAACTAATCAAAATTCAATTCATAAATCAGAATTGCAAAGTTCACATCAGTCATGGTGGGTGGAATCTTCCAGGGGCCTGAATGGCATGGCTACACTGAGAAATGTGGTGGAATTGCATGAAAAGTTATGTGAGGCCTATCTCAGGAATAACTGGATGCATCATTTACTTAAGTTCTGGAGTGAGGCAAGATTCGCACTTGGCAGCAGTCAATGACCTATAAAGGGGATTACTGCTCCTTAATTTATGGATTGCGTGAAGTGAGAGCATATGCTTGATGACTTTCGCCCCTTTCTTCAAAAACATTTCTTCGTGTTGGGCACAGAGTGCCAATATCTCAGGTTACGCTCCATGGGTACCAACCACACACCCACATCTGCCGGCATCTGACACCAAAGTCTCCAAGGATCCTCAGGGTACATCTGTTGAGCTATATTTGCGTTAGTATATGAAGACACTGTGGTGAACCATGGGGTGCAGAACTCTGGCTCATGAGGACATTGGAAAGAAATTTATTGGATAAGACATAAATGGCACAGGACCATGGGTTGAAATGTGGCTGTAATGGAATGACAGTTGTTGGAAAATTGAATATTGGGGAATGGTGAAATTACGGCACATCTGGATAGTAGTAACAGGATAGGACAGAGTCAGCATGGATTTATGAAGGGAAATCATGCTTGACTACAGGTACAGCAGGTAGTGAAGAAGGCTAATAACATGCTGGCCTTCATAACAAGAGGAATTGAGTATAGAAGCAAAGAGGTGCTTCTGCAGCTGTACAGGGCCCTGGTGAGACCACACCTGGAGTACTGTGTGCAGTTCTGGTCTCCAAATTTGAGGAAAGACATTCTGGCTATTGAGGGAGTGCAGCGTAGGTTCACGAGGTCAATTCCTGGAATGGCGGGATTACCTTACACGGAAAGACTGAAGTGACTGGGCTTGTATACCCTTGAGTCTAGAAGACTGAGAGGGGTTCTGATTGAGACATATAAGATTATGAAAAGATTGGACACTCTGGCAGCAGGAAACATGTTTCCACTGATGGGTGAGTGCCGAACCAGAGGACACAGCTTAAAAATACGGGGTAGACCATTTAGGACAGAGATGAGGAGAAACTTCTTCACCCAGAGAGTCTCTGGATTCATTTAAGAAAGAGTTGGATAGAGCTCTCAAAGATAGTGGAATCAAGGGTTATGGAGATAAGGCAGGAAGAGGATACTGATTAGGAATGATCAGCCATGATTATATTGAATGGCGGTGCAGGCTCGAAGAGCAGAATGTCCTACTCCTGCACCTATTGTCTATTGTCTATTGTTTATTGTCTATTGTGTTGTTGGGTGTGAAATTGTGAAGAACTGGTTAAAGGCTATTAATTACAAAGTCATTTTATCAAGAAATTTGAACTTTGAATATAAATATACTGATGTTTTTAAAGAACAGCCAAAATATATAATTAAAAATTTGTCTGTTGATGTTATTAATTACTAATTCATTAACTAGGTTACAATAGTCCTGTAGCACTACATAAATTATATACTTCAGGATGGTTCTGTTCTCTTCTACTTTCCATGTAGAAATTTGTTCCAAGTTTCATGGACGGCCAGCCTGGGCTAGAATTGGAAATCACTTTGTACACATTTTCAAGAAAGTTCTGCAGTTTAATTTCCCAACGTAAAAGAGCCATTCAAAGAACAGGGGAACGATTCCTCCACGGTCACACATCTGTCACAGGCACCAAAAGTTCCAAGAATTCTTTGATGTCACAATCTACTCTTTCAACGCTCAAGGATGAAGGAGAACAGTGTGGACAATTCTCAAGCTGCCACCACCTTACCTTTTCTGCCAACACCCTTTAAAATGTCCTTCCCATAGAGACTCAGGTCTGTGATGCCACTTTAAAAGATGGCCCGTCTTTCTACTGAATCTTTATGCTGTCCCTTTAAAATATGGAGCCAGTACATCTAGATTCTGAATTTCCTGGCTGAGGCTTCCCCAACTTCCTCTACAGAGTTTCAGCTCAGCAAGTTTCTACACAGAGAAAACATCTCCAAGTTTATACCATTATCCGTGAGCCAAGCTCTTGAACTCCAAAGTACTCTCACACTGAGTTAATGAAGCTAGATATAAGTTTCAGCCTTTACTAGAAGAGTTGTTGAACACATGAGAAATTTGCATGAGCTTCACTAAATCAGAAAGACAAGATTCAATGGTGTCAAATTACATTTAAATTACATGCAAGTGGAAAATCAAATGGATCTATGAGCAGCACACCGGTATGGGGTGAGAGTTCCATTTGGTTGCCTTCCCTTAATTAATTTTAACTCCTTACAGTTTTCCCACTATTGGGTGTTTCCTGCAACCTCCCAAACATTCTCCTATCTTCCTGTTACCTTGTCAACTTCAGGGTGCTCCACAGAATGCAGTCTGAAAGAATATTTCCTCTGGAACTGAATCTTGAAGATTTTTTGAAGACAGGTTTATAGTGCCTCTCACAGGGTAACAGCTCCATTTATCTTGAATGCTCTAGTTAGAAAGACACTGTTGTTGCATGAATTGTTTCTTTATTTCTTCATTGAACCAGCCATTTGGCTATCATGGTGAGTGAGAGCTAATTTAGTGCTATAGACTTGGATTCACTCAGAATGCTGAAATTAAACTACCTTGATTCATTTAATTCAGAACCCTGAGCAGTCATCAATGAGAAGAGTTCTTCATTCCAGCTGTCAGGATTAGAATTTAAATTCACAAATGAATGAATGAAAAAGTGCTGCCAAGGATCCAAACAAAATATTTGGACGACACAATTCCAAACTGATATCTTTCAGAAGCCGACTCATTAATAGATTGTTCATAAAAAGGATAAATCTGATTGGTTATGGAGCAGAAATTAACCTTTGTCAAAATTTATATTCATTGAAGTTTTTTTTAATGTGAGATAGGATACTGCTTGGGTCTTGACTACTGATAGGTATAATAAGCGATCTATTAATAATATTAATGCTTGGTCTTCAACTAATTAAGGCATGAACTAATTATCTCCCTGAACTCTATCTTAGAATATAGATTGTAACATCATTCATGGAGCCTTATTAAAACTTCAGAATTCATTTCTTTATAATTACATCCCACAACAAGAAAACAGCAATTATTTCCAATTGGAATTGTTGTAAAAAGACAGAGTATAATAAAAATGATTATAATTCAAATTTGTCAAGTGCTGCTGTAGTCAATAGCTTTCTATTTCCTGTTCAGACCCTTGAATGCTGTGATAGCTGACATACTCTCTCCCTTTGTCTCTAAAGACAATTTAGATATCTGGATCTCTTCTTTGTCTTAAGATACAGTGATTTCTACAATGGGTCAAGCAAAGAGACAGGTCATGATTCCATCTAACTGGAATGGGGATTGAACCCTGTACTGCTGGATCTATGCTGAAAACGTGTTGCTGGAAAAGTGCAGCAGGTCAGGCAGAATCCAAGGAACAGGAGAATCGACGTTTCGGGCATAAGCCCTTCTTCATGCTGAAGAAGGGCTTATGCCCTAAACGTCGATTCTCTTGTTCCTTGGATGCTGCCTGACCTGCTGTGCTTTTCCAGCAACACATTTTCAGCTCTGATCTCCAGCATCTGCAGCCCTCACTTTCTCCTGCTGGATCTATGAGTCAGTGCAGACTCGATGGGCTGAGCAGCCTTTATCTGCACTGTAGAGATTCTATGATTCTAAGATATACCAATTGGCCTATTGCACCCCAAAGTCCCAAGTGCCCTGTTCATCTTGTTACAAATTCTCATTTCCAGCAACTTTATGGAAAAGACTGATGCAGAAGCCAATCTAAATAATTCCTTGGTGCAGCAAATTCTGGGTCATTATGTTCATCATATGGTGGATAGGTGGGAAGAGTATTAGGATCAGTGTTATTTCCAATCAGTTGCAATGGAAGAATTGACTGAAGATCTGAGGAACTGCATTGAGAGGATACAAGGTGAGTCAGGGTCTTCTGAAGGTCTGTAACCTAGAAGAGGTGACGCAGAGGTTTGCTGATGGGATATGACTGGTTGATCATCTGTTTTAACAACCCATTTCAGCCCAATCATGCCATGCAACTATCTATTGTAATACTAGTAACATCCCCTTCTATTGTAAATTCAGGTACAAACTATTCATAACTGGCAGAAAATTACCAAATGGCACACCCATTAAAGGCTATAAACCCACTACAACAAGGTTTAGGAATGGGGAAAATGGCTAGACCGTGGTACTTAAGTACAAACATCTAATTTATGGCTTTGCAGTGCATTTTGATCTCAATTACAAAGTATGCATAATTAGTGTTGTATCTCATAAAGAGTCGGGCAGTTAATGCAGGTCATTCTTCTTCTTGGAAGTGTCTCCCTGGGTGACAATTATTCGGTAATCCCATAGAAGTAATCTGTTGCTTTATGCTGGATGAAGATAAATGTCATTTTTATATAAACACATGTAAATACACTTTTGTATGAATAATACACATTTTACAAATTATTCTGTGTGAAACCTCAGGTGAAAGTGATTCACCAACTGTTTTAATTCATTGATTGTTGCTTAAATGAATGTAAGTTAAATTTCCTGGAAAAGGTTTATCCTGGAAAAGACTTCCATCCTCAGTCCCAGTGTTGAATAGTTCCATATATGTGTACGAGTTCGTACAAAATTTCCTGGGACTGTAAGTTCTTTGAGCATTTGAGCTTATGCTGATACTTGAAATCGTCAATTAGTCTTCTTCGTGTAACTATTTCAATCACTGCAACATTGAGCCACATAGTTTATTCCTTCATTCTGTCATATCATGCTGTGACAAATACATTCACGCAGCTGCTACAACATAAAAATAGGCTATTTGCCCCAACAATGTTTTGATGCTTACCTCTCGTTTGAGTTGCAGCCATTGACCCACGTGAACCTGCTTTCACTCCCATATCTTTATATTCCCTTTCCCTTGAATTTGCTAAAATCTACCTCAGGAATGAACTTCAATAATGCAGTCTACAGCCTCATAAGTATATTCATGAAAATTTGACATTTTTTTTATTTCTATCATAATTTTCTTATCTACAGTTTTATTCTACTGCATTCTAGATGCCTCATTCTTGGAAGCTGTCCAGCTATTCTGTCCCAATTTTTCATAATTGTAAACAGCTCAATCAAATTACCACATCTTCACCTCTGATACATTCAGCTACCAATGACCTATAAAACATACCCTGACTGCTATTAATTTATGTTCAGCAGCCCTTGAGAGGAATCCTGGAAGTTGATTAGATATTAAATTGATTCTTCTTTAATTGCAGAATATGGAGACAAGCAAAGTTTTTTTTAGTAATTGCAGAAATTCTGCCATTCACTCTTCCTGCTAATGATTACTTGAAACTCTGGATAAAAGTATTTTCTCCTCAGCACTAATTCAAACCCATTATTCTCAGTAGACTGTCATTTGGCATATATTGTGCATGATGATACAACATTAGCAATTCTAATATTAGTAAGGGTTCTTTATTCCAAATGATTTGCTCAACATGCTTCAATGAGAAGATTTCAGAAGTTAATTTCTTTGAATGCAGATGGAGGTATGTGAAAGACTGACTAATGTCAATGTTGGTTCAATCAGACTAATCTGCTAAAACCTGTGCAATCTAGGAAGCTGAGCCTTGTATGGTTTTACGGGATGATCTCATGAATGCATAGCAAAGATCATTGCAAAGAAAAGATCAATAATATTTTGTACAGCATGGAAACAGACCCTTCAGTCCAACTTGCCAATGTCAACCAGATATCCTACATTAATCTCATCACATTTGCCAGCATTTGCCCCTTTTCTGTCTGAACCCTTCCTATTCGTATACTCATTCAGATGCCTTTCAAATGTTGTAATTGTACCAGCCTCCACCACTTCCTCTAACAGACTTTCACAGTTAGTCAGCTGTTAGGATTTTTTTTATTATGTACGCCAGAGCCATTCTCCCATGTGGCCTTTCTTGAAACTCCTTTTCAAATATTGTTGTTCTTGATCTTTTTTTGCAGTCCCAAAAACAAAGCAAAATCTTGTAACAACAATAATTACTGCTCCAAGAAATTGAGGAAATCAGCTCCAGCATTAAAAATACATCAAAAAAAGGAGCAGCTCTTACAGCAATGATTCTCTTCTGTCCTCCTTTCCTGTTTCTTATTCTTCCCACCAAAATGGACAATTTTACATTTCCCACAGTGTCTACCATTTGCCATATCTTTACCCACTCATATAACTTATGTATATTCCTCTGCAGAGTCCTCATGCCCTCTTCACAACTTACTTTTCCACTTGTGTTCATGTCACTATGTTTCATCCCTTATTTATGCCATTTATAAAAGCTGCAAAATGGTGAGTCCCCAGTATTGATGCCTTCAGCATACAAATCTTTATTATTCATCAACCTGGAAAAGGTCCATATATGTCTACTCTGTTTCCTGTCACTGAGCCAAACATTCATACATGCCAGTATATATCCATGCAGTGATATGGATTCAATATCCAGGCAGCATTTCATGTATTTTCACCATTACCTTCATAAGTTTGTACATAGAGTCCAGTATTTTAGTCATAGAGTAACTTCTTGGAAATTTTGTAGTATTCAGTAACTATCTGGGAGAGAAAAGGCAACTTGTAATGGTGGAATGTCAAGTGAGCCAACTAGAAATGATGTTAAGATTATTTGAATGCTTGAAGAAGCTGACAAGTTGATTGTTCTCCTTTTGAAATGAACAGAGACCAATACTGCAAGAAGCTTTTAATGAGCTTTATCAGATCACCTCTGCTTTTAATTCATCAATTAACAACTTGCAAGATGTCAGTAAATTAAGAGACTCTGACTGTTGAATTATAGTGCATTGAGTACATGAGTTGGGAGGCCATGTCATGACTATACAGGTCATTGTTTAGGCCACTTTTGGAGTAGTGTGTGCTATTTTAGTCTCCCTGTTAAAGGAAGGATGTTGTGAAACTTGAAAGGGTTCAGAAAAGATTTATAAATATGTTTCCAGGGTTGGAGGGTTTAAGCTCTGGGAGAGGCTGTATACGTTTGGGTTATTTTCCCTGGAGTGTCAGAGGCTGAGGACCGTACTATAGAGGTTTATGAAATCATGAGGGGCATGGATAAGTAGACAAGGTGTTTTCCCCGGGGTGAGTGAGTCCAAAACTGGAGGGTATTTAAGGTGAGAGGGGAAAAATTTGACAGGGACCTAAGTGATAATATTTTCACACAGAGGATGTGTGTTCATGGAATGAGCTACCAGAGGAACTGGTGGAGGCAGGTACAATTACAACATTTAAAAGGCATCTGGATGGGTATATGAATAGGAAGGATTTAAAGGAATATGGGCCAAATGCTTGCAAATGGAATTAGATTCATTTAGGTTATCTGGTCAGCATGGATAAGTTAGACTGAAGGGTCTGTTTCCATGCTATACATCTCTATGACTTTATGACTCTATAACTTGTTAGGCCTGAAATGCGTGACCAGGAAAAGAAAAAAGCTTCTGGTATGTATATTAATATTTATCAAAATGATATCTGTTCTATCATACATGATGGAACAAATTGAAAAAAAAGTCCCTGATGAGCAAATGATCATTTGACAATTATCATTAACAGCTGTGCAAAACATTGCACTGAAGAGGCCTAGCATGCTGAATAGTCAGCAAGCAAATTAGCCTGGAGGTGAAAAACATTGACATAGAACATAGAACAGTACAGCGCAGTACAGGCCTTTCAGCTCTCAATGTTGCACCGACCTGTGAAACCGATCTGAAGCCTACACTATTCCATTATCATCCATATATTTATCCAATGACCATTTAAATGCCCTCAAAGTTGGTGAGTCTACTACTATTGCAGGTAGGGCATTCCACGCCCTTACTACTCTCTGAGTAAAGAACCTACCTCTGACATCTGTCCAATATCTATCACCTCTCAGTTGAAAGCTAGCCATCACCATCTGAGGAAAAAGGCTCTCCCTGTCCCCCCATCTAATCATCTGATCATCTTGTATGTGTCTATTAAGTCACCTTTTAATCTTCTCTCTAACGAAAACAGCCTCAAGTCCCTCAGTCTTACCTCAGAAGACCTTCCCTCTGTATTAGCTTGTACTCTACAACAACCTTGTAAATCACTTCGGCACCATTTCCAATGCTGCCACATCCTTCCTGTAATGTGGTGGCCAGAAATGAATGCAATACTCCAAGTGTGGCCGCATCAAAGTTTTGTACAGCTGCAACATGACCTCATGGCTCTGAAACTCAATTCCTCTACCAATAAAAGCTAACACACCATACTCCTTCTGCACATGGACACCAAGGTCTCTCTGCTCATCCACACAACCAAGCATCTTACATTAGCCCAGTACTCGGTATTCCTGTTACTCCTTCCAAAATGAATCACCTCACACTTATCCACATTAAACTCCATTTGCTACCTTTCAGCCCATCTCTGCAGCTTATTTGTGTCCGTCTGCAATTTTGCAACATCCTTCCGCACTGTCCATAACTCCACCGACTTTAATGTCATCCGCAAAATTACTAACCCATCCTTCTACCCCCTCATCCAGATTATTTATAAAAATGACAACAGCAGTGGCCCCAAAACAGATCCTTGCAGTACACCACTAGTAACAGACCTCCAGGGTGAATATTTCCCATCAACCACTACTCTCTGTCTTCTTTCAGCTAGCCAATCTCTGATCCAAGCCGCTAAATCACCGTCAATCCCATGCCTCCGCATTTTCTGCAATAGCCTACCATGGGATTTATGCTAGGATTCTCTGGGAAACCTTATCAAACACTTTACTGAAATCCATATATATATTACATCAACTGCTTTACCCTCATCCATTTGTTTTGTCACCTTCTGAAAGAACTCAATAAGGTTTGTAAGGCATGACTTGCCCTTCACAAAATTGTATTGAATATCCCTAATCAAATTATTCCTTTCAAGATGATTATAAATCCTATCTCTTATAATCCTTTCCAACTCTTTACCCACAACCAGTGGGTAACTGGTTAGGTTCACTGGTTTATAATTACCAGGGTTGTCTCTATTCCCCTTCTTGAACAAGGGGACAACATTTGCTATCCTCTAGTCTTCTGGCACTATTCCTGTAGACAATGAAAACATAAAGAACAAAGCCAATCTCCTCCTGAGTTTCCCAGAGAATCCTAGCATAAATCCCATCCAGCCCAGGGGACTTATATATTTTCACACTTTCCAGAATTGCTAACACCTCCTTCTTATGAACATCAATCCCATCTAGTCCATTCGCCTGTATCTCAGTATTCCCCTTGACAACATTGTCTTTTTTATTGTGAATACTGACAAAATATATTCATTTAGAATCTCTCCTACCTGTTTAGACTCCACACACAACATCCTACTACTGTCCTCGACAGGCCTACTTACTCTTACTCTAGTCATTCAATTATTCCTGATATACCTGTAGAAAGCTTTCAGGTTTTCCTTGATCCTACCTGTCAAAGACTTCTCTTGTCCCCTCCTCGCCCTTCTTAGCTCTCTCTTTAGGTCCTTCCTGGCTAACTTGTATCAGTCAAGCACCCTAACAGAGCCTTCACACCTCATATTTTAAGCCTCCTTCTTCCTCTTGACAAGAGCTTCAACTTCTTTAGTAAACCTCGCTCATCAACTTCCTCCCTGCCCGACATGTACATACCTATCAATGACACGCAGTAGGTATTTCTTGAATAAGCTCCACATTTCAATTGTGCCCATTCCCTGCAGTATCCTTTCTCACCCTATGCATCCTAAATCTTGCCTAATTGCATCATAATTGCCTTTCCCACAGCTATAACTCTTTCCCTGCAGTATATACCAGTCCCTTTCCATTGCTAAAGTAAACTTAACCGAATTGTGGTCGCTATCACCAAAGTGCTCACCTACCTCCAAATCTAACACCTGGCCCAGTTCATTACCCAGTACCAAATCCAGTGTGGCCTCGTCTCTTGTTGGCCGACCTACATACTCTGTCAGGAAACCCTCCTGTACACATTGGACAAAACTGACCTATCAAAGGTACTCAAACTATAGCATTTCCAGTCAATATTAGGAAAGTTAAAGCCCCATGACAACTATCCTATTACTTTCACTCCTATCCAGAATCATCTTTGCAATCCTTTCTTCTACATCTCTGGAACTTTTTGTAGGCCGATAGAAAACACACAACAGGGTGACCTCTCCCTTCCTGTTTCTAACCTCAGTCCATACTACCTCAGTAAATGAGTCCTCATCAAACGTTCTCTCTGCCACCACAATACTGTCTTTGACTAACAGTGTCACACCTCCCCCTCTTTTACCACGTACCCTGTTCTTACTGAAACATCTAAACCCCGGAATGTGCAACAACCATTCCTGTCCTTGTTCTATCCATGTCTCTGAAATGGCCACAACATCGAAGTCCCAGGTACCAACCCACGCTGCAAGTTCACCCATCTTATTCCAGATGCTCCTGGCTTTGAAGTAGACACACTTCAAACCACCTTCCTGCCTGCCGGTACTCTCCTGTGACCTTGAAACCTTATTCATCAATCTCAATCTCTTGTACACTGGAGCTACAATTCCAGTTCCCATCCCCTACTGAATTAGTTTAAATCCTCCTGAAGAGCATTAGGAAACTTTCCCCCCAGGATATTGGTACCCCTCTGGTTCAGGTATAGATCATCCCATTTGTAGAGGTCCCATCTCTCCCAGAATGAGTCCCAATTGTCCAGGTATCTGAATCCCTCCCTCTTGCACCATTCCTGTAGCCACGTGTTCAACTGCTGTCTCTCCCTATTCCTCACCTCGTTAGCATGTGGCACGGGAAACAAACCAGAGATAACAAAACTGTTTGTTCTAGCTTTAAGCTTCCACCCTTGCTCCTTGAATTTCTTTTTTACATCTCCATCCCTTTTCTTACCTATGTCATTGGTGCCTATGTGGAACACAATTTGGGGCTGCTCTCCCTCCCCCTCCCCCTCCCCCTCAAGGGTCCCAAAAACACGATCTGACACATCATGGACCCTGGCACCTGGGAGGCAACACATCAACTGTGAGTCTCTCTCGTTTCCACAGAATCTCTTCTCTGCCCCTTCACTATAGAGTCCGCAATGACTAATGCTCTGCTCCTCTCCCCCTCTTCCCTTCTGAGCAACAGGGACAGACTCTCTGCCAAAGACCTATACCTCATGGCTTCCCCCTAACAAGTCACCCCCACCCCCCAACAATATCCCAAATGGTATACTTGTTATTGAGGGGAACGGCCACAGGGGATCCCTATTCCCTTTCCGTCCCTTGACTGTAAACATGGTCAACATTCGTAAGTAGTTTGAAAATGCACAAGACAGCCCTCATTATTGTTCATTACAGCATCAGAGAGTGTTCAAAACACAATTTGCTGGTAAGAAGACTTTCTCTCTTTAGCTTACTTGATAAAGGCAAGTGATCTGGATATGTGCCAAATCCATAGCAAGTAATGGAAGCTCAAAAACAGAAAATAAGAATGTCCACAAAATTCCTTACTTTGATTTGGGCCACCACAGACCTTTCAACAGAATTTAGAATGTTTGAATAATATTTGGAACTTTGGTTTTAAATTTGGGTGACCAATGCATTAAAACAAGAGATGGAGTGAATGTGAGCTGACAGAGGGAATACAGTGGCACTTATCCAGGCAAAGCCAAAAAGGTCATTGCAATTGTGTTTAGTCTTAAATAAAGTAGCACTCAATAAGTAATAGTTCTATCTAAATGGTACTATATTCTCAAGATGGTTTACGTGCTCTGAATAATTGGGAGCGCAGCAACAAAAAATTGAGCTAAACGATTTGAATTTCAGGCATTAGCAATTCTGTGAGCAGACTTGCAAATTTCATGTTGAGTTCCAGTCAGTTTGGAGCTATTTGTGTTATTTAAGGAAAGAATCAAAATAACTTTACATGATAACTCACAGGATGATTCCTCTTCACTTTTACATATCCCTACTGACAGGTCGGAAACCTACAGAGATCCCGTTATTTCAGTATTCCTAGGTGTAGATATGCACTAATGACACAATGTGAAGGGAGCACCTTGCATAATGTTCATTCTGTATTTAGCAATAAGTTATTTTTAGAAACCCATTGCAGGCTAACAAAGGGTTGTTTTTAATTTATCTCTGTTGACTCCTCAACAGCAATGTCTGACATGTATTCTTGGCACAATAGAGTTCTGAATCAGCAAGGGATTCAGTCAATTTTATTACAAATGATGCAAGGATTCATGATTCAGGAAGTATACCCAGTGCTGAGCAGAATGGGCTATCCAAATTTCTAATTCAGTTCCCTGTCTGCTGAATTAATAACTGATTAGATTAGATTAGATTACTTACAGTGTGGAAACAGGCCCTTCGGCCCAACAAGTCCACACCGACCCGCTGAAGCGAAACCCACCCATACCCCTACATTTACCCCTTACCTAACACTACGGGCAATTTAGTATGGCCAATTCACCTGACCCTGCACATCTTTGGATGGTGGGAGGAAACCGGAGCACCCGGAGGAAACCCACGCAGACACGGGGAGAAGATGCAAACTCCACACAGTCAGTCGCCTGAGGCGGGAATTGAACCCAGGTCTCTGGCGCTGTGAGGCAACAGTGCTAACCACTGTGCCACCGTGCCGCCCACTACAGTTCCAAACAAGAAACAATATAAATTCAGAACAGGAGTGGCCACTTGCTCTGCCATTCAATGAGGTCATGGATAATCTGAATATTCCACATTCCTATTTATCACTGATAACCCTTAACCCCCTTGATTATCAAGAATATATCTGCCAAAAATACTCCAAGATTCTGTTTCCATTGCATATTAATGAAGAGAGATTCAAAGACTCACAACCCTTAAAAAAAATTCTCCTTATTTCTGTTTTAAATAGATAATTCATTTTTAAACCATGGCTAGAACATGGGTCAGGTCAATGCCCTTGGATTATATCAATAACTTGGAGTTATGGCAATGGCCTGAGGTAAGGTCACTGTTTATACACCCTAGTGTTATCCACTGGGCACTGTTACCTGAAAGCATTGGCTGAGGAACAAATTATTCCAAACTGGAATAATTGTGGAAGAAGCAGAAGATAAAAAGTATCTACGAAATAATTTCCAGAAAGGAAGGTACCAACATCCTCAAGAAAGGAGTAGAGGTAAGAAAATGCTTGAGAAAATAAAAGAGATTTAAAGTGAGCAATCAAGCTCATTGCCGTCAGTATTCCCAATGTTTGTTGTCTTTATTTGTGACTTTATTTACTTGCTGCCATTTTGTATTGTTCTTTGTAACTGGTCAACTCACAAAAAGCACATCTTTATGAAGTTCAATCTATTGAATAAAAATTACATAGTCTTTGGCTCTAATATGATGACATCAGCTAACAAAAGGGCATAAAATAAGTGAGTTTTTGAAAATAGACCAGAACTCCCTCCTTAATAGCCCTACTACCACCCATGAATTGCAGTGGTTCAAGACCCTGCTCAATTACCACTTCAAGAGCAATAAAACTAAAATTGCCATAGTTCAATCAGACTATAGGACTGCTCTTGGAAGCAATGGAAGTGATCTAATCTGAGGATCATCACACCTCAAGGGAGGGGAGAGACTGAGAAGGACAGTCCTTCGTAATAACTTCAGCTGGTGTAGAAATTAAAACCATGCTATTGGCATCTCTCTACATTGCAAACTAATCATCTAGCCAAATGAGCTAACTGACCCTTGATAAATGTTGGTTTTCACCATTGACATTTATATCAATGAATTAAAAACTAGATTTTTGATTTTTGCTCATACTGAGGATAATATGTTGCAGAGCTGAAGGCAAAAACAACAGAGAACTCCTCACCTGAGAGTGCGTGTATTTAAGAGCTGGGAGAAAATAGTCCTGACAAGGTAAGGAATGCAGTGTTGTGCCTTTAGGCCCAATGTTAACTGGAAGAAGATGGGAGAGGGAAGCTTGGCCCAATCCTTCTCTTAATGCACTCTCCTGCTGTTTCTGAACTACTTACAATCATGTTAACGCATGAAGAGTTGTCATTACCTGGGTTGTGGCCAGCTTTGCTTTGCTTTTCAACAGCTTTGTGCATTTCTGCATAAGAATTGCATTGAACCCCATTGTCTCCTTATTTGTTTTAAATGGATGGCCTCTTATCTTTAAATAGTGACTACTAGTTCTGGATACTCCCACTAGAGGAAACATCTTCTCCTCATCCAATTATATCAAGATACCCCAGGTTCTTGTATGTTTCAATCAAGTCACCTTTTACTCTTTTAAACTCCAGCAGTTACAAACTTAGACAAACCAACATTTTTTTAATAAGAGATCCACCATTTTAGGTTTTGGCCTGGTAAATCTTCCCTGAGCTAAATCCATCCATTTTTAATGAAGGTGGGCAACTCTACACACAGATGTGGTCTCACCAATGCCTTGTATAACTGAAACACAATCTCCAAAGTCAGTATTAAATTCAATTCTTTAGTTTTTCCAATTATTTGCTATATCTGTTTACTAACCTTCTGCAATTCATGTACTTGCAATGAAGTGAACTGGAAGTTGAAGAACAGCACCATATCTTTTAAAGAAGTAACAACCTTCAAGAAGGAAAATCAGTTTCCAGATTATAACCACAGTTATTACTTTTGGATAGCTGTGGATTTCAATTAAGCTGTGACAAAAAGACAGAAATTGGTAGGAAATGTCAGCAGGTCTAGCAGCATCTGTGGAGAGACAATAGCTAACATTTCAGGTCCACTGACCCTTCTTCTGAACTGATAGTAGCTGGAAAAAGATTGATAAGCAGATGGAATTGGGGGAGGGGAAGAAGTAACCAGTAGTTGGAGATGAAGCCCAGAGGGAGAATAACAGTTGGAAAGAGAAAGGAATGGGGAAATGCCAGGCTGGGGGATTCAATAACTGAAAATGGAGGCCATTTGTGGCTGACAATGGGATGATTGTGGTAGCAGCCCATGTGATGACTAGGGCTGGCATGTGGATGTTGGGGGAAGGATATGGGAGAAGGTGCTCAGGTCCTAAAATTACTGATCTCAATATTGAATCCTGAAGGTTTCAGAGTCCCCAAGCAGAAAATGAAATGCTGTTCTTCCAGTTTGCGCTGAGCTTCATTGGACCACTGCAGTGAGCCTGAGATGGAGTTGTTGGCCAGGGGACACAGTGATATGTTGAAGTGGCAGGTAACAGGATGCTCAAGGTCATTTTTGCAGTCAAAGCGTGGATGTTCTCAAAGCAATTTTTCAGTCTGCATATTGTCTCCTTAATTTAGAGGAGACCACATTGTGTGCAGCAAATACAGTAGACAAGATTGAGCGCAGTGCAGGTAAATCACTGAAAGGTGTGTTTGGGACCTTGAAACATGAGGAGGGAGGAAGTAAATGAGTAGATATTACACTTTTTGCAATTGCATGGGAGGATGCTATCGGGGCATGGGGAGGTGGAATGGAGCAGGGTGACCCAGAGGGAATGGTCCCTTCAGAAGGCTAACAAGGGAGGGGAGGGGAATATTTGAATAGCAGTGACTCACTGCTGGAGATGGTGGACATGGTTGCTAGTGATCAGTTAGTTGTGGATTCTGGTGGGATGGGAAGTGAGGACCAGGGGAAGCTATCGGAGATATGGGCGGGAAAAGAAGGGGTGACGGCCAAAGTGTTGTAGATGGGTCAGACGTGGTTGATTGCCCGTCAATCACAGTTGTGGGGAAGCCTTGGTTGAGGAAAAAGGTGGAAATTTCAGAAGCCCTTTTGTAGATGCTGGCATCATTGTGACAGATGTGACAGAGAAGAAAAGACTGAAAGAATGGAACAGAATCTTTACAGGAAGCAGCATGTGAGGATGTATAGTCAAGGTAACTGTGGGGGTCAGTGGGTTTACAGTAGCACAGCCTATCCGCAGAAGTGGAATCAGAGATGTCAAGGAAAGGAAGAAGGAGTCAGAGATGGACCAAGTGAAGCTGAGAGCAGGGCAAAAATTGAAAATGAAACATAAATTTTTCCAATTCCACAAGAGACGGAAGCAGCTTTTCGTGGTAGACTAAGTAGTAAAGTTAGATCTGACGGGATTCAGGATGAGCTTATCAATTGGATACGATAATTGGCTGAATGGCAGGAGACAGAGAGTGGTTTCAGAGGGTTGCTTTTTGGACCGGAGACCTATCAACAGTGATGTTCGGCAGGAATCGGTTCTGGGTTAATTTTTCTTTGTTATTTATATGAATGATTTGGTGAGAATATAGAAGGCATGGTTAGTAAGTTTGCAGATGACACCGCAGCTGGTAGACAGTGAAAAAGATTTTCTAAGATTACAAAGGGATCTTCATTAAATGCGTTAATGGGTTGAAAAATAGCAGAGAGAATTCAATTTGGATAAAGGCAAGGTATTGCAATGAACAGGGGTAGGACTTATACAATTAATGGTAGGGCCTTGGGTACTGTTGTAGAGCAGAGGGACCGAGGAGTTTAGGTACTTAAATCTTTGAAATCTGCATCACATATAGACAGGATGGTTAGAAAAATTGTTTGGCATGCTTGTCTTCATTGCTTAGTCCTTTGATTACAGGAGTTGAGATGTCATGTTGAGGACATTGATGAGGCCTCTTCTGCATAGTGTGTCCAGATCTGGTTACCCAGTTGTATGAAGCTAGAGAGCATTCAGAAGAGATTTTCTAGGATGTTGCCAGGTATGGAAGTTTTGACTTAAAATAAAAGGCTGTATAGGTTGGGACTTTTTTCACTGGAGCATAGGAGGTTGAAAGGTATCTTTTTCGAAGTTTATGAAATCATGAGGGGAATAGATAGTGTTAATGGTAGGTGTCTTCTCCCTAGAATGTGGGATTTCAAGACAAGGGAGTGTCTTTTTTAAGGTGAGAGGAGAGAAGTTTAAAAAAGATGTGAGAGGCAATTTTTTATTTTACACAGAAGCAATGGACTTCCTGAGGAAGTGGTGGATGTTTAAAAGACATTTAGTTAAGTATATGAAAAGGAAAGGTTTGGAGGGATATGGGCCGGGACAGGCAAGCAGGACAAGTTTAGTTTGGGATTAAGTTTGGCATGGACGGGTTGGACTGAAGTGTCTGTTTCCATTCTACGACTTAGAGTCATAGAGATGTACAGCATGGAAACAGACCCTTCGGTCCAACCCGTCCATGCCGACCAGATATCCCAACCCAATCTAGTCCCACCTGCCAGCACCTGGCCCATATCCCTCCAAACCCTTCCTATTCATATACCCATCCAAATGCCTCTTAAATGTTGCAATTGTACCAGCCTCCACCACATCCTCTGGCCGCTCATTCCATACACGTACCACCCTCTGCATGAAAACGCTTCCCCTTAGGTCTCTTTTATATCTTTCCCCTCTCACCCTAAACCAATGCCTTCCAGTTCTGGACTCCCCAATCCCAGGGAAAAGATTTGGTCTATTTATCCTATCCATGCCCCTCATAATTTTGTAAACCTCTATAAGATCACCCCTCAGCCTCCGACGCTCCAGGGAAAACAGCCCCAGTCTGTTCAGCCTCTCCCTGTAGCTCAGATCCTCCAACCGTGGCAACATCCTTGTAAATCTTTTCTGAACCCTTTCAAGTTTCACAACATCTTTCCGATAGGAAGGAGACCAGAATTGCATGCAATATTCCAACAGTGGCCTGACCAATGTCCTGTACAGCCGCTACATGACCTCCCATCTCCTATACTCAATACTCTGACCAATAAAGGAAAGCATACCAAACACCTTTTTCACTATCCTACCCACCTGCGACTCCACTTTCAAGGAGCTATGAACCTGCACACCAAGGTCTCTTTGTTCAGCAACAGTCCTTAGGACCTTACCATTAAGTGTATAAGTCTTGCTAAGATTTTCTTTCCCAAAATGCAGCACCTCACATTTATCTGAATTAAACTCCATCTGCCACTTCTCAGCCCATTGGCCCAGATCCTGTTGTAATCTGAGGTAACACTCTTCGCTGTCCACTACACCTCCAATTTTGGTGTCATCTGCAAACTTACTAACTGTACCTCTTATTCTCGCATCCAAATCATTTATGTAAATGACAAAAAGTAGAGGGCCCAGCACCGATCCTTGTGGCACTCCACTGGTCACAGGCCTCCAGTCTGAAAAACAACCCTCCACCACCACCTTCTGTCTTCTACCTTTGAGCCAGTTCTGTAACCAAATGGCTCCCTGTATTCCATGAGATCTAAGCTTGCTAATCAGTCTCCCATGGGGAACCTTGTCAAACGCCTTACTGAAGTCCATATAGATCACATCTACTGCTCTGCCCTCATCAATCTTCTTTGTTACTTCTTCAAAAAACTCAATCAAGTTTGTGAGACATGATTTTCCATGCACAAAGCCATGTTGACTATCCCGAATTAGTCCTTGCCTTTCCAAATACATGTACATCCTGTCCCTCAGGATTCCCTCCAACAACTTGCCCACCACCGAGGTCAGGCTCACCGGTCTATAGTTCCATGGCTTGTCTTTACCGCCCTTCTTAAACAGTGGCACCACATTTGCCAACCTCCAGTCTTCTGGCACCTCACCTGTGACTATCAATGGTACAAATATCTCAGCAAGAGGCCCAGCAATCACTTCTCTCGCTTCCCATAGAGTTCTCGTGTACATCTGATCAGGTCCTGGGGATTTATCCACTTTTAACCGTTTCAAGACATCCAGCACTTCCTCCTCTGTAATCTGGACATTTTGCAAGATGTCACCATTTATTTCCCGACAGTCTATATCTTCCATATCCTTTTCCACAATAAATACCGATGCAAAATATTCATTCAGTATCTCCCCCATTTTCTGTGGCTCCACACAAAGGCTGCCTTGCTGATCTTTGAGGGGCCCTACTCTCTCCCTAGTTACCCTTTTGTCCTTAATATATTTGCAAAAACCCTTTGGATTCTCCTTAATTCTATTTGCCAAAGCTATCTCATGTTCCCGTTTTGCCCTCCTGATTTCCCTCTTAAGTATACTCCTACTTTCTTTATACTCTTCTAAAGATTCACTCAATCTATCCTGTCTATACCTGACATATGCTTCCTTCTTTTTCTTAACCAAACCCTCAATTTCTTTAGTCGTCCAGCATTCCCTATACCTACCATCCTTCCTTTTCACCCTGACAGGAATATACTTTCTCTGGATTCTTGTTATCTCATTTCTGAAGGCTTCCCATTTTCCAGCCGTCCCTTTACCTGTGAATATCTGCCTCCAATCAGCTTTCAAAAGTTCTTGCCTAATACTGTCAAAATTGGCCTTTCTTCAATTTAGAACTTCAATTTTTAGATCTGGTCTATCCTTTTCCATCACTATTTTAAAACGAATAGAATTATGGTCGCTGGCCCCAAAGTGCTCCCCCACTGACACCTCAGTCACCTGCCCTGCCTTATTTCCCAAGAGTAGGTCAAGTTTTGCACCTTCTCTCGTAGGTACATCCACATACTGAATCAGAAAATTGTCTTGTATGCACTTAAGAAATTCCTCTCCATCTAAACCCTTAACACTATGGCAGTCCCAGTCTATGTTTGGAAAGTTAAAATCCCCTACCATAACCACCCTCTTATTCTTATAGATAGCTGAGATCTCCTTACAAGTTTGTTTCTCAATTTTCTTCTAACTATTAGGGGGTCTATCATACAATCTCAATGAGGTGATCATCCCTTTCTTATTTCTCAGTTCCACCCAAATAACTTCCCTAGATTTACTTCCGGGAATATCCTCCCTCAGCAGATTTCTTGATCATGACATCAAAATTCCAGAGAAAGAGTTGTGGATTGCGACCAGAGTAGGACTAGAACAAGGGGTGTTTCACGTACCCTACAAAGAGACTGACATAACTGAGGCCCATGTGGGTACCCATAGGCACACCTTTGACTTGAAGGAAGGGAGAGAAGTAAATGGGTAAGTTGTTCAAAGTAAGGGCCAACTCGGCCAGGCAGAGGAGGATGGCAGTGGACGGGGACGGTTCAGACCCTTTTTTTCCAGGAAGCAGAGACCCCTGTGAGCATCCTGAAGAATCCTGTGGTTTGTTAGATTGTCCTACCAGCCAGCCTACCACAGACTATCCTTTTTGCTCTTTTCACCCTCCTACCTGCCCCCATCTCTGTACTGGCTTTAACAAGTAATATCTGTAGTAGTTTTCTGGTTTTGATATTAAACCAGAGATCCTCTCTTTGAAGACGTTGACAAATAGGCTGCATATTTCAAACATTATCTGTTTAGATTTCAGGTTTGCAGTTTACATAATTTTGTTATATTTACTTCCTGTTCTATAAAACGTTTGAAGGGATTGATGTTCATATTACATTGGTTCCATTTATTATACGAATGTCACACACAGCCGATGGATGGAGACTAGGAATTTCCCTCTAGCTTTCAGAAGGTATAAATGTATCTGTACCAGTTCCCTCAGGTCCTCGTCATTATTTCTGATCAAATATATTTAGAATTACTGCTTATCAAAGAATTGCGCCTCCTTTGTGCTTCACTGTGGTATATCCAGTACCACTGATCATGAGACAGATCCAGCATAAGGAAAGACAAATGAGGATTGGTAGCATTGAACTATTTCAAACCAACATTTACCCAGTACAACTTACTGGTATGGGTGTCAAATAATACAAGGTGCCAGCAGTGGTCACCTGGAAATATACTACACTCAAAAGGGCTGCTTCTCTGTAAACAGGTGGACGAGTCCCTGCTTGGAAAGTTGGGGAAAATCACCAAGACATTATAAATTGACTGGCAATGTCAATGCTCTACCCCAGCATTAAGTTATTTAAGAATTCCCCTGCTTGCTTAGTGTAGCAATATCATAAATATGCTTGTGAACATTTATTTGCTAAGTAATTCTGTTAAATTCATGAACACATTGTATGTGGATATATTTTTGATTTTGCTGGATATGTTAAACAGAGGTGAATGGTCCAAAAATTGAGATTATACAATGACCACCGTGTGGAAGCAGATCATACAACCCACACCAACCTTCCGAGAATGACCCAAAACTTCCATTCCTGTAACCCTGCATTTCCCATAGCTAATCCACCTAGCCTGTGTATCTTTGGACTGAAGGAGGATTTTGGAGTACTCAGAGGAAACCCACACAGACATGGGGAAAATGTGCAAACTTCACACAGACAGTTGCCCAAGGGTGGAATGGAACCCAAATCCCTGGTACTGTGAGTTAGCAGGACTAGCCACTGTGCCACCTCTGAAATATGATACTCAGCTAATGATTGTACGGGACTTGGTGAATTGTTTGCATAGCTGAAAATGTGTTGCTGGAAAAGCGCAGCAGGTCAGGCAGCATCCAAGGAGCAGGAGAATCGACGTTTCGGGCATGAGCCCTTCTTCAGGAATGATTCCTGAAGAAGGGCTCATGCCCAAAACGTCGATTCTCCTGTTCCTTGGATGCTGCCTGACCTGCTGCGTTTTTCCAGCAACACATTTTCAGCTCTGATCTCCAGCATCTGCAGTCCTCACTTTCTCCTGGAATTGTTTGCATACCTTTGAATTCTTTCCATTTTTGTTCAGCATTGCACTAATTTCTTTTCTGTGCCTTTTCAAGCCTTTAAGGGAGTGACCTGGTACAGAATAATATATAGCAGGCTCTCATGATCATGCTATTGATTGACAAGCATTGACATTGCACTGAATCACTTGACAAGGAGACGTGACAAGATTTATTTAACTTGAAGGTCCATAAAAATATCATGCTGCTGTATGTGATTTAATAAGAGTGTTTTATTTTGAACCTTGGAATTGCATTTGTCTCTTTCAATTAGTGCTTTAATTATAATGCACACATTAACAAGCATACCCAGTTAATGAACTGCACAGAACATTATAGCAGTAATTTTACAAGTCTGTATTGATGGCAATGTACCTTGCTAGACTTCGAGAAATTTGTGTGAGTTACATATCATTTTCAGTTTATTTAAATTAATCGAGAAATTAAAATTAATAAACAAATCAATGGTTGAGAAAGCATTTTCCAAAATGCATTTCCAGTTTGTGAGCTTGACATTTCTGTGTATAACCATTTCTCTTTACTTTCAAACTGTCACCGTTAATACAGTGTGGTAGAGCTTCCTGCTGATCCCAAATTGCATGATTGTCTCCTTGCCAATTTGATGGGACCAAGGGTATAGCACAGTATGAGTAGTTCTCTAGCGTGCTTTATTTATAATTGTATTACAATCCTCATGGAGAAGCATCATTTCTAAAGAGACCTTAACTTTCCAGCAACCAACACAACAAATCATACAAGAGTAGAGTTTAAGATCTTCACCGTAACATCGGATTAGGCCATTCAGCACTTCAAGCTTGCCCCACAAATCAATAGGATCAAACACTTCAGTTCCTTTTACCTATCCATTTCATAGCCAGAGGCTGAGCTTTCACTTTTCTCTGTGGTAGAGAATTCCAAAAGTTCATCTCTCTAAGTTAAAAACAAAATTCTCCTTACTTCAGACCTAAGTGGGGTCCCTCTTATTTTTAAATTGTGCTTCCTAGTTCTAGATTCCCTAACCAGGCGCAACATCTTAGCTGAATCCATGCTGTCTATTCCTTAAAGAATTTTGTAAGTTTCAATGAGATCACTATTCATTCTTTGAAACTCTTGACAACAGGAGCTCTGTGCTCAGCTGTCCTTCAGATTCAAAAGGAATCTATTCATTTCTCATTCACAGAGACAGTAACTCCAGATGGACGAACCAGGGTATTTACCAAGAAAGCTAAATTTCCATGGATGCTTCCAATTTTCAACATCCACTCTATGTCACCCAGATAATTAGATATCAAATTAATTATTATTTGGATGGTACAGGACTAAAAAAGGCTACGTTCATATTCTTAGGATTCTTTCCACTCTTTTGTAACCCTATCAGCAGAATTTTCTATGCCTTTACTCCATCATGTATTGATCTAATGCCCAGTTTTTTTTTAATAGAAGGTTGATCAAGACAGAGCATATTCCCTGACAATCTTGTTTAAGGCTGGTTCAAATACACGTAAATATATATAGTATAGCAGCACCACAATAAACTCTGGAGGTTGAGGAAGAGATGGTGACATTTTGGTAATGTGCTTAGATTGGTGGTGGCCAGTACCCTTGATTTAGGGGTGGGAATTCCATCATGACAACTAATGGAATCAAAATTTAATTAATAAAAGTGGAACTGAAAGCTACGAGGTAGCAAACCATCAAGCAAATGATTTTAAAGGCTGAATCCTGCCATTTTTTGACCAAGTCTCAGTTTCATTGAGTTTCATGGAGGGATTCTTTGTGGGAACCTGAGCAGTTGAGCAGGATTTCTTACATGATCACCCAAAACTCACCTCACTAACCAGCTGCCCTGCCCTATGGTATCCTTCTCATCCACTGCTAGCTGCATCCGATCACTGGTTGTCGACAGAACAACCTGCAACTGCCAGGATATCCAAGAATAGACACAATCCTTTGTACTGTGCCATTTTTGAACTCCAGCCAAGCACTTAGTTAAGCATTGGCAGTCTGAAATTGTCCCTTACTGTTTGTGTAGTGGCTCAATAGCCACAAGTCATTGCCCCTGACAGCACAGATTTGGAAGAGCATACATTTTGTTGCAGACACAACTGCACATTCAACCTTTCGTCACAACTTAAGAGCTAGGTTGTGTAAATCCCTGGTCCATAGTTGCTTTGCCCATCTAATGAAGGGTTTATGCCATTTATGCCGATTCTCCTGTTCCTTGGATACTGCCTGACCTGCTGTGCTTTTCCAGCATCACACTCTCAACTTTGATCTCCAGAATTTGCAGTCTTTACTTCCTCCATCTTGCAGCCCTTCCAAGTTACTGCCAGCATTGAGAAAGGCCTGACTTGACATCTGACATGATTGTCCCAAATTTCTCTCCATCACATATGTCATCCAGGCCTTAGGTAAATTTCACTACAGTTTCCTTCTTTTTCCTTTCCTAATAAGAACATACATAAGAACATAAGAACTAGGAGCAGAAGTAGGCCATTTGGCCCTTCGAGCCTGCTCCATCATTCAATAAGATCATGGTTTATCTTTTTGTGGACTCAGCTCCACCTACCCACGCTAAAACTGTATCCCTTAATTCCTCTACTTTTTGAAAAATATCCATCTCAACTACTTCACTGGGCTAGGAATTCCATAGATTCACAACCCTTTGGGTGAAGACGTTCCTCCTCATTTTAGTCCTAAATCTACTCCCTCTAATCTTGAGGCTATGCCCTCTTGTCCTAGTTTCACTTGCCAGTGGAAACATCCTCTCTACTTCTATCTTATCTATTCCCTATATAATTTTATATGTTTCTATAAGATCATCCCTCATTCTTCTGAATTCCAATGATTATAATCCCAGTCTACTCAAGTCTCTCTTCACAAGCAAAACAACCTAGTGAACTTCCTCTACACCCCCTCCAGTGCCAGTACATCCTTTCTCAATTAAGGAGTCCAAAACTGCACGCAGTACTCCAGATGTTGCTTCTACAACATCTCTCCTACAGCTGCAACACAACCTCCTTGCTTTTAAATTTAATCCCTTTGGCAATGAAGGACAAAATTCCATTTGCCTTCCTAATTACTTGTTGTATCTGCAGGCCAACCCTCTGTGATTCATGCACAAGAACACCCAGATCCATTTGCATAGCAGCAAGCTGCAACTTTTTACCAATCAAGTAATAATCCTTTTCACTTCTACCTGAGCAGCCTTACAGCCCAGGGGACGCAACATTGAGTTCTCCAATTTTAAATAACTTTCCTCCCCATCCCCAAAACTCCCTTCTCAGCCCCTCCCCATCCCTTCCACTGCTCCCTGCCACCAACAGGATTCATTCCTCCCGTTGACCAACCAGGGTATACCCTTTACTTGTTTTCACCTATCCCCAATTTACCACCCTGCCCCTGCCACCCCCTTTATCTGCAGCTCCCACTACACTCACCCCTAGTGCTGAAGAAGGGTTACACTCAAAACATTGATTTTTCCACCTCCTGATGCTGCCTGGCTTGCTGTATTCTTCCAGCCTCCTGCCTGTCTATTTTGTAGTTCAACCCTCCTGCACACATGCTAACCTGCTGCTTACCTTTTTATTTACCATCATTCTTCCTGTCGTTTTTCCCTTTCCCTTCCCCCAGCCCCTGACTCACAATTTTCTTCTTCTTTCCCAACAAGGTACTTACACTTGTCACATTAAGTCAGCAAATTTTTAGGTGTTAACTTTTTTTCTTGCAAAGGTGTGAGTTTAAGAAAAGGTTAAAGACCGTAAAACATTTAGGAACCAAAAATCACACTACTCATAATCTTAATAGAATCACAGTTGATGGTTTTGATTTTCTTTATGTCCTGGTGTTCCTAGGCATCCCAATACCTACATGCCACAAAAGATTTGTTATTAAATGTTGCCTTTTCCCTCTATATCAGGTTAGGAGTGAAAGATTTAAAAACAAATCTTTTGTGGCATGTAGCTATTGCTGGCTGGGCCAGCAGAGGAAATGTGGCAACATGAATTGCACACTATGATTAGAGGAAAGTGTTGGATTATTGTGCAGAGTGCAAACCAGACAAACAGTGTACTTTTATGATAGTTTTTTTGACAGCAGAATATGTGACAAAACCTTTTGATAGAAACAAGGATTAAACTCGATTTAAAATTTAGAATCTTTGCAAACAACAGCTGCAGGAAAATTTAAAAACAATTTTTTAAAAATCTGTAAAGTCAAGAGTGGCAAGATGACTCTTCTAAATCCAGAATGGTTCTAATCCCTCCCCTCTACCTTCTCACAGCCATGTTTCAATCCCGGCCCCTGCTCCACACACTAGGGTCAATATAATTCCCCTAACATTCATTACTTGACAATTATTAACTTACTCACGTAACGCAAAACTAATTTAGCTGAAATACTGTTTCTTGCTAACTGTGTGTTAATAAGGCATTATAATGCATCATGGCATTATGGGAGAAAAGAATTTGCAATAACACCTAATATCAATCTCCTTATATATGCTGTTTACTTTACTAACAAAGAACAAATATCAAGAGGCAGGAGTAGAGTTAGCTTGGATTACACGGGCACTAGTCAGACAGCTGCAAATTTTGTGCTTCGTTGCCCACCATATGCTTTGCCAAGAAAGAGGTCAGACCAAGAATTAGCCTAGTAATGGGAATTTGAACAGCTCCTTAGCATGACCAACTGCTTCATCAACTAAATGAAATTGCACTAGCTCACCTGTCCTTAATTTACTATTTTAAACAGGAGGAGGAATGGGGAGAGTAAGGTGTGTCGGTGTAAGTTTGAGGTAGTAATGGTCGGAAAATAATACATTTTCTTCCTCAGAGTATTAATTTTATTGATGATATGAGTTAGTTAAATTGATAGGTGAAAAGAAAAATGGATGGAATCATGATCCTCATGTTAAGTACATTGGTTCAAATACCTAGTTACATGGAACAGAAGAGAGAATGTATTATTTAACTGCATATCTCTTTACCAGTGATGCACAATTTAGTAATGTGCACTACAGGAGAGTGCAGTTAGGGAACTCCAGCTACTTACTAAGATTCTTTCAGCAGTACCAATCACCCTCATACCCATGACCATCATAACAATGGCAGCAGTTCCAAAGGCTCATCAACACTTCAGATTTCCCTTCCAATCACTACCCTGATTCAAACATAGCAGTTCAGTCCTTTCATTGTGGCTGATTCCAAATTTTAGAAATTAAGAGTACTACAGGAATATCTTCACCAGATACACTACAGTGTTCAAAAAGCCAAGGGCAACTAGAGAGAGGTTAGTAATGTTGGGTTTATAAGCCATGTATCCCACAATAAAAGAAAAAATATATAGATCATGAAAAACAAGAATGAAGACAGATCATTCAGCATTTGAAAAGATAGAAGTATGGGTAGACTAAAATAGACTAATTGATAAATATACAGTAGTTAGATGGTCAGGTGGGTGTGCATAGCTATGTAAAATGTGCATTTTACTGTCAGATAGTCACAGACACTATTAAATATCAATTTTGGTGCAGCAAATTTCATCTTTGAGAAAAGAAAAGGAAAAAAACTGTTAAAACTCATAAACAACATTAAACTTACCCAATAATTTTGGATTGAGTTGTTGGCTATCTTATTTATCTAAGAGTAATGCAAAGATAGATATAAATTCAACAGGTTTTTTTTGCATGACTAAAAACATATTAGAAAATTCTCAAACTTCCAACAGACACATATTCCGTGCTTAGGAATGCATTTCTATTTTCTTGTGACTTCTTTCTCTGACAGTCAGGAATCAGTCTCTTTACTCAACAGCTTCTCCCATAGGCTAAAGCAATCAAATATTGTATAAGGATCTGTGATCAGGCAAGCTTAGTTAAATACCAAAGAACTTGCTTGGTGTTTTGGTATTGCTTATATTACAGAGTACAGTCAAGATATTAAGTTGTTCAGACATTAACTATGTTTTCCAATTGATTGACATTAAGTATTACATACAGGATTCTAAATTCCAAAATACTGTCTAATTTCAAATATGTTATGGTTGCGATATAAACCTGCCTCTGTAAATAACTTTCTCTCTCTGGAAAAAACCATGTAAGCTCCAAAAAATCAACAAATATTGTGCAAGAGACAACTTAAAGCAGTTTTCCAAGATAAAATACCATTGGGAGTGAAGGGGTGCTCTGCATCAGTGAACTGCAACATCTAATTATCAAGTATTTCAGGTTTTATTGAATTTGTCAGCTCTTTAGAAAATGCTGTTTTTGTGCGACTAAAGATTGAAGGTTTCACTTACCATTTATTTTCTGCCTTCAGAAACCAATGAATACCTTTATCTATCAGTAATTTCGAGAGACAGTTCTGGTGCTATGACTGGTAAAGTTGCTGCCCACCCCAATCAGATGGCTGTACTGATGGTTCTTCTGGTGGGTGGAAAATAAAGATTACTTTTGGATTTTAGAAACCTCATTTTACAATAAACGTAAAAAAAGTCTGCCTTTTGACATTTGTTGCTGCAACCTAGAGGAAGTGAGTCAAAGATATTCTTTCCAGTATTAGCAAAACTGCTTTTTTTGCAGCTGGATAAATAAACCAAAACATTGCAACCGAAATAGATGACATTGTCATCACCTTCATATGAAGTACACAGCACTCCAGCATATAACTCGTTAAAAACCTTGATTGAATTGCGACTATGTGGCTTTGCTCAATTAGATCTGTTAACAATTACAAGGCCAACTTGAGAAGGGTGAAGTGCAATATATTAATGGCATATATTATCACTGACTTTTCCAAATGGCTAGCCAGAATGTCCACAGGGATGATAAATTTCTCAAGGAATCTCAATCATTAAAACTGCGATTGACAAGGGGAAGATGAACCGTGAATCTCCTCAAAACCTTCTGCAGTGAGTGAACATAATCTAGCATAGGGGAATATTAGGCTGGTTGATGCTATCTCTTTTATTTTGTCAGTTTCTGCCATGAATCAATTTTACTGATACCACTAGCATCACAGAGATCTACAGCAGAGATAAAGGTCTTTTGGCCCATTGTGTCTGTGCTGGTTAAAAACACTACCTAACTATTCTAACCCCATTTTTCAGCACTTGGCCCATAGCCTTGCATGTCTCTACAAGACAAGATCATATCTAAATATTTCTTAAATGTTTGTGAGGGTTTCTCCCACTACAACCCTTACAGACAGTGAGTTCCAGATTCCCACTGTGTAAAAGAGTTTTTCCTCACATCTCCACTAACTCTTCTGTCCCTCACCTTACATTTATGTCCCTTAATCAATGATCCTCCATCTACTTGATTAATGCCCCCCAAAATGTTATGCATTTCAATCATGTGCCCTCTCAATCTCCTCTGCTTAAGGAAAACAGTCTATCCAAATTCTCTGTAACTGAAACTCTCCAGCTGATGCCAGCATCCTGGTAAATCTTTCTTGCACACTCTCCAATGCTATCACATTCCCTCTATCATGTGAATTCCAGAAATGCACACAATACTCAAGCTGGAGCCTGAACAATGTTTATACAGTTCAAGCATCACCTCTCTGCGGTTAAAGTCTATGCCTTAGCTATTTTTTGTAATTCTTGGGATATGGGCATCAGTAGCGGGGCTAGTATTTATTGCCCATATAATACAATATCCTTTTATTGTCACATGAGCTCCATTGTAGGAATACAGTGAAAAACATTTACAGTATCTGCTTTCTTATGGTGACATCTCAGGTACAACTTCTGAGTACAGCAGAGGAATAAAAGTAGTTGCATCACTTACAGAGTTGAAAAATAAGTTAAAAATAGGACAACAATTAAAGGGTTGTCATTACAGTAAGGTAAGGAACTTCAAATAGACATTACAATGTAGCAACTCAGCGCAGGGCCTTGCACATGGTCTGACTGCCTGTGCCAGACCCCAGCCCAACAGCCACTCCCACTCCACTCCAAGGCCCAGTTGCTCCACACCTGCACTCAGCTTCTCCAAGGTAAGTGCCAGGACTCCCTTCACTCTCCCTGTCTCCCGCTGGGACCCGCTACCTGTGCAATGCTCTGGGGCTGCTTCCCCACTTGCTGCTCCAGAGCTGCTTCACTGTGCTGTACCAGGGTTCACACCCCACGCACTGATCCAGGGCTCACTGCTCACGGTTTACTGGGGCTTAACATATGATGATCAGCTGAGGATGCTTGGATTGTAATCATTAGAGTTTAGAAGGTTAAGGGGAAATCTAATAGCAGCTTACAAGATAATGCATGGCTTAGAAAGGATGGACGCTGGGAAGTTGTTTCCGTTAGGCGGGGAGACTAAGACCCGTGGGCATAGCCTTAAAAGTAGAGGAGGTCGATTTAGAACAGAAATGAGGAGACATTTCTTCAGCCAGAGACTGGTCGGCCTGTGGAATTCATTGCCATGGAGCACAGTGGAGATCGGGACATTGGGTGTCTTCAAGGCAGAGATTGATAAATTCTTGATCTCACAAGGAATTAAGGGCTATGGAGGGTGCGGGTAAGTGGGATTGAAATACACATCAGACATGATTAAATGGCAGAGTGGACTCGATGGACTGAATGGCCTTGCTTCCATTCCTATGTCTTATGGCTTGTGGCCCATGAGCTTTTCCAGGTCTCGCTGCTCTGCGGACTTGCTGCTGGCACCTGCTGCTGGGCCAGTATTTGCCTCCAGTGCTGAGGAGAGAGGAGAAGAAAAAAGAGAGAAAATAAAAGAAAAAGAAAGAACAAGAACTGGTGGAGCTGAGGAGCCCTGACAGGAGCATCCTCCTTTGCTGACATCTTGATCCAAGACTGATTGCCCGGAGTTAAGTGCCAAGCACATTGCTGTAGTTCTGGAGTCACATGTAAGCCACAACAGATAAGGATGGCAGATTTTCTTCCTTAAAGAATATTAGTGAACCAGATAGGTTTTTCCTGACAATTGACAATGGGTTCATGATCCTCAGTTCCAGATGGTGAATGAATTCAAATTCTATCATTAGTCATGACAGGATTTGAACCCAGGTTCCCAGAATATAACTTGGGTCTCTGGATTACTACTCTACCATTAGGCATTCACCTACTCCTAAAAGCATGTATCCTATATGTCTTCTTTAATACTTTATCCACTGTCTTGTTACCTCAAGGGACTGGTGGACATGGACACCAAGTTTTCTGATCATCAGTGCTTCCCAAGGTTCTACCATTCATCATGTATTCCTTTGTCATACTTGTCTTGCACAAAAGCAACAACATAAAGTTGCCCAGATTGAATGCCACTTGCTGCTGATTAGCCTATCTGACTTGTCTGTCTAAGTTCTCTTGTAGTCTAAGGCAATCTTCCTTCACCAATTTTTGTTGCACCAGCAAACTTACTGATCAGCCTGCCTATATGCAAGTCTAAATTGTTTACATAAAACACAAACAGGAAGGCCCCAACACTAACCCCTGTGGGACCCCACTGGACACAAAATTCCAGTTTGAAAAACAACCCTCCACCAACACCCTCTGCTTCCTGCTATTCAGCCAATTGTGGTTCCAATTTGTCGAATTTCCTTGGATTCCATGGGCTCTTAGCTTTGCTATCAATCTCCCATGTGCAATCTTATCAAAAGCTATGCTGAAGTCCAATTAGACAACAGTACGTTAAAAGTATTGCCCTCATCAATACACCTTGTTATGTTTTTGAAAAAGTTATTCAAATTGGTTAGACAACACCTCCCCTTAACAAACCCATGCTGACTGTTTTTGATTAATCACTGTTTCTCCAAATGCAGATTAATTCTGTCCCTCAAAATTGCTTCCAATAGTTTCCCCACCACCGAGGTTAGATTAATTGCCCTGTAATTTCCTGGTTTATCCCTTTCTTCCTTCTTGAATAATGGTACTACGTTATCTATCTTCCAGTGGGCGGCACGGTGGCACAGTGGTTAGCACTGTTGCCTCGCAGCGCCAGAGACCCGGGTTCAATTCCCGCCTCAGGCGACTGACTGTGTGGAGTTTGCATGTTCTCCCCGTGTCTGCGTGGGTTTCCTCCGGGTGCTCCGGTTTCCTCCCACAGTCCAAAGATGTGCAGGGCCAGGTGAATTGGCCATGCTAAATTGCCCGTAGTGTTAGGTAAGGGGTAAATGTAGGGGTATGGGTGGGTTCGCTTCGGCGGGTCGGTGTGGACTTGTTGGGCCGAAGGGCCTGTTTCCACACTGTAATGTAATCTAATCAGTCCTCCACCAGTGACCAGAGAGGAATTGAACATTTTTACAAGTGCCCCTGTTATTTCCTCCCTTGCCTCGCTCAACAACCTGGAATGCATTTCATCTAACCCTGGAAATGTATTTATTTGTAAGTCATTCAAAACATCCTTTCTATCTGTGCTAATTCCTTTGATCATATCTATATCATCCTCTCACGAGTGAAAACCAACACAAAGTATTCATGTAGAAGTTTCTTTTAATGGGCCTTACTATTTCCTTTGTTTTTGTTTACTCTTAAATTAACCTGTTAAAGAACATATGATTTCAATTTATTTTAACTGAAATTATGTTTTCATATCCCTTTTAGCTTTCTTAAACTCCCTTTTAAGTTCCTGTATGCACATTCTAAGGTTTCTGCTGTTTTGAGTTATCAGTCTGTCTTAAGCCTCCCTTTGTCTATTAATCCAATGCTTTATATCCCGTGACTACAGGATTCAAGTAGTCAAGGGTAGATGAGACTTTGTATCAGAAGAAATAACTATTAGTAAAACTTGGTGTAGCTCAACCTTTCAAATACTTTCCTGGACCAAAGGCTTAAGACTCCACAGCGAGTCTGAAACAAAAACAGAAAAATGATGGCAATTCACAGCGTGGCCTTAAGCGTCAAGAAAGAGAAAAGTCAAGGTTAGTGTTTTAGATACAAACCTTCACATTTGCAAGATAAGTCCTGAAAGTAATCATTTACTTTTACAGATACCCAGATGGCCACTTGTTCAGCTGTGGCATTATCACTTCTGTGTCAAGAATCTGTAGGTTTACAAGCCCTTTCCAGAGACTTGTTTGTAAAACTTTGAAGGCTGAAACTCCAGAACTGCACAGAGGGAGTTCTGCCCCATTGGAGATGTCACCTCATGAATGTGGTATTAAAATCCATTTGCTCCCTGACATGGATGCAAAAGATCCCAAGGTACAATTTCACAAAAGACTGAACTCCCTGGTATTCACATCAATATTTATCCTTCGATCAGCATCAGTAAAACAGGTTATCATTCATTATTGTATTGATGCTTGTGGTTGTTTGCTGTGGTTGTGTTTGTTTTTTACATTCCGCATAATATATGTGAGGGTGGCACGGTGGTTCACTTGTTAGTACTACTGACTCACAGTGCCAGGGACCTAGTTTCAATTCCAGCCTCGGCTGACTGTATGGAGTTTGTGCATTCTCAAGGAGAACCCCATATCTGCATGGGTTTCCTCTGACAGTCCAAAGATCTGCAGATTAGGTGAATTGGCTCTGCTAAATTATCCATAGTGTTCAGGGATGTGTAGGCTAGGTGTATTAGTCAGGGGAAATGTAGAGCAATAGGGTAGGGAATAGGTCTGGGTGGGATACTGTCAGAGGGTTGGTGAAGACTTGTTGGGTCAAATGGCCAGTTTCCACACTGTAGAGATTCTATGATATATTTTAAATGGACCATATCGGTGGTAAGGTATTTGGATACATCTGGAAGTGAAAGTTTTTATTTATTTTTTATTTTCTGCACTTAACATTCTGAAATATCTAAAAATCAATCTGACACACATCTGTCCTAGAAGCCTATAGGCCAACAGCTGACAAGCATGTGAAGGTGAGAACTGAAGCCAGTGGCAAAACTGCTACTCTACATCTGTTCTCAGCCTGAAACCTGTGAAATAATCTCACTAATTGGAAAATTCTCCAGTATCAACACAAAATATGAGTAAAACAATAATTGCAAATAAATCATTCTAATGCAAATGCATCCTTTGAGTAAATGATGTGAGGATCCAATGAATGTTAACCTTTCATTCAGTCTTTCGTCATGTGCACATTCCACTAGGAATAAAGGTATGAATGTAGCCGATGCTATAAACTCATATTGTAAACCATGGATTAAACACTCTAACCATAGGAATGTTACCTGGTTACCCATTGTTACTTCAGTGGAAATTTCAAACCAACAGGGTGTAGAGGGATTGCTATTTGCAGCTTATTTCATTTGTTGCCAGTCTCCTTACCAAAGCTATGGTTGGTGATCAGTGTCAACATCATGGAATTTCAGGATGTTCAGAGCCATAATAGAACTGTTGGATATTTGGAAATGCTTTTGGCAACACCATTTATTACTGTTTTATAAGTCTTTCCTCTGTCTGACCTTCTACTTTATGTGAATGGTATTGGTCACTAGCAGAATTATCCAGTAGAGACTTTAGCTTCGGAGGCCATTGATGTTTTCAATAATTTTACAGAAAGCAAATTGGAACTTTGTTTAAGATTTTAGTAAGGCCTTCAACAAGGTTCTGCATGCTTAGTAAGGTTAGATCACATGGAATCCAGGGAGATCTAGCCAATTGAATACAAAATTGATTTGATGGTAGGCGACAGAGGGTGGTGGTACAGGATTGTATTTAGGCTGGAGGGCTGTAACCAGTTGTGCGCCACTAGGATCAGGGCTGGGTCCACTACTGTTTGCCATTTATATAAATGGTTTAGATGAGAATATCGGAGACATAATTAGTAGGCTTGCAGATGACACCAAAATTGGAACTATGGTGGACAGTGAAGAATGTTATCTAAGACTCTAACAGGATCTTGATCGACTGGGCTAATGGACCGAGCAATGGCAGAGGGAGTTTAATGCAGATAGATGTGCGGTGTTGCTTATTGCTAAGACAAACCAGGGTAGGATTTAAACAGCTAATGGTAAGGTCCTGGGGAGTGTTGTTGAACAGAGAGACTCAGGGGTGCAGGTATATAGTTCCTTGAAAGTGGTATCACAGATAGACAGGGTGAAGAAGGCGATTGACATACTGGCCGTCATTGGCCAGAGTACTGAGTATAGGAATTGCAACATCATGCTATGGTTGTACAAGACATTGGTAAGGACACATTTGGAATACTGTGTACAGTTCTGATCAGCCTACTATAAGGAATGATGTTATTAAACTGGAAAAAGGTTGTTACAAGGTTGTTACCGAGATTGGAGGGTTTGAATTATAAGGAGATACAAGGTTGTTACCGAGATTGGAGGGTTTGAATTATAAGGAGAGGCTGGATAGTGTGAGACTTCTTTCCCTGGAGTGTATGAGATGGAGGGGTGATCTTTCAGAGGTTTATCAAATCAAGAGAGGCATAGATAAGCTGAATAGCCAAAATCTTTTTCCCAAGGTAGGGGAGTCCAAAACTGGAGGTGAGAGGGGAAAGATTTAAAAGGGCCTTGAGGAGAAACTTTTTTTACATGGAGAGAGGTGTATATATATATATAGAAGGAGCTACGAAAGAAAACGGCAGAGGTGAGTACAATTACAATATTTAAAGGATATTTGGACAGGTCCATGGATAGGAAAGGTTTAGAGGGATATGGGTTAAACAAAGGCAAATAGGACTAATTCAGCACAGATGGGTTATACTGAAGGGTTTGATTCTGTGCTGTGCTCACTAATTGATTGAATTTACACTTCGTCATTTCTAGTACTGATGTTCAAAATCAAAAATTATATAGTGTTTTTAGTGTGAAACCGATTGCCTTTACCCTGACATTGAAATACAGGATGGAGTAACATTTTAAATGTAGCAATTTTTGTGTGTAAAATACAATTTGATAAAAAACATTTTTTAAAATCTTATTGTTGATAGCTAGTTTTGCAAACCAATTCATAATACTGCGTTAGTTTGTTTTGCTTATATGCACATATTATTGAATGCATAAAGGTTGAGTTCATCTTGGGTATTTTGATGTACTTATTTAGCTCTGGGCTGATGATCCACAAAAGTAAAATCTCTGTCTTGGAAATGTGCAGCACTGTAGAATCAGCAAATCACTCACTTGGATATTAAACAAACATTGTGAACTACACTAAAAAAAATCTAAGAGGTGAATCTTTTCTAGCTGGGAGCACAGAAATTATCAGGTGCAAAATAAACAGTAATGCTGAAAGCTGGTTTTCATATAATTAGCTGTCTTATTCCAAAATGTGTATAATTTGGCTGATTAGTCTCTGTGTGGAATTGATCCACTTATTGTGTGTGACCTACTTTTTATGTTTGCGCTGCCAATGGGGAGCTTCAGTCGCTGGCTGTGCAAATTGTAGATTACACATTGTGCATGCACAGTTCATGAATCTCCATATCTAATGAATGGAGAATTAGGGACACAGCACATTAAATCCAATATACAGGACTCCAGGGCAAGTCTCCTGCCTGGTCATGAGAGTATAGAATTTTACTCTTACAATACAGAAGAAATACAATACAATAAAATATACAATAAAATATATTAAAGGATAAAGAATCATGTCTGAATCTACTCTTTGAAAAAATGCTGTCCAGTTACTCTCCATTATTTCCACATTACCCTTCAAAGCTTTCCTTTTTACATTTTTGGCCAGTTAAAACTTCTGAGTTATGATAGGGCTCAAGAAATAAATGTAACAATATAAATGGGTACAAAATTAACTGCATGATGGAAAACGGAGATTATTCAGTAAACTGTTTGGGACTGAAGGAAGGTTTGCTGTGGGGTCCTCCAGGGATTAGTGTTAGGACCTTTGTTATTGACCTCAACTTTGGTGAAGAGGATTCATTTTCAATGTATGATACAAATCTTGGTTGTGTTGTGAACTGTGAGGAAGAAACTTCAAAAGAATTTTGACAGGCTGATGGAGTGGGCAGCCAGGTGGAAGATAAAATGTAACACAGCAAAATTAAATTATTTATTTTGTAGTTCAGCACAATGAGACAATATTAAAAAGAAGACATACTTTCTAAAGTAGAGGCTGGAATAGAAGGCCCTGAGTTAATAACAGCATTATTGAATGAAGGTAACCTGGCAAGTTGAGATATCAGTTAATGAAGCAAACAGAATTCTGCATTTTATACATGTAGGTATGGAGTTCAAAAGCAAGGCATTTATGGAGAACTTGAATAAAACACTTATTAATCCCCAACTGGAATACTGCATCCAGCTCTGGGTGCTAAACATTACAAAGGGTGTGAAATAATGAAAGACAGTGTGGACAATATTCTTGGAATAAAGCAGCTATTGAGATAGATTGGAGAATTTAGGACTGTTCTGTCTGTACAGTAAATTGAAAGGAGATTGAATGAAGCCTTCAAAATTCTGAGAGGTCTGGATTACTTTTCCTGAGTAAATAGAGAGAGACTGAACCCATTGGTGTCAGGATCAAAACTGATTGGGTCCAGATTTAAGATAAAACAGCAAGGTGACGTGATCTAGGCATCCAAAAGGGAAGTGGATAATTTTCTCTAAAGAAAGGACATGGTAGGCTATAGGGCAGATGTTGGAAGAGTGGCGCTAGATTACTAGCTCAGACTCAATGGGCTGAATGGTCTCTTTCCATGTTGTCACCATTCTGTGATTTCATGATCCATCCTATGATTCTTTGATCATGGCTCTATTAGTTGAAAAAGGGCTATCTTGCCTAATTCCACAAACCAAGTCTGCTCTGTGCATCTTACATTAGCTATGCAATTTTTTTGTGTACTGAGGGTTTCTGTCTCTAATACCCTTTCAAGAAATGAATTCAAAACTACTGGTATCATCTGGGTGAAATCATTTCACCTCAATCACTCTCTAACCTTTGGCAATAAATTTAAATCTACACCTCTAGCTATTGATGACTCTGCTGAGGGAAATGGCTCCTTGCCACATGCCCTCTGCAGGCCCTTATAATTTTATCAACTTCAATTTATTATTCCTTCAGTTTCTTCAATTCCTAGGAAAACAACTTCTGCTTAACCAACATTCCTCCACCAATTTTCCATTTCTCCATAAATGTTCATTGTATCTTATCTGCTGTAATCATATCCTTCTTGAGTACAATGAAAAGATTTTACACTCTCTAGCTGCAGCCTGTACTGTGATCATTCAGGTTTGAGTTAAGAAAAAGCTTGTAGGAGTTAGGTCGATTTTATCACAGAGACTTCTGGAAAGCACAAACTTGCTGAGGCTTGTGCTTTCCAGAAGACTCTGTGATAAAATAGGTCATAGTCGACCATCTGTAAACAGTTGCAGTAATGCAATAACTTCATATTGTTGACTCAACAAGACTCTTCGAGATAGAGCAGAAAGGTGGTTAGCCTCATTCACATAAATCCACTTCAGGCTTGGCAGAGCCCACACATATTCCTGCCTGCTCTTGTATTCAGTGACTGATCTAATGAAAGAAATCATTCCATATGCCTGGAAATATAGCTGTTGAGTTCTACATTCAGAAGTATAACTTTGTTTGGATTGAAATTGAAATACAATCATATGCAAATGTCTCCCACCTACAATCATTACAGTAGAAAAAGAAGACAGCTTGCCAGGGGTTCTGAAGAAGCTAATAGCAGATTGTGGACAGGAACTGAAAAAAACAAGTAATGTAAGTAAAACAACAGAGATGAGGAATTAAAGGGTGACAAATTCCCAGGACCTGATGGTTTCAATCTGACAGTGTTAAAGGAAGTATGTGAGCATATTGTAGATGTCAAATTTTCAGATTTTCCTAGATAAAGGAGTCATCTCTGTGGATTGGAAAATTGCATATATCACTCTGCTTTTTAAGAAGAGCGAAAGAGAAAACCCAGGAAATTAGAGACCAGTTCACCGATCATATGTGATGAGGAAATTGTTGAGTTCTATAATCAAAGACACCCTGAAAACTTTCATGACAAGTAAGCCATGCCTGACAAATCTCCTTGAATGTTTGAAGAGGTGACTAAGGTAGTAGACAGTTCAGGCAGTATCCAAGGAGCAGGAAAATCGACGTTTTGGGCAAAAGCCTGATGAAGAGCTTTTGCCTGAAATGTCGATTTTCCTGTTCCTCGGATGCTGTCTGAACTGCTGTGCTTTTCCAGCACCACTCTAATCTACAATCTGGTTTCCAGCATCTGCAGTCCTTGTTTTTACCTAGTAGACAGAGAATGTCTATGGATATTTGTGCTGCATGGTAGCCCAGTGACTAGTACAGCTGCTTTAAGCTCCAGGGACCCAGGTTTAATTCCAGCCTTGGATGACTATCTGTGTGGAGGTTGCAAGTTCTCCTGTACCCATTCGGGTTTCTGCCAGGATCTCCGAATTCCTCCCACAGTCCAAAAATGTGCAGTTAGTAGGATTTTCCTTTGTGAATTGTCGCATTGTGCCCAGGGATGTGCAGGCTAGGTAGATTAGCCATGATAAGCGCAGGGTATTGGTGCTAGGTTTAGGTGGGCTGATGTTTGGCAGATCCAATTCAATAGGCTGAATGGTTTCACTGTAGAATTCTATGCTGCTTTTATGGACTTGCAGAAAGTATTTGATAAAGTTTGATAAATTTAATAAGAGATTATTACCTCAAAATTTGAAGGCCAGTTACTGACATGGCTGGGAAACTGGTTGAATGGCAAGTGGGATAATGGTTAGGTTAGGTCAAAATGCCAGTAGTGTGTCACAAGGATCTGTGGGAGGGAATAATTGTTCACATTATTTTTAAATGCTTGGATAATGGCATAGAATGTTATGTATCCAAATTTGCTCATGGCATAAACTTAGGGGGCTTGTAGACATTGTAGATCATAACTTAGAACTGTAAAGTGATATTAATAGACTAAGTGAATATGAGATGGAATTCAACATAGGTAAGTGGGAGAATATCCATTTTGGACTGAAAAAGGATCAATCTATGTACTTTCTAGATGGAATTAAATTATATACAGTGGTTGTCCAAAGAGACTTGGTGTTCAGGTGCATGGATTTTAAAATATCATAAATAGGTACAGAAAAAAATCAAGAAAGTTAAAGGTCTGTGGGTCTTTATACCTAGAGGACTGGAATACAAGGATATAAAAGTTATGCTGCAGGAATACAAAATCCTAGTTACACTCCACTTGAAATACTGCGAGCAGACTTGGGTCCATACCTCAGGAATAATCTATTGGCAATCGAAGGAGTATGATATAGGTGTACCAAAGTGAAACCTAGCTTTCAAGGGTTAAGTTATGAGCAATGATTATACAAATTAGATCTCTTTTTTCTAGAATTTAGAAAGTTAAGGGATGTTCTGATCGAAGTCTTCAAGATATGAACAGGAAATGTCAGAAACCATTTCCACTGGTAGAGGATTCTAGAACTAAGGGGCATAGTATGAAAAATAGGGCCAAACATTTTGGAAGTGCAGCAAATATATATATATATGGCAGAATATTTGAAGACACACTTTGAACTCCAAGAAACGATTACATATCAACTGTATATATTCATTATTCAGGACTAAACTGAAAAACATTCATTGATTAATACAAACCATCATTCACTCAGCTCACAGTAATCCTTGAATTTGTGTAATTAAAGTATGATCTAATTCAAGACAGGATTAGATTCGGCATGAGAAATGCTGCAATGAGAGCAATCCTACTAAGGGAAGAACTTATCCTCTGGAGAGCAATTGACATGTATGGAAGAGCTAAGGTTGCAAATCAACAGCTCAAAAATATTCATGGCAGAATAGATCAAATTTTGCATAATGCTGATAGACATTCCAGGTGCTAAGGGCAAGATAAGCAAGAACAGAAAGCAGGGTGCAAACAGTGCAGGGAACATCATACAAAAGAGAAGAACATATATCAAAAATGGGAAAGTAATGTTTTAAATTCAAGGAGTTGAAGCATTTTTCATACTAGGTCCAGCTAAAAAGAAGCACAACAAGCAGGGACAGTTGACCACTGGAGAGATAATGGCTGATGATTCTAATGAATCATTCTACAGCATATATTTCAGTCAGATTGATAGGTGATATGTCATTGCGACTGTGGAATAAGAACTGCAAATGGAGAACATCAGGTCATCATAAAGTGTAGGCCTGTTGCAGCAACGTGAACAAGGATCTGGAGTTCCTGAAAATGGATAGCAAGCAATTGCCACTTTTTTTCAGCCAGAGAAAGTCTAAAATGGTCACCTTTAATGCACCAAAAGAGATTTACAAAGTGTGGCAGTCGGCTTAGGATGTGTCCCAGAAGAATAACATTTCAGTGCAGATGAGATTGTAAGACCAACTCAGTATCTGACAAGTAATGGCCAAAATGAATGAAAACCTAGAAGAGCTGGAAAAGGATGGTGCAACCAAGAAATTTTCAACTCCTACAATGTGGAATTTGCAGAATGGTAGCAGTGAAACAACCCAGAAAGGTAAACATATATATCAATTGAGAGGATTTAAAGAAAGCTCTGAAAAAATCTTACTGCCACATGGCAACCATCAAAAGACAATTTGCTACAATTTGCAAAGGCAAGTATCTTCCCCACTGCAAATGTGAAGGATTGTTACTGGAAAGTGAAGTTCGATTAAAGCAACAATTATATTTTGATCAGTCTTAAGGTAATACAGATGGCTGCATGTGTCACTGGACATGTTCACTGCTCCAGAAGAGTATCAATGCAGACAACATGAGACAGTGGATCAAAAGCAAGATTGAATAATGCAAAAAGAACAAAGATGCCAGAAATCTGAAACAGATATTGCTGGAGAAACTTAGCAGTTTGACAGCATCAGTGGAGAAAAAGCAGAGCTAAGGTTTGAAGTCTAATGACCCTTCTTCAGAATTATATTGGATGATTTGCTAGATTATGGTTGCAGAGACTCAGTGAAAGAAGCCACTGCTGACCATGATCAAAATCTATAGTATCTATTTGAAAGAGCTCACCAGGTGAACCAGAAGCTGGAATTAAAGATTGCAATTTAAGATGCCCAAAGTCAAACACATAGACTCTGTACTCACAGCAAAAAACATTCATTTGGACCATGAAATTGTGAGTGTAGTAGGAGCAGTGCATCGACCAAAGATGGCAAAAATTTTGTCCACTTTGTTGTCAGATTTTGAACCATTGCAACAACTAATGGCCAAGGACGTGCGTTGCTGTTGGGGTACAGAACAAAAGGCAGCATTCACTAAAAGCTAGCAACAAGTGATGACAACACCAGCGCTGAAATACTGCAAAGTAAATGATGAAATCACCCTGCATTGTGACACTAGTGAATCAGGACTTGGACCAAATGCTAATGCAGCAAGGACAGTAGGTTGTTTATGCAACCAGGATCCTAAAATACACAGAATGATGTGCTCAGACAAAACAAAGAATTCCTGGCTGTTATCTTTACTTGTGATCATTTTAGTCAATACCTAAGTAAGGGACAAAGCTGTAGTTGAGTCACAGCATTTTCCTCAAGCCACTATTATCTGGTCCAAAGAACATCTGCAAATAATGTTTCACTGGATACAGAAATATCATAAGGTTGTACCATACAAGAAAGTAATGCAGATGTACACTGCAGAGACAGCAGAACCCATCACTGTGCAATACATTTGTGACATAGCCATGGACTGTATTAGATCAAGAAGCTGAGACACCACCATATTCACAAGGACAGTTAGAGATAGGTAGTGAGTGCTGGCTTTTCCAGCTATATTCAAATTCCATAAAATAATCAAAAATAAACAAATAGGGTCTATTTAATTTTTATGTCCTTTTTTGTCATTTACTTTGCATTATCCTTTCAGGTAAATGCATATTGATGGCAAGATCAGAATTTAATGACCCTCATCATCTTATGCTCTTGAACTGCACAACTTGTTAGGCCATTTCAGTTATGAGTCATCCTCATTACTGTGGATCTGGAGTCACAAGTAAGTCTGGTTAAGGACAGCAGACATGATTCACTAAAAGAAAATAGTGATCCTGATGCTTTTCAATGACTAAATCGATAGCTGTTTCATGGTCACCATTACATAGACTAACTTCTAATTCCAGAGTTAGTAATTGAATTGAAATTCCACCAAGAGATAGGATTTGCACCCGTGCCCACAATATTGGCTGAGGCCTTCGGATTACTAGGCTACTGACATCGTCATTATATTGTGACCATTCAGATGATTGGCTATCATTGTCATTTGTAGTTTGTGGGCAAGATTTTAAAACAATGTGGTGACTCCTCTTTCTGAAGATAGCTGTTTTCAAATTCCCCATTCTTTTGTGAATACAGCTATTATTAGAAGGAACCTTTCATCATAGTAAAGTGGCACTTCACTAAAAGATCACAATCATAGAATCCCTACAGTGTGGAAGCAGGCCGTTTGGCCAAACAAGTCCACTTCAACCCTCCAAAGAGTAACCCACCCAGACCGAAAAACTCTACATTTACCCCAGACTACTGCACCCAACGTATACTTTCCTGAACACTATGGGCAATTTAGCTTGGCAAATTCACCTAACCTGTATGTTTTTTGGACTGTGGGAGGAAACTGGAGCACGCAGAGGAAACCCATGCAGACACAAGCAGAACGTGCACACTCCAGACAGTCAGTAACCTGAGGCTGGAATAAAACCCGGGTCCCTAGCACTGTGAGGCAGCAATGCTAACCACTGAGCTACCATGCCACTCTATTTTTGTTTCAGATCTTCAACATCCAAAGTTCTTTGTTTAAAATGTAGCTAACAGTAGACTAGGCACATATTGCATAATTATATATATTGAATTTTGGCAACAATACTGGATATTACAACAGTAGAAAGGTGTTATACAGCAAAAACAAAAAATGCTGGAGAAACTGAACAGATCTAGCTGCATCTCTAGAGAGAAAATACAGTTAATGTATTGAGTCCAGTGGCCCTCCTTCAATACAGGTCTGCTGCCAGATCTGTTCAGTTTCTCCAGCAATTTCTGTTTTTGTTTCAGATCTTCAGCATCCAGAGTTCTTTGTTTAAAGAAGTTACATGTTTGATTAGTATTGCTGTGACAATATTTAAACCTCTAATGTTATTATGCACAATCAAAAATCTATACATATGTATCATTAAAATTATTAGGGCTGTTATTAATGCACAACGTTTTCTTTAAGGCTAAATGTGAACACCATCCAAATTGCAATGAATGAAAATATATTATAATATGAGGACGGAATGAAGGGTTATTTTACTTTGACTTGCTCAAAATGACCTGGACAGATTTTACTATTCAGTTTATTTGAATGTAGAATAAATTAAACGGAGTGCAAACCAGGCAGTGTCCATGCAAATACTTCTGCTTCCCGTTCAGTCTGGGTTAAAATAATTTCTAATAAAATGATTTGATGTCATAGAAATGCACAAAATTAGATGGCACAATGGCTCAGTGGTTAGTACTGCTGCCTCACAGTGCCAGGGGCCCAGGTTTGATTCCAGCCTTGGGCGACTGTCTGTCTGGACTTTGTACATTCCCCCTGTGTCTGTGCGGGTTTGCTCCGGTTTCCTCCCACAGTCCAATGATATGCAACTCAGGTGAATTGGCCATGTTCGGTGCATTCATCAGAGGGAAATAGGTCTGGGTGGGTTACTCTTCAGAAGGTCAGTGTAGACTTGTTGGGCTGAAGGGCCTGTTTCCACACTGTAGGGAATTTAATCTAAAGTCAAATGAAAAAGCTATTATGTTGAACATGTCCACTTTCAAAATTAGATTAAGATTACACATTATAACGCACTCATATTCCTCAATAAGTTATTTCTTAAACTTATCAAAATTCCACTGTTTCAAAGGAAAGCCTGTTTTATGCATTCATCACTTTCTAACTGTTGAGGTTATATTTCCAACCATTTATTGACAAAGCTGAGAAACATCTAAACAAAAATTGTCTGCTTGCATTCACATGTTTTTTTGAGTTGCCCCATGTAATGTTTTTAAATGTTTGCGATTTTGCCAGATATTTTTAATTTGATTTTGGCATTATGATATTTTTTTGAAATGTGCCATTGCACAGAAGTGAGTCAGAGTTATAGAGTTGGAAGAAGAATGTTGCAGTTATGCTTAGGTGAGGGACTATGTAATGAACAAATTCAGGAAACTATCAGTACCAATATTAGTGAGTTATTTATTGTGGATTGGTTCCAAAAAAATTAATTAAGTGAATACATTAGCTGAAAATGTGTTGCTGGAAAAGCGCAGCAGGTCAGGCAGCATCCAAGGAGCAGGAGAATCGACGTTTCGGGCATGAGCCCTTCTTCAGGAATCTGAAGAAGTTTCCTGAAGAAGGGCTCATGCCCGAAATGTCGATTCTCCTGCTCCTTGGATGCTGCCTGATCTGTTGCGCTTTTCCAGCAACACATTTTCAGCTCTGATCTCCAGCATCTGCAGTCCTCACTTTCTCCCCTAAGTGAATACATTACCCAATGCAAGTGAGAAAATTAATTTTCCCCTCACATATCTTACTTCCCCATATCAATAGACCTTTGTCAGAAAATGGCAGTATATCTCTGTACTTTAATTGACCCCTGCATAGCATAAGATTTTCATAATGAATGCCAGGAAATATGTACTTACAGAAAAAAAATTCACCTTTTCATCCCATTGCAAGTGATTTGCATTCAACTTCATGGGAAAATGAAAAAGTTCACTGAAAGTTTCATCATTCTCTTACTGATCAACATTGCTATCTATATTTGCATAGATTATTGCATCGATTATTGCTTTCATAATATCTGAATCTCCACAGGAGCAAGGTGGTGAGAGGCTGAACACAGCAATGCACTTTGTATTGTCCTGTTATTGTTCGAGATATGACACCCATTATTTCTGTTCAGAGGTTCATATGAACAGTTAAGGAAACCTCTTGTTTCAGTCAAGGGCCTTTTTCAAATATGCAAATTGAATGCTAACATGTAGAGAGGATATTAAACTATTTTTGAAGTACCTGTAATTTAAAGTGTGCAGGGTGTACATTAGTGCATACTAATATATTAATAGTATTACTTTAATACCATAATATCAGTACAATACATACAAATATAATGTATTATAATAATATATATATTATAATTACCATATATATCATTAACATAGTGCTTCCTCATCAATTGCCCTTGCAAGAGATGTTGTATGAAGGATCCCACTATATATTTCTGCTGTCTCTTTGCCCTGTCATGATTACATTCTCATCTTGTTAGTTCATGACTCTTGGCTCAGTGGAAGAGCTGCCAAATATATCACTTACTCGGATCGATTAACTTCCTGTAGATACTTCAGTGTTTACAGCTTGTCAATAAATTGTCAATGAGGCTTCTGGAGGAAAAGGTGTAGAAGCTGGAAGGGAAATCATTTTTGAACATGGGAAAGGTGAGAGTGGGACTCACTGAGGATGCTTCCTGAGCTGAACTTGACAGCAAAACACCATTGTTCGATAGCACAATCATCATATCAAGTCTTCAAAGAAAGGTTGAAGGAAGAATAATACATAATTATCACAGTCACAGAGAATTTCATTACTATTTTGATCAAATGATGTTGGTGCTATTATGTAGCATTAGTTAGTAAAATGCAAGGGACCTACAAATGAGGCTTGCAGAACCATACTAGGAACAGCCTTTTAGTCACGAAAACAACTATCAACAGTTACCCTCCTCGCAGAGCACTTTAGGGAACATCTCAGGGACACCCACACCAATCAACTCCACCTCCCCATGGCCCAACATTTCAACTCCCCCTCCCACTCTGCCAAAGACATGCAGGTCCTGGGCCTCCTCCACCGCCGCTCCCTCACCACCCGACGCCTGGAGGAAGAATGCCTCATCTTCCACCTCGGAACACTTCAACCCAGGGCACCAATGTGGACTTCACCAGTTTCCTCATTTCCCCTCCCCCCACCTTACCCCAGTTCCAAACTTCCAGCTCGGCACTGTCCTCATGACCTGTCCTACCTGCCAATCTCCCTTCCCACCTATCAGCTCCACCCTTCCCTCTGATCTATCACCTCCATCTCCACACCCATTCATCTACTGTACTCTTTGCTACCTTCTCCCCAGCCTCACCCCCTCACCCCCCCCCCCCCCCCCACCCCATTTATCTCTCCACCCTGGAGGCTCCCTGTCTCCATTCCTGATGAAGGGCTTTTGCCCGAAATGTCGATTTTCCTGCTCCTCGGATGCTGCCTCACCTGCTGTGCTTTTCCAGCACCACTCTAATCTAGACTCTGGTTTCCAGCATCTGCAGTCCTCACTTTTGCCCTTTGTTTTCTGCCACCAGGCGAAGTTTATACAGTGTTTTGCTTTAACCAGTCTACCATGGGGAAACTTATTTAAAAGTTTGGCTAAAATGCATCTTAAGTGCATTAGTTGCTTTACCTCATCAATCCTTTTTGTAAATTCCTCAAAAAGATTCAAGATGGGCAGACAGGATATTGCCTTAACAGACACATGCTGATTGTCCTTGGTTAATGCTACCAGACCTGCTGTGCTTTTCTAGTGCCACACTTTATGACTCTGATCTCCAGCATCTGCAATCCTCACTTTCTCCTTGGTTAATCTATGCCTGCCTACATGACAATGTAACCTTTTATCTGAAATATTTCCAATAATTTTATAACTGCTCAGTTTAGATTGTCTGGCTTGTAATTATTTACTTATCTTCCATTCCATTTTATAACAAAAGTACGACATTCATTGTCCTCCAATCCTTCGACATTATATTTGCGTCCAGTGAGGACATTACCATAACAATTGGTGGAACTTAAATTCAACTAATACATTTGAAATATAAAGCTAGACTCAGTAATAGTGACCATGACACTATCATCAATTGTTAAAGTTCATTTGGTTTATTAATATCCTTCAGGGAAGAGAGTCTACCAACAATACCAGATCTGGCCTACATTTGGCTCTGGTCCCAGAACAATGTGGTTAACTCTTTAACTATCATCTGAAATAGCCCGGTGAACCACACAGTTTACAGGCAATTAGTGATGGGCAACAAATGTTTGCCTAGACAGTGATGTACACATCTCATGAAAGAATAAATGAAAGATATCAAGTCTCATTATAATGTTGGTCACGTGCGCTGAAGTCATTGACACTTATAGGTAACATTTTATTATTTTTACTTTGATTCTGGAAAAGACATTAAGGTGACATTAGACACTGATAAAGTTTCATTGTATAAAATAGACAAAGTTTGAAATCCCAGACATTTTGGAAGAGAATTAATCCACATTTCATGGCCTTAACAAACAAAATTAACTTTACTGTAGAAAGTTAGAAAAGTAAACCATACAACAATCTATTATAAACAACTTGTACATTAATACTCACAATTAACATGAGTTAAATCCAGGTTGACAGACAAACTATGGTCAAGCACTCCACAGAGCATATCAAAGGCAGAGGCAATCAAGATAGATCCATTGGTTTCTCAGCATTCCCCACAGATATTAGCAATTCTGTTTGTAATCAAATCTCAGGAAAACATTTGCCTCCTTCACCGGGGATTCTAAGTTTTAACTTTGAAAGATCAAGCCTCATTGCTACTTTAACCACTCCTTCAACTCAGAAAACCTCAGTGACTATTTATTACCTAGTTGTTCAATCTCTCCTCCTGTGACTGTATTTCACTGACTGACAAAGCAGCATTCACACTTCTAACCACCAGCATGAATCTGGTTCTTTTGTAGATGATTAGCTTCAGTGAAGTTGGCACTGACTCTGATTTGAGTTCAGAGACATTCTGTCAGTAAGCAAATGCATCTCGTATGCTTTCTTGAACCCCCACTCCCTGCTGAGCCGTAACCCTGTGAAGGGCTCCATGGGAATTCTCCTCAGACCAACAATACAGAGCTACTAAATGGCTTCCAGACTTCAATGTGCCCTGACTTCTTCAAAACTAGAAACAACATTGTAGCTATAGGGAACTACCTGCTTTGGTACTTCTTCTTTCTCTCATTGACTAAACTGACTGCCCACTGAAATTATCTGGGCAATGTATCAAAGCACTTCAAGCAAGGCTTATCAAGTTGATAACAGAATCAAATATAACCAGTAATGGAACATGCTGTAAGCTGAACATTACCATTTTCAGCTCATCACCTCTGTATTGCTGCCAAAGTCAGAACATACACACCTTAAAAAAAAGTCATTACATTGTTAAATGAGCCTTGTAACTAACAACCACCTTAATTCAACAAATTGTGTTGCCTTTTTAAAAAAAGTTATCTATTTCCCTTTTTGTTTTTCTTAGTGTTATGAAGATATGTTATGTGGAGTATTAAATTGTAATTTCATCAGCTGTTTCCATACATTGGACTTCTTTTAAAAAGGCACTTTTTAACAATACAAAAAACATTGATTGAAACCTAAGGAGGATGAAACCAATTTTGCTTTTCCATATTGTGTAGCGACATCCTAGGGCTGAGATCAAGATGTCTATAGAAACAATGTACTTCTGGAAAGATTAACTGAGTTCTATCAGTCTCATCACAATGAAAGAGGAATTATTAAAGGGATGAATGGCTGGAAAATTAAAATTAATCAATGTGGCTATGAGGAAAAACTGATCACCTTCCTTTTAGAACATATATCTACAAGGATGGAGTTCAGGTGACTGAATGCTCGGTGTACATGACTGCTGGATTTTGAACTTCCAGACAACAAATGATACAGGATAGTACGGACAATATTCTTGTAGCACCCATCCCACCTCCAATTCTCTGTCTCTCTCACTCTCTCTGAATCTTCTCTCAAAGCTTTGATCTCTTTTTTTAATTTCTGAATTGAAAATCATTCTAAAAACTCCCTTACTGAAAACAGACAATTTTAAATGAAAATTTCACCTGAGCAACAATGATTACAGAAGGAAATCCTTTAGCCACTACTGCAAAGCAACAGCTTCACTGAAAACCAAACCTTTCAGTCACAGTGTTTTCCGCTAACTTTAATTCATTACCTTTGTATTTATTTCATCAAGTTGAAACATCTGATACTCTGTAAAGTAATATTTCTTTACATGCTTTGGGAGTGTGTTCATTTGTGTGAATTAATAGGAAGTATGGTGTATTTATATATTTTCAATGTTTAATTCTTTTCCCAAATGAATTTTCGCAAAATGTACTACTCATTTTTTAAACTCAGGAATACTTAACTGATTTAATTCTTACAATTACACAAAAATATCTACGTACTGAATTGAAAATCTGGTATCCTTTTAAAATTCAAAAACCTGTTGCAGTCAAAGGAGGAGCGGGAATGAAAACAAAATGGATGTGCAGCCTCACCTGTTCATAAATGTTAGTATGGAAGTTAACCTCAGAACACAGGAACACTAAATTAAGTACAATTGGAGTAAGTAGATCTAGGTAGCATCTTGAACCTGAGAATGCCAGAGGAACTGCAATAGCATGATCCCATTCCTTGAGGAGTGTTTCAAGGAATGAACAATTCTTCAACATGTCAATCTTCTGCCTGACCAGAAGGTTGGAAGTTTTGGTTGTGGATCATTATAAACACACGATTATAAATAGGCCCACAACAAATAAGCTTAGTCGCAGAGATGAAAAAAAACTCTTAGAATATTGAAATAAAAATAAAATATTTTATAAATATGCAATTCATCTATCAGCATCGCAAATAAAAGATTTGGTAACATTCTGGTGCAGCCAGTTCACCAGATTTATATTTTCACAAGTGAATTGGATAAAGATGTGAAAAGGAAATAATTCCAGTCTCCGATGGAAACGCAGGGGAGCAGGACTAACTGGATAGGTTTTTCTCTGAATTTCTTCTATGAATTGTTTTGATGATGCAACTAAATGTTATTGATTTATTATCTTAAACAGATTTGAACAATTTCACTCAGTATGAAAGGCTAAATGCATAAATTCTAACTAATATACAGTTTAGACATTCTGAAGAAAGATTCCTCTCTACTCATAATGAACGTTTTTTACAAATGAGAATAAACCTACTATGCATTTACTATATAATTTAATGTGTTAATTTTAAATGTAATTCCTTTTGGTGTACGCATAACCTGACCAACTGTCCAGCAAAGGATCAACAGTTCTAAGGAGTGCCAATGGGGAAATTAAATCTGCTCCTTGCAAGGGGAACATAAGAGGAAAAACAGGTCCAATATAAACATTAACTAAAAAATTATAATGAAATGAAAAACTGATTTTAAATCTTAAAGTGCAAGAATTGTTTAAAGCTGCTGAACCACGGCTTGCTGTGAGATATATTTCTTCCAAAGGAGTATTGCACACTTCTTGGCAATACAGGTGTGCTTCAAATAAGTCATTCTGCTGTAATGCACATTTTGTTAATGTGAATTCACTGGAATGCGATTGACGAAGTGGGGACACTGTTTCTAAAGCACAAACTTTTAAGCGTGTATTGGTTATAATAAGATTCTAGACCCATTGGTTTAAATGGTGCTGCTATTATGCGATTTTCTTATAACACGAGAACGGAACTACTGTATTATAGCAGAACTGACTGTAACCGGGATCAGCTACTGCAATATCCAATGAGGCTACTGAGCACTTGGTTTGACTGCAAATCTGGCATTTATTGAGTTCAATCTTGCAAAAATGGGCCAATCGACACATGCGTCTTTTTTTTTGTATAATCAGCTCCTAAAACAGAAGGGCTCGTTATATAATACAACAAGAGCGAGAACAGGTAGCCCAAGGCAGCAGTGGGAACAAGAACAGGCTGCAAGATGGTGAGAGCAGGGCAGCCTGGGCTGGAGGCAGGAGCAAGGTTGAGCCCTGTCAACTGTGTTTCTTTGTTTTTCTACTTTTTAGTCAGAAGGACTGTGATGTTTAACTTTTTAACTTTGTTTCCTTTATTTTTCTGCTTTATACCAAGATTCTATAACTAGGTACCTTTGTACCTAAGATAGCACTAAAAGTGGTACTTTTAAGTGTACTCGTGTGAGTATATTTAATCAATAAACCTAATTCAACATGACCAGGGAATGTTAGTTGAGAAACTGTGAGTGAAAAATTGTGAGCTCTGTATGGGAGACCTCAACTCTTGAAATCATTCCTTAGAATCCCTACAGCGCAAAAAGAAGCTATTTAAATTAGAATTAGAATTCTTACAGTGTGGAAACAGGCCCTTCAGCCCAACAAGCCCTGACTGACCCTCCGAAGAGTAACCCACCCAGACCCATTCCCCTACTGTATATTTGCCCCAACTAATGCACATAACCTACAAATCCTAATGGGCAATTTAACATGGCCAATTGACCTAAACTGCACATCTTTGGACTGTGGGAGGAAATCAGAGTACCCAGGGAAAACCCATGCAGACACAGGGAAAACATGCAAACTCCACACAGTCACCCAAGGCTGAATTGAGCCTGGGTCCCTGGTGCTGTGAGGCAGCAGTGTTAACCACTGAGCCACTATGCTGCTCCTGTAAAAGGGTGGCTAAAATTGCAAGTATTTGCCCATTGAGTCAACGTTAACCCTCTGAGGTGCCAACCCAATCCATATAGGCTTTTAAATCATAGCTAACCCACATGTTCCTGGACACTACAGGACTTTTTTTTTTTAAAAAAAGCATGGCTAATCCACCTAACTTGCACATTTTAGGATAATAGGAAAAAACCAGAGCAGGTAGAAACAGGGGAACATGCAAATGCCATACAGACAATTCTAAGGCCGGAATCGAACCCAGGCTCTGGGTGGAGCAGCAGTGCTATCCACTATACATCATGTCATCCACCATTGCCATTTGGAAAGTCATTCTGATCTTTGCTTATAAAGTAGTATAGCATACGTCATGCCCATATAGTCAAACACCAGCAAAACAAAAAAACACCATCTCTTGGATTGCAGCTTGTTATTGTGCAGACACAGTGCATTTTTCAACACAATTAAAAAGGATGTTGAAATATTTTAAGCTACGTAAAAGGGTAAGGTCCTTCAAAAAAAATGAAATGAGAGAAAACTCAATTAACCATCATGACCATTCTTGATCACAGAAAATTGATTTTGTTTAGAAGTGTATTCTTGTAGTGAATATAGTTCCCACCTCTTCAGCTGATAAAATTGAAAAATCATGGCTTATTTATGTAAAATTTCTAGCATTTAGCAACCTCTGTGTTATGAGGACAAATGTAAAATTGATCCTATTAGTCAGTTGGATAATGAAGCAAATGGAAATCTGCCATGGTCTGCGATTCAGTTCCTTTGATGGCCGCAATTGTTATCCTTTTCACTTAAATCATTTGTTTCTTATTCTCATTTAATACTGCTGGCAGTAACAATATCGCTCTGAATTGCTATACATTTGCTTGATTTTGAATTTCACTTTGACCCCTAGTTCCATTTGGTTTCAGGCATCCCTGACAAACATACTAGTTGATAAGAACTAAAACTATGCTGATGTAGTAAGTCCCAATCTAAAATGCTCATATTGAGGTTAGTTAGTTCTAGTTATGCAGTAAGCATGTGTCATTCTAGGTTGACAAGTTGACAACTTTTTTGAAAGTGTAAGTTACTTTTCACTTCACATTAACCAATGTTATCATCTTAACACTGAAAGAAAGCTTGACCTCATAGACATGGTAAAGGAAAGGTGCAGTTCCAGATCGTTGTCCAGCAATCCTTAATTGTGGTGGAACTGTGCAGACACTGGAATCATAGATAGGGTTTCACAGTGATTCTGCTGAGACTGACTGCTCACTATTGCTGACTGTCTAAGCAGTCGCATGATGAACAGTCATGAGTTATTTGAAAATCTTCCTCAGCATGAGTTACCTCCCCAGAATAGAATGATCATGAATTTCAATGCTAAAAATCACACAACACTGGGTTATAGTTCAACAGGCTCATTTCAAATAAACCTGTTGGACTATAACCTGGTGTTATTTGGTTTTTAACTTTATCCACCTCAGTTCAACACCAGCTCCTCCACATCATGAATTTCTATGTTCACTTTAATTGTTAAATTGTCTGTCTAAACATCTCAGTCGGTACTTTCACCTTCATGTCCTCCCAGCTAACATTTAGCACCGCCGAACACTTTTTTTTGGTTGAAGTAATATCTATCCCATTCAATTTTTTTGTACTCATTCATCTCATTTCACATCAGCGTTTGAGTAAAAACCTTTGCCCACTGACAAAAAAATTGAAAGATGTTTACAGGAACTCCTTGCCTGCGACATTTATACTGCCTGATTTTTCTGTCAGTATTGATGTTTAGTTCAGCTTCCTACCATTAAAAGCTAATATGAAAACACTAATTAAACAAGTATGAGCTCTTTATATATACAGCCATTTGTCCATACCTGTGAAGGTTCCGTTCTAAGAACCTTGGGGAAATGATGAAAGTCGCAAGTGTGGAGCTCATTTAAAATAGATTAAAAATTGTGGATAGGCGACTTTTGCCTGCGAATCTTGATTTTTGTTGTCATTTTTTTGGCGTGGATAGGCAAATTCAATTTGTGTGATTTTGTGGATACAGAGGATTTACTTCATTTCATTCACTCAAAGTGGATAGCACAAACAGGATTGATTCAGCTCAAACTATAATGAGCAGTTACAGTGGCATAACTAGCAGCTTTGAGATTGAAGTGAACACAATAATGAATGGTTCTCGGATTTTGACAATATAAACAACTGAACTGATACGGTGTTGCTGTTTATGTCACTGGACCTCTGAGGTAAGTGGTGTCTGAGGTAAGGAGTTGTACCCTGTAGACCGTATCCTGCTCCATTGCCTTGCCATCACCTAGTACAATATACTAACAATCATACATTAGCAGTTACAAAAACTTGTGTCTTGTAATTGTATCAATATCTGAAGAACCTACATGAGAACATGTTCAAATATTGTTCATTTAAATGATAACGATTTAAGTGGTGAAGGCTATAGTTATGATAAATTTCCCAGGGTTTTGTCTGGTCCTTCATTTGAAGAAGTTTAGCTTCTCAAGCTCCATTAAGGTAAGATATAGTTGCAAATTTGCTGGTTTAGTTAAGCAACCAATGGACAGCAAAGCAAAACACTTCAGATGCTGGAAATAACAGAAAACGCTGGGAATATTCAGCAATCTGACAGCATCTGTACGGAGAGAAAGAGCATTAATTTTGTTGTATTATTGCATAATTGCAGAACAGACAGTTTGTGTATCTTAAGACAAATGGCATCATGGCATGTATGTCCCAATGAAAGTGCATCTACCTCACCTTCATTAACAGAACTAAGAACGATTGCCTGCTTAGAATGACTGTACCTTTGCTCTGTTTAGTCAGTATATATAAAACCCAAATTACATGCAAAGCTGAAATCTTACAGGAATGTAAACAGTGTTGTTAATAACCTCCAAGACATCAGTCTCAACACTGAAGGAATGGTGATATATTTCCCATTCAGGATGGTGAGGGACTTGGAGAAGAACTTGCAGGTGGTGTTGTTCCAATGTATCTGCTGTCTTTATTCTTCTAGATAGTCGTGGTTGTGGGTTTGGTAGTTGCTGTGAGGAGTGTTAGTGTATATCTTCAGTTCATCTTGTCAATGGCACACATTGCTGCTACTGAGCGTTGGTTTTGGAGAAAGTGAATATTTATAGATGTGTTGATCAAGCAGACTGCGTCGTCCTGGATGATATCAAGCTTCTTGAGTGCTGTTGGAGCTGCACTCATTCAGGCAATTGATCAGTATTCTATTACACTTCTGTCTTGTGCCTTATAGATGTAGGCAGGCATGTTGGGGATGAGTTACTTGCTGCAGGATCCCTAGCCTCTGACCTGTTCTTGTAGCCATAGTATTTATATGGTTAATCCAGTGCAGTTTCTGGTCAATGATTGTGAGAAACAAAGCTCACTCACTTCAATAATTTCAGTCCGAGACAAGATCTGAAGCAATCAGTATGTTTATTATACGCTTGCAAGCGTGGTGCCTGGAATTGGCACACAGAGTTTAGCAAGTACATATAGGATTCACTACTCCAAACCCAGTGCCCATTACTATTGTTTATCTCTTGCCTTATCTGGCCTTGTGCATAACAAAGTACAAGTTTTACTCGGCCATTTCCTACATCCTGCTGTGGCCCATTGTTAGGTATATTCTTCTTCATGATTATCTACTTCCTCCACCTGTGCCATTTCCTCCCTTTCCCCAACCATATTGATCCTTATGACCTTTTAATTGGGGTTTGTTTTTGTGTTTTTGCAAAAGTGGGAAACAGATGCTTAACTACTGCTTGTAAAAGCATATCTGGCTTAACCTACATCCTCACAGCACCTTATCTATTTGTCTACCATTGTTAGCAGGCACATTTCATTCTTGCATTCACATTTTAGTTAATACAAAAACAATTATATATTTCTTCCACATAGTTTTCATTCTTGTTGACTCAGCTCTTGGTTGAAACAATTATACACTGGTGTGAATGCATTTACCTTGCATAAGTAATTATAATTGCAGAAGTAACACTACTTTACCTATATTCCACAATGATAAACCCCAGGATGGATGGAGGAATTCAGAGACATTAATGCCAATTAATGTCAAGGGACAATGGTAAGGATCTCTCTTGTTAGTAGTGGTCATTGTCTGGCACTGCATTACTTGCCACTTGTTGGGCCAAATCTGGATACTGTCTAGGTCTTTCTGCACTTGGACATGCATTGCTTAAGTATCTGAGGAGTTGGGAATAGTGCTATACATTGCACAATCACCAGCAAACATCCCCAGTTCTGATCTTATGATGAAGGGAAGATTATTGACAAAATAGCTGAGGATGGTAGGGTCTAAGTCATAAAGGTATACATAACAAGAGCTAACAAATGAGGGAACCCTCAGACCCCATATTTTACTGGCTGTGGTGTTTTACTCAGAAAGCACATTAACCATTGATGTTTAGTCAATGAGGAACTCAAAAGTTATCTGTGCTTCTCTATCCACAAATACTGCCAGACCTCTTGGGTTTTTCTGCACTTGCTCTTTTTATAACTGGGAGACTAGCACTGGCAGTCCACCTAGTTCATGATAATGAGGTCCTGACCAAGTTTATCTGCTATTTACCTTCAATGTATACTGGAGCAACAATGATTTTGGACCTGAAAAGAGGACCACTGAAATCTAAGGCCCTTAGTTGAGTTGAGGAATTGGTGCAGGTATAAATAAAGAGTGGTAATTTGCATTTGGAAATGAGGAAGTCAATCAACTAATTCTGTGACATTAGAACCTAAAGGTGCTAATTTTCTCATCTTGGATTGGTCTTGATGGAAGTCACAAGAAGATTGGGAAAAATATAGCCTGTTTATACTGTAATTTCCAAACTGTATTTATGACTGCTATTGATTGAGTAACCCTGATATAACAAGAGCACTAAGTTCATCTGGGGCAATGCAGGGTTTAAATGAGCACAGTATTGTGCCAGCTACACTGTTGCAGATGATTACAGGATTCAGTTCACAATAATCCAACTTTTTGCTCTGCCACCACAGTTATGGAGTGCCCCCGGGCAAGAGTTGCTATCAACGGTGTGACGCATGTAAACAAAACTGTTCAAGGCTTCTGCAACATCTTAGATAGGGGAAAAAAAATTGAGTTTCACGCTGATTTATGTTGCAAATCTGAGGTTAACACAGGTTCTTATCTGATGGCCTTGCAGCTTTCAATCGCAGCAGTGGAACAGACAAATTAAATATTCCAAGATCGACAGATAACAATCAGTAGCTGGAACAAATTGACTTCCCAGTTCTAAGGCAGCTTGAACATGGAGGGTTTTAATCTCTCTTTGCCTCCTTGTCTTCCTGTTCTTACTTACTTGTGTTGTTTATAACCATTTCATCATTGTCATAAAGCAGGTGCTGTTCTCAAGTTTCAGGTAAAAGAGATATCAAAATGAGAATGTATCACATCTCAATGTGTCGTATCTCAATGTAGCGTCTTTAGTCACTAGTGAATGATGTCACTGCCTTGTGTGAAGGCGTGGGAGAAACACATGTGGACACTTATCTGTTCCAGTCAAATACATTTGAGCAGATTTTGCAAGGCAGCAAGAGTTTAAAATTAAATGCAGCCCGTCTAAGCTTAGCAAAGGGGTAATGTATTTTTTTTTTACCTCTGCACAAACATCCGTCAGAGATGCAGCTGCACCCTGCATTGATGCAGAAACCTTCTTACAACACATTTGAGCATACACTGGGTAAATTGAGAAAACTGAATTTAGTATTAAAATAGCATCAAATATGCATAATGAACAGTCTTACACAAGTAGATTTTTCTTAAAAGGAAGAGAAACACAATTTTATGTATAAACCTACATCGTCATCTTTCAGTTTAGTTCCTACAAAACCAAATAGAAAGCAATTTTCATACATCAGGTTTATAAGCCAAATGCACCTCTATGATTAAAACATGTATAAATCAAAACACTTTATGATAATAGCTGTAATATTTCATATTTGGATTTCTGCATACACAGCAAAAAACAATGGCAGTTTTGAATTACCCTGATGATTGTTTTCTCTGTTAAGTTAATAAATTATCATAATGGCTCACTTTAAACATTGTATAATATATTTGCACATTCAGCAAGAAATATGTATTTTAATTACTTAAATGACGATTTTTCTTTACAGAATTATTTCTACAATTTAAACTGCAACCTTTCTTTACATTGTGCTTTTCTGTTTTTATGTTTGAATCACATAATGTTAAGTCATTTAAAATCTAGATAAGTGGAAAAATTAGATTAGATTAGATTACTTACAGTGTGGAAACAGGCCCTTCGGCCCAACAAGTCCACACCGCCCCGCCGAAGCGCAACCCACCCATACCCCTACATTTACCCCTTACCTAACACTACAGGCAATTTAGCATGGCCAATTCACCTGACCTGCACATCTTTGTGACTGTGGGAGGAAACCGGAGCACCCGGAGGAAACCCACGCAGACACGGGGAGAAATGTGCAAACTCCACACAGTCAGTCGCCTGAGGCGGGAATTGAATCCAGGTCTCTGGCGCTGTGAGGCAGCAGTGCTAACCACTGTGCCACCGTGCCACCCTAATTATTGGGAGAATTATAATATTTCACAACACAAAAAGAAGCAATTTCATTAATTAGTACTTTAGATCTTATTTCCATACTCTTGTCTTTATCCTTCCTTTTACTATTCAGACTTGTAGTCTGCCAATCTTTTGGGTCAGATTTTGTAACTGACAAGGCATTTTATCATGCCTTATAAATCTTATATATAAAGATTAACACATATACAACTAATTTGTACTTTTCACATTTATTATTACTGATTTCCCTCCAATGTCAGCCTTTCAAAATGCATCATTAGTTTGTTACAAACCTTACCATGGTATTTAATGATCCTGGACATAAATACCTCAGGCAGGATTGACAATGGAAAGGAGAGTGAAGCAAATTCTCCTTCGTTAATGCTATTAATGGGGATGGCACAGTGGCTCAGTGGTTAACATTGCTGCCTTACAGTGCCAGAGATCTGGGTTCGATTCCACATCAGTTGACTGTCTGTGTGGAGTTTGCACATTCTCCCCATGTCTGTTAGGGTTTCCTTTGGGTGATCCAGTTTGCACCCATAGTACAAAGATATGTAGGATAGGTGGGTTGGCCATGCTAAATTCCCACTAGTGTCCAGGGAAATGCAGGCTAGGTGGGTTAGCCGTGGAAAATTGCAGGGTTATAGGTATCAAATAGGGATGCTCTTCAGTGTGATGGTGTGGACTCATTGGGCTGAATGGCCTGCTTCACACTGTATGGATTCTATTCAATGACTATCAAGGCTACTGCCATCTTGGTAAGGACATGGAAATGGTTGTCAGCCAGAAAATTAAAAAAAAAACAGAGCTTCATGAATCAACATAAACTAGAGACCTAGTGATATTAGGAAGATCACAAGACTGAGGAACAATTTGCACAACATGATTCACAAAAGAAGAGATGAAGGCTTTTGAAGAACAGTTTAAGGGAAGAGTTTTAAAGTGAGGGTTGTAACATTAAAAGGAGCCTTCATTCATACTGTACCTAAAAAAATCAAATATCTAAGCAATACCTAACCTTCTGTGATCTGCTCCTAGGATTGTCTTACTGACTCTCAGTAGACTAATCAGCACAGAAAAGAAGGTCTTTGGTCGATCCAGTCAAAAATAAGTACCTAACTATAAAAGTAAAATGTTGTCAATGGTCAAAGTATGACATTAAGTGTGTGATAAAAGCATGAAAATTGTTTAAAATCCCTCTTGTTTCCAATGGAGGGATCTTCATATGAACATGCAAAAATACATATGAACATACAAATAAAGAGCAGGAAAAAGCTGTTTTACCCTGACCACCTGCTCTGTCATGTGTTAAGATCGTGGATGATAAGTTCATGCATAACCTATCTTCGGTTTCACCCCCCTTCGCTGCCTGACCCTTGAAATCATTTAATTCCCCATGTTGGTCAAGAAATTATCAACTGCTGTTTGAAAACTAAGCTTTCTAAACTCCAAAGACTACCAGGTATCTTATAAGACACCCTCCTCTTCCCAGTAATGGGTCAAGTGAGCTATCTCTGAATTGCTCATAATGCAATTATGTAACTTCTTAGACAGGAGGCCAAATGTGTACACAGCAATAGCATGAAAGATGACAGTAAAGCATTTCAATTTTTCCAGTTTATTTTTCTTGGAATAAACAACAATGGCAGACCTCATGGTAGTGTCTCAGTCAGGGGCAGAGGCAAAGTGATATGGCAGGGCATCTCTTAAGTGTACTGAAGTGACAATCCCTGAGTGCCAGTTCTGTCAGGTGTTATGAACTTCTCTCCTCTTCCTTGTCAGTGCACAAAGACACGTCCCTCACTCATGTGGGAATGGAGAATATGGCAATACTTCAAAGACCCTCGACCCCATCTCACAAGCCAAGTAAATTAAAGCATCCATTGTTTGAGGGATGGGGTAAAGGTCCCTCCTCTAGATACTCAACTGAGCTGACTATCTCTGCATAGGTGCAGAATGGGGGCAGAAGGCCCTGATGGTACATCCTTCGAGGCTCATGACTGTTCTTCAAAAGTTTTTCCTTATTTATTCAAGAGATCTGGATATCACTGACTGGGTTAGTATTTATTGCCTAGTTGCTCATGAGACAGTAGAGTGGGGCTGCCTACCTAAACCAATGCAGTCCATTTGGTGCAGCTAACCTGTGGAGGTTATTTAGGGAGCACTTGTTGATAGTGCTGGATAGGTTTGTCTCACTGAGGCAAGGAAGAGATGGTAAATTGAAAGAACCGTGGGTGACAAGGGAACATCGGGTCAAGAGGAAGGAAGCTTACTTGAGGTTGAGGAGACAAAGATTGGACAGGGTTTTCGAGGGTTACAGGTAGCCAGGAAGGAACTGAAGAATGGACTTAGGAGATTTAGAAGGGAGCATGTAAAACCTTTAGCAGGGTAGGATTAAGGAAAACCATAAGACTTTGTCCATTTATGTGAGGAACAAGTGGATGGTCAGAGTGAGAGTAAGGTCGATCAGGGATAGTGAAGGGAACTTGTGCCTGGAATTAGAGGAGGTAGGGAGGTCCTTAATGAATATTCATTATTCATTACTGTGCAGGACCTTGATGTTTGTGAGGACGGTATGAAACAGACTGATAAGCTTGAACAGGTTGATGTTAGAGAGGAGGATGTGTTGAAAAGTTTGAAAAACATAAGGATAGATAAGACTCCTGGGCCAGACAGAATTTTCCTCAAGGTTACTACAGGAAGCAAAGGAAGAGATTGCTGCACCTTTTGTGATGATCTTTGCATCCTCACTGTCTACTGGAGTAGTGCAAGATGATTGGAGGATGGCAAGTGTTATCTCCTTTTTAAAGAAAGGGAATAGGGATAATCCTTGGAACCAGTCAGTCTTTGGTAGGCAAATTATTGGAAAAGATTTTGAGAGACAGGAGTTATGATTACTTGGAAAATAATAGCTTGATTAGAGAAGGTCAGCATGGCTTTGTGAGGGGCAGGTTATACCTCACAAACCATATTGAATTCTTTGAGGATGTGAAAAAATTTTTTTATGAAGGTAGAGCAATAGATGTGGTATACATAGATTTTAGCAAGGTGTTTGATAAAGTTACCCATGGTAGACTCATTCAGAAAGTAAGGAGGCATGGGATACAAGGAAATATGGCTGTCTGGATATAGAATTGGCTGGCCCACAGAAGACAGAGGGTGGTAGTAGGTGGAAAGTATTCCGACTAGAGTTTGATGACCAGTGATGTTCCACAGGGATTGGTTCTGGGACGACAGTTCTTTGTGATTTTTATAAATGACCTAGAAGTAGAAGGATGCATTAATAAGTTTGCCAATGATACGAAGGTTGGTGGAGTGGTGGATTATGTGGAGGGATGTTATAGGTTGCAACAGTATGCAGAATTGGGCCATAAGTGGCAGATGGAGTTCAACCTGGAAAAGTGTGAAGTGATTAATTTTGGAAGGTCAAATTTAAATGCAGAATACAGAGTTAAAGGCTGGGTTCTTTGTAGTGGGGAGGAAAAGAGGGATCTTGGGGTCCATGTTCAAAGATCCCTCAAAGTTGCCACCCAAGCTGATTGAGTTGTTAAGACGACGTATGATGTGTTGGCTTTCATTAGCACGCAGATTGAGTTTAATAGCTGCGAGGTTATGTCCCAGCTGTGTAAAGCCACACTTCGAATATTGTGTTCAGATCTGGCTACATCATTGTAGGAAGGATGTAGAATCTTTAGAGAGGGTTCAGAGCAGATTTAACAGGATTTTGCCTGGATTGGAAAGCATGTCTTATGAAGAAAGGTGGAGGGAGCAAGGGCTTTTCTCTTTAGAGCAAAGAAGGATGAGAAGTGTCTTGATAGAGGTATATAAGATGATGAGAGGCACAGATAGAATGGATAGCCAGAGACTTTTTCCAAGGGCAGGAATGGTTCTCATGAGGGGGCATAATTTTAAGGTAATTGGAGGAAGCTTTAGGGGAGATGTCAGAGGTAGGCACTTTACTCAGAGAGTGGTGGGTGCATGGAATGCACAGCCAGCAGTGGTAGTAGAGTCAGATAATTTAGGGATATTTAAGCGACTCTTGAATAGGTACATGGAAGATAGTACAATGAAGGGTATGTAGGTTAGTTTGATCTTAGAGTAGGATAAATGGTGAGCACAATATTGATGACTGAAGGGCTTGTACTGTGCTGTAGTGTTCTATGTTCTGTGTTCTAAACCTTAGGTAATGCTGTGGTGATATTTTTCTAATTGGTAAATGAGGAGTGTTCCAATACACTTCTGACGTGTGCCTTGTCGCTGGTTGACAGTCACGAAGTGAGTTAACTGCAGCAGGATTTTTAGCCTGTTACCTGCTTTTGTAGCTACATGATTCATAAGCTTAATCTGGTGCAGTTTCTGGTTGCTGATAACTTCCAGGATATTGTTATTAGGATGTTGATGTGATGGTGATACAATTGAGCAGCAAAGGGAGAGGGTAAGATTCTCTCTTGTTAGAGATGATCATTGTTTGGCATTTGTGTGGCATGGATGTTACTTGCCACTTGTCAGCCCAAGTCTGGATATTGTCCCAGTATTTGGACATGGTATACTTCAGCATCTGTGAGTCGCGAATATTGCTGAACATTGTATAATCATCACTGAACACCCACATTTCTAACCTTTTGATGGAGAGTTAATTGATGAACAGTTGGCCAAGGACACTACCCTGAGGAACTCCTGCAGTGATAGCTTGTAACTGAGATGATTCATCTCCAATAACCATTGCAATCTTCCCATGTGCCAGGTATGACTATGGAGAGTTTTCCTCATAGTCTGCATTGACTGTAATTTTGCTCGAGCTCCTTGATTCCACATCTGGTCAAATATAGCCTTGATGTGAAGGGCAATCGCTGTCACATTATCTCTGGAATTCAGCTCTTTGGACCATGTTTGAATGAAGACTGTAATGAGGTCAGGAGCTGAAACCCAGACTAGGTGTCAGTGAGCAGGTTATATAGAACAGGTGCTGTGTGATAGCAATGTTGATGATACTTTACTGATGATCGAGATTAAATTGATGGAGTAGTTGTATTGAATTTGTCCAGTTGTTTGAGTGCAGGACATGCTTAGGCAATTTTTCACATTGTTGACTAGATGCCAATATTGTAGTTGAACTAGTACACCATGGTTAGGGGTGCAGCAAATTCTGAAGCACACATCTTGAGTAAGGCTCTCAAATACACAGATTTTCTATATAATTGTGAGTGTGTCATCAGGGACAATGTCCAGTTTGCAATATTCAGCGCCATCAATCATTTCTTGATATCACATAAAGTGAATCAAATTTCTTTAAAACTGGCATTTATGATGCTTGGGACCTTGGGAGGAAGTGGAAATAATATTCAGTGAGTAATTTGAGGGTCAAGAGGCTGGGACTCTTCTTTTTTGTTTTGAAAATGAAATGTGAAAGCTGCATAGCTAGGTGAAGGACGAAGGAGCTGTGCTCCGAAAACTTGTGGTGTCAAGTAACCCTGTTGGACTATCACTTTGTGTGACTTCTAGCACCTCCACATCACAACTACTTTTAAGGAGAATGTGGGATGGTGAAAGTTATGTTTTAAATGGTTCGGAATGAAAGTGGTTCAGAGTTCTCAAATAGCTGCATTTGATGTGAAAACAATAAAACATGTATGTGCCTGAGATACCTGTGAGATATTCATACCAAATCTATCTTTTAGAGGTGTTTTTTTCTCCTATGTAAGCTGTTGGTGAAAAGCCATCAGATAGGTATATTCCCTTTGCTGTGATATAGGATCAATGATTTAATGATGAATGAGTTGCTGAATGCTGTAGCTCCTTTCATGTTTTAAATATGAACCTTAGCTGATGTGAGAGAGACAGTATCACTATGGTGTGAGTAGTGTTGTGCTGGTAGCTGCAATGAAGTGACAGACATTGGCTGCACATGAGGCATCTGATGGAGGTGTTTGGCACCCAATTTTATGAGAGTGCTCTGCAGAGGTAATTACAATGCTAACTCACATTCATAAGGTCATGAAACATGGAGTAAAATGATGCAACACATCACTCATCCTCTTATAATATTGGACTCGGGTTTCTTGAGCTAGCCATAGGTTCCACCCTTTGTAAGCACCTGTATCCAGACTGTTTCTGTCAATCAAGATAGCCTCTTGTTATTGTCCAAATGGAAAATAACTTTCTTTTCTCCTGAACAGCCTTTTGGAAAACCTTTCAGGAGACATCACTAAGGTGTGGTACCACATTTGTACTGACTTCTGACAACACCAGGGTTGGGGGCAATGAGCAGAGGTTGAGTTGTGCTCCAAGGTTGCAGTGAGTGGAGTGTTATCCAGGTGTCCTTTGAAATATGATGCATGGAGTTTTGAGCTCAGGAAGTCTTGGCAAAGAAAAGAATCTTACCCACCTGTACCTAACATTTAGTGTAAAATCCATGTTTGTACGTACAATGAGCTGAAAAGAAAGCAATCATGTGAATAAACCTGTTACGACAGTCTCAAAAATACAAGATTTTGCAGTGGAATGATTTGAAAGATAGTTCATTTTCAAATTAATTCAGTATGGACTTCATTCTGGAAGAATTATACCATGTAAGCTATTTGCACCACTTTATATCAAATAGAAAGACCTGGCATTAAGTCACCATTTTATTACACATGCACCTTGTAAATGCTGGCTGCATGCATCATTCATTTTGCGCTCAGATTTGTATCACTGTGGTGACAGAGAATATTATGACAATGAGTTATTGTTATCTGAATGTTAACTTGTGACTTGTGCATTTGATGGAATCACAGAACTGTTAGGAGGCAGAAAGCAGCCATTTGGCCCATCGTTCTCTGGATACATGTTATGATTTTGTGCCATTCTCCTGCCTTTACCTCATAATCCTGTGCATTTTTTTTTCATGTAATCATCCATTATCCTCTTGGATGCCTCAGTTGAACTTGCATTCTCAACCATCAGACTCAATTTGTTCAATTTATTTCAGACCCAAGCCATTTGTATGAAAAAAATGGTTTTACCACTTTGAGCTTGCTTCTTTTAAACTGTGCCTTGTCATCCTCAATCCTTCCACAATCAGGAGCAACTTCTCCTTATCTGTTCTGTCCAGAGCCCTCATGAATTTCAAAGCATCGATCATATGTCCTCATGGCCTTATTGATTAGATTCCAATACTATGTTAGTTATGCATATTCTCTATCCTTTTATAGAGAGTAGGGCTTTGCACCTTTTATTTTTAAAATCTCCAATCTCACTCCATGGTATCACGTTTTTTTCTATGTCTTTGAACTTTGGGGAGAGGCAAAGGCTATCTCCACCTGTAGAACCGCTTTCATTTGAGCTCATTGTATGTATAAACATGGATTATACACTAAATGTAATGTGCAGGTGGGGAGGATTCTGTTCTTTGCAAAGACTTTCTGAGCACAAAACTCCATGCATCATATTTCAAAAGACACCTGGATAACACTTCACTCTCTGTAACCTTGGAACACAACTCAACCTCTGCTCAGCACTCAACAAATAATGCTCCCCTAGTTGGAAGAAACAACATGAAATTCTCTGGGGAACCACTGTCCCAGTGGACTAATGATGAGCTGATCAATGTCAGAACTGGAATAGCTGATTGTCTTCTAACTTCAGGCCTCCAAACCTTTGAATGGCAAGAATACAGTTTTGCCACAAAGCTGTGTAAGCAGGTAAATATTATGAATCGTTATTTCACATTGAAGTAAAATAAGCACCAAGAAAATCATACGAAATGCACAAATGTGTGACCAATGTCCTCATGACTGAGATGGAATAAAATTTAAACCTTCAGCACATGGCAGTACTATTTGATTGCATGGGTTCCAGTGAGCTTTTTTAGTCAGTTCTTGTTTGTGAATATGCTCTATTCAGTAGATAAGTTTAGCAATTAAAAAGAGGAGGGTGGTGTTAACAAGATCTGATGACTCAGGGGGATGAAAGTCTGACATGTGAACTGCTGTCATGGAACATCAGTACTGATAAATGACATTGGTGGGAATCTATCGTTGTACATAGATCTCAAGTATTTGAAATTAAACATGACCTGATCTGTTAAGAAAATAGTTAGTGAAACTTTAATCGAGCCACAGGAATGGAGTTGATACACTTGTATAAGCATTGGCTCAGAAATATTGACAAGTAGATTGGATACATTTTATTAAGGATAAATTGAGGATATTAAGATATCCATTCCAATGAAGGATTAATTGGACTTTATTTTTTGTTGAATATGGTAAAATAACATCCAATAGTAATGGTGTGCACCAGATTATTGCATTTTGGCAAAAGACAAACTTCTAAAATATTACCATAACTGAAACACTGGACCGAGACCTCCCATCCTGGAGAGATGTTGGGAAGGTAAGATAATATATTTGAGTTTGACAGTGAGGAGTTACCTGTGATCTCAAGAAATTAAGTTTAAGAAATTAAGCAAACCAACTCTCTGTAGAAAGTGATGGTGAGCAGCCTTCTTGAACTGTTGCAGTCCATGTGATACAGAGAAGCCCATAAAACTGTTACAAAGGGAGTTCCAAGGTTTTGACTCAATGACAGTAAAAGAACAGCAATACAGTTCCCATACAGGAAGTTGTGTCACATGGAGGGGTACTTGCAGATGGTGGTGTTCCCATTTATTTGTTGTCCTTGTACGTCTAAATGATGGAGGTCATGGATTTGTGAAGTTCTGTCTCAGATGCCTTTTTGAGTTGCTACAGTACATCATGCAGGTGGAACATACTTCGGTTCCGGACAATCAGTGTGGAGGAATGACTGTTGAAGGTGATGGACAAGTTGCCACTCAAACAGGATGCTGTTTCCTGGCTGGCATCAAGCTTCTTGAGCTATATTTGTCCAGGTAAATTAGAAGTATTCCTTTATATTCCTGACCAGCATCCACTCTAATTTTCTTAGTGACTGCAGAGGACATCTCAAATTGGAAGTCAATGCTGTGATCAGCATATTGATGCCAATCGCCATGTGCTTGACATTTGTTGCATGTGTGTGAGACATGCAAATTAGAGTGAATGTTGCTCCTGATTTGTGCCTTGCAGATGACAGTAAAGCTTTGGACAGCAAGGAAGTTAATTACTCGCCACATAATTCCCAGCCTCTGACCTGCTCTTGTAACCATGTTATTTATGGTGCCTAGTTCAGTTTCTAATTAATCACAATCTTAGAAAGTCAATGGTGGGGATTTCAATGATGGTAATGTCTTTGTAAGTCAAGGAATGATGATTAGAATCTCGCTTTTTGGAGTTAGGCATTGCTTGGCACAAATGTTAATTGTCACTTATGAACCCAGGTCAGGATGCTGTCTGGGTCTTACTGCATATAGCAACAGGCTGTTTTAGTTTCAGTGAGGAGTTGCAAATAGTGTGCAACATTGTGCAATCGTTGATGAAAATTCCCATTTTTGAACTCATGTTGGAGGGAAGTTTATTGATGAAGCAAGTGAAAATGGCTGGGTCTAGGACACTATGAGGACACAGTACTATGTTATCTGAAACTACATATTAGATTGCCACTTCTTGTAAAGTAATTGTTCTGAAAGGCTTAATGTTAGAGGACACATTAATCTTGACTACTCTGCTGATTTCATAAAGTCTGCCTCAAGATCCTCATGGAGGAAAACATTATTGTCTCTTGGTACTCTCACTTATTAAGTCCAACTAACCAGTGTAACTTGTCCCTAATGCTAATATGCAGTAAAGTACATTTGTTAAGCCAAATGCCCTTTCGCAGTAAGACTCACCTGTGAATCATTCTATTCGGTTATACTCTACCACTATGAACCAGATAGACCATTGGTGGAAATACTCTATCCAGCCATTAGCCCATCGTGGTTTGCTTTGTAGCCCTTACAGTACCATTGTAGATCAGATTGGAGCATTGCCACTCTTAAATTAGGTTCTGTCATAGGCTAGGAACACATCCTGTTTTGGTGCACTTAATATGTCTACAACACAAGTCGAGCTAACAGCAAAAGCTAAGACATCAAACAGTGAATCTCTGACACTTGAGACAGCCAAAGCCGTGTATTCATCCAGAACGGAGACAGATGACCTGGTTAACAGGAACACATTTGCTATGAACAAAGTTATGAAACATTGATTTGGAATGGGAAATTTAATTTAGGTAAATAGGGTCGTTAATGAAATGGAAATTCACACAGATAAGATTCTCACTACCTAATTGTGAGAAAATGTTCACCATCTATAAGGAGAGATGATTTGTGAAACTATCATGGTATTCAAACAGATGAAAGACTCAACAAACAATCAAGTATAATTTCAGTTACATCACACTGTAAATTTTTGCTATAAATTCTGTGTCTTACAATTGTGTCCTCCACAACCAGCTGATGAAGGAGCAGCTCTCTGAAAGCAAGTGTTTGCAATTAAACTTGTTGGACTATAACCTGGTGTTGTGTGATTTTTAACTTTATAAGGAGAGAGACCTCAATCATGAAAGTTTATCTCAACAACAAGAATTTGATCTTTACTCAGTTAATTTATAATGCTGGCTGTTAGTTTTTTCTTATATCTGGCTATTATTCTCACTATCTCTGGAATGGAAAACTGTACTCTTTAAATATATTGTAAAATCCCATTCTTCATTCAGAATCATCGAATCCTTACAATGTGGAAGCAGGCCATTTGGTACATTGAAATCACACAAACCCTCCAAAGAGCATGCCAGCCAGACCCACCTCCACAACTCTATCCCTGAAATGCTGCATTTCCCATGGCCAATCTGACTAACATGTACATCTTTGAACTGTAGGAGGAAATGGGAGCACAACAATGCAGAGACAGAGAGAATGTGCAAATACCATACAAATAGGGTGAATCAAACTCAGGTCTCAGGTGCTGTGAGGCAGCAGCCTTAAACACTGAGCCATTGTGCCATTCTCGTGAAGAGAAGATTTGTATTTACACAGAGAGAGGAAGAGAGCAAAATTGTTTACAAACCATTAAGTACCATTCATTTTTCCCTTACATAAAATCATTCAAGCATAACATTCAAATTTTCAACTTGCTTTTCATTGACATACCATTACCCTGTCTGAAGTGGACAACCTGTAATCTCAAATTTAAGTAGTCCTAACTGCAATAACTATGTTCACAGTGAACAGGAAAACTATGTACAAACTGAATATCAATTAATGTCTTAACTTATAATTCCTTCTTGACATCTTATCATTGCATTTCATTTTCAATTTTCAAAGATTTTTGAATATTTACTGATCTCTTGTTTTATCTGTTTACAGACTCACTGGCTCACTGACTAGAGGGATCAGTGCTCACACCTGTCTAAATGGAGTTAACTTTCTGTCCCTTTCCTTGGTAACAATGGGGTATTAACAGCTTCACCACTAGTTGACTAGCCTTTATTGTTCCATTAACACAGGCAATGCACATACTAACCAGGGGAACAAAGCATGTCAGTCCAGCGATGTTTTTCCCTGGTCTCCCTACATCTGGCCACTCAGCCTCAACACCAAGCTGACAACACATGCTCACACAACTATACCAGGGTGATGGGTTCCAATTATGAGGGGAAATAATTGCAGAGGTATGTGGGCAGAGTTAGAGAGTGGGAGTCAGGTGAATTCTACTATTCTATAATTCTGTTCTGGAGAAGCTGGAACTGCTCTCACCAGAGGAACTGCAACCTGGTTTCACACCCGCTCCCTGCTGCCATCAGATGAGTTATCCAAACAATCAGTTATCCAAACAAAATACTCCTGCACATCTCAGTCGGATAATCAAGGTTGTTTTGTATATGCTTCTTGATGTTCCTGGACTTGTGGACTGCCTTCCAGTCTGTCTTTGGTCAGTCTTTCTGACATTCTAGTATATTTCCATGACTTTAATAAAATGGCTGACTTGATGGCCATTCCGCTACAATGAAAACAGCTTCCAATAATTGATCTTTCTCTTTTTTTCTGATGTAAAAGCAATTTAATGAAGGATTCCCAATCTTTTAAGGCATAAAATTTTAATCTCATCCATTATCTTTGATAAAATAAGTGGCTTGCTAAACAGTTTGAAAACTACTGCAAACAATTCCCAGACAATGTTCCCCAGTTTGTTACATGTTTTGATAGGATACCCCAAACTATTGAGCTGCCAGGTGAGGAGGGATGAATTGGCTCCACTCTGTTATTCTTTTGCCTACTTGGTTGCAACAAGGTTAATTTGAAAAGGATCCCTTTCTTTTCTCCCAGACTTAAATGAACTGGAATAAGGAGCATCTGGAATAAGGTCGGTGAACTTACAGCATGGGTTGGCACCTGGGATTTCGATGTTGTGACCATTTCAGAGAATGGCTAGAGGAGGGACAGGAATGCTTGTTGCAGTTGTGGGATTTAGATGTTTCAGTAAAAACAGATAAGATGGTAAAAGAGGGTAGTATTACAGCAGTTGAGATAACATTTGAGGACTCATCCACTGAGGTAGTTTGGGCTGAGGCTAGAAATTGGAAAGGAGAGGTCACCCTTTTGGGAGTTTTCTATGGGCTTCCGAATTGTTCCAGGGATGTAGAGGAAGATGATTCTCAATAGGAGCAAGAGTGACAGGTTAGTTGTTATTGGGGACTTTAACATCCCCATTATTGACTGGGAAGACTGTAGTTAAAGTAGTTTAGATGGGCCAGTGTTTGTTCAATGTGTGCAGGAGGGTTTTGTGACACAGTATGTAAATAGGCCAACAAGAGGGCGATGCTATATTAGATTTGGTACTGTGGAATTAACCTGGCCAGGTGTTAGATTTGGAAGTAGGCGAGCACTTTGGCAATAGTGACCACAATTCAGTTATGCTTACAATAGCAATGGGCAGGGATAGGAATATATTGTAGAGACAAAGGTATAACTGGGGGGAAAGGCAATTATGATGCGATTATGCAAGATTTAGGATGCTTAGGATGGGAAGAAAACTGCAAGGGATAGACACACTTGAAATATGGAGCTTATTCAAGGAACAGCTACAGCTGGTCCTTGAGAAATATATACCTATCAGGCACGGAGGTAGTTGTCGAGAGATGGAGCGATGGTTTACAAAAGAATTTGATGCGCTTGTCAAGAGAAAGAAGAAGGCTCATGTGAGGATGAGGTGTGAAGCCTCAGTTACGGGGCTTGAGAGTTATAAGTTAGCCAGAAAAGATCGAAAGAGAGGGCTAAGAAGAGCCAGGAGGGGACATGAGAAATTGTTGCCAGATAGGATCAAGAAAAACCCTAAGGCCTTCTATAGGTATATCTGGAATAAAAGAATGACTAGAGTAAGATTAGGGCCAATCAAAGACAGTGGTGGGAATTTGTGTGTGGAATCTGAGGACATAGGGGAAGCACTTAATGAATACTTTTCGTCTGTATCCACACTGGAAAAGGGCAATGTTAGTGACAAAATGGAGATACAGAATACTAGAAGAAGTAACAGGAATGAAGAGTACTGGCTAATAGTAAATTTCTTGGCAATGTAGATGTACAGAGAGATCTCGGTGTCCAGGTGCATAAATTCCTGAAAGTTGCCACCCAGGTTGATAGGATTGTTAAGAAGGCATGTGGTGTGTTGGTGTTTATTGGTAGGAGAATTGAGTTTCAGAGCCACAAGATTATGCTTCAGCTGTACAAGACACTGGTGTAAGGCTGCACCTGGAGTATTACGTACAGTTCTGGTCACTGCAATATAGGAAGGATGTGGAAGTTTTGGAAAGGATTCAGAGGAAATTTACAAGGATGTTGCCTGGTATGGAAGGAAGGTCTTATAAGGAAAGGCTGAGGGAACTAAGGCTGTTTTTGTTGGAGAGAAGAAGGTTGAGAGGTGACTTAATCGAGACACGTAAGATAATCAGAGGGTTAGATATGGTGGACACTGAGAGCCTTTTTCCTTGGATGATGAAGGCTAACACAAGGAGACATAACTTTAAAATGAGGGGTGATAGAGTTAGAACAGATATCAGAGGTAGTTTCTTTACTTAGAGAGTGGTTGGGGCACGGAATGCACTGCCTGCAACAGTTATAGACTCAGCACCTTCAAGGGCATTTAAATAGTCATTAGATAGACACATGGATGATAATGGAATGATGTTGGTTAGATGGGCATCAGATTAATTTTACAGGTTGGCGCAACATCAAGGGCTGAATGGCCTATATTGCGCTGTAACAATCTATGTTCTATTAACTTTTATTTTAGAAAGATTCAATTTAGCCAGGCTTGAATTAACAAAACAAATGGATTTATTGATGACTTAAAAGTGAGAAGCATTGTTAACACCAACACACAGATTAGAAACAAGAAATGAATCTTTAAAAAAATAAGTAATAAAAAACAGATCAGTCTCTGAATTGTATTTAAAGAGTAGAACATGGTTGAACATTGTGGCCATTGCAGGAAAGGTTGTTGGTCGAATTGACAGAGGTTGTTGAACAGTTAATTTTGAAATTCTTGGTTTGTAGGTTGCTTGAAACTCTTTTGTCCTTATTCCTTTTAGTAGTGGCTGATTGGCAGTGCTCAGAATGAGAGAAGATCTTTTACTTTTGCCTCACTTGCAGTACAGAGATGTTTAAATAGCTGATCTAAGAGCTGTGACTCTCACTGTGCACAAGCCGACACATTATAAGATCAGGCTACTGATATACAAAGACTAGTGTTGAAGTTCACTTTTAACCGCTATTCCAATGCATTTTTGAAAGGGGGGAGGGGGAATCAAATATGTCTTGCCCAGCTGCTATCTTTTTATATCAATATGTTCACAGTATGAGCTACACCTTGATGATTACACATTCAGCAACATATCCACTTCTTTGACTGATTAGTGTTGACAATCATGATGAACTGTCTATGTTTTTATTTGCACTATATGGCACAGCAAGACAGAACTCTCTACGTTTTTAAGTTCAATATAGGGAGGTTATGCTGTAGCTGTGTAGTGGACAGGTGAGGGTACACCTGGAGTTTTGAGTGCAGTTTTGGTCTCCTTACTTGAGAAAGGATGTACTGGCACTGGAGGAGTTGCAGAGGATGTTCATTAGGTTGATTCCAGAGTTGAGAGGGTTGGCTTATAGATTTGGAGATTGAGTAGACTGGCACTGTGCTTATTGGAATCTGGAAGAATGTGAAAGGATTTTACAGATACACATACAATTATGAATGAAGTGGATAAGATAGAAACAGGCAGGTGGGTGAAACTCGAACTAAGGGACATACCATCAAAGTAAGGGGAACAGATTTGGGATAGAGTTGAGGAGGAACTTCTTCAACCAAAATGTTGTGAATCTGTGGAATTTCCTGCCCAGTAAAACAGTTGAACCGAAATCATTGAATGTTTTTACGGCAAAGGTAGGTTTTTGAGCAAGAAGGGGATTAAGGGTTATGGGCATATAAGCAGGCATGTAAGTGGAACTAACTCAACAAAAAGATCCTTATTGAATGGTGGAGCAGACTCGATGGGCCAGATTGACTAAGCCTGCTCCTGTTTCTTACATTCTTATTTTCTTACATTCTGAATGAGGTGGAAATTTGAAAAACGACAAGGTAAGGCAGAGCTCCTGTGAGCACCCAAGTTGGATCAAAGTGAGTGAATGCTAAGAGAGCAAGCAAGGAGCCCTGAGATGCCACATTCCATGAGTTGAATGCCTGACCCTACACAAAAGCTATCCTGGCAGCAGTATTCCAATAAAAGATGGTGGTATATTGAAGTGGAGAACTCTATCATAAGTATGTTGGAAATGTGCCACAATGAGGTTGGTGCATGTCTGATGCTACCTTCTGTGGACAGAAGGTAGAGTTGGTTGCTGCCCACGGAGGGTAAACTGACTTATTGAGGACTGCTGTTCATGATCGTGATTGAAAGAGTAAGCAGCCACATAATTTCTGTCTGGCACAAGGGAGAACAGTACACTCCTATTGATATTACTTGTCAATGAGGCAATTTTTAGTAATACTCACAAATGAGATTCCCATATAGTGCCATATAGTTCAAACATTACTTGCAAATTTGGAATTATCTTTCTCCAACATTGAGAGCTTAATTTTTTTGAACTTGGCATATTTTCCCAGCTGACTCACCAGTGGCCATGTCTTCTTAGATTGAGAAAATTTAGCTTAATATGCTTTCTCAGTTCCTCAGTTGAAGATGAATCAACGTCTCAAGTGGGATACACTTTTACTAGATTAAACAGTTAATGGCAGGACTCTGAAAAGCATTGATATACAGAGAGATCTTGGGGTTCAAGTCCATAGCTTCCTGAAAGTGGTCACACGAATCAATATGGTGATAAAGAAGACATGACATGCTTGCCTTTATTGGTTGAGGAATTGATTACAAGAATCAGCATGTCTTGTAGCAGCCTCATAAGACTTTGGTTAGGCCAGACTGAGAGTATTACATTCAGTTCTGGTCGCCACATTACAGGAAAGATGTGGAGGCTTTGCAAAGGATATGGGAGAGATTTTCCAGAATGCTGCCAGAATTAAAGGGTATGAACTATAAGGAGAGATGAGAAAAACTCAGGTTGCTTTCTCTGGAGTGGCAGAGGCTGAGGAGAAACTTGATAGAAGTCTATAAAATTGTGAGATGCACAGATAGGGTTGACAGTCAGAATCTTTTTTCCTGTAGTTGAGATGTCTATTACTATGGAGCATGCATTTAAAGTGAGAGGGCGAAAGTTCAAAAGCAACGTGAGGGGCAAGTCTTTTTGTCAGAGAGTGGTAAGAGTCTGGAACGCACTGTCAGAGATATTGGTGGAGGTAGATATGATAGGGGTGGCATGGTGGCTCAGTGGTTAGCACTGCTGCCTCACAGCACTAGGGTCCCAGGTTTGATTCCAGCCTTCGGCAACTATTTGTGTGGAGTTTGCACATTCTCCCCATATCTGTGAGGGTTCCGGGTGCTCCGGTTTCCTCCCACAGCCCAAAGATATGCAGGTTGGGTGAACTGGCCATGCTAAATTGCCCATAGTGATAGGTGCATTAGTCAGAGGGAAGTGGGTCTGGGTGGGTTACTCTTTGGAGGACTGGTTGGGCTGAAGGGCCTGCTTTCAAACTGTAGGAAATCTAATCTAATCATTTCAGGGACTTTTAGATAAGCACATGAATTTGCAAGGAATGGAGGGATATGGACCAAGGGCAGCCAGAAGTAATTAGTTTACTTTGGCATTGTTATGACACAGGGTAAACCCTTCTGCTAATTTAAACCCAACACACAGAGAAGCTCACTTTGCGTGGTAATCTGTTAAATGTCGAGAGGCAATGAACTAGCTCAGAGGTTACTATTTAAAGCAAAAATGAACAATTTTATTCTTTAAGTCCAAAAGAGAATATTAAACAGCAATTTAAAACTCCATTCTCTTTAACCTATCTTTTACCTCGCACTCTACAATATTGGTCCAATGAAAAAACCCCGATTAAGATTTACAAAAATAATTCACATTTCAAAACCAGCCAGCTGTTGAATCTTCTGTTTGCATCTTCCTCTGCAGATTTTCCTCTGTCATCTTTTTTTCAGTATTGTCCTTCAGAAGGCTTTCAGGGAGCTATTCGGCTAGCATCTATTCTTGTTGGTTTTCTTGGCAGTTCCCCCCAAACTGTTCAAGATGTCCGGTTCTATCCCCCAACACATCAGATCATTTCATTGATTTGATGTCATCCCAAACAGTAAAATTCAAATTCAATTGGAATTTGGTATCGCTGCATAATTTAAACTGATTGCCCGAATTCGAATTTGTTTTTGTTCCATGGCAACACAACTCCAGCTCTTTGTTTTGATCAAGAGTTACATTTTTCTCTTATTCATCTCGCTCTGAGCTTTCAGTCAGTCTTTGCTAGCTTACTCCCTCTTATAGATACAGTATACCTCTACACCTTCATAACAACATCATGTTTGGCATAAAATCCTGGCTAGAAGGCCATTCCTGTGCTGTACTGTTCCATGTTCTAAGATTTATTAGCTCTCTCATTATTTGCATTATCTCCCTAACTTCCCTGCTTTTTACTGTCTGGCATTACTTAAGTGATGATCAATGAGGAAAATGTATCTGCCAAGCCCGAAGTTATGGGCCAGACCCAAACTCGTCAAAATATTCAGAAGATAGTCTAGAACCTCACTTTTTCTTATTTTAAAGGTAAAAGTAACGTGTGTATTCCAGATGCAATTCAATTGGTCAAACTACAGGATTTAAATTTATTCATCATCCTTATTCATCTGCTGTAGTTAAAATACAACAAAAGTAGAAGGAATAGGAATAATATAACTCTACTGGAAAACTTAACAGGATCATAGATACAGTAACTGCTACTAATTAGCTGTTCCAATAACAGCTCATAAACATGCCCTGAGCAAAAATGCAAAGTCAGAAAATGTCTCACATGCAACTCCAGCAACCAAGGAGGAAAAATGTTAAGAGAAAACTCAGAGAGAATGTAGCAGCCTGAAAAGATTTGCTATAGCTTTCAACCCTGCTGAGACCCCAGCAACAACTGCTGCTACTGAAAAATAAAAAAAATCCTACTTCTATAGGATTTTGACCATACCCACTCAGGATGCTTTTATTGTTCTAACATTAAAAAAAAGACTCACAATCTGTTTACTCTATTGGCTCAGGTAGATTGCTTGTCGCCTCTGCCTTGAAACCTATTGTCAAAATACAAACAGGAAAAAACACACCTCACAAAGCAGTAGTATTTTCATACCACTCCCTTAAAAAACATAAATATACAATGATGGTTTCATTTTTAAAAACTTTTAGTCTTATGCTACAACATTGACTCTAACATTGGGGCAGTGGTTAGCCCTGCTGCCTTACAGCGCCAGGGACCCAGGTGTGATTCCAGCCCTGGGCGACTGTGTGGAGTTTGCACATTCTCCACGTGTCTGCATGGGTTTCCTTCGGGTGCTCCGGTTGCCTCCCACGATCCAAAGATGTGCAGGTTAAGTTAATTGGCCATGCTAAATTGTCCATTATGTTAGGTGCATTAGTCAGCGGGAAATGGGATACTCTTCGGAGGGTCGGTGTGGACTTGTTGGGCCAAAGGGAATGTTTCCACACTGTAGGGAATCTAATCTAATCTAAGCATTCAAACATTCACTATGACAACCTATTTCAGTCCTTTCTCTTTACTCCAATGAAAGCTTCCGTCTTTCTTCAACAACGCGTTGTTCTCTCATCCTCCCACGCGTATAATTTTCAAATTGAATGTCTGCAGTAATAAGCTCCATTTAACCAGTGTGGAATTTTTGTCCTTAAATTTCTCCAAAACCTTTAAGGGGTTGTGATCAATATACACAATTGTATCAGTTTTTTTGATTTCTTGTCTGCTTCCTGTTTCATCACATGTTATGCTACTTTTAAATGCTGTCTGGACAACTCACCTGTTTTATTCAATCTTACACTAAAATTTGACATAAAGTCAAAAGGCGTGGTCTCTGAACTCTGACTTACCAACTTCTTCTTAATTCATTCACTGGTCCTCTCACCTCATGCCCAAAAACTAATATAAATGGATTGAATTTTGTAGAGACATTACGTGCATCCTCAATTGCAAAAAGTACAAATAGAATTCCTTTAACCCAATCCTCTGGATAGTCTTGACTATAAGCCCTTAATGTGGTCTTTACTGTTTGATGTCACAGTTCTAGTGCTCCCTGTGATACTGGGTGGTACATAGTTGTTACGAATTATTTTATTCGTAAACTATCCTTAACTTCCATGAATAACACTGATGTAGAACTTGACTCTTGATCAGATTGTATCTCTTTGGGTAGCCCTTATGTAGTAAAAAAAATTTGAGTAACACTTTGACAGTCCTTTCAGCCATCACACTGCATTGTGGAATGTCATCTGGAAGTATAGTAGACATATCAATTATGATCATAACTACTGATTTCCATTTTTAATTTCAGGTAGTAGTCCTACGCAATCAATGAAGATTCTTGTAAAAGGATCTTTAAATGCAGGAATGGATATTAAGGGTGCTGGTTTTATCACTGTCTGAGGTTTTCCTATTACCTGACACTTATGACATTTTTGGCAAAATTCAACCACGATCTTATGCAGTCCAGGTAAATGAAAATGTTTTTGATTTTTGGCTGGAATTTTCCTTACTTGCTAATGGTAATTCGTGTGCTACTCACAATACTTCCTTTCTATAATCCACTGGTAATACAACTTGATGAACTTCTGCAGGTTTCATCCACCTGCATATGGTCTCCATTTCATCATCAAGACTTTGATTTTAAGATAGTAACAGTCTGGGATACACTCAGATTCTTTTTATATGTCCACTTTTTTGATACAACTGCTTTAGCTTTTCATCTTTCTGTTGTACTTCAGTTAATTTCTCTGAACTAGGAATGTCCATATTGTCCTTTTTACCTTGTATTAAACTACATTTACTATCTTCAATGAGATCTCCTCTTTCCTTACCACCTCTTTTCCCCAATTTCTATTCTTCACAAACTGAAATTGATGTCAGAAGTCAAACTTGGATTTATGAACCAATCCATAATCATCTGCTGTTTCTACTCCTAATCTTTCGGTTTCAAGTCGCTGCTCTTCCACGAGTTCTCACTGTTTCAGGAAAGTGAATTTTTGTCTGTCTTAGAGCATCATATGTTTAATCTGATCTAATTTCAATGCACTCATTTACCTATCAAAATTGCTTTGTTTGATTCTTTCAAACTCAATATATGTTTGACCAGAGTCCCTCCTTAGATTCCTAAAACATTGGCTGTAGGATTCTGGTACTAGCTTATATGCATTTAAGATGGCATTTTCCTTTTCATTATACTCTTCAGATACCTGCTCTCATCGTGATGCAAATACTGCATGAGCACTACCAACCAGCTTTGTTTGCATCAGCAATACCCACACATTCAGTGGCCATTTCATTTGTTTAACCACTTGCTCAAATGAAATGGAGAAAGGCTTCTACACCCTTCTAATCGAACTTAGGCATATTTAAACAGATTCCCACCAGGCCTTTTGCTCTGGTGGATTTGCTTGTCATCACACTCCTCTTCACTAAGCCTACCTTGTACCTTCACCTCTGCCCTTTCCCCTCTAATTGACAATTCTGAAATTCAAATTCTTCCTCTTTTAGCTTTTCCTCTGCTTTTAATCATAATTCAAACTGTTTCATTTTCTCTTCATGGTCAAGCTGTTTCATTTTCAATTGATTTTTAACCATTTCCAAACATTCTGATGGCATTCCTGGCAATTGTAAATGGTGCATGATTGCCAATTGCCACAACTATTTCCCCTTTCCTCTCAGATGCAGGCAACCCCAACTCCAGCTTGTTTGCCAGTTTCTGTAAAACTCCCGAAATAAGTTCTTCCACTACCAAAAAACTCTTAATGACTGAAAGAGACATTACTATACAAGGCACACTGTGTTTAAACCAATCAAATTCAACACCCAAAATAAAAAGCAATAACACCTACCACTTGCTGCCTTTGAGTCCAATCATCCTAAATCCAATCTGGAATTAGACATTTTGATCCTAACAAAAGCGCCCAATTTGTTACAGACCAGACTAAATCCCTTCAAAATATTTAGAAGATATTCTAAACTCTAACTTTTTCTTATTTTAAAGGGAAATATAAGATGTTGCATTTCAGATGCAATTCAATTTTTTTAACTATTGAATTTAAAGCCAAACATACTCACAAAACATATTCACTCACGATAGTTAAATTACAACAAAAGAAAAAAGGAACTGGAATAACTTAACCTCTGTTGGAAACCTTTATGTAGTAATAAATACAGTAACTATTACTAATTAATTGAAGAGAGATGCTACTGTCCAAACCTTGCTCTAAGTCCAAAAGTTTAAATAGGTTATAGAGTATTGAATAAGCAGTAATGGTAAAGAGGTCTTGGACTCTAGCAACCTCCCTAAAGTGATGCAGAACACCAAAATATCTGACCCATTGTAATAACTGGGATTACTACATTCGATTTCACCTCTTCCTTTTCCTATGAAAACATTTTGTATTGCCCTTCTCTACATTGAATTTCATAATTTGGAGATGCTGATGTTGGACTGGGGTGTACAAAGTTAAAAATCACACAATATCAGGTTGTAGACCAACAGATGAGAGACTTAACAAACAATCAACGTATTTTTCAATGTACAATTTCAGTTACATCACACTGTAAACTTTTGCTATAAATTCTTACAAATGTGTACTTCACAACCACCTCATGCAGGAGCAGTGCTCTGAAAGCTAGTGCTTCCAATTAAACATGTTAGACTGTAACCTGGTGTGTGATTTTATTTCCATCCCATCAGTCTGTCTTTTAATACCTTCTTCAAAGTTCAAAATACTTCCCAATTTGTGTAATCTTCAAAATCAATTTTGCTTCAAGCTTATATGTATATATTATATGCACATTAAAATCTTCAGTGTTTGTAACAGTGTGAAATTCTGCTGCTTCAGGAGGCTTAGGGATTCATTATCCATTGCTTTCCCTTTTGATGATCTTTTCAGCTTTTTTGTACTTGTTTGTAAGATGTGGGTGTTGTTGGATAGGCCAGCACTTAGGCCCATCACTAATTGCCCAGAGAGCAGTTAACAGTCAACCACATTGCTGTGGGTCTTGGGTCATGTGTGGGCCACACCGGTAATTATATGTGGGCCACACCCTGAAGAATACAAATGAACTAGATGGCTTTTACAACAATTGAGAATGGTCATATCGTCATCATTAAGTTAGTCTTTTATAATTTCAGATTTTTATTGAATTTAAATAATCTTTATAATGAACAAAAAGAAGAACCTGAATTGTGTTGCCCTCTCTTCTGCCCTCCAGAACATTGGTGGTGTGATTTGGTTTGTTATGTTGTCAAAGTTATTGGTCTCTGTGGTTTAGGGTAGTCTCAAGATACAGTGAGACCAATTGTGTACTGACTAGGAATGTGTACACTTGGCTCCCTTGTGTGTGTATCATTGGTAATATCATTGAGATAATTTGGATGCTTTAATAAATTCAAAGCATAAGATAATAGAAACAGCCTTAAGAGATGGTTCAGCTATTTTATAGTTGATCTATGTCTGAACAGCGTCTACCTGCCCTTCTTCCTTTTGTTTTGACCTTGATGTTCCTCACAAGTGTTAACATCAGGAGAAGCCTCTAACAACAGTTGGCTCTAACAACAGTTTTTCAAAAATTCTTTTTAGTGTACAAATATATCACAATTTAATTAAAATATAGTTCATTTGTTCAAAATTAAGCCAATTGCAAAGTCGCCTTGAGTGAAATGAAACGGCATTTTTTTTCATTGCTATCCCAAAGAAAATGCAAGATCAAATGCACAAACACAGGTGTAAAGTTATTAAAAAGGGAGAGTGCCCTGAATTTACAAGAAGATAAAGTAAGGCGCAATTTAAAAGTTCTTCAAGTGTTAGATTTTAAACTTAAGACCAAATTGCTGATTTCCATCTGCACCAATATTGGAATTTGTAAATCCATAAGATTACAAGAAACAGGTGCAAACATAATCCAATCAGCACCTCTAGCCAGTCCTTCCATTCAACAAAATCATAGCTGATGTACACTAGGCCTCAAACTCCTCTGTTGTGCCCACTCAGCATCACTATCAACTCCAAGATATCTCAAAAATCTACCTACCTTCTCTTTAAACATGATTTAAAGGTGCTGGTGCTGGACTGGGGTGGACAAAGTTAAAAATCACACAACACCAGGTTATAGTCCAATAGGCTTCCAACTAAACCTACTGGACAACAGCTTGGTATTGTGTGATTTTTAACTTTGTCCTGTTTAAGCATTTTGAGTGATCTTCCCTCCACAACTCTCTGCATAGAGATATGTATGACTCCTTGACAAATGGAGATTCATCTAATTTGTTTCTCATCAGTTGTCAGTTTCTGAGAGACTGAAAAAAAACTCAGAGACAGACAGAGCAAGCCTTTCAGCTGTCACTGACTCATTTCTTTTTCTTACCTCTCCTCCTAAAATCAGTTGACTAAAATACAGTCTACTTGTGTAATTATGTATTTAGCTTCATTTTTTTTTTAAATCTAGATAATCTGCAGGTGAACTTGTCATCCCAATACCTGAAACTTCCAGTAAGATGTAAATATCAAAAAGTGACTATCAATCTGAATGCCTGATTTCAGTTACTTTGATGACATGTTAATTAGTTCATAGTGAGTTTTATATATTGTTGGCTTCATGAGACTTGTGTGAACCTGATCGGGAGATCTCTGCAATCAGCATTTTTAAAAAAATCTATTAATCTTTTTGTAAAACTATATTAGTCTACAAAAGGTCCCAGGTATTAAAACCAGATGAAGAAAATCAAAATTTGGTTACCCATTTTTGCCACGATCATGACACATGATACATGATTTTTTTTCTTCCTTTTTTTTGTATTGTCACTACTTTCTTTCTATCTATTTGCTGGTCTTTGGATTTCAACTGTTTTTTGAATAACATGGTAGATAGAACAAAACATATATACTTACTGCATATGTTTTACTCAACAAAAATAGGTGAAAGCCATTTTAGGATTCATTTATCGAGGCAAAGTCCTGATCAATTTAAATAACATTTGAGAGTTTACTGTCAGTCATTATTAACTGGTACATTCTCCCAGCAAGCATCTCCATCCATCAAAGTTCATTTATCAACCATTTATCACTCTACTTTCATGTGTATAAATATAGCTTTTCCTTTCACAATCACATTTCCTACCAATTATCATGATGAGAGCAAGACAATAAATTTCAACAGAGTGTGCCTTTCTTTTCAGCAATACGCAAGTTGTGTACCACCAAATGAAACTATACCCTTAGAGGACAGACATTTGCAGATCATGTGATAATTGTATAATCTTAAAAAGTATTATCAGCTGTTTTGTGATTGTCATGTCAAAAAGCACATCATAACACGAAGGATGGTCAAATTCTGGAATTCCCTTTCCCAAACAGCTATTGGGAGTTTAGCTCCAAAACTAAGATGGAGAGAAAGGAGTTAAAGGTATATAGATTCAAAGACAGTATTAACTTGAGTTCTGATACATGTCAGCCACTATCTAACTAGGAGGAGATGAGTTACACTGGCCCCATTCTCCACCTTTTCCTCAGCTGCATTGATGACTGTATCGGCACCATCTCGTGCTCCACAGAGGAGGTTGAACAGTTCATCAACTTCATGAACACCGTCCACCCTAACCTGAAGTCCACCTGGACCATCTCAGACATCTTCCTTACTTGCCTGAACCTCTCAGTCTCCATCTCCGGAAACCAACTCAGTACAGACATATACTTCAAACCCACCAACTCCCACAGGGCTACATGTGGAATACACCTCCACCCAATCCTCTCCCCCCCATAAAAACACTATCCCTTACTCCCACTTTCTCCATCTCCAGTATATCTGCTCCCAGGTGGGTCAATTCCACTCCAAGACAACCCAGATGGCCTCCTATTTCAAGGATTGCAATTTCCCCTCCACTTGGTCAACAATTCCCTCCAGTTCATCTCCTCCACTTGCTGCACCTCCACCCTTGAACCCCACACCTCCAATTGAAACAAGGATAGAAACCCTCCTGGTCCTCATCTTGCACTCCACTAATTTTCGGAAACAACGCATTATCTTCCGCCATTTCCAGCACCTACAAACAGACCCCACCACCAGAGATATATTTCCCTCCCCACACCTCTCAGCATTCCGCAGAGACCATTGTCACCACCACTCCCTCGTTAGGTCCACACACCCCCAACCCTCCCCCCCACCAACCCGCCCTCCACTCCTGGCACGTTCCCTTGCTGCTGCAAGAGGTGTAAAACTTATGCCCATATCTACCCCTCACCGCCATCCAAAGCCCCAAAGCATCTTTCCACATACAGCAGAGATTTTCCTGCACATGCAAACATCTCATCTACTGTGTTCGTTGCTCTCGATATGGTCTTCTGTACACTGGGGAGACAGGACGCCAACTTGCAGAACACTTTAGGAAATATCTCTGGGACACACACACCAAACAACCCAACTGCCCTGTGGCTGACAATTTCAACTCCCCCTCCCACTCTGCCAAGGACATGCAAGTCCTGGGCTTTCTCCATTGCCAAATCCAAGAAACCCAATGACTGGAGGAAGAATGCCTCATCTTCCTCCTTGGGACCCTCCAACCACATGGTATCAACGTCAATCTCACCAGTTTTCTTGTGTCCCCTCCCCCACCTCTTCCCAGATCCAACCCTCCAACTTAGCACTGCCTCTTGAACTGTCCTATCTGTCCACCTTCCTTCTCAACTAACCGCTTCACCCTCCCCTCTGAGCTATCCCCATTACCCCCACCTCCATTTACCTATTGCTTTCCCAGCTACCTTCCCCCCAGCCCCAGCCAACCTTCCTATTTATCTCTCAGCGCCCTTCTCCTGCCCCCCACCCATCTCCACATTCCTGATGAAGGGCTTATGTCGCTAACGTCTATGCTCAAGCTGCTCGGATACTGCCTGATCTGCTGTGCTTTTCCAGTGCCACACGTTTCAACTAGGAGGAGGTGATAGCTTAATGGTATTATTGCTGGTATTATCCAGAGATCCAGGTAATGTTCTGGGAACCTGGTTTAAATCCTGCTATGGCAGATGGTGGAATTTGGTTTCAATAAAATTCTGGAATTAAGATTAAAATTCTGGATTAAAATTCTGGATTTCATGCTGACCATGAAATCATTGTTGATTGTTGGGAAAAACCCACCTGGTTCACTAATATCCTTTAGGGAAGGAAACTGTCATCTCCACCTGGTCTGACCTACATATGACCCGAAACCCACAGTAATGTGGTTAACTCTTATGTGCTCTCTGGGCAATTAGGGATGGGCATTAAATACTGGCCTAACCAGCAATGTCCACATCCTGTGAGTGAATTCAAGAAAAATTGAATCAAGGCACAATTCTTATTTCCTCTCTCTGTTCTTATATTTCAGGAAAATGAACGGAGATATTTACTGGCTGCAATTTTTGTAGCTGGATGGGGAAGCATTTTTGGACATATTTTTGCTTATTCCATGAACAAATATATTACAATGCATAAGATTTTAATTGAATCAAAAATATATTTATTCATGCTGTCAATGGGACATGTTTGAAAATTGATTTACTGTGCTTTTTATTGGCTCGTAGAGGTTAGAGCCTATTGTAACTGGTAATCAAATCTGTGCTAAATACAACTTTATTATCATTAATCTTATCATAATATTCAGGATATCAGAAATAAGTCATTGCCAACTGATTGGCTATAGCACGTCCTCACACTTTTGTTTGTAGGTTCATAAAATTGGAGTGGAAACTTTAAGACTTTTTTAATATTTATTTGGAACTATCCTTCATTTCATCAATTTTTGCATTTTTAATTTCAAATTCAATTGAAAATTAAATATGTGCAGTGCTGATTTTACATCACAAACTTAAAGGCCCAGATTTTGTGTTAAAGGAGGCTATCTGGAATCATCACCGTTAAGGTATAAACTGAAAATGTGTTGCTGGAAAAGCGCAGCAGGTCAGGCAGCATCCAAGAAACAGGAGAATCGACGTTTCGGGCATAAGCCCTTCTTCAGGAATCTTCCTGAAGAAGGGCTTATGCCCGAAACATCGATTCTCCTGTTCCTTGGATGCTGCCTGACCTGCTGCGCTTTTCCAGCAGCACATTTTCAGCTCTGATCTCCAGCATCTGCAGTCCTCACTTTCTCCCCCATTAAGTGATGGCAGATGACATAATCCTGCCATCTGCAAATTCTACTTAACCAAAACTTGTTCCTCCTTATGTTTTGTTGTACTGACACCTTACTGGTAAATTTAAAACCTGAAAAGTGTGGAGTTATGAAAGACATTCACAATATTTAATTATCAAGTAGGCCAGAAAAAGATAGGGCTGGTGAACTTTGGTACAAATGAATTAACTAGAGGAGTGTTGAAACGATCAGTACTCAGGTCACAATTACTTACATGGTATGATAATGACTTGACTGAGGAAAGTGCTTGCTCGTTTGCCAAGTTTGGGGATGACACAAAAACACATTAGAAGGCAAGTGGTGAAGATGACACAAAGAGTCTGTACAGATGTGTAGGCAAGTGAAGTGAACGAAAAGTTGGCAGATGAAATATAATGTGCAGAAATCTGAAATAATGTACCTTGCCAGGAAGAATAAAGGAACTAAATATTATAGAAATGGAGAAAGACTGCAGAGAGATACAGAAATAAGGAATTTTAGAGTACTTGTCCATGAATCGCAAGAAGTCCAAGTTCAGTCAGTAATAAGAAAGGCATATGGAATGGGTGGCTTTTATTTCAAAGTGAATATAGGACATAGAACAATACAGCACAGAACAGGCCTTTCGGTTCTCAATGATGTGTTGACCTGTGACCTCATCTAAGCCCATCACCTGACACTATCCCATCATCATCCATATACTTATCCAAGGATTGTTTCAATGTCCCTAATGTGGCTGAGTTGACTACATTGGCAGGCAGGGCATTCGACACCCTTACCACTGCCTGAGTAACAAACCTACCTCTGACATATGGGCAGCACGGTGGCACAGTGGTTAGCACTGCTGCCTCACAGCGCCAGAGACTCGGGTTCAATTCCCGCCTCAGGCGACTGACTGTGTGGAGTTTGCACGTTCTCCCTGTGTCTGCGTGGGTTTCCTCCGGGTGCTCCGGTTTCCTCCCACAGTCCAAAGATGTGCAGATCAGGTGAATTGGCCATGCTAAATTGCCTGTAGTGTTAGGTAAGGAGTAAATGTAGAGGTATGGGTGGGTTGCGCTTCGGCGGGGCGGTGTGGACTTGTTGGGCCGAAGGGCCTGTTTCCACACTGTAAGTAATCTAATCTAATCTAATCTAATCAATATGTTTTCAATGTATCACCCCTCAATTTACAGCTATGACCCCTTGTACAAGTAGATGTCATCATCCTCAGAAAATGTCTTACTGTCCACCCTATCAAAATCTCTGATCATCTTATATATCTCTATTAAATCCCCTCTTATCATTCTTCTATCCAATGAGAACAGTCCCAAGTTCCTCAGCCTTTCCTCATAAGACCTTCACTCCAGATCAGGCAACATTCTGTTAAATCTCCTCTGCACCTTTTCCAATGCTTCCAAATCCTTCCTCTAATGGGGCAACCAGAACTGTACACAATGCTCCAAGTGAGGCCGCACTAGTGTTTTGTACAGTTGTAGTGTGACATTACGGCCCCGGAACTCAGTCCCTCTAGCAATAAAACCTAACTTCTTAACAGCACTATCAACCTGGGTGGCAACGTTCAGGAATGTATGTACATGGATACCAAGATCCCTCTGCACATCCAATGTAATATAATATGTGAGTGTTATATAAAAGTAGGAAGATTTTGTTAAAAATATGCAAGGCAGTAATCATAGAGTCATTCAAGTCTACACCACAGAAATAGGCCCTTTGGCCTAACTTGTCCATGTTGCCCAGTTTTCACAATTAAACTAGTTCCATTTGCCTGCATTTGGTCCGTATTCCTGCATACCCATCCCATCCATGCATCTGTCTAAATGTTTCTTAGCTGATAAAATTGTACTCGCTTCCAACACTACCTCTGGCAGCCACTTCCATTTACTCACCACTTTGTGTGTGAAACAAATTGCCCCTTTGGACTCTTTTGTATCCTTCACCTCTCACGTTAAACCTATGCCCTCTAGTTTTATACTCCCTTATCATGGGGAAAAGTTATTGGCTATCTACCTTATTTTCCATGATTTTATATAGCTCCATAAGGTCACACTTCAGTCTCCCACGCTCCAGGGAAAAAAGTCCCAGTCTATCTAACCTCTCCTTTTAACTCAAACCTTCTAGTCTAGGTAACTTCCTAATAGATCTTTTTCTGCACTCTTTGTAATTTAATAGCATCCTTTTCATAGGATATTATTGCACACAGAACTGCACACGGTATTCCAAATGTACCTCCACCAATGTCTTGTACAGCTGCAACAAAACATCCCAATACTTATACTCAATGCTCTGACCGATAAAAGCAAGATGCTGAAAACCTTTTTCACTATCCTATCTACTTGCAATTCTACTTTCAAGGAGCTATGAACCTGTACCCCTAGATGTCTTTGTTCTATAATATTCCCCAGGGCCCTCCTGTTGACTGTATAATCTGGCCTCATTTGACCCACCAAGTTGCTACAACTTGCGCTCATATCAATTAAACTTCATCTGCTATTCCTCAGACATCTGGCCCAGTTAATCTTGCTGCATTCCCAGATAACCTTCTTCACTGTCCACCATAGCACCAATCTTGGTGTCATCTGCAAACATACATACCATACCTGCTAAATTCTCATTCACCTCATTGATACAAATGACAAATAGCAGTGGACCCAGCACCAAATCCAGTCTGAAAAGCAACCCTCTACCATCACCTTTCTTCTACTGTTAAGCCAATTTTGTATCCAACTGGCTAGCTCTCTCTGGATCCCATGAGATTTAACCTTACTCAACAACCAACCATGTAGTAACTTGTCAAACGCCTTTCTAAAGTCCACATAGACAAGTCTACCACACTGCCCTCAACTAGTTTAGTGGTTACTTCTTCAAAACTCTCAATCAAATTCGTGAGACAAGACTTCCCATGCACAAAACCATGTTGACAATCCCAAATGAGTCCTTGTCTCTCCAAATGCCTGTACATCCTGTCTCTCAGAATCCCCTCTAATAATTTACCCATCATGGATGTTAGTTCAACGGTCGATAGTCTCTCTGCAGCCTTTCCTAAATAATGGTACAACATTAAACACTATAATATCTCTTCTAGGGGCCCCACAATTTTTTTCCTAGCCTCCTACAAAGTCCTGGGATACACTTCATCAAGTCCTGGGATTTATTTACCTTAATGCTTTTTAAGACTTCAAGCACCTCCTTTTTTCTATGTGGACTCTCTTCAAGACATCCCTATTTAATTCCTCAAGTTTCCTAGCATCCACATCTTTCTCGACAGTAAATACAGACAAGAAATATTTATCTAGAATATCACCTATTTCTTGTTGCTGTGCATATTGATAATCTTGTTACCAAAAAAGAGAAAATGCTGGAAAATCTCAGCAAGTCTTGCAGCATCTGTAAGGAGAGAAAAGAGCTGACGTTTCGAGTCAACTGACCCTTTGTCAAGGCTCAGCTCAGCTTTGACAAAGGATCAGTTAGACTCGAAACGCCAGCTCTTTTCTCTCCTGACAGATGCTGCAAGACTTGCTGAGATTTTCCAGCATTTTCTCTTTTTGGTTTCAGATTCCAGCATCCACAGTAATTTGCTTTTATTTTGATAATCTTGTTGATTCTTTAAGGGGCCATATTCTCTCCCTGGTTACCCTTTTGCCCATCATGTACTTGTAGAATCTCTTTCGATTCTCCTTTACTTTATCTGCCAATACCATCTCATGTCCCATTTAGGCTTCCTGATTTCTCACTTCAGTTTCCTCTGACACATTCTGTACTCCTCAAGGAATTTACTTGATCTCAGCTGCCTATACATGTCAAATGCCTCCTTTTTCTTGCCCAGTGCCTCAATAACAGTAGTCACCCAGGAGTACCCCCTCCTGACAGCCTTACCCTTCACTCTACTGGGAACTTGCTGGCCCTGAACCCTCATTAACCTACTATTGAAAGCCTCCCAATTACCAGGCATCCCATTACCTGCAAACAGCCTCCCCCAATCTACTTTTCAAAGTTCCTGTCTCAGAACATCAAAATTGGCCTTGCTCTAGTTTAGAAATTTAACTTGTGGACCAGACCTCTCCTTTTCCATAGCTATTTAAAACTAATGGAATTATGGTCACTGGTCCCAAAGTGCACCACCACTAATACTTCTGTCACTGGCCCTGCCTTAATTCCCCAAGAGGAGGTTGAGTTTTGCCCTTCTCTAGAAGGGTAATCTGCATACTGCATGAAAATTTTTTCCTGAACACACTTAACAAATTTCTCACCATCCAAACCCTTAACACTACCACATTTGACGTTAGGAATGTTAAAATCCCCTAATTTTACAACCCTAATATTCTTTCAGTTATCTGTAATGTCCTTACATATTTTCTCACTTTCCTGGTGATTATTGAGGACCTATAATACAATGCTATCAAAGTAATCTCCCCCTTCTTATTTCTCAGTTATACCCTTACTGAATTAGTGAACAAACCCTCAAGAATGTCTTCTCTCAGTACTGCTGTGATGTTCTCCCTAAACAAAAATTCAGCTCCCCTACCTCTCTTACCTCCCCTTCTATCCCTCCTATAGCATCTGTACTCCAGAACATTGAGCTGCCAATCTTGTCCCTCCCTCAGCCATGTTTCTGTAAGAGTTATAAAATCCAAGTCCCATGTATCCATCCCTGAGTTCATTTGCTTTACCTGTCAGGCCTCATGCATTGAAATAAATACAGTTTAGTTAGACTTCCTTGCCTTCTGCCTCGCTCTTGCTTGCCCTGTTTAATATTAGGGCCACACTACCTTTACTATATATAATTTCTGTACTGTGCTCAACCTTCTCTTTCATCTCCCTATTGCTTTGGATCCCAATCCCCTCCGGACTAATTTAAAGCTTCCCAAATGGATCTCACAAATCTTCCTGCCAAGATATTTGTCCCCAACAGGTTCAAGTGCAATCTGTCCCTCCTGTACAGGTCACCTCTACCCCAGAAGAGATCCCAGTGATGAAAGAATCTGCTACTTACACCAGCTCCCAAGCCACCCATTCATCTTTTAAATGCTTCTATTCCTAGTCTTGCTAACAATTGGCACTGGAAGTAGTCCAGAAATTACTATCCTTGAGGTCTTGCATTTTAATTTTCTGTCTAATTCCCTATAATCACTCTATAGGCCCTCATTCCTTTTCCTACCTGCGTCGTTGGTACCAAAATGGATAATGACCTCTAGCTGCTCACGGTTCCCTGTCTGAACTACTGTCAACCAAGATCTTTAGTCTAGAAAATTTAATATTATAAAAATGGAATCTCACCATTTTAGAATTTAACTAGTTTTTTGAAGATTTAAAAGGTACAAATATGAAATCTCAAAGCTTCAGAATTAAATTATGGTGGCAAACTTTTAAAATTCTTAACATTTTCTATCTCTTCTTTCATCTTCTCAATTTTCAAAATCTCTTTATTTCTTGTTCTATGCAATGATTTTGCATTGAAGTAAATATTCTGTTTTAAACTACTTCATTTAAATTCTGCATGCCTCAGAGAGGAGTCTTCAGTCTGATTGGCTGACGACACATACTGTTGCTTGCTCTATTCACATATTGACAGTTCGTTAGTAGACAGTATTATAGTGAATATAATTGCTAAATACCTTAAGATTCTCCTCAAAGGCTGACCTAAAGCCTATGGGAAACTATCAATATAATAAATGGCGAGAGCAAATTCTTTGGCGTTAATCACAAAATTCAGGCCATAACCAGCATAAAGTGAATTCTTGATGTTATTCAGCTGATTTTGTTTTCCATATTATAGACCATATAAGTGATTGTATGATTGATTATTAAATCTACAGTATACCAATATTCCAACATTTGGTGCCCACATAGAATGCACATTGTTCTGCCATCTGTTTTGCTTCAAACATAGTAGATTGTGATAAAAAATAGAGAATATTTGTGGTTTAAGTCTTATCTCTGTATAGGCTGGGCTATCCATTGTACATAATTAAGGGATAAGAGTTGAAAATATGATTGAGGATATGAGATAAAGTGTTTGTATGAAGTAAATAGCAAAAGTATTTGCTTTTTTGTCTTATTGACAATAAGTTTAAAAACTGAAAAGCAGACCAAAATTGATTCTATGAAGTAATTTATTTGAAGTAAGTCTTGTAGCTAAAAGATTTGTTCACACTATTAACTTTATGTGCACAAATATTTTAAGAAGCAATAGTAATTCCATAAATATGAATTTTAAAAAACACAGAAAACTATTAGAATAAAATAATATTTGACAAAAGCTATTTTCACAATGAAACAACTTTCATTTGCTTAACCTGCCCCAGCTGTAATTTAATTAGATTTTTATGTTTTGTTACATGATCCTACTAATTATCTTTTATACTCTCATGACAATCTCATAGACAATGGCAATATGATAGTTTTGAGCAAGCCAAAACTGTCTTTGAATGGACTGGATGTATGACATTAGCAAAGGCAATATAGAAGATAAGCTCGTAGAATGATTTTGCAATGGTTTCCTGGAGTGGTTTCCTGTGAAACCAACTTGGGATCAAGTTATTTTAAATTCAATATTATGCAATGAGTCAGAGTTAATTAGTAATCTCATGGTAAGGGATCCAAATCCTTCCTTTAATGTGGCGACCAAAAATGAATCCAGTACTTTAAATGTGGCCTAACCAAAGTCTTATAAAACTGCAATATGACATCCTGACTCTTGTATTCAATTCCCTGACCAAGAAAGGCAAGCACACCATACGCCTTCTTTACTTGCGTAGCAACTTTCAGGGAGCTATGGACTTGAGCCCCAAGATCCCTCTGTATATGTATGCTGTTAAGGGTCCTGCCATTAACTGTGTACTTTTCCTTAACATTTGATCTCTTAAAGTGCAGCACCTCACACAGTATCTGTGTGTGTGTATAGTGCAATGGTGGTCACCTGCAATGTGACATGAACCCAAGGTCCCGGTTGAGGCCCTCCCTATGGGTACCGAACTTAGCTATCAGCCTCTGCTCGGCCACTTTTCTCTGCTGCCTGTCCCGAAGTCCACCTTGGAGGATGGTCACCTGAAGGTCCGAGGCTGAATGTCCTGGACCACTGAAGTGTTCCCCAACTGGGAGGGAACCCTCCTGTCTGTTGATTGTTGTGCGGTGCCCATACATCCGTTGTCGTAGCCTTTACTTGGTTTCTCCAATGTACCATGCCTCCGGGCATCTCCAAATCATGGAAATATATTGCCATTCCTTCACTGAGGCTGGGTCAAAATACTGGAAGTCATTCCCTATGACATTGTGGGTCAGCCCACAGCAGGTGGACTGCAGTGGTTCAAGAAGGTAGCTCACCACCAACTTCAGAAGGGCAATTAGGAACAGAAACTAAATACTGTCCAGCCAGCAACACTGCTATCCCACAACTTAATTTAAAAAAACTTTGTCTCTCATTTTTTAAAACTCCATTAAGTGTAGACCTACGCTATTTAATCTCTCCTCATGAAATGCTGTTTCATACCTGGATCAACTGAGTAAACCATCTCTGGATTGCCTCTAATGCTCGCACATTTCCCTTCGATAATTCAGTATTTCAACTGTGCTCTGACTAGTGCCTTGTACAGTTTAAACAAGCCTCCCTACTTTTTTACTCTGTTCAATGTAAAGTAAAAACCAACCTTCTATGTGACTTCCATATTATTGGCTGAACTTGGATGCTAACTTTTGTGATTCAGGGACAAGGACTCTCAAACCCCTCTGTTCTCTTAATCTCAGCACTCTTTCTCCATTTAAATATTATTTAGCTCCTTTATTCTTCCTGGCAAAGTGAATAACCTCAGATTTTCCCACAGTATATTTCATCTGCCAAATTTTCCCTCACTTGTTTCACTGATCTACATCTTTCTGCAGTCACTTTGTCATCTTCACCACTTGCTTTCTCATATGTTTTTGTATCATCCATAAACTTGGTGACTGTACATCTATTTTTCTCATCCAAGCCATTTTGATATCTTTAAGTAATTGCGTCCCGAGCACTGGTTCCTGAGGCACTACAATGGTTAATTAATTTATTTCTAATTTCACCAGCCCTAACATTTTCTGGTCTATTTGTTGAATAAATATTATGAATGTCTCAAACTTCAAACCTCTTAAGTATTTACATTTACAAGTGAGATGCTATTACAGGAGTAGCAAGAGAAAAGAACAGGAGCTCCGTTGTCATTAGAATGTTCTTAAAACCTGAGGATGACGATTTCTGATAGCCTCCTTCAATACAAAGTGTAGGCCTTTAATTTTGTGATGCACAATCAATACAACAACATATTTGTCATCACGTGTAATTTTCAATTTAATCTGTTCTCCACCATGAAGAGGTGTGAGAGATGCCATGGGGTGGAATTGGGAATTAATGAAATATGTTTGCGAAGATATGATGAGAAAACTCGCTGTGCCTTGTGAAGTCAAACCTTCCAAGATACATGAGGAAACTTGGATTTAATCAAAAGAACCATAAAGTGTGATCAGAAGGATTAAAAAAGAAGAAAATAAACTTTGAGTGTAAATTGACAAGATATAGCAAAATGTCAACCCCTAGTTCCTTGTTGTTATGTCACAGCCTAAATCTCGAAGGATCCCAAGTTCACTGTGTCTTCTCTCTTACCCTTTATATATTTAATGAAGCTCTTGCTGTCCATCTTGCTATAACTTGACAATTTACTCTCAAAGTTTATTCTTTCCCTTTTTTAATTCTTTTTGTTCACCTTCCATGGTTCTTTTGACTCAATCCTCATGTTTCTTGGAGGGTTTGTCTTCACAAGGCCTGACAATCTTTCTCATCATATCTTAGCAAACATATCTCATTAATGCCCAATTCCACCCAATCGCATCTTTCATAACTGATTTCTGCTCCATCTTGCATTTTCCCTTAATGTTGGCTTGTGGCAAGCCCTGCCTGAAAATTTATAAAATAAAATTATTTGTCAGTGTAAACTAGGCTACTTCACCCTTGGTATAGTTTAGAATTTATTTCACGTTGTATAATTGATGATCTGGTGAATTTGGAAAATGATTCAGGAACATGATGAAGCTGGCATAGTGAACACAGGCCTTCTCCTAACCTTTGTTTGATTGTGATCTGCCCATACAGAAAATTCAGCACATATGCTTCTCTACACATGTTTGAAGTTTTTTTTTAATTGCTTGCCACAATAATCAAGCATTTGTACTAAGTATACCACAAGCACTGCACTTCTTGAAAAAGGTCACTGAAAATTGAATTTTTTTTGTCTGTTTTGAAGTGAATTTCTTCTGTCTGAAATGTTATAATTTAAGAAAAGCTGCTGATCTAGATGATGCTAGAAATTGACCTTGTTATGCCCTGTTTAATAAATTACAGTTTCAAATGGTCATGTATATCACTCTTGGTGGTTATTCGAGAAGATCAGATGAATGCACAGGAAAACTACATAATATTTCTGAAGGCAAAATGTACAATAGTCCCTCAAAATATGCTGCAGTTAGGTTTCGGCATGTTTGGGTGTTGTGGTAGAGTCACTGAAGATGTTGTATACAGTTGCACTGCTCCATGAGACATCATCCTTGTGACATCAGCTACGTCTGTAATAAATGTGAGAGGCTGCAATGTAATAGGCTCATAAATCCAGAATTCCAGGTTATTGTTCTGGGTATATGGGTTTGAATACCACCAGAACAAATGGTGAATTTTGCATTGAACCAAAATCTGAAATTAGTTTAGTGGTGACTATGTAGCTACTATTGGTTGCTGTCAAAGGCCATCTAGTTCAGTGATATCTTTTTAGGGAAGGAAATCTGTGATCCTTTCCATACTCTGGTCTACACTTCACTTCAGACCCACAGCAAAGTAGATTAATCTCGCACTCTGAAAAAGCGCAATAAGTCTTGGTTTAAAGGCAATTCTGATAGGCATCAATTTTTTTTTTCAGCAATGTCCAGCAATGAAAGAATGTAAGAAAATAAGCACATATTTGTTCTAATTGTTGTTTTCCTAACTATAAACAAAACACTGTCATTGTGGAGAAGAAAAATAGAAGATTACGTACATTCTAATTGATTGATTAGACTTGACTGCATTTTACCTCATAAATGCATGGCATCACATGCAAAGAAAATTGACCATGGTTCATTTATGTGGGATATCTTGCTTCGGCTTGTCACATGCAGCATTGTGCACATTACCTATCCTGAGAGACTAAACAATTTCACTCAATTGTTGCTATGTTAATAATTTTAGTTTGCTGCTTATTAGAAATTCATTATTCTTCATTGAGGTGCAGTTAAGAGTAATGAACCTTGTAATTTCTTTGAAACAAGCATTGGAGCTAAAAAGGTGCTAATTTGATTCAGTAGCTAAAGCTCTCATCAAACACTGATGGCTAGATGCTGAGGAGTTCTGTTCAACTAGAATTGTGAACAGAATTGACCACAAGGCATTTGTAAAACATTTTACTCTGTCAGCATCACTGTCAGAATGTCACGGCAGTATTGTATCCAGCACAGCTAGAAAATTTCTAATATATGTTCATAGCAGACAGGATTCCCATTCAGAGTTTACTGCGCAGTGGAGTTTAATTGTTTAATTGTAATGTAACACTTAAAAAGTGAAAAGGTCTCAAACCATATTAATTTGTATCTGGACTGATGGAGTGACACAAATGGTTCTGTATATTGGACTGTGAAACTAATTATATCTAAAAATAACCCAGAAAACTGAGCTGCATTATGTGAAATATATTCCATTCACCACATGTGGGAAACTTTCTAATGGGAGAAGAATTGCTATGATTCTCATATGTAGTGACACTGTAAACACATTATTGTTTTAATGCATTTACAGCCACAAGGCAAAGCAACCAGAATAATTCTTTATGTGAATTGGTAAAATGATCATTCCCACCAACAAGAAACCTATTAACTCATAGCCAACAATTTGGAAAATCAGAGCCTGAATTTCTACATCATTTGTGTCACAGCCGTACTGGAGAGGTCTCTTCTGAAGCACTGATTGTGTTCCTACACTTCCTTCTGTAGCTACACTGGCACCACCCCCCACCTTTTCCTCCGCTACATCGATCACTGTATCAGCGCTACCTCGTGCTCCCACGAGAAGGTTGAACAGTTCATCCACTTTACTAACACCTTCCACCCCGACTTCAAATTTTCCTGGACCATCTCAGACTCCTCCCTCCCCTTCCTAGACCTCTCCATTTCTATCTCGGACGACCAACTCAACACGGACGTTTATTATAAACCGACTGACTCCCACAGCTACCTAGATTACACCTCCTCCCACCCTGCCCCCTGTAAAAATGCCATTCCATATTCCCAATTCCTTCGCCACCACCGCATCTGCTCCCAGAAGGACCAATTCCAATACCGAACAACCCAGATGGCCTTCTTCTTCAAAAACCTCAATTTCCCCTTAGACGTGGTTGACGATGCTATCCACCACATCTCCTCCACTTCCCGCTCCTCCGCCTTTGAACCCCGCCCCTCCAATCGCCACCAGGACAGAACCCCACTGGTCCTCACCTACCACCCCACCAACCTCCATGTACATTGTATCATCCTTTGTCATTTCCGCCACCTCCAAACAGACCCCACCACCAAGGATATATTTCCCTCCCCGCCCCTATCAGCGTTCCAAAAAGACCACTCCCACCGCGACTCCCTCGGCAGGTCCACACCCCCCCCGCCAACCCAACCTCCACTCCTGGCACCTTCCCCTGCAACCGCAAGAAATGCAAAACTTGCGCCCACACTTCCCCCCTCATTTCCCTCCAAGGCCCCAAGGGATCCTTCCATATCCGTCACAAATTCACCTGCACCTCCACAGACATCATTTACTGCATCCGCTGCACCCGGTGTGGCCTCCTATACATTGGGGAGACAGGCCGCCTACTTGCAGAACGTTTCAGAGAACACCTCTGGGACACCTGCACCAACCAACCCACCGCCCCGTGGCTGAACACTTTAACTCCCCCTCCCACTCTGCCAAGGACATACAGGTCCTTGACCTCCTCCATCGCCAGACCATGGCAACACGACGCCTGGAGGAAGAGCGCCTCATCTTCCGCCTAGGAACCCTCCAACCACAAGGGATGAACTCAGATTTCTCCAGTTTCCTCATTTCCCCTCCCCGCACCTTTTCTCAGTCCCAACCCTTGGACTCAGCACCGCCTTCTTGACCTGCAATCTTCTTTCCGACCTCTCCGCCCCAACCCCTCCCTGACCCATCACCTTCACCTTAACCTCCTTCCACCTATCGCATTCCCAATGCCCCTCCCCCAAGTCCCTCCCCCCCACCTTTTATCTTAGCCTGCTTGGCACACCCTCCTCATTCCTGAAGAAGGGCTTATGCACGAAACGTCGATTCTCCTGCTCCTTGGATGCTGCCTGACCTGCTGCGCTTTTCCAGCAACACATTTTTCAGCTTCCTACACTTGAGCCAAGAGACTTGAATTCAAGTCCCACTTGCTTCAGCGATGTGTAATAAAATCTCTGAACAGGTTAATTAGAAAATGTCTTCTTGTTGGTGAAGAAGTAAAAACCATAGTGGAAGCAGAAAGAGATGTTTCCTACCCAGAGGACTCAGAACAGTGCAAGAGTTTGGATGATATGTGAAGGATATATGCAAAGAACATGAACTTGTATTGGGCCTTTTATGAACACAAGATATCTTTATCTGTTTTCACACCCAAAATATATGAAGTGTTATGAAGAACGGGAGAGCACAAATTTGAGATAATTGACAAAAGAAACAACAAATGAATGAAGAAATCTTGTTCATGCACCAAATATGCAACCACACCTGCAAGTATGATGGGGGCAGATTCAAACAAATCATTCAGAAGCAAATTAAACTGAAAAGGAAGAATATGCGGAGAAGGCAAGAGAACAACACTAAGTTAAATGCTCATTCAGGAAATAGTTACTGAGATAATGGGCTGAATGGTGACAATCCAAGGTGATTCAGTGCTGCAACTGTCACAATATAATTTTCACAAAATGGAGACAACGAGCTCCCACAAACAATATTGAAGCTATCCAATTTAAGGCTAAATATTGACCAGGACCCTGCAAAGCACACAAATATGAACAAAACATGCCAGAAATGCTCAGCAGGTCTGGGATCATTTAAAGAGAGAGAGAGAGAAAGAGAGCCCCACTGGGGACAGACTGGGAGGTAGGCAAGTTCAGAATGTTGTATGGGAAGACATCAGGTAGCACGGCTAGCTGTTGCCTTCCCATTTTATGAGCAATTTAATGACATAAAAGGCAGATGGCCCCATCACCTGGAGTGCAATCAACATAATTATGCGGCAACTTAAAGGTCTCTTCACAGCTCCATGGCCATTTCTGCTGCATAAGGACATATGACAGAATCAACAGGTATGCACTGGCCACCTCCTCTCATTGGAGGAAACCCTTGTTTTTAGATCTCTTTGACTCCCAAGCTGCAATGGTCACTATCATGATCCCACCCTCTGCCTGGCCCCAGCATCCCATGCTCCATTTAGCTGGTTGCCAAGGCGCAATCCCTTCATGAGTCCTTATCCTACAGGTGCATACCCGGCAATGGCCACCATTAGCAGTGGCACTGTTGATAGACTGCCAATTACCTGATTAGACCAGCAGCTCGAGAGGTGTTGGTCACCATCATTAATTGGACAGCAACTAAGCAGCAGACACACAATTATTGCTATATTCAAAACATGGCACCAGGACTTATTACCCAATCACAATGGAATTGTCCCCCATCTTCCCAGCTTAATTGGTTACTCATAAAGGCCTTAACTGGCCAAAGTATGGGCAAGTTGACCAAAACCTCCTCTTCCACTTGTAATATTCCAGCCGTGGTGGAAAATCACCAGTGGTTGCTTGTCATGCTATGGATTATATCACTCCCTCAGCTTGCCAAATGAACCCTGTGAGTGTTCTAAAGTTCCATCCAACATACCTCCTTCTATGTGAATTTGGTCCTTGCACTCCTATCGTTACACCTGCTTCTCATCTATTTGTAAAATATTCAATGCAATCCTACAATGCTCTAACAACCAGTGGGAACAGGCTCCACACAAGCACCACCAATCCATCGGTTACAGCTAAAGTTGTGTGCATTATTGATATTCCAAAGCTAACAATAGTTGAATGGGAATGATGATCATCACCAGCAGCTGAGAGCCAGTAATATACTGCACAGTTCACAAAAAATAACTTCAGAGAACTACAGCCACAATAATCCAACTCAGAACTGATATTATGGAGCCCGTCAGCCAGACAATGATACAGCCTTCAAGCAAGACAGCCTGTCACTATTAGTACATATGATACGGGCATTTAAGCTGAAGTAAGGGGAAACAATGTAAACAAAAGGAATTCCTGCCAAAGAATATAAAGATGGAAAGTTACCTGGATCCAGAGTTCACATCTTGTGCTGAACTAAGCAGTTATACCCAAAATAACACAGAGAATGCTTGAAAAGCATAGCAGGTCTGGTAGTCTCTGTGGAGGGAGAAACAGATTTATTGATTTGAGTCTGGTATGACTGTATTACAGAAACACGAAGAGTCAAACTGGACTTCAAAAATTAATTCTCTCCACAGATGCTGCCAGGGCTGCTGAGTTTCTTCAGCATTGGCTGTGCTCATCTCAGATTTCCAGCGTCCATAGTATTTTGCTTTTACTTGACAGTTAAATCTAAGCATGCACTCAGTGCCATGCCCATTTTGCCAATATGAAGAAAGCAAAGATGTACTGTATTTGTATTATAGGGATACATTACAGTCTTGTGATGAAGTCCCAGCTTCCCTACCTCTGAGCTAGAAAATCTGGATTCAACTTCCATCGAATTCAGAGATGTGTTGTGACTGAACAGCTTGTTGAAAAATAGCCTGAGCATCATGTGATGTTTAAAAGCTCTTTTCAGCTAATGTAATACTTTTTATATGCAGTCATTATTATGATATCAACCAATTTGCACACAGCAAGCTCCGACTAACAGCAATGTCATAAAGAACAGATAATTTTTTTTATGTTGGTGACTGCAGATTACTGGGCAGTACACTGGAGATAACTTAAAACAAAGAACTGGAAATCTGAAACAAAATCAAAAATTGATGTGGTAGCATCTGTGAAGAGAAAGTTGTGTTAATGTTTCAGGTCCAATGACCCTTCTTTTCGGCATGCTGTTGGTGTCACTCTGCATTACAAATCAAGCATCCAGCCAACTGAGCTGACTCCTCTAATTGAAATCAGTAGCAAGACACCTGATGGAATGTGAATCTTGCTGGGCGAAAGTGTGGACTGCAGACGGTGGAGCCCTGAAGATTCCTGATGAAGGGCTCCTGCCTGAAACATTCGATTTTCCTGCGCATTGGATGCTGCCTGATCTGCTCTGCTTTTCCAGCACCTCTCTAATCTTGATTGTGAATCTTGCTGGCCTAGTCCTTAGATATAAATAAAAACTGAAAGAACTGCGGATGCTGTAAATCAGAAACAAAAACAGAAGTTGCTCAAACAGCTCAGCAGGTCTGGCAGCATCTGTGAAGATAAATCAAAGTTAAAATTTCAGATTCAGTGAACCTTCCTCAGAGCCCTGTTCTGAGGAAGGTTCACCGGACCTGAAATGCTAGATTTGATTTCTCTTCACAGATGCTGCCAGACCTGCTGAGCTTTTCCAGCAATTTCTGTTTTTGTTCCTTAGATATACAATTGGTTCTTGATATGGTGAGCTTCCTCACCAGACAGGGTGGGAGTTAGTCACCCTAGAACTTTCTGCACAATTTATGCCAATCTCAGTCATTATGTGCTACATTCGATTGGATATGGAGGTGTTGCATTGAAAAGATTAAACATGGGAGGGAGGGTTTTGCATGATTTAAGATACAGAAAAACATTTTCAGGAACTTATAGAAAAATCATTTCTGTAATACAGAACTTGAGTATTACTGAAAAAAATGTTGAAGCATGTACTCATCAGGACATTTGCAGGAAATAATATTATAAAGAGAAAGCAGCTTGTTATACTGTATGAGAAGAGTGTGCTGATTGGTAGAGGTGGGGTTATAGAGAAAGTGCCAGTTAGATGATGATTGTGGTTAATTGACAAGCTTCCAGGGAGTAAAAATGTTGTTGCCCTTTGCATTAGTCTTCAATTAAAATCCAATTTGCATTGGGCACAAAGTCTGCCTTTCTTTGACAATTCTCAAGGGAAAGTATTATATGCGCAACGTCATAGAAAACAGTTGTTTGTCTCTGTGTGGCAAACATGGCACAATAATTTGGGGAATGTGCAGGCATTCACTGGTCTGATCTGTATTGTGATAAATAATATTGGCCATGCTGGCAGGTCAAATTTCCACCCAGCACAGTATTAATGACACATTGGTAACATGCGTGGAATCTGCAGTTCTGACCTCGAACTTCAGCAAGAGGTATTTCTCAATGATGAGCTCTCTGCTTTTTTGTTGAGGAGCTGAATCCAAATCCGGAGTGGTGACATTTACAGAACTTGCACACCAGTTAAAAGCATCTATCTGCTTGAGTCTCAAAGAAGATGTGTTAGTGAAATGTGTTATACAGCGCAAACATCACTGGACATGATGAGAACTCAGCTTCAAGCATTGCCACATGTGAAACAAAACAAGAGCCAGTACCAATATCAACAAAGTGACACAAGGTGCTATGGAAAGCAGCACTATTCCAAAACTCAAAACATTTCCAGCATGTTTACTGGTATTTTTTTACACCAGAAAGTCATGTGCAAGCAAAATCCCAAAGCCATACTTAGAACAGTTTGTGAGCACCATCCATGTTTATTCCTTCTGTGCATGTAAATGTATTTCACAATATAAAAAACATGAAAGACCATCGGTTCATAGAGCTGAAAATACATTTGCATCTTAGACTGTACACAATACAAACACTCATGACCTTTATAATCAACATTCATTATTTCATTTCCATTGTATACAATGTTATCTTTCTCATCACTTTAATGTCGAAAAATATAAAATGTGAATTAGCACAGACAACACATAAATTTGAATAAAGGGATCATGCAATATAGTGAATTTCTGTGAAATGTTATTTTAGGTGCTCTGGTATATAAAAACTCCTCTTCTATCTTCAAGTTGTACAAGCATTGAAATAAACAAAAAATACTAAGCAGGTTAGTCAGCATCTATTGAGCATCTCCAAATCATGTATATTGAGTGAGAAATTCTTGATTTGTATATGCAAAATGTCCTGCGAGCAACAAGTAGAATTAAATTTTAAATCATGCTGCATCTGCCAATGTCATAAATGAGAAATTGGTTAAGAAAAAGAAGGAAGCATATGTAAGGTATAAACAAGATAGATCGAGTGAATCCTTAGAAGAGTATAAAGGAAGTAAGAGTACACTTAAGAGGGAAATCAGGAGGGCAAAAAGGGGGCATGAGATAGCTTTGGCAAATAGAATTAAGGAGATTCCAAAGACATTCAGGGAAAAAGGGTAACTAGGGAGAGAATAGGGCCCCTCACGTATCAGCAAGGCCGCCTTTGTGTGGAGCCGCAGAAATGGGGAAGATACTAAATGAATATTTTGCATCAGTATTTACTATGGAAAAGGATATGGAAGATATAGACTGTAGGGAAATAGATGGTGACATTTTGTAGAAATGTCCATACTACAGAGGAGGAAATGGGAAAAGGTGGATAAATCCTCAGGACCTGATCAGGCGTATCCTAGAACTCTGTGGGAAGTTACACAGATACACAGATACATACGGACACAGATACACACAGACGCGCGCACACCCTTATAGACACACCCTTATAGACACACAGACTCCCACACATGCACCCCCTCACAGACTTAAGACACTCTGCACTCACTACACACACACACACACTTTCTCACACTCACAACCCCCACCCCAGACAGACAGACACACAGACAGACAAAGACCCACATGCACACATATATTTTGTGTGGTGAATTTTTTTGGTACTTTCAGAGTTACATTGCACTTTGCTCAACAACCACATACATTCATGTAGAACTCTGTGCTCAAAAACTGCATGAATTTATGTAAAACTCTGTTATCTCACCTTTTAGATTGGAATCAATCTAAACATCAGGTCATAGACAGAGAATACAGGGGGCTAACACCTTCAACATATTGTCTAGCTCTCACCATTGTTAACAGCTAACCCAAGAATGCAACTTTAAAAAAAAGTGTTTTGTGATTTACCCATGAAAGAAGTGAAACTATCACTGTATTCTAACAGATAAAAGGCTTAACAGACAATCAATTCTTCAATGTATAATTTCAGTTACATCACACTGCAAATTTTTGCTATAAATTCTGTGTTACGATCGAGCCCTCCACAACCACCTGATGAAGGAGCGTCGCTCCGAAAGCTAGTGTGCTTCCAATTAAACCTGTTGGACTATAACCTGGTGTTGTGTGATTTTTAAATCAGAAAGAAAGTCTTTTTCGAGATGGTTATGTGTGTCAAAATTAACTTCCATGACAGATTGAGCTTCCTGAGGTACCAGTGCTCAGATACATTGAGAGATCTGATCCTCTGCCTGTGGATCCTGCATTGATAGTCTTACCCTTAGATCTCTGTGAACGAGGCGTATTGTTGCTTCTGCTCATGCTGTGACTGCTAATGCTGGTAATGGTGTTCATTCTGCTTTTAGCTCTCAGCAGAGGTGGAAGATAGAGTTGTATAAGCAGTTCCTCTACCATATTGGTTGCAGGGAATTACATCTGAATGTGAGTGAAAGCCAAGGTTGGTGAAATGCTTCCCAAGAGAGAAGCGTTCTCTGAGAGAAGAAGGATTTGAAACAATAATCTCTCAATGCACATAGCTGGGGAACTTCAGTGTAACTTATTAAAGCCATCCCAGCTTGTCAATTGCACTAAAGAAGCTCTTCTCACTACGCATTTAACTTGGTGACCCTGATAAGCATTTGCCAGTTTGAAATTGACCTTCTGTGGTTTGACAAACCATGATTAAGAACTACATTTCATCTTCCAAGCATTTCTTTAAATGGCATTATCAACTATGATGTAGAGATACTGGTGTTGGACCAGGGTGGATAAAGTTAAAAATCATACACCAAGTTATGGTCCAACAGGTTTATTTGGATGAAGGAGCATCTCTGAAAGCTTGTACTTCAAAATGATAACCTGGTGTTGTGTGATTTTTAAGATTATCAATTATATAATTACTCAGTCAATAAAACATCAAAACCTTCAAACCATGCTGGAAAAAGCCAGCAAAGGCATCCAGGGTCTACTTTCATCTGAAAATTTTCACCCTATTCTTCACTGAACCTGTCTCCATTGGGGGAAATTTCTATCTAATGTTTGCTATTGAATGCATTCCTTGTATAGTGAAGAAGCTTACAGATTGAGGTTTGATAAGTGCACTTTGTTTCCCACTGAACACATCTTCAACAAAAATGTAAGAACCTGGGTCAAAATGTGTGCTGTCTATTATTCAGTTCTTCCACTGTTTGTGAATACAGGGATGTATTACACAAAATCATATCTAACTTTGTTTTGTTCACTAATTAAATCTTTTTTATTTATACTTTAACAAAAGAAACACAGATAAGGAAGGTCATTCAGTTTATTGCATTTTTTATTCAGAAAGAACTGGTAAGTTTCTCTCGAATAATTCCAGGATTTTCAGTTCTCCTCATTGCATTGCTCACTTATTGAAAAATGACTAATTTGAGCCCACACTTCATTCCTTACTGACCTTGTTTTATTTGAAATCAAATTTCTTTGAGATTCCAGAAGTTCACTATTTTAGAGCGCATTGTTTTACCTGCTGGTGCTGACTTCAATACTGTGCAATGCCAGACTTTGGTGGTAAGGCTGAAACTGTAAAACACCAAGACCTAAGAGATTTGTTTCTCTGCTGCATCTCAGGAATATGGTCTTGCAGTGGTGATGGATCAAATCTTTGTTTGACTGAGTATCCAGAGCAGCGCTGCAGGGCAATGGAATGATCACTGGCCCGCATGAACAATGACCAGCCAATTAGTGAGTGTTCAGTTACCAGAAAATAGTCATGAAGTTGTGGTTTTAAAACAATTCATTTGTTCAGTCTCACACAAATGCAGACCCTATCTGAATCCTTTGCCACACTGCTTTCTAAGAGATGGTAAAACATTTATTTAAACGCTTTAATGCCTCCATGTTGAATTTTACACAAAAGTATTTATCTCACACACTTTAACTAAAGGGCTACCACATTTGTATGTTATTCTAGATTTACTCAATCTGTCCTGCAATTCAGACCATGCATATTATAGGCAATGCAGAGGCTAATATATTACAAGGCCACTCTTCTTTAATAGCAAGGTAATGAGGACATCTGTATTACAATATATTAATTCCATTCAATCCAACCTACATTTGCTTCTCTTGATCTTGCTCTAGAGAATTTAAACTTGCATCTCACCTTATATGTCAAGCATGAAAACATAGTTTTGTAGTTAAATAAGGCAACAATGATTTTGAAGAGTTCAAAATATACATATTCTAATTTAATAATCTGTTTAACTACAGTAGCATTATTTGGGTCTCCATAGCTCTGGGAAATTGAAGTGTTTATTTAAATTATTGTGACAGTCGCATGAAGTGATAACCCCAGCAGCGACTTAATTGATCAAAGATTCAGATCTTATATTTCATGCCGGTATTGGAGTATTTTATCCCTCTTAATGAGTCTACATTAATCTCAAACAGGAAGCTGAATACCAGAGATGTTAGCTTTGATTCAGTGGGCATTGTTCTTACTCAAAAGTCTCTGGGTTCAGGTTATGAAATCCAGAAATTTAAGCACATATGAAAAAAGACAAGTCAGGGGGTATGTCTGAGGAAAAAGAGAAGTTAACCTGAAACTCCTGTTTGTGGACAAACTTGAAAGTGAGAGAGATTCCTGGAGAGAAAGCAAAGGCACCCCATGGTCAGAAAGCCTATTGGATAGTCTGTCAGCTGGGGAACTGATTGACTCCTGGAAGACTCTCTGTTGGAATTATGAGTCCAACAAAGTAAAACCCATCTGCCCAGTGAAGCTGGCTAACAAGAACCTCCAGAATTCAGTGGTGAATTCAGCAAGCTGAGGGAGCTCCACAGTACAACCTCATACCCTGCCACCAAACTCCCAGAAGGAGGGTCAGTACTGAGAAAGGTAGGTTTTGTTTAGAAGGTTGGGTGTCATAGAGATTGGGGCATGGCAGTTTGAAGTGAGTGCAGGGCTGACTCTCAGAGGTCAAAGGAAGAAAGTGAGGACTGCAGATTCTGGAGATCAGAGTCGAAAGTGTGGTGCTGGAAAAGCATAGCCGGTCAGGCAGCACCAAGGAGGAGGAGAATCGACATTTTGGGCAAAGGCCCTTCATCAGGAATGAGGCCTGTGGGCTAGGGGGCTGAGAGCTGAATGTGAGGGGGTGGAGCTGGGGGCAAGGTAGCTGAGAATGGGATAGATAGATGAAGGTGGGAGAGAAGGTGATAGGTCAGACAGGAGGGTAGAGCAGATCGATGGATAGTTCAGAAGGAGGTTTGGGACTTGGATAATGTGGGAGGAGGGAAAATAAGGAAACTGGGGAATTCCACATTAATCCCATATGGTTGCAGGGTCCCAAGGCAGAAGATGAGATGTTCTTCCTCGAGACGTCCGGTAATAAGAGTTTGGTGATGGAAGAGGCCCAGGACCTGCAAGTTTTCGGCAGTGTGGGAGGGGGAGTTGAAGTGTTCAGCCATGGGATGTTGGGGTTGGTTGGTGCAGGTGTCCCAGAGGTGTTCTTTGAAACAATCCACAATTTGGAGTCCAGTCTCCCCAATGTAGAGGAGACCACGTCGGGTGCAACAGATACAGTAGATAACATTGGTGGAGATGCAGGTAAATTTCTGTCGGAAGTGGAAGGATCCTTTGGGGCCTTGGACGGAGGTGAGAAGGAAGGTGTGGGCGCAAACTTTGTACTTCCTGCTGTGGCAGGGGAAGGTGGAGTGAGAGCTGGTGGGGGGAGTGTATCTGATGAAGGAGTCGCAGAGGAAATGGTCTCTATGGAACACTGATAGGGGTGGGGAGGGAAATATATTCCTAGCGGTGGGGACAGAATGCTGGTAGGAGTGGGGAGGGAAATATATCCATAGTGATGAGGATGGATTATTGATAGGTGTGGGGAGGGAATGAACGCTGATAGGAGTGGGAAGTGAAGTTTACCTGCACCTCCACTAATGTCATCTACTGTATCTATTTCATCTGATATGTTCTCCTCTACATTGGAGAGACAGGACGCCAACTTGCAGATCATTTCAGAGAACATCTTTGGGACATCTGCACCAACCAACCTTACCATCCCATGACTGAACACTTCAACTCCCCCTCCTAGTCTGCCAAGGACATGCACGTCCTGGGCCTCCTCCATTGACAAACCCTAACCACCCAACGCCTGGTGGAAGAACTCCTTACCTTCCGCTTTGGGATCCTGCAACCACATGGGATTAATGTGGATTTCACCAGTTTCCTCAGTTCCCCTCCCCCCACATTATCCAAGTCCCAAGCTTTAAACTTGGCACTGCCCTCTTGACCTGTCCATCACCTTTCCCATCTATCCATTCCACCCTCCTCTCCGACCTATCACTTTCTCCTTCACCTTCATTCTCAGCTACCTTACCCCAGCCCCACCTCCTTCCATTTATCTCACAGCCCCCTGGCCCACAAGCCTCATTCCTGATGAAGGGCTTATGCCCAAAACGTCGATTCTCCTGCTTTTCGGATGCTGCCTGATTGGCTGTGCTTTTCCAGCAGCACACTCACTTCTCAGAGATCACAACACTGCCCAAGGTGCAATCCGTCAATAAGCATAAGCATTTGTGTCAATCATGGGCCTTTCTACTTAGTTTAACCAGTTAGATAATGGTGCTAGTGAAATGGGATTAGAATAGTCAGGCGACTGACTGTGTGGAGTTTGCACGTTCTCCCCGTGTCTGCGTGGGTTTCCTCCGGGTGCTCCGGTTTCCTCCCACTGTCCAAAGATGTGCAGGTCAGGTGAATTGGCCATGCTAAATTGCCCGTAGTGTTAGGTAAGGGGTAAATGTAGGGGTATGGGTGGGTTGCGCTTCGGCGGGGCGGTGTGGACTTGTTGGGCCGAAGGGCCTGTTTCCACACTGTAAGAAATCTAATCTAAAAGGTGCTTGTCTTTGACTGGTGCAGATTGATGAGTCCATGCGATTTTTTTCTGTTCTGGAGACTTCAATGACTGTATGACTCAATGATAGGCTTACTCTTTCTCACTGCCCAAGAATTGAAGTAATTGCAACTCATGAGGGATGAAGCTCTTATGTGGTCATCCGTTGACCTCAAGGGCTTTAGTTGCTAGTTGCTCAACATGAACTTAGTTTCTGAGTTGGCTGTGAGAGGACAGTTGTCTCCTCAGTGCCAGCCTGCCTGATCAGCTGCCCTTCCAGAAGCCTTTCATGTTGCTTCTCAGGAGGGGAGAGATTCCACCTCATGTTTTCCTTTCCAAATAAATATAAAATAAACCTCTCCTGGTTACCATTTTTCCTCAACCGCTAAATCATATAACCTCAACATTATCATATTTTTCATTCAGTCAGGGAATATGGCCATTGTTGGCTGGACAACACTGATTGTCCATCCCTAGTTGCCATTGAGAAAGTAGTGGTGACAATTGAGTGGCATGCTAAGCCGATTTAGAGAGCAGTTAAGAGTCAACCTACATTGCTGTGTATCATGAAGCACATGTAGGTCAGAAAAGGTACAGATGACAGCTTCCTTCTCTGAGGACATTAGTGAACCAAATAAGTTTTTCTGACAATTAGCAATGGTTTCATGGTCATTGCTCGATTCTTAATTCCACTTTTTTTATTCAATTCGAATCTCACCATTTTAAAATTCAATTTCATTTAAAATTGAATGAAATATTCTAGGGCCCCTAGAATACTCTCTGGGTCTCTGGATTACTAGGCCAGCAGTAATACCATTAGGCCATCACCTCTTTGTGTAGCAGTTTGTGGGATCTTACCATGTGCAAATAGGCCATCATATTTTGTTGTACTGCAACATTCACTATGCTTCATCACAAAATAAAAACTTTGGCTCTCCAAAACAGGTGCACTCCATTATCTGTGTAGACACAGGTCAAAAAATCTTTCAGAAGCTCCATAACATCTGAGAAAAACAGCATTCTGACTAGCTTGCAGCCTGCCTTAGATACTCAACAACTCCCCACTGGCATAGTTTAGCTGGGTACGCACTCCCTAGCAAATTAACTCAGCAAACATTGGTAATTTTAACAGCATTGCTAAAACCTATGAACTCTGCTGTGTAATAGCTGTAGAAATCTGATAATCTGTCACAGAGCTGCACCGCACGAGGTATAAATAGCACTGGAGGAGCTAATTAGAGTGAAATAAGAAGCAAATATAGGGAATGACTATCTCCAATAAGAGACAATCTAACCACCACCCCTTGAGATTTAATGATATTACCATCATTGAATCCCCTGACATCAACATCCTGTAGGCTTACTATTAACATGTAACTCAACTGGACTTGCCATATAACTGCAGTGGCTACAAGAGTAGGTCAGAGGAATACTAAAGCAAGTGACAAAACTTCTAAATTCCCAAAACCTGACCACCATCAATAAGGCATAAGCCAGGAGTGTGATAGAATACTCCCCACTTGTCTGGAAGACTGTAGCTTCAACAACATTCAAGAAACTTGACACCATCCAGGATAAAGCAGCATATTTGATTGAATGGCATCCACAAACAACCACACTTTCCACCACCAACACTAAGTAGTATCAGTATATGCTATTCATAAGATACTGTGCAGAACTTCACAAAAGATACTGAGGCAGCACCTTTCAATCTCATGATCACTTAGATAGGATTTCAAACCACAACCACTTCCATCTAAAAGGGCAAGATTGGCACATATATCAGAACATCACCTGCAAGTTTGCCTTTGCGCCACTCACCAACCTGACTTGGAAATATATTGCCATTCCTTCTCTGTTACTGGGTCAAAATCCTGGAATTTCTTCCTTAATAGTATTGCGGGTCTATCTAAAGCACATATACTGCAATAGTTCAAGAAGGCAGCTTACCACCACCTTCACAAGGGTATCTAGGGATGGGCAATAAATGTTAGCCCAACTAACAATGCTCATATCCCACGAGTGAACAAAACAAAATTGCTAGTAACCTTCAAGCCCACCTTTCTCTCAGGTTACCATTTACAGTTGTACAATTGAAATATGCAATTAAAACATTCTAAATACGCCTGAAGACTCTTCTTGTTCCTGCTTTCTATCTGACTAGCCTGTCTAGAACCTTGGTTGTTTTGAACTCTTAGCTGTGGCCACATAACCACATAATAAAAGGTTCTCAAATGCCTTGACTGACAATGGGAGCAGAAGTTCACTTCCCAATTGTATGCTATCTTAGTTCAAACATGCAGTTGCATTCTTTTGCGTTTGTACCATCATTTCATGGACTGTAGTGGTTCAAGAATAATGCACATCATACTCTTTTTTAGAGCAACTAGAGCTGAAATGTTGCCCTTGCTTATTATACTTGTTTCCCTAAAATAGATCAGCATTTTGAAGAAAATATGCTATGCAACCAGTGAGCTCTACTCCAGTATGGTACTTTTTGGAATAAAAAGGAAGGAAATCATGTTTGTGGTATTCAAAGAATGATAGGAGAGACAGGGAAAGATCATTCCTTAAAGATTCTTTCATGGGATGTGAGAAAATTGCTAAGACAAGCTGTGTGGCCTAATTCTGTTGTAAAGGTAGTGTTTCTTGTACAGCTGTAGTCCATGTGGTGTAGATACACTGAGTGTGCATTTAAGCAGGGAGTTCCAGATGTTTAACCCACTGACAGTGAAGAAATAACAGTACAGATATAATTTCAAGCCAGGTTACTGTGTGACATTGAAAGAAGCTTGTGTCTGCTGTCCTTGTTCATCTAGGTGGTAGAACTTAGAAAAGAAAAAGAATAGATTAGAATAGTAATTTATTGTCACTTGTATTTTTACTAAAAAATACAGTGAAAAGTGATTCAGTTGCTATACTCTGGCACCTATATTAGTAACAAAAACCAAAAGTTTGGAATGTGCTGTTAAAGAAATCATCCATATTTTATTGACAAGCCCCAAAATATGAATGAACTGGTAAATACATTGGCCAGCTATGAAACAGGGCATCTCCTTTAGTGTAAGTATACATCTTTGCCTGCAAGGCTTAAGATCCCATTAGATCTGCTTACTTTCAGGCTCTTGGATTTTCCATTGTTTGCTGGATGGAGAACAGCAGAAAATAAAGGAGGTAGAATTCTGACAATGTCCTCTTTGGAAGAAGACTTGATATTATTCTTGTCGATTTATCAGGGATAGTCTTTGAATATACAGATTCTCTTCCTGCAATTTAGTCAATTTTCCCAAAATAGATTTGACTTTTATTGCTGATTTGCTACTGTTTCTTAATGATTACCTATAAGTAATAAAGGTCTAACTTTAGTAACATTCCTTCCCACTGCTTTTAGCTTTTAATATCCTTAATATAACTTAATTATGGTTTTCAGGTTCAATTGAAAAATGTGAAATTTTGTGCTGTTCCTATTAAAAATTAACAATAAGCAAAGGGCTCCAATTTAGATACTGTGACTAACACTCTGAACATTGGCATCAGACTTTCTTTACCTTTTCTTCTGCCACCAGCTTGATAAACCACAATAATGCAGGGTTCATGAATCATTCTGTTCATGTGAAGTGCTGTATCTCAGATCATCATGGCAATTTCAGTTTATGCTTTAAGTGGGAGGAATATCGTGGGAGGTGTAAATGTGAGCAGAAGAGTGGGGCTATTAAACAGATTTAAAGTGTTGGCATGTATCAAATAACAAAACTCTGACTACAATATTAAAGCTGATAGCAACAAGCAGAGTTAGGTTCAGGCAGTGCCTGGTTAAGTTCATTTTATTTTTGGTAGTAGCCTTTTTTAATTTGCTGCCCAATTTGCAAAACAAGCTGTAAAAGTTTAATATTTAATCTCGACTCTGCATCTGCTGATCAACAAAGCCCAGATACTACTACTAATTAACTTATTATAAAGTTCAAAATATCTTCTATATTTACTATAATTAATTGTATGACTGTAATAAGCGCAAACTAAATTGGTCAGCCAGACACACAGCATTCTTAATTTAATTATTTTCTTTGCACTGAGGTGAGTAATAATGTGATGCTTAGACATATAATCCATCTACATCCTGTCATGATAATCTTGCATGTGTGGTGCCTGGCTGTCGGTTTTTATTAACCTCCAAAATGTTGCTACAGCCATTATGCAAATATTTTCATTGACTTAGAAACATCAATTTTCTTGATTCCATTATTTTATAATTATAAAGCAATCATTTTTTTGTTTTAATACATTATTAAGCACATGTTAGTGATGCTTTCTGCCAGAAATATTCTCTTTAGCTGCTGTGACCACCATAATGGTATGAATGTTAAAAGGTATTTGCAAGGTTTAGGGGAAAGTTCAATTAAAAAGCAACCAGGTCTCACTAGAATAATTCACTGTTCTGTTAAAATACTGATTGATTTCTCATGTTGTTGTTGGCACTTAGAGAGCACAGAATTTGGTATAGGTTCTTGATTTATTTAATCAATCTCAGGATTAAACATTACCTGGCCAAACTGAAGAAAGACATAAATAGGTAAAGAGAATTACATGCTAGTAATGGAGGCTGCTTCAAGTAATGCAATTATTGGGGGCCACAAAGCTAAACTGATAGCAAGCTACAAGAGTGTTTGAGTCACTTGCTTTTGGTTAAAAATCACACAGCACCATGTTATAGTCCAACAGGTTTATTTGAAATACGAGCTTTCAGAGCACTACTCCTTCATCAGGTAGCTGTGGAGCAGGATCATAAGACACAGAATTTATAGCAAAATATCAGTGTCATGCAACTGAAAGAATATACTGAACAAACATAGGTTGCTGTTAAGTCTTTCATCTTTCAGAATGGGTTGTACATTTTGGTTCATTAATATATAAATCCCAGAACTTCTTTCAGGTCACATTCTTGAAATAAGTTAAGGTTTTATATATAAAAAAAGTGACATCTCAGCTCAGACAATGCATTAAAGGTGTAAGGTTAGAGTCATGTCTGTGTCACAATCTTGAGCTAGACTGGCCCTATTTCCAAAGTAGGACTTTATGAAATGTTACATGGATTGACTGCCTGGATTGATTGCCTGCAGATTGTGTGCTTTTTGAACAAAATAGAATGTATCTGCAATTACAATTCTGCAAATGCAAATTCACCCTATAGACTTAAATGTGTGTGTGCATGTGAGGGAGAGAGAGAGAGAAAGAGAATGTGTGTGTGTGTGTATGTGTGTGTGCTTTGTAGAGTGAGTGTGTGAGTGTGATGCAGTTTAAACCTGTGAGAGGGTATATGTATGGGTGTGAGTGTAGAGGATGTATGTGTGCATGGCTGAGAGACAGTATATGTATAAGAGAGGGTCCATGTGACTGTATGAGTACGTAAGAGTCTGTGTGTATATGTGCTTGTATGTGTGTGTGTGTGAGAGAGAGAGAGTTTATAATGTAGTGGGTCACCTGTAGGGTGACATGAACCCAAGGTCCCAGTTGAGGCCATCCTGATGGGTACCAACCTTGACTATCAGCCACTGGTTGGACATTCTGCATTGTTGCGCATCCTGAAGTTCACTTTGGAGGATGGCCGCTCAAAGATCCGAGGCAAAATGTCCCTGACCACTGAAGTGTTCCTCAACTGGGAGGGATCATTCCTGTCTGACAATCATTGTGTGGTGTCCATTCATCCGTTGTCATAGTGTCTGCTTTGTCTTGCCAATGTACCATGCCTCAGGGTACCTTTGCCTGCAGCATATGAGATAGACATGTTGGCCAAGTCAAATGAGTACCTAATGTGTACATGATGGGTGCTGTCCTCACGTGTAATGGTAGCATCCATGTTGGACTATAACCCGGTGTTGTGTGATTTTTAACTTTGTCCACCCCAGTCCAACACCAGCACTGCCACATCACATACCTATGCCAAGCTAGGTAGTACAATATGTATGAATACATTTCCGCAAACAAAGATCACTGGATTTTTATGGAAATAAATTGGAGGAAAATCTAGAAGTTTCTTGAGATCTATTTGCAAACCTCACTTATTACATTTTCCATGCCATTTTTTTAATCTGTTGTTTTTAAAACAAAACTAATATCCAAGAAACAGAAGTGAAATTCAGGAAAAGCAAACGTTGTTCAGCAAGATTAACTCAACCACGGCAAGTAAGCAACCCCTGTTATAAAGTGTTAAATCTTAGCTTTGTTTTCAAGATGTTTTCAGTGTGTATTATAAATGCCAACATGACCACCACATCTGTATGTACAGAGAGTGCTAATGACCCTTGGTATTTCCCTAGTTTGCGAAGACTCTCAATGCTATAGTTTGGGGAAAACTATCATTTTGAGTAATAATGGACAAACCTGAGTTACATTTTAAAAATGGAAGACTTTTAAAGAACTTTTATTTCAATTGAAGTGTTGTGGTTAGTCTTCTACACAGACCACAGGAGAGACTCAAGTGTGCAGGTTAACTTCATGTTTATGCAAAACACCTGTGAGTCTGATGGTTAAACAGAACTCTGTCCTATCTCGTTCCTGTACATACAGAAAATCATCAACTTTTTTACTCCTGCAATCACATGCACATTCTTTGTTTACATGTCATTCCCGTGTAATAAGCAGAAAGAAGTAATAAGGAGAAAGTGAGGACTGCAGATGCTGGAGATCAGAGCTGAAAATGTGTTGCTGGAAAAGCGCAGCAGGTCAGGCAGCATCCAAGGAGCAGGAGAATTGACGTTTCGGGCATGAGCCCTTCTTCCTGTATACAGGGATCTGTTCTCCAGGCTGATACAGGCCTTAGAGTGTACAAGGTTCTTCTTCAATAATTTCTGATGAAGTAGATCCTTAGGATGTTCAAGGTTCAAGCCTGCTAATATATGCTAATATATGGGGCAGCATGGTGGCTCAATGGCTAACAATGATGCCTCACAGCACCAGGGACCTGGGTTTGATTCCAGCCTCGCACAACTGTCTGTGTGGAGTTTGTTCATCCTCCCCGTGTTGGTGTGGGTTTCCTCCGGGTGCTCCAGTTTCCTCTCACAATCCAAAATTGTGCAGGTTAGGTTAATTGGCCATGCTAAATTATCCATAGTGTTCAGGGATGTGTAGGTTAGGTGCATTAGTCAGATAAATGTGGGATAGTAGAGTAGGGGAATGGGTCTGGGTGGGTTACTCTTTGGAGAGTTAGTGTGGACTTGTTGGGCCAAAGGGCCTGTTTCCACACTGTATGGACTCCATGACTCACAACTTTAGTTTACCACTTTTATAAAATTGTATTTAATCCCCATTACACACCCATTATGAATTTCTGGTCAACAGTTCAAACTTAACTCCAAGGGTGAGCTTCCTAATTGGAAGATTTAAAGTCACTGACTGTGAATGGGACCCACAATTAATGATCAAGGAGGTGCAAATGAACTCTTTGTGAGAGATGCTTCAACAAAATCACTTCATCCCATTTGTTAAGTATTATAAATAACTCAGTGAAAACATTGTACAAGATTCACTTAACCTCTTTTTGGCATGTGCCACTCTTAAGGGACTTTCATACAATTCACAGCCTGTAGATCAACTTTGGATCTTATGTATCATCCTCCATAGCACACCCTTTTCTTGCTCTGCTTTGGTTTATGTCCTGTTGAAATCTTCACTTATGCCTTGCTTACCTCTGAACTAGACTACTATAATGTATTCATGCTGACCTACCCATTTTTATGTTCCTTAGACTTGGACTCATATAAAATTGTACTATTCACATCTGTGCTCAAAACAAGTGACTTGAATTAGCTCCCACTCCAGTCACCTCTCAATTGTAAGATTCCCAAAATCAGTTTCTCACTTACTATCTCTACAACCTGCTCTAACCCCACAGAATTCCCATTGCAGCCCCTTGTGTATCCTTGGATCTTATCACTCCACATTTGTCTGGCTGTGCCTTCTAAATCCAAACTTCTGAAATTCCCTTCTTTAACCACTCTGCAGCTTTGCCTTTCTTGCTTTCTTCTAAGTGACTTCTTAAGTTGTACTGCTTTCAGCAAGTAATTAATCACCTGTCCCAGCTAATATCATCCCAGTTGGCTGGAGGATTGAATTTTCCCAAGTGGATAATGGGAAATCAGCTGCAAAATTATGGAAAGATTGGACAAATACAATTCTTGACGTCAAGAAAAATGCCAGATTTTGCAACCACTGTTTAAATAATGAGATGAGAATCTCACCAGTGAGTGGTGAGAAGCCTGTTTGCATGTATTTACATGTCATTAGTCACTGATCTCACCTTATTTATAAGCAGTTTCCCATTCTCCCACACACTGGAGAGAAACTAGACAGCAGCAGTTTCTGACACAAAAGTCAGAGCAGGTACATGGTCATACCAGCTCACCACTTGTTCCTCTGGCTCTGGGGGAGATCAAAGAGGTGGCAGTTACAGCAGCAGTGACAGTATCTGCAGCAGCAGCATCAAGAACAGACAACAGCGTGAGATAAGCGGAGGACATCAGCCAACAACATCTCAAGGTGAACTTGCATGGTCAGAGGCTACCTGCACTCCCCAAAATAATTCCACAGAGGCCAGTATCCCATCACCAAGTCACTCTTTATTTATTTGTCCTAAGTACTTGACACTGGTCCAGACCCAGCTGCCTCAGAGCCAGCTCTCAGAGTGGACAGAACCTCTGACACTCCTCTTTATATCTGCCATCCAGAACTCCCTGACTGGACCAGGTTAATAGACCCAATCAGGGAGGTCTTCATTACAATTACTACATCCTTCCCTCTCTAAGTCTGTGACATAGGCCTGCTCTTTCCCTTGTAGCCTCTCCTGGGTTGTTTACGCACCTGATTCGATTCCTCCGACTCTGTCTCGGATATGGACAACGCGTACCAGACCATAGCCAGTCTTTTATGCCCAGAGCGTCTCAGAAGAAATTCATCCTCTTCTTCAGGCAGTAAAGGTGTCGAGGCTGCAACATCCACCATGTCCATCTCAGTCTCCAGGGTTTGTTCGATGCTAGAGGAGAGGGAGAGCCCATGGGTTCTGACAGTTTTTCCGGCTGTTCTGAAGGGCTAGGTATGTTTTGCACTTGCACTGTTTGCGAGATAGCAACTTTTACATGGCTCATGTGCTTGTTCAGGCCCACCTCACTTACTTGAACTTTGTACGTCACGGGACCTGACTACATGTCAACCATGCCTCTTACCCATGCAAAGCCATTTCTGTGGCTCCTGCACAAAACTTTGTCCCCGAAGTAAACTGTCTTTTAGAAGAGGCTTGTACCCAGCATTGGCATTCCTGCTGCAATTTTACCCTCCCTGTCAAGGTCCAGGAAGATCAGTTTTAACCTGGTGCAGAGTCTTCTCCCTGGAGTCATCCTGCTGGAGTCATCCCTGAATTTGCATGAAGATAGTCCGACAATCAAACAGGAACTGAGACAGTTTGGTATCAAATGAAACTATCTGCTGTTTCTTTGAGCCTGCCTTCAAAGTTTGGACTGCTCTTTCCACCAGACCATTGAACAATGGATGGAATGAGCTGTCTTTATGTGCTGAAAGCCATTTGACATTAGGAAATACTCAAATTCTCTACTGATAAATAATGGCCCATTATCTGACACCAACATTTCTAGAGCCCAAGGATTTCAAAAGATGCTCACAGCTTCTATCATCATCCTCGTGTTTGATGAATGAACTCTGTGCACATCCAACCACTTTGAGTGGGTGTCAATAATGACTAAGAACATTGGGGAGCTGCTGGTGGTAATTTTTGTACTTATTTGCATTCTGGGCACTGCCTCACAAACACGGCTACGTCTGTATCAAAACTCTGGCTACAAGACATAACATCTCATCATCAATTTCATTTTGGAAATCCCTGGTTGACCCTGGTGGAATTCAGCCAGTATCTGACAGTGACAGTATTTACCGTGGAAAAGGATATGGAAGATATAGACTGCAGGTAAATAGATGGTGACATCTTGCAAAATGTCCAGATTACAGAGGAGGAAGTGCTGGATGTCTTGAAATGGTTAAAAGTGAATAAATCCCCAGGACCTGATCAGGTGTGCCCAAGAACTCTGTGGGAAGTTCTGTGGATTGCTGGGCCTCTTGCTGAGATATTTGTATCATCGATAGTCACAGGTGAGGTGCCGGAAGACTGGAGGTTGGTAAACGTGGTGCCACTGTTTAAGAAGGGCAGTAAAGACAAGCCAGGGAACTATAGTCCGGTGAGCCTGACCTCGGTGGTGGGCAAGTTGTTGGAGGGAATCCTGAGGGACAGGATGTACATGTATTTGGAAAGGCAAGGACTGATTGGGGATAAGAGGTACAGTTAGTAACTTTGCAGATGACACCAAAATTGGAGGTGTAGTGGACTGTGAAGAGGGTTACCTCAGATTACAACAGGATCTGAACCACATGGGCCAATGTGCTGAGAAGTGGCAGATGGAGTTTAATTCAGATAAATGCGAGGTGCTGCATTTTGGGAAAGCAAATCTTAGCAGGACTTATACACTTAATAGTAAGGTTCTAGGGAGTGTTGCTGAACAAAGAGACCTTGGAGTACAGGTTCATAGCTCCTTGAAAGTGAAATCGCAGGTAGATAAGATAGTGAAGAAGGCGTTTGGTATGCTTTCCTTTATTGGTCAGAGTATTGAGTACAGGAGTTGGGAGGACATGTTGCAGCTGTACGAGACATTGATTAGGCCATTGTTGGAATATTACGTGCAATTCTGGTCTCCTTCCTTTCGGAAAGATGTTGTGAAACTTGAAAGGGTTCAGAAAAGATTTACAAGGATGTTGCCAAGGTTGGAGGATCTGAGCTACAGGGAGAGGCTGAACAGGCTGGGGCTGTTTTCCCTCGAGCCACCCGTCGGAGGCTGAGGGGTGACCTTATAGAGGTTTACAAAATTATGAGGGGCATGGATAGGATAAATAGACAAAGTCTTTTCCCTGTGGTCGGGGAGTCCAGAACTAGAGGGCATAGGTTTAGAGTGAGAGAGGAAAGATATAAAAGAGACCTAAGGGGCAACTTTTTCACGCAGTGGGTGGTACATGTATGGAATGAGCTGCCAGAGGATGTGGTGGAGGTTGGTACAATTGCAACATTTAAGAGGCGTTTGGATGTGTATATGAATAGGAAGGGTTTGGAGGGATATGGGCTGGGTGCTGGCAGGTGGGACTAGATTGGGTTGGGATATCTGGTCGGCATGGACGGGTTGGACCGAAGGGTCTGTTTCCATGCTGTACATCCCTGTGACTCTATGACCATGGAGAAGATGTGAGGCCGGAGATGAACCCGGAATGGAAGCCAGCACAAAGAAGTGAGCCCTGGAGTGGAAGCTGATGGGGGGAATTGAGCCTGAGAGTGAAGGCTGGTTAGATTAGATTACTTGCAGTGTTGAAACAGGCCCTTCAGCCCAACAAGTCCACACCGACCCTCCGAAGAGCAACGCACGCAGACTCATTTCCCTACATTTACTCCTTCACCTAACACTACAGGCAATTTAGCATGGCCAATTCACCTAACCTGCACATCTTTGGACTGTGGGAGGAAACAGGAGCACCTGGAGCAAACCCACGTGAGCACGGGGAGAATGTGCAAACTCCACGCAGACAGTTGCCTGAGGCGGGAATTGAACCCAGGTCTCTGGCGTTGTGCGGCAGCAGTGCTAACCACTGTGCCACCGTGCTGCCCGTGCGGGGAAGCACGTCCCGGAACGGAGGCAGGCACAGGGAAGCAGTCCCGAAGTGCAGGCTGGCATGGAGAAACAAGTCCCAAAGCAGAGGCCAGCGTGGAGAAGTAAGTACCTGAGAAAATGTACCTTGGAGCAACTGAGAGCTGGTGCAGAGCAGACTGGAGGCTTGGAGTGGGGCGGGAACAGTTATTGGACTGTGGTCTGGAATGGGCAGTTAGATCACTCGTGGAAGCCCCTGTGCTGAGCTACCACAATGTAATGTTTATTTGGAATTTGTTCATCCAACTGTAATGTCTATCCTTTAAACTATACCTAAGAGTAATGTTGTAAAACTTTTCACTGTATTCCTCTACTTCTGTACTTGCATACACATGTCAATAAAGGATAATCTAATTCTAATTCTAATTAAGTGCATAAGTCCTGCCCTGATTTGCCTTTCTAAAATGCAGCATCTCACATTTATTTAAACTAAATTCCATCTGCCACTCATCGGCCAGTCAGCCCATCTGATCAAGGTTCTGTTTACTCTGAGATAAACTTCTTTGCTGCCTTGTACACCACCAATTCTGGTATCATCTGTAAACTTACTAAACATACCCATGTTCAAATTATTTAGATAAATGACAAAAAGCAGTGGACCTACCAATCCTTGTAGCATACCACTGGTCACAGGCCATATCAGTCAATGGCAGTATCCATTCTCAATCTAGGGACGAAGATACAGTCAGGCAAGGGCCAGAGATTCAGTATCATTGTAATCTGCAGAGTGGCCACAGTCAAACCTACAGGTTGAGTACAACCAGTCTAAGAATTGACTGGAAGTCAATCAGGGGGTGTCACAGATATCATTCAGGGCTGCCTGTCTCAATCTTTCAGGGTGTGAGCCACAATTAGTCCTGGGGTCTGCTCACTGAGAGTCAAAGGGTCTGCCACTGCTGTGATAGTGAAGCTGAAGATTTTAACTGCAAAAATTTGAGACAGTACGCTTGGATTTAGACAGGGCATTATTTGTAAGGAGAGGCAATTCAAAATATAAATTGGAAGGGCAATAATGTATTGTAGGATATGGATCACTGTGGATTTTGGATGGTGATGGTAAGGGTTGATTCATCAGTTCTTCAAACCATTCTGCCTTTGACCTAACTACTTGCTGTGTGAAAAGGTTCTTTCTCACATTACCTCTGCTTCACTTGTGCATTACTTAAAATCTATGCACTCTCATTCATTTTGCTTTTATGAATAGGAACAGCTTTTCAATCATTAATTTTCAATGAATCAGTCAATTAATCAATTGAGGGAAGATACTGCATGCAGTAGTGAGAGAATATACCATAAGCCTTGGTGGGAGGTGAATGCAGCACCAGAGTTGGAGTGGGTGTCATTTAATGGACAGAAAGGCAGCACTTAACCTTGCAGAGTGCAGAAGGTCATTGATCTTTTTGCAGCACTGCATGTTCCTCTGGACTATAGACACTGCATTGACCCAGCTGGCTACTTTAGATTAGTTTGGCAATGATTGAAATGTGTACAGTTGGCTTTTAAATATGGTGTATGTGACGTAAGTGCTGTGAAGTCTTGTCACTACAAAGCAGATCACCTCCTCTGAGCAAAAGATTGTCTGAGCGTGGCACCAGAGAGGCATGGTGCATATTTAGTAAGGTGAGCTGCAGAGAGTTCCAGGAGAAAACTTACTGGAGCTCACAGGGTATAATCTTTCATGAAACTCCCTGAAGTTATTTTCAGTCAAGTTCAGTTATAAGTCCTGTTGACAGAAAGTGCAAAGTGTACCTTTTTTCTAATAATACACAGATAGCTAAAATAAAACATTGCTATCTTATCTACTAATGGGATGCTGTTTCCTTGAACTTAAAAGTTTACCTGCTACCTTGGAAAATGAATGTAATTTAAATTATATCAGGATCAGTAAATTGTCAGAAGTGGGAATTCTGAAAATGGAAAGCTAGCAATCAACTTCAAAAGTTCCAGTAGTTTATAATGTGCTACGGCTGACTTTAAATCACTGATCTCATTTAAATTAGTTATTCAGATAAATATATCGCTTCCTGGGTTAATCAGAGTTTCTAATCAGAGTTTCACATACTAATAAAATATGCAAATGAGAATAAAGTCTCTGTTGGTCACCTCTCCAGCATAAAAATCAGCTTCAACAACACAGAATTCTACTTCAACCACCTCCACAACTTCTAATACAGCTAAATATGATTTTCTTAAAAGCATTTGTATGAATTATTACAAAAACTATTAGGACCAGGTGGGGAGCTGTCCCAGCTTAAACATCCTGTTGGTCCATTACAACAAATATTTTTCTTGTTGGTATCGCATGTCGTTTTCACATTTTGAGTAATCTTAGTTAACCAAATCGAAAATGAAGGAGAGCTAATTCCATGGTTTTCTTAAGTGAAAAAAGTGTTGTTTTACTAACTGAAAACAGAATAAAGCCCATCAATAATTACACAGAGGGAAGAATCCTCCCAGCCCCTGATTATTATAGCATTGGTGAGAAATTTGGGAATATCATGTAAGATGGCCAGCAAGGAGCTGCTTAACATTGTGAGTAAGAAGTCCATTTCCTAACCAGTTGTTGAATGGAGAGATGAAATACTTGATAATCAATGGTGAGAGGCCAATTGACTCAGTAACTCCACTTCCTCCCATTGACAATGATTCATCTCATATGGTGAAGCAACTGAAATCAACTTAGGAAAATGTCAATCAAAACTTTGCAATGAACAGACATACAGTACCTTATCATCCACATTTACAGTGCTCAATACAACTTTCAATTCCCTTTGAAATCAGATATTCATTGAGATTATTTTTTAAATTGGTTTAGGATAAACACTTAGTTATTAATACTTATTAACGGTGTGGAAATCAGGGAGACCGCCTGATTTTTGCAGTGTGTTGAAAGAGAGGTGTGCACTGTTGACTACATAGCTTCCTTGCTTTTCCTGATACAGTGTTAATCCATTTGTGGAGCCAAACATTTGGGTATTGGGCCACTAAACTATGGGGCAGCTGTGGTAAGGGATCACCAATGTGGGGTGGGTCAACTGGACATAGCGAGTTGGGTAGGAATGCGGCTTGGTGACTTGGAGTGAGTGAGTGGAGTTGGAGATATCAGGGTTGGGTGTCAGAGCAGTTCTCAAAAGCAATAAATGTCTCATCAGTCAAATTTTGAAACTTTATTGATTACAAATTTGAAAGTCAGTTGGTAGTCCAGAACTTGAGTACTGTTACATTTTGTTGAAGTTTTTCATCTTGCACTCATCAGGATAATACACAAGAAAACCAAAGAAAAGGGAAAACAATTTTTACACTATAGAAGAGGAGAGGGAAGATTGGCTGGTTGTGCAAGTTTGCAAAGGTATTGCCATAAAGAATGGTAAAATTCATAATGATTAACAGTTAACATGACATCAAGAAGTCTGAATAAAAGTGGAGTCAATAGGAATCAAGAGAAAATTCTCAGCTGGGTTGTGTCATCTCCGAAACAAATGAAAATGGTTGTGATTGTTGGAGGTCAGTCACCTCAGCTCAAAGACATCTCTCCACAAAACACTCAGAGTAGTGTCCTATGCACAACCATCTTTAGCTACTTCATTAATGTATTTCCTCCATTATAATGTCAAGAGTGGAGGTGTTCATAGATGTCTGCATGATGTTAAATGTTAATTGCAACTCGTCAGGTACTGAAGCAGTCAAGACAGATCACAACAAAACCTGGACTACATACAGGCTTAGGCTGAAAAGTGGCACGGAGCATTCATGCCACACAATTGCCAGGGAATGCTCATCTCCAACAAGGCAGAATCTATCCATCACCTTTTGATATTCTTTGGCATTACTATTAATGAATACATCACCATTAACATTTTGGGGGTTATGATTGACCAGAAACTGACTAGCCATATAGTGACGATAGCTAAAAGAGCAAATCAAAGGTTAGAAACCATGTAGGGAGTAATTCAGCACTTGACTCCCTAAAGTCTGCCCACTATCTACAAGGAACAAATAAAGGGTGTGGTGGAATACTCCACAATTGCCTGAATGGGTGCAGTTCTAATAACACTTTCAAGAGGCTTGACACCATCAGATCATTCAATCCCTCCACCATCAATATTCAGTAAAAGCAGTATGCACTATCTACAAGATTCACTGCAGACATTCACCAAGACATCTTGGATGGCACCTTCCAAGCCATTAAACACAAGGGTAGAGTTACATGGCAACATCGCTGCCAGAAATTACCTTTCTAAGACACTCATAATTATGATTTGGAAATCCATCAACCTTCATTCACTGTTGTTGGGTCATAATCCTGGAATTCCCTCCATAACACTGTTGTGGGTCTATCGACAGTACATAGCCTGCAGCAGTTCAAAAAGGCAGCTCACCACCACTTTCTCAGGGACAACTAGGGGTGGGCAATAAATGATGGGTCAAGCAGCAATACCCACATCCCATGAATGAATAATAAAGAACTGTTAAGCTTTGTTTGAATTTTGAACAGGCTAATTTACTACAATTTAGTTATGTTATTGCCCTGAGAAATGGACCTGAGAATGGTTCTCACCCATTTTGTTGAGTTAAAGCAGAATTACAAATTATTTAACACAAATGATACAAACTGAAAGGCACGTAGCAGTGTGATTTGATAAATATTTCTGAGGATAAACATTTTTATGATGTATCTGATCAGGTTGTGTTGAGTCAGCCTCACCGCTAGTAATCGTCAGATATGAGCTAAAGTGGAGTGGATCTGGGTGGGATGCTTTTGGAGGGTCAGTTTGGACTTGATAGGTTGAATGGCCTGCTTTCACACTGTAGGGATTCTATGATCAGATGATCCACTATAATTTTCATTCTTGATAATCTGAAGCCTGGGAACACAATTGGATAGTTTGTGCTCTTAGCTTGTCTTCACCATACCTGTGAGGAGACAGCTAATTGTTGAAGCTCTTTGTATAATCTTTAGGTTAGATAGTACTTAATTCCTCTTTAGAAGAGCTTGATTTAGCTCATGATTCAAGACAAAAAAAAGCCTTCAACTTGCATTTTGTTCTTTTTGGTTTCTTTGTTAGAAAACACTATTTAGTTGTAACTTGTTTATGCTTTAGTCGGGAACTCATACAGTGATTGACAAATTTAGCATTCCAAAACATTTATATATCAGTAATGTAAAATGCATCTCATGTTATAACCAAAGATGTAGAGGAATATTGGCCAAAAGCTGGCAAATGTGATTAGATCAGTTCAGAACAGATCAGATCTGGTCACACAGATGAGTTAAACTGAAGATTCTGTTTCCATGCTGCAAAGCTCTATTGCCCCATCATGCTATGCAAACCAAAATGCTTGAGAAAATAGTCCACTACAGATTCAAGAAATTGAATTTCTCTTTCATTCTTTGTCCCAGCAATTAGAATGTAATTAGAATTTCCTAGCATCATAAATTTGTTACTTCTTTTGTCTCCCGATCTGTCTACAACTTGTCTCATGAAAGTTTTAAGCAAGTAAACATTAGGGAAATTTTGGACTCAAAATAGCATAATTTGTGAGTTAAATCTAGGCTGCAATTTTCTATTTTTGATCAGGAATTTATAGTGATACAACTCAGATGGTACAAACACCATTGTGATGATTTCTTTCTTGATGCATAAGAGCAGAAATAGGCCAATCAGCCCATTAAGTTTCCTTTGTCATTCAATAAGACAATGACTAATCTGATATGTCTCAGCTCCACTTTCTTGCCTTTTCCCCTAATCCTTGTTTCCCTAACTGATGAAAAATCTGTCCATCTCAGCCTTGAATGCACTTAACTGGATGCCTCCATACTCTAAGGTAATGCATTCTGGTCCTAGATGTTATCACATGGGAAACAACTTCTTCGCACCTACATGGTCAAGCCTCATTCAATAAGGTCATCTCTCTGTCTTCTATGATCAATACAATGAATACAAACCCAATCTACTGAATCTCCTCTCATAAGAATATCAGTCTATGCCTCAGGTCAACCTAGTGAACCTTCTCTGGACCGCTTCCAGTATGTTTTTCATTCCCTTAGATAAGGGGACCAGGACTATTCACAGTGCAGTATTCTTATATAAGTCTAACTCCTGTCTTGCATATCCAAGACTTCCTATTTTTATATTCCATTTTCTTAAAAATAAAGATCAACATTCCATTTGTCTTCTCTATTAGTTGCTCTTAACTTGGATGTTAGTTTATGATTCATGGACAAAGACACCCAAATCCTTTTGTTCTGTAGCCTGCTGCATTCTTTCTCTATATAAATATTCAGCTCCTCTATTATTCCTGCCAAAGTGCATAACCTCACATATTCCACATCGCATCCCATCTGCCAAGTTTTGGCCCACCTCTTTACATTCATATATCCCTCTGCAGACACTTTGTGTGATCCTCACCACTTGTTTCCTTAGCCATTTTGGTGATAGTACGTTCACTTTCATAATCATTTATTTAAAATTTCTTTCATCACTGTAATTAGATAATATTTCATCTGTTCCTTTCAAATCCAAGATAATACAAGGAATGCAAGGACAAAATAATGCAGAACCATTTTTTTGTCTAAGATGCGGATGATTTATTTTATATTTCAAAGCAGTTTGTTCCTTACTCAATGCAGTAGAAAAGGTGAACATATTTGTTTTAAATGTTCAACAACAGGTCTTTTTTTTTCTTTTTCAGATGTAAATAGCTGTATAAATTCAAATTACAGTTTCAAACTTTACAGAATAATTTCCTTGCATATCTTTCTACTCTTTTGAACTCATGTGATGTTACTTTTCTTTTCTCACGAATCGTGTGCCAGAGGTCACGAACTGTCCAATCAGGCTTTTTTCTTACTGCTTCCAAGACTATCACAAAAAGGTATTTGGGAGGGGGAGGCTTTATTACACTGCACTGTTGAGACTGCATATTAAGCATATTCAAAGCTGAGATAGACAGATTTTTCATCAGCAAGAGAATCAAGGGTTATAGGGAAAAGGCAGGAGTTGAGGATGACCAGATCAGCCATTATCCCATTGAATAGTGGAGCAGACTTGATGGGATAAATTATCTATTTCTGCTGTACATCTTTATGTCTTGTGGTCTTAAGGAATGATAAGTTCTGGTAGGGTCCCTTATCTCAGAACATGTATAAGAGTACGTGACAAAATTCCTTCCTTTCTCCAGTAAAAGCCACACAAAATAGCATACGATTATGAACACACTTCAAAGTTGAAAGTTACTGCTAAATAAAAGTATTGGTCACTCCTGATCAATTTCCTGCCTCTATCACCAGAGGAAAATCACATATGTTATTCTCTTTTGCTATCTGATTAGCTCTTACAAGGCAATCATGGCATGTATTATCCAGGGAAAGAAGCAACAACAATTCAGTGATTTTAAATTTAACTATGCATATCCATATAAAGCACAGTCTGAAGTCAAGGTTTTCATTCAAACAAAAATCAGCTTGTTTACAGAAGTTACAATCCAGCAACAGATCCAAGAAAGGTGCTGGGCAAAGCACAACCTGTGCAATTCATTTTTTCGGGACAGTATTAGTCATTAAACTTCTGCTGTGTTAGTGAATTCCAAGGATGTCAGATAAGGCATTTCTAAGCAAAACGTTAGATCTGACTTACCATTAAACAGAATCAGTCTCTGAAAGCAACTCCATCTAATTGCACTATGGGGAGAATTGATCTAGTGTTTTAATTATTTCAAAGATAAATTCAGCTTGGAAGGTGATCAGAATTTCAATTTCTTTCTCAATGGAAACCACTTTTGCTCCAATACATTGGAGCAAATACAATTTTTATAGTTTCTGAACCATTTGGAGTGGTAAATACTGAGTATTAAATGTAAACTTGTGTAGCTGAGAAAGTAAAACTTCGGAACAAAATCAAGACATTCTCATCCTGTCTACAACTGAGGAATAAGGATAAACAGTCCTGGGTTATGAGTGAGTTCTATTCTTGAGTACGTTTGTATGTTGATGTGTATGCAAGCTCAAGCACAATACAAATTAAAATAGCTGTTCGTAAATATTAGCAAAAATTTACATGTTTGATCTTCAAAATTAAAATTAATGCAGGATTGCATCAATATGAATGAGCATTTGTAAGACGGACATTCATAAATAGAGCTCTGCCTGTCAGAATGTTTTGTGGTTTGGCCTCAGAATTTATTTTTGATTTGGCTTATATTTGAGCCTCCTTTTATAACTTTTGCCTATTTGGCCTTTATATGGAAAGTTCACATCAGGCTCCAAAAGTCTTTCAGATTTGCAAAAACAAGATAAGATATAAGCGTAGGAGGAGGCCATTCAGCCCCTTGAACTGACTCCTCCATTCAATGATGTCAATGCCATTTTGATATTCTTTGATACTTTTATATCTAAAAATCTATCAATCTCTGTCTTGAACCCACTCAATGACTGAGCCTCCAGAGCCTTTGAAGGTGAAGAAATTCCCTTTATCCTCAATCTTGAAGACCAAACTTCCCACAAGTTGCTCATCACCCTGCTTGGGAAATGCATCACTGCTTTTTCACTGTCACTCTGTCGAAATCATGGAATTCCATCCCTATGAGCAGAGTAGGTGCATCAATGCTACATGCACGGCAACAATTCAAAGGGCAACTCAACACTGTCTTCTCAAGTGCAACGTGCCAATATCCCAAAGCATAGTCTTTCAGAATTCCTTGAATTCAGGAGATGTACTTCTGGATTGGAAATTTGCTCATGTCCTTAAGAAGGGTGACAGAGGGAAATCAATGAATTACAAACTGGTGAGCTGAACATCTGTGACAGGGAAATTGTTGGAGTCTATAATCAAAGATAGGGAACTGAACTCCTTAAAAATGTCTGTTAATTTGGGAGAATCTGCATAGATTCATTGTGCTTTTTGAAGGGATAACAAGATGTAAGTCGATAGATGTTGTTTACCTGGACTTCTAGAAGGCTTTTGATAAAGTCCCATATAAGAGACTGCTAACTAAGGTGGATGTCCACAGAATTGAGAGCAAATTACTGACATGGATAGGAATTGGTTGAGTGGCAGGAAATCGAATTTTGAAAGAATGGTTAACTACTCAAATTGGTAGGACATGACTAACACTTTACAATAGTGACCTGCGTTGGTGTCTCAGTTATTATCAAATTTATTAAGGACTTAGTTAATGGTATTAAAAATCAAGTATTCAATTTTCCTGATGACACAAAATTGGGCAGCATTCTAGACAGTGTTGACAACAGCATAAACTTACAATCAGATATTGATAGATTAGAGGAATGGGCAAAGTTGTAGCAGATGAATTTTAGTAAAAGCAAGTGTGAGGTTATTCATTTCAAACCAAGATATTTTTAGAAGGCATGAAGTTAAGAGCAGTAGATGTCCAACGTCATTTGAGGATTCTGGTGCATATTCTTTAAAATGCTATGAACCAGTGCAGAAAATAGTCAAGAAAGTTAGTGGACTGCTGACCTTCATGTCTAAAGGGCCGCAGTATAGGAATGCAGACATTATGCTGCAGTTATATAAAACACTTTTTCGACCCCACTTAGAATACAGTGAGCAAATCTGGGCACCCGCCTCAGGAGGGTATTCTGGCCCTGAAGAAAGCACAATGTAGGTTTACATGGGTGATACCTGGAAGTCAGGGCTTATATTGTGAGGAGAGATTAGACAAATTAGACCATTCAAGAATTTAGAATGTTGGGGGATAATGGAGTTATGTCACAGGTCACTCCTGATCTTGTTGAATGGCAGAGCAGACTCAAAGGGCTGAATAGCCTACTGTTAAGTTCCTATATTATGAACTGAGGAAGGACAATAAACAATAGCTTGGTCAGTGACACCGACGCCAGTGAATGAATTGTTTAAGAAATGTCACATGCTGAGATTATGTTACAGAGTGACAGAGTCATACAGGACGTAAGCAAATCTTTCAGTCCACCTGATCTACATGAATCAGACATCCCAATCTAGCCTAGTCCCAATTACCAGCAATTGTCCCACATCCATCTAAATGGTGGATATGGCACGGTGGCTCAGTGTGGGGGGGCTGGGGGGTGACACGATGACTTAGTGGTTAGCACTGCTGCCTCATAGCGTCAAGGTCCCGGATTCAATCCCAGCCTTGGATGACTGTCTGTGTGGAGTTTGCACATTATCTCCATGTCTGCATGGGTTTCCTTCGGGTGCTCCAGTTTCCTCACACAGTCCAAAGATGTGTAGGTCAGGTGAATTGGCCATGCTAAATTGCCCATTGTGTTAGGTGCATTAGTCAGAGGGAAATTGGTCTGGGTGGGTTACTTTTCGGAGGGTCAGTGTGAACTTGTAGGGCCGAAGGGCCTGTTTCCACATTGTAGGGAATCTAATCTAATCTAATCTAGTCTAATCTAATCTAATCATAATTTAGGGTGGCATGCTGGCTCAGTGGTTAGCACTGCTGTCTCACAGTGCCAGTGACCCAGGTTCAATTCCTACCTGGGTCAACTGTCTGAGTGGAGTTTGCACGTTCTCCCCATGTCTGCGTGGGTTTCCTCCGGTTTTCTCCCACAGTCTAAAGATGTGCAGGTTAGGAGATTGGCCGTGCTAAATTGCCTGTAGTGTTCGGTGCATTAGTCAGGGGTGAATGTAGGGGAATGGGTCTGGGTGGGTTGCTCTTCGGAGGGTCAGTGTGGACTTGTTGGGCTGAAGGGCCACACTGTAAGGAATCGAATCTAATCTAATCTAAACACTTCGTATTCATCTATCCATCCATATGTTTTTTAAGTGTTGTAATTGTACTCACTTCTACCATTTTGTCTGGCAGTTCATTCCAGACATATATCACCATCTGCATGAATAAATTACCCCTCAAGTCCTTTCCAGTCTCACCTTAGACCTAATTCCTCTAGTTTTGGCCTACTCCACCCTAGGATAAAAGACCTTGGTTATTGACGCTATCCATGCCTCTCATGATTTTAATAAATTTTATAAGTTCAGCCTTCAGTGTCTGACATTCCAAGGAAAAAAAGCATCAGCATCTTCAGCCTTTTCCTATAGCTCAAACCCTCTGATCCCGGCAACATTCTTGTAAATCCTTTCTGCACCCTCTCATGTTTAACAACATTCTTCCTACAGAAGGGCAACCAGAATTATATGCAGTATTCCAAAATTGGCCTCACCAATGTCCTGTACAACCACAACATGACATCCCAATTCCTATACCCTCTGTTATGAGCAATGAAGGCAAACGTACCAATCAGCTTCTCACCATCATGTCTATCTGCGACTACACTTTCAAAGAACTGTGCACTTGCAGTCCTTGGACTCTTCCAGGGTCCTACATAAGTCCTACATATTTTGCCTTACCAAAATGTAACACCTCACATTTATCTAAATTAAACTCTGTCTGCCAATCCTCGGTGCATTGGCAGTGTGGAAGTTGGCCATTTAACTCTTTACTGCTCTCCTTAGAGCAGATCTACCGACCCTATCTCTGCAACCCTGCATTTCCCATGACTAATCTACTCAGCCTACATATCCCTGGATACTAAAGGCAGTTTAGCACGGCCAATCCATCTAACCTGCACACCTTTGAACTGTGGCAGAATCCAGAGCACCTGGAGGAAACCCGTCCAGACATGAAGAGAATGTGAAAACACAATGTAGTCACCTAACTGGGTCACTGGCATTGTGAGGAAGCTGTGCTAACTGCTGAGCCACTGTGCCACTCTGATCTGATCAAGGTCCCATTGTAAACTCAGATAATCTTCTTCACTATCCACCACACAACCTATTTTCGTGTCATCTATATACTTACTATCCAGCACTTTCCAACTGCTCCTTTACTTGTGAAAAGCCTTCCCCAATCAACCTTTGGAAGTTCCTATCTAATAGTGACAAAATTAGCCTTATTCCAATTTAGAACTTTAAATTTTTGATCAGCTGTATCCTTTATTTTAAAACCAATAGAATTATGATCACTTGCCCCAAAGTGCCCCTCCACTGACACGTCAGTCACATGCTCTCTTATTTACCAACAGAAGGTCAAGTATTCCTTCTTCTCCAGTAGGTACATGCACATACTGAATAAGGAAGCTTTCTTGTACACACTTAATAAATTCCTCCCTATCCCAGCCTTTAAAACTATAACAGGCCCAATCTACATTTCAAAAGTTAAAATCCATTACAACTCTATTTTTCTAAAAGTTATTACGTGTTTGCTTACATGTTTGCTTCTCAATTTTCTGCTGACAATTGGAAGGGCCTATAATACAATCTCAACAAGGTAATCAACCCTTTCTTATTTTTAAGTTCCATCCATATAACTTCACTGGACGATCTGCCAGGAATATCACCCCTAAATACAGCCATAAGGCTCTCTATAACCAAAAACGTCATTTCCCTTCCCCTCTTGCCTTCCTTTCATCCTTCCTATAGCATCTGTTCCCCAGAACATTAAGGTGCCAGCCCTGTCCATCTCTGAAACGCATTTTTGTAACAGTAATAATTTTCCGGTACCATATTTGTAGCCATATCTGCCTTACCTGTCAGGCCTCAACCTGTCCCTCTTATACAGAATCCCTGAAGAAATTCCAATTGTCCAAAAATGTGAATCCTTTCCATTGTGTTGGCTTCTCAGCCACAAATTTATCTGCTCTATCTTCTACTCCGACTCTCATTAGTACATAGACCAGTAGAAGTCCAGATATTACTACCCTTGAGTACTCTTTACTATCCTTTAAAACCCTTGCTTTTTCCTATTTTCTCTCTGAAGAACAACATCCCTTTCCTTACCTACGTTGTTGGTATCAACACGCACAATGATGTCCAGCTGATCATTTTCCCATTTCAGCATATTCTGCACCCTCTCCAACACATCCTTGACCCTGGCACCAGGGAGGCAACACACCATATGATGTCTCGCTGACGACCGCAGAAATGTCTGCCTGTCCCCCAGACTTGAGAGTCTTCTCTTGCAATTGATTGCTTGGAATCTGACATAATGCTCATTACAGTAGTGCCAGTCATGCGACCAGAATCCTGGCTGTCAGAAGTATACTCTTCTGAGAGGCCACCCCCTTCTAAAGTACCCAAAATTGCATACCTGTTTAATATGTGGATAGCCACAGGAGACTCCTGCACTACCTGGTGACCTCTTCTACCATTCTTCATAGTCAACTATCTACCCGATTGCATCTGAGGTGTCTCCGTCTCCCCAAAACTGCCCTATCATACCCCCTTGCTCTTGTAAACTTCTTATTGCCTTTAAACTGCTAATCCTTAAAACAAACACAACAAACTTGACTCAAAACAGAGCTTTAACAATCTTACTGCTAAAATATACTGCTCTTCTGTTGCTTGGTTCTATTACCCCTAACCAATGTAAACATTTCTAACATATTACACTGTCAACTCTGGTAAGAATTTTGTACATTTGAATTAGTTCATGTCTCATTGTTTTCCAGACAGCATATTTCCAATCTGTCCATTTTTTTCATTAGTCACTCTCTCCATCCCTGGAATTTGTCTATTGAGTATTGGTTACATCCCTCTGCACAATTGCATCTTTACATAACTGAGGAGACCAAAGCGGCCCACAATGAGATGAATTTAGAGGCTGCTGCACTCTAACAACTTCCACATCCCATCTCTGAATAGATCAGAGTCATGATATTAACGTTCTAGTGGTGAGGACAAATGTGGTCTCACTGGCTCAGAAAAGCTCAATTCCTGCTTTTTTAGGTCTTCTTTTGCAATGACCAGCCTTCACTATCAACATTATTATCTGCTGAAATAATGTTAGGTATAAAATGAAGATGATATTGAATACTGTGGAAAGGGCAAGCATTTACAGTCATCATTGTTTGTAAATGGTCATTAACTATTTGTACCATGCTACAAGCTTGAGAATGAGGAGAAAGACATGATGACAATGGAGATGTGCATGTCATCAGTAATGACCATTTCAGAAATGATTTTAAAATATTTTCTTCTTTTATTCAACTCGGATCATTCCATTGGTGAAATTGACAAAAGAGTTCATGTGAAAATTGGGATATCATTGTCTGCTCTAGGCATTGATGCATCGCCAGGGACCCGGGTCCAGGGATTCCAGCCTCAGGCACTGTCTGTGTGGAGTTTGCACATTCTTCCCGTGCATGCGTGAGTTCCCTTCGGGTGCTGCAGTTTCCTCCTACAGTCCAAAGATGTGCATGTTAAGTGAATTGGCCATGCTAAATTGCCCATAATGTTCAGGGCTATGTTGATTACGCACATTAGTCAGGGAAAATGTACAGTAATAGGGTAGGGGAGTGGGTCTAGGTGGGATACTCTTCGAAGGATCAGTGTGGACTCGTTGGGCCAAATGGCCTGCTTCCACTCTGTAGGGATTCTATGATTCAATGTGTAACCAATTCATTGGAGTCTTTCTGAAGGAGAAACATATACTGTGGATAAAGTGGACCTGTGAATTATAAGATATTTAGATATCCAGAAGGCATTTGACAAGCTTCTACGTAAATGGTTACTGAACAAAGTAGCAGTTTCTTGTGTCGGGGTAACACATTACTATGGATAGAAAATTGGCCAGATTGATACAAAACAGAGAGTATATATAAATGGGTCTTTTTTTTCTGATTGGTAGAATGTGATAACTGGAGTCCCACAGGATTATGTGCTGGAACCTTCGCTTTTTACATTTACATCAATGACTTAGACGAGTGGACTGAAGATATAATATCTAAATTTGTAGATGATACAATAAGTAGATCAAAACTATCTTCATTATGTCATCTCTCATTAGCAAGAGATGATTGGTGTTTTAACTTTAGAATCACAGTACTTCAGGTGAGGGGAGAGGTTGAGAAGGAGAGCCATTCATGGTAACCTTACCTGGTGCAAGAATTTAACCCATGCTATTGGCATCAAACTGTATTGCAAGCCAGCCAACTGAGCTAACTGAACTCCAGAGGATATAAGGAGGTCATACACGGATATGGGTGGGTTGAGTGAGTGGGCAAGTATCTCACAGATGGAGTATAATATGAAAAAAATATGGAATTGTTCATTTTGGCAGGAAGATTTAAGAAGCAGATTATTACTTAATCAGAAAACAAACTCAGAACCTGAGATGAAAATCCATCTAACCTGTGCAGCAGTGAAAATTTTCTGAGGTCCCCCTGTAGTTCCACAAAGAAAGATTGGCTTGCTGATATGCATTGATATCCAGTTTCAGAAGTCACTGCAGCACAAGGACCTCACACCAAAAGTAAAATTGAGTGAATATTAGTGCATAAATCACAAAAAAGTAACACGTAGATATAGCAAGTAAATTAAGAAGGCAAATAGAATTTAGCATCAAGCATAAAACTAAGAATGCTTTGCCAAGTTATAAAGGGTGAGATCACACCTCAAATACAATGTGAACTTTATGTCTCCTTATTTAAGGAACAATGTAGCATATTGGAGGCAGTTTAGAGGAGGTTTACTGGATCAATACATGGAATAAGTAGATTATGAGGAAAGGTTGGACAGGCTGGGCTTGTTTCCACTGGAGTTTAGAAGAATGAAAAGTAACATGATTGAACAGAATATGTTTATGAATATTCTTGACAAGGTGAATATGGAAAAATGTTTACTCTCATGGGTAAGTCCTGAACTAGGAGGCACAGTTCTAAAGTTAAGGGTAGCCCTGTCAGGACAGAGGTGAGGCGATTTTCTTTTCTGTCAGAGGGTTATGCGACTTTTGAACTCACTGCCTCAGAAAGTGGTGGAGGTGGGATCATTCAATATTTTTGAGGTGGAGATAGATAAGTTCATGTTAGGGAATCAAGGGCTATTAATGGGAATTTGGAATTTGAAACACAAATAGATCAGCCATAATTGTACTGGATTGTCGAGCCGGCTTGATGGCCTACTTCTGCTTCTCATTTGTATATTCTTAAGATGGGTAACCGGACATAGTGCAAAAAGGACACTGGAAGCCAACTATTGTATCACCTTAAGTTTACTGAGGGTGGAGTGTGAGAGGTCAGCCAGGAGTACATTGGTGTAGCCAGATATCATGACAGTAAGATCATGAATCAATGTTTCAATAGCTGATAAGCTGAGGCATATGTAATGAAGTGAGACAACACAAAGCTGGAAATAAGCAGTCATAGTGATTGGGCAGATGTTGGAGCTCAACTCATCATTAAATTTAACATACATTTGAGAAGGAACATTTAATTTCAGGCAATTCATAGAGGGAGAAGTGGAGTTTGTAGTTCAGAAACAGCATTTGAAGGATTTGACCAATTATCCGTTGGACAATCTAGTCATTAGTTAATGGAAAGAAATTTCAGTTCATTTATCATTACTTACATGTTAAGCATTTTTAAAATTTAGCAACAGTGAATGAGTCAAGTCAGATAATGGGAAGGTAAAGGTTGGCATCATTAGGGTGAAAGTAAAAATTAGTCATGATGTTTTAGACAATTCTCCAAGAAAGAGAATGTTGGTGACAAATAGAAAATGATCGAGAGGGCCTCAATGATAGATCCTAAGGAATCAGCAGAAGAGAAACCATCAAAACGCAAGCTATGAATAGATTGGTAACATCCAGGTGATTGAAACCACATTGATATATACACACAGACCTTGAGGATAAAAGGGATAGTTTACCTTTGTCATATTCACATTGAATGCTTTGATAAGAGCAGCTTTGAAGCTGTGAGAGAGCCAGATTTATATTGATTGTGCTAAACTTGTGAATGTGAACAACAGGTCATTTCAATCAATTTTCTCATCTTTCAAAGTCTTAACTAAGAGACAATATGAAATAAAAGTGACTTTAAAACAATACTCTGTGTACCTCACATAGAATTACACCAAATGACTACTTGCCTAATCCACACCAGATAGTTGTGATACCTATTCAAAATTGGCTGATCAATGCTGCTGGGATACAAGACAAAACAAACCTAAGAATAGCAAAACTGTGATTATGATTTTCAGTGGTCTGATTGAACTGCATTCAATTGTGTTAATCTGTTCCTTATTGGTTTAACTATTCTGGATTATTTAAGCCTGCAACGTTAATTTAAAAAAAACTTCTGGAGTAGAAGGTCTGGATTCTGGCTGAGATGTGTGTGTATGGAAACCCTGGAAGTTCTGAGATGTTGAATGTTAATAAACCTACTGTAGATTTGAATTTATGCTATGTCTGCATTGTTTTGAAGTAAATCAAGCATCAAAGATATCTGGGTGACTGGCAAATGCATAACACTAAGAAAGGATAGCCCTCAGTCCCATTAAAATGAACTGAGATAAGTACATGACCAAGAATAGATTAGAAAGTTCTTAGTGTCCCATTTCTTTGTGTTGAATGAAATGGGACAGTAAGAACAGCATAAATATCAGCTTGGACTAGTTAGGTTGAATGGGCTATTTTTGTTCTGTACCTATAATGTAACTCCATGTGAATTACGAAATTAAAAGTAAACTAAGGAGGAAAAACAGCATGGAGAAAAATGGGAAAGGGCTTAAATGAGCCAAATTTAGGAATGTACAGAAACGTACAAAAATAGTTTGGTTACCAGGAAAAAGATACAGCAGAACAATAAAATGCAACAAAATCAGATAGATTACAGGGGCACACAAATTGGAACGAGTACTCATGGTGGCAAGACAGCATAACAAAAATGTTGATTGTAATTTTATTGCACATGTTAGACAGTGAGAGATTTGAGGTGAAAATTAATGCCATTCATAACAATCAATAAAATGCTCAAATCTTGGACTTTATTTCATTTTTTACACATTGTGAAGTTCATCAGTAATTCAGGATAGTGGGTCTGAATGGTAGCAGGTTCATGATAGTTGCTTTGAAAGATGTTAGTCCTAAGCCACCAGACAATCCATCAGTTGGGAGGAACATCCAAACTGCTGTGCAAGATCACAATTTTAATGTAAATGCACATTTGAATTAGCTAACACTATTTCTGGCTTGTTCATTGCATAAACATTTCATAATACGTTTTTTTGCAAAATATTGTCTAATGTGTTGTCTTTCTGAATTTTTAAGATTCAAGAAATCCTGTGGAGGCATTGAATAAAGTACCGATCCTAAAAATAATTGTGAACATTGTATTCCGAAAAGTTCAGCTAGCCCTTAAGTCTTTTAGTGGGCGGCATGGTGGCACAGTGGTTAGCACTGCTGCCTCACAGCGCCGGAGACCCGGGTTCAATTCCCGCCTCAGGCGACTGACTGTGTGGAGTTTGCACGTTCTCCCCGTGTCTGTGTGGGTTTCCTCCGGGTGCTCCGGTTTCCTCCCACAGTCCAAAGATGTGCAGGTCAGGTGAATTGGCCATGCTAATTTACCTGTAGTGTTAGGTAAGGGGTAAATGTAGGGGTATGGTTGGTTTGCGCTTCAACGGGTTGTTGTGGACTTGTTGGACCGAAGGGCCTGTTTCCACACTGTAATGTAATCTAATCCAATCTTTCACTGATCTTTGTTGTAGTATGGGGAGAGTATTCAAAGAAATTACAGCCAAAGTAATCAAGACGAGAATGGATGAGTAGACCCCATATCATGACCTTGTTACTGTAAGGATTTGAATGCCACTCTCTACATTTGTCACTTTGCCTATATCATCAACTCTTTATCCAAGGTATATCATGTCTCCAATGGCAATAGATATTGTCTATCACTCATGTAGCTTCACTCAATTCTATTTCCTTCACAAAATACTCAAGGGATAACTTTTCAGCAGATTTGTATTGTGATCATGTAAGGCTTGTAATCCCTGATGAAGGGCTTATGCCCGAAATGTCGATTCTCCTACGCCTCGGATGCTGCCTGACCTGCTGAGCTTTTCCAGTGCCACACTTTTTGACTCTGATCTCCAGCATCTGCAATCCTCACTTTCTCCTAAGGCTTGTAATGGCATAACAATTCTCATATGGAGTATAATTAGAATAAGAGCTATTTTTTCAGAGTATTGCAGCTTTACTTGTGTGAATGGTTCATCTTATAACATAGGGAAATTGAAATAAAACCAACCTTTATTCAAATGTATTACCAATGGTCTTAACTCACTAATCAACTCAGTACATAAATGCAATAACAAATGTTAACAAAAAGACCAAAGAGCAATATTATTATTTTCACTACAAAAATCCATGGGTAAATTAGAGATTTCAATCTTAAACTGTTGTAATTCTAACTGTTTTCCATGAAGGTGCTAATGTTTTTTTTTTGCTTTCTCTGTTATTGTGTATCAGCTGAAAATAATATCAGTTAAATCAAACACAAGCTGATGTCAAGAAAATAAATCACTTTAGCAACCTGGAAACATTATGTGAGACTTCTGAATAAAGCTGGCATTGCTTCTACAGGTTGTTATTGGCTTATAGGAAAGAAAACACATTCCAAATCAGCTTTGGGAGCTACATTTTGGCTCACTCGGACAAGTTGTGACTGTGAGAAAATGTTGCTGATGTTGGCATCATCTTTCAAATGTGAATGAAATGTGCATATAGAACCAACTGAAGAGAGATACTCAGATATGATCCTTTTACTATAGGGTGGCTGGTAAAAAATGAATCCTAGGTGTAAAAAAGCATACATTGTCAAGCAAAGCAGATATATAGATACTTCCTGGATTAACATTTGCACCAGCTTCCAAGCTCTCTCTGCACAATATTGCCACAGTCCACGTTTAGTGAGATTCAATACAATAGGAGTGACATCGTGACAGACGTCAAGATCTAATATCATACAGCTGGGGACTATCAAACCAATTACTGACCCTCAAGTTAAAATAGGACACAATCTCATTTTGGGAGATGTTTTGTTTAGAAGCAGTTGTTTGTGTTGAATCTGTATCCGCAGTTTCTTTGCAGCCACCTACTAAAAACAGTCTGCTTTCTGGAATAAAGGGATTGTCTTCTAATTAATATTTATACTCCTTGTGTTTTGAAAGTATGAGATGTGATCTTATCAAAATATAGAAGGTTCTTTAAGAGGCTCGTCAGGATAAATTGGTGAGATGATGTTTGCCCTTACAGGGAAAACTAATATTAGACAACACAATTCAAACATAATGGGTCTTTCATTTAAGGCAGAGATAAGAGGAAATATTCTTTCTTTGGAAATCATTACTTTTTGGAATTCTTTCCAATGAACAATGGAAGCTGTCTCAATGAATATATTCAAGGCTAGATTTACCAGATGTTTGATTGTTAAGTGAGTCAAAGATTATGTGGAAGGGCAGAAAATTGAAGTTAAGGGCAAATCAAATTAACCATGAATATATTCACTGCTGTAGCAGGACCAAGGGGCTGAATGGTCAAATCCTGTCTTTTTTTTAATGATTTTATGTAACATTCCTGAACCTATTCACAGTGACCTTGTAACATGGGCGGCACGGTGGCAAGCACTGCAGCCTCACAGCGCCAGAGACCCAGGTTCAATTCCCGCCTCAGCCGACTCTCTGTGTGGAGTTTGCACATTCTCCCTGTGTCTGCGTGGGTTTCCTCCGGGTGCTCCGGTTTCCTCCCACAATCCAAAAATGTGCAGGTTAGGTGAATTAGCCAAGCTAAATTGCCTGTAGTGTTAGGTGAATGGGGTAAATGTAGGGGAATGGGTCTGGGTGGGTTGTGCTTCGGCGGGTCAGTATGGACTTGTTGGGCCGAAGGGCCTGTTTCCACACTGTAATCTAATCTAATCATAAATAGAATCTTCATCCTCAGACCAAAAATTCCTCCAGCATAATTTTTGCTCATTTCACCTTAATGAACTAATCATGCCCACTGTCATGTGATGTTGTATCCTTGTATTTGGAGAACATTGGAAAATCATAAAGACTTAATTTTTAAAAAATTGTGTTGTTTCTTGATTATAATATTAAGTTATCTTTACTTATTACTCTTTCCCTATTTTTCCCATTTGTCACTTGACTGAAAGGTGATGGAGCACAAGTGTGGGTTGTTTATTGGTGGTGGGTATGGATGTAGGGGACAGACTGAGTGAAGTCAGAGATTCCTGGTCATCCAAGCCCTGTATCTGATGATTTGGGATCTGGCTTTTTAACATGAGCCAGGGTTAATCCAGGGATTGCCCGCTGTCCTTCTCTCCCTAGCATCAACACATTTCTATCCTGATTTATCTACACTGCCCCATAACCTTGTACAATTTGCATTTGTGAATATGACATTACCTCTTCACTTGGGCAATTGCACAGTCAATGCCATAGCATTATCCTTATCCACATTTGGGTAAGGGCATTTGAATATTGGTTTAAAAACACCTACCAGAGCATAAGTCCTTAGCATTCACTTCACATGCTATTATGATTTGTCTGAACGAAGTGGATACAGAGAAAAAAGAACTCATATCATTGAGCTGTAGTGCTGAAGACTTGTGCTTTATAATTAGCAGCATCGCTGACCAAGCTGTTCCAGTGCAGCTATTCCATTGGCATCTACCCAGCAACATGGAAAATTCCCCTAATCCACAAAAGCAGGATACATCCAACATTTAACTGAAATTCACACAACACCAGGTTATAGTCCAACAGGTTTAATTGGTAGCACACTAGCTTTCAGAGTGTGACTCTGGGGGCAAACTCCACACAGACCGTCATCAGAGGCTGCAATCGAGTCCAGGTCCCTTGCACTATGAGGCAGCAGTGTGAATCACTGAGCCACCAAGCCCCCCAGTGCTGACTCCTGTTCACTGTTTACCATTAACAAGGGACAAAGCAGAAATGTATGGAGTATCTTAAAGTGCAACCCAACAACATTCAACAAGCTTAAGTTCATTCAGGAAAAGATAGCCAATTTATTTGCACTATGTCATCTTAAGCAGTTGATTACTCCACCACCAGCAGACCAAAGATGCAGCATGTTCCAAGGCCTTTTTCACATCACCTTCCAAATCTGTGACCTCACCACAGAGGAAGCCAAAGTTTACAGGCACATGGACAACCATCTGTAAAAAAACTGAAAGAAATGCAAATCCCAAACATCAGTAACAATAACAAAAATAAAAATTGCAACTCAGCAGTTCTGTCAGCATCTGTAGAAAGAAATCAGAATTAACATTTCTGGTTCAGTGAACCTTCATCATCTGCAAGTTATTTTTCAAGCTATGCAAAATCCTGACTTGAAAATATCATGCATGAGGGTGTGAAATTCTTTTTGTTTTGTTATATTACAGAGCTGACATGCAATGCAACAGAAAGACAATGGCTCCTTGCATCATGAGATGTGCTGAAGTGTGGAGGCTAAAACAATGGCATGACCATTGAGTCAGTTTTGCATGCTGATTGACATCATGATTTGCCTGTTCTGTATGCTGCTACAGGTACTAGTACCTTTGGAAAGATTTTATTTGATACATTTTCTATTGGATATGCATATGCGTGCCACGAACATCATGTTCAATGCCCATCACCAAACAATATGTAATAAAGTGCCAATTTCACCTTTGGACTTTGTGAAATGTAACAAAGCATGGGAAACTCAGGTAGAAGAGAAAGAATCTAAACTGGGATTAAAGCCCTGGTATAAATTGATGTTCCCTGGATGCTGCCTGACCTGCTGCGCTGTTCCAGCAACACATTTTCAGCTCTGATCTCCAGCATCTGCAGACCTCACTTTCTCCTATAAATTGATGAAAACCTTTAGATACTTGCTAGGACTTTCACAACTCAACTTATGTCAAATCTCCATTCTCACACCAAATGGAGGAAGTAAAAGCCATGAGCCAAGATGAGCCAAGCAAATGTAGATGACAAAAGGAATATATATATATGAGAGAGAGAGAGAAGGAAAAGGAGAAAAAATGGAGGTAAAGAGAGAAGGAGACAGAAACATAGGGCTTAGGGACCAATACAGGATCTAGTTGAGGTGATGGCATCATGGTATTATTGCTACACAATTAATTCAGAGACTCTGGTAATGTTCTGAGTACTCAGGTTCAAATCCTGCCATAGTAGATAATGGATTTTGAAATCAATAAATTCCTTGAATTTGGAGTTTAATGATGACGCTTTTCAATTGTCAAGGAAAGTCCATCTGGTTCACTAACATCCTTTCGGGAAAGAAACCTGTTTGTCCTACATGTGACTCCAGACCCACAGTAATGTGTTTGATACTTAGCTGCCCTCTGAGCAATTAGGGATGTTTAATGAATGCTGGTCACATCCTGTGAATGAATGAAAAAAAGGGGAGTGAGCTTCACAGAAACTGACATTTATTATTTCATGCTTGTCTAATAAGCAGCATCAAGGGAGACCAACTATAGCTTATACATGATGATACTCGATATGGACCAATATAAGACATCAACTAGATACCTGGGCCCTGATTTGCTTCAAGTATTTTTCTCATAGTGACATAATTCAAATCTCTGTAGCATGACTGTATCAATATGTACTTGAACTATCTATTATTATTCATGCAATACATGATTTGAAGGAAAGATATTTAATTGATGATGCTTAGAGTTGCATGTCTCTGATTGTGTTTATCATTCCTGTGCCTTTAGAATATGAATACGTATCAGTGAAATACAAAAATCAAAGATAAAGTGGGAAAGCCATGATTTCAATTTGTCTTACCTGGCAAAGATAATACAAGATGTGTATTATTGTGTAAGAAAGAGCTGATTAAAATGTAATCATTGCACTCTTCCTTCCAGATCTTTTCCTAAAATCACTGAAGCTCCTCTACTCTGCTTAACATCTATTGAATAAATGAGATATTTCCTAAATCTTTTCTCCTCTATTTGGTGGATTGCAAAGATTATAGTCTAATACATCATTTGATTTATTCTCATTATTTTCAATATCCCCTGTTTCCTATCTATTTTCCTCTCTATCTTAGTTCAATTTGTTTGCTGCCAGGTACCCTGATAAATATTTCCCACTGTTGTTTGAGGAATTTAGATAACTACAGTGCCCTCTTTCTTTCACAAGTCACTTATACAGTTTGCACCAGATAAGCACTTTCCTGAAAATTTTCTTTCCAATCACCTATCGAATGTGCAAATAGACCTGTCATGCACATTATCCCAGAAGTTTATTTTTTGTTTTTAACATGTAGATCTAAAATGAAAGACGTTCTGTTTTCATTCAACATCATTGTGCCAAAAGCGATTTTGAGGGTTATGCCTCCTGCCGTTATACAGATCGTGTGTCAGGAAGTGATCTGTTCTGTTTGTATATATACATTTTACCAACTACTGTGAGGTCTTTGGCATAAATAAGAATACTTTTATCAGAGATTTTGTTTTGTCTTGAGCAGGAAAAGTCTCTTTCAATATCACCTTATTTCACAATGGATTGTATAATTCTCAAGGCTGTACATTTAGAACAAAGAAGCAGAATGTAGGGCAGCTACTTGTAATATTGTATTTCTAATCTGCAGTGCAATACAATATACAGCAGTTATTGAATATAATTCATAATTACATGAGATTATTTTTTAAAAAGTAAAGATACACATTGAATTATTAAATTTCAATAATTCATCCAACTATAATGATAGACGTACATATTACCAGCAAAACATTTTTGCTTGGATTTGTAAAAAGTCATTTTTCCCTGGATTTAAGGTTTGAGCTAACATTCTATTTGAATGCTATTTACTAGTTAAACATAAAATATAAACCATTATGTTAAAAATTAAATCAGTTATACACTATTACAAAATTTGGGTATTGTTGAAAAAGGCAGGTTCTACCAAAGCTTATCATCTTGCACTCATCAGGGCAATTCACAAAAATACAAATAAAAGGGAAAATTTACATTCATACTACATGAGAGGACAATGTTGATTGGTTGCCAAGTGGACTTTGATTGGTACTGCCATGGAAAATTAAGCCATTAATGCTGATTGACAGTTAATAACCAGGTATTGTTTAAATTTTAATCAGGGAGGTTGACTTTGATTGGTCAAGGCATTGCCTGAGAAATGAATCAGCAAATGGTTGTCCCCTATGTGATGACAGGTGCAGTACATGCAAATATTCTTTCTGTTTGCAAAGAACAAGACCACTGTAATAGAATATTCAGCTTTGGGTAAACACAAGTGTGCCACTAATGACACTACATACGTTGTCAGTGTAATTCCTCGCATATTCAAGATTATCTGGCAAATGCTGTCCAATTATAGAATTACACCTAATTCGGACGCTGAAAAAGATAGTTTGACTCAATTTTGTATTTTTGCAAAATATTTCATGGGTTTAAGTCAAAAAACGTCAACAAAATTTTACTATGCAAATTATAACACGGAAATTTAACAGTACTTGGAAGTACAGTTGAAGCACTTCAAGGTAAATATTCCAGTCCACTGAAGACAAGATTAATGGTAAACCTCTCTTGCAACTATTAAAAAGCTTGATTAAATTTACTGAACTCTATGAAAAGAGGAGATAAGCTTGCAAACACAAAGGCTGAATAGATTTGTCTTTAGATGGTTATTAAATAGGGTATATGCAAATTCATTCTTCGTACACATTCAAAGATAAGTGTTAATAAAATATCATTTAAATCAGTAGTCTGCATATTGAAATTTGAAATAATAAAATAGTTTTCCATTTGTAAGTAACAGAAGAAAGCTTCTCGATATGATATTTCCCACTTTCTGTTCTCACTACGAAAAATTATTAGCAAGATTTTACTGTGGTGATATCACGGATTCAGATGTGAGCCTCATAACATCATGCTACATAGGTCATCCAAATGGCAGCTGTTTTCTTTGTGCCTCATCCTTTGTTCTCATGGGATGACAGTGATTAATATAACACTGATAAAGGAAAAGCAGTCTGATAAGTATCTAATTAAACTTCAACAAACTGCATGGATATGCTGTTAGGAAAAGAAGCTCAAATCAGAGCATTCACCATTTCTTCGACTTTGTTTTTTCATCGGTACAATTCATTACATTGAATGATACTTAAATATGTCTACACATAAGATTGAAGAGTCAAATTGCAAACCACTTGTCCTTGAGGTTTAGAAGATTGCCTAAAAGGTCAGGCAATTTTACACACCCTTTGCTTTCAGAGGGGTATTTTTATATTGTTCAGCCAATTTGGGTGGGGAAAGAGTTAAAATCAGCTTTCTGACAGCTTCTGATGTTAACTTGATGCTGCGAGAGGTGAAGAGACCTGGATAAAAGTGAAGAGGCCTTCCTTTGCACTGGTTTATAAATAGTTGTGCTTTTTTTATTTGCTCCTCAAATTCTCCTCCTCTGAGGGCTTAGACCAACTCCCATTGGAGCTTTCCTCTCTCCACAGTTTGTGACCAACCCAACAGCTTCCAACCACTACCTGAGTGCCAGCATAACATCATGCTTTGGTTTCCACCAATGATGCCCTGTGTTCCAGCATGCTGCCCCATCTCAGCTGGCAGTGACAACCTCCACAGCCCCACAACTGATATCATTTGGAAAATAGACAAGGATTCATCATACTAACCTCACGGTAGTCTGCCTTCTGCTTTGGCTCTTGGCCACGCACATGCTGTCTTGAAGACACATGTAGTCAAACTCTAATGAAATTCTGGGCTAGATTTTGACTTTGAAGAAAGCTGCCTAAAACTCTAGTGGCTTCAGTAGTGCAGACCACTTTGTTCCAAATGTGTAATTGAGCACAAAACCAAGAAGATCTCCAGATATCTAACAGGAATGATGTCAGCAAGAGGAGAGATGGTGGTGCACTGATAATATCCTGAGCTGAGTAATTCAGAAACTGAGGATAATGTTCTATGACATGAGGTTGAATCATATCATGATAAGTATTGAAATTTTAAATATGAGTCAAATAATGACCATCTAACAATTGCCTGAAGCTCCAAAGAAGAGCCACAGCAGATTTGAAATATTTCTCTCTCTCCAGATGCTGCCAGAACTGCTGAGCTTCGCCAGTTGTTAGATTAGATTAGATTCCCTACAGTACGGAAACAGGTCCTTTGGCTCAACAAGTCCACACTGACCCTCTAAAGAGTAACCCACCCAGACCCATTCCCCTACTCATGCACCTATCACTATGGGCAATTTAGCATGGCCAATTCATCTGACCTGCACATCTTTGGACTGTGGGAGTTTTCTCTGTGTTTGTTTCAGATTTCCAGCATCCACAATACTTTGTCTATTTTAATGTCACCACTCCCAATTGTTATAAAAAGCCATTTGGTTCACTAGTATCCTTTTGGGAAGAAAATCTACCATGCTTACCTGGTCTGGCCTATATATGACTCCAGACTCACAGCAACGTGGTTGATTCCTAACTGCCCTCTATACAATTAAGGAAAGGTAATAAATGTTAGCTAGCCACTGAAGCCCAATTCCCATGGCCAAATAAAAATACAGTTTGAGCGGCTAATCATACTGCAGCTATTCCACAGGCGACAAGCCAGAAGTTGAAAATACTAAATTCTTCAGTTTAATTTATATTTTCAAGTATTGAAATAAATAATGGTGTTTTAGTGAGAAGCTAAAATATCATGGCTTAAGAAAATGAAATATCTGAAGATTTTATGTATACCGTAGTGAACTTGGCATTCCACAAATATAAAATTAACTTTTCAGTGTCAGTGAAGGTATTATGAAGTAACTATGCATTCATTATTTTACTTTTGTTCATGGAATGTGAGTGCCACTGGCTGGCCTAGCATTTCAGAATCATAGAATCTCTACAGTGTGGAAGCAGGTAATTCAGCCCATCAAGTCTACAGTGACTCTTCAAAGAGCATCCCATCCAAACCAACTCTGTAATCTCCATAGCTAATCCACCTAGCCTGTACCTCCCTGGAAACTATGGGCAATTTAGCATAGCCAATCCACCTAATCTGCACATCTTTGGACTGTGGGAGGAAACCGGAGCACTCGTGTCTGTGTGGGTTTCCTCTGGGTGCTCCGATTTCCTCCCACATTCCAAAGATGTTCAGGTCAGGTGAATTGGCCATGCTAAATAGTGATAGGTGCATTATGGATACCTATAATGCCCATTAGTAGGGGAATGGTCTGGATCACTCTTCTGAGGGTCGTTGTGGACTTGTTGGGCCGAAGGGCCTGTTTCTGCATTGTAAGGAATCTAATCTAAAAAAAACTCAATTGCATTCAGAAGGAAATGATGAACTGCCTTCATGATTGACTGTAGTCAATGGGATTTAAGTATGCCCACAACACTGCGAGGAGAAATCTCAGGACTTTTACCCAGCAACAGCAAAATAACAATGGTATAGTCCCAAGTTGGAATGGTTAGTGCCTTGGAGGGGAACATAAAAATAGAGGGTTTAATGATTTATTGACTGCGTAACAATTGCACCCAGCAACACAACCTCTGAATGAATTTAGAATCATTAACAACACATTTAAATTTATATCATTCTGCAGTAGACTTCCTATGCTGCTGTCAATCTCATTAGAGCACGAATGAAAGAAATATTGACAGTTTTGCTGTCAGGTTGGTAATGAACCCTCAAGATATGTGTAAAGCCTGAAATTCACCCTAATTTTTAAAATATATTAACATCCTAAATCAGTTAATTTGCACAAAAATGATCAAGATAGAAATGACTAAGATACCATTCTCACCCTCCTTTCCTACCTTCCTGACCCCAGACAACTGCGCCAGTGACACTCAGGCAATGGATTTTGTGGCTAGAAGTTGGGATCCCATTGACTGACCAACTCTATTGGAATAAGTAACGGGCTGGGATTGCATCCTAAGGTTTTCAAGGTTAACTTATTCTGAAAGTTAGATCATTTTTATTGCTTTTAATGCTGATGTTCATCTTTCAAAGTAAATCAGGTCTGACATTTGGGCTTCGCTTTTTTTAGATGTTTCCATGAAAAAAAAATCCAGTGTCTTTCTTTTCAATTCTCTTTGCACATCATGAATTGGCTTCCCCAGACATTACATCACTTTTAAATATATTTAAATATTTTAAATATATAAGCTTTTTTAGTAGTTGTAATGATGAAAGGAAGATTTAAACTGATAATACATCAGTAATTGTGCGGAATACTGGAGAGAGTAGTTCCTAAATATCACAATTGACATGACCATTTGAAGTAGTATAATCTCAAGGAAGAAGTATCTGTCAAAGCTTTCTTTTCAATCTTACTAACTGTGCAATGACATAAGTACATGGGAGTACAGCAATAATTTGGTATGTGTGACATGACCATGACAACAGAAGGATAGCTATCGCCATATCCAAAGAAAAGGGTTTGCCAAGTACTTTTCTAAAAGATAATAAACATTTAAACTCAATATTTAATGTATCAATACCATACTTTAAGCATCAAAAACGACACCACACTTAGTGAGGTTAAGTGATTTATAAATTCAGCTGATCCTGTGTACATTGATACTTTTCCCAATCTTTAATGAACAGTTTTGTTCTCTTGACGTTTCAACATAGTCTGAGTAGAGATTTGAAGCATTTCATCACACACATGAAATTTTGTTCATTTATGCTAAAGGTGAATGTGGGTGACAAAGGGTGGTCTGGTTTCGAGTAAAAGAAAACAGTTACGACATCTTACAGTGAAATATCGAAGATTTTTATACTGGTAATAGAATCCTGATAGATAAGATGAATCATTCTTTGGAACAGAAGCAAACATTACAGCATTGCTGTGAACAGGCTGGCATTACTCAAAAAAATAGCAGATGTTTGAAATGCTTAGGCAGAAAACAAGTTTCCAAAAGTGCATGAACATATTGAAAATCAGCAGAATGCAAATAAACTGGTAACTAGAGATCAAAGACCAGCACATCAAAACACCTGACAAAGTATATTACTATCGTAACATATTATTATGGAGAGATGATACTGACTTGTGTGTTATGTGGGTTAGTGGTTCTGAAATAGTTTATGTTTGAGTTGTGTTAAGCTTCAGCCAATCTAATGTCACACATTCTTTGGACACAGAATCAGGTACTCTTGTACAACAACATCTTCAGAAACCATGGAGTTGATAAGTTATACTATCATTTGCACTTCTTTCACAATTACAAGTGAATAAAGTGAAGAGTCCTGCCCAAAACTTCGACTCTCCTGCTTCACAGATGCTGCCTGACCTGCTGTACTTTTTCCAGTGCACACTCTATCTACTTTAAAGATCGATCATTAAAAGGGAAGTTATAGTGGGAATAGAAATGCATGCAAGTTGTAATAAACTAATACCTGACACATACACAACACTGAAATGTGAAGCTGGTGCAAGCTTTGTAGAAAAATCATGGGATATGAATGGTATCGTCTAGGCCAGCATTTATTTACCATCCCAAATTACACTGGAGAAAGTAGTGGTGGGCTGCATTCTCAGACTGCTGCTGTCCTGGGAGTAGATATGCCCTCAGATATGTTCGGAAGTGCATCCCAAGATTATGAATTAGCAAAGCTGAAGAAGCAGCAAACTATTTCTAATAAGAATGCTGTGTGCTTTGCAGAAGAACTTGCAGCTGCTGGTTTTCTTATGTATCTGCTGCCCTGGTCCTTCGACATGGTCATGGTTGTATATTTGATATATCCTATTCAAGGAGCATAGTGAATATCTGTAGCATGCATTGTAAATGGTAGACACTGTTCTTACTGGCTTTCAGTGGTGGAAGGAGTAAATGTTGAAGTGATGAATGCGATGTTACTCAAGTGCCTGAGCTGTCCTGCATGGTGTTGAACATGTTGACTACTGTTGGAGCTGCATCCGTACAACTAAGAGGGGTGTATTCCATCACACAACTGATATGCACTTTGTAGATTGTGGGTAGACCTTGGACAGACAGGAGGTGAATTAATCACAGTAGAATTCCTAGACTCTGACCCACTAATGTAGCCAGATTAGTTATATAGCTGGTCCATGGTAACCTGATGAATGGTAACCCTCAGGATGTTGATGGTGGAGGACATCATTGGCAGTATTATTAATGAACATGAAGGGGCAATGGTTCAATTTTCTCTTGGTCATTATCTAGCACTTCTTCTGCATAAATATTATTTCTATGTATTAGCTTCGTCCTGGATGTTGTTCAGGCCTTGTTGTGTCTGAACTTGGCAATTTCAATATCTGAAGTGTCAAAAATGTTTCTGCACATTGTGCAATCATCATTGAACATCCCCAGTTCTCCTTACAATGGAGGGAAGGTCATTGACAAAGCAGCAGTAGGCATTTGGGTCTTCAACTATGCTGAGCAACTACTGAACGATGTCTTGGGGATGAGATGACTGACCTCCAACCACTACAAGCAACTTCCTCTGTGCTAGGTCTGACACCAATGTGCAGATATTTTATCCCAATTTCCAACTGACTCCAATTTTGTTAGGTCTTTTTGATGCCATACTTGGTAAAATGTTGTCTTGGTGCCACGGACTGTCAATCTCATATCACCTCTAGAGTTCAGCTCTTTTGAACAATGAGTGCAGAACTAGAGGGCAGCAACTGATTTTGGTCTTAGGAAAACCAAACTGAGCATTAAGGTGGCCAAGTTTGCATGTGAAGACCACCAAGCTGAATGGATGGAGATTATCATTTGAGTCAACATAGTAAACAAGATTACTCGTGCCCCTATGCCAACATGGAAGTAATGTTATAGAACCAGGAGAATGACAACCAAAGATGTACTCCTCATCTTAATGTAAATTTCTTGAGGGTCCCTCAAATCTGGTGCAACACTAAACGATGCAATTTCTTGATTTTGGGAAATACCATTCCAAGCCAAGGTAGACATTTTTCTTCCTCATTATTCAAAAGCTATATGACAAATGCCTCATGGAACTGTAGTAGATATCAATTGCAAATATTTTCAAGCTTCCATCCTAAAGATCTCATCTCCCACTAGAATATAATGGAAATAAGAATTGATCCTAATTTCATTAACTAGCTTCACTTCTTTGTAAAAATGTCACCTCTAAACATCGCCAGTGACAACAGTACTTTCAAAATGTCCATGCTGATAATTGAACTGCACTGTTTCGCAAGTTGTGACAATTATTTAAATAAACAATTGAACTGTTAACATTATAAATTTGTCCACCGACAGCCATTCGGACAAAAACAATTTACACCAGATTTCATCAACAAAGGGAAAAAAAATACTTTATTCATTGAAATCACTTATTCTCTTAATAAATGGCAGAGAAAGGGAAATGATCATTATTTGTTTTCTATAAGCAACTTAAACTATACCCCTTTAAAATTCCAAATGTCATAGGTGGAAAAATATAGACAGAAAATAAAATCCTGAAGTTCAAAAGTTGAGTATGGGATAGATTGTTTCTCATAGTACTTTTTATCAAAGTTACCACAAAGTCTGTAAAGTGATAGTCATTCTTCAATTTAACAGCTGATCAGGTATACCTAGATATTTTACTGTGTTAGGTTGTTTTTTAAATTTCTTGTTTTCTTCTGCCTTTAACACACACCAAGAGAAAGGAGAAATGCATTCTCTGTTTGCCTGTTCTGGATGTTACTGCCTGCACTGCTCTCAGCAATTTGTAACAAACTGCAGCTCCACTAATCTGAAGGCTGTCATCAATCAGCTTTTCCTCAATTCAAAAACTCCTGGCGCTGTTCTGACTTAATAATGTATCAATCTTTCTGCTTCAACAATAGCAATGACTTGTACAGCTAAAAATATGCACCACTTGATTTTCAAAATTGCAAAACATTCATGGCAATTTTAGTTATAATGCAGTTTATAGTCTAAAGATGAAAAATATGTGTTCTCTTACACATGTATTATTTTGATATAACTAATATTTTGACATCCTGTTGCACTATAGGTTGTGTCCCTGCTTCTGGACCAGAAACTTTGGGTTCAAGTCACCTGTAGAACTTGCTGGCCATAGGGGAAATGTTCATGAATGGTTCAATAAGATAACCAGTCTGGGAATCCTTCCAACTTCCTCACTCTTCTCCAAAGGGAAAGAAGTGTACATGAAGATATACAAAGATAAATTAAGTTTTAGTGTAAAAGTTGCCATATAATCATTACAATAAAAAGTTAACCATTCAAACATGCTCAATCAATCGTTTCTTAAGCATTAGCAATGAGATCATGGCTGATCTGCTTTTCACCTTTATTCATCCATCTGCAATACACATGCTATGCCATAAGACAGCAAAATCTGTCAACCTAGTCTTGAAAGTTCCAATTGATCTAATATCCACAGCCTTTGAGAAAAATTCCAAAAACCTACTACCCTCTCTGTGAAACAATGCTTTCAAACTTCATTCCAGAAACCCGAACATAAGGTTTATGCCTCCTCGATGTGGATGAATATTATCCCTCAATGTTTGATATGAGAGGAATTAAATCCATGCATGTTGTTCTCATAAGTAGAACATTTAACTCCCAGTCATCACTCGTGAACTTATACTGCACTCTCTCCAAGGTCAATAGGTTTTTCCTGAGTTGTTACACCCAAACTTGAATGCAATTTTCCAGGTACATTCTTAGCAATTCTCTGTCAAACTGAAGTGGTTTTTTTTGCAATTAATGGATTCACAATGCCAAATGTTGCACATTTCAACCATTTGTTGTTGGGGGTAGGGGAAACCTGCTGACAGAGCTGAAAATGTGTTGCTGGAAAAGCACAGCAGGTCAGGCAGCATCCAGGGAACAGGAGAATCGACGTTTCGGGCATAAGCCCTTCTTCAGGAATGAGGAAAGTTTGTCCAGCAGGCTAAGATAAAAGGTAGGGAGGAGGGACTTGGGGGAGGGGTGTCGGAAATGTGATAGGTGGAAAGAGGTCAAGGTGAGGGTGATAGGTCAGACTGGGGTGGGGGCGGAGAGGTCAGGAAGAAACCTGCTGACAGTACCTGGAATAAAGTGAGATCTACCTGTGAAGCAAAGGTTACCACAATATAAAGTATTCATGCTACAGGTCCAACAACGCATGTCAAGTTGTCACATTGTGCTACAAAAGGCATTCTATAACACTCAGCTACAGAAACATCTTTTCTTTACAAACCAAACTTAAGTCAGAAATAGTACACCACAACATAGATTTGTCTTGGGGACAAAGTGGTGCAAATGGTGTTCATGTGATCATTTGTTCAAAATTGTCACCGAGAGAGTGAGGACAGCTTCAGAAAAATTGTGCGTGCGGCGTTTGCATTTTGGCCACAGGGAGTGTAATCAAAGGTTAAATTGAGTATGAATTTGAAATTAAAGATAATGGAGGGCTGGAAAGAGAGGCAAGGCCATCAGAAAGATTTCGGGTTGCTTTAGGAACAAACCAGGGTAAACATTGTGAACTTATTAGCCTCTACCTGTGAACTAAGTGCCCATGGTTCAATGTCACGAGCAAAGAAAGGTTAATAATGCCAGCAACATAAAAATAACGACATTATTTCAAAATGTAATTAAGTTAGTTTAAATACTTTGGGATTCCCTGAATGACTTGATCAATCAAGTACTATCAAAACATATTCCTTTCATCCTTTATCTCTGTCTAAAGGACTGTGACTTTGGTGCTACTCATACATGCTATGAAGAAGTAAGACTCTTATTGGAAATCATATTAAATTTAATGGTGAGGCATTCCTTTGAAATGTTTACCGGGTGTCTAGGATTGCAGAGATTCATTGCAACCCATTAATTTCCAAGTTATGAAATGATATACCATTGTTTTAGAATAAGTATATTGCTTAGATTCAATGGTGGTGAAACTTGTCCACATAGCTATTTTTTCCAATATGGGTTTAGTGGAACTTTGATGAATTTCCACTTGTTGTCTATTTCAAGGCAAAAATATGTGGCCTTTTCTTGTTATTTACACCTTTACCTGTGATGAAGTAATTTTGACAGGATTTTATTTGGATACAGTAGAACTTTGATGAGATGTCTTGTCCGGTCTTTATAACTGTAACATTTATTGATGGCAGACCAGCATCTTTTATAATGCTTGGTGAGATTGTTAAGCTGTTTTATTATTATTATAGGTTATAACCAGATAATGAAATCTGGTCGTGAGTGATATTATTGTCTTATTTTACTTTATGTAACAGTCTTGTAGAGCAACTGAGTGCTGGATAGAAACATTCTGGCAGATGAATAAAACTTAGTGAGACTTGTAGTTTTCAGGACTTCTCCATTTTGCTAACTAGAAGTAGCAGATTGCAAACTGCTGCTTTCGATCTGGTTTGTACAAAACTCTTCTGTTTATCTGTTAAAACAGGATTACTTTTATTACCATGTTTGTACTACAAAGTAGTATACAAGTTATATTCCTTCTCAGGCCTCTGTTGATCTGGATTTGCTTTGCCCAAACTCCTTTGTGTTATTGAGGTATTTATCAAAGCAGCTAAAAAAGTGCCTGGCCAAATTCATATAAGAAAGGGAATTCTTACTCTTGGAAATTTGGTTCAAAGCAGGAATTCAGTGCAAAAGGGGGACAGTTATGCTTTAACTAGGGTTTCCAGCAAGAAAAAAAAAACTTTTCGAAGTGAGGGGTGAGCAAAATAAGATATAAGGCATGGATCAAGAGGCAAGCAGCAGTGAGAGCAGTGGTGGAGAGTGATCAAGAACCACAGCATGACATGAGTGTTAGGAAAGAAGCTGATTGAAAAGTCAAATTGGTGAATGCTTCTACTCTTTAAAGTACAAGTAAGTGCTTCAGTTTGTGCTTAGATCACCAGTATGTTTCTTCTATTACACTTAAAAACTTGCTCAATTATTAGATGACATTGGTAATATTTTCTATTTATAATATAAAATATGTCAGTGAAGTGTAAACAACAGGGAAACTAGAGTCATGAGTTTATAAACACTCAATCTAGCAATCCTTGAGTCAAGTCTCCACCACTGCCACAACATCATAATTCCACATTGCAATCTGTTTCTGTAACTCCCCAACATAAGCTGCTGTGTATTTATATACATGCATGTTAACTCTGTTTTGGTCTTTCTTTCTTCTCTTATCCAATTTTACCTAATAACTTACAATTCTCGAAGGAAAGGGACACTTGTATTGGAGGCAGTCCAGAGAAGGTTCATTTGGCTAATGAAGAGAGGCTGAATAGGTTGGGCCTATAATAATCGGAGGTTGGATCAACAAAAAATAACCTTATTGAAACATACAAGATTACGTTGCCATACTTTGGACACTTTGACTGGTTTACGTATGAAAATCATTTTATCCAAACCTCCTTGCTAGTGAGGTGTTGGAAGTCCACTGCTGAGACAGATCGATTCTTTGCTGTGTGTCTTCACTGAGATGGTGGCTTTCAGTTGTGTGTTCTTATTCGACTCACCCCAGATATTCCCAAATGTTCTGTGTCCTTTGGCCAGTGGGGAGATGAGCAGAGTTCAAAGCATCCAAAGGCGTCATGCTAACACCCTCCAGTGGTTGGCAATTTTTAGGGGTTTTGACAGGAGAGGGGTAAAGACGTTGGTTCTCCTTGTGGGAGAATTTAAAACCAGACAGCATAAGGCGGCGCACTTTTACAACGGAGATGAGGAGGAATGTCTTCTCTCCAAGGTTATGAATCTATGAAATTTGTTACCACAGAGGGCGATTGAGACTTGATTGTTTAGTAGTTTCAAAGCTGAGAGAGATTTATTTTTTACTCAGTAAGTGAATTTAGAGTTAGGGTGTCAGGAAAATAGGGTTGGGGATTATTAGATCATTCAATGATCACATTGAATAGCCGAGCAGACAGAATGGGCTCAGTGGTCTATTTCTGCTCCTATGCCTTATACTATTGACAGAAAAGTGGGGGAACTAATTTACTAAGTTAGTGTTTATGTTTGCAACATTCTGCCCACTGAGAGTGGAATACCTGTTTTATATCACATTCAGCAATATTACAAGACCAGGGAGGGTGGCTGGTAATCCAAACTGCAGGATCCACTTTTGCAATCTTATACATTGTATATTGTATACTCTTGTGTATTGTTAGATCTTTGCCAAAACTTCATTTCGGACATTTCTGATCAACCCCATTTATCTTTGTGTAAAATACCCTGATTTCTTTAGACAGTTTGCATTTGGAGAAACGCTGCTGCAAATCACAATGTTTAATATAAAGGTGCAAATGAGAAAAGTTACAGTCACACTTTATTATGAAATAGGTGCAAATTTATTCATGGTGTAGGACCATCTCTATCACTTACTGTAAGAACAGATGTATATGTGTGGTGCGTGACAGATCATTATAGGCCTCAACGATTGAGAGGTAATCACAGAAATGTTAGTATCCTACCGTGATTCTTGTAACTGCATGCGGTTCTGCAGCTATACTATGATCACATCTTTTAAAATATGCACTGTAATGATTGTACCAAGGTCAGCCAGGTGGCCCTTATAGAATATGAGTTCCCCAATTAGGTCTGTTAATCAGGTCCAATCAGGGATCTCTGGCTGACAGATAATAACAGGAGTGTCATTCTGAGAGCTGGCTCTGAGAGACCAGGATCGGTGTTAAGGACTTTCCACGTGTGAATAGAGGGTGGAGTTATATCAGTGGCGAAGAGAGAAAAGCAAGCTCCTGAAGAAATTTGCTTGCAACAGTCGTTAATGAGTTATGGGTAAGCATGTATGGCTTCATGCTGTTACTTGGGAAATTTGACTTAGTTTACCCTGCCATCAGAGATTATAAGTGGAAAGAGTGTGTGATGTTTCCAGGCAAATGACATTGGGGCAGATGTAAAACAATGAATAATTCTCCTGACAGCTTGTCAACCCACAACCTAAAAGCCTAACTTTCCTGGAGGCAGCAGATACTAAAACTTTTCAAGAGTTGTTGGATTTAGTTCAGGAATATTACAACACCAAGCCTCCACTACTTTTGAGACATTATCGGTTTTACTCAACAATTCAAGAACCAGGAGAATCTGTGTCAGGATATTTGACTAGGTTAAGACAATTGGCAAATTTAATTTGATTTAATGCTTTATGAGATTCTGACAGACCATTTGTTATGTGGGATTACTGTTGCAACCACACAAAAGTTGAAGTCCAAGTGGACTTCAAACAAACCTGATAAGTGGCGTTATCATTGGAAAATGCAGCAAGTGAAGCATATGAGTTGCAGGGCATTCTGATGGAAGTGGACACCCTCGTCAGACTGACTGAACTTGGAGAACACCATTTATGTGAAGGCAATTGTATAGCCTCACTCAGGTTATATCCTGAACAGAGGGACTCTCGGTCAGCCCTTGGAAAAAAAAACCTAAACATAGCCAAGCCTCAGCCAAACAGTTATTTTTTTCTTTCGGATCCAGGTAGGCAAGTCATTGTACTTGCTGCCAGTATGCAGACTTGAGACAGCATAAAAGTCCTACTCAACCTAAATTAAATAAGAGAACCCAAATGCTGGTATCTAGGTGAGTGCATACCCTGAAAGGTCCATCTACATCTGGGTTGAAACAGTTAACTTATTTGGCAACATCTAAATCAGAACAAATCAAAATAAATGTCTGGTTAAATAGTCAACCAGTCAAAATTTGCCCTGGACTCCAGCCCTTAAACTTGGACAAGATCTCAGCTAGACTGAGAACCTAACCAGGAAACCTTTACAGATTAAAAGTGCAATTTCATTTATAGTGTGTTATGAGATACAGCTGGTTCAGTTGCCAATGATTGTAGCAAAAAGCTTGAGCCCAAGCTTGAGAAGGTGAAATTGATTGAGAAAGATTCGCCCAGATTGGTTCAACAATCTTTGAATAGAAAATGGCTGCTTGAATATGGAAGGGGCTATCAAAGGAGTCAAGACCACCTTGCATGTTGACCAAGAAGCAAGTCCATGCTTCTGCCACCTGCTTGGTTGGCAAGAGTGGAAGCAGAAATCAGAAGGCTAGAAAGTGAAGGAATCATCAAAACAAGTAATCAAAAGTTTGGGGAATGAGCATACCAATTGTGAAGCCCAACCTATTGGTTTGCCTTTGTGGAGACGTTAAAAAAACGGTGAACTGTTTTTTGCAGTTGGATAAATACTCACTTCCTCACATAAGGATTCATATGCAAAGCTGGTTGGGGGTGTCAGGGGGTGGTGGTGGGGGGTGGTGGTGGGGGGAGTGCTGTCCTTCACAAAGCTGGACATCAGCCATGTGCACTTGCAATTGTGATTAGATGAGGATTTCCAAATCTAATTAATTAATTAATACCCATAAAAGTTTGTACCAGTACACGAGAATATCATGTGGGGTATCTTCAGCCTGTTTAGTTTTTCAGGGGATAATGGAGAACATTTTACAAGGTCTACACCAGATCACCATTTATCTAGATGATGTGCTAATAAGAGGGAAGACCAATAAGGAGCACTTCTAGAACTTAGACATAATCCTTCGACAGTCCTACCAAATGGGCATAATACCTTAGAATGGAAAGGTATGTGTTGCATGTACCGTAAGTCACTTACTTGGACTACAAAGTCAACTAGACCAGGTTACACCAATTGGAAGACAAAGTGTGGGTGATCAAGGATGATCCAGCTCCTACATCTGTATAGAGCTTACGTCTTTCCATGGGATAATTAATTGTTATGGCAAGTTCATATATAACCTGGCCTCCATCCTTCCACTTTTTCCTCAACTCTTATAAAAAGAGTCAGTCTTGTAAATGGTTGCATTGCCAAGCCATAACTTCCAGGAAAGTGAAGAAACAGCTATCATCCTGTAAGGTATTGGCAGGCTATGATTCAAAGCGAGATCTGATACCAACATGCCACGGCTCCCTGGAGGTCATCGGCTCATAGGTGGCCTAATAGAGAGGAACATCCAATAGCATATGCATTCACAACTTTGGCTAATGCAGAGCATAAATATGCCCAGAGAAAGAAGGCTTGACAATCATATTTGGGGACAGTAAGTTCCATCAATAAATTACTGATATAATGTTTAATAATAACAGACCACAAACCCCTGCTAGGTCGACTTAAAGAGAACAAGGCAGTGCTGTCTATAGCCCAGGCCGAATTCAACAGTGGTCTCTAATACTAAATTATTTTAAGTTGGAACACCGTCTGGGAGGCCAAGTAACAAATGCGGATGTATTGAGCCACCACCCGCTGACAGATATACAACTGGAAGAGTCCATAATGGTTTTAAAGTTTCTGGGCAGTTCCAGTCACAGATAACAATATCAGATTTTATACCCGGAAAGATCCAATCCTGACAAAATTCAAACAGCAGGTGATGATGTAGGAATCCAATGGGTCATCACAGCCAGAATTGAAACTTTTCTGGACCCAAAGAGACCAGATCACAGTAGAAAACAGTATATTGCTGTGAGGAGCAAGTGTGACTATCCTTAGTAAAGGTCGCTGCCAGATATTGGCTGAACTTCATCAGGGTCGTTCAGGGGTTTCCAAAATGAATTTGTTGGTAAGAAGTTATGTCTGGTGGCCAGGATTGGATTCAGACATAGCTGTATTGGTGGTGCAGTGCCTAGAGTGCCAACAAGGACAAATATTATTGCCAGCAGCTCCCCCACATTCATTGGAATGGCTTGGTAAACCCTGAACTTGACTACACGTTGACAATACAGCCTTCCATGGGCAGCATTCTTAATCATCATGGACATCTATTCATTGTGGACATGCATAAAGTTTATTTGTTAAACATGGGTATGATGATAGAAAAACCGTGTGCATCTTTTTGCAATTCATGGACTCCCAGAATTGTTGGTCATGGATAACGGACTATCGTTTACCAGTAGGGAATTTGAGTATTTCTATGTCAAATGATATTCTACATATAAGGACAGTTCCTTATAATCCATCTTCCAGAAAGAGCAGTCCAAACTTTGAAGGCAGGCTCAAGGAAACAGCCTGCAGCTTCACTAGATACCAAACTGTCCCAGTTCCTATTTGATTAATGGAAAGCTTCATGCAACTGCCGAGATAGCAGGTTGCTAATTGGGAGAAGATTCTGCAGAAGGTTAAACCTGATCTTCGCAGAGCTGGATGTGGAGTAAAACAGCATTAGAACACCACAAGGATGCAAAACTCCACTAAGCGAGACAGACAGTTCACTTCAGGAGACTTCAGTTTGATGTAGGAACCATGGGAATGGCCCTGCATAGATAGGAGGCAAGGTTGATGCAAGGACATTGCTGATGAAGGGCTTTTGCCCGAAACGTTGATTTTCCTACTTCTCGAATGCTGCCTGGCCTGCTGTGTTTTCCAGCACCACTCTAATCTAGACACTTATGCAAGGTCAGTTCCAGTGACATATAAAGTTTGAGTAGGTGCGACCGTCTTGAACAAGTAGGTGGACCACATGAATGTTACACACTTACAAATGGTGTGAGAGCATAATATGTCCCGCTCCTCAACAGGCTTTCAAACTGTTCTGGAATATGTGGCTTCTCCCTCTCCATCAAGTGAAGAAAGTATCTGAGAAACTAAGATGAGCTCGAACGGTGTTACCACCTTGATGCCTTTGCCATCTGAAGAAGGGAATGAATTTCTTCTGAGACTCTTCAGGTGCAAGAGGCGAACTACTGTGCTTTTATGCTTTACATGCCAACCACATCAGAAGCAGAGTTGGAGGAACCTGACCTGGTGCTAAAACGCCCTATGACGAGCTACAAAAGAAAAGAAATGTCCTAGGTTCTTGTACTCATGGGAGGACAGATATCATGACTGTAGGTAGGTGGACTTCATAGAATATAAGTTCCCTGATTGGGTCTGTTAACACACTTGTTGTTCTTCACTGTGTCCTACTCGACATGGGTGCTGGGGAAACATACGCACTATCTCTTAGATTAGATTACTTACAGTGTGTAAACAGGCCCTTTGGCCCAACAAGTCCACATTGACCCTCTGAAGAGCAACCCACCCAGGCCCATTCCCCTACCTTTAACCCTTCACCTAACACTACGGGCAATTTAGCATGGCCAATTTACCTAACCTGCACATTTTTGGACTGTGGGAGGAAACCAGAGCACCCAGAGAAAACCCACACAGGAGGAGAATGTGCAAACTCCTCACAGACAGTAGCCTGAGGCAGGAATTGAACCCAGGTCTCTGGCTCTGTGAGGCAGCAGTACTAACCACTGTGCCACCATGCTGCCCACAATAAAACTTTGGTTGTTTGGCGGTAGTGTGGGTAAAGGGGAAAAAAGAAAACAAAAAAGAAAAAAAATCAAGAGGAGTGTCAGAGATCCTGTTCCTTTGAGGGCTGGCTCTGAGGGAGCTGAATCAGTGTTAAGTACTTTCCATGCATAAATAAATGGCAATTTGGTGATTGGATATTGGCCTCTGTAGAGTTATTTCATACACCTTTCATGTTTTTCCTGTTGGCTAGATATTGTGACAGCAATGTTATTGAGTATCCACACACATTGTTTGGTCTTGAAAGTACAGCTAAAAGAAAAATAAACTCCAGTTACATGGATCAGTTATTTAAGATTCAAATCTAATGCTATGCTTATTGTAATAAATATGGAGGTCGTAATTCTCCACAGAAACCTGTCACCTTTTATGAGATATCCTCAGGTAGATTATCAAGAGATGGAAATGTCAGTGGATTGCATAGATAGCTCAAAACTCATTAGAATATGTCATGCAAAGGCAAAAAAAGAAAGTTTAAAGGACCTAAAAAGTATTTTTTTAATCCTTCTGTAACTACCTTTTTTTAAAACTAGATTACTGGTTCTATAGATGTTGAAGATTTTACTTTACCCAGCATCTCAAATTGTTTTCTAAATATTATTTCTTTTGGTCTTTTCTTGCCTTATGGTACATTAAAGGTTTTACAGTTGAGGCTAAGGCATGGAATTAAACTGCCATCTTAAATCAGTGGAAATCTATATTGGTTTACGAGCTGTCACAGTCCCAGAGCTGTTATACCAATCTCTTCAACAAATCATCACCTCGTATTAAGTGCTCATTACCTAGCTTAGCACTGGATGCGAAACTGACTGATTTATTTAGATGACTAGAAAGTATCCTATGTGAAGTCTTCTATTCTTATTGTATCACAGCATACATATAAAAAAAAGTTGAGATTAAATGATATTTCCTCATTGACATTTTACTGTCAGTACTCTGGAATGAAACTCAAATACAAAAAAATTAAGATTTTTAACAAGCAAGATTTGAGTCAAAATTATTCATTCCCTAGTAAATAAAACTTTATGCAGATTTTCAGTTAGGAAATGGCTATTCAACACAAAAACACAACTCAGCATCTTATAAGGGTTGGAACAATGTAGGCTATGGCAAGAGTTTGGCAGAGATTTGTGGATGAGGAGTCCGACGAGGCCCGTTTCAATATCTAAAGCAACTTGCTTCATCTTTTACACTTTTGCCAAGTCATGAGGTGAATTTCTAACTGTTGTCAATATGTTGTTAATTAAGAGGAATTATAGATTGATGAAGGCCTTAACAGTCCAAAATGCCACATTAATATTCAGCTTCCTATCTTATTAAATGTGGCAAACAAGCCAGATATTTTCAACATACAAATTCTCAACATGGATGTTACCTGGCAACCTGCTCTTAAAGATCTCCACATTGGACACTGGGCATCAGCATCTCAGGGGCATGCTCCATGAGCACCACCATGTGCATCCCACTTCTGGCTCCTGACATGTGCCAGCTTCTAAGAATGCTCATGGCATATCTCCTTTCCACTTTCAGGATGCTTTTATACTTCGTGTTGCACCTCAGGCTCCACTAGCAACTATCATTGTTATGCTGCAGGACTCTGCACTCAGAGACACATACCCAGCTCAGGATTTGGACTTAGCTATATCACCAGACTCTTTTCTCACTGTCATGGCACTCACTAAATCTGAGCCTACCTGATGTTCACTGCATCCCTGCTTTTCCCTTTTGAACTTTGTTCCCTCTTCCAGGCTCACAGTTCTGTTGTATTGCTGTGCTGTTAAGTGTGGAGACAGAGTCAGGAGCCTTGACATGGTTGCCAACAGACCACAGTCAATTAATGGAGGATAGCCTTCAGTCAGGAACTCCTGGCACAGAAAGTCAAGGGTGGTCTCCAACACCAGTCCAGGGACTGGGGCACAGTCAGTCTGACATTTAAGCCTATCCATCTTGACTCTTTCTGTTCTGTTATGGGCTGTTTCTTCTGTGGACGGAGAGAGAGGCCGGTAATTTGAGAGATGATAGTGGGTGGCACAGCTGTTACTATTGGTGCAGGTGGAGAGATGTTCTGAGTGAGTAGGCAGCAATAAAGGGATGCACATTTGATGATGTTAGGGTTTTGGGAAGGGGAGAGCAAGTGAGAGAAGTTGTTGTATGCAATAATAAGACTGGTACAGCATAAAGGTGGTTATAGCAGTAGAGGAAGAGTGAGTGTTCAAATTTACAGAGAGGATGGTGGCACTAATGTTGGCTAAGTGGAAAAGCTCACTTCTTCTTACAGAGCTCAGCATTTCTCCAGATGGCTAAGGCTGTAGTGATGGCAATCTTGGGCTAGGCAGGCATAGCCTAGTCATCTTGCCTCTTCATTTGCCTGTGCTCTGTAACACTTTATCCAGCAGGACTTCCGGGTCGCTGCCTGAAAAGGGGGGCACAAAGTATCCCTTATCTGCCATGTCGAGGATAAATCTTGGGAACTGTGCAGAGCAGTTCTGAACCAAAGGTGTTTGTACACCAAACGTTTGGATATGGCAACTGCATCACAGATGCCAGTCAATTCTGGGATATCCCAGCCAGAATCTGGAATTTGGTTGATGGAGAGCTATGGATAGGATCTGATGTGAGGCATGCTGCAGGTGCTTTGAAAGATTCGGCCAACCGTCTTCTCTTGATTGTTCAGGCACACCCACTGACCTTTTTCCAAAGTTCCTCAGTCCTCTCTTTCTAAATCAGCTGTTCTTGTTGTTGTCTATTTAATTCTGTTGAAGACACTCTTTCAATTTCACTGGTGTTGATTACTCTATTGCGCTATCTGGTTTTGTTTCCCAATCCATTATTTCAATTAACATGACAGTTCGCAGTGAAATTTTCTAATCTTTGTCTCCGTCATTTATGGATACGCATTCTTTCAATCCTTTTTGAAGTCAAACCTGGTGTCACAGAACTACTGCATGGTAAGACCTGTACACATAATCCCAGGCTTTGTTCTATTGTTTAATTTAAATCACAGAAGTATTACAGTTCATAAAAGGCCATTCAGCCTACCGTGTCTGCACCAGCCCTTCAACTGAGCATCATCACCGAGTGCAATCTTCTGCTTTTCCCATACCCTTGCAAATTATTTCTATCCCAATAACCAATATCAAACACCCTCTTGAAAGCCTCAATTGAACCTTTTGTCACCACTTTTTTTATTTAGCATATAACTTTAAATCTATGCACTTTCACTCTTGTTCCATTCATCAGTGCAAACAACTTCTTCCTATCTACTCTATTTAGACTGCTCATGACTTTGAAAATTTTTATCAAATATCCTCTCCAGTTTATTGTCTTCAAGGAGAACAGTCCTAACTTCTTCAATCCATCCTCGTTGCATTTCTCATCCTTCCTCATTCTTGTAAATCACCTCTGTACTCTCTCCAATATCCTTCCTATGATGTGACACCCACAACTATACCAAATGGTCAAGCTGAGGTCTAACAAGTATCTTCTACAAGTTCAAAATCACCTCCTTGCTCTTGAAGTGAGAATAACATACATTTTATTAACTGCTCTCTCAACTGGTCCTTCAGTGATTTGTGTGCTGAGGGAGCATTTTAGTGATAGTAACTGCTACCCAATATGTTTCAGTTTTGTTATGGAAAAGGAGAAAGATGGTCTGCCAAAAAAAAAAGGATTTTGTATTGGAGTGAACCAGATTTTATTAAATTAAGGCAGTATATGTCCAAAATGACTGGATAAGCCACTTGTCATTAAATCTACATCAGAGAATATTAAGGGGGAGGCAATGATCTAGTGGTATTATGGCTAGATTATAAATCAAGACTCTCAAATAATATTCTGGAGACCTGAGTTTGAATTCTATCAGGGCAGATGGTGGAATTTAAATTCAACAAAAGAGATTTGGAATTAATATCTATTCATGACTGTGAAACCATTGTCAATTGTCAGAAAAGTCCATATAGTTCATTAATGTCCTTCAGGGAAAGAAATCTGCCAGCCTCACCTGGTCTGGCCTACACGTGGCTCCAGACCCAAAGCAATGTGGTTGACTCTCAATGCCCTCTGAAATAGCCTAGCAAGCCACCCAGTTACAACAATCGTTATGAAGTCTCAACAAAGAAATTAAACTGGATGGACCACCTGGCATCAATCTAGGTAATGGAAAAGGCAATGGCAGAAGCAGCTGTGTTGACCCTGCAAGGGACTATTTATAAACACCTGAGGGCTAATGCCAAAATTAGGAGAGTTGACTCACAGACGAGTGAAGAAATAGCCTGAGATTGTCATACTTAAGGAATTAGACCTTGCAAACAATGTCCTGGACACCATCTACACCATCCCTGGATATGACCTGTCCCACCAGATGGACAGACCCAAAAGGTGTTGTGGGGCAGTCGTATGTCAGAAGGTAGTTGCCCTGGTAATCGTCAACATTGACTTTGGGTCCCGTGGGTTTCATGGCTCAGGTTAAACATGGGCAAGGGAACTCAGGCTGATTATAATGTACTGTCCTCCTTTGATTGATGAATCAAAACTTCTCCAGGTTGAACAACAGATTGAGGGAAGCAAGGGTGCAAAATGTACTCTGGATGGAGGATTTCAATATTCATCACTAAGAGTCATTCAGCAGTGGCACTACTGATCAAGACTGTCAGACCCTAAGCTGCTAGACTCAGTCTGCAGCAGATGGTGAGGAACCAACAAGAGAGGAAAAAAAAACATACTTAAGCTCACCCTTAGCAATTTGCCAGCTGCAGATTTATCAGTCCATGTCAATATTGGTAACAATGACCAATGCACAATCTTTGTGGAGATGAAGTCCAGCCTTCACATTGAGAATAACCTCTATCATGTTATGACCAGGCTAAATGGGACAGACTTTGAACAGATCTAACAACTCAAAACTGGGCATTATTGAGGCACTGTGGACCACTTACAGCATCAGAATTGTACTCCAGCACAATCTGCAAATCTTGTTGACAAACATATACCTACACAACCATTATCATCAAGCTAGCGGATCAACACTGGTTCAACAGAGAGTGCAGGAAGGCATGCTAGAAGCAGCATCAAGCAGACCTAAAAATGAGCTGTCAATCTGGTAAGGCTACCAACATGCTGAACTGCATAAGTAGCAAGAGTTAGACAGAGATAAGTGATCCCACAACCAATACATCAGCACATCTAGCCATGAGTGGAGGTGAGGTAAGGTGCTGAAACACTAATATTGTGCCACTATTTAAGAAAGGTGGTAAGGAAAAGCCAGGGAACGTTAGACCTGTGAGCCTGGTATCAGTTTTGGGCAAGTTGTTGGAAGGAATCCTGAGGAACAGGATTTATATGTATTTGAAAAAGCAAGGACTGATTAAGGTTTGTCAACATAGCTTTGTGTGTGGGAAATTGTGTCTCACTAACTCAATTGAGTGTTTTAAAGAAGTAACAAAGAGGATTGATGAAGGCAGTGGACGTGATGTATATAGACTTCAGTAGGTGTTCGATAAGGTTTCAAGTGGTGGATTAGTTAGCAAAGTTAGATCACATGAAATACAGGGAGAACTAGCCATTTGAATACAGAATTGGCTCGAAAGTAGGAAACAGAAGAAAGTGGTGGAGGGTTGTTTTTCACACTGGAGGCCTGTGACCAGTGGTGTGCCACAAGGATTGGGGCTGGGTTAACTGCTTCTTGTCATTTATATAAATGATTTGGATGTGAAAATAGGAGGTATGATTAGTAAGTTTGCAGATGATACCAAAATTGGAGGTGCAGTGAACAGCTAAGAAGTTTACCTCAGAGTACAGCAGCAACTTGATCAGATGGGCTGGTGGGCTGAGGAGTGCAGATGGAATTTTATTTAGATAAATGTGAGGTGCTGCATTTGGTAAGGCAAATCAAGCAGGTCTTATACACTTAATGGTAAGGTCCTAGAGACTGTTGCTAAACAAAGAGACCTTGGAGTGCAGGATCATAGTTCCTTGAAAGTGGAATCATAGGTAGATAGGATAGTAAAGAAGGGTTTATTAGTCAGTTCATTGAGTATAAGAGTTAGGAGGCTATGGTGCCACTGTACAGGACATTAGTTAGGTCATTTTTGGAATACTGCATGCAATTCTGGTCTCCCTGCTGTAGGAAGAATGTTGTGAAACTTGAAAGGGTTCACAGAAGATTTACAGGGATGTTGCCAGGGTTGGAGAGTTTGAGCTGTACAAAGAGGCTGACTAGGCTGGGGCTGTTTTCCTAAGAGTGTCAGAGAATGAGGGGTGACCTTATAGCGGTTCTTAAAATCATGAGGGGCATAGATAGGATGAATATCCAACCTCTTTTTCCCATGGTAGGGGAGTCTAGAACTAGAAGGCATCAGTTTAAGGTGAGAGTGAAAAGATTTAAATGGAATCTAAGGGGCAACTTTTTTCATGTAGAGTGTGGTACATGTATAGAATGAGCTGCCAGAGGAAGTGATGGAGGCTGGTACAATTAGAACATTTAAGAGGCACCTGGATGGGTATATGAATGGGAGGAGTTGAGAGGGATATGGGCCAAATACTGGTGATGATTAATTTAGGGTATCTGGTCAGCATAGACAAGTTGGACTGAAGGGTCTGTTTCCGTGCTGTACACCTCTATAACTCTATGTCTTTATAACTCACTGGAGGAGGAGGCTTCACAGCTATCCCCATCTTCAATGATGGAAGAGCCCAGCACATCAGTACCAAAGATAAGTAACCATAGCAACCTTCAGCTAGAAGTGGTGAGTGGAAGATCCAGCTTGACCTCCCCCAGTGGTCTTCATCATAATAGATATCAGTCTTCAGCCAACTCGATTCCAAGAAATGGTTGGAGGCACTGGATACTGCAAAGCCTATGGGCCCTGACGATATTCCATCATTAGTACTGAAGACTTGTCCTCCAGAAATTACCCCTTCCAGTAAAGTTACAACACTGACATCTATTCAACAATGTGGAAAATGGCTCATGTACGTCCTATACACAAAAGCAGGACCAATCTAACCTGGCTAAATACCACCCATCAGTCTACTCTTATCAATAAAGGGATGAAAAGTGTCATCAACAGTGCTTTAAAGCATCAGCTTCTCAGCAATAACATGTCCATTGACATCTAGTTTGAATTCACCTCAGGTCATTCAGTTCCTGACCTATGTTCAAAGATGGGCAAGAGAACTGGGCAGCATGATGGCTCAGTATTTAGCATTGCTGCCTCACATTGCCAGGGACCAGGGTTCGGTTTCCTCCCACAGTCCAAAGATGTGCAGAACTGGTCATGCTAAATTGCCCATACTGTTACAGGGATGTGCAGGCTAGGTGCAGTAATCAGGGGAACTGTAGAATAAGAGGAGAGGAGAATGGGTCAGTCCTTGGAGGGTCAGTGTGGACTTGTTGGGCTAAATTCTGGATTAGTGGTGCTGGAAGAGTACAGCAGTTCAGGCAGCATCCAAGGAGCAGCGAAATCGACGTTTCGGGCAAAAGCCCTTCATGGGCCAAATGGCCTGTTTCCACACTGTAAGGATTCTATGATTCTATAATGCTGTTCCTTGACTGTCACTAATCCCTTCCTGGAATTAATTAGCCACTAGTTAGCCTCCATCACTTCCTGGAATTCCTTCCTGAAAGGCATTGTAGATCAAACTACAGTATGTGAACTATAGCAGTTCAAGAAGGCAGGTCACGACCACCTTCTCAAGACCAACTAGGAATGGGCAATAAAATGTTGGCCAGCCAGCAACACCCACAATCCATGAATGAATAAAAAATTACAGGGGGCCTGATTTAAATATTTAAATCATCTCTGGCCACAAGGTACCATAGGATTGGAGGACAACTAATGTTGTTCCAATTTGCAAAAAAGATAGTAGAGATAGATCAGAAATCTGTTGATATCTGTCTAACATCACTGGAAGGAAAACTATTGGAGAAAATAGTGAAGGAAAAAAATAATATCCATTTAGAGAGGCAAGCTTTGATCAGAGATAGTCAGCATTACTTTGTCAGAGGGAGATCATGCTTAAAAAGTCTGGATTTTTTATGTAGGTTGTCAAGTAGGTTGATGAGGGTAGGTCAGTTGATGGAGCTTATATTGATTTCAGCAAGGCCTTTGACAAGGTCCTACATGAGAGACTGATAAAGAAAATAAATACGCATGGGATCCAGTGTAACTTGGCAAATTGGATCCAAAACTGGCTTAGCAACAGGAGACAGAGCATAGTGATAGAAGGCTGCTTATGTGACTCAGTCTCATGTCCATGCCATACTAATGGGAGGAATTGGTGCTGGATCCCTTATTATTTATAAACTTCATAAATGATACAGATGAGAATGTTGGGAGGGGGAGGGGGGGTCGGCAGTGGGGAGAGGAATGCATTAATTAAGTTTGTGAATAGCACAAAGATTAGTTGAGTGGTTGACTGTGAGGAGAAAGAGCTGAAAATGTGTTGCTGGAAAAGCGCAGCTGATCAGGCAGCATCAAAGAAGCAGGAGAATCGACATTTCAGGCATGAGCCCTTCTTCAGGAAGGGCTCATGCCCGAAACGTCGATTCTCCTGCTCCTTGGATGCTGCCTGACCTGCTATGCTTTTCCAGCAGCACATTTTCAGCTCTGATCTCCAGCATCTGCAGTCCTCACTTTCTCCTATGAGGAGAAAGATGTTGGTTTAAGATGAGGATATAAACAGATTGGTCAGATGAGCAGATTAGTGGCAGATGCACTTTAACCCTGATAAATGTGAGGTTTTGGAAGAAAGAACAAGACAAGGGAGCACTCAATGAATGACAAGACACTCGGAAATTCAAAGGAACAGAAAGATTTTGGGGTGCTTGTACAAAGACTTCTGAAGTTGGCAGGACAGGTTAAGAGGGTAGTTCAGAAGGCATATAGCATGCTTGCCTTTATCTGTTGTGGCATAGATTATAAGAACAGGGCAGCTATGTTGGACATGTATAGAGCATTGTTTCATCCACAGCTGGAGTACAGTGTACAGTTCTGGTCACTGTACATAGGAAGAATGTAATTGCAATGGAGGGAATGCAAAGGAAATTCACAAGGATTTTGCCTGACTTGGAGCATTTCAGTTATGAAGACAGACTAGATAAGATCGGATTATTCCCCTTGGAGCAGTGAAGTGAAAGGTGGGAGGTTTAGAGGGGCTTTGTGGAAAAACATTTTTATCCAGAGGGTGGAGGTGGTCAAGAATGCTCAACCTGGGAGGGTGTTTGAGGCAAGTAACCTCACAAAGTACTTGAATGAGCCCTTGAATTGCCATAACATTCAAGGCTCTAGGCCTAGCACAGGAAAGTCAGATTAATATAGGTAGTAGTATATGTTTGGTGGTATAGATCCTGTTAGCTTAAGGTCTTCTTCTGTACTGTGTGATTCTGATTCACATACTTACTTAAGAACCTCCCCTTGTAATTTTACCCTTTATTTTATATTGCCTTTCCATGTTCTCCTCCCAAAATGTATCACACCATGCAATTTTCTGCATTGAACCTCACCTGCCACCTCTCCGCACACTCTACCAACTTGTCAATGTCCTTTTGTTTTCAATATTATCCTCCTCACAATCCATAATTCTTCGAAGCTTTGTGTCATTGGCAAACTTTAAAATTGTCTTCTGTTTCACAAGATCTCGATTCTTAATGTATATCAGGAAAAGCAAAGATCCCACTACAAATCTTCCACCAATCTGAAAAATATTCACTGATCATTCCTCTCTGTTTTCCATCACTCAGCCTATTTTATATACATGTTGATACTATCCCTTTTACTACACTATCTATAACCTTTCTCACAAGCACGTTTGCAGTGCTATGTCAAGTGACATCTGGTAATACATGTACACCACAGCAACAGCATTATCCTCATTAAGCCTTCATGTTCTCCTTTGGAAATCCATGCTGACTCTTCCTAATCAACCCAATTTTTTCCATGTAACTACTAAGTCAAATAATTGTTTTAAGATGCACCCCCACCACTGAAATTAAACTGACTGTAATTTATCTTTACAATCTTTCTCAAGAAAATCTATAATTTTCAAGTCTTCTAGTATCTTCATGAGTCTAGGGAAGCCTGAAAGATTGTAGTCAGTGTCCCTACAATTTGCACTCACACTTCCTTCAATATCATTTGATGCATCTCATCTGGTCCCAGTGTCTTGTCATCTTTAAAAATCACATAATGCCAGCTTATAGTCCAATTGGTTTATTTGGAATTACAAGCTTTGGGAGTACAGTTCCTTCGTCAGGTAGCTAGTGGAGTAGAATTATAGAACACAGAATTTATAGCAAAAGATCTTTAAGTACCAACAGTCTATTCAACACTTCTTCCATATCAATGATGAACACATCAAGTGACAGCCTTTCCTCCACTTTCATTATGGTCTTGGTGGCATTTCTCACTTTTGATGAATTCAAATTATGACCTTATTTAACACCTCAGCCATGTCCCATGCCTCCATGTGTAAATATCTTTTTTTGACTCTAATTATACTTATACCACTCTTCTACTATTTATACGCAGATCAAAGACTTGCTTGTACTTTAAAATGTATGCCTTGATGTCAAACACTTCTGTGGAAGAAAGTGGTAAAGAATTCCAAACCATGCCACTTTTTACCCATTTTTCTGATTACATTATTCATTGAGACCTAGAATGATCTGCAAGCATTCTGCAGGCAGGTCCTGCCCTTTTTTCATATGCCTTTTATCTTTCATCTTTAGTGAGGTAAAATGTAATCTATCAATTTTGGCTTCCATCATTTGACTTTCATACCTATAATTTTTGTGGACTGAAATGGAAAGGGGGGGGGAAACAAACACTGACTTTAAAATGGCTGCAGTGATTACCTAACCTCAGGTTGAGCCAAGCTGCATAATATTCTGCATGAAATGATAAATAGTAAGAACCAATCTAAACTAAAGGTAACATGTTATCAAAGAGACTGAAATCAGTTGATCTGATCTGTTTGCCTAGCTGATTTATACCTTAATGAAAAGTTAACATGTTTAATATAATAAAGCTGTCCTCAGCAATTAGTCAACTTTGAAAACAAGAAATTTGGATTTTAGAATACATAAACCAACTACCTGATTTGCAGGAATATAGGTTGGAGGTTAAATTCAGATCAGAACAAGAACAACGAACAAAGAACATTACAGCACAGAAACAGGCCCTTCGGTCCTCCAAGGCTGCACTGATTCAGATCCTCTATCTAAACCTGTAACTTGTTTTCCAAGGATCTGTATCCCTATGCTCCCTGCCCATTCATGTATCTGTCTAAATAAATCTTAACTCACGCTATGATGCCCACTTCTACCACCTCCACTGGCAACATGTTCCAGTCCAACAACCACCCGCTGCACAAGAACTTTCCATGTATATCTCCCTTAAACTTTTTTCCCTCTCAACTTGTATTCATGACCCCTAGTAAGTGAGTCTCCCACTCTAGGAAAAAGCTTCTGGCTATCCACCCTGTCTATACCTCTCATGATTTTGTAGACCTCAATCAGGTCCCCTCTCAACCTCCGTCTTTCTCATGAAAATAATCCTAATCTACTCAACCTCTCTTTATAGCTAGCGCCTTCCATACCAGACAATATCCTAGTGAACCTCCTCTGTACCCTCTCCAAAGCACCCACATTCTTTTGTGGTGACCAGAACTGTACGCAGTATTTCAAATGTGGCTGAATGAAACTTCTATACAACTGTAACATGACTTGTCAACTCTTGTACGCAATACCCCGTCTGATAAGGAAAGCATGCCATATGCCTCCTTGACCACTCTATCAACCTGTGTTGCCACCTTCAGGGTACAATGGACCTGAATACCCAGATCTCTCTGTACCTCAATGCTCCCCAGTGATTTTCAATTTACAGTATAGTTCACTCTTGAATTGGATCTTCCAAAATGCATTACATTGCATTTACCCGAATTGAACTCCATCTGCCATTTCTCTGCTCAACTCTCCAATCTATCTATATTCTGCTGCATTCTGTGACAGTTCCATTCGCTATCTGTTACTCCATCAACCTTAGTGTCATCTGTAAACTTGCTAATCTTACTATACCTTCCTCCAAATCATTTATGTGGTCCCAGCACGAATCCCTGTGGAACACCACTGTTCCCAGTTCTCCATTTTGAGAAACTCCCTTCCACTACTACTCTCTATCTCCTGTTCCTCAGCCACTTCTCTATCAATCTAGCTAGTACACCCTGGACCCCATGCGACTTCACTTTCTCCATCAGCCTACCATGGGGAACCTTATCAAACACCTTACTGAAGTCCATACGTATGACATCTACAGTCCTTCCCTCATCAACTTTGCCACTTCCACAAAGAATTCTACTAAGTTGGTAAGACATGACTTTCCCTGAACAAAACCATGCTGTCTATCACTGATAAGCCCATTTTCTTTTAAATGTAAATAGATCCTATTCCTCAGTATTTTCTCCAGCAGCTTCCCTACCACTGACCTCAGGCTCACCGATCTATAATTACCTGGATTATCCTTGCTACCCTTCTTAAACAAAAGGACAACATTAGCAATTCTCCGGTCCTCCAGGACCTCACCCGTGTTCAAGGCTACTACAAAGGTATCGATAAAGGCTCCAGCTATTTCCTCTCTCACTTCTCTCAGTAACCTGGGATAGACCCAATCCGGACCTGGGGACTTGTCTACCTTAATGCCTTTTAGACTATCCAACACTTCCTTCCTCCTTATGCTGACTTGATGTAGATTAATCAAGCATCTATCTCTAACCTCAACATCCATCATGTCCCTCCCCTTGGTGAATACCGATGCAAAGTACTCATTAAGAATCTCATCCATTTTCTCTGACTCCACGCATAACTTTCTTCCTTTGTCCTTGAGTGGGCCAACCTTTTCTCGAGTTACCTTCTTGCTTCTTATGTACGAGTAAAAGGCTTTGGGATTTTCCTTAACCCTGAGATCAGCTACGATCTTATTCAATGGCGGAGCAGGCTCAAAGAGCGAAATGCCCTATATCTCATTCATATGTTTGTACACTTAAAAGTATAGCATCTCGAAACATCTTCAGCTTAGTAACAGCAAGCACATCTACTTCACAGGGAGCTGCTATCTTGGCAGAGCACTGAGATGCATTTATAACCGTAACTGGAGAAGTCTTTCTCTTTCTGTTTGTTTTCTCTCAATCTCTTAAAGGGCAAAGCATGCAGCGATAACACAAACTGATGAGAAACAACCAATCACCAAGAAGTCAAAGGTTTCTGAATATTCATTATTTTCTTTGATCTTTGATCAAGGCCTTTTTCAGTCCTCAAAGAGCAAGACAAATCCAAACTGGTCAATTACTTTCATATTAGTCTGTTCTTGATCATCAGCTTTGTGGTAGGAGTGGTCATTGATAGTGCTATCAAGTGGCAACATACTCAGCAATAAAGTACTGATTGATGTTCAATTTCTGTTCTGCCAGTGCTACTCACCTCCAGTCCTTATTAAAGCTTTAGTCCTAACATGAGCAAATTCAGAGATGAGGTAACAGGCACTGTGCTTGGCATTCAACAACAGTTCACCAAATCTGGCTTCAGGATACTATTCGATCAATGCCCTATCCTCCCTCATAGTGTTAGAAGTGAGGATGTTCCCTGATGATGGCACAGTGTTCAGTGAATCTTCAGATACTAACAAGGTCTGTGTTCATTTGTAGCAAGAAGTGGAGAATATCCAGGCTTGTGGACTGATAACTAGCAACATATATTTGAACCACATAAATGCCTAGCAATGCCCATCTACCACAAGGAAGAATCTAATGAGATCCTCTTGAGATTCAACAGTATTATTTTCACTGAATCCAACACAATCAACATTTAGAAATTGAATGTGAACTATTTTCTGGTCTTTAGTAGAGTAATGTGTTCTTCTTGGATGTGGAAAATTAGGGAGAGTTTCCATGTTACTGATGATTAGGTCTGCAGCAAGTGTAAAAACAATGACTGCAGATGCTGGAAACCAGATTCTGGATTAGTGGTGCTGGAAGAGCACAGCAATTCAGGCAGCATCCGAGGAGCTTCGAAATCGACGTTTCGGGCAAAAGCTCTTCATCAGGAATAAAGGTGTGTTTGGTTGTGAATTCTATCAGATCATATGGATCGGTTAGAGCAGCAGTTAGAAGCAAGAAGGAATTTACAGCAGCCAGGGGGTATGATGGACGGCAGTTACAGAAAGTGAGAAAATCCACAGATACAGTCAGGTCAATAGATTAACTCCAAGAAAGGTAGGAGCGGGAGGCATGTAGTGCAGCAGTCTACTGTGGCTATCCCCATCTCAAACAAGTATGCTGGGAAAATGTAGGGGGTGATGGACTCTCAAGGGAATATAGCACAAACAATCAAGTTTCTGGTAAGGAGAATGGGTCTAATATAATGAGGGGTATGTCAGGTTCCAAGGAATCAATTGTGACTGGTGATTCTCTAGTCAAAGGCACAGGCAGATGTTTCTGCAGCCATCAGCGAGAAATCAGAATAGTGTGTTGTCTCCCTGGTGCCAGGATCAAGGATATCTCGGAGAGGGTGCAGAATGCTCTCAAAGGAGAGAGGGACAAACAGGAGATCATTGCACACATTGAAACCAATGACAAGGGAAGGGAAAAGGATGAGATTCTGAAGGCACAACATAGAAAGTTAGGCACAAATTTAAAAAGGAGGTCCTCATTGGTTGTGATATCTGGAGATCTCCCAGTGCTACGAGCTAGGGAGGGTAGGAATAAAAGGATAGAGCAGACGAGTGTGGCTAAGGAGCTGGTGCAATGGAGAAGGGTTCACATTTTTGGATCATTGGACTCTTTTCTGGGGTAGGAGTGACCTGTACAAGAAGGATGGATCGCACCTGAATTGGAAAGGGACTAATATGCTGGCCAGCAGATTTGCTAGAGCTGCTCAGGAGGATATAAACTATTAAGTTGGAGGTGGGACCCAAGGAGATGGTGAGGAAAGAGATGATGGTAGAGTATTTTAACTTTCCAGAGACTGGGACTGTCATAGTGTTAAGGGTTTAGAAGGAGAGGCATTTGTTAAGTGTATACAAGAAAAGTTTCTGATTCAGTATGAGGATGCATCTACTCTAGAAGGCACAAAATCTGACTTACTCTTGGGAAATAAGGCAGGACAGGTGACTGAGATGTCAGTGGGGCGTCACTTTGGGGCCAGTGACCATAACTCTATTAGTTTTAAAATAGTTATGGAAAAGGATAGACCGGATCTAAAAGTTGAAATTCTAAATTGGAGGAAGGCCAATTTTGACAGTACGAGGCAAGAACTTACAAATTTCTGATTGGGGGCAGATATTTGCAGGTAAAGAGATAGCTGGAAAATGGGAAACCTTCAGAAATGAGATAACAAGAGTGCAGAGACAGAATATTCCTGTTTGGGTGAAAGCAAGACTGGTGGGCGTAGGGAATGTTGGATGACAAAAGAAATTGAGGCTTAGGTTAAGAAAAAGAAGCAAACAGATGTCAGCTACAGAATGGAGAAATCAAGAAAATCGTCGGAAGTGTCGAAGGCAGTATACTTAAGAGGGAAATCAGGAGGGCAAAAAGGGGAAATGAGATAGCTTTGGCAAACATGGTTAAAGTGAATCCAAAGGGATTTTATAAATACATTAAGGACAAAAGGGTAAGTAGGGTGAGATCGGTCCCTACAAGAAAGCATATGTGTGGAATCATAGGCGATGGGGGAGATATGAAACAAGTATTTTTGCATCAGTGTTTACTGTGGAGAAGGGCATGGAAGATATAGAATGTGGGGAATAGCTGGTGACATCTTGAAAAATGTCTATATTACAGAGGAGGAGGTGCTGGATGTCTTCAAACACATAAAGGCGGATAAATCCCCAGGACCTGATCAGTTGTACCCTAGAGCTCTGTGGGAAGCTAGGCAAGTGAGTGCTGGGCCCCTTGCTGAGATATTTGTATCAATAGTCACAGATGAGGTGCTAGAAGACTGGAGGTGAGCTAACGTGGTGCCACTATTTAAGAAAGCTGGTATAAAAGGCCAGGGAACTATAGTCTAGTGAGCCTGACATCGGTGGTAGGCAACTTGTTGGAAGGAACCCTGAAGGACTGTATTTACATGTATTTGGAAAGGCAAGGACTTATTAGGATAGCCAACATGGCTTTGTGCTTGGGAAACCATTTTTCATGAACTTGGCTGAGTTTTTTGAAGAAATAATAAAGAGTATTGATGAGGGCAGAGTCTTGAACGTGATCTACAGACGAACCTCAACTATTTGAATGAGTCGGGCAAGCAGTATTTCGTTCGGATTATTGATTATTCGGATAATCGATTTGACCTTAAACAAGGGAAGCCATACTGATCTAACACTGTGCTCTTCCATAGAGTTTGTTTAAGTCTATAATTTTGATGAGTCTGCTCATTTTGCAAATTGCAAATTAAACTGAGAAGAACTAAACCCTTACCATCATATAAATATATGAAATCCCAGCATTAAGCAAGGTCCCGAGCAACTTTGACAATCACAAGAGTATTTCGTCAGTTTCCACTGAAATCAGTGTCGCGATAGAATGACACTCATCGCCTCATGCATATGTTTACTTCTCTGCCATTTTAGTCATGAACAGTCCGGTAAAGTGGGCTGTGTAGCCAGCCCTTGTGTAAAGAAAAATCCAGTCGCTGTTGCTTGAGGTACTTGTGTTTCTTTGTTTTTGCCAGCATTTTCACATGGTAATCCAAACTCACTTACCTCTTTGATGTAACATTTTTATGGAACCTTGAGATGTTTTTCAGATAATCTGAAATTCGGATAATTGATAATAGGATAATCGAGGTTCCTCTGTATATGGATTTCAGTAAGGCATTCGACAAGGTTCCTCTTGGGAGACTAGTTATCAAGGTCAGATCTCATGGAAATACAGGGAGAACTAGCAATTTGGATACAGAACTGATTTGAAGGTAGAAGACAGAGGGTAGGTGGTGGAGGGTTGTCTTTTAGATTAGAGGCCTGTGACCAGTGGTGTAAATGTGACCATTTATGTAAATGATATGGATGCGAACCTAACAGATATAGTTAGTAAGTTTGCAGATGACACCAAAATTGGAGGTGTAGTGGACAGCAAAGCAGGTTACCTCAGATTACAATGGGCCAACAGGCTCAGGAGTGATCAGATGGGCCAATAGGCTCAGGAGTGGCAGATGGAGTTTAATTTAGATAAATGTGAGGAGCTGCATTTTGCAAAGGCAAATTAGAGCAAGACTTATACACATAATGGTAAAGTCCAGGAGTGTTGCTGAGCAAAGAGAGCTTGGACTGCAGGTTCAGAGTTGCAGGTCTATTGGATAGTGAAGAAGGCATTTGATGTGCTTTCCTTATTAGTCATAGCATTGAGTATAGGGATTGGGAGGTCATGTTGCAGTTGTACAGGACTTTAGTTCACCCACTTTTGGAATACTGTATGCAATTCTGGTCTCCTTTCTATTGGATGAATGTTGTGAAACTTTAAAGGGTTCAGAAAAGATTTACAAGGATGGTGCTAGGGTTGGAGGATTTGAGCTGTAAGGAGAGGCTGAAAAGGCTGGGGTTGTTTTCCCTGGAGGATCAGAGGCTGAGGGGTGACCTTATAGAAATTTATAAAATTATGAGGACAATGGATAGGGTAAATACACAAGGTATTTTCCTTGGGATGGGAGAGTACAAAGCTAGAGGGCATAGTTTTAGGGTGAGAGGGGAAAACTTTAAAAGAGACTTAAGGAGCAACTTTTTTTCACGTAGACGGTGGTGTGTGTATAGAATGAGCTTCCAGAGGAAGTGGTGGAGGCTATTACAATTACAATATTTAAGAGGCATCTAGATGGGTATATGATTAAGAAGAGTTTAGAGGGATTTGAGTCATGTACTGGCAAATAGGACTAGATTAGGTTAGGATATCTGATTAGCATGAATGAATTGGACTGAAGAGTCTGTGTCCGTGCTGTACATCGATATAATTCTGTATAAATACTGTGTCCAGAAGAGCAGGTCAGAGACTGTGAAGTAGATGTGTTTGAAACTGATATTACTAAAATGAAGACGTTTCAAGATTCTATAGTTTTAGAATAGGGCACTTAACCTTCAAGCCTGCTCTGCCATTTAATAAGATCATGGCTTATCTGACTTTAACTTCAACTCTACATTCTGCATATCCCTGATAATCTTTCATCTTCTTGGTAATCAAGAATCTATTTACCTCTGCCTTAAAAATATTTAAAGATTCTGTATTCACTGCCTTTTGAGGAAGGAAATTTCAAAGTCTCCCAGCTCTCTGAGAGAAATATGTTTTCTCATCTTTGTATTCTCATTCTGTTTTGAAACTATGACCCCTAGTTCTAGATCCACCCACAAGAGGAATCACCCATTTAACATGGTTTAAATGGATGTTCCTCATTCCTGATGACGGGTTTTTGCCCGAAACATCGATTTTCCTGCTCCTCGACACTACCTGACCTGCTGTGCTTTTCCAGCACCACTTTAATCTTGACTCTGACCTTCAGCATCTGATGTCCTCACTTTCACCATTTAACATGTACCAGTCAACTCCCCTTATGTATTTCAATTAAGCTACCTCTGACTCTTCTCAACTCTTAAGGATACAAGCCTAGCCTACCTAGCCTTCCCTCATTAGGCAAGCGCTCATTCCAGATTTTAGTCAAGTAAATCTTCTCTGAACTGTTTTCAATGCATTAAGATATTCCTGAAGTACGGTCACCAGTACTGTATACAGTATTCCAGATGTATTCTTCCCAATGACGTATATAACTGAAGCAAAACTCCCTACACTTGCATTCAATTCCCTTCAATAAACCATTATGTTGTATTAGCTTCTGTGATTACTTTCTAGATCTTCTCTGATTCATGAGCTCGGGCACCCAGATCTCTTTGTATCTCAGGAATATCAACATCGCACCATTTAGATGATATGCTTCTTTGTTTTTTTTTGTTCAAATGGGCAATTTCATACTTTCCACATTTTATTCTATTCACCAGATCTTTTCCCACTCATTTAACCTACATATATCTCATTTTAGGCTCCTTTGATATGGCACCTTATCAAATGCCTTTGGGAATCTAAATACAATAGATCCATTGGTTCCCCTTTATCTAAAGCACAAGTTAATTCTTCAATGAGCCCAATTACATTATTTAAATCAGATTTTCCTTCAACAAAGCTATGTTCACTCTGATTACTAAGTGACCATTATCCTAACAGTTTTCCTTAAGACTAATTAGCCTGATTTTGTTTTGCTTTCTACCTCCCTCCGTTTTCAAATCAAAGAAATACATTAGCTAATTTTCAATCTAAAGGGACCTTCTTTGAGTCTAATGAGTTTTGCAAAATTAAAACTAAAACCTCATCTATCCCACTGGCTCCTTCTTTTAAGACCCTTGGATAAAATCCATCAGGACCTGGAGACTTGTCAGCTCATAATACCAACAATTTACTTAGTATTACTTCCCTGATGATTGTAATTTTCTTGAGTTCCTCTATCTCTTTCAATTCCTGAATGACAACTATTTCCAGGAGATGTTACTTGTACCCTCTCAAGGGAAGACCGATGCAAAATGTCCTTTCAATTCATCAATTATCTCTTTATCCTTCGTTACTAGTTCCTCAGCCTAATTTTCTATAGGACCAACACTTCTTTTATTAACTCATTTCTTTTTAAAATATATGAAGAAATGTTTCCCATCTGTTTTTATCTGTTTTGTTAATATTCTCTTGTATTTTAATTTTTCATCCTTATTAATCTTTTACTAATCCTTTACTTTTATTTCAGTATTCTTTCCAATTTTCTGATTTGCCACATATCTTTGCAGAATTATATGTCTTTTCTGATATGATCTTTGATACCCTCTCCTACTATGTGGTTACTGTAAGGAGGCTTGTACACAATTCCCACAGGTGAACCCTTGCCTTCATCATTCCTCATCTCTACCCAGAACCATACTATATCCTGGTTTCCTGAATTAAGTTCAAAAATTTCTATTGTGTTGTATTTACAGAGCCATTCCTGCACGCTTTCCTAGCTTCTTGTCCTTCCTAAATTGAATGTACACTTTACTATTCGAGTACCAATCTAGGTCATCATGCAACCACATCTTGGTTATGAACAATAGCTCATATTTATTTATCCCAACTTGTACTACTAGTACATATTTTCTGTTTTGAATGCTACATGCATTAAAATACAGCACATTAAGTTTTGTCTTCTGTTACGACGTGGGGTAAACCCCCCTCTGTTAATTTAAAGATTTATCCCATGCAGTCATCAAGAGGCCAGAAACTGCTTCAAATAAAAATTAACAACTTTATTTCTAAAATCATAACAGAGAATAATTAACTAACAACTACTTACAACTCCTTCCTCTAACCTATCTTTTATTTTCTCATTTATCATAGTAGCCTGATAAAACCCCCAATTAAGATTTACCGAAAGTCAAAATTCAAAACCAAGTTGAATCTTTCTTTTGTAGATTTGCTCTCCAGGTCAGCATTGATGTTTTACTCCATGCAAACTCCTTTTCTAGATAGGTACTTCTCACAGAGTTCTGACTAGCAGCCTGGCCTTTTGGCAGTTCTCCCCATCTGTTCAATTTTTCCCAGTCTTATACCCCCAAAAAATTGTATTGTGTCATTGGCTTTTAATATTGTCAATATACTAAATTCAAACTTGATTGGAGTTTGCTATTTTTGGGGTGCTATAATTTAAACTAATTGGCCTAATTCAAATTTGTTTTTGTCTCCAGGCAACCAGTTACCCCAGCTGCTGGACCACATGTTACATTATATCTTGTTCAGAATACTTAGTGCTGTCAGGTAGTTCTGTGAGCTTTTCTCTCCTAAATGTATTTCATAACACTTTCAATGATTTTTGTTATCTCCAGTTCTGTCTGCTGATTTTCTCTTAAATCTGCATTTTCTGTAACTTCCTGTCATTTTCCTTATTAATTCCATTCAACTGCAGTTTACCAACTCAGATTCACCACAATTTCTCAAAATTGAGCCTTAGCCCACGCAATTTAAAGCTCACTCTACTCTCTAGTTTATAGATAGGCAATGAATGTGGCTTTGCCTGTAATACACACATCCTGTGAATGAACAAAAAAAAGGTTGGAGCTTACATGTTATAAAGACTGTCAATTTTTACCCCAGATATTTTCCTTTCCTTCCAACTACAAACTTTGAATATACAATGCACAAAATGCCTATTTCAGGTGAGTGTTCAGGGTTGCGAAAAAATGGCCTCTTCTCTTTTGTTGTGTTTGGGGGGTCTAACTCTGTTCAGTTTCTCAAAATTCATTGAACTGGTTGAAAGAACTCTTTACCTACAGATGGATCTACATGTACAAATATTCTCTTCACGCATGGTTACAACTTCTCCTTCCTTCCAACTCTCTGTACTGAACCATGCAACTGATACCAGCATTACATTTCCATTACCTACAATTCTGATGTTAATCCAATTCCTCAATATTGCCCTACTCCATCTTTGTCTTCCATATGCATAAATCACACCCTTTCCCCACAACGTCTCAGGCTTAATGGATCAATCACTATGGTGCTTTGAGAAATCTCCCTGATCTGGTTCTGATCTCATTCTGATGTTTGAATGTTCTGCGCCATTCCTTCAGTCAGTGTGAAAGTTGCTGTCCTGGGTCTTTATCATAACTTCTTCAGGTTTCTTTAACATTACCAACTTTTTTACAATTGTAATACTATGCCCCCCGATAAATTTTTCTTGTTTATGTGGCATGTTTCTATCACATGAAGAACATTTCAAAATTGTGGCAGACATGTATTTCACCATTTTGTTGGGTTCTAGTTTATATGCACCCTCTCCCTTACAACCCACACACTGAAGACTGCCAGTCATTTTTTTTTTCAAGGCAGAAGTATTTTCTCTTTCAATGAATACTTATAGCTGTTTTCAAAATTCCATTTGCCAAATAATTTCTGCTGTTTTCTCAAAGAAAGAAAGATTTTTTTACTTGTAAAAGTCTGACAAGTTTGCATCTGCCGATGTGACCATAATTCATTAGTAAATTATTCTGCCTTCAACTCCTCAAAAATACAAATTCATTGCCAGCTTTGAAGATTATTAATGAACAAATCCATGCAGTCTACTGCTCTGATTTCTTCTATTAAACTTTGGTGTTCAATAATTAAATGAATACTGAAATAAACATTGAACATCTATAATGCATTTAACACGAAGTGATCGTTCACAACATGTAACATAAGGTACTCACTTAGTCTTTCTGGTGTTTCTTATCTAATCAAGAAGCAATTGCGTGCCCGGTAAGCATTCTCTTCCAATTCTCCTATTCTTGGACCTGGTGTGATCCTTCAATTCTCTGGAATGTCTCCAGGAGTTATAAGTTGTGTAACTCTTCTGCAGTGTTCTGGAGCTGTTCCTCAGTCTGTCTGACTGCTTGTTTCTTCAGGTTAGTGTCCACTATTGTCTGGTCTCTCGGCCTGTTTTCCAGCCACCTACTGTATCCATGAGGTCCCTGACATCCTGGTGAGTCTTGAAAGAGCCTTTTTTCTGTTCTTCTTGACAATGAGGTTAACTTCAGTTGCTGAATTCAATTTCTCTTTTGGCCATTCCTAATGTCATCATGTTTTGTTGTTGTTCTGAGTCTGACTTCATTTAGTCTCCCAAAGTAATGCTGCTGGAGTTTGTGGAACTTACTACAAGTACTCTTTGTTGACAGCTTGATATATGCACACAGTCTCTTCACATGAGGTTTGAGTTTCCGGTTGTTTCTAGCTCACTCTATTTCATCATGTAACTCTGACATAACGAGTATTTCATCATGATGTCTCCTTCTGATGTTAGTCCCATTCCTGACCATCTGCCAGTAAGGTAAGTAGCACTATTTTGGATACATCAGGTGTGGGAAGTCACTACTCAATGTATGTCCCAAAATGATAATTCGCAATTACCATTCAATGTGAGGAAACACTACTTCATAGTAACAAATTCCTTCTTATGGATAGCTTAGACTTCTTTCAGGGAAGGTAGTCATCCTTTACCTGCTGCTGGCACCTGATTATTCATCACTGTGAGTTCTGTGATAACCCCACATTTGCTCAGGGAAACGATGTCCACATAGTGTTATGTTGGTAATCTCATATGAGGATCAAAATTCAGATTGAAAATGCATCGACATGGGGCCAAATTCCTAGCCACGTAGTCTTTCACCAATATTCTTCATAAAACAGCACACTCACTTTGATTAAGAATCTTACAAGGATATAAATAATTATTACCTTCTGGCCACGTTACAGATTAGGTGGTTAGCTAAGTTTTCTAAATTGTCATCAATGAGTAATCTTTCCAAGACCTGAAGACTTCTGCCTTTCTTTTCTTTAGGCAGTTAAAATTGCTAACACTTATTAGAGTGGGCTTTTCCCCTGCCTAGAAATGTTGGGGAAGGTGGAAGGAAAGGCATGTTATAGCCAGGTTGACAACAGCATGAAAGTGGCCATCTTCCCAACTGTAAAAAAGAGAGACCTGGCTGCTGGATGCATAAGGAAATGAGGCCATCTAGGGAAATTGGGAAAACAGATGGAAAGAAGGCTGTGGCTTTAAGCAAACAGGTTTATAGTGGGTGTCTTGCCTCCATTAACCCTGATCCCCTCTCTCTTACTCTCATGTTGCTCCTGGTCATTTTTGTTGTTGAGCCAACAGACCGAACCTTAAATGTGTTGGTGCTGCACACAGTGACATTGGTCTCTGATTAGATTGCAGCTTCTGGTGGCACAGGACTTCTTGATTGTGGGACTGATTGACTGAGAGCCCACCAGGAAGTACATAAATGCTATATGCCACTGATCCAGTCAGCTGTCTTACTGTTGGAGGCAAGGTGGCCATCTTGGATTGTCAAACCAGCCATGATCTCATTGGATTTTGGAGCAGACTTTAGGGGCTAAATGATCTACTTCTGCTCCTATATCTTGTGATCCCAGTCTAAAACACTCATCCACACTATGTCTGTAAAATTGAAAGTCCTATCATCGGTCTTAGATATTTTTAATCAAACTGTTCAGATGCATTGTGGCTTACTTACACAGCTGGTCAGACTTGAATGCAGGCCTTCTGGCCCAGACGTAGGGATATTACCGCTATGCATTAAGAGTGCCTCTTCAGTCTCAGTCATCTCCACACGAATCTGCACCTAACGGGTATGCTCAGTAAATGATTTAACATATACGTAATTCAATACTTGGCTAATACACTATGGCTTAAGTCAATTGTGCTTAGGTCTTTTGAGCTGTTTCAATTCCCTCACAAAAATTTAATATATACTTAGCTGATGAATTATTGTCTCAGTTGATCTCATTTAACTAATTTGAACTGATCATCCAATGCCCAATTTAATCCATCCTGTCAGTTGCTATAAGGAAATGGCTTACTTTGTACTTCATGTCTCCCCGCAGCCTTCCAGAAATGATTGATTCCAACACAATCACAGAACACGTTAATGACTTTCCACCTGATTGATTATACTGAATTAATAAGTACCTGTACCCTCTCAATTTGACTTGAAGTTGATAAGTTAATAAATAAACAAGCAAACTGTCCTGTTTAAATTCCCATTTGTTACAATAAATTAGGAAATAAATAATTATCTTCACTTTCCTGATTGAAAGTCTTTCAGCACCAAATAAAATCCCTCTCCACTGAATATTTGTGGAATGTATTATGAAAAAAAGTACCTATGGCTATTGAGAATAAAATATTGTCTTCAATAGTTAACCCAACATTGAATTAATCAGCTCACCAATTAACTCAATTCATGCACCAAGCTTCATATTCACTCAGATTAACGTATAGTCAAATGTATCAAAAGAACTTTAAAGCACTGATCCTGCAAAACCATCCAAATCTGCATGGTGAATATCTGGCTTGTCCAAACTAACTCACTGTGCAAAAAAGTTTATTTGCCAAGTTTGCCAAATCGGTTCATTTGAATAGTTGTAATTCAATTGCAGGGCAGTTTTGGCCTGATACAATCCAGCTATTGACAATTGCCGTGTTGACTGCGAAACACTTTAAAGGACAATATGTTCTGCTATTCTGCTGACTGGATATTGCAACAATTACCCTCTCAACCTTTATAGATATTCAAAGTGTGTTTTGTTCAATACTTACTTTACATTTGTGTCCCTCAATCAAATCCCCCAGCAATCCTCACTGCTGCAAATAAAACACTGCAATCTTATTCAACCTCTCTTCGTAGCTGAAATGCTCCATCCTAGGTAATGTGCAGGTGAATCTCCTGTGCATACCCTTCAGTGCAATCACATTTTTCCTATAGTGTGGTGACTACTGCTGAACCAAAATTCTGTACAGCTCCAACATGACTTTCCTGCTCTTATAATCCATGCCATGACCGTTAAAGGCAAGCATCCCGTATGCCTTCTTGTCTAATTTATTGACCTGTCCTACCATCTTCAAGACCCCAAAATTCCTCTGATCCTCTGAGCTTCCCAGGGACTTGCCATTTATTGAGTACTTCCTTGTCTTGTTCAAAATTTAGGAGCAGGTGAGGACTGCAGATGCTGGAGATCAGAGTCGAGACCGGTGCTAGAAAAACACAGCAGGTCAGGCAACATCCAAGAAGCAGGAGAATCGACGCTTCGGGCAGGAGGGCTGATGAAGGCCTTATGACCAAATGTTGATTCTCCTGCTCCTCGGATGCTGCCTGACCTGCTGTGCTTTTCCAGTACCACACTCTCGACTCTTGTTCAAAACTTGCTGTTCAACAATTCAAATTTAGATATTGTCCAGGTTTTGTTGCAATTGAACATGGACTATTTCAGTATCTGTGGGATTGAACATCATGGAATCATTGATGAACATCCTCACTTCTGATCTCATGATATCTGTTGCATCTGCACGCTCAGCAACTGGTACATGAGGATCCCCAGATCTTAAATTTACAGCAATTAAAATAATAATCTGCGTTCTTATTTTTGCTGACAAAGTTCACATTGTATTGCATTTGCCATGCATTTGCCTGCCAATTAAGCCTGTCCAAATCATATGGAAACACCTCTGCATCCACCTCAAAGCTCAATTTTCCACTCTGCTTGTGTCAAATGCAAATTTTGCAATATCATGTCTCATTCCCTCATCTAATTCATTAACATGCATTGTGAATACCAATGGGGTCCTTGTACCTATTTCTGCGGTATCCCACTAGTTACTGCCTGCCATTCAAAAAAATACCTTTTCATTCTTACTCCTGGTTTCCTGTCTACTAAACAATTTTTTATCGATCTCAATACACTATGCCCAAACCCATAAAGTTTAATTTTAACATTATTCTCTCATATAGGATTTTATTGGCAGGTCCAAATAAACCACATCTACTGGGTCCCCTGAACAACTCTACCAATTACATTCTTGAAGAATTCCAGTAGATTTGTCAAGCATGATGTCCCTTTTGTAAATTTATGTTCACTGTGCCTGATTCTACTATTGCTTTCTAACTGTTCTGCTATAAAATCCTAGATAATGGACTTCAGCATCTTCCTCACCACTGACATTAGATTCACTGGTTTATAAGTTCTGGTTTTCTCTCTTCCTTTACTTATATTAACTACTGCCCAATTTGTAAGAACTATTCCGGAGTCTAAAGAATCTTGGAAGATGATTACCAATGCATCGCACAATTTTTATGGTCACTCCCTTAAGGACTCTAGAATGTAAATTATCAGCCGCTGGGGATTTATCAGCTATCATTCCCATCAATTTCTACAACACTTTTATTTTTATTAGTAAGATATTTTTACAGTTCGAAACTCTGTCTCAGAATATGATTGATGCCACTTCTATTATCATTTCTATTGGGAGTGCTAGAATCCCTACAGTGTGGAAGCAGGCCATTTGGCCCAAAAGGTTCACAGCGACCCTCCAAAGAGCATCCTTGCTAGACCCACTCCTCTACACTATCCCAGTAACCATGCATTTCCCATGGCTAACTCACCTAGCCTTCACATCCCTGAACGCTATGGGTAATTTAGCATAGTCAATCCACATAACCTGCACACCTTTGGACTGTGGGAGGAAACTGTAGCATTTGGAACAAACCTATGCAGACAAAGGGAGAACATGCAAACTACACTAAGACAGTCGCCCGCGACTGGAATTAAACCCAGCTCCTTAGCAGTTTGAGACAGCAGTGCTAACCACTGAGCCACCATGTGACCCTCACTGAGCCATCATGTTGCCATTCTTGCCAAACAGGATCATTTAAAATTTGGACCCAAAGGAGGTAAGAGTTAGGATACAGTTCAGTAATAATCTCATAAAAAGCTTGGAGGTGAGTGGAGTGATAGTGTTGAATTCTGTATGGCCTACTACTCCTATTGCTACATTGTACATCACCATCTCTCCCCCTCATAGAAAATGTCTGCATCCTGGCATCTCAACATAGATAAATTGTTTGGTTATTATTTTTCTTAATTAAAAATGTAATACTTTTGGATAATGTTCTCATGTATCATTCACTCATATAAATCATTAACATACGTTGTGAATAGTAATGGGTCCTAGTACCTATCACTGCGGTACCCCACTAGTTACTGCCTGCCATTCAGAAAAAGACCTTTTCATTCTTACTCTTTGTTTCATGTCTGCTAAACAATCAAGAATGTTTTATAGATCCACAAATAAATAAAAGTAACTGGGAGTATTGTGCTCAACAACAACAATCATTCATAAAGAAAGCAAATACTAGCAGCTCCTCATGCTCAAAAAATTAAAACTACAATCAAATATTTTAATGGCATTTCCATTAAAAGCTGAATGTTTGCATGTAGAGGCAAGTTTGACTAAAGTTTTAGAACCATGATTTGGAGATGCTGGTGTTGGACTAGGGTGTACAAAGTTAAAAATCACACAACACCAGGTTATAGTCAAACAGGTTTAATTGGAAGCACACTAGCTTTCGGAGCATTGTTCCTTCATCACAGTTTTAGAACCATGTCCATCTATCTAGACACTGCCAGAGCAAGGCATAAACATATAAAATTTGGTGTGGGACCACTCCTCATTGACCTCTTGGTTTCATCAGATTGATACTCTTCCATACCCAGAAATTTCCAAGAATTCTGTAAAATACTTTTTCGTAAGCACAGCCTCACATAATTAGTCAGTTTTACTCAGTTGGTAACATGGCCATCTCTGAGAGGTTTTCAATTGCCTTGCAGGAGTTGAGCTTGTTTCCTGTCTCAGCATTTCCATGAAGTATTGAGTGTGCTGAAATGCTGAATATACTGTGCGGAAGGTAAAATGGTAAACTTGTTTTGGCAGGACGTAAAACCAGTGGCTGAATTAATCCTTCACTTGTTCAGCAGATGCGTTTGTTTGAAATACATTTCTATTTTTCAGATACATACTTACAGAAAAACTCAGAGCTGAAAGAACAGTTTTGCATTTATGTAGCATCTTACATTTTATCGCAACTTTATAACCAAAGAAATACATTTGAAGTATGGCCACTTTATTGACATCGTAGCAGCCATTTTGTGCACAGTAAGCTCCCCAAAACACTAATGTTGTAATCAGTAGAGTGGTTTTCAAGTTCTGTTGTTTGATGAATGAATAAACATTCTCCAGCATATATCCCCTGCTCTTCTTTAAAAGAGTTCCTTTCACTTTGCACCTGGAACCATAAATGTTACATTGGTTAAGCATCTCATTTGAAACACAGCAATTCCAATCCCTCAGAATTTCACTGTAGTTTTGGGCACAACTGTCTTAGAGTAGGCCTTGAACCCTGTAATTTCTGAATGAGCATTGAGTGTTGCCACCTCAGATTTAGCTGACAAATAAAATATACACATGCAGTGAAATTATGTGCTGCTTTGCATAACTTTGCATGGGTACTGATTCTCAACTGTATTATTTATCTAGTTTCCCTGAACAGGAAGCTTCTGTGGACGTCCTTTAGATCTCACACCCCAACTGATAGATCAGCATGAACCAGAAAATGACACAACAGACTGGCTGTGAAGTTTTGGGATGACTTGCAGGGATGAGAACTGCTGTGAGAATTTTTTCCTTTATTGGCTGAAAGAAAGTCAATCCTTCAGAGCGGAAGGAAATGTCAAATGGTGAGATCATGTCTGTTCTACATGCAATGCTTGCCATTTAGCTGCATAGAAATATTGACAGAGATATGGAATTCGGCATTATCATCATCCTCACCAAATTACATATCATGATCCATATTAATCAAATTTTCTAATGTTCTACAGGTTATTAGAGACTAAAACAATGCAGTATCAATATATTCTTGTCTTCGTTACAAACCATTCATCAATAATATTCACCATTATTGTTTTAATCAGTTGTTGATCACCAATTGATTAAAAAGTGTTAAATTACATAATTATTCAGACGCAACAGAATTTCAGCCTGAATTATTTATTAATTATTATCTAAGCACATCTTGAATAGGTCCTTTCAGTTCCAGAATAGATCCATTTCAATTGTGCGTAACATAAAGCCTCAGGTGCTACATTCACCTTTCAACAGGAAATAAAGCTGAAATATTGCAGTTGAACATTCCACATTATGCATATCTATTACCTTATTAAGTGCCATTAGTCTATAATGAATGTGATTTGCTCAGTGGGGTGATGCCTGCTCAGAGAGTTGGAATGTTTGGTTGTGAAATTATCAACAAACTGTTTGATGCAACCAGTCTATGCTAGGGTTTCTCCTCCACCCAGTGTGAGAAACTAAACCTAACTGTAAAATATTGGCTAGACCTTCATCAGAGAACCTCACCGCCACATCAAAAATGGCAGAAATTCCCCAAAGTTGGAGGTCCCCAAATGTCCCAGTCCTGATTATCATAGAAGACAGGCTTGGGGTGGCACTGGCCTTACGCCCAAACAGTTCATGAAGATGGGCTGGACATTTAGTTTTGATACTACCACTATTTGAACCAAAGTGCATAGAGCAAGTCAGGTTATAGCAGATCTATTTTAGGGAATTCAAATTATCCCTTTGGAGATGTGAAGTACGCCTGTGGATAAGTTCTCAGGACACATTTGTGGCTGTGGTTTAGGTGCTCTTGAAGGTATCAGGCAATGTGGACAAAGTGTAAAATACCTTTTCCCTGAGGTGGGGGAGTCCAGAACAAGAGGGCATAGGTTACAACATTTAAAAGGTATCTGAATGGTTACCTGAATAGGAAAGGTTTAGAAGGATATGGGCTAAATACTGGCAAATGGGACTAAATTAATTTACGCTATCTGGTCAGCATGAATGGGTTGGACTGAGTCTGTTTCCATGCTGTACAGCTTTATGAATCTATGACTCTAGTGTGTTCCTGTAGTAACTGGTCTCATGATGTCCCAATATGCTTTACAGTCAATAAAACACTTTTGAAGTGTAATCACGGTTACAAGATAGAAAATGCTGGAGCCAATTTGCACATAGTAAATTCCCATAAACAGTAATGGACTTGTGACCAGATAACTTTTTAAATGTGATGGGCAGAATGGCATATTCCTGGTCCTAACTGAGATGTTTACATGTCCATAAGTAAGTTTCTGTAAATTGTTTTTGATGTAATTTCACTTCATTTTGCCATGTTACCTTAATTGTCATTGTTACTTATGCACCTTTAATGTCTATCTCAAACATTTCAGTAAACTTTTGTACTTCTTGCAAACTTACCTTCCTCCTAATCCTTTATTGAATTATAAACACTGTCAGTTTTACAGTTGTCCTTGAGCCAAAATGAAGAATGTGTGACTTAACAAAGCAGCTTTCTTTCTTCATGTTTAGTACACATAACCTTCAGTATATATTGCATCAGATTTATTTCCTCAAGCCTATGTTTCTTCCTCAACTGGATTTCTCAACATAGTAATGATAGTACAGATTTGAAAATCGACTCAGTCTGTGCTTCAGAGCAATTGCATAAAAAGGACAACAGGTCTTTCTCTCTAATTTTCTACCTTGCTTCCACATCTCTGCCACCTCAAGCTTACCCTTCAATGTAATCGTATTTTAAACAAATGACAGGTAGCACATTGATTGAATTGAGGAAAAAGTAAAGCACAGGCCACTTAATTTGTACAAAATGACTCAGATTTCAGTGGCTTGTACTCTAGAGGTTCTGAAATTGAAATAAAAAAGATTTAAAGTTTTATCAAATGTGAAGAACTTTGTTAAAGTGATCACAATCCTTTTGGCTCTGTGATGTAAAATAAGAAGTGTCTGACTCTGGCAGTCACTTGAGTGATTTATATTGTTAATGAGCATCAAAACCCTCAGGATCATAACAGAGCTTTAACTTGTATCAATCACTTATTATTTCATTGACTGAAAAATAAAATGTCTTTCATATACTAATAATGTCCCGATGTGCTTTACAATCAATGGTGTACTTTAGAAGCATAGTCACTGTTATAAAACAGGGAATGCAGAACCCGATTTGCACACAACAAAGTCACACATACAAAACACTTATTAGACTTCAATAGAGTACTGAGTACATTTCAGAGCATAATTTTACTGAAAATATGTGAACATATTAGGGAGGTGGCAGGAACAGCTTACAAGAGTGGTTCCAGAAACTACAAACTTCAGTCACGAAGATAGAGTGAAGAAATTGGGATTACTTTTAATTGGAGGAAGAATGCTGAGAGGAGATTTGATAGAGTTTCTCAAAATCATGAGAGTGCTTGATGGAGTAGCTGGAAAGAAGCCATTTCCGCTGTAAAAGGAACAAGAATGCAAAGGCATAGATTTAAAATGACAAAAGAAGCGAGAGTCATCTGAGAGAAAACGTGCTCACTCGGCAAACTGTTATTGTCTGAAAAGCATTTCCTGGAAATGGGGTGGAAGCAGGTTCATTTGAAGCATTCAAGAGGGGTTTAGATGATTATTTAGATAGCAACACTGTGTAGGATTATGGGGAAAAGACAGGAGTTTAACTTTAGGTAATAAAACTGGTGCAGGCACAATGAATGGAGACCTTTTGTGGCATAATAATTCTGTGATTCTGTGATTCTGAGATCATGACCAGAATTTTATTTTGAAGCAATGGTAGTTGAAGGCTAAATATTAGCCAGGACACTAGAGAGATCTATCTTGCCTTTTGTCAAAATAATGTCACTGAATGCCTGTGAAAGGATGGATAGAAACTCAGTTTAATATCTCATCTAGCAACACTGACACATTATTCACTGGGAGTTGTAGTGAAATAGTAGTTTGGAAGTTGTGCACAAAACATCAGACTAAGACATGGACCCACATTCTTTAACACAAGGAATGGAAATGTTATTTTGCAGCATTTTTGATACTCATTGAGACAGATCTGTCCTCTGGAAAAATGATACAATGACAGATTTAAAACCATAAATCTAAGCATCACAATAATTTAACAAAACTTAAATTTCCAATAGTTGAACCACAATGCCTCAACATTTGGCTTTAATGTTTATTTAACTTCCAACCAAAAGCACATTTAGCTAAAGTTCACTAACATTACAAACCTGCTACCATAGGAAAGAAACAAGAAACCTTGACTAATACAAATGATTGGTTTGCATTAATTGTGCAGGAAAATGTGGAACTTGACAAAGGTATTGGAACTAAAGTGTATGAGTATTTATCCACATCTTACTCCAAAAAGACAATGAAGACAACCTTCTGAGGCTGAATTTTCACTTCTACCCTGCATAATGAGTTAGGAAATAAGTTGCATATGCAATCTGAGGCTTTCAGGCAAGAACCTTCATGCTTAGTATGGGAACAGGATTCCCATCCAATTAGGGGTAACAATCAGGCTCTCCAAATTAAAAGGCAAAGTGGAAACTTTCCTGCGTGAGAGAAGTGGAAGACTACAGTAAACTGTAAGTAGCTCAGATGGTCCTTCAACATAAAGGTGCTTTCTCAGCAAATTTAAAATTTGGATTAAAGAAACAAACATGGTTGTCAGGGTACCACTGTGCCAAAATATTGTTTTATTACACTGAATCTCGACCAGCTAGGCAATGTATCTTTAGGAAAGTTAGGTGGCATCCTAACATGTACATATAAAGGGATCTGCCTCACCTTCAAATAGTTGTTGCAGTAACAGTTATTATAGTAGCAGTGACAGTACTACGCATATACCTCAGACCACTTCCCTGATTCTTGTAGCTTCTTCAGAAGATCCAAGGGTAAGGTTTAGAAATGTAATGCTGGCTGCATTCCCAAATGACCCTCTCTGATTCCCTTTTTTTTTTGCTTCTGATGGTGTTAGCTGATTTCTGATTCCCATTGCATTTATGATCCAACTGCATGATAAATATTCACACTGATTCCCCTTGTCCATTGAATATTCATTTTCATTATATATAGTCATGCATCTCCCTGTAAATGCACAGAGCACAAGGGAGAGCTCAAGAACCGGAATTGCACTATCACAGATCATGCAATAAATATCTGTCAAGCAGTATGGCAATGGTGTAGTCTTACTGTTGCGAATGATCCAAAGACCTACGTAAAGGTCTGAGACTTGGATGTAAATTGCACCATAGTAGTGACAGGCAGTGACTAGTGAAGTACCTCTAAATCAGTGATTGGACTCCAGCAATTCATAATATATTTTTTAGCTGATGGAACCAAATTTAATATCTCCAGGTTTGCAGAAGACACAAATCTGGGTTGAAGGGCCAATTGTGAGGAGGATATAGAGATGTTTCTGTGTGATTTAGACGAGTGGAGTGACTGGACAAATGCATCAAAAAGTGCGGTGCTGGAAAAACACAGCCAGTCAGAAAACATTTTGAGCATAAACTGTTCATCAGGAATGTGGGCCTACATTCCTGATGAAAAGCTTATGCTGAAAACGTCAACTCTCCTGCTCCTTGACGTTGCCTGACTGGCTGAGCTTTTTCAGTACCACACTTTTTGACTCTGATCTCCAGCATCTGCAGTTCTCACTTTCTCCTGGACAAATGCATAACATCGACGAATGTGAAGCTATCCACTTCAGTAGCAAAACAGAAGGGCTGATTATTATCTGAATGGCAGTACATTGGAGAAGACGGAGGCACAACGAGACTTGTATTGCCTCGTATACTAGTCACTAAAAGTAAGCATGCAGGTGCAGCAGGTAGTGAAGAAGGCTAATAGTATATTGACTTTCATTACAAGAGGATTCAATACAGGAGGAGATGGCATGTTTCACTGCATATGTATAAGGCCTTGGTGAGACCACACCTAGAATATTGTGTGGAGATTGTTCTGAAATCTGACAAAGAATGTTTTTAGATTAGATTACTTACAGTGTGGAAACAGGCCCTTCGGCCCAACAAGTCCATACCGACCCACCGAAGCGCAACCCACTCAAACCCATTCCCCTACATTTACCCCTTCACCTAACACTATGGGCGATTTAGCATGGCCAATTCACCTAACCCGCACATTTTTGGACTGTGGGAGGAAACCGGAGCACCCGGAGGAAACCCACGCAGACACAGGGAGAGTGTGCAAACTCCACACAGTCAGTCGCCTGAGGTGGGAATTGAACCCGGGTCTCTGGCGCTGTGAGGTAGCAGTGTTAACTGCTGTGCCACCCGTGCCACCCACTAATGTTCTGGCTGTGGAAGGAGTGCAATAAAGGTTAGTCACAGTAATTTCTTGGATTTGGCAGGAGTGATGTCTGGAGAGAGACTATATTATTTATTTTATATATTCATTCACGGGATGTAGGACATGACCATTGCAGCAGGTGGTGAAAGAATCATGGAGATGGAAAAACATAGTTGATCTCATCCTAAACAATCTGCTTTCCACAGATAAATCTGCCCATTACAGTACTGGTAAGAGTTACCACCTCACAGTCCTTATGGAGAAGAAGTCCTGCCATCACATTGATAATATCTTACAAAATGTTGTGCGTCACTATCACCATGCTAAAAGGAACAGACCTGAACAGATCTAGCTATTCAAGACTAATCAGCAGCACTTGATTAGCAATAACCTGCTCATCAAAAAGCCCGAGCAAAGCTGGAGTCATTGTGATTCAGAGGAATAAATCTTTTTTAATTGGAATCATATCTGCCTGAAATGAGAATGATTATGATGATTGGAAATCAGTTATCTTTGCTCCAGGGCGTCTCTGCAAGAATTCCCTTCCATCATAAAGTGACAAGTAGGGATGTTTTCTGATGACTGTACATTATGTAACATCATTTACAACTCCTCAGATACTAAATCAGTTCAAGTCAAAATGTAACATGACCTGGATTATATCCAGGTTTGGACTGATACGTGGCAAATAGCAATAGCATTTCAAACAAGAGAGAATTTAACAACTTCCCCTTGACATTATATGGCATTACCATAGCTGAGTCACCACTATCAGCACCTGGAGTTACCATTGACCAGAAACGGAACTGGACGTTACTACTGGGATTACAAGAACAGGCTAAAGGCTCGGAATTCTCCAGTGAACAACTCACCTCCTGACTCCAAAAAAACTGCCCACTATCGACAATGAACAAATCAGGAGTGTTTTGGAATCCAACTTAAGAAACTTGACACAATCCAGGACAAAAAAAGTCTCCTTGATTGGCAACACATAGTCAAACATTAACTTATTTAAGTTTAAAATGCTAGCCTTAGTTCAATCTTAAATTGAATGTAAACCTCATATCATAGTCACTGCTACCTTAGGGTGCCTTTACTCTGAAGTCATTAATTAATCCAATTAATCACATCACACAAAATTGAGTCATGTATAATCTGCTCTTTGGTTGGTTCCAGAATGCACTGTTTTAAGAAATTATCTCAAAAATATCCAACATAGTTTAGATGTAAACTGTCCCAATGATACAGGCCCCAGGCCCTTACTTTCCAAAGTACTGGTGTCACTGGCACATTAACTGGAACTCAATTCTCCCACATCATTCTTTCAGCCAGGTCTTCATCTCTCTAACGTTATGTATGTATACCAACTTGCATGTGGCACTGCAATAATGCAGAAATAAACTTTGAAGTTCTGCTTTATAACATAGTGCCTAGCTCCTCATAGCCTCTTTATGGTACCTCTTCGTTATCTTTCTTTGTTCTAGCTCCATCATTAGTGTCTACATGGACCATGACAACCAGATCTTGCCCCTCCCACACCAAGTTTATCTCTGGCCCTGAGCAGATGTCTCAAACCTTAGCATTGGGCAAGCAATACAGCTTTCTGAACTTTTGTACTTTACTGCCCAGAATGGTGTCAATTTCCCCTCACAAGACTATCCCTACTAACAAGGAGAAAGTGAGGACTGCAGATTCTGGAGCTCAGAGCTGAAAAATGAGCTGCTGGAAAAGCGCAGCAGGTCAGGCAGCATCAAAGGAGCAGGAGAATCGACGTTTCGGGCATAAGCCCTTCTTCCTGATATCCCGACTAACATTACAGTCCTTGTTGCTACCCCCACTTAAATGGCTTCCTGTATCATGACTAGTCAGTTTTCACTTTCAAACCCAGTTTAATTCAGTCAAACTGAAAGAATCTCAAACTTATTGGACTATTGCAGAGGCTGAATCCCCATCAGACAAAATAAGAAGCCCTTATCCTAAATAGTGTCACTGTTTCCTCATACAAAGAATCCAGTAACCTCCCCTCCTGATTGTGTTGCAGAGTCTGCAGCTCAGCTTCCAGCTCAATGACTGAGTTGGAGAGTTGGGGTGATGAGAACTCGGGTGGTGAGATTGATTGGGAGAGAAAGTTGGTAATTGTTAAGGTCAGTTTTGGTCTTCGAGGGTTTACGTGGGGTCGTTTCACGTGGCAGCTTGGGTTAGGTTAGGTTGAGGGATTGAGACAGATGGTCAGGGGTGAGAAAGAGATGAGTCAGGTTGGTGGTGAGATTAGATGTGGAGTTAATTAGAAAGTAGACACCAATTTAATTCACCTAAAATTTTCCAGGTAACTATTCAGGTAAGTAAATGGATTTTTTGAAGTATCTGATTCAGGAGAATAAGGACATTGATTATCACATATTAAAAGCTTCTGGACAATTCCTATAGAATCAGTATGTGAGGGATTCTGCCAGGTCCCAACTGCAGTCTACACCCATACCATGCACTCCTTGAGATTCAAACCCTCCTCCCATTGTTATTGTTGTTGCTATTTATTTAATTTCAGCTTGAAATATAGGATGACCAGGATTATTTCTAATTATCAGATTGTGAATTTGTGCAGTTTCTACTTTTGTTTATACGTTTGCAAAATTTAGCTGCTGATGTGTCTGGAGTCAGCATTTCAGTTGCCTGAGACAGTTATACACATTTGTCTTATTCGGATGTTGACAACAATCCAAATAAATGCTCCTTTTCTACTCTGGGTCATGTGAAAACTGTGTTAATGGAAGGCAATGTGTCAAGCCAACAGAACTTATTATTAATCTGGACAATTGAAAGAGGACTGTCAAAATACAATTGATTTCAGAGTATCAGTGATGACTTTGCTGCCGTGAAATCTCAGAAGAGTAACTAACTGTAAATTATGTAGAAAGATTATGGAAGTTCTGTAATGTTCAACATCATTTAATATTCAAATGTAAAAGTATATTTGAACTGTTACGTTTAAATTCAATTAGCCTCTTTCATTTATCATGCCTTTGGTTAATTTTCAATCATTTTGTTCTGCTTTAAATCAAAGCTACTTAAAAATTAAATGATGAATCAGTAAAATAACATTGAGTTTAATGGTTCACATTTAAAATATAAATATTACATCCAAGTGGCCCATACATTAGTGAAGAGAAGTTAGATCTTCACGCAATGATCACTTGAGACACTTAAATAATCTGTGTCACAGTAGCATGGATATACAAAATTCACATACATATTGTTTCTGTTGAAGTACCAATTACTGATGACCTAAGGCTATCGTTGAATGCTTCCACCATTCATCTGTTCAATGCTGAGGCTAAGTACCTATCTAATTAGCAGTGATGGGGTTAAATCATTATTGAATGTCAATGAAAATAGGCACTTGTCTTAACAACAAGATGTAGTTTACTGGACAATAATGGTAGGTACAGCCTAAGTTGACTGTTTAGACATGATTATAAAAACTATTAGGAGTCAGAGTGGCACAGTGGTTAGCACTGCTGCCTCACAGCACCAGAGACCTGGGTTCAATTCCCGACTTAGGCGACTGACTGTGTGGAGTTTGCATGTTCTCCCCGTGTCTGCGTGGGTTTCCTCCGGGTGCTCCGGTTTCCTCCCACAGTCCAAAAGATGTGCAGGTCAGGTGAATTGGCTATGCTAAATTGCCCGTAGTGTTAGGTAAAAAGGGGTACATGTAGGGTGGGTTGCGCTTCGGTGGGTCGGTGTGGACTTGTTGGGCCGAAGGGCCTGTTTCCACACTGTAAGTAATCTAATGACACATCTATCTTTATCTGGACCTCATGCTAGATTGCCTGTTCTCCACTCAAATACTGTCGTGTCATCAGACTGGGTGGAATTTAATGCAGCTTCAATATTAACTCTTTAGCATACATGAACTTGTACAACATCTTCTCTGACATTTACTTTGCCCCAAAGATTATATTTATATCTTCTGGTATGCAACTATGTTTACTAGTACTTCATCTCCCCTAAGCCTCTGGATTTATAAATGTGGGCAGTCTGGATGTTTCACAGATCTTCAAGAATGTATTCTCTTCTAACTTGGAAAGTTGGCAGGTCTTTGGTTTCAGGACTGTTGACCATGATTCTGATCTTGACATTGGTCTGTAATGATCTGTACACCATTATCATCATGACATTTCTCCTTGAGCCCATCCCAATCAAACACAATCAAATGTTTTGCAATGAGATAATGTTCCTGCACTTTCTCCATACAACTTCCTCTGCTGTACAGACAAACATATTTGCTATTGGTCAGCTGATTCATGAATAACAGTGCTACTCCAACTGAGGTTCCTTATTTGTTTCAGATTCCTATGAGGATTCAATTATGATAGAACAGAGTGTTGAGTCTGCGTTTTCTTTCCCTCAGCAATTCTGATGATGGTAAGCTACATTGGAGTGGGGTGGACTGTTGCTTTAATATGTCTGTATATAGTTGAATTTTTTCTATGATTGGGATTTGACCATCTGGACCCCAAGCTCATCTTCCCTGTTCAACAGTGGATATCATTAGCAAATTGGCTGCAAACGGGTTACAAAACTCTTTCACAAACTGTGGTCATTATTGGACACTACCACATTAGAAATCCACAGAGTAGCAAATGTTTCATGTGAGACCTTGGCACCTGTGTCTGTGGTGATGCTGTATATCTCTTTCTCCTCTGTCATGAAAATAGTCAACAACAGTATGTTAAAACCATTCTCAAATTTAAAATTCAGCTCCCACTCGTCCTCTCCAAAGGCCTTGAGATATCTTCCAAGGTCGAATTCCCTTCAAGCCATGACACTCCATATCCTCAGAGAAGATGGATGAGTGAGGGCTACATATACAGACACATGAATATTGTATCTAATTAGGAGTAAACCTGCAGTTGTTCATCTCACTGACTACAGGTAAATGTAAATCATAACAATCATCAACTCATCTGAAAATTGATTTCACAACACAGATTTCCAAGCAAATGTGAAATTTATTACCATGGTACACATTTAATACCTATTGTTACCCTTACATCAAAATAACCTTCAAAACTCGTGATGCAAAGTAGAGGCCAGTTTTATGCTGAATTTTTCCAGTATTGACATAATGTTCGCATTTATACTATTGACAGAAAGAAATGATGCAGCATTCAAAAGAACATTTTATGCAACTTTTCTTGACTCTCAAAAGATCTTATATTACATTAATTATTAGGATGATATGAGTTTGCGGCAAAGAATATGCAGTAAATACTTGACTGCTTTGATACATTGTTGTACTAAAATCCTGGAATTCCTTCCCTAATGGTATTGCGGGGTCCGCAGACTGCAAAAAAAGCAGCCCACCATCACCTTCTAAATGCTGACCCAGCCAGTAACACCCACAAAATAAGTAACAAAAATCTAACAATAATTGTATTGAAATCTAACTAACCTCTGTGCTTTGTGTGGATTAATTAGAAATACAGACTTGGAAATCAAAAATGTAAGTAATAACGGAACTAGAAAGGGTCAGTGTTTGAATTTCATGTTGATAATATTTTGCTCACTGATTTGTGACATGATGACAATGTGATTATTTTTCACTGAAAATGAGCTGGATCTGTCAGATATTCACTGTTGACTGTTCACAGATGTTGTCAGGTTTTGGAACAAGCCTCCATTGGTCTAAGATAAGAGTAGTGAGCATATTGATTGAAAGCTTCTGTCAACTATTTGTCTGTAAGTTTGAAATGACACCACCTACCAAAATGAACAGTACATTTATTTGGTGATAACATCCAGTGTTTCAATGACATCGTAACATAACTAAATCAAAGTCAGTTCTGTTGTGTCCCACTTTCAACAGTACATTGAATTGTCACCCTGAATGAAATTTTGAATCCCTGGCACTGTTTTCTGATACAGATTTTTGCAAGAACTTGTTAGAGTGCAAAACTCTTGTTGAAATCTAACTAAAGAGTCTTAGTATGCCTTGCCAATTTGGCCCACTCCGCATTACCTGGCAATAATTCACCAAATAATTCATCAATGGATGATTGCAGATCCATCACTAATAATGTAAACTAACCATCATCTATTTTGAACAGATTCTTGACAAACTCTGGCCAGTTTTTTTTTGCTAGCCTGCAACAATAAGAATGTCAGCATTTTTCTGAGGCATTTCTGATAGTATCACAATTCCTAGCAGTACTCATTACTCCTAGAGGTTGACCTGCAGATTACCATTTTGGAGATTCCTTGCGGTAAAATCATTAAACCAGTACAGCTACTGTTGAGGATAGGCTTGGGATCTGAACTGTCTCCCAGCATTAGGGTCGTGAAGCCTGAGGTAAAATTCAGCCCAATAGAATTTAATTAAAATACAAACATCAGTATAATTTTACAGTCTTTTAAAATTCATCTCATTTAATAAAAATGTTAAAAATTCATGAAGTATTGATATTTTACCAAAGTTTATCATTTACCATATATTACACACTGTCAAAGCCATGCAAAACAGATTCATAATGCAATTATTTATATTTAAAACATACTTTTAAAATTATATCTAAAATTCAGCTTGGTATGAGGGCAGACATAAATGTATGTAATGTGAGCTGTGTTGTAGTCAATGCTTCATGATTCCTGTTGGGACAAACATGCAGTCTCTGTAAATGGGAGCCTGTAAACACACTATACTTGGGTTTTCAGAAGTCATTTGATCAGGTGTTAAATCAATGGTTATTGCATAAAATAAAAGCTCATGGCATGGGGTTAAAAATAACATGTGTAAAAGATTGAATGGCTGAATGAAACCAATAGTATGTATAAAATGCATCTTTGCCTGACTGGCAGGATGTGATGAATAGAGTTTCACAGGATCAGTACTGGGTCCTCAACATTTTACAACTAATATTCCTATCAGATTGCATGGATTGGTTGGAGTGGCAGTTAAAGGCAATGAGGCATTTACAGGAGCTAGGGGGTGAGATGAATGGCATTTATGGAAAGGGAGAAAAGCCACAGAGACAGTCAGGTAGAAGGGTTAACTCCAGTGAAGGTAGGAGGGGTAGGCAGGTAGTGCAGGAGCCTGCTTTGTCTATTCCCATCTCAAACAAATACACTATCTTGGAAAATGTAGGGGATGATGGACTCTCAAGGGAATGTAGCATGAACAACCATGTTTCTGGTACAAATAATGGATTTAATGTAATGAGGAGTACATTGGGTTCCAAGTGATCGATTGTGATGGGGACTCTCTAGTTAGAGGTCAAATGTTTCTGTTACCGGCAGTGAAAAATCAGAATGGTGTATTGCCTCCCTGGTGCCAGATTTAAGGATATCTCGGAGAGGGTGCAGAATGCTCTCAAAGGGGAGTGGCACCAGCATAAAGTTATTGTACACATTGGAACTAATGACACAGGAAGTGAAAAGGATGAAATTTTGAAAGGAGAACATACAAAGTTCGGCAGAAATTTAAAAAGGAGGTTCTCGAGGATAGTAATACCTGAAATGTTTTGCAAACTTCACTTTTGAGATCATTTAAAACAACAACTTGTATTTTTGTAGCACCCACCCTTGACATTGAACCACATAAGGTTTAGATCAGAATGGTACAGGAAAAGCATGTAAGCAGATAATAGAATAGAAAATCGAAATGACTAGTCAAAGAGGGAATTTTTAGAGGAAGTAAGGTGGAAAAGTGTGTTGTGGGAGGTGGGGGCATGGTAATGACAGAATTTGGAGCCTTAGTGACTATAGATGCAGTCAACAGTGGAGGAGTACTTAAAACTGGGTATGGTTAAGGTATCAGAATTTGTTATCATGGAAGATTGCGGGACTGGGGTATAATCAAGGTAGGGAGGGCTTTGGATTGATCTAAAAACACACCTGAAGTCAAAAGGTTCAGTGAACACTGGGTGAATGGGACTTGGTAAGTGTAAGAATATGGGTATCAGATATTTGGATGAACTCAAGTTTATACAAGACAGAATATCAGTATAGAATCTTGATGTCTTAGCTGAGTGCCTGGCTCACTGCAATATTTGACTCCCATAGACTTGTAGGGGAAAGTAAGGTCTGCAGATACTGGAGATCAGAGTCAAGAGTGTGTTGCTGGAAAAGCACAAAAGGTCAGGCAACATCCGAGGAGCAGGAGAATTGACATTTCAGGCCGGAGCCCTTCATCAGGAATGAGGTCGGGAGCCATGGGGAGTGGAGAGATAAATGGGAGGGGTGGGGCTGGGGGGGTGAAGATAGAGAGTGAAATAGATGGATGGAGGTGGGGGTGAAGGTGATAGGTCAGAGAGGAGGGTGGAGCGGACAGGTGGGAAGGAAGATTGACAGGTGGGACAGGTCATGAAGACGGTGCTGAGCTGGAAGTTTGGAACTGGGATAAGGTGGGGGGAGGAGAATATGAGGAAACTGGTGAAGTCCACATTGATGACCTGGGATTGAAGGGTCCCGAGGTGGAAGATAAGGTGTTCTTCTTCCAGGCGTTGGGTGGGGAGGAAGTGGCTTTGAAGAAGGCTCAGGACCTGCAGGTACTCGGCAGAGTGGGAGAGGGAGTTGAAATGTTCAGCCATGGAGTGGTGGGGTTGATTGGTACAAGTGTCCCGGAGATATTCTCTAAAGCGCTCTGCGAATAGGCGTCCAGTCTCCCCAATATAGAGGAGACCACATCGGGAGCAATGGATACAATAAATGACGTGTGTGGAAGTGCAGTTGAAACTTTGATGGATGTGGAAGGATCCTTTGGGGCCTTAGATGGAGGTGAAGGGGAAGGTGTGGGCGCAGTTTTTGCAATGTCTATGGTGAAGGTGCCAGGAGGGGAGGGTGGCTTGTTAGGGGCGTGGACCCGACCAGGTAGTTGTGGAGGGAACAATCTTTACGGAAAGCAAATAGGGGGTGTGGAGGTAAATATATCCCTGATGGTGCAGTCCATTTTTAGGTGGCAGAAATGTTGGAGGATGATGCAACTTATGTGGAGGTTGGTGGGGTAGAAGGTGAGGACCATGGAGGTTCTGTCCATGTTATTGTTGGAAGGGTGGAGTTCAAAGGCAGCGGTGCGGGACATGGATGGGATGAGTTGGAGGTCATTTTCAACCACGTGGGAGGGGAAATTTCGGTCTTTAAAGAAGGAGGCCATCTGGTGTGTTCTGTGGTGGAATTGGTCGTCCTAGGAACAGATGCAGTGGAGGTGGAGGAATTGGGTATACGGGATAGCATGCACATAAATCCAGGTAGTTGTGGGAATCGGTGGGTTTATAAAATAATGTCAGAGTTGAGTCGGTCCTCGTGGATGGAGATGGAGAGGTCTAGGAATGGGTGGGAGGTGTCAGAGATGGTCCAAATGAATTTGAGGTCAGGGTAAAATGTGTTAGTGAAATTGACAAACTGTTCGACCTCCTCAAGGGAGCATGAGGTGGCTCCGATGCAGTCATCAATGTAGCGGAGGAAGAGGTGGGAGTGGTGCCCGTGTAACTCCGGAAGAAATTGTTGAGGGTGAGGGTGAATAAGAGTGTCCTCACCCTCAAAAATTTCTCCTTCCAATCCTCCCACTACCTCCAGATGAAAGAGATAGCCATGAGCACCTGCATGGGCCCAAGTTATGGCTGCCTCTTTGTCAGTTATGTAGAACAGTCCATCTTCCGCAGTCACACTGGGACTTCTCCCCACCCTTTCCCCTGCTACATTGATGACTGCATCAGCGCCACCTCGTGCTCCCACAAGGAGGTTCATCAATTTCACTAACACATTCCACCCCAAACTCCTAGACCTCTCCATCTCCATCCACAAGGACTGACTCAATGCCGAAATTTAAAAAGGAGGTTCTCGAGGATAGTAATGCCTGGATTATTCCCGAGCTAGCGAGGATAGGAATAGGATGATAGGGCAGATGAATGCATTCCTGAAGAAGGGCTTATGCCCGAACGTCGATTCTCCTGTTCCTTTGATGCTGCCTGACCTACTGCGCTTTTCCAGCAACACATTTTTAAGCTCTGATCTCCAGCATCTGCAGTCCTCACTTTCTTCCAGATGAATGCATGCTGAGGGGCTAGTTCAGGGGAGAAGAGTTCACATTTTTGGATCATTGAAATCTCTTCTGGAGTAGGAGTGACCTGGACATGAAGGACGGATTGCACCTGAATTGGAATGGGGCTAATATACTGGCAAGGAGGTTTGCTAGAGGTGCTAGAGAAGATTTAAACTAGTAAAGTGGGGGTGAGGAGATAGTGAGGAAAAAGTCACCCAGGGAGATAGTGAGGAAAAAGATTAATCTGAGACTGGGTACAATTGGGAAAAGAAGCGAGTCAAACAGGGTAGGCAGCAATAAAGCAGAGAACAAATTAGGACTTAAAAATTAAACTGCATTTATTTCAATGCAAGAGACCTAACAGAGAAGACAAATGAACTCAGGGCATGGTCAGGAACATTTGACTGGTATATCATAGCAATTACAGAGATGTGGCTCAGGGAGGGACAGGACTGGCAGCTTAATGTTCCAGGATACAAATGCTACAGGAAGGACAGAAAGGGTGACAAGAGACGTGGACGAGTGTTGTTTTTGATAAGGGATAGCATTGCAGCTGTATTTAGGGAGGATATTCCTGGGAATACATCCAGGGAAGTTATTTGTTGGAACTGAGAAATAAGAAAGGGATGATCACCTTATTAGGATTGTATTATTGCCCTCTAATAGTCAGCAGGAAATTAAGAAAAAAAATTTAAGGAAGTCTCAGTTATCTGTAAGAATAACAGGGTAGGGGTTTATGACTTTCCAAACGTAAACTGGGACTCTTATAGTGCTAAGGGTTTAGATAGAGAGGAATTTGCCTAAGTGAGTAAAAGGAAGTTTTCTGATTCAGTATGTGGATGTACCTACTCGAGAAGGTGAAAAACATTTGGGAAATATGGCAAGGCAGGTGACTGAGATCAAGATTAGAGTGGTGCTGAAAAAGCACAGCAGGTTAGGCAGCATCCGAAGAGCAGGAAAATTGATGTTTTGGGCAAAAGCCCTTTATCAGGAAACTGCGATGTCAGTAGGGGAGCACTTTGAGCCAGCGACCATAATTCTATTAGTTTTAAAATAGTTATGGAGAAGGATAGACCGGATCTAAAAGTTGAAGTTCTAAACTGGAGGAAGTCCAATTTTGATGCTATTAGGCGAGAACTTTCAAAAGTTGATTGGGGTCACATGTTCGCAGGTAAAAGAACTGCTGGAAAAGGGGAAGCCTCCAAAAATGAGACAACAAGGGTGCAGTGAAAGTATATTCCTGTTAGTTTGAAAGGCAAGGCTGGTAGGTGTAGGAAATGTTGGATGACTAGAGAAGCTGACGTTTTAGTTAAGGAAAAAAGGAAGCACACATCAGGTATAGACAGCAGAGATTGAGTGAATCCTTAGAAGAATATAAAAAACAGGAGTATACTGAAGAGGGAAATCAAGGGGGCAAAAAGGGGACATGAGATAGCTTTGGCAAATAGTATTAAGGAGAATCCAAAGGGATTCTGTAAATACATTGAGAAAAAAAGGGTAACTAGGGAGAGAATACAGCCCCTCAAAGAGCAGAAAGCAACCTATGTGTGGAACTGCTGAGATGGGGAGATACTAAACGAGTATTTTGCATCAGTATTTAATGTGGAGAAGGACATGAAAGATATAGAATGTGGGAAATAGATGGTGACATCTTGAAAACTGTCCATATAACAGACGAGAAGGTGCTGGATGTCTTGAAATGCACAAAAGTGGATTAATCCCCAAGACCTGATCAGCTGTACTCTAGAACTCTGAGGGAAGCTGAGGAAGTGATTGCTGGACACTTTGCTGAGATACTTGTATCGCCGATAATCACAGGTGAGGTGCCAGAAGACTGGAGGTTAGCTAACATGGTGCCGTTATTTAAGAAAGTGGTAAGGAAAAGCCAGGGAACTATAAACCGGTGATGCTGACATCAGTGGTGGGCAAGTTGTTGGAGGGAATCCTGAGGGACAGAATTTGCAACTATTTATAATGGCGAGGATTGATTAGGGATAGTCAACATAGCTTTGTGCATGGGAAATCATGTCTTGTTTACGTTTTTGAAGAAATAACTAAGAGGATTGATGAGGGCAGAGCCATGGATGTGATCTATATGGACTTCAGTAAGGCATTCGACAAGCTTCCTCATGGTAGACTGGTTAGCAAGGTTAGATCTCATGGAATACAGGGAAAATTGGCCATTTGGATACAGAACTGATCGAAGGTATAAGATGGTGATGGAGAGTTGTTTTTCAGCCTGGAGGCCTGTGACCAGTGGTGTGCTGCAAGGGATGGTGCTTCATCCCCCACTGCTTTTCATCAGGTGATGAAGGAGCATCGCTCCGAAAGCTAGTGTGCTTCCAATTAAACCTGTTGGACTATAACCTGGTGTTGTGTGATTTTTAACTTTGTACACCCCAGTCCAACACCGGCATCTCCAAATCATGGTGTGTGTATGGAATGAGCCAGAGGAAGCACGGCAGCACAGTGGTACAGTGGTTAGCACTGCTGCCTCACAGCGCCAGAGACCCACGTTCAATTCCCGCCTCAGGCAACTGACTGTGTGGAGTTTGCACATTCTCCCCGTGTCTGCGTGGGTTTCCTCCAGAAGCTCTGGTTTTCTTCCACAGTCCAAAAATGTGCAGGTTAGGTGAATTGGCTATGTTAAATTGCCCATAGTGTTAGGTGAAGGGGTAAATGTAGGAGAATGGTTCTGGGTGGGTTGCACTTCGGTGGGTCGCTGTTGGGCTGGAGGGCCTGTTTCCACACTGTACCTAATCTAATCAGGAAGTGATGGAGACTGATACAATTATAACATTTAAAAGGCATCTGGGTAGGTATATGATTAGGAAGGGTTTAGAGGAAAATGGACCAAGTGCTGACAAATGGGACTAGATTAGGCTAGGATATTATGGACAAGTTGGACGAAGGGTCTGTTCTGTGCTGTACATCTCTATGACTCTTTGACTTAGATGAGGGAAACGAAGGCATGGTAGCGAAATTTGTAGATGCCATCAAGATCGGTAGGGAAGATTGAGGGGGATCTTATGGAAACATAAAGTTATGAAGGGAATCGATAAGATACAAGTAGAGAGATTGTTTTCACTGGCGGGTGAAACTAGGACAAGAGGTAGGAGCCTCAAAATTCGGGGGACCAGATTTTGGACCGAATTAAGACGGAGCTTGTGAGAAGCATGGTGGCTCAGTGGTAAGCGCTGTTGCCTCACAGCAATAGGGATCTGGGTTCAATTCCAGCATTGGGCAACTGTCTGTGTGGATATTGTACATTATCCCTGTGTTTGTGTGCATTTCTGCCAGGCACTCTAGTTTCTTCCCACAGTCCAAAGATGTACAGGTCAGTGAATTGGTCATGCTAAATTGCAGGAATGTGCAGGCTAGGTGCATTAGTCAGGGGAAATGTAGAGTAACAGGGGTAGGGGAATGGGTCTGGGTGAGTTATTCTCTGGAGGGTCGGTGTGGACTTGCTAGGCCATTTGGCCCATTTCCACACTAAGGATTCTATGAACTTCACCCAGAGGTTGTGAATCTTGGAACTCCATGATCTGTGAAGTAGTTGAGGCTTCCTCATTGAATGTTTTTAAAGCCATGATAGATAATTTTTTGAACAGTAAAGAAATTGAGAGTTATGATAAGAGAGTGGGTAACTGGAGCTGAGGTCATGAAGAGGCCCGCCATGATCTTATCGAATGGCGGAGCAGGCTCAAGGTGCCAGATGGCTACTCCTTTTCCTAGTTTTCATGTTGTCAAGAGGAAATTAGGAAGCCACAGATGGAAACATATAATGTCGGGTGAATAGATAAAAATCTAGTGGATAAAACAAGTTAGACAATTGAAGTTATTCACTTTGAAAGGAAGAATGAAAAGCAGAATATTCTGAGTTGGAATCTTTTTCCCAGAATTGAAATGACTAATACTGGAGGGCATGTATTTAAGTAAGAGGAGGAAACTTCAAAGGAGATGTGAGGGGCCAGTTTTTTTACCCAGGAAGAGGGTACATTCTGCCAGAAGTAGTACGGAGGCAGATACAAAATGGGCGTTTAAAGGGCTTTTAGATGAGCACAAGAATAAACAAGGAATGGAGGGATGTGTACCATGGACAGGCAGAAGGGATTAGTTTAATTTGGGTCATGTTCAGCACAACATTGTGAGCCAAAGGGCCTATGCTGTTCAGTTCGATGTTCTATAACATAAAGGAAAACAACAACAGAGGTACAGCGGGATCCAGCTGTTTTAGTGCATGAATCACAAAAGCTTAGTGTACAGATACAGCAGTAACCAAGAAGAGTAATGGGATAATATTCTTTATTATGAGAGAAATTCAATATAAAAGTTAGGATGCTATATATACATGGTATTGTTGAAATAACATCTGGAATAGTGTGTGCAGTTTTGATTTCCTTATTGGAGGAAAGATATAAATGCATTGTTGGTGGTTCAGAAGACCTTCACTAGATTCAAGATAATTCATATTAGACTTGAAACTTAATTCTACTTCTTTGTCCACAGATGCTGCCAGTTTCTCCAGCATTTTCCATTTTTGTTTGCTAGTTTGAAGCCTGGAATAAACCTGATGCTAAAAGGTTGGGCTGTCTGGGCTTGATTCCACTGAAGTTTGGAAGAATGAGGTGTGACTTGATTGAAGTGTATAAGATTGTTTTGACAAGGTGTACAAGAAAAAAGATTTTTCCTATTATGGTGCAGGGGACGCTATTTAAAATTAGGGATTGCCTTACGGGAAAAAGATGAGGATTTCTTTTCTGTGTCAAAGGGTCAGGCAATTTTGGAACTATCTGCCTCAAGGCGAATATGTTTTAAGACAGAATTGAATAAATTAGGAAAGACAATCAAAGACTATCAGCATTATATGGGAACGTGGAATTCTAAACACAAACAGAATAATAAAGCTAACTTATTGGACTAAATGGTCTCCTCCAACTTCTAATTCATACGTTTCTTTGTTCATATGATTCTTAGTGCGATTGGAAATAAATAATGATAGAGAGGATCACTAATTATTTTTTATCCTTTAAAATATTTACAATAAAATGTCAGCATGCAATTCCTTTAGCTTCCCTTCCTTTTCTGATTTTGAAGCTCTGAGTCTAGCTGTTTGCCTAGATATTATTTGAGTATGAAATCCAGGTCTAGATCCAAGTAAATGCAGAAAGTTTGCAGTAAAATGATGATGCATATGACATATATTGGACAATTGTTCTTCATACCTGAACAATAAAGGCAAGACAAGAAGATGGAGATTGCACATATGAATAAATATTGACGAGTGACAGAGGGAGGATTTTCATGACTATTTGTCAGAGATTTGAAAGACAGGAAGACATTTTAAATACAGCACACATTTATTTAGGTTAAAACAAGATAGTTCAATTGATTCAAATTAACTGAAGATGCTTACATACAGTGCTTTTTTACAAGTATTCAATAAAGCAAAAATTTGTAGAAATGGAAAATGACTCAAGCTGCAAATCTGTTTACTTGCATGAGTTTGGGTGCCAAGTAATAACCTGCTTTCAAGAACAGAACCAGGAATTATACAAATTAAATCAGGCTGTGTGCTTCCAAATCTAACAGTTACGTGGACGTAAAGGTTACTGACCTTGTTTCATAGAATGTTGACAATTTGGCAGTGGACCCAGCAAGCCAGACACTGGGATATTCTGCTAGGATCCCCACTAATTTTGGAGTTTTATTTATCCTTTAATGAGATATGAATGTCTCTGGTAAGGCCAGTTTTTGTAGGTCATAACTGACCTTGACATGCTGAGGAATTCATTCTGATCAGATGAGGAGAGGTCTCGGCCTCTCTCTTTTGAAACCCTTCAATTGGCCACAACAAAGAGTTTTAGTTCATTTGCAGCATGTAGCTATATGACACTTCAATTAGAACACAATTTGTTTCAAAATGAAAGAGACAATTACAATGTTTTCCTGAGTGAATGGAGAAGAATTTTAATACCCATTAACGCTGACAAAATGATAGAATGAGAAATCAAATGGACACACAAACATGGTATACAGTTTTTAGAAAAGATGGCATTTTTTTAATAAGAAGTTAAAATATATGTAGGGTCACTGAGTCATTACAGTTAAACCTGAAGCCACTGTCATTTAGTTGATGCCTTCAAACATAAGTTCTTGGAGAATAGATGTTTCTCTGATTTCTTTTCTCTCTCATTGCTGCTGGATTTTGTGATGATCAGAAAGAAATACCGAAAGATCTTCCAGTTATTGTTGTTATCAATTCTTTTTTCTTTCTTTCTGCGTACTGCCCAGCCAGGCAGCTACTGAAGTGTAACTAATTTGTGCATTCCCGAGCCAAACTTCATTGTCTTTCCAAGTTGGATAGTTGTAGGAAATCTTTACATATCCAATATGTGCAAACTTTCATTCAAGTGTAAATTAAAACAGGAGATGCAAATTTCTTGATGCCTGACTCAGTTGATTGCTTTTGATATCTTTAAACAAAATGGAATTTCTAATTCAGATGATTTTGCTTATTGCAGATTGTTTTAGAGTCATAGAGATGTACAGCATGGAAACAGACCCTTCGGTCCAACCCGTCCTTGCCGACCAGGTATCCCAACCCAATCTAGTCCCACCTGCCAGCACCTGGCCCATATCCCTCCAAACCCTTCCTATTTATATACCCATCCAAATGCCTTTTAAATGTTGCAATCGTACCAGCCTCCACCACACCCTCTGGGAGCTCATTCCATACACGTGCTACCCTCCGTGTGAAAGAGTTGCCCCTTGGGTCTCTTTTATATCTTTCCCCTCTCACCCTAAACCTATGCCCTCTAGTTCTGGACTCCCCAACACCATGGAAAAGACTTTGTCTATTTATTCAATCCATGCCCCTCATAATTTTGTAAACCTCTATAAGGTCACCCCTCAGCCTTTGATGCTCCAGGGAAAACAGCCCCAGCCTGTTTTGCCTCTCCTTATAGCTCAACTCCTCCAACCCTGGCAACATCCTTGTAAATCTTTTCTGAACCATTTCAAGTTTCACAACATCATGGTCAGGTCATCATAGTAACCATTTTCTGTTCATGTTTTTTGCTTCTTAACAAAAATTATTTTATTAAGGATTACTTGTTTCTACCTCAGGATGGAAGTTGAAAGTGGATAGACTACATTTTACTATTATTATGACACAATCAGTGGGCAGGACAGTTAAGATTCAATCACATTGCTCTGGGTCTAGAGATTTTAGATGTAGATTTCCTTCCCTAAAGGATAGTAGTATAAAAATGTCACACAATCTCCACCAAGAGGGCACATTATAGACCAAAGGTGGGCAAATCTTATCGACTGAGGATTGCATCAGGTTATGGAAATTGTATGTTGGGCCATAAATGCTCAAGAAATGAACACTTTCTATGAACAGTCCTACTCAACGTCATAAATAAACTTTACACTTGTAAGCACGAGTGCTTATAAAAGAAACTATGGCTAAACTTTTAGTTTCTTTCTGAGACTTGCTGGTAGTAATGCCCAAGAGATTGCTGATAGTTCCCACATAACTTGGGAGGGTTGGTAGCTCAACTCCAAAAGTTATCAGCATGCTTCTTGCAAAAAAGGGCATTCACAAGCACTGCTGAAATAAAAAAAACACAAGATGTAAAAATAATAGTGACTTGTAACAGGCAGAATAACATGAGTGAGGGAAAGCACCATCAGACTTTTTCTATAAAAGTGGTTCTCACATCACATCAGTTATGAAGATAGAGAAATTGAGGCTGTTTTCTTGAATAAGAGAAGACTCAGAGGACACTTATAGAGATACACAAAATTATGAGAGGCTGGACAGCATAGACAAAGAGAAATAAAAGAAACAGTAAGCACTTTGAAAAACTCACCATGTCTGGCAGCATTTGTGAAGACAGAAACTTAATATTCTGTGTTTGAGATGACCTTTGTTTGGTGTGACCCTATAAAGAACAACAAAGAAAGAAGAAAATTATAGCACATGATCAGGCCCTTCAGCCCTCAAACCCTGCACTGATCCAAATCCTCTATCTCAACCTTTCGCCTATTATCTAAGGGTCCGTATCCCTCTGCTCCCAGCCCATTTATGTATCTAGATACATCTTAAATTACGCTATGATTCCTGCTTTTACCACCTATGCTGGCAACATGTTCCAGACACCCACTACCCTCTGTGTGAAGAACTTTCCATGCATAACTCCCCTCAACTTTGCCTCTCTCACTCTGAACTCGTGACCTCTAGTATTTGAGTCCTCCACTCTGGGAAAAAGTTCCTTGTTATCCACCCTGTCTCTTCCTCTCATGATTTTATAGGTCTCAATCTCCTTCTTTCCAATGAAAATAATCCTAATCTACTCAATCTCTTCTCATAGCTAGCACCCTCCATACCAGGCAACATCCTGGTGAGCCTCCTCTGCATCCTCTCTAAAGGACCAACATCCTTTTGGTAATGTGGTGACCAGAACTGTATGCAATATTCCAAATGTGGTCAAACCAAAGTCATATACAACTGTAACATGACTTGCCAACTCTTGTACCCAATGCCCCATCCTATGAAGGAAAGCATGGTGTATGCCTTCTTGACCACTCTCCTGACCTGCATTGCCACCTTCAGGGAACAATGGACCCGGATCTCTCTGTACATCAATTTTTCCCAGGGCTTTTCCATTTACTGTATAGTTCGCTCTTGAATTGGATCTTCCAAAATACATCACCTCGCATTTGCCCGATTGAACTCCATCTGTCATTTCTTTGTCCAACTCTCCAATCTATCTATATTCTGCTGTATTCTCTGACAATTCCCTTCACTAACTGCTACTCCACTAATCTTAGTATCATCTGCAAACTTGATAATCAGATCACCTATACCTTCCTCTAAGTCATTTATCCCTGTGGAACACCACTAGTCACAGTTCTCCATTTTGAGAAACTCCATCTAGCTCATACATCCTGGAACCCATGCTACTTCACTTTCTCCATCAGCCTACCATGGGGAAACCTTATCAAATGTGTTACTGAAGTCCATGTATATGACATTTACAGCCCTTTTAAATCAACTTTGTCACTTCCTCAAAGAATTAAATTAAGTTGGTAAGACATGATCTTGCCTGCACAAAATCATGTTGCCTATCACTGATAAGCCTACTTTCTTCCAAACGGGAATAGATCCCATCCCTCAGTATTTTATCCAGTAGCTTCCCTATCGCTGATGTCAGACTCACTGGTCTATAATTACCTGAATTATCCCAGCTACCCTTCTTAAACAAGGGGACAACATTAACAATTCTTCAGTCCTCTGGCACCTCACCCATGCTCAAAGATGCTGCAAAGATATCTGCTAAGTCCTCAGCTATTTCCTCTCTCGCTTCCCTCAGTAACCTTCCTTCTTTGTCCTTAAGTAAGCCAACCCTTTCTCTTGTTACACTCTTGTTCCTTATACATGAATAAAAGGCTTTGGGATTTTCCTTAACCCTGTTTACTAAAGATATCTCATGACCCCTTTTAGCCCTCTGAATTCCTTATTTCAGCTGGTTCGACATTCCTGATATTCTTCCAAAGCTTCATCTGCCTTCAGTCGCCAACATCTTATAAATGCTTCCTTTTTCCTCTTAACTAGTCTCACAATTTCATCTGTCATCCATGGTTCCCTAATCTTGCCATTTCTATTCCTGATTTTCACAGGAACATATCCCTCTACCTGGTGAAGGGGCATCAAATAACCATGCCTTTTAATATATTTGTTACTTTTCAGTTGAGCCCCTCTTTTTGTTTAACACATCATACCTGGCCTCTCAGGATTCTTAGCATCCGCTGATGGAGCTGTACTGCACTGTCTATATCTCTTACACTGTTAACAGTAGACAGCAACTAAACCTTTCAAAACCAGATATAAATGAGACTTTTCATAAACTGATTGGATTGGGTAGGGCATCCTTTACACTGGAACTATTTAAGCAAAGAAACAAAGAACACCTTGGGTAAAAATAATGGACTTGCTCTATGAAGGAGATATGCTCTAAACAGAACCCCGAGAATAAGTCTACCCAGAGAGGTACATGGGCCTTATATAAGGTCAGGTTTATGAACACATTTTGTTGCTTTTGTCCATGAATATAATTCTAGCAAGGTGGGGTACTAGTAAATGTAAAAGAGAGTCCCAACCATCACAAGGGAAGGCTAGCCAGCCTGAAGGTTTCTGAGAACAAAGTACTGAAACTTTAACTTGTCATTGGGAATGTGAGCATTGCCCTTGCACTCAAATAAGCTCACAAACCTGTCTTTTCGAACCACTCTGAGGCCTGAAATATTCACAGTCTTATTTGCTGAAGCTTCCAGAGCATAAAGTTACTAGTCTTTTGCTGGTGAGGAGAGAGAGAGAGAGAGACTGGCAATGTGGAACAGACAGAGAGATAATGGGTGTGGAGTGACAGAGAGAATGAGAGACATTAGATATGGGCAAGAGAGACTGGGGATGGGGTGGGGGAGAGAGAGAGACTGGGTGAGAGCAGGAAAATGATTGGGTTGGGGAGAGGGACCGGTGGTGGAAAAAGGAAAAAAAAGACAGAAGATTGGTGGGGTGGGGGTTGGTAAAGCAGGTACAGGCAGAGTGGGGAGCAAGGGGAGCCAGGGTGGGTATTGGATGAATGAGAAGGAGAGTCAGCGGTTCAAAGGGGAGTCAGGAGATGTATTTGATGAGACATGTGGTCAGTAGGGATCAGCTAAAGGAGAGCTTTTCCCCTCCTCCTCAGTTGTTGGCTCAGAAACCCCAGGCTGTTCCAAAGATTCCAATCTTCAAGTCCCTGAACTGCTGAAAAGTGAACTGAACCAGAGATGATCTTGCTCGGTTCCTGGACTCCTCCACAGCTGCTCTCAGTTTCTGAACAGCTTGTGACATGTCACACAAGTTATTGTCCTGCTTCTCTTTTGTTTTAAATAGTTGCTTATTGTGCATTTAAAAATTTATTTAGGTTGAATGAACAAATATAAGACTGCTGTATCTGCTCATTAGGCTTTCTGATATTGGAATATTTTGAAGACTTTGATCTAGTAAGATGGAGGTGGAATAGGGCTTCTGAAGTCAGGTCTCATCCACTTCATCAACTTTTCATTTCATTTTTGTTCTCTCTTTTCTCATATCTTTTTTCTTTTTTTCTCTTTTTGTTTACTACTTATTGAAAAGCTCAGACAGAGCAATGGGATCGGTGGAGACAAATAGGCCCAGTGCAGACTCATGGCAGTTGATGAGTGTGTCCAGCATGGACTCATAGTGAGCAGCATGTGGGCCCAGCAGAGATTTGTGGCATAAGTGTCAGAGAGAGTTTGGGTTCTCAGCAACTTCTGCATCAACGAGGCGGTCTGAGCACTGATTAATGGCTGCTCCAAAGGAGGTGGACATGGTTTGCCAGTAGCATCTGCCCAGTGCAGATTCATGGAGGTGGCGGCAGTGTTTAGACCCAGCACAAGGCCCTGCAGCATTGTAGCACCTGTATCTGTAAGGTGAGCCCAAAGCAGACTCATGGCAACAGTAGAATTGAGGTTTGGGCTAGTGTAGTACCCAGCAGCATCAGCAGTGTCAGCATTGGCAAGGTCCAGTGAGGGCTCATAGTGGTGAGGGCATTGGTGGAGGTGAGATGGCACCAAAGACGAGCAACTTTCATTCCAGCGGTAGTGCAATGGGGAAGCAGACCTGTGACTGGCCACTAGGCCCATGGCCCACGGTACAGTACATAAAAGGAAGGACCATAAAGTTGAACATTTTTTGTTTTACTTCTTTATTCTACTGCCTTTATATTCTAAGCTTTGGTTAATTTTTCTGTGTTTTAAGAAGTCGTCAGATATTGTTGATACTATACAATATTTTTCACTGTATATTGTTACAAAATACATGTGATAATGAATTAATCAAATAAATAAAGCAAATGAATATATGCAGATATCTTGTTTTCTTTTAAAAATCATGAAGAAAAAAATCTTTAAGTTAATATATGTTGCAAATGGAGACACCAAATCAGTGTATTTTTTCTCACCACTGAGTAAAATCAAGTTTTGTTAATGAAATAAAACATAATTGTTGTGGAGGTAACTGTTTACAGTAAATATAATGCACTGATATCAATTTTATCATACTTACTGAAAAAAGAACAATCTTATCTACACTGCAATGACAGAAGTGTAGCTCATTCACTGTTCTCCTATCTGCTTACTGTCATGTAACTGCTTGCAACCTCCTGTTAGAGAAAGTGATTTGCATGAAGAACATGTAACAACACAAGAGATTAATAATGAGATGAACCAAGAAAATGAAATTAAATGTCTTGTATAAATCCATTCACATATTCAGGTGTAACATTTCTGTTTGCCATTCCACCAATCCTATCCTGAATTTTGAGTATGAGTTCTTAATGCAGCAGATTATATGCAGCTACCTCAATTGAGACACATGAGGGAAGTTCATGTGCATCAACAATTGTACAACAGAGTGGCACCAAAACTCTCCAGCAACTTATTTTTATTCTATTCTGTGCTCAAGGGATCATTTAGCTCAGTTAGTTGAATGACTAGAATGTAGTGCAGAATTAAAGTTAGCAGCACAGGTTTAACCTCTGCACTGGCTGTGGTAGTACCAAATTCATCACCGTACCTGAGGTTTGTGGAGTGGTGTTCCTCAAACTGTAATGATCATTTGCCTCTCTCTCTATATATAATGGATAGAGATACCTATGGTCCTTTGTGAACTGTAGCTTTTTAAAAAAAATTGTCCATGGGATACCAATTGTTGCTGGTTAGGCCATCATTTACTGCCCACCCCGAACTGCGAGTTAAGAATCAATCACATTGATGTCGAGTCACATGTAGGCCAGACCAGGTAAGGTTGGTAGATTTCCTTCTTTAAGGAATATTTGTGAACCAGATGGGGTTTTACAACAACAGACATCTTTCTTTTAGATCTAGACTTTGTTTTATTGAATTCAATTTCACCGACTATGGAACATTAGACTGCGGTTCTGGATTACTAGTCCAGTGATATTGTCACTATGGCATTGCCAATCTACTGTCAATGCTAGGGTCACATTAATGGGGTATGCCTGCTATTTAATTCCTTCAGAATGATCCTTGCAACCCAGAAATGTGGTTCTGGTCATAGAATCCATACAGTGTGGAAGCAGGCCATTTTGCCCATCCAGTACACAACTGGCTCTCCAAAGAACATCCCTCCCACATGCACACCCCCTCCCATACTCCTGTAACCTTGCATTTTCCATGGTTAACCCATCTAGCCTGCACATTCCTGAACACTCTGGGCAATTTAGCATGGCTAATCCACCCAACCAGCACATCTTTGGACTATGGGAGTAAACCAGACCATCCAGAGGAAACCCACACAGACATGAGGAGAACGTGCAAACTCCACACAGACAGTTGCCAGAGGGTGGAATTGAGCTAGGTCCCTGGCATTGTGAGGCAACAGTACTAAACACAGAGCCACTATGCCACCCCTGCCATAGGAAGGATATTTTTAAATTGGAAAGGGTGCATAAAAGATTTATAAGGATGTTGCTGGGACTGGAAGGTTTGAGTTATAAGGAGAGGTTGGATAGGCTGAGATGTTTCTTTCCCTGAAATGTAGGAGGTTTAGGGTGATGGTATAGAGATTTATAAAATCATGAGAAGCATAGTTAAGGTGAATAGTGAACGTCTTTTCTCTAGCGTAGTGACATTCAAAACATAGGCTTAAGGTAAGGGGGAAAAATTTAAAAGGGACCTGAGGGGCAACTTTTTCATACAGAGGGTGAATGGAATGAACTGCCAGAGGAAGTGGTAGAGGCAGGTCCAGTTACAATACTTAAAAGACATTTAGACAGGTAAAGGAAATGTTTAGTGAGATATAGCAAATGGGACTAGTTTAGTCTGAAAAACCTTGTTAGCGTGGAATAATTGGACCAAGGGATTTGCTTCATGCTGTATGGCACGATGGCTCTATAAAAAGAAGATTGCTGAGATATTGATGGAGCTGAGATATTAGAGCAGAAAACTAGATACAATTCTCAGGGAAGCTCCGGAACCCATTGTTTTGCAGGTTCTGTCGGTGTGAACAATTAGCCTCAGTATTGATTAGATTACGTCAAAACAATTAGAAAAAGCACAAGTTTAAAAGGGTCTTGAAGATAATTCCAGGAACGTTAAACCTGAATTCACACCAGTCAGTCACCATTACTATCTCAGAGCTTGTGACATTAGTTGCTCATCTGTGACCCCACTGCGGGGCCATTGATCATTATTCTATCAAAGGATAAGAAGAAGTTGGTTGTTTCGATACTGAGATGTCACTGTGATTGTACACTTCCAAAAACATTGATGATTCCTGAGGAAATGCAGAAGGTAGCTTTTGCTAAAGTTTTTTGCAAACTTTACTTTTGAGATCATTTAAAACAACAACTTGTGTTTATGTAGCACCCACCCTTGACATTGAACCACATAAGCAGATAATAGAATAGAAAATCTAAATGAATTGTCAAAGACGGAATTTTTAGAGGTAGCAAGGTGGAAAAGTGTGTTGTGGGAGGTGGGGGCACGGTAATGACAGGAGTTGGAGCCTTAGTGACTGAAGGTGCAGTCAACACTGGAGGAGCACTTAAAAATTGGTATGATTAAGGTATCAGAATCTGTTATCGTGGAAGATTGTGGGAATGGGGTATAATCAAGGTAGGGAGGGCTTTGGATTGAACTAAAAACACAACTGAAGTCAAAGGTTCAGTGAACACTGGGTGAATGGGACTTGGTAAGTGTAAGAACATGGGTATCAGATATTTGGATGAACTCAAGTTTATACAAGACAGAATCTTGACGTCTTAGCTGAGTGCCTAGCTCACTGCAATATTTGACTCCTATAGACTTGTAGGGGAAAGTGAGGTCTGCAGATACTGGAGATCAGAGTCAAGAGTGTGTTGCTGGAAAAGCACAGCAGGTCAGGCAACATCTGAAGAGCAGGAGAATCGACGTTTCGGGCCGGAGCCCTTCATCAGGAATGAGGCTGGGAGCCACGGGGGTGGAAGATAAATGGGAGGGGGTGGGGCTGATGGGGAAGATAGAGAGTGAACTAGATGGATGGAGGTGGGGGTGAAGGTAATAGGTCAGAGAGGAGGGTGGAGCGGACAGGTGGGAAGGAAGATTGACAGGTGGGACAAGTCATGAAGACAGTGCTGAGCTGGAAGGTTGGTACTGGGGTAAGGTGGTGGAAGGGGAAAATGAGGAAACTGGTGAAGTCCACATTGATGACCTGGGATTGAAGGGTCCCAAGGTGGAAGATAAAGCGTTCTTCTTCCAGGCATCGGGTGGGGAGGGAGTGGCTTTGAAGGAGGCTCAGGACCTGCAGGTCCTCGGCAGAGTGGGAGGGGGAGTTGAAATGTTTGGCCATGGAGTGGTGGGGTTGATTGGTGCAAGTGTCCCGGAGATATTCTTTAAAGCACTCTGCGAATAGGCGTCCAGTCTCCCCAATGTAGAGGAGACCACATCGGGAGCAACGGATACAATCTGGTATGTTCTCCATCCACGAAAACCGACTCAACGCTGACATTTTTTACAAACCCACTGACTCCCACAACAACCTGGATTACACCTCCTCCCACTCTACCTTTTGGAAAAATGGTATCCAGTTTTCCCAATTCCTCCGTCTCTGCCACATCTGCTCCCATGACGACCAGTTCCATCGCAGAGCACACTAGATGGCCTCCTTCTTTAATGCCCGAAATTTCCCTTCCCACATGGTTGAAGATGCCCTCCAACGCATCTCATCCAAGTCCCAAAACTTGCATTCTCCAACCACACCCCTACAACCGCACCAAGGACAGACACTCCCTGATGCTCACCTTCCACTCCACCAACCTCCATATAAATCACATCATCCACCGACATTTCCACCACCTACAAATGGACCCCACCACCAGGGTTAAATTTCTCTCCCCGTCACTATCCGCTCTCCACAAAGACTATTCCCTCCATGACTTCCTGGTCAGGTCCACGCCCCATAACAAGCCACCCTCCCCTCCTGGCACCTTCTCCTGCCACCATAGGAATTGCAAAAGCTGCGCCCACACCTTCCCCCCCACCTCCATCCAAGGCCCCTAAGGATCCTTCCACACCCATCAAAGTTTCACCTGCACTTCCACACATGTCACTTATTGTATCCGTTGCTCCCAATGTGGTCTCCTCTACACTGGGGAGACTGAACGCCTATTCACAGAGCTCTTTAGAGAATATCTCTGGGATACTTGCACCAATCAACCCCACCACTCCATGGCCGAACATTTCAACTCCCTCTCCCACTCTGCCGAGGACCTGCAGGTCCTGGACCTCTTTCATCGCCACTCCCTCACCACCCAATGCCTAGAGGAAAAACGCCTTATCTTCCACCTCAGGACTTTTCAACCCAAAGGCATCAACGTGGATTTCACCACTTTCCTCATTTTCCCCTCCCCCACCTTACTCCAGCGCCAACCTTCCAGCTCAGCACCATCCTCATGACTTGTTCCACCTGTCAATCTTCCTTCCCACATATCGGCTCCACCCTCCTCTCCGACCTATCACCTGTACCTTCACCTCAATCCACCTATTGCACTCTCAGCTACATTCTCCCCAGCCACACACCCCTCCCATTTATCTCTCCACCCCTGAGGCTCCCAGCCTCATTCCTGAAGAAGGGCTCTGGCCCAAAACATCGATTCTCTTGCTCCTCGGATGCTGTCAGGCCTGTTGTGCTTTTCCAGCAACACACACTCTCAACCCATATAGACTTATGGCAACTTTGCACAATATGCATGAAGACTGATGAGCTGGTTCAAAAATTATACGTTAATAATGTCGAGTATCAACGAGTACAATAAGATTAATACATGCAGTAAAATACAAGCTCAGCAGTGGAAAGCATTCTGCTGCCCCTACTGCTGCTGATACATTTGCTATTAGCATAACTGTTTATGCTGACAGGAATTTCTGGGTTCATGCTTGAGCAATTGAGATAAAAAAGGCAGTGATTTTGAGAGAATGTTTTCAACAATGTACACTCTCACCTGCTGAGAGTTTGTTGCCCTGCGTAGTGATACAAAACAATGAAAAAATTATGATTCCCGCAAGCTTAGGCCAACAGCAGTAAATTATCAGAATGAGTAAATGAGCATGATAGCCAGACAGCTCAATAATCTTTCATTTTTGAAGACTAACAGAATGTTGCCATTGAGTGGGGCAGCATAGTGGCTCAGTAGTCAGCCACCATGTCTCGAAACGCCAGGAACCTGCATTTGCTTCCATCCTTGGGCAACTGTCAGTGTGGAGTTTGCACATTCTCCCTGTGTCTGCGTGGGTTTCCTTCAGGTGCTCCATTTTCCTCCGACAATCCAAAGATGTGCAGGTGAGGTGTATTGGCCATGTGAAATTGCCCATAGTGTTCAGGGATGTGTAGGTTAGGTGCATCAGTCAAAGGTAAATATAGGATAATAAAGTAGGGAAATGGAATTGGGTGGATAATAAAGTAGGGAAATGGAATTGGGTGGATTACTCTTCAGAAAGTTGTTGGGGACTTAGTCATAGAGTCATAGAGATGTACAGCATGGAAACAGACCCTTCGGTCCAACTCGTCCATGCCGACCAGATATCCCAACTCAATTTAGTCCTACCTGCCAGCACCCGGCCCATATCCCTCCAAACCCTTCCTATTCATATACCCATCCAAATGCCTCTTAAATGTTGCAATTGTACCAGCCTCCACCACTTCCGCTGGCAGCTCATTCCATACATGTACCACCCTCTGTGTGAAAACGTTGCCCGTAGGTCTTTTTTATATCTTTCCCCTCTCACCCAAAACCTATGCACTCTAGTTCTGGACTCCCCGACCCCAGGGAAAAGACTTTGCCTATTTACCCTATCCATGCCCCTCATAATTTTGTAAACCTCTATAAGGTCACCTCTCAGCCTCCAACGCTCCAGGGAAAACAGCCCCAGCCTGTTCAGCCTCTCCCTACAGCACAAATCCTCCAACCCTGGCAATATCTTTGCAAATCTTTTCTGAATCCTTTCAAGTTTCATAACATCTTTCCGATAGGAAGGAGGCCAGAGTTGCACGCAATATTCCAGCAGTGACGTAACCAATGTCCTGTACAGCCGCAACATGACATCCCAACTTCTGTATTCAATACTCTGACCAATAAAAGAAAGCATACCAAATGCCTTCTTCACTATCCTATCTACCTGCGACTCCACTTTCAAGGAGCTATGAACCTGCACTCCAAGGTCTCTTTCTTCAGCGATACTCCCTAGGACCTTACCATTAAGTGTATAAGTCCTGCTCAGATTTGCTTTCCCAAAATGCAGCACCTCGCATTTATCTGAATTAAACTCCATCTGCCCCTTCTCAGCTCATTGGCTCATCTGGTCAAGATCCTGTTGTAATCTGAGGTAATGCTCTTCACTGTCCACTCCACCTCCAATTTTGGTGTCATCTGCAAACTTACTAACTCTATCTCTTATGCTCGCATCCAAATCATTTATGTAAATGACAAAACGTAGAGGGCCCAGCGCCGATCCTTGTGGCACTCCACTGGTCACAGGCCTCCAGTCTGAAAAACAACCCTCCACCGTCACCCTACCTTTGAACCAGTTCTGTATCCAAATGGCTAGTTCTCCCTGTATTCCATGCGATCTAACCTTGTTAATCAGTCTCCCATGGGGAACCTCGTAGAACGCCTTACTGAAGTCCATGTAGATCACATCTACCACTCTGCCCTCATCAATCCTCTTTGTTACTTCCTCAAAAAACTCAATCAAGTTTGTGAGACATGATTTTCCACACACAAAGCCATTTTGACTATCCCTAATCTGTCCTTGCCTTTCCAAATACATGTACATCCTGTCCCTCAGGATTCCCTCCAACAACTTGGCCACCATCGAAATCAGGCTCACTGGTTTATAGTTCCCTGGCTTGTCCTTACCACCCTTCGTAAACAGTGGCACCACGTTAACCAACCTCCAGTCTTCTGGCACCTCACCTGTGACTATCGATGATACAAATATCTCAGCAAGAGGCCAACTTCTCTAGTTTCCCACAGAGTTCTGATCAGGTCCTGGGGATTTATCCATCTTTACCCGTTTCAAGACATCCAGCACTTCCTCCTCTGTAATATGGACATTCTGCAAGATGTCACCATCTATTTCCCTACAGTCTATATCTTCCATATCCTTTGCCACAGTAAATACTGTTGGGCCAAAGGGCCTATTTCCACACTGACTTTATAAGACAGTCCCTCCATACATGAAATCAATCAAGTGAACCTTGTTTGGAGTGCCTCCAATACCAAAATAAATTTCTTTAGATAAGCAGCCCAGAGTTGGTTACGGTAGTCCAGTTGTGGTCTGATTAGTGCCATGGATAGTGTATTACATGATGAGAATAGTGATTTTTACTCTTGCCCAATGATTAAAGAATTGTATTGGTTATGCTACAGCTTTTCTAGCCTAAACTTGAAACTGTTGCACAGAGAATGGTTCATGGTGCATCTAACTGAGTTTATTGGTTTTATAATGTGGAAAAATATTCTTTTACCCCCAATCTAAGCAAATGAAAATGCTACTAAGGTGCCCCTTACTTGGAAGTTAATGCAGGTCATATAAAAGTGATGCCAAAGCTACAATACAGATTGAAGAACTGGTTCCCAACTGATAGCTCGACCAATTGATCCTTTGCCCAGCTGGTTACTTGTAAAGTGAAGGGTTACACCAAACTGTTACAATGCCCCTGATTCAAAATGACAGCAAAACCTGTTCAGCAGCAGATTAAAATATTTATGTAAAGTAATTTCTGATTTTATGAAATGATTTCTTCTCAGATATGCTGCTGTGAAAGACTTTGGATCAGTTTTATTACAAGATCATAAGATGTTGGAATAGAAGAGTGCCATCGAGTCTGCTCCACCATTTAATGGGATCATGGCTGATCTGACAAACCTGAACTCTATTTTCCTGTCCTTTTCCATAACCCTTGATTCCCTAACGGATTAAGATTAAATTAGATTGCTTACAGTGTGGAAACAGGCCCTTCAGCCCAACAAGTCCACACCAACCCTCCAAAGAGCAACCCACCCAGACCCATTCCCCTACATTTACCCCTTCACCTAACACTATGGGCAATTTAACGTGGCCAATTCTCCTAACCTGCACATTTTTGGACTGTGGGAGGAAACCAGAGCACCCGGAGGAAACCCACGCAGACACAGGGAGAATGTGCAAACTCCACACAGACAGTTGCCTGAGGTGGGAATTGAACCCAGGTCTCTGGCGCTGTGAGGCAGCAGTGCTAACCACTGTGCCACCATGTTGCCCTCTGTCTCTCTCAACTTTGAATAAACATAATGACCCAGTCTTAGCAACCCTCTTCAGAAAACACTTCCACAGATTTACTAGTTGCTGACAGAAGAAATTCTTCCTCACCTCAGTATTAAATGTTCAACACCTTAATCTGCAATTATGCCCTCTGGTCCTAAACCCTCCCAATAGGAGCAACAACCTGTCTTCATCTACTCTGTCAAGTCCCCGAAGAATCTCATATGTTTCAATACAGTCATCTCTCATTCTTCTAAACTCCAATGAGCCCAATGTACTCAATCTCTCTTTATAAGGCAGTCTCTCCATACATGGAATCAATCAAGTGAACCTTGTTTGGAGTGCCCCCAATGCCAAAATACATTTCCTTAGATAAGGGGCCCAGAACTGGTCACAGTTGTCCAGTTGTGGTCTGACTAGTGCCTTAGACTGTGTTAGTAAATCTTTCCTACATTTATAGTCCATTCCCTTTGATATAAAGGCAAAATATCATTTGCCTTCCACCTGCTGAACTTGGATGCTAGTTTTTTGAATTCATGGACAAAGAGTCCAAAACCTCCTGTTTGTAACTTTCTGCAATCTTTCTCCATTGGAATAATGTTCAGCCCCTTTAATCTGGATGTAAGATTTCTCGATGAGGTGGAAGGTTCATTTTATGACATTTTGTTACCATGCTGGGTAATATCATCAGTGAGCCTCCGATGATGTGCTAGTGTTATGTCCCGCTTTCTATTTATATGTCTTGGTTTCTTTGGGAGGGTGATATCATTTCCAGTTATTTTTCTCAGAGGATAGTAGATGGGGTCCAAATTGATTGGTGGTGTTCTGGTTAGAATGCCATGCTTCTGGAAATTCTCGTGTGTGTCTCTGTTTAGCTTGTCCTAGGATGGATGCATTGTCCCAATCAAAGTGGTGTCCTTCTTCCTCTGCACGTAAGGATACTAGTGATAGCGGATCATTTTTTGTGCCTAGTTGCTACTCGTGTAACCTGGTGGCTATTGTTCTGCCCATTTGTCTGATGTAGTGTTTGTTGCAGGCCTTGCACGGACATTTTGTAAATGACATTTGTTTTACTGATTGTTTGTATAGGGTCTTTTAGGTTCATTAGCTGCTGTTTAAGTGTGTTGGTAATTTGTGGGCTACCATGATGCCATAATGTCTGAGTAGTCTGGAAATCGTTTCAGAAATATCCTTGATGTAAGGTAATGTGGCTAGAGTTTCTGGGCACGTTTTGTCTGCTTGTTTGGATTTGTTGTTGAGAAACTTGTGGATTGTGTTAATTGGGTATCTGTTCTTCTTGAATACGCAGTATATGTGTTTTTCTTCTGCTCTTCGTAGTTCCTGGGTGCTGCAGTGTGCTGTCGCTCATTGAAATAGTGTCCTGATGCAGCTCTGTTTTTGACTGTTGGGCTGATTGTTTCTGAAGTTAAGTATTTGGTCCATGTGTGTTGTTTTCCTGTAAATGGTAGTTTGAAGCTCCCCACGCACTGTTCGCTCTACTGTGACATCTAGGAATAGGATTTTGTTGTCATTCTCTTCCTCTTTTGTGAATTTTATGCCATTAAGGGTGTTGTTGATGGCGTTGTAAGTTTCCTCTAATTTGTTTAGTTTTGTGATGAAGGTATCATCCACATAGCGGACCCAAAGTTTGGTTTGGATAGTTGGGAGGGCGGTTTGTTCGAGCCTCTGCATTACTGCTTCTGCTAGGAACCTTGATACGGGTGATCCCATACATATTCTGTTGATTTGTTTGTAGGTCTTGTAATTGAATGTGAAGTGGGTGGTAAGGCACAAGTCCACTAGCTTGGCAATGTTATTTTTGCTGATGAAGTTGGTGCTCTCAGGTGTTTGTGTTTTTGGTCCTTCTAGTAGTGCAGTGTTTCTTTTGCCAGGATGATGTTAATTGTTGTGAACAGGGCCGTTATGCCAAAAGAGACCATTATTTCATCTTCTTCTATCTTGGTGTTTTTGATGGTGTTCAGGAATTCTTGGGAGTGAATGGAGTGACGTGAGTCTTCTACTTGGCATTTTAGTTTTTGGTGGAGTTCCTTGGCTAGTCTGTATGTCAGTGTTCCAGGTAGTGAGACTATGGGTCTGAGGGGAGCTCCTGATTTGTGCACTTTAGGTAATCCCTAGAAGCATGGCATGTTGGATCCATTTGATTTCATTTTTTGATACATCAAGATGAAGGAGACCACTTTGAATAGGACAACACATCCACCCTAGGACAAGCTAAACAGAGACACACACGAGAATTCCTAGAAGCATGGCATTTTAACTGGAACTCCATCAATAAACACATCGATTTGGACCCCATCTACTATCCTCTGAGAAAAAGAATCAGAAATGATATAATCCTCCCGACGAAACCAAGACACATAAATAGAAAGTGGGACATAACACCAGCACTTCATCGGAGGCACACTGATGATGTTACCTAGTATAGTGATGAAACAACTGAAAACTAACCTTCCAGCTCAATGAGCAAACTTACACCCAGAGCCTCAACCTGTGCTACAAATCTTCTCAGAAATTGCTAGCCCCTTTAATCTCCCTGCCAAAGTGCATAACCTCTCATTTCTCTGCAATATATTCCAACTGCCAAGTTATGACTCTGTGACTCTAAGTTGATTAATTTCTGTTAAGCTTGTACCCATTTCCTTAATCAGTGTTTTGCTTGTGATATCAGTTTTTCATTGTACTGGGCGCAGGGTTGGACCATTTGTACATTTGGTGGTAAGGTAGCAATGGTTATACCCTGTCCTGTAAATTTTTCCATAATACTCAATAATGAAAGCAAAGTTTTCTCTTTGTACTATATATTCCTTATTTCTTGGACCTCCTAAGTGAGAATGTCATAAAACAGAATTTGCTGGAAAATCTCAGCAGGTCTGGCAGCATCTGTGGAGAGAAATCAGAGTTAATGTTTTGGGTCCAGTGACCCCTTTACAGGACTAATAATAACTAGCAAAAGGATTATTTTTATACAGAAGATGGAGAACCTCTAATTATCTACAGCCAATTCTGAAGAAGGGTAACTACACTTGTAATGTTAACTCTGGTTTGTTTCAGATTTCCAGATCTTTTGTTTTTTTTGTTTAATGTAATAAGTTGGTGTGATGCCAACTGAATTACGAGTGCTCTCCTAGCATTTGCAAGTATCCTGCAAGTAATTCTGCAACTGCACAGAGAATCTCACTCATGCCACATTGTTAAATAGTTGACTGCAGCATCGTTATTGAAAATCTGTTAAAAATAAATTTGTGATTTGAATGATTATAAATAGTCAAAATACCACAAACTCACCTGGTCCCCAGTGCATAAATAAGTATGGTATTGCACTAAGCTATATCAATGAGAAGGATCCAGATTAAATTCACTTATTTTAACCTTGAAGAGTGTTGGAAGCACTATAATTGACATTAGTGCTTCAGCTGCCACAGATTTCAATTCCATTGCAGCCAATATTCAATGCAAGCAATTTAAGGGTTCTTCTTGCAGGAAGACTTACTTCCGATATAGAATTGCTGCAATCTGTAATGTGTTCAAAAGAGTACATTGATCTGATAGGAAAATGCAATATAATGGGATTATAAGGCAACCTTACAAAAACATTAAGTATAAACTTCATGCACTATTCTGCATTGGGTTAAAAATCAACAGCACTCCTGAAATTTTGAAAAGTAAAATCACAAGCAGGGTTCTCAATATATTGGAAACCAGCAATTTATCCTTCAAGTTGTGCCAGACAGAGGTTTTGTTAAAGGTTTAAAAAATGTTCACAACTCATTATCTTACCAGATACTACCTGGCTTACTATATAAACACATCCCACCACACAAATGCTCAACTCCAAAATAATATCTACACTTGCAGTTCAGCCACTACTTCAGCAGCTTACATTTTTATTAGATTAGATTAGTGACAGTGTGGAAACAGGCGCTTTGGCCCAACAAGTCCACACCGACCCTCCGAAGAGCAACGCACCCAGACCCATTTCCCTACATTTACCCCTTCACCTAACACTGCGGGCAATTTAGCGTGGCCAATTCACCTAACCTGCAGATTTTTGGACTGTGGGAGGAAACCGGAGCACCCAGAGGAAACCCACGCTGACATGGTGAGAATGTGCAAACTCCACACAGACAGTTGCCCAAGGCAGGGATTGAACCCGGGTCTCTGGCGCTGTGAGGCAGCAGTGCTAACCACTGTGCCACCACTAATGACACAACAATGACAAAAAATTATTGTTTTATCACAATTTCAATCGGCTCCATTTCCCAATTTCTATAACCTTTTCAACTTTATCTGTGACTTGTCTGATGTTCAGCTCGGGTACCTTTGATTATGTTCATTGGGAAATTATTCGGATGAAAACTAACTGTTCCAGTCAGAAAATACATATATTTTGAGAATTTGAAAAGTAAGTAACCGAAGAGTTAGATGAGTAAAGATGATTGCATTGCTGAAAATGCTGCACAAGCTTAAAATAGACTATTTGGTTCCAATATTGAACTTTCATTGATTCAATTGACATGGAAACTGAATCCAGTTTGAATTCATGTAAGTTAGTCTTTGCAAAGACCCTTGTACCTAGGTGCTAGCAATGTGAAGCTTTCATGAATGCTATCAGCTGAAGAGTATATTGTCTTATGTTTTAATAAGTACTGGCAATGATAATTCATTTACCAGCTACACATTGAAAAGAAAATGAAAAGCCCTATGTTTTTTTCCAAGACATGATGGTGAATGGCTTGGAGATGAACTTGCAGCTACTGGTGTTCCCAGGTATCTGCTTTCCTTGTCCCTGTGAGTCTGGAAGCTGCTGTGATTACAGTGCAACCTCTAGATGATAAACACTGCATATCAGCGATGAAGGGAGTGAACATGTAAGGCATTAGTTAGGGTGTCAATCAAGCAGGCTGCTTAGTCCTGGATAGTATTGAGCTTCTTGGCTGATGTTGCAGCTGCCCTCACCATGAAGAATAGTGAGTATTCCTTTTGCATTCCTAACTTGTGGCTTGTAGATTGAGGTCAGGTTTTGTGGAGTCAGGAGATAAGTTACTCACTGCAGTATTCTAAACTGCTGATCTGTTCGTGTAGCCACTGTTTAGCCATTTATATTGCTAATCGGTTCCATTTGTGGACAATGGTAACTCCCAAGACGCAGATTTGTTGGATTCAGTGGTGGAAATGCCATCGAGAGTACTAATATCTGGATTATTCCCAGTGCTACGAGCTAGTGAGGGCAGGAATAGGAGGATAGAGCAGATGAATGTATGGCTGAGGAGCTGGTGTATGGGAGAAGGATTCACATTTTTGGATCATTGGAATCTCTTTTGGGGTAGAAGTGACCTGTACAAGAAGGATGGATTGCACCTAAATTGGAAGGCGACTAATATACTGGCAGGGAAATTTGCAAGAGCTGCTCGGGAGGATTTAAACTAATAAGGTGTGGGGGGGGGGAGGGGGGACCCAGGGAGATAGTGAGGAAAGAGATCAAGTTGAGACTGGTACAGTTGAGAACAGAAGAGAGTCAAACAGTCAGGGCAGGCAGGGACAAGGTAGGACTAATAAATTAAATGGCACTTATTTCAATGCAAGGGGCCTAACAGGAAAGGCAGATGAAGTCAGAGCATGGTTAGGAACATGGGACTGGGATATCATAGCAATTACAGAAACATGGCTCAGGGATGGGCAGGAATGGCAGCTTCATGTTCCAGGATACAAACGCAACAGGGAGGGTAGAAAGGGAGGCAAGAGAGGAGGGGGAGTGGCATTTTTGATAAGGGTTAGTATTACAGCTGTGCTGAGGGAGGATATTCCCGGAAATACATGCAGGGAAGTTATTTGGGTGGAACTGAGAAATAAGAAAGGGATGATCACCTTACTGGGAATGTATTATATAACCCCTAATAGTCAGAGGGCAATTGAGAAACAAACTTGTAGGGGATCTCAGCTATCTGTAAGAATAATAGGGTAGTTATGGTGGGGGTTTTTACTTTCCAAACATAGACTGGGACTGCCATAGTGTTAAAGGTTTAAATGGAGAGGAATTTGTTAAGTGTGTACAAGACAATTTTCTGATTCAGTATGTGGATGTACCTACGAGAGAAGATGCAAAACTTGACCTACTCTTGGGAAATAAGGCAGGGTAGGTGACTGAGGTGTCAATGGGGGAGCACTTTGGGGCCAGTGACCATAATTCTATTAGATTTAAAATAGTGATGGAAAAGGATAGACCAGATCTAAAACTTGAAGTTCTAAATTGTAGAAAGGTCAATTTTGATGGTACTAGGCAATAACTTTTGAAAGCTGATTGGGTCAGATGTTCGCAGGAAAGGGACAGCTGGAAAATGGGAAGCCTTCAGAAATGAGATAACGAGAATCCAGAGAAAGTATATTCCTGTCAGGGTGAAAGGAAAGGCTGGTAGGTATAGGGAATGCTGGATGACTAAAGAAATTGAGGGTTTGGTTAAGAAAAAGAAGGAAGCATATGAAAGGTATAGACAGGATAGATCAAGTTAATTCTTAGAAGAGTTTAAAGGAAGTAGGAGTATACTTAACAGGAAAATCAGGAGGCAAAAATGGGACATGAGACAGCTTTGGCAAACAGAGTTAAGGAGAATCCAAAGGGCTTTTAAAAATACATTAAGGACAAAAGGGTAACTAGGGAGAGAATAGGGCCCCTCAAAGATCAGCAAGGCGGCCTTTGTGTGGAGCCGCAGAAAATGGGGGAGATACTAAATTAGTATTTTGCATCAGTGTTTACTCTGGAAAAGGATATGGAAGATATAGACTGTAGGGAAATAGATGGTGACATCTGGCAAAATGTCCAGATTACAGAGGAGGAAGTGCTGGATGTCTTGTAATGGGTAATGGTGGATAAATCTCCAGGACCTGATCAGGTGTACCCGAGAACTCTGTGGGAAGCTAGAGAAGTGATTGCTGGGCCTCTTGCTGAGATATTTGCATCATCGCTAGTCGCAGGTGAGGTGCCGGACTTATACACTTAATGGTAAGGTCCTAGGGAGTATTGCTGAACAAATAGACCTTGGAGTGCAGGTTCATAGCTCATTGAAAGTGGAGTCACAGGTAAATAGGATAGTGAAGAAGGCATTTGGTATGCTTTCTTTTATTGGTCAGAGTATTGAGTACAGGAGTTGGGATGTCATGTTGCGGCTATACAGGACATTGGTTAGGCCACTATTGGAATATTGCGTGCAATTCTGGTCGCCTTCCTATCGGAAAGATGTTGTGAAACTTGAGAGGGTTCAGAAAAGATTTACAAGGATGTTGCCAGGGTTGGAGGATTTGAGCTATAGGGAGAGGCTGAACAAGCTGGGGTTGTTTTCCCTGGAGCGTCAGAAGCTGAAGGGTGACCTTATAGAGGTTTACAAAATTATGAGGGGCATGGATAGGATAAATAGGCAAAGTCTTTTCCATGGAGTTGGAGAGTCTGAAATTAGAGGGCATAGGTTTTGGGTGAGAGGGGTAAGATATAAAAGAGACCTAACGGGCAACCTTTTCACAGAGTGTGGTACAGATATGGAATGAGCTGCCAGAGGAAGTGGTGGAGGCTGGTACAATTGCAACATTTAGAAGGCATTTGGATGGGTATATGTATAGGAAGGATTTGAAGGAATATGGCTGGGTGCTGGCAGATGGGACTAGATTGGGTTAGGATATCTGGTTGGCATGGACGGGTTGGACTGAAGGATCTGTTTCCATGCTGTACATCTCTATGACTCTATGACTCTATAACTGAAGATGATCAGGCATGGGACATGTCCTGGAGTTGAGATACTTGGTCTTGAACAACCATGACAATATTCCTATGTGCCAGGCATGACTCTAACCAGTGGAGAGACTTCCCCTGATTTACACTGACTTCAATTTTGCTGGGGTTCCTTGATGCCACACTTGGTAAAATGCTGCTTCGGTGTCAAGGGGAGTCACTCTCACCTCAACTCCAGACTTTAATTATTTTGATCTTGTTCATAACGAAGCTTTAATTAAGTCAGGAGTTAAGTGGTCATGCCTGAGCACAGGGTGAGCATCAGTGGGTTCGTTATTGTTCAACATTTGTTCGCCCTGTTGATGACATCATCTTTCACTTGCTGATGACTGACTGTGGATTGATTGTGCTGTATTTGGTCCAATTGGATAAGTCCTAGTTTTCCTGCATAGGATATACCTCGGCAGTTTTTTGCTTTTTTTAGTAAATGCCGGTGTTCTAATTATAATGCAACAGCTAGCCTCGGGGTATGGATAGTTCTGTCAAGCTTTTAGTACTTGACAGAATGTTGTCAGCGCCAACAGGCTTTGTGGTACCCAGTGCCTCCAGCTGTTTCTTGTTGCCTCATGGAATGAATAGTATTGCCTGAAAATTGGTATCTGTGACTATGGGCACCTGAGGAGAAGGCCATATTGGATAGTGTATTTCAGACCTTTGGCTGAGTAAGGTTGCAAATGCCTCAGTCTTATTTCTTTACATTAATCCAATAAAGACATTAGAAAAAGATATGCTGGACTCGCTCATCATTAAAGGTGGGGATGACTGTGCACTCCTTCCTCCGGTGAGTTGTTTAATTGTTTATCACCATGCATGACTGGATGTGGCAGCCTGGAGATCTTAGAACTGATCCATTGATTATGGGATCACTTAGCCCTGTATATTTCATGCTGCTTTTGCTATTCAAAATACATATAGTCCTGTGTTGTCAGGTCACTGGTGTGACACCTCACTTTTAGGTACATTTGCTTCTGCTCTTAGCATGCTTGTACTTTTAATTGCACACAGTTGATCCCCTGGCATGATGCTCATGGTAGGGTGGGAGATATGCTGAGCAATGAGGTTACAGATTGTGGCTGATATCACACAGCGCCTCATGGGTGCTAGATCTGTTCAAAATCTATCCCTTGTTAGGTCCATGCCCCCCACCAACTGACCCTCCACTCCTGGCACCTTCCCTTGCCACCGCAAGAGGTGTGAAACCTGCGCCCACACCTCCCCCAACACCTCTATCCAAAGCCCCAAAGGATCCTTCCACATCCAGCAGAAATTGTCCTGCACATCCAAACACCTCATCTACTGTGATCATTGCTCTCAATGTGGTCTCTTCAACATTGAATAAACAGGATGCCAACTTGTGGAACTTTTCAGGGAACATCTCTGGGACCCACGCACCAAACATCCTCGCCACCCGATGGCAACCACATCAACGCCTCCTCCCACTGCGCCAAGAACATCCTGGGCTTTCTCCACCGGCAAATCCAAGCCATTTAACGTTTGGAGGAACACCGCCTCATCTTCCACTTTGGACAATCCAACTGCATGGCATCAACATCGATTTCACCAGTTTCCTCATCTTCCCTCCCTCCACCTCATTCCAAATTCAACCGTCCAACTTGGCACCGCCCACTTGAACTGTCCTACCTGTCCATCTTCCTTCCCACCTATCTGCTCCAACCTCCCCTCTGACGTATCACTATCACTCCACCCCACCTCCATCTTCCCTACACCTTCTCAGCTACCTTCCCCCCAGCCCCACTCTCACTCTCCTATTTATCACTCAGCCCCCTCCCCCTCCCACATTCCTGTTGATGGGCTCATGCTCAAAATGCGATTCTCCTGCTCCTCAGATGATGTTTGACCTGCTGTGCTTTTCCAGCACCACACCTTTTAAGTCTATCCCATTTAGCAAGGTGATAGCACATGCAAGACAGTGTACTGCATCGTTATTGCAAAGATGGGACTTATTCTTTATTAGAACTGAGTAGTGGCCACACTTACTGACACGATCATGGACAGATGTGATTTGGGGATGCTGGTGTTGGACTGGCATGTACAAAGTTAAAAATTACACATTTTTAAACTGGTGTTATGTGTTTTTTAACTATGGGCAGATGTGTCTGCCACAAGTAAGTTGATGAGGATGAGGTTAAGTACATTATTCCCTCTTGTTGGTTCCTTCATCATCTGCCTCAGACCTAGTTCAGTAGCAATATCCTTTAGGGCTTTATAAGTTTGGTCAGTAGTGGAGTTTTCGAGAGACTTTTTTATGATGCACTTAATTGTTTCCCTATTTTCTATGCCTTACCAGCCTCAGTGCTTCTTCCAATTGGTGTTCAATATGGAGCAGTACTGTTTCATCAATTGGGTAGTAGTTGATAATTAGTAGGAAGTTGCCCATGTTGGACCTGATGTCATGAGACTTAATGGAGTGCCGAGGCAATCTTGAGCACTCTAAGAGTCGGTTGCTCCTGATTGTCTACCATTGTGTTACCACCTCTGCTGGGTTTGCATGATAATGGGACAAGATATATCCAGAGAAAGTTATGGTATAGTTGAGGACATTATGTTAAGGTATGATTGTATGAGTATGACTATATCATTCTGGTGCTTGACTAGTCTGTGAAACAACTCTCCCAATATTGCCACAAGTCTCAGATGTTAGGAGGGAAGACTTTGCAGGTTTGACAGGGGTGGGTTTGCTCTCATTAATTCCACTGTCTTGGTCAATGCTGGATGGTTCACCAAATTTCATTCCTTACTTTAGACGTTGTGGTGTTTTGATACAACTAAGTGGCCTGTAAGGCCATTAAAAAATGGTTAAGAGTTAACCATATCGTAAAGGGCCTAGAATCATGCAGGTAAGAGGTGAGGGAAGGAACAGTAGATTTTCTTCCCTGAAAGACTTTAGTGAAATCGTTAAGTATTTACGAGAACCAACAGCTGTTCCATGTTTGCTATTAAACTAATTCCAGTTTTATTAAATGAGTTCAATTTTTTCCATCTCCCATAGTAATATTTGAACCCATGTCCTCAGAGCATTGATCTGTATCTTTGTATTCTTAGTCTAAATTGTCCCGTAGTCTCCAGTAATGCGCAGTCTAGGTGCGTTAGCCATGGTAAATGCAGAGCTACAACGATAGGGTCGGATAGTCTTTGGAGGGTTGACTCAATGAGCCAAATGACCTCTTTTCACACTTTAGGGATTCTATGATTCTAGTCCAATGGCATTATCAGTGTGCTATTGCTACGTCAGCAGGACAAATTGTGAGTTAATTCCTGAGTTAAAAATGTTTCTACCATGTGGCAAAGAATTCACGAAGGCTCCTCCAACAATACCTTCCAAACACATGATCTCTTATCAGATCGAAAGACACAGGCAGCAGAAGCATAGAAACACCAAAACCCGCAAGGTCCACTCCAAACCTCACATTACCCTGTCTTGGAATTTTAGGATTGTTCCTTAGTTGTCAATGGGTTGAAAGCCTGGATGACCCTCCCTAGGAACACTATGCATGCCTTTACACCCTGATGGACTGCAGCAGATCACCATCATCTTCTTAAGGGCAAGTTAGGGATAGACAAGCAATGTCAATATGAATTTTAAAAAGTCCCTTCCTTGGCTTTGCTATTCAGCAAGGCAACATTTTTTGCATCAAGATAAGCATTCAAAACTGAATGTGCTAATGTGTTATTTCTTAATACTTATTCATACCTGGTTTCTGTAAAAGGTGAACTTCATGGAGTGCTCTGAGGTGATACAGCCTTCATAGACTTCTCTGAAGTGATGCAGCCTTGATTTGATATCCCAGTCAAATTCTCTTTGTTGCCACAATTTTGTCAGCAGCTGATTTCTTTTTCATGGTTTTCACATCTCTGCTCATCAGTTGCAATTATGGTTTTGTTTTCCAATTTTGGATTTCTTAAATCCTAATGCATTGCTGTCTCTTGATTTTTAAGTACTAAAAATAAAACTATCGAGAGGTGCACATTCCCTGACTTGTCCCATCATCACAGAAAAAAAGCCCTAACTTGTGTCAGTTATCCAAATCCAATCTTGAGAATTGTGTTTACTGAGTTATTTTCATAATCATTTCAGATTACTAACAATCAATTATCATTTCGAAGTTAATCTAAAGATTGTTATGAATCTTGCCTGCTGTTCTGATTTATTTCTAACATTCAACCTGTGGCACAATCCTGCTTAGCTTGTCTGTTCATGCACTCTTATTACTCAGTTGCAGAGATGGACACAGTCTAATCAAGCTGTTTGTAAGATGCACAAATAGTTTGTTAGCATCGACAGTTAAAAAAAAAACATATATTCTGGTGAGAAAATCAAGAATAAGGGAGTAAAATCAATACTCCCTGTAATTTGCACAACAATCTGAATTTTCCTAAGTGGGTCACACACAAATCAGTTTTGTTACATCTCCTTTTGCACAGCTGTATGCAAAAAAAGGGCTTTAATAAGACACCAGTGTATCTCCTAGAGGATACTTTAGAGGAATCTTCCAAATCAAATTTTTGAGGTAAGAGCAAACCCCAGTTACCTGCTGCTCCTGAGCCACATATGGATCTTTAGCACTTCATTTGAATCACTCTAATATGAAAACAATCTTTAAAAAAATGAAGGAGAATTAAGCACTATGCTTTTATTGTCAGGGTTAAAAGTTCAGCTTCCTACTGCAGTTTGAATGATTATTTTAATGAAAAAAACATTGATTCCATCTGAAGCTTCTCAATTATCATTGCAACACTATGGTGATGGATAATAATTTTGGTTCAAGAACTAAGTTTCATCTTTGTGATGAAGGTTGTTTCAACTATAGCTAAAATAATAAATTACATTAAATTCTTGTTAGAAGCTTTTCAAATTACAGAATCTTAATTTTATGTACCTTAAGTTAGAGCTTATATGAAAGATCACTTTATGAACAAATCTACAGCAAAAATAGTCAAAAAACATGAAAATTCACAGTTTTGATTTTCTTCTCTTACTACACAGTCAGTTTTATTTATTATTTATGCAAATTATGCTTTTTATCAGTGATTCTTGGTGATTTGCCATATATTTAGTTTACAAATGACAAATTTTCATCTACATCTCCCAAAAGATTTTGTTTTAGGCATTTTTTTTAAAAAGATTCTTCAGGTTAATAAGAGATTGCTAAATCTTGGGGAAGAGCATCAAGGGCTTGGGAGCAAAAGTAGAAAAATGGAATTCAGGAATAATTAGCTATGATCAAGCTGAACCCAAGAGACTCTTTTTATTTAATGTTTAACTACAACACACTTTCCTTTATATAGCTCTTTAAACACAGGAAAATGTCACTTCATAAAAATAAATACTGAACATAATTTGACTGAGCTAAGAAAGGAGACATTAAGATAAGCAAAAGCATGGTTCATCATAGAATCCCTACAGTGTGGAAACAGGCCGTTTGGTCCAATAAGTCCACACCGACCCTAGGAAGAGTAACCCACTCAAACCCATTCTCCATCCTATATTTACCTCTGACTAATGCACCTAATCTAGGCATCCTTGAGCACTAAGGGCAATTTAGCACGGCCAATTCACCTAAGGTGCACATCTTTGGACTGTGGAAGGAAATCCAAGCAGATACAGGGAGAATGTGCAAACTCCACATAGACAGTCGCTTGAAGGCAGAATTGAACCTGGGTCCCTGGTGCTGTGAAGCAGCAGTGCTAACCACTTAGCCACCATGCCACCCTCTGGTTCAAAATGTCAGGTTTAGAAAAGAGGCAGATAAAAAGATGCAGAGACATTTAGGGAGTCAATTCTAAGCCTTAAAACCGAGGTGACTGAGCATATGATCTGCTAGCAGTAAAGTGAAGAAAATCAAGAATTTGTAAGAGGCCAGAATTGAGGGAGTTCTAAGATCTCAAGGAAGGTGTCTGGAAGTTCAAATGTTTCTGAATGTATATAATAAATTACTCATATCCTGCCCCTTGTTTTTCAGTTGGTAGGTGTTTGAATCTGACAAGGAAATTATTTTTTAAAATCCAGTCAAGAAGGAAGGTAATGTTGGTTAATTTTTCATTAATAAGGTTAGTGCCATGTTCTTATGTCCTTCAATGACCAGAAATATCAGTGATCAATCCTACTATCTCACTATTTTATTTAAATGAATCCTTCGGTTGGAATTCATCCACAGTAGCTCATTTGGCCCCTACAACCTGTTGCACCAATCAACCAATCAAGACTGATCTACTCCGGCCTCAACTCCCATTTCCTGTCTGATTTCTGATACTTTTGGTCAAACGTCTACCTGCCTCTGTCTTTAAATTATTCAATGGCCTTGTCCTCACTGCGACATGGAGAAGAGAGGTCTAGAGACTCATTCCTATCTGACAGAGAAGAAGAAAATTCTCTTGCTCTCCATTGATTTCCATCTTAAATGAAAGACAACTTATTTTCAAATTGCATCCTCTACTCTAGTATCTCCTGCAGTGGGAGACAATCTTTCAACATTCAACCTGTTAAATCTCCTCAGGACTTTATACATTTTGATAATATCTCCTCTCATTTTTCTAAACTCCAATGGATATCGGCCCAAACTGTTTTCAGAACACAGCTATGAGTCAGTTGAGTGAGCTTATTTTGAACTGCTTACATATTATATATTTATTTATCTTAATGAAGACCCTTGAGGACTATAAATCAAGCAGAATGAACTTAAATAAGAAATTAGGAGGGTTAGAACAAGCCATGAAGTGTCCTTGGCAAGTAAGATTAAGGACAATCTCAAAGTATTTTATAAGAATATCAGGAGCAAGAGAGTAGTAGGGGAATGATAGGTCCACTTAAGGACAAAGGATAACATGTATACATGGGACCAGAGGAAGTGAGTGAGGTCCTTAATGAGAGTCAAAGAGATGTATAGCACAAAAACAGACCCTTTGGTCCAACTCATCCATACTGACTAGAGAACCCAACCTAATCTAGTCCCACCTGCCAGCACCCGGCTCCTATCCTTCCAAACCCTTCCAGTTCATATACCCATCCAGATGCCTTTTAAATGTTGCAATTGTACTAGCTTCCACCACTTCCTCTGGCAGCTCATTCCATACACGTACCACCCTCTGTGTGAAAAAGTTGCTTCTTAGATCTCTTTTATATCTTTCCCCTCTCACCTTAAACCTATGCCCTCCAGTTCTGGACTCCCCCACCCCAGGGAAAAGACTTTGTCTATTTATCCAATCCATGCCCCTCATGACTTTATAAACCTTGATAAAGTCACCCCTCAGAGACGCTCCAGAGAAAACAGCCCCAGCCTATTCAACCTTTCCTTATAGCTCAAATCCTCCAACCCTGGCAACTTCCTTGTAAATCCTTTCTGAACCCTTTCAAGTTTGACAACATCTTTCCGATAGGAAGGAGACCAGAATTGCACGCAATAATCCAACAGTGGCCTAACCAATGTCCTGTGCAACCGCAACTTGACCTCCCAACTCCTGTACTCAATACGCAGACCAATAAAAGAAAGCATACTAAATGCCTTCTTCACTACCTATCTGTCTGTGGTTCTACTTTCAAGGATCTATGAACCTGCACTCGAAGGTCTATTTGTTTGCAATGCTCCCTAGGACCTTACCAATAAGCGTATAAGTCCTGCTAAGATTTGCTTTCCCAAAGTGCAGTACTTCGCATTTATCTAAATCAAAGTCCATCTGCCAATCCTCGGCTCATTGGCCCACCTGATCAAGATCCCATTATAATCTGAGGTAACCTTCTTCGCTGTCCACTACACCTCCAATTTTGCACTTTGCAAAGGACATGGATGATGGAAAGATTAAGGAAGGATATGTTGAAATCAAGAAAGACGAGGTGTTAGGAGGCTTGCAAACATTAAAACTGATAAGTTCCCAGGACCCGGTGGAAATTATTTCAGGATACTGAAGGAGGCAAGGGATGAGATTGCTGGGGACTTGATCTTTATATCCTTTTCAGTTGCAGGCAAGGTCCCAGAAGACTGGAGAATAGCCAATGTTGTTCTTTTGTTTAAGAAGGACAACAAGGATAATCCAGAACATTATAGGCTTGTGAGTCTTACATCAGTGTTTGGGAAATTATTGACCAGATTTGACCACATTTGGAGAAGAATTATTAGCGGCCGGCAGCACGACTTTATGGCTTTATCACAAAACTGTTTTTTTTGTGGAAACAACAAAGAAGGTTAACGATGGTGCTATAATGAATGTTGTCTATGTGGACTTCACTAAAGCATTTGCCAAGCGCCCTCATGGTAGGCCGGTCCAGAGGTATAAGTCACATGGGATCCATGGTGAGTTTACAAGTTCGATACAAATTGCCTTGGTCATTGAAGACAGGGCTATGGGAGGTTGTTTTTCTGACTGGAAATCTGAGACCAGTGGTACTCTGCAGGGATCAGTGCTGAGGCCTCTGTTTTTGCAATTATATGTATAAATAATATGGATGAAAATGTAGATGGTCTGATTAGTATGTTTGCAGAAGACATGCACATTTGTGGAGATGTAGATACCGAAGAAGGTTGTCAACGGATATAGTAGAGTATAGACAAGTTGGAAACTTGGGCAGAGAAATAGCAGATGGAGTTTAATCCAGACAAGTGTGAGGTGATATATTTAGGGAAGTCAAATGCAAGAGGAAAACATGCAGTAAATGGCAAGACTCTTGGAAGTATTGATATATTAGGGGTATTGAGCTTGAGTGTAAGTCCCTAGCTCCCTGAAAGTGGCTGGGTGGGATGCTCTTTGGAAGGTCAGTGTGGACTTCTTGGGTCGAATGGGCTGTTTCCACATTGCAGGGATTCTATGTAACTACTAGGAGGCACAGCTTTAAGGTGAAAGTTTAAAGGTGAAGAATGTGCTTTACACAGAGGGTGATTGGTGCCTGGAAAACACTGCCAGGCGAAGTGATAGAAGCATTTAGGTTAACAGCACCACCAAACCATCATCTCCCAGACCGTCCATAACCTCATCACCTCGGGGGATCTCCCATCCACCGCCTCCAACCTCATAGTCCCACAACCCCGCACTGCCCGCTTCTACCTCCTGCCCAAAATCCACAAACCTGACTGCCCCGGCCGACCCATTGTCTCCGCCTGCTCCTGCCCCACCGAACTCATCTCCACATACCTTGACACCATCCTGTCCCCCTTAGTCCAAGAACTCCCCACCTACGTTCGGGACACCACCCATGCCCTCCACCTGCTCCATGATTTTCGCTTCCCCGGTCCCCAACGCCTTATTTTCACCATGGACATCCAGTCCCTGTACACCTCCATCCCCCATCATGAAGGACTCAAAGCCCTCCGCTTCTTCCTTTCCCGCCGTACCGACCAGTACCCTTCCACTGACACCCTCCTTCGACTGACTGAACTGGTCCTCACCCTGAACAACTTCTCTTTCCAATCCTCCCACTTCCTCCAAACAAAAGGAGTAGCCATGGGCACCTGCATGGGCCCCAGCTATGCCTGCCTCTTCGTAGGATATGTGGAACAGTCCATCTTCCGCAACTACACTGGCCCCAACCCCCACCTTTTCCTCCGCTACATCGATGACTGTATCGGCGCCGCCTCGTGCTCCCACGAGGAGGTTGAACAGTTCATCCACTTCACCAACACCTTCCACCCTGACCTCAAATTCACCTGGACAGTCTCAGATTCCTCCCTCCCCTTCCTCGACCTTTCTATTTCTATCTCAGGCGACCGAATCAACACGGACATCTACTACAAACCGACCGACTCCCACAGCTACCTGGACTACACCTCCTCCCACCCTGCCCCCTGTAAAAACGCCATCCCATTCTCCCAATTCCTTCGACTCCGCCGCATCTGCTCCCAGGAGGACCAGTTCCAAAAACGCACAACCCAGATGGCCTCCTTCTTCAAGGACCGCAATTTCCCCCCTGACGTGGTCGACGATGCCCTCCACCGCATCTCTTCCACTTCCCGCTCCTCCGCCCTTGAGCCCCGCCCCTCCAACCACCACCAGGACAGAACCCCACTGGTCCTCACCTACCACCCACCAATCTCCATGTACAGCGCATCATCCGCCGTCATTTCCGCCACCTCTAAACGAACCCCACCACCAAGGATATATTTCCCTCCCCTCCCCTATCAGCATTCCGTAAAGACCACTCCCTCCATGACTCCCTCGTCAGATCCACACCCCCCACCAACCCAACCTCCACTCCTGGCAACTTCCCCTGCAACCGCAGGAGGTGCAAGACTTGCGCCCACACCTCCCCCCTCACTTCCCTCCAAGGCCCCAAAGGAAACTTCCATATCCGCCACAGATTCACCTGCACCTCCACACACATCATCTATTGCATCCTCTGCACCCGATGTGGCCTCTTCTATATTGGGGAGACAGGCCGGCTACTTGCGGACCGTTTCAGAGAACACCTCTGGGACACCCGGACCAACCAACCCAACCACCCTGTGGCTCAACATTTCAACTCCCCCTCCCACTCCACCAAGGATATGCAGGTCTTTGGACTCCTCCATCGCCAGACCACAACAAAACGACGGTTGGAGGAAGAGCGCCTCATCTTCCGCCTAGGAACCCTCCAACCACAAGGGATGAACTCGGATTTCACCAGTTTCCTCATTTCCCCTCCCCCCACCTTGTCTCAGTCAAATCCATCGAATTCAGCACCGCCTTCCTAACCTGCAATCTTCTTCCTGACCTCTCCGCCCCCACCCCAGTCTGACCTATCACCCTCACCTTGACCTCTTTCCATCTATCACATTTCCGACGCCCCTCCCCCAAGTCCCTCCTCCCTACCTTTTATCATAGCCTGCTGGACAAACTTTCCTCATTCCTGAAGAAGGGCTTATGCCCGAAACGTCGATTCTCCTGTTCCCTGGATGCTGCCTGACCTGCTGCGCTTTTCCAGCAACACATTTTCAGCTCTGATCTCCAGCATCTGCAGACCTCACTTTCTCCTTTAGATAAATTTAGACAGACACAAGAACAGGCAGGGAATAGAGAGATATAGACCATGTGCAGGCCAATGGGGTTAGTTTAGAAAGGTATCATAGTCGGCACAAACATGGTGGGCCAAAGAATCTGGTCCTGTGCTATACTGTTCTATATACTTAATTAAATGAGGAGGCCAAACTGTACATGCTACCAGGGCTTGGATTAGCACCTGGGAGTATGATGTTACTGCTATTACTGAGCAGGAAGGGCATGATTGGCAACTAAGTATCCCAGGATATCGATGTTTCAAGAGGGATAGAGAGGGGGTTAAAAGGGGTATAGGAACTACATTATTGGTGGAAGAAGATATCACAGCTCTGCAGAAGGAGGGCACTATGGAAGATTTGAGCAATGTAGGCAGAACTCAGAAATAGGAAGGGTGCAGAAACAATGTTGGGATTGAACTATAGGCCTCTCAACAGCAAATGTGAGATGGAGGTACAAATACGTAGAGAGATCATAGAAAGATGTAGGTGCAACAGGGTGGTGGTGATAGATTTTAGTTTTCCCAACATTGACTGGGATTCACTTAGTGTTAGAGGTCTGGATGGAGCAGAATTTGTAAGGACCATCCAGGAGGGTTTTGTAGAGCAGTATGCAAATAGCCCAACTCACGAAGGTGCCACACTGGACCTAGTGTTGGGGAATGAGCCCGGCCAGGTTGTTGAAGTATCAGTAAGGGATTACTTTGGGAAGAGTGATCACAATTCCATTAGTTTTAGAATGCTCATAGGCAAAGACAAGAGTGGTCCAAAAGGAAGAGTGCTAAATTGGGGGAAGGCCAACTATACCAAAATTTAGCAGAAGCTGGGGAATGTGGATTGGCAGCAGCTGTTTGAAGGGAAATCCACATTTGATATGTGGGAGGCTTTTAAAGAGCGGTTGATTAAAGTTCAGGAGGGGTATATACCTGTGAAAATGAGAGAAATGGCAAGATTAGGGAACCATGGATGAGAGATGAAATTATGAGACTAGCTAAGAGGATAAAGGATGCGTACATAGGTCTAGGCAACTGAAGACAGACAAAGCTTTGGAAGAATATCGAGAATGCAGGACAAATCTGAAACGAGGTATTAAGAGGGCTAAAAGGGGCTATGAGATATCCATAGTGAGCAGGGTTAAGGAAAACCTCAAAACCTTTTATTCATATATAAGAATCAAAAGGGCAACTAAGGGAAGGGTTGGCCCACTCAAGGACAAAGGAGGAAAGATATGCACGGTGTCAGAGAAAATGGGTAAGATTCTTAATGAGTACTTTGTATCAGTATTCACCAAGGAGAGGGACATGACGGATGTTGATGTTAGGGATAGAGGTTTGATTACTCTAGGTCAAGGCAGCATAAGAAGGGAGGAAGTGTTGGATATTCTAAAAGGCATTAAGGTGGATAAGTCCCCAGGTCCGGAGGGAAGCAAGAGAGGAAATAGCTGGGGCTTTAACAGATATCTTTGCAGCATCCTTGAATAAGGGTGAGGTGCCAGAGGACTGGAGAATTGCTAATGTTGTCCGCTTGTTTAAGAAGGGTAGCAGGGATAATCCAAGTAATTACAGACCTCAGGGAGGAAGCTACTGGAGAAAGTTCTGAGGGATAGGATATATACCCATTTGGAAGAAAATTGGCTTATCAGTGATAGGCAGCATGGTTTTGTGCAGGGAAGGTCATGTCTTACAAACCTAAAAGAATTCTTTGAAGTAGTGACAAAGTTGATTGATGAGGGAAGTGATGTAGATGCCATATACATGGACTTTAGTAAGGCATTTGATAAGGTTCCCCATGGTAGGCTAATGAAGAAGGTGAATTTGCATCGGGTCCAGGTTGTACTAGCTAGTTGGATTGAGAACTGGTTGCGCTGCAGGATACAGAGAGTAGTAGTGGAAGGGAGCTTTTCAAAAAGGAGAACTGTGACCAGTGGTGTTCCACAGTGATCCGTGCTGGAACCACTGTTGATTGTGATATATATAAATGATTTGGGGGGACATGTAGGTTGCCTCATTAGCAAGTTTGCAGATGACACTAAGATTGGTGAAGTAGCAGATAGTGAAGGGGATTGTCAGAGAATACAGCAGAATATTGATAGTTTGGAGAGTTAGGCAGAAAAATGGCAGATGGAGCTCAATCCGGACAAATATGAGAAGATCCAATTCAAAAGTAAACAATATAGTACAGAGGAACCTTGATTATCCGAATGTCAATTATCCGAATATTGGATTATGTGAAGGAGAGCTTGAGGTCCCAATAGAAACATTACGCGGACGTGGAGAGGAGGCAGTGTTGGACATGGTTTGGGGAAAGTGGGGGGGGGGGGGCGGGCGGTTTTGGTCGGGGTTGGGGCAAGTGGGGCGGGGGGGCTTATGTGTGGTGTGCTGCTGTCTATGTCTCCTGAATGGGGAGCAGACTTCACAGAAAACTCCAAGCCACAGATGAAATCAATTAACCGAATAATCAATTATCCGAACGAAATAGTGTCCACCCATCTTGTTCGGATAATCAAGGTTCCTCTGTAAATGGAAAAGTCCTGGGAAAACTGATGTAGAGAGATCTGGGTGCTCAGGTCCATTGTTCTCTGAAGTGGCAACGCAGGTCAGTAGAGTGGTCAAGAAGGCATATGGCGTGCTTTCCCTCATTAGTTGGGGTATTGAGTACAAGAGTTGGCAGGTCATATTGCAATTGTATAAGACTTTGGTTCAGCCACATTTGGAATATTGCATACAGTTCTGGTTGCCACAATACCAAAAGGACATGGGTGCTTTGGAGAGGGTGCAGAGGAGGTTCACCAGGATGTTGCCTGATATGGAGGGTGCTAGCTATGAAGGAAGTTGAGAGGGGTCCTGATTGAGGCCTACAAAACCATAAAAGGTATAGACAAGGTGGATAGCAAGAAACTTTACCCAGAGTGGAGGACTCAATTACTAGAGGTCAGGTGTTCAGAGTGAGAGGGGCAAAGTTGAGGGGAGATATGCTTGGACAGTTCTTCACGCAGATGGTGGTGGGTGCCTGGAATGTGTTGCCAGCAGATGCGTTCGAGGCAGACATGATAGCATCATTTAAGATGTATCTAAACAGGTAAATGAATGGGCAGGGAGCAGAGGGATACAGATCCTTGAAAAATATGTGGCAGGTTTTGATTGAGGATCTAGATAGGCACAGGTTTGGAGAGCTAAAGGGCCTGTTCCTGTGCTGTAATGTTTTTTTGATCTTTGTACTAAATATGTATGAGCCAATGCTCTGTACATCTTTAATAAAGCCTCTTTCTTTTTATATTCTATTCATTTTGCAATAATTGACAACATTTCATTTACTTAGAACATAGAACAGTACACACAGTACAGACCCTTTGGCCCTTGATGTTGTGCCAACCTTTTATCCTACTCTAAGATCAGACTAACCTACATACCCTTCATTATACTATCTTCCATGTGTCTATCCAAGAGTCACTTAAATGTCCCTAATGTATCTGACTCTATTACCATTGGCAGTGCATTCCACACACCCAACACACTCTGTGTAAAAATCCTACTCCTGACATTTCCCCTAAAACTTCCACCAATCACTTTAAGATTATGCCCCGTCATGATAGATATTTCCGCCATTGAAAAAAGTCTCTGGCTACCACTCTATCTATGCCTCTCATCATCTTGTGCACCTCTATCAAGTCACCTCTCATCCATCTTTGCTCCAATGCAAAAAGTCTCAGCTCCCTCAACTTTTCTTCATATCGCATGCCCTGCAGTCCAGGCAGCATCCTGGTAAATCTCCTCCACACCCTCAGTAAAAATTCCACATCTTTCCCATAATGAGGCGGCCAGAGCTGAATGCAATATACCAAGTGTGGTCTAACCAGGGCTCTATACAGCTGCATCAGAACCTCATAGCTATTAAACTCAATCTCCCTGCTAATGAAAGCCAATATACCATACATCTTCTTAATAACCCTATCAATTTGGGTGACAACTTTGAGGAATCTATGCACATGGACCCCAAGATCCTTCTGTTTTTCCACATTGCCAAGAATCCTGCCTTTCACCCTGTCGTCTACATTTACATTTCATTTTCTAAAGTGAATCACTTCACACTTTTTCAGGTTGAACTCCATCTGCCATTTATCTGCCCAGACCTGCATCTTGTCAAGTCTCGTTGCAACCTACAACTGCCCTCCTCTGTATTGCCCACTCCACCAACCTTCATGTCATCGGCAAACTTACTAACCCACTCTTCCAATTTCTCATCCAAGTCATGTAAAAATCACAAAGAGCAGAGGTCCCAGAACAGATCCCTGTGGAACATCACTGGTTACTGAGCTCCAGGCTGACTATGTTCCATCTACCACAACTCTCTGTTTTCTATAGTACAGCTAATTATGTATCCAGACAGCCAGATTTCCCTGTATCCCATGCTTCCTTATTTTCTGTTAGAGGCTACCATGGGGAACCTTATCAAACCCCTTTCTAAAATCCATGCACACAACATCCACTGCTCTACCTTCATCAAAGTGTTTTGTCACATCCTCAAATAATTCAATAAGGTTTGTGAGGCATGACCTGCCCTTCACAAAGCCATGTTGACTATCTCTAATCAAGCTATGGTTTTCCAAGTAATCATAAATCCTGTCTCTCAGAATCCTCTCCAATACTTTGCCCACCATAGACATAAGACTGACTCGTCTGCAATTCCCAGGATTATCCTTATTCCTTTTTTTGAACAAGGGAATAACTTTTGCCACTCTCAGATCATCTGGCACTACTCCAGTGGACAGTGAGGATGCAAAGATCATCACCAAAGGCACAGCAATCTCTTCCTTCACTTCCTGTAGAAACCTTGGGTATATCCTGTCTGGCCCAGTGGATTTATCTATCCTTATGTTTTTCAAACTTTACAACATATCCTCCTTCCTAACATCAACCTGTTTGAGCATATCAGTCTTTTTCATGCCATCCTTAGAAACATCAAGGTCCCTCTCAGTAGTGAATACTGAAGCAAAGTATTCATTAAGGATCTCCCCAACCTCGTCTGACTCCAGGCACAAGTTTCCTCCACTATTTCTGATTGCCCCTAACCTCACACTGGCTATCATCTTGTTCCTCAAATAAGTGTAGAATGCCTTAGAGTTTTCCTTAAATCTACCCACTAAAGCTTTTTCATGCCCCCTCCTAGCTCTCCTAAGTCCATTCTTCAGTTCCTTCCTGGCTACCTCGTAACCTTCTAAAGCTCAATCTGATCCTTGCCGCCGCCTTAAGTAGGCTTCCTTCTTCCTCTTGACTCAATGTTCCACATCCCTTGTTACCCAAGGTTCTTTCACCCTACCATCCCTCCCTTGCCTCAGTGGTACAAACCTGTTTAGCACTATCAGTGAGTTCTTCCAAACCAACCTCCACATTTCTGTTGTGCATTTCCCTGAGAATAATTGTTCCTGTCTCATAGCATTATAATTCCCCCTCCCCAATTAAATACTTGCTCAAACCGTCTGCTCCCATCCCCCTCCATGAATATAGTAAAGATCAAGGAGTTGTGATCATTATCACTAAAATGCTCTCCCACCAAGAGATCTGGCACCTGGCATGGTTCATTGGCCTATTTACATATTGAGTCAAGAACCCTTCCTGGACACTCCTGACAAAACTTGCTCCATCCAAACTATTTGACTTCAGGAGGTTCCAATCAATATTAGGAAACTTAAAGTCACCCATGACAACAACCCCGTTACTTCTGCACCTTTCCAAAATCTGCCTCCCAATCTGCTCCTCCATGTCTCTGTTGCTACTGGGGGGCCTGTGGAAAACTTCCCAAAAAGTGACTGCTCCTTTCCTGTTTCTGATTTCCACCCATACTGACTCTGTAGACAGAGACGTCCATTTCTGCAGCTGCGATACTCTCCCCAATTAGCAAAGTTACTCCTCCACCTCTTTTATCTCCCCTGCCCCCTTTCCTTTTGAAACATTTAAACCTTGGAACATCCAACAACTATCCCTGCCCCTGTGATATCCAAGTTTCCATAATGGCCACAACATCATAGTTTCAAGTACTGATTCATGCTCTGAGTTCGTCACCCTTATTCCTGACCCTTCTTGTACCAAAATAGGCACACTTCAACCTATCACACTGACTTGATAGGCCCTATAAAGTGCCTATCCCTCCTCACAGACTCCCTGCATGCAGTACCTACTCAAACATCTGATCTATAGCTCCGGTTCTCACCCTCCTGTCGATCTAGTTTAAACTCTCCTGAAGAGCTCTAGCAAACCTCCTGCCAAGAATATGGGTGCCCCCTTAGGTTCAGGTGCAACCTGTTCTTCTTGTACAGGACCCACCTTCTCCATAGGCATTTCAATGATCTGCATATCTGAAGCCCTCCCTTATTCACCAGCTCTGCAGCCACATTTTCATCAGCACTCACTTTCTATTTCTAGCCTCACTAGCCCCTGGCACCGGTAGCAATCCTGAGATCATTCCTCTACTTGTCCTGCCTTCTAGCTTCCAACCTAACTCCCTATGTTCTCTTTTCAGGTCCTTCTCCTTTTCCCTACCTATGTCATTGATACTGATGTGTACCACAACGTTTGGCTGCTCTCCCTCACTCCTAAGAATCCTGCAGACTCAATCTGACACATCCCTGACCTGGCATCCAGGAGGCAACATACCATCTGCATGTCTTGCTCTCCTTTCTGTTCCTCTCATGATTGAATCGCTCTCCAATTCCACGTTCCCCCTCACCTTGCGTTCTGAGCCTCAGAGCCAGGCTCAGCACCAGAAACCTGACCACTGTTGTTTTCCCCTGGTAGGTCCTCCATTACCTGCCCCCCTCAACAGTATCCAGAACAGTAAATTTTTTAGCAGTACACTCTATCAACACTTACTGTAGGTGCAAACTATCTTACTGTGATTCCTGTACCATACCCATATCCTTCAGGTAGCCCAGTGCTTTATGAATTCCCTCCACTTAAGAAGCTGACTTTTTATTCATTGCAAAGTGAACAAGCTTACATCACCCCACATGATACTCCATGAACCCAATCTTTGCCAAAACCCTTAAGCTACATATAACTCTTTGGAGTTTCCTCAAGCCCTTCATAACTTGTTTTCTTAATTTTTGTAATCAACAAATTAGGTTTGGATTTCCCCAGTTTTGCTCTGAGTGTGGGAGCAAGCATGTTAGTGCCAATTAACAAATGGTCCCCACTATGTTACAACTCAACCTGTCAGCTATGAACCCTGTGGCAATACATTAGCTGCATCTTGTACACACACAATTGATCAATTTATACCTACTGTTTCCTTTCAGCTCACCAATCCTCTATCTCTGCAAATGTGCTACTCCTGACACTGAAACTCAAAATTGCCCAGAGTATGGCACATTATTATTCATGTTCACACATCCCAGGTTCCTGTACAGAGTAGTGAAATGGATCAGATGGTATGGATGGGAGTAACAAAGGGAAAGTGGAGAACGGTAGTGTGGAGGTTTGCAGTGCATTTTATCAATTTAAATTCACAAAGTAATCGGGCTAGATAGCAGTTTGAACTCTGAAAAATCTACTTCCTAACCCATTCCCAATTCACCCACCTCAATCTTTAACTGAGACTAAAAGCTAGCAGGTCTGGAGCTTACTCAAAGGAAGCAGATACAATTCAGTTCCGTCATGTCAAGGGTTTCACAAAACCAGAATGAGATTGCTTTTATAAATAGTTCTTCAGTACAGTATCTAACTTGATCAGGAATCACCTCAACGACCTTCATTCAAGGCCTTTGATCCCCTCCATATGGACTCTTTTCCTTGTTCACAAGACTTCTGATTCTTACCCCGCAAAGTTTCCTATTCCACCAAGCATTCCAATTATTACTTATCACAAGACTGTGATTACTACCCTACCATCCCCCAACCCTCAGGTCTAGAGTACCAGCTATCTTCTTTGTCTGAAGCCTCAACTATCAAAACATGGAATCTAGGACAAGCAGCCCATAATCAACCCTCTGCTAACTCCAACCCCACAATCAGTCACCCAGTGGACTTCCTTCCATCCTTCTCTCTCCTGAGTATCCCCATCTTACAAAGCCTACTGTCACCCACCCACTCCTTGACTCCTCCGTTCCTCATATACACTGACTAGAGCCACATATATATTTATTCATTCATGGGATGTGGGTATCGCTGTAAATTATTGCCTTTGAGAAGGTGATGGTGTCAATCCTTCTTGAAACGCTGTAGTTCATTTGGAGTAGGTAGATCCGCAGTGCATTTAGTTCCAGGGCACTGTGACACTGAAGGAATATTGATAAATTTCCAAGTCAGGGTGGTAAGAGGCTTGGTTGGAAACTTGCAGTGGTGGTGTCCCCATGTGTCTGTTGCCCTTAGCATTCTAGATTGTAGTGTTCTTGTTACAGAGTCACAGAGTCATATAGTATGGAAACAGACTCTCGGTCCAACCAGTCAATGTCGAATTTAATCCGAAACTAAACTAATCCTACCTGCCTGCACCTGGCTCATATCCTTCTAAACCTTTCCTATTCATGCACTTAGCCAAATGTCTTTTACCCACTTCCTCAGGAAGTACACTGCACACATGAACCACCCTCTGTGTAAATAGTTTGCCCATCATGTCTACTTGAAATCTCTCATCACTCACATTAAAAATGTGCCCCAAGGTCTTGACATCCCCTGTTCTAGGTAAAAGACAACATCACCAACTGTATTAATATCCCTCATTGCTTTAAGGTTCTATATCCCTCATTGCTTTAAGGTTCTATAAGGTTCCCTTTCAACCTTCTACGCACCAGTGAAAAAATGCCCCAGATTATCTACTTTTTTTATTACTCAAACTTTCCATACCCAGGGACATCATATGATCATACAACCACGACAGTGTGGAAACAAGCCATTTGGCCCAACAAATCCACACCAAGCCATTCCCTTAACCTGTTGCACTGCATTTCCCTGACTAATATGCCTAACTTACACATTCCTGAACGCTATGGGCAATTTAGCATGGTCAAATCACCTAACCTACATATTTTTAGACTGTGGAAGGAAACCAGAACACCCAGAGGAAACCCACACAGGCAAGGGGAGAATGTGCAAACTCCACACAGACAGTTGCATGAGGCTGAAATCAAACCTGGATCCCTGGCACTGTGAGGCAGCAGTGCTAACCACTGAGCCACCCAGCCATCCTGGTGAATCTCTTCTGAACTCCCTCCAGCTTAATAATATCCTTCCCATAACTGTAAACCAGACTGAACACAGTATTCTAGAAAAGAGGCCTTATCAATGTCATGTACAACCTCAACATGACTTCACAACTCCTATTTCAAAGGACTGAGCAATGAAGGCATGCACACTAAACATCTTTTTAACCATTCTGTCAAAATGTGAAGCACACTTCAAAGAATTATGTACCCAACATTTAGTTCTAGGCCATTGTTCTACATTGTTTTTAAAAGGTGTGGTCTAAGGAGCTTTGGTGAATCTTTGCAGTGCACCTTGTAGATTATATATTGCTGCTACTGAGCATTGGGGGTGAAGGGAGTCAATGTTTGTGGATGTAATGTCAATCAAGCTGTCGACATTTTCCTCAGTGGCATTGAGCTTCTTGGAGCTGCACTCATCCAGGGAAGTAGGAGGATTTTAAAAATTCATTCATGGGAGGACGGCATCGCTAGCTAGACCACTATTTATTGCTCATTCCTAATTGCCCAAAGACTGTTTAAGAGTCATTGATACATTGTGTGGGTCTGGCATCACATGTACACTAGAACAGGTAAGGATGGGCAGTTTCATTCCCTAAAGAGCACTAGTCAACCAGATGGGTTTTCCCAACAATCAGTAATGGATTCATGGTCACTGCTAGACTCTTAATTCCAGATTCTTTTTCACTGCCATGACAGGATTTGAACCTAGGTCCCCAGAGCATTACCTGGGTCCCTGAATTAACAGTCCTGTGATAATACCACAAGGCCATCATCCCTACTCCTGACACACTTCTAGTGGATGTGGACAGGTTTGGGAGAGTCAGGAAGTTAGCTACTTAATGCAGGATTCATACTTTCTGACCTGCTTTTGTAGCTACTGTATTTACATAGCTAGTCCAGTTCAGTTTTGATGGTAAACCCATTGGGTGATACTGCGATGGGAATGCCATTGAATGTCATCGGGTAATGGTTAGATTCCCTCTTCTTGAAGATGATCATTGCCTGGCATTTGTATGTTACTTGACACTTGCTAACCAAGCATGATATTGACTAGATCTTGCTACGTTAGGAAATGGATTGCTTCAGTATCTGAGGAGTTGTGAATTGTATTGAACATTGTGCAACTTCTCAACTTATGATACAGGGAAGGACTTTGATGAAGTAACTGAAGATAGTGGACCTAGGACACTATCCTAAGGAGATGTCCTGGAGATAAGATGGCTGACGTTGTGTCAAGTATGACTTCAATTAGTGGAGTGTTTTCCCCTGATTTCCAACAAATCCAATTTTGCTTGGGTTTCTTGATATCACACTCAGTTAAATGCAGCCTTGATATCAAGATGTGGAATTCAAATGTTTTGTCCATATTTGTTCATACAATGTAATCAGAAAATGAGTGGCCCTGTTGAAAACAAACCTGGCAACGTTGGTCAGGTTATTGCTAAGCATGTGCTGCTTGGTGGCATTATCGATGACCCTTTCAATCACATTACTGTTAGGCAATAGTAGACTAATGGGGCTAATTTGATGTTTTGGATTTGTCCTGCATTTTATGCACAGGACACACCTGAACAATTTCTACATTGTCAGGTGAATGCCAGCATTGTAGTTGTACAGGAACAGCTTGGTGAGGGCTGCAGCAGGCTTTGGAGCATAAGGCTTTTGACAGAAAATTGTCAGAGCCCTTAGCCTTTGCTATATCCATTTCCTCCAACCATGAATGGAGATTATGCGGTATGAAGCAAATTGGCTAAAGACTGGCATCTATGAAATTGGAAACCTCTGGAGGAGGAATTTTTGACACGATTTGTTGCTCAGGTTGATGATAAGTGTGTAAGTTAGCTCGCTGAACTGGAAGATTTGTTTTTAGACGTTTCGTCACCATACTAGCTAACATCATCAGTGAGAGTCTCCGGTGAAACGCTGGTTATTTGTGCTGCCTCTCAAATTATAAGTCTTGGTTTCTTAAGGTGGGTGATGTAATTTCCAGTTTTTATTTAAGGGAAGGTAAATAGGATCTAAATTGATGTGTTTATTGATGGAGTTCTGACTAGAATGCCATGCCTCTAAGATAAAAATCACACACCACCAGGTTATTGTCTAACAGGTTTATTTGTAAGCACTAGTTTTCAGAGCACTGCTCCTTCATCGGGTGATTGTCCAAATCATATCTCTATGAATTCTCGTGTGTGTATTTATTTCACTTGTCCTAGGATGTGTGTGTTGTTCCAGTTAAAGTGGTGTCCTTCTTTGTCTGTACGTATGGAAACTAAGTGATAGAGGGTCATGTCTTTGGTGGCTAGTTGATGCTCGTACATCCTGGTAGCAAGTTTCCTGCTTGTTTGATCGATGTAGTGTTTTTACAGTTCTTGCATGGCATCTTGTAAATGACATTAGATTTGCTGGTAGTATCTAATATATCCTTTAGTTTCATTAGTCGCTGTTTAAGTGTGTTGGTAGGTTTGTGGGCTACCATGATGCCAAGGGGTCTGAGTAGTCTGGAAGTCATTTCTGATATGCCTTTGATGTAAGGTAATGTGGCTATAGTTTTTGTTTGCGTTGTGTCTGCTTGTTTGGATTTGTTTCTGAGGAATCAGCGATTATGTTTATTGGATATCCGTTTTTCTTGAAAACCTTGTATAGACTTTTTCTTCTGCTTTTGCAGTTCTTGGGTACTGCAGTGTGATGTAGCTCATTGAAATAATGTCTTGATGTAACTCCATTTAAGGGTGTTGGGATGATTGCTTTTGAAGTTAAGTATTCGATCTGTGTTTGTTGTTTTTCTGTAGATGCTGGATTGAAGCTCTCTGTTCACTGTATGTTCAGCTGTCACGTCTAGGAATGGGCATCTGTTGTCATTCTCCTCCTCTTTTGTGAATTTTAAGCCTGTCAAGATATTGTTGATGGAAATATGCATATTTCCTCTAATTTGTTTCATTTTGTGATGTAGCAGACCCAAAGTTTGGGTCATCCTAGGACAGGTGAAACAAAGACGCACATGAGAATTCTTAGAGGTATGGCATTCTAACCAGAACTCCATCAATAAACACATCGATTTAGATCCTATCTACTTTCCCTTAAATAAAAAGAACCAGAAAGGACATCACCCACCTTAAGAAACCAATACCTGTAAATAGAAAGGCGAGACATTCCACCAGCGCTTCACCAGAGACTCTCACTGATGATATTATCTAGTATAGTGATGAAACGTCTGAAAACAAATCTTCCAACTCAGCGAGCTAACTTACATACTTACCTCTAGAGGAGGCTGAGATGGATAATCTACTTGGCCTTCTGGTTGAAGATTGTTGTGAATAGTTCAGCCTTACCCTTTGCACTGATGTACTGGGCTCCTCATCATTAAGGACCAAGATATTTTTGCAGCATCATCCTCCAGTGAACTATTTAATCTTTTGCGTCCATTCACGACTTGATGTGGCAGAACTGTAACGCTTATGTAGGATCCATTGGTTGTGGAATTGCTTAGCTCTGTCTATAATTTGTTGTGCATGCCGCTTTTGGCATGGCCTCTTACATTCTTCATTGAATGAGGACGATCTCCTTGCTTGATAGTAATGGTAGAGAAGGAAATATGCCAGGTCGTGAGTTTGTAGATTATATTTGAGTACAATTCTGATCCTGCTGATGCCTCACAGAACTTCATGACTGCCTGGTCAAAAGTTATTAGATTGATTTGATGTCTTTTCCATTTAGCATGGTGATAGTGTCACACAACATAATGGAGGGTATGCCCAATGTGAAGACATGATTTTATCTCCACAAGGACTTTGCAGTGGTCACTCCTAACAATATTGTCACAGACAGATGTATTAGGATGAGATCAAGTATGTTTTTCACTCTCCTTGGCTCCTTGACAATCTGTTGCAGACCCAGACCACTCCTTTAGGTGTGCCATGGTACTGATGAAAAATGCTTCATTTTGGACATTGAGGTTCCCTACCCCAAGTACATTCTGCACCCTGAGTACTTCCCTGAAGTGGGATTCAACATGGAGGGGTAACTGATTCATCAGCTGAGCGGAAGGGCAGGGTGAGGGTCATAATAATCTGCAGGAGGTTTCATTGCAACTGAACTCCAGTCAGGCAAGGCAAATTCAAACTGTGACCTGGAATACATTGTTTTCTTTTGGAAAATCAAATTTATGTCTGCACAATCCTGACCACTGACCTTAATTAAATGCCAAATAATTATCTGACAAACTTATGAGCTAACAGAACTCACAATGATGTTGATTGATATGGAATGGAGGATTTATGAAACATGAAAGAGTCATTTGATGATGTGGCATGTAGCTGATGTTTGTTTTTTAAATGCATTTATGGCGCTCAGTTAACTCAGCCTGATTTTTAAAATATAATAAAGACACCATGATCTTTCTCATGCCTAATATTTAAACATCCCAGTACCGATGGTTGTAGATTACATCTTATCTTTCTTAGCCATTTTAATTAACATGTTAATAAATGTGGTGAGGGATTTAATTGTAGGTGACAGCTCAGTGGTGAGCATGGAAATCAAATCCAGCACAGCCACTTTGTCACTTAGAGGCAAGAAAAAAATTAACACCTCTTCAACCAATCCAGAACATAAAATAAATCTATTTGCAGGGTGAAGATTTACACGTTGGGAAGCATATTAAGGAGAATTAATGATCTGTTTGCCTTGGTGCTGTACATTACCTTCAGTTTATCCATTTACTGAGTAAACAGTAAACACCATTGGTCAATATGATAGATTTGGATGTGGGTCTGAGTATCAGTCAACGTCAGGAGTTGATTAGTTGTGTGCATCTGTGACAGACTCTTCCATCTCTGTGAATGAAAGCCCACTGATTGCTCTCACTTCACTTCACATTTACTACCCCATCTCCACCAAAATATTCTGGGTCCTATGCTGACTATGGAGAAGTAATGACAACAATTTGGTAATTCTCCCGTTCCTTTTTGCTTTTGCTATTTCTTTCTTTCATAGTTGATCTCAACTTAATTTTTAAACTAAATTCCTTTTCCTTTGATTTTTGTTTGCATTTTTTGAATTTGTAATTCCCATAAGTAATATTCAAGTAAATAAGCCAGCAGAGACAAATAAAATCAAGCTTGAACGTTAAGCTCATTTTCTTGATGTGATGCTTTTACACTGCAACACCAAAAAAAAACTGTTAATACTTCAACGAGTTAAGTGTCTAAGGCATTTTTCATAAAGAAACAGGGAATGGGGTTGGTTATCCAGGAAAAGTGCTGAACTGAAACGTGATAGTTACTGACCAAATTGGCAGTGGCAAAATAACAGGATGTATACATTAGAGTTCCTTTTGGTGGAATGGTGCTTGTAAAAGGATACATTCTGAGAGCTACCATTCTTTATAACAGTTCTCAAAGGGTCACTTTACATCATTTCAGTCACTTTCTTCCTTTTAGCCAAATAGAAACAAGGGCAGAGGCAGAGACTTCTGCAAATTTAAATAAAAAATATTTATCAATATTATAATGAAAATTAAAATTGTCTTTGATACATGGTTTTAATAATATGCCAATCCTTGTCACCAAATGCGGTTGATGCTCTTCTATTAGCACTGGCATATTGGCTGCAACAGTTACAACAACAGAAATGAAAAGCAGCAATATTAATTGGATACAATTTGAGGACTACTTATTCCATAATCTGATAAAATGTGAAATAATATTATTTCTAACATGCAACCTGGCACAAAAATCTCTTTGAACAAGAGAACTACATTTACTATCCTCTAGTCTTCTGGCACTATTTCTGTAGACAATGACAACATAAAGGTCAAAGCCAAAGGCTCTGCAATCTCCTCCTTGGCTTCCCAGAGAATCCCAGGATAAATCCCAGACGTCACAGGGGACTTATCTATTTTCACACTTTCCTGAATCACTAACACCTCCTCCTTGCTAACGTCAATCCCGTCTTGTCTAGTAGCCTGTATCTTAGTATTCTCCTCAACAACATTGTCTTTTTCCATTGTGAATACTGATGAAAAATATTCACTTAATACCTTCCCTATCTCCTCGGACTCCATACACAGCATACGACTACTATCCTTGATTGGCCCTAATCTTACTCTAGTCATTCTTTTATTCCTGATATGTCGATAGAAAGCTTTAGAGCTTTTCTTGATCCTATCTGCCAACAACTTCTCATGTCCCCTCCTGGATCTTCTTAGCTCTCTCTTTAGGTCTTTGCTGGCTAACCTGCAACTCTCAAGCACCCTAACTGAGCATTCACATCTATCCAAACATAAGCCTTCTTCTTCCTCTTGACAAGAGATTCAACTTCTTTAGTAAACCATGGCTCCCTCTCTTGATCACTTCCTACCCGCCTGACAGGTGCATCCTTATCAAGGGCATGTAGTAGCTGTTCCTTGAATAAGTTCCAAATTTCAATTGTACCCATGCTCTGCAGTTTCCTTCATCATCCTATGCATCTTAAATCTTGCTTAATTGCATCATTATTGTCTTTCCCCAAAAAATTGTGGTCACTATCACCAAAGTGCTCGCCTACCTCCAAATGTCACACCTGGCCGGGTTCATTACCCAGTACCAAATCCAATGTGGCCTTGCCCCTTGTTGGCTTGTCTACATACTGTGTCAGGAATCCCTCCTGCACACATTGGACTAAAACTGAACCATCTCACGTACTCGAACTATAGCATTTCCAGTCAATATTTGGCAAGATAAAGACCCCATAACAACTACCCTGTTACTCTCGCTCCTATCCAGAATTATCTTTGCTATCCTTTCCTCTACACCTCTGGAACTATTAAGAGGCCAATAGAAAACTTCCAACAGGGTGACCTCTCTTTTCCTGTTTGTAACCTCAGCCAATATTACCTCAGAAGACAAGTCCTCAAATGACTCTTCTGCTCCCATAATACTGTCCTTGACTAACAATGCCATACCTCTCCCTCTTTTACCATTTTCTCTGTTCTTATTGAAAAATCTAAAACCCAGAACCTGCAGCAATCATTCCTGTCCCTGTCTCCAAAATGGCCACAACATCGAAGTCCCAAGTACCAACCCTTGCTCAAGTTCACCTACCTTATTCTGGATGCTCCTGGCGTTGAAGTGGACACATTTCAAACTACCTTCCTCCTTGCCTGTGAACTCTTTTCACCTTGAAACTATGTTTCTAACCTCACTACTCTCAACCTCCTGGACACTAGAACTACAATTTAGTTTCCCATCCCTTGCTGAATTCGATTAAACCTTCCCGAATAGCATTAGCAAATTTCCTCCCCACAATGTTGGTACCACTCTGGCTCAGGTGTAGACCATCCTGTTTGTAGAGGTCCCACCCACCTGAGAATGAGCCCCAATCATCCAGATATCTGAAACCCTCCCTCCTGCACCATCCCTGTAGCCACGTGCTCAACACCTCTCCCTCCCTATTCCTCACTTCACTACCACGTGGCATGGGCAACAAACCACAGATAATAACTCTGTTTGTTCTAGCACGAAGCTTCCACCTTTGTTCCCTGAATTTATGCCTGAAATCCACATCCCTTTTCCTAACCATATCGTTAGTACCTATGTGGACCACAACTAGGGGCTACTCCCCCTCCCCCTCAAGGATCCAGAAAACACAATCCGAAACATCACAAACCTTGGCACCTGGAAGGCAACACACCAATTGTGAGTCTCTCCTGTTCCCACAGAACCTCTTATCTGTCCCCTAACTATGGAGTCCCCAAAGACTAATACTCTGCTCATCTCCCTCTTTCCCTTCTGAGCAATAGACCTGTACCCCATGGCTGACCCCTGGTAGTTCACCCCGCCCCCCCCACCCCCCGCAAAAAAAGTACGCAAAATGGTATACTTGTTGTTGAGAGGAATGGCCACAGGGATCCCTGCACTGCCTGCCGGTTCCTTTTCAATCCCCTGACAGTAACCCACCTACCTTTTTTTTGTACCTGAGGTGTGATAACCTCCTTGTAACTCTGATTTGGAGATGCCGGTGTTGGACTGCACACACCCACATGCACACACACACACATAAGTTTGAGGGGTGAATTTGTACTTGCAGAATTACATTTTACTTTGCTCAAAAAGTACATGAATCCATGTAAGATTGTGTAAATCCATTTTTTTAGATTAGAATCACTCTGATCATTGTGGCATAGACAATCTCACACAGGACAGCTCACACCTTCAATGCATTATCTGGGTCGACATGACACCAATTGGTAAAATTCATTTGAGAATGTAACTTTTAAATGTTCTGCAATTCACATATGAAAGAACTGAAACTAATATGTTCATTCTAAAAGATGAGAGACTTAACAAATAATCCAGGTCTTTTTCAATATATAATTTCAGTTAAATCACATTGTAAACTTTTGCCATAAATTCTGTGTCTTACGATCTTATATTCCACAATCACCTGATGAAGGAGCAGCGTTCCAAAAGCTAGTGCTTCCAAATAAACCGGTTGGCCTATAACCTGGTGTTTTTAGATTAGATTCTCTGCAGTGTGGAAACAGGTCATTTGGCCCAACAAGCCCACACCGACTCTCCAAAGAGCAACCCACCCAGACCCATTCCCCCTGACTAATGCATCTAACACTACAGGCAATTTAGCATGGCCAATTCACCTAACCTGCACACTTTTGGACTGTGGGAGGAAACTGGAGCACACGGAGGAAACCCACGCAGATGTGAGGAGAATGTGCAAATTCCACACAAACAGTTGCTCGATGCACTGTTGTGTGATGTTTATCCGTGTAACTCATCGCAATAAACCCCTCTGCCTCCTCGAAGTTCATCCAGCTCCATCTCTAGTTCCCTAATGCAGTTTTCGAGGAGCTGGAGTTGGGCGTTCTTCCCACAAATGAAGTCAGCAGGGACACTAGTAGTGACCCTTACCTCCCACATTCTGCAGGAGGAACATTCAACTGCCTTAACTGCCATCCCTAATATTCTAAATTCCCAAAGACACTAGAAAAACAAAGAATATTTAAAAAACTAGTGATGTTTTAATTTTGTGACAGTCTGTTTTGCCACCTGTATTTGAGTCAGCATTAAACACAAAGTGTAGTAAAATACACTTGACCAACCGGTCAAAAATCCATTAGTCTGTCAAAATAGCTGTACTCAAGGAAATCATTTCTTGACTGATAATTGTTTCAGTGTGATCTGTTCTGTCAATTGTGGCACATTTATTTATCCAAGATAAAGACATGTCAAGGGTGTTATGTATATAGTTGGGTGTGTGCTGCCCCTTTAAGCAAGTGGGTCAGGTGACCAAGAGGCGAGAGTGAGGGGTGGCAGTCTAAAACCGATGATGAAAGAGCCCACAGTAAAATATTCCCTGTTCAAGTTTACCCTCTACCTCACATTCCATTTATGGCTCTAGTGGACCACAAACAAAATAGCTGGTGATGAGAGTGGGATCTGGTCACAAACTGTGTGTCGATGCTGGGTTTTTTTGGTCAGGAGGAAGAATTTTGCCCAGATATCAAAAATGGTGTGGTTTTGTGGAAGTAATATTGAGGGAAGCAGTCATGAGGAGACTCAGGCCACGGTTGGTGCCATGGTACTAGTGAGGGAGCAGACATGGAGAGAGGAGACTCAGGGTACAAATGACCACTAGCCTCGAGTGGTGGTAAAAGACCCATTGGTGGGAAAACAAATTGGCAGGCCATTTTAGAATAATAGGACCATTTAGGAGAGAAAGAGAAAGTTGGATTCTGTACCTAAAGGTAAACAAGTGACTGAAGACACAATGGTATCAGTTTCCTTCAGCACCATTGGGAGTAAGCCCTTTGCAGTTCTAAGGAGTCTGGTGAGACCGGAGAAACCCACAGAAAAGACATATCAAGAACTATGCAAAGTGTTGAGAAGTTATTTTGCACCAAAACCACAAATGATTGTGAAGTGTTTCTGTTTTCATAACGGTAAAGGGCGAAGGAGAGTCCATTACTTAATTTGTTGAAGAGGCTGGCTAACATTGCAAATTTGTAGGACCTTTGGTTTGAGGCCTCTGAGACTAAGCCATCCAACAGAAACTGCTAACAAGGAAATACTTGGATTTTAAGGCAGCTTTCAAGATTGGTTCCTCAATGGATTTAGCTGCCAGCGAAGTAACACAGTTGTGTGACAACGTCCAGGTGTGTAAAGGAGTGGATGCTCAGTAGCATGTGGTACTAACAGAATGCTGCTGATGAAGCAAGAGTAGCCACAAGAAGTCAATATCTTGAACTCAAGAAGCCCAGTTCTGCCTATGTAGCGAATAGGCCTTATTGCCTGAAATTGCTGGGTACAACTCAAGAAAGAGGAAGGGTGTCTAAAGGAGACAATTTAAAGGAAAAGGCAGAATGTACATGCTGCCAGCCAAGGGAGTAGGCAGGGAGTCTACCAGGTCTGTGGAGAAGTAGAAGGCTCAGAGTGAGCAGAGTTTCAGTTAAACATTTTATTGGTATAGGGCGAAGCTGATCGTTTCTGGGTTCTTCCCAAATTAGAGGGCAAGATGGAAGTGGATATGAGGTGCTGTCTCTGATTTCCAAATTAATGTATAGGGAAAATTTGAAGGCACTGCCATTGAAGCTTCCCAAGATTACACTATCAATATACATGGACCAAGTGGTGCCACTAAAGAGGTATGTACTGGTAAAAGTACAGCTAAGGGACCAGTGTTCCGAAATGCCTCTGTATGTAGTGACAGGCACTGAATTCAGATGTTCCTGGTTGCAGGAACCAATGTTAAATTGGTTCACAGACAGGCAGACGCGAAAACAAGCTTGCAAGAGATTTTGGACAAGTATAAAGGTTTCTTTGAGGGAACCCTGGCAGAAATAAAAGGAAGAGAAATTGAATTTCCGTTGAAGTGGGAGGCTCAACCAAGGAGTCTGAAGGTGCATCCAGTATTATATTCCATCCAGCCTAAAGTGGATGGCTAGTGATTCTGGGAAAATTGGAACCAGGAACTATGAGTGAATGGTCCACTCCAATCATAACAGTCTTAAAAACAGATGATGTGGTGAGGACTGCTGATGATTTTAAGGTCACAGTTAACCCAGCCCTGTGCGTGGATCGATACCCACTTCCACATACTGATGACCTGCTCAATGGATTGGTTAGGGGAAAGAAATTCTCAAAAGTCGGGCTCTCACAGGCCTACTTGCAGTTGGGGGTGCAGTCTCAGCTGCTGCAGACCATAGTAAAGCACATGGGACTATTCTATTACAAGTGACTTACTTTTGGCATCACGCCAGCATCAGCTCCATTCCAGACGGCCACGTGTCCAGTGTTATCTGGACAATATTTTGCTTACTGGATCCTCTGAAGAGTGCACTTGAAAAATCTAGAAGAAACCCTAAAGAGGTTGCAGGAGCACACCTTACAAGTAAAAAAAGAGAAATCTGATTTTTTTTAAAGACTCGAACTGAGCTCTTTCTTGGGACTTATAAATTATTATAGCAACATTGTATATAATCTGGCAACCATGCTAAAACCCCTGCATCAATTTCTAGGAAGAGAGTGGCCATGGAAGTGGACACAGGAACATGAGGCAGCTTACTAGGAGGGGAAACAAGCCCTAAAACGTTGGAAGTGTTGATTCATTTAGCCTCAAATTTGCCACTGCAGTTGCAGTTCGATGCCTCACCCTAAGGGTTGGTTCTCTACTGTCACACACCTTGTTAAACAGACAGGAAAGGCCTCTTGTGTTCACGCTGAGGTCACTAGCAAAGACGGAAGAGAGGGGTCCCAAATGGAAAAGGAAGGATTGGGGATTGTGTTCAGTGTTAAGAATTTCACCCATTTCTTTTATGGCAGGCACTTCGAATCAAATGCGGAAAGCTATCCAGGGTGACCCGGTCTTGAGTCCAGTGTTGGACTTAGTACTGTCAGGAAAGATTTGTCACAGAAATCACCAGATTTTTTGCCCTGACCTGTCTGGAAGGTGGGAGTAACAGAGAGGTGTTTAATATGGGGAAGGAGCATTATTACTCCTTCCCCTCATAAGAGGAAAGTACTGGAACAAGTGCACCAAGTACATCTCAGCGTGGCATAAATGAAAGAAATAGCCAGGAACTATTTCTAGTGGAGCTGAATGTGGGTTCCCAGATTGAGGAGGTTGCAGGATCATGCAAATCCCACATATTAGTAAGGAAGGTGCTGCCACTATCACCCCTTCCTCCATGGGAATCACCTCAATTATTGGGGCAGTGGATTCACGTCAATTTCGTGGGACTAGTAGAGGGAATGATGTTACTAGTGATTGTGGATGTACACATCAAATGGTCTGAGATGACAGTCATGAAGCCTGTATCAGCAGAAGCAACGAAAGACCAACTGGATGAAATATTTGCCAGGTTTGGGAAACCTGAACACGTCATGAGTGACTATGGTCCACAGTTTGTGGCACAAGAATTCGAGGAGCACCTGAAAAATCACAGAGTCAGCCATATGAGATCAGCTCCATATCAACCTGAGACAAATGGCCAGGCAGAGAGACTTGTACAAACCTTGAAGCAATCCTCAAAGGCCTTGCAAGGGAGTCTTTGCTGGGACAGTGACTCAGTAAATGCCTCAGCATGTACAAGAACATGCCACATGCAATGTCCCTCTGCTCACCAGTGTTCATAATGTTCAACTGCCAGCTGAGACACGAGTTTGTCTTACAGTGGCTAGAAGACCAGAGAAGTTTTTGATTAGACTAGATACCCTACAATATGGAAATAGGCCCTTCGGCCCAACAAGTCCATACTGACCCTCCAAAGAACAACTCACCCAGACCTATTCTCCCACCCTATATTTACCCCTGACTAATGGGCAATTTAGCATGGCCAATTCACCTGACTTGCACATCTTTGGATTGTGGGAGGAAACTGGAGCACCCAGAGGAAATCCACACAGACACGAGGAGAATGTGCAAACTCCACACAGACAGTCACCTAAGGTAGAAATCGAACCCGGGTCCCTGGTGCTGTGAGGCAACAGTGCTAAACACTGAGCCACTGTGCCGCCCATAGCCGCTGTGCCACCCATAAAAGATGGTATAGTAAAATTAAGAACAGATAGTCAGAAGGGTGGAAATCTGAAGGTCAAGGATATTTCAAAGTGAAGAGACTGTGTTAGCCTGGAATTATACATCTGGGGAAAAATGGACCCCAGCTATAGTGATGGTGGCTCAAACAATGGCATTGCCATATACAACACAGACCTGGGATTAACTGCACTGGAGTAAACATGTGGACCACTTGGTCGCCACATGTTATCAATGGGATGTATGTCTCTCAGAATCCCAAGCCACTCCAGATGTGACCAGTCGTGTCAACCAAGTTATGTTTCGCCATGCCAGGATTGGTCATACTCAAATAGGAGACAACAACAGCATCATATGACAACAACAGCCAAACATGGAGGGCTGTATCTGCAGAATAAAAGGAGTTTCTGAAAGCCCAGGACACTACATGGAAAAGGTTCCTGACATGAAGAGATGGTCTTCTAGGAATTGCTATCCCCTGAGAGACTGATCATGTCAATGTTAACTAAGGAAACAACGTTGTCTTTTTCCATGTTTTTGTTGTAAATATTCCAGGTGGATGTACATATGTTGGCTACAATGCCTGTGTAATTGTTAATGAGAGTATAGAAATAAAGTGGAAGAGTTAGATGTGTGCCCCTGTAGGAGAGTGGGTTAGGTGGCCCAGAGGCAAGAGCTAACAAAGGCAGTCTAAAATTGACTGTGTAGCAAACTCACCTCATTAATTTCCTAATCCAACTCTATGTCACCTTTCTTGCCAGATTCTAGCCCACCTGGCCTCTCATTGTACCCAGAAAAAGTTGTCAATCACCTGATATCTGAAGACCAGCATCCTTGGTGCCCATGTCATATTTCAATGGCCTTTTGCACCCGAACGTGCATTAACATTCTGAAGTTGCCCTGTTCGGTGATGGACATCATTCAGAAGCTGTAAGAAGAAGATGGTGTCACAATTCTTCCATAGGGACCTGGAGGGGGTGTTACCTCAGAGAGTTGTATGCTTTCCGCTTCCTTCTTTCTTTCTTTGAAGATCACCACCTAAGTGTGGTGGAGAGGCTTGAGCTTATCTACGAAAACGAGAGCTAAACCATCTAGAGCAGAGCACCTGGCAGTGTCACCCTTGACAGTAATGTCAATGGGAAGGTTCCAGACAAAGCATGATCTATGAAGACCTCAACGGCGGAGCTGACAGAGGGCAAAAGCTGAACTTAAATTACAGCATCACCATATTGCGAAAGTGAATGAAGGCTGTAACAGAGAAGGGGCACCAGTCATCCTGGTCTCCATGACACTAGGCTTTGAATCCTATCTGTCAAGGTCAGTGTGGTGGCTATCTGTGCACCAGCCTCACCACATGAAAAGATGTCATGCCCATGCACCCTCCCAATAACTACCAGACGTACTTACATCCCAGACAAAAGTCCTACAGTGCTCAGCTAGTGGTGGAAGTGGCAGGACTGTGTATTCTGGAAGCCCCTAGTCATAAACTGACACATTAGGCAGTGGGTGTCAGATTTAGTTATCTTGCTTCTGGACAAGATAGATAGAGCATTGCAGCAGTAGCTGCGCCTATGACTGAGCAGTCCTATTTAGGGTCCACTCTGCTCACCTCAGTAGAAAAGGGGGGCTGGAAAGTGTGCTTTAAAAATAGCCTGCCTCAGAATTTCTGACTGGATGACCATGTCCAGCGAGACCACACACATGTGGTCAGAAATGAAGCATAATAAACTTTGGAGCTTGGAATGTAAGATCCTTGATGGAGCCAGCTAACAGTGGCCAAACTAAGATGTGTTGCTGCTCTTTCTGAAATCTGCCTTGCAGATGAAGGGCAATGAAGGAGGTGGAAGATGGTTATACCTTCTTCTAGAAAAGGAATGCTGCTGATGAGCCCAGAATTCACAGTGTTTGATCCACAATTAAGAATTGGCTCATCAGTGGCTTCTCTGAACTTCCTGTGGGGATCAATGACTGACTCATGACCATCTGCCTGATGATTACCAATAATCAGATGGCTACAGTTGTGAGTACTTATGCCCCAACTCTTGACTTACAGGAGGAAGTAAAGAAGGGGTTTCTAATGCCAACCTTGACATCCATACTTCACTGCAAAGATTGGTCACGATCACAACCTTTGGTATGGCATTATGGAAAAAAGAAAGTATTGGCAACATCAACTCCAGTGAACTCCTTCTTCTCATAAAATGCATTGAGTACAGCGTCACCATCATAAGAGTTAATATTAGTGAGCACCATAACACTCACCCCTATGATAAAGTCACATTGACTTCTGGATAAAACAGGTTAGAATGTCAAAGGAGGGTTATGACTTTGAGGGAGACCAAACATCTGGTCCTCCTCAAAAATCTCTAAATTGATATCTTTTATATCAATGCAACCTGTAACCATCACCTCACATGTAGTAAACAAGACCTTGTTAACTACAGCAGTTTCTTCTTATTAGAGCAGGAAGTGGTTATCCTCTATCACATTGGACCAAGCAATTCGAAAGGATGATGGCAGCTACTCATCATGACGAGTAGCAGTGAGGTAGCAAGTCCCGACAACACAGAGGAGTTGATGGCTTCACACTTGCTCACATTGAACTCTGTTGCCAGTTTTACTCACTCATTTCATATATCAATGGTTCTTTGCAACATCGCTCTAGTCCAGGTTATGCATTGTGTCATCGTTGTGCCACCAACAGACTGAGACGTACAGTTGTTTATTCCTTCATCCAAGTCATTAACAATTCAAATGAAAAGCTGAATCTTTCTCTTGTAAGGATTAAATTATGTTTGATGCATTAATCAATAAGGAATTATCCCAATCTCTTTTTACCACATGTTTGACGGTTAAACTTATGACATATTCAAACTGAGAGGCCAGAAGGAAACACTTGTCTTCAAGCATGGCATAAATTTACAATAGTTATCATTTATATATCTAGTGAATCTGATAAAATTTTACATACACCCTGTTACTGGCTTGTTAAGGCATATGGGCTGATATGCTTATTTTTATACATCATTGCCTCATGAAACACAATGATTCTATTCAGGTAAAATGAGCTTTCAGCTTTTTAGCTCAATAGCTCTGAAATAATTTCACCTAGCATCATATTTGCTTCCGATCTTCAAGAATCAGGTAGATGCAGTCTAAACTTATGTTATTGCATTTGACTTAAACTGGATCTGTGGCAGAGCGAATAGCTCCAATTTGAAAGACAATTAATGATAAAATTATTATGTGTTTGATATTGTCAGGCTGTACACGGATCTGAAAAACAGTTTGTCAAATTCAGAGCCAAGTCAATGACTCAGTTTAAAAATATTGATTGTGTTGTTCATTCACCTCTAAAATCTATTAGTATTGTAAACTCTCTTAACTTATAAGTGTTCCTCAATTGGCAAAGTTCTTCAAGAGCATCCAGCTCTGTTGCCATCAAGCATGGATTTAGTCAGGGACAACGGTTTGAGCATTGAGTGTGTGATCGCAAACATCATTATATGTCTAAGAATCAATGAGAACTTCAAAAGACTTCAACAGACCCCTTGAAAATGCATTTTTAACATGCTAGTGCCCACTCCCTTTAGCATCAAAACCAGGCTGAGTAGGTGCCAATCTACAACAAAAATAAGGTTATAATGGCAGCACAGGTTACTACAGCAAACCACAGGATGACATATCCTTTTAAAGCCATGTTTTGATATTTTGAGTTAATCCAGAATTCCTGAAGGGAAGTTTCAAACATTGCTCTGCCCTCTGTGCCCACTCCCATGTGGGCCCACAGCTATGAATGCCTCCTGGAGATCTGCCCAGGAGTTTAAACACAGTTCTTGCTGAATTATTCAAAATTGCTGGAAGATGTCTGCATTTGGAAGAAATCTGTTGTACAGTACAATTTGTCAAAGTTTATTTCTGCTGCCAGAAACCACCAAATTTGTGAGACATCTGTTCTTGTTATACTTGTCTCTAGATGCACCCTGTTGTTTTGGCACCTATAATGTTAAAAAAAAGTGTCATGCAATAGTGGATGCATGTACTGCTACTGGTGGAGAACAAGCTGTTCTTTCTGAAAACACCGTCACAATATTCACTGAGCTCATCTACATTAAGGACGCTTTAATTACTGTCGATGCCTACTCAAATCTGGAGTGTCTGAATCATGAACTGATTTTAAAAAAAAATATTCACCATAATACCAGCCTGCAAAGAGTTGAAAGAATGTGCCAATTATTTTTTAAGATTATATTAGGGTTTGATTAACTTGTCAGAACTGGCTACAAATTCAGATTGCAATTAGTACCAAGATTTGAGAAATTCACACATTTGAAAACACTATTACACGAATGATAATACAATTGCTGTAATTTTATATCATTTGCAAAAATAAAATGCTATTTTTAATGGTTCAATGACATTAGCTTTATGTTGAATGATCTTTGTTTTGTACCATATTTTAATGTTCCCATACTTATTGCATTTTTTTGAATACTGACCACATACACTTATGTAAGTGACCTACTGCAGCATCCACACTCAAAATTTCATACATCAGTTTTCAAGCACTAATTGGTGCTTGTCAGTTCGACTATTAGGAACATTCTTTTTGGTGCTGGTATTAATGAGAGGACAATACATCAGGTACAATTACTTTCAAGTACTATTGAGCATTTTCTAGTTAAATGTTTTAAAAATGAGATTCCTTTTTAAATAAGCCAATGAAGAAAATATGAGAACAGATTGTACAATTTCTTGAACAGATGAGATTCCCATTTAATAAGTACATGGTTTCTTTCTTAACAGTTTCTTGACCATTGTCCTACTAAAGATAGTAACTTATTATTAAGTGTGTAATGCCAATTTAATTCTGGTACTTCCCGATAATGGCTAATGAAGGACAAGACATTTTGCCACGTTGAACATTACAATTCAGCTAAATCCTCGTGTCATTCAATTTCACGACTCTAACTTTTCACAGAATTTTTTTTTGTACAATGATCAGAAACAAGAGTTAGACTTGCACCAAGTGTCACCCAACTGCCATCAGGAAGCAGCTGCTCACCAAGGATAAAACAGAGGAGTTTCCATCTTATTTAGCTTAGATACTCAGTGGATGAATTAGCTAACTAATCAAGCATATCCATAAAGGATTTAAAGACTACTCACTCCAGATTTGAATTTTTGGACTCCATCTTATAAGCAAGGACATTGCAAAACTTATATTCTTATCTGTTTTACACAAGTTGTTGCTAATCTTTATATTTTGTTTCTCTCTTGTATGCTTGTAAGTGGTCCTGTGTTGTGAAGTTTCAGCCCATATTTCCTACTTCCATTAAGAATGTGTGTAATAACTGCTATTTCTGTTTTTACTTTAGAATAGTGCTGTTCTGCTTGTTACAAAGTCATAATCTGCAAACCAAGTGAATGGGGAAAATAACAACCACAGTTTTAATAATTGAGAAGATTTAAATCAGAATCTGCTTAAGGATGAAGGGTGAGATTATGGAGAGAGATTTCTCTTCAAACTCAAAATTCATTCATGACATTAGCTAAGGCAGTTAAATGTAATATCAAATTGAAAGAAAGAATATATTCTTTTGGGAGAATAGTGGCCATTCAGATGATTTGACAGAATATTGAAAGAGAAGGAAAGAATTTCACAAAAATGAACAGAAGTTAGAATATGATAGAAAGCTAGAAATGTAAAAATAGACAGTAGAAATTTCTAGATATTTAAAAAGGAAAAGCAAAACTAAAATGAGCATTTGTCCTCTAGAGAGTGAATCTGGGAAAAATAAGGATATGGTGGATAAACTTGAACAGTTATTTTCTTTCTGTCTTTGTTTCAGAGGTTATGAATAATATCCCAGAAATAATCATAAAACAATAATGAATGGAAGGAGATTTTTTTAAAAACAATTACAATCACCAAGGTAAGGGTAATGTGAAAATTATTAAAACTAAAGGATGGCAGGTACCTTGTCCCGAAGGACTTCATTCTAAGGTCTTAAAATGTGACCGCTGAAATAATTGCTGCGTTGATTTTAATTTTCCAAATCTCCTTTGATTTTGGAAAGGTTCCATCGGATTGCAAAATAGCAAATGGTTAAGAAGAGAAAAGACAGAAAGAAAACAGGAAACCACAAGCCACTTAGCTTAACATCTGTCAAAGAGAAAATATTGGAATCTATTATCAAGGAGGTTATATCAGGCTGCTTAGAAAATCTTAATACAACAGGCAGAGTCAATAGGAACTTATGTTTGACTAATTTGTTTAAGCTTTTTCAGCAAGTAGCAGGTATCGTAGATAAAGAAGAGTTTGTAAATATGGCATACTTAGATTTGCCAAAGGCATTTTATGAAGTACCTGTACTACAACAAAGGTTACAGCACAAAATAAGAGCTCATTGTGTAGTGGGCAACATATTAACCTGAACAGAGGATTATCTAGATACCAAGAAACAGAGTCAATATAACTGAGTTATTTTTAGTTTGGCATGCAATGTGGAATAGACCATCATTGGTATTGGTGCTGGAGACTTGACCGTTTAAAAGTTATTTAAATATTGTCGATGAAAGAACTGAATTTTAAAGTATAAAATTTATTGATGACACAAAATAGATAGAAGACTAATATATATAGCAGACATAACAGTCTGCAATAGGATATCAAAATGTTAAGTATGTGGGCAATTTTTTGGAAGATGAAACATAAAGTGGGAACATGTGAGTTTGTCCATTTGGCAGATAGAATAGAAAAGCAGCATTATATTTAAATCGAAAGAGAGCGCAGAGCTCTGTGATTCAGAGGGATGCAGGTATCCAGGTACATAAATCACAAAAAAGTTATTATGTATCTATAGCAAGTGATTAGGCAGGCAAATGAAATATCCCTGTTTATTATGAGGAAAATTAAACACAAAGTAGTGATGGAATACACACAAGACCACATGGAGAATACTATGTGCAGTTTGTCTTCCTATTTAAGAAAAGACATAAATGCATTAGAAGCAATTCAGAAAATGCTCACTCGACTAATATGAGGACGGAGTCCTTATCTGCTGTGGAAAGGCTTAAGACATAAGGCCTGTATCCATTGAAGCTCAGAGAATGAAAGGTGATCTAATTGAAACATGCCAGACCCTGAAGGCACAGATGAGGGTGGATGCTGAATTGATATTTTCCTTTGTGCGAGATATTGTAACTAGAGCATATAGTTTAACAATAAGGGACCTCCCATTTAAGTTGGTGGTGAGGATTTTTCATTTCATAAATGGCCGTAAGTCTTTGGAATTCTCTTCCTCAGAGTAGTGGAAGTAGTGTCATTGAACATCTTTAAGGCAGAGGTAGAAAGATTCTTGAAAGATGGTGGCATTGACAGGTATTAGGGGTAGTTGGGAATTTAGAGTTGATGATCTTCTTGAATAGCAGAGCATGCTCAAGGGGGTAGTTGGCCTATTCATGCTCCTAATTTGTGAGTTTGTGCCTAAAAGTTGTATCAGTGTCAATTAAGTTGCATAGATTATCAATTAAAACTTGGAATACATGTTCCCATCTGTTTTAGTGGGAGCACCAGTTGGTCATTTTGAGAGCTGTTTAAAAATCAAACTCTGGCGTGGTCAATCTTTTAGCATATATTTAATTTATTGACAATGCAATGTTTTTGTAGCCTGACCACTCACAACACATCTCTTTATTCTCTGGGTGAAGTAGTCCTTTAGTTCTGCTTCTTTATGTTCATGGGAAGAAGTATCGTGATTCTGAGTGTTTTGTTTGGACGTTCAGATCTTGTTTCTGCACAGAGTATGCTTCCTCCCTAAATGTTCTACTGGCAAAACTGTTGCATTATTTTAAACTCATCTTTCATTTTGGGTTACACCACATAACATTTTGCAAAATAATTTAAAAAGCTGGAGTTACAGGAATTCAAAAATTCCTGAAAATAGGTTTGTTTCCATGGAATGTTTCATTATTCAATTTAATGCAAGAAATGACAATAAGCATTAATTTGGTGAATGCATAGCAAATAATTATAAGCAGATTGAGCCAGGCTGACACTCAAGTAGCGCACATATAAATCATAATGTGAAAGTATTTATAGTTAATCTTCTGGATAATCAACAAATGACTTATAGTCTCTTTCAACAAATTTGGATGACACCAAAATATGAAGTAAAATGAGTACAGAACTTCTTTCACAGGATGTGGGCATTACTGACAGAATTTGTTTCCTTTTCTTAATTACCCTTGAACTGAGTATCTTGCTCGGAGTTCAGAGGAAATCAGAGGTAGAAGACTAGGTAAAGAAAACAGATTTTTCTTCCGTAATGGACATCAGTGAACTGGATGTTTCTTTTTTAAAATTGATAGTCACTGTTGCTGAGCTTTACGGCCCAAATGTATTTAAATTCTACAAGTGGATTTGTCCCCTGCCACCATGCCTTGGGTGTTGAGGGCCAATGGCTGGGATGATGGAGTATAGGTGTTCACTTCTCCAGCGATCCCTGAAGGTGGCTGGATCTGGCTGTCATGAGCAGCTGCCCAGTTGTTCATGTAGGCAGCCAAACACTTTCATCACTTGGTACAGATTCTGGGCAAAAAGGATCATTGTGTCCCACAGAGATACAAAGCTTCAGAGATAGTGAATGGATTAGTTGCAATTTTACAAAATCCTTTGATTCTGGAGAAATAGAGGAAGATTGGAAAACTACCAATGTTACATCCCCATTCAAAAAGGGAAGATGTCAAAAAGCTGATAAATTTAGGCCAATTAGCCCAATATCTACTGTTGAAAACATATTGGAATCAATTATGAAGGAACTAATAGCAGCACATTTGGGAAATCATAATCTGACCAAGCAGAGTCAGCAAGGCTTCATGAATGGGAAATTGTGTCTGACTAATGTATTAGAATTTTTCAAGGAAGTCTCAGCCAGAATGTATAGAATGTAACATGTGGTGGTGTTGCATTTGGACTTCCAGAAGACACGTGGGTGGCACGGTTAGCACCCACGTGTCAGCACTGCTGCCTCACAGCGCCGGAGACCCGGGTTCAATTCCCGCCTCAGGCGACTGACTGTGTGGAGTTTGCACGTTCTCCCCGTGTCTGCGTGGGTTTCCTCCGGGTGTTCCGGTTTCCTCCCACAGTCCAAAGATGTGCGGGTTAGGTGAATTGGCCATGCTAAATTGCCCGTAGTGTTAGGTAAGGGGTAAATGTAGGGGTATGGGTGGGTTGCGCTTCGGCGGGGCGGTGTGGACTTGTTGGGCTGAAGGGCCTGTTTCCACACTGTAAGTAATCTAATTTAATCTAATTTCAAAAGGTAATCCCAAATTCTTAATCATAAAATGACCATAACTCTATGCTGTTGCAGGTAATATATTGGTGTGAATGGAGAATTGGCTAATAGGCAGGAAATTGTAATTGGGAATAAGGGGAACCCCTTATCAGCTTTTCAGCTTGGCAATCTGTAACTAGTTGGGCTCCATAGGGATCAGTGCTGGGGTTGCAACTGTGAATGATAGTTATTATCTTGGACAAAGGTAACGCCAGTACTGATGCCAAATTTTCAGATGACACACAAATAGTTGGAAAGGCAAGCTGTGAGGTGGGCACAAACAGTTTAAGAGGCATATTTATACGTTAAGCGGATGGGAAAAAGTTGGCAAATAGAGTACAACGTGGGAAAATGTGAAGTTGTTCATTTTAGGAGGAAGAATACAAGCACAGAGCATGTATTCTCTGAAGAAAAAAGAAAGCTGCAAAACAAAGGGACTTGGGGCTACTTGTACATGAAACACAGACAGCTAGTACACAAGTGCAACAGGTAAGCTGGAAGGTTAATGGAATGCTAGCCCTAGTTTTGAAGGTGTTGGAGTGTAAGAGTGAGGAAGTGTCAGTGTACACCTCACTGCAGAAGGTGCTGCTGAGACCACATCTGGAGTAATGTGAACAGGTCTGGTCCTCTTATTTAAGGAAATATATCATTTTATTGAAGTCAATTCAGAGAATGCTGACAAGAATAATATGGAGGGATAGTCTTATGAGCAAAGCTTAAATAGTTTGGGACTCTGTTCACTGGAATTTACAAGAATGAGAGATTATCTCATTGAAATGTAAAAGATTATTAAGGGGCTTGACAGGATAAATGCTGAGAGGATGTTTCCCTCATGGGAAAGTCTAGGACCAGAGAGTAGAATAAATGAGAGCCAATTTAAAACCCTGATTAGGAGGAATTCCTTCTTTCAGAAAGTTGAGAGTCTTTGGAACTCCTTGCCACAAAGAGCTGCAGGGGCAGAGTGCTTGTGTATATTTAAGGCTGAGGCAGACAGATCTTTGATCAGTAAGGTAATGAAGGGTTATGGGGGAAATGCAGGAAGTGGACGCAAGGAATGTTGGATTAACCATAATCCTATTGAATGGTGGACAAGGCCCGAAGGGCCAAATGATTAACTGCCGTTCCTGTTTTTATGGTTTTCCATGCCTGTCTGCTACTCCTGTTGAACCCTGTGCACATGAATTAAATCCCTGATTGCTGAGGTCACAGCATTCTCTCCTGCCTGAGACAAAACAGGACCCTGCTATCTGGTAGTCTGCTAAGTGCCAAGGGCTTAGGACGTTTCTTCTTCAGCCAGCTGGGGAGCTCTGGCAGTGAATTGATCACTAGAGAGTGCTTCCACACTTTCTATGCTTGACGTTCCCACCAAGGTATCAGTATCTGGGATGGTGGGGTTGTAGGAGGCAGACTTGCTGATGCTTCTTCTGAGACCTATGTGTTTTCATCTTCAGATTTTGAGGAGATAGCTTCTGTGGGTGGCAGTCATTTCACTGAGATGATGGTGGACATGCTGATGGCACCATCAAGACAAAATGAAGAAAAGGCTCCATGGCCAGTTGTCAGAAATGGTGAGTAATGATTGAAAATAAGAGTGAGGTGGATGTGCAAGTCGCTGTGGAGTGATGAGTGGTAGTTATTCAGTTGACTGAACCTGGATGGCTTGGCTACCCCACTGAAGCAGTCTCATTCTACTTTTGGGACAGACTGATCAAGTCCATCATTGGACATTGTGGAGGCTAGGGAAGAAACTGCAGAGGCCCTTGCAGAGATTTTTGATCTGAAAGACTGGAGGTTATAAAAGTTCTATTGTTTAAGAAAGGTAGCAAAGCGAAGCCAACGAATGACAAACCAGTGAGCCTTACATCAATGATAGGCAAGTTTTTGGAGATAATACTGTGAGACAGGATAGCCAAGGTCTGAGTTGATTAGAGTGCAGGATATACATGTCCCTACAAAACTGAAGGATAGGAATAGCAGGATTCAGGAACCATGGATGACGAGGAAAATTGTAAGCTTGATCAAAAGGAAAAAGGAATCATATGATAGTCCTAGGCAGCTACAAACTGATGAAGCCCTTGAGAAGTACAGAAAAATTAGGAAGGAACTTAAACGCGGATATAGGCAGGCTAAAAGGGAACATGAAGTGTTTTTGGCAAACAGAGTCAAGGAGAATCCCAAGGCTTTTTATGCATATATTAGAAGAAAGAGGGTAGCAAGGCAAAGAATAAGGCCCACTCAAGGATAAAGGAGGGAAATTATCCGTGGACCCACAGGAGGTGGGAGAGATGCTTAATTAATAGTTTGTATCGGTATTCACCTACGAGGAGGACGTGACTGATGTTGAGGTCAGGGATGAGTGTGTGAATACTCTAGAGAATGTCAACATACTGAAGGAGGAAGTTTTGGCTATGCTAAATTCCATTAAAGTAGACAAGTCCCCAGGGCCAAATAGGACCTATCCTAGGTTACAGCAGGAGGCAGAAATAGCAGAAGGGAAATAATAGCTGGGGCTTTAGCAGATATCTTCACATCTTCTTTGACCACAGGTGAGGTTCCAGAGGACTGGAGATTAGCCAATGTTGTTCTCTTGTGTCAGAAAGAAAGCAAGGATAATCCAGGAAATTATAGGCCAGTGAGCCTGATGTCCACGGTGGAGAAACTTTTGGAAAATATATGAAGGACAAAATATATGCACATTTAGAAGAAAATAAACTAGTTAGTGACAGGCAGCAACCTGATTGAATTTTTTGAAGAGGTGACAAGGATTATTCATGAGGGAAGGGCTGTGGGTGTAAATTATATGGATTTTATTGGGATAAAAACTAAAATTACATGGGATTCGGGGTAGGCTGGTTAGATGGATACAAAACTAGCTTGGTCATAGAAGACATAAGGTAGTAGTAGAAGGGTGATTTTCAGGATGGAGACCAGTAACTAGTGGGGTTCCACTAGGATCAGTCTTAGATCCTCTGTCATTTCTACTACATATAAATGATCTGGAGGAAAATGTGGGTGGTCTGAATATTAAGTTTGAAGATGACATGAAGATTGGTGGAGTTGCTGATAGTGCCAACGATTGTGAAAGGATAAAAGAAGATATAGACAAATTGACAACTTAGGCACAGAAATGGCACATGGAGTTTAATCCAGACAAATGCAAGGTGATATGTTTTGGAGGATCAAATATAGGCGTGAATTACACTGTAAATGGTAGAGCCCTTAGGAACATTAACATACAGACATGTAGGTTCACAGTTCCCTAAAAGTGGCAACACAAGTGGCCAAGGTGTCTAAGAAGGCACATGGCAAGCTTACCCTCATCAGCCAGGGCATGGGATACAAGAGTTGGCAAACCATGTCGTAGCCTTGTTAGGCTACATTTGGAGTATTATGTGCAGTTTTATCGCCACACTACCAGAATGACCTGGAAGCTTTGGAGAGAGAACAGAGAAGGTTCACCAGGATGTTGCCTGGTGTTGAGGGCATTGGCTATAAGGAAAGGTTAAAAAGACCAGGATTGTTTTCACTGGAAAGACTGCGACTGAAAGGAGATTTGATAGAAGTCTACAAAATTCTGAAAGGCATAAAGTTAAAAATCACACAACACCAGGTTATAGTCCAACAGGTTTAATTGGAAGCACACTAGCTTTCGGAGCGATGCTCCTTCATCAAGTGATTGTGGAGGAGCGTCGCTCCGAAAGCTAGTGTGCTTCCAATTAAACCTGTTGTACTATAACCTGGTGTAGTGTGATTTTTAACTTTGTACACCCCAGTCCAAAACCGGCATCGCCAAATCCTGAAAGGCATAGATAGGGTAGATAGTCAGAGATATTTTCCCAGTGTTGAAGTTTCAATTACAATGGGGCACGTGTTCATAGTGAGAGGGGGGAGTTTAAGAGATATGTGCGAGGAAAGTTTTTCACACAGACAGTGGTAGGAGCCTGGAAAGCATTGCCAGAAGCGGTGGTGGAAGCAGGCACATTGGCGATATTAAAGAGGCATCTGTATAGTTACATGAATAGCAAGAGAATAAAGAGATACAGACCTAAAAGAAGCATGGATAGAAGCTTGGCTGTCTGGCAGAAAGCAGAGAGTGGGGATAATAGGGTCCTTCTCAGGGTGTCAGTCAGTGATGAGTGGTGTTTGCATGGCTCAGTGTTAGGGACATAACTTTTCATTTTATACATTAATGATCTGGATGGAGGAACTGAGGGGATTCTGGCTAAGTCTGCAGATGATACAAAGATAGGTAGGCAGACAGGTAGCATTGAGGAGGCGGGGAGACTGCAGAAGGATTTAGACAGGTTAGGAGAGTGGGCAAAGAAGTGGCAGATGGAGTACAACATGAGAAAGTGTGAGGTCATGCACCTTGGTAGGAAAAATAGAGACATGGACAATTTTCTAAATGGAGAGAAAAATCAGAAGTCTAAAGTGCAAAGGGACTTGGGAGTTCCAATCCAAGATTCTCTCAAGGTAAACTTGTAGGTTGAGTCAGTAGTTAGGAAAGCATGGGAAAAGATCTGCCAACCCACGATAGGCCCACAGAAGCAAAATTGGCCAAACTGTACCAAAACACCCAGAATTCCCAAGGAGGCTCTCAAGCCAAATCAGACAGCCCATTCAGACAAGGGAATACACTTTAAGCTTGCTAACAATGACACAGCACTACAGATATCTCAAAGCCCCAAGGGCAGTTTCACAACCTAGCAATACCAAAACCACACAAAGAGCAGGTCAGACAGAAAGGCACCAACAAGGATATGCTCCGAGAACAGGTCAATGGAAGCATCACACCACTTCAGAGGAGACATTAACACCGACCTGTGAAGAGGAATGGAACCATCGATACTGTCAGGATATTTCATTGTGTGAAGGAACAGGACAATCATCTGATAACTGTTTTCCAATTAGCATCCTTGTAAGTAGATTACTCCACCTCCAGATACATTGTATTTTCCCCAGTTCTTAATCAGCCTTATTGTGCAGCATTATTATAAAACTGGTCTCGTCCTTAGTTCTGGGAAGAGAAACTCTGAACTACCTGCACAGACTGTTAGTTCTGGGTCAGCCTGCTCAGTTTCTCTTCTAGTGATATCGTTTGCAATAAACTGTTTGTCAATTTCACTTCCAACTATTTTTTGTGGTCTCGAACCTATTGGGCAAATTTCCCTGACAGAAGGTAAATGCAATGATGTCATTTATTTTGAGAGGACTTGAATATAAAAGCAGGGATATACTTCTGAGGGTCTATAAGACTCTGGTCTGGCCACATTTGGAGTATTGTGCGTGCTTATGGGCTAAATATCTCAGGAAGGATTTACTGGCCCTGGAGCGTGTTCAGAGGTGATTCAAAAGAATGGTTCCAGGAATGAGTATCTTAACATAAGAGGAAAGTTTGAGGACAATGGGTCTAGAAGGATGAGGTGAGATCTAATGAAAACTGAATGGTCTGGACAGAGTGGATGTTGGGAACGTCTTTCCATTGGTAGGAAAGACTAGGACCTGAGGGTACAGTCTTAGAGTAAAAGGAAGATCTTTTAGAATGGAGATAAGAAGAAACTTCTTCAGCCAGAGAGTGGTGAATCTATGGAATTCATTGCCACAGAAGGTTGTGGAAGACAGGTCATTGAGTATATTTAATACAGAGATAGATAGGTTCTTGATTGTAAAGGGGATCAAGGGTTACGGGAAGAAAACGATGACTGAATGGCAGAGCAGACTCAATAGGCTGAATGGCCTAATTTCTGCTCCTATATCTTATGTTTTTTTGGTGGAATAAACGCAAAAGCTTTGTTTTTTTAGTTTACTAAGGGCATAATTGCGAAGTGGGTTAAGGATTGGCAAATGCAATTCAATACAACTATGTGTGAGGTGTTGCACTTTGGAAAGTCAAACCAAGGTAAAACTTATACAGTAAATGGTAAGGTCCTGAGGAGTCTTGTGGAACAGAGCGACCCAGGAGTACAAGTACATAGTTCATTGAAAACACCATCACAGATAGACAAGGTGATAAACAAGGCATTCAGCATGCTGGCCTTGGGATGTTATGTTACACTTGTATAAGTTGTTGGTGAGACCACATTTGGAGTATTGTGTACAGTTTTTGTCATCCTGTTACAGGAAGGACAGAGTGAAACTGGAAAGAGTGCCAGGAAGATTTATGAGGATGTTGCCAGGACTAGTAGGCCGAAGTTATAGGGAGACATTGACCAGGAGAGGATTTTATTCCTTGGAATATAGGAGTATGAGGGGGTGACCTTACTGAGGTCTATAAAATTGTGAGGGGCATAGATGGGATGAATGCATATTGTCTTTTTCACAGGGATGGGGAATTGAAAACTAGAGGGCATAGATTTAAGGTGAGAGGGGAAAGATTTAAGAAAGACCTGAGAAGCAACTTCTTCACACAGACAATGGTGCATATATGGAATGGACTGCAAGAGAAAGTGATTAAGGCAGCTACAATAGCTATATATTTTTTTATTTGGATCGGTATATAGATGGGAAGAGTTTAGAGGGATATGGACCAAGTGTGGGCAATTGGAACTAGCTGAGTGGGCACATGGTCAATATGGACCAGTTTAGGCCAAAGGATCTGTTTCCATGCTTTATTTTTAGTAACTATATGACTATATGACTGACTACCCTACCTGAAGGGGTTCAGGAGTTAACTTTCAGGCACCCTCTACCTAATGTGCCATTTCAAGCCTATTGTGGAGTGTGTTCTCCTTAATGAGAGAAATGAAAGGATTGTGATGAAAATGGCTGCACAGATGTTTGTGTTGATGCAGGTGATCAAATCTGATGAGGTTTTGTAAGGTAGAGAGGAGATAGTGCAGAGCCCACGGTGAGCTAGTGGTGTGAGAGGTTGAGGCGTTGAGATAAAGTGATGGAAGATTTTGCGGGCAGTCGTGACAGTGGTAGAGAATGAGCTTTGGTGAGAGGTGACTGCAGCAGCAGAGATATATATGGTACCAGAAAGAAGTATGTACATAACTTGGCAGAGCAGAGGTCATTGAAATTTTTAATGATATTGCTGGCCATTCATCTGGACCATGGAGGCTACAATTACCTGGTTGGCGATCTTGGTCCAAGCTGCCAAGGCCTGGTGGCATGGCCTCCTCTGCTGGTCCACTTGGAAGAGTACCCTCAACCAGGGCCTTCTGGCTCCTATTGGAGAGTCACAATGCCATCTTGTCCTTCTCTGAATCCTTCTGTCTCTGTTTTGACCAAGCAAGCTAGCTTTAGAACGTCAATGCTCCTCCAGTTGCAAAGTGTTTTTTTAACAGATGGTGTGGGTGCCAGGGATGCTGGTCTTTTGGCAGATATCCAGTGAGAGGGAAATGAGGGTCATGTGACTCTAATTGGTGAGTATAATTAGTACATTTATTAAGAATAGGATGTGTAAGAGGAAATATGTCTACCTGATCATAACCTTCTGATAATTCCCTATTAGATCATGATCAGTGCCTTCATGCAGTTAAGATCGAATTGGGTTTCCTGAACTTTGATTTTAATGTCACAGTCATGTCACTTAAAAGGTTAGTATAATGTAGAGAAATTATGAATAAAATTAGCACATTATTACATTTAAATGAAGAATGTTTGACTTAAAAGATTTAATTTAGACATGCTGTAAAGCTTTGTTTTATTATAAGGTTAATGATGAGCAAGACATTATATTTTTTTTATCTTTCTTCTAGTCTTTGTCATCTTGCAAGATGGTATATCACAATTGTTTATTCATCCTGCCTCCTCTGATTGAGTCATAATCTTAATGTTCCTCTGATCGGTTAAACTCAGTTTCACTTTCAGATATCCATTCTGAAGAATTAACCTCACCTACACAAACAACATTGCAGTCCTTTCCTATCTTCAATCCAAATGATTAAGTGGGCATTTTGATTTACATGGTGGCACCTTCATTTGTTAACTTCATTATAAATTACAAGATACAGTAAATCCAACAGGTCAATGAAAGGCAAGATTTGTTCAGGCAAAGATTCATTCGGTATATATCCAAGTTGAGAAACAGCTAGCTTACAGCAACACTTTAGATTAACGCTTCTGATGCTTAGATAGGTTTGAAACTGATTTATTACTTGATGAGTAAATAGTGGGACTTTAAACAAATGAATTACAAACTGATTACTTCAGTAGATTTTGTAAAACTTTTGGCTCTTTTACACTTGATCGATCCCGAAGAGATTTCACAGATAACTTTAAATGTCTTTGTTACACATTATAGCTATCCTGTTAATTACAAGGTAATTAAATTTATTTGAGAGCATTCATATTGTACTTCATTGCTGATTAATTATATTTTTTGGATATATAAGAGCAGGTATTTTGTTTGACTTGACCTTAGGACAGATGTAGTTTTCAGACATTCTGCAGATTTCTTTCTGGAGGCTTTAGAAAAGCAGGTTGTCCTTCAGTACATTCTAAAAAGCAACATCTTTGGATCTTTAGCATCTATGGAATTTTGCTTTTATTTGCATTAAGGCAAGTGTTCATTCATTGAAAGGATTCCTTTAGCTGGTGTGGAGCATCAGTACACAGGGCTGGCCCTACTGAGCAACTTGCTGCATTAGGGCAGCATGGTGGCTCAGTGGTTAGCAGTGCTGCCTCAAAGCAGCAGGATTCGATTCCAACTTTGGGTGACTGTGTGGAGTTTGCACATTCTCCCCGGGTCTGCATGGGTTTCCTTTGGGTACTTTGGTTTCTTCCCACAATCCAACAATGTGCAGGGAAGGTGAACTGGCCATGGGGAATTGCCCATAGTGTTCAGAGATGTGTTGGTTAGATGCAGAAGTCAGGGGTAAATATAGGATAATAGGGTAGGGGAATGAGTCTGTGTGGGTCTGTTGGGCTGAAAGGCCTGTTTTCACATTGTAGAGATTCTATGATTACTCTTGGCCAGAATTAATTACACGAGCAGGATATTTCCCAACAGTATCACTCTATATTTGGGAGGTTACATGATAGGAAAATAAAACAAAATGCTGCTGCAGAATTCTTAGCTTAACAGGAGAATAAAGTAGCAAACACATTCCTAATGGAGAAGAGCGTTTGGTGATGCTTAGTCATTCAAAACCCATGCTTCGAAGAATTGTTATGAGGTGATAGATATATCACAATTGTTAGCTTCTTGTCTTACTGGATAGAATCTTACATACCAAGTTAGCAAGACAAACAAAAACTGTAACATTCAAAGTGAATGTTCTTCTTGTTCTGCCAATGATAATTTTCAATCACTCTTCAGGGACTGACTAAATTTGTGGATTACTTTATTTAAAACAATGAAACACATACATTATGAAGCAGACATTATAGAATACCAACTAATTTCTGTGTGTGCAGTTTAAAATTGCCTACAGTGTGTAGACTAGGTGGATTAGTTATGGGAAACCGAGGTTACAAGGTTAGGGTAGGGGGGGTGAGCCTGAGTGATGTCCTTCAGAGGGTTGGTGTGGACTCAAAGGGCCTGAATGGTTCTCTTCCACACTGTAGGGATTCTATGATATGGTAAACCTTTGCTGTGCTCTCTCTACAGCAAGAACATCTTTCCTCAGATAAGGAGACCAAACCTGCACACAATATTCCAGATGTGTCCACACTAAAGCCCTGCATAATTGCAGCAAACTATCTTGTTCCTGTAACTAAATCCTCTTCTTATGATCGCCAACATGCAGTTTGCCTTCTTTACTGCCTGTTGCATCTACACATTTACTTTGAATGACTGATGCACGAAAACACCCACGTAATCGTTGAACATTCAGATAAAAGTCTGTCTTCCTATTTTTGCTATCTAAGTGGACAACCTCATTGCTGCATCCTCCTCACAGTTCATCCTTCCACCTTGCTTTGTTTTATCTGTAAATTCTGAGACATTATACAGATCCCTCATATAAATAATTAACATATACAGCGAGTAGAGGTTTCTAGTAGCGATACATGCTGTGCTCCACCAGCTATGATTACCTTTCAGAAAAAGACCCATTTATTCATTTTCTGTTTCCTGTCTACTAACTAATTTTCTATCTGTCTCAATACACTACCCCCAATCCCATGCACTTGAATTTTACGTTAATCTCTTATGTAGGACTTTGTTGAAAACCTTCTGAATGTTTAAGTAAACCATATCTACAGGCATCCCCTGGTTAACTCTACGAATCACAGCCTTAAAGAATTCCAGTAGATTTGTCAAGTATGATTTCCCTTTTGTAAATACATGCTAACTGTGTCTGATTCTACCACCACTGCTAAAGTGCTATGTTATAAAATCCTTGATAATGGATTCGAGCATCTTCCCACTATGGACAACATACTCACAGGTCTATAATTCCTGACACAGCCTGTGACTCGCTGCATAAGAAAAGAATCATTGTACCTGTAAATTTCTGTTTATTGACAGAATAATTGCTTTATTGGACTGTGGCTTTTACCTGCTGGGTGCTTGATCCTACTATCAGCCTGTTCTCTTGTAACACAGAAGGAAAACCTTTTAAAACTTGCAAATGGTGCATACTGGTCTGACTTATTTTGTATGCCTCAGAAAAGCATTTCAGTAGGATCAGTGTTTTCATTTCCAAGTGTTCCTGTTTACTTATTGACTTTTTAGTTTCCCTCAGGGAAAGTACCAGGGAGATGGGAAGATGTTAGGTTACTGGCCTAGCTTCTAGTTCTGAATTTTCGTCACCTTGCCCAACAGTGATCCTAGCTCCAAGTACACCCAATAGGCAGAATTTACTTCTTTATCTCCTTCTTCTTAAGCAGTCTCTTGTAATCAAGAACGATTCTTTCTTCTACCCTGGAGTTATGCATTCTGCAGTGATTAAATAATCCAATACTAATCATCAAATGCTGCTACAGGTGGGATACATGGTGTTTATTGGAGTGGATCCATAGAATGCTTGGCTTATCACACTATGCTTCTAATGTTTGCTCTTGGCCTCCATCTTGACCTGTCAGAAATGTTTGAAATGGCCAACATAGAACATAGAACAGTACAGCACAGAACAGGCCCTTCAGCCCACAATGTTGTGCCGTCCATTGATCCTCATGTGAGGTAAACCTAATGTACGAACTCTCAAATTTGTGACCATATGCATGTCCAGCAGTCTCTTAAATATCCCCAATGACCTCGCTTCCACAACTGCTGCTGGCAACACATTCTATGCTCTCACAACTCTCTGCGTAAAGAACCCGCCTCTGACATCCCCTCTATACTTTCCGCCAAACAGTTTAAAACTATGACCCCTCGTGTTAACAATTTCTGCCCTGGGAAAAGGTTTCTGGCTATCAACTCTATCTATGCCTCTCATTAGGTCCCCTCTCTTCCTTTTTTCCAATGAAAAAAGTCCGAGCTCAGTCAATCTCTCTTCATAACATAAGCCCTCCATTCCAGGCAGCATCCTGGTAAACCTCCTCTGAACCCTCTCCAAAGCATCTCCACATCTTTCCTATAATACGGCGATCAGAACTGGACACAGTATTCCAAGTGCGGTCTAACCAAAGTTTTATAGAGCTGCAACATGATTTCACGGCTCTTAAACTCAATACCCTGTTAATATTTGAGGTTGCTTCTTCTCCAGTTTAAGCGATCTTGGGGTAGAGATTCCCCAGAGTTGGTGGGGATGTCACATTGTTATTCAGAGAGATTTTAAGGACATCCTTGATAAATGTCCTCTTCTCTCCTGGTAACCACTTGCCATGAAAAAAACTCAAAGTGTAGAGCTTATTTTAGACGTTTTATAACAGACAAGTGCAAGAGGTGGCCCACCATATACTGTATCTTGATTTTGGGGATGTTGGCCCAAGAGAGGACATTGATATTAGAGTACTGCCAGTGCATTTTCAGAATCCTGCAATTGTATTGCTGGTGATATTTCTCTGGGTATTTGATGTCTCTGCTATACATTGTTCATGTCTCCTATGTATAAAGGATGACTGGTATCAGTGCAACCCTGAACACCATAAGCTTTGGGTCAGTTTTAAGATCTTTGCTATCAAACAATATCTTTCTTATTTGGCCAAATATTACACTGGCATATTAGAGGGAATGTTTTGATTAAATTAGATTACATTACAGTGTGGAAACAGGCCCTTCGGCCCAACAAGTCCACACCGACCCGCCAAAGCGCAACCGACCCATGCCCCTACATTTACCCCTTACCTAATACTACGGGCAATTTAGCATGGCCAATTCACCTGACCTGCACATCTTTGGACTGTGGGAGGAAACCGGAGCACCCGGAGGAAACCCACGCAGACATGGGGAGAACGTGCAAACTCCACACAGTCAGTCGCCTGAGGCGGGAATTGAACCCGGGTCTCTGGCGCTGTGAGGCAGCAGTGCTAACCAAGACAGTGTCAATTTCATTGTCAATTTCTGTCCGAATGAAAGGAAGTTCCTGATGCATGAGAATTAATCCAAGTTATTCAGTGGTCACCATAGATCTTGATAGTCAGGAGAAAGTGTTGTTTTGAGGGAGCAAAGCTGGTAGATAACTTATGTCTTCTGAATGTTTAGCTTAATGCCATTCTTTCCAGTGCCTCCAAGAATGCATTAATGATGATTTAGAGTATAACTTCTGAGTGTGCACAAAATCAAGGATCACCTGCAGATTGTAGCTCAATGACAGATGTTGGGGTGTTCTGAACTGCAGATGATGCAGTTGGTTCCTGTTTTTAAAGTATCGCCAGGTTGGCCATGATGTACATAGTGAGTAGGTCTTTCTTTACAGAGACCTTGAGTCCTTTGATATTGAATATACTGTGGTAGCCATTTTTGCACAAGACTGATGGAGATAATTAACTAAGTTTGGGCAGTGGTCAGTCCAGCAGTCATCAGTTCCAGTCTTGGCACCAGTCATGTGTAAAATGTGGTCCCTCACTAAGATGCTGATGTAATTAAATAGATGCCAACACACGGAGTGGGTGTATTGCCATAAGGTCTTGTTACAGAGATGTACAGCACGGATACAGATCCATCAGTCCAACCCATTCATGCCGATTGACCAGATATCCCAACCCAATCAAGTCCCACCTGCCACTACCTGACCCATATCCCTCCAAACCCTTTCTATTCATATACCCATCCAAATGCCTCTTAAATGGTGCAATTGTACTAACCTCCACTACTTCTTCTGGCAGCTCATTCCATACACATACCACCCTCAGTGTTGAAACGTTGCCCCATAGGTCTCTTTTATATTTTTCCCCACTCACCCTAAACCTATGTCCTCTAGTTCTGGACTGGCCCACCCCAGGGAAAAGACTTTGTCTATTTATTCTATCCATGTCCCTCATGATTTTGCAAACCTCTAAAAGGTCACCCCTCAGCCTCCGACGCTCCAGGGAAAATAGCCCCAGCCTGTTCAGCCTCTCCCTGTAGCTCAAAGCCTCCAACCCTGCTAACATCCTTGTAAATCTTTTCTGAACCCTTTCAAGTTTCACAACATCTTTCTGATATGAAGGAGACCAGATTGCACACAATATTCCAACATTGGCCTAACCAATGTCCTGTACAGCTGCATCATGACCTCCCAACTCCTGTACTCAATACTCTGACCAATAAAGGAAAGCATACCAAATGTCTTCTTCACTATCCCATCTACCTGCGACTCCACTTTCAAGGAGCTATGCACCTGCACTCCAAGGTCTCTTTGCTCAGCAACATTCTCTAGGACCTTACCATTAAGTGTATAAGTCCTGCTAAGATTTGCTTTCCCAAAATGCAGCACCTCGCATTTATCTGAATTAAACTCCAACTGCCACTTCTCAGCCCATTGGCCCATCTGATCAAGATCCTGTTGTAACCTGCGACAATCTTCTTCGCTGTCCACTACACCTCCAATTTTGGTGTCATCTGCAAATTTACTAAATATACCTCTTATGCTCGCATCCAAATCATTTATGTAAATGACAAAAAGTAGAGGACCCAGCACCGATCCTTGTGGCACTCCACTCTTCACAGGCCTCCAGTCTGAAAAAAAAACCTTCCACCAACACCCTCTCTATTCTACCTTTGAGCCACTTCTGAATCCAAATGGCTAGTTCTCCCTGTATTTCATGAGATCCAACCTTGCTAACCAGTCTCTCATGAGGAACTTGTCAAACGCCTTACTGAAGTCCATATAGATCACATTTACATCTCTGCCCTCATCAATCCTCGTTGTTACTTCTTCAAAAAACTCAATCAAGTTTATGAGACATAATTTCCCATGCACAAAGCCATATTGACTATCCCTAATCAGTCCTTGCCTTTCCAAATACATGTACATCCTGTTCCTCAGGATTCCCTGCAACAACCTGCCCACCACTGAGGTCAGGCTTACTGCTCTGTAGTTCCCTGGCTTGTCCTTACCACCTTTCTTAACAGTGGCACCACGTTAGCCAACCTCCAGTCTTCTGGCACCTCACCTGTGATTATCAATGATACAAATATTTCAGTAAGAGGCCCAGCAATCACTTCCCAGCTTCCCACAGAGTTCTAGGGTACACCTGATCAGGTCCTGGGGATTTATCCACCTTTATGCATTTCAAGACATCCAGTACTTCCTCCTCTGTAATATAGACAGTTTTCAAGATGTCACCATCTATTTCCCTATATTCTATATCCTCCATGTCCTTTTCTACAGTAAATACTGATGCAAAACACTTGTTTAGTATCTCGTCCATTTTCTGTGGCTCCACGCAAAGGTCATCTTGCTGATCTTTGAGGGGTCCTATTCTCTTCCTAGTTACCCTTTTGTCCTTAATGTATTTGTAAAAACCCTTTGGATTCTGCTTAATTCTATTTGCCAAAGGTATCTCATGTCCCCTTTTTGCCTTCCTGATTTCCCTCTTAAGTATACTCCTACTGCCTTTATACTCTTCTAAGGATTCGCTCGATCTATCCTGTCTATATCTGATATATGCTTCCTTCTTTTTCTTAACCAAACCCTCACTTTCTTTAGTCATCCAGCATTCCCTATACCTACCAGCCTTTCCTTTCACCCAGGAATATACTTTCTCAGGACTCTCGCTATCTCACTTCTGAAGGCTTCCCATTTTCCAGTCATCCCTTTACTTGCGAACATTTGCCCCAACCAGCTTTTGAAAGTTTTTGTCTAATACCGTCAATATTGGCCTTTCTCCAATTTAGAACTTCAACTTTTAAATCTGGTCTATCCTTTTCCATCATTATTTTAAATCTAATAGAATTACAGTCGCTGGCCCCAAAGTGCTCCCCCACTGACACCTCAGTCACCAGCCCTGACTTATTTCCCAAGTCAAGTTTTGCACCTTCTCTAGTAGGTACATCCACATATTGAATCAGAAAATTGTCTTGTACACACTTAACAAGTTCCTCTCCATCTAAACCTTTATCACTATGGCAGTCCCAGTCTATGTTTGGAAAGCTAAAATCCCCTACCATAACCACCCTATTATTCTTACAGATAACTGAGATCTCATAGTCATAGAGTCGTACCCACCAGATAGCCCAACCCAATCCAATCTAGTTCCACCTGTCAGCACCTGCCCATATCCCTCCAAACCTTTCCTATTCATATACCCATCCAAATGCCTCTTAAATGTTGCAATTGTACCAGCCTCCACCACATCCTCTGGCAGCTCATTCCATACACGTACCACCCTCTGCGTGAAAAAGTTGCCCCTTAGGTCTCTTTTATATCTTTCCCCTCTCAGCCTAAACTTATGCCCTCTAGTTCTGGACTCCCTGACCCCAGGCAAAAAGACTTTGTCTATTTATCTTATCCATGCCCCTCATAATTTTGTAAACCTCTATAAGGTCACCCCTCAGCCTCCGATGCTTCAGGGAAAACAGCCCCAGCTTGTTCCCTTACAAATTTGTTTCTCAATTTTCCTCTGACTATTAGCGGATCTATAATACAATCTCAGTAAGGTGATTATCCCTTTCTTATTTCTCAGTTCCACCCAAATAACTTCCATGGATGTACTTCCTGCAATATCCTCCCTCAGTACAGCTGTAATGCTATCCCTTATCAAAAACGCCACTCCCCCTCCTCTCTTGCCTCCCTTTCTGTCTTTCCTGTAGCATGTGTGTCCTGGAACATTAAGCTGCCAATCCTGCACATCCCTGAGCTTCGTTTCTGTAATTGCTATGATATCCCAATTCCATGCTCCTACTCATGCCCTGAGCTCATCTGCCTTCCCTGTCAGGCCCCTTGCATTGAAGTAAATGCAGTTTAATTTATCGTCTTTACCTCTCAAATAAAATAGGTGCTTGTTTTGACCAGGCTGTAGTCCAGCCATTTCATCAGGAGGAAGACTCTGCTGTTGTTTATCTTCTTTACACCTTCTTTGCCAATCATGTCTTTCTTTAGGTTTGTGTGCCTCCAAACTCTAGCATTGAAATCACCAAGAGAGAATCAGATTTGTCTTTTTGGCACACAGAACACTAACAGATCAAAGCTGGAGTACTATTCCTCTTTGTCCTCAACCTTTGCTTCTAGGGTTGGGACGTATGCTCTGATTACTATGGTATATTGTTGCTGGATTAGGATGAGACAAAGTGTGATTCAATTTTCATTATTCCCACAGTGTGGATCATTGAGACAGACAACTTGCTTGTTTTATGGGAAAATCTAATCATTTGGAGTTACTGTTCTTCCTCAGATTAACCCTTCCAGAAGATTGTGGATGTGCCACTTTATTCTTTGAGCTGGCCTTTTCCTGCTTCCTTTGTCAACGTTACAGTGTCAAGAGTTTTTGACTTATGATAGTGGTGTGACTTTCAGATCTGTCGCTGCTGGACTAGTCCATGAGGGTCCTGATATTCCAGGTCTAAAGCCTCATTTTCAGGGGGCTGAAAGGTGTTTGTATGTGGACTCCATTAATATGCAGTAGTTGTTGCATCTGGAACAAGGTTCTTCTCCAAAGACAGGAACCAGTTGATTAGATGGTTAATGTGTCTCAGATTGATGGCAACAGCATGGGGTGCCATTCCCATTCAACTAGAATTGAATCTGGATTTGTCCCCTTACTCTATCCACGGAGGAAGTTATGACACTCCAGATCAGACCTGCCTGTGGGCAGAGAACTCAAGAAGGTTAATAATTTCAGATTTTTGGATTTATGCCTGTCAGTTGTGAAAATGTATTCTAAGTCATGTTGTGGTCATTCATATTGATCCATGAGTAGTGATTAGCAATTAACAATATCTGGGATACATGAGGGATAACTGAATATCTGACTCATAATCCGACTGCAATCTTGTTATATAGTCAAGGAGAGAGAATACAGGACTAGCAACTGGGCAAACAGGATATAAGACAAATAAACCGTCTGTTAGATGTAGACCACGCACTGCTAAAATCCTAACAACTTTTTTAAACGATGCAGTTGCAAGAATGATTAGATTATTAACTAATCTTTTTTCCTGGTTATTTACGGATATGCCCAAGTCTTGTTTTTTTTTTGGTCGCAAAGCTGCAATTCAAGCCTTTGGCTTTGCTGTCACACAGCTCCTGACAATTACAGCAGGAAAGTAAGGAAGTCAAGTCTGCATTTAATTAAGTTGCTTTCACTGCCACTGCAACTGCAGAGTCTGCACTCCCTACCTATGATTCGCAGTGCCTATTATCATACTGTTCGCGATGCCGCAGGCAGCTGCTTGCAAAAATAAAAATGAGCAATAATTTTTTCAAATATTTTAAACGGGTTCATTTGAAATCCTGGTGTCGCGATTGGCGACCCTGCCTCAACTCCCGACACTTGGCCCCCTCGCTCATTGTTTTCAATGAGCTCTGCTCACATACCTCAGCCGCCCTCTTGATCTCTCACTGTTATTACTCTAGAGCAAAGGAGCAGGGTGCAGTTTGGGATGGAGGCAACGATGGACTAGGAACGGAGATGCTCGGGGGATAGCAAATGAAGCGACAATTGAGAATGGCGAGCAGAAATCAGTTCACTGCATGGAAATTGCAACTGCGCAGTCGAAAAGTGTAAGGGAAGGAAGGTTTGGAGATAGTAAGTGAATTTAGCAGAATATTGCCAGTGTGCAGACAAATAAAGTGTCAGGATTACTTGTGAGATAGTTACTCTGTATCAGGATCATTGTATACTGGATATGACGGAAAGATAGTGTCACCAGCCTCCGGTTGCAGGTAAAGATCAATGATGTCAGCATGATTAGCTTCTTATCCCAGCGCAGTAGCTGTGGATACATTAATTTGATTTAGCGAGTTAAAAGTCACACAACCACCAGGTTATAGTCCAAGCTCTCTGTGAACTTGTGCTCTTGCAGATGACACGGCCCTTTCTCCTTGACGCTTTAATACCTTTATTTGGAATGTTGTTGTCGGCCTCCTTACTTTTTGAGGTTTCCTTGCCGATTATATATTTTATTGGAGTTTGCAATACAATTCATAATTAAATTGGACAGGGCCGATTTGCAGGCGTAGTTGATTTTTGTTTTTACTTACATCTCGTTTGAAAAGCGACGCAGACTTATTGGTCATCCTCTGAATTTCATGTCTTCTCCCTAATTTGGTCTTGGCAAAGGTACATGAATTGTTGATCCTTGGTAGTCCTGAAAATGAGAGATTCGGTCTTTCCCTTGAACCACTGCTGTTATGTATGTAATGGGTACATTGTCCCTTTAAGAGAGCGAATCAAGTGAGCCGGGGGTGGAAGTGAGAAGGGCAGTCTAAGATCGATTGTGGAGATGAGAGGATGGAGAATAATTTATCCTCTGTTATTGTTTATCTTCCGTCCATCTGAGGTTTCATTTGAACCACAAAGAGTAACTGCAGCTGTGCGTCATAATAATGTTGACATGATTTCATACTCTACTTTCATAGTTGTAGTAACTATTTGAAATCTCCATGATTTTCAATGATAATTTCTTTAAAAATATATAAATGTTTTCATTTGGAGTCGCCATTCTTACACCACACAATGAGCACATGGCATTTTTTCTCAAATTCTCTGATCTGACTTACAGTCATAACTGTTTTATTGTGGGTTCTTCTGTTCTTCACATAACCGCAGATCGAGTTACTTATTTACATTTAGACAATGTTTATTAACATGTACATGATGTTAGGTTCACAGAGCTTTTAGTTCCAACCGTCTAGTAGAGTCCTGCAGTCGCGAAGCTACAGAGGCCACAGTTATATCACAGTTTATGTCAGACATTCAATTACGTAATGATAAATCCTATCTCTAAAGTAATGATCAACCCTAGAATTCAGAAACTTCTCTCCACCTGTTTGGTAACATCATTATAAAACCATGAAGTTTTGCAGGACTTTCAATCCTTTCCAAATCAACTTAACCAGCTCTACAATTTCTGCTCAACCACGTGGTAATTTTTAACAGTCAACTCAAAATTTCAGTTCAGGACTGGCAGGACCAGACAATAAATGCTATCATGTATCGTTAAGATTCAGCACTCTGTATTTTTCTTGTCAGAGAAAGGCATCATCATTCCTGTTTCCCTGTTATTAGGTACAATGCAGTCGATGAAATATTTTGCAAAAGAATATAAATAGAAATATGGATTTACCCATTAACACACCAAGCTTATTGATGGCACAAAAGCTGTGCATGAACTAAAAATGATTATCTGATAAAAGAACAATTTTACTTTCACCTTCCACTGCGCTCATAGAGACAGCAGTCTTAATAGCAATTTTTAGAAGAAAATAATAAGGCTGACCCTCTGCAGTGCAATTAGATTTTATGATTCTTTGAATGCAGCTCTATTTATACAGCTAAATTAAATTTAAAGGGTATCAGGGTTTATTGAAAGCTCACATATTACTGGTTGGTGGATGGTGCTTAACAGCCGCCAGACAAAATGATTAATTATTGCACTGCTGCAGTAAGGTGAGACAGAAAGTGATTTATTACTTTGACTCATTGAAAAAAAATGAATTGGTACAACCAGAGGACCAAGTCTGTCCGCATTTGCCAGTCATGATTTACATCACCTCAAATCCTATCATAAATAAGTACAAGTTGATTTGATTTGTTAAACATGCAAATGGAGGTGCACAGAAGATTGGGAGAGTATGAATAAAAAGGAACGTAGCATCTTTGTTCCTAAAGCAGCCGAGGACCCTTGTTGCACTCAGAATCTCCTGAACTGTTATTCCACACATTGCCAATGTTCCATATCCAGTTGGAAGCTGGCACAATCACAATCTTATAAGGATATTGAAGGCATTGCTGATTCTCAGGACCTTTCTTGCAATAAGTTGTCTGAGATTTCCTTCACTAATGTGTTCCTGGGCAAGTTCCAGTACACCCCTCCATTAATGTCAAAGAAGAAATCCACCTAAATGTGGAACATTTCCTCTTCCTGGGGAGCCACCTCTCATCTCAGGCTGACTTTGATGTGGAGATCCAACATTACAGCTAATCTGCAAGTACCTCCTTCACATGTCTGAGGATGAAAGTCTTCAATGACCCTGTCTTCTGTGCTTGACGCCAAGATCCTAGTGTATAAGGTATTCATCCTTCCAATTCCTCTATATGGCTCTGAAATCTGAACTACGTATAGATACCCCTCAAGACTCTTGAGAAGCACCATCAATGCTGTTTGAAACAGACTATCTGTACCAGCTGGAAGGACAGGCATACTAACACCAACATTCTTGAAGCAGCCAATAGCACCGGCATCAAGGCCATGATCACCCAAAACCAACTCAACTGGGCCATTTATATGCTTAGGATGCTTGAGTTCTGACTACCGAAGCAAATTTGCTTTGTCCAGCTCAAGGAAGGCACTCAAAAGGAAGCATTTCAAAGACTCCTTGAAGCTTCTCTCAAGAAATGGAGTATGCGTGTCAATGTCTGCGAGAAGAAAGTGAGGACTGCAGATGCTGGAGATCAGAGCTGAAAATGTGTTGCTGGAAAAGCACAGCAGGTCAGGCAGCATCCAAGGAGCAGGAGAATCGACGTTTCGGGCAGTTCATGCCCGAAACGTCGATTCTCTTGCTCCTTGGATGCTGCCTGACCTGCTGTGCTTTTCCAGCAACACAATGTCTGCGAGACACTTGTTTAAAGAAACCAAATTAGAGGAAGCTCCAATATGAAGGGACACAATACTTTGAGATCACCCACCTACAAGAGGATGTACAGAAACAGAACCAGAGAAAGGAAGGCCAATGATCTCGAGATCCAGTATCACTTTCATCACCAAGCAACACCTGCCAAATGTGTGGTTGGAGATGAATCTCTAGGATTAGGATCATTAGCCACGCAAGGACCAACTGAACTGCCCTTAACTGGTAACATGGAATTTCCTAGATGGACAATTATACTCGTTAGTGAATGATTGCTGACAACGATGATCATGAATTGAGGAAAACAAAACAGACCACTGTATAAACTGAGCTGCTTCACACAGAGTATTGGCAGAGAAAGCATTGTATAAAACCAAGAATCCTGAAACTTTGAGAAAAATGTTCTGTCAAAAAGTCCAGTTGCTAATGTTGCAGTCAGATTGTACTGTCAGTCAGAATGAGATCTTACCATTTTGCCAAACCTCTTTCATACTATCACTGAAAGACAACTTATCAAAATATTGACTATTTAAAAAGGTGTGGCTTGTTGTAAAACATGTGTTGAAGCTCTTCAGCTATTTGGTTCATAATGATTGTTTTAAAGTTTAAGATGCAGGATAAGATGACCTCTAAATTGATTTTAATATGCATAGTAGTCTCTCCAATCATGGAAAGAGGGAAAGAATCATGAAAGGATGGATATGCAGTGGTTATACCAATCATGATGTCAGGCTCCTTAAATTTGGTCTCCTTTTCCCACCTTACAGACTGAATAGGCTCAGCCTGTGCTAATTGGGATGACAGAGAGGGGTGCAATTGGATTGGAGGGCAGGGGAAACCAACAGTTTTGAAAGCTGGGATGGAGGTCATCAATGTGGGCAAAGAGAGTTGGGAGAGATTGGTGATTGGACATGGTGTGGTTAGAGGATCAATGGTTAACCAGCAGGGAATGAAGACTAGGGTAGACAGTTGGTACCCAGGACTGATGAAGGTATAAAAACTTCCTGCTGTTCCTAGCTCACAAGGAGTCCTGGGAAAGTGACTTATCTTGTCATATTGTCAGTTTCCATATTCCTTTCACCGTTGTGTTTGTTAACCTCTGGAAAGCCAACCAAATTGAGTTCCCAATTGCACTCTGGATGTTTTGATTTTTGCCCATTTTTACTTATTTAGTTTTTTAAATGGCAGTGGGTCCGAAGCAGCAAATTTGTGACATTCTCAAAATTTAACATTTTATCTTACATCAATTCTCAATCTCCTGCCTTGTGGGTTTCAATATCAAGGTGAAAATTTTGTATATAGTTGGCTAAGCCTTATGGTGGCATATTTCACATAAACACTAGCCTAAGATTTTCCCTGTTCTGTTTAAAGTAGGAAAGCATGGGATGTAAATCAAAGAATAATTTTACAGGGAAAATCATCCTAAAAAAGCACATCAGTTTGTTGTATACCAGTCTGGATTTGCTTTTATTGAAGCTTGCATATTGTTATATTTTTAATAGCATGTCCTGGTGATAGTTTAGTCTGTTCAGAGGTTTTGTTTTAGCATATGAATGGCAAATAGCAGTCACTGATGAAAGGCTTTCGCCCGAAACGTCAATTCTCCTGCTCCTCAGATGATGTCTGACCTAATGTGCTTTTCCAACTCCACATTCTCAACTCTAATCTCCAGCACCTGCAGTCCTCACTTTTGCCTAAATAGCAATTACTGTTGATAGCTTGCAATATCATTGCTATAATGGAACCATACCTAGTTCATGTGATGATGAGTTAGTCTAATGTTAGGGGAATCAAGTGCTTGTGATGTGTCCACTTAGGAAATCCAATGGGTGCCCACTGAATTTTATATCTGTGTATAAATTTGTATTTTAAATTCATTTAAGGCTGTGGGCATAGCTAGCTGAGCTGACAGTTATTGCCCAATACTAATTGCTCTTGACAAGGTGGTAGTGAAATTGTTCTTGAATCCCTGTAGCCCATTTAGTGTAGGGATATCCACAACACAGGAAAAGAATTCCAGGATTTTGATCCAGTGACAACAAAGGAATGACCATATATTTTCAAGTCCGGCTGGTGAGTGATTTGGAGAGGAATTGCGTGTGATAGTGTTCCCCTGTCTTTGTTTCCCTTGTCCTTCTAGATGGTTGTGGTCATGGATTTAGAATGTGCTCTCTAAGGAGTCTTGGTGAATTTCTGCAGTGCATCTTATGTATGGCACACATTGCTGCTACTGAACACTGTTGTGGAGGTAGTGAATGTTTGTGGATACGGTGTCAATCAAGTGGGCTGCTTTATTTGGCTCTGTGTCAAGTTACTTGAGTATTGAAGCTGCACTGATCCAGGCAAGTGGTGAGTGTTCAGTCACATGTCTGACTTGGGTCTTGCCAATGATGACCAAGCTTTGAGAAGTCAGGAGACTCCTACTTGCTGTAGCCTAACTAGCCTCTGACCTGCTTTGTAGCCACTATTTACATGGATTGTGTAGTTCAGTTTTGGGTGAATGATGTTATGAAGATGTGGGTATACTGTACCTTTAAGAGGGTTAAAAGTGAGCAGAACTACCTGACATAGTATCAAATGTTCTGAATAAGGTAACAATGTAACACTTGGTCAAAAGCTAGATTAGCTGGGTTTTCTGGAGACGACAAAACACATTCAAGTTCACCCAATCAGTTTAAATTATACCCCCCAAAAATACCAAACTCCAATCTAGTTTGAATTTAGTATATTGACAATCTAAAAAGCCAATGACACAGTCCGATGCTTAGGGGAGTATAAGACTGAGAAAACCTTAACATTTGAGGAAGAACTGCCGAAAGACCACCAGATGTAGGCTGCTAGTTAGAACTCTCTGAGAGGTACCTGCCAAGAGAAAGAGTTTGCACAGAGAAAAACATCAACACCGAACTGGAGAGCAAACCTACAGAGGAAGATATAAAAAGAAAATTCGACTGCTGGCTGTTTTTGAAATTTGAATTTTGGTAAATCTTAATAGGGGGGAGGGGAGGTGTTTATTGGACTAGTAATGTAGAAGGAGAAGGTAAAAGATAGATTAGAGAAAGGAGTTGTAAATAGTTGTTGTTAATTATTCTCTGTTACACTTTAAGAAATAAAGTTGTTAATTTTCATTTTAAATAGTTTTTGGCATGGTGAATTTTCACAGATTACTGCACAGGATAAATCTTTTGTGTTGTGTTTTAAATTAAGTAGGAGATTTTCCCTCCTGAATGTTAAGGGATGATGATTACATTCTCTCTCGTTATTTGAGTGGAGTGAATATTACATGCCACCTTTCAGTTGAAACTTGGATATTGTCCAGGCCTTGTTACGTTTGGACTTGGACTGCTTCAGTATTTTAGAAGTCGTGCATGGTGCTAAACATTGTCGAATCATTAGCAAGCATCCTCACTTCTGACTTTAGGATTGAGAGACAGTTATTGATGAAGCAACTGAAAATGAATGGGCTGAGTATATCGCCTGTGGAGTTCCTGCAGAGATATCGTGGAACTGAGATCTACGTCAGATGCCATATCACTTGTCCTTCACACCTCTCCAGAACATCTTGACACCAAGAACAGCTACGTAAGAATCCTACTCATTGACGACAGTTCAGCCTTCAACAATATTATCCCCTCGAGACTGAATACTAAACTTGGTAATCTCGGACTAAGTCCCACTCTCTGCAACTGGATCCTCAGTTTCCTGACCCACAGGCCACAATCACTGAAGACTGGGGACAATGTTTCATCTTCACTAACACTCAACACTGGAGCCTCCCTGGGTGGGTACTCAGCACCCTACTGTACTCACTGTATACCCATGACTGCGTCACCAAATACCAGACTAATGCCATTTACAAGTTCACTGATGACACCACCATAGTCGGTCGAGTCTCAGGTAGCAACGAAACAGACTGCAGACAAGAGGTGGAAGGCCTGGAAAAATGGTGCACTGAGAATAACCTAGCTCTCAATGCCAGCAAAACCAAAGAACTCATTATTGACTTTCGATGGGATGTTACTCATGTCCTCCTACCCATTAACAGCACAGAGGTGGAATGAGTGGAGAGTGTCAAGCTCCTGGGAGTGGTCATCCACAACAAACTATCTTGGACTCTTCATGTGGATGCATTGGTTACAAAGACTCAACAACGTCTCTTCTTCCTCAGGCAGCTGAGGAAATTTGGCATGACAGTGAATACCCTTAGGTAAGAACAATGACTGCAGATGCTAGAAACCAGATTCTGGATTAGTGGTGCTGGAAGAGCACAGCAGTTCAGGCAGCATCTATGGAGCAGCGAAATTGACATTTCGGGCAAAAGCCCTTCATCAGGAATAAAGGTGAATTCATCAGGTGAATACCCTTGCCAACCTTTATAGGTGTGCCATTGAGAGCATTCTGTCTGGATGTATCACTACCTGGTATGGTAGCTGTGCCATTCAAGATCACAGGCGGTTACAGAGAGTGGTGAACTCGGCCTGGACAATCACAAAGTCCAACCTCCCATCTGTAGAACACATCTACCAGGCCCACTGTCAAGGAAAAGCTGCCATTCTCAAAGATCCATCCTACCCTGTGTCTTTCTACAATCTCTACCATTGGGGAGAAAGTACAGAGGCCTGAACACATGAACCAGCTGGTTTCAAAACAGTTTCTACCCTACTGTTGTTAGACTACTGAAAGGACTTGCAAACTCTTAACATTCACCTGCACCTGTGTTTTTGCTTTTGCCACTGTTTACCTATCTATTCTGTTTACTTATCTATTCTACTTAACCCTATGATCTGCCTGTATTGCTCACAAGACAAAACTTTTCACTGTGTGCCCCGGTACACCTGGTCATAAATTCAATTTAATTCAACTCCGATGACTGACCTCCAAAAATCACAACCTGTTCTTTCTTGCCAGATATGTCTTTCATCCAAACAGTGAATGGAACATTTTGTGGATTTAGTGACCCCACTTCTACTTCAGAGATTGGTGTGTTTGGCATGCCTCACATCCAATCGCCAGTCATTAAATGTCCTGATTTATCTCTGGCCAGTGCACAGATTCACATACTAGCTGTTTTGTGTGTACAATACCCATTTGGATGTAATATTTTGGTTTAATGCTTTGGCTATTAGGAAATGTTTTACTCTTGAATATGGCTTATTGTGACATACCAAGTTCATCTTTGTATGGTCAAAATTAGCAAATGTTCTCAGATAATATTGTCAGGTCATTACGACATGATTGTCTCTTGCAACTCCTGCCATTGCTTATCTTTGGTAGTTGCTGACAGCAGTTGTTCACAATGTCTGTGGTCAAATTGTAACAGACCAATTCTAAACACATCTTCAAATCCAGTCTAGTATCTCAAGAGTTAGATCAAAAGAAATACTTGGCTCTTTGTGTGGTTGTGCATCTACTCAGTATATTAGACATAATTATCCTGGCAGCTGGCTTATATCTGAACTCATATCCTTGCAGCTTGACAAGTGGATGCTGTGAACTTGGTGATACACTCATTGGAAGTTTACAGCAGGTCATTTCTAAAGGCTCATAATCAGTTTCCAAATGCAAATTTCTTGCTAAATAAGTTTGTATTTGAAATTTCTATCGTGCCACCTAATAAGAACAAATATCTCATGCTCTGTATTGGAATTGTTATCTTGTGCAGATGACAGGATTTTTGTCTTGCAGCCACTTCAGCTGTATATCTTTTGTAATTTTGCAATATGCAGAATTTTGATGACAGAATCTGCTTGAGAGAATCAAAGGCGTATTGGTGGTCATCTTGCACCACATTTTGGATGTCCTTCTTCAGCAAATCTCTCGACCAAGATACCTTCCCTCGAGGTTGGCAATATATGATGAGAAGAAGTTGAAAAGTCTGAGACAATATCGCAAATGCTCTTTATAATGTGGGCTTGATATCTGTTTAATACACCTAGATTTACCTGAATTGAGCTAGACACCATTTTGGAATAAATGGATGCAAAGACTGGCTGGCATTGTTGAATGCTAATCTAACATGGGGTGGCCCAGTGGTTAGCACTGCTCCCTCACAGCACCAGGGACCCAGGTTCTCAATTCCCACCTTGGGCAACTATCTGTGTGGAGTTTGCACATTTTCACCACATTTGGGGATTTCCTCCGGGTGCACCTGGTTTCCTCCCACAGTCCAAAGATGTGTGGGTCAGGTGAATTTTCCATGGGAAATTTGACCATAGTGTTGGGTGCATTAGTTAGAGGGAAATGGGTTACTCTTTGGAGGATTGGTGTGGACTTGTTGGGCCAAATGACATGTTTCCACACTGTAGGGAGTCTAATCTAATCAATGTGGTTTTACTGTGGCCATCTGTTGGTGCAGATGTGGTCATGCTCTGCATTTGTGTTCTCTATGACCATGATATTGGCAGCTATGCAAACACAACCATGTACAATCTCAGCAATGTCCATGAGTTGCTGGAATAGGTTTTGGCAAACTAACAGCCTAAATGGTAACTGTTGGAATCAGTATGGTCCAAATGATGTCTCAAATGTTTTGAATTCTTGGGATGCTACAGCTAAATGGACAGACCCATCATCATGCTTCACAGTCAGGTCAGAAAGTAAATTTGCTAAGAAAATGTAGAATTTAATTCTTTAAGCATCAGTTTTTAATGCAGATACCTTACAATTGAAAGTACATTGGAAAAATCCATGCTTGTATCATATTTATACTCTTTCTTTAAATCACATCTGATGGAGCTATACTTACAGTTTTTCAATTGGTCAATCTTTCAATTGGTATTTTTCTCTGTTGTTTAGCTCTTCATAAAGCATCTCCTGAATGTGCACACTGCACTTTCTTGGAGGATCAATAAATGGAGTTTCATTGCCTTTGAGGTGCAATACTGCATCACACTTAAAATTGTTGATCATACCGTGTACTGGTGTTTAAGATTATTGCCTGATTTAATTGCATTACAAGTGGTCTGTTCCACCCAGTGAGTGTGTTTTGAAATTGATGAATTGAGGCTATACCAAGATCTGTGTATACTGGTAGTCCTAATGGTCATTGCTAGACCATTGGTATCTAACAGAAGATTTTGAGATGTCAACATCAGCTTGCATATTGGAACTGCTGTGTGATTCTGCCAGTGCTCAGAATTGCAATCTATTATACAAAGTGAGACAGTTTGTTGTGGGTTCTACTGTGGAGCTGAGGTGCATGTCTTTGGTATGCATAGCCGTAATATGTTGGCACAAGTTCCTGTATTGATCTTAGCTTTTAAAGTATTCAGTTGTCAAAGCTTCTGATTGCCTTATACCATTGGCATGGTGTGTGAGTTTAACAACATGAAAGCTTGATTATCTTCTGAAATTTTCTTTTTGCTTCATTGATTCTGCCCCTCGTGGTTTGTTTGCATTTATGCACCTTATTAATACTGCTGCCAGTGATGTTGTACCATCTTGTTGATACCTGTGTTTTGTTCTAGGATCTGGTTAGGCCTTTGGAATGATCTTTTCTGCACGAGTACCCAAAATGCTTTGATATCACACACTATACAGCGAGATAGATTTTGGGTAAGTGTGACGTCCATTAGAAATTTTGTTGGTTTGACCATTTTGATCAGAAGATGCTGTGGGAAAGGGCATGAGTGTGATTTTTCTTTTTACAAAGAAGAACATTCAGAGAAGCTCATTGAATTAATAATGCCTCTCTACTAAGTCTTCAGGAGTGATCTTCTAGAGAAGAAAGAGGGCCATATCATTTACACAAACAATCAGTTTTTACAGCAATTGGTGACAGATTCATGGTCAACATGACTGCAATCAGGTTTAGATACAGGATTTATAGTTGAATTTATAGTCCACAGCTGCTGTGGTAGGATTTAAAATAGTTTCCCCACAGCATGGGTCTCTGGATTACTGATCCAGTGACAACACAATGAGATGTCTCTGCAATTGTCTCTCCCAACTGTCTAACAACAGGAACACAAAACCAATCGTTATGTCTTTTAACCACCACTATTCTGCTCTTTGTAAATGAATGTGATGAGTTCACGTTGACAGCTAAAAGGGCAGTGTTACTGTATTGAAATCAGTATTTGTTTTATACCCTGTACTTAAGTATTTTGCTTGCTGCTATCATCCTCTCATAAGTAAGAGTATGTTAAGAGCCCAGATCTTCCTTGATGCAAATTGCAGCAGTCTATGTTTAGAATATGCTTGGTCCTCATTCCTCCTTCATTCCAGGGAACAAGGCACAAGGCTTAAGGATGAATTAATTCCTCGAATAAAAGCAAAACCACTTTTTAATCACAAAATTTGTATTAGCCATTGGGAGAGGAGAATGACCTGGGGAGGCAATCACACCTTCATGCATGTCCATATCTTTGTTTGCAACTGCTGTAACTGAACCCTATGCAGCAGATTCTTTGGAATGCTCGGACATTGGACTGGACCAGGACCTGGAAGTATTGGTTTTCTGTCTTTTTCAATTCACTCTGTGGCTTAGAACTGAGTATTCCCTAGGCACCGTAGGAGGAAATTCAGTCTCAATTATTTTATGTGCATAACTCATTAAAGATAATAGGACAGGTGGAGAAAACTGTTAATAAAGCATTGAGTATGTTTTGCTTGATTAGTAGTGAGAACAAAGAGGTCACGTTGAACTTATATAGGGCACTGGTTACAGCTCAGCTGGAGTATTGTGAACAGTTTTGGACACTACACTTCAGAAAAAATGTGAATGCGTTAGAGAGTACAGAAGAAGTTTATAAGAAGGGTCCCAGAGATGAGAAACATCAGTCAAGGTGATAGTTGGAACTGTGTTCCTTGCAGAGGAGAAGTTTTAAGAAAAAAGTTGATAGAGGTTTTCAAAATGACACCGGGCTTGGACAGAGTAGATAGAGAGAAACTGTTTCTGATCATAAGAGGCTTGAAAGCTGTTTTAAACTGTTTTGCAAAAGCAAGGTGAGATAAGAGTTTTTAGGATCTGGAATGGTATGGCAGTGCGATGGAAGCAAGTTCAACTGAAGCATTCAAGAGGGAAAATGCCAAGAGATTGACACTAATCAAAATGTTCAGGAGGCCAGTTCAGACATAATGGGCTCGATGGCCTGTTTCCACACCATAATATGTCTGTGATCAGCAGGTGAGTGATAAAGTTGTCAGAACATTAAACTAAGATCATAGTCCTATCAAGTTGTCATGTCTTAGACAAAATAGAGATGTGCATGGAGTCTGCTGTGCCAGCTCTTGCAATATGGAATTCTAATGGAAATCTATATCTTTAAAATATGAAGGAGAAACATTTGGTTGTGTTATGATCTCAGCTCTTGATAGACCATAGGTTTTAGTACTAGTCATTTGATGGCACAGAACTTGAGTATTGCTTTTCATTGTGAACTCATCAGACCAATTTCGAAGAACAACATTATAAGGGAAAAAAAACATTTATACCGTACAAGAGGAGACTGCTGATTTGTTGACAAGTGATAAAAGTTGCTTTTCCAGCAACACATTTTCAGCTCTGATCTCCAGCATCTGCAGTCCTCACTTTCTCCTTGTTGACAAGTGAGCCCTGATTGGTAGATACATCACCACGGGGAATGTATCATCACTGCTAATTGATCATTAACTGCCAACCTTTATTTCAAGTTTGAGCTAGGCAGGTTAACTCTGTCATAGAATTGCCAATTTTTGGCTCCTTTCTCAGGGCAATGCACTGACCAATCAGAACATATGCCTTTTCTCAGCAATGTATAAGTTTGATTTCTACAGTGGTCAAACATTGAACATATTCATTGAATGTAACTATTAATATTAATATAATGAAAGCACATGAGGTTATCACATAAAAGAAAGGAAGGAAAGGTAAATAAGACAACTTAGAATGACTTTACAAGCAGCAAAAATTCAACCCTTTTCCCCAGCAATATCCATTACAGAAATTCAATCTCAGAGAAGTATAACAACTATCTTCAATTTGAAACTTATTACTGAATTAATAAGGTCACAAGTATTTCCTTTTGGTGACTTTCTGCATATTGACCTGATGTGATTTCCTCCATCTCTCTCAAAGACAGGCAAACTGTTTGATGTACTTATGACTTTGTCCGCTGTGAGGGTGCAAAAGCAGCTTAAGACTTCTTTTCATCTCTGATAACCTGAAAACTTCCAAAAACAGTTGCTGGTTTGCATCTTCTCTTCAGAAGTGCAACTTACTTCTGTCCTGGCTATGCTGGTAAATCTAGTGAATCTCGCAGCTATTATCTCACTAGACAGATTATTTAGCCATTTATCTTGAATCACATGACTTCCTAGAGTTCCAAATGATCTCATAGTTCCAAATGATGTTCTGGCCCTGTCGTTAAGAAAAGAACAGATCGTCATAGCACTGAAAACCGTACATCCATTTATCATTACTTTAGGATTCACATTCCTTAACACATAAGCTTTCACCAACACTGGAACAATAAAAACAGAGTTTTGGAAAACAAAGAACTTAATGTGAAAAACATGTTTGGAAAATGTTGCACTTTTGCTTGACAATAATCAGGTATCTTCTTATTTATTTTCCTGCAAAAATGGAGAAAAATAGCAGAAAGCTGAAACACAAAGAGACTTGAGGCTACCTGTCCTTGAAAAACAGAAAGCTAGTACACAGACCCAGCAGGAAGGCTAATAGAATATTTGCCCTTATTTCAAAGATGTTAGATATAGGAATAGCGAAGTCTCACTGAAACTTGCAAGGTGCTGGTGAGACCAGAGTTCAGCGAGCAGTTTCCGTCCCCCTATTTTAGGAACAATATCTTTTCATTGAAGGCAGTTCATAGAAGGTTCGCTGTCATGGAGACTTGGCTTATAAGCAAAGGTCAAATAGGTTGGGACTCTACCTTTGGAATTTTGAAAAATGAAATGTGGTCTTATTGAAATACGTAGGATTCTTAAAAGGCTTGACAGGTAAATGCTGAGAGGATGTTTCCCCTCATGGGAGTGTCTAGGATCAAAGGGCATAGTCTCAGAATAAAGGGACACCAATTTAAGACTAAGATGAAGAGGAATTTCTTCCCACAGAGAGTTGAATGTCTTTGGAATTCACCACGGGGAGGTCGGGGCATTACTTATACCTAAGGCTGAGTCAGACAGATTCTTGTGCTGTTAGGGAATCAAGGGTTGTGGGGAAAGTGCAGGAAAATGGACATGAGAAATGTTGGATCAGCCATGATCATACTGAGTGGCAGTTCAGAGGCCAAATGACCGAATTGTGATCTATTTCTTTCTATTTGTGATCTCACATATCTGTCTGCACTTCCTGTTGCTCCCTATGCATATGGATTAAGTCCCTAATTGTTGACACCACAGTGACCTCTCCTGCCTGGGGCTGAGCAGTTCCCTGCTCTCCAGAATCTGTCAAGTTCCAGCAGTGTGGGACACCTCTCCTTCAGCCAGCTGTGAAGCTCTGGCAGTGAGGTTCTCATTAGGATGTATTTACGCACATTCTAAGCTTAACATTCCCAGTGAGGTGTCAGTATCTGGAATAGTGGAGGTGCAGGAAGCAGCCTTGCTGTTGCTTCCTCTGAGGCCTATGTGTTCTCGTCTTCAGACTTTGAGGAGGTTGACTCTATGGATGCCACCCATTTCAGTGAGATGATGGCGGACATGCTGATGGTGCATGCAAGACAAAAGAAAGAGAAGGCATTGTGGCCAGCTGTCAAAAGTGGTGTGCAATGATGAAGAGTGGCAGAGATTCTTGATCAGAAAAGGAATCAAGGGTTTTGCAGAAAAGCTAGGAAAGTCAAATGAGGAAGTTTGGATCAGGCATGATCCGATTGAATGGTGCAGCAAGTTCAAGGAGCAGAATGGCTTACGGTCTTATGGTCTTTTGGCTGTGTACAATGGCTTTGCATTAAGGCACATTGAGCAGATTGGATATGATACAGTGTACTACTGGTTAACTACATCATTGTTCTCATTTACTATACTATATAGTAACCATTAGAGTCATAGAGTCTCACAGCATGGAGACAGTCCCTTTGACCCAAACTGGTCCATGTCGACCAAAATGTCCATCCACAGTAACCCCATTTCCCTGTGCTTGGCCCATATCCTTTAAATCCTTTCCTATCCATATATTTGTCCAAATGCCTTTTGAATGTTGTTAATGTACTTGCCTGAACCATTTTTGCTGGCAGTTCATTCCATATGCTTACCACTCTCAGATTTCCTTTTCCTTTTATTCTTTCCCTTCTAACCTTAAATTGCTGTCCTCTAGCCATCGATTCCCCAATCCTGGGAAAAAGACTGAGTGCATTCACCCCATCCATGCCTTTCATGATCGATCTTATACACCTCTATAAGGTACCTCTCAGTCTCCTAAAACTCCTCCTAGTTTGTCCAAACTCTGTATAACTCAGACCATTGAGTCCAGGTAACATCCTTCTGCACTCTTTCCAGTTTAATAACATCCTTCCTGTAACAAGGTGACAAAAACTGAACACAATTCTCCAAGTGTGGACTAGCCAACGTCCTGTATAATGGCAATATAACTTCCCAGCTTCTATACTCAATACCGTGACTGATGAAGACCAGTGTGCCAAAAGCCTTCTTCACTGCCCTGTTTACCTGTGACTCCACTTTCAGCAAACCGTGCACCTGAACTCCAAGATTCCTCTGTTCTACTACACTCCTTAAGACACTACCATTCACCATGGAACTCCTAGCTTGATTTGACGTTCCAAAATGCAAGACCTCTTTTTATCTATACTCCATTTGTCATTTCTCAGCTCACTTCCCCAGCTGATCAAGGTCCAGTTACAATTTCTGATAACCTTTCTCACTGTCCACGATACCACCTATTTTAGTGTCATCTATAAAATTACTAGTCATGCCATGTACATTCTCATCCAAATTATCAATATAGATAACAAACAGTAATGGGCTCAGCACCAAACCCTGAGGCACTTCACGAGTCACAGGCCTCCAGTCGGATAAACATCCTTCCACTACTACCATCAGCTTCCTACCATCAAGCCAATTGTGTATCCAATTTGCTAGCTTGCCCTGGATTCCATTTGATGTAACCTTCCAGAGCAGCTTACCATGTGGAACCTTATCAAAGGTCTTATAAAAATCCATATAGACTGCATCTATTGCCCTGCCCTCGTCAACCTCCCTAGTCACTTCATCACGAGCTCTAATAAATTTGGGGTAGGATCTCCCACTCACAAATTCATGCTGACTACTCCTAATCAAACCCTGTCTTTCCAAATGCATGTGTATCTTATCCCTCAGAATCTTTTCAAGCAATTTACCCACCACAGATGTTAAACTGACTGGTCTATAGCTCACAGACCTTTCTTTGCAGCCCTTCTTGAATAAAGACACAACATTTGCTACCCTCCAGTCTTCCAGGACCTCACCCGTGGCCAACAATGATGAAAAATATCAGTTAGGGCCCCTGCAATTTCTTCTCTAGCCTCTTGCAGTATTCTTGAATATATCTGGTTAGGACCAGGAGATTTATCCACCTTCATACATTCTAATACATCCAACACCCCCTCTACTGTGATATGGACTAGCCCCAAGATATCACCACTAATTTCCCCAAGTTCCCAAGTCTTCATGTCTTTCAGTATGATAAGCACAGAGAACCTCATCCATCTCCAGTGGTTCTACACATACATGTACACTTTAGTCCTTGAGGGGCCCTATTCTCTCTCTCTCTCCAGTTATTCTTTTTCCTTTAATGTATTTGAAATACCTCCATTAAAATTAAAATCCTCGACTTCGATAACCCTATTGGTCCTGCAAGTCTCCCCAGTCTCTCTTCAAATTTGTTCCTCTAATTCCCATTGAATATTTGGGAGCATACAATACAATCCTAGTAACATCACCATCCCCATCTTATTTCTTAACTCCACTTACAAAGCCTTACTGGAAGATCCTTCAGTTATTTCATCTCTGGTTATTGCTGTGATATTCGCCTTAATCAAAAATGCAACTCCCTCTCCCCTCCTCCTAACACCTCTGTTCTACCTAATGCACGTGTACGCTAGCACATCAAGCTGCTAGTCCTATCTCTCCCTTCGCTATATTTCTGTAATGGCTATAATATCCCAGTCCCATGTACATATCCACGCACTAATTTGTCAGCCTTACCTGTCAGCCCTCTTGCGTTGAAATAAATGCAATTTAACCCAACAGGCATTTATTAGTATTAACTTACTATTCTTCAACTTACTATTTGTGATTACTGTATCTCCTTCAAGCCTCATACTTGCCTCCCTGCTGTTGAGGATCCCATCACCCTATCAATCCGATTTAAATCCTCCCTTGCAGCACCTGCAAACCTGCGGCCAAGATATTGGGCCCCCTCCAGTTCAGGTGCAACCCTGCTCCTCTTGAACAGGTCACCTCTGTCCCAGAAAAGATCCCAATGATCTAAAAATCTGAATCCCTGTTAGCCACGCTAAATATCTGCCATATTCTCCTGTTCTTACCCTCACATGCATATGGCACTGGTAGTAATCTGGAGATTATCAGAAACAAGGTCCTGGTTTTTAACTTTTTTCCTAGCTCTCTAGAATCACTCTGCAGGAGTGTATCCCTATTTCTATCATATGTCATTTGTGCCAACATGCACAATGACTTCTGGCTGCTCCCCATCCCCCTTCAGAATGGTCTGCAGCCGCTGGGAGACATCCTGGATGTTGGCACCTGAGAGGCAACACAGCATTCTGGATTCCCATTTGAGACCACAGAATCTCCTATCTGCCCCCCCCCCCCAACTACTATCAAGTCTCCTATCACTAAGGTCCTGTTTACTTTTACCCTTTCCCACTGGGCACCGGAGCCAATTGTAGCGCCACCAATCTGGCTACTGCCGCTTTCCCCTGAGTGATCATATTCCCCGCGCCCTCCACCAACATGCTATACTTGTGTTCAAGGGGAATGGCCGCTGGGGATTCCTGCACTCTCTGCCGATTCCCTTTGCCTTTCCCGGTGGTCAGCCATTGACTTTCTGCTCAGATGGTCCATAGCATCAAAGATTATGCATGTCACATCAAACATTCCCTTATGGATTCACTTCCTGCAGAGATCCTTCAGGTGTCTCTCATCTCTTTATTGAGTCCAAAATAACAATCTCATTACAAAGTTTATTGCCAAAGTTCTTGTAACTTATGTTGTCTGACATGGTGTGCAACTACATCCCCAGGCTCATGAGACAGCACCTTTAAAACTGACAACCATCTAGAAAAACAAGAGTAGCAGATATATGGGGACACCATCGCCTGCAAGTTCCCCTTCAAAACACTCGTCATCTTGACTTGGAGATATATCACCGCTCCTTCAGTGTCACTGAGTCAAAATGCTGGAGCTCCTTGTTAACAACATTGTAGGTGCCCCTACAGCACATCAATTGCAGTTGTTCAAGAAGGCTGTTCGGCACAACATCGTGGGCCAAAGGGCCTGTTCTGTGCTGTATTGTTCTATGTTCTATGTTAAGGCAGCTCACCAACACTTCTCCAGGGCTATTGGGAAGTATATGCTAGTCCAGCCAGCGATGCCCACATCCCATAGAAACTGAAACTACTTTAAACAAGTATGTGATGCTGTTAACGAGATGCAAAATTTCAGCAAAGATAATGTTTTGTGCATTTTAATGCATTATTTTGTTTTTGATTACTAGAAAGAAGAACTAACTTAACTTCATGCCTTTTAGCACCATAGGACACTTCAAACACTTACAGTCAAGGAAATACTTTTGAAATATCATCATAGTGTTAGTGGTTAAATTTGTGATTCAATACCAATGTGCTACATTTCAATTAGCTAGCTGAGCTACTTGAATCTTAGAACTAATAGTGTAAAAATAGTCCTAACATGAAAATACAAATGTTACACTTGCTGCTGAAGTGTGATACTCTATGATAAACAGGGCAAGTCGATCAACAGTGCAGCACAAGGCTCTGATCTGATGAACTAATGCCTCTTAGACGTGCTGGTGAATCATCTTTTTCACCAACCTCCGACAGTCTGCTCTCTATTTTGTAAGTTCACTTTGGAGTTTATGGCATTTAGTGGACAGACTGTTGTTTTTATCACCTCTGGGCTATACCACATTAGATTTTATTTTTTTTTGTCATTCAATACTGAACAATTCCATCATGATCCATTGAATGTGGTCTTGTGATCGAACAAAAAAAGAATAATCTATTTCAGATACTGTCTCCAATTCTTGAAGGTTTCTGAATATTATTCAAATACAGGAAATTAGATTTTGGTTAACTTCAATCGATTCAAAGTTTCACTAAAATATTAATTCAACCGAAGTGGGGAGGGAATCTTCTAACATTGTTGGTATTTTGACAAAGAATGTAAGATTGATCTTCTTTCACTCGAGCAGTCAAAAATCCCAACCAGCTTGTAAGTCAGTGGATAGATGACTCTATGATGTGCTCATGTGCTCATGTTCACAACTTAATGGGAAATGTAAATAGTTCCTAGATGCAGTATCAGTAATGGGCAGGCTGACCTAAGGTGTCTTGTGTCCTACTGTTTTTACTTAATAATGCAAGAGTTTTACAGTTTTACATTTTACTTTCAATTTTAGTTGACCAACTCAACCCAAACAATATCTTTCTCTCAGTGTGCCTTCTGTTTACTCATCTGTTCTGGTGTTTATGGGAGCTGTATTGTGGGACATGATTTCTGATCTTAGGCTCCAAGGATTAGCAGGGTCCTCTTCTTATGTCTGTTTGGGCCTTCAAGAAGCCTATTGCTGTCTGTATCTCTTCAGGTTGCTCCTGAGAAGCCTGCTATCAAGCTCCACAAGTCACTCGCCATCCTGACTGGGAAAGATATTATTGTTCCTTCAGTATCACTGGGTCAAAATCCTGGAACACCCTCCTTAATAACATTGTGGGTTTACCGACTGAGAATGGACTGCAGCATTTCAAAAAGCAAGCTCCCCATTACATTCTCAAAATCAACTATGAGCAAGCATTGACTGCTAGTCCAGCCAGCACTATCCACATCTCTTGAAAGGAGTATAATTAGTACCCAAGGTTAGATGCATGACATTTGATACTCTGTTTATGAAGATTTAGTTCTGAATTTTGTTTCTATATTAATTAATAGGCTGGCTTGGCTTCATTAATGGTAGCTAAGAGATCATAAAAATTCAGAGAAATCAACCTGAATCTTGGACTGTCAAAGTTTTTAGATTAAATAACATCTAATCAATTTTCTATTGCCATCAGGGCTGCAAACTGTAAATTCAAGGAATCGAAGGCCTGACTACTGGTCACCTCTTAGACATGGAACAGTTGCTATACATTCTATGAATGTGTAAACAAAGAACAAGTTTCCCTCATTTAATTGCAAATGATACTTGTTGACTGTAGAATCACAGGATCAGATGTTGCATATCCCAAGAGAGTGGTATCAAAATTTCACATGGCAGTGTGCTCTATATTAAAGAAAAGGCAGTAGCTAAAATAAGAGTGGCACCCTTGGAGGTAACAATCGGGGAATTGATAAGGAGAACAGAAGAGTAACAGATATTTTAAACCAATATTTTGCATCCGTTTTCATGGTGGAATGCACTATAACCTTCCCAAAGGTTATAGTAGGCTGCTAAGATTAGATACAGTGTGGAAACAGGCCCTTTGGCCCAACAAGTCCACACCGACCCTTTGAAGACCAATGCACCCAGACCCATTCCCCTACACCTAACACGACAGGCAATTTAGCATGGCCAATTCACCTAACCTGTACATCTTTGGACTGTGGGAGGAAACCAGAGCACCTTGAGGAAACCCACACAGACACAGGGAGAATGTGCAAACTCCACACAGACAGTTGCCTGAGGCAGGGAATTGAACCCAGGTCTCTGGTGCTGTGAGGCAGCAATGCTAACCACTGTGCCACCGTGCCGCTAACTAGAGGAAAGACCTTATAATAGTCTTATCACAAGGGATAAAGTATTTGACAAATGGGATGTTAAAAAAAAAGACCAGTCGCCAGGACCTGATGGTTTGCATTCAAGAGTTTTAAAGGAAATGGATATAGAGATAGTGGTAGCATTGGTCACAATATTCCAGAACTCATGAGATTCAAGAGTTCCAGTACTTTGGAAACCACTAATGTGCTGCCCTTGTTCAGGAAGGAAGGGAAACAGAAAGGTAGAAACTGTAAGTCAGTTAACATAATACCTGCTACATAGCTAGAAAATGCTTAAATCCATTATTAAGGAAAAATTGCAGGAGATTTAGAAAAGCTTGACACAATCAAACAGAGTCAATATAATTTTGTGAAAAGGAAATTTTGTTTGACAAATTTGATAGAGTTCTTTAAGGATATAACAAGCAGTATTGATAAAGTAGAACTGGTAGCTGTTAAAATATGTTTGGAATTTGAGAAAGTATTCAATAAACTCCCACATCAAAAGCTATTTCATAAGATAGGAATCATAATATTGGGGATAAGGTATTGGAATGGATTGAGAATTGGTTAACAACAGAAGACCGAGTGTGGTGATTACTGGGTTATTTTCTGGTTGGAAAGGCAGAATTGCTGGATTTTCAAATTAAACAGTTCTACGACCTCAATTATTTGCAACCTATATCAGTAACTTGGGAAGAGGGGGCAGCGTGTAAATTACCCAAATTTGCTGATGATACAAAAATAGGTGGAAAGGTATGTTGTGACGAGTGGGCAAAAGCATGATGGAATTAAATGCGAGAATGTGAGAGATCATGAACTTTGTTAGGAAGAGTCAAAAGGCAGACTAATGTTTAATTAGAGAAGAACTCCAAAAATGTACAGTACAGAGGGATGTAGGTGTAATTGTGCATGAAAGGGAAAACATTGGCATTCTGGTAAATCAAGTAATAAAGAATGTAAACTGAAGTTTAGCCTTTATTGCTAAGAGTTTGAAGTTTAAAAGCAGAGAGGTCTTGTTACGACTGTCCAGGATGTTGGTAAAACCACACCTAAAGTATGTTTTTTGCTCGCATATTTTTAAAAGCCTATACTGGCATTAGAGGTCATTCAGAAGAGATTCCTGATACTGATTTCTGTGAAGAATCTTTGACTTATCAAGAATAGTTAAACAGTTTTGACTTTTATTCTTTGGCGTTTAGAAGAATAAGGGGTTGTACTATTGAAACACAAGATTCTGAAGGGACTTGATAAAATAGATGTCTGTACTAGTGGTGTAACCTTGCACAAGAGGACATATTTATGGAAAAAGGGACACTGAATTAAAACTGAGATGTGAATTAATTTCTTCTCCCAGACAGTAGTGAATATCTGGACTTCTCTACCCCAGAGAGTTGTGAAAGCTTAAATCACTGGAAGTATTTAAAGAAGAGGTAGATAGATTTTTGAAATATCAGGGAGTTTATAGCAATGCAGAGTTGACATAAAAGAGAAACTGAGGTCTTGGGCAAATCAGCCATGACCTTGTTCAATAGTGGAAGTGAGGACTGCAGATGCTGGAGAGTCAGAGTCAAAAGGTGAGGTGCTGGAAAAGCACAGCAGGTCAGGCAGCATCTGAGGAGCAGGAGAGTAGACATTCCTGATGCCCCTTCAGGGCTTATGCCTGAAACATTGACTCTCCTGCTCTTCGGATGCTGCCTGACCTGCTGTGCTTTTCCAGTGCCACCATTTTCAAATCTTATGCAATGGTGGTGCAGGTTTGAGAGGCTAGATGGCCTGCTGCTACTCTTATTTCTTAAGTTCGTTAACTGCCTTCCTTTCAGATTAGTTCTCAATTCTTCAGCTCAAAGTCATGGATAATTTATTTCTTTTTTCTACTGGGAATGTGATATATCATCACCTAATCTCTACTTCTTCATTTCCACTTGGCTCTGTGAGTTTCTGAATGTCAAATCCTCACTAACAGTACAGGTCATTATATTATAACATTTGTTGTGGTTGATGAATTGGGGATACTGTTTCTGTATGTGAACTTTTAAAACATGATTACAGCGCCATCACTTTAAACACTATTTCTAAAGCATGATTTTTCTGTAACAGAGTTGCACAAGAATACAACCAACATGTTAAAGAAGAACTGACTAATTTCCAGACTTTCTTGGTGATGTGATAGGAGGGATTCAACAAAGGAGTTCTGTACAGCCTGAGAAGGAGTTTCTGAATGTGAGGTAGGTTCATGGACATTATCCTCCTCTTCATCAGCATCCTTCACAGTATTAGTATCATAGCCCACAAGGAAGATTTTCCTTTCTTCCTGTGATTTCACATCCTGTTCATCATCATCATAAGCTTACCCCTTGATACAAATTAAGAAAGTGAAGGGTAAGGATTGCAAGAGTAGGGAACTCTGGATGACTCGAGTCACTGAGGCTCTAGTCTTAAAGAAGGAGGCATATAACATGCATGGACAGCCTGGAATTAAAAGCAGCAGAGCTATTGAGAGAAAGTGGGATTATGACAATGAGTTGATTGACTAGCCATTATCATATTGAATGGTGGAGAAGTTTCTGGGCTGAATGGCCAATTTCTTCATCTAGCTTCTATGCTTTTATCCCTGTAGCAATATATTCTCCAGGAGCTTCAATACCTGTATCTCAAAGGTGAGTTCCTTAATGTTCAGAAATGATGTTGTAGTCACCTGCAACTTCCATACCAACAGCACATTTTTCCTTTGCACTAAGAATGATTTAATTAGTTGAAAACTGATAATTGAGTATTATCTCCCAGATTGCAGGTGACAGTTAATCCAAGATCAGTTGATCGATAACTAATTTTATTTTAATGCACATGTAATTGGTTGTTATTGAAACCGGACTCTCTCGCTATAAAATACTTGTGAACGGTTAGTTAAACAGTTCTTAACTTGAAAGAGTGAAGAATTTATTGTTGTGTTGAGTGCACCAGGAAGAAACGTAGAAATGATCAGGGTATTACAATGCATATTATGGTCAGCAATGCACTCTACCTCATCATTAAGGGCTTAATGGTCATCTTTGTCCAGAACTAATTGGTGATCTGGCAAGAAGGGCAAATAATTGGGAGAGTTGGATAGAGACGGAGAGAGAAAGAGAGAGAGGAGCCTAGAGAGATACTTACTTCCTCCTTGTCACCTCCAGGAAAAAGGCAAATCACACCTTTCAATCTTGATTAAAGATATAGATTGTAAAGGGTCTTTTTAATAAAGGAGAGAAAGAGAGGGAAATACATATTTTTACAGATATCAAAAATATTAAAGACTCTGGGATAGTGCGGGAGAATGACATTTCAGTAGAGGATTAGCCATGATCTAATTGATTGGGAGAGCAGTCTTGAGGGCTAAACATCCTACTCCTACTTCATTTGTGTATTTCCTAAAGGCATTCTAGAGATTAGATTGCTGAAAGAGGGGATACACAAGATGGAAGAAGTGGAGCAGTTCTGCAATCTGGAGGATTGAAGGCCTTGAGGAGGTTCGAGTGATATACAAGGACAAGAAGAGTAATTTGAAAATAGGCTATGAAGTTTAAATTTGAAGCTGTAATTGAACTGGATTCCAAGTTTGGTCAGTTAACAATGTTGGGTAACTGGAACGTTCCCTCTCGTCCAACCTAAGAAGGGAAATCATGTTTAGGTAAAGTCACATCTAGTTATCCAATGATAGGTAACTGAGTCAAAGATGTACAGCAAGGAAACAGACCCTTCGGGCCAACTCGTCCATGCCAACCAGATATCCTAAATTAATCTAGTCTAATTTGCCAGCATTTAGCCCTTATCCCCTGAAATCCTTCCTGCTCCTTTAACCATCTAGATGCCTTTTTAAATGTTGTAATTGTACTAGTCTCCACCACTTCCTCTGGCAGCTCATTCATATTATCTAGTCACTATTAAAATACATATTACTTAGTCACTCTTATACTGCTATTTGTGGGAACTCGCTGTGCATGAACTGGCTGCCGTACGTCCTGTTTCATGAAGATGCCTATGCTTCAAAAAGTACTTCATTGACAATAGATGTTTGAAATGTCCCAAGGTCAACAAAAAAGTATGTAATGCAAATGGGTACAAAGTAACATATCCAAATACTACATGGCAAATTCTGTTAATACAGTATACCAGGTATTGCTTATTTTGCATTAATTATGGGAAGCTTAGATCCACATTCAGTTCCCTTAACAACAGATGAAACTATTTGTAAAGAGTACTATAATGAAACAAACTAGCTTTTATTTTTTTGGGAAAAGGGTTGCAGTTTCCCTAATTCTGTTTATCCAGTGATTAACTGTGTCACATAGGTGGTTAAGGTTCCAGGATTTATTCCTTTTTTCCAGCGATTTAACTTATTTCCGCCACAGAGATGCTACAATTGGCACCTGTGTCTTGCAGTTAGTGAGAGGAAGAACAGGTTCCTAGTCCTGACCATAAAGGAAATGTTTTAAATGTCTTTGCTTTCCTCTCTTCTGCTTTCACCCCCAACAATAACAATTTGCATTGAGTGCCTTTCATGTTGAAATGTTTGGGAAGTTGTTCTTAGAGGTGCAAGATTAGGTAAAAAAAAAAGAGATGTTAGAAAGTATAAATGTGACCTTTCTCACCAATTTTTGCCTGTAGTTAACAGTGCCCAACTGTTAAGAAATAAATACTGACCAAAAAGGAGCAAATTGAATAGCATGTTCTGACATGGGCTGTGAATGTGATTATATATACAAATAATTAGATCAATATCTCAGTACTTAACACTGGGACCATCATTTGTGGTTTATCTGATTAGTCTAGATACAGAAACCCAGCAAAGATATTGGAATGTAGTACTTAGGGTGTTTGTTTAAAAATAAAGGGTATTCCACTGAGGACAGAGATGAGGAGATTTTTTTTTCCTCAGAGGGTCCAGAGTCCATAAAATCAAAACACATAGGAGCAGAAGTAGGCCATTCAACCCATTAAACTGCTTTGCCACACAATAAGTCATGGTGGATCAAATAATCCTATGAGTCTTTAGAGTGGATGCAAATTCTTTGAATATATTTAAGGATGAGATAGATAGGCTCTTGATAAGCAAAGAGGTGAAAGGCTGTATGAACTAGATGAGAATGTGGAATAATCACATCAGGTAGGATCTTGTGGAATGGCAGAGTAGGCTTCATGGGCTGAGTAATCTACTCCTGCTCCTAATTCCTGTGTTTGTGTTTTGAACGCCAGATCTCAAGTTGCTTGTAAGTTGAAAGTAACCTCCAAATATGCAGGATAATGGCAAATGATTTGTAATGTAGACATGTTTAAGGCACACATGTAGCGAAGAAAAAAATAGATGCCATCTTATTCACATGAATTATGTTAAAATAGATAAGGATGAACCTGAAAGAGAGCCATGAATCTTAGTGCAATTCCAAACAAACACAGTAACCTGGAAAATGGAATAAAACCAGAAATTGCTGTAAAAGTTGAGCAAGTCTGGCAGCATCTATGGAGAGAGATCAGAGTTAACATTTCAGGTTGAGTGACAGTAGCGGAGAACTCAGAATGAAATGTTAACTCTGATTTCTCTCCACAGATGATGTCAGACCTGCTGAGCTTTTGCAGCAATTCTGTTTTTAATTTCTGATTTACAGCATCCAGAATTTTTTTTTTAACCTGGAAAATGAGGGAGATGTTGAACTATATAACCATAACAGTCAAATGTAAGTAAGAGATAATCATCAAACTTCACTAAGACTCTCATAAGATTTACACTGGATTGTTACATCAAATTCAACTTGCCAGTCAATCAGAGATGTGAATTGTTCTACTATCATTACCTATCAGCAAGTCAACTTATAACCTCAGTTAAAAGAAATTTTAGACCAGTAAAGGACCTTGGTCAGCTATAAAATGGGTCCTCAACTAAAACATCCTCTATCCCAGACATTTTCAACTTAGCAGAATTATCATAGAAAAAAGACATGCAAGGTATATTTTAGCAAAAATAGTTTTTATTAATTTAGCAACATCAGTACTTAGAATCATAATTTCAAAATTCTAGGATTTGGTTGTAAGCATGTAAATATGAGATGACAGCTTCTTTATATGTGCATCAAAACATTTATTGTAGGAAATGTCAATTTAATAATGAATATTGTGTCACAGAATATAAATGATAGTTATAATATGGTTATTCTCCTTTAAATTATGCACAGTGTTTAAGGCCACTTTGAAAACATTTGATATTCAATCAAATATAATTTAGAAAAAACTATTTTCAAAATCTAGTGTAATTTCTTTAGATTGTATTTATCTCAATTTTACAACTTTACAAAGTAGGAGGGAATCTAATGTTAAATATTCCTTTTGTAAAGCGAGATGGTAGTTCTCTAGCTGAGTGTGTATTGCCATTTAAAAGTTTTAGTCTATATGGTTAATTGAATAAGTTGATGTTGTCCATTGTCTTAAAAAAACAAATCTTATTGCGTCTTTCATGAATTCTCACAGTCCAACTACTCACCTTGACTGACTTCTATCACAGCTGTTTGGCTAACCTTCAAAGTCCCTGAATGTCCCATATTTTTCCATGTTGTGTTTTCTCAGTATTTTCTTGGCACTTGTGCCAAAGCTGCATCTAGTGCATTCTACTTCCAATGCTTTCATTAATTTGGCCATTTCTTTGCAGAGAGACGTTCAGTTACTGGAGACAGCTCCAGAGAAAGAAATATAAGGCTGGTTTCTTGGAGATAAATGAAAACAAACCTTGTTTCAGGTTCATGTTAGACTCCTATTTTATATCTTATTGTTCACACAACTGGAGTCAATTGACTATAAATAAAAAAGAATGTCAAATGCATCTCATCCAAAACTATCCCTACCCAAAAAATAGATTGTGTTAGGTTAAAATGAACTCATCTGAGTATTTGTGATCTTAGTTAAGAAATAAAGCAGGATAGATTTACACTTCTGATGAAGGGTTACAGTACTGAAAATGTTAACTTGTTTTCTCTCTACAGTTTCTGCAAGACCTGCTGAGTTTCTCCAATACTGAAATAACAACATAGAGAAGCTGGTATCCTGTCAGCAAGTTACCCTTACTTTTCACAAGTAAATAAACTGGCTGTAGACAGCCAGCTCAAATTCAGTTTCCTGAACTGAGGAGATTTTAAATCCCTTGGTTTATTTTTCCCCCGGTTATATGTATATTTTTATTCAAAGTCCACATGAAGTCACAGCACCTGATAACATTCACCACTGTACATCAAAACTCAGCAGAGAAATAGAGATGTTAACATAGAACACTCCAAATCTCATTATAAATAAAAACATAAAACATTTTGTCGAAACATAGATAAATTTTTCCCCTTAGAAAAAGTACTGCAAAAATCTAAATACATTGCATAAAAAAAAAGCAAAACTTACCGTCTCCTAGATGTAAAAGGTTGAACAACAAGTCAAATTCCACACAAAAATAATAGCACACAGCAACAGACACTGTTCAGCAAAGCACATCACAGAAAAGTAAGATGTGATATAAAACATTTCATAGGAACACATCTCATTTTAGACAGTAATACGAAACAGTGAAAACAGACAACCTTCAATGCTATCGGTCAGCCTACACATGGACCAGCTGGCAGTCATCCTACACAACACCCACACAGGCCCAGTCCACCTACAAAGGCATAATGTACATACAAAAAACATGACAAAGGCACATTCCATTCATGGAGGCCTGGCCACACACAAAGGCACAGTCCACACACAAAAACTCAGTACAGGCAGTTCTGTAATAATGCGCGTTTCAGCAGCGCAAATTGGCAATAACGTGATTGACGAATTATGACCATTGTTTGGATAACACAAACTTTCTACTGAACGGGTATAGTGATTTTCTATTAGCGATCTTCTCCAGCACAATTTTCTATAGCGCGAGGCTGCAGAGAAACACAATTTTTGTGTTATAGCAGAACAATCTACACACGAAGGCTTGGTCCAGGGCTCATACCTTCAAACGGACCCCACCACCAGGGATATATTTCCCTCCCCTCCCCTATCAGCGTTCCGAAAAGACCACTCCCTCCGTGACTCCCTCGTCTGGTCCACACCCCCCACCAACCTAACCTCCACTCCCGGCACCTTCCCCTGCAACTGCAAGAAATGCAAAACTTGCGCCCACACCTCCCCCCTTACTTCCCTCCAAGGCCCCAAGGGATACTTCCATATCCGCCACAAATTCACCTGCACCTCCACACATATCATCTATTGCATCCGCTGCACCCGATGTGGCCTCCTCTATATTGGGGAGACAGGCCGCCTACTTGCGGAGCGTTTCAGAGAACACCTCTGGGACACCCGGACCAACCAACCCAACCACCCCGTGGTTCAACACTTCAACTCCCCCTCCCACTCCACCAAGGACATGCAGGTCCTTGGACTCCTCCATCGCCAGACCATAGCAACACGACGGTTGGAGGAAGAGCGCCTCATCTTCCGCCTAGGAACCCTCCAACCACAAGGGATGAACTCGGATTTCTGCAGTTTCCTCATTTCCCCTTCTCCCACCTTGTCTCAGTCAAATCCCTCGAACTCAGCACCACCTTCCTAACCTGCAATCTTCTTCCTGACCTCTCCGCCCCCACCCCACTCCGGCCTATCACCCTCACCTTGACCTCCTTCCACCTATCGCATTTCCAACGCCCCTCCCCCAAGTCCCTCCTCCCTACCTTTTATCTTAGCCTGCTGGGCACACTTTCCTCATTCCTGAAGAAGGGCTTATACCCAAAACGTCAATTCTCCTGTTCCTTGGATGCTGCCTGACCTGCTGCGCTTTTCCAGCAACACATTTTTAGCTCTGATCTCCAGCATCTGCAGTCCTCACTTTCTCCAGGGCTCATACACTGAAGTTAAGTTCAGGAACTACCCACTGAAATAATGATACAGAGACCCTGGTCCTGTCAACTCACTAGTGTAGCCACCCAGCTTAGAGTCTGTGCCCTGAACCGAAGAGATTCTAAATCCTCTGCTCAGCCAGCGCTTTCTGATTGGCCTGGGTTAACATCCCAATCAAGGACCCTGTAGTCAACAAGATCAACCTGGCTCCAATCACTGCATCCGTTCTCCCTTCTAAGTCTGAGGGTGTAGGCCTGGTCTTTCTCTTGTAGCTTTCTCTGTGACATTTTTGTCCCAGGTCTGACTCTGACACGGACAGGGTGTACCAGACAGTAGTCCATCTCTTGCGTCTGGATGGAGAGAGAGAACCTATGCTTTTTGACAAGCCTTCTTGCTTTTCTGAGGGGCCAGGTATGTTTTGCTTCTGTCTCATTTGTGAAGTAACAGCTTTGAAGTGATTCATATGTTTGTTTAGGACTGCCAAAACATTATAAAGCATGGGACTGACCTCTCCTCATACAGTACAGGGCTATTTCCATGGTTTCAGCACCAAATTTTGTCCCCTGAATTAAATTGTCTGTCTTGCTTAGAGGACAAAATTAAAAATCACACAATACCAGGTTATAGTCCAACAGGTTTATTTGGAAGCAACAGCTTTTGAGGTGCTGCCTCTTCAGGTGCAGGCAGTGCCTCGATAACTAGTGTTTTCAAATAAACCTGTTGGCCTATAACCTGATGCTGTGTGATTTTTTTTATTTTGTTCACCCCTGTCCAACACCAGCACCTCCAACTCTTGCTTAGAGGAGACTTGTGGCTAGCATTGGTGTTCCTGCTGCCGGTTCACTAGCCCTCCTTAGCCCCCCCCCCCCCCCCTTATCCGATGAAGGAGCAGCGTTCTGAAAGCTAGTGTTTCCAAATAAACCTGTTGGATTATAACCTGGTGTTGTGTGATTTTTAACTTTGCAATGTTTAGACCGCTCTTTTTGCCACACCATTGGATGATGAATGGTATGGAGCTGTCCTTATCCATAATATTCGTATTGTGTGGAAACAGGTCACTCGGTCCAACAAGTCCACATTGACCCTCTGAAAGAGGACCCCACTCAGACCCATTCCCTACCCTTTCCTGTGGCTAATGCACCTAACCTAAACATCCCTGAACACTAAGGGTAATTTCGTGTGGCCAATCCACTTAACCTGCACATCTTTGGACTGTGGGAGGAAACTGGAGTACTCAGCAGAAGCCCACATAGACACGGAGGATGTGCAAACTCCAGACAGACAGTCACCTAAGGGTGGAATGGAACTGGGTCCTTGGCGCTGTGAGGCAGCAGTGCTAACCACTGAGCTAGTGTACCAAATGTGATTCAACTTCAGGAAATACTCAAATTCCCTGCAGGTAAATGACATTCCATTGTCTGTGATCAATACTTCCTGGAGTTTGTATACCACATATGATTCTCACAGCTTCTCAACTGTCATCCCTGAGTTTGCCAAAATGACTTTATGTACATCCAACCACTTTGAATGGGCATCCACAGTGACCAGGAACGTTGAACCCATGAAAGGAGTACATAGTCGACATGCAACCAAGTCCACAGTTTACCCGACCGTTCCCATGAATGTGGGGCGACCGCTGGTGGCAATTTCTTGGATCTTAAATCCAACCCCACCAGTGCAGCAATATTGGCCCTGGCCACCCAGACATAGCTTCTTGCTATCATCTTCGTCTTGGAAACTCCTGGGTGACCGTGTTGGAGTTCGGCCTGTATCTGGTGAAGACCTTTACTTGGGGCAATCATTGTTGCTCCCCAAAGTAATATGCCATCCTCTACAGTGGTCTGGTCTCGCTGGGTCCAGAAAGTTTTCAGTCCTGGTTGCAATGGCCCTTCTGCCTCCCCCATTTCCATCAGCTCTTTTAATTTTGCCAGGACAGGATCTTTTTTGTGTCACAGTCAGGTATTGTCAGCGGCTACTAGAAGAGTGTCCACGGAAGTTTAAAACTCTTCCTAGAGAGGCACCACTGGTGGAGCATCTGCCAGTGGGAGGTGACTCCAGATATCTACTTGAGCCACTTGACTTCCTGGACTGTATTCCAGCTTTTACTTGTACTTACTGAGAATAAGGGCCCATTATTGATTTCTATCGGAAGCTGTGGGTGGCATCACATTTTCTTCCTTCGGTAACCCTAGCATGGGTTTATGATCTGTCCTTATGACAAATTACCATCTGTAAAAGTACTGGTAGAACTTCTTCACATCAAAAATGATGACCAAACCTTGTTTCTCCATCTGGGCATATTTGCATTCAGCATCAACCAAAGTCTGGGAAGTATATGATATAGGGCGTGCCTCTCCATTGGGCGAGCGGTGAGCCAACACTGTGGATACTGTACAGGGAGGCATCACATGTCAGCACGACTTTTCACTTCGGATCATAGTGATGATAGAGTCCGCTCACAAATCGGGGCCGCCCCCAACACAGGGCCACTCCCAGAGTTCGCCATTTGACTCAGAATCCACTTCCCAAACCAGAGCCTGCCTCCGACATCAGAGTTCACTCCCAATGGCAGGCCCACCTCCTGTCGTCAGGGCGCACACACTGCACATGAAGGCTTAGCTCCCCCAAGAGGTCCAATCAACTCATACCGTCACAATCCACTCCCAGAGGCCTAGCCCCCATACAACAAATTGGCTTACTCAATGCGATCGGACCCACCACAGGAGGTTCAGCCCGTGCACAGGAACCGAGGCAGGGCAGGTAAGAAGTTCAGTTGAAACAGCTGACTGTGGAACAAAGAATAAGTCCCACCACCGAATTGCCTCTTCCACTCCCATATCTTCTCCAAAATAACAGTAATGCTGGTTGCAACTAGCCAGCTGAAAAGCCAGTTTCCAAAGGAAAAGGAATAACAGCAGCAGTGCCACTGGCTGTAGCCAATCAGCTTTAAGTCAGTTCCTCCAAAAAGGGAAAGAAAAGGTCCATCAAAAAAAAAGGCTCCACCATACTACTAGCTGTGGCCAGCCGGTTGAAGAGGCAGGCGCCCCTGGTCCACTGGCTGTGGCCAGTCAGCTCAAGAGCCAGTTCCCTACAAACAAATAAAAACAAAACCAAAAACCCATAGTGACAAACTAGCTATGTGACCAGCTAGTTCTAAGTCAGTCCACTGAACTGATCAGATTCCAAATCCCCATTTATATTTTTTTTCTTTTTGTTTAAACACCAAGTGAGAATAACTTTTTTAATATTCCACCACCAGAAAGTACACCCATGCAGCCAATGAACTAGTGACAAGCAAAGCCCAGAGCGAGCAATGTTATTCCCTGTTTATATGTGTTTATATATTTTTTAAAACCCCCACATTACTGCCAAACAGCGGTAATGCTTATTATCCCTGGTTTATTTTTGTCAGCTACAGGCATTGAACATTTATAAGTGTCTAGTTTCATTTCTTCACTTTACAATAGTTGTTGGAATTCTGATGATGAGAAAATATTTAATATAATTTATTTAGCATTTACTGTCTGTCTCTTTTATGATGCATCCTCACCTCGCACCCTCATTAATCCTACCTCTTTTCTTTTTTATTTCACACTATGTACATGCCTTAGCACCAAATTAATTATTCTAATTTACAATTCCATAAAGTATTGGAGGACAGGATCTCTAAGATAGCAATTTCATAAATATCACTATACCTGACACAAAAGATGATGGCTGTGGCTGTTGGAGGTCAGTCATCCCAGCTCAAGGATATCTCTGCAGGAGTTCCTCAAGTTAGTATCCTCAGCCCAACCATCTTCAGCAGCTTCATCAATGACCTTCCCTCCATTAGAAGGTCAGAAAGGGGGCTGCTTGCTGATGATTGCACAATGTTTAGCACCATTCATGACTTTTCAGGCACTGAAGCAGTCCATGCTCAAATAGCAAGATCTGGACAATATCCAGGCTTGGGCTGACAAGTGGCACGCAATATTCACACCACACAAATGCCAGGCTATGACAATCACTAATAGCAGACAATTTAACCACTGCCCCTTGATATTCAATGTGTCACCATCACTAAGTCCCCCACTATCAACATCCTGGGGGTTATTATTGACCAGAAACTCAACTGGACTCACTACGTAAACACAGTTGCTACAATAGCAGCTCAAAGGGTAGGAATACTGCAGCGAGTAATTGCTTCCTGACTCCTAAAAGCATGTCCACCATCTACAAAGCACAAGTCAGAAGTGTGATGGAATAGTCCCCACTTGCCTGGAAGAGTGTGGACCCAACAATACTTACAAAGCTTGATAGGACATCCAGGACAAAGCAGCCTCTTTGATTGGCATTACATCCACAAGCATCCACTTCCTCCACCACTAATCCTCAATAACAGCAATAGGTACTATCTACAAAAGGCACTGCAGAAATTTACCAAAGATCCTCAGACAGCACCTTCCAAACCCACAGCTGCCTCCATCTAGAAGGATAATGGCAGCACATGCACATACATGGGAATACAACCACCTCCAAACCACTCATCATCCTGACCTGAACATTTATCACTATTCCTTCACTGTCATTGGGTCAAAATCCTAGAATTCACTTCCTAAGGGCATTGTGGGTCAACCCATACCAGGTGGGCTGCAGTGGTCCAAGAAGGCAACTCACCATTACCTTCTTAAGTGCAATTAGGGACAGGCAATGAATGGTGGCCAGCCAGCAACACTCACATGCCACAAATGAATAAACAATTTTTTTAAAAAGTAAGTGCAGTGCAACTGTCAGTGCTTTTGCAGGTCAGACACCTCATTATACTTTTACCTCTGGATTTCAAATCTAATCTCAAGTGATGGTTTTGATATGTGTGATCTCAGCTCTAACATTTGAAGGAATATTCCAAACATGTTACCTGAAGTATGCTTAGATTTGGGATGCAAGAGAAGCAATTTGTCAAATGCATTTCCAGTGGAGAAGGGCTATGTCTAGTGTCAAAGTCAGCATTTGAATGTGTTACGAGCTGATGAACAATACTGTTGCCTCTCATCAGGAGGAAGAAGTTCATCATGTTGTTTGCATCAGTTTACTCTGCCGCTCTGCCTTCTCCAGTCAATTCCAGCACATCAATTCCTCATAGCCACATAACATGTGAACCATCTACAAGAAGCACGATAAAAATTCACCAAGTCTCATTTAACAGCTGCTTCAGTACACACTATCTCCTCCACCAAGAAGAACAAAGACATGGGACCACCACCTATAAGATCCCCTAATCCTATTTAACCCTGACTTGTCACTCTGTTACAGTAGCTCTACTGTCATTGGGTCAAAATCCTGCAGCACCTTCCCTAACTGCACAGTGAATTTAGCTGTGTCACATGGACTGCCATGCCTAAAGAAGGCAACTCACCACTATACTTGAGTAGATATGAATGGGCAATAAATGCTGGCCAAATCAAGAATGTCCATATTCCATGAGCAAATTTATTTTTAAAAAACTTTGAGGACATAGTATCCTGAGAATGTTCTCAGGAACACCTTGTACAATTGCAGCAAAATATTTCTTATTCATGTATTCTAATCACTTTTTATAATGACAAACATTCTACTTGCCTTCCTAAATATGTTTGATACCTATGCACTCACGGTGGACTTTCTGGGTTGGAGCTACCTTGCTAACATTGTGGTAAGTTCAATGGTTTTTAACCCCCAACCCTACAAATGATGACTCTTTGTTCCAGATTTAAGTTCAGTCCTGCAGTTCTCAAGAAGGAGATGCTCTGTCGCTCATTCTATTCGAATAGATCATGGCCTATATGGGGAAAGGCATGGACAGGTGTGAGTTGAGTGAAGGACTGCCATTCTTTGCCACGCACTGCAAAACCTGGGCCAAAGTATTTTATATTACAAGGTAAAGGTAGTTTAGGACCACTTTCCGACTCATTTTTTATCTTTTCAGAAACGGAAAAGGTTCCATTGTCTATCCTTGTTAAACGAGTACAATGAAATCAATTGAAAACCATGAGATTGACTCCATCAGTTTGAAAGATGGCAGTAACTGAAGCGTAGGGAAGGACTAAACTATCAGAAATAACCTAATTCTCAAAGTTCCAAAGTCTGAACCTCCTGATTCAGTTCAAGTGAAGGTAAACCATTTACACATGTTACGTTTGTCAGAACTGAACAGGACGTAAATTTTGGCTAGGTAAAAACACTTTAGTAAAATATCTCTGATATTTTCTCATCATTGTTTCATCAATTATCTGTATGGCCCACACCTATGAATTCTGAAAGTATCTATGTACTTATTCCATTAGCAAATAGATTATTTGGCATCAAATCTAATTAGAAGTTATCTAAAAGGAGGGAATTTCTGCTGACCAAGCTTGTAGTTGCAATAATTTATCCCTAAATGGAATCAACATTGAATTTGTTGTATTCAGATTTTCTTATCACAATTATTGTCCTTTGCTGGAAGCGTCTGATTTAGCTTGATCTGTGCCCTTAAAAGCAGTTAACAAGATATTAAATACTAAGGTTTTAAATTTCAACTGAATTTACACATAATATAATGTACAATTCCACATTTTCTCTGAAGAATATTAATATAATTGTGGTAAAGCAGAGATTTTAGGTGTATTCCTATGTGCTAACATTCTATAATGTTACAATCCCAACAATCTAATCCATGACCTTCTGCCCTAACCTAGTGAAAATCCCAATTACCCAGGCTCTATTTTATTTGTGCTGTTGTTCATCTTACATATCTCAGAGTGATGTAAACATGAATCCAGTTCTAAATCGAATGAGTTAACTTATAGATCTTTACATTTCTTAGAATGTACAGTAATTGCAACTAAGGTGATCTTTTCAGGATCAACAATTTTGTCAGTGGAGTCCATAACTTGACTCAATAGCTCTGCTCTCACTCTAAAGCAATCAATTGTTGTACAAAAATATGTAATCAGGCAACTCATTTAAGCACTTAAAGACCCTTAGCTTCTTCATGATTTATATCATGAGTCCCTAAAATCATTGTTCTCTCACCTGGTTGTTACTCAGGATGGGAATCTTAAAGGTAAAAACAATAACTGCAGATGCTGGAAACCAGATTCTGGATCAGTGGTGCTGGAAGAGCACAGCAATTCAGGCAGCATCCAACGAGCAGCGAAATCGACGTTTCAGGCAAAAGCCCTTCATCAGGAATAAAGGCAGAGAGCCTGAAGCGTGGAGAGATAAGCTAGGGGAGGGTGGGGGTGGGGAGAGAGTAGCATAGAGTACAATGGGTGAATGGGGGAGGAGATGAAGGTGATAGGTCAGGGAGGAGAGGGTGGAGTGGATAGGTGGAAAAGGAGCTATTTCCCCTTCCCCCACCTCATCCTAGTTTCAAACTTCCAGCTCCGCACTGTCCCCTTGACTTGTCTGGACTTGTCCGACCTGCCTAGCTCCTTTTCCACCTATCCACTCCACCCTCTCCTCCCTGACCTATCACCTTCATCTCCTCCCCCACTCACCCATAGTACTCTATGCTACTCTCTCCCCACCCCCACTCTCCCCTCGCTTATCTCTCCACGCTTCAGGCTCTCTGCCTTTATTCCTGATGAAGGGCTTTTGCCCGAAACATCGATTCCGCTGCTCGTTGGATGCTGCCTGAATTGCTGTGCTCTTCCAGCACCACTGATCCAGAATGGGAATCTTAAAGTCAAGACATTGCTTAAGGAACTGCCCCATACAGCTCAGTGAGCACAGGGGAAATAGGCGAATGAAATCCAGAACATGAGTAACAGAGTTTTGAAACCCCTTTCAGTTTTGGAGGTCAGAATGTGTGAGGCTGATCAGGACAGCGGGATTCACCATTAGAAGCGAAATAAACAATGGCGGATTCCAAAACATCCTTCTCAGCTGTACAGGAAGGCTTTTCTCTGTTAAAGCCTTCTTTAACAGAGGCTCCTTTGTCCTTTTTCTCTGACACACAAACGCTGCACTTTAACTTCCTTTCTGACAATATCCAACATAGTCAAACACATAGAATCATACCTTGCAGATAATATCCCAAAAATCACCAATGCCATCCCTCGGTATGCCCTGCCCCATCAGCAGAACAAGCCCAGCAGATATGGCAACACAGTGTTCCTCAACATTGACTCCAGGGCTTATGAAGTCTGATGGCATTAAGCTAGAAAAGGCCAAGAAATCTCCTTCTAATTATCACATACAGTCCTCCCTCGGCAGATGACTCTGCTCTTCCATGTCGAACAACACATGAAGAGCCACTGGGGGTGGTGAGGGAACAACATGTACTCTGGATGAGGGAACATCAATTCTATCACCAAGAGTGGCTCAGTAGCAGCAATACTGACTGAGTTGATTTTGTCCTAAAGAGCCCAGTAACCAGACCAGGCTAGTGGTGAGAAACAAAACAAAAAGGGAAATGAATGAATTAGTTGTGTCCTCACCGACGTACTTGTCACACAGACATCTTTCTGTGCCTAATAGTATTGATATAAAATAAACAAAGCACATTCCTTTTGAACTGAAAATGTGTTGCTGGAAAAGCGCAGCAGGCCAGCCTGCATCGAAGGAGCAGGAGAATCGATGTTTCGGGCATGAGCCCTTCTTCAGGAATCTCCTGCTCCTGCTCCTGCTCCTGCTCGTCCTCCTTGGATGCTGCCTGACCTGCTGCGCTTTTCCAGCAAGACATTTTCAGCTCTGATCTCCAGCATCTGCAGTCCTCACTTTCTCCTAGAACATTCATTTTGAAGCCAAATTCCTAATTTACATTGAGGATAACCTCTGTTGTGCTGTGTGACATTACCACTGGACTAAATGGGATTGATTTTGAACTCCAGCTCAAGACTGAACATCCATGAGACACTTTGGACCATCATAACTGCAGCAGGGCTATCAGCAGAAACAGAGTCATCTGCAACTTGATGGCCGGGCACACCCCCTGCTTTGTCATTGCCATAAAACCAGGAGAGCAACCTGGTTCCATAAAGAGCACAGTCAGGAGGTTGGAAACCAGGCAGCATCAGGTGGTGGAGAAGTCAATGTTTCAGGTGTAACCCTTCTTCAGGACTGGGAGCAGTACCAGGCATACCTCAAAACGAGAGCTTGAACATTTTTTGGCAGCTTTTCTAAGTGAGATTTAATTCAAACAGTCCTCCATGGCTTAGGTCATGCTTTCCAATTCATTAATTAGGCAACTGATCTCTATGGTACCCAGCTCATGGAACTGTGTGGAAAGAGTGGCAGAAATGCTCACTGCTGCTGGGGCTTTGTGGCATTCATGTTACTGGCACTGTATTTGAACCCCAGCTCCACAGCACTTCAGATGCTACAAGGTTGGATTTGCCCTTCACCAGTGTGAAGGGCAAATCTGTTCCTCAGTTGTAACCCAGTAAATGTTTCAGAGGGAAGGCACCGGTGGATGGAGTGATCAAGAGAAGGTCAGTGCTTCTTCCTGCTGTCCGACAAAGGAAGCCATGCCATCACATGCAACCAACCTGGATAGAGATAGCAGTTCAGGCCAATGTAGTGTTCAGGTCAAACAGCAGTGTCAGGAGAAGGTTAGTGACCTCCTGCACTCCACAAGGATAACTGTCACTATAAGACAAAAGGGGTCAACCCATTGAGCCTCCCCTGCCATTCAGTAGTCATGGTCGATCTGATAATCTGGCACTTTTCACCCAGAATCAGCTCTACTCATTCTTTATTCTAACTCTGCCCCTGCACATACCCGTCACCAAACGTTATGGATCACAACCTTCACTATTTCATGCAACATGTCCATTCAATGACTCTCATCCATCTCACCCTCCCAAATAATTAATCCTTCCTGCCCTCTGCATTTCCAACTCACTCAATGGGACCATCTTACAACCTTTCCTGCTTGTGTATCACTACAAGCACCTTTCCCATCCACATTCATCATACTCAGCCCCTCTCATTTTGTCCTTGCAGGAAAATATATCTCAGCCAGGTTGAGAGTGGCAGACATGAGGCTCCTCACCCCATTTGAAGAAAAAATTACTGGTGAAGAAGGCAACTGCTCATGTGGACACAGAGACCTGACATTTAACCTGTAAAAGTTTACACCACTAGTCCCCACAATTGTTTTATTCAGGCACTATCAGCACTCAGCAAATACCTGCTCGGAAGACACCAGTGTAGGAGACCTTCCATTTAGTGCTACCTCTGAGAAAAAAGCAACCGCCATTAACTCAGAGACATTCACCTCTGGTTGTTCTCTCTACAGGTTAGATTTGGGAGTACCGACTGATGAGTCTATCATTGACACGCGTCCACAGCTGGTTGAGGAAGAAACACCCCAGGTTTCTAACACTGTAGGAACAGGCAGAGACCAGGTTCATGCTCAGCCCCAAGCAGATGATACTCTCTTTGACCTCATCAAAATGCACAGAGGCACAAGAATAGGCAAGTTTGTAAGACACAGTCAGTAAGCTAGACCGAATGATAGAGAGGTCCATCAACGTTATTAGCATCATGCTGGTTCCAATGTACATGGTTCCAATGGATGTCTCTGTGGAGCGGTTTAGCCAGTAATGAAGACTGAGGTCCACCACACTCAGTATCTGCAAGAATTGCATTCTGTTCTTGTAGCCATAGATGCATAGCACACAGTCCAAGTGTTCCTTTTTCTCTGAAACAGAACGGTGCCAGCAAGCACCCATATCAAAGAAGAGCCACAAATTGGGATGCCCAGAAGCTTCTTCTCTGAACACTCCTGAGATGCCCACCCTCCAAGTCCCTCTGCTTATGATGATGAAGCCTACAGAAGGCCCTGCATCTGGGTAGGACACCAGTGAGACTGGGCTGACTAGATTAGATTAGATTAGATTCCCTACAGTATGGAAACAGGCCCTTCGGCCCAACCAGTCCACACCGACCCTCCGAAGAGTAACCCAACCAGACCCATTTCCCTCTGACTAACGCACCTAACACTATGGGCAATTTAGCATGGCAATCCACCTGACCTGCACATCTTTGGACTGTGGGAGGAAACCGGAGCACCCAGAGGAAACCCACGCAGACACAGGGAGAACGCGCAAACTCCACACAGTCACCCAAGGCTGGGATCCTGGTGCTGTGAGGCAGCAGTGCTAACCACTGAGCCACCGTGCCGCCCCACCGTGCCGTGTCTAGCTAAAATGGCTATAAAGTCTTCCTGGCAAACAGGCTCAACAACAGAGCAGGCTTCCTCCACTCTCACTGCAGACGTCAGGCCCACAGCTAGATGTAGTGGGAAGCAGAGGAAGAAATGGAAAATGTCTTACTGAGGACTCACTGATGATGTGAATGACACTTCATTGTAAATAACCCTGCACGTTTGTAAATATACTTTCACCAATATTTCTGAAATGTCTGGTCTAGTGTCTTTGTAGCTGTGAAGTGAGAGATGAGCAATCTCTTCTTTCATCCTTTTGGTCATTTGAAGTTATAATGACGAGTATTGCTCATCTGTCATAAGCATCTGACTCCTTGACTGGAGATAGCCTCAGATGTCAGGGATCCTTGAGCAGAGATGGTGATTACTGCAGTTGAGGCATTGCATTTAATGTAGACAGCACTGAAGCTACAATCAATATGCAGGGATTGTGGAAGGACATGGCTTGCACATATCACTCACCCTGTGCATAAAAACATGCAACCAGTTATGATTCCACACAGCATAATATCAAGAAATGTCCATTGACACTGGATAATGAGGCTTTGGGTCCTGACATATTCTGACAACAGTACTGAAGAACTGTGCTCCAGAATTAGCTGCACTTCTAGCCATGTTATTACTGTGTAGATACAACATTGGAATCTTCCTGGCAGTTTGGAAAATTATCCATGTATATACTGTACACAAAGGAGAACATATCCAACCTGGACAATGTCACCCTATCAGCTACTGTCAATTGTTATCAAAGTAATAGGAGATGTCATTGGCTGCGCTATCAAGCAATACTCTGCTTAGTGACTCTCCATTTACGTTCTATCAGACTCATTCCACTCCTGATATTATTACAACCCTGGTCTCAATATTGTCAAAAGTGCTGGGTACCTGAAATGAGATAAGATTGACTTTCTTTGACATTAATCTGACATCCCATGGCAGATATGGGTGGAGAAATGGTAGATGGAGTTTAATCTGAGTAAGTATGAGGTATTGTACTTTGGAAGATCAAATGTTAAGGGAATGTATACAGTTAATGATGGGACTCTGAACAACATTATTGTACAGAAGGATCTTGGGGTTCAAGTACTTATGTCCCTGAAAGTGGCCGTGCAGGTAGATAGGTTGGTAAAGAAGGCATACGGCATGCTTGCCTTTTCTGGTCGAGGAATGGAGTACAAGAGTCAGGATTTCATGCTGCAGCTTTATGAGACTTTGGTTAGGTCACACTTGGTGTATTGTGTTCAGTTCTGGTCCCCCACATTACAGGAAGGATATTGAAGCTTTGGAGAGGGTGCAGAAGATGTTTACCAGGATGCTGCCTGGATTAGAGGGTATGAACTATAAGGAGATGCTAGCAAAACCCATGTTATTTTCTCTTCAGCGGCAGAGGCTTAAGGGGAGACTTGCAAGAAGTGTATAAACTTATGTGATATATAGACATGGTTGACCGTCAAAACCTTTTCCCCCAGAGGTGAAATATCTAATACTATGGAGTGTGCATTTAAGGTGAGAGGGAGAAAGTTCAAAGGAGATGTGATGAGCAAGTTTTTTTTACACAGAGAATGGTAGGAGTCTGGAACTCTTTGCCAGAGGTGGTGGTTGGGGCAGATACGATAAGGGCATTTAAGGGACTTTTAGATAAACATCTGAATATGCAAGGAATGGAAAGATATGAACCAAGGGCAGGCTGAAGAGATTAGTTTCATTTGATATTATGTTCCGCACAACATCATAGGGCAAAGAGCCACTTCCTGTGTTGTACTGTTCTATGTTCTATGAGTAGGGCATCAAAAATCCCGAGAAAAAATAGAGTCAGTGGGTATCAAGGGCAGACTGCCTTCTAGTTGGGTGAATGCAACTGCAACAACACTTCAAGAACACCGAATGTTAGAGCGCAGTACAGACCCTTTGGCCCTCGATATTGCGCCGACCTGTGAAATTAATCTTATGCCCATCTAACCTACACCATTCAGTTATTATCCATAGATATTTCCTATGCCCATTTAAATGCCCTTAATGTTGGCGAGTCTACTACTGTTGCAGGCAGGCCATTCCATGCCCCTACTAATCTCTGAGTAAAGAAACTCACCCTGATACCTGTCCTAAATCTATCACCCCTCCATTTAAAGCTATGTCTCCTCATGTTAGCCTTCACAATCTAAGGAAAAAGGCTCTCACTGTCCACCCTATCTAACCTTCTGATTATCTTATACATCTCGAATATGTCACCTCTCAACCTTCTTCGCTCCAATGAAAACAGCCTCAGTTCCCTCAGTCGCTCCTCATAAGACCTTCCTTCCATACTAGGCAACATCGTAGTAAATCTCTAAACCCTTTCCAAAGTTTCCACATCCTTCCTATAATGCTGTGACCAGAACTGTATGCAATACTCCACGTACGGCCTTACTAGTTTCTTATACAGCTGAAGCATGACCTCATGGTTCCGAAACTCAATCCGTCTACCAATAAACGCCAACACACCATATGCCTTCTTAACAACCCTATCAACCTGGGTGGCAACTTTCAGGGATTTATATACCTGGACACCAAGATCTCTCTGTTCATCTACACTACCAAGAGTTTTACCATTAGTCTAGTACTCTGCATTCCTGTTACTTCTTCTGAAGCGAACTACCTCACACTTTTCCAAATTAAATTCCATTTGCCACTTCTTAGCCCAGCTCTGCATCTTTTCCATGTCCCTCTGTAACCCACAACACCCTGTGGCACTATCCACAGCTCTCTGTTCCTTAGCGTTACCTGCAAATTTACTAACACATCTTTTTCTGCTCACATCCAGACCATTTATAAAAATGACAAACAGCATAACAGATTCTTGCAGCACACCACTGGTAATTAAGTTCCAGAATGAACATTTCCCATCAACTACCACCCTCTGTCTTCTTTCAACTATCCAATTTCTGATCCAAACCGCTTAATCACCTTCAATCTCAAAACTCTGTGTTTTGTGCAATAGCCTACTGTGTGTAACCTTACCAAATGTCTTACTGAAATCCATATACACCACATCAACCACTGTGCCTTCATCCAGCTGTTTTGTCACCTTCTCGAAGAACTCAATAGAATTTGTAATGGAAAATCAACAAATTTTACATTTACTCTGAAATTTAAAAGAGAATGCTTTTCTAAAATGTAATGCTGTGCTGAGTTTTGTAAACAATACTTTGATGAGGTTTGCAGCCAGCTTGTCTCTGTTTGAACTTTGTAAACATTCAACTTGAACTTGTGATAGTCGAATTCAGTGAAGGCTGAAGAACTGTTATGTCCAAGACCAGGGGATGAGAGAATAACAACTTGAGATTTCCCAGTCTTTGCCATTGAGAGTGTGATAAGAAACAGTATAAGACGAGTATCTGAATTATGCTCAAGTACCCCTTGCATAAGGCATTTTGTCAAGTGCAGAGGGTCCCTTTGCAAAGGCGTGTAATAAAATTTTTCTTTGCTCTTGCAAGCATTTGAGTCAAGTCAATTTAATTTACATAACAACATGACACTAAACTTGGGGGCTCACCCGGCACCCCACAACTGGGTGAGATTCTGAGGATTCCCAGAAGGCGCTGGCGCCAGCACCATGAAGGTCTTTCACTTCATCTCAAGCGCTGAATTGGGCCTTTTGCGTGACAGGACTGGGAGTCTGTGGATTGCCCCGGCGCCAGGGTCACAAAACTGAATAGGTTCAGGGTAAGAGTCGTGGCTTAAGTAATCCTAGATAGAGACTCATTCTAAGAGGAAAAGGGTTCAGTCAACTCTCGCATGGTATTTGAGCAAAACTCAAGGAAAAGGATTGACGTTTCTGGAGTGTTTGAGAGATAGCAAGTTTAAAAGTGGTTTTAGACTTGGAACCACCACTGGCTAAGTTGGACTCGCCAAAGACCTACCGGGTACATGGTTTCTTGGTTTACGAAAACCAAGGCATTGAGGCAGACGCGCTCAATGCAAGATGGGACCTCCGGAGGTAAAAAGTAAGTCAAAGGGAAAAAGCTAATGGTACCACGTGAGAGAGAGAAAGCTGAACACTTTTCCAGTAACACTGAAAATAGGCTCCGGCAAGAGCAAACAAAAAGAGCGTCCACAGAGGAATTGAAATGGCCAACCAAAAATACAGTACATGTTAAATAATTATGGCCTAGAGTCTGTAAAGCAGTTAGAATGTGGTTTTCCGGAGGGGGGAGGTTTTAGTAAAAGGCAATTGGAAGTATTGAGGTCGAGGTTAGAGGAGATAGAGAAGGAGAAACGGAAGGGAAAAGTAGAACCTGTGAATTGGAGTGCTTATAACATGTGGAAGGCTAAGGCTGATATCAGAGAAAGGAGATCTCAAATAAAGGATAGACCAAATGCACATACAAACACCAGCGTACATGCAGATGTGCGCAGAAAATAACCTACTGAAGTTGTACAGTGTCTTAAGTCTGTTTCAGATCCTGACCTTGATGACTGCCCTCCAAGACCTACAGCCCTACAAGATCCACCTGGCGAAGATTCCAAGTCAGCGACGGCCGCCTCAGGGTCTGCTGGATCGCTGGTAGCAAATCGTACCCGCAACCAATTGAAGCAAGAAGCCCAAAATGACAACGGCCACTCCAAGACGGAAAGGCATCCAGGGCCTGCTCGCGATCTCCCCACGACGGGTGATGAGTAAGACGGTGAGGGGTTTGGTGTACTATCGTCTAACCAGGTAGTTTTGCAAACACCAATGGTTGAAGTTGCAGGCCTAGAAGGTTGCCCAGTGCTGGTCCACCAACCATGGACCATTAAGGATTTGGCAAGTGCCTATGGGCAGTTGCCTGACCCATGCGAGACTGGAGGTAATAAGTTCACCGAAGAACTGACAAAGCTCTGTACCGAGTTCTATCCCACATCACATGAGATGAGATGTCTCCTGGGGTGAAATCTGGTTGCCGATGTCACCAAAATCAAGTATAGATGGCCAGCCGTAAACATCAATATCAGATCAACCGACCCGCAAGCAGAAGAGAATAGAGACTTTAATGGTTTTGTTGCAGTGCTGGCAGCCGCCTGTAGGGAGGCTATATACTATATTAGCTCAAATTCCACCGGACAATAAATGGTTCTCTGTATTTACAGATTTAGCAAATGCCTTCTTTACTGTACCGGTACACCCAGATAGTCAATTCTTGTTCGCTTTTTCATTCAAAGGGAAATCATATATCTTCACGCGACTTTGTCAAGGTTACTGTGAGTCCCCCACCATATATAATGAGGCTCTACACAGAAGTCTGGAGACTCTTGTTTTAATCCCATGATCAGTGCTTCTGCAGCATCCTTACTGCTTCCCGAGCAAAAGTCAGCACACATGTCGGCAGCACATTGGCTGAGATACAATACAATATGTGCCTAACATTACAATAAAGCGATGTAATGTCCTTAACCCTGCTAGCCTTCTCCCCACAGAATGAGATGAGACCCACATGATTGTGTTGCTGTAACAAATGAAATTTGCAGCCCCAGACCAGATTTGCAGGATTCACCACTTCAAAATCCGGTTATGGAATTCTTTGTGGATGGGTCAGCATTCAGGAGCAAGGAGACAGGCCAGAACTGTGTTGAATATGCTGTAGTGACTGCCCATGAGGTAGTCAATGTCATCACTCCCTTCTCATCTGTCAGCGCAAGCAGCGGAGCTGATTGCCTTGACTGAGGCCTGTAAATTGGCTGAGGGAAGGACAGTGAATATTTATACCGATAACAGGTATGCATTCGGGGTTTTACATGATTTTTGGAACCTGTGGAAACACAGGGGCTTCTTAACCTCCACCAGAAAGCCCATCACACACCGTGGCCTGATTTCTGATCTCCTGGAAGCGGCCCTATTGCCCAAATCAATTTCTGTGTGTAAATGTGAAGTCCAAACAAAAAATAAAAATTCTATTGTGAGGGCAGATTCAGCAGCAAGAATGCCAGCCCAGCAGCCGCCAAGTGATCAGATTGACATGTGTATGACAAAAATTTGTACCCCAACAGCAGACGTACGGGAGTTATAGTCACAGGCCAGGCCGGAAGAAAAGCGTGAGTGGATGAAAGCAGGATGCAGCGTGAGGGAAGGAGTATGGTGTGGCCCCAATGGTAAACTCTGTCTACCACGATCATTATTTCCATTCTATGCCAAGCTGACACATGGTAAGGACCATGTGTCAAAAAGGGGGATGTCTGACAGTATTTCAGTACACTGGTACACTAAGGGATTTACTCATTACTCCCAGAAGTATTGTGAACGATGTGTTATCTGTGCCACTAATAATGTGGGCAGGGGAATACAGATGAGTCAGGCAGCATATCCCCAACCCCAAAGCCCTTTGAACATTTACAGATGGATTTTATTGAAATAACACCCAGTGAAGGGAAAAGGTATTGTGTGGTAATAGTTGATATGTTTTCCAAATGGGTGGAAGCGTTCCCCACATCTAAACAGGATGCCAGTGCAGTAGCCAAGGCTCTGCTAACTGAAATAATCCCGAGATGGGGCATCCCTGAAAGGCTCAGTAGCGACAATGGGACACCATTTGTCAATAATGCCCTACAGCAGATCAGTGATTATTTGGGAATAAACATGAGACAACACTGTGCCTACAACCCAGCGAGCGGTGGGGCAGTGAAACGAGAAAATTGCTACCCTAAAAAAAATTTTAATTGACAAAATATTGTGAGGATCTAGAGGTGGCATGGACAAAGGCACTTCCAATTGTGCTGATGTATATGAGATCTAGGAGGAGAGGAAGAGCTAATCTTAGCCCGCTTGAGATTTTGTTCGGTAGGCCGCCCAACACAGGAATTGACCCAAGACCTAAGGTAAGACAGATAACAGGCCACTGTGAGGATGAGATGTTGTGTTATTGTATAAAACTCTCTACACTTTTATCTCAAATAAAGAATCAAGTGAAAGCAGCACTATCCCAACCAGCAGAAGGGAAGCTGCACGATCTGGAACCTAGAGACTGGATAGTGGTGAAAGACTTCAGGAGGAAAGACTGGAAGGCGAAGAGGTGGCTGGGACCATTTCAAGTGCTCCTTACAACACAGCAGCTGTTAAGATCATCGATTTTTAGTTATCTGGCTCTGTATTTTTTTAAATCTGGCTTTTTTTTGGTTGTTGCCCTTGTTGTCATAAAATGACAAAAAAGGGAAAAATGTAATGGAAAATTAACAAATTTTACGTTTACAGTGAAATTTGAAAGAGAATGCTTTTCTAAAATTTAATGCTGTGCTGAGCTTTATAAACAATACTTTGATGAGGTTTGCAGCCAGTTTGTCTCTGTTTGAACTGTGTAAACATTCGACTTGACCTTGCGACAGTCGAATTCAGCAAAAGCTGAAGAACTGTTATTTCCAAGACCAGGGGATGAGAGAATAACAACTTGAGTTTTCCCAGTCTTTGCCCTTGAGAGCATGATAAGAAACAGTATCTGAATTATTCTCAAGTACCCCTTGCATAAGGCATTTTGTCAAGTGCAGAGGGTCCCTTTGCAAAGGCCTGTAATAAAAGTTTTCTTTGCTCTTGCTAGCATTTGAGTCGAGTCGAGTCGATTTAATTTCCATGACAGATTAGTGAGACATGACCAACCCTTCACAAACCTGTGCCGACTATCCCTAATCAAATTATTCCTTTCCAGATGACTATAAATCCTATCTTTTATAACCCTTCCAACACCTTACCCATTATTCAAAGGATGGTAGAATCACAGTAAGCAAAGAGGCCACTTGTCCCATTGATTCTACACTAACCCTCCAAAAAGCATCTCACCCAGACCCAAATTACCATACTATCCTTGTAATACCACATTTACCATGGCCAATCCACCGAGCCAGCACATGACTGCATGCTATGGGACAACTTATGATGGCCAATTTCCTAATCTACACATTTTGGGACTGTGGGAAGAAACTGGAACAACCAGAGGAAAGCCACACAGATGCTGGGAAAACCTACAAACTGCACACAGAAAGTCACCGTAGGCTGGAACCGAACCCAGATTCCCAGTGCTGTGAGGCAGTAGTGCAAACCACTGAGCCACAGTGCCTGAAACTTAATAAGTTCTGAACCTTCCTTCGTAACAACACTCTTGATTTCCCTATAGCCATTAAAAACTACACTCAAAGTATTTTAGTAGGAAGCTGAGAATCAGTCTATGCCAGGCAAAGCTAAGCTCCACTTTTGGAATGGATGGAATAAGTAGATATAAAAGTAAGAAGAATTAAAGTGTACTCTTATAATGATTTATCAGTATGACTTCAATAATTAATTAGCAGTACAAAGCACCTTACTGTCAAATCAATGGATAACTCATAACAATTAATAATTAAACAAGGAACTATTAGCATTGCTTCACTGAACACCCATTGGATGCGTCACGTTTAATTTTAAGTATGAGCAACATAGTTTTGAATTTAGCACATTTGACAGCACCAAACAGAATCACAGAATTTTTAAAGTGCAGAAGAAGACCATTGGGCTCATTGACTGAACTGGCTCTCTGAGCATCAAGATTTTGTGCAATTCTCCTGTCATTGGCTTTCGTTAACAGAGGGATAGAGTTTAAAAGCCATGAGGTTTTGCTGCATCTCTATAAAACACTGGTCAAACCACATTTGGAATATTGTGTCCAATTCTGGTCGCCTCATTATGGGAAGGATGTAGATGCTTTAGAGAGGGTGCAGAGGAGATTTAACAGGACGCTGCCTGGATTGGAGGGCTTGACTTAGAGATGATTTGGAGATGCCGGTGTTGGACTGGAGTGTACAATGTTAAAAATCACACAACACCAGGTTATAGTCCAACAGGTTTAATTGGAAGCACACTAGCTTTCGGAGCGAAGCTCCTTCATCAGGTGATAGTGGAGGGCTCAATCGTAACACAGAATTTATAACAAAAATTTACAGTGTGATGTAACTGAAATTATACATTGAAAAATTGATTGTTAAGCCTTTCATCTGTTAGAATACAGTGATAGTTTCACTTCTTTCATGTGTAAATCACAAAACCTTTTTTTAAAAAGTTGCATTCTCGGGTTAGCTGTTAACAATGGTGATAGCTAGACAATATGTTGAAGGTGTTGGCCCCCTGTGTTCTCTGTCTATGCCATGATGCTTAGATTGATTCTACTCTAAAAAGTGAGATAACGGAGTTTTACATAAATTCATGCAGTTTCTGAGCTCAGAGTTTTACATGAATGCATGCAGTTTTTGAGCAAAGTACAATGTAACCCTGAAAGTACAAATTCACCCCACAAAATATATGTGTGCATGTGGGTCTTTGTCTGTGTGTGTGTGTGTCTGTCTGGGTTGGGGGCTGTGAGTGTGGGAAAGTGTGTGTGTGTGTAGTGAGTGCAGAGTGTCTTAAGTCTGTGAGGGGGTGCATGTGTGAGTGTGGGAGTGTGTGTGTCTGTAAGGGTGTGTGTGGGTGTCTGTGTGCACGTCTGTGTGTATGTGTGTCCGTGTGTATGTGAGTGTGTGTGTGTTTAGGAGTATCTGTGTGTGTGTATAGTGCAATGGTGGTCACCTGTAATGTGACATGAACCCAAGATCCCGGTTGAGGCCCTCCCTATGGGTACCAAACTTAGCTATCAGCCTCTGCTCAGCCACTTTTCTCTGCTGCCTGTCCCGAAGGAGGATGGTCACCCGAAGGTCCGAGGCTGAATGTCCTGGACCACTAAAGTGTTCCCTAACTTGGAGGGAACCCTCCTAGTTGGGGAACATCGCTCCGAAAGCTAGTGTGCTTCCAATTAAACCTGTTGGACTACAACCTGGTATTGTGTGATTTTTAACTTTGACTTTGAGAGGTTGAGTGAGCTCGGGCTTTTCACACTGGAGAGAAGAACGAAGAGAGGTGACTTGATAGAGGTGTACAAGCTAATGAGAGGCATGGGTAGAGTAGAAAGCCAGAGACTTTTCCCCAGGGCTGAAATAGCTGTCATAAGGGGTTATAATTTTAAGGTGCTTGGAGGAAGGTATAGGGGAGATGTCAGAGGTGGGTTATTTATGCAGAGAGTGATGGATGCATGGAATGCACTGCCAGCGGTGGTAGTAGAATCAGAAACATTAGGGTCATTGAAAGGACTGTTGGACAGGCACATGGACGGCAGTATATTGAGGGGTGTGTAGATTAGGTTGATCTTAGATTAAGATAAATGTTCGGCACAACATCATAGGCCGAAGGGCCTGTACTGTGTTGTACTGTCCTATGTTCTATTTCCTTATAATTCTGCATATTATTTCGATTTCAATAATTAATTAATGCCTTCTTGAATGCCTTGCTAAAACCTGTCATCACCACATATCCGGGCTGTGCATTCCAGACAGAAGCCACCTGTGAAAAAGATTTATTGCAGCACATCACATTTACTTGTTTTGCCTTAAATCTGTGAGCTGTCTCATGATTCTTTTAAAAGCAGGAACTGTTTCTTCCCATTTACTCCATCCAGACAGTTCATGATTTTAAAAACTTCAGTCAGATCTCCTCTTAGCCTTCTCTAATCTTGACTCATAACTGAAGATTCTCATCTCTGGAACCATAAACCTCTTCTGTAGGCTGTCCATATCCTTCCTAAAATGTGGTGTTCATAACTGTACACAATACTTCATCTAAGAATTAACTGGCTTCTTATACATTATAGCATCCCTGCTCTTGTATGTTATGTACCTATTAATAAAACCTAAGATATTGTATGCTCTATTAAATGATCTCTCCACCTGACCTGCATCTTATCTTTAATGTATTTATTTATTAAGTGCTAACTTATTGTATTTAATATATATGTGTTTTATTAAGTGTCTTACCTTACCTCATATAAACCTTGGTTTCTCTGCTCATGCATGTCCCTTGGAGTAGTACCCTTTGTTTTATAATATCTGTCCAAACTCTTTCTCTCAAAATATGTCATCTAACATTTCTCTGCATTGAACGTTATCTGTCACATTGTCAAAAACCTTTTTGTAGTTTTACAATGTCCTTCTTATAGGTTACAATGCTTCCAACAGTCGTATCATCTCCAAATTTTGAAATTGTCTTCTTTGTACCAAGGTTTCAATCATTACTATAAAGTTGGAAAAGCAACAGTCCCAATACCATCTCCTACTCCACTATAAACCTTCTTCCAACCTGAAAATTTATCCATGAATCATTATCTTCTGTTTCCCATTACACAGCCAATTTTATATCCAACCAGCTCTACCACCAAGAAAGACAAGGACAGCAGATACATTGATGAACCAACATTTTCAAGATTCTCCTCTAGTCAGACAGCATCCTTGAAACTATATCACTATTCCTTCACTGACAAAATCCTAAAACTCTCTCCTTAACAGCACTGTGGATGTACCTATACCACCATGGACTGCATTGGTTCAAGAAGGCAACTCACCACCACCTTCTCAAGGGAAACCAGAAGATGAGCAATAAATGCTGCCTGTCTGACATTCACATCCACAGGTAAAAATGTGGCTAGAATCTTGTTCTGTTTTTCAGCAGTGACTACATTCAAAAGTATTACAGAGGCTGTAAAGTGCTTTAGGGCATTCTGAAGCCATAACATCACTCCAGTCAGTTCTGCTATATCGCAGTAGTTCTGTTCTTGCGCAACCCCATGTTATAGCACTATTTAAGCTAATGGGGCTGGAATCATATTATAATGAATACATGCTTTAAACGTTCGCTCCATAGAAAGTGTCCGCAATTCCTCAATTGTATTATAGTGAATTCGCATTATAGCATAACATGTACTTCAGTGCAAGCTTTGTTTCTGAATTCTTGCCCATTCTAAATAAATATCTAAGTTTGAAAAAAAAACACTCTGATTACTTCACTTACACAGTAGAAGCATTGAAATGTGCTGTCAGGCCTAAGCATGAGAAATATTGTGTGGTTAAAGCATCAAATTCGCTGAGTAAAAAATATCACAATGGTTTTGATTATTTATTAAGTGCTAACTTATTGTATTTATTTAGTATATATGTTTTATTAAACTAAATGACAAGTAGTTAATTATATTGTAAATCCTAGTATTTTTATAATGTAATTTGGTGTTGCTCGAGAATTATTTAAATGCTGTTTAATGTACCTTGATATTTGAGATTTGTACTATGATATTTCAGATTTAAATTACAGTGTGTAATACTTCACGTGGAATGATATATGCAAGCATCAGCTTTGCAAGTTTGGTTTGCATGTTGCCTAATATTTCAGCCTGGTATTTAAATATTCGGTCAACTGAAATAAGTTTGTTTCACACTCCTCAGTTTCCCATTGTGGAAGCTACTTTACAGATTGCTATAAATTCTTATTCTCAGCTAGAACTTGGAATACATATGTCTCTGATGTTATGCTGGTTGGCCATGCAGTACATCGTATATAAGTTCAGTTGATATGTGCTATGAGTTACCAGCAGGAAACAATAAACCAAAGGTGTTATTTATGTATCTTGGAGCATTATTGCAAATCAGATTATGTTCAGGTTTTGTTCAGGGTCATATCAGAATTATTGGAGGAGGGTAATGCAATAAGGGGAGAAGTCCAAGTCTCTGACCATAGCTAGAAAAAAGCCATCCTTGCAGATGGTTATTCTGTTTAATTAAAATACACAGGCTGAAAATGAAATAGCAGAGTAGCAGCCTGAGGAAGGAGCAGCGCTCTAAAAGCTTGTGATTTTAAATAAATCCATTGGACTACAACCTGGCCTCATGTGACTTCTGACAGTTGATGGTAGGATCCTGGGAAGTTTTGTTGAACGGTGGGACCTAGAGGTGCTGATTCATTATTCCTTGAAAGTGACATCACAATTAGACACAGTGGTGAAGAAGACATTTGGTATGCTTGCCTTCATTAGTCAGAGCATTGAGTATAAGAGTTGGGACGTCATGTTGCGGCTGTACAAGAAATTGGTAAATCCACTTTTGGAATCCTGCATACAGTTCTGGTTGCCCTGAAGGATGTTGTGGGGTCATAGAGTCGTAAAGTCATACAACATGGAAACCTAAACTAAATTAATCTCACCTACCTTCACTTGGCCCATATATTCCTCCAAACATTTATTATCTAAATGTCTTTCAAATATTGTAGCTGTACCTGCATCAACCACTAACTTTGGAAGTTCATTTCACAAATGACATACTTGTTGTGTAAAAACAAAATGCCACTCAAGTCTTTTTTAAAATCTTTCTCCTCTTACCTTAAAAAGATACCCCGGTCTTGAAATCCCACATCCTAGAGAAAAGACACCTGCTATTCACCTTCTCTATACCCTTCATCATTTTATAAACATCTATAAGGTCACTTCTCAAATGCCTCTGCTCCAGTGAAAAAGTTCCAGGCCTATCCAGTTGTTATATCAGGTAGGGTACAAAAAGAAACATACAAGGATGTTGCCAGGACTGGAGCGTTTGAATTATAAGAAAAGGCTGGATGTGGACTTTTTTCCCTGGAGTATCAGTAGCTGAGGAGTGACCTTATAGAGGTTTATAAAATCATGACGGGTATGATAAGGGTGAATAGCCAATGTATTTTTTCAGGGTAGGGGAGTCCAAAACTAGAGGGCATAGGTGTAAGGTGAGAAGGGAAAGATTTAAAAGGAATCTGAGGGGCAATGCTTTCATACAGAAGGTGTTGAATATATGGAATGAGCTGCCAGAGGAAGTGGTAAAGGCAGGTACAAATTCAACATTTAAAAGACATTTGTACATTTGATACATGAAAGGAAAAGGTTTAGAGGGATATGGACCAAACAAAGACAAATGGGACTATTCAGTTTAGGATACCTGGTCAGCATGAATGAGATGGACTGAAGGGTCTTTTTCTGTGCTAAATGACTCTATGATTCTGTCACACATTACCAAGTTAAACAAGAAGCTATTGACTTCAACAGCACAAAGGTTTTTTTTTTGTAATAGGTACTTCTTCTCTTAAGTTTTGAAAAGCTAGTGATTTAAGTAACTCCACAGCTTGACATTTCTATAGAACTTGAATGCCCTTGGCATCAACACTACATTTCACTGAATGTAGCATAAAGGAGTCTGAATAAAATTAAAACTAATGGCAATTGGGAAAATCTGTCCTCTGGTTGCAGTCATACCTAGTACAAAGAAGGATGGTTGTGTTTATTGGAGATCAGTCATCTCAGGTGTAAGATATCTTGGCATGGCTCACTCAGGATTGTGCTCTGGGCCAGTCACCTTTTACAGCTTCACCACAACTTCCCCTTCATCATAAGGTCAGAGATGGATGTTCACTGATGATTGCACAGTGTTCAAACCATTTGCCACTCCTCAGATACTGTAGCTGCACATTTTGGACAATATGTAGGCTTGGGCTGATATATGGCAAGTGACATTTGCATCACACAAATGCCAAGCAATGATCATTTCCAATAAATGAGAACCTAAGCATCACTTATTGACTTTCAAAGCATTATGATCACTGAATCCCTCACTAAGAACATTTTGGTGGGGGATGAAGTAGGTAGTGGGTTCCATTGACTAGAAGCTAAATTGGACTGGCGATAAAAATCTTTAATTAAGAAGACATAGAAAGCCCTGACTATTGACTATTAAAGTGTGTTCCTTAAAAAAAATAGCAAAACAGTTTGTGGGTCATTGACACATCGCAGTTTTTGGGATCTTTTTGTGTACTATTTACTGTGAGTTTCTTACAAAAATGATCACCTTCAAGATTATTTTATTGGCTGTAAATCACTTTTGAGTGCTCTGAGCTTATGAAAAGGTAAACATAAATCTGTAATTAAAGCAAAAATGCTGGAAACACTCAAGCAGGTCTGACAGCATCTGTGGAAAGTGAAACACAGTAAACATTTTAACTCCAATATGACTCTTCCTCTGAGTAATCATTTGTAGTTCTTTCTGAGTTCATAAAAATACTGGAGCAACAATGAGCTTTTAATGACAAAGAGATGGTTTCCCTCTGACAGGAATGATGTTATGAAACTTGAAAGAGTTCAGAAAAGATTTACAAGGATGATGTCAGGGCTGGAGGGTTTAAGTTGTAGGGAGAGGCTGAAGAGGCTGGGCTGTTTTACCTCGTTTTCCCAGAATGTCAGAGGCTGAGAGGTAAATTTATAGAGGTTTATAAAATCATAAAGGGCATGAATAGGGCAAATCGGCAATTTTTTTTCCCTTGGAATGGGGAGTCCAGAACTAGAGGGCATAGTTTTAAGGTGAGAGGGGAAAAATTTAAAAAGGACCTAAGAGGTAACATTTTCACACAGAGGTAGTGCATGTATGGAATGAGCTGCCAGAAGAGATGGCGGAGGCTGGGAGAATTACATTTAAAAAACATCTGTAAGGGTATATGAATAGGAAAGGTTTATTGGGATATGGGCCAAGTGCTGGCAAATGGGACTAGATTAAGTTAGGATAACTGGTCGGCATGGATGAGTTGGACCAGAGGTCTGTTTCCATATTGCATATCTCTATGACTCTATGACCTACTTGAAGGATTAGGCCCTTCCTCTCTCCTCAACTCTGGCAATGCCATTTAATATTAGCACTCACCCTGATGAACACTGCTCAACTCTCCACTTCATGTCATGCATTCCCCAACCACTGTAAAATAAGTTTCATCCATTAATGAAGTTTGCAGACGTCCTTCCCATGAAAAGGTCCAGTAAACGATTGAAGAATTGACAGTCAAAGGGCTCAGATTTGAGAGGTTTGACAAAATAATCAATTGCTGCATCAGAAATGAATGTTTTACACAGCAAGTGGCAGGGGTTTGGAATGAGCTGCCTATGAGTTTGGCAAATGTAGATTCAACCATAGCTTTCAAAAGGATACTGGATCATCAGCGGAAAAGGAAAATCTGTTGCTCCTGCAAGGAGCAAAAGTCATGATAGTCTGAATAATCTCCTTCCATGCTTTAACTACTTATTGATTCTCTAATTTTATGAATTTCATGGAATCATTGTCACAGAAACAGACCCTTTGGTCCAACTTGTCAATGCCAACCAAGCTTCCCAAACTAAACTAGTCCCACTTGCCTGCATTTTGCCAATATCCCTCTAAACCTTTTTGATTCATGTGCTGATCCAAATGCCTTTTAAGTGCTGCAACTGTACCTGCATCTACCATCTCATCTGGCAGTTCATTCCTGATATGAACAAACTTTGCATGAAAAAGTTACCTCTGAAATCCTTTTTTAAACCTTTCTCCTCTCACCTTAAAAATCTTCCCCTTAGTTTTAAAGTCTCCCAATGAGTGAAATAATATTTCAGGAAAATTAATATGGCTAAAATATATTTAAAGTATCGTCCTTTCACTGATATATATGGAAGTATGTTGTTCTTTACTGTGTCATTAATTTAGAGATAACACATTGAGAGATCAAGTAATAATGAAGCATGAATAAAGAGCCATGTAAAGCATGCACAGAATCTTACCACATATCAGATCCATATAATGAAAAGGAAATAATTACAAAATGTTCATTTCGCATATTTTAAGCACATTCTGCTTTGCAGTGGTGTTTAAGGCAATAAAATTTGATGGGGTGAAATAAAAACTGAGGTTGTATGCAGTCACTTGTACAATAGCATGAGGCAATTTATGAAATGTGCAGCACCTCATAAAATAGATTTCAGTTCTATTAAACAGCACCAATTTATGGAGGAAGTATTGTGTAGTTCATAAATAAAAGAAAGGTGGCAAGTTATTAAGATTGCTGTGATGTCTCTTTTCTTCTTGAGTCCATGTTGCAACAGTAAGAAAAGGCTAGCGCTTAGATCTGTTAGGCATCTGAATTAAAGGCTGCAATTTGAAAGGTTGCTTCTGTTTTTTAATACTGAATAAGCCAAGCAGTATATGTTCAGATTCACACAGCTGATCAGACATAAATTAGCCAAGTTGAGAGACGGGTTGAATATGGGGATTCAAACACATTTTACTTGACATAGAACAGCCACAGATTTTGTCAAAGCTATTCCTATCCACTACTGAAACCAGTCCTGAAACAGAATTGGAAATATTATCGCAATTACTATAATGCATAATCTACATTGTTATATGTGCACACCAAAAACCTTCCAGCTTGTAAATACTTTTCTTTTGTCACAGACAACGTCAGCCTTTCCTTATTTCTAATTCCCAGTGTATCTACATATCTGGAAAAATTAGAACTGATGTGCTGTAATGTCCGATGTGTTATTGCTAAACTATTAAATCAGAAACCAAGGTTATGTTCTGGGGATCTGGATTCAAATCCCACTATGGCAAGTTGTGGAATTTGAATTCAAAAAAACTGGAATGAAGAGTTTAATGATGATCATGAAAGTATTGCTGGTAGTCAGGAAAACTCATTTGGTTCATTAATGTCCTTTGGGGAAGGAATCTGCTCTCCTTACTGGTCTGGCCTACATGTAACTCCTGACACACAACAATGTGCTTGACTCTTAACTGCTCTGTGGGTAACTGAGATGGGCCATAAATGCTGGCCGTGGCCACATCTGTGGAAGAATAAAGAAAATATACGTGCTCTCAGTTCTTTATGCATTTTCTTTGGGACTCTCATCCCTTTAACAACTAGAATCTAATCTTTGGTTGTAAAAAAGAGCTGCAATCCAATTAATAGTCATGAGAACAGGTTGCCAGAAATTGTAGGGGATTGTGGCAGGCTGGGAGGCTTGAGTTGATGACCAGCCATGACCAGCTTTTTGAAGCACTTCATGATTATGGAGCTCAGAGCCACTGGATGGTAGTCATTAGGCCATAAGACCAGAAGACATAGGAGCAGAAATTAGACCATTCAGCTCTTCAAGTCTGCTCCACCATTCAATCATGGCTGAGAAGTTTCTCAACCTCATTCTCCCGCTTTCTCCCCATAACCCTTGATCTCCTTGACTATCAAGGACCTATCTATTTCCATCTTAAATATATTCAATGACCTGGCCTCCATAGCATTCTGTGGCACTGAATTCCATAGATTTACCACTTTCTGGCTGAAGAAGTTTCCCCTGATCTCTGTTCTAAAAGGTCTTCCCTTTACTCTAAGGCTGTAACCTCATGTCCTAGTGTCGCCTACCGATAGAAGCATCTTTCCAACATCCACTCTGTTCAGGCCATTCTGTATTATGTAACTTTCAATTAGATCCTGATCATCCTTCTAAACTCCATCGAGTATAGTCCCAGAGTCCTCAAACGTTTCTCATATGTTATGCCTTTCATTCCTGGCATCATTCTCGTGAACCTCTTCTGAACCCGTTCCAGGGCCAATACATCCTTCCTGAAATATGGGATCCAAAACCACACACAATATACAAAATGTGTTTTGACCAGAGCCTTATAGAGCCTCAGAAGTACATCCCTGCTTTTATATTCAAGTTGTCTCAAAATAAATGCCAACAGTACATTTGCCTTCCTAACTACTGACTTAATCCGCAAGTTTACCTTGAGAGAATACTGGACTAGAGTTTCCATATCTCTTTGCACTTCAGACTTCTGAATGCTTTCCCCCCTTTAGAAAATAGTCTATGCTTCTATCCTTCTTACCAAAGTACATGATCTCACACCTTCCCACATTGTACTTCATCTGCCATTTCTTTGCCCACCCTCCTAAACTGTCCAAATCCTTGTGCAGCCTCTCTACCTCCTCAGTACTACCTAGTTCTCTACCTATCTTTGTATCTTTGTATCATGTAACAGAATGCCCTCAGTTCCTTTATCGAGATCATTAATGTACAATGTGATAAGTTGTAGTCCCAACACTGAGTCTTGCAGACTACCATTTGTCACTGGCTGCCATTCTGAGAAAGACCCTTTTATCCCCACACTCTGCTTTCTGCCAGATAATCAAGCTTCTATCCATGCTAGCTCATTGCCTTTATCACCATAGGCCCTTATCTTACTCAGTAGCCTCCTGTGTGGCACTTTGTCAAAGACCTTCTTAAAGTCCAGGTAGATAATGTTCATTGGCTGTCCTTGGTCTAACCTACTCGGTACCTCCTCACAGAATTCTAATAGATTTGTCAGGCATGATTCTCCCTTGATGAAACCATGCTGACTTTGCCCGATTTTACCATACACTTCCAAGTATTCAGAAAACTCATCCTTCACAATAGACTCCAAAATCTTACCGTCGACTGAGGTGAGGCTAATCAGCCTATAATTTCCCATCTTTTACCTTACTGCCTTTTTAACCAGGGGTGTCACATCAGCAATTTTCCAGTCTTCAGGGATCATCCCTTACTCTAGTGATTCCTGAAAGATCACCACTAACACCTCCAATATCCCCTTAGAACTCTGGGGTATAGTCTATCTGATCCAGGTGATTTATCCACTTTCAGTTTTTCTAGAACCTTCTCCTTGGTGATGGCCACCACAGGAGAAAGTCAAAAAGTGTAGTGCTGGAAAAACACAGCAGGTCAGGCAGCATCGGAGAAGCAGGAGAATTGATGTTTTGGGCATAAGCTCTTCATCAGGAATGTGGGTGGGGGGACAAGAGATAAATAGGAGGAGGAGGTGGGGCTGGGAGAAGGTAGCTGGGAAGGCAATAGGTAGATGCAGGTGGGAGGTAATGGTGATGGGTCAGAGCAAAGGGAGGAGTGGATAGGTGAGAAGGAGGATGGACAGGTAAGACAGTTCAAGAGGGAGGTACTGAGTTGGAGGGTTGGATCTGGGGTGAGGTGGGGGCATGGGAGATGAGGAAACTGGTGTGTATATCTGAGAGATGTTCTCTGAAATGTTGCGTGACTTGGCGTCCTGGCTCTCCATAGTAGAGAAGACCACATCGAGAGCAACAGACACATTAGATGCAGTGTTTGAATTTGCTGGAAAATCTCTGCCAGATGTAGAAGAATCAATTGGGGACTTGCATGGAGGTGAGGAGGGAGGTGTGGGCTCAGGTTGCTTGATAGGGGTGGGGAGGGAAATATATCTCTGTTTTTGGAGTCTGACTTTAGGTGGCGAAAATGGTGGACAATAATACACTGTATCTGGAGATGGGTGGGATGGAAGGTGAGGACCGGGGGGTTCTATCCTTAGTGTGGTTGGAAGGGTGGGGTTCAAGTGTGGAGGTGCAGGAAGTAGAGGAGATGCACTGGAAGGCATTGTTGAGGAGGGGAAATTGCAGTCCTTCAAATAGGAGGCCACCTGGGATGTTCTGGATGGGAATTGCTCCTCCTGGGAGCAGAAACAGCGGAGGCGAAGGAATTGGGAGTAAGGGATAGCGTTTTTATGGGGTGGTGGTGTTGGGTGGAAATGTAGTCCAGGTAGATGTGGCAGTCGGTGAGTTTTAAGTAGATGTCCGTCTTGAGTTGATTGTTGGAGATGGAGATGGACAGGTCCAGGAAAGTGAGAAAGGTGTGCAAGATGGTCCAGATGAAATTGATGTCAGGGTGGAAGGTGTTCATGAAGTTGATTAACTGTTCAGCCTCCTCGTGGGAGCATGGAAGTGGCGCCAATACAATCATCAATATATTGGAGGAAAAAGTGGGGAATGGTGCCAGTGTAATTACGGAAGATGGACTGATCCATGTATCTGGTGAAGAGGCAGGCATACCCCCACCTCACCCCAGATCCATGCTCACTATACTCAGCTCTGCCTTCTGACTTTCTTGAATTTATGCATATTACTTACGTCACCATGAAGACTTACGCAAAGTAACTATTCAGTTCCTCAGCCATTTCCTTGTTCTTCAACATCATTAAGGTAAGTTGCATGTCCTTTTTTTGGTATTGGGATTATTGGGGAGTGCGGGGGGAGCTGCTTCTTGAAATGGGTAGGCACTTTGCCTTGTAGGAGGGAAAGATTGAAGACATCAGTGAATCCTGCTATCAGCTGGTCTGCACAGGATCTAAATGCATGGCCAAGAACTCTGTCTGAACCCATACTTTCTTTGGGTTGACTCAGGAAAAAACGAGGACTGCAGATGCTGGAAATCAGAATCTAGAAGCTCCCTGCCTTCATTCCTGATGAAGGGCTTTTGCCCGAAATGTTGATTTTCCTGCTCCTCGGATGCTGCCTGACCTGCTGTGCTTTTCCAGCACCACTCTAATCTAGACTCTTAGGAAGACCAAGCTAATAGTGATAGAGGGAACAGGTGTGTCCAAGGCTGTCAGGGCAGGTGACACCGCACCACTGGCATTCTGCTCAAACTGAGCATCAGGAAGAAGTATGCTTTTGACACTATCTTGCTCTGTTTCGTTTTAAATCATTATGTTGCTTCAGTCTTGCCATAGGCAGCGGTTGTCTGTATGGTTGATTTGGGCCTCTAGATTGTTCTGGTAATGTCTATTGGCATCTCTGATGGCTTTGCAGAGGTCACAGCTGACTTTTGTGTATAGCTCCTGGTCATCCAACTTGAATTGGCCACACCTGATCTTCAGTAGGCAGTGCCCCGTTCATCCTGGGTTTCCAGTTAGGAAACACACAGATTGACTTCTTTGGCATGCAGTCCTTCATATATTTACTAATGACGTCTGTGACGGTAGTGGTGTACCTGTCTAAGTTTTTCACTGAGTACTTTAGTAAAGCCCAGTTCATGATTCCAAGCAGTGCCTGGAGACGTTCTTTCACTGCCTCGTACCAGCGTTGTATTACTTTCAGCTTCTGCTCGTAGGCTGAGAGGAGAAACACAGTGTTGAGATCTGATATTCCAAAGTACGGATGTGGGATGGAGTAGTAGGCATCTTTTGTGGTTGTGTAGCAGTGGTCCAGGATGTTCCTTCCTCTAGTGGGGTAGGAGATGTGTTGGTGGCATTTTGATAGCATCCTCTTGAGGTTGACCTGGTTGAAGTTGCTGGCTACGATGAATAAGACCTCAGAAATTTCATCTCCAGAGTGTTTGTGGCATTCTTCATATCTGCCTGAGTTGGTTTATAGACTGTTGTCAGGATGGCGGAGGTGAACTTGCATGGCAGAAGGTTGGGACAGCATTTCACTGCAAGGTATTCTAGGTCCGGGGAGCAGTGGCTTGCCAGGGTCACCACGTCTGAGCATCAGGAGGTATTGATCAGGAAGTAGGCCCCTCCATCCATTGCCTTATCCAAGGATACCGTGCAACCCATATGATGTAAGAAGAAACCCTCAGTTTACAATACACAGTCAGGTATGGCAAGAATGAGCCATACCTCTGTGAAACTAAGCACATAACAGTCCCTCTGGAAGGTAAGTCTAGATTTAAGTACGCCCATTTCAGAGAAGAGTAAAAGTAATATGGTAGTGATAGTAGCAAATTTGTTTGTTCAAATGTGAACAAAGTTTGTGAGGAGGTACAAATGATATAAAAATAATGAGCAGTATATCCCACTTGAGCTTATTGATGAGTCTTGAACAGAAACTATGCAGATAGCAATGCGGTGTGGGAAATAAACCATTATGACAAACAAAAGGGGTGGTTTGGTGGCTCAGTGGTTGACACTGCAGCCTTACTGCATCAAGGACCCACGTTTGATTCCACCCTTGAGCGATTGTCTGTGTGGAGCTTGCACGTTCTCCCCATGTTTGCGTGGGTTTCCTCTAGGTGCTTTGGTTTCTTCCCATGTGTAAAGATGTACAGGTTAGGTAAATTGGCCTTGTTAAATTGCCCATAAAAGATGTACCAGCTAGAGAAATACAGGGTGACAGGGATGCTCTTCGGAGGGTCAGTGTGAACTCAATAGACTGATTAGCATGATTCACACTGTAGGTTTTCTATGATTCTATGAAAAATCTGTTGCCTGATGCTGAGAAAGTTCAAGCTCACATTGAGCATTTCATCATCTCACCTTCTAAGGAAGAAACCTTAATATCAGTGACAGAGACATAGAGTCATAAAGGTTTACAGCAGGGAAACAGGCCCTTTGTTCCCACTTGTCAATGCTGACCAGCTTTCCTCAACTGAACTGGTCCCATTTGCCTGTGTTTGGCCCATTTCCCTCTAAATATTTCCTATTCATGTTTCAAATGTACAAGTGCCTCTACCACTTCCTTTGGCAACTCGTTCCATATATGCACCACCCTCTGTGTGAAAAGGTTGCTTCTCAGACCCCTATTAAAACGTTTCCCTCTCATCTTAAACCTATGTCCTCCAGTTTTAAACTTCCTTACCCTGGGAAAAAGACCTTGGCTACTCTCTTTATTTATGCCTTCATGATTTTATAAACTTCTTTCAGGTCACCACGGAACTTACTATGCTCCAGAGTTAAAAAGGTCCCAGCCTATTCAGCCTCCTAATAACTTAAGCCTTCCATTCTTGATAACATGCTTGTAAATCCTTTTTGCACTCTTCCCAGTTTAATAATGGAATTTGGCACAATACTCCAAATGTGCCTTTTATAGCTGGAACATGACTTCCCAACTCCTGTACTCAGTGCTCCGAGCTAGTGTGCCAAATGGATTCTGTGACCACTCTGTCTACCTGTAATGCCACTTTCAAGGAACTATGTACCTGTATCCCTAGGTTCAATAATACACCCCAGGGCCTTAATATTAACTGTGCAAGTTATACCCTGGTTTGTATTACTAAAATGCAGCACCTTGTATTTATTTGAATTAAACTCCATCTGCTATTCCTTGGCCCACTCGCTGAGTTGATCAAGATCCCAATATACTCTGAGATAACTTTCTTCATTTTCCACTATACTACCAATTTTGGTGTTATCCACAAACTTATTAACCATGTCATCCTGTCATCCAAATCATTTATATAAATGATGAACTTCAGGCCTCTGGTTTGAACGCTATCCTCTGTCTCCTACCATCAAGCCACTGTTATATCAAATTGGCTAGGTCTCCCTGGATCCCATGTAATCTACCCTTACTAATCAGATTACTGTGTAGAACCTTTTACGAAGGCCTTGTTAATGTGCATTTAAGCAACATCCACCACACTGACCTTGTCTATCTTCTTGGTCATCTCTTCAAAAAACTCAATCAATTTGAAGGATATGATTTCCCACCCACAAAGCCATGCTGACTGTCTATAATCAGTCCAGAGCAAGATAGCAATGGAGTAACAGGCCTGCATGCGGGCTCTTACCCAGGGCCCATACCTCTCATCTGCTTTCCTTCTTTATTTTCCTTTTGCTTGTGTTCTTTCCTTTTGCTTTATTTTCTTTTGTTTTTTTTTTCTTCTTTTCTGTTGTGGATTGGACAGCAGCATCAGTGGGGCAGCAAGAGCAGGCTGCATGCAGAGTGGCAGACATGGAGGCAACAGGGTCATTCACCCAGTGCCAGGGATGGTATCAGTAACAGGAAAGCTCTTCCAGTGATTAGGGACAGCAATGCCAGCAGCAGCAGACTCTTCAAGCTGATTGTGTCAGAAAGGTGATATCTGCAGCCGAAGCGGGACTCATGGCTTGGCAGCAGAGCCAGGGACACTTGGTTCTGGGGCAAGTAGAGGTTCAGTGGCATCAGTGAAGTGGGCCCAGCGATAAAGACATGGGGCCTAAAGTAGGGCAACTTTAACATTGGTAGGTCTGCCACAAGCATCGGCAAGGTGGTGATGGTCTCCCATGAGATTAGGTGCTGGAATGGACTGGGTTAGAAAGGCTGTTGTTCGGAACTTTTCATTTCAGTATTTTTCTAATTTATTCCTATGGCCTATAATGCTGGATTATTTATTTATTTACTTTTCTAATTTTCTTTTGTTTCTTAAGAATTTATTCTTAATATCTGTACCTAGATACCTTTGTACCTAAGATGTTGCTGTAATGTGGTGACTGTACTCATTTGAATACACATGACAATAAAGCTAATTTAATTCAATACCTTGCCTTTCCAAATGCATGTAAATCCTGTCTCTCTGAATTCCCTCCTCTTCTTACCCACAAATAATGTTAAGTTCTCTGGTCTGTAATTCCCTGGCTTTTCCTTGCAGTCTTTCTTAAATAATGGCACAACAGTACACTTGAGCCAGTCTTCTGGCGTCTCACTCGTTGCTGTCAATGATACAATTATCTCCACTAGCAGCACTGCAATCTCTTCCCTAGCTTTACAAAATATCTTGGGTATGCTCAAACAATCCCAGGAATGTATTTACTGTTATGTATTTTAGGACCTCCAGCACCTCCTTTTCTGTATTGTGCCTCTTTTCAAGATATCACTATTACTTCTCCAATTTCCCTAGCTTCCATGTCATTCTCCACAGCAAACACTGATGAGAAATACTTGTTTAGGAATTCACCCATCTCATATGGCTCCACAAATAGACAATCTTGTTGATCTTTAAAGGACCCAATTCTCTCCATCATTACTTTTTTGCACTTAATCTATCTGTAGAATCTCTTTGGATTTTCATTTGCCTTATCTGCCAAAGCCATCTCATGTCCTGTTTTTACCCCTCTGATTTCCCTCTTGCGTGTACTCCTGCACACTCTATATTCCTCAAGAGACTCACTTGATCTAGCTGTCTGTACCTAACATATGCCACTTTCTATTTCTTGACCACAGCCTCAGTATCTCTGATCATCCAGTGTTCCCTAATCCTGCCAACCTTTCCCTTCACACTAATAGGAAACTGCTGGCCATGAACTCACATTATCTTGAATTTGAAAGCTTCCCACTTGCCAGACATCCCTTTACATGTGCGCAGCCTCCCCCAATCAACCTTTGAAGTTTCCTGTCCAGTACCATCAAAGTTAGCCTTGTGCCAATTTTGAAATCTAACTTGTGGACCAGACCAATGCTTCTCCATAACTATTTTGAGACTAATGGAATTATATTTGCTCATCCCAAAGTGTGCCCCACTAACACCTCAGTCATTTGCCCTACCTTATTTCCCAAGAGAAGGTTAGGTTTTGCCCCTTCCCTAGTTGGGCCACCTATATATGAATTAAGAATTGTTTCCTAAACACACTTAAATTCCTCATCATTCAAGCCCTTAATACTATGGCAAGTCCCAGTCTATGTTTGGAAAGTTAAAATTCCCTACTATTGCAACCTTATTATTCTTATAGCTATCTCCGGTGTCTATATATTTGCTTTTCAATTTCCTTTGAAGCATTGGGAGATGTGTGGTACAATTCCATCAAACTGATCACATCCTTCTTATTTCTCAGTTCTACCCATGTAGCCTCATTGAACAATCCCTCAGGAATATCCTAAGAATTGCTGTTTTCCCTAATCAAAAATGTCACACCCTTTCCTCTCTGGCCTAACTTTCTATCCTCACTATAATATCTGTGCCCTGGAATTTTGAGCTACTACTTTTGTCCCTCACTTGTCCACTCAGTTTTTGTAATAGCTATGAAAACTCAGTCCCATGTACCCATCAATGGCCTAAGTTCATCTGTGTAACCTGACAGGTCTCTTGTATCTAAATAAATGCAATTTAATTCATCAGTCTTCCATCATTCCCTGCTGTGCTCTTGCCTGCTTTGTCTATTTAACTTGCTTTCTTTAATTTCTGTACTAGACTCAACCTTCTCTTTTGTGTCACTACTGTATGAGGTTCCACCTCCCTCTCATCGCCTCCCGCCTTGATTAAAACCTCCTGAGCAACTCTAACAAGAAACATTCTGCAATAAAATATGACGTAGGTTTCTCTCCACTAATCTCTGTCACGTTTGACTTAGTAAAATAGCAACAATAGTTTCCCTTTGGAAATCCACTCAAATTTCAATTGTAATTTACACCCAGATTGTTCATTGTACCTCAACCAGGAACTCCATGCAAAGTGCCTACAGAATATTACTTGTGAAGTCACCACCAGTTTACTTATCTTGCCATGAAAAATCGGCCATCTTTACTGTTGTCGATTGATATGTGACACCTTTATTTGAAGCCCCAGTGGCAAAGGCTGTTATGCATATTATCAATTGCTTTGCTTTGAAATTTCTCTGAGTATTAGAATTAAGCATGTTTTAAAGGAATCAATTTCATTCACATTCCTAAATGTCCTCTAGGGCAACTGAATATCAGCTGCCATCACTTGCCAGCTACACTTTTACCTATTAACTATTCAGCATCATTATCTCCTTTGCAATGCTGACTAATATTCTAGGACACTGCAGAAACTGAGGACATAAGATTTAATGGCATTGTGTACAATATTGGGTGTTGAACAGATCATCTTCAGGTTTGCAGCAGAGGGTATGCTATTGGGTCGTTCCTATGTGGGTTCTCAGATGGTGCAGGGGTTGCACACATAGGTATGAGGTACAAAGAAGGTACCTCAAATTAAGGTATCATTCAATGCACAAACAGTAGAATTGACCAATACATGTGCAGATAACGTCGTCCTTACTCACTGAATAAAGGGACAATGGCCCATAAGGATATGAAGTTAGCTGACACAAAGGAAACCGAGCAATTGTGAACTGCTGTGTCTCAGGCTGGAAGAATGTTTACAATGAAGTTGCCAATGGGCTGCTACTTCTTGATCTATTTCACAGCACAGACTTAGGTGTGCAGGGCACAATTTCAATATTTGCTGTTGACATCAAATCTCTAAGCATTGTGTAAGGTGGTAGAGTTCAAGTGGACAAGGACGGTCTGGTAGAATGGATGGACATGTGACAATAAAATAAAAGCAGAGAAATGGAATTGATACTTTGTGATAGGCAGAATGAGGTCAGGCAACTTAAAGTAAGTAGCATCATCCTGCACACAATTTATAGTACATAGCACTGAACAGCATAGGAATGGCCCTTCAGTGACAATGTAGTATTGAAAATGACGTCAAGTTAAACTAAACCCTTTGCCAGCCCTTGGTCAATATCCCTCCATTCCTTGCATATTCACGTGCTCATCTAAAACTCCCTTAAATGCCCCTATCATATCTACCTTTAACACCATCCCTGAAAGCACATTCCAGGCTCCCACCATTTTCCATGTAAAAACCTTGCCCCTCACATCTCCTTTGAACTTTCCCCTCTCACCTTCAACACATTTCCTCCAGTATTAGACATTTCAACTCTGAGGAAAAGATTCTGATAATCAATCCTATCTATGTATCTCATAGTTTTATAGACTTCTGTCAAGTCTCCCCTCAGCCTCCATCACTCCAGAGTTCTTCTAGACTCTCCTTATTGCTCATACCCTCTAATCCAGGCAGCATCCTGATAAACCTCTTTTGCAATATCTCCAAAGTCTCCACATCCTTCAAATAATGTGGCGATCAGAATTGAATGTAATACTTTATGATTAGCCTAACTAAAGTATGCGAAACTGCTACATGATATCCTGACTGTTGTTCTCAGCTCCTCTACAAAACATTGAAGGCTGTGGAGAAATTGTGAAGTAGTTAATTAAATATACAGGATCCTGGGATTTATAACTTATTGGCAGAGAGTAGAAGAGGAAGGAAGTTACGATAAACCTTCAGAAAACACCACCTAAATGGAGTATTGTGCTCAACTCTGGGCACTGTGTTTTCAGAAAAATGTGAGAAAGTGCAGATAAATGTTTACAGAATCGTTTCAGGGATGACAACCTTGTAAGAAAGATAGATTGGAGAAGCTTGGCTTGTCGTTCTGGGACTAGAAAACGGAGAGACGATTTGACAGAGGTGTAGATAATTACGAGGATCTTAGATGGATTAGATAAAGCGAAATCATTCCCATTGTCAGAAGGATTTAGAACCAAAGGGCAATAATTCAAGGTGATTAGCAAAAAAATGGTATGAGAAAAAGCATTGAATGATTAGGAAAATTAATGTTTTATCTAAACTTGTGGTGGAGGCAATGTCAATCATGAGTGTCAAAAGGGAATTAAATAATTATTTCAGAGAATCAAAATGGACGGCTAACAGTGGATGATCTAACTTATGCAGAGAACGGGCACAAACACAGCAGGTGGAATGGTCTCCTGTGCTTAACCATGCAATGGTATTATTTCATTTTGGTAAGGAAGCAGATGTGGGAGGGCTGAGTAAATCTGGATAGAAAAGAATATGCAGAAACAAACAGAGATAGCATTATCTGTGATTGATACAACAGAATTGGCAAGGCATGTGAGATGGCAGAGGTCAAGGTGTAGCATATATAGGAGAGATTACATGGAAAGGAGACTTTAAGGAAGAATAAGAGTGAAATGAACTCAGAGGATAGAGAGCATAATAAAGTAAATCGGAGATTGAAATCACCAAGCATGGAAATCCATTCATTTCAAAGGCTGAGGGAAGAAGAGTGAAGACTTCTCAGTGAGATATTCAACACATTTTGTAACATCACTGGACAAAATTCAAAACTCAACACATAGTTTGCTTTTCTAACTCACTTTTCCTAGTTCTGCAACCCTATGAAATGTATCTCTTGCATTCACCTTAAGTTCTCTGCAATCTTCAGGTTTTTGAAAGCCAAGGTAGCTATTGATTAATTTAGCTCATCTTCACTTTCTTATTTAGAATGTGCCTGGTCACAGAGTCAGATAAAACCCCTCATCAATGTGTGCTTTAAGCCCACCTTACAATTTAGTTCATTAACACTCCTCAACAATGTGAGTCCTTGGTTGGCCTTCACCACAACAGGAGGTTGGGTAGCCTTGGTAACCCAACAAATGTTGGCTGACTATGCAGAGCACCTGGCCAGTTTTGAAATGGTTAAAAGAGTCCACTGTCATCGTTGGAGCTGAAAGTCAGGTAGATGAGCAATGGGCTCTCTAATGGGAGAAAGCTCATCCTGAATGTTTACTTTCCTGTCATTGTCAGCTATTACTCATTGGTGTTGTGGGCTTAACCATGTGAGGCCAAGATGGCTGCCACACTTTGTTTCTTTATGTGTTCCTGGGATGCAGGCATTAGTGGCTTGGTCAGCATTTATTGCACAAATCAAATTTCCCTTGAGACTGCAATGATGTATTGTGTTCTTGAAATGCAGTTTATGAAATGTGGGGACAATGCTGTTCGGAATGGAGTTCAGGTTTTCAACCATTGATAGAGTCACAGATTTGGAAGGTTCTGTTAGAGAAGTCTTGGTGAGTTACGGCAATATATCTTGTAAATGGTACACACTGCTGTCCATGTGGTGATGTGACATTCCATGTGGTAGATGGGCTATCAACCAATACTGTGCCACAATATTCTGTAGTAGAATGCATCATGGCAAGGGCAGAGTTCTTTAGCACTTTGCCTGAAATCACCATGACGTGCGGGTCAATTTCCTAAGGAGATTATTCAACATATTAACTTTTTTTTCTGCCGTCATGATGAGGTGCACTCTCTATGTGAGGGTTCTATCTACAGTGACAGCTGCATAAATGGAGTGAGCATTGTCCTTTGGCTCTGGCCATCCTGCGTGATGTTCAGATCCTTCTAGGAGCTGGCTTGGAAGGTGGGATACAATACAGACTATTTTGTCATGTGTTTATAATAATTATCCACTGAAGAATATAATAATGGCTCAACAGCCACACAAACATATGGAAATTGGATCTTTCTTGAGCAACTTCCTCATTATTAAGAAGAAAACAGATATTTTTCATGCGTAGATGTTTCAGTTCTGTTTAGTCAAGGTAGTCAATTTAGATTTATTTGCTGTTTACCAATTGTACAACTTTTGTTCATATCAGATGTAGAGATGGAGTATTGGTATGGCATAAACAGATTTATTTAATCAATGGCCAATAAAAGTTGTTTTTTTTATTAATACAACAAATCTACATGATGAAAAATACAGGACAACACATTGAAAATAATAATATTAGTCAAAACGGTGTCAGATTCAAGTCACAACTATTCAGTGATTGGAAAACATTTATTCATTTTAAGACTGTAGTAACACTTCCCAAGATATGTATTACTGTTCAGCTGATGTTTCACATATACCATATCTTATTATTAATGAACTGTGATCATCATTGGGAGAAAATGTTCCCAATAAAAGAGGTTCCATCTCTGCCATTAAAAATATTTTCAATTGTCAAATCAAATTTCCTCCAGGCATGGAGCATCTGGTATTTCATGATAGAGGATGAAATTATAAGACATATTTGTGATGAAAGTTGTGTGCTGACTGGGTAGAACAGCAACAGAGTTGGAATAACAGTCTTTGTTTTGATTCTTTGGTTAATCTGACAATGTTATTTTTAGAGTCTGCATATTTTCCCAATTTGTTCAGTCCCTGGATCTCATGTAGCCAGCTGTCTATGCGACATGAAAACTTCAGCAATTCGTGTAAGCATGGGACAATTGATGCATTGTTTGTCAGAAGCTATTTCAAATATTGACAATATCACCTTCTCCTGATTAAGCTAGAATATTTGTTGGAAAGGCAAGACATGTTGTCATGGAAATAGTGTTTTAAATGCAGCAGTCCCAAGGAATTAATTTTCCTTTGTTATACTGGAATGCTACTCTGACACAGAATGAATGTGTAAAAGTGCCAAAGAGCAGAAAAGATCATCATGTGAAGTGCAGAACTTATGAAAACAAAAATCATCTTGCTAGGTTCATGATGTACTTGAAACCAAGGTTCTGGAACAACTGTTGCAGTGCACGTTACTTGCTAATATAGCATCCAAGATAATCCTGCCTTGAATTTTCAGAATTTTTAGATTTAACGATTTTGTGATTCGGTTGAATTTACTGCATTTCTTTTGTGACAGTCAGCTCATTTTTGGGTTGTGAAATAATTGCTGCAGAAGAGGATGTTCAGGTTGCCTGACAAAAAAAAAATGAAGAACCTTGCTTTGTGGTCCCTGACCAATTCAGAAGGGTGAGTGTAGGTGGCCATTTTGTACAGCATATGAAGGGACCCCAACAGGCTCCAGAGAAGAGAAAGTTGGATTTCTTAGCTGCAGCAAATCCCAGACATTATGAGCAGAGCTTGGATGACTGCTTCCTGGACCTTTCACTCTAACCTGCTTGTTCACCTGAGGAAGCTGAGGGACTTCAGTGAACTGAACTCTCCAAAAAGGATGATACAGGGGACATCATTTTTCAAACAAGTGGACATGGTTAGGAGTAGCTGAGGATGTGAATAGCAGCAGTCCTGACGCAGCTCTTCGCTGCCAACAATTGACCAATTAGATTCATGGGTCTCAGGAGGGAATACAAGCTGGATGGTATGATACTATCAGGTGTCAAGTTCCACAGTCTGACTCACACTGCACTCTCCTGCACAATGCTCATTAAATTTGGAGGGTGAATAGCTAGTTAGCTGGATGGTAGTTTGTGATGCAGAGTGACAATAACATCATGGGTTCAATTCCTGTACTGGCTGAGATCATATGAATGCCCTGCCTTCAAAACTCACGACCAGTAGTCTCTCTTTAATAAGAAAGCATCTGCATGGCCCTCTGGAACCACGGCGACTTTCACAAGCTAGCATGCTTAATCACTTCATCCATTCCTCTGCCTGCACACAATTACCAACCCCATCTGAGCAACCAATAATACTCTCACCTCCACCTGTTGCCCTGTTGCTTTCATGCCGCACTGTCACGATGTTCAAAAGTCTTACACTCCTCTGAGCGCAAGCCATTCCTAACACTCTGGGCTCTCTGTTTCATCGCCTTGCAGGAAAGAGAGGTCACACACCTTGTTGAAAGTTCAAGTTGTGGGAGTATGTGAGATACAGCAGTGGGCTTCCGGTGAGAGACACTTTATTGGACATTGATGATACATGCCCGACTGGTTCACTGGGAATGTAGTTACGAGGATTAATTGAGCTATTTAGCTATGAAGTAAGGTTGGGTAGATTGGGTTTGTTTTCACTGGAATGCAGGAGGTTGAGGAGCGACCTGCTGGAAGTTTATAAGATTGTGAATGCCACAGCTAAAGTGAAAATTACGAGGCTTTTTTTACCAAGGTGGAGGGATCAATTATTAAGGAACACATGTTCAAGGAGCAGGGGGCATGTTTAAAAGAGGTGTGCAAGGCACGTTTTTGACACAATGGGGGATGAATGTCTAGAATGTACTGCCACATAAGGAGGTGGAAGCAGACACAATAGCAACATTCAAGAAGCACCTGGATGAATGCATAAATAGGAAGGAAATAGAGGGATACAGATCCTGTAAGTGAAGACAGTTTTAGCATGGAAGGGCAAAATGAGTCAGCTTGGACTTGGAGAACCAAAGGGCCTGTTCCTGGGCTATTTGTTCCTTGTTCTTCTTTGTTGAATGTTTTCAAGAAAACATTAGGTATAGTTTCTCGCGATAAAGAGATCAAAGAGGATGGGAAAGGAGTGGGGGCAAGGTACTGAATTGGATGATTGTTCACAACATATTGAATAGCAGATCAAACTCAAAGGTGGAATGGCATACATACTGCCACTATATTTTTCAATATTTCTATGCAATTGTAAGCAAGTGCCTCAAAACATTGCAATAAGGAATCTCTTTTGGGGCGGGGGTCTCTGTGTGCTTCTCAATAGCTAACCCCTCTCTGTATTGTGGAGTGGCAGTAGGTGGTGAAGAAGGCAGCCAGTGCTGCCACAAATGCCTGTAATATTAATCCTACTTCCTGAACCTTCAGGAGGTATGGGCAGCAGAGCTGCACAACATCTATGTAAGTCTGAAGGAAACTGCTGAAGGTCAGTGAAGAATTAGTCAGAGTGGAATGCTTTGCAGTCAGTTGGGCACTCAACTGCCAAAAGTGATTGTGCTTTTGGACCCAAAGGAGTACTTTGCAAAGCAGCCTCTCAGTCTATCATTGTCTACAACTCTTCAATGTAAATGATCCAAAACTTGATAGCTTGTCAGATTTACTAAGGCAGAGCCTCCAGCTATGTTTCCACATTCTCCTGACTGTTTAGGATAGAGAAACATGTCTCTAACTGTTATGTCCGGAAAGAGTAAATCCCTCTTTATTTCCACTTTGATGACTTCAATCACTATTCTGCTCTTATGAAAAGTGGCTGGAGGGTGGAACAAGATGATAAACTGGTCACCACACTGCACTAACCCTGGCTTCGATCTGTGTCTTCATGAGGCTTGGAAGAAGCTATTAGGAGAAAGTGAGGACTGCAGATGCTGGAGATTAGAGTCAAGATTGTGGTGCTGGAAAAGCACAGCAGGTCAAGCAGCATCCGAAGAGCAGGAGAATCGATGTTTCAGACAAGAGCCCTTCATCAGGAGTGAGGCTTGTGAGCTGAGGGGGTGGAGGAATAAATAAGAGGCGGGTGGGGCTGGGGGGAAGGTAGCTGAGAATGTGATAGGTAGACAGAAGTGGGGGTCATAGTAATGGGTCAGAGAGGAGGGTGGAGGGGATAGATGGGAAAGAAGATGGACAGGTAGGAGAGGTCATGAGGACGGTGCTGAGTTGGAAAGTTGGAACTAGGATAAGATGGGGGAGGGTTAATGAGGATATTGTTGAAATTCACATTTATGCCGTGTAGTTGGAGGGTCCCAAGGTGAAAGATGAGGCATTTTTCTTCCAGGCGTCGTTTAGGTCGGGTGTGGTGAAAGGGGAGTAAGCGGATGGGGAAGGGGAGGGAAATGTATCTCTGGTGATGGACTCCGATTATAGGTGGCAATGGAGATGGAGGAATTGGGAATAAGGGATGGTGTTTTAACAGGAGGCAGGGTGGGAGGAGGTGTAGTCCAGGTAGCTGTGGGAGTTAGTAGGTTGCAGAAGATGTCCATGTTGAGCTCCTTGATGGAGATGGAGAGCTCCAGGAAGGGTGGGAGGTGTCTGGGATGGTCCAGGTGAATTTAAGGTTGATGTTGGTGAAGCTGATAACAGTTCAACCTCCTCGTGGGAGCACACGGTGGCGCCGATGTAGTCATCAAAGTAGCAGAGAACCAGGTGGGGAATAGTGCCTGTGTAACCCCGGAAAGTGGACTGTTCTACATAGCCAACAAAGAGACAGGTATAGCTTGGGCCCATGCGGGTGCCCATGGCTACCTTTTTGGTCTAGAGGAAGTGAGAAATTATTGAGGGTGAGGACCAGTTCAGCCAAACAAATGAGAGTGTCAGTGAAAGGGAACTGGTGGGGCCACCAGGAGAGGAAGAACCAGAGGTCTTGAAGGTCCTGGTCATGGAGGATAGAGGTATAATAGGGACTAGATGTCCATAGTGATGATGAGGCATTGAGGGCCAGGGAAATGAAAGTCTTGGAGGAAGTGGAGGGCGTGAGTGGTGTCCTGAATATATTTGGGGAGTTTCCAGACCAGGGGGGATAAAACAGTATCAAGGTACGTGGAGCTGAGTTCGGTGGGGCAGGAGCAAGCTGAGACAATGGGTTGGCTGGGGCAGTCAGATTTGGTTGGTTTCAGTGGCAGTGGATCTTGCAGCGATCACGACGGTAGTGGATCTAGTGGCAGTCGTGGTGGCGGTTGTCTGGCCGATGGTTGAGGAGGTGGTTGTCTCGCCGATGATCATGGAGGCAGCATGGTCAACTGTAGCTGTGGAAAGAAGTTACCACCAGTATGTTGATTTCAAATACTCTAAAGAATCAAAATTAATTGCCTGCTTCCACATCATCTAAAATTGCCTGTCTGTTATCATCGTAAGTTTCCTCAGATTTTAAGAACTCCAAACCATCATCCCCACTTATTTTTTTTGATTCACTTGTGGAGTGTGGGCATTGTTGGCTAGGCCAGCATTTTCTGCCCATCCCTAGTCACCCTTGAGAACGTGACAGTGAATTGCCTTCTTGAATTGCTATAGACCCACAAAGCAATTAAAGAGGGAATTCTAGGAGTATGAAGAAATGAAGATATATTTTCAGGTAAGGATGTTGAGTGCCTTGGCAAAAATTACAGGTGGGTGTGTTCCCGTTTATCTGCTGCCATGAACCTTCTAGACGGAAGTGGTCATGGGTTTGAAATGTCTTGTGTGAATTTTTGCTGTGCATTTTGTAGATAGTATACACTGCTGCTCCTGAGCATCATTGATGGAAGGAGTTGATATGCAGTGCCAATCAAGTAGGCTGCTTTGTCCAGGATGGTGTCAAGCTTCTTGAGTGAAGTTGGAGCTGCGCTCATCGAGGCAGGAGGGGAGCATTCTACAACACAACTGATTTGTGTCTTGTTGATGGTGGACAGTCTTTGTGGAGTCAGGTGGTGAGTAACTTGTTACAGGATTCCTAACTTCTGTTCTTGTAACCATTGTATTTTTATGGCTTGTTCAGTTCAGCTTCTAATTAATGGTGACTCCAAGATGTTGATAATGGGATTCAATGACGTTATTGAAAGTTTTGGGGCAGTGGTTAAATTGTCTGCTATTGGAAATGGTCATTACAATTGTAATTTATGTGTGAAAAAAGTATACATACAAATAATTTTTCTTTGTTGTTTCACTTAATCCACTTCCAGAAACAGGATTATTGAGTTGATCTAGGGAGAACTCTGAACCACCAAAATGAAATTTCCCATTTCTAGGTAGTCAGGAAGTGATTACAAGTCCAAAGTAACTTTGGCAAAATAATACTTTACTGAAAAAAAAAGCCAGAAATCATACTCTGAAAGACCTGGGTGTCAAAGACATTAAAGATTTATAAACTCATGCTGTAAACTGTAAATTTAAATCTTACTTTCTTTCCTGTTTAAGTTTGCTTAAAATTAATCTCTCCATAAAATGAGAAGAAAATTAAAGCTCATATGAATGAAAATGTAAGACATTCCAAATGTAAATTAAACCTCACACTCTGATAGGCTCACCACGAAACAACTCTGTTATGTCTTGCAATGAAAGAGTTTGATAAGAATTTTTGAATCCCATCTTTTGCAGGGTATTTGCAACATTAGCACTGACGTTACTATTGCACTCAGCAATTACAGCTCGCAGTCAATATTGTTCCAAGTCTCTGATGCATTCAATATTCTTGCCTTTCCACCACAATTACTACTTGAGCCTTTTGCCATCACTATTGTAAGGTTTCTGCTACCACTCGATCAAAGCTGATGCTATCTGTCTGATATTACTCAAGCTCTCATTCATTGCTGTTCCCAGTCCTATTCCCTATTTTGAATGCCAGCCAAATTTATCAATTCTTCCAATCTGTTTCCATCAACCTCATTCCGATCAATGTCACCACCTTGCTATTAATTCTGCTCAGTTTCCACTTTGTGTCCTGTTGCCAACTAAGAAAGAGATTGACAGCATTTGAAATGATCATTCTTCTTTCTTAACCTCTTCAGTACAATTTTAGTTTCCTGCAACATTGGTGTACAGGAACTGAATGAAACTGAAAGGTTGTAGCCAGTTTGAAATTAAGCACTTACTTGAACTAGCACTATGTGGAGAGCAACAAGGGATCTGTGGAGAGCAACAAGGGATCTCTGGAGAATATGTTGAAGTACAATGGATTCTGCCACAGCTCAGACTCTAAACCAAAAGCTGAGATCTCTCTCCAACAAGAAACCAGTGTCCAGGTAAGCAAAAGGTTAGACTGTAGGGATGAAAGTGTTCCACAGCCAAGCTATTAATGAGGAGTTATAAGAATCTATCATAACTTAACATCACAACACTACACAAAAAAACCAAGGCTGTGTGGACATAATTAAGTATCAAATAGTTTTTCAACTCACACATTTTTGCTGATCGTTCGGCAAAAGAGACCTGGTCTTTTGAATTTTGCAAGTGAAAAATATTCCCTATAAGCTATTGTATCATGTTCACACCTTGTTTTTTTTTTAATTTACTTTCAAAGGACATGAACAAACCATTGACATTTGTGTGGCTTTCCCTAATTACCTTTAAACTCAGTGATTTACCTGATCATTTTTGAGGGTAGTTAAAAGTCAATCACATTGTTGCTGGTCTGGAGTCACATGCAGGCTAGACTAGGTAAGAACAGCAGATTTCCTTCTCTAAAGGATGTTAATGAAGCTGATGGATTTTAACATTAATTGACAATAATTTTCTTGAATTATTACTGAGATCATGGTGCAAGGCCAACTTTTTTTGTTAATTAATCAAAATTAAATTATGCCAACTGCTACAGTGGGCTTTACATATGCTTGTATGACCTAAGTCTAGAACTCTTGTTTAATAGTCTCATAACATTACCACAGTTTCATCATCTCCCCTGAACAGTCTTCTATTTTATGATAATGTGTATCAGCTCGAGCAATATGAGCAATGCTTGAAGGAGAAGTTGTATCTTTGAGGACACATACCTGTGTTGGCCCAAAGGAAAAGTTCATTAGTTTGATTGTAAACAATAGTGCATGATCAGTTTGGTCTGGAAAGCAGGGTTAGGTTTAACTTAGCTGGCATTTGTATGGTGAAGAAGCAGAAAAGATGGCTGAACAGATGATTATCACCATAGTGTGCCCTTGTGAGAAAAGCAATGAAAGGTTTAACAAGATGGTTGGTGCCAGAGAAGGAAAACATTAGTGAGCATAAAAAGAGCAACAAAGACATGACTTGAAATTTGTTCAAATTTTCAAGATCGACTATTCACAAAAGCAGATGCAAGTTTCCAATCATAGGAGGGAAGTTTATATAAATTGAGCTGTGGAAATGTGGTAGGGCTGTTACTAATTGGTTGAGAAAAGAAAAGTTTCAAGAGATGTAATCAAACTCTGCAAGGTTTATCACTGGCCATGGATAGGCGTTGAGGAGAAATTGCTGTCAGCTGAGAAAGATGAGAGAAAGAGGCATATCTAGCCGCTGTCATATAAATGATCAAGTTGAGTTAAGACATCTTTCATCTCACCAAACACAGACTCAACAAAATGACAGAGGAAAACTGCTTCAGGGAGAAAAAGATGCCTGTTAAAAACTGAAAAAAAATCAGAATTGCAGGAAGTTGTACTAAGATCTAGAAAGAGTATTAAATGGATAGCAGACTTGTAACATTGCATTAACTTCTGATCTGTTCTGTTTTATTGATTAATATGAGCTAGGAACATTTTATAATTCGGCAGAGAATAACAGTTCATGCTAAATATAGAGATTTACCCAATCATTTTAAATATTGGAATCGCAATAAATAACTTGCATAAACTTGTTAAAAATGAAGAATTAATCAGCTGGGTCAACAGACTGAATTAGTAGCTTAGACATTTGCTCTACTTACAGAGTCATCTCCTTCCTTTACCCCTGCTGTGCGGTTTTCACATTTCACCTAGTCCTACGTTGGCTTGCTTTCCAAGCACAGTTGTTAACCAGTCCCTCCCCCCTGCAGAGTTGTTTCTCTGCTCAGATCTATTTTCCATGCCTTCCTTCCCATCTCTGATCTCAACATCCCTTAGTCCTTGATTAGATCCATGCAGATGGATAAACATGTCCAGACATGTATATCGAACATGTCTTAATAATGTTGTCATTAAACCCCATTAGTATTTCATACACAAGTTATAGTGTGAAACATACTGTGTTTTGAGATGGTGAGTTCTGGCCATTGCACTGTTAAGTGGTAAATTGAAAACTGTGTTAACAATATATGGTGGTGTGGAGATTGACATATCTGAGTCCACATTCAGTGATGGACAAAAATGCATGCCAGATGTACTGATTGCATAATATTAGAAAGATTGAAAACTATCTGTAATATATTAATATAAACTTGCATACAGCTACAGTTCTTGTGTTTGTTTCTTTCACTTCTGACTATCTGCACACTCAATTGATAAAACTCAGTTGTATTAAAATAAAGAACCTGATTGTACTGAGGCAAAAGGGGTCCCATTGCCAGGATCATGAGTGGAGCGGTGGTAGTGCAAAACTAGCTGGGCCATTATCAAGATCAGGGCTCTATCTTATATGAGGTGCTGCTGTAAGTTTCAGACCTAGTTTCTAAAACACATTTCCTTTGTGGCATTTTCTGATATAGTCCTGTTGCACAATGTTTGGCCAGTTTGATATTTTTGAGTGAGTATTTTTTTACTTTTTGCACTAAGCTCTGATTATAACTTTAGATTATTGGCTGTCAACATATTCACTTTGCCAGCAGACCTGCAATCTGGTTCGAATATTCTTCTAATGGTCAACCCATTGCTTACAATGGATGTAAGGGATGCTTCTCCATGTGATGAAGATGACACAATTCTGTGATAATAAGATTAGGGTTATATTCTGTATAACACATAAAATTATTATTATTCTTTTCCTATAATTGGTTGTTATTAATGGATATCCCCAGTGTAACTTACTCTTACGCCCTTCATTTCTCAAATAAAGTCTCTGAAACTTTGCAACAGTGCTCCAAATGTGGGAATGAGATGTTGCATCCCTCTGTTGGGATTGAGTCTTAATGATTAAAGTCTGAGATGGAGTGAACTGAGCACTGGGTGAGGCTAGAGATGCAATTGGTAGAATATTCAAATAAAATGTGAACCCGTTATAATTCAGCAAAATTAGTCAATATCTTAAATTCCTTCCAGCCATGCACCCAGGTCCTTGAAAGCAATGTTCCAGTTGTTGTTATTGTTATGATTGTGGTGAAAATTGACTATCAATACTTAACTTTTATCATTTTACTTCAATATCTGGGACTTCCATGAACCAAAAATGTATTCAAAAAATACTGCGGTGACCTAAAATAGCTGCTGTGGTCACCTGATTAACTCAGCAACCCATGTGGAAAATATAAAAACTGTCTGCATTGGAATTATCATTTTAATCAGGAAGCATTGAAAATCAATGAAGTGTCAAAAAATTGCATTTCTTATTTGACTCACACTTGCATGAAAGTTCACACAATGTAGATGAAATGTAATCGTCAAAGGGTTCAGTATGGAAAAGAGAATGGAGCTAGACTGGGAATATACAAACAAACCATATCTGAGTAACGTTTAAGCAGCAAAGAAAGAAACAATATGAACTGAATGTATCAAGGATACAGAAAGTTCTATTCTCCCTTTATCCCTCACTATCTTAATCTCAACAAACCAGTACTAGTAAAAATCAACTTGCAAAATCTTCTATCTACTGACTGATCAAGGATATCTGAAAAGTTCACCACTCCTGAGGAAACAGACAGCAGCAAAATGGCTGGATCTCAGGTTTCACATTCATAATTCAAAAACTCAAAAAAAAAATGACCCTGTTTTATTTCTGGCTGTCTGTACTAAAAACCCTACTTCTTTGTAAAGTGTGCTTTGTGTGATATATTTTATTAGTTTTCAGTTTCATTCAAGAAAACGTTGAACATAGAACGTAGAACATTACAGCGCAGTCCAGGCCCTTCAGCCCTTCGGCCCTTGATGTTGCATCGACCTGTGAAACCAAACTGAAGCCCATCTAACCTACACTATTCTATTTTTATCCATATATTTCTCCAATCACCATTTAAATGTACTTAAAATTGGCGAGTCTACTACTGTTGCAGGCAAGGAGTTCCAAGCTCTTACTATTCTGAGTAACGAAACTACCTCTGACATCTGTCCTAAATCCATCATCCCTCAATTTAAAGCTATGTCCGTGCCAGCCAACACTATCCGAGGAAAAAGGCTCTCACTGTCTTCCCTGTGTAATCCTCTGGTCATCTTATATGTCTCAGGGTCTAGGTTTGCTCGCTGAGCTGTAGGTTTGATATCCAGACGTTTCATTACCTGGTTAGATAACATCATCAGTGGCGACCTCCAAGTGAAGCGAAGCTGTTGTCTCCTGCTTTCTATTTATATCTTTCTCCTGGATGGGGTTCCTGGGGTTTGTGGTGATGTCATTTCCTGTTCATTTTCTGAGGGGTTGATAGATGGCATCTACATCTATGTCTCAACTAAGTCATCTGTCAAACTTCTTTCTAACGAAAACAGCCTCAAATCCCTCAGCCTTTCCTCATAAGATCTTCCCCTCCATACCAGGCATCATCCTAGCAAAACTCCTCTGCACCCTTTCCAAAACTTCCACATACTGCCTATAATGTGGTGACCAAAATGTATGCAATACTCCAAGTGTAGCCGCACCAGAGTTTTGTTCAGCTGCAACATGGCATCTTGGCTCCAAAAATCAATCCCTCTACCAATAAAAGCTTTCTTAATAATCCTATCAACCTGGATGGCAACTTTCAGGGATCTATACACATGGACACCGAGATCGCTCTACTCATCCACACTCCCAAGAACCTTACCATTAGCCCAATACTCTGTATTCCCTTTACTCCTTCCAACGTGAATCACCTCACACTTTTCCACATTAAACTCTATTTGTCACCTCTCAACCCAGCTCAGCAGCTTATCTATGTCCCTCTGTAACCTGCAACATCCTTCAGCGTTATCCAGAACTCCACCAACCTTAGTGTCATCTGTAAATTTACTAACTCAGTGGTGTTCCACAGGGATCAATGCTGGGGCCACTGTTGTTTGTGATAAATTATCTGGAAGAGGGCATTTTTTGTCTGATCAGTAAGTTTGCAGATGACATGAAGATTGATGGAGTAGCAGAAAGCATAGGGGGCTGTCAACGAATACAGGAGAAGATAGATAGACTGGAAAGTTGGGCGGAGAAGTGGCAGATGGAGTTCAATCCAGGCAAATGTGAGGTGATGCATTTTGGGAAGTCTAATTCTAGAGCAAACTGTACTGTAAACGGAAGAGTCTTGGGGAAAGTTGATGAGCAGAGAGATTTGGGAGTTCAGATCCATTGTACCCTAAAGGTGGCTAGACTGGTGGATAGAGGGGTCAAGAAGACATTTGGTATGGTTGCCTTCATCGTTCAGGGTAGTGAGTATAAGAGCCGGCAAGTCATGAGTACAAAACTTCGGTTCGGCCACATTTAAAATACTCTGTACAATTCTGGTCGTCACATTACCAAAAGGATTTGGACCTCTGGAGAGGGTGCAAAGAGGCTTTATGAGGATGTTGCCTGGTATGGAAGGTGCTAGCTATGAAGAGAGGTTGAGTAGGTTAGGATTGTTTTCATTAGAAAAAAAGGCATTGAGGGGGTACCTGATTGAGGTCCACAAAATCATGAAGGGTATAGACAGGGTAGATAGAGGTAAGTTTTTTCCCAGAGTGAGGGATTCAATAATGAGAGGTCACGCGTTCAAGGTGTGTGGTGAAAAGTTTAAGGGGGATACATGGAAAATACTTTACACAGAGGGTGGTAGGTGCCTGGAATAGGTTGCCAGCAGAGGTAGTAGAGGCAGGCATGGTAGATTCATTTAAAGCGCGTCTGGAGAAATGCATGAGTAGGTGGGGAGCAGAGAGATACAGATGCTTAGGAATTGGCCGATAGGTTTAGACAGTGGATTTGGAATGGCTCAGGCCTGGAGGGCCAAAGGGCCTGTTCCTGGGCTGCAAATTTTCTTTGTTCTTTGTTCTAACCCATCCTTCTATGCCCTCATCTAGGTCATTTATAAACAGCAGTGGCCCCAAATCAGATACTTGCGGTAAACCACGAGTAACTGAACTCCAGGATGAACATTTCCCATAAACCACAACCCCCTGTCTTCTTTCAGCTAGCCAATTTCTGATCCAAACTGCCAAACCACCCTCAATCCATGCCTCCGTATTTTGTGCAGTAGCCTACCATGAGGAACCTTATCAAATGCCTTACTGAAATCCATATACACCACATCAACCACTTTACCCTCATCCACCTATTTGGTCACCTTCTCAAAGAACTTAATAAGGTTTTTGAGGTACTACCTACTCTTCACAAAACCATGTTGACTATCCCCAATCAACTTATTCCTTTTTAGATGATTATAAATCATATATCTTATAATCTTTTCCAAAACGTTACCCACGATCGAACTAAGGCTCACTGGTCTATAATTACCAGGGTTGTCTCAACTCCCCTTGTTCAAGAAGGGGACAACATTTGCTATCCTCCAGTCTTCTGGCACTATTCCTGTCGACAATGAAAACATAAAGGTCAAAGCCAACAGCTCTGCAATTTCCTCCCTGGTTTCCCAAAGAATTCTAGGATAAATCCCATCTGGCTCAGGGGACTTATTTATTTTCACATTTTTCAGAATTGCTAACACCTCCTCCTTGTGAAACTCAATCTTGTCTGGAATTGGTTTGATTTGGTTAACTAAGTTTAATTGAAAAGTTTTTGGCTTTATGTTGCATGGGGAAAAAAGGGGATGATTAGATATTTGTTTTGACTTATCAGGAGGGTGCTAAAAATAAGAGGAGCAATGACCCATCCTAAACTGGTCATGAAAATCTCTTTTGCTGCTTCTTCCCAATTTCTCCGGAACATGTGTGAGGCATCTCCTGCCTAGCTGGGTTACAATGTATCTCTCTGTATTTTTATCACTTCTTCCAAGATAACTGGTGCATTGTCTGAAAACATAGGGGGTTTTTGTTTTTCTCAAATATTCAGTTATTGCCAAAACCATCACAGCCCAGACTGACAGTTGAACAATATTCCAAACTCCTTTTACATCCATTATGCATCTTCTCTTAAAACAGTGCATGCTTTCTGGGATCTACTATTTTCCTACTCGGCAAATCATTGTCATCAAAGGTTAATATATAATGTGTAATCTGAAATAAACTTTTAACAGTATCAAAGGTTGTCACACCAGTTAGTTTGCCAGATAGAAGTATGTGAGTAAGCCATCGACAGTGTTTTAGTCAACAGACATTCATTTGGGATGAAGATTGACAATGAGATAAAACACCAAAGAGCAACCTTCCTTAAATCAAAGTTTTGAACCTAATATAGATTTGGAAGGTGCATTGGATGAGATTGGATAAATACTGCCTTTGTAAATTAAAACAGCGATCACAAACAGAATCACAATTGAAAAGTAGCAGCCTGTAATCACGGTGAATAAAATACATCATTCTGACCTAGTTTCAATCAGTGGCAGAAATAAAGGTCAAACGCATTTTTGGCATAACCATGATCAAGTGGATGTGAACAAATGGGGACCAGATCTGCTGTAATGATTGACTGGATCGGGAGAAGTTAAAAATAATCACACAGTGAGTCAGAAAGACCTCAGGCAGTCACCATGAACCAATCTGTCAAGTTCACGGACATCGTAAAATTGACAGCTATAACGGTATTTTTGAATTCAGCCATAAATTCAGATTAATACAGTGAAACCTCATATAATGTAAATGTAAATTAATGAAACTGGTTATGGCAGTGGACCATGGTTTGCTGACTCTTACCATCCCCAGTCAGTCAATCATTATGAAGTGTCAATAAACCAATGAATGATTGGTATGTCAGTTTCCAGATCAGATTATTGCCTTGAGTTTTAATGCACACCCACTGGCCTGACTAGGAGCGAAAAGCCCACATGCCAGAAGTAGCTTAATGACAAGTATTTAAGAAGACAACTGTCAATACGTCTGGTTAGTTGCAGCAGTTTAACACAATTGTAACACTTACCATAAAATCATTAAATATAAGAGCAGAATAATAAGACAGTGATCTGGGCTCAAAACTCACATGCCATTTGTTAATTGGCTTAATGAGACTTCATAATGATCGACTGACTGGGATGGTAAGAGTCAGCAAATCATGGTCCATTGCCCTAACTGGTTTCATTCACCCACATTTGTGCAATATGAAGTTCCACTGTACTAATCATTAGATATAGGACCAGATAATAATGACCCATTGGTCCATCGTGTTTGTTCCACCATTCAACCATGGCTGATATGTGTCTCAACCCCATTTTCCTGCCTTCTCCCTGCAACCTTTGATCCCCTTACCAATCAAGAATCTACCTCTGTCTTAAAGACACTCAATGATGTGGCCTTCTGCAGCAGTGAGTTTCACAGATTAACCATCCTCTGGTTGAAGAAATTCATCCTCATCTCAGCTCTAATGCATTGTCTCTTCACGCTGAGGCTGTGACATCATATCCTAGTCTCGCGTACTGGTGGAAACATCTTCTCTATGTCCATTCTATGACATCTTCTCTGTGTCAATATTCCTTAAGTTTCAGTGAAATCTATTCCCTTATCCTTCTAAACCCCATCAAGTACAAACACAGAAACTATAACCGCTCGTCATATGACAAGCTGTTCATCCACAGGATCATTTTTGTAAATGTCCTCTGGACCCTTCCTTCCTTAGATATGGGACCTAAAACGGCTCACAATATTCCAAATGCAGTTTGACCAGAGTCTTTTACAGCCTCAGCAGTACATCTCTGTTCTTGAAAGTCCACGTGAATTGAATGGCAACAGTGCATTTGCCTTTCTGACTACCAACTGAACTTACACATTAACCTTGAGATAATTATAAACTAAGATTTCTACGTCTCTTTGTGCTTCAGACTTCCAAAGCCTTTCCACATTCAGAAAATAGTCTATACATCTATTCCTCTTACTAAAGTGTAAAACTTGACATTTTCCCACATTGCATTCCATTTGTTGCTTTGTCCAAGTCCTTCTGTAGCCTCCTCACTTCCTTAACACTACCCGTCCCTCCAGCTATCTTTGTGTCATCTGAAAGCTTAGCAAACAATGCCGTCAGTTCCTTCATCCAGATCATTAATGTACATTGTGAATAGTTGTGGTCCCAATGCGGACCCTTGTGGAACTCCACCAGCACTGGCTACCATCTTGAAAAAGACCTTTTTATCTCTATCTCTGCCTTCTGCCAGTCAGTCAATCCTCTATCTATGCCAGTACTTTACCCCAAACATCATGGACTCTTATCTTATTTAGGACTGTCCTGTCTGGCACCTTGTTAAAAGCCTTCTCCAAATCCAAATAGACCATGTCCACCGGCTGTCCTTTCTCCAACATACTCATTACCTCCTCCATGAATTCCAACATGACCTCCTCTGATGATGCCATGCTGACTCAGCCCCATTTTAGCATGCGCTTCCAAGTCTTCTGCAATTTCAAACCTAATAATGGACTATAAAATCTTACTAATGACCAAGGTCAGGTTGAACAGGATATAGTGTCCTGTCTTCTGTCTCCCTCCTTTCTTAAACAGGTGTGTTATGTGAGCCATTTTCCAGTCTTTTGGGATCCTCCCTGACTCCATTGATTCCTGGAAGATCACCACCAATGCCTCTATAATTTCCTCAACTGTCTCTTTCAGTTCTATGCAGTATAGTTCCATCTGGTTTGGGTGACTTATCTACATTCAGATCTTTAAGCTTCCCCAGCACCTTCTGTTTAGTGATGGCCACTATGCTCACCCTGCCCCTGACTCTCCTGAAGTTCTAATATGCTGCTGATACCTTCTTGTAGGAGTTTGAGACAGCATATACTGGCCTTCATAGCGAGAGGAGTTGAGTACAGGGATGACTTGCTGCAATTATTCAGGGCCCTGGTGAGATCACAACTGGAATATTGTGTGCAGTGCTCATCTCCTACCTCAAGAAGAAGTTCATGCTATGGAGAGAGTGCAGTAGAGGTGTACCAGACTGATCCCTGGAACTACATTTGTGGAGAGGTTAACTCAGTTAGGATTATATTCACTGGAATTCAAAAGAATGAGGGGGATCGCATAGAAAGTTGTAAGATTCTAACCGAATTAGACAGAGTAAATGCTGGAAGGATTTTCCCAATGATGGGAAAGTTTAGAACTAGGGGTCACAATCTAATGATATAGGGTAAATAATTTAAGATTGAGGAGGAGAAATGTCTTCACTCTGAGAGCGGTGAGCCTATGGAATTCACGATCACACAAAAACAGTTCAAGCTGAAGCATTCTATGATTTCAAGAAGGAGTTGGATATAACATTTGGAGCAAATGGGATCAAAGGAAATGTGGGAAAGGCAGAAACAAGCATTAAAGTTGGGTGATCGGTCAAGATTCTGATGAATGGCAGAGCTGGCTCAAAGAGCCAAATACATTTGACACAGCCAACATGAATTTGAACAAGGTGTTGATCGTGATTTGAATAAGTTTAAGTATTCAACCGCTTTGCCCAAGCGCTCTTATCAGTGAGGTGGAGAAAGAGACACAGAATTCGATTTGTGATGAAACACGACTTTATTAACAACATATTCCTTATCAAAAATAATGTGAACATTTCCCAAATTCCCACAATTTTTACTCTCTATCTAACTCTATCCATTAGAGAAAAGATATTACTGTAAAGATCCATATGTTTTAGCTGAACCATTGAAATCTCCTTCCTCTCCGACGTAGAGCTGCCTGTCTTCCATGAAAGGTGGATCTTGATGGTCAGAATGGAACTTCAGGCTGGGTCTACTTGGGTTGCCACACTGTCTTCCATCATGTGTCTTACTGCGTGTCTTTGCTAAGGGGGTAGCTTCCAGGTGTGTGCATTTATCCTGTACATTCTAACCTTCCTGAATATTCTGTTGTCTTTGGCCAATGGAGTCAAAGGTTTCCAATTGGGTTACGCCAACACTCTTCATTGTTGCCATGCCAGGAAGGTTTAAAGTGCACAACCTCAAACTCTGGCTGGAAGTCAAGATGCCAGGAATTCTGATCAATACTTCTCCAATACATAACTCTCAAAATAATTGTAACTGATTCCCCCTGAATCTTTATGACCTTTTGGACCTTGCTTTTCACTGTTCTCTGTAGCTGAAAGTTGCTGGCTTCTGTTCAATTTAGTTTTGCCAATTTTCGGTCAGGCCCAATTTTTTTGATTGTGGGTCAATTCAGAATATCTAATTTTAGGCATGTGGTTGCTCTGTCAAAAAGGCTTTTGATCAAGTCCCATGGTCAGTAAGATCAAAGCCATTGTAATCTGAGGGAAATGGAAAGAGACATTCTAAAGTGTCTCAGCAATGTGTAAGTTCCCAGGTGACTATTGCTGGCACCTTGTAGTGTTTGCTACCATCATTAGTATATGGTACTGGGTAAGGATAAGGGTTCTTTGCTGTTTCCAATCATTCTTTGCCTTTGTTTTGGCTTAGGCCTCTTCAGTGATTAGTGGTAGATAATATACCACTTTAGAGTATCTACAGAAGAGGCACTTTTTTAAAAAAAAAAGATAGCAATGCAGTGATTGGAACAAATTTAGCCAGGTAGATCTCATGGAATGTGAGTTCCTTGATTGGGGCTGTGCCAGGGGTTACATTCACTCTATGATCCAGCTCTGAGCTAGTGTCATGTACCTTGCACGTGTGAATACAGGGTGATGTGGTGACAGGATACCAACCTTCTGTGGAGTTATTTCAGTGGCATGGAGAGAAAAACATGCCCCAATTGAGATTCGCTCACAACATCAGGTTGCCATTTATCTGGATGACAGGGGAGACCAATAAGAGCATTTAGAGAACCTAGACATAGTGCTCAACTGTTTCTCCAAGGTGAGTGTAAATTCGTAATAGTAATGGAGACAAAATGCTGCCAGTACTACTTAAAGAGGACTGGACCTTTCCACCTGTAGCTTTAGGTCAAATTCAGATGTGCAGTCTTATTCTGAATGCAAGTTGAAACACCATCTGGAAGGCTATGTCGCAAATGCAGATAACTTGAGCCCCTTCCCACTGGTGGATACATCACTGGTGGTGCCATCACTCAAAAAATCTGTTCTGGTTTCAAAGCTTTCTGGATACCCTTGTAGTCACCACTGACGATCTCAGACAATGAGCACAAAAGGATCCCATTGCAGCAAAACTAAAACAACTGGTGGTGATGAGGAAAACAAAAGGGCCATCACAACCAGAAGTGAATCTTTCTGGACTCGGTGAGACCAGGTCATCATAGAGAACGACATATTATTATGGAGAGCAAGAGTGATTGCCATAAGTAAAGGTCGTGGCCGGATACTGACTGAACTTCACCAGTGTCATCCAGGAGTTTCCAAATTGAAGATGTTGGCAAGTAGTTATGTTAGCGGCTAGGCCCGGAAACCACATAGCCATTTTGGTGAAGTAGTGCCCAGCCGATAAGGTTAAAAATTACCACCAGCATGTCTGCCATATTTGTGGGAATGGCTGGTAAACCCTGGACTCTATTACATTTGTCTATGCCAGTTCTATCATGGGCTCTATTTTATTGACCACTGCGGATGCCATTCAAAGAATGTGTAGAGTTCATTCATCAAATATGGGTACAATGATTGAAAACTGTGAGCAATTTTGTAATAAATATACTTCTGGAGGTGTTGGTCACAGGCAACAGGCCATCATTTACCAGCAGGGAATTTAAACATTTCCTAAAGTCGAATGGCATTCAATATATAAGGACAGCACCATGCCATATATCATCACATGGTCTAGTGGAAAGAGCATTTGAAGTCAGGTTTAAAGGAACAGCCTACGACTTCTCTTTATACCAGATTCTCCCAGTTCTCGTTTAATTATAGGCTCACCTCTCATCCAACTACAAGAGACAGCTCCAGCAGAGTTGCTAATGGGGAGAAGATTCTGCACCAGGCTAAATCTGATTTCCTGGACCCGGGGCGGGGGAGGGGTGCACCATTGCCTGATACACAACTCCTTTAAGCAAAAGTGATTATTTACTTCAGGAGACAAAGTTTAGTTTTGAAACCATGGGAATAGCTCTTCAAGGATAAGAAGCATGGCCGACATGAAGTCAGGCCCCTGGGCGTGCAACGTTTGGGAGGTGAGGGGGTCCTGAAACAAGCAAGTGAACTACGTGACAGCTGCAGCCTCACAAAAGGGGAAGGAGCAAAACATACCCAGCCCCTCAGGATATCCATCAAGGCTGTCAGGACCCATGCGTTCTGTAATTCCACTAAGCATTGAAGAAACCTCTAAGGACAATATGGACATGGCACATATCACAGCCTCGACACTGTTACCACCTAAAGAAGAAGATCAATTTCTTCTGAAATGCTCTGGGCACGAGAGGTGGGCTACGGTCTGGTACACGACACCAGAATCTGAGGCAGAGCTGCAGGAAACTGGGGCAAAATTGACCTAGGAGACACTACAGGAAAAAGAATGGACCTCCATCCCAAGACTTAAGGAAGGAATGTAGAGATTGGAATGAGAACAGCTAGGTGAACTTCATAGAATATGAGTTTCCTGAGTGGGGATGCCAACTTGGTTCAATCAGGGAGTCCTGGCTGACAAATATAAACAGAGTGTCAGAGGTTCTGTTCACTCTAGGAGCTGTCTCTGAGCTAGCTGTGCCAGTGTCATGTATAATGCACGCGTAAATAAAGGGTGACTTGGTGAAGGGATACTGCACTTCTGTGGAGTTATTTCAAGCAAGAATGTTTATTGAATGATAGCAAGAAGTACAACTGCATTTGGTCAAACCCAACTACAAGAGTCTGAAGGAGGTGATAGGTCTAACCCCTCTGAAAGCTTGATTAGAACTCCTTGTCTTCACCAAAATATCAGTGTGAGCCAATGTTACATGAACTTTAACCCCATAAGAACCATGGCTTCATACAACAAGAAACAGAAGCAAAAAGAAATAGTTGCAGGGTATTTATTGATTGGAAGGCTGTTTCCAATGGTGTAACTATGCACCTTGCTTTTTTGTAGTGTACGTCAATGGTTTTGATTCAAATTTAAGTGGCATAATTAAGAAGTTTGCAGAGGACTCAATAGTGATACTGAAAATAAATTGATTGATCAAGTGGTCAAAAAGTGACAAATAGAATTCAACTACAGAAATGTGCACTTGAACAGCACACACAAGACAAATGAATAGATGGTAGTATACTGTAAGTCAGAGAAACAAAAGAAACTTGGAGTGTATGACCCCAGATTGCTAAAGGTTGTATGGTATCTGAATAAAGTATTTAAGGAGATTGATAGGAGACTTTCTTTTAATGGCCAAGGCATAGGGAATAAGATGAGAACAAGAATGTTGTGCTGAGGTTATATGAAACACTTATTAGACTGTATCTTGGATACTTTGTGTAATTCTGATCACCACATAACAAATAGAATGTGACTGCAACAGAAAGTGTACAGAGTGAATTAACAACAAATTTCTACAACAGGACAGTTTTAGCAATGAAGAAAGATTAAATGGGTTTGGTTTGTTTACTTTCAGAGAAGGAGGCCAAGGGGAGATTTAACTGAGTTTTATAAAACTATGAGAATCTGAGGTAGCATGGATAGAAAGAGATTATTTGCCTTTTATAGGAATGCAAACAATAAATGGACACAACCTCAAAGATGCAGTCTTACAAAATACTAAATTAAACTTCATGAGTGCTCAATGTCATGCATTTGAAATTGCTATCAATAACACTAGTAAGTTCAGTCACTGCTCAGTTTTTTTACATTGCCCACTCTCTCTCGACCAGCAATCTATAGCAATTAGAACTTCTATCTAACATTAACAAGCTCTATCTTACCTTCACAGATTAACGTGCTTTCAACTCACACACTAAACATCCTTGCATACGTTGACACACTTATCCCTTTCTTGAGGAAGCTGGTTCCAAATTAGCAGGAGACTTTTACCCGTGATGGAGGGATAAATGATTGGGGCCATAGGTTTAAGCTAAGTGGAAGAAGGTTTAGAGGAAATGTGAGGAAATATTTTTTCACCCACAGGATGGTGGGAATCTGAAACTCACTGCCTATATGGGTAGTAGAGTCAGAAAGCCTCATGATATTTAAGAAGTGTTTAGATGTGCACTTCCAATGCCAAGGCAGACAAGGCTATAGGTCAAATGCTAGAAATTGGGATTAGAAAAGTCATGATTTTTTTTTGACTGACGGGGATGTGATTGGCCAAATAACCTTTTTAGATGCTGTAGATCTCTATGATGCTATGGCAGTGCTGGCATCAATCCAACATTGCAGTAGCTGACAGTAGGATTTGCCCACTCCACGTTCTTCATTAGATGCTCGGGTTTTACTTAACTCAGTTAGCTGGATGCCTGATTTGCCTTGCAGATTGATGCCAACAGCACAAATTCAATTTCCACACCAGATGAGGTCACCATGACGGGGTTGATCTCAACTGAGGTGTGGTGACCTTCATGTTAAACTCATCACCAGTCATGTTTAACTCATCACCAGTCATGTTTCTCTGATGAGAGAGCAGCCCTGTAATCCTCTGGGACTATGGTGACTTTTATCTTACTAGATGCTAAGTGTTAATGTACTCAACAACAAGGTGCCCTGTGTGTTTTGTCCCTGAAGTGTCCCTGCTAGTACCACCTTGAAGCTCAAACAGTAGCCTCACAGAAATGGTTTAAAATTATTGTATGGATGTTCATTGTGCTCATATGAGCTGGTGCTCATGATTGAAGTTGCTGCCACCATCTTTGTCTGGTGTGAAAGAGGTGAATCTCTAATTGGTCTAGAAGAGGCTCTTGTGGTTAATTAGACCTTATTTATTTCAAGCTGGTAACTAGTTACATTGATATGGAAGAAATTGCTACAGAGATTCTAAAGAGGACCAGATATTAGATCTTACTTCATCAATATCCTAAGCTGTTCTGTCCAGAAGCTAACATGGCATTATCACAGGATAGTGTTCAGCATTAACTCTTTCAGACCCATTAAGAACATTATCTCACCCAAGCTTTTTGTTCATTGTGAACATTTTGCATTTGTGTATATAATTACATTTACCACTGCGTTATCTCCTCCACACCTTGGGACTTGCAAATTCAGGAAATTCTGAGCTTTAATTGTTCTCCCACAACATATTTCCTGTAATTTTGGAGGCCTGGTGGTTTGCTGGATTGAATTTTTGTTTTTATTTTGATTCTTTTCCTGACAGACTGAGATTTGCATCACTAAGTTTCCTGTTGGGTTTACTCCAATTAATCAGTGGCAGATGATTAACCTGCAATGTTTGTGTCCTAAATGCAACAACCATCCCAAATGTGCTTGAGAAATCATGTCTCAGCAATTTAATTGAGTTTTTTGAAGAAGTAATGAAGTGGACTGATGAGGGCAGGGCAGTGGAAGTGATCGTTATGGATGTCAGCAAGGCATTCGCCAAGGTTCCTCATTCTAGACTGGTCAATAAGGTTAGATCACATGGAATACAGGGAGAACTAGCCATTTGGATACAGAACTGGCTCCAAGGTGGTGGTGGAGGTGTTCTTTACAGACTGGAGGCCTGTGTCCAATGGTGTGCCACAAGGATTGCTGCTGGGTCCATTGCTTTTTGTCATTTATGTAAATGATTTGGATGTGATCATAGGAGATATAGTTAGTAAGTTTACAGATGACACCAAAATTGGAGGTGTAGTGGACAGTGAAGAAAGTCACCTCAGAGTACAATGGGATCTTGAACAGATGGGCCAATGGGCCAAGGAGTGACAGATGGATTTTAATTTAGATAAATGTAAGGTGCTCCATTTTGGAAGGGCAAATCAGAACGGGACTTATACAATTAATGGTAAGGTCCTGGTGAGTGTTGCTGAACAAAGAGACCTTGGTTCATAGCTCCTTGAAAGTGGAGTTGCAGGTAAATAGGATAGTGAAGAAGGTGTTTGGTATGTTTGCATTTACTGGTCGGTGCACTGAGTATAGGAGTTGGGAGGTCGTGTTGCAGCTGTACAGGATATTGGTTAGGCTACTTTTGGAATATTGTATGCAATTCTGGTCTCCTTCCTGTAGGTAGGATGTTGTGAAACTTGAAAGAGTTCAGAAAAGATTTACAAGGAATTTGACAGAGTTGGAGGGTTTGAGCTATAGGGAGAGGCTGAAGAGGCTGGGGCTGTTTTCGCTGAGCATCAGAGGCTGAGGGGTGATCTTATAGAGGTTTATAAAGTCATGAGGGGCAAGGATGGGGTAAATAGACTAGATCATTTCCCAGGGGTGGGAGATTCCAGAGTGAGATAGCATAGGTTTAGTGTGAGTGGAGAAAGATTTAAAAGGGACCTCAGGAGTAATTGTTTCACACAGAAGGTGGTGTGTGTATTGAATAAGCTGCCAGAGGAAGTGGTGGAGCCTGATACAATTACAACATTTAAAAGGCATTTGATGGTATATGAATAGGAAGGGTTTAAAGGGATATGGCATAGTGCTGGCAAATAGAACTGGATTAAATTAGGATATCTAGTTAGCATGGATGAGTTTGACTGAAGGGTCTGTTTACGTGCAGTATACCTCTATGACTCTATGACTATTGAACATGGTTGGACTGCTCCTTCTATACATCTTGATTGTTTTGTTGCTATTAATGTGAAGTCAACATCGGTAGTAAGATCAGGAGTTAATTCTTCAGCTTTCTCCCTATCAGCAACTCTGACAATGCCAAAATAAATAAGAAGCTTGACCCCATGCAGATAAAAGCAGTCCACTTGATCAAAGTTGGTATTGTTTCTCAAGGACAACTTAAATATCCTGACTCAGTTTTCCTGTTCAATTTTAGATATCTGGTGAGCTTGTGACAAGTTCCAATCTAGACCTTATGAGAAAACATCAAAATCTGCATTTTCTTGGAGGCATCCTTGCTCATTCCTTCTCATCAAGTAAAGAAACTAGATGTTTGTGATCAATTACGATGAGCACATCAAACCAAGTTGTAGTCTGAAAATCTCCCACAAGCACAAGTTACCAAGATTGCCCATTTCTCAACCACAGCATGTCACGTATTTGTGTCTGATACCTTTGTGATATATAATAGACTGGTTTACAACATCCATTTTCTATTTCTAGGAACATTACAATTCCCAAGCCTATAACTGAACCATTGCCTGCCAGGATAATTGAAAAAGATTGATTATAGTGTACTAAGAAATCCATTCCCGGGGGTAGTACCAGGGGACTGGAGAGTGGCGAATGTTGTGCCCCTGTTCAAAAAAGGGAATAGGGATAACCCCGGGAATTACCGGCCAGTTAGTCTTATTTCGGTGGTAGGTAAAGTAATGGAAAGGGTACTGAGGGATAGGATTTATGAGTATCTGGAAAGGCACGGCTTGATTTAGGGACAGCCAGCACAGATTTGTGAAGGGTAGGTCTTGCCTTACAAGTCTGATTGAATTCTTTGAGGAGGTAACCAAGCATGTGGATGAGGGTAGAGCAGTGGATGTAGTATACATGGATTTTAGTAAGGCATTTGATAAGGTTCCCCATGGTAGGCTTATGTGGAAAGTCAGGAGCCATGTGATAGAGGGAAATTTGGCCAATTGGATAGAAAACCTGCTAACCGGTCGAAGTCAGAGAGTGGTGGTAGATGGTAAATATTCATCCTAGAGCCCAGTTACAAGTGGAGTTCCGCAGGGATCAGTTCTGGGTCCTCTGCTGTTCGTAATTTTTATTAATGACTTGGAAGAGGGAGTCGAAGGGTGGGTCAGTAAATTTTCAGATGATACGAAGATTGGTGGAGTTGTGGATAGTGAGGAGGGCTCTTGTCAGCTGCAAAGGGACTTGGATATGATGCAGAGCTGGGCTGAGGAGTGGCAGATGGAGTTCAACCTGCCGAGTGTGAGGTTGTTCATTTTGGAAAGACAAATAAGAATGGGGAATACAGGGTTAACGGTAGGGTTCTTAGTGAGGTGGAGGAACAGAGGGATCTTGGGGTCTATGTTCATAGATCTTTGAAAGTTGCCACTCAGGTGGATAGAGCTTGTAAGAATGCCTATGATGTATTAGCGTTCATTAGCAGAGGGATTGAATTCAAGAGTCGTGAAGTGATGTTGCAACTGTACAGGACTTTTGTTAGGCCACATTTGGAGTACTGTGTGCAGTTCTGGTCGCCTCACTTTAGGAAAGATGTGGAAGCTTTGGAGAGGGTGCAGAGAAGATTTACCAGGATGTTGCCTGGAATGGAGAATAGGTCGTACGAGGATAGGTTGAGAGTGCTAGGCCTGTTCTCGTTGGAACGGCGAAGGATGAGGGGTGACTTGATAGAGGTTTATAAGATGATCAGAGGAATAGATGGAGTAGACAGTCAGAAACTTTTTCCCCGGGTACAACGGAGTGTTACAAGGGGACATAAATTTAAGGTGAAGGGTGGAAGGTATAGGGGAGATGTCAGGGGTGGGTTCTTTACCCAGAAAGTGGTGGGGGCATGGAATGCGCTGCCTGTGGGAGTGGTAGAGTCAGAATCTTTGGTGACCTTTAAGCAGCAATTGGATAGGTACATGGATGGGTGCTTAAGCAAGGACATATGTTCGGCACAACATCGTGGGCCGAAGGGCCTGTTCTGTGCTGTATTGTTCTATGTTCTATGTTCTACATCAACAATGGGTTTCATATCCTCTGTAAAGTTTTATCTTGATTTGAGCTCCATCTTCATGTCTTCTTGAGTTATCTTAAAGGCTCTATAGTTACTGCCAAGATCCACCTATTCGACTACATTCTTAAGAATCTTTGAACATCCTCAACTGGCTTCAGAGTCAGGAATCTATAATGGTTTTCATTTTCTGAGGATCTGCCATTATATCTTCACTGTAGACAATGTGTGGAGAAAGTGAGGACTGCAGATGCTGGAGACCAGAGTTGAAAAATGTGGTGCTGGAGAAACACAGCAGGCCAGGCAGCATCCGAGGAGCAGGAGAATCAATGTTTCGGGCATAAACCCTTCTTCAGGAATGAGGCTGGTCTGCCAGATGGGCTGAGATAAAAGGTAGAGGGGAAGGAATTTGGGGGAAGGGCACTGGGATTACGATAGGTGGAAGGAGGTGAGGGTGAAGGTGATAGGCCGGAGAGGGGGTGGGGGCGGAGAGGTCGGGAAGAAGAGGTGTGGCTGTGGTAGCGAGTTTATTTCAGGACGTGGCTGAAGAGCTTCAGGGCAGAGAAGATGACCTGGGGGGTACAGTGAGAGAGGGACTCACTGAGATCCATGTAGAGGAAGGAGGAGAGCTTATTCAAGGTAGGCATCCTTGCAAGAGGATTCACAGTAGGTTAAGATCAACTAGGAGAAAGTGAGGACTGCAGATGCTGAAGACCAGAGTTGAAAATGTGGTGTTGGAAAAACACAGCAGGCCAAGCAGTATCCGAGGAGCAGGAGACCCGATGTTTTGGACATAAGCCCTTCTTCAGAAATGAGGCTGGTGTGCCAGGCGGGCTGAGATAAAAGGTAGGGGGGAGGGAATTTGGGGGAGGGGCGCTGGGAATACGATAGGTGGAAGGAGGTGAGGGTGAGGGTGATAGGCCGGAGAGTGGGTGGGGGCGGAGAGGTCGAGTAGACAATGTGCCAATAACTGAATGGGTTTCTTGGAGAATTCATACTTGTCATTAAGGGTACCCTATTTACTTGGAAATGCTTTGAGATTGCATGAACTACTCAACCATGCTCTTAAAGCATTTCTAGATATATCAATATGTTATCCATATGGTATCTGACTATCTGAAAAGTCATAAAGTATTGGACATTTTGTGTCACATTTATCACATACAGCATGGTCACTGTGTCCTTCCTCCTTATTCGATGCACCCAATCTTGTGAAATACCTAACCAATGATGAGCATTCCTATGGACAACCCCAGGTTCTCATGATCTCATTATGTTTAATGGATGTCTCCAGGCCTTGGAAATTTTCTGTGCATCCTATTAATTTGCATTCCAAAGTTACTGATTATAGTCCTTCTGGTCTGTCTCGGACTTGCTTATCTCTAAGGCCTGCTTGAATTCTGTTATTCATTGTATTCTATGTGCTGTCTCTATCAAATTCTGTTATTCCTCTTATATTTTCCATTGTCCCAATTATATATAAATAAAAACAAAAGTCAGTTGGTTTTAACTAATATTAGTAATATTAATTCCTGTTATAAAGTTAATTATAAAGTTATACTGCTGTTTCTACTGTTAACACTTTGTAACTAAAACGTTGTGAAAAATCTATTTTATTCAGGGTGTACCAGGCATCTTTTTATAGATAAGGATAGCTTATCTGAGACTAATTAACTTTCCCATTGAGGTTTAAATGTTTTTCCCCAAACGTTTCTATTTGAATTTGGTTATACGTGTACCTATACTTACGTTGAAATCTATCTCTATGATTATCTGAAGATTATTTAGTTAGAACCTATTTCTTAATATTGTGAATAACTTCAAAGACACAATTAATTACTATAAAATAACTTTAGCTGCTGTTTTCACAGCTGCTCAATGAGTTAGGCTGGCTGGTTCATGGGTTGAGATTTACACCCCTTGTTCTAACTGGTGCTGTTCACGTAATGGGACAATATCCTTTCATTTATAAGGCTGGAATCAATCACTTGTCTATCCTTAGGCATTCTGTTATTAAACTGTCTTGAATGGTTGTTTGTAGGACCTCCCATTCATCTTGGAGTGGGCCTACGCAAAGGTACCATTATGCCTCACTTAATTGTTGGAGCCAGATGTCTTATTCTGTTTAACCCTTGCATGGCCATTTTGTGTCTTTCAAATATGGGCCACCCTTACACAAGACAATCCCAAACGATAACCTCTTGAATTAAACTTTTCCATATGGAGTAATAAATGCAGTCGGCAATCTTGAATTCTCATTCAATGGCACATTCAGAATCCAGTAGTTGAGAATTGGTGAAGCTCTGTTTTGTATAGTTTATCTAAACTCTGAGCAACCATGGGTATAAACAAGATTTCTCTCTCAAAACCCTAATGAGCTGTCAATTGTCAACACAAATTTGAAATCTACTGTTAGGCTTACGTATGGTTACCATGCCCAAGAAATACTTGGTTGGTTTTGAAATTAAGAAATGATGCTAGTTCTGCAAATTTCTTCCTAACTTGCTTAATTAAAGGGATGTGCAATCTTCCTGGGTGTAATCTTTTCTTGGTGCCATGTGATATTTAGTATTTAACTTCGCTAATCCTTTAAATAATTTAGTTATTTCTGCTCAGCATAACCTTAGCTTCTGCTGTTTCACCTTTTCTCTCTTTGAATAAGTTTGAGGCTAAGACGTGCCTCCCGACTCAATAGTGAGAATTTTTGAGTGTGAACAATGTACAGGTTTTCTATTATTTGGTATTCCCCTATATTGGAGAATGGATTGTGTTGTGCCTTTGAACTTAAATGCTATGTCTCCTGAAACATGTAGATGCACTATAATCAGTTGTAGACAATGTTTGCTTCACCAAAGCCCACTATCTGATAGTAACTATTGCTGCAGTGTCTAAAACATGAACTTTATGATACGACTATTAATTTAAATATCAGCTTTCAAAAAAAAACATTTGCTCTGGATCAGATATTTCTTCAAATAAGACTTTAAGTTTGTCTTTTGCTGTAAGCTGGTCTAATTCATTAACCTTTTTGTGTGGGTAGTGATTTGACTTTTTACTTTTCTGAAACTGCGTTAAATAAGTAAAATAAGAAACAAGTTCTGACTATTTTATCCTGTTATCCAATGTGTTTTTTTAAAGGATATGCTTAGTGATAGAGTTCTTTGAAAAGGCCTTTCTTTCAAGACTTTCTTTGAAGATCATCTGAATTACCTTAAAACTGAAAGCATGTATTAAACTCTGCATTGAGTAGCAGTGATGCAAGAAACTGAACGATGCAAGAAATTATGCAAAATTTAATATTAAAGAAAGTTTAAGTCAGACTATAATCAATTTAAAGAATGATAGTAATTTTTATTTTAAATCTTTATGCTGGTGTTTACGTGCACTGAAATTACATAAGATAATTGTTTCCAAACAGCTTGAATTTGTTCATGTACATAACCAATGCCTTAATGATCTGAGCACATCCCAGGGAGTAGACATTGCGTTCAATCAGCATCCTGGTCCACTTTAATCACCATAACATAGCCAAACTGAAACTAATTACATTTTATTATTATTACATTTTTAATTGCCTTCATGTGTAAACAACAGATGATCTTTGGGGTTTTGCTCAAGATGTCTGAAGGCAACTATTTTCGCACTGCTACCCCAATATTGCATACAAATCATATTCTGAGGAATATTATAAATGAGGATGAGCTTAAATTCCTGAAAGATAAATGATGCTAATTAGAAACAGCACAACCTACATATTAGAAATAAACAGTGCCGTGTGAAAGTGGATCGGCACTGAGCCAATACGCTAGCCTTGGATGATATCTTCTGTCCAATTAATATGTTCAAAAATGAGCGTAATCTCTTTTGAACATTATTTTACTTCACATGGTACAGAATGATGTTTCATTGAAATCGTTCCTTACATTATGCATCTGTTTGACTTGGAAGGCAATAACAGAAATGGGAAAACTGCAGAGAAGAAGAAACAAATTATTGTTTTCCCTAATTTCTTACTAATAGAACATAGAACAGTACAGCTCAGAACAGGCCCTTCAGCCCACGATGTTGTGCCGACCATTAATCCTCATTGAAGGTAAACCAAATGTACAAATCCTCAAATTTCTGTGACCATATGCATATCCAGCAGTCTCTTAAATATTCCCAATGACCTCACTTCCACAACTGCTGCTGGCAACGCATTCCATGCTCTCACAACTCTCTGCGTAAAGAACCCGCGTCTGACATCCCTTCTATTCTTTCCGCCAAACACCTTAAAACTATGACCCCTCGTGTTAACAATTTCTGCCCTGGGAAAAAGCCTCTGGCTATTAACTGTATCTATGCCTCTCATTATCTTGTACACCTCAATTAAGTCCCCTCTCTTCCTTCTTTTTTCCAATGAAAAAAGTCCGAGCTCAGTCAACCTCTCTTCATAAGATAAGCCCTCCATTTTAGGCAGCATCCTGGTAAACTACCTCTGAACCCTCTCCAAAGCATCTCCACATCTTTCCTATAATAGGGCGACCAGAACTGGACACAGTATTCCAAGTGCGGTCTAACCAAAGTTTTATAGAGCTGCAATAAGCTCACGGCTCTTAAACTCAATCCCCCTGTTAATGAAAGCAAAAACACCATATGCTTTCTTAACAACCCTGTCCATTTGGGTGGCAATTTTAAGGGATCTATGTACCTGCACACCAAGATCCCGCTGTTCCTCCACACTTCCAAGAATCCTGTCTTTAATCCTGTACTCAACTTTCAAGTTCGACCTTCCAAAATCACTTCACATTTATCCAGGTTGAACTCCATCTGTCCCCTCTCAGCCAATCTCTGCATCCTGTCAATGTCACGCTGCAGCCTACAACAGTCCTCTATACTGTCAACGACACCTCCAACCTTTGTGTCATCTGAAAACTTGCTAACCCATCCTTCAATCTCCTCATCCAAGTCATTAATAAAAATTACAAAGAGCAGACGCCCAAGAACAGAGCCCTGTGGAACACCACTCACCACTGACCTCCAGACAGAATACTTTCCTTCCACTACCACTCACTGTCTTCTGTCGACCAACCAATTCTGTATCCAGACAGCTAAATTGCCCTGTATCCCATTCCTCCTGACCTTCTGAATGAGCCTACCATGGGGAACCTTATTAAATGCCTTGCTGAAGTCCATTTACAGCACATCCACCACTTGACCCTCATCAACTTGTCTATTAACATCCTCAAAGAACTCAATAAAATTTGTGAGGCATGACCTGCGTCTCACAAAGCCGTGCTGACTGCATTTAATCAAGCCATGCTCTTCCAGATGGTCATAAATCCTATCCCTCAGAATCCTTTCTAACACCTTGCAGATGATGGACGTGAGACTGACTGGTCTGTAATTGCCAGGGATTTCCCTATTTCCTTTCTTGAAGAGAGGAATTACATTTGCCTCCCTCCAGTCCTCAGGTACGACTCTGGTGGAGAGCGAGGTTGCTAAGATCTTCACAAGTGGCAAAGCAATCACATTTCTCGCTTCCCAAAGCAACCTAGGACAAATCTGGTCTGGCCCTAGTAACTTGTCAAACTTAATGTTTGTCAACATTTTCATCACATCAGCTTCCTCAATCTCTATCCATTCCAGCATGCTTACCTGCTCCTCAATGGTTTCATTCACTACTAATGTTTAAATATTTCTGCAGTAAAAAGCCTTTTTGCCATAATGTGCCTATATAGTGCCAAAAGTCAAGAATGTTCAGCAAGATGTATACTTCAGGTCATATCATAAATACAGGTTGATAGCATCCCAACTGATGTTCATGCTGAACAATTCAATCCTAGAGTGAAATTTAGCTTGGTAAATTATATGTTCAAGTTTTGCAATTGGTCATTGTGATGTTTAGTTTCTAGAACATATTCATACAAGCCTGCAGAGGTTTCTTAACAACAGACATCAAGAAATAAATGCAATTATATATGAAAATATCTATTATAAAGAATGCAATAGCAGAGCATTTAGAAATGCATATTATAACTAAGCAGAGTCAGCATTTAAATGGTTTATATTTAATTGAACCATATCATGGTAACGGGAGCTCAGATATTGTGATGGTGCTGAAATCACATGGACTTTGTCAGTGAAGTAATGATCAGAATGTCCATGTACTTGTTGTTTTAAAAGAGACAAAGATACCTCTTAGTTCAAAAATATTCTGATTCTACAAGACCCTCCACTTTGCTCTGATTAAAGCTGTTGTTAATACGAGGTAAACCAAACCACAGAGTTAAACTTGGCTTGATAGATTATGTATGTCATTGAAGTTAGTTATATTGTAAAGTGCAAGGTGGGTAAATGTACTCTGACTAACCTTGACTAGTTTACAGTAACCCCTTTTAAATCAGGCACAATATGCAGTGAAGTAGACAAAGGGGGCAAGAGTCAGAGGAAGGTCCAACACAAATTTATTGAACATTTTAACTTAAAAAACCATATTTACCAGACTCTACTTGCTCAGACTCTCAGCTGCTCTGCACCATTCCAGGTCTCCAGTCTGCTCAACTCTCAGCCACTGGTACAAGCCGTTCTTTAGTCTTTTGAGGGTTGGATGATGCTTCGGGATCTGCAGTCAAATTTTAGGTTTCCCTTCTTGTCTAGGAATGGTTCTGGTCTTTAGATCACAAAGGTGGTCTTCTGGTCTGGTCAGTTTGATGATGCTCACCACAAGATACAAATAGCTGGAGATGCTGTGCAGCTCAGCTGACAGTTGAAGCTGCTCTCTGGAGGCGCTGTTGAACAACGTGCAAAAGGGCAGAGCGATCTGTGGCTCCAGCTTGCCCCTTTAATCCACCTCTCCAAGCTCTTCTTGAAGATTCCATGGCCTGTGTCCTTTACTAGCATTGGGCATGGGCAGAAAAATCCAATGAGTTGTCTACTTTCTTCAATCAGAGATCACAGAACATGCTTTGAACCCTGAACTGTCAAATGCTGTCCTTGTCATGCTGTACCTCTGGCCTCCAACTAAGTTGAGTGCCACCAAGTTTGTGTAACATTTTTCTAACAGTTTCGGTTCACTGGAGGTGTAAATAATGGTTCACTCTGAAACAGTGTGGTCATTTGCACTTGACCAGGCAATTCCAGTTCGATTGGAAGTTGATTGTCCAAAGCTTGGTTGCATAAGTACTCTGGAAATTGAAGAGTCCAGCTTGGTTTAAACTTTGCTTCCACTTTCCAATTTTTTTATCCATGCTCATGAAATCGTGTCAATATAACCCTGAAGGTTATGGGTCATCCATCCAAATTCTCTTCTGTTAACTCAGCAGGGGTCAAGTGAGTTGGATCACAGCATTGTCCAAGACATTGCACAGGAAATTATTAGGTTTCCAGGAAAGGGGTCCAAATATGTAACACTAACTTACAATATCTTGCAATGATACTGTTGATAAAACAGCAAAGAGGAAAAAAAAGTGAAGAAAAACATTCAGTAGTCAATTCTTAAATATTGTACAATTAACTATATACAGGAAAGAGTCTGTACTGCAGTGGTAATCAAATTATTTACAAGTTAGCCAAGATGTTGTCCGTGATAAATGTTGGTATCCAATGTTTGTTGAGCAGTAGACTCTGATTGCACCTGTGCAGCATTGTTTCTGCATTCAAGAACACAATGAGTTCCCATTTCTACTTTAAAACTGGAACTGTTAGGATGGTTACAGACATTAAAGTGAATAAAATGAATAATAGTGAGGTGTAATAGGAGGAGAAACTAAGTGTGGAGTTATGCATTTTTGCTTTAGTTCCAAAATCATCCTACCAATTGGTAAATCCTTTTTTTTAACATCTTCTTGTATTTACTCAGTCTGTTGGACAACAATAGTAAAATTTGTGTCTCTTTGCTAATTGTGTCTGCACCTGTTGCACTTTCTCTAAGAGGCACTCAATTCCAGTGTCATATTTTTTTTCCAAATAATCTCCTGAAGTCCGTCAGAGGTCATCATTTACATTAACAAAGAGCTCATTTCTATGTTGATGCATTTAGATACTCCTACTGTAGCTGGTATGTGGCGTCTAATGCAGAAAGAGGTGCGATAGATGTCACCGTTGAAGATTCAGTGTTAATGTTTTTTGGAAAATTGTGATGCTGTATCCTCCCTCCCCCCAACCCCCTTATGCCAATCGAATCTTGTATTGTAGAGTTTAAATTGGCACTTGTCTGAAAAACCACACAAGGCATGTTGATTTGAATGATTAGGACAGAGGCTGACAATTACTTGTTTGGTTTACTGACAATTATCCAGAATGGTACCTACAAGCTTTCCTCCTTTTTCAACAGTGTACGGTAGGGCACTATTATATTCTAACTTCATTCCCTCTCAGATAATGCCGATATTTTCAACCACTAAGACTTTTAACCTATGCCTACAGAGACCCTGCCTAGAGTTTCCTCACAGTCATTGTCAAACCAGATCTTGGTTAGGTGCCATAATTAGCAATTCAAAATATTGAAGTGTCTCCTCTTCTCCTCTCATGGAACATGTGCTCCATTTGCTTATCACTGATCCGAAACAGAACCTATCCTTGGTTAGCCTACTTGAGGTCTGCCTCAAATGTTTTATCATTCACTGCTGTAGATATTGCATAGGGTTCAATTCTGCTGCCTGCTGTCAGCATCCATTTTTAATGATGATTTAATTTATTGTCCTAACACCATTAGCAAGTGTTGGCTAGCCTGATTTTCCTCTACTTCCCCTTCAGCATCTTGTCCGTTATCTTAGGTTATTGTTGAAAACATACACAAAATGTACTATTGATGGAGTACTTCCATATCCACCACAAAGAGTGGGTCAATAGCAGTATTACTGATCAACCTGGTTAGGTTCTAAAGCACATAAGTACCAGACTGGACCTGTGGTAGGTAGTGAGGAAGCCAACAAAATGGAAAAATATACTTGATCTCATCCTTAACAATCTGCTGGTTGCAGATACATTTATCCGTAGTATTTTTGGTAAGAGCAGCCATCGCACAGTCCTTGTCTGGACAAAATCTCACCTTCCTCTTGAGAATATCCTCCATTCTGCTGTGTGGCACTATCACCGTGCTAAATGGGACAGATTTTGGATAGATCTAGCGACTCAAGACCAGGTATCCATGAGGCATTGTGGACCATCAATACCAGCAGAATGTAACCTAGCACAATGATAATCTCATGACCCAACATATTCCCCACTCAGCCATTACCATTAATCCAGGGGATCAACTCGAGTTCAATGGAGAGTTTAAGAGGGTATACCAAGAGCAGCAAGAGGCATTCCTAAAAATGAGGTGTCAGTCTGGTGAAGCTACTAAAACAGGACTGCTTGCTTGCCAAACAGCATAAGCAGCAAGTGATAGATAGAGCTAAGTGATCCCACAACCAACGGATCAGTTCTAAGCTCTGCAGTCATACTGCATCCAATCGTGAATGGAGTGGACAAGTAAACAAAACTCACTGGAGGAGGAGGCTCCACAAATCATTGCTAAAGATAAGGCTGAAGCATTTGCAGCAATCATCAGCCAGAAGTCCTGAATGGATGATTCATCTTGATCTCCTCCAGTGGTCACCAGCATCACAGATACCAGTCTTTAGCCAATTTGATTCACTCCACATAATATCAAGAAATATTTGATGGCACTGGACCATGAAAAGGTTGTGTACACTGACAACATTCCAGCAATAGTACTGAAGAACTGTAATCCAGAACTTGCTGTTCCCCAGCCAAGGTCTTCCAGTACTACTACAGCACTATCATTAACCCGACAATGTGAAAAATTGCCCAGATTTGTCCTGTTCACAAAAAGCAAGACAAATCCAACTTGGCCAATTACTATTTCATCAGTCTACTCTCTGTTATCAGTAAAGTAATGAAAGGTGTCATTGACAGGGCTGTCAAGCAGCATTTGCTCAGCACTACCCTATTCGCTGGCATCCAGATTGTGTTCTGTCAAGGCCACTCAGCTCTTAAGGTCATTGCAGCTTTGTTTCAAACATGGAGAAAAGAGCTGAATTCCAGAGGTGAGGTGAGAGTGATAGGTCTCGACCACATTTGATCAAGTATGGCACCAAGAAGCCTGAGAAAAACTGAAATCATAGAATTTTGAATCCCTTCAGTGGGAAAGAGACCTTTCAGCCCATCAAGTCCACACTGCATTTCTGAATAATGTCCCATCGAGACCCTGTCCCCCTACATCCTTGCAACCCCACATTTGCCCTGGCTAATCCACCTAGCCTGCATTTATTTGGGCTGTCGGAGGAAACTGGAGCACCTGGCGGAAACCCACGTAGCCACGGGGAGAATGTGGAAGTGGCACGGTGGCTCAGTGGTTAGCACTGCTGCCTCACAGCACCAGGGTCCCAGGTTCGATGCCAGCCTCAGGTGACTATCTGTGTGGAGTTTGCACATTCTCCCCATGTCTGCATGGGTTTCCTGGGTGCTCCAGTTTCCTCCCACAGTCCAAAGATGTGCAGGTCAGGTGAATTGGCCATGTTAAATTGCCCATAATGTTAGGTGCATTAGTCAGAGGGAAATGGGTCTGGGTGGGTTACTCTTCGGAAGGTCGGTGTGGACTGGTTGAGCCAAAGGACCTGTTTCCACACTGTAGGGAATCTAGACAGTCACCTGAGCTGGAATTGACTTCTGGACCCTGGCACTGTGAGGCAACAGTCCTAACCACTGTGGGGCAGGAGATAGGGGTTCTGGTGAAATGAAAACTTTGGCTGACACCAAATTTATTCATTGCAGCCTGCATTACCTGTGAACTAGGTACCCTGATTAGGGTCTATACTGTGGCGAAGATCACATCTGGGGAATACATGCTGCATTAAACAGCCCATTGTAATTTTAGAAGTGTTGGTCCAGGTTTAGAACATAGAACATAGAAAAGTACAGCACAGAACAGGCCCTTTGGCCCATGATGTTGTGCCGAGGATTAATCCTAATGTAACATAAAATAACTTAACCTATGCACCCCTCAATTCACTGCTATCCATGTGCTTGTCCAGCAGTCGCTTAAATATCCCTAATGACTATGCTTCCACCACCACCGCTGGCAACGCATTCCATATATTCACAACTCTGCGTAAAAACCACCTCTGACGTCCCCTCTATACCTTTCTCCTAATATCTTAAAACTATGACCCCCTTGTGCCAGTCAATCCTGCCCTGGGGAAAGTCTCTGGCTATTGACTCTATCCATGCCTCTCATTACCCTGTATACCACAATCAGGTCACTTCTCTTTCTCCTTCTTTCCAGAGAGAAAAGTCCGAGCTTAGTCAACTTCTCTTCATAATGCAAGCCCTCCAGTCCAGGCAGCATCCTGGTAAACCTTCTTTGCACTGTCTCCAGAGCCTCTGTATCTTTCCTATAGTAGGACGACCGGAACTGGACACAATAATCCAAGAGTGATCTTAGCAGAGACTTGGAGAGCTGTAGCAAAACCTCGCAGCTCTTAAACTCGATCCCCTATGAATGAATGCTTTCTTAACAACCCTATCCACTTGGGTGGCAACTTTGAGGGATCTATGTACTTGAACACCAAGATCCCTCTGTTCCTCCACACTGCCAAGAATCCTGTCTTTAATCCTATATTAAGCATTCGAGTTCAACCTTCCAAAATGCATCACTTCGCATTTATTCAGGTTGAACTCCATCTGCCAATTCTCAGCCCAGCTCTGCATCCTGTCTATGTCGTGCTGTAGCCTGCAATAGCCCTCGATACTATCAAGGGCACCTCCAACTTTTGTGTCATCTGCAAATTCACTAACGCATCCCTCAACTTCCTCATCTAAGTCATTTATAAAAACTACAATGAGCAGAGGCCCAAGAACAGAGCCCTGCGGGACACCACTCAACACTGAACTCCAGGCAGAATACTTTCCATATACAACCACTCTCTGCCTTCTGTCAGCCAACCAATTCTGAATTAAGATAACCAAATCTCCCTGTATCCCATACTTCCTGACTTTATGAATGAGTTTACCATGTGAACCTTATGAAATGCCTTGCTGAACTCCATATCCACCACATCCACTGCTCGACCTTCCTCGACCTATCTTGTCACCTCCTCAAAGAACTCAAATTGATTTGTGAGGCATGATCTGCCCTCACAAAGCCATGCTGGCTTGCCTTTAATCACACTATGCTTTGCCAAATAGTCATAAATCCTATCCCTCAGAATTATTTCCAAAACTTTGCAGACCACAGATGGAAGACTGACTGGTCTGTAATTGCCAGGGATTTCCCTCCTGCCCTTCTTGAAAAGAGGAACATAGGTCACCTCCTTCCAATCCTCTGATATGACTCCCGTGGAGTGTGAGGAAGCAAAGATCTTCGCCAACGGCTTAGCAATCTCCTTTCTCGCTTCCCGGAGCAGCCTAGGATAAATCTGGTCTGGCCCTTGGGACTTAATGTTTGCCAAAATTTCCAGCACATCAACTTCATCAATCTTGATCTGTTCAAGCCTCTATCCCAGCTCCTCAAAGTTCTCATTCATAAGAAAGTCCCTTTCCTTAGTGAAAACCAAAGCAAAATCCTCAGTTAGGGCTTCCCATACCTGCTCAGACTCCACACACAAGTTCCCTACGCTATCCCTGATTGATCTTACCTTCTCCCCGATCATTCTCTTATTCCTCATGTATGAGTAAAATGCCTTTGGGTTCTTCCTAATCCTTTCTCGTGCCCCCTCCTGGCTCTTTTAAGCCCATTTCTGAGCTCCTTTTTAGCAAGCCTACAATCATCTACAGCTGTGCTAGATCCTTGCTTCCTCTATATTACATAAGCTGCCTTCTTCCTCCTCTGTTCACTTCATCCAAGGTTCCTTAATCTTACTCCTTCTTACGTGTCTCATGGAACAAATTTGTGCATCACTCGCAACAACTGTTTCTTAAATAGTCTCCACACGTCTGCTGTGCCCTTTCTGTGGAACAATTGCTCCCAGGCTTTACTCGCCAACTCCTGTCTAATAGTGTCATAATTTCCTTTTCCCCAATTAAATATCTTCCCTTGGTAACTGCTCCTTTCTCTCTCCAAGGCTATGGTAAATGTGAGGCAGTTGTGGTCACTGTCATCAAAGTGTTCTCCCACCCCGAGACCTGACGAACCTGTCCTGGCTCATTGCTGAGCACCAAATCCAAAATGGTGTCTCCCTTCATTGGCCTGTCTACATACTGAGGAATGAAACCCTCCTGAACACACCTGACAAAAACGGCTCCATCCAAACTATCTGCACTAAGGAGGTTCCAATCAGTATTGGGAAAGTTGAAGTCACCCATAACAATGACCCTGCTACATTTGCATTTTTCCAAAATCTGCCAGCCTGTGAGTTCTTCAATCTCCCTACTGCTACTGGGGGGTATGTAGGAAACCCCCAATGAGGTGGCTGCAATGGGTATTCCTAACCTCCACCCATACTGACACAGTAGGCAAACCTTCTGCACCAACCTTCATGTCTGTAGCTGTGATGCACTCTCTGATTAGCAATGTTACACCCCCTCCTCTTCACCCTCCCCCCCAACCCCGTTTCTTTTTAAACGTTCAAACCCTAGAACATCTAGCAACCATTCCTGCCCCTGTGAAACCCATGTTTCCATTATGGCCACAACATCATAGCCCCAAGTACTGATCCATGCTCTAAGTTCATCACACTTATTTCTGACACTCCTTGTGTTAAAGCAGACACACGTTATCCGATCCCTTTGTTTCATCACATGAGAAACCTTCCCGATAGATTCACTACGTCCTGTCACTGCCCCATCTACAACTGCCCCCCTTTCAGATATGTAGCTCTGATTCCCACCCCCTTGCCAAACTAGTTTAAACCCTCCCAAACCACACGAGCAAATCTCCCACCCAGGATATTTGTGCCCCTCCAGTTCAGGTGCAATCTGTCCTTCATGTACAGGTCCCACCTTCCCCAGAAGGTATCCCAATGGTCTAAGTATCTGAAGCCCTCCCTCCTGCACCAGCCTCGCAGCCATGTATTAAGCTGCATTCGCTGACTGTTCCTCACCTCACTATCTTGTGGCACCAGTAGCAAACCTGAGATCACTACTGTTCTTGAGCTTCCAACCTAACTCTCTGTAGTCACTTTTCAATCCTCAAACCCTTTCTTGGCTATCTCATTGGTTCCAATATGTACCACAATTTCTGACTGCTCACCCTCCCCTTTCAGAATCCTATAAACCCAATCGGTGACATTCTGGACCTGGCACCGGGGATGCAACATACATTCCGGGAGTCCCGTTCCTGACCACAAAATCTCCCGTCAATCCGTCTAACTATTGAGTCCTCTGCCACTAGCGCTTTTCTATTCTCACCCCCCCCCCCCCCCCCCCCCCACTTCCCTTCTGAGTCACAGTTCCAGGCTCAGTGCCAGAAACCTGACAACTATTTCTTCCCCCAGTAGGCCATCCCCACCAGCAATATCCAAAACGGTATACTTATTGCTGAGGGTAAGGGCCACAGGGGATCCCTGCCCTATCTATTGGTTCCCTTTCCTCTCCCTGACTGTACCTCAGCTGTCCTTATACTGTGCCTGAGGGGGGACCACCTCCCTGTACATCATCTTAATTTCTCCCTCAGCCTCCCGGATGATCTGTAGTTCATCCAGTTCCAGTTCCCTAACTCGGATTTTGAGGAGCTGGAGTTGGGTGCACTTCCTGCAGATGTAGTGTCTCTCACCTGCCACATTCTGCATACAACTCCCCTAACATCCACACCCCGCTACTCTGAAAGCCCGCACAAGACAAAACAAAGGAAGAAAAGAAAAGAAAAAAACAGGAGAAAACCGGAAAACTTACCGAGTTTACAGACTCTTAGTAAGGTTAGAGGAGGTGGGTGGGAGGGAAACCCTATGGTGTACGGTCTCAGGTTTAGTTCTCACCCACTTAAAAACTTCCCACCAGCCCTAGTTTCTCTCCGCCCTCTCTCCTTGCCGCTCTGTTCAAAAAACATTGCTTTTTGCTCACCTTCCCAGCAGTTCTCTGCTCTTCCCTCACACCTCTTGACAAATGGATGCCCCGACGCCTGAGATAAGTATTTTAAAGTTTTACTCACCTTCCCAGCAGTCCTCTGCTCCTCTCTCGCACCTCTTAACAGCTTGGAAAGATTCTATCCACTTATTAAAAATGTCCATTTTGACCAGGATGCATTTGTATCCCCCCCTTTTCAGGAACATAGGTGGCTAACATGCCGACACTCCGAAGAGTAACCCACCCAGACCCACTTCCCTTTGACTAATGCATCTAGCACTATGGGCAATGGTTCTACCACTGGCCGAGTACGTATTGATTCTTTTTTGGACATATTTATTATGGTTGTTCCAGGCACAAATAATACAAGTTTTGACATAATATCTAATGTCTTTACTCCTTTCTGGCCATCAACATAATCACCAATTATCTCCGCAGTGGCTATTATTCCCTGATGGCTCTGGACACCATGAAATAGATAAATGATCTAGTCTCAGTCTTGGATTGGTACCACTTTAAAGACAAGTCTGCCTTTGATGGTCAGCTTATCCTTCCACTTATTGTCACAGGTAGGATAATTATCTCTGCCATGAGCCTGTATAAGGTTCTCAGTTATAGTTTGTCTGAAAATGATAGTGTCTATCTGTGTGGGTTAAGGAACTTGCCGTGGTTCTTCCATGTGGATGCCCTGCTTGGTCCATTCAGCTGTGTGGCATAGGCTACTGGTCTGAGTCTGTAATGGTGCTCCTGGTGGAGCATGACTGCCAGTGTGGCATCTGTGACTGAACCTTCCAAGGTGAAGAGAAACTTGAGGTCAGATACTTGCAGTGCAGAAGCTTTTGTTGGGGCCTGCTTTGGGTGTGAGACAGCTTCTGTGTACTGCCCATTCCATTCCCATGCGGCGTTCTTCTCTAAGGAGGTTAGATGAAGGTGCAGCTTTAGTGGCAAAACCATCAAAGTATTTCAGCAATGTCCTCAGCCCAAAATGTTAGCAGTAAGCTCACATCTCTGAGGAGGGTCAAATGGCTATGGTCTCATTGTGTGCTTCCCCTGAGCTTCCCTGGGGCAGCACGGTGGCTCAGTAGTTAGCACTGCTACCTCACAGCACCAGGGTCCCAGGTTCGATTCCAGCTTGGGTAACTGTGTGGATTTTGCACATTCTCCCCGTGTTTACGTGGGTTTCCTATGGGTGCTCCGGTTTCCTCCCACAGTCCAAAGATGTGCAGGTCAGGTGAATTGGCCATGCTAAATTGCCCATAGTGCTAGATGCATTAGTCAAAGGGAAGTGGGTCTGGGTGGGTTACTCTTCGGAGTGTCGGCATGGACTTGTTGGGCCAAAGGGCCTGTTTCCACACTGTAGGGAATCTAATCTAATCATATGAATGTAATCTAATCTATCATAGTTCCCATGTATGAGACCTGAGACCTCATGACCTGGGCCTTCTTTCAGTTGACCTTTGATCCTATGATAGAGAGGAACGTTAACACTTACCTCAGTGATTCTAATTGTTTAATTTTTATACCAGACTATAAAAGGAGGTTGTCTGCACATTGCATTCATCAGTCCAATCAAGAAAATGCTTCCAGTCCTTTAACCAATCTCTGGTGAAAGAGAGAGGAGATGTAATGGAAACCCTGGTGGCACTGGAATGTAAAAGCACATTTATAGTGACATTGCCTATGAAAAGATATAGATAAAAGTCCATTGGTAATTTCCAGCACTGTAAAATATTATGTCACCTCATAATGTTGTGGCTGGTTGCTATTGAAGGTGCTGTAATTGGGGTGGTTTTATTTAATTCTGTATAGTCAATAGTGCATCGCCAAGAGCTGTTCAGTTTCCTAACTGGCCAGGGTGGTGAATTGTTAGTGAATGCCACAGGATGCTGGACTCCCGGCTGCAATAAACTGTTGATGATCTTAGCTACGTCCCCCTCTGTCAGCTTCAGAAAAGGTGTATTGTCTCTGTGGTTTTGGGTCCTCACCGACAAATGACCACAGTTGTATTTATGGGTGGCAAATGCTTTCATATGCTTTGCCAGAGTTACCTGTGCTACCAGGTCATCTGTCATCTAAACATGCATACACATCCTCCCAGTATTCTGGTGCTCAGTTTCCAGGCCCAATGTCGGTTTTTCACAAAATTTTACGCACTTGGGCAACATCTTATTTAAATATTTTGTTAGGGTTTTCTCTCAAATCATTCTCCTGGCTGTAGTGTATATTTTATCTTTCCCCCTAAGGCTCATGTCTCAAAATCCATGGTTTGTATATCACCTGATGTAAGCCCCTGATTCTGCCCAATTTGTAGTCAGATACCTTTCCGATTAGGTGAGGTCAGATTTTGCAGAGTTTTCTTTCAGGTGCTTCTTCGAGACCATCCAGGGATGCCTGGGTGTAAAGTGAAACAGGGTTAAATGTACCCTCACTAACCTTGGCCAGTTTGCAAAAATGTCTTTTTAACTCAGGTGCAATATGCAGCAAGATTGATAAACAGGGAAAATAATCATGGGTGGATATAACACAACTTTGTTGAACACTTTACCAAGGAAAACAATATTTATCAGACATTGTTATTATACTTTAACTAAACTCGAACAAAATCTCTTCACAGAAATCTTCTGAAAACAGTCTTAAAACTCAAAGTAAGCAGTCTCAAATCTACAGTCACTATTAACATCAGGCATGCATTTCTGAGGATTTGCTACACCCTATCCACAGGTCCCTACCTCTGTATTTGAATTATTTGTCTGAAAAGACAGGTAATACCTATTTAATAAGGCTGGAACAAGCTGTTCTTTGGCCTTTGAGGGTTGGCTTATGTTTCAGGATCTGCAGTCATTGATTTGGGCTTCCCCTGTCATCTAAGGGCTGATTCTTGTCTTTGGGTCATCTCACTGAGGTGTACTACTGGGTATGGTCAGTGTGATGATGCCAGTAACAAGGTACCAGGAGCTGGTCGTGTTGTGCAGTTCGGCTGCCAGTTGATGCTACTCACTAGAGACGCTGTTGAACAAGGTGCAAATAACAGAGTGAGTTGGGACTCCAGGTTGCCCCTTTTATCCCCTTCTTCATACCCTTCCCAAACATTCTTCGGCCTGTGTCCAATACTAGCATCGCAAGGGGATGGAAAGATCCAATGAGGTGACTGATTTCTGCACAGAATATGGTTTTGAAACTTAACTGTCAAGTACTGGAAAAGGATAGACCAGATCTAAAAGTTGAATTTCTAAATTGGAGAAAGGCCAATTTTGACAGTATTAGGCAAGAACATTCAAAAGCTGATTGGAGGCAGATGTTCACAGGTAAAGAGACGGCTGGAAAATGGGAAGCCTTCAGAAATGAGATAACAAGAATCCAGAGAAAGTATATTCCTGTCAGGGTGAAAGGGAAGGCTGGTAGGTATAGGGAATGCTGGATGACTAAAGAAATTGAGGGTTTGGTTAAGAAAAAGAAGGAAGCATATGTCAGGTATAGACAGGATAGATCGAGTGAATCCTAAGAAGAGTATAAAGAAAGTAGGAGTATACTAAAGAGGGAAATCAGGAGGGCAAAACGGGGATATGAGAGAGCTTTGGCACATTGAATTAAGGAGAATCCAAAGGGTTTTTACAAATATATTAAGGACAAAAGGGTAACTAGGGAGAGAATAGGGCCCCTCAAAGGTCAGCAAGGCGGCCTTTGCGTGGAGCCATAGAAAATGGGGGAGATACTAAATGAATATTTTGCTTCAGTATTTACTGTGGAAAAGGATATGGAAAATATAGACTGTAGGGAAATAGTTGGAGAAATCTTGCAAAATGTCCAGATTACAGAGGAGGAAGTGCTGGATGTCTTGAAACGGTAAAAAATGGATAAATCCCCAAGACCTGATCAGGTGTACCCGAGAACTCTGTGGGAATCTAGAGAAGTGATTGCTGGGCCTCTTGCTGAGATATTTGTATCATTGATAGTCACAGGTGAGGTGCCGGAAGACTGGAGGTTGGTAAACGTGGTGCCACTGTTTAAGAAGGGCAGTAAAGACACGCCAGGGAACTATAGACAGGTGAGCCTGACCTTGGCGGTGGGCAAGCTGTTGGAGGGAATCCTGAGGGACAGGATGTACATGTATTTGGAAAGGCAAGGACAGATTCGGGGTAGTCAACATGGCTTTGTGCGTGGGAAATTATGTCTCACAAACCTGATTGAGTTTTTTTAAGAAGTAACAAAGAAGATTGATGAGGGCAGAGCAGTGGATGTGATCTATATGGACTTCAGTACGGCATTCGACAAGGTTGCCCATGGGGGACTGATTAGCAAGGTTAGATCTCATGGAATGCAGGGAGAACTAGCCATTTGGATATAGAACTGGCTCAAAGGTAGAAGACAGAGGGTAGTGGTGGAGGGTTGTTTTTTAGACTGGAGGCCTGTGACCAGTGGAGTGCCACAAGGATCGGTGCTGGGCCACTACTTTTTGTCATTTACATAAATGATTTGGATGCGAGCTTAAGAGGTACAGTTAGTAAGTTTGCAGATGACACCAAAATTGGAGTTGTAGTGGACAGCGAAGAGGGTTACCTTAGATTACAACAGGATCTGGACCAGATGGGCCAATAGGCTGAGAAGTGGCAGATGGAGTTTAATTCAGATAAATGCGAGGTGCTGCATTTTGGGAAAGCAAATCTTAGCAGGACTTATACACTTAATGGTAAAGTCCTAGGGAGTGTTGCTGAACAAAGAGACCTTGGAGTGCAGGTTCATAGCTCCTTGAAAGTGGAGTTACAGGTAGATAGGATAGTGAAGAAGGCGTTTGGTATGCTTTCCTTTATTGGTCAGAGTATTGAGTACAGGAGTTGGAATGTCATGTTACGGCTGTACAGGCCATTGTTTAGGCCACTGTTGGAATACTGCATGCAATTCTGGTCTCCTTCCTATTGGAAAGATGTTGTGAAACTTGAAAGGGTTCAGAAAAGATTTACAAAGATGTTGCCAGGGTTGGAGGATCTGTGCTACAGGGAGAGGCTGAACAGGCTGGGGCTGTTTTCCCTGGAGTGTGGGAGGCTGAGGGGTGACCTTATAGAGGTTACAAAATTATGAGGGGCATGGATAGGATAAATAGACAAAGTCTTTTCCCTGGGGTTGGGGAGTCCAGAAGTAGAGGGCCTAGGTTAAGGGTGAGAGGAGAAAGATATAAAAGAGACCTAAGAGGCAACTTTTTCACGCAGAGGGTGGTACTTGTATGGAATGAGCTGCCAGAGGATGTGATGGACGCTGGTACAATTGCGACATTTAAGAGGCATTTAGGTGAGTATATGAATAGGAAAGGTTTGGAGGGATATGGGCCGGGTGGGACTAGATTGTGTTGGGATATCTGGTCGGCATGGATGAGTTGGACCGAAGGGTCTGTTTCCATGTTGTACATCTCTATGACTCTATGACTCTACTGTCTTTGTCATGTGATGTCTCTGGACTCATCCTGAGCTGTGAAAAGTTAAAGTAGTGGTCTCTCGTCTGCTGAAATCTCGCATTATAAACATTCCATTCACTAACAGCGCAGCTGTTCTACGAGGCACTTGACTGAAGTTGTATGCTTTGGAAATAACATGGGTCACTATTCCAAATGACTTTCTGACCACTTTTGACAAGAGTTACCTTTATGGAATTGTCCAAAAATCCAAATGCCCCTAATTTGAAATCCAAATCCCAAATGATAATAAGTAATTACTTCAATTTTGTGCATGCTTTGTTTTGGGCAATGCAAAAAAAAATTTAAAATATATTACAGTAAAGGGGTGGAGAGTATCTTTAATTATGACCACTCACATTTCTTATAGTCATGTTGCTTTACATTCATTTTCAGATTCATGGATAAGTACCAGCATGATAAATTTCTTGAATAATTGAAGCACATCAATTTTAATTTAAGTATTCAGATTGAGATACAATGAATAATCCTTAATAATTTAATCATACAAATAATTTCAGATAAAATATCTATGCAGGATCATGAGAACCCAGAGCATATAGGAAAAGGTAATTACATCATGATGAGACTGATAGACTTAACTGAACAAAATATAACTGGGGAGTACAATGAGCCTATTTCTGATTCATACTTATCTAACCTCTTGGGATATTTCTTCTGAAAAGTAATTTGTTGATAGATTTGACTAAAGGAAAGGTTGTTGCATTGGCTCTGGCTATGTTCCTTTTGTCAGTAAATGATATAGAGTGATGTAAATGATATCAAAAACTAAGTTCATGAAGGTACAAATTTTCAATGAGTTGTTCATGTGGAAAGCTTCTGTCAGGAGTTAAAACTTGAAGAGAATCGAGTCATGATAATCAAAACTATGACAACCTATTATGCTTCTTATACGGCTATCAAGCCAAGTGGCAAATATGTTTTAAAATCTGTTTGTCCAGTTGTAGAGTGTACGATTATTCTGTTGATAAATTGAACAATGCCAGTACTCCAAACATGAGCAGAGAGAGCAGGCTTTAGGATCAAGGAGATCTACTCATTGATTTTTTTTTAATTGACAAAGTGTGAGTTAAGGAAACTTTTTAAAGCTGAAATGCTAGTATTTGATTTAAGCTATGGTAAAGTGATGTTGTCTTGAAATAACATAATTGCATAATCCCTTTATTCAAGATGGGAGGAAAGCAGAAATCAGGAAACTACCAGTCAATTAACTTAATGTCTGTCACAGAAAAAATACAGATAATCTGGGAAGAGTCAGCATTGTTTCATCAAAGAGAAATCAAGATTAATCAATGTATTGAAATTCTTCAAAAGAGAACATGAACTATAAATAAAGGGGAACCTATAGACATCCTGAACTTGGATTTCCAGAAGGCATTTGATAAGGTACCACATCAAAGGCTATTGAGAAAAATACAAGCATAGGGATAACATATTTGCATGAATAAAGAATTAGTTGGCTGGCAGAAAAGAGAAAGTCAACATAAATGTATCTTCGTCTGTTTGACAGAATGGATGATTGGAATCTTAAAGGGTTCTATACAATTTAAATCAATGACTGCAATAAAGGGAGTGATGGCTTGGGAGCTAAATTTGCACTTAACAACAATATAAGTAGAAATATAAATTGCGAAGAAGATATAAGGATGTTGTCCTTATATAGATATAAGGCCGATACAGATAGGTTGAGCGAGTAGACAAAAATTTGGGATGCCATATAATGTGAGAAAATGTGAAGTTATTCACTTTGATGGGAATAACAACAAAAACAGAGTACTACTTAAATGGAGCATGACTGCAGAATTCTGAGGCAGAAAGTGATTCAGGTGTCCTTGTCCGGAGTTATAGAAAGTTAGCACGCAGGGACAGTGTGTAGTCAAGAAGGCCAATGCAATGTTATCTTTTATTACAAGAGGAATTGAAAATGAAATTAGGAATGTTATACTTCAGTTATACACGACATTGGTGTGACCACACCTTGATAACTGTTATACAGGATATTAGTGAGGCTACATCTTGAATATTGTGTGAATTCTGGTCTCCTTATTTAAGGAAGGATGTAGGTGCATTGAAGGTAGTCCAGAGGACGTTTACTAAATTGATGCTTAGAATGAGTGGGCTGTCTTCTGAGAGTAGGTTGGACAGACTAGAGATGTTTCCACTGGAGTTTCGAAGAGTGAGAAGTGAATTGTTGTAAGTGTAAAAGATACTGAAATGTTTTGACAAGGTGGACACAGAAAGGATTTTCCTCTTGTGGGTTAATCCAGTACTAGGGGGCACAGTTGTAAAATTAAGGATCATTCTTTCTGAACAGAGTCAAGGAGAACTTTTTTTCTCTCTCAAAAGGTTTGGTACTTTCAGATATCCTTCCTCAGAAGCCAGTGGAGACAGAATCATTAAGTACTTTTAAATCAGAGGTGAATAGATTTTTGTTATGTAGGAAAAACAAAGTTTATTGAGAGCAGATGGGAATGTGGAATTCAAAGCAAATAGATGATTATGATTTTATCGAATTCCAGGGTTGAGGGCTGAATGGTCCACTTGTGCTTCTATTTCATATGTTTCCATAGCTTCTTGCGGAAATGCATAATTTATTTTCCATTTTCCATGTACCTCAAGATGTCTACAGAATGAGAACACAGCACATATTTTCAAAAGAAAAGATAGTGATATATTTGTGAAAGTCACAATTGTAAAAGAGGGCCATTTATTTTTGGTAAATTCATAAAGTATTCAGATTGGGATTTTGAAATTCTATAGCTTGATTCATTGAAAGAATTATCATTTTCAACCCAAGTTTCAAGTACTAAAAATGATTTGTTGATTCTATCATAGTGTTAGTTGTGTAGACAACTCTTTAGAACTGGCTGAAGGTGAATTAGGACACATTAACTTACTATGGTTTATAATGTAAACGTGGGGCTCAAAAACACTGCAGTTTATATTGTGAATTTTGAATACCAGGAACAAACTTTATATGTAATCCACTGAGCACTGTTAAATCTGAAAACGGAGTGCCAAAGAAAGTGAAACTCAACATGTCATTGCATCACACCTTCCTGCCTAACTGCGTAGAATAAGGCTCTGTTCAGAAGCTGTCAGTGTGGGAAACCTTATCATAGAATCCGGCATGAAAGCAGGCCTTTTGGGCCATCGAGTGCACACTGACCCTCCAAAGAGCATCCATCCAACCTACACCCACACTCTAACCCACACTCTAGCATTTCCCATAGCTAACTCACCTCTCCTGCACATCTCAGGACGTTATGGGCAATTTAGCATGGTCAATCCACCTAACTTGCATACCTTTGGACTATGGGGGAATCTGGAGCACTGCAAGGAAGCCCATGAAAACACTGGAAGAATATGCAAACTGCACACAGGCAGTCGAATCAAAACCAGGGTCCCAGAGCTGTGAGACAGCAGTGCTGCTTTGCTAACCACTGAGCCACCTGTATTACCTGTACTAGTTTCGTATTTTTCTGTAGATTATGAGTACAAAGTGCTGGGAGCGACATTTAAATATGATAATGAGAAGATATTATCACATATAGCACCTCGCGGGCCAACACTGCTCGCACTTTATTATCACAGTGCAAATTTCTTGACGAATAAGTAATTTTTATGAAATATATTTGCTGGTTATTACTGTAAGTTCCTGAGAGAACTGTTTCAATAAACATGAGAGGTTTATTTTGCTAACTTAATTTACCAAAACACTTCGATGCTTAAATATTTATACCAAATTGCCTTAAAGCTGAATTTGATTATGTTTCATTTTTAGGGATATTGTCTTTTGCTGAAGAAAAATTTGACATTAATACCATAAAAATGCATCTGGTTTTAACTCCACTCAGTCTCTATTGATTAGTAGTTTCAAGCTAAACATTGATAAATATTATTTATTAAATGTTCAGTTTCCAACTCAACTGAACTATAAAATGGTGGTCTCTGTGCAAACAGGTCTGTGTTACTCTTAACAATGATTAAGTCATTATCTTTGATAATAATAACCTTGCACCATAAAGTAAGAATTTTAACTTAAAAGTGAATCTGAAAGTAAATTCGCAGAGAAAGAAAATGTATTATAAGCATTGAAGGATAAATCAGAATAATGTAATTGTAAAAGGACATCTTTCAGAATTTGAGGGGTGTCTCTCAGTGTGGCTGACAAATGATAGCAATGTCATAACAGGTTCTATCCTCTGGCCAATTGTATACACCATGTACATATAGGACCAGTGGATCTGGAGTCAAATGTTCTTAATGATGGAGTGAAAGAATGAACAAAGGGAAAATTTAAAGGTACTCGAATAAGAAAAATAATAGCTGATTGAATCTAATAAGGTGGAACAGTTTGGTTAACAAATAAGTAACCATCAGTGTGCGTAATCCTTTGTTTTGAGGAGGGCAGTTAATGTGTCTGTACGTTCCTTCAATTCCAAAATAGTGCGCTCCCATGGATGAGGATATTCACCTTTCAGATTGAAATAGAAGGATCTTATTGAGTAAATTAAATGAAGTTTATTGATTACTCCAACCATTCGCACCCTACGTGAATATGGTCATTAATACAGAGACTGTTACAAACACACTAGGCCGAGTTCCATCTCTTACCAGCTCCTTCTTTACTCTGATCAAATCCCTGTGGTATCATCATAATGGGTGGTCCACACTACCCTCAATCAATTATTCACCATTTCAGATTTCTGGACAATAACATGGTCAGGGTCATGAGTTTCTGTCATATGCTTTCATGTGACTAAACAGACAGATTCTAGACCCAAGGGTCTTTGGGCACATGAGGCAAGATTTGCCCTGAGGTTGTTTGCCCTGAGCTTCTTTTTTGATCCTTCTGTACTGCTGCTGTTCTTCAGCATTTGAATTCAAAGCATAATGCAGCTTCATGGAAGAGTTGTCCACAGTTTTGAACCATTTGTAGCAAGTTCCTTTCAGTGTTGCCATGCTTCAGGGAACATTCCAAAATGTCATTTCAGCATTTTCTTTGTAGACAATTAATCACTTGAGAATTGAGAAACCAGAATCTTGATAGAGATGCTGTCAGCCATCATTGGAATTTAAATTTGCAGGAACTTTACCTGAATGCTTTTGGAGCTAGTTTCAAAGGCAGCATTAGCCTTTGCACATTGAATCTGCAGAACGTGGCAGAAGAATTCTTCTCTTGTGCTTATGTGTTGTCCCAAAATGGCAGCAAAGTTATTTCTCATTTCCTTCTCTTTTCTTTCTTTGTTTTTCTTTATCTCTTGGTGTTTCTTCACCTCCCCTGTAGTGGTGTCTTGGCTTCTTTATCTCTTGGTGTTTCTTCACCTCCCCTGTGGTGGTGTCTTGGCCTGGTCTCTCAGCGGCTCCTGGCAGATCTCAGTCTGGTCTCTGGGCGGTATGTCAGCCTGGTCTCGTGGCAATTCTTAGTAGTATCTCGGCTCTGTGTGTGCGTGGGTCCTGGCTCAGCATGTTCCCAAGACACCGGGGGAGATCAGAGGAGCTTCAGCAGCAGTGACAACACTGGGGCCCAACGTGGAAAGAGCAAATGATGAGCGAGTGCCCCTGGTATCTGCAGCGAAGACGCTGAGAACAGGTAGCTGAGGTCTCCCAGAGAATGAAACAAGCAGAGGACTCATCAAAAACTGTTGGACTTTTAACTTATTCCATTATTTTCCTAATTTTAAGTAAGAAATGTTCTAATATTAACTATTACCTTATTTCTTTGTTTTTCTACTTATTCTATGAAACAATACTTAACTGTGCAACTCCGTTTCTCTTACTACTTTGTCCCTAAGTCTTTTAATACCCAGGTATCTTGGTACCTAAAATGGTGTTTTTTGTGACAACATTATACCCTTTTCACTGTCCTCTTGAACATCTGTACTTGAGTACATGCGACTGTAAAATCTAAAAGCTAAATCACTGCAACGCAGGGCTGTAGCTACTCTGCACACTAGGGAATGGATTTCCAGGGAGTTGGATAAACTTTATAGAGAGGTGAAAACGGCAGCCTGGATCCAATTCTGGAATTCCCAAACCAATGCTGGGACATTTAAGCCTGCAGGCCGGCTAGGATGGTAACCCGCTCTTGAAATTCCCAATCTGGATAATTCGATTGTGGGCATTGAAATTCCCAATGATTCTACCTTGTCTCTCTCAAATTGCAGAATAAACTCAATCATATTATGATCACTGCCTCAAAAGGGTTCCTTCACCTTAAGCTCCCTTATCAAGTCTGCCTTATTACACATCACTAAATCCAGAATTGCCTGTTCCCTCATAGGCTCCACCACAAGCTGCTCCAAAAAGCCATCTCATAGACATTCCACAAATGCCTTTTCTTGCAGTCCATTACCTGATTTTCCCAGTCTATCTACATATTGAAATCCCCCATGATCACTGTAACTTTGCCATTCCTATATATATTTTCTATCTCCTGGTGTATATTGCGCCCCCAGCTCCTAACTACTATTTGGAAGCCTGCACAAAACTCCAATTATGGTTTTTCTCATCTTTGCAATTCCTCAATTCTACCCACACAGATTCTATACCATCTGGCCCTACTTTGGTTCTTGTGTTGATTTAATTTCATTTCTTACTAATAAGGCAACTCCACCCCTCCGCCCACTTGTCTATCTTTTCGATAGAATGTAAATCCTTGAATATTCAGCTCCCAATCCCGATTCCCTTGCGGCTATGTCTCCAAGATGCCCACTACATCATATCTGCCAATTTCAATCTGCGGCACAAGCCATTTACCTTATTCCTTATATTGTGTGCATTCAGATATAACAGCTTCAGTCCAGTTGCAGCATGCAAGAAGGTCATTTAAGAAATGCACAATAAATCTTTGCCCAGCCAGTAATGCCCACATCCCATGAATGAATAAAAAAAGCTGGAAATAATATGCCAACTTTGTGTAGTCCTTTATGCTCCTATTAATAAAGTCTGGGATACTGCAAGCTGTATACTTTATTATCCACCGTTTTCATATGTCCTTTAATGAGATGCTTATAAACAGCCAGGTTTCTCTACTCTTGCGTGCTGTTTTGACTTTTTAACTTATATTGTCTGTCCATGTTCTTCTTATGAAAATGAATAACTTCATATTTCTTTGTATTGAATGTCTTCTGCCACTGGTCCACTCATTTGAAAAATGAGCTGATATTCTTTTGATGTTCTAAACTGTCTATCTCACAGTTCACAATATCTCTGAGTTTTGTATTGTCTACTCATTTTGAAATTGTGTCCTGTTCACCATAGTCAGGAAAAGCAAGGGTCTCACACTGAATTCTGGGAAACTCTCTGATAATGTCTCTGTCTCCAGAGAAATATCCATAAACCATTGCTGTCTGTTTCCTGTCACTCACAAATTTTGTATTCATGTTGCTATTATGTCTTTTATACTATAAATTCTAACTTGTTTCACATGTTTGGTATGTGACATAGCACCTAGTGTCTTTGGAAGGCCATGTTCCCCACATCAAAAGTATTTCTCTCATCAACCTTCTCTATTGCCACTTTAAGAAACTTGAACAAGTTTGTTGGACATGATTTTCATTAAGAAATCTATGGTTGTTTGCTTTGCCCATTTGTGCATGTGTGACTATTAATTTTGTCCTGAATTATTATTCCTAGATTTTTCTCCATCACCGAAATAAAGCTAATTGGTTGAAAGTTGCTGGGTTTGAGTTTTCAAAGTGTTTTTTTAACAAGGGTGTAACATTTCCAATTCTCAAGTCTTCTGTTCTACACATGATTCTAAGGAAACCAAAAAATTATGGCAAGCACATCTACAATTCCCACCTTTACTTTCCTCAATATCTTTGAATGGATCTCAAGAAGGGCCATTTGGCCTGCTATGTTTCTGATTTTCTTTCTTGTCTCAGTGCATGGTCAATTTTGAGTACTGACAGCTATCGAATGCTGCCTTCTTATCATTTTAAACTCTTCTAGGGGCTAAATCTCTTCCTCTGTCACTATCACCTTGGTGGAATCTTCTTCTGCAGCAGAAACAAATAAAAAAAACATTAAAACATTCACTTAACACCTGAGCTATGCCCTGTCCATCCAGATATAAATCCACTTTTTCATCTCCATTTAACCTGGTTCTTCCTTTTACCTTTTTTTTTTACTATTTATTTCCCAATAGGAGATTTTAAAATTCTATTTCATAATGTCTACCAGTTTCTTGTCATACTCCTTCTTTGCTTTACTCATTCACTTCTTCATATTTGTTCTGAAACTTTCATATTCAGCCTGGTTCTCAACTGTATTTTCTACCTGATACCTGTTATAAGCACACTCTTTAAAAATCTTCATTTCCATCTCTTCCATCATTCAGAGAACGCTGGATTTATTTGCCAGATCTTTTCCTTTTTGAACCCCGATAGGACATCCTCTTTTTCCAATATTGTAACACTTTCCTTTACCAATTCCAAAGTTTTCCTCCATGTTCTTGCCTTCATATCTTTTAGCACACAATCCAGGAGATTTTAATACACAGTCCTGGCATTCTTTAGGCCATAAATATTATTACCTCAGTATCATAGTTTAATATGGCAATCTGTTCATTGACATGCATAGTAACCCTGATTTACACACCATTGGTGTCTCCCTTACACTCATCCACTTCTTAACTTTCTTTTCCCTATTCTAATGCCATCCGCCTTTCATAGTATTCTATTCACCTCAATATTCCCTCTTTCCTGGTTCCTACATTCCTGCTCACTTACTTTAAGTAGCACTAGCAATGGCACTGGAAAATCATCTTACATGGAATACAATCTCAGATGTATTTTGCTGAAACACGTTTAGTCTATGTAGAACTGAGCACCCAGAGCCAGTTCCAATGTCGCTGAAATCATAGAATCATAGGATATGGTAGAAACATATTCTATGAATCATAGAATCATACGATGATAACATAAGAACTCAGGTGGGGGAACAGTTCGTGACCTTGAAGGAGATTCAAACATTGAGATATCTCTCGCTGTTTCAGTACCAGTTTCTATCATGCTAATGTCACCTGTAACCAGTTGCTATCATGCAATAAACTGCATCTTGCCTTTTCTCACTAAACTAACAGGTGGCTCTCCTCTACCACATCAGACCAAGCAGGTGGCAGTAAATCTACCTGCTTGATTTTGCTATAAGGTGAGCTGTGGTGAGGATTTCATTTACAATATGGTGACCAGCAGGACATATTTTATTTGACAGCTGCAGGATTTCTTCAGATACAGTTTTAGAAATGATGTTCAAGCAGACAGTTAGCTACAGAAAGAACAGAGCATTTAAAAACCTGCAGAAGAGAAACTCACATCAAGATTCAACAAGGCAGAATCTACAGTGAATGGGAAAGAGTTCTTTTAGACGTGACAAGGGATACACAGTAGTGAGTGTGCTCAAGAAGTTTCATGTGGTTTGAATATCAGTCATGGCTGGACAGTTAAAGACTGGATCTTTACAGGTGTTATCATCCATAGAAGAATGGACTTGAATTCTGTTTCAATGCTATTATCTATTGGAGTATAAGATCAGGTGCCAATGTTCCACAGAAGTGAATCAAGATTCAAATAGAGAGCAAAGTGTTTGGAGGGTCCACGAGTAAAATAGAAATTCCTGGTGGCAAGAGAAAATGCTTTAAAAAGTCACAATTTTCAGCCTGGGAAAGCTCAAAGTAAACAAAGTATCTGCAGCACAGAGTCAAGAGTGTAGTGCTGGAAAGCAAGAGCAGGTCGGGCAGCATCCAAGGAGCAGGAGAATCGACGTTTTGGGCATAAGCCCTTCATGTGACTCTGAGCTCCAGCATCTTCAGTCCTTACTTTCTCCCAGGTACAGCACAGATCAAACATTGCAGCCATAGTGAGAGGGCATCAAGAGGCACAACTATCATAAAGAAGGTAACGAGCCACAGAAACAATTGAAAATGAGGTTACAGGCTGGGGATTATTGAAAAGCTAATAGTAAGGGCTAATTTTACAAGCAAAGTTCAATGCAAGCAGAAATTTAGGAGACTATTGAGGTTGCAGAAAAGGTGAGATGTCCAATACATAAACCGTGATAAAGTTGGGAAGCATTTATTTAAGTTGCACACAATGAGACTCAGCCAACAAAAGATCTTCCAGCAAAAGATTGTGAAGAAGCAGAGATTACTACTACTGCTACAAACTGTCCAAATCATCTCGGGTTGCTTATGGAGCCACAAAGGGCAGGATTAATTCAATATAGTTCTTGAGAGAAACAGGTTTTCTTTATTAAAGTTGCTATTCATCGAGTAACGTTTTAAGTGAACTCAAATCAGTTATTAAGACTGCAATTAGTGGCATTCAGCTAAAGAAGCTATGATAAAGGTGGGAATTTATCTTGCACAAGTTGGTAATCCTCCACTTTGACTGGAAACAGAATAGAAAAACCTTCCAGTTCATTGATATACAGTAGCAGCATTGTTTTACTGCTTTCTTTTCCTGAAGAAAAGAAAATGAATAATCACATTAGGATGACAAACTAACATTGCCAGGATGATTTAATCTCAGAACACTGAATTGAATATCTTGGGGGCGGTATGGTGGCTCAGTGGTTAGCACTGCTAACTCACAGTGTCAGGGACCTGGGCTCAATTCCAGCCTTGGGTGATTGTCTGTGTGGAGTTTGCACATTTTCCATGTGTCTGCGTGGGTTTCCTCCAGGTGCTCCAGTTTCCTCCCACAGTCCAAAGGTATCTAGGTTTGGTGAATTGGCCAAGCTAAATTGCTCATAGTGTTCCAGGATGTATAGGTTAGGTGCATTAGTCAGGGGTAAATGTACAGTAATGGGGTAGAAGAGTGAGTCTGGGTGGGTTGCTCTACACAGAGCAACAATAAGTCAAATAGTCACTCACACAAAGATGTTCATGAGGTAGAATAGGCTACAACAGCAGAAAACACCTATATATGATATAGACCTAACATTTCTGCAAATGTTATTTATATCAATGTGTATCTCATGAGTTTAACACTTACTTTAGGGGTAAACGTCATTGCATTATAATATTATGTACCGTGTTTGAAGGAACACTGTCTGTAGCCTACTGCAGTATAACAATATGATCCATTCATCAAAACTATGTGGTCACCATTCATTCTTTACTGTTTAATCTTGGAATGCCTCTCTAAAATTGTAACTTCATTTTTAAAATTGTATCTGATTCCATTAGTGTAACAGCCAATGATTTATGATTTGTAGAACTTTAAGAATACAGACTTCCAAGGAATTTATGTCTTTGCCAAATTCAGTCTTGCCTCAAATTGGGCCTTTTCGTGAGGTTTTCAATGGGTCAAACAGATCAGTTCAGAACTTACTGAAAAGACAATTTTCAGCAGTTGGAAAGTAGCAACCATCAGTTGTTACAATTGGACCAGTAGCTAACCAGAAGTAATGAAAAGAGGGAAAAGGTTCCATCCTGAAAGAAATGTTGTGTCAGTAAGCACTGAGGTATTAAACGTAGAAACAGAAGCAGGAGAAGGCTATTCAACAGTTTGAGTTTGTTTAGCTATTCAATATATTCATGCTGATCCTTTATCTCAATGCCATATTTCTGCTTTCTCATCATACCCTTTGACAGATTTAAAATCTAAAAAAAAATCCATCCCTTTCTTAAATGTTCTCAGGACTCATTCGGACTCTGAGTGCTCAGGGGAACAAGGAGGTACAATTGCTTGTTGAGGTCCATGCTTAGGATGAGTCCCGAGAGCTGTAAAGTATTGGATAAAGCTGCATGCCATTAATAGTTCAGTGTGCCTGAGAGTGATGTGGAGGGAACCCAGAGCAGTATTTGCTTTGTTCTTTGAAGAATTTGAACTCTGAGAACTAGAGGGCAATGTCAAGTTAGGTAGTAGAGTTTCTGGAATCCATCAGAACATAACCAATTGTTGGCACATCTACACAGAATAGTTTATGATGGAAATCTGAAGCTAGATGTTCATCAGTGAGGAATTGGAATGCTTTTTAAAGTTTTAATGAGCTTTGACAACCAGCACTGTTATTAATGTCTGGTGGGTTGAGCATGTTGAAGGTAGGGTGCAGTTGCTGAGCTATCCATTGGATCTGTCTTGACCACATTTAGTTTTTGATATGCTTTGCTGGATGTGGATTGAAAGATGCTGCTTCACCGGGGAGGTATGTTTGAGGCTTAACTTCTTGATGTCAGTTGCACCTATTGCTATCATGCTATAAAACATCTCTTATGATGTGAGACAAATGCCCCTTCTTGTTAAGACTCTAATATTGATAACAGCATTGATAATTAGATTGATCAGTAGATTTAGCAGAGGAGACTAGGAGGCATAAACAATCTCAACTACTAGCTGTACCTGGAGCCGAATATAGACTTTAATGTAACATCAGCAAGCTGATGGAGTGAGGTATTTTGCAGATTTTTTTGTTCATTCTCAGGTGAGAGTATCTCTGGCTAGGCCAGCATTTATTGCACATCACTAATTGCCCAGGGGGAAGTTAAGAGTCAACCCTATTACTTTGGGTCGAGAATCACATGTAGGCCAGATCAGGTAAGGATGACAGATTTCCTTCCCTGAAGAACATTAATGAGCCAGCTGGATGTTTCCAACAATCAACAGTGGTTTCATGGTCACCATTAGACTCCTAATTCCAGAGTTTCTCTGGATGCTGCCTGAGCTATAAGGAGAGACTGAATCAGCTGGGGCTATTTCCCCCGGGCTATTGGAGGCTGAGGGTGACCTTGTAGAGGTTTATGAAATCATGAGGGGCATGGATAGGGTGAATAGTCAAGGTCTCTTCCCCAGGGTAGGGGAGTCCAAAACTAGAGGACATAGGTATAGGGTGAGAGAGGAAAGACTTAAAAGGGCCCTGAGGGGCAATGTTTTCATACATAGGGTGATGCATGTATAGAATGTGCTGCCAGAGGAAGTGTTGGAGGCTGATGCAATTACAACATTTAAAAGGCATTTGATGGGTAAATGAAAAGGAAGGGATTCAAGGGATATGGGACAAAAGTTCATAAATGGGACTAAATTCATTTAGGATATCTGGTCTGCATGGACAAGTTGGACCGAAGGATCTGTTTCCCATGCTATATAGCTCTGTGACTGCATGACATGGGTGATTTTGATTTTCCCTATCTACATGAAAATTAAGTTGGTATAGGTGGTCATGAGTAAGAATTCATTGTGTCTTTGGGACTATTTCCTGGATCCAACCAGGGATCAGGCTATTTTGGATTTGGTGCTATGTCATGCAAAAAAATTGATAAATTATTTCTGAGTAAGAAATTCCCTAGTGAAGCAGTGACCATAACATGGTACAATTTAGCATTCAGTTTGAGAGTGAGAAACATGGGTTGGAAGAAAAACGTTTGAAACCTAAGTAAGAGTAATTAAAATGTGTTGCTGGAAAAGCGCAGCAGGTCAGGCAGCATCCAAGGAACAGGAGAATCGACGTTTCGGGCATAAGCCCTTCTTCAGGAATGAGGAAAGTGTGTCCAGCAGGCTAAGATGAAAGGTAGGGAGGAGGGACTTGGGGGAGGGGCTTTGGAAATGCAATAGGTGGAGGGAGGTCAAGGTGAGGGTGATAGGCCGGAGTGGGGTGGGGGCGGAGAGGTCAGGAAGAAGAATGCAGGTTAGGTAGGCGGGGCTACCAGGTCAGCTGAAAAAACAAACAGTTAAACAAGGGCAGAAATTGAAAATAGTGTATGAAACAGGCTGTCAGATAAAGTAGTAGAGATGGGTACAATTACAACATTTAAAAGACATCTGGATGGTATATGAATAAGAAAGATTCAGGAATGAGAATAGGTTAAATGCTAGCAAATGGAACTAGATCAGATTAGGATGACTAGTCAGCATGGATGGGTTGGATGAAGGGTCTGTTTCCATGCTGTATTGCTGTATGACTATGAATACCCTCAAATAAAGGGTAGACTTTTAATCGGATGCAGGATCAGATGAATCTTGAGGGTTTACTTGTAGTTTAAGGCAGCAGGGCAATTTGAGAAGTCAAGTTGTGAGAAACATTTGCACAATACTGAATTGACTTCAACTGGAGTATTCTGTACTGTTGTGGACACATTAGGAAGGATGGGAAACTTTAGAGATAGTGCAGAAAGGTTTATAAATGTCGTTCCAATGATGAGGGAATTCTATTACAATGATAGATTGGACAAACAATAGTTGTTTTCTTTGGAGAAAAGGAAGTTGAGAGAAAATTTGTTAGAAGTTTTCAAAATCCTGAGAGTAGATATCAAGAAAATATTCCCAATGATAGATGGGTTTAGAACTAGAAGACACCAATTTAATGCACAGGATTGGATTTCAGATCTAAATGGTATTGCCACAATGCGTGGTGGAGGTAGATTCAGCCCGAATATTAAAAGGGAATTGGTAAAACACCTGACAAGGAAAACATTTGCAGATAGTAGGAATAATGCATGGACTGTGACTAGTAAAGCTGCGTTTATAGAGAGTCAACAGTTTGCAAATTATTTTCTAGCATTACAACAGAGCTTTTGAAGTGTATCTTTTTTTATTATTTGAATCTGAACTTATTGGGTATTGTAATGCATTGTATTGTAATGGTGTAGCTAAACTAAACCTTTAGATGCCTTATTGCTGACACCATTCTGTATGAGCTAGCTGGACCCCTGCTTACCATTAGGTAGATTTGCTGCCACCATTTTCTTTTTAATGTTTGAACTAAAGGCCTTGCTCTCGAAATGTGGTTGAGAAAGGTTACTGGGTCCTCTAACAAGAATTCTTTTGCCTTAAATAAGATAAAATTTACTTTATGAAAGTAATGGGTTTCAAGTTATAAGTCTTTATTACAAAGACTTTAAGGAGACTGTGAGGACTGATCTATGTCCTTCCAGGCGACTGACTGGTGGGCGGCACAGTGGCACAGTGGTTAGCACTGCTGCCTCGCAGCGCCAGAGACCCGGGTTCAATTCCCGACTTAGGCGACTGACTGTGTGGAGTTTGCACGTTCTCCCCGTGTCTGCGTGGGTTTCCTCCGGGTGCTCCGGTTTCCTCCCACAGTCCAAAGATGTGCAGGTCAGGTGAATTGGCCATGCTAAATTGCCCGTAGTGTTAGGTATAGGGGTAAATGTAGGGGTATGGGTGGGTTGCGCTTCGGCGGGTCGGTGTGGACTTGTTGGGCCGAAGGGCCTGTTTCCATACTGTAATGTAATCTAATCTAATCTAAAAAAAAAATTCAGATCTGATTCTCCCCACTCTAGTTCTTCACCATTGATAATTTCAAAACTGTTAACTTATTCAACATCTCCAGCAGTCTGAGAGGCTCAGTGAGAAGTGGGATTTTCTGTCTACCAGGAAACAAGTTCCAAATGGACAGACATGTTTGTAACTTTAATTGAAGGAGATCAGCAAAAGATGGAGGAACGAAGAATATGGTAACACATGAAGATGATGTGTCCTACATTACCTGAGGACAAAAGATTTTGTTCCTAATTTATGCCATTTGAGTCTATCAGTTCAGCACAGTTTCTCATTCCTCCAGAGCCTCTGGGTTATTAATTTGGTTTCTCATATCTAATGCTGGGGGAACTGCTGTTCTCTCCAGTTAGATATTAACAAATAATAACTTTGTTACCTTTGTTACCCTTCTACATCTAACTGACACTGCTTCAGTCAACTTTACATAGAATTTGTCAATTTGCTGTTCCTTCATAAATTTACTCAATGGTAAAAAATGAAATGAATTTTCGTATTTATTTGTGAACAAAATTGCATGAAAATTTTCATTTTGACTGCCTTTTCATGGAGACACGGTAATCTGTAAAAAGCTTTTACCTAGTGTTTGTATGAAGCATTTTTGAATTAATATTCTGAGCAATGCCAAAGAAATAGAGTCACGTTTTTGTATTGGTCTTGGCAAACTATTAACTAACATATATTCTTGTTAAACTTTACCATACTAGTTTACAACCCTTCACATTAATGGATTTTGGTAAGACTCAAGACAAAAGAAATGAAGCAAACTAATTTAGATTTATCAAGAATAACTAAAACATGTACATCTTATTATGGTTTTGGCTTTACTTGTGATATTGCAGAAAGTTGGTTTATTGCAAATCTGCTTGTCAATAGATGTACTTTTGTTCCCTTCCACTTGGTTTTGTTAGAAATGACTGCTTGTTATAATCTGCAGCACAGCTAAGGCCTCATAATTCCTCCTGACAGCTTTCAATGTTTATTGATTCCAATGCAGCAAAGCCATTAAGGATTGGCAATTGTATCAAATTGAGATATAATTGATCAGGATCCATTGCTGTTCCTCTGCCTCCTGCCTATTTGAATCAGAAATGATTGCATCATTAATTCCATTCCCGCCTTCAAACGAAATTAAAGATCAATTTTGTTCTGCTCACTCCTATGCAGAGATTCTTAGCAATAGAAAAAACGATGGTTAAATCTTAGGAAGCTTGAGAACAGATCATATTGTAATTAATTTTCTCTGAACTAAATTGTTCAGTGGCTCTAAAACAGCAGTTTGGGAGTCACATGTGTTGGAAAATTTTCCATCAAAATAACATTGAAAATTTCCTGCTTTAAGTTAGTAGAATTAAAATTAAACAACTCCTTCAAAATCATTAGGCTTCTCTCTCTTCATACTTAAACCAAAATCCAAACAACTCAGCTGTAACTCCTTCGACATCTAAAATCTGTCTATCCATTTCTGGTCCTCATACTCTACTTTCATATCTTGTTGTGTTCTTCTCATGCAAATATCTTCCCTATTTCTTGCATACAGGAACAGAAATAGGTCATTCAGCATCTTATGTTTGTTCTACCATTCAATTTTAAGATGGCTAATATGGACATCAATGTCATTTACTGATTTCTGTAAATGTTGAAAAGAATGAAAAATGTTGGAGAAACTTAACAGATTTGGCACTGTCTGTGTAAAGAAACAGAATTAATAATTTGAGTCTGATGTGGCCATTTCTTCAATGTTGTTGGGTCAAAATCCCTTACAACATAGTGGTTGTACCTATCCGCCATACACTACAATAGTCCAATCACCATTAACTTCACAATGGGCAATAGACACTAGTCCAGTCAGCAGCTCTCACATCCCCCTGAATGAATTTAGAAAAGTGGATCCCTCAACACTATATCAAAAAATGAGCAGGGGAGTTATCACCAGTGTCCTATGTTTAGCTTATATTTACTTTTCAATCAACAATCACAAAAAAAACAAAGAGACCATTGAATGCAGGTTCATAGTTCCTTGAAAGTAGAGTCCTAGGTAGACAGGCTAGTGATGAAGGTGTTTACTCTACTTGCCTATATTGGTTCATGCATTGAGTATAGGAGTTGGCAGGTCAAGCTGTGGCTGTAAAGGAGATTGGTTAGGCCACTTTGGAATACTGCATTCAATTCTAGTCTCCCTGTTTACGAATGATGTTGAGAAGCTTGAAACAGTTCAGAAAAGATTTACAAGGATGTTGCCAGGATTGAAGGTTTGAGCTATAGGGAGAGGTTGAATAGGCTGTGGCCAGTTTCCCTGGAGAGTCGGAGGTTGAGGGGTGACCCTGTAGGGGTTTATAAAATCATAAGGGGCATGGATAGGGTGGATAGACAAAGTATTTTCCCTGGGGTGGGGGAGACCAAAACTAGAGGGCATAGGTATAAAGTGAGGGGGAAAGATTTAAAAGGGACCTTAGGGACAACTTTTTCACGCAGGTTGTAGTGCACGTATAGAATGTGCTGCCAGAGGAAGTGTTGGAGGCTGGTACAATTATGACATGTATAGCTCTATAAATAGGAAGAGTTGAGTGGGATATGGGCCAAATGCTGGCAAATTTATTTAGAATATCTGTTCGCCATGAATGAGTTGGACCGACATGTCTGTTTCTGTGCTGTACATATCTATTACTCTATGAATCTATATTGTCTCACCATTATGACATTGCTGCTTGTTGGTTTACTTTGTGCAGATTTGTTGCAATGCTACTTACATTAGAAAAGTTGCTACGTTTCAAACATGCTTTATTAACTGTAAAGCAACTTGGAAAGTGCCATGTTATGAAAGCATTGTATATATTCTTTATGATGGTACAGTATCAGTGGATTCACCTGAGCTGCAGATTATCCATGATCTCATTGAATGGAACTCAAGGAACTAAATGGTCTATTCCCCTCCCCATGTTCCTCCTATGGGGCCACCATTATTACCTCAGAAGCAAAATGTTTTATACGTTTATAAAAATATTTAACTTTATATGGAATGTGCCGAAGTGTTACTGAACAAAGAGACCTTGGAGTGCAGGTTCATAGCTCCTTGAAGTTGGAGACACGGGTAGATAGGGTAGTGAAGAAAGCATTTAGTATGCTTTCCTTTATTGGTCAGCGTATTGAGTACAGGAGTTGGGGGGTCATGTTACAGCTGTACAGGACATTGGTTAGGCCACTGTTGAAATATTGCATGCAGTTCTGGTCTCCTTCCTATCGGAAAGATGTTGTGAAACCTGAAAGGGTTCAGAAAAGATTTACAAGGATGTTGCCAGGGTTGGAGGATTTGAGCTATAGGGAAAGGTTGAATAGGATAGAGCTATTTTCCTTGGAGCATCAGAGGCTGAGGGGTGACCTTATAGACGTTTATAAAATCATGAGGAGCTTGGATAGGATAAATAGACAATGTCTTTTCCCTGGTGTGGGAGAGTCCAGAGGGCATAATGTTAGGGTGAGAGGGGAAAGATATAAAAGAGACCTAAGGGACAACCTTTTCATGCAAAGGGTGGTACATGTATGGAATGTGCTGTCAGAGGAAGTGGTGGAGGCAGGTGCAATTGCAACATTTAGATTACTTACAGTGTGGAAACAGGCCCTTCGGCCCAACAAGTCCACACCGCCCCGCCGAAGCGCAACCCATCCATACCCCTACATTTACCCCTTACCTAACACTACGGGCAATTTAGCATGGCCAATTTACCTGACCTGCACATCTTTGGACTGTGGGAGGAAACCTGAGCACCCGGAGGAAACCCATGCAGACACGGGCAGAACGTGCAAACTCCACACAGTCAGTCGCCTGAGGCAGGAATTGAACCCGGGTCTCTGGCGCTGTGAGGCAGCAATGCTAACCACTGTGCCACCGTGCCGCCCACAAAGGCATCTGGATGGGTATATTAATAGGAAGGGTTTAGATGGATTTGGGCCGTGTGCTGGCAGGTGGGACTAGATGGATATCTGGTCGGCATGGACGAGTTGAACCAAAGGATCTGTTTCCGTTCTGTACATCCCTATGATTCTATTAGTTCATGATTAGTTATATTGTTGTTTCTTGCTCACCCCAGACACACCTGATAAGTAAGGAGTGCCACACACTGAAAATATGATGTGATCTTTAATAGTTAACAGTTTTGTTTTCTCATTGCTGCTCCCATTTAGAAAAGTTTAAATAGAGCACTCTTGTGGTGCAGTGGTAGCATCCCTTCTCCTGGACTGGGAGGCCTGGGTTCAAGGACAACCTGCTCCAGAGGTGTTAACCTTCCTAGAATGTGCTCATGGGAAATTAGAGGTCTCAGTGGATGAATTTGTTAGCTTTCTCTTGGTATCCTTTTTCTAAGTCAAACATGTGACCATGATATTCAATGAAATATAGATGCTAATATACAGCCCATAATATATGGGTCGACTCTGAACTGCCCATTGGCAATTAGAAATGCATAAAAGTGCTGGCTAAGCCAGTGACACCCTCATCCTGTGAATGAATAAACAAGCAAAAAAAAATTGCCTTGATCAATATTTGTGGGTGAATGTTTCTGAGAATGTTAACAATGTGAAGTGCGTGCTGGCCTGTGCAAAGGGAGTAGTGCTACTTAAACTAGGATGTATTTGTCACTAAACCCTGTATGAGAAATAGATGAAATCAGAGATTTCATCCAATTGGCATTATTAAAAGTTATAGTGGGCTTTTCAAACCTTGTCAGGCATCCTCCTGAATTGAATGGTAATCATGGAGGGTTGAACTAGGATATGCTGACCTAGCCTATACTATATCAGTTCAGATCATTCCAGGATGATCCAGCTATTTATTCTGAACACGACCTGCCTCAGCTTTGTAAACTCCTGCTGCCAGGATGAAGACCTTTCACATAATCTCATGGGCAGCTATTTTTCCAGCACAGCAAAAAATGTAAGCATTACCTGCCTCTTTAAGCTGCAGTAGCAGTGGTAAACCGATGAGCTCATAATGTTCGAGGTTTTCAATACCAGGGACTGGAGTACAGCATCTAATTTAAGTTGGACCTAAAATTATTAAAGTGGTAATTTTGGAGTAGAAGTTAAGAAAAAAAAACTGAAGATGCTCACTCACCTTTGTATGATTCACTAGACAGTATTATGATTCGGTCTGAGCTTCATTTCGATATTGGTAACACTCACTTTGATGTCAAAGTCATCATTCATGAAAATAATTTGATATAATGAGTAGAACATTTATGATAAACATTGATATGAACCAGATCTGCTTATTTCACAATTATTTCAAAGTTATACATAATATTTGTATGAAATGCACCCATTTACACAAAAAAAAGGTGATGTGATGAGAGATGACAGATACAGATATGGGTTCCAACATGATGTACACTTACTGGTTACAGCTGAATCTTAGGCAGTTTTTCCAAGTGTCCCTAAACCTTTTCATAGTTAATTTCCTTCATTAAAGCTAAACTCAGAAGCACTCCAATTTCTGCTTGTTCTATCTGTCTGTATCTGATGTTATGGAATCTGACTGCTTCAAATGAATGATGATGCTTGTGAATGCGATAGGTGAAGGATTACATAAATAAGAACATTACATTTATGGCTATTGTACTCTCTGATTTTTTTATAAACAGCTAAATAAAGGCAATAACATAATATGCAGTAGCTAATATTACACTTTTATCAAGCATATTGATGCAATAATCTGTGTCATTGCGTGATCCAGCTTTACATTTAAATTCTCATCTCAGTAATAAAATACCTATTCAAATTTTAGTCTGGCTCAGTGTCATAAAAATCACTAAGCTTAGAACTGTCTGAAATTCAGATCTGAGATGTCACTATAGACACTTACTACAGATATTGAAATTGAAACCATCTAAGAGCATTGGAGTGCAGAAAGGTAAAGCAAGTAATTATCTTGACTTTGATTGGCAGTGTATCTTGGGGGATAGCAAGCTGCCCATTATATATCACTCCAGTTTCATTGAAGTCAGAATTATAATAACTAGAACAATGAATACATTTAGCACCTTTAACATAGTAAATTGTCTCAAGGAACTTCACTGGAATATAATGATCAGAAATTAACAATGGAACAAATAACATAAGGACAGGTGAACAGCTGTTTGGTTAAACAGTAAGGTTGGGAGCAGTCTTAAGAGAGAACAAAGAGATACAAAGACAACAAGTTTTCAGGGAGATTGCTAGGGCACAGCCATTAATGGTTTCTACAAAAAACAAGTGTTTCCTCAGGGATCAGAGTTGGGAACATATGGTTTGATTTGAATGTGCGATCAGGAGTTTTACAATGAAGGAATTGAGTGCTAGGATAGTCAATTCTGAAACTATTAAATGCAAAGGGCCAAAGACAAGAGGAGAGCCATGTGATACTAGAGCTTGAAGTAGACATTTTTTGTGATGGAGAAAATTTGGGGTCAGATACTCTGTTCCACTCCAGTATATATCTTATATGTTTCACAGTCTTCCATTGCCATTAAGCAAGCTTTAAGCTAGCTGACCAACTGTTTTCAATACTGAGTGCAGAAGAACATGCCAGATTTAGGACAAGATGTACCTTAGAAAAATGAAGAGTCAAATTGGTGAAGCTACAAAAATGGCCACTCACATGCTGAATACGAAAAACAGCATGATATAGTCCAAGCTAAATCCTATGAACAATGGCTCAACCTCAAAACTCCGCAGTTCTATCAAATCCAAACACAAATGATGATTGACAATTAACGAACTAATGGAACTAATGTTTTGCAAACATCTTGATTGTCAATTATCACTGAGGTCAGCACATGAGTGAAGTATTGGCAACCAGTTACAGTTAGAAGAAAGTGGATGATCCATGTTGGCTTCCTTTTGAAGTTGCCAGCATCATTGATGCCATTATCCAGAAAACTCAATTCATCCCATGTGATATCAAGAAAGAAATAGAGGCATTGGATGCTGTAAAGCCAATAGAACCTGGCAACATCCTGGCTGCAGAACTGGAAACATGAATTCTACAACTAGCCACATCACCAGTCAAGCTTTTCCAGTACAACGTAACGTTGGTATCTAATTGTACAGGTATAAAAAGGAAGAAAAATCCAGTCCATCCTGTTGCATTCTTGTGTTCTATTCCTTAACAAACAATTCCTACTCTTTTTTTCCAGCATTGATGGCTAAATGTGCCCAATTTACTTGAATATCTCAAACAGATTTATTTAAATTGCAAATCAATATCTTGTCACTAAAGAGCAACTTCAGTACACTTCCTTAGTTTAACACACTGCTAATTGAAGTCCTCAGTGTTGTTGATCATGTTGTTTCATTACCAGACTCCATTCTTGAACAGCAACACTACATTCCTTTCATGCACTGAACTGAAACTATGCACACATTAGGTTGTTACAAAAAAATTGACATAGAAGCAAGAATTAGAATACTTATGGCCTTAGAAGTCTACATAGCATATAGTGGTTTGACCATTCTCTAATGGTATGACATTCTGGAGCTGGACCTGATTGTTTTACTGGTTTACTTAATTTTTATGTGCACTTGTTCCTTGTGAGCTATTACAGTGTTTAATGTTGCCCATATGATCTTCCACACTTTAAATGTCTGAACATACCTTTGTGTGCATTCTATACACAGTTGGAGCATCATAGAGTTACTTGCTTGGCTTCTGTTTCTCAATTTTGTCACATTTGGGGTTGTGACTTTGTAGGATCCATGATTCGGAGATGCCGGTGTTGGACTGGGGTGTACAAAGTTAAAAATCGCACAACACCAGGTTATAATCCAACAGGTTTAATTGGAAGCACACTAGCTTTCGGAGCAACGCTCCTTCATTAGGTGATTGTGGAGGGCTCGAACGTAACACAGAATTTATAGTAAAAATTTGCAGTGTGATGTAACTGAAATTATACATTGAAGAATTGATTGTCTGTTAAGCCTTTCATCTGTTAGAATATAGTGATAGTTTCACTTCTTTCATGTGTAAATTACAAAACCGTTTTTTTTAAAGTTGCATTCTCGGGTTAGCTGTTAACAATGGTGATGGCTAGACAATATGTTGAAGGTGTTGTGCCCCTTGTGTTCTCTGTCTATGACCTGATGTTTAGATTGATTCTAATCTAAAAAGTGAGATAACAGAGTTTTACATAAATTCATGGTGGGGAACACTTCAGTGGTCCAGGATATTCAGCCTCGGACCTTCGGGTGACCATCCTCCAAGGTGGACTTCGGGACAGGCAGCAGAGGAAAGTGGCCGAGCAGATGCTGATAGCTAAGTTCGGTACCCATAGGGAGGGCCTCAACCGGGACCTTGGGTTCATGTCACATTGCAGGTGATCACCATTACACTACACACACACACAGAGATATTCCTACACACACACACACACTCTCACATACACACGGATACAGGTACACACAGACTCGCACACAGACACCACACACACCCTTATAGACACACACACTCCCACACATGCATCCCCTCACAGACTTAAGACACTCTGCACTCACTACATACACACACACACATACTTTCTCACACTCACAACCCCCACCCCAGACAGACAGACAAAGACCCACATGCACACATATATTTTGTGTGGTGAATTCTTTTGTACTTGCAGAGTTACATTGCACTTTGCTCAAAAACTGCATACATTCATGTTGAACTCTGAGCTCAAAAACTGCATGAATTTATGTAAAACTCTGTTATCTCACTTTTTAGATCAGAATCAATCTAAACATCAGGTCATAGAGAGAGAACACAGGGGGCTAACACCTTCAACATATTGTCTAGCTATCACCATTGTTAACAGCTAACCCGAGAATGCAACTTTTTAAAAAAGGTTTTTGATTTACACATGAAAGAAGTGAAACTATCACTGTATTCTAACAGATGAAAGGCTTAACAGACAATCAATTCTTCAATGTATAATTTCAGTTACATCACACTGCAAATTTTTGCTATAAATTCTGTGTTACGATCGAGCCCTCCACAATCACCTGATGAAGGAGCGTCGCTCCGAAAGCTAGTGTGCTTCCAATTAAACCTGTTGGACTATAACCTGGTGTTGTATGATTTTTAACTTTGTAGGATCCAGGCTTACTACACAATTTGCATACCACTGCAGGGAATCAGATTTATTGGGTTGATTTATGGCACTGACCTTCCCTCCTATGCAGCTCTACAGCTGAATTGAATCTAATTGAATTGAATTGTATTTATTGTCATGTGTACTGAGGCACAGTGAAAAGCTTTGTCATGCGAGCAATACAGACAGATCACAGAGTTAAGTAGCATAGATAAGTAAATAGTAGGTAAACAGTGGCAAAAACAAAACCACAGGTACAGATGAATGTTAAGAGTTTGTGGGTCCATTCAATATTCTAACAACAGTAGGGTAGAAACTGTTTTGAAACCAGCCGGTGTGTGTGTTCAGGCTTCTGTACCTTCTCACCGATGGTAGAGGTTGTAGAAAAACATTGCCAGAGTGGGATGGATCTTTGAGGCGGTCTTTCCTTGGCAGCGGGCCTGGTAGATGGATTCTATAGATGGGAGGTTGACCTTTGTGATTGTCTGGGCCGAGTTCACCACTCTCTGTAATCGTCTCTGATCTTGAGTGGTACAGTTGCCATACCAGGTAGTGATACATCCAGACAGAATGCTCTTGATGGCACACCTATAAAAGTTGATAAGGGGATTTGCCATCATGCCAAATTTTCCTCAGCTGCCTGAGGAAGAAGAGACATTGTTGGGCCTTTGTAACCAGTGCATTTACATGAAGAGTCCAAGAAAGCTTGTTGTGGATGACCACTCCCAGGAGCTTGACACTCTTCACTCCTTCCACCTCTGTACTGTTAATGTGTAGGGGGGCATGAGTAACATCCCGCCAAAAGTCAATAATAAGTTCTTTGGTTTTGCCAGCATTGAGAGCTGAGTTGTTCTCAGTGCACCATTTTTTCAGGTCTTCCACCTCCCGTCTGTAGAATGTTTTGTCGCTATTTGAGATTCGACTGACTATGGTGGCCTCATCAGCAAACTTGTAAATGGCATTCGTCTGGTATTTGGTGATGCAGTCATGGGTATGCAGTGATTTGCATGTCAGAAAGGACCAGTTACATTTACCCTTGGTTTTCCTATATTTCTGAGAACCTTGACAGTTGATGACTTGGCGAGGTTCCTTTAGCTTCCAAACATAATCTCCTTTTGTGATGATGATCCCATATTTAGGGGTGTAATATTTAGTTGTAGCACAACAATATAGAGATTCTATTTTGTCACCTTAAAGTTCATGATAAGCTTTGACAATGTGAATCATTCACATGGTGAAACCATTGGATCTGGGATAAGATGGTGAGGTTCTCGCATGGTTTATGCCCCATTTGCCAAATGTTCATCAAAGATCTGTTTTGTATATCTTGGCCCATTATCAGATATAATCTCTTCAGATATACTGAACAGACTGCATATTCTACAAGTTGTGTCTGCCAAACATGCAATTGAAATGTCCTTTATCTGACATCTATAAATTTGTAGTATTGGTTGGTAAATAGGAGAAAATACTTGCCATTATGACAAATAACTCTATTGCTATGTTGGATCGAGGGACTGATGGAATCTCATGAAGCTGTAGAGGCTAAATGTACTGTTGTGAATGGTCACTTTGTCACATTTCACACAAACTGGCTTCTCAATGTCATTATTAATCCCTGGCTAATACTCCATGCTGAGCATTTTGTTCACTCTGTACTGCTATGTCCTTGATGTGGCTGTGATAATGTGTCCTAGTGAAGAGCTTTATGTAAATATATTTCAATGTCTTAAAAGTTATGGCACCTGAGATTGCTATTTCATCTCTATCTAACCAAAAACATCTGAGAGTGCCTGACCAGAAGGCCTGGGTTCAAATCACATCTGTTTCACAGGTATGTAATAGCATCTCTGAACATGTTGATTAGAAAATGTCTAGGTGGCAAATTCTAAAGTTTATTTTTAGTTAATGCTATTTCTTCAGCATTTCTTTTGGCTTAGCAGGATCTCTCTAGTCCTCTAGAGATAGTATTCGCTTTATGAAGTCTATCATTTTGAATGGTTTTCAAAACCCCACACTAGTGAATTCTAATTTAATCAAAGACAGATATCTCTGATGGTGACCATAAAAACCCATCTCATTCAACAGTGCTAGCATTACATGACCTGAGTCTTGGCACAAATCAATCTACTTAACTCCAAAAGTCATTCAGTTCTCAAAAAGGAGTTTAACCACTACTTTCTCTTCCATATAAATATTGACATTAACAGTGATATTCGCAATCTGTGAATGTGTAAGAACAAAAACATAATGCAATTTACACAATGTAATGAGTGTCTCCAATAAGAGGGCACTTAACCATCTCCTTTATATAAAAAGCACAAATTCCTCTGTGATGACTATCCTGTAGGATAAAATTGAACAGGTATTGAATTTGACTAGCCATGCATATACTTCAGCTACCTGAGATGACTGAGCATTCTGTGATTAGTGACTCATCTTATGAAGTATCTAAACACTTTTCACTACCTAAGAAGTGAAAAGCCTATTAGTAAAGTAATACTCTTCACTTGCCTGGATGAATTGGGAGAATTATAAACTGCAAGGAGGACAATGTGGAACTCCAAAAGAACATTGACAATTTGGTGGAATAGACAGACAGGTGGCAGATGAGTTTCAATGTAGACAAGTGTGAGGTGAGGCGCTTTGGTTGGAAGAACATTTAAAAGACAATATCAAACCGAAGATATAATTCCAAAGGGGTATGGTACAGAGGGACGTGGGTGCATATGTGCAGAGGTCATTGAGGTGGCAGGACAAATAGAGAGAACAGTTAATAAAGCATAAAGTATTCATCGCTTTACTAATTGGTACAAAGAGTATAAGGGCAAGGAGGTGATGTCGAACATGTACAAGACACTTACTGACCTCAACTGTAGTATTTGTGTCCAGTTGTAGATGCACATTATATGGAAGGTGGAGGCATTAGAAAGAGCAATTTACAAGAATGGTTCCAGGAACTAGAAACTTCAGTTTTGAGGAAACATTGAATAAATTGGAACAGTTCTTCATTGAGAAAAGGAAATTGAGGGGACATTTGCATGAGGTTTTCTACATCATGAGTGGGTTGGATGGCGTAGATAGAAAGAAGTCATTCCTGCTTCTAAAAAAAAGAGGAATGAGAGGACATAGATTTAAAGGGATGTGCAAATGAAACAAGGATTACTGGAGAAGAAAAGCTGTTTCACTTAATGAGTAGTCAGAGTACAGAATGCATTGCTTGGAGATGTTGTTGAGGGACTTTCAACTGAGGCATTCAAAAGGGCATTGGTTCATCATTTGGATAGAAATAATGTGTAATAATATGGAGAAAAGGCAGCAGAATAGCACAAGGTAATGAGACTCATTTGAAGAGCTGGTGATTCTGGATAGGAGCGAGAGTAGCAGGATAGTTGTTATGGGGGACTTTAATTTTCAAGTACTGACTGGAAATACCATAGTTCAAGTACTTTAGATGGGTCAGTCTTTGTCCAATGTGTGCAGGAGGGTTTCCTAACATAGTATGTAGACAGGCCATTAGGGGACGAGGCCACATTGCATTTGGTACTAGGTAATGAACGTAGCACATAGGTAGGTCAGCACTTTGGTGATAGCGATCACAATTTGGTTATGTTTACTTTAAAGATGAAAAGAGATAGGTATATACCATAGGGAAAGAGTCATAGATGGGAGAAAAGCAATTATGATGTGATTAGGCAAGATTTAGGATGCATAGGATGGGGAAGGAAACTGCAGGAGCTGGGCACAGTTGAACTGTGGAGCTTATTCAAGGAACAGCCACTGCGTTTGGGTGCTTGAGAGTTACAAGTTAGCCAGGAAACACCTAAAGAGAGAGCTAAGAAGAGCCAGGAGGGGATATGAGAAGTCGTTGGCAGATAGGATCGAGGAAAACCCTAAAGCTTTCTGTAGGTATATCAGGAATAAAATAATGACTACAGTAAGATTAGGGCTAATCAAGGACAGTAGTGGGAAGTTGTGCATGGAGTCCGAGGAAATGGGGAAGTGCTAAATTAATATTTTTCGTCGGTATTCATACAGGAAAAAGACAATGTTGTCGAGCAGAATACTGACATACAGACTACTAGACTCAACAGGATTGAGATTCACAGGAGGAGGTGTCAGCAATTCTGGAAAGTGTGAAAATAGATAAATACCACGGGCCAGTTGGGATTTATCCTAGGATTCTCTGGGAAGCCAGGGAGGAGATTGCAGAGCCTTTGGCTTTGATCTTTATGGAGAAAGTGAGGTCTGCAGATGCTGGAGATCAAAGTTGAAACTTTATTGCTGGAACAGCACAGCAGGTCAGGCAGCATCCAGGGAACAGGAGATTCGACGTTTCGGGCACAGGCCCTTCTTCAGGAATGAGCAGAGAGACGTTTCAGGCACAGGCCCTTCCCGAAACGTCGAATCTCCTGTTCCCTGGATGCTGCCTGACCTGCTGTGCTGTTCCAGCAATAAAGTTTCAACTTTGATCTTTATGTCCTCATTCTCTACAGGAATAGTACCAGAAGACTGGGAGGTAACAAATGTTGATTCTCATTCAAGGAGGGGAATAGAGACAACCCTGGTAATTATAGACCAGTGAGCCTTTGGTTGTGGGTAAAATGTTGGAAAAAGTTATAAGAGTTTGGATTTATAATCATCTAGAAAGGAATATGTTGATTAGGGATAGTCAATACAGTTTTGTGAAGGATAGGTCATGCCTCGCAAACCTTATTGAGTTCTTTGAGATGGTGACCAAACAGGTGGATGAAGGTAAAGGGGTTGCTGTGGTGTATATAGATTTCAGTAAAATGTTTGATAAGGTTCGCTACGGTAGACTATTGCACAAAATATGGAGGCAAGGGAATGAGGTGATTTACCGGTTTGGATCAGAAATTGGCTAGCTGCAAGAAGATGGTTGATGGGAAATGTTCATCCTGGAGTTCAGTTACTAGTGATGTACTGCAAGGATCTGTTTTAGGGCCACTGCTGTTGTCATTTTTATATATGAGCTGGACGAGGGTGTAGAAGGATGTGTTAGTAAATTTGCAGATGACACTAAGTTCGGTGGGGTTATGGATAGTGCCGAAGGATGTTGCAGGTTACAGATGGATGTAGGTAAGCTGCAGTGCTGGGCTGAGAGATGGCAAATGGAGTTTAATGCGGAAAAATGTGAGGTGATTCACTTTGGAAGGAGCAACAGGAATAAAGAATATTGGGCTAATGGTAAGATTCTTGGCAGTATAGATGAACAGAGAGATCTTAGGCTCCATGTACATAGATCCCTGAAAGTTGCCACCCAGGTTGATAGGGTTGTTAAAAAGGCATACATAGAACATATTACATAGAACAGTACAAGCCTTTTGGCCCTTGATGTTGAGCCGACCTGTGGAACCAATCTGAAGCCTATCTATCCTACACTATTCCATTTTCATCTAAATGTTTATTCAATGACCATTTAAATGCCCTTAAACTTGGCGAGTCTACTACTGTTGCAGATAGGTTGATAGGTTTGTTAAGAAGGCATATGGTCTTTTGGCTTTTATTGATAGAGTGATTGAGTTTCAGAGCCACGAAGAAACGCTGCAGCTGTATAAAACTCTGATGTGGCCGCACTTGGAGTATTGCATACAGTTCTGGTCACTGCATTATAGGAACAATGTGGAAGCATTGGAAAGGGTTCAGCGGAGATTTATTAGGATGTTGCCTGGTATGGAAGGAAGGTCTTACCAGGAACGTTTGGGAACTTGAGGCTGTTTTCATTCAAGAGAAGAAGCTTGAAAGGTGACTTAATTGAGACATATAAGATAATTAGAAGGTTAGATAGGGTGGACAGTGAGAGCATTTTTCCTCAGATGGTGATGACTAGCATAAGGGGACATAGCTTTACATTGAGGGGTGATAGATATAGGATGGATGTGAGAGGTAGTTTCTTTACTCAGTGAGTCATAGGGACGTGGAACACATTGTCTGCAACAGTAGTAGACTCACCAACTTTAGGGCATTTAAATGGTCATTGGATAAACATGTGGATGAAAATAGAATAGTATAGGTTAGATGGGCTTCACATCGGTTTCACAGGTTGGTGCAACTTTGAGGGCTGAAGGGCCTGTACTGCACTGTAATGTTCTATGTTCTATGTTCTGTGGTGCAGGGCATAATGGGCCTAATGACTTCCTTTTATGCCGTAACAATTTTGTGATTCTGTGATGCTTCAAAAACACCCAAGAAACTTGATATCATTTAGGACAGTGCAATCCAATTGATTGGCACCCTTTCATCACTCAAACATTAATTCTCTTTTACCCTCTTGCCCTCTGTGATTATGTGTCATCTACAATGTGATGTAGAACCTTGCCAAGGATCCTTCAACAGTACCTTCTAAACCAATGACCTCTGTTATCTAAAATGACAAAGGCAACAGGAACATGCAATCACAAAGGCCTGCAAGGTCCCTTCTAAGAAAGACACTAATCCTAACTGAACAATGAGCGGAGTTCAAATTGAAGTAATCAAGATGATAAAAGGTGTGGATAAAATAGACATGGAGTGGGTGCATTCTCTTGTGGGGCATTCTAGGATCAGAGGTCATAGCCTGAGGATAAGGGGTAGCAAATTTCAAACAGAGTTAAGGAGAAACTACTTCTCCCAAAGGGTTGTGAATCTGTGGAACTCACTACCACAAAGTGTGGTGGATGCTGGGACAGTAAGTAAATTTAAGGAGGAGCTCGACAGATTTTTAATTGGTAATGGTTGAAGGGATATGGAGAGAAGGCAGGAAAATGGGAGTGAGGAGCATGTAATCCATGATCAAATGGTGAAGCAGATTCAATGGGCAAAATGGCCTAATTCTGCTTCTATACCTTATGAACTGATGAACTTATATCTCAGTTGTGTCATTGTCCCTATATTGAAACCCTGGTCCTCTCTCTCAAATGGAACTGAGGAAACTCCAATAGCGAGTGTTGAACTGTAGCAGTTCAAGAATTCAGCTTACCACCTTCTTATTGTCAGTTAGTGGTGGGTAACAAATTCTGTCCTTGCTGTTAATGCCCACATCCCAAACTCCAGTGAGTGAAAATGATGGTTCCCATGCAACAAACCAAATTTGAAAAAAGGGAATGATGGATGTGAACAACATCCTCATTCTTAAACTCGATAAAAATACATACTTCCCAAAAGTCGCACACTCAAGTTGTGAACTATTTGGTTCAGCCTGGTCAATGAGGGGAATACAAATGCCCTCAGTGTAGATATGTTTGTATACATGTGTATTGGGATGGCATAAGAGTAAATAAATAGCATTCTCATGACCTCTAGGATTTCAGCTTTAAGTTTTACATCTCAGCTATGTGTAATATAAAAGAGTTTTCACAAATTATACATCAATTCTCAGAACTGATTAAATTAAAATATACTTATCTAACAACAATTGAAGCCATTTTCAGCTTTAATTAGCAGAATGAAGCAATAGGCGATGAAGAAACAGAGGCTGATACTGTTTTGTGACTATTATCATGAACGCCCATGGGCAACAATTCAATGTTTAAATTAAATCAGTTTCATCATCTTTCACCAGCTGCATGTTTGAAGTGTGAGAGACAGAGAAATGGAGATGCTCATTTACAGATAATAGTGACACCTACTGTACTATTATAATAATGAAACTTTTTAGTTCAAAGTCAAACTGCTCTGGTGGTTAAGTCTTCTAACAATAAATGCGTAACAAGGTACAACATAATATAAGACAACACAATATTCATGTAAAAACAAAAGAATGGAGTTCAAATATCCCCCAAATGTCGTACATTGTCTGAACCCTTCAGAGAATAAGTAGATTTACTTGTGCAGCACAATGTTATGTTGAGATTTCATATTGGTTTCATTTACAAAATATGACTGAAAGCAAAAAAAAAACTATCACAAATTTGTCCTTGGGACATACAGAGTTACGACTATCATTGTGTTATAGCATTGAATTATGGAGATTCAATAAATTTTGTCTGACAAGCAAAATAAACTTTTGGTCAGAATAGCACATTAACTTAGAACAAAATGAAGAATCATAAATTTGAATAAATACCAATGCATCTGATTGCGAAAATTGACTTCTTTTTGTAGTTAACTTCCATTTAGGTTGACTTTTCTGAGAGTACATTGCCAGTAGGAAAACTGCCTTTCTGTCATGTTGGGAAATGATGTTGGAGCTGCTTGACGATTTCCTGGCTTACATAGCCAGTGGCCAAATCTGTTAAATACTATAGCAAGCTTATGAAATTAATACCTTTAGCACATGCTCTCACTTGAATAGCTTTCTTTGTGTTTTTTTTTATTTTCAGGTATCTACAGATTCAATGGCTACTTCCATGTTTAAATGTTCTTACAGCATCAAACAGGATATATGTATTCTCTATCCTACCTGTATTCAACCACATCAATTATCCCAATTAATAGATCCTGAAAATACAAGGAAGGAGAAATTAGTTGTCAAAATATACTCCAAGCCACCAGAAACTGAAAATGTTGTTGATTCACATGTCCCACCAGGGACACAGATTTTCACAACACCAGTTCTGAAGATGAGTCATTGGACCCGAAATGTTAACTCTGCCTTTTCTCCACAGCTGCTGCCAGACCTGTTGTGTTTTTCAGCAATTTCTCTAGATATATTAGCAAAACAGGTACAACTGATTAAAATAGCATATCCTGTTCTTGTGGTCATTCTCAGTTATGCTTTAACATGGGAACTCCTACAGTGTGGAAACAGGTCACTTGGCCCAACAAGTTCACACCAACCCTGTAAAGAGTCTCCCACCCAGACCCATCCCCTACCCTATTACATTTTACATTCCCCCTGATTAATACACCTAACCTATCCATCCCAGAACACTATGGGCAACTCAGCATGGCCAATTCACCAAACCTGCACATCTTTGGATTGTGAGAGGAAACTGGAGGATCCAAAGGAAACCCACACAGACACAGGGGGAATGTGCAAACTCCACACAGACAGTCACCCGAGGCTGGAATCAAAATCAGGTCCCATGGCGCTGTGAGGCAGTAGTGTGAACCAATGGGTCACCGTGCCTCCCTAAAATAAGCTATAAAGAAGCTATAATAAGAGTGGTGTCACTATCTTAGCTACAGTGACAAAAATTTAAACATCTGGGGATCATAGTATGAGGAAACTGTATGCACAAAGGAGTTAATTGTAATCTTGCAAAACAGCAGATGAGGGAACCAGCATTGGAGAGGCACTTTCGAAATGAAAGGTAAGATTGAGATGTAGCAGTACTATGGCTTTAAGTGGTGTATTTTGTCCTGATATTTTTATGAAGAAAGATTGAGACAGACGTGGTTAGCAGTTTGCTCAAAACTAATCGAATATACAACATATGAGGCCTTGAGGATTTTATTTTAAATTGAATCAATAGAAGCAGCCTGTAAGGGTGGGGTCCAGCTTCCATAGAGCCAGAATTTTTAGTGTTCGCTTTCTGCAGTTGCTGGGGTCTTGAAACTGGATGTGGAAGCATTTATTCTTTTCCCTGTTACATCTCAAAACTGGAGTTCTCTTGCTGCTCCTAGAATTTATGTGAAACAATTGAATTTATTGAACTTACCCAATAGATCTCATATCCTTAAATGATAGTCTGAGTTACGGGAGTAGACACAAAATACGGGTTTTATTTGTATTGTATCTAGATACTGCTTACAGCACACAAAAAGCACAAGGTCATGACTACACACAAGAACAAAATACAACGAAATACCAAATAATTAGAAATTCTAATACAATAAATCAGAATCAGAAAATCATGAAAATAATACTAATAAGAATACCACAGACTTAAATGTCTGTCCTGATATATTTTAAGTTAGAATGTAGATGCCCCACTTTGATCACTATTGGTCACTAGTGCTGAGCTGTTGCTCTCTGATTAGCTCTCTCATGACGGACAGGCGTGTGATTCAATCATACTTAAACATTTAAACTTTTAACTTTTTGAAACTTTTATACTATTTTCTGTCTGAGTAGGTTTTAGCAGAACTGACAGTTAATTAGAAGATTCTCATGACAGGTAAAACAAAAAAAAAAGACTTTTGATGAATTCCAACACAGTTATGTGGCTTAACACATTCTAATTAAAATTTCTGTATCTTAAAACTAAGAGCGAGAGAGAGAGAGAAATAGAGAGAAAATTGACAATTTGTTGTCTCGTTTGAATTCTTTTATGAACTAATTTGGTTTCAAACTTATTGATTAAACAATTAATAATGTGTGATCTAAAATTGTTTTATCTATGGTTTATAGAGTTGAACCAAATTTCAAATAAGATCAGTTCTGAAGTGGAAATTTGCCATTGTTGTTATCTATGGCTTACAGAACGTTCTTCAAATGTATTTACTAGCTATGACTTGTTCTATTGTTCCAATATTTTTATCTTGAAAATGTTAATTTTATTATTTGATGGTTTTAGTTGACAGAGGAAAAGTGTCAGCAATATTTGCAAACAGCCATTTTTTGCTATTCAGTGATGGGCAAGCTGTCAGCCATCTGATGCTACTTAGTGAAAGCTGGCCCTATCATTGCCTTTGCCAAAAGTATGTTTGTGGGATGTTACTATATTGGAACAGTTAATTGGTAGTAATTGACATACAGTATGTAAATAATTCTGTTAAGCATTTTGATAGAGTTATAGTTAAACCAATTCTTTTTCTTTCATTTTGTATTTTAACTGTAGTGTAAAAACAAAGTGTATTTTTCTTCAAGACTGGTAGTTTGACCAATCAAATTGCAATGCCTGGCATTTCCCTTTAAAATAAGAAAATGTTAGTGCCTAAACTATCTCCTTGACATGTTCGGAGGGGGTTTGGTTTGGTCTATAACAAATTGCAACTCTTGTGGGGATCAACATCCCAAATTCCAGGTTGTGTTTAGGATTATTGGACAGTGAGTATTAATGTTTTTATTTTGGGTGTTAAATTCACGTGGTTTAATATGGGTGTCTCTTGTGTAGTAATGGCTCTTTCAGTCATTAAGAGTTTCCCCGTGAGTGGAAGAAATCATTTTGGGAGTTTTACAGAAAGTGATGAAGGCAAAGCTTTTGGAATTGGCAAACAAGCTGAAGTTGTATTTGTCTGTGTCTGTGAAGAAAGGGTGGATAATTGTAGCAATCACACAGCATCTACAATTGCCAGGAATGCAGTAGGAATCATTGGATATGTCTAAAATGCAATTGCAAGTACAGCAGCTTCAACATGAAAAGGAAACAAAACAGTTTGAATTACAGTTGAAACTGGAAGAAAATCAAAAAGAAAGAATAGCTCCAGTAGGGGAAAAAGAAAAGAATATCCCTGGCAGAACAAAAATAAAATGAAAGAATAGTCCAGGCAGAATAAAAAGAAAAAGAAAGGAAAGCCCTGGCAGAAGAAAGGGAGAAAGAGAAAGAGTAAAGAAAGAAAGAAATAGTTTTGCATTTCAAAGGCTGAAACTGAAAACAGAAAGTAATGTTAAAGCTGCTTCATGTGCAATTGAATTTTAGCAATTTCTAATGGTTCCAATTGCATTCCTAGCAATCATAAATGCTGTGTGATTGCCACATTATCTCCCCTTTCCTCACACACACATGTGAATCCAACTTGTTTGGCAATTCCAAAAGCTTTACCTTGGTCATTTTCTGCAAAAGTACTGAAGTGACTTCTTCCACCCGAGAAAATTCTTAGTGACTGAAAGAGCTATTACTACACAAGGAGGTAGAGGTGAAAGCTAGGAATAGTGATGGGATTCAAGAGTGTGATGCTGGAAAAGCACAGCAGGTCAGGCAGCATCCAAGGAGCAGGAGACTCGATGTTTCAGGCAAAAGCCCTTCATCCGGAAAGCCATTCAGCGAAACGCCGACTCTTCTGCTCCTCGGATGCTGCCTGACCTGCTGTACTTTTCCAGCACCACACTCTCGACTCTGATCTCCAGCATCTGCAGGCCTCAATTTCGCCTAGGAATAGTGATGGGGACAATGATGGAGAGCAATCCCATTGTAGCCAAAGGTCTGGTGAGGATCTGTTTAAACATGTTCAAACATTGCCTAAATTCAACGAAAAGGCTGCAGAAGATTTTTTTCATTTCATTTGAGAAGGTGGTTAAATGAAGTAATTCAGTGACCATGTAGACATTGTTGACACAAACAACATGGTAGATAGGGAGGTATTTACATCACTATCAGAGGAGATATCTGGGGAGTATGAAGAGGTGGAGAAAAACATATTAAGTGCAAATGAGTTATCACCAGAAGTGTACAGGCAACATTCTAGGAATCTAAGGAGAGAACCTGCTGAAATGTACACGTGTTGAAAAGTTTAAATGAGGTAATTTTGATATGTGGATGAGGACATTGAAAACAGAAAATAGAGAGAATTGCTTTGGAAGAGTTCAAAAATTTACTTCCTGCAGTGGTGAGAACTTGTGGAAGAGCAGAGAATTAAGACTACAAGATTAGCAACAGAAATGACAAATATTACATGAAGTCACAGTGTTGGTGGTTCAGAAAGAGCACTGTGAAGACCAATGTGGGAAAACCAGGTAAGGCAGTGAGTTTTGTTGAAGTAGTAAAGGAAAAATTAGTGGAAGCTAAAAATCTGTGAAATGTGCAATCTGGTCAGGGGTTGGTTGAGAAGGAAGTACCAGATCTTATCAAAGAATGCACTTGTGTAGATAAGATTTACTCATGTATGCCAGGTGGTGTAGGTAGAGAAATTAAGATTTTAAGAGATCCAGGAACAAGTCAATCTTTGATGACGAGAGATGAGGAGAATGTAATTCATAAGAGGTATTGCCAGAAAAATAAACAATTTATTTATTGTGACATATATCTCGGGAGATACAGTAAAAAGTGCTATGTAGCTACAATCCAGTACTATTTTCCGGTATAGAAGAATAAACGAAAGTACTTAAATAGAGTTCATCTTCATCAGCCAGTGTTCCAAACATAGCTCCAGGACTTCTGCAAGGTCCTCACTCCAGGCCTACCACATCTAGGTGTCCCCAGTCTGCCATTGCTGCTGCCGATGCCCCACCATGGTATTATGTGATCAGTTAAATTTGATTTGTTGTCGAAACAGCAACCAATCAGGTATCTAGTTCACAGCCAAATGTTACATATTTCAATTTTTCAGTACACTCTGTGACTGGTAGTTAGTCATATGACAGGTGCTTGAAAGTTCTCAGTACAAAACCACATTCACTCTCTCTTAAAAGTACAGTACATGCCTTCAACGTCATAACACCCTTCAGAGCCAATATCTCAATCTATCCCTATCTCACTCCAAATAGGCCCCTCTGCCCATCCCAGGTCGCAATGCTTCATTTCTTAGTGCCAGACAAAATAATGCTTTCCCCACTCTATTGCTCCTTGCCATTCTGGACCAGTCACCAGACATGAAGTGTCCCTTTGAATGAATAGGAGGTCCAGAGACCATGAATCTTGCCTCACTCACTCCCATCTACCCAGTCCCCTAGAATAATATTCCTACATGGCCAATTTCCCCTTGTCAGCCAGCTTTAGGTCACAAACTGTGCATGGCAGATCTGAACTGCCAATGCTTGACTGGTTACACTTGGTCTTTTAAAGATGGGAACAGTGACAGGAATCCAGGGATGTCTCAGGAATAGTGATACATCTGCCTATGTGAATGTCAGAATCGAGCTGGCATCAAATGACTGAGCCACCAGAGAGCTGTGGTACACAGTTAATGTGATGAGTCTGGGATGATCTTGCGAGGAAGCGTGCTATGATTCACAGAGAAACCCTTCAGGAAACTTACTGAAAGCTAACTCCAGTTTCTCTGAGATTCAGCCCTGGGGCTTTAATATATATTGAACAATGCAATGAGCCTAATGAAAAAATCCAAAGTGAACACTAAGATTCTCCCCTGAAAAACACCTATTGAACGTTATTCTCTACATCTCTTAGCCAATTTTGCAAAGTTCCCATTAGTAAGGAGGATTGAAGAATTGTATCTACTGCCTCCATTGTTTCCACCCTGACTTCCTTCAAAAACTATAATAGATACTATCAGGACTTTATAAATTTTATGTTTTGAGTGTAGTTAAGTGGTGGATGGGATGTTAATCAAGATTTGTTTGACATGGATGGTGTAAAGCTTAAGTGTTGTTAGAGTTGCACTCATCCAGGCAAGTGGGGAATAGTCTACCAAACTCCTAACTTCTGCCTTGTAGGTGTTGGACTTGCTCTGGGGAAAGGAGTTTGAGTTGCCCTTTGCAGGTTTTCTAGCCTCTGATCCGCTGTTGTAGCCATTACTTTTAAATAGGTAGTCCAATTCTGTTTCTGGTCAAAAACAGCACAATGAGGATCATGAGAAATTGTTTCGTTTGACGAGTACTAAAAGAAACAGAGGGACAAATGCAGTGTGTCAAAAAAAATGTTGCAAGAAAGGTAGACCCTTTACTATAGAATAGGTCTGTTTCATCTGCTCTCATAGCCTGCATGCTGATACAGAACACACAGTAGAATTTCAAATGATATTGTGGTTTAAGGAGCATAAAAACTGAATGATTTATGTCCTCTTTAATATGGAGCTCCAGGGAAAGTCTAGATGAGTAAATATAAGAGGATGTGCTTCAATTCAGCTCACTTTTCAACTCCTTGCAGCATTCTGTGCGGTCAAGGCAGTATACAGATACTTTCTTTTAGTCATATCAAGTTGTTAGTCAAGGTACAGATTATTTTATTACATTGATTTTTCCAGGATGTGGGCATCACAGGAGACAGTCAACATAATATATTTGGATTTCCAAAATGCATTTGATAAGATCTGAAATTAAAACAGAAATTGCTGCACATTGGATACTTAATGTATTAAGAGTCCATGATTTTGGAGGTAGTATATTAACAAGAATGGAGGATGGGCTGGGCCTAATAAGGAATCTTTAGAGAGTTTTATGTTTATTTTAAAGGAGAGAGCTTTACTCTGTTTCTAACCTCACTGCTGTATGTCCTAGGAGTGTTTGATGGAGAAAATGTTGAAGAATCTTTACTTGATTTTTTTTAAAGAGCAGAGGGAACATTACTCCATATCGACCTCTGTTCTGTAGTTGTCCTGGCAGTGCTTGATGGAGACAGTGTCAAAGAAGCTCTAGTTTAATTTTAAAAGAAGAGAGTTGGCATAAAGGGAGCATTTTTGGAAGGGTAACTTGAAACTTGTTGAGTGCCATAGGGATCAGTACTGTGGCCACAATTATTTAAAAGATATATTAACGACATGCATGAGGCAAGTGAATGTACTATTACCAAGTTTGCAGATAATGTAAAAATAGATGAAAAGGCAAATAGCAACACATGGACTCTATAGAGGGTTGTTAAATGAATAAGCAAAAACAGGGAAGATGGAATATAATGTGGGGAAATGTGAAGTTATGCACTTTGGCAAAAGAATAGAGGAGCTGAATATCAATTAAAGAGGGATTTCAGAGTCATCATGCAAGAATCATGAAAAGCTGGCCTACAACTTCGGTGGGTAATAAAGAAGGCAAATGGAATATTGGCCTTTATTTCAAAGCAAATGGATTATCAACATAGGAAGCTCTATATACTAGTTTAACCATAGCCTAAAATACCGTGAACAGTTTTGATCCCTTTATGTAAGAAAAGATATACTGACTTTGGAAGCTGTCCAAAGAATGTTTCAAATTGATCCTGAGTATGGAGACATTTTTTTAGGAGGAGAGGTTGAGTAGGTTAAATTTGTACCCATTGGAATATAAAAGAATGGTGGGGAGACCTTACTGAAAAATAAAAAGTTGTTAAGTAGTTTGACAGGATACATTAGAAAAGATTGTTTCCTCTTCTTTGAGAATCTCAGGCAGGGGAATCAGCAAAACCACAGAAGAACTAATTACATCTGGAAATTTCCACTGCATTGGAAAATTCCAGAATTCTAGAGGTTCATGGTGAGCCAGTGGAAAAAATCATACCCTATTTAGTTCAGGTTAATTAACCTCTCAGACAATTTTGATACTGAATCAGGTGTGATATCAGACTGAGCATCAGTAACCCTTATTTGATCAGTGAATGACATATTCATTTCATCCTTTGGCCATCATGATACGACCATGTCATTGTTTCAGCGAGGAATGCAGTATCTGCAGGTCTGTGAGCAGACGTATTTAAGATTCAGATCAATGGTATCAGATGACCAGTCTACAACTATTCATAGGATTGTAAAGCATGGAAACAGACCCTGTGTTCCAACACATCTGCGCTGACCAGACATCCCAAACTGACTTAATTCCATTTGCCAGCATTTGGCTCATATCCCTGTAATTCCTTTATATTTATATGCGTGTTTTAAATGTAATTTTACCTGTTTCCACCACTTCTGGCAACTCGTTCCATGCATGCACAACAATCTGCATGAAAATGTCACCCCTTAGGTCCTTTTAAACTCTTTCCTCTCTCACCTTAAACCTTTGTCCTCTAATTTTGAACTCCCTCACAGTAGGAAAAAGACCTTGGCTATTCACCCTTTTCAAGTTCCTCGTTACTTTATAAACCTCTTTAAGGTCACCCCTCAGCCTCCAATGCTCCAGGAAAAAAACATTCCAATCTATTCAGCCTCTCCTTATGACTTAAATAATCCATTCCCAGCAACATCCTTCTAAATATGTACTCAAGTTTAACAACATCCTTTCTATCGAAGAGTATCCAGAATTGAATGTAATAATCCAAACGTGGCCTTACCAATATCTTGTACAGCTGCAACATGATGTCCCAACTCCTGAAATTTGTTTTCCTTCGAGCAGAGGTGATTAAGATGCGACATGGGATGTAAAAACTTAGCAAGGATTATAGTTATCAATGACCAGAGCATAGATTTAAGGTAAGATGCAGGTGGTTTCAAGATGATGTGAGAAAAAGCTTTATCACACAGAAGATGGTGAGAAGCTGGAACTCAATACCTATATCATGCCTGTAATACTAGTGGATGCAAAAATGCCTCATAACATTTAATAAGTATTTAGATATGCACTTTCAATGCCAAGGCATTCAAGGCTATGAGCCAAATGCTGGAAAATAGGATTAGAACAGCTAGGCATTTTTGATTTTTGGGTGGCATGGACGCATTCAGCCAACAGACAATTTTCTGTATTGTAAACCTCTATGACTGTGATTCTAAAACTCTATGTCACAAGTGAAATCCTCTAAAATGGGACTATTGAGTAGCTTTCAAAAGACATTAAATGGGTCAAAAGCTCTTTTTTGGGTTTTAATTCTATGTTTATGTTCACAGTAATGACTATACTGAATACACTAAAGCAATTCCCTCAAGGCACAGTCATAACTGCTGGGAATATAGAATATAATTTGTTTATTTTTCTCAAAAATGCAAGAGCTAACTCTATACCAATAAAATGTTCTTAAAGATCCAGATGACTATGATACATATATCAATACCAGAAAATGTTTAGTTTAATAATGAGTAACTAAATTAAATAATGTCATTACGGCACATTGAGGTTCATATCATTTGCTATCAGTTCATACTGTGTAATTTCTGTCAGAATAATAACAGGATAATGAAGTAAAAGAGAATTTTATTACCAGTAAGTAACATGGATTAGTTATAGTGGATAATATTTAATGATTTAAAAATCTTTTCAAATCAAATTTCTGTTGTGCTCTCCTGCAAGTACAAATTGAGGAAAGATTAGCTTTGTATTCAGTAATATTTTTACAACTAAGCAGCATGAGCAATGGAAATCTCCATATTAGTAAAAATGATATTGAGGCACTGGAGAAGGCCTTAAAATAGATTTCCAAGGATGATTCTAGAATTAAGAGGTTCAGAACATCAAGATAAGCTGTAGAGGTTAGAGTTCTTCTGTCAGATAGAAAACAGAGGAATGTTTAAACAGAGGAGCTGTTCTTATTTCTTATGACTATGACTCTATCCAGAGAATTGTATATTTTTCAATGAGATCTTCTCTCATAGGTTCTGTAAGTACAGGACAAACCTATTCAACCATTCCTCCTAAGACAATTTTTCTATACCTGGGATCAACCTAGTGAGCCTTCCATGGACTGTCTCAAATGAAATGATATCTTTCTTTAAATAAATATACCAAAACAATTCACAATTTTCCAAAGGGGCTTCAATGGAGAGGAATTCATTAGCTGAGTTCAAGAGAATTGTCTTATTCAATATGTGGATGTACATACTAGAGAAGGAGAAAACTTGACCTTTTCTTGAAAATAAAGCAGGGCAAGTGACTGAGATGTCATTGGGGGAACACTTTGAGGAAAATGATCAGAATTCTATTAGTTTAAAAATTGTTACAGAGAAAGATAGATCTGATGTAGAAGTTAATGTTCTAAACTGGAGTAAGGCCATTTTTGATGGTATTAGACAGGAATTTTCAAAAGTTGACTTGCGGAAGCTGTTCGCAGGTAAAGGGAGAGTTGGAAAGTGGGTTGCCTACAAAAATGAGGTAACCAGAGTTCAGAGCCAGTATGTTCCTGTTATTGCGAAGAGCAAAGCCAGTAGGTGCATGGAATATTGTATGACTCTGATCATGAAAAAGAATGAGGCATATGTTCAGTATAGATAGTTGGAATTCAGTGAATCCCTCGAGGACGATAAGGGCAATAGGAGTGTACTTAAGAAGGGAATTCAGAGGGCAAAAAGAGAACATGAGATAGCTTTGGCAAATAGAATTAAGGAGAATCCAAAGAGATTCTACAAATACATTAAGGACAAAAGAATAACAGGGATCAATGAGGTTGTCTATATGTGGAGATGGGTGAGATATTAAATGAATATTTTGAGTCAGTATTTACTGTGGAGAAAGACATGGAAGCTAGGGAACTAGGGAAAATCAGTAATGAACAGCATGTTGAAAAATATCAATATTACAGAAGAGGAGATGCTGGAGGACTTAAAGGTAATAAAGGTATAAAGGCATAAAGGTAGATAAATCACTGGCTAATCCAGTCAATTTGACATTCCTACTTGACATAAGGATTATGGTATCCCATGATGAATGAACTGCCTTTCCTGTGAGCCTCAATTGGCCTCCTGATTTAATCTCCGTTTTACAGTCCAGCTGCTGTTAGGGTGCCTGCACGCTACTCCTTCCCCTTGTTATTTATTACCGAAACCCATATGGATTATACACCTTTCAATTCTAAATAATTTCTTGCTATCATACTTAGTTGATCCTTTACAAAGCTACCCTATACCCTTTTCTTTCTCCCCGTCCTTTTGAAAATCACATTCAACTGAATATTTTGCTCCCAACTCTGACCTCCTTGTAACCATATCTCCATTATGGCTATTTGAGTCTTTAATCCATTTATCTTGTTCTGAATACTACTTACATTCAAGATCCTATTTATTCCTGGTTTTATTTTAATTTAGGTTGCATTTGTTGGCACTACAGGGCATGCATTCCCATGAATATGTACCTGTTGAGAAGTGAATGAAACTGTCAACAGAGAGGGGTGAGGACCAGATTTTGATGGAGTGAAGCAGATGGTAAATACAGTAAGAAGTGGATGACCAAGGGATTGGGGGGGGGGGGCATTCTCTCCCCCACACTGTCTATCCATCCCAAGCCCATTTTCCCCCTCCTCCTCCATCCAATTCCCATTTCAATGTCATGCCTATTCTGTGCAATTGCTCAGTACAGATGTTGTGCATGATGCAGTGGCATAGAGGGTCTGAAACCATGTGCACACATGTTTCCAAGTGAGCACAGAGTCACAGCTGCTCTGCATTTGCAGTGTCATCAAACTCTGCCTATAACTTGATTTAGTTTAATTCACAAAACCTTGCACAGGATAAAAAATGGGCTGGTATGTGCTGTGTTACTGTTGTAAGAGCTAAGTATACTAATGAAGACAAGCAGGAGGCTGGAAGAACACAGCAAGCCAGACAGCATCAGGAGGTGGAGAAGTCAACATTTTGGGTATAACCCTTCTTTTGGACGAGGGCTGGAGGTAGGGGGAGCTGCAGATAAAGAGATGGGGGAGGTTTGTATGGGGAAAGTAGTGAAATGGTGAGGTAGTGATAGGTGAACACAGGTGGTGGGTACGACCTGGTTGGTCAATGGGAACAATGAATCCAGATGGCTGCTGGAAGGAAAGTAGGTGGAATGGAAGAGAGGTGGCGGAGTTGCAAAAGGAGTCAGGAGATGGGTGAGAAAGTTATTTGACATTGCAGAACTCAATGTTGAATCCAGCAGGCTGTTGGCTGCTCAGGAGGAAAGCAAGGTGTTCCTCCAACTTCTGGGCTGATTCACTGTGGCAATAGAGGAACTGAGGATGGACATGTCAGAGAGGGAGTGGGAACGGGAATTCAAATGGGTGATAACAGAGAGGTCAGGTTGGCCCTTACAGGCCTGACTGAGATGTTCAGCAAAATGTTCCCTTGGTTTACATTCTGTCTCCCGGACGTAGAGAAGGCCACCTGGAAGGAATGTTTGGGGTCCTGGATGGAGGTGAGGGAGATGGTGTGCTAGCAGGTTTTGCATCTTTTACGATTGCAAGGGAATGAACAGGGGTGGAGTATGGGGCAGGGGGCAGGGGGAGGTTTTGGCTGTGCTGGTGGTGCTAGATGGGGAGTGTGGCGCAAACCAAGGAATGGCAAAGGGAATGGTCCTTGTGGAAAGCAGAGAGGCGTGGGGAGGGGAAGATGTTCTGGGTGGTGGGGTCTAATTGGAGTTGGTGGCAGTGTTTGAGGATGATACATTGGATGCGAAGGCTGGTGGAGTGGAAAGTGAGCACAGGGGCGACCTTGTCTTTATTATGGTTGTAGGGGGGTGGTTTAGAACAGTGGAGCAGGGAATGGTGGAGGTTAGGTGGAGGCTGTCTGGATGACAGAGGAGGGAAGAAAATGATGTTTAAACTGCGTGGACATCTGGGATGCTTGGGAGTGGAACATCTCCTCGTCAGAGCAGATGCAATGGAGACAAAGGAATTGGGAAAATGGATTAGGGTTTTTGCAGGATATGGGCGGGAGGAGGTGTAGTCCAGATAGAGATAAAAATGGAGAGGTCAAGAAGGGAGAGGGAGGTGTCTAAGATAGACCAAATGAATTTGAGGCCAGGGTGGAAGTTGTTAGCAGGGTCAACGAACGTCTCCTGTTCACTCTGGGTGCAGTATGCAGCTCTGATGTAGTCATCAATATAATGGCAGAGGAATTTGGGGATAGTACCGGTGTATGCTCTGAAAGGGGACTGTTCAATATAACCGACAAAGAGGCGCTCTTGGACACCTCTCTCTCCTTTCTTGACCTCTGCTTTTCAATCCCTGGCAACAGTTTATGAACATTTACTCTAAACCCACAGACTCCCATAACACCTGGACTACTCCTTCTCCCACCCATATCCTTCAAAAACTCCATCCTGTTTTCCCAATTTCTCTGTCTCCATTGCACCTGTTCTGATGAGCAGAAGTTCCACTCCCAAGCATTCCAGATGTCCACTTATTCTAAACAATGTTCTTTTCCCCCCTTTGTCATCCAGACAGCCCTCCACCACATCTCCTCCATTCCCCACTCCATACTCCAAAACACATCCCCTCCAAACATAATGACAGGGTCCTCATTGTCCTCACTTTCCATCTCACCAGCCTCAGCATCCAATGTATCATCCTCAAATGCTTCTGCCAACTCCAATTAAACCTCACCACCCAGAACATCTACCCTTCCCCACCCAACTCTGCCTTCAGCAAGGACTATTCCTTTCACCACTCCTTGGTTTGCACCACACGCTCAACTAAATCCCCCGCCACCCCAAACTTCGCCCATGCCCCCATACCTTCCCCGCAACTTTAAAGATACAAAGCCTGCTAGCTCATCACCTTCCTCCTCTCCATCCAGGGCCCCAAACAGTCCTTCCAGGTGAAACCAGCATCTTTTCCAACCTAATTTACTGCATCTGGTGCTCCCAATGTGGTCTTCTCTACATTGGTGAGACCAAACGTAAACTAAGGAAATCTTTCGTGACATCTCAGCTGAGCCCATAAGGGCCAGCCTGACCTCCTGGTCACCACTCATTTGAATTCCCCGTCCGACATGTCCATCCTCAGCTTCCTCCATAGCCATAATGAATCACACTGCACATTGGAGGAACAATACCTTATCTTCCACCTGGACAGGCTACAGCCCAGAGGACTCAACATTGAGTTCTCCAATTCCAAATAATTTTCCCATCCATCCACCAGGTCCCTTTCAAGTCTCACTCCTCCTTTCCATTTCACCTATTAACCGTTCCTTCCAATAGCGAACCGGATTCATTTCTCCTATCGACCAACCAGGTTGTACCCACCACCTATGTTCAACCATCATGACCTCACCATTCCACCCCTCTCCCCACCCAAACCCTCTGCCCTTTATCTGCAGCTCCCCCTACCACCAGCTCCATGCCTGAAGAAGGGTTACACCCAAAACGTTGATTTCTCCACCTCCAGATGCTGCCAGGTTTGCTGTGTTCTTCCAGCCTCCTGCTTGTCTACTTTGGATTCAAGCATTTGGATTCTTTACCTTAACTAAGTATGCTAATGAACCAAGGACCAGGATGACACCACATGACCAGCAGTGATGAGGTGTCCAGGACAGCAGCATCCTGGACTGAGTATATGTACAGAAGTTGCTCTATTACAGCAAGATATCACATTTTCTGTTGAATACACCTGCTCGCGAATTTGAAGTAAATTAGACTTATACTGCTTATTATTCCCATTTTTCCATTTTAAAAAATTTGTTCATTGGATTTGAGTACCTGCTCGCGAATTTGAAGTAAATTAGACCTATACTGCTTATTATTCCCATTTTTTCATTTTTAAAAATTTGTTCATTGGATTTGAGCACCCAAGGGTGGGCCAGCATTTATTTTCCCATTCCTAATTGATCATTGAATAGAGTGGCTTGCTAGAGTAATTCTGTGTTCAAGATAACACCATAGGAGTAAAATATGGTGGTCAGAGGAAGAAGAGTAAACCATTCAGTCCTGCATTCCTGTGCTATACCATCCAATATGATAATATCAGATTTAATAAGTGAACAAAAACTGATCTTTAAAACTCTGAGATTTGGTAGGACCAATGGAGAGAAGATGTTTCCACTTGTGGAGGTTAAAACAAGAGTATTAAAATGTAAGATAATAAATACAAAAACAATTTCAGGGAGACTTCTTTTCTCAAAGTTGAAGCAATGTGGAGAAATGGAGAGGCAATGGCCAAGTTGTATTATTGTTAGACTGTTAATCCAGAGATCCAGGTAATGTTCTGTGAACTTGCTCTTACAAGAAACGACAAGAAGATAGAAAGACCTATTGGATATTTCTCCAGGAAATTGAACATTCATCAGCAGACAGTTGATAAGGAGATTTTAAGCTTGGTGTTGGCATTACAATATTTCAATGTTTATATTACCAGTAATGTACCTGAGACAATCATATACACTGATCATAACCCATTGAAATTTGTGGAGACATTTCAGGACAAAACTTCCAGGCTTTTTGGATGTAGCCTGTTGTTACAACCATTCAATTTGAAAATTATGCATGTAGCAGGATGAGAAAAGGTGATTGCTGATGCTTTGACAAGACTTTAATGAGAAATGGAAGTGTTCGGTGGTAGGAGTAAAACAGACTGGAACAAAATATAGTAGTGCGTGTTTGCATGATTATTGTCAGTGGAATATATATGAATATTGTAGTGTACTAACAATTTAAGAGGTTTTAAAATGAAACCATCTTTGGATGTTGATCTCTTTTTTTTAACTGGGGAGGTGTGATGATGCTGCTCCTTTAACAAGATTAGGTTGTTCTTGTTTTTTTTCTCAGGAGATTGTAAAGGTGCAGATTCCAAAATGTCTGGGGTTGATCGACTTGAAGAAGCTTTTAAATTTTACAAAAAAACCCTGTACAATGAAAGGGGAGTGGCCAGTTCTCCCAGTTCAGCTTTTCTCTGGTTTGGGTTTGGTTTGGCTTGAACAAGTCAGTTGTGAAGATGTTGGACCCAAAGAAGCAGGTCCATGCTGATCCTTCCTCTCATTGACATATCTCCAATGAGACCCTATGTTTGACTATCCTTTTTTTGGGCAAAGGGGTGTTTATGGGGATTGTTGCAAATATTTGGAACAACATCATTAAGTTGGGATAATCTGTTGGATTTTCGGATAGGTTAAGTTATTCTGTATTCTGTTCTTTTTTTTATTCATTCGGTAATCGTGCAAATAAATTCTGTTTTGTTGAAAACTAAGTAGTTTGGTCAGCTGCATCACTCCTGGATTATACACTCTATATATGTTTAAAACAACTAGTAAAGTTATGCTCCAGGCTACTTTCTTGAAATGTTTTGAGGGGGTCTGGTCTGATCCATGACAACATTGACATGACAGACATTAATACAGAGGCTTTTAGGAGGACCAAATATTAAGTCTCACTCTTTTGAAATCCCAAATTGTTCTGTCCAGAAGTCCATTTGACATTACAAAAGTGGGTGGTGCTTGTTCCAATTGTTCACACACATGTACAGCAAGGTTTGCCCCAAGGTTTTTTTTAACATCTGAATATTGTTATTTTGTGCATATCATTTCTGTCTTACAGGGAGTGCAGTGAAAGGTCACCATGTTAAGAGGGTAGTTGCTTGTATAGCTAAAGACTGGTTCCACAACGATTTCATCATTACCATTAGACCAGTTTTCAATTTCAGATTTTGTACTAGCCTCTATAAGAGTTTACAAAAATTATTGGTATGAAATTGAAACATGTAAAATTCTGACACGGACTGGTCTGGGCAGAATAGATGCAGCAATAGTGTTCCCCTGGCTGGAAATTCCAGAGGAAGGGGTCAGTCTCAGGATAGGGGATGAGTTATTTTTGAGTGAGATGAGGAAACATTTCGTCATGTTGAGGATGGTGAACCAGAAGACTTTGGAGGCTAAGTCACCAGAGATATCTAAGAAAGAAATAGATTTCTTTGACTAAATGCATCAAGGGGAATGAGGAGAGCTGAGGACTATGGTGCTGAGATAAAAGATCAATCATGATCATGTTGAATGGTGGAGCCTGCTCTTATTTTCTATGTTTATCAATATCCCATCTCCCCCTTAAGCACTGACTCTACAAATTTGGATGATCTGGACACTTCACTATTCTACCTGAAGATGTTCTCTTTAGACTTGGGATACAGGTAGTTTGATGGATGGAAGACCATTGTCTTTGATTCTCTTCCTGACGTTATCAAGTCTGTAGTTTTCTGTAAACTGAAGAACGTTTAATCTCTTGGATTTTGTTTAGAAAATAGTTTCCCTGCTGAGATAAACAATTGCTCCATTGTAGTGCTTTGAATTATTTCTTCTCAGTGGTGTTTCTATTAATTGTATGCACTGTATCTTCAATTTTTATACTTAATCTGCCTGTAAATTTGTGCTGAAGCATGTAAACATCTGCTACAACATGTTGATTGACTTGGATGTTCTCCTTCACAATCAATGGTTACATTATTGATGGGACTGACATGTTCACCACCTCAGTCTGCTATTTGAAGATTGCTTCTAGCTTAGCATAATCACTGTGACAGTTACTGAGAATTCTTCCTGGGAAGATTAGGAAGTCAAATATTCTGCTTGAACTTGTCTCTTCCAAGTCACATCAGTTTCTAAGTTCAGACTTGAATCTGTCACAGCTATTTGTTCAGCAAGCTGCATTGCATTCCAAGTTATATCAGTTGTAAATTTGTCAAATCTTTCAAGTGGGGTGTACTGCCCATTGGCTATCTTACTGCTTGCTATTTGTCAAAACGCTTGCTGACTCCTGCAAGCTCTCTTCAGTGTTAGTAAAAGTAAGAAATATTTCTGCTTATTGAATATTGTTACAGGTCTCCATTTTGTTCACAGTTACCTTGAAACAAATTTCCTGGAGGATCTTGTTTCTTTGTTTAGGTTATATCATGAGCCTAGGGAGCCTAATAAACTTTCTAGGGGATGTCCTTTGAGAGATTTTTCTTTCATTGAATATTTCTTGATCAACTTTTCCTTTCTTTTATATAGATTAACTCCTTCTGCCTTTTCTTTTCTAATTTGTTCACAGGATACAGATATCTCTGGCTAGGACAGCATTTATTGCTCAAGAGTCAACAGCATTCCTAGAGGTCTGGAGACATGTGCAGCTAAACCAGGTAAGGCCAGCAGATTTCCTTCCTTAAAGAACATTAGTGAAACAGATATGTTGTTATGACAATCAACAGTGGTTACATTGGTCATCTATTAGACCGGTTTTCTTATTCCAGATTTTTATTCAATTCAAATTTCACTATTTGAACGGATGTATCCATAATATTGACCCAAGGTCCTGGATTATTAATCCAGTGACATTGCTACACTTCTCCTACATTTGTAGAAGATTGAGTTGAGGCATGCCTTACTTTCAAGAGTGAGAATTTTAAATTGTGAAGTATGTATAACTTTTCTATTATTTGATGTCCCTTATATGGAGAATTCTTGTTGCACACTTTTAATCCTAAATGACTTACCTTTTGGACCATGCAATTTCACTGTTATCAGCTGCAAATAGCATTTTCTTAAGTTGGGACACTATCTGATAAGATGGTGGCAATTGCGCCAAGAAACGCTTAAGGTTTTTCTACAGTTGTGGACTGTTCAACCTCATTAATTTTATTGTGACATATGTTATTATTATTCTGAAACATTTGCATATTTTCTGAAAATAAATTATTATATGGCAGATAAAACATTATTTTTAATAGATAGGCACTCTCAGTGCTTGTGAGGTTTCTTTGCTCCACAGCACGTAGAATAAAATTTAGTACCTGATGCCTATCTTATTCACTGTACAGGCTTCCCATGTGTATCAGTTATGGTTGGTCAGTTAACTTAGCTGATCTCCAGTTTCAATATTGATCTTCTCTTGTGGGTTGAATTGCTTTGCTTCCAGATTTTGGTTTCCCGTACCATCTGAATGGCTTCCTCTGAAGTCCAATCTTATAATCAAGGGAAGGTCATTGATGAAGCAGCTGAAGATAATTGATAATTGACCCTGAGGAATTCCTGCAAGATGTCCTACAGCTAAGATAACTGACCTGAAACAGCCACAACCAGCTTCCTTTGTGCAAAGTATAACTCTAACCAGCAGAGAAATTCCCCTTGATTCTAATTGACTCTAGCTTTCTTCAGGGCTAATTGATGCATTATGTTATATGAAGTCTAGATGTTAAGGGCTGTTACCTCATCTCTGGAATTCAGCTCTTTTATCCATGTTTGAGCCAAGGCAATAATGAGGTGAGGAGCCGAGTAGCTCTGGTAGATCCCCCAAACTTGGACTCGGTGAACAAGTTATTGCTGCGATGGTGCTGCTCGATAGCTCTGTCGGTGACATCCTCCATCATTTGACAGATGATCAAAAGAAGACTGATGGGGCAATAATTGGCTGGGTTGATTTAGTCATGCTTTTTGCGCACGGGGCATTTCTAGGCAATTTCCACACTGTTGTGTAAATGCCAGTAATGTAGCTGTACGGGAACAGCTTGACTAGGAGTGCACCAACATCTAGAGCATACATCATCAGTCAATTACAGGAATATTGTTGGGGCCTATAAACTTTGTATTATTGAGTACCTCAAAATGTTTCTTGATATCATGTGGAGTGAATCGACCTGGTTGAAGACTGGTATGTGTGATGCTGGGGTCTACTAGAAAAGGCTGAGGGAGATCACCTACTCAGCACTTCTGGCTGAAGACCATTGCAATTGCTTCAGCCTTATCTTTTGCACTGACGTAAGTTTTACATTGAAGTTCAAATTCGTCATCCTGCAGATCCTGTACAAATATCAGGTTGACAACATGTGTCTCTGTACAACGGCATATTGCTTTGAGTATCTTTCGAAAAAGTGGGATGTTGTGTTATGTCTCACTGTATTTCAATAAACCTGGAAAAGACATAGTAAATCACTACATTAAGAGCCATGCTCATGATATCACCATTGTGATGTGTCACAGCAATTGACCTGTGTTTCTGAAAGTTTCAGACTCACTTGTAGTTGGAACTAATTGAAGCATGCTGTGCTGAAGGAAGTATGCCGCTGCTTATAACTGAATAGCTTAATGCTAACCCAGGTACTGAACTGCTCTAATATAGGTGTGTATTAATGGGCTGTATTAAGCATGTGTTGGATCTTTCAATACCATGTTACCCATACCATAACCTCTTATGTTATGTCTGGTAAAGTAACCCTGCTGGAAGCAAAGCATTCGTCATGCAAAACATACACCTTTCCACACCAGGTTAGAGCTTCTGAATCCTTCCAGGTCTCACAACTTAATCATGTGACTCTAATTATAGATTATCATTTACAATTAATCTACAACAAATCAAATCAAATCAAATCTGATGGCAATCCAAATACTCTTAAAATTATAACTTATTTTTCCTCCAATAGTTAACATGATCAGTTTGAGTTCTGATGAAGATTCAACAGCCTGATAATGTTACCTCTATTTCTCTCTCCACAGATGCTGCCTGACCTGTTGAGTATTTCTGGCATTTTGTGTTTTACTTTAAAATTTCCAATTTGCTTTATATTTAATAAAAAAGCCATTATACAATTAGATCTCCAAGCAACAAAGGGGGCAAAGTAGACTGAATTCTTGTCTGAGGCATTACATTTTGTTAACATTACAATCACGTGGTTAGTGTTTTGAATATATTTCTGAAATATTTACTATACACCAATCCCAAAATCTTGCACTTTTGGTAATTAGCTACAGTTAGAAGAGATGAAATGTCCTGAGGTTACATAAGCAACTCACATGAAAGTCTCACAGTAAAATATATTTTTATACCCAAAAAAGGAACATTATTACAGACACAGACAGATGTTTGAAAAATCATACTATTGAGTGTGGCATGAGTGATCACCCTAAATTTCTGTAATACTCAATGGGTTGTAAAACCCTACTGAGTGTTTTATGGTCCTCACCTGATTAGATCACTGATATTTGCAGAATAATGGAGGAAGCTGTCACGTTTAGATTTTTTTATATATCAAAATTCATGGGGCAATTTATTTTGAGGTGGCATATTTTTGCATTACATTCCTTAGCTTTGCTTTCACATGATGAATAAAAGACCAGGATATGATTCCTCCCTTGGATTAAGCATGCTACATTGGATGCTAATGAAGCAGAACTTCTTAGATGAAATTTTGATAAATGAAATAGGTATCCTGTCAATTTCTTTTATTTATTTGATCATACCTCAATAGTCGGGATCTGAAAAATGATCTGTATAAGTATTCCATTACTAACAGGTGATAGACATTATCGCTGTGGTCTTGTCTAATATTCCTGCATTTGCCTTTTATACATACCTCTTAAGAGAACTAATGTTTTCCCAGAAAGAAAAGAAGCAGAAGACATCCAAACCAGAATAAGAGATGAAAGCATTGTTAATTAAGGAGACTAAGATTTCCTGAGCAGCTATTAAAGATATTTTGATGGATTGGCAGAGATTTCTGGAAACAATATCCTCCACGAAGCATCACAATGAATGAGATTGTCAAAAACAAAACATGCCTTCAGTGGTACTGGTGATACTGATTCAGCAGCTGAAGAAATGGAGAGTGCAGCTGCTTGCATGCTTACATTGCAATAGGATTTCACAAAATTTCAAAAGGAAAAGAAATCTGAAATCAGTGTCAGTTTTATATCTATCATGTTATGCTAACATAGCAAGATCTCAGCAAAATTCAGATGCAAACAACATTTACTGTGGATTTTGAAGCACTGAAATAAAGACAGAAGATGTCAGAAGTACTCAGTAAGTCTGTCTTCATACATGAGGAGACAAACAGTGAGTTCACATGACAAGTTTTCCCAAGAGGTGCTGAATCGTTAATTTGCACTTGCATAGGGTCTTGTGGCTTGCTTATTTGGTCATACCATACCCCTAAGAGTGAGAATTGTAGAAAGTTTTTGACTGCAGAAATATTAGTAAATATAAAAAATAGAAATACAGAGAATTACCACAGAATGTACAGTTCAAAACCATGCCACTTGACCTCAGTACCAGATACTTGAGCCTCTTACAAATCCTTTTTACTGAACCATATCAGTGTATCACTCTCTTTCTTACTCCCTCCTCCACCTATCTAGCTGCTCATTAAAATTTTCTAAAGAATTTACCCTATGTATGCCTGCTGCTTTTTAAAAATTAATTGATGGGATGGGGGCATCGCTGGCCATTTATTGCCCAGAAGGCAGTTGAGAGTCAACCACATTGCTGTGGATCTGGAGTCACATGTCAGCCAGACTGGGTAAGGATGGAAGATTCCTTCTCTTGAGGACATTAGTGAACTAGTTGGGTTTTTCCAACAATCATCAATGGATTTACAGTCATCATTACACTCTAATTTCCAGATTTTACACCCACATCACTTGCATCGATAGCAACCTTGAATGGGCTTTGCATCATTAGGTAAGGCTATCACTGGGGCAGTTGTTAACACAGCTTTCAGGCTGTCAACTGCTTTCTGACAGTCTGCTGTCCACTGAAACATTTTGCCTTTCTTTAGCAATTCATTGAGTGGAACAGCCACACTGCTAACATTTCGATAAAATCCACTCAATCTCATGAATTGTAATATTGCTCTTTTTGTCGAGGATATGGGAAACTCTCGAATTACCTTTGCTTTGCATTCCATGGGGCCATTTGTCCACATCCAATAACATGGCCCAGGAAGGTGACTTGGGCTTTGGCAAATTCACTTTTAGCCAGGTTTATAACCAAGCCTGCCTCACAAAGTCAATCGAACAATTCTGATAAATATTGCAAACGTTCCTTCCGCGAGTGACTAAAAATCACCAGATCATCGATATATACAACATAATTAGGTAATCTGGAAATGACCTTATTGATTAGTCTCTGAAATGTGGCTGGCACATTTTTCATAAGAAACGGCATGACTTTACACTGATGTAGTCCTTTGACATTACATAAGCTGAAATTGTCTTCGCTCTTTCAGACAAAGGTACTTGGCAGTATCCTCTGGGCAGGTCTAACCTAGAAATCCAAGTTGCTTGAGCTACCTTTTCAACACAGTCGTCCAAAAGTGGAATCGGATATGCATCTGTCTTTGTAACTGCATTGACTTTGTGATAGCCCACACATAATTGTTAGGTACCATCTGGTTTTGGCAACATTTCTATGCATGAGCTCCAGTCACTGTATTATTTTGATTCACTTTGATTATGTCATCTTGGAGCATGTATTCATTCTCCTTTTGAACCTGTGCCAACTTTAGAGGATTATGCCTATAAGGATATTGCTTAATTGGAACAGCATCTCCTAAATCTACATCATGCATAACTAGGTTAGTACTTCCCAGCTTATTTCCACATATCTCCCAGTGTAATCATAATTTTTTTCAGGTAATTTTGATTTTCCTCTAGAATGTAACACAATAATTTATACTAATTTTTGACAACTTCCTCATTGTCCAATTTAATTTGAGGAATGTCCAATTCAGAATTGTCTGAACTGGTTCTTCATTCTGTGTTGAACTAATAACACAGTCTCTATTGGCTTTCCTTCCCTGTCAAAATACCTTTTGAGCACATTCACATGACACACTCTGTGAGATTTCTTTCCGTCTGGAGTCCTTATCAAATAATTCACCTCACTCAATTTCCTTTCCACTTGATAAGTCCACTAAATCATGCTTTTAAAGGTTCACTTATCATTGGAAGTAACGCAGTGGCTGGGTGGTTAATACTGCTGCCTCACAGCGCCAGGGACCCAGATTCGATTCCAGCCTCGGGCAACTATCTGTATGGAGTTTGCACATTTTCTATGTCGGTCTGTGCAGGTTTCCTCCCACAGTCAAAGATGTGTAGGATAGATGGATTGGCCATGCTAAATTGCCCGATAGTGTTCAGGGACGTGTAGGTTATGTGCATTAGTCAAAGGTAGACATAGAGTAGGGGGAATGGATCTGGGCGATTTACTCTTTGGAGAGTCGGTGTGGACTTGTTGGGTCAAAAGGCCTGTTTCCACACTGTAGGGATTCTATCTAACACTAACACCTTATCCCCGATAACAAAATAGTGAGCTTTTGATTCCTTGTCTTATTCCTGTTTCTTGTATGCTGTGATTGTATGCTTTTAAATGCTGTCTAGCCAACATCCCTACTCTATTTAATCGCTCCATAAAATTTGACATATAATCCAAATATGTAGTCTCTGAATTATGACTTACCAATTTCTCCTTACTCAATTTTTGGCAGTTCTCTCACTTTATGCCCAAACACTAATTCAAATGGATAGAATTTGGTTGATTCATTTTGGTGCATCTCTGATCACAAAAAGTACAAATGGAATTCTCTTATCCCAATCATCTGGATAGTCCTGACCATAAGCCCTCAAAACGGTCTTTAATGTCTGATGCCACCTTTCTAGCACTCCTTGCAATTCTGGATAGTACGCAATAGATTCAAATTGTTTTATTCCAAAGCTGTCTATAACTTCCTTGAATTATTTTGATTTGAAGTTTGACTCTTGATCTGATTGTATCTCCATGGGTAGTCCATATCTAGTGAAAAAATTGAGTTATTCCTCTACAATGCTTTTAGCTGTGATATTGCATAATGGAATGGCTTCTGGAAATCTCATGGACACATCCATTATTGTTACAAATACTGATTCCCACTTTTTGTTTTAGGTAGGGGTCCTATGCAATCAATTAAGACTCTTGTAAAAGGTTCCTCAAATGCAGGCATAGGTACTAAAGGTGCAGGTTTTATTACTGCTTATGGTTTTCCAATTACCTGATATGTATGATATGACTGGCAAAATTCAACTACATCCTTGTGCAGTCCAATCTACTAAAAATGTTTTTGTATTTTAGCTTTTACGCACTCGTAAATGGCCCCCTAGTGATAACTCATATGCTACCTGCATCACCTCCCTTCTATAACCCACTGGCAATACGACTTGATGAACGTCTGCTAATTTCTCATCTGCCTGATTATGTGATGCTCTCCATTTCCCCATTAAGATATCATTTTTAACATAGCAGCATTCAGGGATACATTCAGTTTTTTTTCTGTGTATACAATTGCTTTAAATTTTAATCTTTCTGCTATAGCTCAGTTAATTTATCTGAGCCAAAAATGTCTGCTTTGTCATCTATCTGCTCCTGGCTTGTCTCAACCATTTGAACAAACAGGGTCTTTGCTAATTCCACTCCAACCTTCTTATCTACACTCTTTGATCTCTCCTATTTCAACTGGTGGCTTTGTAACCTCATTACCCCACAGTCTGAAAGAATCCCAGGATTTGTGTCCTGCAATTGTTCAGTTGTCTGAGTTTCCACTGGCTTTTCAACCACAATAGGCAGCACTCCTACCTGTTAATCAGCTATATCGTTAGAAAGGACAAATTGTAGTCCTGAGCTGAGAGTTTGTCTAATACTCTGACTATGCCTTCTCCACTCTTCACTGGACACTCTAACCTCACTCTACATAATTATGAATTCCCGTTACTAGTACCTTTTCTAGCAGTAGTCCTTCAGAGGTGCATATCTCCTCATCTTTTGACATCAAAGATTGAGAGGATCCTGTATTTGCTAAAACTAAACCAAACCCAAACTACAGAAAAGCTGAGCTATGAGAACTGGCCACATCTAGTTGGATTGTCCTCTTGGCATTTCTAGCTGAAGATTGTTGCAAGTTCTTCAGACTTGTTTTTTTTTCACTGATATGCTGGGTTAAGAAGAACTGATACATCAGCTGTGGAAAAGCAGAAGTGGTAAATAACTGATGGTTTCTTGATGAACATTTTATCTGATGGCATGTGACTTCACAACATTGGTCACATTTCTCAAATCCTCAGATACTGATGCAGTCCTTGTCCAAATTCGGCAAAACTTGGAAAATATCTAGGTTTGTGCTAATGAGTGAGAAGTAATATATGCTGACCTGGCTTCAAAAGACAAAATCATTGCACTTTGACATCAAAGGCATTATTATCACTGACTTCCCATAGTAACATCCGAGGGTCACCGTTAACCAGAAACGGAACTGGACCAGCCATATAAGTGCTGAAGTATTGATTTAATTTTATTTCCCTTTTGCTAGTGTTCCTTGATGAAATCCAAACAGCTGCCACTTGGTAAAAAAGGTAACTTTATTTTAGTTTTAAACTATGGACTCATTCATGAATGTCAGCACCTTACCAACCAATGATTTGATGTGATGTCAATCTTTAATTTTTTTCACATTCAGCGTCTCTTGATGTTGTGTTCAGAATGAAGTCATTCCCTACTCACTGCACTGTTTTTAAAATTGCTGCATCCTGTTTCAGTGCTGTGTGCAGAATAAAGCCACTCCTTGCTCACTATGCTCTTCTTAAACTTGCTGTCTCCTCTCCTGGGGTTGTGTTCAGAAAAAGGCCAGTCACCAGCCTCTTTTTGAACCTTTTGCCTCCTCTCTTGGTCCTGTGTTCAGAGTGTGGTCACTCACTGCTCACTGCACTTCTTTTTAAACTTGCTGCTTCCTCTCTCGGTGCTGTGTTCAGAACAAAATCACTCCCTTTTCCCCAAGCTAATTAAAGTTGCTGCCTCCTCTTGGTGCTGGGTTCAAAATAAATCCCAGCACTGATCACAGCACTCAGTTCAAACTTGATGCCTCCCTTCTCTGTGTTCTTTTCAGAATAAATTCACTCTCTGCCCACCATGCTCTTTTCAATCTTGCTGATTTTACTCTTGGCTCTGTGTCCAGAACAATGAAATTACTGCTTAAATATAACTAAATAATATTTATATAAAATCCCTGAAGATTATTTGTAAATGAGAATTTTACAATAAATCTTCATGAATAACAAAGTGGCATATCATGCAGTGAATTTTAATGCAAAATTACTATGTAAGAATGGACCAAACATTAATCATTCCCTTTATAAACCTTTTGGCTAGTACAGTATGAACCAATTGTCTCTTTCTTTTGTATAGAAAGGTGAATTAGATGACTCATTCTCAGTGAAGGATCTTGTGCAATTTGATGTTGATTTCCACATTCCATGAATGTCATACTAATAGGGCTGACCAGAGGACAGGAAAGTTCTTCAATGTTGAAAGATGGCCATTTTTGTCCTGAAAGCTGACTCCTCAACATCAAACTCAGTATCATCATAATGGTCTACTCCATTTCTATTGCTGTGTTGTATCTTCAGATAGGAGGGTTTTGTCTAAGTAACCAATGAATTCTTAAAGCAGCACACTGTAAGAACTTCACGATCAGTTTTACTCCCACAAATGCCACAGAACTGTGAAGTATCAGTTACTTCTCAAAATCTTAAAGGCAGTTTATTTCAGTGTGGATGATGCTGAGCTGACAGATTGTTAATCAGATGCTGCTGACTGGTGTTGTTTTCTATCTCACCAGCCATCGCGGTTAGAGTTGGTGCACTTACTGTCAGGCAGCACACACATGTGATGGATGCAAAGCTGCGTTAAGATCTGTAGGTGTTGAGAAATAACACAAATAGTTTGGTCAAACATTAAACATATCTGAGATGGCACAGACCTCATCTCAAAATCACTGGACACAGTGGACACAGTGGATAGGGAGAAGCTGTTCTTGCTGGCAAAAGTAAAAAGAACAAGAGAGCATAGAGTTAAAGTGATGTGGAAATGACGCAAAGATGATGTGAGAGAAAACTTTTTCGTACAGTAGGTAGTTATGGTGTGGAATTTACTGCTGGAAATGTGGCGTAAACGAGTTCAACTGAGGCATTCAAATGGCCATTGGATATCTATTTGGATATAAATGATAGGTAGGGATGTGGGTGAAAGTCAAGAAATTGGCATTAGTTCGGAGCAGTTCAGGCATGATGGGCCAAATGACTTCCTTCTGTGACATGCCAATACTGTGAATCTCAGAATCTTGAGTTCTAACCTTTTAGATTGACACTTTGATGTAATACTGAAGATGTTTTCCAGTGTCAGAGGCACTGCCTTTTGGATTAATTGTTAAATTAAGGTCCTATTTGCTCTTGCAAATGAATATTAAAAAAATGCCACTTTGGCCAATAAATATCCAGTAGTCAACAACAAAATAGATGTTGTGGAATTGACTGTCATGTTCCTGCAGTTCAACGCTAACCACACTTGGTCATAGAAAATTTCAGAATGTCCTGTGGCCATGAAATGTATTCTGTTTCTCCTTCTGACAAGTACAGTTAGCTTTTTTGTTCCATGAATAGGTATAAAGTAATTTGAACAATATTTCCAGTATTTGAGTTCTACTCAAATACCATGCTGTATAACTAGGATAAGGACCATAAGACCATAAGACATAGGAGCGGAAGTAAGGCCATTCAGCCCATTGAGTCCACTCCTCCATTCAATCATGGCTGATGGGCATTTCAACTCCACTTACCCGCATTCTCCCTGTAGCCCTTAATTCCTTGTGACATCAAGGATTTATCAATTTCTGCCTTGAAGACATTTAGCGTCCCAGCCTCCACTGCACTCTGCGGCAATGAATTCCACAGGCCCACCACTCTCTGGCTGAATAAATGTCTCCGCATTTCTGTCCTGAATTTACCCCCTCTAATTCTTAGGCTGTGTCCACGGGTCCTAGTCTCCTCACGCAACGGAAACAATTTCCTAGCGTCCACCCTCTCTAAGCCATGTATTATCTTATAAGTTTCTATTAGATCTCCCCTTAATCTTCTAAATTCAATGAATACAATTCCAGGATCCTCAGCCGTTCCTCATATGTTAGACCTACCATTCCAGGGATCATCCGTGTGAATCTCCGCTGGACACGCTCCAGTGCCAGTATGTCCTTCCTGAGGTGTGGGGACCAAAACTGGACACAGTACTCCAAATGGGGCCTAACCAGAGCTTTATAAAGGCTCAGTAGCACAACGGTGCTTTTATATTCCAACCCTCTTGAGATAAATGACAACATTACATTTGCTTTCTTAATCACAGACACAACCTGCATGTTTACCTTTAGAGAATACTCTAACTCCCAGATCCCTTTGTACATTGGCTTTAGAATTTTCTCACCGTTTAGAAAGTAGTTCATGCTTGTATTCTTTTTTCCAAAGTGCAAGACCTCACATTTGCTCACATTGAATTCCATCAGCCATTTCCTGGACCACTCTTCCAAACTGTCTAGATCCTTCTGCAGCCTCCCCACTTCCTCAGTACTACCTGCCTGTCCACCTAACTTTGTATCATCGGCAAACTTCGCTAGAATGCCCCCAGTCCCTTCATCCAGATCATTAATATATAATGTGAACAGCTGCGGCCCCAACACTGAACCCTGCAGGACACCACTTGTCACCGGCTGCCATTCCGAAAAAGAACCTTTTATCCCAACTCTCTGCCTTCTGTCAGACAACCAATCCTCAATCCATACCAGTAGCTCACCTCGAACACCATGGGCCCTCACCTTGCTCAGCAGCCTCCCGTGTGGCACCTTATCAAAGGCCTTTTGGAAGTTTAGGGAGACCACATCCACTGGGTTTCCCCGGTCTAACCTACTTGTCACCTCTTCAAAGAACTCCAACAGGTATGTCAGGCACGACCTCCCCTTACTAAATCCATGTTGACTTGTTCGGACAGTTATGGCACAATTATTTGAATAGTATGATCTGACATCAGTGTTTCAGCCAAATGGCACGTTGGAGATTTTTCTTTTAATATTTAAGGCAAATCGATTCACAATTCCTAATAATGCTTGTTGGAAATGTAAATGTTGTGCAACATGTTTCTGTATTTTTTCAGCATGCGTTGAAATGAAGCAGCTGTGCTAGTGACCACCCTAGAAATTTTCTTAGCTTTCCAGTGAGGTTGACACACCACCAGCTGATGTATCGCCACTGCATCAGAAACTCCTGGCATGCTGTCTGGCTAATAACCCATTTGAAGTGTCCAAAAGACCTCAGGTTCCCAAGTTGCTGTGGAAGAGGTGACCACAGTAAATGTCAGAGGGAAAAGTACTGTCCGAGACAAACAAAGGGTAATGATGTGTCGCTGAATAATGCAGAACAAGCCATGATACAATGCCAACATTCTATAAAGATTTGTACTAATGTGCAAACATCCTCAAATATTTTAGTTTTAAAAGCTGCACTGAAGCTCCCCATCTTAAAAGAGATCCATTGTATTCTCTGACGGACGAGTAGCCATGACTGCTACCTATTAGCACGCACAGAGTCAGAAAATACTCTAATTGAAAAGTTATTATTTAGAATTCAGCTGATGTATTATCTTTAGTTCTGACTACAACACTTCAGGGAAGGATGTGAATGCATGGAGAGTGTGCAGAAGAGATTCATGAAATTAGTTTCAGGGATGTGAAACTTCATTGGAAAAAGTGAAGAGGAAATTTGATTGAAGTTTTCAAGATAATGAGATATCTGGATAGAGAAGACAGGGACAAACCGTTTCTGCTCATAGAGTCAAAAATGAGAGGATCATAGAATCACTGCAGTGTGGAAGCAGGCCATTTGACCCATCGAATGTACACCGACACTCCGAAGAGCATCCTACCCAGAGCCACTGTATACTCTATCCCTCTAATCCTGCATTTTGATTATAATTTAAGTTAGGGTTATAGTTAGCAATAGGCACCTCAAGAGGAATGTCTTGGCCTAGGCTGGAAGTTTGGAGGGTAAGGTGTGATACAACACATATTGGGCAGAATGACAACAGTGCTAAAAGGACTACTTTATCATGATGGCATCATAGTCTTTTAGGAGGCTGGAAGAACACAGTAAATTCTATAACATTGCCTGCTTTTCTTGCAGTTAATTCTTTAATTGATTAATAGGAAAACCCTGCTTTAGAAGCCAGCAGAATCCAGATTTCTCATGCTGTTTCTTTGGTGTCATTTCTACGATAATTCACAATTACACCATTCAATCTCAGATTTTCTTATGCTATCATGCACTAAGTACCCACTTGCATAGCACACCTCTCCCCGTGCAGTGATTTGCATTGGTTTCCTGTTATCCAAAGCATAGTATAAAAATAATGTATATAAAAATGAGATTAGGTAACATGGTATAATTGTGACATAAGCAGCCAAAATCTAAAGATGGTGAAGAAAAGCTGTAATAAGCTGTATGGAGAGGTATACAGTACTACGGAGAATAGTATTATGTATAATAATGTAAAGAAGAGTTTGCAGAAATATATCAGAGTCAGAGAGCAGTCACTCATCGATAAGACTACCAAAAGAACCATAGGATTACAACTTCTCTGAATTACAGGACAGAGCATGAGCACCCCATGGCTCAAACCATGAGAACAGATCATGACCACAAAGCATTTAATTTGAAAGCATTATCCTTACCTTCAAATCCCTCTATAGTCTCATCCCAGCCTCTCATTCCCTTCTATCTGGACATGGAGGAGTAAGTGACCACCCTCAGCGTCCTTCTTGGCTAGTAATGTCATGGTAGACCTATGATTTGCCGAGTTATTCATCCTTCTCAATCTGGATATTTTTGTATGAAAGGAGACCTAGGACTGTAAAAGAGGACTATGTACAACAAATCTTATTTTAAAGGGGTTGGAGAGCAGGACAAAAAGAAGATGCTTTAAAATTACAAGCCATTATATTAATTACAGTCCACCAAACTGGAGAAACTTAGTAGTGGCTTTTAGGTCTGTAATGGGGGTCAGTTCTGGAGGTGGTGGAGGAGGGAGAGGAGGCGTGTCCAGTAGCAGCAGAATTGGGATTGAATTCAAAGCAGGAAAAAGGAAGTGGATGTCCCGCAGTGGGGAAGATATTGCAGGCAATAATAGGAGTGGTAGAGTAAGAGCCTTGTTGGGATGTGAGGGCAGTGGTAAATGTACACTGAGTATAAGATTTCAGAGAAAAGATGTGGCACTTCCTGAAGCAGAGTGGAAAATGTTATTCTTCCTATATTGCTATACATTCATTCAGATGGCTGAGAATGCATAATCCAGGTCACAATTTTGTACTAAGCAGGATTTGATGTCATGGCTTATACTGCTTGCCCTGGGGAAGAGGACATACCTTCTGTGTACCAACCTATCTGGCAGGACTGTCACACCCCTGACAACAAAGCCAAGCATGAATACTGTGACTGTGTCCATGTGGGACTACATTGCAGCAACTGTGCAGGGAAGTTCTGGATTAACTGTGCTTGGCTGAGTGCAAAATTGCCTTTTAAAGGTTTCAGGGGTGCCGGTCAATTCTGGGATATCTTGACAGTGATGAGGAATTTGTCAATAGTGATATGACATGGGATAAACCTCTTGCTTAATTTATACCAGCAACATAAAAAAGATATATCCTGTGCAGTAATCTGTGAAAATTCGAGAGATCAAGAATTATTTTAAAATAAAAATTAACAACTTTATTTCTGAAGATACAACAGAATAATTAACTTACAACTATTTACAACTCTTCTTATAACCTATCTTTTACTTTCCCTTTCTACAATACTAGTCTGATAAAACCCTCCGATTAAGATTTACCAAAAATTCAAGTTTTCAAAAAAAACAGCCAGGTGTTGAATCTTCTCTTCCTCAGTCTTCTTTTCTTCTTCTTAGGGATTTCTGCTTCACAGATTACTGGTTGATAAACGTGCATTTAAGAGAGTTATTCTCCAGGCAGTCTGCAGATGTTGGTGGTTTGGCAGTTTTCCTCCCAACTGTTCAATTTTCCCTGGTCTTATACCCCCAAAGCATCAGATTGTGTCATTGGCTTTTAAGATTGTCAATATTCTATATTCAAACTTGATTGGAGGTTGGTATTTTTTGGAGTATAATTTAAACTGATTGGCCTAATCTGAATCTGTTTTGTCATTTCCAGGCAACCAGCTACCCTAGTACTGAATCACATGTTACATTATATCTTGTTCAGAATACTTGATGTTTTCAGGTAGTTCAGCTAGCTTTTAACTCTCTTAAAGATACAGTACACTCATATCTTCATAACAATGGAATGTGGTTATGTTGACTTAGAGTTGATTACGACGGATGGTTCAAAGGTGAGGTAGGTAGTTTATAAGGCATGTGAAAATGATAATGCATTAATGAGGTACAACGAGAAACTCACTTTGCCTTGAGGCATAAAAACCTCTCCAAAAAACTCAATGCAACTGAGACTGTCAAAGATATGTAAGATTCAGCTTCATGGATTGCTATAATTAAATCTGAGAACAAAAGTACTTAGCTTATTTAATGTACCAATCAAAAAACCCTGAGGTTTCATCAACTTAAGCTTCAATTAAAATCTTACTAGATCAAGAAGATGGCAACCTGAGAGCAAATTGTCATAACCTGTTTTGAAGCTGTTTTGTTAATACTATCAAGTTTCACTTTCTGTTAATAGTAATAGGCTTTGCTTTTGTTAACTGACTTCAAGATTTGTATTTGACTACATTATGGTATAATTTCTGAGATCACTTTGAAGACCCTACCTATTCAACCTTCCCTCTTACCTGTGGTATGGTGACACTCAGATTAAGCTTCTAATGAGAATGCAGCCTGTGGTTTTCTGCATCTATGATAAAGTTTACTTTCAGTGGGTAAGTGAAGTTCATGACATGAAACTTGCTTTAACTAAATTGTGGTGGGGGATTCAGTTGCATGGAAAATTAAAAAAATCAAAGTGAAAGGAGAAGGCGGAAGTACAGGTCAATGATGATTCTGACTGTTACCAGAAGAAAGAAGGAAAGGATAGAATGTGTGACCATTACACATTTACACAAGGAGTGTTACAAGAATAGTGAAATTTGTTAACAGAACAGACTTAAAGACTGAATTTCTAAATGCACAAAGCATTTGGAATAAAATTAATGAAGTAGTGGCACAAATAGAGACAAATGGGTATGATCTGGTGGTGATTACTGAGGTATGGTTTCAGGGTGACCAGTTTTGATAATTGAATACCTAGGGGTACTCAGTATTTTGGAAGAACAGGCAGTAAGGAAAAGGAGGTGGTATAGCTTTGTCAGTAAAGGAGTGTTCAGTGCTGTGGTAATAAATGATATAGATGCTAGAGATCACAACATTGAATTAGTTGGGTAAAAGTAAGAAATTGCAAGGCAGCGTGGTCCCTGATGGAAATAATCTATGGGTCCTCAACAATAGTGCTGCAGTGGGCTATAGTACAAACAATGAAAAAGGGAGCTTGTAAAAAAGGTACAGCAGTAATCATGGGTAATTTTAATCTGTTTATAAACATAATTAATCAAACTGGCAAGGGAGAGTGTATTCAATGTATTAAAGATTGTTTCTTGGAGTAATATCTTGGGCAACCAACCAGGAAACAGGCTATTTTAAATTTGGTATTGTGGAATGAGGTGGGATTAATTAGTAATCTCATAAACAAAAAAGGTCCTCTAGAGAAGAGTGATCATAGCATGCTAAAATTTTGATTTCAGTTGGACAACAAGAATCTGCAGTCCCACAGTAGCATTCCAGAGTTAAAAAAAAATGAGAACTACATAGGCATAAGGACAGATCAGGCCCTAGTGAACTGAATGGGAATACTAAATGGCAGGACACTTGATGAGCAATGGCAGATGTTTAAGGAGATATTCAATTGCTACCAACTGAAATATATTCCAGAAAGAAAGAAAGATTTTAAGAGGAGAAAAAACATCCATTGCTAAACAAAGAAGTTAAAGATAACATAAAGATAAAAAACTAAAGTGTAGCATATTGCAAATGTGAGCGGAAGGTTGGAAGATCCAGAAACTTTTAAAGATCAACAAAGGATTACTAAAAAAGATATAAAGAGCAAAGGTACATTATGAAAGAAAATGAGGGCAAAGTATAAATGATGGATAGTAAAAGCTTCTAAATGCATAAAGAAAAGAAGAGAGTAATTAAAGTTAATGCTGAGTCAAAAGCATTTTACACATAAGGTGGTTGGTGTATGGTAAGTGTGCTGCAAGTCGACGTAATAGAAGCAAATACAATGGCAGCATTTAAATAGTATTTCAGCAAAAGGGGAAGCAGTGACATAGAGGTAATGCCACTGATCAAATTATCCAAAGGTCCTGGGTTTGAATACATTGTGCTAAATAGTGAAATTTGAATTCAATAAAAATCCGAGGTTAAACAATTATAGACACATGAACAGGCAGGGACTAGAAGGATACAGACCATTCTAGGCAGATAGAATTAGTTTAGAATGGTATCATGGTCTGCACAGATAGGTTGGGCTGAAGGGCCTATTGCTGTATTTATCTCTGTTCTATGTTGGTCACTTGGAGAATGAGATTGGGGAGTTTATAATGGGGAACACAGAAATAGCAGAGTCACTAAAATTATTATTTTGCTTCAGTTTTCACAGTGGAGGATATTATTACCATCCTAATAATGACAGGGAATGCAGAGGTTATAGAAAGAGAGGAACTTAGAATAATCATTATCACCATGGAAAAACTACGGAACCAATTATTGGGATTGAAGACGGAAAAGTCCCAGAGGCCTGATAGCTTGCATGCTCAAGTCTATAAGACCATAAGACATAGGAGCAGAAATTAGGCCATTCAGCCTGTTGAGTCTGCTCTGCCATTCAATCAAGGCTGATGAGTTTCTCAATCCCATTCTCCCATTTTCTCCCCATAATCCTTGATCCATTTGATATTCAAGAACCTATCTACCTCAGTGATAAATATGCTCAATGACCCAGCCATCACAACCTTCCATAGATTCACCACGCTCTGGCTGAAGAAGTTTCTCCTTATCTCAGTTCTACAAGATCTTTTCTTTACTCTAAGGCTGTTGTTACTACACAGGGTAAACCCTCCTGCTTAGTTCAAACCAGCAATACAGAAATCATTTATCCTGTGCAGTAATCTGTGAAAATTCAAGAGGCCAAGCACTATGTAAAGTAAAAATTAACAGCTTTATTTCCTAAAGTATAACCGTGAATAATTAACTAACAACTATTTACAACACCTTCCTGTAACCTAATTTCACTATGCCATCTACAATACTGGTTCGATGATAATCCTGATTGAGATTTACAAAACAAAATTTCCTTTCTCAAAACCAGGCAGCTTTCAGTTCTTCTCTGTACCCGTGTCTACTTTTCTTCTTCTTGGGATTTCTGCTTCACAGGTTACTGACCAATAAAGTTACCTTTAAGAGAGTTTTTTTTGGGCAGTCTTTACATGCTTGTGGCTCGGCAGTTCTCCTCCCAACTATTCAATTTTCCTTGGTCTTGTACTCCCAAAGACAATTTAAGATTGTCAATATACTCAATTCAAACTTAATTGGAGGTTGGTATTTTGGAGTTTAATTTAAACTGATTAGTCAAATTTGAATTTGTTTTTTGTCATTTCCAGGGAACCTGCTAATTGAGTTGTTTCAACCAAATATTACTTCTTTTTTTCAGAACACCTGGTTCATCAGTTAGTTCTACAAGCTAATAACTTTCTTAAAGGTACAGTACACCCACATCTTCACAACACTGTACCCTCTGGTCCTAGTCTCTCCTACCAATGGAAACATCTTCTCAACATCTACTCTGTCCAGCCATTCAGTATTCTGTATATTTCAATTCAATACCCCTCCCTCCATCTTCTAAACTCCATCAAGTCCTCAAACGATCCTCATGTGTTAAGCTGGTCATTCCTGGGACCACTCTCATGAATCTCGTCTGAACACACTCCACGGCCAGTACATTCTTCCTGAGGTATGGGGTCCAAAACTGTGCACAATACTCCAAATGTGGTCTGACGAGAGTCTTTTGAGTCTCAGAAGTAAATCCCTGCTTTTATATTCAAGTCGTTTCAGAACAAATACCATCATTGCATTTGCTTTCCTAACTACTGTCTCAACTTGCAAGTTTACCTTGAGAGAGTTCTGCACTAGAAATACTAAGTCCCTTTACACTTCAGACTTCTGAATTTTCTCCCTATTTAGTAAATAGTGCATGCCTCTATTCTTCTTGCAAAAGCACATGACCTCACACTTTCCCATGTTGTACTCCATCTGCCATTTTTTTGCTCACTCTCCTAACCTGTCCAAAACCTTCTGCAGCCTCCTCACCTCCTCAATGCTCCCTGTCCATTTACTTATCTTTGTATCATATGCAAATTTAGCCAGAATGCCCTCAGTTCCCTCATCTAAAACATTAAAGTGTATAAAGTGAAAGGTTGTGGTCCCAACATTGAGTCTTGTGTAACACCACTTGTCACCGGCCACCAACCTGAGAAGGACCCTTTTATCCCCACCATCTGCTTTCTGCCATACAGCCAAGCTGCTATTCATTCTAGAAACTTACCTGTAACATCATGGGCCCTTATCTTACTCAGTAGCTTCCTTTGCAGCACCTTGTCAAAGGCCTTCTTGAAGTCAAGGGAGACAACATCCATTGGCTGTCCTTGCTCTAACCTGCTTGTTACTTACTCAAAGAATTCTAGCAGATTTGTTAGACATAACTTCTTCTTGATGAAACCATGCTAACTTTGCCCTGTTTTACAATACACTTCCAAATATACAGAAATTTCATCCTTCAGAATGGATTTCATGATCTTACCCACGATCGTGGTGAGGCTAATCAGTCTGTAATCTTCTGTTTTGTGCCTTACTCTCATTTTAAACAGAGTGTCATGTGAGCAATGTTCCAGTCCTCTGGGACCCTCCTTGATTCTAGTGATTCCTGAAAAGTCCACCACTAAACCCTCTACTAGCTGTTCAGCTATCTCCCTTAGAACTCTGGGGTATAGTCCATCTGGTCCAGATGATTTATCTACCTTCAGGCCATTCAGTTTTTCTAGTACCTTCTCTTTGTTGATGACCACCACATTCAGCTCTACCCCTTCACTCTCTTGAACTTTTGGAATATTAAAGGAGTGACAGCAGAAATATTGGATTCATTGGTTATAATAGTTTAAAATTATCTGGATCCAGGAAAGGTTCCAATAAATTGGAAAGATGTTTTTATAGCACATTTATTCAAACAGGAAGGGAGGCAGAAAGTAGGAAAGTACAGAGTAGTTAGTTTAACATTTGTCCTTGGGAAATTGTTAGAATCCATTTTAAAGAATCTATTTGAAGAGTCAAAATACAACCCATCAAAATCAATATGGTTTTATGAAAGTAACTTATGTTTGACTATTTTACGTGGAAGATGTAATAAGCAATGTGAATAAAGGAGACCATGTAGATGTTGTATATGTGGACTTTCAGAACGCATTTGATAAGGTGCTGCACAAAAGGGTTAATATGCAAGATAAATTCATATAGAGTTAAGAGCAGTTTATTAATCAGGAAAGAGGATTGGCTAACTAACAGAAAGCAGACAATCAGGATTTTTTTTTCTGGTTGGTAAGATATAACTAGTGAGGTACTCCAGGTTTTGGTCATCCGGCCCCAATTATTTACAATCTATATTAATGATTTGAATGTGAGAATGGAAAATACTGTAGCTAAATTTGTAGACAACACTAAAATAGTTAAGAACATAGCTGAAGAAATCAGAAATTTAGAATCAGAAAAAAAGAAAACCACTATGCAGGTACATCAGGTAATAATGAAGGCAAATGGAATTTTGGCATTTATTGTTAAAGAAATAGAGTATAAAAGTAAGGAAGCATTACTTCAACATTATTGTACACGGCATTAGTGAGAGTACTGCATACAATTTGGTCTCCATATTTGAGGAGGCATGTGATTGCATTTGAGGTGGTTTAGAAAAGGTTCATTAGATTGATTCACAAAATGAGGTTTTTGTCTTTTGATAAAAGGAAAACCTTCAAAATCTCTACCTTCAGGAGTGACTTGACCCTGAAATGATATGCAGACTATTTTTAAAGAGTATGTCATTTATTTCAATTCAGAGCCTCTTGTTTTGGTTCATCACCTCCTTTGATATTGTACTTCTAGCAAATGACTGAACCTGATGAGATAGAGGATGAATGATTTACTGAAGAGCTTCAGTGTCAGAATTTCATCAGTCTGGTCCTATTGAAATATGCTATTCATTGCTTCTCTTCTCAATTCTGTACATCACTATCCCGTTGTGAAAGGTTCTGTTAGAGCAATCATGAAGGGTTTTTATTCAGCAACAGTCATATGCTTTTTTGGACATGATTGTTTCAGTTATAACGGGAATCTTGATAGTGCACAGCCCACAACTATTTGAGAAATGGAAGCACTTTCCAAGCATTTTACATTCTGCCAGCTGGCTTTTAATTGTATGATGTTCTGCTGCAACTGAAATTTACTGCACTGATTTAAATTCTGTGCCTGAGTATTTGAACAGTTGATGCTGACGATGCAATTTTGTAACTTGATTACTTGTTGAATTCAACAGTGTGTACAATGGAACACGCAACATGAACAACCACTTCAAAAATGAGTTCAGTTTCTCGGCTATCCCTGAATTTGACAATCCTAGTGAAGAATTGCACACAGATAAAGAACTGCATAGCATACCAGGACTGTGCCAACACAAAGATTGCCTTTACACAATCTGTATCTCTGCCTACTCACACATCTGTCAAGATGCCTCTAAAGATTGTTATTGTATTTACCTCCATCACTTCTTGCTGCAGCAGATTCCAGGCACTTACTGTGTAAAATTGCCTCTCATATCTCCTTTAAACCTATGTCCTCCAAGTAATTGATGTTTCTACCTTTGGAAAAAAAAACTCACTATCCATTCTATCTATTGCTGTCATAATTTTATAATTCTATGAGATCATCTATCAACCTTCAATGTTCAAGTGCAAACAAACCAAGTTTGTCCAATTTCTCCTCAAACCTAATACTTTCCAAATCAGGCAACATGCTAGTAAGCCATTTTTGTCTCCTTTCCAAAGCCTCCACATCCTTTCTGGTGATGTGGTGATCAGCACTGTACACAGTCTTCCAAATAAGACTCAACTAAAGTTCTATACAGCTGCAATATGACTTGCCAGTTCTTTTACTCTCTCCCCCCATCAATATGTGCCATGTGCCTACTTGACTGCCTCATCAACTTGTTTTTCCACTTTCAGGAAACCGTGGACCTAGATCATTCTGTATGGCAATACTAAGGCTCTGGAATGTATTGTATACCTCCCTCCTGTATTTGATCTTCCAAAATGCATCACCTCACTTTGTCTGGATTAAATGCCATCTGGCATTTCTCCACTCAAGTCTTCAGCCCATCTATATCCTGCTGTATCTTTTGGCAATCCTCCTCACTATGTGCACTTCCCCAAAACCTTGTGTCAACTGAAAACTTATTAATCAGGCCACATCCATTTCCTCCAAATCATTTATATATATATTACAAGCAACAGCACTGATTCCTGAAGACATCACTCGTCACGGATTTCCAGTCAGGAAAACCCCTATTCAAAGGCTTTTATGAGTCAGCAAGTTCTGTATCCATCTTGCCAGCTCACCTTGGATCCCATGTAACTTCACCTCTTGTATCAGTCTGCCATGAGAGAACTTATTAAGCATCCAATAACTACCACCACCCTCATCCGTCATCTTTGTCACTTCCTCAAAACTCTGAATCACGTTTGTGAGACACAATCTTCCCTGCACAAAGCCATGCTGCTGAATACTAATAAATCCATATTTTTCCATATGTGAGGAAATCCTAACCCTAAGAATCTTCTCCAATAATTTTCTCACCACTGACATAAAGTTTGCTGGCCTATAATTTCACAGATTATCCCTGTTGGCCTTCTGAAAAAAAGGACAAGTGTGGGTTATTCTCCAGTCCTCTGGAACCTCTCATGTGACTAAAGATGATACAAAGATTTCATACAAGGCTCCAGCAATTTCCACACCTGCTTCCCTCAGCATACTGGGATAGATCGCATCTGGTTCAGGGGAATTGTCTACCATAATGCTTTTTACAACACAATCCTCCTTTTTTACATTGACATGTCCCATGATATCAACACATCCATCCCAAGACTCACCTTCCACTTTGCCCTTCTCCTCTGTGAATAATGATATAAAGGTTCCATTAAGGACCTTAGCTACTTCAGTTGGCTCCTCATATAAATTCCCTCCTTTTTCCTGAAGTGGACCAACCCTTTCCCTAACTTCCTTCTTGCTCCTTATATATGTATAAAATGCCTTGGATTATTGTCCAATTTTCCAGAGACATTTCTTGGCATTTTTAGCCTTCTTAATTCCTTGTTTTGGTTGTTTCTTCGTATTTTTGTATTCTTCAAAGGGTCTGTCTGGCTTTAACTCTACGAACGCCTCCTTTTTCTTTTTGACGAAACTCTCAAGTTCTCTTGTCATCCAACATTCCCAAATCTTACCATCCTTCATTTTCACAGGAACATTCTGGTCCTGAACTCTAATCAACTGGTCTTTGAAAGATTCCCATGTGCCAGAAATGAATTTACCCTCAAACAGCAAACCCCAATCCCATTCACCCGTACCTGCCTAATATTGTTGTACTTAGCCTTCCCCAACTTAACACTTTCACCTGAGGATTATTCTTACCCTTAATCATAAGTAGTTCATAATTTACAGAATTATGGTCAATGTTTATGAAATGCTCCCTCTCTGAATCTTCAATCATCTGGCTAGGCTCATTCCCAATACCAAGTTTAGTATGGCCACTTCCTTTGTTGAACTATTTACAAACTGCTTCAAAAAAACTATCCTGGACACATTTAATAAACTCCCCCATCCAAGCCTCTGGCACTAAGTGAGTCCTAGTCAGTACAAGGTAAGTTGAAATCACCCACCACAACAACCCTATTATTTTTATACTTTTCCACAATCTGTCCGCATATCTGCTTCTCTACCACCTGCTAGCTGTTGGGTGGCCTGTAGTGCAATCCGATTAAAGTGTTTGCACCCTCCCTATTCTTGAACTCTACCCATATGGCCTCACTGGATGAGCCCTTCAAGATGTCCTTCCTCAGTACAGCTATGATATTCTCCCTAATCAGTAACGCAACTTCCAACCTCTTTTGCATCCCTCTCTAACATACCTGAAACATCAAAAACCAAGAATGTTAAGGTGCCAGTCTTAACTTCTCTCAGCCAAGTCATTGTGATAACTACAATAACATAGTTATGTGCATTAATCCAAGATTTAATTTAATCTGCCTTACCTGTTATACTCCTTGCATTAAAACAAAATGCTTCAGACTATCATTGCCATTGTGTTCAGTAACCTCACACTGTCCTTACTTTCTCTTAGTCTTACTGGCCTTAGTATCTAACTCCTCCTCAGTCAATTTTCTTGTTGATCTATTGCTCTGGTTCCTATCCCCACGTGGCATGTTGTTTTAGCATAAACAGGGAGAATTAATAGAAAGGTTAACAAAATAACAAGAATAATAATTGTAAATCTTCAGCCGATTGAACAGGATCAGTGGGAAAAAAACAGAATGAACATTTCACTATACCTACATCAAAATTTGGAAGAAAAAGGTGTAGTACATTCAATGTGTGTACAGAGGTAAGGCAGGACCAGAAAGATTAGTCGAGTAATAACATCAAAAGGGTGGAACAAATAGTGATTAACCTGCAGAAGGACATTGCAGACAAAAAAAGAATGGTCATGTGACAACAAAAGAAAGAAAATATGGATCAAGAGGAACTAAAAGTGATGCAAGTAAAATTTTCCCCAACAACTTTTGTCTGAAGAGTGGGAGCAGTAGCTATCTCAGATTGTTGAGGTCAACATTGTGTCCAGAATGCTGTAAATCTCTTAATTGAAAGATGAGGCATTAATTCTGACACATTTTGTAAGTGATTCTCAGACAAAGATTAGGAATTGACAGAATGTGTGAAATGCACTCATCCATGTCTTGATTCTCCTTGAGATGCTGGATTAGTTGCTCATATTAATAGAGACATCGTGAGGTTGGCTATACTTACATAATATTAAGACACTGAAAAGCATCTTGCCATCATCATGTTGCTATTCCGATGACATCTCTCTATACCATTTGTTACGACACAGAGTAAACCCCTCTGCTAATTTAAACATGACACACAGGGAAGCTTACCTCGTGCCATAATCTGTTAAAATTTGAGAGGCAAAGAACTATCCCAGAGGTCATTATTTAAAGTAAAAATTAACTTTATCCTTTAAGTACAACAGAAAATATTAAAACAAACAAACAGTTTGGATGTAGGTTTGCTCGCTGACCTGGAAGGTTCATTTCCAGACGTTTTATCACCCTACTAGGTAACATCTTCAGTGGGCCTCAGGTGAAGCACTGCTGATAATTCCTGCATTCTATTTATATGTTTAGGTTTCTATGGGTAGGTAATGTCATTTCCTGTGGTGATGTTATTTCCTGTGGTGAAGTCACTTCCTGTTCCTTTTCTCAGGGGGTGGTAGGTGGGGTCTAACTTGATGTGTTTGTTGATAGAGTTCCGGTTGGAATGCCATGCTTCTAGGAATTCCCATGCATGTCTTTGTTTGGCTTGTCCTGGGATGGATATGTTTTCCCAGTCGAAGGGGTGTCCTTCCTCATCCATTTGTAAAGATACTAGTGAGAGAGCAAAACTAATGCCATTTACAAAATACCGTGCAACGACTGTAACAAACACTACATTGGACAAACAGGCAGAAAACTAGTCACCAGGATACATGAACACCAACTAGCCACAAAAAGACATGGCCTTCTCTCACTAGTATCCTTACATATGGATGAGGAAGGATACCAATTCGATTGGGACAACACATCCATTCTACCACCTCCTGAGAAAATGAACAGGAAGTGACTTCCCCACAGGAAATAACATCACCACAGGAAATGACATTACCAACCCAAAGAAACCCAAACATATGAATAGAAAGCAGGAATTATCAGCAGTGCTTTGCCTGAGGCTCACTGAAGATGTTATCTTCCAGCTCAGTGAGCAAACCTACATCCAAAACCTCAACTTGAGGTAAAAATCTTCTCAAAACTCGCTAAAACAAATCTTTACAACTCCCTTCTCTTAAACCTATCTTTTACCTCCCACTCTACAATACTGGACCAATAAAAAAATCCAGATTAAGATTTACAAAAAAAAAACACGTTTCAAAACTCAGTCAGCTTTGACAATTTTCCTTTGTAGATTTTCTCGTATAGATTTTCTCTAGGTTGGTTTCGATGTTCCGCTGTGCAAACTTCTTATAGACAGGTACCTTTCAGAAAGTTCTTCAGCCAGCAGTCTATATTTGTGGATGTCCTTGGCAGTTTCTTTTTAACTGTTCAAACTGTCCGGTTTTATACCCCAAAACATCAGATCATTTCATTGGTTTTAATAGTATCGAAATACTAAATTCAAATTTGATTGGATTTTGGTATCTTGGGGCATAATTTAAACTGATTGGGCAAATTTGAATTTATTTCTGTTTCATGACAACTCAGCTGCAGCTATTTGTTTTGACCAAGTGTTACATTTTCACTTTGTTCAGGAGGGTCTGTGCTTTGTCAGTCCTTGTTAGCTTTTCAACTCTCTTAAAGGTACAATACACATCTACACCTTGATAACACATTGACATACTGTAATTTAATGGTGGTATGAATGAAATCTGGAGAGGAAAGGTGGAATTAACATGAGATCTAGTGAACCACTATTAGTGAAATACTATAGACAATTTTAAGCCTGTTCAGAGAAGTGATGACATATCTCTCAAGTGGAAAGGAGTTGAATGCAAGTCACCTGGTCCGAAGATTTAGAAACTACCACCAAGACAAAAGAGCTCCCTAAATTTACATACTTGCTGATGTGTAGTACCTCAGTTCTCATTAAATTTGAGTTCAAGAAGGACCCATGTGTTCATACTGGAATTATGAAGTGTGGCCTGGGTCTATTATTATTACTACATATTATGTGTATGTATTCCAGTGTTTAAAATAATGAGACAAATCAGAATGGGAAAGCACTTCAATAGAGTCATAGAGTCATAGAGATATACAGCATGGATACAGATCCTTTGGTTGACCTCATCCATGCAAACCAGATATCCGAATGTAATCTTGTCCCATTTGCCAGTACTTGGCCCATATCCCTCTAAACACTTGCTCGTCATATACCCATTCAAATGCCTTTTAAATGTTGTAATTGTACCAGCCTTCACCACTTTCTCTGGCAGCTCATTCCATACATGCACCAGCCTCTTGCGTCGCTTTTAAATTTTGCCCCTCTCACCCTAACCCTATGCCCTCTAGTTCTGTACTCCCCCACACCAGGGAAAAGATTAGATTCCCTACAGTGTTGAAACAAGCCCGTCGGCCCAACTAGTCCACACCAACTCTCCGAAGAGTATCCCACACAGAGCCATTTCCCTCTGACTCATGCACCTAACACTATGGGCAATTTAGCATTCCCAATTCACCTGACCTGCACATCTTTAGACTGTGGGAGGAAATTGGACCACACCCACACAAACACAGGATGAATGTGCAAACTCCACACAGCCAGTTGCCCGAGGCTGGAATCGAACCTGGGACCCTGGTGCTGTGTAGCAGCAGTGCTAACCACTGAGCCACCATGCCACACTTGATTGTGTCTATTTACCTTATCCATGCTCCTCATGATTTTATAAACTTCTACAAGGTCACCCCTCAGCCTCTGATGCTCCAGGAAAAACAGCCCCAGCCTATTCAGCCTCTCTCTATAGCTCAAATCCTCCAACTCTGGCAACGTATTTGTGCATCCTTTCTGAACCCTTTCAAGTTTCACAAAATTCTTCTGGTCGGCAGGAGACCAGCATTGAACACTATATTCCAAAAGTGCCTTAACCAATGTCCTGTACAGCCACAATATGACCTCCCAACGCCTATACTCAATGCTCTGACCAATAAGGTAAAACATACCCAATGCCTTCTTCACTATCCTATCTAGCTGTGACTCCACCTTTAAGGAATTATGAAACTGCACTCCAAGGTCTCTTTGTTCAGCAACACTCCCCAGGAACTTTGCATTAAATGTATAAGTCCTGCCCTGATTTGCCTTTCCAAAATGAAGCACCTCACATTTATCTAAATTAAACTCCATCTGCCACTCCTCAGCCCATTGGCCCTTCTGATCAAGATCTCATTGTGCACTCAGATAACATTCTTTGCTGTCTACTACACCTCCAATTTTGGTGTCATCTGCAAACTTACTAACTATACCTCCTATGTTCACTTATTTATCATTTATTTAAATGACAAAAAGCAGTGAACCCAGCACCAATCATTGGGACACACCACTGTTCACAAACCTTTAGTCAGAAAGCCACCACCACCCTCTAACTTCTACCTTCCAGCCAGTTCCGTATCCAAATGTCTAGTTTTCCCTGCATTCCATGAGATATAATCTTGCGAACCAGTCTAACATGAGGAACCTTATCAAACTGAAGTCCATATAGATCACATCCAACACTCTGCCCTCATCAATTCTCTGTCACATTCAATCACATTAGTGAAACATGATTTCCCACATACAAAGCCATGTTGACTATCTCTAATCAGTCCTTGCCTTTCTAAATAAATGTAAATCCTGTCCCTCAGAATTCCTCCAACAACTTGCCCACTACTGATGTCAGGCTCACTGGTCTACAGTTACCTAGGTTTTACTTTCCATCTTCCTTAAATAATTGCACCACGTTAGTTGAGGATAGACTTCGTTTTTGAGGATAGAGGTGGTCTGACACTGGGCTGCAGCTAAGACAGAAGATGTCCTAAAATAGGTGTTAGTACATCAGCACTTGAGTTTTGTTGCAAATGGCTTAAATTGAGACTTTGACAAGATATACTAGAGAAGGAAGATATTGGATGTGCAGAATGAAGTGTATGATATATTGGAGACTTTTCAGAGAGCTGCAGTCAATTTTTCAGGGCATAGAAAAGTTCAGCACTAATTTGTCATAGGGTTTGCAGATCAGCTTTTCCAATATGAATGTGCTGATTATCTCCATTAGCACGCTCAGATTCAACCACCACGCATTAAGCACTATCCAATATGATGATAGCATAAGGACTCAGCCCGGGGGACAACTTTGGTCTTGAAGAAGTAAGGCCTAACATTGAGATCTCTCATAGATTCAGTACCAAAATCTGTCATTCTAATGTAAATTGTATCCAGTTGTTATTATGCAATAAACTACACTTTGTTTAAGAAAAAAGCCTCTCCTCATAAGACTACCAGGTGGTTTTCCTCTACCACACTAGATTAAACAACATCTGGAGGCCCTGACCAGGAAAAAGGAATGCAGTAAATCGACATGATGGATCTTACACCAAACCCTGGTGGCCAAAATAGTGGACTCTATTGAGCAGCACTGTATAATACACTGACAGCTGTGGGAGCATGAGGCTATCTTCAGACACAGCCTTAAGAAAGCTGCACAAGCTGCTCAGCAGTGAAAGAACAAAAGGTTTCAGAATAGAAGAGTAACCCACCCGACATTGAAACTGTGAAGTGTTAATTTACTGTCGTCTCTCAAGATGAGAAAGATTGTCCACCCAGCACTGTCCTTGATGTTGTCTGTCAACCAGCCAGCCCAGACTCCTTTCACATTTGACAAGTAGTATAATCTGAAAAGGGCTTTCCAGGGTCAAATCTGCGTGTAATTATGCTTCAAAGCCATTTACATTGCCTCCAGTGAAAGTCAGCAGGCCTCCAGCAGGCAGGCTGCAGGCCCTCAGGTGCCACTTCTTAGAAAGACTGGGACAGGCAAAGGCTGACACAAAATAAGCACTAAGTGGTGGCACTGGAGAATTTAATTGACATTCATATGATCTGATCTATAAATCAAATTTAGAATACTTATTTTGTGGTAGTTATGTTTTCCATTGTAGCCATGTGGATGAGGTGATGATAAGTAACAAGGAGAAGCTAAGGTGTGAGAGTGTAAATGAATGAGCAATTAAGTTATCTTTTCTGGGATTGCAATCACATGAGGCAATCATGGACACCATACCAAGAAAGGACCCATTTTGGTTTCATCCTGTTCATCTTCCTTATCTTCCTTCTCAGCAAGTTCCAGTGTGCTTAGTGGCAGCTGTCCCTGAGTAATATCAAAGCTATGCAATAAGCAGCATAGCACCACAAATGATAATGCCTCTCAAATACTTTAGGGCTCATCTGGAGTGATACAGGCTTGTAAAACATTGCTGAGGGCGTCAGCTGTATCACATTTCTTGTGACATCATGGATTTTGTTAAATTAATGCTGCCCAGATAGTACAGGTGGCACACCAGAGTCAAGAGGAAGATGAGTGGCAAATAGAATTTAATCCTGATAAACATGAAGTAATGTACTTTGGAAGAAGAAACAAGATAGGGGAGTACTCAATGAATAACAAGATACCTGTACTAGGAAACTCAGAGGAACAGAGGGATCTTAAGGTGTTTATCCACAGAGCCCTGAATGTGGTAGGACAGGATGATAGAGAACTGTGGAAGCTCAATATTTAAGCATATTCAAAACAGAAATTGTTAGATTTTTGGAGACCAATGATATCAAGTGATACAGAAAAAAAATTAGGAAAGGTGTATGTTGATAGATGATCAGCCATGATCTCATTCAATGCCAGAGCGGTTTTGCTTGGCAGAATGGCCTTTTGAAGGCTTAGCAGTGATGAGATTTCTGGGCTGAAGGGTATTGTCCATGGCTATACAGTTCCATTTAGCACAAACAGATGTGCAGATATTTTAAAGCTTGCAACTAGATAACCAATTACTTCATCAAACTATATGGTCATTTGATTGAAGTCAGCAGTAACCTCATCTGAAACGATTCCAGGAACAGGCAACCAGACAATGCTAATTCTGACTTGCTGGCTGAAAACTCTTTCTATAAGGAAATAACCTTATGTTATTTGACAATGAGTCCAGAATTCATCCCAAGTTCTCACTTTTGATATGTGGTTAGTATTCTCTGATGCAATTTCTTCCTCCACACAGTTAATTTTCAGTCCAAATTAACTGGAATTAGCTTTCATCAGGAATCCCACTGTTGCTAATTGATTCTAAACTTTGTACCTGATCAACTTTCTGAGGATTCAAGGTGCAACATTGTCAGTTTTTATGTTTTGCCAAAAATAGGAACTCCTCTGTGAATATCTAGTACCAGATTCTGCACTTAACACAGAAACAGACTCAAGTGACATAAGTGTGTTTGGTTTCTGATGTTCAGTGCAGTTTTGAGATGTGAACCTGACATAGATTGCTACTGACTGACACAGTTTGGCTCCTGCTAACCAAGGCAGGTTTGTTCTCACTGATCAATATTTGATGGCTCTCACTAATTAATATTGGTTGATTTCTGCTGACTGACACAGGTTTGCTCTCTGATTGATATTGGTTGGTTCTTACTTATTGGCACAGATTTTCACTCATTGACCAAAATAGTGACTCGTCAGCTGTACAAAGAGTGCTGTTCGAAGATAGTTCATAAAGGTTAAGTGATTAAGTCTGAAATGAGAGAAAAACTAACCCAAGGAGAAGGGCACAACTCATGTGGAAGGCATGTTATAGCAGCCAATGTCTATTTGTATAATAGATAAATGCCTTTTACATTAGACCAAGTCACATTTGGCAATGATATGAATGACAGTAATTGTTACACAACAGCAATTTTTTTAATGCATTCAATCAAATATAAATGCAAAACGTTTGGACTGAATGTTCACCTGATGTGAGTTTGCCTTCACTATTGAATATTAATCTCCTGTAACATAAGAAACTGAACATGGATATTTGTGGTATTGAAGAATCTAACAGAAATTTATTACAATTAACTTATGAACAAACATTATGTTCCTTAGGCACTTAAATCTCTTGGCTAGTATTAAGCCATTTATTTATTACAGAAGAACATGCTTCTTGTAATTGCAAAAGCTAATAGAATGTTAAGGTTTATTGCAAGGGTAATTTAATGCAGGAAGAGGGAGGTTATACTTAAGTTATACATGGTATTGATGAGACCATATCTGGACCACTGTGTGTAGTATGGTGCACTGTACTTTTAAAAGGATGTTAATGCTTAGGAAGCAGTTAAGAGAAGGTTTATTTGACTAATACCTGGAATAATTAGATTTTGAGGAAAGTTGAGACAGGGTCAACCTGTATCTTCTGGAATTTGGAAAAACAGAAGTAACTTAACTGAAAGATATAAGATTCTGAAGTCATTTGAGCAAGTGGATGTTGAACAGATGTTCCTCTTGTGAGCAAATCTAGATCTAGGGGTGGTAGGTTAAAATTGAGGGGTTACCCATTTAAGACAGAGATGAAGAAACATTTTTTTTTCTCTCAAAGGCCTGTGATTCTTTGGAATTCCCTTCCACAAAACACAGTGAGTCATAGAGTCATGGAGTATAGTGCCATAGAGCCCTACAGCACAAAAACAGGCCATTTGGCTCAAACCGGTCCTTGCTTCTCAAAATGTCCATTCACGATAACTTAATTTCCCTGCACTTGGCCCATTTCCTTCTAAATCTTTCCTATTCATGTATTTGTCCAAATTCCTTTTAAATGTTGTTCATATACCTGCCTCAACCACTTCCACTTGCAGCTCATTCCATATGCGTACCAACCTCTGTGTAAAAATATTTACCCTTGAGGTTCCCTTTCATTCTTTCCCCTCTAATGTTAAACTGATGTTTTCTAGTCCTCAGTTCCCCAATCCTGGGAATAAGACTGAGTGCATTCACCCTATCCATGCCTCTCATGATCATATGCACTTATGTAAGATTTCCCCCTCAGTCTCCTACGTTCTAAAGAAAAACGTCCAAGCATGTCCAAACTCTCCCTATAACTCAGACGGTTGAATCCAGGCAATATCCTTGTAAATGTATTCTGCACTCTTCAGTTTTATAACATCCTTCCTGTAGCAAGGTCACCAAAACTGAACACAATACTCCAAGTGTGGCCTCACCAATGTCCTGTAACAACTTCAATGTAACTTCCCAACTTCTATGCTCTATACCCTGACTGATGAAGGCCACAGACAAAATAACTACAGATGCTAGAATCCAAGGTAGGCAAGCAAGAGGCTGGAAGAACACAGCAAACCAGGCAGCAACAGAAGTTCGAGAAGTTGATGTTCTGGGTGTCTCAAGAAGGGGTACATCCGAAATGTCAACTTTTCCACCTCCTGATGCTGTCTGTCTTGAATAAGGCCAAAAGCCTTCCTCACTGATCTGTCAACCTGTGACTCCACTTTCAGAAAACTGTGCACCTGATCTCCAAGGTCCCTATGTTCCACTACACTCCTTTAAGGCCCTACCATTCACCATGAAACTCCAACCTTGATTTGACTTTCCAAAATGCAAGATCTCACACTTATCTGCATTAAACTCCATTTGCCATTTCTCAGCCCACTTACCCAGCTGATCAAGATCATGCTACAATTTCTGATAATTTTCTTCACTGTTCACGATACCACCTGTTTTAGTGTCATCTGCAAACTAACTAATCATGCCTTGTCTATTGTCATTCAAATCATTCATATAGATAACAAACAAGCAATGGTCCCAGCACCGACTCCTGAGGTGCACCACTATTCACAGGCCTCCAGTATGACAAGCATCCTTCCAGTATTACTCTCTGCTCCCTACCTTCAAGCCAATTGTTTATCCAATTTGTCAGCTCCTCCGGATTCTATGTGATCTAACCTTCCAGAGCAGCTTATCAGCGACGCAAAATCTTTAAATAGTTTTAAAGCAGAGGTGAATAGATTTTTGATTACCAACGGGATGAAAGATATCGACGATAAGCAGGAATGTGGAGTTGAGATTAAAATCATATCAGCCATGATCTTCCTGAATGGTCGAGCAAACTTGAAAGATCAAGAGGCTTACTCTTTGCTTCACTTGCTTGCATGATGTAGCATGTCATACTTCAAGTGATCTGAGATTCAATGAAGCATGAGATCTTTACATGCTCAGTTATCATACTATGATGTGCTGATACCATGATCATATCTCTTAAAGACACTGACATGGTTGTGTCTCTTAAATGAATAGTGGCATACTGATTGTGAAATGTAAAACTGCAATCGACTTTATAATGTGAGGCGAAATTCCCAACTGATTAAGTAAGCTATAGAATCTGTTACTTGCTGGTGTTCAGAATCTGCCACTTGTTTTCAGATGTAAAAGCTATTGTTAAGTTTTTTATAATGGTTTACGTTATTCAAATTTGTAAAGAAGAAGGCTTTGGCATTTCTTTATTTTTTTTCAATATGTGATCACTTAAGCCACTGAGTGTTCATTTAAGTTGGAGAAAAATAGCAGTAAATCAATGTGGGGAGCACAATCTTTAAGACAAAGAGGTTGGAATTACAGATGTTACCAACTGAGATGGCATGGTGGTGCAATGTTTAACATTGCTGCCTCACAGCATCAGGGATCTGGGTTTGATTACGCCCTTAGGTGACTCTGTGTGGAGTTTGCACATTCCCCGTGTCTGCTTTTTTTTCTCTTTCTGGGTGGTCCAGTTTCCTCCCAAAGTCCAAACATGTGTAGGTTAATTGGATTTGCCTTGTTAAATTGGCCATAGTATTCAGGGATGTGCTGATTAGGTGGATTAGCCATAGGAAATGTTGGGTTGCAGGGAAAGGGTAGGAGGGTGGCTCTGGGTGGGATGCTCTTCAGAGTGTCGGTGCTAACTCAATGAGTTGAATGGCCTGCTTCCCCTCTGTGGGCATTCTATGATTCTAATAGCGAGGGGTACTTCAGACCTGTGAAGTATATTCTTCAATTTATTGAGAGGCCACTTTTTATTAAAATCTCCACAATTTAAGTTGGTGTCAGCACAAGTAAAAAAAGTTCTGAGGAAGGGTCACCGGAGCCAAAATGCTAACTCTGATTTCTCTTACAGATGCTGCCAGACCTACTGAGCTCTTTCACTAACTTCTTTGTTTCTGATTTATAGCATCTGCAGTTCTTTAGGTTTTTACAATTAAAATTATGCTATTTTGTTCTGTGCTTTTCTCCATCTGCTTTGTTTGGAGGAGGAATGAGACAGAGATCTATTTACACCTTCCTGCAAATATTCTTGGCCAATAGCTATGCCAACTAATAAAGTTTCAACTACTTACATATGTTAGATAAGATGCACTCCCACTGCTTACAATACACTAAGAAAGTAGTGACACATAGACTGAGTGGTTCAATTAGCCTGCTACCATGTTGCAGTCCTTGGTTTTTCAATATGTACAATCACAGTGATCCACTGTTTTCTTGATTTCCAGACACGTTTCATGGTAGAACCACTCTGTTCATAACTGTTAAGGTCAAACAATTAACATTTACAAAACAGAGTGCTTTCAGCAATCAGCTGGTGTTTTGTCCAAATATCTCAATTGTGCATGTAACAGATGACAGATGTCTTGTTTTCTCAAACAAACTCTTCCTTTGTTCTCACAGCAGCCAGCATCAAAAGAGAGCGCTGTACTTCTTTCCGCTTGGTAGCTTTCCCCTAAGCACAAGATACTGTTGGCCATAAGCTTGCAGGAGTCCCCTACCTGGATTACAATCACAAGATCAGAGCTTTCTGTTCTCTTGTCCTCTCTGCCAACATTTGTTTTGGAGATACATAAGTAATCTTAGTCTGAAAAGTTATTAATATACTTTAAAAAATGAAACCTCCAGAGTACGTAAAACCTGAACATAAACCTTTTGATCCAGAGGCACTGCCACTGCACCATAGAATTAATTCAACATTGGCTGTTTGTAGCTGTTCATATATCATTCTTCTCAATGCAGGAGAGTATGCATGATTAATTTGGGGTGGTACAGTGGCTTAGTGGTTAGTACTGCTGCCTCTCAACGCCAGGGACCTGGGTTCAGTTCCGGCCTCAGGCAACTGTCCGTGAGGAGTTTGCACATTCTCCCTGTGTCTGCGTGTGTTTCCTTCGGGTACTCTGGTTTCCTCCCACAGTCCAAAGATGTTCAGGTTAGGTGAATTAGCTATGCTAAATTGCCCGTAGTGTTAGGTGTAGGAGAATGGGTCTGGGTGGGTTGCTCTTTGGACGGTCAGTGTGGACTTGTTGTGGACGGTCAGTGTGGACAAAGGCCCTGTTTCCACATTGTAGGGAATCTAATCTAAAATGCATCAGCTTCCAATCTTAAAATGTCCACAAAGAGAAAAAGTTTACTTTCTGTTTAAGTGCAACTGATTTTTTGGACAATGGGGAGTAACGTGTAGAAGTGGATGGATTTAGCAACAGGTGGAGATGAACTCAAGCTATTGTGTCAGGAAATCAGTTTGTTACCATCCATATTTCAATCCAAAGCATTAGACTGTATGCAATTCTCTCAGGAGATTCAGATCAACAATTAGCATATGTTAAGCATTGACTTAAAATGAAAATGATACATGGTTTCCTGGGTGTCCTGATACTTAGCCATGGAAGCAATATCAAAACACAGTCATATCTAGGGAAATACTCACATGCTTAGTACTCAGACCTAGGTTCTAGTCCCATCTGTTCTGGAGTTTGATGAGAAAATATCTCACAATGGCATTCTTTTCTGATAACAGGTAAAGGACTCGGTTGGAATGCTTTTGCTGAGAGCTGACTTTCAACAATTTTGACACTGTGATATTTCTCCATAGGCAACCTTAGCTTGAACCTCAAACAACCAGTGTCAACACCAGTACCATAATAGCTTGTTAATCACAGATCTTTCTCTGCATGAAAAGAGAAACAGTAGAGAGAGATGAAGCTCACAGAAGGGTATAGCTATCACAGGATCTACAGACAGAGAGTGGCAAGTATCCCAATATGTTACAACAAGAGTGTTACAGGAGGTTGAGAATGTTGTATCCAATGGTAGACAGTTGGACCTTGGTGTACTTGATGTCATAGCCACTGTCACACTTTTCATCCAGATCATTACTGGGCTGTGCTGGAGACATGTCCAGGACTGATTGGTCATGAGCTAAAATGCAAAAAGATGGGTGATGAATAAAGGCTTGTTTGCCCTTATTGCTAATTGTGCCATTTTTGCCTGTGATTGTGCCAGTTAGGATGGACATGTGCTCAGGTATGCTGGCTACCCACAAATGCTGGGGATCATTGACTACACGCATGGAGCAATCTATACTCTGCACCTACTCCCCTCCTTTCCATTACTTCCTGGATCACCAAGAAATATTTGCCAACTACAAGTGCTTCCACTTCAGCAATGTTTAACCGCTTGCAGGCAAAGAAGACCTTCTTAAAGGTGTGCATAAAATTCCCAGAAACCTGCCACAATATTTCCACCTTTTGTCTAACTTGTCTGAGCCCCTCACAATGCAATGTGGAGTTAATGGTATACAGCTCAAAGACATGAAAGACCCATTTTAAAAAATGTTATCTCTTAGAACCCTGAGTAAACAGATCCAAAAGTGCTCCAATCACACAGCTAGAAATGTGATTAAACAGCACAATGGCATACTTTGTCAGACTTGGAGGGACTTGGCAATACACCACCAGGGTTATCATGGCATACTGTGCACTGCACAAAGTTTGAACTGAAGCACAATTTGGACCAGCGAGATGGGCAAGATACAATGGTTTCTGAACAGGAAATGAATAATGAGAAGAAGAAGAAAGCTAAGAAGGAGTAAGGTTCATTATTTAATTACGTGCATTGTCCCCGTGACACTCTAAATACTATGATGCTCAGGTACTCACATGACTCAGCCAATGCTGCATATCTCATATGCTGCAGGCAAAAATGTCCAGAGGCATGGTACATTGGCGAGACCAAGCAGGTGCTATGACAACGGATGAATGGACACTATGCAATAATTGCCAGCTAGGGATGTTCCCTCCCAGTTGGGGAACACTTCAGCGATCAGGGACATTCGGCCTCAGATCTTTGAGTGACCGTCCTCAAAGTTCAGCTTTGGAATACGCAACAACACAGAGTGGCTGAGCAGAGGCTGATAGCCAAGTTCAATACGCATGAGAATGACCTCAACTGGGACCTGGGGTTCATATCACACTACAGGTGACCCCATTTCACTAGACACTCACACACACACACATGCATGCGTACACACACACACCCTTACATACTCACACACTCACGCAGATACCCTCTCCTACACACGCTTTCACTCAGATACACAGATGTACGCGACCCACACTCACACCCAAGCACACACCCTCTTACAGGGTTATACTCTGTCACACACATGCACACACTCTACCAAGCATGCTCACATGCGCACATACATCACACACCATACAGTCACACGTGTACTCTCTCTCACACACATACTCTCTCTCCCTCACATGCATGCACGCACACATATAAGTCTATGTGGTGAATCTGGATTTGCAGAATTGTCAAATACACTCTATTTTGTTCAAAATGCACAAAATCTGCAGGCAGTCAATGCAGGCAGTCAATCTATGTGACATTTTATAAATTGCTACTTTGGAAATAGAGGCAGTCTGACTCAAGATTGGAAAACAGACAGACTCTAACCTCACACCTTTAATATGTTGTCTGAGCTGAGATGTCACCTTTTTTTTATAAAACGTTGTTATCTCAGGAATGTGACTTGATAGAAGTTCTAAGATTTACACATTAATGAATCAAAGCATGCAACCCATTCTAAAAGCTGAAAGACTTAACAGCAATCTAGATTTGTTCAATATATCATATCAATTGCATGACACTATGATCTTGTGCTATAGATTCTGTGTCTTGTGGTCCTGCCCCATTAGCTACCTGACAAGGGAGCAACGCTTCGAAAGCTTGTACTTTCAAATAAATCTGTTGAGCTATAACATGACATAGTGCGATTTTTAACTTTGACCACCCCAGTCCAACACCAACACCTCCTCATTATGACTATGCAATCCACCAGTTGGTTTAGCACAAAATCACATACAAACCACAAAACCTTATATAATTACCAATTTTCTGCTTTCTAAACCACACCTCCCACACCACACTCCCAACCATTGACATAACTCAACCTTGCAAACAACCAGCCATCATCATCATTTCAAGTTTTCCCATTCATCATCAAACAAGATGAAAGACCACATGTTAATTACCAATCTTAAATGGCAAAACATAAAAAATGGGGCACACCTGCTTCAAATAAAAATGAAATTTTGTAACATAAAAACATTTAAAATCAACTTTTCCTCTAAATTTTACAGCTATGACAGCAGCTTTGAGCAAACATTATCTTTGATCTCCCATGCCCCAGATTACCCTCTGTAACTACAAGCCTGTAACCTTCTTTTTCCCTGAGCTCCTGTGTTGAACAACTGGCATGGTTTTAAAAGATTTAGAAACAGATAATGGTCACTGGAAAGTCGCTTCCAGTGGTGTTCCACAGAGGTCAGCGTTGATATCACACACTTTCTGGTATACACTAATGTAGGCAAATTTGCAGACCACGCAAAGATTGGTTGGGTAATTAATAAGATAATTTCATAGAGAAGATGATGACTGTCAACTGCAGGATGCTATTGATGTTTTGGTAAAGTGAACTGAAAAGTGGTAGGTGGATTTAGGACTGGAGAAGAATGAGTTTATGCATTTTCAGAGCATGAATAAAGCTAGGGAATCCACAATAAATGAGGTGTATTTAAAGGTTGGTAGAGGGAGTGAGTGATTTTGGAGGGTCTGTACACAGGTCTGTGAAGGTTGCAGGACAGGTGGATAAGGATATAGGATGTTGGTTGGGATACAAAAGCTGGGATATGTTGGTGGAACTACATAAATCACAGCTTAGGCCACAGCTCACGTTCTGTGTATAGTTCAGATCACCATAGGAATAATATAACTGTTCCAGAGTACATACAGAAGAGTTTTACAAAAATGGTGCCAGCGCGTGAAAATTACAGCTATGATGGAGGATTGGATAAGCTGGGGTTGTTTTCCTTAGAATGATGCAAACCGAGGCCTACTTAATCAAGGTGTACAGAATAATAAGGGGGTTTGGATAAAGTGGACAGTGAAGACCTGTTCCCCTACCGAAGAGGCCACTTATCAGAGGTTACAACTTGAAGCTGATCAGCTGAAGTACTAGAGGGGACATGAGAAAAAAAAACTATTTCACCAAGAGAGAAGTGAGTGTTTGGAATTCACCACCTCATTAAGTGGCTGGGACAAATACATTCAACTCACTTAAAAAGGAACATGGATCTGGTACCAAAGTGCTGTAAGTGACAAGGCTACTGTAAAGTGGTGTTAAAATGGGCATTACTTTAATTGATTGGTGCAGGCACAATGGACTGATTGGCTTCTTGATGTACTGTAATTTTCACTGTCTTTATAATGATGCTGTTTCAATTCCTCATGGCACTGATCATGTGGTGCCATCCTGATATTCAATCATTATTGTTGTGTAAGGGCTTCAGAAACAACCTTGCAGTGATGTCATGGAGCTGAACATCACAGAGTACAAATATGTAGGTGGGGTTACTTTAGAACTACAAACACTTTAGAATAAGAGAAAGCCTTGAGAACATATAGACATGAACATGTGTAGAAGCTACATTTGTCCTTCTCAATGATAAATGCAACTCCGACTCGAGTATACGTATGATTACCATGTACAGAAGTACTTAATTTTAATGTATAGTAAATAACGTTGCTTTGAAGTCTAAGCCTTTGAATAGTCCTTGACCTTGCCTTGAAGCCAAATTCAGTATGGCTTCAAATCACATAATAAAAGATAGCTGACACCAAGCTTCACCAGTTAAAAGCTTCTCTCGGTTAGTAAATTAAGTGTACTTTTTAAAATCATGAGGGGCATGGATAGCTAAGGTCTTTTCCCCAGGGTAGGGGAATCTAAAAGTAGAAGGCATAGGTTTAAGGTGAGAGGGGAAAGATTTAAAAGGGACCTAAGGGGCAGCTCTTTCACACAGAGGGGTGGTGCTTGTTTAGAAAGAGTTGCCAGGGGAAGTGGTGGAGGCTGATACAGTTACAACATTTGAAAGTCATCTGGATGGATTCATGAATAAGAAGGCTTTATAGAGATAAGTGCCAGATTCTGACAAATGGGACAAGATTAATTTAGGATATCTGGTCAGCATGGGCTAGTTGGACCAAAGGGTCTGTTTCAATGTTGTACATTTCTATGACACTATGATTGTATACTTCCACACACATGCCACTTCCGTTTGAAATTTTAGAAATGATCACATGGAAAACAGCAAAAAGCAAAAAAAGAAGTAATATCCTGTGCCAGCTACAACATTCTGTACATTGTATATGGCAAACTGGATTCAATTCTCTGACTAATGAAGAGATTTGTTGAAGATATTGCCTCAATGGCACTTCAATAGGTTTGGTAAAGTGCCACACACTTTACACATTGGAGGAATGGGATTAAAGGGATAGTGGCTGTTTAGATACAAAATTGGCTATAAGACTAAAATCAGAGAACATTTTTAACTTCTGGATTTTTGGACTAGAAGGAAGTCGACAATAGTGTCACTGCATTTGATATTATGATCACCTCTGTTTCATATAAAATAATGATTTGAGGATAAGGGACATAATCTAAAAATGTTCAGATGACATAAACCCTGGAAATTAGTAAACAATGAGGAGAATAGTAAGATACTTCAGACATACGTTGCTAGACTGGGAAAATATTACACATCAGACAAATGAAATTTAATGCAGAAAAATAATCTCTTATGATCTGAAAACCCTAGTCCAGAATGACAATCCAAGCAAATGCAACTGCAATTTTAAAAATGATTGCCACATAACAAGGAAAAGCACACAACAATTTGGAAGTGGGAAGGGATTGGGACTAATAGGTATTTTTTCAGAGAGGTAGCACATGTGATGGGTCCTGAACGGCCTCTGTCTACTATAATTCTATAGGAACATCAAGCATGTTATTGACAACTGAAAATCTCATCACTCACATTTGTCCGGTATGTACATCTGTGTTTGAACAATTACTGAGGTTTATATGGAGCTGAAAATGTGTTGCTGGAAAAACGCAGCAGGTCAGGCAGCAACCAAGGAGCAGGAGAATCGACATTTCGGGCATGAGCCCTTCCTGAGGAAAGGCTCATGTCCGAAACATCGATTCTCCTGCTCCTTGGATGCTGCCTGACCCGCTGTGCTCTTCCAGCAACACATTTTCAGCTCTGATCTCCAGCATCTGCAGTCCTCACTTTCTCCCTGAGGTTTATATAGTACAGCTATTATGCTTGGTTTGATAAAGTCTGACAGAACTTACATTGACTAAATCTTAGGACCAAGCTAAGCTTAATAACGAGAGGCACACAATTTACTGATTTTTACTTCCGAATTTAACCAGAGACAGGGAATCAAGGCTTCATCCATGGCACCAAGTGATTTCAGTTCTGGTCAGACAAAAAGCCAGACTCAGGACCATTCAGAATAAGCTATTTGAATTAGTCTCCTTGGCTTATGTTGAATCCCTCAGCTTTCAAAAGCCTAGCCATGAGTGTCTGATGAAGAAACGTTTGAAATGAACATAATCATATTATTTCCCTGATCAGTTCCTCTTGGCCTTGAACCATGCAGCTTTTCCAGAGAACATTTAAATTTTACAGCATCGACATCTTTCACTATAAATGCACAGAGGAGTGATTTTTACTTATTGCAAAGCAAGAATTTTATTGTGATTTTTTAAAATAACCTGACTTTGTTATGCAGAAATATGCAGAATTGCAAAATATTTTGAAAAGCTGCCGAGGTTATTATTCACTGTACCATAAATGATAATTAATAAGAGACTTTGACTGTCTTAAAAAAGTCCAAGAGATGTGATAAATGTGAAGACTGATGCCATTATAAAATAGGAATAATTTATTTATTAATGCCTTTGATTTTTTTTTTAAAACCATTAAGCTGCACGTGAACTTTAATGTATCTCCTCATACAGATTCTGGAAGATTCACAGTTGCCTTTGAACATATGGTCTGCAGAAGCTTGCCAAGCCTTTTTATGAAAAGCAGTTCTATAAAAGTCACACCATCTTGAGAACACAAGCTGGCATTTCCATTAGTTCTGTCCCTGGAGATTTACAGCCTGTAGCAAGAACATGTCATCGAAGCAGCAGTTAAATTTAAAGCAACAATGCCTCACTAATTCATTTGGCAATTTTAAAATTCATTACTTATCTCTTGTTTACAGCATATACAGTCTATAAATTCTCAGGTACTCTGTAACCCAATGCCACAAAGCCTAGCAGGTAATACCTAAATACATAAACCTGGAGGTGTATGTTCTCAGTATAAGGATAAACAGGAGGCATTCTGTAGTGACTTGAATGAGGTCAGCCAGATGGATCCCATAGAATATGAGTTTCTTGACTGGGGCTGCTAACCTGGTCCAATCAGGGAGCCCTGACTGACAAATATAAACAGGAGTATCAGGGGTTCTGCTCACTCTAGGACCTGGCTCTCAACTAGCTGAATTAATGTGATGTATTTTACACATGTAAACAAAAGGTGACTTGATGACTGGATTCTGGCCTTTGTGGAGTGATTTTATATTTCATACCTATGCCTGGACAGGCATCAGATCATTTACCTGATGCCTGTTTCAGATGCACAGTGCTATGTAGGTTTGCACCTAGACAGAGACAGAGAAGCCAGCAATAATATTTGCTTGCAATAAGAAGTCCAGTTTGTCTTTGTTTTACATTCCCCTGTTTAACATCATTTTGTTTGAACATTATGGTATTGTCGGGCCCTGTTTCTTTAAATTGTCATTTCTGGTTTAACATTGCTAGTACCTTTGTACATCTGAATCATCTGATGTAGGGGTCCACATGCCACATGGTTTGGGGATTTCAAAGGAACTTAAAGTCAGAGGCTTATTTTTGCAAGAGACAAACCTTGCCTCCCAGCATTGTCTCCCCCTGGCTTTGCTTTTGTCCCATCACCAACCATAACTTACTTCCCTCCAGTCTGCCCTTCCTTTGGCTTTGTCTCCTTTCTTGGAAACTCTTTTGAAGAGCTCCCTCTGCTGGCTCCAATTGTGAAGTTGTTCTGAATGGCTGTGTCTACTGAGGGAAGTTATTCAGTGCAGATAGTGCTTTCTATACCTAAACTGAAGCCCAATTGTTTGGAATATTTTATACTGTTTTATATTTGTTTTATATTCAGTGTGATGTAATGTTTTGCAAGTTATTTCATCTCGGAATTTGCAGTGCTGCACAGAAACAGTACAGTATTTCAACACTGGCTTTAAAATTGATTCCTATGGGAACTCACGATTCACATAAAGTTATTTTACTTAAAAACAACTTTATGTCTGGATAGGCTTAATTGCACTTGCCTGAAAAAGCATCATTTTCATCACCCTTATCGCCACTGTGATCCCAAAATCCTATATTCAAGTTTTGTCCTTTGGTTCCTTGACCTCTAAACTCCAGGCTCTGTGTCCCATTCCCAAACAAGATTTTAAGATTCCTGACCTCTAGGCCTTACTGTCAGACTACTGTCAGCTCTGATTATCCACAATTCCCAGCACCAAGATCACTAATCACTGCTCTTGAGGTCTATAATTCTCTTCAGCCAGGTCTGTAAAGTCTGCAAAAGGTTGATGAACATCAAAAAGCATATTTGGTGTAGACAATGTCAAGGGCTTTATTGTTTGTTATACAATAAAGCCCTTGACATTGTCCACACCAAATAATTCATCTCTGTACCATTTGTGATTGTTTGTTACAGTATGACCTTTCTCTGGTATTCTGTTAGTGATTATTTCACATCATGGAGATCCCGTTCATTAAAACATCAAAGCTGTGATAATAATAGGTTTTCCCAGTGGAGCTCTGCTTTGTAATGTTCAGTAAAATCTGTAGCACTGTTCCAGCATTGTGTCTCAGCAACATCCGACAGCAACAAGCTAATTATTATACACATGTTAATTAGTAATTAGTCCATACAGTTGTCTAATACCATCTTGTCTTTTTTTAATACCCTCAATAAGCTCCAGAAATCATAGAATTTTCCCTGTTTATGACGTGAACATTCACAATGCACAGGCCATTCCAGAGTTCCACATTATACTCTGACTCCATTTCTCACATGCCATCACACACCAATTGAAACTTCAGAATCTGAGAAAACACTGAGAAAGCTACTTGCCTCCATATCATCTAACAAATTCCAGACTTTAAGCAGTCCCCCTCCCTCTTTGAACTACCTTCGAGGCTACACCCCAGCTCTCAGTTCAAATGCATCAGTGTGGCCCCTTGTGTCCAGTTTCTCAATGTGTCCATGGTTTTCAGGGTCCTGTATCATCCTGTATCATATGCTGATCAATAAAATCCTGATTTTGGAGGAATATCCTTGCACTGATTGCAGAGTCAGTCCCCTCAGCCTTGTGCTCAGTGAATGATTTTATTCTCAATGTCTCTCTCACTCTCTCTTTCTCTCGGATACCAACTTGAATACTTGTTCTAGTTTCGTGTGATGCTCGGCTATCTACTCAGTGACCTAGCTATAACCATCAGAAGTTTAGGAAGGCTGAGAGGATAGTCTGCAGGAAAGTTTGCATATCATTAAAGAAGAGACAGTGAGGAGAACATCCTGTGTATGGGTGTGGAGTGCTATTATAAGGACAAATCAATCATGCATTAATACTCTGGCTGTAGTTCAGGCCTTTTGGCCACAGGTGAGACTGGCCTGTGTGAACTTGGTAAGGACTTCTATTAAAATGAAAGTGGGCTAGTCCTATTACCCATGGGGTCATGCTCAGTGAGTATGAAAGTGTGCTAGTTCTATTACTCCTGGAGCCATGCTCAGTATGAAAATATGTTCTTCTCTTTACTCCTGGGGTCATGCTCAGTGAAATTCAGGTTGGTGACGATTCGCCACGACAGATTCGCCGATGATTAGTCATTGCCAGTTCTCCACCAGCGTTTCTCCACTGGGGTCATTTGATCTCTGGAGACAATTCGCTACCGGAAATATATATGTACCGATTGTTTTCCCTCCCACCTGTTCTTTCATACTTCTCTGTCCCCTTTATTTGTACAACAACATTGTACATATTGATAAAAAAAGAGGTAAAATAAATATCATTTTATTGGTTTATATATAAAAATGAGTTATAAACTTTAACCAGAAAAAGGAAATACATTTTTAAAATCTTTATAGTGGCAGTAAAATCTCACATTAATATTAAAGAATGAAATTTTAGTTCATTTGATAGTTATGCGCTATTCTTCTAAGATATTCCAAACAATCTCTCACCGTATTCAAAAACAATTTTTTGTATTCTATCGTCTACGTCTCCTATCATTCCTTTTTCGTCGAATTATTTTCTTCATGCTGCTTGTCGTCGGTAAAGATGCTAGGACTGACTGAGCGACATCAGCTACACATTCGTGAATAAGAACACAATAAGAATGTTCACATTGCCAAAACTTAATACTTGAATCACTCTTGGATAGTTTATCAAAAACATATATAAAACCATCGTGGTAAAACTTCTTATTTCCACGTTTACTAATAATTTCTGTTTCCCTTTTGAAGATTTGAGGGTAAATGGAAAAAAAAACAAGCTTAAAAAACACTCTCCTGTAACGAAAATAATTTGTTACTGAAACAACGCAAACACTACCTTAACCAATATATTGACAATTTTATCTAGTTTAGATATGCTTGTTCTCTAACATTTTAAACTTATTTGCGGTGGTGAATCGTCTTCAGTGGCCAATGGGCAGTGGCTAAGCATCCTTGGTGGTCAAAAGGCAGTGGCTAATTGTCGGTGGTGAATCTGCTGTGGTGAATGGTCCCATCCTGTGAAATTCACTGAAAGAATCTGTAGAAGTCTCTTAGTGTCCAGGGATCCCATATTAGAGTGATGACACTTCCCTGTTTTGCCCAAAGTCCACTTCTCACAATTATTAGAGTCATCCTGAAACAGTAATACTACTCTCTTTTCAGTGACTTGGTGTTTTGTTTGATCATGAAGTGCTGCCAACACTTTACACTTGATGTTGTCAGGAAGGATGAATTACATCATCTCACTCTCATTTTCATGAACTGATCAATAGATGTTTCCATCCTCCTCCGTGATCCTTAACAGTTTCTGTGCCAGTTTAGACATCACCTGGTCCTGGGTTGGTGCATGTTGAGCCTTCCAAATATGGTACAGCAAACCATTGCCCATGACAATCAGTTGGAGCTGTCTGAGATCTCCTATTGAGGTTGAGTAAAACCAAAGCTGGCTCTTCCTGCATGGACCTGGTTTGGATCTCAATCATAAAAGCATCAATGGCATTCTGCTATACCTTAGTCAAAATTTCACAGAAAATCATAGTTGGAATGCTCTGTTTGACTTGGGACAGGGGCATGGCATCAGCTGCAACCCCTCCAGCTGGGCAGAAATAGGTTCTCTTCCAAGATCAGCTTTCTGACGAAGGACATCAGCATTATGTAATTTTTTCCTGACCTACCCCAGATCTGGAATTAAAACTGCATAAGCTCAGTAGCCCGTTGGTTTCTCTGTTACTCCCAGGTTAGCAGACATTTGAAAGTAGCTGTCTGCTGCTGGTGAACACCACAAACTCTGCAATGATCAGCATGTCTCTTAAATAGTCCATCTCAAAGTGAGCACTTTGAGTAATTAACCATATTCCTTTTGTTCAGTTTGAAACTCTGGTATAAATAAATAACCACTCTTCTCTGCCTTTGAACTTGTGGCAGCACTGCTACAAGGCCAAGGAAACTAGTGTTGGATTCTTGTATGAAAAGGAATAAGAAATTTGGGCAGCCAAAGACAGCTAATGAGACAAACTTCTGCTGAGGTTGCAAAAGAAGCCTTTATATTCTCAGGTCCAAATGCCTAGGGTGCTCTACTGAGTATCACACTTTCTAATCTGGATTCAGAATTGGCTGGCTGACAAAAGGCAAAGAGTGGTTGTAGGTGGAAAGTATTCTGCTTGGAGTTCAGTGTTGAGTGGGGTCCCGCAGGGCTCTGTTCTTGGGCCTCTGCTCTTTGTAGTTTTTATAAAGGACTTGGATGAGGAGTGGGTTAGTAAATTTGCAGATGACACAAAGATTGGAGGTGCCCTTGATGTATCGAGGGCTATTGCAGGCTGCAGCATGACATAAACTGGATGTAGAGCTTTCATTAATAGTGGGATCGAGTTTAAGAGCCGCGAGGTTTTGCTACAGCTCTACAAGTCCCTGGTGAGACCACACTTGGTATATTGTGTCCAGTTCTGGTTGCCCTACTATAGGAAAGATACAGAGGCTTTGGAGAGGGTGCAAAGAAGGTTTACCAGGATGCTGCATGGACTGGAGGGCTTGCCTTATGAAGAGAGGTTGATTAAGCTCGGACTTTTCTCTCTGGAGAGAAGGAGGAAGAGAGGTGACCTGATCGGAGTATACAAGGTAATGAGAGGATTGGATAGAGTCAATAGCCAGAGACATTTCTCCAGGGCAGGATTGACTGGCATGAGGGATCATAGATTTAAGATATTAGTGGAAAGGTATAGAGGGGACATCAGGGGAAGGTTCTTTACACAATGAGTTGTGAATGCAAAGAATGCATTGCCAGCGGTGGTGGTGGAAGCAGAGTCATTAGGGACATTTAAGCAACTGCTGGACATGCACGTGGACCGCAGTGAATTGAGGGGTGTGTAGGTTAAGTTATTTTATTTTATGTTAGGATTAATCCTCAGCACAACATCATGGGCCAAAAAGCCTGTTCTGTGCTGTACTTTTCTATGTTTTATGTTCTATGGAGGATCTCCAGGAGGTTAAGAGCCAAGAAGCCTCACTTTTTGTCTCAGAGGCCTTCTAAGATAAACTTCCGGTCCAAGGTCTGCACCATGGAACAAGACGTGCTCGTGTTACTTCTTCCAGATGATGCACAAAGAGAGGTCTGTGTTCAGCAGTCAGAAGGAAGTAGATGACTCAGTAACATCATCACAGTCTGACCTCTTGAAAATCAGCAAATCCTTTTATGCCAGTCTGTATGACCTGAAGCCCATAGAGACAGTGTGGCCTTCCAGTCATTCCTGCCATCCTTTATGGAGGTCTTAGATGAAAGTATGCGGAAGGGTTGGACCAGTCGTTATTTCTAGATGAGCGGACCAAGGGCCTTGATTCCTTAGAAAAGAATAAAACTCCTGGAAGTGATAGCTGACTTGTATTTGGCTCTTATGTACTTGATTGGCCAAGACCCGCTGAAAGTATACAAAAGTGTACTTCTGGCAGTTGCCATGATTGATACCATGAGGAAAGGTATCATCATCCTCATCTACAAGCGGAAAGGGGAGGAGGAAGAAACTAGAAATTGGCAGCCAATATCATTGCTGAATGCAGAATACAAAATCCTGCCTAAGGTCATCATCAACGAAGACAGGTCTGTTCTGGGATTGGTGAAACTCCCAGACAGGGCAACGTCTGAGAACCCCATGCTCCTCTGGGATAAGATTGAAGATTGGCTACATGCAGAGCAGTGGTGGGGGTTGTGGGGGAGTGGGGGGGGGGGGGTGGCAGCAGGGCGGGGGGTGGTGTTGGATGCTAATCTCATCAACCTTGGCTGGGAAAAGGCCTTTGACAATTTATCTCACACCTACATGAGAGATGTGCTCTCCAAAATGGGCTTTGGGGAAGGAGTCTGCAATTGGATCTGACTGTTCTACACTAATATTGTTAGTACAGTCTCAATCAATGGGTGAGAATCAGAAAGCTTCCTGATCAAATCTGGAGTCAGGCAGGGCTGCCCACTCACAGCTTTTTTGTGTGTTGTATAGAGCCTTTGCTAAGTCCATCAAGAGGGACACAGGCCTGAGAGGGGTAACTATTCCTGGCAGCAGAGGTCAGTAGGTCAAGGCCTCCCTATACATGGATGATGTCATTATTTTCTGCTCAGATCCATTGTCGCAGTGCAAGATTCATGAACATTTATCACCAATTTGAACTGGCCTCTGGAGCAAAGGGAAACCAAGGCAAGAGCAAGGTCATGTTCTTTGGGAATTGGACTGACCGATCCTTCATTTCTTTCACAGTTAGGACAGATTAGTGAAGGTGCTAGGAATGTGGTTCGGCGGGGGGGGGGGGGGGGGGGGGGGGCAGGGGGCATACGCAAAATCTTGGGAGGAGTGCATCGCCAAAGTGATGCCGAAACAGGTAATGTTTGGAGCACCGCTCCCTCTCCATTCCAAATCATCAGGTTATCACACCTGGTCATCAGGTGTGAGGCACTCTATCTGCTGTTGTATGTGATGAAGATCTGGTCCATCTCCCAAAATTGCACTGTTTCAGTCACCCAAGCCATCTTCCATTTCATCTGTAAGCCTAAGATAGACCTGGTCTGCAGAGACCCAATGTACAAAACTCTGGATAAGTGGGTGGGTGGGAGAGAATGTACCCAGTATTGCCATCATCCTGATAGCTGCCATTGTGCGCAGCTGCTTCAAGCTGTGCGTAGACCCTCAAAACGCAAACACCAAGTGTCACTACATACTGAGGTTCCACCTGTCCCCTGTGTTGCGAAGGATGAAACTGGCCTCTCTGCCTTGACAAGCTCCAAGTAGTTGGACTGTTCTGTACTACCTGTCATTTATCAAGAAGTTTGCACAGCAAAACATCTTTGACCACCAGTCAACCAGGAAATGGTCATTTTGCATCCTCAGGATCCTGAAGGAAAAGGAGGTGGTAGATCCTGTCAAGTGGTTCCCTGAGTAGACTGTCAAAGTCATTTGGCAAAATGTCCCATCAGCAAAACTTTCTAACAAGCACCACATTGCTCAAATGGTCATGAGAAGGGCACTACCTGTTAGATTCTTTATGTATGCATGGTCGGTCTGTGCCACCACAGGCTGCCCGTGAAGTGGCTCCAAGAGGGAATGAGGCTTTCACACATTTCCTTCTGGAATGTGCCTTTGCAAAGGAAGTCTGGAGAAAGATGCAGTGGTTTGTGTTGAGGTTCATCCTGAGCAGCTCTGTGACACGGGGCTCTTGCTCTATGGTCTGTTTCCTGGAACACACACTGAGACAAACATTAACTTTTCCTGGAGGACCATCAACTCAGTGAAAGATGCTCTTTAGTATGCCTGAAGTGTGTCAGTCTTCCAGAACAAGGAGTTGACCCTGACTGAGTGTTGCAGACGGGCACATTCCAAGGTTTTGGACTACGTGGTGAGGGACGCACTAAAATTTGGGGTAGCTGCTACCAAGGTGCAGTGGATAAAGACCAATGTTTGAGGTCGTCCTTCTGAAGGTAAGTAGGTGTCTTTTTCAGTCAGCGGGCACTCCTAGTTCCTCAATATACGTAAGTTTTAGTATAGTGTGTGTAAGAGAAGTCTTTGGTTTTTTTAGGTAGAATCAATGTCCAATGTTTTGTTTATTTACTTGAAATGTAACTGTACAGAATCGAACTGCTTTTGTGACAATTTAGACATACAAAGACAATTTTTATGAATAAAGTATAATTTTGGAACAAAACTCTTAGTAATATCTTCACCCTCATCTACAAGCAGAAGGAGGAGAGGGTGGAAATTAGGAATCGGTGATCAATTTCACTGTTGAATGTGGATCATACAATCCTAAGGTTGTTTCCAACCAGCTCAGGCCTGCTCTAGAATCGGTGATTCACCCTGCTCAAACTGGTACGGTATTGGGCAGAAAGATCTCTTTGAGACTTGTGCTCCTCAGAGATATGATCGTCTATGTACAGTACAGGGGTACGGCCACCTACCTCATCAGCCCCAACCAGGAAAAGGGCCTTTGACAGAATATCGCACACCTACATGTGGGACATTGTCTCCAAAATAGGCTTTGGATAGGGAATCTCAATTGGATCCGACTGCTCTACACCGGCATCAGTAGTGCAGTATCAATCAATGAGTGGGAATCCAAAAGCTTTGCAATCTGAACCAGAGTCAGGCAGGGCTGTCCACTCTCTCCTGCCTTGTTTGTGTGTTGCACACAGCCTTTGCTGAGTCCATCAGGAAAAATGAAAGCATGAGAGTTGTGACTATTCCAGGCAGGAAGGCTTGTGGGTTAAAGCCTCCCTGTACATAGTCAACATCAGGTTTCTGCTGGGATCTGTCAGTGTGCATACTCATGAGCATCTGCAACCAGTTCAAACTGGCCTCAGGTGACAAGGTAAATCAAGGCCCCAAGTCGTGGTCCACATAGATACCAACAAAGTAGGTAGAAAGGAATAGGAATGGTGGCTCAGTGGTTAGCACTGCTGCCTCACAGCACCAGGGTCCTAGGTTCGATTCCAGCCTTGGGCGACTGTCTATCTGTGTGGAGTTTGCATATTCTGCCCGTGTCTGCGTGGGTTTCTTCTGGGTGCTCCGGTTTCCTCCCACAGTCCAAGATGTGCAGGTCAGGTCAATTGGCCATGCTAAATTGCCCATAGTGTTCGGTGCATTAGCCAGAGGGAAATGGGACTGGGTGGGCTACTCTGTGGAGGGTCAGTGTGGACTTGTTGGGCCGAAGGACCTGTTCCCACATTGTAGGGAATGTAAAAAAAAATGTAAGGCAGGATTTCAGGGTGGAAGCTGAGAGCTAGAACATACAGAGTTGTTATCTCTGGTTCGTTACTCATGCCACGTGATAGCGAGGTGAGGAACAGGGAGAGATATCAGCTGAACATGTGACTGCAGGGATCGTACTGGAGGGAAGGTTTTAATTTTATGGATATTTGGGGCTCATTCTGGAGAAGGTGGGACCTCTACAAACAGGACGGTCTTCATTTGAACCCGAGGGGTACTAATATCCTGGTTGGGAAATCTGCTAGTGCTATTTGAGTGGGTTAAACTCGCTCAGCTGGGGGATAGGAACCTGTGGTGTAGTTCCAGTGCACAGGAGGATGTGAGTAGGGAGGATATGGACAGGCTTTCATGGTCACAGGAGTGTGCTGGCAAACAGCAAGCTGGTTTGAAGTATGCCTGCTTCAACACCAGGAGTATTCGGAATAAGGTAGGTGAGCTTGAAGCATGGGTAGGTACCTGGAACTTTGTTGTTATGGCCATTTCGGAGACATGGATGGAGCATTGTCAGGAATAGACGGTGCATGTTCCAAAGTTTAGGTCTTTCATTAAGATCATGGAAGGTGGTAAAAGAAGGGGAGGTATGACTTTGTTAGTCAAGGACAGTATAAAGATGGCTGAAATAACTTTTGATGAGGACTCGTCTACTGAGGTGGTATGGACTGAGCTTACAAACAAGAGAGGAGAGGTCACACTGCTGGGAGTATTTTTAAAGGCCTCCACAAAGTTCCAGGGATGTGGAGGAGAAGATTGGCAAAATGATTCTGGGTCGGAGTGAAAGGTACAGGGTGGTCACTCTGGGGAACTTTAACTTCCCCAACATTGACTGGAAATGCTATAACTCTAGTACATTGGATGGATCAGTTTTTGTCCAATGTGTGCAGGAGAGTTTCCTGACACAGTATGTTGAAGGGCTGACAAGAGGGAAGGCCACACTGGATCTGGTACTTGGTAATGAACCAGGCCAGGTGTTTGATTTAGTGGTAGGTGAGCACTTTGGAGAGAGTGACCATAATTTGGTTACATTTAGTTTAGCGATGGAAAGAGATAGGTACATGCCACAGGGCAAGAGTTATTGATAGGTGAAGGGCAATTATAATGCGATTAGACAAGACTTAGGAGGCATAGAATGCAGGGGATGGGGACAAACGAAATGTGGAGCTGGTTTAAGGAACTGATATTACATGTTCTTGGTAGTTTTGTCTCTGTCAGGCATGGAGGAAGTGATAAGGTAAGGGAACCGTGGTTTACTAAAGAAATTGTTTCTCTTGTTAAGCAAAAGAGGGAGACTTATGTGACATTGAGACAAGATGGTTCAGTTGAGGCGATGGAGAGTTACTGATTAGCTAGGAATGATTTAAAGAGAGAGTTAAGAAGAACAAGGAGGGGACATGAGCAGTCTCTAGCAGGTAGAATAAAGGTGAACTCTAAAGCTTTCTATAGGTATGTGAGGAATAAAAGGATGACTTGGAGAGGAATAGGGCCAGTCAAAGACAAAAGTGGAAAGTTGTGTGTGGACCCTGTGGAGATCAGAGAGGTGCTAAACAAATATTTCTCATTGGTTTTCACTCAGGAAAATAAGAATATTGTCGAGGAGGTGACTGAGATATGGGCTATTAGAGTTGAAAGGATTGAGGTCAGTAAGGAGGAGGTGTTATCAATTCTAGAAGGTGTGAATGTAGTAAGTCCCCTGGGCCAGATTAAATTTATCCAAGGGTTCTCTGGGAAGCTTGGAAGGAGATGGTCGAGCCTTTGGCCTTGATCTTTGAGTCATCATTGTCTATAGGTTTGTACCAGAGGAGTGGAAGTTTGCAAATGTTGTATTCTTGTTCAAGAAGGGCAGTAGAGATGACCCAGGTAATTATAGAACAGTGAGCCTTACGGTTGTTGTAAGAAAAGTTTTGGAAAGGATTATAAGAGATAGCATTTATAATCATCTAGCAAGCAACAATTTGATTGGAGATAGTCAACATGGTTTTATCAAGGAGAAAGTGAGGACTGCAGATGCTGGAGATCAGAGCTGAAAATGTGTTGCTGGAAAAGCGCAGCAGGTCAGGCAGCATCCAAGGAGCAGGAGAATTGACGTTTTGGGCTTGAAGAAGGGCTCATGCCCGAAACGTCGAATCTCCTGCTCCTTGGATGCTGCCTGACCTGTTGCGCTTTTCCAGCAACACATTTTCAACAATGGTTTCGTCAAGGGCAGGTCGTCTCTCACAAACCTCACTGAGTTTTTTGAGAAGGTGACCAAGCATGTGGATGAGGGTAGGGCAATTGACATGGTGTACATGGACTTCAGTAAAGCCTTTGATAAGGTTCCACATGGTCAGCTATTGGAAAAAATGCGGAGGCATGGGATTGAGGGTGATTTAGCAGTTTGAATTAGAAACTGGCTTTCTGTAAGAAGGCAGCGAGTAGTGGTTGATGGAAAATATTCAGTCTAGAGTCTGGTTACTAGTGGTGTGCCATAAGGATCTGTTTTGGGATGACTGCTGTTTGTCATTTTTATAAATGACTTGGACGCACACATTGGTGATGGGTTAGTAGGCTGCAAATGGAGGGGTGATAGATTTGAGACAGATGTCAGAGGCAGGTTCTTTACTCAGAGAGTGTTAAGAGAGTGGAATGCCCTCCCTGCCAATGTAGTTAACTCAACCACGTTGTGGCATTTAAACAGTCCTTGGATAAGCACATGAATGACGATGGGATAGTGTAGGGGGATGAGCTTAGATTAGTTCACAGGTCAGCGCAACATTGAGGGCCGAAGGGCCTGTTATGCACTGTATTGTTCTACGCTCTGTGTTCTAAGGCAAGAGCAAGGCCATTTTTTTTTTAAACTGGCTGATCAATCCTTTAGGAGAAAGTGAGTACTATAGATGCTGGAAATCAGAGTCGAGAGTGTGGTGCTGCAGAAGCACAGCAGGTCAGACACCATCCGAGGAGCAGGAGCATCGATGTTTCAGGCATAAGCCCTTCATCAGGAATGAAGCTTATGGGCATGGGGGGGCTGAGAAATAAATGGGAGGGGTGGGTAGCCGAGAATACAATAAGTAGATGAGGGTGGGGGAGAAGTGATAGGTCGGGGAGGAGGGTGGAGTGAACAGGTAGGAAAGGTGATGGGTAGGTCAAGACGGTGGGGCCAAATTGGAGGCTTGGGATTGGGATAATGTGGGGGGAGGGGAACTGAGGAAACTGGTGAAATCCACATTAATCCCATGTAGTTGCAAAGTACCAAGGTCCCTATTGTAGGTAAAAACTTGATCATCAGGTGCGAGGTTGTCTTGGTGTTGTTGTATGTGATGCAGTTTTGGTCTATTCCCTGAACCTATGCCACGCAGTTGTCCGAGCCATCGTTTATTTCATTTAGAGTTCGAAGATGGACCGAGTCTGAAGGGACATTAAGTACAAAGCACTGGACAAAGGTGGGAAAAACATGTCCATTGCCACCCTCATACTAATTGCCACCTCTGTACGTGGCTGCATCAAGCTGTGTATAGACCTTCAGTATGCAATCACCAAGTGTCACTATTTACTAAGCTTTTATCAGTCCACAGTGTTACGAAGGATAAATCTGGCCTCATTGCCATGCAGCGTTCCAAATAGTTTTACCAACTCATATCATTTATCGCTTGTGGAGAAATTTCTGAAGGAAAACACCTTTGACCATAAGTCCATCAGGCAGTGGTCAATATTTAGCATGCTTGAGACCCTTCAGGAAAAGTAGAGGGTTGAACTTGCTGGGTGATTCCCTGAGCAGACTGTCAAAGTCGTCATAGCCATAACGTTTCAACAAGCACCAAGAGATCACTTGGCTAATGATGAAAAGGGTGCTACCTGTGAGATCCTTTGTGCATTTTGTGTTTTGAGAATATTAGTTGCTCAGGTTGAGGTTCCCGCTGAGCTGGAGGGTTTGTTTTGAAATGTTTCATCACATGAGACACTGGTGGCATGACCCGCTTTCTATTTATTTGTTTAGGTTTTCTTGGGTTAGTGATGTCATTTCCTGTGGGGACATCATTGTCTGTTCTTTTTCTCAAGGGTTGGTAAATGGGATCCAAATCAATGTGCTTGTTGATAGGATTCCAGCTGGAATGCCATACTTCGAGGAATTCTCATGCGTGTCTCTGTTTAGCTTGTTTTAGGATGGATGAGTTGTCCCAGTTGAAGTGATGTCCTTCCTCATCTGTATGTAAGGATACTAATGAGAGTGGGTGATGTCTTTTTTGTGGCAAGTTGATGTTCATGTATCCTGTTGGCTAGTTTTCTGCCTGTTTGTCTGGAGAAATAAATAAAACCAACTTCCAAAAAATGAAACCAGACAGATCCAATACACTACGCTTCTATGGATTACTCAAAATTCACAAACCAGGTGCACCCCCCTACCATACCCATAGTCTCGCTACCTGGAACACCAACTTACAGATTGGCTAAGGAGCTACACCAAAGACTGAAGCACTTAATGGAAGACTCACACCACTACATCTGCTCTGCTCCACCTAAGAATTCCTGAAGACCATCAAAAACACCAAGATAGAAGAGGATGAAATAATGGTCTCCTTTGACATAGCAGCCCTGTTTGTATCCATCAACATCAACCTGGCCAAGGAAACACTGACTAGATTATTAGAAAAACCAAAGACACGTACACCAAACACCACCAAATTCATCAGCAAGACAATGTCATGGACCTATGCCTTACTACCCACTTCACGTTCAACAGCAAAACCTAAAAACAAACCAATGGCAGACCCATGGGATCTCCAATATCAGGGTTTTTAGCAGAGACAGTAATGCAGAGACTCGAACCAACAGCTCTGCCAACCATCCAATCCAAACTTTGGGTCCACTACGTGGATGACACCTTTGTCATCACTAAATGAAACAAATTAGAGGAAACCTTCAAGACCATCAATAATACCCTTCCTGGCATAAAATTCACTGAAGAAGAGGAAAACAACAAAAACTGCCATTCCTCGATGTCACAGTAGAGCAAACAGCCAATGGGGAATTTCAAACCAAAGTCTACAGGAAAACAACACATCCGGATCAAATATCCCAACACCCATAAACGAAGCTGCATTGCAATTTCATTGAGCCATCATACACTGCAGCACAGAGGAACTATGCAGAGCAGAGGAAAAACACCTATACAGTGTATTAAAAAAGAACAGGTACCCAATGAACACAGTCCGCTGATTTCTCAGCAACAAACACAAAGAAACACACAAAACACATCCAGAAACCATAGCCACTCTCCCCCACATCAAAGACATCTCAGAAATGACTGCCAGACTACTCAGACCCCTTGGCATCATGGTAGCCCACAAACCTACCAACACACTAAAACAGCAGCTAATGAACTTGAAAGACCCTATACAGACAACAAGCAAAACTAATGTCATTTACAAAATACCTTGCAAGAACTGTAACAAACACTACATTGGACAAACAGGCAGAAAACTAGCCACCAGGATACATGAACATTAACTTCCCACACAATGACATGACACATTCTCACTAGTATTTTTACATACAGATGAGGAAAGACACCACTTCGACTGGGACAAAACATCCATCCTAGGACAAGCCAAACAGAAATAGGTACATAAATTCCTCAAAGCATGGCATTTCAGCTGGAATCCTATCAACAAACACATTGACTTCGATCCCCCTGAGAAAAAGAACAGGAAATGACATCACCACCGGAAATGACATCACCACCAGAAATGACACCATCAACTCAAGAAAACCTAAACAAATAAATAGAAAGTGGGTCATGACACTAGTGCTTCATCTGGAGGCTCACTGATTATGTTACCTAGTATGGTGATGAAACATCTAAAAATGAACCTTCCAGCTCAGCGAGCAAACCTACATCCAGATCCTTTATGCATGCCCAATCTCTGTGCCATCACATGCTGCCCTCAAAATGGTTGTTAGGGGATTGAGACTGTCACACACCTTCCTTTGGAATGTGCTTATGCAAACGAAGTCTGGAGGGAGAGATGCAATGGCTTTTGGTGAGGTTCGTCCCAAGCAACTCAGTGATGCAGGATTCTGTGCTGTATGATCTGCTCCCTGTGCGCCTGGAGGATGATCAACTCAGTGAAAGTCACTTGTTAGTCTACCCAAAACATGCTGTGTTTCCAGTTGAAAGAATTCGCTCCCAATGAGTATTGCAGACTGACACATTCTAATGCCAAGGACCATGTGCTGGGGGATGCACTAATGCAGGTGCAGTGAGGTAAGATCATTGTCTAAGGTCTTTCTGCCAAAGTACAATGAGAGTCAGGTTAGCTGTCGGACCCTCCAGATGTCTCAGATATATGCCTATCGATCAATTGTAAGTATAGAGAAAGGCAAACCCCAATGTTTGTTTTCTTCTCTATAAATAAAGATGTATGGATCTAAATGGTTTCATTAACTATGTATGTACACAAAGCTTTCTTTTTTATGAATGAAGTGTATTTTTGCAATAAAAATGTCTTGGCAGTATCTTGCTTGAATAAGAAATGCCTTTGGGTTTGTTTCTTGGAAATGTTGGGAAAGTCAACCTCTAATGTTTGTTTGTTCTCCATATGCTAAGACTATACAGAATTGAACTGCTTTAGAGACTATGTATGTGTACAAAGATTTTTTTATGAATACGGTATATTTTTGAAATAAAAAAAATCTGTCTTCTCTGGAGGACCCCAGCCTCATAGATGCAAACTTCAGACAATTCAATTCACTCCACGTAATTTGAAGTACTGGATACTGCAAAGACTATGGACCCTGACATTATTCTTGCAATAGTGCTGAAGATGTGAGTTCCAGAACTTAACAAACTCCTAACCAAACTGTTCTAGTAAACCTACAACATTGGCATTTACCTGACAATGTGGAAACTTGTCCAGATATGCCTCATGCACAAAAAGCAAGACCATTACTCTCTCGACTCTTGATCATTGTTATAATAATGAAAGGAGTCTTCAACAGTGTTTTAAAACAGCACATGCTTTTTGATAAATTACTCATATCTCTCAAACTTTTCCTATTCGTATACTTACCTAAGTGTCATTTAATCATTATAACTGTGCCCGCATCTATCACTTCCTCAGGAAGTTCATTCCACACACAATTAACATCCGTGTAAAAAAAAATCACCTCTCCTGTCTTTTATAAATATCTCTCCTCTCATTCTAAAAATATGCTCCCTAGTTTGAAATCCCCAATCCTAGGGAAAAGATACCTACCATTAACCGCATCTATATTCTTCATGATTTTATAAACTTCTATAAGGTCACCTCTCAACCTCCTAAGCTCCTGTGAAAAAAAGTCCCAGCCTATTTTTATAACTCATACCCAGCAACATCCTGGTAAATCTCTTCTGGACAATATCCTTCCTATAAATGGATGACCAGATTTGGACAAAGTATTTCAGAAGAGGCCTCACCAATGTCTTATTCAACCTCAACATGACTTCCCAACTCCTTTACTCAAAAGACTGAGCCATTAAGACAAGAGTACTAAATGCCTTTTTAGCCATTTAGCACTATCTATATGTGACACAAACTTCAGAGCATTATGTACCTGAACGCCTTCAGTCTCTCTGTTGCACAACATTACACAAGGCCCTACCAATACCTGTATAAGTCCTGTTCCTGTTTGTTGTACCAAAATGCAATAACTTGCATTTATCCAAATTGAACTCCATCTGCCATTTTTCCTTCCATTGACCCATCTGATCAAGATTCCTTTGTAATCTTAGAAAACCCTCTTCACTGTCTACAATGCCATTAATCTTGGTGTCACCCGCAAACTTACGAACCCTGCTTTCTATATTATCATTCAAATCATTTATATAAATGACAAACAAAAGACCCAGAATTGGTGCGTGTGGAACACCGGTGGTGACAGGCCTCCAGTCTGACAACTTTCTACCACCACATTCTGTCTCCTGCTGTTAATCCAATTACGTTTCCAAATGGTAATCTCACCTTGAATCCTATATGACCTAACTCTACTAATTAGTTTACCATGTGGAACTTTGTCATAGGCTTTATTAAAGCCCAAGCGAACAACACCTATATCTTTGCTCTCATCGATCTTTTTAGTAACTTTCCCAAAAAACTCAATCAAGTTTTTAAGACACGATTTTCCTCGCATAATTCCATGCTGAACATTTTTACCTCTCTAGATATTTATAAATCCTATCTTTTAGAATAACTTCGAACAATTTACTCATACACAATGTCAGACTCACAGGTCTATAGTTCCCTGATTTCTCCTTGCAAAACTTCTTAAACAAAATCACAACATTAGCCACCCTCTAGGCATCAGACACCTCACCCATAGTTATAGATACAGTCATGAAGTTGTAGAGATGTACAACATGGAAACAGACCCTTGAGTCTAAATCATCCATGCCAACCAGATAACCAAAACCAATCTTGTCCCATTTGCCAGCATTTGGCCAATATCCTGCTAAACCCTTCCTATTCATATACCAATCCAGATGCCTTGTAAATGTTGTAATTGTACCAGCCTCCACCACCTCTGGCAGCTCATTCCATGCATGTATCACCCTCTGCATGAAAAAGTTGCCCCTTAGATCCTTTTTAAATTCTTCCACTCTCACCCTAAACCTATACCGTCTGGTTCTGGACTCCCCCTTCCCAGGGAAAAGACCTTGTCTATTTACCCTATCCGTGCCCCTTATGATTTTATAAACCTCTGTGAGGTCACCCCTCAGGTTCTGATGCTCCAGGGAAACAGATCCTAACCTGTTCAGCCTCTCCCTGCAGCTCAAACCCTCCAACCCTGGAAATGTCCTTGTAAATCTTTCTGAACCCTTTCAGGTTTCACAATTTCCTTCCAATAGGAAATATTTCTGCAATTTTCTCCCTTACTGCCCACAGCATTCTGGAAATCCTTACATCAGGTCGCAGCGATTTATCCAAGTTTATATTTTCTAAGACCTCCAGAACTTCCTCTTCTGTAAAGTGAACTGTTTTTAAGAAATCAATATTTATATCGCTGAATTCTCAACCTCAGATCATTGGGCAGTTGTCCATAGATCCTTGAAAGTGGCAGGACAGATTAATAGAGCAGTGAAGGAGACAAACGGTATGTTTGTCTTTATCAGTGAAGGCATAGATTATATTTCTTTTTTATTTCAAAAATATACTTTATTCATAAAATAATTTGATGGTCTGTACAGTTGGACATGCCATACATATGGAAACATTCCATTTCTTTGCATGCTGAAACAGAGTAATCATTCCTATTTACAGGTCTGTTCGATTACATTTTTAGCTGAGGCATCAGCAGAGCCCAAATGACTGCGCTGGCCCCCTGTTCTTCTTTAAGCAGGCAGACGTTAGACGGTGGTCTTTCCTCACCGCGCCTTGGCGGCAGCTGCCCCAACCTTCAGCGCGTCCCTCAACATGTAGTCCTGGACCTTGGAATGTGCCAGTCTGCAACACTCAGTTGGGGTCAACTCCTTCAGCTGGAAGATCAGCAGGTTTCGGACCACCCAGAGAGCGTCCTTCACTGAGTTGATGATCCTCCAGGCACAGTTGATGTTCGTCTCGGTGTGCGTCCCAGGGAACAGGCCGTAGAGCACGTAGTCCCGCGTCACAGCGCTGCTCTGGACGAACCTCGACAAACACCACTACATTCCTCTCCAGACTTCTTCTGCGTAGGCACATTCCAGAAGGAGGTGTGTGACAGTCTCATCCCCCCCACAGCCGCTTCGAGGGCAGCATGCGGTGCGGCTGAGAGTCCGGGCGTGCATAAAGGATCTCACAGGCAGAGCCCTTCTCACCACCAGCCAAGCCATGTCTTGGTGCTTGTTGGAAAGTTCTGGCGATGGCGCATTCTGCCAAATGGCTTTGACAGTCTGCTCAGGGAACCGCTCAATAGGATCCACCCTCTCCTTTTCCCGAAAGGTCTCAAGGACACTACGTGCTGGCCACTTCCTGATGGACTTGTGGTCAAAGGTGTTTTTCTTCATAAACTTCTCCACGAAGGACAGGTGATACGGAACAGTTCAACTACTCGGAGCGTTCCACGGCAGCGAGGCCAGGCCCATCCTTTGCAACACCGGGGACAGGTAGAATCTCAGTACGTAGTGACACTTGGTGTTTGTGTACCGGGGATCCATGCACAGCTTGATGCAGCCACACACAAAGGTGTATTTTTTCCCCCATTGCCCAGATCTTTGTACAGCGAGTCCCTTCGGACCCGGTCCATCTTTGACCTCCATATAAACTGAAAGATAGCCAGGGTGACTGCAGCGGCACAGGTTCTGGGAATAGGCCAGACCTGTGCCACGTATAACAGCAATGACAGTGCCTCACACCTGATGACCAGGTTTTTTCCCGCGATGGAGAGCGACCGTAGCTTTCACCTGCCCAGTTTCTCCCTCACTTTGCTGATACGCTCCTCCCAAGACTTGGCGCATGCCCCAGCCCCCCCGAACCAAATACCCAGCACCTTCAGGTGGTCGGTCCTGACGGTGAAGGGGATCGAGGATTGGTCGGCCCAGTTCCCGAAGAGCATGGCCTCCTCTTGCCTTGGTTTACCTTGGCCCCCGAGGCCCATTCAAACTGGTCACATATGCACATGAGTCTGCGCACGGACAGCGGAACCGAGCAGAAAACGGCGACGTCATCCATGTACAGGGAGGCCTTAACCTGCAGGCCCCCGCTGCCAGGAATAGTCACCCCTCTCAGGCTCGCATCCTTCCTGATGGACTCGGCAAATGGCTCAATGCAGCACACAAACAAGGCAGGAGAGAGAGGGCAGCCCTGCCTGACTCCAGATCTGACTGGGAAGCTATCTGATTCCCACCCATTGATTGAGACTGCACTGACAATGCTGGTGTAGAGCAGTCTGATCCAATTGCAGATTCCCTCCCCAAAGCCCATTTTGGAGAGAACATCTCTCATATACCTGTGTGATATCCTATCAAAGGCTTTCTCCTGGTCCAGGCTGATCAGGCAGGTGTCCAACCCTCTGTCCTGCATGTAGGCAATCGTATCCCTGAGGAGTGCGAGACTCTCAGCGATCTTCCTGCCCGGTACAGCATAGGTTTGGTCAGGGTGAATGACCGACTCCAGAGCAGACCTGACCCGGTTGGCGATTACCTTTGACAGAATTTTGTAATCCGCATTCAACAGTGAGATTGGTCTCCAATTTTTGAGTTCCTTCCTCTCCCCCTTCTGCTTGTAGATGAGGGTGATGATGCCTTTCCTCATGGATTCACTCATGGTACCTGCCCGAAGCATACTGACACCTCCCGCAGGTCCTGGCCAACCAAGTCCCACAGAGTGGAGTAGAGCTCGACCGGTAAGCCGTCGCTTCCAGCATAGATTATATGAGCAGGAAGGTTATGTTGGAGCTGTACAGAACTTCGGTTGGCCACAGCTGGAATACTGTGTACAGTTCTGGTCACCACACTGTATGAAGGAAGTGATTGCACTAGAAGGGTTGCAGAGGAAGTTCATCATGATATTGCTGGGATGGAGCATTTCATCTATGAAGAGAGACTGGATAAGCTTGTGTTGTTTTCTTTAGAGTAGAGAAGGTTAAGGGGGATCTGATGTCGAGGGGTGTAAGATTATGAGGTGGATAGAAAGTAGCTGTTCCACATTGTTGAATAACAATGTGGCATACTTTAAAAGTGAAAGGCAGGTGGTTTAGAGGGGATTTGCAGGTATTCTTTTAAATCAGGGGATGGTGTATGTCTGGAATGCAGGGCCTAGGAGGATAATTGAGGCAGGTAACCTCATAACTTGCATAAACACATGACATTCAAAACTATGGGCCTGGTGCAGGCAAGTGGAACTATTGTAGGCAGTTGTGCATCCACAATCAATCATCACTCTCTTATGAGAAAGCAGCCCTATGGTTCCCCGGGCCTATGTCAATTTTGCATTTACAATACAGCATACTTTTGACAGTAGAGAGTTAATGGGCTGAGGGTCTCTCCTGTACTGTATCGTTCTATGATTCTATAACAAGAATAGCAAATACCCAAGAACATGACTACCTGAAAGCCACTCTGCATCCTGACTTGGAAACATGTCACTGATCCTTTAGTGTCACTGAGTTAAAATCTCTCCCTAGCAGCAGCATGGGAGTACCTCCGCCAATATGATTATGATGGTTCAAGAAAGCAGTTCACCACCCTTCTTAAGGAAAATTAGAGAAGGGTAATAAATGCTGGCCCAGCCAATAACTCCACATCTCGTAATGATATTGAAATGAAATTCTTCCAATGAAATTAAGAAAAATAGTTTTCAGGAAAGGTTAGACTATTAAACGTGTACTCTAACTCCTGAGAAACTATCCAACTGCCCCCTTAGTTACCACACCCCACCCACAACCTCATTTCCCCAGATTGTGTACACTCCCCAGTCATTGACACTCACCCCATCCTCATCCCTTGCTGGATCGGACCCAACACATGCATACTCTTGACAGATTGGATAAGAATACCCCAACCTCAATAGATCTTACTCTTTCCACTTTATGCTGGCTTCTTCCACCCACACCCTAACCACTGCTTCACTTGCATTGCCACCATGCAGCCTGTCCTGCAGCCCACTTGGCATCCTAACCACTTGGCATCCACACCTTCCCAGCTGATACCCTATTGACCTGGCAACCAAGTCAGCTGACACACTACTAAACTGGCATCCTATACCTTGCTCATCTGGCATTCCATCCCTGCATCATACTCCTCCCTGGCTAGCACTCTACATATCTGGCACCCTGACCCCTTACCCATCTGGCATCCAACTCTCTTGACATTTAACACTACATCTATGTACTTAATGTTTACAGCACCTAATAAAAATGCTTTGTATGATCTGTACATTTTTGAATACAGCAACTGTCTTCTGTATAAAGAGTGTGTGCTTGATTTCCTCTGATAGTTCTAAGCTATGAAAGAACTGTGACAATGGAAATACAACTCCGCATTTCTGAGGGAGCAATGAGTAGAATCTCCTCTCAGAAATGTGGAGTGTCTTTTCTTCGTAAAATTTAAGGTCCATACTAGCAATCTGTGCAAGATTGCCACTCACTGGAAAATCTGGCCCAATGCTAGCAAGTGCAACTGCATCATACTGTGAGCCTGCTGCTGATGCTAACTTAATTTCTGATGCAACTCTTAGCACGGTCTGCATTACTAATGAATGGTTTCTTCTAACAGAATCACATCTAATAGTAGATATAATTTTCTGAGATTTACAAAAGAATCTAATATCCTTTTAGCAATGTTTAATTTCTGTACCACCAAACATTGATGTTTTGCATTGTTTTCACTGCAATAATAAGCAGAAGCCTCTGATAAAATTGTATGAATTCAAAATAGCATTTGAAACATTTGCTAAGTAAACACAAAAAATCAATTTTGCATCAGTTATCGAGAACTTTGATGCATAAAACATTGAACCATAGAACCACCAAAATGACATAGCACAGAAGGGAGCCATTTGGCCCATCTTGCTCGTGCCAACCCAAAGACCCCCGGAAGCCTTTTCTAATCCCATTTTCTTTCATACCACCCTTGAGAGGTGACCTTCTGTAGTTGATGAAATAATGAGGGACAGAGTTAATGGTAGCTGTCTTTCCTAACATAGGAAATGTTTAAAAGGCACATGAATAAGTACATGAATAGGACAGGTTTGGAGGAATATGGGCCAGGAGACAGGTGGGACTAGTTTAGTTTGGGATTATGTTTGGCATGGACTGGATTGGACCGAAAGGTCTGTTTCCATGTTGTATGACTCCATGATGCTATGACGCTATATGGCCCCTCAGCCTTTTTTGTTCCAATGAAAACAACCCCAACCTCTCCAATCTCTTGTAGCTGCAATTGTTTTTGAAATACTAAGTATTTAGAATCAAAATGTTACAGGAGGCCTGTAGACAAATTCCCTGTGGTTGAAATACACATGTAATAATGTATGCCTCGGAATGTTCTGAGTAATGCAAAAAGTTGAGTTTAACAACTTTCTTTAAAACTCATTATGAATATTTGGATTGGGACTTCATAAAAGCCCAGTCTTCAAAAAGGTTAAAATTTAGTATCCAGATGAAAATGATTCGAAGTGCTATAAAAGTAGCAAGAAGCTAAATAACTCTTAATTTCTACGTTAAGAAGCATAATCTAAAAGAGAAGAGAGTTGTACGGTTTGCATAGTTTGATAACTTTCCACTTATTGGTGCTGTGCCTCCTGCCCAACAGATGGCTGAATCCATTGGGGCTACATGAGTGCATTCTGCCAAAACAGCTCAGCGTATCGGTAATCCCAAAACCACACACGAATTTAGCAGAGTTTGAACAACATCTAATTGGCTGGTCCATAATGAAAGAAGATGAGAAATTTCCTAGTCTACGTTGAATAAACAGGGTAGTAAAGAAAACTGTGTAAGCCAAATTTATTCACACAAATAAAATTAAGGTATAACACACTTGAGGGTTCAAATTGCTGCCAACATTTTGTTTAAAAAATCCCTTACATTTTCATTTAAATGACTAATTAAATTTGCTTTGGGGTTTCTGAGAGACAATGTTAATTACTGCACTTTCAATTTGAAGGAAAGAGAAGTGCTATTGTATTCATTGTATTTTTCCGTCAACCAAACAAAAGTGCCACTATTCTAACTGTACTGCAAATATATAGATTTTGATGATTTTGTTTTTGTTTTGTTTTTAATTTTGTTAAGTAAGCATTTGCCACAAATTCCACTGAAAATATAAATTCCTCTCACCAGCGTGCCAGGTCTTGTAAGCTGTTTATGCCTTTTGCCAATACACTTCAATGAGTGAGACTCAAATGTAGCTGTTTTGGGGGTGTGGTCGTTTATGATAAAAAAGTTTAAGAATTGCAAATATTAGCTGTGTAGTTGGCACTAAAAAGAAAAGTTTTAAACTTCGGCAAAGTATAGATGATTTGATCACTTGAACTGAAAATATAGAAAGTTGAATTTATTCTGGAAAAATGCATTGCATGTTTGGAGGTGGAACATGACAAAGGAACATTATGAATAGGAGTATCACAGAATCCCTACAATATTGGAAGAGGCTATTCAACCCATCGAGTCTACACTGACCCTCGTAGAGCATCGTACCAATATACATACCCCCACTATACCCTTGTAACACTATTTTTGCTATGGCTAATCCACCTGCATGTCCTTGGACACAACAGATAATTTAGCATGGACAATCCATCTAATCTGCACAATGGACATTGGAGGAAAGTGGAAATATTGGGTGGAAACACATGGAATCATGGGGAGAATATGCATAGTCCACACAAACAGTCACCCAAGGCTGGAATCAAACCTGGGTCCCTGGTGCTGTGAAGCAGTAGTACTAACTATTGAGCCATTGGGCTGGGTAACATAGAGGAATGGGGGAATCTCAGAGTGTATATGTGGATCCTTAAAGGTAGCAAGATAGATTGACAAGGTGTTTATAAAGGTATATGGCATCCTTTCCTTTATGAACCAGGGCAGTGATTACAAGAATTACAGGTTATGCTAGAATTGTTTTTAACACCAGTTAGATGACAGCATGAATAATTCATACTGTTCTGATCACTGCATTATAGAAAAAGAGATTGCATTGGAAAGGGTGCAGAGTAATTTTACAGAAATGTTGCCTGGACTAGAAAATGCTCATCAAGGTGATCAGCTATGGTCATTTTCCTTGGACAAAGTTAGAAGTCACAGAATACCAGGTTATAGCACAACACATTTATTTGAAATCAAAAGCTTTTGGAGAGTGGAACCACCCAACGAAGAAGCAGCGCTCTGAAAGCTTGTGACTTCACTAAATCTGTTGGACTATAACCCTCGTGCTGTGTGATTTCTGACTTTGTCTGCCACAGTCCAACACCAACACCTCCATATTTTCCTTGGAACAGAGAAGGTTGAGAGGTGATTTAATTGTGGTGCGTAATATTGTTCAAGGCTAGATAGGATAAATAAGGAGGTCTTATGGCACAGTGGAAATCATCCCTACCTCTTGGTCAAAGATCCAGGTTTGAGACCCATGCTTAACAGATGGCTACAGAAAGTAGGATTATAATGTGACCAGAATGGTTGATTGACAGTTTCTGTTGACAAGTGGTAAGAGGAGGAGTTTCCTGGACAGGCAAACTGCTGCCATAATTGCTTTAGTGTGATTGTGTTTACAATTAGTTTGTCCTTATCTTAGTATAATGAGCTCTTATTTCTCCAGTAGTGTGACATTTTGTATTCGCAAATATAGGTCTTGAATACAGTTTTCTATTGTGGTGTCTTGCCCTGCTCATTTCCACATTTCTCTCTGGTCTGTTCTTCTGTTCTGGTACTGCAGATGTCAGAGCAACTTCATTAGCTGCACCACCATTAACAGAGTGATATCCCACTATTCTGCAGCACTTGGCCTATAATCATAAAGGCCATAGACTGATCATCAGAAATGATAATGAGAGAAAAATGACCCAGATAGAGTAAGTAGGAATGATTTATTCAGCAAAGAAATCTAAAATGAAGGCTATTGTTTTAAAGTAATATGTTGAAGGATCAGATGGGAAAAATGAGTGAAGAGTTTTTTTTTAACCATGAAGGAAGGGACCTGAATTGAAATTCTTCCTTAAAAGCATGGATGAAGCAGAAACTCAATGTGTATACTCAGTACTCATTCATTGCCTTTAAGAGTTATGATCGATAGAGTTAAGGACCTAAACCAGGAAAGTGTGATTAGACTGGATAAAGGTAAAGACAGCATAATCCCAGAGAACCATATGGCTGTCCTCTCCTGAGAGAGATGATGGACCACACTTCATGCAATGGGCAAGGTTGAGAAGGCAGGACCGTCCTGGCAATCTGGAAAATGTTTTGGTGACTGGCATGACCATACTGCATTAAATGGATTTCCTGACATGGTATTTTTTCTATCATTTTATGCCACTTTATAGATAGGTTTTGGCCATTAAAATGTTAATTGATTTGCTGGATAAATCGATTTTCATACATGTAGGGGACTTAATCACTGAAAGTCACCTGAGCCTCTGAGAAGCAATTATTCAGGGAATCTAGATTTTTTTTCCCAAGATGGACTCCACAAAATCCTTTTACATTCACATATACATTCCTCATTCAACTGGTGTCTTGATTCTGGGCCATTCAGCCTGTCGAGTCTACTGCACTGCTCAGTTAAGATTATGGCTGATCATGCTAGACGTTATTAAGGTGGACAAATCCCCAGTACCAGATGGGATCTATCCCAGGTTGCTGAGGGAGGCAAGAGAGGAAATAGCTGGGGCCCTGACAGATATCTTTGTGGCATTCTTAAATACAGGTAAGGTGCCGGAGGACTTGAAGGTTGCTCATGTTGTCCCCCTGTACAAGAAGGGTAGTCAGGATATTTTGGGTAACTACAGACCAGTGAACCTGACGTTGGTGGTGGGGAAGTTGCTGGAGAGAGTACTGAGAGATAGGATCTATTTATATTTGGAAAGGAATGAGTTTATCGGTGTTGGGCAACATGGGTTTGTGTGGGGGAGATCGTGCCTTACCAACTTGATAGAGTTCTTCAAGGAAGTGACCAAGTTGTTAGATGAAGGAAGAGCTGTTGATGTCATATACATGGACTTTAGTAAGGTGTTTGATAAGGTTCCCCATTGTAGACTAATGGAGAAAGTGAAGTCACATGGTCTGCAGGGTGTTCTAGCCAGACAGATAAAGAACTGGTTGAGCAGTAGTTGAAGGGAGTTTCTCAAAATGGAGAAAGGTGACCAGTGGTGTTCCACAGGGGTCAGTATTGTGGCCACTGTTGTTTGTAATATACATAAATGATCTCGAAGAGGGCACTTTTGGTATGATCAGCAAGTTTGCAGATGACACAAAGATTGGTGGAATGGCAGAAAGCATAAGGGACAGTCAGAGAATACAGGAGAATATAGATAGACTGGAGAGTTGGGCGGAAAAGTGGCAGATGGCTTTCAATCCAGACAAATGTGAGGTGTTGCATTTAGGCAAGTCTAATTATAGAGCAAATTATACAATGAATGGAAGAGCCTTGGGAAAAGTTGATGGGCAGAGAGATCTGGGAGTGCAGGTCCATTGTACCCTGAAGGTTGCTGCACAGGTGGATAGAGTGGTCAAGAAGGCATATGGTATGCTTGCCTTCATCGGACAGGGTATTGAGTGTAAGAGCTGGCAAGTCATGTTAAAATTGTACAAGACATTGGTTCAGCCGCATTTAGAATACTGAGTACAATTCAGGGTGCCACATTACCAAAAGGATGTGGACGCTTTGGAGAGGGCGGAGAGAAGGTTTACGAGGATGTTGCCTGGTATGGAAGGTGCTAGCTATGAAGACAGATTGAGTAGGTTAGGTTTATTTTCACTAGAAAAAAGAAGATTGAGAAGGGACCTGATTGAGGTTTACAAAATCATGAAGGGTATAGACAGGATGGATAGAGACAAGCTTTCCCCCAGGGTGAAGGATTCAATAACGAGAGGTCATGCTTTCAAAGTGAGAGTTGGAAAGTTTAAGGGGATACACTTGGTAAGTACTTCACACAGAGCGTGGTGGGCGTTTGGAATGCGTTGCCAGCAGAGGTGGTAGAGGCAGACACGGTAGATTCATTTAAGATGCGTCTGGACAGATGCATGAGTAGGTGGGGAGCAGAGGGATACAAATGCTTAGGAAATTATTGACAGGTTTAGACAGTACATTTGGATCGGCTCAGGTTTGGAGGGTCGAAGGCCTGTTCCTGGACTGTAAATTTTCTTTGTTCTTTGTTCTTTATTCTGTTTACATCAATGCTATTTTCCCATGTTAACCTCTCCCCTTGATGTTAGCAGTCTGCAGAAATCATTCAATTTTAAACAAGATCCTCTTTGCCATTTCACACAACTGTGAAAGAACAGAGAAGGTCTCCTAATGAGTTGGCTAATATTTATCTTTTATTCAACTTCCAAACACAGACTATTTGATTATTATTTGCATTGCTATCTGCCAGAGTTTACAGTGCACAAATTGCCCAGTACATTTCTCAGTTTGCAATATATGTCAAAACTCTTTCTCTGATGTGAAGCACGTTGGTGGTGCAGTAGTTGTGAAAGGCTCTACACAAATGCAAGGTGTCCTTTATACGACTATGGGAGCTAATTGCTTTGAACATTCTGCTGTTTAGGCTAACAGTGACTGGAATAAAATGGTTTTATTCAGCTCTGTTGCTCAAAGTCATTTTTTCCATTGAAATGCCACAATTTAAATAAGTGAATTGTGAATGAAAATGACGGTGTTTTAGAGCTAGGCTAAGAGCCCATAGATTAGTTTACAGACACCAATTAAATTCTTGCTCTAACACAAAATCAAGACTTGAAACTTTAAAGATTTCAGTTGTAGATACATTGAGGGAAGGAAGACACAAGTAATCATACAGAGGTGAAATCAGTGTTTATTTTTTATTTGCATACCTGTGTTTTAAGACAAAAGCATTTTGGTAAGTGTGTATAGAAAATGCAGCGTAACTGGTCCAGAAGAGACACACAGAACAAGAAAAGGTTGAATTATTTGTGTTACAAAATGATCTGTACCAACTCAAAACAGTAGAAGAAAATGAAAGATATGATAATGCATATTTTCAATAGGCAATAGTAGGAATCAATCACTTGCTACATTCGTTGAACAAATTATTTCTATGTCACACTATTTTACTGGTAAGCTAAATGAAAATTTCAATGCAGATTTTCAAGTTGTGAGTGAATTATCTTTTTTTTCATTTGGAAACTTAAGTGCACAGCACACAAACAACAGGGACTTAAAAAGAATATGAATATGAATTCTTTGAAGCAACTGACATTTTGAAAATAATGTATCAGCATTATTTGCAAATATTAATGTAAAATGTTATATGTCTTTTCTGATGAATAGTTGTGCTCATATGTTATTTGCCAGTACAATAACCCTCATAAAGCCTACAAAATTAAATATTTTCATCACTTTTTCAACAATGTTGACTCCCCACTGCAGTGTTTTTCATTTTGTAGGGTATCCCTTCCAGCATTGCTGCCATCATAAGCAGCTAAAAGTCATGCACACCGTGTATTTAGTAATAATCTCCAATATATTAAAATCACTATTGCTACTCGAAGAATCTTGGAACAAGTTAAAAGAACATCAAATGACTAGAGCAAGTATTTCAAATATACTTGATGTGAAACTTCTCTCACTGTGTTATTTGTAGAAACTCATATCAAACATCTCATCATACATCTAAAATTCCGCTTGGTGCCATTCCTTCTGACCTTGGGTGGGCTTTAGCTCATGTACCTACCCTTGGGTGGTTCTTCTCCTGAATGCTAGGGACAGCTACCTCACCACCAGCTCCTCAGCGGTCTGGGTGCCTTTAGGTTCCAACCACAGTTCTGCCGTCAGTGACCTGACATCGCAGATAATTCAATTTGTTACTGTATCTTTCCTCTGCTTGCCACCTCTCTTGCTTCACTTGCTGCAGGTCTGCATAAAGCATTTCTCTTGCTCTGGCCCCCATGCTATGAGCCTTTCACTGCCTCCTTTAACTCTGTTTTCAGTTACTTGACTTTCTTATCCAGTACCTGGAACTGTCGCTGAAGTCAGAGGAGCCAGATTGCTTTCTCTATAGAATGTTTATGCTCCTTGCTGTCAGTCCATTGGGCTGCTGCTTCCCCGGATACTCAGCTCGCAAGAGATCAAGGACTCATTTCTTTGATATATTTATCTTTTTAAACACATAGGAGGAGATCCTCTCATCCACCAGAGACTTTGCTTCTGAAACCCCCTCTAGCACATCAGATTCCTTCTGCCAGTGTCCTGCTGTGGTCGCGATTCTGCGGGATTCTGGTTTGCAGTCAGTAATTTTCTGATATTTAATTGGTTTGAATCACCCCAAGATTCCTGATTTTAGACACTAGACTTATTTAGAGAATGTGAAATGAAGAAGGTGTTCCAGGACAAAATAATCTTTGCATTTATTTACATTACAAAAGGTAAGTATAATACAAGAAATAAAGGTAAATGCAAAAAAAATGAATTAACACAATCAACTCTAATACTATTAAATACACTATTAGCTAAATTAAACATACTAAAGCCTAAAGACAACAGGTTTAATCACAGAATCTTTAATCAGGCTTCCTACCTTTGGGGTCCCACACACAGTCACCAACCGCCTTCCCCTTCCTGCTAGCTAGGTTGGAACCTTGGAGTCTTAGGAGTTTCAGCTCACCACTGACAAAACTGCTGTTTTAAAATGTGCCCAGTTGCTGAGGCTCTTGACAAAGGTTCCTTTGATTTGAAACAGGCCTATGTCTGGATTCTGGATCAGTGGTGCTGGAAGAGCACAGCAATTCAGGCAGCATCCGAGGACAGGCAAAATCGACGTTTAGGGCAAAAGCCCTTCATCAGGAATAAAGGCAGAGAGCCTGAAGAGTGGAGAGATAAGCTAGAGGAGGGTGGGGGTGGGGAGAAAGTAGCATAGAGTACAATATGTGAGTGGGGGAGGGATGAAGGTGATAGAGGTAAAAACAATGACTGCAGATGCTGGAAACCAGATTCTGGATCAGTGGTGCTGGAAGAGCACAGCAATTCAGGCAGCATCCGAGGACAGGCAAAATCGACGTTTCGGGCAAAAGCCCTTCATCAGGAATAAAGGCAGAGAGCCTGAAGCATGGAGAGATAAGCTAGAGGAGGGGTGGGGTGGGAGAGAGTGGCATAGAGTACAATAGGTCAGTGGGGAAGGAGATGAAGGTGATAGGTCAGGGAGGAGAGGGTGGAGTGGATAGGTGGAAAAGGAGCTGGGCAGGTCGGACAAGTCCGGACAGGTCAGGGGATCGAGTTTCTGGAGGTTAGAAGCTAGGATGAGGTGGGGGAAGGGGAAATGAGGAAACTGTTAAAATCCACATTGATGCCCTGGGGTTGAAGTGTTCCGAGGCGGAAGATGAGGCGTTCTTCCTCCAGGCGTCTGGTGGTGAGGGAGCGGCGGTGGAGGAGGCCCAGCACCTCCATATCCTCGGCAGAGTGGGAGGGGGAGTTGAAATGTTGAGCCACTGGGCGATGTGGTTGATTGGTGCGGGTGTCTCGGAGATGTTCCCTAAAGCGCTCTGCTAGGAGGCGCCCAGTCTCCCCAATGTAGAGGAGACCGCATCGGGAGCAACGGATACAATAGATGATATTAGTGGATGTGCAGGTAAAACTTTGATGGATGTGGAAAGCTCCTTTGGGGCCTTGGATGGAGGTGAGGGAGGAGGTGTGGGCGCAGGTTTTACAGTTCCTGCGGTGGCAGGGGAAAGTGCCAGGATGGGAGGGTGGGTCGTAGGGGGGCGTGGACCTGACCAGGTAGTCACGGAGGGAACGGTCTTTGCGGAAGGCGGAGAGGGGTGGGGAGGGAAATATATCCCTGGTGGTGGGGTCTGTTTGGAGGTGGCGGAAATGTCGGCGGATGATTTGGTTTATGCGAAGGTTGGTAGGGTGGAAGGTGAGCACCAGGGGCGTTCTGTCCTTGTTGCGGTTGGAGGGGTTGGGTCTGAGGGCGGAGGTGCGGGATGTGGATGAGATGCGTTGGAGGGCATCTTTAACCACGTGGGAAGGGAAATTGCGGTCTCTAAAGAAGGAGGCCATCTGGTGTGTTCTATGGTGGAACCGCTCCTCCTGGGAGCAGATACGGCGGAGGCGGAGGAATTGGGAATACGGGATGGCATTTTTGCAAGAGGTAGGGTGGGAAGAGGTGTAATCCAGGTAGCTGTGGGAGTCGGTGGGTTTGTAGAAGATGTCAGTGTCAAGTCGGTCGTCACTGATGGAGATGGAGAGGTCCAGGAAGGGGAGGGAGGTGTCAGAGATGGTCCAGGTAAATTTAAGGTCAGGGTGGAATGTGTTGGTGAAGTTGATGAATTGCTCAACCTCCTCGCGGGAGCACGAGGTGGCGCCAATGCAGTCATCATTACTATGTCTGGACACTATTGTTCAGATAGTGATTGGTTGGGCTTTCCCCCTGCTCTCGGATGTCCTTTGTACCAATGATGGTCTTGGTTTGGCCTCCCAATTTAGCTTCTCTGTTTGGCCCCTGTGGTTTTTGGTTATGAAGCTGTTTGTTGGAGGCTGGAAGCCTGTGGAGAAACTATTCTGCAGAAGCTTGTTATTGAAAATAAGGACTCTCCCTCAGGTGAAATTAGGAGTGACCATATAAAGACTGTGTGCCCTGTTATCCCCCTTCAACAGTGTTGTCAGTATGTTTCTGGTATTTCCTTCTGAAGTCAATTGGTTTTCCAATCATTGAAAGAATATGCATGTATGTGAATGGATTTGATTGAAGCTGAGTGCTGAATGTCCGGTATCTCTGTAGGCCTCACAGTGTCTGTGTTGTATAGCCCAAGATTAAAAGCTGTTCCAAGAGTTCCAGTTGTCCTTTTGGATAGGAGATGTAAATTGGAATTCCATGCTGAACAATAGTCCCAATTATACATTCTGTTGGCTCTATTGCGTACTTGCTGCAACCCCAAAAGTGTACTCTGGGATTTTGCTCAAGATTTTAGACATTAGAAAAGTTCAGGGTTTTGTCCAGTATCTTAGATGATGGGATTCCATGTGTCATGGAATATTTTGTAAAGTCCATGATCATCATTATGTTTCTCAAAGCAAAGTTTGTTGTGATTAAATGAGTATACGGTAAAATCCCATGAGAGCAAATGTGAATGCGAATCCATTCAATGAGTAAGAGAATTGCAAATCTAATTGAATGGGGGTTCTGTGATGCAGTTGGTAACATATCTGCCTCTGAACCAGAAATACCAGGTTTAGTCACTCTAGATGACCAAAAAAGGGTGTATTCATAATGCAGTGAAATAAGTTGATTATCAATCTGCAAATTCTATCCTATGTCAATGGCTGGCAGTAAGGGAGGAGAGATTCCTGGTCAGCCAATGTGATGGAAAGAAATTGGAGCTTTTGTGATCATTAGGCTACAATATGCATGTAAAAGTGACTACTGCCACATCAAAAGAGGTCTTCTACTTAAATCACTGAAACACTTTTCAAGGCAACTAGAAAAAGCATACATACTCCTGTCATCATTGTCCTACATAAAAATTCTATGACACAAATCTTTGAGAATTCGTCATCTAACTAAAAGAATGAATGCAAAAAAAATTACCTGTGATCTAATTTATATATTCCTTAAGTGCTTTGTTGATATTAGGACGCTTCAAATACCAGATCCTACAGAAAACAAAATGAGCAACAAATGAAAATACTCTTGAAGTTACCTATTGTACAATACATTTGATCTGCTGTGGACTACAGATTACCACCGGTAACATCAATGATTTAATTCTCCACAACCACCTGATGAAGGAGCACCCCTACAAAGGCTAGTGCTTCCAAATGAACCTATTGGACTATAGCTGAAAATGTCAGGCAGCACCCAAGAATCAACGTTTTGGGCATGACCCCTTTTTCAGGAATGAGGAAAGTGTGTCCAGCAGGCTAAGATAAAAGGTAGGGAGGAGGGACATGGGGAAGGGGCATTGGAAATGTGATAGGTGGAAGGAGGTCAAAGTGAGGGTGATAGGCCGGAGATTTCCCTTCTGAAGTGAATGAAACACAGAACATTGCCTGAAGTTTAATGGTGGACTTGTAAAGGTGAAGATCAACCTCTGTACAGTCATACATCAATGTTACAGAACATAGGAGCAGGAGTAACCATTCTGACTGTTCTACCATTTAATGAGATCATGGCTGACCTGTGGTCTAACTCCATACAGTATATCCATATTGGTATTGGCCCATATCCATTAATAACTTTGCTTCACAAAACATTATCAATTTCCAAAATTTACAACTGGTCTAGCATCCACTACAGTTTGTGGAAGACAGGTCTAAACATCTCCAACCTTTTGTGTGTCAATCTGAAAGTTGTGAACCCAAGTTTTCAGACTATGCTCCCTAGTTCTACAATCCACAACCAGTAGAAATAGTTTATGCAAATCTACCCTATCTTTATTATCTTGAAAACTTTGATCAAATCATCCCTTTACCTTCTAAATATGGCTTCTTATTTACCTGGCACCCTAACCCTTATTCACCTTTCACCCTGCACACCTGGCACACTTCCTACCTAATACCCTGGCACCCTAATTTCACACATACCTTACATACTTATCCTTTTATCAAAGCCACTTAAGTGACTGCCTGTGATGATGGATATTTAATGCAGCAACTGACTGCTATGAAAAAGGGAACATGGATTGACTTCCCCTGACTATCCTGCACTACGAGGAACATGTTAGATACAAAGCATTCTTTTCTTACTGGAGGAACCCTGATCAGAATCTCTGGCCAAAAACATAGAACTCTTTAATTACATAAGTGGGATCACAATCAGACTGATTGACAATTCTCAGAAAATCTCGCCCTTATATTCTGTTTACAACTCATTTTTGTACTACTTTTATGTCCTCAGGAAATATAGCCCTTCTTCCAAGTCATTAATACAAATTGTACATAGTAGAGAGCTAGCAGTGCTCCTTGTGATACTTGTCACGTCTTGCCAATGTGAAAATGACCAATGTATGTCTACTCTCTCTCTGCTGTTTGCAAAGAAACCATTCTTAATAGGTCCCAACACTGGTGTCCAATAACTTTCATGCATCTTTCAGCCATGCATTGAATTTTGACATAGATTCACAGGTTCATAGTCCTGTCACTGATGCCATGGCTTGGTTGATGGACACTGCAGGAACCTGAAAGTGATTATTTAATGTGGGGTCCTTAAGGCAGACATTTTCCATATGACTTCGATGAACTGATGGGTTCAGATTTCAGTGACCTATCAAACTACACTCACATCTCTGGATGTTCATGTTGAACTGACCGAAAGCTTGTTTGCTCCAATTTTCTCTTGAGCGAAGGAATAGGGTGGCACGGTGACTCAGTGGTTAGCACTGCAGCCTCACAGCACTAGGCACCTGATTCCAGCTTCAGGTGACTGCCTGTGTGGTGTTTGAACATTCTCTCCATGTCTGCCTATGTTTCCTCCTGGTGCTCCAGTTTCTTCCCACAATCCAAAGATGTGCAGGTCAGGTGAATTGGCCATGATAAATTGCCCATAGTGTTCAGGGATGTATAGGTTAGGTGTCTTAGTCAGGGGTAAATGTAGACTATTAAGGTACATTTATTGGTCTGGGTGGGATACATTTTAGAGGGTCAGTCTGGACTAGCTGGGCCAAAAGGCCTGTTTCCACAATGTAGGAAATATTTGATTCTATAAGTGGGGTCTCACTGTTTTTGGTTAGGCTACCCATGGTGATGTATGGGGGCTGATAGGAGGGCTTGGGAGGGAAGTAAAGACAAAGTATGATCCAATAAGTTGTCAGCTGAAGAATGTAAAGGTTTGACTTTGAATCTCACCAGCTGTAATTGCAGAGAAAAATCTCATTCAGAACTGGTGAATCAAGTTGGGGCGGAACTTCTACAGTGTTATCTATGACAGATCCAGAATCCAGATTCAGATCTTTATAAATTTGGACTTACAACATCCCCCTGAATAATATTGATTGGATCCAGTTGTGGAAAGTTGGCATATGAAGGGAAAAAGTTAGGAAAACAAGAATAGAAATATATCCATGTTTAAGTTTACAACTTCAGTATCTTTGGAATTTGTCATACTTGCTTGGAGGCCTTTAGTGTAGTAGTGTCCCTACCTCTGGGCCAAATGGACTGCTTCAATTCCAACCTCATGATTTGTTGCCCATAGAAGGTGGTCAATCAGTGAAACTTTTGTGATGGCATGCAGGAAAGTTTTTTGGTTGGCCAGAACATTGTAGCTGCAGCAGAACAACTTTGCATGTTAAAAGACTTAAAATGCAGGTTCTTGCCTTGAGCAAGAATCATCCTCACTCTGTCGGCACACACACGCACATATGTTTCTTTATGGCAATCATAATATGAAAGTATCAAATGAAGGAAAATAAATCACATCTGAGTAAACTAATCATTGTTTGTTTTGGCTATTAGCCTGTTACAAGCTACCAATGATTGGCTCCAGCTATTTGAAAAAAAACAGGTGGCCAAAGACAAACGCAATCCCATTTAATTAAATCGAATCAGAAAGAATGACTCCAAAAAAAAGATCAGTCTGAGTTGAATAAATGTGCCAAGCTATTCTAAGAAATAAACAGTCTGAGAGAATAAAATCAAGTGGAGAAGAGAAGTGGGGTGACAGGGAGATGGTATGACTGGATCACAACATCCACAGGGCAGGCAATGACCATTGTTCATAAGCAAGGGTCTAATTTTCTCACATGAACCAAATATTACAAATCCATAATAATTATCCAGTCTCCATCTATCAATATTCTCAAGATTATAATTAGCAAGAAACTGAACTAGGTCAGCAGTGTAAATACGTGGCTGCAAGAGTAATTTAGATACAGAGAATGCTGCAGTGAGTAACTTACACCTTTCTCTTTAAGTATTTCCACAATCTACAAATGTCCAGGACTTGATAGAATACTCCCACTTGGTTAAATGAATACAGCATGAACAATGGTCAAAATTTTCAACATTACTCAAGGCAAAATAATCCAGTTGATTAGCAGTCTAACCTACACCTTAAAAAATCACTCCGTTCACTACCATTACACAGTAGCAGCATCATGTACCATTCTCAAGATGCTCTGCAGCAATTTGCCAAGGTTTCTTTGACAATAATTGCAAAGTCACAGTCTGTATTATTGAGCATATTATATATATGTATATATAATATATATACAGATGGACAATATGAAAAATTGGAAGATATGGACCAGCTTAGACATTTTCTGATTTAAACAGGATTTCATCGAGCAGTGAGGTTGATAGCTTGATATGCATTCTAAGGAATCTGCAGTTTACAGTAAAAAAAATTGAGGGACTTTGAAACAACAGCCACAGAAAGCTTACAAGGAATAAAAGATGAAGTTTATTACCTTAATTACTGAAAAACCTAGCTTGGTAAGGTAAGGGTTTCATTTACCTGTAAAAGAATGGCTGCCTAGCAACCCTTTCTGGATATAGAAGCCGGAAAAAAGCAAGGAAGACATACAAAAGATACAAAACTCTCTCCTGAAATCTGATTTTCCCAATAGATGTTCCTAGGAATTTGATACAGCACTGAAAAGCTAGACTATGACTAAATCAAGTTTTTACCTCGTTGATTTTAACCCTACTGAGAATCCTCTTGCAAAGATGCCTACCTTGAAGAGGTTTTCCTCCTCTCTCTACAAGAATCTCAGGGAGTCTCTCTCCCACTGCAACTCCCAGGACTCTATGCTACTCTATCCCCACCCCCACCCTCCTCTAGCTTATCTCTCCATGCTTCAGGCTCTCTGCCTTTATTCCTGATGAAGGGCTTTTGCCCGAAACGTCGATTTCGAAGCTTTTCGGATGCTGCCTGAATTGCTGTGCTCTTCCAGCACCACTAATCCAGAATCTAAATCCCAAAGAGTCAAATCCAAGTCAGTTCCAACCAGAATTAATTATTTCCCATAGTCTATTGAAGTCAGTAATGTGGCTTTGCAAACAGAAAATCCAGTGGATGTCATCATAGTACCTCCTTTGTAGTGATTGGAATGAGGTCAGCCAGGTGTTGTCCTTTTCCCTTTTGTCTTTAAAACATTTCTCTGGAGAAATTTGTGTTTGTTGCTGTGCAAATTTTCTTGTGATTGGGAAGGAGGCATTATAATTTTAGTTCTGGAGAACAGCATAGATCTTAACCGATGTTTGCCACTTGCTTCAAGAATAGCTTTTGTTTACAATAAATACAATATTTTGAGATCATAAGCAGCCTCCTGAATAAAGCTTTTAATTTGGATAAGTTGTGCTTCCCAAGGCTGGCAATGAATGACAAACTAATATGTTACCTCTTCAAACACCAAACCTAGCTTTTAAAGATAGTGAATAGTTTTGACAGAACCCTCAATATAAGATTTTCAAACCACTGAATAATTCATGTTTTTCTTCAGTTCCACATTATCACATCTCAGTTTTGTGAGGCTTAAATTATAATGCTATGTTTAAGTGATTTTCTTAACCAGGTGTGCATAATTTTAAATGTTTATTGCCTATCATGTCACTTCAACATTTTTGAGTTTCAACTCATTGCATTGTTTCTATTTTCACTGCAGTGTCCCATCTTTTACCTTGAGCTCTGTAACTTCCCCTGATTTGTAAGTGCAAAAGTGGGAGTGTGCCACATTCTGCCATCATTTTCTCTCCTAGTTATCAAATCAAATTGCCTTGCGCTTCCTGGTGGCAGCTGAAATCTTGAGTTGCTTCCTCAATATCAGACTTTGTTCTATTTAAAGCAAGGAGATGCTTTTGAGAGTGTCACAAAATCCTTAAATTTTTAAATTTGTGATGTAATCAGACAATGCATTTGTAATAAGCACCAGACATCTCAAAGCGTTTTGCAACCAATGAAGAACATTTTGAAGTGCCACTATTTTTGGTGCAGTGTTCAATAAATAAACTGCAATGGTCACAAAATTCAAAATCTATTAAGTCAAACTTTGAAATTGCAGGTCATAGAATTAGCAATTTCAATTTGAAATATATCATGCTTACCATGTTATCACCTGCTCCTATGTAAATGCTATCTGTGAAACTGTGAGAACCGTTTCATTTCTGCTTGCTGACCTTGTCACAATTTAGAGGTTTTCACACCTTGAAAAGGCTTTTCAGTGGTTCCTGAAAGTGTTTAAACTCCTCTTCCAACTGAGAAAACTTTAGTGGACATCATAGAACTATTTTTACTCTTAGATCCCCATTCAAATGTTCGATAATTAAATATTTTATTTTATGATGGTATGCATGAATATCTTTTTCTACAGTGGACCATAATTGGCTTGCAAGTCTTTGGAAAAATAAAATTACAAACTATTTAAGATTGATTTGGAGGTGATGCTGTTGAACTGGGGCAGATTAATTAAAAATCACACGACACCAGATTATAATCTATTTGGAAGCACTAGCTTTCGGAGTATTGCCTCTTCATTAACTGGTTGTGGAACAGGAGCATAAGACACAGAATTTATAGCAAAAGGGTTACAGTGTCATGTGGTTGTAATGGTATATTAAAACAATTTAGATTAAGTCTTTCTTTTAGAATGGGATATGCTAGTTACAGTTCTTTAATATGTAAATCTTTAATAAGTAAAAGATATGTTCTGGGATTTACATACTAAAGAACCAAAACTAGTATATCCCATTCTAAAAGAAGAAAGACTTAATCTAAATTTGTTTAATATACCATTATAGCTCCATGACATTGAAACCCTTTTTCTATAAATTCTGTCTTATGGTCCTGTTCCACCACCACTGATGAAGAGGCAGTGCCTCGAAAGCTTGTGCTTCCAAATAAACTTGTTGGACTATAACCTGGTGTTACGTGAGTTTTAATTATTTAAGATTATCACCATCAACACGACAGTGCCTCAAACCATTTCATGCCCTATTTAAACACAAACATATGCATTAGTAAACCATGGACTCAACTATGCAAAGAGAACAAAATTACATACAAACACACAAATTAAGATAAGAGATAGACCATTCAGCCCTGAGATTGCTCTGCCATTTCATAAAATCATGGCTGATCTGATTGCAACCTCACTCCACTCCCCTGTCAATTGCTGATACCCTTTGACTCTGTGGTCAGTCAACAATCTTATCTAACTCAGTCTTAAAAATATTTAGGCACTCACTCCATTGCTCGCTGAGAATGAGAATTCTACATACAATCAACTCCCTGATAGAAATGAAAGCCTCCTCCTTTCCATTTTAAAATGAAGTTTTCCTATTTTTAAACCGTGCTCCCTAGTTCTGGTCTTTCCCACACAGGAAAAATCATTTCAGCATCCAATCTGTCAAGTCCTCTCACGACCTTTTATGTTCCAATAAGATCAGCTCTCATTCTTCTAAACCTTGTGTTAGTTCAATTTTACTGAATTATTTCCAGTGTAATTATGTCCTTTCTTAAGCAAGCAAACCAAAATTATATGAGGTACTCAAGGTCTGGTATCACCAATGTCCTCTGCAAAACACCAAAGACATCCATTTACTATTCAACTTTCTGTGTTTGTTACATAACCACACAGTGCAAAATCAAACATAATCCTAGCATGAAGATGATGGAAAATGTTTTAGATCAGTCAAATTATATTAAAACTAAGATGTTGAAGAGTAGTATCATTTATTACTCATTCTGTAAAGAAGCTTTTACCATCTGGTTATTATCAGAAACAAAGAAGACCCATAAGATCAAATGAGAATTATGGCACTTTAGAAGACAATTATTCTGGTTACTAGGTTTTTTTTATTATTCATTGATTCAAATGTATGATAATACTGGCCTCTTTCAGTTCAGTAATAAATGGTTTCTGTATTGAGATATTTACCAATTTAAAGAACTGTTGAACAAACAGTTTGTTCAGGTTTCCTAATTAGTTATCTACATTTTTGCAGCAAGTGAAAAGCTTCACGCTTTTGATGTAAATTTTCAGCACCTCTTTTAAGTTAGTAATTTTATTTCTTCAAAGCCTGAAGGCATTCGTTTTTGAGAGATGCAATACAAATGTATTCTGCCATTTTGTATCATGATGAGTCAGTTCAATAACGCTAATACATCAGTGGCAAAACTTTCACAAACATACATCTGTCAAGTTAGACTCCAATCATATGAAGAAGATGGGGATGGATAAGTACATAAATTTAGCAAGGTTAGATGTATTCAGAAAGAAAGGTAGCAGTCACTAAGTGACAAGTATCATAGACTTGGTGTTGTTAGAAAGTTTCTCAAATATAAGTTCAAGTTGGCCCTGTTGACAGTTGGCTTGATACGATGGTTTCTGCTGGAACCACGTAGACTATCTTGGGTAGATTATCCACAAATGATTGATTTTATTGGTAACAAAAAAAGCTACTGACATCCTGTGGGAAATCATGGGCACACAAAATCTTCACCAAAAGGTAGCTCAGTCATTATGATGGTAAATGGATTCATTACATAATACTTCGAGATTAGTTATAGAGTCATAGAGATGAACAACACAGAAACAGACCCTTCGGTCTAACCTGTCCATGCCAATTAGATATCCTAACCAAATCCATTCCCATTCACCAGCAGTTGGCCCATATCCCTCTAAACCCTACCTATTCATATACCCATCCCCTAAATGCCTTTTAAATACTGCAATTGTACCAGCCTCCACTACTTCCTCTGGCAGTTCATTCCACACACTAACCACCCTCTGTGTGAAAACGTTGCACCTTAGGTCCCTTTTACATCCTTCCCTTCTCACCCTAAACCTATGCTCCCTAGTTCTGGACTTCTCCACCCCAGCAAAATGACTATCTCTATTTATCATATCCATGCCTCTCATGATTTTATAAACCTCCATAAGATCACCCCTCAGCCTCCGACGCTCCAGGGAAAAACAGTCCCAGCCTATTCAGCCTCTCCCAACAGCTCAAATCCTCCATCCCTGGTATGTTAGATCTGAGTTACATGATTATCTCTTGTGAAACCTCAGGTTCACTTTGAGAGTAATTTCACATTAGTCCGATTAGAATGTTCTCAGACAGTATTTGCAACAATCACAGAACTCTACCAGCTCTCTGCAACTCTTTGAGAACTGGTTTCACATTACACAACACTGATTAGTTCCTCGCAGGAACAGCCAAATATATGCTATTGGTTGGAGCTAGCTTGTGATTTCAGTTGACTCTTTCAGGTACTAACTGCCTCATGCAGCAGACGGCACTTCAACTTCAGAGTTCAATGATTGTGGACTAAAACGTGGTAATTCTGAAAACCCAATGGGATCTTCATTTTTGAATAACCCACATGTATTTAAACCCTTTAGGGAAGGAAAATGTCATCCTTACCTGGTCTGACCTACATATGACTCCAGACCCATGGCAATGTGGCTGACTCTTTACTGGGCAATTGGAGATGGGCAATCAATGCAGGTCTAGCCAGCAATGCGCTCATTTTGTGATTTTTTTTTTAAAGATGGGTCTGCCACAAACAGCCACCTTGCTGCTTAGTGGTTGCACAATTCAGCAGGATGCCTAAGCCCATGGAAGGCTTGCATGTATTAAACAGAACTTGTGTTGTTTAAAGCAATGACCATGAACCTTTGTAGTATCTGTCCTACACAAAATAGCAGGAGAAAATTATGCAAGAGAGCAAGCTCACAGATTTTCTGATAAAGCACTTGCCATCTTAGTGTCAATGGCAGACAAGAGGAGAGAGATCCAATGTAAAATAGGGCCAGGATACTTTCCAGACCAGAGTTTAGAAGGGAATAGAAGCATATAGGCACAGAGGTCAAATGGAGTCATGTTGAGAAGCTGAATGCCGTGCTGAAAAAGTTTAATGGCTACACACAAATGAGTGAGGTGAGGGTCATCATGTTTAATCACCATTCGCCTCAGACAGTTCTAAGTTCACCACACACCCTTCACTCAGCCAGCAACAAACCTTTATCAAGCAAGACTCATAGCTCAGATGTTTAGCTTCAAGGTACATTTACAGTCTTAGCCTCAAATCTATTTTTCTCAGGCTGCACACATACAGCTTTTCATCTCCACCATGCAACACTTTGTTCAACACTCAATGACTACTTCTCTCTCTTACAGAGTAAGATGGCACACAACCACAGGCAACAATTGCAGCTAACTGGCAGTGAGTGGATAGTTACTAGTCATAGAGGATATTCTTTGCATGATAATTTAAGCGGTCAGCAGTGGAGTTTATAGAGGAACTCTGTATGATCCTAATTAATCCCCTTCTCACATCCCACAACCTCCACAGTCCACAACCTCTTTTGACATACAGACTGAGTTTGATGTATGTTTACATCATTAATTTTCCTCCCTTCCTTTGTGCATTTCTCCTCATTTGGCAATAAAGCAATCCTATTAGGTATACTGTCCAACAAAAATGGCCATGTGGTCGGCAACAGGGGAGATCGGATTCGTCAACTAACATATAGCTGCAGACTCGACTATAGCAAACATGTCATCTACATATTAGAAATATGCAATGGGAACAAGGTGAGTTGTCTTTTCATCAAAAATGCATTTTAACCAACGAAGATATTTGTGAGAATTGACCTTAGACTGGATACTTTGACAACATCATCTGTTTCGGTATACATGGAGTCAGTTTCGGTATACATGAGTTACTATGTTGATAAGTTACATACATTCACACTCCAGACCATGCCCTCCATCCACACATTGCACCTTTTGCAATAATAGAAACACTGGGGGTTCAACCATTTCTTAATGCATTTCATATAGCAATGCCGTGATCAATTTGTGTTGATTTGGAATCAGAATCAAATTTACTAATTCAGTCCACACAGAAAAGAAAAACAGTATAACTAGTAAAATATAGGGAAGGGGTTGGTTGGCTTGATAGGTGGCGTGACTACCTGGTCAGGTCCACGCGCCCCAACAAACCACCCTCCCTTCCTGGCACCCTCCCCTGCCACTGCAGGAATTGCAAAACCTGTGCCCACACCTCCTTCCTCATCTCCATCCAAGGCCCCAAAGGGGCCTTCCACATCCATCAAAGTTTTACCTGCACACCCACCAATATCATTTATTTTATCCGTTGCTCCCGATGTGGTCTCCTGTACATTGGGGAGACTGGATGCCTCCTCGCAGAGGGTTTTGAGGAACATCTCCGGGACACCTGCACTAATCAACCCCACCGCCCTGTGGCCCAACATTTCAACGCCCCCTCCCACTCTGTTGAGGACATGCAGGCCCTGGGCCTCCTCCACCACCACTCCCTCACCACCTGACACCTGGAGGAAGAACGTCTCATCTTCTGCCTCAGAACACTTCAACCCCATGGCATCAATGTGGATTTCACCAGTTTCCTCATTTCCCCTTCCTCCACCTCATCCCAGCTCCAACTTTCCAGCTCAGCACCGCCCTCATGAACTGTCCTACCTGCCTATCTTCCTTTTCACCTATCCACTCCACCCTCCTCTCTGACCTATCACCTTTATCCCCATCCCTATTCACCCATTGTACTCTTGCTACCTTCCCCCACCCTCCTCCCTGACCTATCACCTCTATTCCCACCCCCATTCACCTGTTGTACTCTATGCTACTTTCTCCCCACTCCCACCTCCCTCTCATTTATCTCTCCACTCTGCAGGCACCCTGCCTCTATTCCTGATGAAGGGCTTTTGCCTGAAACATTGATTTTACTGCTCCTTGGATGCTGCCTGACCTGCTGTGCTTTTCCAGCACCACTCTAATCTAGGTGGTTTGTGATGCAGATTAGCACCAAAAGTGTGGGTTCAATTGGTGAACTACATGAGGTTACCATCAAAGTCTCTCCTTCTCAACATCTCCCCTTGCCTGAGGCATGGTGACCCTTAGTGTAATCACAATCCCTCTCTAATGAGAAAACAGCCAGTAAGACTATGGCAACTTTACCCATAAATCAGGGAAAACTTTGTTAGGAAGGTTTCAGTTGAGGCAGAGGTTTCTCCCTGTGGAATTGAACTTGGCAAGCCTCGGCCAACATTTGGAGCATTGATGAGGGACTGGCAGTTTCAGCTAATATGTAGATAAGGTTATGGGCCCACCCCAAGGGTTTAAATTACCCTTTCTATCTACGTGGATAGATTTCAATAATGTGCGCAAGGGGAATGGCATTAAGTTTTCGCACTAAATATTTTTTTAGTCACCTCCCCTTGCATCTTTTAATTTCTTATTCCAGCCAATAACACAAGATTATATCTAAAGACATGAAATGATACTGGTACTTAGGCATTCTATTAAATACCAAGTTCACCATGACCTATTCCTTAACAGCCTTATTAACATCCAATAGTACAAAGTAGCCTTGGTTTAACTTCAGGAAATTACAACTATCCTATTAGCACAGCTGTTACTTTCAGAGAAATTAAACTCACCCATAATTATTTCTTGCCCTTGCTCTGCTGTTTTTTTTTAATATCTTTCTTTCAATTGTTTATTTTGTCTCGATAGTCCATGGAATTTCTCAATAATTCATTTATTTCCCTAATGATAAACAACTCCACTGAAGATAATTCAGCTTCTGTCCATTTGATTTCAATGCATTTTTTGATTACCATCAGATCTTTTCATTGCGAAAGCTTCACTCTCCATAATCTTCATTCTGTCCCTTTCCAACCCAGCGACCTTGTCATTCCTCACTGCTCCATCAGTTTTCTGCCCAAAGGCAAGTTTTTGGCTTACTTTCTGCCCCATGTATTATGGTTAAATAGCTCTACAGTTCTTCCAATTTTGCAAAAATCTTGGAGTCTGATTTTAACTCTACATAATTGAATGAATTTTAAGTGAATTTAAATTTGACCTGTTAACCCACAGGTGTTGCTTTGATGTGCTGACCATTTACAGCATTTCCCCTTTTTACTGCAGATCTCCAGTATCTGCTATAATTTATTTTTGAATCACATACTTAAGTTAACCACACCCTCACTGCAGATACAAGACCTTGCAATGTTTATTACCCCTCTCCTGTCAAAGGGCTCCTCCTTCTCCTTCCTATCTTCATGCCAATATTAGGACCAGGATAACTCTTGTCATTTTTCACCAATTTAAACCCATTCAGGATAATATTAGAATCACTAGTTAAGATTTTAATATGTTATCTTGATGATAAAAATTTAATAAAACCTGACTAACTAATACTGTCGTACTGAAATTGGTAGAAAATAAATTTCTGTGTTAAATAACTTGAATTTTGGAGGTGGATTTGTTAAATTTGGGCTTTTTACATGGCACTTAATGTAGCAGAGATGCCCATTTGAAATCTGGACTCAGGAAATGGGATCATCAGATTCTTCTGCCCAATGATCTTGGGTTGAAGAACGAACCCTATCTCTAACCCTATCTTCCCAGAATCTCTACTCTATGCTGCTGGTGTGGAAGGGCCTGCATCACTGAGGAAAAATTCATAAGATTGACACTTTGAGATCTAGCTTCCATTTTAGACACAATCAGACCAATTTTAACCCAGTAGGAATGGAAGGCAGGAGTTTAAAATCGATGTACCAAGCCACAGGGCCTGGCGCCATCCTAGAATGTTGAAACAGAAGTCTTATTGTGATAATAAAATTGAGGTATTATGAAGCACATGGGACCCAAATCATATTTAGTGCAAGAGATGTTAGGGAAGGGAATGCTGCCCTTGTCAGTGACATACAGATACATTTAATTTTTTAAAAAAATAAACAGTGAACCTCCTTTTACATGATGCATGTTCCACCCAGTGATGCAAATGAAGAGGTTGCAATAAATTGATTCAATAGTCGGCGAGGCAAACAAGAGTACTTGTTCACTCTTGTCAAGAATAAACTGCTGCCCCAAAGTTCGGACACCACCATCTTCCATTATCCATCTCCCTTTACTCCCAACCCAGTTTACTTCACTCTATACTTTAGATATTCAAATAAAAAAAACATTGTCAACTGAAGTAAGCAATTTAATTTTGGATTGTCATTACCTTTTCAAAGATGGTGTGCAATTAATTAAGACCTATAAAATGCTTTACATTCAGATTGTAAAAAAAAACATTTTGTTTCAAATTACCTTAAGTAATTGCAGGTTTCTTTTTAGACTTCATTGCCAAATTATCTTCCAAAAGTTTGAACTTTCAAAGAAGGACATCAAACTCTTTTTCAAAGGGAAGTAAAACTGAAAACTGCATCTAAACCATTTTAATTACTGAATGATGTTAACCTATAATGAGCTGTATGTATATGTCTTTTAATGTGCGATGACCCATATGATGATGAAGAGGTAACTAGGCTAGCAATAAAAATGAGAAAGGTGTGTGCAGTTTACAAACCTCAATCATCATTTACATTTATTCAATTATTCCAGCTCAAAGACATATTTGAAGTGTTGGAAATGACTTTAAGATGTTGAATCACTTGCTTTGACATTAAATCTGAGTTTAGAGAGTGTTAATTTTTCTTTCACTCTTGAGTCAAATCATACTTCTCCACTCAAAAACTTTGTTTCTTAATTTTGTATTTATAGAGAGGAAGTCAGTCACATTTCACTTGGGCATTTGGACTTTGGGAGCTCAACTATTCTTTTGTGTCATATTTCCTTCTTTCTGTTTGTTTAAGTTCAAAGTATCTCCATTTCCAGTTCCTTGACCCTAGCCCCTAAATCCTCCTTCTGGTTTGCTTTTTGTAACAAAGTACTTAATCTGTTCATCTATCTTTCTCTGCAGTGAAGCTGTGCCAGATCTCATTGTGAACAACCCATTGGCTCAAATGTTTTGATCTGGGTAAAAATTGCTATTTACAATCTAGATTAGATAAAAACTTGAACACTTAACTATGGAGGAGTATTCCAGATGAAGCCCTTAGGGCCAGATACCATCTCAGCCAAAGCAGCATAATCAAGTTCAGGAATCCATGAAGGAGACACTAGAGGGTATCAGCTTTGAAACCACATTGAACCACCTTTTCTTCACAGTAACTGCCATATATTACGGGTGGCACAATAGCATTGTGATTCACACTGCTGCCTTATAGCGCCAGGAACTCAGGTTTGATTCCAGCCTTGGGTGACTGTCTGTGTCGAGTTTGTGCATACTCCCTGTGACTTTATGGGTTTCCACTGGGTGCTCTGGTTTCCTCCCAAAATGTGCATTTTAGGTGGATTGGCCATGCTAAATTGCCCATATTGCCCAGAAATGTGTAGGCAAGATGGATCAGCCATGGTAAATATTGGGTTTCGGAGATTCAGTGGGCAGTGAGTTTAGGTCGAATGCTGTTTGGAAGGTCAGTGCACACTCATTGGGTTAAATGTCTTCCATCTGCACTGTAGGGATTTTATGATTCTGTTCTGTGGTTTAAAGGTACAAAGCCATCTTGATTGATGTGGAGGAGGGCAAATGCATAAGGCAGGAAGATAGAGGGATAGCCTTCTAGGAGCATGGAATGGTAGGGTGCCAGGTTGGTAGAGTGATAGGGTGCCAGATGAATAGCATAGAATGGCAACTGTGTGGATGAGGACTCAGGATAGTTTGAAGGTTGCTTTGTTAGATTGGGTTGGGAGTGAGTAAAGGTTGCATGAGAGGGACTAGGATGTTCGGATCCATGGACTGTCAGGGTTCAGATGGAATGTGTTGGTGGGGTGAGAGTTAAGTCATTAGCTGGGATCAGTTGGGTGGTATTCAGAAGTGTGATAGGGATGTTGGCTTCAGTGAAGGAGGGTGTGGTGGAATCAGGTCAGTTGTGGGGATAGGTCAGGGCCTGCTGCATTGAGAATGAATTTGGGGGAGAATGAAGGAAGAGGTTTTTGAGTATGAGTCGGAGTTCAGAGGAGGGAGCTGGAGTGTGCTTTTGGGTGCTTCTGGAGGGTTTTGAGAGTTGAGGGGTGTTTGAGAGTCCTTGGGGCTGCAGCATGGTGGGAGGTCAGTGGTGATTTGCATGGGTTGGCAGGGCGATTGATTTATAAATAGCTAGGTATTAGAGTGGGTTTGCATTCTCCAACTTTTCCTTGGTAACTATTCAAATAAGTGAGTTGGAACCATTCACAATCTCTCACTCCAACTCAGAGTGAGAGATATTTTCAGAATGTACCTAATGTAGGTTAGTTACTTCCTTTACTCTTTCATGGAGACAAGGTGGTACTGGCCAGGCTGGCATTTATTGCAATTCTCTAGTCATATGTAGGCCAGACCAGGTAAAAATGGAAATTTCCTTCCCTGAAGGACATGAGTGAACCAGTTACTTGCCAGAATTACCTGAGTTATTTTCATAAAATAGGCTACTTCTGGATTCCTAATGTGCAACTTTGGTTAACACTTTAGCAACAAATCTCTCCTTATCACAAGACCAGGCCATTAGCTCCATTTCTGTGGGAGAGCTGAACGACAAATTATTTTCAATGGATCGATCAAATCATGTGGTATCCTCAATAGGATACTTCTCACGTTCTGCATGAACAAGGCAAGAAACTGTGCTAAAGAGTTCCAAAGAAAAGTCATTAGACTTATACTGTTAACTTTTGGCAGAATCTAACAGGGGCCTGAACAATGTGGACTATAGTGAGATATGTGGCAGAATCATACGGGAATTCCAGCCAGTTGAATCTTGACATGAGGAGTATTTCAATGCATCCTTTATGCTTTTCACAAGTGGCAAGATAAGTTTTGCATTAAGCATCAGCATGTCGTCAATTAAGGAGCGTGATAACTTACTAAACATCTTATTAAGGCACATTAATAATTAGCATCCTATCTTGCCAAACATCCCAAACAAAGTAGACTTCGAGAAACCTTAACATGGAAGTTAAAGTGGGTACCTGATGACTTCAGCCTGCCACTTGTTGTGAAAGATCTCCATGTTGGACACTGGGTACCAATGTCTCAGGACATGCTCCATGTGCCAGCCACTATACATCCTTATACACATCTCCAAACCACTTATAGAATACCTCTGCACTTGAGTGCTGTACCTTGGACTACACCAGTCTTTATTGTTGTAATGCTGCAATGAGGACACTGTGCACAGTCCCAGCTCATAACGCTAAAAATCACACAACACCAGACTTTGTCCATCAGGTTTATTCGTAAGCACTAGCTTTCAGAGTGCTGCTCTTTCATCAGTTGATTGTGGATTATAAGATCATATGACACAGGATTTATAGCAAAAGATCACAGTGTGATGCCACTGAAATTATATATTATTATTATGAGCCTGGTACCTCTGGCTGAGGGGGAAAATCACAAAAAGTCAAGGTAATGCGGGGATGCTGTGAGTATACAAATTAGCTCAGAATACATGTGCGCTTTGACAAAAGAGATAGGCCCAAAGACGCAATTTATGAGCTGGAGGTGCCGGTGTTGGATTGGGGTAGACAAAGTTAAAATCACACAACAGCAGATTATAGTCCAACAGGTTTATTCAGAAGCACTACCTTGTGGAGCGCTGCTCCTTCATCAGGTGGTTGTGGATTATAAGATCATATGACATAGAATTTATAGCAAAAGATTGAATCTGCTGTTGTGTGATTTTAACTTTGTCCACCCCAATCCAACACCGGCACCTCCAGCTCATAAACTGCATCTTTGGGCCTATCTCTTTTGTCAAAGCACATATGTATTCAGAGCTAATTTGTATACTCATAGCATCCCTGCATTATCTTGACTTTTTGTGATGTTCCCCCTCAGCCAGAGGTACCAGGCTCATAATGCTGCTATCTTGTCTTGCCGTTTAGCATGGACATAAAGGCAGGAAGTTTTCATGGTTGATTTCAGGCCTTAGTCAAGTCAAAGATCAGTAACAGTCAGAGAAATAAGAATTGAAGAATCAACTATTAGGTAGCCCACCAACTCTCTTAACTCTTGCTGCTCTATTGGGAGCTATTTTGCCCCTGAAGTTAGAGAGAGAGTGAAGTATTGAGGAAAATGAAAGTGAATGCTGCAGCTTTTACTTTTGCTTCAAGAGATGACAGACTCTGAGAGAATGAGATGGTAGTGTAGAGGGTGCACAGAGTCATTAATATTGGGTGTTGGATGTTGGAGTATTGACAGTGTGTCACAGCAGATGTTATCAGCAAAAGTGAGAGTGGTAAAGCATGAGTGTAAGTGGGAGGTGAGTACAGTAGCAGAGATAGAGTGAATGTGAGTAATTAGAGAGAAAATGTTGGCACTTAACCTGTCAGCAGAGAAGGACATTGATTTTTATGCATTACTAGGCATTGCTCTGGTTGACGAAGAGTACTCACCAACCAGGTTGGCATAGTCTGATGTCTTTGTATCTTCTGCTGGTCCTGAGGGAAGTAGATGTCCTATCTATGCACCACCCCATCTAACAACACCTCTAGTTCTGGCACTGTGCAAGGAAGCTCCATCCTAATGATGCTTATTCAGGTGCACAATTAATTTTTTAAAGATGATGCCAGTGCACAGATGCCAATGAATTCCAGCATGTCCTGGCAGTGGCAAATTGGTCCAGGAATGGCATGTGCTGTGATAGGGATAGAATCCGATGAGAAAAGCACTATATATGGCAATGACATTACTTAACAAGCAGAGGTTGAAAAGATACAGTAGGAAATCTCATGATGTCTTGCAGCAATCGACAATCCTGACACAAACTGCATTTAAACAAAGAAGATGAGACTCAGCCCTCTATTCGTCCCTGCACAGATGCTACAGATCTACTGAACTTTTCCAGCATGTTCTGCTTTTTATTAAATAACTATATATCTCCTTAATCAATCAGATGGAAGATTGTTAATGAGCAACACAGAATACATAATTTAAAAATCATCTGGATGAATACTTAAAATGCCAGGGCATATTAGACATTGGACTTAGTGCAGGTAAATAGGATTATTGCACTTTGATGTTTGTTTGTCAGCACAAACATGGTAGGTCTGTATTAATGCTATATGATTCTATGGCTCTACAATGTGAGGCAGGAAATATAAATTTGAATATGAAAATGGATGCTGAAAGCAAAGAGCAGGAATGAAACATTGAGTTAAGAAAGTAGAATAAATGTGACAGAAAAAGTGGATGAGTACAATGTATTCATGTTGGCTTTTACCAAAGCTCATTTGGTAAAGAGCCACATAAAATACTACTTCAGAAAATTGAACTCTGAAAGGTTAAAGTGAGATTAGCAGCATGAAAGTAAGCAGAAGCAGAAATCAGAAAGTAAATGTGACACTTCTTTTTTAGAATGGGTAGAGTTATGGAGTGACGACCTGAGCTCAGTGTTCGGGCCAATATTATATTTTTTAAAATAGTGTAATATTAATGAACTGGACTTGGCTATATAAGTCACAATTTCAAAGCTTGCTCATGACAGGCAACTGGGAAGTGTAATACTTAGTTAGGATTGTAACAGACTTCAGGAGAACATAAACAGACTGTGAAAAGGGTGGACACATGGCAAATTAAATTTAACATAGAGAAGTGTGAAGTGATTCATTATGATAGGAACAACAACAATAATTTGCCTTTAAGGAGAAAAAATCCCAAAATGCTTCACATGAGCATCATAATGCAAAATCTGACACTGAACCACTGAATAACAACTTAGCAGGTTATGAGAAATGTCTTAAAGAAAGAAAGAAAAAGAGAGACACAGGACAGTTTAGTAGGGACACTTTCAAAGCTTGGGATCACTGCAGTATGTACATCAAAGGTGGCTCGAGAGCCTAGAAAAGTTTGTAGGACATAGAGCTAAAGAAAATTGCATCAATAGAGAGGGCATAGGTCTTGAATGCATTGAAAATAATGGGGAAAATTTTAAAGTTGAGGAATTGCATAACCAGACATTCAGCAAGAACAATGGTGATATGTGAACTGTATTGGTGTGAGTTAATTCTGGATCAGTGGTGCAAGAAGAGCACAGCAATTCAGGCAGCATCCGAGGTGCTTCAAAATCGACGTTTCGGACAAAAGCCCTTCATCAGGAATAAAGGCAGAGAGCCTGAAGCGTGGAGAGATAAGCTAGAGGAGGGTGGGGGTGGGGATAGAGTAGCATAGAGTACAATAGGTCAGTGGGGGAGGAGATGAAGGTGATAGGTCAGGGAGGAGAGGGTGGAGTGGATAGGTGGAAAAGGAGCTGGGCAGGTCGGACAAGTCCGGACAAGTCAAGGGGGACAGTGTTGCTGGAGGTTAGAAACTAGGATGAGGTGGGGGAAGGGGAAATGAGGAAGCTGTTGAAATCCACATTGATGCCCTGGGGTTGAAGTGTTCCAAGGCAGAAGATGAGGCGTTCTTCTTCCATGCGTCTGGTAGTGAGGGAGCGCCGGTGGAGAAGGCCCAGCACCTCCATATCCTCGGCAGAGTGGGAGGGGGAGTTGAAATGTTGAGCCACAGGGCGGTTTGGTTGATTGGTGCGGGTGTCTTGGAGATGTTCCCTAAAGCGCTCTGCTAGGAGGCGCCCAGTCTCCCCAATGTAGAGGAGACCGCATCGGGAGCAACGGATACAATAAATGATATTAGTGGATGTGCAGGTAAAACTTTGATGGATGTGGAAGGCTCCTTTAGGGCCTTGGATGGAGGTGAGGGAGGAGGTGTGGGCACAGGTTTTATAGTTCCTGCGGTGGCAGGGGAAAGTGCCAGGATGGGAGGGTGGGTCGTAGGGGAGCGTGGACCTGACCAGGTAGTCACGGAGGGAACGGTCTTTGCGGAAGGCGGAGAGGGGTGGAGAGTGAAATATATCCCTGGTGGTGGGGTCTGTTTGGAGGTGGCGGAAATGTCGGCGGATGATTTGGTTTATGCGAAAGTTGGTCGGGTGGAAGGTGAGCACCAGGGGCGTTCTGTTCTTGTTACGGTTGGAGGGGTGGGGTCTGAGGGCGGAGGTGCGGGATGTGGACGAGATGCGTCGGAGGGCATCTTTAACCACGTGGGAAGGGAAATTGCGGTCTCTAAAGAAGGAGGCCATCTGGTGTGTTCTATGGTGGAACTGCTCCTCCTGGGAGCAGATACGGCGGAGGCGGAGGAATTGGGAATTCTATGGTGGAACTGCTCCTCCTGGGAGCAGATACAGCGGAGGCGGAGGAATTGGGAATCTATGGTGGAACTGCTCCTCCTGGGAGCAGATACGGCGGAGGCGGAGGAATTGGGAAACCTGCCTCCCCTCCCTCCCTCCCCTTCCTGGATTTACCTGGACCATCTCTGACACCTCCCTCCCCTTCCTGGATTTACCTGGACCATCTCTGACACCTCCCTCCCCTTCCTGGATTTACCTGGACCATCTCTGACACCTCCCTCCCCTTCCTGGACCTCTCCATCTCCATCAATGACTACCGACTTGACACTGACATTTTCTACAAACCCACCGACTCCCACAGCTACCTGGATTACACCTCTTCCCACCCTACCTCTTGCAACAAGAACAGAACGCCCCTGGTGCTCACCTTCCACCCGACCAACTTTCGCATAAACCAAATCATCCGCCGACATTTCCGCCACCTCCAAACAGACCCCACCACCAGGGATATATTTCGCTCCCCACCCCTCTCCGCCTTCCGCAAAGACCGTTCCCTCCGTGACTACCTGGTCAGGTCCACGCCCCCCTACGACCCACCCTCCCATCCTGGCACTTTCCCCTGCCACCGCAGGAACTGTAAAACCTGTGCCCACACCTCCTCCCTCACCTCCATCCAAGGCCCTAAAGGAGCCTTCCACATCCATCAAAGTTTTACCTGCACATCCACTAATATCATTTATTATATCCATTGCTCCCGATGTGGTCTCCTCTACATTGGGGAGACTGGGCGCCTCCTAGCAGAGCGCTTTAGGGAACATCTCCGAGACACCCGCACCAATCAACCAAACCGCCCCGTGGCTCAACATTTCAACTCCCCCTCTCACTCTGCCGAGGATATGGAGGTGCTGGGCCTTCTCCACCGCCTCGGAACACTTCAACCCCAGGGCATCAATGTGGATTTCAACAGCTTCCTCATTTCCCCTTCCCCCACCTCATCCTAGTTTCTAACCTCCAGCAACACTGTCCCCCTTGACTTGTCCGGACTTGTCCGACCTGCCCAGCTCCTTTTCCACCTATCCACTCCACCCTCTCCTCCCTGACCTATCACCTTCATCTCCTCCCCCACTGACCTATTGTACTCTATGCTACTCTATCCCCACCCCCACCCTCCTCCAGCTTATCTCTCCATGCTTCAGGCTCTCTGCCTTTATTCCTGATGAAGGGTTTTTGCCCGAAAGGTCGATTTCAAAGCTCCTCGGATGCTGCCTGAATTGCTGTGCTCTTCCAGCACCACTGATCCAAAATCTGGTTTCCAGCATCTGCAGTCATTGTTTTTACCACCTTGGTGTGAGTTAAATCTAGGCAAACAGGGTTTTTGATGACCTCCTGTTCATGAAAGATAGAACTAGAGGCTGACCAGGATTTCATTGGAGTAGTCAGGCCTAGGTATGGCTGAGATTTTGGGCACCAAATGAATAATGGCAGGGTGGAGGTCAGTGATGTTAGAGGGATAAAAATAGGGTGTCTTTGAGAGGTTACGAATATGTCATTTTGAGGTCAAATACAACACCAAAGTTGAGGACAGCATCATTTAGTTGCAGGCTATTATCATGGAAATGGATGAAGTCAATGGTTAGGGAACAGAGTTTGAAATGGTTTCTGGAGGCAATAACCTTGTCTCACCGGTATGTATTTGGAGGATAATTCTGCACATCCAACTATCAGGACAATCAATGTGACAACTGAAAATGAAAGGCTAATGAACAATGATAAAGCGCAGTTGACTGCCATGGTCAGACATATAGAAACAGTTTTTGAATGATCTTTCTAAGGGCAGCTCGTGGATGAGAAATAGGAGGGCCAGTGTAACAAACAGTAGGAGACACTGTATTGACTAAAGTGCACAAATTTAAAGTGGAACAGAGTGGCACAGTGGCTCACAGCATCAGGCACCCACGTTCAAATCCCGCCTCAGGCAACTATTATGTGGAGTTTGCACATTCGTCCCATGTCTGCATGGGTTTCTTCCAACAATCTAAAGATTGCAGGTCAGGTGAATTGGCCATGCTAAGTTGCCCATAGTGTTAAGTGCATTAGTCAAGGGTAAATGTAGGGATCTGGGTGGGTTATCCTTTAGAGGATGAGAGTGGACTTGTTGGGCCAAATGGCCTGTTTCCATACTGTAGGGAATCTAATCAAAAAATATTTCATGTAGCAACAATGTGAGTGCTGTTGAATGAAAGAAATGCTGTAAAACCTTTTTGTCTTGTGATCATTAGAACAGATGCAGGACTACCAAATTTGAAAGAAAGCAACCTGTGAAAAGAGTGTGAAACTTTGACTTGTTGAGGCACCACTGTAGAGGTTGCCTGAGGGTGTTGTTGTCGCAGAGGTGCCAGGTACCTAAACCGTACGGCAAAAGTGAGGACTGCAGATGCTGGAGATTAGAGTCGAGAGTGTGGTGATGGAAAAGCACAGCAGGTCAGGCAGCATCCAAGGAGCAGGTGAATTGAAGTTTCAAGGCAAAAACCGTTCATCAGGAATGGTACATAAACTGAATGGATCATATCAAAAAGCACATCCGTTCAATTATTCGCAGTAGGCAAAGTACTGATCATCCTCAAGGTGTCTGCGCTTGCAATACTCAGAACACAATGTCTAACACTAAATTTGTCTAACACTGTAGTGGGACAACACTTGTTGAGCAATCATGAGTGTGCTACGAATTACATAAACAACCAATTAAAGGTATTACTCCAACACTCTTCTACCCATCCCCTTTACACTTGCTAAAAGGTGCATATATTTGTATGTCTCTTCTTTGCAGACAAAAGAAACATGTTCAGATATAGCATTATTTTGAATTAAACAAAGTTACCAAAACAATTGTTACCTAGTGCATTCTCCATAGCGTTGTGGCACGATGCTAAGGTCAAGAATGCACTGAAGGAAAGGAAAATGAAAAACAATTCCAGTAATAACATTCAAAAGATTGCAGAATAGAAACTTGAAAAATAAAATTTTATGTATTTGATGAACAAAAAGCAGAGAAGTAGAACAATTTGGACAATTAATTCAATTAACTCTCATAGATATAGTGTGCCAAAAAGTTCCTTCTATATTGCATCATTTTGAACTTGCTAAATTAAAAATGTTTGAATTGATCATTTTATTTTATTGCAAATGGTGTGAATACATAGTTCTATCTTGTGAGTTTAACAAGTCAAAAGAATGATGCTCCACACTTGTAATGCTCAATTTTCAGTACCAAGGAGGTTATTTGGCAATAAATAAAGCACGTCACACTATTAGAATACTACTTAGGCTGGAATGGACAATGCTTGATGAGGAGTTTTGTTCCATAGAAATTATGTCAGTGCAGGAACCTCACTGGGAACCTTGCTGGGAAATGTATGTGGATAACCATGCCCAATTGCTTCATAAATAATTACCAAAATGTGCAAAATCTCAGTTAAAGCAGCAAGGTGATCAATTTATCTGATTGATTGGTGTTTGGGATGAATGGAATTAATATTAGGTTTCATAATTTACAGAAAATAACTATTTATTGCAAACACATTTAAATTTAACCAATGGTAAAGAAAAAAAAATCAATAATCTGATACTCTGCGAATTAGCCGACACTCATTTAAAACCCAAATGTACATACACACATCATTCAGAAATAAAACAGACATACAGACATAGTTTGACCCAAATATAATTAGTGAAACAAGTTTAGGCAGGGAAAACCTAGATTTTGAAGCTTTAAAGCTCAGATCACAATATTGGATTAAATTGTCTCTCTCAGTTCATTTTGATTTCAATAATGCTGACATGCTGTTCTCTGTAGAGCAATAGTTATTCTTCACTTCAAATTGTTAATCCAGACAACCATGTCTGTTGTTGTTAGAATTCCTTCTTTTAGGCTTTCTTGGTTTTCATCTCTGCACTTACACCTCAGGAGAATGAGAAACAATTGTTAATTTGCTGGCTCTGCACACGAAGATTTATATAAAATTCTTGCTTGACAGATCTGAGGGCTGTTGTCAGGCAGTATTTTTCTTTAACACTTGGTGCCAATAAATCCCTAGTAATATATAAATCTTTATAAGAAACTCACGGAGTAGCAACATCATTTAAACCAGTGGGGTTAGAATTGTGTTATAACCAACACACGCTTTAAACGTTCACACTTCAGTCAATCATATTACAGCGAATTCACATTAATAAACTTCACATTACAGCAAAGTGACCTGTACTATAGTGTTTGCCATTGCTTTCTGCAGGATTGTTGACCAGGAGATTTTCCTGCTCTTATCACCTGTACTCAGGGTGTCTTACAAGGATTTACATCTTGTTAATAATTGATTTGCCATATTATAGACATATCCTTCATGACCAAAAGACTTGAATCAGCAGCACCACCACAATGCCACAGGACCTTTTGACAGCAAGGCGGTAGTGTTTTGACCGTACCACCAGAGATAAATCTGCTATTATTTCTCAAATTATCATCATGGGATCTTATTTATCCATGTGGGAAGTCAGTCAAGGATCCATTTTAATCTTTAAACTGAAGGCCAACACCTCTGGCCACATGACATTCCCTCAGTACTGCATCAGCCTTGATATTTGTGCTTGGGTCCTGGCATGAGATTTGAAGCTGAAACCTTGTGACTCAGCGGCAAGAGTTCTACCAGCTGAGACACAGTGGCAGCTGGTACTGTATTAGCATGACAGCCGCTTAGAGCTCTGCTAAACCTGTTTCCTGCGGTGTTCTGTACCTCTGACCTGCCAAATTTGGATGAGTCTCTCCCAATTTCAGCTGACTGTGTTGGATGATCAAAATATACTTACTAGCACGAAAGAAAACTTTGTAGGGATTTTTAATAATTTCTCCAGGGACTTGGATGGATATGCAGACATGCAGTAGAAAGATGGCTTATTTTAGTGCAATTTGGAATGAGGAAAATCCTTGTGATTAACAAAGGAAACCAACTTTTAGTATAAATCACCCCGAGTCCTGGCTTTGGAATAAAAGGACTTTGATTGATCAAAACTCCAAAAGACAAAGGAGGTGGAATCTAAAAAAGCATGTTGCCAAGTTAACAGACTGCGTCTACACTATTAGGAGATTCAAAAGCTGGTTCTAAATGAATACATTTGTGATGCTGAGAAGTAAAAACAAAACACAAGTTTAATCCATCTGGCAGGAGAGGATTATAAAAATACCTTTAAACATCATGTCAGAAAAATTGAATTGTATCTCATCCTGGTTGTATTGGTGAGTTATCTTGCCTGATCTTTATCATACAAACATTTACTTTTGTTATTATATTTTTAGTGAAACGCAACTGATGGAAATGTTCCAGTGAAATTTGATCCCTGTTTACTGCAGTTATTTTTAGATTGTATCTGATTTATTTTCACCAAGCTCCCATTTGCCTCTGTGCCTGAATACAAAGATCTAATGTCAAAACAGCGTTTTTTTTTCTCTGTGGTCCATTTCATGTTAAGCAGCCAGTTATAATGGCTGATACTTAATGTATTCATAATGCTGACAGTCCTACTGTTATCAGCTGTAACCAGGGCTTTAGGTGCATAGATCATCGGAACACAAAAATGAGCTGTTTCCTACTTTGCATGTAAGCGCCATCTAGTGTTTACTGATGGCAGGCATGACATGAATATTGTCTTATTTTCGTATAGGTCCAGTAATGCTTAACACTGTGACAAGCCCAAGTTCACAAATATGACAGTGATAACTTGTCTATAGAAGGGAGGAGAAAGTGAGGACTGCAGATGCTGGAGATCAGAGCTGAGAATGTGTTTCTGGAAAAGCGCAGCAGGTCAGGCAGCATCCAAGGAGCAGGAGAATCGACGTTTCGGGCATGAGCCCTTCTTCAGGAAGGAAGGTAAATCAGGCTGTGGAAACTATCTACATATTTCCCTCTTGTTTGTCACAGGGAAAATCCTGACACTAATTGTCCTGAATCATCTAATTCCTGTGACTGGGGAAATCCTCCCAGATATTGTGTGTGGCTTCCAGATGGACACCCGACATGAGCTTTTATGTCAGACACATCCTAGAAAAGTGTCAAGAACAACAGCAGGAACTCTTCCTAGTGGTAGTGTCTGTTTGTAGGTAGTGGAAGTGGCAGAAGATGATATGATGAATCTGGAGGTTTGTGGAGTGGGAGGTGAGGACCAGGGAGTAGTGATTCTGAAAGAATTAATGATGCAGTTGCATTAAGCTCCATGAAATTTCATGCTTGCCCAGTCTTTGGATGGAGACAGTGAATTCCATCAGAGTTTCATTGAGGCAGACATATACTGTGCAGCTTCTCAAGAGTCCTGAAACTCATATCGTTACATTTATTGCAATAACCACTTTATTAAATCAGAACAGTGTCTTCTCTGTAAAAATTCTACATAATATCACCTTGACCACTGAATATTAGACAGGCCCCAGAGAACTATATAGGAAACAAGATTAGTGTGGCACGGTGGCTCAGTGGTTAGCACTGCTACCTCACAGTACCAGGCACCCAGGTTCAATTCCAGCTTAGGCAACTGTCTGTGTGGAGTTTGCACATTCTCCCCGTGCCTGTGTGGGTTTCCTTCCATAATCCAAAAATGTGCAAGCCAGGTGAATTGGCCAAGCCAAAAATTGTCCATACTGTTAGGTGCATTAGTCAGGGGTAAATATAGGGTGGGGTGGTGTGGACTTGTTGGGCTGAAGGGCTTGTTTCCATACTGTAGAATATCTAATCTAGTGGCAACAGTCTATGTAAAATAATTTTCCACTCTGAACCATATTTTGGTTCAGGTGGAAAATACCATGAGGTAATGCCACACTCCTGAGATGGGACTGTTTCAATAAGACTATTGAACAATGACTGGTGACCTTCTTGAAGTAAGCTTCATACATCTTCAGACAAACCCCCAACAAAATCAGCTTTAATGGACTAGTTACTGTGTCCAAGTGGTTGAATGAATCTCCCATGCCTGGTCTTGTTTCTTTTAAAACGTTCAGCTGGCCAACATTCCAGAGGAGGACAAAGAAAATACTACAAAGATACTCTGAAGCTCACCTTGAAGTACAGTAGCATTAATATTAATGACTGCGAGGAATTTACAATTAATTCTTCAAAATGGCAACAGCCTGTCCATCAAGCAGCATCGAATTTTGTGTCACAGCATCTTAAAGATAAGGCAGGGTAACAATAGAGAAGGAAAGTAAAAGAAGAAAATTGTGCAGTTTGGATCCTGCCACCCCATGAGATGGCATGTCTCATATACCCACAGACCTAATCAGTCCATGAGAGACCATGGCAGAAATCCTGAGCAGACACCATCCTCAAATTGAAAGACAATTGATGATAGCTTCTGCAATTTCCAATGCTAGTCTATTTTATCAATAACTATTTGACATGATTCCATCTTCAAGTGTGAAAAACTGTCTCTATGTTGAATGTGGGTTTATCTGTCTTTTTTCTTGTCCCTCAGTATTCCTTCTTGTTACAACATCTATCTACAGCCCTCTGAGATCTATTCAGAATGTGTGTTTCAGCATATCATTGAATGAAGTGGCATCTTTCTGACAGAGCTATTTGTTCTAAGGAGTGATTTAGCAAAGCTGATGAAACTGTCTATAACGGCATGATGGAACTTGCATTGTTATAAAGACTTTTCAGTCCCATGCCACATGTTCATTTAAGGCTCTATTACTGATTAATTCAGGAAGATTACATTCATTGGTGTAATATTTGCAGTTGTTGCATTATTATTTGTATAAATATGTGTGGGGGTCCCACAGACTTTGCATTTGCTATACGTATACTCACATCCCAAATCATTATTTTAGTTGATCAATTAGGTTGAGGTCACTGTAAAAAAAAACTCATACTGCTACTTGGTCTGATTCATTATTAGCCATTATTGTCATTTCCTTCAATATCACTATTCCACAGCCAGTACGAGACAAATTGTGTTACTTACTTGTGGGCATCCAGACCAGAGTAATCTTTTGCACCACTGCATCAATTCAAAGGGAAAAACATTGTCACGTTTATATCCTTATGAAGTAACACTCCTGTAAAATGTCTTGCTGCTGCTAAGAAGGTTTCAACAACATTTATTACCTGAACCACAGGACTCCTTGAGATCTTTCCAAGGAGTTCTGACCTGAAAGCTAGTCAGAAATTTGCCCCTGCATCTAACAAATGATTGACTCCAAATATGATGCTAAATCCATTCAGCCCATTGGATCTCCTCCACCATTTGATCATGGATGTTATGTCTCTTAACCCCATTCTCCTGCATTCTCCCCATAACACATTGAGAATAACCTCCATTGTGTTGTGCGGCACAATCAGCATGCTAAATGGGACAGCCTTCGAACAGATCAAGCAACTGAAATCTGGGCATCCATGAGGCACTGTTGCCCATTAACAGCAGCAGAATTGTACTTTCACACAATTTGTAACCTCATGGCCTGGCATATCCCTCACTCAACCAATACCATCAGCCAGGGGATCAACCCTGGTTCAATGGAGAATGCAGAAGAGTATGCCAGGAGCAGCACCAGGCATACCTGAAAATGAGGTGTCAACCTGGTGAAGCAGCCAAATAGGACTACTTGCATGCCAAGCATATGGAGCATGTGATAGACACAACCAAAGAATCCCACAACCAAACAATCAGACATCAGCTCTGCAATCCTGCCACCTCCAGTTATGAATGGTGAAGGATGATTGAATAACTTTCTGGAGGAAGAGACTCCACAAATATCCCCATCCTCAATGATGGAAGAGCCCAGTACACCAGTGCAAAATATAAGGCTGAAGCTTTTGCAGCAATGTTCAGCGAACTGGATGATCCATCTTGGCCACCTCCAGTGGTCCTCACCAGTTTTCAGCTAACTCAATTCACTCCACGTAATAACATGGAACAGTTGGAAACATTAGATACTGTTGAAACTTTATTGCTGGAACAGCACAGCAGGTCAGGCAGCATCCAGGGAACAGGAGATTCGACGTTTCGGGCACAGGCCCTTCTTCAGGAAGAAGGGCCTGTGCCCGAAACGTCGAATCTCCTGTTCCCTGGATGCTGCCTGACCTGCTGTGCTGTTCCAGCAATAAAGTTTCAACTTTGATCTCCAGCATCTGCAGACCTCACTTTCTCCTCGAACATTAGATACTGCAAAGGCTATGGGCCCTGATAACATTCTGGCAATCACACTCTAGAGTTATTCCCCAGTACTTGCCATTGCCCTATCCAAGCTTTTCCAGTACTGTTAAAAATTTGACAGCTGTCTGACAATTTGGAAAATTGCCTAGGCATGTCCTGTACATAAAAAGTAGGACAAATCTAACCTGGCCAATTAACACCCATCTATTCACGATCATCAGTAAAGTGATGGAAGGTGTCATCAACAGTATTATCAGGCAGACCCTGCTCAGCAATAACCTGCACAGTGATGTCCAGTTTGGGTTCTGCCAGGGCCACTCAGCTTCTGACCTTATTACAGCTTTGGTTCAAATACGGACAAAAGAACTGAATTCCAGAGGAGAAGTGAGAGTGACCACCCTTGACATCAAGGTTGCATTTGACCAAGTGTGGCATCAAGGAGCCCTAACAAAACTGGAATCAATGGGCATCAGGAGGAAATCTCTCCAGTGGTTAGAGACATACTTGACACAAATGAAGATGGTTGTGATTGTTGTAGGTCAGTCATCCCAACTCCAAGACATCACTGCAAGAGTTCCTCAGGGTGACGTCCTAGGCCCAACCATCTTCAGTTGCTACATCAATGACGTTCCCTCCAACATAAGGTCAGAAGTACATATGTTTGCCGATGATTGCACAATGTTCGCACTTTTTGTGATTCGTCAGATACTGAAGCAGTCCATGTTCAAATGCAACAAGATCTGGACAATATCCAGGCTTGGGCTGACAAGTGACAAGTAACATTCATGCCACACAAATGCGAGGCTACGACCATCACCAATAAGAAACAATCTAATATCTGCCCCTTAACATTCAATGGTGTTACCTGCACTGAATCCTCCACTATCAACATTCTAGGGGTTATCATTAACCAAAAACTCAACCAGACTCACCACATAAACACACTGGCTAAAAGAACAGGTCAGAGTCCAGGAATACTGTGGTGAGTAACTCACTCTGAAAGCCTGTCCACTATCTCCAAGACACAAGGCAGAAGTATGATGGAATACTCTCCACTTGCCTGGATGAGTGCAACTCCAACAAAACTCAAGAAGCTTAATACCATCTAAGACAAAGTAGCTCACTTGATTGACAACACATTCACAAGCATCCATTCCCTTCACCACTGACACTCGGAGGCAGTAGTGTGTACTATCTACAAGATACACTGCAGAAATTCACCAAGGATCCACAGGTAGCAAGTTCCAAACCCATGACTACTTCTATCCAGAAAGACAACAGCAGTAGATATATGGGAACACCACTACCTTCAAGTTCTGTTCCAAGCCACTCACCATCATGATGTGGGAATATATCATCATTCCTTCATTGTCACTGGGTCCCTCCCTAATGACATTGTGGGTCAACCCACAGCAGGAGGACAGCATCGGTTCAAAAAGGCAGCTTACCACCACCTTCTCAAGGGCAAATAGGCATAGGCAATAAAAATTGGCCAGCCAGTAACACCCACATCACAAATGATTTTTTAAAAGAAGCCTTGACCCCTTACCAATCAAGAACTTATCTATCTCTGTCATAAAACACCCAATGACTTTGCCTCCACAGTTTTCAGTGGCAATGTTTTCCATAGATTGACCATCCTTTGACTGAAGAAATTTCTCTTTATTTCAGTTCTAAAGGATTGTCCTTTTACTCTGAGGCTGTGCTCTCGGATCCTAGTTTCTTCGACTAGTGGAAACATCTTCTCCATGTCCACTTTATTCAGGCCTCTCAATATTAGAACATAGAACGTAGAACATTACAGCACAGTACAGGCCCTTTGGCCTTCGATGTTGCGCCGACCTGTCATACCAATCTGAAGTTCATCTAACCTACACTATTCCATGTACGTCCATATGCTTGTCCAATGATGACTTAAATGTACTTAAAGTTTCAATGAGATTCCACCCCTACCCCCATTTTTCTAACCTCCATCAGGTACAGACCCACAGTAGTCAACCACTTCTCACCTGACATGCCCTTCAAACCTGGAATCATTGTTGTGAACCTCATCTACACCTCTTCCAAAGCCAGCATATCCTTCCTTAGGTATGGTGCCCAAAACTGCTCCCAATATTCCCAATGCAGTCTGACTAGATACTTAATTAGCCTCGGCACTGCTCTTGTATTCTAGCTCTCTTGAATTGAATGCAAACATTGCATCTGCTTTCCTAACTACCGAGTGAATCTGCATATTAAAATTAAGAGAATCCTGAACTAGGAATTCTGCATCTCTTTGTGCTTCAGATTTCCAAAGCTCATCTACATTTAGAAAGCAGTTTATATGTCTACTTTTCCAAAATTAAGTGCACAACTGCATATTTTGCCACATTATTTTCCATCTGCCACTTCTTTGCCCATTCTCCTTGCCTGTCATTCTGCAGTCTCCATGCTTACTCAACACCACCTGCCCATCCATCTAGCTTTGTGTCATCTACAAACTTTGCAATAATGCCCTCAGTTCCTTTGTCCAGATCATTACAGTATAATGTAAATAATTGTGGTCCCAACAAGGACTCCTGTGCATCTTCACTGGTCACCAGCTGCCATTCTGAAAAAGACCCCTTTATCCCTACTCTCTGCCTTCTGCCAGTCAGGCAATCTTCTATCCATGCCAGTACCTTGCCCCCAACGTCATGTGCTCTTATCTACTTTAGCAGCCTCCTGTAAGGCACCTCGTCAAACGACTTCAGGAATCCAAACAGATCAAAAGGATTCTATGATCCTATGACATCTACTGGCTCTCCTTTGTCTAACTTGCTCATTACCTCCTCGAAGAATTCTAACCAATTTATAAAGCATAACCTCCCCTTGACAAAGCCATGCCTACCCTGCCCCATTTTAGCATTCATCTCCAAATCTCATCATTCATAAGGGACTCTAAAACAGCTGAGGTCAGGCTAACCGGCCTATAGTTTCTCTGTTCTGCCTCCCTCTCTTCTTAAACAGGGGTGCTCAATTAGCAATTTTCTGGTCCTCTGGGGCCCTCCCTGACTCCAGCGATTCCTGAAAGCTCACCACCAATACCTGTATATTTTTCTCCTTTATAACTGTAGAGTGTAGTCCATCTGGTCTGGATGATTTATCTAACATCAGAACTTTCAGCTTCCCTATTACCTTCTCTCTGGTGATGGCCACTAAACCCACCTCTGCCTGATTCTATTGAAGTTCTATTACAATACTGGTGTCTTCCACTGTGAAAGTTTATGCAAATTATTCAGTTCCTCTGCCATTATTACTTCTCCAGCTTCATTTTTTCAATGGCCTAATGTCTACTCTTGCCTCTCTTTTACCTTTTAGATCTCTAAAATAATTCATTTAGATTAGATTCCCTACAGGGAGGAAACAGGCCCTTCGGTCCAACAAGTCCACACCGACTCTCCGAAGCAAAAACCACGCAGACCCACTTCCCTCTAACTAAAGCACCTAACACTATAGGCATTTTAGCATGGCCAATTCACCTGACCTACACATCTTTGGACTGTGGGAGGAAACCCACGCAGACACGGGGAGAATGTGCAAACTCCACACAGACAGCCACCCAAGGCTGGAATCGAACCTGGGTCCCTGGTGCTGTAAGGCAGCAGTGCTAATGACTGAGCCACCATGCTGCCCCAAAACACCACAATGGCCGGGAATCAAACCCGGGTCAATTGCTTGGAAGGCAGCTATGCTCACCACTATACCACCATCACTCTGTTATGTAACCTTTTATATTGCTAGTTAGCTTACTCTCATATTTCATGTTCTCGCCCTTATTGCTTATTTATTTATCCTCTGCTGATTATTAAAGACATCCCAATCCTTTAGCTTCCTACTAATCTTCACCACACATTGTATGTTTTTTTCTTTTATTTTATTCTGTCTCTGACTTCCCTTGTCAGCTATGGTTGCCTCATTCTCCTCTTAGAATGTTCCTTCTTTTTTGGGATGATATTCTAAAATGACTTCCAAGTCCCCCATGATTCTTGTAATAGTGCTTTTCTTATATGCCTTTTGTATCCCCTGATTTATTTTCTTCCTCAAGTCCTGGCCACTGCTAATAGGCCCTTACAAACTTCCATCAGAGTCCTTTTTCCTTTGTGGTGCCTAAACTCTGCCCTTACAGATTCTACACTTTCTGACATGCTATGACTTTTTGCAACTGATTTAATTTCATTTTGTACAAATAAGGCAACATTGCTCCCTTTGCTCATTTGTCTAATTTTACAACAAGATGTTTATACTTCAATATTTATTTGTCACAGCCTTGATCCCCTTGCAGCCATGTTTCTGTGATACCTACAACATCATAACTGTCAATTTCAAACTGCACTACAAGCTCATTTATCTTGTTTTGTATATTGTGAATACAACACTCTCAGTCTTAGAGTATAAGAGCAAGGAGGTAATTTCGGAGTTGCATAGAGCACTGGTTAGGCCACAGTACAGTACAGTTCTGGTCACCTCACCCCAGAAAGGATGTGATAACACTAGAGGAGTAAAAGAGGAGGTTCACAATGATGCTGCATAGAATAGATAAATTGAGCCATATTACATAGGCTTGGGTTTTTTTTTAGAGGAGAGACAAGATTGAGATGTATACGATTATGAAGGATATGTACACAGTGAATATAGTGCAGCTGTTCCCTTGATTGAGTGGTCAATCATGAGGGGATATAGTTTTAGGTTAAGAGGCAGGAGATTCAAAGGGGATTTGAAAAAAAACTTTTTTTACTCAGAGGGTGGTGGGAATCTGGAATGTACTGCCTGGGAAAGTAATGGAGGCTGGAAGCCTTACAACCTTTAAAGTGTATTTGAATGAGCATTAGTTTATCATAATATTCAAAGAAACAGGAGTTGCAGGAAATTGGAATTATTGCACCTTTACTCATAAATATGTTGGTACAAGCTCGATGGACCAAAAGGCCTTTTCTGCAATAAATGATTCTATGACTCTATCTCTTGATATTCAATGGTATTGCCATTGTTGAATCTCCCATTATCAACATCCTAGGGTTACTGACCAAACAATAAACTGGTTTAGATAAATAGGGTGGCTACAAGAGCAGGTCAGAAGCTAGGAAATATATTGGGAATAATTCACTTCTCGGCTCACCAAGTTCATCAACTACAAGGCACAAGTCAGGAGTGTAATGGAATACTTCCCAGTTGGCTGAATGAGTGCAACTCCTACAACTCAAGAAGTTTTGCAACATCTAGGAAAATGCAACCCGCGTGGTTGCCTCTACCTAAATAAAAAGGAAACCCACAGCAGGTTATTTTGCATCTTTTTTCAAAGAATGAATTATCACCAAATCACAGATTTCACCAATAAAAGCACTATCCACCAGGGCAACAGTAACAAATTGAAGTGGGGGGGGAATGCGGGGAGGGGGTGCAGTGCGGAGCTGATGGAAAGAAAGTGGGGCTAACTTAAAATAGCACTGAAAGAGGAAACAATGCATTCCAGGCCCTATGGTGCCCACCTTTTCTATTAGCATCTTTGGAGAAAACTATCCACATTTTGGGCATATGTAGTTAATCAGAATGAGGGATCTATTATGGTGATATTGACAACTTAGGAACACTGGACTTTGGAGCAATGCTAGTTTTTGAGTACTTGAAATACAAATCCCTTTATGAATGATGGACATGACATCTTCTGTATAAGACAAAAGCTCTGAAATTCGCTCCCTAAAACCCAACTCCTCCCTACCTCAGGTAACATGTGAATGGAGTTTACCAAGGTGTTAGATTTCATTTGAAGCATGATTAAGGCAGGCTACTGTATGTAGCTGAATAACTTAGTATTAGTCAATTAACTAAAATGCCTGTGACTATTGTATGTATAGAAGCTGTAATAAATGTCTGCTAAATCTGTCAGTGTCATTTTATCTATGCCTGCTCTTATGTTATGGGAACCAAGATAGACATTGGCACATTAGGTACAAATACTCTGCTGGAAGCTTAGCTGAAAGGATGTAACAGTTGAGGACAAAAACCTAAAATCTTTGGCTCAGAAGCAGGGATGCTATCAATTTCCCTTGTATTGGACTTACTCTTCTGAGGAAATAAGTTCCCCTAATACCTACCCTATTGTTTTTTCATTCAGGTAAAACAACAATTATACACATACTGATGGAGTATAAGATCAGCAAATGTAACCTGTCTTCAGAATTTAATTTTTTTGCTCCCCAGTAACATTCTGATGATTCTGCATTGCAGCCCTTCCAAACTCAATATATTCTTTTATGAGCTAAAATGTTGCACTAGCTAGTCCTGAGCAAAGAAGACCATTAAAACCCATTACTGCTTGACATGATATTACAGATTAATTGTATCAGAGCTTTAGCCGAAGAAAATTTTACCAGATACTGCACCCCTTATACTCAAACCTACTCAAGGGAAATGTTAACATTTCTTCATAACATTTTAACCAATCCACTGGCTTTGACCAATCCACTGTTCATATCCTCTTAAATCATTTAGTCCTTCCATGGTTCCTAGTTTTGTACCATTTATAAAATTCTTCAGTATATCTTCATTAGTTTCAGCATGTATTACCTAATGCCTTAAGCAGGACAAGTCCTGAAGAAATTCAGCCTCCTGTATTGTATGAGGATTTTAGAACCCTGGAATAGCCTTGTAATTTTTTTAAAAATGTATTCACTTCTGAAACTGTCCCTAGTTGTTCTTTAGAAGCTATCTTCTTGAAACATGGCGAGTGACCTAGAGGGGAACCTGCAGGTGGTGATATTCCCATGTATATGTTGCTCTTGTCTTTCAAGATGACAATGGTCAAGGTTTTGGAAGGTATTGCTAAGGATCTTTGGTGAATTAATGCAGTGCATCTTATAAATAGTATACACTGACTGGTGGAGGGAATGGATGCTTGCGGATATGTTGCTATTCATGCAGCTTGCTTTATACTGGATGGTGTCAAGCTTCTTGAATATTGTTGAAACTGTACCCATCCACGCATGTGAGGACTATTCCATCACACTCCTGACTTATTCGTTATAGATTCTGGACAGGCTTTGGGGAGTCAGCAAGTAAGTTACTTGTTGCAGTATTTCTAGCTTCTAATCTGTTTTTGTAGCCATTGTATTTATATGGCAAGTCCAGTTGAGTTTCTGGTCAATGGTAAACCCAGGATGTTGGTAGTAGGGAATTCAGTGATGGTAACACCATTGAATGTCAAGGTTAGATTGTCTCTTATTGGAGATGGTCATTAGCTGACATTTGTATGTCCAAACCCGCATATTGTCCAGACTTTGTTGTGTTTGAATATGTACTGCTTCATTATCTTAGGAGTCAGGAATATTGAAGAAGGTCAACACTATTCAGTTCAAAGCAGACTGAATGTTTGGCAACACACCCTAAAGTATCCTTTCTCTCCACCAGTAGTGTGTACAATCTACAAGATGCACTTCATAAATTCACCAAAGATCCTTAGCGGTAATTTCCAAATCCTTAATCATTGCCGTCTTGAGAGAATGGTGCTGAATATTGTGAAATAATTGACAAATATCCCCACTACTGACCTTATGAAGGGAAGGTCATTAATAAGGCAAAGATGATTGGGCCTATTTCACTCTCCTAAGAACTCTTGCAGAGATGTCCTGGAGCTGAGATGTTTGACCTCCAACATCCACAGATATTTGCCTATATGACTCCAACCAGTGGGGAGTTTTCCCCTTAATTCCCATTGATTCCAGTTTTGCTATGGCTCCTTGATACCACCCTTGGTCAAATGTGGCCTTTATGTCACTTTCACCTCACTTCTGGAATTCAGCTTTTCATGTTTGAAACAAGATTGTGATAATGTCAGGAGGTGAGTGGCTTGGCAGAGCCTAAACTGGGCATCAGTGAGGCATGTTGTTGCTAAGCAGGTGCTCCTTGACAACATTGTTGATGACGCCTTCTATCACATTACTGATAGTTGAGAGTCATCTCATAGGGCAGTAATTAGCTGGGTTAGATTTGTCCTGCTTTTTGTGGACATACTTGGGCAATTCTCTATATTGTCAGGTAGCTGCCAGTCTTGTAGTTGTATCTGAACAGCTTGACCGAGGAGTGATAACTTCTGGAGCTCGAGCTTTCAGCACTTCTGCAAAAACGTGGTCATGGCTCATAGCTTTTGACTACTACTGTTTTTGATAGAATGTGGAGTCAATTGAATTGGCTGAAGATTGACATCTGTCATACAGGGGACCATTGGAGAGGACAGAGATGGTTTACCTGCTCAACTCTTCTGACTAAAGATTGCAGCAAATTCTTCAGCCTTATCTTTTGCACTGATGTGTAGACAATTCCATCATTGAGGATGGGGAAATTTATGCAGCCTCTTCCTCCAATGAGTTGATGAATTGTCCACCACCATTCTCATTTGAATGTAGCAGGACTGCAGAGTTTAGATCTACTCCATTGATTGTGGAATTGATTTGCTCTGTCTATCACATGCCATTTAAGATTTTTGGGACTCGAGTAATCCAGTTTGGTTGCTTCACCAGGTGGGCACCTTATTTTTATGTATGGCTCATGCTGCTCCTGGCATGCCCTTCTGTACTCTCCTTTGAACCATGGTTGTCCCTAGCTTGAGCGCCAATGAGGTTGCAGATTGTGTTGGAGTACAATTCTGCTTCTGTCAAAGGTTCACAACAGCACAGATGCCCAGTCTTGACTTGATAGATCTGTTCAAAGAGGAGAAAATGAGGTCTGCAGATGCTGGAGATCTGTTCAAAGTCTGTCCTAATTAGCTTGGTGATAGTGTCATACAACGCAATGGAGGGTATTCTCAATGTGAAGGTGGAATTACATCTCCACAAGAATTATGTAGCAGTCATTCATATTAACACTGTCATGTACAAATGCATCTGAAGCTGTCAGATTGATAAGGATGAGGTCAAGTATGTTTCTCCCACTTCTTGTTTTCCTCAACATCTGTTGCAGACCCAGACTAACTGCAATGTCTTTTAGGATCCAACCAACTCAATCGGTAATATTGTTGCCAAGCCACTTCAGTGGTGGATGTTGAAATCTCCAAAACATTGATTTCCCCTCTGGTTATGAGTTGTATACTGAGGGCAGAGTTAGATGGACAGAAAATGGAAGATAGAATTCTAGAAATATTCTGTTAGCAGTATAACAGTCAAATACGAAGTGAGTATATTTCAGATTTCCATGTATCGAAACATACAGTTGGGTCTGATGGACTGCAACAGTTCCGTTCTGGTACGATTTTGTGTTATATGAAAATCGTGCAATGGCCGCACCATTTTAACTAATGGGGCCAGAATCGCATTACAGCCAATACAGGTAAGGAAAGTTTACATTCTACAAATAACAGTCTAAATTCTTTAATTGTGTTAAAGCCAATCTGCGCTAAAGAAGCATGCATTATAGCAGAATGACTGTAGTTCCAAAGAAGCCTTAATCTGAAGTCAGTTCTTGACCTTGTCTTCTCCTTAACCAGTCTGTCTTGAGCTAAAATTCTTTTATGTGGGCATAAAGCCACACAGTCTGTCATCCCATAGCTTTGGTTCTTCAGTGGAATAACAGCAGTGTTGATCAGAATGACACTATCTAAAATCTGATTTAAACGTAAAATATTATGCAGTCATTCCTCAGGCATTCACATTTCCCTATTCATTTAAAGTCAATTGCCTTGCATTAATGCTCACATTTTTACAGGGAAACTATAACCTGGCAAGTAATTTAATTTCTCAATTCTTGTTTTCCTTTAATTGTTTTTTCACTTTTGAATCCCAGGAGTAATTGCACAAGGGCTGAGAGTAAATGAGTGTCTAAAATTAGTTGACATTCAATGCATCAAAAAGTAATAAAGTGCAACTGCTATGTTTGGAATTGTATTCAAAATTCCAATACTGTGCACATTGTTTTTCATACTTGTGCTTTTGCCCTCTAGGGCAGGGAAGAGATGACACAATATAATCCTGTTACATATATTTTAAAGCTGTACTGGTGGGTAATGTTCTGAACTGAAATCAACCTGTCTAACTCTTTTTGGGTGGCCAGAGAGAAAAGACAGCTCTTGCACTTGGATTGTATTTCCCAAAGTTGATATAAAATAAATTTTAATAAGAATCATTCTGTGGCTTATTTGCATGTAGGTCCAGATTCTGTTAACAGTAAACCATTCCTGATGAAGGGCTTTTGCCCAAAATGTTGATTTTCCTGCTCCTCAGATGCTGCCTGAACTGCTGTGTTTTTCTAGCACCACTCTAATCTAGAATCTGGTTTCTAGCATCTGCAGCCCTTGTTTTTACCTCACAGCAAACCATGGCTTAGATTAGATTAGATTCCCTACAGTGTGGAAACAGGCCCTTCGGCCCAACAAGTCCACATCGATCCTCCAGAGGAGAGTAACCCACCCAGACCCATTTCCCTTTGACTAATGCACCTAACACTATGGGCTGTTTAGCATGGCCAATTCACCTGACCTGCACATCTTTGAACTGGGAAACCAGAGGACCCAGAGGAAACCCACGCAAACATGGGGAGAGTGTGCAAACTCCACACAGACAGTTGCCCAAGGCTGTAATCGAACCTGGGACCCTGGTGCTATGAGGCAACAGTGCTAACCACTGAGCCACCATGCCGCTGTTCTGCATTACGATATTTCAGTTAAAAAGAAACTGATGGAGGCTGCACTATATATTGAGAAAAATATTTGTTTCAAGCTTGCTTTATAACGTTCAGGTTATTGAGTTATTAGTTGCCTATTTACGTCAGGCAGGGAACACAATGTGTTGCTGTTGCTGCAAGTGTATGTCCAAATGAAATGATACTGGAGAATCAGTTAATTTTGCTCTCCTTCGGCAGAAACACTGAAAATAAAAATAAATGTTGCTGCCTGTGGAAAAAGCAAACTGCATTATTTCATTTTTATTTTTGTCTTCTTTTCATCTTTCTGTGGGTATTGGCAGCACAGTGAGTAGTGGTATGGGTGGCACTGTGGGTCAGTGGTATGGGCAGCACGGTGGGTCAGTGGTATGGGCAGCACAGTGGCTCAGTGGTATGGGTGGCACGGTGACTCGGTGGTACGGGTGGCATGGTGGCTCAGTGGTATGGGCAGCACAGTGACTCAGTGGTATGGGCAGTACGGTGACTCAGAGGTATGGGCAACACAGTAGCTCAGTGGTATGGGCAGTACGGTGACTCAGAGGTATGGGCAACACAGTAGCTCAGTGGTATGGGTGGCACGGTGACTCAGTGGTATAGGCAGTACGGTGACTCAGTGGTATGGGTGCACGTTGGCTCAGTGGTATGAGCGGCACGGTGGCTCAGTGGTATGGGCGGCACGATGGCTCAGTGGTATGGGTGCCCATTGGCTCAGTGAGAGAGGCAATACAGTGACTCAGTGGTATGGGCGGTACGGTGACTCAGTGACATGGGCAGCACAGTGACTCAGTGGTATGGGTGAACGATGGCTCAGTGGTATGGGTGGTACGGTGACTCAGTGGTATGATGGCATAGTGGCTCAGTGGTTAGCACTGCTGCCTTACAAAACCAGGGACCTGGATTCAATTCCAGCCTTGGGTGACTGTCTGTATGGAGTTTGCATATTCTCCCTGTGTCTTTGTGGGTTTCCTCTGGGTGCACCAGTTTCCTCTCACAATCCAAAAGATAGATTAGGTGAATTAGCCATGGTAAATTGCCCAGAGTGTTCAGGGATGTGTAGGTTAGGTGCATTCCTCAGCAGTACATATAGAGTAATAGGATAGGGGAATGGATCTGGGTGGGTTACTCTTCGGAGGGTCGGTGTGAACCTGTTGGGCTAAATAGCCTGTTTCCACAATGTAAGGATTCTATTCTATGATTTATTTCATGGTTTGTGGGCATCACTGGTAAAATCAACATTTGCTGCCCATCTTAATTGCCTTTGACCTAACTGGCATCCTCAGCCATGTCAGAGGCAGTTAAGAGTCAACTACATTACTATGAAGTGGAGGTGCCAGTGTTGGACTAGGGTGGACAAAGTTAGAATTTACACTAAACTAGGTTGTAGTCCAAAGGGTTTATTTGAAATCACAAGCTTTCAGAGCACAGCCCCTTCGTCAGCTGTAGTGAGAGAGAATAGAACATAGAACATAGAACATAGAACATAGAACAATACAGCACAGAACAGGCCCTTCGGCCCACGATGTTGTGCCGAACTTCTAACCTAGATTAAGTACCCATCCATGTACCTATCCAAATGCCGCTTAAAGGTCGCCAATGATTCCGACTCCACCACTCCCACGGGCAGCGCATTCCATGCCCCCACCACTCTCTGGGTAAAGAACCCACCCCTGACATCTTCCCTATACCTTCCACCCTTCACCTTAAATTTATGTCCCCTTGTAACAATCTGTTGTACCCGGGGAAAAAGTTTCTGACTGTCTACTCTATCTATTCCTCTGATCATCTTATAAACCTCTATCAAGTCACCCCTCATCCTTCGCCGTTCCAACGAGAAAAGGCCGAGAACTCTCAACCTATCCTCGTACGACTTCCTCTCCATTCCAGGCAACATCCTGGTAAATCTTCTCTGCACCCTCTCCAAAGCTTCCACATCTTTCCTAAAGTGAGGCGACCAGAACTGCACACAGTACTCCAACTATGGCCTAACCAAAGTCCTGTACAGCTGCAACATCACTTCACGACTCTTGAATTCAATCCCTCTGCTAATGAATGATAATACACCATAGGCCTTCTTACAAACTCTATCCACCTGAGTGGCAACCTTCAAAGATCTATGTACATAGACCCCAAGATCCCTCTGTTCCTCCACCTGACTAAGAACCCTACCATTAACCCTGTATTCCGCATTCTTATTTGTTCTTCCAAAATGGACAACCTCACACTTGGCAGGGTTGAACTCCATCTGCCACTCCTCAGCCCAGCTCTGCATCATATCTAAGTCCCTTTGCAGCCGACAACAGCCCTCCTCACTATCCACAACTCCACCTATCTTCGTATCATCTGCAAATTTACTGACCCACCCTTCGACTCCCTCATCTAAATCATTAATAAAAATTACAAACAGCAGAGGACCCAGAACTGATCCCTGCGGAACTCCACTTGTAACTGGGCTCCAGGCTGAATATTTACCATCTACCACCACTCTCTGCCTTCGACCAGTTAGCCAGTTTTCTATCCAATTGGCCAAATTTCCCTCTATCCCATGCCTCCTGACTTTCCGCATAAGCCTACCATGGGGAACCTTATCAAATGCCTTACTAAAATCCATGTACACTACATCCACTGCTCTACCCTCATCCACATGCTTGGTCACCTCCTCGAAGAATTCAATAAGACTTGTAAGGCAAGACCTACCCTTCACAAATCCGTGCTGGCTGTCCCTAATCAAGCAGTATCTTTCCAGATACTCATAAATCCTATCCCTCAGTACCCTTTCCATTACTTTGCCTACCACAGAAGTAAGACTAACAGGCCTGTAATTCCCAGGGTTATCCCTATTCCCTTTTTTGAACAGGGGCACAACATTCGCTACTCTCCAGTCCCCTGGTACCACTCCCGTTGCCAGTGAAGACGAGAAGATCATTGCCAACGGTACTGCAATTTTCTCTCTTGCTTCCCACATAATCCTAGGATATATCCCGTCAGGCCCGGGGGACTTGTCTATCCTCAAGTTGTTCAAAATGTCCAACACATCTTCCTTCCTAACAGGTATCTCTTCTAGCTTACCAGTCCATTTCACACTCTCCTCTTCTACAATACGGTCCCTCTCGTTCGTAAATACTGAAGAGAAGTACTTGTTCAAGACCTCTCCTATCTCTTCCGACTTAATACACAGTCTCCCACTACTGTCCTTGATCGGACCTACCCTCGTTCTCGTCATTCTCAGGTTTCTCACATACGCATAAAATGCCTTGGGGTTATCCTTGATCCTATCCGCCAACGATTTTTCATGCCCTCTCTTAGCTCTCCTAATCCCTTTCTTCAGGTCCCTTCTGGCTATCCTGTATCCCTCCACTGCTCTGTCTGAATCCTGTTTCCTCAACCTTATGTAAGCCTCCTTCTTCCTCTTTACCAGACATTCAACCTCTCTCGTCAACCAAGGCTCCCTCACACGACCATTTCTTTCCTGCCTGATAGGTACATACATATCATGGACACGTCGTATCTGCTCTTTGAAAAAGTTCCACATTTCCACCACATCCTTCCCTGACAGCCTATGCTCCCAACGTATGCTCCTCAAATCCTGCCTTACAGCATCGTAATTTCCCTTCCCCCAATAATAAAATCTACCTTGTTGTGCGCACCTATCTCTCTCCATAACCAAGGTGAAAGTCACAGAATTGTGGTCACCATCACCAAAATGTTCACCCACTAACAAGCCCACCACTTGTCCCGGTTCATTACCGAGTACCAAATCCAATATGGCCTCCCCTCTGGTTGGACAATCTACATACTGCGTTAGAAAAGTTTCCTGGACACACTGCACAAACACCGCCCCATCCAATCTACTTGATCTAAAGAGCTTCCAATCAATATTTGGGAAGTTGAAGTCGCCCATGACTACGACCCTGTGGCTTCTGCACCTTTCCAAAATCTGTTTCCCAATCTGTTTCTCCACATCTCTGCTGCTATTGGGGGGCCTATAGTAAACACCCAACAGGTGACTGCACCTTTCCTATTTCTGACTTCAGCCCATACTACCTCCAGAGGCAGATCCCCCTCAAACTTCCTTTCTGCAGCCGTTATACCATTTCTAATTAGCAATGCCACCCCCCCTCCTTTTTTCCCACCCTCCCTAATCTTACTGAAACACCTGTAACCAGGAACCTCCAACAGCCATTCCTGTCCCTCATCTATCCACGTTTCCGTGATGGCCACAACATCGTAGTCCCAGGTACCGATCCACGCCTTAAGTTCACCCACCTTATTTCTGATACTCCTTGCGTTGAAGTATACGCACTTGAGCCCATCTCTGTGTCCGCAAGTAGTCCCTGTCAGTGCTACCTTCTCCACAGCCTCCCTACAGTCTTGGGCATCTTGACACACAGCTAGCTTACTTGCTGGACTACAAGTCCGGATCCCAGCCCACGGCCAAATTAGTTTAAACCCCCCCGAAGAGTGCTAGCAAACCTACCCCCCAGGATATTGGTGCCCTTCTGGTTCAGGTGCAACCCGTCCTGTTTGTACAGGTCCCACCTTCCCCAGAATGCAGTCCAATTGTCCAAATATCTGAAGCCCTCCCTCCTACACCAGCCTTGCAGCCACGTGTTCAACTGCACTCTCTCCCTATTCTTTGCCTCACTGTCACGTGGCACCGGCAACAACCCAGAGATGATGACTCTGTCTGTCCTAGCTTTTAGCTTCCAGCCTAACTCCTTGAGCTCTCGAATGACCTCCCCACCCCTCTTCCTACCTATGTCGTTGGTGCCAATGTGTACCACGACTTCTGGCTGCACACCCTCCCCCTTAAGGATTCTGAAGACACGGTCTGAGACGTCTCGGACCCTAGCACCCGGGAGGCAACAAACCATGCGTGAGTCTCGCCCATGTCCACAGAACCGCCTGTCCGTCCCTCTAACTAGAGAGTCCCCTATAACTAGCACTCTCCTCCTCTCCCCCTTTCCCTTCTGAGTCTCAGAGCCACAGACCCCTTCCATGCAGCTTACACCTGCAACGCTGTCCCCCCCAACAGTTTCCAAAGCTGTATACTTATTTTTTAGGGGAACGACCACAGGGGAACCCTGCACTGCCTGCTTCTTCCCCTTCCCACCTCTAACTGTTACCCAGCTACCTCTGTTCTCCGGCGTAACTATGTCCCTGTAGCTTCTATCAATCACCCTCTCAGCCTCTCGAATAATCCTCAGTTCATCCAACTCCAGTTCCAGTTCCCTAACTCGTTCGGTGAGGATCAGGATCTGACTGCATTTCCTGCAGACGAAGTCGGCAGGAGTATCGGTGGTCACCCCTACCTCAAACATCCTGCAGGAGGAACATTCCACCGCCTGCGCTGCCATGACTGTACACTTTCTCCAAAAACAAGAACACTGAGTCAATAACACTGAGTCACTTACCTGTGGACTTTAAAGTTAGGTTAGAGGAGGAGGTTGGGAGGGAGGCCCTACGGAAGTCGGACCTGGGGTCTAGAACACACCCACTCAAATACTAATCACTTACCTTCCCGCCCAGCTATGCGCTCCAACCTCACTTCCGCTGCTCCCACTCAAATGACCGTTGGTGATTAAAGGGTGAGTATTTATACTCACAGTTCTCCTTCCCGGCTGCCCCTCTGTTTGCCGTCACTTCCTCTGCTGCTCCCGCTCTTTTTGTGAAGAGAGAGAGAAAAAAAACACCGCTGCCCGCTACAGGTAAGTAATTTTGAAACAAACTGTCTTACCTTAGCTGTAGTCTCCCGGGTTCGCCTTTACTCGGCCGCTGCTCCCACTCAAAAGCGCACACAGAAGCGCACACAGACACAGAATTTAAGTGCAGGGAGACTAATGGCCGAGAGATCAAATGATCATACATCTTAACATGTGACTCTTATACCTATCATATTGTTCCAGTCACTTAATTTATCTCCAGCTCTACCTTATTTTTAATGTTTTGTAATTATCTGCCTGCTTCATTTAATCAAATTAAAGGTCATCCCTTCACTTATTATTTACTCACACCATCTAACACTCTTGGTCACCTGCAGAGACTTATTATTCAACACTCCATTCACAACAATTGTATGATTTTTTTGATGTCTCTGCCCTTGATCTCTTTGCCTATAAATTCTGTGTCTGTATGCTCTTCTGTCTCACTCCACTTGACAAAAGGGCTATGCTCCAAAAGCTTGTGATTTCAAATGAACCCGTTGGACTATAACCTGGTATCATGTGACCTCTGACTACATTACCATGGGTCTGGTGTCACATGTAGCTCAGACCAGCTAAGGATAACAGATTTCCTTCCCTCAGGAGAATAAGTGAATCAGATGACAATCAGATGATAGCTTCACAATCTTGATTATGAGATGTGCTGTTAATAAGGTTGGAAGCAAGCAATAATATTCAATAGGCAATTTGCTGCTGCTTTGTGAGAATCTTGCCTTGAAGCCAGGAATGTAGTTAGAAGATGCAGTGAATTGTTCTCAACATCAAGATAAGCCTTGACAGACTTTTCACATGATTCTACCCCATTCCTTGCCATAACCCACATCATTCAGACTCTTATAAGTTTTCCCCTTTATATGTCACTTTTCTCACCCTTACATGTTTCCTTGTGTCACTAATGACTCATTATTGTTAATTAATAAAAAGCCTGTATTATATTGTGCCAGCTAAAACTGGCGATTTTGGGAAATATTGCAGCCAGCTAAAATGGTTCCCGTGGATAACAATGCAGTTAATGACCATTCGCATAGCTTTTTTGTTGTTGTTTAAGGGCGAAATATTAGCTAAGACACTTGGGAATTAGTGTGCTGTTTGTTGGATGGGGAAGTGCAGAACTCATCGAAATCAACATTGGCAGCCCTACAGCCATTTAATTACTGATTAAACATTAAAGTTTGGAAGCAGAGTTTCCACACCTCAGGACTGGCAAAGGAAGCCCTGTTAATTTGCATTGAGTCAGTCGGAATTGGAGTGAACCATGATGCCTTTCTTCATGGATATACAATATTAATTCATCAGTATTAGAACTCTTGCAATCCTACTGTGTTACAAGTGTTTTCTACTTATATATGTGCTCAGACAATCATTGGCCACCACCTACTTCTGCTCTATCTTAAATAAAAATAAACTTAGCAGTGTGATTAATCAAATAGTAACACTACCAGCTACAGATAGCTGAGGGGATTGGATTGGGACTTAGATCAGTGATTGGGGGTCTCACTAGATGTCAAGCTGCTAGCCCTCAGCAAGGGGAATGTGGGGCTGAGGTTTGAGAGGTCATTAGGTTCCTTGGAAATCCAATTGAGATGGACACCTCACCCTCAATACTAACAGCCAACAACCCACACAGGGAAACCCAGTGGGTAGGCACTTAGCCTGAACCTTCCCCACCACCCGTGGTGGCAGAATGAAGCTCTTAATTTGAATAAACTGCTTACTTAAGGACCACTGCTGGATTAGAGTTAGGCAGTCTGCTCAAAGCCCTACCTACTCTTAGCAGCAGGGACAAGGATGACTGGGTTGGTAGGGGACAGGTCAGCTGTTGAATTGAACATTCAATTTCTCCCTCCACCTTCAAACCCAGCAACATAGGAAGATAAAATTCATCCATAAAGTCATATTAATTCAGGAGGAGGTCACTTGGTCCATTGAATCCATTCTCGCTCACTGTTTAGCTTGTTCTTCCTCTTTAATGAATTTATTTTTGTGACAGGGAAAGAGGTGATTTATTCATAAGCACAATAGAACTTGAAAGTTGGTTTGTTTCTGATTATATGCTTTCTGATGGTCAGATAAAAGGGCTTTGAGATCAGTTCAGTGCTGTGATGAATGGTCAAAATACCACATTTTCTTACTTATCCTTCACAATCAGCAGAAATTCTCTCAAAACTGATGATACAAAATGCACCATCACCTTTTAAAATAATTCGTGATGGACATCAACTATGACACTGGCAGCATCAATGTGAGAACTTAATTTGTTCATTGGCATTAATTACTGACAACACACATTTTAAAAGACAGCAAAAAGGTAACAGAGTTTGTAATTTAAATTCCTCCTCTTTAACCATACTCAATAGACAAACAGTAGCATACAGTGTACTCAGAACCTCATTGAGGTGAAGCAATAGGTACAATAAGTAGAGGTTCATCAGATATTGAAACTATTTGCTGAATTTGTCCAAACCAAATTTTAAGAAACAAGGAAAAGAAGTAACTTTTCTTCATGCCCTCAGCTCTTATTCTTCAAACACAATCACCTCTAGATTGTCAGGAAATTCTACAGTCAACTTACAACTATATTTAATCAACCTGCTAAGAGATGTTATGACATATCTCTGGCTCGGAGGTAGGAATATGTCCACTGTGCAATACGAACCCATCTACAGCTAACTTGTAACGTCTGTATGAATGTCAATGCAGTGAATGACCACTTAAATAGCTTTTGTTGTTTGACAGATAAATATTGGCTCAGACACTGAGGGAATTACCCTGCACTCTTTTGAATAATACCAAAGAATCCACATTAGAGGTGTCTCTTACATGTTTAGATCATGACCAGTTTAAAGGTACTTCCTGCAAATTATTGATGCCTTCCTCATTTATGTTTTTTTCTTGTTTTGTACATACTTCAATTGTGAGTGATTCCCAGAAAGAATGTTAACTGTTATTATTTTGCAAAAGTTAAACCTTCACATAATTTGTAATTTTCTTTGACCATTTGGACCTGAACCATTTAGATGTTGGATATTTCCAGTTCCTTGATAAAATTCCTTTCTCTCAAATCTACAACAATTGCCGGGATATGTCTTAAAGAAGCAGGACATTGATATGTTTCCTTTTTTATGAACACCTTGTCTTCACAAACATCAAAAAGTATGTAGTGCTCTTTACGATAGTTACAAATCAGTTTTGCAGCACTGGGTATCTGCCTAATAACTGTAATGCTAACCTGACAATTTCAAATCCTCCTTATACAGTTTTTTTTATTGATTTTACTTACTATTCATGCTTCACTGCCGTTTAGGGATAATGGAAAGAACCAGGATTTTAGGAATTTACCTCTTATTTGTTTCTCAGACACAACTTCAGTAATCAGCACAATGCCATCATTCAGATAGCAGTGTTAATAAGTAGAAACAAACATCACGTGAAAGCATAGCTTTATTTATCAATGGCCTACATTATTTAATGGACAACTTGTCAATACAGGCCATTGAATGATCACCTGATTGGAGCTAAACTACAAACATGAGATGAGACTGCTCTTGACATCAAGGCTGTATTTGACAGGATGTGAAATCCAGAATCTCTGGCAAAACTGGAGTCAAAGCAAATCACAGGGAAATCTTTACAATTGTTGGATTCATATCTGGCACAAAGGGCAATAATTGCAATTGTTGGAGGTCAGTCATCTCAGCTCCAGGAAATGTCTACAGAGGTTCCTCACAGTAATGTCTTAGCCTGGCCATCTTTAACTTCCTTATCAATAACCTTCCATCCAACAGAAGGTCAGAGAGGGATTGTTCATCAACGACTGCACAATTTTTAGCACTGTTCCTGACTTCTCAGATATCTGAAGCAGTCCATGACAACTGTAGCAGAACCTGGAAAAATATCCCTGTTTGAGCTGATAAGTAACAAGTAGCATTTGTAATACACCAGTACCAAGCAATGACCATCTCCAAAAAGAACGAGTCTAATCATTGTTTCTTGACATTGAATAAAATTACAATAATTGAATCCCTTATTAGCAATACCCTCAGGGTACAAAAGAAAATCACACATGACAACAAGTCTGACAATGAGGCTATGTTGCCTCCAATAACTACAAGTGTATTCCTCAGAAATACGATGCAAGAGATTAGGCGTGCTGAACACCTTAAATTTATCAAACATTTTAACATTGGTGCTCACTGAGACTGTAACAGGAGGGAAAACTCAGAAGATGCTTCATAAAAGAGAGCTGTTTGATGCCAAAAGTTGTATAAATGGTGTGGGAGCAATGACAACCTGACTAGTGGAGCTGAATCTAAAGTGCCAACTGGCATTTGTTCGCGTGATGTGGAATTAAATAGCGATGTCAAAATCCAATACAGTTCTGAGGAAGGGTCACTGAACTTGAAATGTTAATTTTGATTCCTCTCCACAGATACTGCCAGACTTGGAGAGCTTTTCCAGCAACTTCTGTTTGTGTTTTGGACTTCCAGCATCAGCAGCTCTTTTGGTTTTTATTTATGTCAAATTCCAAAATGAGCTATGTGTCATCAGTTTAAGAGTTGCTGAGAGTAGAGGTTGTCCAATTAGAGGACCTGAAGAAGATGCAAAATGTATCATGCAGTGAAACTGCAACTGATGACAGTTACTGATTGTGCTCATGGTGTACCTACATGAGCAATACAATCCACCTAACCACCTAGTCCATGTCTTATTGAGAAATATATTTCCAGTTCTAGTAATATTGCAACAGTGCCCTGCAGAATGGTCGCATGCAAATGTTGTCTCACTCTTTAGAAAGGATGGAGAAAGAAAATGGGGAACTACAGACCCTTTCACTTGATTCCAATAATAGGGCAAATGCTCAAATAGTTAAATACCACAATATGTTTTAGAGGATGTGATAAGTATATATTTAGGACAAAATTGTTTGGTGAGACAGTGTCAACACAGATGTATGCAGTGGAAAATATGATTGATAAATCTGATAGAAGTTTTTGAGAATGTTACTAGCAAAGGGAGAACCAATGTATGTATTGTATTTGAATTTTCAGAAAACGTCTGATCAAGTCCCATGCAGGAGGTTAGTAATCCAAGTTACAGTGTGAGGGACTGGGATTAATTTGATAGCATGGATGGTTTAAGAAGCAATTATTTGGGGAATCATTATTTAATCTCCAAGAGAAGTTTGATGATAAGTTCCCTTTATAATAGGCAATAGCCTGCCCACCTGGAATGCATCACCTGAACTGCTCCAGAGATGTTTTATTTTGCCCCTTTTCCATGGATACGTTTGCAGTTGGGTGGCCTTGAAGAAGGAGAATGAGGTTACCATCAGTGCTCTCAATGCTTTTAGAGAGAGGCACCGTGGGGGATACTGTGCTTTATTTCCCCCTCTGATGCCATTTTGATTTATTCCCTTCCTGCACTCCCTAACCCACAACCTTACCTTTGATGGTTTGCATTGTTCATAATCGGCTTTGCTTGTAAATATTCAATACAGGTGTTTTTTAATAGTGGTGGTCAGGAATTCATACCTCCACCACCATGGGTTTGAGTGGCTGGTGCAGGGGAGGGGTGTGGCCACACAGTGACCAGAGTAAGGGACATGCTGGGTGAAAGAGGCCTGGGCTGGAAGTTGCCACAGGAATCAGCAAGCATGGCAGTAACTCACAAATGATGTCATTCATTGACTGAAAATGATAGTGCTTTGACCTGTTGCTGTGCACCAGGAGTTTTAGGTGTGCAGTGGAATCCTGTCTGCTTGTCCTGCTGCTCTGATGGAATTTCACATCGGCCCAAGGTCTTGAAGGTCCCTTCCGAAATATCTGAGTTGTCTCCTGAATATGTACATTTTGTCTTTCTGCCTAATGAAAATACTTTTATGTCCTCCTCCCAGACATGCCTTGGCATGCTTATTTGCCCCTGAGCGGTGGGGATTCCTATTGGAGGGCTCTTTATGTGGGTGTTCTTCGGTTGTTACACACAACAGTCCCTTACAATATAGGTTTTGGTAGTTCACAGACTCCAAACCCAACCATTCATTTTGTAGTGTTGTGGAGTCTGTGGACCATGTATATATTATTTGTGGGTGATTACACCACCTTTTTAGTCATTTGACAAACCTTTTGTTGTGGCTTTGGGTGCACTTCAGCCTACACTCCTGATCCTGGTCATCAGTGTGTAATGGTGTGGGCAAGTGGGAAGATCTCCTTATGGATCTACTCCTGGACCTGGTGAGGTTAGCTATAAACAGTTACAGGCAGCAGGCTGTGGAAGAATTCATATCAGGAGGACTGTCTGCGCCTCTTCCATAGCTACATTTACGCCCAAGTGTGCTTGGACAGGGAGCATAAGGAGTCCAACAACACTCTCAGTGACTTTAGAGAGATGTAGGATTTGCAGGGAGTACAGTGCTTATCTCCCCTTCCAGTTTCATTTGATTTAGCCCTGTCTTGCTGTCCCTACCTCTTTTTCACATTTGGTGATCTGCACAATCTCAGAACAAAAGGCTACTATTTAGGGTTGAGATGAGAAGGAATTTATTTACTCAGGGTTTTGAATTCTCTACACTAGACAACTAGAAACGTAATTACTGAGAATATCTAAGACACATTTCAATTATTAATGACAACAAAGGATATGCAGATAGAGCAGGAATATGGTGTTGAGGAGATTATCAGATATGATCTAGAATGGCAGAGCAAGTTTGAGGAGCTGAATGGTCTATTCATGCTCTTCCATTTCTAAGAATTTAATTGTGTTAATAGATGAACAAACGTTATGATTTAGCAATGGAACAAGTTGTGTGTGAAGATATTTCTGGATATCTATAGAACTGACTATCTTGGGCTGGGACTAGCCTGTGTATGCTGTGTGGCTTATTTTGTTGTTTAACAACAAATGATGTTCCTTTCTATTTGAGCATTCTGAGTTGTTCATTGATTACTGAAAGCCAGAATGCAGGCTCAACAAACAATTTGAAAGGCAAATGTTATGTTATCACAGGAGTATTTGAATATAGGAACAAAAAAGTCTTGCTTTAATTGTATAGAACACAGGTGAGAGTCCACCTGGAGTATTTTGTGCAGCCCTGATCCTTTTGCCTGAGAAAGGATATACTTGCCAGAGAAAGAGTTCAACAGAAGTTCACCAGACTGATTCCTGGAACGATGGGAAGATCCTATCAGGACAAATTGAGGAGACTCAACCTGTACTCTCTGGATTTCAGGAGAATGGGAGGAAATCTTACAGATACATGGATAGGAGCAGAATGAATGTTTTCCACTGAGAGGGGAAATTTAGAACCAAGTTACACAATTTCAGAATGAAGGGACTGAAATGAGGAGGGATTTGTTCGTTCAGGGTGTTGAATTCTCTGCACTAGAGGACTGAAGCTCAATCACTGAGCATGTCTAAGACAGATCAATAGATTTCCAGTTATTAATGACAAAAAGGGATATGCAGATAGAGCAGGAATATAGTATTGAGAAGATGATCAGTTATGATCTAGAATGGCAGAACAATTTTGAGGCGCTGAATTATCTACTCGTTCTTATGTTTCTAAGAATTCAATAGTATTTCTAACATTATAGATTTTCCCACATCATCTGTCAAAGTAACTACATAGATAATGGACTGAGAAGGTCATCTTAAATAAATGCTAGATATTGACATAATCCAAGCCATTTGTCTGACAGTATGGAAAATTTGAATGTGTCAGCTGTAATAGAACAAGGAAACTTTTTAATACACAATTTCTTAATGAAATCTGTTTGATACATATAACACGTGGACAGCATCATAGAAGCAGGAACATGTGCAGCATGGAACTGAAACATAGATGTGACCATGGGGGTAAACCTGGTCTCTGGCTCAGCTGATAATAATAGTGTGAGCGAACTTATCTGTAGATAGGATTCTATTGGGATTCCTGCGCAGTCTCAGTCAGCTGAAAGATGTACAGCATGAAAACAGACCCTTTGGTCCAACTGATCCATGCCAACAAGATATCCTAACCTAATCTAGTCCCATTTGCCAGCATCTGGCCCATATCCCTCCAAACTCTTCCTATTTATATACCCATCCAGATACCTGTTAAATGCTGTAATTGTACCAGCTTTCACCACTTCCTCTGGTAGCTCATTCCACACACGCACCACCCTCTGCATGAAAAAGTTGCCCGTTAGATTCCTTTTATATCTTTCCCCTCTCACCTGAAACATATGCCCTCTAGTTCTGGACTCCCCCACCCCAGGGAAAAGACCTTGTCTATTTATTCTATTCATGCCCCTTATGATTTTATAAACCTGTATAAGGTCACCCCTCAGCCTCTCACGCTGAAGGGAAAGCACCTTCAGCCTCTCCCTTTAGCTCAAATCCTCCAACCATGGCAACATCCTTGTAACTCTTTTCTGAACCCTTTCAAGTTTCATCATATCCTTCCAATTGAAAGGAGACCAGAAATGCATGCAATATTCCAAAAGTGGCCTAACCAATATCCTTTACAGCAATAACATGACCTCCCAACTCCTATACTCAATGCTCTGACCAATAAGGGAAAGTATACCAAACGCCAAATCCTATCTACCTGCAAGTCTACTTTCAAGGAACTACGAACCTGTACTCTATGTTCAGCAACACTCCCGAGGACCTTCCCATTAAGTGTATAAGTCGTGCTAAGACTTGCTTTTCCAAAATACGCAACTTCATATTTATCTAAATTAAACTCCATCTGCTACTCCTCTGCCCATTGGCCTGTCTGATTAAGGTGCAGTTGTACTCTGAGGTAACCTTCTTCACTGTCCACTACTCCTCCAATTTTGGTGTCATCTGCAAATTACTAACTATACCTCCTCTATTCATACCCAAATCATTTACATAAATGACAAAAAACAGTGGACGCAACACTAATCCTTGTGGCACACCAGTGGTCACAGGCCTCCAGTCTGAAAAGCAACCCTCCACCATTACCCTCTGTCTTCTACCTTTGAGCGAGCTCTGTATCCAAATGGTAGTTCTCCCTGTATTCCATGCGATCTAACCTTGCTAACCAATCTCCCATGAGGGACCTTGTTGAACACCTTACTGAAGTTCATACAGTTCTGATGAAGGACTAAGGGAGAAAATGCGGGAAAATCTCAGCAGGTCTGGCAGATCTGTAAGGCGAGAAAAGAGCTGATGTTTCGAGTCTAACTGACCCTTTGTCAAAGCTTTTTGCTTTTATCTGATGAAGGGCTTTTGCCAGAAATGTTGATTTTCCTGCTCCTTAGATGCTGCCTGACCGGCTGTGCTTTTCCAGCACCACTCTAATGTAGACTCTGATTTCCAGCATCTGCAGTCCTCACTTTTGCCTAGTCCATATAGGTCACGCCCACTGCTCTGCCCTCTTCAATCCTTTGGTCAATTCTCAAGGATCAGGAGGAGGTTTGAGGCTGAGGGTTGGGGAGGGAGTGTTCTGAAGTGTCTTTTTTTTGTATCCACAGGGTCACTTTGCCATGGTGTCAATGGAATGATCATAGTATTCCTTGTGTATTCAGCATGCTTTCTCCTCCATTACAATAGTCTCATCTGATACTTCGGGTATGTTTTCGTAGGAGTAAAGCCCTTTGATGAAAATTTAAATCAAGGCAAGTACTAAGTTAACTCTCTTCATATCTGCCAAGATGTTGTTTCACAGCATTACAAGATGCTTGAACAAGGACAGAGAAGTCCGTTGGTTACCAATCTGATAAATGAAAATATAAATTGAGTGGTAGGTACAGATTTAGTTTTCGCTTCAAAGTAGCATCATGTAAATATCTGAATGAAACAAAGAATTGTAGGGATATGGGAAAACAGAGGAGATTAGACCTGACTGCACTAATTAAAGCAGACTCAATATGGCGAAAATCATTTTCTCTGCATCTCATGGTTAGATGAGGTTATGCTTCTGATTTTGCTTTGGGACTGGCTGGACCTATCAATTTCAGACAAATGAAGGAAATCATTAATTTCAGCTGCTGTCTTTGCCTGTGCAGATTTTTCCAATCAAAATAGGGCACTTTTGGAGGCCACTTGATGTTGTTCTTACAATATTTCTAAAACAACCCCCCTGCTGTCTGAATCACAGGTCTGTGTATGATTGGAGCCAATGTACATATCTATAATCAGGTCTAGTGGGGTTTGTCTATCTGTATTGGAGACAGGTTTAGAAGATGATGATTGGGGTAGGAGAGAAAGGGGAGACAGGGGCTTGAGTTTTGTTCCTAATTGGATCTAGAGTTAGTTAACAGTTGCTGTTAGCGAGTCATATGTCTGTGATTATAAGTGGAATATCAAGGGATGCTTCTAAATAATGGATGGACTCACAGGTGATCATGGGTGGAACCTAATTCAAGGCCAAGGAAAACTTTAAGTTCTTTGTAAGGCCTGCTTAATGAGAAAAAAAAACATTTTTAACAAAAGTCAATAACACTTAGAAATGAAGGTACTGGTTGTACTAGATCTTCATTTTGAAGTATACAAGACCACCTGCACTTCATCCGACCTGATCTATTGCATCCATGGCTGCCAATATGGTCTCCTCTATATCGAGGAGACCAAACACAGACTCAGGGGTCAATTCACGAAGCAACTGCGCTCTGCATGTATCAACCACCCAACTTTCCAGTTGCCATCCATTGTAATTCCCTCTCCTTCTCCCTCTCCTCTGGTGTTATATCCATCCTTGGCCTCTTCCACTGTCAGAGTGAGCCCAAACGTAAACTGGAGGACCAACACCTGATATTTTGTCTATGGAGCTTACAGCCCAGAGACCTCAATATTGACTTTACCAGCTTCAAAATTCCTCCACCCCTAGCCTTATCCCATGTCTACCTCTCCCCCCCCCTTTGCCTCCATGAACTGACCTTATTTGTCTAATGTCCTACTCACCTATCCACTCCACCCTTCCCACTGATCAATCACAGTAACATCCACCTAGCACCATCCTACCTACCCTTCCACCAGCTCATGCTCACCCCCCGCCATCATCTACATCTGACCTCTCCTCCCCCTCCTCAGTTCTGATAAAGGGTTTTGGCCTGAAACATTGAGTTTTCTACTCCTTGGATGCTGTCTGACCTGCTGTGCTTTTCCAGCCTCACAGCTATTGACCCTGCTCCCTTCCTGTTTTAGTCATGCTAATTTATCAATTATTCAGGATAATGTTAAAGGCATGTGGGAGGGAAATTGGATTGATGGGGCATGTCGTAATATTGCTTTGATTCAAGATAAGACAGGCAATTCACCTTTAAGACAGTTACACAACAGTACAACATGTGACACTCTGTTATGAAGGCCCTCTCTAACAGTCAGTCATTCACTCTTTGTGCAATGGGGTCAGTGTAGTATGTTCAAACAATTACACATATAAAGTGTAATAGTCAATAAGTACAGAACAGATTATGTATAAATCTCAAATATTATAGCAATCTAAATGGCTAGTGTTGTTAACAAACGACAAGGCAGCAATCTCAACAAGAAACAGTCTTTCTGGTATATAATAGATGGATTAATAAATCGGGAAGGGTTCAGACCACATCATACTGGCAGTGACGTTTGACCTAAAAAGCTACATCAGAAATAAATAATTCTCCTTTCTAAAAGCTCCTGCACCAGTTCCATATCCAATGATTCTTGGACACATGGAGTAAGTCATTTATATCAGTTCTTGTCTTTGCTGTACATCTTTTCTGACAAAAGAAAATCTGGACAAAATTAAAATGTTATTCTGTGGTCAGACTGATAAGTCTGAGTTAGAACCATCTACACAGCCGAATCCGTTAACTTGTCACAGTTCGCAAATAGGTTTTGCACCCATATTAAATCTATTTCACTTTTATGCTTCAAAAGTAACAACATAAATTATTTTGAAGTCAGATTAATACCACTGACAAAGTAACTTGCCAATTATTAATCTGTGTTCTGCAGGCAGCATTGCCTCACTGCTTAAGGGATTTTTTAAAAATTACTACAGCGTATAACTTATGAATGGGTTCTTGGTTTTAGTGTAAAAATGCCAGGGATCTATCAAACCTTAACATTGCATTGTATAAAATTCTAACTTTAAAAACTGAGAATATTTACATCAGCTGTGGTTAACTTGAACAGTCGGTTATTTCCAGTTTTACGTTCCACTTTCTATTGAGTACATTAAGACAGCACCGGTGGGAAGGCTGGTTTATAGCATCAGACAAAATGGACACAAGTCAGATAAAGGTGATATGACTGCCATTGTTTAATTTTTTTCAGGTTTTAAGAGGAAGTTACATTGTAGTGGCAATGTGAAAATTATGTGCAATTAACAGCCTGCCTAATGATGACCATGTAACCATTGTGTATTGTCATTAAAAATACACCTGGATCACTAATGTCCTTTATGGAAGGAAATCTACCATTCTTGTCTGGTTTACATGTGACTCCAGATGCACAACAACATAGCTAACTCTTAACTAACCTCCAAAATGGTACATTAAGTTTTACCAAACTGCAACAATGTCGAAATACAGGAATAAACTCTGCACCCCACCACCACCCTTCTCCAGAAAAATTCGAGATAAGCAATAAATACTGGTCTGGCTAGCAATTCTCACATCCCATGAATTAATTTTAAGAAGTCAGACCAATATCAGCTCATCATGGCACTTTATTCTACCTCTTAACAAGTCACTATATTATAAATTCACAATGGTGTTACTTATAGAGTATAACTTTTAAACAGTCATTCAGATGTCTAATAAGAAAACAGATCTTGGTAAAGATAGATATGTAAAGCAAATCAATAATAAACCTTCAAACTAATTTACTTACTGGAGATTATCACTTATCATGACTAACATCTGATCCCCATCTGAAATGATGGGCTGGCTTTGTTGATACAGGTCAGAAGGTTCACTCGCTCTCTTTTTCCATCACATCCTATGATCGTGTATAATATACCTAACACAGTTGTGCTGGCAATCTAACATTGTCCTGCCAAGTTTTTGAGATTATAAAAGGTGAGTAGACACCAAAACTAGAAGCATGTCCACCATTTGGAAAGAAACAAGTGACAAGGTTTTTGGTCTATCAAAGAAGAAATTGACTGATAGTTAATGGTTTGCATCCCATTTAGCAGTAGACTTGGGAACAACTTGGGAGTGATTTACAGCAGGTAGAAGGAGACAACACAGAGACGGGAATATTAATGACTAACCGGATCGTGACTGGATGTGGCAAGAGTGTGCAATGTTTGAAGTATTATTAGGCTTCATTCAGTCACTGTTTTTATGCTAACAAATTAGAAGAGAATGTGAGGGAATGAAGCTGAGAGACTGGGATATATATTCTGGAAGGCGAAGACTCGTCCCAAGGAATCAGAGCTTACTGTGCCTAGGGAAATTGGGTAGTTTAAAGGAATCTCCTCCAATGACAAATCGAAGAAGAGAAAGAGAGAGAGAAGAAGCTAATTTATCAAGGGCAACTTGATCTGCTGCCTCTGGACAGGTTTCATCTACAGTCAAGGAATGGGTAGCAGTTGTGATCCAGGGACTTGTAGTACAGGGATGTACCACTTGAAGTCTAGGAACAGGTACTACTTGCTGTCCAGGGACAAGTACCACCTGCCAGCTAGGAACAGGTACTACTTGAGATCCAGGACCGCATGCAGTTCAAGAACAGGTACCATTTGCGGTCTAGGGACATGTTCCACTTTCCATCGAGGAACTGGTACAATCTACAATCCAGGAACAGGCAACACCTCCGGTTCAGGAACAGACCGAGTGCCTGCAATCCAGGGACTGGTGCAGCCAATGGCAATTCAGAGCAGTTCCCATGAGTTAAGACACCTTATCGATCAATTTAAATCTAAACCAAGACAACATTCGTGAAACACAAGTGAATCCAGAACAGCAAATAGACCCAAGACCAAACTTTCATGCAGAATCTCAGGAATATATCTCAAAACGAAGAAGCCTTTACCACTGAACCCATGTGCATTTAAAATGTTATTTTTTCAATTCTCTCATTTTTTTACCATTGAATGACACATCCCTAACTGCCAGTTGGGCTCAAGATAGGCTGTCTACCCTGATGCTCCATGGCCTGGTGCCTGAGTTTCATGAACTCTCTGTAATGGTGAGATTTTCCTGAATTCTGGCAGGAATCTGATCTGCCACCACAGCATTCAGTTGTATCGATGTCAGGAATACTCGATATGGTGACAGTTGCTTCTCTTCCCCTGTCCTGAGGCCTCTGTGCCCCTCTCAGCTTTCCCAGGAAGAACCAACCCATTGATGTAACTCTAGCTCACATCTCATCTCTCACCATCAGTCTGGGCAGTTGGGAAACCCAGGGTGTAAACCCAACAGCCCCATCAATGTGCTGCTGGCTATTGCCCCTCATGACAGTCAGCAGTCTCTTGCTAGAGGAGGCTACATGTCCTGAATTATGGGTGATCAGAGTTCATGGTTTGAATGGTTTTGTCTATCTCCACATGCCTGGGTATGCACTAATTGTGTGGAATCTCTGCCACATCTCCACATACTTCAGGTTGTATGTCCTATATCTCCCAACTGACAGAAAACTGTAGATGCTTACCATCAGCCTGGACTCAGCATCCAGGACTCGCCAACAGTCTTTCAGGCTAGAGTCCTGCACTGTCAGTCTTTGATTGCTGGTTTTTTTGACTGTGCTGTGCCCGCTCCTGCGTGTGGTTCTCTCATCATGTCTCCCCTCCTTCTCTTCAGAGATTAAGCTGAGTCCCTTTTGACTGGTGCCTACAGTTGCCATGGTTCACCTACAGGGGTACAAACAAAAATTGTGAAGCACACTATCATCATTTGAGCTTACTTCTGAGAAACAAACTTCTTATACTTGCATGCACACACAAGCACAAACACATACACGAACACATAGACAGATATGTACACAGACAGACGCACAAAAAAAAGCATACACACAAACATACACACATATACATATATACAGTTATATATATACAATACATTCACATTGACACACATAGGCACACACACAGATTTACACACATGCAACATATACAAACACGCACATAGATACATATGTTCTTAGACAGAGATATAAATACACATAAACACATACATATATACACATAGGCAGACACACTCATGCAGATATACACACATATGCTACACCCACACACACACACAACTCATTATGGAAAATTCTAAACAGGGCATACCTCTCAGCCTATTTAAAATTGTGACACATTCCTCACTAAATTCTACACACTGCCAAAGTGAAACACCTTTTCATGCCTCCATTCCCAATTTTCCCTGACCCTCATCAGTGTCATCTCTGCAAGAGAGCTGCGGACTGTTGTAATCTCGCCACCCCAGAGCTGTCCCTCAGTGTCTCCATGGTCATTGGTCCTATACCATTTCAAAAAGCTCTTCTTCTGTGAAAGTTAGAACAGTCAGATTGAATGCATCTCCTCTTGTCTCCGACCTGTCACAGATATTATGTGCCTCTTCTCTTTCAAAGAAGCAGGCATGTTATCAACAGTCAACTCTATGGTTGTATGAGTGCCCGGCCTCTATACTGGCAGACTCTGGCACTTCACGATGATCCTGCAAATAACTAACTAAAGCCTTGGACTTTAGAATACCCTTCAGAATCCCTTGATGCCATGTGCTGGGGCACATCTATTTCATGCTACCTTCCCCAAGTGGCATAAAATCTTAGCAAACCTACACCTGACACAGTTCCCATATTTTCTGAAGCCTTCTCCTTTAAAAGCAAGCTAATGGTATGCTTTCAGTATTCTTAAAGAATATAAGCTGTTACCAAGCCTACAGTCCCCCTTGTGTGAATATGTCAGGTGGTATTTTGACTTGATTACAAAATGTGAAACAACTCCAAGTGACATTAAAAGCATTTTCAGTGCTAAATGCTAAAATGAAATTGACATGTATGGACAGTGTAGTAGCAAAATGTAGAGGATTATGGCTGCATTTTTCATGCCTGTTCAGTGATGCAGCACCAGGTTCAATGTATAAGGCTCATTATAGCATGTATACTATAGCTGTACATTCACTCTGAGTTATCAACATGTGAACAATATCACCCCCTTGGTGCATTTCCTCAGGTAAAAGAGCAGCATCTTGATTTCTCCCATCATCTATGGAAGCTGTCATCTCCTGCTGTGCCTGTGCACCTTGGTATATATAGCATTTCCTTTACTTAAAGATTACTGCACCCCTCTGTTGAACTTCTTCCAGCAGAACTTCTGAATTTTCAGCAACAACACAGGATGATATTATTTATTAACTTTGATGACCTTTCACTCCAGAGCTTTGTAGATTTGGTGTGATGATATGAATGCATGTTGTATCTGGACAATTACTTGTTATATTAAAAGAGTGAGTGCCACATCAAGCACCATGCAATATGCCCTGTTTGAACTCAGATCCTATAAAGATTTATTATGAGAATGCTAATTTGTAAAATCAATTTTGTGTTTTATTCTACCTTTAGTAAGATTCCCTTTGCCCCCAACGTTTAATTAAGGGTCATAGCTGTGAAGTTCCCCAATTGAATCACATCAAACCAAGTTCCACTTTTAAGTATCTGAATGTCATTGAATCATAGAATCCCTACAGTGTAGAAACAGGACATTTGGCCCAGTAAGTTGACACCAATGCTTAGAAGAGCAACCCATCCCTGTAACCTTGCATTTCCCATAGCTAATCTACCTAGCCTGGACATTCCTGGATACTAAGGGCAATTTAGTATCGCCAATCCACCTGGCCTGCATATCTTTGGACTGTTGGAGGAAACTAGAGCACCCAGACGAACCCATGCAGACATGTGGAGAATGTGCAAACTCATTCAGACAGTGGCCCGAAGCCGTAATCAAACCCAGGTCTCTGGTGCTGTGAGGCAGCAGTGCTGATCACTGAGTCAACATGCCACATAAATGTGCATATTTAAAATTTGTTGCGCTGCTCAAATATGACTTTGGAAATATTTAGCCTTTTGATTGCTAACTGACAGGGTTAACATATATATCTTGATCAGGACATTGATATATTAAACACTGAGTCAAAGAAATTCATTACATTAGCTGTTGAAGAAATTGTGGCCAGTGTGGGATTGAGGGCTCACACTGCCTGTACACTTCGCTATTCCTATTATGAGATCAGTGTACAATTCCTTGAAGTCGCTTTGTGCTGAACGTGCAATGTACTCAGATAGTAAGGGCTGCAGCAAGAAGGAAGAGCTGATGGAGTGAGTGAAATACAGTTATCCATAGTAACTGAAGTAGAACATACAGCCCATCGAGTTTGCTCTACCATTCAATGAGATCATGGCCAATTTGATAATCCTGAACTCATCTTTCCTGTCTTTTTTCCATAATCCTTACTAATTGAAATCTGTCTCAGTGAGTCTTGAATATACTTAATGACCTAGACTCAAAAGTTCTCTGTAATAAAGAATCCCATAAGTTCACACCCCTCTGAAAGAAGAAATTTCTCTTCATCTCTGTCATAAATGTGCAACCCCTTACACTGGGATTATATCCTTTGATCCTAGGCTCTCCCACAAGAGGAAAAAACCACTCCCCATATACCTGGCAGGTCCCTAAGAAACTTGTATGATTCAGTATGGGCACATCTCATTCTTCTAAATTCCAATGAGTGATACACACTAAGTTTCATCTTTACACGTCAGTGATATTATTCTGATGCCATTTTGTGTATCATTAATACAGTATGATTTAGTATGGTATACATGGAATAAAAAGATGTTTTTTTGGTGAACCATTATATGATGTCCACCTACTGGGTAATGGAATTTGACATACCTGCATTTTCACAGCTCAGTCATGTAATATAAGCTCATTAAATCCTTGACCACCAATTGAAATTAAATAGTATGAGAACACAAAAAAGGCACAACTCTTGCAATAAGTTAGAAATTGTGCAGTTAGGCTTTGGGATGACGTCCAGTTTGCTGGGCTGAAGTTCAAAGTAAGGAATTGAAATGTAACAGGAAGGGTGATAGTGTGTCAAAGATGGTTGGGGGCAGCAGAAGAGAGAGAGAGAGAGAGAAAGAGAGAGAGAAAGAAAGAGAGAGAGACAGAGAGAGAGAAATGGAACAATGGTGGCTCAAAATAATTTGCGGTGCTAGGTAGAGCTGTGAAAGGTTCGGTGAGGCCCATCTCAATGCTGAGATCAACTTGCTGCATTTTGTTCACTCCTCTCAACACAATGCTAAATTAATTCAAAAAAAGAGTACATCATTTTGGCCCTGTATGGTCTGGTTATCAGTCAACTTACAACTTGCAGTTAAAGCATAAAGAGTAAAATAAATGAATGGGACATCTTATAACTGAGAAAAAGTATTGGGATGGTGTTTCTCTTTCTTCCATGCTTCGTGGTTGATCACAATAATATCTAGTTTTTTGAAGGGTGGTTTAAACATTTTGAGTGGCTTGACTTTAAAGGATAGACAGAAGCAGGCATTCTGATAAGTTTAAATAAAAAGGAAATCATGTTTATTTTTCACAGCACCTGAAAGCAATGAAATTCTCAATTCCTCAAAGACACAAATATATAAGAAAAGATGAGTTCTCGATAAGATATGTGCATTTACATTATTGACAGTGGACCCAAAAAGGAATCACATCTCCTTTTAATTAACTCTTTAAAACTAAAATGTTGCAGGCCTGAAGAGTTTCTCTTTCCTGGTCTTTTGAAGATAACTAGAGATTAGAAGTTCCTGAGTTTTCATATGAAATTGTGGCTGAGCTTCTGTAGAGAAGTATTGCCTTGTAGTTGAAAATATATTAGCCCCCTCACAACCGCTGCTCGATGCCTGAGTTAACTTGATTTAGCTAGGGACTCGTCCTTCTTGATTGATGTGTGATGATGATTCCTCCGCCCTATATGGTCCCACACTGTCTTCATTTGACTTGTGTTTGGAATACTAAGATGTGTTATCTCAAGTTATTTTTGATCATCTGGCCAAAGAATGAACACTTCCATTGTCCACACAAATGAGTTGCGGTTAGAAGCCATTGCTACACAATGATAGATGACTGCCGCACTGTCACACTTGTTTGTGATAAAAATTGTTTCTTCACAACTTTTTGTTAGGATTTGAATATACAGACAGCAAGGCCAGAAATACACAATTTCTTTGACTATGTGTGAGAGCTGCCTCATGCTCCCACGAGGAGGTTGAACAGTTCATCCACTTTACCAACACTTTCCATCCCGACCTCAAATTTACCTGGACCATCTCAGACTCCTCCCTCCCCTTCCTCGACCTCTCCATTTCTATCTCGGACAACCGATTCAACACGGACATTTACTATAAACTGACCGACTCCCACAGCTACCTAGACTACACCTCCTCCCACCCTGCCCCCTGTAAAAACACCATCCCATATTCCCAATTCCTTCGTCTCCGCCGCATCTGCTCCCAGGAGGACCAGTTCCAATACCGAACAACCCAGATGGCCTCCTTCTTCAAAGACCGCAATTTCCCCCCCCGAAACGTGATCGAGGATGCTCTCCACCGCATCTCCTCCACTTCCCGCTCCTCCGCCCTTGAGCCCTGCCCCTCCAATCGCCACCAGGACAGAACAGCACTGGTCCTCACCTACCACCCCACCAACCTCCATATACATCATATTATCTGTCGTCATTTCCGCCACCTCCAAACGGACCCCACCACCAGGGATATATTTCCCTCCCCTCCCCTATTAGCGTTCCGAAAAGACCACTCCCTCCATAACTCCCTTGTCAGGTCCATACCCCCCACCAACCCAACCTGCACTCCTGGCACCTTCCCCTGCAACCACAAGAAATGCAAAACTTGCACCCACACCTCCCCCTTTACTTCCCTCCAAGGCCCCAAGGGATCCTTCCATATCCGCCACAAATTCACGTGCACCTCCACACACATCATTTACTGCATCCGCTGCACCCGATGTGGCCTCCTCTATATTGGGGAGACAGGCCGCCTACTTGCGGAACGTTTCAGAGAACACCTCCGGGACACCCGGACTAACCAATCCAACCACCCCGTGGTTCAACACTTCAATTCCCCCTCCCACTCCACCAAGGACATGCAGGTCCTTGTACTCCTCCATCGCCAGACCATAGCAACATGATGGCTGGAGGAAGAGCACCTCATCTTCCGCCTAGGAACCCTCCAACCACAAGGAATGAACTCAGGTTTCTCCGCATTTCCCCTCCCCCCACCTTGTCTCAGTCCCAACCCTCAAACTCAGCACCACCTTCCTAACCTGCAATCTTCTTCCTGACCTCTCCGCCCCCACCCCCACTCCGGCCTATCGCCCTCACCTTAACCTCCTTCCACCTATCGCATTTCCAATGCCCCTCCCCCAAGTTCCTCCTCCCTACCTTTTATCTTAGCCTGCTTGGCACACTCTCCTCATTCCTGAAGAAGGGCTCATGACCAAAACGTCAATTCTCCTGCTCCTTAGATGCTGCCTGACCTGCTGTGCTTTTCCAGCAACACATTTTCAGGTATGTGTGAGAGGCATTGAGTTTGAATACGGTTTCTCACTTGTCTCACCAAATCTGGCCCATTAATTGGCATTTAAGCTCTCACATTAAGTAGCACATCCAATTTCCACCCAATCTTGCAACACTGTGAGAAACTGGCTAGAAATCCTATCTCTGGCACAACTGCTATCTCTAAAAGCCCATTGTACACTTGGACCAATCCTGTCAATGGAGAGGTATCCTGCACGGTTTCTGATTTGTGCCCTGGATATGACAGGGGGTAATCAGCACCCTTTTTCATGAGCATAAACCTGGTGCTCCTGCTGGATGAGGTAGTGCAGATGCAAGATATTCTGTCCCCTCAGTACCAGTCATGGAGAACACAACATCTGACCCTGATAGCCTGGTCCTTGATTGCCACTTAGGCTGAGGCAGTCTAAGATGTTTTAAGGAATGCTCACCAGTTGGACTTCACCAGTTTCTTCATCCCCCCTCCCCCCACCTTGTCTCAGCCGGATCCTTCCAGCCCGGCACCGCCTTCCTGACCTGCAGTCTTCTTCTTGACCTCTCCGCCTCCACCCTACTCCGACCTATCACCCTCACCTTGACCTCTTTCCACCTATCACATTTCCAACTCCCCTCCTCCAAGTCCCTCCTCCCTACCTTTTATCTTCTCCTGCTGAACACTCTCTGCTCATTCCTGAAGAAGGGCCTGTGCCCGAAACGTCGAATCTCCTGTTCCCTGGATGCTGCCTGACCTGCTGTGCTGTTCCAGCAATAAAGTTTCAACTTTGATCTCCAGCATCTGCAGACCTCACTTTCTCCTTAAGGAATGCTCAACATAGTAGGAAGGAGGTCAATGTTTTTCTCCACTCCACCAGCATAATTGCCACCATGTTCTCTCTGATGCCTCACATTCACCTACCACTAAGGCTCATGTTCTACAGCACCCTCACTTGTTGTCAGTCACCCAAGAACCCTGACACCACTAACTCTGCTTGCCCTTTATGCTGTCTACTCACTTACTTGACACATCTTCCCTTCTGCATCATAAACAACTGTGTCATCCACTTTCATCTCTTCATACCTTTCTTTCTCTCATTCTAGAAAAAAGCCCTTAATGAGAAGAGGATTCTGATTGTGACTGCCCCAAATAGTTGCCATAACTAGCATTGGAGGCTGCCCTTGACTCACTGTACCAGGATCCCCTGAGCAAAGGCTATTCCTCATTGACTGGACTAAGGCTGCTGAAAACTATGACAAGCTTCCTGTGTTTGTCTGTGATAGCTGCACTGCAAGACAGCAGTTATATGATCTGGTATCTCTGGCTGAGGGATCAAAAAGGCAAGGCAAGGAGGCCCAGAGTTAATGAGTGCTGTCACAGCAAAGGAAGAACCCGGAGATGTAACCCAGATATGATCTGGGTGTATATCCCTGAGCCCATAGTGATTGTTGTTGCAGCATTGCAATGATAGTTGCTCGTACCACCAGAGATGCAATGCTGGTGCAGAATGTTCTGTAAGTAGATTGGAGATATGCTATGAGGATTCTTAGAGAGTGCAACCCCCATTAGATGCTAATGTCTGTACTTGTGGGATGTGTGTGTGGTCGTTGCCCATGAAGAGTCCCTGATATGTTAGCAAATGATGTCCAAATTAGAGGTCATTTGGAGCAAGTGACAAGTTGAACTCACCAAGAGCCCACGCTGTTGAGTTTGTCTGATGTCAAGTTTGTACGGGCAGTTTGATAAGATGACAACCCATGTTGGGTTAGGCTGTTAACAAGGCATTTAACAAACAACAACAAGCCACAACTACGAACCATGAGAATTTTGCTACTCTGCTTTGGAAAAGTGAACAAGTTGCTGCAAGAGATGGGTCTCACCGAATCTTTCCCAATTCTACCACTCAACTCTTCATAGCCCATGTGGGTTGGAGCCTGGCAAGATTCCACGCTAAGTCTGACAATTGTATTGAATTTCTCGGCAAGTCACCTTACTTAGTAATTCTCTAAAATCAAGTTAACATGTGGCTGCATAAATCACAAAATAAGATACCTGGCTTTCTGGACTCCATCATAGGTTAAGATGAATTTTCCATGTTCCATGCTGCCTTTTAAAAATTTCCTTCAGGAATTTCATTGAAACCTGTATAATAATGATGGATTGCACCTGAATTGGAAAGTGATTACTATATTGCTGGGGAGACTTGTTAGAGCTGCTCAGGAGAATTTAAAAAAAGTACAGGTGGTTTGGGGATGGGGTGTTGGGAGTGGGAAAGGGTGGGAAACCAAGAGAGGTAGTGAGGAAAGAGATCAGTCTGAGACTGGTACAGTTGGGAAAAGGAGTAAGTCAAACAGTCAGGGCAGGCAGGAACAAAGCAGAGATGAGGTAGGACTGATAAATTAAACTACATTTATTTCAATGCAAGAGACCTAACAGGTAAGGCAGTTGAACTCAGGACACTGTTGGGAACATGGAATTGGGATATCATAGCAATTACAGAGACATAGACCGGGAATGGGCAGGACTGGAAGCTCAATATTCCAGGGCGTAGATACTATAGGAAGGATAGAAGGGCCGGGGGGAGGGGGGGGCAAGAGACGAGGTGGAGTGGCGTTTTTAATCAGGGATTACTGCTGTACTTAGGGAGACTTTTCCTGGGAATATGTCCAGGGAAGTTATTTGGGTGAAACTGAGAAATAAGAAAGGGATGATCACATTACTGGGATTGTACTATAGGCCCCACAATAATCAATGGGAAATTGAGAAACAAATTTGTAAGGAGATCTCAATTATCTGTAAGAATAATAAGGTGGGTAGGGTATATTAGATTCCCTACAGTGTAGAAACAGGCCCTTCCACCCAACCAGTCCACACCGGCCTTCTGAAGAGTAACCCACCCAGACCCATTTGCCTCTGACTAATGCACACTACAGGCAATTTAGCATGGCAATTCACCTGACCTGCACATCTTTGGACTGTGGGAGAAAACCAGAGCACCCGGAGGAAACCCACACAGACACAGGAAGAACGTGCAAACTCCATACAGATAGTCACCCGAGGCTGGAATCAAACCTGGGATCCTGGTGCTGTGAGGCAGCAGTGTTAATCACTGAGCCACCATGCCATTGTTTTTTTTTTCCTTTTTTTTCCCCATCTCTCCCTTCTGCTCAGTCACTCAAAGTCATTTGTTTGAACTCTGCACACAGTTTGGAAGGTTGGCACAGGTTGGAAGGTAGGGGATTTTAACTTTACAAACATAGACTGGGACTGCCATAGTGCTAAGGGTTTAGATGCAGGGAAATTAGTTAAGTGTGTCCAAGAAAGATTTCTGATTCAGTATGCAGATGTACCTACTAGACAAGGTACGAAACTTGACCTACTCTTGGGAAATAAGGCAGAGCAGGTGACTGAGTTGTCAGTGGGGGTGCATTTTGGGGTCAGCGACCATAATTCTATTAGTTTTTAAATAGTGAAGGAAAAGGATAGACTGAATCTAAAAGTTAAAGTTCTAAATTGGAGGAAGGCCAATTTTGATGGTACTGTACAAGAACTTTCAAAAGTTGATTGAGGGCAGATGTTCTTAGGTAAGGGAATGGCTGAAAAATGGGAAACCTTCAAAAATAAAAAACAAGAGTCCAGAGGCAGTATGTTCCTGTTAGAGTGAAGGGCAAGGCTGGTAAGAGCAGGGAATGCTGGATGACTAGAGAAATTGAGGTTTTGGGTAAGAATAAGAAGGAAGCATATGTCTGGGACAGACAGCAGAGATCAAGTGATCCATAAAAGGCAGGAGGAGTATACTTAAAAGGGAAATCAGAACAGCAAAAAGGGGGCATGACATACTTTTGGCAAATAAGATTAAGGAGAATCCAAAGGGATTCTACAAATGCATTAAGGACAAAAGGAAACTGGGGAGAGAAGAAGGCTCCTTAAAGGCCGCCTATGTGTGGAAATATTGGAGATGGGGAGATACTAAATGAGTATTTAGCTGGGGAAGTGATTGCTGGGCCCCTTGCTGAGATATTTCTATCATCAATAGCCACAAATGAGGTGCTGGAAGACTGGAGGTACATAAAGCTGGTGCCACTATTTAAGAAAGGTGGTTAGGAAAAGCCAGGGAACTATGGACGGGTGAGCCCGATATTGGTGATGTGCAAATTGTTGGAGGGAATCCGGAGTGATAGGAGTAGATGAATTTGGAAAGGCAAGGACTGATTAGGGGTCAACATGACTTTGTGTATGGGATATCATGTCTCATTAATTTGATTGTGTTTTTAAAGCAGTAACAAAGAGGATTGATGAGGGCAGAGCAGTGGATGTGATCTATACAAACTTCAGTAAGACGTTCAACAAGGTTCCTCATGGTAGACTAGTTAGCAAGGCTAGAGCACATGGATTACAGGGAGAACTAGTCATCTGGATACAGAACTGGCTCAAAGGTAGAAAACAGAGTGGAGGGTTGCTTTTCAGAATGGAGGTCTGTGATCAGTGGTGTACCACAAGGACTGGTGCTGGTTCCACTGCTTTTCGCCATTTATATAAATGATTTGGATACGAACATAGGAGGTATAGTTAGTAATTTTGCAGACGGCACCAAAATTGGAGGTGTAGTGGACAGCGAAGAAGGTTATGTCAGAGTACAATAGACACTTGATCAGATGGGCCAATGGACCAAGGAGTGGCAAATAGAGTTTAATTTTGATAAATGTGAGGTGCTGCATTTTGGAAAGGCAAATCGCGGCTAGACTTATACACTTAATGGTAAGGTCCTGGGGAGTGTTGCTGAGCAAAGTGACCTTGGAGTGCTGGTTCATAGTTCCTTGAAAGTGGAGACCCAGGTAGATAGGATAGTGAAGAAGGTGTTTGATATGCTTGCCTTTATTAGTCAGTGCATTGAGTATAGGAATTGGTAGGTCATGTTGTAGCTGTAAAGAACATTGGTTCAGCCACTTTTGGAATAATGCATTCAGTTCTGGTCTCCCTGCTACAGGAAGGGTGTTGTGAAACTTGAAAGGATTCAGAAAAGAGTTACAAGGATATTGCCCGGGTTGGAGCATTTGAGCTATAGGGAGAGGCTGAATAGGCTGGGGCTATTTTCCCTGGAGCACAGAGGCTGAGGGTTGATCTTATAAGGTTTGTAAAATCCTGAGGGGCATGGATAGGATAAATAGTGAAGGTCATTTCCCTGGGGTGGTGGCGTCCAAAACTAGAGGACATAGGTTTAAGATGAAAGGGAAAAGATTTAAAAGAGGCAACTTTTTCATGCAGAGGGTGGAACATATATGAAATGAACTCCCAGAGGAAGTGGTGGAGACTGGTGCAACTATAATATTTAAAAAGCATCCAGATGGATATACAAATAGGAAGGGTTTAGAGGGATTTGGGCCACAGCTGGGAAATGGGACTAGATTTATTTAAGATATCTGGTCAGTATGGAAATATTAGACTGCAGCATCCATTTTTGTGCTGTACATAATTATGACTCTATGAGCTTCACAGGGCTGGATTGAACATCATATGCATTAATGGTGTTTAATTTGTAAAAGTCTTGGAATTTGGAATTTGGGAAAAGATAAGCTATGTGCTTCTGTTCATGTTTCTCCCACGTGCAGAATAAAACACACATTTAGGAATCTCTGTATTCAATAATCACCTCATTCCCATAATGTTGGCAAGTCCCTGTTCCTGAGTGTTTAGTAGACGTCCTCAGAAGTAACCTTTTCCCCTTAGTTGTGAACACAGCGAAAAAAATATGAACTGAAACACTAACAGATAACATCAGATAAACAGATAACATCACAGGCATGTTGTCATCAAATAAAAAAGGTTTGGAATGTGAAAGAATCTGCAGTTATGTTGTTTTTGCGAATTTGCCTTACTGAATTTTCATAATGCACTTTTATTCTTAAATGAGATCTGAGTATCACTTCCACGGTCAACATTTTGTGAGCCATTCACAGAGGTAATGGACCATCCATCTCTCAACCGTGCTCACGCAATACACACATATGACTCTTTGACTCTTTAATGTGATAGAAAGCATCTTGCAATACATTGAGCTCAGGGTGAGGAGTGTATGCTTGAAGATCTATCTTCCTGACATTCCTCTCTTGTATATATTTAGTTTGGCTTTGGCCAGAATTATATCTGTGATTTCAGCGCCATATAGTCAACTAAGCATATAATGAACATTATTAAAATCAACATTTCCTGATCAAATAATCAATATATCCGCTGATATAAGTATGCTTGAACACTTTTGAGACTTAAATCATTTGGACCCCTTTTAGACAGCAGAGCACTTGCTTACACTAATAGATTATTACCTTTAAACTTTGTAGTGATTGTGACAAGGTCAGACAGACAGACATTGTAGAATATGAATTCCCTGAATGGGGCTATTAACCTGGTCCAGTCAGAGAGCCCTAGCTCACAGTTAAAAAGGGAAGCGTCAGAGATGTTGACTCTTTGAGAGCTGACTCAGAAGATGCAGTACTAAAATCAATGATTGTTCATGGGCAAATAAAAGGTGATTCGATGATGGGATATTCGCCTCTGTGGAGTTGTTTCATGTTTAATAGCTGAAAATGGACACGATTTTGATTAAGGAGCAGCTTCTGAAATAAAAAAAAAGTTTGGGCGGCACAGTGGCACAGCGGTTAGCACTGCAGCCTCACAGCGCCAGAGACCTGGGTTCAATTCCCGCCTCAGGCGACTCTCTGTGTGGAGTTTGCACATTCTCCCCGTGTCTGCGTGGTTTCCTCCGGGTGCTCTGATTTCCTCCCACAATCCAAAAAAATGTGCAGGTTAGGTGAATTGGCCACGTCAAATTGCCTGTAGTGTTAGGTGAAGGGGTAAATGTAGGGGAATGGGTCTGGGTGGGTTGCGCTTCGGCTGGTCAGTGTGGACTTGTTGGGCCGAAGGGCCTGTTTCCACACTGTAAGTAATCTAATCTAATCAAATAATTCTCTCATATTAGTGGTGAGGAAACTATTGGAGAAGATAGTGAAGTGAAACATTCATCTCCATTTAGAGAGGCAAGGCTTGATCAGAGATAACCAGCATGCCTTTGTCTGAAGAAGGTCATACCTAACAAATCTGTTTGAATTTTTTGAGAAGACAACCAATTGTGTGGAAGAGGGAAGGGTCATTGATGTCATTTATATTGATTTCAGCAAGGCCTATGACAAGATCCCTCATGCAAAACTGATAAAGAAACTGGGATCCAAAGTAATAGGTTCAATTGGAGCTAAAATTTGCTTAGTGACAACAAACAGAAGGTGGTCTTTTAGAAGGTAGATACTGTAACTGGAGGCTGATGTGCAGTGGCACACCACTGTTAGAACCATACAGAACTTTGGTTAGGCCATAGCTGGAGTACTGTGTACAGTTCTGGTCACCACACTATAGGCAGGACATGATTGCACTGGAGAGGATGCAAAGGAAATTCACTAAGATGTTGCCTGAGATGGAGCATTTCAGTTCTGAAGAGAGGGTGGATAAGTTCAAATTGTTTTCTTTGGAGGAGAGAAATTTGAGGAGCCTCTAATAGAGATGTGAAAGATTATGAAGGGTATGGACAGGATGCATAGAGAGCAGCTGTTCCCCTTAGTCAAAGGGTTAATAACAAGGCGGCACAATAATAAAGTGAAAGGCAGGAGGTTTAGAGGAGATTTGAGGTAAAGACATTTTACCAACATGGTGGTGTCTGGAATGCACTGCCTGGGAAGGTGGTTGAGATGAGTAACCTCATAATCTCTGGATGTGTGTTCGAAGTGTCATAATATTCAGGACTACGGGGCTAGTGCTGAAAGGTGGAACTGTTGTATTTTTGGAGGAACAGACTTGATGGCTCAAAAGGCCATATTGCATGTTTCTTTGAAGCTGAGGATCTATTTGTTTTTTCAATTTGATTTAAAACTAACAAATAAAAATTTGCCCAGAAGTTATTTTTGTTTTTACTGAGATGCCATCAGAGACTGTAGTTGTTTAATATCCTTCAATGAGCAGATTGCTTGGTTGAAAAATGTGGTGCTGGAAAAACACAGCAGGCCAGGCAGCATCTGAGGAGCAGCAGAATCGACGTTTTGGGCATAAGTCCTTCTTCAGGAAGATTGCTTGGTTGGGCTGTATCTACATTCACCCTGGATGACAGGTGAATAGGCAGCACCTGGGCTTTGGAATCTGGGCTCATCAACTCTGTCTGCTATTATTTTTATTTTTATTCTTTTCTTTAGTTTTATTTTAAGTTTTTTTCTTTTACTTACCTTCTAGGGGGAACTTGGTTGGGGTGGCATCAATACAAGGTGGAAGGCAGTCAGAGACGGCTTCATTGGGGTCTGGAGCATGGCAATGGCTGTTGGGTCTTGTGCAGGACTCTAGCAGATGGCAGTGAGGCTGCTGGTGCATGTGGAGTAAGATCTTGGTGGATGGCGAGTCTGGAACAGGACTCTGGCAGCTGTGTCGTTGAGGCAACTGCTGAACCAGCGAGCACAGGACTGGGCATCAGCTGCTACATAATTGGAGGCGACATTGGCAAAGTAGGGCTAGTGGCAAAACATGGTACCTGAGGAGTGGTGACTTTGATGTTGGTTGGGACTGGGACTGGAGTTAAAGTGATGGTAAAAGGTTTACGGATTCGCTTTCAACTATATCTTTTTTTTAACTATTCTTATTGAAGTGATGCTGGTTCATGGTGACAGTGGAAGCTTTTCGCCGTATTTAATTACATATTTCAATATAAAATATGCATAATAATAAAAATATTCATTCATTCATTCATATCTGATGCATGTTAAACATTCAGCCCTGATGAACCTGAGGGTTGTTACCCTGTTTTGGCAGTGAAATCATATACTAACAAATACAAAGATAATTGTTTGCTTACACTTTTTTTGGAAGGTTTGTTGATGTTTGAATGTCATTGACAATATTAAAATTTCATACTGTAGTTAATCATCCTTGTTTCGATAAGTTCATAGAATTTTAATTTCTCATTCTGCCCGCTGAATCAAAATTGTGAATGTTTTATTTACTTTCCATTTGTACAGGTTCTAGATTTTCAGCAATTTCAGATCTTCTTTAATCTGCAATGATACTCCGGCCTTTATTAAACAGAGCAATCAAAATTAATGAGTTGTAAAATAATATTGCAAAGACTATTTAGTCTTAGCTCTTTTTCTAAGCAGTGCAAGTTTTCAAATGTATTCTCCTCAGTTAAAACAAAAATTATTTCCTAAATAGTGTATGAAAAATGATGAAAGAACAGGGACTTTGAAATTTTCGCTCTTGATACATAAGTATCATTTGCCCCTGTTCCATAAGCATTTCTACCAGTTAAAAATTGAATTACAAAATAATGGAATAGAAAAGGCAAATTTAACTTATTAAAGGCTGGTTGAAGGTCATAAATAATGAATTTGTGCCATAATCTACAGTTCTAGTGTCAAAATCAAATCCTAAATGTTTTATTCCATGTCAGACCCCACATTAGGGCTCAATTTCAGCTGCGAGCCAGAGTTAGTTGTAAATGTTTTATAAACAAATTCTTGTGGAAAGGTCAACTGCTAACAGTGTGAAATTTCATTTTACAGTTTCATTTGCATAATTACTTGGAGCTCCAGATGCAGCTTCTGATGGCAACAGAGAACAAGTGATGAGAGAGAAACATTGCATGTAAATCAAATTAAAGAAATGAGAGTAATTGAGGCCATATCATGATATGGGAATTCCTCACTTAATGTTGTTTGGCTGAATAATTTTTTGTTTACATGGTTCACCAATTAGTGCACTGCATTCGCTTTAGATTGTTTCTATTTCAGGTTAGCCTCATTTATGTGATTGAACTCATATGCCTGCAGGATGTCCATGTCATGCTTCCAAAAGAACAAACTTTTCCCTACTCCCCCATGCCCCACCATGCCTTTACTACTAGGAGATGAAACCAAAGAATCCCTGCAGTGTGGAAGCAGGCCATTTGGCCCATTGAATCCACACTAGTGCTCCAAAGGGTCCCTGGCACTGTGAGGCAATAGTGTAAACCACTGAGTCACTGCACCATCCAATCATTAATGTTTTGGGGGTAGTCGGGTTGGAGTCAGATGGTAGGAAGGATATTTGCATTTTTAGGGATAGTAAGTTTGTGTTGGAGGTAAGTATGGGGTTAGTCTGGTATTTGGGAGTAGTTGGGTTTTATAGAGAAGCCAGGAACACTTGGGTTTTTTTGAAGTAGTTGGATTGGTTGGGGTGAGTTGGATGAATGGCAGGGCTAATTAGGACATTTGGAGGAACCTGGATTGGTTTAAGGTAGTCAAGTGGTTGATGGGTAACTGGGTTTTGAGGGCAGTCCGGTTTGTTCCAAAACACACACACACAATCTTTTTCCTCTCAAAAAGTGTTATGTTAACAGAAATTAATTTGTATGAAATATGTTGCAGCAGTGATGTAACGTCTCCGTGATTTACTGAAAGGTTCTTTTAGGCCATCAATGAATAAGACCGAAAGACAAAAGAGCAGAAGTCGGTTATTTGGCCCATTGACTCTGTTCGGTCATTCAAAGATATCATAACTGATTTGATAATCTTCAATTCCACTTTCCAGGCTTTTCCCCATAATCCTTGATTCCCTTACTACTTAAAAATCTGTTCATTTGAGCCTTGAATATACTTAATGGTCTAACCTCAATAGCCCTCTACAATAAAGAATTGTACAGATTCATTATTCATTGAAGACAAGAAATCTCCCCTCAGCACAGTCTTAAATGGGCAGCCTTTCCTTTGAGAAAATGCCCTCTGATGCTAGACTCTTCCACAAAGGGAAACAACCTTGTCAGATCTACCCTGTGAAGCCCTCTCTATCAATAAAGTCTCCTCTAATTTCTCTCAACTCCAATCAGTACAGGTATATCCTGCTCAATCTTTCTCAAAACGTAACTGTCTCCATACCAAGAACCAATCTCTCTGGACTCTTTCAAACACAACATGTCTTTCCGAGGATAAGTGGCCCAAAAGTATTAACAGTATTCCACTCTGGTCTGACTTATGCCTTGTATAGTTTTAACAAGTCTGTCCTATTTTTTGTATCCCATGCCTTTTGAAATAAAGGCCAAAATTCCATTACTTTTTTTTTACCTAGTAAATATAGATGCTACTTGTTTGCGATGTATGAATGAGGACCCTTAAAACCTTCTGTGTTGCAGACTTCTACAGTTTTTCTCAATTTAAATAATATTCAGCTCCTCTATCAAAGTATATAACCTCATTTTTCTTCACATTATATTCCATTTGCCATGTTTTCGCTCATTCACTTAATCTGTCTGATTCGCTCTTTATGCTCTTTGCATTATCCTTACCACATGCCTTCCCACAAATTTTTGTGTCACTCATAAACTTGGCTGATAGTAGTCACATTTCTTATCCAAGTCATTAATATATTATATATATTGTAAATGATTGTGGCCCAAGCAATGATCGCTGTGCTGAAAATGCTGCCCTTATCTCAACTACCTGCCTTCTATTCATTAGTCAGTCCTTTATTCATGATAATATATTACCCCCAAAGCCAAGAACTCTTGTTGTATTAAGAAGACTGATCTGCAGTACCGTAATAAATGACAATAGAAAGTTCAAATATACCGTTACCTCCTCAAAGAATTCTAATATTTTGACAGGCATGATTTTTTCTTCTTGAAACCATGTTAACTCTAATGAATCATCTTGTATATTTCAAATTACTCTGTTATTGCATCCTTTATAATTGACTTGACATTTTCCCAATCATAAGCTTTAAGCTAACTGGTCTATAGTAATTTGTTTATTTGTTCTTATAGAGGGAGTTAATAGCCTAGTAATATTGTCATTGGACTGTTAATCTAGAGACCTTGATAATGTTCTGGGGACCTGGGTTTGAATGGTGCCACATCAGATGGTGAAATTTGAATTCAATAAAAAAATCTGCAATTAAGAGTCCTATGATGACCATGAATCCATTGTTGATTGTCAGTAAAAATATCCATCTGTTCACAAATATCTTTTGGGGAAGGAAACTGCCATTCTTACCTGATCTGGCCTCCATGTGACTCTAGACCCATAGCAATTGACATTTAACTGACCTCTGGGCAATAAGTGCTGGCCTGCCCAGCAACACCTTCACTCCATGAATGAGTAAAAAGAAAATCTCCTCCTTTTAAATAATGGTGCTAGATTGGCAGTTTTCAATGCTCTGGGACTTATTCAGCATCTAAGGATTCCTGGAATATTACTTCCAGTATATCCATTATCTCTGTTATTACTTCTGTTAGGATCTGAGGATATTATACATTCGCGTTTAATCCCTAGAAATTTTTTTCAGTGGTTAATTTTATGTTTTTTTTTCTTTTTCCATTATAGACCTTGATTTGTTAATAATTTTGGAATGCTATTAACTGTGTTCTGTTATGAAAATTGATGTAAAGTATTTATTCATCTTATGTGCCATTTCCTGTTTCCCTATTCTCATTTTGCAAGCTTCATTCTGTATGTGGCCTCTGCTCATGTTCATTTCTCTCTTCCTTTCTTTATATTCAAACAAGCTGTAGCTGTCCATGTATATGTTATTTCCACATTTCTTTTCTCCATGTTTATTAATTTTTGATTGATTTCTAAAACCTGCCTGATCCTATCACTTTTGCTTTTCCCTTTCAATTTGATAGTTTCTTCAAGTTCCTTGGTTAACTATGACTTGTTTATCCCCTTCTTAGAATCCACTTTCCTGCCTGGAATGCAACATTTTCAACTGATAGCAGGTTGCACGAATGAAAACCTTCCCTTATTTAGCCACTAAATTTAATCTATTTGCATGCACATCACTTCCATGCAATTATAATTGCATGGGAAAATGCAAAAAGATAGAAAACAAATTGATACCCAGGTTCAGTTACATGTTAGAAATGGAATTTTGGTCAAATCCTGCCTTTGCAGCACTGCTTGTGGATCCACAGGAGAAGGAATTTTCCAAACTGCTCAATAAGCTTACCTATAAATCCCATCATGAAGTCATCCCCTGATCTGTGTCCATCAACTCATTCCTCCAACATCTTTCTATTCTTAACTACTTCCCAATACACTGGCCATATTGTACCAACAATTGCAATTTTCTTTGCTCTACAATTTTCTCTTGAGTTCAAATTCCCCTTTAAACCTTAGTCTCAAGGGAGATCATCACAGTGTGTGTGGTAGTGATCTTGATGAGTGGTAACATAGTTTTGAGTTTTGGATTCTACCACTCTTTGCACCAAATGTATGCAAGGATGAAAATGGCTGATGAATAGCTTCCGTAGCAGCTGTGCTTCAAGGCAGACCAGTAAGTGCTTTATCCCCATTCAACTCACTATTCCCCCCCTATATTGTTATATTGTTCCCCCCATCAGCATCAACAATAACAACATCATACCTGTATGGCACCTTTAATGTAATAACAATCCCAGGTGCTTCATTGAAGCACAATAAAACAAACCATATCATAGAGCCAGATACTGAATACTATGTCAGATGATGAAACAATTGATCAAAGAGGTAGTTTTTAAGGAGAGTCTCAAAATGGGAAAGTCAGGTAGAGAGGTGGAGAGGTACAGAGAATGACTTCCAGAGTTTGAGCTAAGACAAGTAAAACTGGCCTCCAATAGTTGAGTGATTGTGGTTGTAGATAGATAAGATGCCAGATTAAAAATCTCAGATAACTCAAGAGTATTCTGGGTCTGGGGTCAATTACAGAGATGAAGAGAGACAAGGCCATGAAGGGGTATGAAAATGATATTCAGAATTTCAGTTTTGCTTGATCAGAAACCAATGCAGGTCAGTGAGCACATGGTCATGAGGTTATGACACAGGACGTGTAATTTTCGCTGACCTCAAGGTTATAGAGAGTAGATTAATGCTGTGCGATATAATATTTCTCTACCTTTGTATTGAATAAACATGGCATATCAATTAATTTCAAAAGAATCCATTGTTGTCTTTACCCACAAACAACTTAATTCAGGGACTCAAAAATATCAGAGCTCATCAGCCAGTGGGATTTCCGAATTAACTCCTTTATTATATATTTCTGCAGCAGTGCGAAGAACTTTTTAATGCACCATATTGTATGTATGACAGAATATATGACAAAGTTGACATTTCCTGCTATTTTTGGCCTTACCTCTAAACTTCACAGTCAAGAAAACTTTCTAACTCTCTCCTATCAACTTTAAAGCAAATTAATCATTGATTGTTCAGACAAAGGCAGAATTAATCAATGTCAAATATTCCCTTTAATGCATCAGTTTGTCCTCTAAACATGAGAGTAGTGAAAATTCAGGGTTGAGTTGTAGAATGAAACTATCTTTGCAATATAGTTTTTCTCCTGACACATGCATCATTTGCATATTCCTGTTCTCTGATACTATTTGCTACATTCTTTCACTGCACTATTTTTGTGTCTATATAACAGCTTGTAGCTCCTGACTTGTTGCTTTTCAGTACCATTCTGTGGAAGTAGTAAGAACTTGGCAGAATGCTGCATGAGGGGATACTTGACCAAGGTAAAAGGTATCTTGGCTCTCAACTCGCAGCTGTAGTGGAAAAATACTGCTACAGGTAAAGACTGAGGTTGTGTAATTATAGTTTGATGAAATTTAGGGAGTGTATGTAAACCTCATTAGTTTCTCTGTTCTTTCCAACATCGGGAACAAAAGAAGTAACTGCTCTGTGCTTATTTTTATTTTGAATTGTTGTATTCAACATTCCTTAGGTGCTGAATGAGATCAAAGTTGTTTGTATCTTTGTATAAATATAGTCTAAAAGTTCTGCTCAGGAGAGTGCTGTGAGACAGTGAAGACTGCGGCAGCCTTTTCATGAATTCATGAAAAATAAAGCTTCTTGAAACAAGATTTGAAGTCTCAGACTAAGTCATTTCATCAACACTTTTGCATCTATCATTAAACCTCTTAAATGGTACAACCTTCTTTGGACCTCCTACTGATCCTGATTGGTGGGAGATCATTGAATCTGTCCTGTTGTGCACTACTATAATTTATGGCTTCTTCATGAAAATGAGTTCCCCATACCAATCAAACATAGTAGCCAGTAGCACAAACAACTAATTATTGCTCTGTTGGTGCTCCAGCACTTTCTCCAACAGCTGCACAATTAACCACCTCAACCAACAAACATTACAACTATTATAGCTGTTAAGTGGCTCAATAGTTCTTTGAGAAGTTTCAAAGATTTATTATTGCAGACTTATATATTTTTAAAAAGTACAAATAGCATTGTTATTTCTACAATTCCAATCAGATAGGAAGAAACCTGCTTATCATCAATTCATTAAAAAAAGTGGTGAACATTTTAAAATTAAATTTTCATAAAAATGTTTACTGTAGAAATCCTATTATCTACATGCAGTTAGAGTAGAGAAAACACATTCAAATTCCTGCAGAAAAAGAACAGATTAGTAACAAAATGAAGAATTTGGTTTTCATGAGGAGGAATGCCAAATGGAATGCATTTGAAAGTTTTTTTAAATAGACTGAAGGGCAGAATGCATTGCAATTTTCTTTTAGCTCATTGACTTCAGCTCGGCAATAGTATCAAAAGATTACAAACTAACTTTAAGTGTGTGTTTATAAAAGGAAAAGATGCTAGAAATTGCAGATGGCTGAGAAAAGATTGGCATGTGTGAAGTTTTTTTGTCTTCTGCACAACAGAACAAATGCAAGAATACCAAAGTTAAAATGGAACAACAGTTTAAACTGCATGAGAAAAGCACGCTCATTAGTAGTCAAATTGACTGATTATTTGAGGCAGTGCGATGGGGAATGCATGAGTGTGGTCAGAATCACACTGTCAAGCAATTTAAATTAATCAGTCAGGGTCCCAATATAACTACTTATGGAAGAAACCATGGAAACTGGACTTATAATTTGCAGCCGAAATAAGTACTCAGCGGACGTGGATTCAAATCTGACAACAGCAGTTAGAGGAATTTAAGGAGCTGTTCTGACCAGATGGATCTGAAAATATCTATATCTACTGAAGGAGTTAAAATTATCGTACCCACTTATACTTGCTAGAAGCTACTATCACAGCCACTTCACTGTTGTGTTATCGACAAAGTAGGAATGTGTGTCAACTCATTTTATTTTCAAGTATTTCAATTTAATATAACCAGCAGGATGACTTGATGCTTTAAACAGCTTAAAAAGCTATTTTGCCACACCATCATAGCAGAAAGTTGCAGAAGTAAAAAGTGATTCAGTTATTACAGTTATTAATTAAGATAGTTAAAAATCACACAACACCAGGTTATAGTCCAACGCGTTTATTTGCTTCCAAGTGAACCTATTCAACTATAATTTGGTGTATTGTGATTTTTAATTTTGTACACCCCAGTCCAACACGACACCTCCAAATCTTAATTAAGATACTAATACAAAGATTTAAAGTAGCGATAAATAAGATGCACAAAAGCATACCTGAGCTCAATCTGCTAAGTTTTTCTAGAATTTCTGTTTTTTCTTTCTGATTTACAGCATCCACAGTGCTTAGAGTGTTTACCTTGTGCTAAACTCCCTGATTGTCCACCTAAAGACTATATAAACGATCAAATTGGATGGAGCTTAATGCAATTTCGCATGATAATATCAGAACCATATCTAACACGTCTTTTTTTTTAGATTAGATTAGATTTAGATTTTAGATTACATTACAGTGTGGAAACAGGCCCTTCGGCCCAACAAGTCCACACCGACCCGCCGAAGCGCAACCCACCCATACCCCTGCATTTACCCCTTACCTAACACTACAATTTAGCATGGCCAATTCACCTGACCTGCACATCTTTGGACTGTGGGAGGAAACCGGAGCACCCGGAGGAAACCCACGCAGTCACGGGGAGAACGTGCAAACTCCACACAGTCAGTCGCCTGAGGCGGGAATTGAACCCGGGTCTCAGGCGCTGTGAGGCAGCAGTGCTAACCACTGTGCCACCGTGCCGCCCACTTTGATGCCGTCTTCTTTGATGCTGCTCAATATTTCCAGAAATTTCACTCTTTACTTCAGGTTCCCAGCTTCCTTGATGTTTTAGTTTTGCATTTGAAATATTTTATTGGCTTTAAGCAGTGAGTGTTAGAAATAATAATGAATCAAAGAGAGTTGGAAGTATATTTTGACTTTAAGAGTTGTGAAAACTAGCAGTAGTAAATTGGTAGCTTGCTGTACACATCTCAGGGCTAACTTTTTGAAACCTACAAGGGTGAGAAATGTGGCGTACATGGTGAGTTCATTAAGCCTTATGAAAAGTTTCAGTTTCCTGAAAATGAGTTGAGTTGTGAAGACAAATTTAGTATGAATTTGTTGTGTGCTCAGCCTCATGCCAGGCTGTGGCAGGTTCATGTATGTAAAGCATTTAAATACTCATGATTGTGAAACAGTTTTCAATAAAATGCTACTTTATTGATAAAGTCAGTGATGCACAAGAATCATGTTTAGCCCTGGGTGTACCGTCAGCAGCCATGGGTAAGGTAAGTTTTATCCATGTTTAATTTAATGATTCAAGAAGGGGAGGCAAAGAGTAGACTCTTGTATGGAGGATTAGGACTAGATAGAGGGAATCCATGGTGAGAGTCTTGTGGAGCAGAGGTGTAAAGTGGAAAGGGACCAGCATATTGGGTATGTTTGGAGGAAGGGAAATGGGCATATTCATTGAAGATTATAAAAGGATCTAAAGGCTGGTGTCTATACTGTCAAATGAGTGTCCATCTCAGGGCAGAGTCCTTACAAAACTTTCAGTTATACCTGCAGGTATTTACTGCTGAGCAATCTCCCGTACAAAGCCTAAAATGGAGGGCTGGCTGAGCCTGAAAGTTCAGCCAGTTCCTCAGAGTGCTAAGTATAATAATAGGTAAAAACATTCAATTAAGAGTGTGTACAAAACATGTCATTGTTTCTTCCACAGTAATTTAATTCTCCTTAAATTCTCTATAGCTCTCAATGTGCACCAACTACAAGTGTGCTGATGTATTTAGCTCTCTGCCTAAGTTAGTCTTAACAAATATCAGTGATGCACACACAAATAAAGCAAAACCAATGCAATGTGAACGGAGTGGAACAGGAAAGTTGTGTCCACGAAGTGGAGCATTCCTCTTTGAAACCCTTGTATGATTAGCTGCAGTGGGGGATTCACCACTGAAACAGTTTCTCCCACCACAGAATCACAGATATTTCCTTTGCACACTGCTGGCATTTGTATCTTAATTGTAATCATGTGGGAAACAGGGAAAAGTAAGAGAACAGAAGCTGCAGACACTTCCAATGAAGCTGCTGGGAATAGCACAATATTGAAACCATTTGATGTTTATTCCCATTGAACTCCATAAGACAAATGTCAGAAGATACACCTCTGGAAAGGCAACATAATTCTCCAGGCTTCCGCAAGGCAAGCAATGAAACTCAACCACCCTAACAAGTTACACAAAGTCAATGTTTATTCCTAATCTGAGTTAGGCCCAATCCCATTATCTTCCAAAATCCAGAATATCATAAAAATATTTATTTGGACTGAAATGTTATGCCAGCCATGGTTTAGTACATGGTGCTCTAACCATTGAGTCATAAGATTTTATTTCTAGTGTCAATCCAGGGTTTGAGCATACAAATTTACACTGATATTTCAGTGCAGTGCTGCTTGTAGGAGGTACCACCTTTTGGATGACATATCAAACCGAGGCTTGCTTGACTCAAAATAAAAGATCCCCTGACACCATTCTTAAAGAAAAGCAAGGGAATTACCCCTGGTATTCTGGCCAATTCTTACCCTTTCAATCAATATTGAAACAAAACCCAGATTATCTGTCCTTGCCACATTGTTAGTCGTGGGAGTTTGCTGAGGACAAATTGGCTGTTGTGTTTTCTATTGTATTAAAATGACTAAACTTTGAAAGTACTTCATTAGCTACCAAGCAGTTTGATGCACCTGGAGGCTATGAATCATGTGCCTTCAATAAATACAAACTTTCCTTTCATTTTCCTATTAATGATAACACATACAATGAGGTTGACGATTTCCTAAAGGTAATGGTGGAATAATTCTGACAGCAAAACTTTCCCACATTTAACTGTACATATCTCTTTCCTACAAATAAATAATGGTAAATGTTGTTAGTCTAGCTTTTTTTTTGGAAGCAAATGTCAGAAATGTTTGTTTGGCTATGGCAACTAACTTTAATCGTTAGCATCAGTGGAAAACATCTGAAGACGGAATGATAAAGGGGATTGTGAAAGTTGAAGAACCAAGATTATCATTTTTAATCAATTTAATGCTTCTACAATATGCTATTCTGGCTGAACAGCAAGAAATCTTTTTGAAACATTTATTCATGTTCAGAATTTCTTGACGTGCATTATCTCATTGTCAAGTTGTACTGTAGCTTATCGCTATTAGAAATATCTGATCAGGTAGCCTTAAAGACAGCAATACGTTTGACTAACAACAATCAGCTTGCTTTAAGATAAGCCACTTTGCAATGGAAACATTATAAATGAAAGTTACTGTTGTTAGCACTGAGCCATCTGAAGATTTGGATCACATTGCTGATTACAGGGAAGACTAGGAGCTTTTAAGTCTTCTCAATGTGACAAGAAATTTATAGTTGGGCATCTGTATGTAAATTGTAAGCAACAACAAGAAAACGTTATCAGTGTAATTAAATCACTCACAGGAATAATATCTCATGGAAAATAATCAGATGTCCAATATAAACGAACAATAACAAATATCAGTTTCGATGGTGGTGAGTTGTTGAGAATAAAATGTCAGTAATAACAGCTTTCTATGATATTCAGTATTGTCTTCTTGTAGTTGACCTTCCTGTAGAATATATACTCACTTGTGAATTTCAATATGATTATCATGCTGACTTACTTTTAAATTCAGATAACTAATTCAATCACGGCATATTTAAGAAGTCACAGATTATTGCCCACATTTTAAAGGATTTCTGCCACCATTCTGCCAGTAGTCAGCATGACTGGCTTGTTGTTGGCTACTGCTATTAACTCCCTGGCAACTGTTTATACTAAAAAGAAGTGTACGTTATGTGTACAAATTTGCAGGAAGTCAAAAAAGAGGAGCCATAAAAAGCAGTGGGATTTTGCAGAGAGGGACCATATAATGCAGCAGATCCAACTCAAGAGGCTCAGTGTCATCCAGGACAAAGCAGCCTATTGGATTTGCACTCCATCAACAACCTTTAACATTGACTTACTCCATCGCCAATGCACAGCAACAGTGGCAGCTTTGTATACTATTAACAAGATGAGCTGCTGCTCACCAAGGCTCTTCCCATAGCTCTTTCCAAAGCAATGACTTCTTTCAAAGAAATGTGTCCTTTTTGAAAGACAAGAACAAGAGATACATGTTAAAAGCAGCACCTATAAGTTCCCCTCCAAATCTCCCATCCTGACTTAGGAATTGATCACTGTTCCTTTACTGTCGCTAGGTCAAAATTTTGCAAACCTTGACCCCACAACACTGTGGTTGTTTGTACACCCAAGGATAGCCATGTCATCTACCTCAGCAGCTGCCTATGGAACTGACTTATCCCTCACGGACTCCAGACAACGTTCAGACCACCTCAATTTGGATCAAACCGTGATCACCACTACCTCCAGCAAATCCAGACCCTCCAGAAATGGTTTTCTATTTGGATTCTCATTTAAAAATCATACAACACCAGGTCATAGTCCAAAAGGTTTATTTGGAAACACTAGCTTTCGGAGCGCAGCTCCTTCATCAGGTGGTTATCGACTCTCACACAAGGACTGCAGAGGTTTAAGAAAACAGCTCATCATCTCCTTCTCCAAAGTATTTAGGGATGATGATGGATGTCTACTTCTCATGAACAAATAAATAAAAATGCGAATTTTAATCACATGAGAACTATTGAACAGTACATTTAAGCTGGTTTGTCACTGCAGTCTTCTTTGTTGATTGATCTGAAATTGTTCCTTCAATATTACACCTCAGCCTTGATGAAACAATATACAATTTTTTCTCATGCAGAGATTTACCAAGGCTGCATGAATTCTCCAGGTAATTCAAATGCAGACACTATCTTACGTTTAAAAATACAAACTTTTTTTTCACTAAAATTCTAGACCTTACTTTTCCTGCATTGTTTTTTTTTATTTACAAAAATAGTCTAGAAAATCCAATAAAAAAGATATTGAATCAGTATTTATTAAAGGCAGCAAAGGAAGATGTGCTTTGTACTCCATTCTGATACATATGGTCCAGAGCCACCATTATTCTCTTGAGATAATTGTGTCTGAATCCTTCTACCATGGGTCTCTTGCTGGTAATGTCAGAAAGGTAGCAGGTAAGATAAATTCATATAAAATAGTGAAACAAAATTGCAGAAAGAAAATTTCAATTTAGGAATGTGACTGACTATATTTCATTTCATTTTATCATTTTGATCGGGTTATCCACTTATCTCATTGTCAACTAGATGACATTAAATTGAAATATTAATATTTGCTATGGGTGGAGCAAATCTGCACATCTGGCATCCAACAGCTAACCTTCGATTCATGTTATCAATTTGATTTGACAAACCAAAACTGAACTTGCAACCAGAAAAGTCAAATATATTTTATTTTTCCTGATTTTCATGGGTTCTAGATGAGTGCAGGTGCCACCTAGATTGTTTGAGTTTAGCAATGCCTAAATCTGGTAAGTCAGATGATAATATATTAAGTTTCTCATTACACCTCTGAAGGAGGCTTGCCCTCCAAGAGAGTCACACACTGAGAAATGGGAATAAGATTACTGCTTCAGATTAAGGTCTTGCCACTGATTGTCATAACTATTTTAAAATGATCTGTAAACACAATGAGGTTGAAATTAGGGAAAGCTTTTTCATTCAACATATAATTAAGGAATGAAATGCACTGCCTGGAATTGTAATGAAGCCAAGTTCATGAGGATATTGGATAATTATTTATGTGGAAATAATGTGTATGGGTATGGGGGAGAAAGCTGAATTTGGCACCAAGTAATGGTCCCCTTTTATGAGTTGGTGTTGGGCTGAATGGCCTTCTTCTATTAATTTAGATTTTTATCAGAAACTGGCAGCCATTAACCCTTTCCACCTATATCTCCCTGGTGAAACTAAACAAAAGAAAGTATAAATCATACAGTCGGATTTTTAAAATTTTGTTGCCTGTATGTATCATTTGATATAAAATCTTTGTAGACATGAGGCCTAACACCAGATTCTTCTGGTTATCTTGCCCAGACATTTTCCTGACTCACACTCAGCTCTCTCTCTCTATATATATATCTCTATCTATATATATATATATAAGTCTGTAGTATGAGGGCTAAAATCAGACTTTTCAACCTCTTTGGTACCAATAATCCAATTTTATATGAGCAACCCTAGAAATTTCACACTAATTCCAGGAAAATCTACCCATTTTGTATCTATACTGTAGCATCATTAAGGATCTATTTCTACCTTTTCTTGCACATGCCAGTTATTACCTGATGAATGAAACCAACAGTTCAGAGTGTATTTTACTGCATTTGCTGATTTGAGTGAAAAGGTTGGTGTTAGCCCTCATAGATACCAATGTAACTGTTAAGATTCACAAAAAAAAGCTATTTAGTGCACTGTTAAAAGTTCAGCACTCGCTAATTGCTCTTCATGCTCAGCGCTTTGAGCTAGTTATTTGAACTTCCTTGAATTTTTACTTATCTTTTCAATTTGAATTTCAACGCCAATGTATGTTTGCTGCAGCATTTGAAGTTTGTTAGTGATTGTTCTGAATGTTAGAAGGTATGACAGTACTGGGTACCTCATCTCTATGAAACTTGTGTTCTGTCTTTGAAAGAACACCATTTCTCCAGAAGGAATGAAATCTCTCTATCTGCAGAACACTGATTTGTGCAAATTGATGCATAGATTATTAGACCATGAGACATAGAAAACAAAAGTAGGCCATTCAGCCACTTGAGTCTGCTCCAGTTTTCAAAAAGATATTGGCTTATTTGATAATCCTCAAGTTCTGAGGATGGGTCACTCGACACAAAAAGTTAATTCTGCTTTCTCTCCACAGATACTGCCAGACCTGCTGAGCTTTTCCAGCAATTTCTGTTTTTGTTTATGATAATCCTCAATTACACTTTCCTGTCTTTTCTCCAAAGCCTTGATTACCTTACTAATTAAAAATCTGTTTACCTTAGTATTGGACATATTGATTGACTCAGCCTCGACAGTGCTCTATAGTAAAGAATTCCACAGATTCACTGAGATATGAAAGACTGCACAAAACACTACATAGGACAAACAGGAAGACAGCTAACGGTCCGCATCCATAAACACCAACTAGCCACGAAACAACATGACCAGCTATCCTTAGTAGCCACACACTCAGATGACAAGCTACATGAGTTCGACTGGGACAACACTACTATTATAGGACAAGCCAAACAGAGAACAGCCAGGGAATTCCTAGAGGCATGGCACTCATCCACAGATTCAATCAATAAGCACATCGACCTGGACCCAATATACCGGCCACTGCAGCGGACAGCTGGAACTGACAACCGGATGTGGCAGGTACAAATCACTATAAATGCCGGAGGAAACATCAAAGAAGTGCTTCACAGGAGGCTCCCAAGCACTGAGGATGTCACCTAGACAGGGGACGAAATGTCTGCAACACAAATGCCCAGCTCGGCGAACAGAACCACAACAACAAGCACCCGAGCTACAAATCTTCTCCCAAACTTTGAGCTCATCCAAGTACTTTTGTAAAGGTTGTGAAGTTTCCTGCCTCAGCAATCCTCACAAGCAGTGCATTCCAGTTTCCTATCATCCTCTAGGTGAAAATATTTTTCAAGTGTCTGGTATGACTTCTTAACTGCCTGATTAACCTTCCATCTGCTTTCAGGGATCTGTACGCAAGCAGCCAAAGATCCTTTTGTTCCTCTGAATTTCTTGTTTCCTGCCATTTACTGAGTATTCCATTATTTGTTACATTTTTTAAAAAAAACTGTGTCACCTCATACTTTTCAGGATTAAATTCCACCTGCCACTGATCTGCTCATCTGACCAATTGTTTATAATGTCTTGTAATCTAAGACCTTCCTCCTCACTGTCAAACACCCAGTCAATCTTTGGGTCATCCGCAAACTTACTTATCATCCCCCTGCCATTTTCTTCTTTAACATATATATATATATATATATATATATGTATATATATATATATATATATATATATATCACAAACAATAAAGGATCCAGCATTGATCCCTGTGATACACACTGCACGCTGGCCTTTGGTCACTAAAACAGCCTTCTACTACACTTCTATCTCCAACAACTAAGCCTATTTTGCAAGGTAGTAAATTTTATTAATAAAAGGAGCAGGAAAAATAGCTGATGGCTATAAATTGTCATACAAACATATAGCAGGCATATGCACAAGCAAACTTCTCTTTCCAAAGCAAAGGAGAAGCAGGAGAGATAAAAAGTTTGGTGGTGAACAGAACAATAATTACAATTAGTGGGGATAACACAAATGAACATAAACAATCTGTATCTCACAGTAATGATTGAGACACTTTACACTTCTCTCAGGCTAGGTAGACAGTCATCTCCAGTCCTCTCAATCTTCACTAAACATTGGCTCAGGAACAGTCCAGGATGAGTAAGCCATTGATTTGTAACTCAATATCCTGACTTCACTTGATATCTCCCATTGTTAAACAACTGTACTTGAGAAGTAGTTATGAGAGAAGAGAGTTCTTGCATTGGCTGACCAATATTCCTCCCAAATATAAAACTAGATTAGCTATTGTACATCTCATTAACTGTTTGTGAAGCCTTACATATTGCAATTAGTTACTATATTTATCCAGATAACAGTGGTTGTGATCCCAATATGTTTCTCTCTCCAAAGAACTTAATGGATCCACTGAGTTTCTCCAGGACTCTCTGTGATTGATTTAGATTTCCAGCATAAATAGTATTTTGTTTTTATTTTAATGATTAGGATCACAGCAGCAAATACATGGGAGAACCACCTCCCGCTAGTTCCCTTCCAAACCATTAGCTATCTTGACTTGGAAATATATCACAGTTCCTTCAGTGTTGCAGGATTAAAATCTATGGAATTCTCTAATAGAATTGTAGTCCTACTTACAGCAAAGAGAATACAGTGGTTTAAGAAAACAGCCCATCGCCAATGTTTCAAGGGCAGCTGGGGACGTGCAATCAATACTGGCCCAGTCAGCAATGCCCACATCCCAAAAGTGAATAAAAAAGTATGGGAGACAAGAATGATTTGAGGAGAATGTCATCATACTTTTATTTCTGCATGTAATGGATGACTCTGCGAGGCTAAAAGTCAAGCCAATCTAGTCTCTCTGGAAATGGCTTTACCCATAAATGAAGCTTACTTTTAATGTTAATTGGGGTGCAAAGGATTATGGGAGATTTATATTTGAGGATGAAATAACTACATTATTGTATGATAAAGAAGCCAAAAAGATAGGCACATCGGGTCAGTTTAAACCTTGAAGATCGCAAAAAGCATAAATTTCGCTCCAAGGAGCTTGTGAAATTGAAGTTTTTGACACAAGGTATTGAAGAAAAATCAATTCAATTGCCTATGTAGAGTGGATTTGAACTGTGCTTTATTCAATTAAGCCATTACATTTAGAGTGGTTTCAAAATTGACTCTTAATTATATCAACTTAAAGCTAGAAAATGAGCTATCACCAGGTAGAATGTGACATTTGAGGCCCAGTCTCAAGGTGTGGTGAAAGTGATTGTCCTTAACATCAAGACCTCATTGACAGAGTGTGACACCAAAAAGAACTAGGAAGAACCGAAGGAAATTTCAAGCTCTGGAGGACGAAACACACAAATTTCACAAAACCACATCTATAAAGGTACATTCAAACAAGACCAGAAAGAGTTAACACTTCTAACTTTTTTCTTATCTCAGTTTTCACATTCCAGCTCAAACAGGGAGTTTAGTTCCAAAAATCTCAGCTGTGATACATAGCCACGAATCAAACACTTTTTCTCTCAAACTACAAATCAAAATATCCCTCAGCCATTCCAGTTGTTCCCAGGTTTCCATTCACCCCTTTTTCAGTTTTTTTTTGCCAGGACCGGGTTTTGTGTTGCTTGATCCGTAAGGGGGCTAAGCAGTGCTCCTCGTCGATACTGGAGTCAATGGAGTATTCTTTTGTAAGATGATTTCCTCACATTCTTCCTGGCTCTTCTGTGGTACATTTCAATTCCTCACAGACAACCATTAATTGGTTTTTCAGCTTGGTCTTTTTCATGATCTGATTTCTCTATTATCGCATTCCTTCTCCTAGAACAGATCTGTCCGATTAGGAGGAGGAACCAACTTACTTTCTTTCTGTTTCATTCATGTGGTATTTTCCCAGACCCTTTTAACATCATCCAAGGACCATTGTCCCATGGAGGTATTGTACATTTGTTTGATTTTTACAGAGGTTTTGGGTAGGTTGAATTGTTGTTCTGTCTTTAACACTATAATCCCTCAAGACTGATTACCAAACATAGTGATCTCACACTAAGCCCCACTCTCTGCAACTGGATTCTCAGTTTCCTGACCCACAGGCCATAATCAGTGAAGGCTGGGGACAATATTTTAAGCTCACTAACACTCAACACTGGAGCCCCCGAAGGGTGTGTACTCAGCCCCATACTGTACTCACTGTATACCAAAGACCGTGTTGCCAAATACCAGACTAATGCCATTTACATGTTCGTCGATGACACCATCATATTTGTTCAAATCTCAGATGGCGATGAAACAGACTGCAGACGGGATTTAGAAGACCTGGAAATATATTGAACTGAGAACAACCTAGCTCTCAATGCCGGCAAAAGCAAGAAACTCATTATTATCTTTCAGTGGGATGTTACTCATACACACACACGTGGAACGAGTGGAGAGTGTCAAGCTCCGGGGAGTTGGTCATCCACAACAAGCTTTCTTGGACTCTTCAGATGGACACACTGGTTACAAAGGCCCAACAATGTCTCCTCTTCCTCAGACAGTTGAGGAAATTTGGCATGATGGCAAATACCCTTGCCAACTTTTATAGGTGCGCCTTCAAGAACATTCTGTCTGGATGTATCACTGCCTGGTATGGCAACTATACCGTTTAAGATTGCAGATGGTTACAGAGAATGGTGAACTTGGCCCAGACAATCACAAAGGCCAACCTCCCATCTGTAGAATCCATCTACCAGGCTCGCTGTCAAGGAAAGGCCCCTGCATTCTCAAAGCTCCATCCCACCCTGGCAATTCTTTCTACAACCTCTACCATCGGGAAGAAGGTACAGAAGCCTGAACACATGCACCAGCTGGTTTCAAAACAGTTTCTACCCTACTGTTGTTAGAATACTGAATGGACTCACAAAATCTTAACATTCACCTGTACCTGTGTTTTTGCCGCTGTTTGCCTATTATTTACTTATCTATACTATTTAACTCTGTGATCTGCCTGTATTGCTCGCAATACGAAGCTTTTCACTGTGCCTCAGTACACGTGACAGTAAATTCAATTCAATTCAATTCAATTGTTCTCTTCCTCTGATATGTCAGATGGTGCCAGCCCACCCTTTGCAGTTGTTGGTCATTCTAATTTTTTATAGTCTGCAATTGTGATATTTATGGGTCTGAGTCAAATGCTTAATTAACCTTGGTTGGAAATTTATCACCTCTGCTCAGCCATATACTGATGTCAAATTTTAAGGGCGCACAAGCCTGCGTGCCTGCTGGAGTTTTGAATCGCTTGAAGGCTGACCTTCAGGTTTAGACAACTACCAACGACTTTAGATAGGAAGTGTCCTTATCTGTTGGCGCTGACAATAGGTCTTTCATCTATGGAGAGGTCTGCGTTCTTCAGTGATCCTGCTGACTATGCCAAGTTGACAGATCTCACAACTTTCAATGAAAATTTGAGTAGAGCTCTGTGATTGCCTCTCTTATATAGCACCTTTACTGAAATGGACAGGCTCATGGCCCAATCATAGTCACTATGATGTTTTTGAAGCTTTTAACAATGATTTCTATCTAAGTAATATTTGTCAGATCTGCCAATTAATTAGAAATTTCTTATTACAGGGAAAACAAAGGAATATTCACTTCTGATTAGTTCCAACACAGTTATGTTGGTTAGCACATTTCAATTAAAACCCTGAAAGAATTCAGATTCTGTAAATCAGAAACAAAAATAGAAGTTGCTGGGAAAACTTAGCATGTCTTGCAGCATCAGTGAAGAGAAGTCAGAGTTAACATTTCATTTCGAAACATTTCCAAGTCAAAGGAAACATTAACTGATTTCTTTTCATCGATGCTGCCAGACCACTTAAAATCAAATATCTTTAGGGTGTGTGTGTGTGAGACAGAGAAAGGGAGAAAAGACCTTTCCTGCTGCGTTTGCCGAATTAATTGTTAACCATTTGTAGTCAGATTTGAATCCTTTTATGAACTAATTTGATTCCATGATTAGTGTGATGTTGAATTGTTATCCTATGTGTTTAGCTGCAAGTGTTAATTATTTTGTTCATGGCTACGGTTTCAAATGTTGATATCTTATGTGTTAGCTACAACTGTTATCTCTGCCTTACAGAGTTGAATCAAATGTCAAATGTCTTGAACTTCGATCTCGAGAAAAATGTTTCTGTCAGCAATAGTTGTGGGCAGTCATCTTTTGCTACCCAGTTATTGGCAACCATGGCAAAAGTGAGAACTGCAGATGTTGGAGATCAAAGTCTAGATTAGAGTGGTTCCAGTTCTGCGAGCGCTTCAGGGAACACCTCCGGGACACCCGCACCAATCAAACCCACCGCCACGTGGCCCAACGTTTCAGCTCCCCCACCCACTCCACCGAGGACATGCAGGTCCTGGGCCACCTCCACCACCACTCCTTCACCACTCGACGCTTGGAGGAAGAATGCCTCATCTTCCGCTTCGGAACACTTCAACTCCAGGGCATCAATGTGGACTTCACCAGTTTCCTCATTTCCCCTTCCCCCACCTCACCCCAGCTCAGCACCATCCTCATGACCTGTCCTATCTGCCAATCTTCCTTCCCACCTATCCACTCCACCCTCCTCTCTGACCTACCACCTTCATCCCCACCTCCATCCACCTATTGTACTCTTTGCTACCTTCTCCCCAGCCCCATCCCATCCCATTTATCTCACCACCATGGAGGCTCCCTGCCTTCATTCCTAATGAAGGGCTTTTGCCCAAAATGTCGATTTTCCTGCTCCTCGGATGCTGCCTGACATGCTGTGCTTCTCCAACACTACTCCAATCTAGACTATGGGCAACCATGTGCCATTTTGCACTACTCAATGATGGCTAGCTCTAATAGAGCCCCCGTAAAGCAGACAGTCAGGGAAAAACTGTCTGCTGGTTAGAGTCATACCTGGCAGATAGGAAGATGGTTGTGATTATTAGTGTTAATTATCTCAGTCCTGGGACATCACTGGGTAATCTCAAGTGGAACTTGACAACCTAGGGTGATGTGGTGGCTCAATGGTTAACACTGCTGCCTCACAGAGCGAGGGACATGGATTCAATTCCAGTCTCAGATGACTGTCTGTGTAGAGTTTGCATATTCTCCCAGTGCCTGTGTGGGTTTCCTCTGGGTGCTCTGGTTTCCTCCCATAATCCAAAGATATGCAGGTTAGTTGAATTGGCTGTGTTAAATTGTCCATAGTGTTCAGGGATGTGTAGGTTAGGTGTATTAGTCAGGGGTAATTATATGATAGGGTGAATGGGTCTGGGTGGGTTACTCTTTGGAGTGGTGGTGTAGACTTCTTGGACCGAAGGGCATGTTTCCACAGTGAAGGGATTCTATGATAAGGAATTGTTTTGGAACAATAGGATGCATTTGAAGAGAGGCTAAATTGTTTAAATCAAGGTACATTGTTGAGGCTTTTTTTGTAGTGAAAATAAAGTAGAAAGATTAGATTCTGATATGTGAACAACTGCTCAACAAAGCACAGTCCTTTGGGGTAGAGCTGTCCTGTCCTGAGCCTGGACTTCCAACAGCCTTAACCTGCTGATTTTCCTCTACCTGTGAAAGATTCTGAGGGAACTGAATAATGCAATGTTCTGATCATTTTAACTAATTAAACATCACTGTTTTGATACTTTAGCTAATGGTAATCATAAGTTAACCATAAACCATAGAGTGGACAATTCTGCTGGTTACTGCTGTTGTTTAGAAACCTGCCTTCAGGATACTGGATCTCCATTTTCACTATCCTGCTTCCAAAGAAAACTTAGAGAGAAAAATTGAACACTGAGAAGTATGTTTCATACTAGAACTAATTCCTTCCTGTTCTGTTTTCATAAGAGTCTCCTCAGGTTTTGAGTTAGAAAGGAATTTGTTGGTCTTTGAACATTATACTTTTTTCTGCACAAACCTATTCAAAATTGTGATCCATTTTGAAAGATAGGTTAAACTTGCCTTTATATTGCACTAAAACTCTTGGTTCCATGAAATCTCAGATCAGCTTGTTTTGCTTTCTAAAGCTAATAGTCATATGCTGAATACTCAGTTGAAGAAAATAATGTTGCAAATCATGTTGTAAGAGACTTCTCTCTGTAGACAGACATACTCTTTGAGCACAATCCGCTGAGAACTGTTTAAGATACCACCAATTCCTTATTGCAATTTTGTAGAAAGTATTGTTTCATTGTTTGTCCTGTTGAGCATTCCAGAATCAATAGTGAGCAATCTGACTTAGTTGTGCTTTTATGAGATAAGCAGCTTGTGTGTTTAGGGATCAGAATACTACAAATAGATCAGTTGAATTGCCTATAAATGCTTATTCAATAAACAACAGAAAGACAGCACACTAATATTGGTTGATTTTAATCTCCATGGATATTCAGAAAATCAAATTGACAAAGGTAGTCACTTAATAGAAGTCATAGTAATAGAAGTATTAAGGACAGCTCCAAGAAAAAACATGTTTTGGATCCAATCAGAGATCAGGCAATTTAGATCTGTTAATCTGTAATGAAGAAGGTTTAATAAATTATGTCAGAGCAAAAGATCAACTGGGAGACGGTAATTATAACGTAATAAATTTTAAAACTCAGAGTGAGGAACTTGAGTCAGAAACAACCGTGTTAAGCTTAATTAAAGGTAATTATATAGGGATAAGGGCAGAGTAGGCTGGAGCAATGACTTTTGGCAGCAAAAATGGTTAAGGATCAATGGCAAATATTTAATAAATTAAGTCATGAATCACAGCAAAGATAGATACCAGTGAGGTAGAAGGACTCAAGAAAGTGAATAAACCAACTATGGTTAAAGAAACTGAAAGGAAAATGGTACAGCATGTAATGGACATCCATAAGGAATTGTGAGCAATATAGACATTGCTAGACCTCCAGTGTTAGATGACAATTATTAACAGCCGATGGGCAATTAAACTGACATGTTTTTCTTGGAGATGAAGGTCAAGATGAAATTTGAGAGAAGTTTTCAAAATAATGAGAGATCTGGACTAAGTGGATTGGGAAAAACTATTCCCACTTATTTCAGGAATGACAGGCTATAGATTCAGCATAGCTACTAAAAGAAGCAAAAGAGATGTAAGGATTTTTTTAAAGTAACATATGGTTAAGGGCTGGAATGTGCCTGAGAGTGTGGTGAAGGTAGCATTTGAACTGGAATTAGACTGTTATTTGAAAAGGAAGCATAGACTCCTTTTGCATTATAAGAATCCTGTATGATTCTGTGAATTAAATAAAGTTTGCCACTAATAATATTAAGGCTTATTTCAGTGCATAACATAGAGAAATATTATGCTGTCTAAATATTAAATTATAGATAAAGAATTAAATACCACACTATTACCTATATTAAGAATCCATGATTCATGTAATTTCACGATAATTTCTACTTGGGCCTAACAATCTGTTTTATTTACAACAGGTTGCTCGGTAAACTGATCAGATCCGGGAAATCAGCAAAAGGTTTGGGATTTTGAGATTTCTACAGAAGTTCCCTGGATTTGTTTTTTCTACTAATATTTAATGAATCATTGTGGGATACTTCTCTTATGTTTGACGCAGTAGATAGTTTCATTCCTGAGGCATTTTCATCCTTCAGATATTTATCATCCAAGCACAGAGGCACTGAAATTACTCACTGATTCAATGTGGTCTCTTATCTGCTGATGAGATAAAGGATCAAATTAAACCTGCTTTCTTTGACCCTATTTTTTTGCCTGATACAGGTATTACAGTTTAATACCACAATTCTTTGTATCATACTTAATCTAAGCAGCGTTGCTTTTCCACGGTTCATCACACTGACTTTATTGTGCTTTTAACTGCATAATTTTAATTTAAAAATAACACAATCCTGCATCTTGTATCTTCATAATAGATCAAAATTAAATACATGAGATGCAAGAACTTTATCTGAGTTAAGATTAATATCTGTTTGGAATTCCAGTCAAATAATTCTCTCAATGCGAATAAATCGCAGATGTATTAGCAGTTTTACATTTGTTCATGAGATGTGGACAGCACTCATTGGATCACTATCTTTTGCCCGACCCTAAAATTCCCAGAGGAAAGTTAAGCGTCAATCATTTTCTATGAGTCTGGAATCACATGTACGCCAGACCAGGACAGGATCACCGATTTTCTTCCCTAAAGGACTTTGGAAGATGAATCATCTTTGTGCATTATCTCTGTGTCTACCTTCAGTGTATCTTTGCCAGTCCTTAAGTCTCCTTTAAGGAGAGCTACTACAGCCACTGCAGCATTGCTAATGGAAGCTGCATTGCATTGGAAAAGATGTGAACTGCACTGTCATGCATGTTGGACATGGCAATCCGACTAGCTTGCTGGCAACTGCAAAGGCAGCTGTTGGGGTGTCGGCAGTAGGAGGATGAATGCCAATTTGCTAAGGGGGAAAGCAACATAGTTTCTTGGATCAGGCAACACGGCAGTCTGACATGGTAAGAGTGCTTTCCTATATAATACCCCATTTACCACAAAATCTGTTCTCTTATCAAGACAGATGTCTTGGTGTTATTTTTGTAATGTCTTTAAAGCTAAGGTAGATATTTTTTGAACAATAAAGGAATTAAGGGATACGGTGAGAGTGTGGTTAAGTGGATCTGAGTCCACAAAAAGGTCAGCCACAAGCTTATTGAATGGCGGAGCAGGCTTGAAGAGCTGGATGGCCCACTCCTGCTCCTAGTTCTTATATCCTTATGATATTTGTTGTAACACCAGTCCCGCTAACTCATGTTACAGCTACACTGCTTGACTGTAAGTTTACACTTGGTTGATTGCCCTGACTATCCACTGCAATGACTCCATTACACTCTGACTGCTAAAAGGGAGGGACATCACATGTGTTAATCATTTTACTATCTTAAAGCTACACTGCCATTTTGTAATTTGTATAATAACACAATAAATAACAGGTTCACATCAAATGGAGTCACTGCGAAATGGATAGCACTTCAGAAGTCTGAATAATAGATTGCATGACTATAGCGACATCCTGTAAACAAATTTGCACAGAGAAATCTTCAATAATAATGAGGCTTAGCTGACAGTAAGGGAAACAGTGACATCATGTAAATGTAACTGGTGAGTAGTACAGAGAACTGGCTAATGCTCTGGAGATGTGGGTTCAAATCTTAAGTTGGCGTCTTTTGAAAGTTAAAATCAATTAATAAAATCTGGAAGAACAAATCCACCTCAGAAATTATAACCATGAAGCTGTCATCAATCATTGTAAAAACCTATCTGATTCACTAGTTTTCCTGGAAGGAAATCTGCTGTCCTTGTCTTGCCAACATGTGACTCCACATTACAGCTATGTGATTGATTCTTAATTACAGTTGAAAATGGGGCTTGTTAGTCATTCATTCAAGATGAGTGAAGGATGGGCAACAAATGCTGGCCTTGCAAACAATGAATAAAGCAATAAGACTAACTATTTCTCCATTCTAACATTGACTAGCTGCTGCTTAAGCTGTAATGGAAGCTGTAATCTGTTATTAGAGGCTGGATCAAGGTTTTACCTGCAGATTTTGCCATCATTTCCATGCCTCCAGTTCTGTGCTAAGCTGGTGCCAGACTCCTTGGTGCTTGTTGACATTGAGGCTGAGTCTTCAATTTCCTCCACCAGTTCACTGTGCACACAAATTGGCCTTCCTTATTAGGCTGCCCTATCAAATTGGAGGAGAAAGTGAGGACTGCAGATGCTGGAGATCAGAGCTGAAAATGTGTTGCCGGAAAAGCGCTGCCTGACCTGCTGCGCTTTTCCAGCAACACATTTTCTGCCCTATCAAATTATTCACTGAAACCTCTCTAACAGAAGTCAAGTGTAACCTCACCCTCTGGTAAGCTGGCATATGTGCTATCCTTGTCCACTGCCAAAGTCCACTCATATCCAGTACCTTGAGACATACGGATCCGACATCTGTGCAATCCTATAAATGAAGCAGGATGTGTGAATTGTGACTTTGATTGTGAGAATGAGTGATGGGATACTTTCACCACTGTTTGTCTTACCCTTCTTTCACTTTCTGACTGCTTTGCACTTCTTGGGAATCCAAAAAGAGAGTGCTACCGGAGTGGTCATGTTACCAAACCGGTAATCTATATGCCAGTGAAGTTCATATTTCATATTAACATAGAAGAAGGGCACAAACGTCATGTAGTGTTATAGAGAGGAGTGAGAGTAAGGGTCGTTGGTTGCATCATTTATAGTTCGCACAGAATTTACTGTGTGTGGCCTCCAGTGCAGTGTCAAAATAGCTACAAGCTTGAACAACATGAAGCCTGATTCCCATGAAGCAAGAAGTCGATAAAAGTAAAGGATCTCACAGAGATTATACTTAAAGGGAGTGACTTAAAATGTTACCAAGTGAAACTGGAGGGAAAGGAGGAATGTGTTTCCTGAAACTGCTGCATAAATATCTGCTGTCACTAAAATTTTAAATTTCTTTTTAAAAAAAATTCCCTTGACTAAGATTTGATATTCCATGCATCTCAGTCTCTGAAGTTGTGCTTGACATTTCCACAACAGCCAGCTCCCTCCTCAGCCACCTTCCTTTATGAGGTGCAGGATAGCTTTAAGTACAGCTACATTCTTCTCATAATATTGTCTCCATGATGCACTCAGCTAATGAACAGCATGGATAGGTGTTGAAATCATTCAAATCAGCAGGATGTGTGCAGTTGGCATGTAGCCTGAGCTGCAAAGGAGGGATAATGCTCCAGTGAAATACCCATAAGCATTTTCCTAGATTATCTAATTCAGCATCCACAATATTTTATTTCAAAAGACCCATCGTAATCAGGGGAGATGTAAGTATTAAGTGAAATTATCCACTGTAGATATAAGAACCTCAGTAAACTCTAGTTAATGCACTGTTTATAACAATGATATAATGTGCAAAATATTTTTTCAATATAGATTCTCAAATTGTGAAATTGAATATTTGGTTCTTACGTCTGAAGGTTGTCATGGAAACATAACATTTGTGCTCATCAGACTGAGAAGTTACATTGCGAGGCACTCTATACCTAGTCAATGAAGATAGATATCTACCCCAAGGTATCTTGCCTTTGTTCACAATGCACCACATTACTGCAAGAATGACAAGAGTAAGAACTAGAGATCATATCAAGCCAGTGCTACAAAGAGTGAAGCAATGTCAAGATGGGTTTACTAATAAGGTTCTTGGTGAGCTTGAAATGAAACATCAGACAATTCTCATCATTACTGATGAATGAAAACTTCCCTCCCCTCACTTCCCATGTAGTGTGCTGAATCCAAACATCGAGCAAACTGTACAATTTACTCTGAAGAAAAATATGCCAAAAACTCACTCCCTTTATCTCTGTATGGTAAAAAACAATAAAAGTATACCCATACCAATACAGCAACAACTTGCAAAAAGAAGGAGAAAATTTTAAGGCAACTAAACTAGACCCAATACTCCTGGTTTGTCTCATCAGAGCCCCATACAAGTGCAGCATATATTCCATTTTCCTTGCAATAAGCATTGAATTTATCTTCGTAATCATTACATTATGCTGTTTATTCTGCAAGTCTGTTCTCCCTTTCTATATCCACTGTTGATTCCTTGTGACCTCTTTACATTTTACTCACCTATCCACCTTTCAATATCATCAGTAAAGTTAACCTTCCTTCTTTTCACCCAAATTATTGGTGTACATTGTGAATAATTGAGAGCTCACTGCTGATTTCTGAGGCACTCCATTAGTTACTGTTGAAAATGAAGCAGTTTTCCCAACTTTCAGCATGCTGTTGCCTAACTAATCCTCTGCCCATGTTAACATCATACACTCTATGCCATGTGCTCTTATTTTGTATAGCAACCTTTGATGTTAGAGCTTATCAAATGCCAGTTGGCAATCTAGTCCTCATCTCCAGCTTCCCCTTTTGCCATGTTGCTTGTCTCTTCATTAAAGAACTCTGAGAATTGAACATGATTTCTCATTCATGTTCACTTTACCCAATTAAATTGATATTTTCTGAGTGCCTGGCTATAATTTCCTAAATAATAGATTCCAGCATTTGCCATATGACAGATCTCACATTAACTGGTCTGTAATTTCCTGTTTTCCATTCTTCATTTTTTACATAGGCTTTTTTTTTAACAAATCTGAAGGTTTGTTGTGTAGCATTGAGACCCGTACTTTTCTTGATTTGTGCTGAGCAATCTCAGACTTTGCATATGACACAGCAATTACAAACTGTGATAAGGACAGTGTGGAACTTCAAAAGGCCACTGACACATTGGTGGAGTAGTCAGATTGGTGGCAGATGAAGTTCAATGTGAAGAAGTATGAAGTGAGGCAAGTAACTTAGAGAAACAATATAATGTAAAAAGATGCTATTATGAAGATTTTTAGGAGCAGAGAAACCCAGATGCATATATACCATAGTCATTAAAGATGGCGGGACTGGTAGAGTAAACTATTAATAAGGCTTACAATATTCTAGGCTTCATAAATAGGGGCATGAAGAAAAAGAGCATGCAGTTTATAATGAACTTAGGTTTGACAATGGTTAGATCTTAGTTCGGGTACTGTGCACAGCTCTGGGTCAAACACTACAGGAAGAGTACAAGTGTACTGGACATAATGCAGAAGAGGTTTATGAGAATTGTTTCAGGGTTGAGATATTTCAGTTAAGTGGACTGTTTCCCTTGAGTGGAGAAGGCGAAGGGGATGATTGATTGCAGTTTACAAAATCAATAGAAGTCTAGAAAGAACAGAAAAGGAAAAAAGTCTGCTCTCTCTCTTAGACAGATTAAGAAGTATAGGGCACATTTTTAAAGTATTTTGCAAAAGAAGTCATTATGAGGTTAGATAAAAAACATTTTCACACACTGAGTGTATGGTCTGGAAATGTGGTGGAGGAAGATTCAATTGAGCCATTCAAGGGAGTATTAGAGGATTATTTAAATAGAAACAATGTGTAGAATTATGAGGAAAAGTGAGGAGGATGATGCAAAGTTAAAATGTTCAGAGAACTGGTGCAGACATGATGGAATTATTTCAGAATGTTTCTGTGGTTCTGTGAATCTGTAATACATATTAACAATGAGTATATGATGGTGGGGTTACAGAGCAATACGTTCTGGATTATATGAGTTCCACCCTCCCAGAAGAGTACAATCACATAACCACCAACACAGTTACATCACAGCTGACCTTGGTGACTCATACATGTTCATTAAATCCTTTTTCTACAATTTATGCACTATATTCTTTGCTTAGGCAAAGAGAGGTATAACAGTTGTTTTTGATCCTGACAGCATTATAGAGACTTTTGAAGATAGAATTGCTTTTAGAATGTAACCTATGTGCTGAACTATGAAACATTAGAAGTGCAGCAATTATTGTATGAGTTGGCCTAACCTCATAGGAGCTATTGAAATAACTGTTTTTTAACATCGTGCTATTAATAACGATTGAAATCTCGCATTAAAAATTCTGGATGGATTTCATAATGTGAAGCATTAATTGAAAGGGAGTTTTTCTTCTCAGCTATTGATAGCTAACCAACCTTCCTAACCATGAAATTGCTGTTATTAGACAGCATTTAGCTGCTGGCAGATGTACCACAGGAGTGAAAATGAAAGACTATCAAGAATGTGAGTTGGCAATTATGGCACTATTCCATGCCATTGTGTTACCCTCTGTACCTTTAATTATGACGGTCAACCAGTGCCTACAGAATTTCACATCTAGCAGGAAGACATCTTATAACTATCACATCTGAGTTCACAAGAGCTGCAAACATCTTAAAACACATGGGAAGCTGTCAGAGGTCACTGTGCTCAGTTTGAATGCCATTAAATCCTTTTTCAGTAGAGGGGACAACTGCAGTGTCAGCCAGTTAGCATTGTGAGAACTCTTCAAGGAACAGAACATGGCACTGCGGAATGCCAGGTATAAACCGTGCCTAATATTTGAAACCTGACAACAGACAATGAACACCTGCATTTGACAAAATCTATTACACTCTACCTCATGATTTTGAATGCCTCTATCAATCTGCTCTCAGATTTCTTTGCTCCAAGGAAAGCAATCCCTCTAATTTATCCTTGTAACTGAAACTTTTCATCTCTGGAATCAATCTTACAAATATCTTCTGCAATATTTTGAAAACATTTACATCCTGGAACTGTAATAATCGTATATTGGAATTCATTACCTGTGAGGCTGGTAAAAGATGGAATGAATGAGCAAATAATTTATTGTTCACACATTCCTTAGAAGATACAATGAGAAAAGTTCTATCATCATAATACAGCACCAATTTGAGGTACATAAGAATGAAGAGAAAGTACTTAAATGGAGCTTATCTTGATCGGCCGGAGACCCAAATGTGGCTCCAGGACTTTTACAAACTCCACGCTCCAGGCCTACTGCAGCCAGGAGTCTCCATTGCTTCATCACTGCAGCCAACGCCTCACCACCAATTCTAGGAGTCTACACATTGGGCCTACGGAGCCAGGAGTCCTCACTTCGGTCACTGCCAACACCGTTCCAGCCTCCCCGTGACATGAGGAAGACAAAGAAAAGAAGAAAAGAAAACAATAAAAAATAGGGTGTGACAGACCTTGAGCAGATGGGCTTACTATGCTGGTGCCGCCACCTTGAATAGCTGGGCCTGCTCTCACCTCCGCGCTACAAGGTTCATCCCCTCCTGCTGCTGCCATTTCCACTGCACTCTGTGCACTGCTAGGCCTGCTTCCATCATGCCAAAAAGGACTTAAAAGGCCTGAAGAGAGAAAATGAAAAATGAATGAGCAAAAGAAAAAAACAAAAAAAAGTAACAAATAAAGCAGAAGGCAGACGAGCTCTGGACCAGGAGCTTGAACGAAACACTGCTACTCTTGCCATCTTTGCTGTGTGCAAGTGCACTCCTCCTAATCTCCTGTAAAAAGCATTTCCAAAGACTATCTCTGTCAGTCCAGTCAAGACACACAACATTTTTTGCTGCTTTCCATGCCATGCATGCACCTGGTTTATGAGGTAGAAATCGTCATAATATTTATGAAGTATTTAGATGTGCACCTGTGATACCAAGGCTGTAAAATGGGATTAGAATAGTTAAGGGGTTGTTTTTGACCAGTGTGTGTGCAATGGGCCAAAGATCCTTTTCCTGTGTTGTAGATCTCTATGATTCTATCATTTGAGCAAAGGCTGACCTAGTGTCTTAGACTAGTTCCCCACAACCTCTTTGTTCTTGGACCCTTTGCATCTATTAATAAAACCAAGAATTCTGTATGTTTTATTAATAGCTGTCTCCAATTGTCCTTCCATTTTTAATGGTTAATGCAGATATTTACCCAGGTCTTTCTACTCTTCCAACCCTTTTGAGTTTTATCCTTTATTTTATGCCGTGTCTCCATGTCCTTTCTCCCAACTCTTTGAACTTAATCTGCCATATATTGCCCACTCCATGAACTTGTCTTTCTTCTTTAGAAGTTCAAAGCTGCTTTTTAATGCCAAGCTTTTCAACTTAACATCCAGTAGCGTTACCTATAGGAGGGGAGGGGGGAGCCAAGATAATAAATGAGATCCTGTGGTTTGATCAAATGCATGACTGTGTTTGCAAGAATTGCAAGGATGTAGGAATGTTTGATAAAGCTACACCAGGAAGGGGAACTTTGCCCATTATGTATCCCATCTGTTTTTCTCCAGTCCACATTTTGCAGCTCAACATTTGTTTAGGAATATTCATATTCAGACTTAAAGGAATGGAAATATATTAGCTTGAATTTATTTAAATCATGAAGAGTGAGCCCCATCACACATCTGAGGTGGTTAAAGTCCACCATTCAAACAGCTACTTAAATGACAGAGTCAGTGAGTAGTCATTCTGCAAAGAACAAGATTTTAGAGTGTTAAATTTCAACCACTTACACTCATAAACAAACATTTTAAATAATGTTGTATATGGTAATTTATGGCTCCTGCTGAGTAACCTGTGACAAGAAATTGCTGCTATTGACATAAGCCAGTTCAAAAAATATTCAATAATCGATTTCATATTTATAAAGAGAATTGTCAGCTCAGTTTGCAGACAGCAATCCAATTTCTCTGCAGGAGCTTAATTCTAACATGCTAGTCCACTTCACAGAGTGCTCCATTAGTCTAGCAGCCTTCCAGTATTCATTTTTTTTACTGTATATTAACTGTAAATTGAGCTATGATACAGCAACACTGTAGCATTTGTAGTGAAATAATGTTAGCATTGTTCAGGCAAAATGGAAGACATATTGCTGAGTAGTGACATGGGCTTTGAGAACATGAGTGTTTTGTAACTAGCTTGTACTCACGTCATTTAAAAAAAAATGTATAGCATCAATTTAACAATTGGCAGCAATTCACCCATCATAAAGGTTCCAGGCCATTAAGATAAAAAACATAATATTACATAGATTACACAATACAAAAACCAAACCATTCAGCTCAGGTTCATGTTAGTGTTTGTGCTCATTTTGAGTTTCTTGTGTTTATCCTGCATTTTTGTGCAAATTGTTAGCTGTATTTTGGTTGCAATGTTGTTTACCCACACTTCTGAGCTGGAGATCTTGGGTTCCAATCCCACCTGCTGTAGAGGGTGTCATAAATATGTTTGAACAGGTTCATTAAAAATACCTACATTTATATTTTTGTTTAACTCACTGTGTAGCTGTAAGCTTGAGATTCTCAGTAATCATTGGTTTACTAAAATACTTCTGATCTCCCTGTTGGATTTATTAGTGTCTCAGTTATGCTTGCTGTTATGAACTCACATCAAGAGAAGGAGTTCAGAGGGTTTCAATATCATTCTAAAATTGTAGTCCATAGATAGAATCTGACTGCCTTTTTTTAAATTGGGCTAAAAATTCAAGTAAACTAAGAATGTAAGTAAGTTGAGTTTCTGCACCCTAAGACAAGGTAAACAAGTGGGAGACTTGCTGGTTAGGAGATTAGGTAAACTGGTTCAGTCTAGTTCTTGCACTGTAGCTACAAAGACTATAAATGCAGAGGTGCCTGTGAATCCTGCAAATGGATGCAGATTTCAATCAGAGTGGATTTGGTGGACAGGGAATTGGAGAGTGGGTGTTTACCTCCTCTCCCTTTTTTATTTACTTTCTTTGCCATCCAGTGTTTGGTTCCTACAAGGAAAGATTTGGCAATTAGGAACTGGTAAACAATCCTATATGTAATAAACAGTCAGTGCAATTAAAATATGGCAGCGCAGTTTGGCTGAGGGGCATGTACAGCTTGTGGAATATGTGATATGTCATGTACGCAAGATCTTCATCAAGTGTCACTGGCTGCACAAGTTTCAGTTCTGTGTTTTGGAATTTGAGCAGAGGCTGGAATTATTGCATATCTATGAGGCAGAGGACTACATTTTGGGAGATATTCACAACTCAGCTTATAGATGTGTAGTCAGATAGGAATTGGTGACCATCAGGCAGTCAAGAAAGACAGCCAAGTAACACAGAAATGCCCTGAGACAATTTCACTCACAAATTGGCTTTCCACTTTGGATGGTGTTGCAGGCAGTTGTTTCTCAAGGAGTGCAATCAGAGTCAGATCAGTAGCTCAGCTGAACAGAGAGGAGGGAGAAGAGCAGATGAACAATTTTATAGTGGATTATTTGGGGAACAAACAAGTGTTTTTGCAGCCATCAACATGGCTCTAGGATTATGTGTTGCTTCCCTGATGCCAGGTTGTTGGAACAACCATGGAACAGCTGCAAAACATTCTTCTGGGGAGGGAGAACAGACAGATGTGATGCTCCATGATGTTATCAATTACATCAGTTAAGAAAAAGGATTAGGAATGAAAACAGATTTCAGGAAGCTAGGATAGAGATTGAAAATCAAGCTCTCTAACGCAATGAATTAGTTCCAGTGAAAATAGGACAAGAAAATTGATCTATTTAACACGTGGTTGGAAAACAGATGTAAGAAAGACAGCATCACATTTCTGAGATAGTGTGACTAGTTCTAAGGAAGGTCCTTCGAAGATAGAGAGGGTGCATGTTGGTAATGTCAGAAACAGCAAACTCAACATCCTAACTCCACAACAGGATTTGCTGGTGGGGGGGGGGGGGGGGGGAGACTTCAAATGAATTTGCCAAAGGCATGACAACCTAAGAGCTCAGAACCAAAGAAAGCAAAAATAGTAAAGCAAGTAGAATAGGATACAAAAATAGAAAACAGAAGCAAAGGCAAGCATGAAATAGGAACAAAATGAAGAATAATGTTCAAAAATCTGATTAAATGCAGTCAGTTGGAATGCAAGAAGCATTTGAGAAAATGTTAATGGCTTGAATACACAAATTGAAGTAAATGATTATGATGAAATTGCCATTTCAAAGACATAGCTACAAGGTGACATTGGGAACTGAATACTCAAGAATATTACACTTTAGGAGTGATAAACAAACAGGATAAGAAGTTGGGGAGTACAAGCAATGAAGGCACCAATACATTAGGAAGAGGGGTCTTCGATGAAAGGATGAAAATGAAAGCAATTTGGATAAAGCTAAGAAACAGCAAGGGGGTAACAAACATTGTTCTGGATTAGAGGTGCTGGAAAAGCACAGCAGTTCAGGCAGCATCCAAGGAGCAGTAAAAACTGCTCCTCGGATACTGCCTGAACTGTTGTGCTTTTCCAGCACCTCTAATCCAGAATCTGGTTTTCAGCATCTGCAGTCGTTGTTTTTACCTGGTAGCAAACATTGGTGAGGATTCGCAGTAGGTTGAAATCTTTGAGGAGAAAGTGAGGTCTGCAGATGCTGGAGATCAGAGCTGGAAATGTGTTGCTGGAAAAGCGCAGCAGGTCAGGCAGCATCTAGGGAACAGGAGAATCGACGTTTCGGGCATTAGCCCTTCTTCAGGAATGAGGAAAGTTTGTCCAGCAGGCTAAGATAAAAGATAGGGAGAGGGACTTGGGGGAGGGGCGTCGGCTATCACATTTCCGACGCCCCTCCCCCAAGTCCCTCCTCCCTATCTTTTATCTTAGCCTGCTGGACAAACTTTCCTCATTCCTGAAGAAGGGCTAATGCCCGAAACGTCGATTCTCCTATTCCCTAGATGCTGCCTGACCTGCTGCGCTTTTCCAGCAACACATTTCCAGCATTGGTGAGGATTGCTTATCGAACACTGAACTATAGTACTATGGCATACTATGAATCAGGAAATTGGAAGTATAGCACAGGTAATATTGAGGTTTGAGAAGATTTGTAGCTCAGGTTGAGGTTTTAGATGTAGGTTTGCTTGCTGAACTGGAAGGTTCATTTCCAGACGTTTCATTACCTACTAGGTAACATCTTCAGTGGGCCTCAGGCGAAGCAATGTTGAAAATTCCTGCTTTCTATTTATATGTTTGGGTTTTTCAATTCCCTAGATTAGATTAGATTAGATTTGATTCCCTACAGTGTGGGAACAGGCTCTTCAGCCCAACAAGTCCACACCGACCCTCCAAAGAGTAACCCACCAGACCCATCTCCCTCTGGCTAATGCATATAACACTATGGACAATCTACCATGGCCAATTCACCTGACCTGCACATCATTGGACTGTGGGAGGAAACCGGAGCACCCAGAGGAAACCCACGCAGACACGGGGAGAATGTGCGAACTCCACACAGATAGTCGCCCGAGGCTGGAATTGAACCTGGGACCCTGGTGCTGTGAGGCAGCAGTGCTAACCACTGAGCCACCATGCCACCCCTTTGGGTTGGTTGGTTTCTTTGGGTTGGTGATGTCATTTCCTGTGATGATTTTATTTCCTGTGGTAAAGTCATTTCCTGTTCAAAATACCATGCAAGAACTGTAACAAACACTACATTGGACAACAGGCACCAGGAAACATGAACACCAACTAGTCAGAAAAAGACATGACCCTCTCTCACTAGTATTTTCACATATGGATGAGGAAGGACACCCCTTCAACTGGGACAACGCATCCATCCTAGGACAAACCAAAGACATGCACGGGAATTCCTAGAAGCATGGCATTCCAATCAGAACTCTATCAACAAACACATTCAGTTAGACCCCATCTACCACCCCGAGAAAAAGAACAGCAAGTGACTTCACCACGGGAAATAACATCACCACAGGAAATGACATCACCAACCCAAAGAAACCTAAACATATAAATAGAAAGCAGGAATTTTTAGCATTGCTTTGCCTGAGGCCCACTGAAGATGTTACCTAGTAGGGTAATGAAACATCTGGAAATGAACCTTTCAGCTCAGTGAGCAAACCTACATCCAAAAAGGTAATATAACAACAGTGGGTAATCAATTTGCATATAGACTGGGTTAACCAGCAATAATGCTGTTGAGGTTGTATTCCTGGAGTGTCTGGTTTTCAGAAGCAGCAAGTTTAAAAGTCAGCTAATGATCAGACTACTTTGGATTTGCTGTTGGAAAATGAGGAAGGCCTGATTGATAACATTGCAATAAAGAAAGCTTCGGGAAATAATGACCATAATATGAAAGAATTTTGCATGAAATATGATGGTGAGATAATTAATTCTGAAAGTAGATCCAAATAAAAGGAACTATCAGGATCAAATTGTTGTGGAAAATCAGGAAGTAAAACATTTCATGGTCGTGCTCAAAGAAGTACTACAAGAGGGGTTTATGATTGATATGCATTCCTCTGAAGCACAAATATTCAAAAGGAAGTTTCTTTTAAACTTTTTACTCAGAGAACCTGGGCATCTCTGGCTAGGCCAGCATTTATTGCCCATGCCTAATGACCTGGAGAGCCGTTAAGAGTCAACCAAATTGACTGCATGTTTGATAAGTCTGCAGAAGACACTAAAATTGGTGACATAGTCAACAGTGAATAAGGTTTTCTAAGATTACAATTAGATCTTCATCAAATGAATCAATGGGCTGAAAAATGGCAGATGAAGTTCAATCTGGATAAATGTGAGATATTGCATTTTGGTACAACAAACAAGGGTAGGGCTTATATAATTAACTGTAGGGTCTTGGATAGTATTGTACAACAGAGGGGTTTAGGGGTGCAGATACATAATTCTTTGAAGTTTGCATCACATATGGGAAGGTGTTTGGCACACTTGCCTTCATTGCTCAGTCCTTTGACTATTGGAATTGGGAAGTTGTTACAGGACATTATGAGGCCTCTTCTGGATTACTGTGTCCAATTCTAGTTGTCCAGTTCTAGGAAGGATATTACTAAGCTGGAGAGGCTTCAGAAGAGACTTACCATGATGTTGCCAGATATGGAAGGTTTGAGTTATAAAGAAAGACAGGATAGACTGGGCCTTTTTTTTTCAAATTGAGTGTAGGAGGTTGAGAGGCAACCAAATGGAAGTTTATAAAATAATAAGAGATATAGATAGAGTTAATTGTAGTTGTCTTTTCCTGAGGATGGGGACTTTCAAGACTAAGGGCCATTTTAGGGAGACAGATTTTAAAAAGGCCATGGGCAAATGCTTTACACAGAGGCTAGTTCATATGTGGAATGAATGTACTGAGGAAGTGGTAGATGTGGGTACAATTACAACATTTAAAAGACATTTGGATAGGTCCATGAATAGGAAAGGTTTGGAAGGATATGGGTCAGGATCAGGCAGGTGGGACATGTTTAGTTTGGGATTATGTTCAGCATGGACTGGTTGGACCAAAGGGTCTGCTTTTGTGCTGTATGACTCTATGACTTTTTGTAGGAATGGAGTCACATGTCGGCCAGACTAGATAAGAATGAGAGATTTCCTTCCTGCATTGATTGGAAGTGGGTCTGGGGAGATCTCATTGACAATGAGATCCTTGATTGGGATTATTAACCTGGGACAATCATGAAAGCCCTGGCTGACTGATATAAACAGGAGATTCAGAGACTTCTTAATTTAGGGGATTGACTCTGTGCTGGCTGGCCACAGTCAGTGTGTTGCTGTTGGATTCTGCTTTTTTTTCAGGGGAAAGGAGAAGGGAAACATGATCCCTGATTCCTGAACTGGCTGAATTTTTTAGCCAGTTTGTTAACTGGTACTCCTTTAGTGAGGTCTGATTTCTAAACTCCTGATGCACACAATGTGTTTCAGGTATAACTCAGTTCTCATTAGGGAATTATTGTTTCACTGGCTGGTTACTCTTTTCTCTTTCACTTTTAAGAAAAGGACAATGTTTATTTTTGTGGTAGGGCTTAGCCCTTGGACTCTAGTTTTCTTTGTTTTTTGTATGTCTCTTCACTGTTTTTTTTTGGTGTTTGGACTGAGCCCTTGTGAAAATACATCTTACCAAATGAGCTGTTCCTGTTAGGAGGCCTGAGACTGTGCCTCTGAAGACTGAACACCCACACCTGTGTGTGTGCTGGAAGGTGAGCACTTGCTGTATCCTTGAGCTTTGGAGTGGATCCTGTCTTTGGGAGTGGACCAAAGCCCGGTGAGTTAACTGCACCTTTACAATGTACTATGTTCCTGTGAGTGGGCCCGGTTCTCTATGGATGGGCCAGGACTCCATGGAGATTGAATACCTGTGGGGTGTGTAGTTGCTGCCTTCAGGAGTGGACTCTGCCCTCGGTTGTAGACTGTTTTTAGCAATGGACTCTGCAATTTGGAGTGGACTCCATTTCTGACAATGCACTTTGTATACTGTAGTGGACTCTGTTCCTGGGTAAAAACAAATTACTACGGATGCCGGAATCTGAAACCAAAAGAGAAAATGCTGGAAAATCCCAGCATGTCTGGCAGCATCTGTAAGGAGAGAAAAGAGCTGATGTTTCAAGTCTAACTGACCGTTTGTCAAAGTGTACTGAGCTCTACCTTGCAGAGGCTGAGCGCCAACTCTCAGATTCCTCCTCCTACTTCCCCCTGGAGCATGACTACACCACTGAGCTTTTTATTCCTGATGAAGGGCTTTTGCCCGAAACGTCGATTTTGCCTGTCCTCAGATGCTGCCTGAATTGCTGTGCTCTTCCAGCACCACTGATCCAGAATCTGGTTTCCAGCATCTGCAGTCATTGTTTTTACACCACTGAGCATCAGGCCATTGTCTCCAACATCGTGACTGATCTCATTTCCTCCAGATGCCTCCTCCCCACCGCCACAGCTTCCAACCTCATAGTCTCCCAACCCCAGACAGCCTGGTTCTACCTACTCCCCAAAATTCACAAGAAGGACTATCCCGGCATGCCCATTGTGTCAGCATGCTCCTGCTCCACTGAACTTATTTCTTCCTACCTCGACTCCATCCTCACTCCTCTGGTTCACTCCCTCCCCAACTATATCCGGGATTCCTCTGATGCCTTGCAACACATTGACAGCTTTCAATTCACAGGCCCTAACCTCCTTCTATTCACCATGGATGTGCAATCTCTTTACACCTCCATCCCACACCAAGATGGCTTGAAAGCTCTTCGCTTCTTTCTCGAAAAGAGGCCCGAACAATCTCTATCCACCACCACTCTCCTCTGCCTGGCTGAACTTGTTCTCTCTCTCAACAACTTCTCCTTCAACTCATGAGCTTTGACAAAGGGTCAGTTAGATTTGAAACATCAGCTCTTTTCTCTCCTTACAGATACTGCCAGACCTGCTGAGATTTTCTAGCATTTTCTCTTTTGGTTTCTGTTCCTGGAAATGGACTCGACATTTTGAAGAAAACAGTCTATGCTAATGGACTCTGTGTGTATCAGAAAGGACTCTGTTTGCTGATAATGACTGTCTTGTTGCTTGTTGGGTGGACCACCTGCACTGTCTTGTGTGCCCCTGGGTCTGGCAGGTCTTACTGTGAGCTGGGATGCTCATAGGTCAACCTGAAAGCTGTTACCCCGGGAGCCAGAGGGTGGGTAGGTCATCCTGTGAACTTGAAGGTTGGTAGGATGTCCCGAAAGCTGGAGGGTGGGTAGGCCACCCCGGTGCCAGTTGTCCCGAGAGCCAGAAGGTAGGTAGGCTGTTCGGAGTGCTGTCGACCCGAGAAGGGGTAATCAGGATGGGCTGTCCTAGAGGTAGCCAGAAGGTGTGTTAGGACAGTCCACAGGCCAGATGGCGCATCGGGGTGGGTGAGAGCCCAATGGTACGTAGGGGCAGACCGAGAGCCAGAAGGCGGGTAGCCGTCGTCAGCACTGTCACCCCGGGCGGGTACTGGGGCGGGCTGTCCTAAAGGTGATCAAAAGGTGTATCAGGACGGACTGAAAACTGGAAGGGGCATGGGGTGGACCGAGAGTCAGAAGGTGCATAGGGGCGGGCTGCCTCAAAGTGGCCGGAAGGTGGGTGGGACGGGGGGGCCTTGCTGGGTTTCTGAGGGTCTGTATTGTATGCACTGTTTTTTTAATGTAATTGGACTGTCTTGTATGTACAAATGTCATTGTTACTGTTTTGTAATGATTAAAACTGGGATTTGAAGTTCCTCATTTCCCTGAAAACTGTTTTGGGGCCTGGCTTTGCTGCTCCTCTCCCTTGTAAAATTGCTGTTTCTCTATATACAGCTGTAAATGTTAATTGTTTTGTAAACTGTGAATTGTTTAATAAAATTAAAAAAACAGGAGATTCAGAGAGTCTCCTGATTCTAGGAAGTAGTTCTGAGCTTGCTGGTCAGGGCCCACATGCTATACACATGTTAGTCAAGGGTGACTGGGTGATGGAATACAGGCCTCTGTGCAGTTATTTCAGTGATGAGAGAAAACAGTACGCTCCTGAAGAAAGTTTGCTCACAACAGTCAAGTTTGAGTTGATGGATTTAGTTAAAGAATGTTATGACCCCAAGCTTTCTCTTATTGAGACGCTGTTGGTTTTATTCAAGAACCAAGGGAATTCATAGCAGGATATTTAATGAGGTTAAAATGACTGACAGAGGAACATGATTTCAGTTTAACCTTGAATGAGATGCTGAAAGACTGGTTGGTATGTGGAATTTAATGATGTAACCATTCAAAAGTACCTACTAGTTGAAATCCAACTGAACTTCAAACAGGTACTACAAATGGCTTTGTCATTAGAAAATATGGCAAGTAGAGCTTGTGAACTATAGGGCATCCCAATGGAAGTGGATACCCTCACCTGTCTGACTGAGCTTGGTTTATGGGTAATTGCAAAACCTCAAGCAGGACATATCCTGAGCAGAGACTTTAGGTCAGCCCATAGTAAAACCCCCAAAACAATGCCAAAGCTCAACTGAATGGCTAAAATGTTCTTCAAGATCCAGGATGGCAAGTCATTGTAGTAATTGCTGCCAGTTTGTAAATTCAAGACAGCAAAGAAAGCCTATGAGACCTGATTTGAGTGAGAGAACTCATTATCTGGTATCCAGGAGAGAGCACACCCTAGAAAGTCTGAATCATAGAATCCCAACAGTGTGGGAGCAGGCCATTTGGCCCACCAAATCCACACCAGCCCTCTGAAGAGCATACCACCCAGACCTACCCCATCTCAGTAACCCTGCATTATCCATGCAACTCACCTGTATCTCCCAGAAGCTATAGGGCAATTTACCATGGCCAAGCCACTTGATCTGCACATCTTAGGACTATGGGAGGAAACCAGAACACCTGGAGGAAACCCACACAGACAGTTGCTTGAGGCTGGAATCAAACCCAGGTCCCTGGAGCTGTGAGGCAGCAGTGCTAACGACTGAACTATCGTGTCACCCTTCATGTGGTTGGGAATTGTTGAATTGCATAACAACATCTAAATCAGAACCAATCAAAACAATGTGTGTTAAACAATCACCCCCTTCTCATGGAGGTAGACAGTGATGCAACTGTATTACTGGCTGCAGCACCAGTCCTTAACAAGTTTCACTCTGGCAAAGCTTGTGGGCTGCCCTGCATGCTGTATTCCCTAGGGAAGGGAACGGGCTGTCTTAGAGGTGGACAGAAGGTGTGTCAGGGCAGTCCACGGGCCAGATGGCGCATTGGGGTGTGAGAGCCCAATGGTATGTAGGGGCAGACTGAGACCCCGAAGACGGGTAGGTTGTCCTCAGTGCTGTCACCCCAGCCATGTACCGGGGCAGGCTGTCCTAGAGGTGGTCGAAAGATGTGTCCGGGCGGACCGAGAACTGGAAGGGGCATGGGCTGGAACGAGAGCTGGAAGGTGCGTAGGGACGGGCTGCCTTAAAGTGGCCGGAAGGTGGGAGGGACAGGGGGCCTTGCTGGGTTTCTGGGGGTCTTTATTGTATGCACTGTTTTTTATGTAATTGGACTGTCTTGTATGAACAAATGTCATTGTTACTGTTTTGTAATGATTGAAACTGGGATTTGAGGTTCCTTATTTCTCTGAAAACTGGTTTGGGGCTTGGCTTTCCTGCTCCTCTTCCTTGTAAAATTGCTGTTTCTCTGTATACAGCTGTAAATGTTAATTGTTTTGTAAACTGTGAATTGTTTGATGAAGTTTTTTTAAAAATAAAATGTGGATTCAATGAACCTCTTCATTCTAGACACTGGCTTTGAGCTGTCTGGGCAGAGCCTTCGTGCTGTGAATATGTAAATAAAGGGTGACTTGGTGATGGGATACTAGCCTCAGTGCAATTATTTTACTTACCTAAGGGAAGTTAATGTACTAGATGGTTTTTTCCAACAATTGAGAATAGTTTCATGGTCATCCTTAGACCATTAAATCCAGATTATTTGTTGAGTTCAAATTCCACCATCTGCCATAGCAGGATTTTAACCTGCATTCTTGGGACATGAGATGAGACTTTGAATTAATAATCCAGCAATAATACTGCTAGGTCGATGCTTATAAGAATGTCAGAAATACTGGTAAGCCTGAGGACTGGGAGCAATTTAGGGCCCAGCAAAGTCAGGTCAAGAAAATGATAAGAAAAGGGAAAAGAGAACATGAATGCAAACTAATGAGGAATATAAAATGGACAATATAAAAAACTTTTACTGATATATGAAAGGAAAAAGATTAATAAGGTTAAATGTGGGCTCATAACAGGTAGGGGCAGGAGAATTTAATGGAGAGCAGGGCAGAAAAATTATATTATGTCTGTCTTCAGAAAATTTCTCAGAAATATTGGCAATCAAGGAATTTGTTTGATTGAAGAATTAGAAAAAAATTTAAACTGGATTGAGGCTTGATAAATCTTCTGGGTGAGATGAGATTCATCCCAGAGTGTTGAAGAAAATAGAGATAGTTGATGCATCTCCAACAAGTGCAAATCAAACCATCTCCCCTTAACATTCAATGACATTATTATCCCTGAATCCCTTGCTATCATTGTCCTGGAGGTTATCATTGCCACAAACTGACTGGGCAGCCATATAGTAAGAAGCAGTAAATGCCAATGATCCACAAATCCTGTGAATGAATAAAAATAACAAATGTTGTGGACACAAAAACAAGTCTGAAGTTTGGAATTCTGTTGAGCACCTCACCTCCTGACTCCTTAAAGCCTGTTCACTATCTGCACAATAGTGGCCAGGAATATGATGGAATATTCAAACTCCAAACCTCCAAAAACTCTTAAGCACTTGACACTATCCAGGATGAAGTAACCTGCTTGATTGGCATTCCATCTAACACCTCTGGCATTTACTCCCTCCGTGATTGCCATACAATGGCATTGGTGTGTGCCATTAATAAGATGCATTGTAATAACTTTTCAAGACTGTTTCAATGCCACTTTCAATAACAACTGATGCTATCTGGAAGGACAAGGATAAAAGACACACTGGGACACCACCGACCAAGTCACTCACCATTCTATCTTTGAAATACATTGCCATTCCTTTAGTGTAGCTGGGTTAAAACCTCAACATTATAACAGTGGCTACACATGGAAGCGTTTCATGAGCTATGATGGGTCATGGAATGTACTGAAATTGTTCATTGTCATAAGTAAGTACAATGTTTCTTCTTTCTTTTCTGAATATTCTATCGTAAGTGTTTTCAACAGTTGTCTTGCTCAATGACTGTTGATGCTTTCCCCCCTCTGGTCTTCTTTATCCCTATCTTCATTCCCTCATTTTTTTTTTGTTCTATCTATTATGCCAATCTAGAATTATACACAATCATTATTATCTTAAAGCTTGTGTTAGTTACAGAATTATGCTGAGTTCCTCTGGAAATGTTAACAAAGACATTGAGATGTTTCTTGAGAAACAACAAATAAAGAATTCTTCTACAGACACATTAACAAACTCTGGTGCTCATAATGTACATTGCGATTTCGCATTGTGTTCTTATTTATAAAATATAATGACACATTAAGTGCTCAAAATGCAGAGAAATCTGTCAGCTACTGAAGGAAGAAAAGACAACTTAATGATTTGTCAAAATTGATCCTTCAAAGGAGTTTTCTTACATTCTTGTTGATGTTGCCATATTTACTGAGTATTTGCAATAGATTTTACATTCCACTATTTGCAGTTAGTCGAGCGAAACAATATTGATCCCATCATGATTTTATTCATCTTTTGGTATCAGTGACAGAAATGGCATCAGGCAATTTTTCCAGATAATGAAGGCTATGATCAGCCTTCCTCACCATTGTAGTGACAGCCAGATGCTGGGTGTTTGCAACATTTTTGATTTTCTTATTCACCTTTATTTTTCCTGTTAATGATTCTTAATACAAGAAAAGAGATTTCTTTTACACTCATAAAAGTTATATTCTGTTTTCTTCTCTCTGTCTTGGCCACAGAAAATGAACCTGGTGATTAAAATGAATTGATATTTATTTATTAGAATAAGTTTCAAAAAGACAGAACAAAAATATATTCAGACTTAAAAAACATGTTTCAAAATAGCCAAATATTCACATCACTTTACTGACAATGCTATCAGAAAGGAGCCAGGCCTTTTAGAAAAAAGGTTAATGGAGCCAATGTGAATAATCCAGCTTCTGAACTATTGACAACACATCCAGGCAAAACGCCTAATGCCCATTCCCCCTTTAAGGCTTTGGTAAATCTGATCACAATGATTTATTCCTCGTCCCAGCCTACAAGCAGAAGCTGAAATGAGAGGAACCTTCTCTGGAAGTAATACAGTGCTGGTCTGAGGCAGTGGAAGAGTGTCTCCAGGACTGCTTGTAATTGGTGGACTGGACTGTATTCAAGTACTCAGCAGAAAACCTAGATGAATATGCCACCACCATCATGGACTTCTTCAGCAAATACGTGGAAGACTGCGTGTCAAAGAAGTCAATCCAGGTGTTCCACAACTGGAAACCTTGGATGAACCAGGAAATCCACTGCTTACTGAAGACCAGCCATGCAGCATTCAAGAAAAATAATCCAGTACTATACAGACAATCCAAATATGACCTCTGCAAAGCCATCAGAGATGCTGTACCGGATCAAGTTAGAGGCCCAAACCAACCACACGGACACCCGCGACAATGACCAACAACATAGCGGGATACAAAATGAAGCAGAGTAGTATAGTGGACAAAGATACATCCCTCCCTGATGTGCTGAATGCTTTCTACGCTCAGTTTGAGCAGAATGCCAGCGGCACTGTGTCACCTTCCCCAAAAGCCCCTGTCATCTGCTCCCTCCATTACCACTGCTGCAGATCAGTCTTCCTGACATACGACCCAAGAAAAGCAATGGGCCCAGTTGGAGTCCCCAGCTGTGCATTTAGATCCAATGTGGACCAACTGGGGGAGGTATTCACTGACATCTTCAACGTTTCCCTCTTACGAGCCATTGTCTGCATCTGCTTCAAGAAGACCACCATCATTCCAGTACCAAAGAAAGCACATTCAATGTGCCTTAATGAATAATGCTCAGTGCTCTGACCCCCATAACAATAAAATGCTTCCAGAGGTTGGTCATGGCCCACACCAACTTGAACTTCCCAGCCTGCCTCAATCCCCTGCAATTTGCCTACAAACGTAATAGGTCCACAGGGGGCACCATTTCCCTAGTCCCGTAATTCATTCATTCCTGGAACATCTGGATAGCAAGGACACCTATGTTGGACTCTTACTCATCAACTACAGCTCCGCCTTCAACACCAAAATCCCCTCCAGACTGATCTCAAAATTTTGATACTTGGGCGTTTTCTCCACCCTCTGCAACTGAATCTTCAGCTTCCTGACCCAGAGATTGCAATCAGTGAAGATAGACAACTGCACCTCCTCCACAATAACTCTTCACACTAGTACCCCTTAAGGATGCCTTCTCATCCCCCTACTGTTCTCCCTGAACACTCACAACTGTGTAGCCAAATTCTGACTGGACACTATCCACAAGTTTGCTGATGACACCTCTGTGGTAGGGCAAATATTGTGGTGCAATAATAACAACCTCTCTCTCAATGTCAGCAAAAGACAAAACTGATCAGAAAGAAAGAAAGAAAGCAGAACACACTCTCATCTATTTCAATAGAGTGCAGATTGAGAGGGTCAATGTGTCAAGTTCCTAGGAGTGATGATAACTGGCAACCTGTCCTGGACCTCCCACATAGATATGATAGTCAAGGAAACACAACAATGCCTATTCTTCAGGCAGCTTAGGATATTTGGCATGTCCATAAGGACCCTTATCAACTTTTACAGATGTACCATTGAAAGCATACTATCTGGGTGCATAACAACCTGGTTCAGCAACTGCTTTGCCCAGGATTGTAAGAAACTATGGAAGTTTACGTGCATAGCCCAGAACTTCACAGAATCCAATCTTCCATCCATGGACTCCATTAACACTTCCGGTTGTCATGGAAAGGCTGCAAATATCACAAAGACCTCTCCAACCATAGCAATGCTCTCTAATGACCTCCTCCATCAGACAGAAACTACCGAAGCTTGAACACATGCACTAACAAGTTTAAGAAAAGCTTCTTCCCTGCTGTTATTGGCCTGATGGTTGGATTCTCTAACTTCAAATAATGTTGATCTTGTTAATGTTGATCTTGCTTTGTGTATCTCTTGTGTAGTTTAACCTGTCAGCCTCTCTCTGTCTAGGTTACGATTGGTATACCCTTGCTTACTATGATCTTCCTGTACTGCTTGCAAACAAAGCTTTTCACTGCACTTAGGTACACATGTCTACAATAAATCAAATCAAATCATTGGGGCATTGGTGGATTAAAGTCAATAGATTCAATCATTTTTAACAATGGAACTAGACCCAGATTACTATGACGATGTTTGTGTAACTAACCCATCTGTGAGAGGAGATCATATTTTGACTTCTGTGTTTCAAGAACGAATGTGTGCTGACAATGCCAAGACGGCTGGCAAAGATGGGTGTTGTTTAATGTGAATGAGCAAATGCCAACAATAACATAGCACCACCACAACTATGACTTCTGATCACCCACTGGGTCATCCCATTGGTCAAGGACCACCTTCCAGGTGGGATGTGCTGATCCTTGCATCTCACTGCTGAGTACAACCCTTGCTACATAACATGCCACTTCAGACTTTATCTGAGCATTCCACATGCTGCACCAACTAGGAGTGACATCTGCAATAAACACCATCTTTAAAGAAACTTACTTACAGGCAATCAGAAAGACTCTGTGTTGGTACGCCCCCTATCTAGCCAGACTGTAAACATGTCTCCTGCCTTTTGATTGAACATGCATACATACACACAGTTTTTTTTTAAGTATAAACAGGAGCTGATGATTCTAGAAGAAAGGATAGAAATTATCCATCATCACATTTAAATTGTCTTAATGCAAAGTTGAAAAGAAAATTAAACCCAGTTTGAAGCCAACCAGGCCATAAATCTACAATAATCTATATCAACCTATAATTAACCTTTTCTAGACACAAATAATGTAATCTACTTTCCCACTGTTCAATTTATGTGCTTATGTATGTACGTGTATATGAATGTATGTGTGTGCATGTTTATAATTGTATGTGTATACATGTGTCCCTAAATGCATGTGAGAGTGGTAATCAGAGCAATTTAGTTAGTTTATTTCAAATTGGATGCCTCTACCACAATAAAAACTATGCTCTTTTCATTTTAAGATTATAAGAAAATATGTCTTCTTTCTTTTTTAGGTCATAGTAGTTAAACACTGATTGAACTGACAACAGAGTTCATTAAAAATTCCGAGAGGTGGAAAGTCAAGGGGCCATTCAACCACTTCTCACATGACTATAACAGAAAACTGTGCATCGGTGATGTTGAACATGTTCACATCAAATACCTGTATCAATATCCAAATGATGATAACTGTTTACACAACAAATATGGTTTAATCCTATTGTGTAGAATTTCAAAAGCTTGTGACAACAGATGGATGCAACAGCAAAAAGTATGGGTTGATACAATTTGGAAAACACAACAAGTCAAGAAAATACTGAATGAAATGTTAGGGCACTAAAAACCTCAGAGAAACAGAATCATCTTGGGGTGCTTGTTTAATGAATCCCTGATGGCAGCAGGATGTGTTAATAGGTCAAGAAGGGATAGAGGGCACTTGTCTTTATCATTTGAAGAATAGATTATAAGAACAGGGAGGTTATGTTGGAGCTTTGGTCAGGCCTCAGCTTGAGTACTGTGTGCAGTCTGCCACCGCACTCTAAGAAGAATGTCATTGGATCCGACAGGATACAGAGAAGATTCACCAGGATGTTGCAGGAATGGAGCATTTTAGTTATGAAATGAGGCTGGATAAGCTCAGGTTGTTTTCTTTGGAGTAGAAAATAATAAAAGGTTTGGTCAAGATGGATAGAAAGCAGCTGTTCCTCTTAGTTGAAGGGTCATCAAAAAGGGAGCACACATTTAAGGTGAAAGGCAGGTGGTACAGAGGGAAGTTAAGGAAAAGTTCTTTCACCCAAGTGAACTTTCACACACACACACGCACATGCACACCCTCTCACAGACCTATACTCCCTTTACACTCACACTCACACACATACACGCACTCTCTCACAGACAACCATAACCCCGTGCTCCCACACACACATACACACATATAAACTTTGTGGGGTGAACTTTGGGGGGTACTTGCAGAATTACATTTTACTTTGCTCAAAAACTGCATGAATCCATGTAAGATTCTGTAAATCCGTTTTTAGATTAGAATCAGTCTGACCATTGTGGCACAGTCTCACACAGGGAAGCTCACAGCTTCAATACATTATCTGGGCCAACATGACACCAATTGTTAAAGTTCATTTGAGAATGTAACTTCTAAAAAAATTTTGTGATTTACATATGAAAGAACTGAAACCAACATGGTCATTCTAACAGGTGAGAGATGTAACAAACTATCCAGGTCTTTTTCAATATATAATTTCAATTACATCACACTGTAAACTTTTGCTATAAATTCTGTGTCTTACAATCTTATACTCTGTAACCACCTGATGAAGGAGCAGCACTCCAAAAGCTAGTGCTTTCAATTAAACCTGCTGGACTATAACCTGGTGTTGCGTGATTTTTAACTTTGAAATGACATAACATTCAAGATTGTAGGCTAAGTGATGGAAAGAGGGACTCATGTACATTTAATATAGTTTTGCGTTACAAAATTGAGCTGAAAGTTCCCTTTATTACTGCATAATTCTATAATTCTATAACAGGAATAAAGGTATGTGGTTAGATATGCATTTGTTTGAGGAAAAATATAAAATATTACTGATATTCTTTTAAAAGATTACAATGCATTAGCACAATCTTTATGTTTGTGCCTAATATAGCATGTTCTCTTCCATTTCAACAGTTTTTTTTCCCCCTGTTATTTTATAAATTCACTCTGCTTTTCTCTGCTCCCACCATGCAACTCTTTCCCCCCATCCCCCTTTCCACTCACACTGCCTTCCAGGTATACTTCATGTAGTATTCATTAACTCAGAAGATGAATATTTACCAGTCTCAGTGTCCCAATTAATTGCAATGCAAAAATAAACCTGGCCAATTCAACCGACAACTTTCTGGCCAAGCAGGGAGATGACTTACTTTTGCTGCAGGCTGTCCACAAATTACTTAACTGAGGAACACACTCTGAAAGCAGACACAGTAACAAGCCTGTCATCTACCACTCCATGATGAAGTGCTTTGGGCATTAATGTACAGTTTCAGCAAAGTACAAATCACCAGCTCATGTGTGTACCTCAACCATAAGTAATTGCGTAAGTTTGGGATCTCAGCTTCTGTAGAAATTAGCTTTTGGCTTAAACTTTAATTTGTTGACCATGTGTTCTACATAGGTGTTGATAGGAGGCATACCATGGAAAGAAAATGTGATCCTATCTCCTGCTAACATGATAACATGACTCATTCACAGTTATAGACAGAGGTTTACCTGCAGCATTGCTTGTCAAAATATAAAAATATCATGACTTGAGTATCGTCATAAAACATAATTACTGATGAAACATCTTAAAGAAACCAAGAGTAAAGACACTGTCCTCTATAAATCCATGGAATGATTTTTTGTGAATCTTAGTGCTGCTACAATCACACCCTGATGTTCATCCCCATTTTATTTGGGTTCCAGTTTGGACATCCCAAAATCATTGAGCTGGTAGAGCTAACAAGAACTTGTTCTTATTCTTTATTCACCCAGCACCACAGTTTGTCTCAAAAAGATTAATTGGATTAACAAGGATCCATCCCATTGTGGCTAATTGTGGCAGACCCAAATTAACTTTTTTTTTAAAGAAGCCAATTTAACCACTATTTCCGAGTTAACAAAGAGTGAGCAACTGAATTACTAATTCCGAAAAAACTAGTAATGAATACACATGCTCACAATGTAGAAATGAGAGGTGAGTTCAAGAACGAGTCCAAGAAGATGAAAGCTAAAGAAAGTTGGATGAATGGATTGGTCATTTCACTGTGATTATGCCATTCAAGAGAATAGGCAAGGCCTAGATCAAATGCACAATTTGAAAGATAAAATGCCCATAGCACAATACTCCCTGAGACAGGAAAATGCTGCTGTAAGCTGAGGTGCAACAATTTTTTGAGGCCAGCATTGAAAGAAGCTGGTACAGGACTAAAACTTTTGATTATCTGGAAATGTTTAGATTAGATTAGATTCCCTACAGTATGGAAACAGGCCATATGACTCAACAAGTCCACACCAACTCTCCGAAGGGTAACCCACCTAGACCCATTCCCCTACCCTATATTTACCTCTGACTAATGCACCTAACACTATTTCCCAAAGCCACTTCACCTGACCTGAACATTTTTGGACTGTGGGAGGAAACTGGAACACCTGGAGGAAACCCACGCAGACACAGGGAGAATGTGCTACCTCCACACAGACAGTCGCGCAAGGTTGGAATCGAACCCAGGTCCTTGGAGCTATGAGTCACTGTGTCGCCCAAATGCCATACCTATCTGTCTGTCTTAAGTGAAGCTCTGGAGTCAGTGAACCCCTGAAGTTGGACTTGAATTCACAACTTTGTGCCTCTCCTTTTGAGAGAGGGCTACCATTTGAGTCAAAACTAAGAGTCCATGCAGACATTTCTCTTCCTCTGGTGTGGTGTGATTAAACATTGACAAAATATGGTGAGAATTTTTTTTTAAATTCTCAAACCTAAGTGGCAACTTCAGAATCTCACCCTTATTTCCATGTATTGGCAACTCATTAAAACCCCAAGTCATCTTATTTACGTTGCACTTCCAATTCTCCTCTCCTTCACTAAGATATGTAGCGCAAATTCACAACAGATAAAAACAAGCTTGCCCAATGTCTACCTTAGCCATCATGCAACTGCTTGCTCCATGGCCACTACCCTCCATGACACTTCATCAATGTAAGTCGGAATCAAAAAGCTAACCGTGTCCGCACATCATTGTGCCTGCTTTCAAATTAACTCACAAACTACTTCAGCTCTTCAGCACTTTAACTTTGGAACTGAAGGATGTCTGAGGGACCTACTGTTGCCAGGTTGTTTTGCATGCAGGGAGAGCCATGCATCTCATGCATCTTTGCAGGATCCTTCACCAAAGCATCAACACATACATCTTTTGGATTTTGGCTTGCTATCTTAGCACCCACTAACTTTAACACTGACTTATAGACTCCCAAACTTAGTGATTTGCTTTAAAATGCAAAAGGAGAGACAAGCAGCGTGTGACATTAACGAGAACTGAACAGTTAATCTATCTGTTAGACAAGAGTTGAGCAAGCCACCATATGGCATATTACTGCATCATCTTCACAGCTGCAACTTGTACTAACAGATTAGTGGCATACAACATGTGCTTTAAGCAATAGAGATGTGTGAAAGTGAAGGGGGAAAGTCTTTAGATGGGTGAAGTGAGGTTATAGTCACTCAGATAGTGCAACCTCAGTCAGTCAAGAGATTTGTCCAATAACATTGCATGGAGTAGGTACATTCAGTTCTGCCAATCAAGTTATTTCATGTATGTCAATCACAGTGCTTTGAAAATAGGCTGGGGGTTGGGCTTGCTTTTCGTACAAAGTGACAATGGAGAGATTGAGAACAATGGAGGCACATGTAAGATCAGTTAGTGGTGAAGAAAAAGCCCCCAGGAGAGGTGGTGAGATGGCTGCAATTTTTGTCCAGGTTAATGGCATAACTTTCTTTGATGGTCAGTAGGAGATTGGACTACTCTCCTTTTTATCCCCACCCTATCCACCAGCACTGTGTCTTGGAAGCAACAAGTTAGCTTTGGTGGAAATATGGGTTATACTTAAACCTTTCATATTTATATTTCCAGGATAGTGACAATCCTCATTTAAGTAGGTCACGTTAGTAACTAGCCTTCACAAATATAAACAAACCTCAAATGTATGTAATCAGAGGAGAGATTACAAAAATTGAAGGCTTACCTCAAAGTCTTATCAGGTGACACTCTATATCATTATCAAGGTAGTCTAATGAAAAATAAGAAGGTTGTGTTCTTAGAAGGAATGAAACTAACTAAATGGAGGACAAAGAGACAATAATCATCCTAGCATCACATAGCTGCCAGTGGTTCTTGGCTAAAAGATGATTTTCATGGCAGAGAATGCCAACCCTTAAAATAATCTATATCAAGAGGGATAGATGGAGAAAGATGGGCACAAGAAAGAGCAAGGTCATGCCACCATCTTCTTGAGAGACAACCATAAATTCCCTTATGTCAGCCTGAGAGAAGAACAAAGATTGCTAATATTAAGGATTAATAAAAAAGGCTGCAAGACATCTGAGAAATGGTAATGTGCTGCTTTGACTTCTCCATTCTATAGAATGACTTCAGGGTCAGTGAAGCATTTTCATCTGTCATGATTATATATTTTCTTAATCTAATTAACTGTTGTTGCATCTTAAACTGAAGAAACTGTCAAAACAATTGCTACAAATAAAAGACTACCTATATTGAGCAATGTGATTGCAAACCCCCTAAATTAACAGCTTGCTTTTCCTTTGAGACATTTTCAGGGTTGAACATGTAGGGTTGGGATATCATGGGCACTCAGTGGTTAGCACTGTGGCCTCATAGCACCAGAGACCAGTGTTTGATTCAAGCATTGGGTGGAGTTTGCACATTCTCCCCATGTCTGCATGGGTTTCCTCCCACAATCCAAAGATGTGCAGGTTAGCTGAATTAGGCATGCTAAATTGTCCAGAGCATTCAGGGATGTGTAGGTTAGGTCCATTAGTCAGGGGTAAATTTAGAATAATAGAGGAAAGTAATGGGTGTGGGTGGGTTACACTTCAGAGGGGTCGGTGTGGACTTGTTGGGCCAAAGGGCCTGTTCCCATACTGTAGGGAATCTATGATTCTGTGCAGTTTGAGAGGTAGTTCCTGTCTTGCTGACTGATATGGGCTTTATGTTTGGTGCCAGAAGTGCAGAAGACAGAAGGTTTCAGCAGTGTTAATCCACAATACTGGCAAAGTAATTCCCTGGGAAACAGTTTAACTGCCCAATTGAATAATTAATGGGGTGCAAAGTGGAAAATTGCATGAGAAAATTCACCACGAGATACCAGAAATTCACTCTGCACCACATTTCAATTGCAATTGAAAAATGCAACACTATGTGTCAAACCTATTAAATCACTGGACAAACAGCAATGAGATGGTTAAATAGTCTGTGAAGTTGCATAGTTTTGTATCTGTCATATAGCAGGCTATCATCATCAATCTTAGTGACCTACGTGGATGGATTGGACCAAGTCAGAATTGAATAACTAAACAGATTTCAATATTCCATCAATGACTGTATGAAGGCTCAAGGGGTTATTCAAACTGCTGATTGTTTTAAACAGCATCAAAATTGCTCAGTTATTCCCAATCCTGTTTGGCTTGATGGCTAGCTGGCTAATGTGTTTTCAAAATAAAGGAAATGGGGAGGGGTTTTATCCCCATTCCAGATGAGGTAGACTTGCAAACTGCCAATCCTTGCTGCCCATGTAATAAAATCTCACACTAAGTGATGGTTCAGCTAGTCCAGGCTTTTCAACACTGACACACTATTAAGTTCATAGAAGACAACGTAAAAAAAAGATACAAACATATTTTCCAATTACAATTATGTTTGAGGCCTAAATGAAATAACCTTTCATTTGACAACATATCTGAGGGTCATATTTCTGTATCATATATTTGTGTTTGTGTTTTTCTTATTATTACAATCATTTTCATTTTTGCCCTCACTGGCTTTGTCTTATTGGTGAGGTAATATAAGTGAGACACTGACGAAATCACCTAGAAACACACATACCCTTTAATCCTAAATGCCATTCAAAAACTAGGATCTGTCATAACATGCAATAACTGTAATTTTCAGGTCTTAACCTATTGGCAGCACAATTAAATATTAAAGCAAATTGGAATGCAAGACAGCATCAAAGTCTTCTTTTGAAAATTTCATACTCAAGATGTGTGTATATTCAAATTTATGAAAACCATGATACAGTGCTAAAAACTCCGGGGAGTAAAAATATAAGTTATGCACTATTTTAAGTGCATGTGAACCTTTTCTCCAGACAATACTTCTGGTAAGATTATAGAGCTTATGCTTGAAACATTGACTCTCCTGCTCCTTGGATGCTGCCTGACCGGCTGCACTTTTCTAGCACCACACTTTTTGTCTCTGATCTCCAGCATCTGCAGTCCCCATTTTTTCCTAGTAAAATTGTAAATGTTAATACTTTAATGATTAACATTGTTTATCTCATATAGAGTTAAAAATGTATACACGTGAATTTTTGTATGTAATAATGGGAACAACTCTTTTACCATGGTACTTACCTACATATTGATGGCATAATATTATCAATATCATATTTAGCATATGGTCCACTCGTTTATATTTGCTTCCCACATGAACATGAGGTGTTTGTGGATTCATATTTTTATTTGTATAGCTATGGAAACAGCTCAATCCTAACTTAGCAATTCATTCAGATGGTGCAGTGAGAATAATTGTGATGCCATGAAAAATGGATCTATCAGTTTAGAGGGATTACCTGACTTAGATGGTCACATTCACAACTTAAGTCATTCCTCATGTTCCACTCATACAGTAACTGAGCACATCTTCCCCAACTCACTCTTAAGCCTTTGAGCCTGGTCCAGACATTTACATGGGAGATTGAAAGCTGGGACTTTGCCAATCAGCTTACTTACCAGATTGAGGTCATTTTGTAGTCAATCCAAACATGCATGTTCGAGAGATGGGGAGTAGAGACAACCCTTGTAATAAAAGACCAGTGAACCTTACTTCTGTTGTGGATAAAGTTTTGGGAAGGGTTATAAGAGATAGGATTTATAATCATCTAGAAAGGAATAGGTTGATTGGGGATAATCAACACAGTTTTGTGAAGGGTAGGTCATGCCTCACATCAAAGATGAGAAGGTGACTGAAAGATGGATGAGGGTAAAGTGGTTGAGGTGGTGTATATGGATTTCAGTAAGGCGTTTGATAAGGTTCCCCACAGTAACCCATTGCATAAAATACAGAGGCATAGGATTGAGGGTGATTTAAAGGTTTGGAATATAAGTTAGCTAGCTGAAAGAAAATAGAGGGTGGTGGTTGATGGGTAATCTTCATCCTGGGGTTCAGTAAGGATTTGTTTTGGATCCATTGCTGTTTGTCATGTTTGTAAATGACCTGGATGAGGACATAGAAGGGTAGATTAGTAAATTTGCAGATGACACTCAGGTCGGTAGAGTTATGGATCGTGACAACGGATGTTGTAAGTTACAGAGGGACATAGATAAAAGGGACATAGATAAACTGTAAAGCTGGACTGAGAGGTGGCAAATGGAGTTTAATGTGGATAAGTGTGAGGTGATTCATTTTGGAATGAGTAACAGGAATGCAGAGTACTGGGGTAATGGAAGAATGTTTGGTAGTGTAGATGAGCAGAGAGATCTCGGTGTCCTTGAAAGTTGCCACCCAGGTTGATAGGGTTGCTATGAGATAATCAGAGGGTTAGATAGGGTGGACAGTGAGAGCCTTTTTCCTTGAATTGTGAAGGCTTGCATGAGTGGACATAGCTTTAAATTGAGGGGTGATAGATATAGGACAGATGTCAGAGGTAGTTTCTTTACTCAGAGAGTATTGAGCGCGGAATGCACTTCCTGCAACAGTAGTAGACTCACCAACTTTAAGAGCATTTAAATGGTCATTGGATAGGCATATGCATGAGAATGGAATAGTGTAGGTTAGATGGGTTTTCAAATTGGTTTCATATGTCGGCACAACATTGAGGGCCAAAGGGCTTGTACTGTGCTGTAATGTTCTATATGTTCTACATGTTCTAATGTGTGGTGGCTACTGAGCAATGTTGAGCAATAGTATAACTGATTAGATCTGGGTAAGTGAAGCAGTTCAGTGTGTGTTGACTCTGCTGCCCCTGATGGCACCTACCAGTTTCCCTTTGCGATTCATCCTCGTCTTCACCTCGCCTGGAGTGGTCTCCCAAAGTTGACAGTTTGGACACTGTGAAATTCACATGGTACTCCTGTTAAAACAAAGTCTTCAACTATAAAACATGAGGGGACCAAAGTCCATCTATTGCTTCCATCTAAGTATAAATAACTCACTGGAAATGAAACAACATTTATCTGAAATTAGGAACAAATACAGCAATCTCTACTTCTGTTATGTTATTTCTTCTTCAGCTTATTTATTTTCAGTTGTCTACTCAATTTCTTGCATACTTGAAATATAATTTCACAGATTTCTCCTTTTTAATGTTTTTACTTCTCGCACAGTAAATGTTGATTTTGGAAAATGGTTTGCTTTTATGTTCTCCCTGATTCTGAATATGATATTGCAGTTACTGTGAATGTGCACCACGAATACTCCAAGGTCATTCCCATCAAGCAGTATCTTTTTACACTTCCAGTTTTTGTTTCCAAGTAACTTGCAGTCCTTTTCATTAATTTGATGAACCACAATTTTCCTCAAAGCCCTACAACTATAACTTTTTAAAATATCTCTGAAAATACATGTGAAGTATGCCCACCTGTTAAAAATTAGATCTGAAAAACTTTGGAGAGAAAATCGGAAGCATGCATTTCACACAAATGGCTGATGTTTTCCATTTTTTGACTGTGTCATTTTCGGGGAATTTCTCTTCCTCGACTCACTTCATTGTTTATGCATCCGGGCTCCAAGTTCCCTTCCCATGCAACTGTGCTCCTGCCCTAGCTGTGCCCCCTGGCCAAACTGCTCCAGTACAGCTACAACACTGGCATCAAGCCAACAACATGGAAATTTGCCCAAGTATGTCCTGTACTCAAAAGAAAGGACAATCCAATCTGGCCAATTACCACCTCATCTGTCTACTCTTAATTATCAGTAAGTTGATGGAAGATGTCTTTAATAATGCTGTCAATGCCATGCATTCAGCAATAATTTGCTGACTAATTCTCAGTTTGTGTTCTACTAGGGCTACTCAGCCCCTGGCCTCATTACAGCCTTGGTTCAAACATGGAAAAAAGAGCTGAATTCCAAAGCTAAGGTGAGAATGACTGCTCTGCTATCAAGACCTCATTTGACTGGGTGTGGCATCATGTAGGTAAAAACAATGACTGCAGATGCTGGAAACCAGATTCTGGATTAGTGGTGCTGGAAGAGCACAGCAGTTCAGGCAGCATCATGTAGCCCTACTATCTGGGACTGCAGAAAACACTTCTCATCTATTTGACACACACAAACAGTAAAAACATTTAAATGATGGTTTAAACACCTCCTTTCACTAGCTGAGATCCTTGAGCCCTGGCTAATCAGACCCCTATGGTTTTATTGGAGAAATATAATCATTGAACTTCCTCCAATCTGTACAATTCTGTTAAAACTGGAAGTAAGTGGGTTAGAGGTGGATTTTAAAAGTTGTTTATTGGATTCTCAATTGCCCTTGAGCAAAGTGGTTAGCTGGCCCTTTTAGGATGTGATTAAACTACATTGCTGTGGATCTGGAGTCACAAATAGATAAAGGTAAAGTCGCCATAGTCCTACCAGACCTTAGGGTTGCTCTCTCAATAGTCTAACCTGACAGTCACCATATCTCAGAGGTTGAGAATGAGAATCATTCATGATAACTTCAGCCAGCGCAGCAAATGAACTCACAGTATTCACTTCACCACATCTCAAACCAACCATCCAGCCAACTGAGTAAAAACAATGACTGCAGAAGCTGGAAACCAGAGTCTAGATTAGAATGGTGCTGGAAAAGTCTACTAACCCCCTCCCAGATAGGTAAGATTAGGTAAAGATGGCAGTTTCCGTCCCTAGAGGACATGAATGCACCAGATGATTTTTTTTTGACAACAATGAACAGGCACCATTAAGCGAGCATTTCATTTATGACTTTTAATTGAATTCAAATTGCACCATTTAAACAATTTGACACATATCATCAGAACATGAGGCTGGGTTTCTGAATCACTGGTTCAGAACTGATAGTTGTACCACAACTATCTCTCCACACCCTGCTGGATCAGCTTTAAAATCTGGGGGTCCTTAAGTGTTAACATTGCTGCTCAGACTCAATTTTACATGTTCTGAGTGATTTATTTCAGTATCTCAGTGAGGATCTGATGGCCTAGTGTTATTATCATTGATTAGATTAGATTAGATTACATTACAGTGTGGAAACAGGCCCTTCGGCCCAACAAGTCCACACCGACCCGCCGAAGCGAAACCCACCCATACCCCTACATTTACCCCTTACCTAACACTACGGGCAATTTAGCATGGCCAATTCACCTGACCCTGCACATCTTTGGACTGTGGGAGGAAACCGGAGCACCCGGAGGAAACCCACGCAGACACGGGGAGAACGTGCACACTCCACACAGTCAGTCGCCTGAGGCGGGAATTGAACCCGGGTCTCAGGCGCTGTGAGGCAGCAGTGCTAACCACTGTGCCACCGTGCCGCCCACATTGGACTGATAATCTAGAGCCCCAAGTAATGTTTAAGAGATCCAAGTTTGAATCCTGCCATGGTAGAATTTGAATTCAATAGAAATTTGGAATTCAGAGTCTAATGATGACTGTGAATACATTATTGATTGGTAAGAAAGAAAAAACCCGCAGTTCATTTTGTGCATATCTAGATCCTTTGGCAGACTCTGCCCAAAGTTTCACATGCATTGGTGTGAGAATCAGCAAATCAATTTGCCTGAACTTGAGAAGTTTGATCTATTCAGATCCAAATATTATTGCAGAGGGCAGGACACACAATAGTATTTTGCTAGATACCTAATAGGAGTATCAGTACTCCATGTAGCAAATTCTCAGTCATACAATGGCTCAGTCAAGGTATTGGTAGTTTATATTCAGCTTCAATCTGTCACATCCCAAAATAATATTAATTGTTTACTTTTACATTATTTCAAAATCTAGAACCAGAGGTCACCATCCAAAGTACAGGGTCACCAATTTGAGACAGAAATACAAGAGTGTCTTTGGAATTCTCTTCCTCAAAGCTTGGAGGAAGCAAAGAGCCTTTTAATAATTATAATCCAGAAACAGACAGATGCTTGATAAGCATGGAATTTGATAGGTTAGTGGCGGTAGTGATAAAATGGAGTAATCACATCAGTATCTTATCTTATTGATCTTATTGAATGATGGAATTGACACAAGGGGCCGAGTGGCCTCAGCTTGCACCTAATTTGTGCATTCTTCATTTGTCTACCTCTTCACGCCTCAGGCGACTGACTGTGTGGAGTTTGCACGTTCTCCCCATGTCTGCGTGGGTTTCCTCCGGGTGCTCCGGTTTCCTCCCACAGTCCAAAGATGTGCAGGTTAGGTGAATTGGCCATGCTAAATTGCCCGTAGTGTTAGGTAAGGGGTAAATGTAGGGGTATGGGTGAGTTGCGCTTCGGCGGGTCGGTGTGGACTTGTTGGGCCGAAGGGCCTGTTTCCACACTGTAATGTAATCTAATCTAATCTTAGACCCTTACACAAACTCAGCAAAAAGATAAATTTGAACTGATGTTTAAGGTAAGGTCGAGGGGAAAAGCTGAGACATAAGCAAAGAGACAGTTGATTGTTGCGATGGGGATCAAATCACTGTTTTCAGCTGGATCCATCTTCTGCCTCAGCCTTCTAAATGTGAGGTCTCTGCTATAGCAAATGAGTCTATTTTCTGGTATTTTTCAAGCAGGTTTCATCTACTGTATAGGGTATTCAAATTGCAATATTATATAATAACATTGTGAGTGACATAGCTGTCTATTTTTAGATTGACTTAATCCATTTAAAACGGATGCCTCCCTGTAAATTGTTCAAGACTGTTTTTTCTTTAATTCATTGCGTGTCCTTCCCTAAAAGGCGTTAGTGAATCAAATTGTTCTCTCCCAACAATGCCTACCATTAGACTTTTAACTCCAGATTTTCAATGAGGGTGATATTTGAACCTGGGACACCAGATCATTTCCTGAGTCTCGAGATTAATAGACTACCAATAATACCATTAGGCCAACATCTTTCCTGCATCAACATTCTAACAATGAATAAGCCAAATAACTGTTAGGTTTTTTCCAAAGCTTGTGTATTGATACAGTAAATTGCTGAACTGTGGTTTTAATGGTTCCAAGATAAAGATTTTTATTTTCTTTGTTCTGCACTCTAAAGAAGAATCATACCAGACTCGAAACATTAACCTGTTTCTCTCTCCATGAATGCTGGCAGACCTGCTGAGTGTATCCAGCATTCTCTATGTTTGTTTCAGATTTTCAGCTTGTACAACATTCTGCTTTTGTTCATTCTCTTACTGAGTGCATTTACTAACTGTGGGGAAAACTAGGCACTAGGCCTCAGACTGTGACATTAAACCACTCTGACCTGATTCAAAGAACAAAGAACAAAGCACAAAATAGCACAGGAACAGGCCCTTCAGCCCTTCAAGCCTATGCCAACACATTTTGCCCTTCCACATTAAAACTGCCTTCACTTACAAGATCCATACCCTTCTATTCCCTTTCTATTCATGTATTCATCCAGATGCTTCTTGAAGGCTGTTGTTGTGCCTGCTTCTTCCACCACCTTGTCTGGCATTGTGTTCCAGGCATTCAACACCTTTTGTGTGAAAAATCTACCTCACATATCTCTTTTAAACCCCCTCCCCTCCTTGCAACTTGAACCTGTGTCGCCTAGTATATGACCCCTCCACCCTGGGTAAAAGCTTCTTACTTTCCATCTTATCCATGTCATTCACAATCTTATAAACTTCTATCAGGTCACCCCTCAACCTCCTGTGTTGCAGTGAAAACAAACCCAGTCTATCAAACCTTTCATCATAGCTAAAATCCCCCATGCCAGGCAATGTCCTGGTAAACCTTTTCTGTACCCTTTCCAAAGCATCTCACATTCTTTTGGTAGTACGGTGACCAGAACTGTACGCAATATTCAAGTGTGGCCGAACTAAATTTCTATAAAGCTGCAGCATAACCTGTCTATCTTTATGCTCAATGCCCTTTCCAATGAAGGAAAGCATCCATAGGACTTTTTTTATTACCTTACCCATGTGTGCTGCCCCCTTCAGTGATCTACAGACCTGTATACCCGGATCCCTCTGCATATCAATATTCTTTAGGGTTCTGACATTCACTGTGTAACTTCCACCTGTACCTGACCTTCCAAAATGCATCACCTCACATTTGTCTGGATTAAACTCCATCTGACATTTTCTGCCTATGCCTCCAACTGATCTATATCCTGCTGTATCCTTTGGCAATCCTCCTCATTATCTGCAATTCCACCAATCTTTGTATCATTGGCAAGCTTACTGATTAGGCCAATTACATTTTCCTCCCAATAATTTATGGAGACCATGAACAGCAGTGGTCCCAGCACTGGTCCCTGTGGAACATCACTAGTCACACCCCTCCATTTTGAAAAGCATCCTTCCACCATTACCCTCTCTCTCCTATGACTAAGCTAGTTCTGTATCCATTTTGCCATGATACCATGTGACTTGACCTTTTTTGCCAGTCTGACATAAGGGACCTTGTCAAAGGCTTTTACTGAAGTCCATGTAGATAACATCCACTACTTTTCTCTCAATCATGTCCATCACCTACTTAAAAAACTTGATCAATTTAGTGAGGCATGACCTCTACTGCACAAAACCATCCGAGGTTTAAAGATTAAGGACCAAAGTGAAAATTTGGAGCTGGAAGATGCAGGTGAAGTTTTAAGTGAGCACTTGCATCTGTTTTCCTTGTAGAGAATGATGATGTTGGTATAGAAATCAAAGTGAAGGACTACGATATATTTGAATAAAGTAGATATCGGGGGAACAGGTATTAGGGGCTTTAGTGGGCTAATGCTCAGCAAGATGCATCCTAGGGTGCTGTGGAAGGCAAGATGGAGTTTGCAGGGTTTCTGACATTAACTTTCAAATCCACTCTAGCCTCGAGTCTAAATCAGCATGGAAACTGTTGAAAAAGAGTTATGTGAGCAACAGAGTTAATCTCAACTTTAACAGGCAAATGTTAATCAAAGTTATTCAGGAGGATTTTGTCAGGAGGAAATCATGTCTATCAAATCTGATAGAATCTAACTTGGTACACAGACGAGGGTAGTGCAGCTGATGTAACCTATAAGGATTTCTGTAAGACTTCTGACAAGTTCTCATGTGGGAGACTAGTTAAGAAGCTAAAAATGAGGCATCTGGGACAATTTGTCAAACTGGATCCAAAACTCGTTTAGTGTCAGGAAGCGGACGATGATGGTCTAAGGTTACTTTTATAACTGGATGCCTGAGTCCAGTAGCAAACTACACAGTTGGGTGCTAGCCCCTTGCTACTTGTAGTGTAAGTTAGTGACCTGGCCAGGAATGTAGGAGGTATGATCAGCAAGTTCACAGATGATACAAAAATTGGCAATGTGGTTAAATGTGATAAAGAAAGCTTTAGATCACAGGGCATTATAGATGAGCTGGTCAAATGGAACTTAATCTTGAAAAGTTAGAGGTGATGCATTTTGGGAGGACTAACAAAACAAGGGAACACATGACACGTGGTTTGGATCCTTGGAAGTAATGAGGATCAGATGAAATTTGATGTACATGTCCAAGGATTCTTGAAATCACCAGTGCTGGAAAAGACAGGGGAGTTTAAGCTAAAAGATTTCCACTGTTTGGGGATTTCAGAGCTAGGGGGCATAGTCTGAGAACTAAGGCCAGACCATTCAAGATTATTTTTAATGATCTACCACATCAAAAGGTGAAATATGTTGGAACTCTCTTCCACAAGTGGTGTGGATGCTAGATAAATTGTTAATTTTAAATCTGAGTTACAGTATTTTCATGTTAAGAAAGGTATTAGGGGATATGGGACAATGGGAGGTATAAGCTATAGATCAGCCATTGAGTGGTAGAATAGTCTTGAGGGGCTGAATAGCATACTCATGTTCCAATGCTCCAATAATAGCTAAATAATAGTGTTAGGGTGACACATGGCACACATGTGTCTATTGTTGGCATTGAGTACAAAAGTTAGGTGGCTGTGATTGAGTTATATGAAATGTGAATTTAAGCTACAGCTGGAATACAGTGTGCAGTTCTTATCACCTCACTGTAGGGAGAATGTGACTGTACTAGAGAGGGTACAGAGAAGACTCAGCAGGATGTTGTCCAGTCAGAAGCATTTAAGCTATGAGGAGACACTAGATAGGCTTATTGTTGTTTTTCTTACAGCAGAGAAGGCTAAGATGGAAACCTATTGAGAGATACCAAACCATGAGATGGTATAGATAGGAAGAAAACCTGCCTTTAGGAAAGGGGCCAATAACAGGGTCATAAACGTAAAGGTGACAGAAAGTTTAGAGGGTTTGAGGAAATAAGATTTTGTCTAGAGGATGGTGGGTATCTGGAACACTCTGCCTCAAAAGGTAGTAGAAGTAGGAATCCTCACAACATTCACATGGTACTTAGGTGAACACCTGAAATGCAATCGCATACAAGGCTACAGGCCAAATGGTGGAAAATATGACTGGAGCCGATCAGCATGATGACTGGTACAGGCACAATGGACAGAAATATTTCTTTCCATGTGTGATGATGCTGCTCCTTTAACAAGGTTAGATTCACCTTGTTTTTTTTCAGAGGGGCCATAAACACAGAGGCTCCATTTTGTCTGCACTGATCTACTTGAAGAAGCTTTTAAGTAAAAAAAAACTTGCACAATGAAAGGAGAGTAGCCAGTTCTCCCAGCTCAGATTTTCTTTGGTTAGGGTTGGTTTGGTTTTAACAGTCTGGCTGTTCAGAGCAAGCAGTCAGGTTTTTGAGGCTGTGGTCAAAAGAACAGCTATATGAAAGAAAGTGTTCCATGCTGAATCTCTGTGCCATCTCGCTCTCTCCTGTAAGACCCTGTGTTTGGTTTTACCTTTTTTGGCCAAGGGGTGTTTATGGGGATTGTTGCAGAAATTTGGAACAGCATCATTAAGTTGGGATAATCTGTTGGGTTTTCAGATAGATTACGTTATTTTGTATTCTGCTCTCTTCGACTTGTGTTTCATTTGGTAATCTTGCAAATAAATTTTGTTTTGCTTAAAATTAAGTTGTTGGGCCAGCTGCATCACTCCCAAAATATCCACTTTACACCTGCTTAAAACAACTAGAAAAGTTAGGGTCTGGGCTACTTTGTTGAAATGTTTTGAGAGGTTCTGGCCTGATCCAGAACACATGCTGTAAGATCTAAATTATGTACAACTGTAACAAAACCTGATGAAAACCACTCACTATATTCAATGTTATGAATTTGAATGTGTTATATTTTCTAGAATTTTATTACTTGCACAGCATACAGAATTACAGCATGGCCCTCTTCTGTGCTACAATCACTTGGTTGTTTTATGCTAGCTGTCAGTTAATCCCACTTCCCTTCTCTTCCTATAGACCAACAAATATTTCATTTTCAGATAGTTTTAAAAAGGGCATTGAAAACTTAAAATTGATTCTGCAAACACCACAGCCTCACGCAATGTATTCTGGTACGAAACCATGTAATACCCAAAAACCTTTGTTTTCTTTCATGTTGCCTTTGGCCCTCTGAAATTGTGCCCCTCATATCCAGGTATAGGTCACCAACATAGATCCATTAAAGCAGTGGTCCAAATCCTTGTCAAAGCCTACTATAATATCTGCTTTCATCTGAAAAATAAGAGTTCATCAGTGCTGTTTTTGTCACTCAATAAAAATACCCATGCTGCCATTATCCCTCATAGTCTATGTTTCGTATTGGTTGGTGGTTTTTTGGTGCAGCCAATAGTGGATTAGACGCTTTTAGACCTTTTTAAAAAATTAAACTTTCCAATCAATTAGACTCTGTCTTCGACCCCATTAGGACATCTCATTTCTCCAGAGCTATAATATTGTCTAAAATCAGTGAATCTCCATTCCTCCTTTCCTTAATCATTTCTGAACATGGGCCAATGGGCTGAGGAGTGGCAGATAAAGTTTAATTTAGACAAATGTGAGGTGCTACATTTTGGAAAGGCAAATCAGGGCAGGATTTATACACTTAACGGTAAGGTCCTAGGGAGTTTTGGTGAACAAAGAGATCTTCCAGTGCAGGTTCATAGTTCATTGAAAGTGGAGTTGTGGGTAGGTAGCTAGTGAAGAAAGTGTTTGGTATGCTTGCTTTCATTGGTCAGTGCATTAAATATAGGAGTTGGGAGGGCATGTTGCAACTGTACAGGATGTTGGTTCAGCCACTTTTGGAGTATTGCATGTAATTCTGGTCTCCATCCTAAAGGAAGGATGTTGTGAAATCTGAAAGGATTCAGAAGGATTTACGAGGATGATGCCAGGGGCCAGCTATATGGAGGGTTTGAATTATAGGGAGAGGCTGAATAAAATGGGGCCATTTTCCCTGGATTGTCAGAGGCTGAGAGGTGACCTTAAAGAGGTTTGTAAAATCATGATGAGCATGGATAGGGTAAAAAGACAAAGGTCTTTTCCCTGGGGTGGGAGAATCCAATACTTAGAGGGCATAGCTTTAAGGTGAGAAGAGAAAGATACAAAAGGGATCCAAGGTGCAAATTTTTCACACAGTGGGTGTTGCACGTATGGAATGAGCTGTGAGAGGAAGTGGTGGAAACTGGTACGATTACAACATTTAAAAAGGTATCTGGATGGGTAAATGGATAGAAAAGATTTAGAGGGGTATGGACTAAATGCTGGCAAATGGGACTAGATTTACATAGGACATCTGATTGGTATGGAGGAGTTGGACTGAAGGGTCTGTTTCTGTAGTTACATTGCTATCTTGCAACATCAAACAGAAAATAATTCTGCGAACTTAACTGTAAAATGAGTGCCCAATTGTGATGAATTCACCACTAAAGCTGGCCCACTTTAAGATTTCATACTCAGTAATTTATTTTGCCCTGCAGCTTTGAATATACTAGAAAACAATCAAATCAAATTGTAATCCACTGTTGGATAGTCAGAAATGTAAACAGACATTCATTTTCAATCACACTTTCTTATTTCAACTTAGAATTTAAGAAGCGTACTAGTGAAAAGCCCTTGCATTTGTTTTGTATTCAAAAATACTCATTTCTCACTACTGTTTTTGTGCTGTCACTTGTGTGTCACAGAGTCAAGGAAATATTATGGTGCAGAAGGAGTTCATTACCTAGTGCCAATCTCCTTCATTTTCCCCATTTCTTTGCATACAATTTCTACCCAAATAACTATCAAATGCCCTTTTGAATGCCTTAAGTGAACCCACCCCCTATTTTATTTACTGGAAGTGAATTCCAGACCCAAATGATTTGCTGAGTGAAAATGTTTTACTTTCCGCATTTCACTCTTGTTTCTTTTGCACATTCCTTTAAAATCTATGACCTGTCCTTTTTTTTCATTCATTTCTGGGATTTAGGCACTGTTGGGTGGTTAGAATTTATTGCCCTTGACAAGGTAGTGGTGAGCTGCTATTCACCTGCTGTGCATTGACCCAAAATACCATTAGGGAGAGAATTCTAGGATTTTGATAGAACGACCATCGATTTCCAAGTCAGGATGGTGAGTCGCTTAGAAAGGAACTCGAAGGTAGTGATGTTCCCATATACTTGCAGCCCTTATTCTTCTAGATGGAAGTGGTCATGGGTTTGGAAGATGCTGTCTGAAGATCTTTGGTGAATTTTTGCAGTGCAACTCATAGATAGGATGCTCTGCTGCTACTGAGTGTCAATAGTGGAGGGAGTAGAAGCTTATGGATGTATTGACAATGAAGGGGGCTGCTTTGTCCTGGATATTCTTGAGGGTTGTTGCTATCATCCAGGAAAGTGGAGAGAATTCAGTCGCACTCTTGACTTGGACCTTGTAACTGGTCAAAAGGCTTTGAGGAATCAGGAATGTGTTACTTGCCGCAATATTCCTAGCCTCTGATCTGCTCTTGTAGCTACAATGTTTATGTGTTAAGTCCAGTTGAGTTTCTGGTCAATATTAACCCCAAGGATATTGATAGTGGGAGTATCAGTGATAGTAACACCATTGAATGTCAGGCGGTGGTGGTTACATTGGTGATGGTCATAGCCTGGCATTTGTGTGGTGTGAATTTTACTTGCCACATTTCAGCTCAAGCCTGGATAATGTCCAGATCTTGTTGCATTTGGAAATGGATAGGTTCAATACCTGAGGAGTCATTAATGTTGCTGAACATTGTACAATCATTGACAAACATCCCCACTTCTGACCTAATGATGGATGGAAGATCACTGATGAAGCAGCTGAGGATGGTTGGGCCTAGGACATTACCCTGAGGAACTCCTGCAAAGATGTCTTGGATCTGAGATGACTGACCTCCAACAATCATGATCATCTTTCTATGTGTCAGATATAACTCTAACCACTGGAGAGCTTTCCCCCTCATACCCATTAATTCCAGTTTTGCTAGGGCTCCTTTATGTCACATTCAGTCAAATGCAGCTGTTACTCTCACCTCGCCTCTGGAATTCAATTATTTTGTTCACGTTTGAGCCAAGGCTGTAATGAGGTCAGAAGTTCAGGTCAGGTGAATTGGCCATGCTAAATTGCCCGTAGTGTTAGGTAAGGGGTAAATGTAAATGTAGGGGTTGGGGTATTGGTGGGTTGCGCTTCGGCGGGTCGGTGTGGACTTGTTGGGCCGAAGGGCCTGTTTCCACACTGTAATGTAATCTGAAGTTGAATGGCCCTGTGTAGCAGAACCCAAAGTGTGCGTCATTGAGTAGATTATTGCTGAGCAGCTGCTGCTCGATAGCACTGTTGATATACCATCCATCAGTTTACTGAAGATTGACAGTAGACTGATGGGGCAGTAATTGGCCTGGTGGATTTGTCCTTCTTTTTATGTATAGGACATACTTGCACAATTTTCCACATTGTCTGATAGAAGCCAATGTTGTAACTGTATTGGAACCAGCAAGTTCTGGAGGATAAGTCTTGTTGCTGAAATATTATCCAGGCCTGTAGCCTTTGTAGCATTCTGTGTCTCCAACTGTTTCTTGATATCACATGGAGTGATTCAAATTGATTGAAGACTGGTACCTTTGATGCTGGGGAACACTGGATGAGGCCAAGGTGGATCACCCACTCAGCAAAAGCTTCAGCCTTACTTTTTGCACTGACGTGCTGGGCCCTTCATCATTGCGGATGTGAATATTTGTGGAGCTTCTCCTCCAGTGAATTGTTTAATCATCTGTCACAATTCATGACTGGATGTGGGTGTATTGCAGAATTTAGATCTGATCCTTTGGTTGTAAGATTGCTTAGCTCTGTCGAACACTTGCTGTTTATGATATTTGGCATGGAAGTAATCTTGTTTGTTGGCTTCATCAGGCTGACACCTCATTTTCAGATGTGCCTAATGCTGCTCTTGGATTGCCTTTCTGCACCTTCCGTTGAACCAGTGTTGAACCCCTTGCTTGCTGGTAACACTTGAGTGAGGGATATGCCAGGCCATGAGGTTGCAGACTGTGCTGAAGTACAATTCTGCTGCTCTTGATGGTCCACAGCACCTCTTGGACACCCAGTCCTGAGTTGCTAGATGTCTTCAAAGTCTGTCCTATTTAGCACGGTGGATTGTGCCATATAACAGAATGGAGTTTATTATCAATATGGAGGTGGGACTTTATCTCACAAGAACTGTGTGGGGGTCGCATTTACTGATACTGTCATGGATAGGTGCATCTGCAGCTGGCAGATTAGTAAGGATGACGTCAAGTATGCTTGTCCCTCTTGTTGGTTCCCTTACCAGCTGCTGCAGACTCTGTCTAGCAGCTATATCTTTTAGGCCCCAACCAGCTTGATCGGTAGTACTACTGCTGAGCCACTCTTGATTGTGGACATTGAATCCCCCACCCAAAGTACATTTGTTTATTTTATAAGTGGAGACAGCTTCTCCATATTTGTTTCTGAACACTTCAACTAGTTCTTTTCTCAGCTTTCTTCTCTCCAAGGACACCTAACTTCTTCAACTTATCCTCAACTGACACTTCTCAGATCTGGAACCATTCTTATAAAGAATTTGTGCACTCTCTCCAATGTAACATGGCCTGCATAACTGCACTCAGTACTTCAGCTGAGGTCTAACAAGTGTTTTGTACAAATTCAATGTCACTTCTTTACTCTTGTGGTCTATACCCTTATTAATAATGTCAAGAAAACTATATTTTATTAACTTTGCTCTCCACCAGTTCTGTCATCTTCAATGATCTGTCCACATATACACTTTGGTTTTCAAACAAAATGCATCACCTTACACCTTGCAGCATTGAACATTATGTGGCACCTAGAAACCAACTTCACTAACTTGTCAATAGCTTTTTGGAGTTTCACACTGTCCTCCTCCTAATTTACAATTCTTCCAACTTTTGTGTCATGTGCATATGTGGAAATTGTTCCCTACACACTAAGATCCAAATCATCTAAACAAGGTAATACAGTGTGGTCAATGAAAAGCCACATTAAACCTGAAAAGAAACAATCTATCGGTCTTCCAAAAACCCATATCAACACACGAGCTTGAACTGATGTTCTGCAGTCAGGCTAGAAGAGCTATTGCTTTCAGTTCAATCTTGTTAAAACAACAGTGAGGCCCCGGAAACATGCCTGTGGTAAATGGGTAAAAAGTGCCCTCTTTTCTGAATTAAGGATAATAAAAGGTGAATTCTCTCATTTTGGGGATTTAACACAAAAAAAGTAACTTTCCAAATTTCTGCTGGCAGTGAGGAGCTCTGCTCCCCCACACATACCACCACCCTACACATATGTCAGAAGATTGTTAACATCCCACGCAGTGATGTTTCAATTGAAACCTTTAGAACACAAAATTATCTACCAATCATACGCATTTGCAAAATAATTATTACTTGCTAGGATTTAGAATGTATGAGCAGATGTAGGCCACTTTCCCCTTGGAGCTTGTTCTGCCATTCAATTAGACCATGGCTCAACTGATAATGGCCTCAACCTTTGATGCCCTTGTCAATCAAAAATCCATCTAATGCAACCCTGAATAAATTTAATGACTCAGCCTTCATCACTTACTGTTAAGAAAATTCCACAGACTAATGGCCTGCTGAGAGAAAATATTTTTTCCTCATCTCTGTCTTAAAGGGAAATTTTTTAATCTGAAACTATGTCCTGTAATTCTAGTCCACCCACAAGAGGAAACATTGATCTTATATCTACTCTGTCAAATCCCTTCAGAATCTTAAATGTATCAATATGATCACCTCTCCATTCTTCAAAATCCCAATGGTAAAGGCCCAACCTGCTTCACTTTTGTCCTATAATCTGTACAGCCACTATGTTCGCCCACTCACCACACATAACCACAGGGCAAAACAAACTTGATCCTCATGCTAATGCTCATTATTTTTCTCTTTTGAGCATGAGAAGCCATATGTGATTTATCATGGACCATTGTTGTTATTTTCATTTAGCCATGGCTGCCCTAATACATCAAAAGAAAGCATCGTAAATGCTAAGGTGATGAACCAACATTGAAATGTTACAATAGTTCAAAAGTCAGCGAGTATTTGGATGTGCAGAAATCCAAAATACTAATCCAAGTCTTCTGTCCTGGCATGTGAATGTTTACAGATACCTTCACAGACACTCTGTGTGCTGCTTGCATTTCTGTTACAATGGCAAAGGTTTGGTTTGTTAATTATGGGGAACTTAATGAATTACCATTCAAGAGAGAAATTAATTACTTTTCTTTGGCATTAACATCTCTAATTGCCCCAACATCAGGATTGGGGCTCACCCTTAACCAGAGGTTGAACTGAACCAGCCACATGAATACTTTACTGTTAGAGCAGATCAGAACCTTAGCATTATACAATTATCAGAAACTATGTTTGATCAAATGATTGAGAAAACACAAGAACATTTGGAGGACAAAGGGGATTTTTTTTAAATGCAGAGAAATTAGCTGAATTACTACAGGAAGATGATAAAACTAAAGCTGTTACATCAAAAAGCATACACAGAAGAATCTGATTGAATCCCAGAATGTTCCCATTGTGAAAATGAAGTCTTGATGAGAAAGTGGAGACCATTACATATTTAGACAGATGAAACTTGGGCAGAGATTCATCAAGTTGCATTACCAGTGGTTTATGGAAAGAGGGTGTTGCAGATAGCACATGAGGTGTCACTTGGGAAGCTGGAAGCCATTTTGAAGTATGGAAAACTCAATACAAAATATAAAATCATTTTCTTGGACTGCACGAAGATAAACTTTGCTATGTATATCATACATATTAACTAATAGGAAAACCTCAGGACGTGATAAAACCAGAATCATTAATACATATTCCAGCATTTAAGGAACCTTTCACAAGAGTCTTAACTGATTGTATAGGACCCCTTCTGAAAACAAAAAAGTAGGAATCGATATTTGTTGACTATAATGAATGTGTTTGCGAGATTTTCAGAGACCATTCAGAGGCCATGCAGTATCACAGCTAAAATTATTGTAGAAGCGTTACTCAATTTATTTACAAGGTATGGATTACCCATGTTGAGGACTTTTGTCAAGACTGTCCAGAAGATTATGATAAAGGAATTCAATTTGTAATTCTTTCAATTAGGAATGCACCTAATGAATCAACTAAATTTAGTCTATTTGAATTTGTTTTCGGACATGAAGTGATAGCACCACTTAAGTTAATTAAAGAAATGTTGGTAAGTCAGAGTTCAGAGACCACATATTTGGATGATATGTCAAATTTTAGGGAAAAATTAAATAGAGTGGGTAAGTTGGCTAGACAGCTTTTAAAAGTAGCACAGCATGTGATGAAACAAGAAGCACAACAAGAAATCAAAAATTTATAGTTTCGCTCGAGGTGATAAAGTGTTAGTGATTGGTGAACCTTTAAAAGCAAGGTTTATTGGGCTTTATCAAATTGAAAGGAAATTGACTGAAGTTAATTATTTGGTAAGAATGCCAGATAGAGAAGGGAAACTCACACAGTGTGTCGTGTGAATATGCTTACATGGAAATTTGATAGGGAAGTAAAGTAAAAGGAGAATGTGATACATGTTACAACTCAAAGTGAAGAACCAAAGTGTGGAATCCAGACAAATTTGAATTTAATATTCCTAAAACTAAATCGGATTAAAATGAGAAAGTTCTCAAAGATTCACATAAATTATTGAATTACCTATCAGAGGAAAGTCAAAATGGCCTGAAAGAGTTATTAACAGTGAGGTGGAGCAATACATGGGAATAAGTTCGGATGGAGTAATGTGATAGCTCATGATGTAGACATAGGAAATGCTGCTCCAATTCGGCAACATCCCTATAGACATAACAATTTAAAATTGGCATACGTTCAAAGAGAAATTGAAAGCATGTTCAAACCCAATATAATTGAAATAAGTTGCAGTGAGAGGAGCTCACTTATAGTGTTGGTGCCATAACCAGGTGGTACCCAATGTTTGTGTGGAGGAGATTTTTCCTGAAGAAGGGCTTATGCCCGAAACGTCGATTCTCCCGTTCCCTGGATGCTGCCTGACCTGCTGCGCTTTTCCAGCAACACAGTTTCAGCCCCAATGTTTGTGTGTTGAATATCACAAAGTAAATGCAATTACAAAATCTGATTCATATCCTATTCCATGGCTGGAAGATTGTATTGAGAAGGTGGGACAAACAATTTATATTTTGAAGCTGGATCCAGTCAAAAAATACTGGCGGATACCTTTATCCAGGAGAGCAAAAGAAATTTCAGTTTTCTTGATACCAAATTGTCTTCACAAGTTTAAAGTTATGCTATTTGGTATGAAAAATGCACCAGAAACATTTCAAAGACTAACCAATACAGTGATTTCGGGACTACCCAAATATGTGGCTATGTAGATGACCTGGTGATTTTTAATCACACATGAAAGGCACATTTGCAGCATCTAGTGGAATTGTTTGGTCGACTTCAGAGGGTGTGCTTGGCGATAAGCCTGGCTAAGAGTGAATTCTGAAAAATTCCAAGTCATGTTCCTTTGGCCATATCATTGGAAGTGGACAGATGACCCCACAGGATGTGAAAACATACCATTAACAAATCATGAAGTATTACGATTCCTGGGATAGAGTGGATTTTATAGGAAATTTGTACTGACTGATTTGTTGAGGAAGTGCAGAAAATATCAATGAATGGAAGAATATCAGAAGGCATTTGACAGCCAGAAAGCAGTGTTAACCACCACCCTCATGATAGTTACACCTGATTATGGAAAGTCTTTCAAGATGGCTATTGATGCAAGTGATGTGAGTGTCAGTGCTGTACTCTTGCAAGAAAACAACAAGAAGATAAAAAGATCTATTGGGTATTTTTCCAGAAAGTTGAATATTCATCAACAAAAATAGTTTGCAATTGAGAAAAAGACCTTGAGTTTGGCGGTAACGTTGCAAAGTTTCAGCATTTGCGTTGCCAGTAATATGTCTCAGACACTTATCATAACCCCTTAACATGTTTGGAAAAATTTTAAAATACCAAACTGTTTCGATGGAATTTATTGTTACAGCCAATTAATTTGAAAATTATGCACCTGACAAGATGAGAGAATGCAATTGCCAATACTTTGTCATGACTATAATGAAGGAAGAGGAAGGTGATCACTGGTGGAAGAAATGGATTGACATGAATTATAGTATTAAATGTTTGCATGCATAGATTCAATATAATAAAGTCAATGTATTATAGTATTATAGTGTACTAATAGTGTAAGACTAAAGAGCTTTTAAAATGAAGCCATCCCTTTGTATATTGATGTTTTTTTTAAAAAACGGAGTAGGTGCAATGATACTATGGCTTTTAGAGATGCATTTTGTCCTGCTTTCGTTTTGAAGAGAGGTTTTGAGCCATAGGTGGTAAGCTGTCTCCTCCAACCCAACAGAGTAAACAGTTTGTGAGGCCTCAACTTCCTTTTCAAGTTAGAACAATAGAGTCAGTGTGAAAGAGTGGAGTCAAACTCCTGCAGAATAATGGTTTTTATTTAGTTTTCAGCAGTTGCTGGTGTTTTTGAAGTTGGTTGTGGAAGTTGTTACATTTCTCTGTCTGTTACAGCTAAAAGCTTGGTTTCTCTTTCCATTGCCAGAACCACGTCAGACAATCTGTTATACTGAGTATGCCTTTGCCAACAGTGTATTTACGGGATGTTACTTTATTGGAAAAGTTGCTGTTTAGTAATTAAATAATCTATTATTCTGCTAAGTCTTCCAATAGAGTTAACGCTAAACTAATTTTTCTTCCTTTTGTTTGTATTTTAACTGTGGGTAAGAATAAAGTATGCTTTGTTTATGACCAATTAGTGTGACAAATTGAATTACATCTGGAACGCAGTACCTTATACTTGCCTTTAAATAAGATAAAAGTTAGGGTCTAGGCTATCTCCTTGATAAATTTGCAAGAGGTTTGGTCTGGTCCATAACAGTGGAAAACTAAATTCACTAGGTATCGAGAATTGCCAGTATCTAGTCTCCAATCAGCAGGTGTTAGAATGTGAATTTGCATATTAATGCACCAAGATTAGGTATCAGTGAGGGTGACAACTCCTTGCAGTTTGCATTATATCCCAAAACCATTTTGCTGTGAAAGAAAATATGTTCTGTTCTAGATGTAAATGTTCCCAATTATTTTGTCAGCAATAATCGTGTTTTGGCTTTATCCTCAACACCATATAGGTCTCAGGGTTTTTCTGCATTGCAACTTAATACAGCTATTACGTAATGTATTAAACTCCAAAACTAATTTTCTGTTGTATGTGGTGTAGGTCTGGCCCATTCCTTGAACTAGTGCCATTGCAGTCATCTGAGCCATCTTCCATTTTATCTGGCACTCTAAGATGGACTTGTTTGCGGGATACCATGTATGAAACTCTGAATGGGTGGGGGGAGGAGGCATCTTTGTGTGCAGCTGCAACAAGCTGTGCCATGATCCTTGGTGTGCAAACACCAAGTGTCATTACGTACTGAGGTTCTCCTGCTCCCAAAGGATGGGACTTGCCATGGGCACCATGTATTTGGACTTCTCCATATCACCTGTTTTTCGTGGGGAAATTTGCCAAGAAAAATACCCTTGATCATTAAAGCTTGGGGTAGCTCCACAAAGCCACACTGGGGAAAGACCACCATTTAAGCCTTTCTGCTGAAGTACAGTGGAGATCTATTCAGTTATTGGGGTCTCTTGGTGCCTCAGATGTAAGTAATTTGTACAAAAAAGAATGCCTTGTGTCTGTTTCTTCTCCATATGTATAGAATCAAACTGCTTTAGTGACTATGTAGGTGTACAAAGAATAAACTATATTTTTAAAATATAAAAAATACACATATATAAGATTAAAAATAAACCTTTCATCAAATTTGAATCGTCATTATTTTATCTATGTTACAGTTTATATGGTAATATGTTGTTTAAATCCACGAGGTGTTAACATAATTCCACGAAATTAAATAGAATGTGACAATGTATAATTAATAAACACAGTATTCAGCAACTTGAATTCAGAAGTCTCATATTGACATTGCTAAAGCATTTATAAATAACATATTTCCAAAAATTATTCGATTTTCCAAAATATTTTTAAATTCCTCATTTGAAGGACTTGTGAAGAGATGTGATCCAATGTGTTTTAAAGATGATGTGGGCTCACATAAATATATCTTGAACTTTTGAACAAAGAACACATTTAGATTTTTAAACAAGGAGTTGTGTGCTCGGATTGAGTTATACAGTCTGTATGACTTTCAGAGAAGGTCACCATGGCCCAGTTTTTATAGTGAAATGAAACAATTATTGCATTAACAATTGCTTTTTTGAACTGATTGAAAGAGAATTTGACCTGCCTGGAGAGCAACAGCCCATTATTCACTCATTCATTCTTTGTAACTCTTAATCAGCTAAGTGTGTGAGCTCAGAAACTAGAAGAAGTTGTGTTTGCTTCTTGCAGACAACTCTTGGAGAGGATTCATTGGAATCTGAGGGAATTAAGCTTGCTAAAACCATTCCAGGGAGTCACCATAGCAAAAGTAACTTGTGTGAGCAGAATAACTTCCTAAATATAGACACCATTTGGATCAACTCATGACTCGTCCTTTTCTCTATCAGTTTTACTATTATTGATCAATATAATTCGAAACTGAAGTGTAAAGTTTCTTTTTTGTTAATTTCTCCTCAGACTTATGTGATTGTATCTGTGGTTTTCTTTAGAAAAAGTAGAAATATATATTTACACAGCTCAAACTATTCGTCAACAACCTTTGCATCTTTCTTTAAATAACATTGTTTTTGGTAGTAAACAGTTATTTGTTGGTAATAAGGGAAATATGCTGACTCATTTTTTAACTCTGAATTTGACACAGTTTGAGCCCTATAAAATTGGCCATAACAACAATCTGGTTATATTTAAAATTTCTTGTGATCAGTAGCGAACTGGGTCTAGAAAAGAAAACATTAACCCTTCAACCCTAGTTGGCACCAAGTGCAATGGGACTTATTGGCGCATATAAAATGATTGTACAATACTTGTAATTGACATGAAAGGAGTCAGTCAGACAAAACATCATATTGCAATTTCTATAAAGTTGATTTTTACAGCCAAAATTAAATACTTGGTGTATGCAAGTATTTGTCCTCAGTTCTCAAAATTTCAGCTATTATTGTTGGTTTCCAAAAAAAAAATCCCTTTTGACTGATTGTTGAAGGCACTACTCAAGTCATTCTTTGATTTTACAGTACTTTGGGCCAAAAGTGGTTTGATAATTCAGCTCCTCAGCATGTTGTTTGCTGTTAAGAAGGCATGAAGTTGCATTAATTGATCAATAAAATCTTGTTTCTGGTTCATCTGGAAATCTTTTATGCTTTTAAACATTAAACTATTTTCAGTGTGAGTGGTAGAGACATAGGTCTCGGAATAAGGTAAGAAACTAGAACTCGCATTGCAGGGACACTAGGATCTCTCTAACTGGATGAAATGGTTTAGTCATTTATAATTAGAAAAGGTTACAAATTAAGTACAGATCATGAATCAATTAACTCATTTTACTTTATCCTTGTGGAGACATAGTTCTGCATTCTTGCTCCCTCCCAGGAAAATCCTGCAAACCTGACAGGGAGAAAATGACCCAAAATTTGGAGATTTGTTTTTGTCCTAGATATTGGGGTTCACTGAGACTTGGGACAAGCAACTTGAAAATGAAAGCAATGGCTGTTGATTGCAATGACGGATTGGGCAGTTGGCCTGTCCCTGCTCTGGCAGTTTACTGAAGTTTGAAAAAAACATGAAACAGACTTCAAGATGTCACCACTCATACTCCCTTACCCACACCTCACACTCTTCCTGTCAGACCATTCCATCTCATGCCTCTGCAAGCAACCCCCAAGGCCTCTTGTAAACTGCATGCCAATCTTTGTCCCATAACACCTCAGATCTACCTTTCCAATCAATACCTCTCAAGTTATATCCTACAGTACTTTTTACTCTTATTGATTGATTGATCGATCGATTGATGTTATTGTCATGTATACCGAAGTACAGTGAAAAGCTTTGTTGACAAACTATGCAGGCAAATGATAGTAAGCAAGGATGTACAGATTATGAGGTTGTAAAAAGACTTAGACAGAGGCATACAGGTTACATTGCACAGGACATGTGCGAGGTGAGATCAAGTTAACAAGATCAGCGTTATTTGAGGTTAGACAGTCCATTTATCATTCTAATAATGGCTTGGAAGAAGCTGTTCCTGTTCCTGCTGGTGCGTGTTTTCAGGCTTCTGTATCTTCTCCCTGATGGAAGAGGTTGTAAGAGATCATTACCAGTGTATGATAGGTCTTTGATGATGTTGGTAGCCTTTCCGTGACAGCGAGCTGTGTAAATGGAGTCCATGGATGGAAGGTTGGCTTTCATGATGGTCTGGGCTGTGCACACCACCACTTGTAGTTTCATATGTTCCTGGGCAGAGCAGTTGTTATACCAGGCCAAACGATGCTCCTATACCCAAGAACCTTGTCTTATATGCTAATTTAATACCAACTCATGTCACCTTATTCCCACCATCACCCTTTGCCCTAAAACCTACCACATCTATTCACCTAATATCTGCATTGTGCCTCAGAACCCAAGAAAAAAAGATAAAATTATGTTCTATAGCATAAATATCTCCATGTCTATTGCTGACCTTACATATTGAGAAAAATACTCATTTAAAATCTCATTTACATAATTAAATATCTTCAACTAAATAAAGCCTAACAACAAACATTTCATTCAAGTGAAAAATCACTTGCAACAACAAGCATGGAATTCATAGTTAACAGTTCTGATGAAGAGTCACCAAACTCAAAATATTAACTCTCCTTTCTTCACACAGATGCTGCCAGATCTTCAGAATTTCTTCAGCAATTTATGGTTTTGTTGTGGAATTCATAGTCCCCACTTCAAGGAGTTTATAACCACTTATAATTGTCAATTAACCTAAAAGAACAGATACCTTAGCGTGATAATGTATGATTATAAAATCAGTCATGCACCCCTAATATAGTAATGGAAGTCTTCAGGCTTATGTCATCAGAGGGTGAAGTAGCAAGTTCTATCAATTCAAACACTGGTTCCTTGAATTAGAAATTTAGTACTATAACATCATTATTTAAGAGGAGTAGAAAATATTCGCTAGGAAACTACAGGCCTATTAGATTAATGTTATTTATGGTGCTGCAGATAGTATTGTTAAAGTTAAGTTCTTTAAGTCAGAAATAAACAAGTTCCCTAACTGAAATGTAGCTGCAGTTGGTTAACTAAGGTGCTACCTTGAACTGTTTTTTTTTGTAGCCAGCGGTGCTAACTCATCTCTACAGAATTTTGCTAAGCTCATAAAGACAGCAACTTCTCATTAAGTTCAGCTGAACACAGTGTGAGCATGGGAATTTGATCATGGAGGGTATTTGGAAATCAAGTCTAAATATCTTTTCACATTGATTGATGCATGTGTGGAATGGGCTGCCAGAGGAAGTGGTGGAGGCTAGTACAATTGCGACATTTAAAAGGCATCTGGATGGGTATATGAATAGGAAGGGTTCGGGGGGATATGGACCGGTTGCTGCCAGGTGGGACTAGATTGGGTTGGGATATCTGGTCGGCATGGACAAGTTGGACTGAAGGGTCTGTTTCCATACTGTACATCTCTGTGACTCTATGACTATAGTCTCTGCCTTGATAAATCTTGCCAAAAGGTTCTCTTATGGAGTCAGAGATGTACAGCATGGAAACAAACCATTTGGTCCAACTCATCCATGCTGACCAGATCCCATGCTAATCTAGTCCCACTTGCCAGCATCTGTACCACGTCCCTGCAAACCCTTCTTATTCATATACCCATCCAGATGCCTTTTAAATGCTGCACTTTCACCTGCCTCCACCACTTCCTCTGGCAGCTCATTCCATACATGTACCACCCTCTGCGTGAAACATTTGCCCCTTAGATCTCTTTTATATCTTTCCCCTTGCACCCTAAACCTGTGCCCTCTAGTTCTGGATTCCCCCACCCCAAGGAAAAGACCTTGTCTATTTACCCTATCCATGCCCTCATGATCTTATAAACCTCGATAAGGTCACGCCTCAGCCTCTAACGCTCGAGCGAAAACAACCCCAACCTGTTCAGCCTCACCCTATAGCTCAATTCCTCCAACTCTGGCAACAGCATTGTAAATCTTTTCTGAACCCTTTCAAGTTTCACAACATCCTTCTGATAGGAAGGAGACCAGAATTGCACACAATATTCCAAACGTGGTCTAACCAACATCCTGCTGCATCATGACCTCCCAACCCCTATACTCAATACTCTGAGCAATAAAGGAAAACATACCAAATGCCTTCTTCACTAGCCAATCTACCTGCGAGTCTACTTTCAAGGACCTCTGAACCTGTACTCCAAGGTCTCTTTGTGCAGCAACACTCCCTAGGAACTTACCATTAAGTGTATAAGTCCTGCTAAGATTTGCTTTCCTAAACTGCAGCACCTCGCATTTATCTAAATTAAATTCCAGCTGCCACTTCTCAGCCCATTGGCCCATCTGGTCCAGATCCTGTTGTAATCTGAGGTAACTTTCTTCACTATCTACTACACCTCCAATTTTGATCTGCAAACTTACTAACTATACCTCTAATGGTCACATCCAAATCATTTATATAAATGATGAAAACTAGTGGACCCAACACCGATCCTTGTGGCTCGCCACAGGACACAGGCCTCCGGTCTGAAAAACAACCCTCCACCACCATCCTCTGTCTTCCACCTTCGAGTTAGTTCTGTATCAAAATGGCTAGTTCTCTCTGTATACCATGAGATCTAACCTTGCTAACCAGGCTCCCATTGGGATCCTTGTTGAATGCCTTACTGAAGTTCATATAGATCACATTTGTGATTCAGTATGTGGATGTACCTACGAGAGAAGGTGCAAAACATCTGCCCTTATCAATCCTCTTTGTTACTTCTTCAAAAACCTCAATCAAGTTAGTGAGACATGATTTCCCCACGCACAAAGCCATGTTGACTATCCCTAATCAGTCCAAATATATGTAAATCCTGTCCCTCAGGATTCCATCTAACAATGTGCCCACCACCGACATCAGGCTCACCAGTCTATAATTCCCTGGCTTGTCCTTACCACCTTTCTTAAATCGTTAGCCAACCTCCAGTCTTCAAGCACCTCACCTGTGACTATTGATGATACCATTATCCCAGCAATCACTTCCCTAAGTTCCCATAGTGTTCTAGGTTACATCTGATCAGGTCCTGGGGATTTATCCACTCTTATGCATTTCAAAACATCCAGCACTTCCTCCTCTGTAACATTGACAGTTTCAAGATGTCACCATCTATTTCCCTACATTCTATACCTTCCATGTCCTTTTCTACGGTAAACACTGATACAAAGTACTCATTTAGTATCTCCCCCATCTTTTGCAGCTCCACATAAAGGCCGCCTTGCTGATTTTTGAGGAGCCCTATTCTCTCCCTCGTTACTCACGTGTCCTTAATGTTTTGTAAAAACCCTTTGGATTCTCATTAACTCTATTTGGCAAAGATATGTCATGTCCCCTTTTTGTCCTTCTGATTTCCTTCTTAAGTATAATCCTACTGCCTTTATACTCTTCTAAGGATTTACTGGATCTATCCTGTCTATACCTGACATATGCTTCCTTCTTTTTCTTACCCAAAACCACAATTTCTTTAGTCATCCAGTATTCCCTACACCTACCAAACTTTCCTTTCACCCTAACAGGAATATAATTTCTCTGAACTCTTGTTATCTCATTTCTGAAGGCTTCTCATTTCCCAACTGTCCCTTTACTTGTGAACATCTGCCTTTAATCATCTTTTGAAAGTTCTTGCCTAATACCATCTAAATTAGCTTTCCTCCAATTTAGAACTTTAGCCTTTAGATCTGGTCTATTCTTTTCCATCACAATTTTAAAACTAATAGAATTATGGTCACTGGCTCCAAAGTGCTCCCCCACTGATACTTCAGTCACCTCCCTGTCTTATTTCCCAAGAGTAGGTCAAGTTTTGCATCTTCTCTCGTAGGTACATCCACATACTGAATCACAACATTTTCTTGTACAGACTTAACAAATTCTTCTGCATCTAAACCCTTAAACTATCGCAGTCCCAGTCTATGTTTGGAAATTTAAAATCCCCTGCCATAATCACCCTAATATTCTCAATTTCCCACTGACTATTAGGGGATCTATAATACAATCCCAATAAGGTGATCATCCCTTTCTTATTTCTCAGTTCCACCCAAATAACTTCTCTGGATTTGTTTCCAGGAATATCTTCCCTCAGCACAGCTGCAATATTGTCCTTTATCAAAAACGCCACTCCCCCTCCTCACTTGCCTCCCTTTCTGTCCTTCCTGTTGCATTTGTATCCTGGAACATTAAGCTGCCAGACCTGTCCATCCCTGAGCCACGTTTCTGTAATTGCTTTGATATCCCACTCCCATGTTCTTCACCATGCCCTGAGTTCACCTGCCTTCCCTGTTTGGCCTCTTGCATTGAAATAAATGCAGTTTAATTTATCTGTCCTCCTTGTTCCCTGCTTTGTCCCTGCCTGCCCTGACTGTTTGACTCACTTCTTTTCTCAACCATACCAGTCTCAAATTGATCTCTTTCCTCACTCTCTCTATATCCCCCTCTCCCCCAGATATTACTACCCTCGAGGACCTCCTTTTTAAATTCCTGCCTAACTTTCTATATTCTCCCGACAGAATCTTATCATTTTTCTTTCCTATGTCATTGGTTCCACTGTATACAATGACCTTCTGTTGGTCCCTTTCCCTTTGAGAACATTCTGCACCCTCTCTGAGACATCCTTGATCCTGGCACCAGGGAGGCAACACACCATTCTGATTTTTCGCTGCTGGCCACAGAAATATCTGTCTGTGCCTCTGACTAGGGAGTCCTCTAACACAATCGATGGCTTGGAACCTGATGTACCCCTCAATACATTACAGCTCAAATGATCAGCTCCTCCAGCGGCAGGCTGCTTGCATGAGCAGCCTTCTTAAAACCATATCTAAAGAATTTTCAGAATTGCACCATTTCTGACATGCAGGAGGCTGTTAAACGAAGTTCACACTGCTTGAGACCAAGCTGCATGATTAATCCATACCAATGCACAGCATGTTGGATGAACTATCTGATAGAACTGCTGCCATCATTTCCTTCTCTAGTAGAGATTAACAGGAATTGCCTAGTCATTTGTGGTGGAGGAAAACCATTCGGTAGTCTAACAAGAGGAGGCTTTTTTTTAAACAAGAACTACAGTATCACATTATAGCAATTAAGTAAAACAATTAAGTACAATGATATGATAGATATGGGTGGAATTTTCTGCTCCCTCAAGCAGTAATGATAGAAAAGTTAGGAAAATCAGGTGGGAATGGAATCACATTCCTGATGTTGAGGGAGAAATTTCCACTTTTCCCCTCAGGGTTTAATGATGTATTTTGAATCACACTAATGAGTGGCAAGTGTCTTATTTCCATGCGGATCAATTTATTAGTAGCTAATCTCACCTCAGTTCTATGCAGCTCCCGATTCTCCCCACCTTTTCCAAGAACTGGATGGTGTCAATTCCCAACATAAATGCCTGAGCAGCTACCTGGTGGCTACAGCTTGCTATTCCAGGATCTCACACAGCTTTTCCTTATGCTCCATTGACAATGCTGTCTTCCACTAGCTTCATCGCAGCATTGCTCTGACCAGCTCACACACTACTTCAGCCATTCAGGATTTGCTTGTTTCTGCAAGGTTGTTTTGTGTGCAGGGTTGCACATGCATCTTATGCATCTACACAGTGTGGTTTAAAAAACACTGAATTAAATAAACATTTTTTTTTTCATTTCGTTCTGCAATTTTAAAAAGCACAAAAGTAAAAAGTCACAGCCTTCACACCAGAGTGTTGTGGAGGCTGAATTACTGAAAGTTTACACAGAGGACATAGATAGAGTTCTGAAATATAAAGGAGATGAGGGCTATGAGGAGCTGAGAATGAAGTTCAGGCTTAGGGCAGATCAGTCATGACTTTATACAATATGAATAGCCATGTTAGAAAGTGAAAGGGAGCCAGTCCTCATTGAGATTAAATATCTGTCAGTAGGCACCGTCATACTCAGTCAAGAGGTTCATCCAGACTTAGTTCAGAGGATTTACTACAGTTATAAGGACATAGGATATAGGAGCAAGAGTAAGCTCTGGTTAATCTAAGGGTTTGGTGTATTATTAGGCAGTGGGTTCAACTGGGTGCAGTTATTCGAGTCCTGAGAAAAGTGGAAAGCTCAAGTCTGGGGTTGAGGCTTGTTGGAGTGAATAATTGAGGGAAACATGGTTGTGAAAGAGGGCAATTTAAAACAGAAGGGAGAGATCTCAAAGAGGACAATTACAGATGGAGAGCTGCAGGTGTTGGGGGAAAGGGTGCTGTTCTCACAAGTTACAATCATTCTGGCCTTAACCTAAGGAGAGGGATTGGTCATCAAGGATATAACATTTCACAAAGCCATAAGCTCAGTAGATAAATTCAGAATTTTAACTTTTGTATTAAGAGGTAGAATGAAAATGGTGGGAATAGGGGGATAGTGGAGGTTGAAAGGCCACAGGAAACATGAAGGATGGGGAAGGGGGAAAATCATTATTCATTTCAGATAGAGTCTGCAAGTCACTCAGAAGAACAACAAGCTTAAAACTGGGCATTGTCTCACAAAGCTTAACTGCATAATAATGAGACAAAACAACTGCCATTGTATGCAGAGTGCCTGGAGTTAGTAACTGTTTTTCTCTTCACAGACACAGTATTATTTTTAGGTGTTTGCAAGGTCTTTGGGTTGTACAGAGATGACTGTTGGAAGAAAACTACCCCCTCCAACATGGCATGGTAGACCAAGTGGCCTCATTCTGTTCTATAACAATTCCAAAATGCTGATTCAGTTAAAAAGTAAAAGCATAGGGAATTGAAAACACAATGTATCTGTGGACAGGGAATAGTTTAGTCAGTAAAATATAGAGAGTAAAAATAATGGGCATGCACAGTGGGAAATGACAAAACATGATGAGCAGTGCCCCCAGGATCTACAGTTGAATCTCAGTGCTTTCATTATATTCATAAAGCTTTTGGATAACAGACAACAAAGCTGTATTCATAAGTTTGTTGATGACATGACACTGAGTAACTCAAGTTACAGCGTGCATTTGAGCCAGAGGGAAGCAGAGAGGCATTGACCAATTTAGTGACTGGGTAAAACCTTATATGGCGTTCTGTGTGAAAGGTACAAGGTCATCCACTTTGGATCCAAGAATGATTGATCCGAGTATTTTCTGCTCTTTAATTGGTCAACTGGGACAACACTCAGTCACCTCGCAGTCATCTTACAAAAATAATCCATGTCACAAGAGCAAAATCAATACATGTTTACATCAGCTGAAAATCAATGGAAACTTAACTAAGCTTAAGAAGAATTCTATTACCTGTGTCTGCAATGCATTCAAGTTCCTGCAGTGATCACCAGTTACAGAGGAACCAAAATATGTCCTAAACAATTATGAGAGGGATTGAGGACACACATGGAGAGCATAAAAATATTAACAAGGCCAAATGAATATTAGTTTTCATGGTTTGCATAAATATTTGTAGCTCGGATGCTGGTTGCCATAGTTGTGGGCCTATTTGAGAATTTCTAGAAGCATGACATTCATCCACGGACTCCACCAAGAAGCTCTTCGATCTAGAGCCAAAATATCGGCCACTACAATGAACAACCGGAACCTGCAACTGCAAGCTGCAAGAATGGAACCAAATAAATTCCAGAAGACACAGTACAGCAGCGCTTCACAGGAGGCTCTTAAGCACTGAAGATGTCACCTAACCAGGAGACAAAATGTCTGCGAATCAACTTGCCAGCTTGGTGAACATACCCACAACTATGGCATTAGTTTTCATCACAAGACTGGAAAACAGTGGGCAAATGCTCTGTCACAGCTGTATATAGGTTTGTTTAGAACACATCTGAAATACTGCATTAAGTTTTCAATACTGTGCCCCAGGGAGGATATATTGGCCTTTGGAAGTGATGCCATACAGGTTCACCAGAATAATACCGGAGCTAACAAGCTAAGTTATGAGGACAAATTGCATAAGGGGTGAGTATAAAAGATGAAAGGGTGATCTATTTGAGTATTTGAAACAGAACATTTGGAAGGAGTTATGAATTACCAAATTATCAAGACAAGTGGAGAAGGTTAGACCCATGGAGTTGCTCAGAATCTATTCTTTGATGGGATATAAGCATTGCTGGAAAGGCCAGCATTTGTTGTCCATCCCTTATTGCCCTCAAACTGAATGGTTTGCTTGGCCTTTTCAGAAGGTAGTAATTAGTCAGCAATGTTGCTGTGAGTCTTGAGTCACATGGAGGCCAGACCACATAGAAATGACAGATTTCATTTGTTCATGGGCACCGATGGTAAATTTATGGTAACTGTGACTAGCTTTAACAGTAATGTTCATGCTCGCTTAAACAGCACCAGATGCTATGATGGATTTGAACCTCCATGACAGTGTGTCTGGGACTCCTGTTTACTGGTTGTATGATGTTACAATTATGACATTGTTTTCCCCCTTGGGCCAGGGGGAATGTTTAGATTAGGTAGGGAGAAGGACAAACAGCATTCTGAAATAAAATTGCTTAATGGACAAAGGTGACTTTCATTGATGGAAGGAGGCCTTTAGTCTGGCTAAATTGTAGTCAAAGATTGATAGACAGTACTGTAATGGAGCAATCGATAGTCTTTAAAAGATAACTCACTTCAGGACAGTCTTGGCAAATTTCACAAGGGGAGCAGGACGAAAATGAAAGTCAAAATTCATTGAGAAGTAAGGATAATATATCAGCTTGATAATATTATGCAGAATCAGGTGGACATAAGCAATATGAAGAAGAGAAAGAGGAATTAAGAAGATAGAGACAGTACAAAAATAGCAGATAACACAGAAGGAAATCCATGTGTCACCTAGGCTACAATTAGCTGTAACCAGAGGAGCCATGGAACTGAATGGCAAACAAGGGAGAGAGATGTATCAAATTCCAACATAATCGCTTATTTACAGAAAACAAAAACAAACACAGACAAAACCAACAAAGGCTGAATTTCATCCCAACAATTCAAACTAGCTTTCAACAACACAACCAATGAACATTTTTGAAATGCAGGTAGATGTACAGATAAATATCTTAAGAGGTTCATATTAGGATCTATGTGATTCTGGGATCGACTAATAATTTCAACCTGGGAGGTCAGGGGACAATTTCAAAATATCCAGATAGCATGAAACTTAAAAGTGCAATAAATACTGAGGAAGCTCAGGATATATTTCAAGAGGAGGTGGACAAGCTGAGGGGGTGATAGGCAGTCACATCTAATTTACAGGATAAAGTTAGTCGAGTGACCATCAGGAGATGGAAAGGGAATAGGCAGACAGGGCAAGGGACCCCTTGTGGCTGTCCCCCTAAATAATAAGTAGACTGTTTTGGATTCTGTTGTGGGGGGACCTAAAAGCGGAAAGCTTCATCAGCTAGGTTTCTGGCACTGAGCCTGGCTCTGTGGCTCAGAAGGTAAGGGGGAGATTAGGTGAGCAGTAGTAATACGAGACTCAATGGTGAGAGGAACAGACAGGAAATTCTGTGGTCGTGAGTGACACTCCTGGATGATGTGTTGACATGCGCATGCCAGGGTCAGGGATGTCCTGGATCAAGCCTGCAGGATTCTTAAGGCGGAGGGAGAGCAGCCAGAAGTTGCGGTACACATCAGTATCAATGACATACTTATGAAAAGGGATGATGACCTGAAAAAAGAACTTGGGGAGTTAGGTTGGAAGCTAAGAGGCAGGACGAGCAGATTGCTACCGGTGCCACAGGTTAGGAACAGAGAGTGAGTGCTGATGAACATGTGGCTGTAGGGCTGATGTGGGAGGGAGGGCTTCAGATATGTGAAGACTGGAAGATAGCAAATTTGTTCCTTTGTTCAAGAAGGGGAATAGAGACAACCCTGGTAATTATAGGCCAGAAAGCCATACTTCAGTTATGGGTAAAGTTTTGGAAAGAATTATAAGAGATAGGATTTTTAATCATCGAGACAGCGATAATTAGATTAGTGAGGGTCAACATGGTTTTGTGAAGGGTAGGCCATGCCTCACAAACCTTATTGAGTTCTTTGAGAAGGTGACCAAACAGGTGGATGAGGATAGAACAGTTGATGTGGTGTATATGAAGTTCAGTAAACTGTTTGATAATGCTCCCCATGCTACGGTATTGCAGAAAATACAAAGGCATGTGATTGAGGGTGACTTAGCATTTTGGATCAGAAATAGGCCAGCTGAACGAAGACAGAGAGTGGTGGTTGATGGAAAATGTTCACTCTGGAGTTCAGTTCTAGTGGTGTACCATAAAGATCTTTTTGGGGCCACTGCTGTTGTCATTTTTATAATGACCTGGTTGAGGGTGTAAAAGGATGGGTCCCTACATTTGCAGAAACACTAAGGTCAGTGGAGTTGCACACAGAAGATGTTGCAAGTTATAGACAAGCTGCAGAGCTGGGCTGGGAGGTGGCAAGTGGAGTTTAATATGGAAAATTATGAAGTAATTCACATTGGAAGGAGTAACAGGAATAATGAGTACTGGGCTAATAGTAAGATTCTTGGTAGTGGATGAGCAGAGGAATCTCGGTGTCCATGTACATAGATCCCTGAAAATGCCACACAGGTTGATAGTGTTGCTAAGAAGGCATGCAGTGTTTTAGGTTTTATTGGGAGAGGGATTGAGTTTTGGAGCCACGGGGTCATGTTGCAGCTGTACAAAATTCTGGTGCAGCCGCACTTCAAGTAATACGTACAGTTCTGGTCATCACTTTAAAGGAAGAATGTGGAAGCATTGGAAAAGGTGCAGAGGAGATTTGCCAGGATGTTCTCTGCTATGGAGGGAAGGTCTTATGAGGAAAGGGTGAGGGACTTGAGGCTGTTTTCATTGGAGAGAAGAAATTTGAGAGGTGACTTTGACATTTAAGATAATCAGAGAATCAGACAGTGACAGCCTTTCTCCATGGATGGTGATGGTAGGACAAGGCGACATAGCTTTAAATTGAGGGGTGATGGATACAGAACAGATGTCAAAGGTAGGTTCTTTACTCAAAGAGTAGTAGGGGTATGGAATGGCCTGCCTGCAGCAGTAGTGGATTCACTAATTTTAAAGGCATTTAAATGGTCATTGGATAAACATATGGATGATAATGGAATAGTGTAGGTTAGATGGGCTTCCGATGAGTTTCACAGGTTGGCACAACATCGTGGGCCGAAAGGCCTGTACTGCGCTGTAATGCTCTATGTTCTATGTTTTAATGGACTTATGAAAGCTAGAAGGGGGCATGAGAAAACTTTCATAGGTAGGATTAAGGAAAACCCTAAGGCACTCTACACTTATGTGAGGAACAAGAGGATGGCCAGTGTGAGGGTGGGGCCAATCAGGAATAGTGGATGGAAAATATTACTGGAGTCAAAGGATGTAGGGCAGGTTCTTAATGCATACATTTGCTTCAGTATTCACAACTGAGGGGGACCTGTCATTTATGAAGACAGCATGAAAGAGACTGATATGCTCAAACAGGTTGATGTTAAGAATGTGCTGAAAATTTTGAAAAACATAAGGATAGATAAGTCCCCTGAGCCAGATAGGATATACCCAAGGTTACCACAGGAAGCAAAGGAAGAGATTTCTGCCCTTTTGGTGATGATCTTTGCATCCACACTGTCCACTGGAGTAGTGCCAGATGATTGGAGAATGGCAAATGTTATTTACTTGTTCAAGAAAGGGAATAGGGATATTCCTGGGAATTACAGACCAGTCAGTCTTATGTCTATGGTGGGCAAATTATTGAAGAAGATTCTGAGAGACAGGATTTATAATTATTTGAAAAAGCATAGTTTGATTAGAGATAGCCAGTATGGCTTTGTGAGGGGCAGGTATGCCTCACAAACCTTACTGAATTCTTTGAGGATGTGACAAAACGCATTAATGAAGGTAGAACATAGAACATAGAACATAGAACAATACAGCACAGAACAGGCCCTTCGGCTCACGATGTTGTGCCGAACATTTGTCCGAGTTTAAGCACCTATCCATGTACCTATCCAATTGCCGCTTAAAGGTCACCAATGATTCTGACTCTGCCACTCCCACAGGCAGCGCATTCCATGCCCCCACCACTCTCTGGGTAAAGAACCTACCCCTGACATCCCCCCTGTACCTTCCACCCTTCACCTTAAATTTATGTCCCCTTGTAACACTCTGTTGTACCCGGGGAAGAAGTCTCTGACTGTCTACTCTATCTATTCCCCTGATCATCTTATAAACCTCTATCAAGTCACCCCTCATCCTTCGCCGTTCCAATAAGAAAAGGCCTAGCATTCTCAGCCTATCCTCGTATGACCTATTCTCCATTCCAGGCAACATCCTGGTAAATCTCCTCTGCACCCTCTCCAATGCTTCCACATCTTTCCTAAAGTGAGGCGACCAGAACTGCACACAGTACTCCAAATGTGGCCTTACCAAGGTCCTGTACAGCTGCAACATCACCTCACGACTCTTGAATTCAATCCCTCTGCTAATGAACACTAATACACCATAGACCTTCTTACAAGCTCTATCCACCTGAGTGGCAACTTTCAAAGATCTATGAACATTGACCCAAAGATCCCTCTGCTCCTCCATCTTACTAAGAACCCTACCGTTAACCCTGTATTCCGCATTCTTATTTATCCTTCCAAAATGGACAACCTCACACTTGACAGGGTTGAACTCCATCTGCCACTCCTCAGCCCAGCTCTGCATCATATCTAAGGCCCTTTGCAGCCGACAACAGCCCTCCTCACTATCCACAACTTCACCAATCTTTGTATTATCTGAAAATTTACTGACCCACCCTTCGACTCCCTCTTCCAAGTCATTAATAAAAATTACAAACAGCAGAGGACGCAGAACTGATCCCTGCAGAACTCCACTTGTAACTGGGCTCCAGGTTGAATATTTACCATCTACCACCACTCTCTGACTTCGACCGGTTAGCCAGTTCTCTATCCAACTGGCCAAATTTCCCACTATCCCATGCCTCCTGACTTTCAGCATAAGCCTACCATGGGGAACATTATTAAATGCCTTACTAAAACCAATATACACTACATCCACTGTTCTACCCTCATCCACATGCTTGGTCACCTCCTCAAAGAATTCAATAAGACTTGTAAGGCAAGATCTACCCCTCACAAATCCGTGCTGGCTGTCCATAATCAAGCAGTGTCTTTCCAGATACTCATAAATCCTATCCCTCAGTATCCTTTCCATTACTTTGCCTACCACCAAAGTAAGACTAACTGGCCTGTAATTCATGGGGTTATCCCTATTCCCTTTTTTGAACAGGAGCACAACATTCGCCACTCTCCAGTCCCCTGCTACCACCCCCATTGACAGTGAAGACGAAAAGATCATTGCCAATGGCTCTGCAATTCCCTCTCTTGCTTCCCACATAATCCAAGGATATATCCCGTCAGGCCCGGGGGACTTGTCTATCCTCAAGTTGTTCAAAATGCCCAACACATCTTCCTTCCTAACAAGTATCTCCTCCAACTTACCAGTCTGTTTCATACTCTCCTCTTCAACAATATGGTCCCTCTCATTTGTAAATACTGAAGAAAAGTACTCATTCAAGACCTCTCCTATCTCTTCCGACTCAATACACAGTCTCCCACTACTGTCCTTGATCGGACCTACCCTCGTTCTCGTCATTCTCATGTTTCTCACATATGCATAAAAGGCCTTGGGGCTATCCTTGATCCTACCCACCAAAGATTTTTCATGCCCTCTCTTAGTTTTCCTAATCCCTTTCTTCAGGTCCCTTCTGGCTATCCTGTATCCCTCCAACGCTCTGTCTGAACCTTGTTTCCTCAACCTTATGTAAGCCTCCTTCTTCCTCTTTACAAGACATTCAACCTCCCTCGTCAACCAAGGTTCCCTCACACGACCATCTCTTTCCTGCCTGACAGGTACATATATATCAAGGACACGTCGTATCTGTTCCTTGAAAAAGTTCCACATTTCAATGACATCCTTCCCTGACAGCCTATGCTCCCAACTTATGCTCCTCAGATCCTGTCTTGCAGCATCGTATTTACCCTTCCCCCATTTGTAAAACCTACCCTGTTGCACGCACCTATCTCTCTCCATAACCAAGGTGAAAGTCACAGTATTGTGGTCACCATCACCAAAATGCTCACCAACTAACAAGCCCATCACTTGTCCTGGTTCGTTACCAAATCCAATATGGCCTCCCCTCTTGTGGGACAATCTACATACTGAGTTAGAAAAGCTTCCTGGACACACTGCACAAACACCGCCCCGTCCAATCTGCTTGATCTAAAGAACTTCCAATCAATATTTGGGAAGTTGAAATCGCCCATGACTACTACCCTGTGGCTTCTGCACCTTTCCAAAATCTGTTTCCCAATCTGTTTCTCCACATCTCTGCTGCTATTGGGGGGCCTATAGTAAACACCCAACAAGGTGACTGCTCCTTTCCTATTTCTGACTTCAGCCCATACTACCTCCAAAGGCAGACCCCCCTCGAACTGCCTTTCTGCAGCCATTATACCATTTCTAATTAGCAACACCACACCCCTTCCTTTTTTACCACCCTCCCTAATCTTACTGAAACATCTGTAACCAGGAATCTCCAACAACCATTCCTGTCCCTCTTCTATCCATGTTTCCGTGATGGCCACAACATTGTAGTCCCAAGTACCAATCCATGCCTTAAGTTCACCCACCTTATTTCTGATACTCCTTGTGTTGAAGTATACACACTTGAACCCATCTCTGTGTCCGCAAGTATTCCCTATCAGTACTACCTTCTCCACAGCCTTCCTACATTCTTGGACATCCTGAAAAACAGCTAACCTACTTGCTGGACTACAAGTCCAATCCCATCCCCCTGCCAAATTAGTTTAAACCCCCCCGAAGAGTGCTAGCAAACCTACCCCCCAGGATATCGGTGCCCTTCTAGTTCAGGTGCAACCCGTCCTGCTTGTACAGGTTCCACCTTCCCTAGAATGCAGTCCAATTGTCCAAATACCTGAAGCCCTCCCTCCTACACCATCCTTGCAGCCACGTGTTCAACTGTACTCTCTCCCTATTCCTTGCCTCACTGTCACGTGGCACCGGCAACAACCCAGAGATGACGACTCTGTCCGTCCTAGCTTTTAGCTTCCAGCCTAACTCCCTGAGCTCCTGAATGACCTCCCCACCCCTCTTCCTACCTATGTCATTGGTGCCAATATGCACCACGACTTCTGGCTGCACACCCTCCCCCTTAAGGATTCTGAAGACACGGTCCGAGACGTCTCCGATCCTGGCACCCGGCAGGCAACAAACCATCCGAGAGTCTCGCCCATGTCCACAGAACCGCCTGTCTGTCCCTCTAATTATAGAGTCTCCTATAACTAGCACTTTCCTCCTCTCCCCCTTTCCCTTCTGAGCCTCAGAGCCGGACCTCGTGCCAGAGACCCGGTCACTGCAGCTTACCCCTGTTAGGTCCCCCCCCCCAACAGTATCCAAAGTATAATTATTGTTGAGGGGAATGACCACAGGGGATCCTTGCACTGCCTGCTTCCTCCCCTTCCCACCTCTAACTGTTACCCAGCTACCTCTGTTCTCTGGCGTAACTATGTCCCTGTAGCTTCTATCTATCACCCTCTCAGCCTCTCGAATAATTCTCAGTTCATCCAACTCCAGCTCCAGTTCCCTAACGCAGTCTGTGAGGAGCTGGAGCTGTCTGCACTTCCTGCAGGTGAAGTCAGCAGGAGCATCGGTGGTCACCCCTACCTCAAACATCCTGCAGGAGGAACATTCCACTGCCTGCGCTGCCATAACTCTACACTTAGTCTCCAAAACAAGAACACTAAGTAGCTTACCTTTTATTTAGGTTAGAGGAGGAGAGAGGGTGGGAGACACTACACGTGTAGTGTCTCGGGTTCCTTCTCCACTCAAATAACAAATCACTTACCTTCCCGACCAGCTTTGCGCTCCGACTTCACTTCCGCCCAGCTCCCGCCGCTCTCTGCTGCAAAACAAAAGAAAAGAAAAGTAAAAAAAGAAAAAAAGGAGCAATGAAGGAAGTAGTATACGTGGATTTTAGCAAGTCATTTAATAAGGTTCCCCAGGATAGGCTCATTCAGAAAGTAAGGAAGTAAGGAAATTTGGTTGTCTGGATACAGAATTAGCTGGCCTATAGTTGACAGGGGGTGGTGGTAGTAGATGGAAAGTATTCAACCTGAAGTTTGGTGACGAGTGGTGTTTCATAGGCATCTTTTTTTAATTGGATTAGATTACTTACAGTATGGAAACAGGCCCTTCAACCCAACAAGTCCATACTGACCCTCCAAAGAGCAACCCACCCAGACCCATTCCTCTACATTTACCCCTTACCTAACACTACGGGCAATTTAGCATGGCCAATTCACCTAACCTGCACATTTTTGGGAGGAAACCAGAGCACCCGGAGGAAACCCACGCAGACACAGGGAGAATGTGCAAACTCCACACAGACAGTTACCTGAGGTGGGAATTGAACACAGGTCTCTCGCGCTGTGAGGCAGCAGTGTTAACCACCGTGCCCGTGTTCTGGGACCTCTGCTGTTTGTGATTTTTATAAATGATTTGGATGAGGAATGGAAGAGTAGGTTATTAAGTTTGCCAATGATGTGAAAGCTGGTGGAGTGGTGGATAGTGTGGAGTGCTATTATAGATTGCAACGGAACATTGACAGAATGCAGAAATGGGCTGATAAGTGACAGATGGAGTTCAACCTGGAAAAGTATGAAGTGATTCATTTTGAAAAGTCAAATTTGAATGCAGAATACAGGGTTAAAGGCAGGATTCTTGGCAGTGTGGAGGAACAGAGGAATCTTGGGGTCCATGTCCATGGATTCTTCAAAGTTGCCACCCAAGTTGATAAGGTTGTTAAGAAGACATATGGTGGGTTGGTTTTCATTAGGAAGGTGATTGAGTTTAAGAGCCTCTATAGAGCCCTGGTTAGACTATAATTAGAATGTTTTGTTCACTTCTGATTACATTATTATAGGAAAGATGTGGAAGCTTTAGAAAGGGTGCAGTGGAGATTTATTAGGATGCTGCCTGGATTAGAGGGCATGTCATATGAAGAGAGGTTGAGGGAGCTAAGGCTTTACTCATTGGAGCAAAGAAGGGCGAGAGGCAACTTGATGGAGATGTACAAAATTATCAAAGAGAAAGAGCACCTCGCTAAGACCTTCCCCACGTCTCCACTTCTTGCCTTTAAACAACCACCAAACCTCAAACAGATCATTGTTCTCAGCAAACTGCCCGGTTTTCAGGACAACACCATACAACCTTGTCACTGTCGACTCTACAAGACATGTCAGAATGTCAACACGGAAACTACCATCACACGTGGGACACCTCTCACCATGTACGTGGCAGGTACTCATGTGACTCAGACAACATTGACTATCTCATATGCTGCAGGCAAGGATGCCCTGAGGCATGGTATATTGGTGAGACTAAGCAGAGGGTATGGCAACAGATGAATGGATACTGCACAAAAATCAACAAACAAGAGTGTTCATGCAGTTTTTGAGCAAAGTACAATGTAACTCTGCAAGTACAAATTCACCCCACAAAATATATGTGTGCATGTGGGTCTTTGTCTGTCTGTGTGTGTGTCTGTCTGCGTTGGGGGTTGGTTCTGAGCTCAAACACTGCATGAATTCATGTAAAACTCTGTTATCTCACTTTTTAGATTGGAATCAATCTAAACATCATGGCATAGACAGAGAACACAGGGGCTGTATTAGTGGTGCTGGAAGAGCACAGCAGTTCAGACAGCATCCAAGGAGCTGCTCCTTGGATGCTGCCTGAACTGCTGTGCTCTTCCAGCACCACTAATCCAGAATATGGTTTCCAGCATCTGCAGTCATTGTTTTTACCTAGGGAACACAGGGGGCTAACGCCTTCAACATATTGTCTAGCTAAAACCCATTGTTACAGCTAAGCTGAGAATGTAATGTTTTAAAAAAAGGTTTTGTGATTTACACATGAAAGAAGTGAAACTATCATGGTATTCGAACAGATGAAAGACTCAACAGACAATCAAGGTATTTTTCAATGTATAATTTCAGTTACATCACACTGTAAATTGTTGCTATAATGTCTGGGCCTTAGAATTGTGTCCTCCACAATCCTGAGGAAGGGCATGTGCCCGAAACGTCGAATCTCCTTTTCCCTAGATGCTGTCTGACCTCCTGTGCTGTTCCAGCAATAAAGTTTCAGCTTTGTCCTCCACAATCACCTGATGAAGGAGCGGCGCTCCAAAAGCAGTGTGCTTCCAATTAAACCTGTTAGACTATAACCTGGTGTTGTGTGATTTTTAATTTTGTACACCCCAGTCCAACACCGGCATCTCCAAATTCAAGATTACAAACATTGCAACTTGAAGGAGTGAATAATGTAGAGATATGGGGTAAGTATGGAAGTAGAATTGTGGCACGGTAGTTAGCACTGCCTCACAACACCAGAGTCCCAGGTTCAATTCCAGCCTCGGGCAACTGTGTGTGGAGTTTGCACATTCTCCCAGTGTCTGCGTGGGTTTCCTCCAGGTGCTCCGGTTTCCTCCCACAATCCAAAGATGTGCAGACCAGGTGAATTGGCTACGCTAAATTGCCCATAGTGTTAGGGAAATGGGTCTGGGTAGATTACTCTTCAGAGGGTCGGTGTGGGCTGGTTGGGCCAAAGGGCCTGTTTCTACACTGTAGGTAATCTAATCTAGAATTAACTGAACTGCTCTTTGAATGAAGCATCAAGGATTCCTGGGACTTTATCAGTGATTGTCTTTTCACTATTTCTGTACAATGCATGAATGTCATAGAAATCTGCAACAGATAAAAATGGCCTTCAGTCCAGTGCATCTGTGCCAGTCAAAAACAACCACATAACTACTCTTTTCTATTTTCCAGCATTGCAAGTGAACATCGAAAAACTTCTTTAATGTTATGAGGGTTTCTGCCTCTATCACCCTTGTATGCTCCACTACTTTTGGGTGAAAAATATTTTCCTCACATCTCCTCTAAACCTTTTGCTCCTTACCTTAAAGCTCTGCCCCTCCCCCCAGGTTATTCATCCCTCCAGCAAGGGGAATTTTTTTTCTCCTATCTCTGCTCTATGGAAAACAACACCAATTTGTCGAATCACAATTTATAGGGAAACTCTGCAGCCCAGGCAACACCCTGCTAAATTTCCTTAACATGCTCTGCAATGCGATCTCAGCCATCACAAAATATGGATTCCAGAACAGCATGCAATACAATTTGTGTCTAACTAATATTTTATGCAGTTCAAACATAACCTCTCTGTGCTTAAATTCTCTGCTCAACTCATAAAGACAACTGCCCAATATGTCTTCTTAATCATTTATCCACCTCCCCTGATACCTTAACTGATATACAAAAACACCAAGGTTCCTCTGATCCTCAGTGCTTGCTAAGGCCCTACCATTAATCATGCATTCCCTTCCTTTGTTACTTGAGGTCATCACTTCACTCTGATGCAGATTGCATTCCATTTACTGCTGATCAGCCTGTCTATATCCTCATGTAATCTAAGGCTATCCTCCAAACTGTTTCCCACCCCACCAATTTTCTATATCATCTGTGTAGTGATTGGAATCAGGTAGACCTTGTTGACTATGAAGTCCTTAATTGGGGCTGTTAAGCTGGGCCATTATAAACAGGTGAAGAGGTGGGCACCATGGGGTGTGGAGTGGTTGATTTTCCCCTCACATTCTATTTTTTTTCTATCTCTTTTTTTTAATTTAACCCCCACACTACCACCTAAGTGCGGTAGTGCTTATTTTTTCCCCAGCACCCATGCTGTGTGTGTGTGCAGGTGTGAGACACAGTGAAAGACACAAAGTGCACGAATCTTTATTCAAATTCCACCACCAGGAAGATAGGAAAGCACCTGGGTGGCCAGTGACAAGCACTGCCCTTCACATCAAAGGGCAGTGCTGTGTGATCAAAACAGTGAAGGGGAGGGGAGGAACTAAATCTAAATAGAGTTTTTAGATTTTTAGATTAGATTACAGTGTGGAAACAGGCCCTTCGGCCCAACAAGTCCACACCGACCCGCCGAAGCGCAACCCACCCATACCCCTACATTTACCCCTTACCTAACACTACGGGCAACTTAGCATGGCCAATTCACTTGACCCTGCACATCTTTGGACTGTGGGAGGAAACCAGAGCACCCGGAGGAAACCCACGCAGACACGTGCAAACTCCACACAGTCAGTCGCCTGAGGCGGGAATTGAACCCGGGTCTCCGGCGCTGTGAGGCAGCAGTGCTAACCACTGTGCCACCGTGCCGCCCAGTTGGAGGGAGAAATGATGCACTCCACTCCCTGCGGCACCCACCTCTCTCTGAACAACTCCAGGGTTTTGGTGGACCCCTCACATTCTATTTTGATTTAATCCCTACCCTTCCTTTCACTTTTTTGATCACTCAGCATAGCCCTTTGTTGAGAAGGGCAGTGCTTGTCACTAGTCACTTGGGTGTTTTCTTCCTAGTGGTGGAATATAAATAAAAATTTATGCACTCATTATTCTTCACTGTATCCTACACCTGCTTACACAGACGACATGGGTGCTGGGGAACAAATAAGCACTACTGTTGTTAGCTGGAGAAAAAGGAAAAAAAGTTAAGAAAAATAATATAAAAACAGGAGAAAAAAATGTATACAGTAGAACCTCGATTATCGAAATGAGACGGGTGGGGAGTATTTTGTTCAGATAATTGATTGTTCGGATAATTGATCTGATCGTAAACAAGTGGTAATTTATGAGTGCCAGTTATCCGAACATTTCTCAGTATCCGGCAATGCATGGCACAATGCTGTTTGACCAATAACTGATCTATCGTAAACAAGCGGTAATTTGAGTGCCGGCTATCAAAACTTTCTCGGTTATCTGGCAATGAAAGCCACAATACTGTTTAACTGATTACGATCTATCATAAATAGGCAGTCATTTGAGTGCCGGTTATCGAACATTTCTTGGTTATCTGGCAATGCGCGCATAATGCTGTTTAACTGATAACTGAATGCTGAGTTGCCAATGCCCTTCTTATGAGACCTTGAGATCTTGTTCAGATTCAAATTCAGATAATTGATGTTCAGGTAATCAAGGTTATACTGTATACAAACGTGGGGTGTGGAGATTTTTATTTTGCCCTCCAATTCTATTTTAATTTAGTCTTCCCCTTCATCCTTTTTTGGTCAGTCAATATTGCCCTTTGATGAGACAGACACTGCTTGTCACTGGCCACTCGATTGTTTCTTTTCCTCTTGGTGGTGAAATATAAATAAAGATTTCTGAACTCGTTCTTCACTGTGCCCTACACCTGGATACACATGATATGAGTGCTGGAAAAAAAATATAAGTAGGAGATTAGAATCTCTCCAAAAAAGAATATGTATAAACAGGAGAAAAGGTGGGCACCATGTGGTATGGAGTGCTTTACGTCCCCTTCCAATTCTGTTTTAGTTTTGTCCCTACCTTCCCCTTCTCTTTTTGCATGTAAACATTGCTCGCTCTGGGCAAGGTTTGTCACTCGCCATGGGTGTCTTTGGCCACATGGGTGTCTTTTCTGGTGGTGGAATGTTAATAAAGTTATTTTGACTTGGTGTTTTTCACTGTATCTTGCGCTGCACACACACAACCATTGGTGCTGAGGAATATGAGTACTACTGTTGGCAGTAATCTGGGATGATACAAAACAAAGAAGAAAAGAATATATATATAAAACCAGGAGATTTAGAATCTCCTCAGTTGAGGACTGCCTTTGAAGTGGCTGGCCACAGCCAGTGTACTGTGAGAAGGAAGGACCTCTGTGTTGTCGACCAAAAAAGAAAATTCAAAGAAAAAAATACATGAACAGGAAATTTAGAATCTCCTCAGTTCAGAGGACTGACTTTAAGCTGGCTGGCCAAATCCAGTGTACTGTACACAAGTTACAAAAGATGATTGTGTGATGGATACCAGCCTCTGTGCAGTTATTTCAGTGACAACAGGAGAAAACAGTGCATGCCTGATGAACATTTCTTTACAACAGTCATCTTTGAGTTGGGTGTAAGCATTTCTGGCATCATGTCTTTATTTGGGAAGATTGACTCGTTTGATCCTACTAATGAAGACTAGGCCAATTATCTGGAAAGATTGTGATTTTTTTTCTTTTCCTGGCAAATGACTTTGAGGCAAATGAAATGCAATGAATAATCTTTCTGACTGTTTATGGATTGCAGCATTTTTAGTTATAAGGGGTTTAACTTTCCCAAAGGCAGTAGGCATTAAAACCTTCCAAGAGTTGACAGATTTGGTTAAGGAATATTACCTCCCGAAACCCCTCGTAATCCTGAGACACTATCAGTTTTATTCAGCTGTTAGAGAAACTGGGTAATTCATATTGGGATTATTGACAAGATTCAGACGACTGGCAGAGATGTGATTTTGGGTTAACTCTGAATGAGGTGCTGAGAGACCATTTGTGGGATTAATGATGTAATCATGCAGAAGCCCAACCTGATTTCAAACAGGCACTGCAATTAGCTTTGTCATTAGAAAATGCAGCAAGTGGAGCATGGGAACTATAGGGTATTCCAATGGAAATAAACATCCTCATCTGTCAGACTGAGCTTGGAGAACACCACTTGAATGTAGACAGTCACAGAGCCTCACACAGGGCATATCCTAAGCAGAAGGACCCTAGGCCAGCCCACAGCAGAACCCCACAACAAAGCTGAGTGTCAGCCAAATGGCTGAAAAATTCTTCAGGATTTGGTCCAGCAAGCCATTGTAATTGCTGCTGGTATGCTGACTCGAGACAGCAAAGGAATCATGCAAGGCCTGATTTAAGTGAGAAAACGCATGGGCTGGTACCCAGGAGACTGCACTTTCTGGAAAGTACCCCTACAATTAAATTGCTTTGCAACGTTCAAATGAGAACCAAGAAAAATTAATGTTGGTTAAATGATCACCCAGTTTCCATGCAGGTTAATACTGGTGCAGCTGTATCTGTGGTTGCAGAAGCTGAATTTAACAACATTCGCTGGGGACTCCAACCTTTAAGTTTACTCAAGATGTAAAGAAGACTGGGAACAGATACTGTGGAATCATTGGAGATTCAGGGTATGACTTCGGTTCTGGTCTCCTATTAGAAGCAGTTGGTGCAGTTACCACTGATGCAATAAAAGGCTCAGGCCCAAGCCAAATAGGGTGGAATTGCTTGACAAAGATTTACCGAGATTGGCTCAACATTTTTCAGTCAGAAAATGGTTGCCTCAATGAAGTACTAGTGAAGTAACCAGAGGTTTTTCAGGAAGGGCTTGGGAAGCAAAGGGGCCAAAGCCACTTTACATGTTGAGATTTTGTAAGGCATGTCCAATGCCATTTGGAGAGCAAAGGAATCATCAAACCAATTCAGTTTGCGGAATGGACAGCACAGTTGCGTCGATTGTGAAGCCTGATGGCTCAGTGCGTCTTTGTGGGGATTTTAAGTAAACGATAAATTGCTTCTTGTAGCTGGATAAATATCCAATCCCTTGATTAGAGGACCTGTATGCAAAGTTGGTAGGGGGTGTTGTCCTTTATGAAGCTGGACATGAGCCATGTCCACCTGTAATTGCGACTGAGTGAGGAGTCCCAGAAGTACGCTGCATTTAATACCCATAGGGATTTATACCAATACACAAGACTGTCATGTGAGTATTGTCAGCCTGGACCATTTTCCAATGGTCCATAGAGAACATTTTATAAGGGCTAGCCCATGTTGCCATTTATTAGATGACACACTAATAACTGGAAAGCCCAATAAAGAGCACTTGGAGAACGTGGAAATAATGCTTAAATATTTCTCCCAGGCTGGCAAGATGCTTAGAAGGGAAAAATGTGCATTTTAGGCACTCCAAATGACCTACTTGGTTTACAGAGTCAACAAAACCAGGTTACACCCTTTAGAGGATAAGGTGAGGGTGATTAAAGGAGTCCGGGCTCCAAGGTCTGTACTGAAGTTAATGATTTATTAAGGAAAATTCATACAAAACCTGGCCTTCAACTTGGCTACTTTACATCTGCTACTGAAAAAGCATCAGCCTTGGAAACGGTCATGTAGCCAAGAGGTAGCCTTTAGGGAAATCATTTAAGGTGCTGGCTCACTACAGTTCGAAGTGAGATAGTGCTGACTTGCAATGCCACCCCGTACGGCATCGGTGCAGTGTTGATTCATCAGTGGCCCAACAGAGAGGAATGCCTGATAGCATATGCTTCCCAGACTTTGTTTGACGCCGAATTCAAATATGCACACACAATAAATGTGATCATCTTTGGTATGACAAATTTCCACCAGTAACTTTATGAAGAGGAATTAGACTTTGAACTTCTGGACACGCTTCCAAGCACCGTTGACAATATCTGACTGTGGACACAAAATGGTCCTGTCCTAGTGCAACTAAAACAGGTGGTGGGAAAGGGGGAAACAAAAGAGCCATTGCAACCCAGATTGAAACCTTTCTGGATCCAGTGAAACCAGATCACTGCATATTGCTATGGGGAACAAGGGTGATTGTCCTGAGTAAAGGTCACCATCAGAAACTGGCTGAACTCCACCAGGGGCATCCACAGGCTTCCAAGATGAAGGTACTAGCAAGAAGCTATGTCTAGCAGCAAGGGTTGGATGCTGACATAGCTGCATTGGTGGGGCAGTGCCCAGGGTGCCAACAAGGACAAAAATTGCCACCAGCAGCAGACCCACATTCATGGGAATGGCTGGGTAAACCGTGGACTTAGTTGCACGTCAACTATGCCAGTCCTTTCATGGGCTCAATGTTCCTGTGGATTGTGGATGCCCATTCAAAGTGGATGGATGTGCATAAAGTTCATTTGGCAAACTCAAGGATGATGATTGAGAAGCTGTGAGCATTGTTTTTGATACACAGCCTCATGGAAGTAATGATCACAGACAATGGGACATCATTTACTGGTGGGGAATTCAAATATTTCCTAAAGTCCAATGGCATTAGGCACCTAAGGACAGCTCCATACTGTTAATCATCCAATGGTCTGGCAGAAAAAGCAGTACAAACATTGAAGACAGTCTTAAAGAAGCAGACTACTGCATCACTTGATACCAAACTGTCCTGGTTCCTGTTCGATTGTTGGACCGCCCCACATGCAATAACAGGGATAGCTCTAGCAGAGTTGTAGAAGCTTCTGCACCATGTGAAACTTGATATTACACGACCTGGTTGGGGGTGGGGGTGGGGTGCAGTGGTGGTGGTGGGATGTGTAATGGCAGCGGGAACATCAATGCCAGCCACGGGCCTCTTCTAAGCAAGAGAGACAATTTAATTCAGAGGACAAAGTTTGGTGCCGGAAGCATGGAAATAGCCCTATATTGGATGAAGCAAGGTTGATGCGACCGCTGACAAAGTTCGGGTAAGTGATACAGCCCTGAACAAACACATGGATCACATGAGAGCTGTTAGTTCACAAACAGGGCATGAATATAACATACCTAGCCCTAAGAACCGCCAGAAAGCCTGTCAGAAACTGTAGGTCCTCCCCTCTGGCTAGTGTCAAGGAATCCTCAGAGTCCAAGATGGATGCAGCCTTGATATCGTGACTGCTGGAAGAAGAGAAGGAAACTTTCCCACGAGAGTCTAGATGAAAAAGACATTTCCGATGAAGAGCTTTTGCTCAAAATATTGATTTTCCTGCTTCTCTGATACTGCCTGACCTGCTGTGCTTTTCCAACACCACACTCTTGACTCTGCTTTCCAGCATCTGCAGTCCTCAGTTCCACCTGGATGTAAGAGACAGTCTATAGTCCGGAACACAGCAACCATGTCAGAGTCCGACTCACCTGTTGGTGAGTTTTGAGGAGATTTGCAGTTCAGGTTGCAGTCCTGGATGTAAGTTTGCTTGTTGTGCTGTAAGGTTCATTTTCAGACACTTCATCACGATACTAGATAGCACATCAGTGAGCTTTCGGTGAAGCATTGGTGTTACTGTCTGCTTTCTAATTATGTATTTAGATTTCCTTGGGCTGGTGATGTGTTTTTTAGAGTTCCAGTTAGAATGTCATGCTTCTAGGAATCCTCGTGTATGTATTCTGTTTGGCTTGTCTTAGGACAGATGGGTTGTCCCAGTCAAAGTGGTGTCCTTCCTCATCTGTATGTAAGGATACTAATGATAGTGGGTCATGTCCTTTTGTGGCTAGTTGATGTTCATGTACCCTGGTAGCTAGTTTTCTGCCTGTTTATCCAATGTAGTGTTTGTTACAGTTCTCACCAAGTATTCTGTAAATGATGTTTGTTTTGCTTGCTGTCTATATAGGGTCTTTCAATTCATTAGCTGCTGTCAACATGCACCCCATTTACCTCCGTCTGAGAAAAAGAACCAGAAATGACATTACCACAGGAAATGACATCACCATAGGAAATGACAGCTAACCTAAATACATAAATAGAAAGCGGGTCATAACACCAGTGCTTCATGGAGGCTCACTGATGATGTTACCTAGTATGGTGATGAAACATGTGAAAATGAACCTTCCAGCTCAGCAAGCAAACTTACAGCCAGAACCAGACCTGTTGTAGGAAAAGCTACAAGAGAAAGATCAGGCTTGCATCCCCAATTTAGTGGGGGAAGGATGTCATAATTGGAAACAGGTGGACATTGTTGACTTTGAGGTCCTCGATTGGGGTTGTTAACCTGGGCCTTTCAGGAGGCACTGGCTGACCATTATTTTACAAGGGAATTAGAAATTCCTCACTACAGGGACTGACTACAAGCTTGCTGGCCAAAGCCAGTGTGCTGCTCTTCGAGTGAAAAAATGGTGATTTGGTGATGGGACCCCATCTCTGTGCCATTATTTGTGCCAGGCCTCCATGTGTGTGCCAACAGCAACATGCATAGGCCGAAAGTGGCATGTGTAGGACAAAAACACCGTGCGCAGGCTGAAATTGCTCCATGTGTGTAAGCCACAGTTGTTCCATGTGAGTCAGCCACAGATGCCCCATTTTTATGCTGAAATTTACCCACGTGTTTAGGCCAAAAATACCCTGCGTATGTAGGCCAGTAATGCTCCATGTGGACGAATAAACGTATAAACAAGAGATTTAGATTAAATTACTTACAGTGTGGAAACAGGCCCTTCGGCCCAACAAGTCCATACCGACCTGCCGAAGCGCAACCCACCCATACCCCTTACTAACACTGCGGGCAATTTAGCATGGCCAATTCACCCGACCTGCACATCTTTGGACTATGGGAGGTAACCGGAGCACCTAGAGGAAACCCACACAGACACGGGGAGAATGTGCAAACTCCACACAGTCAGTCGCCTGAGGCAGGAATTGAACTAGGGTCTCTGGCGCTGTGAGGCAGCAGTGCTAATCACTGTGCAACCGTGCCTCCCACAAGAAATGAGGGCTCGTCCGGGATATGAACCTGGGATCTCTCGCACCCGAAGCAAGAATCATACCCCTAGACAAACAAGCCACATAGAGTCTCTTCAATTCAGGAGACTGACTCCGAGCTGGCTGGCCACTGCTACTGTAGTGTGCACAAGTAAATAAAGGGTGACTTGGTGACAATAACCAGGCCTCTGTGCAGTTACTTCAATCTGCAAACTTACTGATTTGCCCTCCCACATTCAAATCTAAATCATTTATATAAAACACAAAAAGCAAGGACCCTGACACTGACCTCTGTTGGAATGCATCGGGGACATACTTCCAGTCAGAAAAACAACTTTCTACCATCTCTCTTTGCTTCCGGCCACTCAACCAATTGTGGATCCAATTTGCCAGATTTCCTTGGATCCTATAGGCTCTTACCTTTGCTAGCAATTTCCCATGCGGGACCTTATCAAAAGCCGAGCTGAATTCCAGGTAGACTAATCAAAAGCGTTGCCCACATCTGCATATCTAGTGATCCCTTTTAAAAATTAATCAATCAAGTTGCTCAAACATGACCTCTATTTCCCCCCTAGCCTCACTCAACAACCTGGGATACATTTCATCTGGACGTGGGGATATTTTAAGCCTGCCAGATCACTCAGAGCCTCCTCTCTGTCTCTGTTAACTTGTTTAATTGTATCATAGGCCTTTGTCCTGATTTCTGTACCCATATCACCCCTCTCACTAGTGAACATAACACAAAATATTCAATTAGAACCCTACTTATGTCATCTGACTCCATGTACAAATTAGCGTAGTGATCCATAATAGGTACTACTCCTTCCCTTGTTATCCTTATACCCATAATGCATCTGTAAAACAACTTAGGATATTCCTAAATTTTACCCACCTTCCTTTCATTACATAATTTAGCTTTCCTATTTCCTAACTTATTTTAAAGCTTTTGTCTTGCATATTCTACACTCCTCTAGAGCTTCTACTATTTGAGCCTTTGGTATCTGCCAAAAGTCTCCACTTTCCTCTTTATCCAATGCAATATATCCCTCAAAATTCAGGATTCACAGGATATGATGGCCCTACCCTTTTTCTTTATAGGAATATGTTGACCATATATTTTCAATGCTTCTTTTTTGAATGCATCTCACTGTTTTGAGATAGATTTGCTTGCAATTATCCTCTTCAAGTTCACTCTGGCCAAAGCGCATCTGATCTTATTAAAATCAGCCTTTCTTCAATTCAGAACTTAGATTTCAGGCCCATTCTAGACTTTTCCATAACAATTCTGAATCCAACAGAGTTATGATTGTTGCACCCTCACTGATACCTCAATCACTTGCTCAGCTTTGTTATCTACATTCAAGTCCAGGACTGACCCTTTCTTGAAGGGCCTTCTATGGCTGATTTAAAGTGCTCTCCTGGATGCATTGTTAAATTTTCTTCCTTTCTGTAGCATTTCACAGTTTTTTTGCATTGCATCTAGTGTGTTATTCTTTTGTCCAGCTGAATGTTTTGTCCAATGCAATGCTAAAATTGGCTGCTGTAATTCAACAGCACCCCCCTCCTTTATTTGAAATTGTCCACATTTATTGAGTTTCCTAACCTAAGCAGTTGATGATTCGGAGATGCCGGTGTTGGACTGGGGTGTACAAAGTTAAAAATCACACAACACCAAGTTATAGTCCAACAGGTTTAATTGGAAGCACACTAGCTTTCGGAGCGACGCTCCTTCATCAGGTGATTGTGGAGGGCTCGATCGTAACACAGAATTTATAGCAAAAATTTGCAGTGTGATGTGACTGAAATTATACATTGAAGAATTGATTGTCTGTTAAGCCTAGAATATGCTTTTCAAAGTCTGGTGTAAGCACTTAATGTACTTGTACTGGATTCCTGGAGAACTATTTTCAGTCTGGCATTATCTCACTTACTTAATCATAAGTCTGTATCTCTTCTTCCTGCAGAAGCACATTTAATTGCCTCGCAAATGCTTGTTTTAATATCCGCTTCAGTGGGTCCCTCCAGCAATTATTGTCTCTGTGATGATAGAGTATCACTTTATTTTGCACCAAAGTAATTCTAATGTATTTCTGTTACTTTTAATTTGATAGCATTTGCAGATTTCAAACCTTAATACTATTTTTAAACATTGACTCCTAATAATTTTCACTCATTGCACTAAAACAAAAAAAATTGTTGGACAGTCATTAATTGTTATATTTAACTTATGTAGTAGGATGACGGAATTGTCACAGCGCAGACAGAGTCCATTTGGCCCTTAATACATGTATTGGCCCCCTCAATGAGTACTTTGCCGAGCACGAGTGATCTGTCTCCTACCATATACCTGCACATGCTTTCTCTTCAAATTATCACCTAAGTCCCTTTTGAATATTGCAATTGAACTTGTCTCCACCAAATTTGTTGGCAGTGCATTCCAGAACCTAACAGCTTGTTGTGTGCAATGTCACTTTTGCTTCTTTTACCACTTACTTTAAACTCATGCTTTCATTCTTAACCCTTTCATGAATGAGAACTATTTATTCCTATTTGTTCCACCCACATCTATTAACAACCTCACCAGGACATTGAATATATTTGCATTTTACAAAATTGTCAATTTCTTGTTGGGTTGTATTTTGTTTATTTAGTTATGGGATATGGGTATTCCTGGCTGGCCAACATTTATTGCCTGATCTGAGCTGCCCTTGAGAAGGTGGCGGTGACTGCTTCTTGAACTGCAGCAGTCCACCTGCTGTGGGCTCACTCACAATGCCATTAGCGAGTGAATTCCAGGATGCCGACCCAGTGACAGTGAAGTAGGTTATATGTTTCCAAGTCAGAATAGTAAATGGATTAGAGGGGAACCTGAAGGTGGTGGAATTATCTGCTGCCGTTGTCCTTCAAGATGGAAATGATCGTGGTATTGGAAGGTTTTATCTGAGGATGTTTGGTGAATAAGCACTTTACTGATAGAATCATAGAATCCCTACAGAGTGGAAGCAGGCCATTTGGCCCATCAAGTCAATATCAACCGTCCAAAGAGCATCACACCCAGATAATTATAGTCTTGAACTTAGAGGTCCCTCTGCTCCTGTACTCCCTTCAAAGTTGTACTATTGAGGCTATATTGTCTCTCCATATTTCTCCTGCCAAAATGCATAACCTCACAGTTATCTGTATTGAAATTTATCCGTCAGATGTTTATCCATTTATCCAACTTGTCAATGTCCCGCTGAAGCTGCTCAGTGTCATCTTCACTATCCACTATTTTCTCTTGCTTATCATCATCTGCAAATTTAGAGGTTTTGTCTTCAACACTGTTTACATAAATCAGAAAAAAAAACAAAGTTCCCAACACTGCTCCCTGGAAAACACTACTTTAAACTCATCTTCTCTCTGGGAAATGACCATCTACAGTTACCCTCTGTTTCCTATTTTTTAGCCAATTTCCAATCTGTCCTGCCAAGGACCAATGATCTCAAATTTCTAATTTATTAACCAACCTGCTATGTGGCACCAAATCGAATGTTTTATAAAAGTCCAAATATATTACATCCAAAGCACTACCTATACCATTTTCTGTGATACATCATCAAATAACTCAATTAAATTTGTCAGACATGACTTGCCCTTGACAAAGCCATGATAACAATCTAGTATTAATTTAATTTTTCTCTAATTGGACATCCATGTTTCCTCTATTATGACCTCCAACATGTTTTCCCAATATTAATGTCAAGCTGACAGGTCTGTAGTTTCTTGGGGTTGTCCTTTGTCCTTTTCTTAAACAACATTTGAAATCCTCCAATCCCTTGGGACTAGTCTTAAGTTAAGAGAAGCCTGGATAATTTCTGTCAATGGCTGCATGATTTATTCCTTTACTAATCTAACATACATCCCATCTGGACCTGGTGACCTCTCTACCTGGAGTGCCACTAGCTTTTATAGTACCTCCTCTTTAGCTATCACTATACTGTTCTGTTGCTCAATATTTTCAACTGGACCATAATTACTGCCTTCTAATTTGATAAAGACAGAAGAGGAATCATTTAGCACCTCTGACATACTGTCTGTTTCAGTGAGGTGTTAACTCTGCTTGTTCCTAATGGCCCCACTCTATCCTTCGCTAATCTTTCACAATTAATATGTTTGAAGAGCATTTTACTATTTGTTTTAGAGCAGCCTGCAATCCATTTCTCATTCTTCCTCTCAGCCTTCCTTATTCAAACTTTAGCCTCTCTCCTTCATACTCTTTCAGGTTTCTATTGTTATAATTATTATTCCAGTATGCCTCACATGCCTCCTTGAACTACTTACTTGTATGCCCCATTCAGATAATATCGCTGCAAATAAAAAGTGCATTCTTTGGAGATGACTTGAGGCAGACAGAAATGGCTTTACGAAAATGATTTGAAGTGGTTAGTGGCCAGACTTTACACTTACTTTGTCTCTCACAAATAGGAACTGATTAACCTGATCGCAAACAAAGGGAATAGTTAGGTACTCCTTGAACTGAGCAAACCACTAATCAGTTTGCATTCAAGTCTAGTTCCAAATGCAATTAATATCTTTGCTCCATAGGGTTGCACTAAATCTGGCCTCATTGCAAGGTGACTTCATTCTTGATGTATGATATTTAAATGGTGAAGTCACCTTGCGGTGAGGCATATTTTATTCTCACATATATAATATGTATAATATTAACTCATTGGCATTTTCATCACTAGTTATTTAATTCTGCTAAAGATTGTTTCTTGTTCTTTGTTCCAAGACAACTACATATCCTTAGGAGTGAGTTCAAGTTGAGGTACACACTCTGATAACAAATTAGGCAAGAATTTTGCAAAGTAGTTCACAGATCCAACAAATCATTGCAATTCTTTTATATCTGTTGGTTACTAAGTCTCTGCTACAGTTCTCACCTTTTCAGGATCTGGGCAAAATTCTTTTTGCAGTCAGTATACGATCTATGTATTTAACTTCAGGCATCTTCAATTGCACATTTTTCAAGTTCAGCTTCAACAATCCCTATGTTGCAGTTGCACTACTGTTGTGTTTGTAATCTGTGATGGTTTCTTCCATTATGTCTCTAATCCATCAACTTCATCAACTTGCATGACATCCACAATAGCTTGTTCTTCAGGAAGATCATGGACTACCTTGTGCCATGTGCATTAAAATTTTCTAGAGCATCATCATTGGAGGTCTCTCACAGAGAAGGATGATTCTCTTTTACTCTCAGGGTGAGTCTTAGGTGGCTGTGTGAACAGATGTAGCTTCCTCAGGCTCTGTTTCTTGTTGGGCAGAAGGTGGTCATGGGAAGGGGTGTGGGCTGCGTTGGTGTGGCAGTGCGCACCTTATGCTGTTTTTGCCTGGTTTCCACTTGTTCCCAATGGCAAGTCTTGAGGTGCTCAGTGCCTTCCTGGATGCTCCTCCTCTACTTTGGATGGGCTTGGGGTGAATCCCTGGTCTCTTTGGGAATGCTGCACTGATACCCTTGAGGATATCAGTGAGGTGCTTCCTCTGTTGCCTGCCATTTTGGAGCTGGGAGTGGAGCGACTGCTTGGGGATTATCATGTCAGTCATGCAGATGACATGTCCAGCCCATCACAGCCGATCAAGGATGGTCAGTGTCTCAATGCTGGTTGATGTTGACCTGGTTGAGGACACTAGTGTTGCTGTATCTTTCTTCCCAGCAGATTCACAGGATTTTATGCAGGCAGGATTGATGGTACTGCTCCAGCATCTTGAGGAATGTGTTATAGACACAATCCATATCTCATAGCCACATGGGAGGGTGGGAACCACTACAGCCTTGTCAATCATGTTGTTGTTCTTGAAAACCTTTTTCTTCAGGCAGTCTAGAGACAGTGCTGGATCCCTTTATCAATATCAGCTTTGATCATGTGGACATTCCCAAGGTAATGGAAGTGGTCAGCTTTCTCTAAGACCTCCCTGTGCATCTTGATAATTGGGATTTCGCTCTACAATACTAGACCAGAGTGGAGGAGGACTTTTGTCTTACGGATACTCAGGGTGAGACATGTGCTCTCATATGCCTCCATAATGGTGTTGATGATAGTCTGGAATACATCTTCTGAGATTGCACAGACGCAAGCATCACCCGCATAAAGCAGTGCAATGACACTGGTTCGGGTGAGTTTCATTTTGGTTTGAAGGTGTTGGAGGTTAAATAATTTTCTGTTGGTTCTGCAAGTCAGCTGTTGGGATCCTGCGACTTGGTGTCACTGAGGATCACTAGGTTTGAGAAGAAGAGTTGGTTGTATGAAGTTATTTTTTTCCAGGTCTTTCAGCACCTCAATGTTGAGCTTCTTGTCACACTGTTTTTGATTTTTTTTATATTGCAAAAATATACTTTATTCATAAAATAATTTGATGGCCTGTACAGTTGGTCATGCCATACATACGTAAACATTTACATACAGAGATCAGAATTTATCATTTTTATATACAGGTCTGTATGCTTATCAATCATATGTCCATACATTTAGCTGAGGCGTCAGCAGAGCCCAAATGACTGCGTGGGCCCCCTGTTCTTTTTAGGCAGGCAGATGTTACACGGTGGTCTTTCCCCACCGCGCCTTGGCGGCAGGTGCCCCAAGCTTCAGCGTGTCCCTCAACACCTAGTCCCGGACAGGTTTCGGACAGCCCAGAGGGCGTCTTTCACCAAGTTGATGATCCTCCAGGCACAGTTGATGCTCGTCTCGGTGTGCGTCCCGGGGAACAGGCCATAGAGCACGGAGTCCCGCGTCACGGTGCTGCTCGGAACGAACCTCGACAAACACCACTAAATTCCTCTCCAGACTTCTTCTGCATGGCACATTCCAGAAGGAGGTGTGTGACAGTCTCTTCCCCCCTGCAGCCGCTTCGAGGGCAGCGTGCGGTGCGGCTGAGAGTCCGGGCGTGCATAAAGGATCTCACAGGCAGAGCCCTTCTCACCACCAGCCAAGCCATGTCTTGGTGCTTGTTGGAAAGTTCTGGCGATGAGGCATTCTGCCAAATGGCTTTGACAATCTGCTCAGGGAACCGCTCGATAGGATCCGCCCTCTCCTTTTCCCGAAGGGTCTCAAGGACACTACGTGCTGACCATTTCCTGTTGGACTTGTGGTCAAAGATGTTTTTCTTCATAAACTTCTCCACGAAGGACAGGTGATACGGAACGGTCCAACTACTCGGTGCGTTCCGCGGCAGCGAGGCCAGCCCCATCCTTCGCAACACCGGGGACAGGTAGAACCTCAGTACATAGTGACACTTGGTGTTTACGTACCGGGGATCCACGCACAGCTTGATGCAGCCACACACAAAGGTGGCCATCAGGGTGAGGGTGGCATTGGGTGTATTTTTTCCCCCGTTGCCCAGATCTTTGTACAGCGAGTCCCTTCGGACCCAGTCCATCTTTGACCTCCATATAAACTAGAAGATGGCCCGGGTGACTGCAGCGGCACAGGTTCTGGGAATAGGCCAGACCTGTAACACGTATATAGCAATGACAGTGCCTCACACCTGATAACCAGGTTTTTTCCCGCGATGGAGAGCGACCGTAGCTTCCATCTGCCCAGTTTCTGCCTCACTTTGCTGATACGCTCTTCCCAAGACTTGGCGCACGCACCAGCCCCTCCAAACCAAATACCCAGCACCTTCAGATGGTCGGTCCTGACGGTGAAGGGGATCGAGGATTGGTCGGCCCAGTTCCCGAAGAGCATGGCCTCGCTCTTGCCTTGGTTTACGTTGGCCCCCGAGGCCCGTTCGAACTGGTCACATATGCACTTGAGTCTGCGCACGGACAGCGGATCCGAGCAGAAAATGGCGACGTCATCCATGTACAGGGAGGCCTTAACCTGCAGGCCCCCGCTGCCAGGAATAGTCACCCCTCTCAGGCTCGCATCCTTCCTGATTGATTCGGCAACTGGCTCTATGCAGCACACAAACAAGGCAGGAGAGAGAGGGCAGCCCTGCCTGACTCCAGATCTGACTGGGAAGCTATCTGATTCCCACCCGATGATTGAGACTGCACTGACAATGTTGGTGTAGAGCAGTCTGATCCAATTGCAGATTCCCTCCCCATCTCTCATATACCTGTGTGATATCCTGTCAAAGGCTTTCTCCTGGTCCAGGCTGATCAGGCAGGTGTCCAACCCTCTGTCCTGCACGTAGGCGATCGTATCCCTGAGGAGTGCGAGACTCTCAGCGATCTTCCTGCCCGGCACAGCACAGGTTTGGTCAGGGTGAATCACCGACCCTAGAGCAGACCTGACCCGGTTGGCGATTACCTTTGACAGAATTTTATAATCCACATTCAACAGTGAGATTGGTCTCCAATTTTTGAGTTCCTCCCTCTCCCCCTTCCGCTTGTAGATGAGGGCGATGATGCCTTTCCTCATGGATTCACTCATGGTACCTGCCCGAAGCATACTGACATACACCTCCAGCAGGTCCTGGCCAATTAAGTCCAACAGAGCGGAATAGCTCCTCAATGTTTCCCGGGGTCAACAGCTTTGTGTTCAGCTTCCACGTTCCCTTACCAGCCCGCTGCTCGTCCTGTAGGTGACAGTCGGCCAGCAGGAGGCAGTGGTCAGAGAAGAACACCGGCTTGACGTCGGTGGATCTGACCGAGAGTGTTCGGGACACAAACAGGTAATCTATCCTTGAGTGGATAGACCCGTCTGCCCATGACCAGGTGTATCTACGCTGCGCTCCGTCTGCAGGGGTGCTGAAGACATCGTGCAGCTTGGCATCTTTTACCATGTCCATCAGGGCTCTGGACGTGGTGTCCAGTTTACTGTCCCCCCCACCGGATCGTCCATCTGCATCAATGATACAGTTGAAGTCTCCAGCCAGAATGACCGGCCTGGACGTAGCCAGCAAAAGTGGAAGCTTCTGCAGGACGGCCAACCGTTCACTCTTACCCACTGGGGCGTACACATTAATCAGTCTCAGGGGAACATTCCTGTACATGATGTCGGCGACGAGGAGGCGCCCGCCCACCACCTCCTTAACCTCGGAGATGGTGAAGTTGCATCCTCGCAACAGGATACCCAGGCCGGAGGCGCGGCTACCGTTGCTCCCCGACCAAACTGACGGCCCATGGGCCCACAAGCTCGACCATCTCCTGTAGCTGCTGAGGTGCGGTATCCCACACTCCTGCAGAAACAGGACGTTGGCTTTAACGTTGGCCAGGAAGGCCATCGTAGAAACACATCGCGTAGCCAATTTGATGCTACGCACATTGATGCTGGCAATTTTTAACCCCATTTTAACAGTTTACAAGGTTGACACTGTCCATTTGTTGCTGGTCTTGCCCCTCTGGGGTAGCTGTGTGCATCCCCGTGGTGACGGCAAACTGCTGGACCCTCCCAGGGCTGAGGTAGCTGTCCGGCTCCACGCTGAAGCCATTTCCCCGCTCTGGTGTCTTCGGGTCGGGCCCAGGATCCGCATAGTCCAGTTCTCCATCGGACAGCGGGGCTGTCACAGGACCGCTGCTCCCAGTTGCCTGGAGCTGTTGGCCAGTGGGTACCTCTTGGTCCTCACCGGGTGGGGGGAGGTCTTTACCCATCCCCTCAGAGGGATCGTCTTTTCCTGCTTGGGCGATGCTGCCCTCCTTTTTCCCCGCGGCGCTCTGTCTCTTCCTCTGGTGACGACCCTCCTTGCGCACGTCCTCACCGATGGAAGAGCTACTTGTATCCTCGTCGTGTAGGTGTCGCTTCCCCCTTCGCTGGGTGGCTTTGGGAGGTTTCCTCTTCCTGTTTTTGACAGTAATCCAATCCTCTGCCTCCTTTGATCCCTCCTCTTCCATTTCCTCTGTCTGTCTTGAAGGAGCTTGGATTGGCTGATGCATCTCCCCGCTGTCTGCCGTCTGCTCCGCTACAGCCTGCCATTCCTTCTGGGTGCCTCCAGACACCATTCCCGTGTTGTTTTGTGGTACCTTGCTGGTCTTAGGCGGTCCACGGCTCGTGTTGCCACCTCCAGCCATCTGTGCGTAGGTGGCGGCCCCTCGTCTTGGGCAGGCCTTGTACATGTGGCCCGCCTCTCCGCACAGATTACAGTTCTTGGCCTCCTTACACTCCTTGGTCGGGTGGCCTTCCTGCTTGCAGTTTTGGCAGACGGTCACCTTACAATCTGCCTGACATCCCGCAGGTTCGGCACACTTTTGGCTGCCCTGCGTATGTCAGGTAACCTCTGCTTCCTCCGATGGCAAAGCTGAAGGGTGGGTGGAGGATGTTCCCACTGGCATCGACCCTCAGGGTTACCCTGACCTGTCGTTTGCTGGTCCTGATCCCGAAAGGATCGACCATATCGGTACTCTCTCCCTCGACCTGGACGTATCTTCTCAAGAAGGTCAGGACATCTGCTGCTGGGACGTGAGGGCTGTACATCTGGATTGTTACAACCCGACTCCTCTGCGCAGGAAGCACACACAACAGGACCCCTGACAAGATGGAGAACAGAGGTTCCCCTTCCTTCTCCTTGAAGACCTTCAGGAGCTGCTCGCAATTCTTCACACTCCTGAAGGTCACATCGAAATAGCCTGCTGCAGGGAAATCCTGCAGGCAATCCACATCAGCTGCTTTGAACCCACAGCACTCCAGCAAAATCTTCTTCATGAACACTGTCCGATCAACCGGTGTGTGCTCCTCCACCTTCTTCACAGTCACCCTGACTGTGTTGCGAATGTCCTGGCCAGGGCTGCGAGCGGCTGCTGAGGCCATAGCTCTGAGGTTGGCTGGTACCTGAATTGGCGTTAGGCCGAAGCCAGCATAAAGATCCACCAAGAGCAGGTCAGCACAACCAATCGATCCTCCAACGTCCAATCACGATCCAGCGATGGTCTCCAGCAGCTCCGACGACTCGCAACACGATCCCCGTGGTTTCTCCCCCGCCAGCACACGTCTGCTTCGCCGAACCGACAGCACTCGAGCAGAATCTCTTCCTCTGGTCCTCAGGAACTAGACACATTCTGAGCCAAAAGGCCGAGAAGCACTGTTTTTGATATCTCCAGTACAGTTGGGCTATATTTATGTTGATCCTGGTTTAAGGATCATCAACCACATTTAGTTGTTCAGTACAAAACATGGGGGTGTGTTAAACTTAGATAAAACATTAGCTCAGCCACAGTTGGGTTTTGCTTCACAAAGAATGTGGATAGGGTTCAGATAAATTTAACAAACATAGTTCCAGAGTTGAGGAGTTAAAGTTACAAAATTTGATTGGAGAAATTGAAACTGAGGGAGAAGGTTGAAAGGATTTAAGAATTTAAAATCAAGGAAAGTACAGATGGAGAAACAGCAAAAAAAATCTGCCCATGCATCAAAAGGTCAAGAAGAAAGGGCATAGATTTAAAGTAAAAAACTAAAATAGCACAAAGAAAAAAACCTTGTCACGCAACATATGGTTAGACTGAGAGAGTGTTGGAGGCAAGTTCAATCAGACATTAAAAACAGGATATAGCAGTTATCTGGAAAGGAAGAATACCCAGGGTTGCAAGAAAAACGTAGAATCTCACCATGTTGCTCTAGGGCAATCTTGTAACCCCCTCTCATAAGCCAAATTATCCTGCAGGTGTATCAGTGTGTATGGACCTGTGATGTGTTAACATAATAAATTGCTGAATGCGTGTGCAGACTATGAGCTGCACTTGTGATGCTCACAACTGCACAGCAGTTGCAAGGCAAGATGAAGCTGTGAACACAACTTACCGATGAGTATATATTGTGTTGAGTAGTGTTTTAGACTTATAGCACAATTGTTGAGTTATGACACTTGAAGATGCATTCATTGATATTGATTAGCAGTGTGGAGTTATTGAGCATTTTGCAGCACTGTATCAGGTTCTCATGCAAGACTACTGGTTTTGATCATGACAGCTATCTGGTCTCACTACCTTCTCAAAGCTTGTCAAGAGGGCTTCCTATGAGCTTGTAACATTCCTTGTCTCTCTCTACCACATGAATGAAAGCTTCCAATGCAGTAGAGGAAAATCTTAGAGCCCAGTGTCTCTAATTGTGTTAGACTCAATATTAGTACAACATTGCCCTTTTATTGTGCATTTCACATTGTTTTACAATGACATTCAGTACCTGCTCCAGGCAATAGTGTCCTTTCCCTTTAAGCTGTCAAGGTTGGCGTTACATAGCCCAGAATCGAGAGTGTAGTGCTGGAAAAGCACAGCAGGTCAGGCAGCATCTGAGGAGCAAGAGAATTGACGTTTCAGGCATAAGCCCTTCATCAGGAATCCTTTACATAGCTTAGGCCAACATTAACTGTTACTAGCATCAGATGATTTTATCCTTCCTGCTCAAGTATGTAGCCATCCAGCAACACAATTAGCACAGCCTGCACACCACTATCAATCAAATGAGTATGAAGTTTATGTTCTGCCTGTATTGGAAGCAACAGTAAAGCAGATATACTTAATTGCCCACAAAAATCTTTACATGCTTTCAAAAGTTATCCAATTTTGTAGTTTGTGTACTTGGTCTGCATTCCTGTTAATGTACACACAAAAAGAATACATTCAGCGGAGAAATGTGAATTCTAATAATGCCACAGTAAAATCAAGTTTGCCATCAGCCTTCCTGTGCCTGTCCCCCCATATTATTTGCATGGAAAGAATTTAAAGGAGATATAACTGCAATATAGAATACCTTCAAACAACATTCAAACTTGAGCCTGGGTTCTACCCATTTCATAAAACTCTTGAGTACACTCATTTGTTGCTATCATCCAATTATATAATTAAAGTTTAGCTCGAAAATCCCCTTGCTGGTGCCTTTCGAAAACAGATGTTGACATTCAGCAGTCTTTGAGCTGTAGTTCTGTCCTTTTACCAAAGAAGATTACATTAATTGAGTGAATTCAAAGGTTGGTTAACCTATTGACTGGTGTTTAAAGATACAAAGTGGTGCACATTTTCTCTTATTGAGTTTATCCTATATTTGGGACTGCAAATAAACAGAAATAAACTTTATTTTCTTAATTATTCTGTGCTGTCTTCCTTGTGCCTCAATAGATAGCTCGGTTGCACAATGGCACTCATCAATAGTTATGTGGATTGAAATGAGAAACAATTCAAAGTCATGACCCTTGATCTTCTCAGGATAAATAAAACTCATGGGCTGTTTCAGACTGCAACTTGCATCAAATGTTCATGAGAATGTCAACAAAAAAATTCAGGAAGAAAGCCAGTCTGAATCTAGTGCCGACCATTTCAAATTTTGTTGTTGATGTTACCTGCAATTGCATGCTGGACTGAAATAAGCGCAATGATTGCATTAACTTTGTGTTAATAAGAAGTTAATGCTGTTCAACCTGCTTTGTTGATACTTGAGTTAATCATAAAAAATGAGTTACTTGAAGATGATTCAATTTGTTTAAATTGAACAGTGATAATAGTTTTAATGAAAAAATTAAGATCTACCCACACACACACACACACACTAGACACTTTATGAAAGCATGCATTTGTTCACATAAAGCAGCAGAGAAAGCAGTTTTTAACAAACGTATAAGTAATGCAACACTGCCCTCTGCTGAGTTCAAGGTAGCTTTTCAGTTATGTCATGTCTAAAGTAATCACCCTGTTCAGAGATGTTAGAACACATTTCTGAAGTAGGTGTAGCTGGATGGCTACACACTTGAGAAGGATGGATAAAACCATCTAACACCAGTAACAGTTAAAGTTGGCCTGGGCTATGTAAAATCAAAATGTATGGCACTGGAAAAGCACAGCCGGTCAGGCAAAATCTGAGGAGCAAAAGAGTCGAAGTTTCAGGCATAAATCCTTCATCGGGAACGTAGGGAGGGCTCAAGGGGGCTCAGAAATAAATGGGAGGAGTGGGGGTTGGGAGGGTAAGTGGCTTGGAAGTTGATAGGGAGGTGAAGGCGGGAGGTGATTGTGATAGGTTGGAGCAAAGGGTAGAATGGATAGGTGGGAAGGAAGATGGACAGATGGGACAATTAAAGAAGGAGGTGCTGAGTTGGAGGGTTGGATCTGGGATAAGGTAGAAGGAGGGGAGATGAGGAAACTGGTGAAATCGACATTGATCCACCCATTGGGTGGCTTGGATTTGGCAGTGAAAAAGACCCAGGACACACGCAACAAACAACCCCACCGCCCTGTGGCTGACCACTTCAACTCCCCCTCCCACTCTGCCAAGGACATGCAAGTTGTGGGCCTCTTCCACTACCAAATCCAAGCAACTCGACATCTGGAAGAAGAACGCCCCATCTTTCACCTTGGGATGCTCCAACCACACAGCATTAATGTCAATTTCACCAGTTTCCTCATCTCCCGTCTGCCCAAATCCAACACTTCAACGTGGCACCACCCTATTGAACTGCACTCCCTATCCATCTTCCTTCTCATCTCTCCACTCCACCCTTTGCTCCAAAATATCACCATCACCCCCACATCTTCATTTACCTACCACCTTCCAAGCTACCTCCCTCCCATTTATCTCTCAGCCCCATTGGGCCTCTGTTTTCCACCCACCCCCCTCCCCACATTCCTAATGAAGGACTTATGCCTGAAACATCAACTCTCCTGCTCCTCAGATGCTGCCCAATCTGATGTGCTTTTCCAGCGCCACACATTTTGATTCTGAATCTCCAGCATCTGCAGCTCTCAATTTCTCCTGGGCTATGTAAAGCCAACCTTGGCTTCTTAAAGGGAAAGTACACTATTACATGGAACAGGTGTTAAATGTCATTGTTAAAAAATGGGAAATGCACAATAAAAGGTTCAGGCCTCTTGCACAGGGTACAGACACTACTATTGTGCTACAGATCCCATTTTGCCTGAAGGATGTATGATTTGGAGTAAAGCTCCTACCATATGTTCTTTCATTGTTATATTTTGTTGTCAGTACATTGCAAAATATAGAAGAATGCTGCATTCAATAAATGGGGCTTGATTGCCAGCAAAAACTGAGACTTTGTGAACTGGGTTCAGTCCAAGTAATGCTGGAGAACCATGGGCTAAGATGCTAAGCAATGTGGCTCACTGGGGCATTTTTAGGATTTAAGATATGTTTATTCATGAGTACATTGACAACAAACACAAATTAAGCATGTGAAAATGTTAATACGGCCACTGAGGCAGGGTCAGAAACAGACAAGACAACAATTCCCAATCAAACCCCTGCTTTTGGGGCATTTTAGCTCCAATGTGTTGCCATGATGATAAAGGTTGGATGGGAATCCTCTGAATTAGTTAGTTGAATTTGTTTCATTAAAAAGGACCTCATTGTGGAAAAGCAATATTGCCTGGTTCCTACAGCAGGTTGGGGATGAGGGTCCTTGGTTTGTAGGATTAGGTGCCCTTCTCATTTCTCCCACTCCCTGGTCTGATGCCAGCAAACTGTCTCCATCTCTTAGCTGTACAAATGATTCAATTTCAATCACAGTTAATTGGCACTTCCATTAGTTTAATGGACTACCCACCACTGGTGACTTGTCTTTTTTTTTCAGTGACTTGACCTTATTCTGTGCTCCTGCTAATTATTGGCTTCCTATCTTTGTTAGACTTCCCATTGTTATTAATTGAATGACAAATGGCATTCTAGCCAGGATTTTGCCTGTTTGTCAAAACCCAATGGGTGTCTGGCATTAACACAATGCAGAAGAGGATCTGGAAATGATCCAACATTAAGATCCTGATGTCAGAATAAAAATTAAGCTCTTGTTTCATGATGATCAAGATAACACAAAACCCAGGCTCAATAATGCACTCTGCTGGAATACACCTTGTGATGACCATTTGTCCTTTGACTTCCATAAAGAATATTTGGAAATAGTCCAGAGTGATGGAATCTCACTCAAATCTCAGCTGAGAAAAGATATTTTGACAGACACAACCCAGTTCTTGCCTGCAACAAAGCATGAATGAATTTCCATTAAATTAGCAGTCACAGTCAGTTTGGTTCTGTGGGAATTGGAAATGACGCATTGATTCAGTAAAGGATGCTTTTCTAAACTAGGTTTAAAGCGCCTTGTTAGATTCATGTCGAGTGAACTTAGAGCATCGAAGCACTTTGGCCCAAGATGTTGTGCCGAGCATTGATCTTAATCTAAGATCAGCCTAACCTACACATCCCTTGATTTACTGCTGTTCATGTGCTTGCCCAGCAGTCACTTAAATGTTCCTAATGTCTCTGACTCTACTACCATCACTGGCAATGCATTCCATGCACCCACAACTCTCTACATAAAAAACCTACCTCTGACATCTCCCGCATACTTTCCGCCAATCACCTTAAAATCACAATCCCTCGTGATATCCATTTCTGCCCTGGGGAAAAGGCTCTGACTATCTACTCTATCTATGCCTCTCATTACCTTGTACACTTCTATCGAGTCACCTCTCTTCCTTCTTCTCTCCAGTATGAAAAGCCCCAGCTCACTAAACCTCTCTTCGTAGGACAAGCCCACCAATCCAGGCAGCATCCTTGTAAATCTCCTCTGCACCCTCTCTAAAGCATCTATGTCCTTCCTATAATGAAGCAACCAGAACTGGACACAATATTCCAAAAGTGGTCTGACCAGCATTTTACAGGGCTGCAGCAAAATCAACCTTATTCTACTTCTCACCTGGCAACTGAATGTAGAATTGCTTAGAAATAACATTAATATTCAATAGTAGACTGTCAAACTTTAATTTGATTTAATACAAAATAACTCTGGATCAAAAATGAGATCTTCTTTTAGAGGCACAGAGCATAACTGAGGAGGACATTGCCTGAATACTTGCATAAGAACATAAGAACCATGAGTAGGAGTAGGCAATTCAACTCCACAAACCTATTCCACCATTTGATACAATCATGGCTGATCACATCTTGACTGATCATGCCTCAACTTTACGTACCAACCTACTCTCCATAACCCTTCAACCCATCAATAATTTAAAAATCTGTCCATTTCCTCCTTAAATTTACTCGATGGCCCAGCATCCAATTCACTCTGGATTGGTGAATTTCTCAAATTGACAACGCTTTGAAAGAAACAATTTCTCCTTGTTTTCTATTTTAAATTTGCCATCATCTACCCTAAAACTGTCACCTCTTGTTCTACATTGCCCAAGATAAAGAAACATCTTTTCTGTTTCTACTTTTTGTCTGTGTCTTCTGTGTCTGCCTTTAACATTTTACATACTTCAATTAGATGTCTCCTCATTCTTCTAAACTCCCGAGAATATAGGCCCAAGCTGACTAATCTCTTTTATGAACCCCTCATCTCTGGAACCAATCTAGTAATCCTCCCCTGAAATGCCTCACTACAGCTTCAAGTAAGACGATCAAAATTATATGCAAAGCTCCAGATGCACTTTCACTAATGCCTCATTCAGCAGCAGCAACACTTCCCTACTTTCATATTCTATTCTTTTAGCAATAAACGCCAAAATTCCATTTTCTTTCATCATTACCTGCTTCCCCTGCACACTAGTTTTCTGCATTCATGCACAAGCACCCCCAGGTCCCGCCACACAAAAACAGTCTGAAATTTCTCTCTATTCGAGCTTTATTGTAGAAGGAGGTATTTTTTTATAATTCACTTGTAGGATCTCTGGCTGGCCAGCATTTAATGCCCGAGTTGCCCTTGAGAAAGTGGTGGTGAGCTGTCTTTTTGAACCACAGCAGTCCATTTGCTGTGGTTTATCCATAATACCCTTAGGGAGGCAATTTCAGGATTTTGACCGAGCACCGGTGAAAGAATGGCAATATTTTTTTCAAATCAGGATGGTGAGAGGCTTGGAGGGGAACTTGCAGTTGATGATGTTCTCATGTACCAGCTGTCCTTCTCCTTCTAGATGGAAGAGTTTCTGGGTTTGGAAGATGCTTTGTCAGAATCTTTGATGATTTTCTACAGTGCATCTTGTAAATTGTATACACTGCTGCTACTGAACATTGGTAGTGGAAGAAGTTGATGTTTGTTGATGTGTTGCTAGTCAAACAGGCTACTATTTCCTGAATGGTGTTAAGTTCTTGAGTGCTGATGGAGCTGTGCCAATCCAGTCAAGATTAGAGTGGTGCTGGAAAAGCACAGCAGGTCAGGCAGCATCCGAGGAGCAGGAAAATCGACGGGGAGAGCGCTTCAAAGAACATCTTGGGACACCCATACCAATCAATCCCACCTCCCCGTGGCTGAATATTTCAACTTGACCTCCCAATCTACTGAGGACATGTAGTTCCTGGGACTCCTCCATCGCCACTCCCTCACCACCCAACACCTGGAGGAAGAACAACTTATCTTCCTCCTCATGACCCATCAACCCTATGGCATAAATGTGGACTTCACCAGTTTTCTCATTTCTCCTCCCCCCACCTTACCCCAGTTCCAACCTTCCAGCTCAGCACCATCCTCAGGACCTGTCCCACCTGTCAATCTTCCTTCCCACTTATCCGCTCCACCCTCCTCTCGAACCTATCACCTTTACCTCCACCTCCATCCACCTATTGCACTTTCAGTTATCTTCTCCCCAGCCCCACCCCCCTCCCATTTATCTCTCCAATCCTGAGGCTCCCAGCCTCATTCCTGATGAAGGGCTTTTGCCTGAAATGTTAATTTTCCTGCTCCTCAGATGCTACCTGACCTGCTATGCTTTTCCAGCACACTCTAATCTTGATTCTAATCTCCAGCATCTGCAGTGCCCACTTCCACCTAGCTATGCCAATCCAGACAAATGGGCAGTATTCCATCACACTCTTGACTTGCGCCTTGTAGATGGGTGGTCAGGCACTAATAGCCAGTGTTTACATGTGAAGTCCAGTTGAGTTTCTGGTCGGTGCTCACCCCAAAGATGTAGATAATGGGGGATTCAGCAATAGTAATGCCACTGAATGCCAAGGGTCTGTGATTAGAGTATCTCTTATTGGAGATGATCATTGCCTGGCATTTTCATGGCTAGAATGTTACTTGTCACATTTCAACCCAAGTCTGAATATTGTCCAGATTCTGTTGCATTTGAACATGGCCTGCTTCAGTTTCTGAGGTGTCGTGAATGGTTATAAACATTGTGCGATCATCAGCGAACATTCCCACTTCTGACCTTATGATGGAGTGAAGATCATTGATGAAGCAGCTGAAAATGGTTTGGCCTAAGAAAATGGTTGCACCCTGAGGAACTCCTACAGAGATGTCCTGGAGCTGAGATGACTGACCTCCAACAGCCATAACCATCTTACTCTGTGCTCAGTATGACTCCAACCAGCAGTTTGTCCCCTGATATCCATAGATTCCAGTTTTGCTAAGGCATCTTGATGCCACACTCAGTTGAATGCAGCTTTGATATCAAAGGCTGTCACTCTCACACTAACTCTGGAATTCAGCTCTTTTGCCCATTTTTGAACCAAGACTGCAAGGAGGTCAAGAGCTGAGTGACCCTGCCAGAACCCAAATGGGGGATCAGTGAGCAGGTTCTTGGTGAGCAGTTGCTGTTTAATAGCATTGTTGATGACACCTTCTATTAGTTTACTGATGGTCGAGAGTAGACTGATGGGGCGATAATTAGCTGAGTTGAATTGGACCTGCTTTTTGCATACGTATCTGGGCTACTTTCTACATTGCTGAGTAGATGCCACTGGAAGAGCTTAGATCGGGGAGCGACAAGTTCTGTGGCATAAGTCTTCAACATTATTGCTAAAATGTGGTCAGAGTCCATAGCATTTTCAGTATCCCATGCCTCCAACTGTTTCTTGATATCACATCGAATTAATTGAATTAGCTGAAAATAGTATCAGTAATGCTGGGGACCACCAGAGGAGGCCGAGATGAATCATTCATGTAGCACATCTGGCTGACGATTGTTATGAATGCTTCAATCTTATCTTTTGTACTGAGGTTCTGGTTGTTTTCATCACAGGGATATTTGTGAAGCCTTTTTATCATCCAGAGAGTTATTTAATTCTCCTCCACGATTCATGACTGGATATGTTTGGACTGCAGAGCTTAGATCTGATCCCTTGGTTGTGGGATTGCTTAGCCCTGTCTATAAATAGTTGCTTGTGCTGTTTGACATGCAAGTAGTTTGGATAGGTAGCTTTACCAGATTGACACTTCATTTTTAAGTATGTTCTTCTTACGCCTCCTGTTCTCATTGAATCAGGGTTGATCCACTGGCTTAATTGTAATGGTTGAATTGGGGATAAGCCGAGCCATGAGATTGCAGATGTGGTGGAGTACATTCAACTGCTGCCGATGGCCCACAGTGTTTCATGAATGCCCAGTCTTGATTTGATAGATCTGTTTAGTGTCTGCCCCATTTAGTATGATGATAGTGCCATACAACATGGAGGTTATTCTCAATGTGAAGATGGGATTTCATTTCCACAAGGACTGTGCAGTTGTCACTCTCACTGATACTGTAATGGACAGATGCAACTGCAGCTGGCAGAGTGGTAAGAATGAGGTCAAATATGTCTTCCCCTCTTGTTAGCCCTTTCACCATGTGCTGCAGATCCAATCTTGTAGCTATATCCTTTAGGACCTGACCAGCTCAATCAGTACTGTTGCTGTCAAACCATTCTTGGTGGTGGGCATTGAAATCCTCCATTTTGCCACCCTCAATGCTTCCTCCAAGTATTATTCAACATGGAGGAGTACTGATTCATCAGCCAAGGAAGGGCAGTACATGGTAATCAGCAGGAGGTTTCCTTGCCCATGTTTAATCTGAAGCCATGAAACTTCATGGGGGCTGGGTCAATGTTGAGAACTCCCAGGACAACACCCTTCCGACTGTATACCACTGCCACCACCTCTGCTGGGTCAGTCTTGTGGTGGGACAGGATTTTTCCAGGGGTGGTGATAGTGGTATCTAGGACATTTTTAGCTATGATTCGTAAGTATGACTGTGTCAAGATGTTGCTTGACCGGTCTGTGTGGCAGCTCGCCTAATTTTGGCACAAACCCCCAGATATTAGTAAGAAGGACTTTGCAGGGTCAACAGCACTTTCCACAATCTGCCACGGCCCAGGTCCCCAGAACATGTGGCTGAGTTTATGGATTAATAGTCTAGTGATAATATGATGAGGCCATCACCTCCTCATGAAGGTGATGCCAAATTCACGGTAGAGGGGTGATAGAAAAACTGAAGAGGATAAAAATAGGCATTGTTGGTATAGAAACAACCCATCTGGTTCACTAAAGTTCTTTGGAGACAGAATCTACCATCCATACCCCATCTGGTCTACATGTGAATCCAGGCATAAAACAGTGTGGTTGCCTCATAATTCCCCTCTGAAATGGTCGAGAGAAATACTTGATTTTACCAAACTGCTATGAAGTCAAAACAAATTAGTTAAGGTCCATGCAGCATCAACCTAGGAACTAAATATTACAATGGCAAGTACAGCCCTTTCAATCCTCTACTAAGTTCTTCTCACAAACAGGTAAAGGCTAGTATCGAAGCTGGGGGAGCTGTCTCAAAACGTGTCAAGCAACAGTCTGACATTAAAAGAGAAAATGCTGGAAAATCTCAGCAGGTTTGGCAGCATCTGTAAGGAGAGAAAAGAGCTGACGTTTCAAGTCTAACTGACCCTTTGTCAAAGCTCAGTAACAGTCTGACATTTTCTGTAAAGTATGATTCTGTGAGCATATCTATGTTCCAGGCACTGCCATCAGCATCCCTGGAAATGCCCTGTCCCACCAGCAGGCCAGGCCCAGCTGAGATAGAATCAGTGCTCCACCATATTTAACATTATTTGTATAAATTGATGGTAGTAGAGACACAGAATTAACTCTGGTGTGGAGACTTCAATGTCCATCATCAAAAGTGGCTCAGCCACACCACTACTGATCAAGCTAAAGGACTTTGCTGCTGGACAAACAAAAACAAAAGCATTGCAGATGCTGGAAATATGAAACAAAAACAAAAATTGCTGGAACATCTCAACAGGTCTGGCAGCATCTATGGAGAGACTTCAGACTTAATGTTTCAGGTCCAGTACCTTCCTTCAGAACTGATGCTAACTAGGACATTGCTAGTAGACTCAGGCTGAGGTAAGTGATGAGGCAACCAATAAGAAGGAAAGATGTAGTGGCCCTCAACCTCACCAATCTCCCAGCTAGAGATACTGCCCATGGCAATACCAATAAAAGTGACTACTACATAGTCCTTTTCACACTGAAGATATCTTACATCATGTTGTGTGGCATAATCACAATGTTGAATTGGAAAGTTAAAAAATCACACAATGCCAGGTTATAGTCCAACAGGTTTATTTGGAAGCACTAGCTTTCAGACCGCTGCTCCTCTGCACCCTTTTCAATGCTTCCACATCCTTCCCATAACGCGGTGACCAGAACTGTACGCAATACTCCAAGTGCAGCCGTACCAATGTTTTGTACAGCTGCAGCATGACCTCATGGCTCCAAAAGTCAATCACTCTGCCAATAAAAGCTAATACACGGTATGGTATGCCTTCTCAACAATCCTATCAACCTGGGTGGCAACTTTCAGAGATCTGGACACCGAGATCTCTGCTCATCTACACTACCAAGCATCTTACCATTAGCCCAGTACTCTGGATTCCTGTTGCTCCTTCCAAAGTGAATCACCTCACACTTTTCCACATTAAATTCCATTTGCTACCTCTCAGCCCAGCTCTCCTTCTATAACCTTCAACATCCTTCAGCATTATCCACAACTCCACCAACCTGAGTGTTATCTGCAAATTTACTAACTCATCCTTCTACATCCTCATCTAGGTCATTTATAAAAATGACAAACAGCACTGGTCTCAAAAGAGATCCTTGAGGTACACCACTAGTAACTGAACTCCAGGATGAACATTTCCCATCAACCATCACCCTCTGTCTTCTTTCAGCCAGCCAATTTCTGATCCAAACCATTAAATCATCCCCCAGCTACAGGAAGAATGTTAAGCTGGACAGGGTTCAGAAGAAATTTACCAGGATGTTGTCGAGTATGGTAGGTTTTTACATTGGCAAGATCAATCACAGAAATCATTACAAAACCTTTCTCTAGAGTCAATCTTTCTTGAATTGTAAGAAATCTGACAAAATACTATTACCTACAGGGAGTTCCAGGATTGTCACTCAGTGACACTGAAAGAATAATGATATATTTCAAAGTGAGGATAATGTGTGGCTTGGAGGGGAACTTGCAGGTGGTGGTGGTGTTTCCATCTACCTGCTGTCTTTATCCCCATATCTGATAAGGTGCTATTGATATGGCTTTGGTGATTTACTGCTGAGGCTTTTATAGATGATACACACTGTTTCTACTATGCATTGGTTATAATAGAAGTGTATGTTAAAGTAAGTGAATGGAGTGAAAACCAAGTGGGTTGTTTTACCCTGGCAATGTTAAGCTTCTTGAGTGTTGTTGGAGTCACAGTAATCCAGGCAAATGGGGATTATTACATCACACTCCTGACTGGCACAACAGCAATCTCCTAAACACACTTCCCAATAACGGTACCAACATCAACATCACAACCTCAACACCTTATCTCCACCATTTAGCTGTATAATTATGTAAAATGGCATAGCAGGATTACCTAATGAGGAGAGATTAAATAGACTGAAGGGGAAAATCGAACTATCAAAGAAACACTCATCATCCAGGTCCATTTTCAATTGTCCAATGGTTCTTTTAATGTCGGTGGGGAGCAAACTGTTGAGAAATCCAGCCACCCTCTCCACTCAACAAAGAATACACTTTTTATTGTATGATCTCATGATGTTTTTTTAGTTTAGATTAGATTCCCTACAGTGTGGAAACAGGCCCTTCGGCTCATCCAGTCCACACCAACCCTCTGAAGAGTAACCCACCCAGACCCATTTCCCTCTGACCAGTGCACCTGATACTATGGGCAATTTAGCATGGCCAATTCAACTGACCTGCACATCTTTGTGACTGTGGGAGGAAACCAGAGCGCCTGGAGGAACCCCCCACAGGCTTGGGGAGAATGTGCAAACTCCACACAGACAGTCGCCTGAGGCTGGAATCAAACCTGGGATCCTGGTTCTGTGAGGCAGCAGTGCTAACCACTGAGCCACCATGCTGCCCACTAAATGTAAGGAGCCACTGTGCCACCCACTGTGCCATTCACCAGGTCCCCTAAATAATTATTCTTAGGCCTTTGCAATAGAAAATACTCCCAATGCTTCTAGCTGCCTGACACTGACTATTCCTGGGAGTGCAATTAAATCCCATAATACCTTTATACATCAAACTCCATTTTGATATCTGACAAGTAGTTACACTTTATTATACAATACAATAAAATAGTAGCTGCTTCTGGCATAAATTGCTCCAACAGACACTCAACCTGTATTCTTGAAGTTAAAAATCACACAGCACCAGGTTATAGTCCAACAGGTTTAATTGGAAGCATACTAGCGATCGCATTGAAAACTCTGACATGTTTCCCTCAGCTGGTAAGTGAAGGATGAGGGGAGAGCCATTTAGGACTGAGCTGAGGAGGAATCTTGTTACTCAAAGAATCGCAAATCTCCAGAATTCCCTTTTCCCAAAGGGCTGTAGAAGCTCAATTACTGAGTATGTTCAAGACAGAAATTGATAAACTTCTGGACATTACTGGCATCAAATGATATGGATATATATTAAGAAAGTGGCAGCCATAATTAGAACAGCAAAGCAATATCAATGTGCTGAATAGCCTATTACTGTTCTTATGGTCCTATATTGTGAGCTTCACATAACACAGAGTATTTCATGTACTACTCATGCATTAGAAACAGCTTTAAACATTTTAACCACAAATGCATTCATTCACACATATCACTCTCCCTTGCAAGTTAAGATAACACATGATGGTTAGTCATCAGTAAAATATAAAAATTGCAAAAACCATCTCCCAAGGAAGCAATGCTAAAGGTGATTGAGCAGGCAGTGGTAGATTCTATGGACACAGGCAGAGGAGGGGCATATGGCACTCCAGCTTTCTTACATAGCCACAAAAACTCCTGATCCCTAATCTCAAACCCACTCATCACTCAAGCCCACGTGGTCTTTTCACACATATCTTCTAATAGTGATCATTCTCTACATGGCTACTGTCTAGCCCTTCTAAGTTTATCATTGTGCACTCCAAGAAGAAACAGCCACCTCAGTCACACACAGATCCCACCCCATCTCCTCTCACTCCTTTGCTCACAAAAGATATGAAAAGTTAGTCATTTTTGGAAAATGTACTGAAGCAGGACACAGGCCCAGAAAAAAACAAAACCTGAAGAACTACATACACAACAGAATATATGAGAAAGAGCTCTCTCTCTGGTAGAAGATAAACCCAAGATTTCCAGAGTAAATTAATAACCCAGATGAAAAATTTTGGAATTTTGCCATTTATATCATGGCCATTATTCTCATTTCAATTTGGATATGATAGAAAGTGTCACAGAATTTTCAAAACATTGCTTACTGCTAACTGCTATCTGCTGTATGACCCAGAGAGTTTTGCAATTTAATGTTTAAGGTATGTTGCAAACAATTCCACAATATGGGGACACCAAATAATAGAAAGCTAATAATGCACTTCTTAACTAGGAATTCTCACTCATGAATAGTTGGAAGAGCATGTACATTTGTATAAGAATAGGGAATTATCATTTAAGAGTTTAACCACATGACATATTGATGATACCATTAGCTGTTTTGGGTAGACCAACTACTGTCTCTAATCTTGCAGCCTACCTCCATAATAACACTCCTGCTGTTTAAAGCTTCAGCCTCCTGGTCCTTCTTTGAACTTAACACAAGAAGAAGCTCAGCAATGTGATTGCATAAAAATTGTCTCAAGATCACCACCAGGTCAATCCACTGATTCATCAAAAAAATCCTTACTACAGATTTTGGAGGCTCTTCAAAATAATAAAGCCATCCCTGCACTGAAGCAGGTACAGACTGCAAAATCAAAATGGAGCAAATAAACTCTGCCAGGCTTGTCAGGTTCCGAGACTGTTTTATGACAAATTCTAAATAAACATGCCATTGTTTTTAATGGGAGATCTGGGAGGAATGGAAATAGTCTCTGACAAATTGAAAATCTATGATGAGCATCAAGCTCAATGTTGCAAGGCTAAATCAGTGCCTTATGCAATCAGATCAAAGATCAAGGCAGAATGAGTGAGGCTGGCTAAGATGGGAGTCTTTGAACCCATAAATGTGAGTAGTCAATCATACCAGTGATTTAGAAAGAAAAATCAGTGTATATCTGCTTTGATTTTACTGAAAGTCACTATTAATCTGGTGCCATGTGCTGAACAGTATTCTTTTCTGCTAATCAATTACTTATAAGCTGGACTAGCTGGAGGTCAGCTGTTCAGTGATATTGACCTTAGGAAAGCCAATCTCCAGATGAATGTAGATTCTGAGTTGAAGAAATACATGATGATTATAACAGATGAAGAACTATTAAGTACAAGAGATTTCCCAGAGGTATGTCGCTGTCAGGCAGGGAGAAAATGAAAGGTAAGGGAATTGTGGTTTACTAAAGACATTGTATCTCTTGTTAAGCAGAAGAGGGTGGCTTATGTGATGTTGAGGTCAGATGGTTCAGATAAGGGGATGGAGTAGCTAGGAAGGATTTAAACAGAGAGTTAAGAAGAGTAAGGAGGGGACATGAGCAGTCTTTTGCAGGTAGGATAAAGGAGAACCCTAAAGCTTTCCATAGGTTTGTGAGGAATAAAAGGATGACTAGCGTAGGAATAGGGCCAGTCAAAGACAGAAGTAGGAAGCTGTGTGTGGACCCTGTGGAGATCAGAGAGATGCTGAATGAATGTTCCTCATCTGTTTTCACTCAGGAGAAGGAGAATATTGTAGAGGAGAAGACTGAGATATGGGCTGTTAGACTTGACAGGATTGAGGTTAGTAAGGAGGAGGTGTTATCAATTCTAGAAGGTGTGAAAGTAGATAAGTCTCCTGGTGGGATTCTCTGGGAAGCTAGGAAGGAGATGGGCAGAGCCTTTGGCCTTGATCTTTGAGTCGTCATTGTCTACAGGTTTAGTACCAGAGGACTGAAGGATTGCAAATGTTGTGCCCTTGTTCAAGAAGGGCAGTAGAGATGACCCAGGTAATTATAGACCAGTGAGCCTCACATCTGTTGTAGGAAGAGTTTTGGAAAGGATTATAAGAGATAGGATTTATAATCACCTATCAAGCAACAATTTGATTGGAAACAGTCAACATGGATGCGTTAAGGGCAGGTCGTGTCTCACAAACCTCATTGAGGTTTTTGAGAAGGTGACCAAGCATGTGGATGAGTATAGGGCAGTTGAAGTGGTGTACATGGATTTCAGTAAAGCCTTTGATAAGGTTCCACATGGTAGACTATGGAGAAATTGGTAGAGGGATTGAGTTCCGTAGATGTGATAGCATGCTGCAACTGTACAAACGCTAGTGCGGTCTCACTTGGAGTATAGTGTGCAGTTCTGATTGCCCCATTACAGGAAGGATTTGGAAGCATTGGAAAAGATGCAAAAGAGATTTACCAGGATATTGCCTGGTCTGGAGTGAAGTTCTTGTGAGGAAAGGCTGAGGGACTTGAGTCTGTTCTTATTGGAGAGAAGAAGGCTAAGAGGGGTTTGATCGAGACATACAAGATGTTCAGAGGATTAAGACCTTAAGACCATAAGATCATAAGAAAGTGAGAGTCTTTTTTCCTAGGATGATGACATCTGCTTGTACCAGGGGGCATAGCTGCAAATTGAGGGATGATAGATTTAAGACAGATTTCAAAGGCTAAGAGGGGTTTGATAGAGACATACAAGATGTTCGGAGGATTAAGACCTTAAGACCATAAGACCATAAGACAGTGAGAGTCTTTTTTCCTAGGATGATGACATCTGCTTGTACGAGGGGGCATAGCTGCAAATTGAGGGGTGATAGATTTAAGACAGATGTCAAAGGCAGGTTCTTTACTCAAGGAGTGGTAAGGGCATGGAATTCCCTGCCTGCCAATGTATTTAACTTAACCAAATTTGGGGCATTTAAACAGTCCTTGGATAAGCATATGAATGATGATGGGAATGTGTAGGGTGATGTGCATAGATTCGTTCACAGGTCAGGGAAATATTGAGGACCGAAGGGCCTGTTCTGCGCTGTATTGTTCTTTGTTCTGTGTTCCATTTGGAATCACATCTGCACATGCATTATTCCAACTTATAATGAATAAAATTTTAAGTACAGTGGATGAAATCTAAAATGTTATTTTATGGCCTAAGAATGAGGAAAGACAAATGTGATATTTTAAAATCTCTATTGAATACTTTGACCGTCATATTATAGAGTCATAGTCATATAGAGATGTACAGCATGGAAGCAGACTCTCCAGTCCAACTCGTCCATGCCGACCAGATATCCTGACTCAATCTAGTCCCACCTGCCAACACCCGGCCCATATACCTCCAAACCCTTACTATTCATATACCCATCCAGATGCCTTTTAAACTTTGCAACTGTACTAGCCTCCACCACTTCTTCTGGCAGCTCATTCCAGACATATACCACCCTCTGCATGAAAAGGTTGCCCCTTAGGTCTCTTTCATATCTTTCCCCACTCACCCTAAATATATGCCCTCTACTTCTGGACTCCCCTACCCCAGGTAAAAGACTTTGTGTATTTATCCTATCCATGCCCCTCATGATTTTATAAACCTCAGCATCCGTCGGTCCAGGGGAAACAGAGTCAGCCTGTTCAGCCTCTACCTTTAGCTCAAATCCTCCAACCCTGGCAACATCCTTGTAAATCTTTTCTGAACGCTTTTAAGTTGCACAACATCTTTCCAATAGAAAGGAGACCAGAATTGCATGCAATATTCCAACAGTAGCTTTACCAATGTTCTGTACACTCGCAACATGACCTCCTAATTCCTGTACTCAATGTTCTGACCAATAAAGGAAAGCACACCAAACGCCTTCTTCACTATCCTATCTATCTGCGACTCTACTTTCAAGGAGCTATAAACTTATACTGAAGATGCTAATGTGAAAAAGCCTTTACACAAGCCAAAGAGGCATTATTAAAATAAGAATTCCTGACCCATTTTGACCCAAACATTGGGATTAGTACATGGTGCAGAATGATTTGGAGTGGGAGCTGTTGTTTTTTTGGCATAATATTCAATGGTGAAGAGAAGCTATTAATTTTGGTGTCTTTCATAAACTTACATGGTTATGCCTTCTATACTCTCATCTAGATCATTTATATAAATGATAAACAAATGTGATCCCAGCACTGGAAAATTGATCTTTTTATGCACTACCTTGATTTTGTTTTTCCTTAAGCCCTCACCCACTCTAGCTAACTCAGATTCCTATCCCCCTGCCTAACTTGTCTATCCAACAGTCCTAGCAAAATCACCAGCATTTAGTAATGTTGCATTGCCCTGCTTTGTCATGCTATTTTCTCCTTCAAAAATGCCTGTGCATGCATAACGTGAGGTGTGTTGGCATATTTTAGATCTTTCTGCATGTCTTATTAACTCAACAACTGCAGCAGAGTAGAAATGCTCAAAAGTTCACTCCACACTGGAAATGACAGCATTTGCTTAATTCTAATTCTCAAGAATATTACCCTTTCATAACTCCTCAACAAGGAAAAATGCAAACTGCCAAATTAAAGCTGGGAAACAATGCAAGCGGAACCTTCTTAAATTTTAACATTGTTATTGATCCCAGGCCATTATTGGATCTTCCTCGAACAGGGCCACAGCAGTATGTCCTGGAAATATTTTTTTCTGGATTCCACTACAAATAGATATTTACTCACAACGTGTAGAGAGCACAGGAGTATTGCTGTTTTGTGTTATTAAAAGGGGTGAATGATACTTTGAATCACATTCTGCACAGTGAACAACCTGATTTCACACAAAGTAATAAAATGCTTTGAACCCTGCCTGGTGAAGTAATCCTACTTAGATAGACTCAATGTTTCAAGCCAACAATATATCATGAGAGTAGATTGCCCATCCAGTCTTCTAGCAGCAAAAACATGAGAAAAGTGAGCCGAAGAATTGTGATAATGAACGCAACTTGGAAAAATGAGTAATAAGAATTTCTTTGTCAGTTTTACTGGAAAGCTGTTTCTGTTTTGGGCTTAGAAACAACTGGGTTATAGGAGAACAACAGAAAGAGAAAACCTGCATTTCCAAATAATTTGGGAAGTATACACAGAAGTTATTATGTGAATAAATCAATGTCCAAAACAAAGTTATGTGAATTATTCATGTTTGTTCACAGGCTCAATAGATATTTCACACAGCAAAACCAAAAGCTATTTTTACACATGTGAAATGTTTTCTAATAGCTTGTGTTATGACATGCAACCCTGATGAATGTTGAATGTAAGTTACCAGAGGCCACAGATTAAAAGTGGTTATGATATATCCCAGTAGCTAAATGATATTTCGGAAGAATGCAAAAGAACTCAATTGAGTTCAGCAATACGTCAATACCTAACTTCAATTCATGCTCGCTTTACAAGTAGGTCAATATCAAGGAGTTGGGAATCAACTGACCACTGACATATAGAGAGGTTGGGTGACCAGATTTCCAAAAGGCAAAACCTAAACTTATTGAAAAATGTTTGGAAATCAGGGTTGATGAGACAGACATGTTGGACAATGAATGGCAGAAGTTTTGGCAGTCACATTTGATGGTATGTAATTCTGTTCTGATTCATGTAAATACTAAATAGACAGGTAATGCCAAGGTGGCCATTTATCAGTTCAGGCAGCAAGCTGGGTACAAGATCCAAAATCCTGACTGCTTGGCTTTCTTACATGTACATTTGTGTCCCTGGAGAGGGAGGATGTGGGTTCTATTGGACTGCTGCTAGTTTTCCATTGCTGGTAGCATTGTATAGATTAGATTATGTCATCAGCCTCAATTTAATTTTGTAAGTTTTATTTTTATAACAGTTCTTCTCTAAAGAACTGTCATCTATATATTTAGACGATTTGTTTAATACTTCTATGTTAATTCAATTAGAAAAGGAATAACAACTGACTTCTGCTTTCACCAATACTGCTACAGGATCCTATCATAAACTTGCAGACCTCAGCAACTAATAGGGAAAAATAAACATTCTATCTTTTTTTGTTTGATATCCAGTTTACCAAAGGATTGGATCAAAAACTGAGTTTCCTTTGCATTTCACAGTCATCAGTAAAGAAAGAGTGCTTGCTCTGTGTCTAAGACATGCTTTTGATGGTACTGTGTCTAGCCACAGCAAGCTGTTGTCAATCTTTCAAAACCACAAAAGCTTTGGTTATTATTTAGTTACTTTTAATGACGTAGAAAGTGAGATGACTCTCAATGCCCTTGCAGTTTCACCCATCCTACTATGGAATTTGGAGACTGTATCATGAACTTAATACACTTTTTTTTTGTGCATTTCAAGACTTCCTTCGCTTTAGCTGGCAGTACCCAATGGCACTTTAGTTCATTTGCATACAAAACAAATTAGCAAGTGCATGCCAAGGATACCCAATATTTAAAACACTTTCTTATTCACGTGAATCACTTTTTTACTTATCTATCCATCACACAATAATACACAGTGCTAGCTATAGTATTCTACTCCTCTAATAAATACATTATCCAAATTTTGCATAGCTAATTGTATTCAATGGGCTGAATTTCACCTGAAAACCATTAAGGGTCATTTGCAGTGAGTTTTACAGAGGATTCCTCTCCAAGAGCCCTGGTTCATGCTGTCCTCCCAAACTAAGTTCATGACATATTTACCGTATCCTTATAGTGACCCAATCATCAAGTCCTCCCACTTACCGCAGATAGAAGTATCTACCATTTTCGGTGCAAAGATTCTTAGTGCTGATGCCATCTTTCAAGGTGCTTTGCCCCAAACATATAGGACAGAGGGAAATTAGCAATTACTTTCATGCATTCAGCTGTTGCCCAGAGAAGGTACCCTGAGATGCTAATGACTGAGATATGGAAGAGTAAATGGTGAGATGGAATCACTGGATACCCACTCTGATTTTCACAATGAAAATTATCGCCATCTGGTTTCTATCTAGTGGGTAAGAGAACTGAGACTACAAATCAACGAGGCATGATGATTTCATAATGAGTTGTTAATACATGCTAATGCATACAAAAATGTTTTTCAAAACTCACATCAAGAATCTCATCATGCAGTTCAACAGGTGATTGAAAAAAATTGAACTTTTTTTCTTTTAATGGCAGGGAGCTTCTCACTGTCAGATCTCACATGATCCTCCTATGTTTCTCACCTATGCCCATGTCAATCAGGGGTGGGAACACTCCACCCAGTATCTTTGCCTGTAAAACTGAACCCATTATACTTTATCCTGTTTACAGCTTTAACAACTTATCTCGTACTTTTGAAGAATGTTGTGTAATGGTTGTTCATTTTGTTTGCTACTCTATTCTTCTAAAATGTCACCTGTTTTTCGATGCACATCTCTTTACTTTTCCTTTCACTGCAAATGATTTTATAACTCTTCAAATAATCTAGCAATCCATGTCCTCCTGAAGTCAATTGCACTCCTTTTCATGGTTTATGACTCTCTGTAATTGTGTGGTGTAAGTTGCAAGTTTTAATATTGTACCCCATATGCAATTTCAGGTCATTTATGTCTACTGAGAAGTTGAATGTCTTCAAAATTAATATCAGGAGGAAACTATCTGTGGTATTACACAGGCAGTCACTACTTGCATCTCATAATATTTGCCACTGTAGTCAGAATGTAGTCAGAGCAAAGGTTATTTAAGGTGTTTTATGGCCACCAATCCTCTATTGCCTAGGGACTGTTTCATGATCAGAGTTAAAGGATGCGCCACTGTAGAGTCTTTGCAAAAGAAGTACATGCTCTAGTGGTTTATTTCATAATAAAATTAAGTAGAGCTACATTACTAGACAGACGTAATCACTGGAAGTCTTGGGAATTGTACAATAAATCTGTTCCTTTTATGGGTGAGTATACAATTCCCTGACTTGACCGATAGACTATGTGACAACAACGGAATAAGTGGAGCTCAGAGTCGTATGAGCGTGAAGTTCTTCAAAACCATTACCTTACACAATAACATCCAGTCAATTAAAGTTAATTGAACAGTGTTTGCTAAAAATCTATCCCTTGAACAAACAAATATTTCAGTTTCAATCCAATTTATAGCTATACCTTTAAAAAACATCTAAAATTGCCTGTTGGAATATATTTAATAACTAATATTTCAACAATTAGATAGAGGAAAATAAATAGTCTAGATCTTATGGGATAGTCAGAAACCAAAAACATCCTGAAAGATGTGCATTGGAATCTCCCAGTGATCCTGACGCAATGACTCTACAAGAATTGCTTGAAAAATTGGCACTTTTGATGGAAATTTATCTGGACTTCTACTCTAAATTAGAGTCAAAGGCTTAGGACTTGCTTAGCTTAATAGTTTTGTCAGAACAATCAGAAATTTAGACTTGTTCTAAATCTTAACAATAAGACGAACCAACTAATCATTCACACTGATCCTTCCATAGTCACTGACATTGACTGCTGATCAGCATGACTTTGTGAGGGTCAGGTCATGCCTCATAAACCTATTGAATTCTCTGAGGATGTGACAAAATACATTGATGAAGGTAGAGCAGTGGATGTGGTTTATATGGATTTTAGCAAGGCATTTGGTAAGGTTCCCCAGGGTACGCTCATTCAGAAAGTAAGGAGGTATGGGATACAGAGAAATTTGGCGGTCTGGATACAGAAATGGCTGCTCCATAGAAAGCAGAGGGTGGTAGATGGAAACTATTCAGCCTAGAGCTTGGTGACCAGTGGTGTTCCTGGGATTGGTTCTGGGACCTCTGGTCTTTGTGATATTTATAAATGACTTGGATGACGAATTGGAAGCGTGGGTTAATACGTTTGCCAATGACATGAGGGTTGGTGGAGTTGTGAATAGTGTAGAGGGTTGTTGTAGGGTGCAACATGACATTGACAGGATGTAGAACTGGGCTGATAAGTGGCAGGTGTAGTTCAATTTGTAAAAGTGTGAAGTCATTCATTTTGCTAGGTTGAATTTGATTGTAGAATATAAGGTTAAAGGCAGGATCCATAGATCCCTCAAAGTTACCACCCAGGTTGATAGGGTTGTTAAGAAGGTATATGTGTGTTGGTTTTCAATAGCAGGGGCATTGAATTTAAGAGCTGCAGTGTTGTGTTGCAGCTCTAAAGAGTCCTGGTTAGACCATACTTGGAATATTGTGTTCAGTTCTGGTCGCCTCATTATAGGAAAGAGATGGAAGCTTTAGAGAGGGTGCAGAGGAGATTTACTCAGACTGGAGGGTATGTCTTATGAAGAAAAATTGAGAGAGCTAGGACTTTCCTCACTGGAGCGAAGGAGGATGAGAGGTGACTTGATAGAGGTGTACAAGATGTTGAGAGGCATGGATAGAGTGGATAGCCAGAGACCTTTTCCCATGATGGAAATGTCTATCATGAGTTGGAAAGGTTGAGAAGGGATGTCAGGGGTAGGTTCTTTACTCAGAGAGTAGTGGGTACGTGGAATGCACTACCAGCAGTGGTAGTAGAATCAGATACATTAGGGACATTTATCTGACTCTTGGATAGGCACGTGGAAATAGTACAATGAAGGGTATATAGGTTTGTCTGATCTTAGAGTAGGAAAGAAGGTCAGCACAACATCAAGGGCTGAAGGGGCTGTACTGTGATGTACCTTTCTATGTTCTACATTCTATGTTCTTGACCTACTTATGATCTGTTCTTGCAATTTTCAGTGTCTAAAGCATAAAGTTCCATTTACAACCAAGTGTTTAACAGTGAGAAGAGAATCTTGCCAGTCAAGGGTAAAACATATTTGAATACTTTGATATTCCACACTCCTAATGCTCACCTCATTAATGTGTGGTTTCCTATTCTTCCACTCAAAAGATAGAAACAAGCACAGTAAGTCAAAGGCAACCTCCAATATCAATCCAGGCAATGGCCCATGGTCAGCCCTATGGGTCCAGGGTAGTCAGTCTGGATAGATGCAGGAAATCAGTAGACAGCTACACCAGCCATGGCTCTGGTCATTCATTGTAGGGACTGATCATTCAAGTTGATCAAGAGACTAGACCAAGGACCCCATCCACTTAAGGTCAGGGAGGAAAATTTGGACGCAGGGGGAGCAGGGTTCAGCGATGCTGTGGGAGGGAAAGCTGGAACACAATTGTGGGGATTGGATACAGTATGTTTGAATGTAGAGACAACAATAATTATTAAGTGGGGCAAGTTAACATATAAGGGAGTGCGACAATAGTATATAAAAGGAAACGGGTAATGTTGGGACTTGCCAGCACCATCCTGGCTTTAATGGGGCAATTGTGTGCTATTAAGTCTCATACAACTACTTGATATGCCTAGGACTGAGATGCTAAAGTTCGGGGTTGACCAGTTAAATTGGCTGAAATTGAAGAGGAGGGTTACCAAGAGGGAATGTGAAGATTTGAAGCGTCATCTAGACTGAGAGGCTGATTATGTGACCCACTGCATGAGGTTCCAAGCTCTCTTGACCACCTTGTATAACATCAGGAATAAATCGTATTAATGTTTGAGATGCACAAGCAATGAACTGGAAAGATGTACTTTAGTTGCTAAGGTAACAATTGTCTGCCTAAGTTCCCATAACCTGCACATGGGGCAGGAGCTGCTCACTTCAAATATTGGGCCATTAAACCTCAAGTAGTGCTCAGAATGGATAGTTTCTGGACCTTCAATGCTGTAGTTAAAGCTTGACAGACATCCGCTCACAGAGTTGATGGTAAAAAGTGAATATAAGTTTAGAAATGTGATAATATACTTACGTTGACGTGTGACCTCTGCCACCAAGGTGCCCTCAGAATGCTCTATTTCCTTTCTCTCATATTTGAGTGCAGTTTTGGGGTCTGTAGTTGTGATGGAGGGAGTTTGCCCCACAGTGGATCTGTTGGCCTTGGACTTTTGGTTGGTGACCTCAGGGGTATTTGTTGGTGGAGGCCCAGATATGCTGAGTATTTCCTGTGCAGAGGCATGTTCATCCTCCTCAGCTTTAACTTCCAGAAAACTGAAAGTGCAAGCAGGGTGGAGGTACAAGTTCTGGCTACCTCTGGGCTGTCAGAAGAGGAGATATCTGTAGGGTCTGTACAATTCCTTGCATCAGTTTGTCTAGTGTCACCAACAAACTTTCCTACTGCTCCTATGTCTGTGTTTGCACTTAAATTATGAATTGTCAACCCAATGGTGTACTGTCCTACATGGAGATGAGCAATCTTCTCAGTGCCAGTGACTTAGGACATTTTGTTCTTGACCAGCTGTGGTATTGTGGTAGTGATGCACTCACTAACAGATGTTCCCAACTCTAATCTGGATAAATACCCACTGAGGTGTCAATTTTGGAGCTGGTGAGGGGTGCAGAAAGCAGCCTTGCCACTCTATCCTCTCAGGGATCTGTAATTTATTTCTAAAAGATAAAGATGGGCAAGTCTTGCAGGGATGGCCTCTTGATTACTGAGATGTTGCAGATGGGACTTGCACCTGCAGGAAACTACGAGAGAATGTATCATGACATTTCGGCAGGTTAGGAAATCTCTCACTATGGTGGTAATGGTGGCATTAGCACACCAATGGACCATACTTCTTGAACAAAAACAGAAGTTGCTGACGAAATTCAGGGGGTCTGGCAGCATCTGAGGAGAGAAAGCAGAGTTAACATTTCGAGCCCTGTACTTCTTATTTAGTTAACAACACATGGAGCTTTGGCATTGTCACAAGTTGCTATGGTGCCCATCAATCAATATAAGAATCCTGTAATTGTTGAGGGTGAAGAACTAAATGTCAGGTACTCCTTGGGACTCTCTGCAAAGCTTTGTGCCATTTTGTGTTGTAGCATTCCTTAGTGATGTCTGGATATTGTCTGCATCTGTGAGTCCTTATTGATCCACAGCTTAGACATAAATTCTTAGCATCCATTATGAGCCTCACCCCCTGTGTTCACTTATCATATGCCTCTCTGGACTGTTGATACTTTAGAAAGTGAATAGAGTCTATTGCATTCTTAAAGTAGTATTGAAGTTCTCTTCTCAGGATCTGTCTTCTCGAGATCTATCTTGGTGGTTTTGGCTTTGAGCACCACTTGAAGATCCTTCTCTGAAATTAAATCTTCTTTGGTCTATATGAAATATGATAAAGTTTCAAAAAGAATTCCAACAATAATTCTGACATCAGTGTCCCTCCCTCACCACAAACACTCAACCCCTTACTATCTCTGGACACATTACCCCCACAGATACTAAACTGATTCCTGCTCTCCTCAGAAGCATAAATCATGTCCCTGTCACATAGTCAGCCTTACCCTTTCATCCAGTTCCCTGCTACTTTTAACAGTCCCCACATACATCTGCTGTCTGACACCTCTTGCCAACATATCCCTTCTGTCACCTGCCATCTGACTCCTTTATTCAATCGTCACCCTTCTGTCCCATCCAACCATCTGACACCCTGATCCCTCTCCTATTTATATCAACACCTTCTGTCAGTAGATTTCACATTGACCTGGGGACTTTTACACATTATCCTTCTTGGAATTCAGCAATACAATTGTGAAAAGGGAATTTGCCTTGGTCTCAATGCTAATCCTGCTCCAAGTGGATTACTGTGCCATTTTTTATGATACACAAATCTAGGACAGGCCAAACTCAAATGTCTGACCCTAAAAATCACTGACAGATAAATAGATAATTTTTAACAGGCTTACTGTCACTGGTCAGTGCTTTGACAGTAATGGGAAAATCTAGGCCATGATGAAACTCAGAAACTCAAAGTTATGTTTAGTAAAGTTTGTGTTTTCCTATGTTTCAGTCAGGCAACACATTAATCATTTGTAGCCAACTGCCTTACATCATATTATTCTGAATCATTTTCACAGGAATACCAGGAATATAGATTCTTTTGTTGTGGGTAATTTTAGGCACTGAAATGAAATCCCATGGCTTATGTGTGCAATTACCTTTTCAATAAGACCAGAAGACATTAGGGAAAATAAGAAATAGGACAGATGTAGGCTGTTCAGTCCCTCGAGCCTCCTTGATCATTCAATAGGATCGTGGCTGATCCAACATTTCTCACACCCACTTTCCTGCTCTTACCCTGTAAATATTTATTCCGCTAATCCTAGAATCTATCTACCTATCTCAGTTTTAAGTATAGAGAGGGACCTTTCCTGCACAGCCCTCTGTGACAAGGGGTTCCAAAGACTCTCAAGCCTCTGAGAGAAGAAATTCCTCTTCATCTCTAAAGGTAAAAGATAAAAGGTAGGGAGGAGGAACTTGGGGGAGGGGCGTTGGGAATACGATAGGTGGAAGGAGGTTAAGGTGAGGATGCCCACAAGGGATGAATGCAGATTTCTCCAGCTTTCTCATTTCCCCTCCCCCCACCTTTTCTCAGTCCCAACCCTCGGACTCAGCACCGCCTTCTTGACCTGCAATCTTCTTCCCGACCTCTCCGCCCCCACCCCCTCTCTGGCCTATCACCCTCAGCTTAACCTCCTTCCACCTATCGTATTCCCAACGCCCCTCCCCCAAGTCCCTCCTCCCTACCTTTTATCTTAGCCTGCTTGGCACACCCTCCTCATTCCTGAAGGAGGGCTTATGCCCGAAACGTCGATTCTCCTGTTCCTTTGATGCTGCCTGACCTGCTGCGCTTTTCCAGCAACACAGTTTTAACTGTCCTTCCATTATTAGACGCCTCTCCACCTCTGCCTTTAAACTCTCTTTTAAAAAATGGAGGATAAAATAGAACATAGAACATTACAGTGCAGTACAGGCCCTTTGGCCCTCGATGTTGCACCAACCTGTGAAACCAATTTGAAGCCCATCTAACCTACACTCTTCAAATTTCATCCATATGTTTATCCAATGAACATGTAAATGCCCTTAAAGTTGGCGAGTCTACTACTGTTGCAGCAAGGAATTCCATGCCCCTTCTACACTCTGAGTAAAGAAACCACCTCTGACATCCGTCCTATCTCTATCACCCCTCAATTTAAAGCTATGTCCCTTCATGCTAGCTATTTCCATCCAAGGAAAAAGACTCTCACTGTCTACGCTATTTAACCCTTTGATTATCTTATGTGTCTCAATTAGGTCACCTCTCAACCTTCTTCTCTCCAACGAAAACAGTCTCAAGTCCCTCAGCCTTTCCTCGTAAGACCTTCCCTCCATACCAGGCAACATCTTAGTAAATCTCCTCTGAACCCTTTCCAATGCTTCCACATTCTTCCTATAATGCAGTGACCAGAACTGAATGCAATACAGTACGGCCACACCAGAGTTTTGTATAGCTACAGTATGACCTCGTAACTCTGAAACTCAATCCCTCTACCAATAAAAGCTAATACATCATATGCCTTCTTACCAACCCAATCAACCTGGGTGCCAACTTTCAGGTATCTATGTACATGGACACCGAGATCTCTCTGCTCATCTACATTATCAAGAATCTTACCATTAGCCCAGTACTCTGTATTCCTGTTGCTCGTTCCAAAGTGAATCACCTCACACGTTTCTGCATTAAACTCAATTATCACCTCTCAGCCCAGCTCTGCAGCTTATCTATGTCCCTCTATAACCTACAACATCCTTTTGCATGCTCCACAACTCTATCGACCTTAGTATCATCCACAAAATTTACTAACTCATTCTTCTATGCCCTTAACTAGGTCATTTACAAAAATGACAAACAGTACTGGCCCCAGAACAGATCCTTGTGGCACACCACTAGTAACTGAACTCCAGGATGAACATTTTCCATCAACCACCACTCTCTGTCTTCTTTCAGCTTGCCAATTTCTGATCCAAGCCACTAAATCACCTTCACTCCCATGCCTCCATATTTTATGCAATAGCCTACCATGGGGAACCTTATCAAAGGCCTTACTAAAATCTATATACACCACATCAATTGCTTTACCCTCATCCACCTGTTTGGTCACCATCTCAAAGAACACAATAAGGTTTGTGAGGCATGACTTAATCTTCACAAAACCGTGTTGACTATCTCTAATAAACCTATTCCTCTCTAGATGATTATAATTCCTATCTCTTATAACTTTTTCCAACACGTTATCCACAACCAAACTTGAACTCACTGGTCTATAATTACCAGGGTTGTCTCTACTCCCCTTCTTGAACAAGGAGACATTTGCTATCCCTCAGTCTTCTGGCTCTATTCCTGTAGACAATGATCACATAAAGATCAAAACCAAAGGCTCTGTAATCTCCTCCCTGGTTTCCCAAAGAATTCTAGGATAAATCCCATCCGTACCGGGGATCTATCTATTTTCACACTTTCCAGAATTGCCAACATGTCCTCTTTGCGAACGTCAATCCTGTCCAGTCTGGTAGCCTGTGTTTTCAACAAGAAGTTCTTTATAGTTCTTAGAGTTAAAGGGATTCAAATGGTATGGGAAGGCAGGGATTGGATACTGAGCTGAATGAGCAGCCATAATCATATTGAATGGCAGAGTCGGCTCAGAGCCCAATGGCCTATTCCTTCTCCTACTTTCTATGTTTCTCTGTTTTTATCTGTTACAATGGTATCAAACTGCTTTTCTGATTTGGTCAAACTGGTTTCCAAGCTAACAGCAATTTCAAATTCCAGATAACCTGATCAGTATGGAAAATTAATTCCTGAAGTTCTTTGTTCAATTTAATTGCAGACCACAATGACCATCCCTTTATCACCCAAATCCACCCACCAAAACCCCACCCCACCTTGCCCCAATGTCCTAAGTTTGAATTTGTCAGACAGAGGAAATCAAAATTGAGATGTGTGAATTGAGAAACTATTACAGTGTATGTACGTTTTTAAGGATGACCAAAAATTGTCTCCGAGATGGACATAATGTGCACAAGAGTTTTTATGTATTAGACATAACAGGGAAGATCAATGCTTCTGTAATCGTTCTTAATTTTGGATACTTGGCTGTTGTAATGTTCTTACTTGGCGGAGGTTGTGTAATGAGAATTCTCCTGCCAGCCCCTTCCTTTCTCACTCTCTAACGACTGCACAAGTTATGCTCCAACTTGGTACAATTTGCTAAATCTATTTGGCAAAAGTCAAACCTCAGAGCCAGTAGTTGTGATTGGTTTGGGTTTACAGAAGGCTGCAAAAGAGATTGCAAAATAAAATAAGAACCCGCAATGTTAGGGGCTACAGGATTGGTTGACTAACGGAAGGCAGAGATTTGGGATAAAGAGGTCTTTTCCAGGACAGCAGCTAGTGACTAGTGGTCAGTGTTGGGATCACAAATATTCACAGTACACATTAATGATCTGGAAAAAGTAACTGAGAGCACTGTTGCTAGGTTTGCAGATGAAATAAAGATAGGTGGAGGGACAGGTAGTGAGGAAACAGGAGGCTGCTGAAGGACTTCAACAGGTGAAAAGAGTGGGTCAAGTAGCAGCAGACAGAATACAATGTCGGAAAGTATAACGATATGCACTTTTTATAGGTAGACTAGAGACTTAACGGGGAAGCAAACTTAACTTGGGAGTCTTAGTTTAGGATTCTCTTAAGGTTAACACACAGGTACAGGTGGCGGTTAGAAAGGCAAATGCAATGTTGGCATTCATTTCAAAAGGAGTAGAATACGTATACTTGAGAAATAATCAAAGAATTTTAATTCCCTTCACGGTATGTATTCATATAGATGTCATGAATGCAACTCAAACTCATGCTTCTTGTGTATAATGTTATTTTTTTGGACCATTTGATTGAAACATCACACCAAAAGGTCATGGTGACCATAGATTCTGAGAGCACATGCTCTCTGATAGAAAGATTCACATGCAGTTTATTTTTCTTCCCAAGAATGCAAGTATTTATCTTGAAATACTTGCCTGCTGAGATTAAAATTAAACAGTGGTAGTACTGTAATAGACTTTGCCATGACGTGCATGAAATAACCACATGATGAATACCACAAGATAGTATCAGAAATGCTTGCAGCTAGGTCTAATTTATGTTCATCCAATGGCAATAAAGCAAATTAAAATCCCATTAACCGCCTTGCCTTTTTCATTGTAGCAGCAATGATTTAGCTCATCCAGTCATACACATGATAAGTTAACATCAGATAGTGGCAGTACAGCAGACTTCATTCAGGAAAGTAATATTTCACAAAAATAAATAAGAATTTGATCACCGTGTTTTCATTAAATTCAAATTGTATTTATCATACCAAGTTGCTTCTTAGAGGCGCAGAGAGTTCATTATTTCATTATCCCTCATGAACATGATTGTGGGTCTACCAAAAGCTCATCAACTGCAGCAGTTCAAAACAGCAGTTCGTCACAACCTTAAGACCAAAAGATCATGAGAAATAGGAACAGGAGTCGGCCATTTGGCACCTTGAGCCTGTTCAGAAATTCAATAGAATTATGACTGATTCAACTCTCCTCACTTCCATGTTCCTTCATTTTCCTTTTAATCCTCGATTTCCCTACTGATCAGAATTCTATCTCTCAGCCTTAAATAGATACAAGGACTTTGCTCCACAGCTTTCTGTGGCAAGAAGTTCCAAAGGCTTAAAACCCTCTGAGAAAAGAAATTTCTCCTCATCTCAGACTTAAATTGGAACCCTTTAATGCTGAGACCATGCCCTCTGGTCTTTGACTTCCCATGTGTGGTAACATTCCATCAGCTTTTATCCTGTCAAGATTCTTAATAATCCTTTATACCTCAATGAGATCATCTCTCATTCTTCTAAACTCCAAAGATTAGAGTTCCAACCTGTTTAATCTTTGCTCATGTGACAACCCCTCTATACCAGGGATCAGCCTAGTGAAACTTTTATGAGCTACCTCTAATGAAATGACATCTTTCTTTAAATGAGAGAATCAAATGTGGTCTCACTTCTCTACTCTTATATCCCAACCCCATTGAAATAAGGGGCAGCATTCTATTCGCCTTCCTGATTACCTGTTGCACCTGTGTGTTAGCTTTCTCATGCATTAGTCCTCCAAAGCTGAGAAGGAAAGCAGTGAGTATAAATACTCACCCTACGATGCCAACGGTCATTTTGGGTGCAAGCAGCAGCTGAGTTTAAACGAACCCAGAAGGCTACAGCTAAGGTAAGACAGTTTGTTTTAAAATTACTTACCGGTAGCGGACAGCGGTGTTTTTTTACCTTCACAGAAAGAGCGGGAGCAGCAGGGGGAAGTGACGACAACCAGAGGGGCAGCCGGGAAGGAAAACAGTGAGTATATAAATCAGGAAGGCGGCTAAACCCGAGGCTCTACAACTGTAGTGTCTCCCACCCGCCCTCCTCCTCTAACCCCCTTATTAAGTACTCTGTTTTTTTTAAGGTAAGGATTTTCTATTTCTTTATCAGTGACTGGTTAAAAAATTACTTTTTTTGTTTATCTATTAATTGGTTTTTAGAAAAAGCCTGTAGCAGAGAGGTATCAGAAAGTATTTTAACTCAAACCTATACAAAGTAATAAAGTAATTAGTTAAGCAGAGATGGCTGGGCAGGTGGTGTGCTGTAGCTGTATGATGTGGGAGCTGGCTGATCCCATTGTGAATGGCAGTGACCACATCTGCAGCGTGTTGGTTGCTGGAAGAACTCCAGATGAGAGTTGATGATCTGGAATCTGAGCTTCAAACACTGCGGCACATACGGGAGGGGGAGAGTTACCTGGACGCTTTGTTTCAGGAGGCAGTCACACCTGGGAGATTAAGTAATTCACATTCAGTTAGTGATCAGGTATATCAGAATGTGACTGTAAGTGAGGCAGGTAGTGGGAACCTGAGTTCAGGAGTGCAGGAGCCTCAACCCTTGACCTTGTCCAACAGGTATGAGATTCTTGCTTCCTGTACGGATGAGGAAAAGGGCTCTGGACAGGATGTGCCAGCTGACCACGGCACCATGGTGCAGAAGGCCATTCAAGAGGGGGGAGCAAAAAGACAAGTAGTTGTTATAGGGGATTCTATAATTAGGGGGACAGATAGTATCCTTTGCAAGCCGGATCGGGAGTCTCGCATGGTGTGTTGCCTACCCGGTGCCAGGGTGCGGGACATCTCTGACCGGCTTGAAAGGATATTGAAGCGGGAGGGGGAGGATCCAGTTGTTGTGGTCCACGTTGAGACTAACAACATAGGCAAAGCTAGGGTGGAGGACCTGTTTGAGGATTATCGAGCACTAGGAAGGAAATTGAAGTACAGGTCCTCAAGGGTCATAATCTCCGGATTACTGCCCGAGCCACGTGCCAATTGGCATAGGGATAAGAAAATTAGTGAAGTAAACACGTGGCTAAGGGATTAGTGTGGGAAAGAGGGATTCCATTTCATGGGGCATTGGCATCAGTTTTGGAACAGGGGGGATCTGTACCGTTGGGACGGTCTCCACCTAAACCGATCAGGTACCAATGTTCTAGTGAAGAGGATAAATAGGGTGGTCAGTAGGACTTTAAACTTCTGAGCTGGGGGGAAGGGAAAGTGAAAGCGACAACGAGTATGGAGTTAAATGGAAAGATAAGCAACAGGATAGCATATGTGCAGGCAGATTTAAACTTGAGACAGACTGGGAATGCAGCAAAAAGGAAGGATAACTTAGGACATCTTATGACTTCCAATATCTCTAATGATAAGAAAGTTAGCATTAAGGCACTTTACCTGAATGCTCGTAGCATTCGTAACAAAGCAGATGAACTAATGGCACAGATCATCGTGAATGATTATGAAGTGGTAGGCATCACAGAGACGTGGTTACAGGGGGGTCAGGACTGGCAGTTAAACATCCAAGGGTTTTCAACTTATCAAAAAGACAGGGAGGTGGGCAGAAGGGGCAGAGTTGCCTTGTTAGTTAAGAACAAAATTAAATCTATGGTACTGAATGATATAGCGTCGGATGATGTGGAGTCTGTGTGGGTGGAATTGAGGAACCACAAAGGCAAAAAAACCATAGCGGGAGTTATGTACAGACTTCCTAACAGTGGTCAGGACCAGGGGCGCAACATGTACCGGGAAATAGAGAAGGCATGTCAGAAAGGCAAGGTCATGGTGATCATGGGAGACTTCAATATGCAGGTGGACTGGGTAAATAATGTTGCCAGTGGATCCAAAGAAAGGGAATTCATGGAATGCTTACAGGATGGCTTTTTGGAACAGCTTACAGGATGGCTTTTTGGAACAGCATGAGTAATATCCCAACAATTAAAGGGAGTCAGGGGGCTGAGTTGAGTATGGTTGCCATTACAAAAGAGAAAGTGCTAGAAAAGCTAAAAGGTCTTAAAATTGATAAATCTCCTGGCCCCGATTGGCTACATCCTAGAGTTCTGAGGGAGGTGGCTGAGGAAATAGCGGAGGCGTTGGTTGAGATCTTTCAAAAGTCACTGGAGTTAGGGAAAGTCCCGGATGATTGGAAGATCGCTGTTGTAATGCCCTTGTTCAAGAAAGGATGAAGACAAATGGATGTTGCCTGGTATGGAAGGAAAATCGTATGAGGAAAGACTGAGGCACTTGGGGCTGTTTTCACTAGAGAAAAGAAGGTTTAGGGGTGACTTGATTGAGGTGTACAAGATGATTAGGGGGTTAGATAGGGTCGACAGTATGAACCTTTTCCCGCGTATTGAGTCGGGTATTACAAGGGGGCATAGCTTTAAATTAAGGGGGGGTAGATATAGGACTGATGTTAGGGGTAGGTTCTTCACTCAGCGAGTCGTTAGTTCATGGAATGCCCTGCCAGTAACAGTGGTGGACTCTCCCTCTTTATGGGCATTTAAGAGGGCATTGGATAGGTATATGGAGGATAGTGGGTTAGTGTAGTTTAGGTGGACTTGGATCGGCGCAACATCGAGGGCCCAAGGGCCTGTACTACACTGTATTCTTCTATGTTCTATGTTCTATAAAAGATGGAAAATTATAGACCAATTAGCCTAACCTCGGTTGTTGGTAAAATTCTAGAATCCATCATTAAGGATGAGGTTTCTAAATTCTTGGAAGAGCAGGGTCGGATTAGAACAAGTCACCATGGATTTAGTAAGGGGAGGTCATGCCTGACAAACCTGTTGGAGTTCTTTGAAGAGGTGACAAGTAGGTTAGACCGGGGAAACCCAGTGGATGTGGTCTACCTAGACTTCCAAAAGGCCTTTGATAAGGTGCCACATGGGAGGCTGCTGAGCAAGGTGAGGGCCCATGGTGTTCGAGGTGAGCTACTGGTATGGATTGAGGATTGGCTGTCTGACAGAAGGCAGAGAGTTGGGATAAAAGGTTCTTTTTCGGAATGGCAGCCGGTGACAAGCGGTGTCCCGCAGGGTTCAGTATTGGGGCCGCAGCTGTTCATATTATATATTAATGATCTGGTTGAAGGAATTGGGGGCATTCTAGCGAAGTTTGCCGATGATACAAAGTTAGGTGGACAGGCAGGTAGTACTGAGGAAGTGGGGAGGCTGCAGAAGGATCTAAATAGTTTGGACGAGTGGTCCAGAAAATGGCTAATGCAATTCAATGTGAGCAAATGTGAGGTCTTGCACTTTGGAAAAAAGAATACAAGCATGGACTACTTTCTAAACGGTGAGAAAATTTGTAAAGCCAAAGTACAGAGGGATCTGGGAGTGCTAGTTCAGGTTTCTCTAAAGGTAAACATGCAAGTTGAGTCCGTGATTAAGAAAGCAAATGCAATGTTGTCAATTATCTCAAGAGGGTTGGAATATTAAATCACCGTTGTGCTACTGAGACTTTAGAAAGCTCTGGTTAGGCCCCATTTGGAGTACTGTGTCCAGTTTTGGTCCCCACACCTCAGGAAGGACATACTGACACTGGAGCATGTCCAGCGGAGATTCACACGGATGATCCCTGGAATGGTAGGTCTAACATATGAGGAACGGCTGAGGATCCTGGGATTGTATTCATTGGAGTTTAGAAGATTAAGGGGAGATCTAATAGAAACTTACAAGATAATACATGGCTTGGAGAGGGTGGACGGTAGGAAATTGTTTCTGTTAGGCGAGGAGACTAGGACCCGTGGACACAGCCTTAGAATTAGAGGGGGTAAATTCAGAACAGAAATGCGGAGACATTTCTTCAGCCAGAGAGTGGTGGGCCTGTGGAATTCATTGCCGCAGAGTGCAGTGGAGGCTGGGATGCTAAATGTCTTCAAGGCAGAAATTGATAAATTCTTGATGTCACAAGGAATTAAGGGCTACGGGGAGAATGCGGGTAAGTGGAGTTGAAATGCCCATCAGTCATGATTGAATGGCGGAGTGGACTCGATGGGCCGAATGGCCTTACTTCCGCTCCTATGTCTTATCGTCTTATGGTCTTATAAAGTCCCTATATGCTGCAGCTTTCTGAAGCTTTTCCCCAGGGCAATTATGGATGGGCAATAAATGCTGGCCAACCAACATTTCCCATGAGAGAATTTTTTAAAATTCAGAAGTTTAGAATGTTATAGTAATTAAAACAATAAGCAAAATCAGTGGAGTGTTTTTGTGTTATCTCATTAATTGGAGGGGTGATACCATTTAGATATCCAGTAACATCATTGGGCAGTTCACCTCTGAGGTAGCAGAGTGTCTCAATAGAGCTTGGAGTTTACTCTGGCCGCAGAAGAATAAACAGAACTAGATCAGACATAACAATTCCCTTCTGCAACACTGTTGCATTTTTCCATCTTTCAGGAACCATTTATTTGGAGGTAGTTTGGGATTTTTTAAACTGATCAAGGAACAGAACTGAGTTTGCCAACTGCATTTCATACAAAATCCTCAAAGTGAACAGAGAACAGTTAAACCAAAATTTATACATTCAGATTTCAAACATCCACATTATTCTGCTTTTATAATTACATTTACATGCCATCTTTCATGTGTTTAGAAGTCCAAAAAGTTCTTTAAAATATTATGATATTTTAACAATATAGTCAATGTTGTAATGCAGGAAACTGAGGTATTAGTTATACATCAGTTATTAGAGCTAATATATTAATGCAAATGAAGGTCCTGTAAAGAACAAAATCAGACTTTGAAGAGACTTTCTACAATCATGACCTTACAATAGATAAATAAATGCTACAAGTGTCACAGAGACACCTGGATTAAATGATGTATTGCTGTTTGAGGAAAGTTAGAATAAATTAGCAGGAAAATGATGTAGCCTTATTTGTAAGGGAGCACCTTCTTTTGGTATACACCAGTGGTAGATAAAAGTTTTTGACAATAGCTAATCCAAACCGACGGCCTGAAGGTTCAAATTGATGACATTTAGACTTCCAGTACAGGCATCTCTAGGTGTAGAGTTTTATTCAAAGATTGCTAAGGTTGCTAAGCGTTAGTCTTTTTGATGGACTAACAGAAGTAACAGCAGACCTCATAAACAGCAGACTGAACCAGAATCAGCATAATAAATATCACTTATCGTCAACTGTTAATATTAAAAAGAATCAAACTGTAATAGAGAAAGTAAAAGCAAAGATCCCAACATAAAGCATGTAAGGAATGTGAAGAAGATATATATATTATTTATCCTGATGGGCTCCTTTTGCTCCATCTCCAAGGCTGTAAGACATGAAGGCACTCAATGTGAAGCAGGCATCTAATATGATCTTCACTATAAGCTGCACACATTTTAACCTACAAAACATTATTTCAGCCAAATGTAAGAGCAAGCTCTCAGAAGGTCCCCCAAATTACATTCCTATTACCAAATCAGTCGCATGCCAGATGGCAGTTTCAGGTTAAACTATAACCAAAAGTGTAGGAGTAAACCCTCCATCTAACTAGAGAGGAACTGTAAATTCTTACACTGAATATATTGCTCAGAAATAATGTCTGCAAGTTACTGATCAATAAAATATGATGAAAAGGACACTTTTTCAGAGAATAATTTCTATCAACGTTCCAACATACATGACAATCCAGTGTGGAAGGTGAAAGGAGCTGGGAGTTTTATGGACTCCACCAATAATTGCCTCCTTAAGCAGCATAATGAAATGACGAAGTCCAGCAAAGATCTAGCATAAAGAGCAGTAAAACTGAAAACAGTTGAGACCAACTAACAGATTATAGAAACCAGTTGGTTCTAAGTGAGACATACCAGCAGACTCTCAAAGTAATGGAAGATTATCAAGTCAAAACTGACTTTTGGATTATTCAAGTCAACCAACTGATCATTTGATGCCTATTGAATCCATTTGTAAAATGAGCAAATGTAGAAAATTAATTTGTTGTTCTGTTTATGCACATAATTTACACTTCAAACATTTTATAAAGATGTTGATTGGATGAAATGTCTACTCAAATGTAATAAAATAACTTGTTATTTTCTTACACTCAAAACAGAGCATTTGTTCTGTATCAGAATGAAAAGTAGTTTGTAAAGAATGTGCCACTTTTTGTTTTCACAAAAGTATACCTCTACTCATAAAGCTTTTTCAAGTACATTACATAACAATTGAAAGTTTAATTTACATGAATTGCAAATCTAATACGATTATTCAAATACTATTTATTATCACTACAATTACAGGTAATATTTAGAATACTGTATATGGAATGAGCTGCCAGAGGTACAATTACAACACTTAAAAGACATTTGGACAGGTACATGGAAAGGAAAGGTTTAGACAGTTATGGGCCAAATGGGAAATGGGACTCGATCAACTTAGAAAACTTGGTTAGCATAGATGAGTTGGGCTGAAGAGCTGGTTTCCTTGCTGTATGACTCAATGACTATGTTCACTGCAAGTCAGAAATACATCCTGAGGATTTTTCAGTTTCCAGCCTCTCATTATGCTACAGCTAAAGGGCTTTAAAGAGTGAAATTTTCTCATTATGCCTTTGCAGTGAGTGCCCCAAACTTTCATGCACTCTTCAGCACTTATCCTGATTCTTGGCATGTGCCAGTTTGCAACGCAAGATAATTGACAATATTTTGCAATAGAAAGTCAACACTTTTTGGGCACACCTAAAAGTGCATCTTTCACTGAGTTGACAGCATCCCAGCAACTGTTAATTTTTGGACAACTTATGGTTGAGCAAAGCAAGGGATGTTTGGGAACATTGTTGCAATACAAATGCAGAAGAAGAAAACATGGATTAGAAAGACCTACCTTTTGATGCATAATTGGGGGAGTGCGCAATTGTAATCTGTCAGATCCTCAAACGTTGCAATTATGTTTCTCATGTTTGGGGCATTGCAGGCATTCTTAAAACTCATTTCACAAAATTTGTAAAAGTACATGAGAAAAAAGTTTTGGCCTGAGTGTTACAGAATTTGCAATAAAGTCAACTGACCCCATACATATTGAGCAAAGCAATGGCATGGAATAGACGACATGGAATAGGTTTAATATTTACGAAATGTATTTCGGTCATACAACCCAAGAGCACAACATTTCAAATTGGAAATTGCAAAAACTGCAACAGATATAACATTCTTCTCTGGATGAAAGCAAATTACTGCGGATGCTGGAATCTGAAACCAAAAGAGAAAATGCTGGAAAATCTCAGCAGGTCTAGCAGTATCTGTAAGGAGAGAAAAGAGCTGACGTTTTGAGTCTAACTGACCCTTTGTCAAAGCTTTGGCAACCCTGTAAAACTGAATTCACCTATTATTTCCTGTGTAGTACAAGATTTCATTTCAGTGTTGTTACAGCTTTTAAAACTTCCCATAGTTAAAAAGAAAAAGAACATTAAGGGAAGATAGAAAAATTGAAGATTAGAATACAATGAAGTCAGAGCTGAAAATGTGTTGCTGGAAAAGTGCAGCAGGTCAGGCAGCATCCAAGGAACAGGAGAATCGAGGTTTCGGGCATAAGCCCTTCTTCAGGGCATTCATCCACAAACTCCATCAACAAACACATCGACCTGGACCCAATATACCAACCACTACAGCGGACAGCTGAAACTGACAACCGGAAGCAGCAGGGACAGACCACTATAAACACTGGAGGAAACATCAAAGAAGCGCTTCGCAGGAGGCTCCCAAGCACTGATGATGTCGCCTAGCCAGGGAACAAAACGTTTGCAACAAAAACTTCCAGCTCGGCGAACAGAACCACAGCAACGAGCACCCGAGCTACAAATCTTCGCACAAACTTTGAACACATTTTCAGCTCTGATCTCCAGCATCTGCAGTCCTCACTTTCTCCTCATACAATGAAGTCATTCAACCCATCCACCATTCATTATGATTATGGTAGATCATTGAGCTCAATTCCTTAATCCTGCCATCCTGCCATTTTTTTCAATCCCTTTGACAGAAAGAGCTAGATCTACCTCTTAAAAACACAATGTTTTGTCATCAACCATTTTATTTGGTAGTGAATTCCACAGGCCCTCTATTCTCTGGATGAAGAAATTTCTCATCTCAGTTCTGAAATGTTTACACCTTATTCTTAAGCTATCATCCAGGTTCTAGACTTCTCCATAAATGTGAACATCCTTCCCTCATCTAACCTTTCCAGTCCTGTTAGAATTGTATAAGTTTCTATCGGAACCCTCGCTATTCTTCTAAACTCAAGTCAATAAAATGCTAACTGACTCAACCTCTTCTCATACATCAGTCCTACCATCCCAGGAATCAATTTGATAAAGCTTTACTGCACTCCCTCTATAGCAAAAACATTCTTCCTCAGATAGAGAGACCAAAACTGCACATAAAATTCTATGATTGGCCTCACCAATGCCCTGTATAATTACAGGAGAAAATTCTTGTTTCTGTGCTTGGGCCCTCTCACTCTGCAGGCCAACAGATAGTTTGCATTCTTTACTGCCTGCTACACCTGTGCATTTCCTTTCAGTTACTCATGAATAAATACACCCAAGTGTCACTGAACATTCCCGTCTCTCGCTTTATAGCTATTTAAAGCATAATTTACCTTCCATTTTTGACACCAAAGTTGATAACCTCATATTTATCCACATTATACTGCAATTGCCGTGCATTTGCCTATTCACGCAGTCTGTCCAAATAACACTGTAATATCTCTGCATATTCCACAGCTTATCTTTCCAGCCAGCCTTATGTCAACTGTAAACTTTAAGATATCACATGTGATTCTCTCATCTAAGTCATTAAGATACATTGTGAATAACTGGGATCATAGCTTGCCATTCAGAAAAAATACTCATTTATTCCTAATCTTTGTTTCCTTTCTGCTGACCAGTTCCATACATCTCAATACACTATTTCAATCCCATGCACATTAATTTTAAACATTAATGTCTCATTTGGAACTTCATCAAAAATGTTCTTAAAGTCCAAATAAACCATATCCACTGGGTCCCCCGATTAGTTACATTCTTTTAGTATTCAAGTAGATTTTCCAAGCATGATTTTACTTTTTGTAAATTCAAATGCTGACAGTGCCTAATTCTGCAACTACGAGGATCACCAAAGTATGATACTATAAACTTCAGAAGTTTATGAGTTGAAAGGATCAGCAATAGCTCTTTCTGGAATAAACTGCTTCCTGAAATGAAAGGGACAAGGAGAAACTGTTATAACAGCATTAAAAACAATTTGCTAATTAGCCATCCCGAGAAAGGAGTTGAACCAACATAAACATGTTACTTTCGAAGAGAGAAGAGTTAACATTGCTTGATAACCTGCTGCCTCATTTCAAATGGGCAATTAAGACTGCCAGAAGAAGGAATGCCATGAGGTAAAGGGAAAAATTTCATGAGAGGCTGTTTCAAACAGATAGCTAACACTAAATGTGACAAGGAATAGTTGAGTTACTTCAGATAAGAAGACAAGCTGCAGACATGAGGACTTCAGAAGTGTAATCAATGGTGTGGATAAAAGAATCTAAACGATTGTCAATAGTATCATGTCACAAACTTGAAAGAGAGAACACTGTATAAGAATTAATTTCCAGGAAACTTCAGCAGCAGCATTTTGAAGAACACTACTCAAGGATCGAATCTTGAACAACCAAAGACAGACACTGTTGGTTGGAATCAGTTAAATTCCACTATTAATTAATATAACTAAGTTGAGTTATGAGGCTTAACTTGCTTCGGATGACTCGTTTTGGTTGCTATATGCAATAATACTTAAGTAATTGTTTCAGTGTTTGACTGTGAGATGTATTCCTGATGAAGGGCTTTTGCCCGAAACGTCAATTTTACTGCTCCTCGGATGCTGCCTGAACTGCTGTGCTTTTCCAGCACCACTCTAATCTAGACTGTGAGATTTCTCGATAAAGTAGCCAAATTAAAGTTAGCTTGTGGCAATTTACCCATAAAAAAAGTCACAATGTTCCGTTGAGCGAATGTCAAAAGATTTTTCTGCATCATATGTACCTTCAACAAAAATGACTGCATTTCTCTCCAGAGTTTCTTTGCAAAGACACATGCCACAGCAAAGTGGACAACAGCCTCTTCCCCACCAACTCGAGGGTAATTGCAAAGGTGGTGAGATTCCAGATGTTTAGGAAGGACATGATGGGAAGGGCCTTCCCCAATTGCTAAATAATAGACAATAGACAATAGACAATAGGTGCAGGAGTAGGCCATTCAGCCCTTCGAGCCTGCACCGCCATTCAATATAATCATGGCTGATCATTCCTAATCAGTATCCTGTTCCTGCCTTATCTCCATAACCCTTGATTCCACTATCTTTGAGAGCTCTATCCAACTCCTTCTTAAATGAATCCAGAGAGTGGGCCTCCACTGCCCTCTGGGGCAGAGCATTCCACACAGCCACCACTCTCTGGGTGAAGAAATTTCTCCTGAGCTCTGTCCTAAATGGTCTACCCCGTATTTTTAAGCTGTGTCCTCTGGATCGGCACTCACCCATCAGTGGAAATATGTTTCCTACTGCCAGAGTGTCCAATCCTTTCATAATCTTATACGTCTCAATCAGATCCCCTCTCAATCTTTGAAACTCAAGGGTATACAAGCCCAGTCGCTTCAGTCTTTCAGTTTAAGGTAATCCTGCCATTCCAGGAATTGACCTCGTGAACCTATGCTGCACTCCCTCAATAGCCAGAATGTATTTTCTCAAATTTGGAGACCAGAACTGCACACAGTACTCCAGGTGTGGTCTCACCAGGGACCTGTACAGCTGCAGAAGCACCTCTTTGCTTCTATACTCAATTCCTCTTGTTATGAAGGCCAGCATGCTATTAGCCTTCTTCACTACCTGCTGTACCTGCATGCTTGCCTTCATTGACTGGTGTACAAGAACACCCAGATCTCTCTGTACTGCCCCTTTACATAAATTGATTCCATTGAAGTAGTAGTCTGCCTTCCTGTTCTTGCTACCAAAGTAGATAACCATACATTTATCCACATTAAACTGCATCTGCCATGCATCTGCCCACTCACCTAACTTGTCCAGGTCACCCAGTAATCTTCTAACATCCTCATCACTTTTCACCCTGCCACCCAGCTTTGTATCATCAGCAAATTTGCTAATGTTATTGCTGATACCATCTTCTATATCATTAACATATATTGTAAAAAGCTGTGGTCCCAGCACGGATCCCTGCGGTACCCCATTGGTCACTGCCTGCCATTCCGAAATTGAGTCGTTTATCACTACCCTTTGTTTCCTATTAGCCAACCAATTTTCAATCCAATCTAGTACTTTGCCTCCAATACCATGCACCCTAATTTTACTCACTAATCTCCTGTGTGGGACTTTATCAAAAGCTTTCTGAAAGTCCATGTACACTACATCTACTGGATTTCCCTCGTCCAACTTCATAGTTACATCCTCAAAAAATTCAAGAAGATTAGTCAAGCATGATTTCCCCTTCATAAATCCATGCTGACTCTGTCCTATCCTGTTACTACTATCCAGATGTGCAGTAATTTCATCCTTTGATGTCTTTCCCACCACTGAGGTCAGACTAACTGGTCTATAATTACCTGCTTTCTCTCGCCCACCTTTCTTAAAAAGTGGTATAACATTAGCCACCCTCCAATCCTCAGGAACAGACCCCGAATCTATTGAACTCTGGAAAATAATCACCAACGCATCCACGATTTCCCGAGCCACCTCCTTCAGTACCCTGGGATGCAGACCATCAGGCCCTGGAGACTTATCAACCTTCAGACCTAACAGTCTCTCCAATACCAAATCCTGGCAAATATAAATTCCCTTAAGTTCAGATCCTTCAGCCACTGTTACCTCAGGGAGATTGCTTGTGTCTTCCCAAGTGAACACAGATCTGAAGTACCCATTTAATTCCTCTGCCATTTCTTTGTTCCTAGTAATATATTCCCCTGTTTCTGTCTTCAAGGGCCCAATTTTTGTCCTAACCATTTTTTTGCCTTGCACATACCTAAAAAAGCTTTTACTATCCTCCTTAATATTCTTGGCCAGTTTACCTTCGTATACTTTTTCTCTTTTAACTTTATATGTTTCTTTACTTCCCTCGTCAGCCACGGCCGCCCATGCCTCCTCCTGGGATCTTTCTTCCTTTTAGGAATGAACTGATCCTGCAACTTCTGCATTATAGACAGAAATATCCGCCATTGTTCCTCCATGGTCATCCCTGCTAAGGTATTGCACCATTGAACTTTGTAAGAGGGCCTGTGCCCGAAACGTCGAATCTCCTGTTCCCTGGATGCTGCCTGACCTGCTGTTCTGTTCCAGCAATAAAGTTTCACCATTGAACTTTGGCCAGCTCTTCCCTCATAGCTCCATAATTTATTCAACAGAAGTACTGTCACTTCCGACTGTACCCTCTCCCTCTCAAATTGCAGATTGAAGCTTATTGTATTATGGTCACTACTTCCCAATGGCTCCTTCACTTCGAGGTCTCTGACCAATTCTGGTTCGTTACACAATACAAGATCCAGAATTGCCTTCTCCCTGGTCGGCTCCAGCACCAGCTGCTCTAAGAATCCATCTCTGAGGCACTCCACAAAGTCTCTTTCTTGTGGCCCAATACCATCCTGATTCTCCCAGTCTACCTGCATGTTAAAATCCCCCATAACAACTGTTGTGAGATCTTTGCGACAGGCCAATTTCAGCTCCTGATTTAACTTACATCCGACATCCAGACTACTGTTTGGGGGCCTGTAGATGACTCCCAAGAGGGTCTTTTTACCCTTAGTATTTCGAAGCTCTATCCACACTGACTCTACATCTCCTGACTCTAGGTCCCCCCGCGCAAGGGACTGAATATTGTCCCTTACCAATAAGGCCACCCCACCCCCTCTGCCCGTCAGTCTGTCCTTACGATAACACGTGTATCCTTGAATATTCATTTCCCAGGCCCTGTCCACTTGGAGCCACGTCTCAGTTATCCCCACAATATCGTATCTGCGAATTTCCAAAAGAGCCTCAAGCTCATCCATCTTATGTCTAATGCTTCGTGCATTCATGTATAGTATTTTTAATTTGTTACTGCTCTCACCCTTCCCATCAACCCTTATTTCACTCAACCTTACAGCATGATGCCTTTCCGAGTTTTCTGCCTCATTATTACAGTTGTCTTTCTTGACTTCTCTTGTTCTAACTTTCCCTTCAATTTCCTTTTTAAACATCCAGCTTGTCCCCTCCTCCCCGCTACTTAGTTTAAATGTAGCAGTGTTGCAGTAGAAAACCTGCCTGCCAGAATACTGGTCCCTAACCTATTAAGGTGCAAGCCGTCTCTCTTGTAGAATTTATGTTTACCACAAAATATACCCCAGTGATCCAAGAACTTAAATCCTTGCTTCCTGCACCAGTTCCCCAACCACACGTTCAAGTCCATTATCTCCCTGTTTCTGGCCACACTAGCCCGAGGAACTGGAAGCAAACCGGAGATAACCACCTTGGATGTCCTGCTTTTCAGCCTTCTTCCTAGTTCTCCGAAGTCTCGCTGTAGTATGTTCCTCCTCTTCTTCCCGACATCATTTGTGCCGACATGTACCACCACCTCTGGCTCGTCACCCTCATCCTTGAGGATTTCCTGCACTCTGTCCGCGATGTCTTTCACTCTAGCACCAGGAAAGCAACACACCATCCTTAAATCCCGTCTGCTATCACAAAAACCCCAGTCAGTTCCTCTCACGATGGCATCCCCTATTACCACGGCTCTGTGCGATGTCCAACTCTTCCGCTCTGCCTCTGCGGCAACTTTTGATTGACAAACTTGGCCATAATCTAATCATGGGTGTACAGGGAGTAGAGTAGGAGGATGAGAATGCATGCTTAGGAGGGGCTGAAATGTTGAAGGTCATCCTGAATGGGATGTGGTCGCCTATCTTCACTGATTGTGGTCTGTTGGTCAGGAAGCTAGGGATCCAGTTGCAGAGGGTGGAGCCAAGACCTATGTCTCAGAGTTTTGAGATTAGTCTGGAGCAGAATATGGTGTTGAAGGCAGAGTTGTATTTGATGAGTACGGGTCTGACAGAAATGTCCTTTTTATCCAGATGTTCCAGGGATGAGTGTAAGGCTAGGGAAATGGCATCCACCACGGACATGTTTCATCAGTAGGCAAATTGCAGGGGATTGAGGGAGGCTGGGAGGGCTGCTGTGACATGACCAGTCTCTTGAAGCACTTCATGATTATGGAGACCAGAGTCACTGAGCGGTAGTCATTAAGGCAAATTGCACATGCTTTCTTTGGCACTGAGATGATGGTGGTCAGCATCAGATTACTTGGAGTTGCAAAGGTCTTACTTTCAATGGTGCTCAAGAAAACTGATGTTGTAATGGCTTCGGCCATTTTGTTTGCCCTTAAGTGTGTATTAAAATGTTTGGTATACAGAGTCCAACTTTGTGTCTCGTCATCAAATGGTCCCATCACTCCAAATTGACTTGCTATTTTATTTTCCTGCTGGGGGGAATGTTTCCCGTAGCCGTTCACAGCCCAAGTCCCTCAGTGAATGGTCTCCATGTTGGCCACCCCCTTACCGACTGTCTTAGCATACTGTTCTTCCCTGGAATTGCCCACAGACCAAATCCCTCAGTGAACAGTCTCCATGTCAGCCACCCCGTTACCAACTGTCCTGGCATACTGTTCATCCCTCGTGTCGTCCACAGCCTGAGTCCCCTTGTGCCCACTTCTCTCAATAGTCCCTCCACAATTCCATACTGTTTCCAAAGTTCAGGTGATGTCCTTCTTCCTGACAAAAATAAATAGTGCTTGTACACTGTTTGTGGACCAAATTCTACTCTCATTGGCAATTATTATGCTTGTGACTCACCAGAAACATAAATAAAACATGAGGTAGACCGAGGGTAAAGTTGAACAGAGAGTAATTTATTGTGCACGCTCACAGCTCTACAGTCTGTTTTTCGACTACCTTCCCTCGGTCCTGCTCCACATCACCTGACCCGTCTTAAAGGAGGAAACATACTGCCAACTGAAAAACACAGGTGGGACCAGTACAAGAAGGACAAGGTGCACCGAAACTGAAGGGGCACCAATATTCAAGCAGGGAGATTTGCTAGTGCTACTCAGGAGGGTTAAATTAGTGGAGCAGGGTGTGGGAACCCCAGCAGTTGGTCAGCATGTGGAGTGGTTGAGTTAAATTTCAATGTTAAGTCAAGTAAGTCTAATACGAAGGACAGACAGAACCAAACTAATGAATATGGTGAGACAGGTGATTATAAACATGTGTATTTTAATGCAAGGAGTGTAACAGGTAAGGCAGATGAGCTTAGAGCCTGGATTAATACATGGGATTAGTACATGATGTTCTAGCCAATGCAGAAGCTTGGTTGAGAGAAGGGCAGGACTGACAGCTCAATGTTCCAGGTTTAGGTGTTTCAGTTAATACAGAGAGGAGTGTAAAAGGAGTAGGGGAGTTGCATTATTGATTAAGGAGAATGTCACAGCTGTACTAATAGAGGATATCTTGGACGCATCATCCAGTGAGGCCACTGTAGAGCTGTGAGCGTGCACAATAAATTACTCTCTGTTCAACTTTACCCTCGGTCTACCTCATGTTTTATTTATGTTTCTGGTGAGTCACAAGCATAATAATAAGGATACAAGTTACAAATACAAAAAGTGCAATCATAATGATGGGGTTATACTAAGACCTCCTCATAGCCAGTAGGAACTAGAGGAACAGATATGTAAGCAGATTATAGAAAGATGTAAAATCAACAGAGTTGTTGTAATGGATGATTTGCTTCCTCCTTGGTGTTGCGGCCTCAGGGACAGCTTTTGGTAGAGATGATGCTCTGTGCCCGGTCAACTAAATAAGGGTTACTTCAGCATGCTTCCTTCTTGGTGACGCGGCCTCAAGGACAGCTTTAGCGGCTGTGAAGTCAGGCGCATTTCATTGCCACTTATGAAATCAAGAAGAGATGATTGGAAAAAAAAATGAAATTTGTCTTAACTTTGTCTGCATTTTTTTATAGCTTATGTAATCAAAACAGTATTGGATTAATTATGGTGACTTTTATACATTTTACTGCATTTTTCATAAATACATGTAATAATAAATTACTAAACAACTTCCTTAATATTGACAGAGACGCTCTTAGTGCCAGGGGCTTAGTTGGGCTGAATTTGGTAGGTGCGTCCAAGAGGGTTTCTTGCAACAATATGAAGATATTTTAATAGGGAAGGGGTGTATTGGACCTTGCGTTGAATAATGAGCATGGCCAAGTAATTGAAGTTTTAGTGGAGGAGCATTTTGGGAACAGTGATCATAATCCTATAAGTTTTAAGATAGTTATGGATAAGGATAAGACTGGTCATCAGTGCTAATTTGGGGGAAGGCTAATTACAACAGTATTAGGTGCAAACTGGAGGAATTAGATTGGGGCGGTTGTTTGAGGATAAATCAAAATGAGATATTAAAGACCAATTGATCGGAGTTCAGGACTGGCATGTCCCTGTAGAATGAAAGATAAGGATGGCAAGATTCAGAAACCTTAAATGGCAAGAGATATTTAAAGGTTTGTCAAAAAGAATAAGGAAGAATATTGTTAGTTTAGGATACTGAAATCCTTGTGGAGTACAAAGAATGCAGAAAATAAATTAAATATGAAATTAGGAGGGCTAGAAGGGGCCATGAAATGTCCTCAGCAAGTAGTTTAAAAATAATTCCAAGGCATTTTATACATATATTAAGAGCAAGAGGGTAGCTAAGGACAAAAAAGGGAATTTATGCATAGAGCCAGAGAAAGTGGGTGAGGTCCTTAATGCTTTGTATTGGTATTCACCTACAAGTGCGACATGGATGATGGTAAGATTAGGGAGGGGTTTGTTGTTACATTATTGGATATTATATTATATTTTATTATATTATATTGTGTTGTATTATATTACATTAAATTATATTATTCTGGACATGTTGATATGAAAAATGAAGAGATGTTAGGTGACATGAAAAATATTAAGGTGGATAAGAGCCCAGAGCCTGATGTATCTCAAGATACTAAGGGAGGCAAGGGAGAAAATTGCTAGGGCTTTAACAGAGATATTTCTATCTTTTTCAGCCACAGGCAAGGTCCCAGAAGACTGGCAAAACACCAGTGTTGTTCCTTTACTTAACAGAGACAATGAGGATAACTCAGGAAATTAAAGGCTAGTGACCCTTACATCTGTGATTGGGAAATGTTTGAATGAGATTCTCAGAGACAAGATGTACTAACATTTGGAGAAGAATGCACTTATTTGGGATAGTTAGCATGACTTTATACAGGGAAGGTCTTGTCTCACAAACTTGATTGAGGTTTTTAAGGAAAGCTGTGTCATGGACAGTGGGGAAGGCTCTCAGAAATTGCAGCAGGACCTTGATCATTTGGGGAAGTTGGCTGAGAAATGGCAAATGGGGTTTAATATGGATAAGTATGAGGTCTTGCATTTTGGAAAGTCAAGTCAAGGTAGGAGTTTTATGGTGAACAGTCGGGCCTTAAGGAATATAATAGAACAGAAAGATCTTTGAGTTCAGGTTCAGATTTCTCTGAAAGTTGAGCCGCAGGTCGATAAGGCAGTAAAGAAGGCTTTTGGCACACTGGTCTTCATCAGTCAGGGCACTGAGTATAGAAGTTGGAAAGTGATGTTACTGTTGTACAGGATGTTGGTGAGGCCGTACTTGGAATACTGTGTTCAGTTTTGATCACTTTGCTATAGGAAGGATGCTGTTCAACTGGAAAGCGTGCAGAAGAAATTTACAAGGATGTTGCCAGGACTCAATGGTTTGAGGAGAAAGTGAGGATTGTAAGATTCTGGAGATCAGAGTCAAAACGTGCGGCGCTGAAAAAGCACAACCAGTCAGGCAGCATCCAAGGTGCAGGAGAGTCAAATTCCTGATGAAGAACGTATGCTTGAAACGTCGACTCTCCTGCTCCTCAGATACTGTCTGACTGGCTGTGCGTTTCCAGTGCCACACTTTTTGACTCAATGATCTGAGTTATAGGGAGAGTTAGGACAAGTTGGACTTCTTTCCTTAGAAAAAAGTGAGGACTGCAGATGCTGGAGATCAGAGCTGAAAATGTGTTGCTGGAAAAGCGCAGCAGGTCAGGCAGCATCCAAGGAGCAGGAGAATCGACGTTTTGGGCATGAGCCCTTCTTCAGGAATGAGGAGAGTGTGCCAAGCAGGCTAAGATAACAGGTAGGGAGGAGGGACTTGGGGGAGGGGCGTTGGAAATGCGATAGGTGGAAGGAGGTTAAGGTGAGGGTGATAGGCCGGAGTGGGGGTGGGGGCGGAGAGGTCAGGAAGAAGATTGCAGGTTAGGAAGGCGGTGCTGAGTTCGAGGGATTTGACTGAGACAATGTGGGGGGAGGGGAAATGAGGACACTGGAGAAATCTGAGTTCATCCCTTGTGGTTGGAGGGTTCCTAGGCAGAAGATGAGGCGCTCTTCCTCCAGCCATCATGTTGCTATGGTCTGGCGATGGAGGAGTCCAAGGACCTGCATGCCCTTGGTGGAGTGGGAGGGGGAGTTGAAGTGTTGAGCCACGGGGTGGTTGGGTTGGTTGGTGCGGGTGTCCCAGAGGTGTTCTCTGAAACGTTCCGCAAGTAGGCGGCCTGTCTCCCCAATATAGAGGAGGCCACATCGGGTGCAGTAAATGATGTGTGTGGAGGTGCAGGTGAATTTGTGGCGGATATGGAAGGATCCCTTGGGGCCTTGGAGGGAAGTAAGGGGGGATGTGTGGGTGCCATGTTATTTTGTGTACAATTAATGTCAATAACTCCTTTACCTGATCTGATACCAGAAAGATAAAATATCTAAAGCAGCTTAATGAATATTCAGATACAATAATGACTCTATTGATCACAGAATGACAGAATTATTACAGTGAAGAATGCGCCAGTTCTTCAAATGTGCATTTCCAGCCATTTTCCTTGTTTCTTCCCCATGCTCATATGCACCATTTCTATCCCAATAATCATCCTATATATTATTGAATTTCTCAACTGAATGTGTCTCCACTGAACTATAGCTTGCACTTCATACTTTAACTACTCACATCACATTTGTTCCTTTTAAAAACTACTTTAAATCTGTGCCCTCTGGCTCTTGGTCCTGTTACAATCAGGAATAGTTTCTCCTTATCTATTTTATTATACTCACACATGACATTAAGAGACGTCTTCTCAGCTTGAATTTTTCATTGCTACAACCATTCTCATAAACGATGTGTTCATTTCCTTTGTCCAGATCGTTAAGGTATAACGTGAATAGTTATTCCTACAATGACCAATGTAAAATTCCACTAGTCACCGGGTACCATTTTAAAAAATACTCCTTTATCCCTACTCTCTGCCTCCTGACAGTCAGCCAATCATCTATTCATGAGAGTACCTTACTCCTAACACCTTATTTTATTTAGTAACCTGATATGCCACATCTTGTCAAATCTTCTGGAAATCCAAATAGATCACATCTACTGGCTCTCCTTTGTTGAACTTGCTCTTTACATCCTCAAAGAATTCTAACAGCTTTGTCGGGCATGATGTCCTCTTGATAACACCATGCTGACTCCCCCAATTTTACCATATACTTTCAAGTACTCTGCAATTTCAATTTAATAATGAACTCAAAAATCTTACCAATGATTGATATCAGGCTAACCAACCTATAGCTTTTTGTCTTCTGCCATCTAAAACAGGGGTGTTACATCAGCTATTCTCCAGTCCTCTGGGACCCTCCCTGACTCCAGTGATTGTCAGAATCACCACAGCTATCTCCTTCAGAGTGGTGGGGGTAGTCCCTCTGGTTCAGGGGTGATTTAGCCACCTTCAGACCTTTTAGCTTCCCCAGCACCTTCTCCTTGGTGATGGCATTTCACTCACCTCTGCCCCCTGACTCTCTTGAAGTTCTGGTATGTTGCTGGTGTCTTCCACTGTGAAAACTGATGCAATGTATGTAATTCAGTTCCTCCACCATTTCTTTCATCCCTATGACTACTTATTTGACCTCATTTTCCAGTGGTCCAATGTCCAGTCTTGTCTCTCTCTTACCTTTATATACCTATAAAAAAATTGTTGCAATCTTCTTTTATATTACTACTTAGGTTACTCTCATATTTCATTTTCATCCATCTACACTAGTTTTTTTTTAGTTATCCTCTGCTGTGTTTTTTTTAAAGTTACCCATTAATATTCACCACATTATATGCTATTGCTTTTGATTTTATGCTGTCCCTGACTTCCCTTGTCAGCCATGATTGTCTTATCCTTCCTGCAATATGTTTCTTCTTCCTTGCGATGAATTTCTGCTGTGTGTCCTGAAATGCCCCCAAAATACCTGTCATTGCTACTCCACCACCATCTCTCCTAGGATGTGGGGTGAATTCTATCATATTTCATTAAATTCCTACAGTGTGGAATCAGGACATTTGGCCCAACAAGTCCACACCAACCCTCTAAAAAGCAACGCACCCAGACCCATTCCCCTACCACTCAACATTTACCCATGACTAATGCAACCAACCTATATATCCCCAAGCACTGTGGGGAAAACCAGACTATGCACTAAAATGTTGGCATTCCATTAGCTTTCAGGTAATTGCTTAATTGGACAATTTCAGATTGATTAATCAAAAATAATCAATCCAAACAAAGAGAACCTTTTGGTTGGCTGAGTTTGAAATTAGGAAGCTGACAAGAATGTCAGTTAAAAAGATATTTTGTAACTAATTTTCTTGACATATATATTTTGGGTTGCACACTGAGTAGTGGGATTGTTGCTCAGAAAAGATAGCTTGAGCTTTAGTTTATGTTATTTATCTTTATGTAAAGAATAATACAGGACAAATCCAAAAGATCAGTATAAAAGATCACACAGGGCAGAATCATAGCATATATCCTATTAGTTATATTTTTCCAGGAAATGAGTGTTGATGGCTGAGATTACCCAGTATTTATTGCCGTCTGTAAACCATTGAGAAAATTGTGAGCTGCCTTCTTGAACTACTGAAATCCATATGCTCTAGATAGACTCAGAACAACATTAGGGAGGGAATTCCAGGATGTTGATTCAGTGGCACTGTAGAAATGATGATATATTTCCAACTCAGAATGATGAGTGGCTTGGAGAGGAATTTCGTTGCGTTCCCACTTATTTGCTGCCCTTATTCTTCTAGGTCGCTGTGGTAATGGAGGTCACTGTGGCAATGGTGTTTATTGTTGCTTTTAATGTTGATGTCTGTGGTTCCTTTCAAACTACTTCTAGTGACATCAGTAACATGGGCAGTTTTCTATTCAAACAATGACTGGTGTCTTGTTCACAAGGCAGCAACAATTCATGATCTTCACAATGGTGGTTGACAAACAGGAAGGAAAAGCACTGGGACTTTCCCATATTGCCACAGTCCCACTGATATAGTAGGCATATCAAATAATACATACATGTAGTTTCATTAATTTGCCTCTCTACTTCTGAATAGGAAGGTCTTCCATTCACTCAGAATGTAATTTGTTTCAGATCTGCATGTCCGTGTCAGGTTATCTGTCAGTTATCATGACGATCTTACACTGAGATCGTCATCTTTATCTGCTCCATCAGCTGAAGCACAATGCTTTTGCTCTATCTACAGACACTGAGCTCAACTACCCCACGGGGTAAGCATTAATTCGGGCTCCGACTGATCAAACTATGCATTTTTACATTCTGATCACATTGTCTGGATAAAGTGGGAGAGGTCAGTCAGTGTGATCCACAGTGAGCCTCAATGTCTGCAATTTCCACAACGTAGCTGTTGAAAGTGAATCTGCCTGACTACGATCTGAAGAAATATGAACAGAGAAGGCAATTGTGGTCTAGAGGATGCAGAAAAAAAAAAGATGGCTCAGCAGTTCAGCAAGGCTGCAGCTCTGCAAGACACAAATTTTTGATTATATTTGACAATTCTCTCTCCCTAGGAAGACCATTCCCTCCTTTTGTTTGATCCTGGTACTCATTGCATTCATTCTCTTCATCTCCTATTCCACTGTTCGCATAATGTTCCTCTAATGTTGTTCCACTTTACAAGAAGGGTGGTAGAGATAGACCAGTGAGTCTAACATCAGTGATAGAGAACTATCGGAGAAAATAGTGAAGGAGAAAACTAATTTCAATTTAGAGGGAAAAGGTTTGATCACAGTCAGCATGGTTTTGTCAGAGGGCGGGAGTTCACACCTAACAAATATGGTGAATTTTTTCTAGAAGGATGAGCGAAAAGTGGTTATGTAGTTTATATGGATTCCAAAAGGCCTTGGTCAATGTTCCACAAGAGAAATTGATGAAGAAAGTAAAAGCACATTGGATCTAGGATAACTTGGCAAGTTAGATCCAAAATTGGCCCAGTGTCCAGTGGTATACCACTGATGATAACTAGTGATAATTAAGTTAGCAAATAACGTAAAGGTTGGCTGGGTGGTTAACACTGGGGAGGTAGGTTTTAAGGTATAGGAGGATATGAACCTGTTGGTCAGATGGGCAGATCAGTGTCAGATGGAATTAAACCTTGATAAATGTGAAGTGATGCATATTGGAACAAGCCAAGTGGGTAATCAATGAATGGCAAGACACGAGGAAGCTCAGAGAAATAGAGAGATCTGGGGTGCTTATTCACACAACCCTGAAAGTAGCAGGACAGGTTAATAGGGTAGCCCATTAGGTATCATGGCTTAGATTATAAGTACCGGGAGATTACTTTGGAGCTGCATAGAACTTTGGTGAGGCCCCAGCTGGAGTAGTGCAATTCTGGTCACCACACTATAGTGTAGGGTTCTGGTTTGTGAACAGTAATTTGTTGATTTTCAAATGGTTTGAATCAGCCCTCAGATCCCTGGTTCTGACAAAGGACTTATTTAGGAATGTGAAATGAATAAGGCAGGAGATATGCATTTCAGGAAAAAGGAATCTCTGTGGTCAGAACACATAGAACATAGAATATTACAGCACACTACAGCCCCTTCGGCCCACGATGTTGTGCTAAGCTTTTATTCTACTCTAAGATCAAACTAACCCACATACCCTACATTTTGCTATCATCCATGTGCCTATCTAAGAGTCACTTAAATGTCTCTCATGTATCTGACTCTACTATCACTGCTGGCTGTGCTTTCCACGCTCCCACTATGCTCTGTAAAAAGAACCTACCTCTGACATCTCCCACAAACCTTCCTCCAATCACCTTAAAATTATGTGCCCTCATAATAGCCATTTCTTCCCTGAGAAAAAGTCTCTGGCTATCCACTCCGCATATGCCTATCATCATCATATATACATCTATCAAGTCATAATTCTTAGCTGCAATGAGGAAGTCCTATCTCCCTCAACCTTTCTTCATAAGACAACCCCTCCAGTCCAGTCAGCATCATGGTAAATCTCTTCTGCACTCTCTCTAAAGCTTCCGCATCCTTCCTATAATGAGGCGGCCAGAACTGAATACAATATTCCAAGTCTGGTCTAACCAGGGCTTTCAGAAGCTGCAGCATAACCTTGTGGCTCTTAAACTCAGTCCCTGCAGAAGAAAGCCAACACGCCATATGCCTTCTTAACAACCCTATCAACTTTGAGGCATCTATGGACATGGACCCCAAGATCCCTCTATACCTCCACACTGCCAAGAACTCTGCCTTTAACCCTGTATTCTGCATTCAAATTCCACCTTCCAAAATAACCACTTCACACTTCACAGCTGAACTCGGTCTGCTACTTCTCACCCCAGCTCTACATCATGTTAATGTCCTGTTGCAACCTACAACAGCCCTTCACATTATCCACAACTCCATCAACCTTCATGTCATTGGCAAATTTACTAATCCATCCTTCCACTTCCTCATTCAAGTCATTTATAAAAATCACAAAGAGCAGAGCTCCCAGAACAGATCCCTATGGAACACCACTGGTCACCAATCTCCAGGAAGAATATTTTCCATCTCATCCCACCCTCTGTCTTCTATGGGCCAGCCAATTCAGCAAATTTCCTTGTATTCCATACCTCTTTACTTTCTGAATGAGCCAACCATAGAAACCTTATCAAACACCTTGCTAAATTCCATATACATCACATCCACTGCTCTACCTTCATCAATGTATTTTGTCACATCCTCAAATCATTCAATAAGGCTTGTGAGGCATGACCAGTCCTTCGTAAATCAAACTATGCTTTTCAAATAATCATAAATCCTGTCTCTCAAAATTCTCTCCAATAATTTGCCCACCACAGACATAAGGCTGACTGGTCTATAATTCCCAGGGTTATCCCTATTCCCTTTCTTGAACAAGGGTATAATATTTGCCACCCTCCAATCACCTGGTACTTCTCCAGTGGACAGTGAGGACACAAAGATCCTCACTAAATGCACAGCAATCTCAACCTTGTGTGTATCTCATTCAGCCCAAGGGACATATCTGTCCTCATGTTTTTCAAATGATCCAGCACACCCTCCTTCTTAACATCAACCTTTTGGAGCATATCAGTCTGTTTTTCATTGTCCTCACAAACGGCAAGGTTCCTCTGACTAAAGCAAAGTATTCATTAAGGACCTCTGGTACCTTCTCCGATCCTAGGTACAAATTCCCCCCACTATCCCTGATCGGCCCTCACTCTGGCCATCCTCTTGTTCCTCACATCAGTGTAGAATGTGTTGGTGTTAATCCTTCATGCCAAGGCTTTTTCATGTCACCTTCTAATAAATACCAAAAGATAAGTACAATTCAAGAAATAAAGGCAAATGTAATAAACAGTGAAAATGATACAAGCAGCTAAACAGAAGACAGTAATTAAATACATGATTAAATCAAATATAGGTTAAGCACTGTTAGAACCAAGCTGCAGTTTTAATCATAGAAAACCTTAATCAGACTTCCAACCCTTGGGGTTCCTGCATTCTCACCACACACCTTCCCTTCCTTGCCAGCTAGGTTGGGAACTTTGGAGTCTTGTGAGTTTAAAGCTCTCTATTAGGGAAAATGTGATTTTGAAGTTTAGGTGGCTGTTCCCACTTGCCACACCCATGCCAGGTTGGAGACTTTGGATGGTGTAGTCCTTCAGTTTGGGTTGAGTCCGCTAATGTAGTAGGATGCGCAATGGATTTATTGACTAAGTACTTGGTTTGCCTTACTTTCTGGTGGTTTTGCGAGCCGGATTTCACCTCAGGATGTGCCCAAGGCCCTGTGGTGTCGATCGGGTAAGTGGTTTTCAAAGGCTGTCAGTTCTTAGGTCTGCTGGTCATGGTCAGTTGCTGTTAGTTCGCTTGGTGCGGAACAGGCCTATGTTGGTAGGTTTCCGAATTACTGTCGGGATCCCTCTTGTGGAGGTAGCTGTGCAGATAACTCTTGGGGAGATAGCTGTTTTTGCTTCCTCTTCTGGAGATAGCTGTGGGATAGCTGTTCGGGTGGTAGCTGCTTAGGTGAAGTTGGGGCCTGCAATTATACTAGTTGCGGGTCTCTTATTATCATGCCAGTCTGGTACTTGCCATGGTGCTGCTGGTGTTCCCTTTGAGGTCAAGTGACTTTCTGAAAGTTGAGAGTATGTGTAAATATGTTTTAGTTGATCTTGGAATGCCCAATTTCTCTCTGAACGAATACTGATTGAAATTGAATGTCCAGTATCTGTATAGGTGCAATAATGTCTGGGCTTGAAGAAGCCTGAGGTGTAAAAGTTAATTTCAGTCTAAATTCAGTCTGATTGATTATTCCCTTAGAGTGAGGTATGAACTGAATTTTTCAGCTGAACAATTGTTCCATGCAGCCATCTCTGCACCTGTGTATTTTTCCTAGAGCTCAGCCCATATACTTTCCTTCAGTTCTTGTTAGCTGGAGGAAAGGCCTGACCTTTTACTGTAAGATGGTTGGGATATAAGAGAAAGAAGGTCCAGCTGCAGTTACATTGAGCTTTAGTGAGAGCACGCATGATGTTTTGGTCTCCTCCCCTAAGGAAGCACATAAGGATGGTAGAGGTTCACACAATCAATACATTTAAAATTATTTAAATATACTTTTGTGATGCCAAGTGCACATACCCAAGTGGGAAAATGGGACAAGAATAGTTATTTGCTTTTTTTGACTGGCACAGACTTGATGGGCTGAAGCACCTATTTCTGTGTTATTGACCTCCATGATAGTATGACTTAAGATTAATGGAGAAAATCTATAATAGCTTTTCAAAATGATAATGTCTCACTTCAAAAAAATTGTGAGATAGCACAGTTCTTAGATGCTTTGTAAAGGTGAGGAAAACATTCTAACATAGATGGTGCTGCTGTTGCACTTTTGAGGCTATTTGTGTTGGAGCGGTTGATTTCAAACGTTTAATGCATTGAATTCCAGGCATAGGTGCACAGGGATTGGAGAAAAGTTATGCGTTGATTGTTAGAAGGAAGGTTTCACTTATGAGGAGAATTGTGGTACTGAATTTGTCACATTGAAGGAATGAAAACTCAGAAAATTCCTTCATCTCAGCATTTCCAGTTGCTGCTGAAATCATGAACAAATTGTCTGTTAAATTTCAGACCATTTTCTATTTTTCCGCTCTGATTCTTATCTCCTGGCTCCATTCCTACATTCTGAGTGGAATTGTTAAGTTTTGTTAATGGCATCATTACAGATTAGATGAATAACAGATAACCATATTGAAATGTATATTTTTTAGGGAGTTTGACATAGTAGTTGCAGAACGATTTTTTCTCCTTGTTGAAGAATTTTGGTCCAGAGGCAAAACTATTAGAATCAGGGTTGTCCATTTACAGCAGAGTTAAAGAGAATATCCCTCAGAGAGTAGTGAATCTGTAGAATTCTTTCATGAACAGGATTGTTGAGGTTGGGTTGTTAAGTATATTCAAGGCTGGGTTACACAGATTTTTAATCAGGGAATCAAGGGGTTATGGGGAAAAGGCAAAAAAGTGGAGTTAAGTATTAGCAGATCAACCATGAGCTTATTGAAGACAGCACAGACCTCATCTGTTTTAGAATATTTTCCTCACCTATACAAAGTACCCAAAAACTGTACTTTCTCTCACTTTTTCAAAGTGAGACATTATAATTTTGAAGAGCTATTGTAGATTCTCTCCATTAATCTTATGTCATTCTGTCATGGAGGTCAACAGCACAGAACAGGGTCCTTCAGCCCATCAAGCCTGTGCCAGTCAAAACAAGCACATAACTATTATCCCATTTTCCTGTTCGAGTATGTGCACTTGACATTGCAAGAGAATATCTAAATACTTTTGAATGCTATGAGCAGGATTGTTGGGTCAAAGGACCTACTTCTGTGCCTATGTCTCAAAGTCTTATACATCCAATAAAGTCCTGATTATGTCATTTGCAGAATCCACTGACTTCCCAAAAATAATTTATCTCCCATTCCAGTTTAAGTTGTCCTTTTTTTTAATGGAAGACTTACTTTACAGCAAGATTTCCCTTTAGAGACTATATAATCTAATAAAGTGACTTACTCCAGCCATTTTATATGGAATCATCATTTTTTTAAAGTTACCTCAATATGTTGTCATCTCTGGATCTATATGAGGGAATAAATCTTATGCTGGATCGTTTATAACAAAATCGTCGGGAGTCAAGACCTTGAGTACTTAACAAGCTTTATTCATAGCTATGGGGAACACATCTTACTTCATAGAAATCTGATGTAGTCCAAAGTAGTATAGAGTGTTACAAGTTATAAAGTATATCACAAGCCCACTGACCATTCATTCCATAACCTAAGGGCCGTCGTAAGGTAAACAGTAAGTTTGTACAGCTACTACAAAAATTGCAAGGCCTACGTTTCTCAAAGTTAAAAATCACCGAACACCAGGTTATAGTCCAACAGATTTAATTGGAAGCACTAGGTTTCAGAGCGCCGCTCCTTCAACCACCTGGCAGCACTCCAAAAGCTAGTGCTTCCAATTAAACCTGTTGGACTATAACCAGGTGTTGTGTGATTTTTAACTTTGTACACCCCAGTCCAACACCGGCATCTCCAAATCATGACTACATTTCTCAAGGTCTACACGACTGACTGTTTCCATATACTGCAGGTTTAATTAGACAGTAACAGATAAGTACATAATCAACAGTACAAAAATTGTGTGTGGAAGCCATTTTTGTCAAAACCCATAAATCTTCTTCCACAATCTAAAACTTTCATATGCCTTGACTGACTGAGTGAATCCAGATAATTAAACCAGCAAATCTATTTCATACAGTGTCAAGATGTAACCACTATCGGATGCTACACAGTTAAATGAATTTATGTCTAATAAACACATGATTGAGCTAAAGCATTTCATGTCCTGCGCAATTATTTTTTCATATGTGCTCCAAAAGGGAGGCTCTTTCTTTCTGATAAGTGAAGCCCAATTAAAATCAGGACTTGTCCATATTTTACACTTTAACAAAATTCAGCAATTTGAATGTGAATGTTGAACAATAAATGTCAGGTTGAATTTCTCGATCTTTTATCAAGCTCATGATATACTCCTCAATGCAATGACTGTCCATCTTTCAAAATTTATTAAAGTCTAGTCATGTCTCATAGGCATCCAATATGCAATCTTTCTGAAGAATTTCAGTTAAGAATCCTAACTGAAGAACCAAACCTCCCACAATGCTTCTGATTATACTTTCATTACAAAGTGACGTCAGCCTTTTCCTCTTTGGGAGAGATGTAACCCATGACTACATGGCTGCTTCATTTTTCCCTTCAGCAAAATGTTCAGATTCTGAGAACATTTGAATTTAAACATACCTTAATAGTTAGATTTGCTTCCAGCCACTCTTCACAAAAGATAGTCAGAATGTAATATTCTGCACTAAAAAGAAACTTTGAGGTATAAATTGAGGCTGGATAGGCTGGGGCTGGTGGCTCAGGGGTGGCATGGTGACTCAGTGGTTAGCACTGCTGCCTCATAGCATCAGGGCCCTGGGTTTGATTCATACCTCGGGCATCTGTCTGTGTGGAGTTTGTACATTCTCCCCATGTCTGCTTGGGTTTCCTCTGGATGCTCATGTTTCATCCTACAATCCAAAAATGTGCAGGCTGGGTGAATTGGCCATGCTAAATTGTCCATAGTGTCCTAGATTAGATTACATTACAGTGTGGAAACAGGCCCTTCGGCCCAACAAGTCCACACCGACCTGCCGAAGCGCAACCCACCCATACCCCTACATTTACCACTTACCTAACACTACGGGCAATTTAGCATGGCCAATTCACCTAACCTGCACATCTTTGGACTGTGGGAGGAAACTGGAGCACCCGGAGGAAACCCACGCAGACACAGGGAGAATGTGCAAACTCCACACAGTCAGTCGCCTGAGGCGGGAATTGAACCCGGGTCTCTGGCGCTATGAGCCAGCAGTGCTAACCACTGTGCCACCGTGCCGCCCCATAGTGTTTCGGGATGTATAGATTGGGTGCATTAGTCTGTGGTAAATGGTCTTGGTGGATTACTCTTCAGAGGGTTGGTGTGAACTTGGGCTGAAGGGTTGTTTCCATACTATAGGGATTCTATCGTTCTCAGATCTAGGTTTGACTTTCTTCCCTGGAGCTTTGGAGGTTAAGGGCTGACCTTATAGAGATCTATAAAATAATGAGGGGCATAAATGAGGTGAATAGTCAAGGTCATTTCTCCAGGGTAGAGGAGTCCAAAACAAGGGGGGATAGGTTTAAGATGAGGTGTGAAAGATTTAAAAAGGACCCAAGAGGCAACATATTCATCAAAGAAAGTGGTAGAGGTGAGTACAATTACACCATTTGAAAGACTCTTGGATAGTTACATGGATTGGAAAGATTTAGAGGGATGTGGACCAAAGGCTAGAAATGAAACTAGTTCAGTTTCGGAAACCTGGTCAACCTGGACGAGTTAGATTAAAAGCTGTTTCTGTGCTGTATGACCGTATGACTCTATATCTTTCATGAGGCCTTCAGTCTCATGGTGGTGATGGTGAAGGAGGATGCTAAGAAGGTGAGCTTAAGCAATTGTGTTGGGACCTCCAACAGCAAATGACGATGGTGAGAGGGTAGCTTGAGCAATTAAATGAATCTTCTCTCGAAGATAAGGTGTATCTATGGAAAGGAGAGCTCATGGGAAGGAGCTGGCAAACAATAGGTTCCTCAAACCAATGTAAACCATATTTCTTGTAAATACTCTCAATATTTCTTTTTTAATCTTAATTTTCTTGTTTGTAGTGAGAGTAAAATAAAAAATCGCTATTCCATGATTTTTGCACCATCCATATTTTCAAATCACATGTTATACTACTTCCACCTTTTGTAATGGCATTCTTTGCAACCATCTTAAATAATTTATAAGCAGGGCCTTCGTTCAGAAGTCAATCCTTACTCAGCTCTAGATTTATTCCCAAAGAGCAACATTCTAAACATATGGCTCCTAAATCTACAAATTACCACCATTGTCAAGAACTGCTTCTTTATATTGTCATGCTCACACAAAACAAACTTAAGCGCTGTAGGTATGATCTTATGAAGGATAAACTCAAAATAGACCCATTCCTGTCACACAAGATGGAATTGGAAGTTGAGGTATCGTTCTTCATGTTAACAAGGGGAATAGTAATGATTGTAAATGTTCATGTCTAAGCAACTCCTGACAAAATCAGTTAAATTCTAATGACACTGAAAATGTTTGTATTTCTCTAATTAAAGTACCTGATGTAGTTTCTGCAACTCCAGACTTAAAATCCAGAAGTAATCAATGTGTAAGGTTTTGTTCTGTCAAGGACGTTGTTGGAGGTGATATCCGAACTCCACTGTCTGGCAATGGCCTCACCATTAGAAATTACTTTTGAGGACAATGGGAAGAGATGCTCTCATCATGGAACAGAGATTAAGTTTCTGATAAGGCTTATTAGCATATGCCAATCAGGCAGAAAATAAAGGGAAGACCACAACAAAACATTAGTTCTCGACCTATCGGAAAGATGTTGTGAAACTTGAAAGGGTTCAGAAAAGATTTACAAGGATGTTGCCTGGGTTGGAGGATCTGAGCTACAGGGAGAGGCTGAACAGGCTGGGGCTGTTTTCCCTGGAGCGTCGGAGGCTGAGGGGTGACCTTATAGAGGTTTACAAAATTATGAGGGGCATCGATAGGATAAATAGGCAAAGTCTTTTCCCTGGGGTTGGGGAGTCCAGAACTAGAGGGCATAGGTTTAGGGTGAGAGGGGAAAGATATAAAAGAGACTTAAGGGGCAACTGTTCACGCAGAGAGCGGTACGTGTATGGAATGAGCTGCCAGAGGATGTGGTGGAGGCTGGTACAATTGCAACATTTAAGACGCATTTGGATGGGTATATGAATAGGAAGGGTTTGGAGGGATATGGGCCAGGTGCTGGCAGGTGGGACTAGATTGGGTTGGGATATCTTGTCGGCGTGGGCGGGTTGGACCAAAGAGTCTGTTTCCGTGCTGTACATCTCTATGACTCTATGACCTCTGAGAGCACTAAGTATTCCACATAAAATTTTTGGAATTCTTCCTTCGAGGACATCAAGTACACTAAATCAGAATGCAATAGCTACACGAAAGCCCTAGTTAAAATGGCAGGTAAACCTGCATCCAAGTGGTCCAGAAAGGGCTACCATATCCTATAAAAAATTTCTGTTTTCGGGTGCACCATATTCATGAAAATGTCCAGAGGGATTTATTTCATAATAAGCCTAAACCAACCTAGCAGACCCTGCAGGGTTTCAGAAACCCACACATTAAAATATACTTCCTGGCGCAGAAAGTGAGGATATTAAAAAGCATCCAAAGAGGGTATATTGGGTAGGCCGAGGAGGAGAGAGATAGGATCCATCTTAACCTCGGCCCTGCTTTGTTTTAATGGTTTTGTAAAGAAAGAAAAGTTTAATAAAAATATCTATAAAAAAAGGGAAAAGACCTTGTACAAAAACACCTGCTTCTAAGTCATACAAAGATAGAGATTTCAGCTGGCCTTGTATTCTCTACACGCAAACCAGTACCAGGTCTCCACTATTGCACATAGACTGGAGTATATTAAGTGAAATCTACAAACATAGAACAACAGCAAATCTCCCTCTAAACCATTAGTGTTTATGATCAATGGTGAAAAACGAGAACAGGCCTGCATCACTTGTCTTGACCTTAAAAAATCAAGGTTAACAAAGAATTCTTGACATTGTAAACACAATTCATGCTACTTTTATGACCATAATATTTTACTCAATGTTTGTCTGCGTGAGTATGAGTATAGTTACATACAATCGGGTGTTAAACAATAAACATTAACTTTCCATTAAAACTTACAAAAACGTGTTACTTCCATGTTCCTGATAATTAAAGGATGCTTTAAAACATCCTTCCTTCAATTAGAGATTAGATTAAAATGGAAGATGTTTGTCTATTATATCTCCCCTCTCTATAGTAATGAATCTTTTCTTTCAGACTCCAAATGTTGTTTAACAAAAGTCCAGCTGGTTTTACTGACAAGCATTAAACCTGCACTTCATGATTCACTGGACTCTTGAAAAATCAAATAACTAAAGCAAAAATCTTAACAGGAATGTGTTTAAATTAAATTAAAATATGCAGTAATTGACCTGAGTGCAGAGTATTAACTTGGCCATTGACTCCCGCCTTACCTGTACAGGCAAGGCCAGCGATGTCAGATGGCTATGTCTTCCAAAAATTCAAATCCAACATGTTGCAACTTTTGTGATTGTTCACCTATGTCTTTCACCACACACAAAGGTGAATATTACAAGAATGACCCATTGTTTTATCACTCACTGCAGTAAGTCAATTCCACAAAGATGTGGCAACCAAAGATTTATGTGTGTGGAAAAGAATACATGTAATTCTTCCCCTTCATCTAGTTACTTCACTTGATGGCATGCTCACCTCTGAGCCATAATGTTGGTTGTTAAAGAACAGCTAGGAATTTGAGTAATTCACCGATTCACTAGAGGACTGCTGAGCTGCTAGAATGGCATCTTACTGACAAGATGACAAACATAAGGCTGGTCTACTGATACAGAAAAATATAAACAACAAAATCAGAGCTTTTGATGAGTGGGACATTTGTTGTAGAATCTTGCTCATGAATTTTCCTTCAGCCAATGCCACTGCAGTCTTCTGCTTTCTTTTTGATTAGATTAGATTCCCTACAGTGTGGAAACAGGCCCTTTGGCCCAACCAGTCCACACCGACCCTCCGAAGAGTAACCCACTCAGATCCATTTCCCTCTGACTGATGCAACTAGCACCATGGGCAATTTAGCATGGCTAATTCACCTGACCTGCACATCTTTGGACTGTGGGAGGAAGCCCACGCAGATCCGGGGAGAATGTGCAAACTCCACACAGATAGTCGCCTGAGGCTGGAATCGAACCTGGGATGCTGGTGCTGTAAAGCAGCAGTGCTAACCACTGAGCCACTGTGCATTTGCATCTACATGTTATTTGCATGTATATGTTATTTATAGGATTTGCAACCATTAAAATAAAATTGCTGTGGCTGATGATGCTGTCCAGCCCTATGATACCCATTGGCCACATAAAGCTGTTTGTCACAATATGTACACAGGTAATTAATCCTCGAAGGCCCCCACCCTATCAAGTACACTTCACCTTAATTGACAACCACCTGATGACGGAGCAGCACTCCAAAAGCTAGTGCTTCCAATTAAACCTGTTGGACAATAACCTGGTGTTGTGTGATTTTTAACTTTATACAATTAACGCTGTAATAGAGTTATAGTCATAGAAATCTGTGGCACAGAAAAAGTTCCTTTGGTTAGTTGAGTCTGCACCGGTCAAAAATAACTACCTAATTAGTATAATTCAATATAGGTAGTGTTAGCTGCAACTTTAACCCCCTCTTCTGTGTGCCAGTCCGTGGAATTGCACTGATGCCGATGGCTGTACTCCTCCAATTCATGCTATGAATATTGGTATAATCTTTATATTGCCACTTTAAAAGCATCCAAAGCTAATGGAAAGCTGTATTTGCACAAGAAGTCATCTATTTACAAACATTTGTTAAAAGCCCATGAAACACTAGCTGTAATCAGTGATTTTTTTATTTGCCCGAGTTATTAACAACATTAATGACTGAAATGAAGTGTGCATCTTCCCATACTCCATTTCACTGGTCAGTGTTATGAATCCCATAAACATAGTGGGGTCATTAATTTGAAGCAAAATAAAATATAATTTACAAATAGCTTGTTAACACCTCTGAAAGAGAGTGTGGTAAAAACAATGTCTGCAGATGCTGGAAACCAGATTCTGGATTAGAGGTACTGGAAAAGCACAGCAGTTCAGGCAGCATCCGAAGAGCAGTAAAATCGACGTTTCGGGCAAAATCCCTTCATCAGGTATTCCTGATGAAGGGTTTTTACCCGAAACATCGATTTTACTGCTCCTCGGATGCTGCCTGAACTGCTGTGCTTTTCCAGTACCTCTAATCCAAAGATGACAGTGTATCATGCCTACTTGCAGTCATTAAAACTCTGATTTTGGCACTTAGATTTCTCATCAATATCCAAACCCAGTTCCATTAAACCCAGAAGTGATTGTTTTGGAATCAGGTTTTTATTGAGACCAGAATCTCATTAATTTCCTGCTCCCTTCATTTCCATTTCAATGATTTATACAGGTAATCTTATCCTCTCATTTCCTTCCTTTCTCAGTAACATATTATTAGAAATTCATCCATGTTGAAGATGAGTGCAAAATGAAAAAGGATATAAAATGCACATTCTTTCACAAATATGAACTGCATGCTTTTGTTTGACATGGTATTGCTTTCTGTACAATCTTTATAAAACAATCATTGTGAATATAATAGTGACGTACAGATATTATCACTGAACTTGGTGACCAGAAAGATTTGAGCATTCATACTTGCTCTAAAATGCTCAGAACAAAGCAGGCATCAATGGGCATAAAATAGTTTAATTCGGAATGAGTCCTGATTGCAGATGATCATGCTGGAGCATTCAAACTTTCAAAATTGATCAGAGCTTGTTAAATTTGACAAGTAGGCATAAGAATCTTCCTACAGGTTATGATACAAACAATAATAAACAAATCTTTCTGCATATTTCATTACTTTTCTTCACAACTCCCCTCACTCCTTCCATTTCAACTGGCCTGCTATCCTTCATTCAAATCATTCCTAAGTGTCTGTGTGCCTACTCGCCAGGGTGATCTCTGTTCAAGATGCCAGGAAGGCTCTGCCAGAGGAGTAGGAGTAGGGAAATAATAAATAGTGAACAATGAAAAATGTGAAAGCTTTAGAGGCTTTAGAAAATTCACCAGGATGCTGCCTGGACTGGGGGGCATGTCTCATGAAGAAAGGTTGAGGGAGCTAGGGTTTTTCTCATTGGCACAAAAGGGTTAAGAGGTGACTTAATAGAAATGTACAAGATGATGTGAGACATAGATAGAGTGGTTTGCTAGAGACTTTTTCCCAGGGCAGAAATGGCTATCACATGGGGGCATAATTTTAAGGTGATTAGGGGAAGGTTTAGGGCGATGTCAGAGGTAGGTTCTTTACACAGAGAGCGGTGGGTGTGTGGAACACACTACCAGCAGTGGTAGTAGAGTCAGATACATTGGGGACATTTAAACAACTCTGGGTTAGGTTCATGAATGATCGTAAAATGTAAGGTATGTAGGTTGTAATGGAAAATTACCAAATTTACTGTGAAATCTGAATGACAATGCCTTTCTAAATTTAATGCTGTGCTGAGTTTTGTAAACAATACTTTGCTGAGCTCTGCAGCCAGGAGACAGCTTGGCTTTGTTTGAATTCAACTTGTCCTTGCGACAGTCCACGACCAGGGGATGAGAAAATAAACCCAGTCTTTGCCCTTGAGAGCGTGATAAGAATGGTATAAGAAGAGTATCTGAATTATGCTCAAGTGCCCCTTACATGAGGCCTCTGGCTGAATGAAATAAGTCAATTCTGCAAAATTTGAATAAAGCTTCTTTCTTTGCTTTTGCTGATGGTTGGGTCGAGTTGATTTAATTTCCACGACAAGGTTAGTTTATTCTTACTGTAGGATAAAAGGTCGGCACAACATCAAGAACTGAAGGGCCTGTATTATTCTATGTAAATATGGGAACATGAGAGAATTAAGACTGCAGTTGAATTAAATTTAAAAACATTTAATGAAAAATGAGAACCACCAACTTACCAATTCACCAGGCTCATCTGATGCCATTTTACAAACACACAACTCCCAACACCTAGAAGAACAAAAGCAGATACAGGGAAACACTACTCTCCAAACCCCACACCATCTTAACTTGTAACTATATCATCACTCCTGTTTCTGGGTCAAAGTCTTAGAACTCCCCATTTAACAGTTCTCAGCTCCTTGGCACTGTTCTCAAGACCTGACCACTGAAATCCTGGAGCTGAAGAAGCAATGGCCTCCAGGATGACAAAGAAGACCAGCACGAACCTGCAACTTACATATGCAACAATGAAGAGCCCAACAGATTGCTGATGGGAATCACCATAATCCAGGACAGAGTCCTGTCCAGAAACCAGGCTGTACTACTGTCAAAAAAAAAAGACATTCCAGAGAGGTTCACAACTAAAGGGGTAAATGAGGAAAAGGTAAAAATATATGGTTATTAGAAAATTGTTTAAAGAAAAACAGTACTACGAAGTGAATATCTCACAATCTTCACCTGAACCTTAAAATTCTCCACCAGTGTCACTCTCCTGCAGCGCTGTGAGTTGAGACAACTCAAAATTCAGACTAGCCCATTCAGATATCCCAATGCATATTGCACTGGGACTGTCTATCTCACCCAGCTCCCTTGAGGAAGTCTCACCCCTGCCCCACGTTTTGTTGACTTCCAAATCTAGCTTCTCAAGACTGGGCATCCATGAGGTGCTGTGGGCAATCAACAGCAGCACAATTGTACTCCAGCACAATCTATAACCTCATAGCCTAGCATATCTCCCACTCAACCATCGCCATCAAGCTAGGGGATCAACCCTGTTTCAATGGAGAGTGCAGGAGGGCATGCTAGGACCAGCACCAGACATACCTAAAAATGAGGTGTCAACCTGGTGAAGCAACCAACTTGACTACTTGCATGCCAAATAGCATAAGCAGCAAGTGATTGACAGAACTAAGCAATCCACAACCATAAGACCAGAACTAAGCTCTGCAATCCTGCCACATCCAGTTGTGAATGGTGGTGGATGATGAAATAACTCATTAGAGGAAGAAGCTCCACAAATATCTCCATTCTCCATGATGGAAGAGCTCAGCACATCATGCAAAAGATAAGGCTGAAGTTTTCGCAGCAATCTTCAGCCAGAAGTGCTGAATGGATGATCCATCTCAGCCTCCTTGCGTGGTCCTCAGCATTACAGCTACCAATCTTCAACCAATTCAATTCACTCTAAGTGATATGAAGAAATTAGATACAGCAAGTAGTGAGGAGGGCTGTTGTCGGCTGCAAAGGGACTTAGATATGATGCAGAGCTGGGCTGAGGAGTGGCAGATGGAGTTCAACCCTGTCAAGTGTGAGGTTGTCCATTTTGGAAGGACAAATAAGAATGCAGAATACAGGGTTAACAGTAGGGTTCTTAGTAAGGTGGAGGAGAAGAAGGATCTTGGCATCTATGTTCATAACTCTTTGAAAGTTGGCACTCAGGTGGATAGAGCTTGTTAGAAGGCCTATGGTGCATTAGTGTTCATTAGCAGAGGGATTGAATTCAAGAGTCGTGAGGCGATGTTGCAGCTGTACAGGACCTTGGTAAGGCCACATTTGGAGTACTGTGTGCAGTTCTGGTTGCTTCACTTTAGGAAAGATGTGGAAGCTTTGGAGAGGGTGCAGAGGAGATTTACCTGCATGTTGCTTGGAATGGAGAATAGGTCGTACAACGATAGGTTGAGAGTGCTAGGCCTTTTCTCATTGGAACGGCGAAGGATGAGGGGAGATTTGATAGAGGTTTATAAGATGATCAGGGGAATAGATAGAGTAGACAGTCAGAGACTTTTTTCCCGGATACAACAGAGTGTAACAAGGGGACATAAATTTAAGGTGAAGGGTGGAAGGTAGAGGGGGGATGTCAGGGGTAGGTTCTTTACCCAGAGAGTGGTGGGGGCATGGAATGCGCTGCCTGTGGGAGTGGCAGAGTCAGAATCATTGGTGACCTTTGAGCAGCAATTGGATAGGTACATGGATAAGTGTTTAAGCTAGGACAAATGTTCAGCACAACATCGTGGGCCGAAGGGCCTGTTATGTGCTGTATTGTTCTATGTTCTATGTTCTATGTTCTAGCAAAGACTATGGGCCCTGACCACATTCCGGCAACAGTACTGAAGATTTGTGCTCCAGAACTTGCTGCTTCCCTAGCAAGTTGTTCCAGTACAGTTACAACTCTGACATCTACCCGCCAATGTGGAAAAGTATGTCCTGTACGTAAAAAGCAAGATAAATCTAACCCGGCCAAATGCCGCCCCATCAGTCTACACTCGATCGTCAGTGAAGTGATGGAAGGTGTCATCAACAGTGCGATCGAACAGCAATTACGCACTAATCCTTTGTTTAGGTTCTGCCAGGGCTACTCAGTTCCTAACCTCATTACAGCCTTGGTTCAAACTTGGAAAAAAGAGCTGAATTACAGAGGTAAGGTGAGAGTGATAGCCCTTGACATCAAGGCTGCATTCGACCGAGTGTGGCATCAAGAATCCCTAGCAAAACTGAAATCAATAGGTATCGGGGAGAAATGCTCAATTGGCTAGAGTCATACCTGACACATAGGAAGATGGTTGTGATTATTGGAGGTCAGTCATCTCTGCAGAGATGGCCCAACCATCTCCAACTGCTTCATCAATAATCTTCCCTCCATCATCAGGTCAGAAGTGGGGATGTTAGCCAATGATTGTACAATGTTCAGCACCATTTGTGACTCATCAGATACTGAAGCAGTCCATGTCCAAATGCAACAAGGTCTGGACAATATCCAGGCTTGGGCTGACAAGCGGCAAGTAACATTTGTGCCACACAAATATCAGACTATGACCATCACCAACAAGAGATAATCTAACCATTGCCCCTTGACATTCAATGGTGTTACCATCATTGAATGCCCCACTATCAACATCCTGGAAGTTATCATTGATTAGAAACTTCGCTGAACTCACCACATTAATACAGTAGCTACAAGAGCAAGTCAGAGGCTAGGAATACAGTGGTAAATAACTCACCTCTTCACTCCCAAAAGCCTGTCTACCATCTACAAGGCACAAGACAGGAGTGTGATAAAATACTCTTCACTTGCCCCCGCAACATTCAAGAAGCTTACAACCATCCAGAACAAAGCAGCATCTCATCCACAACCATCCACTCCCTCCACCACCGACATTCAGTATCAATAGTGTTGGTAACACCAGCCCTTCAAGCTGATGAATCTGTGCTCCTCCATTTTGAACACGATTTGGAGGGTGCATTCAGGGTCTGTGTGTATAGTATGTATTCTGAATGGGCTCATGAATGTCCATCACCAGGAGTGGCTCAGTAAAACAAATTGAGTTCATCCATTTGCTAAGGACATAGTTGCTTGACTGGGTGCTTGTGGCTGGCAGTGAGGGAACTAATATGGAAGAAAACCTTACTTGACCTTATCCTCATGGAAGCGAAAGTGAGGACTCATCGACTTACCTGTAACAACATGACAATGTTGGCAAGTGTGTGCACTGCATAAAGTATCATCTTCGCACTTTTTTCTATTTACTTGCACGATGCGAGCATCGATGGCTGGCCAGCATTTATTACCCTTCCGACAGCCCTTGGGAAAGTGGTAGTGAGCTGCCAATCTATATTGAAGATGTCTTCCATCATGTTATGTGGCACTGTCAGTATGCACATGAGAGAAACTATGAACAGATCCAGCAACTAACAACTGACCATCCACGATGTGCTGTGGGCTGTCAGCAACTGTAGAGATGCACTAAACCATAACCAACATGACTCACCATACCTCCTGCTATAGTATAACCATTAAGAGAGGGGATTATACAAACATAGAATTGAAACAAAGAGCTGTGGATGCTGGCTAAATAAAACAAAAACTGAAATTGTTGACAAAGATTAGCAGATCTAGCAGCATTTGTGGAAAGAAAGCAGAGTTAACTTTTTGAGTCCACTGACTCTTCATCTCTCCTCATGAAGAGTCCCTGGACTGAAAATGTTAACACCTACTTTCTTTCTACATGGTTTGAGGTCTATGCAGTATTACATATGATGGCTGAAGCAACGTTTTCTCCAATTATTGTTATCTAGCAGAAAGAACTGAAGCTGCTTAATCTGTGTGTAATTTAAAGCACTTCTGTTTTCCTCTATTAGGATAACAAACCTTCAACAGCTTCCAATTAGTCCTAGGATCACAAAGGAAAGGCACTTCCACACCATTGATACCTAAAACCTGTGAAATTGACTACCATAAAAAGCAGTCAAAGCCACAAATTTGAATTATTTCAAAACAATTAGATTTAACACTTGGGGCTGAAAGGATCAAAGGATATGCGGGAGAAACAGGAACATGTTATTGAGTTGGATGATCAGCCATGATCATAGTGAATGGTGGATCTGGCTCAAGGGCTAAATGGCCTATTCCTGCCCATATGTTTCTATTTTCTATTATATGGATTTTGATATACTTTGAAAACTTCTCATTTTATTTATTCTGTACTAGCTTCTTATTGTGACACAGAAGCATCCTCCCTGCAAAAGCAGTACTCACCTTCCTTGGCAGGACACTTCTTATCCATGCAGTCAATTCTACTATAATGGGATAGTTCCATTCTCATGCAACCCCATTGTAATAGCAGCGCCATTTAAAATAATGGGGCCGGAATCGCCTTGTAACCAATACACGTTTTAAAAGTTTGCACTATAGAAAGTGTCCCCAGTTCATAAACCATGTTATAGCAAATTTGCATTAACAAAGAGCTGTGGAACAATCTGTATTTCTTTTCTGCTACATCCATATGTTAACTACGTGGTTACACACTTTCCTACATTCTCTGTTTTTATCCGGTCACCTTTTTGCTTTTAGGCGTAACATTCTCCATTAAGTCAGTCACTTTCAGAATTCAGTTCTCCAGGTCAACCTGAATCATTCAATGGATTTTGCTTCCCCACTTTAATTGATCCACTCAATTGAATTACCTTTGTTAATACTAAAGTCAGCCTTCAATTGCAAAGTGCCAAACATTTCATCCAAAATTCTGACAATAATTCTGTCTCTGATTAGATTTTTTTAAGCTGCCATAATCTTATCCTCTGCATGTCTGTACAGATCAATGATAAAAGTATCAATTCTTACCCCCTGTTGCTGGACATGCATTTTTTTCTTACAGGTTGAAATTGGCATTGAGTGTTTTTATTAATTCCTACATAAAGTGCTCTTTTTAGATTCTATGTCTAGCTAGGGTATTAAGTGCATACCAGCATTGCATACAATAATGTACAGATCAACCTATTGTTCACCCTTGCAATGAGGGTGGATGCAATGTCTTTCCTTGTAAAAGCTTCAGCCAATTCAGTCATGCTGCTCAAAGCTTTCTGGTAGTAGCAGAGACTTTTTCAGATGCTACTTTCACTTGCTGCCACCTTTTTTTTATTCATTCACAGGATGAGGACATTGCTGTCTAGGTTTATAATGCCTAGAGGGCAGTTCAGGGTCAACCATATTGTTGTGCATCTGAAGTCACATGTCGGCCAGACCAGGTAAAGGTGGCAGTTTTCTTCTCTAAGGAACCTGATGGACCAAATGGTTTCCTTCCCCTGTGGCATTAGTGTTCCACATCATAGAATCCCTACTGTGCAGAAGGAAACCATTTAGTTCATCAAGTCTGCACTGATCCTCTGAAGAGCATCCACCCATACCCAGCCCCCTAAACACGCAGTTACTATGGAATCAAATGCTGATGTTGTGAGGCCATGGTGCTAACCACGAGATACCATGCTGGGTTTTTCCTGACAATCACAATGCTTTCATGATCATCATTAAACTCTTAATTCTAGATTTTTAAAATTGAATTCAAATTCAACCATCTACTGTAAGAGGATTGGAAGCCAGGTACCCAGAACATCACCTGGGTCTGTAAATTAACAGTATCAAAAAGTGTGGTGCTAGAAAAGTATAGCCAGTCAGGCAGCATCGAAAGAGCAGGAGAGTCGATGTTTCAAGCATAAGCTTTTCATCAGGAATTCCTGATGAAGAGCTTATGCTCGATATGTCAACTCTCCTGCTCCTCAGATGCTGCTTGACTGGCTGTGCTTTTCCAGCACCAAACTTTTTAACTCTGATCTTCAGCATCTGCAGTCCTCACTTTCTCCCTCTGTAGATTAACAATCCAGTGATAATGCTGCAAGGTCATGCAAGGTTTTTGGCTTTGTGTTGCTGAAGGATATTTACCACACCTGCTGAGGTAATGAAAACTTTAATTAAGAAACATCTTACGTTGTGTCATTTTGCCATGAGGTTACACAAGACAGAATGACTATGTTGCATTGCATCACTCCCTACTATGATGTAAACTGCATCATTAACATAAAAGAATCTCAGATTAGCCTTTTGTGTTTCAAATATAACTTCCTTTCTTTTGGACTATCTGCTACAATCTGTAAAGCCTAATATTCCTTATGCCTGACTAACCATGCTCTCAATTTACCCTTCCACTTTCGATGACTATACAGAGGAAACTCAATTATCCAAATACCAATTATCCGAAAATCAGATTATCTGAAGGAGATCTCGAGGTCCCAATAGAAACATTGCATCAAACATTGTTTCTAGCAGCAGTGATCATGTCTTTTGTTTACAGTGATTAAACAGGCACCGTCTCCAAATGACTGACCTCCCGCCCTCTCTCTTTCCCCAACACTTTCTTTGAAGATCTACACAGGAGTGTACCCTAACCTCCCCCCCCCGACTCCTGCTTCCCAGAAATAATCTCTCCAACATTGTCCTGTACAGAGCAAGCATGGAACCTGTCAAAAGTTTGCAGTAAGAAGGTGTGTATGTGTGTGCGCACGCCTGTGCTCTATTTGGAGATTTACCCCACAGAGGCAGCTGCAGCAGCAGCAGTCTTGTTGTTGGTTTGCAGTCTGGCTACCCTGGAGAGGTGCCAGGGGTGGACGGGAAGGGGGGGTGTGGCCATGGGCTTGTGTGCTTTGTGCTGGCAGAAGGGCGCAGGATTTGATGGGGCAGGGTTTGGACCAGGTTGGGAGCGGGGTTGGACGGGGTTGGTGGGGGGAGGGGGGGGCAGGTTTCGACCGGGTTGGGAGCGGGTTGGACGGGGTTGGGGGGTGGGTTTGGACTGGGTTAGGAGCAGGATTGGACGGGGTTGGGGTTAGACCGGGCTGGGGGCGGTATTGGACAGGGTTGGGGGGTGTGAGATTGGACTGGGTTGGGGGCTGTGTTGGAGGGTTTGGGGGGGTGGGGCTGGACGGGGTGGTGACGAGCGGGGTGCGGGGTTGTAGGCGGGGTCTCATGCGCTTTGTGCTGCTGCAGTTTCCTGAATAGGTAGCAGACTTTAAAACTCTGAGTCCCAGAGGAAATGCATTTAATCGATTTTCCAAATAATCGATTATCCGAACGAAATAGATTTTTTTTTTAGATTACATTACAGTGTGGAAACAGGCCCTTCGGCCCAACAAGTCCACACTGACCCGCCGAAGCGCAACCCACCCATTCCTCAATGTTTACCCCTTTACCTAACACTACGGGCAATTTAGCATGGCCAATTCACCTGACCTGCACATCTTTGGACTGTGGGAGGAAACCGCAGCACCCGGAGGAAACCCACGCAGACACGGGGAGAATGTGCAAACTCCACACAGTCAGTCGCCTGAGGCGGGAATTGAACCCGGGTCTCCGGCGCTGTGAGGCAGCAGTGCTAACCACTGTGCCACCGTGCCACCCATAATAGTGCCCACCCATCTCATTCAGATAATCAAGTTTGCACTGTACACATATGTCCAGATCCCTACGTTTCTGCCAACTCCTTTAGAATTGTAAACGTTCTTTAAAATCGCATGTCCTCCTTCCTCCCACCAAAATGCATCAGTACTTCCATCTGCATTAAATTCCATACGTTAAGTATCTAGCCACTCCACCAGCCTGCCTATGCCCTTTTGAAGTTTATGACCATCCTCACAATTCACAATACTTTCAACCTTCATGCATTCTCCACATTTTGAAATTGTGAACTTTAACTGGGATCATGGAAAGTATTAATCCTCCAAGCCCTCCGTTTTTTCCTCTCCAGACGTCCTCAACAGTACCCTTCCACCGACACTCTTATTCGTTTGGCCGAACTGGTCCTCACCCTTAACAATTTCTCCTTTGAATCCTCCCACTTCCTCCAGACCAAAGGGGTAGCCATGGGCACACGTATGGGCCCCAGCTATGCCTGTCTCTTTGTTGGCTACGTAGAACAGTTGATCTTCCATAATTACACCGGCAACACTCCCCACCTCTTCCTCTGCTACATTGATGATTGCATTGGCGCCACCTCGTGCTCCCGCGAGGAGGTTGAGCAATTCATCAACTTCACCAACACATTCCACCCTGACCTTAAATTTAGCTGGACCATCTCTGACACCTCCCTCCCCTTCCTGGACCTCTCCATCTCCATTAGTGACGACCGACTTGACACTGACAATTTTTACAAACCCACCGACTCCCACAGCTACCTGGATTACACCTCTTCCCACCCTATCTCTTGCAAAAATGCCATCCCGTATTCCCAATTCCTCCGCCTCCGCCGTATCTGCTCCCAGGAGGACCAGTTCCACCATAGAACACACCAGATGGCCTCCTTCTTTAGAGACCACAATTTCCCTTCCCACGTGGTTAAAGATGCCCTCCAACGCATCTCGTCCACATCCCGCACCTCCGCCCTCAGACCCCACCCCTCCAACCGTAACAAGGACAGAACGCCCCTGGTGCTCACCTTCCACCCTACCAACCTTCGCATAAACCAAATCATCCGCTGACATTTCCGCCACCTCCAAAAAGACCCCACCACCAGGGATATATTTCCCTCCCCACCCCTTTCCGCCTTCCGCAAAGACCGTTCCCTCCATGACTACCTGGTCAGGTTCCTTCCCCCCTACGACCCACCCTCCCATCTTGGCACTTTCCCCTGCCACCGCAGGAACTGTAAAACCTGTGCCTTCCACATCCATCAAAGATTTACCTGCACATCCACTAATATCATTTATTGTATCCGTTGCTCCCGAGATGGTCTCCTCTACATTGGGGAGACTGGGCGCCTCCTAGCAGAGCGCTTTAAGGAACATCTCTGAGACACCCGCACCAATCAACCAAACCGCCCCGTGGCCCAACATTTCAACTTCACCTCCCACTCTGCCGAGGATATGGAGGTCCTGGGCCTCCTTCACCACCGCTCCCTCACCACCAGACGCCTCATCTTCCGCCTCGGAACACTTCAACCGCAGGGCATCAATGTGGACTTCAACAGCTTCCTCATTTCCCCTTCGCCCACCTCATCCTAGTTTCAAACTTCCAGCCCGCACTGTCCCCTTGACCCGTCCGGACTTGTCCGACCTGCTTAGCTCCTTTTCCACCTATCCACTCCACCCTCTCCTCCCTGACCTATCACCTTCATCTCCTCCCCCACTCACCTATTGTACTCTATCCTACTTTCTCCCCACCCCCACCCTCCTCTAGCTTATCTCTCCATGCTTAAGGCTCTCTGCCTTTATTCCTGATGAAGGGCTTTTGCCCGAAACGTCGATTTTGCTGCTCGTCGGATGCTGCCTGAATTGCTGTGCTCTTCCAGCACCACTGATCCAGAATCTGGTTTCCAGCATCTGCAGTCATTGTTTTTACCACCTTAATCCTTATACACGTTAGCTATCTATTATCTGTACAACCAAAAACTGACAGGATCTTAAAAAGTTGAAGGTCGTTTGAAAGTCAACCTAAATAGGCCTATGGACATGCAGAGTTCTAGCCCTTCTGAGAAAAAAAGTTCACTTGGCCTGACCGAATCTTAGAGCACAATTGTACTTTGTGAAGGCCTAAACTCACCGTGTTTATGCCTTTGGGGATTGGTGTGGTTAGTCTGTTTAAGTTAAGCAAAGTTATTTTCTTTTCCAAAAGGGCCAGAATGTACTATAGTGACCTAAAAACTGAAAATAACATTTATCCAAAAGTCTGTTAGTCCTGAGGTTTTTGAATAAAGGATTTCCAACCTGTGCCAAACTCTTTGGAACCCCACTATAACCATTGTGGTAACACTGCGACTTGGTATTGTGTATATACATTATACTTTGGTGATTATAGATGTATTGCTTGCTGCTAAATGTAAGGACAACATCTGATGCAGACCAAACCTTTTAGTAGATTGTATGAATCTGTTTAAACAAACTTTCTTTTTCAGTCCAGTGTGCTTCTGACCATGTGCTAACTTCTGGGTTATGAATAGAGATCTCAGTTCTCCAAGCCATATGCACATAATTTCTTATGAATGCCCGCAATTCAATAGATGAAAAATGGGGCTCCGAAACAGAAGTAGGCCATTTGGCCCAGTGCCAGCTCCTCCATTTGATAACATCATGACTCAGCTGGTCTCATCTCCACCTTCCTTTCTGCAACCTCATCACCATCAACTCCCTTGTGGATCAAAAAGTTTTCGAATTCAGCCTTGAATACATTCAATGATCTAGCCTCCACTACCTCTGTGGAACAAACCTCCCCTGGTTAAAAGCCCTTGGAGAGAAATACTTAAACTCTACTCAATTCGGACTTAAAACAGAGAGCTCTTATTAAAGTATATCCATAGTTCTCATGTCTCCCACAAGGTCAAACAGTCTCTTAGCTTAACCCAACCTCAGCCCCTCTAAACTCTAATGGAAATAATCTCAACCTGACAAACATTTCTTCATAAGATAAAACTTTCATTCCAAGGTACTTCAAATCAATCTTCATGAAATATCATTATTTTCAAATGGTAGGTTATCCTACCGGCAGCAGTTCTATGTGATATGATAAGCCAATTGAAATTATTATAAAAATGCATATCTGCAAGAAACACAGAGAGGATCTTGATGAGCAGATAAAAAACATAGCTGAAAAAACACAACTGCTGGACTGTTCCATCAGGATTTAGAGGAAAGTTAAAGCTTAAGTCCTCATAAACAGTATTCTCAGGAATACACTCAGTGTCATTTGTTATTATTAAAAGAATTGTAAGGTAAAGCAGGTTAATGCATGCCAGAGAAATAGAAACATGGAAAAGAGAAGCAGGAATAAACCACTTGGCCTTTTGGCCACTGCTCCATCACTAAATATGATAATGGGTGATCATCTAAATTAGTTAAAAATCACTCAACACCAGGTTATAGGTTCTGCTCCATAACTAGCTGGTGAAGGAGCAATGCTCCAAAGGCTAGTGCTTCCAAATAAACCTGTTGGACTGTAACCTGGTATTGTGTGCTTTTTAACTTTGTTCCCGCAGTCCAACACAGGCTCCTCCACACCATCTAAATTAGTTCTCTATTTCCACTTTCTCCCCATACCCTTTGACCTCATTAGCCCTCAGAATTGTATCTAACTTCTTCTTGAAAACATTCAATGTTTTGGCTTCAACTACTTTCTGTGACAGAAAATTCCATCGGCTCACCGCTGTCTGGGAAGAGAAATTTGTCCTCACCTCAGCGCAAAATGGTCTACCCTGTATCCTTAAACTGTGGCCGTTATTTCTGGACTCCCCAGTTATCGGGAATATCCTTCCTATGTTTACCCAATCAAATCATAAAACACAGAACATAGAACAGTACAGCACAGTACAGGCCCTTTGGCCCTTGGTGCTGTGCCGACCTTTTATCCTACACTAAGATCAAACTAACCTACATACCCTACATTTTACTGTCATCCATGTGCCTACCCAAGAGTCACTTAAATGTCCCTAACATATCTGACTCTACTACCATTGCTGGCAGTTCATTACATGGAACCACCACTCTCTGTGTAAAGAACCTACATCTGACATCTCTCCTAAACCGTCCTCCAATCACTTTAAAATTATGCCTCCTCATGATAGCCATTTCCACCCAGAGAAAAAGTCTCTGGCTATCCATTCTATATATATGTCTCACATCATCTTGACTACCTCTATCAAGTCACCTCTTATCCTTTGTTGCTCCAATGATGAAAGTCCTAGCTCCTTTAACCTTTCTTCATAGGTCAGACCCTCCAGTCCAGGCAGCATTCTGGTAAATCTCCTCTGCATCCTCTCTAAAGCTTCCATATTCTTCCTACAATGAGGCAACCAGAACCGAACACAATATTCCAAGTGTGGTCTAACCAGAGTTTTCTCGAGCTGCAGCATAACCTCGTGTCTTTTAAATTCAATCCCCCAGCTAATGAAAGCTAATATATCATGCACCTTCTTAACTTGGGTGGCAACTTTGAGGGACCGATGGATGTGGACCCCAAGAACCCTCTGTTCCTCTACACTGCCATAAAATCCTGCCTTTAATCCTGTAATCTGGTCAAATTCCACCTTCCAAAATGAATCACTTCACACTTTTCCAGGTTGAACTCCATCTGCTACTTCTTAGCCCAGTTCTGCATCCTGTCAATGTCCCACTGGAACCTAGAACAGCCCTCCACACTATCCACAATGTCCAAACAATTGTGTCATTGGCAAACTTACACTTCGTCATTCAAGTCATTTATAAAAATCACAAAGAGCAGAAGTCCTAGAACAGGTCCTTGCAGAGTACCACTTGTCACCGAGCTCCAGGCTGAATACTTTCCATGTAGTACCACCCTCTGTCTTCTATGGGCCAGCCAATTCTGTATCCAGAGAGATAGGTTTCTCTGTATCCCATGCCTCCTTACTTTCTGAATGAGTGTACCATAGGGAACCTTATCAAACGCCTTGCTAAAATCCATATACAGCACATCCACTGCTCTACTTTCATCAAAATGCTTTGTCACATCCTCAAAGAATTCAATAAGGCTTGTGTGGCATAACCTGCCCTTCACAAAGCCATGCTGACTATCTCTAATCAAGCTAAGCTTTTCCAAATAGTCATAAATCCTGCTTCTCAGAATCCTCTCCAATAATTTGCCCACCACTGATGTAAGACTGACTGGTCTGTAATTTCCAAGATTATCCCTATTCACTTCCTTGAATAAGGGAATAACATTTGCTACCCTCCAATCATCTGGTATTAGTCCGGTGGACAGTGAGAATGAAAGATCATCACCGAAGGCGCAACAATCTCAATCCTCGCTTCCTGTAATAACCTTGGATATATCATGTCTGGCCCGGGCAACTTATCTATCCTCGTGTTTTCAAAATTTCCAGCACATCCATTTTCAGAACATCAACCTCTTGGAGTGCATCAGCCTGTTTCACAACAAGGTCCCTCTCACTAGTGAATACTGAAGTGAAGTATTCTTTAAGGACTTCCCTTACCTCCTCTGACTCCAGGCACAAGTTCTCTCCATTATTCCTGATCAGCCTTACACTCATTCTAGCCATTCTCTTGTTCCTCACATAAGTATAGAATGCCTTGGGATTTTCCTTAATCCTACCTGCCAAGGCTTTTTCATTCCCCTTCTAGCTCTCCTAAGTCCATTCTTCAGTTCCTTCCTGGCTACCTTGTAAACCTCTAGAGCCCTGTCTAATCCTTGCTTCCTCAACCTTAAGTAATCTTTCTTTTTCACTTGTCTACATGTTCCACATCTCTTGTCACCCAAAGTTCCTTCACCCTACCATTCCTTCCTTTTCTCAGTGGGACAAACCTATCCAGTACTTGCAGGTAGTGCTCCCTAAATAACCTCCACATTTCGGTCATGCATTTCCCTGAGAATATCCGTTCCAATTTATGTTCCACAGCTCCTGCCTAATAGCATTGTAATTCCCCTCCGCCAATTAAATACTTTCCCATATCGTTGCTCCTATCCCTCTCTCTGACTATAGTAAAGGTTACTATCATCAAAATGCTCTCGCACTGAGATATTTGACATCTGACCTGGTTCGTTGCCAAACACCAAATCGAATATGGCCTCCACTCTCATTGGCCTATCTACATATTGAGTCAGGAATCCTTCCTGGACACACCTGACAAAATCAGCTCCATCCAAGCTATTTGGGAAATTGAAGTCACCCATGACAATAATCCTATTTCTTCTGCATCTTTTCAAAATCTGCCTCCAAATCTGCTTCTCCATGTCTATGTTGCTATTGGGGGGTTCGGTAGAAAACTTCCAATAAAGTGTCTGCTTCTTTTTTTGTTTCTGACTTCCACCCATAATGACTCAGTAGCCAAACCATCCTTGATGACGTCCCTTTCTGTGGTTGTGATACTATCTCTGATCAGCAATGCTACTTCCCCTCATCTTTTACCTCCCTCCTTTTTCCTTTTCAAAAGGAAAATACAACAACCATTCCTGCCCCTGTGATATCCAAGAATCTGTAATGGCCACAACATCATAGTTCCAAGTATTGATTTATGCTCTAAGTTCATTACCCTTAATCCTGACACTTCTTGCATTAAAATACACAACATGTTTATTTGGAGGCACTAGTTTTAAAAGCGCTGCTTCTTCATCAGGTGATTGTGAAACAGAATCATACGATACAGAATTTATAGCAACAGGATTGCAGCGTCATTGGAATGTAATATTAAACAAATTTAGCTTGAGTCTTTCATCTGTTAGAGTGATCATATTAGTTTCGGTTCCTTCATATGTAAATCCCAGACCTTTTTTAAAGTTACATTCTCAAGATAGCTTTTAACAATAGATTCCATCTCAGCTCAGATAATGCATTGAAGGTGTAAAGTTAAAGTCTATCTGTGTCCCACTGTTCGGTAAGACTGATTCTACTTCTAAAGTGGGATTTACAGAATCTTACATGAATTTATGCAGTTTTTGAACAAAATAAAATGTTATTTTGCAAGTACAAATTCACCCCACAAACTTATATGTGTATGTGTGTGCAGGGGAGACCACAAGAATGTGTGCATGTGGGTGTTTGTGTGGGGGTGTGAGTGTCTGTGAGAGTGTGTGTATGTGTGTGAGTGTAATGGTATAGTTTGTCACAGGGTGCGTGTGTGGGGGTGTATGTGTAAGCATATGAGATAGGATGTGTGTGTGTGTGTAGTGCAATGGGGTCACCTGTGTGCGACATGAACCCATGGCCCAGGTAAGGTCGCATTACACATCAAGTCACAACCCACCATGAATGCAGCAAGCACTCATGTGACTTGGCCAAAGTTGTCTATCTCATTCGCTGCAGGCAAGGATACCCTGTGGCATGGTACATTGGTGAGACCGAGCAGATGCTGTAGCAATGGATGAATGGACATTGCACAACAATTACCAGCCAGGAGTGTTCCCTCCCAATCAGGGAACATTTCTGCAGTCTGGGACATTGGGCCTCGGACCTTCGGGTGACCATCCTCCAAGGCGGACGTCGGGACAGGCAACAATGCAAAGTGGCTGAGCAGAGGCTGATAGCCAAATTTGGTATCCATGGGGATGGCCTCAACTAGGACCTTGGGTTCATGTCACACTACAGGTGACCCTACTGCACTATACACACACACACACTCCTACAGACCCACATGGTCAGGCAGACCCTATCTCATACACAAGCTCTCTCTCCTATGTTCACACATACACCCCCACACTCACATCAACAGACACACTCTCTCACAGACCTATATCCCATTATATTCACATACGTACACACACTCTCTCACAGACACTCACCACCCCCCCCTCCCCTCTCACACACATCCACATGCATTCACTCACTCTATCTCCTCTGCACACACACACATATACATTTGGGAGTGAATTTGTACTTGCAGAATTACATTGTATTTCGCTCAAAAAACTGCATAAATCCATGTAAGATTCTGTAAATCCCACTTTAGAAATAGAATTAATCTCAACTAACATTGGGACACAGACAGACTTTAACTTCATACCTTCAATGCATTATCTGAGCTGAGATGGCATCTATTGTTAAAAGCTATCTTGAGAATGTAATATTAAAAAAGTTCTGGGATTTACTTTGAAGGAACCGAAACTAGCATGATCACTCTAACAGATGAAAGACTCAAGCTAAATTTGTTTAATATTATATTCAAATGACACTGCAATCCTGTTGCTATAAATTTTGTGTTGTACGGTTCTGCTCCACAACCACTTGATGAAGAAACAGCACTTTGAAAGCTAGTGCCTCCAAATAAACTTATTGGACTACAACCTGGTGTTGTGTGATTTTTAACTTTGTCCACACCAGTCCAACACCGGCACCTCCAAATCATGCATTAAAATAGACACACTTCAATCCATCACACATACTGCAACTTTGCCCTATCAACTGTCTATCCTTCCTCACAGGCTCTCTGCATGCTGTACATGCCTGTTCACCAGCTAGCCTATTCTCTGATTCATAGCTCCGTTTCCCATTCCACTGCCAAACTAGTTTAAACCCTCCCAAAGAGCTCTAGCAAACCTCCTGCCCAGGGATATTGTTACTCTTCCAGTTCAGATGCATTGTTGTTTGAATTTTATAGATTTTAACCAGAACACCCTCTCCAAATCTCCCTTCCCACTCTAATAAATGCAAATGAACGTAGTCCTAATACATCAAGTCTCTCTTCGTACATCAGTCCTGCTATCCCAGGAATCAGTCTGATAAACCATTATAGCACACCTTCCGTTGCCAGATAAGTACTCCAAAACTGCACTAAGTACTCCAGGTGATGTATCACCAATTCCTTATATTAATACAGCAAGATGTTCCTGCTCCTGTAAGAAGGTTAATATACGATTTGCCTTCTTCAGCACTTACATGCTTACTTTCTGCAACAGATGTACAAGGACACCCAGGGCTCATTGTACTTCCCCATTGTCACAATCGATTGCCATTCACAAAGTAATCTGCCTTCTTATTTTCGTTACTAAAGTAGATTACCTCACATTTGTCAATATTACACTTCATCTGCCAAGCATTTGCCCATTCATTCAAATGTTCCAAATCACACCAAGCATATGTGCATCTATCTCACAGTTCACCCTGCCAGCCAGTTTTATGACATCTGCAAACTTGGACATATTATATTTATTCCCCTCAAAGCTGGGGTACCAAGTACTGAACCTTGTGATAAGCCCCTAGTCAAAATTGTTGTCAAATGCTGGTCACCAGCCATATGATAGAGTGAAAGGATCCTTGGGGCATTGGGATCAATTTTGGGATGAAAAGGATATTTTCTATACGTGGGATATATCTCCTTGTAGGTAGGTAGGTTAACCACTGATATGCTGAAGGTTCTAAACTAATTTGGCTGGGGAAAAACACTGGTTTAAAATGTTAAAGTGGAGAAGCAAAATACAGAGAGAGGTCACAGAGAAAGATCACAGTAGAAGAAAGCATGGTATGAAGATAGGAGGTATTAAACTGAGGGCAGATGTGAGGCAGACAAATTATGTCTGACATGCATGTGCAAAAACACATTAAAGCATAATTATAAGATTGAAGATCTATAGATATAACTTACCCCATGGGTTACAATATAGTAAGAATACAGAGACTATTCTCAAAAAAATTGGAAGGATTGGGAATGTAATATTCTTAACTAATTTATTCAAGAAAGACAGAGAAGGAAAAATGTCAGGAATTACAGTATTAAACAAATTAGAGTACTGGAGAAGAATGATATCTTTGGTTTGAAATTGAGAAGCTATTTTGCTAGGCATTTCTATTGAGAGTCATAGAGTACAGCACAGAAACAGACCCTTCAGTCCAACTCATCCATGCCGACCAGATATCCCAACCCAATCTAGTCCCACCTGCTAGCACCCAGCCCATATCCCTCCAAACCCTTCCTACTCACATACCATCCATCTGCCTTTTAAATGTTGCAATTGTACTAGCCCCCACCACTTCCTCTGGCAGCTCATTCCACACACGCACCACACCTTCTGTATGAAAATGTTGCCCCTGAGGTCTCTTTTATACCTTTCTCCTCTCACCCTAAACTTATGCCCTCTAGCTCTGGACTCCCTGACCCCAGGAAAAAGACCTTGTATATTTACCCTATCCATGTCCCTCATGATTTTATATACCTCCATAAAGTTACCTCTCAGCCTCCGATGCTCCAGGGAAAACAGCCCCAGCCTGTTCAGCCTCTCCCTACAGCTCAAATACTCCAACCCTAACAAAATCCTTGTAAATCTTTTCTGAACCCTTTCAAGTTTCACAACATTCTTCTGACAGGAAGGAAAACAGAATTACACGCAATATTCCAACAGTGGCCTAACCAATGTCCTGTACGGCCGCAACATGACCTCCCAACTCCTGTATTCAATACTCTGACCAACAAAGGAAAGCATACCAAATGCCTTCTTCACTATCCTATCTACCTGCAACTCTACTTTCAAGGAGCTATGAACCTGTACTCCAAGGTCTCTTTGTTCAGCAACACTCCTTAAGACCTTACCATTAAGTATATAAGTCCTGCTAAAATTTGCTTTCCCAAAATGCAGCACCTCACATTCAGCTAAATTAAACTCCATCTGCCCCTCCTCAGCCCTTTGGCTCATCTGATCAAGATCCCATTGTAATCTGAGGTAACCTTCTTCGCTGTACACTACACCTCCAATTTGGGTGTTATTTGCAAACCTACTAACTATATCTCTTAAGGTCACATCTAAATCATATAAATAAATGACAAAAAGTAGTGGACCCAGGACCGATCCTTGTGGCACTCCACTGGTCACAGGCCTCTAATCTGAAAAATAACCCTCCACCACCATCCTCTGCCTTCTACCTTTGAGCCAGTTCTGTATCCAAATGGCTAGTTCTCCCTGTATTCCATGAGAACTAACCTTGCTAATCAGTCTCCCATGGGGAACCTTGTTGAACGCCTTACTGAAGTCTATATAGATCACGTCTACTGCTCTTCCCTCATCAATCCTCTTTGTTACTTCTTCAAAAAACTCAATTAAGTTTGTGAGACATGTTTTCCCACGCACAAAGCCATATTGATTATCCCTTATCAGTCCTTGCCTTTCCAAATACATGTACATCCTGTCCCTCAGGATTCCCTCCAACAACTTGCCCACACCGAGGTCAGGCTCACCGGTCTATAGTTCCCTGGCTTGTCTTTACCGCCCTTCTTAAACAGTGGCACCACGTTTGCCAACCTCCAGTCTTCCGGCACCTCACCTATGACTATCGATGATACAAATATCCCAGCAAGAGGCCCAGCAATCATTTCTCTAGCTTCCCACAGAGCTCTCGGGTACACCTGATCAGGTCCTGGGGATTTATCCACCTTTAACCATTTCAAGATATTCAGCACTTCCTCCTCTGTAATCTGGACACTTTGCAAGATGTCACCATTTATTTCCTGACAGTCTATATCTTCCATATCCTTTTCCACAGTAAATACTGATGCAAAATACTCGTTTAGTATCTCCCCCATCACCTGCAGTTCCACACAAAGGCTGCCTTGCTGATATTTGAGGGCCTTTTATTTTATTAATTTGTGTATGTAAGCACTTTTTGTCCATCCCTAAATGCTCCTGAACTGAGTTGTTGCCATTTCAAAGAGCAATTATGAGCCAACCCCTTACTGTGGGTTTCATGTCCATGCATCATGTTAATTAAAATGGTCTAATAATCGATCACTGGTCAGGGATGCTCCTTGAGATTTCAAAAAATGTGGCACTGGCAGGGTTTCAGCTCCTGGGCTCATTTGCTTCAGAATGGTCACTTCCTTCATTCATTCCTTTGCCTTTTTGTTTTCTTTCTTTTTCTTGGATCTTCTTCCTGTGGGCATTTGTGGAGAAGGTGGCATTGCAGAGGAAGGCAGACAGAGTGGGGCTCTTGGCGAGGTGACAACCTGGCCTAGCAGTGGAGCTAGGTACTTGTGGTTGTGTTAGGCCAAAAGCAACTTCTCCAGGTGTCAGGGAGGCAGTGGCTGAAGTGGTAACGGTGTGGTATGCCCAAAGCAGGGACTTCAGGCATTAACGTTAGGGGACTCCTGGTTGCAAGGTATGGATCCAGGGACCCAGCACTGGTGGCCTGTTGGTGAGGTGGATCCAGTGACAATGAGATGGTGCCTGAAGAGTGGTGACTGAAACCAAAAGAGAAAATGCTGGAAAATCTCAGCAGGTCTGGCAGCATCTGAAAGGAGAAAAAAGAGCTGACGTTTCAAGTCTAACTGACCCTTTGTCAAAGGGTCAGTTAGACTCGAAACGTCAGCTCTTTTTTCTCCTTACAGATGCTGCCAGACCTGCTGAGATTTTCCAGCATTTTCTCTTTTGGTTTCAGATTCCAGCATCCGCAGTAATTTGCTTTTATTTAGTGGTGACTGAAATATTGGTGGATCTGGCCCAAGTTGCAGTGCAAGTGTCATTGGTCAGCCATCTCAAGCTCAGGACACATGCCAGAGGCAGCAGAACAAAGATGGACACTCAGCTTTTTCTTTTTATTCTTAAACTATTCAAAATGGTGCCAGATTGTGGCAACAGTTGAAGCCTTTCACTGTATTTTACTGTATTGTTCATGGTAGAGTATGTGACAATAAATCATCATTCATCATCATACATTCAGGTATTCCTGTAGGAATCAGAAAATCTGAATTGCAAACATTTCATTAACATTGTACAAGTCCTATAATAAGCTTAAGTGAATTATTATACCTCAAAACCATAGGGTTGGGGTGAAAATAATCTGTGAGCAAAATGAGCATTTCAGTCTTTGTTCGGAGTGTGTGATACTATTTAATACTGGACACTCTCCCTCTATCATTGTAGTCTCTTGCTCAATGTCAAACAGGTTTTCAGTCTGGATAAAACATGAGATGTTCTTCCCCTTCATCTATTTTGAAGAACGCAATTTCTAAACCCACCTTCTCTAAAGAAATCAAAGATATTAAAACTGACGAGTGAGACATATTCATTCGATTTATCTTTTATACTTTAAAAGTGAGTTCCATCGTGACCAGCATACTCATTTCCACATAATCCTGTTTTGCTTTTCTCGGGAGGCATTGGTTTGTAAAACGCATTTTTGACTTACAGCTGGGATCTATCTGATAGTATTTGGCTCAAGTTCCTAAAAGCAGCATTAGCTTTAGGGTTCCATTGGACCGGGTCTGGATCCTTTGCTTTTGTCATGGTGTTTAGGTGGGGCGGGTGGAGTGAGGACTGATGGTTTGGGCAACAAATCTGTCAGAAGCTCCTTGGATGCTGCCTGAACTGCTTGCTCTTCCAGCACCACTAATCCAGTGACAAATTGGAGCCTAACAAGCTCTGACTTTCTTTTATTGCACAGCCCAGCCTTTCACAGCTATCTCTTTGTTCACCATTCTACACAAACCCCAATTATGTGGTCTCGGGCAACTAAATGTTTCACAATCTGGGTTTGCTGAGAACTGAAATATTCTAGTCTCTCTAATGCTCTGTCAGCCTCTGCTTTATTTAAGTGTCAACCACAGTATCGTTATCAATGTCATTCAAATGTACTGCTACATATCAGGTATGATGATTCAAAACCAACTCCATGCAGCTAACTGGTTGAGCTCTTTGAGTGGCACTAAAGCCATTTACTATTTTGCATTCACTATTAAACAGATCCATCAGTAATCCTTGGTCAAATCAAAGGTGATAAAAAAATTTACATTTTCCAATCTCTCGGGCAATTCAGTCACTTATGACATTCTTGGCAAACATTGATTTTGATACCACATTCAGTTTCACAGTCATTGCAGAATTGTCAATTCCTGGTGAATTTCAGAATGAAGACGTTAAGGCTGCTTCATTCATTATGATTCTTCAGAACTAACCTGTAGAATTTGTAGAAATTCTTTGCTGCAAATATTCAAATAAATCAATATTTTATAGACAAACATTCCTATCAATTTTCATTGTACTTCGCATAAGGCATTATAGACATTGCAGTCTAAGAGACACAAATCCAAGTATTTTAGGGATGTGGTTTTAATATGATTGAAATTTATTGGAACTAAATGAAGGTTTTGAACATTCATGTTACATATCAGCCTCTTCACTGCAGATTAAATCCATCCCAACTGTAGAATGATAAGATTCTAAGGTATTTTGAAACAACGTGTGAAATCTTTGATGTGAAATTGAAGTTCATATTTGGAGGGGAGTCAGCACCTCAGGTCACAAGTCGCGAGAAGGTACGAGTTTGGAGGAATATTCTTTCCTTCTAGGGAATTACACAAGCAAATAGTTTGAGAGTGTAACGGCCACATAACTACAAAGACAGCTTCAGAGTAGCTTCAGAAATATCAAACCTTCATTCAGTGAAGATCAAATTCAATCACCATGGTAGCATTGACTGTGACAAAAGGATTGCTCATGGCTTTTGTGCTGGCATTCTGTGAATCGCAGAGTGAGTTTATTTGTAATGTATTACTTTGTTTAGAGTAAAGCCATTTAATTGAAGAGAAAGTGCTAATTACTTAATCAGAAAATTCAATGCACAGTATATTAATATGAATGAATATATGGTCGGAAATGAATTGTGATAATTTGTGCTGTCGCATTATAGAAAATTCAAAGTTGTTGTATCATGAGAGTCATTTTCTTGGTCTGTAAAAGATCCTTATTCAGTAACAGTGTCAAACAGGCATGATAGGATTTGTGTGGCACTTCTCTAAAAGTCTTACTATTAACATTTAGTAACTTGTTTCTGTTCACTCACTGTAATGACATTCCCAGAAAATCAGCTTCAATTTGATGCACAATGATATCCCAATAAAAGGAAAACAGAAAAACTTGGAATTGAATCTGCTTGTCATAACGAAGCTCCATTTTTAGGTCTGCAAGACAAGTTGGATAAGTAGCTGCATTTGCAAGTTTGATTGGTTTAATCTTCTGTGATCTTCTGACCAAAACTTTAACTGTCTCACCAATCCAAAACTGTTTCATTATACAACATTGTATTTGACTGCCTCAAATCTGCATAAAATTTTGAGGAGACCCAGTAGATCAAAATGAGTCACTTGCCATAACAATGGACCTCATCTGTGCTGTCTGTTAATTCAATGTATCACCCCTCAGCCTTGTTCCCTTTTGTGTTTTGAGATGTTTCTAAAAACTGGATAAACACTAGACAAGTGTAGGCGAGCACTTTCTTTCTCTTTTATGAAAACATTGCTACCTTATGGCAGTTATTTACAAGAAATATTACAAAAATCTCCCATTGGACAGACTAATTTCAATGAGAATGCAGATTGAAGATTGGACTATAACATTTTCCCTATATTCTTCAGCCAAAAAAAAAAAGAATATAGCCCAGAGCTGCGAGATTGTGAACAAGAAATCACCCTGTTGTTGAAATGCATTCTGCTGTAACTTTATTAAATTGGAAATCCCTCCTAGTTTATCTTCTTTATTTAATCTGTACCTGTGCTGAGATATAGAAAATCTAACATATCATAATGAGATTCCTGATCACTAATGCCTCTCTTTTGTAGACAATACCACATCTCAAATAGCCACATTGGAAGAAACCAATGTTCTCTCAATGATGCAGTCTTTATTCACAAACACCAAATCCAGAACATCTCATACCATCGTGCGCAATGTCAGTTTCAGCCATTCAGAGACAGCAACAAGATTTTTTCAATAAAACTTTGCAAGGTACATACTGCTATGAGATAAAACAACTGAACAAGTCTTTTACTCTTCAGAAAAGCATTGTCTAGAATTTATAACTTCCTCCTGTTTCTTTCTTATGTCTCCATATATCTTCTCAACCTCATCTTGTTTGTGCTTTGCATCTCTTCATTGCATAGTCATTGAGCATATAGATGTGTTCAGATGGGGGTGATAACTGGGATTCATTTGTTTACCTGGAGGATTTATAATGGACGTCTTTGCATAATAAACAAAAATGTAAAAAGTACGTTCCAATCCTAACTTTCACTGCCATCTAGTCTAAAACATAAACTGTCATTTTCTCAAGCTATTCTAATGCTGAGGCATTAAATAAAGCAAAGGCAACTTGCCGGCAAAAAGTTAAGGCTCATGCTTCAGAACTAGCCAAGCTGTTCCAGTCCAGCCACAACACTAGCATCTACATGACAATTGCCCAGATATGTTGAGCTCACAAGAAAGAAGGACAAGGTCTGAGTTGGCCATCTACTATCCCATCAGTGTACTTGAGGTCAACAGTAAAGTGATCAATAGTAATCAACAGTGGTAACAAGTGGTACTTGATCAACAATAAACTGCTCACTGATATCCAATTGTGGGTTCCATTAAATCCAGTCCAATCCTGATTCCATTACAGCCTTGTTTCAAACATGGAAAAAAGAGCTGAACTCCACAGGTGAGTTAACAATGTCTGCACTTGACGTGAAGGCAGTGTTTGGCTGAATATGGCATCAAGGAGCCCTAGCAAAAATTGAGTCAATGGGAATTAGCAGGAAATCTGTCTACTGTTTGGAGGCTATTGGGCACAATGGAAGATGGTGGTAATTTTTGGATGGCAATTATCTCAACTCCAGGACATCACTTCAGGAGTACTTTAGGGTAGAGTCTGCGTCCCAACCATCTTCAGCTGTTTCTTCAATGCCCTTCCTCTGTCATATGATCCACAGTGGGGATGTTTTGCTCATAATTTTACAATATTCAGCACCATTTGTAACTCCTCAGTGACTGAAGCATTCCATGACTAATTGCAGCAAGACTTGGACAATATCAAGATTTGGACCGACAAGTGGCAAGTGTCTTCCATAACACAGAAGTGCCAGACTCTGACTATCTCCAACAAGTGAAATCTAATAATTACATCTTGACATTCAATGACATTATGATGAATCCCCCACTATTCATTTCTGGGGGGGGCTACCGTTGACTAGCCATTTAAATACTGTGCCTGCATGAGCAGGTAGAGGTTTGGAATCCTTTGATGAGTAGCTTGCCTCCTGTCTGCCTAAAGCTTGTCCACCATCTTCAAAGCACAAGTGACGAGTGTGATGGAATATTCTCCATTTACTTAGAAGGATGCAACTCCAACAATACACAACAAGCTTGAAACCATCCAGGACAAAACAGCCTGCTTGATTGGTCCCCATCCACCACTTTTAACATTGTCTGAGAGGTTGGTGGAGGCAGGTCGTATGCTCGCAAAATTTGAGAAGCATCCAGATGAGCAGTTAAAATGCCAGGGCACAGTTGACTATGGATTAATTGCAGGTAAATGGGATTAGTGTAGTTTGGATTTTGCTAGTTAGCATAGACATGGTGAGCTAAAAGGCTTGTTTCTGTACTGTATGACTCTATGAGATACTGGTCCAGTTGGCGATACCTATATCCTGTAAAAGAATACATATTTTAAAAAATGCAAATCTATAGATTCTATAATCATCCAACAGTGTGGAGAACAAGACTGGATGTAATACTCTCATGATTCTGTACCAGAGGTTTGTAAAGGCTCAATATTATTTCCTTCCTTTTGTACTCAATACTGTATCTTTTTCCTAAACAGTTTAATAAATGTCTACTACCTTCAAAGTTCCAAGTCACATGATCTCCAGGCTTCTTTGGCCCTGCAGTCTTTTGAACTATGGTATTAGATCTGTATAGCCTCTCCCCATGTCTTCTTGCAAAATGTAGTACTTCATTACCTCTCTGTATTAAATTCCTACTGTTAGCATCCAATGGCAATAATTTAGCATGATCTCAGGCACACTGTGAGCATACCTTTAGAAATTTGTTAATAACATCAATGGTAAAACTCTAAAACTGTAACTCTGAGCTCCAATGTTTACAATTCTAAATTAAAATGCAGATAGTCCTGTTCCTTTGTCTTGTATTCTGAAAGAAAAGCATTTCAAGATTTTTTTCCAATTGATCCTCCTCAATGGTCAGTCTTGGGACCCTTTCTGGATATATGTTAATAATGTAGACACTGAGGTTCAAAAGACAATTTCAAAATTTCTGCATGATGGCAAAACATAGAAGCATTATGAAATGTGCAAGGGTAGTGTGGAACTTCAAAATGATATTGACAGGTTGGTGGAGGGCAGATAGCTGACAGATTAACTTCAGCACTGGGAAGTTTGAGATAATATGTTTTCATTAAATTAATACTGGCAGAACCAAATAAAGGGTATTCTAAAGTGGGTGCAAGTGCACGTGGGTGTATCTGTGTATAAGTCATTAAAGGTGGCGGGATAGTGGAGAAAGCAGTGAATAAATAAATAATATAGTATCTTGGGCTTTATCAACAGGAGAATAGATTAGAAAAACAAGAAGATTAAGCTAAATTTTAATATAATGTTAGTTTGGCCTCAGCTGGAATATAATACCCTCACCTGGAGCTTTGGGCACCACACTTTAGGAAAGAAGTGAAAATGTCAGAGAGAGTGCAGAAAATGTTTACAAGGATGACACTTCAGTTATGAAGATAGATTGGAGAAGCAGGAAGTACGTTTTCTTGGAAAAGTGAAGGTTGGGAGGAGATTTGAGAGAGGCATTCAAAATCAAGAGGGGTCTGGACAGAGCAGAGAAGGAAAAATGGTTCCTGCTCAGGAAAGGATCAAGGATCACATGACACTGATCTGAAGTAATTGGCAAATAAAGCAAAAGAAACATGAAAAGAAAGCATTTACACAAAATGAATAATTAAGGTCTGGAATGCATCTCCTGTGAGCGGTGGAGGCAGATTCAATTGAAGATTTCAGGCAGGATATTAGATGGTTATTTGAAAAGGGAAGAATATGCAGGGTTTCAATGAGATGCTACTAAGTAAGATGCTTACTCAGAGAGCCAGTGGAGACATGATGGGCTGGATAGCCTCTTTCTGCCTGTGATTCTGTGAAGCATCATTTCTGCAAGAGTTTCTTGCACTTCATATACATGATGTGTGAATGCTTTTAGAAAGCTCTTGAAATTTTCAGAAGGTAGCTTCAATTGTCAGCTAAGTTTCCCTCTGTTCTGTCAGCTATTACCCAGGGTCCACTTCACACGTACCTGCTATCACAGTCAAACGTTTCTGGAACTCTGAATTTATCTAAAGGCATTGGCACAGTAATGGACGAAGTTAACAAGGAGGTGAGCAATCCGAGTGAAATTCTTGCATCAGCTGAACTCTTGGCTTACCAACTGGTGACCACTGCTCCAACACTTGCCAAATTTGTGGAAGATACAGATGGAATATTGCCAACACCAACATCTGCTTTTTATGGTACCAGGTTGGATAACACATGTACGTAGTTATTACCTATGACTAACAGATGTAAAGTATTCAGATAATCTGTATAATATAGATGCTAGTGTAGAAGGGAAGCTACTAAACACAGTTTATTTGAAATTTTAAACTTCACTGACAGTTATACACTTATTCTCCACTAAAATTAATTTGCTGAATGTAAACAACCTGTTGCAATACTGGAAATCTGAAACCAACACAGAGAAAGCTAGAAAATGTCAGCAGTTCTGGCAGCATCTGTGGAGAAAGAAACACAGTCAATATTTTGAGTCCAATATGATTCTTCTTCAGAACTGAGTTGTACCAAACTCAAAATGTTAAATTTTAACTTTGTTCGGCTCTCCACAGATGCTGCGAAACCAGTTGAGTTTCTCCAGCATTTAATCTTGGAGATGTTGTTTAAGAAAAGATGAAATAATGAATTAAAATGAAAAATAATACAAAATTCTTTCCTACATTACTGATGTGCATTTCTGAGAGAAGTAACAAGAAATAGCTGTGGCATTTTCTGTTACAATCATTATTTCCACACTTGAAAATGATTTTAATTCATCGGCACCTGCTCATTCAAAAGCATACATGATGCATCTGTATTTGCTGATCGACTTACTCATAGCCTCATCTCGATCTTCGCTGTCCTCATCCTCAGTAAAACTATTCATCGCTCACTATGTAAATCCCCCTAGAATAGTCTTAATCTCTGTTCCCCTAACATGGAATGCAGAATTAAATGGATAAAGTTCTGGTTAATCCACAACTATATCTTTTTTTTCTGGTTTTATCACATTTTAGGAAGAATGTGAGTGTACTTGAAAAGACATAGAGAAAATGATTGTTCCCTTTGGAGCAAAGGAAATTGAGAGAATGTTATGCTTCAGTTATACAGGGCACTGGTGAGATCATATCTGGAGTACTGTGCATGGTATTGGTCTCCATATTTAAAGAAGGATGTAAGTGTATTAGGAGCACTTCAGAGAACATTTACTAGACTAATATCTGGTAAAGGCAGATTGTCTTCAGAGGCAAGGTTGGACCAGCTAAGCTTGGATTCCACTAGGGTTTAGAGGAGTAAGAAGGATGGTGCAGGTCAATCAATAATTTCAAATGGAAATTGCTTGTGCATCTGAGAGACTTAGACTTACAATTCTGCTGAGATTGAGGAAGGGTTTTTGTCACATAGCACTTGTATCCTTACCTTTTGACCAGGAGGCCTGAGTTCAAGTCCCACCATTGGAAAAGATTCTCAGTATTTAGAAGCGAATGGACTTATTAGCAATAGACAACATGATTTTCTGTGTGGAGGGGGTGACTAACTTGATCAAGGTGTTTGAGGGGGTGACAAAGCTGATTGATGAGGGAAAAGCGGTTGATGTGTCTACATGGATTTCAGTCAAGCCTTTGACAAGTTCCCTTATAACAGACTGATCCAAAAGGTGAAGTCACAAAGTATCAGGATTGAACTGGCAAAAGAGATATAGAACTGGCTTAATCATAGGAGGCAGTTGGTTGCAGTGGAAAGATGCTTGGAATGGAGATTTCTGACTAGTGGTGTCTCACAGGGATCAATGCTAGGATCTCGGCTGTTCATGGTTTACAGAAATGATTTAAGTGAAAAAAGTGGCTGACTTAATTAGTTAGTTTGCAGGTGATACAAAGATTGGTGGAGTTGGAAATAGTGAGGAAGACGGTCAGAGGATACAGGATGAAAACAATGACTGCAGATGCTGGAAACCAGATTCTGGATTAGAGTGGTGCTGGAAAAGCACAGCAGTTCAGGCCATATCCGAGAAGCAAGAAAATTGATATTTCAGGAAAAACCCTTCATCAGGAATAGAGGCAGAGTACCTGCAGGGTGGAGAGATAAATGAGAGGAGGGTGGGGGTGGGAAGAAAGTAGTATAGAGTACAATAGATGAATGGGGGTTGGGATGGAGGTGATAGGTCAGAGAGGAGGGTGGGGGAGGGTAGCAAAGAGTACAATGGGTGAATGGCGGTGGGGATGAAGGTGATAGGTCAGAGAGGAGGGTGGAGCAAATAGGGGAAAAGGAAGTTAGGCAGGGAGGACGAGTCATGGGGACAGTGCTGAGCTGGAAGTTTGGAACTGGGGTGAGGTGGGGGAAGGGGAAATGAGGAAACTGGTAAAGTCCACATTGATGCCCTCGGGTTGAAGTGTTCCGAGGTGGAAGATGAGGTGTTCTTCCTCCAGGCGTCAGGTGGTGAGGGAGCGGTGGTGAAGGAGGCCCAGGACCTCCATGTCCTCGGCTGAGTGGGAGGAGAACTTGAAATGTTGGGCCACAGGGCGGTGTGGTTGATTGGTGCGGGTGTCCCAGAGATGTTCCCTATGTCAGAGGATACAGCAGGATATAGATCAGTTGGAAGCATGGGTAGAAAAATGGCAGATGAAGTTTAATCTGGACAAATGTGAACTAATGTATTTTGGAATGTCAGGTATAGGTGGAAATTTTACAGTGAATGGAAGATTCCTTAAGAGTATTGATATGCAGAGGGAGCCGGGTGTGCAGGTCCATAGCTCACTGAATGTCGCAGCGCAAGTAGGTAAGAAAGTAAAAAAGACGTATGGCATGCTTCCCTTTAGAAGGGGCATTGAGTATAAGAATAGACAAATTATGTTGCAGCTTTATAAAACTTTAGTTAGACCAAACTTGGAATATTGCTCACAGTTCTGGTCACCCCGCCACCAGAAAGATGTGAATTCTTTGGAAAGGGTACAAAAAAAAGGTTTACCAGGATATGGCCTGGTACAGAAGATTTTAGTTATGAAGAAAAGTTGGATAGACTGAGTTTGTTTTCACTGGAATGCAGGAGTTTGAGAGGTGACCTGATAGAAATTTATAAGATAGTGAATGACATGTTTAAAGTGGAATGTATGAAGCTTTTGCCCAGGATAGAGGGATCAATTAATAGTGTACACAGATTCAAGGTATGGGGTGGGGGCAAGTTTAAAAGAGGTGTGCAAGGCAAGTTTTTCACACAAAGTGGGTGAGCGTCTGATAAGCACTGCCAGATGCAGTGGTGGAAGCAGACACAACAGCAACATTCAAGAAGCACATAGAAATGCATGAATAGGAAGGGAAACAGAGGGATACAGATCATGTAAGTGAAGACAGGTTTAGTACGGAAGAGCAAAATGAGTCAGCACAGGATTGGAGGGCCCGATCCTGTGCTGTATTGTTCTTTGTTCTACTCCGGGGTGTATCATAACTCAACTGAGACTAGGGATTGGGAATGGGTCTGAATTAATTGCTTTATAGGGAGCTGCATTAATTCAATGGGAAATGGCTTTCTTTGCTGTAATCTCTATGAGGTAATTAACTGACCATATGACAGCAATTTTATGGGGCTTTTTTTGTATTTTGCTGGTAGTATACAGGCATCATAGGATTCCTGCCAGGTCAATGTGATTGTAAATTATTTATGTTAATATTTACTATTTCTGAATGTAACAAGCTATTTGTTGCAGAATTCAAGGGTTATATTCTCCTTTCAGTGAAAACGAAATTACATTTTGAATGAACTCTCCCACAATATTTAATAGAATTACAATTAGAAATAATAAAACTCCTATTTTAAATTTAAATTTAAATAAGCTCTTGAAGTCCCCTATCTTTCAGATAACTGTTCAAATAGCATGACCAAGAATGAATCATGCCATACAAGTACAGAATTCTGATTAACTCAACCCCAGGAAGGAAAAACCTGATGTACCACAAAGACAGCTGTGTAATCAAGTCAGATGTTCCACAACCCCTGCAGGGAACACATTCACTTTGAATTAGCTTGACCTAAATAAATGTGAAATTCTGGCATTAAACCAAGAGCTTGTTTCATTATGGTGCACTAATAACTTAACATAAGGCCAAATGATCATTTAATGCATGAGATGACTTTTCCTTTTGAGGATTAAAAGCCAGAAAATAATTTGACTTACAACATTTCTAATATTATGCATAATTCCTGATCCTCAGATTAACCCGCACCAGTCATCTCTTTAAAGGACTGAGCAGCCTATGGTCCTTTGAAACTAGTCACTTTCAATGCATTGTACAGATTACACAGCACACTATAAGGAATTATCCACTAATTGAAACAAAGTAATGGAGCACTGCTGTCAGAGCTGCATCCTCTGATTGACATTTTAAGGCCCTATCTGCCATCTTTGATGAATGAAATGAAGGGCTTATGCCCAAAATGTCGATTCTCCTGCTCCTCGGATACTGCCTGACCAGCTGTGCTTTTCCAGCACCACACTCTTCAACTCTGACCTCCAGCATCTGCAGTCCTCACTTTCTCCTTTTTAATGTAAAAAGATCCCAAGGTCTGTTCAGAAAATGGAAGGGGAAAAGTATTAATTAGTTATGAGATGCCTTGGATGCCCAGATAACATGAAAGATGTGCATGTGCATTTTTTCCAAGTTAATTCTTACTTCTTATAAAGAGAAGCATTGAGTCACTTCTACATAGGGAGACCATAAATTTAACTTTGAAATATCTAATACAAAGCTAACTTAAGAATGACAATTCATATCTCAGTTCTGGTAAAAACACTCTAAGGCACTTTTTGGGGGCATCATCCTCCCAATGCTGGAAGCACATCACACAAAATAAACTTAATATTGGTGATCAAAAGATTAATTAATGCAACAGGTTTTAGGAAACAACCCCAGAGTGAGAAAATAGAGACACAGAGAGGTTCAGAGAGAAAACTACAGTCTTTATGCCCTAAATAACTGTAGGCCTGGTTTCCATTAATGGGGTAATGAAAATTAGGGATGCACAAGTAATCAGAAATGGTGAAACATTGATATCTTAGAGATCTATTCAACAAATTGTTCCCTCTCCAAACTCCATTCAAGATTGGTAGGAAACCAAATAATTTGAAGACAGCAATTTGAATTTCATGTCAATAAAAACACACAAACATCAACTCAAAACTTCAATTACCTTATTATTTGTCTCTTCAGGTACTAATCCACCAGATGTCTCTATTTTCGGTGTAAAGGCATGGAAATTTGGTTTGATTTCAGCTGTTATCCCAATATTTTTGGTTGTAGAGGGTCTGGCTCTTGCCATTTACTGCACCAAGTGCAAAAAGAGACGCAGGTAAGGCCTTAGTTCATTCACTGCTGGTCTCTCATGATCAGTTCATTGAACAAGTCATTTCAAAGGTGCCTGTTGTGTTGCATGACTCCCATAAGTTGGAAATAACCACTCAGTATTACACAAATATGTAAGATGATGTCCAATGTCCTGTGAAATGTTGCATTGTTGATTTTAGTATTTTCAAAGTAGTACAGAGTTCAGTGAGATTGCATTCTGGATATACATGTATACATAATTATAAGAATATACTTCCCAACTCTCTGTGTATAATAGTATAATAGTCACATGGCAAGTTCTTTTTTGGGATGTATCGTGCTTCTGTTGAAAAGATAAATGAACATATAGTCCACCTCATCTTTGATTAAATACACTTCTATTAAAAGTTTTGTCATATTAGATTTTGTTACCAATTGACTTGGTTCTCAATAGAAAGAAATTGTGAAAATTAGGATGTTTGGAAAAAGGGCAAATTAGGCAAACATCAGATAACATGTTTAAAAATGAATGCAGAGATGGGTTTTATGCAGGCAAGCAATTAAGCAGTTGAGTAAGTGGAGTAAGGATGAAGAGTGAGGATAACAGGGAATGTTAATGTATAGCAGCATTTTTCAGGGCTGAGTTTTATGTAGGTACTAGGCAACCCCATTTTGCCAGGTGGCAAGACCAAGAGCTTCATCTTGTTGGTATGAGGCAGACCATCTCTATTAAGGATGCCAGTCCAATTACAGAGCTAGTAGTTCAACATAGCCACCACTAATGGTGGCCACTGTTTGGACTGACTGAGTAGGATCAGAGTGCACTAATGGATACTAAGGGCAGCATAGTGGCTCAGTGGTTAGCATTGCTGTCTCACACCAGCATGCACCCAGGTTTGATTCCATCTTGAGTGACTGTGTGGAGTTTGCATTTTTTCCCAGTCTAGATTAGAGTGGTGGTGGAAAAGTGCAGCAGGTCAGGCAGCATCCGAGGAGCAGAAAAATCGACATTTCAGGCAAAAGCCCTCATTAGGAATTTCTGATGAAGAGCTTTTGCCCGAAACATCAATTTTCCTACTTCTTGGACGCTGTCTGACCGCTGTGCTTTTCCAGCACTACTCTAATCTAGACTCTGATCTCCAGCATCTGTGGTTCTATTTCACCTATTTTCTCCCAGTGTCTGCACAGGTTTCCTCTGTGTGTTCTGGTTTCCTCTGTGTGTTCTGGTTTCCTCCCACCGTCCAAAGATGTGCAGGTTAGTTGGCTTGGTCATGCCAAATTGCCCCATAGTGTGGAGGCTCGATGGATTAACTATGGGAAATGCAGTATTATGGGATTAAACTGGGTCTGGCTGGGATGCTCTTCTGAGAGTCGGTGTGGATGCAATGAGCCAAATGGCCTGCTCCCACACTGTTGGGGTTCTATAATTCTTAAAGCCAAGTAAGTAACTATGTCGCCTGCCTCCTGACCATCCCCAAAGACTGGTACAATGCAAACAGATGAGTGGAATCTTATAGGGGTCTGATCAAAATGTGCTATGGTGTGATTTATAGAAGAATAGCAAGAAAGGTCCATTGAGACCTATTTCAAAGTCAGGAGCACCACTGCATCTTTTGTGCATCTGCTGAGTAAAGAGCTCAGTTTCTCACTAGGCATTGGTGAGTTGACAATTACGGATGATTATTGCTTGTTAAACGTCTTAGTAACATCAAAACTTGCTTCATTAATATCCAGCTATTAATATCTATATTACCAAATGTGTCAAACAAGTTAGCTGTTGAGAAATCTCAATTTTGAAGTCAGAGTGTAGCAAACTAATGGCCTCCATGTTGTTCAGCACCTAGTAGCATCTCAGGGCATGATTCAGGGGCAAATATTCCTTATTCATAGATGTTGGCATCTGACATTTCTCAACCTATCATGAACTCCATGCCACCTTCTCACTTTCAGGAGTCTTGTGACACTCACTCAAATACCCATTCATCCTACTTTTTCACGTATCTACCCACATTCCCACATCACTCACTCACCCCTACACTGAGCATTTAAGCTTACCATATTGTAGCTGCTGTTAGAAGGCTTGTGTCTTACACACTGATCCTCTTTGCAGGTCTCGGCTTGGTTTTCTGAGCTAAGGCAGCTCTTCAGGATGCTGCATCAGAATAAGACCCTTTTAAACATAACCAAGGAAACTAGGTTTTCGGATTCATAGTGTTGGATATCATAATTCTGATGGAGGAGAAAGTGATGACTGCAGATGCTGGAGATCAGTGGCGAAAAGTGTGGCACTGGAAATGTACAGCAGGTCAGGCAGCATCCAAGGTGCAGGTGAATCGATATTTCGGGCATAAACCCTTCATCAAAAAATTCCTAACGTGCAGTGCTTTTCCAGTGCCACAGTTTTTGACCCATCATAGTTCTGATGCCAGTTGGAACACTTGGGCTCAAGGTTTTTTAGTCATGCCCTTTCATCAGAACTGGTTGGACCCAGGAAAATATCAAAAGCTTGAGGCTTATGCCACTCTCCTTTCACCATCCAGAATGGATATGTTAAATGGGATATGTTACTTAAGGTGAGGACAGTGATTAGGAAAGGCAAAGAGTGAATGGATGAACTGTAACAATTTTTATTCATGTTTAGCACAAAAATAAAATGGGAAAGGTGGCTCAACCATAGCTGACAAGTGAAGTTCGTGATAATTAGATCCAGGGAAGGACGTACACATTGGATTAAAAAAGCAGCAGACCCCAGGATTGGGAACAACTTAGATTTCAGTAAAGGAGACCAGAGGATTGACTAAGAAGGGAAAATAGAGTACCAGAAGAAGATTTCAGGGAACATACATACTGATTGTAAAAGCTTCTACGCAGTTGTAAAGAGATAAAGGGTGAGTTAAAACTAATGTAGGGCTCTTACAGACAGAAGTAGGGAGAGTTATAATGGGGACAAAGAGATGGCAGACTGATTAAATACATTTTTTGGTTCTATCTTCACAGAGGAGAAAGTCAAGACTGCAGATGCTGGAGATCAGAGCTGAAAAGTGCATCAGGCCAGGCAGCATCCAAGGAGCAGGAGAATCGACGTTTCGGGCATGAGCCCGAAGAAGGGCTGAAGAAGGGCTCATGCCCGAAACGTCGATTCTCCTGCTCCTTGGATGCTGCCTGGCCTGATGCACTTTTCCAGCAACACATTTTCAGCTTTATCTTCACAAACGCAGACACAAATAATGTTATAAAAATGTTGGGGAATGCAGGTTCTAATGAGAAACTGAAGAAATCAGCATTAGAAGGGAAATAGTATGAGTGAAAATGTTGACATTAAAGGCCAACAGTTTACATCTCAGAATAGTTAAGGAACTAACACTAGAAATAGTGAATATATTGGTAGTCATTTTTCAAATATCTACAGACTCTAAAACAGTTCCAATGGATTAGAAAGCGCCTAATGTAACCCCACTATTGATAAAAGGATATAAAGAGAAAATAGAGAACTGTAGACTAGTTAGCCTGATGTCAGTATTGAGGAAAACAGAAAGAGACCTTTATAAAAGAATTAGAACATAGAACAATACAGCACAGAACAGGCCCTTCGGCCCACGATGTTGTGCCGAACATTTGTCCTAGCTTAAGCACCCATCCATGTACCTATCCAATTGCCGCTTAAAGGTCACCAAAGACTCTGACTCTACCACTCCCACAGGCAGCGCATTCCATGCCCCCACCACTCCCTGGGTAAAGAACCCACCCCTGACATCTCCCCTATACCTTCCACCCTTCATCTTAAATTTATGTCCCCTTGTAACACTCTGTTGTACCCGGGGAAAAAGGTTCTGACTGTCTACTCTATCTATTCTTCTGATCATCTTATAAACCTCTATCAAGTCACCCCGCATCCTTCGCCGTTCCAATGAGAAAAGGCCTAGCACTCTCAACCTATCCTCGTACGACCTATTCTCCATTCCAGGCAACATCCTGGTAAATCTTCTCTGCACCCTCTCCAAAGCTTCCACATCTTTCCTAAAGTGAGGCGACCAGAACTGCACACAGTACTCCAAATGTGGCCTTACCAAAGTCCTGTACAGTTGCAACATCACTTCACGACTCTTGAATTCAGTCCCTCTGCTAATGAACACTAATACACCATAGGTCTTCTTACAAGCTCTATCCACCTGAGTGGCAACTTTCAAAGAGCTATGAACATAGACCCCAAGATCCCTCTGTTCCTCCACCACACTAAGAACCCTACAGTTAACCCTGTATTCCGCATTCTTATTTGTCTTTCCAAAATGGACAACCTCACACTTGGCAGGGTTGAACTCCATCTGCCACTCCTCAGCCCAGCTCTGCATCATATCCAAGTCCCTTTGAGGCCGACAACAGCCCTCCTCACTATCCACAACTCCACCAATCTTCGTATCATCTGCAAATTTACTGACCCACCCTTCGACTCCCTCATCCAAGTCATTAATAAAAATTACGAACAGCAGAGGACCCAGAACTGATCCCTGCGGAACTCCACTTGTAACTGGGCTCCAGGCTGAATATTTATCATCTACCACCACTCTCTGACTTCGACCGGTTAGCCAGTTTTCTATCCACTTGGCCAAATTTCCCTCTATCCCATGCCTCCTGACTTTCCGCATAAGCCTACCATGGGGAACCTTATCAAATGCCTTACTAAAATCCATGTATACTACATCCACTGCTCTACCCTCATCCACATGCTTGGTCACCTTCTCAAAGAATTCAATCAGACTTGTAAGGCAAGACCGACCCTTCACAAATCCGTGCTGGCTGTCCCTAATCAAGTAGTGCCTTTCCAGATACTCATAAATCCTATCCCTCAGTACCCTTTCCATTACTTTACCTACCACTGAAGTAAGACTAACTGGCCTGTAATTCCCGGGGTTATCCCTATTCCCTTTTTTGAACAGGGGCACAACATTCGCCACTCTCCAGTCCCCTGGTACCACCCCCGTTGACAGTGAAGATGAAAAGATCATTGTCAACGGTACTGCAATTTCCTCTCTTGTTTCCCACATAATCCTAGGATATATCCCATCAGGCCCGGGGGACTTGTCTATCCTCAAGTTGTTCAAAATGTCCAACACATCTTCTTCCTTCCTAACATGTATCTCCTCTAGCTTACCAGTCCGTTTCACACTCACCTCTTCAACAATACGGTTCCTCTCATTCGTAAATACAGAAGAAAAGTACTCATTCAAGACCTCTCCTATTTCTTCCGACTCAATACACAGTCTCCCACTACTGTCCTTGATTGGACCTACCCTCGTTCTCGTCATTCTCATGTTTCTCACATACGCATAAAATGCCTTTGGGTTATCCTTGATCCTATCCGCCAAAAATTTTTCATGCCCTCTCTTGGCTCTCCTAATCCCTTACTTCAGGTCCCTTCTGGCTATCCTGTATCCCTCCACTGCTCTGTCTGAACCCGGTTTCCTCAACCTTATGTAAGCCTCCTTCTTCCTCTTTACAAGACATTCAACCTTCCTCGTCAACCAAGGTTCCCTCACACGACCATCTCTTTCCTGCCTGACAGGTACATATATATCAAGGACACGTCGTATCTGTTCCTTGAAAAAGTTCCACATTTCAATGACATCCTTCCCTGACAGCCTATGCTCCCAACTTATGCTCCTCAGATCCTGTCTTGCAGCATCGTATTTACCCTTCCCCCAATTGTAAAACCTACCCTGTTGCACGCACCTATCTCTCTCCATAACCAAGGTGAAAGTCACAGTATTGTGGTCACCATCACCAAAATGCTCACCAACTAACAAGCCCATCACTTGTCCTGGTTCGTTACCGAGTACCAAATCCAATATGGCCTCCCCTCTTGTGGGACAATCTACATACTGAGTTAGAAAAGCTTCCTGGACACACTGCACAAACACCGCCCCGTCCAATCTGCTTGATCTAAAGAACTTCCAATCAATATTTGGGAAGTTGAAATCGCCCATGACTACTACCCTGTGACTTCTGCACCTTTCCAAAATCTGTTTCCCAATCTGTTTCTCCACATCTCTGCTGCTATTGGGGGGCCTATAGTAAACACCCAACAAGGTGACTGCTCCTTTCCTATTTCTGACTTCAGCCCATACTACCTCCAAAGACAGACCCCCCTCGAACTGCCTTTCTGCAGCCATTATACCATTTCTAATTAGCAATGCCACACCCCCTCCTTTTTTACCACCCTCCCTAATCTTACTGAAACATCTGTAACCAGGAATCTCCAACAACCATTCCTGTCCCTCTTCTATCCATGTTTCCGTGATGGCCACAACATTGTAGTCCCAAGTACCAATCCATGCCTTAAGTTCACCCACCTTATTTCTGATACTCCTTGTGTTGAAGTATACACACTTGAACCCATCTCTGTGTCCGCAAGTATTCCCTGTCAGTACTATCTTCTCCACAGCCTTCCTACATTCTTGGACATCCTGAAAAACAGCTAACCTACTTGCTGGACTACAAGTCCAATCCCATCCCCCTGCCAAATTAGTTTAAACCCCCCCGAAGAGTGCTAGCAAACCTACCCCCCAGGATATTGGTGCCCTTCTAGTTCAGGTGCAACCCGTCCTGCTTGTACAGGTTCCACCTTCCCTAGAATGCAGTCCAATTGTCCAAATACCTGAAGCCCTCCCTCCTACACCATCCTTGCAGCCACGTGTTCAACTGCACTCTCTCCCTATTCCTTGCCTCACTGTCACGTGGCACCGGCAACAACCCAGAGATGACGACTCTGTCCGTCCTAGCTTTCAGCTTCCAGCCTAACTCCCTGAGCTCTTGAATGACCTCCCCACCTCTCTTCCTACCTATGTCGTTGGTGCCAACGTGCACCACGACTTCTGGCTGCACACCCTCCCCCTTAAGGATTCTGAAGACACGGTCCGAGACGTCTCAGACCCTGGCACCCGGGAGGCAACAAACCATCTGAGAGTCTCGCCCATGCCCACAGAATCGCCTGTCCGTCCTCTAACTGGAGAGTCTCCTATAACTAGCGCTCTCCTCCTCTCCCCCTTTCCCTTCTGAGTCTCAGAGCCAGACCTCACGCCACAGACCCGGTCACTGCAGCTTACCCCTGCTAGGCTGTCCCCCCCACCAGTATCCAAAGCGGTATACCTATTGTTTAGGGGAATGACTACAGGGGATCTCTGCACTGCCTGCTTCCTCCCCTTCCCACCTCTAACTGTTACCCAGCTACCTCTGTTCTCTGGCGTAACTATGTCCCTGTAGCTTCTATCTATCACCTTCTCAGCCTCTCGAATAATCCTCAGTTCATCCAACTCCAGTTCCAGTTCCCTAACTCGTTCTGTGAGGCGCAGGATCTGACTGCATTTCCTGCAGATGAAGTCGGCAGGAGTATCGGTGGTCACCCCTACCTCAAACATCCTGCAGAAGGAACATTCCACTGCTTGTGCTGCCATTACTCTACACTTCGTCTCCAAAGCAAGAACACTGAGTAGCTTACCTGTGAACTTTAAAGTTAGATTAGAGGAGGAGGATGGGAGGGAGGCCTGGGGTTTAGAATACACCCACTCAAATATCAATCACTTACCTTCCCGACCAGTTCTGCGCTCCAACCTCACTTCCGCCCAGCTCGCGCCGCTCTCTGCTGAGAAAAGCTTTAGGAGCAGAAACTTGAAAAACAGTGAGAGGATCAAACAGACACTGCATGGATTTGTAACAGGAAAATCATGCTTGATAAATTGACATGAATTTTTCGAGGATATAACTAGAATAGATAAGGGACTTTCAAAGGCTTTTGATAAGATCCCACATAAGGGACTAGCATGTAAAATTAAAATGCATGGGATTGGGAGCAATGTACTGTCATGAATTGAGAACTTTGGCAGACAGAAATCAAAGAGCAGAAATAAGTAGGTTCTTTTCTGTGGACTATTGCAGAGATCAGTGCTTAGACCCTCGCTATTCATAACATATATTAATGACTTAGATGATGGAACTAAATGAAATATCTTCAGGTTTGCCATGACACACAGTCAGGTGGTAGAGTGAACTGCGAGTTGGATGCACAGATGCTTCAGTGTAATTTTGATGCATTGAGTGAGTGCGCAAATACACGGCTGGAGAAGTATGTCGAAAATTGGGAGGTTCTCCACTTTAATAGCAAAATCAGGAAGGCAGATAATTATATGAAGAAGGCAAATAGGATGTTGGCCTTCATAATTAGATGATTCAGATACAGGAATAGGGATGTATTGCTGCAATTTTACAAGGTCTTGGTGAGATCATTCCTGGAGTAATGTGTGCAATTTTAGTCTCCTTATCTGAGGAAAGATATTCTGCCGATGGAGGGAATGCACCAAAAAGTTTACCAGACTGATTCCTGGGAATGACAGGACTGACTAATAAAGAAAGACTGGATTGTTTGAAACTATATCCATTGTAGTTTAGAAGAATGAGGGGAAGGGAGCGTGATCGCGTAGGAATCTATACATTACTCACAGGACTAGACAGGATAATGCTGAAACAATGTCTCAATTGCAGGAGTGTCCAGAACCAGGGATTATAGTCTCAGGATATGGGCTGGACCATTTAGGACTAAGATGAGGCAAAGTTTTTAACCCAGAGAACATAGAACATTTGGCCCTTAATGTTGCACCAACCTGTGGAACCAATCTGAAGCCCATCTAACTTACACTATTCTATTTTCATCCATATGACCATTTAAATACCTGTAAAGTTGGCGAGGAGAAAGTGACGTCTGCAAATGCTGGAGATCAGAGTCAAGAGTGTGTTGCTGGAAAAGTATAGCAGGTCAGGCAGCATCTGAGGAGCAGGAGAATTCTGTTGAAGGGCTCCAGCCCAAAATGTCGTTTCTCCTGCTCCCTGGATGCTGCCTGACCTGCTGTGTTTTTCCAGGAACACACACTCGACTCTGTAAAGTTGGCGAGTCTACTACTGTTGCAGGCAGTGCATTCCATGCTCCTACTATTCTCTGAGTAAAGAAACTACCTCTGACATCTGTCCTATATCTATCATCACTCAATTTAAAGCTATGCCCCGTCATGCTAGCCATCAACATCCAAGGAAAAGGCTCTCACTATCCACCCTATCTAAGCCTCTGATAATTTGTATGTCTCAATTAAGTCACCTTTTTCTCTCTAATGAAAACTGCCTCAAGTCCCTCAGCCTTTCCTCATAAGACCTTCCATCATACCAGGCAACATCCTAGTAAATCTCTTAACCTTCTCCAAAGCTTCCACATTCTTCCTATAATGCAGTGACCAGAACTGTATGCAATACTCCAAGTGCAGCCACACCAGAGTTTTGTACAGCTGCAGCAAAACCTCCTGGCTCCAAAACTCAATCCCTCTACCAATAAAAGCTAACACACCATATACCTTCTTAACAACCCTATCAATCTGGATGGCAACTTTCAGGGATCTATGTACATGGACACTGAGATCTCTCTGCTTATCTACACTACCAAGAATCTTACCATTAGCCCAGTACTCTTTATTCCTGTTGCTCCTTCCAAAGTTAATCACCTCACACTTTTCCACATTAAACTGCATTTGCCACCTCTCAGCCCAGCTCTGCATCTTATCTATACCTCTGTAACCTGCAACATCCTTCAGCACTATCCACAACTCCACCAACTTTAGTGTCATCCGCAAATTTACTAACCCATCCTTCTTCACCCACATCCAGGTCATTTATAAAAATAACAAACAGCAGTGGCCCCAAAATAGATCCTTGCGGTACACCACTAGTAACTGAACTCCAGGATGAACATTCCCTTTGTCTTCTTTCAGCTAGCCATTTTCCGATCCAAACAGTTAAATCACCCTCAATGGTGATGCTGTGGAATTCATTGTCATAGAAAACAGCTGGAGACGAAACATTAAATATTTTCAAGAAGGAGCTAAAAGTAGTTCTTAGGACTAAAATGATCAAAAGGAATGGGAAGACACGGGAATAGGGTAAGAAGCTAGATGATCAGTCGTTATCATATTGAATGCCAGATCAGACCTAAAGGCTGAAGGATTTACTCCTGCTTTCACATTTTTTATTTTAAAAGAAAGAAGCACTAATGACTCACCAACACACCCAAAATGACAAAGATACAAGCAAGAAATTTCAAGTCCTGTATGACTGTTCTTCAAAACAGTAAAGAGACTGGTTAATTATAACCCTGGGTTTTGAGTGGTGGCCACAGAAGAAAACAGAACCCCTATCATGCATCAGGCCAGGAGAAGAGGTGAGAGGAAAGGGGTGTAGTCACGATCATCATAGTTCAGACCTTCTGTGTTTTGTTGAGAAATAAATGCAATATCATTATAATTAAGGTCAAAACAGTTGAAAATACTTTTACATTGTATTTAAGTACAGCTTGCAAAAAAGCTACTAAAGTTTCCATGAATTACAGAGATCTTATGAACACTTTCACTGGAACTTCAAATACACTGTTCTTAACTGAGAAACTTCTCTTTTTGACTAATTGCTTAATCAAACAAGTCTGTGCCAATGCAATAGATAAATTATCTTAAGGTGCTCTTCCACTTTTTAACAAAATAAATAAAAATCAATCTTATAACTGATATTTATTAAAAGATTTTAATACAATTTATTCCTAAACTTTTATTAAAAGATACAAAATAAACATGTAAAATATTACATTTTCAACTTTGTCATATAACGTTCTAACTTTAGACAACAATGTAAAGTGCACAACACTGGCTCAATCCACTCTTGAACATCTTTCTCAATTCCAGGCATAAATTGTAAGCAGAATGTTCATATTTTTGGCTGTACCATTCAGTTTTGAAAAGCAGGATACAAAATGAATTACAGAGAGTGAACAATTATAATGGTGAACAGCAGAGGTGCATAACATTGCAACTTGATGTAATGCTCTTATTAATATTTTGAGATTAATAACGTGCAGCAAACAAATCAAAATGATTTTAATAGAAAAATATTTTCATAACTTGTATTTCTTACAAATTCTTGCTTCTCTTTTTTCAGGGAACCATGGTACTCAGAACATATTATAATTCCATGCACACAAGCTCTCTGGCTCTTTGGCAACTAACCCATTTAGGTGCATTTAATTTGATAATGATTATCAGGAGCCTTTTTAGCTGTCAAGTGCATGAAGAAGGGTGGTGTTAGACCTAAAGTCATATTATCTAATACTAATTTAGGCATGTTTTAGCACTAGATAATGATCAAGGCTGGTGGCAATGTCGAACATTTTCAAGAACACTAACACAAATTGTACTGACCCTCTCTCTCTGACAGATGTCAACTAACACAGAGATCAGGGAGTCAATTTAAGATGTTCTTTCACTAAACCACAAGATATGTGCATTTTTCTTAAACTTTTATTTTTAATATTGTGATTCATCTTAAATAGATAACTTACTTATTTGATATTAGTGGGGACATTTTCTCAAAAAGATGGATATACAGAAAAGGTCTTCCATGTTGTCAAGGCTATGGACCAAATGATCAAAAATGGGATGAGAATAGGTTGGTGTTTGGTTTTGACCAGCATAGACTTGATGGGCTGAAGGGCCTTTTTTTGCTCTATAGACATCTATGACTATGACTTCCATGTGTGTTCCTAGTAGTTAGCCTTCATTTAGTCTTCAAAGTTTGTGAGAAGATTTGTAGCTCCGGTGCTCGTTGTTGTGGTTCTGTTCACCGAGTTGGAAGTTTTTGTTGCAAACGTTTCGTCCCCTGGCTAGGCGACATCATCAGTGCTTGGGAGCCTTCTGCGAAGCGCTTCTTTGATGTTTCCTCCGGTGTTTATAGTGGTCTGTCCCTGCCGCTTCCGGTTGTCAGTTTCAGCTGTCCGCTGTAGTGGTTGGTATATTGGGTCCAGGTCGATGTGTTTGTTGATGGATTTTGTGGATGAATGCCATGCCTCTAGGAATTCCCTGGCTGTTCTCTGTCTGGCTTGCCCTATGACAGTAGTGTTGTCCCAGTCATTTAGTCTCTTTCTCATTGCTCCAATTAAAGTTGAAGTAGACTTATAATCAAGTTTCTGGTTTAAATAGGTTAAAGGATAGTCCATTACAAGTTAGTTTCATTTAATTCATTCCTGGGATCTGGGCTATGCTGACCAGCATTTATTGTCTGTTCCTAATTCCCTGGAGAAGGTGAACTCTTGAATTGCTGCAGTTCTTATTTCTGGCGCTTCCTTAGGAAACAAAAAAAAAGATTTAAGATGAAATTATTGAAATTGATATTGAAACTTGTGCAGAGAAAACAATAAAGTACCTGTATGAGGAAAGTTCTAACAACTCCCATTGGGACCATTGGTTGGGTTTCTTGTTGCTGAAGAGGAGAATTTAAAGTTGGCTGGTACAATGACTTCTGTAGTTGAGTAGTCAATATTTTTTTGTACAAGCAAGCTCCACAGGACAGTGGATTTTGAGAAGCAAGAGAGGATTCTCCCTTTCTAGTTCTGTCAAGATAGTGCTTATGATTTCCCAATTACAGTACTTTATAGCCAATCACTTGCTGTTTCAACATGCCTCTCTCTCTTTCCACTTGCGTTCAATGCCTGAAGGATTTTTTTTCCCCAGCTAGTTCAAGACTGAATCTCTCTTTATCTTTTTGAATCATCCTCAGCTTCAAAGCTAAGGTGGCTGGACTGAAGGATCTGTTTCCATGCTCTGTGATTCTATGCTGTTACCAAGTGACTGTGGCAAAAGTGCATCATGTTCTATATGGAACATTGGCCTTCTAGAGACAGCACCTCTCCTATTTGTGGTCTTTAGTTTTCTTTTCTGGTCAATGCCCAATTTACAATTTTGTAACGAGTCATCAAGGAACTTTATTATCTCTTGGCTGGGAGTCATTACATGACTACCATGTCTCACTGATGTTTTGTAGAATGTGCAGTTGTAGAGTCAGGTGATGTGTAGCAGCTATGTTTTAATTTCTTTTGGCCAGTTACAGTTAGGTTCACTTTTTTTAACAAAATGCTGTAACATTTAGTAACTTTTCCCCTAAAGAATGACCAGATCATAACCATACAATTATGACATGTATATTTGTGCGTGAAGTTTTAGATAACTTCTTAATATTTAATCTAAATGGTAAATAGCTATAGTATTCACCTGTTTCTCTAACTTAATAGGAAAGCAATGCCAGTGAAAAGCTATGATGACAGTGAAGCTGCTGAAACAATTAATGCTGAATCCAATGAGAATACAGTGACAATGAACAACACAACACTCGCACAGTAAGTTGACCAGCAGTAAATGGCATAATGAGCCAAAAAAGGAAAAAGAATAACTTAAATTGTTCAACACAATAAAATCTATTTAGTTTTAATTGGTTATGCAGTTATTCGGGTCATTTTCCTCTGTTTTCTAAGTCTAAAATATTTGTTACATGTTGCAACCCACTTGGAGACCAAGAACATTGAAGAAGAGAAGGGCTTTAATTTTATTTCTTAGGATGGTAGTTAGGCAAAGGAGGGACAACCCCTGGCTTGCAATCTCAACCTTGCAAGCCAGGGTGTGTTCCTAGTAGTTAGCAATCTGAATTAATAAAACTCATTTAGCCTCTTTCTCATTGTGGAGCTTGCACATTCTCCCCATGTGTGCGTGGGTTTCCTCCGGGTGCTTCGGTTTCCTCCCACAGTCCAAAAATGTGCAGGTTAGGGAATTGGCCATGCTAAATTGCCGTAGTGTTAGGTGAAGGGGTAAATGTAGGGGAATGGGTCTGGGTGGGTTGCTCTTCGGAGGGTCAGTGAGGAGTTGTTGGGTTGAATCTGCAAACTCCACACAGACAGTTGCCTGAAGCAGGAATTGAACTAGGTCTCTGACACCGTGAGGCAGCAGTGCTGACCACCGTGCCACCCTCTCGACAAATTCAGCACTTTGACAGTTTTAACAATTATCAACAGACAAACGTATGAAATAGGCCCATGAGTCTGCTCTGCCATTTAATAAGATCATGAATGATCAATTCCTGCTTCAAATTCTATTTTCCTTTACCCCAATAACCTTTGATTCCCTTAACAACAAAAATCTATTTACCTCAGCTGTAAAACTATTTAATAACTCTATTTCCACTACATTCTAATGCAGGGAGTTCCAAAGTTGAATGACACACGGAGAGAAAGTCCAAAAATATTCAATTCCTCTCATGATAAAGGAAAGCACCACATTAGCCTTCTTGCTATACCTACATACTTTTTATGGCTCATGCTCCAGAGCACCTTTGATTTTCTCAGTTGTTCTCCATTTAAGTAACACTTTTTAAAAATTTCTTCCTGCCAAAGTGATCAACCTCAAATTTTATCACATTATGCTCAGTTTGCCAGATGTTTGTCCACTAACTCAATCTATCTATATCCATCTGCAACTTCCTTACATCTTCTTCACATTGTGGGCGGCACGGTGGCACAGTGGTTAGCACTGCTGCCTCACAGCGCCAGAGACCCGGGTTCAATTCCCGCCTCAGGCGACTGACTGTGTGGAGTTTGCACGTTCTCCCCGTGTCAGCGTGGGTTTCCTCCGGGTGCTCCGGTTTCCTCCCACAGTCACAAAGATGTGCAGGTCAGGTGAATTGGCCATGCTAAATTGCCTGTAGTGTTAGGTTAGGGGTATGGGTGGGTTGCGCTTCGGCGGGGCGGTGTGGACTTGTTGGGCCGAAGGGCCTGTTTCCACACTGTAAGTAATATAATCTAATCTAATCTAATTGCCGCCATGGATTCATTATCCTCATCGAAGTCATTGATGTAAATTATAAAAAGTTGAAAGCCCAGCACAGACGCCTCCAAGACTCCACTCATCATATTCTGCAAATCAGAACGAGACTAATTTATTCTTACTCTCCATTTTTTCCATCCAGGTAATCTTCTATGCATGGTAATGCATTGTGCAGTACACTATGAGCTTTAATTTTCCACAATAGTCTTTGACTTTGCACCTTACCAAATTCTGGAAATTGAAGTACAGTCTGTCTATCAGCTCCCCTTTATACATATCACTGATTACTCAGTAAAAGAACAGCAATAAATTGGTTAAACATGAAACCAAGCTCACTCTTCCTGATTAATTTGGGTTTATTTACATGTGCAGTTGTGACCTCTTTAATGATCGACTCAAAGATCTTCCTAATAACAGATGTCAGGCAAACTGACTGAATGTTTCCTGCTTTCTGTCTTCCTCCCTTCTTGATTACAAGAGTTACTTTCCCATCTGATAGAACCTTTCTGGAATCTAAGAACATTTGGCAAAGTAATATAATTTCATCGACTGTCTTATAATTAATCTCTTTTATGATGCTAGGTTTAGCCCACAGCTTCATCATTTTGCTTAATTGAGCTTCGCTTCTGATTCACAAAACGTCCTCTTTCCCTCCTGTTCTGATTCACAGCTATTACTGGAATGCTTTTAGTATCCTGTATCATAAAGAGAGAAACAAAATATTGGTTCATTCTATCTGTCATTTCCATATTATCTACTCCTAACTTCATATTCTCATTCTCGAGAGGACCAACATTCACTTTATTTATTCATTTTAAACACTTGGACAATCCCTTGCTATCCATGTTAACATTTGTAGCTATGTTCCCTTCATACTCTATTTGTATTCGCCCTGATTAACCTATTAGTCATTTTCTACTGTTCTTTATGTTTTGACTAATCTTCCAACCTGCCACTCATCTTTGTGTTGTTACATAGCTTTCCATCAGTTTTATGCTTTCTTTCAGTTCTTTGGTTAGCTACAGACTGTGACCCCATTTTTGTATTTTTTTCTTTAAAATAGGAATAAAATCAGAGGGTTAGATAGAATGGACAGTGAGAGCCCTTTTCCTCAGATGGTGGTGGCTAGCATGAGGGGACATAGCTTTAAACTGAGGGGTGACAGATGTCAGAGGTGATTTCTTTACTCAGAGAGCAGTCAGGGTGTAGAACGCACTGCCTGCAACAGTAGACTCGCCAACTTTAAGGGCATTTAAATGGTCATTAGATAGAATTATGGATGAAAATGGAATAGTGTAAGTTAGATGGGCTTCAGATTGTTTTCACAGGTCAGCACAACATCAAGGGCCGAAGGGCCTGTACTGTGCTGTAATGTTTTTTGTTCTATGTTCTATAAACTTTCTCTAAGTATTCTGTAATATGCCTTTAACTGTGTGGTGTCTCTACTATGTATCTCCTAGCCTAGAACCCTAGTTCACTTCGGCAAGCTCAGCTTTAATGCCCATTGACATTGCTATTTAAGCATAAAACTAATCTCAGACTCAGTTTCGTTCCTTTCAATCTGGATGAAAAATTCAATCATTCCTACTTAGGAATGCTTTTATTCTGAGGTACTGAAATAATTTTGTTACATTGCACAATACCAAGACTTAAGCTCTCTTGTTTGATTCTAGAATGTTCTATCCAAAGAAAATATCACAAAAGCATTCTTCACACTCCTCTACTACTGCTAACCTGATTTTTCTAGTTTACATGTAAAATAATGTAATTTATGATTTTGCTATCCCTTCATCACAAGCAATTTTTTTTCTTGTATACTTTATCTCACATTACTGTTGCTTTTAGCAGCCTGCAGACCTTTCCCATTAATGTCATATTTACTAAGCTCCATCCTAATTTATTCTACATCCTGACATTTGAAAGCAAAGTTATCTCTAACTATTGCATCAATACCATCCTTGATCAACATTGCTACCTCTGCACTTTACTTAGCTTCCTGTGTTTTTCTTTAATTTCAGATATTATTCAAAATTCAGGACCCAAAACTTGTCATGCTGGGGCCTTGTCTCCACAATGGCTATCAGATCACATGAATGTACTTTAGAGTGTGTTCCAAATTAATTTACTCTGTTATAGCTGCATTCGGATATGGAACCTTTCATTTTGTAGTTTTGTTATCCTTGTAACATCTAGTCTTAATAGTTGGTGTATTCCTATTATTTTTATGTCTGTTCCTTCCTGCAATTCTCTGAACATCATTTTCCACATCCTGATTTTCTTCTCTTACACTGTCTCTACTCTTTGATAGACCACATCTTTCCAGATTTGATCACTTGCCTCCACTATTTACATCAAACCATTCTCTAATTCCTCAGTTATGCCATTTGCAAGAACACTGGCCCCAGCATAGTTCAAATGCAGACTGTCCCAAAAGTGCAGCCCACTCTTTCTCTGGTGCCAGAGGCACACAACTGCACCTCACTGCTCCTATACAATCTTTGAGCCATGTATTCATCTCTCTAATTTTTAAGTACGAATGTCAATTTGTACATGACTCACATAATAATCCAGGGATGATCAGAACTTTTGAAGTTCTGCATTTTAATTTAGTGCCTAGCTTTTTAAACTCTCAATGCAGAACCTCTTTCTTATACAGATAGTTTTCCTATAACACTATAGTTGCATTCCACCGAAACCTTGCTGAATAGAGAAAAGCTTAATATAAATAATGGGCCTATGGGAGAAGTGGGGTGAGGGGCAGACCAGCAAAACATATCACTCACAATCACTCCAATCACCCAAAAGCGGAACACAAAGTATAGCACAGCCTGAATGAAGGTATAAATCATCTTCATTAACAAAACAAAAATAAATTTAACACATTAAAAAAAAAGAAAGCTTCCCTCTGTACAGTACCTCTCATAGAAAGCTGCTTGGTCGGCAACTGACATTGCACATGTGCAGAATGGCATGGAGACTTCAGTGCTGACATCGGCACACACGCAGAACAAAGTGTGCGAATCGATCCCCTGTGGAATCGTGCTATTGCAAACGGAGGTACACATTCTTGAAAGTATCGTTCCCTAATTCTTCAGTGACATTATAGCCAAATTGCGATGCCAAAACACATGTTATCCCAGAACTACCTGTATCTACCTTTGGACAACTGAATCCTTCGCCTCCCACTGCAAATTCTTGTTTTGCCCTGTGCAGATGTCCTGAAGCCTGGCACTGGGCTAGCAACACAGCTTTTTGGACTCAAACCCTTTGAGAGAAAAGTGTCAACTACCCTCAGTAGCTTATCCTGTACTCCTATTACATTCCTTGTTGCTTACCTCATTTGAATTAGAACATAGAACGTAGAACATATAGCACAGTTCAGGCCCTTTGGCCCATGTTGTTGGGCCGGGCATTTATCTTAATCTAACATCAACCAAACCTACACACCGCTCGATTTACTGCCGTCCATGTGCTTGTCCAGCAGTTGCTTAAACATCCCTAATGTCTCCGACTCTACTATCACTGCTGACAGAGCATTCCATGCACCCACCACTCTCTGCATGAAGAACCTACCTCTGACATCTTCCCTGTACCTTCTTCTAATCACCTTAAAATTATGACCCCTTGTGGCAGCCATTTCTGCCCTAGGGAAAAGTTTTGGATATCTACTCTATCTATGCCTGTTATTATCTTGTACACCTCTATCACCTCTCTTCCTTCTTCTCTCCAGTGTGAAAAGTCCTAGCTCACTCAACCTCTCTTCATAAGACAAGCCCTCCAATCCAAGCAGCATCCTGGTAAATCGTGAGTGCACCCTCTCTAAAACATCTACATCCTTCCTATAATGAGGTGACCAGAACTGAACACGATATTCCAAGTGTGATCTAACGAGGGTTTTATAGAGCTGCAGCACAACCTCACAGCTCTTAAATTCAATCCCCCTGTTAATGAAAGCTAAAACACCAAACATCTTCTTAACAACCCTAACAATTTGAGTGGCAACTTTGAAGGATTTATGTACGTGGACTCCAAGATCCCACTGTTCCTCCACACTGCCAAGAATCCTGTCTTTAACCCTTGTATTCAGCATTCAAATTTTACCTTCTAAAATGAATCACTTCTCATTTATCCAGGTTAAATTCCATCTGCCACTTCTCAGCCCAGCTCTGCATCCTGTCAATGTCTTGTTGTAGCCTGCAACAACATTATCGGGTTGGGATATCTGGTCGGCATGGACGGGTTGGACCGAAGAGTCTGTTTCCATGCTGTACATCTCTATGACCTTTGTGTCATCGGCAAATTTACTAACCCACCCTTCCACTTCTTCATCCAAGTCATTTCCAAAAACTACAAAGGGCAGAGGCTCACGAACAGATCTCTGCAGGACACCACTGGTCACCCGACCTCCAGGAGGAATACTTTCCATCCACTACCGCTCACTGTCTTCTTTCGGCCAGCCAATTCTGTATCCAGACAGCCAAATTTCCCTGTATCTCATACCTCCTAATTTTCTGAATGAGCCTACTGTGGGGAACCTTATCAAATGCCTTCCTGAAATCAATATACACCACATTCACTGCTCGACCTTCATCAACTTGTCTCGTCACATCCTTAAAGAACTCAATAAGACTTGTGAGGCATGACCTGCCCCTCACAAAGCCATGCTGACTATCTTTAATCAAACTATGTTTTTCCAAATAGTCATAAATTCTATCTCTCAGAATCCTTTCCAGTACTTTGCTTTCCACAAACATAAGACTGATTGGCCTGTAATTCCTTGGGATTTTCCTATTCCCTTTCTTGAACAGAGGAACAACACTCACCTCCCTCCAATCATCAGGTACTACTCCTGTGGAGAGTGAGGATGCAAAGATCATTGCCAGAGGCATGGCAATTTCATTCCTCTTTTCCTGTAGTAACCTTCAATATATCTGGTCTGGCCCTGAGAACTTATCTATCTTGTCGCTTCTCAGAATGTCCATCACATCCACTTCCTTAATATCAATCTGTTCAAGCCTATTAACCTGGTACACCGTGTATCGCTATCAACAAGGTCCCTCTCTCTAGTGAATACTGAAGCAAAAAGTTCATTTAGGGCCTCCCCTACTTCTTTAGACTTCAGGCACAAGTTCCTCCACTATCCCTGATCGGCCCTGCCCTGTCAGCCCTACTTTGGTCATTCTCTTATTCCTCACATAAGTGGAGGCTGCCTTGGGATTTCCCCAATCCTTCCCACCAAAGCTTTTTCATGCCCCTTCCTAGCTCTCCTCAGTTTTTTCCTAGCTACCCTGTAATCTTTAAAGCTGTGCTGGATCCTTGCTTCCTCAATCTTAAGTAAACTTCCTTCTTCCACTTAATGAGAAGCTCCTCTTCTCTTGTCATCCAAGGCTCCTTCACCTTACCATTCCTTGTCTGTCTAAGTGCGACGAAGTTATCCAACATTCGCGACAAGTGCTCCTTAAACAGCCTCCACATTTCTGTTGTGCATTTCCCCTCGAACAATTGTTCCCAATTTATACCCCACAGCTCCTGTCTAATAGCAGTGTAATTTCCCCTCCCCCAATTAAAGACCTTTCCATACTGTCTGTTCCTATCCCCCTCCATGGCTATGGTAAAGGTGAGGCAGTTACGGTCACTGTCACCAAAATGCTCTCTCACCAAGGGATCTGATGCCTGGCCTGGCTCGTTGCCTAGCACCAAATTCAATATGGCCATCCTCCCCAGTCAGCCTATCTACATTTTGAGCCAGGAATCATTCCTGGACACACCTGACAAAATCGGTTCCATCCAGACCATCTGCACCAAGGAGTTTCCAATCAATATTGGGTAAGTTGAAGTCACCCATAACAACAACTCTGTTACATCTGCACCTTTCCAAGATCTACTGTCCAATCTGTTCTTCCATCTCTCTGCTGCTATTGGGGGGTTGAAAGAAACACCCAAAAGTGACTGTTCTTTTCCTGTTACTGACTCAGTAGACAAACACACCACAACAACCTCCTTTTCTGCTGCTGTGATGCACTCTCTAATTAAGAATGTTACTCCCCCTCCTGTTTTACACCCTCCCATTCTTTTTAAAAGATCTAAACTCTGGAACATCCAGCAACCAATCCTTCCCCTGTGAAATCCATTTCTCTATTATGGCAACAACATCGCAGTTCCAAGTACTGATCCTTGCTCTAAGTTCATTACTCTTATTCCTGACCCTCCTTGCATTGAAACAGATACACTTTAACCCATCTCTTTGCCCTATCAACTGTGTATCCTTCCTGACAGACTCTCTTCATTCGATTTCTGCTCGTTCAACAACTACCCTCTCCTCTAATCTGTAGCTCTGGTTCCTATCCCCTTGCCAAACTAGTTTAAATCCTCTTGAAGTGCTGTAGCAAATCTCCCACCCAGGATATTGGTGCCTCTCCAGTTTAAGTGCAACTTGTCCTTCATGTACAAGTCTCACCTTCACCCCAATGATCTATGTATCTGAAGCGCTCACTCCTGCACCAGCCCTGTAGCCATGTATTCAGCTGCACTCACTCCCCCTTCCTCGCCTCACTAGAGCATAGCACTGATAATAATCTTGAGATTACTATTCTGCTCTTCCTGCTTTTTAGTTTCCAACTTAATTCCCTGAAATCACTTTGCTTTCTGTACCAATGTACCAGTGCCAGTTTGCATATTCACCCTGCAGCCATTGCTCTTATCTGAGCAGGATGATACAACCTCAAACCTTTTGAATAATTGTGGAGGCTGACACTTTTGAACTCTTGCCCTCTGCCCCTTCTTTCCTGCTTCATTCAAAGTCACACCCTCCTGTCCCTGACCACAAACCATGTCAGAAGACCCTAACCTGAGAGGAATGACTGCCTCCTGATACAAAGAATCCAGGTGACCACCCCTCCCTGATGTGTCACAGAGGCTGTAGTTCAGCCTCCAGCTATAAACACAGGTTTGATAGTTTATGCACAATCCTCTCTACTATGAACATTTCTAACAATATCAGGGAAGTTAGTGGTATGGGGCTTACAAATTTAGCCTCTCTCCCTCTCCAAAAATGGATATTAGACTCAAACATCACCATATTTTTCAAAGACCATATGCAAAAGGAAAGCCAAGCTCTCCAAAGGACAACTTTGCTATCTGAAAGAAAGGCATTGAGAATAGAGATGTTCTGAGCTGGTCTGGTCTATGCACTGCAAGTTCCAAGCAACAGGGTTGCCAAAATGGGAGTTGAGTGAATTGATGAACTGCATAATACAATCCCAATAATGTAATACCTAGAGGGAGATGGTGGCATGACAGCATTGTCACTGGACTAGTCATTCATAGGTCAAGGTTTGAGATATGCTGTGGTTCTGTTCGCCGAGCTGGAAATTTTTGTTGCAAACGTTTCGTCCCCCGTCTAGGTGACATCCTCAGTGCTTGAGAGCCTCCTGTGAAGCGCTTCTGTGGTGTTTCCTCCGGCATTTATAGTGGCCTGTCCCTGCCGCTTCCTTTTGTCAGTTTCAGCTGTCCGCTGTAGTGGCCGGTATATTGGGTCCAGGTCGATGTGTTTGTTGATGGAGTTTGTGAATGAGTGCCATGCTTCTAGGAATTCCCTGGCTGTTCTTTGTTTCACTTGCCCTATAATGGTAGTGTTGTCCCAGTCAAATTCATGTTGCTTGTCGTCTACGTGTGTGGCAACTAGGGATAGCTGGTCGTGTCGTTTCGTGGCTAGTTGATGTTCGTGGATTCGGATCGTTAGCTGTCTTCCTGTTTGTCCTATATAGTGTTTTGTGCAGTCCTTGCATGGGATTTTGTACACAACATTAGTTTTGCTCATGCTGGGTATCGGGTCCTTCGTTCTGGTGAGTTGTTGTCCGAGTGTGGCTGTTGGTTTGTGTGCTGTTATAAGTCCTAGTGGTCGCAGTAGTCTGGCTGTCATTTCCGAGATGTTCTTGATGTATGGTAGTGTGGCTAGTCCTTTGGGTTGCGGCATGTCCTCGTTCCGTTGTCTTTCCCTTAGGCATCTGTTGATGAAATTGCGAGGATATCCGTTTTTGGCGAATATCTTGTATAGGTGTTCCTCTTCCTCTTTTTGCAGTTCTGGTGTACTGCAGTGTGTTGTAGCCCTCTTGAATAGTGTCTTGATGCAACTTCATTTGTGTGTATTGGGGTGGTTGCTTTCATAGTTCAGGACTTGGTCTGTGTGTGTGGCTTTCCTGTGTACCTTAGTGGTGAATTCTCCGTTTGGTGTTCTCTGTACCCTCATGTCTCGGAATGGGAGTTGGTTGTCCTTTTCTTCCTCTCTCGTGAATCGGATTCCTGTGAGTGTGGAGTTGATGATCCGGTGTGTTTTCTCTATTTCCGTGTTTTTAATGATTACAAAGGTGTCATCAACATATCTGACCCAGAGTTTGGGTTGAATTTGTGGTAAGACTGTTTGTTCTAACCTTTGCATTACTGCTTCTGCTATGAGTCCCGAGATCGGTGAGCCCATGGGTGTTCCGTTGATTTGTTCGTATATCTGGTTGTTAAATGTGAAGTGTGTTGTGAGGCACAAGTCCAGTAGTTTAAGTAAGCCATCTTTGTTGATGGGTTCAACGTCCTGTTGTCTGTTATGTCTGTTCAGCAGGTTGGCTATTGTTTCTCTGGCTAGGGTTTGTCAATAGAGGTGAACAGTGCCGTTACGTCGAATGAGACCATGGTTTCTTCCTTGTCTATGTGTATATTTCTGATGATGTCCAAGAATTCCTGTGTTGATTGTATAGAGTGTCTGGATCCGCTGATCAGGTGCTTCAGTTTCTGCTGTAGTTCTTTAGCCAGTTTGTGTGATGGTGTCCCTGGTAGTGATACTATGGGTCTGAGTGGGATGTCTGGTTTGTGCACTTTAGGTAGTCCATAGAATCTGGGGGTGTTGTTGCTTTCAGGTTTCATTCTTTGTAGGTCAGATCTGGTTATCTGTCCGTTTTTTTGTAGGTTCCTCAGTGTGTTGTTTATCCTATTGGTGAGCTGTGGGGTCGGGTAGGTGTTGGTATCTGCAACAGAACGAGGACATGCCGCAAACCCACACTACCATACATCAAGAACATCTCGGAAATGACAGCCAGACTACTGCGACCACTAGGACTTATAACAGCACACAAACCAACAGCCACACTCAGACAACAACTCACCAGAACGAAGGACCCGATACCCAGCATGAGCAAAACTAATGTTGTGTACAAGGACTGCACAAAACACTATATAGGACAAACAGGAAGACAGCTAACGATCCGAATCCACGAACATCAACTAGCCACGAAACGACACGACCAGCTATCCCTAGTTGCCACACACATAGACGACAAGCAACATGAATTTGACTGGTACAACACTACCATTATAGGGCAAGTGAAACAAAGAACAGCCAGGGAATTCCTAGAAGCATGGCACTCATCCACAAACTCCATCAACAAACACATCGACCTGGACCCAATATACCGGCCACTACAGCGGACAGCTGAAACTGACAACCGGAAGCGGCAGGGACAGGCCACTATAAATGCCGGAGGAAACACCACAGAAGCGCTTCACAGGAGGCTCCCAAGCACTGAGGATGTCACCTAGACGGGGGACGAAACGTTTGCAACAAAAATTTCCAGCTCGGCGAACAGAACCACAGCAACGAGCACCCGAGCTACAAATCTTCTCACAAACTTTGAGGTTTGAGATATGGATTCAAATCTCACAATATCAGTTGGTGGAACTGAAATTCAGTGAATAAAACTGGATTATAAACCTCATCACCAGTAATGATGACCCATTTGATTGACTGATTCCTTTAGTAAAGGAAATTTGCCTTCTTTACCTGGTTGACTGACATGTAACTCCAGACTCACAGCAATATGGCTGATTCTGAACTGCCCTCTGAAATAGTCCAGCAAGCCATTTGATTCAAAAATGCTTGCCTTGCTAGCAACACCCATGAAAGAAAAAAATAGACCAATTAATCATTTTTTGGCATTGTTAATAGGGAGTAAAGACTCAGCAACTATGGCAGGGTTAAAGGTAAGAGGGGGAAATGGGTGAATGGGGGGCTGCTGCAGTTAGAATAACAGGATTAGGAAATAAATAATTTAGTGGGATATATTGAATTGCGTGTTGTGTTATATGTGATAATATCGATAGTTTACAGTGAATTAGAGTTGTTTAGATCATAAGAATTTTGATGAGGATTGGATCAGAAAAACTGAGGTATTTACAGTGTCAGATTAAGAGCTATAATACTGACAGGTTAACTTCATTTTATTTGCAGAAATGAACATAAAAATTGAAAATGTGTGAGCTACAAATTTGATAACAATAGTAAAGTTCCTTAGACGGAGTATACCCGTTCACTCCTGTCAGAAGTTCAAGTAATTTTTAACTTGCAGGAGAGGCAGGTTAAAGGACAAATACTCATTGGACCAGTACATACAGATGAAGCCCAGATTCAGTACTTAAAATCTATCCTTGGACTTATATTTCCTTTATACATTATACATGTCCACAATTATATTAACAGCTTATCTAAATATCTAGCTTTAATTATTCTCTCCCACATAGTAACACACAAGTGCAGTATACTTTTTTTAAATTTACCTGCAAAGGAGCTAGTTCAATATTAAATTCTGGTGTTTATATTAACATTACAATGATTATCAGCATCATTTCTTATGACTTAAATTCAACTTTATTGTTATTTGTGCTTATTTTAATAAACACTCTGCATATGCATTACATCAATTACTGTGCAATTCAATTAGTTTTTATTAACATTTCAGAGCAAAAGGTCCCTTGGAGATATCCGAGACTGAAAGCTTTTCGGAAGTGGCAAAGAAAGCAATTGATGAGGATTCCCAAGATCTATCTGATCTGGACACAAACTTTGAAGGCTAAATTTTCACATCCTAAATTTCAGCTTTGTAGAACTTAATTTTCTGTTCTCAATTGCATTATGCTCTACTACAAACATGAACTAGTTTTAAACTACAACAATCTGGTGTTTGTTGCTAAGCACAGGATTTTACATTGATGCAATAAAAATTTCCTTTCAGAACTTTAAGATCTATCTATTTTACAAACCTTTAAGAACACAAAAGGACACTGAATATTCATGGGGTGCCTCAGCTTCACTTGTACAGTAGTATGTCATGGTTTTAACGAGTGCCCGTGGTTGATTTTAGTCTGGAAAGGTGTATGATTTTGTGTGTGGGTGAGGAGGGTAAGAATGTCAGCAGGGTAGGAAATCTGTTCTACCTTGCCTTTCACATGTAATTTTAGTCTATTGAGTTGTTTGTGGGTAAATCTCTTAGGAGAGGAGAGGTGAGCTGCCTTATCATTTGGTAACATGAAACAACATTTCAACACAGTTTAAAATTTAACATTGCTTCTGTGGGTTAATTGAAATTTGACGCTATTGAAAGTATGACAAGAATGAGGTGGTTAACTAAAGCTCAAACATGATGCTGTAATGGATACTCAGTGATACATGGTTTCTTCGCTGCAACTGGGAAGGTAACTTTCATAGTACTTTTACTAAATGTTTACTTGCTATATTTGAGGTTTTCTGAGACAGGGAAGGGTGGGTAGTACGTTTCTAAGTTGGTTGAAGTGGGGAGGGGTCAGGGAGAGCAAAAAGTGAAGCTCTGATAAAATTGAGGACAGAAGACATTAAATAACAGATGTCCACGATGCAAAATGCCAAAGAGAGCAGTATTGGGCACAATAACAAGACAAAGATTCTGTCTAGACAATTATATAACACTCATCTGAATACAACTGTCAGGGATAAAAAAAAAAGAAATGAACTACAAAATTAAAGTAACAATATACTGAAGAAGATGCAAACAAGTTCATGACCAATAATTGTTGAACTCAATATTGGGTCCAGAAGGTTGTAAGTGCCAAGTGAAAAGTTGAGGTTCACTTCCTCAAATGTGAATTCAGGGCCTCTAGTTCAGTGACAGACAGCTGCTGGTAACAAAGCAGAAAGAACGAGCTAGTGGCTATAGCAAATGGAGGCTGTGGCACGACCAAAAGCAATAGTCTTCCCAATATTTAGTTGGTGCAAAGGTCTTCCCATCCAAGCCTGGATGTTAGGCTTGCTGGCAATTTAGAGGCAGTGGAAAAGTTGAGAGAGATTGTTGTGAGGTTGAGGAGAATTTTTCCAGCATACATGTAGAGATTTATATTGGATATACTGATGATGTCACCAACAAGCAAAATGGCGATAAGAATCAGAGAGCACTGGGGAAGCAAAGATCAATCTTGAAAGATAACAATATTGAGAAAACAATAATGATCAGCAATAGCCAGAATTAAAAATTTGAAAAGAAAACCATCATTAATAAATTGGATATTGAGTTGTGCCTTCTTTTTCAAAATAACATAACCAGAATCAGCTGGAGACTGGACTATTCTCAGCTCCACCTGTAATCGAGAGAACAGTAAAGCTACAGATAGTATTCATACCTTATAAAATCACTTGGATGCTAATCTTGATTAGATTACTTACAGTGTGGAAACAGGCCCTTTAGCCCAACAAGTCCACACCGACCCGCCGAAGCGCAACCCACCCAGACCGATTCCCCTGCATTTTCCCCTTCGCCTAACACTACGGGCAATTTAGCATGGCTAATTCACCTAACCTGCACATTTTTGGACTGTGGGAGGAAACCGGAGCACCCAGAGGAAACCCACACAGACACAGAGAGAATGTGCAAACTCCACACAGTCAGTCACCTGAGGCGGGAATTGAACCCGAGTCTCTGGCGCTGTGAGGCAGCAGTGCTAACCACTGTGCCACAGTGCTGCCCATCTTGACACAGCTTATTACATTCCACAAATTTGATTTCTATTATATTAAAACACATTTGATAATAACAGATCAACCAAAAAATTCTCTTTCACTCAGTTAGTTTACTACCAGACCAGAAGTATGCTTGAATATTCCTGCGCTAGAAGAAAACTAGACTCAATTTAAGTTTACTTTTGCAATATAAACTAATTTGTTTATTAAGTTGTGTATTTTAAAGCAAGGTTGTGGGTTAGAATGAATCAACAGTTCCTGTAATAAAGCACAAACACGGGCACTTGCTACTGCTACAGTGGATATAGTGCAGTCCTCAAATTCATCCGAGCAGAATGCATAATGGACCAGACTCTATTGCAATCCTGCCGGTACAAGCTGGAAGATATTAGTATAATTCGTTAAATCTTAACACATTTTGACTAAATGTTATTTTCATTCTGTTTCCTGGAGAGTTTCTCTCCATGAGGTCTTGTGGGTTTTCTTGCACTGTTGATCCAAACCTGACTCAATAGCTACTTGCACTCTCCATAGTGTCCCTGTCATCCAATGCAAGTGGAATTCTCCCACTCTCCATAGCCTGAAATACTCTCCAGTGCTGGAATATCACATTATATAAAGTCACAGAATTTTACTGCACAGAAAATGACCCATTAGCTCATTGAGTCTACACTGACAAAAAAAAACACCAAGCTATTCTAATCCCACTTTCTAGCAACTTGGTCCAAAGTCTTGTATGCCTAAATACTTAAATGTAATTGAGGATTCCTTCTTCTTATCACCCTTACATGATGTGGAGGTGGCAATGTTGGACTGGGGTGAATAAAGTTAAACATCACACAACACCAGGTTATAGTCCAACAGGGTTATTTAGAAGTACAAGCTTTCAAACTAGTACAAGCTAGTTATCTACTTCCAAACATCACCCTTACAGGCAGTGGATTTCATATTCTCATCACTCTCTGAAAAAAGATGTTCCTCACATCCTCTTTGAACTTCCTGCCCCTTTACTGTATTGATCCCTCCACCAAAGGGATAAGTTTCTTCCTGTCTACCCTATCTTTGCCACTCATAATTTTATACATCTCAAACATTTCCCTCTTCAGTGTCCTCTGCTCCAAGGAAAATAGCCACAGTCTAACAATCACCAGCAATGAACACAAATCAACCAAATAGAACCTGCATTTGCTCTTGGAACACAAATAAACTACTTGTCTGTTAACAACCAATAATTTTAAGTGAATTAATGACCACTGCACCCAGCTCTCCTCAACTGGAACAGGACATCAATTAAGCTGCATCTTGTTTGTTGTGCCCAATGCTACGCCACTCAAACACTCAGAAGGTGATGTTCCTCCTGATTAATGTCTTCCTTCTCCTCCTCCTACTTAGAAAATTGCTGCCACTCTACCTCAGCATCCATCACATCCCATTTGATGGGACAAAGTGATAAAAGGCAAGACAAGGCAAGAATACTGTGAGCATCCAGATAGGTGTTAAATCAAGTGGGCTTTAAGAAAGCAAATGAGCAGCCATAAGATGCAGCTGGTCCAATCCATCAGCTGGGTGCTGGTCCCTGCACAAAGTGTCCTTACGTCCACTTATAATGAGAGGTGTCAGTGTGCTCCAAAGTGTGGCATTAAAGTGCAGAAGTGTACTGTTAATAAATTAGTAATGTACCATTATGAAAAACAGAGGCAGGCATATGTTTGATGACAGTTTCGGTGGATGTAGGATGCATGCACCCACTGCCTTTGTATGGTGCCCTGATTTATTAGTGCTGGAGTTCCAAGATGGTGGTCCACAGGAGTAAGCAATGAACTGGAATCACCAGGTATCTGTATGACTTTCACATAAGAAATTCTTGGCATTCAGCATCTATCAGGCATTATTAATCAAAGGGTAGATGATGGCCTTGCGGTATTGTTGCTCGAAGATTAATTCAAAAGCTTTGCTAATGTTCATGGGGATCCAGATTTAGAGTGATAGAGTCATAGAGATGTACAGCATGGAAACAGACCCTTCGGTCCAACCTGTCCATGCCTACCAGATATCCCAAACCAATCTAGTCCCACCTGCCAGCACCCGGCCCATATCCCTCCAAACCCTTCCTATTCATATACCCATCCAAATGCCTCTTAAATATTGCAATTGTACAAGACTCCACCACATTCTCCGGCAGCTCATTCCATACATGTACCACCCTCCGCGTGAAAAAGTTTCCCCTTAGGTCTCTTTTATATCTTTCCCCTCTCACACTAAACCTATGCCCTCTAGATCTGGACTCCCTGATCCCAAGGAAAAGACTTTGTCTATTTATCCCATCCATGCCCCTCATAATTTTGTAAACCTCTATAAGATCACCCCTCAGCCTCCGACGGGTGGCTCGAGGGAAAACAGCCCCAGCCTGTTCAGCCTCTCCCTATAGCTCAAATCCTCCAACCCTGACAACATCCTTGTAAATCTTTTCTGAACCCTTTCAAGTTTCACAACATCTTTCTGATAGCAAGGAGACCAGAATTGCACGCAATATTCCAACAGTGGTTCTAACCAATGTCCTGTTCAGCCGCAACATGACCTCCCAACTCCTGTACTCAATACTATGACCAATAAAGGAAAGCATACCAAACGCCTTCTTCACTATCCTATCTATCTGCGACTCCACTTTCAAGGAACTATGAACCTGCACTCCAAGGTCTCTTTGTTCAGCAACACTCCCTAGGACCTTACCATTACGTGTATAAGTCCTGCTAAGATTTGCTTTCCCAAAATGCTGCACCTCGCATTTATCTGAATTAAACTCCATCTGCCAATTCTCAGCCCATTGGCCCATCTGATACAGATCTTGTTGTAATCTGAGGTAACCCTCTTTGTTGTCCACTACACCTCCAATTTTGGTGTCATCTGCAAACTTACTAACTGTACCTCATATGCTCGCATCCAAGTTATTTATGTAAATGACAAAAAGTAGAGGACCCAGCACCGATCCTTGTGGCACTCCACTGGTCACAGGCCTCCAGTCTGAAAAGCAACCCTCCACCACCACTCTCTGTCTTCTACCTTTGAGCCAGTTCTGTGTCCAAATGGTTAGTTCTCCCTGTATTCCGTGAGATCTACCGTTGCGAATCAGTCTCCCATGGGGAACCTTCTCGAACGCCTTACTGAAGTCCATATAGATCACATCTACTGCTCTGCCCTCACCAATCTTCTTTGTTACTTCTTCAAAAAACTCAATCAAGTTTATGAGACATGATTTCTCATGCACAAAGCCATGTTGACTATCCCTAATCAGTCCTTGCCTTTCCATATACATGTACATTCTGTCCCTCAGGATTCCCTCCAACAACTTGCCCACCACTGAGGTCAGGCTCACCGGTCCATAGTTCCCTGGCTTGTCTTTACCGTCCTTCTTAAACAGTGGCACCACGTTTGCCAACCTCCAGTCTTCCGGCACCTCATCTGTGACTATCGATGATACAAATATCTCAGCAAGAGGCCCAGCAATCACTTCTCTAGCTTCCCACAGAGATCTCGGGTACAACTGATCAGGTCCTGGGGATTTATCCACCTTTAACCATTTCAAGACATCCAGCACTTCCTCTTCTGTAATTTGCACAGGAGGAATTAAGAATCTACTGATGACCATGACACCATTGTTGATTGTCAGAAAAACAACATCTGATTCACAAATGTCCTTTCAGGGAAGGAAATCTCTCACCCCCACCAAGGCCTATACATGACTCCAGACTCACAATAATGTGATTGACTACTATGTGTCCTACCAAGTTGTATCAATTGTTAAGAAGTGGGCGGCACGGTGGCACAGTGGTTAGCACTGCTGCCTCACAGCGCCAGAGACCCGGGTTCAATTCCCGCCTCAGGTGACGGACTGTGTGGAATTTGCACGTTCTCCCCGTGTCTGCGTGGGTTTCCTCCGGGTGCTCCGGTTTCCTCCCACAGTCCAAAGATGTGCAGGTCAGGTGAATTGGCCATGCTAAATTGCACGTAGTGTTAGGTAAGGGGTAGATGTAGGGGTATGGGTGCATTGCGCTTCGGCGGGTCGGTGTGGACTTGTTGGGCCGAAGCGCCTGTTTCCACACTGTAATGTGATCTGTGATCTAATGTGATCTAATGTGATCTAAAAAGTCTCACAAAAATGAAACCAGGTGGATCACCTGGCATTGGCCCAGATACTGGAAAAGACAAAGGCAGAAACAGCCCTGTCAGACCTGTAAAGTCCTTCTTACTAACATCTGGAAGCTAGTGCCAAACCTGGGAGGGCTGTCTCACAGGCTAATGAAACAACAGCTAGACATCATCACACTCACTGAATCATACCTGACAGTCAATATGCAGTCACCACCATTATCATCCCTGGGTATGTACTGTCTCAACAGCAGGCAGACCCAGAAGAGGTGGCAGTACAGCAGTATACAGTCAGGAGGGGGTTGCCATGGAATCCTCAGCATTGACTCCAGACTCAGTGATGTCTTATGAGCAAGGAAACCTCCTGCTGATTAGCACATACCAACCTCTCAGCTGACGATTAATACATCTCCCTGTTGAACAACACTTGGAGGAAGCACTGAGGATGGCAAGGGCACAAAATGTACTCTGGTTGGGGGATTTTAATGGCCACCATCGAGAGTGGCTTGGCAGCAAGCTGATCGAGCTGGTCAGTTCCTAAAGGCATAGCTGGATCTGCAGCAGGTGGTGAGGGAGCTAATGAGAGGGAAAAACACACTTGACCTCATCCTTACCAGTCTGTTGGCTGCATATGCATCTGTTCATAAAGAGTGACTACTGCACAGTCCTTGTGGAGACAAAGTCCTGCCTTCACATTGAGAATAGCTTCCATTGTGTTGTGCAGCACTACCACCATGTTAAATGGATCTGATGTTGAACAGATCTAGCAACTCAAATCTGAGGCAACGTGGGCCGTCAACAACAGCAGAATTGTATTCCAGCACAATTCGTGACCAGGCTTATCTCCTAATAAACCATTACCATTAAGCCAGGAGATTAACCTTGGCTTAATGGAGTGTGCACATATTTATGCGTATGTGAGAAATATGAGAATGACGAGAACGAGGGTAGGTCCGACCAAGGATAGTAGTGGGAGACTGTGTATTGAGTCGGAAGAGATAGGAGAGGTCTTGAATGAGTACTTTTCTTCAGTATTTACAAATGAGAGGGACTGTATTATTGAAGAGGAGAGTATGAAACAGACTGATAAGCTAGAGGAGATACTTGTTAGGAAGGAAGATGTGTTGGGCATTTTGAAAAACTTGAGGATAGACAAGTCCTCCGGCCCTGACGGGATATATCCTAGGACTATGTGGGAAGCAAGAAAGGAAATTGCAGAGCCGCTGGCAATGATCTTTTTGTCTTCACTGTCAAAGGGAGTGGTACCAGGGGACTGGAGAGTGACGAATGTTGTGCCCCTGTTCAAAAAAGGGAATAGGGATAACCCCGGGAATTACGGGCTAGACTACTCTTACTTCAGTGTTAGGCAAAGTAATGGAAAGGGTACTGAGGGATAGGATTTATGAGTATCTGGAAAGACACTGCTTGATTAGGGACAGCCAGTACGGATTTGTGAGGGGTAGGTCTTGCCTTACAAGTCTTATTGAATTCTTTGAGGAGGTGACCAAGCATGTGGATGAGGGTAGAGCAGTGGATGTAGTATACATGGATTTTAGTAAGGCATTTGATAAGGTTCCCCATGGTAGGCTTATGCGGAAAGTCAGGAGGCATGGGATAGAGGGAAATTTGGCCAGTTGGATAGAGAACTGGCTAACCAGACGAAGTCAGAGAGTGGTGGTAGATGGTAAATATTCAGCCTGGAGCCCAGTTACAAGTGGAGTTCCGCAGGGATCAGTTCTGGGTCCTCTGCTGTTTGTAATGTTTGTTAATGACTTGGAAGAGGGAGTCGAAGGGTGGGTCAGTAAATTTGCAGACAATACGAAGATTGGTGGAGTCGTGGATAGTGAGGAGGGCTGTTGTCAGCTGCAAAGGGACTTAGATATGATGCAGAGCTGGGCTGAGGAATGGCAAATGGAGTTCAACCCTGCCAAGTGTGAGATTGTCCATTTTTGAAGGATAAATAAGAATGCAGAATACACGGTTAACGGTAGGGTTCTTAGTAAGGTGGAGGAACAGAGGGATCTTGGCGTCTATGTTCATAGCTCTTTGAAAGTTGCCACTCAGGTGGATAGAGCTTGTAAGAAGGCCTATGGTGTATTAGTGTTCATTAGCAGAGGGATTGAATTCAAGAGTCGTGAGGTGATGTTGCAGCTGTACAGGACCTTGGTAAGGCCACATTTGGAGTACTGTGTGCAGTTCTGGTCGCCTCATTTTAGGAAAGATGTGGAAGCTTTGGAGAGGGTGCAGAGGAGGTTTACCAGGATGTTGCTGGAATGGAGAATAGGTCGTACGAGGATAGGTTGAGAGTGCTTGGCCTTTTCTCATTGGAACGGCGAAGGATGAGGGGTGACTTGATAGAGGTTTATAAGATGATCAGGGGAATAGATAGAGTAGACAGTCAGAGACTTTTTCCCCGGGTACAACAGAATGTTACAAGGGGACATAAATTTAAGTTGAAGGGTAGAAGGTATAGGGGGGATGTCAGGGGTAGGTTCTTTACCCAGAGAGTGGTGGGGGCATGGAATGCGCTGCCTGTGGGAGTGGCAGAGTCAGAATCATTGGTGACTTTTAAGCGGCAATTGAATAGGTACATGGATAGGTGCTTAAGCTAGGACAAATGTTCGGCACAACATCGTGGGCCGAAGGGCCTGTTCTGTGCTGTATTGTCCTATTTTCTATGTTCTATGTTGTATGCAGGAGGGCATGCCAGGAGCAGGCACGAGGCATACTGAAAAAAAGAGGTGTCAATCTGGTGAAGATACTAAACAGGACTACTTGCATGTCCACCAGCATAAGCAACAATTTATAGACAGAGCTAAACACTCCCACAACTAATATTTCAGATGTAAGCTCTATGACATCAGTCATGAATGATGTTGAAGAATTAAACAACTCACTCCACAAATATCCCCATCACCATTGAAATGCTAAGTGAATGATCCATCTTGGCCTCCTTCCATGGTCCCTAGCATTACAGATACTAGTCATCAGCCAATTTGATTGACTCCATGTAATATCAAGAAACAATTGGAGACAATGGAGACTACAAATGTTTGGGCCCTGATGATATTCTAGCAATAGTACTGAAGACTTGTACTCCAGAACTGGCTGGTTCCTTCGTTAAGCTGTTCCAATACAGTTACAACACTGGCATTGACCTGACAATGTAGAAAATTGCCCCGATATGTCCTGTACATATAAAGGAGGACAAGTCCAACCCAGCTAATTACTGTCCCATCAGTCTACTTGCAATTATCAGTAAACTGATGGAAGGTATCTTTAAAATGCTATCAATTCGATACATTCAGCAATAATTTGCTCACTAATTCTCAATTTATGTTCTACTCGGGTCACTCAGCTCCTGACCTCATTATAGCCTTGGTTCAAACAAGGACAAAAGAGCTGAGTTCTAGAGGTGAGATGAGAGCGACAGCCCTTAACATCAAGTCTGCATTTGATTGAGTGTGGCATCAAGTAGCCCTTGCAAAACTGGAATCAATGAGTATCAGGGGACAAACTCTGTTGTGGTTTGGAGTCAGACCAGGCACCTATGAAGATGATTGTGGTTGTGGGACGTCAGTCATCTCAACATCAGGATATATCTGCAGGGGTTTCTCAGTGTGGAGTCCATCTTCAATTGTCCTCAGCTGCTTCAATGACCTTTGCTCTATCCTAAGATCAGAAGTGTGGATTCGCCTTGTAGCTGATAATATCTTGTAGATGATAGACAGGCTTTGGGGAGTCATGAGGTGAGTTACTAGTCACAATATTCATGGATCTGACCTGTTCTTGTAACAACTGTGTCTATGTGGAAAGGCCATTTGAATTTCAGGTCAATGGTAACTCCTAAGATGTTGATAGTGTGGGGTTCGGTGATGGTAACACCACTGAATATCAAAGGGCACTCAGGAGTACTCTACACAACTTCATAACAATAAACTAATCAAACTTTGATAAGTACCAAAGGTGTAAAGAAAGATACCACATTTTCTATACATTCATTCTTATTGTGAAATGAGTCCCATAAATGGAAATGGATTCCATTCTGACTGTAAAAACACAAAACAAAATTAAGTGGAGACTTCCAGGCTTGCCCAGAACAATTGAAAAGATGTAAGATAGAAGTTAATTGGAAGCATGGTCCCAAAATTCAAACCTTCAGGACAATCAACCTTCCTTGATAGTGATGATTGGAAACATCTTTTACACTCATTAGCATTCAATGGATATTATTTAACACCTCAACCTGCTGAATTACATTCACAATCACAATCCTATTAAGAAAATCAAGAAAGCTGCGTTTTCGAAAACCTCACCTTGTCTATTCTGTTTTATGATACATGCACATGGCTGGGTAGATTGCTTCTGGGAGCTCTGGTGAATGAATACCTCTTGAGTAAACCACATCCAGCATGTTTAACTAAGGTGTTTCTTTGCTTGCATAGTTTCAGTGTCAAGGATGCACTGCCCAGTCCACCTAGCTCATGAGAAGTCTCACTCATATCTGGCCTTGAAAGGCCTCCTTGCTGTCTACTGCTAACTGTCCAATCCACCCAGTCTGTCCTAGTGTGGTTGCCACACCTGCTGATGCCAAGAAACTTGAGGAGGCCAGGACTGAGGTGTTAAACACAAAGAGAGGCTCAACTGAAAGGTTATAGATAACAGTCTGAGGTCTGTCAAGAAATTAAACTTTGAAAGGGCTGGTTGTTTTGGTTGTGAAATAGTCAACTGTGTTATAGCACATGTCGGGAGGTGGTCACATCATGACTTAGAAGCACACAGGTAGAGAGGGAATGTGTCACCACCAGGCAGTATTAGAAACATAAGCAAGCATTGCAGCAGTTTGCTGAAATATTGTGCTTGCTAATCAGTCTTGCATTCTAGATATTTTCTCGTCAACCTCTTTGGAACTGTTATTACACAGGTGAAGGTGAAACTTGCAGTCAGAGTCAAGCTGGTAGCACTACAGATGGCTCAGCTGCACAGAAGGGGAAGAAGAAGAAGTAGTCTTACAGGAATCCATAATCAGGGGATCAGACAGGCATTTCTGCAGCTTTCAATGAGACTCCAGGCCAGTATGTTGCTTTCCTGGTGATGAGGTAAATGTTGTTACAGAGCAGCTACAGCATATTTTTTCTGGGAAAGAGTGATCACTTAGAAGTTGTGCTTATTAAAGATCCAACATGCTCTAATATAAGTCACGAGTTTATGTGCACAGCCCTATATAATGCCTTCCCACTTCAGATATACCTGGAGGTTGAGTGATCCCTGAATAGAAAGTAAAAAAAACTCAACTCTTCCAAATTTATTTACAGCCAGGTAACCAGCCACTATTCACATAAATGGGAGTCTGGTTCAAACTGAAATGCTTTTACTTATTTTTCCTTTCTGGCTTTTTTATTCATTTTTTATCCAACCTTCCAGTTGCTCTCTATTTTTCATTTATTTGGTTTCATTCACTCCATTTCCAGATCTGTTTATTTTTCTATTAAACTTTGCTGCTTAAGGAGATGGATGGTTGCTCTAATTGTTCAAGAGACCGCATTATCAAAAGCAAAATACTGCTGGAAAACTGAACCAAACACAAAGAATGCTAGAGTAAACCAACTGATCTGGCAGCATCTGCAGCAAGGGAAAAGAACTGATGTTTGAAGTCCAGAAAATGATAGTGTCATCGAGGTCTATAGCACAGAAAAAGACTCATTTGGCCCACTAAGTCTGTACAAGTCAAAAACAAACTCCTAACTATTTTAATCCTGTTTTCTGGCACTTGACCCATAACCCTTGTATATAGCTTGGCATCAGAAGTGCACATCTAAAAAATTCTTAAATGTTATAAGGGTAGTGAGTTCCAAATTCCCACCATCCTCTGGATGAAAAACATTTCCTCTCATCTCGTCTAAAACTCTGCCCCCAGCCATTGATTCCTCCACCACAGGGAAAAGTTCCTTCCTGTCTTACCCTACCTATACTCGTCATAACTTTCCATATCTTAAACATATCTCCTCGCAGTCTCTTCTGTGCCAAGGAAATCAACCCTAGTGTTTTCAAACTCACCTGATACGGAAACTCTCCAGCCCAGACAGCATCTTGGTAAATCTCCTGCACACCCTCTCCAGTGCTATCACATTCCTCCTACAATGTGGATTGCACAACTTGCACACAATACTTGAGCCATAACCTAACCAATGTGTTTATACTATTCGAGCATAAAGTCCCTGCTTTTAAAGTCTATGCCTTGTCTTAAAAAGGACAAATATCCCAAATGCCTTCTTAACCACCTCTTCTATCAGTCCTGCTTTCTTAAGGGTTTGATGGAGTCCACGATGATGCGACCTAAAGGGACCAGTTGAGTCCTGTATGACTTATTCAGCGCCAACTACTCTTTAAATGTGCTTGCCTCATTATTAATCCACACTTCCATAATTTGCAATGTAAATGGTTTAGTGCTGCAAGGTGAGAAAAAGTCAACTCAAGGAGCATAAAACATTCAGTTGTTTCTTCTGATTAAAATATCTATTTCAGTCTGATGAATGGGAGGAATTTTATCTTGTTAGGTTTTATATATTTGCTTAAAATTTATGGTAAACTAGACTTAAGAGGGTTGTGGCTTCAGGTGCCTTGGCCCTCAGTATGCTGGATCTCCCTTCCTAAACGTTTTTACTTCTTGATTTCTCCTCACATTAAAGATGCTCTTTAAACCTTTCTCTTTTGGCAGAGTTCCTGTGAAAAACCTTGAGGCAGTTTATTATAATTGAGGGTGCTGTATCATTTTAAGTAGTTGGTTTAAATTAGGCTGCATATTTCAGATTAATTTGAACTAGGAGTCGATGAGGTCAGGAGATAAATCCTGAGGTGTTGCAACTGTTGCATTGCTGAATGCAATTTAATTATAGCAGACAACATTGCCAAAATGGACATAAAATCGGAGCAGAACTGGTTCTGCACAAACCTGATCAGAGCAGGAAAACAAGAAAGATTAGCACATACACATAAGTATCTCTCATGGTATCAGGACCATCACAATATGTTTTGCTACCAATTTAATGTTATCTGTTAGAATGTACGAGAAATGGCAACCAACTTACACACAGCAAAATCTCTTAAAACACAATAGGATAATATGAAAATATGTTTTTACAATATAATATAAATATTAGCCATGAGACAAGAATAACTCAGAAGGTTAACAATAAGTTTCTTAAAAGTATTGCTGAAGGCTCTTTTGCCTGTGAGGACAGATGGAACCTTAGTTTAGCACCTCTTCTGAAAGTTGACACCTCTAAGATGGTAGCATACGTCCAGCTATTATGTTGCCAGCTGATGTTGTAAATGGACAAGACTGATCCCAAGCTGAAATCTGACTTGGTAAGATCATATTTTATGTTTTGCAATGTTTCATTTAAAACAAAAATGGGGAAATTGAGGTTTAAAACAGTAGTTCAATATGTAAAAGAAATGAAGATTAAAAAAAACTATTTACAGGTAACAAATTTTAAATTTTCAAGACGTATGATAAAATACAATTCCATTAATCTCCCAAAATGTTCTTTATAGTACTCAGATGAGAGAGAATTCTCTTCTACTTGACATCGATAGACTGAATTTAGCTGTGGTTTTAATTCCCCACCTTGAGAATCTGATATCCTATTCATAAAGCCTTCACACTGAAGATAGACTTTTTCAGCTTCAAATAGCCCCTTCAGGATTTTTAGAAAACACTTCTGGTTTGGAATGTTTATAGATTTATCAAGCTGTGCAGGATAGAAAGCCTTTCAGCTCAACACACCAACAAACACCAAATTACACTAATCTTACTTACCTCTAATTGGCCCATTGTCTACTATACTCTAGCATTTTAAGTGCTCACCCATAGGCTTCTTAAAAGTTGTGAGAGGACCTACCTCTGCCACCTTCTCAACTACTCACTGGAATGTCATTAGTCACAGATCTCCAATCTGAAAAATACCCTTATACCACTACGCTGTCATATATGACTAAGCCAGTTCTATATCCATCATATCAGTTCATCACAGATCCTTTGTGACTTCACATTTTGTTTCAAATTGCAATAAGGGGTCTTGTCAAAGGCTTCCATATAGACAATATCTACCACCATACTCTCATCAATCATCTTTGTCACTTCCTCAAAAAATACAAGCAACGTTATGAGACAGAACTTACCTCACACAAAGCCATGCTGCCTACTACTAATAAATATTAAGATGTTTTTCCAAATATTAGCAAATCTTATCCGTAAGAATCTTCTCCAATAATTGCTCACCAGCCTATAATTTTCTGGATTAGTCTTGTTGCCCTTCTTATATAAAGGAACAACAATGGCTATTTTTCAGTCCCCTGGGACCTGTTCTGTGACTAAAACGGGTACAACGATTTCGTGCAAGGTCCCAGCAATTTCCTCACCTGCCTCTCTCAGTGTTCTGTGATAGATCCCATTAGGTCCAGGGGTCATAAAATCATTGAATCCATACAGTGTAGAAGCAGGCCATTCAGCCCACCAAATCCACACCAAACCTCCAGAGAGCATCCTACCCAGACTCTCTACACCCTATCCCTGTTACCTGAATTTCCCATGGCTAATTTACCTAGTTTCCACATCCTTGGACACTATGCACAATTTAGCATAGTCAATCCACCTAACCTGCGTATCTTGCAGGAGGAGAATCCAGAGGAAACCCATGCAGACACGGGGACAGTATCCAAATTCTACATATAGTGGGTGAAATGGAACCCTGAACTCTACCCAAAGGGTGGAATCGTATTTGGGTCCCTGGTGCTGAGAGGCAACTGTGCTAACTACTGAGCCACCATACCACAATATATATACCTGAATGCCTTTCAACATACACAACACCTCTTTTATATTGACGTGCCCTAGAATATCAACATACCCCTCCTGAAACTCACAATGTCCTTCTCCTTTGTGAATACCATTGCAAAGCATTCATTTAGGATCTCACATATTTAGAGTGATACAGTCATAAAGGTCCACAGCATGGAAACAGACCTTTTGGCCCAACTTGTCCACGTCATCCAGTTTTCACAATTAAATTAGCTTAATTTGCCTGCATTTGGTCCATATCCCTCCATACCTATCTCATGCATTACTTTCTCTAAATGTTTCTTAAATGATAAAGTTGTACTGTCTTCCAGCATTACCCCAGGCAGCCCATTACAGACACTCACCACTCTCTGACAAAACTGGCTTTTTGTACCCTTTTGTATCTATTACCTCTAATCTTAAACCTGTGCCCTCTAGTTTTAGACTCCTCTATCATAGGGAAAATCTGTTCACTATCTACCTTATCTATGCCCCTAATGATTTATAGATCTCTATAACATCACCCCTCAGTCTCCTACGGTCTAGGGAGAAAGGTTGCAGCCTAACCGATCTCTCCTTATAGCTCAAATCTTCTAGTCTAGATAGCATCCTAGTAATTTTTTTCTGCACTCTTTCTGCTTTAATAATATCCTTTTGTATTGTAGGGCAAGCAGAGCTGCTTGCAGTACTCCAAATGTGGCCTGACCAATGTCTTCTATAGCTGCAAGAAGACATCCCAACTCCTACACTCAATGCCAGACCAATGAAAGCAAGCATGACAAAAGCCTTCTTCACCACCCTGTCTACCTATAACTTCACTTTCAAGGAGTTATGAACCTGTGCCCCTAGATCTCTTTGTTCTATAACATTCCTCAGGGAACCAACCATTGACTCTGTAAATCCTGCCCTGATTTGACCTATCAAAATGCAACACCTTACATTAAAAAAAAACTCCATCTGCTATTCCTTAGTCCACTGGTCCATTTGATCAAAATCTTGCTATATTCCCAGCTAACCTTCTTCACTGTCTACTATATCACCAATCTTGGTGTCATCCACAAACATACTAACCATACCTACTACATTCTCATCCAACTTATTTATATAAGTGATGAGTAACAATGGATCCAGCACTGATCCCTGTGGCACAGTGCTGGTCACAGGCCTCCAGTATGACAAACAACCCTCGAACCAGCAACCTGTGTCTTCTTCCGTCAAGCCAATATTGTATCCAATTGGTTAGCTCTCCCCGGATACTATGAGATTTAACCTTATTCAACAACCTACCAAGCAATGCCTTGTCAAAGGCTTTGCTGAAGTCCATGTGGACATCGTCTATCTTATCTACTTTCTTGGACACCTCTTCAAAAAGATTCATCTACCTAATGACTTTCAGCATCTCCTCTTCTGTAATCTGGACTCTCTTCAAGACATTACCATTTATCTCCCCAAGTTCTCAGGCATTCATACCTTTCTCAACAGTAAATACTGATGAGAAATATTCATTTTGACTCTTGTGGCTCCACACAGACAACCTTGTTAACTTTTAAGAAGCCCTACTGTCTTCTGAGCTACTCTTGCCATTCACGTATTTATAGAATTTCTTTGACAGATAAGGTAAAGGAGAATCCAAAGAAATCCCACGTCCTTTTTAGCCCTCCTGATTTGCCTCTTAAGTGTACTCTGACACCCTTTGTACTCCTCAAGGAATTCATTTGATCCCATCTGCCTATACAAGTTACATGCCTCCTTGTTTTTAACTTCTCCATGAATAAATTCCCTCCTTTGTCCTTGAGTGGACCTATTCTTTCCCTCTGTCCCCACTTGCTCCATGCATGTAAATAACACTTGGGAATTTCCTTAATCCTGATTTGGAGATGCAGGTGTTGGACTGGGGTGTACCAAGTTTAAAATCACATAAAAACACGTTCTAGTCCAAAAGGTTTAATTGGAAGCACTAGCTTTCGGAGGCGCTGCTCCTTCATCAGGTGGTTGTCCCTGAAGAAGGAGGAGCACTCCAAAAGCTAGTGCTTCCAATTAAACCAGTTGGACTATACTTGGTGTTGTATGATTTTTAACGTCCTTGATCCTGTTTACCAAAAACATTTCATGGCCCATTTTAGCCTTCCTAATTTCTCGTTTCAGTCCTTTCCTCCATCTTTATGTACTTCAAGGGCTCTAGTCTGCCTTTAGTTTCCTCAACCTTACATATGCCTCCTTTTACTTTTTGCCTAAGAACACTAGCTCAGTTTTTTTTTCATGGCATAATGTATTTGATGGGGAGGATGTTGAGGGAAGAGATTATGCTCGCAGCCATCCCAGATGCAGGGAAGAGTAAAGTTCTGTGCAGTCAAGATTCAGAAAGTACATGAATAGTTGGCAAAGAGACTTGTATAGCAACAATGTTTAAAAGAAAGTCATTCAACCGCATCCCGTTTAATCAATGACCTGAACATTCGAGACCTGGACATTCGAGAGAGAAAGAATTATCACGAGGTGAACAGCAGACTTTGGTATGAGATAATTGGGTATTTAAAAGACGAGGAGAGGATTAGTTCACAATGAAGTCAGTCCACATCATCTTGATGCAGAGAGAAATTAGTGAAATTGTAACAAGAAATTGAAAGGTGTTGTTTTGAGGGGTGGGGGACAAATGGGATCAGTGTTTTTCGCTGCAATCTGCCTGATGCTGGCTGTGCTTTACTCCAGGGCAGTAATGGCTATGTTCCCCCGGGTGTGTATGCAACCAGAGATGCTGCGAAGTGGAGAGTGTTGCCCAGGTCCGAGTTCGGACCCCGCTGACCGCTGCAGCTCCAGCCGGGGACGGGGTTCTTGCGTTGAGTTAGGGGCCGATTCGGCCCCTCACGGTCCCCAGTACCCCCACGATGGTCTGGACGAGCGGGAGCGCTGGCCCCTGCGCTTCTTCCGCCGCGGCTGTCGCTGCGCTGCGAATTTCGCCGGTTCCGACTGCAGCCTGTGCCGTCCGGGCTGGAGTGGGGTCGACTGCCGGAGCCCGGCTCTGCCGCTGCGCCGCCGTCAGGATGTGCTGAGCCTGAGTGACACCAACAGGAGGCGCCTTGTCCGTGCCCTGCACCTCGCCAAGGTCACCCCTCACCCTGAGCTAGTAATCGTTATCCGCCACCCTGGCAACCTGAGCGCCGGGCAACTGCCCCCTTTCCAGAACATCTCTATTTACAACCTGTTCGTCTGGAGCCACTATTACTCAGTCAGTAAAACCTACCTGGGCGAGGGTCGCACCTTCGGGGGCATCGACTTCTCCCATGAGGGGCCTGCCTTTCTCACCTGGCACCGCTACCATCTACTGCAACTAGAACAAGACATGCAGGTAAGGATAGATCCTCCCCCACCTTACTCCCGAATCACACAGGAGGGTGTGAGAGGCTGTATTTAACATGGTAAGGGCATGCAGTAAATGTAAAGTCGCTGTGGTCCTAAAGGGATGCCCCCTTGTCAGAGGGAAATGACTGGTAGTGGTTTAACTTGGCGGTCACCACCCTGCTGGCAAGATGAGATAATGAGAAAGTTAGGTCAATATGGGTCCCACTTGAACTCACTCTGGCAATACTGTACGTTGCAAACCAGTCGTCCAGCCAACTGAACTAACCAAAAAAAGGTATGCAGTGAGTCTTTGTGAATGCAACATCTATTTCTCGGTATGTTGTATTCAACCTTGTGATTTTTCTTTGTTGGTCGCCAGTGAGAGGGTTGCCATTTTGTGGTCACTACATTGTCAGGGAACTAACTTAAATGAACCTTACCTTACAAACACTGGGAGATTAGCACAGTGAAAAGTCCTCATGCCCCAAATCATCAGGGGAAGATCGAGCAATTGATGCCCTAACCAGACAAGTTACCAGAGAATTAGTACATTATTATTTTACAACAAACTGTAGGCTCATAGTGGTCTTAATGTAATGAAACATCAAGAGGCACTTTTCCAGAGGCTGGAAGGACACAGCACGCCATTAGGAGATGGCGAAGTCGAAGATTTGGGTGTAACCCTTCTTGCCAGTCCTGATGAAGGGTTACACCCAAAATGTAACCCTTGCTGCATTTTTCCAGCCTCCCGACTGTCTACTTTGGGTTCCAGCATCTGCAATTTTTTTTTGTCTCGAATGGAGATTGCTGAAATGTCAGCTTATGATGCTTTAGATATGGATGCTGTTGGGGTGGTTATTGAGGAGCAAGAGAACCCTATTGTTTTTCTTACTGGAATCATCAGACAAACTGGGACCAGAGAATGGATTATTGGCAGATTAGAACTTGCAGATGTATAGTTCAGATAGTTGGAGTCCGAGGGGTTTGTAGTGGATATTAGTGGCTGACATATTCCCTAGAAATAGAAACAGATCTCAAGGAAAGCAGGGTGGGAATTGGAAGTGAAATGGATTAAGTTTCCGATTCCAGATGACAGATGGAAGCAGCACCAGTAATGTTGTCTATGTAGGACTGTATTAAGAAATGTTCCAGATATCCCACAAATGTACGCATAAGTGCAACCTATGTGGGTACCCATGGATGAAAGGGAGCATTACTGGATCTGGTGCTGGTGAAAGAGGTCAGCCAATTGGACAAAGTATCTGTGGGGGACACTTGGATAAAAGTGATCACTGCATCATAAAACTTAGATCCAGTAACGGAGGTGTAAATTGTTATGACTTTAATATTTCTAAGGTGAAGAAGGCTAACTTCAACCCAACCCTATCCCCTTGCCTCAAATGCTTGGCCTCCCCTTGCCCCAACTAGGTCTGCTCACTGTCACTCCCACACTTCTCTAACAATACCTGCCTTCAGCCTTGGCCTCCATGCCTATATTTTTTGTGATGGGTGGGAGGCAGCAACTCCAGGAGGTTGGGTAAACATGGGATTGGATGAGAATAACTAGGTAGAAACAGGATAGGATTGTGAGAGTGTTAAGGGACTGTTGGTTAATGCTCACACCAATGGTGAATGGGATGGGGATCAGCTAGGAGGGAGGTTGGCTGAGTGTCAGGATGTATGTTCCTGTGGAGTACTTTGATGTTCCAAGTGTTTTACTTCATATTGCTGAAGTGAGCAGATTTTAAGCAGTGAAAAACACAGTAAATCTGTAAAATGAAGAATAGGGTAAGCAGCCTGGGACTAAAAGGGAGTGAATTATGTGACAATCCAGATAGGCTTTTAAAAACTACAAATGCAATTTTAAACTGTTAAGTACTGCGCATGTGCAGGAGTATTAGCATTTCTGAGATGTATTAGTGACTGGTGTTGAGTCCTGATACCAGATCTTTCAGGTCGATTATCAAGGACAACATTAACAGAAATCACTCTAAGTGAATGACTTTGTAACTATTCATTTGAACACATCCAATGATGAAGTGATAGCTTTTAATTTCTAATAATAGGTGGCACAACATTGACTAGTTTTTGAGGGGAATGGATGTTAATGCAGCATATTGAAGCTGGGAGAATATCAAAATTTGGAAGTGGACCACAATTTGCATTGGCTTAATTGACTCTGATTTTATGGTTTGACCAGACACCTTCCAACTTGGGATTTACTGAGCCAAGATAAAATCCATTCTAAAACCACCTCCTTGTAACTCTTTCTTTTTTTACAGTACTTCTTCAATAGTAATTATTTTGTAAACAAAGTTTTCAGATTAACACGCTTGTATCCTATATAAGTCTGACTGACTGACTGTTTGTTTGTTTTGTTTTGTTTTGCTTTGCTCATTGATATAGGTGATGCTGCAGGACCCCACATTTTCACTTCCATACTGGAATTTTGCCACAGGGAGAAATACCTGTGACATCTGCACTGATGACCTAATGGGAGCTAGAAACAATTTTGACCCAACCTTAATAAGTCCGAACTCGATCTTTTCCCAATGGCGTAACCTCTGTGAAAGTTTGGAAGACTACGATACTCTGGGAACTATCTGCAATGGTAACCATTTAGAAATACCACGAAGAGAAAATTGCAGGAAATGGAACACTTTTATCTCTATCTATTTAGAAGCTGGGTGATTTTTTTGAATAAAATTGGACAGGGAAAAACTGTAGTATTTTTCTCATTTCTTAGGTTGCTTATTGCAAAGTTCACTCTGCTCCTTGAAAGTTTGGACACCAGTAACCTATTGTCTTGACAATCACTTAGAATCACTTCACCACCCTTCAGCCCATCAGGTCTAGGCTAGCTCGCTACAAGAACAATCTTGGAAGCCCCACTCCTCTCTCCTATCCTGTTGCTAAGCTTTTTTCTTCCTTCAGTTGTTTATCTAAATGGCTTCAGAAAGCTGTTTTTTAATCCTCCCCCACCAGTCTTCTGGCAATGTATTCTAAATCCTAACCGCTCACTGGGTTAAAATATTTTTCTTTGCCTTTGGTTCTTTGGCCAATCTAAAAATTTTGCATATCCTGGTTCTCTTGTCACCAATGGGCCAATCTTTACCTATTATCTCATCCACTTCAACATGTTGAACATCTTTATCGAATCTGCTCACCTTCCCTTCAAGGGTATGTACTTTGACTGCACCTAAACTAGTTCCACTACAAAGAGAACCCCAATGTTCTGTTACAGTTTTGACCACCAAATCTTGATTGCACTTTACATGGTCAGGTCTGTGTTCAATCTAATGAAGCTGGTCTTTTTCAAAATAATTTTACTTGGGATTATTCCTTGTCATTTTTGATAGCCATCCTAAAACGTACAATACTATGATCACTTCACTTTCCTTCAGAGTGAATGCTTGACCTAGCTCCTTCCCCTCAACCAGGTCCAGCAATGACTCTTTTCTTGTTGGATTGGTAATACACTGATGAAGAAAATTCCCCTGAATGCATTTTTGAACTCCTCTCCTTCTCTGCCCTTTTACTATAAGCTTGGCAGTTAACTGTCTCATCATCTGACAATGCTCTTTCATTTTCATACAGTTTAAATGTTGTTTTCCCTGACATTTGGTATTTTTTGCAAGTGCAAAATGAAAAAATGTTGACAATGTATCTTTTAAGTTGCATTCTATCCTTTTGGCACCACCTTATAATTTCTTTTTAAAACTGTTCCTCTTGGTCTTTCCCACTAGTTTAACCTGCAAAGTACACTTGGTAATGTAATGGTATCTGTGTTGTCTATTAGCGTTCTCATTTTTTTTCAGACAACTTATTTATTCTAATCATTTAGAACTGCTTTTTAACTCCGTACTTTTTTTTAGGTCAGTTGCCTCAGGTGCAAAATGTACGTTCCTGCCGAAGTCAGATTTGCATTTTAAATAGGGGCTGAAATTCTGTTTTTCTCCGGCATGCCATTTCTATCAGATCATGAGAGATTTTGAAAGCCTATTAAGAGCATGCCAGGTTTCAGTTCAGAGAAGTTGACTGTTCTGAAAACCAAAAGTCTAAAGTATTATCTTCAAATGTCACAAATGGTGTTGTATTATACTGTAGATATGACTTTAATGCAGTGATTTGTCTCAAGGCACAGCCCTCTTTTAAGGTAAGTATATTTTCTTCATTGTAAGCAGTTTCATAATTGTGCATATGCAGTACAGTATTACTAATGGAGAAAGTACCATAATTTAATACGTTAAGCAAAACTCACCTATAACATAGTGCTCAGATTTAAATTGACTGGTGAATGACTTATTTAACAAAACCCTGCTTTTAAGAGAAAATGACTACATTTGTTCCCTTATACTGGTCAGACATATCATTTTAAAATGAAAGGGTTTCACTATGAAGCTTTTCTATTATGAATACTTGGCTGGATATCAAATGCAATCTTAGTCATTGAGTTGTGCAGCACAGAAAGAAACCCACCTGTCCTATTCATCCACAATGACCAGATCCTAAATTGATTTGGTCCCATATGCCAGTATTTAGCCCATATCTCTCTTAAACCCTTCCTATCCATGCATCCGGATAGGTACCTTGTAAATGTCATAAATGAGCCAGCTTCCACCACTTCCTCTGGCAGCTTGTTCCATATATGCATCACCCTATAAGTTAAAAAAAATTGTCCTTTTTAAATCTTCTCTCACCTGAAATCAATATGCTGTAGTTTTAAACTTGTTGACCCTTTGGGAAAAGACCTTTGGCTGTTCATCACATCCATACTCCTCATGAGTTTATAAATCTCTCTAAGGTCACCTCTCAGCCTCTGACAAACCAGGGAAAATAACTCCAACCAATTCAGCCTCACCCTATAACTGAAACTCTCCAGCCCTGGCAACATCCTTGTAAATCTTTTCAGAGCCCTTTCAGGTTTCACAACATCTTTCCTATAGCAGGGAGACTAGAACTGCACAGAGTATTCCAAAAGTGGCCTAACCAATGTCCTGTGCAGCCACAACATGGCATCTCAACTCCTATACTCAATTCACTGACGAGTAAAGGGGAATGTAGCAAACACCACCTTCACTACCCTATCTGTGATGCCACTTTCAAGGAACTATGAACCTGCACTCCAAGGTCTCTTTGAGCACATTCTCCAGGATCATACCGTTAAGTGTATACATCCTGCCTTGATTTGCCTCCCCAAAATGCAACAACTCACATTTATCTCAACAAAACTCCATCTGGCACTCCTCAACCCTGTGATCAAGGTCCCATTGTTTTGAGGAACAACATTTGCTCTCCATTACTCACCAAGTTTGACATCTGCAAACTTACTTACCATTTCTCCTACTCATGTCAGACCAATTCATTCTAAGGCAATAAATTTCAGGAGATGGCAGAGTTCAGGCATGTAGTAGTTTATTCAAGCATTTCCTGGTATCTTGAAGAGGCCAGAGACCACCATGAATCTGTCCTCTGTGTGAGGGCTCAGTTGCCCCCTTAATCTTTGGCTCAAATTGGAAGCAAGGTCAATGGCAGTCTGATTTTAATATAAGCAAATTTTCTTGACTCTAACATGGTGGCAGATCCTCACACTCCCTGTATTTTATTGGCCAACTAATGCTGGGTTGTTCAATTGGTTTGGTTTTCAGTGCATCACTCTATATTAGTAATTGCTGGCTATTGTTTTGATTGGACCATTTTAGTGCATAAGAAGTTAAACGTCAGACACTTGTTTTACTGCGAGGAATCCCTTGCCATCCAGTAATGGCAGCTGTAGTCTATTTTAATCTGTTATCTATACCAGAGTGTAACACAGACTTTTACTAAATGCTGTCTTTGCTCGAAGAAGAGGCCTCCATCCATTACTTGTAATTAGTTTTTAAACATTCTAATATATTGATTGTTATATTATATCTATAACCACTTTGGAGTCTGTTTATAATTATCTTGAAGAATCTTAGTTTAAAAGCACTCATAATATTGGAAATGATTAGAAGAAAAATTAATTGTTTCTCTTAAGTTGAGTGGAATATTCTTAGCTATTGTTCTGTTATCCCAGATATCTGTGCAAAGTGAAACTGTGCTGAGACCACATCTTTCCCACAATCTCTAATTTCTGTCAAACATGTATTGCAAAGCTTGCTGGGGCTTTAGTCAGCCATTTTATACCCTTCTATCATGGGCAGCCATAACAGACCACATCCAAATCATATGGCTAAAAATATGACCCAGCACTGATCCTTGTGACACACTGCTAATCACAGGCCTTCATTCTGAAAAGCAACCCTTCATCACCACCCTCTGTCGCCTGCCTTCAAGCCAGTTCTGTATCCAAATGGCTAATTCTTCTTGGATTCCAATATGATCTAATCCTGCTAACCAGTCTACCATGAAGAACCTTGTCAAACCATGTTGACAAAGTCCACTACCTTCATCAATCTTGTCACCTCTTCAAACTCAAGTTAGTGAGATACAATTTCCCATGCACAAAGCCATGTTGACTATCCCTAATCAGTCCTGATGATGGGCTTTTGCCTGAAACATCGATTTTCCTGCTCTTCGGATGCTGCCTGACCTGCTGTGCTTTTCCAGCACCACTCTGATCTAAACCCTAATCAGTCCTTGCCTTTCCAAATACATACAACCCTGTCCCTCAGAATCCCCCCCAACAACTTACCCACAGCTGAGTATAAGGCTCACTGATCTAAAGTTCTCTGGCTTTTCCCTACCACGTTTCTTAAATAATGGCACCATGTTAGCCAACCTCCAGTCTTCTGGCACCTCACCTGTGGCTATCGATGATAAAAGTATCTCCATAAGGGGCCTAGCAAACGCTTCCCACAAAGTTTTGGGACACACCCGATCAGGTTCTGCAGATTTATCCACTTGTTTTCAGACTCTTCTAATACATGCATTTCCCAAGATATCACTATTTATTTCCCCAAGTTCTGTAGCTTGTGTTTTTCTCCACAGTACGTGGAGAAGCCAGTGTTGGACTGTGTAGACAATCAGAAGTCACATGACATCAGGTTATAGTTCAACAGGTGTATTCAAATTCATAAGCTTTCAACACACTACTTCTTCACCTGATGAAGGAGCAGCACTCTGAAATTTTAAGTAAATCTGTTGGACTATAACCTGATGTCATGTTATGTCTGACTTTCTCCACAGTAAATATTGATGCAAAATACTTCTCTCTGGGTGGTATTCTTTCAGGTCTTGAATTGGAGGCTCTTGACATGTGGTTGAGGCTATGCACAAGGGGGGTAGCCTTCAGTGTCCACTCAAGATTGCTTAGACATTCAGTAAGAATATGGCTGATCTGACTTTTAATCTCAAATCCACATTCCTGCCTACGTCTAATGTTTCATTCCTTTCTTACCATGAATCTATCAACCTATCTATACCCTAATTATTCAAAGACTGTTTCTACCACCTTTTCCAGAAGTGAGCTTTAAAGACTCTTGAGGTACAGACGAAGGGAATTTTGTATGATTTCCATTATAAATGGGTAATCTCTTTCTTTTCGAAGTGAGCCTCCTCTCACATTATAGATTCTCCCATTAAAAAGAAATGTTCTATCCACATGTACATTGTCACCACCCATGTGTTTTAATCAAATTATCTCCTACTTTTCAAAAATTCCAAAAGATACAAGCTTAGTTTGTCCAAGCTCTCAAAACATGGCCATTCCAGGTATAAATTTAGTAAACCTCCTCTGAATTGCTTCCAATGCATGTAAGTCCACCTTTTAAAATAAGGTGACCACGATTGTATGCAATATTCAAATCTGTCTCCCTGAAGTACAACCTTCTACTTTTTTTTGCATTCTGTTTCCCCTCACCATTATTATTAATCAGCTTTCCTAATAATTTGCTGTACATGCATACTAACCTTGTGCAAGGCATGTATGCGGACACTCAGATCTGTATGCAACTTAGACCTTTGGCTATGTTGACAATCTATTAAGCTTGCTCTTTGCTAAACAAAGAGTAAGATAGTAAAGATCCTAACATGTTCATACCACTATCTTCAGATACTGAGGGTGGTCCTATCCGACGGAATCCAGGAGGGAATGTTGCTAGACCAATGGTGCAGCGTCTCCCTGATGCTCAGGACGTAGCAAAATGTTTAGAAGTATCTGATTATGATACACCACCTTTCTACTCCAATTCCGAAAATAGCTTCCGAAACACAGTGGAAGGTAAGTATAGTTAATAATAGTTTTACAATGATTTGTAAAGTGTTTTTAGTAAGGGTCTCTAAAGGAAAATGCTGACAGTGATAGAAAATAAAACTGCTGAATACAAAAGTCAAAGAAAAACCTTTTTAATGTAGGGTCAAAAAAAATTTAACTGTCAAGTGATATATAAGACAGCATTCAAGATAATAGCTACTGATGAGGATAAAGTTTGGCTCTAACAATGCTGTTAGAAATTGAATATTGTAATTAGACAAGCATAAATGTTATAATTGGGTGAATACAATAACATGAGATAAAAGTAACCAAAAGATTGAATATTGATAACAATAAAATTAGTTTACATAAATAAAAAAAACTTGCGATAACCAGTATTGAAATCTGATTTTATTACACAGTGGGTTCCTTGCCTCTGCTTTTTAGTGGAAAATGGTGCTGAGGGATATGCTTGAATAAATGCAGTGTAAAAAATGCTCAAGTGTTATTTGGTCAGTTTTGCAAACCCAGGTAGTTGAATGACTAAAAGCTGTTATAATAGCCTCCAAGAGTGATTTGTAATTTTTATAGTAACCTCGCAGTAAAAACCTATTTCATTAAAAAAAGTCAGCAGAAGTCTGTACTTCCCCATAAGTATTGCACTGAGGGAATCCCAGGATGGTTTGTATGGTCTAGACAGCCACATATGCAAGAGAAATTGAAACTGAGCACAGGGCTCTGAACATGCTCAGCTGGTGACAGAATCTTCAAGAGGCTGAAAGTTTCACTGACTAAAAGGTGGTGAGCTCTCAACCACTAATGCTACCGAAGACTGATAAGCTGGTTCAGATCAGTTGATAGGATCTGAAGAGCTGACCATTCACAGAAGTATGGCACACTCAAACCAATTTGTATTAGGAATGACAATATTTTCAAAAGTAAACAGTTTCACGATAGGACAAATTTCTAAGAAAGACACCATTTAAAGTGTGTGAATTTTAGTCCATTAGGGATTCCATATCTATGGGGTTTAGGTAGCAAGTCTCAGGGCTTTATGCTTAGTGTGTTCCCTTCTTAGTGTCAAGGGTATGATCAGTAGATGGATGGAAAACAGCTTTCTTCCAAGCAGAGATTAACTTTAATGAGCTAGAAATTAAGTAGGTTGAGATCCTGCAATCTTAGGAGGTCCAGAGGAAAGTTCAGGGATTGGATCTCAAAGGAGGTGGGCTGGATTTTTCATTAACCAAGTGAGTATCACATTGTTAAATTTGTAAACCAGAAGGCACCCCATCTTTTCAAAAGGGCCCTGTCCGTCATTTTTATTTGGAAGGTTAGGATGGAGTTGTCTCTGGATTCTCAACTTCCCGACTACCAAACTGGAGTCAATAAGGACAGGTGACAACACCACCTCCATAATAATCTTAATCTTGTGTGCCATGTAAGGCTGCGTACTTAGTCCTTACACACACTGGCCAAATTCCCCACCAACTCAATTTGCAAGTTTGCTGATGACTCCACTATTGTATATCATAACTCAAACATCAAAATCAAGTGCAGAAAAGAGCACTTAGCAGCATGGTGTAAAGACAATCTCTCCTTCAACACCAGCAAAACTAGGGACTGGTCATCCACTTCAGGAAGCGGAGTGGAGGGCAAGTCCCTGTTTATCTATGGTGCTGAGGTGGAGATGGCCAATATCATCAAGTTCCTGGGAGTGGTGATCACCAACAATTCGTGCTGGTCCATCTATGTTGATACTACTGTTAAGAAAGCATAAAGCCTCAACTTCCTCAGTATGCTAAGGAAATTTGGCATGTCTATAAAGACTCTCTCAGATTTTAATAGCTGAACCAATGAAAGCATCACAGCATGGTGTGGCAACTTCTCTTCTCAAAACTGCAAGAAATTACAGAGTTGTGAACACAGCCCAGTCCATTATGCAACTTCCCGTCCATTGACTTCATCTATACTCCTGCAGCATAGGGAAAGCAACCAACATCAAAGACCCCCCACCCTGGTTACACTTTCCACCCTCTTCTGTCACAAGAATAGCTTCTTCCCTATTATCAGACTTTGAATAGACCTCTCAAATGTTTGTCTGCATCTTCTTGACAGCTGTAATACTTCCCTGCATTCTGTGTTCTGTTATCCTGATGTACTTATAGTACAATCTGCCTGTAAAGCATGTAAGACAACACTTGTACAAGTGACAGTAATAAATCAAAAGGTTATTGGGAAGGGCAGGAAAATGGGCATGAGGAATGTCAGATCTGCCCAACTCCTAATGAATGGTGGAACAGGTTCAAGGGCCAAATGGCTACCTATTTCTTACTAATGGCCTTGTCTTAACAGGGCCTAAAAAGTTTACAATTTCTGGATTATTACCAGAGCTAAGGAGGATTTGGGAAAATAAGAGATTGAGGGATTGGTGTGGACAAAGGCTGTTATGTCTCTCATATCTTAAGTCCACATCCCATTCCTGTATTCCTATTTCCTGCTTTTGTGAAGTTGGGTAGAGTATTTGTGGATTGGAAGGCAGGATGTTGGAATTTGTGTGTAAAATGGCAGAGGGGAAGGTGTAAAGAGTACATGGTTTAATTTTTTTTTCACGATGCTTAAAGATTTAAAAAGATCTGTGGGCAGCAGCTTGCCAGTTCCAGGTGATCAAATTGAAAATATTTGTACCAAAAGACTATACTGTTAGCAGGCACAACAGATTTTTAAAATTTAGTCAATTACTTTAAACCAGGCACTTCGGCAAAGGAACAATTGAATTTAAATCTGATGGTTGTGACAACCTGGAACCAATCAGATTGTAAAGAGATTAATAGGTCATCAAGGATATATTCGAAAATCAGGGAGAGCAAATTGCCATCTAAAGCGATTACTATCTGAATTACTATCATATGATGAAAAGTACAGTGGTACTCTTAACTAAAATTCCTAACATAAGAATGGAAAGAGGTAGTTCCTGATGCAAGAATTGAGGAGGCATCCTGAAAGATCAGTGGAGAGGGTGTGGGGTATTCAGGAAGATGTATTCTGCCTGTAATTTTGAGAATTTTTAATGGAACACCATTGGAATGTTGTTTTATTTGGTAATAGCTAGTAATTAGAGGGGAATTGTTTAGTTTGTTAGTGGTTCTATTAATTTGTTCACTGTTGGAGTTAGATAAATAAATTATTTGTTGATTATAGAATGAGTGAAGGGATTTCCTTTCTTTTTCTCTTTTTTAACAGATTTGCGGGGTGGATTGGGTTATACCACTTGTCTTACTACTTTTTAAACAGATTGAGGTGAGCCTGTCTGGATATCTTGGCTTTAGTTATCAGAGCGGGAGTCAGCCTCCTCTCCATAACCATTCACCCAGTGTCCATTATGTGTAGAACTCAACAATCTAGTTTTGGACAAAAAAGAGAAGGCTAAAGCATTTGCGCTTCAGCCAAAAGTGCTGAGTGCATAATCCAGCTTGAGTTCAGAGGTCCGAGCATCACATGCCTGTCTTCAGCCAATGTGACTCACACCATGTGATATCAAGAAACTATTAGGCACGGATGCACCAAAGGATATGGAGCCTGACAGCATTGTGGTAATAGTAATAAAGACTTGTGCTCCAGAGCTTGACACACCAGTATCCATTACTCAAAATATGGATAATTGCCCAGGATGTTGTTTTCACAAGACAAATGCAACCTGGTCAATTGCTGCTGTACTCCATCATCTGTAAAATGGTTGAAGGTGTCAGTAATGCTTTGCAATAAATTGTTATTTAAGTTTGTGATCTACAAGGGCCACTAAGCTTCTGGTGAACAGTGATGTCAAGGCCAGTAAATGCTGACTTTGACCATCTGCAATCAATAACCCTGCACAACAGTGGAATCAATGGCAGTGCAGTGGTGGAGAACTCTTGCTCTCTCACGCTCCTCTATTGTACTAAATATGATGATGGTTGTAGTTCCTGTTCCAGGATAAATCCCCACATTCTGTGAATTAAAGAAAAAACTACTAGGGTCAGATAGAAAAGCTAGTATCATATAATCCCTGCAGTACAGATAATGGCTATTTCGGCCCACCAAGTAGAGCTCAAGTCAAAAACTGTGCTTTGGGCAATCGCAAAGGGAAAAGTGAAAGGTCAAAAGTGATTCAACCAAGAGACCTAGTTTAAAGGACTTTAGGCATTTCTTTCCATCAGAAGCAATTAACTCTATATAGCTTGAGGCAACACTGCTATAATGGGTAAAGGTGAAAGGGCAGACTTCCAATCACCAGGGCTGGGAGCTGAATATACCAGCTTACGGCATGCAGGAAAGCTGGAGAAAATGATATTACCATGAATGATTTTTAAGGGTGAAGTAACTTCAAAGATAAGTGAAGAAATAATCAGGTTAGTGGAACTATTATTTCTGATATTAGGCAGCATAGTCTTTAAAATTAGTGCTAGACCTTCCTCAAAGTTGAGGACTTCCACACAAACTAATAGAAATTGGTAACTCTTTCACAATTTTAAAAATGTATGCTATTTGAGAGGTTTGTTTCGTTCTCCTAAAGTGTTTTAAAGAATATGGGACAAAGGCAGGTTAACTCCTGTTGGGTTGTAGCCAAATCTTAGTGAATGCTGAGGGGAACAGATTCAAGGGGAAATTGTCTACTCAAACAGGACTCCTGTGCTAGTTTTAGAATTTGCCTTAAATATACTGCCTTTCTAATTTTTAACTTTTGAATTGGTTGTGGTCTGCCTTCTAGGTTATAATGATCCTTCAGGACTGTATGATCCAGCAGTTCGCAGTTTACATAATTTGGCACATTTATTTCTTAATGGAACTGGTGGACAAACCCACTTGTCTCCGAATGACCCTATCTTTGTTTTACTGCATACATTTACTGATGCAATCTTTGATGAATGGTTGAAGAGGAGTAAAGCAGGTAATCCGACAAACTCATTTTAATTATTGTTGCTGGACCTTTTTAATATTGATCTTTTTATGGAGATTTCAAATAAGAGTTTGGACATCTTTATAATAACTTGTGTATTGGTCAGGACAGTTCTTGGGTTCAAGAGTCATATAGAACTTGAAATTTTAACACATTTTTTTCTCTTTCACAGATGCTGCTTAATGAGTTTCTCCAGCATTTACTTTTCTTCTAGTTCATGACGTGAGCAAAATTGACTATTCCAGCGTTTATTACCCATTCCTAATTGCCCCGGAGAAGGCAGTGGTAAGCAGCCATGTGAACCATTGCAGCCCTTGGAAGTAGGGGCACCTTCAGTCCTATTTGGAAGGATGATTCAGGAATTTGACCCAGTGACCTTGATGGAATGACTATATTTGTTACAAATCAGTATTCAAATAGTCAATCTTAATGGAATCATAGTCCTACAACAGAAATGGACTCTTTGGCTCAATTCGTCCAAGTTGACCAGGTTTCTTAAATTGAACTAGTCCTATTTGCCTGCATTTGGCCTATATCACTCTCTACCTTCCTATCCACGAACCTGTCCAAATGTCTTTAAAATGTAATTATACTGACCTTAAACATTTCCTCTGGCAGCTCATTCTATATATGCACCAGCCTCTGTGGAAATCGTCCCTCAGGTCTCTCGTTTTAAATCTTTCCCCTCTCACCTTTTAAACTTATGCCATCTACCTCATCTATTCCCATGATTTTATAAACCTCTAAGGTCATCCCTTAGCCTTCAATGCTGCAGGTTGTTGGAACCATTCTCAAATCTTATCTGCAGCACTCCAATATGATTGTACCTCTGGATGCATTAGATCATAGGGATTTTCAAACTGTGTGTAGTCTAATGTCCTTTTTTTAACCAATTTGTAATCCATCCAACATTTCAGCTACCACCTCTAAACTTTGGCAGTATCTTCCTTGGTGAAGACAGATGCAAAGTACTGTTTTTATTCCCTTTATAGATGCCATATGCCTCCATGAATCAATTCCCTTTTTTCATTTGATCACTTGTCAACTCTGCACCTCCCTTGCCATCCTCCAATTACTTGGATGCTTATAGAAAACTTGGAATTCCTTCATATATGCATGACCTTTTCTTGTGTTTAGTTTTTAAAAAAAATTAAAATTTCTTCTCTGAACTTTGTATATTAAACCCATTTTCACCTTGTAATATTGTTGACCTAAAATCTGCTCCATTTTATCTTGCTTTCTATATTTTTTCTTCGTCCAGAGTGTTCTGGTTTGATGTTTCACCTTTATCCTCCTTGTGGGAATGTAGCTTGACTAACTGAGTCACTCTTTACAGATGGTTCATTGTGCCAGTTTTGTCTGCTAAAGTGTGATTTAAGTACATTGAACCACCCTACCTCCACCCTGATTGACTAACTTTATTCTGGACTGCTGATCCAATTGCATGGTTACAAACAATGGACCAACATCATGAAACATGTCATACATTCACATCCCAGCTCAGTAAATCAAATACAGGCTTTATTGTATTTACATTCACTAACCTACATATTACTTTACCATTTCTTACTCTGGTGCTATCTGTGCCAATTCTGTGTACCTTGTCTTTTTTTTACCCCTTTTTCTTTAGTGGTCTCTCCTCAAACCCATTCACCTGCTAAATTAGTTTCAACCTTCCCCAATAGTAACAGCAAACTGTTATTGCAAGGCTAGTTTTCCAAAAAGTTAAATCACAAATCTAAACCCCTCACTAATGTATGATCTTTTCTGACAGATACTAACCTATTCTCAGCTATTTCCTGTATGTTGTCAAGGACCATAGCCAGTTAGAGTCCTAGAAACATAATGGCATACAGGGTCAATTTGGGCCCATCAAGCATAAACCAGTTCTGCCAGTCCACTTCCAAACCCTGTCCCCATGGCATCTTCATTAAACTCCACTAGTCAATCCAAATTCCTTTTTTTCAGAAATAATTCTGTTTCTGTTTCCAGCATTCTGTTGGACAGCACGTTCTCTATCATGACCATGTTGTTTTTAAGTAACTTTTTTCTCACATTCCTCACTGTTTACCCCCCCATCCCCAACCCATTCTATGCTTTGTACCAAAACACTATTGTAAAATCAGCTGATGTGGACAGTGTTTTGTTGTTCAAGCTTATCATAATCTTTTACCTGTCTATCCAATCTCCCCTTGAGTCACTGATCACAATTCCCAGCTTCATCAACCTATACATATAGTAAATTCCTCATCCTGACAATACATTTAATTCTGGTAAATCTTTTTTCTGCTTGTCTTCTCAAGGACCTCTCTATCCCATCCTTATGAATCTGTGATAATTAGAACTGTCAGCCAAGCTGTGTGTGACCTGATATAATGGTTGATTGTCCACTACCATTTAGGAGTGGCTGTGTCCTGGTCAGAGCTTTGATCTGCTCCCCTGATTGTGGGAGCACTTTGTTCTAAGATGCACTGTTCCATTTGCGTCTCTTTTGTAGCCCTTTATTGTTTGTTCACCAGGTTGGCATCATATTTCTTACGCTCCACCTGGTGTTCTACACTCTGCATTGACCCAGGATTGATCCCTTAGCTTTATCCTAATTGGTCAAATGACATATGATTCAACATGTTGCATCCTATTAAATATACTTCTGTTGCTTATGACTACCCAGAGTACCCAATTCTAAATCTGTTCCATTTAGCATAGTTTGCGTCATGGGACTAGACCAAAGGTGTCTTCTATCTGAAGCCTGGATTTCAAATTTTGCTTAACTGGAACACAACTTCCATTCTTTAGTCATATCCACAAGCACTCTGCACATCATTCTCATTATTTGTCTGTGATCCCTCAGCTTTACATGTTGCCCAGTTCCTTTTTTAAAAAAATACACTTTCTCCACAATAATCTTCCAGTTCTGAAAAAGGATCTACACTCTCCCCAAAGAACATTGTTTATTTCTTCGGTCCCTTCACTTGGTATGAATTCTAGCACTTGGAGTTTTCTTTTGCTAATATCGTACAATGAAATGGTTCGTATGCCTAGTTAATGCCACCATGTTTGGTTTAGAAATCACTTCATTTCCTCCCCCTTTCTCTCCTCAGATTTATCAGCCTTTCCATTTGAAAATGCTCCCATAGGACATAATCAAGAGTACAATATGGTTCCTTTTTGGCCTCCAGTCACCAATGCAGAAATGTTTGTGCCTGCAGAAAATCTTGGCTACACCTATGACATTCAATGGCCAAGTAAGTTTTCATTTCGCCAGCAAACACTTCTTCTCCTTCTCCCTTTAGTGAATAGGATAAGCAATCTTAAGCATCAGGTTTTGAAGGTGTTAAATAATTTGTGTAGCTTTCAACCAGGCTTGAACTTTTTTCTAAAAGATATTAATGTGCTGGAAACTGATGAAAGAAGGTTTAGTAGACAATACCTAGAATGTGTGATTGCCTTTTGAGGAGAGGCTGGACTTGTATCCACTTGAGTTTAAAACAGCTGCTCTTCCCCAACCCTCCCCTTCCCTTCCCTCATGACTTAATTGTAATATTTAAGGTTCTGAAGGGATTTGATTGGGTGGATGTGGAAGAGAATCTAGAACTTGGAGTCATGTTTTAACAATATGGGGATGCCATTTAAAACAACTGAAGAAACATTTTCTTTCTCAATACAGACCCCATTGGCACTCCCTTCCTCAGACTGCAGCAGATGTAAAATGTTTAAATATTTTTAAGGCAGATTATCAGGCGTGTTGAGGAATATGAAGTTGAGGTTAAAATCAAATCGGACATGATCATATTGAATGGTGGAACAGACTGTAATGACCAGTGATGAGCAGGCCTGTATTAATCAGCTTGTTCTCTGTAAAAAGTATTTTGAATTCCAGACTGAAAAAGACCACTGAAACATGCAAGTACAGCTTTCTAAATGCTCAAAAGATACCGAGCTTTGGGTATAAATTTTAGTACTCAGATTCTTGTGTGTGCAGGAAAACACATCCTACCTCAGCTACAAGGCCTGTGTTCAAGTTCCACTTGCTGTAGAAGTGCGTAATAACACATTTTGAGCAAGTTGATTTCAAAAATATATCTACAGTTGAGTATTTCAAAAATTGCATATGGGCATACCTTGAATCAGTCACATGGGTACATTTTTGCTCAATATTTGTTCAATTTGGACTGAATGAAACATTCTTAACCTTGCATATCCTCTGCAGATCAGCCACTTTCGTTGCTGGAGATGATAACTGTGGGGATCATATCTGCTCTATGTTTGGTTGCTATTGTTTTCACAATCTCCACGCTACTTTTACGCCGCAGAAGAAGAAAACTGTCAGCAAGTGAACTGAACCAACCTCTCTTACAGACTCCATATCCACATTACTCTGATTATGATGCACCAACGGTGCCCCAAAAAGCAGCACCATCAATCTGAATTTCTGTTTGTGCTTTCCTTCCAGCATATTGGCTTGGTATGAAAAATACTGATTTCATGTAACTAGTTGTGTGCAAATGTATCTGAATTGTTCAGATCAAAGACAAACTGGAAGGATGCTTTACAATTTCTAATCTTTGTAATGAAAATGGTTGTTTCTGGCCTATAAATGGAAGCTGTAATGGTTTTTAATTTAAAACTCAAAGTTTGAGAACTTTGTGGTTGACAAATCTAACTTTTCTGCTAAATTGATTTACAAAAGCTTTGACTTCAATAAACACACTAACCACCATGAAATTAATATTGCTGTTATCATCAAATAAAATGACCCTTTGAAATAGGACATATTTCTAGACCAAACAAGCTTCTTTTGTCAGAGATTAGGTACACCTTATTGACTTCTCACCTATCTCTTTTGATTCCAGTCTGTTCAGATATTCTCAGGGTATCATTACATGGTAACTTCTCCCACAATTTTATACCTTTGATGATGTGAATGCTCCACTCGCTTGTCTTTTTCATCACCTTTACAACTAAACACCAATTTCAGATCACTTCAAAGGCAGCCTTTACAACAGCTAGAGTAATTTTCTTAACTTTTCATGTCCCAGTTTGTCTAAACTGCAAGAGATGTAGCAGTGACCTGACATAATTGCATCAGTCACAGTCTTTGCTTTTGAGAATAAGAAATCAAGCGATCCCACAAATGTCTCCATGATTCTTTGTAAATGAGCCAGTCACATTAAAGCCATCTTGATGGTCACTTATTCTCTGGAATCATAACCCAATCCAGCAGCTGGCATAATTCAGTCAGTGTCCCTGGATATCCTTGGACTGCATCAGCCTAATGACTCTCAGCCAGAGGAAATGGCATGAGGATGAAAGACTTTCACCCTTGTGTCTTGAACCAACCTGAGAGGCCCTTCATTTATGGCTGCTTCATGTGGATGCTGTTCTGCTCAAAGTTTAGATTAGATTACATTACATTAGATTAGATTACATTACAGTGTGGAAACAGGCCCTTCGGCCCAACAAGTCCACACCGACCCGCCGAAGCGAACCCACCCATACCCCTACATTTACCCCTTACCTAACACTACGGGCAATTTAGTACGGCCAATTCACCTGGCCCTGCACATCTTTGGACTGTGGGAGGAAACCGGAGCACCCGGAGGAAACCCACGCAGACACGGGGAGAACGTGCAAACTCCACACAGTCAGTCGCCTGAGGCGGGAAGTGAACCCGGGTCTCTGGCGCTGTGAGGCAACAGTGCTAACCACTGTGCCACCGTGCCGCCCACAAAGTTGCTGCTGGTCCTGAGCTCACTAGTTCATCTGTTCCATTTTCATCTTTTGATGCTATCTGTATGGTAGTAACAGAAGTGATAACTCCTGTTGCTGAAACCATCAGTCCATGCTTGCGATGACTGTGAGAAACACAAACAGAATAGACCCTAACAATGTGAGGAGTCAGTATTCACATGCACAACTAATATCTTTGTGGTTTCCTGCATACAGTTGGATATGGAACAGTGGCAAGATGGGCCATGGAATGCCTCAACATGAATGTTTGACATTGAATTTTCATCTGATGAATGTATGTCCTTTCATGTGACAAAGATAGTAAGAGAGTGTAAGTGATGATTAGGCTGTGAATCTTTCTCCTCCCAGTTTGCATCACTCATGAACGGGTCATTGCATTTTAGAGATCAACATTACAATAATAGTTGCTGATACATGCCTAACTGCAGCAAAGCAGTGCATAAGTGTTCTGAGAATTGATCAGAAATGTGTCATGGCGGAGCAGAGTGCTTGGCACGTGGTAGATACCAGTGTTTGCAGACATGAGGCGCATGCAGCTACTGCCCTGGAACATGCCCTGAGATACGTTGGTGCTGATTGTTGAAGATGTAGGTCTGGAGAATCAAACGTCAAGCTGGAGTCACCAGGTACTGGATCGGGAAGTCTTGGTGTTCAGATTCAACCTATCAGACAGCACAATAGGAACCTGTATGTCAGTTGTGTTAGATTAAATAATAATGAGGATGATAATGGGCAATAAGTCTTGTTGATTGGTTTCCTGCTGATCATTAGTCAAAATCTTGTCACAATGTCCAGGACTTAGTGGGACAATGTGCCATGTTATTCTTCATCTAGAAAGGCCTCACTTGGCTTCTCACATGTTTCTCTCAGAATTCTTGTCACATCCTTTAAGGCCTGGGAAGATTTTAATCCTTTTAGATATGGCACTATATCACAATAACCATAAATCATTGCATTTCCTGTGAGAATGTCCTTCCTGTCTGAGGAATATTTAAGCACCATCTATGTTTAACCATGTGATTATTATAAACATATTAAAATAGGGAAATTGATTCATCCAACATACCCCATCATGATGGCAGGACAGTTTTGGCTAAACATTCCTTTTCCTCTGACATATCCTTCCCACCATCAGAGCTGGGAGAGGCAGCCAAACAGGAGCAAACAATAATGAGGAAAAAACACACCAGTAACCTTCTTCTGCAACCTTCTCTGGCCAGTCCAGTAGATCAGAAAGTTTTCTCAATAAACATGCTATTTTACCTTCTGTATGATGTGGTCTCAGCCCCAGTTGTGATCCAGCTCTCTCTGTGGTGTGCTGAGTGGTGAGCCGGAAGTTCATAGCTCTTTGGGAAAAGACAAACTACTTAACTTCTTTTAAACCCATGCCTGGTCCTTGTCAAACGTTTACACTAGAAAAGGGATGTGATGCGACTATTTAATAGATTATGATGAATTCCTCAATAAACTTACATTGGTCTAATCTAAAGAAGCCAAGATCTTTGTGGCTGAGTAGATTTTCTGGATTAATTGAAACAAAATGGTGGAAAAAGCATATAAAATGAGGTGACGACAAAATGATTAAAAAGGTCATTGATTTTAACGTTTTTCTGTGTTTTGCTGAAGGAATGGGAGTTTTTTTTAATCATTGTCAGGATTCAGCCCTAATAACTGAACTGTCATAGTTTCTGACTGAATTTTGTTTTAAAACAGACACAATGTGATAATGTAGATTATTTATCAATGAACAGAGCGGACATCATCATAGCATTGTGATTCATGAATATACGGTTGATTGGATGACGTAAAGGTGGTAACAACATTATCAAGCCAAAGCTGAAGTCAAAGTTTATAAAAATCAAGAGATAAGCCTCTTTGCAGGGAAAACAGGCAAATTCTAATGAGATGAGGAGGCGATGGTCTAGTGGTATTATTGCTAGACTATTAATCCAGAAATTCAAGTCATGTTCTGGAGACCCAGGTTCAAATCTAGAATTAGAATGCAATAATAAAAAAATCTGGAATCAAGACTTTAATGATGACCACAAAACTATTGTCAACTGTTGGGGAAAAAAAAATCTGATTCATTAATATGTTTTAGGCAAGGAAACTGCACTCTTAACACTCTACATATGTCTCCAGATCCACACCAAAGTGGTTAACTCTTAACTGCCCTGTGGGCAATTCGGAATGGGCAATAAATACTGGCCGAGCCAGTGACATCTAAATTCTGTGAACAGAACATAGAACATAGAACTGTACAGAGCAGGAATGGATCCTTCGGCCCATGATATTGTGCCAAGCATGATGCCAAGTGAAACGAATCACTTCTGCCTGCCATTGTTCCATAACCCTCCATTCCTTGTTGGATCTGCCTCAACAATTACCAGTGTCAGTGCATTCCAAACTCCTATCACTCTCTGTGTAAAAGGCTTGCCCCTCCCATCTCCTTTGAACTTACCCCCTCTCACCTTTATTGCATGCCCCCTAGTATTAGACAATTTCAACTCTGGGAAAAAAATTCTGACCGTCAATTCTATCCACGCATCTCATATTTTAAAGACTTCTATCAATTCTCCCGTCAGCTTCCACTACTCTAGAGAAAATAACCTGAGTTTTTCTAGTATCTGCTTATAGCTCATACCCTCTAATCCAGGCAGCATCCTGGTAAACCTCTTCTGCATCCTCTCCTCTCCGCATCCTTCCTATCATGTGGTGATCAGAATTAAACGCAATACTCTTAAGTGTAGCCTAACCAAACTCTTATAAAGCTGCAACAGGACATCCTGACTTTTGTCCTTAATTCTCAACTATTAAAGGCAAGTATACCATATGCCTTCTTTACCACACTATCTACTTGTGTGACCACTTTCAGAAAGTAATGGACTTGAAACCCAGAATCCTTCCGTACACCAATGCTGTTCGGAGCCCTGCCATTAACTGTATACTTTTTCTTAATTTTTGATCTCTTAAAGTGCAGTTCGTCACACTTACCCATAGAGCCATAGAATCCCTAGAATGTGAAAGCCGGCCATTTGGCCCAATAAGTCCACACCGACCCTCCGAAGAGTAACCCACTCAGACTCATTCCACTACCATGTTACCTTACAGTTACCCCTGACTAATGCACCTAACCTACACATCTCTGAACACTATGGGCAATTTAGCATGGCCAATTCAACCTGCACATCTTTGGATTGTCGGAGGAAATCACAGCACCCAGAGGAAACCGACACAGACACGGGAGAATGTGCAAACTCCACACAGACTGTCACCCGAGGCTGGAATTGAATCCGGGTCCCTGGCACTGTGAGGCAGCAGTGCTAACCACTGAGCCACTGTGCCACACAGATTAAACTTCATCTGCCATTTCTCCACCCAAAATCTGTAACTGATTCATATCCTGCTGTATCCATTGACAACCTTCTACGTTTTCCACAACTCCACTGATCTTTGTATCATCTGCAAACTTCCTAACCCACCCATCTACATTTTCATCCACATCATTTATATATATCACTAACAGCAGAGATCCCAGTATCTACCACTGCAGAACACCACTAGACACAGACTGCCAGCCTGAAAAACACCCTTTTAGCACTACCTTCTGTCTTCTTTGGGCAAGCCAATTCTGAATTCACTCAAGCAAGTCACAGTGAATCACATGCATCTTAATCTTTTGGATGAGCCTACCATGAGGGAACTTGTCAAAAGGCTTACTAAAATCCATGGAAACAACATCCATTGCTATACCCTCATTGATCATGTTCATCACCTTCACAAAAATTCAATGAAATTAGTAAGACATGACCTGGCCTGCCCTGTACATAGCCGTGCTGACTGACCCGTGTTGCTTTTCCAAATGTGCATAAATCCTATCCTTAGAAATTCTCTCCAGTCTCTTCCCAACTACCAATGTGAGATTCAACAGTCTATAGTTTCCTGGAGAATCCCTATTTCGCTTCTTGAACAAAGGAACAACATTAGCTACTTGCCAGTCCTCTGGCACCTTTCCGGTGGCTAACAAGGATATAAAGACCTTCGTCAAGGCCCCAGTAATCTCCTCGCTTGTCTCTCTCAGTAATGTGGGATAGATACCATCAGGGCCTGGGAACTTATCCACCTTAATGCTCTTCAGGAGATCCAACACCACTACTTTATTAATCTGAAAATGCCATAACATATTAGCATGCTCCACACAAATCTTAGTAACTTCCAAAACATTCTCCTGGGTGAATACCAATGCAAAGTACTCATTTCGGATCTCGCCCACATCGTCTGCCTCCAATGAATTTTAAAAATATATAATTAATCAATCTTGACATTATAGATAACATAGAACATTACAGCGCAGTACAGGCCCTTTGGCCCTCGATGATGTGCTAACGTGTGGTACCAATCTGAAGCCTATCTATCCTACACTATTCCATTTTCATCCATATGTTTAGACAAAGACCATTTAAATGCCCTTAAAGTTGGCAAGTCTACAACTGTTGCAGGCAGTGCGTTCCACACTACTACTACTCTCTATGATGTTTGCCAGTGATCAAACTGATCAAATGGCTGGGGACTGGACAGTGGCGAGGTTTGAACACCCAGCTTGTCTACATGGAAACATGATATAAGAAAGCTTACCTCAGTGTAATTTTAGATAGCTCAGGAGGAGTCATCAACTGAGATGGCTGATCACCTGTTTCAATTTAATCCTCAAAGAAGTTCATTGTAAGCACTGCATAAGTAAGGTTTTTGCAGTATTTTTAGTGGGATATTTTGCTTTTGGACATATTTAACTGACATGACCACCTTCGATTATTGGTATCATGAGTAAACCCAAAGACCTGGGAAAGTAGAAATGAAGGCTTATAGTAGCTGAAAATCTTCAATTTAAGAATAATTGTTGCTTTCGCCTGGGCCTGCTTTCGGGTCATTAATCTACTGCTTTGATTATTAGGAATGCAACTAGATTTAGCCAGGTAAACCTAGGGTCAAGGTCTCAGTGAGTGGTCAAATTCAAGAGGCCTGGAGTAATTAATGGATGGTGCCTCCGATAGGATCAAGGGTCTTCGCGCTAAAATCAATTCAAACAGCAGGAGAAGGTGGCATGTGGCCAAAATGATGGGATAAGGCTCTTAAAAGTGGCCATTCTTCAGCCTCTTAAGGGGCTCAACAGACCTAGGAGAGGATAGGATTCTGGATATCCCCACCCACCCTCAGTAAAATCTGAGACAAGCTGATGGGCTATGCAGCGCATGGCTATACATACCGGATGATTTGATTTATGCGAAGGTTGGTAGGGTGGAAGGTGAGCACCAAGTAGCTGAATTACACCTCTTCCCACCCTACCTCCTGCAAAAATGCCATCCCGTATTCCCAACTCCTCCGCCTCCGTCGTATCTGCTCCCAGGAGGACCAGTTCCACCATAGAACACACCAAAGAGCCTCCTTCTTTAGAGACCGCAATTTCCCTTCCGACATGGTTAAAGATGCCCTCCAACGCATCTCGTCCACATCCCGCACCTCCGCCCTCAGACCCCACCCCTCCAACCGTAACAAGGACAGAACCGCCCTGGTGCTCACCTTCCACCTTACCAACCTTCCCATAAACCAAATCATCCGACGACCTTTCCGCCACCTCCAAATGGACACCTCCACAAGGGATATATTTCCCTCCCCATCCCCTTCCGTCTTCCGCAAAGGCAGTTCCCTCCATGACTACCTGGTCAGGTCCACGCCCCCCAACAATCCATCCTCCTGTCCTGGCACCTTCCCCTGCCACCGCAGGAATTGCAAAACCTGCGCCCACACCTCCTCCCTCACCTCCATCCAAGGCCCCAAAGGAGCCTTCCACATCCATCAAAGTTTTACCTGCACATCCATCAATATCATTTATTGTATCCGTTGCTCCCGATGTGGTCTCCTCTACATTGGGGAGACTGGACGCCTCCTAGTAGAGCGCTTTAGGGAACATCTCTGGGACACCCGCACAAATCAACCACACCGCCCTGTGGCCCAACATGTCAACTCCCCCTCCCACTCAGCCGAGGACATGGAGGTCCTGGGCCTCCTTCACCGCTGCTCCCTCACCACCTGACGCCTGGAGGAAGAACGCTTCACCTTCCGCCTCGGAACACTTCAACCCCAGGGCATCAATGTGGACCTGACCAGTTTCCTCATTTCCCCTTCCCCCACCTCACCCCAGTTCCAAACTTCCAGCTCAGTACTGTCCCCATGACTTGTCCTACCTGCCTATCTTCCTTTCCACCTATCCACTCCACCCTCTTCTCTGACCTATCACCTTCATCCCCACCCCCACTTACCTATTGTACTCTATGCTATTTTCTCCCCACCCCCAGCCTCCTCTTATTTATCTGTCCACCCTTCAGATACTCTGCCTCTATTCCTGATGAAGGGCTTTTGCCCGAAACATCGATTTTACTGCTCCTCGGATGCTGCCTGAACTGCTCTGCTTTTCCAGCACCACTCTAATCCGGAAACTGACCATAATGGCCCAGATAGGCCAGGCACAGGCTGGAGTGGGTACTGCAGATGCTGGAGATTAGAGATTGGAAAAGCACAGCAATCAGGCAGCATCCAAGGAGCAGGAAAATCGACGTTTCGTGCAAAAGCCCTTCATCAGGAATCATTCTTGCTTTTCCAGCACCACTCTAATCTGGAGTTTTCTATCTATTTGTCTGAAGTAAGACAAGGAAAAAAATTGAATTCTGTGTACACACAACCTCCTAACCCTGGTCTATAAGAAGTAAAATATTTGCATCTGAATTTCAAGTGGGGTTTGATTTATTTATTGTCACGTATATTTTCTTATGAAAAGTACTGGGAAAAGTGTTATATTGTGTTGGCCATCTTTACCTGGGGGTAGAGGATTGCCAACTTCCTGATCAATGAATGTTGGGTGTACTTTGCAGAAATAAGGTTTAAGGATTAGCAGATAAGACTCAAAGGAATGCTGTGACATACCAGTGAAATCCTAGCTAGAAATTTGCAGTGAGATAGTCTAGGTCTCGGATATCTACTGCAAAATCCTCATGCATAAAGTGTAAATAAATATATTATGAAGAAATACCTTGAGGTCAGGCCTGAGCATACCAAAACAGACAAACTTCTGCCAAAATATTTTGGACGCTGAGGATCAAGACCAGGAAAGGAAGTCAGATAAATCCCATCCATGTGCTGGCTCCTACAGATAAGGACTCAAGCCACTGTTAGTCCATTCTTACAGACCCCACCCCAGACCCCATGTGCTCACAGCACAGATCAATGCAAGTGGCCAGCATTGTGTCCTCCATAGCTTTCCTGTGTTGTTAATGAGTGTTTTAAGTTCCAGTGAAGACTAGAAAATTATCCTGGTTTATCACTAGATGGTGCACTTGACTAAGAAACCAGTTCCTGCTCCAACAGCGACAGCTGAACTTGAATGTTCAAAGTTTGTGCGAAGATTTGTATCTCGGGTGCTCGTTGTTGTGGTTCTGTTCGCCGAGCTGGAAGTTTTTGTTGCAAACGTTTCGTCCCCTGGCTAGGCGACATCATCAGTGCTTGGGAGCCTCCTGCGAAGCGCTTCTTTGATGTTTCCTCCGGTGTTTATAGTGGTCTGTCCCTGCCGCTTCCGGTTGTCAGTTTCAGCTGTCCGCTGTAGTGGTTGGTATATTGGGTCCAGGTCGATGTGTTTGTTGATGGAGTTTGTGGATGAATGCCATGCCTCTAGGAATTCCCTGGCTGTTCTCTGTCTGGCTTGCCCTATGATAGTAGTGTTGTCCCAGTCGAATTCATGTTGCTTGTTGTCTGCGTGTGTGGCTACTAAGGATAGCTGGTCGTGTCGTTTCGTGGCTAGTTGATGTTCATGTATGCGGATTGTTAGCTGTCTTCCTGTTTGTCCTATATAGTGTTTTGTGCAGTCCTTGCATGGTATTTTGTACACTACATTAGTTTTGCTCATGTTGGGTATCGGGTCCTTCGTTCTGGTGAGTTGTTGTCTGAGTGTGGCTGTTGGTTTGTGTGCCGTTATGAGTCCTAGGGGTCGCAGTAGTCTAGCTGTCAGTTCCGAGATGCTCCTGATGTATGGTAGTGTGGCTAGTCCTTTTGGTTGTGGTATGTCCTCGTTCCGTGGTCTTTCTCTTAGGCATCTGTTGATGAAGTTGCGCGGGTATCCGTTTTTGGCGAATACCTTGTATAGGTGTTCCTCTTCTTCTTTTTGCAGTTCTGGTGTACTGCAGTGTGTTGTGGCCCTTTTGAATAGTGTCCTGATGCAGCTTCGTTTGTGTGTGTTGGGGTAGTTACTTTCATAGTTTAGGACTTGAGCAAAACTAATGTAGTGTACAAAATACCATGCGAGGACTGCACAAAACACTACATAGGACAAACAGGAAGACAGCTAACAATCCGCATACATGAACATCAACTAGCCACGAAACGACACGACCAGCTATCCTTAGTAGCCACACACGCAGACAACAAGCAACATGAATTCGACTGGGACAACACTATTATCATAGGGCAAGCCAGACAGAGAACAGCCAGGGAATTCCTAGAGGCATGGCATTCATCCACAAACTCCATCAACAAACACATCGACCTGGACCCAATATACCAACCACTACAGCGGACAGCTGAAACTGACAACCGGAAACGGCAGGGACAGACCACTATAAACACCGGAGGAAACATCAAAGAAGCGCTTCGCAGGAGGCTCCCAAGCACTGATGATGTCGCCTAGCCAGGGGACAAAACGTTTGCAACAAAAACTTCCAGCTCGGCGAACAGAACCACAACAATGAACTTGAATGTAGTTTGGTTGCTAAGGAACAAGCACAGAGAATGCTGAAGAAACATATCTGGTCCAACAGAGAAAGAAACAGAGTACCTTATTCAACCCTGATATGACTTACACCAAACTCAAAATATTAACTCTGTTTCTCTCTTCACAGATGCAGCCAGACCAGCTGAGTTTCTCCAGCACTTTGCACATCTGTCTTAGATTTCCAGCATATGCAGTATTTTGCTTTTATTTGATACCAAGGAAGCAGTTTTACTCATTTTAATTTCAATCAAAATATGTTCCTAGCTGTATCTATACTAAACAAAGCAAACCAATCATTATTTTTATAAAAAGGTACATACTTGAATATTTAATGACATACTATAATTTCAAATTAAGTCAGTGGACAAACAGAATTACTCTTTTAGACAGCTGTTGAATATGAAGTAGAATAGTTCTAAGCTGTCTAAATTTGTGGTGTGATGATAGTGCCTGTATCTCTGGGCCAAGAAGTCCAAGTTTAAGTCCAAACCCACAGAGTCATTGAGCTGTACAGTATGGAAACAGATCCTTTGGTCCAACTCATTATTGTCGACCAGACATCCTAAATTAATCTAGTCCCATTTGCCAGCATTTGGCCCAAATCCCTCTAAGTCCTTCCTATTCACGTACTCATCCAGATGCCTATTAAATGTTGTAATTGTAGCAGAAACCACCACTTCCTCAGGCAGTTCATTCCATATACATACCATCCTATATGAAAAGTTGCCCCTTAGGTTCCTTTTAAATCTGTCCCCTCTCACCTTAAATCTATGCACTCTAATTTTGGACTCCCCCACACCAGGGAAAAGACCTTGACAATTGTTATGACCCGGAATTTGAACCTCTCTGCTAACTAAAATAAAACACTCAGAAAATCTCACCTCACCTTGTAATCTGCTAGAGGTGTGAGTGAGTGCTTAAGGAAAAAAAAACAAAATTCATTTTCCTAACTCTAACACTGAACTTTAAGCAAAAACTATTAACAAATTCGAACCCCCTTTCTCTTAACCAATCCCTATCTGACCTCAACTCTGTTAAAATGCAGCTCCTCTAACACAATTATTAAACATTAAATCAACTTAATCTCTCAAAGATCGTATAGTCTCCAATGCTGTCTTGCTTCTGGTCTCCCTGGGTCGTCTTCTTACTTTTTACTGCTTCTACTGGAAAAGTTGCCTTTGTTAGATAGTGCCTTCTAAGATTTCTTTGAGAGCAAGATGTTTATTTCTTCGGATGGCACTTTCTCTGACCAATTTTCAAAGTGCCCTGTTTTTATTATTCCCTCAATATCATACCCTCTCATTGGTCCAATGTTATCAATGCAATAAATTCAAACTCAATTTTTTTTTATCCTGGGCATAACTTAAATTAAATGGTTAAATTTGAATTGTTATCAAAAAAGCAATCAAAACTCAGGTATCCATTTAACAGCCAATTGTTACATATGTCTATTTTGGAACAGCCGTCTCCCAGTTACTCTATTTACTGGTAGCCATTGCTGTACCCTAATTTCAGAAAAGCACTTTCTGTCTTAAAGTGACCATACAGTCTTTCGACTTCGAAACACCTCCTCCCATAAGAAAAAAGACTAACCATCATAATAAAACAACGGCTTCATTTTTTTTCTAAATCTTAAAGGCATTATTATAAAATGTGTCATTACTCTAAATTACACCTTTCATATTAATTCTGCACACATATATAACATTGGAATCAATACAGTCCAATCTTATCTACACCTTTTATTTAAATCCGCGATAATGCATTTGCAAAAACACTTTTATGACCTGCAATATGTACAATTTGTAAATTAAAAGTCTGTAACATAAGACTCCAATGAAATAGTCTAATTTCTTTTCCATAAATTTGAGAGGGTTATGGTCTGTGTGCACAACTGTTTACAAAACATTATTTATCACATAATCATTAAAATACTATAAAGGCTACTACTAAACTCAATAACTCTGTTTTGATGGTGGAGTAAATTTTCTGGTGTATATTGAGCTTCTTTAAAAAGTAGCCAATTGGCTGTTCAATTCTATTATCATCTTTCTGCATCAATATAGCTCCAACCCATGAATCACTAGCATCGATTGCAACTTTAAAGGGTTTTGAAAAATTTAGAGCCACTAAAACTGTGCAGTGGTTAATATGGCTTTTAAATTGTCATAACCTCCAGGCATTGTTCTGTCCACCGAAATTTCATGTTCTTCTTTAGCAATTCTGTTAGCTATGGCACCACGGTTCTGAAGTTTGATACAAACTTTCAATAGAATCCACTCAGTCCCAAAAATTGAAGCACAGCACCTCTTCCTTCGAGAATGGTCATGAAAATTCCTCGATGGCTCTTCATCATCCTTCCATGGCCAATGTTATGTTCCAAATGGGTCACCTCAACCTTTGCGAATTCTTTTCCTTTGAGCTTATTACCAGTTTTGCTTTCGTGATCTTTCCATGAATGGTTGAAGATTATTACATCATCAAATTAGACAGCACAATTACTTCATCCTGTCACAACTCTATTTATGAGTCTTTGGAATGTGCCTGGTGCATTCTTCATTCCAAAGGGCATCACTTTGAATCGATATGGCCCACTTTGGATTACAAATGCAAAAACTTCTTGCACTTCCTCCAATAAAGGTGCCAGTAACCAGGCAGTAGGTCCAACTTCATGATGTAAGTGGCTTCTCCAACTTTCTCTATACAGTCCTTCAACCTTAATATTGGATACAAGTCAGATTTAGATACAGCGTTGACCTTCCATTACTCCACACAAAATTGTTGAGTCCCCTCAGGTTTGAGAACTAGCACAATTGACAAGTTCCACTCACTCTGACTCGGTTGAATGATGTCTTCGATGAGCATCGCATCCACTTCCTTCTGTACTTGTGCGGCTTTGGGAGGATTAAGTCAGTTTTATTGGAACAGCATTCCCTACTTGACCTCATGCACAATTCCTACATTCAATTCCTACACATGCCCTCATACTGCTACAACAAACCTTTCAGCTTGGTTCTTTGCTCCTGAGACAGATAGCTCACTATCCTATCTCATTCTTCAAGGACTTCCTCATTATTTAATGTACTTTGAGGCACATCAAAATCCACGCCATGTGGATTTGATTCCTCAATCTGTGGGGCAGTAACTAACAACTGTTTCTCTGGTAGATTTCCTATCCCCTGGCACATTTTACCAGGTATGACAACATATATCCACATCCTTATGAAGTCCAGACCAATAGAACTGCTTTGTATCTTAGCATGAGTCTTCCTCACACCTAGATGACCTCCTATTGATAATTCATGTGTTACCCATAATATTTCCTGTCTGTATGCTACCAACAACACAATCTGTTGCACTTTTGCCCATTTCTCCTCTGCACTAACCTGCCATGGTCTGCATTTTTGCCTTAGGATTCTATCTTTAAGATAATAATCCTTGAGAATAAATTCTGATTCCTTTTCTGAGTTTGCACTATGATTTAGATCTTTTATCGTCTCATCTTTCCGTTGTAAGTTTATTAGCCTTCCAGGAGCAAATACCTCTCTGCCTGGCCCTCTACCTGTTCAGATTTTTCCTGAGCTATTTCATCAAACAGTGTCTCAGCTGACTAAACCTGAACTCCTTTGTCTTTCTCTTTCGTCTTTCCTTTTTGCTGTAACTTATGACAGTGGGATCTTGTTACTGCACTGTCTGGAAAAAATCCAGGGTATTTTTCTTTTAATTCATGAAGTTCAATGTGGAAGAGTATGAAGTGATTCATATTTGAAGGTTTAATTTGAATGCAGATTATAGGATTAAAGGCAGGATTCGTGGCAGTGTGAAGGAACAGAGGGATCTTGGGGTACACGTCCATATATTCCTCCAAGTTGTCAACTAAGTTGAAAGGTTTGTTAAGAAGGTATATGGTGTGTTGGTTTACATTAGCAGGGGGATTAAGTTTAAGAGCTGCAAGATTATGCTGCAGCTCCATAAAAACCCTGGTTAGACTACACTTGAAATATTGTGTTCAGTTCTGGTCGCCTCATTGTAGGAAGGATGTGGAAGCTTTAGAAATGGTGGAGAGGAGATTTACCAGCATGCTGCTTGAACTGGGGAGCATGTCTTATGAAGAAAGGTTGAGGGAACTAGGGCTTTTCTCATTTGAGTGAAGAAGGATGAGAGGTGACTTGATAGAGGTGTACAAGACAGAAAGAGGCATAGATAGATTGGATAGCCAGACACTTTTTCCAAGAGTGGAAATGCCTATTATGAGGGGGCATAATTTTAAGGTGATTGGAGGAAGGTTTAGGGGAGATGTCAGAGGTAGGTTCTTTACACAGAGAGTGGTGGGTGTGTGGAATGCACTGCCAGCAGTGATAGTAGAGTCAGATACATTAGAGACATTTAAGTGACTCTTGGATAGGCACATGGATGATAGTAAAATGAAAGGCATGTAGTTTAGTTTAATCTTAGAGTAGGATAAAAGTTTGGCACAATGTCGAGGGCCGAGGGTCCTGAACTCTGTTGTAATGTGCTATATTCAATGTTCTATGTTCTATTGTTGAAGATGTACTGTACCTTTAAGAGAGTCAAAGCTAGCAGTGACAGCGCCCAAGTGTTCTCAATAAAACACAATGTAACATGTGCACCAGCTACTGGGTTAGCTGGTTGCCTGGAAACAACAAGAAAAAACAGATACGAGTTAGGCCAATCACTTTAAATCATTCCCTGAAAAATACAAAATTCCAATCAAGTTTTAACTGAGTATATTGACAATTTTACCAGCCAATGACACAATCCGATCTAATGTGGTATAAGACTGGGGAAAAATAAAACAGTTGGGAGGAGTACTGCCAAGCCCCAGTGGGTAAAAAACTGCCTTAAAATAGCTTTCTTAAAGGTACCTTTTTTCGATCAATAACCTGTGAAGCAGAATCCTTAAAAAGAAAAGAAGACACAGGAAGATCCAATTAGAAGAACCAAAAGCTGCCTGGTTTTGGGATAAGAAGTGTTGTTTTGTAAATCTTAATTGGGAGTTTATCAGACTAGTATTATAGAGTGGTAGGTAAAAGATAGGTTAGAGTAAGGACTTGTACATAGTTGTTAGTTAATTATTCTCTGTTATACTTTAAGAAATAAAGTTGTTAATTTTTACTTTAAATAATTCTTGGCCACTCAAATCTTTACAGATTACTGCATGGGATAAATCCTTTCTGTGTTCTTGGTTTTAAATTAAACAGTAGGATTTACCCTGTGTCGTAACAGTTTGGGAGCTCGGGTCCGTGGGCTGAACAGGTTTAGACAGATCTGAATAGATTTGGAGGTACAAAAGGTCCCAGCAGATTTAAACACATGCAGGTTAGTGTCCAAGATCTTTAAATAAACATGGGTGAAATAATTTGTTTGATTTCAATTATTTATGGTTAATTAAATTTATTGTGAGAGAAATGGCTCTTAAAATTGCTAAAGAGGTTTTTGGATTTGAAGATGTTTCTCAAATTTGCCAAGCAAGTTTAGAAGGAAAGAAAAAGGCTATACTTTTCGTATTAGCAAATAAGTTAGATTTGGATTTAGCCAAGGACAGAAGTAAAGCTGAAATTGTAAAGGGGTTACTTAAACACTTAGGTGTGTCAGAAAAACAGACAAGTGCAGTAGAGGTAGAAAACTTCAACTACAGTTGAGGAAAATGTAGTGAGAAGATAAACAATAGACAATAGACAATAGGTGCAGGAGTAGGCCATTCAGCCCTTCGATCCTGCACCACCATTCAATATGATCATGGCTGATCATTCCTAATCAGTATCCTGTTCCTGCCTTATCTCCATAACCCTTGATTCCACTATCTTTGAGAGCTCTATCCAACTCTTTCTTAAATGAATCCAGAGACTGGGCCTCCACTGCCCTCTGGGGCAGAGCATTCCACACAGCCACCACTCTCTGGCTGAAGAAGTTTCTCCTCATCTCTGTCCTAAATGGTCTACCCCGTATTTTTAAGCTGTGTCCTCTGGTTCGGCACTCACCCATCAGTGGAAACATGTTTCCTGCTGCCAGAGTGTCCAATCCTTTCATAATCTTATACGTCTCAATCAGATCCCCTCTCAATCTTCTAAACTCAAGGGTATACAAGCCCAGTCGCTTCAGTCTTTCAGTGCAAGGTAATCCTGCCATTCCAGGAATTGACCTCGTGAACCTACGCTGCACTCCCTCAATAGCCAGAATGTCTTTCCTCAAATTTGGAGACCAGAACTGTACACAGTACTCCAGGTGTGGTCTCACCAGGGCCCTGTACAGCTGCAGAAGCACCTCTTTGCTTCTATACTCAATTCCTCTTGTTATGAAGGCCAGCATGTTATTAGCCTTCTTCACTACCTGCTGTACCTGCATGCTTGCCTTCATTGACTGGTGTACAAGAACACCCAGATCTCTTTGTACTGCCCCTTTACATAAATTGATTCCATTGAGGTAGTAATCTGCCTTCTGGTTCTTGCCACCAAAGTGGATAACCATACATTTATCCACATTAAACTGCATCTGCCATGCATCTGCCCACTCACCTAACTTGTCCAGGTCACCCTGTAATCTCCTAACATCCTCATCACTTTTCACCCTGCCACCCAGCTTTGTATCATCAGCAAATTTGCTAATGTTATTGCTGATACCATCTTCTATATCATTAACATATATTGTAAAAAGCTGCGGTCCCAGCACGGATCCCTGCGGTACCCCACTGGTCACTGCCTGCCATTCCGAAATGGAGCCGTTTATCACGACCCTTTGTTTCCTATTAGCCAACTAATTTTCAATCCAATCTAGAACTTTGCTCCCAATACCATGCGCCCTAATTTTACTCACTAACCTCCTGTGTGGGACTTTATCAAAAGCTTTTTGAAAGTCTAGGTACACTACATCTACTGGATCTACAAAGAGAGAGGGGAAAGAGAAAGAGAGAGAGAAGAGAGAGAGGAAAAAAGAGAGAGAAGGTTTTTAGCTGAGCAAAGAGAGAGAGAAGAAAGGGAGAGATAAAAAGAGGAGAATTTGAACTTGAGAAGTTGCGACTTAGTCAGCAAAGTCAATTTAACAGGATGGAGATTAAAAGAGAAGGTAATGATATTTTTATAAACATGTCAAAACACTTCCACATTTTGATGAGAAAGATGTTGAAGCCATCTTCATTTCATTTGAAAAATTGGCTAGGTAGATGGAGTGGTCTGAGGATTTATAGGTGATGCTAGTTCAGACTAAACTGGTAGGCAGAGCTGGTGAGGTATTGCTGCACTGCCAGTTGAGGGGTCAAGAGATTATAAAGAGGTTAAACAGGCTATTTTAAGTGTTATGAATTGGTACCAAAAACATACAGACGGTGGATCAGAAACATAAAGAAGGAACCAAGTCAGACTTATGTTGAGTTTGAAAGAATTAAACATAGTCACTTTGATCGATGGGTACGTGCTTTGAAAATAGATAGGACATTTGAGGCTCTAAGAGAGATTATTCTGCTGGAGGAGTTTAAAAATTTATGTGAAAGTAGAGTCGCAGGTAGATAGGATAGTGAAGAAGGCATTTGGTATGCTATCCTTTATTGGTCAGAGTATTGACTGCCCCTCAACTGGCAGTGCAGCAATACCTCACCAGCTCTGCCTACCAGTTTAGTCTGAACTAGCATCACCTATAAATCCTCAGAGGATTTTCCAGTGCGAGCAGCAGCGAAGGTAAGACCGTTTGGTTTTAAAAGTGCTTACCGGTAGCGGGCAGCGGTGTTTTCTTTTCTCTTTCACTCTCTCTTCACAGAAAGAGCGGGAGCACCAGGGGGAAGTGACGACGACCAGAGGGGCAGCCGGGAAGGAAAGCGGTGAGTATTTATACTCACCCTTCGAAGCCGTCGGTCATTTCCAGTGCGAGCAGCAGCGAAGGTAAGACCGTTTGGTTTTAAAAGTGCTTACCGGTAGCGGGCAGCGGTGTTTTTTTTTCTCTTTCACTCTCTCTTCACAGAAAGAGCGGGAGCACCAGGGGGAAGTGACGACGACCAGAGGGGCAGCCGGGAAGGAAAGCGGTGAGTATTTATACTCACCCTTCGAAGCCGTCGGTCATTTCCAGTGCGAGCAGCAGCGAAGGTAAGACCGTTTGGTTTTAAAAGTGCTTACCGGTAGCGGGCAGCGGTGTTTTTTTTTCTTCTCTTTCACTCTCTCTTCACAGAAAGAGCGGGAGCACCAGGGGGAAGTGACGACGACCAGAGGGGCAGCCGAGACCCGGAAGCAGTTAGTGTAAGCTTACCTGGGTAGGTTTTTTCCCTCTTTAAAAGCGCGAAGGAGAGGAACCCGAGGCACTACACGGGTAGTGCCTCCCACCCGCCCTCCTCCTCTAACCTAATAATAACACCTGTTGTGGTAAGTAGGTAAGTGCTGAATTTTGCTTGTTGTATTCTTTAGACCCAGTTTTTTTTAAAATAAAAGTTAGCTTTAGAGTGATGGCAGTGAAGGCAGTGCAATGTTCCTCCTGCAACATGTATGAGGTGAGGGATGCCATCGACGTCCCTGCCGATTACACTTGCAGGAAGTGCACCCATCTCCAGCTCCTCCAAGACCGTGTTAGGGAACTGGAGCTGGAGTTGGATGAACTTCGGATCATTCGGGAGGCAGAGGGGGTCATAGATCAGAGTTATAGGGAAGTAGTAACTCCAAAGATGGCAGATAGATGGGTGACAGTGAGGGGGACTGGGAGGAAGCAGCCAGTGCAGGGACCCCCTGCGGCCGTTCCCCTCAAGAACAAGTATACCATTTTGGATACTTGTGGGGGGGATGACTTACCAGGGGTAAGTAACGGGGCTCAGGTCTCTGGCACGGAGCCTGTCCTCGTTACTCAGAAGGGAAGGGTGAAGAAGAGCAGAGCAGTAGTAATTGGGGACTCGATAGTTAGGGGCACAGATAGGCGGTTTTGTGGGAACGAGAGAGACTCACGTTTGGTATGTTGCCTCCCAGGTGCAAGGGTACGTGATGTCTCTGATCGTGTTTTCCGGGTCCTGGAGGGGGAGGGTGAGCAGCCCGAAGTCGTGGTCCATATTGGCACCAACGACATAGGTAGGAGGAGTGCCGAGGATGTTAGACAGGCTTTCAGGGAGTTAGGTTGGAAGCTCAGAGTTAGAACGAACAGAGATATTGTCTCTGGTTTGTTACCCGTGCCACGTGATAGAGATTCGAGGAATAGGGAAAGAGAACACTTAAATGCGTGGCTACAGGGATGGTGCAGGAGGGAGGGATTCCGGTTTTTGGATAACTGGGGTTCTTTCTGGGGACGGTGGGACCTCTATAAACAGATGGTCTACACCTGAACCTGAGGGGCACCAGTATCCTTGGGGGGAGGTTTGCTAGTGCTCTTGGGGGGGGTTTAAACTAACTCTGCAGGGGCATGGGAACCCAGATTGTAGCTTCAGGGTGCAGGGCCTGGAGTGTAGGGAGGTTAGGAACATGGCATCAATTTCCAAGGAGGGTGTCTGTAAACAGGAAAGTGGCTTGAAGTGTGTATACTTCAATGCAAGAAGTATACGAAATAAGGTAGGTGAACTTGCAGCGTGGGTTGGTACCTGGGACTTCGATGTTGTGGCTATTACGGAGACATGGCTAGAACAGGGACAGGATTGGCTGTTGCAGGTTCCAGGATTTAAATGTTTTAGTAGGGTCAGAGGTGGGGGTAAAAGAGGGGGAGGTGTGGCATTGCTTGTCAAAGATAGTATTACAGTGGTGGAAAAGACGATGGATGAGGACTTGCCATCTGAGGTAGTTTGGGCTGAGGTTAGGAATAGGAAAGGTGAGGTCACCCTGTTAGGAGTCTTTTACAGGCCTCCTAATAGTCCTAGAATCATTGAAGAAAGGATAGGGAAGGTGATTCAGGAGATGAGTGACAGTAATAGGGTGGTTGTTATGGGGGACTTTAACTTTCCTGATATTGATTGGGAAAGCTATAGCTCAAGTTCGTTAGATGGGTCAGTGTTTGTTCAATGTGTGCAGGAGAGTTTCCTGACACAATATGTAGACAGGCCAACAAGAGGTGAGGCCATACTGGATTTGGTTCTGGGTAACGAACCAGGCCAGGTGTTAGAATTAGAGGTAGGTGAGCACTTTGGGGATAGTGACCATAATTCGGTGATTTTTACTCTCGTGATGGAGAGGGATAAGTGTGTACTACAGGGCAAGAGTTATAGCTGGGGTCAGGGAAATTATGATGCGGTGAGGCATGACTTAGGATGTGTGGCTTGGAAAAGTAGACTCGAAGGCAAGAGTGTAAATGATATGTGGAGCTTGTTCAAGGAGCAACTATTGAGTGTCCTTGATAATTATGTACCTGTCAGCAGGGAGGAAAGGGTCGTGCGAGGGAGCCATGGTTTAATAAGGAATTGGAATCCCTTGTTAAATGGAAGAGGGCGGCCTATCTCAAGATGAGACGTGAAGGTTCAATTGGGGCGATTGAGAGTTATAGGGTAGCCAGGAAGGACCTGAAGAGAGAGCTAAGAGCAGCAAGGAGGGGACATGAAAGGTCCTTAGTCGGTAGGATTAGGGAAAACCCTAAGGCTTTCTATAGGTATGTTAGGAATAAAAGAATGACTAGGGTAGGAATAGGTCCAGTCAAGGATAGTAGTGGGAAGTTGCGTGTGGAGGCTGAAGAGATTGGGGAGACACTGAATGAATACTTTTCTTCAGTATTTACTCAGGAACAGGGCATTGTCGTCGATGTGAATACTGAGTCACAAATAAGTAGAATGGATGGCTTTGAGGTATGTAGAGAAGAGGTGTTGGAAATCCTGGAAAAGGTGAAAATAGATAAGTCCCCTGGGCCTGATGGCATTTATCCTAGGATTCTCTGGGAAGCAAGGGAGGAGATTGCAGAGCCATTGGCCTTGATTTTTATGTCCTCTTTGTCTACAGGAGTAGTGCCAGAAGACTGGAGGATAGCAAATGTGGTTCCCTTGTTCAAAAAGGGGAGTAGGGATAACCCTAGTAACTATAGGCCGGTGAGTCTCACTTCTGTTGTGGGCAAAGTCTTAGAGAGAATTGTAAGGGATAGGATTTATGCACATCTGGATAGGAATAATGTGATCAAGGATAGTCATCATGGTTTTGTGAAGGGCAGGTCGTGCCTCACAAACCTTATTGAATTCTTTGAAAAGGTGACGAAGGAGGTTGATGAGGGGAAAGCGGTAGATGTGGTATATATGGATTTTAGTAAGGCGTTTGATAAGGTTCCCCATGGTAGGCTACTGCAGAAAATACGGAGATATGGCAGTGAGGGTGAGTTGGAGGTTTGGATTAGGAATTGGCTGGATGGAAGAAGACAGAGGGTAGTAGTTGATGGCAAAGTTTCTTCATGCCTTCCTCACCGCACTAGCAGTGTTCCGCAAGGATCTGTTTTGGGACCATTGCTGTTTGTCATTTTTATAAATGACCTGGAAGAGGGGTTAGAAGGTTGGGTGAGCAAGTTTGCGGATGATACGAAAGTCGGAGGAGTTGTTGACAGTGAGGAAGGATGTGGCAGGTTACAGCAGGATATAGAGAAGCTGCAGAGCTGGGCAGAAAGTTGGCAAATGGAATTCAATGTAGCTAAGTGTGAGGTGATTCACTTTGGGAAGAATAACAAAAAGATGGGGTACTGGGCTAATGGTCGGATACTTGGTAGTGTGGATGAGCAGAGGGATCTTGGTGTCCATGTACACAGATCTCTGAAAGTTGCCACCCAGGTAAATAGTGCGGTGAGGAAGGCATATGGCGTATTGGCTTTTATTGGTAGAGGAATTGAGTTCCGGAGTCCTGAGGTCATGATGCAGTTGTATAAGACTCTGGTGCGGCCGCATCTGGAATATTGTGTGCAGTTTTGGTCGCCATACTATAGGAAGGATGTGGAGGCACTGGAACAGGTGCAGAGGAGGTTTACCAGGATGTTGCCTGGTATGGAAGGAAGACCGTATGAGGAAAGACTGAGACACTTGGGGCTGTTTTCATTAGAGAAAAGAAGGTTTAGGGGTGACTTGATTGAGGTGTACAAGATGATAAGGGGGTTAGATAGGGTTGACAGTGTGAACCTTTTCCCGCGTATGGAGTCGGGTATTACAAGGGGGCATAGCTTTAAATTAAGGGGGGGTAGATATAGGACTGAAGTTAGGGGTAGGTTCTTCACTCAGCGAGTCGTAAGTTCATGGAATGCCCTGCCAGTAGCAGTGGTGGACTCTCCCTCTTTATGGGCATTTAACCGGGCATTGGATAGGTATATGGAGGATAGTGGGTTAGTATAGGTTAGGTGGGCTTGGATCGGCGCAACATCGAGGGCCAAAGGGCCTGTACTGCGCTGTATTCTTCTATGTTCTATGTTCTATGTTCTATTGAGTACAGGAGTTGGGAGGTCATGTTGCGGCTGTACAGGACATTGGTTAGGCCACTTATGAAATATTGCATGCAATTCTGGTCTCCTTCCTATCGGAGCGATGTTGTAAAACTATAAAGGGTTCAGAAAAGTTTTACAAGGATGTTGCCAGGGTTGGAGGATTTGGGCTATCGGGAGAGGGTTGAATAAGCTGGGGCTGTTTTCCCTGGAGCGCGGAGGCTGAGAGGTGACCTTATAGAGGTTTATAAAACCATGAGGGGCATGGATTGGATAAATAGACAAAGTCTTTTCCCTGGAGTGGGTGAGTTCAGAACTCGTGGGCATAAGTTTAGGGTGAGAGGTGAAAGATATAAAAGAGACCTAAGGGGCAACGTTTTCATGCAGAGGGTGATGCGTATATGGAATGAGCTGCCAAAGGATGTGGTGGAGGCTGGTACAACTGCAACAATTAAAAGGCATCTGGATGGGTATATGAATAGGAAGGGTTTGGAGGGATATGGACTGGGTACTGGCAGGTGGGACTTTATTTGGGTTGAGATAACTCGTTGGCATGGACAAGTAGGACTGAAGTTTCTGTTTCTGTACTGTACATCTCTATGACTCTAAATGGTAGGTAATAAAACCAGCACCTTTGTTGCTGATTCCCACAATTGAAGAACTTTTCACGCGGGTTACAACTGATTGTGTAGGTCCCCTTCCTGGAACGAAAAGTGGGAACCAGTAGTTGTTAACCATAATGGATGTGTCTACAGATTTTCGGAGGCAATTCCATTACGGAGTATCAAAGCAAAAAGGGTAGCAGAAGAGTTAGTAGTTTCTTCACGTTGTATGGGTTACCCATCAAGATTCAGTTGGACCAAGGGTCAAATTTTACTGCTAGGCTGTTTAAGGAGGTTATGGCTAGCTTAGGTATACAGCAGTTTAAATCTAGTGCGTATCATCCTGAATCCCAGGGATGTTTAGAAAAGTGGCATCAGACCTTGAAGACCATGTTGAGAGCATACTGTCAGGAATATCCGAATGACTGGGATAAAGGTATCCCATTCATATTGTTTGCCACGAGAGATGCCCCAAATGAATCTACTCAGTTTACTCCCTTTGAGTTAATATTCGGTCATGAAGTGAGAGAGGCTGTTTGAAATTAATTAAAGAAAAATTGACGGGACCAAACTCAGAGATGTCATAGTTAGATCATGTATTGGAGGTGAGGGAGAGATTAAACTGAGTAGGTGAGCAAGCTAAACAGTATCAGTATAGAATGAGGCAGGTTGCAGATAAAAGCTCGAGACTTGGACATTTTCCCAAGGGGATGAAGTACTGTTACCAGTGATAGGAAATCCCTTCAAAGCCAGGTTTAGTGGTCCCTATCAAATTGACGCTGAAAATGTGTTGCTGGAAAAGCGCAGCAGGTCAGGCAGCATCCAGGGAACAGGAGAATCGACGTTTCGGGCATAAGCCCTTCTTCAGGAATCCTGAAGAAGGGCTTATGCCCGAAACGTCGATTCTCCTGTTCCCTGGATGCTGCCTGACCTGCTGCACTTTTCCAGCAACACATTTCCAGCTCTGATCTCCAGCATCTGCAGACCTCACTATCTCCTATCAAATTAAAAAAAAATTGAGTCAGGCGAACTATCTAGTAAAGGTGCCAGATAGAAGAAAAAGTAGCGGGTATGTCATGTGAACATGGTGAAACCCTATTATACTAGAAAGAGAAAACTGGAGTAACAGGTGTTAGTTACTGCCCTGCAGACTGAGGAATCAAATCCAGATAGTGTGGATTTTGATGTGCCTCAAAATAGATTAAAAACTGAAGAAGTCCTTGAGGATTGGGAGAGGTTAGTAAGCTATCTGTCTCAGCAGCATAAAATGCAGTTGAAAGATTTGTTACTGCAGTAGAAGGACATATGTCAGAATCAGATGGGGAGGGCTAATGTTATTGGAAATGAAGTAGACGTAGGAAATACTGCTCCGATAAAAACACCCCTATTGGCTTAATCCTTTCAAGGCCAGACAGGTCCAGAAAGATGTGGAGGCCATGCTCGACGAGGACATCATTGAACCAAGCCAAAGCAAGTGGAGTTCTTACTACCCAAACCGGACGGGACTCAATTATTCTGCATGGATTATCAGAAGGTCAATGTCATTACAAAATCAGAGCATATCCAATTCCTAGATTGGAGGACTGTATGGAGAAAGTTGGACAAGCCAGTTACCTCACCAAGTTGGACTTATTGCGTGGTTACTGGCAGGTACCTTTATCAGAGTCAGCGAAAGAAATTTCTGCGTTTGTAACCCCAAATGGGCTATACCAGTTTGGAACAAAGAATGCACCCACCACATGCCAAAGACTCATGAACAGAGTTGTGGCTGGGTTAACAACTGTGCAGTCTATTTGGACGAAGTAGTGATCTTTAGTAAGTCCTGGAAATATCACATGGTACAGTTGGCAGAGCTCTTTGAATGACTACGAGAAGCAAAACTGGTGATTAAGTTAAATAAAATGGAATTCACGAAAGCAGAGATGACGTTCTTGGGACATAACATCAGTCATGGAAGGTTGACCCCAGGGAACACAAAGATGTAGGCCGTCGAGGAATTTCCACAACCAACCTCGAAGAAAGAGGTGCTTCAATTCTTAGGACTCAGCGGATTCTATCGGAAGTTTGGTCCAAGCTTCAGCATTGTTAACCGATTTGCTGAAGAAGAACACAAAGTTTCGGTGGACAGAACCATGCCAGGTGGCATTTGACCATTTGAAATCAATGTTAACCACCAAACCAGTTTTAGCTACACCAAACCTTTCAAAACCTTTTAAAGTTGCTATCGATGCTAGTGACATAGGAGTTGGCGCTGTACTCCTATAGGAAGACGAGAATGGGATTGAACTGCCAGTTAGTTACTTTTCGAAGAAGATTGACATCCACCAAAGGAAATACTCCATGATCGAAAAAGAACTATTGAGTATGGTACTGGCCTTACAACCTTTTAATGTGTATGTCACGAATAATGTGTCGGAGACAGTTGTGAACACTGACTACAATCCGCTTACATTCTTAGAACATTTTAAAGACTAGAATATGAGACTATTTTGTTGGAGTCTTATGTTACAGACTTTTAATTTATAAATCATATATGTTGCGAGTCTGAAGAATGTAATCGCAGATGCTTTATAACTGATATAGTTTAGATGAGATTTGTCTTCATTTAATGTTATATGTGTCCAGGTATATGAAAATAAATTAAAGTGAACTTATATTAAAGTTATCTGTATGTGAGGGTAATGTGTTTAAAAAGTAATGAGAAAAAAACGAAGCCATCTTTTCATTATGATTGCTCATTTTTCTTAAGGGGGGAGGTGTAATGATGATGTGGGTGTACTGTGCCTTTAAGAGAGTGAAAGCTAGCAGTGACAGCACCAAGCGTTCTCAATAAGACACAATGAAACATGTACTCCAGCTACTGGGCTAGCTGGTTGTCTGGAAATGACAAAAAACAAATTTGAATTAGGCCAATCAGTTTAAATGATTCCCTGAAAAAAGTACCAATTTCCAATCAAGTTTTAATTGAGTATATTGATAATCTTAAAAGCCAATGACACAATCCGATGCTCTAGGGTATAAGACCGGGGGGAAATTGAACATTTGGGAGGAGAACTGCCAAGCCCCAGCTGGTAAAAGACTGCCTGAAAAATAGTTCTCTTAAAAGTACCTTTCTCAATCAGTAACCTGTGAAGCAGAATCCCTAAGAAGAAGAAAAGAAGACACAAGAAGATCCAAATAGAAGAACCAAAAGCTGCTTGGTTTTGAGATAAAAAATGTTGTTTTGTAAATCTTAATTGGGCGTTGTATCGGACTAGTATTATAGAAGGGAAAGTAAAAGATAGATTAGAGTAAGGACTTGTACATCGTTGTTAGTTAAGTATTCTCTGTTACACTTTAGGGAATAAAGTTGTTAATTTTTACTTTAAATAGTTCTTGGCATCTCGAATTTTTACAGATTACTACATGGAATAAATCTTTTCTGTATTGCTGGTTTTAAATTAAGCAGGAGAGTCTACCCCGAGTTGTAACACTATACCAAATACCTTCTTCACTATCCTGTCTACCTTGACTCCACTTTCAATGAACTATAAACCTGCACCTAAGATCTCTTTATTCAGCAACACTCCATTAAGAGTATAAGTCCTGCCCTGATGTGCCTTTTCAAAATATAACACTTCAAATGTATTTAAATTAAGTTCCATCTGCCACTCCTCCACACATTAACCCAATGTTCCATTGTATTCTGAGATAACCTTCTTCGCTCTTCACTACACCTCCAAAACCTGCAAACTGATTTACCATACCTCTGACATTCACATCCAAATAATTTATATAAATGATGAAAAGCACTGCACCCCGCAACGATCCTTGCGGTCCACTGTTGGTCACAGGCCTCCAGTCTGAAAAGCAACCCTCCACCACCAACTTCTTCTTCTATCTTTGAGCCAGTTCAGTATCCAAATGTATTCCATGCGATCTAACTTTGCTAACCAGTCTACCATGAGGAACCTTATCGAATGCCTTACTAAATCCCATATAGATCGCGCACACTGCTCTGCCCTCATCAATCCTCTTCATTACTTCTTCAAGAAACTTAATCAAGTTAGTAAGACACAACTTCCCAATCACAAATTCCCCCAGAGACTTGGCATAATTAATCTGAGCAGATTGTTTAAAAACTTCTTTTCTTAAACTGGATTATGTAATTTTGAGGGATCATTACAAGGGTGATTTTTATTCGATAAACTGCAGACAGTTCCTCCCTTTTCAATGTCCTAAATGTAAAATGCATTCATCACCAGAACTTCACTTCCTTGTCCCTATGCTTCCGTCAGTATTTTCCAGAGTATTCTGAAGATTGAAAGGTGAGTTATAACTGGTTGAAACATCGTAACTGAATAGTGATCCTTGCAGTACCCACCTGCCGTACTAAGAATCATCCATTTATTCCAATCCTTTGCTGTCTGCCTGTTGACCTGTCCTTAAATTATCCCTAATCCCATGTGCTTTAAAATTGATTACTAAACACCTGTGTCGGACTTGATCAAATGCCTTCTGAAAACTGAACTACATCTCATCTACTGGTTCTCCCCTGCAGACTCTGATAGTAACACCCCCAAAAAGCTCTAGAATAAAATAAATAACTGCGGATATTAAAATTTAAAACAATAATAGATATTTCTGGAGAAGCTCAGCAGGTCTGAAAGCACCTTTTTTTATTCATTCATGGATGAGGCCATCTCTAATTGCCCAGGGGGCAGTTATGAGTTAACCACAACACTGTGGATCTGAGTCACAATGTAGCCCAGACTAGGTGAGGGTGTCGGTTTCCATCCCTAAAGGGCATTGGTGAACCAGATGGGTTTTCCCTCAACAATCAATTCATAGTCACCGTTAGACTCTTAATTACAGACTTTCTTTCTTCCCTATTGAATTCAGATTATGCCATAGCAGGATCTGAACCCAGGTTCACTGAAAATTCTTTGCATCTCTGGATTAACAGCCCAGCAATAATACCACTAGGCTATCACCTCATCCAATAGAGAGAAAGCAGAGTGGCATGTTTTGAGCTCAATAACCCTTCTTCAGAACTGATGTATCTTGGAAAATATGGTATATATGCTGATGACTGGGAGAATCTGAAACTAGGAGTTATAGTCTAAAAATAAGGAGGCGCCGATTTAAAACAAAAATGAGGGAACATTTTTTATCTTTCAAGGGATGTGATTCTTTGGAATTCCCTTCCACAAAATGTAGTGGATCCAGAATCTTTAAATATTTTTAAGACAGAAGTTGGTAGATTCTTGATTGTCAAGGGGATGTTAAATTATCAGTGCTGTGCAGGAATTTAGAATTGTGATTAAAATCAGATTAGGCAATGATCTTGCTGAATAGCTGCAAGACAACTTGAAAGGTCAAGTGGATTGTTCTTGTTCCTTGTTCATATGTTTTTAAGACATGGATGATATATCTTTTTCCTTTGTGATCCTAAACTATTCTCCCAACAAGCCCATGTGATACAAAGTGAGTGATGATTAAGCCACAGCTCAGTATTAATTGTTTGAGACCTTCAACCCTTACCCAACAAGGGTGAGCATTGTCACCAGGGTTCATAAACTCTGGCTGGTGATGAGGGGTTTGAGTAGGCAGTGTGAAAACAGTATTAGTTTGGGGATTGATGCAGGTAGTGAACTCAATCTGGGATCTACAGTGCCTGAAGAGTACATGTTCTAGTGGGATGGGAATGATCACTGACTGGGAGTTGGGAGAGGAGTTTCGACCATTGTCCATGAGGCAGTTGATCACTGCTGGGATGCAAGAGAGCTTTGACACTCCATCTAATTTAGTTATTCTCTTGAGCAGGCTTTATACTTGCTATGAGTGAGTTTTGTTAAATATGTGTAAAAGCTAGGTTGTAATCCTATATATATATATTTTACACAGATCTATATTTTTAATTTTAAACTGGAGACCTTCACACTTCTCCATATTGTGTTCCATCTGCCAAGTTCCTGCTCACTCACCCAACTGATCTTCATTCTTCTGCATTCTCCTTACTTCCTGCTCAACAATTACTTTACTTCTATTTGTTTGTAGTTCTTAGGATTAACTGTCATCACTGTAAAAATATTGAATGGAGAAGAGTGGCAAATTAAAGAGCTTTTTGAGAATTGAGAGCATTTTTTTTCTGGCAGCTTCTATGTTGAACTTGTCTAACCACACTTCCAAACATCTTACTGATTCTTCTGGCCTTCTAATACATTTCTTTAGCAACCCAAATGTCTGCTCAATGAGAAACTTTGTGCCTCTTTGTATTTAGGGGTACAAAAGTCAAAATGTGGTAGTATCCACCTAGCCAGTTTTCTGACAAAATAATTTTTATATCATCCGTGAGCAGCATCACATGTAACTGCCACAGAAATATGTCATCACATATATATATATCTCCAGTAAACATAAAGTACTCACTGTTAGGACAGCTTAGCAATTGCCGATTGACATAACTGCTTCTGGTCAGTCTTGAAGGGCACATAGGATGGTGCATGGTGAGCAAGTGTGCACCCAAAACAATTACTTGGCATTAAACTATGTGGTAGTGATGACCTTTATTTCTTGTGGCAAGATAGGATTGTTGCTTTACCATCCTTGCAAATGTTCAGGGCACAGATGGCATTCATTTTTGTTTTAACTCTTTGATGAGATGTGGCTTATGCAGATAAGCCCAGTATTTGTTGCTCATCTAACCTAATTGCCCTGGAACTGAGTAGCTTGCTGGTTATTTCAGACAGCAGATACAAATCAGCCAAATTGCTCTTGATCTGGAGTCACACGTAGGCTAAACCAGGTAAAGAAGGGAGATTTCCTTCCTTCAAGGACATTAGTGAACCAGTTGTATTTTTACAGTGGATGAAAGTTATCATGATCATCAAGCTTTAGATTCTAGATGTATTCATTGAATTTAATTCTATCAGTTGTCATGTTGGAATGAGGAATAATCCAGATCCTCACAGCATTAGTGTGGGTTTCTGCATTACTAGTACAATGATACTAACACAATGCCATCATCTCCATCCTCAGTCACAGTTTCCTTGCAGAGTCTCAGTCACAGCATTCTTGCACAACGTAAATAGCAACTTTTGCCGGGAATAATTATAATGTGGAACATGCCTTCTATGCTTGCTGACCTCCTCTGCTAATTTTTGCTACCTCATTATGGGTTAGGTCACCTAACCATGGGAAATGTTGATTGCAAGTTTTGGGGTTACATTTTGTTGATTTGTTTAATTTCAGAATTTTGGACAACATTGTAATGGGGTGTAGCAAATGAGATTGAAACTTGGGAAATGAGGTGAAGATGATATCTCAAGAGAACTTGAGTCTGTGCACTCACTCACAGACAGTGTAGTTCTGGAAACCTTTTTGCTGCTCTGTCAATTCTCACTTTTCTCATCCCAGAGTAGCTTCTGAAATTGCTTCCATCCAGCTCACACTCCAGCTAAATGACCCTGAATTGGAAAAATCAAGATGCAGTTGTTTACAGCAAATATATTCACTGAAAACTGCTATGTACTGCAGACATAGATGTGTTCATTACAAATACTCTACAAGCTGCATATATGGCATAGATATGAAACAAACAAAAAAAAATGAAATTGCTGGAGAAACTCAGCAGATATGGCAGCAGCTGTGGAGAGAAAAACAGTTAAAGTTTTGAGTCCTGTGATCCTTCTTCAGTATGAGTTCCGATTTGCCACATACTGCAGTCACTCTGTACTATGTTACTTAGATTGTTTGCATCTAGTTTGAAGTTTATTTCAAGCACTATAGGAATTGATAAATATTTTACATTTTTATAGCCAATACTGGTATTGGAGACAAAAACCAACAATATCCTTCCTCTTTGAATCAAATCCTCACTTTCACTAAATTCTTAACTTCAACTCTCTGTTTGTGATTCAGTTTACAACCACTCTTTGTGTGTACTTATAACCACACTCAAAATACACGTCTTCACACAGCTTTCAGCACATAGTAATTAACACCTATTTAAACAGTCACTTACAATTAATGGACAATTAACTAACACCTATGGATATTTCTGTTAATAAATTTGCATTTTATATTACAATTTTGTAAATTCTGAATTAAATTCAAAAATAAAATTAAATGACATTTCAGAAAATGTTACTGCTTAATGGAAAATTCCCAATGTCACCAGCTCCCCAACTTTTACTGTCCTTTACGATGCACTCCATTCATAATTACTCAACTGCCTGTACCAACCCATCATTTACAGGTATGTCCTTCACTACCTCAACCCACAACAATAGGGAATTATTAGAGAGGTCTCTCACTTTGCCAATCCACACTACATAAACCTAACCTATTGACAGGTTTCATAGTCTATCAGCCTATTTCTATCAGACTGTTATTGGTGGACCCACACTCTTGGTCCATGTTGATAAAAAATTGATAGATAGGTCCTTCAATCTCTCTGTCCACAGCTATCATCAGTCATATGTAAGGCCCACACTCTTTCAGTTCATACTTATTCACATCAGGAACAGGTACATCCCAAACTCAAAAGTCAGAATGTCTAATAAAATAACCTTTCCAATCTCAATTGAAACTTACTCTGTTATAGATAGGTGGTAGTATAACAGGAAGAATCTTCTTGCAAGCAGATGCTGAAGGTAAGCATGTAGGTGTAGCCGATGATGATGAAGGCAAATGGGATGTTGATCTTCATAGTGAGAGGATTCGAGTACAGGAGCAGGAATATCCTGCTGCACTTTTACAGGGCCTTTATGAGACCACATTCAAAGTATTGTGTGCAGTTTTGGCCTCCTTATCTGAGGTATGAAGATTATGCAATAAATGTTTACCAGATTGATTCTTGACATGGTAAGACTGTTGTAAGAAGAGAGACAGGACTCGTTAGGGCTATATTCACAGGAGTGTAGAAGAAGGGGCATCTCATCAAACCTATAAACTTCCATCAGGACTGGACAGGAGAATGGCAGGAAGAATGTTCAAGAAACTAGGATCATATTTAAGAATATGGGGTAAACCATTTAAGGTTTAGATGAGGAGAAATTTCTTCACCCAGACCATGGTGAAATATGGAATTCTTACCATAGAAAACTATTGAGGCCAAAAACGTGAAAACGTCCAAGAAGGGATTAGATATGGTTCTCAAAACTAAAGGAATCTACTAGGAAGTAGATTAAAAACATGAACTCAAAAGCAGCAATTTGTGCATTGCTTCCAGTACCAGGCATATATGAGCACAGAAAAGGAGGTTAATCCAGATGAATGCAAGGCTGAAGAGATGGAAGGAAGGAAGAGAAGGAAGGCTTTATATTTCTGGACAAAGTTAACACACATCACCAGGTTGTAGTCCAACAGGTTTATTTAGAACACTAGCTTTCAGAGTGCTGCTCCTTCATCAGGTGGTTGTGGAGCATAAGACCATAAGACACAGAATTTATAACAAAAGATTACAGTGTCATGCAACTGAAATGATATATTGAACAAACCCGGATTGTTGTTAAGTCTTTCATCTTTTAGAATGGGGTTGCAGGTTTCAGTTCATTAATATGGGAATCCCAGAACTTCTTTTAAGTCACCTTCTCAAGATAACATAAGGTTTTATTACAAAAGGTGACATCTCAGCTCAGACAATGCATTAAAGGTTTGAAGTTAGAGTATGTCTGTATCCAAATCTTGAACAGACTGGTTCTCTTTCCTAAGTAGAATTTACAAAATATTACATGCATTGACTGTCTGCAGATTGTGCATTTTTGAACAAAATAGAATGTATCTGCAAATATAATTCTGCAAATACAAATTCACCCATAGACTTATTTGTGTGTGCGCTTGCATGTGAGAGAGAGAGAGAGAGAGATTGTATGTGAGTGTGTGCAGGTGAGTGTGAGTTCAAGTGACAGAATGTGTATTTGCATGTGTGAAAGCTTGGTAAAGTGATAAAGGTAGGTGTGATGAAATAAAGTAAGTTATCTAATCTAATCTAATCTAATAAACCTGTGAGAGGGTGTGTGTGCATGTGAGTGTGACAGGTGTATGAGTGTGTGAGTAAAAATGTGTGTATGTTTGCTTGTGTGTGTGTGTGAGAGAGAGAGAGAGAGAGAAAGAGAGAGAGTGTATAGTGGAATGTGGTCACCTGTAGTGTGACATGAACCCAAGGTCCCAGTTGAGGCCATCACTGTGGCTACCGAACTTGGCTATCAGCTTCTGCTCGGCCACTTTGCATTGTTGCCTATCCTGAAGTCTGCCTTGGAGGATGGTCACCAGAAGGTCCAAGGCCGCTGAAGTGTTCCCCGACTGGGAGGTAATACCCTTGTCTGGCAATTGTTGCATGGTGTCCATTTATCCATTGTCGGAATAAGGATTGTAACCTCACACCTTTAATGCATTGTCTGAGCTGAGATGTCACCTTTCCATAGTAATGAACCAAAACCTGCAACCCATTCTAAAATATGAAAGTCTTAAAAACAATCCAGGTTTGTTCAATATATCATTTTAGTTGCATGACACAGTAACCTTGTTCTATAAATTCTGTGTCATCTGATCTTATGCTCCACAACCACCTGATGAAGGAGCAGCACTCCTAAAGCTGATGCTTCTAAAAAAAAAACTTTTTGTACTATAACCTGTTGTTGTGTGATTGTTACTTTGTCCATCCCAGTTTAACACTAGTTCCTCCACTTTATATTTCTGGGACATGGGATCATTTGTGGGGCCAACGGGACCTGTACAAGATAGATATGTTGCACCTGAACTGGAATAAGACCAACATCCTTGTGGGGATGTTTCCTCCTGCAGCTAGGGAAGGTTTAAAATACCTTGGCAGAGAGTTTGGATCCAGAGAGAATGCCCAGCAGGGGGAGATGCACAACCAGAACTGGAAGAGGAAGCAGGTCTGGAAGGGGAAGTCCTCATAGGCACAAAGGACAAAAACAGAAATTGCTGGGAAACCCAGCATCTGGCTGCATCTGTGGAGAGAAAGCAAAGTTAATATTTCAGAATGGTCTGAAAAAGATCATGGCCTGTGAAACATTGACTCTGCTTTCTCTCTGAAACAGTAATTTCTGTTTTTGTTTCTGATTTCCAGCATCAGGGAGATTAGATTAGTTACAGTGTGAAAACAGGTCCTTCGGCCCAACAAGTCCACACCGACCCACTGAAGCGCAACCTACCCAGACCCATTCTCCTACATTTACCCCTTCACCTAACACTACGGACAATTTAACATGGCCAATTCACTTGACCTGCACATGTTTGGACTGTGGGAGGAAACCGGAGCACCTGGAGGAAACCGACGCAGACACGGGAAGAATGTGCAAACTCCGCACAGTCAGTCACCTGAGGAGGGAATTGAACCCAGCTCTCTGATGCTGTGAGGCAGCAGTGCTAACCACCGTGCCACCCATATTCTTCAGTTTTTATTTTAGATAAACACAAGGGAGTTTGAATGTTATTTCTTCTAACACTAAGGGTCTGACAAATAAGGCAGGTAAGTTGAGGGCACCATATAAAACATGAGGCAATGATATTGCTCTCACTGAGACATAGTTTAGGAGAAATGATTTGGAGATGACAGTATTGGACTGGGGTGTACAAAGTTAAAAATCACACAACACCAGATTATAGAGTTACATTGTACTTTGCTCAAAAACTGCATGAATTCATGAAAGACTCTGTTATCTCACTTTTTAGATTAGAACCAGTCTAAATATTATGGCACAGAAAGAGAACACAGGGGGCTAACACCTTCAACATATTGTCTGGCTAACACCAATTGTTACAGTTAACCTGAGAATGTAACCTTTAGAAAAAAGTTTTATGATTTACATATGAAAGAAGTGAAACTATCATGATATTCAAACAGATGAAAGACTCAACAAAAAATCAAGGTATTTTTCAATGTATAATTTCAGTTACATCACACTGTAAACTTTTGCTATAAATTCTGTGTCCTACAATTGTGTCCTCCACAACCACCTGATGAAGGAGCGTCGCTCCGAAAGCTAGTGCTTCCAATTAAACCTGTTGGACTCTAACCTGGTGTTGTGTGATTTTTAACTTAGTTTAGGAGGGACAGGACTGGCAGGATAAAGGCTTTTCAGGCGAGACAGGCAGGAGATAAAAGTGGAGCTGGAGGAGGCATAATTTTGACTGGGAAATCTAGTACAACAGTAAGAAGGGATGAAACCTTGTATGAGTCCTGAAATGAAGCCAGACAGGTAGAACTTAAAAACCAAAAAGGAGTTTACTGTAGCACCCCTGACAGTCTGACAGAAATAGAATAGCAGATGTGTAGGAAACTTTCAAGGAACTGCAAATAGGGTCATGATAGTAAAGCATTTCAACTTCCCCAACATTAACATGGATGGTCATTGTGTGAAAGGTTTAGTGGGAGCAGAATACATGTAATACATCCAGAATCGCTTTTTAAGCCACGACATAGAAGACCCCACAAGAGAACAGACAATCCTGAACTTAATTTTAGATAATGAATCTGAGTAGGTGGGGGATCATTTTGCAGACAATGATCAAATTCTGTTAGATTCAAGCTTGATTTGGAGACAATGGTGTTGAACTGGGGTGAACAATGTTAAAAATCACACAACACCAGGTTGTAGTCCAACAGGCTTATTTGGAAGCACTAGCTTTCAAAGCGCTGCTCCTTCATCAGGTAATTGTGGAGCAGAATTATAAGACACAATTTATAGCAACAGGATTGCAGTGTCATGGAATGTAATATTAAACAAATTTAGCTTAAGTCTTTCATCTTTTAGAATGGTTCATGTTAGTTTTGGTTCCTTCATATGTAAATCCCAGAACTTTTTAAAAGTTACATTCTCAAGATAGCTTTAACAATACGTGCCAACTCAGCTCAGATAATACACTGAAGGTATAAGGTTAAAGGCTATCTGTGTCCCAATATTAGATCAGACTGATTCCATTTCTAAACTGGGATTTACAGAATCCTATATGGATTTATGCAGTTTTGAGTGAAATAAAATGAAATTCTACATGTACAAATTCACCCCACAAACTTATATGTGTGTGTATACAGGGGAGACCAAATGAGTGTGTGCATGTGGGTGTGTTTGTGTGGGTGTGTGAGCATCTGTGAGAGAGTGTGCAAACATGTATGTGTGTGTGAGCATATGAGAGAGACGTTGTGTAAGAGTGAGGGTTTGCATGGATGTACGGGTGTGTAGGAGAGTGTGTGTATGAGAGAAAAAGTGTATAGTGCAGTGGGGTCACCTGTAGTGTGACATGTACCCAAGGTCCCAGTTGAGGCCATCCCCATGGGTACCGAACTTGGCTATCAGTCTCTGCTCAGCCACTTTGCTTTGTTGCCTGTCCCGAGGTCAGCCTTGGAGGATGGTCACCCGAAGGTCCGAGGCTGAGGGTCCCGCACCACTGAAATGTTCTCCGACTGGGAGATAACACTCCTGCCTGGTGATCATTGCGTGGTGTCCATTCACTCATTGTTGTAGCATCTGCTTGGTCTCGCCAATGTACCATGCCTCAGGGCATCCTTGTCTGGAGCGCATGAGATAGACAGTGTTGGCCGAGTCACATGAGTACATGCCACGAACATGGTGGGTGATGGTACGTGTAATGGTGGTATTCATGTCAACACTCTAACACACCTTGCAGCGTCTGCCATGACAGTGTTGTATGGTGTTGTCCTGAAGGTTTGGCAGTTTGCTGTGGACAATGATCTGTTGTGGTTTGGTAGTTGCTTAAAGGTGAGAAGTGGAGACATGGGGAATGTCTTGGTGAGGTGCTCATACTCATTGATAATGTGTTGCAGGCTGCTAAGAAGACGATGTAGTTTTTCGGCTCCCAGGGAATACTGGACAACAAAGGGTACCCTATCAGTTGCAGCTCATGTCAATCTCCTGAGGAGGTCATTACAGTTTCTTGCTGTGGCACGTCAGACCTGGGGGCCAGTGAGTTGAGCATCATACCCCTTTCTTATGAGTGCATCCTTGAGTACTTCACATTCCTCCTCACCAGAACAGATCCTGTATATTCGTAGGGCTTGTCTATAGAGAATGGCTGTTTTGATATGATTAGGGTGGAAGCTAGAGAAGTGTAGCATCGTGAGATTATCAGTGGGTTTGCGGTAGAGTGAGGTGCTGAGGTGCCCATCCTTGATGGGGATGCATGTGTCCATGAATGAGACAGGTACTAAAAAGTAGTTCATGGTGAGTTTGATGATGGGATGAAACTCATTGATGTCACTGTGTAGTTGTTTCAGTTACTTCTCACCATGGGTCCAGAGGAAGAAAATGTCATTGATATATCTGGTGTATAATGTTAGTTGGAGGACCTGCGTAGAGAAGAAGTCTTGTTTGAACCTGTGCATGAAAATGTTGGCATATTTGGGTGCAAATCTGGTCCCTATGGCTTTTCCATATGTCTAGATGAAGAACTGGTTGTCAAAGAACGTTGTGGTTGAGGATGAAGCGGATGAGTTGTAGGATGGTGCTCGGAGCTTGACAGCTCAAGCTTGTTATGGAAAAGGTGTGCCTGAAATCGAAGTCCTAAAGTAGGGGAAAGCTGCTTTTAATAAGATCAGATATGATTTGGCCAAAGTGGACTGAGAGTAGATACTTCCAGGTAAATCTACCTCAGAACAATAGGATGCATTCAAGAAGGAAATATGGAGCATACAGAGCCAACATGTTCCAACGAAGAAAAAGAGTGGCATCATCAAAGCCTGTGGACAATGGATACTGAGGATATACAGGACTGGGTAAAGAGATAAAGGGTTTACAGCAGATACTGAGAGCTCAAGAAAGCAGAAGCACAAGACGAGTACAGAATGTGCAAGAGGGAATTCAAAAAGGAAATTAGGAGAGCAGGAAGGACACTTGTAAGGATAACAGAAAGTAAAACAAAGGAAATTTTACAAGTATGTTAGGGTAAATTAAACAAGTGAAAGAGTAAAGACCCTTAGGACCATAGTGGTAATTTGTACATGGAGCTTGAGGATCTAGGTAAAGTCCTAAATTAATATGTTGTGCCAGTTTTCACTCGTACAATGGACAAAGTGTAGTTATCAGAGAAAAGGACAATGATACAATTAAAGAAACTAGCATTGACTGAAAGGAGATTTGACATTCTTAAAACTAAATAAATACCCAGATGAGATGAAATGTATCCCAGGATGTTGATTGAGTCAACGAACGAAACAGAAGGGGCAATTGCAATAATTTTCAATTCCTCTCAGATGCAAGAGAGGTGCCTGAGGACTGGATGGATAACCAATTTGATACTCAAGAAGGGAGGAAGGAATAAATCAGAAAACTATTGACCAGTCAGTCTAACTTCATCAGTAGGGAAATTATTTCAAGCATTTGTGAGGGACAGAATTAATCTGCATTTGGAGAGACAGGGATTAATCAAGAACAGTCAGCATGCTTTTGTTAATGGGAGGTCTGTCTAACCAACACCACTGAGTTTTTTGAAGAGGTCACCAGGTGTGTAGATGAGCGTATTGCATTGATGTAGTTTTCTTGGATTTTAGCAAAGTTTTTAGTCAGATCATGCATGTGAGACTGATAGTAGAAGTAAGAGCCCATTAGATCCAAGGAAATTTAGCAAATTAATATGAAATTAGCTGAGTTGGAAGAAGCAAAGGGTTGTGCTCGATGAATGCTTTTTGTGATTGTAAGCCTGTGCTGCAGTGATTAGTATGTCTCTTGCCCTTGATGCTGCCAGACTTACTGAGTTTCCCTCGCATTCTCCATGCTTTTTCAGCTTTACAGCACTTACAGCATTTTGCTTTTATTGGGACCCTTTGTTTAGATTAGATTACTTACAGTGTGGAAACAGGCCCTTCGGCCCAACAAGTCCACACCGACCCGCCGAAGCGTAACCCACCCATACCCCTACATTTACCCCTTTACCTAACACTACGGGCAATTTAGCATGGCCAATTCACCTGACTTGCACATCTTTGGAGTGTGGGAGGAAACCGGAGCATCCGGAGGAAACCCACACAGACACGGGGAGAATGTGCAAACTCCACACAGTCAGTCGCCTGAGGCGGGAATTGAACCCGGGTCTCTGGCGCTGCGAGGCAGCAGTGCTAACCACTGTGCCACCGTGCCACCCACTGTGCCACCGTGCCGTGGTATATATAAATAATTTAGAGATGAATATAGAAGGGTTGATCAGTAAGTTCACAGATGATATGAAAATTGGTGGGGTAGTAAATAATAAGAGGGAAGTTAGGTGACAGGAGGATATAGACTGGCTGGCCAGATTAGCTGATCAGTAGTAAATGGAATTAAATCAGTCTGAGGTAATGTACATGGGCAGCACAAACAAGATAGAGAATGCATGGTGAGCGGTAAGACCTTAGGTAGCAAAGAGAATCAAAGGGACCTTAGTGTGTATTTCCATAGAACATAGAACAAAAAACAAAGAACAACCAAAATTACAGCACAGGAACAGGCCCTTTGACCCTCCATGCCTGCGCTGATCCAGATCTCTATCTAAATCAGTCGCCTATTTTCTCAGGATCTGTATCCCGCTACTCCCTCCTCATTCATGTATCTGTCTTGATACATCTTAAATGATGCCCACATCTACCACCCCCGCTGGCAATGCCTTCCAGGCTCCCACCACCCTCTGTGTAAAGAACTTTCCACACACATTTCCCTTAAACTATCCACTCACACCTTGAACTCCTGACCCCTAGTAATTGATACCCCTACTCTGGGAAAAAAAACTTCTTGCTATCCACCCTGTATATACCTCTAATGATTTTGTCGTCCTCAATCGGGCCCCCTCAACCTCCATCTTTCTGGTAAAAATAATCCTAATCTACTTAATCTCTCTTCATAGCTAGTGTCCTCCATACCAGGCAACGACCTGGTGAATCTCCTCTGCACCCTCTCCAAAGCATCGATATGCTTTTGGTAATGTGGTAACCAGAACTGTATGCAGTATTCCAAATAAGGCCAAACCAAAGTCTTATACACCTGTAACATGACCTGCCAACTCTTGTACTCAATGCCCCATCCTATGAAGGAAAGCATGCCGTATGCCTTCTCAACCACTCTATCGACCTGCGTTGCTACCTTCAGGGTACAATGGACCTGAACACACAGATCTGTCTGTACATCAATTTTCCCCAGAGCTTTTCCATTTACCGTATAGTTTGCTCTAGAATTGGATCTTCCAAAATGCATTATCTTGCATTTGCCTGGATTGAACTCCATCTGCCATTTCTCCGTCCAACTCTCTAATCTATCTATATTCTGCTGTATTCTTTGACAGTCCTTTTCACTATCTGCTACTCTAGAAATCTTAGTGTCATCTGCAAACTTACTAATCAGGCAACTGATACCTTCCTCCAGATCATTTATGTATATCACAAACAACAGTAGTCCCAGGACCGATCCCTGTGGAAAACCACTGCTCACAGATCTCCATTTTGAGAAACTCCCTTCCACTACTACTGTCTCCTGCTGCCCAGTCAGTTCTCTATCCATCCGGCTAGTACACCCTGAAACTCATGTAACTTCACTTTCTTCATCAGCCTACCATTAGGGAACAATATCAAACATCTTACTGAAGTCCATGTATATGACATCTACAGCCCTTCCCTCATCAATCAACATTGTCACTTCCTCAAAGAATTCTATTAAGTTGGTAAGACATGACCTTCTTTGCACAAAACCTTGTTGCCTATCACTGATCAGCCCATTTTCTTCCAATGGGAATAGATCCTATCCCTCAGTATCTTCTCCAGCAGCTTCTCTATCACTGACATCAAGCTCACTGGTCTATCATTGCCTGGATATCCCTGCTTCCCTTCTTAAATAAGGGGACAATACTAACAATTCTCCAATCCTCCAGGACCTCACAGGACATCCCTAAAGGCAGCAGGTCAGGTAGATAGAGTGATGAAGAGGCATATGAGATACTTGCCTTTAGTAGCCGAAGCGTTGAGTTCAAGAGCAGGTAGAGTATGCTTTGGAGCTGCATAAAATTTTGGTGAGGTACAGTTTAGTGTACAGTTCTGGAATCCATATTATCAAAGGGATGTGATTGCAGTGGAGTGAATGCAGAGGAGATTTAGCAGAATGCTCTTTCGGCTAGATTTTTTAGATTTTAGATTCTATTGTCATGGGTACTAAGGTACAGAAGTACAGGAATAGAGTGAAAAGTGCATAATGTCATCGCACATGGCACCATCTTAAGTACCAAGGTACAAAAAAAAGCATAGGTACAACATAGTAAGAGAAATGAGAGTTAAAGAGTTAAGAATTACTTCATAGAATAGTCAATAAATAAAGCAATGGGTAATAGTTTGCATTTAAGTCTTTCATAGTTTAAACTAGGGAAATAAAGGAATAAGTTAAAAGTTTAACAGACTTTAAATTGTCCTCCGCTTATCTTGCTCTACTGTGTGTTCTTCATCCCATTGTTGCAGATAACTTGCAAGTTGCTGAAACTGCCACCTTTCCTTTCTCCGCCAGTGCCTCAGGAATATGCATGGGCAGGATCCACTCGCACGCTGAGCTGAGACACTGCCATGAGACCAGACCGAGGGCTACCAAAAAAACCAGGCTGGGACCTGCCAGGGGCCACTTAGAGGCCAGGCCAAGAGCCAGCACGCTGCCAGGACACCAGGCCGGAACTCACCATGAACTGCCTGGAGACCACGCTGAGACCCACTGAGAAACCAAAGGGGAAAAAAAAAGACAAAAAAAGAGAAGGAAACAGAAGAACTGAATTAGCTCCAGTTGAAGCATCCTACTCTGCCGCCATCTTGACCAGAATAGTTTTGGTTATGATTAGATTACTTAAAGTGTGGAAACAGGCCCTTCGGCCCAACAAGTCCACACCGACCCGCCGAAGCGCAACCCACCCATATCCCTACACCTAACACTATGGGCAATTTAGCATGGCCAATTCACCTGACCTGCACATCTTTGGACTGTGAGAGGAAACCGGAGCACCCAGAAGAAACCGACGCAGACACGGGGAGAATGTGCAAACTCCACACAGTCAGTTGCCTGAGGCGGGAATTGAACCCGGGTCTCTGGCACTGTGAGGCAGCAGTACTAATTGCTGTGCCACCGTGCCGCCCTTGGAGAGAGAATGTATAGACTGTGATTATTTTCCTCAGAGCAGAGGAGACTGAGGGGGATATGATTGAGATGAATTTTTTGGAAAATGCTTCAGGAAGATAGGAAAAGACATTTCGCCTGGGCAGAGAGATCAATGATGTGATGGTGTTAAGGGGAAGTGAGGAAATTATTTTTCACTCAGGTTCGTGGGAATCAGGAACTCACTGCCTGTAAGGGTGGGAGAGGAAGAAAACACCATAACTTTTAATAATTATTTAGATGTGCACTAACAGTACCAAGGCAAGATAGCAACAGAGTAGAGCGCTCCACACAGAGCGCTTTTCTTTCTCTTTTTAGCAGACCCGGAGCAGTGCAAGGGGAAGGAGTCCCAGTGCAGCATGAGGGGAACAAATCCCAGTGCAGGACCAGGGGAGTGAGACTTGGTGCAGTGCGAGGTGACTGGGACCCAGTGCAGTGCAAGGGGAGTGAGGTTTGGCGCAGCATGAAGGGCACAAATCCTGGAGTAGCACAACGGAAGTGAATCCCGGTGCAGCGGGAGGGGAGCGAGCGCCAGTGCAGCATGAGAGGAACAGGTCACGGTACAGCGAGAGGGGAGTGTGTCCCAGTGCAGCACAAGGGGAGCTCGTCCTGATGCAGCGTGAGGGGATCGAGTCCCAGTGCAGCATGAGGGGATTGAGTCCTGTTGCAGCGTGAGGGGAGTGAGTCCCAATCAGTGCAAGGGGAGCGAATCCCAGTGCTCCAAAAGGGCAGTGAGCCCCGGTGCAGCATGAGGGGAGTGAGTCCCGGTGCAATGCGAGAGGAACGAGTCCCGGTGCAGCGCTAGGGGAGTAAGTCCCAATGCAGTGCAAGGGGGCAGGTCCTGGTGCAGTGCAAGGGGAGCGAGTCCAAGTGCAACGCAAGATGACTGAGTCCCGTTGCAGCGTGAGGGGAGCGAGTCCCATTGCAGTGGGAGGGAACTGAGTCACAGTGCAGCACAAGGGAGCAAGTCCCAGTGCAGCGTGAGAGGAGCAAGGCCCAGTGCAGCGCGAGAGGAGCGAGGCCCAGTGCAGCGTGAGAGGAGCGAGGCCCAGTGCAGCGTGAGAGGAGCGAGGCCCAGTGCAGCGTGAGAGGAGCGAGGCCCAGTGCAGCGCGAGAGGAGCGAGGCCCAGTGCAGCGTGAGAGGAGCGAGGCCCAGTGCAGCGCGAGAGGAGCGAGGCCCAGTGCAGCGTGAGAGGAGCGAAGCCCAGTGTAGCGCGAGGGGAGCAAGTCCCAGTGCAGCGTGAGAGGAGCGAGGCCCAGTGCAGCGCGAGAGGAGCGAGGCCCAGTGTAGCGCGAGGGGAGCAAGTCCCAGTGCAGCGTGAGAGGAGCGAGGCCCAGTGCAGCGCGAGAGGAGCGAGGCCCAGTGCAGCGTGAGAGGAGCGAAGCCCAGTGTAGCGCGAGGGGAGTGGGTCCTGGAGCAGCACAAGGGGAGCGGATGCTGGTGCAGTCTGAGGGGAGCGAATTCCAGTACAGTGTGAGGGAAGTGAGTCCCAGTGCAGCGTGAGGGGAGCAAGTCCTGGTGCAGCGCGAGGGGAGCAAGTTCTAGTGCAGCACAAGGGGACTAGTCCTGGTGCAGCATGAGGGGAGTGAGTCCTGGTGCAGCGTGAGGGGAGAGAGTCCTGTTGCAGCATGAGGGGAGTGAGTCCCAGTGCAGTGCAAGGCGAGTGAGTCCCAGTGCAGTGCAAGGGGAGTGAGACCCAGTGCAGCGCAAGGGGAGCGAGTCCCGGTGCAGCGCGAAGGGAGTAAGTCCCAATGCAGTGCAAGGGGAGCAGTCCCTGGTGCAGTGCAAGGGGAGCAAGTCCCAGTGCAGCGTGAGATGAGTGAGTCCCAATGCAGTGTGAGGGGAGCAAGTCCCAGTGCAGTGTGGGGGGAGTGAGTCTCGGTGCAATGCGAGAGGTGCGAGTCCCGATACAGTGCAAAGGTAGTGAATCCCAATGCAGTGCAAGGGGAGCGGGTCCTGGGACAGTGCAAGAGGAGCGAGTCCCAGTGCAGCGTGAAGGGAGCGCGTCACTTTGCAGTGTAAGGGAAGCGGGTCACAGAGCAGGGCGAGTGGAGCAAGTCCTAGTGCAGCATGAGAAAAGTGAGTCCTGGTACAGTGCGAAGGGAGCAAGTTCCAGTGCAGTGCGAGGGGAGCGCGGCCCAGTGCAGCATGAGGAGAGCGAGTCCCGGTGCAGCGTGAAGGGAGTAAGTCCCATTGCAATGCAAGGGGAGCAGGTCCTGGTGCAGTGCAAGAGGAGCGAGTCCCAGTGCAGCGCGAGATGAGTGAGTCCCAATGCAGTGTGAGGGGAGCAAGTCCCAGTGCAGCGCGAGATGAGTGAGTCCTAATGCAGTGTGAGGGGAGCAAGTCCCAGTGCAGTGTGATGGGAGTAAATTCCAGGACAGTGTGAGGGGAGTGAGTCCTGTGCAGCGCGAGGGGAGTGAGTTCCCAAAGCAGAGCGAGAGGAACGAGTCCTGGAGAATCGCAAGGGGAGCGATTCCCGGAGCATCGCAAGGAGAGCGAGGTCCTGGTGCAGTGTGAGGGGAAGAAGTCCCAATGCAGAGCGAGGGGAGCAAGGTCCCAGTGCAGTGCGAGGGGACCGTGTCCCGGTGCAGCGCGAGGGGAGCGGATCCAGGTGCAGCATGAGGGGAGCAAGCCCTGGTGCAGTGAGAGGGGAGCAAGTCCTGGTGCAGCATGAGGGGAGCAAGTCCCAGTGCAGCATGAGATAAGCGAGTCCCATTGCAGTGTGAGAGAAGTGAGTCCCAGTGCAGCGCGAGGGGAGGAAGTTCTAGTGCAGCACAAGGGGAGCAAATCCCCTGGTGCAGTACAAGAGTAGCAAGTACCAGTGCAAGGGTTTCCTCCCACAGTCCAAAGATGTGCAGGTCAGGTGAATTGGCCATGCTAAATTGCCCTAAGTGTTTGGTAAGGGGTAAATGTATGGGTGGGTTGCGCTTCGGCGGGGCAGTGTGGACCTGTTGGGCCAAAGGGCCTGTTTCCACACTGTAAATAATCTAATCTAATCTAATCTAGTCCCAATCAGTGCAAGGGGAGTGAGTTCCAGTGCAGCGCAAGGGGAGTGAGTCCTAGTGCAGTGCGAGGGGAGCGAGTCCCGGTGCAGCACGTAGGGAGTAAGTCCCAATACAGTGCAAGGGGAGGAGGACCTGGTGCAGTGCAAGAGGAGCGGGTCCCAGTGCAGTGCGAGATGAGTGAGTCCTAATGCAGTGCAAGAGGAGCGGGTCCCAGTGCAGTGCGAGATGAGTGAGTCCTAATGCAGTGCAAGAGGAGCGGGTCCCAGTGCAGTGCGAGATGAGTGAGTCCTAATGCAGTGTGAGGGGAGCAAGTCCCAGTGCAGTGCGAGGAGAGTGAGTCCCGGTGCAATGCGAGAGGTGCGAGTCCCAGTACAGTGCAAGGGGAGTGAATCCCAATGCAGTGCAAGGGAAGCGGGTCCTGGTACAGTGCAAGAGGAGCGAGTCCTAGTGCAGCGTGAAGGCAGCGAGTCCCTTTGCAGTGTGAGGGAAGCGGGTCACAAAGCAGCGCGAGGGGTGTGACTCCCGGTGCAGAGTGAGGGGAGCAAGTCCGGTGCAGCGTGAGGGGAGTGAGTCTTGGTGCAGCGCGAGTGGAGCAAGTCCTAGTGCAGCGCGAGTGGAGCAAGTCCTCGTGCAGCATGAGAGAAGCGTGTCCTGGTGCAGTGCGAAGGGAGCAAGTTCCAGTGCAGTGTGAGGGGAACGACTCCCAGTGCAGAGTGAGGGGAGCTAGGCCCGGTGCAGCGTGAGGGGAGCTAGTTCTGTTGCAGCGTGAGGGGAGTTAGTCCCAATCAGTGCAAGGCGAGTGAGTCCCAGTGCAGTGCAAGGGGAGTGAGTCTCAGTGCAGCACAAGGGGAGTGAATCCCAGTGCAGCGTGAGGGGATTGAGTCCTGTTGCAGCGTGAGAAGAGTGAGTCCCAATCAGTGCAAGGGGAGTGAGTTCCAGTGCAGCACGAGGGGAGCGAGTCCTCGTGCAGCGCGAGGGGAGCAAGTCCAAGTGCAGCATGAGAGAAGCGAGTCCTGGTGCAGTGCGAAGGGAGCAAGTTCCAGTGCAGTGCGAGGGGAACGAGGCCAGTGCAGCGCGAGGGGAGAGACTCCCGGTGCTGAGTGAGGAGAGCTAGTCCCGGTGCAGGGTGAGGGGAATGAGTCCTGTTACAGCGTGAGGGGAGTTAGTCCCAATCAGTACAAGGCGAGTGAGTCCCAGTGCAGCGCAAGGGGAGTGAGTCTCAATGCAGCGCAAGGGGAGCAGGTCCTGGTGTAGTGCAAGAGGAGCAAGTCCCAGTGCAGCGCGAGATGAGTGAATCCCAATGCAGTGTGAGGGGAGCAAGTCCCGGTGCAGAGTGAGGGGAGTGAGTCCTGTTGCAGCGTTAGGGGTGTGAGTCCCAATCAGTGCAAGGGGAGCAGGACCTGGTGCAGTGCAAGAGGAGTGAGTCCCAGTGCAGCGTGAGACGAGTGAGTCCCAATGCAGTGTGAGGGGAGCAAGTCCCAGTGCAGTGTGAGCGGAATGAGTCCCGGTGCAATGTGAGAGGTGCGAGTCCCAGTACAGTGCAAGGGGAGTAAATCCCAATGCAGTGCAAGGGGAGCAGGACCTGGTGCAGTGCAAGAGGAGCGAGTCCCAGAGCAGCGCGAGATGAGTGAGTCCCAATGCAGTGCGAGGGGAGCGAGTCCCGGTGCAGCACAAAGGGAGTAACACCCAATGCAGAGCGAGGGGAGCAGGTCCTGGAGCAGTGCAAGAGGAGTGAGTCCCAGTCCAGCACGAGATGAGTGAGTGCCCATGCAGTGTGAGGGGAGCAAGTCCCAGTGCAGTCTGAGGGGAGCGAATTCCAGTACAGTGTGAGGTGAGTGAGTCCCAGTGCAGCGTGAGGGGAGTGAGTCCCAGTGCAGCGTGAGGGGAGTGAGTCCCAGTGCAGCGTGAGGGGAGCAAGTCCTGGTGCAGCGCGAGGGGAGCAAGTTCTAGTGCAGCACAAGGGGAGCAAGTCCTGGTGCAGCGTGATGGGAGTAAGTCCCAATGCAGTGCAAGGGGAGCAGGACCTGGTGCAGTGCAAGAGGAGCGAGTCCCAGTGCAGCGTGAGATGAGTGAGTCCCAATGCAGTGTGAGGGGAGCAAGTCCCAGTGCAGTGTGGGGGGAGTGAGTCTCGGTGCAATGCGAGAGGTGCGAGTCCCGATACAGTGCAAAGGTAGTGAATCCCAATGCAGTGCAAGGGGAGCGGGTCCTGGGACAGTGCAAGAGGAGCGAGTCCCAGTGCAGCGTGAAGGGAGCGCGTCACTTTGCAGTGTAAGGGAAGCGGGTCACAGAGCAGGGCGAGTGGAGCAAGTCCTAGTGCAGCATGAGAAAAGTGAGTCCTGGTACAGTGCGAAGGGAGCAAGTTCCAGTGCAGTGCGAGGGGAGCGCGGCCCAGTGCAGCATGAGGAGAGCGAGTCCCGGTGCAGCGTGAAGGGAGTAAGTCCCATTGCAATGCAAGGGGAGCAGGTCCTGGTGCAGTGCAAGAGGAGCGAGTCCCAGTGCAGCGCGAGATGAGTGAGTCCCAATGCAGTGTGAGGGGAGCAAGTCCCAGTGCAGCGCGAGATGAGTGAGTCCTAATGCAGTGTGAGGGGAGCAAGTCCCAGTGCAGTGTGATGGGAGTAAATTCCAGGACAGTGTGAGGGGAGTGAGTCCTGTGCAGCGCGAGGGGAGTGAGTTCCCAAAGCAGAGCGAGAGGAACGAGTCCTGGAGAATCGCAAGGGGAGCGATTCCCGGAGCATCGCAAGGAGAGCGAGGTCCTGGTGCAGTGTGAGGGGAAGAAGTCCCAATGCAGAGCGAGGGGAGCAAGGTCCCAGTGCAGTGCGAGGGGACCGTGTCCCGGTGCAGCGCGAGGGGAGCGGATCCAGGTGCAGCATGAGGGGAGCAAGCCCTGGTGCAGTGAGAGGGGAGCAAGTCCTGGTGCAGCATGAGGGGAGCAAGTCCCAGTGCAGCATGAGATAAGCGAGTCCCATTGCAGTGTGAGAGAAGTGAGTCCCAGTGCAGCGCGAGGGGAGGAAGTTCTAGTGCAGCACAAGGGGAGCAAATCCCCTGGTGCAGTACAAGAGTAGCAAGTACCAGTGCAAGGGTTTCCTCCCACAGTCCAAAGATGTGCAGGTCAGGTGAATTGGCCATGCTAAATTGCCCTAAGTGTTTGGTAAGGGGTAAATGTATGGGTGGGTTGCGCTTCGGCGGGGCAGTGTGGACCTGTTGGGCCAAAGGGCCTGTTTCCACACTGTAAATAATCTAATCTAATCTAATCTAGTCCCAATCAGTGCAAGGGGAGTGAGTTCCAGTGCAGCGCAAGGGGAGTGAGTCCTAGTGCAGTGCGAGGGGAGCGAGTCCCGGTGCAGCACGTAGGGAGTAAGTCCCAATACAGTGCAAGGGGAGGAGGACCTGGTGCAGTGCAAGAGGAGCGGGTCCCAGTGCAGTGCGAGATGAGTGAGTCCTAATGCAGTGCAAGAGGAGCGGGTCCCAGTGCAGTGCGAGATGAGTGAGTCCTAATGCAGTGCAAGAGGAGCGGGTCCCAGTGCAGTGCGAGATGAGTGAGTCCTAATGCAGTGTGAGGGGAGCAAGTCCCAGTGCAGTGCGAGGAGAGTGAGTCCCGGTGCAATGCGAGAGGTGCGAGTCCCAGTACAGTGCAAGGGGAGTGAATCCCAATGCAGTGCAAGGGAAGCGGGTCCTGGTACAGTGCAAGAGGAGCGAGTCCTAGTGCAGCGTGAAGGCAGCGAGTCCCTTTGCAGTGTGAGGGAAGCGGGTCACAAAGCAGCGCGAGGGGTGTGACTCCCGGTGCAGAGTGAGGGGAGCAAGTCCGGTGCAGCGTGAGGGGAGTGAGTCTTGGTGCAGCGCGAGTGGAGCAAGTCCTAGTGCAGCGCGAGTGGAGCAAGTCCTCGTGCAGCATGAGAGAAGCGTGTCCTGGTGCAGTGCGAAGGGAGCAAGTTCCAGTGCAGTGTGAGGGGAACGACTCCCAGTGCAGAGTGAGGGGAGCTAGGCCCGGTGCAGCGTGAGGGGAGCTAGTTCTGTTGCAGCGTGAGGGGAGTTAGTCCCAATCAGTGCAAGGCGAGTGAGTCCCAGTGCAGTGCAAGGGGAGTGAGTCTCAGTGCAGCACAAGGGGAGTGAATCCCAGTGCAGCGTGAGGGGATTGAGTCCTGTTGCAGCGTGAGAAGAGTGAGTCCCAATCAGTGCAAGGGGAGTGAGTTCCAGTGCAGCACGAGGGGAGCGAGTCCTCGTGCAGCGCGAGGGGAGCAAGTCCAAGTGCAGCATGAGAGAAGCGAGTCCTGGTGCAGTGCGAAGGGAGCAAGTTCCAGTGCAGTGCGAGGGGAACGAGGCCAGTGCAGCGCGAGGGGAGAGACTCCCGGTGCTGAGTGAGGAGAGCTAGTCCCGGTGCAGGGTGAGGGGAATGAGTCCTGTTACAGCGTGAGGGGAGTTAGTCCCAATCAGTACAAGGCGAGTGAGTCCCAGTGCAGCGCAAGGGGAGTGAGTCTCAATGCAGCGCAAGGGGAGCAGGTCCTGGTGTAGTGCAAGAGGAGCAAGTCCCAGTGCAGCGCGAGATGAGTGAATCCCAATGCAGTGTGAGGGGAGCAAGTCCCGGTGCAGAGTGAGGGGAGTGAGTCCTGTTGCAGCGTTAGGGGTGTGAGTCCCAATCAGTGCAAGGGGAGTGAGTTCCAGTGCAGCACGAAGGGAGCGAGTCCCGGTGCAGCGCGAAGGGAGTAAGTCCCAATGCAGTGCAAGGGGAGCAGGACCTGGTGCAGTGCAAGAGGAGCGAGTCCCAGTGCAGCGTGAGATGAGTGAGTCCCAATGCAGTGTGAGGGGAGCAAGTCCCAGTGCAGTGTGAGCGGAATGAGTCCCGGTGCAATGTGAGAGGTGCGAGTCCCAGTACAGTGCAAGGGGAGTAAATCCCAATGCAGTGCAAGGGGAGCAGGACCTGGTGCAGTGCAAGAGGAGCGAGTCCCAGAGCAGCGCGAGATGAGTGAGTCCCAATGCAGTGCGAGGGGAGCGAGTCCCGGTGCAGCACAAAGGGAGTAACACCCAATGCAGAGCGAGGGGAGCAGGTCCTGGAGCAGTGCAAGAGGAGTGAGTCCCAGTCCAGCACGAGATGAGTGAGTGCCCATGCAGTGTGAGGGGAGCAAGTCCCAGTGCAGTCTGAGGGGAGCGAATTCCAGTACAGTGTGAGGTGAGTGAGTCCTAGTGCAGCGTGAGGGGAGTGAGTCCCAGTGCAGCGTGAGGGGAGTGAGTCCCAGTGCAGCGTGAGGGGAGCAAGTCCTGGTGCAGCGCGAGGGGAGCAAGTTCTAGTGCAGCACAAGGGGAGCAGGTCCTGGTGCAGCGTGATGGGAGTAAGTCCCAATGCAGTGCAAGGGGAGCAGGACCTGGTGCAGTGCAAGAGGAGTGAGTCCCTGTGCAGCGTGAGATGAGTGAGTCCCAATGCAGTGTGAGGGGAGCAAGTCCCAGTGCAGTGTGAGCGGAATGAGTCCCGGTGCAATGTGAGAGGTGCGAGTCCCAGTACAGTGCAAGGGGAGTAAATCCCAATGCAGTGCAAGGGGAGCAGGACCTGGTGCAGTGCAAGAGGAGCGAGTCCCAGAGCAGCGCGAGATGAGTGAGTCCCAATGCAGTGCGAGGGGAGCGAGTCCCGGTGCAGCACAAAGGGAGTAACACCCAATGCAGAGCGAGGGGAGCAGGTCCTGGAGCAGTGCAAGAGGAGTGAGTCCCAGTCCAGCACGAGATGAGTGAGTGCCCATGCAGTGTGAGGGGAGCAAGTCCCAGTGCAGTCTGAGGGGAGCGAATTCCAGTACAGTGTGAGGTGAGTGAGTCCCAGTGCAGCGTGAGGGGAGTGAGTCCCAGTGCAGCGTGAGGGGAGCAAGTCCTGGTGCAGCGCGAGGGGAGCAAGTTCTAGTGCAGCACAAGGGGAGCAAGTCCTGGTGCAGCGCGAGGGGAGCAAGTTCTAGTGCAGCACAAGGGGAGCAAGTCCGGGTGCAGCATGAGGGGAGTGAGTCCTGTTGCAGTGTGAGAGGAGTGAGTCCCAATCAGTGCAAGGCGAGTGAGTCCCAGTGCAGCGCGAGGGGAGCAAGTCCCGGTGCAGCGCGAAGGGAGTAAGTCCCAATGCAGAGCAAGAAGAGCAGGTCCTGGTGCAGTGCAAAAGGAGCGAGTCCCAGTGCAGTGCAAGATGAGTGAGTCCCAATGCAGTGTGAGGGGAGCAAGTCCCAGTGCAGTGTGAGGTGAGTGAATTCCAGTACAGTGTGAGGGGAGTGAGTCCCTGTGCAGCACGAGGGGAGTGAGTTCCCAAAGCAGAGCGAGGGGAATGAGTCCTGGAGAATCGCAAGGAGAGCGAGTCCTGGAGCATTGCATGGTGAGCGAGGTCCTGGTGCAGTGCGAGGGGACGGAGTCCCAATGCAGAGTGAGGGGAGCGAGGTCCCAGTTCAGTGCGAGGGGACCATGACCCAGTGCAGCATGAGGGGAGCGGGTCCCTGCACAGAACGAGGGGAGCAAGTCCCAGTGCAGTGGAAGGGGAATGAGTCACAGTGTAGAGCGAGGGGAGTGAGTCCCAGTGCAGTGCGAGGGGAGTGAGTCCCAGTGCAGCAGAAGGGGATCGAGTCCCGGTGCAGTGCAAGGGGAGTGAGACCCAGTGCTGTGAAAGGGGAGTGAATCCTAGTGCAGCAGAAGGGGACCGGGTCCCGGTGCAGAGCGAGGCAAGCGAATCCAGGTGCAGTGCAAGAGGAGCGAGTCCTGGTGCAGCGCGAGGGGAGCACGTCCTGGTGCAGCGTGAGGGGAGCAAGTCTTGGTGCAGCGCAAGGTGAGTGAGTCCCATTGCAGTGTGAGGGAAGTGATTCCCAGTGCAGCGTGAGGGGAGCAAGACCTGGTGCAGCGTGAGAGGAGTGAGTCCTGGTGCAGCATGAGGGGAGCGATTCCCAATCATTGCAAGGGGAGCAGGTCCTGGTGCAGTGCAAGAGGAGCAAGTCCCAGTGGAGCGCGAGATGTGTGAGTCCCAATGCAGTGCAAGAGGAGCGAGTCCCAGTGCAGCGTGAAGGGAGCGAGTCCCTTTGCAGTGTGAGGGAAGCGGGTCACAGAGCAGCGCGAGGGAAGCAAGTCCGAGTGCAGCACGAGGGGAACAAGTCCGAGTGCAGCATGAGAGAAGCAAGTCCTGGTGCAGTGCGAGGGGAGCGAGGCACAGTGCAGTGCGAGGGAAGTGACTCCCGGTGCAGAGTGAGGGGAGCAAGTCCGGTGCAGCGTGAGGTGAGAGAGTCTTGGAGCAGCGCGAGGGGAGCAGGTCGTGGTGCAGCGCAAGGGGAGCAAGTCCTAGTGCAGCGCAAGGGGAGTGGGTCCTGGAGCAGCACAAGGGGAGCGGGTGCTGGTGCAGTGTGAGGGGATCGAATTCCAGTACAGTGTGAGGCAAGTGAGTCCCAGTGCAGCTTGAGGGGAGCAAGTCCTGGTGCAGCGCGAGGGGAGCAAGTTCTAGTGCAGCACAAGGGGAGCTAGTCCCGGTGCAGCGTGAGGGGAGTGTGTCGTGTTGCAGCGTGAGGGGAGTGAGTCCCAATCAGTGCAAGGCGAGTGAGTCCAGGTGCAGTGCAAGAGGAGCGAGTCCCAGTGTAGCGCGAAGGGAGTAAGTCCCAATGCAGAGCGAGGGGAGCAGATCCTGGTGCAGTGCAAGCGGAGCGGGTCCCAGTGCAGTGCGAGATGACTGAGTCCCAATGCAGTGTGAGGGGTACAAGACCAGGTGCAGCGTGAGGGAAGTGAGTCCTGTTGCAGAGTGAGGGGAGTGAGTCCCAGTACAGTGGAAGGGGAGTGAGTCCTGTTGCAGAGTGAGGGGAGTGACTCCCAATCAGTGCAAGGGGAGTGAGTTCCAGTGCAGCGCAAGGGGAGTGAGTCCCGGTGCAGCGCGAGGGGAGTGTGTTCCAGTGCAGTGAGAGGGAAGTGAATCCTAGTGCAGCAGAAGGGGACCGGGTCCCGGTGCAGTGTGAGGGGAGCGAATCCAGGTGCAGTGCAAGAGGAGCGAGTCCTGGTGCAGCGTGAGGGGAGCAAGCCTTGGTGCATTGAGAGAGGAGCAAGACTTGGTGCAGCGTGAGGGGAGCAAGTCCTGGTGCAGCGCGAGATGAGCGAGTCCCATTGCAGTGTGAGGGAAGTGTGTCCCAGTGCAGCATGAGGGGAGCAAGTCCTGGTGCAGCGCGAGGAGAGCAAGTTCTAGTACAGCATAAGGGGAGCTAGTCCTGGTGCAGCGTGAGGGGACTGATTCCTGGTGCAGCGTGAGGGGATTGATTCCCAATCAGTGCAAGGGGAGTGAGTTCCAGTGCAGCGCGAGGGGAGTAAGTCCCAATGCAGTGCAAGAGGAGCAGGACCTGGTGCAGTGCAAGAGGAGCGAGTCCCAGTGCAGCGCGAGATGAGTGAGTCCCAATGCAGTGTGAGGGGAGCAATTCCCAGTGCAGTGTGAGGGGAGCGAGTCCCGGTGCAATGTGATAGGTGCGAGTCCCGGTACAGTGCAAGGGGAGTGAATCCCAATGCAGCGCAAGGGGAGCGGGTCCTGGTAAAGTGCAAGAGGAGCGAATCCCAGTGCAGCGTGAATGGAGCGAGTCCCTTTGCAGTGTGAGGGAAGCGGGTCACAGTGCAGCGCGAGGGGTGTGACTCCCGGTGCAGAGTGAGGTGGGCAAGTTCGGTGCAGCGTGAGGGGAATGTGTCGTGTAGCAGCGTGAGGGGAGTGAGTTCCAATCAGTGCAAGGCGAGTGAGTCCAGGTGCAGTGCAAGAGGAGCGAGTCCCAGTGCAGCGCGAAGGGAGTAAGTCCCAATACAGTGCAAGGGGAGCAGGACCTGGTGCAGTGCAAGAGGAGCGAGTCCCAGTGCAGCGCGAGATGAGTGAGTCCCAATGCAGTGTGAGCGGAGCATGTCCCAGTGCAGTGCAATGGGAGTGAATCCCAATGCAGTTCAAGAGGAGCCGGTCCTGATACAGTGCAAGAGGAGCGAGTACCAGTGCAGCGTGAAGGGAGCGAGTCCCTTTGCAGTGTGAGGGAAGCGGGTCACAGAGCAGCGCGAGGGGAGTAAGTCCTAGTGCAGCGCGAGTGGAGCAAGTCCTCGTGCAGCGCGAGGGGAGCAAGTCCTAGTGCAGCGTGAGGGGAGCGAGTCCTGGTGCAGCACGAAGGGAGTAAGTCCCAATACAGAACGAGGGGAGCAGGTCCTGGTGCAGTGCAACAAGAGTGAGTCCCGGTGCAGCGTGAGATGAGTGAGTGCCAATGCAGTGTGAGGGGAGTAAGTTCCAGTGCAGTGTGAGGGGAGCGAATTCCAGTACAGTGTAAGGGTGCAGCGTGAGGGGAGCAAGTTCTAGTGCAGCACAAGGGGAGCTAGTCCCGGTGCAGCGTGAGGGGAGTGTGTCCTGTTGCAGCGTGAGGGGAGTGAGTCCCAATCAGTGCAAGGCGAGTGAATCCAGGTGCAGTGCAAGCGGAGCCGTTCCCAGTGCAGCGCGAGATGACTGAGTCCCAATGCAGTGTGAGGGGTACAAGACCTGGTGCAGCGTGAGGGAAGCGAGTCCTGTTGCAGAGTGAGGGGAGTGACTCCCAATGAGTGCAAGGGGAGTGAGTCCCTGTGCAGCACAAGGGGACTGACTCCCAGTGCAGCACAAGGGGAGTGACTCCCGGTGCAGAGTGAGGGGAGCAAGTCCCAGTACAGTGAAAGGGGAGTGAGTCCTGTTGCAGAGTGAGGGGAGTGACTCCCAATCAGTGCAAGGAGAGTGAGTTCCAGTGCAGCGCAAGGGGAGTGAGTCCCAGTGCATTGAGAGGGGAGCAAGACCTGGTGCAGCGTGAGGGGAGCAAGTCCTGGTGCAGCGCGAGATGAGCGAGTCCCATTGCAGTGTGAGGGAAGTGTGTCCCAGTGCAGCATAAGGGGAACTAGTCCCGGTGCAGCATGAGGGGATTGATTCCCAATCAGTGCAAGGGGAGTGAGTTCCAGTGCAGCGCGAGGGGAGTGAATCCTGGTGCAGCGCGAAGGGAGTAAGTCCCAATGCAGTGCAAGAGGAGCAGGACCTGGTGCAGTGCAAGAGGAGCGAGTCCCAGTGACTCCCAATCAGTGCAAGGGGAGTGAGTTCCAGTGCAGCGCAAGGGGAGTGAGTCCCAGTGCAGCATGAGGGGAGCGAGTCCCGGTGCAGTGCGAAGGGAGTAAGCTCCAATGCTGTGCAAGGGGAGCAAGTCCTGGTGCAGTGCAAGAGGAGAGAATCCCGGTGCAGCGCAAGATGAATGAGTCCCAATGCAGTGTGAGGGGAGCAAGTCCCGGTGCAGTGTGAGGGGAGCGAATTCCAGTACAGTGTGAGGGGAGTGAGTCCCTGTGCAGCGTGAGGGGAGTGAGTTCCCAAAGCAGAGCGAGGGGAACGAGTCCTGGAGAATCGCAAGGGGAGTGAGTCCCGGAGCATCGCAAGGGGAGCGAGGTCCTGGTGCAGTGCGAGGGGAGGGAGTCCCAATGCAGAGCGAAGGGAGCGAGGTCCCGGTGCAGTGCGAGGGGAGCAAGTCCCAGTGCAGCACGAGGCGAGCGGGTCCTTGTACAGAACAAGGCGAGCAAGTTCCAGTGCAGTGGAAGGGGAATGAGTCGCAGTGCAGAGCGAGGGGAGCAAGTCCCAGTGCAGCGTGAGGGGAGCAAGTCCCGATGCAGCGTGAAGGGAGTAAGTCCCAATGCAGTGCAAGGACAGCATGTCCTGGTTCAGTGCAAGAGTAGCGAGTACCAGTGCAGCGCAAGATGAATGAGTGCCAATGAGTGTGAAGGGAGCAAGTCCCAGTGCAGTGTGAGGGGAGTGAGTCGCGGTGCAATGCGAGAGGTGCGAGTCCCAGTACAGTGCATGGGGAGTGAAATCCAATGCAGCACAAGGGGAGCGGGTCCTGGTACAGTGCAAGAGTAGCAAGTCCCAGTGCAGCGTGAAGGGAGCGGGTCCCTTTGCAGTGTGAGGGAAGCAGGTCATACAGCAGCGCGAGGGGAGCAAGTCCAAGTGCAGTGCGAGGGGAGCAAGTCCTAGTGCAGCATGAGAGGAGCGAGTCCTGGTGCAGTGCGAAGGGAGCAAGTTCCAGTGCAGTGCGATGGGAGCGACGCCCAGTGCAGCGCAAGTGGAGTGACTCCCGGTGCAGAGCGAGGGGAGCAAGTCCCAGTGCAGTGGAAGGAGAATGAGTCGCAGTGCAGAGCGAGGGGAGCAAGTCCCAGTGCAGTGCGAGGGGAGTGAGTCACAGTGCAGCGCGAGGGGAGTGAGTCCCAGTGCAGCGCGATAGGAGTGAGTCCCAGTGCAGCAGAATGGGACCGAGTCCCGGTGCAGCACTAGGGGAGCGGATCCAGGTGCAGCACAAGAGGAGCGAGTCCTGAAGCAGCGCGAGGGGAGCAAGCCCTGGTGCAGTGAGAGGGGAGCATGTCCTGGTGCAGCGTGAGGGGAGCAAGTCCTGGTGTAGCGCGAGATGAGCGAGTCCCAGTACAGTGTGAGGGAGGTGAGACCCAGTGCAGTATGAGGGGAGCAAGTCCTGGTGCAGTGCGAGGGGAGCACGTTCTAGTACAGCATAAGGGGAGTTAGTCCCGGTGCAGCATAAGGGGAGTGTGTCCTGTTGCAGCGTGAGGGGAGTGAGTCCCAATCAGTGCAAGGGGAGTGAGTTCCAGTGCAGCACAAGTGGAGTGAGTCCCAGTGCAGCGCGAGGGGAGTGAGTCCCGGTGCAGCGCGAAGGGAGTAGGTCCCAATGCAGTGTAAGGGGAGCAGGTCCTGGTGCAGTGTAAGAGGAGCGAGTCCCAGTGCAGCGCGAAGGGAGTAAGTCCCAATGCAGAGCGAGGGGAGCCAGTCCTTGTGCAGTGCAAGAGGAGCGAGTCCCAGTGCAGCGCAAGACGACTGAGTCCCAATGCAGTGTGAGGAGAGCAAGACCTGGTGCAGCGTGAGGGGTGTGAGTCCTCTTGCAGAGTGAGGGGAGTGACTCCCAATCAGTGCAAGGGGAGTGAGTCCCAGTGCAGCGCAAAGGGAGGGACTCCCAGTGCAGAGTGAGGGGAGCAAGTCCCAGTGCAGTGGAAGGGGAGTGAGTCCTGTTGCAGAGTGAGGGGAGTGACTTCCAATCAGTGCAAGGGGAGTGAGTCCCAGTGCAGCGTGAGGGGAGCGAGTCCTGGTGCAGCGCAAAGGGAGTAAGTCCCAATGCAGTGCAAGGGGAGCAAGTCCTGGTGCAGTGCAAGAGGAGAGAGTCCCGGTGCAGCGCAAGATGAGTGAGTCCCAATGCAGTGTGAGGGGAACAAGTCCCAGTGCAGTGTGAGGGGAGCGGATTCCAGTACAGTGTGAGGGGAGTGAGTCCCTGTGCAGCGTGAGGGGAGTGAGTTCCCAAAGCAGAGCGAGGGGAACGAGTCCTGGAGAATCGCAAGGGGAGTGAGTCCTGGAGCATCGCAAGGGGAGCGAGGTCCTGGTGCAGTGCGAGGGGAGGGAGTCCCAATTCAGAGCGAAGGGAGCGAGGTCCCGGTGCAGTGCGAGGGGAGCAAGTCCCAGTGCAGCACGAGGGGAGCGGGTCCCTGTGCAGAACGAGGCGAGCAAGTCCCAGTGCAGCACGAGGGGAGTGAGTCCCAGTGCAACGCGAGGGAAATGAGTCAAAGTGCAATGTGAGGGGAGTGAGTCCCAGTGCAGCAGAAGGGGACTGAGTTCCGGTGCAGCACGAGGGGTCCGGATGCAGGTGCAGTGCAAGAGGAGCGAGTCCTGGTGCAGCATGAGGGGAGCAAGCCCTGGTGCAGTGTGAGGGGAGCAAGTTCCTGGTGCAGCGCGAATTGAGCGAGTCCCATTGCAGTGTGAGGGAAGTGAGTCCCAGTGCAGCATGAGGGAAGCAAGTCCTGGTGCAGTGTGAGGGGAGCAAGTTCTAGTGCAGCACAAGGGGAGCTAGCCCCGGTGCAGCGTGAGGGGAGTGAGTCCTGTTGCAGCGTGAGGGGAGTGAGTTCCAGTGCAGCGCAAGGGGAGTGAGTCCCAGTGCAGCGCGAGGGGAGCGTGTCCTGGTGCAGCGCGAAGTGAGTAACTCCCAATGCAGTGTAAGGGGAGCAGATCCTGGTGCAGTGCAAGAGGAGCGAGTCCCAGTGCAGTGCGAGATGAGTGAGTCCCAATGCAGTGTGAGAGGAGCATGTCCCTGTGCAGTGAGAGGGGAGTGAGTCCCAGTGCAATGCGAGAGGTGCGAGTCCCGGTACAGTGCAAGGGGAGTCAATCCCAATGCAGTGCAAGGGGAGCGGGTCCTGGTACAGTGCAAGAGGAGTGATTCCCAGTGCAGCGTGAAGGGAGAGAGTCCCTTTGCAGTGTGAGGGAAGCGGGTCACAGAGCAGCGCGAGGGGAGCAAGTCCTATTGCAGCGCGAGGGGAGCAACTCCTAGTGCAGCATGAGAGAACCAAGTCCTGGTGCTGCAGCACGAGGGGCGTGAGTCCCGCAGCAGTGTGAGGAGAGTGAGTCCCCGTGCAATGCGAAGGGAGTAAGTCCCAAAGCAGTGCAAGGGGAGCGAGTCCCGGTGCAGCATGAGGGGAGCGAGTCCCATTACAGCGTGAGGGGAGTGAGACCCAGTGCAGCACGAGATGAGCGAGTCCCAGTGCAGCGCGAGGTGAATGAGTCCCGTTACAGTGTGAGGGGAGCAAGACCCAGTGCAGCGCGAGATGAGCGAGACCCAGTGCAGCGCGAGATGAGTGGGTCCCGTTGCAGCGTGAGGGGAGCATGACCCAGTGCAGTGTGATGGGAGCGTGACCCAATGCAGCGCCAGATGAGCGAGTCTCAGTGCAGCGCGAGATGAGTGAATCCAGTTGCAGAATGATGGGAGCAAGTCCCAGTGCAGTGTGAGGGGAGCAAGTCCCAGTGCAGTGGAAGGGGAATGAGCCGCAGTGCAGAGCGAGATGAGCAAGTCCCAGTGCAGTGGAAGGGGACCGAGTCTCAGTGCAGCAAAAACACTTTGAATGAGCTGAAGTTTGAGTTTTCTGGAAAATGGGGAGGGTTTCTGTCTGGCCAAGAATTAGAATGTTCAATGGGGAGGTAATAACTGAATCCATGAGGTATTCAATGGCAGATGGGGTGTAGCATGACTGGAGAATGATAACATTGCAGAGTTTGAGTTTGGTTTAGAAGCTTTATTCGATACATTAACCTGCCTCAAATTTCAAAGGTCTCTTTTCAATGCTATATTTGTGAAGTATTTCACTTGCATTTCTCAGACTTTCTTCTGATATTTCTTCCTTCCTTTCCATAACCCTTCCATAAACTCGTGTCTTACTTTCTATTTGTTATTTTTCTATTCTCCCTATTTGTTACTTTTATTATACCTATTGAACTCTCACCATTTCCTTCCATAATAATTTGTTTTTGCTACTGCTGTGGAGTGCTTATCTGGGATTGAAGTTGAAGGTATTACTAAAGTGGAATAAAGGGACAGCTTGGGTAGAAATAGGATCTTATTACACCTGTTTAAAAAGTAGAAACCAGGTCCAATTTCAGAAATTAACATCCTGTGCTTCAAAGACACCAGAACAACATTCTGCCTGAATTTCAGTTGGAGTTCCCACCGACTCTATTACCCTCCATTTCGAGGATAATCCTGTAGTATGACTGATGTAATCCCAAGGTAAACATCATTAATTTAGTATTAGACTGCAACAAAAATATTATTGTTATTGTGGAGATGTATATATGGATCTGAATGAATATTAGCCACCTAAGGGATCCACAGCTATCATTTATCTAAAGCTCCACTGAATGCACACATGCTCATCCCACATGTTCACAAATACCAGAGGACTTCCTCTTTAAACCTTCCCTTTCAAAAAGGTACTTCTGATTTTCTCTATTAAGTGACTTTTGCCTTATGTACCCCACTACTGACTACATACTTAGTGGAATTGCATTCTTAAACTTGGAATCAATGGCCAGAAGTAATCTAGAAATAAATTGCATAAAGAAACATTCACAGAATCACACAAGTGTGACAGTGCAGAAGGAGGCTATTCAGCTCATTAGGACTACTGGCTTTTCAAACCAAGCATCATTATCTAGTGCTTAGCTCCTGCCTTTCCCCATAATATTGCATATTATTCTTGTCCAAATAATCATCCAATGTCCTCATTAAAACCTAATTGGATATTGTCAAAAAATAATAATGGGTTTATGGAAGCATTGATAAAAATTTAGTATTTTATGTTATTATAGGAAAGCTTTTCTTACAAACTCATTTAACATGCATATAATTACATACATTTGGTATATAAGCAGACAGAGAAGCCAAACAGTAGAAATAAATTACCAGTCACAGAGTCATAGAGTCATAGAAATGTACAGCATGGAAAGAGACCCTTCGGTTCAACTCATTCATGCCGACCAGATATCCCCAACCCAGTCTAGTTCCCCCCTGCCAGCACCCGGCCCATATCCCTCCAAACCCTTCCTATTCATATTCCCATCCAGATGCCTTTTAAATGTTGCAATTGTACCAGCCTCCACCACTTTCTCTAGCAGCTCATTCCACACATGCACCACTCTCTGCATGAAAAGGTTGCCCCTTAGATCTCTTTTATATTCAAAGTTTGTGAGAAGATTTGTAGCTCGGGTGCTCGTTGCTGTGGTTCTGTTCGCCGAGCTGGAAGTTTTTGTTGCAAACATTTCGTCCCCTGTCTAGGTGGCATCCTCAGTGCTTGGGAGCCTCCTGTGAAGCGCTTCTGTGGTGTTTCCTCCGGCATTTATGGAGTTTGTGGATGAGTGCCAAGCTTCTAGGCGAACAGAACCACAGCAACGAACTGAGGATGTCACCTAGACAGGGGACGAAACGTTTGCAACAAAAACTTCCAGCTCGGCGAACAGAACCACAGCTTCGAGCAATTCCTAGAAGCTTGGCACTCATCCACAAACTCCATCAACAAACACATAGACCTGAACCCAATATACCGGCCACTACAGCGGACAGCTGAAACTGACAACCGGAAGCGTCAGGGACAGGCCATTATAAATGCCGGAGGAAACACCACAGAAGCGCTTCACAGGAGGCTCCCAAGCACTGAGGATGTCACCCTAGACAGGGGACGAAACGTTTGCAACAAAAACTTCCAGCTCGGCGAACAGAACCACAGCATCTCTTTTATATCTTTCCCCTCTCACCCTAAACCTATACCCTCTACTTCTGGACTCCCCTATCCCAGGGAAAAGACCTTGTCTATTTACCCTGTCCATACCCCTCATGATTTTATAAATCTTTATAAGATCACCCCTCAGCCTCCGATGCTCCAAGGAAAACAGCCCTAGTCTATTCAACCTCTCCCTATGGCTCAAATCCTCCAATCCTGGCAACATCCTTGTAAATCTTTTCTGAATCCTTTCAACTTTCACAGCATATTTCCAATAGGAAAGAGACCAGAATTGCATGCAATTTTCCATAAGTGGCCTAGCCAATGTCTTGTACAGCCGCAACATGACCTCCCAACTACTGTACTCAATACTCTGACCAATAAAGGAAAGCAGTCAACCTGGTTTAGATTAGATTACTTATAGTGTGGAAACAGGCCCTTCAGCCCAACAAGTCCACACCAAGCCACAACCCACCCCGCTACATCTAACACTACGGGCAATTTAGCATGGCCAATTCACCTGACCTGCACATCTTTGGACTGTGGGAGGAAACCGGAGCACCCGGAGGAAACCCACGCAGACACGGGGAGAATGTGCAAACTCGACACAGTCGCCTGAGGCGGGAATTTAACCCAGATCTCTGGCACTGTGAGGCAGCAGTGCTAACCACTGTGCCACCGTGCTGCCCGTTTACTTTGATTTTACAAAGAACAAAGTACAGTGCAGCAAAAGAATAGGCCCTTCAGCCTATCCCTCTATTCCCTTCCTATTCATGTATCTGACAAGATGCCTTTTAAACATTGATATTGGATCTGCTCTGCCACCTCCTCTGACAGTGTATCCCGGGCAACTACCACCTTCTGTGTAAAAATAATTGCCTCTCACATCTCTTTTAAACTTTCGCCAGTTTATCTTAAACCAAAACCTCATAACTGACATTTCTAACTTGGGAAAAAGATTCCAAATATCCATTCTATCTATGCTTCTCAAACTTTTGTAAACTTATATCAGGTCACCCCCTCAGTCTCCAAATTTCAAGTGAAAATAAATCAAGTTTATCCAATCTCTCCTCATAGCTAATTCCCTCCAAATCAGGCAACATCTGGTAAGTCTTTTCAGTACTCTCTCCAAAGTCTCCACATGGTTCTGGTAGTGCGATGACAAGAATGATATGCAATATTCCAAATTTAGCCAAACTGAAATTCTATACAGCAGCAACATGAATGATCAATTTTTACGAGCTATGCCCCAACCTATGAAGAGAAAGTGAGGTCTGCAGATGCTGGAGATCAGAGATGGAAATGTGTTGCTGGAAAAGCGCAGCAGGTCAGGCATCATCTAGGGAACAGGAGAATCGACGTTTCGGGCATTAGCCCTTCTTCAGGAATGAGGAAAGTTGGTCCAGCAGGCTAAGATAAAAGATAGGGAGGAGGGACTTGGGGGAAGGGCGTCGGAAATGTGATAGGTGGAAAGAGGTCAAGGTGAGGGTGATAGGTCAGACTGGGGTGGGGGCGGAGAGGTCGGGAAGAAGATTGCAGGTTAGGAAGGCGGTGCTGAATTTGATGGATTTGACTGAGACAGGCTGGGGGGAGGGGAAATGAGGAAACTGGTGAAATCCGAGTTCATCCCTTGTGGTTGGAGGGTTCCTAGCCGGAAGATGAGGCGTTCTTCCTCCAACCGTCGTTTCGCTGTGGTCTGACGATGGAGGAGTCCAAAGACCTGCATATCCTTGGTGGAGTGGGAGGGGGAATTGAAATGTTGAGCTACAGGGTGGTTGGGTTGGTTGGTCCGGGTGTCCCAGAGGTGTTCCCTGAAACGCTCCGCAAGTAGGCGGCCCGTCTCCCCAATATAGAGGAGGCCACATCGGGTGCAAAGGATGCAATAGATGATATGTGTGGAGGTACAGGTGAATCTGTGGCGGATATGGAAGTTTCCTTTGGGGCCTTGGAGGGAGGTGAGGGGGGGGAAGAACTGTTTGTTTAGTTTATGGATCCTTCTGTGGATGAAGAACAGTAGAGGTCCTTTACAGGTCTGTGAGAGTGTTGTCCTGAGCTGGGGTAGGTCGAGTTGCCCTACCCCAGCTCAGGACAACACTCTCACAGACCTGTAAAGGACCTCTACTGTTCTTCATCCACAGAAGGATCCATAAACTAAACAAACAGTTCTTCCCCCCCCCTCACTTCCCTCCAAGGCCCCAAAGGAAACTTCCATATCCGCCACAGATTCACCTGTACCTCCACACATATCATCTATTGCATCCTTTGCACCCGATGTGGCCTCCTCTATATTGGGGAGACGGGCCGCCTACTTGCGGAGTGTTTCAGGGAACACCTCTGGGACACCCGGACCAACCAACCCAACCACCCTGTAGCTCAACATTTCAATTCCCCCTCCCACTCCACCAAGGATATGCAGGTCTTTGGACTCCTCCATCGTCAGACCACAGCGAAACGACGGTTGGAGGAAGAATGCCTCATCTTCCGGCTAGGAACCCTCCAACCACAAGGGATGAACTCGGATTTCACCAGTTTCCTCATTTCCCCTCCCCCCAGCCTGTCTCAGTCAAATCCATCAAATTCAGCACCGCCTTCCTAACCTGCAATCTTCTTCCCGACCTCTCCGCCCCCACCCCAGTCTGACCTATCACCCTCACCTTGACCTCTTTCCACCTATCACATTTCCGACGCCCCTCCCCCAAGTCCCTCCTCCCTATCTTTTATCTTAGCCTGCTGGACCAACTTTCCTCATTCCTGAAGAAGGGCTAATGCCCGAAACGTCGATTCTCCTGTTCCCTAGATGCTGCCTGACCTGCTGCGCTTTTCCAGCAACACATTTCCATCCCCAACCTATGAAGGCAAGCATGCCTTATGCCTTCTTGACCAGTTTATCTACTTATGTTGACACTTTAAGGTAACTATAAATATCTACGCTAAGTTGATGCTTTTAAGGATTCTGCCATTTACTAAATACTTCCCCTCCAGCAGTAGACCTTCCAAAATGCAGCATCTTGTATTTGTCCAAATTAAACTCCCTCTGCCATTTCTTAAAAAAAGTCTCTATTCTACCTATATCCGGCTGTATCGTCTGGCAATCCTCATCACTACCTGCAGATCCCCAGTCTTTGTAGCATCTGCAAGCTTACTAATCAGACCACCTACATTCTTCTCCAACCTATTTCTATATATCACAGACAACAGAGTTCCCAAGACTTATTCCTGTAGAACACCACTGGTCATAGATCATCAGTCAGAAAAATACCTTTCCACCACCGCCCTCTATTATCTATGATCAAACCATCTTATCCATCATATCAGCTCACTGCCGATTCCACGTATTTTCACCTTCTGTATCAACCTGCCATGAGGGATTTTGTCAAAGGCTTTGCTAAAGTCCAGGTAGACAACTTGCACCACCCTGTCCACAATTATCTTCTCACTTCCTCAAAAAACTCAGTTTGTGAGACACAACCTCCCCAAAACAAAACCATGCTACCTTTCCTTAATGAGTCCATATTTTTCCAAATGTGAATAAGTCCTGTCTTTAAGAATCTTCGACTGACATAAAGTTCATCAACGTGTAATTTCCCAGATTATTCCTGTTGCCCTTCTTAAATAAAGGAGCAACATTAGCTCCTCTTGGACCTCCCTCATAACTAAAGAGGATACAAAGATTTTGTACAAGCCCTAGAAATTTTCTCCTTTGCCTCTCTCAGTATTCTGGAATAGATATCATCAGATCCTAGGGATTTGTCTACTTTAATGCTTTCCAAAACACACAACACCTGCTCGGCTTTTATATCACTATAGCCTCAACTTTCAACATACCCCTCTCCAGACTCACCATCCACCATGCCCTTCTTGCTGGCACCAATCTACATTCCCTAATTCCTATCATAATTAACCTTCTCCCAGTTTAGCACTTTCACCAAAGGACTCCTCTTATCCTTATCCAGGTGAAATGTAAAACCTACAGAATTATTGGCACTTTTGATAAATGCTTCCTCTCTGAAACTTTGATCTCCTGGAAGGACTGATTCCCTCATATATGTCTAGTATGGACTCTTTTCCTAGTTATATTTTTACATATTATTTCAAGAAACCCTCCTGGACGCACTTAACAAATTCCCTGCCATCCAAGCCTCTGGCACTAAGGGAGTCCCAGTAAATATGGGGAAAGTTAAGGGTTGGCACAGTGGCTCACTGGTTAGCGCTACTACCTCACAGTGCCAGGACATGGATTCAATTCCCACCTTGGGTGACTGTCTGTGTGGAGTTTGTATCTTCTCCCTGTGTCTGGGTAGGTTTTCTCCAGGTGCTCTGGCTTCCTCCCACAACTCAAAGATGTGCAGGTCAGGTGGACTGGCTATGCTAATTTGCCCATAGTGATAGGTGCATTAGTCAAGGTGGGTTACTCTTTGGAGGGTCGGTGTGGACTTGTTGAGCTGAAGGGCCTGTTTCCATACTAATAAGTTAAAATCATCCACCCCAACAGTCCTGTTGTTTTCAATTGTTCCATAATCTATTCACATACCTGTCCTGCTATCTCCTGTTGACTGTTGGGAGGCCTGCAGTACAGCACCATCAAACGATTGCACCCATCCTATTCCTGAGCTCTATCTATTTAGTCATGCTGGATGAGCCCTCAATGGTGTTCACCCCCAGTACAGATTGCACGGTAGGGAAAAATATTGGTCAGGAAACTGTGACAACTTAACATCCTTCTTTAGATGATGTCATGGGATCTTGAATATCCACCTGAAAACTAGAATCATTGCCCATGGGGTCAGTTTAATATCATACTTGAGTCAGCTGTTCTAATATTGCAGAACACCTTCTGTAAAGCAGTAGAATATCAACCTAGGTCACTTAACTCAACTACTTATTAATCTTGTGCCACAACATCTGCAGAATTGCTCAGGATTCACAGGACGTAGGCATTACTGACATTTATTTTGCTCATCCTTTATTATTCTTGAGAACTTAGAAACAGCTCAGGAAGTGAAGAGTGCTATTCAGGAGTCTGGGTAAAGCTTTGGCAATTTGACCTAGCAACGACGAAGGAACGGTCACTCACATCTTCGACTCAGGTTGCAGAGAGTTAGAGGTGGTGGTGCCTGCTGAGTACTGCAATTAGCTGTAGTATTACCATTGGATTAGTGAGGGGATAATGAGCTAAGGTCTGTTGATTCAGATAGTATATTTCCAATGTAAAATTGGCCACTTTGGTCTATCTGTGTATGCACAGTTGCACCTGTGATGTCACACCATCATCATGTTAAATTTTAAACAACTTATAAGATCCTGGAAAACACAATAGCAACTATAAATTTCTATGCACATTACAAATTTAATCCCTCTGTAATTTTCGTTGCAATTTGATCTTCTGGTGACTGTCAAAAAGCCTGGTCTCTATATAAGTGCAGTGTGATATTGTTAACAAATGGGATAACTTTAACTTCTTTGTAAATTTCTTTGCTATGAGAGCTCCTGGTTTCATGAAAAGAAGGATGTTAAATCATCAGATAATGTCACACTGAACCTGACCTTTCTGAGGTAGTTAAAAATCACACAACACCAGGTTATAGTCCAACAGGTTTATTTGGAAGCACTAGCCTCCGGAGTGCTGCTCCTTCATCAAGTCACAACCACCTGATGAAGGAGCAGCACTCCGAAAGCCAGTGCATCCAAATAAACCGGTTAGACTATAACCTGGTGTTGAATGATTTTTAACATTGTCCACCCCAGTCCAACACCGGCACCTTCAAATCATGACTACCTTCTAAGATAGGGTCACTAGACCCTGCGTGCAATTCTGGTCTCCTTCCTATTGGAAAGATGTTGTGAAACTTGAAAGGGTTCAGAAAAGATTTACAAGGATGTTGCCAAGGCTGGAGGATTTGAGCTACAGGAAGAGGCTGAACAGGCTGAGGCTGTTTTCCCTTGAGCATCGGAGACTGAGAGGTGACCTTATAGAGGTTTACAAAATTATGAGGGGCATGGATAGGCTAAATAGGCACAGTCTTTTCCCTAGGGGTCAGGGAGTCCAGAACTAGAGGGAATAGGTTTAGGGTGAGAGGGGAAAAATATAAAAGAGACCTAAGGGGCAGAGAGTGGTACGGGTATGGAATGAGCTGCCAGAGGATGTGGTGGAGGTTGGTACAATTGCAACATTTAAGAGGCATTTGGATGGGTATATGAATAGGAAGGGTTTGGAAAGATATGGGCCGGGTACTGGCAGGTGGGACTGGATTGGGTTGGAATATCTGGTCGGCATGGACGGGTTGGACCAAAGGGTCTGTTTCCATGATGTACATCTCTATGACTGTATGACCCAAAACATTAACTTTGATTTCTTTCCACAGAAATTTCTCTGATTTTGTTTCTGATTTCCAGCATCTACAGTTCTTTCAATTTTTACAAAGAAATTATGATTTTTGCTGTGTTTTCCTGGATCTTACAACTGCTTTAAAATTTAACATAAGGAATTGTTGAAGTATGGTAACTTGTTTCTTACTTGGAAATTTCATACAGCAGGCACAGTCATTTTGCTCACTCAGTCAGTTACAGCATTCTGTGTTTTCACATTTGACAGACTGCAATGATCCACCTAATGGTGTGCGCCACCCACAGACAGAGCACTTCTGATCCCCAGTGCCATAGTTAGTAAAAATATGTACTTGTTCAATGACAGAAAGATTGGACAAGGCCAGCATGAGCACAAAGCACTGAGTAGACTGCTTATGAAAAACATTTGATGATTAAATTTGGTGATTCATAGAATATGGGTGTCACTGGCAAGGCCAGTGAATCAGGGATTTATTGCAAATGCCTGATTGTCCTGGAAGAGGGAGGTGAGTTGTGTTGTTGAACTGCCACAGGCCATTCAGTCCTTATTTTTATTGCAGTGTTGGGAATGGTTTCAAACATTTACTTCATGATGTTTCTTACTGGAAGGGACCAGCAACTGAACCAGTTCACAAAGCAAAATTGACAGGGTGATAAGTGTGGTAAGAAGTAAGGTGTCTTCACCATTCTCCCTGCTTAATGTATAGCAGTAGAAATGTGGATCCACAACTACGATAATTGAATTCACATTATTTATCAAAGTAGGACTTCAGAACATCGTTTACACACACCTGCTGGCTGTACTGGTGTGGCAAAGACGTCAAGGCAAGGGTAGGATGGCTGGAAGACTGCTCATGGTTAAAAATGAATGGTCAAACAGCACACGAGCTGGTACGCGCCCAGTGACGGAGCATTACTCTGCAATAGCTTGTTTGTTAATCCGAGCTGGTGCAAAGTTCAACCTTACATTGTTGTCAAGCCAAACCAAAATCTTCCGATCACAATTTATTTTACAACTAGATAAAGATTTTAAAACTTGTTTTTTAACAGTATTAGGACCAACCGCTAACAAATGAAATGGAGTGTGTGTAATTAACTCGTGGAGACTGATGACAGCGGCTTTCAGTTCCCCTTTGTTACTCCCTCAGTTCTCAGAATTGTTAGGGGTACACAAGGCGCCATTCGGCCCATCTTGTCCGAACTCCGGATGATTAAATGGTCGTTTCCTTTCTGGTTGGAGGGCGTCTGCTGCAATCCACATGAAATAGTTTGAACACTGCGTGCCCTCCTCACAGCTCACTTTCCCAGGTGATGCAGACTTGGAGCGCCTCTGGAAATTGACGAAATGGTTCAGCAATTGAGAACAGGGAAATGTTCGGGGTTAGGAGCTCTTCGCAATAGGCCATTACGTAAGAGCAGAGCTGCCACTCAGTTTGTAGGAGAAAAGCCAATGAGAGTGGAAGGAAAAGGAACAGCGAGAGAGAAAAAAGGCGCCGTTGCACTGTTCAGATTACGGTAAGGGGGTGGTCTCTATACATTATTCACCTGTAGGTTTGTTCTAGTGTTTCTGGTCGGGAGGTGGTGTCACAGAGAAGCACAGACACACCAAGGTCAGCTCACATACTAAGCTGTGTGATAGTTTCATTTGCAGCAATCGGCTCCCTGGCAGTTATTGTGCCTTAATACGGAATGAATTAATTCACAACCTTTTGCCAGGGCAATGTCTGAAAGTAGAAAGGCCGCTGCACTCTCCTGTTTTGATGTCAACTTTGTCTTTAACCCGGTGGAATCGTGTCCTCAACCGAGTCAAACCACATCGAGCTGTCCACTGACCGTGAACTCCGACACATATAAAGTCATTTATTCCCTTTAGGCTTTTTGGTGCAAGTTTACTCAACTCACCAGATCAATGCTGCGTGGAGTCAGTCTGAAAGGCTGCAATTAATTTGTGGATCGATTGGGCATTAGGAAAGCATTCCACTTTGTACAATTAATGCGAGGATGGAGGAGTGTGTTCTGCCCGAATTGAAGGAGATAGAGAGCAAGATGGGACGGAAGATTCCCGAGAGCCTGCTGCGGTCACTGCGGGAGAAGCAGCAGGGCCCGTACAAGGAAGAGAAAGTCGCTCTTTCTAACACGGGGACACTAAGTAACTGCAGCGCGCTGGAGAGACTGGAGACTAAGATTCAGATATTGAAGAGAGACATGGTAAGTGTTGGAGCACGCGTTAGCTTACTGACCATGTACAGTGACCGCGGCTTGCAGGACACTGGATGTCAACTAATGCACTGAAAACATTAAAAACGAAGTGCCCAGGAGAACTTCGAATATTTTTTTTCTCTCCCCTGCTCAGTACAATATGAGCGCAGTGTGTGCAGACGATATTGTATTTTCTGCCAAAACGCGGAAGCGAAATGTCAGCAGCGTAAATCTATGTGGAAGCGGCAACACTTTCTCTGTAGATCACGATGAAGAGAATAATTTATTATTTTGTATTGAATCAATTTTTGGAACTTTTTTTGGATGGGTGGTACATAATTTCATTTCTAGGTGCTAGATGGGGAGATACTGGTCTGGTGGTAACATCACCGGACTGATAATCCAAGGGTGTTTATTTCAGATTTCCAGCATCCGCAGCATTTTGCCTTTCTTACTCTAATCTAGAGTTTCAGGGTTCAGATCTCAGTGTTGTAATGTTTTATTATGAAAAGACATTATCATTTTCTCTGGGCAATAGAAGCCCAGGTAGTAGTACAACAGTGTGGACCCAAATCCCAGATAGCAGCTGACCGAAATTAAATTGCATTTATAAATCTGGAATATAACACTAGTCTCAGAAATGGTGACCATGAAACTGTCATCAGTTGTTTTAAAAACTGGTCCGATTACAGAAATAACCTGTACTTATAAGCCTGGCCTACATGTGATTCCAGATCCACAGCAATATGTGTGAGAGAATCTTAACTGCCCCTCTGAAATGACCATAGCAAACCATTCAGTTAAAGGCAATTAGGAATGGGCAACATGTTGGCTTGACCAGCAATGGACATGACAAAGACTTGATAACAATTTCTATCTGAAGAAGGGTCACTGGACCTGAAACTTTCACTCTGTTTTTCTCTCCATGGATGCTGCCAGATCTGCTGAGTCTCTCCAGCAATTTCTGTTCTTGTTTCAGATTTACAGCATCCACATTCTTCTTTTCATTCAGTCAGGAACTATCTTCTGTTTTTTTCTCAAAATTTAATTATCTGGATTTTTAAAGTATGAATAGCCCTCTTATTTAATAAAGTGCAAAAGGCTTCTTAGCCATTTTGATTTTTAAAATAACCCATTTTTTGAAATATACATGTTTGCATAAAAAGCATTAAATTAAGGGAAATTTGATGAGTAACATGAAATACTTTAACGTTTGGATAATCAAAGTTTGTGTCAAAGTTCAAACACCTTAACAGCACTGGATGCAGAGTGAAGCTCCTAGTAATTTATTTAAACAATGGGGCAGCATGGTAGCTCAGTGGTTAGCACTGCTGCCTCACAGCACCAAGGACCTGGGTTTGACCTAAGGCTGTATGGAGTTTGCATATTCTCCCCATCTCTGCATGGATTTCCTCCAGGTGCTCCGGTTTCCTCCCACAATCCAAAGATGTGCAGGTCAGGTGAATTGGCTGTGCTAAATTGCGCTTAGTGTTAGGTGCATTAGTCAGGAGTAAATATAGGGGAATGGGTCAGGGAGGGTTACTCTGAGGAGGATCAGTGTGGATTTGTTTTGGCTGAAGGGCCTGTTTCCATACTGTAGGGAATCTAGTCTAATCAACGTGACCGCACCTACCCCCCAGTAGAAGTATCTTTGTGAAAATCTTAAATCCATACTCACAAAATTATCTAAACTCTAACCTCAATCTGGGTGAATCTGATCGGAGATCCTAAAAATGGAAGTAGAAAAACAACTTGCATTTATATAGCAGCTTTAATGCAAGAAAGTGTCATAAGGTGCTTCGTGAGAGTATTTTGAAGCCAAAACATGACACCTAACCACATAAAGTGCTATGAGGACAATTGTCAAAAAAAAATTGAAGGGAGAAAAGGAGAAGCAATGTCAGAGGTTTAGGGAAGAAATTCCAGAGCTTAGGGGCCTCACTAGTACATGGTATGGCCATACACAAAATTGCAATTAAAATCAGAAATGCTCAGGAAGCCAGGCTTAAATAAATGCAGATATGGATGATTCCAGCTCCAACAACACTCAAGGATCATGATGCCAGTTAGGACAAAGTAGCCCACTGAATTTGAACTTAATCTGCCACCTCCACCATTCCTTCACAATGGATGCATAGAGGCAGCAGTGTGTATCATCTCAAAATGCACTGGAGTAACTCAACAAGACTTCTAGGACAGCACCTTCCAAATGTACAATCTTATCTAGAAAGACAAGGGCTACAGATACATGGAAATCCCACTGCCTGCAAACTGTACTCTAAGCCACACATCATCCTCACTGGAAAACATTTTACTGTTACTTTATTGTTTCTGGGTGAAAATCCTGGAACTCTCTTCCTGATAGCTCCCTGAGTCCGCCTACACGACACAAATTTCAGAGATTTGAGAAGCCAGTTCACCACCACCTGCAGTGTAATTAAGGATGGGCAATTAATGTGGTCTATGCCACATAACATGAACAAATAAGAAAAAAAAAGTCAGAATCAGCCAAGGAACCAAAAACAATTGCTTCGGGTCTGGAAATCTCTACTCAGCCAGTACTAGATGCTGGACAAGGAGGCTGGACAATTTAGAGATTGGAGGGGTCATGAGAAGTCACAGAGAGATAGAGCTGGTTGTCTTGAGCTTGCATTGACAGGGTAAATAGAAAACAGATGTTCCCCTTAGTTGAAAGGTCAATTACAAAGGGCATAATTTTAAAGTGAAAGGCAGAAGTTTGAGAGGGGATTTGAGGAAACCTTTTTCAACAAGAGCATGGTGGGGGTCTGAATGTGGTAACTGGGAAGGTAGTTGAGGTGGGCAAACTCGACTGTTAAGTGCATTTGGATAAGCACTTGAAGTGTCACAACATTCAAGGCTATTGGCAAAGTGCAGGAAAGTAGGACTAATGCTGGTAGTGGTATATTTTTGGTAATACAAACTCAATGGGCCAAAGGGCATCTTCTGTACTATACGATTCTATGAATGTGGCAGTAAAGGCTGTGTTTATGAATGAAGTTGCTGAGGGGCAGCATGTAGATTAAAAATATCAGAGGCCCACAGATGAGCATCAGACAGAGCAATGAGGATTCTAACTATGATTAACTAGATGAGAATAGGACCAAGTGAGTGCAATTCTATACACAAGCAAGCAAAAACCTATATTGTGTCTTTCCGGTCTGGACCTCTTGAAAGTGCATCACAATCAATAATTTAATTTTGTGTAGAAGGCATTGTTTTTGTGGTCAGGTACTTGTATCGTAAGTATGTGAACTCCATTTCATCAACTTCTTATATTTTCTAGCACCTACACCTACAGCACATTGTAGGTGTGCTGAATCTTTGCATCAAGCAAAGGCAGATTCAAAATTCAAAATTTTGGAGTTACGTTGTAACCATGTGAACTCACACAACCAGTGTCGGACTTTCATCAAGGCATTCACATTTACATCATCTGGGCCATCATGTAACTCCAAAACGTTAGTAGCACTTTTGAATTGGCACTCATTTGAATCTGCCTTTGCTTGATGCAAAGGATCAGCATACCTACAGTCAAATGGCATATACTAGAAAATAGAAGATGTTGGTGAAATGGAGTTCACATGCTTACAATACAAGAATCTGACTACAAAAACAGTGTCTGCTAAACAAAATTAAATTATTGGTTGTGATGCACTTTCAAGAGGTCCCAAGGCCATAAGTGGAAAGACACTATGTAGGTTTTTGCTTGCTTGTGTATAGAATTGCACTCACTTGGTCCCATTATCATGTGGAGAAAGTGAGGTCTGCAGATGCTGGAGATCAGAGCTGAAAATGTGTTGCTGGAAAAGCGCAGCAGGTCAGGCCGCATCCAGGGAACAGGAGAATCGACGTTTCGGGTATAACCCTTCTTCAGGAAGAAGGGCTTATGCCGGAAAGGTCGATTCTCCTGTTCCCTGGATGCTGCCTGACCTGCTGCGCTTTTCCAGCAACACATTTTCAGCCCATTCTCATGTGGACAAAGTAAATCAGGAGAAACTGATCCAATTGGTAGAACAGTTGCAAACAAGAAAGCACTGACTTAGGACAATAGGGCAAAAGAACTAGAGGGAGCATGAAGAGAAACAAGGTCAGGATTTGAATGTGCTTCCCTCAATCAGCTTTCAAAATGCAATTGAGTAACTCAGGGGAAAAGACAGTGAGTGGAACTAGATGAGTGGCTCTTAGAGGGAGGCTGGCATAAAAATAATAGAATGAATGGCCTTCTCCTATGCTGTATTCACGCAAGGGAGAGGCTTGAAGTTAAGCAGAGTGAGACAGTAAAGATTAGTCTAGCTTTTGGGTCAAAACTTACAACTTGAACAAATTTCAGTGTGTAGAAGCGATATTCTGCTGTAAAAGGTAACTCAGGGGTGTGGGGCATGTGGTATGTCCTGCATGTAAATCATTTCAGCTGAAACTATTTTAGCCGGTGGCATATGATCCTGAGTATCATTACCATTCACAACTTATACGCCAGACACAGCTCTCTTCCTGCAGTCCAAAAGTGGTTTATTGTACTGCACTCGTCTCTCCCCTCTTCAGCCCCACTCTTGCTGGATTCATTCAACCATACAAATTGACAGAAGGTTTTATGAGTTAACTGGAATAAAATATGGATGTTTAAGCATTTTGACACCAGGGAGTTTGAATAGATTCAGTTACCATCCTGTTAAATGTAAACAGAGCACAAAATACTAATTGAACAATCAGTTGGAGAATTCATGGAAATTGTCTATCTTGGGGCACCAAAAAAGAAGCTGATTTCGATGGAGAATGTGAATATTTAGCTACATCTGACTGATATAATTTTGGGGTTCTTGATGTTTTCTTAAGCATATTTTGTTATTATTTTAACAATTGTTACATTTTAAGAGCTGGGTGTGCTATTAAGCCATGGTTCAGGATGAAAACAGTATGTGCTGTACAGCAAAACCAAGCTTGAACCAGGCTGTATGCATAGTTATCTTCAAAAAGTAGATATGCACTTCAGTGTCTATTATCCTGGGTCAGCCGTGCTTAAGTTAGTTGTAATTCAGTGAAGGATGAGGTAGTTAAGAGTGATGGTTTCACAATGAAGAGGGAGCAGACAATCACTGTCGGGAAGGTAAAAACTCTGTGGGGGTCTTAAATGGTCAGTGTAGGAGTGGTGAATGGTGTGTGAGGGTAGAGAGTCACTGTGAGGGGACTTGAATGGTCACTGGAGAGTATGGATGATGACTGTGAGGGGGATGGGATAGTCCCGGAGGGATACTGGGTAGTTGCTGTAAGGAGAGTAAATGATCAATGTGAGAGCTTTGATCAGTCACTGTGAGGGAAATGGATGGTCACTATAAGGGTTGAGTGAATGATCATTGTGGGAGTTCTGGACGGTCACTGTGAGGGGGTTGGATGATCTCTGTAAATGGGTGGACGGTCTCTGTGAAGGGTTCGACAGTCTCTGTAAAGAGACTGGATTGTCACTGTGTGGGTAGCATGAGGAATAGAAGGTCACCGTGAGGTAGGTGCATGGTCATTACGAAGAGGATAGTCACTTTAGGGTGAGGATTGTCTCTGGATCTGACCAAATTCTAATGAGAATGATACTATTTTCCACGCCAACTCTCATTTCGCTAATTGCTCATCACCAGTGACATGAGTGGAGCATGCTATGTGAGACTAATTGTCGTCTCCTTGACAATGGCCGTGAACCTCTGGGACCAAGCAGCAATTTCCCAAGTTAGACTAGGACCGGGCTCACTGGGAAGCAATATTCTGTGCCCTGACCTTAGGGAACATAATTTGGTTTCCTTGATTCAAATTGTCTGCATGGCAGAAACAAAGCCACAGTTTAAAATATGGCATGAATCATTTCTTGTTAGAATTATAGAATCCCTAGAGTGTGGAGACAAGCCGTTTGTCCCAACAAGTCCACACTGACCCTCCAAAGAGTAACCCACCCTACCTTTTTGCTCGACCTTTCCCCTGACTAATGCACCTAACCAACATATCTCTGAACACTATGGGCAATTTAGCATTGCCAATTCACCTAACCTGCACATCTTTGTCTGGACTTGTCACTGTGTGGGTAGCATGATGAATAGATGGTCACTGTGAGGACTGTGGACTGTGGGAGGAAACTGGAGCACACGGAGGAAACCTACACAGATTCCACACAGATGGTTGCCCTAGGCTTTAATCAAACCTTGGACCCTGGCACTGTGAGGCATTAGTGAGGCTAACCACTGAGCCACCAAGCTGCCCATTAGAGAATGATTGCTGTGTATGGATTGCTAGAGAATAGCGACATGATTCTGGACCTTGGGCAATCCAATCTCAGCTCTATGTAAACAATAAGACAGTCTACATCATGGCTGGTAGTATTCCATTGAATCCAGGATATCTGTTACAAATATTATTAGATTAGATTCTCTATGTATAGAAACAGGCCCTTCGGCCTAACAAGTCCACACCGACCCTCCGAAGGGTAACCCACCCAAACCCATTCCCTTATCCTATCCTATATTTGCCCCTAACTAATGTACCGAACTATGGGCAATTTAGCATGGCCAATTCACCTGACCCACACATCTTTGGATTGTGGGAGAACGTGCAGACTCCACACAGACTGTCGCCCGAGGCAGGAATCGAACCTGGGTCCCTGGTGCTGTGAGGCAGTAGTGCTAACCACTGAGCCACCATGTGGCTGTCTTCTCTCATGACTAGTGTTGCTCATCAAGAAAAACAAGACAAAATATTCTGGATTGGTCTCAGAAATAGTAACAAATTGAAGGCAGTCGAAGACCCCATGCACTTCCCTTGCTCCCCCCCACCAACCTCTGCCACCTCCCTGCAAAGCTTACATTAGATCTGTCAGGACATGACCGACAAAGCCGATTTCAATTTATAGCATTAAGATATTTAAATTCATTCAGGAGATGTGGGCCCCATTATCTGGACTAGCATTTATTGCTCAGTGAGGCATGAAAGAATTCATACTATCAAATTTATTCAACTAATATTCACTTTTAAGTAGAACTCAATAAATACTATTGCAACTGTCTTCAGGAGCCAATAGGGTTTTTATTCAAATAAACGATTCAGCGGAGACTCAAGTTATAAGCTGGTCCACGAACGTTGGCTAATATCCTGTTTACAAATACTGACATTAAGAACAAGACATGCTTTAAAGATGTAAAGCTAGGTTAGACTAAGAATCCCTTTCAAGAAATTTGTATGATGGCTCTGTTGGACAAACTAGTTTCTATTTAGTTCTAACTATATGTCAAATTGGCCAACTCTCCTCAGAGCAGAGTTTAAGAACAGACGAGTAGTGTTCACCAAAAAATAAAATGTTAGGACAAATTTCAGTTCTTATTTGAAGCAGTCTTAATGTGCAAAAAAACTGAATGTTTCTAATTTACAACTGAATCACAACCATTAAACCACCAATGAATGATAATCATAATTGACAAATTTTGGGTAACTTATTGCCTTTATTTTATTTGACTTAGATCATAGAACCCCCTACAATGTGGAAGCAAGCCATTCAGCCCATGAGTTCATACTGACTGTCTGAACAGGATCCCACCCAAACCCATCCCTCTGTCTAATCCCTGTAACCCTGCATGTCCCATGGCTAACCCACCTAGCCTGCACATCCCTGGATGCCATGGGCAATTTAGCATGTCCAAACCAGCTAACCTGCACATATTTGGATGCAGGACTGGCTTGACAGCAGGAGACAGAGGATAGTGGTGGAGGGTTGTTTTTCAGTCTGGAGGCCTGTGACCAGCAATGCGCCTTAAGGATCTATGCTGGGTCCATTGCTTTTTGTCATTTATATAAATGATTTGAATGTGAACAGAGGAGGTATGGTTAGTAAGTTTGCAGGTGACCCCAAAATTGGTGGTGTAGCGGACAGCGAAGAAGGTTACCTCAGAGTTCAACGGGACCTTGATCAGATGGGTTAATGGGCAAATGGAGTTTCATTTAAATAAATGTGAGGTGCTGCATTTTTGAAAAGCAAGTCAGGGGAGGGCTTATACACTTAATGGTAAAGTTCTGGGGAGTATTGCTGAAAAAAGACTTTGGAGTGCAGGTTCATAGTTTCTTGAAAGTGGAGTCCCAGGTACATTGGATAGTGGAAGAGAAGGCGTTTCGTATACTTTCCTTTATTGGTCAGTGGGTTGAGTATAGGAGTTGGGAAGTCATGTTGCAGCTATACAGGACATTGGTTAGGCCACTTTTGGAATATTGTGTGTAATCTTGGTCTCTTGAAAGGGTTCAGAAAAGATTTTCAAGGGTGTTGCCAGGGTTGGAGGATTTGAGCTATAGGGAGAGGCTGATTAGATTAGATAACTTACAGTGTGGAAACAGGCCCTTCGGCCCAACAAGTCCACACCGCCCCGCCGAAGCGCAACCCACCCATACCCCTACATTTACCCCTTACCTAACACTAGGGGCAATTTAGCATGGCCAATTCACCTGACCTGCACATCTTTGGACTGTGGGAGGAAACCGGAGCATCCGGAGGAAACCCACGCAGACACGGGGAGAACGTGCAAACTCCACACAGTCAGTCGCATGAGGCAGGAATTGAACACCAGTCTCTGGCGCTGTGAGGCAGCAGTGCTAACCACTGTGCCACCGTGCCGCCCACTACCACCGTGCCACCCAGATGGGGGCTGTCTCCCTAGAGCATTGGAGGATGAGGGGTGATGTTATAGAGGTTTATAAAATCATGAGGGGCATGGTTCGGGTGAATAGTCAAGGTTTTTTCCCTAGGGTTGGGCAGTCCAGAACAAAAGGGCATAGGTTTAAGGTGAGAAGGGAAAGATTTAAAAGGAGCCTGCGGGGCAACCTTTGCACTCCAGCAGGTAGTACATATATGTAATGAGCTGTCAGACAAAGTGGTGGAGGCTAGTACAATTATAATATTTAAAAGGCATCTGGGTGGGTATATGAATAGGAAGGGATTAGAGGGATATAGGTCAAATGTTGGCAAATAGAGCTCGATTAATTTAGGATACCTGGACGGCATGAATGAGTTGGACTGACGGGCCTGTTTCCATGATGTACAGCTCTACGACTGTATTTGGACTGTGGGAGGAAACCAGAGCATCCAGAGGAAACACATATAGACATGGAGAATGTGCGAACTTCACACACACAGTGATCTAAGGGTGGAATCAAACCCGGGTCCTTGAAGCTGGAAGGCAGCAGTGCTAGCCACTGAGTCACAATGCTGCTCTCCCTTGACTTCTTGCTCTGAGTTTTAGCAGCAATCAGCATAATGGCATTATTTACTAAATACTGAAAGATTAATTGAGAAGCACTTCTATTTACTTAGTAACATTCACTACCGCCAGATATCTCTAAGAACTTTCCAGCCAATACTGTACTTTTTGAAATGTAGTCACTGTTGTGCCCAGCAAGCTCCTGCAAGCATCAATATCATATGACAACTTAATTTTCTTTTGTGTGCAGTTCACTGAAGAATAAATATTGGCTAAGACATGGGAGTGAAATCCCCATCTTTACTTTGAAATAGTGCCGTGGAATATTTTGCATCCATCTGAACAGATACATAAGGTCTTGGTTTAATATTTCATCTGATAGATGGTATCTTTAGCGGGGGTGTGCTCCCCCAGTGCTGTGATTGAGTGTCCACCTTTGATTTTTTTTTGTCACACTTAAGCTGTAGAGTGGGACTTGAGCTGTAACCTTTGTGTTTCAGGAGCAAGTGTGGCAGCGCTGACATTTAGGTGAATGAAAACTTTCCACGGAAAGTGTGTTAATGATTTCTCACACCAACTGAGACTTTTATAGATGATACCATGCTGCTATACAGGAATGCTGATCCTGCTGAAACCCCACAACCTCCATTGCCATTTAATTTAAATTGATGAAACAACACCAGTTGTATTGAAGCTTAATAGTTCCCTATTTAAGATCACAGAGATGAGCACAGGTAGCATGGAATATTGATAATTTGTACAATTGTTCACAGCTTCTTGACTATTTTAGCACAGTGAGTCCCTGTTTAACATTACCTTGCTTTATGGTGTTTTTGGTTTAATATCAGTCAGTTACTGCAGCCTCCAGTCTAGTTTAATATCTCTGATTTCATTTTAAGGTAATTTCCCATTGGTAGTTACACGTGAACTGATCTGCGCCATTTTGGAATTTCCTCCCTTACTACCTGACTGTCCAACTTGAAGCCTTACTGGTTTCATAACCTGCACACTTACCTGCAGCCTCTCCTTGGCTTACCATCTCGCTGATCCTTTTGCTTAGTTTATTGTCCTCAGTTTTGCTCACAACTTCCACACTTGAGTCCTCAATGTGAATGGAGGCAGGAGAAGCAACTTCTGCAGCATGTGAGCAATGAATACAGTAAACTAAATCAAATGAAGCCCAAATAAATCAATGTTTCAGCTAGGAGAATTTGTGATCTTGTAAGGTGAGAGACAGTGAAAAGGCAGTGTTACATCTCCTCTGCTTGTACCAAAAGATGCCTTGAGAAAGAGATTAGGTTTAGAGGTGATGGAGGATTGGATGAGGGTGTTGCATAGGGAGTGGTCCCTCGGAAACTTGACAAGGGGATGGGATGATGCGTTTGGCGCATTTTGCAAGAAATGATAGAAAATGATCCATTGAGTATGGAGACTGGGGAGGTGTGAGGACATTGGGAGGAAGGGAAAGGCATGAGAACGGGGTGCAAGAAATCAGTTGGATATGGGTGAAAATCCTGTCCTTGGATAGAATTCATGATTGAGGAAAAGGAAAACTTACCACAAGAATTTGTGTGGAAGGTTGTATCATCAAAGCACATGTGACAGAGAATGAATGGAATCCTTACAGCATGCAGTCAGTAGGGTGTATAATGAATATTTGTGGCTAGCTGATCCTCAGAGTCAGAGAATTCAACTGCATCATTTTATTTACCCAACCTTTATATAACATTTGGGCTTGAATTTTCCCAGAGTTTTGGAGAAGGATTGAGAGGTGAGAGGGGTGGTCACATGGCATCACAATAGCACCCAATCTGTCCCTGCCACCAGGGTTTATCACAATGGGGGCAATGGTAAAGCACCAGCTGGGCTCCCCACCAACCAAAGGTGGGAGGCCATTTAGTCCAATTAATAAACCAATTGATAGCTGTGTTAACCCCAGATACATTCACATAGCCCCCCGGAGTAAATCTTCTTTTGTGTCACTCCTCAGCCCATGGACAGGCGTGTTGGTGGATATGGTTGCCACAGATACAGCAGTAGAAGAGCTAGACAAGGAAACATCTTACTTACTTGTGAGGGAAGTGCAAGATGTCAACACCCTTTCCTTTAGTTTCCAGCTTCAGCTGCCTTCTCTATTGGTGACACTGCTAAGCCACCTGAGCTCTGATTAGACCGTCTGCTCAGAAAGGCAGGTCTTTCTTAAGTTTCCTTAGGTTATTCATTCAGGGAATGTGGATATTGCTGGGTGGGCTGGCGCCCCTAATTGCCTTTAAAGTGATGGCCTGCTTGGCCATTACAGAGGATAGTTAAGAGTCACATGTAGGCTACAGTGGGGAAGCACAGCAGAATTCCTTCAAACATAAACAAAAATTGCTGGTGAAACTCAGCAGGATCTGTGAGGAGAAGGTAGAGTTAACATTTTGAGTCAGGTAACTCTTTGTCAGCAGTTTTCCTTACCTTTAGTGTACCAAATGGGTTTTTAACAGCAATCATTGATGGTTATCTGATTGACATTGGCCGCCTTTTATTTAAATTTCAGATTTCACTATCTTCTGTAATAGGATTTAATTCCAGAATGTTCTGAGATTCTAGATTGCTAATACTGTGATATCATCATTATGCCCCCTTCCACTCCATAGATTCTACAGTACTGGGACACACAGTTGGGGGCTTGCAAAAACAGATTTGGAACTGGTGGCAGGACCACAAGACAGCCATTGAAATTCTGGCCAGGGGTATTTAGATTTGAATGCACATAACGGCGTAATATTCCCATGCACATTGATAATACATTCACCTAACGACTACAACTTTCATATTGAAATTGTAGACTTGGCACACTTCAACATGTTGTCTGGAATTGATGGTGCAGTTGATATTCTAATTGCCCAATGCTAAAGTTGCAGGGAAGAGCAGTAGGAAGTTCAGCAAGTCTTCAACCTATGGTATATAGTTTACTGACACTCATTGTCATAGCTCACCTCTGAGGAATGTGAATATGATGCCAGAGCGAAACTATTGCCTGTGCAATCAAACCAGAACAAAGTGTTCATATCCCCAAAGTAGAGAAGGGGGAAGGAAAAGGAAAACAGAGCAAAAATACATTTTTAAAAAAAAAGTCCACTCTTCCCCTGTCGACACAAGATAACCATGCAGCAGTCCATCAAATTTACACTGCTGTGTAATGGCTGGCAGCCAGTGTAGATTGAATCTCTCTAAACATTGCACTGTTCATTCTGTCTACTCCTAATAAAAAAAAACTTGCTGACACTCAATAACAGAGTAATAAGCATCACATGGCACCACCTGTAATTTTCTGCACTAAGCATTAATCTTCATTTAGAAGAGCCAAAGAATCTAAGACTTTACTAACATATAATTACATCGTAGTTCGTACTGTTAAATACCACACAAAGGAAAATATTGCATGTGTTATAATGTGAAGAACTGCCTCAAGAAAGACAAAAGCATAAATAACTTTAACAAAGAGCTAAGAGGACAATAAGGGGCCACGTAATATCTTGGCAAATGGGATCATGGAAAATCCCAAGGTCTTTTATATGTATATAAGAAGCAAGAGGGTAGCTCCAGAAAGGATAGGTCCATTTGAGGACAAAGGAAGGAATTTATGTGCAGAGCCAAACACTTGAAATATTTTTGTTGCAAACATTGGGTAGTTCAGGCAGTGAATGTTATGAGCTGGTAAAGCTGTGTGACATCAAGTTGGCACCATTTCGCTGCTTCTGACACTCCCACAAGGTGCCCATACAAGTGCCCTTACCAAAGTTATGTACCAAATAGACTTTAGATTAGATTAGATTACTTTACAATGTGGAAACAGGCCCTTCGGCCCAACAAGTCCACACTGACCCGCCGAAGCGCAACCCACCCATACCCCTACATGTACCCCTTACCTAACACTACGGACAATTTAGCATGGCCAATTCACCTGGCCTGCACATCTTTGCACTGTGGGAGGAAACCGGAGCACCCGGAGGAAATCCACGCAGACACGGGGAGAATGTGCAAACTCCACACAGTCAGTCGCCTGAGGCGGGAAATGAACCCGGGTCTCTGGCGCTGTGAGGCAGCAGTGCTAACCACTGTGCCACCATGCCGCCCAGTTATCTTCAGTTATGTCATTGATCTAGATTTTAGGCATTGAAGTCTACCCACTCTGATCATTGTTGGCAAAGGGATAACTTCACTGGCTGAGGATCCAATGTTTCTTGGCTTTGGAGTTGGTGGAAAGCATCATAATATTGCCCAATTCTCTGCCATGCATCTGCACCTAAAGTTGAACTGGCTGTCATTTACTGCTGTAAACTCTCAGAGCCTTGGCGAAAACCGGCACACTGCAAAATAGCCAGTGATTATGTGTGTGTGGTTGTTTTTTAATGCTTTTGATAGGTGTTATCTCACTCACCCAATAAAAATATTTACAATCATTCGGGCATAGTAGACTATGTACCAGGTGCAGTAAATGGGATTATTGTACTTTCGTGTTTGTTGGTCAGCATGGTAGGCCAAAGAGCCTGTTTCTATGCTCTATGACTCTATGAATCTAAGTAGGTGAGGTCCTTCACAAATACTTTACATCGGTATTCATAAAGGAGGAGGACATGGTAGATGGTGAGTCTAGAGAAGGGTACATTGATATTCTAGGGCATGTCAGTATAAAAAGGAGAAGGTATTGGGGGTTCTGAAAAGCATTAAGGTAGAGAAATCGCCAGGGTCTGATGGGATCTATTCCAAAGTACAGAAGGAGGCAAGGGAGGAAATTGCTGGAGCCTTCTATGAAATCTTTGTATTCAGTTCAGTTTCAGGAGAGGTTCCAGAGGACTGCAGAATAGCTAATGTTGTTCCTTTGTTCAAGAAGGGGTGCATATTCTCAGGCATGTCAGCATAAAGATTGGAACTGGTGGCAGGACCACAAGGCAGCCATTGAAATTCTGGCCAGGGGTATTTAGATTTGAATGCACATAACGGCGTAATATTCCCATGCACATTGGTAATACATTCACCTAACGACTACAACTTTCATATTGAAATTGTAGACTTGGCACACTTCATGGTAGCTCAGTGGTTAACACTACACTCTCACAGTGCCAGGGAACCAGATTTGATTCTCGCCTCGGACAACTGTCTGTGTGGAGTTTGCACGTTCTCCCCATGTCTGTGTGGGTTTCCTCTGGGTGCTCCCACAATCCAAAGATGTGCCAGTCAGGTGGATTAGCCATTAGACACTATTGCCCATAGTGTCAGGTGCATTAGTCAGAGGGAAATGGGTCTGGGTAGGTTACTCTTCAGAGGGTCGGTGTGGACTGGTGGGGCCAATAGGTCGTTTCCACACTGTAAGGAATCTAATCTAAAAGGCAATAGGAATAACTCAGAAAATTACACGCTGGTGAGCCTTATGTCAGTGGTAGGGATGTTACTGAAGAGGATTCTTAGAGACAGGATTTGCTCACGTTTGGATATGGATTGATTAGCGATAGGCAACATGGCTTTGTGCAGGGAAGACCATATCTAACAAATTTGATTGAGTTTTGTGATGAAGTCAGAAAGGTGATTGGGGTCAAGGCTGTGAATGTCATAGTAATCATAGGACCCCTGTAGTATGGAAGTAGGTCATTTCGCCTGTCAGGTCCACACTGTCCCTGAAAAGAGCGTCCCACCAAAATCCACCCTCCACCCAAACCCTGTAATACTGCAGTCTCTGGACATTATGGACAATTTAGCACGGCCAATCCACCTAATCTGTGGGAAGAAACCAGATCACTCATAGAGACATGGGGAGAATGTGTAAACTCCACACAGTCACCTGTTGGCGGAAACAAACCCAGGTCCATAGTGCTGTGAGGCAGCAGTGCTAACCACTGAGCCATCATGTCATCCCTGTTGTCTACATGGACATAGGCAAGGCCTTTGACAAAGTTCCTCATTGTAGGCTGATACAGAAGGTGAAAATGTGTGGGATTCACAGTGAGCTGATAAGATAGATACTGAACTGGCTTGGTCATAGAAGACAGAGAGTAACAGTGGAAGGTGTTTCCTTTGACTAGAGATCTGTGACCAGTGGTGTTCCACAGGTATCAGTACTGGGATCTCTGTTGTTTGTGATTTTATATATATAAATGATTTGGAAGAGAATGTGGGTGGTCTGATTAGTAAGGTTGCAGATGGCAGAAGGATTGGGAGAACTGCGGTGAATGAGGATGATTGTCACAGGATATCGATTGGCTGGAGATTTGGGTGAGAAATGGCAGATGGGATTTATGCTGGAATGTCTAATGCAGGAGGGAAGTATACTGTATTTGGAAGAACCCTTAGAAACATTAACATATAGAGGGATCTTGGTGTACACGTTCATAGTTTAGTTAATCTGGGAACACAAGTGGATAAGGTGGTCAGGAAAGCATATGCCATGCTTGCCTTCATTGGATGGGGTGTGGAGTATAACAATAGGCAAGTCATGATGCAATTGGATAGAACTTTAGTTAGGCTATATTTGGAACATTGTGTAGCGTTCTGATTGTCTCGCTACCAAAAGGGTATAGAGGCTTTGGAGATGGTACAGAAAGGTTTTACTGGGATGTTGCCTGATTTGGAGGGTATTAGCTATGAGGTGAGATTGGACAAACTTGGTTTGTTTTTCACTTGAATGTCGAAGGCTGAGGAGTGACCTGATAGAGGTTTTCAAAGTTATGAGAGGCATGGATAGAATGGATAGTTGGAATCTTTTTCTCAGAGTAGAAATGTCAATTATTTGGAAACGTAGGTTGAAAGCAAAAGCAGAAAGCTTAGACGGTATGCGAGAGGCAAGTTAATTTACAGAGGTTGGCAAGTGCCTGGAATGCATGGCCAGTGGAGGGAGTGGAAGCAGATACAATAGCAATGCTTAAGAGGCATCTTGACAGATACACGAATTGGCAGCGCATGGGGGATACATGTAGAGGCAAAAGATTTTAATTTAGAAAAGCATTTTGTGTTGACGCAGTCATCGTAGGCTAAAGGGCCTATTGTTGAGCTGTTCTTTGTTCTATGTGAATAAAAATAATGCCACTCAGAAAATTTCAATGATTTCTCTTACATTACTGTATAAAACATTTTAACTTAGTTGTATGTGTACCTTGATACCTTAGTACATGGTAAGACATGTCATCAATTATTCAACTGATAATCTAACATATTTAGAGTACAAATGCATAAAAAATGTTAACCTTTCAGGAAGCTCAACACTTAAAGCTTTCATATGTACACATTTATTAGGAACATGAAAAACATAGATTGAGAGAATATTATCAAGCCTATAAACTACACATAATCCTTAAAATCCACCCTAGCATGAACTCTGCCACACCCTTTGAATGGGAGGTTCTGCACAAAACCACACTGATTATATTTGGCAATCAGCTAAAATGCCAGAACATTCATCCATCCTCACTCCCACTGGAACATTGTTATCAATATAATATAAACTTCTATCTTGGATCTGTGCATTTAGACAGTGACCTGCCTTAGCTCTGGTGAAACAAAGATATTTCTTTTTATATTTAGTTCAATATGTTGAGACCAATTATTTGAAGTAATGTTTATTACAGCTAAACCATAATGGTCCATTCTTGTATTGCTTCAGGAGAAATAACTCTGTAATTATATAAAACTTTGCCTGACAGCTGTTGCTTTGGTGTAGAAAGGAATATGGGGAATGAACAAATGAAACCATGATGAATTCCCAGTGCATTTTATATGTAGAACAGCCAAAAAGGTGAGGAACCATTCAGCACAACTTTTAAATACTGTGTTTCAAGCTAGCCTGGACAGGATTGCTGGACGGACATCACATTTCAAATGACTGTACTCCAATGAATCAGGCACCTTCTCTACTTTCAAAGGATGGAGTGACATAACATGTAGAGATAATAATAGTATATTGTCAAGCATCTGTGTATTCAAAATACTTAACTGGCTTATTTACTGATACCTAGGAGCATGTGCAATTGCAGTGAAATCTCTGAAACAACCTGTGATAAAACCTTAACAAACGCTTGAAAGTAGGGGTAAAATCAATAATGGGTAATGAAACAAATGTAAATGAAATAGAATTATTTTAATTATTAAGAATCAATTTACACATTACACATACAGATCTAAAACAAAGTGGAGGTGTACAAAGTTAAAAATCACACAACACCAGGTTATAATCCAACAGGTTTAATTGGAAGCACGCTAGCTTTCGGAGCGACACTCCTTCATCAGGTGACAATCACCTGATGAAGGAGTGTCACTCCGAAAGCTAGTGTGCTTCCAATTAAACCTGTTGGACTATAACCTGGTGTTGTGTGATTTTTAACTTTGTACACCCCAGTCCAACACCGGCATCTCCGAAAGTGGAGGTGAGCATGCACAGTCAGAATTTGTCATCAAATGGTTGGTGTCAGCAGACTCTCTCCATTTAGATTTTAGCCTTGAACATACTGATTAGGACAGGTATGGTTTGCTCCATTACATACACGCCAGTCATGAAACAGCTATCTACTCAAATTTCATTTTCCTGACCTTTACCCATAGCCTTGTATACTATAGCACTTCAAGTGTTCATCTAAATACTACTTAAATATTTTGATGTTTCCTGACTTGAGCACCCTATCAGGGGTGAATTCCAGATACCTCTCATCCTCTGAGTGAAAAATCCTGTCCCTAAATAGTTCTAAATCTCCTATCATTTACCTTAAATCTTTACCCTTGTTATTTACCCCTCTGCAGGGGAAGGTTGCTTCTCATCTATCCTTGCTTATGCCCCTTATAATTTTGTACACCTCAATAGAGCCCCCTCAGCCTTCTCAGCTCGAAGGAACCCAACCTCAGCCTCTCTCGTCTGTCTTCATAGCTGAATTGCTCCAGCCCACTTAACGTCCGACTGAATCTCCTCTGCACCATCTTGTGGTGCAGTAACATCCTTCCTATAGTGTGGCAACTAGCACGTACACAGTACTCCAGCTGTAAGCTAACTAACATTATATTGAGCTCCAACATAACGTATAAAATAAAACAGAGATGTGAATGTTGGAAATTTGAAAGAATAAAAATAAACGCTAGAGGAGCTCAGTAATCAGAGTTAACTTTTCAAGTTCAGTTGTCTTTTGTCAGAACTCAAGATGGATTAGATTCTTATAGTATGGAAACAGGCCTTTCAGCCCAACAAGTCCACACTGACCCTCTGAAGAGTAACCCACCCAGACCCATTCTCCTACCCTATATTTGCCCCTGACTAATGCACCTAACACTACAGGCAATTTAGCATGGCCAATTCACCTGACCTGCACATCTTTGGATTGTGGGAGGAAACCCACACAGAGAGAATGTGCAAACTCCACATGGACAGTGACCCAAGGCAGGAATTGAACCCGGGTCCCTGGCGCTGTGAGGCAGCAGTGCTAACAACTGTGCCACCCAACGGTTGCTGGAATCAAGACATTAGCTATGCTTCTTTCTCCAAAGATGCTACCAGATCGACTGAGTTTTTCTCCAGTAATTTCTGATTTTGTCCCATCATAACTCCGTGCTCTTGTACTCAATGCCTTGTCTAATAAAGGCAAATATTCCATATGTGTTCAAAATCTATGGAAATACACACCATGGTCACTCTGATCCTCTGTACTTCCTAAGATTCTACCATTCAATGTGTACTCACTTGCCTTGTTAGTCCTCCTCAAATACATCACTTTACACTTTTCAGGATTAAATGCCATTTGCCACTAATCAGCCCATCTAACCAGCTAATTTATTTCATCCTGTAGTTTAAGGCTTTCCATATTGCTATTTACCACAGCACTATTTTTTGTATCTTCTGCAAGCTCACTGATTATACCTGCTACATTCATGTCCAGATCATTAATGTGGACAGAAAACAACAAGTGACCACTGAACTTTGTGGCCCATCCTGCTGAATCTCTTCTGCACCCTCTGTGGTGCAATCACATCCTCCTTATAGTGTGGCAACTAGTCACAAAAAAATCCTTTCAATCATTAGCCTTTGCCTTTTGCCACTAAGTTAATTTTGATTTCTATTTGTCAAATTAGATCCCACAGACTCCTACCATCGTGGTCGTTCTCCTATGTAACATCTTGCCAAAAACCTTACTGAAGTCCATGTAGACTACATTGACTACATTGGCTTCATCTACACACCTAGTTACCTCAAAACAAAATTTATGTATGTTCTCTCCCTGACAAAGCCATGCTGACTATCCTTGATTAATTCTTGCCTCTCCAAATGGAGATTAATTCTACCCGTCAGATTTTCCCCAATAGCTTCCCTACCACAGATGTTATCTCACTAACCTGTAGATGCCTAGTTCATCCCTATCAACCTCAGAACATAGAACATTGAACTGTACAGCACAGGAATGGGCCCCTAGGCCCACCATGTTGTGCCGAAACTGATGCCAAATTAAACTAATCCCTTCTGCCTGCCCTTGGTCCATGTCCCGTCATTCATTGCATACTCATATGCTTATCTAAAAGTCCCTTAAATAACCCTATCGTATCTGCCTCCACAACCACCCTTGGTAGCATATTCCAAATCCCTATCACTCTGTGTGTAAAAACGTTGCCCCTCACATCTCCTTTGAACTTTTCCCCTCTTAATACATGTCCCCTAGAATTAGACCTTACAACTCTGGCAAAGAGAATCTGACCATCAATCCTATCCAGGCATCTCATAACTTTCTAAACTTCTATCAAATCTCCCCTCAGCCTCTGCTGCTTCAGAGAAAACAATCTGTGTTTTTCTACCCTCTCCTCCTCATACTCTCTAATCTAAGCAACATCCTGGTAAACCTCTTCTGCACTCTCTCCAAAGCCTCCACATCCTTCCTGTATTGTTGTGGCCAGAACTGAACACAGTACTCTAAGGTGTGGCCGAATCAAAGCCTTATGCATGATATCCTGGCTCTTGTACTCAATTCCCTGACCAATAAAGGCAAGCATACCATATACTTTCTTTACTACCCTATCTACTTGCATGACCGCTTTCTGGAAGTTTTGGACTTGAACCCCAAGATCCCTCTATACATCATTGCTGTTCACGGTCCTGTCATTAACTGTATATCTTTCCTTAACATTTGATCTCCCAAAGTGCAGTACCTCACACTTACGCGGCATAAACGCAATCTGCCATTTTTCTGCCCATATCTGCAACTGGTCTATATCACACTATATCCTTTGACAACCTTCTACACTATCCACAATTCCACCCTTCTTTGTATCATCTGCAAACGTACTAATCCATCCGTCTATTTTCATCCAATCATTTATATATAGAACATAGAACATAGAACATAGAAGAATACAGCGCAGTACAGGCCCTTTGGCCCTCGATGTTGCACCGATCCAAGCCCACCTAACCTATACTAACCCACTATCCTCCATATACCTATCCAATGCCCGCTTAAATGCCCATAAAGAGGGAGAGTCCACCACTGCTACTGGCAGGGCATTCCATGAACTTACGACTCGCTGAGTGAAGAACCTACCCCTAACTTCAGTCCTATATCTACCCCCCCTTAATTTAAAGCTATGCCCCCTTGTAATACCCGACTCCATACGCGGGAAAAGGTTCACACTGTCAACCCTATCTAACCCCCTAATCATCTTGTACACCTCAATCAAGTCACCCCTAAACCTTCTTTTCTCTAATGAAAACAGCCCCAAGTGTCTCAATCTTTCCTCATACGATCTTCCTTCCATACCAGGCAACATCCTGGTAAACCTCCTCTGCACCCGTTCCAGTGCCTCCACATCCTTCCTATAGTATGGCGACCAAAACTGCACACAATATTCCAGATGCGGCCGCACCAGAGTCTTATACAACTGCATCATGACCTCAGGACTCCGGAACTCAATTCCTCTACCAATAAAAGCCAGACATATATATCACATACAGCAGAGGACCCATTACAGATCTCTGCAGAACACCACTAGTCACATACCTCCAGCTGAAAAATACCCTTCCACCACTGTTCTTTGCATTCTATGGACAAACCTACCCTGAATCTATGCAGCCAAGTTACCATGGATCCCATGCATCTAATCTTCTACTATGAAGGACCTTGTGGAAAGCCTTACTAAAATCCACATAGCCAACATCCACTGGTCTATCCTCATTGATCACCTTTTTCACCTCCTCAAAAACCTCAATCAGTTTAGTTAGACATGACATGCTGCACCCACAACCTTGTTGACTGTCCCTATTTCAGTCATGCTTTTCCCTATCCCTAAGAATTCTTTCCAATAGCTTCTCAACCACCAATGTGAGACTCACCGGTCCCTAGTTTCCTGGATTATCTGGCGAGTAGTTAATGTTGTTTGTCTGCTCAAGAAGGGAAATAGGGATAATCCAGGAAACTATAGACCGGTGAGTTTCACATTGATGGTTGAGAAGCAATATTGACTGGGACTCTCTTAGAGAAAGAGACTCAGATGGGGGAGAACTTGTTTAGTGCATCAAAGAAGATTTCTTGAAACAGTATATTGATAGTCCAAGTAGAGGACGGGCGCTACTGGGCCTTGTATTGGCTAATGAGACTGGCCAGGTGTCTGACACTTCAGTGGGAGAGCATTTTGAAAAAGTGATGACCACTCCTTACGTTTTAAGATAGCTATGAATCAGGATAAGTCAGAACATTGCGGGAAGGTACTAAATTGGGAAGGGCACATTATGTCAGTATTAGGCAGGAGCTAGTGAGTGTTAATTGGGAGGACCTATTATCCAGTATGTCCTCTCTGCATGAAGATGTGACATTCTCCCTCATTAGTAATGCAACTCCTCCACCTCTTTTAGCTTCCTCTCTATCTCATCCAAAACATACAAAACCCTAGAACACTGAGCAGCCAGTCCTGTCCCTCTCTCAACCAAGCCTTTGTAATGGTCACAACATCATAGTCCCATGTACTGATCCAGTCTCTTCTGCCTTACCTATAATACTCCTCGAGTTGATATAAGCTCACCTCAGCCCATTCATACCATCACATTCATTTGTCTGTCTCTGCCTGTCCTTCCTTTCTAACTTATCGGTCCCAACATCTACCTCCCACTCAATCCCTCCACTTGCTGACCTGCTGCTCTGGTTCCCAGCCCCTCTGCCACTATAGTTTAAACCCTTCTGAGTAGCACTAGTGATCCTCCCTGCGAGGACATTGGTTCCCTTCCAGTTTAGATGCAACACACCCCTCTTGCACCAGCTCCTTAGTCACTCATTTATCTCTCCTATCTTTCTATTCCTTGCCTCACTAGCATATGGCACTGTTAGTAACCCAGAGATTTCTACTCTCAAGGGCCTGCTTTTCAGCCTCTTTCCTAACTCTCTGTATTCACTCTGCAGCTCTCTTTTTACCTATGTTATTGATACCAATGTGTACAGCGTCCTCTGGCTGCTCACCTTTCCCCTTAAGAATTCCATGGAACTGCTCAGAGATGTCCTTGACCCTGGCACTAGGGAGGCAACACACCATCCTGGAGTCTCGAATGCGGCCACAGAAATGCCTGCCTATGCCCCTAAGTAGCATGCCTCCGACCACTGTCACTCACTTGGATCTTGCTGGACAGCAGAGCTAATTGTGGTGCCACATGCCTGGCTACTGATGTTATACTCCTCTGAGAGGCTACCCCCATCCCCAACAGTATCTAAAATGGTATACCTGTTAGAGAGGGGAATAGCCACAGGAGACTCCTGCACTACCTGCCTGCTTCTCCTGACAGCCACCCATCTCTCTAGCTGAATCTTCGTATGGAGGTGCTGGTGTTGGAATGGAGTGGACAAGGTTAGAAGTCACACAACACCAGATTATAGTCCAACAGGTTTATTCAAAATCACAAGCTTATTGAATGCTGCACCTTCATCAGGTGAAGTGCAGAGAGGCACATAGGCACAGAATTTATAGCACAGAGATCATACAAATGGTGAGTGGAGTGTCGACAGGTTGAATAATAAGTCTCTTCAGATTATCAAATTTTACTCACACCATCTGACACTTTCGATCATCTGCAGAGACTTATTATTCAACCTGTTGACATCGCACTCACACCATTCATATGATCTTTTGATCTCTCTGCTACAAATTCTGTGTCTATATGCTTCTCTGCACTTCATTTCTCGAAGATGCAGCAGTCTGAAAGCTTGTGCTTTCAAATAAACTTGTTGGATTTTAACCTAGTGTCGTGTGACTTCTGACCTTGAACCTTTGTAAATATTACTGACCTCGAGTCCCCTGGTACCCCTTCTGTAGCCAGAGAAGATTTGAAAACTAATGTCAGAAGCCCTACAGTCTCCTTCCTTGCCTCCCCATGGCAGCCTGGGATAAATCCATCTGGGCCAAGGGACTATCCAATTTTAAACCTGCTAAAGCCACTAATACCTCTTCCCTCTCAATGCTAACTTTTTCAAAACTTTCATGGTCCTCTTTCTGAATCCAGGCCTACATCATACTTTTCCACAGTGAATGCAGATGCAAGATACTCCTGCATCCTTGTTCCCATAATATGCTTATAAAATCCCTTCAGAATTTCTTTTATTTTACCTACCAGTACTTTTTCATACCCCCCCTTCACTCTCCTAATTTTTTTTATAAGTAGCCCCCCCCCCCCCTCCCACCGTACTCCGTATACTCATGTAGGGCATCCACTGCTTTGGTATATGGTGTAAGCTTCTCTTTCTTTCCTTATCCAATCCTGTACATCCCGTGACATCCATTCTCTTATTAGTTGGGTTGTATGCCTTACTTTTACATGAACATGTTGGACATGCACTTTCACTATTTATTCTTTGAATGACTGTCCTGATGCAGATTTTTTGACAAGTAATTTATCCCAGCCCGCTTTGGTCAGATTTTTATCATATTAAAATCAACCTGAGCCAATTATAAAGCTTTATTTCTGTCATTTTTTATGTGTTCCTTCAATAACTGAAATCTTAAAATTATTGTCGCCATCACTGACTCCACTGACACTTTTTCCATTTGCCTTGTATTATTCCCTAAAGTTAGGGCCAGTTCTCTTGTGGGAATTTCTACAGCAGTCTGAAAATGTTATCCTGGGCACATTTTAAAATTTCTGGCCTCTCTAAGCCGTTCACACTTTGTGTATCCTGATTAATTTTAGAGAAGTTGAATCCCCTACTATTATTTCCCAATTATTTTTGCACTTCTGAAATTTGCCTGTATATCTGCTCTTTCATCTCTCACTGTTTGGAGGTTGACAGTACACTCCTAACAATTCGATTACCCCCTTTTTGTTTTAAATTTGATCCATATGGCCTCAAATGAAAAGCCATTCAGCGTATCATCCCTTCTTAGTGCAGCAATTGGCTCCTTTATCAATATTGCCATATCACCTCATCTTTTATAGTGCTCCCTAACTTGCCTGAAAATTTTATACCATGGAATATTGAGCTGCCAGTCCTGCCCCTCCCTCAGCCATGTCTCCTTGATAGTAATGATATCACAGCCCACACGTCTTATGTCAATCAACACACTCAACTCACCTGCCTTACTCACAAGACTCCAACGTTAAAATAAATGCCTTCCAGCCTTGTCCTGCTCACTTGTGCCTTAACTGAACCTTGTACACTCTGTTTTCCAGACTACTTGTTTTTTCCTTCTATATTTGTCTATGCCTAACCCCCAATTGTACTTGTACTCAATGACCCACACCCCTGCCAAACCGCACAAGCAAACCAGAAATATCTATGTTCCATTTTAGTTAAAGTGTAAACTATCAGACTTTTAAATGTCCTACCTTCCCCAGACTGTGTAATCCAGGAATCTAAAGTCAATAAATTTAAAAGAATCTAAATTTCCTGCTCTAAATCTTCAGCCACACATTCATCTGTGCTTTCCCCCATTTCAATGGTCACTAGCATGTCGCATTGAGAGAAATCCATAAAAGAGGTCTTGCATTTTAATCAGTTATTCTGACAAATTCTTGCTGCAGAACCTAATCCCTTTTTCTCCCTATGTTGTTGGTCCTATTTTGAAGCACAATCTCTAACCGTTCACCCCCTCCTTTGAGAATGCCGTGCAGCTGTTCAGTCACATGGTTGAGACTGACCCTAGAGAGGCAACACATCCTGGAGTCATATATATGGCTGCAGAAATGCCTTTCTGTAACCTCACTAATATGTTTCGTACCACTATTGTTCTCCTTCACTTTCAACTCCCTCTTAATATAAGCTACATCACCCCCATTCCCCCAAAATCGTTTACTCGAACTATGTGAAAAACAAAAAAATCTGTCTTTGAGTGAGATGCAGTCTGGGACTTTCCTGACTTAGAGTCATAGAGTCAGACAGTATGGAAACAGACCCTTCAGTGCAACTTGTCTACACTAACCAGACATCCCAATCTGCCCATTTGGCAGAATGTGGCCCATGCTCCTCTAAATAATTTCTGTTCATATACCCATTCAGATGTCCTTTAAGTGTTGGAATTGGACTCGCCTCCAGCACTTCCTCTGGCAGCTTGTTCCATATCATGCACCACCCTCTGCATGAAAACATTAACCGTCAGATCCTTTTTAAATCTTTTCCCCTCACCTTAAACCTATACCTCTAGTTTTGGACTCCCCCACTCGAGGAAAAAGAGCTTGTCTATTCACCCAATCTATGCCCCTCATAATTTTATAAACCTGTATAAGGTCACCCCCTCAGCTTCCCATGCTCCAGAGACAAAAACACCACCCTATTCAGCCTCTCCGTGTAATTCAAACCCTTCAGTCCTAGCAACATCCTTGTGAATCGTTTCTGCACCCTCTCAAGTTTAACATCATTCTTTCTATAGCAGGGCAATCAGAATTGTATGCAGCATTCTAAAAGAGATACGTAGGTGAGGAAATATCTGAGGAAGAAAACATACAACACACTGCTGCCACTGAGCATCGGTGGTAGATGTTTGAATATTTGTGACTGTGATGCCAATCGAGCAGGTTGCTTTGTCCTAGATGACATCCACTTTTGAGTGTTGTTGGAGCTGTACTCATTCAGGCAAGTGGGGAGTATTCCTGCACACTCCTGACTTGTGCATTGTAGATGGTGCTCATGCTTTGTGGAGTCAGGAGTTGAGTTAATCTCCACAATTTTCCCAGCCTCAGACTTACTCTTATAGCCACAATATTTATATAGTTAGTCCAGTTCAATTCCTGGTCAGTAGTAACCCAAAATGGAGGATAATGGGGGAGTTTGGTGATGGTAATGCCACTGTGTCAAGAGGTGATGGTTAGATCTTCCATTGTTTGGCACTAGAGTCACAAATCTCACTAGCAGACTGCCAACCCAGAGCTGGGTAATGTCCAGGTCTCACTGCACTTATGATTCATTGATACATGATTTGGACCATCTGATGAAGGAGCAGCGCTCCAAAAGCTGGTGCTTCCAGTTAAACCTGTTGGACTATAACCTCGTGTTGTGTGATTTTTAACATTTATACATGGATTGCTTCAGTATCAAAGACTTGTGAATGTTGCCAACCATGTAGCTGAACATGCTGATTTCTGACACTATCATGTTTGGTGATGATATTAAGTTAGACAACATGATAACATAGTGTAGCTGGGAACAGAAAGTTTTATAGAAAGTGCTAAATTAATGACTTCTTGCCTGTCATCCTCCTGGCTGATGGTGACCCATTCGCCCTCTGGCTACATTTCCTTATGTTGAGGGAAGGGGTTGCAACCACATCTAGAATTGTGCTGTCCACATTACTCCAGCCATACTCAAGCTCCAAAAACTGGAGCTCAAGCTAAACAAACCTGCAAGTGTTGCCTTCCAGACTGCACTGAGCACCTAAGATTTTCCACGTGCTGCAGGCTATGCAGCACATGGGGTAGAATTCCCCTGCCGTACCTTTAATGAAATCACTCTTAAGCAAAATTTAAGCCAGGTAGAACATAAGTTTCTTGTATGATTAGCTCTAAACTGTAAGCTAAAGTAAGTTGAAATTTTTCACCCTCACTGATCAATCAGTTTTCTCCCCAATGCCTGTGAAATTTCACTTTCCCTGTGCTACTTTAGAAGTGTACATTTTCTTTTAAATTACTGAGGCTGATAACATAGTCTCTAAGAGCAGCTGCTCAATAACCAATCAACTCACAACTTTCAAACCAGGACAGTAGTTCCCTACAAATCTGACTCCACTTGCTCCTAGAAGATTAGTGAATGCAGGGAGGTATCAATGAACACCAGTGTTCACAATGTATGTTAGGATTTGTACTTGGAACTTTGTGTCTGTTTAGCTTTAAATTGGGTGGTGCACCAATTTCAGTGAGCCATTCAGCAGAATTTTCCCCTTAGGTGACATGAAACAAAAGTTAAAAAAACAGAAAATGATAACAAAAAAAAAGTTTTGGCTGCAACAAGTGAAATCCCTATTTCCACATCAACTTGCTGGGGCTGGAAGTTCATGAGAACACTGCTGTTAGCCATTCACAGATGATGTCTGATGCTGCTGCACCAAGGGGAACTTTAACCCTCAAAATCTAAGTTTAACTTAAATGAGACGTAAGTATTTACAAGAAAAGTCTAGCCATAAATCCAGCCTGTCTTAAGCCTTCCCACTTGCAGTTTAAACTGAGATGGACTGTTTTGTATCAGTCTCCCAGGAGCTAAGCTGAATATTTTAATATGGTATCACTTTGCACCATTCTTTGTGAGTTAAGATTGCCAGGCCAGGCCTCACCCTAATCACAGGAAACACAACAGTGGAAGTGGTGGATGATTTTCCAGAGTGGCTTATGGGCCAGGAAGAGCAGGAGTGTTTCATCCCAGTTCTCCTCCTACTCACACCCGCCCCTGATAAGTGAACCTTATCACGCAACCACCGCCCCCCAGCCCTCTTACAATCAGAGAATCCTCCCACAGTCTGTGACCTCCCCCTGGACTAGATATCTTACTGCAGTTGTGAATCCCCACCTATTACAGAATTTATATTCTCAAGCTTATTCACCACTCCCTTTCCCAACAACAGTGTGAGTTCTGTTGGGGAAAAAGAATGCAACCATTATAGCAAAAGGGAAATTATCCCAACTAATAAACTTCCAATCGTTTATATGTCTATTGAATGTAATATATTTGTTAAATATACATTGCTATATTCTACAAAACATGTGGGCGGCACGGTGGCACAGTGATTAGCACTGCTGCCTCACAGCGCCAGAGACCCGGGTTCAATTCCCGCCTCAGGCAACTGACTGTGTGGAGTTTGTACATTCTCCCCGTGTCTGCGTGGGTTTCCTCCGGGTGCTCCGGTTTCCTCCCACGGTCCAAAGGTGTACAGGTCAGGTGAATTGGCCATGCTAAATTGCCCGTAGTGTTAGGTAAGGGGTAAATGTAGGGGTATGGGTGGGTTGCGTTTCGGCGGGGCGGTGTGGACTTGTTGGGCCGAAGGGCCTGTTTCCACACTGTAAGTAATCTAATCTAATCTAATCTAATGAGTTGCATTGTTAAGTAAATCAGTCCAATAGAGGCCCTTTGTGTGAGATGATTCTTCTGAAATTAATGGCCTGCTTTGACTGCTTACGAGATCTAAATGATTCAAATTGATTCCACCTGACAAATGGTGTCAACTTTAGTTTCGGTAGTACTACTAATGTCTCAGAATCTGCAGGTAGTGAGTTCCAAGTTCTATTCTACAAGCTTGACCAGAAAAGTTAAAGGAAGTAATCTCTTAAGTGAGAGGATAAACAAAGGTCCATCGGTCATGTACACATAAAAGATCTTGTAACACTATTTTGAAGAAGAGAAGCAATGTTATCCCTGGTGATTCTTCGTCAGTCAACATGGCAAAAAGACCCAAGTAATTAGCCATTATCCAGAATGTTGTTTGTGGGCCCTTCCCATGCACAAAATTGGCTGCTGTATTACTTATGTTACAGCAATGACTGCAAAAAAAAGTCATCTGGAGGCTATGAATGGCACCATATAAATGCAATTTCTTTTTCACATCATTTAACACTCAGACTTTTTAAAAAAGTCTAATTACATTTGTTGCTATTCCAAGCACTGATAAGCTATTATTGATATATTTTTTCCAGTTTTGCATGATTTTAGGAAACCACTCAGCTCTCGGTATTTTAAATCCACCAGTCTAAACCATAATATGCATGAAATTGGGTTAAAATCAAATATAGTGTTGGGTTGTCAGGCCAGTATCACATAAGATTTAGGCTGGTTAGACAATGGTCTGCAGAGAGGTCCTTGTGGAGCAGTAGGTAGTGATGCTGCTTCTGGGCCAGAAACTCCAGGTTTAAATCCTTGAGAAGGTATCGGTGAGCTGTTGTCTTGAAACACTGCAGTCTGTGTGGTGTCGGTAAGTAAAATGTGGTGTTAGAGTGGGAACCTTTTTCTCAAACTACCCAGGGCTACAAACTAATAAAGAGGGTAGTGACAGGTGATGTGGTCGAGGGGAGATTCAAGAAACTGAGGCAAAATTTTCAATGAATCAGGAAGATTCCACAGAAGTGTGATAGCAAGAACCCCAGTTCTGGAATTTATTAACCACTGCCCAACCACAGCCCTTGGCTCCTTAGCCTGCTCCCTCCCCTTCCTAGATCTTTCCATTTCTATCTCTGGCGACCAATCAACACGGACATTTACTATAAACCAACCGACTCCCACAGCTACCTAGACTACACCTCCTCCCACCCTGCCCCCTGTAAAAACGCCATCCCATATTCCCAATTCCTTTCTCTCCGCCACATCTTCCAGGAGGACCAGTTCCAATACCGTACAACCCAGATGGCCTCCTTCTTCAAAGACCGCAATTTCCCCCAGACGTGATCGACGATGCCCTCCACCGCATCTCCTCCACTTCCCGCTCCTCCGCCCTTGAGCCCCGTCCCTCCAATCACCACCAGGAGAGAACCCCACCGACCACCCACCAACCTCCATAGACATCGTATCATCCGTCGTCATTTCTGCCACCTCCAAACGGACCCCACCACCAGGGATATATTTCCCTCCCCTCCCCTATCAGTATTTCAAAAAGACCACTCCCTCCGTGACTCCCTCGTCAGGTCCACACCCCCCACCAACCCAACCTCCACTCCCGGTACCTCCCCCCGCAACCGCAAGAAATGCAAAACCTCCCCCCTTACTTCCCTCCAAGGCCCCAAGGGATCCTTCCATATCCGCCACAAATTCACCTGCACCTCCACACACATCATTTACTGCATCCGCTGCACCCAATGTGGCCTCCTCTATATTGGGGAGACAGGCCACCTACTTGTGGAACATTTCAGAGAACACCTCTGGGACACCCGGACCAACCAACCCAACCACCCCGTGGCTCAACACTTCAACTCCCCCTCCCACTCCACCAAGGACATGCAGGTCCTTGGACTCCTCCATCGCCAGACCATAGCAACACAACAGTTGGAGGAAGAGCGTCTCATCTTCCGCCTAGGAACCCTCCAACCACAAGGGATGAACTCAGATTTCTCCAGTTTCCTCATTTCCCCTCCCCCCACCTTGTCTCAGTCAAATCCCTCGAACTCAGCACTGCCTTCCTAACCTGCAATCTTCTTCCTGACCTCTCCGCCCCCACCCCACTCCAGCCTATCACCCTCACCTTGACCTCCTTCCACCTATCGCATTTCCAACGCCCCTCCCCCAAGTCCCTCCTCCCTACCTTTATCTTAGCCTGCTGGACACACTTTCCTCATTCCTGAAGAAGGGCTCATGCCCAAAACGATTCTCCTGCTCCTTGGATGCTGCCTGACCTGCTCCGCTTTTCCAGCAACACATTTTCAGCTCTGATCTCCAGCATCTGCAGTCCTCACTTTCTCCTCCTTAGCCTGCAGGCCAGACTAAGCCCTTTAGCCTACAACCTCCTCCCATGGAACCTTGTACTCGTAGTGCAAAATAATGCCCCTCAATTGGCCATATGTTCCCTTCATCTGCTCCATGTCAAGCTGCACAACCTCTGTGCCGATTCATCAATTATACGCTGTGTACAGAATGAACAAACCCGATCAGAACAATAAGATATGATAAATTATTTTTTTTTAAATTCAATTCATTTATTTATTCATTCATAACTCTCCACTTCGTTTAAATTTTATGCTTATATAAAAGTTAACTAAACATTAATGACAATTAAACTATTTACTTAAATATTGCTATTATCCATACCTTCAAGGTATCAATAGTAGAAACTGCAAGCAATTGAATCCTACACATCCGTGTAACTGAACATTGTCCAATTGATAGAATTGATCAGAGAGAAAGAGCTGACAATCAAGCACTATTCCCCTTGAAGCAAAGCTTGTTCAACTGATTGATGGATTTCTTGGCCTCAGTATGTATTCTTGACTAATTAGGCTGCAGGAAGGCTCAGCATTCACTGTCTGGGGTGAGTGTCACCAGTAGTTTAAGGAGTGCAGGGAGGGGGAAGGTTGACAAAACATCTGTGGCATAGAGATGGTGAGGAATAATGGTTGGTTGCAGAGCACTTGCAGCAAAGGCAGGCCGAAGCCATTATGTCCCTTCCTTGTAGAAGAGAGCAGGCAGCACATCAGAATTGGCGAAATGGCCAGCTTAAATGAATTGCACTCATTCCAGAGCAAGATTTCCTGCCTTAAAAAATTTCCAGCATTTATATCTGCACACATTGAACTGGAGATGACTGTGTTTTAGACTACCTACCTTCTCCCACCCTGTTTGATGAGGTAATATCAAAGTCCACACAGTCCTGTTCCAGCCTCCAGGGCCAATTCAAGATCCGACTCATTACCTCTTTTATCCCAGGAGCTGGCTGTCCAAGAAAGTGATAAAGCACCTTGCTTAAAAACAAATGTAATCACTAATCAGTCTTTCATGGTAACATCCTTAGAAGATTTTTTTTATACAGTAAGGAGTGCAGGGAGCATTTGATGACCTGGTAGGGAATGGAGAGACTGTGGAATTAATAGGATGGGGGGAATGATGAGTTAGTACAATGACCAAACATGATTTGCATTTTTTTGTTCGTGGGCAGTATGCAGCACTTCAGAAGATCAGCACAGGTCAGTTGGCAACGTAAAGAGCACATTGGCAACATGAAAATATTTGTTCATGCAGCGAGTGGTTAGGGTCTGGGATGCACTGCCAAAACCTGTGGTGGAGATAAGTTCAATCGGAGTATTCCAAAAGGAATTTGCTGGTTGTTTGAACAGGTAGAATGTGCAGGGAGAAGGTGAGGAATTACACTAGGTGATTTTTCATTTTCCAATGTGGACATGATGCGCCAAATGGCCTTTTTTCTGTGCTGGTAAAATCTTATAATTCAGTATGCAAGGGTTTATACCAATAAGCACACGAGTAGAACACATTCCAGTCAATTTGATGCAAGTAGAAGCCTTTAAGATTCTTTTGCATTTATTATCATTCTAAATGGTTAGACCAACTGATTTAAGGAGAGTACTGCAGGTACAAAGTGGCAGATCCCAGGGGAAATGACATCACAATCTCAGTCACAGTGCAATGTTCCTCACACTTTTGAGGGGTGCTACTGCTCTATTTCCAGCAGACAGGAGCTTGAACAAATGGCCCAGAATTTTTTTTCATTTCACAATTAAATAGGTTCAAATAAAATTTGTCTTTCAGCAGATGATGCATTCTTCAGTAATTCGGTGGCTATGGGAATATAAACACAGTCGGACTCTGTGGATTGTATATTTTGTATTATTGTTTGAAGTTGTCCTACTTCCACAAGATTGTTTTGTAAATGATGCCAAAAATTACTAAAAGGGAAACAAAGGTCAAACTTAAAGCATTGAAATGACAAAATGTCAAAAATGTTATGTAAAACTTCAGCTGTGGCTCGGAGAAATTTCTGTATATTGTTTGTACTCTTAAGAGGCATTAAGTAATGTAATGAACTGATTTATTTTTCTCACTCTGTGTCAGGCTCGCCTCAGGGCAATTGATGTCAAATTGATGCATCAGTTATTGTCCATCAATGAAGGTATTGAGTCGATCAAGTGGATAATAGAGGAGAAAGGCAACATGACGAGCAGGGGGAGCAGCTTGACGAGCAGTCTCTATAGCTTGGCAGAAAGCCAGAGCCCTTCACTCCAAGGCAGCTGGAATAGCCTGCAAGATGGCAGTGATGGGCTTGATGAAATCTCAGTGGGAAGTTACCTGGACACGCTGGCTGATGACTTGCCAGGTGACTGCACACCTTCTGACCTAGATCCCTTCTCAGACGGATGTGTAACAACAGATTCACTTAACAGTGAATCTATCAATAAAGAATCCAAAGATGACTCTGATGATGGATATTATTGTTTTGGATAAATTATGTGAGAATAAAATATTTTTCTGTGTCTACAAACAGATGGAAGAAATTATTGTTCAGCCTTTCATTATACATCACCCCCACTGATACAGTGTTTAACAGCAGTTGGTCTGATATTAGTCATTTCACACTACTGCCCAAAGTCAACTATACCATGTTAAGTTCTTGTGACATTGTTATCAAATTTATTTTGACACTTAAGAGTAGAATTTCAATTTATAATCTGGGTGGAACCACTTCAAAAGGTGCAAAAATCAGGGTAATTTCAACACAAACGAGGAGGTCCCAAAACAAATCCTGCTTAAGATGTTTTTAATACTTTGTAACAGTTGAAGATTCAATGCACCCTATAATCCTAATTAAAAATCTGAAGTTCTGCCAGTCACCCTGATTTGACTTCTTGGGCACACAGGCACATTTTAAATGCCCTTGAAAACTAAGCTGACTCGTGTGCACCAGTCAAACTACAAATTGTTCAGTATTGCTTTGAAACTCATTTTTACAATGACTTTTAATTTACTTTCTGCATAAAGAACACTGGCAAAAGTGCTTATTTACAATCAGGTGGATACATCCAAACATATGAATTAGGTGAAATCTAAGACATTTGGCCCTCAAGCCTGCTCCACCATTCAATAAGATTATGGCTGATCTATTTGTGTTTGAATTCCACATTCCCAGCTGCCCCCCAATAATCTTTGATTTGCATCTGTCTAAAAAATATGCAATGACCCCACCCCCATCAAGTTCTGAGGCAGATTTCCAAAAGCGCATACTCTGAGAGAAAAAAACCTTTTCCTTGTCCTAAATGGGACCACTGATTTTCAAACAGTGCCCCCAGTTCAATATTCATCCATAGTTTTCACCTTGGCAAAACCATTCAGGTTCTTGAACACAACAGTCAAATCATCACTCTCTTCTAAACTCTACTGGAAACAAATCCAGCATGGCCAACCTATCCTCAAGTCAACCAACTCATTCCACATATCAACCTATTAAACCTCCTCTGAACTGCCTCCAGATTCAATGGGCTGAATGGCCTCTACGTGCACTGTAGAGATTCTATGAATTGTTGTACCTGCTCATTCACTTTTGGGATTCTTGCATTAGAACACCTAGATCTCTCTACACCTCAAACTTCTGCAGTGATGCTCCATTTAAGTATTTTTTTTATCCTTCCTGCCAAAGTGAACAATTTCACATTTTCCCACATTGTGGTCCGTCTGCCAGATTTTTTGCCCACTCACTTAACCTGTGCATATCCATCTGCATCCTCTTTGTCTTTTCCAAAATGCCAAATTTTCCTATTTTCATGTCACTTAAAAATTTAGGAACTATCCCTTTGCTCCCCTCATCCAAGTCATTTTGGTGAGTGATGCCCCAATGCAGTCTCCTGTGGAATTTTACTCATCACATCATACTAATCAGATAAGGACCTATTTATCTTTCTTTTTATCACCCAGTTAATTCTCTGCTAATGCTAACATTTTACACCCAACACCATGAGCTTTACTTTTCACAATAATGGTTTATGTGACATCTTGTCAAATGCCTTCTGGAAGTTCAAGTGTAGTACATTTACAGGCTCCCCTTTTTCCACAATGCATCTTACTTTTTTCAGAGAACTCCAAGAGTCAGTTAAACATGATTTCTCTTTCATCAAACTATGCTGACTCTTCCCAATTACCTTGAGGTTTTCTAAGGGCCCAGCTAGTTCTCCTTAATGATGATAACACATTCCCCATGCCAGATGAAAAACTAATTGATTTATACATTCCTTTTCTCTGCCCCTTCTTCTTGAAAAGAGGAATTATATTTGTTACTTACCAGGCTGAAGAAATCTTTCCTGAATCTCTGAAATTTTAGAAAATCAGTTCTAAAGTATCTATGAACTCCTTAGCCACCTTTCTTAACTACTGACTATGATGTCTATTTAGTCACCTCGTAGCTGTCTCACTTCACTCAGAGTCCCTTCCCTGGTGATTGCAATTTTACAAAGTTCTCTTGATCTTCCACCTCTTGATTCACAGTTATAGGTGGAATTTATTTTTTGCAATCTCCACTGTGACGACAGAAGTATATTATTTACTCATTCTGCCATTTTCTTATTATCTACTATTAATTTTCCATTCTCACTGTGAAGGACCAATGGTGACATTATTTACACTTTTCCACTTTAAATTACCTGTGGAAACTCCTTTCCCCAGTTTTACATTTCTAGATAATTTCCTTTCGTATTCTAATTTTTTCTTCCCGATTAATCTACAAGTCATTATCGGCTATTGTTTTATATCCTGTGCAATGAACTAAGTATTTGGTGCAATTATGTGCACTTTTTCTTATGTATTATGCTTTCCTTAACTTATTTAGTTAACAGATGGTGGATCTCATTTTGGATTTTTTTCTTTATAATAGGAACATATTTGTGAGGAGTATTCTAAAATACCCCCTTAATTGTGAGCAACTATTTCTCTATTGGTCTGTCTCCTCACCTAATATGCCAGTTCACTTCAACTAGCTCAGCTTTCATTCACTAATAGTTGCCCTTACTTAAATTAAATACTAATCTGAGACTCATTCTTCTATCTTTCAATCTGGATGCAAAAATCAATTATATTGTGACCCTTTCTATCTAGGGGTTCTTTACTCTGAGATAATTAATGAATCCTGTCTTATTGCTCAATGCCAAGTCTCTTATAATCTGCTGTCTGATCAGTTCCAGAACATACCGATATAAGAAACTCAAAATCATTCTGTGAAGATCATTCAGGTTAATATTGCCAGTCTGATTTTTCTAGTGTCTATGTATAGATTAAATTAATCCATGCTTATTGCTGTAATAAACCCATTTTCATCAGAGTTAATAAAACTGCATTAAGTTACCATGATTAAATACATCAAGAATTAATTTGTATTATGAAGCAAAGAGTAAGAATTACATCTATTACTCTGTATAATTGTGCTGGCCCGTGGGGATGGTTTTATGTTTGCAGTTATGCAAAATGAATTCTTGCAAAAATGTTGTATCGCAGCACAATTTCAATTGAATTTTGAGTGCAATTTGCCATATTTGGCCAGAAGGAGCAACTCTTAAACTACTAGTTTAAACTGATAGTGAAACTTTCATTTATGTTTTTGCAAGGGAAACAAAAGAAACACTGTGCATTAGCAAACAGGTACATCCACCGGTCTTACTTATTTTAAATTTTCAACAAGAAAATGGAAGGTTTTTTTTTAAATGATGTCTCAATGTACAATGAAGTGACTGTGTCACTTATGAACTGAATTAAATTCAAACTTCGTCAATTTAATAATAAATTACCTGTATTTCACTAAGTGACATAAGCTTTCTTCATTCTACTTTTGAAACTGTTTCAAAACATTTCAGTGTTACAGTTACATGCCAATCCTAGAAGTCTATCTGTTTGGGTTGATAAATTTGCACTCTCTATCATGCGATTGTGCAAGTCCTCCGTTTTCGCCATGAATTAAAGGTGCCAGTAAAAATGAATTATGTCTGATGTCCAATAGTTCTGAGAAATGTGTCTTTCAAAGGTCTATAGACAGATTAGCATTGGTAGACGTGCAACACAGGAATAGGCCATTCAACCCCCTTGACACTGTTCACCATTGAGTTAGATCATGGATAATCTGTGGCCTCACTGTGGCCCATATTCCTTAACATCAGTGTTTGATAAAATTTTATCTATTTCATATTTAAAATTAACAATTGATGTAATACAAACTATTTGTGGAAGAGAGTTCTTCCTAACATTTCTCCTGAAAGTCTGACCTAATTTTTGGACTACGCTCCCTAGTTCTAAAATTCCCAACTAGTGAAAATAGTTTATGTTTATCCACCCTATCTTTTCCTGATAGTAACTCGAAGATTTCAGTCAGATTATCCCTCACCTAAATTCTGGGGAAAACAGACCTAATTTCTCTAATCTCTGTTCATTATTTAGCCCCTGAAGTCCAGATATTATTCTCATAAACTTGCCTCCATCCAAGACCAGTATATTCTTCCTAAGATATGGTACCCAGATCTGCTCACAGTACTCCAAGTGGGTTCCAGGAGAAAGTGAGGACTGCAGATGCTGGAGATCAGAGCTGAAAATGTGTTGCTGGAAAAGCGCAGCAGGTCAGGCAGCATCCAAGGAACAGGAGAATCGACGTTTCGGGCATCAGCTTCATTCCTGAAGAAGGGCTTATGCCCGAAACGTCGATTCTCCTGTTCCTTGGATGCTGCCTGACCTGCTGCGCTTTTCCAGCAACACATTTTCAGCTCCAAGTGGGTTCCATCCAGGGTTTTGTATAGCTTCAGCATAACTTGTGCATCCTTGTACACCAGTCCTCTAATTGTAAAGGCTAGCATTCCATTAACTTTATGGTTATTTCCTACACCTGTTTGTGGCATTTTAAAGATATGCACCTGAATCCCAAAGTCTCTGGACATCCTGTATATTTAACATCATACCATCTAGAAAGTACCCTAATGAATCTTTCTTAAATCTAAAATTGATAACTTCATGCTTGCTTACATTGAAATCCATCTGCCACAGTTTTTCCCATTCCCTTAATCAACAATTTCCTTTTGTAACTTTATGTACACTGTCTACAAAGCCCCCTGGAATTTGGAACTATGTATTAAAGTTTACATTCAACCCGTAAATTACATCATTTAATTAAACTACATGGTTACATTGTCATCAGGAAAGTAAACATATTTATTATCTGCACTAAATAACCGCAAAAATGTAGTATTTCAACAAGGGCAGCTGAACTTAATAGCTGATTATTGAAAACCCAGCTACAAGGAAGTTAAGAAATTAAAAGACTCATTTTATGTTTATCTTCTTTTCCATAAAGGACTATATGCAGCAGGTAAATACAATAGCGGCATGGTGGCTCAGTGATTAATACTGCTGCCTCACAGCACCAGGGACCCAGGTTTGATTCCAGCCTCGGGTTTGCACATTCTCACCGTGTCTACGTGGGTTTCCCTATGTGTGTTCTGGTTTCTTCTCACAATCCAAAGATGTGCAGGTTAGGTGAATTGGCCATGCTAAATTGTCCATAGTGTTCAGGGTTGCGTAGATTAGGTACATTAGTCAGAGGTAAATGTAGAGTAATAAAGAAGGGGAATGGGTCTGAGTTGGTTATTCTTCGGATGGTCTGTTTGGACTTGTTGGGCCAAATGGCCTGTTTTCATACTGTGGGGATTCTAACATAAAAGGAAATAGTCAGATCGAGCTGCTCACAATTGTACTATTCATAGCTGATTAAAGTGTAGGATCCCAGTACTGTATAGGAGGGCTTATGCCCGAAACGTCGATTCTCCTGTTCCCTGGATGCTGCCTGACCTGCTGCGCTTTTCCAGCAACACATTTCCAGCCCAGTACTGTATAGTCCAATAAGGGTTACCAGATTTCCAATTTTCTGCCAACAAATCCAAACATACAGTCAGTAAATATTCAATGAATCATTTGGAGGTGAATTGGTTCTCATATCAGCTAAAACAAAGCACAAACACAGAGGGCTACCATTTCAGGTCCAGGGACCCTTCAGAACTGAAGTGGTCATGGGTTGGGAAGGTGCTACCTAAGGATCTTTGGTGAATTTCTGCCATAGACTTTGTAGATGCTGCTACTGAGCATTGGTGGTGATGGGGAGTGAATGCTTGTGAATGTGGTGCCAGTCAATTGGGTTGTGCTATCCTGGATGGTGTCAAGCTTCTTCAGAGTTGCTGGAGCTACACTCATCCAGGAAAGTAGAAAGTATTCCATCACATTTCTGACTTGTATATGATGGACAGAAAATGGGGGAGATATTAAACGAGTATTTTGCAAAAGTATTTACTGTGGAAAAGGAGATTAAAGATATAGACTGCAGGGAAATAGATGGTGACATCTTGCAAAATGCCCAAATTACAGAGGAGGAAGTGCTGGATGTCTTGAAATGCATAAAGGTGGATAAATCCCCAGGACCTGATTGGGTGTACCCTAGACCTCTGTGGGAAGCTAGAGAAGTGATTGCTGGGCCTCTTACTGAGATATTTGTATCATCGATAGTCACAGGTGAGGTGCCGGAAGACTCGAGGTTGGCTAACGTGGTGCCACTGTTTAAGAAGGGTGGTAAGGACAAGCCAGGGAACTATAGACCAGTGAGCCTGACGTCGGTGGTGGGCAAGTTGTTGGAGGAAATCCTGAGGGACAGGATGTACATGTATTTGGAAAGGTAAGGACTGATTAGGGATAGTCAACATGGCTTTGTGCATAGGAAATCATGTCTCACAAACTTGATTGAGTTTTTTGAAGAAGTAACAAAGAGGATTGATGAGGGCAGAGCGGTAGCTGTGATTTATATGGATTTCAGTAAGGCGCTCGCCAAGATTCCCCATGGGAGATTGATTAGCAAGGTTAGATCTCATGGAATACAGGGAGAACTAGCCATTTGGATACAGATCTGGCTCAAAGGTAGAAGACGGTGGTGGTGGAGGGTTGTTTTTCAGACTGGAGACCTGTGACCAGTGGAGTGCCACAAGGATTGATGCTGGGTCCTCTACCTTTTGTCATTTACATAAATGATTTGGATGCGAGCATAAGAGATATAGTTAGTAAGTTTGCAGATGACACCAAAATTGGAGGTGTAATGGACAGCGAAGAGAATTACCTCAGATTACAACAGGATCTTGACCAGATGGGCCAATGGCAGAGAAGTGGCAGATGAAGTTTAATTCAGATAAAAGCAAGGTGCTGCATTTTAGGAAAATAAATCTTAGCAGGGCTTATACACTTAATCGTAAGGTCCTAGGGAGCATTGCTGAACCAAGAGACCTTGGAGTGCAAGTTCATAGCTCCTTGAAAGTGGATTCGCAGGTCGATAGGATAGTGAAGAAGGCGTTTGGTATGCTTTTGTTTATTGGTCAGAGTATTGAGTACAAGAGTTGGGAGGTCATGTTGCGGCTGCACAAGACATTGGTTAGGCCACTTTTGGAATATTGCATGCAATTCTGATCTCCTTCCTATCGGAAAGATGTGAAACTTGAAAGGGTTCAGAAAAGATTTACAAGGATGCTGCCAGAGTTGGAGGATTTGAGCTATAGGGAGAGGCTAAACAATTTGGCACTGTTTTCCCTGAAGCGTCGGAAGCTGAGAGGTGACCTTATAGAGGTTTACAAAATTATGAGGTGCATGGATAGGATAAAAATACAAAATCTTTTCCCTGGGGTCGGGGAGTGCAGAACTAGAGGGCATAGGTTTAGGGTGAGAGGGGAAAGATATAAAAGACACCTAAGGGGCAACTTTTTCACACAGAGGGTGGTACGTGTATGGAATGAGCTGCCAGAGGAAATGGTGGAGGTTGGTACAGTTGCAACATTTAAGAGGCATTTGGATGGGTATATGAATAGGAAGGGTTTGGAGGGATATGGGTTGCTGGCAGGTGGGACTTGATTGGGTTGGGATATCTGATCGGCATGGATGGGTTAGACCTAAGGGTCTGTTTCCATGCTGTACATCTCTATGACTCTATGACAGGCTTTAGGTAGTCGGGAAGTGATTAATTCATTGCTGTATTCTTCGCATCAGATGTACTCTTGTAGCCACTGTGTTTATGTGGTGAGTTCAGTTGAGTATAATTGATCATTCCTCCTACAATCATGTCTACATCATTAAAGTACACTACAATTAACAAGGGGCTAATCACTGAAACTTGTAATATGCCACGGGACACAGATTTCCAGTTCAACCAGCAACCTCTGTTTCCTGTCACTAAGCCAATTTTGGATCCGATTTACCAAAATGCCCTGGATCCCTTGGGCTATTAGCTTTTAAACCTGTCTGCCATGTGAGATGCATGCTTTAGTTTAAGTAGAGTGAAGCATGCATGTCCACAATTACAGAATCTTTAACGACTTCCACTTTTAAAAAGTTACCAGCCTGCAAGGGGTGGATACCTCTCTCATACAGTCAGTGGAATGAAGTAAGTTGTGTATTATTGGCGGCTTCTTGCAGAGGAGAGCAAAGCAATTTTCTGTTTCAATTGTGATACACAATTTGAGGAAGAGCAGAGAAGTTCTATTTGACTTTTGGCTAATATTTATCCCTCTACCAATACTGATTAACTAAGCATCATTTAGTTGCTTTGTGTGAGAGTTTGTTTGCAACTTGCCTGTTACATTTCACCATAATAGTGACTACAATACAAAAGTTGTTCTTTGACTGCAAAATCATTGGGACAACCTGATAATGTAAAGATATAAATATTTATCTCTTTCCCATGTGCAAACAATAGCAAATCAAATTAATTTGCTGGACACCAGAAAGAGCACTGTAAGTGCTAGCAAAAAAAAAATCTGCAGTCAATGTAATTTCAGCCATTGTGAGAAACAGATGGTAACTGACACTCATAAAATACAAGCCTGTAACATTGCACTGCTTGGTGTTAGGCTTGGGAGACTGGAAGCTTCAGGCCAAGGCTTTTTACACAACTGAAAAGCTTTACTGAAAATAAAGTTGGTAACATTTCCTGCCCAGTGTTGAGTATTTTCCAAAGATGCAATCTAACCAATGATTTATATTTCGGTCAAATGGGCAGCTGTGTAAAAGAAAACAGAGGAGCTATACAATAAAAATTGTCAATTAGTTTATATTCAGGACATTATCAGCAGGGTTCTGCCTAAGGCATAATAGGTTTGTATGGGGTGCAACTGAAAGAAGTAATTTGGTTTAGATATTCTTTTAGAAAGAAATGAGTGTGTGATAACCTCTCCTATTGAGGCATGGGATGTGGTTATCTGAGGATTCAAATCAAAGAGGTCAAGAGATAGAACAAAGAAAATTTACAGTCCAGAAACAGGCCCTTCGGCCCTCCAAGCCTGAGCTGATCCAAATCCACTGTCTAAACCTGTCGCCCAATTCCTAATCATCTCTCTCCCTCTGCTCTCCACCTACTTGTGTATCTGTCCAGATACATCTTAATTGAATCTATTGTGCCTACCTCTACTACCTCTGCTGGCAATGTGTTCCAGGCACAACCACTCTTTATATAAAGTACTTGCCGCATGTATCCCCCTTAAACGTTTCACCTCTCACTATTGAATCCTTCACCCAGGGAAAAAGATTTGAAGGAGTAAATTGGTATAGTTGTTCGGTGCTACATAATACTCAGAAATGGAGTCCGAGATGCTGATTCTGACAGAAATGTGCTTGCATCATCGTGTGAAAGGGGTTACATATGCTCATAGCAATTAGTGGCAATGTGTAGAGCAAGTAAATTATGTCACACTCAATTGAATTGTCAGCAATGATACCTTTTCTGATCTGTACATTCCAGCTAACCCTTGAGTTAATCTCATAAGTTAAAACAATGCTCAGTAAAATGAAGGACAATGTTCACCAATCTCTCAAACTTCAACTAACGTTCTTTATAGATTAGTTTCTGGATAATTTATTCCATTAACAACAATAAGCTTATGTGGTTTTGGAACTTTTCTATAATTTTTTTAAAATATTGCAGCTGAAGTTTGAATGGTCTTGGGGGGAGTGCAGTCAGCTTGGTACTGAAGTCCTTTTCTGATCATTTAATGGCTTATGTTGAACAATGTTGCATTTTGGCATTGGTGGCTGTGAGTATTGAACCTGACAGTAAGAATTAAGAGAGGTCAGGCAAAGCAGGAGCAACTGCTAGAGGAGAGAGGAGAAGTACTCTCAGCAGAGCATCATATCTATGAAGGGCCTCTAAGGAGCAATTCCTGTGTATGAGACATCTTCACAATAATGATTTGACTTAAATATACCAATGGCATAGCCACAAACTGCAACCTCAAACTAGGGCAAGGACAATATTGTTGGTGATTGTCAAGATGCTAGAGGTGGCACCATAGCTAGAAAAGTACCAGAAGATTGGAATACTGTCAGAGTGAGATCCTGATTCAAAAAAGGAGGGAGGCAGAAAGTGGCTAAATATAGGCTGATTAGCCTAACATCTACGTTTGGAATCAATTGGTAAGGAAGTAGCAGCAACACATTTGGAACATCATAATCTAATCAAGCAGAATCAACATGTTTTCATGGAAAGGAAGTTGTGGCTGACTAATCAATTAAAAATGTTCAATGATGTCTCAATCAAAATGGATAGAGGGAAATGAACAGATGGTACTGAAGTCATTTCCTGATAATTTAACAGCTGAAACCTGTTGTGTTTGACATTGGTGGCTGTGAGAATTAAGTTTGTCTATGAGAATTAAGAGAGGTCAGGCAAAGCAGGACAAAGATCTGGAGGAAGGAACAGAGGGCATTGTTGCTAAGTTTGCAGCTGCCACACAGATCAGTAGAGGGACAGATAGTGTTGAGGAGGCAGGAAGGCTGCAAACTACTTGGACAGGCTAGGAGAGTGGGAAAAGAAGTGGCAGGTGAATTACAATGTCGGTGAGTGTGAGGTTATGAATTTGGTAGGAAGAAACGAGGCATAGACTATTTTCTAAATGGGGAGAGGCTCTGGAATCCTGAAGCACAATGGGACTTAGGAGGCTTATTTCAGGTTCACTTAAGGTTAACATACAGGTTCAGTTTGCAGTTTGGAAGACAAATGCAATGTTAGTATTCATTTCAAGAAAACTAGAATACATGGGTAGGTATGTACTGTCTAAGGTTCTGGTCAGACTGCATTTAAGAAAGGATGTGTTGGTCTTGGTTGGGATCCAGAGGAGAATCACAAGAATGATCCCAGGAATGTTGGGTTTGTCATAGAAGGAGCAGTTGAAGAATCTAGGTCTGTATTCGATGGAGTTTAGAGGATAAGGAGGGATCTCACTGCAACTTTGAATACTGAGAGACCTGGATAGAGTGGATATGGAGAAAATGTTTCTCCTGTTAGGGGAGACTGGGGCCTGAAGGCACAGCTGCAGAGTGAATTGACAGCCATTTAAAATTGACATAGGGAAGACTTTCTTCAGCCACAAAGTGGTGAATCTGTGGAACTCGTACTGCAGAGGGCTGTGAGGCCAAGTCATTGAGTGTCTTTACAACAGTGATAGATAGATAGATTCTTGATTAGTAAGGGGATCAAGGGTTATGGGGAGAAGACAGAAGAATGGGTCAGAAAACATATTAGCCATGATCAAATGGAGCTTAATGGGCAAAATGACAGCTTAATGGGCAAATGGCCTCATTCTGCTCAAACATCTTATAGTCTTGCATTATTGCATATCATATTTGGACTTCCAGAAGTTGTTCAACAAGGTACTTTACAAAGGTTTGAATCATGAGATAAGAACCCATGGTGTAGACGGTATTATGTTGGTTTGGATAGAGAATTTATGTTCAAGAAACAGCAAGTAGAATAAGAGGTCATTTTTCAGATTGGAAACCTGTAATCAGCGGGGTTCCACAGGGATCAGTCCTGGGATGACTACTGTTTACATGTGTAGTAATGACTTGGAGAAGGAAACAAATGTACTGTGGCCAAATTTGCAGATGACACACAATTTGGTGTAAAGGCAAATTGCAAGAGAGATACAAACACGTTATAGAGAGATCTTTATAGGTTAAGCAAGTGGACAATAAGTTAAGGGGGGAAAAACTGCAGAAAGCTGCACAGTGGACTTGGGAGTACTTGTGTACAAAATTCAGAAATTTGGCACACGAGTGCTGTAGTTTGTCAGGACAATTAATGGAATATGGCACTTATCTCAAGGGAATTGGAGTAAATGAATAGGAAGCCTTAGTGCAATTGTACAAGGTGCTGGTGAGACTGCGTGTGGAGTACAGTGAGCAGTTTCGGTTCTCTTATTTAGGGAAGGATATTGATTCATTGGAGGTAGTTCATAAAATATTCACTAGGATGATCTTTGGTATGGAGGGACTGATCAATGAGCAAAAGTTAAATAGGTTGGGACTCTATACATTGCAGTTTTCGAAGAATGAGAGATGCTTTCATTGAAACATATAAGATTCTTAAGCAGCTTGACAAGATCAATGCTGAGAGGATGTTTCCTCCGTGGAATTGTCTAGGGCCAGAGGAGATAGTCTCAAAGTAAAGGCCCACCAATTTAGGTCTGACATGAGGAGGAATTTCTTCTCTCAGAGCGTTGTCTTTAGAACTATGAGGGCAAAGTTCTTGTGTCAATTTAAGACTGAAATAGATGGATTCTTGATCAGTAGGGGTAGCAACAATTACAAGGAAAGGGCAGGGAAGAGTTCATGAGGAATATAGGATCAGTGACAATCCTATTGAAATGTTGATCCAGCTTGAAAAGCTGAATGGCCTACTCGAGTTCCTATTTCTTATGGTGCTATGGTTTTATAGCTCTTATTCTTCATATGTCCAGCTCATGCTAGACTGTGCTGGAACTAAAAGCAGTGTACCACTGTTTGCTTCATAAGGGACATAAGCTTAATGAATACATTGCTTCAGTATTCACTATTGACTGGGACGTTGACGTTTCTGAGGACAGTGTGAAACAGACTGATATGATAGAACAGGTTGATATAAGAAGGAGGACGTGCTGAAAATTTTGAAAACCGTAGAGACAGATAAATCCACTGGGCTAGACAGGATATACCTTAGGTTACTACAGGAAGCAAGAGAAGAGACTATTGCACCTTTGGTGATGATCTTTGTGTCCTCGCTGTCCATTGGAGTGGGTCCAGATGATTGGAGGGTGGAAAATTTTATTTATTTGTTCAAGAAAGGGAATATACATAATCCCGAGAATTACAGACCAGTTAACATAATTAAAGATAGTCAACATGACTTTGTGACAGACAGGTCATGCCTCACAAACATTATTGAATTCTTTGAGGATGTGACAAAACACAATGATAAAGGTAGAGCAGTGGTTGTGTTGTACATGGATTTTAGCAAGGTGTTTGATAAGGTTCCCCATGGTAGGCTCATTCAGAAAGTAAGGAGACATGGGACACAGGGAAACCTGTCTTTTTGGATACAGAATTGGCTGTCCCATAGAAGTCAGAGGGTGGTGGTAGATAGAAAGTATTCAACATGGAGCTCAATGACCAGTGGTGTTCCACAGGGTTTGGTTCGGGGACATCTGCTCTTTGTGATTTTTATAAATGACTTGGATGAGGAAGTAGAAGGGTAAGTTAGTACATTTGCTGATGACACAAAGATTGGAGGAGTTGTGGATAGCATGGAGGGCTGTTGTAGGTTGCAGTGAGATATTGACAGGATGCAGAACTGGACTGAGAAGTGGCAGATGGAGTTCAACCTGGAAAAGTTTGAAGTCATTCACTTTGGAAGGTCGAATTTGAATGCAGAATACAGGGTTAAAAGCAGGATTCTTGACAGTGTGGAGGAACAGAGAGTTCTTGGGGCCCATGTCCATAGAACCCTCAAAGTGGCCACCCAGGTTGATAGGGTTGTTAAGAAGGTATGTCCTGTGTTGGCTTTCATTAGCGGGGCAATTGAGTTTTAAGTGCTGCGAAGTTGTGCTGCAGCTCTATAGAGTCCTGGTTAGAACACACTTGGAATATTGTGTTCAGTTCTGATCACCTCATTATAGGAAAGATGTGGAAGCTTTAGAGAGGGTGCACAGGAGATTTACTAGGATGCTGCCTGGACTGGAGGGCATGTCTTATGAAGAAAGGTTGAGGGAGCTCAGGCTTTTCTCATTGGAGCGAAGAAGGATGAGCGATGACTTGACAGAGGTGTACAAGATTTTGAGATGCGTAGATAGGGTGGATAGTCAGAGACTTTTTCCCATGGTGGGCATAATTCTAAGGTAATTGGAAGGAAGTTTAGGGGAGATATCAGAGGTAAGTTCTTTACTCAGAGAGAGTGGTGGGTGCGTGGAATCCACTGCCAACTGTGGTAGTAGAGACAGATACATTAGGAACATTTAAGCAGCTCTTGGGTAAACACATGGAAGTTAGTATAATGAAGGGTACGTAGGTTAGTCTGATCTTAGAGTAAGATAAAAGGCTTAGGACAACATCGAAGGCTGAAGAGCCTGTACTGTACTGTACTGTTCTATGTTCTATGTTCTAAGCTTCTGTATTCTAACCTCCTTAAATTCTCATGGCAAAAATCCACATTTTAAAAAGAATTTACTATTTCTTCCATTTGAGAGGTGCAATCTGTCTTTAAGCATAGAGGAGAAAGGGAGAACCAGTTCCCACTTGTGTAAGAATCAAGAAATAAGCAAAAGACTGATTTTTCCCATTTTTTGGCAACATGTTTTTTTGAGTGAGATTCATGACACCTGCATCTCTATGGTATCTTTTTTCACGCCGCTCTTGTCAGTCTTCAGCTTATTAATTCTCTTTTGCGCAAAGCCTATCTCAAGGAAATACGTGATTGGAGAGATTCACCACTGCGGAACTTCGTGGCAGTTAGGACACATTGGTGCCATATTTAAATGTTCACACTTCATCACTTCAGGTACTGCAAGGTAGGAGCTACTCCTTACAATCTGGTGATTCAACATTATCCCTGAGGAAATGGCCCAGAAAGGCAAATTAGCTCCCTCCCTGCTGATAGGAATGATGGAGTGGTGGAAAGAAGAGGGAACCTTTTTTCTTGCTGACCAGCAAAGGAGGTCAGGCCACCAGTAAGCCTGGACTGAGATTACAGCCTAAGTTGGTGCAGTCTCCCAGGTGAAACACATTGCAAAACTATTTAAACAGAAAGCTAATATTTTTCTGCACTCAGGAAGGGAAAGTGCAACCATTTTCTCTCTGTTACTTCACAGTCACAGGGCCATCACCCACTCTAATTCTGTCACTGCACACACCATGGACTAAAACTCTCATTATTGCCCATATCATGTCCACTCAACAGCTCTTATCTCCTTATCCTCCCAAACTGCTCAGTCTTCTTGACCTCTGTGTTTCCTACTCACTCATTGAAAATAACCTAAGGAATTAAGGAATATCAGATCAGCCATGATCTCATTGACTGATAGAGCAAACTTGATAGGCTGAATGGTCTGCAAGAATTCCCATTATGTGGTCTTATTGCTTATCACTCTCCTACCATGTATCACTACTAGCTGATCTTCCATTCACATCTATCATACTTAGCCTCTCTCTTTGACTCAGTGCAGGAAATATTGGCTTACTCCTCCACTAAACCATTTTCTCCACAACACATTGATTGAATGATGTGCCTGTAATCCCTGGAAAGGTTGCACCTGACCTGCAGAATTGACTGTGGCCCAATTTCAAGACTGATAGGACACCGATCTCTGGACTCCAGTGTAATCGTACACCTTACTGACTGTGTCCAAACCCCACAACTGTTATCGCATAATCTCCTTGCTGAATTGTGATGACAACCCTTTACTGACCATGGTTCGCTATTGTCCAACTAAGATCTGTTCCCCTTAGGCTTTCGGACATAGCCATTTGCTTGAAATGAACACAGTGTGTTTGCTGCATAAACTGCTGGAGGTAGGACGTTGATGTAGCATGGTGTGGTACTGTAGCAACATGTCCAAATCCTTGACTATTCGGAATTGTGGCAAACTGCCTGCCTCTCCTTCTGTGCTCAAAACAAAAGGAAACCACAAAGACTTCAAGTTCAGTGCAAAGTGAGTGAGTGCTGAAAAGCTAGGCTAGGAGATATGATTGTGTGTGTGTGTGTGTGTGTGTGTGTGTGTGTGTTTTTTTGTCTGCTACCAAAGTGGCTTGCAGAAGCTCCAAAATGAAATTGTGAAGGACTGACGTGGTGCTTGTGTTGGTTTAGGAGCAGTCACAGTAATATGATGCAGTACTGATGCCCATTCACAATGAGGAATTTATATAAGGATGGTGTCCAAAGATTATGTAGGAATTTTGTGATAAAGACAGATCTGTTTGAGAACCTGGAAGAGCCAAAGACGTGATGCTTCTGCCAGATCACCGGTCTGACTTCATGTCAGGAATTGGCGTAATCCAATTCCTCACAATAGGAGAGGATGATGGGAAGCTGCATTGAAATGAGACAAATGTAACAAAAAATGTGATGAAAATGCATAAGTTAGTTGCTTTTCATTAGAATAGATCAGAACTCACTGTTTAAACCCTTGGGCAAAAATTGGAAAATCTCCCTCAACATCGAGAGTTGGATTTTTCCAGGTCTTAATGTATTTTTCCAATTTCCCGGCCATTCTCCACACTGCTCAAAGCAGTGGAAAATTCATCCAAAAGCTTTTTCACACAGTGAGTGGTTAGGATCTGGATAACACTGTTGGGGAGCCTGTTGGAGGCAGGTTCAATTGACACATTCAGAAAGAATTTAGACTGCTATCCAAAATGAATGTTTAACGTTATACGGTGAAGGCAGGAAAATAACTTTAGATGGGTTGCTCATTCAGAAAACTAATGTGGACAAGAAGGGCTGAACATCCTCCATCTACTCTGTAACAATTTTGTGTGAGGCATTACCAGCAGCATACAGAATCAGGCTCTCAGCAGTCACCTACCACCAGTGCTAGTAGTGCTTCTTACATGCAAAAATAATTTTAAAGCAGTTTCAGCAACTTAATTACTGCCTGCAACATAACGTGCAGACACGACTAACTCACGTATCATGATCCCCACACCTGTTTTTGGGAGAATTAAACCAATTAAAACTCCAGAATTAGGAAGTAGGAATTTCAAACCATGCTTTGGCATGCAGACCCGAGACAGCTCATATCCAGTTAAGCATACAGGAGATGGATCTGTGATTTTAGACTGGATCAGTCTGCAACCTAACTTTAATATTTGAAGACACTTCTGATTATAATGTTTGTCAACTCAGTTCATCATTTATCCTTCGATATTCAGAAAGTTGTGTTTTTCCTTGTTCTTACATGAGGTTGAATAAAGGTGGAAAGGTAATCATGACAAGATCCGTCATGCATAGAGTTTGTGCTCGAGGCCAGGAAGCTGCTGACTAACATGTAACCTCCATTCCATACATCAATCTAAACCATGATTCATTACTGAAGTGTCAGTATCACAGAATTAACCAAACCCTCTCCACTGCATGTGTTAATAAATTGGATCTTGTGTCATTCATTGGGATCTGCTGACTTTTTTTTCTCCAGTATAGCTCAATACCTGCACAAAAATAATGTACTGCAAATACTGGAAATTTGAAATTAACAAAAAGATGTAGAAAACCTCAACAGGTTAGGTAGCTTCTATAAGGAGAATTGGAGTTAATGGGCTGAATCTTACATGTATTTGGCTAAATATCAGTTTCATTGCGTTTCATGGAGGATTTCACACTGTGAGGCCTGGTATGATTTCTCACTACATTTTACCAAACATTTTACCTGCCCCATCCCGATGGCAGCTGTCTCAACCATTTCAGCCTCATTCTTCATGTTACTGAAGTAGTATGAGCCTGATATCTTTGGCTGATGTGGCAGGTACAAAAAGGAAAGGTAAATTGATGGAAGGCAGGGAAGTTTTGAGCACTCAGGTTGACTCACAATGAGTGTGCACTCTGACAGCTAGTGAAGAGCCTGAAGGTGCGGTCTGGACCATTTCATGAGCTGGATTTATGTCCCTGAGTATTCAGTGTCCTTGAGTACTCAGTGTCCTTTATGCAGCATTACAATTATTCTCGCCACTGTGCCTCAGGGACAGCATTACTGATCATGTAAATGGATCGAAGAAGTGCCAGGAGGTTCAATGAAGCCAATGTCCATGGACCTGGGTGCCTGTCGGTAGTTCCTGTGGAATGTGCTCTGAAAGGTTGGTGCCTGGTGTCCATCAGGAAGGCCCTTTGGAGAAAATGATGAGCTGAAATCACCAGGTACCTGCTCTGACTTCCATGTTAAGTATTTTTAGCATCCAGTTTTCTCACAGTGAGTAGTATGATAGAAAGCTGCATATTGATGAAGTGAGCTCTGTAGTTAATAAGTTATTAACAAGCAATTACCCCCCTTAATATTAGCTCATTTTATTATTACATCTTAGAATTACATGTGGTGTCACATTTACTCAGGTCAGTTTAGTGAAAATTGTACAATGTTGACAATACACTGTAACAAAGTATTTTGGTGTAAATCTTAGGTACATAAAATAGAGAAAATAAGGGAAAAAGGACACTGCATTACAGATACACATTATATAATTTACAAAAGTAAGAAATAAAACTAAAAAGATAGACATTTCAGTCTTTCTATAAGGGCTTCCCTGTGGTTCCCAATCAGTAGCCATTTACACTCTGGGCCCTCTGGTCACTATCCCCACTCTGCTGTTGGTCTCTGGCCATCCCCAGTCCACTCCAGGCTGCTGGCCATCCCTGCTTCATTCTGGGCCAGTGGCCTGTCCACTCCAGGCTGCCGGCCATCCCTGCTTTGCCCCAATCCTGCTGGCTGTCATCCCCACTCTGGACCACCGACTGTCCCCACTCTGCTCCAGGCCGCTGGCTGTTGCCACTTCGCTGTGGGACTGTGGCCACCATCCCCAATTCACTTCAGGTAGCTGGCTATCCCTGCACTGCTCCAGGCTGCTTGCAGCAGAGGAGAAGACAGACGAGAAAAGAAAACATAAGGGACAGAGAGAAAAAAGGAAAACTTAGGAAATAAAAAGAAATATACAAAACATTCTAACTGCAGAATCGACTTTTGCGATTGTAGGATTTATATTTGTTTTATCTTTATATATTTGACTATGGCGAACTATCCTGAGTTGGGGGCATTTTGCAATCAAGCAATCCTTTGTGTGACTGATGGTTTTCCTGAAGCCCATGGAGTCAATGACTCTAAAAGTTCAAGGAAGAGATATTCCAACTGAACACTGAGCACTGAGCTTTCTCTGTGCAGGGAGGAAAGCATCTATTTGCCATTAATGTTTACCATATATTGATTTCTTTCCTGAAAGAGAAACTGTTGGTCTGCATGCAGTAATGAAACATCTCAGCAAACAGTATGGGGTTTTCTTGGGCAATGTGAAATTTAAATCACATCGCTTGTAAAATCTTTGCCTTATGATATTAACAAGATCAGATTGTTCAGCAATATAGTAAAGCAATAGACTTAAGATAAAGCTATTCCCACTCCGCTCCTTTATTGATCATGATTTAAATAGAGGATAAGCATAAATTAACCCACTTTATAAGCTTCCTGTACTGCTGGATTGTCAGATGAATTTTGACTTGGAAAAACCAATTGGGTAGCTGCATTATTTTGCATGTTTGAATGGAAGGTATCCCTCAGCAACTTTTGGCACCCTATACTATCTGTTTGAAAAACATTATTAAGAGAAATCATGACAGTTGATAAATAGTTTAATAAATCCCCAGTTCCATTCCAGTAATGCTAGGTTTAATGGCATGGTGGCTCAGTGGTTAGCACTGTTGCCTCACAGCACCAAAAATCTGAGTTGATTCCATTCTCAGGTGACTGTTTGTGTGAAATTTCACAGATGCAGTGGCTCGTGTAGCAGTTCATCCTGATCAGCTTTATGATGTGACAGTCTGTGGTCTACGGTCTGTTCCCTGAGACAAACATCACCTTTGGCTGGAGAGCCATCAACTCAGTAAAAGGGGCTCTTTGTCTACCTGAAACTTTTTGTCTTCCAGAACAAAGGAGTTGTTCCAGGAGTTGACCCAGACTGAGTGTTGCAGACTGGCATATTCCAAGGTCAAGGACTATGTGCTGAGAGATGTATGAAAGCCCCTGTCAAGGCACAGTGGGAAAAGGTCACTGCCTGAGGCCTTCCTGCTAAAGGTAAAAGAGGGTTTGTTCAGCTATTGGACCCTCCTAGTGCCTCAAAAAATGTAAATATTAGTATTGTATATGTAAGAGAGGTCATAGAGTCATAGAGAGATAGGGGCCTTTGACCCAAACTGGTCCATGTCAACCAAAATGTCCATTGACGCTAATACCATTTCCTTGCACTTGGCCTATATTCTCCTAAATCTTTCCTATCCATGTATTTGCCCAAATGCCTTTAAATGTTGTTAATGTACCCACCTCAACCACTTCTACAGGCAGCTCATTCCACATGCATACCACCCTCTGTGTAAAAACCCTGTGTAAAAGGTTCCCTTTTAATCATTCCCCTCTAATCTTAAACTGATGCCCTCCAGTCCTTGACTCCCCAACCCTGGGAAAAAGACTAAGTACATTCATCTTATTCATAGCTGTTATGGTCTTGATCCAGTGTTGGATTTGGTATACAAAGTTAAATATCACACAACGCCAGGTCATAGTCCAACAGGTTTATTTAGAAGCACTAGCTTTCGAAGCACTGCTCCTTCAGGTGGTTGTCATGATCTTATACACATCTATAAGATACCCCCTCAATCACCTATACTGTAAGGAAAAATGTCCTAGCTTGTCCCACCTCTCCCTATAACTCAGACCATTGAGTCCTGGTAGCATCCTTGTAAATTTGTTCTACACTATTTCCAGTTTAATAATATCCTTACTATAGCAAGATGACAAAAAACCAAACACAATACTCCAAGTGCAACCTCATTAACGTCCTGTACAACTGCAACATAACTTCCTAACTTCTATACTCATAGCCCTTTTGGCCAGTATGCCAAAAGCCTTCTTCACTGCCCCATCTACTTGTGACTCTAGTTTCAGAGAACCGTGAACCTGAACTCAAAGGTCCCTCTGTTCCACTACAATCCTTAAGGTCCTACCATTCATGAAACTCATACCTTGATTTCACTTTCCAAAATGCAAGATCTCACACTTACCTATATTAAACACCAGTTGCCATTTCACAGCCCATTTCTCCAGCTGATCAAGATCCTGCTGCAATCTCTGACAGCCTTCCTCACTGTCCACGATACCTCCTATTTAATGTAATCTGCAAACTTACTAGTCATACTTGGAACATTCTCATCCAAATTATTGATATAATTGGGTTTTTTGGATAAAGTCAAAGTTCAATGTTTTGTTTGTTTATCTAATATACAATTGTACAGAACAAGAACTGCTTTTGTGACAAAATATTAATACAAAGGAATTTTTACAAACAAAATATATTTTTGAATTAAATTCTGCCTGTGTCTCTGTTTCCTCTGGATACTCTGATTTCCTTCCATAGTCCAAAGGTGTGCAGGCTAAGTGGTTTGGACATGCTAAATTGCCCATAGTGTCCAGGGATGTGCAGGTTAAGTGGATTAGCCATCAGAAATGCAGGGTTACAGGGATAGGGCAGAGGTGTGGGTCCAGGTGGAATGCTCTTCAGAGGGTCTGTGGAATGCTCTTCAGAGGGATGGGCTGAATGGCCTGCTTGCACACTGTAGGGACTCTATGAAATGCTGATCATCATATCCTGGTGATAGTTTAATTATTTTAGAATTTCATAATATCAGTGCAGTGGGAGTTCTAACACAAAAGCTTTCTTCCTAAATTGTTTTTGGTCATAGGTTTGCTAACACAGCAATAAAGTGAAACTGAAGTACATTGAAAAATGTATGTTTCTCCCCTTTTTCGTTGTGTGACAACTTGGAAAAAGCATTTGCATTTTGGAGCTGCCTTTCATTATGTTGGAATCAGTATTTTATTTCCTCTTGTTCATTATCCTATCCCCTCTATTCTAACCCTCTGTTTGCAAAGCAGCCACTTCTAAATGTCCTGGACTCGCCATGAAGAGGAATTTCTTTGTCACAATAAATGTGTTGAAATCGCAAATAGATCCTTGTGTAAACAGGTTGACAGTTGTGTTACATGTGCTGTAGACAGAAAAACCTATCTATTTTCACTGAAACATTTCTGGTGAAAAAATACTTATAGTATATTCTGTATCTTGGAGCAACGTAGAGATGGCATGTGTTTCTCTTTGTGCAACAAGCTTTATTCACAGTGCTTTAAAATGCCTGCTCCATGCTTCTAGCTCTTGGCTTCCAGCAATTTCCATAGTTTGATTACTTTTTTCTGAATCACCACCCAGACAGAACCAATCAAGCACAGTAGGCATCAGTAGTAAACAGACTCAAGTAACAAAATATGGATTAATGTAACAGTTGAATATTATGGCCCAGGTATTCCAATGGTCAGAGAATTGTTGGAGCAGTGCAGGCTAGAGTTGCACATTAGAAACATGAAGAAACTCTGATGCAGCACACTGTATGGGAATTGTCCACAACATTAAAAATTTCAACAGGTTTACATCTGACAGTTTCCAAAGAAGACCCCTAAAGTGTGCCAGTCCAGAGAGTTTCATTAACATAATCAAGCTTGATAGTTACCCAAACAAGAAAACACCTACTCTAACTCCTCCATGATTATTAAACTAGACCAGACACTTGCTAAAGACACCCGTTACCCTTGACACCATCCATACATCAGCCACCCAAACCCCAGAACTGACTTTGACAGGATTCAATGCAACTGAATGTGGGGCAGCACAGTAGCTCAGTGGTTAGCACTGCTGCCTCACAGCACTAGGGTCCCAGGTTCAATTCCAGCCTCAGATGACTATGTGGAGTTTGCATATTTTCCCCGTGTCTGCGTGGGTTTCCTCCCACAGTTCAAAGATGTGCTGGTCAGGTGAATTGGCCATGCTAAATTGCCTATAGCTTTAGGTGCATTAGTCAGAGGGAAATTAGAGTGGGTGGTTTACTCTTCAGCGGGTCGGTGTGGACTTGTTGGGCCGAAGGGCCTGTTTCCACACTGTAGGGTATCTAATCTAATCTAATATTCTCCCAATCTGACCCTAACCTCTCCAATTCGACCTGACTCAACCCTGACCCTAAATCCATTCCCACCCTGACCCCAGACCAACAAAACTCCCCCAGGCCCACCCAACCCAAAAATGTAGTTAGTGCTGAGGAGGGTAGTAGCAGGCTTTGGGAAGACTAAGTTAACCTCTTCAAATGGACAAATACATGGCAGATGAAGTTCAATTCAGAAGTATGCAAAATTGCACACTTTGGAAGAACAACAATGAAGGGCAATATAGCTTAATAAAAAGTGAGAAAGTTGTACTCAAACTCTACATCACTAGTTAGGCCTTAGAGTACTGTATACAATTGTGGACATCATACTTTGGAAAAAATGTCAACATCTTGGAGAGAATGCAAGTGAATTTTATTAAAGTAGCATCATGACTGGTGGATGATGTGCTTCAACTATCTGGAGAGATTTCAGAAGCTTTGCTTGTAGTCTGTCCAGCTGAGAAAATTGGGGGATTGCACAATGGCAGATTTTACCTATCTACAAGATGCACTGCAACAACTCACTAAGGCTACTCCAACAACAGGTTCCAGGTTTTCTTGACTATCTGGAAGGACACTTTGGGAGTTTGCAATTTTTGTTTCCTTCCTATCAGAAGGATGCTGTGGAACTTGAAAGGGTTCAAAAAAGATTTACAAGGGTGTTGTCGGGTTGGAGGGTTTGAACTATAGGCTGAATAGGCTGGGACTGTTTTCCCTGGAGCATCGGATGCTGAGGGGTGACTGTATAAAATCGTGAGGGACATGGATAAGGTAAATAGACAAGGTTTTTTCTTTCCTGGGATAGCATAGTCCAGAACTAAAGGGCATAGGTTTTGGGTGAGAGGGGAAAAATTTAAAAGGGACCTAAGGAGCAATTTTTTCACGCAAAGGGTGGTGCATGTATTGAATGAACTGCTACAGGAAGTGGTGGAGACTGGTACAATTCCAATATTTAAAATGCATCTGGATGGGTATATGAATAGGAAGAATTTAGGAGGATATGGAGAATAAGTCCAGATTAGTTTAGGATATCTGGTCGGCATGGATGAATTGGACTAAAGGGTCTGTTTCCATGCTATGCATCTGTATGACTCTATGACACAGCAGTAGATACATGGAAGTACTATCACCAAAGTGTTCCCCTGTATGTCACATGTCATCCTGACTCAGAAATCCATTGCCATTCTTTCCATGTCACTACCAAACTCGTGGAGTTCCCTTCCTAATGGCATTATGGATCAATCTTCAGCACATGGACTACAGTGTTTCAAGAAGGCAACTCACCACCACCTTCTCAAGAACTACTCGAGATGTGCAATAAATGCTGGCTAATCAGCAACACTCATGTCCCATGAATGAATAAACAGAATTATAACTCAATCGCCAAGATAAGGAAGGTTTCAAATCCTGTCTCGTGGCTGCAAGAGGGTCAGACCTTTACATTCATGAAAAGAATCTGGTAACAAGTTGAAAATGACACAGCCATAATTGTCTGCCATGTTTCAAAGCTGAGTGATTGTGTTTTATTTTAAAATTGTTCTATGTTTGAATTGCCAGTCCCATCCATTCTGTGTTGACTCTTCTATTTGGGGGTGTTAAAGTGGAAAGGAGTTTAGGAATAAAGGACGGTATGTCTCCTTGAATATGAAAGCCATTTACCCATTAAAGCAGACAATCAAACAATGCACTCGGAAATGATGTCGCAAGTGAATGCTGTTTCTCTACATCTAAGTAAGAAACTTTGAAACTTGGTGACTTCATGTGACATGCTAAAGTAAGCATGCCATACACAGTTGTTGCATACAAGTTTTCTCTTGTTCCACCAAGGGTGTGACAAATGTGAAGCATTTTTGTCCAAGGTAGAATATTTACTGAATTCTTTCCTGCCATTCACTGTACACTGTAAACTCAGCAGAAATAAATGATTCTACAAGGAAAGTACATTAAAATATGTCAAATAAAATCAGTTTAACATTGGATGTAAAAACTGTACATTTCAGCATGTTTTAAACAGTTGAAGCAAGACTCTAATAAATCCCTGAATAGATATTTATTTCCTGCAATCACAACTCTTAAGCTCAAAGGGACACCACAGTTTTCTTTGACCAAGAAACATCCTGTGCCTTTGACATCCTTTGGGTACTTGAAGTGTCTGGTTGACAGCTATATCCAAATTGAGGATTTCTGCAAGTTATCAGAAATGAAAGGCCAGGTCAAAATCTTTGTTGTTAATTTTAAAGGAAGGTCCTGTGGACCTGAAGAGACAGAAAGTGGATCCAGTAGAAAATGAGGACAGGGATTGGAAACATTCCACTACTTCCTCATTTAAATATTAGCGCCAAGCAGCTTTGTGCTACTGTGGAGGCTGCACTCCTCAGCAAAGACATTAATTTGAATAAAGATAGAACCAGTTAAAGTTAGACTGTAGCTCAAAAAGTAGATGTAGTATTTTGAATATAGCAGATGGTGATGGTGGTGGTCAGTGTTGATACATTCATGGCTGATCAAATATTTCAAAACCTTTACACACCCCATCCACAAAACCCTGTATCTATTAATCTTTGCTTAAATCATAAGATAGCATAACTAGCTTCCACAGATCTCTGTTTAACAGAATTCCAAAGATTCACAACCCTCTGATTAACCCATTTCTCCTCATCTCGGACCGAAGTGACGTCCCCCTTATTTTTTAAATTGTGCCCCCTGGTTCTAGACTGCCCAACCAAGGGAAACATCTTAACTGCATGTACCATGAATATTGCTTCAAATGCTTTGTAGGTTTCATTGAGATCATTTCTTATTTTTCACAGCTGTAGAGGATACAGGTCCAGTTTGCCCAATCTCTTTTCATAGGACCTTTCATTGTAGGATCACATCTAGTGAACCATTGTAGTACTCTGTCTATGATAATGATATTGTTCCTGAGATAAGGAAACTAAAGCACTCGAAATGCGGTCTAACCAAGCAAGACTTAACCTCTCCTGTATTCAAGTCCACCTGTTGAATATTCTTTTTGATTAGAACACCTAGGACTCTTCATATGTCTACACTTTACAAGCTCTTGTCATTTTAGAAATCTGAGCAGGAGGAGAAGTAGAGGTGAAGCACAAGATAGACAGCGTGTCTCAAAACTCTTTGATGGTCAAGGAGATGTACAATTGAGAAACGTCCAGGAGGTATACATTCAATGGGTGCAGATACATATTTTAAACAATATTAAATGAAGAACCCCCAGAAACCCAGAGATGCTGTCTCAAAATATTAAATGACCTTATATGAGTCAGTAAGGTTAGATTTTTACATGCCACATTCTTACAAGTAAACGACCAGCTACATATGCTGCTCCAATCACCCACTTCACTCACTAACCAATACTCTTAAAAAAACCATGTATAGTTCACATTCATAACCTCACCTCATTATCACAAGTTTAACAGTGCTGCCAACCTCACGCCCACATTGCACAGCTTGTGCACGTTGACTGCTATTCAGCTTTGACAATGATATCATATGTTGTGAAACTTGAAAGAATTCAGGAAAGATTTACAAGGATGTTGCTAAAGTTGGAGGATTTGAGCTATAGGGAGAGGTTGAATAGGCTGGGGCTGTTTTCCCTGGAGCGTCAGAGGCTGAGGGGTGACCTTAGAGATGTTTATAAAATCATGAGGGGCATGGATAGGATAAATAGACAAAGTATGTTCCTTGGGGTGGGGGAGTCCAGAACTAGAGGGCATAGATTTAGGGTGAGAGGGGAAAAATAAAGAAGAGACCTAAGGGCCAATCTTTTCACGCAGGTGGTGTACGTGTATGGAAAGAGCTGCCAGAGGAAGTGGTGGAGGTTAGTACAATTGCAACAATTAAAAGGCATCTGGATATGTATATGAATAAGAAGGTTTGGAGGGATATGTGCCGGGTGCCAGCAGGTGAGACTAGATTGGGTTGGAATATCTGGTCAGCATGGATGAGTTGGACCGAAGGGTCTGTTTCCGTGCTGTACATCTCTATGACTTTATGACACTATCACGCAAGCATTTTACACCATACTCACTGATACATTTCTCTTATTCTTGCAAGAAAGATAAACAGCCCATAACTGGAGGTGGCTAGCACCTAATTGGAAAGGCTATATCCCTTGACTCCTATGAAGAAAACAATACTGGTCATCATTGGATTTGTCACTGAGTTTATGAGCACAAGTTGTGCTGAAATCATTGAGCATAATGGCTTGTACCTAACTCATAGAATCCCTACAGTACAGAAAGACGTCATTTAACCCACTGAGTCTGCACTGATCGCGCACACACATGTCCCACCCTATCCCTGTAACCCTACTTTTGCCACGCTTCATCCATCTAACATCATTTAGACTGTAGGAGGAAACCTAAGCGCCAGGTGGAAACCCACATAGACATGGGGGGAATGAGCAAATTCCAAACAGGTAGTCACTAAAGGCTGGAATCGAACATGGGTTCTTGGCACTGTGTGGCAGTGGTGCTAACCAATTTATTAACACTATGCACCCTCTCTTCCATGAAGGTAAACACATATGGCTTAAACCTGCTCCCAACAACTCGGAACCACTGCCTCTGGTTATGTGCATCCATTCTTGACTATTACATTTAGATACCAGCTGTCTTGGAATGGAAGCTTAGAAATTAGATGCAGGAGCAATCACGCTTTATCATTCAATATGATCATGGCTGATCATCAAATTCAGCACCCTGTTCCCTCTTTCGACACATGTTCTTTGATCCCTTTAACTCGAAGAACAAAAGCTAAATCTTTTTTGAATATGAAAGAGGTTATATCAGTGCATGTGGTGCTATGTGTTTGAGAGAGCATTAAACCCTGTCTGAAGTTCGTGGTGCAGTCAGTTATGGCATTTCAAGAGACATGCCATCCTGACCTTGACCACCTGGGAGAGATCATTAAACTCCTTATCACATGGCATCCAGCTCCTCAGAGCTACAGCACTGACCACCACGGTTAACTGGCCAAAGAAATTCCAGCTTGAAAGTTAACTAAATTTGGATGCTCTGCTGAACTACCTGTGCTTTTCTTTAAAGCACTTCAAAGCCAATTAACAGCTTAATTACAATTTCACGCATTGGAATTTTATGCAAGTGCCATATACCGTATCAATGAGTGAATAACAACAGTTCCTCTGAGTTTCCAGCCTCACACAGGATTCTTCAGTCAGGGTAATTAATGGCTTGTGAGCTTAATCAGATATTCTTGAAAAGGAGTGCCCGAAGAATTTTCTTTACTTTACCTTTTACTCTTACCACTTGATCAGAAGTTATATATTATTCCAACAATTTGTATTTACCCAGTCACTGGCAGACTGAATCAGACTTTGCCATGGCTGTTCTCAGGAATAGTTCTCAGTGTCACCAAAGGATAGAAAGGGCCATTTATCTTGTGGGGATAATCTCCCATTACCCATTACATAATTAGTTTTGCTCGAAGGGTTTTGCAATTTCAATACAGAGTTCATACTGCACTCCCTGCACAAGCCAAAAATAGGTCTGCATTTCCTTTCTGGGAAACATAAGTTAAACTCCCTCAGCAATTCCTACATAGCTTTTAGAACATAGAACATAGAACATAGAAAAATACAGCGCAGTACAGGCCCTTTGGCCCTCGATGTTGCGCCGATCCAAGCCCACCTAACCCACACTAGCCCACTATCCTCCATATGCCTATCCAATGCCCGTTTAAATGCCCATAAAGAGGGAGAGTCCACCACTGCTACTGGCAGGGCATTCCATGAACTCACGACTCGCTGAGTAAAGAATCTACCCCTAATATCTGTCCTATACCTACCACCCCTTAATTTAAAGCTATGCCCCCTCGTAATAGCTGACTCCATACGTGGAAAAAGGTTCTCATGGTCAACCCTATCTAAACCCCTAATCATCTTGTACACCTCTATCAAGTCACCCCTAAACCTTCTTTTCTCCAATGAAAACAGCCACAAGTGCCTCAGCCTTTCCTCATACGATCTTCCTACCATACCAGGCAACATCCTGATAAACCTCCTCTGCACCCGTTCAAGTGCCTCCACATCCTTCCTATAGTATGGCGACCAAAACTGCACACAATATCCAGATGCGGCCGCACCAGAGTCTTATACAACTGCAACATGACCTCAGGACTCCGGAACTCAATTCCTCTACCAATAAAAGCCAGTACGCCATATGCCTTCTTCACCGCACTATTTACCTGGGTGACAACTTTCAGAGATCTGTGTACATGGACACCAAGATCCCTCTGCTCATCCACACTACCAAGTATCCGACCATTAGCCCAGTACCCTGTCTTTTTGTTACTCTTACCAAAGTGAATCACCTCACACTTACCTACATTGAACTCCATTTGCCACCTTTCTGCCCAGCTCTGCAACTTATCTATATCCCGCTGTAACCTGACACATCCTTCCACACTGTCAACAACTCCACCGACTTTCGTATCATCCGCAAACTTGCTCACCCAACCTTTTAGCCCCTCCTCCAGGTCATTTATAAAAATGACAAACAGCAATGGTCCCAAAACAGATCCTTGCGGAACACCGCTAGTAACTGCACTCCAAGATGAACCTTTACCATCAACTACTACCCTCTGTCTTCTTCCAGCCAGCCAATTCCTAATCCAAACCTCCAACTTACCCTCAATGGCATACCTCCGTATTTTTTGAAGGGTTGAACCCTCCAACTTTACAAAGAAAGGCCAGTGCCAGGAACATGCACAAGTATCCTCAGCTAATTAAGCCCAATCTAGAAAAGAGAACTAGTTGCCTGTAGATTAGTTAATATTGCTTCATTAAACCAGGGAGAGAAGGTTTCAATAGACAACTGGGTGCTGGGTGGGATCATGTAGAGCAATGGGGACAGGGTGGTCTGAGATTTTCCCACCCTGCTCTGATGTTGGGCCTTCATTGGCATGGATGCACCCACAGGGTGCTTTTGCCTACTGGCCCCATGGAAAGAAACTACTTAATTGTGCTCCTGGGAGACACTGCTGAAACATGGAACACAGTTTTACATTACATTACAGTGTGGAAACAGGCCCTTCGGCCCAACAAGTCCACACTGACCCGCCGAAGCACAACCCACCCATACCCCTACATTTACCCCTTACCTAATACTACGGGCAATTTTGGCATGGCCAATTCACCTGCTCATCTTTGGACTGTGGGAGGAAACTGGAGCACCCAGAGGAAGCCCACGCAGACACGGGGAGAACGTGCAAACTCCACACAGTCGGTCGCCTGAGGCGGGAATTGAACCCGGGTCTCTGGCGCTGTGAGGCAGCAGTGCTAACCACTGTGCCACCGTGCCACCCATTGGGTTGCTTCCCCAAATGCAGTGGGACATTCACCTTCCCTGAATACTGAGAGATGTTCCCTTCCACAAAGACAACACAGCAGTTTGCCTTGTCCCAACCACAGTGGGATTCCTTCCTTCCCAGCACTGTGGTGATCACCCTTCCCTCAAACACAGTAAGGTCCTGTCGCTGCTTCTAAATGCAATGGGCCGTCCATTCCTAATGAACATAACAGGGTCTTCTTGCTCCTCATGAACATAGTGGGTTCTCCCCCCTTCCCAAACACAATGGAGTCTCCTCCCGATCTCCAAATACAGCAGGGTCTTCCTTTCCTCTGACTACAGCTGGCTTTTCCATCATCAGCATGGTGATCTCTCCCTAATATGGTAGGTTTCCATTCCACTGAGTGATGTCACAATCTCTCTGAATAAAAGACAAAAGAACTGTGGATGCTGGAAATCAGGAACAAAAACAGAAATTGCTGGAAAAGCTCAGAAGTTCTGGCTGGATGAACTTTCCAGTTCTGAGGAAAGATCACTGGACCCGAAATGTTAATTCTGATTTCTCTCCATCGATGCTGCCAGGCTTCAATTTCTGTTTTTGTTTCTGATTTCAAGCAACCACTGTTCCTTTGTTTTTGCTATGGATCTCGAGAAAGAGATCCAGCCATAAGCAGGAAGGGAATCTGGCCATGATAAGGAATCAGAGATTGTGAACAAAAACAGAAATTGCTGGAAAAGGTATGGCAGCATTTTTGAGAGAAATCAGAGTTAACATTTTGGGTCCAGTGACCCTTCCTCAGAACTGGGAAGTTCATCCAGCCAGAGGTTCAGAGATTTTACGGCAATTTCTGATTTTGTTCACAATCTCCATGCCCTAATTCCTTATCACAGCCAGATCCCCTTCCTGCTCATGGCCAGATCTATAACAAGTCCCCACCTCCACTGATCATGGCATGAACATTTGATCCTCACTTCACCTATTTGTGACCAGCTCCCATGTTGCCCTGACAGGGCTAGTTCCTACATTGACCTTCATTTGGATGTTACCTGTTTTCTTCCTTTCCCAGTGGTGTTTAGATCTCCTCTTACCAGTCACTGCCAAGGAATTACAGGGATAGAAAGGAGGTGGCTGGGGAGGGGCAGGGTCTGGATGGGATGCCCTTCAAAGGGTCAGTGCAGACTTGATGGGCTGAATGTCTTCTTTCCACAATGCAGCATTCTTAACTATTTCCCTCACTTTGGCATCCAGATGATTGTAATCTCAACTGTCACAATCCTTCATTTTTTAAGGAATATTTGCCCAGTATTCATCTTCTTGCACCAGAGGATTCCATTCTTCTCAGTCACTGTGTCATGATAGCTTCAAAGGGAACTTTGAACTGCCAATTCCCTTCTCAGAGAAACTTAATCTTTGCTGTTCTTTCTCGATCTAATGTAGGTCTTTGATTTTTTTTGCTGTTCCTCCCCCTTCCCCAGTCCTGCCCTAATGTCAGTAAGTATAACTTGTTAATCTTTGATTAAAAACTGATGGAAATTGTAAGGGAAAGCTGCCAGAATACTCACCAAGTGAACCCAGCTAAACAATCCACAACTGGAAAAACCTGTTCTCTGTAGTTTTGACTAAAGTTAGTCATATTTTTCATGTCCCTGTGCTGACAACTGCTGAATTATTCTCAGGAACGTGACAATATTCAGCAAGAGATAATGTTTCCCTGAATAGCTATGAGACAATTTTATAACAAGCAAGAGAGTAAAATTCATGCTGCAGTTGAATAAATTTACTATCATTGACCCCATGCGGGGTGAGTTACATTCATGTGGTATTGTGGAAGTACTTAACCTTTCAGCTAAATTCCATGCCTAGTGGAGAAATGGGAAAATGTATTTTCCCACACAAATAAATGAGGCTCTTCCTCCGAATGGACTATTCAATTAGACATTGGTAAATTTGGTTCATCACAACTTCCAAATATTGCTAAGCTATTAACTGAATACGAACAAATCAATTAAGAGCAAGAGTAGGCCATTCAGCCCTTCAAGCTTGTTCCACCATTCATTAAGGAGAAAGTGAGGACTGCAGATGCTGGACATCAGAATCGAAGAGTATCGTGCTAGAAAAGCACAGCCAGTCAGGCAACATCCGAGGAGCAGGAGAGTCGACATTTTGGACATACGCCCTTCATCAGGAATGCGGTTGGTATGCCAAGGGGCTGAGAGATAAATGGAAGGGGGGGGGGGGGGGGGTGGGGCTGGGAGAATGCAATTGGGAATGCTATAGGTAGATGAAAGTTGGGGAGACAAGATGCCAACTTGAGGATGGTTTCAGAGAACATCTCTGGGACCCGCACTAACTAACCCCGTGGCCCCGTGGCTGAACACTTTAATTCCTCTGTCAAGAACATGCAGGTCCTGGGCCTCCTCCATTGCCACACTCTAACCATCCGACGCCTGGAGGAAAAACACCTCATCTTCCACCTTGGGACCCTCCAACCACACGGGGTCAATGTGGATTTCACCAGTTTCCCCATTTTCCTTCACCCAGTCCCAACCTTCCGACTTGACACTGCCCTCCTGAATGGTCCTACCTATACATCTTCCTTCCCAACTATCTGCTCCTCCCAACCTATCACTTTCACCCCCATATTCATCTACCTATCGCATTTCCAGCTGCGTTACCCCAGCACCATACCCCTCCCATTTATCTCTCAGCCCCCTTGGCCAGAAAAGCCTCATTCCTGATCAAGCTCTTATAGAGTCATAGAGTCATAGAGATATTCAGCATGGAAACAGACCCTTCGGACCAACCTGTCCATGCCGACCAGATATCCCAACCCAATCTAGGCCCACCTGCCAGTACCCGACCCATATCCCTCCAAACCCTTCCTATTCATATACCCATCCAAATGCCTCTTAAATGTTGCAATTGTACCAGTTCCACCACTTCCTCTGGCAGCTCACTCCATACACGTACCACCCTCTGTGTGAAAACGTTGCTCCTTAGGTTTCTTTTATATCTTTCTCCTCTCACCCTAAACCTATGCCCTCTAGTTCTGGACTCCCCGACCACAGGGAATAGACTTTGCCTATTTATCCTATCCATGCCCCGCATAATTTGTAATCCTCTATAAGGTCACCCCTCAGCCACCGACACTCCAGAGAAAACAGCCCCAGCCTGTTCAGCCTCTCCCTATAGCTCAAATCCTCAACCCTGGCAACATTCTTGGAAATATTTTCTGAACCCTTTCAAGTTTCACATCATCTTTCCGATAGGAAGGAGACCAGAATTGCATGCAATATTCCAAAAGTGGCCTAACCAATGTCCTGTACAGCCGCAACATGACCTCCCAACTCCTGTACTCAATACTCTGACCAATAAAGGAAAGCATACCAAACGCCTTCTTCACTATCCTATCTACCTGCGACTCCACTTTCAAGGAGCTATGAGCCTGCACTCCAAGGTCTCTTTGTTCAGCAACACTCCCTAGGACCTTACCATTAAGTGTATAAATCCTGCTAAGATTTGCTTTCCCAAAATGCAGCCCCTCGCATTTATCTGAATTAAACTCCATCTGACACTTCTGGCCATTGGCCCATCTGGTCCAGATCCTGTTGTAATCTGGTAACCCTGTTCGCTGTCCACTACACCTCCAATTTTGGTGTCATCTGCAAACTTACTAACTGTACCTCTTATGCTCGCATCCAAATCATTTATGTAAATGACAAAGAGTAGAGAACCCAGCACCGATCCTTGTGTGACTCCACTGGTCACAGGCCTCCAGTCTGAAAAACAACGCTCTACCACCACCCTCTGTCTTCTACCTTTGAGCCAGTTCTGTATCCAAATGGCTAGTTCTCCCTATATTCCATGAGATCTAACCTTGCTAATCAGTCTCCCATGGGGTACCTTGTCGAACGCCTTACTGAAGTCCATATAGATCACATCTACTGCTCTGCCCTCAGCAAAATACTCAAGCAAGTTTGTGAGACATGATTTCGAATCGCAAAGTCATGTTGACTATCCCTAATCAGTCCTTGCCTTTCCAAATACATGTAGAACCTGTCCCTCAGGATTCCCTCCAACAACTTGCCCACCATTGAGGTCAGACTCACCGGTCTGTAGTTCCCTGGCTATCATTACCGCCCTTCTTAAACAGTGGCGCCACATTTGCCAACCTCCAGTCTTCTGGCACCTCACTTGTGACTAATGATGATACAATTATCTCAGCATGAGGCCCAGCAATCACCTCTCGAGCTTTCCACAAAGTTTTCGGGTTCACCTGATCAGGTCCTGGGGATCTATCCACCCTTAACCGCTTCAAAACATCCAGCATTTCCTCCTCTGTAATATGAACATTTTGCAAGATGTTACCATCTATTTCCCTACAGTCTATATCTTCCATATCCTTTTCCACAGTAAATACTGATGCAAAATATTCATTTAGTATCTCCCCCATTTTCTGTGGCTCCACACAAAGGCCGCTTTGCTGATTTTTGAGGGGCTGAAAATGTGTTGCTGGAAAAGCGCAGCAGGTCAGGCAGCATCCAGGGAACAGGAGAATCGACGTTTCGGGCATAAGCCCTTCTTCAGGAATGATCTTTGAGGGGCCCTATTCTCTCACTAGTTACCCTTTTGTCCTTAATGTATTTGTAAAAACCCTTTGGATTCTCCTTAATTCTATTTACCAAAGCTATCTCATGTCCCCTTTTTGCCCTCCTGCTTTCCCTCTTAAGTATACTCCTACTTCCTTTGTACTCTTCTCAGGATTCACTTAATCTATACTGTCTATATCTGACATATGCATCCTTCTTTTTCTTAACCAAACCCTCAATTTCTTTAGTCATCCAGCATTCCCTATACCTACCAGCCTTCCCTTTCACCTTGACAGGAATATACTTTCGCTGGATTCTCGTTATCTCATTTCTGAAGGCTTCCAATTTTCCAGCCGGCCCTTTACCTGCGAATATCTGCCTCCAATCAGCTTTCGAAAGTTCTTACCTAATACCATTAAAATTGGCCTTTCTCCAATTTAGTACTTCAACTTTTAGATCTGGTCTATCCTTTTCCATCACTATTTTAAAATTAATAGAACTATGGTCGCTGGCCCCAAAGTACTTCCCCACTGACACCTCAGTCACCTGCCCTGCCTTATTTCCCAAGAGTAGGTCAAGTTTTGCACCTTCTCTAGTAGGTACATTCACATACTGAATCAGAAAATTGTCTTGTACACACTTAAGAAATTCCTCTCCATCTAATTCTTTAACATTATGATAGTCCCAGTCTATGTTTGGAAAGTTAAAATCCCCTACCGTAACTACCCTATTATTCTTACAGATAGCTGAGATGTCCTTACAAGTTTATTTCTCAATTTCCCTCTGACTATTAGGGGATATATAATACAATCCCAATAAGGTGACCATCCCTTTCTTATTTCTCAGTTCCACCCAAATAACTTCCCTGGATGTATTTATGCCCGAAATGTCAAGTCTCCTGTTTCTCACATGCAGCCTGACCGGCTGTGCTTTTCCACCACCGTTCATTAAGTTTTGTTCTGATTAGTCCATGTTTTCACCTACTCCAATAACCTTTCTCCTTCTTACTGAACAAAAATTTATCTACCTTTGCTTTAACAATATATAAAGACATGAGTTCCATTGCCTTTTGAGGAAGGAATTTCTAAAGATCTATCACCCTCTGCAAGAAAACATTTCTCTATCTTGGCAACCCCTTTTCATGTATCAGAGACCTCTCATTTTAGAAGATCCAGCAATGTCAATATTTCAAACCTCTGACCTGCTTTTGTAGCCAGGGTGTTCATGCAGCAAATCAAGTTGAGCTTCTGTTCAATGGTACCCCCTTGGATAGTAGGGAGTTCAATTATTGTAACCATTGAATGTTAGCAGGCAGTCTCTTATTAGATTGTCTCTTATTGGTGATGGTCATTGCCTGGCATTTGTGTGGCATGAATGTTACTTGCCAATTGTCAGCCCAAGCTTGAATATTATCCAGATCTTGTTGCATTTGAACATGTACAGCTTCTGTACATAATGAGTCATGAATGGTACTGAATATTGTGCAATCATTAGCAAACATCCCCACGTTTGACCTTATGATGGAGGGAAAGTCATTGATAAAGCGACTAATGATGATTGGGCCTAGGTCACTACCCTGAGGAACTCCTGCAGAGATGTCTTGGAGTTGAGATCCTGGCCTCCAACAACCATGACCATCTTCCTAATGTCTGGTATGACTCCAAACAGCAGAGGGTTTGCCCCCAGTTTCAGTTTTTCTCGGACTCTTCCATGCCATGCTCATTTGAATGCAGCCTTGATGTCAAAGGCTGTCACTTTCACCTCACCTCTGGAATTCAGCTCTTTTGCCCATGTTTGAACCAAGGCTCTAAAGTGGTCAAGAGTTGAGTGACCCTGGTGGAACCTAAACTGGACATCACTGAGCAGGTTATTGCTGAGCAGGTGCTGCTTGATAATGTTGTTCACGACACCTTCCATCAATTTACAGATGATCGAAAGTAGACTGATAGCAGATAATTAGCCTGGTTGGATTTGTCCTGCTTTTTATGTACAGGACATATATGAGCAAGTTTCCACATTGTCAGGTAGATGCCAGTGCTGGAACTGTGGAGCTGCAAGTTTTGGAGAACACATTTCCAGTGCTATTGCAGGAATGTTGTCAGGGCCCAAAATCCTTTGCAGTTTCCATTTTGTTCAACCGTTTCTTGATAACATGTGGAGTGATTCAAATTGGCTAAAGACTGATACCTGCAATGCTGGGGACCACTGGAGGAGGCCAAAAGTGATCATTCACTCTGTGCTTCCAGCTAAAAATTGCTGCAAATGTTCCACCTTTTATTTACACTGATGTGTTGGTCGCTTCCATCATTGAGGATGGATATATTTATGATTGCCTCTTCCTCCAGTGAGTTCTTTATTTTTCACCACCATTCTCAACTGAATATGGCAGGACTGTAGAGCTTAGATCTGATATGTTCGTTGTGGAATCACTTAGCTCTGTCTGTCACTTGCAATTTGAGCCATTTGGCATGCAAGTAGTCCATTTTGGTAGCTTCACCAGGTTTACACATCATTTTCAGGTATGCCTGATGCTGCTAGGAGAAAGTGAGGACTGCAGATGCTGAAGACCAGAGTTGAAAAGTGTGGTGCTGGAAAAACACAGCAGGCCAGGCAGCATCCGAGGAGCAGGAGAATCGACGTTCTGGGCATCTGCAGTCCTTACTTTCTCCTAGTTGATCTTAGCCTACTGCGAATCCTCTTACAAGGATGCCTACCTTGAATAAGCTCTCCTCCTCCCTCTACAAGATTCCTGAAGAAGGGCTTATGCCCGAAACGTCGATTCTTCTGCTCCTCAGATGCTGCCTGGCCTGCTGTGTTTTTCCAGCACACCATACTTTTCATGCCTGGTGCTGCTTCTGGCATGCACTCCTGCACTCTTGATTGAACTAGAGCTGATTGCCTGGCTTGATGGTAATGGTTGAGTGGGGGATATGCCAGCCCATGAGATTGTAGATTGTGCTGGTGTATATTTGGCCTACAGCACCTTGTGGATTCCCAGTCTTGAGCTGCTACATCTGTTCAAAGTCTGTGCCAATTAGCAGGGTGATAATGCAACACAACACAATGGACGTTATTCTCAATGTGAAGTAGGAACTTCATCTCTTCAAAAGACTGTGCGATGGTTATGCTTACTGATAATGTCATGGACAGATGCATCTGCAGCTGGCAGATTGGTCAGCATGAGATCAAATATGTTTTTCCCTCTTGTTGATTCCTTGAGCACCTGCTACAGACCAAATCTAGCAGCCTTATCCTTTAGGACCGGACCAGCCCGATCAGTAGTTCTGCTGCTGAGCCACCCTTGGTAGTGGACATAGAAATCTCCCACCCAGAGTATATTTTGCACTCTTGCCATCCTTAGTGCTTCCTCTAAGTGTTGTTCAATAATGAACGAGTATCAATTCTTCAGCTGAGGAAGGATGGAACATAATAATCAGTAGGAGGCTTCCGTGTCCATATTTGACCTTAAACCATGAGACTTCATGGGATCTGGAGACAATGGTGAGGACTCCCAGGACAATTCCCTCCTCACTGTACACCTCTATTGGGTGTTTCCTATCAATCGGACAGAACATATCCAGGGATGGTGATAGTGAAGTCTAGGACATTGACTGTGAGGTATGATTCAGTAAATATGACTATGTCAGGCTGTTGCTTGGCCATTCTATGAAACAGCTCTCCAATTGTTTGCATGAGGCCCAGATGTTAGTGAGGTAGACTTTGCAGGGTCGACAGGGTTGTTTCTGGTGCTGTCTTTTCTAATGCTTGGCCAATGCCAGGCGATCTATCTGGCTTCATTTCTTCGAGACTTTGTAGTGATTGATACAACTGAATGGCTTCAGTGGGCATTTGAAAGTCAACCACATTTCTGTGGGGCTGGTGGTACTTGTAGGCTAGATGGGTTTTTTCAATAATTTTACAATGATTTCACGGTCATCAGTAGATTTGTAATTCCAGATTTGAATTCAAATTCCACCACCTGCCATGGCAGGATTCAAATCCAAGTGCCTAGGACATTGGGTGAGTTTCTGGATTAACAATATAAGCAATACTACCACTGGCCATCACCTCCCGACTCATCTTAAACAATCCTGCAAAGTGTCTCTAAGATGAATATTTTGGCATGTTCATGACATCAGTGTGCAAGCTTGGTGAATCATTTCATTTTGCAGCACATAAATCTTGAAGCTTATCCTAGCAAAGATTTATATGTTATATAATGACCACACAATGGAGGCCAGACTTTTTTTTAAACTGCTTCAAATTCTTCACCATACAACAGTCTGTCTCCATAATTAGTATTTCTTCAGGCAATCAAGCAGGTAAAGAAAAGACTCTTTAGAATGGCAATAAGGAGAAACTTATTTCGCCAGAGAGTGCTAAATCTGTGGAATTCATTGCCACAGAATGCTGTGGAAGCCAGGTCATTGAGTATATTTAAAAAGAGATAGATAGATTTCTGATTGCCAAGGGGGTTAAAGGTTATGGGAGAAAGCAGGAAAATAGTTTTGAAAACCCAATCAACCATGATTGAATGACAGAGCAGACTCAATGGGCTGAATGGCCTAACTTCAGCTCCTATGGTCTGATAGTTATGTCAAGTTAAGCACCACATTGAGAGAAAGAGGAGATCAGATAAACGTGAGAAGAGAGCTTTCAATGGATGAAGGAATTCCCTTGGGGGCAAACTGTGGTAGATGGTATCAAGTGGAAAATTAGGTTTCTTTCAATCAACCACATGGGACTATATGAATGGAGAAAATAGAATTGATCTTCAGACAGCATTTTAATTACAAAAGCAATTTTGTCCACATCAGTGGACATTATTTCAAAGATTATGCTTTCATTGTGGCCACCTCAGCAAGATGAAATATTAGGGGGATGATACTTCAGAAGACAGTACTGTTGTTTACAATTCCAGATGATGATGCTAGTAGAACAATATTTACAGAAATCTTGTGTCAGTGCTTGTAACTCCTTGGTAGCCACCACTACCTGCAAAAGAAGTGTAATTGTAGTACATGAAGCATATGAATGAGAGCACTGAACTGGCATAATGTTGCAAATGGCACCTACTAATAGAAAACAATGAATTTCTAACTTAGGTCCGTGTCAAGCTTCATGAATCCCATAAGGATGGCATGCAAAAGTATGCGCACTTCTAATAAATCTCTCAAGAGGAATTCTAATCTATGTCAGGTACAAGGGACATGGATAACTGGGAGCACATTGAATCAGTCACATTTCTGCTTGCTTGTGTTTGTTCATTTACTAAAGGTTTGCCTTTATCCAAATCAAGAGTCAACCTAGAGTTTCCTGCACGTAGCCTTGGTTTTACTTCTTTTCCTGAAGAAGGGCTCATGCCCGAAACGTCGAATCTCCTGCTCCTTGGATGCTGCCTGACCTGCTGCACTTTTCCAGCAACACATTTTCGGCTTTACTCAAATTGACCAAACCAGGTCAATAAATTTCAAGCATGCAGCACAGACTGAGATTATGTGATCTTTAGTGCATGTTTTAAAAATTCACCATTGAACTATTATTGAAAATGTCCAATCACAGTTACACATTTGTTTTCATCAGGAGAGATGCAAGAATGCCAAATTTCTAAGGGAATGACAATTCATACTGCATGAGAAAACAATGTTGGCAAGACAACTCTGATTGGCAGAAGTGTGGTCTTGGAGAATGAGCTGGGGACCTATTATCCTACATATTTGATCAAGAAGGATGCAATGCCTGGACATGTTCAGTTGTCCTGTGAATGAAAATTCCCTCTGGATGAACACATGTAGCTCCAGCAAATGTAAGTGAGTCCAATTGTAAACTCAATTGATAATCCTTAATCAGTTGTTCTGGCAATTCATAGCACACACAGGAAGTGTTGTCTAGTCAAATAATTATGTCTAACTTCAGACATCTGAATTTTGAAAGTACAAGCTGACTGACCTTATTAATATTGTATTATAGACACCCTAATAATCAGAGGAAAATTGAGAGACAAATTTGTAAGGAGATATCAGTTATCTGTAAGAATAATAGGGTGGTTATGATAGGGGATTTTAACTTTCCAAACATAGATTGGGATTGCCATAGTGTTAAGAGTTTAGGTGGAGAGGAATTTGTTAAGTGTATACAAGACAATTTTCTGATTCAGTACGTGGATGTACCTATCAGAAAGGTGCAAAACTTGACCTACTCTTGGGAAATAAAGCTTGAGGTGTCAGTGAGGGAGGACTTTGGGGCCAGTGACCATAATTCTTTTAGATTTAAAATAGTGATGGAAAAAGATAGACCAGATTAAAAAATTGAAGTTCTAAATTGGAGAAAGGCCAATTTTGATGGTATTAGGCAAGAACTTTCAAAAGCTGAATGGGGGTAGATGTTCGCAGGTAAAGGGCTGGCTGGAAAATGGGAAGCCTTCAGAAATGAGATAACAAGAATCCAGCGAAAGTATATTCCTGTTAGGGTGAAAGGGAAGGCTGGTAGGTATAGGGAATACTGAATAACTAAAGAAATTGAGGGTTTGGTTCAGAAAAAGAAGGAAGCATATGTCACGTATAGACAGGATAGATTGAGTGAATCCTTAGGAGAGTAGAAAAGCAGCAGGAGTATACTTAAGAGGGAAATAAGGAGGGCAAAAAGGGGACATGAGATAGCTTTGGTAAATAGAATTAAGGAGAATCCAAAGGGTTTTTACAAATACATTAAGGACAAAAGGGTAACTAGTGAGAGAATAGGGTCCCTCAAAGATCAGCAAGGCGGCCTTTGTGTGGTGCCGCAGAAAATAAAGGAGATACTAAACAAGTATTTTGCATCAGTATTTACTGTGGAAAAGGATATGGAAGTTATAGAATGTAGGGAAATAGATGGTGACATCTTGCAAAATGTACATATTACAGAGGAGGAAGTGCTGGATGTCTTGAAATGCATAAAGATGGATAAAACCCCATGACCTGATCAGGTGTACCCTAGCATTCTTTGGGAAGCTAGGGAAGTGATTGCTGTGACTCATGCTGAGATATTTGTATCATGAATAGTCACAGGTGAGGGGCCGAAAGACTGCAGGTTGGCTAACATGGTGCCAGTGTTCAAGAAGGGTGTTAGGGACAAGCCAGGGAATTTTAGACCAGTGAGCCTGACGTTGGTGGTGGACAAGTTGTTGAAGGGAATCCTGAGGGACAGGATGTACATGTATTTGGAAAGGCAAAGACTGATTAGGGATAGTCAACATGGCTTTGTGCATGGGAAATCATGTCTCACAAACTTGATTGAGTTTTTTGAAGAAGTAACAAAGAGGATTGATAAAGGCAGAGTGGTAGATGTGATCTTTATGGACTTCAGTAAGGTTTTCGACAAGGTTCCCCATGGGAGATTGGTTGGCAAGGTTAGATCTCATGGAATACAGGGAGAACTAGCCATTGGATACAGAACTGGCTCAAAGGTAGAAGACAGAGGGTGGTGGTGGAGGGTTGTTTATCAGACTGGAGGCCTGTGACCAGTGAAGTGCCACAAGGATCAGTGCTGCATCCACTACTTTTTGTCATTTACATAAATGATTTGTATGTGAGCATAAGAGGTATAGTTAGTAAGTTTGCAGATGACACCAAAATTGGAGGTGTAGTGGACAGCGAAGAAGGTTACCTCAGATTACTACAGGACCAATGGGCTGAGAAGTGGCAGATGGAGTTTAATTCAGATAAATGCGAGGTGCTGCATTTTGGGAAAGCAAATCTTAGCAGGGCTTATATACTTAAAGGTAAATCCTCAGGATTGTTGCTGAACAAATAGACCTTGGCGTGCAGGTTCATAGCTCCTTCAAAGTGGAGTTGCAGGTCGATAGGTTAGTGAAGAAAGCATTGGTATGCTTTCCTTTATCAGTCAGAGTATTGAGTACAAGAGTTGGGAAGTCATGTTGCAGCTGTACAGGACATTGGTTAGGCCACTGTTGGAATAATGCATGCAATTCTGGTCTCCTTCCTATCAGAAAGATGTTGTGAAAGTTGAAAGGGTTCAGAAAAGATTTACAAGGATGTTGCCAGGGTTGGAGGATTTGAGTTACAGGGAGCAGATGAACAGGCTGGGTTTGTTTTCCCTGGAGCATCAGAGGCTGAGGGGTGACCTGATAGAGGTTTACAAAATTATGAGGTGCATGGATAGGATAAATAGACAAAATCTTTTCCATGGGGTGGGGGAGTCCAGAACTAGAGGGCATAGGTTTAAGGCGCAAGGGAAAAAATATAAAGGAGACATACCTAAGGGGCAACCTTTTCATGCAGAGGGTGATATTGTATTGAATGAGCTGCCAGAGGAAGTGGTGGAGGTTAGTACAATTGCAACACTTAAAAGGCATTTGGATGGGTATATGAATAGGAACAGTTCAGAAGGATATGGGCCTAGTGCTGGCATGTGGGACCAGATTGGGTTGGGTCTCTGGTCGGCATGGACGGGTTGGATCGAAGTGCCTGTTTCCATGCTGTACATCTCTATGATTCTATGAGTATATTCAGTACTTCACAATTTGTGAACAACTAAAGGAATTTCACCACCAGTGCACTGTAGGTAGGCTGTAGATCCCAATAACCAGTGAATCATTATCAAGCAGCAAGTTTCTTTTTTATTTTATGGTTATAAAAGTGATTGCTGTTTGAATCTATCCAGTTCCATGGGTGTTTGCCACACATATGTCTGGTTGTGAGTATAAAACCTTAAGTTATCTCAGAAATGTGACTTAAAAGAAGTTCTGGGATTTACATATTAATGAACCAAAACTTGCAACTCATTATAAAAGATAAAGAGCAGTCTAGGTTTGTTCAATATATCATTTTAATTGCATGACACTGTGATTTTTGCTGTAAATTCTGTGTGTTATTATTTTGCCCCATGAGTTACCTGATGAAGGAGCAGCGTTCTGAAAGCTTGTACTTCCAAATAAACCTGTTGAACTATAGCCTGGTGTTGTGTGATTTTTAACTCTGTCCACCCCAGTCTAACATCAGTACCTCCACATCATTTAGAATGAGGAAGTGATTAGATTGTATCGAGGTGAAAAGACTATTTGAATTAGATAAGTAAGGGAAATCCATGGAACATGAGTAATAGATAAGTAAGATCCAAAGATAGGAACATGGCCCCTGTATCACAAGGACCCCTAACAAGGCAAGGAATGATATTCTTTATGTCCACTTTAAACTACTCGGCAATCCTGACAAGTCATCTAAATCAGATATGATTAGATAAGTAATCAGAAGTATTCAAACCTGCACAGGGAGAACCCAGCAGGATTCAAATCCATCATGCTCACCATTTAAATGAGACTACAGCACAACTGTTGTATGCATAATGGTGGGAAGACTTAGGACTTTGCACATTGAGCTCTTTCTTCGCATCTCCCCTCCAGAAAATTACGTGGTGCTAAGTGGATGAGAGTATTTTAGGTTAAGGTATCAAGTTGCAGTTTGACTGTGTGAGGTAGGCTCATTTCAGTAATTGTTTTTTTCCTGACTGTCATTTTTTACATGTTTCTCGATAAAATCATATTTTCTTGCTCATAGCCAGTATATATGGGCAATCACACATATGCATTCACAAATATGTTCATGGATGGAAAATGATGGGCTTGCGCCTATATAATTCCCCAGGATGTGCTTCTGACTGCTGATAGCGCATAGTGTGAATGAAGGAACAGAAAATGTAGTCTTCTGATTTCCCCAGTTCCTTCTGATGTAAGAAATTTGATTTGGAGGTTTCAGATTGTTAGGTAACAGGGTCATTTGTTACATTGTGAGATGTTGCTTTAACATTTTAACCTGTAAAATTATCAAGTATTGCTGAACAAAGAGACCTTGGAGTGCAGGTTCACAGTGCCTTAAAGTCGCAAGTGGATAGGATAGCGAAGGAGGCATTTGGCATGCTTTCCTTAATTGGTCAGAGCATTGAGTATAGCAGTTGGGAGGTCATGTTGTGGCTGTACATGACAGTGGTTAGGCCACTTTTGGAATATTGTGTGCAATTCTGGTCTCCCTCCAATCAGAAGGATGTTTGAAAAATGAAAGGGATCAGAAAAGATTTACAAGGATGTTGTCAGGGTTGAGAGTTTGAGCTATAGGGAGAGACTAAATAGGCTGGGGCTGTTTTCCCTGGAGCACAGAGATTGAAGCGTAATCTATAGAGTTTTATAAAATCATGAGGGGCATGGATAGGATAAATAGACAAAGTCTTTTCACTGGGGTGGGGGAGTCCAGAATTAGATGGCATTGGTTTAAGCTAAGACAGATAATGATTAAAAGGGACCTAAGGGGCAACTTTTCATGCAAAGGGTGGTGTGTGTATGAATGAGCTGCCAGGGAAACTGGTGGAGGCTGGTACAATTGCAACATTTAAAAGGTATCTAGATGGGTATATGAAAAGGAAGGAATTAGAGGGATATATACCAAGTGCTGGAAAATGGGTCTAGATTAGGTTCGGATATCTGGTCGGCATGGATGAGTTGGACCGAAGGGTCTATTTCCATGCTGTACACCTACATGACTCTAAGTGCAGGAATTGCCTGATGCAGGTTCAAGTAATAAAACTAAATAAAACAAGTTGCATTTCATTAACCCACAAAATGTGAAGCATCAGATAAGGTAATTTACTCTTAAATTGTGACTGCAAACTAACTCCAGTCTGAGAGGTTCATATATGTCAGCAAATAGCCTCATTCTGGGCCTTAATTGTTGTAGATAACAGTTAATGTTCCTCCAAGAAATGAGCTCTTTGCATTGAATATTACTTAACTTTAATGTATGTCGAATGGGTTTCCAGAATGTTTGGCACAGTGGCTAACACTACTGCCTCACAGTGCCAGGGACTCTGGTTTGATTCCAGCCTCGGGTGACTGTCTGCCTGGAGTTTGCACATTCCCTCTATGTCTACGTGGGTTTCCTCCGGGTGTCCGGTTTCCTCCCACAATCCAAAGATGTGCTGGTTAGGTGAATTGGCTATGCTAAATTGCCCATAGTGTTCAGGGATGTGTAGGTTGGGTGTATTAGTCAGGGGAAAATGTAGAGTAATAGGGTAGGGAAATGGGTCTGGGTGGGATATTCTTTGAAGGGTTGGTGTGGACTTGTTGGGTCAGATGGCCTATTTATGCACTGTAGGGATCCTATGATTCCATGAGAATTTGAGGAAACTAATGATTGAAGGGAACTGAGATGAGCTGGATTCAACAGCATTGATACCTTCCCAGCACTGCCTATGGGTCAGGTATAAGTTTGAGCAAAATTCCCATACTCTGAAATATTGGAGTTATTAAAAACTTTTAAAAGAATGCAGGCAGCTGGGCTGAGTTCTGTGAAAAATACACAAACACAGAATTGGCTGCATGGAACCATTGTTCAACCTGAATTCACACCTCAACTCTCAGAGAACAATGAACTTGACCTAACACTGGGCTGAGTTACAAATCCCACAGGTTTATTTGGAAGTACAAGCTCTCGGAACACTACTCCTTTGACAGATAGCTAGTGAGGCAGGATCATAGGACACAGAATTTACAGTAAAAAATCAAAGTGTCATACAACTGATGTGATGCGCTGAAGAAACCTAGATTGCTGTCAAGTCTTTAAGCATTTAGAATGGGGCTGCAGGTTTTGATTGATTAATATGTAAATACCGGAACTTAACGTTTTATAAAAAAAGTGACAATGCATCAAAGGTGTGAGATTAGATTCTGTCTGTATACCAACCTTGTGTCAGACTGGTTCTACTTCCAAATAAGGAATTTATAAAATATCTCATGGACTGACTGCCTACAGATTATGTGCTTTTTGAATAAAATAGAATACATGTGCAAATACAAATTCACACTTTTGTGTGTGTGAGGGAGAGGGAGGGAGGGAGAGTGAGTGTTTGGATTAGATTCCCTACAGTGTGGAAACAGGCCCTTTGGTCCAACCAGTCCACACTGACCCTCCAAAGAGTAACCCACACAGACCCATTTCCCTCTGACTAATGCACCAAACACTATGGGCAATTTAGCATGGCCAATTCAGCTAACCTGGACTGTGGGAGGAAACCGGAGGAAACCGGGAAGAATGTGCAAACTCCACACAGACAGTCGTCTAAGGCTGGAATCAAACCTGGGGGGAACGTGGCGCTGTGAGGCAGCAGTGCTAACCACTGAGCCACAGTGTGTGGGAGAGAGGGAGAGAGTGTTTGAGTGTGTGTGTTTGTATGTGGGCGTGCATGTGTATGTGTGTGTGCATGTTTGGTAAATTGTGTTTGTATGTGAAGAAGTATATACAATAGACAATAGACAATAGATGCAGGGGTAGGCCATTCGGCCCTTTGAGTCAGCACCACCATTCATTATGATCATGGCTGATCATCCACAATCAGTATCCTGTTCCTGCCTTATCCCCATAACCTTTGATTCCACCATCTCTTTCTTGAAAGTATCCAGAGACTTGGCCTCCACTCCTTCTGGGACTGAGCATTCCATATATCCACCACACTCTGGGTGAAGATGTTTCTCCTCTGTCTGTTCGAAATGGCCTACCCCTTATTTTTAAACTGTGTCCTCTGTGAGAGGGCGTGCACATGAGAGTGACAGTGAGTGTGTATCTGTGTATGTGTGCTTCTGTGTGTGTGTGCTTCTGTGTGTGTGTAGTTTAGTGGGGTCACTTGTAGTGTGGCATGAACCTAAGATCCCAGTTGAGACCATTCTCATGAACTTGGCTATCAGCCTCTGTTGAGCGACTCTGCACTGTCACTGACCAATGTCATGTTATAGCGAATTTGCATTAACAAAACATGTGTTATAGCAGAACAATCTGTACTCTTAACTGTCAGGAAGCCAATTGACCTCAAAGGGAACACCAGAACCACAATGGCAACAAAGAGTTGAGAGGAGATACTGGAACACACAGTCTGTATAACTGCCAAACCCAATCTGACCCAAGGAGAGCCTTTTCAACAACAAGCATCTGCAGAAATATTTCCCCACAGGCTCCAGCCCCAACGAGCTGCTTCGGAATCAAGAACAACAGAGGTTGAATGGAGCAGCTGAATTGGAAAGCCAAAGCAATGGTATCATCACAACAAAGGACATCCAAGAGGAGGGAGTCCAACCAAGCACTAACTGAACAAGGCACAGGCTTGTTCCAAACCAAGAGAACCACCAGCAAGGACCTCAGCTACCGAATGCTCTTTAAAACTGCGTTTTCCTCAGTGTTGAGCGAAAACTCCCATGACTCCAAAGTGTTTGGGATATGGGAGTGATTCAAACCTCCTAAAATCAGCAAGTTACAGATTGTAAATCAAAACCCTACACAGCAGAAACAGGACCTCATCTGGTCCCTCAAGTGAACCTGTTCCTGCACTTGATTGGCCACCTTTCTCCAAACCCTACTCGTCACTATGATTTGATCTCTCCCTGCCTCCTCAATCTCCCCACAACCTTCTAATCATGTTGACCAACCTTCCATGTTCACCAATCTTCCAATCACTCCTGACTTTCGATTGGCCATCTCCTCCTCCCTCCTGTGCATTCCTTACTGAGGTCTTTTAGATTAGGCTTCCTTGGCTGGTAACCCGCTAACCTCTGAATTATACTGAAAATAAAAATGCTGGAGATCACAGCGGGTCAGGCAGCATGCTCCATGAATGCTGTCTGACCCGTTGTGATCTCCAACTTTTTTAGTTTTCAGTTCAGATTCCAACAATTACAGTAATTTGCTCCAAGCCTCTGAATTATGTTGGCTCTTGGTTGGAAATAGAAAAAATATATAAATGAAGCTCTGCAGTTAGATGAGGTCCTCTTCATTACCCGTGTCCTCAGGTTTTCCAACCATTTTGATCCTCACCACTCCAATCCACTGTCTGCTACCATCAGTCCTGCCATTTTTCTAAAATACTAATACCTTGAAGTCCAGTGTAATCTGTACATTAACCAATACTGTTTAACCTGTTTCCTTTATACCTATATCCATGAACCTCATAAAGAATTGTTGGTAACATTTGGATGCAAATAAGGGCATTAATGTATTGCAGAAATCCTTGTTAGTTTCCAAAGATTTAATGAATACAAGTGTTTAACCAACAAATCAAATGGATTGTTAGACGATGAGACTATTTTTAAGGTACAAATTGTTTCCCATTCAACAAACTCATAAATATCACAAACAGTATCAATGATACGCTACATTGTAGAAAAAAATTCCAAGGCAGCAAACTGCATTTACAATTTAAACAATAAGTTTAAGTTATAAAGTCGGTTATCAACATTTTGTTTGAATTGTGATGAATTTGTGTGTTTTGTTTTTGAAAGGGAGCATTGCTGAGAAATCTGTGAGATTTGTTCTGATTGTATTTGCTATTTGACTTGCACTGTGGTGTAGACTATTACCCATGATCACCACATGTTATTTCTGGGTGTTTGAAAGAAGTAGCATATGGTATTGTAGATTGTATTATTGTTTGCATAGTAAAGCATTGATGCTTGCACAAAAACTGTGGAATTGTGTGGCTTTATTCTCCTAATAAGTTCCCTGGAATTTATCTTTTGTCTATTCTAAACATAAAGGTTACTGATCCCGAACCAGATTGTAACTTACTTTAGTGATCTCATCTGAGAACAAGAGATGAAGGTGGTAGTCTGGTCTAGAATCATAATAAAATAAACAGTGATTCCATGGCTGGAGAACTTCAATGCACCTTTTCTTTAATCTTGTGACTCAATTGTTAAATCTGATTACAAACAAATAATTTAATAAAACTCAAAAAATGTACTAATATAGACAGACTGTTTTACCTGTAAATTTACAAAAAAATTCCTCTTTTCTCTGATTACTTGCAAACCAGATAAACTATGGAATATAATTTTAGAATTGTTATGGTGCAGATTGCACTGGCATTGTGCCATTCTGCCACTGCTAACTGTATTAGTTAGTTCCAATCTCCTTTCCCCATATCCCCTCACACACCGTTTGTTTCCAAATGATTGTCTCCAACCCTCTTGATCGCCTCAACTGAACCTGCCTCCACAGATTTTACAGGCAGTGCATTCCATATTCTAACTACATTCGGTTGGAGCGCTGCTTTGTTATATTAGAATCTAGTCGGCGAAAGTTCCTGAAGAAGGGCTTATGCCCGAAACGTCGATTCTCTTGTTCCCTGGATGCTGCCTGACCTGCTGCGCTTTTCCAGCAACACATTTTCAGCTACATTAGAATCTAACTGGGGTTTAGTCAAACAGGGAGTCTCATGGGGTAACTTTAAGGAATAATTTAACTTAAGGGCTAATTTCAATCTAAAGTTGAGTTTTTTCTGTAATGTTGCAATGAACTAAATTTGTTCCTTTGATTTGGTGCAATTTAATTGCAGCTTTAAAGCAAGAACTACCTGAAAGTAGTTAATTAGTCAACTGGTTTAATCTAGTTTCAGAAACCGTTGAATTAGGGGCCATAAAGTGAGACCTTGTTCGATAGTGCCACTGCTGTGCAGAGGGACATGGGTGTCTTTGTGCATGAATCACAGAAGCTTGGTCTGCAGATGCAACAGTTAATTAAGAAGGCAAATGGAATTTTGCCCTTCATTACTAAAGGGATTGGGTTTAAAAGCTGGGAGGTTATGTTGCAGCTGTGTAGGTTGTTGGTGAGGCCACACCTGGAGTACTGTGTGCAGTTTGGTCTCCTGAGGATATATTGGTATGAAAGAGGCAGGTTCACTATGTTGATTCTGGAGTTGAAGTGGTCCTCTTATGAGGAGAGACTGATTAGACTGGGATTATATTCAGTTTAATTTGGGACGGTGGAAAATCTTAGAGAAATATATAAAACTATGAAGGGAATAGATAAGATAATAGAAAGGATATTTCCACAGGTGAAAGTAGGACAAGAGGACATAACTTCAAAATTAGGGGTTGCAGATTTTGGACTGAATTTGAAAGGAACTTCTTCACCTAGAAGGTTGTGAATCTGTGGAATTCCATGCCCAGTGAAGTCATTGAGGCTTTCTCAATGAATGTTTTTAAAGCTAATATCCTTTTTAAGGGAATTAATGATTATAGTGAGAGGATGGGTAAGTGGAACTGAGGCCAGGAAAAGATCAGCAATAATCTCATTGAATGGTGGAGTGAGTTTGATGGGCCAGATGGCCTACTCCTGCCCCTCTTATGCTCTTATGTACACAGGTGTTGTACTATGTTGCATTGGAGTGGAACTGCAGTTTAGTGAAATAGCGAGGAGATAATTAATCCGTCCTTCACATTGGTGAGTACTTTGCTTTTAATATAAAAATAATGTCTTGGAAAAGTTAGGGCAAAAGAGAACTCTTACAAATCAGAGGTCAGAGAAAGCATGAATCTGGCAAGAAACCTTTTAAAGGTTTAATCCAAAGTAGGCAAGTCATGGCAGAAGAGCTTGAACATGATTTGCTCCTCCTGCTCTGAGAAGCTGGGCACATGTTTGAATGTCTGGGACCAACTAGTCTGTCGGAAGTCTTTAGTTGCAGTTCCTTGAGGCCCAAGTTTCAGAGCTGGAGCAGTGATTGTAGATACGACAGTGTCTTGTGTATGGTGGTAGTAGTGGAATCATTATCAAGCAAGCTTGTGCCAGCACATTTGGCTCTGCTGCATGGGAGAGGAGAATGGGAAAATTAGGATTTGGAATGGGGGGAGTAACATATAAAATTATGGAGGTAATAGATACAATAGTAGAAAGGATGTTTTCACTGGTGGGTGAAAGTAGGACAAGAGTGGAGAATTCAACTTTAAGGGGCATTTCTGTGGCTACAAAGAAGACTCCAGGTTGGTATCTTGCCTCTAAGGTGCTTGTGTTGAATGAGCATCTACAGGACACTTTTGAGATGGGGGAGGAAGAACAGGCAGTGGTTGTGATACATGTCAGTAGCAGTGACTAGAAAAAATAACATGAGGTCCTAAAAGCCAAATATAGGAGGTTAAGAAATAAGTTGAAAAGTGGAACCTTAAAGGTAAAGCTCTCAAGATTGTACTAGTCAGAGTAGAAATTGCAGGAGGGATCTGTTGAATACTGGCAGGAAAGATGATTCAAAGGTTTCAGATTCCTGGGACATAGGGACTGATTCTTGGGGAGATGAGACAAGAGGTTGGCATGATGGCTCAGTGGTTAGTATTGCTGTCTCTCAGCACCAGGGATCCAGATTTGATTCCACTCTTGGGTGACTACGCAAAAACCACACAGACATTCTTCACATGAGTGTGGGTTTCCTCCAGGTGCTCCAGTTTCCTTCCACAGTCCAAAGATGTGTTGGCTAGGTGGATTAGCCATGGAAATTGCAGGATTACATAGATTAGATTAAATTAGATTAGATTACTTATAGTGTGGAAATAGGCCCTTCGGCCCAACAAGTCCACACCAATCCGCAACCCACCCAGATCCATTCCCCTACATTTACCCCTTCACCTAACACTACGGGCAATTTAGTATGGCCAACTCACCTAACCTGCGCATTTTTGGACTGTGGGAGGAAACTGGAGCACCCAGAGGAAACCCACGCAGACACGGGGAGAATGTGCAAACTCCACACAGTCAGTCACCCGAGGCGGGAATTGAACCCGGGTCTCTGGAGCTGTGAGGCAGCAGTGCTAAACACTGTGCCACCAGTACGCCCACATAGATAGGATGGTGGATGTGGATCTGCATGGGATGCTCTTCAGAGGTTTGGTGTGTACTCAGTAGGCTGAATAGTAGCCTATTCTTCCTCCACTTTGCATGTGGCCTTATTTTGACAGTGGAGGAGGTTCAAGCTGGACATGTTATGGGGGAGTGGGAGTGGGAGGAGGATTTGGAATGGCTGGCAACTGGAAAGTGGGTTTGATTGGAGTGTACAAACTATAAATGTTCCCTAAACCAATCCCTGGGTTTGTTTGCTGTCTCCAACATAGAGGAGACCATATTGGGAGCAATGAATGCGATAAATCAAGTTAGAGGAAATCCTGGTGAATGATTCTTTGAGGCATTGCATGGAGGTAAGAGGGGATGTGAGGGCAGATTTTGAACCTCCTGTGGCATGGGAAATGTGCCAGGTGTGGAAGGGAGGTTGGTGGGGAGTGTGAACCTAACAAGGGAGTCGAAGAAGGGATGGTCCCTCTGCAAAGCAGATGGGGTGGGGAGGGAAAAATCATTTTGGTGGTGGGGTCAGAATGCAGGTGGCAGAAAGTGGAGGATGATGTCATTGACCAACACATCTGCTTGGCAGCACTGGTCCTCATCCTTAACTTTTCCTTTCAATCCTCCCACTTCCTGCAGACCAAAGGGGTGAATTTGGGTACCTGCAGGGGTCCGAGCTATGCCTGCCTCTTAGGATATGTGGAACAGTCCCTCTTCCGCAGCTACACTGGCAGCATCCCTCACCTTTTCCTTTGCTATATTGACTGTTATGGCACTGTCTCATGTGCCCATGAGGAGCTCAAGCAGTTCATCATCCTTCCGAACCTCAAATTCACCTGGACCATCTCTGACACCTTCCTCCCCTTCTTGGAGCTTTCCATCTCTAGCAACCAAATCAGCACTAACATCTATTTCAAACCCACCAACCCCCACACTTACCTCGACTATACCTCCTCCCACACTTCCACCTGCAAAAATTTGATCCTATACTTCCAATGCTTCTGCCATATCTGCTCCCAGGATGAGCGATTCCACTGCAGGGCATCCCAGATGTCATCCTACTTAAAGGACCATAATTTCCCTGCCCCGTGATCAACAATGCCCTGAACCAATCTCCATTTCCCACACCTCGGCTCTCAAATCCCACCACTCCAACCACAACAAGGATAGTGTCCCTAGGTCCTCACATTCCACCCCACTAATCTTCAAATCCAATGAATCATCCTCTGTCACTTGCAGTCTGACTTCACCACCAAAATGATTCGTACCTCCCCACCCCCATCCAGTTTTTGCAGGGACTGTTCCCTCCCCAACTCTCTTGTTAGCTCCACAATCCACACCTGGCATCTTTCCCTGTCACTGCAGGAGGTGCAAAACCTGCCCCCACACCTCCCTTCTCACTTCTGTCAAAGGCCCCAAAGAACTATTCAAAGATTCTGGCAGAGATTCATCTGCATTTCCTCCAACTTGATGTATTGCATCCGGTGCTCCCAATGTGGTTTCTTTGACATCAGGGGGCGGGTTCAGGGAATGCTTATGGTCTGTATGCTCCAATCAACCCCATTTTCTGGTTGCCACCACTTCAACTCCCCCTCCCAATTCCCTGAAATGTCCAGCCTAGGCTGCATCAGCAATCAAAATAAGGCCACACATAAAATGGAGGAAGAGAACCTCATCTTCCACCTAGGGAGCTTACAACCATTTGGCCATAACATAGAATTCACCTGCTTCCAAATCTCCCCAAATGCCACCTCATCCCAGGTCCACCCTTCCCTCTACCCCACCCCTTTGACCGTCTGTCTATCTTCCTTTGTACCTATCAACGCCACCTCCTCACTGACCAATCACTATCACCTCCTCCCTGCATCCACCTATTACCATCCCACTTACCTTCCCCAATTTCTCCCTCTATTTTGCAGCCGCCTTCTCCTTCCCCAATCCTGAAGAAAGGTTTCACAATGAAATGTAGACTCCCCTGCTCCTCAGCTGATGCTTGACCTGCTGTACTTTTTCCTTTTTCCTAAAGCTCCACACTTTATTAACTGTGAAAATAGTTTTCTAAGGCAGTCTCAACCAGAGTGGATAAAGGGATCCAGAGACTGCGTTCCACTTGAACTTCAGGAAGGTGTTTGACAACGTATTCCACAAACCTATGGGGGTGGCATGGTGGCTCAGTGCTTAGCACTGCTGCCTTACAGTGCCAGTGACCCAGGTGCGATTCCAACCTCGGGCAACTGTCTGTGTGGGTTTCCTCCCACAGTCCAAAGATGTGCAGGTTAGGTGAATTGGCCAAGCTAAATTGCTCTTCGTGTTCAGGGATATGTAGGTTAGCTGCATTAGTCGGGGAAATGTACAGTAATAGGGGAATGAGGTTGGTTGGCTTACTCTTTGGAGGGTCAGTGTGAACTTGCTGGGCCAGACGGCCTGTTTCTACATTGTAGGGATTCCAGCTCTAATTTATAAATACTACTCCAACACCATGGAGTCTTATTTTTGGTGTGAATAGAGAATTGGCTAATGGACAAGGAAATGTTAATCAGGTGTTCTTTTTCAGTTTGGAAAATGGGGTTCAATAGGAATCAGTTGTAGTTTCAGTACTGATTACAACGTATTAATGACTTGGAAGAATGAAGTGAATGTATTGAAGCCAAATTTGCAGACAACACAAATTGCAAAGAAATAGGATACAAATAGTTTAGAAATATTGCTAGGTTGAGTTGGTAAATAATGGGAAAATGGAAAGCTCTTAATTTTAGAAGGGAAAACTAAAGAACAGTATATTTAAATGAAATTAAAATGTAGAAAGTTGCAGCACAAAGACCCTTGGTCTATTTGTACAAACAGCCATCTATTTGCCTACAAAAGCCATCACAAGTTAAAGCATTCAACCCCTTTGCCTTGAAAAGTAGTGTCCAGCAGCCTGCAAAGATACAGACTGATCTCCCTTTCCGAAATTACCATTGCAGATTGATTTTTCGTCAGAGCTGAAATACATAACAATGCAGAAGGCCTTAAGTAAAAATAGAGATTGATAGGTGAAAAAAATGTTAAAAAATGAAGATCTCTGATAATGTAGGAGTGGTTTGAAATAATAATCAGGAGGATAGTGCAAGGGAAAAGGTGTTAATTGGACAAGTGAAGGATAAAAAGGTGGATCTAGATAGAGAGGCTATTAATGGCAATATTATAATAATTTCCAACAATCGCTATCTTAAATAAATGTACCTAATTGCACACACTGTTACTTGATTGAAGTCTCATGAAGTCATTTGTAAAGGGGATATTTTATCACAAGGATGGATGGGCTAGGGACCAGAAGAGACAGTAAAGTCTAAAAATTCTAAAAGCCATCATCATTTAGCCATCCTGTCTTTCAAGGGACTAAGGCATACCTCTACCTCAATTATGCTTTTCAAACATGGAAGTCAAGATTTAAATGTGACAGGAAATTGTAGATAATAGGTGACAGGAAGGGTATGGTCCTTTGCTTCAATGTTTCAAGGTCAGGCATAAACAGCTGAGAAATTAGGACATGGATAATTGATCTGGATAAGGCATCTTCAGGAAAGGAAAGGATTTTAGTCAGGGAGCAACTGCCTGAGCAGTAAAGGTTATACCTTTTTCCGCACAGCCAAACACACATTCTGTCATAACTATTAATACTTCACCTCATCATTCTTGCTCACCCAGTTACTATTCTTACCTGCTCACCTAGGGCAGAAACTGACACCACAAGAGATGTTCCATGAGTGCCAGTTCCTCTGATGGATTTGGATTTAGATTTAGATTTTATTGTCATGTGTACTCAAGTACAGGAGTGAAGTGAAACGTGTATGATGTTGCCAGGCATGACTCCATCTGGGTACAAAGGTACCTAGGTACAAAGCAGTAACATAAATAAGCATTGCCTTCATAGAATAAGCAGGAAAATTTAAAAGAAAGTAATAGTTAACATTAAAATCCTCTAATATACACTAACAAAAAAAGAAAGATGATAAAGGAGTGGATAAGCTATAGCTGAAGCATCCTATTCTGTTGCCATCTTGATAAGATATGTTGGTTTATATCACCTATTCAGTGCATGTGATCAGGCTGTCTGATCAATTTGAATCTCTGATCAGATGAAATCAGCAAAAAGAACAAACATGATAACCAAGTTTACATGAATTGTTGTTGTACCTTTATCATAGATTTTCCTCACCTACCTAAAAATACAGATGAATCCAGTCAATGATTTGTGGAGGGGTAGGAAAGATAAGAACAATCCAACACAGTAAATGTTGTAAACAGAAGTAAACCGAGCAACTCATTCACATGTATAGACCTGTTAATCAATATTTATAACAAAGAGAAAAGCTTGGTGATGCATGTAAGGGCTTCAGGACCCTGGAGCAAAATTATGGTGACACCACAGAGCTGCACTCACTGATTACAAGTATCAGTGCATGGAAGTGCTATAATACACCAGAACTTTAGAAACTCTGGTAAACATACCAGAGTAGACTGTAACATTTACATAAACCTACCTTGATATATTAATATATATTAATCTATCTAATAACAACTCAAGAGCCTGATATATTTACCATTATCTATATTTAGTATTAATGTACAATAAATAGCATTGCTTCAAAGTCTAAGCATGAAGACAGTTCTTGACTTTGCCTTCTCCTCAACCAGTGTTTTTTCAAAAATAACAAACTACTAGTGTGGCATAAAGCTACATAACTTTAATGTGGTGCTGATAATAAAAGGACAAAGGTCATGTCAAGAAAGACCTTGCTGTTTGACTCCTGGTAGCAGGGTCAAGCTGGGAAGAGCTGATTAACTCAGGTATCAGTGGCTAATTTTAGGAGCTTCCATTGCCCAAGTCCTGATGCTAATCATGAGTTTGATTTCTTTCTACTGACAGATGGGACAGTTCCCATGTCTCCTGGCTTCGACCCGCTGGCACCACTTGCTATTGTCAACCACTGATCAGGCAGTCAGTTAGGCCAAAAGCAGCCAAAATTATTCCTATAAGGATATGGAAATGTACTCAGCAGGTCTTCCACGTAGTCAGTCATGGCAAGTTCATCACCGTGCTCTTCTGTGCCCTCCTTGCTGCCCCACTAATAATGGAGCCTGTCGTTTCTTGTCAGTCATGATGGATGCCACTTGTGGACTGCATGTTGTTTTAGTCTAGATTGTAAAGTAGTCAAAACAATTCACAAATGAAAATTAAGAAAGAATAAGGTGCTTTTTTTAAAAAAAGAAGATAACCCACAGTTAATTCTGAATATGAATTCTGTTCCTCTGGCAGTGTATTGTTTATGTAGCTAGGAAAATATACTCAGAATCTGAGGTTGAGCTTGACTGTAAAATCCGTTGATTCACTGACAATGAAACTGGTCTTTGAGGTGGGCGTGAGTGGCTGAGAATGAATCAGCAGCAATGCAACATGCCCAATTAATATACCTACCATTTTTCTCAATTACATCATCCCCACCTCTGAACCAGGAGGCCCATATTCAAATCCCACCCATTCCAGGGGTATATAATATGTCTGAACAGGTTGATTAGAAGATTGGATGTTGAACTGTCACTGGATCCAAATCTTGGAATTCCCTCCCCACCTACAGTGCATGGCTCAAAATGACAGCTTGCCACTGCCTGCTCAAGCATAACTATTGATAGGTAATAAATGCTGGTCAACCGGCAATGCTGAAATCCTACATTCCACAAGTGAATTTTAAATAATCAAAGCAGCTGACATACTATTGCTTATTTGGTACTTTCATCACCAAGTGTGGCTTGGCAGCAGTACTACTGGCAGCTGGTTGGATCCTAAAGGACATATCTGCTAGGCTGGATCTGCAGCAGGTGATGAGGGAACCAATGAGAGGGAAGAACATACTTGACCTCAGCCTCACCAATCTGCCAGTTGCATGATGTAGCTGTCCATGATAGTATTGGTAAAAGTGACCACCTCAGTCTTTGGAGATGAAGTCCCGCCTTCACTTTGATAATAACCTCCAAGTGAATGATCCATCTCTATCTCCTCCAGTCATCCCCAATATTACTAATACCAGTCTGGATCCAATTCAGTTTGCTCCTTATGATATCAAGAAATAGTGGAGACACTGGATACTGCAAAGGCTACAAATCCTAATAACATTCCAGTGATAGTATTGCAGACTTGCCATTCCCCTAGCCTAGCTGTTTCAGTACAGTTACAGCTCTGGCATCTACCTGACAATGTGGAAAATTGCCCAAGTATGTCTGAATATAAAAAAAACAGGACAAATCCAAGCCAGCCAATTACCAGCCCATTAGTCTACTCTTGTATCATCAGCAAAATGATGGAAGGTGTCATCAACAGTTCTATCAGGCAGGACTTGCTCAGCAATAACCTGCTCAGTGACACATACTTTGGGCTCTGCCAGGGCCACTCAACTCCTGACCTCATTACAGCCTTGGTTCAAAGGTGAGGTGGGAGTGACAGCTCTTGACATCAAGGCTGCATTTGACTGAGTGTATCATCAAGGAGCCCAAGCAAAACTGGAATCAATGGGTATCAGGGGTAAACTCTCCAGTGACTAGTGACATACCTGACACACAGAACGAAAGTCGTGGTTGTTGGAGGTTGGTCATCTCGGCTGCATAGATATCGCTGCACTTCTGAATCATAAGATCAGAAATGGGGATGGTTGATGATCACTGTGCAATATGAATTGCAATTCCTGAAGCAGGCCATGTTCAAATGCAACAATTCTCAACAATATCCAGGCTTGGCACTGAGAATTAACAAATAACATTCATGCCACACAAATGTCAGACTAACTACCACTTCTTGGCATTCAATGGTGTTACCATCACTGTATCTTCCACCGTCAAGATCCTGGGAGTTGTCATTGACCAGAAGCTCAACTGGACTCACCACATAAACACCGTGGCTATAAGATCAGGTTTGAGGATAGGAATACTGTAGAGTGTAACTCACCTCTTGACCCTGGAAAGCCTGTTCACTATGTATAAAGAACATCTTAGTGTGATGGAATGCTCCTCACTTGCCTGGATGAGTACAGCCCCAACAACACTGAAGGTGTTTGACAACATCCAGGACAAAGCAGCCTGCTTTATTGGCAACATATCCACAAGCATCCATTCCCTCCACCACTGATGCTCAGTAGCTGCAATGTGTACTACCTACAAAACACGCTGCAGGAATTCACCAAAGATCCTCAGACAACTTCCAAACCCATGACCACTTCCACCTAGAAGGACAAGGGCAGCAGATATATGGAATGCCACCACGTTCAAGTTTCCCTCCAACCAACTCACCATCCAGACATGGAGATACATTGCCGTTCCTTCAATGTTGCTGGGTCCAAATCCTGGAATTCCCTCCCTAATGGCATTATGGGCCAACTCGCAATGGGTGGACTGCAGCAGTTCAAAAAGGCAGCTCACCACCACCTTCTCAAGATGGCAACACCTTTGGGTGGCATGTTGGCTCAGTGGTTAGAACTGCTGCCTTACATTACCAGGGACCCTGGTTCATTTCCTGCCTTGGGCAACGGTCTGTGTGGAGTTTGTGCATTCTCCCTGTATCTGCATGGGTTTCCTCCCACAATCCAAAGGTGTGCAGGTTAGGTGAATTGGCCATGCTAAATTGCCCATAGTGTTAGGTGCATTAGTCAGGGGTAAATATAAAATCGAGTAATGGGTCTGGGTGGGTTACTCTTCGGAGGGTCGGTGTGGACTTGTTGGGCAAAAGGGCCTGTTTCCATACTGTAGGGAATCTAATCTAACCAAGGGCAACTAGGGACAGGCAAGAAATGCTGGCCAGCCAGCGACACTAACATCCCAAAAATGAATTAATGAAATAGGCAACTTTACTGAGCCAAATTAACATAGAAGCACAATTATGGAGAACAAAGTGAATTATTTTGAGAACTAATTTTCAGTTTAAAAGGTATCACAATTTTTTTTTTTTGACTTATTTAATACGCTTTTGACCTAGTAGGTCAGATATTTAGACAACAGCTGCTAGAGTTTTCGCGGTCACCTGAAACCTGACCCTATTCCTCATGTCGCTAGCCTATCCAATTTGATTGTGCCATTTGTTGCAAGTAACAGCTGTCACTGTGGCTGACCTGCAGTCAGGATGGAAAGAGGCAAGTGAGTAGCTAGGAATTAATTACACCAATATAAACATTGAAATAAAGTCACTTACCTTTAATTTTCTTTTTCTAAATTGAATTTAATATCAGGCATATTCTTCCTTTTAAAGCAGAATTCATCTGTACATATTTACTCTACTTGAGTGACAGAGATTCCAAACCTAATAATTAACAAGACTACCTTACTCGTGTTACAGGATTTGAATGACAACACCCAGACAATCAAGTAGGAGCCAAGGAAACGCTGTTGGAGTCCAAATCACAGACTGCAGACTGTTTCAGGGCACCAGAACTGAACAATAAAGAATCCAATGTATAATGCAGTAATTGTTTCCTCCAGAACCAATATTTCATTGGCACGTGATAAAAAGTTTCACTGAGACACTGAAATAAATGAGACACTCTGCTGGGTTTGTGCCAATGACTCGGAAACAAATGCATCATTTTGTCTGGTGATGCGATGAAGTGGAGGAATCCACGCTTCCGGTAGATTTGGTTATCCAATATCAAAATGAATTCTTTCATCAACCATCAGGCCAGTGCAAGCCAGCAGGAATTCAGATTGAGTTTTCTCTTTTCAGTCCTGTCACCTCAAATGTGCAGACAACTTTTCAGTGCCAAAAACTGAAATTTAGTAGCTGTCTGAGGTGTGATCTTTTCAGGTTTACAAAGATATATTCGTTGTGATGTTATTATGTCTCAGAAATTCTAGCAGCAGCAATCTTGGCACTTACAATAGCCAAAAGTGATTTGGTGTGCAATCATCTAAATGTTGGTTGAAACTGGTTTATTGGACTCTTTCCTTGAGTTTTAAAATGATGGGATGTACCGATTTTGAAATCACATCATTCCAGTGCAGTTTTATGTGACATTTACTTGAATGTCAAATTTGTACAAATTATCTCAATTTGGCTTCCCTCTATGACTGTCAGCCTTCACCAGATATGCAAATGTATTTTTATGAACCTTAGCAGCCTTTGGGGTAACACATACTGAATCCTCAACATGAGGTGATTTTCATAGTCAGCTTTCAGAAAGGATTTTCAGTACCCATTAAGGACATAAATAATACTTCTGCAATTAGCAACTGTACTTAACAGCTGTTTTTAAGAAAAAAGCCACAACACTGGTGGGTTGGATTGCATCAAAGAAAGAACAAAAGTATTAGATCATTTTATCAATGGTATGTAATTTTCTTCATGAAGTCAATGCCACTTATATATTCAACTGCGAAAGGTGGCAAGATGATCTTTGTTTGGCATATGTTAATCAGATGAAGTTCAGACCACAGTAGAGCCAAACTGGACTAACTCCAGAAGCAAATTTCACCTCCTTTCAGTTTTACCCTCCAACAGAAGTTGCAAAATCAAATCCATCTACGCAATACAAACTTGATATTTATATTCAACATCAAATTGTTTTTGGCAGTTATGTGACAATAAGCATCATAATTTTTATTCATAGAGAGCAGAAGAATATATTCCAACATTCAACATTTCAAATTACAAACAACTTTCTACTCAAGGGCAATCTACACTGGAGAGAAATGGAACACTTTACAGTATAAATCACTGCTGAACAGTTACTATAGTTCATTAAGAACAAATGTACTACAAAGGTTAAAGAAGGGCAGATATATCAGGTAAGTCCTGTGTAGAAGGTTATGAATATACATAAGTAGCATTGATGGCCATTGCCTTCTACACTGAAACCAGATGGTCAGAAGAAAGGATTAGGAAAAGAGTCAAAGAGGTCTACAACACAGAAAAAGTCTCTTCAACCCATTGAGTCTGTGCCCGTCAAATGCAACCACCGAACTACTCTAATCCGATTTTCCAGCACTTGTCCCATAGTCTTGTATGCCTTAGCATTGCAAGTATATATCCAAATACTTCTCAATTGTTACGAAGGTTTCTGAATCTACCTCTATCTTATAGGCAGTGAGTTCCAGTTTCCCACCATGCTCATACCTAAAACTGTCCAGACCAGGCAACATCCTGATAAACCGTCTCTGCACCCACTTAAAAGCATCCATGTCCTTCTGGAACTGTACGCAATATTCCAAATATAGCCTTACCAGTGTTTTATACAGTTGTAACATAATTTGCCAACTTTTCTATTCAATGCCCCAGTCAATGAAGGCAAGTGTGTTATATGCTTTCTTGACTTACTCATCCACTGTGTCATTTTTGTTGTCCACTTTCTACCAAGTGCCTTATAAGACATTCTCCTTTTCAACTTAAACACAGGAAAGATTTATCCCATGTGGTAATCTGTGAAAATTTGAGAGGCCAAGAACTGTTTAAAGTAAAAATTAATAACTTTATTTCTTGAAGTATAACAGAGAATAATTAACTAACAACTGTTTACACCAACCTTCATCTAACCTATCTTTTACTTTCCCTTCTATAGTACTAGTCCAATTAAAACCCCTGATTAAGATTTACTGAAAAATTCAAATTTCAAAACCAGCCAGCTGCCGAATCTTCTCTTTATATCTTCCTCTGTAGATTTGCTCTCCAGGTCAGGTTGATGTCTTTCTCCGTGCAAGCTCCTTCTCTAGACAGGTACCTCTCAGAGAGTTCTGACTCGCAGCCTACATCTGTTGGTCTTTTGGTAGTTCTTCCTCAACTGTTCAACATTTCCAAGTTTAATCCCCCAAAGCATCAGATTGTGTCATTGTCTTTCAATATTGTCAATATACTAAATTCAATCTTGATTGGAGTTTTTTTTGGTATAATTTAAACTGATTGGCTAATTCAATTTTGTTTTTGTCTCCAGGCAACCAGCTACACTGGCTACTGGACCAACAGGTTATATTATATCTAATTCAGAACACTTGATGCTGTCAGGTGGTTCTGCTAGCTTTTTACTTTTTTAAAGGTACAGTACATCCACATCTTCAAAAAATAAACAACAAAGATCCTAGCCCCAATCCTAGTTACACCACTAGTTACTTACCTTCATTCAGAAAAGCACCATTCCACCACCACTTTTTGTCAACTGAGACAAGCCAGTTCTATATCCATCTAGCCAGCCCACCCTGTCTCCGGTGAGACACTACATTTTGCATCAGCTTGCCATGAGATATCGTACCAAATGCCTTACTAAAGTATAATATAGACAACATTCACTGCTCTTCCCTCATCAGTCACTCTTGTCACCTCCTTAAAAGTCTCAATCAAGTTAATGGTAGCACACATTATGCTATTTAAAAAGATAAGAGTCTATGATGTTTGGGGTAGTATACTTATATGGATAAAAGATTGGTTAACTATTAGAAGGCAGAGATTTGGGATAAGGGGTCATTTTCAAGATGGCAACCAGTAACTAATGGATGCCATGGGGATCAGTGCTGGGGACACCATTATTTATGATATAAATGACTTGGATGATGGAAGTGAATGTTCAATACTCAAATTTGCAGCTGACATAAATATAGTTGGGAAAGCAAATGGTGAGGATGACAGAGTCTGCAGGCAGGTATAGATAGGTTAAACGAGTGGGCAAAAACTTGCCAGCTGGAATATGGTGAGAAATTTGAAGTTATGCACTCCGGAAAGGAAGAATAAAGGAACTGAATCTTATTTAGAAGGAGAAACTGCAGAAAGCTTCAGATCAGAGGGATTTGAGAAATTTGTCCATGAATCACAAAAAGCTAACATCGAAATTCGGTAGGAAATCACAAAAAGGCAAATGGAATTGAGTATAAAAAAGCACATGATTAAAGTGCATTAACGAACAAATGGGTTTTTACAACAATGGTTTAATGGTCATCGTTAAACTTTGAATTAATATTCCAACCTTAGTCATGGTAGAATTTGAATCCTGGTACCCAGTCCGTAATCGGGTCTCTGGATTACTAGTCAAGCAACAATCCCTTGTGACATTATATTCCTTGAAACAAATGAAGTGGGCATTGCATTGCAGGGACTGGTAATGCAAATTGTGTCATTTTTGTTTTCCTCTTCCCATGAAGTGCATTGGAAGATATTTTCCTTTCAAAGCATTCAATACACAGTTCCATTGATTCTTCAGATGTATGGCTTCTTCATCCTCCATTCTCTTCATTCTCCCCATTTGTCACTGTAGACAAATGGGAACTTGGGACATTTCTATCGCCAGATTTAATCTGCCCTCATGCGATGCTCATGAATTAACATGAGGCAATTGTTCATTTTTGTGTCACAGTGCTGATCATACACTTAGAGTTAATGCACAAAAACTCTGGACCTTACAGAAATTTATAAAATCATGAGGGGCATGGATAGACTAAATAATCAACCTCTTTTCCCTGGAGTAGAGGAGTTCAGAACTCAGGGTTCAGGGTATAGGTCCTTTAAAATTTTTCCCCTCTCACCCTAAACCAAAGAGTCAACCTTTTCATGCAGAAGGTGGTGCGTGTAAGGAATGATTTGCCAGAGGAAGTGGTGGAAGCAGGTGTAATTCCAACATTTAAAAGGCATCTGGTTGGGTATATGAATAGGAAAGGTTTAGAGGGATATTGGCCCAGTGCTGGCAAATGGAACTAGATTAGTTTAGGTCAGCATGGTTGAGTTGGACTGAAGGGTCTGTTTCCGTGCTGTAAATTTCTGACTCTATGTGACTCTGAGATTACTGATTTATCATATAAACCCAACTGATGTTTAAAGAAGGAAACATGAACTCATAGAATCTGTACAGTACAGAAAGTGGCCATTCAACCCATCAAGTCTCCACCAATACTCCGAAAAGCATCCAACCCAGACCCAGCCCCTCACCCTATCCCTGTAACCCTGTACTTACCATGGTTAATCCATCTAGTCTGCACACTATGGGGCAAATTAGCATGGACAGTCCACCTCATGTGCATTTTTGGATGGTGGGAGGAAACTGGAGCACTCGGCAAAAACTTGTGTAGACATGAGGAGAATAAGCAAACTCCACACAAACAGTGACCCAAGCCTGAAATAGAATCTGTGAGGCAGCAGTACTAACCACTGAGTCACCGTGCTGCCCAAATAAATTTTGCCATTTGTTGTAGAGGGATTTGAACACATATCCCCAAAGCATTAGGCTTGAGATTCTGAATAATAGTCTGGTAACATGACAACTGCAGCATCACCTCCACTTGCTGTTATTACTCAATCTGGTCTTCATGGAAAAGCACACAATTGCCCCCTGAGGTGGCCTATCACATGACTCGGTTATAATAAATGCCTACAATAATAGCAAGGTGTATTGTGTATTGTATGAGTTCTCTCACCAAAGGAAATGCAGTCGTTCATATTGAATCTCCACACTATCCCAACAGAGGGGGATCAATAAATGCTGTTATATTCCACCCTGGTCACTTGTCAAAAAAAAATTAGTAAAAAACATAAACTTGCAACTGAGCAGTTAATGGGAAATATCTGCAATCTGTTAACTATACTAGCAGGCACACAAATACTGTAAGCTGAAACTTTATTGCTGGAACAGCACAGCAGGTCAGGCAGCATCTAGGGAACAGAAGATTCGACGTTTCGGGCACATGCCCTTCTTCAGGAATGAGCAGAGAGTGTTCAGCAGGAGAAGATAAAAGGTAGGGAGGAGGGACTTGGAGGAGGGGCGTTGGAAATGTGATAGGTGGAAAGAGGTCAAGGTGAAGGTGATAGGTCGGAGTAGGGTGGAGGCGGAGAGGTCAAGAAGAAGACTGCAGGTCAGGAAGGCGGTGCCGGGCTGGAGGGATTCGGCTGAGACAAGGTGGGGGGAGGGGGGATGAAGAAACTGGTGAAGTCCAAGTTCATCCCCTGTGGTTGGAGGGTTCCCAGTCGGAAGATAAGACGCTCCTCCTCCGACCGTCGCGTTGTTGTGGTTTGGCAGTGGATGAGTCCAATGACCTGCATATCCTCGGTGGAGTGGGAGGGGGAGTTGAAATGCTGTGCTACAGGGTGATTGGGTTGGTTCGTCCGGGTGGCCCAGAGGTGCTCTCTGAATCGCTCCGCAAGTAGGCGGCCTGTCTCCCCAATATAGAGGAGGCCACACCGGCTGCAGCGGATGCAGTAGATAATGTGGGTGGAGGTGCAGGTGAATCTGTGGCGGATATGGAAGTTTCCTTTGGGGCCTTGGAGAGAAGTGAGGGGGGAGGTGTGGGCGCAAGTGTTGCACCTCCTGCGGTTGCAAGGAAAGGTGCCGGGAGTGGAGGTTGGGTTGGTGGGGGGTATGGATCTGACAAGGGAGTCGCGGAGGGAGTGGTCTCCCACTTTCTCCAAACAAAAGGAGTAGCCATGGGCACCCGCATGGGCCCCAGCTATGCCTGCCTCTTCGTAGGGTATGTGGAACAATCCATCTTCCGCAACTACACTGGCCCCACCCCCCATCTTTTCCTCCGCTACATTGATGACTGTATCGGTGCTACCTCGTGCTCCCACGAGGAGGTTGAACAGTTCATCCACTACACTAACACCTTCCACCCCGACCTCAAATTCACCTGGACAGTCTCGGACTCCTCCCTCCCCTTCCTAGACCTTTCTGTTTCTATCTCAGACGACCGAATCAACACGGACATCTACTACAAACCGACCGACTCCCACAGCTACCTGGACTACACCTCCTCCCACCCCGCCCCCTGTAAAAACGCCATCCCATTCTCCCAATCCCTTCGTCTCCGCCGCATCTGCTCCCAGGAGGACCAGTTCAAAATACGCACAACACAGACGGCCTCCTTCTTCAAGGACCGCAATTTCCCCCCCGACGTGATCGACGATGCCCTCCACCGCATCTCCTCCACTTCCCGCTCCTCCGCCCTTAAGCCCCGCCCCTCCAACCGCCACCAGGACAGAACCCCACTGGTCCTCACCTACCACCCCACCAATCTCCATGTACAGCGCATCATCCGCCGTCACTTCCGCCACCTCCAAACGGACCCAACCACCAAGGATATATTTCCCTCCCCTCCTTTATCAGCTTTCCGTAGAGACCACTCCCTCCGCGACTCCCTTGTCAGATCCATACCCCCCACCAACCCAACCTCCACTCCCGGCACCTTTCCTTGCAACCGCAGGAGGTGCAACACTTGCGCCCACACCTCCCCCCTCATTCTCTCCAAGGCCCCAAAGGAAACTTCCATATTCGCCACAGATTCACCTGCACCTCCACCCACATTATCTACTGCATCCGCTGCAGCCGGTGTGGCCTCCTCTATATTGGGGAGACAGGCCGCCTACTTGCGGAGCGATTCAGAGAGCACCTCTGGGCCACCCGGACGAACCAACCCAATCACCCTGTAGCACAGCATTTCAACTCCCCCTCCCACTCCACCGAGGATATGCAGGTCATTGGACTCATCCACCACCAAACCACAACAACGCGACGGTCGGAGGAGGAGCGTCTTATCTTCCGACTGGGAACCCTCCAACCACAGGGGATGAACTTGGACTTCACCAGTTTCTTCATCCCCCCTCCCCCCACCTTGTCTCAGCCGGATCCCTCCAGCCCGGCACCGCCTTCCTGACCTGCAGTCTTCTTCTTGACCTCTCCGCCTCCACCCTACTCCGACCTATCACCTTCACCTTGACCTCTTTCCACCTATCACATTTCCAACGCCCCTCCTCCAAGTCCCTCCTCCCTACCTTTTATCTTCTCCTGCTGAACACTCTCTGCTCATTCCTGAAGAAGGGCATGTGCCCGAAACGTCGAATCTTCTGTTCCCTAGATGCTGCCTGACCTGCTGTGCTGTTCCAGCAATAAAGTTTCAGCTTTGATCTCCAGCGTCTGCAGACCTCACTTTCTCCACACAAATACTGTAAGTAATGCCTAGTTTGTCAACTAGGTTCCAGAGTATGCAATAAGTTGTTCAAGAAGATTGAGGCCCAACAGGTTATTTTGGAAACTCTTATGGACAGAAATCGACTTCTGTAAGTTGGAAAAAGAATGCATTATTTAACAGAGCTAAATAATGGGAGAGACAACTACATAAGAGGAGATTAATGTCTTCTTCACACTGCTTGCATGGAAGACCATGTGAAAAATAAGGACAGAATCAAGAAATGAGGAAATGGAATCCTGACAATTATCCCACATAAGCATCCATATACATGTATCTGTCAATTACTTTATACCTACTTTGCATTTGGTCTTAATAGGTATAAGAATAGTTTTCTATCAAGTATACAACACATTTGAAAGGATAGATCTGCAGCATTTGTTCCCTTTCCAATCAGAAATATAGAACATTACAGTGAAGTACAAGCCCTTTGGTCCTTGATGTTGTGCCGACCTGTGAAATTAATCTGATGCCCATCTAACCTACACCGTTCAATTATTATCCATAGGAATGTCCAATGCCCACTTAAAGCCCTTAATGTCGGCGAGTCTAGTACTGTTGCAGGCAGGCCATTCCATGCCGCTACGACTCTCTGAGTAAAGAACGAGTCTTTGTTGCTTTCCAAAAAGAAAAAGAAGAATGTGTGAATTGGAATTAGAAAAGGAGAGTTTAGAAAGAGAGGGACTGAGGAGGGAAATTGAAAATGCATAGCTTAAATTCAATGTATTTGAAGGAAGCAGTGAGGGTGACCCAAAGCCAAAATCATGTTTGTTGAGGAGAAAAAAAAAGTGCTGGAGAAATTGTCAGCATCTCTGGAGAGTGAAACAAAGTTAGTGTTTCAGGTCAAAAAGCCTTCTTTGGAACTTTAATTTGACAAAGAAAAACGATTCACTTGTTACCTAAATTTATGAGGAATGAGTAAAAATGTACTTCACGTCATTTAAGAAAGCTGCTATAACATTGAAATAGCCTAAAGAAGATTAGATAGTGTTCATTTGGGCTTTTTTCTGGGAAAAGATGTGGAGGCATCCTCATAAAGTCATACAGTCATACAGCATAGAAACAGACCATTCAGTCCAGCTTGACCATACTGACCTGGTTTCCCAAAACTGAACAATCCCAGTATCCTGTGTTTGGTTCATATTCCTCTAAACCTTTCTCTATTTGTGTACTGTCCAAATTTCTTTTAAATGTTGTAACTATATGTGTCTACCAGTTCCTCTGGCAGTTCATTCCAAACATGCACCACATTGTGTGTGAAACATCCTTATGAATCCTATCTGAATCCTTCCCAATTTCATAATATCCTTCCTCTAGTAGAGTGACCAGAATTGTATGCAGTACTCGATAAGTGGCCTCACCAATGTCATGTACAGCTGCAACATGACATCCCAACTCCTATACTCGAGACTCTGACCAATGAAGGCAAGCATACAAAACACATTCTTCATTACTCTATCTAACTGTGATGGTCCTTTCAAGGAATTATGTACCTGAATCCCCAAGGTCTCTTTATTCAACAACATCTTTTTCAGAAGAGTACTCAGGTGACTATAACAAAATAATGCTGAAAATGTGTTGCTGGAAAAGCGCAGCAGGTCAGGCAGCATCCAGGGAACAGGAGAATCGACGTTTCGGGCATAAGCCCTTCTTCTCCTGTTCCCTGGATGCTGCCTGACCTGCTGCGCTTTTCCAGCAACACATTTTCAGCTCTAATCTCCAGCATCTGCAGTCCTCACTTTCTCCTATAACAAAATAAAGACAAATGTTCTCAATGCCAATGCCTAGAGGCAGAAACTAAGAAATAGTTTTTAAAAAAGACTCAAACCATGGTGAAATTTGGCAAAAAGCAGGAAATGGGGCTCAATAGATGGTACAGACTGATGAAAGTTGGACCTTTGAGAATTTTAGGAATGTGATTCCGATGGAAAAATGAAATAATAGTGCTTCTAGTGGAATAGAATTCCACCTACATAAATGCATAGTTAGTAAAATAAATGAGCTGACTCAAACCATATTAGTAACAGTTGGAAACTCACATGGAAGTTAAAGGGAGTTTAATAGTGAAAAGAATGCTGAATGTGATGATAAAGATTGCAAAATAAAGGATGAAGTCATGGGACCAACTTAATAATTTTATCATAGCAAAGGTGATGTAAAGATGTTTTTCTAGACATTAGTGTCCTAGTGGGTAAAGGTTTTGACACATAAATACATTTTCCTTTCTTTATTGATGGAATAATTCAGGGTGCAGGAAATTAGGAAAAATTTCCTTCTAAAGTTGAAGTGCCCACAATTCTGTCTGGTGAGTTAGGTAAGTTAATTGCTTTCATTTGAGATAGAAGGGCAACACAGTCACTGATGACTATGGGTGATATAAAATTTTCTCTAAAAAAACTCACTGAATCAAGAGATATTGATCCAAAAGTCAAGAAATTATTTACTCTATCTCAGTGTGTCTCTTTTATTTTTACTCTGTTCCCACCTTTCAATAGCATAAACCTCATCAGATTTCTACTTTCCTTCTGTCATGCAGAAGTGTCATAGGTAACATAAAATGTTACCTTTGTTCCTCTCTTCACAGAGGCTGCCAGGCCTGTTGAATGTTTGCAGAACTGGACTTGAGATTTGTTTGTGTCACAGATCAACCCAGATGGCCTCCTTCTTCAAGGATCGCAATTTCCCCCCCGACGTGGTCGACAAAGCCCTCCACCGCATCTCTTCCACTTCCCGCTCCTCCGCCCTTGAGCCCCGCCCCTCCAACCGCCACCAGGACAGAACCCCACTGGTCCTCACCTACCATCCCACCAATCTCCATGTACAGCGTATCATCTGCCGTCATTTCCACCACCTCCAAACGGACCCCACCACCAAGGATATATTTCCCTCCCCTCCCCTATCAGCATTCCGTAAAGACCACTCCCTCCGTGACTCCCTCGTCAGATCCACACCCCCCACCAACCCAACCTCCACTCCCGGCACCTTCCCCTGCAACCGCAGGAGGTGCAAGACTTGCGCCCACACCTCCCCCCTGGTAACAGGCCCCAAAGGAAACTTCCATATCCGCCACAGATTCACCTGTACCTCCACACACATCATCTATTGCAGCCTCTGCACCCGATGTGGCCTCCTCTATATTGGGGATACAGGCCGCCTACTTGCGGAGCGTTTCAGAGAACACCTCTGGGACACCCGGACCAACCAACCCAACCACCCTGTGGCTCAACATTTCAATTCCCCCTCCCACTCCACCAAGGATATGCAGGTCTTTGGACTCCTCCATCGCCAGACCACAACAACATGACGGTTGGAGGAAGAACGCCTCATCTTCCACCTAGGAACCCTCCAACCACAAGGGATGAACTTGGATTTCACCAGTTTCCTCATTTCCCCTCCCCCCACCTTGTCTCAGTCAAATCCATCGAACTCAGCACCGCCTTCCTAACCTGCAATCTTCTTCCTGACCTCTCCGCCCCCACCCCAGTCTGACCTATCACCCTCACCTTGACCTCTTTCCACCTATCGCATTTCCGACGCCCCTCCCCCAAGTCCCTCCTCCCTACCTTTTATCTTAGCCTGCTGGACAAACTTTCCTCATTCCTGAAGAAGTGCTTATGCCCGAAACGTCGATTCTCCTGTTCCCTGGATGCTGCCTGACCTGCTGCGCTTTTCCAGCAACACATTTTCAGCTGTGTCACAGATCAGCATGATGTAAGGTTCTCACAAAACTAGAAACATTCATGTAATGCATCACTGCACCAATATGATTCCTCATGAGTTAATGTTATCATTTTGCCTGTGATTCAAGGAGTCAACCTCATTATGTGAGTGGCTTACTAGTAGTATCCTAAATTTTCCCATAACCTTTTAACCTGCATTTAACTTGTAGGCTGAGTTTAACAAATAGTTGCTAAATTAGCCTGTAACTATCATGATTAAATCTAAAAGAAATAATCTATCAAATATAAAAATAAATCAGACATATGTCCTATTTTCTTCTGTGTCAATTATTTATGACTCTTTACCAAGTTATGTTAATCCCAGAGAGTTTATAAAATTTCTGACATGATGTTCATATTCTGAGTCTTAGTCACAGTTCTGTTTTGCTTTTCTATGTGTGGAAGCATTGACAAAGAGAAAGAATTTGGTTCATTGTGTCACTAAAATAAGCATTTTAGCCTCTGCACAATATGATTGTTCCAGCATTGTCATTTTAAACTATAAGTTAGAGAAGGTCAGCTTAAGCCCTTGTTGTACAGTTAGAGAAACTAGTGTTATGCTTGTTTATTGCACAAGCCTCATTTATCATCAAAAAGGAAAATTTGGACTCTGAAACTGGCATTGTAAGTTCCTCATTCACATGCTTCTTGTCCTTGAAACATGCCAGGTATCATCACTAAAATAAAATAAAGGACCGCAGAAGCTGGGGATTTGAAACAAAAACAGAAATTGTTGGCAAATCTCAGCAGGTCTGGCAGCATCTATGGGAAGAAAGCAGAGTTAACATTTTAAGATCAATGACTCTTCATCACAGTTGCTTCAGTTATTGCTCGTATGTTGAAAATTGCAACATTGTTACCTGACCACAACAGCACTACCAGAAAGTTCTCCATCAGTCTGAATATGTTCTTCATTCTTTGACATTCCTTCATAGTTTCTTTATCACTTCTCATGGCACATTTGTTCAACAATGGCAGACGTTTAAAATTAGCTCATGGTCTGTATCAAAGATATATCTCAGAAAGGAAGAAGGATTCTAGGAAGGTTATAATGTAACCATAGTTAACCATGGAAGTTAAGAAGAGGATAAAATTGAAAGAGAGAGCATACAATGTGGCTAAGATTGCTGGCAAACCATAGGACTGGGAGAGTTTTAAAAGCTGACAAAAAGGACCAACGAATAATTAAAACAGAGAAAATATACTGTGATGGAAAACTATCAAGAAATGTAAAAATGGGCATTAAAACATTCTTTACATAATAAAAAGGAGGCAAAAGTGAATGAGAGGTCCTCAGAGAATTAGACTGAAGAAATAATACTGGCCGACCAGGAAATGTTAAAGGAATTGAATAAATACTTTGCATTAGTCTTCAGTACATTAATAACATTCAAAATATGAAATAATCAAAGGATTAAAGAGGTTGGAGGATAAACACAATAACTATCATTTGTAAAAAGGTTCTATAGAAGCTAATTATGCTAAAAGTTGATAAGTCCTTGATCCTAGCTGTTTAAGGGAAGTAGTTGCAGAGAGAATGATAGTGCTGGTCCAAAGATGTGCAGGTCAGGTGAATTGGCCATGCTAAATTGCCCGTAGTGTTAGGTAAGGGGTAAATGTAGGGGTATGGGTGGGTTGCGCTTCGGCGGGGCGGTGTGGACTTGTTGGGCCGAAGGGCCTGTAATCTAATCTAATCTAATCTAATATTCCAAGACTCCTTAGATTCTGGAAAAGTTCCAGAGAATTAGAAAAGTGCCAATGTAGCATTCTTAATCAAAAAGGGAGTGGAGGCAAAAACACAGATAACTGTAGGTCATTTATATTAATATCTGTTATATTGAAAAGGATATAATAGAACTTTTAGAAATACATTATATGGTCAAATAGAATCAATATGGCTTCATGAATGAGAAATCATACGTGATAAATTTATTAGTACAGGTGGTTCTCCTATTTTGCACGTTTCGTTAATGTGAATTTGCTATAATACGATTGACAAATTCGGGACACTATTTCTAAAGCGCAACCTTTTCAAGCATATATTGATTATAACACAATTAAATGGCGCTATTATTACACAATTTTTTTATAACATAGGATTGCATGAGAACAGAACCACTGCATTATAGCAGAACTGACTGTATTCTTTGAGGTAGTAACAAGCAGGATAGATAAAAGGGAGCAATGTATTTGCATTTCCAAAAGGTGTTCAATAAGATCCCTCAAGTTAGGCTACTTAATAAGATGAGTCCATGGTATTGAAGTTAAGATATTGACAAAGATAGAGGATTGGCTAAATAATAGAAGTCAGAGTTGCAATAAGGCGGCGAGATGCATTTTTTAGATGGCAACCTATAAGTAGCGGATTGCCGGAGAGATCAATGCTGGGGCCACAATTATTTACAATATTTATCAATGACTTGAATAATGGATGTGAATACACTAGTTTTGGGATGATACAAAAATAGGTGGGAAAACAAGTGGTGAGGATAACAAAAAGAGTGTGTAGAGGGATATAAACAGCTTAAGTGAGTGGTGAAAGAATTGGCAACTGGAATATAATGTATAAACTGTGAGCTATGCATTTTGGCAGGAAGAAGTGGATTTGAATATTATTTAATGGAGAAAAGTACATAATGCTATAGAACAGGGGGATAAATTGTTGATCATAAATTGTTGGGCATTAGAAATGTCGGATCAACCATGATCCTATTGAATGGTAGACCAAACTCGAGGACCAAATGGCCTATACCTGTACTTGCAAGTCTGTGTCTTTGAATCCCCAAAACCTAGTATCCAAATTCAGTAACAGGGAAGGCAAATATATTATTTGCCTTTATTTCAAAGGGAATAGAGCTTAAAATAAGGTAGTCTCCCTAAAACTTTACGAGGCCCTTTATTAGGTCCTACCTGGAATAATATGAACAATTTTGGGCTGTTTTCCTAAAGTAAGATGTAGTGATATTGGAAGCAGACCACAGAAGCTTCACTAGATTGATCCTTAGTAGAATCAGTTTTCCTACGAAGAGAGTTTGAGTAGGTTGGCCTTGTAGTCATTGGAGTTTACAAGAATTAAAGGATATATTACTGAACCATGCAAGATTCTTCTTAGGCACCTTGATAGGGTATATGCAGTAAGGTTGTTTCCTTCTGCGGGAGGATCTCAGACCAAGGGGATAATCTCAAAGTAAGGAGTCATCCATTTAAGACAGAGATGAGGAGGAAGAGGTTAAGAGGTGTTCAAAATCAAGTTTCAACAAAGGAAAGAGAAATTTAGCTCAGAGAAGTGTGAAGTGACAAAAATATGCCATTATAAACAGAACCCAGTGACAGAAGGAGTTCATCAAATTAAGGAGATTTATGAAGAAAATCAGAGGGGACATGGAGAACTGTTTCCTTCCTCAGAAAGTTATTATGATTTTGAATGTATTGTTTAAAAAGGTGGATGCAATTTCAATGTTAACGTTCAAAGAAGAAGTTAATTCATTTTTGATAGGGAAAGAAGTATAGTGCAGTTGGAAAAGAAGGCTCTGTTGTTGAATATAATGAAGGCTGAGTCAGATTTTTCATCTCTAATGGTGTCAAAGTTTATGGGAGAGGCACATTGAAAAGTGGAGTTTAGGCCTCAATATTGAATGGCAGAGCAGACTCATCAGGCCAAATGGCCTACTCCTCCTAGTTTTTCTGTTGGGGAAGAGTAAGTCAGTGGGACTAATTGGATAACCTAAGCAACTAGTCAACACGTGCATAATGAGCAGAATAGCCTCTGCCTGCACTGTATCATTCTATAATTCTATGACGAAGTTTTAGTAACCCACCTTCCACAAGAATGGTTGGTTGGAAGAAGATCGGGGTGGAGGCAGGGATGGCTAAGAGTTACTCATTGTAAGAGCTAGAAAGCAACAAACATCAGCAACAATCAATGGCCCAACATTTTGTAAAACTCCCTCCATTCCACACATAGTTTTCTTTGATTCATGCTCTACCCATCTATCATGCATATTCCTAATGACCTATTTTTAGATTGATATTGCTTGTGGAAAAAGTGGAGGAGAATGTTCATACTCAGGTCACAGTAAAGATCAAGATATAAAAGTGCTGCACTTCACTCATCTTTATATGTCATCACAAATAAAAGGAAGCTGAACACAACATTTTTTGACATAATGTGTGCATACACTTGTTGAATTATAATTTCTTCAGCTTATTTTACCCATTGCTCCCAGGTGTAGTTTCGATAGAGGAAAAGCCAAGCTGCTTAGAGGCTTTTGAGTCTGCACTCTAAGCTTTGAAGATCCTGTAAGTTTCCCAACAATTGCTCCACCTGTCATTGCTCAGGGACTGGGTCAGTAGTTTGGAAACAAGACAGGATGTGGGTACTGACTGAAGGTTGGGACGGGGAGATGAATTGAGATCGCACTTCCATATTCCTCATGACCACCATTGTCCTTTCTAATTAATTTCCAAACATGCAGCAAATCAATTTGGCACTAGTATCAAGATAATGTATGGATATATGTCACCAAAAACATAATTACCTTTATATTGTTAAGAAATTGTGAGAAGTATGGAAGAAAAACAAGAATCCCACCCCATGGTAACATGCTAGCCCACAACTTAGTAGATTTTACTGCATTTGATCTTAAATTCACTATGGCTTGCTCTTGAACTCATGAACGCCAAGTGTTCAAGAACCTCATAGGCACATGGGCTAGGGCAAAATATCCAGTCGAATCCTGTGAGAAGTCCAACAAGGCCTTTCTTAATATCAGGAGCAACTACATTTTCCAATTTAATTCTAAGCATTAGATTGAGATGCTTTTAAAAAATACATCAACCTGCTCGGGAATAATACAATACAACTTTGGAGCTGGTGGGACTTGAAACTAGGTCCTTCTGGTCTAGAGGAAGTGGTTCTATCATAAGGCCACAAAATCCCTCTGTGATGAGATTCTTACTAGACATTAATAAAAGAAGAAGAATAATCCCTACAGTGTGGAAACAGGCCCTTCAGCCCAACAAGTCTACACCAATCCTCTGAAGAGTAAACCACCCAGACCATTTCCCCACTCTATATTTACCCTCATTAATGCACCTAACTGACATATCCCCAAACATTATGGGCAATTTAGCATGGCCAATTCACCTAACCTGCACATCTTTGGAATGTGGGAGGAAACCAGAGCACCCAGAGGAAACCCACGTATACATGGGAAGAATGTGCAAACTCCACATAAACAGTGGCCCAAGGCTCGAATTGAACCCAGGTCCCTGGCACTGTGAGGCAGAAGTGCTAATTACTGAGCCACCATGCCACCCCCTGAGATGCCTATTAAGCAGACATTATTGGTTATTAATGACCTTATTAACTGCCTATCTTGCCACATTAGTATTCAGCTTCCTCTCCTACCACCCATTCCTTCCGGTCCTTTACGTGATAAAGAATTCCACAGAGTCACTGCATTCCAGTTTCTTCTCACTTCTCCTCATCTCATCCAAAATGGCTCCTTCATTTCCTGAAAATATGACCCTTGGCCCCTACTTTCCTCCAACTGTTGGCAACTGTGCCTTCAGCTGTCTCGCTACTACACTCTGTAAACATCATTCCTATGACCTCTGCACCTTTCTCCACTGCTTTAATATCTTAATCACAAGATAAAATGAGAGAGAACACAATCCCTGTCAATCTAATTTGCAGCCAAATGAAATTAAACATTTGCAGTAGAAAATCGTGATCTTATTTAACTCTATCAATCAGTCCTCATTCAAGATCTTAGGTGAATTCATGATCTGGTCAGAACAGCTTAAGAACATAGAGCCTGTTGTACAATCATCACTTAACAAGTATAATGAAAATATTCCAAGAATTAAGAGAACATTCCAACTAATAAGCTTTACGTCTCATGTGAAAATGGACCATGTAATAGTCTTTTCAGCAAATTTTAAACCCTTCGGATTAACAGGACAATGGCAGTATGGATAGAAGCTTGGCTACAGAACAGAATATTGATGAGCTGCTTTTTTTCAGATTGAACAGAGGTTACGGTAGTATTACCGTGGGGCTGGTATTCAGGTCACTGCTCATAGAAAGATTGATGATCTGAACAGTCCTGGATAAGAGGAAATCTGATACAGACTTTGGAGAAGCAGTATGAACTGAATGAAGTGATTATAGCTCGACAAAGAATATGAGCGTCTGTGTGCCCAAACCATTGGAAGTGGCAGGATGGGCTGGGAGCGTTTTGATAAAAGTAAGGTAGAATTTAATGCCCACCTGCCAACCTACTTAGAGCCATTCCCCCCACCCAAGATAAGCTTAGAAGGAGTGGGGGGGAAACATTTAATCAAAGTCAAAGGTAAAAACCCAGTCATCTTCCAGCCTCTTCCTCAATTAATCTGGGGCAGGAAGACTCAGTTAATATCCATGTAAGGGCTTGAGCCTGTGTATTTAATCAGTGGTGGAGAGAAGGGTTGGGGGTGTGGGTGTATCAGCCATGTGGGAACACTTGTGGGTTCTGGAGGGAGAAATGGAAATCTATTTTTGACAGGCACTCAGTAACCTTTCAAGTATCTGGACATCAGGAATGGGGGTTAGGGTTTGATAGGATATGAGGGGAGTGGTTTGCGGGGTGGGACTTAAATCTACCCCTTTGTATTTGTTGCTGGCTTTCATTCCCCATCTCTCACAACCCTTACCCTTCTCCATCTCACTCGGTGACCCACTCTCCCATCCTGCTTACATACACCTTGGGCAGAGGTTCCACTGCTGGGTACATTGGCTGTATAGCTGACTGCACTTGACCTGCAGCTCTTAGAGACTGTGGGATGTATGCCCACTCTCAGAACCTTGAACTCCAGGAATGTGCAAAACTGAATACTTAAGTACCTCGATGAGATGAACCTTCTTCAAAACAGGTAATGTGAGGCTATCAAATGCAATCACAAAGAGCAGAGGCAGAGCCAGTGCTAGGCCCCAGATGGAAAATAGACCTCGATTTCCAATTATAGATGAGGGTGTGCACAGGAGCCGACGCATTCATTGATGGTGTGTCAGGTTCTGAATGTGATATGTGAAACCAGAGAAAATTATTTTGTTCCACTGGTGAAAGATATCAGGTCCTTGGATATTCTGAAAGGTAGCACATGCATTATGTTGCTTTGACCCACTTATCCAAATTCTGAAGTGTTCACCGTGCCCACTGACCCACCCCTAGCCTTCCCATGAGCTACCAGCTCTCTTCCAAGAGGTAGCAGTAGATCCCAACATGGCTGCCAATTGTCTTTTCTGCCAGCATCAGCCAGACAGCTCTCACTTCCTGGAGGCAATGGGCAGCACTGATGGGATACTGCATTCACCATATGACCAATTAGGTCATTTAGATTTATGAGTACCATCATGTCAGTGATGTCATTGAAGTACAGGATTGTGATCTGGAATTCAGTCGTAGGATGCCCCTGTGAAAATTGCCCCTATAGTCTGGGTTCCACAGATCTACAACACTTCAAGAAAAGTTCACATTCTGTACTGTTTCCTCACATGTTTGCACGTGAAGTGCAAGTTTCCAAATGTGTCGGATATGAAGGAAAGCAGCTTGGCACAACACCATGAGATTTAGATGAAGTGTGGAAGCATACATGTAGTTATTTAACAATCTTGAGGCAAATAAGAAAGGGGGCAAGGAACTGTAATGTCATAACTGAAATAATTTGCATGTCTGATACAAAATGCAGCTAATCTAAGATTGCTAAGTGGGAAACACACTAAGACATAAGTTGTATTCATTCTTACCCCGGGACATCAAATGTTAACACTCAGGTAAGCCTCATCTACAAATGATGAGGAGGTGCTGGTGTTGGACTGGGGTGCCCAAAGTTAAAAATCACACAACACCAGGTTATAGTCCAACAGGTTTATTTGGAAGGACTAGCTTTTGTGAGCACTACTTTTTTATCAGGTAGCTAGTGGGGCAGGATCACAAGACACAGAATTTATCGCACAAGATCATAGTGTCATGCAACTGATATGATATATCGAACAAATCTAGATTGCTGTTTAGTCTTTCATCTTTTAGAATGGGCTTTAAGTTTTGAATCATTAATATATAAATTCATGAACTTCTTTCAAATGGATCAATTACCTGCATTGACTGCCTGCAGATTGTGTGCTTTTTGAACAAAATAGAATGTATCTGCAAATACAATTTCGCAAATGCAATATCACCCTATAGACTTATATGTGTATGTGTGTGCGCGTGCGTGCATGTGAGAGAGGGAGGGGGAGAGAGAGGGACTGCGAGTGTGAGAGAGTACAAGAATATGTGCATGTGTGCGTGTGCATGCTTGGTAGAGTGTGTGCATTAATGTGATGGAGCATGAGCCTGTGAGCGGGTGTGCGCCTGGGTGTGAGTGTGGGAGGGTGAGTGTGTCTGAGAGAGGGCCTGCGTAAGTCAGTCAGTATGTAAGTTTGTGTGTGTATGTGCACGTGTGTGAGAGAGTCTATATTATAATAGGGTCACTTGTAGTGTGACATGAACCTCAGGCCCCAGTTGAAGCCATCCTCATGGGTATCAAACTTGGCTTGATTTTACGAAGACTGTGTTTGAGGCTTTAATTCTGTGAAAAAAGTGGGTTGAATGAATAATTTTATAACTATAATAACTGAAAAAATGCTCAACCTCATTGCTCCTTCTCTAATAAACATTTGCTTTCCATTCAAATACTTAAATAGTCCCTTTAGAATCATATTATGGTATCTGCATCAATATTTCTTCATTGCTGCAGACTTTCTGATTCACAACTCTTCCTTTAGAAAGCAGTTCCTTCATGTAAATCCTTTAAAATATTTCCCTCCATCCCATTCTCTTTATTAATAACTACTGGAAACAGTTTCTCCCTAGTTATTTTTCCAAAACTAATCATGATACTTGAACACCTGACGTAGATTTTTCAGATGAATACAAAGGCTCCAAAAGCAGGGCAGAGGTTAGAAATCTTGCAAGGAGTAACTTACTTCCTAACTCTCTAAAGCCTGTCCACTCTCTACAAGACACAAGTCAAGAATGGAATACTTGCTGGATGTGGGCAGCTCCAACAACATCCAAAGAGAGAACTTAAAAGGGAAGTTAGAAAATCCAAAAGGGAATATGAAAATATATTGGCAGCTAAAATAAAGGAAATTCCTAAATTGTTTTACAGGTACATTAAGGATGAAAGGGTAAAGGGAAAGACCAGGGCTCATGAAGGACCACAGGAGTATATTGTGTGTGGAGCCAAAGGATACAGACAGCATCCTAAATGAATACTTGAGTCAGCATTCACTAGTAAGAGGGATGATCTGGGTGTAGATATTTGGGATAAGGTTGTGTTACAATTAAAGAAAGTAATATAGATAGATAAGTGATTCTGAGTGGTCTGGCATGCTTAAAAGTAGATAAATCTCCAGGTTGTTGAGTGAGGAAAAGGGGGAAATAAGGATTGCTTGTAAAAATTTTGATTCCTGTCTAACCTCATGAGGGGTCCATATTACAGAGGAGGAAATGCTGGATGTCTTGAAACACATAAAAGTGGATACATCCCCAGGATCTGATCAGGTGTACCCTAGAACTCAGTGGGAAGCTAGGGAAGTGATTGCTGAGCCCTTTGCTGAGATATTTGTATTGTTGATAGTCATAATTGAGGTGCCAGAAGACTGGAAGTTGGCTAACGTGGTGCCACTGTTTATGGAGGGTGGTGAGGACAAGCCATGGAATTATAGACCAGTGAACCTGACCTCAGTGGTGGACAAGTTGTTGGAGTGATTCCTGAGGGACACGATGTACATGTATTTGGAAAGGCAAGGACTGATTAGGGAGTGCGAGGAGCAGCTAAGGTAAGACAGTTTGTTTTAAAATTCCTTACCGGTAGCGGGCAGCGGTGTTTTTTTTTTCTCTTCACAGAAAGAGCGGGAGCAGCAGGGGGAAGTGACGAAGACCAGAAGGGCAGCCGGGAAGGAAAGCAGTGAGTATAAATACTCACCCTTCGACGCCTACGGTCACTTTGAGTGCGAGCATCAGCTAAGGTAAGACAGTTTGTTTTAAAATTACTTACCGGTAGCGGGCAGCGGTGTTTGTTTTCTCTTCACAGAAAGAGCGGGAGCAGCAGGGGTAAGTGACGAAGACCAGAGGGGCAGCCGGGACCCGGAAGCAGGTAGAGCGTAAGCTTACCTGGGTAGGTTTTTTCCCTTTAAAAGCACACAGGAGAAGAACCCGAGGCACGACAGAGATAGTGTCTCCCAGCCGTCCTCCTCCTCTAACCTAAATAATAAGACCCGTTGTGGTAAGTAGGTAAGTGCTGCATTTTGCTTGTTGTATTCTTTAGACCCAGTTTTTTTTTAAAAAGGTTACTTTCAGAGGGATGGCAGTGAAGGCAGTGCAATGTTCCTCTTGCAACATGTTTGAGGTGAGGGATGCCATGGTCGTCTCTGCTGATTACACTTGCAGGAAGTGCACCCATCTCCAGCTCCTCCAAGACCGTGTTAGGGAACTGGAGCTGGAGTTGGATGAACTTAGGATCATTTGGGAGGCAGAGGGGGTCATAGATCGGAGCTTTAGGGAAGTAGTAACTCCAAAGATGGCAGATAGATGGGTGACAGTGAGGGGGACTGGGGGGAAGCAGCTAGTGCAGGGAGCCCCTGCGGTCGTTCCCCTCAAGAACAAGTATACCGTTTTGGATACTTGTGGGGGGGACGACTTACCAGGGGTAAGTAACAGGGCACAGGCCTCTGGCACGGAGCCTGTCCCCGTTACTCAGAAGGGAAGGGTGGAGAAGAGCAGAGCAATAGTAATTGGGGACTCGATAGTTCGTGGCACAGATAGGCGGTTTTGTGGGGGTGAGAGAGACTCACGTTTGGTATGTTGCCTCCCATGTGCAAGGGTACGTGATGTCTCTGATTGTGTTTTCCGGGTCCTTAAGGGGGAGGGGGAGCAGCCCGAAGTCGTGGTCCACATTGGCACCAATGACATAGGGAGGAGGAGCGCTGAGGATGTTAGGCAGGCTTTCAGGGAGCTAGGTTGGAAGCTCAGAGTTAGAACAAACAGAGTTGTTGTCTCTGGTTTGTTACCCGTGTCACGTGATAGAGAGTCGAGGAATAGGGAGAGAGAACAGTTAAATGCGTGGCTACAGGGATGGTGCAGGAGGGAGGGATTCCGGTATTTGGATAACTGGGGTTCTTTCTGGGGAAGGTGGGACCTCTATAAACAGGATGGTCTGCACCTGAACCTGAGGGGCACCAGTATCCTTGGTGGGTGGTTTGCTAGTGCTCTTGGGGGGGGGGGGGGGGGGGGGGGGTTTAAACTAACTCTGCAGGGACATGGGAACCCAGACTATAGATTTAGAGTGCAGGACCTGGAGTGGAGGGAGGTTAGGAACATGGCATCAATTTCAAAGGAGGGTGCCTGTAAACAGGAAAGTGGCGTGAAGTGTGTATACATCAATGCAAGAAGTATACGAAATAAGGTAGGTGAACTTGCAGCGTGGGTTGGTACCTGGGACTTCGATGTTGTGGCTATTACGGAGACATGGGTAGAACAGGGACAGGATTGGCTGTTGCAGGTCCCAGGGTTTAAATGTTTTAGTAGGGTCAGAGGTGGGGGTAAAAGAGGGGGAGGTGTGACATTGCTTGTCAAAGATAATATTACAGCTGTGGAAAGGACGATGGATGAAGACTCGCCATCTGAGGTAGTTTGGGCTGAGGTTAGGAATAGGAAAGGTGAGCTCACCCTGTTAGGAGTCTTTTACAGGCCTCCTAATAGTCCTAGAATCGTAGAAGAAAGGATTGCGAGGGTGATTCAAGAGAAGAGTGAAAGTAATAGGGTGGTTGTTATGGGGGACTTTAACTTTCCTCATATTGATTGGGAAAGCTATAGCTCAAATTCGTTAGATGGGTCAGTGTTTGTCCAATGTGTGCAGGAGGGTTTCCTGACACAATATGTAGATAGGCCAACAAGAGGTGAGGCCATACTGGATTTAGTTCTGGGTAACGAACCAGGCCAGGTGTTAGAATTAGAGGTAGGTGAGCACTTTGGGGATAGTGACCACAATTCGCTGACTTTTACTTTAGTGATGGAGAGGGATAAGTGTGCACTACAGGGCAAGAGTTATAGCTGGGGGCAGGGAAATTATGATGCGGTGAGGCATGAGTTAGGATGTGTGGCTTGGAAAAGTAAGCTTCAAGGCAAGGGCGTAATTGATAGTGGAGCTTGTTCAAGGAGCAACTATTGAGTGTCCTTGATAAGTATGTACCCATCAGGCAGGGAGGAAAGGGTCGTGTGAGGGAGCCGTGGTTTAATAAGGATTTGGAATCCCTTGTTAAAGGGAAGAGAGCGGCCTATGTAAAGATGAGGCGTGAAGGTTCAATTGGGGTGATTGAGAGTTATAAGGTAGCCAGGAAGGACCTGAAGAGAGAGCTAAGAGCAGCAAGGAGGGGACATGAAAGGTCCTTAGTTGGTAGGATTAGGGAAAAACCTAAGGCTTTCTATAGGTATGTCAGGAATAAAAGAATGAGTAGGGTAGGAATAGGTCCAGTCAAGGATAGTAGTGGGAAGTTGCGTGTGGAGGTTGAAGAGATTGGGGAGACACTGAATGAATACTTTTCGTCAGTATTCACTCAGCAACAGGACATTGTTGTCGATGTGAATACTGAGTCACAATTAAGTAGAATGGATGGCTTTGAGGTATGTAGAGAAGAGGTGTTGGAAATTCTGGAAAGAGTGAAAATAGATAAGTCCCCTGGGCCTGATGGCATTTGTCCTAGGATTCTCTGGGAAGCAAGGGAGGAGATTGCAGAGCCATTGGCCTTGATTTTTATGTCCTCATTGTCTACAGGAGTAGTGCCAGAAGATTGGAGGTGAGCAAATGTGGTTCCCTTGTTCAAGAAGGGGAGGAGGGATAACCCTAGTAACTATAGGCCGGTGAGTCTCACTTCTGTTGTGGGCAAAGTCTTAGAGAGAATTGTAAGGGATAGGATTTATGAACATCTGGATATGAATAATATGATCAAGGATAGTCAGCATGGTTTTGTGAAGGGCAGGTCGTGCCTCACAAACCTTATTGAATTCTTTGAGAAGGTGACTAAGGAGGTGGACGAGGGAAATGTGGTAGATGTGGTGTATATGGATTTTAGTAAGGCGTTTGATAAGATTTCCCATGGTAGACTACTGCAAAAAATACGGAGGTATGGCATTAAGGGTGAGTTGGAGGTTTGGATTAGGAGTTGGCTGGCTGGAAGAAGACAGAGGGTAGTAGTTGATGGCAAAGGTTCATCTTGGAGTGCTGTCACTAGCGGTGTTCCGCAAGGATCTGTTTTGGGACCATTGCTGTTTGTCATTTTCATAAATGACCTGGAGGAGGGGCTAAAAGTTTGGGTGAGCAAGTTTGCGGATGATACGAAAGTCGGTGGAGTTGTTGACAGTGAGGAAGGATGTGTCAGGTTATAGCAGGATATAGATAAGCTGCAGAGCTGGGCAGAAAGGTGGCAAATGGAGTTCAATGTAGGTAAGTGTGAGGTGATTCACTTTGCTAAGAGTAACAAAAAGATGGGGTACTGGGCTAATGGTCGGATACTTGGTAGTGTGGATGAGCAGAAGGATCTTGGTGTCCATGTACACAGATCTCTGAAAGTTGCCACCCAGGTAAATAGTGCGGTGAAGAAGGCATATGGTGTACTGGCTTTTATTGGTAGAGGAATTGAGTTCCGGAGTCCTGAGGCCATGTTGCAGTTGTATAATACTCTGGTGCGGCCACATCTGGAGTATTGTGTGCAGTTTTGGTCACCATACTATAGGAAGGATGTGGAGGCACTGGAACGGGTGCAGAGGAGGTTTACCAGCATGTTGCCTGGTATGGTAGGAAGATCATATGAGGAAAGGCTGAGGCACTTGGGGTTGTTTTCATTGGAGAAAAGAAGGTTTAGGGGTGACTTGATAGAGGTGTACAAGATGATTAGGGGTTTAGATAGGGTTGACAGTGAGAATCTTTTTCCACGTATGGAGTCAGCTATTACAAGGGGGCATAGCTTTAAATTAAGGGGTGGTAGGTATAGGACAGATGTTAGGGGTAGGTTCTTTACTCAGCGAGTCGTGAGTTCATGGAATGCCCTGCCAGTAGGAGTGGTGGACTCTCCCTCATTATGGGCATTTAAGCGGGCATTGGATAGGCATATGGAGGGTAGTGGGCTAGTGTAGGATAGGTGGGCTTGGATCGGCGCAACATCGAGGGCCGAAGGGCCTGTACTGGGCTGTATTCTTCTATGTTCTATGTTCTATGATAGTCAACTTGGCTTTGTGCATGGTAAATCATGTCTCACAAACTTGATTGAGTTTTTAACAGAGGTAACAAAGAGGATTCATGAGGGCAGAGAAGTGGAGATGATCTATTTGGACTTTAGTAAGGCGTTTGACAAGGGTCCCTATGGGAGACTAGTTAGCAAGGTTAGATCTCATGGAATACAGGGAGAACTAGCCATTTGGATACAGAACTAGCTCAAAGGTAGAAGACAGAGGGTGGTGGTGGAGGGTTGTTTTTCAAACTGGAGGCCTGTGACCAGTGGAGTGCCATAAGGATCGGTGCTGGATCCATTACTTTTCGTCATTTATATAAATGATTTGTATATAGAACATAGAACACAGGACAATACAGTGCAGAACAGGCCCTTTGGCCCTCAATGTTGCGTCGACCTGTGAATTCTTCTAAGCTCATCCCCCTACACTATCCCATCACCATCCATGTGCTTATCCAAGGATCGTTTAAATCTCCCTAATGTGGCTGAATTAATTACATTGGTAGGTAGGGCATTCCACACCCTTACCACTCTCTGAGTGAAGAACCTCCCTCTGACCTCTGTCTTAAGTCTATTACCCCTCAATTTGTAACTATGCCCCCTCATACAAGCTGACATCATCATCCTGGGAAAAAGGCTTTCACTGTCTACCCTATCTAATCCTCAGATCATCTTACATGTCTCTATCAAATCCCCTTTTCTTTCCAATGAGAACAGACCCAAATCTCTCTGCCTTTCCTCATAAGAGCTTCCCTCCAGACCAGGCAACATCCTGGTAAATCTCCTCTGTACCTTTTCCAATGCTTCCACATCCTTCCTGTAATGGGGCGACCAGACCGTACACAATATTCCAAGTGCGGCCACACTAGCGTTTTGTATAATTGCAGCATGACATTGCGGCTCCGGAACTCAATCCCTCTACCAATGAAACCTAACACACTGTATGCCTTATGAGCATAAAAGGTATAGTTAGTAAGTTTGCAGATGACAGCAAAATTGGAGGTGTAGAGGATAGCGAAGAAGGTTACCTCAGATTACAATGCAATCTTGATCAGATGGGCCAATGGGCTGAGAAGTGGCAGATGGAGTTTAATTCAGATAAATGCGAGGTGCTGCATTTTGGGAAAGCAAATCTTAGCAGGACTTATGCACTTAATGGTAAGGTTCTAAGAAGTCTTGATGAACAAAGAGACCTTGGTGTACAGGTTCATAGCTCCTTGAAAGTGGAGTCACAGGTAGATAGGATAGTAAAAAGGCGTTTGGTATGCTTTCCCTTATTGGTCAGAGTTGGGAGTAAAAGAGTTGGGAGGTCATGTTGCATCTGTACAGGACATTGGTTAGGCCACTTTTGGAATATTGCATGCAATTCTGGTCTCCTTCCTATCAGAGGGATGTTGTGAATCTTGAAAGGGTTTAGAAAAGATTTACAAGGATATTGCCAGGGTTGGAGGATTTGAGCTATTGGGAGAGGTTGAATAGGCTGGGTCTGTTTTCCCTGGAGTGTTGGAGGATAAGGGGTGACCTTATAGAAGTTTATAAAATCATGAGGGACATGGATAGGATAAATAGACAAAGTCTCTTCCCTGGAGTAGGGGAGTCCAGAACTAGAGAGCACAGGTTTAGGGTGAGAGGGGAAAGATATAAAAGAGACCTAAGGGGCAACTTTTTCTCACACAGCATGAATGGTACTCTCTCAGTAGAGCAGGTAAGGGCTGTTTGGCAGTGGCTGCTTGAAGGGTCGGTGACGTTTGTTTAATGGTTTAAATTTGAAAGTTTTTTTTTAAAAAGCGCGGAGCGGACCCGGAAGCTGGTGTAGCGCAAGCTTACCTGGGTAGGTTTTTTTTTCACTATAAGAGTGCGCAGGAGAGGAACCCGAGGCACTACAGAGGTAGTGCCTCCCTCCCGCCCTCCTCCTCTAACCTAATAATAAGACCCGTTGTGGTAAGTAGGTAAGTGCTGCATTTTGCTTGTTGTATTCTTTAGACCTAGTTTTTTTTTAAAAAAGGTTACTTTCAGGGGGATGGCAGTGAAGGCAGTGCAATGTTCCTCTTGCAACATGTTTGAGGTGAGGGATGCCATGGTCGTCTCTGCTGATTACACTTGCAGGAAGTGCACCCATCTCCAGCTCCTCCAAGACCGTGTTAGGGAACTGGAGCTGGAGTTGGATGAACTTAGGATCATTCGGGAGGCAGAGGTGGTCATAGATCGGAGCTTTAGGGAAGTAGTAACTCCAAAGATGGCAGAAAGATGGGTGACAGTGAGGGGGACTGGGAGGAAGCAGCCAGTGCAGGGACCCCCTGCGGTCGTTCCCCTCAAGAACAAGTATACCGTTTTGGATACTTGTGGGGGGGATGACTTACCAGGGGTAAGCAATGGGGTTCAGGCCTCTGGCACGGAGCCTGTCCCCATTGCTCAGAAGGTGGAGAAGAGCAGAGCAATCGTTATTGGGGACTCAATAGTTCGGAGCACAGATACGCGGTTTTGTGGGGGTGAGAGAGACTCACGTTTGGTATGTTGCCTCCCATGTGCAAGGGTACGTGATGTCTCTGATCGTGTTTTCCGGGTCCTTAAGGGGGAGGGGGAGCAGCCCGAAGTCGTGGTCCACATTGGCACCAATGACATAGGTAGGAAGAGGGCTGAGGATGTTAGGCAGGCTTTCAGGGAGCTAGGTTGGAAGCTCAGAGTTAGAACAAACAGAGTTGTTGTCTCTGGTTTGTTACCCGTGTCACGTGATAGAGAGTCGAGGAATAGGGAGACAGAACAGTTAAATGCGTGGCTACAGGGATGGTGCAGGAGGGAGGGATTCCGGTATCTGGATAACTGGGGTTCTTTCTGGGGAAGGTGGGACCTCTATAAACAGGATGGTCTACACTGAACCTGAGGGGCACCAGTATCCTTGGGGGGAGGTTTGCTAGTGCTCTTTGGGGGGGGTTTAAACTAACTCTGCAGGGGCATGGGAACCTGGACTGTAGCTTTAGGGTGCAGGACCTAGAGTGTAGGGAGGTTAGGAACATGGCATTAATCTCAAAGGAGGGTGCCTGTAAACAGGAAAGTGGCTTGAAGTGTGTATACTTCAATGCAAGAAGTATACGAAATAAGGTAGGTGAACGTGCAGCGTGGGTTGGTACCTGGGATTTCGATGTTGTGGCTATTACGGAGACATGGGTAGAACAGGGACAGGATTGGCTGTTGCAAGTTCCAGGATTTAAATGTTTTAGTAGGGTCAGAGGTGGGGGTAAAAGAGGGGGAGGTGTGACATTGCTTGTCAAAGATAGTATTACAGCGGTGGAAAGGACATTGGATGAAGACTGGCCATCTGAGGTAGCTTGGGCTGAGGTTAGGAATAGGAAAGGTGAGGTCACCCTGTTAGCAGTTTTTTACAGGCCTCCTAATAGTCCTAGAGACGTAGAAGAAAGGATTGCGAGGATGATTCAGGAGAAGAGTGAAAGTAATAGGGTGGTTGTTATGGGGGACTTTAACTTTCCAGATATTGACTGGGAAAGCTATAGCTCGAGTTCGTTAGATGGGTCGGTGTTTGTCCAATGTGTGCAGGAGGGTTTCCTGACACAATATGTAGATAGGCCAACAAGAGGTGAGGCCATACTGGATTTAGTTCTGGGTAACGAACCAGGCCAGGTGTTAGAATTGGAGGTAGGTGAGCACTTTGGGGAATGTGACCACAATTCGGTGACTTTTACTCTAGTGATGGAGAGGGATAAGTGTGCACTGCAGGGCAAGAGTTATAGCTGGGGGCAGGGAAATTATGATGCGGTGAGGCATGAGTTAGGATGTGTGGCTTGGAAAAGTAGGCTTCAAGGGAAGGGCGCAATTGATATGTGGAGCTTGTTCAAGGAGCAACTATTGAGTGTCCTTGATAAGTATGTACCTGTCAGGCAGGGAGGAAAGGGTCGTGTGAGGGAGCCGTGGTTTAATAAAGAATTGGAATCCCTTGTTAAAGGGAAGAGGGCGGCTTATGTAAAGATGAGGCGTGATGGTTCAATTGGGGTGATTGAGAGTTATAAGGTAGCCAGGAAGGATCTGAAGAGAGAGCTAAGAGCAGCAAGGGGGGGACATGAAAAGTCATTAGTTGGTAGGATTAGGGAAAACCCAAAGGCTTTCTATAGGTATGTCAGGAATAAAAGAATGAGTAGGGTAGGAATAGGTCCAGTCAAGGATAGTAGTGGGAAGTTGCGTGTAGAGGCTGAAGAGATTGGGGAGACACTGAATGAATACTTTTCGTCAGTATTCACTCAGCAACAGGACATTGTTGCTGATGTGAATACTGAGTCACAATTAATTCGCATGTACGGCTTTGAGGTATGTAGGGAAGAGGTGTTGGAAATTCTGGAAAGGGTGAAAATAGATAAGTCCCCTGGGCCTGATGGCATTTATCCTAGGATTCTCTGGGAAGCAAGGGAGGAGATTGCAGAGCCATTGGCCTTGATTTTTATGTCCTCATTGTCTACAGGAATAGTGTCAGAAGACTGGAGGGTAGCAAATGTGGTTCCCTTGTTCAAGAAGGGGAGTAGGGATAACCCTAGTACCTATAGGCTGGCGAGTCTCACTTCTGTTGTGGGCAAAGTCTTAGAGAGAATTGTAAGGGATAGGAGTTATGAACATCTGGATATGAATAATGTGATCAAGGATAGTCAGTATGGTTTTGTGAAGGGCAGGTCATGCCTCACAAACCTTATTGAATTCTTTGAGAAGGTGACTAAAGAGGTGGACGAGGGTAAAGCGGTAGATGTGGTGTATATGGATTTTAATAAGGCGTTTGATAAGGTTCTCCATGGTAGGCTACTGCAAACAAATACAGAGGTATGGCATTGAGGGTGAGTTGGAGGTTTGGATTAGGAATTGGCTGGCTGGAAGAAGACAGAGGGTAGTAGTTGATGGTAAAGGTTCATCTTAGAGTGCAGTTACTAGCGGTGTTCCGCAAGGATCTGTTTTGGGACCATTGCTGTTTGTCATTTTTATAAATGACCTGGAGGAGGGGCTAAAAGGTTGGGTGAGCAAGTTTGCGGATGATACGAAAGTCGGTGGAGTTGTTGACAGTGAGGAAGGATGTGTCAGGTTACAGCAGGATATAGATAAGCTGCAGAGCTGGGCAGAAAGGTGGCAAATGGAGTTCAATGTAGGTAAGTGTGAGGTGATTCGCTTTGGTAAGAGTAACAAAAAGATGGGGTACATGGCTAATGGTCAGATACTTGGTAGTGTGGATGAGCAGAAGGATCTTGGTGTCCATGTACACAGATCTCTGAAAGTTGCCACCCAGGTAAATAGTGCGGTGAAGAAGGCATATGGCGTACTGGCTTTTATTGGTAGAGGAATTGAGTTCCGGAGTCCTGAGGTCATGTTGCAGTTGTATAAGACTCTGGTGTGGCACATCTGGAGTATTGTGTGCAGTTTTGGTCGCCATACTATAGGAAGGATGTGGAGGCACTGGAACAGGTGCAGAGGAGGTTTACCAGGATGTTGCCTGGTATGGTAGGAAGATCGTATGAGGAAAGGCTGAGGCACTTGGGGCTGTTTTCATTGGAGAAAAGAAGGTTTAGGGGTGACTTGATAGAGGTGTACAAGATGATTAGGGGTTTAGATAGGGTTGACCATGAGAACCTTTTTCCACGCATGGAGTCAGCTATTACGAGGGGGCATAGCTTTAAATTAAGGGGTGGTAGGTATAGGACAGGTGTTAGGGGTAGATTCTTTACTCAGCGAGTCGTGAGTTCATGGAATGCCCTGCCAGTAGCAGTGGTGGACTCTCCCTCTTTATGGGCATTTAAACGGGCATTGGAGAGGCATATGGAGGATAGTGGGCTAGTGTAGTTTAGGTGGGCTTGGATCGACGCAACATCGAGGGCCAAAGGGCGCTGTATTTTTTCTATGTTTCTATTTCTATGGTCCGTGTATGGAATGAACTGCCAGAGGAAGTGGTGGAGGCTAGCATAATTGCAACATTTAAAAGGCATCTGGATGGGTATATGAATAGGAAGGATTTGGAGGGATATGGGGCTGGTGCCTGGCGGGTGGGACTAGATTGAGTTGATATATCTGGTCGGCATGGACAAGTGGGACCAAATGATCTGTTTCCATGCTGTACATCTCTTTGACTCTATTACTCTCAGTGCTGGAGGACTGGAGAACAACTAATGTGGTACTGTTGGTCAAGAAGGGAGAAATGGATAAATCAGTAAACTGCAAGCCAGACATTCTAACCTCAATTGTAGGGAAACTATTGGAAGCAATTCCAAGGAACCAAATTAATCTGCATTTGGAGAATCAAGGACAGTCGGCATGAATTTGTTAGGGGAAGCTCATGTCTGACCAACCTGATTGTGTTTTTTGAAGCAGTGACCAGATCTATTGATGAGGGCAATGCTCTAGATGTAGTTTACTTGGACCTTTGATAAGGTCACACGTAGGAGACTGATGGCAAAGATAAGAGCCCACAGGATCCAAGGAAATTTAGCAAATTGGATACAAATTGACTGAATGGCAGAAAACAGAGGGTTGCTGGAAAGTGGGACACAATGGGCTAAAGCGCCCTTTTCTATGCAGTAGATCTCTATGACTCTACATCTCTAAGCTTGACATTATTCAGGACAAAGCAGACCATTTGATTGTCGAGGGTTGTTTTTCCAAAGTCCATATCCAATGGGGTCCGACAGAGTTCAGTTTTGGAGTTCTTGCTATTTGTGGTTGCTATAATATGACTTGGACTTGAATGTTGGGAGGTTGATCAGTAAATTCACAGATGACATAAGACTTGGTGTGATGATAAATAGTGAAGAAGATAGCCTTGAACAAGAGAATGTAGATGGGCTGGTCACATAGGCTGATCAGCAGAAAATAGAATTCAATATAGGTAAATGACAATTGATGCATTTATGCAGGGCAAACAAGGCAAGGGGACATGTGATGAATAGTAGGACCCTGGAAGCACTGAGGATCAAAGGGACATTGGTGTATGTACACTGGTCTATTAAGGTATCAAGACAGGTAGATAACTTAGTTAAGAAGCCATATTGGATACTTGCCTTTATTATTTGAGGCACAGAGTTTAAGAGCAGGGAGGCGCATGTGTTGGCTCGGTGACAGCTAAAGTATTGTATGCAGTTCTGGAATCCACAATTAATGGAGACGGTGCAGAGGAGACTTACTGGGATATTGCCTGAACTGGAGAGTTTCAGTTATGAAGAGAGATTGGACAGATTGGAATCTTTTTCTTAGATCAGAGGAGATTGCGAGGGGACATGATTAAGATGCATAAAATTAAGAGGAGCATAGGTAAGGTAAGAAACTTTTCTCCTTGATGAAGGGCTGAATGACCAGATGGCACAGATTAAGGTGAAGGACAGAAGGTTTAGTTGAAATTAGAGAATTATAGAATCATAGAATCCCTACAGTGCAGAAAGAAGACATTCAGCTCATCAAGTCTGCACTGACCTTCTAAAGACCATCCAACCAAATTCATTCCCCACACCCTATTCCTATAACCCCAGATTTGCCATGGCTAATCCACCTAAACTACACATCCTGGATAATGCAGGGCAATATTAGCATGTCCAGTCCACATATCTTTGGAGATGTTAGGAAAACTTTTTCATCCAAGAGGGTGTCGCAATTTGAAATTCACTGCCTGTAAGAATGGTAGAGACAGAAGCCCTCATAACACTTAAGAAGTACCTAAATGTGCACTTATGATGCCAAGTCATGCAAGGCAATGTGCCAATTGCTGGAAAGTGGTACAAAATGGGCCGAAGGACCCTTTTCTATGCAGTAGATCTCTATTACTCTAAATCTCTAAGCTTAACATTATTCAGGACAAAGCAGACCATTTGTTTGCCATCGCATTCTTAAACATTCACTCATTCCACTACCAAAACTCAGTAGTAGCAGTGCACACCATCTACAAGATGTACTGTAGAGGTTAACCAGTGATCCTTAGACAGCACCCTCCAAACTCATGGCAACTACCTTCTGGAAGGACAAAGGCAGCAGATCCATAGAAACACCAGAAAACTCCCCTCCAAGCAACTCAACATACTGACTTGGAAATATGTCGCTGATCTTTCAGTATTATTGGGACAGAATACTGGAATTCCCTCCCTAACATTATTTCGGATCTATCTTTCGCACATGGACTTCTGCGATTTAAGAGGACAGCTCAGCATCACTTTCTCAAGGGTAGCTAATAATGGGCAAAAAACAGTAGCCCAGCCAGTAACACACACACTGCACAACTGAATAAGAAAAACTCCTTGTCAAAATCCCTATTCACCTTCCCTCATTCCTTTCATTAAATTAATCACATTACTAGCTTTCTTCACACTTTCTCATATGCCTTAACATCCAACTGTCAGGGCTGCTGTTTGGTCATGCCCCAGAGTGTAGTGGGGATGCCAGAGCACTGAGTAAATTTAAGCAGGACATGGGTAGAATTTTACTTAGTGATGAATTTAAGGATTATGGAGAGTGGGCAGGAATTGGAATTGAAGCCAAGGTGAGATCAGTGGTGATTGTATTAAATGGCAGAACAAGCTTTAGGAACTGAATTGCCTACTCTTTTTCCTAGTTCTTATGTTCTTGCGTTAACAGCAAAAATTCATATGCAATTGGCACCTCATTTTAGCTGAGCTATATTTTACATGATGCAAGCTAACTTTACCCAGTCCCCAGATTGTAGGAAGGAGGCTATGAGGGAAGAGGGAGCAGTGAACTAGCAGTGTGCCATTGTCAGACAGGCCTCTATCACTCTTCTGTAGCCTGGAGAATTAGTCACAGTTGTGAGGTAAATCAGGTGTAGGTTCAATAGGGACTGACAGTCGATTTGTTTCAATAAAGCCCTAACTATTGGCATTTTTGCCAAATGTGGTGTTTTTTCCAGTTACTGTAAGGAAGTAACCTCCTTGTCGCTTCTAGGATTGAACCATTAAAGTCAGAGGCTCCTCAGCACAAAGTTGAAGCTTGTGAGTAATAAAAGACTGCCCCTGCAGGCCCAACAATCCAGTTGTCTCCTACTCTCACCATCCGAGGTACGGCTTTTCTCAGGATGCCCCTGCACAGTTTCAGCAGAGGGCACTCACACTGCCTTCTCCCAGTGGGGCTGTTGAGGTCTTCGGGACTGCTGCCCCTTTGAATGGAGCTGCAGCATTGCAACTCATTCACCAGGGCAAATATGTTTGGGAATATTACCAAGTCAGTGTCAGTGCCAACAGCGATGAGCGCAAGACCCAATATACATCTGATGTCGGAGCCCCAGAACCCATGGTGAGAAGCAGTCCTGCATCTCTTATGCTTAAATAACATTGGTGCAAACAATGTATTGCCCAATCAATACTACATACATTCAGCATAAGAGCAACCTGTATTCATTTTTAAATAAGTAACATTTAGCGACATCAAGTGATGGCTCAACAAGTTTATGTCTTTGAATAATTAATCCTTTATTCACAAAAGTCTTGGGTTTAATATGTGGCCTGTTGAGCTAACTTATGTCATTTGAAGTGGGGTTGGAGTACCCACAATTAGTTTCTGCATTCTTGGAGGTGAACATCAGCAAGCGTACCTGGAAGTAGCTGCTAATTATACTCCCCATTGTCAAGCAACGGAAGTGAACGGGAGAGTGGATGTTAATCTCGGGCTGTAAGAGGCACATGGCCCACAACAGACTATCGAAGTCAGACATGAGTAGCAAATATTTCTACAAAGTTTGACACCAATGGGATCTTTCTGCATCAAACATTTAACCCATTCAAGGAGAAGAGTCTATTGGTTGAATCTTACAGTTATTTAGTTAAGTACCAGCTGCATCGCTTTATTTTGGAAGGTTTTACTTTCTGCAAAGCTTGGTGAGATCATTCATCATATCTTACCAAACTCGCCACATTAACTTCTCAGCCCATTCCAATTGCATCCCCCTCACTTGATTCTAGCCCCGTCTTCCCACATATCATACAGGATATCACAGAATTAATCATCACTCTGCCACTGGTTTTTTGAAAGGCTGTTGTGCACCCAAACAAGCACTGTCAGACTAGTGCTGCTTTTCACGGTTCCTGTCATTTAGCTCAGCCATGGCAAACAAGGGACATTTAGCACCCTGCACTGTGGGCAGGAAGCTGGAGCTGCGGGAAAGGGTGGTTCAGAGATGGAATATCTCTTTTTCCGCGACCAGAAGTAAAGGTCTGAGGTCATCATCCAGGTTAAAGTAGTTGAAGCCATTGGGAGGAATGCCCAATACTTGAGGAAGAAGCTCAAAGTCATTCTCCAATCCACCACAATAAGTGTCACCACCTTCTCTACAATATCTCATACCAGTCTGTCTTTGCTTTTGTACTCACATTTAACCAAGGCTCATGCTCATACTCTCACTTTTGGCTGAAACACCTTTCCCATTTGCTGTTACCCACTCCAATCCCTCTCATTAGTAACCATGCGTGCCCTTTGCAATGCCTACTCACCCTAGACAACACCACACCTGCACCGACAGACACAACAGTGCCCTAATAATAATCTATTTCATCTCCCTCAATACCTGCCCCATCTCATTCCAGGAGGAAAAGAGCCCACGGCAGAGCAGAAAAAGTCAAGACGTCAGTGGTACAGCATTTGGTTTTTCAACCCTTATGTGCAGAGCATTCTGACTCTGGTTATTCCAAAGAGCTGACTGACTGTGTCCAAGTCCCTGGACTGGTATTAAAGGCTTACTGTGCAGGATCCCTGAGTAAAAGCTATCTCCCTTGATTTGATGAACGATTGCTGACAACCATGATAAGATTCCTGGCTTTCTCTCAGCACCAAGTGACACAGCAATACCGCAGTACTATGAGTCTTGTATTCTGGCTGAGGAAGAAATATGCAAACAGGGAAGACATTGGAGGGTCTGTGAGTACTCAGGTAGGGGCAGAATGAGTGCACTTTGACAGTAGTGAAGAGCTGAGAGATACAACCTGTTCCAGTTTGTAAGTAGGCGGCGTGTGCCTGAGTGTGCAGTGTCCCTGCTGCAGCATTACAATAATAGTTGCCAGTGTAGCCCAACGGTATTTCAAGGTTGGCACATGTCAGATGCCAACAACTACAGACTTTAGCATACCTTAAGATTTTGGTGTCAACATGGATTTCTTTTGGAGCAAGCAGCGAGCTGAAGTTGCCAAGTACCCATTCTGACTTCTATGTTGAGCATTTTTGATATCATCTTTGTTTGGTCTATTTGGTAAGATAATAAGCTGGATATCAATGAATAAGTTGTTCTATTAATAATATATAATCTATAAGTCCCCTAATTGGCAACTTGCCACTCCATACTGAGAAACCTACCTTGTTGCTTCGCAAAAGCATAAAAGATGTTCCAGATCTAAAGACAGATGGACTTGTCCTCTGATTCAACCAAAAACCTTGTCATAGCCCACTTTGCTCAGACCCCTATTAAATTCTGCAAAATATCAGGATTAAATGGTACAAAAGGGAAACTTTGTAATTAATTGTCAAATGAATCCTCTAATTTTGTGACAAAGTATATCGACATATACTTGAAGTATCTGTACATGATTTTTCCAGGTGAAAGTGTCCTGTGTTAATTTCCTTCTCTCCAGATGAAGATATACATGTGGTTTTCTCTCAATTATTCAGTCAATGCCCCATTTCTTTTCATCACATGCAACTAGATTTTGAAATGGACTTTGAACACTTCTCAAAGATCAGAAGGTTCATTATTAATTGTGTTTTAAATTTATTTTTAAAATTTATTTTCCCACTGGTTGCTTTGAGGTTTTGGAGTCTATTAGCATGAGTAGAAGTACAAAGTTGAGTTAAAATTAGTAACTTTTTTTTAGGATTGAATTGTTGTCAGAAAAATATCATTTACATTTCAGTGGGATCTTCACCTCTCACAGCAATGAGCCTGAAGATCTGAACCTTGAACTGAAACCAGTTTAGCTGAGTGTTCTGCTCTAAAGTGGGACCAGTAATAACCCCTGTCCTGATGACTCTATGACTGCAAAATTTCAAAAACAGAGAATCCTGTTGGTCCTGTGGTGTTGATGCATTTTTTTTTGGAGCTGATGGGCGGGGTACCTTTTACCAGTTGGATTATATCAAAACACATGAATGTTCCAATACATAGATCCTCATTATTATCTGAATGGTGGCAGTTTCGGAGAAAGTGAGATACAATGAGACCTGGGTGCCATGGTCGAACAGTCACTGAAGGTTGGCATGCTGGTGCAGCAGGTGGTGCGGAGAGCTAATGACATGCTGACATTCATAGCGAGAGGATTTGGTGTAGGAGTAGGGATGTCTTTCTGTAGTTATACAGGGCCAAGTTGAGGCTATACTTGGCTACTGTGTGCAGTTTTGCTCTCCTAGTCTGAGGAAGGGCTTCTTGCTATTGAAGGCGTCCAGGGAAGGTTCACCAGACTGATTCTTGGGATTCTGGATCAGTGGTGCTGGAAGAGCACAGCAATTCAGGCAGCATTCGAAAAGCTTCGAAATCGACGTTTCGGGCAAAAGCCCTTCATCAGGAATAAAGGCAGAGAGCCTGAAGCATGGAGAGATAAGCTAGAGGAGGGTGGGGGTGGGGATAGAGTAGCATAGAGTTCAATAGGTCAGTGGGGGAGGAGATGAAGGTGATAGGTCAGGGAGGAGAGGGTGGAGTGGATAGGTGGAAAAGGAGGTGGGCAGGTCGGACAAGTCCGGACAAGTAAAGGGGATCATGTTGCTGGAGGTTAGAAACTAGGATGAGGTGGGGGAAGGGGAAATGAGGAAGCTGTTGAAATCCACATTGATGCCCTGGGGTTGAAGGACTGACATATGAGGAAAAATTGGATCAACTGGGCTTGACTCACTGGAATTTAGAAGAATGAGAAGGAATCTCATAGAAACATATAAAATCTTGATGGGACGGACAGACTAAATACAGGAAGAATGTTGCTGAAAATGTGTTGCTGGAAAAGCACAGCAGGTCAGGCAGCATCCAAGGAGCAGGAGAATCAATGTTTCGGGCATGAGCCTTTCTTCAGGCTCATCCTAGAAGATTTTAACCTACTGCGAATCCTCTTGCAAGGATGCCTTCCTTGATTGGAGAAACATGGGCTGTGATGGGATCTGTGGAAGAATTGCCCACAAGTACATTGAAGCTCATCTCAAAGTTGAGATCATCTTGCTGCACCTTTCTTGCTTTTCACAAGCAGTGTGGCAAGATTCTCATTAGGAAGTTGGGGGATGCCAACTAATGGGGATAAATAGTTGTTAAACATCTTTTAGCAGCTCACCCCATTAATTTTCAGCCTCCTATTTTACCAAGTTCCCAAGAAATCTCAAAATTGGGAAAACTTGACCAGGAAACCTGGCTGCATACCTGGTAGATTCAACTTGCTACTTGTACAACCTCCTTGTTGTACACTGAGCATAAACTGTTCAGAGCATGATCCATGCTCACCACCCACACTTACCATCATCTATGGACATCCAGCATTCGCCAGCCCATCTCAATCATCATGTTCCCTCCTCAGCACACTGGCAATCCACTTATGAGGCATGCACTACATTGCGTAAGTAACTAGTAGTGAGAACACTGCAGCAGAGCACTTTGCACACATTGACAGCAACCCAGCTCACGGAATGGATCAAGCTACATCTCAGTGCTGCTTCATTTCTCTCTTAGCACCCAATGATGTTGCACCTACCTGAAGGCTTACATCACCTTTAGACGTTTGCCTTACTGTGCCTTGCCATGTGGTGCCATGTCATGCCTGTTAACCTGTTTTCACTTCAACCAGAATCAAAGGCCGTAATCACTGTTAATCAAAGGCACTTTTTAACGTGGACACACAAAATCTCTGCGTGCCAGTATTGGACTATCTTTGTGAAGTGGGACATGTTGCTGTAAGGTATGCAATGAGATAGCAATGTACTAGCTACAGCATGTGCCAGGTGTCTGTATGAGAAACTCATTGCATGTTCATTCAATCAAATCATCATGGCAAAAACTACTGAGGTCTAGTCCTCAGTCCAGTTAAGTGAATGTTACCTTCGGTTGGGGGTGTCAGACCTGGGGCTCCATCATTGTCATGCATCCATTTGGGATGCTTATGTTCATGGCATCTGTCCCTGTAATGTACTGGACAATTCCACTCCAGAACATCACAAATGTCCTCCTATTTCACGGATCACAATTTCCCCTAACACATGATCAACAATGCCCTCCAGTGCATTTCCTCCACCTTCCGCACCTCTGCTGTCGAACCCCACCCCTCCAACCACAACAAGGACAGAACCTTCCAGCCCACAAATCTCCAGATACAGTGCATTATCCTTCCGCCAGCTTCAGTCAGACCCCACCACCAAAGATATATTTTCCTCCACATGACAATCTGCATTCTACAGAAAGCATTCATTCTGCGACTCTCTTGATAGGTCCACACCACACACCAACTCACCCTCCACACTAGACACCTTCCTTTTTCACCGCATGAGATGTAAAACCTGCACCCATACCGCCCCCCTCACTTTTGTCCAATGCCCTAAAGGATAATTTCAAATCTGATGGAGATTTTCTAGCACATCCACATACCTCATCTCCTGCGTCCATTGCTCTCGATGTGATCTCCTCTACATCGGGAAGACAGCACACTTACTCGCAGAGCATTTCAGGGAACATCTCTGGGATGCGCACATCAAACAGTTCCACTGATCTGTGGCCAACCACTTCAACTCCACCTCCCACTCTCCCAAGGACATGCAAGGCCTGGGCATCATCCACAACCAAATCAAAGCCACCCACCAACTGGAGGAAGAACGCCTCATTTTCCACCTCAGGACCCAACAACCGCACGGCATCAACACTGACTTCACCAGTTTCCAAATATCCCCTCCCCCCACTTCATCACAGATCTAACTCTCTAACTCGACATCGCTCTCTTGACCTGTCCTACCTGTCCATCTTCCTTCTCACCTACCCACTCCACCCTCCCGACCAACCTATCACAATTACCTCCAACCTGTATCCACCTATCGCCTTCCCACCTACCTTCCCCTCAGCCCCACCCCTACCCCACGATGGATCTCTTAGCTCCCTTTCCCCTCAACATTACAGGCTTATGCCTATAATATTGACTCTTCTGATCCTCGGATGCTGCCTGACCTGCTGTGCTTTTCCAATGCCACACTTTTCGACTCTGACTCTCCAACATCTGCAGTCCTATTTTTCCCCAGTAGAGTCCTGAACTGGTCAGTGGCTAGTCGTGTAGGGCCAGCAGCAGTGGTCAAGAGATTTGCATTTCAGCAGTCAGGAGATGCAAAGGCTTGGTCACTCATGAGTATGGGCTGCTTATTGAAATCCATTAGAGATCTGAGGTGAATACAGTCATGTGGGCCTATCCATCAATATTTCTGAAGAGTTGAGATGTTGAAGGGGTGTTTGGGAATGCCAGGGAACAGAGTCATTTGAAGTTATGGTGATAAGGACAGGGCATGGTAGACTACAGAATGGAAGCTATTGACTGTGACCACAACCATAGCTTCTATGTGGGAATCAAAAGGGACAGGGTGAACATCAGCTAGATGAAATGTCAGGGTTCAGGGCAGTGTAGTCTTGATGTGTTCCTGCTGTGCATTTTGTAGGTGGCACACACTGTAGCGACTGTACATGACTGGTGAATGTTAAATGTAGTGGATGGCATGACATTCAAATGGGCTGCTTTCTCTGGATGGTGACAATCTTCTTGAGTGTTTTGAAGCCACACTCTTCTAAGCAAGTGGAGAATATTCCATCATGTTATAACTTTGTGCTTTGCAAATGGTGAACAAGCTTTAGGGAGACAGATGATGAGTCATTCACTGCAGAATTCACAATATCCCACCTGTCTCTTGCAACCACAGGGCTAGTTCTGTTCCTGGTCAATGGTAGTACCCAAGTATGCAGTTGGTTGTGTCTTGTCCCTTTAAGAAATCATAGAGTCGTAAAGTTATAGAGATGTACAGCACAGAAACAAACCCTTCAGTCCAACTCATCCATGCTGACCAGATATCCCAACCCAATCTATTCCCACCTGGCAGCACCCAGCCCATATCCCTCCAAACCCTTCCTATTCATATACTCATCCAGATGCCTTTTAAATGTTGCAATTGTACTAGCCTCCGTCACTTCCTCTGGCAGATCATTTCATACACATATCACCCTCTGTGTGAAAAAGTTGTCCCTAATTCTGGACTCCTCGACCCCAGGGAAAAGACTTTGCCTACTTACCCTATCCATGCCCTATTTACCCTATCCATGCCCCTCATAATTTTGTTATCCTCTAGAAGGTTACCCCTCAGCCTCTGATGCGCTAGGGAAAACAGCCCCAGCCTGTTCAGCCTCTCCCTACCCCAGGGAAAAGACTTTTTCTATTTATCCTCTCCATGCCCCTCATGATTTTATAAACCTCTATAAGGTCATCCCTCAGCCTCCGACACTCCAGGAAAACAGCCTCAGCCAATTCAAACTCTTGCTATAGCTCAAATCCTCCAAACCTGGTAACATCCTTGTAAATCTTTTTGAAACCCTTTCAAGTTTCACAACATCCTTCTGATAGGAAGGAGACCAGAATTGCTCGCGATATTCGAACAGTGGCCTAATCAATGTCCTGTACAGCCACAACATGACCTTCTAATACCTATACTCAATACTTTGACCAATAAAGGAAAGCATACCAAATGCCTTCTTCACTATCCTATCGATCTGCGACTCTACTTTCAAGGAGCTATGATCTTACACTCTAAGGTCTCTTTGTACAGTAACACTCATTTAAACCTTACCATAAAGTGTATAAGTCCTGCTAAGATTTGCTTTCCCAAAATGCAGCACCTCACATTTATCTAAATTAAAATCCATCAGTCACTTCTCAGCCCATTGGCCCATCTCAACAAGATCCCATTGTAATCCAAGGTAACCTTCTTTACTGCCCACTATACCTCCAATTTTGGTGTTATCTGCAAACTTACTAATTATACCTCTTATGCTCACATCAAAATCATTTATATAAATGACGAAAAGTACCCAGCACCGATCCTTGTGGCACTCCACAGGTCACAGGCTTCCAGTCGGATAATTGGTAGTAATTACTACCTTGGTGGAGCTGGCCGGGGGCAGGGTTGGACGGGGTTGGGGGGCCAGGAAGAGGGCGGTGGCGGGGGTTGGACAGGGTTGGGGGCAGGAGGGGGCCGGGGGCTCACGCATGCTGTGATGCTGCCTTATCTCCTGAACAGGGAGCAGATGGGGGGCAAGGGGCCCGGACAGGGGTCGGATAGTGGGTGGGATGGATGGAGATGTGGTGTTGGGGTCAGGCAGGGGGTAAACGGGGGGGGGGGTGTTTGATGGGGTTGGGAGCAGTCAGGGCAGGGTGGGAGCAGATGGGGTTGGAGGCTGGCTGGGGGGTTCGGTGTTGGATAGGGTTGGGGGCAGGCCGGGGGGTGGTGTTGGACAGGTTTGGGGGCAGGCGTGGGTGGCGGTGTTAGACTGGGCTGGGGGCAGGATGAAGCAGAGTGGGGGTGGACAGGGCGGGATCTCGCGTGCAGTGTGCCTTTGCTTAGTCTCTGAATGGGGAGCAGACTTCACAGAAAACTCCAAGCCCCAGAGGAAATCAACTAAGTGAATAATCAATTATCTGAACGAAATAAGCCCACCCATCTCGTTTGGATAATTGAGGTTCCTCTGTATAGGGAAAAGTAAAAGGCACTACCATTGACATGTGCTTAGACTACACTACAGACATACTCAGAACAATTGATGCAACAGAAGGGTTGTCTATTGGTAGAAGTATCGCTAAGGGACCAATGTGCTGAATTACCTCTGTACATAGCGAAAGGTGACCTAAAATTATTTGGATGGACATGGTTCCAGAAATTAAAGTTAAATTGGGGCATGGTTAATAGGTTGGCAAACTCAAAAGTAAGTTTGCAAGAGATTTTGGACAGATATAACAATGTCTTCAAAGCAACCCTGGGGAAAATAAAAGGAGTAAACGTTAAACTTTAGTTTGAAGTGGGAGGCTTGTCCACTGAGTCTGAAAGTGCATCTAGTATTGTATCTCATAGAGTCACAGAGATGTACAGCATGGAAACAGACCCTTCGGTCCAACCCGTTCATACCGACCAGATACCCAACCCCAGTATTTGAGCTACTTAATTGATGGTGAGGGACTACACAAGGAGCCCGAGAAAGTTGAGGTGACCATGAAGGCTCCTAGTCCAGAGAATATGTCTCAACTGAGATCATTCTTGGGACTTGTAAATTACTAAGTCGCATGTTCATGACTGATCTGACAACCGTCCTAAAAGCCTTGCATTGGTTGCTGGGTAAAAAGGCAGCCGTGGAAATGGATTCAGGAATATGAGAAGACTTATTCGGAGGTGAAGCAAACCCTGGAAAGGTCAGACGTGTTTACTCATTTTGACCTAAAATTGCAATGAAGTTAGCGTGCAATGCTTCATTGTATGGGATTGGTGCTACACTGCCACATATTTTGACATATGGAAAGGAAATGTCCATTGTATTTGCATCAAGGTCACCGGCAAAGACAGAGGAGAAGTATGCCCAAGTGGAAACAATGATTGGTCAACATGTTCAGAGTTAAGAATTTCACCCATTTCCTTTACAGCAGACACTTCGTGCTGCCATCAGACCACAGACTGCTAACCTCCATTTTTGGCCTGCATTTGGGAATACCATCAATTTGGCAGCATGTCTGCAGAGATGGGCATTGGCTTTGTCAGCCTAGTCATTAGAAATCAGATAACCACAGTTGGAGAAACATGGCAATGCATATGTTTTGTCAATGTTACCACAATTGAGAAATAAGCATGTTCCTGACTGGAATCTGAATATTATGTGCTTTTCCGAACAAGATAAAGTACCAGTGTCAGGTGTAGAATACTACCCAGAATGACTGGTCTTGAATCTAGTGGTGGACTTAATCCTGAGAGGAAGAGTTTTCACAGAAACCACCAAGAATTATATCCTTACCTGTCTAGGAGTTGGGAGTTGTTCGTATTAAATGGATGCTTATTATGGGGAATGAGAGTGATTATTCTTCCTCCATTAGACTAAAGAAAGTGAAATAAATGCAACAAGGGCACCCTGGTGTAGTGTAAATGAAAAAAAACAATAGCCAAGAGTTACTTTTGGTGGCCAAATGTGGACTCCCAGATGTAGGAGAAAGCAGGATTGCGCAAATCCAGTGCATTAGTAAGCAAAGCGTTGCTGTTATTACCCCTTCACCCATGGGAATGATTTCAATCACTGTGGCAACAGATTCACATTGATTTTGCAGGACCGGTGGAGGGATAGATGGTCCTAGTGGTCATGGATTCCCACTCCAGGTGGCCCAAGGTGGCGGTAATGAAGTCAGAAATCACACAACACCAGGTTATTGTCCAACAGGTTTAATTGGAAGCACACTAGCTTTCGGAGCGACGCTCCTTCATCAGGTGGTTGTGGAGAACACAATTGTAAAACACAGAATTTACAGCAAAAATTTACAGTGTGATGTAACTGAAATTATACATTGAAAAATACCTTGATTGTTTGTTGAGTCTTTCATCTGTTAGAATACCATGATAGTTTCACTTCTTTCATATGTAAATCACAAAACGTTTTTTTAAAAGTTACATTCTCAGGTTAACTGTAACAACTGGTGTCAGCCAGACAATATGTTGAAGATGTTAGCCCCCTGTGTTCTCTGTCTGTGCCATAATGTTTAGACTGATTCTAATCTAAAAAGTGAGTTAACAGTCTTACATGAATTCATGCAGTTTTTGAGCAAAGTACAATGTAACTATGCAAGTACAAATTCACCCCACACAAACGTATATGTATATGTGTGCATGTGGGTTTTTGTGTGTGTATGTGTGTGTGTATGTGTGTCTGGGGTAGGGAGTTGTGAGTGTGAGAGAAAGTGTGTGTGTGTGTGAGTGTTGAGTGTCTAAGTCTGTGAGAGGGTGCATGTTGGAGTCTGTGTGTCTGTAGGAGTGTGTGTGTCTGGGATGGGGGATTGTGAGTGTCTGTGTGAGAGTGTATATAAGTGTGTGTGTGAGTGTAAAGTGGTCTAAGTCTGTGAGAGGATGCATGTGGGAGTGTGTGTGTCTGTAGGAGTGTGTGTGAGTGTCTGTGTGCGTGTCTGTGTATACGTGTGTCTGTGTGTCTGTGTGTGTAGGAGTGCCTGTGTGTGTAGGAATGTTTGTGTGTATGTACAGTGCAATGGTGGTCACCTGTAGTGTGATATGAACCCAAGGTCCCGGTTGAGGTCCTCCCTGTGGGTCGGGAACTTAGCTATCACCCTCTGCTCGCCCAATTTTCGCAGCTGCCTGTCCCGAAGTTCCCCAATGTACCATGCCTCAGGGCATCCTTGCCTGCAACGTATAAGATAGACAACGTTGGCTGAATCACGTAAGTACCTGCCACGTATGTGGTGGGAGAGAAACTGAGCAAAGGCTACGGCAACGGATGAATGGGCACCACACAACAATCAACAGACAGGAGTGTCCCTCCCAGTTGGACATTCAAGCTCGGACCTTCAGGTGACCATCCTCCAAGGCAGACGTCTGATTTAATTAGTAGAAAGGTTCACCACCGTGTCGTAACAGTTTGCGTGGTTTGGGTCCGTGTTTTGGACTGGTTTGACATTTGAGCAGATTTGAACAGATTTGGGGTACGAAAGTTCCCAGAGATTTAAACTCTTACCAATTAGTGTCCTAGATATTTAAATAAAACGTAGGTGATACAATTTGTTTAATTTCGGTTACTTGTGGTTGGTTAAATTAAAAGTGAGAGAAATCCTCTTAAAATTGCTAAAGAGGTTCTGGGGTTTGTCGATGATTCCCAAATTTGCCAAAAAGGTTTTTAGAAAGACAGAAAAAGGTCACACTTTTAAAATTAGCAATTAGGTTAGAACTGGGTTTAATCAGGGACAAAAGTAAAGCTGAAATTGTAAGGGAGTTAGGTGTGTCAGAGAAACAAGCAAGTGCCATTGAATTAGAAAAAATTAAATTACAATTGAGGAAAATGGAATTAGAAGATAAAGAAAGGGAAAGAAGAGCCATAAGAGAAGAAAAGGAGAGAAGAAAGAGGAAGAGACGGAAAAGAAAGAAAGAGAGAGAAAAGAAAGAAAGAAAGAGAGAGGAAAAAGAAAGGGAGAGACGGTTCTTAGTTGAGCAGAGAGAGAGAAGAAAGACAGAGAGAAAAGGAAAGAGAAGAAAGAGAAAATGAGAGAGAATTTGAACTTCAGAAGTTGCAAATTAGTCAGGAAAGTCAAGTTAACAGGACAGAGATGAAAAGCAAAAGTAGTGATATATACAAATATGATAAAGCACTGCCGCATTTTGATAAGAATGATGTTGAAAACTTTATTTCATTTGAAAAATTGGCTAGGCAGATGGAGTGATCTGAGAACTTGTGGGTGATGTTAGTTGAGACTAAGCTAGTAGGTAGAACTGGTGAGGTATTTGCAGCACTGTCAGACGAAGGGTCAAGAGATTATGAAGATGTCAAACAGGTTAGTTTGAGTCCTTATGAATTAGTACCAGAAGTGTATAAACAGCAGTTCAGAGATATAAATAAGGAACCAGGTCAGACTTATGTTGAGTTCAAAAGAATTAAATGTAGCAATTTTGATAAATGGGCACGGGCCTTAGAAATAGATAGGACCTATGAGGCTGTAAGAGAGATTATTCTGCTGGAAGATGTGGTAAAAGAGCTAAGCCAGTGCCATTAGTGAGAGTAGTTAAGGAAATGTCAAGAAAGGTTGAGGAACTGTAGGACAATGCATAGCCTCAGCAGAGGCTGGGTATGGAGTTAGTGCCTGATCTCGATAAAGTCTTCACCTTTGTGGGTAAAGTTTACTCAAGAAGCACAGAGAGAGAAAAGAAAGAAGTTATAATTTTGAGAGATCCAGGATCTAATCAGTCTCTAATAGTAAGAGATGAATACATTTGCACTCTTTCTGACTTGTTACCTGAGAGAGTGATCATTTGTGGGACCGATGGACAGAAATTTAATGCTCCCCTATGTAAGATCAGTTGGAGTGCCAACTCAAGACTGGGGAGATAACAGTGGGAGTGATTGATAGACTGTCAGTTCCAGAAATACAGTTTGCGCTTGGGAACGATTTAGCAGGATCCAAGGTGGGGGTGACATACCTTGTTGTGGAGAAGCCAAAGGAAGACCAGAGAACTGAGGAGTTAAAAGAAAAGTACCCTGGAATTTTTCCAGACTGTAGTAACAAGATCCCAATATCATAAATCACAGCACTAAGCAAAAACTAAAGAGAAAGTTGAAGGAGTTGAGGTTCAGTTAACAGTTTGATGTAATAGTGCAAGAAAAACCTGAACAGGCAAAAGCGTTTAGTCTTGCAAGGCTAACGAACTTACATCAGAAAGATGAGACAATAAAGAGATACATATGTTGATGCATACTCAGGAAATGAGTCAGAATATATTTCTGAAGGTTATTATCTTAAAGATAGGGTGGACAGTGAGAGCCTTTTTCCTTAGATGGTGATGGCGAGCATGAGGGGACATATCTTTAAATTGAGCGGTGATAGATATACGAGAGATGTCAGAGGTTTTTTTTTAGATTCTCAACAGTATGGAAACAGGTCATTTGGCCCAACAAGTCTACATTGACTCTCCAAAGTGGGACCCACCCATTTACTCTATATTTAATGAACTTAACACTATGGGCAATTTAGCATGACCAATTCACCTGACCTACATATTTTTGAATTGTACAAGAAAATGGGAGCAAACCCACACAGGCATGGAGAGAATGTGTAAACTCCACACACAGTCGCCCAAAGCAAGAATCGAGCCCGGGTCCCTGGTACTGTGAGGCAGCAGTGCTAACCACTGAACCACTGTGCTAGCCATACACTGAGAGTAGTAGTGTGGAGCACATTACCTGCAACAGTAGTAGACTCGCCAATTTTAAGCTTATTTAAATGGTCATTGGTTGAACATATGGATAAAAATGGAAAACCGTAGGATAGATATGCTTCAGGGAAAAAGCGAGGACTGCAGATGCTGGGAACCAGAGTTTAGAGTGTGCTGGAAAAGCACAGCAGATCAGGAAGCATCTGAGGAGCAGGAAAATTGATGTTTCGGGCAAAAGCCCTTCATCAGGAATGGAGGCAGGGAGCCTCCAGAGTGGAGTGATAAATTGGGGGGGGGGGGGGGGTGCTGGGGAGAAGGTAGCAAAGAGGACAATAGGTGAATGGGGGTGGGGATAGCAGTGTTAGATCAGAGGGGAGGGTGGAGTGGATAGGTGGGAAGGGTGATTGGCAGGTAGGACAGGTCATGATGACAGTGCTGAGCTGGAAGATTGGAATTGGGGTAAAGTGGGTGGAAGGGAAATGAGGAAACTGGTGAAGTCCACATTGATGCCCTGGGGTTGAAGTGTTCTGAGGCAGAAGATGAGACGTTCTTCCTTCAGGCATCGGGTGGTGAGGGAGTGGCGGTGGAGGAGACCCAGGACCTGCATGTCCTCGGCAGAGTGGCAGGGGGAGTTGAAATGTTGGCCCACGGGGCGGTGGGATTGATTGTTGTGGGTGTCCCCGGAGATGTTCCCTGAAGAATGCATCAGCCACATGATTCATGAACAGAGTTGTAGCTGGGTTAACAAACTGTGCAGTCTATCTAGATGATATAGTGACCTTTAGTGAGTCTTGCAAAGATCACATGGTACAATTGGCAGAGCTCTTTGAACAATTAAGAGAAGCAAAACTGGTGATAAAATTTAAAAAAACAGAATGCGCTAAGACAAAGTTGATGTTCTTGGGATATAACTTCAGTCATGGAAGATTGACTCCAAGGAACACAAAGACGAAGGCGATCAAGGAACTTCCATGACCAACCTCGAAGAAAGACGAGCTTCGATTTTTGAGATGAAACGGATTTTGCCAGAAGTTTGTTCCGAACTTCAGCAGTGTCATAGCACCGCTAACAGATTTACTGAAGAAGAACACAAAATTTTGGTGGACAGAAAAATGCCAGGAGACATTTGACAATTTAAAAGCAGTATTAACCACCACAGCAGTTTTAGTTACACCAAATCTTTTTGAAACCCTTTAAAGTTACAATCGATGTTAACGATATGGGAGTTGGAGCTGTACTGCTACAGGAAGATGATAATTAAATTGAACCCAATTGGCTACTTTTCAAAGAAACTCCACACCCACCAGAGAAAATACCATACTGAGAAAAAAGGAATTATTGAGTTTGGCAATGGCATACAACATTTTAATGTTTATGTGACAAACAATGTGTGTGCACGGATCACAATCCTCTTACCTTCTTGGAACAATCTAAAGACAAGAATATTAGACTATTTCATTGGAGTCTTCTGTTACAGACTTTTAATTTACAAATTGTACATGTTGCATGTTGTAAGAATGTGATAGCAGAAGTGTTATTGCAGATGTAACTGTTAAAGTATATGTAAGATTGAACCAATACCAATGTTTTTATATATATAGCAGAAATTAATATGAACTTAGATTAATGTCCTACGTATTTCGTTGTAATGGGGATAAGAATTGGGAAAAGAAAATGGAGCCATCTTGTAATTATGGTGGTTCATATTTTCTTAAGGGGGAGGTGTTATAAAGTTGAAGGTGTGAACCTTTAAGAGAGAGTGAATGCTGTTTTGCACTGAGAGCTTAAAAGCACCTGTCATAGGACTAACAGTCTCAGAGTGTACTGCAAAATTGAAAATATGTAACATTTGGCTGTGAAACAGATTGCTGAGTTGTTGCTATTTTGACAATAATTTGAATTAAACCAATCAGTTTAAATTATGACCCAGGATACTAAAACCCAATCGATTTTGAATTTATTGTTTTGCCAACATTGAACCAATGAGAAGATTCAATGTTGGGGGCATAAAAGAAGCAGGCAGTTTGGCAGTTAGACAGAAAGTAAACTGCCATTAAGAGTAAGCTGCCATCGAGAGAGACTGCTATTCAAAACACTCTATCAAAGGTACTTTTTTCATATGAAGACGACCCAAGGAGATCTTCAGCCGAAAGAAGGTAGACACTGGAGACGACAGCCACTTTGTGGTCTTGAAATTAAGTTGATGTAACTTTAGTATGGGTTTTTGTTGGAGCAGTACATTATTATAGAGTTGAAGGCAGATAACAAACATTTCAAATAAAGGAGACTTAGAGTTGTAAACAGCCATTGTTTAATGTTCACTTTTAGAGTTAAAGAATAAATTGATATTTTTTCTTTAAATAATGTAATTTGGGAGTTTTCTGTCACTCATGCTTTTACAGATTATGAAGAAAGTTTAGCTTTCCTGGTGCTTGGTTTAATTAGCAGAAGAGTTCACCATCGTGTCGTAACAGCATTTGGGGGAGCCTTGGTGAAATATTGCAGTGCAACTTGTCTATGGTAGAATTGCTGCAACTATGAGTTGGTGGTGAAGGGAGTGAATGGTGAAAGGTGTGGATGGAGTACTAATCAAATAGTATATTTTTTTTCCTGGATGATGTCAAACTTCTTGATTGTTGTTGGTCATTTACTTGTTGTAGAATACACATGCCCACACTTGCTGTTATAGACACAGTTGTTATTTGGACAATCTATTTCTATTTCTATTTCTCAGCAACATTAACTCCCAGGATGATAATAGTGGGGGTTAATTCTGTTGAACATCAAGACCATTTGTTAGATTTTCTTTTGTTGTAGATAGGCATTTCCGTTACTTACCTAATCTGGCACCTCCACCACCAGGAAGATAGGAAAACACCCGGGTGGCCAGTGACAAACACTGCCCTTCACATCAAAGGGCAGTGCTGTGTGATCAAAAACAGTGAAGGGGAGGGTAGGGACTAAATCAAAATAGAGTTAGAGGGGGAAATACATCTGTTTTTTTTTATCATCCCATCCCATCCCCTCCCCAGGGTGTAACACCCCCCCTTTTTTTTAACCCTCTGTTTGTTTTTTATTTTTTTAAATTTTTTTTCTCTTTTTTTTGTCTTTTTTCTTTTTTTCTCTCTTTTTTCTTTTTTTTCTCTTTTTTTTTCTTGTTTTTTAACCCCCCACACTCCCGTCTATCCGCGGTAGTGCTTATTTTATCCCCAGCACCCATGCTGTGTGTGTGCAGGTGTGATACACAGTGAAAGACACAAAGTGCACGAATCTTTATTCAATTTCCACCATCAGGAAGTTAGGAAAACACCTGGATGGCCAGTGACAAACACTGCCCTTCACATCAAAGGGCAATGCTGTGTGATCAAAAACAGTGAAGGGGAGGGTAGGGATTAATCAAAATAGAGTTAGAGGGGGAAACACTTATTTTTTTTAATTTTATTTTTATTTATTTCTTTTTGACACTCCAGTTAATTTTTTTTAAAATTTATTTATTTAACCCCCACACTACCTCCTAAGTGCGGTAGTGCTTATTTTATCCCCAGCACCCATGGTGTGTGTGTGCAGGTGTCAAACACAGTGGAAGACACAAAGTGCACGAATCTTTATTCAATTTCCACCACCAGGAAGATAGGAAAACACCCGAGTGGCCAGTGACAAACACTGCCCTTCACATCAAAGAGCAGTGCTGTGTGATCAAAAACAGTGAAGGGGAGGGTAGGGACTAAATCAAAATAGAGTTGGAGGGAGAAATAATGCACTCCACTCCCTGCGGCACCCACCTCCCCCTGAACAACTTCAGGGTGTTGGTCGACACCGTGTGCTCCTTCTCCAAAGACACCCCGGCCCTAACGTAACACTTCCCTTTTTTTTCCTTTTTTTTTCCAACTCCTGTTTGTTTACATTTCTGTTTTTATCTATCAGCCAGGGGTCCCTGATTGGACCAGATTAACAGCCCCACTTCTATGAGGTCCATCTGGCTGATTTTGTTACAATCATTACATCCCTTTTGAGGCAGCACGGTGGCTCAGTGGTTAGCACTGTTGCCTCACAGCACTTCCCAGGTTCGATATCCAGCCTCATGCGATAATCTGTGTGAAGTTTACACATTCTCCCCGTGTCTGCGTGGGTTTCCTCAGGGTGCTCTGGTTTCCTCTCTCAGTCGAAAGATGTGCAGGTTAGAAGAATTGGCCATGCTAAATTGTCTATAGTGTTCGGTGTATTAGCCAGAGGGAAACGGGTCTGGGTGGGTTGTTCTTCGGAAGGTCGGTGTGGATTGGTTGGACCGAAGAGCCAGTTTCCACACTGTAGGAAATCTAATCTAAATCCCTTTTCTTCTGAGTCCAAGTACAGAGGACAGTTTTTTTTTTGTAGATTCTCCTGGGGGGTTTCAGCACATGTATGGATCTAAACAATGGCCTGGAGGATCACTGTTTCCTTTAATCCAGCATATTGGATATGACTCACTTTCTCACATACCTCTTAAACAGGAAAGCTCATGAAAGGTTGGACACACTAGGTTTCTTTCAATGAAATTTAGAAGAATGAGAGGTGACTTGATTGAAACATATAAGACACTTCTGAGTATTGACAGGGTACATTTGGAGAGGATGTTTTCTATTTTGGAAGAATCTGGAAATAGATTCAAAATAGAGATGAGGTGTTTTTATTATTTCTCTCAGAGGCTGATATGTCTTTAGAATTTTCTTCTTGAAAAGTTAGTGGAACAGAGTCCTTGAATAATTTTAAGGCAGAGATAGATATATGTTTGTTAAACAAGGGTGTGAAAGCTTATCAGGAGTCAGAACGGCAATGATTTTATTGAATGGAAGAGCAAGCTTGAGGGGTTGAATGGCCTTCTACTGTTCCCAGAAATTGAAAGTGAAATTAGTGTTAGTTTCACAGAGAGTGAGAATGGGAAGTTAATGGTAAATAATAAGGAAAAGGAAGATGAAATGAACAAATATTTTGCTTCAGCCTTTCACTAAAGAAGAAAAAAAATCCAGTCGTTGATGTAAAATGCAACAAACTTACCATCATGAGAGATATAATGCACAGCAAAGTCATGGAGCTGCAGGTTGACAAGTGTCCATGTCCAGGTAGATTTCTTCCTGGGATCTTGAAGAGGGTAATGAATGAGATAGTAAATGCAGGAAAAAGCAGTCTGCTTGGTTGGCTCCAGATCCACAAATATTAAATCCCTCCACTACCGATGTTGAGTAGCCATCTACTGCAGAAATTCACCAAAGATCCTTAGAGAGTACCTTCCAAACCAATGACCTCTTCCATCTAAAAGACGAGGACAGAACATACTTGGGAATATCATCATCTGCAGGTTCCTCTCTGTACCACTCTTCATTCTGACTTGGAATTATATCACTGTTCTTACAGTGACATTTGGTTAAAATTCTAGAATTCCCTCCATATTGGCATATCTACAGCACATGGACTGCAGTGATACAAAATGGACACTCACCTCTACCTTTTCAAAGGTGACCATGATGTGGAGATGCTGGTGTTGGAGTGGGATGGGCAAGGTCAGAAGTCACACAACACCAGGTTGAAGTCCAACAGGTTTATTTGAAATCACAAGCTTTCAGAGCAGTTCTCCTTCATCAGGTGAAGCCCTTATCCTGACAAAGCAGCAGTGCTCCATAAGCTTGTGATTCCAAATAAACCTGTTGAACTATAAGCTGATATTGTGTGACTTCTGACCTTTTCAAAGGTGACTAGAGGTGGACAATAAATGCTGGTACAGCCAATGGCATTACGTCCTACAAGCAAACTAAATCATTTTGTTTTAAATTTGGAGAAGTCTGAGGGCATACGTTTGGGGGCACAAACAAAGCAAGGGGATACACAATAAAAGATTCCGAGAGTGAGTTTCAAGTACATGTTCATTGAATCCTAAAGGTGTCAGGGCACATAGGTATCATGTTAAGTAGCCATGTGAGATAATGTCCTCTACTATCTGAGGCACAGACTATAAAAGCAGCATAGAAGCACTATTTAGGATACCAGTGATCTGGTCATTGCATTGCAGGAAGGATATAGTCCCAGTAGAGCATGTCGAGGGGAGATTTATCAGATGCTTCTATGTACAGAGAATTTCAGCTGCAGGAAAGCTTGAATAGGCTGGGATAAAAACAGGGTGCTGGAAGTCTGACTCCTTCTGTCGGAGAGAAACAGAATTAATGTTTCAAATCCAGTATGACTCTTCTTCAAAATTTCATTTCTGAACTGAACATCTGAAAAAGAATCACATTGGACTTGAAACGATAACTCTGTTTCTCTTTCTACAGATGCTGCCAGTCATGCTGAATTTCTCTTACCATCCCTTTTTTTGTTTCCGATTTCCAGCATACACAGTACTTTGCTTTCATTTGAATTGGCTTGTGGGCTTTCCCTTGAAGAAACAAGGCTAAGGGATAGGAATCCAAGTAAACAAAATTATGAATAACTTCAATAGAATATGGATCTGTTTCTATTAGAAATGTCAATAGTTAGGGATACAAATTCAATCTAAGGTGATTTGAAGAGATTTATTTTTCTCAGAGGATAGTAAAAGCATACAGGCAGAAATCCTCAAACAATTAGAATGACATTTGAAGATTTTCTTGGACTGCTTATCCATAGAACTACAGACCAGAAGTTGTGAAGTGTGACTAGGTAAAAGAAGTTGACTGGTGTGACAGAATGTATCATAAGCAAGCTAACAGGAATACAAATTATGATGGTGACGTCCTCTTAAATCATAATGCACATGAACCATGGAAAAAGTGCAAGTTCCCAGTATGAATACAAGGTACTGTTTGCGGTAGTTTAGCGATAAATGTCCACAATTAGCTGTTTCCAAGATTTTCAAGTAGATGTGGAATGCTGTCAATATATTTTTGATACCTTGCACGTTTTCAATGCATGGTTGTAGTGAATGTAAATTCTATCAATTGCATGAAATAAAACAATATGTGGGAAATGAGTCAAAAATCAGATAAGAATCTTTGCTTTCTTGTTACAATTGATGTTTTATATTTTGGTGAATGTGGGAAACAATGTTTTCTGCTGGTCCATCATATCTAGGAATGTGAAGGGAAAGAAAAATGAAAGGGCTTTGAATAAATGCCTGTCATAAAGCAGGCGTCTCTGCTTATGAAAATATTAAACTGTGAACTCAAAGCTTCCTGGATGAGAATGCTGATTAGAGATTAAAAATTTAAAAGAGCGTTCTTGAAGCAGCAATAAACATTCTCTGTCATTAGGTTATGAAATGAATTAATCAGAGCCGTGGAAGCATACGGTAAATATTCCACTGCCTTTTGTTTAAACAGCATCAATTTTAAGTTGGTTTACCAATTACTGCAGGACCCAGTTTAATTAAGTTTGAAAGGCTGGGGTGTAACATAAGCTACTTCAATAGTACGAAGTATTGGTTTCTGTGTTCAGAGTTGGAAAATACTAAATAATAAATCAATTTGCCAAATGTCCTGTTGAAAAGAAGGATCATAACTCTATTGTCCAAAATAAACTTCTTCATCTTGAATACCAATTGGAAGAAGTACTAAGGATGACAAGGACACAGAATGTACTCCAGGCAGGATATTTCAAACTCTAACACTGAGGAGTTACTCAGCAGAATCATTACTAATCAAATCCTAAAGAATTGGAACAAAAACAGAAGTTGCTGGTAAAGCTCAGCAGGGTTGGCAGCATCTATGCAGAGAAATCAGAGTTAACACTTCGGGTCCAATGACCCTTACTCAGAACTAAGGACTGGGCTGGACTTGCGGCCGATGGTATGGAAACCAAAATGTTGGTAAAACTTGTTTCACATTTCTTTTGTTGAACAATCTGTTACAAATGTATTTGTGCATCTTATCAAGGGGGTATTGATAGGATTGTGCACTGCTTGATCTTTCTGGAGATGAAGTCTCATCTTCATATCAAAAATTCTACCCATCTTGTTGTGTGGCTTACCAGAATATATTCTGAATAAATCTAGCATCTTAAAACTAGGCCTCCATAAAATATGGATGGACTGGCAGAAATTGACACAAATAAGTATCTGGTGCCATCCAGCAATGACAAGGCAGTTTGACATTGCCTGATTGAATTTAATGCAGCCTCTGAAATTAATCACTTAAGGATCATACCCTTATACAACATCTCCCCATTATGATTATTTTCCCACAGTTAATGTTTATATTCATGTATATAATTGCATTTTGATGTGTTTTAAAAATATTTTTTATAAACTAATAACAAAAATATATCTATTATGTCAACAGTAAATATTCTTTTCTTAATTTCTCTTCACCTGCCTGGATCATTGCACTGCTCATTTAAAATTTCTCTCCTTGTTAAACTGGAATTTTCAACTTTACTCACCGAGCTCTGCAACAGTCAGTAATCTTACAATGTTCGGTCAGCAGTTTCTGCTCTTTCCCCTGCTGCGTCCATTGACTTCCTTAACTCATCCGATGCCTACTCTTGAAGCTCAATAAGTGGATCTGTGAAGAAGCATGAAATGTTGTTGATGTTTGTAAGTACTGATATGTGGAATGCAAGTTGTGTGCTACTGTCTTTTTCTAGCCATGCATAATGTGGAGTGTTAATCTCCAAGCCCAAAATAACAGAAGTGCTTAAGAATGCTGATTTGAGTAATTACTTTAGAATAGTGCCTGACTTTCAGTGTACTTTGGGTGACATGAGCAGAATAAATGATGGTCTTGAGTTTAAAGCAGCTTCCGGCATCACTTTTTGATACTATTTGTGCCTTCTAAATGCAAATATGTTTGTTTGCAAAGCCTTCTGACACCCAAATGATTCTGCTCCTGTTCCATTGAATTATACCACCTTCATTATTATGAAGGTAGAGAGATTTTCATGAACCATTATTTGTTAGAAGGAAAGTATATATATTATGGCAGATCTTTAGTCTGGAAACCATCACTTTCAAAAGATTATTTTACAGAGAGCAGAGAAAACTTAAAAAGATGAAAGGAATAAAAAATGGGTGATGAACTTGTTCCATCAGTGAGCTGAAAAGAAATGTTAGGAAACTACATACATGCAAACGGTTTCAAACCTCTTTTGCATAGTTGAATTGTGTATGAGCTCATGAGCAGCTGAGGTTTATACTGTGGTCAGTTTCTTCAGGCACTTAGCAACCAAACATTGATGATCACTTACTCCACTTCAGTTTACTATAGGAGTGACAGGAAGAATACTGTTCCTTCTGGTTATATATTAAATCCATGGGTCAATCCTGCTGTCCAATGTGTGGTTCCATCCCGATTTCCTCTACCCCCTTCAAAGAGCAAAGAAAATACAGCACAGGAACAGGCCCCTTCAGCTCACCTAAGTTGTATTAACGCATGATGGCTTTCTAAACTATAAAAACTTTTACTCTATGTGGTCCATACCCCTCTATTATCTGCCTATTTATGCATCTGTGAAGAAGTCTTGTTAAATTTGGATTGTATTTGCTTCCAGCACCACTTCTGACAGACCATTCCAGGCAATTATAACCCTCTCTGTTTAAAAAAAAAGCCTCTCCTAGCCCCTTTAGACTTCTCCCTTTTATCTTAAACCTATGTCCCCTAGTAAATGGCATTTCAACCTTGGAAAACCGTTCTATCAATTCTATCCATGCCTCTCATAATTTTGTAAACCGCTATCTGGTGGCCCATCAGCCTCAAATGTTCAAGTGAAAACAAACTGAGTTTGTCCAACCTCTCATTGTAGCTAATACATTTCAATCCAGGGAAAATCCTGATAAACTTTTCTGTACCCTCTCCAAAGCTTACAAATCCTTCTGGTAGTGTGGTGAGCAGAACTGTACACAATATTCCAAATGTGGCCTAACTAAAGCTCCATACAGCTGCAACATGATTTGCTAATTTTGTATTTTATGCCCTGACCAATGAAGGCAATCATTCCATATGCCTTCTTGACCACCTTATCCATTTGCATTGCCACTTACAAGAAATTGTGGACATGTACTCCTAGATCCCTTTTGTATCTTAATGCTTCAAAGGGTTCTGTCATTTACTGAATGCTTTCCTCTTGTACTAGACCTTCCAAAATGCATGGTCAAAATCCTTGAATTCCATCTCTAATAACATTATGGGTTAACCTACAGCAGTGATTCGAGAATATAGCTCACCACCACCTTCTCAAGGGCAACAAGGGATAAGCAATAAGTGCTGGCCCATCAGCAATGCCCACATCCCTACAAATGAATAAATAAACAAAAAAAAACTTTAATTTGACTGGATTAAATTCCATCTTTAATTTCTCTGCCTAAGTATCCAGCCTATCTATATCCTACTGTATACTCTGGCAATCTTCCTCACTATCTGCAGCTCCATCAAACTTTCCTCGACTATCCTCGTTGTCCTTCTTAAACAAAGAAATCATTTTGGTTATTCTTCACTCCTCTGGGAACTTGCCTGTGACTAAAAAGGATACAAAGGTTTCATACAAGGCCACAGTAATTTCCTCCCTCACCTCCCTCAGTCTCCTGTGGTAGATCCCCTGGGGACTTATTTACCTTAATTCTTTTCAAAACATCCACACCTCCTCCTTTTTCATTACGACATGCCCTAGAATTTCAATATGCTCCTCTCTAGACTCATCATCCACCATGCCTTTCTCCTTTGTAAATACTGCTCCAAAGAATTCATTGTGGACGTCACCCACATTTTCCTACTGCATGCATAAATTTCTTTTTTTGTCCTTGTCCCCCTAGCTACCCTTTTGCTCCATATATAGGTATAAAATGGATTTTCCTTAATCCTGTTTCATGGCCTGTTTTAACCCTCCTAACCTTTTGCTCAAGTTCTTTCCTGCTTTCTTTGTATTCCTCAAGGGCTATGCTTGCCTTCAGTTTTGTAAATCTTATTTATGATTCCTTTTTCTTTCTGACAAAGCTCATAATTTCTCTTGTCATCTGGAGTTCCCAAACTTTGCCAGCTTTATCTTTCATCTACACAGAAACCTGCTGGTCCTAAACTCTAATCAACTAGTCTCTGAAAGATTCCCACATAAGATATTTAGATTTACTTTCAAATAGCCTCCCCCAATTTACATTGCCCAGTTTACTTCATATTGTTGCAGTTAGCCTTCCCAACATTTAATACTTTCTCTCAAGGACTGGTCTTATCCTTATCCATAAGTAATTTAAAACTTAATGAATTATGGTCACTGTTCCCAAAATGCTCCCTTACTGAAACTTCAATCATCTGACTAGGCTCATTCCCAAATACAAGATCAAATATGGCCCCTTCCCTGGTTTGACTATTTATATATGGTTTTCAGAAACCACCCTGGATATATGGAACAGATTCCCTCCCATTCCAGCCCCTGGCCTATTTAAGATAGGCAAGTTAAAATCACCCACCTCATTAACCTTTTTCTTCATAACCTGTCACATATCTGTTCCTTTACCTCCCACTGGCTCTTGGGAAGCTGTTGTATCCTGGTTTGGAGGGTATTGCCATGAGAAGAGAATAAACATCTTCCAGACAAGTCACTGGGTTGACAGATACACGGCAGATCAAATTCAATGCAGAGAACTTTGACACATTTTGACAAGAAAATTTGGAGAAACAGTATAAAATGAGCAGTAAAATTTTAATGATGGTGCTGAAACAGAGGGACTTGGTTGCATTTGCACACAAATCAGATCAGGTCGTGAAAACATGTTAATAAAGCATGCAATATCCTGGCTTCATCAATACAGACACAGTGTAAGAGCAGAGAGGATTTGTTAAGTTTACATAAGGCTTTAGTCTGACCTGAGCTCGAATAATGTGTTCAGTTCTGAGTGACATTGAAGACAGTTCAAAAGAGGTTTATGACAAAGGTTCTATGGATGCAAAACCAGTCATATCACAAGCAGAGGAACACAATGCGCTGTATGACAGTGTGGTGGAGGCATGTTCAATTGAGGCATTTAAAAGGGAATTGGTCGTTTGAAGAGGAAGAATGTGCAGCATTACAGAAGAATAAGGGAGAGTCACGTTAAGTGACATGCTTATTTGCAGAGTTGGTACAGACAAGGTGGGTTGAATAGTTTCCTTGTGCACTGTAAAATGTGTATGATTCAGATGCTTCAGTGCACTTCATCATCTGTGAGCTACCTCAGAACAAAGAACAATAAACCATAGGAACAGACCTTTCAGCCCTCCAAGTCTGTGCCAACACATTTTGCCCTTTTATACTAAAAATGTTTGCACAGGATCCATATTCGTCCATTCCCTTCGTGTTCATGTATTCGTCCAGCTACTTTGTGTCTGCTTCCACCATCTCCTCTGGCAGTGTGCTGTAAGCACTCACCACCTTTTGTGTGAAAGAATTATCTTGCACACCTCTTTTAAACCTCCTCCCTCACACCTTGAACCTGTGTCCCCTCGTAATTGACCCCTCCATCTTGAGTAAAAGACTCATACTTTCCATTCTATTCATGCCTTTCACAATCGTACAAACTTCTATCAGGTCACCCCTCAACCTCCTAATTTCTAGTGAAAACAAACCCAGTCTATCCAACCTTTCTTTATTGCTAAAATCCCCCATATCAGGCAACATCCTGGTTAAACTTTTCTGTACACACTCCAAAACATCCACATCCTTCTGGTAGTGTGGTGACCAGAACTATATGCAATATTCCAAGTGTAGCCTAACTAAGATTCCATAAAGCTGCCATGTAACTTGCCTATCCTTACACTCGGTACCTCTTTCAATGAAGGCCAGCAGCCATTGGCCTTTTTTCCTATTTTATCTTCCTGCACTGCTACCTTCAGTGATCTGTGGATTTGCACACAAATCTCTCTGCATACCAATTTCCCTAAGGGTTCTGCCAATCACTGTAAAATTTCCACCTGCATTGATCTTCCAAAAATGCATCAGCTCATATTTGTCCAAATTACGCTCCAACTGTCAATTTCTCTGTCCATGCCTCCAACTGATCTATATCCTTTGACAATCCTCCTCACTGTCCACAACAGCACCAATCTTTGTATTGTACACAAATTTCTAATTAGACCAGTTACATTTTCTTCCAAATCATTTCTGGCGACCATGAATAGCCAAGGTCGTAGCACTGATCCCTGTGGAACACCACTAGTTACAACCCTCCATTCTGAAAAGCATCCTTCCACCACTAGCCTCTGTCTCCAATGACTAAGCCAGTTCTGTATCCATCTTGCCAGCTCACCCCTGATACCATGTGACTTCACATTTTGTTCCAGTCTGCCATGTGGGACCTTGTCAAAGGCATTACTGAATTCCATGTAGACAACATCAACCACTTTCCCCTCATCAATCACCCTCGTTACCCCTCAAAAAACTCAATCAAGGTAATGATGCACAACCTCCCCCACACAAAATCATGCTATCACTAATATCAATAATTACTTCTAAATGCTGTTATGAACCAGACCAAGACCCCTTCAAAATATTTTAAGAATTAGCCTATACCTTAACTGTTTCTTATTTTAAAGGCATTTGTGGACCATTTGTTCCAGATGTGATGCGATTGGTCGAACCACTCGACATTAAACAAAAGCACAATTTATATCAACAGTATAGTTAAAATACAAATGAAAAAAAGAAGAATTCAGAATAAATTAACTATTGGAAAACCTAACTGAATAACAGATACAGTGCCTTTCACTAATTAACTGTTTCAATATAGTAACATTCCATAAACACACCCCTTGGTGAAAAGGTAAATTCAGACACAGATTCTTACGCGCAGTTCTCCATTCCAGGAGGGAATAACATCAAAACAGATATCAGAGAATGTAGCAGCTAGGAATCATTTTACTGGGACCCAGTTTCCACTCCTACAGCTAAAAAAAACCTAAAGAGCTTGATCTGCGAGAACTGGCCACTCCCCATCCTTTGTCTGTTTTAAACAAAACCTAAAGACCTCATAAATTATTGACTTGGGTCGGCTCCAGTAGACACTCTGCCTTTACAATCTCTCTTCAAAAATCCCAGGACAATATAACCTCTTAACAGTGACAGTCCAAAAGGATGGTATCAGAAAAGCAAAGCAGGTCAGACAGCATCTGAGGAACGGGACAGTCGATGTTTCAGGCATTAACCCTTCATCAGGAATCCCAAAATGTTGACTCTCCGGCTCCTCAGATGTTGCCTGACCTACTGCACTTTTCCAGAGCCACCCTTTTCAACTCTGGCTCCCCAGCATCTGCACTCCTCATTTGCTCCTCTTTTAAGTGATAGCATCACAGTGCATATACCAACATGAGGGTCACAGACCTGTAATTTCCTGAATAATCCCTGCGACCCTTTTTAAACAATGGGAAAACATTCACTATTCTCCAGCCCTCTGGGACCTCACCTGTGGCCAAAATGGTTACAAAGATATCTGTCAATGCTCCAGCAATTTGTTCCCTTGCCTCCCTCAATATTATGATTTAGATCCCATCAGGACCCAAGGACTGATCCATCTTAATACATTTTAAGGCACTCAACACCACTTCCGTTTTAATAGCAACTTAGCTTAGAAATCTGACAACCTTTCCCTGAGATTATCCTCCACCAATTCCTTCTCTTTGGTGAATACAGACACAAAGTATTTTTTTAGAACCTCCCTTACCTCTCCTGGCAGCTTGCAAAGATTCCCTCCTTTGTCCTTGACTGGACCAACCCTTTTCTTGGTTACACTCTTGGTTTTTATTTTTGTGCAAAAAAGCCTTTGGATTCTCCTTGATCCTGTTTGCTAATTACTTTTCCTTTAGTTTTTCAAATTCATAGTTTAAGTTGTTTCCTACTTCCATTTTACACTTCAAAGGCTTCCTCAGTTCCCATCCACCTCGACTTTATATATGTTTCCTTTTTCTTTTTGACCAAAATCAATACAGTGGGTCTGGGTCAATGCAGTTCTTTTAGGTCCAGGCAACACATGAAGTGTGATCCAATTTTTAATTTGGGTGCAATCAAATAATCTCCAGGCAATTATTTTCTATAATTAGATAGAATTGATTTCATTGCTGCGAGCCCAGTGCTCCTTTACCCAGTAGAGTTTTTTTGTGAAGACTGCAAGTGATTTAAAAGCTATTTTGGTTCTTTCTTTTCTTCCAATACATTCAATAAAGGGACAGATTAATGTTCCATTCAGGAATTCTTCACAGAAATGATTTGGAAAAGGCTTGCCCTTAATGTTTAATTTCTTTTAAAGAATACCATATTCAGACAAATGTAAAATTCTAGAGGTAGTTGAGTTGCTAAATCGTGAGCATCAATGGTTTTTTCCACAGTAAAAAGCGGTCTATTACACTGTTCTTAAGCTCATTAAAACCTCTCACCCATGTGTTCGAATTTTTCTCTCTCTGTGAACAGAGGGAGGTGAGATAGAGAATGTGTGCAGATTAGTAGAGGGCATAATGATTTGAGAACTTGAAGACAGGTATGTTTGTTAAAGAGAAAGTGCTGATGGAATTTTCAGGGACCAAGAAGTTATAAATGCTGCAGTCACCATGAATTCCAAGAGGGAACTCCTTTCCCAATAGCACTGCGACTGTTCCTATATTCTAAGGGCTCCAGCAGTTCAAAAGGTAGGTCATTCAACTTTCTCCAGTGGAATTAGGGATAGGCAATGGTGCCCACATCCCATGAGCAAATTTTAAATATAACCATTGTCACCAAAACAGTATACACACTACCAGGAGAAGTGAACAGTATAGATACATTCAAACAGGACTCGATAAGCATTTGCGAGAGAAGGGAATAGAGGCTCATGCATTTAGATTTAAATAGGAGACACCAGCATGGAGTATAGGGTCAAAAGGCCTGCTTCTCTTTGTAACCCTATGTGGTACATACAAGGCATTTTGTTTAAGCAAGGAAGGCAATCTATGCAAGTGAAGTGATAAGTTTCAGATAAATAAGTGCTATCATAATTACTGTTCTATTTGTTTACGTTACTGTGAAATAAATCAGCTTTATGATTGGTAGTGGGCCTTATCTGACTAGATATTCATTTGGTGCGCCCTCACAAAGATTGTAGAAGCATATGTGTAGAACTCTAAATATCCTGTCTATATCACTGGGGAATTCTGTTGTACAGTTATTTTACATATGTAGTTGTGGAGTAGGCCACAGCTAGAGTCTTATGTGCAGTTCTGGAATCCACATTATATAAGCAATGTGATTGCACTGGAGAGAGTACAGAGGAGATTTATCAGTATGTTGCCTGCATTGGAGAGTTTTAGTTATGCAGAGAGATCGGACAGAGTGGTGTTGTTTACTTTACAACTGCGGAGATTGAGAGAGGACACTATTGCGATGTTTAAAATTGTGAGCAACATAGTTAGGGTAGACAGGAAGAAATATTTCCCCTTGATAGAGGGATCAATGCTCAGGGTTTTTAAGTGAGGGTCAGTAGGTTTAGAGGAGATGTGAGGAAATGTTTTTTCATCCATAGAGTAGTGGGAATCTGAAACTCAATGGCTGTATAAGTGGTAGAGACAAAAAAAATTGCAAATGCTGGAATCCAAGGTCGACAAGCACAAGGCTGCAAGAACACAGCAAGCCAGGCAGCATCAAGAGGTGGGGAGGTCAACATTTTGGGTGTAACCCTTCTTCAGGATTGGGGGTGGTTGTAAGGTGAGCTGTAGATAAAGGTTGAGGGGGGCGCGTGTGAGGGAAGGGGGTAAGGTGTGGTGAGATATTGATAGGTGAACATAGGTCGAGACCTAAGTTTACCTATTCAATTTCACCACCACACCCCCTCACCCCACCCTTTATATGCAGCTCCCCTTACACCCACTCCCAGTCCTGAAGAAGGGTTGCATCAGAAATGTTGACTTCTACACCTCCTGATGCTGCCTGGCTTGCTGTAAGAGTGGGAGAGGCAGAAACACTCATAACAAATAATTAAATGCTCATAACAACTCATAACACTCATTAGCAAATATTTAGATGCGCATCTGTCATGCAAAAGCCTACAAGGCTATGAGCCAATGGTTGGAAAATGGGATTAGAATAGTTAGGTGATTGTTTTTGACTAGCACAGACATGATGGGCTAAAAGGCCATTTTCTCTGCTGTAGATCTCTATGTATAATTCATGTCAGTTCCCAAAATGTAAGATTCTCAAATTGTTTATGAGAACAACAGACAGTACTGAACTAGACACAACTTTTCCCAGTTGGTGAAAATAAAAAGACAAAAATGAATGCTATTAAGCTGAAATATATATGCAGTATATGCGGTAAAGGCTGACTTTATGCAATCTCTAACCATAATGAGGAAGACAGATTTGTGTAGAACCTTATTCAGAACTGCCAAAACCAGGTTAAGGAAGCCCTCATTTCAGTTTACCAAGAAACGTGGAGCCTCACATTTAGTAGCATTGGGTTCAATCTGAGGAAGCCTACCAACTTCAGATCGAAAACCAATGCTTCATACTAAACTATCAGCCTCAGACAGGGAATGGAAGCAAATACAATCAAGCAGTTAAAGAGATAAAAATAATGCTGCAAATATGTACCAGTAGAAGAAATGAAATTATTTTTACCTTCCAACTAATATGAAACTCTATTCAAACTTCATAATCTCTTTAGACAACATGTGTGTAGCATGGTGTACCAACTATAGGAAACACTTCAGAAATTCTCTAAGGCTCCTTAGACAGCACCTTCCAAACCCATGACTGCTACCATTTGGAAGGACAAAGGCAACAGATACATAGGAATACTATGATCTGCAAGATCCCCTCCAAGCCACTTGTCTGTCCTTCAGTGTTGCCATGTCAAAATCCTGGAATTCCTTCCCTAACAGGATTGTGGGTGTACTTACATCAGATGAACTGCAGCAAATCAGGATGTAGCTCACCACCTTTTCACGGCTAACTGGGGATGGATAATAAATACCACCACAGGCAGTGAAGGCACATTTTCCTGAATGAATACAGAAAAAAAATCCCTTGAGATCAAGGATGACTGTCTTCCATTCCAGCTCAATGGGTTCTGAGATGGCTGATTAGTCCAATGCAAAACAATTCCAATGATCTGCTGACTGTGTGACATGTGAGACAAGTAATGTTTTTGCTTCTTCCCATGCCTGAATTTAGCCTCTCCATTTTCTCATTAAAGTATTATGCTGTTTCATTGCTTTCCCAAACAAACCTTCCCTATTTTTATCATGCAAAAGCCAGGGATTCCCATTGGTTGGCCAGAATGTTTGACCACATCAGAAATGTTTTCAGGAATAACTGAATGTGATTCTGATATGCTCCTGGGAGTCTTTGTCATGACTGAATTTCAAGTAGAACAGATACTTTGATAAGAAAATACCTTACCTAACATGAGTGTATAACTTGTACTAACATTACAGAACAAATATGACTATCACTGCATACCTTATTGGCCCTTACAAAAATAACATTTACTTGACTGTAATGGCTCACTAGATTGGGAATAATCAATACTCTCTAACTGCTCTACAGCACTGGTGGAATATATGCTCCAGTTCTACTTTTATAGTTATTGGTCCAAACTATGAGATATTGAATTCATTCCAGAGAGTGGAATACCTTCGTAGTTCTTTATGAATTAATCATAATCATCATAAATTACTATATCCTGGCTCTTGGAGTGTATGTACTGGGGATGAGGAAATGCCATCAAAATAATCAAATGCTTTTGATTCCCAGTAACATTGAAAAATCTACAACCTACAACTTTAAAACAAAGCACAGAGATGTGATTAGATTAGATTAGATTACTTACAGTGTGGAAACAGGCCCTTCGGCCCAACAAGTCCACACCGACCCGCCGAAGCGCAACCCACCCATACCCCTACATACATTTACCCCTTCACCTAACACTACGGGCAATTTAGCATGGCCAATTCACCTGACCTGCACATCTTTGGACTGTGGGAGGAAACCGGAGCACCCGGAGGAAACCCACACAGACACGGGGAGAACGTGCAAACTCCACACAGTCAGTCGCCTGAGGCGGGAATTGAACCCGGGTCTCCGGCGCTGTGAGGCAGCAGTGCTAACCACTGTGCCACCGTGCCGCCCACAAGGTAGATCAAGAAAATAGTGCACTAGAATACCAAACCACTTGTGTATGGTAAGCTATACTCTCTGATGTATTCACCAATCCACATTGTTTACATTGAGTATTTTCTTTGCAGCTTTTTAAAGTTATGCTTTTGTCAATCACCTACTTGCTCACTGTTTCTAAGTGGAAACATTCTTCCTGAAATACTGCATGTAACTAAAATTTAATGATCTTTGCACTGTATTAATCTCAATTGCAATGCCAATCATAGTTAACTATTCCATCAACATTCTCATTGAATTCATTTGAAAATTGATTGCATGCATGAGGACAACAGAAAGAGTTTTCATTCCCCATGGGAAGAAAACTGCGGTAGCAATTGTGTACGTCCAAGACAGCAACACAGCCCTGAGTCTGTGCTAAATTTCCAATTTCATTTCAGGAGTAAAGAGAAGCAAAGAAGATTAACAAGGCTAAGAACAATGTGGAGTTTTAGAAAATAACATAATGTTCTAAAACAAATCTAAATTTCCATTGCATCATTTCCTGAGATGTGCATGAGAAGCATTTTTGTTTTGTCTGTTCCTAATTTTAAAAACGTTTACAATCCTTCATGAAGGCAGTGCCCTTTAATTTTCCAAAAACTTTGTTGTTTTGGTGTTCAAATCATAATTTTTCTTCACTTGCATTGCTTGGTTTGTCATTTTTACATCTATTTGCAATGTCAGGTTTCTTTTTTGATCTCATCTGTCTTACTGCCTGATTAGACTCCTTTTTCTCTGTTCCTTATTTGTTATGTCTCCATTCAGTAACTCAATCTCTGCTTAATTACCTTCCTTGGTCTTTAATTATTATTTGCACTCTCATTCCTTCCAACATGTGCAGCTTTTTTCTGATTCTGTACATGATCATAAACTGCACTATTTGTGTGTACATCTTTGTGCATAAACCAGTAACACTGTTAGGGTTAAGTGATGATATTGGTTCATCAGAAATTGAATTTACAAGTAATGATTTGGAAGCATATTGGTTTGATATAAATAGATATTTCTTACCTGATGTCAGTAGACAACTAACAGCTATGTAGATGCACTCATGTAGTGTTAAAGAAGGAGTTCCAGGATTTTGACCCAGATATGTTTGCAAGTGAGAATTGTAGGTGGCCTGGAGGGAATATGTAGGGGGTAGTGTTGTCATATATCATTGGCAGCCTGGTGGTTCAGTGATTAGCACTGCTGGCTCACAGCACCAGGGAGTCAGGTTCAATTCCAGCCTTGTGTGATTGAATTTGTGCATTCTCCCTGTGTCTACAATCTCTATTTTTCCTCTATGTGCTCTGGTTTCCTCCCACAGTCTTAAGATGTGCAGGTTAATTGGATTGGTGATGCTAAATTGTCCATAGTTTTCAAGAATGTGCAAGGTTGGTGAATTAGCCATTAAATGTCGCGTTACATGAATAGGGTAGAAGCATGGATCTGGATTGGATGCTATTCGGAGGGTCGGTGGTTGATGGTTTAAATGACCTCTTTCCACACTGATTCTATGACTCTATGATCTGCTGACCCTGTCTTTTTGGTGTGAAAGGTCACAATTTGTTGCAGTGTATCTTGTAGGTATTCCACAGCGCTGCTACTGATCAGTGGAGGGTGGTGGAAAATCATTGGATTCTGCCAGAAATGTATCTATATTGCAGCCAATACAATTTTTCAGGTTTGGGCAAGTGATAGTGGAAGCACTTATCTTAAAAAAAGTGATTGGTGGATATTTGAATGGGAGGCAATGGCCTAATTGTAGTATCGCTAGACAATTAACCCAGAGACACAGGTAATGTACTGGGGACCCAGGTCAAATTCTGCCATAACAGATGTTGGAATTTGAATTCAATAAACAGCAAATCTGGTATCTAATGATAAAAATGAAACTATTGTCTATTGTTGGGATTAAAAAAAAACCACGTGACTTGCGAATAACCTTGACGGAAGAAAAATTCCATCCTTATCCATCTGATCTACACGTGAATCCAGGCCGTTGACAGTGTGGTTGATTCTTAACTACCCTTTGGGCAATTAGTGATGGACAATAAATGCTGGCCTAGCCAATTGATGCTGACATCTCATAAATGGATTTTTTTTAAATGATCCTGGCTGCGTTTACACAGGATGTCAGATCTGAACCATGAATGTGTTTGACAGTTGTATATGTACAGAGGTCCACAAAATCTATACAATATGTGTGAGTGTATTTAACTATTTTACATCTACTTTCCCACTGTTACTTCTTTGCTGTGGCATCTCATGAAAAATGCATATACATAAGAAAGCCTCCAGTCTTCTCTGCAACAGCACACATAAAATCACTCTAAATTGATACTATATAATGTTTAATCCTTCTTAACATACGAAATAACAAATAAAAAATCAGTTTAAATTTATAAGCACCCTGCCTTGAAGAGACTTCACATTTAAGTACTTCATGTGTAGAGTATTTATTATGTTGTGACTCTGCTGCCCGTTAATCCACTGTCAGTTCGCAACTTGCTTGCATAGAAATCAGTTATGTTTCTGTGATGTCTGCTTCATAACTTTTTTTTTAAAATGTTATAACCAAGGAATTAGGCAATTCCAAATGGGTAAATGATCATTAGACCAAGATTATTAAAATGATATGATGGCCTGCAGTCGAGAAAATCATGCTGACCTTTTGACAGTCAGCAAGTGAGGTAATCTATAGACAAAACATACCATCAATCACATAGAAAACATTGATGTCATTAAACAAATGAACAAAAAATTCTAAGTATCCGTCCTCAGAAAATATAGAAACATAATATAGGAGCATGAGTAGGTCAATCAGCCTTTCAAGCCTGCTCCACCATTCAATATAATCATAGAGACCATTCATTGTTAACTACAATTGATGCAAGGAATTCTGCAAATTCAGAAAAAATACTTACTCACAGACATTGAAAAAACCAAAGTTTCACAAAGCAGCAAGTGGACGAGATCTGGTCTTCAAACAAATTAAAAGATGAAGAAGTTGAAGAGACTGGGCAGTTATTAAAGTAGATTAGGAACGAAAATATGTACTGGACTAACAGAAGGTGAAAACATTAATGGAATTAGAAGAATCTAGGCTGTAAAACCGGCATTTCAAAATAAGCCAAAAATCCTAAGGATTAAAACTGTAAATTCCAAGGAGATTTGAACCATTCAAAACACCCTAGTACAAGATCAGTCAGTTGTTCATCCGGTTTGAAATTTGGCTGTAACACAACAGGATAGCAACTGCAGTCCATGAAAGAAACACTTAACAATACGAACAGGAATTAAAATTTCAGAAGTTGTTGGAGAAACTCAGCAGGTTTGTCAATATCTGTGGGAAGATTGATCAGAGTTAAAGTTTTGAGTACAGTGACTCTTAATCAGAATTGTTAGTATCTAGCAAATAGTGGTATTTATGCTGAAGCCAAAGTTGTGGGGGTGGGATGGAGGCAGGTATGCAGGAGGAGAGTGAGGAGGGTGAATATGGGGAAAGGTAAATGAATAGGTGGGAGATGGCACCCAGAGAAAAAGCGAGAGTAAATCAGAGATATGAAAGGGGTAGGTAAGCAAAGACATTATGGACAGCAGGCCAAGACAGAAGAAAATCTGAATAAGTGATAATGAGAACTTAGAGTAAGAGACTATGCTAGAAGCAACCCATATCATAACAGGGTCAAATGTGGGTAGGTTAAAAACAGAAGGATGGAATCAGGCTCTAAAACAATGAAATCGATGCTGAGTCCTACAAGCTGCAAGGTCGCCAAGCAGAAAATGAGATGGTGTTCTTCGAGCTTGCAGTGAGGATCACTGTAATACTGTAGCAGGCCTTCCACAGAAATGTTGGACAGAGAACATGGTGTGTTGAATTGGCAAGCAACTGAAAGCTCTAGTTCATTTTCGCTGACCAAATGTAGGTGTTCTGCAAACCAATCATCCAGTCTGGCTTTCATCTCCCCAGTGTAGATGACACCGCATCATCAACAGGGAATACGGACATCTAGATTGCATAAAGTATAAGTAAATTTCTGTCTCACCTAGGAGGTATACCTAATGAAGAATCACCAGACTCGAAACTATAAGTTTATTTGCTTTCTTCCCACAGATGCTGCTAGACCTGCTGAGTATCTCCAGCAATTTCTGCTTTTGTTTCAAACCTCTAGCATTCGCAGTCCTTTATTTTGTTTTTATGATGTACAGTATTACTGATTGGACTAATCAGTGGCACCTCCGGACAAAGTCACCATCAGTATTACTGATTGGACTAATCAATGGCATCTCCGGACAAAATCACCATCAGTATTACTGATTGGACTAATCAATGGTACCTCTGGACAAAGTCACCATCACAAAATCTAGATATATCTGCAAATTACCAAGATATTGTAGAGATTCATAGATTTTCTTATTAGTGTAAACAGCTAAACTTACTTTTGAAAAAGAGCAAGATGTTAAGATCTTGCTTTTCAGAGAGCTCATCTTAAAGTCTCCATGTACGAAGTGTACATAATGTTCAGGCTCTGCTTGCCAGTTAGTTTTCCAAGGGTTTGCAAGTTGCTTTATTGTAAAGTTGATTTATTGTAAAGTTTGCTTCACAATTGATAAAGCATGTTTTATTATTTTTAAATAAACTAATCCAATAAATTAATCAATGCCCGATAAGCAATTTATTTTTAGCTCATCATTAACATGATAGCATTGCTTTGTTTATAAGTTCACATGTGGGTGAGGTGAATATTTGGCAAATTTTGAAAAACATACCTCGGGCGTCAGGGCCTCCATTTGTCGAGAGGTGGGAGCGAGAACCAAAGGGCTGCTGGGAAGGTGAGTGAAGCTATTTTAAAAACATACTCCAGACGTTAGGGCCTCCATTTGTCGAGTGGTGAGAGCGAGGACTAGAGGGCTGCTGGCCAGGTGAGTGAAATCATTTTATTTGGGTAGCGGCTGAACCCAAGACACTACACGCATAGTGTCTCCCACCTGCCCCCCTCCTCTAAGCAAAAAAGAAGGGATCCTGTGGTGAATTGATCAAGTAAAATTTTTCTATTTTTTTCTTGTTTTATCAAGTGATTTGGTGAAAACTTTCCTTTTTCATTTATCGAAGCAAAGACTAAAGTTAAATTTAAGGTTAAAAATGGCAGGAGATCTCAGACCCATGTTATGCTCTTCTTGCTCAATATGGGAGCTCAGGGTCGCAGCTGATGTCCCTGACTCCTTCACGTGCAGGAAGTGTGTCCAGCTGCAGCTGTTGTTAGACCGCACGGTGGCTCTGGAGCTGAGAATGGACTCACTTTAGAGCATACGTGATGCTGAGGAGGTTGTCAGATAGCATGTTTAATGAATTGGTCACACCACAGATTAGGATTGCTGAGGGAGACAGGAAATGGGTGACCAAAGGGCAGAGAAAGAGCAGGGGAGGCACTGCAGGTGTCCCCTGCGGTCATCTCATATTGTTTTGGATACTGTTGGGGGAAATGGCTACACCTGGGCCGCACTGGAACTAATGTCCTTGGGTGTGCGTTTGCTAACACTGTTGAGAAGGGTTTAAACTAATGTAGCAGGGGATTGAGAACCAAATGAGCTTAGAGGAGAGTAAGGAAGTAGTAAATAAGCATGTAAGGAGCAAGGTAATGAAGTCAGCGTGAATAAGGGGAAGAGTAGGCAGGGCGCAGATGATGAACACAAAGGGACTGGTGGTCTGAGGTGCATTTGTTTTAATGCGAGAAGTGTAGTAGGTAAGGCGGATGAACTTAGGGCTTTGACTAGTACCTGGGAGTATGATGTTATTGCTATTACTGAGACTTGGTTGATGGAAGAGCATGATTGGCAGCTAAACATCCCAAGATATAAATGCTTCAGGCAGGATAGTGGGTGGCACAGTAGCACAGTGGCACTGCTACCTCAGTGCCAGAGACCCAGGTTCAATTCCCGCCTCAGGTGACTGACTGTGTGGAGTTTGCACATTCTCCCTGTGTCTGCGTGGATTTGCTCCGGGTGCTCCGGTTTCCTCCCACAGTCCAAAAATGTGCAAGTTAGATGAATTGGCCATGCTAAATTGCCCGTAGTGTTAGGTGCAGGTCTGGGTGGGTGCACTTCGGTGGGTCGGCGTGGACTTGTTGGGCTGAAGGGCCTGTTTCCATACTGTAAGTAATCTAATCTAATCTAAATGTAAGATAGAAAGGGAGGTCAAAGGGGGAGTTGCATTACTGGTCAAAGAAAATATCACAGCTGTGCTGAAGGAGGCACAATGGAAGATTTGAGCAGTTAGGCAATATGGGCAGAGCTCAGAAATAGGAAGTGTGCGGTAACAATGTTAGGGCCGTATTACAGGCTTCCCAACAGTGAACATGAGATGGAGGTACAAATATGGAAACAGATCATGAAAGATGTAGGAGCAACAGAGTGGTGGTTATAGGAGATTTTAATTTTCCCAACATTGACTGGGATTCACTTAGTGTTAGAGGTCTAGATGGAGCAGAACTTGTAAGGAGCATCCAGGAGGGTTTTCTAGAGCAGTATGTTAATAGTCCAACTTGGGAAGAAGGGGCCATACTGGACCTGGTGTTGGGGAATGGGCCAGGCCAGGTGGTGAATGTTTCAGTAGGAGATTACTTTAGGAATAGTGATCACAATTACATAAGTTTTAGAATACTCTTGGACAAAGATGAGAGTGGTCCTAAAGGAAAAGTGCTAAATTAGTAAAGGCTAACTATACCAAAATTCAGCAGGAGCTGGGGAATGTAGATTGGGAGCAGCTGTTTGAAGGGATATGTGGGAGGCTTTTAAAGAGCGGTTGATTAGAGTTCAGGAGAGGTATGATTCTGTGAAAATGAGGGATTGAAAATGACAAGGTTAGGGAACCATGGATGACAGGTGAAATTGTGAGATTAGCTAAGAGGTAAAAGGATCTGTACATAAGGTTTATGCTACTGAAAACAGACGAAGCTTTGGAAGAATATCAGGAATGTAGGACCAATCTGAAATAAGAAATTAAGAGGGCTAAAAGGCCATAAGATATCTTGAGCAAGAGGGTTAAGGAAAATCCCAAAACCTTTTATTCGCTTGTAAGGAGCAAGAGGGTAACTAGAGGAAGGGTTGGCCTGCTCAAGAACAAAGGAGGAAAGTTATGCGCAGAGTCAGAGAAAATGGCTGAAATTCTTAATGAGTACTTTGTGTTGGTATTCACCAAGTAGAGAAAGGATATTAAGGTTAGGGATAAATCTTTGCGTACTCTAGGTCAAGTTGGCATAAGGAGGAAGGAAGGTTTGGGTATTCTAAAAGGCATTAAGATAGACAAATCCCCAGGTCCGGATGGGATCTACCCCAGATTGCTGAGGGAAGGGAGAGAGGAAATAGCTGGGGCCTCAACAGATATCTTTGCAGCATCCTTGATCACAGGTGACGTCCCAGAGGACTGGAGAATTGCTAATGTTGTCCCCTCGTTTAAGAAGGGTAGCAGTGATAATCCAGGTAATAATAGACCAGTGAGCCTGATGTCAGTAGTATGGAAGCTGCTGGAGAAGATACTGAGGGATAGGATCTATTCCCATTTGGAAGAAAATGGGCTTACAAGTAATGAGCAGCATGGTTTTGTACGGGGAAGGTCATGACTTACAAACCTAATAGAATTCTTTGAGGAGTTGACAAAGTTGATTGATGGGGAAGGACTGTAGATGTCATTTACATGGATTTTAGCAAGGAGTTTGATAAGATTCCTTATGGTAGGCTGACGGAGAAGGTGAAGTTGCTTGGGGTCCAGGGTGTTCTAGCTAGATGCATAGAGAACTGACTGAGCAACAGGAGACAGAGAGTAGTAGTGGAAGGGAGTTTCTCAAAATGGAGAACTGTGACTAGTGGTCTTCCACAGGGTTCCATGCTGGGACCATTATTGTTTGTGATGTATATAAATGATCTGGAGGAAGGTACCAGTTGCCTAATTAGCAAGTTTGCAGATAACACCAAGATTAGTGGAGTAGCAGATAGTGAAGAGGCCTGTCAGTGAATACAGCAGAATATAGATAGATTGGAGACATGGGCAGAGAATTGGCAGATGGAGTTCAGTCTGGGCAAATGCAAGATAACACATTTTGGAAGATCCAATTCAAGAGTGAATTATACAGTAAATGGAAAAGCCCTGGGGAAAACTGACATACCAGAGAGATCTAAGTGTTCAGGTCCATTGTTCCCTGAAGGTGACAACGCAGGACAGTAAAGTAGTCAAGAAGGCATACGGCATGCTTTCCTTCATTGGACAGGGAATTGAGCACAAGAGTTGGCAAGTCATTTTATAGTTGTATTGGACTTTGGTTTGGCTGCATTTGAAATACTGCGGACAGTTCTGGTCACCACTTTACCAAAAGGATGTGGGTGCTTTGGAGACGGTGCAGAGGAGGTTCACCAGGATGTTGCTATGAAGGTCGCTAAGCTATGAAGAGAGATTGAATCGATTAGGATTATTTTCATTAGGAAGACGGAGATTGAGGGGGGGAACCTGATTGAGGTCTACAAAATCATGAGAGGTTTCAACAGGATGGATAACAAGAAGCTTTTTCCCAGAGCGGGGAAACTCAATTACTAGAGCTTACGAGTTCAAAGTAAGAGAGGAAAGTTTTAGGGAGATATGCGTGGAAAGGTCTTTATGTAGACGGTAGTGGGGACCTGGAACGCGTTTAAGATGTATCGAGACAGATACATGAATGGGCAGGGATATAGATCTTTAGAAAATAAGCAGCAGGTTTAGATAGAGAATCTGGATCGGCGCAGGCTTGGCAGGCCAAAGGGTCAGTTCCTGTGCTGTAATTTTCATTGTTCTTCGTTGCTCGTTGTATATCAGCTTGCAGGTAGGTAGAGTGGGTTTATGCGTTGGAAAGAGTAGTTGTGTAAGAAGTGGTGTCATGTCAGGTGTAAGTAGGAATATGACTGAGGGGTCATTTCATGAGTTTGAGAGTTAGGAAAGTGTTCAGGAGATGGGTGGGGTGTGTGAGTGGCAAACAGGTGGTATGGGGGTAGTTGAGCAGAAGGATGAGGAGATGATTGGGGTGGAGGCTAGACAGGGTTGATGGCAATAGTCAGGAATGAGGAGAACAGTCAAGGTTAATTAGGATGCAGTCAGAGAGAGTAGAGGAACAGTCAGGAGGTTATTAAAGGGTCAGGGATATTCAGATGTATAGTAAATACCTGAGACAGATGGGATTTTACTTTGTTTAAAGTTTCCAAAGTAGCTGGCAAGATAAGTAAAAAGCCAGAACTGTTTGACTGATTTAGATGGGGTAGAGGGGGTTTGACAGGGGCATGAATCAACAACTGGAAGACCAAACTTTCTGGTCATTCACACCTGGTCAGTGCTTTGGAACTTCTGAGAGATCATGATGCACAATGTGTGCCGTACATCTGGTCCCTGACAATATAGCAGCCAAATGACCCAGACCAATAACTTTAATCTGTGAACATGATGTGGAGATGCTGCTGTTGGACTGGGGTGTGCAAAGTTAAAAATCACACAACACCAGGTTATAGTCCAACAGGTTTATCTGGAAGTACTAGATTTCAAAGTACTAGGTTTATCTGGAAGTACTAGGTTTTTTTTCCTATAAAAGCGCGCAGGAGAGGAACCCGAGACACTACAGAGGTGGTGCTTCCCACCCTCCCTCCTCCTCTAATCTAATAATAAGACCCGTTGTGCTAAGTAGGTAAGTGCTGCATTTTGCTTGTTCTATTCTTTAGACCTAGTTTTTTTTTTAAAAGGTTACTTTTAGAGGGATGGCAGTAAAGGCAGTGCAATGTTCCTCTTGCAACATGTTTGAGGTGAGGGATGCCATGGTCGTCCCTGCTGATTACACTTGCAGGAAGTGCACCCATCTCCAGCTCCTCCAAGACCATGTTAGGGAACTGGAGCTGGAGTTGGATGAACTTAGGATCATTCGGGAGGCAGAGGGGGTCATAGATCGGAGCTTTAGGGAAGTAGTAACTCCAAAGATTGCAGACAGATGGGTGACAGTGAGGGGGACTGGGAGGAAGCAGCCAGTGCAGGGACCCCCTGCGGCCATTCCCCTCAAGAACAAGTATATCGTTTTGGATACTTGTGGGGGGGATGACTTACCAGGGGTAAGCAATGGGGTTCAGGCCTCTGGCATGGAGCCTGTCCCCGTTGCTCAGAAGGGAAGGGTGGAGAGAGCAGAGCAATAGTTATTGAGGACTCGATAGTTCGGGGCTCAGATAGGCAGTATTGTGGGGGCGAGAGAGACTCACGTTTGTTATGTTGCCTCCCAGGTGCAAGGGTACGTGACGTCTCTGATCGTGTTTTCCGGATCCTTAAGGGGGAGGGGGAGCAGCCCGAAGTCGTGGTCCACATTGGCACCAACGACATAGGTAGGAGGAGGGCTGAGGATGTTAGGCAGGCTTTCAGGGAGCTAGAAATGTGTTGCTGGAAAAGCGCAGCAGGTCAGGCAGCATCCAGGGATCAGGAGAATCGACGTTTCGGGCATAAGCCCTTCTTCAGGAATGGGGAAAGTTTGTCCAGCAGGCTAAGATAAAAGGTAGGGAGGAGGGACTTGGGGGAGGGGCGTCGAAAATGTGATAGGTGGAAAGAGGTCAAGGTGAGGGTGATAGGTCAGACTGGGGTGGGGGCGGAGAGGTCGGGAAGAAGATTGCAGGTTAGGAAGGCGGTGCTGAATTTGATGGATTTGACTGAGACAGGGTCGGGGGAGGGGAAATGAGGAAACTGGTGAAATCCGAGTTCATCCCTTGTGGTTGGAGGGTTCCTAGCCGGAAGATGAGGCGTTCTTCCTCCAACCGTCGTTTTGTTGTGGTCTGACGATGGAGGAGTCCAAAGACCTGCATATCCTTGGTGGAGTGGGAGGGGGAATTGAAATGTTGAGCTACAGGGTGGTTGGGTTGGTTGGTCCGGGTGTCCCAGAGGTGTTCTCTGAAACGCTCCGCAAGTAGCCGGCCTGTCTCCCCAATATAGAGGAGGCCACATCGGGTGCAGAGGATGCAATAGATGATATGTGTGGAGGTGCAGGTGAATCTGTGGCGGATATGGAAGTTTCCTTTGGGGCCTTGGAGGGAGGTGAGGGGGGAGGTGTGGGCGCAAGTCTTGCAACTCCTGCGGTTGCAGGGGAAGGTGCCGGGAGTGGAGGTTGGGTTGGTGGGGGGTCTGGATCTGACGAGGGAGTCACGGAGGGAGTGGTCTTTACGGAATGCTGATAGGGGAGGGGAGGGAAATATATCCTTGGTGGTGGGGTCTGTTTGGAGGTAGCGGAAATGACGGCGGATGATGCGCTGTACATGGAGATTGGTGGGGTGGTAGGTGAGGACCAGTTAGGTTCTGTCCTGGTGGCGGTTGGAGGGGCGGGGTTCAAGGGCGGAGGAGCGGGAAGTGGAAGAGATGCGGTGGAGGGCATCGTCGACCACGTCGGGGGGGAAATTGCGGTCCTTGAAGAAGGAGGCCATCTGGGTTTTGCGTTTTTGGAACTGGTCCTCCTGGGAGGTAGGTTGCTAGGGAGCTAGGTTGGAAGCTCAGAGTTAGAACAAACAGAGTTGTTGTCTCTGGTTTGTTACCGGTGCCACGTGTTAGAGAGTCGAGGAATAGGGAGAGAGAACAGTTAAATGCGTGGCTACAGGGATGGTGCAGGAGGGAGGGATTCCGGTATCTGGATAACTGGGGTTCTTTCTGGGGAAGGTGGGACCTCTGTAAACAGGATGGTTTACACCTGAACCTGCGGGGCACCAGTATCCTTGGGGGGAGGTTTGCTAGTGCTCTTGGGGGGGGTTTAAACTAACTCTGCAGGGGCATGGGAACCGAGACTGTAGCTTTAGGGTGCAGGACCTGGAGTGTAGGGAGGTTAGGAACATGGCATCAATCTCAAAGGAGGGTGCCTGTAAACAGGAAAGTGGCTTGAAGTGTGTATACTTCAATGCAAGAAGTATACAAAATAAGGTGAACTTACAGCGGGGGTTGGTACCTGGGATTTCGATGTTGTGGCTATTACGGAGACATGGGTAGAACAGGGACAGGATTGGCTGTTGCAGGTTCCAGGGTTTAAATGTTTTAGTAGGGTCAGAGGTGGGGGAAAAAGAGGGGGAGGTGTGACATTGCTTGTCAAAGATAGTATTACAGCTACTGCAAAAAATACGGAGGTATGGCATTGAGGGTGAGTTGGAGGTTTGGATTAGGAATTGGCTGGCTGGAAGAAGACAGAGGATAGTAGTTAATGGTAAAGGTTCATCTTGGAGTGCAGTTACTAGTGGTGTTCCGCAAGGATCTGTTTTGGGACCATTGCTGTTTGTCATTTTTATAAATGACCTGGAGGAGGGGCTAGAAGGTTGGGTGAGCAATTTTCCGGATGATACGAAAGTCGGTGGAGTTGTTGACAGTGAGGAAGGATGTGTCAGGTTACAGCGGGATATAGATAAGTTGCAGAGCTGGGGCAGAAAGGTGGCAAATAGAGTTCAATGTGGGTAAGTGTGAGGTGATTCACTTTGGTAAGAGTAACAAAAAGACGGGGTACTGGGCTAATGGTCGGATACTTGGTAGTGTGGATGAGCAGAGGGATCTTGGTGTCCATGTACACAGATCTCTGAAAGTTGCCACCCAGGTAAATAGTGCGGTGAAGAAGGCATATGGCGGACTGGCTTTTATTGGTAGAGGAATTGAGTTCCGGAGCCCTGAGGTCTTGTTGCAGTTGTATAAGACTCTGGTGCGGCTTCATCTGGATATTGTGTACAGTTTTGGTCGCCATACTATAGGAAGGATGTGGAGGCACTGGAATGGGTGCAGAGGAGGTTTACCAGGATGTTGCCTGGTATGGTAGGAAGATCGTATGAGGAAAGGCTGAGGCACTTGGGGCTGTTTTCATTGGAGAAAAGAAGATTTAGGGGTGACTTGATAGAGGTGTACAAGATGATTAGGGGTTTAGATAGGGTTGACTATGAGAACGTTTTTCCACGTATGGAGTCAGCTATTACGAGGGGGCATAGCTTTAAATTAAGGGGTGGTAGGTATAGGACAGATGTTAGGGGTAGATTCTTTATTCAGCGAGTCGTGAGTTCATGGAATGCCCTGCCAGTAGCAGTGGTGGACTCTCCCTCTTTATGGGCATTTAAGCGGGCATTGGATAGGCATATGGAGGATAGTGGGCTAGTGTAGGTTAGGTGGGCTTGGATCGGCGCAACATCGAGGGCCAAAGGGCCTGTACTGCGCTGTATTTTTCTATGTTTTATGTTCTACGCTCAAAGCGCTGTTCCTTCATCAGGAAACTAGTGGGGCAGTATAGTGAAAGATCATAGGGTCATGCACCTGATACTATATATTGAACAAACTAGATTGCTGTTAAGTCTTTCATCTTTTAGAATGTGTTGCAGGTATCGATTCATTCATATGTAAATCCCAGAACTTCTCTTAAGTCACATACCCAAAATAACTTAAAGTTTTATTAAAAATAGGTGACGTCTCAGCTCAGACAATTGATTAAAAATTTGAAGTTAGAGTTTGTCTGTATTCCAATCTTGAGTCACACTGGTTCTATTTCCAAAGTAGGAATTTATAAAATGTCACATGGACTGACTGCCTCTGGATTGTGCCCTTTTTAAACAAAATAAAATGTTTCTTCAAATACAATCCTGCCAATGCTAATTCACCCTTTAGGCTTATATGTGTGTGCGTGCACGCATGTGAAAGAGACAGAGAGTGTGTGCGTGTGTTTATGTGTGTAGGAGAGAATGTGAGTGTGTGCATGTGAGTGTGTGTATGTGTGCGTGTGAGAGAGTGTGTGCGCTTACTTTGTAGAGTGTGTGCATGAGTGCGATGGAGTATATGATTGTGAGAGGGTGTGCGCGTGTGTGAGTGTGTTTGGGGTGTATGTGTCTGAGAGACAGCGTGTGTATGAGAGAGGGTCTGTAAGAGTGTGTGAGCATGTAAGAGTGTGTTTGTTATGTGGGCTTGTGTGTCAGTGCGTGTGTGTGTGAGAATGTCTAACGTAGTGGGGTCACCTGTAGTATGACATGAACTCAAGGTCCCAGTTGAGGCCACCCTCATGGGTACTGAACTTGGCTATCAGCCTCTGCTCGGCCACTCTGCATTGTTGTGTAACCTGAAGTCCGCCTTGGAGGATGGTCACCCAAAGATCTGAGGCCAAATGTCTCTGACCACTGAAGTGTTCACTGACTGGGAGGGAACATCCCTGTCTGCTGATTGTTGCAGGGTGTCCATTCATCCATTGTCGTAGCACCTGCTTGGTCTCGCCAATACGCCCTCAGGGCATCCTTGCCTGCAGTGTATGAGATAGACAATGTTAGCTGAGTCACATGAATGCCTACCGTGCACGTAGTGGATGGTGTCCCCATGTGTAATGGTAATATCCATGTCGATACTCTGACATATCTTGCAGTGGTTGCCAAGACAGGTTGTCCGGTGTTATAGTCGATGTTGTCCTGGAGGCTGGGCGTTTGCTGCAAACAATGGTCTGTTTAAGGTTTGTCAGTTGTTTAAAGGCAAGAAGTGGAGGCATAGCGAAGGTCTTGACATCGATAATGGGTTGCAGGCTGTTTAAAATATGGCGTAGTTTCTCCGCTCCCGGGAAGTACTGGACAATGAAGTGTACCCTGTCCGACACATCCTGTGTCTGTTTCCTGAGGATTTAAATATTAACGAATCAATGCCTGCAAAAGATGAAAGACTTAACAGCAATCTACCTGTGTCAATATATCAAACCAGATGCATGACACTATAATCTTTTGCCATAAATTCTGTGTCTTATGATCCTGCTCCACTAGTTACCTGATGAAGGAGCAGCGCTCCAAAAGCTAGTGCCTCTGAAAAGACCTGTTGGACTATAACCTGATGTTGTGTGATTTTCACTTTAATCTGTAGAAACATGATTAACTTTCTGCATCTGTAAATCAAAATGAAGAGTCTTAGCAACAGGAATGGAAGGCAATTGTGGCCAATCCAGACACACTCGGTGGGTGAGTTTGGACTTGGGTTTTAAATGGTATTTGATTACAGGGTGATGGATGTAAGGAGTTTCAGAGTCATGAGCATTAAGGCATTACATTCTGCAGTGCATGCAGACTAACTAGTTTGTTAACTTTAACCTGCATTTATAAGCAGTGTTCCGTGTTCTTGTTGCAAAGGGGCAACATTTCAAATGGTTTGAACATGTAACTTTCAATGAATAACATTTAAATGAAAACCCAAATCTGGTTGCTTTCTAATCTCTGCTCAGACTGCATTGTTCACTGGTTCACACACTCTAAGTAAACAAGCTTGCCTCCAGCAGGGTTTGACACCTGTCTCTGTGGGCAGATAAAGTGTCACTTCTCTTTGTAGTCAAACAAGATGCCTTGTGATAGTGAGCCTTGCTGCGTAATATTTTCACTGACACATCTCCAAGAGACATGTTGTAAAATACCAAGAGTGAAGACCGCATTGAATGCACATATTTTAAGTCTGGTGTACTCACATTGAGGAGAAAGTGAGGACTGCAGATGCTGGAGATCAGAGCTGAAAATGTGTTGCTGGAAAAGCGCAGCAGGTCAGGCAGCATCTAAGGAGCAGGAGAATCGATGTTTCGAGCATGAGCCCTTCTTCCTGAAACGTCGATTCGCCTGCTCCTTGGATGCTGCCTGACCTGCTGCGCTTTTCCAGCAACACATTTTCAGCTCTATACTCACATTGAACACACCATGCAGCTGAATTGATGCAGATGGCTCAATGAGTATAACTTAATATTACCATTGCTTTGAATTACAAAATACTTCTATTGATACAGCACCTTTAACATAAGACAAATTTTACAGGAACAATATAGAACAAAGCAATAATACTGGGCCTTGTAAGAAATGATTAGGGCAGATGATCAAAACCTTAGTCAAAGAGATAGGTTTTAAGGAGTTTCTTAAAGGAAGAATAATGTGGAGGTGCCAGTGTTGGGTTGCGGTGGACAAAGTCAAAAATCAGAAGTGGGTACTGCAGGTGCTGGAGATTAGAGTCAAGAGTAGAGCCGGAAAAGCACAGCAGGTCAGGCAGCATGCGAGGAGCAGGAAAATCAATGTTCCGGGCAAAAGCCCATCATCAGCAATGAGGCTGGGAACTTCGGAGGTAGAGAGATAAATGGGAGGAGGGTGGGGCTGGGGATAATACAGCTGAGAGCGCAATAGATGGATGGATGTGGGGATAAAGGTGACAGGTCGGAGAGGAGCAGATAGGTGGGAAGGAAGATTGATAGGTGGGATAGGTCATGAAGATGGTGCTGAGCTGTAAGATTGGAACTGGGGTAAAGTGGGTGGAGGGGAAATGAGGAAACAACTCCCAAAGCTACCTGGATTACACCTCCTCCCACCCTACCTCCTGCAAAAATGCTATCCCATATTCCCAATTCCTTAGCCTCCGCCGCATCTACTCCCAGGAGGACCAGTTCCACCACAGAACACACCAGATGGACTCCTTCCTTAAAGACCGCAACCTCCCCTCTCACGTGGTTGAAGATGGCCTCCAATGCATCTCATCTAAGTCCTGCGCCTCCGCACTCGAACCCCACCCCTCCAACCATAACAAGGACAGAACCCCCTGGTCTTCACCTTCCACCCTACCAACCTCTGTATACATCGCATCATCCTCCGCCATTTTCAATTTTCCTGCTCCTCAGATGCTGCCTGACCTATTGTGCTTTTCCAGCACCACTCTAATCTTGAGACTTAAAACTCTCACAACACCAGGTTATAGTCCAACAGGTTTATTTGAAAGTACAAGCTTTCGGAGTTCAAATCCTTCGTCAGATAGCCAGTGGGGCAGGATACACAGGACGCAGAATTTATGAGCTTAAAAATGTGTTGCTGGAAAAGCGGGCTTATGCCCGAAACGCCGATTCTCCTGCTCCTTGGATGCTGCCTGACCTGCTGCGCTTTTCCAGCAACACATTTTTAAGCTCTGATCTCCAGCATCTGCAGTTCTCACTTTCTCCCACAGAATTTATGAGTAAAAGATCAAAGTGTCATACAACTGATGCAATTCTTAGACAAACTTAGATGGTTATTAAGTCTTTAATCACTTAGAATGGGGATGCATGTTTCGATTGATTAATATTATGTGCTCAGACGACTAACAATGACCACTTGTTTCTCTTAAGTTTAAACAAAGACATGAAGAAATGGGCGACTGCCAGAATACTGTGTCCACTTCTGGAATTTTATACTAGGGATGTGATAGCACTGTGGAGGGTACAAAGAAGATTTATCAGGATGTAACTTGGGCGGACGAGTTTCAGTTATGAAGAAAGATCAGATGGGCAGTCATTTTCCTTAGGGCAGAGGAGATTGAGAGGAAACACAATGAAGATATGTAAAATTATAAAGGGCAAAGATCAGATACACAAGAAGAAACCTTTCACTTGTTGTGGAATCATTGACAGGGGGCAAAGATTTAAAGCAAAGAGATAATTTTGAGAAGATTTTTTTCATCCAGAGATGGGAATCCAGAACTTCCTGCCTGAAAAGGTGGTAGAGGCAGACATCCTCGTAACATTTAGATGGGCACTTGCAATTCCAAGGCATGCAAGGTTATGGGCCAAGTGTTAGAACATGGGAATAGCATCATTTTTGACCAGCACAGACACAATGGACCAAAGGCTCTTTTTTGTGTGCTTTCTATGACAAACTTAACAACATGATTAAAAAACCATTAACAAAAAAAAACAGAATGATGTGTTTAAGTGAACAGTGCTATAATGATGTGTATAATTGAACAGTTCTATACTTGAAGAGAGAAAATTGTTTCCAATATTAGATGATTTCAGGATTTGAGTCGCACAGGAGGATCTGTGGTTTAATGGGGACAGGATCAAGACAAGAACAGCAGGAATCTCATGGAAAATGTTCCCCTTCCATTATTGCAACTGCTTTAAAAAAACCCATAGGCCTCTTAACCTATTGCCTTAGGTTGGATCCAATAGGTCAGCACCTCAACCTTTGAAACTTCTCTTCAAAAAATCCCAGGAAAATAACCATTTTAAAGTGATAGCATCATCACAAGTTGAACTAATCACGCAAGTATTGTGACTCCAAGAGAAGGCCAGAGGCCTTGCATAACTTACTTCCTGACTCTTAAAAGCCACCACTGTCTCCAAGGCATAAGTTAGGACAGCAATGGAATACTCCCAACTTGCCTGGATGGGTACAGCTCCAACCATACTGAAGGAACTCAACAAAATCAAAGACACAGCAGCCCATTTGATTAGCATTAAATCTGTAAATATCCATTCCATTCTCCAGTAACAGCAGTGTGCCTTATCTACAAGATGCACTACAGAAATTTGCCAAGTATATTTAGACAGCTCCTTTGAAACCCGCAACCACTACCATATAGAAGGACAAGGGCCAGCAAATTCCTCACCTAGCCAATCACCATCCTGACTTGGAAATGTATCATTCTTCTTTCACTGTCACATTGAGTCAAATCCAGGAATCCTATCTCGAACAGCAATGTGAGTATCCCCATATTAATTGTATTGAGTGGTTCAAGAAAGAAAGCTCACCACCACCTTCTCAAGGGCAATAAGGCATGAAGAAATAAATGTTGGCCCACATCCTCTGAATGACTTATAAAAATGTTTGTAATGTCCTAGCACACAAGTCAATCCATTGAAGGTTTAAACAACCTGAGCAGTTTCAACCCTTTGCATGAATCAAGCCTTTCAATGGGTCCGAAAATGCAATGGTCTTGAATATTTTTTTAAATTTGCTGCATGAATGTGTAAAAATATTGTAAAGAGAGCTCTGAAAAATACCTGTTAATAGTTGTTGCTAAGCATTTAAAACTCCTGATATTTAAAATTTGTAAAATATATATCTAGAAAATCAGCCCTAACTGATTCATTGTCTGTTGTCATAAGGGCCATGAGAATGGAGAGCAAGAGTTGGTATAGTGACTGAGGTTTCTACAAATGTGAACAGGGGTACACTGGCTTTTATGAAGTGTACTGGGGTTGACAGAGGTGGATAGGAACATGAGTTGACGTGCATTGATATGGATGGTGATTGTGAATGTGAAGGGTGGAGAGTGAGGACTCTTTATATTTTTTTTAAACTTTGACAAAATGCTGGAACATTGATGCAGATCTTCTGTCCATCTATACCCAACAGAATTAGTTCTAAGACTGCCTATCATGATTCCTATGAGATCCATGTGCCTCATTCAGAATTCAAAATTCCAGTGGTCTTCCTCCTGGGTTGTTTTTTGCTGATCTGGGAAATATCCTGACACTAAACTAACTGCTGACCTCTGCTCTTGAGACAACACTTATGTTCTCTACCAAAGGACCACAATGGACCAGCAAAGTCACCTGAGGACATTCAAATCATGATGCCTGGCAGATATTTTGAGGGACTGACATTGTCAATTAATATATGAAAGTTGAAGACTTTTCTCTACCTTCCTCCTGTCTGCCCACAACAACCCTAACATTCCATGAAATCCTGCTAAAATACACTCTTAGCCTCCATACACAGACATTGGTTACATGCCCTAAGAAAGGCCAATTCTGAAAGAAGTAGCCAATTTGAAATCAACACTTGAATGGCAAAGCAGGAAGAAAAGTGAAGAAAAATTGTATTAACTGTTAAAGTGGAAAGGCAAGCTCAGCAAAACAAACTATAGTACAATTCACAGGATCTTAGATATTGGTCAGATTCTCACACTGATACACCCTCCACGCTGAGTGTTTCCTTATTGTCACCTTCAAATGCCCTGAAATGTTTTCACCACTTTTTGCATAACACTCCAAATCAGTATCAGAGGCTGAGGGGTGATCTTATAGAGGTTTATAAAATCATGAGGGCCTGGATAGGGTAAAGGCCAAGGACATAGGTTTAACGTGAGAAGGGAAATAGATCTGAGGGCCAACTTTTTCACGCAGAATGAGCTATCAGTGGAGGTGGTGGAGGCAGGTTAAAATACATCATTTTAAAGGAATCTGGATGTGTATACAAATAGGAAGGGTTTAAAGGAATATGGGCCAAATGCTGGTAAATGGGACTAGATCAGTTTAGACTATCTAGTCAGCATGGGCAAGCTGGACTGAACGGTCTGTTTCTGTGTTATATAACTGTATGATTCTATGAATATCACAACTTTTTATTTTTAAATATTTTATTCTGTTGATAATAGTGGAGCTCAACTCCTGCAATTGAAAAAATGGACAGCATATATTGCTTTTTCACAGAGAACTTTAATGGAACAAGGAGCATCACGAATAAGTAAGTTTACTGCTCTCAGTTGGAAGTCCTGTCTGCAGCTTAACTGGCACCTGGAGGGCCACTTAAAGATAGGTTCCCTTTGGTCCTGTCAGAAAACAGCATCTGTTATACCAATTACACAGTAGGATGTGGAGCAAAGTATATTTATTCAGCAGAAGACAAAGAATCAAGTCTTGCGATATTTAAGTAGGCATTGTGTTTTGTCTGTTTGCCATCCATTCTCAAATATCAGAGTGCCTTATGGAAAATGCACTGGTCAGGTTTCTCCTCTATGAGCGCTATGATACAGGATCTATCAATCATTGGATTTGCTTTAAATAACAGGCTGACATAGTTATAGTGTTGATGTTACCTCATTCTTATTTCAGAATGCTGGGGCATTTGAAAGCTTTCTTTATCCCTTTTAAAATTACAGCCAGCTTAAGACTAAATGCAAGATGAAACTCGACTATCTCGATGGGATTATAATTTAATCGGCCTTTCTTACTTTTATTTTAAAACATTGAATAAATAAACCTGAAATCTAATTAAACTCTAGCCCTGGGGTCGTAATAGTCATTAGTTTCCAGGTGGAATTTTGCTTTATGGAAATAGTATGGATATTTTGAGTTGGCAACAGCTCAGTGTCAGTATTTTGGCAACAAGGTTAAAAAGGCTTGGATGCCTTGGAGTATTGATAGTTTTACTGAAGAATTCCAATACCTAGCATTCCCCAAACTGCTATGTAGTTGTGCGCCTGCCAATAGTACAACAGTATAAGATGCCAATTATCACTTCTTTTAGTTACTATTCATATAAGAAAGATAAGTGTACAAACAGAGGAATTTGAATTCAAATAAGAGATCAAGGGGGTCTCACTCCCTGAAAGATATTTTCTCTTGTTTTCAAACTCCTAGGCATGACTTCAACTAAGAGCGCCAACTGAACTTCCGCTTCTGTGGATATTATTATTAAACTACAATTGAGCCTGAAAAACAAAGGCTCATATACCACACTATAATCCCAGTGTTCTCTCAGGCTGCTGATACATAGAGCAAATCAATGTCTGCAAAATAAGGAGACACTCCCAGCATCTGATCCTTAAGAACCTTTAGTATGTGGAATGTGTTCAGCGTGAGAAATTTCTCCACAACAGATGTTGTCAGAGGTCAAAGCTGTTTGTCCTACGTCAAATCAGAGACAGCAGTCCATCACTCCATGTCTGAAGCTGTTATTGCTCTGTTGTGTTTACCTCAGGGCTCTGATCATCAGGCAGTTTATTTTCCCTCCAGAGAATGTTGCAAATAGTTATGGATACTTCAATGTTTGCTTTGGCATACACTGACAGGATGTGCCAAGTAAGGGAATAGCATTCCCATTATATCCAAAAAGCTTCATGCTGTGTGCTGTAAAAAAAATCCCACAGACTAACAGACATGGGAGTCTTTTGAGATCTGTAACCAATTTTGAGTGCAATGCAACCATCATTTAAAACCATTTTTGCACATGTTGTGCATAGAAAGTGGAGATTTCCAAAGTGTGAACAGTAAGTTAATGCCCAATATCATAACCCAAGCACTCAAAGGTTGTGTGAAGTATGATATTCTGACGTAAATGGTAACTTTAGTTCTTCCCAAGTCTGTTCTCGAATATTTCATTAGTTTGCAGCTACAATACATGGAGTATTTCTGAGAAAAATGCAAGCAGACCTGCATCATACGGTATACTTGTGTTGCTCTCTGAAGGGAGGAAGCTCTGCTCTCTGTTATGGGGAAAGCCCATGGAAACTAAGGGTGAAAATTTTCTTTCCACGTTGCTGCCTCCAGGATACAAGGAAAGGACTAGTGCTGGGCCGTGCTGTGCTGCCAGTTTCTTTCAACAGGATGCAAGTAAAGTTCCATTATAGAAAGGGCATAACCGAAGTTATACCCTGGGTGCACTGGAAGGCTTCTTAGTCAGTGTTTCCTGATGTTAAAAGGCACATTTTCTTCATTTGGAGCAGGGAGATCCAGATAGTGAGTTTGTACATCTCACAGCACCAAAGGTAAGTTAACACCCAACTGGAGATAATTGGAGGGGAGCGGTGGGGGGAGGACAATCAACAAGTTGATTGTGAAGTGTTTTTTTTATTTACCTTTAGCTTCACGTGCATTGGTGGAAGTGCCAGGTGGAGTTTTGAAGTAGCAATTGGACAATTGATATTACATGTTCAATAAGGACAGACGTTGGGGACAATTGTTGGCTCTCACTTTGTTTTCCAAGATGAATAAGCACTATGAAGAGGGTCAAGAAGAAGGTCTTTCCAGAGAGGGTACTGTCCGTCAAGAGTTTTCAGACCGTCTACCCAGGAGCTATGCCTGAAATGCCGCAGATTGAAAAGAAGGTGGTCATTGAACTCAATCAGCCTTTGTTCACCAGACATGGGGCTTCACATGCAAGTAAGGATGGTCAAAAACAACATTGAACTCAACCATTATATTTGAGTCTTTCCAAGCAAGAACTACAGACATTGCCATCATTGTACTTTAATTTGCAAACACATGTCCCAGCACATTCCCATATCTCACACTCTACTATTACTGTCAAGCTTGGCCATAAATCTGGATCAATGAAGGCTGCAGGAGGGCATACCAGGTACAGCCCAGGCATACCTAAAGATGAGATGTCAACCAGATGAATCTCCAAAATAGGACTGCTCCAAATGCCAACCAGCGGAAACAGCAACTTATAAACAGAGCTACACAATCCCACAACCAACAAGTCAGATCTAAGCTCTGCTATTGTGCCACATCCAGTTGTGTATGGTGGTGGGCAATTAAACAACTTACTGGAGAAAAGCGCTCCAAAAACATCATCATTAATGATAGCAGAACCCAGGACATCAGTGTAAAACATCAAACTGAAACACTCGCAACAATCTTTTGCCAGAAGCGCCGAGTAGAAGACCCATTGCAGCCTCTTCTAGACGTCTCCAGTGTCACAGATGCCAGTCTTCAGCCAAATCAATTCACTAAAATTCATAGCAAGAAGTACTGAATACTGCAAATGTAATGGATCCTGGCAATATTCCAGCAAGTCCCCCTCCAAAGCACTCAATATCCTGACTTTGAAAAAATGCCATTTCTTCAGTGTTGCTGGATCAAAAGTCTTTGAACACCCTCCCTTCCAGCATTGTGGGTGTTCCTAGAGTCAGAAATGTGCAGCATGGAAAAACACCCTTTGGTCCAACTCATCCATGATGACCAGATATTCTAAATTAATCTAGTCCTATCTGCCAGCATGTGACCCAAATCCCTCTAAGCCCTATTCCCTCTATTCCTCTTACTCTATTCATATACCCATCCAGATGCCTTTTAAATGTTGTAATTGTACTGGTCTCCACCATTTCCTCTTGTAGCTCTTTCCATACATATACCACCCTCTGCATGAAAAAGTTGCCTTAGGTCCCTTTTAAACCTTAAACCTCTGCCCTCTGGTTTTGGATTCCTGTAGCCTGTCAAAAATACCTTCGCTATTCACCCTATCCATGCCACTTTTACCAATTTTACCAATTTCTATAGGCCTCTGATGCTCCAGCGAAAATAGCCCTAACCTATTCAGTCTCTCCCAATAGCTCAAACCCTACACCCTATAGACTACAACAGTTCAAGAAGGCAGCTCACTTTCATCTTCTCAAGGGCAACTAGGGATGGTCAATTTAATACTTGCCCATCTAATGATGCACATCCCCCTAAGTGAATAAAAACAAATCTGGATGTGATGGCAAGCTGGTTTAGCACAGCACCAAGAATGTGTTATATCACCTCAGCCTGAGCTTCCACTGTGGTACTGGCATCATCATTTGCAAACATATTCCAGTGTCTTTCTGTTTCTGAAATATATTTCAAAGTTCAAGACCATCAGTTGCCTTTCTGAACCCCTGCAATAGTTCACATAGTGCAGATACAGCCAAAGTACTGCTAGGAAAGTAGTTCCAAGAATTTGACCCAGTGACACTGAAGGAATGGTGATTTGTTTCCAAATCAGGATGGAGAATGGCTTGGAGAAGTACTTGCAACTGGTGGTGTTCCCATGTATCTGCTGAATTTGTCTTGCCAACTGAGGGAATTTGCAGGTTTAGTAGATACTGTTGGAGGAGCCTTGACAAGTTACTGCAATGCGTCTTGGAAATGGTATCCATTGTAAATCTCAGCTGTCAATTGAGGGAAGGTGCACAGAGTAAATCATAACTTTGTTCAGAGGATCAAAAGAAAATACAAAAGGAAGTCAATCCAAGTAAGTTCTCCTGAGGCATAGTTAGGCAACATTCCACAATTTCAATCGAAGAAATATCAATGACATGAGGGGAAAAACTGCAAAATAATGAAAAAAGAACAATTAATATAAGTAACATATGTAAATAAATGAAATTTGCTTTCTGGCTAGTCGAAACAAACATCTGACTTTGGCAGCATTAGGTTTTGTAGGTAGAATCCAGACATTTGAACTAATTAATTTTATTCTGAACTGTTGAAACCTAACCTCCTGAAATAAAAATTTGGCAGTACTATGCAGCCAGATGTATAATAAAGTGCACTAGATAATGCAGAATGAAAGTCCAGACTTTTCACTTGTGAGTATGCAATGAGAAATGCTGTCAAGCACATTAACAGATGGGTTATTTTCCTCAATATGGTTACGCCAGCTCAATAATGGAAGGGAATATTTTAGATAATGGAATTCTTAGTAAAAGCAGTTTGTATAGAACACAAAGTCAAGCTTGACACTCTGGTGTTTAGAATATGACCCATGAGGTTAAATTTCTCAATTAACTGAATGGAAAATATATGAATGACCTAGGATTACTCAGATCACTCAGTGTAGCAACAGCACACACTCATTTGTGAAGTCCCCTCTGTTTATTATTTCTTGTGAAACTGGAAACGTAAGTGTTTTAGGCACTTGCTGGTCATTTTGCCAAAATTACCAAACAGAGAAATCTGAACATAAAATATCTCTTAGATTACATATGTATCAATTTCCAAGTTTGTGTTGTAAGGTGCTGCAGGAAAGAATAGGCATACATTTACATAGCACCTTCAGCACCCTCAGATCACCTTAAAGTGATTTACAGTCAATGAAGTATGAAGTGCATTTCAAATGCCGCCACTTTTACAATTGTTGTGAATATCCAGTTCATGGTTCATGCGTTTTAGTATCAAAATGTCAAAGGAGGACTGCTCTCTCATTACAGAGAACCACAAGGTGGTTGTTTAATTTAAAGGCTACAATACTCAAGCAAGGAGAGAGGTTAAAAAGGAAAATCCTTCAGCTGGTGTGTGAATTGAACCCACACTGTTGTTCACAAACTAGCGATCTGATCAATTGAGCTTATTGACATTCCCTTTTAATAGGCAAAAGTGAAGAGGCTCCCAGCCTCATTCCTGATGAAGGGCTACTGCCCGAAATGTCGATTTTCCTGCTCCTCAGATGCTGCCTGACCTGCTGTGCTTTTCCAACACCACTCTAACCTTGACTCTGATCTCCTTTTAGTATACACTTTTAGTTTTAGAAACTAAAATTTAAGTGTAGAAAATGGGATAAATGCAAATAAAGCAGTTAAGAGCCTATTACACTTAAAAGATTGGGGTCATGTTGACTTAAAAAGTTACCAGCTCAAAAAGTGAGAATACTAAACAACAAATAAAGATATGCACGAGAATTCCTAGAAGCATAGCATTCTAACCAGAACTCCATCAATAAACACATCGAGTTAGAATCCATCTACCAACCCTATGAAAAGGACAGGAAGTCCTTCACCACAGGAAATAACATCACCACAGGAAATGACATCACTAACCCATACTACCCATCACTAACATATAAATAGAAGGCAAAAATTTTCACCATTGCTTCACCTGAACATTTTGTTACCTCATTGGGTAATGAAACATCTGGAAATGAACCTTGCAGCTCAGTGAGCAAATCTACATCCAAAACGTCAACCTGAACTACAAATCTTCTCAAAACTCGCTATAACAAGTAGGCTTACATAACTAAAGAAATGCACATATAATGTCTACAACACATGCAAAAGAAACAGCAGTCCAGAGAGATGTTTAGCTTGTGAATTAGAATTAGATTTAGCTTTAATCTCACGTACTCAAATGAATACAGTGAAAAGTTTACAAGTTGCCACCTATGGCATCATCTTAGATACAAAGGTACTTATGTACAGATTCTTAAGTCCAAATTCATTGGGGAAAAAAATTTCAAAATCAAGATATAAAATTTCCAGCATATCAGATAGTCAGAATAAATTAGAAAAATAAAGAAATAAAATGTTTAGAAATAACATTCCTTCCAAACCAGTCCATGCCAGCACTCAGCCTTTAGTCTGCACTAAGCCTTGACTTCAGATCATTTGGGCTTCACCTCAGGGTTATTACAGTTCAGAAGTGTTCAATGAACCCTGAGAGAATGTAAATCACATTTATTTTATCACAGTGAAGATTATATTGTAAATGTGGGATAATTAATCTAAAGATCTGTTCTAGAATAGCCAAGTACAGGCTACGTTGTCATGGACATAACTTGAACTTAGTGAGGGTACCTGCATTCAGTTTATCAAAGTGAATGCTGCGAGAGTTTGCTGAAGTTTGGAACCAATTTGGTTTGCAAATCATGAAGAGAAGATAGTCAAATGAATGTCAATTAGATAAATATAAGCTCTAAGCAGAGTAAAAATCTAACTTCTCCATCCACTGTGTCAAATGCAGGTAATGCTTAAATCTCAGGTTGAATTTTGTGAATAAGCACAAACTGGAAGATTGCTTTTGTTCAACTAGTGAAAGAATGAATAGTGATCTTCATAGGATCTTGTGAAAAAGGAATCAACAAGTAGATTGGTTCTAATGTACTGAAAAGTAACCATAACAAGAAAGTGAAGCTTCGATATTCAAGAGCTAGTAAAATAAACTTACGCCAGAGTATAACTGGAGTTCAGAATTCTCCACAAGACTGCAGCTTATCTTTGGTTGACTCTTACATGTGTAAAAACTTTAAAACTAACATGCCTTTCAAAACTAAGTCTTGGGGAAAGTAAGTAAAACTGAGGGCTAAACATACACAGATGACTTATAATGTTAAGACAACTTGTTGAGTTTAATTCATCCTATACACAATATATGTGTTTTGTTTTTGAACAATATTAAATTTTAGCATTGCTTAAAACAATGCTAACTGGACCATAACATAATATATCAAATGTAATATTGGTAGATCACTGACATATTACCCATCGTAATGAGTAAGGAATATTCCTGACATGTTGTTTGTCATTCCCTGAAATATGTGAGTGATGGGAAAGGTTCCTGACCAGCAGAATGATTTTTGATAATTCCCACCCTCTCAATGTCTTGTTTTGCATTTTGCTTTTGGAAATGAGCAGAGGTCATTGCCAAAGAGTTACTACAAATGACAAAGCTCATAAATGTGTAGGTGCGGTGTTGAGTTTTGCCTGAATTTAAGCATGCTCAGTGATTACATGGCAAACTGTCTATCTCAAAACAAAGTTACTTAATGAACAGTTAACTCCAAGAGCTTTTTACGGATCAAAAAGACATTTAACTACAATTGTGCCTATCAATAGACAAATAATCAAAAAATCGATATGCATCTGGTCAGCGTGCACATGCACCTCTCATTGGTTTGTGCCTGAACTAGGGTTGGCACACTTGCCCAGATCCCAGAGGTGAAAGCCTTACAATGACATTTGCTGGTACATACTGAGTTTCAACACTGAAGTAAAGAAGAATCCTGTAAGTCGATTGAAGTGTGTCTTAAGGGTTCTTAGAGGCTGGCAAAATTCAGATTCAATGACTGTGGATGTGGGGTAATTGTGGCCTGTTATTTTGGTGCCCGATGTTCAACATTTTTTTTGAGCAGGCAGTGAGTTGAACCCATCAAGAATTGCTGAGCTCTCATGACATCTCGTTTGTAGGGAGAGTTGGGTAAGGGGCTGCAACCCGTTGTGAGTTGGGCTATTAACAAGCATCAAAGAGTATCAATTGGGAACTTGCCACTACCTGTCGAAAATGTCACTACACTACTTAAGAAAAGTAATCAAGATATGGTGAAATGGTGTTGGTGTAGAGTTGGGCCTCACTAAACATCTCAGCTGGTCTACCACACATCCCATCCAAAGCCCATGTCAATCAGAGCTTGATAGGATTCCACCCATAATCTAAACCCGAGAAACTATTCAGCTGAATTCATGTTTATGTCATGCACTCACTAAATACAAACCCCCTAGACCAGTTAGACACCATCTTCTGTTGCTCTGGACATGAACCTTTTTCACTCGCTATAGTCCTGAGACCTCATCTCTTCCTCTGGACTGAAGGACCTTGGAGTATGCAATTGGGGATTTGATAATGGGAAACAAGAAAATGTTAGACAATTTGAACTAATATTTTGCATTAGTCTTGACCATGGAGGACACTGTAAATGTCCAATGATAACAGATAAGCAAGGCGCTAATGGGAGGAAGGATCTTACAACAACCATCATCATCATGAAGGACAAAATATTTGACAAATAATGGGACCAAACGTAAGCAAATCACCTGGACATGATAGTTTATATTCTTACATTTTAAAGGAAGTGACTGTAGAGACTGTGAAAGCATTGGTCGAAATATTCTACAATTCATTGCATTCAAGGAGGGTTCAAAGAATTGGAAAACCGTTAATGTGATGTCCTTGTTCAAGAAGGAGAAAGACAGAAAGCAGGAAACTGTATGCCAGTTAAGATATCGGGAAAGTGAAAAGTAAAATACTTGGAAGAAAGAATTAAAAGTCAAACCATTATTTAACTGGAGAGAGACTCCAGAAAAAATGCAGTGCAGAGGAATTCAACTGTTCATGTGTGTACAACACAAAACATTGGCATAAAAATGCAGCAAGTAGTTAAGAAGCCAATAGAATTTTGGCCTTTATTGCTAGGAGGATGAAGTTTTAAAATATGGATAACTATTATAACCATACAGGATTGATGAGACCAAACCTGGAGTACAATATACAGTTTTGGTCCCCGTATTTAAAAATGATATACTGGCTTTGCAGGCTGTTCAAAAGACATTCACTAGATTCTCTCCTGGATTAAGGGTTTGACTTAGCAAGAACGGCAAACAAATTAAGTCTTTATTTGTTATTGAAACATACAAATTCCCGAGAAGCTGGATAAGATAGAGAACAGGGGGATGCTTCCTTGATGGGGGGAACTAGTCAAAAAATCTTTAAGATGGTGATGAGGACAATATTTTTCTCTCAGAGGCTGTTATTCTGTGAAATTCTCTTCCCCAGAAAGTAGTGAGAACTGAGTAACTGAATTCATTGGAAGTTGTGTTAAAGAGATGGTGGTTGGAGAAGGGAGTTGCAGTTTATGGATGCAAAATGTTTAGTGGCGTGAAGATCGCAACTTGATCACCTATGGCCTTGTTGAATGGTAGAGCAGGGTTAAAGGCCTAAATGGTCTTCTCATGCCAATAAGTTCTAAGTTTCTAGGACTGTGCTCCTAGGACTGAGAAGGAGTCACACTTACTGATACTATTATGATAAATGCAGCTGATAAAGATGAGTGAAGACAATGTCAGATAGGTTTTTATTTTTTCTTTTGATACCCTCACCACTTCCCTGAGACCCAGTCTAATAACAATGTCCTTTAGACTCAACCAGCTCAATTAATAGTGGTACTACCAAGGCACACTTGGTGATGGGCATTGGAATCCCCACCTAGAGCACATTTTGTGCCCTTGTCACTCTCAATGGTTCCTCCTAATGGACTGATTTAACAGCTGTGGGGCATGATAAGGTACATGCCAAGCTGTTGCTTAACTAATCTGTGAGAACAGCTCTCCCAACTTTGGCATAAGCCCTCAAATGTTAATAAATTTTGATGACTATATAACAACATAATTTGTAAAATGGTAATCATCAGGACAGCCATAAGGCTTTATTGATTACAGAGTCAAATTTGAGCCCTCCCAAGACAACACCCTCCTGACTGCATACCACTGTCACCAGCTCCCAGTGAGAACAAGTCATACCCAGGGATGGTGACAATATCATCTGGGGTATTGTTGTAAGGTATGATACTAGTACAATGCTTATGTTACACTGTTACTTAACTAATCCATGGGGCAGCTCTCCCAATTTTAGCATGAGTGACTACATGTTGACTGTAGAACTAGTAACATTGGCTTAGCTTTTAAAATTATTTTTGCTTACTTATTATCAGGTTACTAAAAGATGGTGGGCTAGGCACTGTTATTATAATACTTAGTTGCAGTTGTGAATCAGTTTTGAGAAGACAGTCATTCTTTAATACATCAAGAAATATTTTTAAGGCAAGAGAATTACTGCAAGATAATTAGTTTCTGGAAAATTTTACATTTGTGATTATGACAGTGAGCTTGTGTGAAGGCTGTGAGTTCACTTTAGAAAAATAGGATTATTTCAAGAGCAAAATGCATCTCGATTACCATGTTATCAGATAAGATACAGGTAATTCCTCTACAACACCATAGCAGCATTCCTGTGCAATGCCATTTTATAGAAAATCGTGCAATCGAAATAATGGGGCATAGGGTAAAAACAGGGTTAGGAGCAAGGAGCAAAAATATCAGTAAAAATCGAAACCGAGTTAGTTAGCCTAATGCAAACAATGGCATAGTCTAAGTGAATCTTGACCTATTGTAACTGACTTGTTGTATGGTACTGTATCGTGCAATTCATCAGAATCTTCATCTGATTACTCTCAATTGGCAACTACACCAGCTTGCTGCACGACATTCTAGCCAGTTTTCTGATCCCATCCAATGGCAACACAGCATAAGTCAGATCCCAAAATGAAACCTGCCTTAATAGATTAAGGGCTGAATCTTAATTTCTTTCACTTTAGTGTCAGTTTTGTTGAGTTTTTCAGAGGGTTTCACATTGTGATGCTTGGGGACTTCTTTCACCTTATTTTACAAAACCTGCCTGATTAATTACCTTCCCTACCCTTTTGTGTCCCTCTCACACATTCTAGCACCACCACATCATGGGCCACTTCCAAGACAACTCACCACTTCCTGGGTATCTCAGAATTGACCAACATCCGTGGTGCAGCACCATCTTTAAAAAGATAATGTGCCACCCAGACAAGAGCTGTCAGTGTGGAGCTGCCCTGCATGGTTCCTGATATTGGTTCTGGATGTGGCAGACAATGGAAAATTGGTGCCTCTCTTTGTGGGCAGGGACATGGAGGTGCTGCTGATGGGGATGGGGTAATACAGAGGCAGGATGTGCTTTTCTTCCAGGTCAACAGAGGACACCATTCTACTGAAACCATGCCAACCTGGACCAGGGTTACCATCCAGGCCAGTGTAGTCTCATCCATCTGAAGGAATGCCCAGAATGTAGGAAGAAGATCAATGACCTTCTCCACTCTGCCAGTGAAAGTTCCACCGTCTTCTCATTGATACTTCACATTCACTCTGTCTCTGCTACTGTACCCACCATTTCCTGCAACATCTTTGCCATTCACTTTCATCCTTGTTATCATCTGACCTTGACAAACCCTGAATCTCTTCTGCACAGCCTACTCATCCCCTCAGGACATCTCCACACATGAACCAAAAGTAAGTGTGTCACCCATCCTTCTCTCCCTCACCCACTTTGTGCAGAGTTTCCTGACTCTGACCACCCTGAGCAGTTGACTGACCACGTCCAAGCCCCTGTGCTGGATTTTTTTTGCAGTTGGTTACCATAAGGATTAGTCACTGAAGCAGATTCACATGTGTCTGCAGATATTCTTTAACATGTCAACATTTTTTTAAACAAAAAAGAGAAAAAAACTATTAATACATACAATAAAGCCAAGTTTCAAACTGCTGCTCAACATTGCCCTTTTACTAGGTAAAAACAATGACTGCAGATGCTGGAAACCAGATTCTGGATCAGTGGTGCTGGAAGAGCACAGCAGTTCAGGCATCATCCAAGGAACTTCGAAATCGACATTTCGGGCAAAAGCCCTTCATCAGGAATAAAGGCAGTGAGCCTGAAGCATGGAGAGATAAGCTAGAGGAGGATGGGGGTGGGGAGAAAGTAGCACAGAGTACAATGAGTGAGTGGGGGAGGGGATGAAGGTGATAGGTCAGGGAGGAGAGGGTGGAGTGGATAGGTAGAAAAGGAGATAGGCAGGTAGGACAAGTCCGGACAAGTCATGGGGACAGTGCTGAGCTGGAAGTTTGGAACTAGGGTGAGGTGGGGGAAGGGGAAATGAGGAAACTGTTGAAGTCCACATTGATGCCCTGGGGTTGAAGTGTTCCGAGGTGGAAGATGAGGCGTTCTTCCTCCAGGCGTCTGGTGGTGAGGGAGCGGCGGTGAAGGAGGCCCAGGACCTCCATGTCCTTGGCAGAGTGGGAGGGGGAGTTGAAATGTTGGGCCATGGGGCGGTGTGGTTGATTGGTGCGGGTGTCCCGGAGATGTTCCCTAAAGCACTCTGCTAGGAGGTGCCCAGTCTCCCCAATGTAGAAGAGACCGCATGGGGAGCAACGGATATTATAGTGAAATTTCGCTCTATTTCAACTCTAAGTTTTTAAATTAACAGATTGCTCCCAGCCTTTTGTCTTCAGGCTATACAGACATTTTCATGAAGCTTTTCCAGGTTCACGTGCACAAACATTTCACAAAACTTTTCACGAGAAAGCAAATAGCCCACTGATCACGTGATGCTGATGCAGCGTCCAGTCCTCTGCATAACGTGAAACCTAGTGCTGAGGATGAGAATCGTTTAACAGTGAACAGGAGTTCGCTTTATTAAAAAAAGGTCAGCAATTCACAAATCGCATTAGAGAGAAATTGCTTTTAATAATTGCACACTATAGGAGAACTACCTGTACTCTGAAACACAATAGACACATTGTCTTGCAATGAGATTTGTGTTATTATTTCTGCAGCTTAAATTGTCACCAAAATTCGCTGTGTATTCTGGCTGCATTTCTTCATACATTCATGTTGTTAAGTGCTGCAAAACATCTTAAACTGTGGATTCAATATTTGGTTTCCTCTTCCTCTTACAGGTGAAGACCCTTACCAATTATTCATTAGAGAAACTGAACATTTCAATTTTTGTTTAAGTCTAAGCAGCAATTTAACAGTTCGACTCGTGTTTAAATTTCAGAATAGTACCGAACATCGTGAAGTCCAGCGTAAATAGTGCGGCTCAGTGGCTAACGCTGTTATCTTGTATTACCAGGGACCTGAGTTCAATTCCAGCCTCAGGGGACTGTCTGTGCGGAGTTTGCACATTCTTCCCGTGTTGGCGTGGATTTGCTCTGGTTTCCTCCTACAATCCAAAAATGTGCAGGTTAGGTGAATTGGCCGTGTTAAAATTGCCCATAGTGTTCAGGGATATGCGGGTTAGGAAAATGTAGAGTAGTAGGAGAATGGATCTGGGTGGGTTCAGAGGATTGGTGTGGACTTGTAGGACCAAATGGTCTGTTTCAGCATTGTAGGGATTCTATGATAAATCAATTGTAACATAAATTCAGAATGCCACTAATTCTTAAGAATTCCAAATTACATAGAAAACATAGAAAAAATACAGCGCAGTACAGGCCCTTTGGCCTTCGATGTTGCGCCGATCCAAGCCCACCTAACCTACACTAGCCCACTATCCTCCATATGCCGATCCAATGCCCGTTTAAATGCCCATAAAGAGGGAGAGTCCACCACTGCTACTGGCAGGGCATTCCATGAACTCACGACTCGCTGAATAAAGAATCTACCCCTAACATCTGTCCTATACCTACCACCCCTTAATTTAAAGCTATGCCCCCTCGTAATAGCTGACTCCACACGTGGAAAAAGGTTCTCATGGTCAACTCTATCTAAACCCCTAATCATCTTGTACACCTCTATCAAGTCACCCCTAAACCTTCTTTTCTCCAATGAAAACAGCCCCAAGTGCCTCAGCCTTTCCTCATACGATCTTCCTACCATACCAGGCAACATCCTGGTAAACCTCCTCTGCACCTGTTCCAGTGCCTCCACATCCTTCCTATAGTATGGTGACCAAAACTGCACACAATACTCCAGGTGCGGCCGCACCAGAGTCTTATACAACTGCAACATGACCTCAGGACTCCGGAACTCAATTCCTCTACCAATAAAAGCCAGTACGCCATATGCCTTCTTCACCGCACTATTTACTTGGGTGGCAACTTTCAGAGATCTGTGTACATGGACACCAAGATCCCTCTGATCATCCACACTACCAAGTATCCGACCATTAGCCAGTACCCCATCTTCATGTTACTCTTACCAAAGTGAATCATCTCACACTTACCTACATTGAACTCCATTTGCCACCTTTCTGCCCAGCTCTGCAGCTTATCTATATCCCGCTTTAACCTGACACATCCTTCCTCACTGTCAACAACTCCACCGACTTTCGTATCATCCGCAAACTTGCTCATCCAACCTTCTAGCCCCTCCTCCAGGTCATTTATAAAAATGACAAACAGCAATGGTCCCAAAACAGATCCTTGCGGAACACTGCTAGTAACTGCACTCCAAGATGAACCTTTACCATCAACTACTACCCTCTGTCTTCTTCCAGCCAGCCAATTCCAGCCAGCACAAATTAGGCACAAAGGATCTGACCTTCATGTGTAAATGATCACAGGGATAATCATTACAAGTGGATACATACCTATAATATGATGCCATACATATTACCTTCCTATGGGCCAACACTACTGTCTCAAATAGCAATGTGTACTACTGGTATGCTACTGACTCAAGCACTGCAGATAGGTTCAACGTTTGCTCTGTATAGATTATGCGGAGTTAGCTCAGTGGCATTGAATTCAGAAGGAACAAAAAGTAACAAGGAATATCTATTTACTTGAAAGGGCGAATGATTATCAGTCTTGGGTGGGACTAGGCAGAGTTGTGAAGAGCCGTCGGAACTCAGTGGCCAAGCTGCTATTATTCAGTCTTTGCTCAGTTGTGAAGAATGGATATGTCACTGAAGCATCTTAATCAGTTATTTCCATTCAGTTTCATTCACTGCACAAGCATTTAATCAGCTTTCCCTGAGCCCAAGAGCCATTAACTGAACTGTGTTGAACTTTATCTTAATTTTACTTTTTTAAAATTATTTTTATGTATGACTTCTGTCATTGCTGTCGATGCTGCAGTGGGGAAACTTATAAAACTTTTCATTATACTTTTCATGTAAAAATGCACATGAAAATAATTTCTATTCTATTTTATTCTAACTGACATTCATTTTTATGATGTCACCTTTTTCCAAGTTAGGTAATTTTACCTCATTTGTTGAAAAAACTACTTATCAAAGGACAAGACCTGAGTTCTGACTATCCTCTCAACAACATCATATCATTTTTTTCTCATTAATAAAGAGCAGGAAAACACCAAAGTGCCAAACATATCAAGTATGTCTTCCCTCTGCACAAAAGAAACAAATATTATGTGGTTATTATAACCATTCTGTTCCTGCATTTTGGGACATGTTCGCATGCATTGAGAACTTTTGTGGTAACGTTATACAAAGGGTTTCAATTTATTTTAGTTTGCTTGGCTAATTATGCTTTGAGCTGTTCTGCTGATTAATTTGTCTGGTGCTTGTCGTTGAGGATTTAATTACTTGTTATTTGATGAGGAGGTGTATTTTACAACAGAAGGGAAAATTACGTCAGGAGCATGCTATGGTATTGTACCCTTTCAGCAAGGACTACTTAATATCAGCTTTATGCTGTTGTATGCTATTTAATTATCCCATTTGTAGTTCATGCCCCTTGTGAAGCATAATTATTCTCCCTTAAGCGAATTGCTAGCAATAGGATTTCATCAGCAGCTCGTATTCTCTATTATATTTTGCAGATGCATTTACTTTCAAAGCATAGAGCAAAAAGTGCATTTCATAATCTCAAGGGACGAATATGATTTGAAAGAGTGCGAAAATGTCATAGGCACAGACCAACCAAGTATTTATTTTTGACTTTGTCAAACAAGTCTAAGTCACCAATGTTAAAAATCAGCCAAGACTGTAGAATTTCCTTTTTAAGTTGCCTTCCCATCACCTTATCATTGATTTCTAATTTAATGCATGTAAGGTTTCATTGGATCTCACTCACACCCACAGTGAATTTGATTGTCACTGTGGAGGTCCTGTCCAGCAGTTGAAGAGCCTATGACAACACCTGTTCGGTATATCCCCAAACTGATTAAAAAACAATTTTTCACCCACCTGGTCAGTGCTGAGGTTTCTGTGTCCTACAGGGGAAATGTTCCGGCCCAGAAAGCTGCAAGCCTTTGATTGGCCAGCAGTTCTTCAAAGCCAATGGAAGTGGTGGCTATGGCCAGTATTGCGGGGGGACAGGACCAGGATAATGAGTAGCCTTGGAACAATGAAACCAAGTATGTTGGGCCTGAAGAAGGGCTTATGCCCGAAATGTCGATTCTCCTCCTCCTTGGGTGCTGCCTGACCTGCTGCGCTTTTCCAGCAACACATTTTTCAGCTCTGATCTCCAGCATCTGCAGTCCTCACTTTCTCCTAACCAAGGCCAGTCAGGATGGCTGGAAGGAGGTGAGAGATTTAAAGAAATGGGATTGGAGGCCCTTGCCATCAATGAGTTGGTCAATTTGGCACAAAGTGCCCAAACAGGTGGGTACCCATCAAACAACACCCCTCTCAACCTGACAGACCAGCCAAACTAGAACTGCTGGTTTGCTATTTGATGTAACTACATTCTGCCCTCATTGTTGGTATTCTACCTGTGGGAGCAGGCTAAAGCTTTAATTAGCCACTTAATGGTCTACACTGGTTCTATAGCCAATGGACAGCATGGTTATATGGTCTCACACGGAGACTGACAGAACATTCATAGCATTATCATTAAGATGACCGATGAAATTGAGCTGGAAATGGAATGTCAGCTGGGATTCCTTTCTTAGTGGAATTGAATTTTCTCCCTTATTTGTGAGGTCTATTGGCAAATCATTGAATTAAGACAAAGTCAAAAATAGAGTCCCCCCATTTCCTGCAAACAGTATCAAATTGGAAGGAAAATGAAAGGGATAAATTAGAAACAGTAGCAGACCTATTCATCACTGAGAAGTTGTTCTATTATTAAAGGCTGAGTTATGACTGAAAATCCATTTCTCTCTTTTCCTCATATTTCTGAATTCTCTTACTTAACCATTGTGCACACGTAAATCGGTCGGCAGGGACATTCTGAGAAAACCTCGACTTATTACAAAATTATTGGCCATTGAATAAGTATAAGCTTTGGTCATTTGTGTATTTGTCAGCCCGTGAACACATGGCAGGATGATGTTGAAGCAGAATTTTCCATTTTACTTGGAAGAGATTTGAAAAATTTAGTACGTTTTAATTAAAATATTCCTCTTATATTCACATACTGACAATAAAATGAAGAAGCTTTATGCTTCTAGTTAAACTTTCTGTCAGTCATGTGTTTTCAGTATATTCTGAGATATTGAAAAAGATAATCTGAGGTTATTTTTGAAAGATCTTTAATTAATATTGTCCAGTGGGCAGATTGACACACTTGATAGTGCTCTGTTCACCATAGCTAAGGTTGCCAACTGTGGGTGTTATTTGTTGACAACGCATAGTTCTTTCCCTGTAGCATTTATTTGCAACACATTAATGATTGTTAAGTATAGAAACTTAGATTGTGCTTTCTTGTCTGCACCTAAAAGACAAATAGAATGGAGAATTCTATGCACTTTTATGAAGTCAGCACTTTTGCAATTGGAATTTGCAGAATCAAGCTTCCCCTTGAAAATTGAAATTCCCTTGAAACAGTGAGTGTGAAAACAACAGTTTCTTTATCATTCATATGATGTGGGTGTTGCTGCTGGACACATGTTTATCACTCATGCCTAATTGCCCATGGGAAGATGGTGGCAAAGTGGTTAGCACGGCTGCCTCACAGTGCCAGGGACCCAGTTTGATTCCAGCAGCGTCAGTGTGCAGTTTGCTCATTCACCCTGTGTCTGCATAGGTTTCTGCCGGATACTGTGGTTTCCTCCCACAATCCAAAGATGTCAGTTTAGATGGATTGGCCATGCTGAATTGCCCATAATGTCCACAGATGTGCAGGCTAGGTGGATTAGCCATGGGAAATGTAGAGTTACATGGATACAGTGAGCCTGGGAGGGATGTTCTTCGGAGGGTCAGTGTGGACCTGATGAGCTGAATGGCCTGCTTCTGCACTGTAAGGATTTTATCTATGATGAGGGTTGTTAGAGCTGACTTACCCAGGCTGGTAGGAAGTATTCTATCAGACACCTGATTTGTCCATCATCCACAAGGCACATAATTTAGGGAGGTAGGAGGTGAGTTGCTCGCAGCAAGATTTCCAGCCACTAACTTGATCTTATAGCCACAGTGATTACATGACTATTCCATGTCAGGTTTTGGTCATTAGTGACAATAAAAAATGGGAACTATCCTATCTACCTGTGACTCCACTTTCAAGGAGCTATGAACCTGCACTCCAAGGTCTCTCTGTTCAGCAACACTCCCTAGGCATTTGGCCACTCAAGGCTGCTTCACCATTCAATAGAATCATGGTTGATCCAACATTCCTCACATCTACATACCTGCCCTTTCCCTGAAACTCTTGATTTCCCTCCTGATCAAGAACCTATCATTCTCAGCCTTAAACTTTTGACAATAACTTTGTCCCTACAGCTCTCCAAGGCAATGAGTTGCAAAAACTCACACCCCTCTGAAGAAATTCCTCCTCATCCCAGTCTTAAATAAGTACCCTTTTATTCTGAGACTATGTTCTCTTCTCTCTGATTCTAGACTCTCCTATGGCAGGAGATATCCTCTCAGTATTTAAGCTGACAATCTTTTAAGAATGAGATTACCACTCATTCTTCTAAATTCCAATGAGTAGAGTTGCAAACTGTAAACCCCAGGATGTTGATAATGGGGACTCAATAATAGTAAAGATATTGACTGTCAAGACATAATGGTTAGAGTCTTTCTTGCTGGAGATGACATCACCTGATATTTGCAGTGTGTTTAGGAGAAAGTGAGGGCTGCAAATGCTGGAGATCAGAGTCATGAGTGTGGTGCTGGAAAAGTACAGCAGCTCAGGCAGCATCAAAGGTGCAGAAGGATTGACGTCTCGGGCAGAAACCCTTCATCAGGAATGAGGCTTGTGAGCTGAGGGGGTGGAGAGATAAATGGGAAGAGGGTTGGACTGGGGAAAGGTACCTGAGAGTGTGATAGGTAAATGGAGGTGTGGTAATGGTGATAGCTCGGAGAGGAAAGTGGAGTGGATAGGTGGGAAGGAAGATGAACAGGTAAGACAGTTCAAGAGGGCTGTGCCGAGTTAGAAGTTTGGATCATGAATAAGGTGGGAGGAGGCGAAATGAGGAAACTGGTGAAATCCACATTTGATCCCATGTGGTTGGAGGGTCACAAGGTGGAAGATGAGGCATTCTTCCTCCAAGCATCGGGTGGTTAGAGATTGGTGGTGGAGAAGGCCCAGGACTTGCATGAACTTGGCCAAGTGGGAGGGGGAGTTAAAGTGTTTGGCCACAGAGTGGGTGGGTTGTTTAGTGCATGTGTCCCAGAGAGAGGAGACCACATCGGGAGCAACTGACACAGTAGATAACATGTGTAGAAGTACAGGTAAATCTCTGCCGGATGTGGAAGGATCCTTTGGGGCCTTGGATAGAGGTGAGGGGGAGGTGTAAGTGCAGGTTTTGCACTTCTTGCGGTGGAAGCGGAAGGTGCTGAAAGTGGAGGGTGGGTTGGTGGGGGCACGTGGATTAACAAGGGAGTCACAGAGGGAATGGTCTCTCCGGAACACAGATAGGGGTGGGGAGGGAAATATATTCCTGGTGGTGGGGTCTGTTTGTAGATGGCAGAAATGGCAGAGCATGCTACGATGTATCTGGAGGTTGGTGGGGTGGAAGGCAAGGACTGGGGTGGGGTGGAGGAGTGTGGTTCTGTCCTTGTTGTGATTGATGAGCAACAATAAAAAAAGAAAGTGCCAGTGAAACACCTGGAAGCATCTGTGGAGAGAGAATCAGAGTCAATGATTTAAATCCAATATAACTTTTCTTTGGAACTGAAGAGGTTTGGAAAATGATGGTTTTTACACTACAGACAAAGGGGGAATGTGGAGGATGCGTAACAGTTGGGAAAGATGCCATTTTCTGATATTTTAATTTGATGTTCCTCTGAGTAATTAATACAGACCTGAATAGTCACCCTGCAAGACTGTTTCATGATTCACCTTCATCAAGTCATTAAACACATATCAAACAACATTTGTCTTGTAAGATTTTGCAAGCACATTTTAACACTGCTCTGAATGATGGTTAAAAACAAATTTTCACTGCTTCATTCTACCATGGACAGTCTATGATTTATCATATCTTCCTACTTGTTAAAATTACCTTCAGAGAAAAGCTGCATGGCTCATGTAGATTCGGTCACATATATCACAAACTGCATCACAAAACTGTAGAGGTCTTTAAGTTCAAATATTTGTTATAGAGTCATAGAGATGTACAGCATGGAAATAGACCCTTCGGTCCAACCTGTCCACGCCGACCAGATATCCCAACCCAATCTAGTCCCACCTGCTAGCACCCGGCCCATATCCCTCCAAACGCTTCCTATTCATATACCCATCCAAATCCCTCTTAAATGTTGCAATTGTACCAGCCTCCATCACGTCGTCTGGCAGCTCAGTCCATACATGTACCACCCTCTGCGTGAAAAACGTTGCCCCTTAGGTCTCTTTTATATCTTTCCCCTCTCACCCTAAACCTATGCCCTCTAGTTCTGGACTCCCCTATCCCAGGAAAAAGACTTTGTCTATTTATCCTAAACATGCCCCTCATAATTTTGTAACCCCCTCAGGACACCCCTCAGCCTCCGACGCTCCAGGGACAACAGCCCCAGCCTGTTCAGCCTCTCACTATAGCTCAAATCTTCCAACCCTGACAACATCCTTGTAAATCTTTGCTGAACCCTTTAAAGTTTCACAACATCTTTCCGATAGGAAGGAGACCAGAATTGCACGCAATATTCCAACAGAGGCCTAACCAATGTCCTGTACAGCAGCAACATGACCTCCCAACTCCGGTACTCAATACTCTGGCCAATAAAGGAAAGCATACCAAACACCTTCTTCACTATCCTATCTACCTGTGACTCCACTTTCAAGGAGCTATGAACCTGCACTCCAAGGTCTCTCTGTTCAGCAACACTCCCTAGGACCTTACTATTAAGTGTATAAGTCCTGCTAAGATTTATTTTACCAAAATGCAGCACCTAGCATTTATCTGAATTCAACTCTACCTCCGACCTCTCAGCCCATTGGCCCATATGTCCAGATCCTGTTGTAATCTGAGGTAACCCTCTTCGCTGTCCACTACACCTCCAATTTTGGTGTCATCTGCAAACTTACTAATTGTACCTCTTATGTTCACAACCAAATCATTTATGTAAATGACAAAAAGTAGAGGACCTAGCACCGGTCCTTGTGGCACTCCACTGGTCACAGGTCTCCAGTCTAAAAAACAACCCTCCACCATCACCCTCTGTCTTCTACCTTTGAGCCAGTTCTGTATCCAAATGGCTAGTTCTCCCTTTATTCCATAAGATCTAACCTTGCTAATCAGTCTCGCATGGGGAACCTTGTCGAACACCTTACTGAAGTCCACATAGATCACATCTACTGCTTTGCCTTCATCAATCTTCTTTGTTACTTCTTCAAAAAACTCAATCAAGTTTATGAGACATGATTCCCATGCACAAAGCCATGTTGACTATCCCTAATCAGTCCTTGCCTTTCCAAATACATGTACATCCTGTCTCTCAGGATTCCCTCCAACAACTTGCCCACCACTGAGGTCAGGCTCACCGGTCTATAGTTCCCTGGCTTGTCTTTACCGCCCTTCTTAAACAGTGGAACCACATTTGCCAACCTCCAGTCTTCCGGCATCTCACCTCTGACTATCAATGATACAACTACCTCAGCAAGAGGCTCAGCAATCACTTCTCTAGCTTCCCACAGAGTTCTCGGGTACACCTGATCAGGTCCTGAGGATTTATCCACCTTTAACAGATTCAAGACATCCAGCACTTCCTCCTCTGTAATCTGGGCATTTTGCAAGATGTCACCATCTATTTCCCTACAGTCTATATCTTCCATAACCTTTTCCACAGTAAATACTGATGCAAAATATTCACTTATTATTTCCCCCTTTTTCTGTGGCTCCACACAAAGGCCACCTTACTGATCTTTGAGGGGCTCTATTCTCTCCCTAGTTACCCTTTTGTCCTTAATATATTTGTAAAAACCCTTTGGATTCTCCTTAATTCTATTTGCCAACGCTATCTCATGTCCCCTTTTTTGCCCTCCTAATTTCCCTCTTAAGTATACTCCTACTTCCTTTATATTCTTCTGAGGGTTTACTCAATCTATTATGTCTATACCTGACATATCCTTCCTTCTTTTTCTTAACCAAACCCTCAATTTCTTCAGTCATCCAGCATTCCCTATACCTACCATCCTTCCCTTTCACCCTGACAGGAATATACTTTCTCTGGATTCTTGTTATTTCATTTCTGAAGGCCTCCCATTTTCCAGCCGTCCCTTTACCTGCGAACATCTGCCTCCAATCAGCTTTTGAAAGTTCCTGCCTAATACCGTCAAAATTGGCCTTTCTCCAATTTAGAACTTCAGCTTTTAGATCTGGCCTATCCTTTTCCATCACGATTTTAAAAGGAATAGAATTATGGTCGCTGGACCCAAAGTGCTCCCCCACTGAAACCTCAATCACCTGCCCTGCCTTATTTCCCAAGAGTAGGTCAAGTTTTGCACCTTCTCTGGTAGATACATCCATATACTGAATCAGAAAATTGTCTTGTATGCATTTTAGAAATTCCTCTCCATCTAAACCTTTAATACTATGACAGTCCCAGTCTATGTTTGGAAAATTAAAATCCCCTACCATAATTATCCTATTATTCTTACAGATAGCTGAGATCTCCTTACAAGTTTGTTTCTCAATTTCCCTCTGACTATTAGGGGGTCTATAATACAATCCCAATAAGGTGATCATCCCTTTCTTATTTCTCAGTTCCTCGCAAATAACTTCCCTGGATGTATTTCCGGGAATATATTCCCTCAGCACAGCTGTAATGCTATCCATTATCAAAAATGCCACTCCCCCTCCTCTCTTGCCTCCCGTTCTATCCATCCTGTAGCATTGTATCTTGGAACATTAAGCTGCCAGTCCTGCCCATCCCAGAGCCAAATTTCTGTATTTGCTATGATATCCCAGTCCCATGTTCCTAACCATGCCCTGAGTTCATTCGTTTTTGCATGTGGAAAGACTGGGATGACTCTGGATGGACAAGAAATCCTTAAATCAACTCCAGTGAAGATCTGCTCTTAAATTTAATTTGTGTGACATTGGTCTGAAGATTCTCATTATTTCTTGTTTGCATCATAGATCCAAGTTTTAACAGAACCAGACCCCATAGCAATATCTGAACAACCGTTAACCCTAAGAATGCTGATATTCAATAAAGAATGCTTCAGTGAGGTCTTAGCTCTCATGAGGATTATCTTTCCATACAGCTGCACAAATATTCCACTAAATTACACTACATATCCATGTAAAAAGAAAAATTCTCAGTACTGAATATTTAAATATAAAAATCACTGGAGGTAGTGATTGCAATTTATCTGATTTGAATATGATTTTTTAACATAACTGCATGGTTGTGTTCATTGGAGGTCAGTGATCTCAGTTCCAGGATAACTCTGCAGAAGCTCGTCAGGATAGTTTCCTAGGCCCAACCATCTTCAGCTGCTTCATCATTGACTTTCCCTCCACCATAAGGTCAGAAATGGACACGCCCATGTTTACACAATATTCAGCACCATTCACAACTCCTCAGATCCTCAAGCATTCCATGTCCAAATGCAACATATCTAGACAAGACTTGGGCTGACAAGTGGCAAGTAATATTCATGCCATACAAATGCCAGGCAATGACCATCTCCAATAACAAACGATATAATCACTGCCCCTTTACATTCAATGATGTTACCATCACTGAATCCTCCACTACCAACATCCTTGTGGTTATCATTGATCAGAAACTCAACTGGACTGGACACATAAACAACAATAGATATTGCTGGAAAAGCTCAACAGGTCTGGCAGCATCTGTAGAGAGAAATCAGAGTTAATGTTTTGGGTTGACCCTTCCTCAGAACCCCAAAGAGAGAGAGAACAATAGTTGGACAGACAAAGGAGTGTATAACAATCTGGCTAAGAGGGTGAATAGTTATTAATTTGGATGGCAGTGACTAACAATGGGTTGTGTGTAATGACAGACTATGTGATAATAAGGCCATATGTGTGGGGGTTGAGGTAAGAACATGGGAGAGCTCAAGCCATAAAGTTATTGGACTCGCTATTGAGTGGAAATTGAGGTGCTTTTTTTCCAGCTTACATTGAGCTTCGCTAGAGCACTGCAGTAAGCCTGAGATAGAGATGTTGGCCAGGGAATAAAGTGATGTGTTAAAGTGGCAAGCAATTGGAAGTTCAGGGTCTTTCATGCAGACAAAATGTAGAAGTTCTGCGAAGCAGTCACCCAGTCTATGCTTCGCTTCACAATGTAGAGGAGACTACATTGTGAACAGCCAATACAATAGACTAGATTGTGTGAAGTGCAGGTAAAGCTGTTCTGAGGAAGGGTTACATGACCTGAAAGGTCAACTCTGATTTCTTTCCACAAATGCTGCCAGACCTGCTGAGCTTTTCCAGTAATTTCTATTGTTCTTGTACGGCATTTGCAGTTCTTTCCATTTTTATTTTGTGTCACCACATAAACACAGTGGCTATAATAGCAAGTCAGCAGCATTTACCAAAGCCTGTCCATCATTTGCAAGAGTCAAGTGTCTTGAATCACAAAGTGTATCCAAGGTGTACTTTGGATTGGTTAAATGTACGTAGGAGAATGATCAACAACAGCAATTTACTTAAATATGAATAGTTATTAAATAATAATAAAAAAAAGAAAGGGAAAAAACATAAACCTCATGCCCTTCTGCCCATTGGGACCCCTTAATCAATGGCTGGTCTGGAGGCTTAGGTTCGTTATTGCCACCATTTGCAATCCTGATCTGAGGCGAAGTCCAACCACAGGATGATTAGACAAGGTTTTTTCCCTGGGTTGGGAGAATCCAGAACCAGACAGCATAGATTTAGGGTGAGAGGGGAAAAATTTGAAAGAGACCTAAGCAGCAACTTTTTCATGCAAAGGGTGATGCGTGTATGGAATGAACTGCCAGAGGAAATGAGGGAGGGAGGTATAATTACAATAATTAAAAGGCATCTGGATAGGTATATGAATAGGAAGGGTTTATATGGATATGGGCCAAGTGCTGGCAAATGGGCCTAGATTTGGTTAGGATAACTGGTCGGCATGGATGAATTGGACTGAAGGGTCTGTTTCTGTGCTGTACATCTCTATGACTCTGTGACTCTATAACTCTCTTGTCTCCAAAGGAACAAGAGAATCACTCGAGTCATATCTTAGGATATTTAAACAAACATTTAAAAGGCATCTAGATGGTTACATGAATAGGAAAGGTTTACAGTGACATAGCCCAAATGCTGGACTAGATTTATTTAGGATATCTGGTTGGCGTGGATAGATTGGACTGAAGGGTCTGTTTCCATGCTGTACATCTCTATGACTCTATGACTTGGAATGAAACTCTCTCTGTCTTATACAGTGTAACAAACAGCAAGTACAGAAAAGTAAGTACAGAAAACAAACTGTGCCGTCTTCAGCATGTATAGGAAGGTTCACAGGACTCATTCCAGGTAATTATCAATTTTAGCCCAACCTGTAAAATCCACCTCAATGATATTTGACAATGCATGTTACAATTGTAAATGCAGATGCAAATCCAGAGACACAGGTAATGTTCTGGGAGCACGGGTTCAAATCCCGCCACAGCTGATGGTGTAATTTGAATTCAGTAAAATCTGGAAGTAAGAGTCTAATGATGATGATTGCTGGAAAAACCCTAATGTCCTTCTGATAATGAATTTGCCATCCTTACCCAGTCAGGCCTATATGGGACTCCAGACCCCTAGCATTGTGGTTGACTCATAACTGCCCTCTGGGCAGTTAGGGATAGGCAATAAATGCTGGCTTGGCCAGTGACACCCTCATCCCGTGAATGAATTTAAAAAAAGCAATTACTCCAAAAGAATATATGAGTATTTATTCATCAATGCAAATAATATAACCATAGGATATATCATCAAATTAATGATCGCAGTGGCCTCTGGGGACCAACCCAAAAAAAATACCACCAGTGATGTACGGTCAAGGTTGTGATGGAATCAGCAAGTCATGTTAACTGGTTACCCTCACATGACATGGTGACTTCCATTCAATGCATATTTCATCCCCTTGTCGCTAATTCCTGATTAATTTGGGCATTTTTACTGAGACGTTGTTCCGACTGAGTCAGGTTGACAAGTGTTGGAAAGTTCTGCACCCCAAAAGCGGTGCAGTAGTACTGTACATCCTACCATTTTCCTAATTGATATAATCTGTCTACTTGAGGATCATAGTGTATATATCCTTATCATAATGATTAATTGAAGGATCCTTTCAGATACTATCTAAATAAATGGTGCGGGGACTGGTTGTATAGGCCTGATTTTGTCCTGTCTCGTGAATAAATGTGTTATTTGGAACTAACTGCCATGTGCATGTTCCTGCAGAATGTTCAAGGGAGCACGTTTTGAATATTGAAGTGTGGAACAGACATACCATACCAAATGGCCACTTCTGACAATCAGTCCCACTGTGAGCCCTATTTGCCTCATCAATCCACTTTCCTCTCATCTGTGGCAGTCACAGATGCTGGCCAAACAAATGAGGGAGGGTAATAAAGTTACACCAATTCTGTATTAATAATGCTCATAGTAGAATTACACCCGTTTATGCTACAGGTGGTATATTGCAAATTGGGTTTGACCAGTAACTGTTGTCCGGAACATTTGAACAAATTCACCCAACTATCACTGTATCCTGACAGAACTATTCATTCCAATTCTGCTCTTAACAATTGATGAGTAATTTCAAGGAACATACAAACTGTATAATTATTGAAACTGTTCTGTTGTCAGGATGCATAAAATTTATCCCATCCTGTTCTGTTCAGTTGTTTCCATGGCAATACATCAGATAACCAACTGGATAGCATACTTCGTCTATCCCAAGCATTTCATAGCCTAATGACATTCCCAGTCAAAACGTGTGGTGCTGGAAATACCTGTTCCTAGTTCTCCTAATATCATACCAAGCCCTCATTTTAGCTTGGTAATTAAAGGTTTGACATTACATCCTTGGGGTTTCAATTTATATTGTACCCATATTGTAAGATTAAGCATCTTGGAAGATACAACAACTTTGTTGCATATTGAATGGAGGCATTGAACATGGGCCATCCCTAATTGTTGTTGACTCATTTTCTGGACTGCCCATATGGCCACCATCCATGTCTTATTCACTATTTCAGATGCGTTAGTACAACCATTCCATTAACCCATAAGTAACATGGTTTTACTGTCTCATTTACCTTTTGTAACGTATTTGTATCGTTCTTTACCCAGTGCAATAACCTGGTACTATTAATTAACTATATAGCTATATAGGCAAAAGTGAGGACTGCAGATGCTGGAGATTAGAGTCAAGGTTAGAGTGGTGCTGGAAAAGCACAGCAGGTCAGGCAGCATCCGCGGAGCAGGAAAATCGATGTTTCGAGCAGGAGCTCTTCATCAGGAAACTAATGAATATAGTATAGTATATCTTACAAGCCATTTCCGCATGCAGTTTGCAGTTGTACGTATCTTTTAGGTTCAGTAAACATATCCTATTCCTATGCTACCCATAATCCACACACTGAACATGTAGCAATATAGTACCCAATGACACATCAATTTCCTGGTTGACAAGTAAAGTTGCCCTGCTTTGGTCAGTCTCTTGTGCTGTCGACACCATATCCGCACACCAGCCATGTAAATCCATTGCCTATGTCAATTGAACAGTCATCCACAGAAATATCCATCCATAATAAAGTTGCATGGCTCTGTGAAGAAATCATATCTTATCCAAGTACAATCTTTGACAACTCACTTTCTTTTTGTTATCTTCTCTCTGTGGTAATTCCTGTGGTAAAAACATGGTAATTCCTGCCCATTAGTAATTCCCAATACGTATCACCTTGTCCATGTGTAAGTATCTCACCAGACTTAGGTGGGTGTTATGGATGGTGCACTCACACATTTCCTGCTGTACAAAGGTCATTAGACACTATAAGTTTATTAGGAGGATGTAACTGGCCACCTCCTTCAAACATTCTACTCATAGATGTCCCTCTTTTTAGAGGCCAATTATTTAAATTATACAATGCCTGTGGCAGCACTTGAGCCACCCCTGTAACGTATGATTAGGGGTCAATAATTTAATTTGTGTTTTATTAACCCATTCATTCATTCAATGAGGCCAACTGCTTGAGGGTAATAAGGAATGTGGAACATCCAATGTATCCCATTGTCTGCAGCCCATTGCTGCACCTCTTGACCTGGAAAGTGAGAGCCATAATTGCATTTCTGATGGTTCCTCATAGGAGGATATCAACTGTTGTTGTTCTAGGCCCTTAACAGTGTTACTCTGATGTGCTTTGCTTATCGGGAAAACTAACATTAGCCCAGAGTAAGTAGCCACCACGGTTAACAGATATTGATATCGTTGTTGCAACGGTAATGGACCAACAACATAGTTAATCTGCCAAATTTGAATAGGCTGGTCTTCACATTTGATTTGTGCCATTGCCATTTTCAGCAGTGATACATATTTTACCTTTTGACATATTTCACACCTGCCAATGACGTCTTTCACCAGATCAGTAGGTAAGTGCGAACCTCAATCTCTTGTCCTTTGCACAGTGTCGTGACATTTTAAAGGTCCTAATTTTTCATGAGCCCATTTTCCAGTATGATATTCTTCAGATACATTTTCAACCATTCTGGATTTTACCATTCCGTCTACTGTATTGTTCTGATCAGCAGATGCCGAACCATCCTTCATATGGGCAGCAACATGGTACACAGTAATTTTCATGTGCTGTGCCTTTGCCCATACTTGTTTCTAAAGTTCTGATCCCCACAGGGTCTTCCCAGCAATCTTCTTGTCATGTGTCTGCAAGGTTGGCATCCATACAGCCATTCCATTGGCCATCACCCACAAGTCAGTTTAAATGTCGAGGCACTGCCTCTCTTCTTCTATGATGTGGAGGTACCAGTGTTGTACTAGGGTGGACCAAGTTAAAAATCATGCAATATCAGGTTATAGTCCAACAGGTTATTTGGAAGTGCTAGCTGTTGGAGTGCTGCTGTAGAGCATGATCATTGGACACAGAATTTATTGCAAATGATACTTTCAAATAAACCTGTTAGACTATAGCCTGGTGTTGTGTGAATTTTAACTCTCTTCTTCTAGTGCAATGACCACAGCTGCTTTAATCTGGCATACTGGCTCGACACCCATCTCCTTCACGATGGATAAAAGTCTGTGTGGAGAATTTTGACATAACCGCTCTTTCAGGTGGCTGATCCATCAGTGAACCAATCAAATTCAGGAGATACAGGTATGACCATTCTGGAACTCTGAGTTGGTTCACCTGGTGGGTATTTAGCTATTTGTTCATGGAGCTTGGCAACCCCTTCCTTTGCCATCTTGACTCGATCAGTTATGTGCCATTTACATTTTACAATGGAGCTTTATTGGGCTCTACCAACCTTGTGAGTTGCAACATCAGATAGTACCCAAATCAGAATTGATAATTCACTTCTGAGAAGAACTTTATCCTCACCCGTCTGCCCTTCAGTTTCTATTCGGGCTCAGTAGCAGGCCAAAAGTTGCTTTTCAAATGGTGTGTAAAGTGTAGCTGCAACAATCAGTTTTCTGGACCAGAAGCACAAGGTTCTGCCATAAACTCCATGTGGTTACATCTTGTACTACTGACACTTGTAATTCAAAGGGTAAGCCAGGTATCTGAGGAGCCAGGGGAAGTGCTAGTGCTATGGCCTCATCAGCGGCCATAATTGCTTTGTGCTGCTTGTTGCCTCATTCTTTGGAGTAATAGCATACAGAGGTCTTAATGGTGTAGTCAATTGAGGTATATGTCTGTACCAATATCCAGGCAGACCGATAAAATTTCTGTGTCTCTGTCTTGTGAGTTGTGAGCCATTTCTTGTATTGTATTCTTTGTTTTCTCAGGGATGACTTGATTCCCTTTTGTTCACTGAATACCTAAAAACAGCAATCCTGGTTCAAGAAGAAGTCCAATGACTGGAAACAACTCGCTCTGTCTTATACAGTGTAACAAACAGCAAGTACAGAACAGCACGTACAGAAAACAAGCTGATTGAGCCATCGTCAGTACGTACAGGAATGTACACAGGACTCATTCAAGGTCATGCTGTCAAATATCATCATCAGCTTTAGCCCATCCTGTACAACAAGTCAGGAGTATGATGGAATAATCCCTACATGCCTGGATGGGTGTAGTTCCAATAATATTCAAGAAGCTTGACACCATCCAGGACAAAGCAACCAACTTCATTGGCACCACATCCACCAACATCCATTCCCTCCAATACCAACACTCAATAGCGGCAGCATGACCAATGACACACAATGCACTGCAGAAATTCATCAAAGATTCTTAGATAGCTATTTCTAAGCCCATGAACAGTTCCATCCAGATGGACAATGGCAGAAGATACATGGAAAAACCAACACATGGAAGTTCCTCTTTAAGCCACACACCATTCCTGACTTGGAAATATATTACCATTCCTTCACTATTTCTGGATCAAAATCCTAGAATTGCCTCTCCAAGAGCATTGTGAGTCTACCTACAACATGCAAACTGCAGTGATTCAAGACGACAACTGATCATCACTTTCTCAAGTGTATCAAGTGTCAGACAATAAAAATGTTGGATAGCCAGCGAAACCCAAGTCTCAGTAATGAACTTTTAAAAATGTAAGTAGAAATAGGGTATTGCTTAGAAAATAAAATTATGCTTACTATTCTGAATCTGAAAAATTCTCCTCACTTATAAGAACAAAATTAAAAGTGTTGAAAATAACACAAGGATCACAATGCACGATTAACCTGAGCTCATGGCTTCAGATGCAGGCAGCATGTCAGTTTACAGAATGTAACATACTATCAGCATTAACTGCACCATTGAGTGGTGTAATGTCTCAGTAAATGGCTCTATTTACCGTCAGTGAATTTAAGTATTACATTTAGTTGCAGTTAATACTTTGAGTTTTTTCAAATTGGTGTCCATTTTTGCTTGTCCTTAGTGTTCTATAAGGTAATGGTTTTGAAAAGATCATTGTTGGAGGATGTACTAAGTGTCATCCAAACTGATGTTGTCATAAAATCATATAAAATGGAAGCAAACCTTTTGGCCCAAATTGTCTCTGCCAACCAGGTTTCCTGAACTGAACTAGTCCCATTTGCTTATGTTTGGCCCAAATCCCTCTAAATCCTTCCTGTCCAAACATCTTTTAAATGTTGGTAATTGTATTCACCTCTCCCAGCCTGTTTGTGAAAAAAGTTGCCACTCAGGTCCCTTTTAAATCTTTCTCCTCTCACCAAAACCTATGCCCTCTAGTTTTGAACTCCCCTACACTGAGGAAAAGACCTTGACTATTCACTTTATCTATTCCCCCTATAATTTTGTAAACCTCTTAGCCTCCCATGCTCCAGGGAAAAAAAGTCACAGCTTATCCATCCTCTCCTTATAACTCAAAACCAACAGTCTTGGTAACCTCCAAGTCAATCTTTTTTGCACCCTTTCCAGTTCAATAATATCCTTCCTTTCACAGAGTGACCAGAATTATACACTACTCCAAATGTGTTTTGTACAGCTGTAACATGATGTCCTAACTCCTGTACTCAGTGCTCTGACTGATGAAGGTGAGCATCTTCTTCACTACCTTCCCTCCCTGTGAAACCACTTTAAAGGAAAAATCTACCTGCATCCCTAGGTCTCACTGTTCAACAGCAAAACCCAGGGCCTTACCATTAACTGTGTGTCTAGATTGTGTCCTGCCCTGGTTTGTCTTACCAAACTGCAACATTTAGTTTTTCTCTAAATTAAACTCCACCTGCCAGTCTTCAGCCCACAGGCCTAGTTGACCAAGATCCTGTGTATTCTTCAGTAACCTTTGCTACTGTCCACTATACCATCAATTTTGGTGTCATCCACAAACTTACTAACCATGCGTTTCATCCAAATCATTTATGTAAATGACAGTGAACCCACATCAATCTATGTGACACACCGCTAGTCACAGGCCTCCAGTCTAAACAACAACCCTCTATCACTATCTGCTGTCTTCTACCATCAAGCCAATTTTGTACTCAACTAGTTAGCTCTCCCTGAATCCTATATGATCTAACCTTACTAACCAGTCAACCATTCAGAACGTTATTGATAGCTTAGCTAAAGTCTGTAGACAATATAGACAATGTCCATTGCTCTGCTATTAGTTATCTTATTGGTCACCTCTGCAAAAAAGCTAATTCAAATTTGAGATATATGATTTCTTACACACCAAAACCATGCTGGCTATCCTAATCAGGCCTTGCCTTTCCAAATGCATGTAGATCCTGTCTCTCAGAATCTCCTTCAAGTACTTAGCCACTACTGATGTCAGGCTGCCCAGGCTTCTCCGGCTTCTCCTTGCTGCCCTTCTTAAATAATGGCACAACATTAACCATCCTCCAGTCTTCTGGCACCTCAGTTGTGGCTGTTGATCATACAATTTCTGCAATTTCTTCCCTAGCATCCCACGGCCTGAGACACACTTGATCGGATCCTTGGGATTTATCTCCCTTTATGTGTTTTAAGACCTCCAGAACCATACTGGCTTGGGTGGGTATGGGGAAGAACCTCTTAATATTCCATGGAATGTTGATCAATATCCATAGGGGCCCTCATAGCCTTCAGAGCAATTTCTGGCATAGTAAGGTACCTTGTAGCTACTTGCTATCACACAAGAAACAACATTTTGTTAAATAAAAGTATCTTCTTGTTAGGATTCACGACTGTCTTTTCCTTTACCACCTTACAAAGTAAATTTATTTTTATTTTCTTATCATTTGAAGAAACTTAGAGTGATGTTCTTTTCACTATAGTCAGACATTAACCATCCTGGAAACTGAATCAATCAGATTTTGTATTTGTGGCAATTTGTGGAAGAAGTGGAATATTGGAATTCAATTTGAATAAATGTGAGATTCTGCACTTTGGCAACACAAAAAAAAAGGCAAGGGATACACAAAGAAGGTAAACCCTGGGAAGCACAGAGAATCAGGGACATCTTGGTATGCATGTATACCAGTCTCTTGAAGCATCAGGACAGTTGGATAAAGTGGTTAAGAAGGCATATTGTATACTTGCCTTTATTATTTGAGGCAGAGAGTTTAAGAGCAGGGAGGTTATTCTGGAACTGTTTAAACATTGGTTAGGCCACAGCTGGAGTATTATTGTGTACTTCTGAAATCCACACCATAGGAGGAACGTGATAGCACTGGAAAGAGGGCACAGGAGATTTATCAGGATGTTGCCTGGGCTGGAAACTTTCACTTATGAAAAGAGATTGGACACACTGGGGTTGCTTTCTTTAGAGCAAAGAAGATTAAGAGGGGACATGAGATCGTGACAATATACAAATATGATTATTGTAGACTCTCAATATATCTACTTCATTGTAAAGTAAAACTCTAGAGACTCTCTAGGCTCTAGAGAATCTCCTAACAGATCTGAGAGAACACAAGATCTGCAATCTTTGCAATTGTTATTCCTGATCCATGAATAAATATGTTTACTATGAATTAGGTATTGTATGTTTTCCTGGCCAATGCCATTGAAGGAGATTAGCATTACCTCATTAACAAGTAACTCTGGTTTCTTCTGAAACTCAAAAGGCCACTGAGTGTGTCTCTGCAAGCTCCCACATAAATAGCTCCACATGTACAACAGTGTTTAGGGTCTCAGAGTTGTCTGTTTATTTCACACATGAACATGCAAGGTATCTCTACATGATTTGAGATTGATGTTGGATAGCATTGAGGTAAACTGTGATGGTGTGATTTTATGACACAGATTAAATCTGGAATGCCTCATTAATTACAATGTTACAAGTGGAATTCACATACTCCTCCCATCAAATGACACACTTGAACTGCTGTTCATAATGGCAGTTGCATTCAACAGCTCCAGGGCTGTACATTTGGCATGAAAACTGGCTTAACAAGATTTAGGGAATTCAGTCTGTGTGTAGAGAAACACTGAATGCTTCTGGCTGGGTGTGCTATGCTTCTGTGAAGTTTATTTGTTTAGAAACAAGACACTAAAGTTAGTGTTGGCTTCTTATAAGGATACTATCACTGAGCTATACAGCAAGTCATTTAAGATGTTAGAACTCCTTTCTGTACATCAACTGTATCAGAAGAGCAGATTATGAGAGACAGAAAAGTGTTGAATGAGCAAGATGATAGTTATTCTACTTTAAAGATAATAGGCTGAATCTTCCTGATGGTGTTGGGAACCAGACTTCAAGACGTAGCGGTGCACGAGATTATTGTACAACATCCAGCAGAATTTTATAGAATTTTAACCATTTGATGTCTAGCTACACAATTAGGGTCATTGGGAGAATTTAGGAGACAGGAACTCGGCGTGGAGTGCCCTTGATCAGCAATGTTGCAGCTGGACCAACACAGAATGAGCAAGCGCTCAGTCCATCAGCTGGAAGGTGTGGTATAGGTGTTGAGAGCTAGAACAGACAGATGTGTTACATCCAGAGAGTTGCAGGAGAAGGAATGCCAGCCATAACAAATAGGCATGCTTGAGTTTGCTCAAGAGGTCAGCAGCCATAGTGAGTCTGGGTCCATCTGAGATGCACTTCACAATTTTCTGTGGCTTCATAAGTTGTGTATGACATAATGCACAGCTGACAGGGACAAAGTAAATGCATACTGAGCCAACTTCTAGCCAGAGGCACTTGAAAAGCACTTCATCACCCAGAAAACTTGCATTACAGCCACACACAAGCAAAGTGCTCACAGCACTTTAGCTTTTTAAGGATGTTAACATTGCCAGGAGAGATATATGTGACTCAGGAGGTTCAGATTACAAGCATCACTTGACTTAGAAACCTGCATCTACACCCTGCAGGAATAATAATCACACAACGCTTAGGAGTGGAGTTGATTGAAATGGTGTGGTCTACTTGGCACCTTCTATGCTGATTCAAGAGGGGGCCTTGAGATTGGCAGGCTGGCCACAGGGCAAGTCGTCACTGAGGACAGAGTATTAGCAGAGAAGCAGGTTTATGCTTCACTTACTGCCTTGCCCTCAAAGGCTCACACTAATGCAACAAACTTGTCGTGGCATGCTGGCTCAGTGGTTAGTGCTGTTGCCTCACAGCATGAGGGACTTGGGTCGATTCCAACCTTGGGCGATTGTTTGTGTGGCATTTGCATATTCTCCCCACGTCTGTGCGGGTTCCTCTGGGTGATCTGGTTTCCTCCCACAATCCAAAGGTGTGCAGGTTAGGTGAATTGCCCATATTAAATTGCCCATAGTGTTCAGGGATGTGTCGGTTAAGTGCATTGGTTCTCCATCAGTGAGATGTTGCTGTGAATCAGAAGGAGAATCGATTTAAGGATGGCAGACTTGGAAATGAAGACACAAATGGATAGATGACAACATAGTAATAATATTACTGGATTAATAACTCAGAGACCCAGACTAATATTCTGAGAGCATAGGTTCAATTCCCACCAGGAAAGCCAGTAAAATTTGAATTCAATTAATAAATCTGGAATTGAAAGGCATCAGTAATGATGATGATCATTGACTGTCATCTGATTCAGTTTAGGGGAAAAAAAAGTGTCATCTTTATCTGGTTTGGCCTATATGTAACTCCAGGCCACGGCAACATAATTGATTCAACTTTTTTTTCATTTACTCATGGGACATGGGCATCAGTGCCTGGTCAGTTTATTGTCCATCTCTAGTTGTTCTTAAGAGTTTAATGGTAAGCTATCTTCCTGAACTGCTACAGTCTATATGTTGTAGTTAGACATACAATGCCTTCAGGGAAGGAATTCCAGGATTTTAACCGAGCAAGTGAAGGAAGGCAATATATTTCTAAGTCAGGATAGTGAGGGGCTTGGAAGGCAACTTGCAGGTGGTGGTATTCCAATGTAACTGCTGCCCTTGTCTTTTTGGGTTTGGAAGGTGCTGTCTAAGGATATTTGATGAATTTCTGTAGTGTGTTTTGTAGATAGTATACACTACTGTTACTGAGCATCAGCAATGGAGAAAGTGAATGTTTGTGGATGTGATGCCAATCAAGCAGGTTGCTTTGTCCTGATGGTGTCAAGCTTCTTCAGTGTTGTTGGGGATGCACCCATTCAAGTAAGTGAGGAGTATTCCATAACACTCCTGATTTGTGCCTTGTAGATGGCCAATAGGCCTTGGGGAATCAGCGGGTTCCGGAGGTGTACAGGGACAGGATGTCCATGGTGAAGATGAGGCGTTGGGGACCGGGGAAGCGGAAATCCTGGAGGAGGTGGAGGGCGTGGGTGGTGTCACGAACGTAGGTGGGGAGTTCTTGGACTAATGGGGACAGGACCGTGTCGAGGTATGCCGAGATGAGTTCGGTTGGGCAGGAGCAGGCTGAGACGATGGGTCGTCCGGGGCAGTCAGGTTTGTGGATTTTGGGCAGGAGGTAGAAACGGGCGGTGCGGGGTTGTGGGACTATGAGGTTGGAGGCGGTGGATGGGAGGTCCCCTGAGGTGATGAGGTTATGGATGGTCTGGGAGGAAGGGCCTGTGCCCGAAACGTCGAATCTCCTGTTCCCTGGATGCTGCCTGACCTGCTGTGCTGTTCCAGCAATAAAGTTTCAACTTGGGGAATCAGGAAGTGTGTTACCAGCCACAATATTCCTAGCCTGTGACCTGCTCTTGGAGCCATTGTTTTTATGTGGTTAGTCCAGTTGAGTTTCTGGTCAATGGTAACCCCCAGGATGTAGAGATTCAGTGATAATAACACCATTGAATGTCAGGGGGTGATGGTTAAATTGTCTCTTAGTTGAGATTGCCCTCTGAACTGGTCTGAAATGCAAGCTGCTCCATTCAAGGTAAATGAGGGTCGTCAAATATATTGGTCTTTCCAGTGACGCCCATATCCCATTAAAGAATAAAAATGTCTCAGAATTCATTTCACTCATCACCACCAGACCTTTTTTTAGTAAGTTACACAAATCCTGTCTCATCTCTGATTGGTCAGATAGTGTACGGGAATAAATTGCACCACATGAGGAAATGGAAAGCAGTTGCACAAAGGTGGCTTTGATAATTTTGGGAAGAATTTTAAAGGGGTCTGTACAAGATGCAGTCTGCATAGTGGCAAAAATTCAAATTCTAGGCACTCTGACTCACGTCTAGATCTTTTCTAGCCTATTGTAGGAGAGGTAGGTTAAAAAAGAGGAAAGTCAATTATGCAGCTGCTATTTTTATTTCAGGTGGAGAGATGTCCGAAGCGACTGAGTGGGCTGTACAGAGAACATGCAGTGTTAGTAGTGTTGGGGTTAGATGGGGTGACAGCAAATGGAGAAGATGACAGGGCCAATGGGAGATGGCATCAGTACCAAAAACAAAACAAAAGTGATTCACCAACAGATAGCTTGATGTTCAGTCATCAAATGCTCAGGATGTAGATACGCTGTGATTCATTTTAAAATAGTGTCTGTGGAGATTCCATATTCAGCAGATTATATCTAAAACACACAGAGTTCTTGGATTTCTGAGGAGGAATCTTTGGTATTGCAACAAAAATATCAGAGTACGAGCTTACCAAATATTTTTTGTTCAATCCAGGAATATGTAATTTATGTGTGGAATCCTTTTTATGCAAGATGCAAAGTGCGGCTGATTCTGCATCAATCAGTGCAAGAAATGTCACATCCTCAATCATAGATTTGAAATGGGAATAATTGCAGCAAAGCAGTGAGAAAAATAGACTGACTGTGTTCCACAAATTATGGAATTGACTGTTGGAAACTGATAGAAACAAGTATCCGGTGCCCTCCAGCAATGACAAAGATCATTGGTTTCCTAAAATAGTGAATCAATAACCTTTTTACCAAAGGATAATCCCAGAATAGAACACATTTCCAAAAGGAATAATCACAGCCCTGTCATTCAACATCTTCAAAACCAATGGCTTGATTATTTCATTATTAGGAGTTCCGTCTCAGTTATTCATGCTTCGTTTAACTAGCACTACCCATATAAATGCTGGCAGAACATAGATATGAGTCTGTGATGCTGACAAAAGTAAAGCAGAAGAAAAGATTGCAGTGGTTTGATAAGGGTCCCCCAGGACAGTTAGGGAGGAGCAGTATTCTGTCTGAACTAGCGATGCCCATGAATAGAACAAAAACAAAAAGCAGAAGGGTAGCACAAACCAGGTAATAGGAGGAGTACTCATGAGTATATTTACCCTTAGGATTTGTTCAACTGGTCTGCCATCTCTTTGTTGTCCATTCTGAATTCACCTGATTCTATCTTCTATATTGGTCTTAACCAGTCTTTCTCTCTTCACATATTTATAGAAGCTTTTGCAGTCAATTTTTATGTTTTCCACAAAGTTACTTTCATATTCTATTTTCCCTTTCTAAATTAAGTCCTTTATTCTCCTCTGCTGAAATTTAAATTTCTCCCAGTCCTGAGGTGTGCTGCTTTTTCTGGCCAATTTATATGCCTCCTCTTTGGCTGTAACACTATCCCTGATTTCCTTTGTTAGCCATGGTTAAGCCACTTTCCCTGTTTTACTCTAAAGCCAGATAGGAATATACAATCAGTGTAGTTCATCCATATATTCTTTCAATGTCTGCCATTGCCTACCCACTGTCAACCCCTTAAATATCCATGGTCAGCCTATTCTAGCCATTGCATGCTTCATATCAGCAAAGGTACTTTTCCTTAAATTCAGGACCTTAGTTTTAGATTTAATTGTGTCACTTTCTATCTTACAGTCATGGAGAGGGATAGGAGCAGACTGTATGGGGAAGTATCCAATTGGTCATTAAAATGCTATGAGGCAGGAACTATAGGGCACAAATTGGGAACAGATATTCTCAGGGAAATGTAAGACAGAAATGTGGAGGTTGTTTAGAGAGCACTTACTACAAATGCTGGATAAGTTTGCCCTCTGAGGCAAGGAAGAGATGGTAAGGTGAAGAGACCTTGGATGACAAGAGATGTAGAACATCTAGTCAAGAGGAAGAAGCAAGCTTAAGATTGAGGAAGCAAGGATCAGACAGGGCTCTACAGAGTTACAAGGAAGCCAGGATGAAACTGAAGTATAGATTAGAGCTAGAAGGGGACATGAAAAAGCCTTGGCGGGTAAGATTAAGGAAAACCCCAAGGAGCTCTACGCTTACATGAGGAACAAGAGAATGAGGGTAGAGCTAGTCAGGGATAATGGAAGGAGCTTGTGCCTGGAGTCGGAGGAAGTAGGGGAGGTCCTTAATGAATACTTTGCTTCAGTATTCACTAGTGAGACTGACCTTGTTATTTATGAGGACAGCATGAAACAGGCTGATATGCTCAACAGGTTAACGTTAAGAAGGAGGATGTGCTGGAAATTTTGAGTGTGTACTCCGAGGTTTCTTTGTTCAGCAACACTCCCCAGGACCTTACCATTAAGTGTATAAGTCCTGCCTTAACTTGCCTTTCGAAAATGCAGCACCTCGTATTAATCTAAATTAAACTCCATCTGTCACTCCTTGGTTGACCGGCCCATCTGATCAAGGTCTCGTTGTACTCTGAAGTTCTTCTTCACTGTCCACAATTTTGGTGCAATCTGCAAACTTACTAATTCTTTCATCCTGTATTTACATTAAAATCATTTATATAAATGACAAAATGCTGTGAACCCAGCACCAATCCTTGTGGCACATCACTGGTCACAGGCTTCCAGTCTGAAAAGCAAACTCCACCACCACCTTCTCTCTTCCTTCAGATGACTGAGACTAAACTGATGGTAACCACCTTGTCTGTTGTTGTGGCCTCCACAGCCATTTCCAGAGAAAGAAGACATCCAAATTCTATACCATCCTGTCTACTGATACCAATTTCTCCTTATCTGCCATGTCCAGAGCAAATGATAAAAACATGGCAGGGCAGCTCCAAATTGACGATTCTTGTCTGAGTGTACTTTTAGCAAATATCCAGTCAGACCTAAATTGTTCAAGGAACAGTCATAATATGGTGGAGATGGAATTAGACATGAGGGACACCATGTGGCCATTAATGAGGCAACTTTAGTAAGATAAATGACAGAAAACTCATGAGACTTCATGATGAGGAACCCTCCAAAAAAACTCAAAGGAACTTGTGCTTAGTAAAATAAACATAGCCCAATTAATTTGTTATCAAATAAATTAGTGGTAAGTTTCAAATCACTTTTTCTCCCTTCCTAATTTAAAATCTGTAATAACACTTCAATGAATAATTTTAAAATGTTTACATGCTAGTTGGGCAAAAACGTCGAAGAGTTTGCTATAAAAATATCAGTGAGCTGATCATGCTGACTACCAAATAAGCACATCATGAACAACAACATCTAGTGATCACATAAGTGCAGTTTAATCTGGAGGTCAAGAAGTTACTGTCCAAATTGCCCTCCTCCCTCAGAAGCGATGTTGCATGTTTGTCTCACCAAGACACTGAGCAGTGAATTACGTGGAAAGACATGGAAGAGCTGCACTTACATGATACTCTTTGAATTCAATATTCCAATGCAAGTATATTATTAATAACATAACAACTCTGATTAATTGTTAACTTTCCATTCTGGCATGGAAAACTAACTTTTAAAACTAGGGAGTTCCATCTGCTGAGAATTTAATTATTTTTATTACATTGTTCATAGAGTCACAGAGATGTATAGCATGGAAACAGACCCTTCAGTCCAACCCCTCCATGCCGACCAGATATCCCAACCCAATCTAGTCCCCCCTGCTAGCACCCGGCCCATATCCCTCCAAACCCTTCCTATTCATATACCCATCCAAACGCCTCTTAAATGTTGCAATTGTACCAGCCTCCACCACTTCCTCTGACGGTTCATTTCATCCCGTAACACCCTCTGTGTGAAAAAAGTTGCCCCTTAGGTCTCTTTTATATCTTTCCTCTCTCACCCTAAACCTATGCCCTCCAGTTTTGGACTCCCCGACCCCAGGGAAAAGATTTTGCCTATTTAACCTATCCATGCACCTCATAATTTTGTAAACCTCTATCAGGTCACCCCTCAGCCTCCGATGCTCCAGGGAAAACTGCACCAGTCTGTTCAGCCTCTCACTATAGCTCAAATCCCCCAACCCTGGCAACATCATTTCTGAACCCTTTCAAGTTTCACAACATCTTTCCGATAGGAAGGAGACCAGAATTGAACGCAGTATTCCAATAGTGGCCTAACCAATGTCCTGTACAGCCGCAATATGACCTCCCAATTCCTGTACTCAATAGTCTGACCAATAAAAGAAAGCATACCAAACACCTTCTTCACTATCCTATCTACCTGCGACTCCACTTTCAAGGAGATATGAACCTGCACTCCAAGGTCTCTTTGTTCAGCAACACTCCCCAAAACCTTACCACTAAGTGTATAAGTCCTGCTAAGATTTGCTTTCCCAAAATGCAGCACCTCACATTTATCTGAATTAGACTCCATCTGCCACTTCTCAGCTCATTGGCCCATCTGGTCCAGATCCTGTTGTAATCTGAGGTAACCCTCTTCGCTATCCACTACGCCTCTAATTTTGGTGTCATCTGCAAACTTACTAACTGTACCTCTAATGCTCGCATCCAAATCATTTATGTAAATGACAAAAAGTAGAGAACCCAGCACCGATCCTTGTGTCACTCCACTGGTCACAGGCCTCCAGTCTGAAAAACAACCCTCCACCATCACCCTCTGTCTTTGAGCCAGTTCTGTATCCAAATGGCTAGTTCTCCCTGTATTCCATGAGATCTAACCTTGCTAATCAGTCTCCCATGGGGAACCTTGGTGAATGCCTTACTGAAGTCCACATAGATCACATCTACCGCTCTGCCCTCATCAATCTTCTTTGGCACCACGTTTGCCAACCTCCAGTCTTCTGGTACCTCACCTGTGACTATCAATGATACAAATATCTCAGCAAAAGGCCCAGCAATCAGTTATCTAGCTTCCCACAGAGTTCTTGGGTCACCTGATCAGGCCCTGGGGATTTATCCACCTTTACCCATTACAAGACATCCAGTACTTCGTCCTCTGTAATCTGGACAATTTTCAAAATGTCACCATATATTTCCCTACAGTCTATATCTTCTATATTCTTTTCCACAGTAAATACTGATGCAAAATACTCATTTAGTATCTCCCCATTTTCTGTGACTCCACACAAATGCCGCCTTGCTGATCTTTGAGGGGCCCTATTCTGTCCCTAGTTACCCTTTTGTCCTTAATGTATTTGTAAAGTCTTGGCCATGCTAAATTGCCCATAGTGTTAGGTGCATTAGGGAAATGGGTCTGGGTGGGTTACTCTTTGGAGGGTCGGTGCAGACTGGTTGGGCCGAAGGGCCTGTTTCCACACTGTAAGGAATCTAATCTAATCTAAAAACCCTTTGGATTCTCCTTAATTCTATTTGCTGAAACTATCTCATGTCCTCTTTTTGCCATCCTGATTTCCCTCTTAAGTGTACTCCTACTTCCTTTATACTCTCTTAAGGATGCATTCGATCTATCCTGTCTATACCTTACATAAGCTTCCTTCTTTTTCTTAACCAAACCCTGAATTTCTATAGTCATCCAGCATTCCCTATACCTACCAGCTTTTCCTTTCACCCTGACAGGAATATACTTTCTCGGGATTCTTGTTATCTCATTTCTGAAGGCTTCCCATTTTCCAGCCGTCCCTTTACCTGTGAACATCTGCCCCCAATCAGCTTTCAAAAGTTCTTGCCTAATACCGTCAAAATTGGCCTTTCTACAATTTAGAACTTCAACTTTTAGATCTGGTCTATCCTTTTCCATTACGATTTTAAAACAAATAGAATTATGGTCACTGGCCCCAAAGTGCTCCCCCACTGACACCTCAGTCACCTGCCCTGCCTTATTTCCCAAGTGTAAGTCAAGTTTTGCACCTTTTCTAGTAGGTACATCCACATATCGAATCAGAAAATTGTCTTGTACTCACTTCAACAAATTCCTCTCCATCTAAACCTTTAACACTATGGCAGTCTACGTTGGAAAGTTAAAATCCCCTACCATAGCTGCCCTATTATTCTGACAGATAGCTGAGATCTCCTTACAAGTTTGTTTCTCAATTTCCCTCTGACTAGGGGATCTATAATACAATCCCAATAAGGTGATCATCCCTTTCTTACTTAGATTAGATTAGATTAGATTAGATTAGATTAGATTAGATTAGTTACAGTGTGGATATCGGCCCTTCGGCCCAACAAATCCACACCGACCCACCGAAGTGCAACCCACCCAGACCCATTCCCCTACATTTACCCCATTCCCCTAACACTACGGGCAATTTAGCATGGCCAATTCACCTAACCTGCACATTTTTGGACTGTGGGAGGAAATCGGAGCACCCGGAGGAAACCCACGCAGACATGGGGAGAATGTGCAAATTGAAACCGGGTCTCTGGTGCTGTGAGGCAGCAGTGCTAACCACTGTGCCACCGTGCTGCCCACATTTCCACCCAAATAACTTCCCTGGATGTATTTCCAGGAATATCCTCCCTCAAAATGCCACTCCCCCTCCTCTCTTTCCTCCCTTTCTATCTTTCCTGTAGCATTTGTATCCTGGAACATTAAGCTGCCAGTCCTGCCCATCCCTGAGCCATGTTTCTTTAACTGCTATGATATCCAAGTCCCATGTTGCTAACCATGCCCTGAGTTCATCTGCCTTCCCTGTTAGGCCCCTTGCATTGAAATAAATGCAGTGTAGCTTTGTTCTATTACTTTTAAATAAAAACAACCGGATGGTGCTGAGACATTGCCCATTTGCATTCTGGGAGTGGAGTTTGCAGTCAGCACAGGTGTGAAGTGCTTTGTTCAAGACCATTAGCGGTGACAAGCAGGAGGAAGAGCATCCAACCAGAGGGTGCTAAAACATCAGTTTTTGATACTAACAACAAAAATCCAGGAGTCGAGTTTGAATATGGGTGTGAAGGGCATTGTGGTAGATTATCCTAGGTGACAAGCAACAGGAAGAACATCCAACCAGACGGTGTTGAGGCATTTCTCATTTGCATTCTGGGAGTGGATTTTGTAGTCAGTGCAGATATGAAGGGCACCATGGAAGGACCTGGTGTTAAGGCGTGATCAGCCCAAACCTTACATTACTGTAGTGAAAAATGACAAATGCTGGAGATCTCAGGGGATTAGGCAGCGTAAATGGAGACAGAGCAAGTTAATGTTTTGAGTTTAGATGTTTCTTCCTCAGAGTCATTTCTGTTATATTTCAATCCCTCCTTCCTCCTCTAACCAAACAAGCAGGAGAAGTAAGGTTCAGAGGTGAGGAGACAGAAAATTGTGAGAGGAAGGCCGACAGTGAGAGTTCCAGCAGGGAAAGGAGTGTGAGCCTAAACAGCTTCTGGAAACTGTTGGTATGTAGCAGGTAAATTTTTTAGCAATTGGTATCAGAGCAGAGAGCACCAGCAGTTTCAATTTAATATTAAAAATATTTGATATTGTAAGGATTAACTAAGGTAAAGCAGAGTAGGACATAGCAGGAGAGCTCCAAATCATAGTCTGCAGCTCTTGCTCGATGTGGGAAGCTGGGCACATTTTGAGTGCCCAGGACCTGTATGTGTGCAAGAAGTGTCTTCAGCTGCAGCTCCTGGAAGCCAATATACAGGCTACTGGACTAGATGGGATTGACGTTCACAAGGAAGAGGTGTTAGCAATTCTAGAAAGTGTGAATAAGCCCTCTGGGCCAGATGGGATTTACCCTAGACTTTTCTGGGAAGCCAGGGAGGAGATTGCAGAGCCTTTAGCTTTGATCTTTATGTTGTCATTGTCTACAAGAATAGTGCCAGAAGACTGGAGGTTAGCAAATGTTGTCACCTTGTTCAAGAAGGGAAGTAAAGACAGCCCTAGTAATTACAGACTAGTGAACCTTACTTCAGTTGTAGATAAAGAGTCAGAAAAGGTTGTAAGAGATAGGATTTATAAACATCTAGAGAGGAATAAGTTGATTCGGAATAGTCAGCACAGTTTTGTGAAAGGTAGGTAATGCATCACAAACCTTATTGAGTTCTTTGAGATGGTGACCAAACAGATGGATGAGAGTAAAGCAGTTGATGTGATGTATATGGATTTCAGTGAGGTGTTTGATAAGATTCTCCATGGTGGGCTATTGCACAAAATACAGGGCATGGGATTGAGGATAATTTAGTGTTTTGGATCAGACATTGGCTAGCTGAAAGAAGACAGAGGGTGATGGTTAATGGGAAATGTGGAGTTTGGTTACATGTGGTGTACCGCAAGGATCTGTTTTGGGCCACTGCTGTTTGTCATTTTTATAAATAGCTTAGATGAGGACATAGAAGGATGGGTTAGTAAATTTGCAGATGACACTAAGGTCGGTGGAGTTGTGCTGAAGAATGTTGCAGGTTCAAAGGGACATAGATGAGCTGCAGAGCTGGGCTGAGAGGTGATAAATACAGTTTAATGTGGAAAAGTGTGCAGTAATTCCCTTTGGAAGGAGCAACAAGAATAAAGAATACTGGGATAATGGTAAGATTCTTGGTAGTATGGATGAGCAGAGAGATCTCAGTGTCCATGTGCACAGATCCCTGCAAGTTGCCACCCAGGTTGATCGGGTTGTTAAGAAGGCATACCGTGTGTTAGTTTTTATCAGTAGAAGGATTGCGTTTCGGAGTCACAAGCTAATGCTGCAGCTGTAGAAAACTCTGGTGCAGCCGAACTTGGAGTACTGCATACAGTTCTAGTCTCCGCATTATAGGAAGGATGTGGATGCTTTGGCAAGGGTGCAGAGGAGATTTACGATATGGAGGGAAGGTCTTATGAGGAAAGGCTGAGGAATTTGAGGCTGTTTTGCTAGAGAGGTGAAGTTTGAGTGGTGACTTAATTGAGACATATAAGATAATCAGATAGTTAGATAGAGTGGACAGGGAGAGCCTTTTTCCTCAGATGGTGATGGCCAGCACGAGGAGACGTAGCTTTAAATTGAGGGGTGGTAGATATAGGACAGATGTCAGAGGTAGTTTCTTTGCTCAGAGAGTAGTAGGGTTGTGGAATGCACTGCCTGCAACAGTAGTAGACTCACCAACTTTAAGAACATTTAAATGATCATTGAATAAACATATGGATGAAAATGGAATAGTGTAGGATAGATAGGCTTCAGATTGGTCACAGGTTGGCAAAACATTGAGGGCTGAAAGGCCTGTACTGCGCTGTTATGTTCTATGTATGAAAGGTTGGATAGACTGGGTTTGTTTTCACTGGAATGCAGGAGGTTGAGGGGGCGAACTGATAGAAGTTTATAATATTATGAATGGCAAGGATAGAGTAGCAAGTATGAAGCTTTTTCACAGGATGGAGGGGTCAATTACTAGGGGACACAGTTTTAAGGTGTGAGGAGAGAAGTTTAAAAGAGATGTGTGAGGCAGGTTTTTCACATAAAGGGTGATGAGTGCCTAGAATGCGCTAGCGGAGGAGATGGTGGAAGCAGACACAACAGCAGCATTCAAGAAGAACCTGGACGAATACATGAATAGGAAGGGAATAGAGGGATACGGATCCAGTAAGTGAAGACATGGAAGGGCAAAATGTGGCAGTACAGCCTTGGAGGGCTGAAGGGTCTGTTCCTATGCTGCTTTGTTCATTGTTATCTGTTATTACATTTACCAGATTGGGGGTATTCTTAGGTTGTTCTAATATTTTTTTAGATCATTGTTAATATCTTTTTCTCTCTTATTCCTATCTTTCTTTTCCAATCTTTAATTTGTTTTCTGTAACTGATTTGACAATTGAGAAAATGTAACATTTATGCTTCCTAGTTCAGGATCTGTATGTCTGAACAAGGGTTCTGTATTTTGATTGATTAAAAAGATACACAGATGTTTCCATGTGCCCTTGATTCCCTGTGGAAAGGGCCATGCTGCAATGTCTTTCTAACCACAATGGGTTCTAGTGCAAAAGCTTATAGAAAATCTGTGGGTAATCCTCATTGTAGAGAATGGTTGTTGCCATTCATTTACTGTTGACTGCAAAATTCAGGCCAATTAATGTTAGGATACTCAGCATTTGAAGGTTAAACTCAAACTTTCCTTCAACTGTCAATATTGATGGTGACAGAATATTGGACTTTTCATGAGGCCTCTGTTTTCTCCAGCCTGAGGCTCTTCATTAGCAATGTAATGGAATGATAAACCAAAATGACTTTTACAGAAATCATGTTGTTCAAGAATATTGTTTCCCCTGAATAATATTGACTATTAATACCTACAACACTTTATGTTTCCTTTGTTTGTTATCTGAATATGCACTGAATTGATTGCCCATAATTTTCCAGGGTCATACTTCTGGATGATTATTTTAAATGCACATCACAATTCTACCCTTGTGTCAATCTCATGCATAATGCAAAAACTCCAAATACCAGCTCAGGTTTAAAAAAATATGCTATTTTATTTAAGTAACTAATGATGATGGCAAAAGTAGCTTCAACCATCATAAAGCATCTAAATGTATTCTAACCATTTTTCCACATTTATAAAATACTGTGAAGGAAGAGGAACAAGAGATTGAGAGGTTACAAACTGCCAAGCAAATACAAACTTTAAAAAAACTTTTCCTGCTTTCTGTAAGTTTTCCATTCCATTCTTCTGGTTTCTCTATCTTTGTTGCGCCTGACCTGATGACATCATGTGGTTGCTTCCAACATGTTTTCCTCTTTTTATCTTTTCCTCACCCTAAGAATTCTGCCAATCTATTTGAGAGGGCCCTCAGCCGTGTCTGACCCATTTACCACCAGTCTGCCGTCACCTGTACCTCTCCCTCACAGAACAGTGACAGGGTTTCCCTTGTCTTCATTTTCAGTCTCTACATTCAAAGAGTTATCATCTGGTATTCACCACTCCCAAACACATCTTCCCTTCCCTCCACTGACAGTATTCTGCAGGGTCCATTCCCTCTGTGACCCACTTACTCCCCACCTCGTCACTTCTACTACCTCTTCCCCACAAGCACTGCTCCTACCCTTCAGGGCACCTTCTCATTCTATCACAGAAGGTATAACACTTGCCAATCTACTTTTTCCCTGATTATTGTCCATACACATATTTTCCAGGTGAACTAGAGATCAACTTGTATTGATGAGACCTAACACAGATTAGGTGACAACTTTGTGTAACATCTCCACTCTGTCTGTAGGAATGACCTTGACCTTCCAGTTTCTTGCCATTTCAATAAACAATCTTGCACTGATATAACATTTCTGTGTCAGGTCTACTACAGTTTTTCAGCACAAGCTGGGGGACCAGGAACCTTACTTTTCACTTGGCCACTTAACAGTCTTCAGGATTCAATAATTATTTCAACAATTTCAAATCATGAATGATGTCTTCCATTTCATTACACCCCCTGACCCTTCACCACTCACCCCCCACCACCGTCACTAAAGCAGTGTCTTACATAATCTATTTTTCTGCTATTAAAGCTTATTTTTCATCTATCCCTCTTTTCTACCGTACTATGGTCTCCCATGCTTTTTGATCTGGAGTTTCCTGCTATCTGTTTTACTTGCTCCTCCTCCCACTTTGGCAAAAGTATAAAAACCTTCATTTTTCAGCCTCCTTTGGTTCTGAAAAAAGGGCATATCAGATTCAAAACTTGAGCTCTATTTCTCTCTCTTTCAATGCTGGCAGACCTACTGAGCTTCCCCACCACTTTCTATCTGTGTTCCAGATTGCCAACTTCTGCAGTACTTTACTTTTATTACAAAATAATTAAATTAGATTAAACTAGATTTCCTACAGTGTGGAAACAGGCCCTTCGGCCCAAATGTGAGTCAAAAATCAGATTTTATGACTACTTGAAAGGAATATGAAGAATTGACCCTGATTTGAAATACTTGACCTGAATATTTAATAAAGCAGATGGAAAAGTATACCCACCTTGGTACTGTGGGGTGGAATGCGAGTCTGGAAGATAGTTGAATGGTTGGGGGAATTTGGTAGATTGAATGGGTTAATTCTTGATGTTTAATGGGTTGAATAGACAAGTTGGGGATTGATAAGAGATGGCAGTGGGGATGGGTTGAAGGGGGATAGAATGAGTAGTCAGAGTCACTCCTAGCACAAAGTAAGATGGTTATGGTTGTAGAGATAGCTCCAGTTTAAACCCTAATTCAGCGAGGGGATGGGAATCTAAATTGTAGTCCCAATATACAGGAAGTTGAGAGTTGTGAGGTCAGAAATAAGGTTTTAAGGTTGCAAGAGGGCACCAGCAAGCAAGAAGTTGGTTTGTAGTGTGGTGTCTACTTCAACACCAGGAGCATCCAGAATAAGGTGGGTGAACTTGCAACATGGGTTGGTACCTGGGATTTCAATGTTGTGACCATTTTGGAGACATGGATAGACCAGGGATAGGAATGATTGTTGCAGGTTCCAGGATTTAGATGTTTCAGTAAGAACAGAGGAGATGGTCAAAGTGGGGGAGGTATGGTATTGTTAATCAAGGACAGTATTACAGTGGCGGAAAGATCATTTGAGGACTTGTCTACTGAGGCTGAGGTTAGAAACACCAAGGAAAGGTGACCCTTTCAGGAATTTTCTATAAGTCTCCAATAGTTCCGGAAAAGATAGCAAAGATGATTCTCGATAAGAGTGAAATTGACAGGGTAGTCGTTACGAGGGACTTTAATTTTCTAAATATTGACTGGGAATACTCTAATTTGAGTACTTTATATGGGTCAGTTTTTGTTCAATGTGTTCAGGATGGATTCCTAACACAGTATGTAGACAGGCCAATAAGGGGTGAGGCCACATTGGATTTGGTACTGAGTAATGAACCCGGCCAGTTGTTAGGTTTGGAGATAGGTGAGCACTTTGCTGATAGTGACCACAATTTGATTATATTTACTTTAACAATGGAAGGGATAGGTATATACCGCAGGCCAAGAGCTATAGCTGGGGGAAGGCAATTATGATGCAATTGGGCAAGATTTAGGATGCACATAAGTTGGGGAAGGAAGCTGCAGGGGATGGGTACAAATGAAATGTGGAGCTTACTCAACGAACAGCTACCATGTGTTCTTGATAAGTATGTACCTGTCAGGCAGGGAGGACGTTATCGAATGAGAGAGCTGTGATTTTAAAAAAAAATTGAAGCTCTTGTCTATAGGAAGAAGAAGGCTTATGTTAGGATGATTCGGAGATGCCGGTGTTGGACTGGGGTGTACAAAGTTAAAAATCACACAACACCAGGTTATAGTCCAACAGGTTTAATTGGAAGCACACTAGCTTTCGGAGCGTCGCTCCTTCATCAGGTGACAATCACCTGATGAAGGAGCGTCGCTCCGAAAGCTAGTGTGCTTCCAATTAAACCTGTTGGACTATAACCTGGTGTTGTGTGATTTTTAACTATGTTAGGATGAGTTGTGAAGCTGCAGTTAAGGCACTTGAGAGTTACAAGTTAGCCAGGACAGACCTAAAAAGAGAGCTAAGAAGATCCAGGAGGGGACATGAGAATTTGTTGGCAGATAGGATCAAGGAAAACCCTAAGGCTTTCTGTAGGTATATCAGGAATAAAAGTATGACTAGAGTAAGATTAGGGCCAATCAAGGATAGTAGTGAGAAGTTGTGCGTGGAATAAAAGGAGATAGGCAAAGCAATAAATGAATATTTTTCATCAGTATTCACACTGGAAAAAGACAATGTTGTTGAGGAGAATACTGAGATACAGGCTACCAGAATAGATGGGATAGAAGTGCACAAGTAGGAGGTGTTAGCAGTTCTGCAAACAGATATGCCCCCTGGAACATACAGGATTTACCCTAGGATTCTCTGGGAAACCAGAGAGGAGATTGCAGAGCATTTAGCTTTGATCTTTATGCTGTCATTGTCTACAAGAATAATGCCAGAAGAATGGAGGATAGCAAATGTTGTTGCCTTGTTCAAGAAGGGGAGTAGAGACAACCCTGGTAATTATAGACCAGTGAGCCTTACCTCAGTTATAGATATATTGTTGGAAAAGGTTGTAAGAAATAGGATTTATAGTCATCTAGAAAGGACTAAGTTGATTAGGGATAGTCAACATGATTTTGTGAAGGGTAGGTCGTGCCTCAAAAAACTTTGTTGAGTTCTTTGAGATGGTGACCGAACAGGTGGACAAGGGTAAAGAGTTGATGTGGCGTATTTGGATTTCAGTAAGGTGTGTGATAAGGTTCCCCACTGTAGGCATTGCACAAAATATGGAGGCATGGGATTGAGGGTGATTTAGTGGTTTGGATCAGACATTGACTAGCTGAAAGAAGACAGAGGGTGGTGGTTGATGGGAAATGTTTATCCTGGAGTTTGGATCTGTTTTGGGGCCACTGCTGTTTGTCATTTTTATAAATGACCTAGATGAGGGGGTAGAAGGATGGGTTAGTAAATTTGCGGATGACACGAAGGTTGACAGAGTTGTGGATAGTGCCGAAGGTATTGTGGGTAACAGAGGGACATAGATAAGCTGCAGAGCTGGGCTGAGAGGTGGCAAATGGAGTTTAGTGTGGTAAAGTGTGAAGTGATTCACTTTGGAATGAGTAACAGGAATAAAGAATACTGGGCTAATGTTAAGATTCTTGGTAGTGAATATGAAGAGAGATCTCTGTGTCCATGTGCATTAATCCCTGAAGGTTGCCACCCAGGTTGATAGGAGTATTAAGAAAGCATACGGTGTGTTAGCTTTTCTTAGTAGAGGGATGAGTTTCGGAGCCATGCGGTCATGCTGCAGCTGTGCAAATCTCTGTACAATAGTCCAAAACATGGAGTATTGTGTATGGTTCTTGTCACCGCATTAGAGGAAGGATGTGGAATCTTTGAAAAGAGTTCAGAGGAAATTTGCTGGAATGTTGCCTGGTATAGAGGGAAGGTCTTATGAGGAAAGGCTGAGGGACTTGAAGTTTGGCGACCCAGATGGGACTGGGACGAGACCTTTCCCTCTGAAAGACTGCAGCTACAGGGCATTTCCCAGTTGAACCGAGAACTCTCCTGAGACAGACAGGATATGGCCACCCTCAAAAAAAGATGCGTCCTGCTGTTAATTTTGACTATATTCCGTCAATTAAGGGAGCTCCTTGGGAATGCAGAAGTGCAAAGAAAGGTGTCGGTGGGTCTCTCTGATCCAAAGAACCATAAGGGGGATGGTAAGTTAAAGTTTGAGGAGACACAGACGATTGTTCAGGAACACTGCACAGGGGGTTAGGTACGTATAGAATAAGGATATTGAGACAAAAGTCCACGTGGTGTGTTTAAATTCTGTGGATACTGCCCTGAAAAAAAAACAAAACAAAAAGTAAATGAAAAGCAGGGGACTGAACGGGCAGAACAGGTAAGGATTTTTTTTTAGTATTAGTAATTTTGAATGAATTTGAAAGCCAGCAGATTGGTAGTAGATGATTAAAAGTAAAATAGCAGATGATAGCCATAGTTGTTAAAGCATTACTAGACTGTTGAATGTTTAAGACTAGGGCTGTATGATAATTAGACTGATGTAATTTTAGATATGAACAAAGAGTCTGTTTAGGCAAGTGTGTGTGTGTGTGCGTGTGTGTGTGTGTCTAGAATTTAACCATTGTGATCTGGTTTGAATGCACAATTGCTTGTTAGTGGTTAAATGTTTGTGTCTTGTTCCCTGGAGCTCGAGATCTGGGAGTGTTTTAATTTTAGTTTGCACTGTAGGAATTTAAGATAGTGTTTTTTTAAGAGGTTTTTCAAGGAACCATCAGTAACTAGTGCATTCTGCAGATGCAGTCCTAGAATAGTATAGGCAGAACAAACTAGAATAGATTGCTTTTACTAATTAGTTGAAACTAAGGAAGTTTAACGACGGATAGATTGCAAGTTGTAGAGATAGGGAATAATCGTAATAAATTATGAGGTGCTTCCAGACTTTTAAAGCATAAGGGAGTGAATTGTGAGAACAGAGATAACAGCTTAGCTGGACTGAAATATATGTCAGGAGGAACAAAGGGACTGCAGTTGAAATACTGAGTAAGAAATTTCCAGTAGGAAGAAATGGTACAGTAAATATTTCAGAAAAATGGGAAAGAAGAACTAAGGGTTTACTAAGTAAATGGCCAGAAGAGAGTACTTTTGCTATAAGTATGTGTGATGAAATGGAAGGGCTAAATAAGAATTAGAGACCTAAGGATAAATCAAAGAAGAGAATATTGAAGAGAACAGGAGGCAGAAATTTTAATGCTATTTAGAATTATAGGGGAAGAATTGAGAAGAAAAGCTTTCATGCACCAGTTATGACTGGGGTCAGTGGGGATGGGGATAAGGTGGGGATGCCAGAGAGCAGAACAAACAGCTTTTGGAAACAAAGACTTTGGAAGAGAAAATCTCCATGTGTTTCGATAAGGGCAAAGAGCCCTTGGATATGAAAGCTCATTACGGGAAAATGCTTATGTATCCCTTATTAAAAGAATTAGAAAGGTCTCCTCCCTATTCAGGTGAAGAGCATGTCACACACTGTCCTGTAATACAGGGAACAGTAGACCTCGAGGGAGAATTGAATTGGGAGGACGTTGACCCAGAGCCGAATGCATTAAAAATAAAAAGAGGCAGAACAGGCAAGGAGGCAAACTGAATTAGAAGATTAGAGATTGCGAGGTGAAATTCAGACATTACGCATATTAAAAGAACAAAGACTATGAGGCATATCTAAATCATTCCAGGAATGTTGAACAGAGATAGGCAGAGAGTGATAGGGAGAGGGGAGCAGAGGATGCAGTAAAACAGGCAGGAAGATGGGCCGACCACAACAAGTTGGAAAAGAATGGGGGGGAAATAGAAGTAAGACCAGGATTGGAATCTGATGAGGACTCACAATGTAACAATTTTAATAAGAGAAGGAAGCTCCCACAGGTGAAGATGCTGCCATTGCTTATAAAAGAGAGGAGACAGCCACAATACATTCCTTGGAGAACCCAGGATCCAGAAGGGCTGATAAATATGTTGCCCAGTTTACATGATGGAGCAGGAAAGTGGATTAGAGCCTTTGAGGATGAGACCACAGGATGGTTGTTGGTTATGGGGGATTTGAAAGCAATGCTAATACAGGTGGTGGGGCTCCCAAAATTCAGAGAGATAATGGACTGAGCCTGCCTGAAGGATATTGTGGACAATCCGATGATTGATGGTGCTGGGGTTTGATCGAGTAAGACAAAGAGGTTGCCTGGCCCTTAGACTGTTACCCACCTAAGCAAAAGTGAGGGCTGCAGATGCTGGAAATCAGAGTCTAGATTAGAGTGGTACTGGAACAGCACAGCAGGCCAGGCAGCATCCGAGATGAAGGAAAATTGACGTTTCGGGCAAAAGTCTTTCATCAGGACTGAAGGCAGGAAGCCTCCAGGGTGGAGAGATAAATGGGAGGGGAGTGGGGCTGGGGAGAAGGTAGCAAAGAGTACAATATGTGTACTTCCATCATCTGCAGTCCTCACTTTTGCCTAGTTGATTTTAACCTTACTGCGAATCCTCTTGCAAGGATGCCTACCTTGAAGAAGTTCTCCTTCTCTCTCCACAAGATTCTCAGTGAGTCTCTCTCTCACTGCAACCGCTCCACCCTCCTCTCTGACCTATTACCTTCATCCCCACCCCCAACCACCCATTGTACTCTTTGCTACCTTCCCCCACCCTCCTCTCTGGCCTACCACCTTCATCCCCACCCCCATCAACCTATTATACTCTTTGCCACCTTCTCCCAAGCCACACACCACCCCTCCCATTTATCTCTCCACCCTGGAGGCTCCCTGCCTTCAGTTCTGATGATTTGGAGATGCCGGTGTTGGACTGGGGTGTACAAAGTTAAAAATCACACAACACCAGTTATAGTCCAACAGGTTTAATTGGAAGCATACTAGCTTTCGGAGCACCGCTCCTTGACAACCACCTGATGAAGGAGCAGCGCTCCGAAAGCTAGTGTGCTTCCAATTAAACCTGTTGGACTATAACCTGGTGTTGTGTGAATTTTAATTTCAGTCTTGATGAAGGGCTTTTCCTACTCCTCGGATGCTGCCTGACCTGCTGTGCTTTTCCAGCACCACTCTAATCTGCTACCCACCTAAGATTGATCCCAAAGCTTTGAGAGGGGATCCACTGGGAGAGACTGAAAACCCAGCAGCCTATCTAGAAAACCATCTAAAAAGGTGAAGGCTTGAAACAGAACAAGGTGTGGGAGGTAGCCAACTGTTGACCACAATGTTCCAGACTGCTATTGTCAAGGCAATGCCCCCTCAAGTCAAATCTAAGCTAGAGGAGTTTGTGGGTCTAACATCAATGGCCCGCCAGGAACTCAGAGATCACGCAGTCCATTCAGTCGAAAGATACCAGAAAGACAAAAAGAAGCTGGCTGGACAACAGGAAGAAGTGCAAAGAAAGTTGACACAAATGCAGCTCGAGGAACTTAAAAAGAAAGAAAGAGAGAAAAGCCAGACAATGTTGTCAGTGACAACAGTGTTGATCAGCACTAATCAAATGGACAACATGCTGGTTCAGGGAGAACCCTCTAACACCACCTGGCAAGGGCCAGAAAACTCCATGCCGATAATAAATGTTTTTGGAGAGGCTTTTCCACAGGTACCATACCAAGGGCAAAATAAAGTTAATCAGCAGTCCAGATGGACCTGGGGTCTCTAAGGACAGGGATAAAGGGACGCCAGGTGAAACTAAGAAGGCCTGTGGTGCACAGAGGAAGGTTTGTGGGTGGCACCTACCCCTTTGTTGACCATTCTCATCTTAGAGGCACAACGGTTGGATCATTGTACTAGAGGGGCAGTGCTGAGGAAGATAATGAGGGATGGCTTTTAGTCACCTTACTTGCAGGCTTCAGTGGATTACATATTATTGTAATGTGATGTATGTGCTCAAAATAATATCAGGGCCCCAGTATGGGCCCCAGCTCTTTGTCGGTTACGTGGAACAGCCCATCTTCTGTAGTTACACTGGCACCACTCCCCACCTCGTCCTCCGCTACATTGATGACTGCATCGGCGCCACCTTGTGCTCCGGCGAGGAGGTTGAGCAGTTCATCAACTTCACTAACACATTCCACCCCGACCTTAAATTCATTTGGACCATCTCTGACACCTCCCTCCCCTTCCTGGACCTCTCCATCTCCATTAATGATGATCGACTTGACCTTGACATTTTTTACAAACCCACCAACTCCCACAGCTACCTGGATTACACCTCTTTCCACCCTACATCCTGCAAAAATCCCATCCCGTATTCCCAATTCCTCTGCCTCCACCGTATCTGCTCCCAGGAGGACCAATTCCACCACAGGACACATCAGATGGTCTCCTTCTTTAGAGATCGCAATTTCCCTTCCCACGTGGTTGAAGATGCCCTCCAACGCATCTCATCCACATCCCGCACCTCCGCCCTCAAACCCCACCCCTCCAACCATAACAGAAACAGAATCCCCCCGGTCCTCACTTTCCACTCTAACAATCTTCACACTAGCTGTATCATCCGCTGACACTTCTGCCACCTCCAAACGGACACCACCACCAGAGATATATTTCCCTCCCCACCCCTTTCTGCTTTCAGCAAAGAACATTCCATCTGTCACTACCTGGTCAGGTCCACGCCCCCCAACAACCCATCCTGGCACCCTCCCCTGCCACCGCAGGAATTGCAAAACCTGTGCCCCCACCTCCTCCCTCACCTCCATCCAAGGCCCCAAAAGAGCCTTCTATATCCATCAAAGTTTTACCTGCACATCCACCAATGTCATTTATTGTATCCGTTGCTCCCGATGCAGTCTCCTCTACATTGCAGAGCACTTCAGGGAACATCTCTGGGACACCCACACCAATTAACCCCACCGCCCTGTGGCCCAACACTTCAACTCCCCCTCCCACTCTGCCAAGGACATGCAGGTCCTGGGCTTCCTCCAACGCGACTCCCTCACCACCCGACATCTGGAAGATGAACACCTCATCTTCCGCTTCAGAACACTTCAACCCCAGAGCATCAATGTGGACTTCGCCAGTTTCCTCATTTCCCCTCCCTCTACCTCACCCCAGTTCAATCCTTCCAGCTCAGTACTGTCCTCTTGACCTGTCCTACCATTCCTGATAAAGGGCTTTTGCCTGAAACGTCAATTTTACTGCTCTTCGGATGCTGCCTGAACTACTGTGCTCTTCCAGCACCACTAATCCAGAATCTTCCTTCCCAGCTATCCGCTTCACCCTCCCCTCTGGCCTATCACCTCCATCCCCACCCCCATTCACCTATTGTACTCTTTGTTACCTTCTCCCCAGTCCCTCCTATTTACCTCTCCACCCTGGAGGCTCCCTGCCTCTATTCCTGATGAAGTCCTTTTGCCCGAAACCTCGATTTTCCTGCTCCTCGGATGCTGCCTGACCTGCTGTGATTTTCCAGCATCACTCTAACCAAATCTAAAATAATATCAGACAGGGGATAGTGACCCCTATGGGACGCATACCAGTACCTGAGGGACCATTTAAGCATTTAGTGATCAACTATGTGGACATGATAAAGGCATTGAGAAAGAAGAGATATATGTTGGCAGTAATCAACAGGTTTAGTAGATGGGTAGAGGCAACTCAGTTGAAAGAATCAGGCGCAGGCACAGTAGTGAAATTCTTAACAAATTAAGTTATTCCAAGGTTTGGTATACTGTCTGAGATCAGTTCGGGTAATAGGTCTGCCTTTATCCAGAAAGTAAAGTTGGTGCTGCAGACTTTGCGATTAAGCAGAGGGTTGGCTGTGTGTATCATGCCCAGTCGCAGGGTATGGTGGAACAGATTAGCAGTACTTTGAGAGCGAAGTTGAATAAAATTTGTGCAAGCACCAATCTTAACTGGGTCGATACGTTGCCACTGGTACTAATGAGCTACCCTATGCAGACTAACCACATGACTAACTTGATGCCGCATGAAATGCTTACCAGTAGACCCATCCCAGCGTCCAAGTGGAGGGATCCGTATGACGGGCCTACCTTAAAACAATTGGACCTTGAACTTATTTAGTAGATACAACAGCTAGCTATGGTACATGAATCTATCCACACACAGGAAAAACTGAGGGAGCCAGTGTCTGGTAACAAGGAGGGGCCTGTTAAACCTGGAGATCAGGTCTATGTACAGGTTTTCCGGAGAAAGTGGAACGAGCCGAGAAGGGGAGGGGGGTGTCCCTTTACTGTAACCAGAGCATCGCCTACTGCTGTTCAAGTGGAAGATCGAATCACATGGTATCATCTTAATCACTGTACCAGAGTGCTCCTTCAGGCACAGATGGACTCCAAGGTTGAGGTGAGCAATTGGATGTGACCAGTCGGATGGTGTGGCAGAATAGGCAGGCCTTGGCTGGTTGTTGGCTGTGAAAAGTGGGGTCTGTGTACTGTTTGGGAAACATTTCTGTACTTTTATACCCAATAATACTAGCCCGGAGGGATATTTTACTCAGGCAAAGGTTAAGCTGTGGAATTTATGGAAGGAGCTTTAGGAGAATGCGGGGTCCGGCTATTGGTTTTTTGACTGGTTGGATAGTATATTGGGTGGATGAGGGGGCTTGGTTCGCTCAGATTAGGGTTGATGTGGGTATTGTGTTGCTTGTTGTTGCATTTATCTTTTGCTATGCTCTATCTTTAGCTAAGTCTTTTTTAGCTGCGCGACAATTCCCTATTGTTCCAGTGGACTCTGGCCCGGCCCCTCTTCCACTGTGGGTCCGCTGTTCTATTACTATGATCTGACATCTGCTGTAGTGCTGAAGCCTTGTTCGGATGAAGATGCCTGAATTGCATGCGTTATGTGCGCGTTTAGATTGTGCAGGGTCTTAAGGTCTTTTTTCCTGGTCCAGTGGGACGGGTTTTTGGCCTGTGACTCTGGGTGCAGAGGGAGAATCCTTTGAGGTCTGGACCCTGGAAATTGTTATTGCCCGCTTTTGGGGCTATGCCAATCGATTGGCCTTTGTGCGTCCAGCCTCCTTGTATTCTTTCTCTGTGTGAGATTTGTTGGTTTCAAAGAGGAGAATATATGGAAGTTACTCTGGCAGTTATGTAGTTAACGTAGTGTTGTAACGCATGCCTGGGATCATATTACAGGGCTCCAGAAACAGATAATGGTAGTGCACTGTGATAGTCTGGTTAAATCACTGGTAGATGAGCTAATGGTGAAGGTGATGTTGGGGTAATGTGGTAGGTTAAATGTAATGTAGGGAACCAATGTGGCAGCCGATGATTAGTTTAGAAGGACAAAGCAAGTCAGTATGATTGGTTATGCTAATGTTATAACAACACCTATGTAAACTTCAGTGAGACAAAGGATTGGTGGGCAATCAGGAAGTCATTAGCTGATTGCCACAGCTTTTCCTTGCAAATTAAAATTTAACTTTGTGAGGAATATTCTGCATCTCCTGGTAATTTTTACAGAATATTGAGTGATTTTTCCACAACAGAAGCTGTTTTCGTTAAAGAGAAAAAGGCTGAGAGGTGACTTAATTGAGACATATAAGATAATCAGATGGTTAGACAGGGTGCATAGTGACAGTCTTTTTCCTTAGATGGTGCTGGATAGCATGAGGGGACATAGCTTTAAATTGAGGAGTGTTAGATATAGGACAGATGTCAGAGGTTGTTTCTTTACTCAAAGAGTAATAGGAACATTCCTGATGAAGGGCTTTTGCCTGAAGCATCAAATTTCCTGCTCCTCAGATGCTGCCTGGCCTACTGTGCTTTTTCAGCAACACTGTAATCTTGATAGTAGTGGACTCACTAACTTTAAGGACATTTAAATGCTTATTAGATAAACTATTCCACTTTCATCCATATGTAAGTTAGATGGGCTTCAGATTGGTTTCACATGTCAGCACAAAATCGAGGGCTGAAGGGGCCACTGTGCTGTAATGTTCTATGTCACTGCAAGAGCTCCTCAGGGTAGTTCCTAGGCCCAACCATCTTCAGCTAACTTCATCAATGATTCCTCCCCTTAAAAGATCAGAAGTAGGGAAGTTTACTGATGATTACACACTGTCCATTTCCATTCATGACTCCTCTGATACAGAGTTGAGAGTGTGTTGCTGGAAAAGCACAGCAGGTCAGGCAGCATCCGAGGAGCAGGAAAGTTGATGTTTCGGGCCGGAGCCCTTTATCAGGACAGGATGGGACCATTCGCCACAGCAGATTCACCACAGACACTTAGCCACCGCCCATTGGCCACTGAAGACAATTCACCACTGCAAATACCGCAAATAGAAGTATATAAATAGGGGCTATGTTGAATGTACCATCCACAAACTACATTGATTATGCTAAATGGTGTATCCAAGATTCCCTACCAAATATGATTATATGATTACTTCCTTGACCATCCAATATCGTATATGCTTCCACCAAATAAGCAGCGTTCAACGTATGTATGCATGTTTGAAAGTCCTTGGTACCTAATCCCAGACCACAGTATATTCTTTATGACTTTGAGCAGGCAGTATCAGTGCTGTGAGAGAATGTTTTGCTGAAGTTAGAATTAGGGGCTGTTTCTTTCATTTGGCACAAAGTATGCACGGACATATTGCTGCAGTTGGAGCAATTCGTCAATGCAACACCAATCCTAATTATGCTTTTAAAGTAAAAATGATAATTGCTTTGGCTTTTATCTTTATATATAAATAGCGCATAACTATCAAATGAATTAAAATTTCATTGTTTAATATTAATGTGAGATTTTATTGCCATTATAAAGATTTTAAAAATATATTTCCTTTTTCTGGTTAAAGTAACTCATTTTATATATATAAGCCAATAAAATGATATTTATTTGACCTCTTTTTTTTATCAATATGTAGTATGTAGTTGTATAAATAAAGGGGAATGAGAAGTATGAAAGAACAGGTGGGAGGGAAAATAATCGGTACAAATGTATATTTCCGGTGGCAAATAGTCTCCAGAGGTCAAACAACCCCAGTGGAGAAACGCTGGTGGAGAACTGGCAGTGGCTCATCATTGGCGGTGAATCTGCTGTGGCGAATCATCACCAACCCTATCAGGAAGGCCTTCATCACCTTCTCCACCCCACCTCGAACTCCAGACCCACTCCAGGTCCTAGCTCCCATCCCTGCCGTGTCTTCACCATTCCCCCAGACCTCCCCCTCATTGAGGTTGAATGTTTAGTCCTCAGTAAAGGCCTCACCTTTATCCCTCTACGGTCCCAGATTAATGAGTTCGAGGCACGCTGTGATCTTGAACATTTCATCTGCCGCCTCTGTGCCTACGTTTACAACAAGACACACGCCCTATCCACCTGGACATGCCGTGCTTGCCTGCTACCCGCCCTCAACCTCTTCATTTCAAACTGCTGCCGTGACATCAACTGCCTCAACCTGTTCCATCCACTTCACCCACTCCAACCTCACGCCCTCAAACGTGCAGCCCTCCACTCCCTCTGTTCAAATCCCAACCTCATCATCAAACCAGCGGACAAGGGGGGTGCAGTGGTAGCTTGGTGCACTGACCGCTACACCATTGAAGCCAGATGTCAACTCAAAGACACCTCCTCCTACCGCCTCCTCGACCATGATCTCATCTCCCATCACCAAACCATCATCTCCCAGACCATACACAACCTCATCACCTAGGGGATCTCCCACACACAGCTTTCCATCTCATAGTTTAGGAACCCTGCACCGCCTGACTGTACCTCCTTCCCAAGATCCACAAGCCTGACTACCCCAGCCAACCTGTTGTCTCAGCCTGCTCCTGCCCCAACAAACTCATCTCCACCAATTCCTGATGAAGGGCTCCAGCCCAAAACGTCGTTTTTCCTGCTCTTCGGATGCTGCGTCACCTTCTGTGCTTTTCCAGCAACACACACTCAACTCTGATCTCCAGCATCTGCAGACCTCACTATCTTATGATACTGGAGCAGCCTATGCTACATGCAACAAAACCTGGACAACATCCAGGCTTAGACCAATTAAATGACAAACAACATTCATGTCACTTAAGTGCCAAAAAATGACCATCTTGAACAAAAGGGAATTTAAACATAATCTCTTCATGCTCAACAGCATGACCATTGGTGAATCTGCCACCATCAATGTCCTAAGGTCATCACTGACCAGAAACTAGAGTGTGTTGATGCCATTTAAATACTATGTTCAATACAACAGATTAGAGACTGAGAATTCTGTGATGAGTAACTCACTTCTGACTTCCCAAAACCTATACACCATCTACAAGGCACAAGTTAGGAGTCTGATGAAATAAACACAGTTGTCAAGATATGTATTGATCCAGCAACACTCAAGAAGCTCAACACTATTGAGGAAGAAGCAGCCCACTTGATCAGCATCCCCTCAAGCATTTTAAACATTCACTTTGTCCACGACCAACATATACCTCCAAGATACACTGCAAACCTGAGAACCCCACCATGAAAGAGACACGTGGGAACATTGCCACCTGTAAGTTTGCCTCCAAGTAATGTACTATCCTGACCGGAAACTATATGAACTGAAAAATGTGTTGCTGGAAAAGCGCAGCAGGTCAGGTAGCATCAAAGGAGCAGGAGAATCGACGTTTCGGGCATAAGCCTTTCTCCTGCTCCTTTGATGCTGCCTGACCTGCTGCGCTTTTCCAGCAACACATTTTTCAGCTCTGATCTCCAGCATCTGCAGTCCTCACTTTCTCCTCAGATACTATATGAGCAGTTATTTGGTTCTGGAATGCCCTACCTGGAAATGTGATGGAGGCAAGTTCAACTGAGGCATTCAAGGGAAGCGGATGATTATTTGGATAGAAATAACATGCAATGTATAGGCAAAAAGCAGGAGATTAGCAGTAGGTAATCATACTCATTTGAAGAACCGGTGTGGGACCGAGTGGCCTCCTAAGCCATAACAATTCTGTGATTCTTCACCATCTCTGTGTAATTGGAGATGGATAATAAATGTTGGCCTTTCCATGACATTCCTATTCCATGATAAAATTTTTAAAATTCTCGTTGAATATTTGTTATATTTGTCATCTGGTAGGACCTGGCAATGATGCCTGATTCCAAATTTAACTAAGGAACAGCTGATGGATAGATATCTTCTTAAGGATAATTGGAGGAGGACTCTGTGTGTAAATACGGATAACAAGGAAGTAATGGTACTGGATGTGTAAACTGGAAATAAAACAAATTAGAAAACTGGATTCTGTCTAACTAGCATTGTAACCTCTGTTATTGAACAAACTTTAAACAATGACTGCCAAAGTACAGGTGAATGATATTAGAAATATGTTAATATTTATGCTATGGATTCTCAAAGTCATGCTGCAATCTGCAGATTTGGTGTTCATAGCTTCAATAAAACCACAACATGTCACATTGTCATTCTTAGTGTGGTCTACAATAAAACCAATTTTAGATTATATTGCATACTCTTCCTAAATCTACTTTGGCACATGACTTGTTTTATCTATGCTTATCTACCTTTTCATCTATTTCTTCCATTTGTGATTTTTTTTTGTTTATAGTTTAAAGTGTTAATTGAGATAAGTATTTCAATAAAAATCTTTTGATCAGCAAGTGAGTTTGAAAAATCAATTAGGAGCAGGAGAAAATCAGTCAACCTGTCAAGCCCACTGATTTAATAAGATCAGGATTGATCTGACTTTTGCATCAACTCCACCTTCCCCTGCATCTCACTGCTTTTTGGCTTCTTTATTAGTCAAGGTTCTATCTTTCTCTGCCTTAAAGATATTCATTAACTGTGACTCAACTTCTCTTCTGGAGAAGAGTTCCATAGATTAACAATGCTTTGACAGACATATTTCCTCAACTGTCTTGACTAGGAGTTTCTTTATTTTTAAATTGACAAAATTTAAACTTAAGATTTATGTGGTAAAACCTTAGTGGAATAGATCTCAACTCTATGCAATAATAAAAAATTAGGAGATAGTGAATCATCAGCACTGCTAATTCTCTCCCAAAGACTATTACTGAGATGTAAGTTAGTTGCGACTTGCTATGGCACATTTATACACTATTGCACAAAACCAAGATTCACCTCAGTGACATTTATTACCTTCCGGCAATAAGAACGCACCTTTTGTGTTACTTTCCTTCAAACAATTTACAGCTCAACCATAAAAGTAACTCAGCAGCATAATTGGTTCTCTACTTCTGACTTTACTGACAAAGAACTGCACGTCACCTGAATAGGAGTTCCAGTAACCCTTGATACAACAGATAGATGACTTTTGGGTTTCTGATGCCAAGGTATGTTTAGTCAACCTGTTTAGAAATGATGTTGCTCACCTCTGAAGCAAGTGAGACTTGAATCTGGGCCTCCTGGCTCAGACGTAGGGACACCACCACTGCATATAAGTAAACTTGTTTCTGATATCTGTAATGGTGGACAAACTTCTGCAGCTGTCTTGTTTTCTCAACCACTTTTATTGCATTGTAAATTGGCCATTATATTGCATCACAAGTCTATCATACATTTCACATTCCTCTCCTTCAGTTTCTAGATTCATGAGAATAAAAGTTTTTGCCCAATCAACACTAATAATTAGTGTGCTTTTAGTTAGTTGTGAAGGTTCTACAATGTTTTCTTTCAGCATTCTCTGAGCTAAGCTTCCACTTTGATCAAATGGCCAAAGGAATTTCCCCCCAGTTGATTCTCTTTTTACATGTAATTCATAATGCGATAGGGTGGAGTATGGGAGGTATAGTGAAGGATCAGGTGATCAACTTGCATGATTTCTTGGTCTCAAGATATACTAACATTGATCTTGAGACTGTATAAGCAATTAATTGTTTTTGTTCTTGAAAAGCTTTACATAGATTAATGTAAAGTTGAATTGTTACTTTTCAAACAAAATTCATCTCTGTCAACTCCATGGGGCTTCAATCAAGTTTTGTTAAATATTGCAACATATCCTTCATCATCTCAGTTTCTGTTCTTCCCTTCTGAGATCTAATGATGACCATCAACAGTGAAAATGTCTAAAATATAGTTGTCTGAGGCACATATAATTTCCATTTTATGTGGCTGAGAACACAAAATTATCGTAAACTATCCCTTTTCCTCCCTAAGAAATTAGCTTGGACTAACTGGATACTTTCATGGAACCCATCCTGATTTTTAATTGGTCATGTGTCTCTGTCATCCAAAGAGGCTATTGTCAAGATTGTGGTGCTGGAAAAGCACAGCAGGGCAGGCAGCATCCGGAAAATCGATGTTTCGGGCAAGAGCCCTTCCTGATGAAGGGCTTTTGCACGAAATGTTGATTTTCCTGCTCCTTGAATGTTACCTGACCTGCGGTGCTTTTCCAGCACCACAGTCTTGACTCTAATCTCCAGCATCTGCAGTCCTCACTTTCGCAAAGAAGCTATTACTGCTTTATAGCTATAGCAGAACAAATCCAATGTAGCCAATTACCACATCATTGGTCTACTCTTGTTAGTCTATAAGGTAATGGAAAAGCGTTGCCAACCCTGTTGCTAAACTGCATTTACTCAATGATAATGTGCTCAATGACACTAGTCGAGAACGTGGTGGTGGAAAAGCACAGCCAGTCAGGTAGCATCCAAACAGTAGGAGATTCAAAGGAGATTCAAAACATTGATTCTCCTGCTCCTCAGATGCTGCCTGACCTGCTGTGCTTTTCCAGCACTACACTCTCGACTCTGATGCCCATCACCTGAAGTCCTCACTTTCTCCTTGGGTTACATTAGAGTGACTCAACCCCTGCCCTCATTACAGTCTTGACCCAAACATGGACAAAAGAGTAATACCAAAGAGATGAGGTAAGAGAGACTATCCTTCATATCAAGGCCACATTTGACTGAGTGTGGGATTATGGAGCCCTACAAACTAGAGTAAATAGCAATCAGGGATAAAACTGTCAACTCATTGGAATCATGCCTGGTACATAGGAAGATGATTTTGTTATTGGAGGTCAATCATAGAGTATTAGAGATCTAAGGCATAGAGGAGTGTCCTTCAGCCCATTGTATCCATACTAGTCAAAAACAACCACTGAACTATTCCAATTCCATTTTCCAGGACTTGGCCCATAACCTTGTGTGCTCTTCATTGCAAGTGCACATCTAAATACTTCTTAAATGTTATGAGCGTTTCTGCCTCTAGTGCACTAACAGGCAGTAAGCTTCAGATTCCCACTAGTCTCCGGTTTTCCAGATTTACAAAACATTTTCCACACAATTCCTCTAAACCTTCTGACCCTTAAGTCTGTGCCCTCTGATCAATGATGCCTCCATCAAAAAGAAAATGTTCTTCCTGTCTACCCTATTTATACCCTCATAATTTTATACATCTCAATCATAATCTTCTCTGTCCTCAGATCACTCATTATAATGACAAATTATCTATGCCTATTCAGACAATCTGTCTAGGTTTCTTAGCAATATGTTTCAGGAATTATCTGGTCATTTTCACTGTGAACCTAAGTTTTGACTCTTTGCATTGCTTGTAGTGACAAAAATATTCCAATCAATATCTAATTAAGCACTACAACTGGACAATGATAAACTTTGAATGAGAAACACCTGGACAAAAATCAATGGGTCAAGCAAAGTCTGTAGAGGGAAATAGTGGAAGGTATGAATTTTCATCATGCCTAATTAATGTGACAAAATATGGCAGGACTGGAAAAATAAGATTCTTGACGTGGAGAAAAGTAAGTTCAGATTTTTCTGCTTAACAATGTGGTAAGAAACCCATCAGTGAATCGCAAGGGACTTATTTACATTTGTGATAATCTTATTATTACCTTTACTCACTTTTACATACAGTTGTTATTCTCCCAAGTACTGAAGAGAAACTATACAGCATCAATTCTTGACTTAAAAGTCAGAATGATAATGTGATGGCTGCAGCTTGCAGCATCTTGCTGGGCATTCATCTTGGCCAGTGTTCCCCAACATCTCAGGACATGCAATGACCACTAGCACCCTCCATCCATGGAGATCAGTATCGGCAAAGTACAAGCCTCATCACATCACAGCACATCTTGGTTCACTTATTTTACAGTTCAGCACTACAATGCTGCATTTTGAGGCTCACCGGCACATTGCATTGCACTGCTGCTGCTGGGTGATCTCGTGAGCAGGGAAATATGTCCATCTCAAACTTTGGAACAGGATGCATGTCAGAGGTCTTAGCTTGCTTTCTTACTGTTCAGTCATTTTGCATCTTCTTAGATATTCACAGTAACTCTGCTTTGCTTTGCTTTGTCTTACATTTGAGCATTAACGGAGAACCAGGCAACTTAGGGTGGCACGGTGGCACAGTGGTTAGCACTGCTGCCTCACAGCACCAGAGGGCCGGGTTCAATTTCCGCCTCAGGTGACTGACTGTGTGGAGTTTGCACATTCTCCCCGTGTCTGTGTGGGTTTCCTCCGGGTGCTCCGGTTTCCTCCCAGAGTCCAAAAATGTGCAGGTTAGGTGAATTGGCCACGCTAAATTGCCCGTAGTGTTAGGTGAAGGGGCAAATGTAGGGGAATGGGTTTGGGTGGGTGCGCTTCGGTGGGTCGGTGTGGACTTGTTGGGCCGAAGGGCCTGTTTCCACACTGTAAGTAATCTAATCTAATCTAATTGTCATTTATGAGGACAAAGTGAGGACTGCAGATGCTGGAGATCAGAGTCAAAGGCAGCATCCAAGGAACAGGAGAATCGACGTTTCGGGCATAAGCCCTTCTTCAGCTGCGCTTTTCCAGCAACACATTTTCACCTCTGATCTTTGGATGCTGCCTGACCTGCTGCGCTTTTCAAGCAACACATTTTCAGCTCTGATATCTCCTGTTCCTTGGATGCTGCCTGACCTGCTGCACTTTTCCAGCAACACATTTTCAGCTCTGATTCTCCTGTTCCTTGGATGCTGCCTGACCTGCTGCGCTTTTCCAGCAACACATTTTCAGCTCTGATCTCCAGCATCTGCAGTCCTCACTTTCTCCTCGGATAAAGAAATTAGCCTAATAAACTAAACATAGGAAAATAACATAGAACAAAATGGAGGCAAAGGTAATGATCTAAATTTGTTGAACCTCAAAGGAACAAATACATTTAAAATTGTATTCACCCACCATTCTATTCTTGACTGTACGTGAGTAGGACAACACATGGAACAAGTTTTCAATCATGAGACATAGCATCAAGGGCATAAGTCTCAACCAGCTTTTACTGTATTTTGCAGGACATCATTCATAAAGAAAATGAATACCAATTGTCCAAAGACAAATTATGTGGCTAGTTCCGAAGCTATTGCCTTCCATGTAACATATAAAATTGAGGCCTGTACTGGCCTTCCATGTGAAATCAGCCTCTTATGTCATCAGGTACATGAGAGATGTGTTGCTGAGACACTGCTCATACTCAAAGGGAATTACCTTAGAATAGCCTGTTGTCTGGCTGGTTTCTGAATGTATCAGTCTAAAAACTATTACGTTCTAGGAAGTTAAAAATCACACAACACCAGGTTATAATCCAACAGGTTTATTTGGAAGCACTAGCTTTCATAATGCTGCTCCATCATCAGGTGTTGTGTGATTTTTATCTTTGTACATCCCAGTCCAACACCGGTGCCTGCAGATCATGATGTTCTAGGAAATTGTCCTCCACAATATCTGGTTTGGTTTCTACACTCTGTTGGAAAATTCAAATCACCCATGATTACAAGTGTACCCTTAATGCATGCATCTCCAAGTTTTTTTGTTTAATGCCTTCCCTTACATCTCCAATATTGTTTGACAACCCCAACAATGTTGTTTTTCATCTCCATCCATACAGATTCCACATCATGATTTTCTGAGCCAATAACTTTCCTTACTAATGGATTGATTATTTTCTCACTTTTTTTCTGTTTTCCACTTCTGCTTACTGCCTTCTTGTCTAATACTTCCATCCTTGTTTCGCCCTTCTTTGCCCACACTCCACCCCCTTCTTAGGTTCTCATTCCCCTACTGTTTCAGTTTAAACCCTCCTTGACAGCACTAGCAAACACACAGTCCCTCCCACTGCAGTCTCTTTCTGCTGTATACCCCACTCCCATCTTCTCTTTTTCTCCCACTCCCCTCTCGCTGCATTATTCCCGATTCATCTTTTTATCTGCTTTATTCCCCGACTCTCCTTTCTCTCTGGGTTATCGCACATTCCAGTTTATTTTCTGGTTTATCGCCCACTGCCAACTCTCACTGTGTTAACCTGCATTCCAGGTTTTCTTCACTTTATGCCCCACTCCACAGTTTCTCTGCTCTATTCCCCCACTCTCTTCTCTTAATGTTTTATGCCCTACTCTGCCTCCAAATGTCAGTTCATCACCTCTGTTCCTTCACCTTGCAGACCTTCAGCAGAGTTCCCTCCAGTTGTTGCTAGTAGAGAAAAACGCAAGGTTGTGTCTGAAATGATGGTGGAAAGAGACATGAAATTAGAGCCTCAGCTCAAAGAATTCATATTTTGCACCACTTGCTTCCCAGCTCCATGCATTCTGTAGCTCACTTACTTCTTCATTTCAATGCCCAGGTTTGTCCCTGCCTAAAAATAGGTGAGGCATCCTTTCAGACGACCAACTGGCTGCAAATCAAAGGGGACATTAGACAAGAGCATCTCAGTAGCCTCCCCCAGTCTCATGATGTTTAGTCCATCTTTGAAAATGCAATCCCCTACCCCACAACTCCTCCACGCCCCCCAACCCCCAACACCATGCAATGTTCCCTCCTTCAGGTATTTCTCTGATTACCTTTTAGTGATGGATACTACTTGCAGTACTATACCGGCTCAGGGACAAGAAATTCCTTTATTTCCCTGAATAGTTACTGGAGAGATCTTTATGGTCAGAGATCTTTACTTCATGTAGCATCTACAGAGTTTTTGAAAAAAAAATTTCAGTTAGCTGCTAGGGTTTTACTTTGTTACATTTTCCTTCAACATGTTTAAAAGTGAATATCTAGTAAGCAGTAAAATTATAGCTGGTCATGTCTGGCTGGATTGTTTTGACTATTATGAGTAATCATATGCGGAAGGAGATTCTGATTGGTCTGGCAAGCTAAAGAGTAGAAAAATACCCAGGGTCAGATGAAATATATCCCAGAATGTTGAGTGGAGTAATATCCAGGATCAGGCAAAATATATCCCAGATTGTTGAGTGGGGCAAGGGAGGAAATAGCCGCAGTGAATGCAATAATTTTCGATTCCTCTTTGGCCACAGGGGAGGTTCTGGCGATCTGCAGGACAACCATTATTCAAGAAGGAAGTATGGGATAAATAAGGAAACTATAGACTAGTCAGTCTAGTCTCGCTGGTGGAGAACACTGTTGAAGGCAATTCTGAGGGACAGAATTAATCTGTATTTAGAAAGGCAGGGAATAGCCAAGAATAGCATGGTTTTGTTAAGGGAAGACCATGTCTGACTAATTTGATCAAAGTTTTGGGGGGTGTGGCTGAGGGCAATGTTTTTGATGTTGTCTGCTTGGACTTCAGTAAGGCTTTTGATAAGGTCTTGTCTGACAGACTGATAACAATGCTGAAAATGTGTTGCTGGAAAAGTGCAGCAGGTCAGGCAGCATCCAAGGAACAGGAGAATTGACGTTTCGGGCATAAGCCCTTCTTCAGGAATGAGGAAAGTGTGCCCAGCAGGCTAAGATAAAAGGTAGGGAGGAGGGACTTGGGGGAGGGGCGTTGGAAATGCGATAGGTGGAAGGAGGTCAAGGTGAGGGTGTGGAGGTTGGGTTGGTGGGGGGTGTGGACCTGACGAGGGAGTCACGGAGGGAGTGGTCTTTTCGGAATGCTGATAGGGGAGGGGAGGGAAATATATCCCTGGTGGTGGGGTCCGTTTGGAGGTAGCGGAAATGACGGCGGATGATCCGCCTGTACATGGAGGTTGGTGGGGTGGTAGGTGAGGACAAGTGGGGTTCTGTCCTGGTGGCGGTTGGAGGGGCGGGGCTCAAGGGCAGAGGAGCGGGAAGTGGAAGAGATGCGGTGGAGTGCATCGTCGACCACGTCTGGGGGGAAATTGCGGTCCTTGAAGAAGGAGGCCATCTGGGTTGTATGGATTTGGAACTGGTCCTCCTGGGAGCAGATGCGGAGGAGACGAAGGAATTGGGAATATGGGATGGCGTTTTTACAGGGGGCAGGGTGGGAGGTGGTGTAGTCTAGGTAGCTGTGGGAGTCGGTCGGTTTATAGTAAATGTCCGTGTTGATTCGGTCGCCCGAGATAGAAATGGAAAGGTCTAGGAAGGGGAGGGAGGAGTCTGAGACGGTCCAGGTGAATTTGAGGTCGGGGTGGAAGGTGTTGGTAAAGTGGATGAACTGTTCAACTTCCTCGTGGGAGCACGACTGATAACAATGGCATGACCCCATAGGATATAGGGAATTTTGGCAGTTTGGGACCATGATTGTTTGGGTAGTGGGAGGTGGAAGAAAATAGTTCAGTGGTGTTTGTCTGACTGGTGATCCCTGTCTAGTAGGGTCCCATGAAGTCAGTGTTGGGGCATTTGCCGTTTGTAGTTTATATTGATGATTTGAACTTGAACATAGAAAGCTTGAGCAGTATGTCTGTGGATGATACAGTTTATATGGTGAATGGTGAGGAGGATAGCCTTAGATCACATAGGAACGTTGTTGGGCTAGTCAGATGGGCTGATTGGTGGTGATTGGAGTTCAATCTGGATGGGTGTAGGGTAGTGCACTTGGGTATAGCAAAGAAGGCAAGGGAATACATGATGAACAATAGGACCACGTGAACACCAAGAATCAGCAGGATCTTAGTATTCATGTACACCAGTCCTTTAAGGTATCAGGACAGATGGATAAAGTCCTTAAAAAGACATACGGTACACATGACTTTAATAACCAAGGCATAGAGTTTAAGAGCAGGGTGGTTATGCTATAACTGTATAAAGTATTTGTTAGGCCACAGCTAAATCTGGAATTCATATTATAGGAGGGATGTGATAGTATTAGAGAGGAAGCAGAGGAAATTTACTAAGATGTTGTCTGGGCTGGAGAGTTCCAGTTATAAAAATAAATTGGACAGACTTGGGTTGTTTCCTTAGAACAGAGGAAATTGCGAAGGGAGCAAATTACTGCAGATACTGGAACCTGTACTGAAAACAACAAATGCTGGAAATCAGAGCCGGTCAGACAACATCCATGGAGAGACAACAAGCTAACATTTTGAGTCTAGGTGACTCTCCATTTGACCTGAAGTGAAGTTGAAGAGTCGTCTAGCCTCAAAACATTAGCTTGTTCTCTCTCCATAGCTGCTGTCTGACCACTGTGATCTCCAGAGATTACAAGGGTCTATGGTTAAGATGTATAAAATTAAGACGGACCTACATAGGGTTGACATAAACAAACATTTTCCCTTAATGGAGGGGTCAATGACCACGGGCATAGATTTAAGGTAAGGGGCAGAAAGTTTCATGGAGATGTGAGTAAAAACCTTTTTCCAGGTTGGGAATCTGGAACCCACTGCCTGTAAAGGTGGTAGAGGTAGAAATTCTTATGACAGTTATATGCTGAAAATGTGATTTGAATAGTTACAAACATAGAACATAGAACTGCCCAGCACAGGAATGGGACCCTCAGCCCATGATGTTGTGCTGAACATGATGCCAAATTAAACCAATTCCTTCTGCATGCCCATGGTCTATATCCCTCCATTCCTTGTATAACCAGTTAAGTGGCTATTTTTGACCAGTGCACACTCAATGGATTGAAGAAACTTTTTCTCAGCTGTAAATCTCTAAGACTCTATGATATCTAGAAGGACAATTCTGAGCAATATTTACAGTGTTCCTGATATTAAAATACAGATATATTAGTGTCTGATCTGATGGACCTTATAGAAAGCTGAAATAAATATACAATTTGAAAAATTACATTAAGTCCCACCACATGACCCAAGATTTCAGGAAGAGAAGTAACATGGAATACTTAGGATTCCATGTTATGTGACTATTTATGTCTCCACTTGTTAAAGCAACTTGTTTCCTGGAGAACGTGAGTGAACATCACCTTTTACATTCTCGTTAAATACTAGTTTAATGTCAATTAAAGTTCATACGAATTGACTGAGAAACAACACAGCTTCTGCTCATTGACTTGTGTTACCTCATTTGTACTTCATTTGAGTAAGAATGAAGTGGACATGAAAGGAAATGTGAATCTATCAGGGATACTCCCCAAATTTTAAGGTAAGTCAAAACATCACGCTCAAATGTTTGAAACCAAGGTGACAACAAATCTCTAATAATTTTTAAAGATGGAAAGAATAGCTTTATCTAACATTTCTGGTTCCTATTGTATTGAATTTCGCTATTTATTTTGTAGGTGCAGTTGCAGTCGCAGTGCAGTTTGCAAGATAGCCAACCATTGTTGTTGGTGCTTATATTCTGATCAGCATTACGCATGAGAACATATTAAATATCATTACCAAAATCTCTCTACTGACAAATGTTCATTGTATATTGAGTGTCTAATGAAAACTTCACAAGACACAATCCCAGATATTCCATTACCTATTTTCAGTGGAGGTCTATTGTTAAATCCTTAACTTAGAGAGGTCCTGAATCTCATCAGGGTGACCTCAGGGATTGGGAACAATGTTATTTGCAGCTTATAGGTGGAGCGGAGAAAATTGAAAGGGTGCATGATTGAGATGTATGAATTCTTAGGTTATAGATAGGGTAGACAGGAAAGAACATTTCCACTTGATGGAGGAATAAACAACTGTAAGGTAAGGGCAGAAGGTTTCAGGGAGGTGTGAGGAAAATCTTTTTCACCCAGAGGATAGTGGGAATTTGGAACTGTCTGTAAGAATGGTAGAAGCAGAAACACTTATAACATTTAAGAAATATTTAGGTGTGCACTTTTGGTGCCAAGGCATATAAGCCTGTGGTCCAAGTGCTAGAAAATGGGATTAAGAAAAGTTAGGGGATGGCTTTTGACTAGATTCCCTACAGTGTGAAAACAGGTCCTTTGGCCTGACAAGTCCACACCAACCCTCCGAAGAGTAACCCACCCAGATCCATTTCCCTCTGACGAATGCACCGAACACTATGGGCAATTTAGCATGGCCAATTCACGTGATCTGCACATCTTTGGACTGTGGGAGGTAACCACAGCACTCAAAGGAAACCCACACAGATGTACAGACACGCAGTGGGCAACACGGTGGCACAGTGGTTAGCACTGCTGCCTCACAGCGCCAGAGACCCGGGTTCAATTCCCACCTCAGGCGACAATGTGTGGAGTTTGCACATTCTCCCTGTGTCTGCGTGGGTTTCCTCCGGGTGCTCCGGTTTCCTCCTACAATCCAAAAATGTGCAGGTTAGGTGAATTGGCCATGCTAAATTGCCCGTAGCTTTAGGAGAATGGGTCTGGGTGGGTTACACTTCGGCGGGTCGGTGTGGACTTGTTGGGCCGAAGGGCCTGTTTCCACACTGTAAGTAATCTAATCTAAAAATGTGCAAACACAGACAGTCACCCAAGGCTGGAATTGAACCTCGGACCCTAGTACTATGAGGCAGCAGTGCTAACCACTGAGCCACCCCTTTGTGACTGATATGGATGTAATGGGCTAAAGGGCCTTTCTTTGCTTTGTTGATTTTTTCTGACACTTTAGCATCACTGCATAGATAGTCATTATTATACACCACAGAGCCGCTGCAGAAAGATAACCATGCCCCCCACCTCCCAGTTATGACACCTCCACCAGAGGTTTTACTGCACGGTGTTCATTTGCACTGCTGGATTCTTTAGCCACAAAATGCCTGCAAAATTGGGCTGAGGTCAATCAATTAAAGGTAAGTGGCACTGGGCAAGAGGTCAATCAGTTCTATCACTGGCAAAATAGCACAGTAGCATCATTCCAAATCACCAGCGGGGTGGTAAAATTCTATCCAGTGATGTTGCCCAGTGCCTGATGCTGATTTGATGCCAGTACTGACGTGTTACAGCTGAACACATTTTAAACATAGGGACACCCCAAAGCCCCTCACCACCTCACACACATTAAATGGATCATTAATGTACAGGTTACCTGCTAATTAATAATTACCATTGGTACAATTATGTGTTATTATCAAGCCTTGCCTATCTTACATAAAGCTCTCTTCCCCAGAGAATGGAGAAAACAGGAACATTGTTTATCCTTAAGGCAGAGGTTGATACACTCTTGATCAACATGGGAGTCAAAGGGTATTGGTGGGTGAGGTGGGAAAACGTCAAGGTCTTAATCAGATCACACATCATTTTATTAAAGGGAGAGCAGAATTTAGGAGCCAAATTATCTACTAATGCCCCTAATTCATATGTTTGTATTGTTCTCATCCAGAGGAATGTGTGTGCCCATCCAAGTTCACAGTAATATGAGATTTCACTGCAGCAATCAGACCTTTGGTGAAAGGTAGTATGCTGAAATATAAGCTGAGACATTAGTCATTAGGTTGCACATATATGCTGATATCGTGATAACCTGTTCCATGTTGGAGTATTATATTTTGGGTGCTTGCACTATCAGCACGCTATAATAGTGTGGCTGAGAAGCTTTACGTAGATTCACTGCCAGAATCCTTTTTATTGGTATTAGTCCACATCACTAAAGCGAAGTAGGCAAAAGATAGCCTCACAAATTCTCCAGCAGAAGTGAGGTTCAATCCTGATAATTAGTGAAATTCTATTACATCATATTTAATAGTCCATTTATTACATCTCAGGTGTATGCTGGTCTCTTGTGAGACACAAAGCTTACATTACTGATATTGTGATTTGGAAATGCCGGTGTTGGACTGGAGTGTACAAAGTTAAAAATCACACAACACCAGGTTATAGTCCAACAGGTTTAATTGGAAGCACACTAGCTTTCGGAGCGCCGCTCCTTCATCAGGTGGTTGTGATATTGATCATCCTGGCACACATCTTGGAGAAACTGAACAACTACAATTCTGGTTAGCTCCTCCCTGGAACAGTCCTTTGTATACAGATGAGTGTATTTCATCTTGTGATGTCAGTTTATCTATCAGATATTATAACACAAAGCATAAAGGTGCCCATAGAACTCAGAGAGAGAGAAATAAAGCTTGGCCAGACAAAGGAATCATTTAATAGTAAATCCAGGAAGAAGAGAAGCTAAATGGATGATAATGGGGATTATAAGTAGTTAATAATGAGTTGGCTGTGCTGAAAGCAAGCCATTTCATGACAGAACCTGGGTGGTGTGTATGGATACTGGACATGGAAGGTGATGTTATACTCTAAAATTGTGAAACTCAATTTTGGGTCCTAAACAGAAGATGAGATATTGTGCCTCCAACTTGCTTTGAGCCTCATTGGAGCACTGGAACAATCCTGAGACAGAAACATTGGCATGAGAACATGGTGGAGGTATTAAAGTGGCAGGTATCTGGAACCTGGGGATCATTTTTACGGACGTAATATTGGTGAACCGCAAAATGTTTCATCTCCCCAGTGTGGCGGAGACTACATTTCGAGCAGTAGACCAGACTGAGTGAAGTGCAAGTAAATTGGTACTTCAACTGGAAGGGTCTGTCTGAGGCCTTAGATAGTGAGGAGGGAGGAGATAAATAGGCAAAAGTGTTTCACTTTCTGCAGTTGCTTGGGAAGATGGTGTGGATATGTGGGAAGGCTTTGAGAATGGGGTAGGAGGAGAATGACAAGGAAAGAGAGGGGAATCCATAGTTGACAATCACTCGAAGACAGGTATGACTGTCCATCCAGGAAATTCGGTGTTACTGGTCATGTATTCTCTGCATGGCTGATGAGCCCAATCCTAGACTTGCATCTCTGACCACACATTTGGCAGGTGTATTCCAGAGGTGGAATTCGACCTGGCCTTGAGATTGTTGGCATTCCTTTATCCCATTCCTTTTCCATACTTTCTCTTGCTAATGGATATTCTTAAAGAATTGCATCCTTTCATCAGGGGTTCCCTCCAAGTCGGTTTCTTCAGGACAAGATGCATTGACAACTATGTTGTATTTCTTAATGGAAGCCTTCAAGGAGTCTCTAAAACATTTCCTTTCAACTCCTGTCATTCGAGTGCATTACTTGAGCTGAAAGAAGATTTGTTTTGACAGTCAGACTCATACATCCTTAGTATATGGCTTCCCCACTAGTGTTGGCTTTAGATGGTCGTGGTCTTGATGCTGATGCTATTGGCTTCATTGAGTATGCTGATGTTAGTATGCCTATCCTCCCAGCTATTGTAGAGAATCTGACTTAAACAACATTGATAGTACTTCCCAAGGTTCTTGAGGCATTGGCTATACATAGTCCAGGTTTCAGAACCAAATTATAAAGAGTTGGCAGAATGGCTGACTTATGCACAAAGATTTTGGTATCAGCACAAATGTTATGGTATCCTTAGTTGTTCATCAGTGGTGCTCACAGATTTCCTGCAATGTTGAATCTCTACATCAATGTCAGCATTAGATGAGAGGTAGTTTCCTAGGTAAGGAAATATTTCAGGTTTGGGAGAATTTCTGTGTTTACATTAATGGAGGGAAGGACTAGAACTTGTTTGGGATGGGTTGGAAAAGAATTTGAATCTCCTTGAAGTTGTGACTGAAACCAATTCTTTGGTATGCTTCTGTATTGCACGACATTAAATGAGGCTTGTAGAGCAGTTTATAGGCTTGTAATCCACATACTGAAGTTTTACAAGCAAGCTCAGTTTTATTTGCTTTTTTGACTTCAACTGGTTGAGCTTGAAAAGTTTTCCATCAATCCTGTAGACATATGTCAACACCACTGTGAAGCTTGTTCTTGACAAGGTGACGAGTGATGGCAATGAAATGGAGTGCCGACCAAAATGTCCATCATTTCCCTGCATAACTCCATTTCCCTGTACTTGGCCAATATATTGGCCCACCACCTATTTTAGTGTCATCTGCAAACTTCTCATCCAAATCATTGATTTCGTTAGCAAACAGCAATGGGTCTAACACCAACTCCTGATGCACACCACTAGTCACATGCTTCCAGTTGACATGGGCCCTTTCACAATTATCCTCTGCTTCTTCCTATCAAGCCAATTTTGTATCCAATTTGCCAGCTTCCCCTGGATTCCATGCAATCTAACCTTCCAGAGCAGCCTACTATGTGGAACTTTGTCAAAGGCGTTACTGAAATCCATATAAACTGCATCTACTGCCCTGCCCTCAACAACCTTCCTGTTCACTTCATCAAATAACTCTTACAAATTTGTGAGGCATGACTTCCCATGCACAAAGCCATGCTGACTATTTCTAATCAAACCATTATCTCTCAGCATCTTCTCAAGTAACTTACCTACCACAGATGTGAGGCTTACTGGTCTATTGTTCCCAGGTTTTTCATTGCAACCCCTCTTAAATAAGGACACTACATTTGTTACCCTCCATTCTTCCGGGACCTCGCCCATCGCTAACAGTGATGCAAAAATATCAGCCAGGGACCCCACAATTTAATCTCTAGCCTTCTGCAGTGTTCTTGGATATATCTGATCTGGACCAGGAGATTTATCCAACCTCATACCTTCTAATATGTCCAACACCTCCTCTGCTGTGATAGGGACTGTCCCCAAGATATTACCATTAATTTCCCCCAAATACCCAAGTTTTCATATCTTTCTCCACTGTAAACACAGAGGAGAAATATTCATTGAGGACCTCTCCCATTTCCTGCAGTTCGACACATATATGTCCACTTTGGTCCTTGAGGGGTCCTATTCAATCTCTAGTTATTCTTTTTCCTTTATTACGCTTAAAGAATGTCTTTAGATTCACCCTAATCATCTCAGTCAACGCTATCTCATGCCCATTTTTCGCCTCCCTGATTTCCTTCTTCAGTAAACTCCTCTATTTCTTATATACCTCTAGGGATTTCCTTGATCCTAGCTGTCTGTACTTCAGCCAATAATCCTTCTTCCGGATCAAAGCCTCAATATCTCTTGTCATCCAGGGTTCCCTATTCCTGCCAAACCTGCCCTTCACCCACACAGGAACATATAAGCTTTGAACTCTACTATCTCACTTTTAAAGGCCTCCCACTTGCCAGAGGTCCCTTTGCTCACAAACTCCTCCAATCAATCCCTGCAAGCTTCTGTTTAATTCCATCAAAATGTGCCAATGAATTATTTTGAGATATTGATGAAAACATTGTTAGTTTGTTAGTTTGCTTGGTTCTTAAAGTCACTCAACATTAAACGTTTTTCTGAACTAATTCTTCACCTTCAGCACCTTCTGGTGGCATTTGATGGAGATTGAGGAATGGGTGAGCTGGTGGTCAGTCCAGCTATCTGCATTAGTTGTGGCTTTGATTATGAGGACATCATATAGATATCAGGAGCAAATGCTGACGTACTGCCAATGCTTTGATCATGGATGCCTCCAAGAAAGCGTGAACCCTTCTTTATCTCAGGAAAGTGTGCCGTTGATGACCGGTTGATGCTATGCACATTTGGTGATCAGGAGAATCATGTTGGGGTGTGTTGCCTTGTTAATGGGAATGAAATTTAAGTGAAAGCAAGAAAGAAAGTAGCGTCAGAATGCATAGAATTTGTGTGGGTAGAACTGAAGAACCGCAAAGGAGAAACAGACCCTAATGGGAGTTATGTGCAAACCTCCTAGCAGTAGTCAGAATGTGGGGAAGAAAATACGTCAGGACATAGAAAAAGGCATGTAATAAAGGCACTATAACAATAAACATGCAGGACTTCAATGTGTAGATAGACTACGAAAATCAGAATGGTAGCAGATCCCACAAAAGAATTTTGTGGAATATTCTATGAAATTTTGTTTGGAACAGCTTACGGTAGACCCTACTAAGTAACAGATGATTCTGATTTGGGTGATGTGTAACGAGGCAGGCCTGATTAGAGACTTTAAGATGAAGGAATTCATAGAGGGATCAGTGACCATAATATGTTGGAATTCATCTTGCAGTTTGAAAGGGAGAAGCTTGGGTCAGATATAATGGTATTACAATTGAGTCAAGGTATTTACAAAGAAAAGAGCGAGAAGTTAGCTCCGGGTGATTAAAAGGGCAGCCGAACAGGAAAGATGGTGGAACAGCAAAGGTAGGAGTATCTGGGAGTAATTTAAGAGGCACATCAGAATTTGATCTGAATGAAGAAGAAACATACTAAGAGGAGGATGAGGCAATCTTAGCTGTCAAGGAAAGCTAAGGACACCATAAAAGCAAAAGGAAAAGCATGTAATGGATTGAAGATTAGTAAGAAGTAGGAGAATTGGGAAATCTTTAGCAACCCACACAGGACAATCAGAAAAGCAATAAGGAGGGGGAGAAGAGGAAATTTGAGAGTAAGCTAGCTAGTAATATAAGAAAAGATTGCAGGAGTTTTTTTAGATATATAAAAGGTAAGAGAGAGGCGACAGTGTACCATTCTGAAATATTACTACAGCAGTAGGCTGGCTAACTGGCAGAAGGCAGACAGTGGGATGAAGGGGTCTTGTTCAGGGTGGCAGCCAGTAACTATTGGAGTTTCACAGGGATCAATGTTAGGACGCCAACTATTTACGTTATACACTAATGAAATGGTCAAAGAACTGAGGGTGGTGTTGCTAAGTTTGCAGATGACATAAAGATAGGTGGAGTGGAACATACCATTGAAGAGGCAGGTAGGCTGCAGAAGGACTTGGACAAGTGGGAGAATGGGAGTGGGCAAGTGGCAGATGGAGTACAATGTGGGAAACTGTGATGTTATGTACATTATCAGAAGAACAGAAGTACTCGATAGGGAAAAGCTTCAGAAATCTGAAGTACAAATGGACTCAAGAATCCTAGTTCAGAATTCTCTTAAGGTTAACATGCAAGTTCATTTGGCAGTTAGGAAAGCAAATGCAATGTTAGTATTCTTTTCAAGAGGGCTAGAATCCAACAGCAGGGGTGCACTGAGGGTGTATAAGGTTCTGGTCAGACTATACTTGAGCAGTGTTTTGGCCCCTGTGTCTAAGGGAGGACTTGTTGGCATTGAAGGGGATCTGGAAAACATTTAAAAGAATGATTCCAGGAATGAAGAGCTAGCCTTACAAGGAGCAGTTGAGGACTCTGGGTCTGTACTCGATGGAGTTTAGAAGAATGGGCATGTAGTTAAGTGTGTGTTGCCCCTTTAAGAGGGCAGGTCAAGTGGGAGTTAGGGAAGGCTGTCTAAAACCAACTGTGGAGCTGAGAGGATGCACAATAAATTCCTGTTCAAATTTATCCTCCATCTACCTCATGTTCTATTTAGTTAACCACAAACATAATAACTGGCAATGAGTGTGGGATCCAGCCACAAACTGTGTGAATGCTGTGTTTTTGTTGGGAGGAAGGATGTCACCCAGATTCCAAACATGGCACAGGATTTTGGAGGTAACATCGAGGGAAGTGGTAGCTTTAGTCGACACCAGGGAAGAATGGTCAGCATTGGGGAACGGTCAGAGAGCGGTGGTTGTGAGAGGACTCGGGTCACACCTGATGACTGAATAAGGGAGTACTCATCTAGGAGCTTACCAAAGTCATCAAAGAGAATGGTTGCGAGGGGACTTGTGTTGTGGTCAATGCCAGAGCAGAACAGTACGATAACATCTTCAGTGACATCGTGGCCGATATGGAGACTTTGCACCTTAGGGACTTGGGCTGCAAATGGCTACTAGACTTGAGTAGTGGGAGAAGTTCCCACTGATAGGAAAATAAATGGTGTGTCAATTTGGAACAATGTGACCATTTGATGAAAAGCTAGAATTTGGATGCTGTACACCAAACGTCTTGAAACATATTTAAAAGTGAATACGGTGGCTGAAGACCGAATGGTACAAGTTTTCTTGAATATTATTGGATACAAGATCTTTATGATTGTAGGGTGTATGTTGCAATTAGAGAAACCCACAGAGACGTACCAAGAATTATGCAAAATATTGGGGAATTATTTCACACCAAAGCCACTAATGATTGTGGAATGTTTTTGTTTTTATAAACAGGTACAGCACAAAGGACAGTCCATTGCTCCAATTCATGGCTACCTTAAAGAGGTTAGAAGAACACAATAAATTTGAAGGGTTCCTCCAAGATGCCTGTGAGAATATTTGGTTTATGGCCTCCAACACAAAGCTACTAACAAGGAACGGCCAAGATTTCAAGGCAGCTTTCAAAATTGCTACCTCGATTGAATTAGCTGTCTGAAGTAACACTGTTGAATGACCATGTCTGGATACGGAAAAGGAGTGTTGAAAAGAGACAATTCAGAGGACAAGGCATAAGGTACACACCGCCATCAGGGAGTAGACAGGAAATCGACTTGGGGTCAGTCAGGTCTGCAGGAGAAACAGAAGACTCAGAGTCAGCAGAGATTCAGTTAAACATCTTTTTGATATGGGGTGAAGCTGATCATTTCTGGGTCCTTCCCAAATTAGAGAGGAAGACAGTAAAGATAGAAATGGATATGAGTGCAGTGGTGTCTCTGATTCTCGAATCAGTATTAGATTAGATTATATTAGTATATAGGGAGAAGTTAAAGATACTGTCATTGAAGCCTGCCAGGATTACAGACATACACAGAACAAGAGCTGCTACTGAAGGGCTACATACTGGTAAAAATACTGGTGTGTAAAATCCCTCTGTATGTAGTGACAGGCAACTATCTTGAATTATTTGGATGCTATTGTTTACTGAAATTAAAGTTAAATTGGGGCATATTAACAGGCTGGTGGACTTAAACATGAGTTTGCAAGAGATCTTGTAAAGTCTTCAAATGAACCCTGGAGTAAATAAAAGGAGTAGAAACTAAACTTCAGTTGAAGCAGGAGGCTTGTCCAAGAAGTCTGAAAGTATGTCCAATATTGTACGCCATCCAGCTTTCCCTGGAGCGTCGGAGGCTGAGACAAGACCTTATGGAGGTTTATAAAATCATGAGGGCATGGATAGGGTAAATAGACAAGGTCTTTTCCCTGGGGTAGGGGAGTCCAGAACTAGAGGGAATAGATTTAGGGTGAGAGGGGAAAGATATAAGAGAGACCTAAGGGGCAACTTTTTCATGCAGAGGGTTGTATAGTACAAAACAATTGCAATGTTTAAAAGGCTTCTGAATGGGTATATGAATGGGAAGAGTTTGATATGGGCAGGGTGCTTGCAGGTGGGACTAGATTGGGTTGGGATATCTACTCGACATGGACGGGTTGGACCGAAGGGTCTGTTTCTGTGCTATACATCTCTATGATTATGACCCTATGACTCAAGTGGAGGCAAAACTGGAATTACTGGTGAACCTGGGAGCATTGATCCAGTAACCATCAGTGAATGGGCCACTCCAGTTGTCACAGTCTTAGAAACAGATGGCACAGTGAGGGTTTATGGTGACTTCAAGGTATGTATGCAGATTAATATTCATTTCCACTCCTTAAGGACCTGTTCAGTAGACTGATTAAGGGAAAGAAAATCTCAAAAAATGGATCTGTCACACACCTACTTGCAGAAGGAGTCATAGAGAGTCATAGAGATGTACAGCACGGAAACAGACCCTTTGGTCCAACTTGTCCATGCTGACCAGATATCCTAATCCAATCTAGTCCCATCTGCCAGCACCCAGCCAATATCCCTCCAAACCCTTCCTATTCATATACGCATCCAGATGCCTTTTAAATGTTGCAATTGTACCAGCCTCCACCACTTCCAGTGGCAGCCCATTCCACACACGCACCACCTTCTGCCCCTGAAAAGTTGCCCCTTAGGTTTCTTTTACATCTTTCCCCTCGCACACTAAACCTATGGTCTCTAGTTCTGGACTCCCCCACCCCAGGGAAAAGACATGGTCTGTTTACCCTATCCAAGCCCCTTATGATTTTATAAACTTCTATAAGGTCACCCCTCAGCCTCTGACACTCCAGGGAAAACAGCCCCAGCCTATCCAACCTCTCCTTACAGCTCAAATCCTCTAACCCTGGCAACATCCCTGTAAATCTTTTCTGAACCCTTTCAAGTTTCACAACATCTTTCCGATAGGAAGGAGACCAGAATTGCATGCAATATTCCAAAAGTGGCCTAACTAACGTCCTATACAGCCTCAACACGACCTCCCAACTCCTGTACTCAATACTCTGACCAATAAAGGAAAGCACGTCAAACGCCTTCTTCTCTATCTTATCTACCTGCGACTTCACTTTCAAGGACCTCTGCACCTGTGCTCCAAGGTCTCATTGTTCAGCAACCCTCCTTAGGACCTTACCATTAAGTGTATAAGTCCTGCTTAGATTTGCTTTCCTAAAATACACCATTTCGCATTTATCTAAATTAAACTTTGTCTGCCACTTCTCAGCCCATTGGCTTATTTGAACAAGAGTCCTAGCCACTGATGATGCTAGTGACACATAGGGGACTGTTCCAAAACAAGCAACTGCGTTTTGGCGTCATATCAACATTGCAGAGGGTCATGGCCCAAATTTTGAATGGATTGCCAGGTGTCCAGTATTATCTGGATAATATGGATTCTCTGAAGATGAGCCTTCAAAAAAACCTAGAAGAAACCCTAAAGAGATTGCACTTTTCCAGCATACAAATAAAAAGTGAAACGTGCAAGTTTTGTAAAGACCCTTTAGAGTATCTGGGCCAAATAATCGATGGCGAGGGACTACACAAGGCACCCAACAAGATGAAGTCGGGAGTATGATGCTGGAAAAACACAGCAGTTCAGGCAGCATCCGAGGAGCAGGAGAATCTATGTTTCGGGCAAAAGTCCTTCATCAGGAAGTGCTTTTGCCTGAAACATCGATTGCCCTGCTCCTTGGATGCTGCTTGATCTGCTGTGCTTTTCTAGCACCACACTCTCAACACTAATCTCCAGCCTCTGCAGTCCTCAATTTCACCTACCCAACAAGATGGACGTCATCATGAAAACCCCTAGACCTGAGAATGTGTCTTAATTACCTTTATTCTAGAGACTTGTAAATTACTATGGAATATTTAAGCCTGATATTGAAACCATGCTAAATCCCCTGTTCAGACACTGGGACTGTGGTGACTGTAGAAATGGACCCAGGAATGTCTTCCCCCATGCGATGTCTTGCCTTATGGGGTTGGCACTGTACTGTCAACTGCATTGCCACATTATACCCAAAACTAAGTTGAGGAATCACAGTCAGTGTGCTCATCCTTTGTGACATCTATATAGATTCATTTACATTGTATTTAAGTTCAGTTGAATGGAAATGTTATATGTTGAAACCCCTTTGATGTTAATGACAATAAGTATTATATAATATAGATGATATCACATTTAGGCTTGACTACATTTTTTTTGTTCAGGCCAGTTTCATTCCCTTTCTTGCTTAAATCATGTAGTTAATAATATGTTTCTGCTCTTCCACTATCAACTACTGACACCATAAACATTGCCATTTTCTTGATAGTACAGAAACATATTCTGTAACATCATGGCCCATTTTCACAAGATTTTCAATGTTTCTTTTTATCTCAATCTAGTTAATCTTGCCATTATGTGAAATACATTACATAAAAACTTCAAAGAGTCTACTTATCACATAATATCCTGTCAAGGAGTGTTGAATTACAAGGCTGTAGACAATTTCAAGCAGCAGTCCAGAATCATCATAATATTTCTGTCATGTCAGAAAATGAAATGAGGCTTTCACTATTGGCAACACTGACACTAAGATTTTTTGATGAATTGGAACTCTATTGCAGCAGCATGGGATGTCATCCAACGGATGGGATTTGAAGCAAGTCAAACAATGGAACTTTCTAATGTCTCCAGAAATCAGTCAAGTGAGGCAATTATGTCCACAATATGAATTAGTTATAAGGTGCTTTCTTAGGTATGTTCCCAGAAGGATTTAAACGGAATAGCAATGAGTTTGGAAGATTGGTCAAAGGTATCCCTCATAAACCAACAGGATCTGTTTTCAGGTTATCACATTATACCCCACTGTGTCAAAGCACAAGGGTTCTAATTTCAGAATCATAGCAGTTTTATTAAGACATTTACAGTGGTTATGACAAACCTTACATGACAACGTTGATTATATGTCAACATTTCAGGAAGAGGAGTGATTTTGAATTGAGTCACATTTAACAGCAAATTATCTCTGATGATGCTTTGCCACTGGTGTTAATGTCATGACTGTTTTTTGAATTCTGTGGATGCCATAAGTATATTGCGATAACGCTATTCACATGATTACATTCTGGTGACACTGTGGGTGGTACCCTATGACTTTAGTTTATAGATGACTGCTGAAACTATTTCCAAGATAAGAACCCCAATACAGGGATTGCTGGCCTTTCATTTGCCCTTTCTAAATCACAGCCATTTGAGGCTTGCCTTGGGATTTCCCATCCAAGATGGGAGATTAGATTAGATTACTTACAGTATGGAAACAGGCCCTTCGGCCCAACAAGTCCACACCGACCCACCGAAGCGCAACCCACCCATACCCCTACCTTTACCCCTTTTTACCTAACACTACGGGCAATTTAGCATGGCCAATTCACCTGACCTGCACATCTTTGGACTGTGGGAGGAAACCGGAGCACCCGGAGGAAACCCACACAGACACGGGGAGAATGTGCAAACTCCACACAGTCAGTCGCCTGAGTCGGGAATTGAACCCGGGTCTCTGGGGCTGTGAGGCAGCAGTGCTAACCACTGTGCCACTGTGCCGCCCACAAGTGGACAAGAATACACAGCCATTTTGTTAAAAAGACCATTTCTACCGAAAGGGACCATGGTATATCAGAGAGGATGTGGCTGATTCTTAACCAGACTTTGAAACATGAGAAGGCTATGACACTGTGGTATGTCACCAAACTGATAATCCAGAGCTGGAAATGTGTTGCTGGAAAAGCGCAGCAGATCAGGCAGCATCTAGGGAACAGGAGAATCGACGTTTCGGGCATTAGCCCTTCTTCAGGAATGAGGAAAGTTGGTCCAGCAGGCTCAGATAAAAGATAGGGAGGAGGGACTTGGGGGAGGGGCGTCGGAAATGTGATAGGTGGAAAGAGGTCAAGGTGAGGGTGATAGGTCAGACTGGGGTGGGGGCGGAGAGGTCGGGAAGAAGATTGCAGGTTAGGAAGGCGGTGCTGAATTTGATGGATTTGACTGAGACAGGCTGGGGGGAGGGGAAATGAGGAAACTGGTGAAATCCGAGTTCATCCCTTGTGGTTGGAGGGTTCCTAGCCGGAAGATGAAGCGTTCTTCCTCCAACCGTCGTTTCGCTGTGGTCTGACGATGGAGGAGTCCAAAGACCTGCATATCCTTGGTGGAGTGGGAGGGGGAATTGAAATGTTGAGCTACAGGGTGGTTGGGTTGGTTGGTCCGGGTGTCCCAGAGGTGTTCTCTGAAACACTCCGCAAGTAGGCGGCCTGTCTCCCCAATATAGAGGAGGCCACATCGGGTGCAAAGGATGCAATAGATGATATGTGTGGAGGTACAGTTGAATCTGTGGCGGATATGGAAGTTTCCTTTGGGGCCTTGGAGGGAGGTGAGGGGGGAGGTGTGGGCGCAAGTCTTGCACCTCCTGCGGTTGCAGGGGAAGGTGCCGGGAGTGGAGGTTGGGTTGGTGGGGGGTGTGGATCTGACGAGGGAGTCACGGAGGGAGTGGTCTTTACGGAATGCTGATAGGGGAGGGGAGGGAAATATATCCTTGGTGGTGGGGTCCGTTTGGAGGTGGCGGAAATGGCGGCGGATGATGCGCTGTACATGGAGGTTAGTGGGGTGGTAGGTGAGGACCAGTGGGGTTCTGTCCTGGTGGCGGTTGGAGGGGCGGGGTTCAAGGGCGGAGGATCGGGAAGTGGAAGAGATGCGGTGGAGGGCATCGTCGACCACGTCTGGGGGGAAATTGCGGTCCTTGAAGAAGGAGGCCATCTGGGATGTGCGTTTTTGGAACTGGTCCTCCTGGGAGCAGATGCGGCGGAGTCGAAGGAATTGGGAGAATGGGATGGCATTTTTACAGGGGGCAAGATGGGAGGAGGTGTAGTCCAGGTAGCTGTGGGAGTCGGTTGGTTTGTAGTAGATGTCCGTGTTGATTCGGTCGCCTGAGATAGAAATAGAAAGGTCGAGGAAGGGGAGGGAGGAATCTGAGACTGTCCAGGTGAATTTGAGGTCGGGGTGGAAGGTGTTGGTGAAGTGGATGAACTGTTCAACCTCCTCGTGGGAGCACGAGGCGGCGCCGATACAGTCATCGATGTAGCGGAGGAAAAGGTGGGGGGTGGGGCCAGTGTAGTTGAGAGCCCCAGGTAAATTTTCTGGAACAAAGTCATGACTCATGAATTAAATCACAGCAACAAACTGTGAAATTTGAAATCAATAAAATCTGGAATTAAAACATAGTATAAAAACAACCATGTAATTACCGTTAATTGTTGTAAAAACACTTTAGTGATGGAAATCTGAGTCCTTCTGTGGTCTGGTCTGACTCCAAACTTACAGCATTGTGGTTGACTCATAACCACCCTCTGAAAAAGCCTAGAGGTCCTATCAGTTGGGCAACAATTGCTGTCCATGCAAGAATGTAAAAAAAAGGCCGAACAAGTAACTCAGTTCTACAAAGTCAATTAAATAATGCAGCTTTCCATTGGCATCATAAATCTTCAGGTTTTCTGTAGCAGTCCTTTTAAAAAATTACAAACTGGAATTAAATGCAAAACATTGGTAGTTTTGTGAGCTTGGGTCAACCTAATCACCTGAGCAGGGCAGCTATTTTTAGTTAGTGCTGATGCTTTTTAAAAATTATTTTAGTCCATGAGAGACTTCAGGTATAAAAATCAGATGATGAAAATTAAATATCAATACTTCATATTTTTCATTATCATAACAGAAGGGTTTGTTGATAATGCTGCCAAGTGGCACTTAGCAACAACCTGTTCACTGACACCCAAGTTTGTGTCATACAGACTTACAGACGTAATACACATCAGAAGCATGGGTAGGCCCCTGTACCAGGTCTGCCATTCAGTATGGTCATGCTATGGCAGTCCCAGTCTATATTAGGAAAATTAGAATCCCCTATTATGACAACCGTATTGCTCCTGAAAGTCTCCCCAGTCTCCCTTTATATTTGTTGCTCTAATTCCTGTTGACTATTTGGAATTAATGTCACCATCCCCTTATTTCTTAGCTCCACCCACACAGCCCTCACTGGATAATTCTTCAGTTATTTTGTCTCTGAATACTGCTGTGATACCTGCCTTAATCAAAAATGCAACTTCCCCTCCTGTCCCTCCACCACCTCTGTTCCGCCTAAACTACCTGTACTCTGGCACATTATGCTGTCAGTCTTGTCCCTCCTTTAGCAATGTTTCTATAATGGCTATAATATCTCAGTCCCACATACCCCATGTCCCAAGTTCATTGGCCTTACCTGTCAGCCCTCTTGCATTGAAATAGATGCAATTTAATCCAACAGGCATTCCTTGCTCCCTGTCATGTTCCAGCCTGGCTTGTCTCTTCAACTTACTGTTTCTGATTCTCCTTCCAGCCTTGTACTTATCCCCCTGCCAATCTAGTTTAAACACTCCCTTGTAGCATTAGCAAATTTGTCCACCAAGGTATTGGTCCTCCTCCAGTTCAGATGCAACCTGTCTCTCTTGAACAGGTCACCTCTACCCAAGAAAAGATCCCAAAGATTTAAACATCTGCCCCTACACCAATTCTTTAGTGACACATTCATCTGCCATATCCTCCTGCTCTTACCCTCACTAGGACATGGCACTGGAAGTAATTCAGAGATTACCACTGACATGGTCTTAGTTTTTAGCTTTTTTCCTAGATCTCGATAATCACTCTGCAAGGCCTTATCCCTATTTCTATCTATGTCATTTGTGCCAATATACACAATGACTTCTGGCTGCTCCCCCTCCCCTTTGAGAACATTCTACAGTCACTCCAAGACACTCTCTGCCCTAGCACCTGGGAGGTGACACACCATCCTGGATTCCTGTTTGCAGCCACAGAATCTCCCATCTGTTCCCCTAACTACCAAGTCTCCTATCACTAAGGTCCTGTTTACCTTTACCCTTTCCCGCTGTGCCCCAGAGTCAGTTATAGTGCCACTGACCTGCTTTCCTCAGAACAGTCATCCCCCCCAACAGTATGCAAAACGGTATACTTGTTTTCAAGAGGAATGGCCACAGGGAATCGCTGCAATCCCTGCCTATTCCTTTTGCCTTTCCCGGTGGTCACCCAGTTACTCTCTACCTGCACCTTAGATGTGACCATCTCACTAAAACTCTTAACTCTGAAGTGCTCAGCATCATGGATGATCCTGAATGCATCCTGTTCCAGCTCCAGTTCCCTAACACAGTCTCCCAGGAGATGCAGCTGGGTGCACTACCCATACTTGTAGTCATCAGGGACAATGGAAGTCTCCCTGAGCTCCCACATCCTGCAGGAGCTCTAATAATTTTGTATTCCTCAGTCAGATCCCCCCCTCAGCCTCCCCTGCTATAAGGAAAACAAACCCAGTCTGTCCTCATGACTGACACTTTTCATCCCAGACAACATACTGGTGAATTTCCTTTGCACCTTCTTCAGTGCAATCACGTCTTTCTAATAGTGGACGACCAGAGATGCACACAGTGTTCCGTCTGTGGCCCCGCCGCATTATCAATGTTTTATAAAGTTGTAACAAGACTTCCTTGATCCTATATTCTATACCCCAGTTGGTGAAGGAAAGTTTCCCATAATAAGGGCGGCACGGTGGCACAGTGGTTAGCGCTGCTGCCTCAAAACGCCAGAGACCTGGTTTCAATTCCCACCTCAGGCGACTGACTGTGTGGAGTTTGCACATTCTCCCCGTGTCTGCGTGGGTTTCCTCCGGGTGTTCTGGTTTCCTCCCACAGCCAAAGATGTGCAAGTCAGGTGAATTGGCCATGCTAAATTGTCTATAGTGTTAGGTAAGGGGTAAATGTAGGGGTATGGGTGGTTTGCGCTTCGGCGGGTCGGTGTGGACTTGTTGGGCTGAAGGGCCTGTTTCCACACTGTAAAGTAATCTAATCTAATACTTCTTGACCATCCTATCTACCTATGCTGTACACCAAAGTATCTAATTGTACGTCAAAGTCCCTTTGTTCCACAGTACTCTCTAGATACTTACCATAAATTGTGTATATCTTTCCCTTATCACACTTAGAGTCATGGAGTCATAGAGATGTACAGCATGAAAACAGACTCTTCGGTCCAACCCGTCCATGCTGACCAGATATCCCAACCCAATCTAGTCCCACCTGCCAGCACGCGGCCCATATCCATCCAAACCCTTCCTATTCATATACCCATCCAAATGCCTCTTAAATGTTGCAATTGTACCAGCTTCCACCACTTCGTCTGGCAGCTCATTCCATACACGCAGCACCCACTGCGTAAGAAAGTTGGCCCTTCGGTCTCTTTCATATCTTTCCCCTCTCACCCTAAACCTATGCCCTCTAGTTCTGGATTCCCCAACCTCAAGGAAAAGACTTTGCCTATTTGCCCTATCCATGCTCCTTATAATTTTGGAACCTTCTATAAGGTCACCCCTCAGCCTCCGACGCTCCAGGGAAAGCAGCCTCAGCCTGTTCAGCCTCTCCCTATAGCTCAAATCCTCCAACTCTGACAACATCCTTGTAAATATCTTCTGAACCCTTTCATGTTTCACAGCATCTTTCCGATAGGAAGGAGACCAGAATTGCATGCAATATTCCTATCTACCTGCGACTCCACTTTCAAGGAGCTATGAACCTGTACTCCAAGGTCTCTTTGTTCAGCAGCACTCCCTAGGACCTTAACATTAAGTGTATAAGTCCTGCTAAGATTTGCTTTCCCAAAATGCAGCACCTCGCATTTATCTGAATTAAACGCCATCTGCCACTTCTCAGCCCATTGGCCCATCTGGTCCAGATCCTGTTGTAATCTGAGGTAATCCTCTTCGTTGTCCACTACACCTCTAATTTTGGTGTCATCTGCAGACTTACTAACTGTACCTCTTATGCTCGCATCCAAATTATTTATGTAAATTACAAAAAGTAGAGGGCCCAGCACGATCCTTGTGGCACTCCATTGGTCAGAGGCCTCCAGTCTGAAAAACAACCCTCCACCACCACTCTCTGTGTTCTACCTTTGAGCCAGTTCTGTATCCAAATGGCTAGTTCTCCCTGTATTCCATGAGATCTAACTTTGCTAATCAGTCTCCCATGGAGAACCTTGTCCAAAGCCTTACTGAAGTCCATATAGATCACATCTACTGCTCTGCCCTCATCAATCCTCTTTGTTACTTCTTCAGAAAACTCAATCAAGTTTGTGAGGCATGATTTCCCACACACAAAGCCATGTTGATTATCTCTAATCAGTCCTTGCCTTTCCAAATACATGTACATCCTGTCCCTCAGGATTCCCTCCAACAACTTGCCCACCACCGAGGTCAGGCTATAGTTCCGTGGCTTCTCTTTACTGCCCTTCTTAAACAGTGGCACCACGTTTGCCGACCTCCAGTCTTCCGGCACCTCACCTGTGACTATTGATGATACAAATATCTCAGCAAGAGGCCCAGCAATCGGTTCTCTGGCTTCCTACAGGGTTGTCGGGTACATCTGATCAGGTCCTGGGGATTTATCTACCTTTACCCGTTTCAAGACATCCAGCACTTCCTCCTCTGTAATATGGACATTTTGCAAGATGTCACTATCTATTTTCCTACAGTCTATATCATCCATATCCTTTTCCACAGTAAATACTGATGCAAAATATTCATTTAGTATCTCCCCCATTTTCTGTGGCTCCACACAAAGGCCGCCTTGCTGATCTTTGAGGGGCTGAAAATGTGTTGCTGAAAAAGCGCAGCAGGTCAAGCAGCATCCAAGGAACAGGAGAATCGACGTTTCAGGCATAAGGGCTTATGCCCGAAATGTCGATTCTCCTACTCCTTGGATGCTGCCTGACCTGCTGCACTTTTCCAGCAACACATTTTCAGCTCTGATCTCCAGCATCTGCAGTCCTCACTTTCTCTCGAAGATCTTTGAGGGGCCCTATTCTCTTCCTAGTTACCCTTTTGTCATTAATATATTTGTAAAAACCCTTTGGATTCTCCTTAATTCTATTTGCCAAAGCTATCTCATGTCACTTCTGAGAATGTATCACCTAACACCTAGCAGGTGCCATTACTCTGTCCAATTTTACCCCACCATATCAACTTGCACTGCCACTTTTATGGATTACTGTATCTGCATAACTCGATAGCTTTGTTGTGATGAATGTTTATACTATATTATTATTAGGAAATCTGGGTTCTAAAGGGAACTAAATTGTTTATAACTTTATGTTATGTTTCTATATTATGTGTATTAAGAAGAGGAGATATAGTTTTAATTTCATTTTTGTGAACTGAAGTTGTAACACGTTGCTTGAAATGTATTTACATACACATAAGTAAAATATTTTTTAAAAAAACCTCAATTCAACTCAATGCTTTAGAAAACAAAGAGCAGAGAGAGAAAATAAAACATTGGACTGTTGCCTAGCAACAGGGTGTGCTGTGACAGAGATAAGTTTCCTTTTAGAATGAGCGAACCATCCAGAAAGTTTGTTGAACTTAATTTTCGGGCAAGGCTTCCGTCAAAGAGCAGCCTATCATTCAGACAACAAAAAAGGCTTGTAAGATCAGCAATGCAGTTTACCAGTCTCCACAACAGTAAAGGCTGAAGAAACAAAAGTTCTGAGTGACTTTTAAGTTAGAAGAGAAATGCTCCAGAAATTGGAAGACAACTGTAAAAGATACTTTAAAGTGGAATCATTCACTAAATTTAAGCATCTGTGAGATTGTTGCTGAGAGTAAAAAGATTGAATAATTATTTTTGATACTTATAATAAGATTATTTCAAATAGTTCTTATATTGTGCAATATTTTGCTTTTGTGTATAATGAATTTTGATGTACTTTACTTAAAAGTACTGTAGCAACCTTTTGTGAATATGTTGAATGGTAAACAAATTGCAAAGATAAAACTTATGATCTATCAAGTCAGGCTTGACTCTGGGATCTGATTTATCCAGTATTACCATGAACTTAGATCATAACACTGCTTATCCACACATACCAAAATATTACCATTTATTGTACTAATTGGCCCTTGCTCCAATAGACCAAGTTGTCGTGTTGTTGATTTTTACATTGAATAAGAGCTATTAGCACCTCTGATCAAACAGGAATCATCATTTACTGGGATTAATATCCAGTGATAGTCTAACGAAAACTGTTCTAATGATGGCCATAGTAAAGTACAGGCCAAATATAAAATGCAAAATTTTCCACAGCGGGAACAGGAAAATCAGTTTGTTGCAGCAGAAGGAGCAATGACAGTTCTGAAAAGTCCCAGGTTTAAGTCACAGATATTCCTCTACTTTCTTAAACATTCTCCATGGACATCTGGAAAAACATTTCAAGTATTCTCCACTTTCTTCAAATGTTGCGTGAAAAAAGCCCTCAACTGGGAGAAGCAAATGATGCACTCCTTTCCTAGCTTTCTGCACTTGAATCAAGTTGAAATTGTTTAAGTTTTTCTCCCCTTTATCATTCCTGCACTTGGCACTGTGAAGGACAGTAATAGCTGATGCAGTGCTAAAAGACTGACACAAAGAAACTTATTTTAGATCGGTGGAGGAAGGTAGGTAAATTTTCATTAGTCTAATCAATGGAGAAACTATGACAATTATTTTGTGTATCATACTCCCCTTTGGAAAGCCCCAATAAAGCCCTGTACTCCTGCAGCAAAATGTTGGTTTTTTGTTGTCCATTATTTGAAGGTTTATGGTCGCTGAATTTTGATTGGCCAAATCTAATCAGAAAGTCATGATGATCATTTTGGTATATCTTACTCCACACCAGAAAAGTTTGACAGAGCTCCACAAAATCATGCTCCATACATACCCATATAGACATGCATATACATTAAAAGTAATCAGTTCCTTTATCTGCTATATGCTGAAGGCTACATTGGATAGCCCACAAACATGGCTTCACTCCATTCACACTCCACAGACTCTTTTCATTTATAAATGGCAGATTCATGTTCCTTCACTCCTCACCTCAACACCCCAAACTCTAGCGAGTTTGAGAAGATTTGTAGCTCAGGTTGAGGTTCTGGATGTAGGTTTGCTCCCTGAGCTGGAAGGTTCGTTTTCAGACGTTTTGTCACAAGACTAGGTAACCTTTTCAGTGAGCCTCATCCAGAGGAACACTGAAAATGTTACTAGAACCCCATACTCTCTTTCTGAGGAGAATGGCATCCCAGCCAGGCAGTGGAGGAAGAGCAAGAAAAGATTGATGGTTTTACAGTTGGAGCGATCGGCTCTGATAATGAAACAAAGAATTGTGGATGCTGAAGATCTGAAACAAAAACAGAAAATGTTGGAGAAACTCAGCAGGTCCAGCATTATCCGAGAAAACGCAGAATTAACATTTCTGTCCAGTAACCCTTTTTCAGAAGTAGGATCGCTGGATTTGCAACATTAATTCTGATTTCTCTCCACAGATGCCACAGGACCTGCTGAGCTCTGATAATGTCATTAGATTAGATTAGATTACATTACAGTGTGGAAACAGGCCCTTCGGCCCAACAAGTCCACACCGACCCGCCGAAGCGAAACCCACCCATACCCCTACATTTACACCTTACCTAACACTACGGGCAATTTAGTATGGCCAATTCACCTGGCCCTGCACATCTTTGTGACTGTGGGAGGAAACCGGAGCACCCGGAGGAAACCCACGCAGACACAGGGAGAACGTGCAAACTCCACACAGTCAGTCGCCTGAGGCGGGAATTGAACCCAGGTCTCTGGCGCTGTGAGGCAGCAGTGCTAACCACTGTGCCACCGTGCCACCCACGTGCATACCTCAAAGAATAGCATGAAGGCAGATTTGCATTCAGTGATGCCTCAGGCAGAATAATGTGCAGGAAGCGCATGAAACAATGAGAATGCTGGTGTCAGCTTGCCAGGGGGTCAAGTTAGACTTGGGTTCCTTTGCAGAAGACTCAGATGAGATGTTCAATGGACCAGGCTACTGGAAAAGGTCATTGCATTCAAATTCTTTGGACATTGAAAATTCTGCTGAAAACTTGCATACATGCTCCTTGACATTGAACACAAGTGTGGTACAAACTCGCAAAAAAGCTTTGCACAGAGTTTGAAGATGATCGTTGCAGAATAGGCTTGTGCACTTACACATGAAGTAGCATCTGATTCTTGGTTCTGCAGTTTCAATTGCAACACAAGCAGTTCCCAACCAAAACTCTGACTGCTTGTTGATCTTGGGGATAGAGGGGTTCATGATCACAGTTACCGAGTATAGACAGTCAACAATTTTTAAACAATTTTTGGACAGTTTATCGAGCTTATAAGTAATAGCAGTTTAAATATGAGATACAATTAATTGGACAAAGAAAAGTACATAACTATTACAATTAAGAATAGATCCCAGAGAACACAAAGTGCAGAATGCGTTGATCTCATTAAAGTTGAAAAGGAGCAGCCTGCTCTCTAGCCAAGGGATTTGGGAACTCTACCTGGATTTTCTCTTCTTCTGGCCCATCTTCAATCTGGAAAAGACAGCTCACTCAGGATCCCTGCCTGATGAGCACCAACCCCCTCGCCTGAGGACACTGTTATTTTTAGACATAGTTTATGCTGTGTTAGTGAATTGTCCGAATCCTTTTGGCCAATGACCATGGGATAACTACTCATGACATCTGATGACCATTATCCCTTTGCACATCTTCTTTTGAGGGTAAGGTTTTATTCCTTTTCAGAACAAATCCTTCTTATTTTCAAAAACACTCACTCACAAAAAGGTAGTTTGGTGCCTGATCAATCTCTTGTTGATAGAAGGCTACTTACTATTATGACACAATGAAACACAACACAGAAATACTGAATTTGGAACACCGAGTGAACAACGTTTAAAGGAGTCCACAATTTCCAATACACTGCAGCAAAAGCTCAGACCATTGTCGTGAGAACTCAACCTGTAGCAAAGCAAGGTCAAACTAGCGCCATCCTGACTACAGATACACTAAAGCTAAATACCTGAGGCCAAAAGGTGCACAGGTTTCCCAGCAATTTCTGTTTTTGTTTCTGATTTTCAGCACCTACAGTTCTTTGTTTTTATTTAGTGCTTAACTCACTGCCATATCTCTTCCAGGTATGCCCACCTTGAAGAAGTTCTGTTCCTCTCTCTTCTGGGATTTCAGTTCTAACCTTCTTTTCTTGTTTACTATCATTACTTTCATTGTTGCTTCTGGTGTTTGACCAGGTACTTGCCAAAACTCACTTCCCCTGATGTAGATTTGAACAAAAATCTTCATTATCTAAAATACTGGACAAGACCTTGGACTTCTCTAATCTCCAAAATACTCGGCAAAACCTTAGACAGAGGCTGCAGCAAATATGCAACAGAGCCAGTAGAATGGGATTTCTGTTTGGGACTATTGTTCAAACTGAAATTCCAATCTTTATCTTGTCCATAAAAGGACAATCAACCAAAACTAACAGATAGCCTTTACACCTTGGGCTATGGGCCACTGACAGTATGGGGCCTTCAGAGATAATGGACATTCAACTTCAATCGAAATCCATTCACATATGTTTTTAACAATTTGGAAACCAGTTGACTTCAGAAGGAAACACCAGAAACACAGATTTACTGTGAAGATCAGTATAATTGGAATGGCTTCGTCTCACCTGAAAGAGCAATTCCAAGAATAAGTTCGGGAACATTCTGGGAGCAATCTCTAGAGCAATCTGAGAGCAATCCAAGGACATTCTGAGTATTTCCCAACAAGAGCTATCATACACAGGCCTGTTCCAAACCAGGAGGATCCATGACAACCGACCACAACCAACAGATCAAAAAAGTCTTCTGACACGATGCATGTTCTCCCTGTGTCTGCATGGGTTTCCTCCAGATCACTTCCACCTGATCCAGCTCTGACTCCTCCTTTCCCTTCCTTAACATCTGTTTCCATTTCTGGGAAAAGGCTAGCCACCAATACCCACTTCACACCCACCAATTCCCACAGTTACCTTGTCCATGCATCCTCACACCCTCCTTCCTGTAAAGACTCTATTCCATTCTTCCAGTTTCTCCACCTCTGTCACATCTGTTCCAATGATGCCAAATTCTACAAGAGGCCTCTAAAATGCCCATCTTCTTTCTAAACCGTAGATTCCCACCACCCATTAATTGACATTTCTGCCACTTCTATCACCTTTCTCCTTCCTTTCTCCTTACTATGCAAGGCTCCAGACACAGCATTCCGGTGAAGTAGTGATTTACCTGCACTTTAATCAATCTGGCCTACTGTATTCTAGAGTCGAAAAGGATGGCACTGGAAAAGGACAGCAGGCCAGATAGCATTCAAGGAGCTGGAGAGTTGATATTTCAGGCATAAGCCCTTCATCAGGAATGTGAAAAGGGAAGGGTGAGAGATAGATGGGGTGGGGGGGGAGGGGTGGGGACGTGGCTGGGGGGGATGGTAGGTGGGAAAGTGATAGGTGGATGCAGATGGAGGTTAACTGTTATAGGTCGCTGGGGAGGTGAGTGGATGGGTGGGAAGGAAGATGGGCAGGACTGGTCAAGAGGTCAGTGATGAGCTGGGGGGTTGGATCTGGCATGAGGTGGGGGAGGGGAGATTTGGAAACTGCTGAAGTTGATATTGATGCCGTGTGGTTGAAGGGTCCCAAGGCGGAAAATGAGACATTCTTCCTCCAGTAGTGGGTGGCTTTGATTTGGTGGTGGAGGAGGCCCAGGACTTGCATGTACTTGGGGGAGTGGAAGGGAGAATTGAAGTGGTCTACTGTACTGTACTGTTCACAATGTGATCCACTCTACATTTGGGGAGACGAAATGCAGACAGCATAGCATAACATCTACGTTCTCTCCACAAAAGTAATGTTGACCTTCTTGTTACCTGCCACTTCAAATCACCACGATGTTCCCTGGTCAACATCTCTGTGACAGGCTTGCAGCAATGTTTCAGTGAAATTCAGCAAGTTGGACAAACAACATCTCATTTTACACTTGGGGACGCTGCAACCTTCAGGATCCAATATTAAGTTCAATAATTGTAGATCATGAGCACCTTCTCCCATGTCCTTACCCCAAACCCCACACATCAGGCCTTTTCATCACATGGGTTGTGACTACAAACAAACCATTATCAGTCAAAAATGGCCCCCATTAGCATTCTCCCATACTGATCTTCAACCATTCTTTCCTCTGCCCAACTGTTTTTCTCTGTTACTGGGCTCCATCTCCATCTATCGTGTACACCTCCCTCCTTCTCCCACCCACCTTCAGCATGTATACCAACTCTCTCCTTGTTGAAATCAGTTCTGAAGAAGTGTCACTGAACCTGAAACATTAACTTTGCTTGCTCTCCACTGATGCTCCCAGACCTGCTGAGGTTTTCCAGCAATTTTTATTTTTGTTACTGATTTCCACCATCCACAGTCTTTTGTTATTTAGAGGTATACAGTGTTGTCCTTAAAGGCCAGCTGAAATCTTCTCCCAATCTCTGAGCTAACATCCCATTGGAACTGCAGGGCAGGCAAAGACACAAGCAAGATAAGCCCCAATGCACAAGAATGATTAATTTTATTTTGTATGTAATGCAGAAGGCTTTTAATTTATACATTGATTTTGTGATGTATATTTTGTATTAGTTTTACATTGCAACCAAGGGGACAATACAATGATCAATGACAGAGGGAAGGAAAGGAGTGAATGATGAACTGGGATGAAGGTTACTGATATGCTATTTGAATTATTTCTTCATTACATTGTGAAGGATGAATCATGCAACCACAGATCTGGAGACCTAAGAGTTCTTCCAATGAAGTACAGGCTTTGCAAATATTGTTTCAGACTTCCTGTGGTCTCCCTACCACATTCTCAGTGAAGCATGACTCTCGACCTGATGTGCGTGGGCCAGATATGCCATCAGCGATAGCCTTTGGTGCCTAGTAACCACCCTTTGGTTTTCAGTACTGGCATGGCAGACTGCCATAGAGCGAAGGCATCAAGCCAAGTTACTGCTAGGTTACGAGTCATTAATGCACATACCGATTGCATGTTGGCTGCATTTTGAGGGAGTTGAATCCCTTTTGTTTATGGTACATGGTAAAGTTGAATTTGCATGACATGAAGCAAGAAGCAGTGCAGTCAAAGAATGCCACCTTGCACTTATGGACAAATCTTCATTTTCACTCTGCATGTCTCTGCCAATAGGACATGGAGTTACTTTCTCAGCTCTAAGGTGCTATTCTTCAGCAGCAAATTTATAAGCATTGTAGATATGGTCTCTTTCACAGCCACTGGCAACACCATCCTCACCCTGCCAGGTTTACCAAAAGGCATTCCTTAGTGAAGGACATTATCAAAGCTCAGCTAAGCCCTGAATACCCAGATAGATATGGTCTTGTGCTTGAAGCTGATCTCCACCTCCTGTCTCTACTTTCAGATAGAACATAGAATATTGAACTGCACACCATAGGAACGGGCCCTTCAGCTCACAATTTTGCGCCAAACATAGCACCAAATTAAGTTAATCCCTTCTGCCTTCCCTCAGTCCATATCCCACCATTGCTTGCATATTCATTTGCTATCTGTCTCTACTACCACTCCTGGCAGCACATTCCAGACTCCTACCACTCTCTGTGTAACTGGCTTGCCTCCTCTTGTCTCCTTTGAACCTGTCCCCTCTCATCTTAAATGCATGCTGCCTAGTATTAGATATTCCAACTCTAGGAAAAAGATTTAACTCTATCTATGCATCTTATAAATTCATGGACTTCTACCAAGTTCCTCCTCAGCCTCCATCACTCCAGACAAAGCAATCTGAGTTTTTCTAGCCTCTCTTTATAACTCATACCCTCTCATCCAAGCAGCATCTTGGGTAAATCTCTTCTGCACCATCTCCAAAGCTTCCACATCCTTCCTGTGATGTAGCAAACGGAACTAAATGCAATACTCTAAGTGTTGCCTAACCAAAGTCTTATAAAGCTGTAACATGACATCTTGACTCTAGTACTCAATTCCCTGATCAATAAAGGGCATTTTAATCATCATTTGATAAACATATGGATGAAAATGGAATAGTGTAGGATAAATAGGCTTCAGATTGGTTCCACAGGTCAGTGCAACATCGAGGGCTGAAGGGCCTGTACTACACTGTTCTATGTTCTAAAGGCAAGTAGACATTCTTTAACATCTTATTTATTTGCGTGGCCACTTTCAGGGAGCTATGGACTTGAACCCCAAGGTCCCTCTGCATAGTGATGCTATTCAGAATTGTGCTATTAATTGTTCCGTAACGTTTGATCTCCCAAAGTCCAGCACCTCACACTTACCTGGATTAAACTCCAATTGAACTCAGATGTGAGCTTTCTTCTTGTTCTCCTTTTCAAACCTGATTTCAGTAGGAAGGTCTGTTGTTCTGTACAGCAGCCTCATGGTCACTAAAAAAAAAATGAACCCTCCACACCGAGCTTGAATCTTATAACAATAGCCAGAAACAAATAACTGGCAAACAAGCTGCATTTCATAGGCATTATATCAGCAAAGTAGTCTGATTAATGTCATGAGCAACCTGCTTTGCATGTTCCCTTTATATGTTAAATCGAGATATTCCAAGCTTTTTTCAACAATGGCATCTCATGAACTTCACATCAGAAGTGTGCACAGATGTTAATTTGGAAGCATCAAGTTATTTGTCATGCCCAATAAATTGGCACCACCCAAACCAGTTTCACCCAAAGGTCTCTTACCTAGTTTCAGATAGCGTAATCACTAGTGTCTTCAGAGATACCCACTTGTGCAGAGAAGAATGCTCTGGAAATACTAAGAATGGCTCTTGTAGTGATATCTTAAGAGGATATTTCCACTCATGAGAGAGACCAGGATGAGAGGGCATTACCTCAGAATAAAGGGGTGCCAAAGTCAGACTGAGATGAGGAGGAATTTCCTCTCTCAATGGGTTGAGAGCCTTTGGAACTCTTACCACAGACAGTGAGCTGACAGAATTCTTGTGTATACTTAATGTTGAGATAGATATATTCTTGATCAGTTGGAGAATCAAAGGTTATAAGACAAAGCAGGAATGTGGATGTGAGAAATGTCATATCAGCCTTGATCGTTATCAATGGTGATTCAGGCTCAAGGGGCTGAAGAGCCCACTCCTGTTCTTATTTCCTATGGTGTAAATATGGACTTATGTATCGCTACCTCTGAGCCAGGTTTTATTTGTGTTCAAGTCTTGGTTCAAGTCTCACCTGCGCTTTTCCAGCAACACATTTTTCAGCTCTGACCTATATCAATGCAGATCTCTTTTATGTTTTGTCTTTGTGAGACTTTATAGCACATGTGCTAGAGACCTTGATAATATAAAACAGTGAGTGAATGAGATCAGGATGGTAATGACCAACAGTATGGACTAAGTTCTCTGATAGAACTTCCTTGACATGTAATCTCAATCTCCAGGAATTGCAGATTCATCGCATTATTTTTAGCTTCCCTACAGTATGGAAACAGGCCCTTTGACCCAACAAATCCACACTAACCCTCTGAAGAGTAATCCACCTAGACCTATTCCCTTACATTTACTCAATATTATGGGCAGTTTAGCATGGCCAATTCACCTGATCTGCTGTGGGCGGCACGGTGGCACAGTGGTTAGCACTGCTGCCTCGCAGCGCCAGAGACCCGGGTTCAATTCCCGCCTCAGGCGACTGACTGTGTGGAGTTTGCACGTTCTCCCCGTGTCTGCGTGGGTTTCCTCCGGGTGCTCCGGTTTCCTCCCACACTCCAAAGATGTGCAAGTCAGGTGAATTGGCCATGCTAAATTGCCCGTAGTGTTAGGTAAAGGGGTAAATGTAGGGGTATGGGTGGGTTACGCTTCGGCGGGTCGGTGTGGACTTGTTGGGCCGAAGGGCCTGTTTCCACACTGTAAGTAATCTAATCTAATCTTTGGATTGTGGGAGGAAACCCACACAGACACAGGGAGAATGTACAAACCCCACACAGACAGTCACCCAAGGCGGGAATCAAACCTGGATCCCTGGTGCTGTGAAACAGCAGTGCTAACTGCTGAGCCATTGTGTTTTAACAAACGTTGCTTCATCAAATTTCCCTTGCATTTACACAAACATTCCTTTCTTTCATTTCTGTGATCTTTCTGCTGAAGCCCATTGAAGCTCATGATTCCCCACTCTGTGGAGTGTTACCAGTGTACTGTCTTTCTTTAGATGCCCAGCCTGAGTTTTTTTCTTCTGCAATCGATTCAGACATTTATTGAGGCATAAAACAACAAATTGGCTCCATAGTACACCTTTAACTTGGGAAATAAGCAAAAAGCATTCAACAGAAATGTTATCAAGTAAAACTTGACACTAAACTGCATGTATTGATATTAAGATAGGTGGACAAAAACTTAGTTAAAGAGGTGACTTTTAAGCAAGATCTTAAGGGAAGAGGGTGAGACCAGGCACAGGGCATTAGAGAAGAGAATCACAGAACTTCAGGCATAGATGGGTGAAGAAATCTACCTATGGTGGAGTGAAGGTACTGGTCGAAGTGATGTGTACTAATGACACTTTTATGCATGTATGAGGAGTTTTATTCAATGCTTTAAAATGTCTGCTTCTTCATGTTTATAGCAGTTAGCCTACAGGTCTTTTTCAAAATGACTGCACTCAGGCATGTGTAATCAAACATGGAGAGCTATTACAATCAGCTAGAAAGGATAATTGAGCCCCCCTATTCTGAAAAATGTAACAAGTATGTAAGAACCTGAATAAACCACAAGAAAATCAATTTGCCTGACTGCTACTGCTATTCAGGAGAAAAGTGATTTACACCAGGATTCATTGTCAACAAGAAGACATTTGTTGTAAACATAATTATTACTTAACAAATGGCTGAGAAAAATAAAGTATCACCAGTCTGGAACTATGAAACTTAACATATACTCTTTAAACTCTATATGCACATTTGCTAATTCATGAGTAAAACAAATGGAAGGCGCATGGTTGGATACAAATGTTATGGGTGGGAAATAGTGATGGGATAAACAAAATTAGAAGGAGTTCAAAAAAAGATTCCTAGTCTAATACCTGAAATAGACAGTTTCTCTTCTGGTGAGAGTCTTATATCGAGTGGAGTTTGGAAGAGTAATAGGTGACTTGATTGAAGTAAATGAGATCCTGATGAAGTCTCTGCAACTCTCTTCCTGAAAAGGAGGTGGAAGTGCAGCTGTTGAATACTTTTAGGTTAGAGGTAGACATATTGTTGAGAAACAAGCAGATAAAAGATCATCTAAGTCCTCTTTACTAACACCTAGGGGCTCGTGCCACAATTGGGAGAGCCGTCTCACAGACTAGTCAAGCTCAGGAGTCACATGACACCAGGTTAGATATTTATTTGAAATCACAAACTTGTGGAGTGCTGTTCCTTCATCAGGTGAAATGGCAGCCTGACATAGTCAACCCAGGGAATCATATCTTACAAACAATGTACCAGACATTACTATCCCAATGCCAGAGCAGACCAGAAGAAGTAGTAACACACTGGTATATAGTGGGAGGGAGTTAACCCGGGAGTCCTCACCATTGATTCTGGACCCTATGAAGTCTTGTGGTTTCAGATCAAAAATGGACAATAAAATCTCATGCTGATCACCATGTACCATCCTCCCTCTGCTTGAACACCTGAATGACACTTGGAGGAAGAACCAAGGGTGACAAAGGCCTGTAGGATTTCAATGTCCATCACAAAGAATGGCTTGACAGCAGCACTACTGTTCAAACTGGAGGGGCCCTAAATGACATAGCTATCACTCTGGGTTTACAGCAGGTGGTGAGGGAACGAATGAGAGGGAAAGACATTTTCAACTTCATCCTTACAAATCTGCTGGCCGCAGATGCATCTGTCAGTATCTGTAAGAGTGACCAACGCATAGATCTTATGGAGATGAAGTCCGCCTTCACACTGAAAATACCCTCCATCATGTTGTGTGTAAATATCACCGTGCTAAATTTGAACAGGTCTAGCAATTCAAGACTGGGCATCTATGAGGCATTGTGGGCAACCAACAATGATATAAATGTACTACAGCTCAATCGGAAACATCACGGCCTGGCATATCTCCACATGACTATTACCATCCAGCTAGGAGGTCAATCCTGGTTCAATGGACAGTTCTGGAGGGTATGCCAGGAGCAGCACCAGGTGTATCGGATGATCAGGTTTCAACCTCACTTGTGCATTGCTTCTCCAAAATGTCATACAGGAGAAATGTCCCCTAAATATTCACTGTTGACATAATCTGCTGGGCAGTGTGCTCGTCATCCTTTTTTTCCCAGTCACTCCAGTCTCTATTATTTCCTTATTAATTTCTTCCACTGAAGATCACTGTGAAATTGTTTATGAACAAACCAAAACTAGTTCAAAGATATCTTCACGGCAGTCAGCACCCAACTTTCCAAAGTCAAAATAAAAAAAACCCCATAAGGATCCAGAGGTCTACCAGAACCTGAGATAGCAACCCAGCAACTGACTGCACATGCTTCCAGTGTCTTTCAAATAGCATGAGTGAAGACTTCTTCTAACCAGCTAGGGGTTACTTAGCAGATTAATCACCGAGCAGTTCAATATAACAAATAAATTCCACTAACTAACTCTTGTTTACAGAAGTTATATTATTCATTGCTTTAAGTACCTTTTGCCAAGGTCCTGCTTGGCAAACTAGTCATGAAGATTAGGTTGCATGGGATCCAGGTAAAGTTAGCAAATTGGATTCATAATTGGCTCAACTGTAGGAAGCAGAGGTTAATGATTGAAGGTTGTTTCTCAGACCGGAGGCCTGATTGGTGGTGTGCCAGAGGGGTCTGTGCTGGGACATTTGCTATTGGTTATTTACATTAATGATCTGGATGTGAATGTAGAAAACATGATTCATAAGGTTATGGATGATACTAAATTAGGGAGTATCACTGATAATGAGGAAGGTTATTAAAAGTTACAGAGGAGTCTTGATTAAATGGGGAAGTGAGCTGAGGATTGGCAAATGCAACCCAATACAGATTTGGAAAATCAAACCAAAGTAGGAGACATACAATAAATGGTTGGATCCTGAGAGGTCTTGTGAAACAGAGGGACCTAGGAGTACAATGCCACTTTGAAAGTAGCATTGCAGGCAGACAGGATAGTGACAAAGGGATGTAGCATGCTGTCCTTCATCAGTTGAGGCACTGAGGAGTTTGGAAGTTATGTTATAGTTGTATAACTCATTGGTGAGGCTCCACTTGGAGTACGTGTACATTTTGATCACTCTGTTGTAGGAAAGACATTGTTAAACGGGAAAGAATGTAAAGAAAATTTACGAGGATGTTGCAAGGACTAGTAGGCCTGAGTTGCAGGGAGAGTTTGGCCAGGATAGGACTTTATTCCTTATAATGTAGATGAATTATTGAGTTATATAAAATCATGAGGGACATTGAATAGAATGAATGCATATAGTCCTTTTGCCAGGGATGGGAATTGAAAACTCGAGGGCGTAGGTTTAAGATGAGAGGGGATAGATTTAAGAAGGACCTGAGGGGCAACTTGCTCACGTAGAGAGTGGTGTGGTATACAGAATGGGCTGCCAGAGAAAGTGGTTGAGACAGCTACATTGGCAACATTTTAAAAACATCTGGATAGGTAATGGATGGGAAGGGTTTAGAGGGATATGAACCAAATGCAGGCAATTGGAACCAGTTCATTGGACACCACTGTCAGCATGGACGAGTTTGGGCCAAAGGGCCAGCTTCCACGCTGTATTACTCTATGACTCTAAGTAGTTCTGTCACACACCCTGAAAGCCAATGGAAAATATTTAGATTTCTCTACTCTAGCGGGCTATGAGATCACAGTTATTGAGTATATTTACAGATCAGTGGATTTCTAATTACCAGTGGCATAAATGAAGAGATTGTGGGGGAAAATCATTCAAGTGGAGAAGCTTGATGAGTCGAATAGTCTACTCCTGTTCCTATGTTCCTAACCCAATCCTAATGGGTGAGGCACTTGCAAATTGTGACAAGCACATGCTTTCCCCTAAGCACAATAGACTGATGCCTGAGAAACTGGCTCAACCTGATCACATTTCCAGGCCTGTGATAGTCAGTATATTAACTTTGTTTCTACAATACAATTCAGTTCAAGGGGTAATAAATTAGATAAAAGCATCAAGATCCAACTTTTTGTGAAATGCTAGTTGCATAAATGTATTTATCTTTTGCTGAAATATGTATATTCATGAAGCAAGTAGACATTACTTCATGAATATACATATTCATCTTGATGCAAGTAGACATTACTTGCTAGAATGTTTGTTCTTAAAGCAATAAACATTAGGTAAAAAATGTTTTGAGGATTTTTGACAATTTTGTGGCAAGCCTATCTTTAATTGATTAATAGGTCAGCGTCATAGGGGCTGTCACATTGAAAAGACTGAGAAATTTAAGGTTTTCATTTCCCAGATTTAATACATAAGGGTTGTAAGACACAGAAGCACTGTATAGGTAAATTTACAAATATTGGCAGTTGTGGGTAAGGGTCAATGTCAGAGGTACACACTTGGACTTCTGTCACATCTGAAATGTTCCTCTCAGTTGTAAAGTTTCATAATTTTTAGATACACGTAGGAGTAGAATTTGTTGATGCATCCCTGAACCAAAAAGCCTATGAATATATAAGAATTGGTCCAAAGATTTCACCTGCGTTCTCATGGCGATTATTGATTTCTAGTGCATTGTCAGCTGGCCCAAACACAAACTTTGATATCAGGTCACCTGACTTGCCAGCAGCTGGTTACAGCAGACCCGGGGGTAAACATAGTTACTGTTGGCAATTGGTGCAGACTTGAAAGATTTTGCGGTGTGAACCAAATTCTTGACGTATAAAGATTTATTGTTTAATATGTTATACATTAAATGTTGATGCAAATCTCTCTACAAACAAATTCAAAGCCATTAGCTCAATCATTCCTAACTCCCAGTATAATGGGGGAGACAATGATATTGTGAAAATGTCACTGAACTAATAATTCAGACTCCCTGGAGACGTGAGTTTGAATACCGCCATAGATGATTGAATTTAAATTCAACAGGGAAAGAAACTTGCCAGAGGCCCTCTTGTGGCTCAGTAGCAGTGCCTCTACCACCTGAACCGAGAGGCGTGGGTCCAAGTCGCACCTGCTCCAGTGATGTGTAATAACAAATTGATTGCAAAAACAGGTTAAAAAAAACTTTGTCATCCCACCTCATTAAGCCTACATGTGAATGAATAATTTAAAGTAATTCCTTGTCAAGTATAATAAGATGTACTTCCTTTGGATTTAAGGAGTTAGAAATGAGGTTGTAACGTGGGGTACAGCCAAGCTGAGAAAGAGTATTAGACTAAGGCACCAGTTTGGAAGTGAGAGGATGACTGGAAGCATGATCAAGAGTTTTAAATTCCTCATCCATGCTAAACTACAATGGTGGAAGTGAGGACTGCAGATCCTGGAGATCAGAGTTGAAAGTGTGGTGCTGAAAAAGCACAGCAGGTTAGGCAGCATCCGAGGAGCAGGAAAATCTTTATTTCGGGTATAAGCCTTTCATCAGGAATTCCTGATGAAGGGCTTATACCCGAAACATCGATTCTCCTGCTCCTCGGATGCTGCCTGAACAGCTGTGCTTTTCTAGCACCACACTCCTGACATTAAACTACAATGTTATATGATCTCCAGGGTGTAGGTTTGTTTGCTGAGCTGTAGGTTTGATATCCAGACGTTTAATTACCTGGCTAGGTAACATCATCAGTGGTGACTTCCAAGTGAAGCGAAGCTGTTGTCTCCTGCTTTCTATTTATATGTTTGTTCTGGATGGGGTTCCTGGAGTTTGTGGTGATATCATTTCCTGTTCATTTTCTGAGGGGTTGATAGATGGTATCTAGATCTATGTGTTTGTTTATGACGTTGTGGTTGGAATGCCAGGCCTCTAGGAATTCTCTGGCATGTCTTTGCTTAGCCTGTCCCAGGATAGATGTGTTGTCCCAGTCGAAATGGTGGTTTTTTTCATCCGTATGTAGGGCTATGAGGGAGAGAGGGTCGTGTCTTTTTGTGGCTAGTTGGTGTTCGTGTATCCTGGTGGCTAACTTTCTTCCTGTTTGTCCTACGCAGTGTTTGTGGCTGTCTTTGCATGGAATTTTATAGATGACGTTGGTTTTGTCCATGGGATGTACTGGGTCTTTTAAGTTTGTTCGTTTTTGTTTGAGAGTGTTGGTGGGTTTATGTGCTACTAGGATTCCGCGGGGTCTTAGTAGTCTGGCTGTCATTTCTGAAACTTCTTTGATTTTTGGTAAGGTGGTTAGGGTTTCTGGCTGTGTTTGGTCTGCTTGTCGTGGTTTGTTCTTGAGGAATCTGTGGACTGTATTTTTTGAGTATCCGTTCTTCTTGAATACATTATATTGGTGGTTCTCCTCTGTTTTCTGAAATTCGTCTGTGCTGCAGTGTGTGGTGGCTCATTGGAATAGTGTTCTGATACAGCTTCGTTTGTGTGTGTTGGGATGGTTGCTGGTGTAGTTAAGTATTTGGTCAGTGTTTGTTGTTGTTTCGTTTACGCAGGTTTGTAGTTCTTCGTTGTCCTTTCTTTCGCCTGTGACATCCAGGAATGCAAGTTTGTTGTCGGTTTCTTCCTCCTTGGTGAACTTTATGCCTGTGAGGGTGTTGTTGATGAAGTTAAATGTCTCTCCTATCTTGTTTCATTTTGTGATGACAAAGGTGTCATCTACATAGCGGACCCAGATTTTTGGTTTGATGGTTGGTAGGGCTGTTTGTTCTAGTCTTTGCATTACTGCTTCTGCTATGAATCCTGATAGCGGAGATCCCATGGGTGTGCCGTTGGTTTGTTTGTAGATTATGTTGTTGAAGGTGAACCACGACAAGCAGACCAAACACAGCCAGAAACCCTAACCACCTTACCATACATCAAAGAAGTTTCAGAAATGACAGCCAGACTACTAAGACCCCTTGGAATCCTAGTAGCACACAAACCCACCAACACTCTCAAACAAAAACTAACAACTTAAAAGACCCAGTACAACCCATGGACAAAACCAACGTCATCTGCAAAATTCCATGCAAGGACTGCCACAAACACTGCGTAGGACAAACAGGAAGAAAGTTAGCCACCAGGATACACGAACACCAGCTAGCCACAAAAAGACACGACCCTCTCTCCCTCATAGCCCTACACACGGATGAAAAAAACCACCATTTCGATTGGGACAACATATCTATCCTGGGACAGGCTAAGCAAAGACATGCCAGAGAATTCCCAGAGGCCTGGCACTCCAACCACAATGCCATAAACAAACACATAGATCTAGATACCATCTATCAACCCCTCAGAAAATGAACAGGAAATGATATCACCACAAACTCCAGGAACCCCATCCAGAACAAACATATAAATAGAAAGCAGGAGACAACAGCTTTGCTTCACTTGGAAGTCACCACTGATGATGTTACCTAGCCAGGTAATGAAACGTCTGGATATCAAACCTACAGCTCAGCGAGCAAACCTACACCCTAAACCTCAACCTGAGCTACAAACCTTCACAAACCTTATATGATCTCAGCAGGTACTTAAATCCTCATGCACCCATTAGATATTTCCAGATTTGTTCATTTCAAAGCTCCCTCCGAGCAGCATCCCATCTTCCATCCATCTGAACAATTGTAAAATATTAGGATGCCAGAGATGTGATTGAAATGCAAATTCTCTCCTGAGTTAGTATTCCACACTAGCTTTCTCAAGTTGAGATTTGAAAAGCACTTTTAATGCCAGGATAAATTGGATTGTCATTCATGGGCAAGTACATATCTCCAAGTTTGCCTTTTCTAAGTGGACATCCAATTTCAAAGTCAGTCAATTCCAAAACTCTACAGTGAAAGTGAGGACTGCAGATGCTGGAGATTAGAGTTGAGAGTGTCATGCTGGAAAAGCACAGCAGGTCAGACAGCATCCGAAGAGCAGAGAAATCAACATTTTGGGCGAAAGCCCTTCATCAGAAATGAGACTGGGAGCCTCGGTGGTGCGGAGATAAATGGGAAGGAGTAGGGCTGGGGAAAGGTAGCTGAGAGTGCAATGGGTGGATGGAGGTGAGGGTAAAGGTGATTGGTCGGAGGGGAAGATGGAGCAAATAGGTGGGATAGGTCATGAAGGCAGTGCTGAGCTGAAAGGTTGCAACTGGGATAAGGTGGGGGGAGGGGACATGAGGAAACTGGTGAAATCTACATTGATGCCATGGGGTTGGAAGGCCGCGAGGTGGAAGGTGAGGCGTTCTTCCTCCACCTCCTCCGTCACCAACTCCAGCTTCTCAACCTCACAATGTGCAGCCCTCCACTCCCTTTGCTCCAACCCCAATGTCACCATCAAACCAGCGGACAAGGGGGGTGCAGTGGTAGTTTGGCACACTGACCTCTGCACAGCTGAATGCAGGCGCCAACTCAAAAACATGGCCTCCTACACACCCCCTCGACCATAACCCCACCCCCCCCCCCATCACCAAACCATCATCTCCCAGACCATACATAACCTCATCACATCAGTGGATCTCCCACCCACAGCTTCCAACCTCATAGTCAGGAACCCTGCACCACCTAAGATCCATGGCACGGTGGCACAGTGGTTAGCACTGCTGCCTCACAGCGCCAGAGACCCAGGTTCAATTCCTGCCTCAGGCAACTGTCTGCGTGGAGTTTGCACATTCTCCCCGTGTCTGCGTGGGTTTTGTCCGGGTGCTCCGGTTTCCTCCCACAATCCAAAAATGTGCAGGTTAGGTGAATTGGCCATGCTAAATTGCCCTAGTGTTAGCTGAAAGGGTAAATGTAGGGGAATGGGACTAGGTGAGTTGCTCTTCGGCAGGTCGGTGTGGACTTGTTGGGCTGAAGGGCCTGTTTCCACACTGTACGTAATCTAATCTAATCTAATCAAGCCTGACTACCACAGCTGACCTATCGGCTCAGCCTTCCTCCTGCCGCACTGAATTCATCTCCACACACCTTGATACCATCCAATCTCCCCAGTCCAGGAACTCCCCACATACATTCGGGACACCACCCATGCCTTCTACCAAGACTTCTGTTTCCCTGGTCCCCAATGCCTCAGTTTCACCATGGACATCCAGTCCCTATACACTGCCATGGCTAGGGCCTCCAAGCCTTCTGTTTCTTCCTCTCCTGACGTCCCCGCCAGTACCCTTCCACTGACACTCTAATTTGTTTAGCTGAACTGGTCCTCACTCTCAACAATTTCTCCTTCAAATCCTCCCACTTCCTCCAGACAAAAGTGGTAGCCATGGGCACCCACATGGGCCCCAGCTATACCTGCCTGTTTGTCAGATATGTGGAACAGTCTACCTTGCGCACTTACATTGGCACCACTCCCCACCTTCTCCTCCGCTATATTGATGACTGCATGAGTGCCACCGCATGCTCCCACAAGGAAGTGGAACAGTTCATCAACTTCACCAACACATTCCACCCTGAAGTTAAATTCACCTGACACTTCCCTTCCATTCAACAAAGAACAAAGCAAACTTACAGCCCAGGAACAGGCCCTTCAAGCCTGGACCTCTTCATCTCTATCAATGGTGACTGACTCAACACTGACATTTTCTACAAACCACCAACCCCCGCAGCTCCGCCTACCCTGATTCCTGCAAAAACCCTATCTCCTATTCTCAATTTCTCTGCCTCCCTGCCATCGCAGGAATTGCAAAATCTGCATCTACACCACCCCTGTCACCTCTGTCCAAGGCACCAAAGTAGCCTTGCGCATTCATCAAAGTTTCACCTGCACTTCCACATGTCATTTACTGTATCTGTTGCTGCCAATGCAGTCACCTCTACATTGGGGAGACAGGACGCCTATTTGCAAAGCGCTTCAGAGAACATCCCTGGGACACCTGCACCAACCAACCCCACCGCCCCATGGCTGAACACTTCAACTCCCCCTCCCACTCCGCTGAGGACATGCAGGTCCCCTGGGCCTCCTCCATTGCCACTCCCTTACTACCTGACGCCTGGAGAAAGAATGCCTCATCTTCTGCCTCAGAACCCTCCAACCCCATGGCATCAATTTGGATTTCACCAGTTTCCTCATTCACCTCCCCACCTTATTCCAGTTTCAACCTTCCAGCTCAGCACCACCCTTATGACCTGTCCATCTTCCTTCCCACCCATCTGGTCCACCCTCCCCTCGGACCTATCACCATTACCCCCATCTCCATCCACCTATTGCACTCTCAGCTACCTTCCCACCAGCCCCACGCCCCTCACATTTATTTGTCCACCCCTGAGGCTCACAGCCTCATTTCTGATGAAGGGCTTTTGCCCGAAACATCGATTCTCCTGCTCCTCAGATACTGCCTGACCTGCTGCGCTTTTTCAGCACCACACTCTCAACTCAAAACTTTACAGCACCTATCCTAAGTCGCACCAAGTTTTATTCACCTAACTATACCTCTGTGCTCAGTGATCTATGATGGTGCACAGTCCACCAATGCCTCCTTTAAAATTCTCTTCAAACGTTCAAGCTCCCAATGGCCAAGTCATCTGCTTTCTCCATAACTCACCACAGTCTATCTTGAGGCAGCTGTGATACAGAATAATTCATAATTTTTTTTCAAGTTGCTTTGCTGAACAGTAGCCAGGGTACAAATTGTAGGTTTAAGATTGCTATGTAATGTGCTCACCAGTCACTTTGAGGCCACAAGAAAAATAAAGCAAATGAAAGTGTTTGTGGTAACATCATTGCATTTTGGAGTACTTGTACATGGAAGATCAATTTTATGTTGAATGTTGGTATAAAACATGTGCCTTTAATTTAGCATCTCAAGATAAGTAGAGTTTGTAAATGTAGGGACTGTATTTGCCATTTGTTCACAAAGCTAGCTACAAACAGAAAACAGGATGAAGATAGCTGTTAAGGCGTGATAGCATTGTAATGGTCATGTCTGCTAGATTTATAATCTAGAGACCTATACTAATTCTCTGAGGATATATGTTTTCAAATCTCACTGCAGCTGCATGATCTCAAATGAAATTAAACAAATAAATCTGGAATATAAAGTTAGTCTCAGTAATGATAGCCATAACGTTTTCTTTGTTTGAAAAAAAATATCCAGTTCACGAATAGACATTAGGAAAGGAAATCTGCCACCCTTACCTGATCTGGTCTAGTTTAGACACATAGCAATGTCATTGATTTTTGACTGCCCTCTGAAATGGTCCAGCAAGTCACTGGATTCAAGGTAATTAAGGTTGGGCCACAAATGTTGACTTGGCCAGTGATGCTCACATCCAATGAAAGAACTTTAAAAAGATAAATGGTGGAAGTGGGTGTTCCACAAGGATCAGTTCTGGATCACCAGTATTAACAATTTGTATGAACAGTTTAGATTTATGAAATGGAATGACAATTTCTAATTTAGAGACAATATCAAATTGGAATATAATCAACAGAGAGCAATATTTAAACAAAATGCAGAAATTACTTATAAACTTGCAGAAAGTGCATATCGATTAGATTAGATTACATTACATTACATTGTGGAAACAGGCCCTTCGGCCCAACAAGTCCACACGACCCGCCGAAGCGGAACCCACCCATACCCATACCCCGATATTTACCCCTAACCTAACACTACGGGCAATTTAGCATGACCAATTCACCTAACCTGCACATCTTTGTGACTGTGGGAGGAAACCGGAGCACCCGGAGGAAACCCACGCAGACACGGGGAGAACGTGCAAACTCCACACAGAGAGTCGCCTGAGGCGGGAATTGAACCTGGGTCTCTGGCGCTGTGAGGCAGCAGTACTAACCACTGTGTCACCGTGCTGCCCACAATGGTTAATAGGCAATAATATAATAACTAACAGGAAGTGATAACTACAGATGCTGGAACCGCATAATCCCAACCACAACAAGAATAGAACCCCCTCACGTTGCAGCCCACGAATCTCTAAATAGAGCACATTATTCTCCGCCATTTTTGCCACCTACAATCAGACCCCATCACCAAAAGTTGATTTTCTTCGCCACCCTTATCTGCGTTCCGCAGAGACCATTCCCTCTGCGACTTCGTCATTAGGTCTACAACCCCAACAACCCATCTTCTGCACCCAGTACCTTCCCCTGCTGCCACATAAGGTGCAAAACCTGCACCCATACCTCACCTCCGTCGAAGGATCTAAAGGATCATTTCAAATCTGGCAGACATTTACCTGCACATACTCCCACCTCATTTACTGGTCTCCTCTACATCGGAGAGTCCGAGCTCCAAATCGTGGAGTAGATCAGGGAACATTTTTAGTCCACAAGCATCAAATGACCCCACCACCCTGTGGCCAACCATTTCAACTCCCTCTCACACTTTCCCAAGGACATGCAAATCTTGGGTCTCAGCCACCACCAAATCAAAGCCACCCACCAAATGGAGGAAGAACACTTCATCTTCCACCTCAGGACCCTACAACCACATGGCATCAACATTGACATCACCAGTTTCCAAATCTCCCCATCTCCCCACCTCATCCCAGATCAAATCCTCCAACTTGGCACCACCATCTTGACCTGATCCACCTGTCCATCTTCTTTCCCAACTATCCCTTCACCCTCCTCGCCAATCTATCACAATCATCTCCTACCTGTATCCAAATGTTGCCATTCTAGTAATGTCATCTGGATGTATTTAAAGCTAAACAATTCATTTTAATCCATAGATGTAAAATTTAAGTTTGAATTTCAAAAATAGACTTTAAAATAGATACTAAAGCAACTTTAATACACAGCCAACAACTAACCTCAATTTGCATTACTGACATACCAAACAATTTGAGTGATGGCAATGTTCTGTGTTTCTAAGTAAAACTGAAAGGCAATCATTTCAGGGGAATTTGAAGGATTCACACATTGCACCTCATTTGTGAGGCATCTATGGCAATCATCTAAGGTTTTCTACTATTGGAGGTAGACTGTTAAGACTAATCATGTGGACAGTAGGATCCTGTTGAAGATAACTTCCACAGTTGGTCAAGTAACCTTTAGAATAGATAGTGTCTTATTCTTTCATCCCCTTGGTAGTTTGGAGAAAGAAAATCACATGAATATATTTTACAGCAGAAATAAGGATAAGCAGCTTAGACCAAAGACCTTGGTGGGATCTGTCTTACTTCCGCCTTTCTCCAAGCACCCAGCGGGCTTCAAACCTGTTTACTGACTGTAATTATCTAATAGACTCCTTGTGGCAGACACAGATTTTTAAAAAATAATTCAACCCAGCCCTATTTTCACCAGAAGAACAATCAACTTGGCTATTTACATTCTGAATCAGAGCCATTCAGACGATCAATTTCAACTGATAGCCAAGTTGGTCAGGAAGTTAGAGTGTACACTGGTTAAAATTTCTTGATGGTTTTTGAATTAGTTAATCTATTTTTCCCCAATCTGTAACCTGTATTTTGTGTGTGTAAACTTCAAATGTGTGTGCAGTTTGTGTACATTTAGGTCACTGCACGTTTTAGTATTTAACTTAGATTGGTTTATGCCTGGGAAGGCTAAGTCTTTTCTTTGTTAAACTCAATAAAACTTGTCCGATTGGTTCTTTTATGATTACAGTGCATAAACAAATAGTTAATCAGTCAAGGATTTGGCAAGTATGTCCCTTCCAGACAAAATAAAACCTTTTGATGTCAAATCAGGAGGGGATTTTGACCACCCTACAACCATGGTCATAACAAAATTGGGGGCTGTGCCCACAAACAAAGGGAAATTGGAAACATAGTATCAGGCTGATGTCTATGGTTAATATACCACTTCAGTACAGGTTTTTTTGTGGTTTGCAGTACACAGTACACAGTACAAAACACAATCACAACTGAATCCTCAGGTGAAACAATTATGGCTTTTATATCTAGACATTAGGTGGTGGTGATATGCTGGTGGTGGCGGCAGAAATCGTAAAGGATGATCCTTTGAATATGAAGGCTGGTGGGGGTGGAAAGTGAGGACATGGGAAACCTGTCATGGTTTTGGGAGAGAAGGGAAAGGGTGAGAGCAGAAGGGAGACAAATGAATCAGACATAGGCAGGGACCCTAGCAAGCACAGTGGCAGATTGACTCATTTATTGTGGAAAAAGGACAACCAGTTGAAATCACCATTGTTCATTGGAACAGATTTTTAAAAAGGCAGAAATTGAGCGAATAAAATGGAGTCCTTATAGGAACAGAGCGTGAGGAAGTGCAGTTGAGGTAGCTGTGGGAGTTGGTAAGTTGTAATAAGTGTTGGTAGATATTCCGACCCAAAAGTGGAAGCAGTGAAATCAAGGAAGGAAAGAGAAGAGTCAAAGGTGGACCAGGTGATGGTGAAAGAAAGTAGATATTTGGAAGCAAATTTTTTCCAGTTTCTGGGTAAGAGCAGAAAACAACAACAATGCACTGGAGAAAGAGCTGTGAGAGTAGTACGACTGGAACATAGGATTTTCCATAAGCCCCACAAAAAGACAAACATAACAAGGGCCCACAGTAACACTATTGATTTGTAAGAGGTGAGTGGTGTTGAAGGAGAAATTGCTCAGAGTGAGAACAAGTAAGGTGATGGGGAACAATGGAAATTGGTTGGGCTCAGTTCAAGAAAGAAGCAGAGAGGCCTCAGACTTCCTGATGAAGGATATGGGTTTTGACTTCCAATGAGAGAAGGAGGTAATTTTTGCCAGGAAACTAGAAATGGTTGAAATATCATATAGCATCAGACTGACATCACTGACTGTAAAGAGAATGTAGCTCAGAGGAGGCTTGAGTTGGGTCAAAGTTTTCTGCTGCTGTTATTAGGTATAACTCTATGAGTTCTGTTTTACTCGAGCTCTATTGTCAGTACTCAGGAATAACCACAGCAGGTCAGGCAGCATTACCCTATGCCCGAAACATCGACTCTCTGGCTCCTCAGATGCTGCCTGACCTGCTTTGCTTTTTCCAGCACCACACTTCATTGACTCTGACTTCCCCAGCATCTGCAGTCCTCACTATATCCTATTCAGGAATCACCATTGACCAGAAACCTATCTAGGCCAACCAAATAAATGGCATGTCTACTAGAGAAGGTCAGAGGTCAGATAGGCTATATCTCTTGCCCAAGGCGTTTGCACAAAGATGGGATTGTGATAAAATACCCTCCACTTGCCTGGATGCGTACATCTCCAGTATTCTCAAAAAAGTGATCCTCACTAGGATAAGGCAACTGATCGACACACAATCATTTCACTTAAACGTTGATGCCATCCACCACTGACACACAATCCATGTTTGCACTGCATGGCAACTGCCAGATGTGTTGTTGCAATCAACCAACTCTTTTCAGCCCCTCAATCTGTGGCTTGTAATAACTAGAAGAACACGAATAGCAGGTGCTTGGGCACAGTCCTCAAGTCATACAGCATTTTGAATGGGACATATATAATTAATCTTTCATTAATGTCAATTATATACTAATTGGGTGTTAAATTGCAGTCAGCAATGGACACTAATGCAAAATTCACCTGTATTCATTTGTGTTGGAGCAAGTTGAAACTGGTTGATGGATTGAAGGTGTCTAATATATAACACGTATCTCTATCCATTAAAATCTAGGAGATCTATAAATATGAGGCTCCCAGCCTGTACTTTACATCCTAGATGCCAGACGTGTAGCAGTTGTTGCTTTGTGAATGTCTTGCAACTCTCTCATTAACAACATGTGGAAGAACCTTCACTATGAGAATTGCAATGTTAAAAGATCTACCACCACATTCTCAACAACAAGTAGCAATAAGAAATAAAATATAATGTGCCATTAAAATCCATATGCTGAGAATTAATCATTTGAAAAAGAATCATTTTTAAATTTTTATAATTTACCTCATGCTCTCTATAGTTTAGAAAATCTGAAAGCCACCAAATTGATTTTCCCCAGTGATTCCCAGTTAAGCTTTGTTTCAACTTTGATATTTTCATAACCTGCATCATCTCAGCACGTCAATTTAAGTAGACTTCAACATCATTGCCTTTAGTTTAAAAAGAATTCTCAGTATCTCCTTATTTGTCCTGATTGGACTATTTGCTCATCAGCATCAATTCTTGCATCAATACTGTACACATTTCTTTGTGATTGTGCCTTTTTTGTCGGTTCCACTCTTCTTTTGTGCTGACGTTTCTGTCCACTGTCCTGAACAAAACTGAGATAAAGTACTAGGAGAATGCACTTGAAGAATTCTTTTTTATTCTTTCATGGACATTGGCATCACTGGCAATGCCACCATTTATTGTCAATCCCTAATTGCTCAAAGAACAGTTAGGAGATAACACTGCTTTGGGAATGGGCCATATAGACCAGATCGGATAAACTTGGCAAATTTCCTTCTCTAAAGGGATATTAATGGAACAGATGGGTTTTTAATGACAAAAATGGTTAGGATTGTTTCTTTTAAGAATTTGAAATCAAATTCATTATCTGCCACAATGGCATCTGAAATCATCTAGGATTCTGGGTAACTAGACCAGTAATATTACCACCACACCACTAATTCATCTGTTGTCAACAATGATTGACTTTTCATTGAATGACTTTGAAATACACGAGAGTTATGAGTGAGTAACAAAGAGGTTGAAGCTTCTTGATAAGTGTCACTTGCATTAACATTTATCCTCAGATTCTTTTCAATATTTTTACAAAGCAAATTACATAGGAGATAACAAAGAATGTAAATGACTGCATATGGAATAAGAATAGCAAATGAAAACTACATATTATGTGAAAGTGCTTAATTAATATAATCAGTTTTGTTACTAGGCAATTAAGGAGGGAAAGACATGCTTTGGTCTCTTTGTTGCTGACATGATCATAGCCCATTCATCTGGTTGCTATTTTGAGGTGAGTTATAAACAAAGTCTTAAGGAACACTTAGGAGCTTGGTGAGAGTTGGTGGCATGGTGGCTCAGTGATTAGCACTACTACCTGACGGGGATCTGGGTTTGATTCCAGGCTTGGGTAACTGTTTGTGTGGAGTTTGCACATTGTCTGTGTGGGTTTCCTTCCACAGTTCAACAATATGCTGGTTAGGTGAATTGGCCATACTAAATTGCTCATAGTGTTCAGGGATGAGTAAATTAGGTGCATTAGTCAAGAGTAATAGGGATGGGGAATGGCTCTAGGTGGGTTACTCTTCAGAGGATTGGTGTGGACATGTTCAGCCAAAGGGCCTTTTTCCACACTGTGGGAATCTATGAAAATGAGAAATCTTATTGTACAGAATTAACATTGATGTAAAATGTCAGGAGGCTGCAACAGTGAACAAAGTAAATCAGTGAGCAAGATCAATAGGTTTGTTTGTTAATATGTGGTCAGCAATTCATCCTGTCTGGAATATCCTGATAGATTTTGGTAAGCTGCTTACTACCACACTGCAATTTATGAAGGTCCATTTCTCATTCTTTCAGTAATAGAAGAGGTCTTGTTGCAATGACAGCTGCTGACAGCCATCTATAGATCATGAATATCAGCTGTTCAGTTTTTGGTCAATTTATAAAAACACAGATGTCAGTAACAGCTGCAATTGCAATTTTATACCCCAATTAGACAAGTGAACTACGAAGTCACATCTGTCTTGGTTTGCCAGTAGTGAAAGGGATCATTGTGCTGAATGCAATGGGATCTCCATTTGGCAATATGATTTGATCATTGAGGTATCAGTGTTTTATGTGTACACGCTTCAGTATTAAAAGGTACAAAAATGCAATTCATTACTGAATTTTTTAATAAATTTCTCTTTCTTTATTTCCCTTTCTCACATTGAGGCAAGCTATTGTGTGGCAATTGTTTGGGATAATACAGTTGTTCTGTATAAGGTGGTTAACACATTGGAGAAGCTAGTATGTAGTTAAATTTCATAAACTTATTCTATGCGTAACGATTTCTCTCTCATTCTCGAAATTGTATGTTTTCATGGAACTATTCAAAATTTACATTATGTAAATTCATCTCAATTCTCGGAGTCAAAGATGTAACCTCTTGTCCAAAATTAAAATAAGTTGATCTTGGACAGCATGAGCGCCATCAAGAGGAAATGTGGTGACTAAGTAATTCTCCACTCCATGAATCATTCCCTTTTTCAAACTGCAACATTTTTGTGCCTTCTCCTTTCAAGAATAACAAGAACGTGGATCAAAAATGAGTTTAATGCTCGTCTTTGTGTACTCGGGAAGAAAGGTGTGCCAGTATGTAGATTGGGGAGACAGGCCGCCTACTTGCGGAACGTTTCAGGGAACACCTCTGGGACACCCGCACCAACCAACCCAACCACCCCGTGGCTGAACACTTTAGCTCCCCCTCCCACTCTGCCAAGGACATGCAGGTCCTTGGCCTCCTCCATCGCCAGACCCTGACCACACGACGCCTGAAGGAAGAGCGCCTCATCTTCCGCCTAGGAACCCTCCAACCACACGGGATGAATGTAGATTTCTCCAGCTTTCTTATTTCCCCTCCCCCCATCTCATCTCAGTCCCAAACCCCGGATTCAGCACCGCCCTCTTGACCTGCAATCTTCTTCCCGACATCTCCGCCCCCAACCCCTTTCCGGCCTATCACCCTCACCCTCACCTCCTTCCACCTATCATATTCCCAGCGCCCCTTCCCCAAATTCCCTCCCCCCTACCCTTTATCTCAGCCCACTTGGCACACCAGCCTCATTCCTGAAGAAGGGCTTATGCCCAAAATGTCGATTCTCTTGCTCCTCGGATGCTGCCTGGCCTGCTGTGTTTTACCAGCATCACATTTTTCAAATTTGTGGTATCCTGTCTAGAATCTCCATAACTTGAGTAACCTTACGTGAGGTTTGGTTGTTCCATTTTATATGTATTTTAATGATGTCTTAAAGCTCTATAACTGAAAACATGGACACTGGTTGTTCACTGAAATAGAAAAGGTATAACAGGTAATCTACTATTGCTGACTGACGCAAGCCCGGGGATACACACAGACTAAAATAAATCTAAAACTCATTCAATCAGGATGTGGAGGTGCAGATATTGTAACCAGGAGGGGTAAATTCTCGAGGAAAATATTTTGAAATACCACAGGAAACTGAGTTTAAGGAACTTGTATGTTTTTGCTCTTGAAGCATAAGGAATAGTGAGTTTAGTTTACAGGTTGCTTTTAGTCTCTGAGATAGAGATCAGCTGAAAAAAAAGTATCTAATGAATGCCAGAAGAAAAGCAGTTTTGCCAACCTGAACAAGATGTCTCAGTGTGGAGACAGTGGTAAAACTTCATTGGGGTTTTATTGTTTGTAAGGATATTGTTAAGATATGAGGAACAGTATCTGTTGAAATTATTTTGCTGGAGTTATTCTGAAATCATTCCATTTATGTGCTGTATGTTATAGTTTATGTATGTTTTACTTGTTTAAGAGATAGCACACTCGCAGACTATAGTTTTTAAAAAAAGAAATAAAGCAATACCAAGCCATCTCATATCACAGAATCCATACAGTGTGGAAGCAGTCCATTTGGCCCATCAAGTCCACACTATAGAATTTCCTATGGCTAACCCACACACCCCTGGTCACTATGGGAAACTTTAGCACAGCCAATCCACCTAACCTGCACATCTTTGGACTGTGGGAGGAAACAACAGCGCCTGAAGGAAACCTAAGCAGACACGGGGAGAATGTATAAAGTCCACACAGAGAGTCACATGAGGATGGAATTGAAACCCAAGTCCCTGACGCTGTGAAGCAGCAATGCTAACTGCTGAGCCACCATGCCTTTTCATTCTTGGATCTGACTTATTCCATATTAACATTGGCTAGGATCATCACAGAATGCCAAATCATTTGATCTCATAGTACTTAGTTTCTAAGATTTCTTAGACACATCAGTACTGATTTAATTGGTAGTTAGGAAATGTGAAATAATGTGAGATGGTCAGAAATCCATCCGTTGACTTCTAGTCTAAGGGGTCAGGTGAACATACAGTTGACTGGACTTCCAATGCATAGTGATTCCAACAGTATGAGTTCAATTCCTGCACAGGCAGAGGTTATCATGAAGGAGTCTCCTTCTCAATCGCACCCATCACCTGAGGCATGTAATCCTCAGATTTAAACCACCACAAGTCATCTCTAAAGAGACAGCAACCTTATGGTCATCTGGAACTTTGGCAACTTTACCTTTTTAACTATCTAGAAGGACTAGGGCAGGTGATACATGTGAACATCAACCACCTGAAAGTTCCCCTCCAAGTCACTCACCATCCTGACTTGGAGACATGTTGCCAATCCTTCAGTATCATTGGGTTAAAATCCTGGAAATCATTCACATTATAGGTGTATCTACAACATACAGATGGTAGCGTTTTAAGAAGGTGGTTCATGACCATTCTCTCAAGGACAACCAGAAAGTGGCAATAAGTGCTGGCCAACCAGCGATTCCATGAGTGAATTAAAAAAAAACTAACCATTACTGTGTTATATAAGTAACACATCAATGTACTCGCGCGATGTTGTTTCTTTGACATGTTAATTTGTCTACCTTTCAGGAGACTGGAGAAGTTAGCCACCAATTAACCATTATTAGCAGAATCAAGATTGTGGGAGCATGTATCAGAATATTGAAATTCTATACCTCTCTAATATAATTTATTCAAATAATGCTGCATTTCAACAACTGCTGCATCAGTTTCACTGTATACCTCGCTGAATTCTGCTTTACTAAAAATGATGAGAATGGACCTCAAATTTTGCTTTATAATTTCAATGGTTATGGAGAATTTTAGGGATTTGCTGCCTCATTGTTTCTCCCCTAAGGGTTGAGAGTGGTTGGATAGAGTCTGCATTAGGTTAATTGTATATGGTTTGACAACAGATGTGCTTGCTCAGTTTGAACTTATATTCCCATTGTTATATCATGTGCCCAGAACATTTTTGAAAATGAAACTGGTAAATGTGAATATTCAGAAGAATTGCAATGGGCCACAAATGGTCATAAAGTAACAAGAAACTAAAGATGAATTACTTTCTGTTCATCTAAACTGGTACAAAACGCTTGGTAAATCAATGTTGAATCTTTCAACTGTGATACAGAGAATAATTTATTGAGTGTGTACAGGTCTTTCTGCGATAATGCTACAGATGTGTTCCTCTGCAACCTCGAACTATAAAAAAAATCACATTATCAGAAACCGCTATAGAAATCATACTGTGGAAAATCGTGCTATGGTGTTATAGACCAGGCCAGATCCCCCTCAAAACATTTCAAGAAGGTAGCCTAGGTTTAACTTTTCTCGTTGTTTTGAGCAGGTGTATAGTTGTTATTCCAGGAGTGATGCAGTTGGTCAAAACCCCTCCATTTTAAATAAAACAGAATTTATTTACAGAGTATCGAATGAAACACAAACAAAAGACAACAGAATATAAAACAACTTAACTTATGTGAAAACCCCACAGACTAACCCAAATTAATGATGCTGTTCCAAATTCTTGCAACAATCCCCATAAACATCCTTTGGCAAAAAGGTAAAATCAAACACAGGTTCTTACAGGAGAAAGAGATGGCAGAGAGATTTTAAAATAGTGATGGAGAAGGATAGACTGGATCTAAAAGTTAAAGTTCTTAATTGGTCAGTAAAGTTAGATCACACAGACTAGAAGGAGAACAGTTCTTTTGAATACAGAACTAGCTTAAAGGTAGAAGACAGGGTGGTAGTGGAGGGTTGCTTTTCAGACTGGAGGCCACAAGGATCAGTGCTGGATTTACTGCTTTTTGTCATTTATATAAATGATTTGAAGTGAACATAGGAGGCATAGTTAGTAAGTTTGCAGATGACACCAAAATTGGAGGTGTAGCGGACAGTAAAGAAGGTTACGTTAGAGTACAACAGGATCTTGATCAGATGGGCTAATGAGTCAAGGAGTGGTGGATGGAGTTTAACTTAGATAAATGTGAGGTGCTGCATTTTGGATAGGCAGTACTTATTCTCTTAATGTTAAGGTCCGGGGAAGTGTTGCTGAACAAAGAGACCTTGGAGTGCAGATTCATAGTTCCTTGACAGTGAAATCCCAGGTAGACAGGATAGTTAAAAAGGCATTTGGTATGCTTGCCTTTATTGATGAGTGCATTGGGTAAAGGAGTTGGGCGGTCAAGTTCAAGCTGTACAAGACATTGATTAGGTCACTATTGGAATACTCCTGGTGTCCCTGTTATAGGAAGGATTTTGTGAAACTTGAAAGGGTTCAGAAAAGATTTACAAGGATGTTGCCAGAATTGGAGGATTTGAACTAGAGGCTGAAAAGGCTGGGGCTGTTTCCCTTCAGTATAGAGGCTGAGGGGTGACGTTATAGAGGTTCATAAAATCATGAGGGGCATGATTAGGGTAAATAGACAAGGTCTTTTCCCTGGGGTCAGTGAGTCCAAAGCTAGAGGGCATAGGTTTAAGGTGAGATGGGAAAGATTTAACAGGGACCTAAGGGGCAACATTATCATGCAGAAGATGGCACTTGTATGGAATGAGCTGCTCGAGAAAGTGGTGGAGAATGGTATAATTACAACATTTAAAAGGAATCCGGATGGGTATATGAATACAAAGTGTTTATTGGGAGATGGGCCAAATGCTGGCAAATGGTCTAGATTTGTTTAGGATATCTGGTTGGCGTGCACAAAGTGGACCGAATAGTCTGCTCCCTATTTCTGTATTACTCCCTGTATTTCTCTATAACTATGTATAAAGTTGCTTTAGATTAGATTAGATTAGATTACATTACATTACAGTGTAGAAACAGGCCCTTCGGCCCAACAAGTCCACACCGACCCACCGAAGTGCAACCCACCCAATACACCGACATTTACCCCTTACCTAACACTACAGGCAATTTAGCATGGCCAATTCACCTAACCTGCACATCTTTGGATGTGGGAGGAAACCGGAGCACCCGGAGGAAACCCACGCAGACACGGGGAGAACGTGCAAACTCCACATTGTCAGTCGCCTGAGGCAGGAACTGAACCTGGGTCTCTGGCGCTGTGAGGCAGCAGTGCTAACCACTGTGCCACCATGCTGCCCTTATTAGTGACTGTACAATCAAGTGATCCACTTTTAACTTTATCTGACTGCTCTTTGAAAATTGGACTTTAACTCTATTTTGCTCCTCTAACCGGTACTGTTATAGCTGCAAGTGATTATACAAAATATTAAAATCATATTAGTGTTGTTGTGGGAATTAGACAATGCAGTATGTAAATAATCCTATCAGCCATATGAAAAACCAAGCTAAATAAATCTGAGTGCACACAATGACATATTGACTATGTTCCAGTTCTTAGTTTGAGATTTACAATGCATTAGGAAGATTCTGTACACTATAGACCATTTACACTTATATTTCAAAGAAGTATGTGTATGGAATAAGCTGCCAGAGGATGTGGTGGAGGCTGGTACAATCGCAACATTTAAAAGGCATTTGGACGGGTATATGAATAGGAAGGGTGTGGAGGGATATGGGCCAGGTGCTGGCAGGTGTGACTAGATTGGGTTGGGATATCTGGTCGGCATGGACGGGTTGGACCGAAGGGTCTGTTTCCATGCTGTACATCTCTGTGACTCTACGACTCTAATAAACTATTATACAACATTCTCTGGTTAACCCAATGCACTCCTGTCAATTAATTACTTTTGAACTGTGGTCATTTTTGTTATGCAGGCCAGTGTACTTATTAAACTGACACTTCACTTACCACATGCTCTCTCCAAGTAAACTTCTCTCAGGCCCAGACACCCACCTGACATCCACCACTGCCAAGGACCTGAACAACTCTGCCACCAGACCTGATGCCCAATCCACAATCCTCTGTGACTTTGACCCAACACCTACCTCTCCTCCTCGGCCAAGAGGTTCCCATGTTATCGGATCTTATGACCCTGCTCCCGTGGGACACTACACCCCTCTTCTGTCCAATATTCGGCATTCTGTTCCTCACCACCTCAGGCCCAAACACCCTACAACCTTCACCACCAGATCCAAAATGCTCTCTCTCTCATTTGCGCTCTCTTCCTTTCCTTCTTTCTCCTTCCTTCCCCACATCTCCCCACCCACCTCTCTCTCTCTCTCCCGCCCCACCATCTTTGTCTGTGATGTACGCCATCTTGGATTGCTGAGATCTGATAACCCCTTCCCCACAACAGACCTGTCAAGGCTTGTGCGTAGGAACTCTACATATCTAGCATCCCACCCAGTCTGGCACTTATCCTCTTGACATCCTGAGCCCACATTGCTTACCTATCCTTTTACTGAAGCTGTAAAAGTGGTAACTATGATGCTACACATTTAAAATTCAGAATATGGCAATTGACTTCTGTGAAAAATAGAATATAGTTTGACTTCCCTGACTGCTGTTCACTATGACACATTAGCACTAAATTACATTGAACTGGAAGAGTCTGAAGTCTGACTCTGAAGGAGTCCTGATTGGAATCTTCTGTCAGAGATGCATAACTCTTTCTTAACATATAAAAGATGGAGCAGAGTAGCAGGAATCCAGCGCCCATAGGCCTAAGATCATATCAATTGGCAATTGTGCCAAGGTGTACCTAAAAATACAAACATGAGGGCACATTCCTCCAGGTTCCACCCAGATAAGAAACATAAAGTCCAATTTGACAAAGTACAGCCAGAGGGACTATTTAGTTAACTTGGAAAATGTTGTTAGTGAGGGATGGTGGTGCAGTAAGAGAGCATATGTTGCTTTGTACTTTAAGGAATAAGATATGGTCAGAGAGAAGGAACGAGACATAGAGATGTAAGAGCTGAGGTTCAGGGCAATAATTTAGTAAGCTTGTACATGATTTGTTGATACTTTAAAATATACCTTAAGGTACCTTTTCTCTAAATTAGGACAGCAAGTATTAAATGTATAGCTTAATTAATGAATGTGGTTGATAATAACTGCAAATTATTATTAAACTGTCATTCCTAGTAACAGGGAGAAAGTGAAGACTGCAGATGCTGGAGGGTCGAAACGTATTGTGCTAAAAAAGCACAGCAGGTCTGGCAGCATCCGAGGAGCAGGGGAATCGACATTTCGGGCATAAGCTCTTCATCAGGAACGAAAAATCCATTCTCCTGCTCCTCAGATGCTGCCCGACCTGCTATGCTTTTCCAGCACCACACTTTTCATTTCCTAGTAACAGTGTGTCATATCCCTAACTTTTAAGATACAATTGTTATTTAAGGTAGGCACTTTGTCTACTTTTTAAAGGAATAGTCAATTTCTAATTCCTCCAAAAGTGCCCAGCAAAAGAATAGAAATTCCAACCAAAATGAGTAAAATGTCGGCAAAGCAATGCACACTAAATGCACTTGAGTCATAGTAACCACTAATATATGGATACAAGAAAACCCAGAACAGGAATTAGAGTATAAAATATTTAGAAAAAATGGAGAGAAGAAACAGGGAGGTGGAGAAGTTCCAGGGCACGAATATCAATGGGAAGAAATATAACAACTGCAAGGACTGGAAAAGTATCAATCCAAAGTTTGCAAATAACTGTACCAAGAGGGTAAACACCTTCTAATGTGGTGGACCTAAGATGTATTTATCCTGCGACAGTTTACATTATTGTGTTGGACTCCATAATGCACTGCAGGATTGTTTGTTAGTCACAGGAATGACAACACTAGATTCATAAACCTCTCGATTGATCCCAACAAGTAAGGTCAGTGAGTCTTCAGCGGAATCCATGGAGCCCCTCACAGAACCATGAGATAGCCATTTGCTTGTAATGCAAAGTTTCCATTGCATGGATTATTCAAGGATCCGTGCTGTACACAGCCAAGAGAGTACAATATTTTTGAACCTCACAGTTCTAACAGTCCATTAGTTCATTACCTCCTGAAATGTGGAGACTACCTAGATAGGGTGAGGAGGAGGAGGAGGAGGAAAAGGATCCATTACTTCTAACTAAACGAAGGATGATGAGGCTTCACTTCAGTTGAAGTTATATTTGATTTCTCTGTGGCAAAAATCCCACTGACCATCACCAAATAGATCCAATCATTCACTCAACAGCTTTATCCAACATCAACTATACAGAACAAAACAGAAAATGGCATGCTTGTGCATTCCATTAGTAGCATAATTTGGTGTCCTTATCTCATGCTCCTGATCAGTGGCTGTTTATTGGAAGATGCCTACTTTTGCACTGCAGATGGCCTGTGTTATGCACAGGCCGGGCCCCTCAAAACATTTTTAAGCAGATAGCCCTGACTGTAACTTTGCTATCTGTTTTAGCTAAGTGTATAGTGGATATTCCTGGAGTAAATTAGCTGGTTCAACTTCCAAGTTTTAAACAAATAAAATTTATGTACAAAATTATGGAATGAAAATTACAAACAGAAAACAGAATACGAGTAACTTATCCTATCCAAACCTGACTTAATGATGCTGTTCCGAAAACACTTGCAACAGTTCCAATACACACATCCCTTAGTACAAACAGTAAAAATGAAACAAGAGCTTACAGGCTTGAAGTTAGAGATAAAGGTCTGCAGCCTGTCTCACAAATCCCCTGCTGCCACTGAATTGACCAAAGTTCTGAACTAAATTTTAAAAACTGTAATCTAAATGAAGGCGAGCTACGCAGCTAGCTGGCCACTGCCCTTTGATTATACCTGTTTTTTTAAAAGACATGAAAGCGTTGGCCTGAATCACTATCTGTTAGGGGTAAACAAAGGGCCCCAATAAAATTTTCAAACGCAGCCGCTCTGAAAAAAAGACTCAAGGGCACAGAAACCTTGTAAAAAGAATCAGTATTGTGACACCTGTCCACTAAAAAAAAGACAATCAATATCCAAAGGTGGCTTCATTTTTCAAAACCCCCCAAAATAAAAAAAGTTCATACTTTAAACTTTAAAGTTTATACTTTAAACACACATAAACACTGACTAGAAATGTGCAAACACATTCAGATTCAATCCATGGTTCTTTCACCACTGAACAGCTCTGTTTCTCATTCGAGTCTCGGTAATATACCAGCGATCATATTTTCTCGATCTGTCACATGCACAATGTTCGAGTTGAATGGTTGTAATAACAAGCTCCATCTAACAATCTGGCATTTTTGTCCTTAAATTGCTCCACAAACGTTAGTGGGCTATGATCAGTGTATATGATTGTCTCAGATGCGTTGCTGGTAATATAAACACTGAAATGTTGCAATGCCAACACCAAGCTTAAATTCTCTTTCTCAACTGATCGAACACAGTCTTTGCTAATGCCACTTCATCGAACAGAGAACTTTACAGCGCAGTACAGGCCCTTTGGCCCTCGATGTTGCACCGACCTGTGGAACCAATCTGAAGCATATCTATCCTACACTATTCCATTTTCATCCATAAGTTTATCCAATGACCATTTAAATGCCCTTGAAGTTGGCAAGTCTACTACTGTTGCAGGCAGTGTGTTCCATGCCCCTACTACTCTCTGAGTAAAGAAACTACCTCTGACATCTGTCCTACATCTATTACCCCTAAATTTAAAACTAAGTCTTCTCATGCTAGCATAACCATCTGAGGAAAAAGGCTTGCACTGTCCACCCTATCTAACCCATGATTATCTTATATGTCTCAATTAAGTCACCTCTCAACCTTCTTCTATCTAATGAACACAGCCTCAAGTCCCTCAGCCTTTTCTCATGAGACATTCCCTCCATATCAGGCAACATCCTAGTAAATCTCCTCTGAAACCTTTCCAAAGTTTCCACATCCTTCTTATAATGCGGTGACCAGACTGTACAGAATACTCCAATCACGGCCACACCAGAGTTTTGTACAGCTGCAGCTTGACCTTGTGGCTCCGAAACTCGATCGCTCTACCAATAAAAGCTATCACACCATATGCCTTCTTAGCAACCCTATCAACCTCGGTGGCAAGTTTCAGGGATCTATGTACATGAACACCGAGATCTCTCTGCTCATCTACACTGCCAAGAATGATACCATTAGCCCAGTACTCTGTATTCCTGTTGCTCCTTCCAAAGTGAATCACCTCACACTTTCCCATATTAAACACCATTTGCCACCTCTCAGCCCAGCTCTGCAGCTTATCTGTGTCCCTCTGTAATCTGCAACATCCTTCAGCACTATTCACAACTCCACCGATCTGTGTCATCCACAAATTTAGTAAACCACCCTTCCATGTCCTCATCCAGGTCATTTATAAAATAACAAACAGCAGTGGACCCCTCGTGGTACACCATTAGTAACTGAACATTTCCCATCAACCACCACCCTCTGTCTTCTTTCAGCTAGCCAATTTAGCACCCTCAATCACTAAATCACCCTCAATCCCATGACTCCATGTTTTGTGCAATAGCCTACCATGGGGAACCTTATCGAATGCCTTACTGAAATCCATATATATAAATCCCATCTGGCCAAGGGGATTTTCACACTTTCCAGAATTGCTAACACCTCCTCCTTGAGCACCCTAATACCATCTGTTCTAGTAGCTTGTATCTTGGTATTCTCCTCAACAACATTGTTTTTTTCCAGTGTGAATACCAACGAAAAATATTCATTTAGCTCTTCCCCTATCTCCTTGGACTCCACACTTCACTTCCCACAACTTGATTGGCCCTAATCTTATTTTAATGATTCTTTTATTCCTCAGATACCGATAGAAAGCTTTAGGGTTTTCCTATCTGCCAACAATTTCTCATGTCCCCTCTTGGCTCTTCTTAGCTCTCTCTTTCGGTCTTTCCTGGCTAACTTGTAACTCTAAAGTGCCCTAACTGAGCCTTCACGTCTCATCCTAATATAAGCCTTCTTCTTCCTCGTGTCAAGAGATTCAACTCTTTTAGTAAACCATGGCTCCCTCACTTGACCACTCCCTCCCTACTTGACAGGTACATACTTACCTGTACCCTTTGATCTCTCCTCCTTCAACTGGTGACTCTGTAATCTCGTTACTACGCAATCAGGGAAGATTCCCAGGTAAGAATCCTGCAGTCCTTCAGTTGCCTGAGTCTCCACTGGCTTTTCAACTACAGTAGACAGCACGCCTATTGGTGAATCAGCTATACTATTCGTAAGAACAAAATGTATTCCAGGAGCTGAGAGTTTGTCCAGTACTCCTATCACAAATTCTCTACACTTTTCAGGAAACTCTAACCTCACTTCACATAATTGAGCACTTTTTGTCTCACCATGAATTCCTGTTACCAAACCTTTTCTGGCAATAGTCCTTTAGGAGTACATGTCTCCTCATCCTTCAGCAACATAGACTGAGAGGATCCTCTGTCCCTTAATATCGTAACCTCTTTCCCTGCTACACCTGGCCTATGCAAATAAACTTTACCTTTTCAGGTATATGTTATAGGCAGATCTGGCACTTCCTCCATAACGAACCTCTGAAGCAACTTTCTAGCTTCCACTGTGCTTTCTATTACCATTCCAACAAAACTTCCAGGCTTATCCTGCTTTCGCACATCTGGCTTCCCTGTGCTTTCCTGGCCCACCAACACTGTGATTTCATGTGGCCTACTTTATTGCAATGAAAAACACCACAATTTATTTTTACCTTCGTTGTCCCCTTCAAGGGATTCCTTTTTACCCTGTGGTAAGTTCTCCTTATGCTCTTCACTGAGATCTACCTTTCCTTTTCTATGGGAGGACTTCTCTTTTCCCCAACTTCTTTTCCTCACGGATTGAAATTGATTTGGAAAGCCAAACCATGATTTATGTACCAACTCATAATAATCAGCCACTTTAGCTGCGAGCTTTGCCGTTTTAACTCTCTGCTCTTCTACACGGGTTTGCACGACTTCAGGCAGTGAATTTTTGAGCTCCTCCAAAATAATTGCCTCTCTAAGAGCATTGTAAGTTTGCTCTATTTGTAAAGTTCTTATCCACCTATCAAAATTACTTTGTTTGATCCTTTCAAACTGAATGTAGGTTTGACCAGGGTCCCTCCTTAGATTCCTGAAACATTGTCTGTAGGCTTCTGGTACAAGCTCATTTAGACTTAGGATTGCTTTCTTCACCACTCATATTCCCCAGATACTTCCTCTGATAGTGATGTGAATACCTCACCAGCTCTACCTATATGTTTGGTTTGGATCAACAAAACCCACATTGCTGCTAGCCACTGCATTTGTTTAGCCATTTTTTCAAATGAGATGTAAAAGGCTTCCACATCCTTCTAACCAAATTTAGGCAATACTTGAACATACTTAAACAGTTTCTCATCAGGCTTTTGCCTACCCTGGGTTTGCTCATCCTCACTCCCTTCCTCACTAAGCCTACCTTTAGCCTTCATCTCCAGCCTTTTAAGTTGACTTCCCCTTTTAAGTGTCAATTCCTGAAGTTCAAACTCACTTTTTTCTTTCTCTTCTGTTAAATCCCTTCGTTCATTTTCTTTTTCTTCTGATTTTAATCGTAACTCAAACTGTTTCATTTCTACTGCCCTTTCCTTATCTCTCGCCTCTAATTCAAGCTGCTTCATTTGCCATTGAATTCTTGCCATCTCTACAGATCTTGATGGTGTTTCCAGCAAATTTCAATGCTGAGCTATTGCGACAAGCACCTCATGTTAGGAAGAGAATTCAGCTCCAGCTTGTCAATTAATACCCACAGCTTGGTCTGATTTGCCTTTTGTAAAACTGCCAAGGTCACTTCTTCCACCTCCAGAAACACCTTGGTGACTGAAAGAGCCATTGCTATCCGGGTGCTGTTCAAACCAACCAAATCAACACCTGAAATAAAAGACACTAACACCTACAACTTGTTGTTTAAATCCTGCAAACAGTCCAAAGTATGTTATGGATCAGGCCAGACCCCTCAAACATTTTTTAAGCAGGTAGCCCAGACTTTGCTGTCTGTTTTAGCTAAGTGTATAGTTGATATTCCCTGAGTAAATTCGCTGGTTCGACTGCCAAGTTTTAAACAAACAAAATTTAATTACATAATTACAGTTTGAAATACAAAGAACAGAAAACAGAATACCGGATCCAAACCTGACTTAATGATGCTGTTCCAAAAACACTTGCGACAGTCCCAATGCACACATCCCTTCGTGCAAACAGTAAAAATGAAATAAGAGCTTATAGGCTTGAAGTTAGAGAGGAGGTCAGCAGCCTGTTTCACACATCCCCTGCTGAACTGACTAAAGTTCTGAACTGAATAATAAAAAACCTCTAATCTAAACAAAGGCTAGCTACTCCCCTTTGATTATACTAATTTTTTTTAAAAGACATGAGAGCTTTTGGCCTGAAGCACCATCTGTTAGGGGTAAACAATGGGCCTCAATAAAACTTTCAAACTCAGCCAGTTGGAGCCTGGCCACTTACCCCTCTCTGAAAAAAATACTCATGGGCATAGTCACATTGTAAAAAGAACCAGTATTGAGACATCTGGTAAGATGCCTTTCAGCAGCTCTCAGTTTTAATACCTTTGGAGTGCAGTTCCTTGGCAGGGGCACCAAGAACCTGGTCTCCCTGTCTGAAAGTTAACAATAAGAGGACTAGCTGAGTAGCACTTATTGTCACACACCTGCTGACATCCCCACTGAGGACAAGTGCTTTGGGATCCACAGTGTCACTGATGGCTCCCATAGGGTGAGATGCCAACATTCCTCATTATCTTCTGGAGTAATGATTGCTTGGCTGCCTGCATACCTATCAAAAACAAAGATCATCATCTGCTTTGGCGATTTGCTTGTGTCTGATGGAGATGTTTGAAATTGGGTGCAGCAACAGTCACAGTAGCTCAGAGATAATATATGGCACTTATCCATTAACAGATCTCTCGCTGTGTTACAATGGTAGCTAGCAGACATTGCAGCATGGCTCTGATTGTGCCATGGAAATTGCTAAAAAGTGGAAATACTGGGGAAATCATTCTGCACAAAGCTTGTGCCAGTAGCATTTTAATCTGAGCACTGGAGCTATCTTACAATGCCCAAGCATCACATACAGTTTCTTCCTATTGCAATCCCATGAAGGTATACTTCAAAGTCCCTCGCACATCCTACATCTTGACTGCAGTCCACCTGTGCTGATGAGGACCCTGGGCTATACTGACCCATTAGAATTCGATGGCATAGTGTTTGAGCAGATGGCTCCAGTTGTAAGGTTGAGATATTGTACATCTTCCTCAGAGATGTGCATTTGCTATCCTCAATCTTCCTGGGCAGGCAAACTCACCATCAAAAATGTAACAGCATAATGGCAGTATCAAGAGGAGGGAAGCAAGAGGTTCATGGTTACCTCACCTACACCTTTCACTTTATGGCACATTTTGGGATGAGGATGAGTGAGGAAGATGCATACAGCAGAAATGTGCATCATCCAACCGAGGGTGCTGAGTTGTCGTTTGTTGCATTCTGGGAGCAGAATTCATAGTCAGCGTGGGTGTGAAGGGTATCGTAGAAGATTATCCACCCAGTGATAAGCAGAAAGAACTTCATCCAACCAGAGGATGCTGCGTTGTCACTCATTTGCGCTCTCGGAGTGGAATTTATAGTCAGCGTGGGTATTGTGGAAGAACCTGCTGTTAAGGAACAGTTAGACCCAAACATTACTGTAATGTTACTATTCCTCGTTCCTCCTCTCAATAAAAAAAAAGCTTCAGAGGGGACAACATCATGAGAAGAAGCACAGCAGTGAGAGTTCCAGCAGGTAAGTAAGTGTGAGCCAAAACTGTTGGTGAGTAACAGCTAAGTTTTGAGAAACTGTTCTTGAATCAGAGAAGTTTCAAATTAGTATTAAAAGTATTTGACATTGTGAGGATTAATTACCATAAGACCATAAGATCATAAGACATAGGAGTGGAAGTAAGGCCATTCGGCCCATCGACTCCACTCCGCCATTCAATCATGGCTGATGGGCATTTCAACTCCACTTACCTGCATTCTCCCTGTAGCCCTTAATTCCTTGTGACATCAAGAATTTATCAATCTCTGCCTTGAATACATTTAGCGTCCCAGCCTCCACTGCACTCTGCGGCAATGAATTCCACAGGCCCACCACTCTCTGGCTGAAGAAATGTCTCCGCATTTCTGTTCTGAATTTACCCCCTCTAATTCTAAGGCTGTGTCCACAGGTACTAGTCTCCTCGCCTAACGGAAACAATTTTCTAGCGTCCATCCTTTCTAAGCCATGTATTATCTTGTAAGTTTCTATTAGATCTCCCCTTAATCTTCTAAACTCCAATGAATACAATCCCAGGATCCTCAGCCGTTCCTCGTATGTTAGACCTACCATTCCAGGGATCATCCGTGTGAATCTCCACAGGACACGCTCCAGTGCCAGTATGTCCTTCCTGAGGTGTCGGGACCAAAACTGGACACAGTACTCCAAATGGGGCCTAACCAGAGCTTTATAAAGTCTCAGTAACACAACGGTGCTTTTATATTCCAACCCTCTTGAGATAAATGACAATATTGCATTCGCTTTCTTAATCACGGACTCAACCTGCATGTTTACCTTTAGAGAATCCTCGACTAGTACTCCCAGATCCCTTTGTACTTTAGCTTTATGAATTTTCTCACCGTTTAAAAAGTAGTTCATGCTTGTATTCTTTTTTCCAAAGTGCAAGACCTCGCATTTGCTCACATTGAATTCCATCAGCCATTTCCTGGACCACTCTTCCAAACTGTCTAGATCCTTCTGCAACCTCCCCACTTCCTCAGTACTACCTGCCTGTCCACCTAACTTTGTATCATCGGCAATCTTTGCTAGAATTCCCCCAGTCCCTTCATCCAGATCATTAATATATAATGTGAACAGCTGCGGCCCCAACACTGAACCCTGCAGGACACCGCTTGTTACGTTAGAGGGGTAAGACATGGTAGGAGAGCTCCAAATCATACTCTGCAGCTCTTGCTCGATGTGGGAAGCTGAGCACATATGTGCAAGAAGTGTCTTCAGCTGCAGCTCCTCGAAGCTCGAATTTCCGAGTTGGAGTGGCATCTGGGGACACTATGGTGCATTCATGAGGCACAGTGTTGTGGGTATCACATATAGAGAGGTTGTCACACCGCAGACTCAGACTCCACAAGCAAAAAGGGAATGGGTGACCACCAGGCAGAGCAGAGGGCAAAGTAGACAGTGCAGAAATCTCCTGTAGTTATTTCCCTGCAAAACGCATATACATTATTTGGATACTGTTGAGGGGAATGGCTCTCAGAGGATATCCGCAGCAGCCAAATTCATGGCACCATAACTGGCCCTGCTGCAGAGGGAGGGAGAGATAGGCAAAGAAATGCTACAGTTATAGGGGCTCAATCATAAGATTAGATTAGATTACTTACAGTGTGGAAACAGGCCCTTCGGCCCAACAAGTCCACACTGACCCGCCGAAGCGCAACCCACCCATACCCCTACATTTACCCCTTACCTAACACTACGGGCAATTTAGCATGGCCAATTCACCTGACCTGCACATTTTTGGACTGTGGGAGGAAACCGGAGCACCTGGAGGAAACCCACGCAGACACGGGGAGAACATGCAAACTCCACACAGTCAGTTGCCTGAGGCAGGAATTGAACCCAGGTCTCTGGCGCTGTGAGGCAGCAGTGCTAACCACTGTGCCACCGTGCTGCCTCAGGCAACTGACTATAAGGGGGATAGATAGGCATTTCTATGGCTGCAAATGAGAGTCCAGGATGGTGTGTTGCCTCCCAGGTGCTAGAGTCCTGGATGTCTCAGACCGGATGCAGGACATTCTGAGGGGTGCGAACAGCCAGCGGTCGTGGTACACAGAACATAGAACACAAAACATAGAACATAGAACAATACAGCACAGAACAGGCCCTTCAGCCAACGATGTTGTGCCAACCATTGATCCTCATGTAAGGTAAACCTAATGTATGAACCCTCAAATTTCTGTGACCATATGCATGTCCAGCAGTCTCTTAAATATCCCCAATGACCTCGCTTCCACAACTGCTGCTGGCAACGCATTCCATGCTCTCACAACTCTCTGCGTAAAGAACCCGCCTCTGACATCCCCTCTATACTTTCCGCCAAACAGCTTAAAACTATGACCCCTCATGATAACAATTTCTGCCCTGGGGAAAAGTCTCTGGCTATCAACTCTATCTATGCCTCTCATTATCTTGTACACCTCAATTAGGTCCCCTCTCTTCCTTCTTTTTTCCAATGAAAATAGTCCAAGCTCAGTTAACCTCTCTTCGTAAGATAAACTCTCCATTCCAGGCAGCATCCTGGTAAACCTCCTCTGAACCCTCTCCACATCTTTCCCATAATAGGGCGACCAGAACTGGACACAGTATTCCAAGTGCGGTCTAACCATAGTTTTATAGAGCTGCAACAAGATCTCAAAGCTCTTAAACTCAATCCCCTTGTTAATAAAAGCCAAAACACCATTTGCTTTCTTAAAAACCCTGTCCACTTGGGTGGCAATTTTAAGGGATCTATGTACCTGCACACCAAGATCCCGCTGTTCCTCCACACTGCCAAGAAGCCATGCTCTTCCAGATGGTCATAAACCCTATCCCTCAGAATCCTTTCTAACACCTTGCAGACGACAGACTCGAGACTGTCTGGTCTGTAATTGCCGGGGATTTCCCTATTTCCTTTCTTGAAGAGAGGAATTACATTTGCCTCCCTCCAGTCCTCAGGTACGACTCCAGTGGAGAGTGAGGATGCAAAGATCTTTGCAAGCGGCGAAGCAATCACATTTCTCGCTTCCCAAAACAGTCGAGGACAAATCTGGTCTGGCCCTGGCAACTTGTCAATCTTAATGTTTGTCAAAATGTTCAGCACATCAGCTTCCTCAATCTCTATCCAGCATGCTTACCTGCTCCTCAATGGTTTCATTCACTACAAGGTCCTTTTCTTTAGTGAAGACAGAAGCAAAAAACTCATTTAGAGCTTCCCCTACCTCCTCAGACTCTATACACAAATTCCCTATGCTATCCCTGATCGGCCCTACTCTTTGTTTGATCATTTTCTTATTCCTCACATACGTGTAAAATGCCTTTGGATTCTCCCTAATCCTTCCTGCCAAGACTTTTTTGTGCCCCCTCCTGACTCTCCTCAGATCATTTTTGAGCTCCTTCCTCGCCTGCCTGCAATCCTCTAGAGCTGAGCAAGACCCTTGCTTCCTCCACCTTACGTAAGCTGCCTTCTTTCTTTTGACGAGAAGCTCCTCCACTCTCGTCATCCAAGGTTCCTTTATCTTACCCCTTCTTGCCTGTCTCAGAGGAACACATTTATGTATCACTCGCAACAACTGTTCCTTAAACAGTCTCCACATGTCTATAGTGCCCTTTCCATGGAACAAATGCTCCCAGTCCATGCTTCCCAACTCACGTCTGATAGCATCATAGTTTCCTTTTCCCCAATTAAATATCCTCCCATTGTGCCTGCTTCTCTCCTTCTCCATAGCTATGTAGAATGTGAGGCAGTTGTGGTCATTATCACCAAAATGCTCTCCCACTGCAAGATTTGACACCTGCCCCGGCTCATTGCCGAGCACCAAATCCAAATGGCCTCTCCCCTTGTCGGCCTGTCAACGTACTGAGTTAAGAAACCCTCCTGAACACATCTTACAAAAACAGCTCCTTCCAAACCATCTGCTCGAAGGAGGTTCCAATCAATATTGGGAAAGTTAAAGTCACCCATTACAACAACACTACTACATTCACACTTTTCCAAAATCTGCCGACCTATGCTTTCTTCAATCTCCCTGCTGCTATTGGGGGGCCTGTAGTAAACCCCTAATGAGGTGACTGCTCCCTTACTGTTCCTAATTTCTACCCATACTGACTCAGTAGGCAGACCCTCCTCGACAATGGTAACTTCTGTAGCTGTGATACCCTCTCTGATTAGCAGTGCTACACCCCCTCCTCTTATTCACCCCTCCCTATTCTTTTTAAATGTTCTAAACCCTGGAACATCCAGCAACCATTCCTGCCCCTGAGAAATCCACGTCTCTGTTATGGCCACAACATAACATTGATCCATGCTCTAAGCTCATCACTTTTATTCCTGTTACTCCTTGCATTAAGGCAAACACGCTTTAACCGATCCCTTGGTTCTTTCCCAGGAAATTCCTTCCCATTGGCTGCGCTACCTCTTGCTATTGCCTCATCTCCATCAACTCTCACCACCGGTATATAGCTCAGGTTCCCACCCCCCCTGCCATACTAGTTTAAACCCTCCTGAATCACTCGAGCAAACCTTCCACCCAGGACATTGGTCCCCTTCCAGTTCAGGTGCAACCCATCCTTCATGTACAGATCCCACCTTCCCCAGAAGGCATCCCAATTATCTACATATCTGAAGCCCTCCCTCCTACACCAGCTGCGCAGCCATGTGTTAAGCTGCGCCCGCTCCCTGTTCCCCGCCTCGCTATCTCGTGGCACCGGTAGTAAACCCGAGATGGTATGAAAGACATAGGCAAAAGAAGGGATGAAGTCCTAAAAGCAGAATGTAGAGAACCAGGAAGAAAGTTAAAATGTAGGAACTTGAAGGTAGTTATCCCAGAATTACCACAGAGATTATGATTCACAGTAGAAACGGCAGGATACATAGGATGAACATGTTGTTGAAAAGATGGCTCGGGAGGGTTTCAGATTCATGGAGCTTTGGAAGGTGGGATCTGTACAAACTGGATGGGTTACATCTGGGCAGGACTGGGACTGATGTCCTTGGTGGGGTACATGGTAGAGTGATGGGGAGGCAGCGGGATGGAAACCAGAGTTGTTGGGCAGTAAATGCAGAAACCAACACAAATATTACTAAGAACAAGAACAGGCAGGGAAACACTGCTGAAACGAACATGGAGGTGGTCTGAGGCACATGTTTTCAATGCGAGAAGTATAATAGGCAAGGTGGATGAACTTTGAGTCTTGGTTAGTATTTGAAACTACGACTTAATTGCAATCACAGTGACTTGGCTGAAAGAGGGTCAGGACTGGCAGCTAAATGTCCCAGGATTTAGATATTTCAGGTGTGATACAAAGGGAGATAAAAGAGTTTGGGGAGTTGCATTACTGATAAAGGAGTATTTCACAGATATACTGAGCAAAGATACATCAGAACTGATGAGTCCTTGAAGTACATAAGGAAAGTAGGGAAGAACTAAACAAAAAATTACAAGGGCTGAAAGGGCTCATGAAAAGTCATTAGCAAACAGGATTAAGGAGAATCCCAAAGCTTTTTATACATATAAAAAGCAAGAGGGTAGCCAGGGAAAGGGTTGGCCCACTCAAGGACAAAGGAGGGAATGCGTATGGAGCAAGAAGAGGTCCTAAATGAATACTTTCTTTTCAGTGAATACCAGTACAAAGAATTGATGGAAGCTGATCACAGAGAAGGGAGTATCAGGTTCCTAAGCCAAGTTGCTATTAAAAAGGAAGAGGCATTGAGCTTCTTAAAATTTTTTAAGATAGATAGCTCCCCAGGTCCTGATGGGATCTATCCCAGAATATTGAGGGACACAAGAGAACAAATTGCTGGAGCATTGATAGACATCTTTGTATCCTCTTTGGACACAGGTGAGGTCCCAGAGGACAGGAGAATGACTAATGTTGTCCCATTTTTTAACATGCATACAGTTCATTAAGATGTGGATGCTTTGGAAAGGGGACAGAATTTACCAGGATGTTGCCTGGTATGGGGGATTTTAGCTGTGAAGAAAGGTTGAATAGACTGGGTTTGTTTTCACTGGAATGCAGGACGTTGAGAGCTGACCTGATACAAGTTTATAAGATTGTAAATGGCATGGATAGTGTGGGAAATATGAGGTTTTTTCCCAGGGTGGAGGGGTCAATTATATGGCTCAAGGTGTGGGGGAGAGAGTTTGAAAGTGATGTGCAAGTCAAGTTTTTCAAACAAAGGGTGGTGGAGTGCCTAGAATGCATTGTCAGAGGATGTGGTGGAAGCTGACATAATAGCAGCATTCAGTAAGCACATGAATGAGTACCTAAATTTGAAATTAATAGAGGGATATGGATCCTGTAAGTGTAGAAAGTTTTAGTATGGAAGGGCAAAATGTGTGGGCACAGGTTTGAAGAGCTGAAGGGCCTATTCCAGTGCTGTACTGTTCTTTATTCATCCAGAATGACATTAGCAGAGACAGGTGATACCATCCCTGAGGAATTATTGCTGATATTTCTACAGATCATTGCCTCCAGAATCTGAAGAGGTACTTGTTGCCTTGTGTGTTGTGAGCTACTGCGAACTGTGTCACAGTTTCTCTCCAAGGTTTTTAAAAAAGGACAGTATGACAGTCATACAGCACAGAAACAGATCCTACAGTCCAACTTGTCCATGTTGATAAAATATCCTAACCTGAATTAGTCCCATTAGCTTGCATTTAGCCCATATCCGTCTAAAGCTTTTCTAATCATGCACATATCCAAATATCTTTTACATATTGTAATTGTACTCCCTTCTATTACTTCCTCTAGCAGCTAATTTCATACATACATCACACTCAATGTAAAAATGTTGTCCCTCAGGTCCCTTTTAAATCTTTCCAGTCTCACCTTAAACCTATGCCCTTTACTTTTGACTCTCCTACCCTCGGGAAAAGATATTGGCTGTTCATCTTATCTATGCCTTTCATGATTTTATCAATCTTTATAAGGTCACCACTCAGCTTTCGAAGCTTTAGGGAAAAAAGGCTCCAGCCTATGTAGCCTCCCCTGATAACCCAAAGCCTCCAGTCTCGGTAACATCCTTAAATCTTGTCTGTGCCTTTTTATAAGAACATAAGAACTAGAAGTAGGCTGCTCTGCAACTCAATAAGATCATGTTAATGTTTTCATGGACTCAGATCCACTTATCCGTGCTCTCACCGTATCGCTTAATTCCTTTATTGTTCGAAAAAAATCTACCTTAGCTTTAAAAACATATACTGAAGTAGCGTCAATTATTTCACTGGGCAGGGAATTCCACAGATTCAAAACCCTCTGGGTGAAGAAATTCTTTCTCAATTTATCCTAAATCTGCTCCCTTTAATCTTGAGCATATGCCCTCTTGTCCTAGTTTCACCTGCCAGTGCAAACATCTTCTATCTTATCTATTCTTTTATAATTCTATAAGATCTCCCCTCAATCTTCTAAATTCCAGTGAACATAATTCCAGTCTACTCAATTTCTCCTCATAAGCCAAATCCCTCAACTCCGGAATCAACCCAGTGAACCTTCTCTGCACCCCCTCCAATGCCAGTACATGCTTTCTCAAGTAAGGAAACCAAAACCGCACACAGTACTCCAGGTGTGGCCTCACCAGCACCCTATATAACAGCAACATAATGTTCCTGCTTTTTAACTCAATCTCTTTAGCAATGAAGGAAAGAATTCCATTTGCCTTCCTAATTAATTGTTAGACCAATCTTCTATGATTCATGCACAAGGACACCCAGGTCCCTCTGTATAGCAGCATGCTGCAACTTTTTAACCATTCAAATAAAAATCCTTTTTACCATTACTCCTACTAAAATGTATGACCTCATATTTATTTACATTGTATTCCATCTGCCAGACCTTTGCCCATTCACTCAATGTATCTATGTTCCTCCGCAAAGTTTCAAGTTCTCTGCACACTCTGCTCTGCCACTTACATTTTCAGCCTAATAACATCCTTCCTTTAGCAGGGTGACCAGAATTGTATGCAGTTCTCCAAGTGGTCTCATATACAGCCTAACATGACCTCCCAACTATTAAACTTAAATGCCTTCTTCAAAACCCTGTTTACCTGTGACACAAGTTTCAAGGAACTATGTACCTGGACCATTAGGTCTCACTCTGCTGGGCAACACTTTCCAGGGCACTAGCATTGACTGCGTAAGTTCTGCCATGGTTTTTCTTATCAAAACGCTAAAAACCACACATCAGGTTCTTGTCCAACAGGTTTATTTGGAACTACAAGCTTTCCGAGCACTGTTCTTTCATCAGCTAGCAAGTGCGACAGGATCATGGGACACAGAATTTACAGTAAAAGATAAAAGTATTATACATCTGCTGCAATGTATTGAATAAATATAGATTGCTGTTAAGTCCTTAATCACTTAGAAAGGGGTTGTAGGTTTCGATTCATTCATATGTAAATACCAGAACCTCTTTCAAGTCACATTCCTGAGATAACGTAAGGTTTTATATTAAAAAAAGTCTCAATTTAGACAATGCATTAAAGGTGTGAAGTTAGAGTCTGCCTGTATTCCAAACTTGAGTCGGATCGCTTCTATTTCCCAAGTAGAAATTTATAAAATGTCACATGGACTGACTGCCTACAGATTGCACGCTTTTTGAACAAAATAGAATGTATCTGCAAATGCAAATTCACCCCATAGACTTAAATGTGCGCATGCGTGCGTGTATGTGAGGGAGAGACTGTGTGTGTGGGTGTGAGAGAGAAAGAGAGAGAGGGAGTGTATATGTGAATGTGTGTGCTTGTGTGTGATGGAGTATATGCCTGTGAGAGGGTGTGCGCGTGAGTGAAAGTGTAGGTGTGTGTGTGCATCTAAGAGAGAGCGTGTGTATGAGAGAGGCTCTGCGTGAGTGTGTGAAAGTGTGCATAGTGTAGTGGGGTCACCTGTAGTATGACATGAACCCAAGATCCTGGGTGACATCATCCTCAAGGGTACCAAACTTGGCTGATAGCCATGAGATGGCCTCAACTGGCAACTTGGGTTCATGTCAGACTACAGATGACCCACTATGCTATGCACACACATTCACACACTCATACAGACCCTCTCTCATACACAAGTTCTCTCTCAGATTCACACACCCTTACACTCTAAGTCGCATATACCCTCTCACTGAAATATAATACGTCACACTCACGTGCACACACACTCATTCTCCCACACATGCATGCATACACACACATATAAGTCTATGAGATGAATTTGCATTTGCAGATATTTAATTGCAGATACATTCTATTTTGTTTAAAAAGCACATAATCTAAAATTAAAAAGCAGTCAAACCATGCGACGTTATAAATTCCTACTTGGAAATAGAACTGATCCAACTCAAGGTTGGAATACAGACAGACTCTAACCTCACACCTTTAATGTATTGTCTGAGCTGAGATATCACTTTTTTTTGATAAAACCTTAAATTATCTTGGGAATGTGACTTGAAAGAAGTTCTGGGATTTACATATTTATGAACGGAAACCTCCAACCCATTCTAAGTGATTAAAGACTTCGCAGCAATCTAGGTTTGTTCAAATACATTGCATCAGTTATATAACATTTTTATCTTTTACTATAACTTCTGTGCCCTATGGATCCTGTCCCACTAGCTACCTGATGAAGGAGCAGTGCTCTGAAAACTTGTACTTCCAAATAAACCTGTTGGACTATAACCTGGTGTTGATTTTTAACTTTGTCCACCCCAGTCCAACACCAGCACCTCCTTGTCATGGTTACCAAAACGCAACAACTCTTATTTATCTACATTAAACTCCATTTGCCAGTCCTTGGCCCATTGGTCCAAATGGTCAAGATTTCATTGTAGTCATACATAACCTTTCTCACTGTCAACAATACCACCAATTTTGCTTGTCATCCACAAACTTTCTAACCATGCCTCCTATATTCTTATCCAGATTATTTATATAAATGCCAAACATCAGTGGACATAGTACCAATCCTTGCCAGAAACCACTGGTCACAGGCTTACGGTCTAAACAATGGCATTCTACTACCACACTGTCTCCAGCCATCAAGCCAACTGGCTAACTCTATCTGGCTCCCATGTGATCAAACCTTACTAACCAGTCTATCATGCAAAACCTAATCAAAGGCCTTGCTAAAGTTCAAGTAGACAATGTCTACCATTCTGCCTTCATCTATCTTCTTCTTGGCCAGCTCTTCAACAAACTCAATCAAGTTTGTGAGATATGATTTCCTATACACAAAACCGTGCTGACTATCTATTATCAGTCCTTGTCTTTCCAAATGCATGTTAATCCTGTCTCTCAGAATCTCCTCCAACAATTTACCCACCACTGACATCAAGCTCACCAGTCTATTGTTCGCTTGTTTTCCTTGCAGCCTTTCTTAAATATTGGCACAAGATTAGCCACCCTCCAGTTTTCCAGCATCTCACCTGTGGCTGTCAACGTGGATATCTATGCTAAGACCCCTGCAATAGGCGGCATGGTGGCATGCTGCCTCACAGCGCCAGAGACCTGGGTTCAATTCCCGCCTTGAGCAACTGTCTGTGCGGAGTTTGCACATTCTCCCCGTATCTGTGTGGGTTTCCTCTGGGTGCTCCGGTTTCCTCCCACAGTCCAAAGATGTGCAGGTTAGGTGAATTGCCCGTAGTGTCAGGTGAAGGGGGTAAATGTAGGGGAATGGGTCTGGGTGGGTTGCTGTTCGGAGGGTCGGTGTGGACTTGTTGGGCCAAAGGGCCTGTTTCCACACTAAGTAATCTGATCAATTTCTTCCCTTGTTTCCCACAATATACTGAACAGGTCCCAGGCCTTTATCTACCTTAGTGAATTTAAGACTTCCAGCTCCTCCTTTTCTGTGATGTGGACTGTTTCCAAGACATCAGTATTTATTTCCTCAAGTTCCGTAGCTTCTACATCTTTCCCTACAGTAAGTACTAGTGCTAAAAATTTGTTTCTCCTATGGTTCCATATATAGATTGCCTTGATGATCTTTGAGGGCCCTATTCTCTCCCTAGTTACTCATTTGCCCTTAAGGTACTTGAAGAATCGCTTTGGATTCTCTTTAACCTTATCTGCCAAAGCTGTCTCTCATCCCCTTTTTACCCTCCTGATTTCTCTCCTAAGTGTACTCCTCCTTCCCCTATACTCACGGGATTCACTTGATCTCATCTGTTTATACCTGACTCATGCCTCCTTATTTTTCTTGACCAGAGCCTCAAATCTGGAGTCATCCTGTGTTTCTACTCCGACTGGCCTTGTCCTTCATACCAATAGGAACATACTGTCTCTGACCTCTTATTGTCTTACTTTTGAAAGCATCCTTTTTCTTGCAAACAGCCTTCCTCAAGCAACTTTTGAAAATTCCTGTCTATTACTGTTAAATTGACCTTGCTCCCAATTTAGAACTTCTTTTTAGTCAAGACTTGTCCTTTTCGGACCATGTGTGGGCAAATGGGATTAGTTTAGAATGGCATCATGGTCCATTTAGACATGATGGGCTGAAGGCCTGTATCTCTGCTGTACTGTTCCATATTCTATGTTCTAAAGGACTCTTTTTCAACCTGAATGCGGGAATTCAATCATAATCAAAAGTATAGGGCGGCATGGTGGCTCAGTGGTTAGCAATGCTACCTCACAGCATCAGGGTCTCCGGTTCGATCTCAGCCTCGAACGACTGTCTGTGTGGAGTTTGCACATTCTCCCCGTGTCTACGTGGGTTTCCTCCCACAGTCCAAAGATGTGCAGGTCACATGAATTGGCCAAGTTAAATTGCCCATAGTATTAGGTGCATTAGTCAGAGGGGAATGTGTCTGGGTGGATTACTCTTTGGAGAGTCGGTGTGGACTTGTTGGGCCGAAGGACCTGTTTCCACACTGTAGGGAATCTAATCTATAGGGATTTCAATTGGTCTACAAAACCAAGAAAATCAAAATGACATGATTCTACTGATGCAATCCCAACATTTTTCCTGCAGGTCTGCATTTGTACAGAGAATGGACATTTAACATAATATCTACTGCATCTTTGGGAAAACCAGTCCTGAAGCTATACTTCCCATTGATTAGTGTTCAAACATTTTACAAATTTATGTGATAATTTGTTCATTGACAGTAAAATACTACTGTGGATGCTGAAAATCTGAAATAAGAGGAAGAAATACTATAAATACTCACCTGCTGTTATAACAACTGGAGTGAGAGATAAAATTAATGTTTCAAGGCAATGATATTTTGCCAGAATCAGAAAAGTTTAGACCTTATTCAGATTTTGTGCTACCATGGAGGCAGCAATGGAGTGGAGGAAGGAAATGACAGAAGTGAAACCAATTGCTAGCATAGAAAACAGGAGTGATTAAATGGCAAAAGGGAACCTGGTGTAACGGGGTTGGTAATAGGGCAAGTATTGAAATGAAAGCTGCATCTAAAAGGGCTGAAGTGACAAATTAAGAACTGTTACACTTAAAGAAAGAAATGGGAGTGATGCTTACGTGAATGTTGCGACGCCAGCTAGTTGAAAATCACCAAGGACAAGTTGTTAACCTTGGCTCTATCTCTAGATGCTGCCAGACCTGTTGGGTATACCCACCATTTTCATTTTTTAAACAATCCTTTAATAATAATTAATGACTCTTTGAAATATCTGCATATGAAGTGTTCAAGTATTATTAGACTTGATGTATTTTTCCAAGCTTGAGAGAATTAATTTAAATTTTATGAATGGAACCACTTTTTAATGGTTGGGGATAATGTACCAGGTGAATCAAGGAGTCTATATGCATATTTTCTGTGTCTATGTAATTTGTCTGCAGTCTAATGAATTTAAAATAATCACTGATATAAATGCTTTAATCACTGATGTGCTATTGTTTCATGATGACATTCACCAGGAGCACTAAAGATGAAAATTTATTCCTGGTTTCTAAGTTATCAGGTTGTTGTTTCAGATTAACTCATGCTATGACATCATGTAGGATTTAAAATAATAGATTGGATGCAGACAGACCTTGTTTATAAATTCTGACCAGCGATTCAAGGACCACAATTACAAGCTAACTGGGGGAAAAAAATGAATTCAAGTTCTTTAAATTCAAAATTGTTAGTTTACACAAGACTGCCACCTAGTGCAAAGACTCATTGATTGTTTAGAAGACCATGTTGTCAGGTAGGGATGCTGAATTAATTTGATTAGAGTTTTGTTAATCAAACTGACAACAGACTAAAAATTTGCATTTGGGCCATTTTTGGGTTGTGTTTATGGTAAATTTGTCTAAATACTCCAAATCCAGTCAAGCTGAGGCAGGCAATATTTTTAAAAAATATCATGGTGCAGCCCAGTTCAGAATGGGCTACTGACAAGAAGCAAGTTCCACAGAGGACCCATGAACATGATGCATGGTTGGAATGACACACAATTTACCTGTGTCCTTCTCAAAGGGAGCATTGCATTCAGGCAAACACAACTGTTGGAAGCAGACTATTTTGCTGGAAGGAAGAGAAGTGCAAATGGAGCAATAGAGAAGCCAACTAGTTCCTCTGATGTAATGAAGCTCTATGGAAGAGATTGAGGTAAGCATCATTTCCACAAAGAGCCAAAAGTTCTTAACAGAATGCATTTAAAGAGAATGGGGTCAATTCCCAGAGGCTGGCTCTTGAGGAAGTGACTGCAGTGGAGAAAAAAAGATCAATGACAGGATAGTCAAGTTGGAAAATACAGGTACACAATCCTTTATCCGAAACACTCGGGACCACCAGGTTTTTGGAATTCGGAATTTTTCGAATTTCAGATTAAGTGACAGTTTGACAGTGAAATTTATAAAGATCTCACTGAACAGCAGACTGACTGTGAGTACTATGAGCCCCGAGACAGAATCGAGGCCTGCCAGTGCTGGGCCACGCCTACCCATGTCGCATCTGAGTGACATGCATCGAGTGGGTGTGGAATTGGGTTAACTGTTTGCACGCCAAACAACTTTGTTAATGAGATAAAAACGTCACGAAAATGCTTTTGGATTTTGGAGCTTTTTGGATTTCGGGATCTTGGATAACGGGTTGTCTATCTGCCCTGATCCAAGTGACGACATCTACACATTGCTCTATTATCGTACACCACAACCTGATCACCAACTTTCAGCTATCAAAACTTCTCTCTGATTCAGAGACTCAAGTGAAGATTTTGTTTGGATGCTATTAAGGGGAATGTTGATGGGTATGCACAGAGGTATTTGATGCATTGGCAGGTCTGTGACAGAGTTTGTTGTTCCTTTTGCTCATTTAGGAGACAAACTCCAACTTGTCACAGGGCTTGATCCATAACCTTGAGCTCATCATTAACTACTTTGAAGTGATGGCCTACTCAATGGCACATTTAGCCATGATACAACATAAAATCTAGAAACAGGAGTAGGCTATTTGATCCCAAGTCTGCTCTGTCACTCATCGTCATGGCTGATCTAACTGTGGCCTTAATGCTACTTTCTTGCTATTCTCTTCCATAACTTCAAAGTCTCTTATAGATCAGAAATCAATGTAAACCAAACTTGGTTATATTCAATGATCTGGCTTCCTAGGGAAAGAGATAATTGGAGAAGAAATTTCTCCAAATGCACCATCTTAAATGGAATACTCCTTATCTTTAAGCAATTTCCCTTAGCTCCAGATCAAGAAGATGCAGCATCCTGCAAGGTTAGGTGGAATTGGCCATGCTGAATTCCCCATAGTGTTACGCAGGCAAGGTGGATTAGCCATGGAAAATGTAGGGTTACAGGGATAGAGTAGCAAGGTGGGTCTGAGTGGGATGCTCTTTGGAAATTCAGTGTGGACTCGATGGGCTGAATGGCCTGCTTCCACACTGTGTGGTTTCTATGATTCAGCATCTGCTCTAACAAACCTCTCAAATTTATTTTTGCAATCAGATCATTCTTGCCACAAAGTAGTGATGTTCCCTTTGAGAATTGGTATTCTTGTAATTCTGCCCTGATCAGGGCAAAAGGTTTTGACAGCATATCTTTTTTTACAGCAATACTAATGTTAGATTAAAAAGTTAATTAATTTTAAAGTGCTGGCAATCTGCAGATCTCAGATTCGGTGGGGCTGAACCTTGAACCCACAGCACTATTTATGTCAATGCTACTGAAAACTGGAACTTCAAAATCTTCAAAGAGGACAAACACAAGTGTGTTGTATGTGTGCCACAAAGATGCAATGGGTGGACTGTGGTTTCAGAGTGCTGAATACTGATTTCATGCAGAAACTACATTTTTGACGTCATAGTTAATGAAACTCTTTTAAACTTGTAGGTGGACACACATTCAGTCGAAGGGAATGTGCCACACGAATGTTGCTTGAAGGCATCATAGAGATGTACAGCATGGAAACTGACCCTTCGGTCCAACCCATCCATGCCGACCAGATATCCCAACCCAACCTAGTCCCACCTGCCAGCGCCCGGCCCATATCCCTCCAAACCCTTCCTATTTATATACCCATCCAAATGCCTTTTAAATGTTGCAATTCTACCAGCCTCCACCATTTTGTCACATCTTGTTTTAATACTTAAAAATCAGCGAGTGCTTTCAATAGAAAGATGCATCCATTATGGGTCTATAAAGGTGTCTTGGAATGAAAATATTATTCATGGCATTTCAAGGGATTTATGAATTAAATTCATCGTCTTATTCTTCAGAATCTGTGCTCTTGCTGTAGACATAATAACACCAAAACAGACTTCCTGGAGTTTGGTCATATGGCAATTCCTCTGCTAATGCCAGACATGCTTGTTATTTTGTTATCATTGTACCTGCAGTCTAAGTCTCCTTGTCTGAGGATGTTCTCACTATAGAGGGAATGTAACAAAGATTTACCAGACTGATTCCTGGGATGGCAGGATTGACGTATGAAAACGGGCTGGATTGGTTAGGGCTATATCCACTAGAGCTTTGAAGAATAAAGAGGTATCCCATAGAAACCTATAAAATTATAACACGGCTAGTCACAGAAAATGCAGGATGGATGTTCTAATGAGAAGGGAATCTACAATCAGGGGGTCATTGTCTTAGGATACCTGGTATTCTCTGCCACAGAAGGTTGAAGCCAAAGCATTGAATGTTTTCAAGGAATTCGATGTAGTTCTTAGGGCTACAAGGATCAAAGGGTACAGGGAGATGTGGGAATAGGATACTCAGTTCAATTATCAGCCACGATCATATTGAATGGGTCAACAGGACTTGTCACATTGCTGTTTTAGAATCTCCAAATGCGATCTGGCTGTTGTATTTGTTTACATAGCAAGAGACAGTGAATGCCAAAGTTAATTCATTTTGTGGATGTTACATCAACACCCTAAAGCTTTAGGAGCCAAATGAGTCTAAGTATGGATGTGAACTGTAATCTTTTGAGTACTCAACAGGAGCAAATAGGCAAATAGGCTGGTGCAAGGAAAGCTTAAAAACTGATGAGAGCAGAGTAGAAGAACCGAATGGCTTTCTATTTTTCCTCCAGTGAAGTTTTTAATGGGTATACATCAACATATTATGTTTTAAAAATATTGATACTATATGTGTCACAGGTAATTTCTTGTTTCTACATTTAAAATAAGTGAAAGAAGTAATCAAGTAAAAGCTGGATGTTTAGAACATGTTTATTAAAATGTGTGTTGGTTTACAAATGCTAAAAACAAAGTTTTTACAATTACCAACAATAGTTATTAACAGAAGAATATCTGTACCTTACTTTAAAGTCAAAATAGATACATTTCAGAGCATAAAAAAAGCAAAATATTCTAACATTGTTTTGAGTTCAGCTGAACAATGTACTGACTAGCGTAGTTTAATTGTTTTGTTAAAATTAGTATTGCTAACCCAAAAGAACAGTACTGTTCACTTATCCAAGAACACTGATCAAATAGTTGTAGACAGAACTATAACATTTACTTTTAGGTCTATATAGAATTAAATACACAATTCTAACCCAAACATTTAAGTTGAGCTATAATACTGTTAAGATAAAAAGACTGATTTTTCTCCTTCATCTGCTTAGTGTAAATTGGCAAAACAGATACCTTTTACGGAACCTGCATTTGTTTCATTCCACTGAAGTGAAAGAAATGACAACTGGTGAAGAACAATTTATAAAGGGCATGTGATTCACTATGCCAGATTATCTAATAACCTGTAAAGCTAATAATCCACCTCTTGTAGGTGAAATTACTTTCTATACTGAACTGTCTAGTTTAGAGCAATCTTAACACACTGTTCCACTTACTGGATTTGCTTGAAAGCAGTAGACTTTGGCTTAAGAATTGTTACCCCTTACATTTCCAAGAATTCAGAAACAGGTACATTCAACTGATCACTGTTAAAATATTCAGCCAAAATGCATTGCACATAGCTTATTTCAGATCATTTTTATCCTTTCCTCAAAAAAATGTTGATCACAATGTTTAATGCTGTCTATGGGAATTTGCTGTGTGAATAATGGCTGTTTAGTGGACAATGTTGTGATTACTTTCGGAACAGTCAGACGGGTATAAGCTTATGAGCACACTGTTTCACTTTGAAGGAAATGACATATGCACCTGAAAAAATAGGAGGTCCAAGGCAGCCTGAAATTGAGTTTAGGCCTCATTAATATTAATTAGTCAAGATGCAGGAGCTTACCATAGCAACTTGACCATTTGATGAAATTACTTTTCAGTCACTTTGCAGTGAAAGACAATGAAAGAAATGAGGATGGTGCTGAGCTGGAAGTTTGGACTGGAGTAAGCTGGGGGGAGGGGAAATGAGAGTGCTTTAGGGAACATCTCCGGGATGCCCGCACCAATCAACCCCACTGCCCCGTGGCCCAAGATTTCAACTCCCCCTCCCACTCTGCCGAAGACATGCAGGTCCTGGGCCTCCTCCACCACCATTCCCTCACCACCCGATGCTTGGAGGAAGAATGCCTCATCTTCCGCCTTTAAACACTTCAACCCCAGGGCATCAATTTGGACTTCACCAGTTTCCTCATTTCCCCAAACCCCACCTTATCCCAGTTCAGCACCATCCTCATGACCTGTCCTACCTGCCAATCTTCCTTCCCACCTATCCGCTCCATCCTCCTCTCTGACCTATCACCTTCATCCCCACCTCCATCCACCTATTATACACTTGGCTACCTTCTCCCCAGCTCCACCCCCTCCCATTTATCTCTCCACCCCGGAGGTTCCCTGCCTTCACTCCTGATGAAGGGCTTTTGCCTGAAACGTCGATTTTCCTGCTCCTCGCATGTTGCCTGACCTGCTGTGCTTTTCCAGCACCACTCTAATCTAGACGAAGGTAACCATGGCTGAGTCAGTTTAACTTTGCATGCAATCCTACCATCATGTCATCTGTTTTTGATAATTCAAGAGCATTACTTCTACTGCTGCATTTGTTTGATAACAGTAATGCAGAATGATGGATGTGTGATTTAAGAACTCTATTCAGGAAACACTTATCAAACAATTTTTAAGCAGTAAATTTGCACCATATTCATCTATTCCAAGATAACATGGATTTTCACAGAAAAACACTGTCAACGAGTTTCAAAATGTAAAAATCTAAAGCAGTTAATTTGTGACATGTAACATTGATTAACTTCAATAAAACAATAAAAGTAATAAAACTTTATTAAACCACCAATCAGCTGTTCAACTGGAAAATGTTTGGTGACTATTTAAAAGCAGAAAATAATAGAAGTTACACAGTAATTCTGGAACTATTTACAGGCCTAAAATGGGCAAGTATATAAAATTTGAAAATGAAGTTAAAATAACGTTGCATCTGAAAATAAGTACTATAGACTATGCTGTGACCAATCAAAAGCTTCTATAATTCAGATCCTGAACATGGTGTGTGGAAATACTATGGCAGTCTGTTAATGTGTTTACATTTCTTACATGTTTGTATGTATGCATAAATGCATTTCAGTTCTCATCATAAATGTCCAATTAAGCTTTAGTGTTTTCATCTAGAACAACATACATTAGGAAAGTACCATTAATGTAACAGTCCCCTTTGTGCGCTTCAGGATACCAACAGCTTCTTCATGTGTCACACCCTCAAGGCTTTGTCCATTGACAGCAATTATTTGATCTCCACGCTTCAGTCGTCCATCTTCAGCAGCTGCCCCCTAAACATTACAACGTCTTTAGATTTAACAGTGATAGTACACTAATAATAACATGGCAACTGAATGATCTTTGCTGTATATAGCTTAACTTTGGTTCCTTGCAGTTGCATGAAAATTCATACTTCACAAGTTAAGACCATAAGACAAAGGAATGGAAGTAAGGCCATTCGGCCCATCGAGTCCACTCCGCTATTCAATCATGGCTGATGGGCATTTCGACGCCATTTACCCGCACTCTCCCTGTATCCCTTAAATTCTTACGAGATTAAGAATTTATCAATCTCTGCCTTGAAAAACATTAACGCCCTGGCCTCCATTGCGCTCTATGGTAACGAATTCCACAGGCCCACCACTCTCTGGCTGAAGAAATGTCTCCTCATTTCCGTTCTAAATTGACCCCCTCTAATTCTAAGGCTGTGCCCATGGGTCCTGGTATCCCCACCTGAAGGAATCAGATTCCCAGCATCCACCCTTTCTAAGCCATACATTATCTTGTAAGTTTCTAATGGATCTCCCCTCAACTTCCTAAACTCTAATGAATACAATCCCAGGATCTTCAGCCATTCATCATATGTTAGGCCTACCATTCCAGGGATCATCTGTGTGAATCTCCACAGGACATGCTCCAGTGCCAGTATGTCCTTCCGGAGGTGTGGGGCCCCAAAACTGGACTTAGTATTCTAAATGGGGCCTAATCAGAGCTTTATAAAGTCTCAGTAGCACATCGCTGTTTTTACATTCCAACCCTCTTGAGATAGATGGCAACATTACATTTGCTTTCTTAACCATGACACGAACTGCCAGTCAACCTTTAGAGAATCCTGGCTGAGCACTCCCTGATCCCTTTGTACTTTGGCTTTATGAATTTTCTCCCAGTTTAGGAAATAGTCCGTGCCTGTATTCTTTTTTCCAAAGTGCAAGACCTTGCATTGCTCACACTGAACTTCATCAGCCATTTCTTGGACCACTCTCCTACACTGTCTAAATCTTTCTGCAGCCTCCCTACCTCCTCAGAACTACCTGCCTGTCCGCCCAGCTTTGTATCATCGCTAGAATACCTCCAGACCCTTCATCCCGATCATTATTATGTAAAGTGAACAGCTGCGGCCCCAACACTGAAACCTGCTCACTTCGAACACCATGGGCCCTCAGCTTATTTAGCAGCCTCCTGTGAGGCACCTTATCAAAGGCCTTTTGGAAGTTTAAGTAGATAACATCCACTGGGTTTCCCTGGCCTAACCTACTTGTTACCTCTTCAAAGAATTCTAACAAGTTTGTCAGGCACAACCTCCCCTTACTAAATCCATGCTGACTTTTTGTTCTAATCCGACCCTGCATTTCCAAGAGTTTAGAAATCTCATCCTTAACGATGGATTCTAGAATTTTACCCATAACCGAGGTTAGGCTAATCAGCCTATAATTTTCCATCTTTTGTCTTGATCCTTTCTTGAACAAGGGGGTAACAACAGCAATTTTCCAGGATTTCCCTGACTCCAGTGATTTTTGAAAGATTATAACCAATGCCTCCGCTATTCCTTCAGGCACCTCCCTCAGATCTCTAGGATGTAGCCCCTCAGAGCCAGGAGATTTATCGGCTTTTAGATTAGATTCCCTACAGCATGAAAACAGGCCCTTCGGCCCAACAAGTCCACACCGACCCTCCGAAGAGTAACCCACCCAGACCCATTTCGCTCTGACTATGGGCAATATAGCATGGCCAATTCACCTGACCTGCACATCTTTGGACCGAGGGAGGAAACCGGAGCACCCAGAGGAAACCCACGCAGACACGGGGAGAATGTGCAAACTCCACACAGTCGCCCGAGGCGAGAATCGAACCTGGCATCCTGGTGCTGTGAGGCAGCAGTGCTAACCACTGAGCCACCGTGCCGCCCTTGCACTCTCTCTTTTGTAATGGCCACCATACTCAACTCTGCCCCCTGATTCTCCTTAATTGCTGGGATATTACTCATGTCTTCCACTGTGAAGACTGACAAAGTATTTATTAAGTTCTTCAGCTACTTTCTGTTCTACCATCTACCACTCGCCTTCCTGTGTCAATTTGGAGTGGTCCAATTTCTACTCTTGCCTCTCGTTTGTTTCTTATACATTGGAAGAAATTTTACTATCATTTCTAATATTACTGGCTAGCTTACCTTCATATTTGTACCTCTCCTTCCTTATTTCTCTCTTTGTTTTGCTCTGTTTGTTTTGTAGTCTTCCCAATCTTCTGATCTCCCAGTGCTCTTGGACACTTTATAGCCTCTCTCTTTTTCTATAATACATTTCCTGACTTCCTTTGTCAGCCATGGTTGTCTAATTCCCCCCACCCCCGATGATCTATCTTTTTTTTGTGATGAACCTCTCTACTGTGTCCTCAATTACACCCAGAAACTCCTGCCATTGTTGTTCTACTGTCTTGCTCACTAGGTTTTGCTTCCAGTCGATTTTTGTCAATTCCTCTCACATGCCCTCGTAATTACCTTTATTTAACTGTAACACCATTACATCTGATTTTGCCTTCTCTCTTTCAAATTACATCCGATTTTGCACCATTTCTGTAATATATTCAAACAGCATGTTGCCAAATGTAATTAAGAATCAAACTTCTGCAAATATGGTTTCATAGTGCTAGATTACTTCAGTAGCATTGCAACATACTTAGTCACCATATCTGTGCCCAACAGTGAGCGCTGACAAGTGATTTGAAACTACAGGGCATTATCACACTCTATCTTCAGTCCCCCTCCTAACCTATACCTTTGAGTTAACTCGACTGAAATAGCAATGGAATTCCTGGTTGATTCCCTTCACCAGCAATCACTACCAACAGAATCAAGCTAACCTTGATCTTAATCACTGCTCTAGAAATTTAAGTCAGCTGCCTCTGAAATGCCCTGCTCTATGTGTTTGATTTGGAGGTCCTGTTGCAGGATCTCTGCAACTGAAGTGAGGACATATTTGCCAAGAATGGACAGGGGAATAAGAGGTCAGCCTCTTCAATAAAATAGGCCCAGTAAGTGAGTAACAGGAGTGTGGTCCCTCACATCCCGGGAAGTACTGGACAATGAAGGGTACCCTGTCGGTTACAGCTGTAAAACTGCTGAAAAGCTACGCCATGTTCTTCGCACCCTGCAACACATTATCAATGAGGATGAGCACCTCGCCAAGACCTTCCCTACATCTCCACTTCTCACCTTTAAACAGCCATCAAACCTCAAACAGATCATTGTTTGTAGCCAACTGCCTGGCTTTCAGGACAATACCATACAACTTTGTCACAATAGACACTGCAAAACGTGTTAGAGTGTGGACATGGATACCACCACGTACGTGGCAGGTGCTCATGCCACTCAGCCCAACGTTGTCTATCTCATACGCTGCAGGCAAGGATGCCCTGAGGCATGGTACATTGGTGAGACCAAACAGAGGCTACGGCAACGGATGAATGGATACCGCAGAACAAACAACAAACAAACAGATAGGAGTATTCCCTCCCAGTCGGAGAACACTTCAGCGGTCCGGGACATTCGACCTTGGACCTTCGGGTGGCCGTCCTCCAAGGCGGACTTTGGGACAGGCAACAATGCAAAGTAGCCGAGCAGAGGCTGACAGCCAAGTTTGGTACCCATGGGGATGGCCTCAACTGGGACGCTGGGTTCCTGTCACACTACAGATGACCCCACTGCACTGTACACAGACACAGACAGACACATACCGTCTCTCATATACTCATACATCACTCCCACACACACCCTCTCACAGACTTAAACCCCTTTACACTCTCACACATACACACACCCTCTCACAGACACTCATAACCACCCCACCCCACCACACCCCCCCAACACACCCACATACACATATAAGTTTGTGGGGTGAATTTGTACTTGCAGAATTACATTTTACTTTGCTCAAAAACTGCATGAATCCATGCGAGATTCTGTAAATCCGTTTTTTAGATTAGAATCAGCCTGACCATTGTGGCACAGACAGCCTCCCAGGGAATTAACACCTTCGATAGTTTATCTGGCCAACATGACACCAATTGTTAAAGTGCACTTGAGAAGATAACTTTTAAAAAATGTTTTGCGATTTACATATGAAAGAACTGAAACCATCATGGTCATTCTAAAAGATGAGACTTAACAAACAATCTGGGTCTTTTTTAATATATAATTTCAGTTACATCACTCTGTAAACTTTTACTATTAATTCTTTGTCTTACAATCGTATTCTCCACAATCACCTGATGAAGGAGCAGTTCTCCGAGTAAACCTATTGGACTATAACCTGGTGTTGTGTGATATTTAACTTTGTACACCCCAGTCCAAGACTGGCATCTCCAAATCACATCTGCCTGTAGACCCTGTTGGGATCTTGCTTCTGTTAAGCTGGAGCCCTGTTCCTCCTCTCTATCCTGTGGAGTGGAATCAAATTGAGGAGATAGCAATTGGCATTGCAGCTGGTGATGCTCCTGGTGCTGTTTCTGCTCAGTTAGCTTCTCAGGGGTCCAAGGCAGAGCTGCATAAGCTCTGCAGTGAAGGGTGACATCAGGAATAGTCTGAAGTGACTGAAGACGGGCAAAGTGACTTCCAAGACATTGGAAATTATCTTTTAGTGAAAGAAAGCACTCTCTTACATCAGCCTCTCAGTCAGGTGTAGTTGCAGCTGCTCAGTTCCACTGGAGGAGGAAGTAATTGCTGGCTGTCACAGTCACAATGCTACGTCAATCTCTTTCCAAACTGACAGCTCCACAGAGATTTGCTGCTTGCCTGCAAACCTGCCTTGACTAAACCAAGATGGCGGGGGGGGGGGGGGGATACTGTCAGGTTTATTGCTAAATGTCACTTTTAAGACTTTAACCCCCTGCCTGTACCTGAACTCATCTCTTGCTGGCAGTTGAAATTGTGATCTGTGCTTCATGATGGTTTAATGATGAACTGAATTAAATAAACATGCTCTGAAACTGTAATACAGGCATGCATACAACTGGCAAGAGTTTCAAAATTCAGACATCTTCGCTGTTTCATTACCTTCACAAATACTGTCTTCACATAAATAGGAAGATCTCCATGTGGACTGCCATATCCACCAACAATACTAAAGCCCAGTCCATCAGCACCTCTGTCCAAAGTAATCGTTTTATATTGTGGAGGCCTGAAGGATAAGAAAAACAATGATGCTTAGTATTGTACATTTTTCCTGCAGCCTCCTGCTTGTCCCCACCCCACCACATCCAAACCTAATTTATAAAGTTTCGTAATTTAATGCCTTGGTTGCCCTGTCCATTTCTTGGGAGGAATTAATACTATAATCAAATTCCAATAAACATCAGTAAGACTGAATCAAATGCCTTAGGTTTCTAGGTCAAACCCCTGCTCCATCATCAATGAATCCATCCTCTCCCTAGAATAGGGGTTTCCAAACCATGAATTAAGACTCCATAATGTAGAATCACACAATTCCTAACTCTAAGGACTAGTCTTCTACCCCACCCAACATATCATCCTCAAACACGTCCGCCAACTCCAAATAGACCCCACCAGCAGAATGTCTTCCTCTCCCCAACTCTGTGCATTCCACAAGAACCATCCCCTTCGCCACTCTTTGATTCACACCACACTCCCCACCATTACCCCACCACTTGTACCTTCCCCTACAACCGTAAAAGATGCATATTGGCACACCACCTTCCCCACCTCCATCCAGGGCCCCAAACTGTCCTTACAGGTGGAACAGAGGTTCACCTACATGTCCTCCAACCTAGTTTACTGCATCTGGTGCTCCCGATGTGGTCTCCTCTACATCGGTGAGACCAAACATAAACTAAAGAAACGTTTCATTGAACATCTCAGCAGGGCCCATAAGGGCCAGCCTGACCTCCCAGTCATCGCCCATTTCAATTCTCCTTCCCACTTCCTGTTAGAGATGTTCATCCTTGGCGTCTTCCATTGCCACAGTGAATTAGACTGCAAATTGGAGGAACAACACCTTATCTTCTGCCTGGGCAGCCTTTCAGTCCGGAAGACTCAACATTGAGTTTCTCCAATTTCTATCCATCTCCCAAATCCCTTTCCAGCCCTGCCTCCTCCTCTCCATTCCACCTACTGACCCTTCCTTCCAGCTACAAATCGGATTCATTTCTCCTATCGACCAACCAGGTTGTACCCACCACCTGTATTCACCTATCACTACCTCACCATTCTGTCCCTCTCCCCACCCCTCCCTTCTTTATCTGCAGCTCTCCCTACCCTCACCTCTATTCGTGAAGCAAGGTTATATCCAAAACATTGATTTCTCTACCTCCTGATGCTGCCTGGCTTATTGTGCTGTTCTAGTCTCTTACTTGTCTACTTTGACATTCTGCAGGCAATCTTAATAAATAAACTAGTATTGGTGACATTTGTCTTTCCCAGATACTTCAAAATGGCATTTGATGTTAGTGATTTGCAGCATGAGTGCTGTTTGTTACAGAATAATGAGTCAGAAATTGATAAGCCAGTGAAATACTTTGATTCATAGAGGTCCACAGTCACTGAAAAAGGTCCTTTGGCCGATCAAATAATCTCATTTTCCTGAACTCAGTCCATAGCCTTATATGCCTTGGCATCACAAATGTACATCTAAATACTTTTAAAATGTTATAAGGTTTTCTAACCCTACCACCCTCGTACACAATGAGTTCCAGATTCTCACCACCATCTGGGTGAAAAGAAATTCCTCACATCCTCTCTGAACCTCCTGCCTCTTACCTTAAATCTTAGAAAGTCAAAGAAAGCACATGCAACATGCCTTAATAACTACCACCCAGTGGTTCTGACCTCTATAATCATGAAGTGCTTTGAGAGGTTGGTCATGACTCACATCAACTCGAGCCTCCCAGTCTGCTTGCAATTTGCCTACCGAAGTAACAGGTCCACAGCAGACGCCAGTTCCCTAGTCCTGCATTCATCCCTGGAACATCTGGACAACAAGGACACCTATGTCAGACGCCCACCCATTGACTATAGCTCCGCCTTCAACACCATAATCCTTTCCAGACTGATCTCAAAACTCAGGTCTCAGGTCTACTCCTCAGCTTCCTTATCCAGAGACTGCAATCAATGAAGATAAACAACTACACCTCTTTCATGACAAACCATTACACGGTTGCCCTCCAAAGATACATTCTCAGCTGTCTACTGCACTCCCTATACACCTATAACTGTGTAGACAAATCCTGAATGAATACCATCTACAATTTTACTGATGACACCACTGTGGTAGGATGGATATCAAACAACGATGAGTCAGAATACTGAGAGGAGATAGAGGGCTTGTTGTCATGGTGCACTGATAACAATCACTGTCTCGGCAAGACAAAAGAACTGATAATTGGCTTCAGAAAAAAAGGAAACCACACCTCCACCTACATCAATGGAGATGAGGTTGACAGTGTAAAGCTCCTCGGAGTGATGATAACCGACAACCTGTCCTGAACTTCCCACATTGATGTGATGGCGAAGGAGGCACAACAACGTCTCCTCTTCCTCAGGCAGCTTAGGAAATGTGACATGTCCATAAGGACCTTCACCAACTTTTACTGATGCACCACAGAGAGCATACCATGTGGGTGCATAATGGCCTGGTACGGCAACTGCTCTACCTAGGACTGTAAGAAACTACAGAAGGTTGTGTGTGCTGCCCAGACCGTATTGGAAGCCATCCTTCCATTCCAACTCCCTCTACGCTTCTCATTGTCACGGGAAGGCTACCAACGTCAATGATTCTCACCCTCGTAATGCTCTCCTGCAATCTCTTCAGTCAGGCAAAAGATACAGAAGCTTGAACACATGCACATGTTCAAGAACAGCTTCTTCCCCACCGTTATTCGACTGATAAATGGACTCTCTAACTTAAATAATGTCGATCTTGTAATCTGTATGTTACACTCTGCCTAAGCACCCTACGATCTGAATGTCTTTGCTTAGATCATAGAGTCATAGAAACGTACATTACGGAAACAGACCCTTCGGTCCAGCTTGTCCATGCCGACCAGATATCCCAACCCAATCTAGTCCCACCTGCCAGCACCTGGCCCATATCCCTCCAAACCCTTCCTATTCATATAACCATTCAGACGCCTTTTAAATGTTACAATTGTACTAGCCTCCACCATTTCCTCTGGCAGCTCATTCCGTATACGTACCACGCTCTGCGTGAAAAAGTTGCCCCTTAGGTCTCCTTTATACTTTTCCCCTCTCATCCTAAAGCAACGCCCTCGAGTTCTGAATCCCCCCGACCCCAGGGAAAAGACTTTGTCGATTTATCCATGTCCCTCATGATTTTGTAAACCTTTATAAGGACACCTCTCAGCCTCCAACGCTCCAGGGAAAAGAGCCCGAACCTATTCAACCTCTCCCTATACCTCAAATCCTCCAACCCTGGCATAATCCTTGTAAATCTTTTCTGAACTCTTTCAAGCTTCACAACAGCTTTCCAACAGGAAGGAGACCAGAATTGCATGCAATATTCCAACAATGGCCTAACCAATGCTCTGTATAGCCTCAATATGACCGCCCAACTCCTGTACTCAATACTCTGACCAATAAAGGAAAGCATACCAAACACCTTTTTCTTTATTCTATCTACCTGCGACTCCACTTTCAAGGAGCTATGAACCTGCACTCCAAGGTCTCTTTGTTCAGCAACACTCCCTAGGATCTTACCATTAAGTGTATAAGTCCTGCGGAGATTGCTTTCCCAAATTGTAGTCCCTCGCATTTAGCTAAATTAAACTCCATCTGCTACTTCACAGCCCATTGGCCCATCTGATCAAGATCCCGTTGTAAACTGAGATAACCTTCTTCGCTGTCCACTACACCTCCAATTTTGGTGTCATTTGCAGACTCACTAACTGTACCTCTTATTTTTGCATCCAAATCATTTATATAAATGATGAAAAGTAGAGGACCCAGCACCGATCCTTGTGGTACTCCACAGGTCACAGTCTGAAAAAGAACCCTCGACCACCACCTTCTGTCTTCTACCTTTGAGTCAGTTCTGTATCCAAATAGCTAATTCTCCCTGTATTCTGTGAGATCTAACTTGCTAACCAGTCTCCCATGGGGAACTTTGTCGAATGTCTTACTGAAGTCCATATAGATTACGTCCACTGCTTTGCCCGCATCAATCCTCTTTGTTACTTCTTCAAAAAAACTCAAAGAAATGATTTCCCATGCACAAAGCCATGTTGACTATCCCTAATTAGTCCTTCCTTTTCCAAATATGTGTACATACTGTCACTCATGACTCCCTAACAACTTGCCCACTACTGACGTCAGGCTCACTGGTCTTAGTTCCCTGGCTTGTCCTTACCACCTTTCTTAAATAGTGGCACCATGTTAGCCAACCTTCAGTCTTCCGACATCTCACCTGTGACTATCAATGATACAGATAGCTCAGTAAGAGGCCCAGCAATCACTTCCCTAGCTTCCCAGAGTTTCTAGGGTACACCTGATCAAGTCTGCTTACTATGATCTTGCTGTATTGCTCGTAAACAAAGTTTTTCACTGTACTTAGGTATATACCGGACTATAATAAATCAAAATCAGTTAAATCTATGCACCAATTATTGATTCCACCACCATGGGCAAAAATATTCATTTCTCTCTACCCAGCTACACTCCTCAGAATACATCTCAATCATGACTCCGTACTTAGTCTTTTGCTCCAAGGAAATAACCACAGCCTATCTAATCTGTAACTCTTCAGCGCAGGAATAATCCTGGTAAATCACTTGTATACCAGCTATAGTGCAATTTTCCTAGAATGAGAGCTGCACATAATACTAAAACTGTGGCCTAATAAACATTTTATATAGTTACAGGGTAACCTCCCTGCTCTTAAACTCTCTGCATTGGCTAATAAAGGCAAGTATATGACATGCCTTCTTTATCTATCTGTCCTGCAACCTTAGGGGACCGGTGGAAATACAAACCAAGGTTCATCTGATTCTTTGTGTTTCTCAGGGTTGTTAATCATGTATTCCCTTGCCTAGTTTACCCCGCCCAAGTACATCACCTCACACTTGTCCAGATTGAATTCCATTTCCCACTGATCAGCTCATCTGACCAGTCCATCTATATTGTGCTGTAATCCAAGGTTATCCTCCTCACTACTTATATTACCCTAATTTTCATATCATCTGCAAACTAACTGATCAACCCTCCTACATTCAAGTCTAAATCATTTACGTACACCACAAACAGGAAAGGTCTGATCCCTGTGAAATGGAATGGAATGTTGGTTCTTATTTCAAGTGGGTTGGAGCATTAGAGTAGGCAAGTTTTATTTCAAATGTACAAGGTGCTGGTGAGACCACATGTGGAGTAGTTTTAGTCCCCTTATTTAAGGGAAAAAAGTATCATTTAATTGAAGGCATTTTGATAAATGTTCACTGGTATAGAGGGGCTCTCTTTTGAGCACAGGCTAAATTGAGTTTAGAAGAATGAGCGGTGGATCTCATTGGAACATATAGGACTGTTAAGGGGCTTGACAGGGTAAATGCTGAGAGGCCATTTCCTTCAAGGGAGAGTGGGAGATCAGAGGGAATAGGCTCAGAATAAATGGGTGCCAATTTAAGACTGGGATGAAGAGGAATTTCTTCTCTCAGATAGTTGAAACTGCTTGTCACAGAGCTATGGGGGCATTGTCCTCGTGTATATTTAAGGTTGACATAGTTAGATTCTTGATCAGTAGTGGATTAAGAGTTATGGGGAAAGGGCAGGGAAATAGATGTGTGGGATTTGGATCAGCCGTGATCCTATTGAATGGCAGAGCAGGACTAGCTTAGATTAGATTAGATTCCTTGCAGTGTGGAACAGGCCCTTCAGCCCAACAAGTCCATACCGATCCTCCGAAGAACAACTCACTCAGACCCATTCCCCTACGTTCACCCCTGACTAATGCACCTAACACTACAGCAGTTCAGCATGGTCAATTTACCTAACCTGCACATCTTTGGATTGTGGGAAGAAACCCACGCAGACACGGGGAAAATGTGCAAACTCCACACAGACAGTTGCCCAAGGCAGGAATTGAACCCGGGTCCCTGGCTCTGTGAGGCAGCAGTGTTAACCACTGAGCCACCGTGCCGCAACTTTTTCACACAGAGGGTGGTGTATATATGGAGCAAGCTGCCAGAGGAAGTGGTGGAGGCTGGTACAATCACAACATTTAAAAGGCATGTATAATACTCTATGGCTCAATTGCCTACTCCTGTTCCTATTTCTTATGGAACCCCAATGGTCACAAAGTTTCAGGCATCAAAACACGCCTCGACCATCACCCTTTGCTGTTCAAATGTTTCACCTGACATTTATCTGGATTGAATTCTATTTACCACTGGTCAGCCCATCGACCACTTTCAGTTGGAAAAATACTCCTCAACCATCACCCTCTACTTCCTGCCACTCAGCCAATTGTGGATCTAAGTTTCTAAACTTCCTTGATACCTTCATTATCAATCTCCCATACAGAACCTGATTAAAAGCCTTGCTCAAGTCCAAGAAGACAACAGCAAATGCATTGTGTACCCCTTTGAAAAATTCAATCAAAATATAACAATTGCCCTGCCTGAATTTTCAATTTCTCAGGCAATTCCCTCAGACTCAGGCCATACATGGTCCTGATGTGCAACTCTAGTCTATACTACTCTACAGTGACTATTTGGCCATTAGAACATCCAGGTCCTTGTATTGTATTTTCAGAGAATAATCCTCCTTATAGTGTGTGCAATAAGTCCAAAATACTCACCCTAGGTCATCATGAAAAATGCAGCTTGCTGTCAATCCTGAGACAGAAAGTGTAGTCGTAGTGTGCTCCTGTTGCTGATTAGTTATCACACTAACATCACCACCTGCAACCACCTAGAAACAATTGTTTACAGCTGGATTCAGAAAGCACAGAGATGCACGAGAATTTTAAAGATACAACTGTTAAAATTAATGCGAGAATATTTTGACAGATCAGAATCAGAAATTTAGATGAATTCACCAAACAAATAAAATATTAACAAATGGCAAATACCCATTGAATCACATGATGCTTTGTCATACCTGTAATTCAATATGACCTGTAGCATTCTTCAGCATGCTTACAGCCTGGGAGTGAGTCAAGGCTTCTGTAGGTTTTCCACAAATACTTAAAATCCTGTCCCCAATCTATAATTAACAACACAGGATTAAAATCAGTTGCTTTGACAGGTAGTTGACATATCTCTTGGACTGAAATCATATTAAAGATACATATCTCAAACTTCTATCTAATATGTGTAAAGTACCATCAGCAGACCAGATTTGCACCATCAATTGCCCATAGACTAAGGTTAGTAAATTCTGCACTCAGACGTGGATTGATTTTTAGTGTTCAAAGATTATAAAAGCACTATACAATTTCTTTTGATACAAAACCACAAACCTATTTATAATATTCTCATTAGATTCCTGGTCATTTTTAAGGTGATGCAGAAAGGCAATGGGATGCCATCATTGGAGGTGATCATAAATCTCAACTTTTAGTGTACTTGATGACCTCAATCTGAAGTTAACAGTCATTTTGAAGTCAAAGCACACCTGGAATAATTGAGCAGCAACTTGACAATATCACAAATCAAGGTTGATACAGGGAGAATTAGCCATTTGGATACAGAACTGGCTCAAAGGTGGTGGTGAAGGGTTGTTTTTCAGACTGGAGGCCTGTGACCACTGGAGAGCCACAAGGATTGGTAATGGATCCTCTACATTTTGTCATTTACATAAATGATTTGGATGCAAGCATAAGAGGTACAGTTAATAAGTTTGCAGATGAAACCAAAATTGGAGGTGTAGTGGACAACGAAGATGGTTATCTCAGATTACAACAGGATGTTGACCAGATGGGCCAATGGGCTGAGAAGTGGCAGACGGAGTTTAATTCAGAAAAATGTGAGGTGCTGCATTTTGGGAAAGCAAATCTTAGCAGGACTTATACACTTAATGATAAGGTCCTAGGGAGTGTTGCTGAACAGAGACACCTTGGAGTGCAGGTTCATAGCTCCTTGAAAGTGGAGTTGCAGGTAGATAGGATAGTGAAGGCGGCGTTTGGTATGCTTTCCTTTATTGGTCAGAGTATTGAGTACCGGAGTTGGGAGGTCATGTTGCAGCTGTACAGGACATTGGTTAGGCCACTGTTGGAATATTGCGTGCAATTCTGGTCTCCTTCCTATCGGAAAGATGTTGTGAAACTTGAAAGGGTTCAGAAAAGATTTACAAGGATGTTGCCAGGGTTGGAGGATTTGAGCAATAGGGAGAGGCTGAACAGGCTGAGGCTGTTTTCGCTGGTGCGTCAGAGGCTGAGGGGTGACCTTAAAGAGGTTTACAAAATTATGAGGGGCATGGATAGGGTAAATAGGCAAAGCCTTTTCCCTGGAGTCGGGGAGTCCAGAATTAGTGGACATAGGTTCAGAATGAGAGGGGAAAGATATAAAAGAGACATATGGGGCAATCTTTTCACACAGATGGTTGGTACGTGTATGGGCTGAGCTGCCATAGGAAGTGGTGGAGGATGGTACAATTGCAACACTTAAGAGGCATTTGGATGGGTCTATGAATAGGAAGGGTTTGGAGGGATATGGACCGCGTGCTGGCAGGTGGGACTAGATTGGGTTGGGATATCTGGTCAGCATGGACGGGTTGGACCGAAGGGTCTGTTTCAATGCTGTACATCTCTATGACTCTATAAGTTAGCCTGCTGTAATCTGTTAATGCTAACTATTCATTTTGAGTGATTTTACAGTCTATATAAGTCATTGACTTTTATATACTGACATTCAATTGTAAATTTTTAGAGGATGGGCAAAGTTGTGCTGCAAATTGTACACTGAAATATTTTAATTCATTTCAACAATGCTTTTTGTACACACAAGGGTGTAACCGTCTGAAAAGGTTAATTCTGAGAAATGGCTTAAGCACTCCCATTATAATTATGTCATGTGGGCTTTTCGACAGAACAGTTTAGGGTTTCAAAGGAGTAAGGTTCTCCTTAAAGTCTGTTTGACAATAGTTATCATATCATTGCAAACTGTAATTAGTTGCTAATATTTAAAAAGTTTCTTATTGTTCAATACTAGTGTCTCTTCTAGTTAGACCAGTAAGTGGTTTTCCTGTATGATACTTGACCAAACAGGCTCTGTAGATAATTACACTTAAGAGAACGGTGGCAGGAAACACATTACATGATGAAATACAGACTTAGCTTGATTGTATGAACAACAGATAACACAAAGATCAATTATTTCATAAAACAAAGTTCAAAGTACAGAAAATAAGATATCTATTTGCACAATGAGTGAAGTAAAACAGAGAGTTGAAATCACACACAGTTGAACATGATCCTGTGGTGTTATTTATGTAGAACGTAACTCACTACACCATAGATAGTTGAGGGGAAAACAAGAGCATAAAGTCAGAAGTAAACTCTGATTGAAACCTAACACTGCATATACGTGGCATTTTAACAAATCTGGTTTTAGATCATTTTACTTTACTGAACACGACTCTTTATGCTAAATGTTCCAACAAAGATATTTAATCAATAAATACAGAATGGAATCTTATGAATAATTTCTTAATAAGTAATCAGCCAAAATTCTAAACTTACCCGCAGTTTCTGGGTCTGGGCTGCTACTCCATTTGGCTGCATCATTGCAATAAAAATGGGGACATCTCCAAGAGGACTACCTACGCCTCCTGCAATGCTGATTCCCAGCGAATCAACAGGCCCCTATGGTCAACAACACCACATGAAATTCAGAGGAAATAAAAATACAGAGGAAATGGTTTGCAACATTATTATACTGGATTGTTCTTGCTCTGTAGCAGAGTTATGTTTGCAGATCGCATTTGACAACTATCCCTTTTCTCTCTTATCTGTAATAAATCTTTTGAATTATGCTCATGTACTTTTACTTATATTATTACTACAACTATACTTAACTACTGCAATGTGCATTCATAGTGCTCCTTCAGAGGAACAAGGGACATTTGAGAACGAATGAGGAGAATTAAAAGGTCACTGAAAGTCAGAAGCATATTTTAAATTTTAAAAGATACGAGATATTACAGACATTTTTCAAATGACCTCCTACTTGGCAGAAGGAATCTTATACTCTGTCTGACCAAAGTAGTTACTGTACATTCTAAAGTCTCTATGTCAAATAAAAGGCTCACTCTGCTATTTCTATAGTTTTACTTTACATGCAAGTACAGTAAATGTTATATTACAGGTAGACAATCCTTTATCCAAAATCCCGAAATCCGAAAAGCTTCAAAGTCCAAAGGTTTTTTTTGTGAAGTTTTTTTCTCATTAACAAGATTGTTTGGTGTGCAAACAGTTAACCTACGTCGACACCCGCTCGATGCGTGTCACTCAGATGTGACGTGGCCCATCACTGGCAGGCCTCGATTTTCTCTCAAGGTCTGTTTTAGTCAGTGAGTGTGTTCCTCTGGTAAGATTTTTAAAAATTTCACCATCAAAACTGTCATTTATTCTGAAATTCAAAAAATTCTGAATTTCAAAAATCAGCTGGTCCCGAGCATTTCAGATAATGGATTGTGCACCTGTATCTGGTATTTATGAGAGGAGTGTGCCAATTGATTAAATATTCCAGATACTCAAGAGATTAGCATAATCAATGTAAAAACACACCAACTGATGGAAACAACGCACGGGGTATGCACATCATTGTTATACTTTATTTACAGTATAAATCAGAAAAGAAAATGCAATTTTGTCTTAAATAAAACTTACTGGCAAAAAGCCTTCTCACTTGTCCCCTCAACTGACAACTCAGACATTACAACAGATGTGATATGTGAGAAGTTGACTCAAAATTGAATAAATTGTTTTATTTTGTGTGGCCATTCAAATGAACAAGTATATTTACAGTGAGGTAAATATATTTTAAAAACTATAATAATTGGACAGAAATAATACTTTGCAGTATTTGAGGTTTATTTCTGCTGGTTCATAATGTGCCTGTTATAACAAAGTTTGCTGTACTACTTACTGTGTCATAAGGGTGAGTTTAGTAATGGAATAGAACAAAGAACAATCTAAAATAAAAGTTTTAAGCTGGAAGAGGGCCACCTTTACTGTGATGAGGGGAACTTGCCAAGGTAAGATTTAAAAGGACAAACTGTAACAGAACATTGAATAATCTTTAAGAGGAAATGTTTCAGGTGCAGGCTATGTACACTCACACAAGAAGGTAAAGAACAAAAACCAAGGTTCTTTGGATCGAGAAGCAGATACAAAGAATATAATAAAACTAAAAAAACTGCATGATACAAGTTAAATGAATTCTTCAAAAAAGAACCAAGTCAGATGCAGTAAGTTGAAAGAGGAAAAGAAAGGGAAAGCAGGCCTGGTCACCAGAAAATGAAGATAGAATGGCAGGTATCATAAAAGGGAACCCAAACATACAATGTACATGCCATTTACTTGAGTAAGTGCATGGAAACAGGATGGATGGGGCCATGAGTGCAAAATAAAAGTAAGAGAAGCTTAAGGCAAGCAAAGGCCTTAAGCTTCGTGAGTACTTTGTATCATCTATTACAAAGGAAGAAGATGCTGAAAACTACATTGGAATAAGCAGAGATGTTAGAAGCCATGGAAGGGGGAGAAATGATAGGGTATACCAAAAAGCTTGCTATGCTTAGAGTAGATACTTTGCTTAGTCCACATGGTTTGCTGTCCATATTGCTAAGAGAAGTAGAAGTAGAGACAATTGAAGGACTTGCTATAATTTCCATTCCTAAATAGAGAGGGGGAGATTGGAGACTGACACTTGTAGCACGTTTGTCAAAAGAATGATGCAATACATTCTAAGTAACCAGTCAGTTTAACATCAATATGAGGGAAGATTTCAGAAATAAGAATCACATGAACAAACTTAACAGGCATTTGGAGGGATTTAAATAAATTAAGGACAGCCAGCATGCATTTTTGGAAGATACACTGGGCTGAATCTCAGTGTTACTTAGACTAACTTTGAGTTATGTCGATCCTTTAAGAGGGATTTCCAACCCAAGGCCTAATGAGATTTCTCACCATACTTTACCAAACACGCCTTGTTAACTACCTATCCTGTCCCTCACATCTAATTCCAGCTCCAACTTACCATGCACCATTCCTGAAACACCTTGCATCTGCTGAAAGACCAGCACGCCTTCTTTGCCATCTTTAAAAGGTTGATATGAACTTGGATAAGCACTGGCATTTCAAATCTGCCTTGATTATTGAATACATTGGAGAAGAGGATGATGGCATTGTGATTCTCTGACATGGATTTTGGCATCCTACCCAACCCTGGCAGTCTGGTGCGAAGTCACCTGAGTCAGCATCACCCTCGCTGTCTGGTGAAATGGCCATCAGTGCTGGGCCGGGGTCAATGAACCTCTGCTACGCCAGTTCATGCCACACACTTTTCTCTCTCACTCTGTCTGCTATTGCAGCCACCTCCTTGAAGGTTCGTACTCCTTCATTCATCCTACCTCCCACAACTAATTTAATTTAGATAAATGTGAAGTGTTGCATTTTGGAAAGGCAAATCATGGCAGAACTTATACACTTAATAGTAAGGTCCTGGAGAGTGTTGCTAAACAAAGAGACCTTGGAGTGCACGTTACTTGAAGGTGGCGTCCCAGGTAGACAGGTTAGTGAAGGCAGTGTTTGTTATGCTTGCTTTTATTGGTCAGTGCATTGAGTCTAGGAGTCGGGAGGTCATGCTGTAGTTGTACAGAACATTGGTTTGGCCACTTTTGGAATATTGCATTGAATTCTGGTTTTCTTACTATAGGAAAGATTTTGTAAAACTTGTAATGGCTCAGAAAAGATTAACAAGAGTATTGTCATGGTTGCAGAGATTGAACTACAGGGAGATGCTGAATAGGCTGAGGTTATTTTCCCTGGAATGTTGGAGGCTGAGTTACAGAGGTTTATAAAATCATGAGGGGCATGGATAGGGTGAATTGCCAAGGGCTTTTGCCTATGGTGAGGGAGTCCAAAACTAGAGGGCATAGATTTAAGGTAAGAGGATAAATTAAAAGGGACCCAAGGGGCAACTTTTTCCATACAGAGAGTGGTGTGTGTGTTGAGAACAAGCTACCAGAGGAAGTGGTGGAGACTGGTACAATTACAACATTTAAAAGGCATCTGGATGGGTATATGAATAGGGAGGGTTTAGAGGGATATGGACCAAATGCTGGCAAATGAGATCAATTAATTTAGGATATCTGGTCCGCATGGATGAGTTGGACCGAAGGCTCTGTTTCCATGCTATACAGTTTTATGACTGCATAACATCTGAAAGCAAGTGCCAAAATTAGGATGCATACACACAATCTCTCACAGACTTAGACCTCTTTACACTCTCACACATACTCTCACCACCACCCCACCCCCCTCAAATACACACCCACATGTACGTATGCACCCACAAGTTTGTGGGGTGAAGTTGTACTTGCAGAATTACATTTTGCTCAAAAACTGCATGAATCCATGTAAGATTCTATAAATCTCTTTTTTAGATTAGAATCACTCTGAACATTGGGACACAGTCAGCCTCACACAAGGCACCTCACACCTTCAATGCATTATCTGGGCCAACATGGCACCTATTGTTAAAGTTCACTTGAGAATGTAACTTTAATGAAAGTATTGGGATTTACATATGAAAGAACTGAAACCAACATGCCTATTCGAAAAGATGAGAGACTTAACAAACAATCCAGGTCTCTTTCAATATATAATTTCAGTTACATCACACTTTAAACTTTTGTTATAAATTCTGTGTCCTACGATCTTATGCTCCACAACCATCCGATGAAGGAGCAGCGCTCCGAAAGTTAGTACTTCCAAATAAACTTGTTGGACTATAACCTGGTGTTGAGTGATTTTTAACTTTGTACACCCCAGTCCAACATCAGCACCTCCAAATTAAAGAGGTTATATTAATACAGGTTGTTGTTGTTTGGAGGTAGGGCATTTGATGTTTTTTATATGGACTTTAAGCAGAAATGGAATCTTGTATGGGTCTCAGTTGGTGGAGAAAGTGAGGACTGCAGATGCTGGAGATCAGAGCTGAAAATGTGTTGCTGGAAAAGCGCAGCAGGTCAGGCAGCATCCAAGGAACAGGAGAATCGATGTTTCGGGCATGAGCCCTTCTTCAGGAATGAGGAAAGTTTGTCCAGCAGGCTAAGATAAAAGGTAGGGAGGTGGGACTTGGGGGAAGGGATGTTGGAAATGCGATAGGTGGAAGGAGGTCAAGGTGAGGGTGATAGGCCAGAGTGGGGCGGGGGAGGAGAGGTCAGGAAGAAGATTGCAGGTTAGGAAGGCGGTGCTGAGTTTGAGGGATTTGACTGAGACAAGGTGGGGGGAGGGGAAATGAGGAAACTGGAGAAATCTGAGTTCATCCCTTGTGGTTGGAGGGTTCCTAGGCGGAAGATGAGGCGCTCTTCCTCCAACCGTTGTGTTGCTATGGTCTGGCGATGCATGTCCTTGGTGGAGTGGGAGGGGGAGTTGAAGTGTTGAGCCACGGGGTGGTTGGGTTGGTTGGTCCGGGTGTCCCAGAGGTGTTCTCTGAAACGTTCCGCAAGTAGGCAGCCTGTCTCCCCAATATAGAGGAGGCCACATCAGGTACAGCGGATGCAATAGATGATGTGTGTGGAGGTGCAGGTGAACTTGTGACGGATATGGAAGTAGCCCTTGGGGCCTTGGAGGGAAGTAAGGGGGGAGGTGTGGGCGCAAGTTTTGCATTTCTTGCGGTTGCAGGGGAAGGTGCCGGGAGTGGAGGTTGGGTTGGTGGGGGGTGTGGACCTGACGAGGGAGTCACGGAGGAAGTGGTCTTTTTGAAACGCTAATAGGGGAGGGGAGGGAAATATACCCCAGGTGGTGGGGTCCGTTTGGAGGTGGTGGAAATGACGGCGGATGATACGCTGTATATGGAGGTTGGTGGGGTGGTAGGTAAGGACCAGTGGGGTTCTGTCCTGGTGGCGGTTGGAGGGGCGGGGCTCAAGGGCAGAGGATGGGAAGTGGAGGAGATGCGGTGGAGGGCATCGTCGACCACGTCTGGGGGGAAATTGCGGTCTTTGAAGGAGGAGGCCATCTGGGTTGCAGCGTATTGGAACTGGTCCTCCTGGGAGCAGATGCGGCGGAGACGAAGGAATTGGGAATATGGGATGGCGTTTTTACAGGAGGCAGGGTTGGAGGAGGAGTAGTCTAGGTAGCTGTGGGAGTCGGTCGGTTTATAGTAAATGTCCGTGTTGATTCGGTCGCCCGAGATAGAAATGGAAAGGTCTAGGAAGGGGAGGGAGGAGTCTGAGATGGTCCAGGTCCTGCTGAACACTCTCTGCTCATTCCTGAAGAAGGGCATGTGCCCGAAACGTCGAATCTTCTGTTCCCTAGATGCTGCCTGACCTGCTGTGCTGTTCCAGCAATAAAGTTTCAGCTTTGATCTCCAGCGTCTGCAGACCTCACTTTCTCGTCGGGGTGGAAGGTGTTGGTAAAGTGGATGAACTGTTCAACCTCCTCGTGGGAGCGCGAGGCAGCACCGATACAGTCATCGATGTAGAGGAGGAAAAGGTGGGGGGTGGTGCCAGTGTAGCTGCGGAAGATGGACTGTTCCACATATCCTACGAAGAGGCAGGCATAGCTGGGGCCGTTGTGGGTGCCCATGGCTACTCCTTTGGTTTGGAGGAAGTGGGAGGATTGGAAAGAGAAGTTGGTCAGGGTGAAGACCAGTTCAGTCAGTTGAAGGAGGATGTCAGTTGAAGGGGACTGGTTGGTACAGCGGGAAAGGAAGAAGTGGAGGGCTTTGAGTCCTTCGTGATGGGGGATGGAGGTGTACAGGGACTGGATGTCCCTGGTGAAGATAATGCGTTGGGGACCGGGGAAGCGAAAATCATGGAGGAGGTGGAGGGCGTGGGTGGTGTCCCGAACGTAGGTGGGGAGTTCTTGGGACTAAGGGGGACAGGACCGTGTCGAGGTATGCAGAGATGAGTTCGGTGGGGCAGGAGCAGGCTGAGACAATGGGTCGGCCGGGACAGTCAGGTTTGTGGATTTTGGGCAGGAGGTAGAAACGGGCGGTGCGGGGTTGTGGGACTATGAGGTTGGAGGCGGTGGATGGGAGATCCCCTGAGGTGATGAGGTTCTGGATGGTCTGGGAGATGATGGTTTGGGTAGTGGGAGGTGGGGTCATGGTCAAGGGGGCAGTAGGAGGAGGTGTCAGCGAGCTGGCGTTTAGCCTCAGCGGTGTAAAGGTCAGTGCGCCAAACTACTAGCGCGCCTCCCTTGTCTGCCGGTTTGATAGTGAGGTTGGGGTTGGAACGGAGGGAGTGAAGGGCTGCACGTTCCGAGGGTGAGAGGTTGGAGTGGGTGAGAGGGGTGGAGAGGTTGAGGCGGTTAATGTCGCGGCGGCAGTTGGCTATGAAGAGATCGAGGGCAGGTAAGAGGCCAGCACGGGGTGTCCAGGTGGATGGGGTGTGTTGGAGGCGGGAGAAGGGGTCGTCAGAGGGTGGGCGAGAATCTTGGTTGAAGAAGTAGGCACGGAGGCGAAGGCGGCGGAAGAATTGTTCGATATCAACGCCGCGTGTTGAATCCGCTAATCCGAGAGCGTAGGGGGATGAAGGTGAGGCCTCTGCTGAGGACTGATCTTTCATCCTCAGAGGGGTAGTTCTGGATCTGAATTGGCTAAGTTGCGACAGAGTCGATCGGGCAACACACAGAGGGAGTCAATGCATTAAAATGTTCAAGAGAAAGAATCCTAATAAAAAGCTTTGTGTCCTGTATAGCACTTGGGCCTGTGTATAATGTTTTGCAAAACGGTCACCTAGTCTACGTTTCGTCTCACCGATGTAGAGAAATCACATCAGGAGCACAGTATGCAGTAGACTAGGTTGGAGGAGATGCAGGTGCATCTCTGTTTCACCTGGAATGACTGTTTGGGGCCCTGGATGGGCCTCATCACCTCAGTGGAGCTCCAGCAGGGACAGCCAGCACGGATTTGTGAAGGGTAGGTCTTGCCTTACAAGTCTTATTGAATTCTTTGAGGAGGTGACCAAGCATGTGGATGAGGGTAGAGCAGTGGATGTAGTGTACATGGAATTTAGTAAGGCATTTGATAAGGTTCCCCATGGTAGTCTTATGCGGAAAGTCAGGAGGCATGGGATAGAGGGAAATTTGGCCAGTTGGATAGAAAACTGGCTAACCGGTCGAAGTCAGAGAGTGGTGGTAGATGGTAAATATTCAGCCTGGAGCCCAGTTACAAGTGGAGTTCTGCAGGTATCAGTTCTGGGTCCTCTGCTGTTTGTAATTTTTATTAATGACTTTGAAGAGGGAGTCGAAGGGTGGGTCAGTAAATTTGCAGATGATATGAAGATTGGTGGAGTTGTGGATAGTGAGGAGGGCTGTTGTCGGCTGCAAAGGGACTTAGATATGATGCAGAGCTGGGCTGAGGAGTGGCAGATGGAGTTCAACCCTGTCAAGTGTGAGGTTATCCATTTTGGAAGGACAAATAAGAATGCGGAATACAGGGTTAACGGTAGGGTTCTTAGTAAGATGGAGGAGCAGAGGGATCTTGGGGTCTATGTTCATAGATCTTTGAAAGTTGCCACTCAGGTGGATAGAGCTTGTAAGAAGGCCTATGGTGTATTAGCGTTCATTAGCAGAGGGATTGAATTCAAGAGTCGTGAAGTGATGTTGCAGCTGTACAGGACCTTGGTTAGGCCACATTTGGAGAACTGTGTACAGTTCTGGTCGCCTCACTTTAGGAAAGATGTGGAAGCTTTGGAGAGGGTGCAGAGAAGATTTACCAGGATGTTGCCTGGAATGGAGAATAGGTCGTACGAGGATAGCTTGAGAGTGCTAGGCCTTTTCTCATTGGAACAGCGAAGGATGAGGGGTGACTTGATAGAGGTTTATAAGATGATCAAAGGAATAGATAGAGTAGACAGTCAGAAACTTTTTCCCTGGGTACATCAGAGTGTTACAAGGGGACATAAATTTAAGGTGAAGGGTGGAAGGTATAGGGGGGATGTCAGGGGTAGATTCTTTACCCAGAGAGTGGTGGGGGCATGGAATGCGCTGCCTGTGGGAGTGGCAGAGTCAGAATCATTGCCGATCTTTAAGCGGCAATTGGATAGGTACATGGATGGGTGCTTAAGCTAGGACAAATGTTCGGCACAACATCGTGGGCCGAAGGGCCTGTTCTGTGCTGTTCTATGTTCTTTGTCTTTAAAAAATCTTAATGTTGGTGAATCCTACAGCCCCTGCTTTCACAGATTGAGGCACTTACTCTAGTCACACCGAGTAATTTTGCAGCCAGTTTCTTCACAATTGTGCACTTGCAAGTTTCAGCACAATGCAAGATGCAACACCTGGCCGTACACCACCTCTTTCACCTCCATCCAGGGCCCCAAACAGTCATTCCAGGTGAAACAGAGATGCACCTGCATCTCCTCCAACCTAGTCTACTGCATACTGTGCTCCTGATGTGGTTTCTCTACATCGGTGAGATGAAACGTAGACTAGGTGACCGTTTTGCAAAACATCTTCACTTGGCCTGGAATTACCAGCCTGACCTCCAGGTCACCGCCCATTTCAATTCCCCCCCGCCCGACATGTCCATCCTCGGCTTCCTCCACTGTCGCAGTTAATCAGACCGCAAATTGGAGGAACAATACCTCATCTTCCGCTTGGGCAGCCTATAGCCTTGAGGATTTAACAGAGTTGTCGAATTTCAAATAACCTTCCTTACCTATCCCCTGTTCCCTTTTCTAGCCCCGCCTCTTCCCTTCCATTCTACCTACCACCCTTCCTTCCAGCTCCCAACCAGATTCATTGCTTCCATTGACAAACCAGGTTGTACCCACTATCACTATCACTACCCACTAGTGTTCGCCTATCACTATCTCACCATTCTGCTACTCTTCCCACCCCACCTTCCCCTCCAACTTTATCTGTAGCTTCCCCTACTACCAGAACTAGTCCTGAAGAAGATTATATCCAAAACATTGACTTCTCCACCTCCTGATGCTGCCTGGTTTGCTATGCTCTTCCAGCCTCCTGTCTGTCTACTAGAAAACAGGATGGGGTGGGGGGGGCTGTCTCTTGAGGTGCACAAGTAGTGTTTCATCCCATGGTCTGGGAGGCCTGGGTTCAAGTCACATCTGCTGCAGCTGTGTGCAGGTTGATTAGAAAAATAGGTTAAATAAGGAAATAAAGTAAAGGGTTATGGAGTGGGGTGGGGCCCTCTTCTGGCACAGTGTAATGCCACTATCACTGTACTGAGAGGCCAAGGTTCAAGTCTCACCTCCTTCAGAGATGTGTAATAACATCTCTGAACATGTTGGTTAGAAAAATAGGCTAATTAAAAAAAAAGTGGCTTAATGAAATCAGAGGGTCATGTTCTGCTTGATACAAGAAAATTGTCTGAGGAAAGAAAAAAAAAGTCACGATAGATAGCTATTTTTCAGACTATTAGGCCGTGTTCCCCAGCAGCCATTGCTAGGGGGCTGCTGAGAGGCTGCAGAGATTTGTCAGAATGGTTGCAGGGAAGAGATATTTTAGTTGTAAGGATGGACTGAAGAAGCTAATATTCTTTTTTTCTCATGAAAGCAAAGGAATTTGAGCCATGATCTATCAGAGAAGTTCAAGATAAGGTGGACAAAGAAATGCTGTTGCCATTAGCAGGTGGCATAGGACTAGAGGATACAGATTTCAATTTTGGATTAGAAATGCAATGAAAATGTGAGGGTGATGCCTACAGAGATGACCAACGATTCACCAAACAATAGCTGAATAGGCACTTGAGAGAAATAAACTTGTTGAGCTATAGTGATAGAGTGGGGAGAATGGAACAGATGAATTGCTTATGGCAACCTGACACAGACTTGATGGTAATGCTGAATTATCTCTGTCTGAGGAGTAATATCTCCATGACCGCAGTCTCAGTTTGGTGTCAGTCATGGTCTCACTCTTGCCTCAGATTTAGAAGGTGTGGGTTCATGTCCCTCTCCAGAGATTTGAGCACAATTTTATAGTGCAAATTCACCATTATTATATAGAAGGATGGTTTATGCACTTCTTAAAAGTGAGTTTTTAACAAACTGTTAGCTGTAGCTTACTGTAAAAATAGGACACGTTACCACTCACCTTATTAAACTCCACTGTTCTTAGCCCTTGGATCTCAGTCCCTTCATGAAAAAAAATGAAAAGAGAGCTTTTTATGAACAAACTTCATTTTGTAATTCAGGAGCAAATTATTGCAAATGCTGGAATCTGTACTGAAAACAAAAAAAGTTCTGGAGATCACAGTGGGTGAGGCAGCATCCACAGAGAGGGAGCAAGCTACATTTTGTGAGTTTTCATTTTGTAATTCATCAGTAGAACAGAGAATACATGATGCCGAATGCAGGAATGTACAATTTTGCACCTTTTTAAATTTCATGGGAGAGCTTATTAAATTGTTTGGCAATTACACAAAGTTACTAATGCATTTTCTATCCCTTTCAAGCGAAAGCTGTAGTAGTATGAGCACAGATTTTCTATTACCATTAGCTCTCTCACATGATCAATCTGTCTGATTCACTTAGGAAACTGAACAGAATCAAACTTTAAACATTAGAGCATGCTAAATTACTCTAAGACATGAAACGGCAATTGACAGAACACCTGGGCTAATTAATCAAGTAACACTTAACAGTATTAATGTTTAGACCAAAAGTAGGAAACGTGATCAATAAACTGGTTCTGTTCAGAAGAACGCATTCAGTGTTCCTGAAAGTTAATTTTATATATGTTATGCATATGCATGAGATACTGAATCTGGACAGAAAATGGAGTTTTATTCATCAAAAATGCTTTTGTCAGTCAGAGAAATTATTAAAATTATTTAAATCTTTGCTTACTCAAGATCCCTGTAGATTATCTAGCTAGAATAGACCAATGCATGAGTTTACAAAAATGCTGTGGATTTCAGTCACCATTGTTTGGACAGAGAGAGAGGGAGGTAAGAAGAGAACGATATGCAGGTTTGAAAGGTAGATTCACTCTCTTCCCTTTTATTTCTCTTAGTTTCTTGGAAGACAATGACTGGTGAAAAGCAAATGGGAGAAACATATATTCTATATATTATACAGTACTTAAAGCTATCTACATATTTTGCAACCTCTGAGGTCGGAAGTCATCAATTCATCTATTGTGCTCTCAGGTTAAACCTAGTACCTTAAGGACCTTTTAAACTACATATTTTTGCACTCTCCCCTTTTAAAACTTTATGTCTATGATTGTGTGATTGTTATTCTTCTTGCAGTTGATAAATAATAAAATCCTTTCTCTATCACCCAAGGAAACCCTGCGATTGGCGTCTTCATTTTGATCTAGTGAACGATATTTTAACTGAAGTTTGTGATATAGCTATATGCTAAAAGAAAATAAATTTGCAGCCAACTGAAGGAATTCAAAAGACAAGAGCTGATCCAGCCCTCCTCAACTGGTTGTAACAAATTAAATACTAGTTATTGGAATTGATAAACTGCTTACTACCAACTTAAGATATGCTTACTAAGGCAATGATAAAATCAATTTGTGAGATGAAATAGCCTAACCATTCTTAGTGTTAAACATACTGGAGTTTTTTCATGATAATGTACTATCAAAATCACTGCGATGGAATAAAATATGATGAAAAACATATTTCTATTTTTATAGTACATGCTAATGATTTTTAAAATTAGAATTAATGTATTTTCTTTGCAAACTAAAAACTGAGACATTACAACTACAACACTGACAAAATCATTGAAACCTGTATAGTCATGCTTATGTGTAAGTATGATTTTCCTGTAGTATTCAGGGATGTGTAGGTTAGGTGTATTTGTCTAGGGTAAATGGACAGCATTAGGGGAATGGGTCAGGGTGGGTCGGTGTGGACTTGTTGGGCTGAAGGGCCTGTTTCCACACTATAGGGATTATATATCATTCCCAGGCTGGTCTGTATTACTGTCCTTTAGAAATAAAGGCTTATATCACATTTTAATAATAATCAAGTAGAATACTCAGGATTAACCCACAAGACTGAATAGCTCTTACAGGCAGGTTTTCTGTATCCAGTTTCATGGAGATCAGCTTGGGTAGATCCAGATGCAGCAGAATAGAATGTGGTCAGCCCACCACCACTACCTCCTTCACTGACCTGAGAAAATAGACATAATTAGCATGACTGTGATTATAAAATGAATATATCTAAACATTGCTTTGAGTACTCAGTATACAGATTTTTCTGATAGTAACATTATATACAACTTGGTATTTTTTTTTCAGTATCGCAATACTTTTGTAAATTTATATGCTTTTAAACTTAGTTCTAAAGTGCAAAAATCGGAGTTGTACATTCTGTAGACAGCAGAAGAGAGCAAATAAATTTGCAATTTGTTTGCCAAAAAACTTCCTTTTGGTAATCAACATCATTGTTATCAGCCCTGGACCCAAGTATCATAAAAATACAAACTGCTTTTTTATTAGTTTGAACTTTATTTTCTAAAAAAAAAATTGTTAAGGTCCTTTTGTGAGAATTTTAGATAGTAACCCAAATGCAGGATTAAGATAACCATAAAAAGGATATAATGCTTGGGATTTTATGTTGCAATTAATCCCTCAACAATCCCTTGGATTAATGCTGTAAAATATTAATAATGATTCAACTACTAAAAATGCTGAAATACTACTGCAAAACTGAAAAATAATCTTTTAAATGCTCAACATCTCACAAACTACACATCTTTCTCATAAGTGTATGACAGTATCCTTTCAACAATCATCAATACTGGAGCACTCCTGCAAATTGTTGTGATTTTCCATCGTCAAGAAACAAGTGTAAGATTATAGTGACTAGCAGGAAATACAGCAGAAGTATTAAGTCACAAACAGGAGTGACGAACTTGTGAATGGGAAAGTTTCAAGAACATTTTGTAGATATCAATTCTAGTAAATTGAAACTACAACATAATGAGTTGACAACAAATTGTTATGGGGTCTTCCTTAACACTACAAAACATACATATTTCAGGCTTGATGTTAGATGTGAACTGAAGTTGCAGATTTTCTAATGCTGAAGTTTTTATTACCAATTTAAACAGGCTGCTCTTGCTGAAAATCATAATAAAAAGTAATGGTAGTATAATTATGATCACTACCCTCATAAATAATCAAGGATGGCCAAAAACATTGATTTTATCAGGCATGTGCACAACCTATGCGAGATAAAACATATTCATCTAAAAGTAACATAAAACAAGCTGCTTGGAGCTTCCTATTCTCACAGGTTCTATTATCAGTTTATGCCTTTGTAGACCTATCCTTAATAACAAATCATACCATCCCTCCCAAAAAGAACACAAAACTGGCCAAAATTAACTGTTAGCTGATTAAGACAAAGTCCTGTGTTTTAGACCGGAGGCCAGTTCTGCACTAAGTGGTAGTGGTGAGAATGGGCAACTGGGAGAGGTGGAGTATTAAAAGTATTACTTCACCATTGACCTTTCTAAAATACACGTGCTAAAAATGTCAATTTTTAAAAAGCCAGAAATTAGCAGAAAAATACTGGAGGAAGGTGACAGGGAGCAACACTTATGAGACTCTTCAAAGCTAAATAGCCTTCAGTTTAAATAATGTATTGAAATCCATTTCCTCAAAAAGGAAACAATATGACAGCAAAGCATGTTAGGAAATTAATACAGGGAACACCTGAGGTATCCTACTGTCAGTATGTACTTCAGAACTTATTCCAATAATCTAATCAAAAATTATGCCTATTCCTCCAACATGATAAATCCAAGATTAATAATAATCAACGTTTGAAATTCAATCCAGTAAATGGATTTTGTAAAAAAAAAAGCATGTAAACTTCAAATTATTTGGTCTCAACTAACAATGTAAATAATAGATAACAGTTGTTAACATTAGATTCATAATTTAATTGTACATAATATGCTTCCAACATCATTTAGTTGCACATGATTAAAATAACCATTGCTCCAACTGCTTATAATTTACACAAACTGAAAAATAGATGAATAATATCATGCCCTACAAATCAACTTATTTGTTGTGGAAAGGCTCAAACATCAGCTGAGACACACAAACCTGGCTACTTTGGGAACCTCTTCTATCAGATGAAAATGATCCAGTCTTTAACCTGCCAACCTCTAATCTCACTGTGCCTTGAGCACTCTAAAAGAAAGAGGAGAAAGATTACTTTATTTATTGAATATCTGAGAACATTTCAATCTATAAAAGTGGAGACTATGAATTAATTTGTCAGGAATGTTTACATTTTGTATTACATCACAAAATCATGAAATACGCTACATGTCAGAACAAACTGCTATATGGTTATTCTATTCTAATAAACTGATACAGAAAATAAAACACATGCACACAGACAGGAGGTCTTTAGGAAACCACTGTCACATGTGCCAGATAAAAGGAAAAGAGAACCAATTTTCTTTGATTTTGAATCTGGGAACTGAAAATTTCTAAAGTGCAATATTTTCTAAAATCATAATCGTGCAACGGGAGTTCAATATGAAAAAAACTGTGACATTCTGCACTTGAATACAGTTGTGAAAGCAACAATGTTTTTAAGAATAGCAATCAAATATGGTGGAAAAATCTAATGAAGTGGTTTGTCCCTGGGCTTAACTGATTGAAAGGTCCAGTAGCAGGTTAAAGGTCTGTGGGTCTCCAAAAAAATTGAAAAATTCAATAAAGGTTCTGAGGAGGACACTTAAACAACTTAGGACAGTAAAATAGAGAAAATTACAGTGCTAGACAGATACATAACCTCAGTATGTTAAAAGGGAATATAACTCCTTCATTCCTGAATTGCTTGTTGCCATTTTATTTATTCATTTCCATGTTTATACAAGTCATTGCTATCTCATTTTATCTTATCTGTTCCTAAACTGAATATACATCCATTTTCGCCTCCCTAACACGCTTCCTACATTATCTATTACTTTCTCTTCCATTTTTAGCCCAGAATCAGTTCAGGCTAAAATTTAGCTTGAAGTTCTATATTTATGCAAAGCATTATGTTATTTACTTTGCCTTAAAGGATACATTATCCAACTCCTATTTGAAGATTTCCTGATGATCAGTCATCTTGATTCCTAATTTCGTGAATTAAAATTCCAAGAATTAAATTTGGCCAAATTCCTTATAACTTGGTTACAGGAAGGCTAAAATGTAAAAGTCCTATAACAAAATAAAATTGTATTTCTCACTTTGTTTTGGGAAACTTATGGAGCAAATGACTTACATTATAAGAACATATCAACATCAAAATATATTAATATTTCCACTGCCAAAATTAAAAGTCTTGGTCACATTTACTGTTTCCAAATCCTTCCCAAATCAAAATTTTTGCATTAGTCAGACCTTCAGCATAGCAGCAACGGTCTCCTGAGTTGCGCTTCGAACATCGTCCCCATTCACAGACAGTATTTGGTCCCCTTGCAGAAGACTTCCATCCAGATCTACTATTCCTCCTTTCACAATGTCTGACACAAAGACCCCAGTATCATTTCTGTAGAAAACAAGTACAGATTTGACAAATAATGGGGAGATGCTGCGTTCTGTGTGCTCTGGTGGTAGTTGGGGTGGGGAGGAGCAGAACATGATGAACATTAAGTTAGTGAAGATTATTTAAGTCATCTGGTTTTGGTGAAAAATATTCCATAATGTCTAGGGTGAAATTGTTTATGAATCTATACCAAAAACATTGAATTGTCTGCATAGTGCAAAACCAGGAACATAAACTAAACGTCCATAAGGCAAAGCATTGTTTTTTTATATATAAATGGAAAGAAAAATCAGGTGGCAGTTTTGTTTTACAAACTTGTAGTCTGATCTCAATTTTCACTGCATCCTGATATTATGGACCAGATTAGATGCCCTCAAAATATATTAAGAAGGTAGCATTGACCCTAAATTTTCTTATTTCAAAGGTAAGTGCTGTGTTCTAAATACAATTTGAGTAGTTAAACTACTAACCATTAAGTAAAACACAATTTATTCAACACTATAGTTAAAATACAAAAGAAAGTAGAATGTGGAATAATTTAACTCTACTGGAAAACTTAACAGAATAATAGATACAGTAACTATTACTAATTAACTATTCCAATTTCGTAACATAAACACAACCTTGGCAAAAGGCAAATTGAGAAAACAGCTTTGTCTCACATGCAATCCCGTCACCTAGGAAAAGAAACCAGAGCTTTTGGCTATAATCGGGAGACAGAAAAAAAAACCTTCCATTTCTTCAAGACCCCAATAGCAACTGCTACTGAAACTAAAAGTCCCTGCTTCTATGGGTAGGAGCTTGACCACTCCCATTCAGGCTGCTTTTATTATTCCAACTTTAAAAGAAAAACACCCAAGGTTTCGCAAGTTGTTTATCTTCTCATAATCTGCTTGACACCTGTCTCCCAACCTCTGTCTGTAAAAGAAACTGGGACTAAACCACAGCATCATCACACTGGATATACATGTGCCCAGATATGGACCCAGGAAAATCTCACCTCATCTACAAAATATACATTGGATATAACATGAAATATACTAATTATAAGACATTGATAAATAAGAATTGCTGAAAATGATTTATTCTAGTGGCATGTGTTATCTGAGACTTGTTATAGCTGAATAGTGACAGATACACAGATGGTTCAAATATCTGCTACAGATTATCTCAGTTTCCAAAAAAAAATTATTTACATTAAATCTGAAAGTGACCTTCAGAAGTGTCACTACCAACCAGTCTGGTCAAAATCAAAGGCAAGTCTGTACCGATCCCACATCTACTGCTCTCTAAAATGCCCACACAGCATCAAATCAATACTCTGCTTCCTTATCAATTTGTGCTTTTGTTCTTATCTTTCATTGTGAGGCAATGCTTGCCAGACAGGCAGCCAGAGAATGTTGGGTACCTGAAAGTAGAAATGCAGAGTAAGAGGATTCTAACCCTAATTAAAGAGGGTGAAAGAACTGAAGGTGTTTGGAAAGCAATGACTGCTGTGGCAATAATTTGGAATGCTGTCTCTTACAACGTGTTCAGGAGTTGCAGTTGTGTCAGCCTTATGTCAGGCCTCTAAACATTGTGACTGGGACAATGAGGGACATCTAGAGTCGAGAGTGTGGTGCTGGAAAAGCACAGGTCAGGCAGCATCCAAGGAGCAGGAGAATCGATGTTTTGAGCATAAGCCCTTCATCAGCAATAAGGCCCGTCTAGCCTATCAGCCTCAATCCACCATTCAATGGAACCACAGCTGATCTGAAATCTAACTCCATGTACCTGATTTTGCTCCATATCCTTCAATAATTATGGACAGCAAAAAAAAATTAACCAGTCTTGGATTTCGTCAGAAATCACATCACCAGATTATAGGAGAAAGTGAGGACTGCAAATGCTACAGATTAGATTCTAAGAGAGTAGTGCTGGAAAAGCACAGCCGGTCAGGCAGCATCCGAGCAGCAGGAGAGTTGACATTTGGGATATAAGTTCTTCATCAGGAATGATGCTTGTGGGCCAATGGGGCTGAGACAGAAATGGGAGGGGGGTGAGCAGCTGGAAATGTGATAGGTAGCTGAAGGTGGGGGCGGAAGTGACAGGTCAGAGAGGAGGGTGGAGCAGGTAAATTTCTGTCTGATGTGAAAGGATCCTTTGGGGCCATGGATGAAGGTGTGGGCGGAGGTGTGGGGCCAGATTTTCCACTTCCTATGATGGCAGGAGAAGGTGCTGGGAGGGGAGGATGGGTTGGCGCGGGGTGTGGACCTGACAAGGGAGCTGCGGAGGGAATGGTCTCTCCTACAAACCCACCAACTCCGCAGCTATCTGGACTATACCTCCTCCCATCCTGTAAAAACATTATCCCTGACTCCCAAATCATCCGCTTCTGCTGTATTTGCTCCTAAGAGGACCAATTCACCTTCAAACAGTCCAGATCGCTTCCTACTTCAAAGACTGCAATTTCCTCTCCCACATGGTCAACAATGCCCTCCAGTGGATCTCCTCCACTTCCCACACCTCCGTCATTGAATCCTACCCCTCCAACCACAACAAGGACAGATCCCCCTGGTCCTCACCGTCCATCTCACCAACCTTCCGATGCATCGTCCTTGACCGTTTCAGCCACTACAAATAGACCGCACCACCAGGGATATATTTCTCTCCCCACCCCTATCTGCGTTCCAGAGAGACAATTCCCTCCTTATCAGGTCCACGCCACGGTCCCCCCCACCCGGCATCTTCCACTGCCATCACAGGAGGTGCAACACCTGTGTCCACACCATTTCCTTCAACTCCGTCCAAGGCCCCAAAGGATCCTTCCACATCCGACAGAAGTTTACCTGTACTTTCACACACATCATCTACTGCACAACTTGCAGCTGGGACACCCACACCAACCAACCCCACGCCCTGTAGCTGAACACTTTAACTCCCCTCCCACTCCCCCAAGTACATGCAGGTCCTGGGCCTCCTCCATCGCCAAACCCTGACCACCTGACGCTTGTAGGAAGAATGCTTCATCTTCTGTCTTGGGACACTTCAACCACAGGGGATCAATGTGGAGTTCACCAGTTTCCCCATTTCTCCTCCCCACACCTTATCCCACTCCCAACCTCCCAACTTGGCACTGTCCTACCTATCCATCTTCCTTCCCACCTATCTGCTCCACCTTCCTCTCTGACCTATCACTTTAACCCCCACCTTCATCTACCTATTGCATACCCAGCTACCTTAACCCCTGCCCCAATCCTCCCATTTACATCTCAGCCCCCTTGGCCCCCCAGCCTTATTCCTGATGAAGGTTTATACCCGAAATGTCCACTCACTTGCTCATCGGATGCTGCCTGACCGGCTGTGCTTTTCCAGAATGACCCTCTTCGTCACCAGGTTATAGTCCAACAGATTTATTTGAAATCACAAATTTTTAGAGAGTAGCCCCTTCATCAGATTTTAACCAGACAGTTACCAGCCCTTTTAATGCATCTCAATCTTCACTTCCAAGGAATCGTTTAGAGCAGCGATTTGAAGTTTTCTTGGATTGTAATTAGTTCAGGATTATGTTGCTGACAGTTTTGAAACTGCTTTCTATCTACTGTAACCAACTTTGCCCTTCACACCTTCTTCCAGCCCACTTTTCCATCTACTCTCACATTGCAGCATCCATCTCAACCTACAGTCTCTTAAACTCCCAACACTCCTCTTTACAGGCTCATTCTCCAACCCCATGTAGCCACACATGGTGTCCATCCACACTCTGGATCCAGCTAAAGACATTCTTGATCCCAGCTGCAGCTGCAAGTAAACATTGAACCTGGCATTGACTAAACACAATCCCCAACCGTGAATGCAGCTACCAGTGACTTCTAATTCTGGTCTTGGCTAAAGGAAAGTCGTTAGTCTTTACCAAGCACAACTGGGCCACAGTTAAAGGTGGATCCCCTCATCTCAGCCTTGACTACAGGAGGTTTCCTGTATCCTAGCCTCAGCTAAATGTGGCCTCCCCTATCCCAGCCTCAGGTAAAAGTGGCCTTCCCCATCCTGGCCTTGTGTAAAGACATGTCCCCGAATGCAATTGTAGCCAAAGGTGGCCCTAACTAAGCATACCTTTGTTCCTGACCAAAAGTACTTATAATCATGATCAAACGTGTCATCAATCCTGGCCTTAGCTCAAGTCAGTCCCTAAGCCTGTACTGCACTCAAGGCAGGCAGGCCCTGTGATTCAGTAAGTGGCTTCCACACTGCTCTTACTCTTCTATAATAGTTGTTGCCAATAGATTCACCAGTCTCTGGCAGGAGAACTCTTCGATTAGAACAGTAGCTCCTCACCATTCTCTTCCATTCGATTTTCTCTGATTGCTTGGCCTTACAAGTGGATATTTTCAGTTGGGAGGTTTGAGAGTTAGCTCGCTTGCTGCCCCAAATGTTTGGAGGTTTGGTTGGAATTCTGGAAACACTAAGATATAGCTTGGAAATAGCACAGACAGAGAATTGGCAAAGTGATGTAGAACAGTTGAAACTATGGCAGACGGCTATCAGAAACCAACAGGAGTATGATTGAAAGGCCACTCATCAAGAATGTGAGTGAGACCTAACCTTGATCTGGGCAATTCCACAAACTTGAGCTGTTGAAAGACCTCAAGAGATCTTCCAACTGAGTGGAAAAACCAAACTGAATTGTAGAATGCAAACCTTGGTGAATGAATCTTCGAGGCCCTGTCATGCATAAGGGATCTCTAACATGGAGGCAAATGCAGAAAAGCAGTTAAAATGTCAGTGTTTGTTGAGGTTTTCCAATCTGAAGCAGATGTACTTATAAACTATGTAATTCAGTTTTGTTTAACTCTCGTACAGTGAAGTATTTTTTATTTGAAACATGAAATCTTATGGAGTAGTTATTTTAGATAATATGAGAAGTGTGAATTTCTCCTTAAACACTGTTGGTCTCTGTGAAAATCATCATACGAGGAAATTTACAAATTATTATTTTGCACAATCAGATTTGAATCTAGTGAATAGAATTTCTTTGATACCTTTTTCCAACAATACTGAGTCCAAGACCTTTCCCTAGTTTCTTGTGCAATTCAACAATCAGCAAATCATACATATCTTCCTCCTTATAATGGCCTTCATCCCTGTAGACTGTCAGACGTACTTTTTGAGGAATTTGTCTCAGAACATTTATTGCTTCGTCATGAGTGGCAACTCTCAAATCAATTCCATTAACCTATAGAAATATAATGAAATGTTAAATGAAGATATCATTATCATACTAAAAGAAAGACCGGCAGCATAATTGGGCAAATATGTTGACTTTGACAAGATGAAATTATGGCCGTGTTTCTTCATATGTAGCCTTGACTACTTTTCTCACCAAGGTGGTAAAAACAATGACTGTAGATGCTGGAAACCAGATTCTGGATCAGTGGTGCTGGAAGAGCACAGCAATTCAGGCAGCATCCGACGAGCAGCAAAATCGACGTTTCGGGCAAAAGCCCTTCCTCAAGTGATCGTCAGTCTTCCCTCTCACTCCCAGCATTTCCAACTCCAATGAACTCCCTTTCTCAACACTAAACAAAGAAGAGGACTCTTCCCTTGGAACCTTGAATATCTAATCCTGCTATTACACACTCACCTTGTGTTTGTCAGTTAGGGACAAGAGGCAGTATTTAAGTGAAGCATGGAAGTTAAATTTCTTCACACTTAGCACTCTGAATGGTTGTTTACTGTTGTCAAATATATCCTGAGTTCAAATCCATCATTTGATCCTCTGGGCTTGAGGTGCTATGAAATATAATCTACAATGGCCCTGATATTAAATGGATAAGCAAATAAGGTGCTAGGAAGCAAGGTCACAACTGCAAGACCCTCTGGGATCAGGTACATGGTTTCCTGTCCATCTTAAGAACAGTCACTCTCTTAAGTTACATGATGCAGTGTCCTACCTGACAACCAGTTAGATTAGGCGTGAACCATGGTGGGAGATCATAGTTGTGGTGACTGTTCCCACCATCTCATTGTGGGAGAAGCTTGGGACTGGAAACAAGAAGGTGAGAGATTGGGGCTGTGATCTGGAGGAGCTGGGGGTGGGGAGGTGTGACGTTGAGTCATGTTCTGGAAGTTGGGAGCATCATGATTCCCATTTTAATCAGGTTAGGAGAATGGACCACTATCTGGCAGATTGAGGTTAATGTGGATAAGTATGAGGTTATCCCAAGGAAAAATAAAAAGGCAAATTATTACTTAAATGGGAAGCAGAGGGATCTGAGTGTCTTTGTGCATGAATTGCGGTAAATGAAAGATCATCCAGCGAGGCTTTGTGGGTAAAGCTAAAAAATAAGAAGGAGATGGTGACATTATTGGTGTTGTACTATACGCCCCCAAATATTCAACAGGAATTAGAGGAACAAATATGCAGGGAGACTGGGGAGACTTGCAGGAGCAATAGGGTTGTCAAAGTAGAGGATTTTAATTTTTCTAACATAGACTGTGGCTGCCATAATGTCAGGGGTTAGATGGGATGGAATTTGTTAAGTGGGTTCAGGAAAGTTTCCTTAAGCAGTATGTAGAGGGTCCTACTCGGAAGGGGACAAAACTCAACCTACTCTTGGGAAATAAGGTAGGAGAGGTGACGGAGGTGACAGTGGAAGAGCACTTTGGGACCAGTCACCATAGTTCTATTAATTTTAAAACAGTTATGAAGAGGAACAAAACTCTCCACAGATCCAAGTTCTAAATGGGGCAAGGCAAGTTTTGATGGAATTAGACTGGAGCTTGCAGAGGCTGATTGAAGTACTTGTTTGCAGGCAAAGGGACCTTTGGCAAGTGAGAGATCTTTAAAAGTGAGATAGCTAGAGTTCAAGATCCATATGTTCGTCTAAGGATGAACGGCAAGGTTGACATGAATAGGGAAGCCTGAATGGCAAGAGATATTGAGGCTTTGACCAGAAAAATGTAGAGGGCATGGCTCAGGTACAGGCAACTTGGATCAACGTAATCCCTGGAGGTATATAGGGGATACAGGAGTTAACTGAAAAAGGAAATCAGGTAGGAGGGTGAAAAGGGGGCATGAGATAGCCTTGGCTGAGAAAATTAGGGTGAATCCAAAGAGGTACTTTATGTATATTAAATGAAAAAGAACAACTAGAGAGAATAGGTTCCCTCAAGGACCAAACTGGACATGTATGAGTAGAACTGAAGGAAATGGGTGAAGTCCTTAATGAATATTTCTCGTCTACGTTTATTGTGGAACAAGTCATGAAGATTTGGGAACTTGAGGATGTTAGTGGTCAAATATAGGGGACAGTTTATATCACAGTAGAGGAGGTATTGGATGCATTAGAATGTATGAAGGTGGATAAATCGCCTGGTCCTGATCAAATATATCCAAGAACACTGCAAGAGGCTGGAGAAGAAATTGCAGGGGCCCTGGCTAATATTTTTGTATCATCATTAGCCACGGGTGAGGTCTGAGAAGACTGGAGGGTAGCGAATGTTGTGCTCTCATTCAAGAAGAGCGGCAAAGAAAAACCTGGGAACTACAGAGCAGTTAGCCTAACATCTGTATTGGGTAAGTTACTTGAGAAGATTCTGAGAGATAAGATATACATGCATTTGGAAAGACAGGGTTTGATTAGGGATAGTCAGAATAGCTTTGTGCATGGGAGATCACATCTCACAAATTTGTTAGTGTTTTTTGATGAAGTGATCAGGAAGGTTGACAAGGACAGAGTGGTAGACGTAGTCTATATGGATTTCAGTAAGGCCTTTGATAAGTTTCCACATGGTAGGTTGCTCTGGAAGGTTATATCACATGGAATCCAGGGAGAGCTGGCAAATTGCATTCACAATTGGCTTGATGGTAGGAAGCAGAGGGTAATAGTGGAAGGATGCTTGTCGGACTGGAGGCCTGTGACTAGTGGTGTGCCTCAGGGGTCAGTGCTGGGCCCATTGCTGTCTGTTATCTACATCAATGATTTGGATGAGAATGTACGAGGCATGATTAGTAAGTTTGCAGATGACTGTAAAATAGGAGGTATCGTGGACAATGAAGAAGGTTACCAGGAGTTGCAGCAGGACCTTGATCAGCTGGGGAAGTGGGCCAAGAAACAGCATATGCAGGTTTAGAGAAGTCTGAGGTCTTGCATTTTGGAAAATCAAATGAACATAGGAGTTTTATGGTGAAAGATAGGGCCTTAAGGAATGCAGTGGAACAGAGGAACCTTGGGAGTTCAGGTGAATGGTTCTTTGAAAGTGCAGTCACAGGTAGACAGGGCATAATGAAGTTTTTGGTACACTGGCCTTCATCAGTCAGGGCACCAAGTATAGAAGTTGGGAAGTTATTTGGCAGTTGTATCGAACATTGGTGAGGCTGCATTTTGAGTATTGCGTTCAGATTTGGTCACCTTTCTATAGGAAGGATGTTATTCAAGTGGAAAGTGTGCAGAATAAATCTTCAAGGATGTTGTCAGGACTCAATGGTCTGAGTTACAGAGAGGTTAGAGCATAGGAGACTGTGGGGGGATCTTATAGAACTATATATGGTCATCAGAGGCATGGATAGGATGAATGCACTCAGTCTTTTTCCCAGGGTTGGGAATCAAACACTAGGGGGCATTAGTTTAAGGTTAGAGGGGAAAGAATAAAAGGGAACCTAAGGGGACACTTTTTTAAACAGAGGCTGATATGCATATGGAACGAGCTGCCAGCAGAAGTGTTTGTACATTAATAACATTTAAAAGCCATTTGGACAAATACACGGATAGGAAAGGTTTGGAAGGATATGGGCCAGGTGTAGGGAAATGGGGAGAGTGATTGGATATTTGGTCGGCGTCGACCGGTTTGGATCAAAGGACCTGTCTCTGTAGGACTCTATGACTCGAAGTGCGTATGCAGGTGCAGTATATAATAAGGAAGAAAACTGGAATTCTGGCATTTGTTGCAAAAGGACTAGATTATAAAAGTTGCATTGCTACAATTATATAAAATGAATAGTACTCAACATAAATTGAACAACTTAGATATATTGGTGAGACCACATTGGGAATATCATGTCCAGTTTTGGTCTCTGTACTTGAGGATGGATGTGTAGGCACTACAGACAGTTCAGAGGAGGTTCACAAGGTTGATTCCAGGGATGAAAGGGCTATCATATGAGATGTAGTTGAACAGCTTGGGCTTGTACTCACTGCAGTTCAGAAGAATTAGGTATATAAAATGCTAAACAGGATTGATAAGGTGCACATTGAACAAATGCTTTCTCTTGTGGGGCAATCTTGAACAAGAGGGCATAGATATGGAATGAGAGGAAGTAGGTTCAAAACTGAGATGAGGAGAAATCACTTCTTTCAGAGAATCTGTGGAACTCACTGCCACAGAGTGCAATGGAGGCAGACCAGGTTAAAGAAAGAAATAAGTACGTTTCTGATTAGAAGTGGGATATAAAGAGCTATGGAGATCAGGCAGGAAAGTGGAGTTGACACCAGGATAAGATTAGCCATAATCATGTTAAATGGTGGAGGGGGCCCAAGGCTGAATTGTCCAGTCCTGCTTCTAGTTCCTATGTTCCTATGAAAATTTCCTTGAAGTAGATGATTGATCATGATTTTGATGATGGTATAGATTCGAGAGGTTGAATTACCCACCTTGGTATTTCATTCAAATACTTTTGATTTAGCCTTTCTCATGAATTTAAAGATTTGACGAAATTTATGCTCAATTTAAAAAATTAATGATGTTGCATGATAAACGTTGCAATGCAACTGCTTGGTTTTCTCAGTCACAACCTAACATCAGTAAATTAGTTTTCAAGATTATCCTTCTTTACCTCCAATATCTGATCTCCAGCCCACAATCTGCCATCTTTGGCTGCAGCTCCTTCTTCATAGACTTCGTGAATAATTATGGTACCCTGCAAATACAATTCAGATCAAACAGTACTTGATATAAATTGAACAACTGATATATGTTTGATAGACTATTTCCAAAACCTCAAAATCTGTTAGTATATACACATTTGCTCCCAATTGCAGATCAGCAGCACAAGTATTAAATATGTATAAACAGCATGAAGAAATTTTTAATGAAAGAAAATAGGTGCCGTTAGTTGAAAGGTATCAGCTACTACACTACCCATGAATCTGCCATAACTCGGTATTAAATATTTACAAAGTTTTAAGGAAATTCTGAGTTGTAATAATAAACATCTATCTCCTGAGTCCATCCATTAACTACAATAATCTCTTTGGTTTCACCAAGTTGATTTAATTTGCTCAACATTAATTCGTTATAAACTCTAAAGGAATACTTGACTTATTTTGAACATGAGCATTACATAGGCCCGTTCCCAATCTATAGTTAACTCCCTCAATGACATTGTCTCACGAAGCTTCTCTCCAGTCTTTGATTCTTGGAGATGAATTCCATCTGGCACTGGATTAATTGGTATTGAGCCTTCTAGCCTGTATTAAGACCTTCAATGTTGTTATCCAAGTAGTTAGGTTTACAGGTAATTTCCATCTGCTGATGGCATGCCTTTCTTGTCATTCTTTTGTTTTCATAATTCTTATTACCTTGGGCTCAATCTTTGTTTTACATGATTTATGATTCTCATTTTCTATTTGACTGTTTAGTGTGTTCATTGTTAACAAAATGCTTTTCAATTTAAGTGCAGGGTTGAGATGTTACACTGTGTTCCACACAGTGATTTAAACAATTCTGAAGTACCAGGAGGTAGAATTTCAATCCCAGTTTCACAATGACGGATATCCACGGACATTGTTACTAACTTATGTTAGTAACATGTTTTGTGATCTGCTAAGATGCTGAAACTTGAAAAATTGTAAACCTCATCCTAATTCACCCATTTCCACTTTATTTGGAATGGGGAAAGGAACTGGTACACAAGCCATTCCCAAGATGCAAATCATCAATTTAAACAAAGCAATGTGATCAGTAGCCTCAAAGTTTAAATACATTGCAGGATTAACTTTGAGCACATGGGTTTCCAAAGATCCTGGCTAACCCAGCAGTAAAACTGAGGCAGGAGCAACTTCAAGGTAAAGCTACTGACCTCTTCAACACAGCTTGCACGTTAGGAGCAGGTGTGCAGCCTGGAAAACAAGCAAGCTACTCGCCTTAGTTCACACTTCTCCACTCAAATACGACTACGCATATGGAATTGGATTCTCTGGTTTTAAGAATTGTGTCTTCCCATCTACTGGATCAGGAACTGAACCCTCTCAGGATCAAGCTTCAAACTTGATGGATCAATTTTCCTATCCAGATTGAGCCTGTTCCAGAGTGGTTTCCATCCAACTAGCAGGCAATCCTATCATTCAGGCTGACAACTTTAGACAGGACCCCTGGTGGAAAGCGATGCACACGGTGGACTTAAAACTCCACAACATGCAGTGAAAACCTTTTCCATTCAAAGCTCAAATATTAGATTAGATTAGATTACTTACAGTATGGAAACAGGCCCTTCGGCCCAACAAGTCCACACTGACCCGCCGAAGGGCAACCTACCCAGACCCATTCCCCTACATTTATACCTTCACCTAACACTATGGGCAATTTAGCATGGCCAATTCACATAACACATTTTTGGACTGTGGGAGGAAACCGGAGCACCCGGAGGAAACCCACGCAGACACGGGGAAAATGTGCAAACTCCACACAGTCAGTCACCTGAGGTGGGAATTGAACCCGGATCTCTGGCACTGTGAGGCAGCAGTGCTAACCACTGTGCTACCGTGCCGTCCACATATTCTGGCTATGTTATTGGTTCCCATGAAAATTGGGTCACATTTTCATGTTTCTTGTGCGTTGATATAAAGAGTAACCTGAACACAGATGTGGAGTGAAACTGGCAGTGAGGTTCTTGCATACTTAAGGGAAATCAACCAAGTTTCCATCTATTGAAGCTAACAGATTGAAATGGGCAAGCTCTGCTAAACACATGCAATCCTCCAAGACCTAACTTCTTCTATGGACTTTTCACACGCAGCAAAATAAAAATAATATTTATCCTCGAGCATTTCAAGCTCCTGAAGCCACCAGTCTTCCGAAAGATTCCTTCACATTGTAGATGAGCTGTATAATTTCAAAATAGTACACAAATACAAAACAATATTGCTAGAACATTTTCATCTGCGGGGGAGATTTTAGATCAATTCTAATAGTTAATGGGCTTTCTTCCTAAATAAGCATATAATACCAATCAATACTACTAGACCAGATGAGGCTGAGGTTCACAAAGATAATATTAACGATTCTGGAAAGTGTGAAAATAATTAAGTCCCATGGGCCGGAAGGGATTTAACATAGGATTCTCTTGGAAGTCAGGGAGGAGGCTACAGAGCCTTTGGTTTTGATCTTTATGTTGTCATTGTCTACAGGAGGATAGCAAATGTTGCCCCCTGGTTCAAGAAGGGGAGTAGAGACAATCCTGGCAATTATAGACCGGTGAGCCTTACTTTGGTTGTGGATAAAGTGTTGGAAAGGGTTATAAGAGATAAGATTTACAATCATCTAGAGAGGAATACGTTGATTAGGGATAGTCAACCTGGTTTTGTGAAGGGGAGGTCGTGCCTCACAAAGCTTATTATAGTTCTTTGAGAAGGTGATCATCAGGTGGATGAGGGTAAAGCATGATTTGAGATGCCGGTGTTGGACTGGGGTGAGGGTAAAGCAGTTGATGTGGTGTATATGGATTTTAGTAAGGCGTTTGACAAAATTTCCCACAGTAGGCTATTGTAGAAAACACGGAGGCATAGGATTGAGGGGGATTTGGTGATTTTGGATCTGAAATTGACTAGCTGGAAGAACACAGGGGATGGTGATTGATGGGAGATGTTCATCCTGGAGTTCAGTTACTAGTGGTGTACCGCAAGGATCTGTTTGGGGTCACTGCTGTTTATCATTTTTATAAACGATCTAGATGACAGTATAGAAGGATGGGTTAGTAAATTTGCGGATTACATGAAGGTTAGTGGAGTTCTGGATAATGCGAAGGATATTGCAAGTTACAGAGGGACAAAGATAAGCTGCAGAGCTGGGCTGAGAGGTGGAAAATGGAGTTTAATGTGGAAACGTGTGAAGTGAATGACCTTGGAAGGAGCAACAGGAATAAGGAGAACTGGGCTAATGGTAAGATTATTGGTAGTGTGGATGAACATAGAGATATCAGTGTCCACGTGTGTAGATCCTTGAAGGTTGCCACCCAGATTGATAGGGTTGCTAAGAAGGCATATAGTGCATTGGCTTTTATTGGTAGAGGAACTGAGTATCAGAGCCACAAGGTCATGTTACAGCTGTACAAAACTCTGGTGTGGCCACACTTGGAGTGTTGCATGCAGTTCTGGTCACCACATTAATGGAAGGATGTGGAAGCTTTGGAAAGGGTTCAGAGGAGATCTACTAGGATGTTGCCTGGTTTGGAGGGAAGGTCTTGTGAGGAAAGGCTGAGGGACTTGAGGCTGATTTCATTAGAGAGAAGTAGGTTGAGAGGTGACTTAATTGAGACATATAAGATAATTAGAGGGTTAGATAGGGCAGATAGTGAAGCCTTTTTCCTCAGATGGTGATGGACAGCACGAGGGGACATAGCTTTAAACTGAGGGGTGATAAACACAGAACAGACGTCAGAGGCAGTTTCTTTACTTAGAGAGTAGTAGGGGTGTGGAATGCCTACCTGCAACTGTAGTAGACTCGCCACCTTTAAGGGCATTTAAATCGTCATTGGATAAACATATGGATGAAAATAGAATAGTTTAGGTTGGATGGGCTTCAGATTGGTTTCACATGTCAGTGCAACATCGAGGGCCAAGGGGCCTGTAATGCACTGTAATGTTCTATGTTCTAATACTTACAATAGATTTAGCAAACAATACACTCAACGTAAATGAACTGCTTCATAAAATAACTAGTAAGAGGTATTTTGAAAACTACAGACACTAGAATTTAGGGGATTAAATGCATCAAATGTACTCACCAATAACGTATCTGCTCCTCCAACAATACTCAGCCCAAGTCCAGTACATCCTTTTGAAATTTCAATTGTTGTTTCTCGTCCAGGGACAATTGGGCAAGAGGATATATCGAAAGATGAAGAACCAGGAGATGAAGCTCTGCTTGATCCTTTATTCATAATGAAAACAAATTTTGTTCTCGTTATGCGAAATGAGCAGAATACAAACTATTTGACTCAAAAATGTGCTTATTGATAAATACCGTGTATATTTGGAGAAGTGATGAAATAACCTCTTCTGTAAGGTATGAAAAACCCTGGTGGAGGGCTTCTTTTCAGCATCTTACTCACAATAATGCACAGCAGACGATTCATGCATCAGACTTAAAATGCTGATACTTAGAAGAAGTTTCACCTTGGACATGATGATCAGTCACTGTACTCTTAATTCCTGACATTTATAGGTGGAAAATACTGAAGTCTGAAACATTGCCAAGCAATAAGTGCTCACAAAGTTAAGCTTGGTACAAATACTGAAATTTCTTTCAATCAATCAATGGTTTTCCCCAAACCAACAAAAGTGTTTTTTATTTTGATTTGCATGTTCCTTCCGCAGGTTTCTTTTAACTTAAGCTATTTTTCATAATGTCCGAATTATGACTAAAAATATGCTGCAAGGACTGTGACAAACACTACATTGGATAGACGGGCAGAAAACTAGTCACCAGGATACACAAACACCAACTAGCCACCAAAAGACCTGACCCAACTAGCCACCAAAAGACCTGACCCACTATCACTGGTATCCTTAGACAAAGAAGGACACTACTTTGAATGGGACAAAACATCCATCTTAGGACAGGCTAAATAGAGACATGCATGGGAATTCCTAGAGACCTGGCATTCAAACTGGAACTTCATCAATAAACACATTGATATGGACCCCATTTAGCAACCCCTGAGAAAAAGAACCAGAGATGATATCACCCACCTTAACAGACCAAGACACATAAATAGAAAGCAGGACAGAACACCAGCACTTCACTGGAGGTTCACTGATGATGTTATCTAGCATGGTGACGAAACTTCTGAAAACAAACCTTCCTGCTCAGCGTGCAAACTTACAACCTGAGCCTCATCCTGAGCTACAAATTTTCTCAAAAATTGCAAATGTCTAAATTATTTTAAGATAGTATTTTTATTCATGCCCTCTTCTGTGGATGTGGATGTGGACATGGGGTTGGTTCACCATAGAGGTACAGCTATTCTAGCATCTACAATTATAGCACAAGTATTCTCGTTATCATGCTTCATATTAAGATAAAACATTTTTTATACATCCTGCAACCTAGCAGTCTCTAAAAAAAAAACTGTTGACAAAATACACCAAAACCAGAAAAAGGAGAAAAGAAAAATAGTACAAACATGCATTGATTGTTCCTGTATCCAATGTGACATATGCAAATTGATGTTTTTGGCACATGTAGACACCTCTCATTTTTGACACAAAAAAACTCACAAACAGGCAGAACAGATGCTTGTGTTTCATTCCTTAGTAATATGATTAAGGGAATATTTCAGATAACATAAATCACCATTAAAATTACAGTCCAACAGGAAGAAAAATTTCAAGAATCCACTATCCATGATTAACCAGAAATGTTAAAGACAATACCAAACTTAAAGAAAAAAATGCGCAATAAAAGATAGCAGGTCAGAAGATTGGACGAAAAATAGAAACAGCTAAAAAGAAAAATTAACTGTTTGAAAGAAAGCTAGCCAGAAATATAAAAAATGTTCGCATGAGTTTCAATAAATATTTAAAGACTGAAACAGTTAAAGTAAGCATTGGTACAATAGAAACTGAGACTGGAGAAAGGCAAAACAGTAAATAGCACTACTGCCTCATAGCATCAGGGACCCAGGTTTGATTCTAGCCTTGGGTGACTGCGTGCAAGGAATTTACATGTTCTCCCAATGTCTGCATGGGTTTTCTCCAGGTGCTTTGGTTTCCACCCAGTCAAAAGATGTGCAGGTTAGATGGATTGTCCACGATAAATTGTCCACTAGTGCCCAGGGATGTGTAGGCTAGGTGAATTAGAAATGTGCACTTACGGGGATAAGGTGGGTCTGGGTGGGATGCTGTCCAAGAGCCTGTGCAGATTCGATGGGCCAATTTGGCCTTTGAACTGTAGGGATTTTATGATTCTATAATTAGCAATGGAAAATGGCAAAGGAATACGGCAGATATTGATATGTTAATTTTAGTTTTCCAAAACACCCCCTTTCAATGACAGTTGCCGGGGTTGTGTGTGTGTGTGTGTGTGTGTGTGTGTGTGTGTGTGCTCGTGTGTCTGTGTCTTATAAGCAAAGTCCAAACTAATATCTATTCAACCATGTCAGTCTTTGATATTTCTTGTAGAAGCTATGCCACAAAAGTATCCAAAGCTCACTGAATTGCAGAAAGAGCCAGAAATGCAACAAACACAACAGTATTTTCTATCTGCAAGGTGGGTGATCCTTGCAGATGCCATCCTAATACTTAAAGAGATCTTGTAGTTGCCTTAAAACAGGTAGTACAGAGCTCTATTTCTCCCCATTCTCCATGTTACATGGCACAACACATACTAATATTTTAAGGTATGGCTTTCAGTAAAACAGGGAGTTAATGAATGTAATGATTCTATAATAAATAAAATTATGATTTTAGAAGCGTTTCAAGGATATTGTGTAATAAAAAGATTTGGACAACAGATTGTTGAGATCTTTTGTTATTACTTTAGGCATCCAAACTCTCAAATCCATTGAAACCTTTTCTATTCTCAATTTGTACTCATTTTGTGGACTAGTGTTCTGTATCCAAATATTTCGTTAGAACTTCAGCCTATATAAAGGAAAGCCTGACAAAATGTCTTTTCAGGCTGTTAATTTACAAGTGAAAAATAACAACTGGCATTTGTAGAATCCCTTAAACATAATGAATCAATGTGTTCTCAATGAACGTTATCAGACAATATTTTATACTGAGCAAGAAGTGACCTTAGGTCAGGTACCCGAAAGTTCACTCAAAGAGGTAGCTTTCAAGTGCTAAGCAACAGGAAAACATGGAGCGAGTTCGGGAAAAAATTCCAGACCGCTGTTGAAAGCACAGCCACCAATGGAGAGGCAAAGAAAATCAAGGGATGCATAAGAGGCTAAATATACTTTACATTGAATGTATGTACTTAAATATTGCTTACCCTTATTGTTGCAATCTGTATCAGCTGATTCAGCAATATTCTGTACTGAAGGAGGCTGAATGCTTTTAGACTCGAATGGAGCAGTGGAAACGGGTGATGTCTGTACATTCACTTCATCCAAACTGATGGTTAGTTTTACAGTATTCTTTGCTTTTTTCAGCAAATTTATAACCTAGGAAAATCCCAGCAATTTATTAATGCTCACATGTAAATAATATAAATTAATTGCTTCGCATTAAAAAATGACATGATACTGATAAAAAGAACCAATTTATTTCATAGTAATTAACTTCGGATTATCATGCAACAAGCTTAAAGCAACAATATTAAAATAAGTAATTCCTCAATGTTGCTGGCATTACATGCCATCATGAACTGCATTGGTGCCACCCAGCGTCCTATCTACTGGAAGCAAAATTAATTAGCTCAATGCAGATAACAGTCATGAGATAGGGGCAGACATAAGAAACACAGTAACTTCAAAGGTGACCAGTGTGTTAAGAACAATAGAAGGAAAAAAAACTCATCTCAACTTGAAACAGCAGAGGAAAAATGAAATTTGAGGCATCAATGGGTAACAATGACCATAATGAAGTTTAGGATGATCTTGGACATATCAGTGCATTGAAATTCAGATATAATACTAAACTTGAAAAAAGCAGATTCAAAGGATGAACTGAAATGATTTAACACTCAAATGAATCTTAACTGAGAGAAAAGTGTATTGCCTGAGGACCTTTTTTTAGCTGAAGCCCATCAGTGGGATGAAACTTCCTTTTACCAAATATTCATCAAGAACTGTAAAATGCATACAAATTAATTGGTGCCTCAGCAAGGCCTTCTTTGAACAAATACAGCTATAGAGTATACAGCACATAGACTCTTCAGTCCAACTCATCCATGCCTACCAAGTTTCTCAAAATTAAACTAGCCCCATTCGCCTGTGTTTGGCTATATCCACCTATACCTTTCTTATTCAGGTACCTGTCCAAAGGTCTTTTACATGTTTTAACCGTAATGCATTCACCACCTCCTCTGATAATTCATTCCACATACACACCATCCTCTGTGTGAACGCATTACCCCTCAGGTCCTTTTTAAATCTTCCCCCTCTTACTTAAAACTATACTCTCCAGCTTCTTACACCCCTAACCTAGGAAAGAGAATTTGGCTATTCACATTATCTATGTCCCTTATGATTTGATAAACCTCTATGTAACCCCTCAATCTCTTATGCCCTAGGGAAACACGTCCCAACCTATCCAGCCTCGCCTTATAACTCAAACCAACTCAAACCTTCTAGTCCAAGTAACATCGTTGTAAATCTTTTCTGCACTCTTTCCTAAAGCAGGGCAACCAGAACTGTATACAATACTCACCAATGTCGAGTACAGCGACAACATGTACCAACTCCTATAATCAATGCTCTGACCAATGAAGGCAAATGTGCCAAACGCTTCTTCATCAACACTACTTTCAGGAACTATGATTTGGAGATGCCGGTGTTGGACTGGGGTATACAAAGTTAAAAATCACACAACACCAGGTTATAGTCCAACAGGTTTAATTGATGAAGGAGCGTCGCTCCGAAAGCTAGTGTGCTTCCAATTAAACCTATTGGACTATAACCTGGTGTTGTGAGATTTTTAATTCAGGAACTATGTAACTGAACTACAAGTTCTCCGTTCGACAACACTGCCCAGGGCCTACCATTAACTTTAAGTGCTGCCCTGGTTTGCCTTACGAAAATGCAACATCTTGCATTTAACTAAATTAAAATTCATCTGCCACTTCTTGGCTTATTGGCCCAGCTAATCAAGATCCTGTTGAACTCTTAGGTAACCTTCTTCATTGTCCATTATACGATCAGTTTTGGTCTCATCCACAAACATACTAATTGTGCTTCCCACATTCTCAGCCAAATCATTTATATAAATGACAAACATCAGTGGACGTAACACTAATCCTTGCTGGTCACAGGCCTCCAGTCTCAAAAATAACCCTCTACCACCACCCTCTGTCTCTAATCATCAAATCAATTTGCCAGCTCTCTCTGGATTCCATGCAATCTAATTTTACTAACCATACTATGAGGAACCTTGTCGAAGACTTTGTTAAAGTCCATGAAGACAAGGTCTACCACTCTGCCTTTGTCTATTTTCTTGGTTATATTCTCAAAAAAACTCAATCAAGTTTATGAGATACAATTTCCCATGCTTAAAACTATGCTGACTAGCCCTAATCAACCTTTGTCTCTCCAAATGCCTGTAAATTCTGTCTCTCAGAATCCCCTCCAACAACTTACTCACCACAGACATCAAACTCACCAGTCTATAGTTTCTGGGCTTTTCCTTGCAGCCTTTCTTAAATAAAGGCACAACATTAGCCTCATCCGTGGTTGTCAATAATTCAAATATCTCTGCTAGGGGCCCCGCAATTTCTTCGTTAACCTCTAACAATGCCCTGGAATACACTTGATCAGATACCATGGATCTATTTACCTTTATGCGTTTTAAGACCCTCAGCACCTCCTCTTCTGTAATGTGGACTCTTTCAAGTCATTACTATTTATTTTTCCCCGTTCACAATAGGAGAGCAACTATTAATTAAATGTGGTATTGAGAAGTGATTAGTTAATATGACAGACAAAATAGAATAATATAGATACCTTTTCAACAGGATAGCCTACAACGCGTTCATCATCCACGGCCAAGATACGATCCCCAACCTTAATCCTTCCATCCTATGGAAATGGAATCTATTAGACATTGATTCAGAGAACAACTTTCTTGTGTTATTTACAGGATTGTATTAGATGGGTAACACAGGAAGAGGCTATTCAGCCCAAACACTTCATGCCTCTGTTTAAAGTTCTTCTCAACTAAATCTATCACCATGCTCTATTTCCATTCTTCTTCATACACCTGACTAGCTTGTCCTCTAAGTGTATGTAGCTAATTTGCTTCAACCAGTCCCTGTGGTAGCAAGTTTAATCTCTATTGATGAGAAAGTTTCTTCTGACTTCCACAGCGGATGTCTTGATGACTCTCTTATACTGATGGCTTCTGGTCATGCTACTCTCTCAAAGAGACCACATTCTCTCTAGATCCACTCCAACATTGTTCCTTTCTCAGCTGCATGATGCACAACTATTTCATATCCAGTGATTAGCACACTGATCTTGGCAATGACTTCCAGTTCTATAAGTTGCTACCACATATGGACCTTGAAGGCTCATACAGCTAGAATGAAAATTAGAGGGAATGCTGATCCAATCTCTCAAAATCTTTCATAATTTTGAAGATCTCCCTCAAGTCACCCCTCAAGCATGGAAACGGACCCTTCCGCTCAACCAGCCCATGCCAAACATAATCCCAAACTAAACTAGTCCCATCTGCCTGCTTCTGGCCCCTATCCATCCAAACCTTTTGTATTCATATACTTATCCAACATTTTTTAAACAGTGTAACTGTTCACACATCCACCCACTTTTCAGGAAGTTCATGCCACACACGAAAGACCCTCTGTGTAAAATATTTCCCCTTTTGTTTTAATTTCTCTCCCCTCATCTTAAAAATGCAGCCACTAGTCTTGTAATCCCCTATCCTAGGGAAAAGGCAGCTCCCATTAACCCTATCAATACCTCTCACTATTTCACAAACTTCTATAAGGTCACCTCTCAACCTTGTACGCTCCAGTGAAAGAAGTCCCAGCCTTTCTTTATAACTCAAACCTTTCATACCCAGCAACATCCTGGTAAATCTCTTCTGAACCATCTCCAGCTTATTAATTTCCCTCCAATAACTGGGTGACCTGAACTGAACACAGTATTCCAGAACAGGCCTCACCAATGTATGCAGTACTCGGAGTATAGTTTATTCAAAGATCAATACAACAGTTCTGATCAAGTGTCTTCGGACTCAAAATGTTAACCCTCTTTTCTCCACACAGATGCTGCAAAAATTCTGCTGAACTTCTCTGGCAACTTCTCATGCCAACTAGCAATCGATTCTGACACTCATCTTTTACTCTTGTATATTAGTCTATTATGGGGCATCTTAATCATGGTCTTTAAAAATCCAATTAAATTGTATCTTCTGAATTTCCAACATTTACATTTTTTTGTTTCTACTTTTATTTCTAGTTGTGTTTTGCATTTTCTCCCTTAGTAGGGATTCCATTATTATTCCGACTACCAATTTTAAGATGACTGGTCTATAATTCCTTGGACAGGTTCTATTTTCCTTCTTAAATACATGCATTTTGTTAGCTGCCTGCCAGTCTTCTAGTACTACCCATTACTAATGAAAGTTCCTTTACTATCTCTTTCCTCGATTCTTTTAAAATGTGTGAATGTGATCCAACCTGTCCAGGGATTCTGTCCTCTTTCAGTTTGTTTAATTTAATATATTCCATTTATATTAAATGCACTTATGTCATTATTCAACTCATTACTCAATGTCATATTTGCCTGTTCTATTTCAATAATCAAGAATATTTATGAGGCCTCTTTAACATAGTAAGATTTCACAAAGCTGCCACAGGTGTGATAGAAAACCAACTATCATATTATAAGAAAATGTTATATGAAATGATCTTACTGCTGTTGAGACAATTTGGTCTCCGTGATACACACAAACGTAAGCTAACAACTTAACACATCTGCTACTATGCTTATCCCTTAATGGCTACAATCTTATCCTAGCCTTACTTATTGGTGTGCATGCAAAATCTGTCACTGTTTTGCTTGACTCTCATCGATATTTAACTTTGCAGTTCCTCTTTGTTTTCCTTTTTTATATATTTCTCTCCTGATCTCTGTGTCCTCTGTTATCTGTACACTTAATGCTTCTTTCCTTACCCTCAATAATCTTTTGTCTTTATTCATAAACGCAGTGTTTCAGTATATATAAAACATTATACATCTTTACTTAATTTAAGTGTAGTGCATAGCAATCTGTTCTCACAAAATAGTAAGCAGACAATGTTTCAAAACAAATGTCCCACATTGATGAAACTGTGCTGAAAGCTCATCATAAGTGCACTTTTAGTCAACACAATGAGAAGTTTGTCTATGTAATATTGATACATAGTTTGTGAGAAGATTTATAGCTCGGGTGCTCGTTGCTGTGGTTCTGTTCGCCGAGCTGGAAGTTTTTGTTGCAAACGTTTCGTCCCCTGTCTAGGTGACATCCTCAGTACTTAGGAGCCTCCTGTGAAGCGCTTCTGTGGTGTTTCCTCCGGCATTTATAGTGGCCTGTCCCTGCCGCTTCCGGTTGTCAGTTTCAGCTGTCCGCTGTAGTAGCTGGTATATTGGGTCCAGGTCAATGTGTTTGTTGATGGAGTTTGTGGATGAGTGCCATGCTTCTAGGAATTCCCTGGCTGTTCTTTGTTTCACTTGCCCTATAATGGTAGTGTTGTCCCAGTCAAATTCATGTTGCTTGTCGTCTGCGTGTGTGGCTACTAAGGATAGCTGGTCGTATCGTTTCGTGGTTAGTTGATGTTCGTGGATGCGGATCGTTAGCTGTCTTCCTGTTTGTCCTATATAGTGTTTTGTGCAGTCCTTGCATGGGATTTTGTACACGACATTAGTTTTGCTCATGCTGGGTATCGGGTCCTTTGTTCTGGTGAGTTGTTGTCTGAGAGTGGCTGTTGGTTTGTGTGCTGTTATAAGTCCTAGTGGTCGCAGTAGTCTGGCTGTCATTTCAGAGATGTTAGTGATGGATGGTAGTGTGGCTAGTCCTTTGGGTTGCAGCATGTCCTCGTTCTGTTGTCTTTCCCTTTGGCATCTGTTGATGAAATTGCGAGGATATCCGTTTTTGACGAATATCTTGTAAAGGTGTTCCTCTTCCTCTTTTTGCAGTTCTGATGTGCTGCAGTGTGTTGTGGCCCTTTTGAATAGTGTTTTGATGCAACTTCGTTTGTGTGTATTGGGGTGGTTGCTTTCATAGTTCAGGACTTGGTCTGTGTGTGTGGCTTTCCTGAGTACCTTAGTGGTGAACTCTCCGTTTGGTGTTCTCTGTACCCTCACGTCTAGGAATGGGAGTTGGTTGTCCTTTTCTTCCTCTCTCGTGAATCGGATTCCTGTGAGTGTGGAGTTGATGATCCGGTGTGTATTCTCTATTTCCGTGTTTTTAATGATTACAAAGGTGTCATCAACGTATCTGACCCAGAGTTTGGGTTGAATTTGTGGTAAGACTGTTTGTTCTAACCTTTGCATTACTGCTTCTGCTATGAGTCCCGAGATTGGTGAGCCCATGGGTGTTCCGTTGATTTGTTCGTATATCTGGTTGTTGAATGTGAAGTGTGTTGTGAGGCACAAGTCCAGTAGTTTGTTGATGGGTTCAACGTCCTGTTGTCTGTTATGTCTGTTCAGCAGGTTGGCTATTGTTTCTCTGACAATCCACAAGCCAGAGACACAGCCAGACAGAACGGACTCAGGATGATCCAGGTAATGATTACAGACGCTCACAACAGACTTCACAGATACAGACAAGAAATTGTGCGCCAGAAGTCGTTAATTTCAAAAACCACTAATCAGGAATGGACCCGGACCATAGAACAGGCTGTCACCATAGGACAGAACAGGACTACACACCGCAAAAAAACGGCACTAAAAGAAAAAATGGCCAAACTAACACACAACAAAGAGGACACCACAACACACACCTGGTTTAAAAACCTCTCCCACAGACAGCTCACAGACACGGAAAGAACAATACTGGCCAAGGGACTCAACTACAACCACAGGGACGCCAAGACAGCAGACTTCCTAGCAGCACTAGAATGCACACTCAGGAACAATGGACTGACAGAAGAGACACAACAAACAGTGAGACAAAGTATCGTACCCCTGATAACAAGGAAAAGAAAAACACATAACCGCAACACCAAGGAGAGGGAAGCACTAAAATCACTAAGAAACGATAAGAACATAATCATACTACCAGCAGACAAAGGCAGAATGATGGTCATCCTGGACAAAGCAGAGTACATCCAAAAAGCACAACAACTACTTGCAGATACCAACACCTACCAAAAGAGGGAGTCTGACCCCACCCCACAGCTCACCAATAGGATAAACAACACACTGAGGTACCTACAAAAAAACGGACAGATAACCAGGTCGGACCTACAAAGAATGAAACCTGAAAGCAACAACACCCCCAGATTCTATGGACTACATAAAGTGCACAAACCAGACATCCCACTCAGACCCATAGACCAGGGACACCATCACACAAACTGGCTAAAGAACTACAGCAGAAACTGAAACACCTGATCAACGGATCCAGACACTCTGTACAATCAACACAGGAATTCTTGGACATCATCAGAAATATACACATAGACAAGGAAGAAACCATGGTCTCATTCAACGTAACGGCACTGTTCACCTCTATTGACAAAGCCCTAGCCAGAGAAACAATAGCCAACCTGCTGAACAGACATAACAGACAACAGGACGTTGAACCCATCAACAAAGACGGCATACTTAAACTACTGGACTTGTGCCTCACAACACACTTCACATTTAACAACCAGATATACGAACAAATCAACGGGACACCCATGGGCTCACCGATCTCGGGACTCAACAACAGATGCCAAAGGGAAAGACAACAGAACGAGGACATGCCGCAACCCAAAGGCCGAGCCACACTACCATCCATCACTAACATCTCTGAAATGACAACCAGACTACTGCAACCACTAGGACTTATAACAGCACACAAACCAACAGCCTCTCTCAGACAACTCACCAGAACGAAGGACCCGATACGTAGCAGGAGCAAAACTAATGTAGTGTACAAAATCCCATGCAAGGACTGCACAAAACACTATATAGGACAAACAGGAAGACAGCTAACGATCCGCATCCACGAACATCAACTAGCCACGAAACGACATGACCAGCTATCCTTAGTAGCCACACACGCAGACGACAAGCAACATGAATTTGACTGGGACAACACTACCATTATAGGGCAAGCGAAACAAAGAACAGCCAGGGAATTCCTAGAAGCATGGCACTCATCCACAAACTCCATCAACAAACACATTGACCTGGACCCAATATACCGGCTACTACAGCGGACAGCTGAAACTGACAACCGGAAGCGTCAGGGACAGGCCATTATAAATGCCGGAGGAAACACCACAGAAGCGCTTCACAGGAGGCTCCCAAGCACTGAGGATGTCACCCTAGACAGGGGACGAAACGTTTGCAACAAAAACTTCCAGCTCGGCGAACAGAACCACAGCAATATTGATACATATATGATATATATAAATATACATCAGTAACACAATAGATTGATTAGTTTTAAGGACAAGACAATTTCACTTTTCAGCTGGGTTAGGTACTGTGTGTTCAAGACTCAATCCAGAGATTTGAGCACTAAATCTGAAGAGCAAGGGGTGGTTTGTGAATACTAAATTATCATGAAATTTAGGAATTTGTTACTGTCAATTTGGCTGCTTAATTTGCCACAATAAAACAGGGATACTTCAAAAATTAATTCAATAGATTTTCAAGTACTTTGGACCATTCTGATATTGTGCGGGATGCTACACAATTGTTATGTTCTTTTTTTCTTTGAACTTACTTTTGAAGCAGTACCATTTTCTGTTAAGCTCTTAATAACCACACCATCATGTGTACTCTCTTCACTAATTGCAATTCCAAGTCCACCTTGATCCTGTACAAATAAAACGTCAGAAATTCTGCTTAGCTTTCTAATAGATTAAGTTAAATATGGCACCAATAAGCCAATATGGCACAGCTTGAATTATTAAAAGAAGTGCGTTGCAAGGAGTGCAATATTTCAAACATTATTTCTTTATGAGTTTGGATTTTTCAATTTGAACTAGTGGCATGTGGGTTTTGTGTGTGTCTGAAAGTGCTTAATGATTAACTTGTTCGTATTTCTAGAACCATGATGATTTTTTAAACAACATCAGTGTGCGAGAAAGGCTTCCTGGACAGTAATAGGTTTGTGTTTACATTGGCAGAATTTTATAAGCGAACAAAGTAAACCATTGTGTATTAGGTGGCAGTTTAGAGGGTCAGGAATGTTTTTCTTTTGGGGTGAGGACGAATTCTGCCAATCAAATGAGTGTGTCATTGGAGAGAATTTTGTTGGGTAGGCAGGAGAAGAAGAAATGGAGGGCTTTTAGGCCTTCCTCATAGGGATACAGGTGTAGAGGGACTGGATGGCCATGGTGAAGATAAAGTGCTGGGGCCGGGGAATTGAAAGTCATGGAGGAAGTGGAGGGTGTAGGTGGTGTCTCAAATGTATCTGGGGGGTTCCTAGACCAAGGGGGCATGACAGAGTTAAGATAGGCAGAGATGGGTTCAATGGGGCAAGAGCAGATGGAGACAATTGGTTAATTTGTGGATTTTGGGTAATAGACAGAACTAGGCGGTCTGGGGTTTGGGGTTATGAGGTTGGAGGCTGTGGATGGGAGATCACCTAAGGTGATGAGGTTGTGAATGGTCTCAAAGACCATGGTTTGGTGATGAGAGGTGGAGTAGTGGTCGAGGAGGTGTCATTGATTTGGCTTCTGGCCTCACCGATGTAGAGATCAGTGCACCATATACCTCCGTGCCTCTCTTGTCAGAGGTTTGGTGATGTGGTTGGGGTTGGAGCGGATGTAATGGTGGGCTGCATGGTGCGAGGGTGGGAGGTTGGAGTGTGTGAGGGGGTGCAGAGATTGAGGCGGTTAATGTCACAACAGCAGTTGCAAATGAAGAGGTCGAGGGAGGATAAGAGGCGTGTCCAAGAAGATGGGAGTTTGTTGGAGGTGGGAGAAAGGGTATTAGGATGTGGGGGTGGTGGGAAGTTATGATCACAAAAGCAGGCATGGAGGTGTGGATGTCGGAAGAACAGTTCAACATTGCAGTGTGTACAGAATTCATTGACATGAGGGCAGAGTGGAATGAAAGCAGTCCTTTGCTGAGAACTGACCGTTCATTCTCAGTGAGGGGGAGGTCGGGCAAATACCCAGCAGGGTTTGGAGTTGGAGCTGTGTGTTGAGTTGGAGTTGGAGTTGGGAGTGGGGATAGAGACTATCCCTGGAGTGGGAGTGTGCATGGGAGCGGTCATGTGATTGGTGGTGATGTCAGTCGCCATGCAACTGGCGGCATTCTGTGCAGGCAGCGTGGTTGACAGCAGTTGTGGAGGAGGCAGCCATGGGAGTGGCATGATTGGTGGCAGCTGCGGCATGTTGTGTTCTGCAGCTGCTGTGGAAGCAGCATAATTGGCGGCTTCCACGGACATTATGTCATCTTCTGTGGCAGTGGAGGTGGCTGGAGCAGCCACATGGTTAATGGCATCCAAAGGATTCCATAGGAGGCAGGGGTGGGGTCTGGTGTGGTTTCAGAGGCCTGGATTTGGAGGTAAGTGCGAGAGAGTTTGGTGTACTTTTGCTTCTGGACATCTGATAAGCTGGCGAAAAAGTGGTGGTTGAGGGCATGGATCCTTCAGAGGATGAAGAACAACAGAGGTGCTTTGCAGATCTGGGAGAGTGAGGCCCTGAGCTGGGGCAGGGCTGACTGTAGGGAGAGTAAGTGTCCGTGCATGGCTGAGGATCCGTATGGGAGAACCATTTCTGGAGACTTTGGAGGTGCTGTCGGGAGCCGTTTCCCAGCTTGGTCCAACTTGAGACGGCCTGAATGTTGGCTGGAGCCCATGGGGGATAGATTGGTTTCGTAGGCAGGTGCTAAGGAAGGAAATGGGGCTGTAGTAACAGAATTGTTTCAGGATGTGATTGAAGAGCTTCAGGGTGGCGATGATGACCGGGGGTTGCAGTTGGAGAGAAACTCACTGAGACTTTTGAAGAGGGAGGAGGAAAACGTCTTCAAGTTGGATATCCTTGGAAGAGGTTTTGCAGCAACTAGGAGATACTGAGGACTGCAGATGCTGGAGAAGTCAGAGTCTATAAAGTGTGGCACTGGAAAAAGCACAGAAGGCCAGGCAACATCTGAGGAGCAGGAGAGTACTTATTTTGGGCATGACCCTTCAGGGACTGGAAGGGGGGGTTGGGGCTGAGAAATAGAGGGGGATGGTGCTGGGGGAAAAGCAGGTGGGATAGTAATAAGTGGATACAGATAAAAGGTGATTGTGATTGGTCAGTGGGAAGTGTGGAGTGGATAGGTTGGCAATAAGATTGACAGGTAGGTCAGATCAAGAGGGCAATGCCAAGTCAAAGGGTTATATCTGGGATGGGGTTACAGAGGGATTTGATAGAAAGATTCTGGTAGTCAGACAGTTTTCTTGTTGAAATAATTAGTTTACTGTGCGCCAGATTCAAATGTCATCAGAGGAATTTATCATATCTTGAGATCATTTCAGTTTACACTGTTAAACATTGGAACAGAATTAGCTCCTCTGACCCAGCAAATCTTCTCCAACACTCTATCGTAGCTGATATGATTTTCAATCACATTCTTCTGCCTTCTCTCCCGAAGTCTTTATCCCTTATCAATCAATAACCTGTCAATCTCGGACTTAAATTCACTCATGACCTAGTGTCCACAGCCCTCTGTGGCAATGAGATCAATAAATTCACCACCCTCTGGCTGAAGAAATTCCAACTTATCTCAGTTCTAAAGGATTGTCACATTCTGAGGCTGTGTCCTTGGTCATAGTCTACAGTCAGTGGAAACATCTTCACCACATCCACTCTATTCAGGCCCCTCAGTATTCTGTAAATTTCAATCAGATTCTCCCACATCTTTCTAAACACCACTGAGTACAGACCCAGAGTCCTAAACTACTCCTTGTATGTCAAGTCCTTCAACCCTGGGATTATTCTTGTAAACCTCCTCCAAAGCCCCTCCAATTATCAAGCTGGCACATCCCTCCCGAACTAAGGGGCTCAAAATTGCTCACAAAATTCCAACTATGATCTGGCTAGAGCCTTATACAGCTTCAGCTGTACATTGCTTCTCTTGTATTCTAGCCATCTCAAAGTGAATGCTAACATTGCATTTGTCTTTCCAATTGCCAAATTAGACTGCATGTTAATCTTAAGAAAATATTGAACTGGACTTCCAAGTCCCTTTGTACTTCAGATTTTAAAATTATTTCCCCTTTTAGTTATGTCTGTGCCTTTATTCGTCTGACCAAAGTGTATAACCTCACATTTTCCCACACTGTATTCCAGTTGCCCACTTTCCTAGCCTGTCCAATTTCTTTTGCTACCTCCCTGCTTTCTCAACACTACCTGGTCCTTGTGTCATGTGCAAACTTAGTAACAATGCCCTTAGTTCCTTCATCTGGATTGTCGACATATGACGTGAATTGTTGTGGTCTCAATTTGGACTCCTGCAGTACTCCATTAATCACCAATTACGGTCTTGAAAAAGACCTCATTATCCATACTCTCTGCCTTTTGCCAATTAGCTAATGCTCTATCTATGTTAGTATTATGCTCCAATATCATGAACTCATCTTATTTAACATTATCCTCAGTGGTATTTTGTCAAAGGCCTTCTAGAAATCCAAAACCAAATGTCCATTGGCTCTCCTTTGATTAACTTGCTTGTTACATCCTCAAAGAGTTTTAACAGATTTGTCAGACATGATCTCCCCTTGACAAAGTTGTACTGACTCAGCCCTATTTTAGAATGCACATCTAAGTACTCCAATCAATAATAGACTCTAAAATCTTACCATCTGGCCTATGTCTGCTTCCTTCTCTTTATAAATAGGGATGTTATGTTAGCCTTTTTCTAGGACTCTTCTCACTCCAGTGATTCTCGAAAGATCACCACCAACTCCTCTACAATCTCTTCAGCTACGTCCTTCAGAAACATGGTGTAGTCATCTGGTCCGGGTAATTTATCCACCTTCAGATCTTTCAGCTTCCCTAGCACCTTCTATTATGCTCACCTATGCCCCTGATTTAGTTGAAGTTCTGGTGTCCTGCTGTTGTCTTCAACTGTGAAAACTAATGCAAAATATGTTTTCAGTTCCTCTGCTATTTCTTTGTTCCCCAATACTACTTCTCAAGCCTCATTTCTACTCTTATCTCTCTTGCAACTTTTATATTAAAAAAAACTCTCAAATCTTCTTTTATATTACTAGCTAGATTGTTTTCACAAGAGCTAAGACATTTCCAAGGTCAGTGTTGTTACAAAAAGGAGTCACTACAAAAAGGTAGGTTGGATTGGAGTGTCATAACAACTCAAACGGATCCTTAGTTTTCTCTAAGGCATGTAAGTAACCAATCCACTCCTTGGATGTGGATAGGACACTATAATATTAAAAGAAGGATGTGTGCTGTACTTAACTGTCTATCAGGTTTAACTCTGGAGAAGCACATTTCCCATTCTTAAAAGCAACCCAGTAGTAAAAACAGGAGTATACAAAGTGCCTTTCCAACACTGCTGGTTGGCTAGGAGCAGTAGTGCTTTCTCCTAAGTCACTGATCTCTGTTGCTTACGATTTGGCCCTTTCGACCAACACTGGAATCAGGCAGATCCACAAGATCCAAATCCACCCAAATATGCTAATACTAACTGAGGTACTGGATTACCATTTGGTCCTGGCATGAAGCTTGCAAAGTGCTTTTTACTTGGTCAAGAGCCAAAACTATCAACAGGCTGACTCCAGAATGAGGTGCAGGTTTGAAATAAGAGATGCATAGACACATACGAGATACACATTTGGGTATCTATAAGAGGCATGGATATTTGTGGAAGACAATGTTGAAATTGTAGTATCACTGGACTAATGCAGGAAAGATTCAGACGAATGCCCTGGGGGCACAAGTTCAAATTCCAACACAGAAGAATTTCAAAATAAAATTTCAAAACTCAATTCATAAATCTGGAATCCAAAGTTAATCTTTGTGATAGTGACAACAAAGCTATTGGTTTTTTTGATGTGTAAAAATGTATCTGGTTTCCTAATATCCTTTATTCTGGGAATAGTGTTCTTGCAGATGCCATAAAGCAGTCTGGCAGTCTGCTTGTTGAAACAAACAGTGACATCACAGGAAAACTGAGTGGTCTCACCATACTGCGGGAGTAGAGAATCTAAGGGAGAGAGCTGATCAATAAATAGTAGGTTAGGTCAGGTTAATATTTACAACTGTTGTTGCTTGTACCTTTTAAAGTCTTTTTGTGGTTCATTGTTTCTAAGTGCTGCATTCCGTAGTAAAATGGAACATGGCAGATTGGTCGCAGAGAAATTGATATTATTTGATATTATGTAAATTCCAAAAGGTTTAAATTAAAAGGGTAGGTCATGGCAGGAGAGTTCAAAGCCACAGTTTGCTCCTACTGTTCTGTAGGAAGCCAGGAAAACTTCCAGTGCTCAGCTCCAGCATGCGTGCAGGAAGTGTCTCCAGCTGCAACTCCTGGAAGCACAGGATCTGAAGCTGGAATGGTGGCTGGGGAAAATTTGGAGCATCCACAAAACTGACAGAATCGTTCATAGTACATATAAAGAGGTAGTCACACTGTATGCTAAGACTCCATATGCAGGAAGGGAATGGTGACCATCAGGAAGCGTAAGAGGACTAAGGAGGCAGTGCAGTGTCCTGTGGTAATTCACCTGAAAACATATATACCACGTTGGATACTGTTGAGGTGAAATTACCTCTCAGGGGAAAGGAACAACAGCTAAATTCAGGGCATCATGTTGGCTCTGCTGCACAAAGTGTGCAAAAGTGTGGTGAAATGTGTGGAAATGCAAGTCATAGGGGCTTCAATTGTAAGAGAAATAGATAGGCAATTCTGTGGCTGGAACAAACTTGATTGGCTGAATGGCCAAAGTCTGCTCGTATGGTCTATCGTATGGCCATAAACAATACTCCAGAATGGTATTTTGCCTCTCTGGTGCGAGAGTCAAAAGTGTCTCAGAACGGCTACAGGACATTCTGGAGGGGTGAGGATGAACTGGCAATGGTCATGGTACACATTGGTACTAATGACATAGTTAAAATAATGAGGTCCTAAAATAAGAATAGACAGATTCAAAAAATCAAGCTTAAAAAAAAAAAGAGGTCAAACATAGCGACCTCAGGATGATTGCTCATCCTGTCAGTGCGAAAAAAGAGAGAATTTATCAGATTTCTTTGGGCATTGAGTCCAGTTCTGGGTAGGTGGGATCAGTGCAAACTGGATGGGTTAGACCTGGGCAGGTCTCAGACTGAAGCAGTAAGGGGAGCATTTGCTAGGGTGATTGGGGAAGCTTTAAAGTAAATTGACAGAGGAAGGGGAACCCATGCAACAAGTCAGAGAAAGAAAAATCAAGGACAAGAACAAAAGACAAACTCGAATAACAGAAGTGATGGGCAGTGGAATCAAAGGCCCTTTTGTACAGGTAAACCTGCCCCAGAATAGGTTCCGACGATCCAAGAACCGGAAACACTGCCCTTTGCACTAGCTCCTTAGCCAAGCATTCACTTGTACTATCTTTCTAATCTTTGTCTCAGTCGCATGTGGTATCGGTAGCAACCCAGAGCTCCCTTATCAACCTTGAGCTCCTACTCTTTAGCCTCTTTCCTAACTCCTTGTACTCACTCAACGGGAATATCCTCCCTCAGTACAGCTGTAATACCAATGTTGTTAGTACTAACATGCACAACGACCTCTTGCTACTCACTGTCCCCCTTTAAGAATTTTGTACAACCGCTCAGAGACTTCATTGACCCTGGCACCAAGGAGGGAACACACCATCCTGGAATCTCGAATGCAGCCACAGAACCGCCTGTCTGTGCCCCTAACTCGTGTAGTCTCCTACCACTATCACTCTTTTGGATCTTGCTCAACACAGCACTTTTAAAAGGGAGAGGAACAGACAAAGGCAGCACATATACTAGGTCAGTGCAGGAGATTGAGAGAGAAAGAAACCCACAATGCTAACTGACACAACAGTGAACCTGCACAGTCACTGCCTTTGTTGTTGAATTCATGTATCACTGGTCTTCGGAGTGCATCTGGGAAAATTAACAAACAGTGAAATTCACAACTGATCTTGGAGGAACCTGTTTGGGAGACGTCACAGCACAAAACTATTTACTTATCTGTTCTAAGTGTGACCTTGGGACCTTGTTGTAAGTCTGCAGTAGTGAATAGAGTGGGTTCTTTCTTGAAAATACATTTAAATGAGACATGTCTCTTGACTAAACTCGAAAATATAAGCCATATGCATTAAGTTAGCCTGGAGCAGTGTTTTGTAGAGAAAAATCACGGTGCTATTGTCTGGTTTGGCAGATTGGAAGAAGCAAAAATGGCTCTTAGTAGAATGATATGCTCTTCTTGTTGCATGTGGGAGTTTAGGAAGAGTTTACGTGTTATTGAGGATTATATCTGCAATAAATGCAGTTGGTTATGAATCATATCAGATCAAATGGAATGGTTGGAGCGACAGTTAGAGGCAATGAGGAATTTACAAGAGCTAGGAAGTGTGATGGATGGTAGTTATAGGAAGGGCGAAAAGTCACATAGGTGGATTAACTCCAGAAAAGGTAAAAGAGGTAGGCAGATAGTGCAGGAGTCTTCTGCAGCTATCCCCATTTCAAACAAGTATGATGTTTTGGAAAACGTAGGGAGTGATGGATTCTCAGGGGAATGTAGCACGAACAGCCAAGTGTCTGGTATTGAGACTGGCTCTAATGCACTGAGGGATACGTCGGGTTCCAAGAGATCGATTGTGTTGGGGACTCTCTCATCCGAGGCACAGACAGATGTTTCTCTGGATAGCAGCGAAAAATCAAAATGGTTTGTTGCCTCCCTGGATCAAGTGTATCTCAGAGAGGGCATAGAATGTTCTCAAGGGGGAGAGAGACCACCAGGAGGGCACTGTATACATTGGAACCAATGACATGGGAAGGGAAAAGGTTGAGATTCCTAAGGAAAAATACAGAGAGTTAGGCAGGGATTTAAAATGGAGGTCCTCAAGAGTAGTAATATCTGTGTGACTCCCGGTGCTGCAAGCTAGTAAGGGTAGGAATAGGAGGAAAGAGCAGATGAATGCTTGGCTGAGGAGCTAGTGAATGGGAAAACGATTCATATTTTTAGATCATCGGAACATCTTTTAGGGTAGAATTGACCTGTACAAGAAGGATGCACCTAAATTGGAAGGGGACTAACATACTGGCAGGGAGATTTGCACCTAAATTGGAAGGGGACTAACATACTGGCAGGGAGATTTGCACCTAAATTGGAAGGGGACTAACATACTGGCAGGGAGATTTGCACCTAAATTGGAAGGGGACTAAAATACTGGCAGGGAGATTTGCTAGAGTTGCTCGGGAGAATTTAAACTATTAAGTTGGCGGGTTGGGACACAGGGAGATAACGAGGAAAGAGATCAATCTGAGACGGGTACAGTTGAGAAAAGAAGCAAATCAGTCAGGGCAGGCAGGGACAACGCGGAGAACAAGGTAGGACTAATGAATTAAACTGCATTTATTTCAATGCAAGGGGCCTAACAGGGAAGGCAGATTACCTCAGGGCATTGTTCGGAACATGGGACTGGGATATCATAGCAATTACAGAAACATGGCTCAGGGATGGACAGGACTGGCCGCGTAATGCTCCAGAATACAAATGCTACAGGAAGGACAGAAAGGAGACAAGAGGGGAGGGGGAGTGGCATTTTTGATAAGGGTTAGCATTACAGCTGTACTGAGGGAGGATATTCCTGGAAATATATCCGGGGAAGTTACTTGGGTGGAACTGAGAAATAAGAGAGGGATGATCACATTATTGGAATTGTATAATGGACCCCTAACAGTCAGAGTGAAATTGAGAAACAAATTTGTAAGGAGATCTCACTTATCTGTAAGAATAGTAGGGTGGTTATGGTAGGGGATTTTAACTTTCCAAACATAGACTAGGGCTACCATAGTGTTAAGAGTTTAGATGGAGAGGAATTTGTTAAGCAAGTACAAGAAAGTTTTCTAATTCAGTATGTGGATGTACCTAGTAGAGAAGGTGCAAAACTTGACCTACTCTTGGGAAATAAGGCAAGGCAGGTGACTGACGGGTCAGTGGGGGAGCACTTTGGGGCTCAGTGACCATAATTCTATAAGTGGTGGAAAACGACAGACCAGATCTAAAAGTTGAAAAATTGGAGGAAGGCCAATTTTGATAGTATTATGCAAGAACTTTCAAAAGCTGATTGGGGGGCAGATGTTTGCAGGTAAAGGGATGGCTAGAAAATGGGAAGCCTTCAGAAATTAGATAACGAGAATCCAGGGACAGTATATTCCTATTCGGGTGAAAGGAAAGGCTGGTAGGTCATAGGCTGCGAGGTCATGTTGCGGCTGAACAGGACATTGGCTCAGCCACTTTTGGAATACTGCATGTAATTCTGGTCTCCTTCCTGTCAGGAGGATGTTGTGAGACTTAGGATGTTGTTAGGATTGAAAGATTTGAGCTATAGGGAGAGGCTGAATAAGCTGGGGTTGTTTTGCCTGGAGCATCGGAAGCTGAGGGGTGACCTTATAGATGTTCATAAAATCTCGAGAGGCATGGATAGGATAAACAGAAAAGTATTTTCCCTGGGCTGAGAGAGTCCAGAACTCGAGGGCATAAGTTTAGGATGAGGGGGAAGGATATAAAAGAGACGTAAGGGGCAACTTTTTCATGCAGATGGTACTGCATGTGTGGAATGGGCTGCCAGAGGAAGTGGTGGAGGCTAGTACAATTGCAACATTTAAGAGGCATCTGGATGGGTATATGAATAGGAAGTGTTTTGAAGGATATGGGCCGGGTGCTGACTGGTGGGACTAGATTGGGTTGGGATATCTGGTCGGCATGGGCGAGTTGGACCGAAAGGTCTGTTTCCATGCTATACATCTCTGTGACTCTATGACTGCTCTACAGCAGAGCCAGTTGTGGTACCATAGGCCTAGCTGCTATTGTTATACTCCCCGAAAGGCCATCCTCCACAACAGTATCCAAAATGTTAGAGAGGGAAATAGCCAAAGGATAATCCTGCACTACCTGCCTGCCTCTCCTGGCGGGTCCTGAACTGAACCTGTGGTGTGACCAGCTCCCTCTAACTAATGTCTATATCACACTCTCTGCCCCCTGTCTGCTCCTCAGTGCGTCCACCTTCATGAGCAACCATAATATGATCAGCTTTTCCACTGAGATGGAGAGTGAGGTAACTGATTCTGAGACCAGCGTCCTGAATCTTAATAAGGGAAACTATGATGTATGAGGCGTAAGTTGACTATGATGGATTGAGAAATGTTAATGAAAGGAATGGCAGTGGATAAGCAATTGCAAAGTCAAAGAGGGGATGGATGCCCTACAAAAAAAATCTTTATTCCTGTCTGGTGCAAGAGTGAAAACACAGTGGTGGCCAAACCAAGTCTTATGAGGGATAGGATTTGGCAAGAAAAAACAGTAGATCTGACGATTGGGAACAAACTAGAAGTCAGCAAAAGAAGATCAAATGTATTGATTAAAATGGGGAAAATGGAGTGCGAGAGTAAGCTTGCAGAAAAAGAACTGACTGTAAAAGTTTCCATTGAGGGAAAAGGATTGGTGAAAACTAATGTAGCTCTCACAGTCAGAAAGGGGAGAATTTACAATGGGGAACAAATAAATGACTGACAAACTAAATTCATAATTTGCTTCTGTATACACAAAGGAGGACACAAAAACGTACCAGAAATGATGGGGAACACTGGGTTTAGCAAGAGGAAGGAATGAGATTGAATGCTGATAAAATCCGAAGTAGATAATCAACATCCTAGAGTACCTAAACAAGTGAGCTAAGAAATAGTGGTCGCATTGGTAGTCATCTTCCAAGATTGTTTAAACTCTGGAATAGTTCAGATTAGCCACTTTCCAATGTAATCCAATTATTTAAAATTATAGATTGATGAGTCTTATGTACGCTGACGGGAAAATGCTAGAATTCATTATCAAGGATTTTACAGCAGAGCATTTAGAAAACAGTTGGAGAATCAGACACAGGCAGCATGGATTTACGAAAGGAAAATTGTACTTGGCAAATCTACTGAGGATGTAACCAGTAGAATTGGTCAGGGGGAATCAGTGGATGTGGTTCATTTGGACTTTCAGAAAGCTTTTGAGAAGGTTACATATAACAAATTAAAATACAAAATTAAAGCATAATGGATTGAGAGCAGTGTATTGAGAAGCATAAAAAATGACTAGCGTACAGAGAACAGAGAGTAGGAATAAATGGGTCTTGTCCCGAATGGCAGGCAGTAATGAGAGGAGTACTGCAGCTATTCACAATATGTGTAAATTATTTAGATGAGGGAACTAAATATATTCTCTTAAGATTTGCACATGAAAAAGGAAGAAGAGAGACGATGACACAGATCACATGGTCAGACAAAGAAATTTACTTGGCTGTCTGACATAGCAATGAATCTCCATAGCCACTGCCTTAGCAGTGTCTCTGGACAGTGGAGTGCATCTAAGAAAAATTAACAAACAGTGAAATTCACAGCTGACCTTGGAGAAATCTGTTTGAAAGAGCTCATAGCACGGGAGAAGCAAAGTGCACAATTTTTAAGTGCAACCTTGCTGTAAATCTACAATAGTGAGTAGAGTGTCTCACAAACTTGATTGAGTTTTTTGAAGCAGTAACAAAGAAGATTGATGAGGGCAGAGCTGTAGATATGATCTATATGGACTTCAGTAAGGCGTTCGACAAGGTTCCCCATGGGAGTCTGATTAGCAAGCTTAGATCTCATGGAATACTAGCCATTTGGATACAGAACTGGCTCAAAGGTAGAAGACAGAGGGTGGTGGTGGAGGGTTGTTTTTCAGACTGGAGGCCTGTGACCTGTGGAGTGACACAAGGATTGGTGCTGGGTCCTCTACTTTTTGTCATTTACATAAATGATTTGGATTCGAGCATAAGAGGTACAGTTAGTAAGTTTGCAGATGACACCAAAATTGGAGGTGTAGTGGACAGCAAAGTGGGTTACCTCAGATTACAACAGGATCTGGACCAGATGGGCCAATGGGCTGAGAGGTGGCAGATGGAGTTTAATTCAGATAAATGCGAGATGCTGCATTTGGGAAAGCAAATCTTAGCAGGACTTATATACTTAATGGTAAGGTCCTAGGGAGTGTTGCTGAACAAAGAGACCTTGGAGTGCAGGTGCATAGCTCCTTGAAAGTGGAGTTGCAGGTAGATAGGATAGTGAAGAAGGCATTTGATATGCTTTCCTTTATTGGTCAGAGTACTGAGTCCAGGAGTTGGGAGGTCATGTTGCGGCTGTACAGGACATTGGTTAGGCCACTGTTGGAATACTGCGTGCAATTCTGGTCTCCTTCCTATCGGAAAGATGTTGTGAAACTTGAAAGGGTTCAGAAAAGATTTACAAGGATGTTGCCAGGGTTGCAGGATTTGAGCTACAGGGAGAGGCTGAACAGGCTGGGGCTGTTTGGTCTGGAGTGTCGGAGGCTGAGGGGTGACCTTATAGAGGTTTACAAAATTATGAGGGGCATGGATAGGATAAATAGACAAAGTCTTTTCCCTGGGGTCGGGGAATAGGTTTAGGGTGAGAGGGGAAAGGTTTAGGGTGAGAGGGGAAAGATATAAAAGAGACCTAAGGGGCAATTGTTTTACCCAGAGGGTGGTATGTGTATGGAATGAGCTGCCAGAGGATGTGGTGGAGGCTGGTACAATTGCAACATTTAAGAGGCATTTGGATGGGTATATGAATAGGAAGGGTTTGGAGGGATATGGGCCGGGTGCTGGCAGGTGGAGCTAGATTGGGTTGGGATATCTGGTCGGCATGGACAGGTTAGACCGAAAGGTCTGTTTCCATACTGTACAACTCTATAAGTGTGTTCGTTTTTATTCTATGTTTTATTGAGATTTGTTGCTCGATTAAAATTTTAAAAATATAAAACAAAGGTACTAAGTTTGTTTCGAACAGTGTTTTTTAGTGCAGTAAGATGGTGCTACTTTCTGGGTCTTTAGATCGTTAAGGAGCAGACAGTGAGAAATCAGAATGGTGTGTTGCCTCTCATGCACTAATTACTGAAAGTAAGCATGCAGGTGCAGCAGGCAGTAAAAAAGGCAAACTTTATGTTAGCTTTCATAGCAAAAGGATTTGAGTACAGGATAAGGATGACTTGCTGCAATTGTACAGGACATTAATGTGGCCACACTTGAAAAACTGTATGCAGTTTTGAAGTATAGAATCCCTACAGTGTGGACGCAGGCCATTTGCATCAAGGCCATGCCAATCCTTCGAAGGACATCCACCAAGACCCACCCAATTCCTGCAACCTAGTATTTCCCATGGCTAACACACCTAACATTATCGAGCAACTTAGCATGGCCATTCCACCTAACCTGCACCTCTTTGTACTGTGGGAGGAAACCAGAACACTCAGAAGAAACCCACTCAGATATGGAGAGAATGTTCAAACTCCAAACAGTCGCCTAAGAGAATTTGAACCCAGTTCTCTGGTGCTGTGAGGCAGCAGTGCTGACCACTGAGCCACTGTGCTGCCCAACATTGGTCTCATTGTCTGAGGAAGACATTCTTGCTGTAGAAACAATGCAGTGAAGGTTTAGCAAATTGATTCCTAAACAGCAAGACTGTATAAAGAGAGATAGTGTCGGTTAGATTTCTATTGACTGGATGTTTGAGTAGTGAGAAAAGATATTATAGAAACCTATAAAATTCTAACAGAATTCAACAGATTAGATCGAGGAAGGATGTTCCCAATGGTGGGGGAGTATAGAAGCACAGATTATAGTTTAAAGATAAGAGATAAATCTTTTAGGACTGAGATGAGGAAATATTTCTTCACTTAGAGAGTAGTGGACCTGTGGAATTCACTACTGTAGGAAATGGTTGAGGCCAAAGGAAGTTTCAAGGAAGTAGATATAGCCCTTGTGATTAAAGAGATCAAGTGATCGGGGGGAGGTTGGGAGTAGAGTATTGAGCTCAACAATCAGTCATGATCATATTGAATGGCAGAGCAGGTTTGAGGAGTCGAATGGCTACTTTTACTCCTATAATCTATTTTTATTCAGCAAAGAAAATCTACTTCTGTTGTCTGGTTTCCATGTGATCCTACACCCACAGTAATGTGGCTAACTCCTAATTCTCTCAAACGAACGAACAAAACAATCAGTTTAAGGGCAATTAGAGATGGACAACTAATGCCTGCCTCTGCAGCAATGTCCACATCCCATGAAAGAAGAATAAAGACAGACAAAAGTGCTCTCGTGTCTAAAATCAACACTCTCCCAATCTGTTAGGTTTCTTGAACAAACTGCACATTCCTACTCACAAAGTTAACCCAGCCAGGAGAGGTTAAATAATTGTAGTCTTCAAAGAAGTACTTTATGTCACCATCTGAATTGTATTGATAGCTAATATCTCAAGACCTTCAGCAAAGGACTGCTGAGCAGCAGTTTCAGTTGTCTGATGGAATAGAAAGAAATTTGTAAAGAAGTTCAAGTTATCCTATTCACAAAATATGGTTTGATTAAACATACCTGTGTCTTTTACATACATCTAATGACATAATGTCTACATTCGTTATTTTCTACAGTTCTAAAGATATAATTAATACTTTTTCAATAAATTTACCTTAGCAAGTAGAATATGTTGAGCATTTTTAAACAAAGTCAGATCCTTTTCAGTTTGGGATAATGATGTACTTGGCTCTTTCTTGAAAATAAAGCCAGAAAATATAATTTCATCCAGTAGTACTTGCCATTAAAAATAGTAATAGAGTTTGTAGTTATTGCAACATCGTGACTTTAAACATTAGAGTCATACAGATGTATGATATATCTAAGATATCTTTTAATCTTAGAATCATAGAGAACTTGCTTTGTTTGTCTTAACAGCCAATATAAAATTACACAACAATCCAATCCTTCCCCTTCTAGTTTGTTCCTGCCAGCTAACTACAGTAAAATATGCAGCAAACTTGTTTTTCAGGCACGTGTACTACGGGGAAGTTTAACAGGAGGAATAATGAAAATATATTTATAAATAAGACATAACTGTTTAAAGTACAAAGATTTATGATAGAAAATATATATTTTTAGTTTGAATCATCATAGTATTAGGAAAGGTAATCAAATTTCATTAATGGAGAAAAGATTTTTTGTCAGGTTCAATTTTAAAGAGTTGATTGAACAATGTTTACATACAGGTGAATGAGAATTGTGCTTAGTCAGTTCTCTTCTGTTAGTATCCAACATAAAGTCAAGTCTTTCCCATTCATGTTTTTAAGCCATAAAATATCTACATAGTAAGCTTTAATTGCCTACATACTATGGATTTACATTATCTTCAAAGATCAGCATCAGAGAAATGAATTGCATACTTTTCATTGGTAAAACTGCATATCTCTTCATAGAATGGAAATCGTTAAGTGTTTACCAGAGGACAAAGCGAGATTACTATAATGATACTCAATCATATACCTCATGGTGGGCTCCTGAAGTAGCTGTGATTATATCAGCTAATTTTGCAGGGCTGACTGCCATTTGATTGATTGCATCTGTGCTTCTGCAAAAGAAATACAAACATTGGCAATGAAAAGGAGAAATTAAATTTAGTTTGCTCTAAACACTAACATGATTCCAAATGCCTTAACAAATGATGTATTGCCCAAGCTTTTCCAATCAGATTTGCTGTGTGTGAAATTTTAGAACAATAGATACAAAATGCATTCAGGGAAAAGATTTGTTGAATGAAAATTGGATAACAATTTTACTGTGCTTGTGAGAGGGAGAGATGATGAAAAAGAAAGAAGGAACCAATACATACTGTGTATATGTATTATAAAAATGTTACACCATACTAATACAAGAGCCGCAGAAAATGAAAGAGACAGTGGCGTTCAAGGATCAAAGGAAACACCGCAGGCTATTGTTGTGGCATGCACATATTTCCAAAAGCTCTGTCGGCAGTTACGTACTTTGTGATTTTTTTGTTTACTCATTAGGTCATGAAAAAGGCAGAAATCTTTCAGTAAGTTCAGATAAAGTATAAAATTGCACTTCTAATTTCATAGACAGAAATTAGATCAAGTGAGGACATAAATGATCTACACAATATACCATCTTTGGGATCTGAAGTAGACCAAATAATGCACTATATGATAAATTATATCTCATTTGGGTCAGGAGACATTTGATAATCCTAGAAACAGGTGCAGAGATCACAATGTAATCTGTTTGTGCACATTGATGAAAGGCGTTTTGTCTTTGAGCTGCTGGTCAACAGCACGATTGCTGCATGAAGCCCGTGTTAACTTTTCTGTTTACTGGTTGCATGCATCATCAGCAAGCCCAAAATTGTAACTACCTAGCATTGGCTTCTGTTGTTTAAAGATAAGGTACTTTATGACTACAGCAGGAACTATCACCTTCAAAGTGAGTGTGAACTCAGAAGCATGACATGCAGGGAGTCAGGATGACTCTCTATCAAACTCTCAAGAAGGGATGGATAGCAGAAAACTATGCAAGGAGACCAGCTCTGAGGACATGGATGCCACAATAAATTAAATGACTTTAAACATATGATTAAGGTCAATAAATACAACTTTAAATGGACTGATAACTGCACCATCAGCCTCATATATTGCACTATTCAGCAAAACCCTATATGCAAGTAAAATCAACCTCTGTAGATTAAGTCCCTTACCTACCAGTCATGCACTTGACTTCAGCCTTATAATTTTAGAACGGTCACAAACTTTAAAGCAACATCTCACAGCATGTATAGACTACTAACTTTTCAACTATAACAGTGATAACACTTACTTACAAACTCATCTCTCTCCAGCAGCACAACTCCACTTTCCTGCGTGCTCCCCATAGCTCGTTAAACCATTAAAATTTTTTCTTCCTTAAATTAGTTCACTGCCCCGGTGTCCACAGATTCATGACCCTCTGACAAAAATAATTCTTCATCTTGTTCTTGATTGCTCCACAAAAATAAACATCTGCTCTGTGTCTATTTTGTCAATTCCCTTTACCTTATACGCCTCAATTAAATTTCCTCTCATCCTTCTAAATACTAGCAAGTAGAGACCTAAACTGTGCTCAATCGCTCCTCGTAAAACAAGTCTTTCATCTCATAAATTTGTGGGCGGCACAGTGGCACAGTGGTTAGCACTGCTGCCTCACAGCGCCAGAGACCTGGGTTCAATTCCCGCCTCAGGCGACTGACTGTGTGGAGTTTGCACATTCTCCCCGTGTCTGCGTGGGTTTCCTCCGGGTGCTCCGGTTTCCTCCCACAGTCCAAAGATGTGCCGGTCAGGTGAATTGACCATGCTAAATTGTCCGTAGCGTTCGGTAAGGGGTAAATGTAGGGGTATGGGTGGTTTGCGGGTCGGTGTGGATTTGTTGGGCCGAAGGGCCTGTTTCCACACTGTAAAGTAATCTAATCTAATCTAAACAGGTAATCTAAATCTAATCTAAATTGATCTAGTGCACCTTCGCTGAATTGCCTTCAAAGCAATTATATCCTTCCTCAAGGAAAGGGACTAAAACTGTACTCTGTAATCGAGATTCAGTCTCACCACTGCCATGTGCAATTGCAACAACACTTCCCTACGTTTATACTCTGTTCCTTTAGCAATAAATGTGAAAGTTCCATTTGTTGTCCTCAAGATCCGCTACAAATGCAAGTCATCCATGAAAACACCAAGTTCCTCTCTATTTAGATAATAAGTTGTCTTTTTATTCTTCTGACCAAAATGTATAACCTCACACCATGTTAAACTTCATCTGCCAAATTTCAGCTCATTGACCCAATTTCTCCATATTCACCTTTACATTGCTTATTTCTTCATTGCAACTTGTTTTCCCACTAAAGTAGAGGACCAAACTTCCTTTCCTGGTTCAAATGAAAATTGACATTGTGAGCTGTTCTCTCTACTCATAGAATATTCAACAGTACAGCATAGGACAAACCCTTTTGCTTACCATGGCTCCATCAATCAAAATACCATTCTAAACTCATCTCATCGCCTGCACATGGTCTGTGTCCCTCAATTCCTTGTTTGTCCATGAGTCTGTCTAAATGCCTTTTAAACATTGCTATCATGTGGCTTGACCACTTACCCTAGCAGTACCTTCCAGGTGTGTAAAAGAAACTTTCCTCGCACATTGTGGAAAGTTAGGGGAGAAATTGCATGGTTCATTGCAAAAATACTTATTTCATCTATAATCATTGATGAGGTGCCAGGGGACTGGGGAGTGGCTAATGTGTCTTTATTTAAGAAAGGCTACAAGGAGAAGCTTGAAAACTATACACCTGTGAGCCTGACATCAGTGGTGGGTATGTTGTTGAAGGAGTTTCTGGAAGATAGGTTTATTTGCATTTGGAAAGGCAAGGACTGATTAGGGATAGTCATCATGGTTTTGTGCGAGGCAAGTTGTGTCAACTAACTTGAGTGAGTTTTTTGATGAAGTGACCAAAAGAGCATAGACATTGTTTATATGAATTTTACTAAAGTCTCTGACAAGGCTCTGCCTAGTAGACTAATGAGTAAAGTTAGATCACATGGGATTCAGGGTGAGCTTACCAATTGGATACAAAATTGACTTCGGTGTATTGGAATGTCTACTGTGTGGAAACAGGCACTTCGGCCCACCAAGTCCATACTGACCCTCTGAAGAGTATTCCACCTAGACACATTACCTAACAACTTTACATCCCTGAACATTATGGGCAATTTAGCTTGGCCAATTCACTAACCTGCTCATCTTTGGATTGTGGGAGGAAACCAGAGCACCCAGAGGAAACCCATGCAGACACAGGGAGAATGAGCAAACTCCACACAGACAGTCGCCCGAGGCTGGAATCGAACCTGGGTCCCTGGTGCCGTGAGGCAGCAATGCTAACCACTGAGTCACTGTGCTGCCCCTAAGCCACTGTGCTGCCCTGGTGTTTCGGTACATAACTGAAGTTATGTACTTAGACAGGGTGGTTAAGAAGGCATTTAACATGCTTGCTTTCATTGCTCAGATATTTGAGTATAGGAGTCTGGACATCATGTTGAGGTTTTACAGGATATTGGTGAGGCCTTTTCTGGAGTACTGTGTGCAATTCTGGTCACCCTGCCGTAGGAAGGATATTATTAAACTGGAGTGGATTCAGAAAAGATTTACCAGGATGTTGCTGGGAGTGGAGGGTTTGAGTTATAAAACTAGGCTGGATAGACTTGGACTTTTTCCACTGAAGCAGAGGAAGTTCAAGGGAGATCTTATAGACGATTATAAAATGATGAGGTGCATAGATAAGGTGAATAGCATGAGTCTTTACCCGAGGGTGGGGGATTTCAAAACTAGGGCGCATATTTTTAAGATGAGAGGAGGATGTTTTAAAAAAGGACATGAGGGGCAACATTTGTACACAGTGCGTCATGTGTGGAACAAACTGCCAGAGGAAGTAGTGGATGCAGGTACAGTTATTGACATTTGGATAAGTAGATGAAAACAAAAGGTTTGGTGGATATGGGTCAAATGCAGGCAAGGGGGACGAGTTTGGGAACGTAGCCGACATGGATTAGTTGGACTGAAAGGTCTGATTCCATGCGGTATGACTCTATCACCTGAAACTTTTCCTTTCTCACCTTAGACCTTTGCCCCCTGCTTTTTGACAATTCCACCCTGGGAGAAAGGCTCGAACAATCCACCCCACTGTACATCTCATAATTTGATATACTTCTATCAGGTCACCCCTCAACTTCTGATCCTCTCGCAAAGACAATCCAAGTTTGTCCAACCTCTCCTTGTAGCTAATACACTCCAATCCAGGGCAACATCCTCTTTTGCCCTCTCTCCATAGCCTCCAAATCCTTCCTGTAGTGTGATGACCAGAACTGCACACAATATTCCCAAATGTGACCTAGCTAAAGTTTTACACAGCTGCAACATGACTTGCCAACTTTCAGGCTCAAGGCCTGGACCAATGAAGGCAAACATCCTATATGCCTTCTTGATCACCTTATCCACTTGTGTTTGCCACTTTCAGAGAGACATGGACGTGCACCCAAATTCCCTCTGTATATCAATGCTCCTAAGAGTCCTGCCATTTACTTTGACTGACAAAATGCATCACCTCACACTTGTCCAGATTAACTTTCTCCATCCAATTTTCAAACTGATCTATATTCTGCTAAATCCTTTGATAGTGACTTCCTCACTATCCATAACTCCATTATTTTTTGTCTTCAAACATACCGAACAGTCCACCTATATTTCCATCAAATCATTTGTACAAATATAAAATATATATTAAAATATATAATACCAACAACACAGATCTCAGCACTGATCCTTGCGGGCCACTGGTCACAGATTTCCAGTCAGAAAAACACTCCTCCAAAAATATCCTCTGTCTTCCATGACCAAGACAATTTTATTTCCAACTTGCCAACCTACCATGGATGCCATGTGGCTTAATATTCTGGACTCGCCTACCATGAAAGACCTTGTCAAATGTTTTAGCTAAGTCCAAATAGACAGCATCCATCACTCTACCTTCAATCATCTTCATTACTTCCTCAAAAGACTCGATCAAGTTTGTGAAAGAAGACCTCCCCACCAAAGGTCATGGGAAATGGGTGAAGAGTAAGGGATGAGGGCTAGCGGTCCGAACCGCCTTCTACACAACTGGAACAGAGGGTCAAAGAACCCGAGCAATCTTTCTAATTAGCTTTCCTCAGCAGTCACCTGTAGCCATGGTCTGCTCATGTTCAGTTTCTGTAGGTGGTAAGCCCAACTTCATCCTGCACCAATGCCCTCCCCTGACATCAACCATCTCCACAAAAGGCAAACATTGTGCCATTTGTAGACATTTCTATGAAAGTGGATCTGGAAACTTAGGAAACTGCTCAAACTTAAACTACTTGTCTCATGCAAATCCCTAGCATCTAAAGGCAATAGCCAGATATTTAACTTATATCTACATTCCAAACTACATAAATAGAACTTCCTATGAATGAATTTTGTTTTTGTGACCAGTTTCAGAATGTAATGAATTCTGGATCATGCTAATTACAGGAACCCCAAAGTACATAAAATTACATGATAAGAAGCATAACAGATTGATACAATTTTCTTTCAAACTTGAGTCTTATTTTAATAAGGAATTAAGATTTTTTTCATCCATCCTGCATATAACAAATGCTATTTTAGAAATAAACTGAACCTACCTGATAAAAATAATCTTTACTTTTGGTGGTGCACTTTTGATTATTGATGAAGCATTTTGGTGACTACGACCATATAATAATTGCCCATTTATCTGAAAATTAAGCAAAATAGGGGATATTAAAAAATATCCAATCTTGTCAAAGGATGACCTTGTCAACAGCTTAAAAATGCATAATGCGTGCAGAAATTGTAAAATCCCATTACGTTTTGATATTAGAGTTTAGGCTTTTCATTTTTACTGAGATTTATAAATCAGCATTGTTTAACACAGAAACATTTCTTTCCAAATTAAGTACAAGGGACAAAATCTTTGTTTTCTTTTAGAAATGCCCTTTCTTGGTGAATTAGTGATTGCAATGCAATAAAAAATAATTTCTTAAAATCATTTTATTTTAATAGCAGGAAAGCTCTCATATTATTGGCTTACAACTGAACTACATCACGTTGTGATACTGACAAGGAAAGCTGCCATCTAGAGATAAGTACAATACTTTTAAAGTTCCACACTAGATGACAAGCATAAAGGTCAAGGGAACATAACACCTTCTCAATTATGGAACAACAGAACAACTGCACTGAGAATAGAGTATCAGAGACAAAACAAAGTCAGCAGTGATTCTTCAACTCTCTTTAGAAATGGCACCTAATGGGATCCGATCCTACTTTGTGATAGGGAAAGAAACTTTGAATAGGATAATCAATTCAAACAAGATTTTAAAAAACTGGAAGATCTTAATATAATAATAGAAATGACTAAGCCTGAAAATCAAGATATAAAATAAGTTTGGCTGAGATAACTAGCAAAGGTATAAAGCCGCTTAAGAGTTGTTTATAGGCCTCCTAACAAATATACTGTAAGAAAAGGAATACAATAACAAATAATTGGTGATCGTGAGAGAAGTAAAGTGATACTAATGTATACGTAAACTGAATAGATGAATAAGATTGGCAAAGTTGCCTGAAAGATAAGTTTTCACCATATTATTGTGCCAAACAAAGAGCAGGCTGTTCTAAACCTGTTGATTCATGATTGGTTAGCCAATATTGTTCCACATCCTTAATTGCTCACACGGCAATTACGAATCAAGCACATTGCTGTGGGTCTTGAATTTAATGTAGGTAGATTATCTTAATTAATAATCTCTTAGAAAAGTAGCCCCTCAGGAGCAGTGATTATAACACTTCAAATTCAATTTGGGGAAGAGAAGAGTGGACTTAAGGCTAATGTTTTAGACTAAAGTAATAGGAATTATAAAAGTGTGAATACAGAGCCAGTTCAAGTGAACTGGGAAAATAGATAAATCGATGGGTCAACAGAGATGCAATGGAAGAAAAGGCAAAACTGTAAACTATATTATTTGGCGCTATACCAAATGACATTCACTATTAATCAGAACTTCTGGCGTGAATTTATGTTACAAAAAAGATAAGACAATTCAGTTTGCAGATATCTGCTTTTAGCAGGGACTGTTCCCTCCGCAACTCCCTCATTAGGTCCATACACCCAAACAACCCTTCCTCCACACTTGGACCCTTCCCCTGTGGCCGCAGGAGGTGCAAAACCTGCCCCCACACCACCCCCCTCACCTCCGTCCAAGGCCCCAAAGGATTATTGATGGAAATGTGTTGCTGGAAAAGCGCAGCAGGTCAGGCAGCATCTAGGGAACAGGAGAATCGACGTTTCGGGCATTAGCCCTTCTCCTGAAGAAGGGCTAATGCCCGAAACGTCGATTCTCCTGTTCCCTAGATGCTGCCTGACCTGCTACGCTTTTCCAGCAACACATTTCGATCTCTGATCTCCAGCATCTGCAGACCTCACTTTCTCCCCAAAGGATTATTCCAAATCAGGCAGAGATTCATGTGCATTTCCTCCAACCTGGTTTATTGCATCTGCTGCTCCCGATGTGGTCGCCTCTACGTCGGAGAGATTGAGCACAATCTTGGAAACTGATTCAGGAACATTTATGGTCTGTACACTCCAATCAACCCCACCTTCCGGTTGCCCACCATTTCAATTCCTATTCCCCAAATGACATTTCCATATTGGGCCTCCACCACCATCAACACAAGGTCACACACAAACTGAAAGAAGAATACCTCATCTTCCACCTCGCGAGCTTACAACCTTAACATAGAATTCACCAGCTTCCAAATTCCACCTCCCCCACCTCAAACCTCCCTCTCAAACCCACCACCTTAACCTGACCCTACCTGTCCATCTTCTTTCCCACTTATATGCCCCCACAGTTCCCACTGACCAACGTCCTACCTGCATCCACTTATTGCCATCTCACCCACCTTTCCCACACCCCCTATTTATTTCACAGCCCCCTTCTCCTTCCCAGTCCTGATGAAAAGTTCCAAATGTCAACTCCCCTTCTCCTCTGATGCTACTTGACCTGCTATGCTTTTTCCAGCTCCACTCTTTATACACTCTGATCGTCCAGCATCTGCAGTTCTCACTATCTTCTGGAAACTGTCTATCAAACAAGAAAAAGACTGTTGACTTCGATGGATTATTTCAGATTGTCAAGTGGAGTTTTGATGTTGGGATTCTGAATTTGGCCTTCCATGCAATTAAGTTTTCCCTTCCAGGACAGCACAAGATTCGGCCCCTTTACAACTGAGCACTGTATCTTTGTGTCATCAGCAAATTTCGCAACACATTTATGTCCTTCCATCCAAGTATTTGACATGAATTATAAGTAGTTGATGCCCCAGCACAAATTCCAAGCAGGTGGGTCAGAATGTGGCAGTAGGGATAGAAAAACAGCTATTATTTAAAATAAAAAGACAACAGAACTGTGAGGCAGAGATCTGGGTGCTCTGGCACATGAACCACAACACATGAGCATACAGTATGGCAATGATTAGTCAGGTAAATGGATTACTGTTGCTTATGACAAAGAGAATGGAATATATAAGCAGAGAAATGTTTTGCTGCAATTGCACAGGGTAATGTTGAGACCACATCTGAATTAATGTGCACAGTTCACTCTCCATACTAAAGGAGAATATAATTGCCTTTGAAATAGTAGAGGGAAGAATTCATTCAGTTGACTTCAGTGATAAAAGGAGTCGTGTAACGAGGCAAGATTCGACAAATTTATCTGTTTCCATCTAGAGTTCAAAAGAGTAAAAGATAATCTTATTGAAAGTTATAAGATCCTGATGAGACTTATCAGGATAGATGCTGCAAGGATATATCTCATTATGGGAAATTAGAAATAGGGACAGTTTAAAAATATGCGACTTCCGATTTAAAGTGGGTATGAAGCATTTTTTTTAACCTCTAAAAGAGCCATTAGTCTGTGGAATTCCCTTCCCAGAGAGCAGTAAGGAAAATAGATTTGAGCTTTATTTTTTTAAGGCTTAGTCAGGTAAATTCTTGACAAACAAGAGAATTAAAGCATATCAGAAGTTGACAGGAAAGTAGAGGTCACAATCTCATCAGTCATTAAATGGCAGAGAATGCTTGAGTGGCTGAATATTTACTCCTGCATTAAGTATGTATTATTAAGGAGATTAGTTGGGGAAAATAGCTTGATAACTTTATTGATGGAAAAGGAGAAGACATTTCTAGTGAAAAATCTTTCAATGTTGCAAGAATTCTTTTGTTCAAAGTGGCATCAGATTATGAAATTACTGAACAACTTTATTCATTATAAAAAAAATTATATAACATGTTACAAGAGGTAATATAAAGTGTTATGTTTCGCTTCTTTGGAGATAAATGAGAAAGATTTTTGGAACACAATTCATTTGATCAATATAAGTCATGTGCACTTTTTTGCAGCAGTCGTGTAAAACATTCACAGTGAAAGATACTTGCCTCTAGCAACTCATCTGCGATCTTTATCCTGCCATCTTTACCAGCTGCTCCATTTGCATCAATGCCAACTACAAAAACACTCATTCTGGATCGGTCCTTGTTTCCAGCAAGGCTCAGACCTAGCCCACTTTTTCCCTTCTCCAGTTCAATCATATGCAGCTCTCCCATCAAGCTTCCATACCGTTGTCTGATCTTTTCTTCATGGATTGTGCAGATCAGAAAAATAAAGTAAAAGATTTACAAAAACTCACCTCAGTTAATTGCTTACACTACTTATACCATTTCAGCTTTCCAGTATAGATGCTTTAGAAATGCAACCATTCATTTATTCTGATCTTACTCGTCTACAAAAATCAAATAAACATTTAGAAATTACCATAAGCCTACTAATCATTTTATTTTTTGCATTTCTTATCATAATAAATATTGCTCTCTTGAAAAGTAAAAAAAAACTGCATTCTCAGTTAATTGTAATTATCTTAAACTTCAAGGTTGCTTCATGTAATATACTAACTTCTGGTTACAATGAAGAAAAATTAATCCTGGTCTGCCTGAAAAAGACGTTCATAAAGGTTCGCATTAAATGCATTTGCCAGTATTTCAATTATGATTTTTTTTTTGCAGCCACCGCTCTGAAATACAAATTACAATAAAGTTTCAGCTAATATCCGGGCACACAAACTTTGTGTATGCATATATTTATGCGCCCCACTGGAGTGAGAAATTTATTTCTAATGGTGGTCCAAAGTAGTGATACCATTCTGGTTGTCTAATACTGTGTTTGATATTCAATTTCATTGTTGACAATGAAATTAAATCTTACACATTGTACAGAACAGGTGGACAGTCCAATAATGTCCACTTTGTGCCACCACCTGAGAAGAACTTCCAGTTTCAAGGTGTAAGGAATATCATACCTAATTTTAAAGCCAGGTTCGACATGCTACCCCAATTACGTTTCACTTGTAACTAATTCAGAATTTTCTTACACTTCATTAACTAGCAAAACAATACAGGAACAATATAGGTGGTAGTAATTTAGCCCAAATTGCATATGCGGGCTCTTTGAAGTATTTTTGAAATTGGTTTCACACCTCTGCCCTTGCCCAGAATCTTGCAAATGTACCCTCTTCAAATAGTTTTCCAATTCCTTTCTGGGATCTGCTCATGAATTTGCTTCCACCATCATTCAGGCTGTGCATCCAGATCATAGGAACTGTCTACATTCTCTGGTTGGAGGACAATTCTGCAGCTGGAAGCCGTGCCTCCTTATACCATCACAAACCTTTTTGATTTAAAACTCAAGTGTTTCACCGCTGATATTTTAAACAATCTGTATCCTCTAGGGCCTCTATATTCTTAATAAAATGCGGTGCTAAGTATTAGTCACAGTACTCTAATGGGTTATATAGGTTTGGCATAAAATCCTTGCTTTTGTACTCTACTAATTTATTTACAAAGCCAGAAATTCCATTTGCCTTTTTAACTGCCTTCCCAACTTGATCCATCACTTCAAAGATTTGCATTAATCTACTGGCAATCACTGTCCAATTAGTGATTGTGGAAACAGAACAGAAGTAGAACTAAATCAGCAGCAGAAATAAACTTTCTCTACAAAATAGAAGCATACAATCATTGAGTCATACAGCACAGAAACAGATCCTTTGGCCTAACTTGTCCATGCCAACCAGGTTTCCTGAACTGACCTAGTCTCATATGCCTGCGTTTGGCCCATTTCCCCCTGAATCTTTCCTATCCATGTACTTCTCCAAATGGCTTTTAAATGATGTAACTATAAGCACTTCAACAAATTTCCTCTGACAACTTTTGCCATGTATCAGACAGAATATGTGTTCCTTTTTATTGCCTGTGATCAATGTATTTTGCAATGGAAGCTGTCGGTGTTTTCTCCTTAACTGCGATTATCCTAATAAAAATAATTCCGGCAGAAAGCTTTTTAGAGAGTCTTAAAGCTTATTGATTATCCCACATTTGGTGTAGGGGTTTTTAAACATGTGTTTCAATGATTTGATTCTCACACACATACTGAATACAGTTGAAAGAAAATATTATTACAATGTACAATTGTAATAGTCTCTCTTTTGTGACAGGTTTGTAGTTCCTTAGATCAGTTAGTGCTTTAGGTGAAGTAAAGCAGAGGTTTCCTTAGTTAGTTGCAAGCATTACTGCAGTCAACTTTGCAGGAGATTCGTTTTCAGATGATTGAAGAGAGTCCTTCACCTACTTCAAAGAAGAGCTACGGTCACTAATAAATTTTAGATGGTTATTTGCCCACGATCAAATGTTTTTGTTTGTGGATGCTTGTACTTTCTTTCCCTCAAAGTAATTTTGAGTGAATTTAATAAACCAGCAGTCAGCTTCTGTATTTCAAAGTGAAGATATTTCTGCATACACCTCATTCAGCGATGAATGAAATGACTCATCCATATCTAACACTTTCCCCAAAAGTGGATCTAAAATAGTAAGCATAAAAGGGAACACATTCTCCATTTTGTTGAAAAACGATGATTCCAAGTTGACTTGCTACTCTGGCTGCATGGACGGTCTTAGAAACTTGTGGATTTCCCAGGCTGACTTGAAGGTGGATCAGAAGACAGAGAGTATTGTCATTCCCTTTCAAGATTTTGCAGAAGATTACTGGGTGCCTAATTGACAGCAGTGGTTCAAGGGTTTTCTTACAGAACATCTCTCACGGTCATGGAACTCAGTCTTGCTGAAGATGTATCTCAAAGTCAGTTTGAATCCCTGCAAGATCTTTTGCAAACAGCTGCCTTTCCCATTTGACCTGTAACACGTTCCAAATCATAGCCCAAATAAGGTAATGGGTAATTCAAATATCTTCTAATCAGCCCTTTGCAAGGATGTTATTGCATACCTCTGCAACAGTTAGGATTTGAACCTGGCCTCCTATCACAGGTAGGGACACACTCATTGCACCACAAGAACACTAAATAAAGGGTAATTTAATCAGGAGTTTGTTATCTTTCTCACCTGTGGCTTTAAGTAGCCAAAAGTTTTGTGTTCAACAACATACATCTACATATTTACAATGTAAGCATGGAGGATTTCCCTTATTCCTTGGTTGAAACCACTAAGGTATAATCAAATTAAGGTTTGAGTTTTTCCTCTCAGAAGATAAAGAAATCAACAAAAGAAAACAATCGTCAGGACTCCATCTTGACTGCCTTTTTAAAAGTCTACTCTTTAAAATATAGCTCTAAAAATTTATAATGCTATGCAAATTCTGATTTTTTAAAAACTTTTTTGTAAACTCTGGCTGTGCAATTGTCTGGCAGTTGGTTAAATGGCTTTAAGATGGACTCTGCATCTGGACAGCTGATGCTTGGTGTTTCTTTTCACGTGTGACTTGCTACATTGCCCATTCCCAAATAAACAGAAAAATGAGCTTCCTTTAATGTTTTAGCTTTTTTGGTAGTGGCCCGTTCTCTAAAGAAAGCCATTACATTCCCATTTCCAAATAAACAAAAAAAAATGAGCTTCCTTTGATATTTTAGCTCTTTTGGTAGTGGCCCATTCTTTAAAGAAAGCCATGTATGAATTTGCCAGATGTGTTGAATGTTCATATTTAATTAGATATTTGCTCGAGTTTCAGGTGATCATGCCAAAGGCAACATGAATTTAAGCAGGCATTTTATTGTCTGTTTCTGTGCAAACATTTTAGAGTATTATTTGAAAGCACATTATATTGGCATGTGATATAGCAGGTATGGTTTCCTTTTAATGCTAAATTAAAAATGTATACTTACGTCCCCTCATTTACACTTGGGCAATTTCAAGCAGTAATTAAGGCACCGCTGTAATTACACTCTCACATTTACCGTTTTTTATTTTTAAAAATCCCAGTTAAACATTATCTGCCGAATGTTTATCAACATCGGTACACAAGGGTTCAAGAATGGTCACTAACAGACATGTAGTTCTCAATGCAGTTATCTGCTGATGGAGGTTCTGCTTAGCCAGGTGGTCTGCAAAGCTTTAATGGCTCTTAGGGCTGCCTTCCTTGGATAAAGTTGTGAAATATTATTGTTAGATCCCTGGAAAGAATCCAGGTTCGCTCCCTGCATTCTATCAATATTGAATAGTCAGGTGAAGTTAAGTTTCAAGCCTATGCTGGTCAACTGTGGGGGGAATCCAGTAACAACAATAGTATGCTGAGAGATTGGTTTTGAGGCATACAAAACCAAATCGTATCGTATGATTAATTCTGTGCTAGCAGGACTTGTACCTTTGATGCGGCTTTCACAACTATGATTTGCTTTAAGGAGTAACTTGCATGTTCAGTAGCCTGGATATCTGTACTTTGTTATCATACAGCATTAACTTCTATCTGCTTAGCTGTTTGCCAATTTTTTTCTGAGTTAAGTTTTCTTCTTACAGGAATACTTTCACATCAGAAACAAGCATCCATTTTCTACTGTTTATTCTTAAAGTTTGCTGTAATCCCTTTTTTTTGTTTCAACGACTTTGCCTTAACGATAATTTTCCATTCTACTTCCAATTAGAGTCAAACTTTGGTAATTTGCAATGGTGTCATCCTGACCTGCAACACTGAATTTGTCATAGACTCAATCTGTGTTCCTTTTTGTTGCCAGAATGGAACATGATTTGTATATGAGGTGTTTTCTTACCCTAACAGTAATTGTTGCAATTTAAGAAATTCCAAAAGCAAGTTTTTTTAATGTATTTCAATTAAAGGCTATTTATTATTCAACACCTGCTCTGGTGATTAAAACATAACATCTCATGCATTCACCTCATATAATATCACTCATGTAAAGATTAGATATAGATAAAGAAGAAAAAATGAGTGCAATGTTCAATTGTTCCATAATGCCGTCCACCACGTCTGTGCTGTGTCTTAGATGAGGTTTTGGATGAATGCTAAGCAGAAGTTTCTTCTTATATTATGAAGCTCCTTTACAGTTAACTTCCTATGAGATTGGTTCTGAAGTAAACTTGAAATTGGAACAAGTTACAGAGAGTCTGTCTCAAAATTAAGGTATAGCTAATTACTAGTTTGGCTGTGCACCTGTCTGGCAACTGGTTTGATGGCTTTCAGATGATTTTTCAGATTTTGCAGAGCTGATTCTTAGGTCTTTAAAAGTAGGCAATAAAGATGGTTGTCTCATCCATGTGAACTGTTACAAGTCTCTTTTCTGAACAAGTCATGTGTTTCTGCATTATGTCTTTTCACAATGGGAAATTCTTGAGGCAGCAAAGACCTGTGTGTTTGGATGACAGGCTATGTTAACGGAAGAATGACTGATGAGGACCTCTTCACATTCATTTAAGATGCAGTGAGTTTCAATATGTATTTTGTTCATGGCAAAACAAAAATACAAGTCTGCTTGAATAGTGTACTTCTGATGATCCTTAATATGAGTGTTTTCTGGATGGCAGAGAATGTGTACATTTAACTATTTCAGATCTGGCTGCAGCTGACAATATCAAAGATCACATAATTTGCAGGCACTTTATTGTTTGCTTTTCTTAAATTTTGAAGAATCATCTGAACGTTCACAACATACTGGAACATCACAATTACAAACTTCAAATGTCTTTGAAAATGCAAATTTGGGACACTAACACGTTAACAAAAAGTGGTATTTGTGAACATTCTTAAAAAAAGTGTCAGATAATTTAGTCGTAGGATTGGAAGCACTTAATTGATAAATTTATTCCTCTCTCCTTTCATGAAGAGAAATGCATTCCTGACATCATCTGGCATCACTCTTCTATCTCAAGATCCAAAGTTGGGAGGCTTTGGCCATGAGCATGAGAATTTTGATAATTAGTTTGCTCAGTAACCTGGGATGGATCTGATTTGAACGAAGCATCTTTTCTATTTTGAGGACTGGTAGCATGTTAAGCATCTCCACTATTTTTCATCCTATTCCATTTCCTTCCAGCTCATCTTCCATGTAACATTGGCAGAATCTTCTTCTTCAGGTGAAGTCCAATTCAAACCAGTCACTTTGTATCTCAGCCATATCTTCTGCCTTCTCAAAGATTTGCTCTGTTTCCAACTCAGTCCAATTCTTCCTGTGGCTGTCCTTTTAAAATTTATGCAAATGCTGTAATTAATTATTATGGACCCTTGCTAATATAAACCTATCCTGACTAATTGGCTGTGTTCACATCAAAAATCTCAACTCACTTCTAACATTTTTCTTGTTTGTGGAATATTGTGAATTTGTCAAGTGATTTTAATAGCTCTCAGTTCTCCTCTGCTTGCCTTATTCATCCGTAGACCTGTTTTCCACAATGTAACTATTTTTAATAACTGTGCCCCGTCCTCTTCAACTTTAGCTTATCATTTAATTTTACATGACACCTGGGTTTGGATGAACAAAATGTTGTTTTAATCTCTTCACTCCCCCTCCCCTAAGCCTCCAGTAACGAACAAGGGACATTCATTTGTAATCACCTCTGAAGTCATAAACAGGACAGTGATATTTAAGGACATATCTTGCTTTAGATAGTTGATCTATCAATTTTAAAAAAAAAAGAATCTTAAGTCTGGAGTCAGAATTTGTTATCCTTGTACACAAAATCTTTGCTTGGTGTAATACTGCAGGCAATGCAGATGTAAGAAATTAGTTAATTTGGATGAGGCAACACAGCATTCTTCATACAATATTGTAAGAGATGTGAAACAACTGTTTCAAACTGTTCATTTCTATGAACAGGGAATAATCACAATACAGCCAAACAAAGACAACTTATTAAATTATATATCTATGGGCAGAGGAATGCATTTACAATGCAAAGTACTTGTTCCAACCTCTTTAAAGACATGCAACTCTGTTAAGAAAATCTCTCTCCCAGTTCACGGTTTAGCCTGACAGAGAAACAAAATTGAAAGCTGACTTAATGACTAGCTGCCACTGACAAAACAAGGTTACACTGTAGTGAAGAGACATAATTTTCTTCATTCTGGATAGTTATGAAGAGCTAGTTACGTTCAACATCCAATTCTGACTGCCTATACAGTATATTCATTAAAACATGCTAATTTCATATTATTATTAAGAATACTGGCTGACATTCACCAATGCAGTGAAGCTTCTCAGAAAATAGTTCTTTGCCAGATTTTAGAATCTAGAATGTTAGGCATCCATAACAAACTTAAAATAAATTTATTTTCAAAAGGCCAAGAGATGCAAACAAACAGTAACCATGCAATCTTTTGAATAAGATGATTGGAGTATTTGCATTAGAATAATTCATATTGAAAATATTGTCCTTTAAGATTATATACTGATTTAGTAGTATGGTTGCATTTAAAGACGATTCATTGAGATGGAAAGTTAATGCGTGATGTGCCATATTGTAATGTTTCAATTTTTTTCATAAATTACATACTCCAACTGTAACCAAATTCATCAACTTCCTCCAAACCATCTTCTGATTTATTGCTCATGTTCCCTCGTGATGCCACGATAGTGCTCGTCTCGTCTTGTTCAACAGGTTCGGGTGGCAATAGCTGTGGATCGGAGAGTGCTGACATAATTTCAGTCTCTATATCTGGTTGGCTGGAGGTCTATATTTTAAACATACACAAACACAATAAGACATGGAGCGATTTGGTTAAAAAAGCATTTATATTGTATTTTTATAGTTAAATGCATACACTTTTATGTTGAAAAACATTAAATTTTGTATTAAATAACAATACAAAAGAAAGCATTGCACAATGCTCAATCAAGGCGCATTAGCCTGAGCAATATAAAAACAACACGTAGAAAGTTTAACAGACAAAAGAAATGGATGCCCGACCTTTGTCGGGGTACTGGGGACTGGAAAGTCGAATGCATATTACAACAATTTGATTTACTCACAACACACACTTGACTTCTGCTACCAAAACTATACAGGTCATCACTCAGCTAAGCAAGGAATTAATGGAGAACTGTAAAACTACTGTAGTGAAAACATTCTTGGGGCATGTGCTGAAGGGTAGCTATACCCAAGGCTAAATGGTCAGCAAATAAAGATAGATATCCCAAGAGTATACCAGAAATGAGAAGATCCAATAAAAGCAAGAAAATGAAGTGGAAAGAGCATTACTGTGATGCATCACTTGTCGTTTGACTGGTAAGATATCTATATTAGTGGATCTTCAGATCTTGCTCATAGCTGGCCGTTGATTTGATAAAAGCAGACAGTGATGCATGCATGGAAATCCCTCATTTTATTTTCAGTGATACTTGTCCAGACATTGACTTTGAACAGCCAAACAACACTGGCTTTAACAAACCTCTCAGACCTCCACTGATAATCATCTTTCCTGACTTTAGCATAACAGGCATTACTTGGGAGCAAACATATACCAACGTTGCCACTAGACCATAGAAATACCTCCGATCAACTTATGATATTCTGAAATACAGATTAGCACACCACATTTTGGTTGTACTGCACATATGCGACAACTGGGGTCCCAAGTTTTATTTTTGGCCAACCTATCAACACAACTCAGTAACATTGACAAATTCTGAAACTAGATTGCCTGGTTTTGCACCATTGCAATTATAAATCACTATTTCTTAACAGTGATACTTCAACAAAAGTATTTTCTGCCCTTCTTTGGGTCTCACTATACTGAAGAACCCAACCATGAAGGCAATCTACTTATCAACATTTGCCAATTACTATTTGAAACCAAGCCTAAGGAAATAAAGCAGACACGAGTCAGGTTTGCCCTATGATTTTTTTACATTTCGTGAGTTTAAAATCAGCATCCATTCAGATCTTTCATGTGACAAGAAACTTTCAATTCAGTAAATAAAGAATTTTAAGTTGAATAGTTTAATGGTAACTCTTAAGGACAAATAGATAAAACATAAGGGAATGGGTAACATTATCACAAATAACTCCCTTTCAGACAACCTTTTCTTCCCCCAACCTACTTTTTCAAATATGACTACTGTACTGAAATGATTACAGTGCTGAATGACAAAGTTGTCAGTTGTTAGCTGCAGCAAGAACATAAGTAAAAGAAGGATTTTCTTTTAAAAACAAAATACCAACATGATAAAAGACAGCACAGGAATTCTACCATGAACAAGGTCAAACTACTTCAAAATTAGACCCCACTGCAATACTAATAGAAACAATCTGTATGCAGAATCACCACTCCCTGACACTACACTATGCTAGTGCCTTTATGATGACCCAATACAGTTATAGGCAGACAAGCACATGATCATTAGTGGTGATGTGGAAAGATTGAGTCAAAAATAAAGCAGCATTTACCAGTACTTAAATTGTTTGGAGTCTTTGTATATTTGAGTTAAAAATATTTTAAACATAAACGTATCTCGCTTATCAAAATTGAACCTTATATTGAGAGTGGTAACGGAATCTAATGAGACAAAGATTTTCAAAGGATTTATATAGCATTTCCCATGGCCAGAATTATGGCAGATACAGTTATTTCATCTTGAGGGTAAAGGTGCAGACACTGATTAAGAGACTGTTGGATATACTTGATGGCTAAACCAACCGGGGAAGAGGTTTGGGTTCTAATTCAACCCTCGTCTAGGTATTGGAGGACAATAAAAAAAAAGCAGATGAGTGTGAGATCTTTTCATGTCAAAGTTCTATAGGCACACTGTTAACCTGTAAATTGAGTGCTATGTCTACTTTAAGTCACTGAGATAATTGAAAAATATTCAAGTAGAAGCATGAGTTAAGACAGTTAGAAAACATCAAAATAAATAATGAAAATGGATGGACTTTCTCTTTTAGAAAACCTCTCTTAAAACTTTGTATGAAGGAAAGTAAATGGGCTAGGAAAATTAGAAGGGTCACTCAACTGAGAAAATTAGTTCTGCTTTCTCTCCACAGATGTTGCCAGACTTGCTCAGTTTCTCTGGCAATTTCTGATAGTTTTAGAGTCATAGAGGTGTACAGCACGGAACAGACTCTTTGGTCCACTCGTCCATGCCGACCAGATATCCCAACCCAACCTAGTCCCACCTGCCAGCACCCAGCCCATATCCCTCCAAACCCTTCCTATTCATATACCCATCCAGATGCCTTTTAAATGTTGCAATTGTACCAGCCTCCACCACTTCCTCTGGAAGCCCATTCCATATATGTACCATGCTCTGCATGAAAAAGTTGCCCCTTAAGTCTCTTTTATATCATTACCCTCTCACCCTAAACCTATGTCCTTTAGTTCTGGACTCCCCCACCCCAGGGAAAAATCTTTGCCTATTTATCCTATCCATGTCCCTGATGATTTTATAAACCTCTATGAGGTCATCCCTCAGCTTCCGACACTGTTGAATGCCTGTCATCCTGCCAGAATGAATTCACTATACACTGTCTACTTCCCTACCTTTAGCCCTCTAATAGCAGAGGAGTCAGATACTGACTGGTCAGGAACAAATCCAATGTTGATTCTGGAATTTCCGATTAACATTTACTCTAGATACACCTTTTGTTTCTTCACATGTCCCATAACTAATGCATCTTTTGCTTTGCATTATCATGTATTTTCTATTTATCACCGATCTTTTACTTTTGATCCCGACAATGCTATTTGCTTCTGTACTAACTGAATCTGTTACATCATGAACCTTTGGTAATTTTGATTTAAAAGGTGTGAAATGCTAATCACACTTCACAAACGTTGCCAGATCTTCAGAGTAATTTTCAATACTCTTCATTGTTATTTTGCATGAGGAAATATTAATCCTAAAAAATATTTGAAAATGAAATGTTGATCAGAGGATAAGGGAATTATAGGGTCAAAGTAATATAAGTCCAACTGACTCATTGCCATTGAGGACCAACAGTAGGCATTTTATCAAATTTATTCACCAACCAAACAATTATCTTTTCCAATCAAACTATTATTTGCAATACCTAAAACTCACCCTTCCCATGAAACCTTATTATTACAATACGTTTTGAACCCTAGATACAAATTATTGGACAAATTTCTAGATGAAAAGACTATGCTTGTAGGGAGAATGAATCAGACACTATTCTATTCCTCAATGTGCATTCTCACTGTGAAGATGGAACCACAGAACTATTCCCAGAATGTAAGAATTAGGAACTAAACTCAAACAAAAAAATGTCAGGCATGGTATTCTGAGCAAGGTAACAATGTAAACACAGGGTCGACACAAAGAGTAGTTGGGTTGCCATGAGACAAAAACTAATTCAAACACAGCCAATCAGTTTAAATTATGCCCCAAGATACCAAACTCCAATGAAGTTTGAAGTTAGTATTTTGATAATATTAAAACCAATGAAACAATCTCACAGCGCCAGAGACCCGGGTTCAATTCCCGCCTCAGGCGACTGACTGTGTGGAGTTTGCACGTTCTCCACGTGTCTGCGTGGGTTTCCTCCGGGTGCTCCGGTTTCCTCCCACAGTCCAAAGATGTGCAGGGTCAGGTGAATTGGCCATACTAAATTGCCCGTCGTGTTAGGTAAGGGGTAAGTGTATGGGTGGGTTTCGCATCGGCGGGTCGGTGTGGACTTGTTGGGCCGAAGGGCCTGTTTCCACACTGTAATCTAATCTAAATCTGATGTTTTGGGGTATAAAACTGGATATTTTGAATAGTTAAGAGAGAACTGCCAAAAGACCAACATATATAGGCTGCTAGCTCAAGAGCTCTCTGAGAGGTACCTGTCTGTGGGGAGTCTATGCTGCAGAACTTAGAAACCAATCTGGAGAGAATCTACAGAGGAAAATCTGCCGAGGAAACTCGGCAAAGATGACTGGTTTTGAAACATAGTTTTTTTTTGTAAATCTTAATTGGGATTTTTAAAAAATTGGACTAGTGCTGTAGATTGGGAGGTAAAAGATAGGTTTAAGAGAAAGGGGTTATAAATAGTTGTTAATTTTAATATTCTCTGTTAGATTTAAAGAATAAAGTTGTTAATTTTTACTCTAAATAGTGACTTTTGGGATAGTTCTTTGCCTCTCGAGTTTTAACAGATTGCAGCATGGGATGAATCTTTTCTGTGTTGCTGGTTTAATTTAGCAGAGGGTTTACCCCATGTCGTAACAGGTATTTATCTGCTGGTCTTGTAAATACACAGCTCATTTCATTTTTGACGAGGAGGCCAGGATAATATGAAAATAAAGCCAAATAAATACAGCAAGTTTGAACTTCCCCGGTTAAAAATCAAAGAACTAAATAAAACCTGTAAAATGACTAAGTATTCTTACCAAGCAAAATGAGTAACTGCCCAAATACTGAAAAATGTCAAAATACAGCTATAATAATCTACAGCAAGAAAAATACCCCTCAAACCATTGTGCCTGCACTGGTCAAAACATTCACTTAATTACTGTCATCCTATTTTTCAGCACTTGGCTTATCGCCTTGTACATCTTGGCATCACAAGTACATACCTAAATTTTGAAACGCCACAAAAGTGTCAGCCTCTACCACTCTTACAAGCAATGAGTTCCAGATAACCACCAACCTCTGGGTGAAAACATTTTTCTTCACAACTCTTTTAAACGTTCTGCTCCTTAAACTTATTGTCCCAGACATGAATCCCCTATCAACCTACGCATGCTCCTTACAATTTTATACATCTCAATCATCATCTCTCTGTTTCCTCAACTGTAAGGTAAAGAACTAGAGTGTGTCCAATCACTCTCTAACTGAAACTCTTCAGTCCGGACAACGTGACAGATCTTCTCAGCTTCTCCAGTTCTATCACAGCCCGCCTATAACGTGGATCTACAGAAACTCCACACACCTCCAAGTGTGGCCTAACTAATACGTTTTATAGTTCCAGCATAACCTCACTGTTCCTAAACTCTAAGCCTCAACCAAGAATGGCAAGTACAAAGGAACCTCAATTATTCAAACGACACAAGCGGGAAGTATTCTGTTAGGATAATAGAATGTTCGGATAACAGTTTAGCCAAGCATCGGGACCTTGCGATTTTGTCCGGATAGTCCAAAATTCGGATAATCGAATGCTGGATAATCGAGGTTCCTCTGTATACCATATGCCTTCTTAACCGGTTTATCTACCTGTTCTCAGACTCCTCCCTCCCCTTCCTAGACCTTTCCACTTCTATCTCGGACGACCGACTCAACATGGACATTTACTATAAACCGACCGACTCCCACAGCTACCTAGATTACACCTCCTCCCACTCTGCCCCCTGTAAAAACGCCATCCTATTTTCCTAATTCCTTCGCTTCCGCCGAATCTGCTCCCAGGAGGACCAATTCCAATACCGAACAACCCAGATGGCTTCCTTCTTCAAAGACCGCAATTTCCCCTCAGATGTGGCTGACGATGCTCTCCACTGCATCTTCTCCACTTCCCGCCCCTCCAATCACCACCAGGACAGAACCCCACTGGTCCTCACCTACCACACCACCAACCTCCAGATACATCGTATCATCCTTCGTCATTTCCGCCACCTCCTAACAGACCCCACCACCAAGGATATATTTCCCTCCCCTCCCCTATCAGTGTTCCAGAAAGACCATTCTCTCCGCGACTCCCTCGTCAGGTCCACAGCCCCCACCAACCCAACCTCCACTCCCGGCACCTTCCCCTGCAACCGCAAGAAATGCAAAACTTGCGCCCACACCTCCCCCCTCACTTTCCTCCAAGGCCCCAAGGCATCCTTCCATATCCGTCACAAATTCACCTGCACCTCCATACACATCATTTACTGCATCCGCTGCACCCGATGTGGCCTCCTGTACATTGGGGAGACAGGCCGCCTACTTGCGGAACGTTTCAGAGAACACCTCTGGGACACCCGTACCAACCAACCCAACCGCCCCGTGGCTGGACACTTTAACTCCCCCTCGCACTCCGCCAAGGACATGCAGGTCCTTGGCCTCCTCCATCGCCAGACCATGGCAACACGACGCCTGGAGGAAGAGCGACTCATCTTCCGCCTAGGAACCCTCCAACCACAAGGGATGAATGCAGATTTCTCCAGCTTTCTCATTTACCCTCCTTATCTCAGTCCCAACCCTCGGACTCAGCACCGCCTTCTTGACCTGCAATCTTCTTCCTGACCTCTCCACCCCCAACCCCTCTCCGGCCTATCCCCCTCACCTTAACTTCCTTCCACCTATCGCATTCCCAACGCCCCTCCCCAAGTCCCTCCTCTCTACCTTTTATCTTAGCCTGCTTGGCACACTTTCCTCATTCCTGAAGAAGGGCTTATGCCTGAAATGTTGATTCTCCTGCTCCTTGGATGCTGCCTGACCTGCTGTGCTTTTCTAGCAACACATTTTTCAGCTCACTACCTTAAGACACCTGTGAACATGTACACCAAAATCCCTCTGATCCTCAGTGCTTCCCAGGATCCTGCCAATCATCATGTATTCCTTTGCCTTGTTTGTCCTGCCCAAGTACATCACTTTACATTATCTGCATTGAATTCCATTTGCCACTGATCAGCCCATCTCACCAGCCTATCTATATCCTCTTATAGTCTAAGGCTGTCCTCTTCACTACCTATCACTGCAATTTTTCTATCAACTGTGAACTTACTGATCAACCCTCCTACATTCAAGTCTAAATTATTTATCGGAACCACAAACAGCAAGAGTCCCAACACTGACCCATATGACTTTACTCGCCACAAACTTCCAGTTGGAAACATACTCTTCAACCGTCACCTTTTGCTTTTTATCACTCAGCTAATTGTGGATTGTGTGTTTGGCAAATTACCTTGGATACCATGGGCTCTTCCCTTTGTATCCGTCTCCCTTGTAGAACCTCATCAAAACCTTTGGTGAAGTCCAAGTAGACCAAATCAAAGGCACTGTGCCCTCATGTCTATACACCTGGTCATCTCTTTGAAGAATTCAATCATGTTGGTCAGAGATAATCTCCCCCGAAGAAAACCATGCTTACTTTCTAAATTAATCCCTGCCTTTCCAAGTGCAGATTAATTCTGCCTCTCAGAATTGTTTCACATAGTTTCCCCACCAATGAGGTTAGAGTTACTGGTTTGTAATTTCTTGGTTGATCCCTTGTTCCCTTCTTGAATAATGGCATTACACTGTGTTCTCCAGTCCTCCGACACCTCTTCTGTGGCTAGAATGTAATTGAATTTATTTGCTAGCACCACTGCTATTTCTTCCCTTACCTACTTTGCAATGGAGGATAAGAACAAACAATGGAACCGTCTTCATGATGCAAAACAGGTTCAAAAGGGTCTGATAAAAATTATGCAACATAAGTTAGACCAGTGTTAGCCCTTCAAGATTTTTTCACTGAATGGTGGTCAGTGGCCTTCCCTGCAAGATCACAGATGCGACAAACAGAAGAAAATCCTTCTTAATTTGCACAGAATCAGAAAAGCAAGGATCAAAAACAAACTTCCCTTCTTCATGGCTTATCTATCATGTCTCAATAACATCAACAGGGCTGAAACTTTATTGCTGGAACAGCACAGCAGGTCAGGCAGCATCCAGGGAACAGGAGATTCGACGTTTCGGGCACAGGCCCTTCTTCAGGCCTGTGCCCGAAACGTCGAATCTCAAGTTCCCTGGATGCTGCCTGACCTGCTGTGCTGTTCCAGCAATAAAGTTTCAAATTTGATCTCCAGCATCTGCAGACCTCACTTTCTCCATCAACAGGGCTGGTCATACAGCATTAGTCTGTTTATGTCGAGAGGCAGGTCTTATGAAGCCCTAATTCTCCAATTCTTATTATTAATTCAATTAGATCATCAAATCTACTCAGAACTTGATCCAAAGGTAACTACAAAACCCCATGCTATAGTGAGAACTTTTAAGACTGCTCAAATCATTCCAGCAGTCTCAAACCGTACTGCATTCAGGACTACGAATACAACTGCTACATATGCCACTAGGCCTGAGTCCTTTTTCCAAAATAAAAGGGAGAACAATTCAAGTTAATAACCCTGGGACAGTCTTGAATAAACTGGTGATGTGGGGTCAGCATGGTGGGGGGTTACCAATGACATGTTTGATAATTCGCCGTCTTATATAGTCGGTTCTGCTATAACACGTGTTTCTTCAACATGAATTGGCTATAATATGATGGAAGAATTTCGACCATTATTTGTCGAACACAAACTTTCCTTACCTGTATTGGATATAACACTATTTTCTTATAACTCGGGATCACATGGGAACGGAACTATCATGTTATATCAAAACAGACTGTACTAATAAGGAATGCAACATATTTTAGTTATAATACCAAATACCAATTTATCTTGTACACTGAAATGAAAGGGTCATTTTCTACACAGTGCTTTGAGGGTAGGCTGAACATGTTCATCATTCACTCATAGGTTTACGTGAAAACATACAAAATCTGGAAATATCTAGAGCAATCTCGAGCAATGACAGTCAAATAGGGAAAATTTTACACTGATGACTTGCTTACTTTAAAGTGAGTTGTATTCATGTCTTATCTTGTAAGATTCCCATATCTGTGTTTGGTTGGCAGAGATCCATTTTCGTTCAGAAGGTTACTTCAAATTGTTATTAAGTTTCAAGCCTCTTTCCCCTGTATAGGAAACAAACTTCTCTTTCTTGTTGGAAAACATTAAGACATTAGTTTACCTGCGACTCTATTTTCAAGGAGCTACGAACCTGCACTCCAAAGTCTCTTTGTTCAGCAATACTTCCTTGGATCTTACCATGAAGTGTATAAGTCCTGCTAAGATTTGCTTTCCCAAAATGTAGCACCTCGCATTTATCTAAATCAAACTCCATCTGCCGCTCAGTGCATTGGCCTGTCTGATCAAGATCCCATTACACCATCAATTTTGGTGTCATCTGCAAACTTACTAACTATACCTCCAATGTTCACATCCAAATCATTTATATAAATGACAAAAAGTAGTGATTCTTGTGGCACTCCACTGGTCACAGGTCTCCCGTCTGAAAAACAACCCTCTACCACCACCCTCTGTGTTCTATCTTCCCTATATTACATGAAATCTAACCTTGCTAACCAGTCTCCCATGGGGATCCTTGTTGAATGTCTTACTGAAGTCCATATATATCACGTCCACCTATCTGCTCTCATCAATCCTCTTTGTTACTTCTTCAAAAAACTCAATCAAGTTCAAGACACGATTTCCCATGCCCAAAACCATGCTGCCTATCCCTAATCAGCCTTTGCCTTTCCAAATACATGTAAATCCTGACCCTCAGATTTCCTTCCAACAGCTTGCCCACCACCTTCCACCTCATCAACCTCTGCATATATCACACCATCCTCCGCCATTTCCACCACATAAAAACCGACCCCACCAGAGACCTATTTCCCTCCCCACCCCTATCCACTTTCCGTAAAGACCGCTCCCTCTGCAACTACCTGGTCAGGTCCACGCCCCTGAACCCACCCTCCCTTCCTAGCACCTTCCCGTGCCACTGCAGGAATTACAAAACCTGCACCTACACCTACACCCTCACCTTTATCCAAAGCTTCAAAGTTTCACCTGCACGTCCACATGTCATTTATTGTATCTGTTACTCCCAATGTGGTCTTCTCTACATTGGACAGACTAGACGCCTATTCGCAGAATGCTTCAGAGAACATCTCCGGGACACCCGCACCAATCAACCAAACCGCCCCATGGCTGAACATTTCAACTCCCCCTCCCACTCTGCCGAGGACATGTAGGTCCTGGGCCTCCTCCATCACCACTCTCTTACCACCTGACGCCTGGAGGAAGAACGCCTCATCTTCCACCTCAGGACCCTTCAATCCCACGGCATCAATGTGAACTTCACCAGTTTCCTCATTTCGCCTCCCCCCACCTTACACCAGTTCCAACCTTCCAGCTCAGCACAGTCCTCATGACCTGTCCCATCTGTCAATCTTCCTTCCCTTCCCACCTATCCACTCCACCCTCCTGTCCGACCTATCACCATTACCTCCATTACCTATTGCACTCTCAGGTACCTCCTCCACCCAGCCCCAAGCCCCTCCCATTTATATCTCCACCCCTGAGGCTCCCAGCCTCATTCCTGATGAAGGACTTTTGCCTGAAATATCGACTTTCCTGCTCCTCGGAAGCTGCCTGACCGGCTGTGCTTTTCCAGCACCACTCTGATCTCCAGCATCTGCAGTACTCACTTCCATCACCGATGTCAGGCTCACCGGTCTATAGTTCCCTGGCTTGTCCCTACCACTTTCTTAAATACTCAAGGTTTAAATAGTTAAGTTTTGCCCTTCTAAACTCAAGTCTCGGCCCAATCTAATCAACCTTAATTCACAAGACAAAGCCTTCATGCCAGAAATCAGTCTAGTGAACCTACTTTGAACAGTTTTCAATGCAATTAAATCCCTCTTTAAGTAAGGAGCTTAAATCTGTACATTGTCCCTACAATGCACTCCCTAATTTTGTATTCCTATCCTTTGTGATCAAGATCAACATTCCATCTGTCATCTTAACTCCTGCACATTAACTTGTAACTTACATACAGAGCATTCAAATAATGTATCCTTTCGTCTCCATTTAGGTAATACATTGTTTTTGTTTTACTTGCTACTTAACTATTTAAACCTTTGTAGACATTTGTATTCACCTCACAACTTGTTTTTCCATCTACCTTTGCATCTGCAGAAAATTTGTCTACAATACAATTAGCTCCTTCATATAAGTCATTGATATAGATCACAAATAACTGCATCTGAATACTTTTCTACTTCCACAATGCTGGTCAATTGCATGGTCATTTACTGTTTGAGGACAATTATATCAATGTATTAGAAATACACTTCACAGATCAGCTAGCATTACATTGATGTGTCAAATTGGCAAAAAAAAAATTGAATTCAGCTGTGAAAATTTCACAACTCCAGGATCCTCTGTGCTGCCACAAACCAGTTGGTTTCCAAAGCCTAAATGATTCAAAATTGCAGGTGTCTAAAAAGTCCAGCCTTAAAATTCAGCTAGCAAAATTTCAGTGTTGTATGCAAGCCTGTTACTTGCATCATTATCTTACATCGCTGAAATTTGCTGAAAATGGGAATGGTGGAATAAGATTCCAACGCTATTTTGAAATCAACCATTTCACTGCTGCGACAGTGTCTGGCCCCCCACAAATAAAGCTGAAAATGTGTTGCTGGAAAAGCGCAGCAGGTCAGGCAGCATCCAAAGAGCAGGAGAATCGACGTTTCGGGCATGAACTCTTCTTCAGGAATGAGGAAAGTGTGCCAAGCAGGCTAAGATAAAAGGTAGGGAGTAGGGACTTGGGGAAGGGGCGTTGGAAATGCGATAGGTGGAAGGAGGTAAAAGTGAGGGTGATAGGCCAGAGTGGGGGTGGGGGCGGAGAGGTCAGGAAGATGCTTGCAGGTTAGGAAGGTGGTGCTGACCTCTCCGCCCCCACCCCCACTCCGGCCTATCACCCTCACCTTTACCTCCTTCCACCTATCGCATTTCCAACGCCCCTCCCCCAAGTCCCTCCTCCGTACCTTTTATCTTAGCCTGCTGGACACACTTTCCTCATTCCTGGAGAAGGGCTTATGCCTGAAACGTCGATTCTCCTGCTCTTTGAATGCTGCCTGACCTGCTGCGCTTTTCCAGCAACACATTTTCAGCTCTGATCTCCAGCATCAGCAGTCCTCACTTTCCCCCAAGAATAAACCTGAAGTCATCCTGTCTTGAGAAGCAGACTTCTTAATAGATCAGGCACTATATTTATGTCTCATGAAAGAAAACTTCATGAACTTCAGAAAACTTTTCTGGACAAAATCTTCAACTTAAGCATTTTTACAACTCCTGTTCATTCGTTAAATATCAAGAATAAAATATTTTATACAGGTGTGTACCTTAGGATTTAAAAGTAATCACAGCAGAAAAGCAGTAGAGAGCCAGAAGAGTTTACCAAAATGAACATCTAGATAAAGAAGTTGAAAATAAATTTAAAAAAAAACTTGAACTGGAGAGATTAGAGGTATGGGACGGTAAGCATTATAAAGCTTTTTATAAAAAGATGAAATGTGTTAGCATAAAGGAAAGAGCCAACTGACGAGCAGCTGATGAGCGATATTTGTTAACTTTATTGCTGATAAGTTTGATTAGATTAGATTACTTACAGTGTGGAAACAGGCCCTTCGGCCCAACAAGTCCACACCGACCCGCCGAAGCGCAACCCACCCATACCCCGACATGTACCCCTTTTTGCCTAGCACTACGGGCAATTTAGCACAGCCAATTCACCTGCCCTGCACATCTTTGGACTGTGGGAGGAAACCGGAGCACCCGGAGGAAACCCACGCAGACACGGGGAGAATGTGCAAACTCCACACAGTCAGTCGCCTGAGTCGGGAATTGAACCCGGGTCTCTGGCTCTGTGAGGCAGCAGTGCTAACCACTGTGCCACCGTGCCGCCCATGTTTGATTATGTTTAAACAGAAAAATCATTTTTGACCACAGGTTCATCACGTAGTAATCAACATGTTATATCCTCAAAGTCCTGTGGGAAAAGGACATGGTTGATCATTCCAGTGGTTCCCTAGGCAAACTGTCAAATTAATCTGGTAGAATGATTCACTACCAAAACTTTCAAAAAAGCTGCAATATGTGGCTTGGCAGATGCTGAAATAAGCCATTCCCATCAGATCCTTCCTACACGCTTGGCTTCTCATCACTCCTAGAGGTGGTAGGGAAGAGACTGTTATTCACCTCTTAGTGGAATGTGTCTTTACAAAGAAGCTCTGGACTTAGATGCAGCAGTTTTTTTTAAGGTTCATTCTGAGCGGCTTCGCAATGCAGGACACTGTGTTCCAAGGGCTGTTCCCAGGGACACACAGACAAAAAAAACTTCTCTTATTCATTCACAAGATGTAGGTGTCGCTGGCTACAACAGCATTTTATCAAGGGCCGAAGGGCCTGTACTGCGCTGTAATGTTCTATGTTCATTTACTGCCCATCTCCAATTGCAATTAAAGGTCAACCATATTACAGAGAGTTAAGGCCAGCAGTTATCTTCTCTAAAAGGGCAATAATTAGTGAACCAGATTTTTTTTTGCAACAACTGGCAATGATTTCATGGTCATTGTTTGCCTTCAAATCCAGTTTTTCAAGAAAATTTACATTTATAGGTGGAATTCAAATTCAGGTCTTCAGAACATTACCTTGGTCTCCAGATTAATAGTCTAGCCGTAATACCATGAAGTCCATCATCTCCCTGCATCTGGATGGCTATCAATTCAATGAAAGACAACTTTTGTTTGCCCAAAGCTTGGTTTTCCAGTGCAAGGAGTTATCCTTGACTGAGTGCTACAGACTGGCTCATTCATGGGTTCATGTCTATGTGCTGAAGCTCTCATGAAGGAAGCTTGAGGTAGCTGCCACAGAGATGCAATGGGGAAAGGTTGCTGCCCTTTGACTTTCAGCCACGGTACACCAAGGCAATGGAAACTGTACAGCCCCCTCAGACTATATATCTTATAAGAAATGAATATTGTGAATAAAGAGTATTGGATACAGTATTGAAGTAGCCCAGAAATGGAATGGAATGAGAAAAAAATATAGCTATTAAACTTTGTATTTTCATCGTGGAATATTTTGGCCTTGGAATGTACATCTGGATAGGGAATGGAAAATTTTAATATTAAGACTAATGCTGCAGAAGGAAAAAGTTGCAATGTTCAATTTACAATAACTTGCAATGCACTTTTACAAGTGTCTTTAGTAACATTTTTGGGAAAACAAAGTCTACAGGTTAAAAGACTAATAAGCTAGGTTATTAATCTTCCAAATTGAGGCATGGAAGGACACCACAGACCCAATTCCCATCCTGCACCATGTACAAATGACAGCTTGAAATAGTTGCCACAATCACGTGTAGAAAATGCTGTCAGTGAGAGAAGTTTGAGCTTCATACTTTAGAGACTGAGCAGTAGCTGCAGTTATTGCAGAGTTTGCAAAGCTGACCATTATGCTGTTTCTGAAGGTGATCACCTCACATGTTAAGAATGTGCTGTCAGGGACAGAATGGGTGATCACAAGAGGAATCAAGCAGATAGTACGGGAGACAACTGATTGCATCTCCCTTTTGTGATGATGCTGTGGTTTTAAGGGGTCAGTTTTTTCCTGGTTTCTTTGAGAGAGAGATTGGAAGACTGGTGACAAGCAGAATATGAAAAGATAAACAACTGTTCATTCCTCCTCGATTACAGAACTGCATGTGATTCAACTGACTTTCTGATTTTGCCTTTTGCCAAGGATCTGTTTATGGGAGGTTACTATATTGGAACTGTTAATTAGTAATAATTACTATAGCTATTATTTTGTTAAGTGTTCCAATAGTTAAATTGTTCCACATTCCTCTTTCTTTTGTTGTATTTTAACTATAGTACTTGAATAAATTGTGTTTTGCTGAACGTTGAGTAGTTTGACCAATCCAATTGCATCTGGGAATACAGCACCTCATATTTATCTTTAGATTAAGAAAAAGTCAGTCAGTGTCAAGGCCACCTTCCTAATATATTTTGAGGGGGTCTGGTCCCTAATTAATTATGGGCTCATCAAGATCAAAATCTAAGTCCAGATTGGATCAAAGGCAGCGAGTTGTAAGTGTTACTGTCTTTTATTTCAGGTGTTGAATTTATTTAGTTTAAACAGCATGTGCCTTGTGTGATAATGGGTCTTTCAGTCACTTAGTGCTTCCTGTGGATGAAAGAAGTCAACTTGAGGGTGTTAGAAAAAGTGAGCAAGGCAAAGCTTTCTGAATTGGCAAACAAGCTGAAATTGCGTGTGTCTGTGAGAAACGGGGAGATAATTGTGGTAATCGCACAACATTTACAATTGTCAGGAATGCCACTGGAATCTTTGGAAATGGTTAAAATTCAATTGAAATGAAACAGTTCGAATTATGATTAAAACTAGAACATAAAGGAAAGGAAAGGATAGCGTGAGCACAAGAAAAAGAGAAAGATCTTTTGAACTTCAGAGACTGGAACTGAAAATTCAAAGTTCACTTAAAATAATGAAGGTAGATGGCAGGAGGATACGGATGACAAGCAACCCCATCAGAGCTAGAGGCTTGGGGACCTGTTTAAGTACGTCCAAGTATTGTCTAACTTCAATGAGAAAGATGTAGAAGCCATTTTCATTTCATTTGAAAAATGGCTAAACAAATGAAATGGCCAGTTACCATGTAAGGATTAGCGAGTTTTGAGAAGATTTGTAGTTCAGGTTGAAGTTCTGGATTTAGGTTTGCTCACTGAGCTGGAAGGTTTATTTCCAGATGTTTCGTCACCCTACAAGGTAACATTTTCAGTGGGCCTCTACCACCCCTTGAGAAAAATAACAGGAAGTAACTTCACCACAGGAAATGACATCACCAACCCAAAGAAACCCAAACATATAAATAGAAAGCAGGAACCATCAGCAGTGCTTGCCTGAGGCCCATTCTTTTCAGTTTAATAACAACCTTCCTATAACAAGGTGACCAAAACTGAACACAATATTCCCAAGTGCAGCTTCACCAATGTCCTGTATAACTGCAACATAACTTCCCAACTTCTATCCTTCAACGCTCTGACTGATGAAGACGAGTGTGCCAAAAGTCTTGTTCACTGCTCTGTCTACCTATGACCCCACTTTCAGAGAACTATGACCCTAAACTCCAAGATCCCTCTGTTCCATTGCACTCCTTTAGGCCCGACCACTCACCATGAAACTCCTATCTTCATTTGACTTTTCAAAGTGCAAAACCTCACACTTATTTGTATTAAACTCCATTTGCTATTTCTCAGCCCACTTCCACACCTGATTAAGGTCCTGCTGCAATTTTGACGACCTTCCTCACTGTCCACGATACTGCCTATTTTAGTGTCATCAGTAAATTTACTAATCATGCCTTGTATATTCTCATCCAAATCATTGACATAGATAACAAACAGTAATGGACCCAGCACTGACCCGAGGCACTCCGTGTCATCATAGGTGTCCAGTCTGACAAGCATCGTTCCACTTTTACCCTGTGCTTCCTACCATCAAGCCAATTTTGTATCCAATTTGCCAGCTTCCCCTGGATTCCATGCAATCTAACCTTCCAGAGCGGCCAACCACATGGAACCTTAACAAAGGACTCACTAAAATCTAGATACACCAAGTCTACCGCCCTGTCCTCATCAAACTTCCCAGTCAATTAGAGTCATAGAGATGTACAGCACAGAAACAGACCCTTCAGTCCAACTCATCCATGCCGACCAGATATCCGAACCTAACCTAGTCTCATTTGCAAGTTACTAGATATGGATCCCTCTAAACCCTTCCTGTTCCTGTACCCATCCAGATGCCTTTTAAATGATGTAATTATACCAGCCTCCACCACTTCCTCTAGCAGCTCATTCCATACATGCACCACATTTTGCGTTTAAAAAGTTGCTCCTTAGGTCCATTTTAAATTTTTCCCCTCTCACCATATACCTATGCTCTCTACGGCTGGACTCTCCCACCCCAGGGAAAATATCTCGTCTATTTATCATATCCGTCCTCCTCATGATTTTATACATTTTTATAAAGGTCTCCCCTCAGCCTTCGATGGTCCAGGGAAAAGGGCCACAGCATATTCTGTCTCGCCCTGTAGCTCAAATCCTCCACACCTAGCAACATACCTGTAAATCTCAGCAAAAAACTCTAAGAAAATGGTGAAGCATGACCTCCCACTCTCATAGCCATGCTAACTACTCCTAATCAAACTGTGTCTTTCCAAAGGCATGTATATCTCTCAAAATCTTCTCAAGCAACTTACCCATCACATATGTTAGGCTTACTGGTCGAGAGTTCTCAGCCTTTCTTTGCAGCCCTTCTTGAATAATGGCACATTTGCTATCCTCCAGTCTTCTGGGACTTCACCCGTAACTAACAATGATGCAAAAATATCAGCCAGGGCCTCGACAATTTCTTCTCTAGCCTCTTGCACTGCTCTTGGATATATCTTGTCAGGATCAGATTTATTCACCATCATGCATTCTAATACATCCAACACTCTCTCTGCTGTGATATGGTCTGTCCCCCACATATCACCACTAACTTCCCCAAGTTCCCAAACCTTCATGTCTCTCTCTATTAGATGAAAAATATTCATTGAGAACATCGCCCATCTCTTGCAATTCTACACATAGATGACCACATTGGGCTTTCAGGGGCCTAATTCTCTCTCCAGTTATACTTTTTCCTTTCATATACTTAAAGAACCTCTTTGGATTCACCTTAATCATTGTTGCCAAGACTCTCGTGACCACTTTTCACCCTCCTGATTTCCTTCTTCAGTAAACTCCTGTATTCCCTGTATACCTCCAAGGATTCCCTTGATCCCAAATGCTTGGATCTGAGCCAAGCCTCCCTTTTTTTTCTGGTTAAAGCCTCAATATCTCTTGTCATCCAGGGAAAAGAGAAATAAAAAAGCTCACTGCAGTAAAGTAGGCCACATGAAGTCACAGGGAACATAGAACATTATAGTCCAGTACAGGCCCATTGGGCCGTGATGTTGCACTGAACTGTGAAACCAATCTGAAGCCCATCTAACCTACACAATTCCACTCTCATCCATATGACTATCCAATGACCTGTTAAATGCTCTTAAAGTGGCGAGTCTATGATTGTTGCAGGCAGTACGTTGCACACCCCTAATACTCTCTAAGAAACTACCCTCTGACATCTGTCCTCTATCTATCACACCTCAATTTAAAGCTATGTCCCCTCATGCTAGCCATCCCAGGAAAAAGTATTCATTTAGCGCTTCCCCTACCTCCTCTGACTCCATGCATAACTTTCCACTATTATCCTTGATTGGCTCTGGTCATTCTTTTATTCCTGATATACCTATAGAAAGCCTTAGGGTTTTCCTTGATCCTATTCACAACGACTTCTCATTTCCCCTTCTGGCTTTTCTTAGCTCTCTCTTTAGGTCTTTCCTGGTGAACTTGTAACTCTCAAGCACCCTAACTGAGCAATCTCATCTCATCTCATCCTAACATAAGCCTTCTTCTTCCTCTTGACAAGGGATTCAATTTGCTGAGTAAACCACGGCTCCCACGCTCGACAAATTCCTCCCCATCTGACAGGTCAACACTATTCAAGGACACGCAGTAGCTGCTTCTTGAATAAGCTCCACATTTCAATTGTGCCCATCGCCTGCAGTTTCCTTCCCCATCCTGTACATCATAAATTATGCCTAATTGCATCATAATTGCCTTTCCCCCAGCTGTAACTTGTCCTGGGGTTTATACCTATCCCTTTTGATTGCTAAAGTAAACCGAAGTGTGGTCACAATCACCAAAGTGCTCACTTCCCTCCAAATCTAACACCTGACCAGGTTCTTTACCCAGTACCAAATCTGATGTGGCCTCGCCCCTCCATGACCTGTCTTAATACTGTGCCAGTATCCGAGATTTAGAGAAAGCACAGGGAAGACGGATGTGGGAAAATAGAATAAGCCAGTGAGTTTTGTCACAGTGGCAAAGGAAAGTACATTGGAAGATAGTAAGCTGCACTGGAATGTACAACCTGGTCAGGGGTTGGTGGAAAAGGAAATGCTAGATCCCTCTAAATAATTTACTTGTCATGGTAAGGTTCACTCACATATGCCAAGAGATGCAGGTAAGGAAATTAAAAATTTTGACAGATACAGGAGCATGTCAATCTTTGATGGTGAGAGATAAGGAGATACGTAATTCAAAAGGGTGTTGCCAGAAAAAGTGGTAATGTGTGGAATTCATGGTGAGAAGAGCTGTGTTCCCTTATATAAAGGGTGGTCGAGAGTCCAATGAACAGTGCTGGTAGGAGAAATGGAGAAATTCTCAGTTCCAGGAATACAATTTATCCTTGGTAATGATGTCGCTGGATCACAGGTGGGAGTGATGCCTGCTATGATGGAAAAGCCAGTAGAAAATCAGGTAACTGTGGAGTTACAGGAAGTATATCCTGGGATTCGTGTGACTGTATGGTAACAAGGTCACAAAGCCACAGGTCAAGGCAGGAGGAGAAATCAAAGAATAAAGAGAAGTTCACTTGTCAGAGACTATGTGTGATCAAATGGTTGAGAAAAAAAAAGGTATTGCTATCTAGGCCAGCACTTATTGCCCATCCCTAATCATCCAGAGGGCAGCTATGAATCAACCACATTGCTGTGGGTCTGGTGTCACATGTAGGCCAGACCAGGTAAGCATGGCAGTTTCCTTCCCTAAAATAACATTAGTGAACCAGATTGGTTCATGGTCATGGTAATTCCAGATTTTTATTGAATTCATATTCCACCCTCTGCTGTGGTGGGGGTTGAAACAAAGTCTCCAGGACATTATCTGGATCACTGGATTAACAGTACAGCGATAATACCACTAGGCCATTGCCTCCCGCTAATTAATATTTCAAATTCAGTCTATTTAATTTAGTTTTTGGGCATAAGGTGAAACGGCCACTGAAATTAATTAAAGAGAAATTGGTGATTCAGAGTTCAGAGACCACATTTGGATTATGTGTCAAATTTAGGGTGAATTGTTTAGATAACATTTAAAAGTAGCATAGTATGTGATGAAACAAAAAGCTGAGAAGAAATCACAATTTTGCTAGTGGAGATAAAGTTACTTCTGGTGTTAGGTGAACCTTTAAAATGAAGGTTTATTGGACCATATCAAGTCAAAAGGAGATTGAGTGAGGCGATTTCTTTGATAAAAACACCAGATAAAAGGGAAACTCACACAGTGTGTAACATGAATATGCTCTAAAGATATTTTGATAGGGAAAGAAAGCAAAAGGAGGATGTGTTACTAGTTACAACACGAAGTGAAGATACAAATTCAGAGGATTTTTAATTGACAATGCCGCTAATTAAATTGGACAATGAGAAAGTTATCAAAAATTGGAATAAATTGCTGTTGAAGGGTTATGTCCAAAATATCAACTCTCTTGCCCCTCAGATGCTGCCTGACCTGCTGCTTTTTCTAGCACTACACTTTATCGACTATAAATTGCTGAGTTGCCTTCCAGAGGAAATCAAAATTATCTGAGACTTATTATAATCAAATGGAATAAATTTAGGAAATACTAATCTAATTATGCATGATATAGATGTAGGGAATGCTGTTTCAATTGAATAACCTTCTCATAGACTTAAATCTTCTAAAATTGGCACAGGTTCAAAAAGAGATTTATTATGTTGTCTTAGAGCATGCATTCAAAATGAGTTGCGGCAAAGTGAGTGAGCTCACCCATAGTAATGGTGCCAAAACCAGATGGTACCCAATGATTAAGAATGGACTGTCACAAAGTCAACGCAGTTACAAAGTCTGATTCATATCCTATTCCACATTTGAAAGTTTGAGTTGAAAAGATGGGACAAGGAACTTCTATTTCTGAGGGGGACTTACTCAGAGGTTACTGACAGGTATCTTTATCTGAAAAAACAAAGACAATTTTGGTTATTGTGACACCGACTAAACTGTACCAGTTTAAGATCAGAGTGGTGCTGGAAAAGCACAGCAGGTCAGGCAGCATCCAAGGAGCAGGAAAATCGACGTTTTGGGCAAAAGCACTTCATCAGGAAGGGCTTTTGCCTGAAATGTCGATTTTCCTGTTCCTTGGATGCTGCCTGACCTGCTGTGCTTTTCTAGCACTACTCTGATCTAAACTCTGTTTCCAGCATCTGCAGTCCTCACTTTTGCCCTGTACCAGTTTAAGGTTATGCAATTTGGTATGAAAAATGCAGCAGTCACATTTCAACAACAAACCAATAAAGTCATTTTTGGATTATCCAATTGTGTGGTGTACATCAACAACATGGTGATCTTCAGTTACACAGAGAAGGAACATTTGCAGCATTTATTGGAATTGTTAGATCGACTTCAGGAGGCAGGCTTGGTGATAACGCTGGCTAAGAGTGAGTTTGCAAAAGCCCAAGTCACATTCCTGGGCCATGTCACTGGTCATGGACACATGGCTCCACAGGACATGGAATCAAAGGTTATTGGGGAGTTTCTCATACCATTGACAAAGACACCTGTACTACGATTCCTGGGTTTGAGTAAAATTTTTACTGGAAGCTCATATCAAATTTTAGCAGTTTGGTTGCTCCACAGACTGAATTATTGAAGAAACGCAAAAAGTTTCAGTGGATGGCATAATGACAGGAGACATTCGACAGCCTGAAAGCAACACTTACCACTGCCTCAGTATCGGCCACAACTATGAAAGGCCACTTAAAGAGGTTAGGACATGAGTGACGTGTTTCGGTGCTCTACTCTTGGAAGGTGAAGAGGAGAAGATAGAGTGGGTATTTTTCTAGAAAACTAAAGAAACACCAATGGAAATATTCCACGATTGAGAAGGAAACCTTGAAATTGGTGTTGGCGTTACAACATTTATATTGTTAAAAATTACACAACACCAGGTTATAGTCCAACAGTTTACAGAGGATGAGGGCATAGAAGGATGGGTTAGTAAAATTGCAGATGACACTCAGGTCGGTGTAGTTGTGGATAATGTTGAAGGATGTTGCAAGTTGCAGAGGGACATAGATAAGCTTCAGAGCTGGGCTGAAAGGTGGCAAATGGAATTTAATACAGAAAAATGTGAGGTGGTTCACTTTGGATGGAGCAACAGGAATGCAGAGTACTGGGCTAATGGTAAGATTCTTGGTAGTGTAGATGAGCAGTGGGATCTCAGTGTCCAGGTACATAAATCCTTGAAAGTTTGCACAAAAAGTTGATAGGGTTGTTAAGAAGGCATATGGCGTGTTAGCTTTTATTGGTAAAGGGATTGAGTTTTGGAGCCATGATGTCATGCTGCAGCTGTACAAAACTCTGGTGCAGCTGCACTTGGAATATTACATACAGTTCTGGTCATTACATTATAGGAAGGATGTGGAAGCTTTAGAAAGAGTGCAGAGGAGAATTATGATGTCGCCTGGTATGGAGGGAAGATCTTATGAGAAAAGGCTGAGGGACTTGAGGCTGTTTTTGTTAGAGAGAAGGTTGAGAGGTGACTTAATTCAGATGTACAAGATAATCAGAGAGTTAGATAGGGTGGACAGTGACACAAGGTAGCTTTAAATCGAGGAGTGATAGCTGTAGGACAGATGTTAGAGGCAATTTCTTTACTCAGAGTAGTAGGGGCCTGGACCGCACTGCCTGCAACAGTAGTAGACTCGCCAACTTTTAAGGGCATTTAAATGGTTATTCAATAAACATATGGATGAAAATGGAATAGTGTAGGATAGATGGGGTTCAGATTGATTCCACAGGTCAGCACAACATTGAGGGTTGAAGGGCCTGTACTATGCTGCAATGTTCTATGTTTTATGACAGAATCCATTTGGTTAGGGTGAATAAAACATTACAAGTGCTATTACACCAAGATGTAGACCAGCAACCAGAGAAAGATATAAAGGCATAAATTTGGATAGAAATGACATTAAAGTGCAGGATTACAAGTGACAACGAAGGAATTCAATCATGTTGATATAGGTAGGGATAACACTGTGTGAATAGCAGAGAGGAAAAATTACTGAATTTAAAGAGAAGTTTCTTGATCAGTATGTTTCTGACCCAATAGGTGACATTGCTGGATCTGTCTAGGTGACATCCTCAGTGCTTGGGAGCCTCCTGTGAAGCGCTTCTGTGGTGTTTCCTCATCCATTCATCCACAAACTCCATCAACAAACACATCGACCTGGACCCAATATACCGGCCACTACAGCGGACAGCTGAAACTGACAACCGGAAGCGGCAGGGACAGGCCACTATAAATGCCAGAGGAAACACCACAGAAGCGCTTCACAGGAGGCTCCCAAGCACTGAGGATGTCACCTAGACAGGGGACGAAACGTTTGCAACAAAAATTTCCAGCTCGGCGAACAGAACCACAACAACGAGCACCCGAGCTACAAATCTTCACCCAAACTTTGAATTGCTGGATCTGGACTGGGGAATAATGCGACTCTGTGGAGAATGGGGATTTTAATACCATTAGGTTAAGGTTCACTCTGGAAAAAGGAGATGGGGCACTTCAGAAGGAAAATAGTTAATTGGATGAGGGCAATCAGTTCCCACGCAAACTGAAATCAAATTTAGACAGACAAAATTGCATTCAAACAGAGGGCTGTCTTTGAAGAGATGACTGATATATTGTCCAGGTATTTTTTAATGAGGGAGAAAGGCAGGACAAAGAAAGCTGGAACACCACAAATGAAAAATAGTGAGTGGAATTAATTTTCATTGGGCAGCAGAGAGAGGGCCCAGAATATGCTGCTGCCAAGACTACTTTCCAACATGGTTCTGACATGCTCAGATTTTGAAAGCAAGGTTGAGAAGTTGGAAATTATCTAACAATGTCAGATCTGCAGTTTTGATGGAAGTGAACTAATTGTCAGCTCATTAAGAGACAGCTTGCAATTTTTGAATAGTGTCTCAGGAATCAAAAAGAGTCATCAGATTTCAACAGAAGCACAGTTTTACAGCTGAGAATCAGTTAGGGATGCCGATGTAAGTTAGAACACTGTATAAAAGGAAGAAAGCTCAAGGATCATTGCTTTATTTCCCAACAAAGGCCAATAAATTGGCAATGCCATCCAAGCAAATGGGGATGGGTCACTCTGACTCAGAAACAAATAGAGATGAGCAGCAGCCACAATAACAGATGTAGATGCTTTGATATGAGAGTTGCAATGTGTGGAATGAGGTGGGGTGAGAGACAAAGGAGGTAATACATTCACAGCATATTATACTAATAATGAAATTTCTGAGAAATGTGCTCGAAGAAATATCACAGCATCTTTGTGGAAGGGATCTGCCAATCAGTGTTTGACATGTGTCCCCTCATTGAGGACCAGCTCAGGCTCAACAGGTCTTATAAGCAAATTCTGCCTATAAACAGAAAAGCCACCTCTTTGCTTCTGAGCTGTTCCGAGGATCAGTTGTGATGATGGATGGCACTTCTCAAGCTGTTACCCATGACTACATAAGGATGTGCTAGTCAAGAGGACTGTCTTTTGTGTAGAATCCTAAACAGATAACGCAATGCAGGGACAGATTACAGTGTGCTTCACCTCTATCAGAGGATTTCCTCAGGTGCAGGGTGTCATCAACAATACCTACATGATGTTTATTCAGCAGCTTGGGGAAATTCTTCAATAGGAAAGGATTTCACTGCCTGAATGTTTCACTGGTTTGTGGCAAAAAGTATTTCATCTATATGTGTGCATGGCATCCAGACAGCTTCCAGGAGTCCTTTGTCCTTAAGTAATCCTTCATCCGCTGAACCTAATGGATTGCAAGGCAAGAAATATCCCTTGACACCAAAGTAAGGCCCTGCAAAAGGAGTCACAAGGTCCATAGAATGAGTGTGATTTGATCACCAGGTCACCTTCAAGCAGGCTACTGAACCTTGGAAGATGCAGTACCATTACCTTGACAGTTCAGGAAATACCCTCCAATACATTCCCTGAATAGGATCTCACACAGTGGTTGCCTGCTATGCTCTCCAGGAAATGGCCTTCTGAAAAAATATATGGACCTTGTAAAGGCAGCAGCAACACATTTTCTTGGAGGAGGCAGTGCAGGGTAGGAGTCATGTTTACAAGACTTTAGAATCACCGAATTCCTACAGTGCAGAAAGAGGCCACTCAGTCTACTGAGTTTTCACCAACCTTCCAAAGAGTACCCCATCCAGAGCATGCAACTCCCTTCCATCCTCATCCCCTTATCCCCACAGGGTTTTTAAAATCGTGGCTAACCCACCTAAGCTGTCAACTGTAGTGCCTCTGCTGGCACAACTTCAGCAACATGGAACAGATCAATCAGATCCTGAACTTGTCCTCCATACAATGTACATCTCAGCTACTCACATCTCAGCAAAGTTATTAAACTAGTGGCAAAATGTTACAATAAACTGAAAATTTATCATTGCCGACTATCAATTTCAACATAATAGAAATAAAGTGCAGCTAGCTTTTCAATACATTATCACAAAATACTCATTTATCTTTTAATTAATTAATTTCCATCTAAAGCAGAACAGACTTGATCATTTTAATTCAATTTTCCACATCACCCTTAAGAATCACAGTCACATATAAATTACACAATTACTTCTGATCTGTAAACTCAGTGTGATGAGACAAACCTTAAATGGATTGATTGCAAATGGGTTAGTTGGGAAAGGGCGCAGAAAAGTCCTAGCTCGAGATGCAGAAACCTATGGTAACAAAACAAACAGATGGTTGAAATAAGACAAATAATCTCATCTTCAGATGTTACTGGTGATTTCTGAAAATGAATCATTTAAATCTGAGATTTAATTATAAAGTGTTAATGTGCTGAAGTAATCTAGTATAGGTCCCTATAATTACATCATCGATCTGGAACTAGGAATTATGATTAAATCAAAGGGATTCACTAACCTTGAATTTATTTTCAGAAAATGGATTTTTGGTCATAGAATAATGGGCTTGACAGAAGGCCTTCTCATCATTTGAAGCTGTAGAAGTCTAATAAAATGCATAAATGCTATCAGATAAAGGAATATCCATGTAACCCATTAAAAATAACACTTCATGTAACAGCTCAGGCTTTCGGTTAGGATGAGAAAAGGAAATATATGGATCTTCAGGGTACTTCTTCGAATGTGTTCTTGTCCAAATATTTAAGTCACATTATAGATAGGGAGCATAGTCTTTGCAGGAACAGAAGGCAATGATGTCAGTCTACCCAATATATCAAGGAATGTTTCGACTCAATCAAGACTGGAATTTGAACAAACAGCACGGCAAGTGAAGTCGGTAGAAAGAACAAAGGTGGTCAAGTAATAAATCTCAGTATTGCAGAGACTCTCACGTTAATCTCTGCTACCGAGAATAGAACTTTGGAGAGCATAGGATGAACGTTATATTACGATTGGCTAATTAGCATTGAGGATCATGGATAATTAAGAAAAACATTTTCAAAAGAAGCATTTTCCTGTAGGTCAAAGAGTTCCAATCTCAATCTGCGTTGATTGATAAATTTCAACAGAAGTAGCAGTCAAGGCAATCTGATTTACCTCAAAGTTAAGCGTACAGAAGGAATACTGGTCAGGGTTCATGTATTTGAGTACTATATAGCACCCAGGCAGTTGGTGCACATGGAAGGAAGAAAACCTCCATGACTGGGCAATATTTTTACAGACTGCACATTTAGGTTTACTGATGCAAAGAGGGGCAAAAGTGACAAAATGATTTGGATCTGGGCATAAGAGATATAGTTAGTAAGTTGGCAGATGACACCAAGATTGGAGGTGTAGTGGACAGCGAAGAAGGTTACCTCGGATTACAATGGGATCTAGATCAGATGGGTCAATGGGCTGAGGAGTGGCAGATGGAGCTTAATTTAGATAAATGCAAGGAGCTACATTTCGGTAAAGCAAATCTTAGCAGGTATTATATACTTAATGGTAAGGTCCGAGGGAGGGTTGCTCAACAATGAGTCTTTGGAGTGCAGATTCATAGCTCCTTGAAAGCAGAGTCACAGGTAAATAGGATAGTGATGAAGGCATTTGGTATGCTTTCCTTTATTGGTCACAGTATTGAGAACAGGAGTTGGGGGGATATGTTGTGGCTGTACAGGACATTGGTTAGGCCACTTTTAGAATATTGTGTGCAATTCTGGTCTCCTTCCTATCTGAAGGATGTTGTGAAACTTGAAATGGTTCAGAAAAGATTTACAAGGATGTTGCCAGGGTTGGAGGATTTCAGCTATCGGGTGAAGGTGAGTAGGCTAGGGCTGTTTTCCCTGAGGTTTAGAGGCTGAGGGGTAACCTGAAAGAGGTTTATAAAATCATGAACGGCATGGATAGGGTAAATAGACAAGATCTTTTCCCTGGGGAGGGGGAGTCCAGAGCTAGAGGGCATAGGTTTAGGGTGAGAGGGGAAAGATATAAAAGAGACCTAAGGGGCAACATTTTCACACAGAGGGTGGTGTGTGTGGAATGGACTGCCAGAGGAAGTGGTGGAGGCTAGTACAATTGCAACATTTAAAAGGCCTCTGGATGGGTATATGAATAGGAAGGGTTTGGAGAGATTTGGGCTGGGTACTGGCAGGTGGGAGTAGATTGGGTTGGGATATCTGGTCAGCAAGGATGAGTTGGATCGAAGGGTCTGTTTCTGTGCTGTACATCTCTCTGACTCTATGACTTTAAATAACTCACTTAAGTCAATGTTTAAAGGAAAGGAAGGAAGAAATTAGCAAGTGATTTTTTTTTTAAAAAACCTACAATTTAAAGCCACAACCTACTGGACAGCCAAGCTTGCAATTCCAAAAAATCAAGAACCACCTCTATCATGAGGAAAACACCCACTTTAAGAATTTCTGCAAAAGATTAAATATGACTTAATCAAATGTGAAAATTAGCCTATTGTTAGTGGTGTTTTTATCCTTCCTTCTCTTTTGCTTTATCTCCTCCTTTAGATTCTCCAACCCCATGCTAACAGGGGAGATAAAAGTAAATAATTAGTTTAAGCCAAGTCGTGATCCCAAATGAAAGATTTGTTTTTCTTCCTCCTCAGTGAGGAAACATGACCTCAATTCAGCAGACAAGAATGAAAGAATTACAGAAGAATCAGTTGACATGAATCAGTAACGGATTTGGAACTGGCAAACGGAGCAAGTGGATAGCCTCTGCTTTGTAGAGAGTAGTGAGATATCTGCTAAAGATCTGGATTGAAGGCTCAACCTTACACTATTTAATTAGCAAATTAGAAGAAAGACTACAGTTAGATATCCAAATTTACAGATGATAAATTAAGAGGGACAGTAAGCTTTGTGAATGGAAAGAAGTTGTAAAGGGACAAAAGTAGCTTAAATTATAAAAGCTAGAACAAAGCATAAGTAAAATGTAAGCGAAAATGTGGATTTGAAAAATTAAAATATTTTTCAGGAGGTTTGGAGAAGCAAGGGGATACAAGAGTGCAGGTACGTACTAAAATGAAAGCTAGAGCACTCATGAAAAATCAAATGAATATTGGCCTTTATCTCAAGTGACTGGAATTCAAAAGTGAATAAGTTTTCAGTTGTACAGAACTTTTGCCAGTTTCCATCTGGACTGTGTTTGGTGTAGGTATCAACTAAAAAACTTTGATATTGATCTAAATATGTCAACATTATTTACCAGATGCTACCAAGTCATAAACAGTTCATATATGAAGAAGAGAATTATATAAACATGGCTCATGTGCGCAAATGTCTAGAAGATTGTGTGGTAATATAATTGAAGTGCTGAAAATGAACAAGGGTTTTGCTGAACAGGAACTACTTCCTCACGAAAGGGCGTCTAGAACAACAGCTTTAAAATGACTGCTGGACCAGCTAAGAGTGAAACAAGAAAGCATTTTATTCAAGCTAATGGTACAGAAATTTGGAACTCCCTCCGCAACATGTTGTGTATTCTTGGTAAACAGGATTGACTGGTCTTTCTCAATGAGGAAACAAAAAAAATCTTCCAGTTTCACCAATTTAAACAATTCATGCAATATAAATAACATCCTTAAAGCAGTGCTTGAAGGGAGCAGGATAAGGAGAATGAAGTTAAGAAAAGAGAAATACAAGGTTACCTTAACATGATGATGTAGTTATCAGATACAAGAACAGCACTGCCAACTAATGTCTATCAATTAATTTACAAGAGATTTATGCATGGGGCAACAAACATCACAATGTTCCAAACTTTGGAAGTCTAACACAAACTGTTCTTCTCTAGCTAGCTACACTTGCAATACCTCAAATTTTGCATAAAATGAATCCCAAAATACAATATTTCTGAAAGAATTCCAATTTTTTTTTGAAGGAATCAACACCATTTGCTCCCACCATCTCCATAGGGTTTCTGTCCCATAGATTAACTTAATGAAACAATGTTTTTCAGATTAATGTTAATTCATTCAATTATTCTGCATTCTGGTTTCAACTCTACTGGACAAGTGAACAGTTCATCATGGTCTGCATTATCTAGCTCTTTCAGAATCCTAATAGAAGAACTTTTAGCACTGTTTGTATATTGAAAAGGAAACATCCTGCTCTTTGTTTGTAACGGCACCATTGCGGAATTTGGATCAATAATTCAGGCTAACAGCAAGTACCTTTACACCTACAGGCCATGCAAACTCTGCCAAACTCAGTAGTAAATGCCACATACTGCACCATTTGATTTTCTACAGTATCCAATTTTTTTTAGCCCATGCATGCATTCTTCCATGATCCATTTTTTCAGAAATTAGTGAGAGTCGAAGACATTAATTTAGAACTACATTTTGCTAAAAACGAAGAGCAGAGAAAAATCTATCCCTAAGTATAATCATTAATTCAGTTACATTATTCCCCTAGAAACAGACTCATTTAGCAGAGTATCTTCATAACCACTACATATTCTAATCTCTAGCTCGGCCTTATTATTGAAAGGATGAAGTTCTAATCCACTTTATCAACTAGCTTCTTGAATCAGAATAACCTTAAAGTTTGTTAGAGATAATAATTTTTAAAATACTAAGTTGATAGGAATATGCAAAATCAAAAGACATTTCACTTCCAAAATACTGCATGGTTCAGGCAGAACAGTTTGATTAGTGATAAATTATCCTAACAGTAATATATTAAAATATTCAGTTAACCTCATTTTTAAAAAAAAATAACTCAAGATTGAGAAGTACAATTACATAAAGCAAATTTCCACACGAAAAAGACCGAAAAAAAAACACGCAAGCATCATCCAACCTGGCTATTGCTCGTCTGAAAAGAGTCAGCAAATGGGTTAGTACTGCTGCTGCCACTGCTCGATTCAGGCAAGGGGTTAGATTGCAGGAAAGACAAAGGTTGTTTCTGAAACCAAGACAAAAGTAAAGTCATAGTCTGGAACAAAACAAGCTCACAAAAATTGATAAACCCTAACATCAAAAGCTTCAATTAAGAATTTTCCAACAGGAATTGGGTTAAATTCAGCAACCCTGTGTAAGCCTAAAAGGATACTGCATTCAAAGAACTGGATCAGGGTCAGGGTGATGATCTTTTAATGCTGATTCAACAGTTTCCTGCCAATCCAAATCTACAACAAACACTTAGTTCTGAATTATTAGGCTACAAGACGACAAATAGAATGGTTAAATGGACAGATAGTTGGCAGATAGAATTCAACCTTGAAAAGTGTGATGTGATATAATTTGGAAGGAGTAATTTGACAATAGAGTATTCAATGAACTACGTCATATTAGGAAGTTCCATGGAAAAAAATGACCTTGGAATGTTTGTCCACAGATCTTTGAAGGCGGAAGGGGGTGTTAGTATGGTGGTAAAAAAGGCAGATTACAAAAGCAGGGAAGTCGTGTTGGTGTTGTATAGAACTTTGGTGGGACCATAGCTAGAGTACTGTGAGTAGTTCTGATTATCACACTACTGGAAGGATGTGACTGCACTAGAGAATGGCAGAGGAGATTCACTAGGATGCTGCCACGGATGGAAAATCTAAGTTTGAGAAAATGTTGGAAAGGCTTTGGCTGTCTTTGTTGGAGCAGAGAATACTGAGAGGCAATCTAATTTAGGTGTACAAAATTATGAGAGGCATGAGCAGAGTGGCTAAGGAGCAGCTGTTCCCTTTATTTAAAGGGTCAGTCACAAGGGTCATAGGTTCAAAGTGAGAGGCAGGCAGTTTTGAGTGGGGAGAGGAGAGCTTTTTTACCTAGAGGCTAGTGATAGTCTGGAAATGCTGCCTGGGAAAGAGTAGAGGCAAATTACCTCACATCCTTTCAAAAGTACTTGGATGAGCATTTGGCACATAATAATATTCAAGGCTAAGGGCCAAGTGCTGGTAAACGGGATTAGGTTGAAAGTCAGGTGTTTCTCACGTCAGTACAGACTTGATGGACCAAAGGGTCTCTTCTGCACTGCATGATTCTATGATTTGTGAATCCAATTCCTGAAAAATGGGTTTAATTACTGTCACGAATGTGTGATGGAAATCACAAATTGTTTTCATACAATATACAGAATTGCTGAAACATCGACATATCATGAGTTATTTTACTAAGGAGATAAATTATGTTGATGTTTCTAATTCAAGTTTTTTCATTGAGATTTGCTAACTTTATAAAAGTGACTAGTGACACAATGTTAAAAATCACACAACACCAGGTTATAGTCCAACAGGTTTAATTGGAAGCACACTAGCTTTCGGAGCAACGTTCCTTCATCAGGTGATGAAGGAGCGCGCTCTGAAAGCTAGTGTGCTTCCAATTAAACCTGTTTGACTATAACCTAGTGTTGTGTGATTTTTTAACTTTGTACACCCCAGTCCAACACCGGCATCTCCAAATCATTGACACAATGATGTGATATCAGTGGTCTCTCCAGTCAGCTGGAGAGTCAGAGAGAGCGTGAGCACAAGAGCCTGAGCCCTTCAATGTCCTTTTTCTGGAAGATCTGCCAATCAAATCAGTCAAGGGCACCAGAAGGATTTTAGCTTGAATAAAACTATGGGGGGCACAAGACCCACCTAGCCACAGTTGTCCATCAATCAAAGGCTGGTATCTCTCATTGCTCAGCAGCATCGCAAGGCCACTTCTGAGGACATTGGAGGCAAGGGCAAGTGTCTCTCCCAGCTGGAGTCTTCTGGACTTATCAAAATGGCTTTAGATGTCATACTCTGCATGGCAACAGGAGTTCCATCATTGTGTTAATACCAGCACTTTTGAAATAAGGACCTTATTTGATTACTTAAAGGTCTCAATTGGTAGTGGGGAAGGAAGGCCAATGATGGGCCTTCCTACACAGAAGTTGATTCCAGGAGAAGTAGACCAGCCTGCCCAATTCAATGATTTTCTTGCCTCTAAGCTTACTACTGACAAAGTACAGGATTCTGTCCTATTAACCATACAGGTTCTGTAAACGCAATTTTGAAATCCAATTTTTTTAAAACCTGCTGTCATACATGTTCTTTGTTTTGGTCAGACTTTAACATTGTCAACAAAACTTTTTATTCTATGGTTTATTCTTTAAATTTAAATTCTGCATGAAACAAAATTTCAACATGATACCTGACTACATGTAGTGTATGCAATACTGTTTCTAGGCAGATTTCTCCACAAAATATCAACATTACAATGAAACTACATATAGAATGTAACATGCTACATTTGGTAGATAGTAAACGTGATCAGTGTGCAAGTATCAGCTAAATGTGAATAGAGCTCCATGCTCTGAAAACTAAATCACCTAAAGAGATTTCTGTAGAAGACATTATACATTCCTCTTCAATAATCATTTTGGAGAAATGCACAATTATTTTGATAAGGGATTGAAGCACTTGTAAGCAATAATTTGGCTATTTCTTGCACTCAATCTTTAGTTTCAAAAAGCCAGGTAACACTCCAAAATGGGAGTGGAGATCTACACATATTTGTTAATTTATGTATGTGCAGCAGTGTTGAGTTGACACTGGTTATACATCTGAGTAACAGTGCATGTCAGCCTGCCATTCTTATAAAGCCACTCTTCATTTCAAAAAGAAAGTGTAGTTTGTCTGCAGTGGAAGCGACAAGTCATTCTAAAAGTCAGTCTGATAGAGAATAAGGCAAAGGCAAAGGAAAAAGCCATGACCCAAGATTCTGGCATCGCACTCAAGGTTATGTTGCAGGAAGTGCAGAAGAGGAGAGTTATCATGTAGCCTTAGACACAGAGATAATCACGGTAATCAGTGTCAGAGTTTAATTCCACGGTTCCGGATGAAGTGCTGCACCAAGTTCAATGAATGATTAAGGTCAGTGAGTCAATTGTCAAGTGCCATGTTGCACTAACTATACTATTAGCCTTCACATACTACTTAATATACTACATTACCATCATTCATTCATCTACCAGCAACCTCTCCTAATTACAACTCATGTTCAATATGTATAGCTTCTTCAACCTCATACACTTAGCTGTGCTGCAAGCCTCACATTCATATCTCATAGCATGCAAATACTTTCAGTCATTCAATGAGGATACCCAAAACTTATTACCAAACAGGACTTACACACTGGTTGGTATTGTGAACTGCCATTTTTTTTATTCATTCATAGATGAGGCCAGAATTTATTGCCCATCCCCAATTGCCTAGGGGGCAGTTAAGAATCAACTGCATTGCTGTAGGTTTGGAGTCACATGTTGGCCAGACCAAGTAAGGATGGCAATTTCCGTCTCTAAAGAATATTAATTAACTAAATGGATTTTTATAACAATTGACAATGGTTTCATGGTATTATTAATACCATTTTTTTAAAAAACTGAAATTAAATTTCATCATCTGCCATGGCAGGATGAGAAATACATCTCCAAAACATAACCGAGCTCTTTGGATTTACAGTCCAGCAATAATGCCACTGGGCCATCAACTCTCTTTTCAACATTCTTCTTCCACTAGACATCTGTACACTTAATGCCCTCATCCAAAATGGCATTAATGCACCTCACAAAATGCTGTAGATGCAACGTTGGATGCACTGTAGCACTGAAAAAGCAGGTTCTTCAAAGCTGCATTTAATGGCTTGCACCTCCTATTTGCCCAGGCTCAGCTCCAATCCCTCTTACAAGTTTTCAGGTTTTGCACCAAAATATTTTACTGTGTAATCAGATTACTGACTGAACAATCATATGAGACTAATATAGATTGAAATATTGCACTTCTATCGATATCAATTACAAAACTTACTTGCATCCTGTCTGTACCACTTGTTCTCAAAATGAAATCCAAATTTTGAAAAGATAGACAATTCCTTATAATATGAAAGTCTCTGAAATATTAGCCAAGTATCACAACAGATAGGCATTACTATTGAAAACAGCTTCACAAAGCGTTATGTGAATATATATATATATATATATATAACAAAACAATTTGAGAAGCTTGACAGAAAACAGTTAACTATTAATGTGCAATATGTCTGCTACAAAAATGTTGATTATTGAAAATCCCAGAAAAATGTTTCAGTAATTTTGAGCTTCAATGGTTAACAATGTTACTTATTTAAACAGAATCAAACAAAACAGAATTGCTAACTGACAAGGAAAGAGTAAACCCCTTTCAAAGGGGTTTACTATCACATGTAAAATGATGCTTTTACCTTAGATGGATCAAAGGAGAATGGGTTAGTAGAGGAACATTTCTGCCCACTAAGAACAAATGTTGATGAAGGATTACATTGAGACTCTGGCTGGAAACAAAAAAGGATGAAAGAGAGGAAAATGCAAATGAACTTAGAAATAATGAAAATAAAGTGAAGAATTAACACTAAAAGGAGACAACTACACTAAAATGTAATAGTAATGAGAGACTTCATGTAGGATTCATAATCGTGTTGTTAAAATAGATATACAACAGAAAAGTGCCTATATCAACATATTATATTTTACCACAATCGTGTTTCAGATACACAGTAGAATATTTTGTTCAACTGTAATCTGTCTACAACTGTTCAAAAGTGAATGAAAACTGCCTTGACACATTTAATTGATTACTTATTTTGGCAACTTATACAAGCATTCCTATTATCTTGAAAGGCTTTGAAAATTAGAGTGCAAGTGACAAATATTGCATGGCTGACAAATCATGGTCTCCTCACATTTTTGTTCAGATTATTGCTAGTGTGTCTCAAATTATAAGGCAATGCTAATGCTCACAACTTAAGTTCTGTAAAAAACTAGCAAAGACATGAAAGTAGGTTTCCGCACTGTCAAAACCAACAGTGCAATATTTTACATATTGTGCTAATACGAAGCTACAAATTAAACTCCATTAACTTAAGTGATTTTTAAAAACATCCAAATCACTAACTTTTAATAGAACAAGACCCAGAAGCTCGTGAGGAAGTTAAGTGAAATCTTGAGATAGGGAGGATGAATAAATGACTTAAATGGGAGAAGGGATGGCTTCAGATTCTTGAGACATTATTTCTGGGGCAGGAATCATCTATTCAAAATAGGTATGCGTAAATTCAACAAGACTGGACTAATATATTTGTGATTTGATTTTAATTTTGATTTGATTTATTACTGTCACATGTCCTGAGATGCAGTGAAAAGTATTATTTTGCCTGCTAACTAGGCAAATCATAGCTTACAATCATTAGTATCTCTAAAATGTATTTAAACTTAACTGACAGGGGAACAGACACCAGCATATACTTGTCGAAGAAAGGAAAATGCTACATAAAATGAATCTATTGGAGATTACTGGAGTAGGAAGTAGCGACATACTAAATAGATTAACACAAAGACAGGACTTCAACGCATATATGTAAACACATTGAATGTGATAAGGTTGGTGAGCCACATACATAAATTGCCACGTGGGCAATAAGGGAAATGGGTCTCAAAAATGGAACTAACTGGGTAGGTACAAGTGCTCAGAGAAGGGAAGGGGAGGGAAAAAGGAGGTGACGTGGCAATACTGATCAGTTAAACATAGCACTGGCGAAAAGAGGGATATCCTTCGAGGGAAAAAGAATGACACTTGAATAGAGTTGAGTAGCAAAAAAAGCATGATAAGAATATGGTGTTATTCAATAAATTTCCTCCTTTCTATATTGAGGGGAGGATGACAGGCAGGTGTGAAAGGCAATGGACTTGAAGTGGAGAGCAAGGGGGGCAATGTGCAAGATGATGATGGGTAAGGCGCACACGCGAGGGGAGGGTGAGATGGGGATTGGTGCTCGCAGGCGTGAATTCGGAGATGCATGTGAGAAAGAGTTGGAGAGAGGAGTGGGGAGCAGGAGGTATGCCTCCCACCCCCTCAAGAGGGAGGAGTGTGCAGCATGCGTGAGAAAGGGGTCTGTGTACTCTTCTATATCCCTACCCCTTCATGTTTCTCTCTCTCATCCATTTCCACACCTCTCACATCCCTTGTCCCATCCCTCTCTTGAACACACTTCCATCTCTCTCTCTCTCACACATCATCTCTCTCTCTCTCACATCACCTCTCTCCTCCTGTAGGATGACATGGCTGCATGTTACAGATGTACAGCAGGTGCTGGGCAAGTAATTTCATTCAAGCACCAAAGGAATTACTGCATTATTTTCAGGACACCTTGATTGGGTCCAACTAGAAAGAAAACATTGCTGGATCTTTCTCTGGAAAATGACGTGGCCAGTAGAATTGTGGAGTATTACTTGAGTAACAGTGATTATCCCAACATATAGTTTAGAATTATTATACAAAAGAGCATGACACAATTGAAAACAAGACTATCTAAATTGGAAAAGTGGAAATTTCAGCCTTGAAAGGGATCCAGCAGAGACATTTCAATAACTGAGTGAGTCATTTTTGAGGAGATGCTTCAGATGAAGGTTAGGATATTCCAACAAGGGCAAAAGTTAAAGGAATCAAACCTTGGGCACCTTGGAATGCAAATGAAGTGCAGAACATGATATAACCAAAAAGCATATGATGCATCTTAGGTGAACTCTTTGAACAAAAATCAACTCAAATAAAATTAGTTTTGAGAGGGGAAGAAAGACAAAAATTAGAATGGGTATGCGGGAACACAAGTATAAATGACAGGCAACATAAGGGCCCCTCACATGTAAATAGTTAGCAGGTGGCAACAGGGGGAATCTGTTCTATTCGGGACAGAGGGGGTCATAACAGTTTTAAAATGCAACACAATAAATTAATTTCTTTTCCATCCATTGATATTAGGCATAAAATAATTTAAATAATTTGATCGTAAATATTTTTAATTTGGGTGCTCTTCAGTTTACATACCCGAGACCTGGTTATTAAACTCTGGACTAAAAACACTACAGGATTGCCTGCTTTTCGAATAGCTTCAACTGCCTCTTCATGACTGGCATCTCGTAAGTCAACTCCATCTACCTGGAAAAGAACAATAAATCAGGTTTTTCGAAAAAGTCTGCACTAGAGCATACATGACATCATACATAAAATCTCAATGAAAAATATTGACTGGTACTGGTAAGATCCTAAACTCCATTGCTTCTGCCCCACCCAAACTATGCTCTTTTCAAGCAACTGACTCACAATGGACTGAAGTCCTACAGGAACAATAACTTCTTGCATCTCTAGTCAAGTAGTCACTGATCAGTTGCAGCTTAAAAAATGACTGACAAATTGAGCAAACTTTTGGATGAAGAAAGAAGGTGCAGTCGAGCTTCACTCTTTTCTCAAGTATATTCTCCCCACAATCACTGGACAGCAATCAGGAACAGTAAACCATGTTGATCTTCTATGCCCGTCAGAGATGAATTATAAAAAAAAATCAAAAGAATGTGAAACAAAGTATTGTAGGAAAGAAATATTGCAATCAGTAAAACAGCAAACTTCAAGTCAATAAGGTGAAAACACAACAAGAGTTAAAACAAGTACAAGGTTAAAAAAATCCTTTATGCATTCTACCTAATTTTAGAACTTATCATCACTATGTCGAGAACACTCAAAGCAACTCAGAATTTCAACCATGTTTAAACTGGTAAGAATACTGGATATAAAATGTACCAATGTAGCTCTACACCTCAGTGAAGGACTTAAATAATAGAAGTTATATGGACTCAAGTAGGAATGGTGTACTGACTTGTAATTTTACTATCATTTCAACTCAACTTTACCCTTCTGTTAATATTATTTTCACCATTTCCCTGTTACATTTTAAATTTGTAAATCACATGGCAAATCAGCCCTCAGAATATTAATATTTGTTGAATAAAATAAAGCAAGCTTTTTATTAACATGCCCCTATGGGACCTGGTCTGTGCCAGTTGGTCAAGTATTCCAGTTGACCAAGAGGTCCACATAATCAATGTAATAACACATACAAAGTAATAGAAAATTAATACATTATTTATAGTATAAATCACAAACTTACTCACAAACTCATACCCTCAACTGACTACTTGGACACCACCATAATACAGTAAACTTCCAGTATTTGAGGTATATAATTTTTGCCAGTTTATTGAGTGTACCGTATCAAACAAAGTTTGCTGAACTATTATTTCAAAAGACAGCATGGTCACCACTGGTGTTATGAAGCATATTCTGATTTTTTTCTTCAATTTGGATATGGTTCGGGCAGATGTCTTTGCATATGATGGAACAATGAGAAAGAAACTGTGGGAGATAGTAGTGAACTTCAGCTTACTAAATACATAACATTAAAAAAGGCATATAATACTATCTTGATTCAACTACAAGTTGATAGTATACCATGATCATACACTATCATGGAATATGATCAAGCAAAAATCCCCATCATCCGAAATACTGGACACACTTCAAATATCTAAAATACTGGGCAAAGCCATGGTCTAAGGCTGTGGCCAATACACAACAGAATGGGAATTTCTGCCTGGGACTGCTGACCAATTTTCTTCTCCTCTGTAAAAGAACAATCAACCAAAACCAACAGACTCTAACCCGAAACAGCTTCAACACCTCGGGCTACCAGTACAGACAGTATGGGACCTACAGAGATAACGGACATTCAACTTCAATCGAAATCCATTCACACATACTTGTAACGATTGGGAAACCAGAAACACAAAGGGGAACACTTATTTGGCACAAATGCAAGGGACCCACAATCAGTATAACTGCAGGCCCAGGTCTCACCTGACAATGCAATTTTAGGAATATTCCGGAGCTCCTGAGCAAGCACGACCAGACACCTGATGAAGGAGCGTCGCTCTGAAAGCTAGCGTGCTTCCAATTAAACCTGTTGGACTATAACCTGGTGTTGTGTGATTTTTAACTTTGCACACCCCAGTCAAACACCGGCATCTCCAAATCATGCACAATTAACAAGTAACACTTTATATATCTAACTCCAACAGTGAAAAAATTGAATTAAATTATATTGGTACGCAGTTTCAATAACACAGTTTCCACTTCTATAAATTAAAGTAATAAGAAGTATAAATTGAAACATGGTCTCTCTCAAAGTTCACACAGAATGGATCCTCCTGAACTTTCTGTACCTTCTTCAACCCGAAATGCCTTCTCGGTTATTTTCATAGAATCCCTAGTGTGGAAACAGGCCATTTGGCACAACAAGTCTACACTGACTCCCCGAAGAGTGACCCAGTCAGACCCTATTACACTACATTTACCCCTGACTAATGGACTTAACCTATACATCTGTGAACACTATGGGCAATTTAGCATAACCAATTCACCTAACCTGCACATCTTTGGATTGTGGGAGGAAACTGGAGAACTCAGGGGAAACCCACGCAGACACGGGGAGAATGTGCAAACTCCACACACAGTTGCCAAAGGCTGGAATCAAACCTAGGCCCCTGGCGCTGTGATGCAGCAGTGCTAACCACTGAACCACCAGTGAGAATCAAAACCGGATCAACTGTGTGTAAAACACAGTTATGCTTACCACTTTACCACCATCACCTTACAGGTGTCAAGAATATTCACTAAATGTGGCATGTATCTTTATAGACAAATAGTGCTTTTTCTAGTATCCGAGAGCTGGATAGTTCTCAGCGCTTCAAACTGCAGTTGGCTCTCCCTCTCTGTCCAATTGCTCTTTGCGATATACCCTCTGCAGCACATCAATTTTTATATGATAGGTTTCAGGTTGTTAACACGATCAGATTTAGATGCAAGTTTGCTTGCTGAGCTGGAAGATTTGTTTTCAGACATTTTGACACCATAATAGATAGCATCCGAAGCTCTGGTGTTAGTGACCCACTTTCTATTGATATGCTTAGGTTTCCTTGCGTTGATAGCGTCATTTCATGTAGTGATGTCATTTCCTATTCTTTTTCTCAGAGGGTGGTAAATGGGATCCAAGTCACTGTGTTTGTTGATAGAGTTCCAGTTGAATTCTCGTCCATGTCTTTGTTTGGCTTGCCCGAGGATGGATGTGTTGTCCCAGTCGAAGTGGTGTCCTTCCTCATCTCTATATAAGGAAACTAATTAGAGTAGGTCAAGTCTTTTTGTGGCCATTTGATGTTCATGTAACCTGGTGGCTAGTTTTCTGCCAGTTTTCCCAATGTAGTGTTTGTTATAGTTCTTGCAAGATATTTTGTAAATGACATTGGTTTTGCTTATCATCTATATAGTGTCTTTCAAGTTCATTAGCTGCTGTTTTACTGTGCTGGTGGGTTTGTGGGCGACCACGGTACCAAGAGGTCTGAGTAGTCTGGAAGTCATTTCCGAGATGCCTCTGATGTAAGGGAGAAAGGCTAGGGTTTCTGGACGTGTTCTGTCTGCTTGTTTGGGTTTGTTGCTGAGAAATCAGCGGACTGTGTTCGTTGGGTACTCATTCTTTTTGAATATGCTGTATAAGTGATATTCCTCTGTGCTGCAGTGTGTGGTGATTTATAAAATACCTTGCAAGAACTGTAACAAACACTACATTGGACAAACAGGCAGAAAACTAGCCACCAGAATACATGAACATCAACTGGCCACAAAAAGCCATGACTCACTCATTAGTATCCTTACATACATATGAGGAAGGACACCACTTTGACTGGGACAAAACATCCAACCTAGGACAAGCCAAACAGAGACATGCACAAAAATTCCTAGGAGCATGGCTTTCCAACTGGAACTCTATCAACAAACACACTAACTTGGATCCAATTTACCACCCTCTGAGAAAAATAATAGGAATGACGTCACCACCCCAGGAAACCTAAACACATAAATAGAAATCAGGCACTAACACCAGTGCTTCACCAGAGACTCACTGAAGATGTTACCTAGTATGGTGACAAAACGTCTGAAAATGAACCTTCCAGCTCAGCGAGCAAACTTACATCCAGATCCTCAACCTGAGCTACAAATCTTCTCAAAACTTACTATCATCAGATTTTAATTCAGTTGGTCCTTAGTTTCAAAGTGCCTTTTTTAAATTTATTGGCTGAATAAAAATGCTACTTGAGTCTGCTGACTGAATGGCCTTTTGATACAATGCCTTTTGATACAAAACTTTTGATACAGTTTGAGCATCAGCAGCTGCTGTCCACAGACATTGATTTTTAAATCTCTAAGCATAAAAAGCACTATCTTTTAAAGGAACGACGCAATGCTTTCCCCCATTTTACATTTTTTTCTATTTTTATACACAAAATTCGCAACAATATTCCTGAGTTGATTCCTGTCTGGTGTCCCTTTCAAGTTCTTATATGTGTGCTTAAATTTCAATAATTTGCGTAATTTTAAAGAACATGTTATTTTTAAAGTTTAAACATATTCAAGAGAGTTAATATTTCATTGCAGTTGTGAAAAGCACACCTCAACAATTCTGTCCCCAGTTTTTAACGTTCCGTTTCTTCCAGCTGGACTGTCCTCCAGGACGTGTTTGATGAATATTCCTCTCATAACCTCTCCAGTACTTAGTCGACTTCCCATTCCTCTTCCACCAACAATACTGATTCCCAAGGATTTTGCAGGTTCTCGCCATAACTCAACTCTAAAATTATGAAATAATGCATTGCCTTATGTTTATTCAGTAAAGGACAATGTTCAACTATGGAAAATAAGGAATGGCACAACACCTGCCAGAATTTCTATAGTTTCTTTCATATACCATTCGGAAAGCGTTTCCGGTATAGAATAAATTGCAAATAGAAGCACTAGAAAAAGCCACAAAATGTCAATTTGTTTCATTAAAGCTAAGGAGAATGCCACAACATGAGTAAAAATAGATTAAACTGGAAACTGGCCAACAACATCGAGCTAGTGAAGCCAGATACAAAATATTTCTATATTGCCTTTATTATGCTGTGCCTAATGAACAAAATATTCACATACTGCCGAGCTTGTCTCCAGTTGTTGTAGGATGAATTTGGCAGGTCACTCTCTTCTCCCTCACCTTCCTCCCGCTCTGGCAACTCAGTGCTAAAACAGAATCATTGAAAAAAAATAAGTTAACATTTTACAATCAGTAACAAAATGTCATGTAAATAATTTAACTGCTCATTTTTCTAAAATAAAAATATTAGGACTGTAAGCAAAAATGGAGACAATAGAAACTTTTTTTCAAGAAATACCATTCATATCCACCCAAAGTCAAACCTATTAAAGAACATGAGGGATCAAGGAAAGTTTAAAACAGCCAGCTTCACTTGTCAGGGCTGCACAGCTGTGAAATGACATGGCTTAGGTCATGATGTGATTTTTAATTGAGTTAATATGCCTTCACAATCTCCAGCTATCTTTGAAAACAGTATGAGCGGAAAACCTAACAGTGACATTTAGTTAGATAATATGAAACTGAACAGCACAATTTTTGCTACAAGACCATAATTCCAACAATACTAAATACAATAAAATAAATCTTTCCTCAGGTCAAATGAACAACTATTCACAGATGGAATTTGTTTGCATATTTGAAAAGTTGAAAACCTCAAAATTCTTAAGTTTGTCGTATGTAACAGTTTGACACCAGAGATGCTTTGTTTACAACTCTATGGCTGTCGTAGACTTTACACCAACAATTAATGGAATTTTCAACTTAAACAATTAAAATAAATCAGAATCTTGGTACTGTGGTGACACTTTAAACCGCTCACACTGATAAACATTGCAATATCCATTAGCTATGAGACTACACAATAAACAGTATAGAGCACACAACGGAGGAATTAGACAGCAACACAAAATTCCAAAAGTGTGGAATAACCCATTCAGCCCATTACGTCCACACCAACCCTCTGAAAAGTATCCTACCCAGATCCATCCACCCTAACCCTGTAACACTATTTCTCATAGCGAAACCAACTTACCTATACATCCCTGAATACTATGGGCAGTTTAGCATGTCCAACCCATTTAACCTGCACATCTTTGAACTGTGGAAGGAAATCAGAGCACCCTTAGAAAACCCATGGGGGGACTGGGCAAACTTCACACACAGTCGTCACAGGGTGCAATTAAGCCCAGATCCCTGGCTCTATGAGGCAGCAGTGCTAATCACTGAGTCACCATGCCACACAGCTTTACTTCTCAATGTGCAAAATGCTAGATTAATGAACCCATCGAAATGCTACGCATTGCTACCCCAATGTAGAACAGCAATAATGACAGCACAGAACTGAAACTGATTTAGAATATAGAACATTACACACCTCATTACAGGCACTTTAGCCCTCGATGTTGTGCCGACTGTGGAATGAAACTGAAGCTCATCTATCCTACACTATTCCATTTTCATCCATATGTATATCTAATGACCATTTAAATGCCCTTAAAGCTAATGAGTCTACGACTGTTGAAGGCAGTGCGCTCCATGCTCCTACAACTCTGAGTCAAGAAACTACCTCCGATATCTGTCCGATATCTAACACCCCTCAATTTAAAGCTATGTCTCTTCGTGCTAGCCATCACCATCCAAGGAAAGAGGCTCTCACTGTGCACCCTATCTAACCCTGTGATTATCTTATATGTCTCAAGTAAGTCACCTCTCAACCCCTCAAGTCCCTCAGCCTTTCCTCATAAGACCTTCCCTCCATAGCAGGCAACATCCTAGTAAATCTCCTCTGAAACCTTTTCAAAGCTTCCACATCCTTTCTATAATGCCGTGACCAGAACTGTACGCAATACTCCAAGTGCGGCAACACCAGAGTTTGTACTGCTGCAGTATGACCTCATGGCCCTAAATCTCACTCCCTCTACCAATAAAAGCTAACATACAGTATGCCTTCTTAACAACCTTATCAACCCAGCTGGCAACTTTCAGGGATCAAAGTACATGATCACCAAAATCTCTCTGCTTATCTACACTACCAAGAATCTTATCAAGTTAAAAATCACGCAACACCAGGTTATAGTCCAGCAGGTTTATTTGGCAGCATTAGCGCTGCTCCTTCATCAGGTGGTTTAGGAGCAGTGGTTCAAAAGCTAGTGCTTCCAAATAAACCTGTTAGACTATAACTTGGTGTTGTGTGATTTTTAACTTTGTACACCTCATTCCAACATCGACACCTCCAAATCAAGAATCTTACTATTAGCCGAGTACTCTTTATTCCTATTGCTCCTTCCAAAGTGAATCACTTCATACTTTTCCACATTAAACTCCATTTGCCATCTCTCAGTCTAACTCTGCAGCTTATCTATGTCCCTCTGTAACTTGCAACATCCTTTACCACTATTCACAATTCCAATGACCTAAGTGTCATCCGCAAATTTACTTCTATGCACTCATCCAGGTCATTGATACAAATGACAAACAACAGTGGCCCCAAAACAGATCCTTGCGGTACACCACTAGTAACTGAACTCCAGGATGAACATTTCTTATCAACCACCACCCTCTGTCTTCTTTCAGCTAGCCAATTTCTGATCGAAACCACAAAATCACCCTCAATCTCACGCTTCCATATTTTGTGCATTAGCCTACCATGGGGAACCTTATCAAATACTTTACTGAAATCCATATACACCATATCAACCGCTTTACCCTCATCCACCTGTTTGGTCACCATCTCAAAGAACTCAATAAGATTTGTGAAGCACGATCCACCCTTCACAAAACCGTGTTCACGATCCCAAATCAACTTATTCCTCTCAAGGTTATAAATCCTGTCTCTTATAAACTTTCCCAACACTTCACCCACAATTGAAGTAAGGCCTACTGGTCTATAATTACCAGGGTTGTCACCACTCACCTGCTTGAACAAGGGAACAACATTTGCTATTCTCTTGGCACTGGACTCCGTGCACAACTTCCAACTACTATCCTTGATTGGCGCTAATCTTTATCTAGTCATTCTTTTTGTTCTATTCGTCTGGCACTATTCCTGTAGACAATTACAACATAAAGATCAAAGCTAAAGGCTCTGCAATCTTCTCCCTGGCTTCCCAGCAAATCGCAGGATAAATCCCACCCGGCACAAGAGACTTACCTATTTTCACACTTTCCCGAATTACTAACACCTCCGCCTTGTGAATGTCAATCCTATCTAGTATAGTAGCCTCTATCTCAGTATTCTCCTCAACATTATCTTTTTCCAGTGTTAATATTGATGAAAAATATGCATTAAGCGCTTCCCCATCTTCTCGGACTCCATGCACAACTTCCCACTACTATCCTTGATTGGCCCTAATCTTTCTCTAGTCATTCTTTTATTTCTGATATACCTATAGAAAGCTTTAGGGTTTTCCTTGATCCTACTTGCCAACGACTTCTTATGCCCCCTCTCAGCTCTTCTTAGCTCTCTCTTTAGGTCTTTCCTGGCTAACTTGTAACTCTCAAGTGCCCTAACTGAACCTTCATGTTTCATCCTAACATAAAAGAGTTCTTCTTCCTCTTGACGAGAGATTTAACTTCTTTCGTTAACCATGGCTTCCTCGCTCAACAACCTCCTCTGTGCTTGACAGGTACATTCTTATCAAGAACACGCAGTGGCTGTTCCTTGACTAAGCTCCATATTTCAATTCTGCCTATCCCCTGCAGTTTCCTTCCCCATCCTATGCATCCTAAATCTTGCCTAATCACATTATAATTGTCTTTCCCCCAGCAATAGCTCTTGTCCTGCGTTATATATCTATTCCTTTCTGTCACTAAAGTAAACATAACCAAATTGTGGTCACGATCACAAAGAGCTCACCTACCTCCAAATCTAATACCTGGCTAGATTGATTACCCAGTACCAAATCCAATATGGCCTTGCCCCTTGTTGGCTTGTTTACATACTGGTCATGAAACCATTCTGCACACCTTGGTCAAAAACAGACCCATCTAAACTACTCTAACTATAGCGTTTCCAGTTAATATTTGGAAAGTTAAAATCTCTCATAACAACTACCCTATTACGCTTGCTTCTATCCAGAATTATCTTTGCTATCCTTTCCTCTATATTTCTGGACCTATTCAGAGGCCTATGGAAAACTCCCAACAGGGTGACCTTTCCTGTTTCTCACTTTAGCCCATACTACCTCAGTAGACGAGTCCTCAAACATCCTTTCTGCTACTGTAATACTATCCTTAACTAACAATGCCACACTTCCCCCTTTTCTAATATCTTCTCTGTTCTTACTGAAACATCTAAATCCCGGAACATGCAACAACCATTCCTGTCCCTGCTCTATCCATGTCTCCGAAACGGCCACAACATCGAAGTCCCAAGTACCAACCCATGCTGCAAGTTCACCCACCTTATTCCAGATGCTCCTGAAGTTGAAATAGACACACTTCAAACCACCTTCCTGCTTGTCAGTGAACTCCTGCGACCTTGAAACCATATTTCTGACCTCACTACTCTCAACCTCCTGGACATTGGAACTACAATTTAGATTCCCATCCCCCTGCTGAATTAGTTTAAACCCTCCTGAATAGTATTAGCAAATTTCCTTTTCAGGATAGTGGTACCCCTCTGGTTCAGGTGTTGACCATCCTGTTTGTAGAGGTCCCACCTACCCCAGAATGGTTTACTAATGCCCTTGAGAGAAGGAAACTGCCATCTTTACCTGGTCTGGCCGACATGTGTAGAGGTCCCACCTACCCCAGAATGAGCCAGGTATCCAAAACCCTTCCTCATGCACCATCACTGTAGCCACGTTTTCAACTCCTCTCTCTCTCTCTCTCTCTCTATTCCTTACCTCTCCACTATGTGTCACGTGCAACAAACCAGAGATAACTGTTGGTTCCAGCACTAAGCTTCCACCGTAGCTCCCTGAATTTCTGCCTTAAACCCCATCCCCCATGCTAATTTATAAACAGATTATAACATGTACAACTAATTATAGCAGCTAGTTTGTAGATTTACAAGTTATATTTTAATGGAGTATTGTACTAAGTTTGTTAGATTAATACCAGAAAAGGGAAGATAAAAATGTACCCCAAGTTGAGTTGCATAACGCTACAGGTCCTGACAACATGACAGCAACAGTACTACTAACTTATGCTCCAAAAGTAGTCCCCTGCCAAACCAATCAGTTTCAGAACAGTTACAAACTGGTTTTTATTGAACAATTTAGAAAACTGCTTAGTTATGCCCTGTTCATAAACAAAGCAGGACAAATCCAATACAGCACCATCAGCTTTTTCTTGATCAAAGTGATGCAGGGTGTCAAGCACTATTTAAACAGCAAATTTTTAATTGATGTCCAGTTTGCATTTTGCCAACGCCACTCAGCTCCTGACCTTATCACAGCTTTCTAGGGGCTGCAATTTTAGATAACAGGTGAGAATTACTGTTTTTGAAATCAAGGCAGTATTTGACTAAGTATGGAAATCAAGGAGCCTAGGAAAGCTTGATGACTCTGCAATCAGGGCAAACTTTCCACGGCTTGGAGCCGTACCCAGCCCAACAAATATGGTTGTACTTGGTGAAGAACAATCATCTGAGCCTCAGGAATTACTGCAGGATCTCCTCAGGGAAGATACTTTTGAATCAAGCTATTCAGAGGTGTTATTACACAACTTTGGAGCAAGTGGGTCATTTATGTGAACTGTCTGGCTTAGAGGTTGGGACACTACCACTGCACCACATGTGCCCCTAGTTTCCCAAAGTATGCTCTAGCTCCAATTATCTTTAGCTGATTTTTCAATGATCTTCCCTCCTCTATAAAGTGGCGATGTTTGTAAATATTTCAATGTTCAATATTATTTGCATGTCTGCAGATACTTGAGCAACGTGTTTCCATGTGCAGCTAAATTTGGTCAAGATTCAGGTTTGGGCTGACATGGGGCAAGTGAAATGTGGACTGTACAAGCACCAGGTAATGACCATTGCCAACAAGAGAAAATCTAACCATCTTCCCTCGTCACTCAATTGCACTGACATCACTGTATTCTTATCAGCAATTCCAAGGGAATACTATTAATTAGGAACTGAACTGATCTGAACCAGAAATATAAATTCCGTGGCTGCAAGAGTAATCAGAGGTTAACAACTTTGAGATTTGTGACTCACCTCCTGATTCCCAATATTCTGCACAAGCCACAAGTTAACAGTACGATGGAATAATTCCCTTGCCTGAATAACGCAGCTCATATAACACTCAAGAAGCTCACAATCACTCAGGACAGAAAAGCCAACTATTTGGCGATCCATTCACCAAACTAAACACACTCTCCCTCTTTGATCACAGTTGCATCAGTGTAATTCATTTACAAGATACATTGCAGCAAATCAGAGGCACTTTCAACAGCATCTTCAAAACTCTGACCTCGACCACCTAGAAGGGCAAGAGGAGCAGACACATGCGAATACCAGCACCTGCAAGTACTTCTTTATACCACACACCATTCTGACGACAATCAACATTCTTTCACTTTCACTAGATCAAAATTCAGTGTTGCTTCCTAACATCACTATGGGTGTAGATGTTGCAGCAGTTCAAGAAAGCAACTCACAATTTAAAGGTCAATTAGGGATGGCCCACAACCATCAGTGGTGTCCACATCCCATGAAACATAAATTGACTATTTTTAGGTAAGAAATGTTATATTTGCATGAATGGTTTGCTTCAATTTTGATTCAATTAAAGGTATCCTGGGGCATTAAATAATCCAATTAAATGTCACACTAATTTTGTTTTAATTGCTCGCATTCTTTTCACATTTCAAGACAGTGTGCTTCAACACTAATGCTGGCTGTTCATATTTTATACATCACATAGAGGTTGACTCTTACATTTGGGAGGAGGTCAATTTATAAGCCATGATGTATTGTAAGCTATTCAGCCCTTCAAATTCATTCAAGTCTCTCAGGAATTATCGCTACCTTAACTCAATACACCTGCCTCAGCTCTATTATTTTATAACCAGATCTAACTTTCTTTTCAGCAAATGTGCAGCATTTGTTGGCCATTTGTAAACACCTTTCAAATAAATGGCATGATAGGTCACAGTTAAGAGTCAACCCCATTCCCGAGGGTTGGGAGTCACGTATAAGCTATGACAGCTAAGGCTAGTGATTTTCTACTTGATAAAAAGGTCATTAGTGAGCCAGTTAGGTTTTTAAAACAGAGTTGAGAGTGCATTGCTGGAAAAGCACAGCAGGTCAGGCAGCATCCGAGGAGTAGGAAAATCGACGTTTCGGCCCAGAGCCCTTCATCAGGAATCTGGCTCCGGCCCGAAACGTCAACTTTCCTGCTCCTCCAGTGCTGCCCGACTTGCTCTGCTTTTCCAGCAACACACACTCAACTCTGATCTCCAGCATCTGCAGACCTCACTGTTTCCAGGTTTTTAAAACAACCAATGATAGCTGCCATGATTACTATTACTGAAACTAGCTTTAGATTCCAGAGGTTTGTTTTGATGAATTGAAGTTCAATTTCTCTAGCTGCTGTTGTGAGATCAGACCTTGTGGCCTCAGCACATTTGTGTACGCCTCTGGATTGCTTGCTCAATGACATTGTCACCATGCCACAGACGACTCTAATAAAAAAAACTCACATTAAAAATTAATGAATAATAATAATAAAGCAAAAATGAGTAGTTTCAGAGATTATGATATTGAGATTATTCTCCTTGAAGCACAGAAGATTAAGTGAAGATGTGATTGAGGTGTTCTTGAATATTGAATGCTTAGACAGAGTGAATAACATTCCTCAGTTTGGTGGGTTAATAACCAGAGGGCACAGATTTAAGATACTTGACAAAATGTATACAGAGTTATGATCTAGAATTTGCTCTTGAAAGGATGGTGGAAATTAATTCATTCACAATTTTCAACTGGGAATTTACTTGAAAGAGAGGGAAAAAAAAACTACGACAAAGTTAGGGCACTAAATGGACAGCCCTACCAAGAACTTACACAAAATATGGTGGAGCATTTGGCTTCTTGCTTTTTATTCTTTAAGGAAAAACCAAAGAGAAAGCGGCCATCCAATCTCAGCCGTAGCTTTAATTGGCACAAACAAATCAAGGCTTCATAGACTAAAGCTATGCTTAAAAATATTATGTCATTATTGCAAAGACTGTTCTGGCAAGGATGATCATTAAATCTAAATTCAATTAATCATTAAATCTACAGTACTGTTCCAAAAAGTGTTCACTGAAGTTTTCAATGTTATCAAGAATGGGTGCAAGCATAAACATAAACCTTCAAGACACTCAAAAAATGAAAAATACTAAAGTCATGATAAAATGAATACAAGTATAGAATATTTTATAAATATACAATTCATTTATATTTAAAATGCTTATTTTATCATGCAAATGTTCCAATAAATGCTTACAACATTGCAATTTTCAATAAGTCCAGCAAAAAACAAATGAGGATGAGGATGATGATGAGGACAACAACTTGACCAGCAGCACACTCAAAATTACATGAAGTATGAAAATGTCATGTTTCATAAAGCAAAACTTTCAGACTCACTGTTTAAAGATTACCTTTGCTTATTTTCTGCAATCCACGGAACTGCATGTCTATGAGGTCTATGAGGTTGTAAGGATGGGACGATTGAACCAGACTCGTTAAGCATATGTGATATGTGATCAATAATTAATTCTTCATACATTCCAGAGGGCTTAAAGTTTGCAGTTATTACAAGCCAAGTGGGTAGCAGTGCATGGAATCGGTTCAACAGCACATCTGTCGCTGGGACTTTAAAATAATCATTATGTGGCACATGGGTACAAAAATAACCAAATCTTTATATTCTGTTATCTAGTTCCTTATTAGTCTGTTTCTGCTGGTACATAGTTCCTCTTTACATAAAATAGTGCTTGTCAAATTGATCAACAATATTGTACTGTGTCTTAAATCAAACAAATCCATTAAATCAGAATTTGTGTAACTTGTATTAAAACTACTGAAAAGTTATTTTTCTGATACTCAAACATTAGAATTATTTATAAATGAACTGCTTAGTTGTCACGGTGCACCAAGTATCACTTCTCACATAAACATAATTTATTTGTAGCAGCTGGAAACCTGTAATAGCTGAAGACACATGTGGGATTGCCAAGTGAAACCTCAAGCACGAGCCAGAAAACAAGCTTTTGAGGTGGAACCCACTGACAGACATTTCTAATATTAAATGGTTGATTCATAGCAACCTAGCTGGTTACATTTTGCACTCATCCCACCAGCATTTCCCCTACCACCAGGGCTGTGTCATTTTATGCGTACTTTATTATGTGAAAAAAAGAAACTAGTACTCAAAGTCAGCATGCAGAAATTATTTGAAGATCCTGATTGATTACTTAATGGTTCAAGAGTAGTAGTTTTCAAAAATGTGGAATTTGCTGAATTTCAAAATTGTGATTCATTCCTTGCATTTTTTTCTTTCTCCTTTCATGGTACGTTGCGAGTTATTTATTGCCATCCCTAATAACCATTGAAATGAATGGCTTGCTCAGCGATTTCAGAGAACAGTTAAGAATCAACATCTTTGCTTTGTGTTTGGAGTCTCAATTAGGCCAGGTTAGCGAAGATTCCCTTCCTTAAAGGACGATTGTATACCAGGTGGGTTTTTGCAACAATCAATGGCAGTTTCACAGTCACCAGGACCAGGAAGAAAAATCACTGCCACCTCCTGTGCTCCAAACCTTGCCTATGCCCATGGGAAACTTGAAACTTTTGAAAAAGTACTTGGATGAGGCACTTGAAATGTTAAAACATTTATGACAACAGTTAGTCAAGAAAGAGAGACTAGTGTAGTAACTATTTTTGGCAAACCGAAGAGTCTCTTCTGTGCTACATGGTTCATGTTACTGAAGTTAGAGCTAGCAGTTCTGATCTGTTCCAAAACCTTCCAGAGCAAGCTCTGTAATAGGCAGAACTTCACCAATCCCTGCACAAGGAATGTTGCAACAAGCACTTACTCAGTTAGATGGGGTAAAATTTCACAGCAATCTTAGGTGCTATTTAGTTTTATTTGTATTAAGATGGAGAGTTTCAAAAATGTGTTGGAAATTGATTTCACATGCATATCAATTACTTTTAGAAATAGAGTTTGGAAAGCTTAAAAAGCATCATAGACCCATACAGCACAGAATTAGACCCTTCTGTCCAATCAGTCCATGTTAAAGATAATCCTAAACTAAACTAGTCCCAACTGCCTCCTCCTGGGCCATGTCCCTCCAAACCTTTACTAGTCATGTATCTATCCAAATGTCTTTTAAACATCGTAATTATACCCACATCCACGACTTTCTAAGCAAGTTCATTCCACACGTGAAGCACCCTCTGTGTAAAACACTTCCCCCTCATGTCATTTTTAAATTTCTCTCCTCTCACCTTAAAAATGTTCCCCCAGTCTTGAAATCCACATCCTAGGGAAAAGATAACTACCATTAACTTGACCTATACCTCTCACTATTTATAAACTTCTATCAGATAGCCTCTCAACTTCCAAAGATATGCAGGTTAGGTGAATTGCTAAATTGCCCAAAGTGTTCAGGGATGCGTCGGCTAAGTGCATTAGTCAGGGTAAATGTAGAGTAATAGGGTAGGGAATGGGTCTCGATGGGTTGCTCTCTTTGGAGGATTGGTGTGGACTTGCTTGGCCAATGGCCTGTTTCCACACTGTAGGGATTCTATGTTTCAACCTCCTATGCTCCAGTGAAAAAACTCCCAGCCTATCCAGCCTAACTCAAACCTTCCATACCCAGCAACATCCTGGTAAATCTCTTCAGAACCCTGTCCAACTTAATAATATCCTTCCTATAACTGGACAACCAGAACTGGATGCATTATTCCTCAAGAGGCCTCACCAATGTCTTCCACAACCTCAGCATGACTTCCTAACTCCTATACTCAGAGTACTGAGCAATGAAGGCAAGCGGGCCAAATGCCTTTTTAACCACCCTGTCTAAATGTGACGCAAATTCCAAAGAATTATGTACCTGCATTCCTAACTTCCTCTGTTCTACAACACTACCCAAGGCCATCTTAATACTATACAGTAGGGGACAAACAACATCTTTGGCACCCTATGATGCTGTGATAGAAATGGAAGAACATATTTAATATGAAACATTTTCATATGCACACTATGATAAACACCAGCCATTCTGAAGGCAAACTAGGACTGACTTTTAGGTCCCAATGGTGAGCATAAAAGTAGGCAAAGCTGAAAATGTGTTGCTGGAAAAGCGCAGCAGGTCAGGCAGCATCCAAAGAACAGGAGAATCGACGTTTCGGGCATAAGCCCTTCTTCAGGAATAAGCCTCATTCCTGAAGAAGGGCTTATGCCCGAAACGTCGATTCTCCTGTTCCTTGGATGCTGCCTGACCTGCTGCGCTTTTCCAGCAACACATTTTCAGCTCTGATCTCCAACATTTGCAGCCCTCACTTTCTCCATAAAAGTAGGCTGGTATGGAGCCTGGCACTTTACAACGCAGGCCTGAAAACAGCAGATAGTTGATTAAAGCTGCTGAAAGGATTATTAAAAGTCTTTGGTTGGACCTTGATTGGAAATTGGTTAGTCAAATGTGAGGCACCCAGAGGTATTGAGGAACAGCATAGCTGCCTGTAGGCAGCAGCCAAGCACAGAATAGGGGACTGCGCTTTACACAGACCTTGAGGCCTTTTCAGTCTGTCTGACTCTACTGCAACCACAGGCCTCCATAATAGTGGCTGAATTGATAATTCTACTTTTTCCAAGGTTTGAAAGATTAAGGAGAAGATGCAGCAAAATGGGAGCAGGTTGAAATCATGTTCTCCAACCGAAAAGACAGTGTAGATCACCATGCTCAAGATGTTCCCTTAAACCTTTCAGCTTTAACTGCTCACTCACCATCCTCAATTATAATGCTGAGGATGAGAATTTGCTTAGTAAATACCTGGAAAAATCTCATGTCACTGTTCCTTTCAGGGTGGGTTTTTTTACCACACGACCATTTACAAGCATATAAAATAGTAGAAGTGAAACATTTGATACCAAACCTGCTCCACCATTCAAGAAAAATCAACTTGTTTTAAATTCCATATTTCCATTCACCCCTGCAAACCTTTGAGCCCCTTTCCAATAAGAATCTACCCTTCTCCATCACCTTCTGAGGTGGAGAGCTCCAAAGTCATATAACCCTGACAGAAGAAATACATCCTCACCTGTCCTGAGAAAGCAATGCCTAACTTTTAAACAATATTCCTTAGTTCAATCTTTCAGTGCTCACTTTGTCAAGGCTATTCAAGATTCACTCATCATTCTTCTATACTCCAGTGGAAACAAGGCTAGTCAATCCAACCTTGCTGCAGAAGAGACTGATGAGGGACATACCCTTTCCCCATAACCTCAGTCATTTACCAATGCTAACCCACCCAGCCTATACATTCCTGGACACTAGAGGGCAACATTACCATTGCCAATTCACGTAACATGCACATATTTGGACTGTGGGAGGTAACTTGAACACCTGATGGAAACCAAGCAGACAGAGGGAGAATATGCAAACTCCACATAGCAACCAAAGCTAGAATCAAGCCCAGGTATCTGTCGCTATTAGGTAGTGTTAACCACTGAGCCACTGTATCCCATTCCTGGGATATCTGTAGTACATTTTAGACTCTTAAAAGGTAATGTGAAATTCTTGATTATTTGAAATGTTTTAGCCCCATTTGCCTCCCTTTGGCCCACATCCCTCTATATTTTCCTATCCATGTACTTTTATTGGCTTTTACAATCTTGTAATGGTACTCACCTCTACCACTTCATCTGAGAGTTCATTCCATATTCGAATTACCAAGTGAAGACGTTGCCCCTCAAGTCCCTTTTAAATCATTCTTCTCACATCTTAAACCTTTGCCCTCCAGCTTTGGACTCCTCTACCCGAGGGAAAAGATATTGGTTATGCTCCCCCTGATTTCATAAACCTCTACAAGGTCACCCCTCAGCCTCCTATGCTCCAGGGAAAAAAAAATGCCAAAACCCATCAGTTTTGGTAACATACTAGTAAATCTTTTTTGCACTCTTTCCAGTTTACTAAGATCTTTCCTATAGCAGGGTGACCAGAATTGTATGCAGTATTCCACATGTGGCCTCACCAATGTCTTGCACAGCCACTACATGACATCCCAATTCCTGTAGGAGAAAGTGAGGACTGCAGATGCTGGAGATCAGAGCTGAAAATGTGTTGTTGGAAAAGCGCAGCAGGTCAGGCAGCATCCAAGGAGCAGGAGAATCGACGTTTCGGACATAAGCCCTTCTTCTTCCGAAACGTCAATTCTCCTGCTCCTTGGATGCCGCCTGACCTGCTGCGCTTTTCCAGCAACACATTTTCAGTTCATCCCAATTCCTGTACTCAATGCTCAGATCTATGAAGGCAAGCGTGCCAAATGCCTTCTTCGTCACCCTGTCTACCTGTGACTATATTTTCAAGGAAGTATGTACCTGCACCCCTGGGTCTCTGTTCGACAACACTCCTCAGGGCTCTACCATTAACTGTGGAAGTTCTGTTCTGGTTTATCACATTTATTTAAACTCCCCCTGCCATTTCTCAGCCAATGGCACAGTTGATGAAGACCCCATAGGAATCTTTGATAACCACTGTACACTATACCATCAATTTTGTGTCATCCACAAACTTATTAGCCATGTTTCCTATGTTGTCATCCAACTCATTTACATAAATGACAAATAACAGTGTACCCAGCACTGATCCTTGGAGCACACCGCTGGTCACGGGCCTCCAGTTCGATAAATAACCCTCTGCCACCACCCTCTGTCTCCTACCATCAAGCCAATTTTGTATCCAGTTGGTTAGTTCTACCTGGTTCCCATGTGATCTAACCTTACTAATCAGTCTGCCATATGGAACCTTGTCTAAAGTCCATGTAGACAACATCTATCGCTCTGCCTTCATCTACCTTCTTGGTCATCCCTTGAAAAAACTCATTCATGTTTGAGAGACATGATTTCCTATACACAAAGCCATGCTGACTATCCCTAATCAGCCCCAGCCTTTCCAAATGCATGTAATCCTGTCTCTCAGAATCCCATTCAACAAGTTACCCATCATTGGTGACAAGCTCACATGTCTGCCATTCCCTGGCTTTTGCTTGTTGATACTTTAGACTTCTTCCAGTCTTTTAGCAACTTGCCTGTGGCTGTTGCTCATTCAAGTATTAGATTACTTACAGTGTAGAAACAGGCCCTTCGGCCCAACAAGTCCACACCGACCCGCCCAAGCGCAACCCACCCAGATCCATTCCCCTACATTGACCCCTTCACCTAACACGACGGGCAATTTAGCATGGCCAATTCACCTAACCTGCACATTTTTGGACTGTGGGAGGACACCGGAGCACCTGGAGGAAACCCACGCAGATGCGGGGAGAATGTGCAAACTCCACACAGTTAGTCGCCTGAGGCGGGAATTGAACCCGGGTCTCTGGCGCTGTGAGGCAGCACTGCCGCCCACCAATATCTCTGGTAGGGGTCCCACAATTTCTTCTCTAACATCCCACACTTCCTATCATACCTTTGATCAGGTCACCTTTGTGTGTTTCAAGATCTCCCGCACTGCCTCTGCTGTAGTGTGGACTCTTTTCAAGATATCACGATTTAATTCGCAAGGTATCTAGCTTCTATGTCTTTCTCTCATCTCCTGTTGTTCCACACACAGATGGCCTCGATCTTTAAGGGATTTTATTCTCTCTCTGGTTACTTTTTTGCCCTTAATATACTTGCAGAATTTCTTTGGATTTTCATTTACCTTATCTGTCTCCTTTTTGCCCTGAGGAGGTGCTGGACAAGGGCGGGAGGTGTTGGACAGGGACGGGGCGGGAGCTCACATGTCTTGTGCTGCTGCCTTGTCTCCTAAACAGGGAGTAGACTTTAAAAACTCCAAGCACCAGAGGAAAGGCATTTAATCAATTAACCAAATAATCGATTATCCGAACGAAGTAGTGCCCAGCCATCTCGTTAGGATAATCGAGGTTCGTCTGTACTTCTATATCTCCTATACTCTTCAAGGAATTTACTTGATCTCAGCTGTCTATACCAGACATACACCACCCTCTCTTTCTTGACCAGAGACTCAAATCTCAGTCATCCAGCATTCCCTACTCCTCCCAGCCTTGCCTTTCACACTAACAGGAACACATTGTATCTGAATGCTCATTATCATGCCTTTGAAAGCCACCCACTTGCCAGATGCTCTTTTACCCGTGAACAGCCTCCCCCAATCAATTTTTGAAAGTTCCTTTCTAATACTATCAAAATTAGCCTTTCCCAAATTTAGAATTTTAACTTGTGGAACAGGCCTAACCTTTTTCATAAATACTTTAAAACTAATAGAATTACGGTACTGGTCCCAAAATACTCACCCATTATCATCTCTTTGTCCTGTATTTATTTCCCAAGAGGAGGCACAGTTTTGCCCCTTAAAATGTATTCTGCATTTATTCAGACCAATTAGATGTAAAGTTAAGGAACAGGAGGTTTAGGGATGACAGAGGGAGAGAAAGGCAGTGAGGCAAACTAGGCTCAATCACCACATATTGCTTGTCCCTTTAAACCACCCAACCACACACTCCCAACCCCATCCTTAACATATATACCACCTTTTCTGAGCTTCCATTAGTGTTGAAGAAGGGTCACTAGATTTGACACATTAACTTTGCTTCCTCTCCACAAATGCTGCCAGATTTGCTGTCTCTCCAGCAATTTCGGTTTTGTTTAAAAAAAGTATGCTCTAAATTTTTCAAAAAACATCACAACTGTCTTGATTGATAAACTAGGATTTACCTGGCAGAGAGCAGTGATGATGCATTAGTTGTGGTGATTCCTTCAAGCTGTCTATTCATGATCATCCTATACTTTTCCAAGTTCTCTGCAGGCACATATGTGACACTACAACAAAATAAGGCAAATATAATTAAATAAAGTTTTTAATAAACATACAAATCACACATTTTACTAAAATCTTCACGGATTGAAAAAATGGCGAAGGGATGACTGCATCAATAGGACCGCTCGGGATATGCAAAATACTTTTCGGCTCTTAAAAAGTGATTTGGAAATAAGTGATTATTTTAAAGTAAAGTTTGACTTAATAAAAGGATTTTCTGAAGTTGTTCAGATCTATTAAATAAACATTTGAAAATTATGTTTCAAAATGCATTTCATATTCACAACTTAGATTTTATGGCTTAGAGACATTGAATAGAAGAACAGCCATGAATATATTACAAACAGTAAAATAAAAGCAAAATGCTGCAAATGCTAGAGAATCTGAAATAGAAACAAAGTGCTGGAGAAACTCAGCAGGTTTGCAGCATCTGTATTGAGAGGGATAGAGTGAACATTTTGAGTCTAAACTCTTCATTCAAAGTCTGAGTTCCAAAGAAGAGACATATTGGACTCAAAGCATTAACTCTGTTTCTCTTCACAGATACTACTCGACCTGATGAATTCCTCCAGCACTTTCCATTTGGAATAGAAAAGAAAAATCATTTTGTTTTCATGCCACATTCATGTGATGCTTTTATTTGGTATTCCATGAGTTCTCTATATTCTTTTTTTGTTTTTTTTTGTTTTCCACACAGATAGGTTCACTCATATACCTTCTCAGTATCCTATTTACTAAATTCAAATAACTTAAATTCTTCTTCAAGATTTATTTGTATTCGCTTAAAAAGCATAAAACTGCATAATTGGAAACCTGCTATCATGGCTTTGTTCAATTGGTATGAAGGACATAGAACATAGAAGAATACAGCGCAGTACAGGCCCTTTGGCCCTCGATCCAAGCCCACCTAACCTACACTAGCCCACTATCCTCCATATGCCTATCCAATGCCCGCTTAAATGCCCATAAAGAGGGAGAGTCCACCACTGCTACTGGCAGGGCATTCCATGAACTCACGACTCGCTGAGTAAAGAACCTACCCCTAACATCTGTCCTATACCTACCACCCCTTAATTTAAAGCTATGCCCCCTCGTAATAGCTGACTCCATACGTGGAAAAAGGTTCTCACGGACAACCCTATCTAAACCCCTAATCATCTTGTACACCTCGAGCAAGTCACCCCTAAACCTTCTTTTCTCCAATGAAAACAACCCCAAGTGCCTCAGCCTTTCCTCATACCCTACCAGGCAACATCCTGGTAAACCTCCTCTGCACCCGTTCCAGTGCCTCCACATCCTTCCTATAGTATGGTGACCAAGACTACACACAATACTCCAGATGCGGCCGCACCAGAGTCTTATACAACAGCAACATGACCTCAGGACTCCCGAACTCAATTCCTCTACCAATAAAAGCCAGTACGCCATATCCCTTCTTCACCGCACTATTTACCTGGGTGGCAACTTTCAAAGATCTGTGTACATGGACACCAAGATCCCTCTGCTCATCCACACTACCAAGTATCCGACCATTAGCCCAGTACCCCATGCTAAGTTTTAAAAATATAAAATAAAACTCCAAACTTATCCAGATACACCTCAAATCATTACAACTAGTGTTTGCATTGCATTTTCTGTTTGAAAAATCATTCTGAAATATATAGCAAACTACAAAAGGATAAATATTTTAAAGGTAGATTTCAAACCACAAATATGCTTGCTCTTCATTTTAGAAAGGAAGACAGCATTACTACTCTGAACATCTGACTACAGATCTGAAAACATCTGATGCATTTCAAATTAGTATTTCTATCAACTTGATCCCAAAATCCGAGCATAAAAATCACATTCAGCATCATACTAATAAAACAGAGTACCTTTGCTACTCTAGCCAATATGTAGCATAATTATTTTATTACCCTCTCATTCGCATCTAGTCCAGTTGAGAGATATCATTCAAACCATACCTCAAAAAACTAGTATTGATTGAATGATGGACTAAAACTAAGTAGAAAGCCCAGAAAGACAGAAAAAAAGGCAGACAAAGTAATGGTGGGATAGTAAGCCAAAGGAGCAAAGATGATAATTGGACCCTGACTATGTGAAAATAGATTGGCTGTGCTGAAAACAGTCCACATCATGATAGGGTCTGAGTGTGGGGATGGATAAAGAACATGGAAGGAGATGGGCAGGCTCTAAAATTATTGAACTTAGTGAATCCTGAAGGTTACACAGTCCTAAGTAGAATATGAAATGCTGCTGTTCCAGATTGTGCTGAGTCTCACTCTGATCTGTAAAATGACCCTGAACTTCTAATTGCCTGCCACTTTAACACACCACCATACTGCTGCCAACATGTGCGTCTTGGAGCTGCTACAGTGCTCCACGTGGACTCAACTCGTCCTCATAGTTCAAATCCTCCAGCCCAGGCAACATCCTGGTAAATAATCCCCTATGCATCCTCTCCAATGCAATTACATCCTTCCTATAATTTGGCACCAACAATTGCACAGAACTCCAATAATGTCTTAACCAACATGTTGAGTTCCACAACTGATGTGGAAGTGCTGATGTTGGGATTAGAGTGGACAAGATTTGAAGTCAGACGACACCAGGTTATAGTCCAACAGGTTTATTAGAAATCATAGGTGTTCAGAGTATTACCCCTTTGTCAGGTGAAGAGAGAGCAAGAGAAGCACACAGGCACAGAATTTATAGGCAGAGAAATTAATGGGCAGAGAGATCAAAAGATCAAACAAATTGGCTGAGTGGAGTGTTGACAGACTAAACAGTAGCTCTCTGAAGTGATGAAGAGTGTCAGACTGTGTGAATAAAGTGTTGACAGCTGAATACCAAGCAAAGGTCTAACCAAAACTATACAATCTAATTAAGGTAGAGAGATCATAATTTATCAAAGTGATAATGTCAAAACAGGACAGTAAGGAGGGGTTTACAGATAGAGAAGTGTGGTGAGGTCACATCAAGCGCAACATGAACTCAAGGACACAGTTCAGGCAATCTTCATGGGTATGGAGCTTCGCTATCAGTTTCTGCTCAGTGATTTTGCTTTGCTTATTTGCAGAGACCTATTATTTAGGCTGTCGACAAATTTCAAATAAACTTGTTAGACTATAACCTGATGTTGTTTGACTTCTAACTTAGTTCCGCACATCCTCCTTGTTCTTACATTCTACGTGTCAGCTAACAAAGGCAAGTCAAATGCCTTCTTAAACACCTCATCCACGCACCTTCAGAGGTCTGTGGATATGCACAAGATCCTTCTGATCTTCAATATCTTTAAGGTCCTATATTCATATTGTGATCCTTTGCCTAGTTAGACCTCTCCAAATAGAACATAGAACAGTTCCACACAGGACAGACCTTTCCGCCCACTGTGTCTGTGCCAATCATAATGCCATTCTAAAATAATCCTATCTGCCCGCACATGGTCTATATCCTTTCATTCTTTGTCTATTAATGCATCTGCCTAATAGTCCTTAAACCTTGCAACGGCATCTGCTTCTACCACCTCCCCTGGCAGTTTGTTCCAGGCCCAGGAGAAAGTGATGACTGCAGATGGTGGAGATCAGAACTGAAAACTATGGCACTGGAAAAGCACAGCAGGTCAGGTAGCAACAGAGGAGCAGGAGAATCAACATGAGCCCTTCATCAGGAATGTGGAGTGGGTGGGAGGGGGGGTGGAGGCGACTGAAAGATAAAGGCAGTGGAGGGTAGGGTTGGGCAGAAGGTAGCTGGGAAGGCACGAGTAGATATAGGTGTGGGATGATGGTGCGTGGGAAGCAAAGGAAGATGAACAGGTGGGACAGTTCAAGAGGGCGGTACCAAGTTGGATCTGGGATGAGGTGAAGGGGAGGGTAAATGAGGAACCTGGTGAAATCAACACTGATTGGAGATTCCATGGGCAGAAGATGAGGCAAAGGAAGGTGCAGGAGTGGAGGGTGAGTTGGTGGGGGAGCGTGTTCCTAACGAGGGAATTATCTCTGTGGAATGCTGATAGGGGTGGGGAGGAAAATATATCTCTGGTAGTGGGGTCTGACTATAGGTGGCAGAATTGTTCCAGGCACCTATTGCCCACTGTGCAAAAAAATTTCCTTCCTCACCCTAAACCTACGCCCTCTAATATTTGACATTTCCACTCACCCTACCCATGCCCCTCATGATCTTACATACTTCTAATAAATCGCACCATAGCTTCCAACTTTCCAGTGAAAACAATCCAATTTTTTTCATTCTCTCCTTACAGCAAATAAACTCTAATCCAGGAACATTCTGCTAAATTTCTTCTCCACACTCTCCAAAACTTCCACATTTTTGATTGTGCTGCGACCAGAACTGCACAATAATCTCCATACAGTCCTTGTCTATTTTTTTGGTCAACTCTTACAAAAATACATCAATTTACACTTTTCCAGGTTGAATTTCATTTGCCAATGCTCTGCTCATCTGAACAGACAGTTGAATTTTCCTTCAGTTTACAGCTATCCTCCTCCTACCAACTTTTGTGCCATCTGTGAACCTCTTGACCATACCTCCCGCATTTTAGTCGCAATCACAAACTACAAAGCCTCAACACCAAGTCTTAAATATAGCCACCAAAAACAGACTTCCAGTCTCAGAAATATCCTCTCCCATTACCTTGCGCTTTCTTCATCTCAGTCAATTCTGGGTTCAGTACGCCACTTTTCCGTGCATCCCACAGACCCTTACTTTCTTGATTAGTCTACGCTGATGCACTGATTCAAAATCCTTGTTAAAGTCCATTTAGATCATATCATAACTAACCTTCAACACTCCTGGATACCTTCTCAGAAACTTCAATCAAATTGTCAAACATGACCTTCCAATTCCAATGATTGTTTTTATAATCAATTAAGCACCAAAGGAATGTAAATAGTGTGAATGGATTTACACAATGGCAGGGCTTTTTAAAAAGAACCAAGCCAGCAATACAGTTTGAAACTTTATTTAATCTCAGCATAGGTCCTGAGGTCTGCTCACAGTGCATATAGAGAGAGTTGACATGAAGGTTCAAGGGATTTAGAACGATGGTAGGAGATCTTATCAAGGTTTGTAAGCTGCTAAAGAAGATTGACAAAGTAGTTGTAGAAGGAACGTTTCCTGTGGGGAAATCAAGAATGCAAAGTCATAGTTTTAGGATAATGAACAGCATGGATAAATTATTTCTCTGAAAAGGTCATGAATCGGTGGAATTCACTACCTCAAAGATAGACATTTCTAAATCAACTAGAAGTTGAATGGTTAATAACAGCACTTGAACGTTAAATTGAAGTCAAGGCGAGATCAGCCATGATGCTATCAAATAGTGGAGCAGGTTTGAGGGGCTGAATTGCCCACCTCTATTCCTAGTTCTTTTTTTAAACAGAATTCCTACAGTGTGGAAACAGGCCCTTTGGCTCAACAAGTCCAAACCAAACTCTCCGAAGAGTGGTCAAAAGTAGCCTCCAAAAACTAACACACCCAGACCCATTCCCCTCCCGATTATCCTACAGTTACCCCTGACTAATGCACCTAACCTACACATCCCTGAACACTATAATTTAAAATTGCCAACTCACCTAATCTGCATATCTTTGGATTGTGGGAGGAAACCAGAGTACCCAGAGGAAATCCATGCAGAGATTGGAAGAATGTGCAAACTCCACACAGGCAGATGCCCTAGGCTAGAATCAAACCTCGGTCTCGGCGCTATGAGGCAACAGTACAAACCACTGAACCACCGTGTCATTCTTATGTGAAGGAAGGTAGATGAGGGAGCATGGTTTGGCATGAGTTGGAACTATGTTGATACTGGGGCTATAAACAGCCATGAATATGGGAGGAAGACATAGCAAAGATTAGCATAGAGACATGAGTGGCCATGAGAATGAGTGTTGGGTGCATGAATTGGCAACTTCTTGTGTGGATAAGGGGTGAGGGCTGTGGGTTGTTTTATGTTTCATTGATTTAAAAAAATCAAGAATTCCAGAGCACTAAATCAAAGTTCCTGCCCAGCCCACCTCCACATTAGTTCTAGGGCCACCCAGACTGATTCCTATGAAATAAGCACTCACCCAGAACAAAAACCTGAACTTCCAGTTCATATTCTGCATGAGGAGTGGAAACTCAGGCCTTAGTGACCAGGTTCAAAGAATAATTTGTTTGTCTAGGTTAGATGCAGACTACTTATTTCTCTGAAATAAGTTAAATCTTTCAAAAAGATCATCCTTTATGGGGAAGTGATTTAAATACAGCATTAATTTAACTGCAATAAAGTAATTCAAAAGCAGGATTTGAGAAGGTGAGATATAACACTACAGCACCAATCACATAGTTCTGAACTCTCAAATGGAAACAGTATTAGTTAATGATTGTGAGTGCACTGCTTTAAGTCATGCTTTGTTAAATTACATTGTTGCTTTGTGATGACCAAATGTAGGATTAGCTGTTTAGTTTTCTGGCTGCTACCTCTACCACAGGGAATGACTGAAGGAAAAACAAGCCACCAATAGTGTAATTTTTAAAAAAAACTTTATTCCTAAATAATTACAGTACTTGTAAATTAGGATGGATGAACAAAAGCTTCACCAGAGGTAGATATAAGGAAGCATTTAAAGGATCTGAGACAGGTAATGAAGTTGAGAGATTTAAGATGTAATCTAAATTTTAGGACCTAAGCAGAGCCATAAACTGAGGGGTGATGGGAATTGAGGACAAAAATAAGAACTGAATTCATTATAGAATACTTTATGATCATCAAATGCACCAAAGTGGCTTAGAGTCAAAGTACTTTTAACAGCGGTCACTACTGGAGAATAGAAATTGTGGTGGCCAATTTTCATTCAGCAAGCTCCCAAAAACAATGCAATGTGGCTAGATAATGTCTTTTCTTTTTATCATGATGATTGAGAGATATGTCCTGGCCAGGATATCAGGACAACGGCTATGCTCTTCTTCAAAAGTGTCATGCTATCTTTTCCAACAATTTGAGAGCACAAACCTCAAAATCACAGAATTATTGCAGAGCAGAATGAGATCAGCCAGCTAATCATGCTTGTACCAGCTTTATTATCTAATACTGATCTCCTGCCTTTCCCCATATCCCTGCACACTTTTAATATTAAAAAAAAATCCAATGCCCTTTTGAATGCCTCAACTGAACCTGCCTCCACCACATTTTCAGGCCATGCATTCTCTACCTAAACAACTCAGTGTGAAAAAAGGTTATTCCTTAAATTGATGTACAAATGAAATTTATGTCCTATTGTTCTTATTACTTTAAGCAGCAGAAACAACTTCACTCTACCCACTCTAGCCAACTGCATGATTTGGAAAACTTCAACCAGATCTCCTGCTAGGCTCCTTCTCTCCAGGAAGAACAGACCCAATTTCTTCAATCTACCCACATAGCTAAAATTTTGCAAACTATGAACCATTCCAGTAAATCACTTCTGCACTCTCCTTCCATACATCCTACTTTATATTTCATTTCAGTGTTCTTCCAACCAAAGTGCATCACGTCACTATTCTGCATGGAATTTCATCTGCCAGCTACGTGTCCACTTCACCAACTTATTAATATCTTTTTTGAGTTCACACTATTCCCTGTTTAACAATCTCATCTTAAGTGTGGCACCTCTGACTGTGCAGCAGTCCCTCAGTAGTGAACTGGAATGTCTCCTTCAATGTTTTTGCATTCCAGTCACAGAGATGTACAGCATGGAAACAGACCCTTCTGTCCAACCCGTTCATGCCGACCAGATATCCCAACCCAATCTAGTCCCACCTGCCAGCACCCGACCCATATCCCTCCAAACCCTTCCTATTCATATATCCATCCAGATGCCTTTTAAATGTTGCAATTGTACCAGCCTCCACCACTTCCTCTGGCAGCTCATTCCATACACATACCATCCTCTCTGTGAAAAGGTTGCCCCTTAGATCTCTTTTATATCTTTCCCCTCTTATCCAAAACCTATACCCTCGAGTTCTGGACTCCACCACCACAAGGAAAAGACTTTGTCTATTTATCCATGCCCCTCATGAACCTATATAAGGTCAACCCTCAGCCTCAGCGCTCCAAGGAAAACAGCCCCAGCCTCCTCCAACCCTGGTGACATCCTTGTAAATCTTTTCTGAGGCCTTTCAAGTTTCACAACATCCTTCCAATAGGAAGGAGACCAGAATTGCATGCAATATTCCAACAGTGGCCTAACCAATGTCCTGTAGAGCTGCAACATGACCTCCCAACTCCTATCCTCAATACTCTGATCATTAAAGGAAAGCATACCAAACGCCTTCTTCACTATCCTATCTATCTGTGACTCCACTTTCAAGGAGCTATGAACCTGCACTCCAAGGTCTCTTTGCTCATGCAAGGCCACCCTGTTGTGGAACGTGGGAACCAGAGACCAAAATTAGAGTTCATGCTTAAATAAAGTGATAAAGAGAAGTCTCCCAGGAGACCACTGGAATAGCTGAGTCTAGAAATAATTTAGACATGGAATATGTTTCACCTGCCCCTTTATCAACAGCATAAAACCATATATTCCCACTTTTGTTTTGTTGAGAAAAGTATTTGTTATTAGGAAGAGCGAGATGTTGACATGACCTAAATGGCCAATTTTCTAGCCTTACTTGTATAACAAGATTCACCCATTACATTGGAATGCAAATCAAGAAACCATTGTTCAGTCTGGAAGAACCTATAGAAAACCTGCACGGAATCCTAAGTGATGCATCAAGGACATGCCAAGATACACCAGAATTGCAAATTTTGGGGTCCTAAATTTTAATAATATGAAGCAAACGAATACATTATCATCCAACACAACTATACACCATCTTTCAAATCTCTGTCTTGAATAATCTAATCTTAAACATGAAGTCATTTAATTGAACCTGAAAGATTGAAGGTCACCAGTGAACTAAACATGATTAAGGCATGCAATGTTTATTAAAAAGATAGTTTATCATTTTACGTACTTGCAGCAGTTTCTTAAAACACTCTAATACTCACACATAAAAAGGGTCATCACCAGGTGCACATGGAGATCTAGAATGCGAAAAGTATTGTGATGCAGCATCTTTTGCACTAGTGGCATATAACGTGCAAGTTTCATGAAAGATGCACACACATTAAAAGTCTGGATATGAACTAGCAATGCATGCACAAAAAAAATTAGAGTACTTTGTGTGTTCATAAAGCCCATTTACAAAATAAATCTATTCCACTGTGATTTCATATACAGAATCATAGGACTGAGGATACACACATTCTATTCAATATGTTTGCACGAGAAAGAGTTATTTAATTAGCACAGAATCATAAAAATTGAATCCCTACAGTGTGGAAGCAGACTATTCAGCACATCAAGTGCACACCGACCCTCCAAAGACCATCCCACCCAAAATTACTCTCCTATCTCATAAAACCTGCATTTCCCATGACTAATCCACCTAGCCCCATAATACCATAGCCTCACTTTACCTTGCAGCTCTGTAATTATATTTTAAAACATAATTATTTTTGCTGCATGTGCATTCATCAGGGTTTAATTCAATGAATTTCAAATAATTATTTATGGAGTAAGAACAAAATCCTCAGTATGGCTGGCTACTTTGCTTATCTAATTTTCTTAGAGACCAAAAAACCTGTAAATGCTAGAATCCAAGGTCAACAAGCAGGAGGCTGGAAGAACACAGCATGCCAGTCAGCATCAGGAAATGGAGAACTCAACATTTTGGATGTAACCTTTCTTCAGGACTGGGGGTGGGTGTAAGGGCAGCTGCAGATAAAGAGGGCTTGGAGGGGCAGGGTGGTGAGGTGGGGATAGGTGAACACAGGTAGAGTGGTACAATGTGGTTGGTTGACGGGAGGAATGAATGCGGCTGGTGGCTAGAAGGAAGAGTCAATGAGAGGAATGGAAGGCAGAGGGAGGGTCTGCAAAGGGAGGTTATTTGAAATTGGAGAAGTCAAACGTTGAGTCCTCCGGGCTGTAGGCTGGCCAAGCAAAATATGAGGTGTTGTTCCTCCAATTTGTGATCTGACTCGTTATGGCAATGGAGGAGGCCAAAGATGGTCATGTCGGAAAGGGAGTGGGAAAGGGGATTAAAATGGGCAGTGACTGGGAGGTCTAGTCAACCCCAACTGAGATGCTCAGTGAAACTTTCCCTTAGTTTACGTTAGGTCTCCCCAATGTACAGAAGACCACATCAGGAGAACCGGATGCTGTAAACTAGGTTGCAGGAGTGGTAGGTGAACTTCTGTCTCACCTGGAAGGACAGCTTGGGGCCCTGGATGGAGGTGAGAGGAGTGGTGTGCCAGTACGTTTTGCATCTTTTACAGTTGCAGGGGAAAGTACCTTGGGTTTCAGGGGGTAGTGGGGACAGTGGGGCGAACCAAGGATGGGCGAAGGGAACGGTCCTTGCAGAAGGAAGAGAGGGGAAGATGTTCTTGGTGCTGGGACACAGGTAGAGTTGGCAGAAGTATTTAAGGATGATGTGTTGGACGAGGAGACTGGTGGTGTGCTAGGTGAGGACTCAGGGGACGCTGTCTTTACTGTGCTTAGAGAGAGGAGGGTTTAAAGCAGTGTAATGGAAAATAGAGATGGTGTGGTAGAGGGCTGTCTAGATGACAGAGGAGGCAAAAGCACTTTGTTCAAAATAGGTGGACATCAGGGATGCTTGGAAGTAGAAAGTCTCTTCGTCCAAGCAAACACAAGGGAGGCAGAGGAACTGGGCGAACAGGATGGAGTTCGTACAGGATACTGGGTGGGAGGAGATGTAGTCCAGTAGTTGTCAGAGTCTGTGGGTTTATAGTGAACATCCATCTGGAGACTGTCACCAGAGATGGAAATGGAGAGATCAAGAAAGGGGAAGGAGAAGTCTGAGGTGGACCAAGTGAATTTAAGGGTGTGGTGGCAGTTTTGGGAGAAGTTGATGAAGTGCTCTGGTTCAGCCTGCGCGCAGGATGTTAGACTGATGCAGTCATCAATTTAATGACACAGTGCATGTGTAGGTAATGAAGAAGGACTGTTCAATGTAGTAAACATAGAGGTAAGTGTAGCTGGGGCCCATCCGAGTACCCATGGCCACCCCTGGATTTGAAGGAAATGGGAGGAGTTAAAGGAAAAGTTATTAAGGGTGAGGACTAGTTCAGTGAGGCGGAGGAGGGTATTGGACAAGGGGGACGGGGTAAGTCTGTTGAAGAGAAAGAAGCTGATGGCCTGAAGGCCATCCTTGTGGGGTATGGACCTGTATAAGGACTGAACATCCATCATGAAGATAAAGCACTGGGGCCGCAGAACTGGAAGTTACTGAAGAGGTGGAGGGTGTGGTTGGTGTCACAGATGTAGGTGGGAAATGCCTGAACAAAGGGGGAAGAGGATGAAGTCAAGATAGGACAAGGTGAGTCGATGGGACAAGAGCGTGCAAATACGATGGGTCGGTCAGGGTATTTAGGCTTGTGGACCTTTGGAACAGGTAGAACCAGGCAGTGCAGGGCTGGCGGACTATGAAATTGGAGGTAGTGGAGGGGAGATCACCAGAGGCAATGAAGGCAAGGACAAGGCGAATGATTTTGGCCTATTGCATCATGGTGGGGTTGTGGTCAAGGGGGAGGTAAGACGTGGTGTTGGAGAGTTGGCATCCGGCCAGTGCGACAGAGGTATGTTCTCCACATTTGTCAACGGGTTTGATAGTTAACTGGGGGTTAGTGTGGACATTGGAGCGCTGCACGTTTAGAGGGCATGAGGGTGAAATGTGCAAGGTAGGGTGGAGGAATTGAGACAGCCGTTGTCACATTGGCAGTCGGCAATGAAAAGGTCTAGAGCAGATACAAGGCCTGTGGGAAAGTGACCAGGTGGATGGGGAAGGTTGGAGGTGGAAGAAGGGGTTTTCAGAGGGAGGTTGGGAGTTTTTGTCAAAGGAGCACGGAGGCGGAGGCAGAGGCAGCAGAAGCAGAGCTCCACACCATGGCGTGTACAAAATTCGTTGAGATGGGGGCGGAGGAGCACAAACATGAGCCCTTTACTGAAGATGGACCATTCAGCCTCAGCGAGTTTGTGGTCGGTGAGGGCCGGGGGGTGGTACCAAGGACACTAAGGGAGAGGGGTGTCGGAAGATGATGGCACGTGGTAGGTGAGGGTTGGATGTGCTGTGGTGGGGTGGGGGAGAGAGGTGCATGTGGGAGAAAAAGGAGATTGGAAGTGGGGTGGGTTGGGGTGGGAAGGGGTGCGGGGGGGTGAGGTGAAGAGGGACAGGAGGAGGGACGGGTGCATTTTGGGGGTGGATGGTTGAGGAGGGAGAGCTGGTGTGCAGTGGGACCCGGGGTGACCCTGGGAAATGGGAGTATGAGTCTTGATTGGAGAGTGGGCGGAGCCAGAAGTGGAGGCAGAAGTTGGAGGAAAATCGAGGCCAGTCCAAGTGTTTCGGGGAGAAACTACAGCAGAATCCGGGACAGCAGTGCAAGTGATGTCCGGAGCGGAGACAGTGGTTACGGGTGAGTACTCGGTAGGTGGTCACAAAGGCTTGGTAACCAACCTGGAACTGCAAGTGGTGTTCGACTGGAAGTAGCTTTGGACTGGAGAGACCCGGTGCTGGATGAAGTCTCCACATGGGTAATGGTGGGAGCAGCGGCAGTAGTAGCATGGGGCAGGGCCTGGAGGCTGCTGGAACCAGGGTGCAGATTTCAAACAGCAAGTGAGTTCTCAGACTGGAGGTGAGTTGAGCAGAGTTTTGCGAGCTTTTCTTATACCACATGGTGGATCGACAGATATTTACTAAAAAACCATAGAGTATCACAACTACCTGGACTACACCTCCTCCCACCTAATATCCTGCAGGAACTCCATCCAGTTCTCCCAATTCCTCTGCTGCATTTGCTCGGATGAGGAGACATTCCACTCCCAAGCATCCCAGATGTCCACCTATTTTGAACAACGTGCTTTTCCAACCTCTGTTATCCAGACAGCCCTCCACTGCACTGCCTCCATTCCCCATTCCACTGCTCTAAAGCCACCCCTCTATAACTGTAATAAAGACAGAATTCCCCTTGTCCTCACCTAGCACCCACAAGTCTTCTCCTCCTCCAATGCATTATCCTTAAACACTTCCGCCAACTCCAACTAGACCCCACCACCAAGAACCATCTTCTCCTCTCCCACCCCTCTATGCATTCCACAAGGACCGTTCTGTTTGACAATCCTTGGTTCGCGCCACTCTCGCCACCAATACTGCTGAACCCCCAGGTACCTTACCCTGCAACCGGAAAAGATACAAAACGTGCTGGCATCCCCCACCCCCCTCACTTCCATCCAGGGCCCCAAGCAGTCCTTTCAGGTAAGACAGAGGTTCACCTGGCACTCCTCCAACCTAGTTTACTGTATCCAGTGCTCCCCATGTGGCCTTCTCTACATTGGGGAGACCAAACATAAACTAAGGGAAAGTTTTGCGAGCAACTCAGCTGGCCTTGCAGGGGCCGACCTGACCTCCCAGCCAGCGCTCATTTTAATTCCCCTTTCCAACCCCTTTCCGAAATGACCATCCTTGGCTGCCTCCATTGCCACAACAAATCAGACCACAAGTTGGAGGAACAAGACTTCATCTTCTGCCTGGGCAGTCTGCAGCCCAGAGGACTCAACATTGAGTTCTCCAATTTCAAATAACCTCCCTTCCCATCACCTGACTCACTTCCCTCCCTCTCCTACTCCTCTCATTGACCCTTCCTTCATGCCACCAACTGGATTCATTCTTCCCTTCGGCCAGCAAGGTTGCACCCTCTACCGGTGTTTACCTATCCCCACCTTACCAACCCTGTCCTCCACCCCCTTCATCTGCACCCTTACACCCACCCCCAGTTCTGAAGAAGGGTTACACCTGAAATACTGACTTCTCCTGATGCTGCCTGGCTTGCTGTGTTCTTCCAGCCTCCTGCGGCTCATTTCCTTTCCAATGGAAGGTGAGCTGAAGTGCTGTGTTAGTCCCTTTTTGCTAGTCTGTTTGTTTATAAAAATGATATTTCAAAAGTTGATTGTTGGATTTTCACAGGAAATTTAAATACAGTTAGGGTACGACCTAAGTTAAAGAAAAGACCAGATAATATGTGGAGAAGACATGGTCTGTATGCTGGTCCTGACATTTTTTTTTAAAGAAAGGATCTATTTCCCTTTAGAATATTGTGAATTTTCTCAGCCACAGTAGTAGAATTTGTCAAAGCTATCAAAATATATAAGGAGAGTTTTAGAGCAGGTTAGTGAATGAGAGTTGACTTGGAGTCTCTTCAGTAAGATGGAACAGCTTAATAAAAATAATAACTAGACATGGAAAAGCCTCAAGGAAGTGTGTTTTAGTGTTGAAGTAATTACAATTTAGTTGACAAAACAAGGTGAAACTGTGTTCCTACTTCACCTATCTACATCACAGACTAACATTCATATTCCACCGTTCTATTATGAATATGGTAAACAATAGGATACCAACTAGATCATCTGTGTTTTGTGATGCTAATTGAGGGATACATATTGACTAGGACATGTGGAATAATTCCTTAGCTCTTTCAAATAGTGCTTTTTTTTCCCCCATCCATCTGATAGGCAGATAGCGCCTTTGTTGGACATCTCATCTGAAATATGGCAGCTTCACTCTCCTCAGTACTGTATTGGAGTTGCAGTCTTGGTTTTTACATTATTGAGCTCTGAAGTGAGACTTGACTCTGAGACCTTGTGGGTCAGAGATAAGGACACTCCCAACTGAGTTACAGCTGATAGCATTTCACTGAATTTCCCCTGTACTTATTAAATCTGTGTCCTCTGGTTTCACCGAGTGCAAACAGATGTTCCATTAAAGAGGAAGTAAGCCAGATGCATTTCTCTCAAAAAGGGTCAAGAGTTATTTGTTAGTTATCTACTTACCTCTACGTTTTCAAGGACCATAATCAACAAGAATAAAGATACAGAGAAGCCTCGGTTATCCGAATATCAATTATCCAAAATTCAGATTATCTGAACAAGATCACAAGGTCGCATAAAAACATTACATCAAAGACATAAGTGAATTTGGATTACTTGTACTGAAGAATATGTGAAAATGCTGGAAAAAAACCCAAGAAACACAAGAAGCAACAATGACTGGACTTTTTTAACGTAAGGGTTAGTTGCATAACCGCTTGCAAAAGTAACTGCTTTATTCCCGTTACTTTACCGGGCTTTTATGGATAAAATGGAAGAGAAGGTAAACATATTCGTGAGGCAATGCTTCTGTCTTTCCATTGCGACACTGCATTCAGCAGAAACTGACAAATGCTCTCATGATTGTGGAAGCTGCTCGGGAGCTTACTTGTTGAAATTTCATATATTTATGATGTGGTAAGGGTTTAGTCCTTCTCAGTTTAACTAGCAACTTGCAGAATGCAAAGATTAACTTGTTTAAATAGCAGACTCAAATTATAGATTTAAACAAACTCTCCAGTAGAGCACAGCATTAGATCAGTATGGCTTCTTGTTTAAGGTCAAACCGATTATCCAAATAATCAATTATCCGAATGAAATACTGCCACCCAACTCATTTGGATAATCGAGGTTCCTCTGTATATGATTGGTATGCTAGCTTTTCACATTACAATTGCAGATCCTCCTCATCGAGTGTATGCGTGACAAACTCATTTAGAAATAACATTACATTTAGAAATAACATTACATAACAGTAATGAGGTCACACTGATATACTAAATGTTGCAGTCAACTGAATAATTCAATATTAAATAAAATGTGATGAAAATATGAAACACTAATTAAAATTGTTAAATGTTTAAGATATCAAATATTTCAAAGCAGCAATTAGTTATCAAAAATACAAAAGGAAAAATAAATTCTAATCCACTGAATAGAAAGATTAGATTTTCAAAAATGAAGGCGTATTTATGGTTGACTTTTTGTTAATTCACAAGCTTGGGAATCCTACTGGTGTCAAATGTGAAGAGATAAAAATCATAGTGCACTTTTTCCCAAGAAAATCCATTGATAACAAAGTTGTATTTTGAAATGGAAGAAAAAAATACCTGACTGTGGCAGTAACAGTTTACTCATTCCAAAAAAAAGGTTGAATTTACACTTCCCAATATTTTTGGCTTGGGCTTTCTTTAATCAACAGCCTAAATTTACTTCTGTTTTCTTCTCTCTCCCACCCCCAGTGAAACAGGTTAAGGATTTGTTGAATGTGGACAAATGCTAATAGCTTGTCAAGCTATCCTTGGATAAGGACTTCTGTGAGGAAAATAAACATTTTCATAAGAGCTTTAATTGGTTTGATTTAAAATATACATCTCTTGGCACTGTTTTCATACAAAAGTCAAAGTGAGCAAGACAACAAGTTGAGAAATTGACAGGGACTGCCTGGCTCTCAAGATGAAATCCCAAGAACCAAATTTAATAAGTTTGAGGCAAAGTCATGGCTAGTTAAGTGCACACAAATATCCAAAACTAAAGCCCAAGTTTCAACACTTCAGATTGTCTAATTGCATCAATGTTTCTTTGATATACTATTTGAATGACTGCTAAATTTTATTTTCCTCTTCAAATATTTTGAGATAAGTTAGGGTAGAATTGCTTTCATTTTTCATGCAATTTTCAAAATGATTTAAATAGTAATCTATTGTTTAATTTTTATAGCATATCAACAGTGAAACTGTTGACTTTTGCTTTTATTCAATTCATATTTCAGGATCTACTTTCAACCTGTATGTTTCACAATCAATTATTTCATGCTGAAATTTTAAGTTAAAAGAACAGTACAGTTTATCTTCTGCTTTATTATGTGAGAACACTTCAAAGTAATTGCCTGCCTGTATTGCTTGGTGCATCGCTTTGGACCCTGGAGAAACCACTGACTTTGCATCAGATTCAAACTGGCTTCCGTAAATGGTATATTCACACCATATATGTTAGGAAACCTTTCTGGGCAACTTTGACAGTTAGTGTTAGTGTTAGCATCACTCTGCTGCTGTCAGCTCTAACGGCCTTCAGGGCATTCTACAGTACATTAATGAAAAATGAGTTCAAGTGGTATAAAAGCAGTGGGATAAGGATGAAGCATGACATATTTTGTGTACTTTTCTGTGTGTTTTGATTTTCTGTATTATTACTTACATTTGTATGTATTCATATAGCCTGTAAAATGGTTTCAATATATTACTGTCTCAAGTCCCTGCTATGCCGTCTGCCAGAGGGATTTAACCATTAAAAACGTCTTGTTTTTATCATCTAACCTTCCACCACACCAATAATTATCTGAATCTTAATTTTCTTTTGCCACTTACGTTATGTCTGGTCCAATTAAAGAGTATCTTCGAAGCATTGCACGAGACTCAGCATTGGTGAGGTCTGTAGTTGGTTCCCCATTGATTGCTAAGATGGAGTCACCTACCCCAATTCGGCCATCACGACTGATGGATCCACCATGAATAATATTACGCACTATCATTCCTGAGCCATCCTTACTGGCACTCACAGTCATTCCTACAAGATTAGGAAGAAATGTGAAATAACATTAGCCATTTAACACAAAAAGCCATTTTTTCCATACACTTGTATAATGAACCTACTTGTATAATTCTGGCTTTCTCAATGTATTTAATTACCTGAGGAAAACAACAATATTCGAAAGACATTTCAAGAGAAAAACTCAAATTCCTCTGATCTCTGCAAAGTATTACAAATGAACTAATCTGAAATTGATTACGAATTGCTGACTTCCTTTACCAACATTTCATTAGTCCCAAAAGAACTGGAAATAGTTCATTAATTGTTCATTAACAGCAAAACATGGATTTTTCAAGCAATGAACCTACTTAAAGAAATTAAAATCAACAGATAGAACACCAAAGAAATTCCTCTCAAAGAAAAACATGCTTGCCTTTCCATTCAAATCTGTTAGCTTAATTCCTACATTATAATCTATTGGAACAGCAACTAAATGTTAACAACATTCCTGATTGTTTAAAAATATGAATTTTTAAAAAATTGTCAGTTTTTAATAAAATAAATTTCCTTCACAAGATTGTGCCACAGACAGTTTCTTAGCTACAGCAGTAGAAAGTAACACCCATAGATGGACTGATTCATTTGGGGTAGAGTTTCTGCTTTGAAAGGAATCAGCACAAGTTTACTAAAGCAAAACACTGTTTTTACTTCAGATTTCTAACATCCAAAGTGCGGTGAAAAACTCAGCAGGTCTGGCAGCATCTATGGAAACAGAAACAGAGGTTAACAGTTCACAAAATATTAACTATGTTTCTCTCTCCATGAATGGTGCCACATCTGCTGAGATTTTTCAACACTATTTCAGCAAGATCCTCTAATTATTTGTATAACAGTACAAGAAAGATCATTTAAGCAAGTGCAATGCTCAATTTTATTATTAAAAAAATCCTCAATTAAGTTAAGGGTGGTAAGAAAGTTCAATATATAAATAGCTGTTTGTAAGTGTTTGTAAGTCAATAAGTGTTTGTAAGAACGAAGCATTTTAAGACATTTTAATTGAAGTGTATGTCCACAACCAGTGAATAAAAACAGACTTTTAGTAATATTGACAATGGAAATTACCTTAAACTACATATCATTTAATAATTAAAAGATGATATTATGGCTTCTGCAACTTGCCAGTTCATTACACATCCAATTCATGGCTCGAAACAGCTTTCCAAAATCATGAACAATGGCTCTTCTGGTGGCATCAGTGGGGTTAATCTGGTTAGGTGGGTAGACATGTACATGGTGGAGAAAGTTAAAACTGCTAAAACTTTCAGGATGTCATAAAGTCAGGACAAACTCATCAACTTTTGTCTTTAACTTGAATGTCATCTGCAGCACAGAGCAACACACATTTGACAGGTGGATCAGTGTTTTACATGTGGGGACACAGTAATTAATGATCATAGGAGGAAGTGTCATGGGATCTGACAAGAATAGTCAGATCTGCAGAGGTTAATCAGATTGAGGCATGAAGAAAGGCACTAAAACAATAATCATGGCAGACTTCAATATGCAGGTGGATTAGAAAAACTGTTGGTAATGGATCCCAAGAAACAGAATTCGTGGAATGTCTATGAGACTTTTCTTTTTAAAGAGTAGCTTGTGGTTGTGCCCACTAGGGAACAGGCAATTCTGATTTCAGTGATGTCTAATAACGCAGACTTTATTAAGGTGAAGGAACCTCAAGGAGGCAGTGATCATAACATGATAGAATTCACACTGCATTTCGAGGGAGAAGCTGGAATCAGAAATAATGGTTTTATAGTGGAGTAAGAGGTAACTACAATGACACAAGGGAGGAGTTGGCCAGAGTTGATGGGAAGGGGAGCATACCAGGAAAGGCAGTAAAGCAGCAATGACAGGAATTTCTGGGAATCATTTAGGAGGCACTGTACAAATTCAGCTCCAGGAAGGAGAAACAAGGTGAGCTCAAACCAACGATGGCTGTTAAGGGATGTCAAGGAGAACATAATTGCAAAAAATAAACCTGGTGAGTGTGAGTGGGAAGCCAGTGGATTGGGAACCCATTAAAAGAGCTCAAGAAAACTAAAACCGCAAGAAGGGCAGAAGATAAAATCAAAGAATGAGCAAGATAGTAATATAAATGAAGATTGCAAGAGCCTTTTTTAAAATATAGATAAGAAAGAGGTGAGGGTGGACATTCGACCACTGGAAAATGAGGCTGAAATCGGTCACAAAGTAATTGCGGAAGAACTGAAGTATTTTGCATCTGTCCTCACAATAGAAGACACCAGCAGCATACGAAAGTCAATGGGCAGAAGGGAGTATAATAGCCACCAGTAAGATGAAGTTGCTGGAGAACTGGAAGTTCTGAAGGTAGATAAATAACCTGGACCAGATGGAGTATACCCCAGGAATTGGAAGGAGATACTGGAAGAGTCTGTAAAGACATTGGTGATTATGTTTCAGGAATCACTGGAGCCATGGAGGGTCCAGAGGACTAGAAATGCAAATGACTCACCCCTTTTAAAGATGGGAGCAAGATAGAAGATAAGAAATCATAGGCCTAATGTCAGTTGCTGATAAGATTTTAGAGTCCGTTATTAAGGAGGAGATTGTGAAATACTTGGAAGTTCATGGTAAAAGAAAGCCAAGTCAGTATGGCTTTGTCAATGTAGGCCATGCAGAACAAGTCTGTTAAAATTCTTGAAGGGAGATAATGAGCAGGTTGGTCAAAGGAGTGCCAGAGGATGTGACCTATATGGATTTCCAGAAGGCCTTTGACAAGGTACCACACAGGAGGCTGCTAAATGAGATAAGATCAGAAGTAATGGTTTTAATGGTGTTATAGAGTCATAGAGTTATACAGCATGAAAACAGGCCCTTTGGCTCAAACTGGCCCATGTCAAGAGTGTGGTGCTGGAAAAGCACAGCCAGTCAGGCAGCATCTGAGGAGCAGGAGAATCGACGTTTCAAGCATAAGCCCTTCATCAGGAATGAAGCTTGTGGGTTGGTGTTCAGAGATAAATGTAAATGGGGTGGAGTTGGGGGGAGATAGCTGGGAAAGCGAAAGGTGGATGAAGGTGAGGGAGAAGTTGACAGGTCAGAGGTGGCAGTGATGGATGGGTTCCGAGGGCAGTGCTGAGTTGGAGGCTTAGGACTGGGATAATGTGGGGGGAGGGGAAATGAGGAAGCTGTTGAAATCCACATTTATCCCGTGTACTTGCAGGGTCCCAAGGCGGAATATGAGGCGTTCCTCCTCGAGGTGTCGGGTGGTAACGGTTTGGCAGTGGAGGCGGCCCAGAATCTGCATGTCCTTGATGGAATGGGAGGGGGATTTGAAGTGTTCAGCCATGGGGCGGTGGGGCTGGTGGGTGCGGGTGTCCCAGATTTTGTTCGCTGAAACGATCTGCAAGAAGGTGTCCTGTCTCCCCGATTTAGAGGAGACCACATCGGCAACAACGGATGCAGTAGATGACATCAGTAGAGGTGCAGGTGAATTTTTGATGGATGTGGAAGGATCCCTTGGGGCCTTGGATGGAGGTGAGGGGAGTGTTGTGGGCACGGGTTTTGCACTTCCTGCGGTGACAGAGAAAGGTGCCAGGAGTGGGGTGTGGGCTGGTGGGGGATGTGGACCTAACGAGGGAGTAGCCGAGGGAATTGTCTTTTTAGAATGTCGATATGGGTGGGGAGGGAAATATATCTCAGGTGATGGGTCCATTTGGAGGTGGTGGAAGTGGCAGAGGATGATGCGTTGTAAGTGGAGATTGGTGGGGTGGAAGGTGAGGACCAGGGATGTTCAGTCCTTGTTGCGTTTGGAAGGGTAGGGATCAAGGGCAGCGGTGCGCGATGTGGAGGAGATACACTGGAGGGCATTGTCAACAACGGGGAAAGGGAAGTTGCGATCGTGGAAGGAGGAGGCCATCTGGGACTTTCTGAAGTGGAATTGGTCGTCCTGGAAATAGATGCGGCTGAGGCAGAGGAATTTGGAATAGGGAACAACAGATGCAGCAGAGACGGAGGAATTGGAAACAAGCCCACCAACTCCCACAGCTACCTAGACTACATGTCCTCCCACCCTACCTCCTGCAAATCCACCTATCGCTTTCCCAGCTATCCCCCCCACAACTCTACCCCCTCCCATTTATCTCTCAGCCCCAAACCACAAGCCTTATTCCTGATGACGGGCCTATGCCCGAAATGTCGATTCACCTGCTCCTCGGATGCTGCCTGACCCGCTGTGCTTTTCCAGCACCACACTCTCGACTCTGATCTCCAGCATCTGCCGTCCTCACTTTCTCTTTCAAATTCGTCCATGCTGACAATGATGCCAAATCAGCTAGTCCCAACTGCCTGCATTTGGTTTATAACCTTCTAAACCCTTCCCATCCATGTACCTATCCAAATGTTTTTTAAAATGTTTCTATTGTAGCTGCCTCAACCACATTCTCTGGCGGTCCATTCCATATATGCATCACTCTCTGCATGAAGAAGTTGCCCCTCAGATCCTTCTTAAACCTATGCCCTCTAGTTTTCACTTTCCCATCCCGATGAAAAAGATTATATACATTCATCCTATCTATGTTCCTGATGATTTTATACACCCCAAGGAGGCCACCCCTCATTCTCTAAAGTTTCAAGGAATTAAGTCCTATCCTGGCTAACCTCTCCCTATAACTCAGTTCTACTAGCCCTGGCAACATCATCATAAATATTCTTTGCACTCTTTCCAATTTAACTATAGTTTTCCTACAATAGGCTGATGAAAACTGTATACAATTCTCCAAGTGAGGCCTTACCAGCGACTTTTACAGAGTGGTGAGGAGAAAGGGTGGAGAGAAGCGAGGGCTGCCGGCAAGGGTAAATTTTCTCACTTAAAAATGGACTTATCTCAGAAGTCGAGTCTCCACTTTTACAGAACGGCGAGGAGAGAGGGCAAAGAGAAGCGAGAGCTGCCGGGAAAGGAGAACGCGAGAACCGTTTTTAAAGGAGCAGCAGAGAGAGAGGCCACAGCAAAGCGCAGAGGACTCCTGGGTATATATTTGGGCAGCGGCTGAATACCGATGTCCCCCACCCGCCCTTCTCCTTTAACCAAAAAAAAGGACTTTCGTGTGTTGCTAAGGTAAGGCGTTTCAATTGATATTTCTTGTGTACTGTGTGATTGATTAAAGGTTTACAATTAGTTGGTTAGTTGAATAAGACCATAGAGAAGTGCTAGAAATTATTTAACTCATAAATTTGGATAAATTAATTAAATAAGTAGAGATGGCTGAACAGGTGATGTGCTGTAGCTGTATGACGTGGGAGCTGGTTGATCCTATTGTGAACGGCAGTGACCACATCTGCAGCAAGTGTTGGTTGCTGGAAGAACTCCGGATCAGAACTGATTATTTGGAATGTGAGCTTCAAACACTGTGGCACATTTGGGAGGGGTAGAATTTCCTGGATGCTTTGTTTCAGGAGGCAGTCACACCCGATAGATTAAGTAATTCAAATTCAGTTGGTGATCAGGAACAACAGGATGTGACAGTAAGTGAGGCAGGTAGGGGCTTCTGAGTTCAGGAGTGGAGGAGCCTCAGCCCTTCACCTTGTCCAACAGATATGAGATTTTTGCTCCCTGTATGGATGAGGAAAAGGGCTGTGGACAGGATGTGCCAGCTGACCACGGCACCATGGTACAGAAGGCCATTCAAGGGGAGGGTGCAAAAAGACAAGTAGTTGTTATAGGGGATTCTATAGTTAGGGGGACAGATAGTATTTTTTGCGAGCCAGATCAGGAGTCCCGCATGGTGTATTGCCAGCCTGGTGTCAGGGTGCAGGACATCCCCAACTGGCTTGAAAGGATATTGGAGCAGGAGGGAGAAGATCCAGTTGTTGGGGACCACAAAGAACAAAGAAAATTTACAGCCCAGTAACAGGCCCTTCAGCCCTCCAAGCCTGAGCCGATCCAAATGTACTGCCTAAACATGTTGGTCAATTCCTAAGCATCTGTATCCCTCTGTTCCCCACCTACTCATGCATCTGTCCAGGCGCATCTTAAATGAATCTGCCATGCCTGCCTCTACCACCTCTGCTGGCAAAGCGTTCCAAACGCCCACCACCCTCTGTGTGAAGTACTTGCCGCGTGTATCCCCCTTAAACTTTCCACCTCTCACCTTGAAAGTGTGACCTCTCGTTATTGACCACGTTGGTACTAACAACATAGGCAAGGCTAGGAAAGAGGTCCAGTTTGGGGAATATCAAACACTAGGAAGGAAATTGAAGAACAGGTCCACGACGGTCATAATCTCTAGATTACCGCCCAAGCCACGTGCTAACTGGCATAGGGATAAGAAAATTAGGGAAATAAATGCGTGGCTAAAAGATTGGTGTGGAAAAGAGAGATTCTATTTCATGGGACATTGGCATCAGTTTTGGAACTGGGGCGATCTGTCGATCTGTACCAATGGGGCGATCTCCACCTGAACTGATCTGGAACCAGTGTTCTGGTGAAAAAGGGTGGCCACTAGGACTTCAAACATGTGAGTTGTGGGGGAAGAGAAAGGGAAAGGGAAAGCAACAGAGAGAATGGAGTCTAGTAGAAAGATAAGCAGCAGGTAAGAATTTGTGCAGAGTTTAAGTTCAAGTCAGACTAGGAATGAAGCAAAAAGGAAGGGTAACTTAGGATATATTACTAGAGATGTTGGAAATTATGAGGATAAGAAAATTAGCATTAAGAAGCTTTACCTGAATGCTCATAGTATTCGTAACAAAGTAGATGAATTATCGTGAATGATTATGATGTGGTAGGCATCACAGAGACGTGGTTGTAGGGGGTTCAGGACTGGCAGTTAAACATCCAAGGATTTACAACTTATCGAAAAGACAGGAAGGTGGGCGGGGGTGGTGGGGGTTAGTGAAGAATGAAATTAAATCTATGGCACTGAATGACATAGGATCAGACGATGTGGAGTCTGTGTGGGTGGAGTTGAGGAACCACAAAGGCAAAAAAATCATAATGGGAGTTATGTACAGACCTCCCAGCAGTGGTCAGGACCAGGGACGCAAGATGTACCAGGAAATAGATAGAGCATGTCAGAAAGGCAAGGTCACAGTGATCATGGGGGACTTCGATATGCAAATGGACTGGGCGAATAGTGTTGCCGGTGGACCCAAAGAAAGGAACTCATGGAATGCTTACAGGATGGCGTTTTAGAACAGCTTGTGATGGAGCTCACAAGGGGGCAGGCTATTCCAGACTTATTGCTATGTAATGAGCCAGACTTTATAAAATATTTTAAAGTAAGGGTACACTTAGGAGGCAGCAATCACAATATGGTAGAGTTCAGTCTGTAGTTTGAAAGAGAAGGCAAAATTGGATGTAATGGTGTTACAGTTAAATAAAGGTAATTACAGGGGCATGAGAGAGGAACTGACGAAAATCGAGCCTAGTGGGGAAGACAGTACAGCAACAATGGCAGGAGTTTCTGGGTGTAATTGAGGACACAGTACAGAGGTTCATCCCAAAGAAAAGAAAGTTTACTGGGGGGGATTAGACAGCTATGACTGAGAAAGCATGTCAGGAAATGTATCAAAGAAAAAGAGAGAGCCTATAATGTGACCAAGAGCACTGGGAAATCAGAAGATTCGGAAGACTACAAAAACAAACAGAGGATAACAAAGAGAGAAATAAGGAAGGAGAGGATCAGATATGAAGGTAAGTTAGCCAGTAATATAAGAAATAATAGTAAAAGTTTCTTTCAATACATAAGAAACAAACAACAGGCAAAAGTAGAAATTGGGCTGCTCCAAATTGATGCAGAAAGGCTCGTGTTGGGAGACAAGGAAACAGCTGAAGAACTTAATAAATACATTGTGCCAGTCTTCACAATGGAAGACATGAATAATCTCCCAACAATTAAGGAGAGCCAGAGGGCAGAGTAGAGTTTGGTGGCCATTACAAAACAGACAGTGCTAGAAAAGCTAAAAGGTCTGAAAACTGATAAATCTCCTGGCCCCGATAGGCTACGTCGTGGAGTTCTGAGGGAGGTGGCTGAGGAAATAGCGGAGGAATTGGTTGTGATCTTTCAAAAATCACTGGAGTTAGAAAAGTCCCAGATGATTGGAAAATTGCTGTTGTAACCCCCTTGTTCAATAAAGGAATAAGACAAAAGATGGAAAATTACAAGCTGATTAGCCTAATTTCGGTTGTAGGCAAAATTCTAGTATCCATTGTTAAGGATGAGATTTCTAAATTCTTGGGAGTGCAGGGTTGGATTAGAACAAGTCAGCATGTAGGTCAGTAAGGGAAGGTTGTGCCTGACAAACCAGTTAGAAATCTTTGAAGAGGTAACAAGTAGGTTAAACCAGGGAAACCCAGTGGATGTTATATATCAAGACTTCCAAAGGCCTTTGACAGGGTACCTCATGGGAGGCTGCTGAGTAAGGTGAGGGCCCATGGTGTTCGAGGTGAGCTACTGGCATGGATTGAGGATTGGTTGTCTTACAGAAGGCAGAAGGTTGGGATAAAAGGTTCTTTTTCAGAATGGCAGCTGGTGACAAGTGATGTCCCGCAGGGTTCAGTGTTGGGGCCACTTCGGTTCACTTTATATATTAATGATCTGGATGAAGGGACTGGGGGCATTCTGGTGAAGTTCGCCAATGATGCGCAGTTAGGCGGACTGGCAGGTAGTACTGAGGAGGTGGGAAGCTGCAGAAAGATTTAGACAGTTTTGAAGAGGAAATGGCTGATGAAAGTCAACATTAGCAGATGTGAGGTCTTGCATTTTGGAAAAAAGAATACAGGTATGGTCTATTTCTAATCGGTGAGAAAATTCATAAAGCCAAAGTACAAAGGGAGTGCTAGTCCAGGATTCTCTAAAGGTTGACTTGCAGGTTGAGTCCGTGATTAAGAAAGCAAATGTAATGTCATTTATTTCAAGAGATTTGGAATATAAAAGCAGCAATGAGCTTCTGACACTTTATAAAGCTCTAGTTAGGCGCCATTTAGAATACTGTGTCCCATATTGGGCCCCACACCTCAGGAAGAACATACTGGCACTGGAACGTGTCCAACAGAGATTCACACGGATAATCCCTGGAATAGTAGGCCTAATGCATGATAAACGGCTGAGGACCTTCGGATTGTATTCATGAGAGTTTAGAAGGTTGAGGGGAGATCTAATAGAAACTTACAAGATAATGCATGGCTGAGAAAGGATGGATGCTGGGAATTTGTTTCTGTCAGGTGGGGAGACTACGACCCATTGGCACAAGGATCTTCGAATTAGAGGGCGTCAATTTAGAATGGAAATGAGGAGACATTTCTTCAGCCAGAGCGCGGTGGGCCAATGAAATTCATTGCCACGGAGCACAGTGGAGGCCAGGATGTTAAATGTCTTCAAGGTAGAGATTGATAAATTCTTGACCTTGCAAGTAATTAAGGGCTATGGGGAGAGTGCAGGTAAGTGGAGTCGAAATGCCCATCAGCCATGATTAAATGGCTGAATGGACTCGATGGGCTGAATGGCCTGACTTCCACTCCTATGTCTTATGGTCTTATACAACTGTAACGTGACGTCCCAACTCCTGCACTCACTGCTTCGACCAATGAAAGTCAGCATGCTAAATGTCTTCTTCACCACCCTGTCTACCTGTGAAGCCACTTTCAAAGAACTATGTACTTGTACTCCTATGTTCCTCTATTCCAAAACACTCCTAAGAATCCTACTATTTACTGTACAAGTGCTAACTTGATTTGCCTTTCCAAAATGGAACGCCTCACACTTACCTGGATTGAATTGCATCTGCCAATCCTCAGCCCACTTCCCTATCTAATCAAGATTCCTCTGCAGTTTGATAATCTTCCTCACTAACAACAATAACCCCTAATTCAGTTTCATCCACAAACTTACTAATCATGCCTTGTACATTTACATCTGGATCATTTATGTAAATAACAAATCACAAAGGTCCCAGCACCGATCTCTGTGGCACACCACTAGTCACAGGAATCCAGTCCGAGAAACAACCATCAACCATCACACTCTGCTTCCTACCATCGAGCCAATTTTGAATCCAAATAGCTAGGTCTCCCTGGATCCCATGTATAACCTGCCATGTATCGTCATTGGACAAGCATATGGATGTACATGGAATAGTGTAAGTTAGATGGGCTTCAGGTTGGTATGACAGGTCGGCGCAACATCGAGGGCCAAAGGGCCTGTACTGCGCTGTAATGTTCTATGATCTTATGTCATCACTGTCTACAGGAATAGTGCCAGAAGACTGGAAAATAGCAAATGTTGCCTCCAGGTTCAAGAAGGGGAGTAGAGACAACCCTGGTAATTATAGACCAGTGAGCCTTACTTTGGTTATGGGTAAACTGTTGGAAAAGATTATAAGAGATAGGATTTATAACCATCTACAGAGGAATAAGTCGATTAGGGATAGCCAATGTGATTTTGTGAAGGGTAGGTCATGCCTCACAAACCTTAATGAGTTCTTTGAGGTAACCAAACTGGTGGATAAAGGTAAAGTGATTGATGTGGTGAATATGGGTTTCAGTAAGGAGTTTGATAAGGTGCCCCACGGTAGGCTAATGCACAAAATACAGAGGCATGGGATTGAGGGTGATTTAGCGGTTTGGATCAGAAATTGGCTAGCTGAAAGAGGGTGGTGGTTGATGGGAAATGTTTATCCTGGAGTTCAGTTACTAGTGGTGTACCACAAGGATCTGTTTTGGGGCCACTGCTATTTGCCATTTTTATAAATGACCTGGATGAGGGCATAGAAGGATGGATCAGTAAATTTGCAGATGACATGAAGGTTGGTGGAGTTCTGGATAGTTCTGAAGGATTTTACAGGTTGTAGAGATGGGCTTGGAGGTGAATGGAGTTTAGTGCAAAAATGTATGAGGTGATTCACTTTGGAAGGAGCAATATAAATAAAGAGTACTGGGCTAATGGTAAGATTCTTGGTAGTGTAGATGAGCTGAGAGATCTCAGTGTCCATGTACATAGATCCCTGAAAGTTGCCACCAGGTTGATAAGGCAGCATATGATCTCAGTGTCCATGTACATAGATCCCTGAAAGTTGCCACCAGGTTGATAAGGCAGCATATGGTTTGCTAGCTTTTATTGGGACAGGGATTGAGTTTCAGAGCCATGAGGTCATGCTACAGCTGTACAAAACTCTGATGCAGCTGCACTTGGGAGTACTGCATACAGTTCTGGTCACTGCATTATAGGAAGGATGTGGAAGCCTTGGAAAGAGTTCAGAGGAGGTTTACAGGGATGTTGCCTGGTCTGGAAGGAAGGTCTTATGAGGGATGTGAGGCTGATTTTGTTAGAGAGAAGGTTGAGAGGTGACTTAAATTGAGTCATATAAGATAATCAGAAGGTTAGATAGATGGACAGTAAGAGCCTTTTTCCTCGGATGGTGATGGCTAGCATGAGGGGACATGGCTTTAAATTGAAGGGTGATAGATATAGGACTGATGTCAGAGGTAGTTTCTTTACTCAGAGAGTAGTAGGGGCATGGAACACACTGCCTGCAACAACTTTAAGGGCATTTAAATGGTCATTGGATAAACATATGGATGTAATGGAATAGTGTAGGATAGATAGACTTCAGATTGTTGCATCAACCTGTGGAACCGAGGGCCGAAGGGCCTGTACTGTGCTAAAACGTTCTATGTTCTAATTCTTATGTCTTACCCACGTGAGGACTTGGATCAGCCTCTAATGTGCATCTTGGATCTTATGCTCATCTGAACGTCCAAAGACTAGAAAATCTGGCTCAATAAATAATAAACTACAAAGGCAGAGCTGCAGTTACAGACAGATGCAGCAAGGCTTGGTCAATTAGATCTGTACATTTTAAATTTTATATGCAGTTTCCATAGCAAACTCCTTAGTTAAACAAGAAGCTGAACTAAAAACAGGAAGTGCTGGAAATATTTTAGCAAGAGTTGTATTTGTTGTGATTCCAGATTTCCAGCATCCAAAGTACAATGTTGTTACTTCAGAGATTAAACACTGGGGGTGTTATACAGAGTGGAATTTTATGCCACACAACCCCAATGAGCTTTCTGATTGTAGACAATGATGCCTATTTCTCTTCTTTCCATTTCTTAATTAGTCTTTCTTCCTTCAGATTATCTTTTAAGGGTTTTACCAATATAAAACTTATTTGTGTTCCAGGCAGCATATTTGATGGGGAGTGATTGTGAGGAGGCAGGGAAACAATTACTGCACAATTTGTACAGTCGTCGACAAATGACTATCCTTCTGGATGTTGGAACTATAAATTTCTCCTTTTTAAAATGAGGTTAATTGTTGGATTATTCATTTCACACAGACTAAAGAAGCTGATAATTTTCCTGATTTAAGAGAATAGAAATTGCAAGATGAAAAGACCATATGGCCTGTCAAGTTTGCTCATTTAATGAGATTATGCTTGATGTTGAGATTCACACCTGCTCCCAACAGATTCAATTCCCCGAGACCAAACATCTGTGTCTCTCAGCCAGATCCAATGATGGCATATCCACATGGTCACTGTGGAAACAAAATCCCAGGTTCATATTGAGGATACTTTCCTGATGTTATGTGGTACGACCACAGTGCTAAATTGGATAGTTTCAAACTGACGTAGCAACTCAAGACTGGGCGTCTGTGACAATGCCATCAGCAGCAGCAGAATCATTTTAAAAGCAATGTATCCTGACAACATTCAGACATTAGTACTAAAGACTTGTGCATCAGAACCTGCCCTCCCCTGTGGCCAAGCTGATCCAGTACAGCTACAACACAGATATTAATCCGAATGTAGAAAACTGCAGTCATGTCCAGACACACAAAAAAGGACTATTAAAAGTTTAAACGAAATGGTAAAGCTCCAATAGTCCCACTGGACCGCTCTCTCATTAAAGAAGTGACTGATGGCTTTAGCTGTGGGTCACCACACCTCAAGCAAGTAGTGCGGTAAAAGACAGTCCTTCATGGTAACTTTAATTGGTGCAGAAATTGAACGCAGTTGGCATCACTCTACATCAGACTAGCCATCCAGCCAACTGAGATGACCAGTCACCTATTATCAATCCAAACTATTACCACATCACCAGTACATTCTTGACAAAGAAGTGACAAAAGTAAAGTAAGTAAAGAGATGAAAGAGAGATCATTAATAATGCTATCAACCAGGATTTGCTTTGCAATAACCTGCTCACTGGAGCTCACTTGGGTTCTATCAGAACCACTGAGCTTCTGACCACATTACAGGCTTGCTTTGCACACGGACAAGAAAGATCAAGTCCAGAGGGGAGGGAGAGTGATTGCCCTTGACATAAAGACTGCATTTCTAATGAAGCATTAAGGAGTTCCAGAAAATTAAAATCGGAACAGAAATTCAAGAAGCTCTTCTTAAATGCAATTAGTGATGGATAAAGATGTTGGTCCAGCCAGCGAAGCCCACACACACAGAATGAATGGGAGTTGAGGGAAATGTTGAGGGAATGTACTGATTGCATTCATGGTTGTCACTGTTGCCAGTTAGTCATCTTGGCTCCAGGAGATCACAGCAGGAGCTTCTTAAGGTATCTAGGCTGGCTATCCTCATTAATGACCTTCTTTCCATCATAAAGTCAGAAGCAAGAAGGGTCACCAATGATTGCACAATGTTCAGCACCATTCACAATTCAACTACTGATTCAATTCACATCAAAACGCAGTAAGACTTGGAGAATGCCAGAAGTGACAAGTAAAATAAGTGCCACACAGTCCTAGGTAACGACCATCTTCAACAATAGGGAATTTAATGATCGTCACTTGACATTCAACATCATTTCTATTGCTGAATCCCTCACTGTCAATATTCTGGGAACTACCACTGACCAGAAACTGAACTAGGCTAGCCATATAAATAGGAGAGGGTGAGGACAGCAGATGCTGGAGATCAGCATTGAGAGTGTGGTGCTGGAAAAGCACAGCTGGTCACGCAGCATCCAAGTAGCAGGAGAATCAACATTTCAGGAATAGCCCTTCATCAGGAATACCATATAAATAGATTACTTACTTAGAGTGTGGAAACAGGCCCTTCGGCCCAACAAGTTCACACCGACCTTCCGAAGAGCAACCCACCCAGACCCATTCCCCTACATTTACACCTTCACCTAACACTATGAGAAATTTAGCATGGCCAATTCACCTAACCTGCACATTTTCCTCCAGGAAACATACCAGAGCACCCGGAGGAAACCAGAGCACCCGGAAGAAACCCACGCAGACACGGGGAGAATGTGCAAACTCCATGCAGACAGTTGCCTGATGCGTGAATTGAACCCAGGTCTCTGGCGCTGTGAGGCAGCAGTGCCAGCCACTGCGCCACCATGCCGCCCAATGGTCAAGACCAAATCAGAGGCTAGGAATATTGCAAAGAATAACTCCCCAAAGCCTGTCTACCATTTACAAGGCACAAATCAGGAGTCTTATGGAATACTGCCAACTTGCCGGGATAAGTGTAGCTCCACCAGCACTCAAGAAACTTGACACCAATCCAAAACAATCACCATATTCACAGACATTTACTCCCCTTACCACTGATGCACAGTAGCAACAGTGTGCACAATCTACAAGGCAGAAACTCAAGGCTGAAGTGATAGCAGCTTCCCTTCCCACATCCACTACCATTCAGAAAGACAAGGGCCATAGATGCATGAAAACATAAATCACCTAAAAGTACCCCTCCAGGAAACATACCATCCTGAATTAAACTATATTTGCTACGTCACTGTCGTTGGGTCAAATCCTGGAACTCTTTCCATAACTGCACTGAGTATACCTACAGCAAGCAGATTACAGAAGTTCAAGAAGCTCAATTAGCTCTTAAACACAATTAGTGATGGATAAAGATGTTGGGCCACCCAGCATAACCTACATCCCCTGAATGAACTAATGCTCTCTTGGGTAGAAAAACCAAATATCCTCATACTTAGAGTGAAGACATTTCTTCCCATTTTAGTACTAAGCTATGCTCCAGATTCTACAATCAAGCAAATGATATTTCAGTTGTCTATCAAGCTACTTCATAATCTTTCATATCTCAATAAGACCACTTATTATTCTAGACTCTAGAGTACATTGACCCTAATTACATTGCTTCTCATCGCTGGTTAACCCTTTCAATAATGGTACCAAACCTATCTATCCTATTCACTCTATCCACATTTGTTGTATCTCTCCAAGTATAACAGCATACTTTCTGAAATATGATGTAAATGGTACACAAAATTCAAAGTATGATCACACCAATGTCTTATGCAGCTGTGCAAGATCTCTACTCTTGTTCTACCCAGGCCAACATGCCATATCTTTTCATTTACGTCAATAATGTAGATTATTAATAGCGGAGGGCTCAGCAATGACTTTTGAGGCACTCCACTAGTCAACAGCCTGCTAATGTGAAAACTCCCAATCATAAGAACATATGAACAAGGGCAGGAGTACACCATCTGCCCTTTTGAGCCTGATCCGCCAGTCAATAAGATCGTGGCTGATCTTTTTGTGGCCTCAGCTCCATTTACCCCCCTCTTACCATAAATCTTAATTCCTTTACTGTTCAAAAAAGTACTCCCAAATTCATGAGCACTTATCTTGAGTTACATAAATCAAATGAGTTTTGGAAAACCAAATTATACATTGCTTGCTTCCCCCTTATCTACCATATTAGTTATTAACTTTCAATATTCGTCAAAGTGGATTTCCTTTTTGAAAACCATGTTGAATCATTCTAACCACACTATGCATTTTTTCGTACACTGCTGAGAAATTCTTTAATAATAAATTTCAGCAGTCTGATGTCAGGCTGATTGGTTTATAGTTCTTGGTTTGCTCTCTTATCTTATTAAGTATCAAACATTTGCCAATTTCCAATTTGCTGAAATTTCCAATATCCAGGAAACTTTGGTAAATCATTGCAACATGTTTACCATCTCTGCAGCTATCTCTTTTACAGGTTAGGGTAAAGATTATTAGGTGGTGGAGTTTTGATGGATTTTAAGCCCTTGAGATTTCACTCGCACTTCTTCTCTGCTGATATTGGTTAGCTCAATTTTCTCACTCATTAGCACCCAATTATGCTCGATTTTGCTAAGTAGCTTATATTTCCTATTGTGACAACAGATGCAAATTGGGTGTTCAAATACTCAGCCATTTCCTCACTCCTCCGAATAATACATTCAACTTTTAGTTTCATCATTCTTTACCTTTTCACATATTTGCAAAAGGTCTTTCAATCTCTTTAAATGATATTCAGTAGTTTACTCTCATACTCTATTTTATTGCTCATCAATTCTTTGGTGGGTTCAAAATACGCTGAATCTTCAGACATATTACTTTTGTTTGCAACATGAAAATCTAAAACTATATTTATCTCTATTGCAAACCACAATGAATCCCAATAAGTTTTCTCTTCTCAAGGCAAGATTTTGATTAAAAATATTTAATTATAAACCTTTCTTACTGTTAAATTACATCCTTTTATATGCTTACACATTCTGATTAGGCTAATGGCACTTTAAAATGGATCATAAACTCTAAGTAAGATAAAAACAGGTCTGTGAATGATCTTGTGAGCCTTAACTAAATGTGTGAATTCCTAGATGTTTTAAGAAATGTTTGAGCTCAAATTAATGAAGTAGTGCAGCACCTGAATTTTCAAATCGAGTTTATTAGATAAGAGACCATAGGATTGAATGGATCTGCATTCTCTCATTAGTCTTAGAAAAAATCTTAAATTTCTCTTTTAGCTTGTTTACTCAATCAAACTCTCTGCTCATACTTATGCAATTGCCTTTGTTGAAGTTCAACTTTTTTTTCCCCTGATTGGAACATGATATTTTCAAACTTTATGTGGAAATCAATTGTAGTGATTTTTACTAATGAATATTAATTAGCCACGCCTCATTGTGCAATAACACAATGACTAAAATAAGCTTATCATTCATTATTTCAGAACATATTGTATCAGAAAACAGTCATAACATCATTCGACAAATTCATCTTCCAGACCAACCATTGTTTATTTGATTTATCCAGTTACAACTTGCAGTGTTCTGTGGATACATTCATTGCATTAATTCACTTGGAAGAATATTCCCATTTCTTCACTGTCTATGGATCAAAACCTTGGAACTCACTTCCTATCAAACCTGTAGGGGTACCCACACTAGATGGTTTACAGCTATTCAAGAAGGCAGCATGCAACAACCTTTTGAAGGACAATTCCTGATGGGCACAAATGCTGGCCTTGTTAGTGATACTCACATCCCAAGAAAATAATATTAAAGCTGGACATTGGAGTGCATCTGGGAAAATTAATAAACAGTGAAATCTTGGAGGAACTGTTGGGCGAAGTTCACAGCACAGAATCAGATAAGCTAATTGCTGTTTTAAGTGTGGCCTGCAGAGAATCTGCACTAGTGAGTGGGTTCTTTCTTAATTATATGTTTTTGGAGATATGTCTCTTGATTAAACCTAAAATATAAGCCATAACTATTAATTTAACCTGGAGCAGCATTTGTAGAGGAATAAGACGGTGTTATTTTCTGGGTCTGTAGATTGTGAAGGAGCAAAAATGGCCTTTAATAGAGTGATATGTACTTCTTGTCAGATGTGGGAGTTTAAAGAGAGTTTATGGGTTACTGCGGATTATATCTGCCATAAATGCTGTTGGCTGCAAATTTTATCAGATCAAATGGATCAGTTGGAGAGACAGTTAGAAGCAATGAGGAATTTGCAACAGCAATAGTATGTGATGGATGGCAGTGATAGGGAGGGGGAAAGTCTCAGATACAGTCACATAGATGGGTTAACTCCAGGGAAGGTAAGAGAGGTAGGCAGCTAGTGCAGGAGTCTTTTGTGGATATACCCATTTCAAACAGGTATGCTGTTTTGGAAAATGTAGGGGGTGATGGATTCTCAGGGGAATGTAGCACAAACAGCCAAATTTCTGGTATTGTGACTGGCTCCAATGCAATGAGGGGTACGTCGGGTTCCAAGAGATCAATTGTGTTAGGGGATTCTGTAGTCAGAGGTACAGACAGATGTTTCTGTGGCCAGCAGAGAAAAAGCAGAATGGTGCGTTGTATCCCTGGTGCTAGGATCAAGGATGTCTCAGAGAGGGTGCAGAATGTCCTCATGGTGGAGAGGGGCCAGCAAGAGGTCATTGTCCACATTGGAACCAACGACATAGGAAGGGAAAGGGTTGAGATTCTGAAGGGAGATTAGAGAGTTAGGCAGGAATTTAAAAAGAGATCCTCAAGAGTAATAATATCTGGACGACTCCCGGTGCTATGAGCTAGTGAGGGCAGGAATAGAAGAATAGAGCAGATGAATGCATGGCTGAGGAGTTGCTGGATGAGAGAAGGATTCACATTTTTGGATCATTGGAATCTTTTTTGGGGTAGAAGTGACCTGTACAAGAAGGACGGATTGCATCTAAATTGGAAGGGGACTAATATACTGGCAGGGAAATTTGCGAGAACTGCTTGGGAGGATTTAAACTAGTAAGGTGGGGGGTGTGGGACCCAGGGAGATAGTGAGGAAAGAGATCAATCTGAGATTGGTACAGTTGAGAACAGAAGCGAGTCAAACAGTCAGAGCAGGCAAGGGTAAGGTAGGACGAATAAATTAAACTGCATTTATTTCAATGCAAGGGGCCTAACAAAGAAGCCAGTTGAACTCAGGGCATGGTTAGGAACATGGGACTGGGATATCATAGCAATTACAGAAACATGGCTCAGGGATGGACAGGACTGGCAGCTTAATGTTCCAGGATACAAATGCTACTGGAAGGATAGAAAGGGAGGCGAGAGAGGAGGGGGAGTGGCATTTTTGATAAGGGATAGCATTACAGCTGCGCTGAGGGAGGATATTCCTGGAAATACATCCAGGGAAGTTATTTGTGTGGAACTGAGAAATAAGAAAGGGATGATAACCATTTTGGGATGTATTATAGACCCCCTAATAGTCAGAGGGAAATTGAGAAACAAACTTGTAAGGAGATCTCCGCTATCAGTAAGGATAATAGGGTAGTTATGGTAGGGGACTTTAACTTTCCAAACACAGACTGGGACTGCCATAGTGTTAAGGGCTTAGATGGGGAGGAATTTGTTAAGTGTGTACAAGACAATTTTCTGATTCAGTATGTGGATGTACCTACTAGAGAAGGTGCAAAACTTGACATACTCTTGGGAAATAAGGCAGGGCAGGTGAGTGAGGTGTCAGTGGGGAAGCACTTTGGGCCAGTGACCATAATTCTATTAGATTTAAAATAATGATGGAAAAGGATAGATCAGATCTAAAAGTTGAAGTTCTAAATTGGAGAAAGGCCGATTTTGACAGTATTAGGCAAGAACTTTCGAAAGCTGATTGAGGGCAGATACTTGCAGGTAAAAGGACGGCTGGAAAATGGGAAGCCTTCAGAAATGAGATAACAAGAATCCAGAGAAAGTATATTCCTGTCAGGGTGAAAGGAAAGGCTGGTAGTATAGGGAATGCTGAATGACGAAAGAAATTGAGGGTTTGGTTAAGAAAAAGAAGGAAGCATATGTCAGGTATAGACAGGATAGATCGAGTGAATCCTTAGAAGAGTATAAAGGTAGTAGGAGTATCCTTAAGAGGGAAATCAGGAGGGCAAAAAGGGAACATGAGATAGCTTCGGCAAATAGAATTAAGGAGAATCCAAAGAGTTTTTACAAATACATTAAGGACAAAAGGGTAACTAGGGCAAGAATCGGGCCCCGCAAAGATCAGCAAGGTGGCCTTTGTGTGGAGCCGCAGAAAATGGGGTAGATACTAAATGAGTATTTTGCATCAATATTTACTGTGGAAAAGGATATGGAAGATATAACTTTAGAGAAATAGATGGTGACATCTTGCAAAATGCCTAGATTACAGAGGAGGAAGTACTGGATGTCTTGAAACGGATAAAGGCGGATAAATCCCCAGGATCTGATCAGGTGTACCCGAGAACTCTGTGGGAAGCTAGAAAAGTGATTGCTGGGCCTCTTGTTGAGATATTTGTATCATCGATAGTCACAGGTGAGGTGCCGGAAGACTGGAGGTTGGCTAACACGGTGCCACTGTTTAAGAAGGGTGGTAAGGACAAGCCAGGGAATTATAGACCAGTGAATCTGACGTCGGTGGTGGGCAAGTTGTTGGAGGGAATCCTGAGGGACAGAATGTACATGTACTTGGAAAGGCAAGGACTGATTAGGGATAGTCAACACGGCTTTGTGCGTGGGAAATCATGTCTCACAAACTTGATTGAGTTTTTTGAGGAAGTAACAAAGAGGATTGATGAGGGCAGAGCGGTAGATGTGATCTATATGGACTTCAGTAGGGCAATCGACAAGGTTCCCCATGGGAGACTGATTAGCAAGGTTAGATCTCACGGAATATAGGGAGAACTAGCCATTTGGATACAGAACTGGGTCAAAGGTAGAAGACAGAGGGTTTTTAGATTACTTAGAGTGTGGAAACAGGCCCTTCGGCCCAACAAGTCCACACCACCCTGCCGAAGCGCAACCCACCCATACCCCTACATTTACCCCTTACCTAACACTACGGGCAATTCAGCATGGCCAATTCACCTAACCTGCACATCTTTGGACTGTGGGAGGAAACCGGAGCACCCGGAGGAAACCCACGCAGACACGGGGAGAATGTGCAAACTCCACACAGTCAGTCGCCTGAGTCAGGAATTGAACCCGGGTCTCTGGCGCTGTGAGGCAGCAGTGCTAACCACTGTGCCACCGTGCCGCCCACAGGGTGGGGGTGGAGGGTTGTTTTTCAGACTGGAGGCCTGTGACCAATGGAGTGCCACAAGGATTGGCGCTGGGTGCTGTACTTTTTGACATTTACATAAATGATTTGGATGCGAGCATAAGAGGTACAGTTAGTAAGTTTGCAGATGACACCAAAATTGGAGGTGTAGTGAACAGCGAAAAGGGTTACCTCAGATTACAACAGTATCTTGACCAGATGGGCCAATGGGCCAAGAAGTGGCAGATGGAGTTTAATTCAGATAAATGCGAGGTGCTGCATTTTTGTGAAAGCAAATCTTAGCAGGACTTATACACTTAATGGTAAGGTCCTAGGGAGCACTGCTGAACAAAGAGACCTTGGAGTGCAGGTTCATAGCTCCTTGAAACTCGAGTCGCAGGTAGATAGGATAGTGAAGACGACGTTTGGTATGCTTTCCTTTATTGGTCAGAGTACTGAGTACAGGAGTTGGGAGGTCACTGTTGGAATATTGTGCGCTTTTCTGGTCTCCTTCCTATCGGAAAGATGTTGTAAAACTTGAAAGGGTTCATAAAAGATTTACAAGGATGTTGCCAGGGTTGGAGGATTTGAGCTATAGGGAGATGCTGAACAGGCTGGGGCTGTTTTCCCTGGAGCGTCGGAGGCTAAGGGATGACCTTATAGAGATTTACAAAGTTATGAGGGGCATGGAAAGGGTAAATAGGCAAAGTCTTTTCCCTGGGGTCGGGGAGTCCAGAACTAGAGGCCATAGGTTTAGGGTGAGAGGGGAAAGATATAAAAGAGACCTATGGGGCAACTTTTTCACACAGAGGGTGGTATGTATACGTAATGAGCTGCCAGAGGAAGTGGTGGAGGCTGGTACAACTGCAACATTTAAGAGACATTTGGATGGGTATATGAATAGGAAGGGTTTGGAGGGACATGGGTCAGGTGCTGGCAGGTGGGACTAGATTGGGTTGGGATGTGTGGTCGGCATGGACGGGTTGGACTGATGGGTCTGTTTCCATGCTGTACATCTCTAAGACTCTATGAAAAGTCCTGCAAGGTATACATTTTTGAATGTGGTTACTTATAAATTTTGTAAGGTTAACTTTAGATACAATTGGTCCTCACTGAATGTGGATTGGCTACCCATGGATCCACGTACTCACAAGATCACCCCAGTTCTGTTTTATTTCCGCAATAATTGACAGGTCCCAATGGCTTGTCCGATTCTTTGCAATAGATAGAGGTTTCTATTTTAGCACTATCCACATTTTTGTGCCATCCAGACAGCTGTAAACAATGAAGGCAGAAGGTCTAAGATGTAGAGTGACTAACATGTGGTCTGTATCTGATTAGATCTTTTCATATGACTCACGGCATCGCTACTCCTAATTTTGCAAAGACCAAACCCTCAGAAACTGTAAAAATATAAAATCTACTAGCTCTTTGAAAATATTGCAATAATGATTGAAAATATATTGGATAATAACTACGTAAACAATAAAGACTTAAAACATGGCAAAAGCACATTGTTTCTAGCAGCAGATTTAATAAATCTATACCAGATACATACCGAGGCTAGCATTGCCTTTTGCAATGGTAATGGTTTTCTCAAATCCTCTGGCTAAGGACATCTGTTTCTCATCACTCTCTTCAGTGGAGGACATGTTGCAAGTATCCAAGGAATTTTCGTGTGCATCCTTAAAGAATAGAATAATTTTGAAAATATGAAAAGACATGTCCTTTTAAATAGTTTTAAAATATTCGTAGTGAAAGGGGAAAGGTGGAGCGCTCTAAAAGCCGAAGATATCATTTCATCCTGCTCCTACTCAAACTACATGCTATATTAAATCAGAATATTTGTACCAGTGTAGGAATGTAGCAACTCCTTCCGGACTACTTACCTCACTCAACTCCTTCAGTCCAGGAACCCATGGAAAGAACAGAAGGGAGAACCTGTACATACAAGTCATAATAACTTTAAGGCACTTTAAGTTGGGCGGGGTTAATTTAGTTATCCAAAGATTAAGTGAGGATTTTGTGTTTAACATTTTGAGGGTACTATCCAAGTACAGATAGTGTAATTATTCAAAACAATCTATATTGCAAGGTCCTTTGGAGCAGGTGTAAGTTCAAATGCCCCAGGGAATCTCCACACAATCAGTGTTAGGACATTCATGAACTCCAATGCGCAAATTGGGTTATCTGTCCAGTCTCCGGTGATCTTGAGAAAGGAAGACTTGCTAAAAGTGAGGATTGCAGATGCTAGAGATCAGAGTCAACAGTGTGTTGCTGGAAAAGCACAGCAAGTCGGACAGCAACTGAGGAGCAGGAGAGTCAATGTTTCGGGTAAACGTCCTTCATCAAAAAGGAAGACTTGTCAAGGTACCAAGGAACTTGAAGAATTTTAGATTAGATTATTTACAGTGTGGAAACAGGCCCTTCAGCCCAACAAGCCCATACCAACCCGCAACACACCAAGACCCATTTCCCTACATTTTTATATTTGGTAGTGCATGGCATTATTTACACTGAATCATGTAAAATTTAAAGCATGGAGAAGCTCGAACCAACAAGAAGTCAGCTATCCTAATCTCACCTTTCCTGGTTTTGACAAACAGCCTAATATGAAATGCATATCCCAGTACTTGTTAAATGTTGATGGTCGCTGCCTCTAATATCCTTTAAGGAACTGAATGCCAGATCCACCAACCTGAGTGAAAAATGTGTCATCTATAAAGTTAATCATACCACCTGAAGAAATAACAACTTTCAGCTCTCAGAGAAAGCACCATCTAATTAATAAAGGCATCACGGCACTCTTTAGCTAATACTTCAGACAGAATTCAAAGAGAATATTCCTGATAGAACAACTGACGCAAGAAGGAGGAGGCGGCGTTCCTGAAAGAAGATCAGTGGACAGGGCAACAAGCATTCCAGAATATGTATCCTTGCAGCAATTTTGGGAGACGAAGTTCTATTGTTTTGCAATAGAAGTGGGATTTGTATTTATTGAAACAGCATACCATTAGGATTTTGTTTTATTAGGGAATAATTAGCAGTTAGAGGGGAATTCTTCAGATTGTTAGCAGTTCTGTTATTTGGTTCACTGTTTGAGTTAATCAACAAGTAACAATTTATTTACAGTAAATGAAAGGATTTCATTTCATTTAACTACACCTTTATAATAGATTGGAGGGGAGAGTGGGGTGAGAGGTAGGTGATATCACTTGTCACACCTCTTTCTACAGATTATGAGGCGAGGCTCTCTGGGTGTTTTGGTTTTAATTAACGGGGGTGGGGCGTCGATCTCTGTTTCATAATACATCAAACATCTCCGTCTTCCATCAAAGTCGTGACAACACGTTGGCAATTATGTTCTCTTGTCAAAGCATGTGTAGAGTTTACAAATTGAGTGGCTGTAACAATAAACTCCACTAAACAATCTGGTGTTTAATCCTTAACATTCTCCAAAAACAAAGATATTATGATCAGTATATATGTTTGTCTCAGATTCATCACTTGCAACATAAATGTTGAAATGTTGCAACACCAACACCAAACTCAAGGTCTCTTCCTCAGTGGTGGAATATTTCTGTTAATGAATATTCAACTTTCGGAAGAAATACCCAGAAGGTCTTTCTATCCTCTTGCCATCTTCTTGTAAGAGTACAACACCAACACCCACAACATAGCCACCTTGAATGGATTTACATAATTATTGGGGCAATGATCAACACAGCATTCAGGCTGTCAAATGCCTCCTGACACTCACTGAAATTTTATGGACTTCAAGTTAATCAATGGAGCACATATGCTACTAAAATTCATTATGAATTTTAGGCAAAATACCACTCAAGACCCAGGAATCGTAGTACCTCCCTCTTCACTGACAGTATGGGAAACTCCCCGATAATCTTCGTTTCACAAGCATGGGGCCATCTGTCTATGTCCAATGATATGGCCTTGGAATACAACTTGGGCTTTTGTGAACTCATTCTTAGCCAGGTCTGTCACCAAGCCTAGACTGTCGATGTACTCTACATAATTGGGTAATCACAAAATAAACTCTTTGATTAATCTTTGAAATGTGACTTTCTTCATAACAATTGGCATGAATTCAAGTGAGTAAAGTCCATTATGTGTCATGAAAGCTAAGACTATCTTCGCTCTGTTGGATAAAATTACATGCCAGTATCCTTTGAGTAAATCCAGTTTAGATGCATAATTTGTCCCACCTTCTCAATGCAGAGTCTTCCAAACAGGTCATCTGAGCAGGCTTTCAATTTCTTTTAGAACTTGTGCCAATTTTAGACAGTAAAGCCATTCAGGATGTTGGTTAATTGGAACAGCATTTCCTAATTCTACATCATTTGTAATCCGTTTAGGACTTCCCAGATTACTCCCAAATATATCTCCATGTGATTGTAATAACTCTTTCAGGTCATTTCTATTTTCCTAAATTTATACCAATTTTTGAGAACTTCATTGTCCAGTTCAGAATCACCTGAATTTGGTTCTTAACTGCGTTGGAACCAGTAACAGATTCTCCTTTTGCTTTCCTTCCTTATCAAAATACCATGTGAGCATATTCACATGATACACTTGGAGAGTTTTTCTTCTATCTGACGTTCTCAAATACTTTAGCTCACTCCAGTTCCTTTCAATTTGATAAGGCTCACTGCATCTCGCTTTCAAAGGTTCACCTACCAGTAAGGTTAACTTTATCTCCACTAACTACAAATTTTTGATCTCTTGTCTGCTTCCTATTTCAAACATATGCTATGCTACTTTCTAATGCTGTCTAGCCAACTCACCAACTTAATTTAGTAACTCCCTAAAATTTGGCACAATCCAAATATGTAGCTTCTGATCTCTGACTCTCCAATTTTTCCTCACTTAATTTCAATTAATCACCTCATGTTCAAAAACTAATTCAAGTTGACTCATTAGGTAAATCCATAATTGCAAAAAGTGCAATCCTCTGAATAGTCATGACTATAAGCCCTCAACATGATCTTTAAAGATTGATACCAATGTAAAATTTGATCTTTGAACAGATTATATTTCTATGGATAGTTCGTTTCTAGTTTAAAACAATTGAGCAACTCTCTGACAATCCTTTTAGCCATGATATGCATAATGCCTCTGGTAATCTAGTAGACACATCCATCATGGCCAAAAAATACTAATCCCCACTTTTTGTTTAGGGAGGGGTCCTACGCAATCAATCAAGATGCTTGTAAAAGGTTCTTCAACTGGAATGAATATTAAGGGCATTAGTTTTATTACTGCTTGAGGTTTCTCTATTACCTAACGTGTGACAGGTACAGCAAAACTCAACCAAATTTTTATGCAGTTCAGGCCAACAAACATATTTTTTCTATATTGGCTTGAGTCTTCCTTCTTCCCAAATGATCCCCTACTGGCAACACATATGCTACCTGCAACACCTCCTTTCTATAACCCATTAGCAATAGAAATTCCTGGCAAATGGGACTAGATTAATGTAGGATATCTGATGGGCATGGACGAATTGTACTAAAAAGTCTGCTTCCATGCTGTGTAATTCTATGACACTGTAACTGGTTCTAAAGGAGGGTAATTGGGCTCAAAATATTAACTGTTTTCTCTCCAAAGATAGTGCCAGACCTGCTGAGTTTCTCCAGCAGTTTGCTTTTGTTTCAAATTTCCAGTGTCCAGAGCCATTCATTTTATTTATTTTAAGGGAATTGGAACACAAAAATGAAGAAGACTTGTGAGAATTTTAATGGATTTTGTTAGACCATAGATGGTTCCATTGTGGTTTGCATATTTGAGGAAGGATGTATTGCATTGGGGACAGTATAGCAAAGATTTGCCACATGGATTCCTAGGATGAGAGGGTCACCTGTAAGTTGGAGTGAATTGGGTCTATTGTCATCTATAAGAATGACAGGTGATCTGAAAACTTCAAAATTATAAAGGAACTTGATAGAATAGATGCTTAGACATTTGCTTCCCATGACTAGGGACTCTAGAACAATCTCAAGCTAAGGGGTCGATCACTTAGCACTGAAATAAGAACATTCTTCACTCAGTTCTGAATCATCAGAATTCTCTACCCTAGAGGATTATAAATGCTCTACTACAGAATATGGGTAATATTGAAATGCAAATTTCTATTCTGTCACAGAATTAAAAGGATAGGAACTAGTGGGAAAGTGGAGTCCAAGTCTAAGATCAATCACAGTTATTAGATTAGGTTATCTACAGTATGGAAATAGGCCCTTCGGCCCAACAAGTCCACACCGACCCTCCGAAGAGTAACACACCCAGACGCATTCTCCTACCCACATTTACCCCTGCCTAATTAGATGGAATGCTGGAGTAGTTCGATGGATTGCAAGGTCTTCACATATTATTTTTGAACTTCTTATTCTCTCCTGAGCTTAAACAGTGTTGTTTTTTTTTTAAAAAGTCTCCCTTCATCTCATTGCTAATGGCACAGCTATTCTCATCTCTTGAATTGCCTTCCTAAAATACCCATTTTAATATATAAAAGTATTCATTTAATACTGAAATATACAATACCTTCAGGAAGAAATCTGCGTCCTGGTTCAAGTTAAAAAGAAACCACACCAACTATTTACAAATACAGAGAGACAGTTTAAGTTATAGAATTTTCATTACCTCATAACTCAGTGAGGGAATTGAGAGGTTAACAGTCAGGTCTGAACTACAAGCACTGCCATGCATGGCAACAGTAGAAGATTGATGGTCATCCTCTTCTTCAAACGATAAATCCCTCTCAAATGTTTTTCCAATGGCAAAACCTGTTTCGGTTGATTCTACCTAAAAATGAGACAAGGTTGATTATTGGATTTTAGTTAAGTGTGTTATGTCATCAAAATCAGCTGCCAGTATCTAGTTACAGTTCCCACAATTGATCAGATATCAAGGAGCAGAGCTGCAAACTAACACCATAGTGCAAAGAAAATGTTTATTGTTATCGACCGAGATCAAGTCAGTGCTATTTCTATAGGCTCTGAAACTTAAACATTTTCTGACTGATAATAGATTTAGTAGAGAAATCATAATTTCAATAATACATTCCAAATTGCATGCGAACTACAGTGGGTAAAGCAATGCAGCAATTTTTTTCCTTAGTCCTGCATTGTTTCCAATTTATCTTCAAAATCCAGCAAAAAATTGTGAATTCCTGTTGCCCCATCTCTTCAAAAGATTGTGGTGCATGTTCAGGTAGTTGCATTTACAAACAAAACAACCTCAAAACATTCAGATGCTGGACAGAGCCCTGCAGGACACCACTCAACACTGACCTCCAGGCAGAATACTTTCCATCTACAACCACTTTCTGCCTTCTGTTTCGATCAGTGGTTAGCACTGCTGCCTCACAGCCCCAGGGACTCGGGTTCAAATCCAGCCTCAGGGAACTGTCTGTGTGGAGTGAGCACGTTCTCCCAGTGTCTGCATGGGTTGCTCCGGTTTCCTCCCACAATCCAAAGATGTGCACGTTAGGTGAACTGGCATGCTAAATTGCTCATAGTGTTCAGCAATGTGTAGGGGTAAATGTAGAGGAATGGGTTTCAGTCGGATACTCTTCGGAGGATCGGTGTGCACTTGTTGGGTTGAAGGGCCTGTTTCCACACTATAAGGATTCTAGGATTACTAGTTTTAAGGTTGTGTTCCATGTTCCTGATAAGCCCACCACAGGTACAATATTTAGAATTTACCCACACATAGAATGAACCAATACTAATCAGCTTCCAGAATCTGCCTGTCTGGTTCATCAAATGACCATTCTCTCATTAGAATAATATTTCTCAAGTTTCACTTTCAGGTCTAGGTCATCTCCTCTAGTTTTACTGTTTATAGAGTCAGAATCATGTGGCACAGAAACAGACCCTTTGGACCAACCAGTCCATGCCAAACATAATCCCAAACTAAACTAGCCCCATTTGCCTGCATTTGGCCCATATCCCTCCAAATGTTTATGTACTTATCTAAATGTTTTAAAAATGATTTAACTGTACCCGCATCTACTACTTCCTCTGGATGTTTATTCCACACTGCGTCTTTTTAAAATTTTTCTTATCTCATCTTATAATATGCTGCCTAATCTTGAAATATCCCACTCTAGGGAAAAGACACTGTCATTAACCCTATCTATAACCTCCATAACGTCCCTCGACCTCCTATTCTCCAGTGGAAAAAAGTCCTAGTCTCTCCAGCCTCTCCTTATAATTCAAACCTTCCATTCCTGGCAACGTCCTGGTAAACCACCTCTGAATTCTCACTGTCCTTTAACAGGGCAACCAGAACTGGACACAGTACTCCAGGAGATTCTTCACCAACATCTTGTACAACTTAACAATAATATCCCAATTTCAATACTTCAAGGTCTGAAAAGTGAAGACAAGGGTATTAGATGCCTTCTTAACCACCCTAAGGGACACAAGCTTCAAAAGAACTATGTACCTGAACCCCTAAGGGTCTCTGTTATACAACACTATCCAAGGCCCTACTTTTATTAACACAACAGTGGTGTTCCTCTGCAACCTCGTGCTATAGGAAATAGCGCTATGGGGAACAGATATAGAAAATCGCACTGCAGGAAATCGCTATACCCATTCAGCAGAACATTCACGTTATCCAAACACCGCTCACAATTTGTCAATTGCGTTATAACCAATTCACGTTGATGAAACATATGTTATACCAGAACGACCTGTATAAGTCCTGCCCTAGTTTGTTTTACCAAAATGCATACCTCATATTTATCAAAATTAAACTCCATCTACCACTCTACAGTCCAGTGATCCAAATAAATCAAGATCTCTTTGTTAATTAGATAGCCTTGTTCACAGTCCACTACGTCATAGTTTTGGGGTCATCCACAAACTTACTAACCATGCCTTCTATATGTTCATCTAAATCATTTGTACAAAATCACAAACAAAAGTGGACCCCGCACTGATCCCTGTGGAACACCACTGAACAGCACCTCACCTGTACGCAGAAATATTTCAAAAGATAACTGCAAGAGGCCTCATAAGTTCCTCCTTAACTTCCCACAATGCCCTGAGATATCCTAGATCATGTCCCAGAGATTTATCCACCTTGATATTTTAAGACCTCCAGCACTTCCTCTTCTGCAATGACAGCAGTTCTCAAAACATCAATATTTATTTTCCAGAGTTCTTTAGCCTCTATTTCTTTCTTCAATGTAAAAACTGATGCAAAATATTTATTTAATGTCTTTCCCATCTCCTGAGGCTCAATACAGAGACAACCTCTTTGATCTTTAAGGTGCCCCACTCTCTCTCTAGTTGGTCTCTTGCTCTTAATGTACTTGTAGAATCTTTGTGGATTATCCTTAACCTAATTTGCCAAGGTTATCTCATATCCTCTCTGTACCTTCCTGATTTACCTCTTAAGAATGCCCCGACAATCTTTATACTGTTCAACAGATTTACTTGAACCCAGTTGTCTAATAAGTTTTTTTTATTCTTGACTAGAACTTCAATATATTTATTTATCTATTGTTTTCTAATCTTGCCAGCCTTACCTTTCGCTCCAACAGGAACATAATGACTCTGAACTCACATTATCACACTCTTCAAAGCTATTCCCACATCACACACCCCTTTACCTTTGAACAATCTAATGTAATCAATTTTTGAAAGTTCCTGTCTCATACCATTAAAATTTGCCTTACGCCAATTAAAACTTTAACGTTATGGAAGGACTATCCTCTTCCATAACTATTTCGAAACAAATAGAATTATGATCACTAGACCCAAAGTGTTCTCCTATTATCACTACAGTCACTTGTCCTGTCTTATTACTCAAGATAGGATCAAGTTTTGCTCCTTTTCTCGTAGGAATGTTTACATATTGAGAAGGAAAATCTTCTTGAACACATTTAACAAATTCATCATCATCCAAACCTTTAACATTATGGCAGTCCCAGTCAATGTTTGGAAAACTAAAATCTTGTACTAATTCAACATTATTCCTGCCTTAATGTTTTTCTTAAATCAAAAATGCCACTCCACCTCATCTTTTGTCTCTTTCTATCCTTCCTATAGCATCTGAAACGCAGAATGTTGATTTGCCATCATGTCCATCCCACAGCCAAGTTTCCGTGACAGCTATGACATTCCAATTCCATGTTCCCAAACAGGCCCCGAGTTTATCAGCCTTATCTGTAAGACCCCTTGCATTGAAATAAATACAATTTAATTCTTCAGGATGACTTCTTTCTCTGGCTTACTCTTGCCTGGCTTTTCAAATGAACTAGCTCTTTTTAGATTCAAAACCATTCATACCTATCTTTCTATTTACTCTGCTATTTAGGATTCCACCTCCCATTCACGACAATAGTTTACAGCCTTCCTTAATAGAATTAGCAAATCGTCCTGCTAGGATATTGGTCCCTTTTTAGACACATGAAACCCATCCTTTTTGAACAGGTCTTTTCTGCCTCAGAAGAGATTCCAATGATGCAAGAACCTGAATCCCTGAACAGTAAACCACCTCTTCAGCCATTGATCTCCTTTATCCTTTTATTATTTTTCCTCATTCGAGCTTGGTACTGGCAATAAACTGGAGTTTACGACTTTTGAGGTTCTGTTTTTTAATCTTCTACCTAACTTCTTATATTCACTTTGTAAAGCCTTAATATTTTCATTAACTATGCCATTCCTATCAATCTGTACAATAACTTACAGTTTCTCACTCTTTCGTTTAACAATATTTTGCAAACACTTTGAGACATCTTTAATCCTAGCACCAGAAAAGCAACATACTATCCTACATTCACGCTCACTGCCACAGAATCTAATGTCTGCCCTTTTCAGGGGAGAGTCTCCTATAACAATTCTTTTAAATAGTCAAACTCAGTCTAACACAAGTTTAATTCTTGGTGCCCAAGATCTGACTACCTCTTCTATTCTCCTCTGAGAAACTATTCTTTTCAACAGTACCCAAAACATCTGCACTTTAAGGTCTCTTAATTCAGCAACGCTGCCCAGAACTTTACCACAAAGTGTATAAGTCCTGCCTTGATCTGCTTTTCCAAAATGCAGCATCTCACATTTATCTAAATTAAACTCCATCTGCCATTACTCAGCCCATCTGATCAAGGTCCCATTTTACTCTGAGGTAACCTCCTTCGCTGTCCACTGCACCAATTTTGCTCTCATCTGTAAATATACTAACCATATCTCCTATATTCACATCCAAATCATTGATGTAGATGACAAAAAGCAGTGGACCCAGCACTGATCCTCATGGCACACAGCTGGTTACACGTGTCCAGTCCGAAAAGCAACACTCCACCACTACCCTGTCTTCCACATTCAAATCAGTTTTCTATCCAGACTGCTAGTTCTCCCTGTACTCCAGGTGATCTATCCTTGCTAACCAGTCTGCCATGTGGAACCTTGTCAAATGTCGAACTGAAGTCCATAAAGACCACATCCACTGTTCCGCTTTCATAAATCCACTTTGTCACTTCTTCAAAATACACAAGCAAGTTAGTGAGACATGATTTTCCACATACAAAGCCAAATTGACTATCTTTAAACAATCCTTGCCTTTCCAAATACAGGTGAATCCTGTCCAACAACTTGCCCATCACTGATGTCAGGCCCACCTGTCTCTAGTTCTCTGGCTTTTGCTTACCATCTTTCTCAAATATTAGCACCACGTTAGCCAACCTCCAGTCTTCCAGCAACTCACCTGCAGTTATCGATGATAACTGCTCAGCAAGAGGTCCAGCAACCACATCCCAAGGTTCCAACAAACCTCTGGGGTACACCTGATTACTTATCAAATTTAATGTGTTTTAAGATGTCCAGCACCTCCTTGTCCGAAAAATGGACGCTAAGATATTGCTATTTATTCCCCCAAGTTCTCTAGCTTCCACATCCCACTCCACTACAGACACTGACACAAAATACTCATTTAGTACCTCACCAATCTTTAACGGGCATTATTGTCTCTCTACTCTTTTGTCCTTAAAAATTTGTAGAATCCCTTTGGATTCTCCTTAACTCTATTTACCAAAGCTATCTTGTGTCCCCTTTTCGCCATCCTGATTTCCCTCAAGTATACTCCTTCTGCCCTTCTCTTCTTCTCAGATTCACTCAATCCCTGCTGTCTATATCTGAAATGTGCTTCCTTCACTTTATTGACCAGAATCTCAATTTCTCTGGTCATCCAGCATTCCCTACTCTTACCATACAACTGATGCGAAGGACTGTGATTTGAAAAAGTTCTGGGGATTACATATTAATCACTCAAAACCTGCATCCCCATTCTAAGTGATTAAAAACCTCACAGCAATTTAGGTTTGTTCAATACTTTGCAACAGTTGTATGACACTTTGATCTTTTACTATAAAGTCTGCATCCTATGATCCTGCCCCACTATCTACTTCATGAAGGAGCAGTGCTCCAAAAGCTTGTAATTCCAAATATATCTGTTGGACTATAACTTGGTATTGTGTGATTTTTAACTTTGTCTTATTTTTCAGCCATCCCTTTACCGAAGAATAACCACTCCAAAACAACTTCTGGAAGTTCTATGGCAGGTCGAGTTAAGTTTCTGGTCAATGGTAACCCCCACAGAATGTTGATAGTGGGGTATCCAGTGATGGTAACACCAATGATTGTAAAAGAGTCAGTGGTTAGATTGTCTTTTATTGGTGATGGTCATAGTCTGGCATTTGTATGGCATGTATATTACTTATCACTTGTCAGCCCAAGCCTTGATATTTTCTAGATCTTGTTGAATTTCAGCTTGGTTTCTTTTAGCACCTGAGCCGTTACGAATGGTAGTTCACATTGTGCAATCATCAGGAATCAACCCCACCTCCGACCTTATGCTGGAGGTAAGATCATTGCATTTTCGCTGAATTAGTTTAAGACTCCTCATGATTCAATTCTCAATCTTTTAATGATTACAGTTGATCTCTTCTGTGTGCTTCTAACATTAGCAACACCGTTTTTGCAGTAATGGAGACCAGAACTGCATGCAGTATTGAGTGCAGTTACACCACGTTATCAGGCTTACATTGTTATTTGGCTCAATATTGATCCTTTTATATATCCCAACAGCTAATTTTCTCTACTCACCATTATGGAGTACTTTTGTATTTGTTCAATTGCAATTCTGAGTCCTTTAACTTTGTTTCATTTTACAAGCAAATTATTTATTTCCCATTTAAATAGTACCTTTGAGGTTTTTCTGTCCCCATGTGTAGTTTAGATATCTCCTATGTGCCTAATTAACAAGTGAACTCAAATCCTCTCCTGTTTTGAGTCTATTCACGATTGTGTTCATAACCTCCCAGTTCCAAGTTATTCATTATCTTTGATAATTGCTACCACATAGACAATCAATTCAAGCCAAACACATTTTAAAGAGTTTCGACCAAGTGTAAAGTATAACAAGACAGAAAAGCATAGATGAAGATGCCTACAGGTGTACAGTTCAGAATGAAAAAAGATAACTAACCAGTGCTAATTCTGCATGAAAAACAGCATCGGCTGATGCCTCCTCCTCACCACCATCACAAGGCTGATTCAAGTACAGTAAAGCTTCCTCATTAGTAGGCAAATCTCCCTCCTCTGGAGAAAACTGCTGAAACATTGGAATTGAGAGTGTATCACAAGCAGCTGATATACAAGATGGATATAAGTGATACACATGGTTATCCAGAAAACACCAGCCTAAATTCTGTCTGCAATGAATAGTATTTTGTGATGAAAATAGTGAAGAGCCCAGAAATTGCAAGTCTCACCTCAAACATGGCACTTTCCATTTTGAACAGGTGGGAATGAGCTTGGATAAGGATTTGCACATTTATGGAGGTTACTGGCCATTTAAAAATATCTAACTTCACTGAGGTAGGAATCCGGTACGCTTGGAGTCTGAAAACTGAAATGTGCACAGTTAACCTGCTAACTGTATTTCTGAACTTTGTGCATTTCTTTGAACGACAGGAGATACCTTTTCAATCTGGTCCCAAGGCACATGAAGTGAAGCCACCTTTGGGAAGTCAGGTGTTCTTTGGGAGTGTTAGGTACAGGCATATTTGTGCATAAAAATCATGAAAGAATCGTTGCCACAATCCTAGAAACTATTAACATAATCTATCAAAGGGAGCTGTCAAGTTAATCAAAGAATTAAAAAGTACTGCAGCACAATTGGTTTAACAGCCTTTCATTATCATGGACAGGTGCATGCCATTTCAGGTGACTGATAGTTACAAGTGATATAGCCTCTTTCAGGTGGGACTACCAATTCCTTTGCATGGATTCAGGGGTCTGTACACAGTACATACTATGTGCATGCAAGGACAAAAGGTGAAGGACATGTTTGAAATGAAGCTGTTATGGGCCATTAAGATTATGTAGGTGAGTACTGGTTAGCATGAAGATCTGAAGGCCTATAGGAGAGAATGAGGTGCATGGGGAGCTTGGAGAATCACTTAAGTTGTGTTTTGAAGCTTGCAACCTGACAAGACGTGGTAGCTGGAGGGATTTACCTTGATGTAAAGAATATGGCATGGAGCAAGAGGAAACATTGATTTGCATTGGGGAGTGGAGATGCAAGGGACGAAGAAAAGTATCATGTTTTTAATTTCTACTTTTACATTTTCAGACAGAGCCAGATTCCTGCTGCTGGCTTTCTGGCCACCTTGCTTCTGCACCCAGCAGCTTCCTCACCAATCCGCCTTCACCTATCCACATCTAATCCAGTCTTCCACCTAAGTGCCAAAGATTCAACCAAGAGTAGCCAAGTGTGCAGAGATAAGAATCACAGGAGACACAAGTAAAGATCCCAGTCTCACCATTCATCTTGTAGGGGGGAACATTTAAATTAACTGCATAAGAATTCCAAAATTTTCATGGTGATTTGTTGTGAATTTTGCTTCACAAAGTTATTGAGCAAAAAAAAATATCCCTTAAATAAAAGGGATGGCGGCATGGTGGCACAGTGGTTAGCACTGCTGCCTCACAGCGCCGGAGACCCGGGTTCAATTCCCGCCTCAGGCGACTGACTGTGTGGAGTTTGCACATTCTCCCCGTGTCTGCGTGGGTTTCCTCCGGGTGCTCCGGTTTCCTCCCACAGTCCAAAGATGTGCAGGTCAGGTGAATTGGCCATGCTAAATTGCCCGTAGTGTTAGGTAAGGAGCAAATGTAGGGTTATGGGTGGATTGCGCTTCGGCGGGTCGGTGTGGACTTGTTGGGCTGAAGGGCCTGTTTCCACACTGTAATGTAATGTAATCTAATGTAATCTAATCTAATCTAATGTAATCTAATATAATCTAAAACAGAAATCTAGCTTGCAGAACAACTCCATCTTTCATAAAATCAAAAGGCCCTGAACAATAGCCATGAAATTAAATGTGGCACTTCACAAAATGAGTTGAAACATCAAGCATGAAACCAGAGTATTGTGATACAGTCAAGAAACAATGCTGCTCCTCCATCACATTTTATGTATTTATGCACTTTAGAACTGAAATACAAGTTACTTTATGGTAATGATAGTAAAGCACCCACATTCAAATATTTCCAACTAGCAAGTCAACTGAAATGCAACTTATACCAACTCTCCAGTGTTTATTCAGACACCTAACAGACAGACACAAGCAGTACAACAAATTGCTCTGTCGATATTAAGCCCCATTATGTCAAGCACACAATACAAGCCAAAAAAGAATTGATAAAAACATACTGATCCCATCAATCTTAGGCCTATCGAGATTTCTACTTGGTTGCTTCAGAATGGTCACATTCAAGGTAGCCAATGTTAATCATTTGAATTTTCACAAACATGAGTTATTTGTAAGGCAGTCTTTCAGAATAAAATCATTTTATTTCAACCTAAAGTAAAGTAATTAACAATTAAAGCTGAATTAACCAGCTTTTCAAATGCTAAATGATTTTGAGCAAGCTCCTCAATGCACGGCAACAAATGTGAATTCTAGCTGCAGCCTCTCAGTGGCTAAGTAACTAAATGCAGTTAATAAAACAGCATGTTGAATGGTACCACAATATTAGAAAACATAGCAGTGGCTATGAAGAAAATTTATCACTTCATAATATATGTCAATCAAGTAGAAATCTATGATAAACTAAATTGAAATTTTTAATGAAGTTTAATTGGAAATTACTGTCTAAACTAGAATTAGGTTAAAAATACATAATACATTTCTAGCAGAGTCTTTAGGTTGGGTTAGAGCTCCTAACCCTAATCTTACTCCATTGCAAGGATCAGGCAATGAGTCAACAAAAGGGGTCAACGACAGATTAGAATTTGGGGTAGTCTATCTCATGAGGGAAATTTGGGGAATGGGTCAAGAAGGATGAATTCTGGTGAATATAGGACTGGAGCGTTCTGGAATATAAGAGAAACAGCAACATGATGGGTGGTGACTGCAATAACTGTGGAGAAACAATGAAAAGGGAGAATGAATCCCAGGAATTCATTGCAAATAAATAGTACAAATGGTCACCTCAATTGATAGTGAATGGGGTACAACGGCACAGAGCATTCACACTATGCAGTTATCTGCTTTCACAAACTCAAATACAAGTCACAACTTGGAGGATTATGATGCTATTCTTCCACGTTCTATGGAAGAGGGAGGTAAAAGCAAAGCCCTCTTTGCAATTTCTTCAGCAGTCCCATCAACACCGTGGGCGGCACGGTGGCACAGTGGTTAGCACTGCTGCCTCACAGCGCCTGAGACCCGGGTTCAATTCCCGCCTCAGGCGACTGACTGTGTGGAGTTTGCACATTCTCCCCGTGTCTGCGTGGGTTTCCTCCGGGTGCTCCGGTTTCCTCCCACAGTCCAAAAGATGTGCAGGGTCAGGTGAATTGGCCATGCTAAATTGCCAGTAGTGTTAGGTAAGGGGTAAATGTAGGGGTATGGGTGGGTTTCGCTTCGGCGGGTCGGTGTGGACTTGTTGGGCCGAAGGGCCTGTTTCCACACTGTAATGTAATCTAATCTAATCTAAAAAATCTAAAAAAAACAGTCCCTTCAACAGGCTACTGTACAACTGGGAAAACTTTAAGAGGTTTCACAGGGCAAGTTCCACTTACAATTTTGTATGTTACAAAAGGACCCAGAAACAGGGACAGAAAAATCTTCTATGCACATTTCAGTCAAACACAGTCAATGGTCCAAACGTAGTACGACCATTTGGTACAGATTAGAAGCAAGAGCTCATGCGCAGTAATCAGTATACATTTGCCCACTTTATATCTAAATAAAAGATGAGACACAAACAAATTCCTATTCCTGCCTGCCAAAGAGTTTTGGTTATTATCGCTTATATCAAATGCCAGAATTTTGCACCAGCCCTACCCTTCAATATTGAAAAAAACAACTTACTGGCAAAGGTTTGGCTACACCAATTCTAACTTTGCCTCCTGATGCACCTTTCAGTGCCTGAACTGCTTCCTCAAGAGTAGCATTCTCCAAGTTGATGTTGTTGACAAACATGAGTCGGTCTCCTGGAAGAAGTCGACCATCTTGTTCTGCCACTCCACTGGGCACTAATGATCGAATTACAATAACTGTTCGCATTGGGTCAGCTGGATCCTGTAGTTCCAAGTGTTAAAATGTCAATAATTTAGAGCTAAAAGACAAAAAACTCATTTAAACCACCGTTCAACTAATTTAAAAGTCAAGCACACTAAGTTCTAAGTGTCCTCTGGAAGAAAACAAAAAAATACAACAAACAATTTCAGTCAATAAATTACAAATGAATCCAGATGAAGAAAGGCTGCTTGGTCCATTAGACTGATTAAAAAATGGAATTCTTAATTATAACAAACCTCTGGACAGCACAGATCTGTTGTCTGAAACAAATATAAAGACTAAAGGGCCACCAAGTGGCTTCTGAGAGAGGCTCAAAACAATTATGAAAGCAAAACTTTGCAATGACAGAAAAACTATGAGAAGACTTAATACTTATATAAAAAGGATAAGCGGCTGGTTAAGAGCACTATTGGCCCATTAAAGGCTAAGAGTGCAGGTCCTATCAATGACCATGGGGAAATGGCAGACATGCTGAATGATTATTTTGCTTCAGTAATCACAGGAAAAAAGGATAGCTTAGCAGAAGTCCCAAAGCTACTAAGAGGATCAGGGTATAAATAAAATTAGCTTAAGTAATCATCAATAATTATTAAAATTAAAAAGTAACAAATCTCCAGGACATAATGGCTTCCATCCATTGGTATTAACAGGAGGTAGGAGAGCACATTGCTGAAGCCCTAACCATAATCATTCAGAGTTCCATAGATTCAGAAATTGTAAATCTAGATTGAAAATTTGCTAATGTTGCTCTTTGTTTTTGAGAAAAATGGCAAAAGGAAACTAAGGAATTAGAGACCAATTGGTCCAACATTCAAGATGGGGAAATTGTTGGCGACTATAATCAAGCATAGAGTAATTGATCACCTTGAAAATGTCAGTTAATCAGGGAAAGATGGCATGGATTCATGAAAGGTAGGTCATGCCTGACAAACATTAGTTTATTGAAGAGGTGACAAAGGTGGTTGGCAGAGTTAAATTGATGGATGTCATTTCTATGGACTTTCAGAACAGACTGTTAGCTAACATGGACGTTCATGAAATTTAAGGCAAATTACCAACATGGATAGGAAACTGGTTGACTGACAGGAAACAGAGTATAATAATGGGTAAGTGCTCAAACAGTAGGATGTGAAAAGTGGTATCCCACAGGGATCTGTGTCAAGGCCTTAATTATTCACAATGGCTTGGATAATGACACAAAAAGTCAAATATCCAAATTTGCTTATGACATGAAATTGGTCAGCATTGTAGGTAGTGTTGACAACAGCACAAAATGATAGATATTGACAGTTTAGGTGAATGAACATAGCTGTACTGGATGGATTTTAATATAAGCAATTGTGAGGCTATCCAATTCAAACCAAAAAAAGGCTAGCTCAGGTTATTTTTTTTTTAAGAAGGCACAAGGTTAAATACAGCAGAAGTCCAATGAGATTTGGGGTTGAGGTGCATAGCTCTTTAAAATGCCATGAACAGGTGCAGTAAATAGTCAAGAAAGCTGATGAAATGCTGGCATTCATACCTAAACGGCTAGAGGATTGGGAGTTTTGGGGGAAAACATATATGCTGTAGTTAGACCACATTTGAATTACAGAAAGCAAATCTGGGCACCACCTTAGGATGTTTTGGCCCTGGGAGGGAGTTTAACACAGGTTTACCTGGATGATACTTGGATGTCAGGCATTAGGTTATAAGGAGGGATTGTACAAACTAGGCCTTTAGAAGGTTGAGGTTATCTAATCGAGGTGTTCAGGATATTAACAGGGAAAAACAAGACAGAAAAAAGATTAACAATTTCCACTATTTGAAGACTCTAGAACCGGGGGGCACAAGTCGAAGAATGAGGGCCAGGCCAAGACATCAGAAAGTACATTGACACAGAAAAGACTAGTGAACGTTTGGAACTCTTCCTCAAATGGTAGTTGATGCTAATTCAATTGTTAACTTTATGTAATGTACCATTAAATAATGTACCATTATTAATTCATTTAACCCACCGAGGCTCTTCCGACAGCATCTTCCAAATCCACAACCTCAACCATCTTCAAGGATAAGGGCAGCAGATGCTTGCAACCACCACCAGCAAAATCTCCTTTCAAGCCATTTATCATCTTGATTTGAAAATATTGTCATTCCTTCATTATTGCTGGGTCAAAGTCCTGGAACTTTCTTAATAATAATACTGTGGGTGTCATGATCCCTGGGACTGCAGCAGATCATGGCTATGCTGTCTAGGGCAATTAGAGTTGGCCAATAAATCCTGACCTAGCCAGCAATGCCCACATCCCATGTACAAATAAGACGAATGACAGTTCTGTCATACAACCTAGAAGAAATATACCAAAATTAAATACCTGATAATCCAGAATGCTGAACCCAAGTCCTGAGCTACCTTTCTCCAGTTCTATGTTTTGGATTTCAGACTCCCACATTGCCAGAGAGTTTTGTGCCTCCACACCACTCTGTCTTCTTTCTATTTCACCCACAACTGCATCATCTACATCAGATGTTGCATTCATCTCATTTGGATTGACATGTCTCTGAAAAAAATACATTTAAAATGTTTTAGCATACATTTATTGCTAAATTTAAACAAAATCCAAACCATGGAAGGCCATTTGGTCTACTCAACGTATGCAAAATTAGATTCTTAAATATTACAAACCCCGACAGGGAAAGGAGTTAATTTGATACTCAGCCAGATGAAACAAAATTAGTAAACCATGAAGGTATAAATTGGTATTACATTTTGGATTAGGATTTGGCAAATTGTTGTTGCTTCAACAGTCATGGTTAATTGAACAGTCAAATGTCTTTTATCCACCCCATCCCCAAATAATCCTGTGTATTTGTGGAAATCAAAAATCTATCAATCAATCTCTACCTTCAATATACTCAAACAAAATAGCTCTCACAGCCCTCTGTGGTAGACAATTTCAAAGGTTCACAGCCATCAGAGTAAAATAATTTCAAGGATAGTTTTCCCTTCAACAGCACTATTCAAAAAAAAAATTAGTAATAAGGTCATTTTGAAAGATCATTAGTGATTGCTTTCTTAGAGTCATAGAGTCAAAGTTATACAAAACAGAAATAGACCCCACAGTCCAAGTTGTTCTTGCCACTCAGATATTCTAAATTAATCTAATCCCATTTGCCAGCATTCGGCCCAAATCCCTCTAAATCTTTGCTGTTCATTACTGATCCAGATGCCTTATAAATGTTGTGATTGTATCAGTCTCCAACACTTCCTCTGGCAGCTCATTCCCTCTGTGTGAACAAGTTTCCCTTTAGGTCCTTTTAAAATATTTTCCCTCTCATCTTAAACCTAAGCCCTATCTCTATAAAGGTTACCCTTCAGTCATTGCATTCCAGGGAAAATAGCCCCAGCCTATTCAATTTCTCCCCACAGCTCAAACCGTCCAAATCTGACGACATCCTTATAAATCTTTTCTGCACCCTTTCAAGTTTAACAATATCTTTCCTATAGCAGGGATACGGAAATTAACTAGCGAAGAGTAAAGTCCTCACTGAAGCATCATTTCACATTTGCCATCTTCTGACAAAACATTCATAGATGGCTGAGTAACTAAACAAGTTCTAAGTATCTGCTGACTCTTTATTCAAAGAATTTAAAAACAAAGAAGAAATAATAACAGCAATCCAAAACATGTAATTTGGTACATCTAAAATAGCCGAGTGGAACTTTTGTCCAAAAACCTATTTTGACAACTCCAGCAGGACCTGAGTCTGATGAATGCATCGCGCTGCCGTCCAATAGAACCATCAACATGACTAACACAGCCCAGCTGATTACTTGTTTAAAAACCATTCGCATGAGAACAGAGAGGATCTGCTGACCCTTTCACCCATTAAAGAACAAGGGATGAGGATATCAAAAAACAAATTCAAAAAGACATCTGCATTAGAAGAACACTCAAGACAAGAAACAAATTTCTGTCACAACTGATGTTGCACCAGTCATGCTCAGTGGAAATACAGTCTTTGTTTCATCTGCAACACTCATACTGATTTTCCCCAACGTCAATTACCACTGTACAATCCACCAGCGTTTCGCAAAGTTAGAATCTTTTCATGTAATGAAAATTGCTTTCAAGACTGTAAACTCAATTTGAGTGGGTACCCTTCAGCACCACTTCTTTAAATCATTACGTGACAAACTTAAAGCTGCCTGCAGCAAACTGATCCTTCATGCTTGTGGGGTAGTAATTCAATAAAGATTTTTAGATCTGATGCCTGAAATTGTCATTTTTCTTAAGTAAAGTAATGAAGTTTGCAGTGAACTGCCAGATGTGTGGTTGCTCAACTTCGGGTTCCTCACAGACAAAAGAGCTGAACTGTGAAATGTAGGGGAAGGAAAGAGACTTCACACGTATAATCAGTGCTGTAAATGCATCCAAACTGAAACTGGGCCTGTGATTCTCTTAATTAAAAAAACATAATGCTGCAACACTTACCAAGTCTGGAGAAAATAATGGGAAAGTAAAATTAAAGACAAAGAAAACTGGTTCCACCCAGGAAACTTCTGTGCACACCTGAGCAAGTTAGCGAAGGAATTCAATCGGCAATTTCAGGAATTCGATGCGATGGAACAAATAGCCTTGATTGTCTCAAACCCATTCCTTCAAATAAACAGCTACAAAGTCAGTTGGGTACTGATTTGCAAGGTAGTGAATTTAATATTAAGATAATTACTATGGAACATGATATTGAAGTGAAAGATGGATCAAGGCACAGTGACTTTTGGGAATTTGAAAACAGAGGTAAAAAAACACTATCACCTTTAAAGAGTATGCTTTGACTCCACTCCATCTGTGAGGCAATGTTCTCCAAAATGAAGAAAATCAGGTCCAAGTATTACATCCACCTTACAGATAATGGATCAAGGATGTCTTCAAGCATTCATAAGATATACTGAGGAGGGAGTGTGAACAGCCAGAGGTCATGGTACCAGTGACACAGGCAGGAAGAGTGACTCGGTCTTGCAAGGAGATTCAGAGGGGCCATAAATTGAAAGGTATGACCTCCAGGTTGTAATCTCAGGATTACTTTCTGTGACACATGGTAGTGTAGCAAGAAATAAAATGATAGTACAGCTTAACACATGGCGAAAAAGCTGTTATGGTAGGGGATGGGGCGGTGGAGGAGCTGCACATTTTTGGATAATTGTGATCTCTTCCAAGGCAGGTAAGATGTGTACAAAAATAACAGGTTGCATCTTAACTGGAGGGGCACCAGCATCCTGGCGGGGAAGCTTGCTTGTGCAACTCAGGTGGATTTAATCCAATAAAGCAGGGTGTTGGGAACTAAAGAGGTTAATAGGATAAACAGGCAGAGGCACTCTAACAATCATGGTGAGGCTAGGAATCATAAAAGAAATAAGGGGGTTAAAAGTCGGAGTAAATGATGGAGATGAGGCTCGGTTTTATCAGGAATAAATAAGTAAAATTGGTCAGTATGGAAAGCACAGTGCACAAGAAAATAGAGAGATAAAGACAAACCAGTAGAACTTATTTTAAAACCTTGTACCTAAATGCACGCAATATTCAGAATAAAGCTGATGAGCTGATGGCACAAATAGAGACAAATGAGTATGAGCAGATGGGGATACTGAAATGTGATTACAGGAAGATCAGGACTGGGAGTTAAATGTCTAAGGGTACTCAATATTCCAAAAGAATGTCCAAGGAGGAGGGAGGTGGATTTGCTTTACTGGTTAAGGATGATATCAAGGCTGTAAAAAGAAATGATATTGGGAGTAGGGACCAAAATGTTGAATTCTACTCTGTGTAGAAATAAAAACGAAGGGAAGAAACCCCTTGGTAGAAGTAATTTACAGGCCTTCGAACAGTACTACCAAAATAGGGCATTGTACAAATCAGGAAATAATGAGAGCTTGTGAGAAGGACACAAAGGAAATTGTGGATGATTTGAACATGCACATTGATTGGATTAGACAACTTGGCAAGGGTAGCCTCAAAGAAAGGTTCAGAAAGTGTATTAGGGATTGTTTCTTAGAGCAAGATGTCATGGAGCCAGAGAACTGGCTACTTTAGGTTTAGTATTACGTAAAGAGGAAGAATTGATAAATGGTCTTGTAGTTCAGGATCTTCTTCGAAGGAGTGACCACAACATGCCAGAGTTTCAAATTCAGACTGAAAGAATGAAGGCAGAGTCGCATATGTACTTTCAGTGTTGGGCAAAGGTAAGTATACAGGAAGGAATTGGTCCAAGAGGACTGGGCAAAAACATTAAAGGGCAGAACAGTTGACAACAGTGGCAAATGCTTAGGGAGATTCTAAATAACTTTAAATTAAAAGTATATTCCTGAAAGGAAAATGAATTGTAAAAAGCTGAAAAATCATCCATGACTTAACAAGGAACAAGGATAATAAAGGCAAAAACTAGGATATATCATACTGCAAAAGTTAGTGGCACTCTGGAGAATTGGGAAACTTTAAATGTCAGCAAAAATACTAAAAACGAAATCAGAAGACCCAAGATAAACTATGAAAGGAAACTAAGAGAAAACATAACCACTGATACCAAAGCTTCTGTAAGGAAAAGAATAGTGCAAGTAAATGTTGCCATTTTTGCCCTCTAAAGGGCCAATATAATAATGAGACGCACTGAACCAATATTTTGTCTCTGTTTTCACGGTGGAAAATAATAATTTATTCTCTAAAACTGCAGTTACTGGAGAGGAACTTGGTGAAATTGCTAACAGGGTGAAGGTATTAAATAAGCTGATGGGATTAAAGACACGGGGGGGGGGGCACGGTGACACAGTGGTTAGCACTGCTGCCTCAAAGTGCCAGAGACACAGGGGTTCAATTCCTGTGTGGAGTTTGCACATTCTCCCAGTGTCTGCGTGGGTTTCCTCTGGGTGCTCTGGTTTCCTCCCACAGTCCAAAAATGTGCAGGTTAGGTGAATTGGCCATGCTAAGTTGCCCGTAGTGTTAGGTGAAGGGGTAAATGTAGGGGAGTGGGTCTGGCTGGGTTGCTCTTCGGAGGGTCGATGTGGACTTGTTGGGCCGAAGGGCCTGTTTCCACACTGTAAGTAATCTAATCCAATCTAATCCCTGGGGCCTGATGGCCTGCACCTTGAGTGGGGAAGTTGCTGAGGCGAAATCATAAAGGAGGAGACAACTGAACACTTGGAACACCAAAGTTCACTTCACCAGTATCAACACTTGGAACACCAAAGTTCACTTCACCAGTATCATCATGGTTGTACATAGGGCGAGTCAAGCTGAATAAAGTTGCTCGAATTCTTTAGAGGAAGTAACCAGCAAGGTGATTAATGGGGATCCAGTGGATATGGTATATCTAGACTTCCAGAAGGCATTTGACAAGATGCTGCATAAAAGACTGATCCAGAGGTTAGATCCAAGAAGGTTAGGTGTAGAGTATGGGCTGGATAGAGGATTGGCTGACTGACAGAAAGCAGAGGGTCAGGAAAAATGGGTCCTTCTCTGGACGTCTTTTACATGAACTGCAGAAAGCGGGTATGCAGGTATAGTACATAATAAGAAAGTCAAGTGGAATCCTGGCATTTATTGCAAAAGGACTAATAAAAGTAAACAAGTGCTGTTACAATTACATAACATATTGGTGAAACCACATCTGGAGTACTATGCCCAGTTTTGGTCTCCTTACTTGAAGAAGGATGTGTTGACATTGGAGACAGTACAAAGGAGATTATGCACATTGATTCCCAGGGATGAAAAGTCTGTCATGAGGATCAGTTAAATAGCTTGGGCTTTTCCTCGCTGGAGTTCAGAAGCAGGGTGAGGGGGGTAAGTAATCTGATTGTGGTATACAAAATGCTAAAGGGATTGATAAGGTGGATGTTGCACAGAAGCTCCCCCTTGTGGGACACTCTGGAATAAGAGATCACAGATAGTAGAGTGAGAGGAGGTAGTTTCAAAACGGAGATGAAGAGACTTGGAGGTGCCGATGTTGGACTGGGGTGGACAAAGTTAAAAATCACACACCACACGTTGTAGTCCAACAGCCGAAGAGAAATTCCTTCTGAGAGGGTTGTGAATCTTTGGAACTTACTGCCCAGAGTGCAGTGGAGACAGGATCAATCAACAGATTCAAGGCAGAAATAGATATGTTTCTGATGAAAAGCGAGATAAAGAGCTTTGAAACCTGGCAGAAAAGTGGAGTTGAGACCAGAATAAGATCAGCCATGATCATGTTAAAAAGCAGAGTGGGCTCACAGGGCTGAATTGCCTACTCCTGCTCCTAATTCCTATGACCATTTAATGAACTGTTTAAAACTAGTTGTCTCAAATTACAATCTGGAATTCACTGCACTAGCAGATAATGTGCAGTCCAGAGGTCACATTCAGACTTGGTGAAAGCTTTAGATTTATGTGGCACTAAAAATAAACTTTATTGTATATTTTCACTGGGGTAGATGCTTGGTTGCACTTAAATTCCAGAAGTGATTTTTTTGCTAAAGGGCAAAGGCAACTGCTCTACGGTAATATCCGTAATATCTCCAAAACTGCACTCACTACTCCAAGTGCAGTTAACGGAACTCCAGAATGATTGAAACACGACATCACTATTCCTGCACTAAATTCATCTGCAATAAAATCAGACATGAGTTTCTCCTTGCAAAACGGATAAACTCCATATTATATTCCAGCTGCTATGCTCTTTCTTATTCACAAAGCCTGTCCAAATCCATCCTATATCTTCCTCACAACACATTCTCACTTAGCTTCATACTTTCCATAAATTAATTTGATTCACACTTGAAAATCATTGGCGTATATTCTGAAGAGCCAAGACCCCAACTACTGCTCCTTAAAGTACCCCATTCACAGCCTGGCAATAGGAGAATGGCTGAAAAGCAGTAGGGATAAATAGTCAATCTTTAATCAATGCCAGAACATTTGCAACTATCCCATGTGCACTTGTCCAATAAAGGTGGAATTAAACCACTTCATTAAAATAAACCAAAACTGCAGATAATAGAAATCTAAAACAAAAACAGAAAGTGGAGAAACTCAGCAAGACTAGTAGCATCTGTGGGCAGAAAAGCTGAAGTTGCATTTTGAGTCCAGTTATCCTTCATCAGAATCAAAAACAGTAAGGAAATGGTGGTAATAATGCTGATGATGGATGGGCCTATGGGGAGAAAAGGAGTCTAATATAATGCCCACAGAGAGAGAAAGAGAAAAGCAGACAAAGGGATTGCTGATAAACTGGGAAAGAGATAAATGCTGAATATGTGCGCTAACAGGAATTGCCAATAGTTGAAAATGACTGTGCTGAGGGAAACCCATGTTCAACAAGAGTTGGCATGTGGGATTGGGTAACAAACCTGGAGGAAGGTGTTCACGCTGTGAAATTGTTAAACCCAAAATTAAGTCCTGAGGACTGTTAGATACCTAGGCAGTGATGTGGTGCTGTCCTTCCAGGTTGCATTGAGCTTCACTGGAGCACTGCAGCAGACTTGAGACAGAAATGTTAGCATGGGAACAGTCTTGTGGTTGGGCAACTAGAAGCTTAGGCTCATTTTTGTAGATGAAGTGGTGCTGTTCCATAAAAGCCATCACCCAGTCTGCACTTGTCTCCCCAGTGTCAAGGAGATGTTGAATCATTAAACAGACAAAACAGTAAGAAAAGCATGAAAACTTATTTTAATATGGGCATTTTTTCAATCAATTGAATGCTTTATCATAATCAGGTTTATTGAGGCCAGAACTGTACAATAATTTTAAATGGAATTTGCTAAATGCTTGAATAGAACTGATTTTAAATGCGAGAGAGGAAGGTCAGTTAAGTGAACTGAAGCTGACAGGTCTATATGAACAGCTTCCTCGGGAATTAGGTACGATGGCTAAATGGTTTCTTCCTATACAGGAATAGGAATGACCTCATGCGGCCTGAACCAGACATTTACAAAAGTGGATACTAACAAACTAAAGTTAAACACAAACATCCATACCTGTAAAAATCCATGGGCAAGAATTGATTCTGCTTGATCCTCAATCCAAGCTACAGGCGCCGATGAAGGAAGAAATTCCAATGGCTAGAAAATAATTGCATTATAATCAGCTGAATTGGCGATCACAATTATTGTTTATGTGCATAAAATGCAATCTGCAAAAGTTCATAATTTTGCAATTTACCTGAGTCTTCAAAAATATGGCCCACTGAATGTTGGAATAAAACTAAGTACATAAAGGGATATATATTTGTGACATCCTCTAAAATGTGTTTAGTCAGGGAGACAGGATAAATTTACAGAAAAGGCTGGAAAACGTTGGCAGGTCAGTCTATGAGACCAACTGTCTGTAAATGGAGGCCTTTACTATGGTCATCAAAATGGAAATGGTTACTGCTTTCCTCACCCTCTCTTCAAATGCTGCTTGACCTATTGAGCTTCCTGAAAGCATTTTCTGATCCTATTTCAGATTTCCAGAATACACAGTATTTTGCTTTCGAGGCATTTCTGAATTTAGTTTCTAACTTGATAAATTTATAGAATGGAACTCTCACATTTAGTGCAAGAAAAAGAGAAAAATTAAGAACAATTTTCCAAATAAAAATACATTTATGGTCCAAACTTCTCAACATAATAGTAAATATTTACTTCCAATGTATAATTTTAGGCAGGTGGATTACTTGGTCAATTGAGTACCACATGAAATTGAAAAATTAGCTAGACAAGACTTTTATGTGCATCCAATGATGCTTTGTTTATTCACAGTAAAATGATCTTAACTGCTGCTCCAAACTGAAGTGTGTGGGAAAAAAAAAACTCCTCTCTCCTTTAATGTCAGCAGCAAGCGGAGTTGTTATGATGCAGGGACTGCAACCTCCAGAAATAACCTCTCAGCACTCAACACGACATAGGCAATACAAAAATGAGGCCATTCCCTGAAGACTACAAAAGCTGCTTCTTTACCAAAAAAGTGTGAACATAAGTTTCTTAATCTCAATATCTCAATGCCAGAATACAGAATTTAGGTCAGTTTTTTAATAAGCATATGCAGTTAATCCAAGTTTGTGAGCAAGAGCATTTTGTGCACAACAGCACTAGAAGCAAAGAAACAGAAACAGTCCAAAATGATTAGAAATAATCGTCAGCAAGAGATTGCTGGATTAAATAGTCTTTGCATTCCGCTTAACCATACAAGCAATGGGATCTTTACTTTTCCAGTCCATACAATGTTTAAAGTTAAAAATCACACACCAGGTTATAGTCCAACAGGTTTATTTGGAACACTGCTCCTTCATCAGGTGGTTGTAGAGAATAAGATTGTAAGACACAGAATTTACAGCAAAAGTTTACAGTGTGATGTAACTGAAATTATATATTGAAAAGACCTGAATTGTTTGTTAAGTCTTTCATCTTTTAGAATGACCATGTTGGCTTCAGTTCTTTCATAGGTAAATCGTAAAACTTTTTTTAAAAGTTACATTCTCAAGTGAACTTTAATGACTGGTGTCATGAAGGCCCAGATAATGTATTGAAGGTGTTAGCTTCCCTGTGTGAGGCTGTCTGTGCCACAATGGTCAGACTGATTCTAATCTTAAAAACGGATTTACAGTATCTTACATGGATTCATGGAGTTTTTGAGCAAAGTAAAATATAAGTCTACAAGTACAAATTCACCCCACAAACTTATATGTGTATGTGTGCATGTTGGGGGTTAGTGTGTGTTTGTTGATTATGCGTGTCTGAGAGAGATTGTGTGTATGTGTGTGTGTGTGAGTGGAAAGGGGTATAAGCCTCTGAGAGGGTGTGTATGGGAGTCTATGTGTGAGCATATAAGAGAGGGTCTGCGTGACTGTGTCTGTCTGTAGGAGTATGTCTCTCTCTGTAGTAGTGCGCGTGTGTCTGTCTGTCTGTCTGTCTGCGTGCATCTGTGTGTATAGTGCAATGGGATCATCTGTAGTGTGACATGAACCCAAGGTCCCGGTTCGCAGCAAATCATGCTATGTTTAGAGTTTGATAACAAGTGATCTATTGTGAGGCACGTAAAACAGAAATCAGTGCAAAGTAAATAGTTGTTGTGTGGAAAAGCTTGTAAAGGTTTCTTTACTACAGTGCAAACAAGTTGACTGGTAGATGCTACTACTACAATACCTCCTCCATTGACTGAATGGGCTCTTCTGCAGAAACCATATGATCTACATCAGTTTCGTGCTTGGGCTTCAGGATTGGGCGGCAACAGACCATGGTGACACTAACAGGCAAGTCTTTTAGTATACTGACAACATCCTTGTGGCTCTGACCAAGGAGTGGTATTCCATTCACCTAAAAAAAAGCAGAACCAAATTAATTCTACAATAAATACTTAACTAAATATATATAAACATATACTTATAAATTGTTTTATTATATAGAATCCCCACAGTGTAGAAACAGGCCATTCCGACCAACAAGTCCACCCCAACCCTCTGAAGAGTATTTCACCCAGACCTATCCCCCCCTACTCTAAGCCTGTAACCCTATATTTTCAATGGCTAATGCACCTAACCTATATATCCCTGAACATCATGGGTAATTTAGCATGGCCAATCCATCTCACTTGCACATCTTTGGACTGTGGGAGGAAACTGGAGTACCTGACAAAAACCAGTGCAGACATGGGGACAACGTGCAATCTCCACACAGACAGTCACCTGAGGCTGGAATCGAACTCGGGTCCCTAGCACTGTGAGGCAGCATTGCTAACCACTGGGCCACCCTATGTTAACTGGAATACTAATACTTATATTTTTATCTTAGTTATCTGAATTTATTCAACAATTTTTAAGCTATGTTCAACAAGTTTAATATTTAAAACATTAATATTTAAAACCATCAACTGCAGGAAGGCCAAATGCTAAACTGCAAGGATATTGATGGTGTGATATTGCCAGAAAATTTAGCCCAATTAATCAGAGATCACAAACACACAGATCAGCCTGAGAACTGGCAAGGATTTATTTAACAAACAGTGATATCATGGAAGAGATTTGACCCCACTGAAACAGTAAATGACAGGCTGTTCAGAAGGAACCACAGCTTCTTCCTGAACAGAGAAAACAGTGGAGTTTTATATCCTTACAATAATGAAGTGTGAGTTATGAGACAATGGTGTGAGTTGTATAACAAAGAGAAACAAAATTCATTCATTGAAAAGATTCAAGTGTCCAGTATCTGACAATGATTTTCTTAATTGAAAAGGAGATTCCGATTCTTGGCTGGAGTAGGTGTTAGTGGGTTTCATCCTGGTATCAATGTGTTAGTATTGTTGAGGGGGCAAGTGAAGTACCCTTGGTGCCTCCTTGTCTGGGTACCCTTTGTGAAGACTCAACTCCTGGTGGGAGTAGTTGTACCCTAAGGATATTAGAAGTGGTTGGGCTATTGTGGAGTGGGAGGTTCATTATCAGTTAATCTGAAGAAGTATGTTCTCTTGGTCTGGGGCTGGGTGAGTCATGTCCTGAGGTATGTGTGATGTCTGGGGTGGCTTGTTTGGCCAATTTGAGGCATTATGGTTAGGCTCTGTGGCTAAGCAACATTTTTGCGTTGTCTGTTTTGTGGCCATGTGATGGGAGGTCGGGACTCGTATTTTCGCCCATAGGTATAAATAACTGTTCCTTTTAAATTGGAAGGTATGCTGCCCTATGAAATAAAGACTGAGCCATTTAGATTCTCTGTACTTTTGAATACAGAGGAAAAAAACTGTTTTAAAGCTGTTAAAAATAAGGAGATGTGTATTTAGTTTTCGAAGGGATTAGATTAGATTAGATAAAATTAGATTAGATTAGATTATTTACAGTGTGGAAACAGGCCCTTCGGCCCAACAAGTCCACACCGCCCCGCCGAAGCGCAACCCACCCATACCTCTACATTTACCCCTTACCTAACACTATGGGCAATTTAACATGGCCAATTCACCTGACCTGCACATTTTTGGACTGTGGGAGGAAACCTGAGCACCCGGAGGAAACCCACGCAGACACGGGGAGAACGTGCAAACTCCACACAGTCAGTCGCCTGAGGTGGGAATTGAACCCAGGTCGCTGGCGCTGTGAGGCAGCAGTGCTAACCACTGTGCCACCGTGCCGACCACAAAACACCATTTCAAAAAAATGTGCTTTGTTACAAAGTATGTGACAAAGCCACAAAGACGAGACTACATCAATTCATTCTTCCCTCCCCCATTTAACTAGAATTCTCCATAACCATTCAGCAATTTTAAAATTTATAACTTATTCTATTAGTTTAAACTCTGCAATTTAAACATTTTAAATAATGCATCCGAGATCACATTATCTTTTACAGCAACATTAATAATCTTTATATTAAATGGCAAAAACAACAGACTCCATCAGTATGGTCTTGTATTTTGAATTTTAAACCATTTACTAATTGTCAGTTGATTCTGGTCAGTGTAGATGAATGTTTCTTTGCTATTATGATAGACGTAGGCTTTTGAGTGTTGAAGAGCCAATAACAATCTCAAAGTCTCCTTTTCTATGGTAGTGTACTTTCTCTAGTACAGTTAGTTTCAGTGAAGACTACTCCATTGGCTTCTCTATACGTAACTCATATAATTGGAATTTGAATACCTAAGTCATTAGCATCAATTGCCATTTTAAAAAGGTTTGGAAAAATTAGGATACCTTCAGCTTCTCCAAGGTTGTCAGTCAAGAATTCGACTGACGTACTTCTTTCCTTAAGATCGTTAAGGAAACACAGTTATTTCAAGAAAGCTACACACAAGTTATCGGAAAATTACAGACTCTTATACATCTTATGATCCCACATTGTGTTTTAGGGACAGGGTATTCTATTACAGCCTTAACTTTTGTTTTCTGGGCAAACTTGGCCTTGATTTGAAAAGGGGCCAGAGGGAGGGGGTTCCTAGATGAAGGGGGACCCCCAAGGGAGCACAACAGGGCCAGATAGAGGGGGGACAGATTGCCAGAGGTAGCAGCACAGATGTATATAGTTAAGAGGGAGTTACCCAGAGTCCTCAACATTGAGTTTGGACTCCAAGAAGACTGATGGCATCATGTTAAACACGGGCAAGGAAACCGCCTGCTGATTACCATGCACCCTCCTCACTCAGCTGATGAATCAGGACTTCTCCATGTTGAACAACACTTCCAGGATGCCAGTACAAAATGTGGTTTCAAAATCTAGGTTTCAATGTCTACCACCAAGCAGTATTAATCGGGTTGATTGGGTCGTAAGGGACAAAACTGAGAGACTGGGTCAATAGCAGGTGATGAGGGAACCAACAAGAGGAAAAACATACTTTACCTCATCCTAACCAATTTGTCTGCTGCAGATGCATCTTTCTATGACAGTACAGGTAAGAGTCACCATTGCACAATCCTTGAGGACATGAAGTCCCATCTTAAAATGAAGAATACATTCCATTGTGTTATGTCGTGTTGTCACTGTACTAAAACAGACTTGGACAGACTTCAAACAAATCTAGCTACTCAAAACTAGACATCCATGAAATACTGTGGGCTATCAATAGCAGCAGAATCATACTCCGATACATTCTGCCACCTCATGGTCCAGCATATCCCATATCCTACATTCTCCCATTACCATTAAGCTAGGAGATGAACCCTGGTTCAATGGAGAGTGTAAGGGGGTGTGCCAGGAGCAACACTAAGCATACCAAAAAGATGTCAACCTGGTGAAGCTACTAACAGGTCTACTTCCACATAAGCAGCAAGTGGTAGACAGAGCCAATTCATGCCACAACTAATGGATCATATCTAACCTCTGCAGTCCTGCCACAATCAGTCAACTATTCACAATCCTGTAAATAGTTTGTTTCATAATTAGGAAATGACCTATCGTTGCAACTGAATTGCAATTAACAAGTCAAAATTCCACTGTATTTTCTGCAAAGTCTGTACAGACCTGTTTTGTACTTGTTTTATTTATAAATTATGAATAAAGTATATTTTTGAAATAGAAAAGGGCTATCAGGAGAGAGCTGATTGCTAAATAGTAGGTAAGGTCAAGTAAATATTTATGACTTTTATCACATATTTTGTTAGATCATTTTGTGGTTCATAGTTTCTAAGGACTTCATTTTGTAATAACAAGGAACAGTTTTTTTAAAAAAGGCCCTTGAGAAATTGCTTTCATTTGATATTCAACATCTTATAAAAGGTTTACATTAAAAGGGGTAAGTCTTGGTAGGAGAGCCCTAAGCCACGCTCCTCCTGCTCAGTATGGTAGGCCAGGCACATTACCAATGCTCTGGTCCATCATGTGTGCAGCAAGTGTCTCCAGCTGCAATTTCTGAAAGCACATCTTTCAGAGCTGGAGCATTAGCTAGGAACAATGTGGAGCATCCACAAAGCTGAGAGAATTATGTATAGCATGTACAGAGAGACGTGGTCACAACACAGGGTAAGATTCTACAGGCAAAAAGTGAATAGGTGTCCACCAGGAAGTGTAAAGGGAGGAAGACAATGCAGGAATCACCTGTGACCATTTCTCTGTACCACTTTGGATACCACTGAGGGGAATGGCACCTAAGACAAAAACTGCCAAATCGCCTAAGCCAAATCTGTGGCACCACAGTTGGCTGTGCTCCACAGAAAAGGACAAAAAAGGTATGGAAATCCAGGAGGCATTGAGGATTCAATTTTAAAGGGAATATACAAGAGTTTATGTGGCTGTAAACAAGACTCCAGGATGGCACCTTGCCTCTGTTGTGCTTGGGTCAAGGATGTTTCAGAGCAGCTCCAGGACATCCTGGAAGGGGAGGGTGAAGAGCCAGTGATGGGGTACTCAGTGATATCAATGACATAGATTTGTTAAAAAGTAATGAGGTCCTAAAGGTAGAGTAGAATTAGGAAGCAAGGTCAAAGTAGGATCTCAAAAAAAAGGTAGCGATCTCAAGATTACTAACAGGGCCACGTGCTAGTTAGAGTAGAAATAGTAGGCATATATCAAACATAGAATCGCAGAATCTCTACAGTGTGGAAATAGGCCATTCAGCCCATCAAGTCCACACTGACCCTCCAAACAGCAACTCACCCAGACTGACACCCCTGCCCTATCCCTATAAGCCTGCCATTCCCACGGCTAATCCACGTAACCTGCACACCCTTGGACACTATGAGCAATTTAGCATAGCCAATCCACCCAACCTGCTCATCTTTGGACCATGGTAGAAAACCTGGAGCACCCAAACGAAAACCACTTAGACGCGGGGAGAACGTACACAGGTAGATAATTGTCAAAGACTGGAATTGGGTCCTTGGCTCTGCCACAGCAGCATTAATCAGTGAGTCACTGTGCCACCCTCAGTCAGATGAAGTGATGGTGTGAGGGAAGAGTTTCAATTCCTGGCATATTGAGACCAGTACAAACTGGACAGGTTACACCTGGGCAGGACCAGGACTGATGCCCAAGGGGAAGCAATGGTTGGGAAGGATTTAAAGTAAAATGGCAGGGGAACGGAATCCATGTAAAGAGTCAAGGACAAGTACAAAAAACAACGGGAATAAAACTGATGGACAGACAAATCAAAGAACAGATGCAAACAAGGTCACAATAAAGGAAAAAAAACAGTAGGAATGGAACAAGAAATGTTAAAAAATGGGTTTAGGCTTTGCACCTGAATGCATGGAGCATTCAAGTGGATGAATTAATCACAGTTACACATCTAATTGGGTGTTATATCGTTAAGATTAACAAGACATGGCTGTTGGGTCACTAGAGATGAGAACTAAACATCAATGGGTATTCAATGTTTAGGGAGTACAGACAAAAAGGAAAAGGCGGTTGAGTTGCATTATCAGTTAAAGACAATATTAAACACAATACTGAGGAATGATATTAGCTCAAACAACGCTGACATTGTGTAGGTAGAATCAAGAAATATCAAGGGCAAAAATATTAGTGGGGGTGCTGGATACAGCACCAAACTGTAGTGATGTTGGGAATGGCATTAAATCGGAATTCAGAGATGCATGCGGTAAAGGAGAATCTGTAATTATGGGTGACTTTCAACTGCATATAGTTTGAGTGAATCAAATTAGGTATTTACAACAAAGAGGAGGAATTCCTGGAATGTGTAAGTGGGATGGGTTTCTGCACCACTATATTGAAAAACTAACTAAAGAACATGCCGTCTTAGACTAGATATTATGCAACGAGAAAGGAATAATTGGTAATGTAATTGGGAGACCCCTTGGGGATAAGCGGCCATAATATCAAAAAATTTTTCATCAAGCTGGAGTGTGAGGTCATTAAGAGTGAGACTAGGGTTATGAATCATAAGGGAACTTACAATATTATGAAGCATGAGCTGGCTATGATGGACCAGAAAATATCACTGACAGAAATTACATTGAATGTTTGTCATTTCCTATGCAAAGAGTGAAATTGGTGAACTACAAAAATTATTTATTTCTGTCTGGCAGAAGAATGCAGATGTGAGTAATGACTAAACCAATGGTTACGAGGAAGCTCGATATAGTATTAGATGCAAAAAAAGCATAAAAATTGGTAACACAAGAACAACAGACCTGAGGATTTCTGAGGAATCAGCAAAGGAGGACCAAGTGATGGATTAAGAAGGGGAAAATACAGCATAGGGGTAAGTTTGCAAGGAACACAAGAAATGACTGTAGAAGTTTCTATAGACATGTAAACGAGGAAAAAGACTGGTGAAAACTAATACAGGCCTCTTACTGTGAGAAATCGCAGAATGTATAATAGGAACAAAGAAATGGCTGACAAACTAAATTCATACAACGTTTCAATCTTCAGAAAGGAGGACATGAATAATGTACCAAAAATATTAGGAAACACAGGGAAGGAACTGAAGCAACTCTATTAGAAGAGAAATTATGTTGGAGAAATTGATGGGATTGAAGGCTGATAAATCACCAGGACCTAGTAATCTACATCCCAGAGTACTTAAGGAAATGGCTCTAGAAACAATAGACGCATTACTGGTCATCTTCCAAGATTCTTTAAAGTCTGGACCAGTGCCTACAGGTCAGATGGTAGCTAATGCAATTATTTTAAAAGGCAAGTAGAGACCAGTGAGTCTGACATCAAGAGTGGGGAAGAGTCCATTATTCAGAATTTGTAGCAGAGCACTTGGAAAACAGTGAAACACAGGCAGATGAATTTAGAAAAAAGGAAATCATGCTTGACAAATCTACTGAAATTCTTCAAGCATGTTACTAGCATAGTTGATTGGGAAGTCAGTGGATGTGTTTTATTTGGACTTTCAGAAGGCTTTTGACCAAGTTCTGCGTATGAGTGACATGGACAGAGTGAACAAAGAGCAACTGTTTCCCATGGCTGAGGGATCAATCACAAGAGGGCATAGTTTGAAGGTAAGGGGCAGGAGACTCAGACAGGATTTGGGAAAAATCTTTGTCACTCAGCAGGTGATGGAAATCTGGAATGCACGACCAGAGAAGGTTGTGGAGGCTGGAAACCTGACAACCTTTAAAACAAAAATTTGGATAAGTACTTCAAATATCATAACATTCAAGGATATGAGACAAGTACAGGAAATTGGGATTAGCAAACTTTTAATGATAGTTATTTTGGTGCAGACTAGATGGGCTGAAGATCGTTTTCTGTATTCTATGAATCTATGATTTGATACAGGAATAAGGATATCTATCTAGCTGCAATTATACAGGGTATTGTACGCCAGACCTAGAATACTGTGCAGTTTTGGTCTCCCTTATTTGAGAAAGCATGTTCTTGCTACATAGGGAGTGCAACAAAGGTTTACCAAATTGATTCTCGGAATGGCACACTGACATACAAAGAGAGATTGAATTAGTTCAGAATGTATTCACTGGAGTTTAGGAAAATGGGAGTGGGGACAATCAAATAGAAACCTGTAAAATTTGAACAGGAATTGGACAGCTTAGATGCAGAAAGGATGTTCCTGATGGTGGGAGAGCCCAGAATCAGGTGTCATTGTTTAAGGATTAGGGGTAAACCTTTTAGGACTGAAGAAATGTCTTCAATGGCGAGCTTGTGGAATTCATTTCCACAGGAAGTGGTTGTGCATTTTCAAGGAGGTAGATATAGCTCATGGCTGAATGGATCAGGAGATTTTGGGTCGGGCGGGGTGGGGTGAATGGTCATGATCATATTGAATGGTGCAGCATGCTTGGGCATTTGAATGGCCTACTCCTGCACCTATGTTTCTACACTGTGTTTTTCAGCCATATTCAAATAAAATACCTGCAATTACAAAAAATAAGGAAAACAAACAATTTATTTGATTCAAGCAAAATTTAATATTACCTCTAATAGCTCATCTCCACTATAGAGTTTCCCATTACATCCCACAGGTCCCTCCGGGAGAATGGAACGTACATAATGATGCCCAACGGCAGCTTCCAAACTTATACCAAGGCCACTACTTTCACTGAACTTCGTTACTTGAGTCACCTGGAAAAAAGGTATAGCACAAGCCATTATTTTTGATTATCTTCAAGAAATTCCAAGCCAAAAGTGAATGATTGAAACTAACTAATGTTGTATAAACTGTAACATTTTAGAATATTAGCACAACTAGTTGTCTATGCTTTGGGTGTCAAAAGTTTTGATGACCATAAAGCCAGTCATTTCTTCACTTTTAGCTTCTTCAAATTATTTTTGTTATCTACTTAACTTCATTAACTATGAATAATAGTTCAAAAGAATTACCATAAGGAGCATATCATCTCCAATATCATGCACTTACATTGTAATGTTAATTAACAGATCTCTAAGATACTTCACAGGAATGTAATAGAACATAGAACAGTACAGCAGAGTACAGGCCCTTCAGTCCACGATGTTGTGCCGAGCATTTATCTTAATTTAAGATCAACCTAACCTACATACCGCTCGATTTACTGCTACCCATGTGCTTGTCCAGCAGTTACTTTAATGCTCCTAATGTCTCTGACTTTACAACAATCACTGGCAGCACATTTCACGCACCCACTACTCTCTGTGTAAAGAACTCACCTCTGACATCTCCCCTATACCTTTCTCCAATCACCTTAAAATTATGACCCCGCATGACAGCCATTTATGCCCTGGGGAAAAGTCTCTGACTATCTACTCCATCTATGCCTCTCATTACCTTGTACACCTCTATCAAGTCACCTCGCTTCCTCTTCTCTCCAGTATGAAAAGCCTGAGCTCACTCAGCCTCTCTTCATAAGAAAAGCCCTCCAATCCAGGCAGCGTCCTGATAAATCTCCTCTGCACAATCTCTAAAGTATCTATATCCTTCCCATAATGAGGCAACCAGAACTGGACAAAATAATCCAAGTGTGCTCTAACCAGAGTTTAAGACCTGCAGCAAAACCTTGCAGCTCTTAAACTCAATCCCCCTGTTAATGAAAGCTAAAATACCATAAGCCTTCTTAACAATGCAATCAACTTGGGTAGCAACTTTAAGGGATCTATGTACATGGACTCCAAGATCCTACTGTTCCTCTACACTGCCAAGAATCCTAACGTTAACCAGTATTCAGCATTCAAATCCAACCTTCCAAAATGAATCACTTTGCATTTATCCAGGTTGAACTCCATCTTCCACTTCTCAGCCCAGTAAAGGATGTTGCTAGGGTTGGCGGATTTGTGCTACAGGGAGAGACTCAACAGGCTGGGGGTATCGGAGGCTGAGGGGTGACCTTATGAGGAGCATGGATAGGGTAAATAGACAAAGTCTTTTCCCTGGGGTTGGGGAGTCCAGAACTAGAGGGCATAGGTTTAGGGTGAGAGGGGAACGATATAAAAGAGACCTAAGGGGCAACTTTTTCACGCAGAGAGTGGTATGTGTATGGATTGAGCTGCCAGAGGATGTGGTGGAGGCTGGTACAATTGCAACATTTAAGAGGCATTTGGATGGGTATATGAATAGGAAGAGTTTGGACGGATATGGGCCGAGTGCTGACAGGTGGGATTAGATTGGATTGGGATATCTGGTCGGCATGGACAGGTTGGACTGAAGGGCCTGTTTCCATGCTGTACATCTCTATGACTCTATCTGTCTCCATTTTGACAAAGCGGCGAGGAGAGAAGGTGAGGTTAAGCTGGGGTTGCCGGGAAGGGTATGTTTTCCCACTTCAAAAGGAACTTATCTCGCGAGCCAGGCCTCCATTTTGACAGAGAGGCGAGAAGAGAAGGTGAGGTGAAGCGAGGGCTGCCGGGAAGGGTAAGTTTTCCCGCTTAAAAAGGAACTTACCTTGGGAGTCAGGCCTCCATTTTGACAGAGCGGCGAGGAGAGAAGGTGAAGTGAAGCGAGGACAGCTGGGAAAGGTAAGGGCTTCATTTATATTGGGCAGTGGCTAAACCCGAGATACTACACGTGTAGTATCTCCCTCCCGCTCCCCTCCTCTAACCGGAAGAAAAAGACTCTGTTAGGTAAGGCTTTTATTTCTTTCTTATCGTTCTTTTTCATATATTTAAGTGCATTGTTTGATTTTAGTTAGTTCATATAAAGCTAAGCTTACAATGGCAGGGCACTAAGACACATGGCATGTGCCTCTTGCTTGATGTGGGAGCTTAGGAACACGTCTGACGTTCCTGACTCGTAAACTTGCAAGAAGTGTGTCCAGCTGAAGCTCTTGTTTGATCGCATGATGGTTCTGGAGCTGCAGATGGACTCACTGTGGAGCATCCAGGATGCTGAGGAGGTTGTGGATAGCACGTTTAGTGAACTGGTCACACCGCAGATTAGAATTGCTGAGGGAGACAGTGAATGGGTGACCAAAAGATAGAAAAAGAGTAGGAAGGCAGTGCAGGTGTCCCCTGCGATCATCTTCCTCCAAAACAGGTATACCGTTTTGTTGGGGGAGATGGCTCAGCAGGAGAGGGCAGCAGTTGTCCAGATCATGGTATCGTGGTGGGCACTGCTGTACAGAAGGGCGGGAAAAACACTCGCAGGGCCATAGTCATAGGGGATTCTATTGTGAGGGGAGTAGATAGGCGGTTCTGTGGCTGAAAACGGGACTCCCGGATGGTATGTTGCCTCCCAGGTGCTCAGGTCGGGGATGTCACTGATCGGCTGCAGAGCATTCTAAAAGCGGAGGGTGAACAGCCAGTTGTCTTGGTGCATATGGGTACTAACGATATAAGTCGAAAACAAGTTGAGGTCCTCAAAGAAGAATTCAGGGAGCTAGGAGAGAAGTTAAAGAGGACCTCAAAAGTCGTAAGCTCGGGATTACTGCCTGTGCCACGTGCTAACCAGCGTAGAAATGAAAAAATAGGCAGGACGAATATGTGGCTTGAGAGATGGTGTAGGAAGGAGGGGTTCAGATTTGTTGGACATTGGGACCGGTTCTGGGGAAGGTGGGACTATTACAAAATGTACGGTCTATATCTGAACCAAACCAGAACCAATGTCCTTGGGGGAGTTTTCGCGACTGCTGTTGGGGACTGTTTTAAACTAATGTGGCAGGGGACTGGGAACCAGAAGAGAAAATAAGTAGGCAGCGAGGTGGAGACTGGAGACTGTAAGAATCATGAAGATAGCATTAATAAAGGGAAGAGTAGGCAGAGCGCGGATAAGCGCAAAAGAACAGGTGGCCTGAAATGCATCTACTTTAATGCAAGGAGTATGTGTAAGGCAGATGAACTTAGGGCTAGGATTGGTGCCTGGGAGTATGATGTTATTGCAATCACAGAGACTTGGTTGAAGGAAGGGTATGATGATTGGCAACTAAATGTTCCAGGATATAGATGCTTCAGACAGGACAAGAAGGAAAGTAAAAAGGGGGGGTGGGGTGGAGTTGCATTGCTGGTCAGGGATGATGTCACGGCTGTGCTAAAGGCGGACACTATGGAGGTCGTGGGTAGTGAGGCATTATGGGTGGAGCTGAGGAATAAGAAGGGTGCAGTTACATTGTTGGGGCTGTACTACAGGCCTCCCAACAGTGAGGTGAAATAGAAGAACAAATAGGTAAACAGATTATGTAAAGATTCTGGATCAATGGTACTGGAAGAGCACAGCAATTCAGGCAGCATCCAACGAGCAGCGAAATCGACGTTTCGGCCAAAAGCCCTTCATCAGGAATAAAGGCAGAGAGCCTGAAGCGTGGAGAGATAAGCTAGGGGAGGGTGGGGGTGGGGAGAGAGTAGCATAGAGTACAATGGGTGAGTGGGGGAGGAGATGAAGGTGATAGGTCAGGGAGGAGAGGGTGGAGTGGATAGGTGGAAAAGGAGCTAGGCAGGTTGGACAAGTCCGGACAAGTCCGGACAAGTCAAGGGGACAGTGCGGAGCTGGAAGTTTCAAACTAGGATGAGGTGGGGGAAGGGGAAATGAGGAAGGTGTTGAAATCCACATTGATGCCCTGGGGTTGAAGTGTTTCGAGGCGGAAGATGAGGCGTTCTTCCTCCAGGCGTCTGGTGGTGAGGGAGCGGCGGTGAAGGAGGCCCAGGACCTCCATGTCCTCGGCAAGTGGGAGGGGGAGTTGAAATGTTGGGCCACGGGGCGGTTTGGTTGATTGGTGCGGGTGTCTCGGAGATGCTCCCTAAAGCGCTCTGCTAGGAGGCGCCCAGTCTCCCCAATGTAGAGGAGACCGCATCGGGAGCAACGGATACAATAAATGATATTGGTGGATGTGCAGGTAAAACTTTGATGGATGTGGAAGGCTCCTTTAGGGTCTTGGATAGAGGTGAGGGAGGAGGTGTGGGCACAGGTTTTACAGTTCCTGCAGTGGCAGGGCAAAGTGCCAGGATGGGAGGGTGGGTCGTAGGGGGCGTGGACTTGACCAGGTGGTCACGGAGGGAACGGTCTTTGCGGAAGGCGGAAAGGGGTGGGGAGGGAAATATATCCCTGGTGGTGGGGCCTTTTTGGAGGTGGCGGAAATGTCAGCGGATGATTTGGTTTATGCGGAGGTTTGTAGGGTGGAAGGTGAGCACAGGGGCGTTCTGTCCTTGTTACGGTTGGAGGGGTGGGGTCTGAGGGCAGAGGTGTGGGATGTGGACGAGATGCGTTGAAGGGCATCTTTAACCACGTGGGAAGGGAAATTGCGGTCTCTAAAGAAGGAGGCCATCTGGTGTGTTCTATGGTGGAACTGGTCCTCCTGGGAGCAGATACGGCGGAGGCGGAGGAATTGGGAATACGGGATGGCATTTTTGTAAGAGATAGGATGGGAAGAGGTGTAATCCAGGTAGCTGTGGGAGTCGGTGGGTTTGTAAAAAATGTCAGTGTCAAGTCGGTCGTCACTAATGGAGATGGAGAGGTCCAGGAAGGGGAGGGAGGTGTCAGAGATGGTCCAGCTAAATTTAAGGTCAGGGTGGAATGTGTTGGTGAAGTTGATGAATTGCTCAACCTCCTTGCGGGAGCACGAGGTGGGCGCCAATGCAGTCATCAATATAGCGGAGGAAGAGGTGGGGAGTGGTGCCGGTGTAATTATGCAAGATCAACTGTTCTACGTAGCCAACAAAGAGACAGGCATAGCTGGAGCCCATATGTGAGCCCATGGCTACCCCTTTGGTCTGGAGGAAGTGGGAGGATTCAAAGGAGAAATTGTTAAGGGTGAGGACCAGTTCAGCCAAACGAATGAGAGTGTCGGTGGAAGGGTACTGTTGGGAACGTCTGGAGAGGAAAAAGCGGAGGGCTTGGAGGCCCTGGTCATGGCGGATGGAGATGTAGAGGGATTGGATATCCATGGTGAAGATGAGGCGTTGGGGGCCGGGGAAACGGAAGTCTTGGAGGAGGTGGAGGGCGTGGGTGGTGTCTCGAACGTATGTGGGGAGTTCCTGGACTACGGGAGATAGGACAGTGTCGAGGTAGGTAGAGATGAGTTCAGTGGGGCAGGAGCATGCTGAGAGATGGGTCGGCCAGGGTGGTCAGACTTGTGGATCTTGGGAAGGAGGTAGAACCGGGCAGTGCGGGGTTCCCGGACTATGAGGTTGGAAGCTGTGGGTGGGAGATCTCCTGAGGTGATGAGGTTCTGAATGGTCTGGGAGATGATGATTTGGTGATGGGGGGTGGGGTCATGGTCGAGGGGGCAGTAGGAAGAGGTGTCCTCGAGTTGGCATTTGGCTTCAGCGATGTAGAGGTCAGTGCGCCAGACTACCACTGCGCTCCCTTTATCCGCTGGCTTAATGGTGAGGTTGGGATTAGAGCAGATGGATTGGAGGGCTGCACGTTGTGAGGGTGAAAGGTTGGAGTGGGGGGGGGTCGACAGGTTGAGGCGGTTAATGTCCCGGCAGCAGTTGGAAATGAAGAGGTCGAGGGCAGGTAATAGGCCAGCGCGGGGTGTCCAGGTGCATGCAGTGTGTTGGAGGTGGGCGAAGGGGTCCTCGGAAGGTGGGCGGGAGTCCTGATTGTGAAAGTAAGCTCGGAGGCGGAGGTGACGGAAGAAGTGTTCGATGTCATGGCGTGTATTAAATTCATTGATGCGTGGACGGAGGGGGATGAAGGTGAGTCCTTTGCTGAGGACTGATCGTACGTCCTCAGTGAGTGGGAGATCTGGAGGGATGGTGAAAACTCGGCAGGGCTGGGAGCCGGGATCTGGTGTGGGTGTGAAGCTGGGAGTGGGGTCGGAGCCAGTACCTGGAGTGGGTGTGATGGTGGGGGGAATGGGGGTGGAGGCATGAGGAGGGGTAGTGTTCCCCTCGGGGTTCTGGGGGGTGGGGATAGTGACAGTGGAGTCTGTGGGGGGCGTGTCAGCAGAATGCAGGTGAGTGGCGCTGGTGGGGACGGAAGTGGTGGCAGACACGGCAGTAGGGGTGGTGGAAGTCACTGAGCGTGTGGCATCGGCAATGATGTGAGGGCTGGAAGTGGCTGTGGGAGTGGCCATGATGGGGGCGGAAGTGACATCATCAATCAGCATGGGGGTGGTAGCTGCATCAGCCACATGGCTAATGGCGTTTCCGAGGCCAGGGGAATCTTCTAGAATGTTTGAGGAGCGCCGGTTATGGAGGTGGGTGGATAAAAGTTTGTTGTACTTACAGTTTTTGATGTTTGAAATGGAATTGAAATACTGTTTGTTGAGACTATGAATTCTCCTGAGGATGTTGTACAGAGTGGGCCACAATTCTGAGAGAGTGTGGCCCTCAGCTGAGGCAGGGCAGACTGTAGAGAGGTTAGGTGCCGGCGCATTGCTGCAAGCGTGGAGCGGAGGATCTTGAAGGAGAACTGTTGCTGGTCTTTTTGAACCTGTAGTCTGTTCTGTTTGTCCTGCTCGGGTCCGAACTCTGCTGGTTTAAAGGTGGTCCGGAGTCCATGTGGGATGAGTTGGTTACGAAGGCATGCACTGAGGAAGCAAATGTGGCTGTGGTACCGAGTTTGTTTCACGACATGGTTGAAGAGCTTCAGGGCAGAGGAAATGACCTGGGAGTTGCAGTGGGAGAGGGACTCCCTGAGATTCTTGTAGAGAGAGGAGGAAAACTTCTTCAAGGCAAGCATCCTTGCAAGAGGATTTGCAGTAGGGTTAAAATCAACGAGGTAAAAACAATGACTGCAGATGCTGGAAACCAGATTCTGGATCAGTGGTGCTGGAAGAGCACAGCAATTCAGGCAGCATCCAACGAACAGCGAAATCGACGTTTCGGGCAAAAGCCCTTCATCAGGAATAAAGGCAGAGAGCCTGAAGCATGGAGAGATAAGCTAGGGGAGGGTGGGGGTGGGGAGAGAGTAGCATAGAGTACAATGGGTGAGTGGGGGAGGAGATGAAGGTGATAGGTCAGGGAGGAGAGGGTGGAGTGGATAGGTGGAAAAGGAGCTAGGCAGGTTGGACAAGTCCGGACAAGTCAAGGGGACAGTGCGGAGCTGGAAGTTTCAAACTAGGGTGAAAAGGGGGAAGGGGAAATGAGGAAGCTGTTGAAGTCCACATTGATGCCCTGGGGTTGAAGTGTTCCGAGGCGGAAGATGAGGCGTTCTTCCTCCAGGCGTCTGGAGGTGAGGGAGCGGCGGTGAAGGAGGCCCAGGACCTCCATGTCCTCGGCAGAGTGGGAGGGTGTGGTGAAACGGTTAAAAATTATGTCCCAATACATGTGTGAATCTAACCGGAATGGAGGTGTTGCTTAGTCCCGTGTGAATCTTATTACACACCTCCCCGTGTGAATCTTCTTATCTGTATGTAACCAGAATGGAATGTGTTTTTTAGCCTTGCTCTGCTGTTCACATGAATGTTTATATCTGGAAAAGAGTATATCAGCTGGAAAAGTCTCCAGTTCGGTGAGTCTGCTCCGGGGTTACGTTTAACCGCCGAGCGTGGGTTGTTGGCAACCGCTCTACGAAAACTGACGGCTCCCAGTTCCGGTAACATGTAGAGTGAGTATAAGCCAGACCCGTTGTAAGTATGAGACCTGGTTGTGGCGACGCTGCGGGGAATAAAATGCTCATATTCTAGCAGACTCGCCTCTTGGTCGTTTGTTCTGTGTCAGACTACTCTCCTGCGAACCTGACCTTGAGAATTTTTTAAAACAGAGGGGGAGTTGAAATGTTGGGCCACGGGGCGGTTTGGTTGATTGGTGCGGGTGTCTCGGAGATGCTCCCTAAAGCACTCTGCTAGGAGGCGCCCAGTCTCCCCAATGTAGAGGAGACTGCATCGGGAGCAACGGATACACAATAAATGATATTGGTGGATGTGCAGGTAAAACTTTGATGGATGTGGAAGGCTCCTTTAGGGCCTTGGATAGAGGTGAGGGAGGAGGTGTGGGCGCAGGTTTTCCAGTTCCTGCGGTGGCAGGGGAAAGTGCCAGGATGGGAGGGTGGGTCGTAGGGGGGCATGGACCTGACCAGGTGGTCAGGAGGGAATGGTCTTTGCGGAAGGCGGAAAGGGGTGGGGAGGGAAATATATCCCTGGTGGTGGGGTCTTTTTGAAGGTGGCGGAAATGTCGGCGGATGATTTGGTTTATGTAAAGATGTAGAGGCAACAGGGTAGTGGTGATGGGAGATTTTAATTTTCCCAACATTGACTGGGATACACTTAGCGTCAGAGGTCTGGATGGGGTAGAATTTGTAAGAAGCGTCCCGGAGAGTTTTCTAGAGCAGTATGTCAATAGTCCAATGAGGGAAGGGGTCATATTGGACATGGTACTGGGGAACGAGCCAGGACAGGTAGTAGAAGTTGCAGTGGGGGATTTCTTTGGGAACCACAATTCTGTAAGTTTTAGAATACTCATAGATAAAGATGAGAATAGTCCTAAGGGAAGAGTACTAAACTGGGCCAAGGCCAATTATATCAAAATTAGGCAGGAGCACAGAAATGTGGATTGGACACAGCTATTTGAAGGGAAGTCCACATTTGAGATATGGGACACTTTGAAAGGTAGATTAAAGATAGTGCAGGATAGGCATGTCCCGATGAAGGCAAAGGATAGAAAGGGCGAGATTCGTGAACTGTGGACGACAGGAGAAATTGTACGACTAGCCAAAGGAAAAGAGAAGCATACATAAGGTCTAGGCAGCTAAGAACAGAACAGGCCCTGGAGGAATATCGGAAGAGCAGAACAAGTCTTAAACGAGGAATTAAGCGGGCTAAAAGGGTCATGAAGTAGCTTTAGCAAGCAGAATTAAGAAGAATCCCAAAGCATTTTATTCTTATATAAGAAGCAGGCAGATAACTAGAGAAAGGATTGGACCACTAAAGGATAATGAAGGAATGCTGTGTGTCGAACCTGAGAGAATGATTACTTTGCATCAGTGTTCACTGTGGAGAGGAACATGATCTTGAGGTTAGAGATAGAAGTTTGATTAGTCTGGATCACGTTGGCATAAGTAGGGAAGATCTGTTGGGTAGGCTAGAGGTTATTAAGGTGGACAAATCCCCAGGACCGGATGGGATCTATCCCAGGTTGCTGAGGGAGGCGAGAGAGGAAATACCTGGGGCCCTGACAAATATCTTTATGACATCCTTAAATACAGGTGAGGTGCCAGAGGACTGGAAGGTTGCTCATGTTGTCCCCCTGTACAAGAAGGGTAGTAGGGATATTCCGGGTAACTACAGACCAGGAAGCCTGACGTTGGTGGTGGGAAAGTTGCTGGGGAGGGTACTGAGGGATAGGATCTATTTATATTTAGAAAAGAATGGGCTTATCAGTGATAGGCAACATGGTTTTGTGCGGGCGAGATCATGCCTTACCAATTTAATAGAGTTCTTCGAGTAAGTGACCAAGTTGATAGATGAAGGAAGGGCTGTTGATGTCATATACATGGACTTTAGCAAGGTGTTTGATAATGGTAGACTAATGGAGAAAGTGAAGTCACATGGTGTGCAGGGTGTTTTAGCCAGACAGATAAAGAACTGGTTGAACAACAGGAGACAGAGAGTAGTAGTTGAAGAGAGTTTCTCGAAATGGAGAAAGGTGACCAGTGATGTTCCGTAGGGGTCAGTGTTGGGGCCACTGTTGTTTGTAATATACATAAATGATCCGGAAGAGGGCACTTTTGGTATGATCAGCAAGTTTGCAGATGACACGAAGGTTGGTGGAGTAGCAGAAAGCATAAGGGACTGTCAAAGAATACAGGAGGATATAGATAGACTGGAGAGTTGGGCGGAAAAGTGGCAGATGGCTTTCAATCCAGACAAATGTGAGGTCATGCATTAAGGCAAGACTAATTCTATAGTGAATTATACAATGAACGGAAGTGCCTTGGGAAAAGTTGATGGGAAGAGAGATCTGGGAGTGCAGGGCCATTATATCCTGAAGGTTGCTGCACAGGTGGATAGAGTGGTCAAGAAGGCATTTAGTATGCTTGCCTTCATTGGACGGGGTATTGAGTATAAGAGCTGGCAAGTCATGTTAAAATTGTACAGGACGTTGGTTCGGCCGCATTTGGAATACTGTATACAGTTCTGGTCGCCACATTACCAAAAGGATGTGGATGCTTTGGACAGGCTGCAGAGAAGGTTTACAAGGAGGTTGCCTGGTATGGAAGGTGCTAGCTATGAAGAGAGGTTGAGTAGGTTAGCTTTATTTTCATTAGAAAAAAGGAGATTGAGGGTGGACCTGATTGAGGTTTACAAAATCATGAAGGGTATAGAGAGGGTGGATAGAGATAAGCTTTTTCCCCAGGGTGAAGGATTCCATAACGAGAGGTCACACTTTCAAGGTGAGAATTGGAATGTTTAAGGGGGATACACAGGGCAAGTACTTCACACAGAGGGTGGTGGACGTCTGGAATGCGTTGCCAGCAGAGGTGGTAGAGGCAGGCACGGTAGATTCACTTAAGATGCGACCGGACTGATGCATGAGTAGGTTGGGAGCAGAGGAATAGATACTTAGGAACTGACCGACAGGTTTAGACAGTACATTTGGATCGGCTCAGGCTTGGAGGGCAGAAGGGCTTGTTCCTGGGCTGTAAATTTTCTTTGTTCTTTATCTTGTCAATGTGTTGTTGTAACCTGCAACAGCCCTCGATACTATCTACAACACCACTGACCTTTGCGTCATCGGCAAACTTATAAACCCACCCTTCCACTTCTTCATCCAAGTCATTTATGAAAACTACAAACAGTAGAGGCCCAAGATTAGATCCCTGCGGGACACCACTGGTCACCGACCTCCAGGCGGAATACTTTCCATCCACGACCACTCGCTGTCTTCTTTTGTTATCAACCAAAATTTAATGGTGAGCCACATAAAGAAGTGCTACAATACAGAATTTTAAAAAGCAATTTAAAAAGGTAGGTTTTTAAAAAAATGTTAAAAGGACATCAAGATTGCACGGGAGAACGCAAGACTAGGACTCAGGCAGCTGAAGGCATGATGTCTATGGTAGAGGGACTGAACTACAGGATATACAAGAGACCACATTTAGAGTAGCACAGATTGAGTTTTTTAAAATTAAGGTGTTGCCAGACTGGCAGTCAACTTAGGACAATAAGCACAGTGCAATGGGTGAAAGGGTCATGGTGCAAGTTAAAATATATAATAGAACTTTGGATCAGTTAAACTTTATGAAGGACAGAAGATAGGAGGCAAACCAGAAGAGTACTGTAATAGTCAAATTTAGATAATGGAAGCAATAATGAGGGTTTCAACTGATGATGAGTGTGGCAGGAATAGAGATGCATGATACTATAGAGCTGGGTACAGGCAACTGGATAATACAAGAAAAAAAGTGACCAGAATGTCATATCAGAGTCATAATTCAGAGACAAGTAGGACACTATTCAGAGTCTGGTTCAACCTAACACAGTCACCAGAGAAAATGATAGAGCTGTTGACTGATGAAGGGAGCATGTAGTGGGGACTAAAGTCAATGGGACTGAAATTGGTTTATTCCCACAAAAAAATAACAGGCTTGGAGGGAATTAGCAAACAAGTTTTCCAGTGTGTCTGATCACAAGGGTTGCTGGATGCAAAGACAGTCTGTATGAAAAGTCAGCCTCAGTGTTAACACACTCCCAGCTGTTTAACAAAAAACTGAAAACAAAATAGGCCCCATTTTTCCCCTCCCTCTCACCCACATACCCTTTGTACCCCATCCATGGCAACCCATTCTAATTTATGACCCCTATACATTCAAAGTCAAACCTCTGCATCACCACACTGCTCATATCCTCCATTCCAACCTATTCCACCACACCTACATATCCCTTCACCTTTTTTACCCTCCCAAACAACCATGCCACTCTCCCCATCTCTCCGTGGCCCATTTTGAGGACTTATTTTCCAGTTTCTTTTATACTTGGCAAAAACCTTGGCAATATTTTTCAAATCAATGAAAAATAAAGTGGGTGAAAAATCATCAGCCAATTCACTAAGAGCTTATTTCATGTCACTGCTGCAAAAATAATTACATCAAATGGCTCCAAAGAAAATTGATTGATCAGTATTATAGTACACCTGAAAAGGACCTCTCTGAAAATACTTTGTGGTATTTGACAGTAAATTATTATATATAAGCTGGCCATGCCCAGAAATTCTTAACTGAATTGCAACAGGTACATTTTTCATTTGCATACCACAATTTCAGAGTTAGCTCCAAGAATCTCCTGCCATTTAACACAAAGTCTTTCCTCTTCTGACGAGTTTAGCTGAAAGCCTGGAGTGAAGAAGGATTTATAAAACAAATTTTATTTCACTTAAGATTTGTAATATTGAATATTATAAAAAAAACCTTCTCATAACATAACATTTTGGAAGAATGTATAATTCATTTGCTATCTCTTTCTATAAATATTGAGCATTTCAGTCACTAGATTCAAAAATTCTTCAACTTGTAAAACTTATCTACCAAACATGTTTCTTCTCTTGCCTACCACAATGTGCAACAGTAAATAGTATAGACCAGTTTCAAAGATAAAATGAATGATTCCTTAAGTTAAAAAATCAGAAGTTCAACATTATAAAACTGAAATGATCAGGTCAATAATGAAAAAGACTGACATGACATCTTACAAGCTCAATTTCAGATGACATCAGAATTTACTCTTGAACTTAAACACTCAGATCTGAATTATTGGTCTTGAATTGGAAATGTAAAAACCTAACCCCTACTTCCCCATACATTATCTATGTCGACCGTATGCCCCCATGTACCCTGATCCACTCCAACCTTCACCACTGAAACAACACCTTACGTCTCTCAAAGAACAATTGACTTGTCCCAAAGGTGTCCCATGACCATATCTAACGCTGAACCTTAACTATTCAAGAGGATACTCTAGCTAGCCAAATGAATCCATGAAGTTCAGATCAGCTCTTCACAGGTGTAATTTTATGTACATTGGTTCCACACACCTGGATCACCAAACTCGGACATGAGGCAGCCACTCTGCATAATGCAACCCTCCCCCCACCGCAAAAAAGAGCAGGTGCCATGTTCAGTTAAGGAATTTTGATTCAAGGCCAAGTCCACTAATTTACACAAATATCTGGGTGCAGGGTGGAAGCTCTACCTATTTTAGAGTGGTTACTACTCTGCATTGTCATGTGAAGCTATACATACCACATATTGATTGCTGACATAGACACCAAAAGGTTTCCAATTACAATCTCCAAGTCATGCTATAGGTTAAGCAAGTACCTGACAATAACTCGCCAAGTGATGCGTTCACATAGGATAATCTGTACCTGCTGTGAACCCAGTGTCACTTTCAGCTTCAATTCCTTGCTCCGCAACAGGTGAAGTATTTGAATTCCTATTCACCAAAGCTGATGAGTCTTCAATCATTAACATAAAAGGAGACAAATAATTTGCCTACGTTTAAAATCACAAGTTCCCATAATACATAAAAACCCCCAAGACTAACAATCAAACTGGCAACATTCAATTTTCATTCCTCAAAAAGACTGGGTTACTGCAAAGTCAACTCTCATCGGTATTTTGCTTTAACATACATTTACTTACACTTAAGTTCTTTCATCTATCTTAAAGGTTTCCTCTATGCATTTTTCTAAAGATATTTAAAATAAGAACCTGTTTCTGGCCCTTCAGCTACCTTATGACAAACACGACTTTAACCAAATTATCTACTTTCTAAACATTTCTAGAACACAAATATAATTTAAAGCACTGGTAACAACTGCAAGTCAAATTCATAACGCAGGCAGGAACTAATGTACCTGAAGCATGTTTATTATCCATTGTGAGGACATCTCTACACTTCTCAGATTTTACTTCATCTTTGCAGTCAGGCTGTGTCAAAGTTCCTGCTTCGTGTACCTTCCTCATTAAAATAAGACACACAGTTTGGCCAGTGTGACGCAACATTTCCACGGCTTGTTGATTAGTGAAACTTTGAATATTTGTTCCGTCCACCTAGAATGGAAACAGATTTAGACTACATTGCCCAAATTATAACTAAAATCATCTATTATAACAAAATTGTAGTCTCACAAAAAAAGAATGGGTGGGTGGGCTGGCTGATCTGGCTGTTCAGAGATTCTATTTTTGTTTTACTTATAGATTTCAAATTGCATAGAATCATAGATCAAGTTAATTGCATCAGCTGTCATGACATGAAAAGTGTACTGCCAAAAATTGTCCATATATTCTGATCACACATTAGATGACAGTTACAGTTTAGACATGAAAAGTACATATTTACTTCCTTTTCTAAAATAATGATATTATTTGTTCAGAATGCTTGAACACAGGCGGCAGAGTGGCTCAGTGGTTAGCACTGCTGCCTCACAGCGTCACGGACCCAGGTTCAATTCCAGCCTTGTACAACTGGCTAAGTGGTTTGCACATTCTCCTGGTGTCTGTGTGGGTTTCTTCTGGGTGCTCCAGTTTCCTCCCACAGTCCAAAGATGTGTATTGGCCATGTTATTTGCTCAGTGTTCAGGGATGTGTAGGTTAGGTGCAACAGTCATGGTAAATGTAGAGTAATAAGGTAGGGATTGGGTCTGGGTAGAGTACTCTTTGGAGTTTCGGTGTGGACTTGTTGGGCCAAATGGCCTGTTTCCACACTGTAGGGATTCTATACATATTTTATAAATTTAAACAATGCAGTTTTAGATTAAAATAAGATATAGTTATTCCACTTGGCTGAGCATCAGTTAAAAAAATTAGATCACTTTCTCACTATGATAAATGTGCATAACCGTTTTAGAACTTGGAATTTCAAAATAGAGGCAGAGTGTGACCTCCATTTTGTAGATATTGTTGCTTTTTCAAAAGGTTGGTAAGTCAGTTGGAAGAGTGACTCAAGTATTTCATTTCCAAGGCATGTGATCCAGTGAAATGTCTAGCAGGACGATGGAGATAATAACAGAGAAGAAAAAAAAGGACAAAGGTCAATAGTTTAGCTTTTAACTTCAGTTCAGAATAATTTGGAGTTCCACTCAAAAGTGAGAACAGTTTCCTCCTAGCAGGAGAATCGGGCTTTCAATTCAAGAGGGCCAACTACCTTGGCAGAAAGGTTTTTAAATGAGTGAAACCTCTAAACTGTGAAAATTTCAAAAGAAGTTTTTAAGTTGCAAGAACTGAAAAGCAAACATAAAACCAATTCAGCAATCCCAGAAAACTGGACAATCAGATAAACTTGATTGAGCTTTTTGAAGAGGTAACAAAGAGGATTGATGAGGGCAGAGTGATGGACGTTATCTATAGAGTTCAGTAAGGCATTCAACGCGGTTCCTCATGGTAGTCTGGTGAGTAAAGTTAGATCAGGGAATACAGGGAGAACTAGCCATTTAGATACAGAATGTTGCTGAACGAAAAGACCTTGGAGTGCAGGTTCATAATTCCTTGAAAGTGGAGTCCCAGATAGAAAGGTCAGTGAAGAAGGCATTAGGTATACTAGCCTTCACTGGTCAATCCATTGAGTATAATATTTGGAGTTTATGTTGCAGCTGTATAAGGCATCAGTTTGGCCACTTTTGGAATACTGCGTGTAATGTTGGTCTTCCTGCTATAGAAAGGATGTTGTGAAACTTGAAAGGGTTCTGAAATGATTTACACGGATGTTCCCAGGTTGGAGGGTTTGAGCTATAGGGAGAGGCTGAATAGGCTTGGGCTACTTCCACTGGAGAGTTGGAAGCGGAAGGGTGACCTTATAGAGGTTTATAAAATTATAAGGAGCATGGACAGGGGAAATAGACAAGATCTTTTCCCCGGGATAGGGGAGTCCAAAACTAGAGGGCATAGGTTTAAGGTGAGAGAGGAAAGAGATGAAAGGAACCTTAAGGGGCAACTTTTTCCACACAGAGGGTGGTGCATACATGGAATGAGCTGCCTGAGGAAGTGGAGGAGGCTGGTACAATTTCAACATTTAAAAGGCATCTGGATGGGCACATGAATAGGAAGTGTTTAAGAAGTATATGGGCCTAATGCTGGCAAACGAGACTAGATTTATCTAGGATATCTGGTCAGTATGGATGAGTTAAACTGAAGGCTCTGACTATAAACAGAAAATTCAAGAGTTGAGTTAGGGTTTATATATTCCTTGGATTTGAGTATTTGTAACATATTATTTGAAAATAGGTGAAATTCTGTTTCATTGGCGCAGCCTTATGTGAATGTGTTTTTTTTTTCAGGGATTAATCTTCACAGTTACAAACCGCAAAAGTGAATCTATGATCAATCAAGTCAGGTTTTATTATGGGATCTGATTTGCCCAATATTGCCATCAAGCAGGATTGCAAGATGAGTAGAGTTTATGCAGCTTACTAAGTATCTTAGGAAAATCTAAAGATTTCTCCATATAATAATTGTACGTACAGCTATTATCTGGTCACCAATATGTATTCTTCCATCCTGTTCAACCGCACTTCCTCGAGTTATGCTTTTCACAAAGATACCAGAAGGCTCTGTAACCACAAACCCATCCATATAAATTTTTAAATATACATTCAATCTTTGGAAAACTCAAAAATATTAATGCTTAATTCGCAGCAAATCTTCATTGGCAGGTCATGTTCCATAAAATCAAACTCATATTGTTTACAACTATGCAGGTTGGTTTTATGCCAAACGGGTAATTCCAATATCACTAATTCAAGTTTTGAATATAAAACAGACACACAAAAATGTCAGCTTGGCAAATAAAGCTAACTCCTTTACTTACAATAAAACAAAGGGTCATGACTATTTTTACCTTTCAATTTTTTTCAGAAGCAGATAGTATTTGGTTAAAAAGGAAACCGTCTCCATATATTTTTCTCCCTCTTTCAGTAAAAGATTACTTTGTAAATGACCACCAACAATCCAATGGAGAAGAAAGCCCATCCCATGAATACCAGTCTTCAGATAATTTAATTCACGTTTCACATGAGATAAAGAAACAGGTGACCACATTAAAGACAGCCAAGGTTATCATCCCAGCAACATTCAGGCCATGGTGCTGAAGATATGCTACAGAACTAACCATGTGCAAAACAAGCTATTCCAATTCTAGCATTGACCTACCATCATTGAAGATTGCATAAAAAAACAAATTTAATTCAGCCAATTAGCATTCCATAGCAGCTTACTTTCAGTCATCAGCATGACAATGGAAGACAGTAGCAGTGTTACCAAGTGACACTTACAATAACCTGCTAATCAACCACCAAGACCATTCATCTCCTGATGCGACTACAATATCAATCTAAACATGGACAAAAGAGCTGAATCTCCCTGAGATGAGCTGAGGTAAGAGTGATTGCCCTTACATGGACTCTTTCACAGATGTGTGGCACTGGAAAAGCACAGCAGGTCAGGCAACATCCAAGGAGCAGGAGAGTTGACATTTCGGGCATAAGACCTTCATCAGGTTTGTGAGGAAGCCCAAGGGGACTGAGAGATAAGTAGGAGGGGGAGTGGAGCGGGGGGGGAAGATAGTTTGGAGGGCGATAGGGAGATGAAGGCGGGGGGGTGATGAAGGCGGGAGGTGATGAAGGCGGTGGGTGATGGTGAAAGGTCGGAGTGGAGGGTGGAGCGGATAGGAGGGAAAGAAGATGGGCAGGTGGGATAGTTCAAGAGTGTGATGCCAAGTTGGAGGGTTGGATCTGGGATAACGTGGGGGGAGGAGAGACGAGCAAACTAGTGAAATTGATGTTGATTCCGTGTGGTTGGAGTGTACTGAGACAGAAAATGAGGCATTCTTCCTTCAGGTGTCAGAGATTTGGATTTGGCAGTGGAGACAGCCCAGGACTTGCATGTCCTTGGCAAAGTGGGAGGGGGAGTTGAAGTGGTTGGCCACAGGGTGGTGTGGTTGTTTTGTGCATGTGTCCCGGAGATTTTTTCTGAACTGTTCCACAAGTTGGCGTCCTGTCTTCCCAATGTAAAGGAGACCACAGAGAGCAACGGACACAGTAGATGAGGTGTTGAGGTGCTGGAAAATCTCTTCCAGATGTGAAAAGATCCTTTGGGGCCTTGGATGGAGGTGAGGGGGGAGGTGTGGACAAAGGTTTTACACCTCTTGGGGTGGAAAAGGAAGGTGCTGGGAGTGGAGAGTGGGTTGGTGGGAGTGTGGACCTATTAAGGGAGTTTTGGACGGAATAGTCTGCAGAATGCTAATAGCAGTGTGGGGAGGGAAATACATCTCTGTTGGTGGGGTCTGACTGTAGGTGGCAGAAATGGCAGAGTCCAGAGACTGGTGATCTCCTGCATCTGCAGTGCTCACTTCCTCTTTCACAGATGTAGATATTGCTGGCTGGGCCAGTTTTTCTTGCCCATCTGCAATTGTTCGTGAAATGTGAGCTGCCTTTTCGCTACAGTTCTTATTCATCTGGATCAGGAGACTTTATTCCTGATGAAGGGCTTTTGCCCGAAATGTCGATTTTGCTGCTCGTCGGATGCTGCCTGAATTGCTGTGCTCTTCCAGCACCACTGATCCAGAATCTAAATGTGAACTGTTTTCTCTTCAGAAATGCTGTAAAACCTGTTGAGTTGCTCCAGCAATTTTTATTTGTTTGTTTCAGATCTCCAGCACCTGCAGTTCTTTGTTTTGGTTTAGAAGTTAAAGACTGGCAACTACCATGCTGGAGACCTTGAGAGAAGACCAAGATAGATCCTTGACTTGAAGAAAAGCGAAAGAATCGAGAGTGCTGGAAAATCAGAAATAGAAGTAGAATTTGCTGGAAAAGCTCAGCAAATCTGACAGCATCTGTAGCGAGAAATCAGAATTAACGTCTCAGGTCAAGTGCCCCTTCCTCAGAACTAATGGAAGCTAGGAAAGTGTCAGTAAGGAGTAAATAATAGGTGGGGAGAGAACCCGGAAAGAGAGAAAAACGTTGGACAGACAAAGGAATAGCTAACAATCTGGCTCGGAAAGTGAATAGCTATTAATGGAGAATATTAGTGGCTAACAATGGGTTGTGTATCATAGCAGACTATATAAGGCCTGACGTGTGGGGTTGGGTAAGAACATTGGCCAGCTCAAGCCCTAAAGTTATTGAACTCTATATTGAGTCCAGAAAGCTGCAGGATCCTTAAGCAGAAAATGAGCTGCTGCTCAGCTTTGCTAGAGCACTGCAGCACGACAAAGATAGAAATATGGGCCACGGAACACTGTGATATGTTGAAGTGGCAGGCAACTGGAAGTTCAGAGTCTGTTTTGCAGACCAAACGCAAATGTTCTGTGAAGCCATCACCCAGTCTACACTTCGTTTCCCCAATGTAGAGGAGACCCCATCGTGAGAAACAAATGCAGTACTGCAATGCAGGTAAAGTGCTGCTTCACCTGGAAGGCGTGTTTGCGCCCTTCAATACTGAGCAGGGAGGAAGTAAATGGACAGGTATTGCACCTTCTACGGTTGCAGTGGAAGGTGTAATGAGGCGGAGGGGCATTGTGTTGGGAGTGAAGACCAAGGCATACCGGAGGAAATGGTCCCTGCAGAAGGCTGACAAGGAAGGAGAGGGAATGAAACTCTGATGCTGGTGACAAGGTAAATCCTTGACTTGGCGCATCTAACCAGAATGGGATGCAAATACTTCAGCCTCGTCTTTCGCATTCATTTTGAACTGCCACATTGTTAAGGATGAGAATACTTGTAGTATCATCCTGTTGGTAATTCAATTATCCAAGACACTTCATAACTAGACATGGTAGAACCACAGAACTTAGGTCTGATTCATTGGTTGTGAGGTCACTTAGCTGTCAACTGCATGCAGCTTCCACTATTTGTGTACTATACTGCAATTTCACACCTCATTTTTAGGTACGCCTTGTGCTGTTACTGCCTGTTGTCCTGCAGTCTTCGCTGAGCAAAGGTCGATCCACTGGCTTGATGGTGATGCTAGAGTGTGGGATATGTCAGACCATCAATTACAAATGGAGGCATTATGCCTCATGGATGCACAGTTTTGAGTTGCTAGATTGGTTTTAAATCTATACCATTTGGCATGCACTGAGACACACAAGATGAGTTTGTCTCCACAAAGAACTATACAAGAAACAGATGGGTGAGAACAAGGTCAATTACTTTTTTCCCTCTTGTTGGCTCTCTTGCCATATGCCACAGGTCTAGTCTAGCTATGTCTTTCAAGATTTGGCCTACTCAGTCAGTGGATGTGGCGCTGGAAAAGCACAGCAGGTCAGGCAGCATCCGAGGAGCAGGAGAATCGGCTTACACCCGAAACATCTGGCCTGTTGTGTGCTTTTCCAGCACCACACTCTGGACTCCGATCTCCAATTTCTACAGTCCTCACTTTCTCCTACTTAGTCAGTGCTACATAGGCACATCACATACCGATGGTGATTGAAGTTTCCAAAATACTGTACACTGTGCCCTTTTCTCCCTCTGTTAAGCGCTGAACATAGAGGAGAACTAATTCACCAGCTGAGGGGTCGTGATGATAGGTAGTAAGCATATGTTCTTGCCCCATGTTTAACCTGTGTTAGAACCCTTGCTGAGTTTTCATTATTTTTATTCTATTCTTTTATTGATTTTGGTTTGAAGCTGTGAACTCGGAATTGCTAGCTGGGAATGACTTACAGACCTTGAAGCAGCCTGTAAAAGGAAAAGAACAGACAAAACAAGCTTCTTTGGTTTGAGAGGCCAGCCCTGGAGGCCAGTTGCAGGCTGAACCTTGATTTAAAAAGGTTCCAACAGACACAGCTACCCTGGGAATAACATTATTCTTAAACAGCAAACTTTGGCTACTAACAAGATTAGTACCTGATTTTTGAAATTCTCATCCTCATTTTCAAATCCCTTGCTGGTTTTGCCCCTCACTCCCTCTAAACCCCTCCTGCCAATAAGAGATATCTGCACTCCTCTAATTCTGGCTTTTTGAATATTCTCAATTTCAATCGTCTCACTAATGGTAATCCTAAACTCTAGAATTGTCTCTCGAGACTGTCTAATTTGCTTTTCTTCTTTAAGGCACTCTTTAAAATATTTTCTATTCATCATTTGTACTTAACGTCATGTGATTCTGACAATGTGTATAGGGTATAAGCAGGCATGGAAAGAGTTAAACTCGGAGTTTTGTGAAACAAGCAACTCAGCTGAACATGACTCAGATCAGGTAAGAACTTACAGTGAGGTGCTGGAGGCAAGGGTAAAAGGTTGACAAGGTGGAGAAGCAGTCATTATGTAGAGGGATTTTACAATATTGGAAACACTCAGTATGTGAGGTCAGTTTAGCAAGTTGAAAAGTATTCATTATGGTAAGCCAGTTATTCATTGTGTAACAGAAGATGGCTTAATCTTTACTATTGACACTCGCTGATTGTAACGGTCACTTAATTAATATGTATGTTGCCTTATCTGGATGCTCCTCCCTGTAAAATGACTATATAGTTTATTGAGAAACTGTTGTTCCAGAGGAGACTGTGAACTCATGTCTCTGTGCACATGAGTGATCGTTCTCTATCCCTCCAGGGTGCAGAATAAAAATGAAGGAGGTAAAACTATACTGTGTCGATGAGCAGTTTTCTTCGACGGTGGAAGGGGTTGGGAAATGCGCCGACAATTCCACAGCAATGCAAATAAACGTTGCTTGGCTTCAGGCTATGTTTTATCATTCTAACATGAAGCACTTTGGGGCATTCTATGACAATAAAAAAGGTGCTTATAAATACAGCTTGTCACAGAAATATACTTGCAGGTCTCTGCCAAAACACCAAGCAATTACTATGCACATTTCCCCTCCAATTGCACTGTCGGGATTCAGACAATTATTTGTAAACAAACATCGAGCAATTTCTTATGACATACTCTTGAGAACCATGTAAACAAATCAAAACATTAGTTCTTTTATTGCAATTAGTACTGTACAAAGTTAAGTATTAGCTTATACCCTATGGAGATAAGTTAAATCATTTTGATACAGTGGTACGGTGGCTCAGTGGTTAGCATGCTGCCTCACCAGCGTCCCAGGTTCAAATACAACCTCAGCCGACTATCTGTGTGGAGTTTGCACATTCTCCACATGTCTGCGTGTGTTTCCTCCGGGTGCTCCAGTGTCCTCCCACAGTCCAAAGATGTGCAGGCCAGGTGAATTGGCCATGCTAAATTGCCCATAGTGTTAGGTGCATTAGTCAGAGAGAAATGGAACTGGGTGAGTTACTCTTCGAAGGGTCGGTGTGGACTTGTTGGACCGAACGGCCTGGTTCCACACTGTAGGGAATCTAATCTAATCTACCTGGAAATTGTTTTTGGAAATCTGGGAGATCGTGTATTTAACCACATGGCAGTTTTGCATGTTAATTGAGGTCTCATGATGTCAGGCTCACTGGTCTATAGTTCCCTGGCTAGTACTTACCATCCTTCTTAAACAGTGGCACCATATTAGTCAACCTCCAGTCTTCCAGCACCTCACCTGTGACTATTGATTATACAAATATCGCAGCAAGGGGCCCATCTTCCCTTGCTTCCCACAGAGTTCTGGGGCACACCTGATCAGGTTCTGGACATTTATCCACTTTTATGCATTTCAAGACATCCAGCACTTGCTCCTTTGTAATATGGACATTTTTCAAGATGTCACCAATTATTTCCATATATTTATTTCTTCCACGTCCTTTTCCACAGTAAACACTGATGCAAAATAATCGTTTAGTATCTCTCCCACCTCCTGCAGCTCCACATAAAGGCCGCCTTGCTGATCTTTGAGGGCTTCTTTTCTCTCCCCAGTTACCCTTTTGTCCTTAATGTATTTATAAAATCCCTTTAGATTCTCCTTAACTCTATTTGCCAAAGCTATCTCATGTCCCCTTTTTGCCCTCCTGATTTCCCTCTTATGTATACTCCCACTGCCTTTATACTCTTCTAAGGATTCATTCGATCCACCTTGCCTATTCTTGACATATGCTTCCTTGTTTTTCTTAGCTGAAAAATGTGTTGCTGGAAAAGCGCAGCAGGTCAGGCAGCATCCAAGGAGCAGGAGAATCGACATTTCGGGCATAAGCCCTTCTTCAGGAATTCCTGAAAAGGGCTTATGCCCGAAACATCGATTCTCCTGCTCTTTGGATGCTGCCTGACCTGCTGCACTTTTCCAGCAACACATTTTTCAGCTCTGATCTCCAGCATCTGCAGTCCAAACTTTCTCCTTGTTTTTCTTAACCAAACCCTCAATATCTTTAGTCATCCAGCATTCCTTATACCTACCAGCCTTTCCTGTCACCCTAACAAGAATATACCGTCTCTGGACTCTCGCTATCTCATTTCTGAAGGCTTCCCATTTTCCAACCATGCCTTTACCTGCGAACATCTACCCCCAATCAGCTTTTGAAAGTTCTTGCCTAAGACAGCCAAAATTAGCCTTGCTTCAATTTAGAACTTCATTTTTACAAATCTGGTCTATCCTTTTCCATCACTATTTTAAAACTTTTGGTCGCTGGCCCCAAAAGTGCTCCCTCCCTGACACCTCAGTCACCTACCCTGCCTTATTTCCCAAACGTAGGTCACGTTTTGCACCTTCTCTAGTAGGTACATTCACGTACTGAATCAGAAAACTTGCTTGTACATGCTTAACAAATTCTTCTCCATCTAAACCTTTAACACTGTGGCAGTCCCAGTCTATGTTTGGAAAGTTAAAATCCCCGACCATAACTATCCTATTATTCTTACAGATAACTGAGATCTCGTTACAAATTTGTTTCTCAATTTCCCTCTGACTAGTAGGGGATCTAAAATACAATCCCAGTAAGGTGATCCCTTTCTTATTTCTCAGTTCCACCCAAATAACTTCCCTGGAAGTATTTCCGGGAATATCCTTCCTCAGTACAGCTGTAATGCCATCCCCTATCAAAAGTGCCACTCCCCCTACTTTCTTCCTCCCTTTCTGTCCTTCCTGTAGCATTTAGATCCTGGAACATTAAGCTGCCAGTCCTGTACATCCCTGAGCCATGTTTCTGTAATAGCTATGACATCCCAGTCCCATGTTCCTAAGTTCATCTGTCCCAAGTTCCTGAGTTCATCTGTCTTGCCTATTCGGCCTCTTGCATTGAAATAAATGCAGTTTAATTTATCAGTCCTAACTTGTTCTCTGCTTTGTTCCTGCCTGCCCTGACTGTTTGACTCACTTCTTTTCTCAACTGTACCAGTCTCAGATTGATCTCTTTCCTCACTATCTCCCTGGGTCCCAACCCCCCACTTTAATAGTTTAAATCCTCCTGAGTAGCTCTAGCAAAAATCCCTGCCAGTATATATTCCAATTCAGGTGCAATCCATCCTTCTTGTACAGGTCACTTCTACCCCAGAAGAGATTCCAATAATCCAAAAATGTGAATCCTTCTCCCATATACCAGCTCCTCAGCCATGCATTCATCTGCTCTATCCTCCTATTCCTACCCTCACTGGCTCATAGCACCGGGAGTAATCCAGATATTACTACTCTCAAGGACCTCCTTTTTAAATTCTGGCCTAACTTTCCAAATTCTCCATTCAGAATCTCATCCTCTTCCCTTCCTATGTCATTGGTTCCAATGTGGACAATGACCTCCTGCTGGTCTCTCTCTCCCTTGAGAACATTCCGCACCCTCTCTAAGACATCCTTGATCCTGGCATCAGGGAGCCAATACACCATTCTAATTTTTCGCTGAAACGTCTGTCTGTGCCTCTGACTAGACAGTCCTCCAACACAATTGATCTCTTGGAACCCCACATAACCCTCATTGCATTACAGCCAGTCTCGATACCAGAAACATGGCTGTTCGAGCTACATTCCCCTGAGAATCCATCACCCCCTACATTTCCAAAACAGCAAACTGGTTTCAAATGGGGATAGCCACAGGAGGCTCCTGCACTACCTGCCTACCTCTCCTACCTTTCCTGGAGTTAACCTATTTATGGCATTGCACCTGCAACTTTTCTCCCTTCCTATAACTGCCATCCATCCCACCCCCTTGCTCTTGTAAATTCCTCATTGCCTTTGTCTCTCCAACCGATCCATTCGATCTGATAGGATTTACAACCAAAGGCATTTATTGCAAATATAATCCTCAGTAACATCTAAACTCTCCCTAAACTCCCACATCCGGCAAGAAGAGCATATCACTCTAAAGGCCATTTCTTCTTCTTTAAATGTCCAAACCCAAACCCAATTCCTCTACAAAACACTGCTCCAGGCTAACTTAATACTTATGGCTTAAATTTTTAATTTTAACCCAGAGACATATCTCAATAAAATATATAGTCAAGAACAAACCCACTTTATTCACTGTAAAGCAACATTTAAAAATATTCACTTAGATGTTTCTGTGTTGTTACCTCTCCCAAACTGGTTCCTCCAAGATTAGTTGTGAATTTCACTGTTCGTTAATTTTCCCAGACGCACTCCAATGTCCCGCTATGAATTCAAACAGCAAAGGGAGTAACTGTGCAGGTTCATTGCTGTGTTGATTAGCAGTGTGGGGTGCTCTGGTTTCCTCCACAACCCAAAGATGTGCTTGTTAGGTAAATTAGCCATGCTAAATTGCCCATAGTGTGCAGGTATGTTTAGGTTAGGTGCATTAGTCGGGGTAATTGTATAGTAGTGGGGAATGGGTTTTGGTGGGACACTCTTCGGAGGGTCGGTGTGGACCTTTTGGACCCAAGGGCCTGTTCCCACACTGTAAGGATTCTACCAATGTCCAGTTCGACATAGTCTGAACTAGGTTCTTCACTGTGTTGTAAACAGTAACATATTCTCCTTTTGCTTTCCTTTCCTGTCAAAATACCTTTTGAGCACATCACATTACATATTCTGTGAGATTTCTTTCTGTCTGGAGTCCTTACCAAATCGTTCACTTCATTCAATCATCTTTCGACTTGATAAGGTCCACTAAACCTTACTTTTAAAGGTTCACCTATCACTGGAAGTAAAATTAACACTAACTCAGTTAGCAAAATTACACTTTTTGGTTTCTTGGCTGCCTCCTGTTTCATCATATGATACCTTTAAATGCTGTCGAGCCAACTCCCTTGCTTTATTTAACCATTCCCTAAAATATGACATAGTCCAAATGTGTGGTCTCTGAATGCTAACTCAAATTTCTCCTTGATCATTCATACCCAAACAATAATTCAATGGATTGAATTTGGTTGATTCATTTGGTGCATTTCTCATGGCAAAAAGTACAAATAGAATTCTTTTATCCCAATCATCCAGATTGTCTAGACTATAAGCCTTCAACATGGTCTTTAATGCCTGATGCTGCCTTTCTAGCACTCTCTGCATTTCTGGAAGGTATGTCATGGATTTGAACTGTTTTAGTCCTAAACTGTCCATAACTTCCCTGAATAATTTTGAGGTATAGCTTGACGCTTGATCTAACTGTACCTCTATGGGTAGTCCATATCTAGTTAAAATTTTGAGTAACTTCTACAATCCTTTTAGCTATAATATTGCGAAATGGAACGGCCTCTGGAAATCTACTGTACACATTCATTATTGTCAACAAATACTGATTTTCACTTTTTGTTTTAGATAGGAGTCCTATGCAAACAATTAAGACTCTTGTAAATGGTTCCTCAAATGTAGGAATGGGTATTAAAGGTGCAAGTTTTATTAATGCCTGCAGTTTTCCCATTACCTGACATATACAACATGTCTGGCAAAATTCAACTACATGCTTATGCAGTCCAGGCCAGTAAAAATGTTTTTGTATTTTAGCTTGAGTTTTTCTTACCCCTAAGTTACCTCCCACTGGTAGTTCATGTACTACCCGCAAGGCCTCCTTTCTTTAACCCACTGGCAATCCAACTTGATGAACTTCTGCCCATTTCTCATCTGCCTGAATATGTGATGGACTCCATTTCCTCATTAAGACATCTGTTTTAAGATAGTTGGACTCAGGGATACATGCAGATTCTTCTTCAGTGTACACTTTTTGATATAATTGATTTAGATTACATTACATTACAGTGTGGAAACAGGCCCTTCGGCCCAACAAGTCCACACCGCCCCGCCGAAGCGCAACCCACCCATACCCCTACATTTAATCCCTTACCTAACTCTACGGGCGATTTAGCGTGGCAAATTCACCTGACCTGCACATCTTTGGACTGTGGGAGGAAACCGGAGCACCCGGAGGAAACCCACGCAGACACGGGGAGAACGTTTAGATTAGATTAGATTAGATTAGATTACTTACAGTGTGGAAACAGGCCCTTCGGCCCAACAAGTCCACACCGCCCCGCCGAAGCGCAACCCACCCATACCCCTACATTTACCCCTTACCAAACACTACGGGCAATTTAGCATGGCCAATTCACCTGACCTGCACATCTTTGGACTGTGGGAGGAAACCGGAGCACCCGGAGGAAACCCACGCAGACACGGGGAGAACGTGCAAACTCCACACAGTCAGTCGCCTGAGGCGGGAATTGAACCCGGGTCTCTGGCGCTGTGAGGCAGCAGTGCTAACCACTGTGCCATCATGCCGCCCACAAATTGCTTCAATATTTCATCTTTCTGTTGTAACTCAGTTAGTTTCTGAGCTAAAAATATCCAATCTGTCCTTCACCTGTTCCTGTATTGTCCCAAAATTTGATCAAATATGGTATCTGATAATTCTAATTCAACTTATTTATCTGTATTCTTTGATTTATCCTGTTTCAATTGGTGATTTTGTGACCTTATTACCACACGGTCAAGAAAAATCTCAGGATATGCTTCCCATAAATCTTCAGTGGTCTGATTTTCCACTGGCTTTTCAACCACAGGAGGCAGCACTCCGACATGTGACCCAGCTATATCATTAGCAAGGACAAATTGTAATCCTGGAGCCAAGAGTTTCTCCAGTACTCATACCATTTCACTGGACACTTCAACCTCACTCTACATAACTGAGCACTTCTAATCTTACTGTGAATTCCACATTCAATCTCTAAGTTACATATCTCATCTCTTAACATCAAAGATTGACATGATCTCTTAATATTGTAACTTCTTTACCTGCTGCTCCTGGCCTATGTGAGTAAATCTTACCTTCGCAAGTAAATGGTTTAAGACCACCTGGTACCTCCTCCTTAATCAACTTCCAACCAGGTTGTACATTCTGGTGTAGCATTTTAGTTTCTATTGTGCTTTCCCTCACCACTTCAACAAAATTCACTGGCTTATCCTGTTTTCGTACATCTGCCTATCTGATGGGTTAGGAAAATACATGTGGCCTACTTTATTGCAGTGAAATTACTGGGGCTTTTCAACTTCTTTCCCCTTCAAGGGTTTCCTTTTTATCTTGTGGTAACTTACTTTTATGATCTTCACCAAGATCTCCTTTTCTTTTATCATGTGAGGATTTCTCTTTTCCCCAATTTCTATCTCTCATGAATTGAAATTGATTTTGGAAGCCAAACTTTGATTTATGAACCAACTCATAGTCATCAGCCATTTCGGCTGCTATTTTAATTCTCTGCTCTTCCATGAGTTTTCACTATTTCAGGAAGTGAATTTTTGAACTCCTCAAAATAATCGTCTCCCTAAGAGTGTCCAATATTTGCTCTATTTTTAATGCCCTATCCACCCATCAAAAATACATTCAGTTTGAAAGGATCAAACAAAGTATGTTTGACCAGGACCCCTCCTTTGATTCCTGAAACATTGTCTTTAGGCTTCTGGTACATGCTCATATGAACTTAAGATTTGTTTCTTCATCTCCTCATACTGCTCAGATATCTCCTCTGATGGTGATACAAGTACCTCACAGGCTCTACCTACAAGTTTTGCGTGGATCAACAAAACCAACGTGACAACTGGCAAGTGCATGTGTTTGGTCACCTTCTCAAAAGAGATGAAAAAGGCTTCCACATTATTCTTATTAAATTTAGGCAATGTTTGGATTTGTTTAAACAGACCCCCACCAGGTCTTTGGCTACGATGGGTTGGCTCATCCTCACTATCTTCCTCACTAAGCCTACCTTCTATCTTCACCTCCATCCTTTTAAGCCAACTTTCCTGTCTATGTGCCAATTTATGAAATTCAAGCTCTCTTTCTTTCTCTTTTTATTCTGCTATGGCATTCCTCTCCGTTTCTTTTTGTTCTGCTAAAGCGATTCTGTCCTTTTGTTTTTGCTCTGTCTGGGTGATTCGTTCTTATTCTCTATCTACTGCTTGTAATCATAATTCAAAACTGTTTCACTCCATTTTCTCTTTCTTTTCCCTATAATGCAAGCTGCTTCATTTTCAATTCAATTTTAGCCATTTCCAAAAGATTCTAATGGCATTTCTAGCAAATCTAAATGCGGAGCTATCGCTAAATTATCTCTCTTTTTCTCATAGATGAAGGCAACTCCAACACCAGCTTGTCTGCCAATTCCAGCAGCTTTGTTTTGTTCACCTTTTGTAAAGCCCCCAAAGTCACTTCTTCAAGCTCCAAAAAGCTCTAAGTGATTGAAAGAGCCTGAGTGCTGTTTAAACCAACTGAATTCAACACCCGGAACAAAAGACATGAACATCTACCATTTGCCGCCTTTGAATCCAACAACCGCATTCCCAAATTGGAACTTTCAAATCAATCCTGACAAGAGCCCCCAATATGTTACAGGCCAGGTTAGATCCCCGCAAAATATTTTAAGAAGGTAGCCCAGACACTAACTTCTCTTATTTTAAAGGCAGACGTGAAGTGGATATTCCAAGAGTGATGCAGCTGGTCAAACCACTTGAAGCAAACAGAATTTACTTAAACACTACAGTTGAAACACAAACAAAAGAAAAGAGAATTTAGAGCAATAACTATTTGAAAACCCAACCGATTCAATATAGCAACTTAACTAAGGAGCTGTTCCAACTCCTGTAACATCCCATGAACACATGCCTTGGCAAGAGGTAAATTCAACACAGGAGGAAACAGTTCCGAAAGAGATTTCAGAGAGCAAGACAATCAGGAACCATCTGCTGAAGCTTGGAACCTTTCTGCACTGCAGCAACTTCTGAATGCCTGCTAAAATTAAACCAAAATAGAATAAAACCACTCCCCTGCCACTGTTAAAGTAGACAATTCAACACTTCTGCCTTTACAACCTCTCGTGTCAAAAAAAACAAGAACAAAATACTCTTGTTAAAGGAGCAGCAGCGTAACAGTAATTTGTGGGCGGCATGGTGGCTAGCACTGCTGCCTCACAGCGCCAGAGATCCGGGTTCAATTCCCACCTCAGGCGACTGACTGTGTGGAGTTTGCACGTTCTCCCGTGTCTGCGTGGGTTTCCTCTGGGTGCTCCGGTTTCCTCCCACAGTCCAAAGATGTGCAGGGTCAGGTGAATTGGCCATACTAAATTGCCCGTAGTGTTAGGTAAGGGGTAAATGTAGGGGTATGGGTGGGTTTCGCTTCGGCGGGTCGGTGTGGACTTGTTGGGCCGAAGGGCCTGTTTCCACACTGTAATCTAATCTAATCTTATCTAACCTCCTGACTCCCAAAAGACTGACCACCACCTACAATATTAAGCATGTGATAGAGTGCTCCCCACTTGTTTGGATGGATTCAGTTTGAACAACACAACAAGCTCAACATGCCAGACAAAGCAGCTCACTTTATTTGCACCACATCCGCAAACGTCCACTAATAACACTCAGTAGTAGCAGTGTCTTCTATCTACAAGATGCACTGCAGAATTTCAAAGATTCTCAGGTAGCATCTTGCAAACGCACTGCCACTTCCATCTAGAAGAACAAGACTAGCACCTGCACCTTTAAGCCACTCATTATCCTGACTTTGAAAAGATATTGCCATTTCTTCACCGTTGCTGCATTAAATTCATGCAATTTTGTCCCTGATGGCATTGTGGTCAACCCACAGCAGATGGACTGCAGCAGTTCAAGGCGGCAGCTCACCACCATTTTCTCAAGGGCAACTAGGGATGGGCGGTACTTGCTGGACACCCAGCAACGCTCACATTCCATGAATGAAAAAAAATCCACATGATAATTAGAAGTGCTGGCAATGCTGAAACCCAATCATCAAGATTTTGAGGGTTACCATTGACCAGGAACTTAAATTGGACTATCCATGCTACAAAATCAGGTTAGGGACTAGATATTCTGCACGAACTCGCCACCCAACTTGTCAAAAAACTTTCCATTATCTACAAAACAATTCAGGAGTGTGATGAGTATTCTTCACTTGCAGCTCCACCAATTTAGAGAAGCTCAAACTCATCTAGGTCAAAACAGCAAGCTTCATTCACACTCCAAGTCACCACTATGTTTGTTACACATATCATGTATAAGATGCAATGCAACACAACAACTCGCCAAATTTCTAACAACATCTATAGACCAACAAATCTCTCCTTAAACATCAAGAACAGCAGACACACAAAGACCATCCAGCTGCAAGATCCCTGCAAGTCACACTATCCATCTTTATATATATATATATATATATATAGACATTAGAACGTACAGCAGTACAACACAGTACAGGTGCTCAGCCTTCGATATTGTGCCGGCTTTTTATCTACTCTAAGTTCCAACTAACCTACATATCCTTCATTGTACTAACTACCATGTGCCTACCCAAGAGTCGCTTAAAGGTCCCGAATATATCTGACTCTACTACTGGCAGCATATCCCACGCACACACCACTCTCTGAGCAAAGAATCCATGTCTGACACCTCCCCAAAACCTTCCTCCAATTACCTTAAAATTGCGTCCCCTCGTGATAGACATTTCTACTTTGGGAAAACAATGATTTTCCTGCTCCTCGGATGCTGCCTGACCTGCTGTGCTTTCCCAGCACCACTCTAATCTAGACTTTGGTTTCCAGCATCTGCGGTCCTTGCTTTTACCTATGAAAACTTCTTGTGCACAATCTCACAACAGAAGCAAGGTTTGCCTACAACTGAAAAATTAAGATACTAATGCCATAAAAATGAATATGAAAAAAATGCTCCACCCTCAACATGAAACACATCATAAGTGCAACCATCATCCCCACAAAATAAACAAGGATGACAAAATCACAATAAACCACAGTATTCACTGATATGTGGGAAATACAACGACTTTATAACGATGAAATTCAGGTCTTTCTTTCCAGAAAGAACACGGAAAATAGAAAGAAAGGAACAGTATAAAATCAGATTTAAAAATCTTAGAAGTTATTACAGTACCTAGATTTTTGTCACCAACATAGCCAGCAATGGTTATGCCGAGTCCATGAACATCTTTTGTAAGTTTCACATCGAATATTTCACCATCAACACTCTGACAACAGACTGGTTCAGGCTAATTAAAAAAACAAATTGCAATATTTATACTTTATACTTCCAGTTTCAAAAAAAGTATGATTATACTATAAATACTTTAATAAGATTCAAAATGCCAGACAGTGGAAATGTGAAAATTAAACAGAAAATGCTAAAGATACTCAGCATCTGCGGTGACAGAAAAACAGAGTTAACCTATATGTTTTAATGAAAGATCACAGAATATGAGTTTTTATTATTTTTGATGAAAGGTCATTAACCGAAAGCATACTCTTTGCTTCTCTGTTTATAGATACTGCCTGATCTGCTGAGTATTTTCAACAACTCTTATAACAATAGGAATCAACAGAAAAAAAAACAAATCTTGGTTCCAAGTCTGGTAGGACACAATAAGCCATTCGACTTTGAATTACCTTTTGAAATATAGCCACTTTATTGTTTACTGTTCTTTTATAGAAAGCATATAATCCTGTCAGTATTAATGGCAGCCACACAGTCTTTGGAATTCCATCCCTAAATCTCTGCCTCAAATCCATCTTCTCCTTAGAGATGTTCCTTAAAACCTACCTCTTTGGCAAACCTTTTGGTCTTGTTCTTTTATGATTGTTTCACATTTTGACTGCTAATATTCTTATGATGCATTCTGGGACGGTTCATAACATTAAGAAGATCTTATTGAAATACAAATATCCTTTTAACAGAATTGCCTCAATGGCAAATAGGAAATCACCACAGTTAAGTATAGGAATTATAACATGTCTGCAAATTATATTCCAACTATTTTCGCCAAAAAGGCATAGGGAAAGGGATCTCAAATGATTTTCAATTTTACTGGCATTTGCTGACAGACTCTGGCTAAAGTTAAGATACCTTAATAAAATATGGTCAGCAATGGCCAATTTCTATTGCAATTAATTTACAACCTTCAGCTCATAAAGTAATGTACACCAATATGACCACAATTGATCAGCCCCTAATGGTGTCATTCTTATTTAAATGAAATTTAGTACACAAACTGCTTTTAAACAAATACAATCAAGGCAAATAAAAACTAATAATGTGGTAAGTATTCAGCAGGTTTGGCAGTGCTTATGAAGGGCTTCAATTGCTGATCCTTCCTCAGAATTGGAAGTGCCAAGAGATGTAGCAGTTTTGTAAAATGGACAGTGAAAAGAGAGAGGGAAGAATGAACCAGAAGGACTGCAACATGGGAACACCACCACCTACAAGTTCCCCTCCAAGCTGCTCACTGTCTGGACTTTGAAATACATCATCATTCCTTCAGTGCCCCTAGGTCTACGTGGATACTGCCAAACCTGTCAACTACATCCAACTATTGGTATTTTTACTTTCAGATTCTCAACATCCATTTTCACTGGTTGCATGTTTAGGTAAAGGTTATGGTGAAAATTGGCAAAAAGATTAAACTTTGCTCAAATTTAAGATCAATGTATCCAATTATGATTGAAAACTTGCTCGGCAAAAATGCATTTCTCCCCTCACAAGATCATTAACTGGAAAACATTTTTCTCACCCTGTGTTCACAAGAAAACCAGGTATCATACTTGCCTCTTCCGCTACAGGAGGTACAGATGGTAAAGCAGGAAGTCCTTGAGGGGCAGCAGGCAAAGAGTCTTCTGCAGCTCCTCTAGCTATTACCAATTTCACTCGATTTCCACATTGCCTCAGCACCTGAGCCACTTGCTCACTACCCATTCCAAGTAGATCCGTGTCACCTATCTTTAGAATGTGGTCACCACTTTGAAGGCGTCCATCCTTTAGCACAAATGAAGAGCAAAATAAGTATTTGTAATGGACACTGACTATCTAAAAGAACAAATTACAAGCAGAGTATTTTTGCAGTTTGCTCAGGAAGCGTCCTGTATTAAAGGATAATGACGATTTCTCAATGTTCATACTTTTGAGATACAAAACACACTAAAAGCCAGATTTTAATTAATTTAATCCATTTAACCTTTAAATGGATGTCCTTTTGGAAGGATTTGGGGAGCCATCATAAGTTCACAATTGAAAGATCAATTCAGGAATGGGGGAAAAAGGACATAGAAGGTAGATTGCCAGTATCCATGACAGGAAATGAGAAGAGCAAATACAGTGGAAAAATAACATAGAATTGGGATATTAAGAGTAATCTGCTAGCTAGCCTTGGGTACACATGCATGTATGGTTCACTCAGCTAATAACATGTACAGAGAATGAATAAACAAAAAAAGTTAAGCAAAAAGAAAAAGTTACTTAGATACAGTTCTATTATGAGGAGTGTGGATGAGGGGGTAGCTCAGTTGACAGCTACCAAATAGATCAGGCTACTTCGAAAATCACGAAGTTTCATCCTCGTCTTCCTGAGCGAAAGTGCCTGCCCACACCACTCATACTTTAAAAAGGCACTTGACATGGCTCAGTGAATAATTACCAATGACCTGTTATGGGACAGAGAAGTCAAGAATAATTTTCACCATGATAGTGAAAACGTTTATAGCCTTAAAAACTTGACCTTAAAAATTTAGGCTAAAACGTACTTTTGAACTATAGAACACATTTACTGCACACTAGACAACAGACAGGCAGGGAGAGTAAGACAATTAAGAACATTTGCCTTAACATCAGTGAATCTATATAAACAGAACACTGAGTGATAAACGGTTGATCATTTGTGAAATTAATAACAATGTTTGATTCTGAACTCGAAACAAAACTCAGTACTCTGTATCAATTAACTTCTGTCCCGAGTTATTGTCTTCACTATTACCTATCTAGTTCAGAACATGCAGCGTTTTTATTCACTTTTTGTATATGTGACAGTACTGCCCTTGTAAACTTGTGTATAAAGATAGTCTGTTTGAGATAGTACAATGAAGTAGCCTGCCAGGGCTCTTGAAGGAAGAGCAATGTCATACTCTCCTGGGTTATTAGAATCCAATTAGCCGAAATTATAGGTATTAGTGTTATGTTGTAACAGTGATGCTATTAGCAAATGAAGGGAATGATTAAAATTAAACTAAACTCTCTGTAAAAGGTTTTTTTATTCCAGACTACCAAAGGTATGACCTCCATGACGAACTGTGAGAGGCTTACAGGTTGAGTTCATAAGGAATTCCTTGGGTCGTCTCAAATCTGTGCTTTAACAATTGAGCCAAAGTACAAAATAAATTTGTCAATGTTAACACTTCAATTGGAATTTGTGATTCAAAACAGGCACGGGAGCTGACAAGTACTTCGCACAACAGAAATTTTGAAATACATTCCACACAAGGAATATACATTCTAGAGTTATAGCAGGCGGCAAACTGAGCATGACAACATCCCCAATTTATGTAATATACACTTGTCCTACAATCAGGATAGGTATTCAATTAGTAATAGTCTGGGAGAGGATGTTGAGTTAGCTTTAATCCCAAACTCTTGTCAAGTCTACAGAAATTATTTGCAGCGAAAACAAAAAAAAGTGAGAGAAAATATCAATCTGACATCATAATATTTGGTTCATGACATTCAATGATGTAATGTCTCACAGGTACTCAAAGATTTTGACTGCTACTGAAAAACAGGGAAAAAAATCAAAGCCAAATTCTAAGTTAAAGTTCTGGGATGAAGTTGACGTCTACATAGAATTATGTCATTCATTGAAACATCAAACGAGCTGGTGACAAGTCAGTCTTCTTTGCTTCAACAGACAGCTAATCACACATTGTCACTTTCAATAGTTGGCTGCATCAAAACTTCGGATCTTTGACCTGCCTCAGAACACTGCTTCACAAACTAAATTTATGAAGCTGAAGATTGCAGTTCCATGTGAAATGGAGGTTGTTGTATTGTACTATTCCAACTGATCTTAATAAACTGATTTATTAACCGTGACTCTATAGTCCCAGGGTTGTTTAAAAAAAAAACTTCTGGCTGTATAGTGAACATCTTTCTATGTATGCTGTATATGCTGTATACTAATGATCAAAATGCAAGTGTCATGTTTCAAATGCTATACTGCCACTCATCCTTTCCCCTTCAAATGAAGATGCCAAGGAGGATCACCTTAAAACAAAGGCAGTTTCTGGGGAAGCAGGAATTAGCTAAGTTTTGAAATGATTGCACATAAATGTTTTTCGCTAATAGAATAATCCTATTAAAGTCAAGGATTTTTTATTGGATCATTAGAATCTCAAGTTAAACAAACTCAGATTTGCTTACCTGGGACCTGAAAATCCCTCTACCTGTTTAAGTCAGTTGTACATAAAACTCTGTCAAGACAAAATGCTTGGCAGATATTTATATCATTTACACACTCTCCAAGAATGAGAAAGACAATACAAAAAGCAGTCACGAAGAATCAGTTTTAAGTTGATCAACAGTTTGTTCATTGTCCTAATGAAGAAATTATGAGTGTCTTTAAAGAAGAAATGAAAAGAATCTTGGTCTTTCAGTGTTGAGAAAGCACTCCAATCTATGTACATCTGTGTAGCAGTAGCCTCGGATCCTTAATTTAAAATAACATTCAAGAGCCTGGGAACAGGAGTCAGCCAATTATTTCCTTGAACATGTTCTGTCATTTAATGATCAATGATAATTGATCCGTAACCTAACCTTTAATGGACTTTTGCTTACCAAATTCAGTTCTAAGTATAAAAGTGATCTGTAATCAATTGGCATTTGTGGAAAAGTTTGCAAAATTTTCACCTTTTCTGTGTACAAGTTTCCTGATTTTACTCTTCTACAGTTTTACAGTTATAAGTGCAAATTTTTACTCCAATGCTGTCTGGTCCTAAAACTTATAATTTTCCCATAGGTTTAGACAGCCCACCCAACAAATAATATCGACCTATTCTGTCTTTTCCTTTTAAATGCCTTGAAAACTTAAATCAAGTCATTCTAAAGCTTCTAAACACCAGATGTCAAAAAAATAGCTTCTGAAATCTCTCCTGGTAACCGAATCCTCTCAATCCAGGTATCATTACTGTAAATCTACACTGCATTCTATCTCCAATGCTCATAATACTTAAGGTGTGATCAAACCAGGGTTTTACACAGATAAAGCATTTATTTTCTCCACCTATACTAACCTCTACATTTAAGGGCCAGCATTTCATTGTTCTTTTTGATTATTTTCTGTACCTAATAGTGACATTTTACTGATTTATAAACTTAGATGGCAGATCTCTGAAACAGCAGGGTTTATGGCTTTTCACCAATTAGAAAATATCCTATTCTGTCCTTTTTAGTCTGAGGATGGATGACCTCACACTTTCCTACACTCAAATCAAGTTGCACAGTTTTACTTGTTCACTTTGAAAGGGTTAAAGCTGAAAAGGATTAAATACAGATTCAATTTGAAGCATTTACACTAAAATATGTACAACAATTATCTTCCAGAGTAAAGCAGACTGATATGGATTTGCCAGCATTTTTGAACAGTAGTGTAACTTTTACAAGTTTCCAGCCTTCTGGCATCACCGAGGACTGGAAGATCTGACCCAAAGACTACACAATTACAATGCTTCCTTCTCTCAAGTAACGTGGGATACATCTACTTTGAGGACAGCTAGCCTTTAAGTATATACTAGGTAAAAACAATGACTGCAGATGCTGGAAACCATGTATCCTACCCAATAATCAACTGCACTTTGAGACACTTCTCTAAAAGGGGTAATCCTGCAGAAATGTAGCTAATGCACATTCCAACCAATGGGATAAAAGAAATCAGGCTCCAGGTGACCCTTCCTGCGATGGGAGAATCCAATTTAAAATTAATGACCAGCCAACTACGTTGTTAAAACGTTATCACCGTTGTCAAAGAGAAACCATGGGTGTTTTATTCCTGAGAGAAATTTTAAAATTCCTTCAATCTTGAGTGATCTTCCCCTAGCTAGGAAAAGGGCTATAAATAACTCCTGCATGCAGGATAGAGGGCATTGACTAAGGCTGCAGTTTCAGAGAAAGTTCATGAGCCTTTAGACATTGTCCAAAGCCACGAGAATTAAAGCTTAATCCTGGGATGTGCTATATTATAAATGAAAGAAAAAAGGTATAAGGAGAGTGGAAAGGACTAGTTACGGTTATAGGTACTGATGGGAAATGCCATGTTAAAACAGAACAATAAAATTATTAGGGTCATTCCTGAATGCTAATTAACGTGGAGTACATTTACAGAATTCAAAGTCAGAGAAAGGGAGGCACCATGCATTTAATATACACAGAGTCATAGCACGTAAACAGACCCTTCAGTCCAACTTGTCCATGCTGACCAGATATTCAAACCTAGTCAAGTCCCATTTTCCAACTGTTGATCCATATCCCTTCCAAAACCCTTCCTCCTCACATATCCATCCAGATGCCTTTTAAATGTTTTAATTATATCAGCCTCCATCACTTCTTCTGGCAGCTCATTCTATTCACGCATCACCCTCTGCGTAATAAAATTGCCCCTTGGATCTCTTTTAAATTTTTCCCCTCTCACCTAAACCTATGCCCTCTAGTTCTGGACTCCACCACCCTAGGAAAAAGACTTGTTCTATTTACCCTATCCATGCCCCTCATAATTTTATAAATCTCTATAATAAAGTCACCCCTCAGCCTCCAATGTTCCAGGGAAAACAGACACAGTCTATTCAGCCTCTCTTGGAGCTCAAATCCTTCAACCCTGGCAACATCCTTGTGAATGTTTTCTGAACCCTTTCAAGTTTTACAACATCATTCCCACAGGGGAGACCAGAACTGCACAGAATGTTCCAAAAATGGCCTTATCCATGTCCTTCACAACTGCAACATGACCCCCTAATTCCTACACTCAATGCTCTGACCAATGAAGGAAAGCGTATCAAATACCATCTTCACTATCCTATCTACCTGCAACTCCAAGATCTCTTTGTTCAGCAACACTCTCCAGGACCTTACCATTAAGTATAAGTCCTGCTCGGATTTGCTTTTCCAAAATGCAGCACCTCACATTTATCTAAATTAAACACCAACTGCCACTCCTCAGCCCATTGCCCCATCTGATCAAGTTCCCATCATACTTGGAGGAAACCTTCTTGACTGTCCACTACACCTCCAACTTACTAACTATACCTCTCACATTCACATTATTTATATAAATGATGAAAAGCAGTGGACCCAGCACCAATCCTTGTGGCACTCCACTGGTCACAGGCCTCCAGTCTGAAGGAAAACCCTCCACCACCACCCTCTGTCTTCTACCTTCGAGCCAGTTCTGTATCCAAAGAGCTAGTTCTCCATGTAATTCTATGAGATCGAACCTTGCTAAGCAATCTACCATGAGGAACCTTGTTGAATGCCTTTCTGAAGTACATGTCGATCATGTCCACAGCTCTGCACTCCTAAATCCTTCTTCAAAAACTCAATCAAGTTTGTGAGACATGATTTCTCACACACAAAGCCATGTTGACTATCCCGAATCAGTCCTTGCCTTTCCAAATCCTTTCCAACCCGTCCATGCCGACCAGATATCCCAACCCAATCTAGTCCCACCTGCCAGCACCCGACCCATATCCCACCAAACCTTTCCTATTCATATATCCATCCAGATGCCTTTTAAATGTTGCAATTGTACCAGCCTCCACCACTTCCTCTGGCAGCTCATTTCATACACATATCATCCCCTCTGTGAAAACGTTGCCCCTTAGATCTCTTTTATATCTTTCCCCTCTTATCCAAAAGCTATACCCTCGAGTTCTGGACTCCACCACCACAAGGAAAAGACCATGTCTATTTATCCATGCCCCTCATGAACCTATATAAGGTCACCCCTCAGCCTCAGTGCTCCAAGGAAAACAGCCCCAGCCTCCTCCAACCCTGGTGACATCCTTGTAAATCTTTTCTGAACTCTTTCAAGTTTCAGAACATCCTTCCAATAGGAAGGAGACTAGAATTGCACGCAATATTCCAACAGTGGCCTCGCCAATGTCCTGTACAGCCGCAACATGACATCCCAACTCCTGTACACAATACTATGACCAATAAAAAAAGCATACCAAACGCCTTCTTCACTATCCTATCTACCTGTGACTCCACTTTCAAAGAGCTATGAACTTGCACTCCAAGGTTTTTTTGTTCAGCAGCACTCCCGAGGACCTTACCATTAAATGTATAAGTCCTGCTAAGATTTGCTTTCCCAAAATGCAGCACCTCGCATTTATCTAAATTTAACTCCATCTTCCGCTTCTCAGCCCATCTGATCAAGATGTCACCATCTGATCAAGATGTCATCTGATCAAGATCCCATTGTAATCCAAGGCAACCTTCTTCGCTGTCCATTACATCTCCAATTTTCGTGTTATCTGCAAACTTACTAACCATATCTCTGATGCTCACATCCAAACCATTTATATAAATAATGAAAAGTAGTGGACCCAGCACCAATGCTTGTGGCACTCTTGCTTGTTTGAAAAACAACCCTCCACCATTATCCTCTGTCCTCGACCATTGAGGCAATTCTGCATCCAAATGGCTTCTCTAGAAGGTACATCAACATACTGAATCAGAAAATTTTCTTGTACACACTTGAATTCCTCTCCATCCAAACCCTTAACACAATGGTAGTCCCAGTCTATGTTCGGAAAGTTAAAATCCCCGATCAGAACCACCCTATTATTCTTACAGATAGCTGAGGTCTCCTGACAAATTTGTTTCTCAATTTCCCTTTGACTATCAGGGGATCTATAATACAATCCCAATAAGGGATGCCTTTCGTATTTCTTAGTTCAACCCAAATAACTTCCCTGGATGTATTTCCGGGAATATCCTCCCGAAGTACAGTTGTAATGCTATCCTTTATCAAAAACGCCAATCCCCTTCCTCTCTTGCCTCCCTTTCCATCTTTCCTGCAGAATTTGTATCCTGGAGCATTAAACTGGAAGTCCTTTCTATCCCTGAGCCAGTTTCTGTAATTATTCTGAAATCCCAGTCCCATGTTCCTAACCATGCCCAGAGTTCATCTGGCTTCCATTAGGCTTCTTGCATTGAAATCATTGCATGTTTAATATATCAGTCCTAACTTTTTCTCTGCTTTGTCACTACCTGTCCTGACTGTTTGACTCGCTTCTGTCCTCAACTGTACCAATCTCAGATTGATCTCTTTCCTCACTATCTCCCTGGGTCCCAACACCTGACCTTAATAGTTTAAATCCTCCTGAGTAGCTCAAGCAAATACCCCTGCCATTATGATTAGATTAGATTAGATTCCCTACAGTATGGAAACAGGCCCTTCAGCCTAACAAGTCCACACCGATACTCTGAAGAGTAACTCACCTAGACACATTCCCTGTATTCACCCCTGACTATGACCAATTCACCTAACTTGCACATCTTTGGATTGTGGGAGGAAACTGGAGCACCCGGAGGAAACCCACGCAGGTACAGGGAGAATGTGCAAACACCACACAGTCAGTTACCCAAGGCAGGAATCAAACCTGGGTCCCTGGCGCTGTGAGGCAGCAGTGCTAACCACTGAACCACCGTGCCCCCTGTGAATCTATCACCCCCTACATTTTCCAAACTGTATACTTGTTTGAAATGGGGATAGCCACAGAAGACTCCTCACTACCTGCCTACCTCTTATCTTTCATGGAGTTAACCCATCTATATGAATGTATCTGCGACTTTTCTCCCTTACTATAACTGCCATCCATCACATCTCCTTGTTCTTGTAAATTCCTCATTGCCTCTGACTGTCTCTCGAACTAATCCATTCGATCTGATAGGATTCGCAACCATCGGCATTTCTTGCAGATATTTTCCTCAGTAACATTATCCTCATAAACTCTCCCTAAACTCCCCCATCCGACAAGAAGAGCATATCACTCTACTAAAGGCTATTTTTGCTTCTTTCAATCTACACACCCAGTGTCTTATTCCTCTACATTCCACTGCTCCAGGCTAACTTAACATCTATGGCTTATATTTATAAGTTTAATCAGGAGACATATCTCAAAATAACATATAATCAAGAAAGAACCCACTTCACTCACTACTGCAGACTTACTGTTAGGCCACACTTAAAATATTCACTTATCCGTCTGACACTGTAGCTACTGCTTTAGACACTATCTATTGGTAAGAATTTAAATGTTGCTGGTGTTGGTACAGTATGGTTGTCTCTGTTGCGCCTCATTAGTGGTTAATACTACTGTCATAAAGTTGCCCCCATGGAGGGAGTAACAACCATTAGCAGAGTTTGAGCATTAGTTAGCAAGCAAAAAACAGACAGCAGGCATAATAGGCCATTTCAAAGTTGGCAAGATGTAATGAGTAAAATGTCACAGGAAAAATTCTAGTCCTCAGCAATTTACATTCTATGATGATTTGAAAGTCAGCAAGAAAATTATGGAAGCAAAATGTGTCGTTGAGACAAGTTGAAAAGTAAGTCATGAAAACAACATAATGCATCTGCAAAAGCATGCAAATAAGTTAATGTGAATTTGTCTACTTTGGCAAGAAGATTAGAAAAGTAGCAAAAAGCACTTCCAGGCTCAATACAGACAGCTCAGAGGACCTGGCACATGAGTCACAATAAGTTGGTATGTAGGTACAATAACAGCAATGATGTCAATTTTTTCAAGAGGAATGGAATGTAAAGTGGAGATGTTTTTTTTTACAATTTGATAGAGTATTGGTGAGTTCATATCGAGAATACCACAGATGGATTTCATCTGCTTACTTAAGAAATGACAATTGCATTAGAAACAGTTCACAGAAGGTTCACGTGACTAATACTTGGGATCAACATTCCCTGTAAACTGTGCCAATGAATTGACTACTGGCACTGTTATGCACAGACCTTGAAGGCCTACCAAACAAAAAATTAGAAGAGTATATTGCTTGGGAAGGGGTGTTAGCTTTGAGGAAAAGATGAATAGATTGGGCCAACGAAGCTTAGAGGAATACGGGGCAACCTTATTGAAATATACACAACCTAATAGGTTAGACGCTGAAAGGATAATTCTTGTGGCATAGGTTATAACTAGGGAAACAGTTTAAAAATAAGTGGTCTCTCATTTAAGATGCAAATGAGCAGAACCTTTTTTTGCCCCTCTGGGGGGCCATGAGATCGTGCAACTCTCCTTCCCAAGAACTGCTGAAGTCAGTGCTATCCAATATTTTTAAGGCAGGGATTGCATAACAAGGGAAATAAAGGGTACTGGAGGTAGGCAGGACACCAGAATCGAGGCAACAATCAGATCAGCTGCAATATTATCAAATGACAGAGTACACTCAAAGGGCTGAATGTCCTCATAATGTTCCTAATTTGCAGCTTCACATGTCCCACATCTCAGGAATAGGAGCTCCAAGGTACATTACATCCAAAATTTGAAAGTAACCTCCAAGCAATGAAATCAGGCTTCATTTACATAGGAGAAAGTGAGGACTGCAGATGCTGGAGATCAGAGCTGAAAAAGTGTTGCTGGAAAAGCGCAGCAGGTCAGGCAGCATCCAAGGAACAGGAGAATCGAAGTTTCGGGCATGAGCCCTTCTTCAGGAATGAGGAAAGTGCGCAAAGCAGGCTAAGATAAAAGGTAGAGAGGAGGGACTTGGGGGAAGGGATGTTGGAAATGCGATAGGTGGAAGGAGGTTAAGGTGAGGGTGATAAGGTGAGGGTGATAGGCCGGAGTGGGGATGGGGGCGGAGAGGTCAGGAAGAAGATTGCAGGTTAGGAAGGTGGTGCTGAGTTCAAGGGTTGGGACTGAGACAAGGTGGGGGGAGGGGAAATGAGGAAACTGGAGAAATCTGAGTTCATCCCTTGTGATTGGAGGGTTCCTAGGCGGAAGATGAGGCTCGAGATAGAAATGGAGAGGTCTAGGAAGGGGAGGGAGGAGTCTGAGACGGTCCAGGTAAATTTGAGGTCGGGGTGGAAGGTGTTAGTAAAGTGGATGAACTGTTCAACCTCCTCGTGGGAGCACGAGGCAGCGCCGATACAGTCATCGATGTAGCGGAGGAAAAGGTGGGGGATGGTGCCAGTATAGCTGCGGAAGATGGACTGTTCCACATATCCCCTTCCACATATCCTACAAAGAGACAGGCTTAGCTGGGGCCCATGCGAGTGCGTGCCTCTTCGTAGGCCGCATCGGCCCCAACTATGCCTGCCTCTTTGTAGGATATGTGGAACAGTCCATCTTCCGCAGCCACACTGGCACCACCCCCTACATCAATGACTGTATCGGCGCTGCCTCGTGCTCCCACGAGGAGGTTGAACAGTTCATCCACTTTACCAACACCTTCCACCTTCCACCCCGACCTCAAATTTACCTGGACCGTCTCAGACTCCTCCCTCCCCTTCCTAGACCTCTCCATTTCTATCTCGAGCGACCGAATCAACACGGACGTTTACTATAAACTGACCGATTCCCACAGCTACCGAGACTACACCTCCTCCCACCCTGCCCCCTGTAAAAACGCCATCCCATATTCCCAATTCCTTCGTCTCCGCCGCATCTGCTCAGAGGAGGAGCAGTTCCAATACTGAACAACACAGATGGCCTCCTTCTTCAAAGACTGCAATTTCCCCCCAGATGTGGTCGACGATGCTCTCCACTGCATCTCCTCCACTTCCCACACCTCCGCCCTTGAGCCCCGCACCTCCAACCGCCACCAGGACAAACCCCACTGGTCCTCACCTACCACCCCACCAACCTCCATATACATCGTATCATCCATCGTCATTTCCGCCACCTCCAAACGGACCCCACCACCAGGGATATATTTCCCTCCCCTCCCCTATCAGCGTTCCGAAAAGACCACTCCCTCCGTGACTCCCTCATCAGGTCCACACCCCCCACCAACCCAACCTCCACTCCCTGCACCTTCCCCTGCAACCGCAAGAAATGCAAAACTTGCGCCCACACCTCCCCCCTTACTTCCCTCCAAGGCCCCAAAGGATCCTTCCATATCCGCCACAAATTCACCTGCACCTCCACCTCCACACACATCATTTACTGCATCCGCTGCACCCGATGTGGCCTCCTCTATATTGGGGAGGTAGGCCGCCTACTTCCGGAACGTTTCAGAGAACACCTCTGGGACACCCGGACCAACCAACCCAACCACCCCGTGGCTCAACACTTCAACTCCCCCTCCCACTCCACCAAGGGGAAGCAGGTCCTTGGACTCCCCCATCGCCAGACCATAGCAACACGACGGCTGGAGGAAGAGTGCCTCATCTTCCTCCTAAGAACCCTTCAATCACAAGGGATGAACTCAGATTTCTCCAGTTTCCTCATTTTCCCTCCCCCCACCTTGTCTCAGTCCCAACCCTCGAACTCAGCGCCACCTTCCCAACCTGCAATCTTCTTCCTGACCTCTCCGCCCCCACCCCCACTCCGGCCTATCACCCTCACCTTATCACCCTCACCTTAACCTCCTTCCACCTATCGCATTTCCAACATCCCTTCCCCCAAGTCCCACCTTCCCTACCTTTTATCTTAGCCTGCTTGGCACACTTTCCTCATTCCTGAAGAAGGGCTCATGCCCGAAACGTCAATTCTCCTGCTCCTTGGATGCTGCCTGACCTGCTGCGCTTTTCCAGCAACACATTTTCAGCTTTCATTTACATAAACAATGAAGCAAAAATCTGTCATTGAGGCTGGTTAAATGCATTACAATTTTGCTCTATCAAGGCTTCCAAGTATCAGTTTTATTTTCAGCAACACTCCACTGTGCTCTTCCTTGGTTGATCCTTGACAGTTCCAGTTTTGAAAATCCACACAGGGCTTGTTAAAACTAGAAAGTTCACTTGAACTTTGTCAACTGACATTTGAATATATTAATCAATAACCCAATAGCTGAACATGGATTCCTTTCTTGGCTTTTCCCCATTTTTAAACCTGGAAGGAATGCGGTTCCCAAACAGTTGCCATTTTTTGAAATTTTATTCCTCCATCCTCAGCCAAATTTGTTGAATCTTAGCAGTTAAAGTGCACTCTTAAGAGTTAGTAGAAATTCCACGAATAAAACTGCACTTTCCATCTCAATAAAACTACGAAGGTGGGTAGCACTGATGCAATTAAATACCCAGCAAAGCAATTGAATTTTAAAACTCTTACCAGGTCAGCAACTCCTCCAGGTAAAATAGTCTTCACAATTACACCAGTTGTTCTTCCACCTACTATTCCAAATCCCAAACCACAACCATCATTTACTAGCTCAATTGCTTCAACAGTCTGCCAGTGGACCTGTTAGGGATAAAACGTAGTCTGCAGTGCTCATATATACAACACAATTCTATGTCACTACATTCAAATTTTGATAAAGGCAGATAACACATCTACTCAGTATACTATATAAACATATACCTCTACAAAAGCATTTATACAACAAACCACTTCAGGTTTATGGAGGACAATAGTAGGCATTATTCAAATATCAGTCTCCAATATGGACAGATGAAGCAGCTGAAATATAAAATTAACCTAGTACCTCAACCAAAACAAAACCCTACTGCATGCATCGCACAATCTAATTCTACAATAGCTTCATAAAATAATGTGTATTTACATTTTTCAAATACTTTTGGCGGTAAAAATGAAATAAAAACTGAAGAATAAATTTTAATAAAGAGACCATCATTCTGCAAGTTTATAAAAGTCGCTTCACATTTCTCCCTCATTATTGAAATGATTTGGAGACAATCTTTCAATGTATAATTCCAGTTACATCACACTGCAAATTTTTGCTATAAATTCTGTGTTACGATCGAGCCCTCCACTATCACCTGAAGGAGCGTCGCTCCAAAAGCTAATGTGCTTCCAATTAAACCTGTTGGACTATAACCTGGTGTTGTGTGATTTTTAACATTATTGAAATGGTTATGTTTCCCTTTCCCTTGTTAGTGTTGGGGCTACCCATGGTTCTTTGTTAATATAAAATGGTTGTCTGTGGATTTTAGTTGACGAAAATGGCCACAACTTGTTAGCTAAAGCAGTAATTTACATAGTCAGAATGGTCTTTGAAATCATAGCAATCAGATAAGGTACAAATCGCAAAAATCACACAACAGAATGTGAATAAGAAGCAGCAAAAAAAAGTCACAGGTTATAAAAGAACAATTCTGACAAAGGGACATCCTTGAGAAGTATTGATTGATTCACTTGCAAGAGGGGCTCCTAAGTTTGCTGTTTAATATGGAAAACAGCAGGGGAGGATAGACATAACTCACATTAATTAACGTCCTTTAGATGATTATAATCACATAGAAACTAATATACAATAAGAATAATGGAGTTTTACCTCTAACCAATATTAAGGGATTTAACTGAATTCCTATTGACAGAGCCTAAGACAGTAAGGAGAAGCCCTCAGTCTATGAACAGGGAGACTTGAATAACAAATGCAGAAGTCAGCAGCCTTGGAATGTGGTTGAATAAGATGCATTGTGAGAATACACAGATGGGTTATAAAGGTGTCCGGTGAACATCATGAGATCATGGCAAGACTTATAACTGTCCATCAACTGATCACAGTCACAACTGATATGAATGAATCTGTATGCAATCAATAATATGGTCTACTTGTAAATGCTAAGGCAGATTGAAAACACATACTTATGTCTTTCCTTTGTTCAATGAAGCAGCTTCTGGACCCCCAGAGATTTTCTGCCTACCAATCTAAAATAATAAAGCTCTTGCATTCTGGAAGTAGATGTGGATCTTCAGTGATTCAATAAGTCACTCTGCTCGAATAAATACACTATCTACAAAACAAAATGAGTTTGGCCAGCAGGTTGGGAAGGAGAGAGACAGTCACAGGAGGTAGAAGAAAGAGAGAGATAAATAATGTTGTAGATGTGGAACAAAACAGCCTCGACAATAGAGTCAATATCATGAAGACCAAAGAGCACATCAAGATAGATCAAGACATAAGCAGCAGCAATGATGAATGCAAGGTCTTGGCTAGTAGAAGGTTAAGAGGATGGTTTTGGTTTTAGCAACATAAAGCTAAAGGAATGTTGTCCCATTTAGTCCTGTTATATAAGCTGCTGCAAGCATACAATATCAATAGAAGAGCTGTTACATAATTACTAGATTATATTTATCTATATAAAGGTAGGTAAAAACAAGGACTGCAGATGCTGGAAACCAGAGTCTAGATTAGAGTGGTGCTGGAAAAGCACAGCAGTTCAGGCAGCATCCGAGGACCAGGAAAATCAACGTTTCCGGCAAAAGCCCTTCATCAGGAATATTTAGCCACAGCAGAATGTTTTAATATATATTGAAAGGAACCACGTATACCCAGTAAATAAGAGTGCACCAAGACTGCACACCTGGTACAGAAGGTTGTGATGTGGGAGAAATCTGCTGTAGGTGATGTAGCATCCAAGTTGCAAGAAGTATAAGCAGAAGCAAGAGACCTACTGTTAGTAGTAAACTGGAGGGAAGGAAGTCTGATAAGCATGAAATAATCAGTGATGTGAAACACAACTAGATGACTAAAGGAAAAGGGCTGCAACAAATGAATATACGAAAATACAACAAAGCACTGTGGATGCTTGAAATCTGAAACAAAAACAGAAATTGCGAGAGAAACTCAGCAGATCTGGCTGCATCTGTGGAGAGACAAGAGTTAACATTTTGAGTCCAATAAATCTTCAGATTTGAAAAATGTTCACTAAACTTGAAATATTAACACTGCTTACTGTCCACAGATGCTGCCAGACTTGCTGAGTTTCTCCACCAATTTTTGTTTCTGTAACAGAGGGATTCAGTAGTGTGTGTGGTGCAAAAACAAATGAGAATAGCAGCAAAATTGTGTTTCTAACAAGAAAGCAAAATATTGAATGAAGGATTAAAATGTTTTTTTTTAAAATGTAGTAATAACAATGGTCTTGGATGAGATGAGAATACTACATAAAATACTGTGACACAAAGACAAAATTTATGTTTAAGAACTGGTTTTCTGAAAAGATATGCCTTGATAGATGTGCCAATGGTACTTCATAGTAGCACATAACATAAAACAGATGGCTGCTCACATTAGGAGCACCAATTTCGACTGAAGTCTCTGCAAGTGTGAACAGAATGTTGACACTATTTCATACAATTAGTAAACATACATTCCTCAACTCAATATTTAATGTCATTTATTACACACCATGTTTTAATGATTTTCATTTCCCTCGGTTAACTTCAATAAACTCAAAATTAGCACTAACTAAAAACCATGGCAGCAAGTTTAGAAATATGCTTAAGAACGTTGCACCAAGACTTTTTTCTAATAAATAAGATTTTACAAATTTCCGTTCCTTTCTCATCATACTCACCACCTGCAATTAAGATCACAAGGTGGAGTGCTAATGGGTATGGTGGCAGGAAGAGAAGGTGTCCTACTCTCAGCTCCTACTGCATTCTCCACAGCAATATGGCTAACACTGTAATTTTTGTTGATATTATATAGAAAATCATTTGCATCAAAATTATAATTGCTTTGTTAACTGGACTCAAGTATGCTTGAAAATGAAAGACAGTCAGCATAAAATCACATTTAATGTTTTCACACATCAGATTTACTCAAAATATAGACAAAAGAATAAATGAATTTTAAAATTAAAATTCAAAATATTCAAGAAACATGGTTTTAAGTGCTGTGAATTAGATTATCTATAACATCACCTTTCTTTGTGTTTTCAACAACTTAAACGCAACTCAACTTGCATTTCATACACTTATTAAACTTACAGTAGAAGAATGGGCAGAGAGTGTACTTGCATCCGATGGTGTACGTGAAGCTCCTGGACTGGTCAAACATGGAACAGATCCTCTAGCAACCACTAACTGAATCTGTTCAGTGGCTTTCTGCAGGAGGTCAATAGCTTGTTGATGGGTGACAGTCTGGTCTAGGACCTGTCTGTTGATAGCTAGGATTTGGTCTGATTCCTTTAGTTTGCCATCTCTATTAAAAGAGTATAGAGATGAAAGTTTAATGTCATTTATTACACACCATGTTTTAATGATTTTCATTTCCCTTGGTTAACTTCAATAGATAGTTTTTCACAATTTCAAACAAAACAGAATGTTGGCTGTGGCCTAAATTTCAATGTAAACTAAAGCATCACGAGTAGGTTCCATAAAGAAGGCAAGGAAAAAAATAGTTTCAGAGCTTTTAATAACCACGAAATGAATGACATCAGCACTTAAAAAGAAAAACTTACTCAACTTCTTGCCTACAAGTCATTTCATTGCACAATTTCCATTGAGGGGATCAAAAACGTAAAGTCAAAAAGATTAAAAATCGATTAAAAAAACTGTAACAAATTGGTGTTACAAGTATATTTTACTGTCTAATTCTATAGCTTTGCCTATTATAGGGCTGTGTTAACTAAAACAGGTCTGTAATGTGCTCTGAGTGCTTCTAGAAGCATGAAAGAAAGACTTTAAAGTTATGAGACAGACTAAAAAAATTTGCCATGTTCACATTCAATCATACCAAAGGGGTTTTTTAGATTAGATTACTTTACAGTGTGGAAACAGGCCCTTCGGCCCAACAAGTCCACACCGACCCGCCGAAGCGCAACCCACCCATACCCCTACATTTACCCCTTACCTAACACTACGGGCAATTTAGCATAGCCAATTCACCTGACCTGCACATCTTTGGACTGTGGGAGGAAACTGGAGCACCCGGAGGAAACGGGGAGAATGTGCAAACTCCACACAGTCAGTCGCCTGAGGCGGGAATTGAACCCGGGTCTCTGGCGCTGTGAGGCAGCAGTGCTAACCACTGTGCCACCATGCCGGGTTTTGTCTGTATATAACATGACTTTGGTAAATTCGACTTAATAATTAGATTAAATCATGTAATTTACATATGTTTGACAAATTCATCTTGCAATTAAGGACAAAAGGGTAACTATAGAGAGAATAGGGCCCCTCAAAGATCAATGCAGCAGCCTTTGTGTGGAGCCATAGGAGATAGTGGAGATACAAAATGAGTATTTTGCATCAGAGCTTACTGTGGAAAAGGACATAAAAGATATAGAATGTAGGGAAATAGATAGTGACATCTTCAAAAGTGTCCATATTACAAAGGAGGAAGTGCTGGATGTCTTGAAACACATAAAAGTTGATAAATACCCAGGACCTGATCAGGTGTACCCTAGAACTCTATGGGAAGCTAGGGAAGTGATTGCTAGGCCTCTTGCTGAGATATTTGTATCATCGATAGTCACAGGTGAAGTGCTGGAAGACTGGAGATTGGCTAACATGGTGCCAGTATTTAAGAAAGGTGGTAAGGACAAGCCAGGGAACTATAGACCAGTGAGCAAGTTAGTGGAGAGAATCCTGAAGGACAGGATGTACATGTATTTGGAAAAGCAAGGATAGTCAATATGGCTTTGTGTGTGGGAATTCATGTCGCATAAACTTGATTGAGTTTTTTGAAGTAACAAAGAGGATAGATGAGGGCACAGTAATCTATATGGACTCCAGTAAGGCGTTCGGCAAGGATCCCTATGGGAAACTGGTTAGCAAGGTTAGATCTCATGGAATACAGGGAGAATTTGCCATTTGTATACAGACTGGCTCAAAGGTAGAGGACAGAGGGTGGTGGCGGAGGGTTGTTTTTTCAGATTGGAGGCCTGCGACCAGTGGAATGCCACAAGGATTGGTGTTGGCTCCACTGTTTTTCGTCATTATATAAATGATTTGGATGTGAGTATAAGAGGTATAGTTAGTAAGTTTGCAGATAACACCAAAATTGGAGGTGTCGTGGACAGCGAAGAAGGTTACCTTGGATTATAATGGGATCTTGACCAGATGAGCCAATGGGCTGAGAAGTGGCAGATGGAGTTTAATTTAGTTTAATTTAATTTAATGTAGCATTTTGGGAAACCAAATCTCAGCAGGACTTATACACTTAATGGTAAGGTCCTGGGGAGTGTTGCTGCACAAAGAGACCTTGGAGTGCAGGTTCATAGTTCCTTGAAAGTAGAATGACAGGAGAATAGGATATAGAAGGCAGCGTTTGGTATGCTTTCCTTTATTGGTCAGAGTATTGAGTAGAGGAGTTGGGAGGTCATGTTGTGGTTGTACAGGACATTGGTTAGGCCACTGTTGGAATATTGCGTGCAATTCTGGTCTCCTTCCTATCGGAAGGATGTTGTGAAATTTGAAAGGGTTCAGAAAAGATTTACAAAGGTGTTGCCAGGGTTGGAGGTTTTGAGCTATTGGGAGAGGCTGAATAGGCTCGGGCTGTTTTCCCTGGAGTATCGGAGGCTGTGGGATGACCTTATAGAGGTTTATAAAATCATGAGGGGCATGGATAGGATAAATAGACAAGGTGTCTTCCCTAGGGTGGGGGAGTCCAGAACTAGACTGCATAGGTTTAGGGTGAGAGGGGAAAGATATAAGAGAGACCTAAGGAGCAACTTTTTCACGCAGAGGGTGGTGCATGCGTGGAATGGGCTGCCAGAGGAAGTGATGGAGGCTGGTACAATTGCAACATTTAAAAGGCATCTGGATGGGTATGTGAATAGGAAGGGTTTGGAGGGATATGGGCTGGGTGCTGGCAGGTAGGACTAGATTGGGTTGAGATATCTGGTCGGCATCTGGTGGATCTGTTTCCATGCTGTATATATCTATGACTCTGTGACTCTAATAATAGTGCCTAAAAACTTAAAATCTAGATACAATGTGAACATAAACCAGAGAAAAGTCAACTTGTGACATCAGCAAGTGTTTCAATTCAAGGTCTCACTGGTAGCGGCATACCACCAATTAATTCAAGATCATAAATCAATCAGGTGACTCAATGCCAAATCTTATAACAGGACAATGCAGAAGGTGCTTGGCCCACTGAGACTACTTTGGGGTTTTCAAATGGCAATCCAGTCAAGTGCCAATCCCACCTGTTGGCACGTCACTGCACTTTTCCCCCACCCCCCAAGTATTTGTGAACTTTGCTTTGAAGGCTACTCAAGCATCTGTTTCTACAGCCACAATGTATTCTAAATTGTACTTACTCATTGTATATACATGTTTTTCTCATAGTTCCCTCAGTTATGTTAGACCTATACACACTAGTTCTGGATTTCTTAGTTCTGAGACTTTTATCTTCCATTCATATTTGCACTTTTAAACTGCTTGCCTATGTCTTTGAGATCTGTTACAGTGCTCCTCATTCTTATCAACATTTTAAACATGCACACCTTCTGTAAACACTAAAATTTACACCCTAGATATCCATGTTCAGCTCAGTGATGTACACCAAAAAATCATAGCTCTTATAGCCAGCAGAATTCTAATGTATACTTACCTTCCAATCTGAAAAAACAACTATTTAACATTATTTTCTGCTTAATGGTCCTTATCTATTATTAAATCCAAATTGCCACTATTCATTTAATTAAATAATGTTTAATTTTTCTGGCTAGTCTTTAGAAACATTGAAAATAGGAGGAGGAGAAGACCATTTGGCACTTTGAGCCTGCTCTGCCATTATGATCATGGCTAATTATCCATGTCAATACCCTATTCCTATTTTCACCCTACACCCTTTGAGCCCTAGGAACTACGCCTAACTATTCCTTGAAAAGACTTAATGTTTGTCCTCAACCTTTTTCTGTGGCAAAGAATTCCTCAGGCTCACTATATTCTAGCTGAAAAAGTTTCCCCTCATCTCAGGCCAGCCCTATATGCTTTGAGTACAACCCTTCTTCCGGACTTGAGGTGGTGGTTGAGGGGAGTGCTTGGGGTGGGAAGAGTATCAGAATGGTGAGGTGCTGATAGGTAGTGTTCCCCAATTCTTCTGCCGTTATATCGGTGACTGCAATGGTGCTGCATCCTGCACCCAGGTTGAACTGGAGCAGTTAATGAAATTCGCCAACAACTTCCACTCACCCCTCAAATTCACTTGGTCTATCTCGGACACCTCCCTCCTCTTTCTTGACCTCTCAGTTTCCATCTCCGGCAACAGTTTATGGACCAACATTTACTATAAACCTATAGACTCCCACAGCTATCTGAACTACACCTCCTTCCACCCTACATCCTGCAAAAACTCTACCTCCTGATGCTGCCTGGCTTGCTGTGTTCTTCCAGCCTCCTGTTTGTCTACTTTGGACTCCAACATCTGCAGTTTTTTTTGTGTCTGCCCCATACGCTTAGACTCTGACTCCTGGTCATTGGGAACATCCTTGCTGCATTGATCCTGTAAAGCCCTGTTAGAATTTTACAGGTTTCTGTGAGAACTCTTCATTCTTCTAAACTCCAGTGCATATAACCCTAACGAATGCAAACTCTCTTCATATGTCAGTCCTGCAATCTTAAGAAACAGTATGGTAAATTTTTAGAGCACTATCTCCATACCCAAAGTCATCTTTCCTCAGATAAGGACACCAAAACTGCAAACAATACTCCAAATGAGGTCTCACTAAAATCCTGTACAACAGTAACAAGGAATCCCTTCTCCTGTCCACAAATCCTCTTGCTGGCCAACATATCATTTTGCTTTCTTCACCATATGCTACACCCACATGCTAACTCTCAGCAACTGGTATACAAGGATCCATGTCTCATTGCACTGACTCCTTTCCAAATCTATCACCATTCAGATAATGTCTTTATGGTTTTACTACCAAGGTAGGTAGCATCACACTTGCACTTCACCTGCGACAAACAATAAATCATCACGGCATCCTCCTCACAGCCCATGTCCTAGTCAGCTTTACGTGGACTGAAAACTTCGATATATTACATTTAGCTCCCTTATCTAAATCACTGATATGTAGTGAACAGCTAGGGTCCAATCACTGATCTTCTAATAGAATCACAGAAACCCTACAGTGTGGAAACAGGCCCTTCGGCCGACAAGTCCATACCAACCCTCCAAAGAATATCACACCCAGACCCATTCTCCTACATTTACCCCTAATTGATGCACCCAACCTAAACATCCCTGAATACTACGGGTAATTTAGCATGACCAATTCACCTAATTTGCACATCTTTGGACTGTGGGAGGAAATTGAAGCACTCGGATGAAACCCACGCAGACATAGGGAGAGAATGTGCAAACTCCACACAGACAGTCGACCAAGGCTGGAATCGAACCTAGGTTCCTGGCACTGTGAGGCAGTAGTGCTAACCATTTAGTCGCTGTGCTGCCCTTTGGTTTATATAGGTAACCCACTTCAATACTATTTACAAGAAACTATATGGTACTGTGGCAAAGATGTGGAAAAAGTATATACTTTTAACTCAATATTCAATTGTTGCGGTCATTTTAGAATTTATTTCGAAATTCACCATTACAATCGTGCTCTAAGTGGTCATAATTCCACACACTGGCTGTTGGTCTTCTTTAATAATTGTTGCATCCTACAATTGTTAATTGCACTAAGTCTGTATCACTTTGATTCCTGAAAACGTGGCTCATCTCAGTTACGTCCTCTATCTGTGCTCTGAAGCGCTTTCAAAGTTAGAGAAGACCTAAAGTAAGCTAAATATTTATTTCAGCTTCATTAGTCTAAGTTGAAACATAATTACAAAGAAACAAGTTTAAGTACTTTAATTGAGAAAACAGTAACAAAGAAAATTAATGGGATTCCAGTTATATCATTCTGGTAGTTATTCTGCAAATTTGTTTGGCAAGACATCAGCATATTTAATAATTAAAAGTCAAAATTAATGCTATACGCATGGAAAAGAGACCACACATTGATGGGAATCTAAAGAAAATTTTTTACCTTACTGACATATTGCCTTCTTGGACTTCTTGGACAAAGATCCCCAGTTCTCCCTTATTTTCACTCTCAAGTCCAACAACACTGAACCCCAAACCATCGCAGGCAGGTTTCATCAAATTTACCTTTTCAATGGAACGACCCTAGTGGGATGGAGAATTTGGTCACTACTAGCAAAAATAGATTTTCTATCATACAACAATTTAAAGTAATATTGAATATTAACCAGAACTGGAACTTTCAATATCCTCCCCAACCATCAACTATATAAAATATTAATGTTGTCAATCTGAAATGACTGCAGAAGAATGCTGAAGCTTGAAGCATGCTCCCAGTATACATCAAGGCGTGTTTTCGATCAATTCCTAATATAAACTATTACGGACTAATAAGGATTTTTCATTTATTGACAACACTCGATCCAAGATTTTGCTGTCTACCCAAATACAATAAAATGTTTGCCAAAAGGGATTTGTTTGTCTCTCATTTGGAGGAAACTATTCCAGCTTGAACTTCAGATTAATCGAAGGGCAATCCAAAAATTGAATTCGCAGATAAGGAATTTCAAGCCACATTTGAAGACTGGCTCAGGATGTGAGCTGCCGTTTCTAATGAAAGAAAACAAAAATAACCAACAGGTTTTAAAAAACATAAAGATTTAATTTAGCTCGGTGAAAATATATTTGATAGTGAAACTATTGTTAATAGTAGTTTTTAATTCTCCTTTTTTCTTTCAACACTTCCAGACATTGGAGTTAACTAACACAGGGCAACAGAAATAAAGAAAAGATAGTTAATACAAATCAAAAAAAGTGGTAATGAGAGAAACTATGGTCAGTAGGTGTCTGAAAACTTTGAAATGAAGTTATGTTGAAAGAACATACATTAAATAGGCCAGATAGTGTCCAACATTAGTTACTTTGTGCTACATTGATTCATCTTCTTACATGGGCCATTTTTCTCAAACTCTGCTCAAATTCTTCATTGGACTGTGCTGAGGTTTCATGTTCAATTTCTTTACTCCCATTCTGCTGAGCTATCACGTACGATTCATTTAGTGGAGATGAAATAGAAGTAACAGGAGAGCCAACAGCCTGAGAAAGATCAATGCCTGAAGGTATGGCAGGCGGCACAATGTTCACCTGTTTTTGAAAAAAGTACAATGTCACAGAAGTTGTACAATAATTGGCATCAAATCATTGCATACAAATTCAAAACTCCCACTATATGCTGTCATGAGACCAAGAAAAGATATTTAGAAATTATTCTATATTTGTTTATTTATAATAAGTCACTGGGGTAATATTCCAACTGCAAAAAGACTATAAATCAACAAATAGTAGGAGCATATGAAAGGAATATAGCAACAATTAGAGTGGCTTTCAATTCTCATACTGATTAAGTTAATCAAATTGGGAAGAGTTGCTCCAACAAATTCATGGAGTGCATTACAGATATTTTCCTGTATTAATGTGTCATGCAACCAACCAGGGAACAAGCTATTCTGCGGCTGGTATTGGGTAATAAGGCAGGTTTAATACATGAACGCAGAATAAAAGATCCCCCAAGAAGGAATGATTATTACATGACTATTACATTATTATGTTATTTCATGACTCAAAAATATATCCCACTTAGGAGGAAAGATTAGGAGAGAAGGTTAAACTAACCATGGCTAATTAACAAAGTTAAGGAGCATATTCATTTGAAAGAAAAACTATATAAAGGGGCAACAGTGATAGCCCCAAGAACTGTGATAAATTCAAACTCAAAGATATTTTCACCATCCCAATAACCCAGAGATAGTGGAGATGTGGGGAAAATAATGGATGCATTGGTTGTATTTTTCCAAACTTCTTGAATTGTAGAGCAATACTGCAGGATTCAAAAACTGCCAACGTGACAGTCCCATTCAAAAAGGCAGGGAGTCAAAAAGCAGGTATTCACAGCCGTTTAGTCTAACATATTTTGTTGGAAAAAATGTTTGAATCAATTAAGGTGTGGAGGTGTCAGAGTGGACTCGGGTGGACAAAGTCAGAAGTCATACGACACCAGGTTATAGTCCAACAGGTTTATCTGAAATCACAAACTTTCAGAGCGCTGCTCCTTCATCAGGTGAAGTCAAGAGTGAAGAACGAATCAATTAAGGAAGCAATAGCAGCATAGTTGGAAAATCATAACCTAATCAGAGTCAGGGTGGCTTCTTGATAGCAGTAGCCTCATGAGTAGGAATTCATATTGGAATAATTTATTAATTAATTTTGGTGGGCGGGTGGGGGATGGGGGGCAGAATGGGAGTAGGGCTGGGGAGGGAGTGGTGGGGGGAGGGGGAAGGAGGGAGTGGTGGGGGGAGGGTGAAGGAGGGAGGTGTGGGGGGAATTGGGGAAGGGGGGAAGGAATGGGGAAGAATGGGGGGGGGGGGAAGAGGAGTCGGGGTGGGGCGCTGGAATAGAAGATAGATGGGTCGCAATAGGTAGATGTAGTTAGGTGGTGATTGTGATAGATCAGTGGGGAGGATGGAGCGGATAGATGAGAAGGTAGGTCAGGTCAAGGGTGCAGTGCCAAGTTGGAGGGTTAGATCTGGGATGAGGACGAGGTGAGGAAGATTTGGAAACTGGTGAAGTCAATATTGATGCTGTGTGGTTGCAGTGTCCCAAGGCAGAAGATGAGGTGTTCTTTCTCTAGTTGGCAGGTGGCTTTGATTTTGGTGGTGGAGGATGCCCAGGGTTTGCATGGCTTTGGTGGAGTGTAAAGGGGAGTTGAAGTGGTTGGTCACAGGGCAGTAGGGTTGTTTGGTGCGTGCGGACCAGAGATGTTCCCTGATCCACTCCGCGTGTCGGTGCTCGGTTTCCCTGATGCAGAGGAGACCACATAGAGAGCAACAGATGAAGTAAATACCATAGGAGGATGTGCATAAAGATCCACGGTGGATTTGAAATAATCCTTTAGAGCCTTGGACGGAGGTGAGGAGGGAAATGTGATGCAGGTTTTGCACCTTGGGCAGTAACAGGGGAAGGTGTCAGGACTTCGAGACTTCTCCTAATTCAAGGACTGCAATTTCCCCTCCCATGTGATCAAAAAAGCCCTCCATTGCATCTCCTCCACTTTTCACACCTCAGCCCTCGAACCCCACCACAACCACACACCAGCTGTCAAATTCCATCCCACAAATCTCTAAGTACAGCGCATTATCATCTCCCATTTTTGCCACCTACAGTTAGATCCCACCATCAAAAATATATTTCCCTTCCCTGCTTCCTCATTACGTCCATGCTACCCACCAACCCACCCTCTACACCTGGCACCGTCCCCTGCCACTGCACGAGGTGCAAAACCTGCACCCCACACCATCCCCCCTCGCCCCCATCACCTCACCTCCATTCAAGGCTCTAAAGGATCATTTGAAACCCAGCGGAGATTTTCTTGCACATCCTCCCACCTCATTTACTGCAGCTATTGCTCTCGACGTGGTTTCCTCTACATCGGGGAGACCGAGCGCCAACTCGCAAAGCGGTTCATGGAACATCTCTGGTCCTCACGCACCAAACAACCCCACCGCCCTGTGGCCAACCATTCCAACTCCCCTTTACACTCCCCAAAGACATGCAAACCATGGGCATCCTCCACTTCCAAAATCAAAGCCACCTGCCAACTAGAGGAAAAAAAAAACATCTTGCACCTCACGACCTAAAACCACATGGCATCAACACTGACTTCACTAGCTTCCAAATCTCGCTATCTCCATTCCAGATCCAACCCTCCAACTTGACAACACCTACTTGACCTAACCTACCTGTCCATTTCCTTCCCCACTCCCCACCCAACCCCCAGCCACTCCACCTTTCCCATCAACCTATCACAATTAGCTCCTACCTACATCCACCTCTCACCATCCCACAAGCCCCATCCCCACATTCATCTCCCAGCCCCTTTCCCCCTCCACATTCCTAATGAAGGCCTTATGCCCGAAATGTCAACTCTCGTGTTCTGAGAATGCTATCTGATTTGTTGTGCTTTATCCAGCCCAATACTTTTCAACTTGTGATTCCAAGGCAGTAGCAGGCTATAGGTCAAGTGCTGGAAAATGGGCTGAGAATACTTAGGTGGCTGCTTTTGACCGGCAGGAGTATAATAGGCCAAAAGGACCCTTTTATATTCTGAAGCTCCCCACGACTCCATTCACTCAGAAAATTGCTGCAAATCATCAACTCATTAGGTAACTGTGACCACAAACCAAGCCTTGCAAAAGAAACTGGTATCAGGAGATGGATATCAAAGGATTTGAAGTTTTACATAAATCTGGACAGTGCAGCCTTAGATTATAAATAGGCATTGAATAATTCTTCAAAAAAAAAAGCACTTCCTCGAGCATATGCTAAACAATGGCTGCTTGAAAGTTTGATTGTGAAAACTGCAGCAGATGAACAAAAGATTCATTGTGAGTAGTGCAAACAGTGATGGAGATTAAGCATCATTTTTCATATATATTCTAGAGACGTTCAGAAAGACAAGGTAATTATACAGAGTCACAGAGATGTACAGCATGGAAACCGACCCTTCTGTCCAACCAGTCCCTGCCGACTAGATATCCCAACCCAATCTAGACCTACCTGCCAGCACCCAGCCCATATCCCTCCAAACCCTTCCTATTCATATACCCATCCAAATGCCTCTTAAATCTTGCAATTGTACCAGCCTCCACCACTTCCTCTGGCAGCTCATTCCATACATGTACTACCCTCTGCGTGAAAAAGTTGCCCCTTAGGTCTCTTTTATATCTTTCCTCTCTCACCCTAAACCTCTGCCCACTAGTTCTGGACTCCCCGATCCCAGGGAAAAGACTTTGTCTATTTACCCTATCCATACCCCTCATAATTTTGTAAGCTTCTATAAGGTCACCCCTCAACCTTCGATGCTCCAGGGAAAACAGCCCCAGCCTGCTCAGCCTCTCCCTATAACTCAAATCCTCCAAGCCTGGCAACATCCTTGTAACTTTTCTAAACCCTTTCAAATTTCATAACATCTTTCCAGAAGGAAGGAGACCAGAATTGCACACAATATTCCAACAGTGGCCTAACCAATGTCCTGTACACCTGCAACATGACCGCCCAACTCCTGTACTCAATACTCTGACCAATAAAGGAAAGCATACCAAATGACTTTTTCACTATCCTATCTACCTACGACTCAACTTTCGCTATGAACCTGCACTACAAGGTCTCTTAGTTCAGCAACACTCCCCAGGACCTTACCATTAAATGCATAAGTCCTGCTAAGATTTGCTTTCCCAAAATGCAGCATCTCGCATTTATCTGAATTAAACACCATCTGCCACATCTCAACCCATTGGCCCAAGTGATCAAGATGTCATTGTAATCTGAGGTAACCCACTTTGCTGACCACTACACCTCCAATTTTGGTGTAATCTGCAAACTTATTAACTATACCACTTATGCTCACATCCAAATCATTTATATAAATGATGAAAAGTAGAGGACCCAGCACCAATCCTTGTGGCACTCCACTGGTCACAGGCCTCCAGTCTGAAAAACAACCCTCCACCACCACCTTCTGTCTTCTACCTTTGAGCCAGTTCTGTATACAAACTAGCCAGTTCTCCCTGTATTCCATGAGATCTAACCTTACTAACCAGTGTCCCATGGGGAACCTTGTCGAATGCCTTACGGAAGTCCATATAGATCACATCTATAGCTCTGCCCTCATCAATCCTCTTTGTTACTTCCTCAAAAAACTCAATCTAGTTTGTGAGACATGATTTTCCACACACAAAGCCATGTTGACTATCCCTTAGCAGTCCTTGCCTTTCTAAATACAAGTATATCTTGACCCTCAGAATTCCCTCCAACAACATGCCCACCACCGACGTCAGGTTCACTGGTCTATAGTTCCCTAGCTTGTCGTTACCGCTCTTCTTAAACAGTGGCACCACGTTAGCCAACCTCCTGTCTTCCGGCACCTCACTTGTGACTATCGATGATACAAATATCTCAGCAAGAGGCCCAGCAATCACTTCCCTAGCTTCCCACAGAGTTCTTGGGTACACCTGATCAGGTCCTGGGGATTTATCAACTTTTGTGTGTTTCAAGACATCCAGAATTTCCTCCTTTGTAATATGGGCATTTTTCAAGATGTCACCATCTATTTCCCTACATTCTATATCTTTCATGTCCTTTTCCACAGTAAGCTCTGATGCAAAATACTCATTTCATATCTCCACTATCTCCTATGGCTCCACACAAAGGCTGCTGCGCTGACCTTTGATGGGCCCTAGTTACCCTTTTGCCATTAATATATTTGTAAAAACCCTATGGATTCTCCTTAATTCTATTTGCCAAAGCTATCTCATGTCTCCGTTTTGCCCTCCTGATTTCCGTCTTAAGTATACTCCTGCTGCCTTTATACTCTTCTAAGGATTCACTCGATCTATCCTGTCTATACTTGACATATGCTTCCTTCTTTTTCTTAACCAAACCCTCAATTTCTTTAGTCATCTAGCATTCCCTATACCTACCAGCCTTTCCTTTCACTCTAATAGGAATATACTTTCTCTGGATTCTCGTTAACTCATTTCTGAAGGCTTCCTATTTTTCAGCCGCCCCTTTATCTGTGAACATTTGAAAGTTCTTGCCTAATACCGTCAAAATTGGCCTTTCTCCAATTTAGAACTTCAATTTTTAGATCTGGTCTATCTTTTTTCCATCACTATGTTAAATCTAATAGAATTATGGTCGCTGGCCCCAAAGTGCTCCCCCACTGACATCTCAGTCACCTGCCATGCCTTATTTCCCAAGAGTAGGTCAAGTAGGTTCTCTAGTAGGTACATCCACATATTGAAAATGTCCTTGTACACATTTAACAAATTCCTCTCCATCTAAACCCTTAACACTATGGCAGTCTCAGTCTTAGTTTGGAAAGTTAAAATCCCTGACCATAACCACCTTATTATTCTTACATATAGCTCAGATCTCCTCACAAATTTGGTTCTCAATTTCCCTCTGACTATTAGGGGGTCTATAATACAATCCCAGTAAGGTGATCGTCCCTTTCTTATTTCTCAGTTCCACCCAAATAACTTCCCTGCATGTATTTGCAGGAATATTCTCCCTCAGTACAGCCGTAATGCTATCTCTTATCAAAAATGCCACTCCCCCTCCTCTCTTTCCTCCCTTTCTATCCTTCTGTAGCATTTGTATCCTGGCACATTAAGCTGCCAGTCCTGTCCATCCCTGAGCCATGTTTCTGTAATTGCTATGATATCCCAGTCCCATGTTCCTAACCATGCCCTGAGTTCATCTGTCTTCCCTGTTAGACCCCTTGCATTGAAATAAATGCAGTTTAATTTATTAGTCCTACATTGTCCCTGCCTGCCCTGATTGTGTGACTCACTTCTGTTCTCAACTGTATCAGTCTCAGATTGATCTCTTTCCTCACTATCTCCCTGGGTCCCACTGCCTCCGACCCCACCATCCTTCTTGTACAGGTCACTTCTACCCCAGAAGAGACTCCAATGATCCAAAAATGTGAATCCTTCTCGCATACACCTGCTCCTCAGCCATGCATTCATCTGCTCGATCCTCCTATTTCTGCCCTCACTAGCTCGTAGCATCGGGAGTAATCCAGATATTACTACTTTCGAGGACCTCCTTTTTACATTCCTGCCTAACTCTTTGTAATCTCCCTTCAGAATCTCAACCTTTTCCCTTCCTATGTCGTTGGTTCCAATGTGGACAATGACCTCCTGCTGGCCCCTCTCCACCTTGAGAACATTCTGCACCCTCTCTGAGACATCCTTGATGCTGGCAACAGGGGATCAACACACCATTCTGCTTTTTCGCTGCTGGCCACAGAAACATCTGTCTGTACCCGGACTAGAGAGTCTCCTAACACAATTGATCTCTTGGAACCCAACATACCCCTCATTGCATTCAAGCCAGTCTCCATACCAGAAACTTGGCTGTTCGTGCTACGGTTCCCCAGTGAATCTATCACCCCCTACATTTTCCAAAGCAGCATACATGTTTGAAATGGGGATAGCCACAGAAGACTCATGCACTAACTGCTTACCTCTCTTGGAGTTAACTCATCTATGTGACTGTATCTGCAACTTTTTCTCCTTCCTATAACTGCCATTCATCACATACCATTGCTGTTGCAAATTCCTCATTGCCTCTAATTATCTCTCCAACTGATCCATTCCATATGATAGGATTCGCAAACAACAGCATTTATTGTAGCTATAATCCAAAGTAACCCGTAAGCTCTCCTTAAACTCCCACATATTACAAGAAGCGCATATCACTCTACCAAAGGCCATTTTTGCTTCTTCACAATCTACAGAACCAGAAGATAATACCGTCTTATTCCTCTATAAAACACTGCTCCAGGTTAAATTAATAGTTCTGGTTTATATTTTAAGTTTAATCAAGAGACATATCTCAAAAAACATATAATGAAGAAAGAACCCTCTCTGCTCACTACTGCAGACTTTCTATGTGTCACAGTTAAAACTATTCACTTATCTGTTTCTGCATTGTGACTTTGCCCAAACAGTTCCTCCAAGATCAGTTGTGAATTTCACTGTTTGTTAATTTTCCCAGACGCACTCTGATGTCCAGCGATACATGAATTCAAACAGCAAAGGCAGTAACTGTGCAGGTTTACCGTGGTGACAGTTTCTTTCTCTCCCTTTCTCCTGCACTGACCTCACCATGTGCTTCCTTTGTCTGTACCTCTCCCTTTTTAAAACTTCTATTGTTTTGACTTTTTTTTCCAAAGTTCCAAAGCAATGTAATAGCATATGAAACAGTAATTGTTACTCCTGGAATTCAAGGAAATTACCTCCAACACCTAAATTACCTCAAACAAGGATCACCTGTTACAGCCAGAAACTTTTCCCGTCCTCCATCTTAGATTATATAAAAACAAAATTTGGTATGAGCTGGTCCACAGCACCCATGTGAGAGTCTTACAGCTGAATAGAAAATACAAGGAATCTAGGGAACAAGTTGCAAACTTACAGAAGGGAAGGGACACCTTGCACACAGTCAGTAAAGACAGAAGCATGTGATAAGACATACTACAAAAAGATATAAAATAATTTGAACAAGACACTAGGTTACTCAGTGTTCAAATTACAATGAGATAAAGGTGATAATTAAAGAAAGCGAGAGGTGCCCTGAGACAATTAATTGAACAAAAAACAGTCTTTCCTGAAACAAGCCACAATTCTTGTATAGCCAACACTCCTTCTATGGCAAATACATTTATCCTTAGTAAGGCAACCCAACTGCATATGCACCCCAGTTCTGGTCTCAACATGGCCCTGAAAAGCTTCAAAAGGCCTTCCATGATTCTATTACAAAACGAAGAAAATTACAGCACAAGAACAGGCCCTTTGGCCCTCCAACCCTACACCAAACCAGATCCTCTATCTAAACCTGTTGTCTATTAACTAAGGATCTACACCCTGTCCATTCATGTATCAGTCTTGATAGTCATAAATGACACTATCGTGCCCACCTCTAACATCTCCACTGGCAATGCATTCCAGGCACCAACCACCCTCTGCATAAAGAACTTTCTATACATATCTCCCTTAAACTTTTCTTCTCTCACCTTGAACTCATGACCCCTAGTAAATGAGTCCCCCACTCTGGGAAAAAGCTTCTTGCTACTCAAACACTCTTGCAATAAAGACCAATACTTCTGCAGTACATCATGTAGATAGTTCATACTGCTGATACTGAGCATCAGTGGAGGAAAGAGTGGATGTACTGCTGAGCAAGCGGGCTACTTTGTCCTGGAAGGTGTCAAGCGCCTTGAGTGATGTTGGGGCTTCACCAATCCAGGCAAGTAGGGAGTATTCCATCACAATCCTGACTTGTGCTCTGTAGATGGCGAATAGGCATTAGGGAGTCTAGAGGTGTTACTCATCACAGTACAGTCTGTTCTGCAATAACATTTGTTTCTTCAACGCAAATTGGCTTTAATGCCATTGAAGAACTTAGACCACTAGTTGTAGAATACAAACATTCCTTACTTGCATTGGCTATACCACAATTCTAGCCCCATAAGTTTAAATGGTATGGCTATTGCGTGACTTTCTTACAACACGGGATGGGAACTATCGCGTTATATCAGAACCGACTGTATTCCGAGTCTTTGATCTGCTCTTGTAGCCACTGTGTTGATGTGTGAGAAGTCCATTTGAATTTCTGGTCAATGATAACCCCGAGGATGTTGACAATGGAGGATTCAGTGATGGGAATACCATTGAATATAAAGGCACAGTGGTTAGATTGTCTTAATGGTGATGGTCATAACCTGGCATTTGTGTGGTGCAAACGTTACTTGCCACCTGTCAGCCCAAGCCTGCATATTGTCCAGATCTTGTTGCATTTGAACATGAACTGTTTCAGTATGTAAGGAATCACAAATGGTGCTGCACAAAGTACAATCATTGGCAAACATCTGCACTTCTGACTTATGAAGAAGGGAAGGTCATTGATGAAGCAGCTGAAGATGTTTGGGCCAAGGATCTAACCTGAGGAACTCCTGCAAAGATGTTCTGGAGTTGAGATGACTAACCTCCAAATAACCACAGCCAAGTATGACTCTAACCACAGAGTTTGCCTCCGATACCAATTGATCTAGTTTTGCAAGGGCGTATCGATTCCACTCAGTCATCTGCAATCTTAATGTCAAGGCCTATCACTCTCACTTCACCTCTGGAATTCAACTCTTTTGTCCATGTTTGAACGAAGACTATAATGAGATCAATAGGTAAGTGGACCTGGAAGAACCAAACTGGGTGTCGCTGAGCACGTTATTAATAAACAAGTGCTGTTGATAGCACTACTGATGACAACTTCCATTATTTTACTGATGATCAAGTGTAGACTGATAGGGGATAACTGGTCAGGTTGGATTTGTCCTCCTTTTTACCTTTAGAACATACTTGGGAAATTTTCCACACTGTCAGCTTGATGCCAGTGCTGTAACTGTACTGGAACAGCTTGTCTAGGGGAGCAGTGATTTCTGGAGCACAAACCTTCAGTATTATTACAGTCAGAGTCATAGAGATATACAGCATGGAAACAGACCCTTCGGTCCAACTCGTCCATGCCAACCAGATATCCTAAACTAATCTAGTCCCATTTGCCAGCACTTGGCTTACTCCTTTTAAACTCTTCCTATTCCTATACCCATCCAGATGTTTTTTTAAATGGTGGAATTGTATCAGCCTTCACCACTTCCTCTGGCAACTCATTCCATACAAGCATGAAAACTTTGCCCCTTTGGTCCCTTTTAAATTTTTCCCCTCTCACTTTAAATTTTTCACCCCCCTATGCCCTCTAGTTCTGGACTCTCCACCCCAGGGAAAAGACCTTCAGTGATTACCCTATCCATGCCCCTCATGATCTTATATACCTCTATAAGGTCTCTGATGCTGCAGGGAAAACAGCACCAGCTTATTCAGCCTCTCCCAATAGCTCTCCCAAATCCTCTAAACTTCACAACATCCTTATATATCTTTTTTGAACCCTTCTAAGTTTCACAACTTCCCTCCTATAACAGGGAGATCAGAATCGCATGCAATATTCCAAAGGTGGCCAATCAATGTCCTGTACATCACAAGATGGCCTCTCAACTCCTATATTCAATGCTTTGACCAATAAAGGAAAGCAATACCAAATGCCTTCTTCACTATCCTATCTACTTGTGACTGTACTTTCCAGGAGGAATGAGCCTGCACACTAAGGTCTCTTTATTCAGTAACACTCCCCAGGACCTTACCATTAGGTGTGTAAGTCCTGCCCTGATTTGTCTATCCAAAATGCAGCATCTCACATTTATCTAAATTAAACTCCACCTGCCACTCCTCAACCCATTGGCCCAACTGATCAAGATCCTGTTGTATTCTTCTTTGCTGTCCACTACACCTCCAATTTTGGTATCATCTGCAAACTTACTAACTATAGCTCCTATGTTCACATCCAAATCATTTATATAAGTGATGAAAATCAGTGGACCCAGCACTTATCCTTGTAGCACTCCACTGGTCACAGGCCTCCAGTCTGAAAAACAACCCTACACCACCACCCTCTGTCTTCTACCTTTGAGCCAGTTCTGTATCCAAATGGCTAGTTCTCCCTGTATTTCATGTGATCTAACCTTGCTGACCAGTCTCCCATGAGGACCCTTGTCGAGAGCCTTTTTGAGGTCCATATAGATCACGTCCACAGCTCTGCCCTCATCAATCCTCTTAGCTACGTCTTGTCAAAATGTTGTCATGGCCTGTAGCCTTGGCAGTATCCAGTGTCTCCAACTGTTTCTTGATGCCAGGTGGAATGAATCAAATTGGCTAATGACTGGATCTGTAATGCTGAGAACCACCGGAGGAGGCCGAGATGGATCATACACTCCATACTTCTGGCTGAAGGTTGCTGCAAAAGCTTTAGCCTTAACTTTTGCACTGATGTACTGGGCTCTTCCACTGAGAATGGGAATATTTGTGGAGACTGCTCCTCCAGTGAGTTGTTTCAATGTCCACCACCATTCATGACTGGAATTGGCAGGACTGCAGAGCCTAGATCTGATCCATTGTTTGTGGGATCACTGTCTATCACTTGCTGCTTATGCTGTCCTGTTTGGTGGCTTCACCAGGTTGACACCTCATCAAGTGTGCCCTGCAGCTCCTTCTGGCCTGCCCTCCATTGAACCAGGGTTGATCCCCTGATTTGATGGTAATAGCTGAGTGGGGGATATGCCAGGCTATTCATTTGCTAATTTTGCTGGAGTACAATTCTGATGCTGTTATGGCCCACAGAGCCTCTTGGATCCCAATCTTGAGTTGCGAGAGCTGGCAGATTGGTAAGGGTGAGGTCAAGTATGTTTTTCCCTCATGGGTACTCTAACCACCTGCCACAGATCTAGTCTAGCAGCTGTCCTTTAGGACCCGACCAACTGAATCTGCAGTACTACTGCAGAGCCACTCTTGTGGGAGATATTGAAATCCGTCACCCAGAGTACATTTTGTGTCCTTGCCATCCTCATTACTTCCTTTAAGTGCTGTTTAACATGGAGGAGTACTAATTCATCATCTGAGGAAGGTAAGCACCATGTGGTTTCCTTGTCCATGTTTAATCTGAAGCCACAAGCCTTCATGGGTTCCACAGACAATGTTGAGGACTGCTGGGGCAACTCCCTCCCATCTATATACCACGGTGCTATGACCTCTGCTGGTGGGGCAGGACGTATCCAGGAATGGTGATGATAGTGTCCAGGACATTCTATATCAGGTATAACTATGTCAAGCTTTTGCATGACTAGTCAGGTGAGACAGTTGTCCCAATTTTGGCACCAAACCCCACCCAGATGTTATCAAAGAAGACCTGGTAGAGTTGTCAGGACTACTTCTGCCAGTGTCTTTGCTGGTGCCTAGGTCGATACCAGGTGATCCACCTGATTTCATTTAATTGAAATTTTGTAATGATTGGTACAATTGAATGGCTTGCTAGGCATTTCAGAGGCCAATTGAGAATCAATTACATTACTGTGGGTCTGGAGTAATTGCAACATCAGGTGGACCTCAGGATAGAAGTTCCCTGAATGGACAAGGTTAACCTCTCCAATCAGGGAGTCCTGGCTCACAGAAAAAGGAATGTCAGGGGTTCTGTTCACTGAGCTGGCAGGGTCTGTGTCACACACTGTGCACATAATAAAGGGTTACTTGGTGATAGGATACCAGCCTCTGTGGAGTTCTTTCAAAGGTATAGAGTCAGAGCACAGAGATGGACCCTGCAGTTCAACTCATCTAGCTGACCAAATTTTCCCCAAACAAAACTATAGATGGATTGGTCAGATAGGCAGAACAGTGACAGTTGGTATTTAGCCCTGATTAATATAAGGTGATGCATTTTGGAAGAAGGTACAAGATAAGGGAGTAGTTAATGAATACAGGATACTACGTCGCTCAGAGGAACAGGAGGCGCTTGTAGCAATTATTCACAGACCTCTGAAATCAGAAGAGAAGACAAATAGTGAAGACAGCATTTGGGCCACTTGCTTTCTTCAGTAATGGCATAGATTTTAAGAGTCAGGAGGCAATGTTGAAGTTGTACAAAGGCTAGACCACAGCTGGATTATTGTTTGCAGATCTGGTCACCTCACTATAGGATGGGTTACACTAGAGAGGGGAAAATAGAGGAAGTTCACCAGTATGTTGCCTGGGATGGAGTATTTCATCTATAACAGACTAGATAGGCTTAGATTATTTTCTTTAGAGCAGAGAAAGCAAGTGGGTGGCGGAGCAGAGAGGAACATATTTGAGGTGTATAACATCAAATGGTATGGACAGAGTGGGTAGAGAGCAGCTGTTCCCCTTGATTAAGGGGGTATAGTTTTAGGATAAGGGATAGGAAATTCAGAGGGGATTTGAGGGAAAAAAATCAACAGGGTGGTAGGAATCTGGAATTCCCTGCCTGGGAAGATAGTGGAGGCTGAAACGTTACAACATTTAAGAAAATACTTGGATGAACACATGAAACATCATAACATTTAAGGATATGGGGCAAGTGCAGGAAATTAGGATTAGAGCACCTTTAGTGCTAGATATTGTCAGTACAGACTCAATGGGGTAAAGGGCCTTTTCTGTACTCTATGATTCTGACTGTGACTCAGTGACATTAGTCTGTATTGGGATCATAGTAAGACTCATCAATTTTGATATATTAAGTCAAACACTGAGCAACGAAGAGAAAACACAGTCTTAAAGACAACTTGCCATGAGAAGGAGATTCACCACTGTGCTACCATGCATACCTGAGCCAAATGAGGTATTCAATGGAAAATATCCTAAGTTGCTATTCACATAGATGAAGATGGTTTGAAAATATGGTTAAAAAACCTTGAGCAACCATACGAGGAGGATTTTGTAAAGAAAGTGCTTTTCATTAGATCACATATTGCTGACGTTAGGTCACAATAGTAACAGTGCAATGCTTTCTGATATTCTAAACATGCTTGTCCATCCATTGGATGTTTGCCTAAAGAAGACCTTCAAAGATAAGGAAAATGGAATGACTGGATGGATCAGAGAAGATATTTACCAAGGAAGGCAGCATACACATTCCAACATTAGGAATCTGGCATGAATGAGTTAGCAGAGTATTATTAGTATAAAAACGAGAGAGAGAGATTCTTCTCAAAACATTCAAGAAATAAATGGCACAAAAGTTGATTTGTGGAATGGTGAGGATGATGTGATGCTGAAGATGATAACAGCATTCAAGACACAGGTTGGGACAAGTTATTCTATTCTGTTGATGAGCAAGGGGTTTATTTAAGTATTTTAAGTTTACAGTAGATGCTCTGCTTCAATGTGGTATTATTTTCTATCATGTGAAAAAAGGATTGAAATCATAAAACTGCTGAGACTTGTTGAAATTGATAAATGTGATGCATCTAGAGTCATAGAGTCGTAGAAATGTACAGCATGGAAACAGACGCTTCGGTCCAACTGGTCCATGCCTACCAGATATCCCAACCCAATCTAGTCCCACCTGCCAGCACCCGGCCCATATCCTTCCAAACCCTTCCTATTCATATACCCATCCAAATGCCTCTTTGTGGTGTAAAATTCCAAGCAGTGGAATGTGGTGAAACGGTTAAAAATTATGTCCCAATACATGTGTGAATCTAACCGGAATGGAGGTGTTGCTTAGTCCCATGTGAATCTTCTTATCTGTATGTAACCAGAATGGAATGTGTTTTTTAGCCTTGCTCTGCTGTTCACATGAATGTTTATATCTGGAAAAGAGTATATCAGCTGGAAAAGTCTCCAGTTCGGTGAGTCTGCTCCGGGGTTACGTTTAACCGCCGAGCGTGGGTTGTTGGCAACCGCTCTACGAGAACTGACGGCTCCCAGTTTTGGTAACATGTAGAGTGAGTATAAGCCAGACCCGTTGTGGCGACGCTGCGGGGAATAAAATGCCCATTATTCTAGCAGACTCGCCTCTTGGTCGTTTGTTCTGTGTCAGACTACTCTCCTACGAACCTGACCTTGAGAATTTTTTAAAACATTTGGCGTAGTCGAGCAGGGTCAATCGCAATTGAGGAGAGATTTTGATACAGAACAATGTTTTGGAAAAAGACTAAGAAACCAGAAGAACAAACTGTGGAGGTCCCGACCGTCCCGGGATGGCATGGATGTGGGCATGTACGTGGCAGTTTGTTTGAGAAAGGATCCCAGTCCTGCCGAAGAACCCCTTGCCTGGGGTACAGCGGAGGATGTGGGCATGTCCAAAAAGCTGAAGCGGAGTTAACAGAATTGAATGGGATTGAACTGAACTGAACTGAGTGGAACTGAAGTGAATCTAATTGAATGGAACAAAATGGAACTGAGCTAAATTGAATTGAAATGGACGGAACTGAATTGAACACGATTGAATTGAACTGAACAGACCTGAACTGAGCTGAATTGAATTACACTGAATTGACTGAACTGAAATTAACTGAAACGAATTGAACTGAATTAAGCATAATGTAACACATGTATTGGGCCAAGCAGTGGAATGTGGTGTAAAATTATGTCCCAATACATGTGTGAATCATAATGTAACACATGTATTGGGCCAAGCAGTGGAATGTGGTGTAAAATTCCAAGCAGTGGAATGTGGTGAAACGGTTAAAAATTATGTCCCAATACATGTGTGAATCTAACCGGAATGGAGGTGTTGCTTAGTCCCGTGTGAATCTTCTTATCTGTATGTAACCAGAATGGAATGTGTTTTTTAGCCTTGCTCTGCTGTTCACATGAATGTTTATATCTGGAAAAGAGTATATCAGCTGGAAAAGTCTCCAGTTCGGTGAGTCTGCTCCGGGGTTACGTTTAACCGCCGAGCGTGGGTTGTTGGCAACCGCTCTACGAGAACTGACGGCTCCCAGTTTTGGTAACATGTAGAGTGAGTATAAGCCAGACCCGTTGTGGCGACGCTGCGGGGAATAAAATGCCCATTATTCTAGCAGACTCGCCTCTTGGTCGTTTGTTCTGTGTCAGACTACTCTCCTACGAACCTGACCTTGAGAATTTTTTAAAACACTCTTAAATGTTGCAATTGTACCAGCCTCCACCACATCCTCTGGCAGCTCATTCCATACACGTACCACCCTCTGCGTGAAAAAGTTACCCCTTAGGTCTCTTTTATATCTTTCCCCTCTCACCCTAAACCTATGCCCTCTAGTTCTGGACTCCCCAATCTCTCCATAGCAGTTTTACTTATTTCTGAATAAAAATGCAACAATAAAAATACTGTTGGCTCCAATCTCCAACCTAACAACTCTACAATAATGAGTTGATGGGACAGGAACAATTTCAACCCCTTCAAAAAGTGTCGCTCATTTAAGACAGCTGCTTATTTTTGTCTAAGAATCTGGCTTTAGCAACCCAGCTGTTGTCACAGTATAAAACTGCTAAGTCCAAATATGTCTAGATTACATGGGGTGGCCCTGTGTTAATTGTCCAGGGATGTGCAGGTTAGGTGGATTAGCCATGAAAAATGCAGGGTTAAATGGTCTGTGTGGGATGCTCTTCGGAGTGTCGGTGCAGACTTTTAGAGTCATAGAGTCATAGAAATATACACACCGAAACAGACCCTTCGGTCCAACTCGTCCATGCTGACCAGATATCCCAATCTAATTTAGTCCTATTTGCAATCACTTGGCCCATAGCCCTCTAAACCCTTCCTATAAATAAACTCATCCAGATGTTGCAATTGTACAATTATTGTATTTGTACCAGCCTCCACCACTTTATCTGGCAGCTCATTCCATACACGCACCACCCTCTGCGTTAAAATGTTGCCCCTTAGGTCTCTTTTATATCTTTTCCCTCTCACCCTAAATCTATGCCCTCTAGTTCTAGACTCCCCCATCCTAGGGAAAAGACTTTGTCTATTTATCCTATCCATACTCCTCATGATTTTATAAATCTCTATAAGATCACTCCTCAGCCTTCAACACTTCAGGGAAAACAGCCCCAGCCTAGTCAGCCTCTTCCTATAGCTGAAATCCTCCAATCTGGCATCATCCTTGTAAATATTTTCTGAACCCTTTCAAGTATCACAACATCCTTCCGATAGGAAGGAGACCAGAACTGCATGCAATATTCACAAGTGGCCTAACCAACGTCCTGTACAACCGCACCATGTCCTCCCAACTCCAATACTCAATGTTCTAATAAAAAGGAAAGCATACCAAACATTATCTTCACTATCCTATCTACCTGCAATTCTACTTTAAAGGAGTATGAACCTGCGCTCCAAGGTTGCTTTGTTCAGCAACACTCCCTAGGACCTTACCATTAAGTGTATAAGTCCTTCGCTGATTTCCAAAATGCAGCACCTCGCATTTATCTAAATTAAACACCATCTGCCACTCCTCAACCAGGTTAGAGCTGTTCCTATTTTGCATGTACAGAAAATAGCCAGGAAATTCTACATTGTTGGATAGGTATCAATATTGTGGCTGAATTGGAACAGGTTGGCTTGAGAAATGGCATGTACTGAAGCACAAGGGTTCAGTATCAGTTCTATTGAAGAATCACTGGAATCAAAACAATAACTCTGCTTTCTTCCCACAGATATTACTAGACCTGCTGAGATTCACCAGTAATTTCTGATTTTGTTTTCTTCAGTACTACTGGCAGAACATTGTCAGGGTCTATAGCCTGTGCTGTATCTCCTTTGCTACTGCTTCCATTTGTTTCTGATATCATATGGAGTGAATCCTATTGACTAAAGACTGGTATCTGTGATATAAGGGACAAGAGTAGGAGGTCAAGATGCATCATCCATTTGGTGCTTCTGGCAGAAGAATGTTACGAATACTTCAGCCTTATCTTAAATGTGTACGCACAAACTGAAGCAGTAAATACAGTGCTCACATGAGCAGACATAGCCATAACAAAATATACAACAATAACAGTGATCAGAAGAATGCTTGGGGAATGACATGCGGATCTAAAAGGGTTGCGAATTGATTGAGTGTAATAAACCATATTAACATCACTATACTGATGTCACAAGGACTTGGTAAGAGAGTAAAGTAAGATTTTAGGAGAAACAGATAAGGCTAAGTTCTCCCAACACTTTTTAATCGTAACGTAGAGACTGCTTTTTAATCTGCAAATGGTTGCAAATATACAATAAACTACATTTTGCTTATTCCACTAGATTCTTCTCATTAGACCGAACTTGCTGGGCTGCTTTAACACAATACAGATTCTACCATTCTAATGATTGTTTATTTTATCTAGATAGGCTGCTGCGAAACAGCAAGGAATGGTTTAAAGTAAAATACACTGACCGCGAAATATTAACCATGAAGAGAAATATAGTTTAGAGATTGAGACGAAGCAAAACATCTTACATATGGCACTAATAGATTTCGAAACAAATCCATTGTGCATCATACATTGTATTTCATTTCTCTAAATTCTTCCTCTTATTTTTCCCTCTACATTAAAGCGGCCACTTTTGTTGGGATACAGTTTGTTAGTTCTGTGATTGTTATTTAATTCTGTTAAATGATTCAGATAAGCACCCACTCTGCCTTTTGTATAGCTGAAAGGTCATGGAATGTTTGTCTATGGCCACATGTAAACATTTACGCAACTAGAACTTCTCCACAAGACTAGAAGAAACAAAATTCCACCTCTATTTTTCTCTATGCCATCCCAATTGATTTTTAGTTGCATTTTTCAAACTACTAAATGCTTATTTTTCCCAACTTTTTGTATTGTGTTGAAAAAGTTGCATTCCATTTTGCAGAAAATGTAAATAATACCTGGAACCACAGTGAAAATTAATACTATGCAAAGGTACAACTTAGCTAACTGCAGCCAGAGAATCACTTGGAATGGCATTACTTCCCATAATCTATTCCTTCTGACGTCTCATAAGGATTTATCACAGGACATTTTTTGTCGATAGACTGCCCTTCATCAAAATCACCAAAAACACAATCTCTTCCAGACCCATAGAATACCTGCAATCTTCCAATTGTCCTCTTCAACATGTCCAATTTTAAAATCACTTAAACCACAGATGGCCAATCCTTCCACCACTAGTTTCTTAAGATTCCCTCTAAACTTCAATGCCTCTCTACCTCCCTTTCTTTCCTTAAGACACGCCTTAAAACCTACGTGAATACTCGCTTCGAAGACTAGAACTTGAGTATTAAAGCAGCAGTTGCTGGAAAAGCTCAGCAGGTCAGGCAGCATCTGAAGATAAATCAGTTAACTGTTCGGGTCCGGTGATCCTTCCTCAGAGGACCTAGAGTCACTGGACCCAAAATAGAACACAGAACAAAATCCCTTCAGCCAATCGCATCTGATGTAGTGGTTATAGTAGGGGACTATTTAGAGATAGCCACTGTTCTGTGCAACTAAGAGTATAATCCAAAGACTTTGTGGCCTACGCAGTATCAAGACTCAAAACATCTGTCAAAGAGAGTGGGATGAGGAGCAGCCAGTTGTCATAGTTCACATAGCAGCATAGGAAAAAAGGTTATATCTGGAGGAGTTAGAAACCTAACTGAAAAAATTGTAACAAATCTGATTTGTTACCACAGCTACATGTCAAATGACAGACAGCACATAAGATTAGCACATGCACTGAATACATGCTGAAACACTGTGTGGGACAAGTGGTTTCTGGATGATGAGCTGCACCACTGGGACAGTCTTGCACTCAAAGTGCAAGGACTAGTGTTGCAGCAAACTATAAAACCAGGAAAATAGAGAAAGCTATAAAATCAAAAAGTGGGGGTTGGGGTGGGGGTGGACGTGTGGGTGAAAGATCAAGCTTGAGAAGATGTAGGAAATTAAGGAGTAGAGATAAGGAAAGCGAATAAAATACTATGCAATGAGGCTCAAAGTGGCAGGAAGGGACAGAATAAACCCAACAGTCAAAACTAGATTTATAAAGATAGTAACAACAAATCTAAAGACTCCATATCTAAATGTGCATAGCATTCATAGCAAAGTAGACAAATTGACTGTGCCGATTGAATTAAATAAGTATGATCTGATAGCCATGAGAAAAGTGGCTGCATAATAAGAATTGGATCCTGAATACTGGAGGGTATACAACCTCAAGAATAGGAACAGAGTTAAAGGCAAAGGCATTCACTCTTAAATCAAAGATGGCAACATGAAGTAATTAGAGATTACCTCAGTTCTTGACATCAAGATTAAGAGGTTTGAGTGAAAATGTGGAATATAGGAAGGAATATAGGGAAAAGATAGTAATCTACAGGCTTCCCAACAGTATACAAAATACAAAGAGTATTAAGGAAGAAATATTTAGTTCTTATGAAAAAGGAATAGCAATAATCATGCACAATTTTCAACTGCATTAAAAAGGTGGTTGTAGCCTGGATGAGGAGTTCTTAGAATGCTTTTGAGATGGTTTCTTAAAATAGCAGATGGCAGGTCATATTAGACCTGGCATTATGCAATGTGACAGGATAAATGACTGACCTCAAAGTAAACGGTCTCCAGGGAGCAGTAGCCATAACATATATTGTTATCTTTTGAAAGGGAGAAGATTAGATCAAAAATTAGCATTTTAAATAGGGGACCCACATCGGCATGCAAACTGAATTACCTAGAGTGAATTGGGAATCAAGAATATAAGATAAATCGACTGAGACATTACAAAGAGATATTTCAGAAGTATATTCCTACTATAAATAACAATTCTGGGGAAAGACCCATCATGGTGATTAAGATAGTACAAGAAACAACAAACTAAAGAAAAAGGCACAAATTGTGTACTTGACTGCTTAGGTGATTAGTAGATAAAAAATAGTAGAGAATAACAAATGAAATCAGGAGCAAGAAATGAGAACACGAGAAAACAAGGTAGAAATGTAAAAAAAAGTACAGTAAAGTGAATGTTGGTCCTCTGGTGAGCTGGAATGCAGAGTTAATATTGAACAACAAGGAAATAGCGGATGAAGTTAACAAATAATTGGCTTGTCTTAACTGCAGAGGATGCAAAGAACATTCAAGTAATAGCTATAAAATCCAGAGGTGGAAGGGAGAAAGGAACTCAGTCAAAGTACAATAGAGAAACAGTGTTGAGAGTTACAAGTCCCTGGATCCAGATGGACATCTACCTAGGTCTATCAAAACAAAGTGGTCAATAAAGGCATCGAATGCATTGGTATTAATTTTCAAAAACTCACTAGATTCTAGAAAGGTTCTAGAATAAAACTCTATATTGTGTCATCTGCAAACTTGGTGAGCTTCCTTCCTCCAAGTCATTAATATTAAATTTAGAATAATTGCAATTCCAACAATGATCCCTGTAAACCCCCATTGATTACAGTTTGCAAACCTGAAAATTAATCCTTTATCCCCACTCATGTATATTGTCCATTTCTCTACTCACCAATATATTACTTCCAATACCATACGCTTTATCTTATGACCTAACCTTTTGTAAAGTCAAACCTTCTGGAAGACCAAATACATCACAGCTAATGACTTCACTCTACTCATTCTTGTCAAGATTTCCTTGAACAACTCAAATTAGTCAGACATTAATTCTCTTTCATAAAGCCACGTTGACTGATTAGATTATGGTTTCCATCTGAGCTGCTATTACTTCCTTAATAACTGATTACATGGTTTTTTGAATATATATTAGACTAATTGGCTTCTGACATTTTGCATTTCTCCTTATCAAATAGGAGTGTCACAATAGCTGTTTTCCAATCCTCTTACTTCTCCAGAATCCAACGATTTTTGGAAATGCATCCACTATCTCTGTAGCTACTTCTTTGAGGATCCTTTGTAAGCCATCAAGGGCAAGAGGATGTACGTCCTTTTAACCCCATTAGGTTTAACACTACTTCTCTATTCATGGTGACAAAACAAGAACAAAGAAAATTACAGGACAGGAATAGGCTCTTCAGCCCTCCAAGCCTGCGCTGATCCAGATTCTCTATCTAAACCTGTTGCCTATTTTCTAAAGATCCGTATCCCTCTACTCCCAGCCGATTCATGTATCTGTCTAGATACATCTTAAATGATGCTACTGCGCCCTCCTCTACCACCTCCGCTGGCAACGCGTTCCAGGAACCCACCACCCTCTGTGTAAAGAACCTCCACGCATATCTCCCTTAAACTTTTCCCTCTCACGAACTCATGATTAAATCCCCGACTCTGGGAAAAGCTTCTTGCTAAACCTCTCATGATTTTGTAGACCTCAATCAGGTCCACCTCAACCTTTGTCTTTCTTATGAAAATAATTCTAATCTACTCAACCTCCCTTCATAGCTAGTGCCCTCCATACCAGGCAACATCCTGGTGAACATTCTCTGCACCCTTTCCAAAGTATCCACATTCTTTTGGTAATGTGGTGACCAAAACAGTATGTAGTATTCCAAAATGTGGCCAAACCAAAGTTCTATACAACTGCAACATGACTTGCCAAATCTCGTACTCAATACCACGTTCGATGAAGGAAAGCATACCGCATGCCTTCTTAACCACTATCGACCTGCGTTGCCACATTCAGGGAACAATGGACCTGAACACCCAGATCTCTCTGTACATCAATTTCCCCCAGGGCTTTTCTATTTAACATATAGTTCGCTCTTGAATTGCATCTTCCAAAATGCATCATCTCGCATTTGCCCAGATTGAACTGCATCTGCCATTTCTCTGCCCAACTCTCCAATCTATCTATATTCTGCTGCATTCTCTGACAGTTCCCTTCACTATCTGCTACTCCACCAATCTTAGTGTCATCTGCATATTTGCTAATCAGACCACCTATACCTTCCTCCAGATCATTTATGCATAACACAGTGGTCCCAGCACCGATCCCTGTGGAACACCACTGATCACAGCTCTCCATTTGAGAAACTCCCTTCCACTACGACTGTCTTCTGTTGCCTAGCCAGTTCTCTATCCATCTAGTTAGTACCCTCTGCACCCCATGCAACTTCACTTTTTCCATCAGCTTACCATGGGGGACCTTATCAAATGCCTTAGTGAAGTCCATGTATTTGACATCTACAGCCCTTTTTTCAATCAACCTTGTCACTTCCTCAAAGAATACTATTAAGTTGGCAAGATGTGACCTTCCCTGCACAAAACCATGTTGCCTATCACTGAGAAGCCCATTTTCTTCCAAATGGGAATAGATCCTATCCCTCAATATCTTCACCAGCAGCTTCCCAACCACTGGCGTCAGACTCACTGGTCTATAATTACCTGGATTATTCCCGCTACCCTTCTTAAACAAGGGGATAACATTAGCAATTCTCCAGTCCTCCGGGACCTCACCGGTGCTCGAGGAAAAGTGGTGGCGCTCAATTCTTCTCCCTTGTTGAGTATTATGGGATGCTTGAAGCACTTTCCACCGTTAAGACTGATGCAAAATATCTGTTTAATGCCTCTGCCAATTCTTTGTTCCCATAATTGTCTTCCCACATTAAGTTTCTAATGTTCTCTTTGATCTTAATTCCTTTTTATATATTTAAAAGGAGTTCTTGTCAGTTTGTATATTTCTCATTAACCTACTCAGTTCGTTTTTTTTTAAATCTTCCTTTCCTGGATTCAGAAGTTATCCTAGCTTTCAGACACTGACTTTGACCACCTTGTAAGCCTTTTTTTTCCAAATTTATGTTCATACATTGCTCAGTTAGCCAGTTCTGAGGAAGGATCACTGGACTTGCTTTGTCACCACAGATGCTGCCAATCGTGCTGAAATTCCCACAATTTATCTTGATTAGCCATGGCTGATTTAACTCCATCTTACTCCTTACTAGCATATATTGTTGCTGAGAGTCTTAAAGTATTTCCTTAACTGTCTGCCATGACTTGCTACTGTCATCCCTCCTAATCCATACATGCAGTTCACTTTAAATAACTGTCCTTATTTCATTGTAAATCACTGTTTAACTTAAAATGATGGAAATTACATACACTAAATAATTTTGAGGGGGTCTCGTCTAGTCCATAACACCTTGGTTCAACATGGATAAAACAGGCGAACTCTGGAGGTGAGGAGAGAGTTGACAATACTTGACATTAAGGCTGTATGAGATGAAGTGTGGCATTAGAAACCCTAACAAAATTGGAATTAGCATGCATTGAGAGCAAAATCTCCAATGTTGGAGGTCAGTCAACTCAGGAGTTCCTCAGGGTAGTTTCCTAGGCCGAACATCTTCAGCTGCTTCAATGACCTTCCCTCCATCAAAAAGGTCAGAAACAGGGATATGCGCCAATGATTGCAGATTGTTCAGCAACAATTGCAACTCCTCAGATGCTGAAACATGGCCAAATAGCAGGATTCGGACAAATTCAGGCTTGGGCTTACAAATGGCAAAAAACATTCACGCCACACAAACGTCAAGCTATTAGCATCACCAAGAGACAATCTAACCACTACCCACTGACATTCAATAGTGTTACCACCACTTACTCCCCCACTAGCATCCAGGTGGTCAGGACTAACCAGAAACTCAAATGGATTCATCACAAACAATGTTGAGAGGGTGTTGCTGGAAAAGCACAGATCAGGCAACATCTAAGGAGCAGGAGAATCGATGTTTTGTGCATAAGCCCTTCATCAGGAATGACTGGCAAGCACTTCATCACAAACAATGGCTAAAAGAGCAGGTCAGAAGCTAGGAATACTCTGGTGAATAATTCACCTCTTAATGCCTAGCCACCATCGAGAAGACACAAGTCAGGAGTTTAATAAAATACTTCACCACTTGCCTGAAACAGGTGCAGCTCTAATAACATTCAAAGCTCGGCGCTGTCCAAGAGAAAGCAGCCCACTTGACTGGCATCAAATCCACATGCCTCCACTCCCTACACCACTGATATTTAGTACAGCCTTGTGTAACATCTCCAAGATGCTGCAGAAATTCAAGAATCCTCCTATGATAGCACTTTTCAAAGACATGGTCACTTCTGTCTGGAAAGACACATGGGAATCCCACGACCTGCAATGCCCCCTCTAAGCTACTCATCATCCTGACATGGAAATATATTGCCATTCCTTTGCCATTGCTGGGTCAAAACCTGGAATTCCCTCCCCAAGGGCATTGTGGGTCAACCCACACCACTTGGACTGCAGGCTTCAAAGAGGCATCTCACCACCTTCAGGGGAAACTAGGGCCTGCAATAAATGTTTGCCAGCCAGTAATGCCCACATCCCATCAATGGATGTAAAAAAGATGTACTGTACTTGGATTCCCAGAAGGCATTTGACAATGTGGTACAAAGATTATTGGACAAAACAGGAGCTTATTAACAGAGGATATAATATCAGCATAGTAAAACGATTAGCTGACTAGCAGAAAATAATCTGTATAAATGTGTCTTTGTCTGAATGGCAGAATGCAAGGAGTAGAGTCCCACAGGAGTATCTATAGGGTTTTTTTTTAAATCACTTAGACAAGAACAAAGACAATGGTAACTATATGTAAATGACAAAGATACATTAGGAATTATATTGTGAAGACATGAGGATGTAAACTGATATAAACTGAGAAAGTTGTCAAACATCTAGGAGATGGAATATCATGTTGGAAAATGTGAAGTTGTTCATTTTGGCAGAAGTATGTAAAAATGCAAAGTATTACTTAAATGGAAAACAGCAGCAGAATTTAGAGGCGCAGAGACAGCTAGATGTTCAGGTGCAAGAGTTTATAAGTTAGTATGCAAGTAATTCAGACTACTAATTTGATACAAGAGAAACTGAACATAAAAATTTGCTTCAAACACAGAACTTTCTGGAAAATCTCAGCAAGTCTGGCAGCATCTATGGACAGAAAGCAGAATTAACATTTTGGTTCCAGTGATCCTTGAGAAGAGAGCTTGTGAGGGACAGTGTGGGGAAATCAACAGCTCTTAACGGGGACCATGAATGGTTGTCAACGGGTTAGAGTCATAGAATTCCTACAGGGCAGAAAAAGGTCATTCAGCCCAAATCTGCACTGACCCACGAACAGCATCCAACCCAAACCCTGCCCTCCATCCTATCTCCGTAACTTTTTTTTTTCAAATAAACCGATGGCTAACCCACCTAGCCTGCACATCTTTGGACTGTGGGAGGAAACCAGAGCACCTGGCAGAAACCCGTGCAGGCAGAAGACGACAGTGCAAATTCCAGACAGTCACCTCATGTTGAGTAGAATAAAAATAAAGAATTTAGATTCAGTTTTATAGGACATTTGCAATATTGTGTATAGTTTTAGTCTCCTTTTAGGGTGACACAAATGCACTGCACACAGGTCAGAGAAGGTTTACGATACAGATACTGGAACAAGCAAGTATCTTATAAGGAAGGATCAGCTTGCCTTCCTCGTGATTGCCAAAGAGTGACTTGAAGGATTTAACAGGCTTAAATGGTCTTGACAGGGTATACATGGAAAAAGATGCTGCCTCTTATGGAGGAGGCCAAAAATAGGAAGCACTGTTTAAAATTAGGGATCTCCCATCTGGGCCAAATGAGGAGAAATTTGAGGGTTGAAAGATTTTGGAATGCCACCACTCAAATCACTGGAGGCGGGCCAGGCTCACTGAACATTTTTAAGATGAAACGGGACAGATTCTTGTTAGCCAGTTGAATAAAGAGATGTTGAATAATGGAAATCAAAACATAAACAGATCAGCCAAGATCTTACCAAATGGCATATTTCTCTAAATTCATACGTTTGGAATATAGACGACAAGCATGGCATACCATGGCGGATGATCTCTCTCATCCTGTAGAGAGGCGAATGATCTCTACAGAGAGATCTCTGTATCTCTCCAGAGGTAGCTACAAAACAGCAGCAGTTATGCACTATGGGATGTTGCACAATGTCAACTAATGTTATTAGTTCAAATACTTGATGATAGACAAGGCCCCGGGCCAGATGTGACACACCCATGGTTTCTACAGAAAACAACGGAAGAGATTGCTGCGTCTTCGGTGATGATTTTTGCGTACTCACTGTACAGTAGAGTACTACCAGATGATTGGATCATGGTAAACATTATTCCTGAACAGAAAGGGAATAGGGAAGACCCTGGGAATTACAGACCAGTCGGTCTTACATTGGGGGTGGGCAAATTATTGGAGAGGGTTCTGAGAGGTCATATTCAGGATTAGTTGCAAAAGCATAGCTTGACTAGAGATACTTAGCATGGCTTTTTGAGGGGCAGGTCATGCCTCACAAACCTTATTGAATTATTTGAAAATGTGACAAAGTATATTGACGTAGGTAGAGCAGTGGATGTGGTGTACATGGATTTTTTTAAGGCATTTGACAAGGTTCCCCATGGTAGGCTCATTCAGAAAGTAAGGAGGCATGGGAGAGAGGGAAATTTGGCTGTCTGGATACAGGACCGGCTGGGCTATAGACGACAGAGAGTAGTAGTAGACAGACAGTATTCGCCTGGAGCTCTGTGACCAGTGGTGTTCCGCAGGGATCTTTGCGATTTTTATAAATGACTTGAATGAGGAAGTAGAAAAGTGGGTCACTAGGTTTGCCGATGACACAAAGGTTGGTGGAGTGGTAGGTAGTGTGGAGGGCTGTTGTAGGTTGCGATGGGACTGTGACAGGATGCAGAGCTGGGCTGAGAAGTGGCAGGTGGAGTTCAACCTGGAAAAGTGTGAAGTGATTCATTTTGGAAGGTCAAATTTCAATGCAGATTCTTGGCAACATGGTAGAACAGAGGGATCTTGAGGTCCACGTCCATAGATCCCTCAAAGTTGCCAACCAGTTTGATAGGGTTGTTCAGAAGCCATATGGTTGTGTTGGCTTTCATTAGCAGGTGGATTGAGTTGAAGATCTGAGAGGTTATTCTGCAGCTCCATGGAGCTCTGGTTTATTTGGGATATTGTGCTCCATTCTGGTTGCCTCAGAATAAGAAAAATGTGGAAACATGAGAGAGGATGCAGAAGAGATTTACTAGGATGCTGCCTGGATTGGAGGCCATGTCTTATGAAGAAACACTGAGAAAGCTAGGGCTTTTCTCACTGGAGCCAAGAAGGATGAGAGATGACTTGACAGCGATATCCAAGATATTTACAGGCATAGATAGCCAGAGACTTTTTCCCAAAGTGTAAACGGCTATCACAAGGGGGCATAATTTTAGGGTGATTGGAGAAAGGCTTTGGGGAGATGTCAGAGGTAGGTTTGTTACACAGAGTGGTGGGTGTGTATAATGCACTGCTAGCAGTGGTAGTAGAGTCAGATACATTATGAACATAAGTGACTCTTGCATAGGCACATGGATGATTGCATAATATAGGGTACGTCGGTTAGTTTGATCTGAGAGTAGGGTAACAGGTTCGCACAACATCGAGGGCCGATGGCCTTGTACTGTGCCGTTCTATGTTTTTGTTGAAATATCACTATTCTAATATCACTTCCATTACCCTAAACCATACATCAATGGTTTCAGTACCTTGAAATATAATTTTGCCACTTCTCTCTCCCCACAATGCTTCTGATTTTTATTTCAAAACTTCTAACTCACAAGTTTAAGCTGCACTGCCTCTCTCCCTCATCCATCACTCTTTTTTCAACAACCCCATTAGATGTTAATTTTCCTTTACTCTTTCCCAAATCTAATCATCTGTGGAACACAACAAAACAATGAATAAATTTTCTACATCACAGCTGCAACTTCATACATACTTTGTCAGCCAAACCATCTATTGGAATTGCCTAAACCAGTGGAAGTCACGTGAATGCAAGCAGTTTATTTTGTTCGGCTTCATTATGGAATCTTGAGGTCAGATGATGGTCACCAAATGACATTGATATATTCTGCCCCTTTAGAACTATTTTGTGACACAGTGGCTCAGTAGTTAATGCTGCTGCCTCTCAGCACAAGGATCAGAGTTCAATTCCAACCTCAGGCAACCATCTGTGTGGAGTCTGCACGTTCTCCAGTGTCTGCATGGGTTTCCGCCAGGTGCTCCAGTTTCCTCCCACAGTCCAAAAATGTGCAAGTTAGGTGGATTGGCCACGTTAAATTGTCCACAATGTTAAGGGATGTGCAAGTTACTGCATTAGTCTCAGGAAATGCAGGAATAGGGCAGGGGGATCAATCTCTTTGGGATGCTCGTCGGAGGTTTGGTGTGGACTTGTTGGGCCGAATAGCCTGTTTTCACACTATGGGGATTCTATGATTCTGTCCTATGCTTACTTTTCAAAGTATTGCTCACTTGTTTCTATTTGAGCCATATTTCAGCAAATATTAAATTCAAGGCAGGCAATCAATGCATTAAATTGTTAATCTTGGTTTGTGCATTTTAGATTAGAATTATCAGTGACAGTTGAAACACCAGTAATGCACTCAGTACTGAAAGTAAACCACTTTTAACTTGTTTTTTTATACTACATTGTCTTTTACCTGATCTTTCAAATGTTGAACAGAGTTCTGCAGGTTCAGGATTTGGTTGAAAAGTGGGCTCTGTAGCACGGACGTCAATAAACTCAGTCTCTCCTCATTTGCAGTATCTCCTTTTTCTCGTAGCTTTGCCTGTAACCGTTCCACAGCCAGCAAAGCTCGCTGGGTATCTACAAATAAAAATTAATTCAAGTGACAGTGTCAAAATAATAGCAAGATATAGCATGCAATGCTAAATATTTGCAATACGTGGCTACTTGGTACACAGTCAAAACAGAATGAATGCTTCAAATTGAACATAGATTTGAGTGTATTTTTTAATATATTTCACAATTAATTTTAACAAAATGAGCTGGAGCAATGAAATCACCGCTAGTGACAAGGGCAAACATGAGAATACCACATTAAAAAATTGAGCTTTCTATATTTGGTATCAAGAAGCAAATGTGGAACATTAACTGTATGGAATGTTATTTATCAAATAAATGGCTGAGATGAACAAATAATACAATGACACAGTACAGGAGACTATTATGCTAACACATCTGTCATACCTTTAAGAACAGTCATCAAATTGTTCCCAATTGCCTGCCCTCCCCCATAAAGTCATTTCCCTTCATGAATTTAACAAATATTACCATTGAATTTGCTATCACCTTTGAAGGAAATCCATCGAGATCACAACAAATGCAGTAGAAAAATAGCCAACTACTTTACATCACACTTGTTTTGTTTTGCCTATCAGCATAAATCTGTGTACAGTGGTTACTAGCTCTCCTGCCATTAAAATGTTTCACCCAAACTATTCTTTTAAAACAGGTTGTGATTTTGAATAATTCTATCAGACATTTTTTTGACATTTCCATTTATTTGCCCTTTATAACCTAAGAAGCTTGTGTACTTCAAATGGAGGTTTGTCATCTTTCTCATGCTTGCCAAAAAGGTTAACAAAACCCTGGCATGTCACTCACTTGACTCAGAATATACAACAGTGCTGTGCTGAAAAAGCACAGCAGGTCAGGCAGCACCTGAGGAGCAGGAGAATCAATGTTTCGGGCATAAGCCTTTCATCAGGAAGATGAATGGTTTCCTGATGAAGGGCTTATGCCCGAAACATCGATTCTCCTGCTCCTCAGATGCTGCCTGACCTGCTGTGCTTTTCCAGCACTACACTCACGACTCAAATCTCCAGCATCTGCAGTCCTCACGTTCTCCTCTCAGATGAAGATACAACAATAATTGTGAAAACTGAATTTAACTCCATTTTAATGCAGGCCTCACGTTTGAGTTCAGTCGATATTTTGTCTTGAGTAAAGATCTTGAAATTGCAAAAACCATTGCCCAGTAGTGGTGATGGTTCTTGAAGCTGACCTGCCCAGAACTAGAATTCTTAGGTTAACTTGAAGCTGGAACAGGTTAGTGGTTCTCTTTCAAGAAATTGTAGTTTGGCACACTGGTTGCTTAGTGGACTGCAGCAGTGATAGTCTTACTTTAAAGTTTCTCTGAAGGATTTCTGATTGGCAGTCAGCTTGAATTTCTGCTAATATATTTTAGCAGGGGGCATTGTTGAGTCATTGTTCAAACATTGTAATAGTACAAAAATCAGTTTGAATTCTTCTCGCACCCATTTTATTGAGAAATTGCATCTACACTTTTACTCCAAGTGACAAGAGGCCTAGTCTATCCAATATCCAAAATAAAGAGTTTCAAGAGTATCTTTGAGCTCTCAAGAGATAAGATAAATTGTGGTGCTAGAAAAACAAAGCCAGTTGGGCACCATCCGAGGAGCAGGAGAGTTGACATTTCAAGCATAAGTTCTTCAACAGGAATGTGGAACAAGCCCAAGCAAGCTGATAGATAAGTGGGAGGGGGTGAGGCTGGAAGATAGCTGGGAATGCAATAGGTAAATGAGGGTGAGGGGTGATGGTGATACGTCAGAGCCATTGATGAGACAGGACGCCAACTTACGGAACACTTCAGAGAATATCTCTGGGATACACATACTAAACAACCCCACCGCCCTGTGGCGAACCACGTCAACTCCCCTCCGCCAAGTTCATGCAAGCTCTGGGCCTCCTCCACTGCCAGATTCTAGCCACCCGATGGCTGCAGAAAGAACGCCTCATCTTCCACCTTGGGACCCTCCAACCACATGGGATCATTACTCATTTCACCAGTTTCCTCATCTCCCCTCCCCCCCACCTTATACCAGATCCAACCTTCCAATCCTCACCACCCTCTTGAACTGTCCTACCTGGCCATCTTCCTTCTCACCTATTTGCTTCACCCTATCACCATCAACCCCCACCTTCATCTACCTGTCGCATTCCCAGCTACCTTCCAGCCCAACCCCTTCCCATTTATCTCTCAGCCTGCCCCACATCCCTGATAGAACATCTAGAACATAGAACACATCATCCTAGGAAAAAGACTTTCACTGTCTACCCTATTGAATCCTCTGATCATCTTGTATGTCTCTATCGAATCGCTGAAGAACAGCTTATGCTCAAAATGTCAACTCTCCTGCTCCTCGGATGCTGCCTGACCAGCTGTGCTTTTGCAACACCACACTCTTCAACTCTGATCTCCAGCATCTGCCGTCCTTACTTTCTCTCAAGAGATAAGATGATTCAAACTGCAAATATATATGGTGGTCCTCAGGAGCCACTGAAATTCTTTAAACTGTGGCTTTTAAAAAATACACATTCATAAAAGAATCATAATATTGACATGCCTGAATCAATGTGATACTGGTTACACGTTTCTTGTTTAAATTTTCTCGAAGGAGCATAACTCCTGCTTTTTCCACATAATTCAGACTATTCCCCCCACCAGTAATGCTATCCTGTAATCTTGTCAAAGGCCCAACAGGTACTAAAGTCTGCCACATTTGAGCACAGTAGTTCTAATCAGTCCTTTAAGTTTTACTAGAACTTCCCTGTTCTGGCCTTCTATTCTTCTGATAAAGCCAAGAATCCCACCTTCAAAAACCAGCAGATTTTTGGGTCTCTCTACTCCATTCACATTTATACCATTTAGTTCATATTTGCACTCCTCATTGTGTACTACAACACACTTCCATTTCACTGCGCAAATTTCATCTGTAATGTGCCTGCCCATTTCACCAGTCTACATCTTCCTGAATTATGTTATGCACATCATGTATCACATTTCTAGACCGCAGAGAAACACCCTCCAGTCTGAAAAGCAGACACTGACATTGACTACTTGCTGCTTTACCCTTAAAAAGAGCTTTCTATCTATATGGTCACTAACCCTTTAAGCCAATTGACTTCAATTTTGCTAACAATTCAGTTATTGTAATACTTTATTCAACACCTTTTCAAATCCTATAACATGTTCATCTTTCCATTAACTTCAGTCAAACTAGTCAAACAATTTGCAAGCAAAAAAATCTGTTGACTTTATTAACCCAATGTCTCTCAAAGTTACTGATCAACATTAATGCTATAGTAGCTGGGTTTATTGCCCTCCCTTGTTTTGCAAGGAAATAACATTAAGAATAAGCGAGTACTGCAGATGCTGGACTTCAGAGTCAAAAAGTGTGACTGCATCCAAGGAGCACGTCAGACTGCATCCAAGGAGCAGGTGAAATCGACATTTCGGGCATAAGCCCTTCATCAGGGATTGCGGGTTTGGAGATTGGTTGGGGGGGGGGGGGGTGGTAACTGGAAAGGCGGCGATAGGTAGATGCAGGTGGCGGAGTCATAGTGATAGGTCAGGGGGAAGAGCGGAGTGGATAGGTGGGAAGGAAGACGGACAGTTCAAGATGGCAGCGCTGAGTTAGAGGGTTGTCTCTGGGATGGGTAGGGACAAAAAAAACTGATGAAGTCAATTTTGATGCCACGTGGTTGGAGGGTCCCAAGGCAGAAGATGAGGCATTCTTCCTCCAGTTGGCGGGTGTCTTAGATTTGGCAGTGGAAGCAGTCCAGGACTTGTATGCCGTTGGTGAGTGGGAGGGGGAGCTGAAGTAGTTTGTCGCAGGGCAGTGGGGTTATTTCATGCATGTCTCCCAAAGATGTTCCCTGAAACGTTCTGCGAGTTAGCGCCCTGTCTCCCCAGCATAGACAAGGCCATATCAAAAACAACGGACACAGTAGGCAAGGTGTTTGCGGGTGCAGAAAAATCTATGCCAGACATAAAAAGACCCTTTGGGTACTTGGACAGAGGTGAGGTATGGGCACAGGTTTTACATCTCTTGTGACAGCAAGGGAAGCTGCCTGGTATGGAGGGTAGGTTGGCGTGGGCTCATGGACCTGATGAGGACGTCACGAAGGGAATGGTCTAAACAATGTGGATAGGGTGAAGAGAGAAATATACCTCTAGTGGTGGGGTCTGATTGTAGGTGGTAGAAGATAATGCACTGTATCTGGAGATTATTGGGGTGGAAGGTGAGGACCAGGGATTGGAGGGGTAGGGTAAAAGGTCAGAGGTGCAGGAAATTAGCACTCCATTAAAGACCATTTGATCGTGGAGGAACCTTTTGGGAAGAAGTCACAACACAGAAACAGATAAGTCAATAGTTATAAGTATGGCCTTGCTGTAAATGTACAGTGAGTAGAATGGGTTCTTTATTGATCATGTTTTATTGAAATATGTCTCTGAAGTAATAAGTATTAAGTTAGCCTGGAGCAGTGTTTTATAGAGATACACAACGTTGCTATTTTCTTGGTCTGTAGATTGAAAGAAGCAAAAAAATGGCCTTCAGTACAATGATATACTCTTCTTGTCGGATGTGGAAGTTTAGGGAGAGTTGGTGTTACCGAGGAATATATCTGCAACGAATACCGGTGATTGCATAACTTATCAGATCTAATGGATGGGTTGGAGCGACAGTTAGAGGCAATGAGGAATTTACAAGAACAAGGGGATGTGATGGATGGCAGTTTTAGGAGGGAAGAAAAGCCGCAGATATAATCGCCTAGATGGGTTAAGTCCAGGAAAGGTAAGGAATCTTCTGTGGCTATCCTCATTTCAAACAAGTATGCTGCTTTGGAAAATGTAGGGAATGACAGATTCTCAGGGCAATGTAGCATGAACAGCCAAGTTTCTGTACCAAGACAGGCTCTAACTTAATGAAGGGAATGTCAGGTTTCAAGTAATCGATTGTGTTAGGGGACTCTAATCAGACGTACAGACAGACGTTTCTGTGGCCAGCAGTGAAAAATCAGATTGGCGTGTTGTAAGGGTAGGATTAGAAGGATAGAGCAGATGAATGTGTGGCTGAGGAGCTGGTGTATGGGAGGAGGAATCAAATTTTTGGATCATTGGAATCTCTTCTGGGGCAGAAGTGACCCTGTACAAGGACAGAATGCACCTGAATTGGAAGGGGACTAATATACTGGCAGGGAGATTTGCTAGAGGTGCTCAGAAGGATTAAAACTAGTTAAGGTTGGTGGTGCTGGTGGTGGTGGTGGGGGGGGGGGGGGGAGGAGGAAGAGTGGAGATAGTGAGGAAAGAGATCAATCAGAGACTAGTACGGTTGAGAAAAGAAGTTAGACAAATACTCAGGGACAAAGCACAGACGAGGTAGAACTGATAAATTAAACTGCATTTATTTCAATGCAAGCAGCCTAACAGGGAAGGCAGATGAAATCAAGGCAGGTTTAGGAACATGGGACTGCGATATCATAGCCATTTCAGAAACATGGCTCAAGGACGAACAGGACTGGCAGCTTAATGTTCCAGAATACAAATGCTACAGGAAGGATAAAAAGGGGCAAGGAGGAAGGGGGTGTGGTATTTTTGATAAAGGATAATGTTACAACTGTACTTCGGGAAGTTATTCCCGGAAATACCCCTTGGGAAGTTATTGGGCGGAACGAGACGAAAGGGGCGATCACCTTATTGGGATCATATTATTGACCCTGTAATAGTCAGCGCGAAATTGAGAAACAAATTTGTAAGAAGATATCAGTTATCTGTCAGAATAATAGGGTGGTTATAGTAAGGGATTTTAACTTTCCAAACATAGTCCGGGAATGCCATAGTGTTAAGAGTTTAGATGGAAAGGAATTTGTTTAGTGTGTACAAGAAACTTTTCTGATTCAGTATGTGGATGTACCTACTTGAGAAGGTACAAAACTTAACCTACTCATGCGAAATAAGGCAGGGCAGGTGACTGAGGTGTCAGTGGGGGAGCACTTTAGGGCCAGAGACCATAATTCTATTAGTTTTAAAATAGTGACAGAAAAGGATAGACCAGATCTAAAAGTTGGAAGTTCTAAACTGAAGGAAAGCTAATTTTGATGGTATTCAGCAAGAACTTTCAAAACCTGATTGGGGGCAGATGTTCACAGATAAAGGCACGGCTGGAAAATGGGAAGCCTTCAGAAACGAGGTAACGTCTATGCTTTGTCTCTGACTATTTGTCTCGCTTCTTTTCTCAACTGTACCGGCTTCAGATTGATTTCTTTCTTCAGTATCTCCCTCGGTTCCCTTCCTCCTCACCCCCCAACCTTACTAATTTTAATCCTCCATGAGCATCTCTAGCAAATGTCCCTGCCAGTATATTGCACCTGAATTGTAAGTCCCCTTCCAATTCAGGTGCAATCTGTCCTTCTTGTACAGGGTCACTTCTGCCCCAGATGATCCAAAAATGTGAATCCTCCTCCTACACCAGCTCCTCAGCCATGCATTCATCTGCTCTATCCTCCTATTCCTACCCTCACTCACTCGTAGCACTGGAAGTAATCCAGATATTACTACTCTCGAAGACCACCTTTTTTAATTCCTGCCTAACTTTCTCTATTCTCCCTTCAGAAATGAGATAACTAGATTCCAGAGACAGAATATTTCTGTTAGGGTGAAAGGAAAAGCTGATAGGTGTAGGGAATGCTGGGATGACTAGAGAAAATGAGGTTTTGGTTAAGAAAAAATAAGCAAGCATGTCAGATATGTATATCACAAGATATATCGAGTGAATCCTTAGAAGAATATAAAGGCAATAGGAGTATACTTGAGGAGGATATCAGGAAGACAAAAAGGGGATATTAGATAGCTTCGATAAATAGTGTTAAGGAGAATCCAAAAAGTGTTTTTACAAATACACTAAGGACAAAAGGGTAACTAGGGAGAGAATAGGGCCCCTCAAAGATCAGCAAGGCAGCCTGTGTGTGGAGCCGCAGGAGATGGTGGAAAGATACTAAACGAGTATTTTGTATCAGTGTTTATTGTGGAGAAGGTCACGGAAGATACAGAATGTAGGGAAATAGATGATGACATCTTGAAAAATGTCTATATTACGGAGGAGGAAGTCTTGAAATGCATAAAGTGGATAAATTCTCAGAAGCAGATCAGGTATACCCCTAGAACTCAGTGGGAAGCTAGGGGAGTGATTGCTGGGCCCTTTGCTGAAATATTTGTATCATCGATAGTCATAGGTAAGCTGCCAGAAGACTGGAAGTTGGTTAACATGGTACCACTATTAAGGAAGGTGGTAAGGACAAGCCAGGGAAGTATAGACTGGTGAGCAAGTTGTTGGAGGGAATCCTGAGGCACAGGATTTACATGAATTTGGAAAGGCATAAACTGATTAGGGATAGTAAAATTGGCTTTGTGTGTGGGAAATCATGTCTCACAAATCTGACTAAGTTTTTTGAAGAAACATAGAGGCGGACATCTATATGGACTTCAGTGAGGTGATCGACAAGGTTCCCCATTGGAGACTGGTTAGATCTCATGGAATACAGGGAGAACTAGTCATTTGGATACAGAATTGGCTCAAAGGTAGAGGACAGAGGATGGTGGTGGAGGGTTGTTTTTCAGACAGGAGGCCTGTGGCCAGTGGAATGCCACAAGGATCGTTGCTGGGTCCAATACTTTGTAATTTACAAAAATGATCTGGATGTGAACATAGGAGCTATTGTTAGTAAGTTTGTAGATGACACCAAAATCGGAGGTGTAGTGGACAGCAAAGAAAGTTACCTCAGATTATATTAGGATCTTAATCAAATGGGCCAATGGGCTGAGGAGTGGCAGATGGAGTTTAATTTAGATAAATGTGAGGTGCTGCATTTTGGGAAAGAAAATCTTAGCGGGACTTGTACATTTAATGGTAAGGTCCTGGGGAGTGCTGCTGAATAAAGAGACCTTGAAGTGCAGGTTCATAGCTCCTTGAAAGTAGTGTCGCAGGTAGATAGGATAGTGAAGACAGTGTTTGGTATGCTTTCCTTTATTGGTCAGAGTATGGAGTACAGGAGTTGAGAGGTCATGTTACAGCTGTACAGGACATGGGTTAAACCCCTTTTGGAACATTGTGTGCAATTCTGGTCTCATTCCTTTCAGAAGCTTGAAAGGTTCAGAAAAGATTTAAAGATCTTGCCAGGGTTGGAGGTTTTGAACTATAGGGAGATTGAATAGGCTGGGATTTTTTCCCTGGAGCAACAGAGGCTGAGGGGTGACCTTATAGAGGTTTATAAAATCATGAAGTGCATGGACAGGGTAAATAGACAATGTCTTGTCCGTGGGGTGGGGGAGTTCCAGAACTAGAGGGCATAGGTTTAAAGTGAGAGGGGAAAGATATGAGAGACCTAAAGGGGCAATCTTTTCACACAGAGAGTGGTGCGTGTATGGAATGAGCTGGCTGAGGGAGTGGTGGAGGCTAGTACAATTACAACATTTAAAAGGCATCTGGATGGGTATACTAGAGTAGGATTTGGAGGGATATGGGCCAGGTGCTGGCAAGTGGAACTAGATTAGGTTGGGATATCTGGTCAGCATGGATGAGTTGAATCAAAGGGTCTGTATATGCTGTACATCTACGACTAAGCTGACGAAATGTGCTCCCATTATTGATCACGTGGGAGGGGAAATTGCAGTCCTTGAAATAGGAGCCCATCTGGGATGTCCTAGAGTAGAATTGCTCCTCCTCAGAGCAGATATGGCAGAGGCAATTTTGACTAACGGTCACATTTTTTACAGGAGGCGGTGGGAGATGGTGTAGTCCAGGTAGCTGTGGGAGTCGGTGGGTTTGAAATAGATGTCCGTGTTGAGTCAGTCACCAGAAAAGTCCAGAAGGGGAGGTAAGTATTAGAAATCATCCAGGTGAACGTGAGATCAAGGTGGAAGGTGTTAGTGAAGTTGATGAACTGTTCAACTCATGGGACCATAACGTAGGACAGATAGTCAATGTATTGGAGGGAAAGGTGGGGGAGTGCTGTGGCCAGTATATCTGCAGAAGATGGTGTGTTCTACATATCCTATCAAAGATACAGGCACATCTGGGTCCCCATATGGGTGTCCTTGGCTATCCCTTTGAATCTTGCCACTCCCTTCAATGGAAAGGAAATAACATTGTCAATACTTCAGTCCTCTGGATTATCCTATCCATGAAGCCGTAGGCTTCAGAATGTCAACTTTCCTTCCCAATGCATGTAACTCAAACTAGGTAGCTGTCATACTTTAAAGGAGTACCAATAACTTGGTTGTGTCTCCTCTATTTTTATCTTTTCTAACACTGGTTCTGCCCTCTCATTTACAGTTACATTGCATTGGTCTTCAGTAACAAACAGTATGTTACCAAAGTACTCATTTAAGACCTTAGGTAGGCCCTCTTCACTTAAAAGAATAACTCATTCCTGTTGCTCTGTAAAACATTTGTTTTTATTTACATTATCTGCTAAATAAGTCAACATTACTTGTTACAACACAGATTTAAAAAAACCCTGCTAATTTAAACCTGCAACACAAAATGATTTAACCTGTGCTGTAATCTGTTAAAATTAAAGACAAAACACTATCCCAAAAGTCACGGAAGTAAAAACTAATATATTTTTTATTTTTTTAAAAAGTCTAACAGAATAATTAAACTATTTACAACTCATTTATCTAAAGCTATCTTTTACCTTCCCCCTGACAACATTAGCCCGAAAAGTCCCCGATTAAGATTTACAGAAAATTTCAAATTTCAAAACAAGCCAGCTGTTGAATCTTCTCTTGGTATCTTCCTCTGTAGATTTGCTCTCCAAGTTGGTGTCAATCTTTTTTCCGGTGCAAACTCCTTCACCAGACAGGTACCTCTCAGTTCTTACTCGCAGCCTACATCGGTTGGTCTTTTGGCAGTTCCCCAATGGTTCAATTTGTTTAATATTTATACCCCAAAGCATTGGTATCGCTTCATTGGTTTTAATACTGTCAAAATAACAAATTCAAACTTGATTGGGAGTTTAGTATTTTGGGGCACAATTTAAACTGATTGGCCGAATTTGAATTAGTTTTTTGTCTCATAGCAACCCACGTATTGCTAGCTGCTGGATCAAATGTTACATTGTAAATTTTCTAGTACTGTGTGCCTCTAAGACCTTGCTAGCTTTCAGCGCTAAGGTACAGTACCCCGACACCTTCATAACACTTCTAAAGAGGATTTTCATCTACCAAATAGCAGGATGTCAGCACTGTAATGATTGTTGCTGTGGATATGTTGACACTTTGTAATTATTAGCCAAAGCACCCCACATAACTCAATTACCATTTTCTGGTCACCTTTTCACATTCTACTGCAGTAGATAGAGATCGTGGAAAATAATCAATGCTGTGTACTTATTACTAATAGAAGGAAGTTCCATTATTGCTATTTCTAAAATATTTTGTAGTATGAATTACTGTACCCGCTTTTATCTAGGTCCCTAAGACTGGACTGAATTTCAGAGAGACTCAAGGTGCTGTACAAAATACAAGCGAGACCATATCTGCAGTGCTGAGAGAAGTTTTGGTACCTTTATTTAGAAGATAGGATTTCATTGAAGGCAATTCAGAGAAGGCTTACCAGGATGATCTTTGGAATGGAGGGATTGTCTTATGAGCAAAGCTTAAATAGGTTAAAACTCTACTCAAATGGTGTTTAAAAAGAACAAAAGTTGAAACTAAGAATGTGTTATTTAAAAACAGGCCTGAAAGGATGCCTCCCCTTATGAGAGTGTCTAGGACCAGGGGTCATAGCATCAGAATTAAGGGGTACCAATCTTAAGATGGAGAAGAGGAGAAATTTCTTCTTTCAGAGGGTTGGGAGTTTTTGGAACTCTCTGCCACAGAAAACTACTTTTTTGTGGGAATGGTGTCCTTGTGTATATTAAGGCTGAGAGATAGATTTTTGATCAGTTAGGGATTTCGACCATTACAGAAAAATGACAGGAAAGTGAACGTGAGGAGGAGTGAAACATACTACTCCTGTTCCCATTTCTTATTACTCTTATAGGATCACTGCAGTCAGTTTAGCTTGGATTCAAATTCAGGAAAAAAAAATGAAAGCACGGTACCCTGACTATTCATCCTACATTTTATTTTCGATTTCAAACTAGGCTCTCCATTCTGGGAAAAAATATATCAAAAGTGTGGAAAAACAATTCCTGTCTGCTTAAACGTAAGTTAATGTAATTATTACATATGGTTATGAAAACTTCATATTGTGTCGACTATTGATAAATTTATTGCATTCTTTTTCAAAGAGGTAAAAGATGATAATGAAATTTTCTTTTCTTAAAAAAGCAAGGTTTTTCTTGGTAATCACGTCTCTTACTGGAGACCACCTCCCTTGACTTAGAACTCTCAGGTTCCAGACTCTGCTTTTGACATTGGTTGGAGTAGTTTGCAATAAGTCTGAAGATTGATCTAAATTGGAATGATTCTGTTGTTTCTTAAAGTAGTTGCAGGTTCAAAGTATTTATCAACGTTTCTTGCTGAGGCACCAGCAGCAACTATGTGTTTAACATTAGTTACGGGCAGAATGTCAAACTGACTACATCGGAACAACTCAGCCTTTGTTTTTGGTCTTCAAAAGATGCTGGGAAGTTTTGATCTTAAAAAGTGAATTTCTATAAAGAAAGCCCATTCCCATTACATCAGATGTGCTCATTAACCTATATTAACCAATTTCTGGATTTCCACTGATGAAATTTTATAATAAACCAAGAAACCTGGTTGATGTCTTAAAACATAGGATTGCCACAATGGAGAGCTGGGCAAAATGTTTGCACCTATATTGTTATCTGTGGAGTAATGACATGAAAAAGGCAATGCACTCTTCCCATCTCAGTTGTAACATTATGATGGTTTCTTGAAAACCCTTTCCAGGGGGTCCCCAAATGGCAAGTTGAGTTCAGCTATACATTATACTGCATTTAGTTTAGTTCAATACATTCTTCTGGTTGATGAACATAATTCAATGCCACAGAAACAGTACCAGCACCTATTCTGGAGTAAAGGCATACGTTTTCTTTTTAAAAGGGATCCAACTAGCAAGTCATTCTCTCAACAAAAGCATGATAACTGCACATTATTCTTACCTAAGCCTTCCAACATGCTTCCAATCACAAGATGAAATCGATCTCTCTGGTGCCAAAACTTTCCTAAAATTCAAAAGGGCACAACATGTAAACAAAGGCAAAAAAAATCCCAATTAGGTTTACTGCTAAGCTGCAGTACTCGAGGCAATATTGGCTCAATTTTATTTAACATTCTCATTAATAATGAATTCGATGTCAGCCCTAATTTTAAACGCATTCCTCTTCCTACAGAGAGTACAGAAGGTTAATCTATCCTATGGGACGAATGTCTCAATCGGACACAGCTTCAACTATGACTTGACGAAGAACATACTTCAACAGGGACAGAATTTTATTTTTAAATCTTAAAAAAGGAATATTAAATGAAAAAGATGAGTTCTGCTACAAATTCTATACTCAATAGGAAATTGTAGTTTACATTTCCTGTCCTGCACTTAATTATGCAACAAAACCGAATCTGCTAAAGCCTCTGAGCTGAGTAATGAGTTAGAGGTAATTACTCACAGAGCAGCAGCAGTTTGGCCTGTTATGGTTGCACAGTTGATAAAAGAACTCATGCTCTTAAAGCTTGTAAATCAACAATATTGTCTAGTATCATCTTTCATATTGTGTTTTAGGAATATAAAGTGGTCACTGCAAGAAGAAACTTGAAAACATTATGAAACCAGGTTATGAAGCAGTCTTGCTTTAATGTAATACGAATTTGATAAATTCCTCCAAGACCCAATAAACAGAAAATTCAGCCACCTTGTGCAAATTACCCATTTTGTGCTCAATTCAAATGCAGGAGGCAGAAGTCTGCAGAACTCACTACTTTGGGCAAAGCTCCTCAGAATTGGATGTCTGATCTCCCAAATGCTAATTCAGGAGAAACTGTGCCTAAGATCCACACGTGAAGTGTTATATCTTGCAAAATATTCTGAACAGTATTTTGCATTGTAAAGATGATAACATTAAGCCAATCAGCACTGCTTACAACTCCCAAAATCTTGGTGGACCAATACAAACAGGGGACTAGCAAAGAGTATAAAATGAGAAAACAAATGGACAAAAAAAAGGGACACAGACTGCCTTCTTTTGATTTTAACAACTTTATCACCCTGGGATTTACCTTTGATTAGAAAAGGCAACTAGGCAGTTACATAGACAGTTATAAAGACAGGTTTGTTTAAAAACTGGGTTTTAAATTGTCGACCAATGAGAGAAAAATACTTTTTAAAACCAAGGACTGCTGGATGATTGTTGCATGTTTTGAAATCAAGTAACCTAATCATTGCAAGTGTGGTTTACAGAGCTGCTTGGTCAAGCAGCAACTGAAGTATACCCACAAGCTGCAGCCCAAGGTCGTGCATAAAGGGATCTTTGGTTGGCCAGCAGCTGATAACTAGTCACTAGTCCACAGACATGACAAAGAAAACCTTGGTTCTCACACAGCTCAACAACCTGGGACTATGAACAAGATAATAAGAAGGCTTCAGATCAATTTCCAGTTCAGGACCTCTCTGCCCTCTAAACAGAAAGCAATTCAAGGTTCAAGAAACCAGTTTCTTTCCTTCAGTAGTTACTGTAAGCTGTTTTGAACGGATGTGAAAAACCTTTAACTAAATCAACCACCCATCAGTTCCTTTTGCAGACCATTGGAAGCATCAGATAACGACAACCAATCAGCACTGTACTCTGCTAAATTTGAGTCTGTTAAACTGAATCTTGTTAATTTATTGATTACAACTTGCATAAGCAGAGACAAAGTTAAAGTTAGAAAAACCAAATTCACAACTATTTTATTAAAATAGGACGAAGGGTCAGGTGATATGTTTCTGCACGATGTGGGAGCTGATGGATCCCATTGCAGTTCCCAGTGACCATGTCTGTAGTAAATGTTGGTTGCTGAAAGAACTCTGGCTCAAAGTTAATAAGTTGGAGTCTAAGCTTCAAACATTGTGAAAGATCCGGGGGACAGTTACCTGGATTCTGTGTTTCAGGAAACAATCACACTCCTTAGACTAACTCGAATTCAGCCAGTAGTCAGGGACAGGATGGTGTGGTTGTGAGTGAGGCAGGTAGAGGGCTCTAGGAGGTAGAGTAGCAGGAGCCACAGCCCATCCTTGTCCAACAGGTTCAAGAATTTTGCTCCGTGTGAACGGGAATAGGGATAGCAGCGCCACGGTGCAGGGAGTCATTCAAGTGTGGTGGGGAGAACAGAAATGTTGTTCTAATTAGGGATAGTATAGTTAAAGGCATAGACACTGTTCTGTGACCAGGATCAAGAGTCCCAAAGATTGGTGTTACCTGCTTGGTGCTCGAGTTTGGGATCTCTCAGCTAGGCTGCAGAGGAACTTAGAGGGTAAAAATCCAATGACATAGATAAAACTAGGGCACAGGTTCGTTAAGGTAGTATGAACAGCTGTATCTAAATTAAACAGCAGAACCTGGATTACTACCTGAGCCACGAGCTAATTGGTTGAGGCTCAATAAGATTATAGCTGAAAATGTGTTGCCTGAAAAGCACAGCAGGTCAGGCAGCATCCAAGGAACAGGAGAATCGACGTTTCGGGCATAAGCCCTTCATCAGGAATAAAGGCAGAGAGCTTGAAGCGTGGAGAGATAAGCTAGAGGAGGGTAGGGCTGGGGAGAAAGTAGCATTGAGTATAATAGGTGAGTGGGAGGAGATGAAGGTGATAGGTCGGGGGCGGGGGGAGGGTGGAGTGGATAGGTGGAAAAGAAGATAGGGAGGTAGGACAAGTCATGGGGACAGTGCTGAGCTGGAAGTTTGGAACTAGGGTGAGGTGGGGGAAGGGGAAAATGAGGAAACTGTTGAAATCCACATTGATGCCCTGGAGTTGAAGTGTTCCGAGACGGAAGATGAGGCGTTCTTCCTCCAGGCGTCTAGTGGTGAGGGAGCAGCGGTGAAGGAGGCCCAGGACTTCCATGTCCTCGGCAGAGTGGGAGGGGGAGTTGAAATGTTGGGCCACAGGGCAGTGTGGTTGATTGGTGCGGGTGTCCCAGAGATGTTCCCTAAAGCGCTCTGCTAGGAGGCGTTCAGTCTCCCCTATGTAGAGGAGACCGCATCGGGAGCAACGGATACAATAAATGATATTAGTGGATGTGCAGGTAAAACTTTGATGGATGTGGAAGGCTCCTTTAGGGCCTTGGATGGAGGTGAGGGAGGAGGTGTGGGCGCAGGTTTTGCAGTTCCTGCGGTGGCAGGGGAAGGTGCCAGGATGGGAGGGTGGGTTGTAGGGAGGCGTGGACCTGACCAGGTAGTCACGGAGGGAACGGTCTTTGCGGAAGGTGGAAAGGAGTGGGGAGGGAAACATATCCCTGGTGATGGGGTCTTTTTGGAGTTGGCAGAAATGTCAGCGGATGATTTGGTTTATGCGAAGGTTGGTCGGGTGAAGGTGAGCACCAGGGGCGTTCTGTCCTTGTTACAGTTGGAGGGGTGGGGTCTGAGGGCGAAGGTGCGGGATGTGGACGAGATGCGTTGGAGGGCATCTTTAACCACGTGGGAAGGGAAATTGCGGACTCTAAAGGAGGCCATCTGGTGTGTTCTGTGGTGGAACTGGTCCTCCTGGGAGGGGTTCATTTATAGGGGAAATTTGAAAACCCAAATTAAAAGGAGGTGGTGGTAAAAATGTGGAACTTAGGAGAGGTTATCAAAATCTCCTGCACAAATAAATAAAGGACAAGTGTACAGAAAGGGTTAACAAACTTCAAGCACACTGGACAAACAAATGACAAATCAGAAGGGCAGTTAATACAGGACTGAAGGTGTTATATCTAAATGCACACAGTACAAGGTAAATGAGCTTGTGGCACATATTGAAATTGGCTAGGTTTGACATGGTGGGCATCACAGACATGTCTGCAAGGGGATCAGGATTGGGAGCTGAATATTCAAGGACATCCTATCGAAAAGATAGGCAGGTGGGCAGAGGAGGTGGGGTTGCCTTATTAGTAAAAGTTAAATTAAATCAAATAGTAAGAAACAAAGTAGGGTCAGGTGGTGTAGAATCTGTGGGGGTAGAATTGAGGAACCACAAAAGGTGAAAAAAAACATTGTTCAAGTTATGTACAGGCTTCCAAACAGTAGTCAGAAGCTGGGGTGCAAGATATACCAGAAGATAGAAAAGTTGTGTAGGAAAGGCAAAGTCAGTGATCCTGGGGGATTTCAATAAGCAGGTGGACTGGGAAAAATCATGTTAGTTGCGGATTGCACAAAAATGGAATTTGTGGAAAGTCTACAAGATAGCTTGTTGGAGTAGCTTGTGTTACAGCCCTCGAGGGAACAGACAAGGCTGGATATGGTGTTGTGCAATAAGCAGACTTGATAAGGGAGCTGAAGAAACCCTTAGGAGGCAGTCATTATAATATGATTAAATTTACTCTGCAATTTGAGGGGGAGAAGATAGAACCAGAGGTATTACAGCTGAATAAAGGCATCTACAGAGGCATGAGGGAGGAGATAGATAGAATTAACTGGGAGGAGCCTAGCAGAAAAGAGTAGAACAGCAATGCTAGAACCTTTTGGAGAATTTAGGAGACACAGCAGCATGGTACAGGGAGGATGAGGCAAACATGACTGACTAGGGAGGTCAGGGATAGTATATGATGTGGCGAAGGGCAGTGGGAAACCAGAGGATTAGGAAGCTTACAAAAACAGAGGGCAACCAAAAAAAAAGACAAGATTAAATGAGGGTAAGCTAGCCAATAATATAAAAAAAGGCAGAGTTTCTTTAGTTATATAAAAAGGGCAAAAGCAATGCAAAAGTGGATACTGAGTCACTGGAAAGTAACATTGCAGTGATAGTAGTGGGTAACAAGGAAACAGCTGAGGAACTGAATAATTACTTTGCATCAGTCTTCATGGTGGAAGACATAAGTACTATCCCAAAAGTTCAAGAAAGTGAGGAAGCAGAGCAGAGTATGATGGCCACCAGCTAGATGTTAGAAAAACTGAATGGCCCAAAAGGTGGATAAACCATCTGGACCAGATGGACTACACCCCAGAGTTTAAGGGAGATAGCCGAAGTGATAGAGAAGGCATTAGTGACGATATCTCAGGAATCACTAGAATCGAGGAGGGTCTCAGGACTGGAAAATTGCTAATGTGACACCCCTAATTTAAAAAAGGAGTACGGCAAAAGACGGAAAATTATAGACTAATTAGCCTAACCTAGGTCTTGGGCAAGATCCTGGAATCCATTGTGAAGGATGAGATTTCTGAATACTTGGAAGTCTATGGTAAAATAGGACAAAGTCAGCATGGTTTCATCAAGGGGAGGTCATGTCTGATAAACGTGTTCGGATTCTTTGACGAAGTAATGAGCAGGTTAGACCAAGGGGAGCCAATAGATGTATCTACCTAGACTTCAAGAAGGCCTTTGATAAGATGCTGCACAGGCGGCTACTGAGTAAGGTAAGGGCCCATGATGTTTGAGAGAAGATGCTAGCATGGATAGAAGCTAGGCTGTTTGGCAGAAAGCAGACCGTGGAGATAAAAGGGCCTTTTTCAGGTTGGTGGCCGGTGACAAGTGGTGCTCTGCAAAACTCAGTATTGGGACCACAAATTTTTCACTTTATACACTTTAATGTTCTAGATGAAGGAACTGAGGGCATTCTGACTAAGCTTTCAGATTACACAAAGATACGTAGAGGAACAGGGAGCATTGAGGCGGCAGGAAGGCTGCAGGGGGACTTGGTCAAGTTAGGAGAGTGGGCAAAGAAATGGCAGATGAAATATAGAGTGGGAAAGTGAGAGATCCTGCATTTTGGTATTAAGAATAGCTACTTGACAAAGGACCAGCGCTTCAAAACCTTGTCTTTTCAAATAAACCTGTTGGACTGTAATCATTGATGTTGAGTTTTTTTTTTAAAAAAAACTTTGTCCACCCAACACCTCCACATCATATGTGGAATGTTTGAGGACTCTGTCTATACTCGATGGAGTTTAGAAGGATAAACAGGTTTGGTGGGGGGGGGGGGGGGGGGGAAAGAGTGGGTAACTGAAACATACAGAATACTGAATGGCCTGGACAGAGTCAATGTTGGTTAAATGTTTCCGTTGGTAGGAGAGACTAGAGCCCAAGGGCACAGAGTAAAAGGGAAGACCTTTTAGAACTGAGAGAAGTAGAAACTTCTTCAGCCAGAGTGGTGAATCTATGGAATTCAATGCCATAGAAGGCTGTGGAGGCCAGATCATTTGAGTATATTTAAAACTGAAATAGAAATGTTCTTGAGTATCAAGGGTTATGGAGAGAAACCAGGAGAATGGGGTTGAGAAACGTATCAGCCATAATGGAATGACAAAACAGACTCAATAGACTGAATGGCTTAATTTCTGCTCCTATGTCTATGGTGTTACTCACCAGAACAATCTTCACATCAACTCTAAACAGTCTGTCCTCTCATTCATATTTGGGTGTATTATGCATAGAAGGGGGAGCTTATAAAGGTGATTAGAATTGTAACTAGTAAAGTTAGAGCAAAGTTCATAATTGTTTACCTATAGCTGGAGTCTATTTACTTGCAACAAGTCATAATTCTTGTTCAGTGTAGAAACCTGATCTGTGTTTCTGTCAATTTGTCTTTTAACAAAGGTAAATTGGGGAATTTTACATGTGTCTTTAATATTTTAACCTTTCGGGTTGACTCTGGGAATGGCAGGGCTTGATTTTCCAGCACACTATCCTAAGCTATCACAAACTACAAATACTTGTAGCTCAAACAGACCAGAGAGTGGGTAGTTTCCAGTGAGTGATTCATCTCTTAACTCATTAAAACTTCAGGACCACTGACGTAAGGAATAAACAAAATACTTATAACATGTCTGGATGACTGCAATCCTAATAATCTGAAGCTTAAAGCCATTTAGGAGAAAGCAACCTGTTCAACCTGTACCCTATATATCACTCAATTTTTATTGCATCCAGCATTGGAACAACTTCCGAAGGCTTCTTTCAAACCCATTATCTTGAATTACAATCTTTCTTCACTGGGTCAAAAATATGCTCGAATTCCTACAGAAATGGGACTGTTGGATTATGTACAGAGTAATTCAAAATCGTTCACCATTACATTCCCAAAGGATGAGAATGCAATATTGGCCTTGCTAGTGATATCAGCATCTCATGAATGAAGATTGAAGGGAGAGAAAAATAAATCTCAGCAAGGGTGGGAAGAAGGGTCAATGATGCACAAGCTGGAGAAATAGGGAGATAGAAACAGATAGTGATAAAAACAGCGAAAGAGCTACGGAGAGAGTGCCACTGGATTATTTTAAATCAGAAATAGAGAAGATTCTTGTTAGAGAAAGGATTCAAAGGTTATGGGACAGGATGGGAATGCAGAGTCAGTGTATGTAGTAACAATGCTTTTGGCATCTACACAAGGTGAAGGATCCAAGAGAAGGGGAGCAGATGAGCCTAGCAGTAAGATGACAGCTGTCTCATATCCTTAAATCAAAGGCTCAAGAAGCTATTATGTGGCTGACACAAGGGTGGTCTTCAACCACATGACATCAGCTACAAACTCCATCACTTTGTAAAGATAATGTTTATTTGCAATCAGGCCTTATCAACACTGTCATGAATGGCCCAACAGCTATCATGAAAGACTTCAGGGAAGCCTCAGTACAACAGGCTCAGAAGATCAATGTTAACACGAACAGTTTAAGAATGAGAGAAAACACAAGTCAATGGAAAAAAGTGGTTCACATCTCAGCTGTCCTGCTCATCCTACATTGGTACTCTATTTGTCAGAATCTTTGCTATATAATACCAATGTTATTACATAACATTATACTATACAAGTTAAATTTAATATTGTACGGGCAATCTAATAACCTGATGAAATTGAATGACATTGGTAAGAAAATAAGATGCAAAGAGGAAAAGAGGCAGCCATGAAAATGTAGATAGGTTAAGTGAGTAGGCAAATGAAATTTGCTTGTCAATCTTCAGAGGAAGAATAAAAAATTCATTATCGTGAAAAACTGAAGAGTTCAAAGATGAAAATGGATCTGGGCATCCTTCGGCACAAATCGCAAGTAATTAATATCCAGGTACAACAATTAGGAAGCTAGCAAAACATTGTTTATTCAGTTCCTGCCATGATGAAGTTTCAGTTACAGGGTACTAGTGAGACCCTATCTGAAATACACAAGCAAAAAGTGATTGGATTGAAACATTAAGGTGTTGGAAAAGTCTTTACGGAGTTGATGTGGAGAGGATGTCTTATGGGAGAATCTAGAACTAGGGGTTTCTGCTTACTGGTTGCCCATCTAAAAGAAACAGAATGGATTTTTTCCATCACAGGATTAAGTCTTTGGAAGTTTCTTCTTTACAAGGTGGTGGAAGCATAGTTACAGAATATTTAGAGTGCAGAGGGGAAATAGATTTTTGTTAAGGGGGATGAAATATTAATCAGGTAGGCAGGAATGTCGATGAGGTTACAAATCAGATCAGCTATAGTTTTATCAAATGGTAGAGCAGACTTGAGGTGCTGAATTGCCTACTTCTGCTCCAAACTCATCTGTTCATTTTGATAAACAAAACTGGTTAAAAATTTTACTCAGAAATTACCACCACTGAAATTTGCCATTTTTCTCTCCAGTTAATTCTATAGAAACAAGTTTGTTTTTATTTAAAACAATATTAATCCTTACATTTCTCCATTTATCTAAATTTAGGCTATTCATTTTATCATAAACAAAAAAGCTTACATTTATATAGCACCTTTCAAAAACACCAAAATGCCTCAATTTCACAGTCCAGGAAGCGTGCTGTTTTGAAAAGCAGATGTTCCTGTAATGTAAAAAACAAAACCAAATGTCAAATATCTTAATCAGCTGCTAATGATAATTAAACACAAAACTGAAGTAAATAACATTTGCAAAACAGTGGGATAACATTAGATGATTAAATATGTTAAGCATCATGAGTGGTATCATGGAATTGAATGCCATATCAACAAATCCCCAGGAATATATTAAATCATTGTTGACAATTCCAGTCCAAAGAACAGGGACAGCACGTCCTATAGCAAATACAATTATTAGCTGACATTTAGATTTTACCAAGATGTTTTAATTTTAATAGTTCATTTTGTGTAATTGCTGTAAGAACACACTGGTAACAATGACACATGCATGGTCACAGTTAGTGACATATTCTGCGACATGGGGCTGTGCTCTACTTATCTCCATTTAAAACAAAATCTTAATCTTGTAAAGCTGTAAATTCCAAGGTTAAAAGTTAATTGTGGTTTCCAAGTCTCTGATCTTGGCATGTTAATAAATTCCTTGTTCCTTTCAAGGAAAATGGATTTCTCCTCTCGTGGCACACTGAGCAAACCATGACAACCACAACTCTGGCAATTACTCAAGATTGATATATACAAAAGATACTGGACTCTCCAATGAAAACAAACTAATGTGCAGTATACTTCAATCCAAAGTGAATGACATCATCTCTTTCTAAATTTCAGTAACTGTTTAATATTTCTAATATCAAGGCCCCTAACATCTGCAGAATAGGCTGCAGCACCCCCAAACAAAAAAAAATTCCAACCAGCCAAGCAGAAATTTTATATCTAGATCTCAAAAGAAACCCCAACTATATTTTGCAGAGGTCATGGCCAAGAAGAATCACCCATGCCCTCCAAATATTGCTCATAGGCCTGCCCATTTAAAAAATGGCATGTAGTATCACATTCTCTGACACATTACGATGTGTAAGAGCATAAACAAAAATCCACTGGAATATCACACAATGTCAGTTGGAGCCTCAGTTGTAGCCATTCTGAAGAAACATTTTGCTTTCAAGTTGAACAGTGTTTAGCAAGTTTAAATTGCTTTATCAAATTTGTCATCCTGTATCTAGAAGGAAAAATCAGTTTGTAAATGTAACAAACTATGAGGAATACAGCAAAAGACTTGGAGAAATTTTTAAAAATTGGTAAAATAGGCAAACATGACAAATGAAATTTAACAATTACAAAAATGATTAAATTAGAGCTTAAGATTGAGAAGGAGCAACAAACTAAATTGTGCAATCTTAAAGTGGATGCAAGAGAGAGAGAAATTGTTGAAGAAAGAAGGTTGTGAACCCTACAGTAGAGAAAAAAAGGAAGTGTTGCAAAACCTAAGTAAACAACTAGTTTAGCTCTGCTGAAGTATTTTATCCAATTCAGACAACCACACTTTAGACAGGATATGAAGGCTATAATTTTAATAGTTCAGTGAGATTACTATAATTGGGGGGGGGGGGGGGGGGGTGGTAGGAGGAGAGGAGAACCTGGATAAACTTATCTTTCAACCAGACAGAGGGGAAATTTGACAGTTATCTAAAATTATGCTAGAATAAAAGAGGAAACTTCTTCTAATGACAAGTTGAGAATAAAAGGGCACATGTTGCTGATGACAGAGGAAAGAACAGAACATAAGGCAAGATAGGCTTGAGGGAAATGAATGACAAACTATGGCCTAACCTAAACAGCTGAGTGTCTATGGACAAAGTATGGACATACTGTGCCATTATGACTTAAGGAAAACATACTTTACACAAAAGAACAATTAAGATTTGGAATGTACTGTTGAATAAATTATTTGGAGATACCGGTGTTGGACTGGGGTGTACAAAGTTAAAAATCACAACACCAGGTTATAGTTCAACAGGTTTAATTGGAAGCACTAGCTTTTGGAGCACTGCCACATGATGAAGGAGCAGCGCTCCAAAAGCTAGTGCTTCCAATTAAACCTGTTTGACTATAACCTGGTGTTGTGTGATTTTTAACTCTGTTGAATAAAGTAATTTAGTTATGTCTTGCCGAGAGAACTTGGCTTTTTTCCTTAAAGGTCTGTTTGAAAGGCTTTTTTTAAAATTCAATGGTAAATACTAGTCCATTAGACAGGTGGCTTCTTGACCTGGAGTAATACAAAGACATACAGAATACAAAAAGCCAAGTGGCCACAAACATAAGCCTCACTTAAAAAAAGTGCCATGTCTACATAGTACAGTAAACTAGACAGAAAGCAAAAGTATAAGACAGAGATTGTGAATTTTAAATGTTGCTACTTCAGCTTTAAACATGGATTTAAAAAGGGTCTCTGGGGAAATGTGCATCTCATAAGCCGAGTAGGTTCTGCAAAATAGTATGCTGCTCCAGTGACAGATAGAATACAGCTGCCAGTGAATGCAACTCAAGAGCCAAAAAATCAAAAAGAGAGTGCTCCCACATCCTAAACGCCAACACAAAGCACAAATTGCAGAACAAAAAAAAGGTGGCGATACCTTTTTGCAGGGAAGGATGCAAATAAACTGTAAAATGTAGCTTATTGCATTGATAAATTTCACAAGTAATTTTTATTTAAATAGCATTTACCTGTTTATCTACCTGGGGCTGTTTTCCTGGAGCGTCGGAGGCTGAGGAGTGACTTTATAGAGGTTTACAAATTATGAGGGGCATAGATAGGATAAATAGACAAAGTCTTTTCCCTGAGATCAGGGAGTCAGAACTAAAGAGCATAGGTTTAGGGCGAGAGGGGAAAGATATAAAAGAGACCTAAGGGGCAACTTTTCACACAGAGGGTAGTACGTGTATTGAATGAGCTGCCAGAGGAGGAGGCTGGTACAATTGCAACATTTAAGAGGCATTTGGATGGGTATATGAATAGGAAGGGTTTGGAGGTATGGACAGGTGCTGGTAGGTGGGACTAGGTTGGGTTGGGATATCTGGTCGGCATGGACGGGTTGACCAAAGGGTCTGTTTCCATGCTGTACATCTCTATGACCCTAAGTACTGGCTCAGATTCATTTTTTAGAAAATAGACTAGTAAAAATTAAATCAACCCATTCAGAGATGTTAGTACTCTCCTCTGGATCAGATGGGACTTGAATCCAGTCTAAGAGGAGAGACACTAACTTTAAAATGCATCTGAGTGATGCAGTGTAGAGCTTTACTTACATTTTTTAGTAACTTCTTCATTTATAAATCATTTGGTAAGTGTGAGTTTGCTTTGCAGTTCTCCAATGGGTTTAATAACAGTCTTTGGTTGCATTGAAAAGGATATTTGAGAAATAGACCAAGGAGAAGAATTCCAAAGAAAATGAGGGGGGGGAAAGGTGGTACTAACTTTTAGTTACTGAAAAGAGCTGACACAAACCTCTAAGGTGTTCTGAGGAAGATCACCTGATCCAACATTCTGATTTCTCTTTACAAATGCTGCCAGACCTGCTGAGCTTTTCCAGCAATTTGTTGTTCGATTTACAGCATCCAAACCTTCAGTGCTTTATAATTCTGTGATTCTATGATTTTAGAGTTCTATTACAAAGTAAAGCATAATATGGAGCTCCAATTTGTATCCAAAGAATTACTGTACAAATAGGAGACATTATAACTATTCATTAGTAATGCAAAACAGTTAGACAAGAATCAAAATTTATTAAAGTGCAGGAGGACAATCAGCAGTGAGTCAGTGATGTCCTGTAGGGTAACACAATCAGTCAATTGCATTCTTCAGCTCTAGTTCCAAAGTCACAAGCTTATTTTAAGTGTCCATTCAATTTCCTTTTGGAAATAACCGATTGCCTCAGCTTATAGGTTGCCTGTCACAGGTCATTAATTCTTACTGCATTAAAAGATTATTTTTAACATTTCCCCATAACTCTTGCCAACAAACCTTAAATTGGTGTTTGCTAATCCTTGCATCATCAGCTAATGTGAACAGCTTTTCTTTGTCTCTTTACCTAAACCTGCCATGAACTTGTACACCTCAAATCAAGTCTTCCCGAAAACCATTTTGCCCCAAGGAAGACACCACCAGCTTCTCCATCCAACCGGGAAGCACATTTGGAACATTCTGGTAAGCCATTTGAGGACCTCAATCGATATCCTTAATAAACTGTAGTGACCAGAATGGATTGTAATATATAGCTATGGAAGAAAGAATTTGTAATTCACTGAATTAATTTTATAATGTATAGAAACAAAGGAGGGATTGAAATGGAGTATGAAAACAGAAAAGAGTAAAAATCTTTAAAAATTAAATCAACCCATTCAAGTAATTACAGGTCTGAAAGAATAAAACTCCATGTTTATAAAAGTAAACTTTCAGGGCAACTAACGATTAACACATTAGAGTTCAAGATTCATCTAGAACTAAATAATTCAGTCCTAACACTTTAAAAAGACAAGAACTAGGAGCAGGGGCAGATTATTCATCCAAGACTAATTTATCAACCTATGAGATCATGACTCTTATTTCAACACTATTTTGCTGCATTATTCCACAATGCTTTTACTATGACATCTACCAATTTCAGGCTTGAATATACTCAATGACTGAACCTTCGCAGCTCTCTGGGGAAGAGAATCCCAATAATTCAGTGAAGAAATTCTTCATCTCAGGACTTCGATAGTTAACATTACTGCCAGGCTGAATGATTTTCTATTGGATTAGTGTGGCATCACATCCATAGTTGAATTTTTCATGTAAAATCTCTGAACAAGTTTTCAAAAAAGGTATAAAAAGCCTAACAAAGCTGCCATCTGACAGTACTTCATAAAACAGGGGAGTATTGCTGGCCTGATTGATTTCCAAATTTATATCTATTAGAAAGGAGGACCATCATTTGGTATTTTCCTTATTCGTAGATTGCATGTATTTGCACATTAAAATTAAAACAACAAGCTTTAAATTGATATGACTCATTAAAATGGCAAAAGCTAACAAGGACACGTTGCTGCAGCTCCAAAGAGTTCATTTTTAATTTTATTATTTTGTGATAAATATGGCTTTTGAATATAGATCTAGATGTCATCTATCAACCCCTCAGAAAACGAACAGGAAATGACAATCACCACAAACCCCAGGAACCCCATCCAGGAGAAAGATATAAATAGAAAGCAGGAGACAACAGCTTCGCTTCACTTGGAGGTCACCAATGATGATGTTACCGGGCCAGGTAATGAAACATCTAGATATCAAACCTACAGCTCAGCGAGCAAACCTACACCCTGAGCTACAAACCTTCACAAACCTTGCAAATCTTACCAAGTTATTTGTAGCACAATCTCGTGTAACAGTTTTACAATTATCTGCAAGAAGGATATTTGGACTAAAATAAGTTAGAAAAGTCAAACTTAGAAAAGATATCTGGTTAATATTCTGGCTCCTTTTTCCAAATGAGTCAAAAATAAAAAAAGATAGACATTACAAAGAGAAAGCTGCTGCTACTCAGGAGTTGTTAAAAAAAAGTGATCCACTAGGCTGTGTATGCCATTACTAAAACAGTCTATCAATTGCTAAAACAAATATGAAACACCTAACTGCTATAATTGTTACAGGACGCTAACTAATGTAGCATCATTAGAGTTAATACTCATCAACAGATTAAGGAATCTAAAGTGCACAATACATCAGTGTTAGTGCTAGATGGCCAAGGGAAAAGCACAGGCAACCTTCTTCATACTTGCTAAAAAGGTAGCATTGCAAATCAATCATAATATTTTCTGCAAACCTCCATCAGTCAACAAAATTAACTTGCTACGGTTGCCTGATTTAATATTTTCAGAATGTTATCCGTACATATTGTTGATTACTGTTATATTACAGTAAGGGATAAGAGCAAAGCTGGGAAATAGGGCAGGATGGGTGACTGAGGTGACTGTGGGAAGCACTTTAGGAACAATGACAACAGTTCTATTAATTTTAGAACAGTTGTTATGGAGGGGGAGAAAACTGGTCCACAGGTTCAAGTTCTAAAAATTGGGGTAAGCTGAATTTTCATACAATTAGACAAGAGCTTGCAAGGATCGATTGGAGTAGTTTGCAGGCAAAGGACCTCCAGCAAGTGGGAGGCCTTTAAAAGTGAGATAGCTAAGAGTTCAAGACCTATATGTTCCAGTGACATGAAGGGCAAGGTTGGCAGGAATAGAGAACCATGGAGAAAGTGAGGACAGCAGATGCTAGAGATCAAAACACGTGGTGCTGGAAAAGCACAGCCAGTCAAGCAGCATCCAAGGAGAGTCAACGTTGAGGAGTATAACCTCTTAAATCGGGACCAGGAGATTTATCCACCTTCATACATTCTAACATCCCAACACCACCTCTGTGATATGGACTGTCCATGATAATCACCACTAACTTTCCCAATTTCCCAAGTCTTCATGAACAGCTTGTGCTCAAAATGTTGACTCTCCTGCTCCTTGGATGCAATCTGACCAGCTGTGCTTTTCCACCATCACACCTTTTGACTCAGGAATAGGGAACCATGGATAACAAAAAGATATTGAGGTTCTGACCAGAAAAAGAGGCGGCATAGCTCAGTTATAGGCGGCTGGGATCTAGAGGATCCCTGGGAGGGGGTATGTAGGAGATACAGGAATTCACTAAAGGAGGAAGTCAAGAGAGCAAAAAAAGGGGGCACGAGATGGCCTGGGCTAAAAAGAGTAGGGAAAATCCAAAGAGGCTCTTCAACGAAAGACAACGAGAAGAACCTCTACAGGGCCAAAGTGGACCTGTGTGGAACTGCAGGAGATGACAGAGGTCGTCAAATGAATGTTTCTCCTGTGGGAGACGATTTGGGAACTTAGGGAAATTAGTGGTGATTATCTCGGGACAGTTCATATCACACGAGAGGTGGTGTTGGACATATTAAAATGTACAAAGGTGGATAAATCTCCTGGTCCTGACCAGATATATCCAAGAAACCTGCAAGAGGCTAAAGAAATTGCAGGGGCTCTGGCTGATATTTTTCCATCATCATTAATGACGGGTGAGGTCCCAGAAAACTGGAGGATAGCAAATGTTGTGCCCTCAAAGAAGGGCTGCAAAAAAAAAACACAGCTGGGAATTATAGACCAGTAAACCTGACATCTGTGGTAAGTTACTTTAGAAAATTTTGAGGGATAAGATACACAAGCATTTGGAAAGACAGGGTTTGATTAAGAGTAGTCAGCATGGCTTTTAGAGTGGGAGATCATGCCTCACAAAATTTGTTCTTTGATGACGTGACTAGGAAGGTTAATGAGGACAGGGCAGTAGATGTAGTCTATATGGATTTCAGTAAGGCCTTTAAAGGTTCCACATGGTAGGTTGCTCTGGAAGGTTAGGTCAGGTCATATGGAATCCAGGGAAAGCTGGCAAATTGGATACAAAATTGGCCTGATGCTAGGAAGTAGATTAGATTAAATGAGATTACTTAGTGTCCACACCAACCCTCCAAACAGCAACCCACCCAAACCCAGGTAATAGTAGAAGGATGCTTGTTGGACTGGAAGCCTCTGACTAGTGATGTGCCTCATGGGTCAGTGCTGGGCCCATTGCTGTTTGTTATCTATATCAATGATTAGGATGAGAATGCACAAGGCATGATTAGTAAGTTTGCAGATGACATTAAAATGGAAGATATCATTAACAGTGAGGAAGGTTAGCAGAAATTGCAGCAGGATCTGGATCAGCTGTGGACATTGGCCATGGAATGGCAAATGGAGTTTAATGTGGAGTCAAATCAATGTAAGAGTTTCATGGTGAATGGTAGGGCTTTAATGAGTGTAGTGGAACAGAGGAACCTGGAGTTCAGGTGCAAGGTTGTCTGAAAAGTGGAGTCACAGGTAGACAGGGCAGTGAAGGTAGCTTTTGACATGCTCACCTTCATCAGTCCAGGGCATTGACTAAATAAGTTGGGAAGTTGTGTTGCGGTTGTACAGGATGTTGGTAAGACTACATGTGGAGTATTGGGTCAGTTTTGGTCACCTTACTATAAGAATAATGTTATTAAACTGGAACAAGCACAAACATTTACAAGGATGTTGCCAAGACTCAAGGGTCTGAGTTATAGGGAGAGGTTGGCCAAGCTAGGACTTTTTTCTTTAGAGCATGGGGGGGGGGGGGGGGGGGGGGGGAAAGAAACCTGTAGAAGTATAAGATGAGAGGCATGAATAGGGTGAATGCACTCAGTCTTTTTCCCAAGGTTAGAGATTCAAGGACGAGAAGGAAAAGAATAAGTGGGAATCAGACAGTAACGTTTTTTTAAAAAAAGGGTAGTACACATATGGAATGAGCTGCCAGCAGAAGTGGTTGAGGCAGGTACATTAACATTTAAAAGGTATTTGGATAAATACATGGATGGGAAAGTTTTAAGGATACGGGCCAAGTGTAGGGAAATAGGTTAGCGTGAATGGACATTTTGGCCAGCATGGACCAGTCTGGGCCAGAGGGCCTGTCTCTGTGCTGCAGGACTCAATCACAATTTATTATTTACAAAAAACCCATCTCAAATCCACCATGATTCAGTACATTATACTGGCAAAAGTTAAGTGAAGCACGTTGCCTCCCAAAACTCGTCCAAATTTTGGGAACTTAAATATAGTTTTACAGGGGAATAAGCAATATTCATTTTTTCCCCTCAGATACATTAAGTGCTTTGTCACTAAGATCAGAAACACATGAAAAAAGGTCCCAGGGTCTTAATTCTGGACTGCACGCATTCATGGCAGACATAAATTTTCAATGAAATAACGAAAAATCAGCAAGAATATATAGAAGTGTCTTATTTTTAAGTACATTTTTTAAAAGAATCAAGTGTAAAACTTATCAAAGCATTGCCAAGGGACATTGCAAACAAAGCCAAATGCAAATCAAGAAGCAGATGACAATCTTAAATATACAAACTGGAGTTTTTTCACTGCTGCTTCAAGTATGCTCAGTACTTTTTTGACAACTCCAAATTATCTTGAAGTATTGCCTTTGATGCTCTCTGCAATCTGCATATTCTAAGCTTCAAATAGCAGTCAACTAGGTGTACATGCATACTCCAGTACACTGCTCACCATGGTAAGTGCGGTTAGCATAGGAAACTCCCATGGGTTACACATTTCTCACTGTCACAGATTCAGATGTGAGTTATTTCCCACTTTGCTCCATAGACCTTGGTATCCTAACCAAACAAAAACCTATTGATTTCAATCATGCTCTTCACAAACAGCAAGAACGTTATCCTACATAAATGTGGAAATGTCAGTGTTGGACCGAGGTGGACAAGGTGAGAAGTCACATGGCGTTAGGATTTAATCCAACAGGTTTATTTGAAATCACAAGCTTTCAGAATACTGCTCTGTCATCAGGTCCGACATGCTTATTGTCCCTTCATGGTCAGTACTAAAATCAAGAGGTTGGTTTTAAATCTTACCCATCTCACAGTTAAAATTGATCAGGTTAGTTATCCTTCCCCCATGTAAATGCATATGCCTAAAGCAGGATAAATGATAAAAGGTCAAAAAGTCAAACATTCCATTGTGGAGCCAAACTGTGGCCAGCCAGACTACACAAACAGGATAGTTCACATACACTTGGCGCATAATGGTATCTCTAAGCAGAGAAACCGTATGGCTATGTGGCTACTCAGGATCTGTGCATGCTTATGCAAATCCCAGCACTGAATTGCTGTTTGAGTCTGTGCAGCAGAGGGAAAACGGGAATGATGGCAAAGAGACAAACAGCACTGAGACCTCCAGGATATCAAATATAGTACAAAGCTGAATGTAATAACATTTTACTAACACATCAAGTAACTGTGCTGCAAAAGCAAAACATAGCTGCGAAAATAGGAGGAGGACTCTGCTCTGAAGTAGATGCCCAAGATAAAATGTGGCAGAATAGGGACAGATAAGGCCAATAAAATCTGGCGTTCAAAGATGTCAGACCAACAATTAACTGGCATAGCAAGTTCATGAGGTAATTCATGAGTCCATTCTTGTGATTACAGACCTAGATTGCTCAGAAATTAACAAAAAGAACCTGATGTCAAATTAAGTGCCTGAAGATTCATCAAGTATTAGCAAAACAAGTGCCAATGGCATCACATCAGCAACCTAGACTGAAGATCCATGATATTTCACCATACTTGGTGACTGAACTGTGAAATGGAAAAGGTCAAAACAGTCTCAGTGAAAATAACCAGATTTAGTGTTTAGCTTGAAGTGAGGTCTGCAGATGCTGGAGATCAGAGTCAAGAATGTAATGCTGGAAAAGCACACAGCAGATCAGGCAGAATCCGAGGAGCAGGAGAATCTACATTTTTGGCATGAGGCTTGTGCGCCAAGGGGATAGAGAGATAAATGGGAGAAGGTGTTAGGTGAAGGTAACTGAAAGAAGTGGTGGATATGGGCATAGTTACAACTGTTACACAAATAGGAAGAGTTTGGAGGGATATGGGCCAGGAGCAGGCAGATGTGACTAGTTTAAATTTGCCAAAATGTTTGACATGGACTGTTCCCATGTAGTATGACTAAAAATCTAGCCACTGCCTCTTGACGTTCAATAGTGTTACTATCACGGAATCCCTCTTTAACATTCTAAAGGGTTATCATTGATCACAGACCCAACTGGGCTTGCCATATAAATACAGTAGTTACAAGAGCAGTTCAGAAGCTAGGAATACCACAGCAAGTGACTCACTTCCTGACTCCAAAGTCTGTCCAATATCTACAAGGTACGAGTTAGGAGCGTGATCAAATACTCCCCTTGCCTGGATCGGTGCAGCTCCGACATTCAAGGAGCTTGACACCAATCGGGATAAAGCAGCCTGCTCAATTAGCACTATAACCACAAACATTTATTCCACCCAAAAGCAATAGTAGCAATGTATGCTATCTACAAGATGCACTGCAGAAATTTAAAAATTCTCAGCACCTTCCAACCCATAACCCATTTCTGTATAGAAGGAAGGTAGCAGCTCATACATGGGAACACCACAACCCAAGTGGCCCTCCAAGCCACTCACTATCCTAACTTAAATATATTGCCATTCTTTCATTGTCTGAATCAAAATCTTGGAAGTCCAACCTTAATGGCATTGCAGGTCAACCTGCAATGAGGGGTGTACAGACAGCAGTGGTTGAAGACAGCAGCTCATCCACCTTCAATGGCGACTGGGGATGGGTAATAAATGCTGGCCAGAGATTAACCCAAAAGGGACTCTCCAAATAGATTAAAGGGAGAAAAGACTAACTCAGGAAAGAATAGGGCCTCTTAAAAGATCACAAGACCACCTACATGGCGATGAGGGAAAATATTAAATGAGTATTTTGCATCAGTGTTTACTGTGAAGGAGGATATGGAAGACAATGTGGGAAAATAAATAACAATATCTTGAAAATGTCCATATTAGAGCTCGTGGTGCTGGATATTTTGATCAGATGGGCCAAAATGGGACAAGTGGCAGATGGAGTTTAATTTAGATAAATGTGAGGTACTATATATTGGAAAAGCAAATCAGGGCAGGATTTATACACTTAATGGTAAGGTCCTGGGGAGTACTGCTGAACAAAGACCTTGAAGTGCAGGTTCATGACTCCTTGAAAGTGGAGTCGCACATAGAATAAAGGCAGCAGCATTTGGTATGCTTGCCTTTATTAGTCAGTGCACTGAGTACAGTAGTTGGGAGGTCATGTTGCAGCTGTGCAGGAGTGGTTGGCTACTTTTGGAATACTGTGTTCAATTCTGATCTCCCACTATTGGAAAAATGTTGTGAAACTTGAAAGGGTTTAGAAAAGATTTACAAGGATGTTGCCAGGGCTGGAGGGTTGAACTATAGGGCAGCCTGAATAAGCTGGGGCTATTTTCACTGGGGAAAAAAAACAGGATGCTGAGGGATGACTTTATAGAAGTTTATAAAATCATGAGGGGCATGAATAGGGTCAATAGACGAGGTCTTTTGCCCCAGTGTGGGGTGGGGGTGACAGAGAAAGAGTCCTAAACGAGGGGGCATCAGTTTACAGGAAGAAGAAGGGAAAGAGATTTTTTCAAAAAAAGGACCTAAAGGGGCAACCTTTTTCATGCAGAGGGTGTGTGTGTGTGTTGGGGGGGTGGGGGGGGGAAATGAGCTGTTAAAAGGAAATAGAGGAGGCTGGTAAAATTACGATGTTTAAAAAAAGACATCTGATGGGTATATGAATATGAAGGGTTCAGAGGAATATCTGCCAAATGGGTCTAGATTTATTTAGAATAACTGGTCGGCACTTGATGTGTTGGACTGAAGGGTCTGTTTCCATGTTGTATATCGGACTCTAAATCCTCTGAATATACTTCATAAATTTCTCTCCTTTACTCTTCATATAAACCATTAAAAAAATTGAAAGTCTCAGACGAGGTGAATAGTGGCAAGTGGAATTCAATCCAGGTAAATATCACATGATGCACTTGGACAGGACAAACAAGTCATGGGAATACATGGTGAATGGTAGGACTTTGGGAACAGAGGGACCTTGGTATGTGTCATCATCCTTTTTGGTATCAGGACAGGTAGACAAAGTGAAGGTGGCCTGTGGTATACCAACTTTCATTTGGCGAAGCAGGAGTTTAAAAGCAGGAGGTGGTTGCCCTGCAACTGTAGTTTAGGTTGCAGCTGAAGTATTGTGGAATCCACATTATAGAAGTTAAAAATCACACAACACCAGGTTATAGTCCAACAGGTTTAATTGGAAGCACACTAGCTTTCGGAGTGACAATCACCTGATGAAAATGTGGAGAAAACTTTTCCACTCAGGATGGTGGGAATCTGGAACACTGCCAGTAGTAGAAACCATCATGACACTCAATGTGCACTTACAATGCCAAAGCATATGGGCCACATGTTAGAATATGGGATTAGAATACAGTACTTAGGTGGTGTTTTTGACTGATGTAGACACAATGGACCAAAGGGCCTTTTTCTGTGCGACAGATCTCAATGACTATTCTTTTCTCTATACACTGATGTTAAACATTTGGAATTGTCAGCAACCAAACAACCACCTTCCAACACAAGTGCTGGTTGCAGTTCTGTTAGATATAACCTGTTCCTTTCCATTGGTGCTTCCTGCCCTGGAACTGGTCCCATAGCCTTAAAGATCTGCAGCCTTAACCGCCCTGCTTAAGGCAATCAATCCTCCCATTCTTCCGATTTCTATTTTCACTTCGGCTACTCACTAGAAATACTGAAATATATGGAGCAGAAATAATTTCTGGTAATTGATTCTATTCTGAATAAAACAGATTTGAAAAGACTAAATAAGTGGAGTAAGGGTTTCTGCCAGAAAGTAGAGTAGTATAGATTTAAGACATGTTGAGAAGATCTACTAGAAATGAAACAAGATTAGGTAAAAACAGAACAAGATCATAGAATAAAGAACAGTCATGAATGACCAAGCCATAAATATTGCTATAATATAAATTTAAATGCATGGTTAAAAATCAGGTTAGAGTAGCTATGAAAGCTACTCAGCTGCATCATCATACAAAAAAAGGAAACTGCAACAAAAATAAATTAAAAGAGCTAATTTAGTAAATAATTCTAACCCAGTATTTAAATAGCCAGAAAAAAAAAGATTTTTTTTCTATTGGATATTGAAACAGAGAAATGAACCAGAGCAGAAAACAGAAGTAAAAACTGGGAAACAAGCAAGCATAATATATATATATATTATATATATGGTTTAAGATAACTGAGAAAGGAAAGAACTATGACAGGCACTGGTGCAGTACAATAAGATGTTGATAGGCTGAGAACAGAGCTTGTGAAAGTAAAACAAACAATTGGCAACAGCAGTTTGTGAAGCAACTAAATGTGTTCAAAATTCAGAAAAGAAATATTCTGTTAAATAAACCAACCATGGATGAGTTGAAGACAAGTGTAAGGAAAAAGATATAAATATTAGTCTATTGACAGAAAAGCATGACAGCGGAGTAAGGCAGATTAGAAGAATGTTCAAACAAACCAATAGGAAGGCAAGCAGGTTTCTGCAGACTCTTAGAAGATGCAGGTTGGAAATAGGGTGACTCAGGGACAAACAGTTTAATGTCACAGGGTAATCAAAATGGATAATATTAATTACATTGCTTCAGTATTTACCAGGGAGACTGTTCAGGTGTATGAAATCAGACAACTAAATTAGGAATGATTAACTGCATTTAAAAAGGATATAAGCACCGTCACTACCTTAACAGGAAATCCCAGGTTCAACATCCCCTTCACATTTTCAGCACAGGAAATCAAGGCTGACACTGCAGCATCATAGGTGTTGAATCAGTATAGTAAATTATAAAGTGCTGAACTTTTGGATAAACTAATCATTGGCCCAGTCTATTCTCAAGCAGACAAAGATTGTGTATGACTATTTCAAACAAATGATCGTTCAAAGTAGTGTCCAGGCCAATCAACAGCACAAAAAACAGATAACTTGCTCATTATCACATTTACAGGAATTGGGTGCTTTACTTCTTAGATTAGATGACTTAGTGTGGAAACAGGCCCTCCGAAGAGCAATGCACCCAGACCCATTCCCTAACATTTACCCCTTCACCTAACTCTACAGGCAATTTAGCATGGCCAATTCACCTAACCTTCATATTTTTGGACTGTGGGAGAAAACACACGCAGACACGGGGAGAATGTGCAAACTCCACACAGACAGTTGCCTGAGGCGGGAATTGAACCCGGGTCTCTAGCGCAGTGAGGCTGCAGTGCTAACCACTGTGCCACCGTGTCGCCCACTTCCTACAATTATCACATTTTAAAAAGTATTTGACTGTGAAAGGTACTACGTAAATGCAGTTTCTCTTTTGATTGGTCTCAAAATCCACATTGATTAATTATCATAATTAAAGCCCAAACCCCTGGTTATCTGAACTACCATAAATCAGGTTTAGCCAAAAAATTAAAAACAGATTGTACTCTACATCTACCAGAATTGGTTACACATTTTCTCCACTCAAGAAATATTCATCTGCATTCAACTGGTAACATAGTTAGGTACAATGTTCATTCACACAAAAAGATTCAAAAACACAACTGCTATCCTGACATGTTTCAAAAGCAAAACTACTCTATTCATATCATGCATATCCTCAAGTAGCACAATACTTTTTCATTCAAGGGTGGGAACACTGCTGATTAAGGATGAGTATTAATTGCTGGCCCCAGTTTCCCTTGGTCCATTCTGTTTACTAGCACATTTCAATGTTTACAATTTGAGAAGATTTGTAGCCCAGGCTGTAAGTTTGCGTGCTGACCTTGAACATAGAATGCAGAATAATAACAGCGCAGCACAGGCCCTCAACATTGCACCCAACTGTGAAACCAACTGTGAAACCAATTTAAAGACCACCTAACCTACAGTATTCAGTTATGATCTATATATGTTTATCCAATGGCCATTTAAATGCCCTTAACGTTGGTGATTTGTTCAAACTTTGTCACCATGCTAGGTTAACAGTGAGCCTCTGTTGAAGTGCTGTGTTCCGTCCCACTGTGTGTCTTGATCTGTTGTGTTTGTGGTGGGCAACTCACTTCTGGTTCTTTGAGAGATAGGCAAATGGGGTCCAAATCGGTGTTTGTTGATGGAGTTCCAGTTTGAACGCCAGGCCTCTACGAATTCCCGTGCTAGTCTTTGTTTAGCCTGCCCAGGATAGATGTAATGTCCCGGTCGAACTGGGGGTCCCTCAGTCTATGTGCAAGGATACTAGTTATAGTTGGTTGTGATTCATCAAGAGCTGTTTCAGTGTGTTGGCAGGATTGCAGACTACCATAATGCCAAGGGGCCGGAGTAGTCTGGTCATCAGCTCAGAGATTTCTTCGATGTATAGTAGTGTGGCTCGAGTTCCTAGGCATGTCTTCTTGTTTGCATTTGTTGAGAGAGAAACTGGACTGTGCTTATCAGATACCCATTGTTCTTGAATAAGCTGTATAGGTGTTTTCCTTCAGCTTCAGTTCCTGGGTGCTGCAATGTGTTGTGCTTCGTTTAAATAACACCCTGATGCAGCTCTGTTTGAGTGTTGGGATGATTACTCCTGTAGTTGAGAACCCGATCTGTGTTACTTTCCTGTAGATGCTGGTCTGCGGTGCTCCATTGACATGTTTTTTTCCCCTATAGTGACATCTAGGAAGGGGAATCTGCTGTTCTCCTCATGTTAACTTTATACCAGTAATGATGTTGTTTGTGTTTGTGGGTTTCTCACTTGTTCGGTTTTGTGGTGACAAAGATGTCATCCATATAGCAGAACCAAAACTTGGGCTGGATATTGGGAGAGTTGTTCATTCCAACATCTGCGTAACTGCTTCTGCCAAGAATCCTGATATTGGTGGAGTTGGTGCTGTCTGATGTTTGTCCTTGGTTCATCTAGTATTGCCACCAGCATTTCTTTGGCCAGGGTGATGTCTGTTGATGGGAATAAGGCCATCATGAAGGAAACCATGATCTAGTCATCCTCTACCTTTGTGTCTTTGACATTCAAGAATTCCTGGATGGAATGCTTAGAGAGTCTTCTACTAGGTGTTTCAGTTTGCATTGAAGGTACTTTGCTAGGTCTGTATGCCAGTGTGCCAGAAAGTGAGACAATAGTCTGAGGGGGGCCCCTGGTTTGTGTACCCTTGATAATCTGTAGAAACAGTGTGTTGGATCCTTCAGGTCTCATTCTTTGGGAGGTCTGTCTTGTTAATTTCACCTGCCTTGAAGTTTCTTCAGTATAGCTGTAATACGGGTTTCTAGCTGTGAAGTCAGGTCCATTGCCACTGTTGGTTGGTGTCGGTATCTACAAATAGTGTTTGCTTTTTCAACGTATTGTGTTCTGTTCAGGATGATAGTCATGTGCCCTTTGCTGACAGGATTACAATATTTCCAACTCCTTCCAGGGCTTTCCTTTCCAGTGTGTTGAGGGTGTATCTTTTTTCTTTCTGCTTAGTGTACGTCCTACCGTCTATCTGTCTGATGGCCTGCGGATTTCTTCAGTAATCCGTGTTGTCTTTCAGAATTGATTCCAGTGCTGCTAGCCAAGTCCTTTTTGTCCACGTCCCTGCAGTCAAGTTCTTCCCTTGAACTAGGACAGCTTCCCCCCCCCCAATACTATGTCTGAGAATGGTCAGTCTGACAGGTTCTTTACCCAAGCGCCTGAATTGTCTGTTATTGCTGTGTGAGCTTAACCAGTTTTTTTCTTGATCATGGTCCACTTTAGTTTGGATGGCTCATTCTAGGGTACTTGTCCATTCCTAGTCAGTCACATTGATGTACAGAGTTTTTTGGTGTCATCCTGAACAGACTACATTGAAAATGCAAATACTACCATCCAGACTAACGAAGGAACTTCACCATAAGCTAATATACCTAGAATACTCACACTTCTCCACCTAGGAATTCCTAAACGTCAAAGACATCAAGGTAGAGGATGGCAAGGTTATGGTTTCCTTTGATGTGACGGCCCTATTCACATCAATAAACATCACTCTGGCCAAAGAAACACTGGCCACACTACTAGATGAATCAAGTACATAAACATCAAGTTCATTACCAATATCAGGATTCTTGGCAGAAGCAGTTATGCAGAGGTTGGAACAAGCAGCCCTCCTTGTGATCCAGCCCAAGCTTTGAGACCACAATGTAGATGATGCCTTTGTCATCACAGAATGGAACGAATTAGAAGAAACCCACAAACATCCTTAGTGGTATAAAGTTCACAAAAGATGAAGACAACAACAGACTCCTTCCTACATGTCATTTTGGAACAGAAAGCCAATGGAAAGCTGCAGACCAGTGTCTACAGGAAAGTGACACAAAGATCAGATCCTCAACTACAGGTGCAATCACCCAAAATGGAACTGCATCAGGACATTTAAATAAGCCACAACACTGCAGCACCCAGGAACTATGAGAAGTTGAAAAACAGCTATACAAACGTATTCAAGAACAGTAGATACCAGATAAGCACAGTCTGCTGATTCTTACAAAGCTAAAAAGATGACAACATGCCAGAGACTCGAGCCGCACTACCATACATTAAAGACATCAGAGAGGACGACCAGACTACTCCACCCCTTGGCATCATGGTAGCCCACAAACCTACCAACACAAACAGCTGATGAATCTCTGGGACCTTGTACCAACTACCAGCAGAACAAACATCATATACAAAACACCCTGCAAGAACAGCAACAAACATTACATTGGACAGACTGGCAGGAAACTAGCCACCAAAAGACAACGGTCACTAGTATCCTTACACACAAACGATGAGGGACACGAGTTTGACTGGGACAATACATCCACCCTGGAACAGGCTAAACAAAGACTCTCATGGGAATTCCTAGAGGCCTGGCATTCAAACCAGAACTCCATCAAACACACATCGATTTGGACCCCATTTATCAACTTCTCACAACAAAAACCGACCAGGTCAAGACAAATAGAAAGTGGGACAGAACACCAGCAGTGATCAAGCTCACTGATATTACCTAGCATGGTGATGAAACGTCCGAGAACAAATCTTCCAGCTCAGCGAGCAAACTTACAGCCTGAACATTTCAGGTGGCAATTAGAAATAAACCGCAATGGATCTGGCATCACAAGTGCACCATACCAATTAATGATACCTTTGCAGTGGCAGTATTGTAGCCAATGAGGTTTAACAAAAGGTACAGTTATTCCTCATTAAAACATCTTCCAATTTCTTGTGGCGCAGGGGTAGTGTCCCTACCCTGGACCCAGAAGCCAAAGTTCAAGTGGTAGAATATCATCTCTGATGAAGTTGATTAGAAAAATAGGTTAAATAAAAACAGATTCTACTGGTCCAGATAGATATTTATGCTTTAAAAAAATATTCATTCATCCTCACTGCAAACATCTAAGCCTGTGAAAATATCGTGTAATGAGTTTAACACACTATCATTTTCCACAAAAAAATGGAAACAAGTAAATTTTGCAACTTGTATCGGAATATCTTAATGCAAAGCATACCTTTCTCTTGGTGGTTTTACATTGTATAATTAAGCATACATTTTCAACATGGCTCTAAAATTTTTAAAAATCCACAAGTTGATATGTCTTGCTGCAAAAGAATGACTTGAGAATCATTCATTTTCAGATACAACTTTTACTTCCAGAAATTTAAAAGAAGTGGTAAATACAAAAATAAACACCTGGATAAGAATTCAGTAGGCATCTCATGTGAATGCAATTCAAACAAGCTTGAAATTAATTAAAAGCTAATGAAAGTTTAAACTACAGGAATGGAAGTGTTAAAGCAACAAACAGTATGTACCATAGAATACCAGACATACAAACTGAAGTAGTCAGAATGTTCTTCTCTTTAGGTGTCTGGGTTTAGTTTGCTGTAGCTCACCAAGTTGAGCATGCCAACAGGAGTTGCTGTTTGACTCACTGATCTCCATCCCGAATTGTTTTCAGAACAGGAGTTCAATGCTAGTCATATATGCATGGATGAAATATCAAATCATTCACCATGCACATGACAGGTGAGTTTGAAGTTCAGTTTGGAATTCACGAGGGAGAAAGAAACTGGAAAATTTGCCTACTTCAAAAAGATAGGGGAAGAAATCTACAATGGTCCTTCTAGAGACTTAGAGCAAAAAGCCAGAGTTAGCTTGAGAAGCTAAAAGAGGAGGGTATCGGATCGCAACCAGAACAAGGGACTATTGAGGTCTCAAAATTGGAAGGGTGCTTAGCAAAAAAACTAATAAGTCCCCTAAAATCTTACCTCAGGAGAAGGTGTGCACATTCTGGGCAGTAGTGCCATGCCTTTAGTTGGTCCCGAAAAGTAGTGAGTGAACTTGTACAAGTTTTTAATGTTATGATTCCAATTAATGTTAATACAACAAGTCAGATCCTAGTATGAACCAAGCTTCGTAGATCCCAAGTGTTTTTTTTAAATGAAACCAATTGTTTAAAGTAAACTCAGTCTCTTGGAAGTCAGTTAATGAAAACAAAGAACAAAACATTTATTGAACAAGAACGTGAGCCATATTACATTAGACAATCTTCCTTCCCACCTATCCACCCTACCCTATCACAATTACCCTCTACCTGCATCCATGTAGAATACTGCCTTCCCAGCTACCTTTTCCCCCAGCCCAACCCCCTATTATCTCAGCCCCTTCCCCCTCCACATTCCTGATGAAGGGCTCATGCCCGAAACATCAACTCTCCTGCTCGTAGGATGCCTTTTGACCTGCTGTACTTTTTCAGCACCACACTTTGCAACCCAGGAAAGCTTTATAATTAAGTCCACACTAAGGCGTCTTTTTTAGGCCTGCCAAGCTGCAACAGGTTTCCTCCCAGTAAATTTTGCCACATTTACAGGATGCATTTTCTTCAGTTCACTTCACTCCAGGATTCCCGGATCAAACTGAATATAGTGAGTTTTAGTTTACAATCATCAGATTAAAAAAAGTATAAGTTATTGACTGACTCACTCCTTTATGAATTTGTCTGTCTCCCCTGGGTACCTGATGCAAGCCAACAGTACAGGTTTCTTTCATACACTAAACTAATTTCATGAAATCTAACACCTTCCTCTTCAAAGATTGCAAAACAATTTAAATGCAAAGAAACATGCTTCCAAACAAAAACATACCTCCAATCATCTCAGCACAAAGCTCACAAATAAAACAAACTATGTCGCCCTTAACATACAAAATACAAACTGAACTTCAAACTATATATTGCTCATATTAGGAAGAGAAGGAAAGGAACTCCAGGGTAGTAGGTAGAAAGAGATTCTAGAATAAGATTTCATAAAATTGTTAACTTTGCTTGTTTTGTTGAATTCGACAGTTTTGTCAAAACAATTTAATACTTTTAAACGAGAATTATGCAGCTAATTTCTATTTAAATGCTAAACAGCCACTTCTAGTATTCGAGCAGTCTACATGGAACATAGAACATTGCAGCACAGTACAGGCCCTTTGGCCTTTGACGTTGTGCCAACCTGTGGAACCAATTTGAAGCCCACCTGTCCTACACTATTCCATTTTCATCCATATATCTATCCAATGACCGTTTAAGTACCCCTAACGTTGGCAAGTCTACTACTGTTGCAGGCAGTGCATTCAATGCCCCGAGTAAAAAAAAACTACCTCTGGTGTCTGTCCTATAGTTTTAAATTGAGGGGTGATAGATATGTTCTCTTGTGCTAGCCATACCATCCAAGGAAGACATTCTCACTGTCCACCCTATCTAAACTTGGTTATCTTTTATGTCTCAATTAAGTCACCTCTCAACCTAACGGAAACAGCCTCAGTACAGGCCTTTCCTGATAAGGCCTTCCCTCAATACCAGGCAACTTCCTAGAAAATCGCCTTTGAACCCTTTCCAAAGCTTCCATGTCCTTCCTATAATGCGGCGACCAGAATTGGACACAATACTCCAAGTGCGGCCGCATTAGAGTTTTGTACAGCGGCAACTTGACCTTATGGCTCTGAGACTCAATCCCTCTACCAGTAAAAGCTAACACCGCATGCCTTCTTAACCCTATCAACCTGGGTGGCAACTTTCAGGGATCTATGTACCTGGACACAGATCTCTCTGCTCATTTACACTGCCAAGAATCTCTCAGTTAGCCCAATACTCTTCATTCCTGTGGCTCCTTCCAAAGTGAATCACGTCTCACTTTTCTGCATTAAACTACATTTGTCACCTCAGCCCAGCTCTGCAGCTTCTCTCTGTCCTTCTAACATCAACATCCTTCAGCACTATCCACAACTCCACAGACCTCCACAAATCCACCTTTCTACACCCTCATCCAGGTCATTTATAAAAACGACCAACAGCAGTAGCCCCAAAACAGATCCTTGTGGTACACCACTAGTAAACGAACTCCACGATGAACATTTCCCATCAATCACCAGTTGACTTTCAGTTAGCCAAGTTCTGATTTCTAGTACCCTGGGATGTATTCCATCAGAATCAGGGGACTTTGTATATCTTTAGGCCCATTAGCTTGCCCAATACTACCTCTGTAGCCAGATCCATTTTAAGTCTTTCCCCTCTCACATTAAAGCTATGCTCTCTAGTTTTGACTCCCCGACCCCAGGGAGTGGCTATTCAGTCTATCCACGTCCCTCATGATTTTATAAACCTCTACAACACCATCCCTCAACTGACTCCAGAGAAAACAGCCCCAGCCTATTCAGCCTCTCCCTATAAATAGTTTAAGCCCTCCAACCCTGGCAACATCCTCGTAAATCTTTTCTGAACCCTTTCAAGTTTCACAACATCCTTCCTAAGCAGGGACACCAGAACTGAATGCAGTATTTCAAAAGTGGTTCAACCAATGTCCTGTACTGCTGCAACATGATCTCAAACTCCTATACTCATTGCACTGACCAATAAAGGCAAGCATAGCCAGGATTGAAGGATTTCAGCTATAGGGAGAGATTGAATAGACGGAGCATCGGAGGCTGAGGGGTGACCTTATAGAGATTTACAAAATCATGAGGGGCATGGATAGGATAAATATACAAGGTCTTTTGCCTGGGATAGGGGAGTCCAGAACTAGAGGGCATAGGTTTAGGACGAGAGTGAGAATGTGTATAGGACATAAGCAGATAAGGAAAGAGTTAAAGTTCTGAGTTTTGTGAAGGCAGGGAAAGATTTAAAGTTTTGAGTTTGTGAAACAAGAGGCACATCTAAGCATGACTCAGATCAGATAAGAACATACAGTTGACAACGGGGTGCTGGAGGCAAGGGCAATGGGTTAACAAGGTGGAAAAGCAGTCATTATGTAGAGCAATTTAACAATATTGAAAGCATTCAGTATGCAAGGTCAGCTAACAAGGGGAAAAGTATCCATTGTATAAGTCCAGTTAACAAAGTTAAGAACCCACCATTATACAACAGTAAAGGGCTTGTCCTCTACGATCAACGAGTATCGATATTAACGGTCACCCAATTAATACATATGTTGCCTTATCTGGATGCTCCTACCTGTAAAATAACTATAATTCATTGAGAAGCTGTTGTTCGAGAAAAGACCATGAACTCATGTCCCTGTGCACATGGGCAATCGTTTTCTCTCTCTCTCTCTCTCTCTCTCTCTCTCTCTCTCTCTCTCTCTCTCTTCCCCCCCCCCCAGGGCCTGAATAAAGGAAAGTAAAACAACTGTGTCTCCAAGCATTTTGCTTCGACTGAAGGGGTACGGGACGACAAGAGGGGAAAAATATAGAAGAGACCTAAGGGGAAAGTTTTTCATGCAGAGGGTGTCACATGTATGGAATGAGCTGCCAGAGAAAGTGATAGAGGTTAGTACAATTGCAACATTTAAAAGGCATCTGGATGAGTACATGAATAGCAAGAGTTTGGGGGCGATATGGGCTGGGTGCTAGCAGGTGGGACTAGATTAGGTTGGGCTATCAGGTCGGCATGGATGAGTTGGAGCAAAGGGTCTGTTCCATGCTGTATATCTCTATATCAAATGCCTTCACCGTCTACCTGGGACTCCATTTTCAAGGAACTAAGACTTTGGAATGCAGGTTCACTGTTCAGTAACACACTCCAGGACCTTACCATAAATTCCATCTGCCACCCCTCAGCCCAGCTGATCAAGATCTCACTGCACCTTCTTTGCTGTCCACACCGCCTCCAATTTTGGTGTCACGTACAAATTTACTAACTATGCCTCCTATGCTCACATCCAAATCATTTGTATAAAATGACAAAAAGCAGTGGACCCAGCACCAATTCTTATAGCACACTAGTCACAAACCTCCAGTCTGAAAAGCAACCCTCCACCACTACCCTGTCATTTTGAGCCAGTTCGTATCCAAATCGCTTGTTCTCCCTGCATACCCTGTGACCTACCTTGCTAACCAGTCTACCATGAGGAACTTTGGCAAACATCTTGCTGAAGTCCATAATTGATCGCTTCCTCTGCTCTGCACTCAGTGTTCTTCATTATTTCAAATAACTCAATCAAGTCAGACAATTTCAAATTCACAAAGCCATGTTGACCATCCCTAATCAGTCCTCCACTACTCAAATGTCTCACTATACTGTATATGTTTTGCTCCCCGTCTAACTTAACCAACCCCTTCATCCCAATGTAGGGCCTTTAGCGGAAGACAGTTTTACCCTCCATCTGTATTTTAAATTAAACCATGCTGTGATTGCTCCCAACAGGATTCCTAACTGTGAGATCATTAATTATTCCTGTCTCATTACACAGGACCAGTTTTAGAATAGCTTGCTCCCTTATGGGTTGCATTACAGATTGTTCAAGAAAACTATCACAGATACATTCTATGAACTCCTCTTCAAGGCTTCCATGATCGACTTTGTTTAACTGATCAATGTAGATTAAAATTCCTGCAATTGCCATACCATTTTTACATGCAGTTTTTGTTTATTGCCTGCTATTATTTGGTGGCCAAGAGACAGTGACGTTTTCCCCTATTGCTAATTTCCACCCACACTGAATCAAATTTTTCTCCACAGAATCTACATGTCTCACTACTGCACTAATGTCATCCTTAAATATTAGAGTTACACCACCTCCCTTTCCTTTCTGGCTATCCTTCCAAATAGTCTGATATCCCCACATATTTAAATTCCAGTCATAACCACCCTGCAACAGTCAGTAAATCATATCCATGAGTGATGACTTGTGCCATCAACTCTTACCTTGTTTTGAATGCGTTCAGGTAAGGTGCCCTTATGGCAGATTTTATAAATTTGAATCCTAAAACCTCCACCAGAAGAACTTTTGTTTAAAAGCCATTCTCTCTGTCACAATCTGATTTCCACTCATCTGGGTGGAAAGCAAGCAGCTGAGCAGTGTAGCACTATTTGATTCTGTTTTCCCTTAAGCCCTCATCCACTTTAGTTAGTGGCACAAGCTTTCAAACAGATGCAATACTTATTCAGAATAAGTTTGAATAGGGAACAGGACTATGATTTGTTTAAACAAATCATTCATATTTTCAATCTAACCTCGGCTATAGTCTATTACACATTAAAAAATAGTTTATCTTTCATCAAAAGATTAATGATAAAAACGGAAAGTTACTAGTGTTCAATGCTTTTCACGAACTACACAAATCAAAATGGAAAAAATAAGGAGTGGAGATCTGAGTCAAAGAAAGTGTAGCGCTGGAAAAGCACAGCCAGTCAGGCAGCATCAAGGAGCAGGATTCCTGATGAAGAGCTTACACTCAAAACATTTGACCCCCCGCTGATCGGCTGTGTTTGTCCTGCAACTCACTTTTTAAAAATCAAAATAGGCCAATCACTGTTCAGAAATCTTATTTGAGGGAAAATTGAGAATATACTGTGAAAAGCACCCAGTTGTTACAATTTTCTGTTTATGCCTCCCAAGAAAATTCATACAGCAAATTTACAATTTTACTAGACACAGAAGCCAATAACAGATGCTGTTAAATACAGAAAAAGCTATACTTCCAAATTTCAAATGGAACAGTTCAATGTTCTGCTGAGTTGTCAGAAGTCACACAACATCAGGTTATATAGCCCAACAAGTTTATTTGAAATCCTGGAATGGAGAATAGGTCGTACGAGGATAGGTTGAGAGTGCTAGGCCTTTTCTCGTTGGAACGGCGAAGGATGAGGGGTGACTTGATAGAGGTTTATAAGATGATCAGAGGAATAGATAGAGTAGACAGTCAGAAACAACAGAGTGTTACATGGGGACATAAATTTAAGGTGAAGGGTGGAAGGTATAGGGGAGATGTCAGGGGTGGGTTCTTTACCCAGAGAGTGATGGGGGTATGGAATGCGCTGCCTGTGGGAGTGGTAGAGTCAGAATCTTTGGTGACCTTTAAGCGGCAATTGGATAGGTACATGGATGGGTGCTTAAGCTAGGACAAGTGTTCGGCACAACATCGTGGGCCGAAGGGCCTGTTCTGTGCTGTATTGTTCTATGTTCTATAAGCTTTCAGAGTGCTGCTCCTTCTTGGGAGGTGGTTTTGCAGTGAAGTCAAATAACTGAGTATTTGGTTTTTAAAACTTCTTTGCCCCTTAACATTAAATATACACAATCATTTCCTAAATGCTATTCTATCAGCTGCTTTTGCTAGTACCTTCCATTCAGTTGGGATTACAGAAACGTGGAAAACATCAGAACATTTCCAGAACTTTAAGCAGCTACTCTTCTCCCTCAGTGCACAACGGCACATGGAAAGTGGTGCAGGCTACTTAACTCAGACATTACCTCGATTCAATGAGTGATATTGGTTTAATTTCATAAATCCACTTTTGCCCCAATATACCTTGTTTTTAGAACTAGTTGAAGATAAAGTGGTCTAGTGTTTTATTGCTATTTTATAAACAAATTGAAAACTTCATTTCAGAGGATTTGTTTCCTAATTTCAATCCAGATAATCCTGGCTCTAACATTTTGACTAAATCCCTCATCCTCGACTCCCCAGCTAGTGATAATAGTTTCTTCCACAGTCAAGCTCAATATCACTTGACTGGTTGGCTTGGTCAGTCTATCAGATTATTATCTTCAGGACTAGATTTTAGTCAAAAGTTGTGTTTTTGAAGCTGGGATCCATCTGTGAAAGGGTAAAGATTATGTTGACTGGCTTAGGCAAGGTGAAAGGAGGTTTGTGAAGCACTCAAATTACCTGTTTCTGTTCAATAAACTCTAAAAATACTAGGTCCAGAAGGTAGGATGATAAATAGGGGAAGTTTGATTAAGATCTTAAAAAAGTTAAATTCAAAATGTAAAGTTAAGGAGATGTGAAAAGAATCTATGGTAGACAGAATTTCTCAATTGAATCCAAACTACAACACTTTGGAGACAATCACTGACATCCTGATCGCAAATTGTATAGCATCTTTAATGTAACTAATACCTGGATGTGTTTCACAAGCAAATTAAAAAAAGAAAGAAGACTGCAAGCCACATAGGGTGCTATTGGATAACTCAAAAGCCTGATTAAATATATTGGGCTAGAGATCTGACAGGAGGAAAGGGAATTAGGAGTTGGATAGATTGAAGGAGGAAGTCAAAATGCCAGAATTAGGGACCAGAGATGACTAAAAGTATAAAGAAACGAAGTTTCAAAAAAAAAAATGTGAATTTTAAAATTAACACACTATTTGACTGATAGCCAATGTCAGCACGCATAGTAGTGTTTGGGGTCAGTCAAGAGATTGAAAACTCATCCATAAGCCTGTGCTCTAAGAGCTGAAGACAAAGGTCAAGCCAGGAGTATGCCTGCAATAACAAACAGGATATAGAGATGCTGGTGTTAAACTGGGATTTACAAAGTTAAAAATCACAACACCAGGTTATAGTCTAACAGGTTTAATTGGAGGTACACTTGCCTTCGGAGCGCCGCTCCTTCATCAGGTGGTTGTGGAGGACACAATTGTAAGGCACAGAATTTATAGCAAAAAATTACAGTGTGATTTAACTGAAATTATACATTGAAAAATACCTTGTCTGTTGAGTCTTTCATCTGTTCGAATACCATGATAGTTTCACTTCTTTCATGTGTAAATCACAAGAAACTTTCATTCTCAGGTTAACTGTAACAACTGGTGTTAGCGAGACAATATGTTGAAGGTGTTAGCCCCGTGTTCTCTGTCAATGCCATGATGTTTAGATTGCTTCTAATCTCAAAAAAAATGAGATAAGAGTTTCACATGAATTCATGCAGTTTTTGAGCAAAGAACAATGTAACTCTGCAAGTACAAAATTCACCCCACAAGTATATATAGATAGATAGTGCAATGGTGGTCACCTGTAGTGTGACATGAACACAAGGACCCAGTTGAGGCCCTCCCTATGAATATGGAACTTAGCTATCAGCCTCTGCCTGGCCACTTTTCGCTGCTGCCTGTGCCGAAGTCCGCCTAGGAGGATGGTCACCCGAAGGTCGAATGTCCTGGACCGCTGAAGTATTCCCCAACTGGGAGGGAACACTCCTGTCTGTTGACTGTTGTGCAGTGCCCATTCATCCATTGCCGTAGCCTTTACTTGGTTTCCCCAGTGTTCCATGCCTCAGGGCATCCTTGCCTGCAACGTATAGGATAGACAATGTTGGCTGAGTCACATGAGTACCTGCCACATACATGGTAGGAGGTGTCCCCACGTGTAATGGTGGTATCCATGTCCACACTCTTGAAACGTCTTGCAGCGCCAACCGTGACAGGGTTGCATGGAGTTGTCCTGAAAGCCGGGCAGCTTGCTACGAACAATGATGATCTGTTTGAGGTTTGGTGGTTGTTTAAAGGCAAGCAGTGGAGGTGTGGGGAAGGTCTTGGCGAGGTAGTCATCCTCATTGATAATGTGTTGAAAGTCACAAAGAACATGGCGTCGTTTTTCAGCTCCTGGGAAGTACTGAACAACAAAGGGTACCCTGTCAGTTGCAGCACGTGTCTGTCTCCTGAGGAGGTCATTACGTTTCCTTGCTGTGGCACGTCGGAACTGGCGGTCGAGGAGTTAAGAACAGGGTATGATGCTCATGAGGGCATCCCTGAGTACTTCCAGGTGCGCGTCACGTTCCTCCTCATCTGAGCAGATCTGGTGTAAGCGTAAGGCTTGTCCATAGGAGATGGCTATTTTAATATAATGTTTTGGATGGAAGCTGGAGAAGTGTAGCATTGTGAGGTTGTCTGAGGGTTTGCGGCAGAGTGTGGTGCTGAGGTGTCCATCATTGATGGAGATGCATGTGTCCAAGAATGAGACAGGTAGTCGAGAGTAGTCCATGGTGAGTTTGATGGTGGGATGAAACTTGTTGATATCACTGTATACTTTAATCAGTGACCCGCCCACCATGGGTCCTGAAGAAATGTCATCAACGTACTGGCGTATAATGTTGGTTGGAGATCCTGCGTAGAGAAGAAGTAGTCTTGTTCGAACCTGTGCATGAAGATGTTGGCAAATTGGGGTGCAAATGTGATCCCCATGGCTGTTCCATGTGTCTGGATGAAGAACTGGTTGTCAAAGATGAAGACATTGTGATAGAGGATAAAACGGATGAGTTGTAGGATGGTGTTTGGAGATTGGCAGTTGTTGATGTGAAGTACGGAGGCTATTGCCACATTCCCACCATTGCGGGGGATGATGATGTAGAATGCTGAAACATTTATTTTAACGAGGAATGTTCCCGGTTCAACTGGCCTGTGGATGCTGAGTTTCTGTAAGAAATCCGTGGTGTCGTGACAGAAACTGGGGATCCCCTGTACAATAGGTTTCAAGGTGCCTTCAACATAGCCGGAGAGATTCTCACACAGGGTCCCATTGCTTGACACGATGGGACGTCCTGGTGTGTTGTCTTTGTGTACCTTTGGAAGGCAGTAGAAGTCGCCTACACAGGAAGTGTGTGGGATGAGGGCGCGCAGGGAACTCTGAAGGACTGGATCCAAAGTCCTGATCAATGTATCTAATTCACAGGTGTGTTCTTTGGTCAGATTAGCTGGTAGTTGCTAGTAGTGTTACCAATTGTTCAGTTGTCGGTACACTTCTTGCAGTAATCTGTTCGATTCTGAATGACAATGGCTCCTCCTTTATCTGCTGGTTTGATGACAATGTTGTGATTGTTTTGAGAGCCTGGATGGCATTGCGTTGTGAACGGGTGATATTTTGCTCTACCTTGTGGGTACAGCTGATGAATCATGAATCTGTTTGAGCATACATGTCAAGCCCAGGGCAGCGGCCCTCCGGTGGGGTCCAAGTTGTCACCTTCTTTGGTCGCTCCTCTACAGTTCTCTGTGATGACTGTTCCAGTTCATCAGTGAGCTCATTGGGATCATTGCTGGCACCTTGAAAGAATTCCCGGAGTCTCATTTGTCTGATGAACTCCTCCGTGCCTGCTGCAAGAACCAACGGGTCCATTTTGGTGGTGGGGCAGAAGTTGAGACCCCAGCTCAGGACTTCAATCTCTTCCAGTCAAAGGGTGTGGTCCAATAAGTTGATAATAGATTTCCCCGCAGTGATAATGTTGTCTACTGTGGTGCCAGGGTGGGCTTTGCTATTACTGGTGAGAATACAAAGTTTCTCAAATTTTTTGTTCTTGGTGTGCATATAAGTGGTGTAGTTTCGTCGCCTTGTCCGTTTGGCAATGTCGCGTAGTTGTACTGCTGTATCCTGAGCTCAGGATGAGTGCGTGGACTCCATCTGAATTTCAAGGTTGTGGCGCCTGCTGTGGAGTTGGTGCACGAGATGATTGAGGAGTTTGCAAGAGGTGCGGCGGCAAAGTTTCTCTGCGTAGTCTGTGTTGTAGGTTGACTTGAGTGGGTTCATGATCCGTAATCCTTTTGGGATCTTTCCTGCTTGCCCGCATTTCTGTAGAAACTTGATGACTTTGTCGATATGTGCTATCTTCTTGGAGATCCTCTCCACTTTAAGCCGGCATTTAGTGGTGTCGATCGTAGTCATGTTTTGGAGATGTCAGTGTTGCTACAGTAGACAACATTATCACTGCAGGGAAGTCTATCCAGTCCTTCAAAGTTCCCTACACGCCCTCATCCCACGTACTTCTTGTGTAGGCGACTTCTACTGCCTTCCATGCACAGGTTCGAATAAGCCTTCTTCTCTACGCAGGATCTCCAACCAACATTATACACCAGGTACATTCGACATTTTCTTCCTCTGGATCCATGGTGGGCGGGTCACTGATAAACGTATACAGTGATATCAACAAGTTTCATCCCACCATCAAACTCACCATGGACTACTCTCGACTACCTGTCTCATTCTTGGACACGTGCATCCCCATCAAGGATGGACACCTTAGCACCACACTCTACCGCAAACCCACAGACAACCTCACAATGCTACACTTCTCCAGCTTCCATCCAAAACATATTAAAACAGCCATCTCCTATGGACAAGCCCTATGCATACACCAGATCTGCTCAGATGAGGAGGAATGTGACAGACACCTGGAAGTACTCAGGGATGCACTCATAAGAACGGGGTACGATGCTCAACTCATCGACCGCCAGTTTCGACGTGCCACAGCAGGGAACCGTAATGACCTCCTCAGGAGACAGACATGTGCTGCAACCAACAGGGTACCCTTTGTTGTTCAGTACTTCCCAGGAGCTGAAAAACGACGCCATGTTCTTTGTGAGCTGAACACATTATCAATGAGAATGAGCACCTCACCAAGACCTTCCCCACACCTCCACTGCTTGCCTTTAAACAACCGCCAAACCTCAAATAGATCATTATTCATATCAAGCTGCCTGGCTTTCAGGACACTTCCATATAACAGTCACGGCAGGTGCTGCAAGACGTTTCATGAGTGTGGACATGGATACCACGATTACACGTGGGGACACCTCCCATCTTCGACTTAGCAGGTACTCATGTCATTCAGCCAATATTGTCTATCGTATACGTTGCAGGCATGGATGCCCTGAGGCATTGTACATTGGGGTAACTGAGCAAAGGCTACGGCAATGGATGAATGGGCACCGCACAACAATCAACAGACAGGAGTGTTCCCTCCCAGTTGGAGAACACTTCAGCGGTCCAGGACATTCAACCTCAGACCTTCGGGTGACCATCCTCCTAGGCTGTCTTCGGGACAGGCAGCAGCGAAAAGTGGCCGAGCAGAGGCTGATAGCTAAGTTCCATACCCATAGGGAGGGCCTCAATCAGGACCTTGGGTTCATGTCACACTACAGGTGACCACCATTGCACTATACACACACAGACTCTCTCTCACACACACCCACACTCTCACATGCACCCACTCACAGATTTAAGACACTCTACACTCACATACACACATATATACTCTCTCACACTCTCAACCCCCACAACCCAGACAGACACACATACACACACACAAAGACCCACATGCACACATACACACATTTTGTGGGGTGAATTTGTACCTGCAGAGTTACATTGTACTTTGCTCAAAAACTGTATGAATTCATGTAAAACTATTATCTCACTTTTTAGATTAGAATCAATCGAAACATCATGGCATAGACAGAGAACACAGGGAGCTAACACCTTCAACATATTGTCTAGCTAACGCCAATTGTTTTACAGTTAACCTGAGAATGCAACTTTTTTTAAAAAATTGTGATTTACACATGAAAGTGAAACTATCATGGTATTCGAACAGATGAAAGACTCAACAGGCAATCAAGGTATTTTTCAATGTATAATTTCAGTTACATCACACTAAGTTTTTGCTATTATTTCTGTGTCCTCCACAACCACCTGATGAAGGAGCGGTGCTCCGAAAGCTAGTGTGCTTCCAATTAAACCTGTTGGACAATAACCTGTGCTGTGTGATTTTTAACTTTGTACAATAACAAAGATACATTGAGATATAAACATAGTTCTTAAGGTTAAAGGAATCAAAGCATTGGGGAGAAAGTGGGAACAGGGCCCTGAGTTGGATGGTCAACCATTATTATACTGAATAGCACAGCATGCTCAAAAGGGATTAATTGTCTATTCCATCTCAGATTTTCTATGTTTCAACACCAACATCAGCTTATATACTGTTAAGAGTATGCAAATGAGTGTTCTTAGCAAGGGTATGGAAGAGTGTTCAGAAACATATGCTAGGGGAGTCCAGAACTAGAGGGCATAGGTTTAGGCCGAGAGGGGAAAGATACATAAAGGAAGGAGGTAAAAACAATGACTGCAGATGCTGGAAACTCTATAAAAATGAAGGACGCAAGGGACAATTTTTTTCCACATTGGGTGATGCATGTATGGACTAAGCTGCCAGAGGAAGTGGTGGAGGCTGGTACAATTACAACATTTAAAAGGCATCTGGATGGGTCTGTGGATAGGAAGGGTTTGGAGGGATATGGGTTAAGTGCTGGAAAATGGGACTAGATTAGGTTAGGATATCTGGTCAACATGGACTAGTTGGACTGAAGGGTCTGTTTCCATGCTGTACATCTCAATGACATCAAAATTGCAGTCAGCCAGGTTTATCTCAGTTGCCAGAGAGAGGAATGAAGTTGTTAACTAGGGAATGGAATTTGATACAGGAACAAAATAAGCCTTCCTAATATTTATGGTTCAAATCATTTTCTTTGTATCAAAATCCCTCAATTTCACAACGTCTGGCTGACAATTTAAGTTTTAACACTAACACAATCATACAACTGCAACAGACAAATATTTAAATAATATTTCAAACCTAGAGTCATACAGTATAGAAGAGGCCCTTCAGACCATTGTACCACCATACAAGATACGATCTACACTAGCCCCACTTTCCAGCACTAGGTCCATAAGCATGAAATGTGACCAAAGAGAACAATAAAAACTGCATCGAAACAGCTTTTAACCAACATTTCCCAATGGGGTAGAAAATATCCTCGAAAATGGTAGATAGGACCCGGCCCAACACCCGAGTGACACTGAATCACAGCTCCTTTCCTGTGATGGAACAGATACGGTGGGACTGTTCAAAGATGCGCACAGAGTATACGAACTGAGGGTAGGAAGGATAAATAAAGCATCGCGAGTGGTTAGGGCAAAACGCTGCACCATGAATGCTCGCGTTTGGCTGAACTGCTAAAATCCCTGGTCACACATTGAAGAGAAGCGGTAAGGAAGGGGAAGGTTTTCCCACACCCCTCGGGCTGCCCGGGGATGGGGGATGGGGAGGATGGGGGAGGATGGGGGCGGGGGGATGGGGGTCTCCACAGCAGTTCCCTCCGACCACAGTAGTCTCCATTCGGCTGCTTGTTGTTTTCTCTCTACTAACGTCTTCCCGCGCACCCTCCGCCGAAGTAGCAGCAACCCCGTTTTCAGACATTAGAAAGTACATTTCGTTTTCCTTACCCCACCCGACAGAACGAATACCGTTAAAGATTACCCATCACCCAGCGGCACCGACTCCGCCTGACACACTGCACTGGCAAACGACTCCGGGCTGCGCCTGCGCACCACTCCCTCGGGAGGTGCATGCGTAGAGGTTGGACGTAAGGAGCTCCCGAATGAAATCAAAGACCGTTAGGTTCAAGTGGACGTTCATTTGATTCAACTGCTCATCCTCTTTAACATTTAATATCCCGTCCATTCGAATCAAATATCCTAGTCATTAGATTTGGATATCCCACTGTTTAAAATTCAAATATCCCACCCGTTAAACTTCAACATTTCACCCGTTAGATTGTTGGATTCAAATATCCTGTCTGTTAAATATTGCAGCCATTAGGTTTAAATAGAGACATAGAATTGTACAGCACGGAAAGGGACCCTTCCGTCCAACTTGTCTATGCTGATCTAGTCCCAGCTACCAGCACCCGGCCTATACCCCTCCAAACCCCCCTGACCACTCCCCTTTCATTGTACAAGTGTTTGTTTTTAAACTTGAAAGCCTTTTCCCTGAGGCAGTATCTGTTAGCTATAATCAAATTGGACCTGAAACCCATCGAACACAAACTTTTTGGAACCTGTGCTTTTATGAAACCCTGAGAAAAAAAAGGGACAAGAAAGCATCATCACAGAATGTGTAAAAACCTGACAGATGGAGTATAATTTGGGAAAATGTGAAATTGTTTACTTTGGCAGAAGGAAAAACAAAGCAGTGTATTAATTAGATGGAGAATAACTACAGAATCTCGAGTTGCAAAGGGATCGACGTTCTAAATTGTGAGTCACTAAAAGTTTATGACTCACAGCTCACGTGTCTTCTCTAACAACAACTACAATTTTTTCTGAGTCACTCCTTGATCTTAGGAATCAAAGGGTGCTGTGCTAGCAGGAGACAAGGCCTATCCTGTGATGCAGCTGAGTGCTCATGGCAGGTAGGACATTGCATTGCTTGGTGCCATTCTCTTAAGTGCATGATGGACAGAATAAACAGCAGGTCTTACCAGTGTGAGTGTCTCACTGTTTTTCCAGGCAGCTCTTTGATACATATCAAACGCATAAAATTCCAGATTGTGGGTTATGTGGTATGTTCAATTTGGGTTATGTGGTATGTTTAACTCAAAATGGCATAGTTGGTATATCTACAATTGATAAGGTCTAACTATTGTGTTACGTAGATCAGCAATAATGGAATGAATGTGTTTCAAGAGATCATTCGGAGAAACATGTTGTAGTAATTCAATCCAGAGAAGGACACAGAGAGCAAATCATATTTTTACTTGGGTTTAACTTGCCCTATCCTTCTGTTAAGAATGAACATGCTGCATATTTTTCAATATCTTTAAATATGAAAGTAATTTGTTGAATGGTTAATATATGCAAGATAGTTAGATTAAATTGAGTTTATATACGTTGGTTAATATATGCAAGATAGTTAGATTATATTGAGTTTATATAGGTATCTACCTATTTTTCTTCTAAGAATTTTGCGAAGTACTGGTTAGTTAATTCCACATGAAATACATGAAATGGAATAGAAGGAAATATGTTCTGCTTAGGATTCTACTTCTTCAGTAATAAGTTGGGAAAAATATAATATTCCAGGAGAGTTTTGTTTTACTCGGTTCAGTGCAACTGAACACTACCTATAATCTTTTTGGAGAGTTTGAGACAAGTGGCAAATCGTCCACCTACGATACTATTACATACTGCATAGTGAAGTAATTGTCATATTTAATTTGGGTTTTCAGCAATAGAACTTCTCAAGATAGTTCAATTTAAAACGTGCTGTGATAGATGTATCTTACAATATAAAGTATTTCCTGTGGCTTTGTACATAAGAAAGAAAACTATGTATAGATTCAGGTTAAGTAGGGTTAGAAGATAGGTGATAACTAAACCATTTTGAGGAAAGGAGGAGAAAAAATATGTGCTGAAAAAGAAAGAGTGTAATTTCTTGTTTTTATATTGAAACTTTTCAATAATCAAAGAAATTACAAACTGCAGTTGTTACTTTGAATATTTTTATACAATTATTAATCAAATAATTTTGTTTTGTATATTTTATGCAATTTTATACCTCTAGAAATGGGCAAGGGGATCATGTCTCCCAATAGCAACTAAGAACTGTTTGCCGCCTGGTGGAGTGAATTGAAAATACCTATTCTGAGAAATTAATGAACAACAACATGTCTCGTCCAAAACAAAGGAGAATTCAGAAGTTGTGAGGTTAAAGTACTTGCTGCCTGCTTGTCAAACTTACTAGCTTTTTTAGTCGTTCAAGGCACCAACAGGAAGTATGTTTGTGCCTTAAACCCCAGTGTGATCTCAGAATGCAAAGCCATCCAATGGCAAACTCACGTAATAATGAAATCTACCAGGATTGATTTTAAGAGGCAATGTAGATTGTATTGTTCATATGGAGCATATTAATCATTGGTTTTTGATTTTTTTTTGCAATAAAAGGCAATTTAGAAGTGTAAACAAACAAAGTCTCACAAAAGCAGGATCAAAGGAGATTACTGAGGTTGCAGAAAAGGTAGAATGCATTTATTTAAATCACATGCAGTGGGACTCATCCACAATAAAAGTTCAAGGAATGATATTCAATCTTCAGAGTGCAGAAAATCATGAACTGAGCTACAGCCAGTGGAATTCATTCTTGTAAAGTTAAAGTGTGGGACCAACAAATGCAGCAAACCTTGGATATCGAAATTAGGCAGGACTGATTAAAGAGAAAACGGGAGACTTATGCCAGATACTGAGGGCTAAAAGCAGCAGAAACTCCAGAGGAGTATAGGGTGTGCCCAGGCAAAGAGGAGCAAAAAGGGAGCATGGAAGGATAATGGAGGTAAAATGAAGAAAAGTCCTAAATTATGTAACCCAGGCTGTTGAGTGAGACAAAAGAGGAAATAGCAGAGGGGCTGGTAATTTCAATTCCTCTTTGCCCACAGGAGAGGTGCCAGAGGACCGGAAGACACCCTGTGTTGGAGCAATATTCAAAAAGTGAGCAAAAGATAAACCAGGAGACAACAGGCCAGTCAGTCAAACCTCAATGGTAGGTATTCATAGCAATTCAGAGGAACAGTCCAACACTGGCTCCTCCAAATCAAAACTGAAGGCAGAGTTAATCTGCATTTGGAGTGGCAGAGATTAATCAAGAAAAGTCAGCATGGTTTTGTTAAGGTGAAGATATATCTGAACGACTTAATTAAATTTTTCAAAGAGATGACCAAGTGTGTAGATGAGGGCAATGGAATTGACAAAGTTGACTTGGACTTCAGAAAGATTTTGAATAAGGTCCCAGATGGGAGAATGAGAGCAAAGGTAACAGTCCATGGAAGTCAAGGAAATTTGGCAAATTGAATCCACAATTGACTGAGTGGCAGGAGACAAAAGGTGGTGTCTTTGGGACTGGAAGCCAGCATCCAATAAGGCTCTGCATGGATTGGTGTTGAGGCTTTTCCTGTTTATTGTTTCTACAAATGAGTTAGACCTGAATGATTAGTAAATTCACAGATGATACAAATATTGGTCAGGTGGTAAGTAGTGAGGATGATAGCCTTACACAACAAGAAAATTATATGAACTTACCTCATGTTTTCAGCAGTCTCGATGTTCAGGGGCCTGCCAGGAAGATAACTTTACAATTATATAAACTTACCTCATGAATACACGAAGCGCACGCTGAGCAGGAGTGGACACGGAACTGCTGAGTAAGTGAAGTAATATATTTGGGTGGTTGCATAACACATAACACTACTTAGGTATTGTGTCCCACCCATCCTCCTCCTCTAACCAATAAAAAAATTCAGTGTGCTGGATTGGTAAGGTAACAAGTTTTTTATATTCTTTATTTTTCTCAAGTCTCTTTGGGAATTTAGAACAGTGGGGATGGGCAGTTAGGGCAATTGAATGTTCCTCCTGCAGAATATAGGAGGGAAGGGTCACCACTCGTGTCTCTGCTGACTGCATCTGGGGGAAGTGCACCCAACTCAAGCTCCTCGAAAACCGCGTTATGGAACTGGAGCTGGAGCTGGATGAACTTTGGAGGGGGTCATTCAGAGGAGTTACAGAGTCACACTTCAGGTACAAGAAAGAGGCAGATGGGTTACAGTCAGGGGATGGAAAGGGAACAGACAGTGCAGGGAACCCCTATGGCCATTCCCCTCAATAGTAAGTATACCATTTTGGATACTGTTGGGGGAGATGACTTAAGCCATGGGATACAGGTATCTGGCACAGAGTCTGTCCCTGTTGCTCAGAAGGGATGGGGGATATCAGCAGAGCATTAGTCATTGGGGACTCCATAGTTAGGGGAACGAGAGATTCACGGTTGATGTGTTGCCTCCCAAGTGCCAGGATCGTGTCTTCAGAACTTTGAGTGGGAGGGGGAGGGGGAGAGGGAGGAGAAGCAGCCCCAAGTCATGATCCACATAGGTACTAACAACATGGGTAGGAAAAAAGATGGAGATGTAAGGCAGAAATTCAGGGAGCTAGGGTGGAAGCTTAGTGCTAGAACGAACAGAGTTGTTATCTCTGATTTGTTGCCCGTGCCACGTGCAAGTGATGCGAGGAATAGGGAGACAGAGGAGTTGAATATGTGGCTACAGGGATAGTGCAAGAGGGAGGGTTTTGGATAGCTGGTAATTGCGGCTCATTCTGGGGTTGTTGGGGTCTCTACAAACTGGATGGGTCCTAATATCCTAGGGGGGGGAATTTGCTAATGTTATTCAGGAGAGTTTAAACTAATTCAGCAGGGGGATGGGAACCTAAATTGTAGTTCCAGTGTCCATGAGGGTGAGAGTATTGAGGTCAGAAAAATGGTTTCAAGGTTGCAAGAGTTCATTGGCAAGCAGGAAAGTGATTTGAAGTGTGTCTACTTCAGCGCTAGGAGCATCCGGAATAAGGTGGGTAGGCACGATGCACCAGGACCCGGGTTCAATCTCTGCCTCGGGTGACTGTCTGTGTGGAGTTTGTACATTCTCCTCGTGTCTGTGTGGGTTTCTTCTGGGTGCTCCAGTTTCCTCCCACAGTCCAAAGATGTGCAGGTCAGGTGAATTGGCCATGTAAAATTGCTCATGGTGTCAGGTACATTAGTCAGGTGTAAGTGTAGGGTAGGCCTGGTGGGTTGCTGTTTGGAGTGTGAGTGTGGACTTGTTGGGCTGAAGGGCCTGTTTCCATACTGTAGGGATTCTAATCAAACTTGCAACATGGGTTGGTACCTGGGATTTCGATGTTGTGGCCAATTCGGAGACATGGATAGAGCGGAGACATGGATAGAGCAGAGACAGGAATGGTTGTTGCAGGTTCCGGGATTTAGGTGTTTCAGTAAGAACAGAGAAACTGGTAAAAGAGGGGGAGGTGTGTCATTGTTAGTCAAGGACACTATTACGGTAGCAGAGAGGGCATTTGAGGACTCATCTACTGAGGTAGTATGGGCTGAGGTTAGATACAGGAAAGGAGAGGTCAACCTGTAAGTAGTTTTCTATAGGCCTCCAAATAGTACCAGAGATGTAGAGGAAAGGATAGCAAAGATAATCCTGGATAGTAAAGTAGTTGTTATGGGACCTTTAACTTTCCAAATATTGCTGAAAAATGTGTTGCTGGAAAAGCCAGCAGGTCAGGCAGCATCCAAGGAGCAGGAGAATCGACGTTTCGGGCATAAGCTGCATTCATTTCTCCAGCCTCCTCATTTCCCCTCCCCCCACCTTATCTCAGTCCCAACCCTCGGACTCAGCACCGCCTTCTTGACCTGCAATCTTCTTCCCGACCTCTCTGCCCCCACCCCCTCTCCGGCCTATCACCTTCACCTTAACCTCCTTCCACCTATCGCATTCCCAACGCCCCTCCCCCAAGTCCCTCCTCCCTACCTTTTATCTTAGCCTGCTTGGCACACCCTCCTCATTCCTGAAGAAGGGCTTATGCCCGAAACGTCGATTCTCCTGCTCTTTGGATACTGCCTGACTTACTGGCGTTTCCAGCAACACATTTTTCAGCTCTGATCTCCAGCATCTGCAGTCCTCACTTTCTCCTACTTTCCAAATATTGACTGGAAATTCCATAGTTTGAGTACTTTAGAAGGGTCAGTTTTTGTCCAATGTGTGCAGGATGGTTTCCTGACACAGTATGTAGACAAGCCAACAAAGCACGAGGCCATATTGGATTTGGTACTGGATAATGAACCTAGCCACGTGTTAGATTTGGGGGCAGGTGAGCACTTTGGTGATAATGACCACAATTCGGTTAGGTTTACTTTAGAAATAGAAAGGGAGAGGTATATACCATAGGGCAAGAGTTATTGCTGGGAGAAAGGCAATTATAATGCGATTAGGCAAGATTTAGGATGCATAGGATGGGGAAGGAAACTGCTGGGGATGGGCACAATTGAAATGTGGAGCTTATTCAAGGAACAGCTACTATGGGTCCTTGAAAAGTACATGCCTGCCAGGCAGGGAGGAAATGGCCAAGCGAGGGAGCCGTGGTTTACTAAAGGAGTTGAATCTCTTGTCGAGATGAAGAAGAAGGCTTATGTGAGGGTGAGACATGAAGGCTCAGTTCGGGTGCTTGAGAGTTACAAGTTTTTCAGGAAACACTTAAAGAAAGAGCTAAGAAGAGCCAGAAGGGACCATGAGAAGTCATTGCCAGGTAGGATCAAGGAAAACACTAAAACTTTCTATGGGTATATCAGGAATAAAAGAATGACTGGAGAAACGTTAGGGCCAATCAAGGATAGTAGTGGGAAGTTGTGTGTGGAGTCCAAGGAGATACGGGAAGCTCTAAATGAATATTGTTCATCAGTATTCCCACTGGAAAAAGACAATATTGTCCAGGAGAATACTGAGATACAGGCTACTCGACTAGATGGGACTGAGGTTCACAAGGAGGTGGTGTTAGCAATTCTGATTTGGAGACATCAGTGTTGGACTGGGGTGTATAAAGTTAAAAATCACACAACACCAGGTTATAGTCCAATACGTTTATTTGGAAGCACTAGCTTTTGGAGTGCTGCTCCTTCATCAACCACATGATAAAGGAGCAGCGGTCCAAAAGCTAGTGCTTCTGAATAAACCTGTTGGACTATAACCTGGTGTTGTGTGATTTTTAACTTAGCAATTCTTAAAAGTTTGAAAATAGATAAGTCACTGGGCTGGATGGGATTTAACCTTGGATTCTCTGGGAAGTCAGGGAGGAGATTGTAGAGCCTTTGGCTTTGATCTTTATTTCATCATTGTCTATAGTGCCAGAAGACTGGAGGATAGCAAATGTTGTGCCCTGGTTCAAGAAGGTGAGTCGTGACAACCCTGGTAATTATAGACCAGTGAGCCTTACTTTGGTTGTGGGCAAAATGATGGCGAATACCCTTGCCAACATTTATAGGTGCGCCACAAAGAGCATTCTGTCTGGATGTATCACTACCTGGTATGGCAACTGTACCATTCAAGATCGGTGACTGTTAAAGAGAGTGGTGAACTCGACCTGGACAACTACAAAGGCTAACTTCCCACCTATAGAATCCATCTACCAGGCCCGCTGTCAAGGAAAGGTCACCAGCATTCTTAAAGATCCATCCCACCCTGGCAAGGTTTTTCTACAACCTCTACCATCGGAGAGAAGGTACAGAAGCCTGAACACATGCACCAGCCGGTTTTGCAACAGTTTCTACCCTACTGTTGTTAGAATGCTGAATAGACTCTCAAACTCTTAACATTGCCACTGTTTACCTATTATGTACTATAAATGCTACTTAACTCTGTGATCTGCCTGTATTGCTCGCAAGACAAAGCTTTTCATTATGCCTCGGTATGTGTGACAATAAATTCAATTCAATTCAATACTCTCAGGCAAGACAGACAAGGCAAGGGAATACATGATAAACAGTATCAGGATCCTGGGAAGCATTGACAGTTAGTGGGATCTTGATGTGCATGTGCACTGGTCCTGTAAGGTATCAGGAAAGGAGGACAAAGTGATGGGAATCTGGAACTCACTGCCTTTAAGAGCGATAGAGGCAGGAACCCTTGTAACATTTCAGAGATATGTGGATGCCAAGGCATACAAGGTCAAATGCTGGTGCTGTTGGAAAATCACAACAGGTCAGGCAGCATCCAAAGAGAAAAACAGTTGACATTTTGAGCATGTGGAGGGGAAGGGGGCTGCAAGATAATGTTATATTCATTTGTGCCTCAAAGCATAGCCTCAAAATTTCTGCTCTTTTTTTTCACTTCTTCAGAGAGATTTATGGTGTAATGCATTTTGAAACAACTTTCCCAGCAGTGATATAAGTATAGCTCTGGCTTATTCAGTAGATCACACAGTATTTTGCATTTTTGCCATTGCTTATGGAAAAGCTGACAGGTTTTTTTGATAGGTGAAAGTGAGGACTGCAGATGTTGGAGATTAGAGTTGGTACTGGAAAAGCACAGCAAGTCAGGCAGCATCCGAGAAACAAGAGAGTCGACATTTCGGGCAAAAGCCCTTCATGAGTTCTTTTTGATATCACCATAGTGCTGAGATGGGAAAAATTGCAGCCACTATGTTTTACCAACTGACACTTGCTTCCTTACACTTTATCAATTTCTTCTAGTTGCTTTCATAGCATTGAACATTTCCGTGTCCTTCTATCAAGAACTGCACTTTTTTTTTAACAGCTTTTCAACAACTAACGTCCACTCCATTCCACATACCATATTAAGAGCAGTCAAAGCAACAGTCTGGCCCATAATATGGCTTAACTAAAACTGACTGCAAGATGGATGCCTCCATTCAGTGCCTCACTGTGGAGGTTTACATGATAATGGTAAGTTAGCATGCACATTGGTATAGTAATACATTTTACCGCAAACAGTTGATGACACTCTTCTTGCACAATATATCTACAATAAGTCCTCACTTAAGACTGTTGCATTTCTGAAAATCATGACTTTAAAAAAAAGACTTTTGGCGAATCACATTCCCCCATTAAAGAGAATGTGCAGCTAGGTTCTAGAGGATTTTACCAGAAAAAAAAATTGAAATGTCATATCCTGCAAGTTGAAATGTTTTGCAATGCTGAATTCCTATATTAAAACCATAAGAAATAGGAACATGAGTAGACTGCCTGGCCTCCGACTGGGAGGGAACATCTCTGTCTGGTGATTGTTGCGCATTGTCCATTTATTCGATATCATAGTATCTGCTTGGTCCCATTCGGGGAACACTTCAGTGGTCAGGGACATTCAGTCTGGGATCTTCAGGTGAACATACTCCAAGATGGATTTCGGGATATGCAAATACTCATAGGCCAAGCAAAGGCTGATGGCCAAGTTCGGTACGCATGAGGATGGCCTTAACCAGGACCTTGGGTTCATGTGACACTACAAGTGATTCACTATACTATTCACTCTCACACACACACATGCCTTTACATACTCACGCTCTCTCTCTCTCTGTCTTTCTCACACACACACACATTTAAGTCTATGGGGTGAATTTATATTTGCAGAATTGTAATGCAGATACACTCTATTTTGTTCAAAACACACAATCTGTAGGCACTCAATCCTACTATGGAAATAGAACCAGTCTGACTCAAGATTGGGATACAGACAGATGCTGTCCCCACAACCCTCTGTGGCAAGGAGTTCCAAAGACGCTCAACTCTCTGATAGAAGAAATTTCCTCTCATCTCAATCTTAAACTGGTGTCTCTTTATTCTGAGACTATGCTCTCTGGTCCTTGACTCTCCCATGAGGGAAACATCCTCTCAGCATTTACCCTGTTAAGCCTCTTAAGAATTTTACATGTTTCAATGAGGTCTCCTCTCAGTCTCTAGTGAGTAGAATCCCAAACTGTTTAGCCTTTGCTCATAAGACCACCCCACTAGAAATCATCCTAGTGAACATGCTATGAACTGCCTCCAATGGGCGGCACGGTGGCACAGTGGTTAGCACTACTGCCTCACAATGCCAGAGACCTGGGTTCAATTCCTGCCTCACGCGACTGACTGTGTGGAGTTTGCACATTTTCCCCGTGTCTGCGTGGGTTTCCTCCGGGTGCTCCGGTTTCCTCCCACAGTCCAAAAATGTGCAGGTTAGGTGAATTGGCCATGTTAAATTGCCCATAGTGTTAGGGGAATGGGTCTGGATGGGTTGCGCTTAGGCGGGTTGGTGTGGACTTGTTGGGCCGAAGGGCCTGTTTCCACACTGTAAGTAATCTAATCTAAAAAAAAAGGTAACTTATCTCAAATTAGGGTACAGAACACACGCAAAACATTTTCTACCCTACTGTTGTTAGAATGGACTCACAAACACATTTGCCTGTATCTGTATTTTTGTTTTTGCCCCTGTTTACCTATTATTTACTATCTATGCTACTTAACTATGTGATCTGCTTGTATTGTTCACAAGACAAAGCTTTTCACTGTGCCTCAGTACACGTGACAATAAATTCAATTAAATTCAATTCACTTCACAGTACTCTAGGATGTGGTCTCACCAGCACCTTGCTCAGTTACATTAGGATTCTCCTGTGTTTATACTCTAATAGACCTGAAACATTAATTCTGATTTCTTTCCACCTATACTGCCAGACCTGCTGAATTTTTCCAGCAATTTCTGTTTTTGATTCCATTATTTTTCCTGATTAACTGTCGTACCTGTTTTCCCATGTTTCATGCTCAACTACCCCGAAATTCCTATGTGTTGCAGCTTTCTGCAATATTTCTCAATTTAAACAATATTCTGTTATTTTGTTCTTCCTTCCAAAATGAACTTCACATTTTCCCACATTAAACTCTATTTGCCAACTTTTGTCCATTTACTTAACCTACCAATATCTCTGGATAACCTGTTTGTAGCCTTCTCACAACCAGCCTTTCCAGCTATTTCATTTACCAATTGAAAAAATGGTAATTTCCTACGTATAGCCAATTTTCCACTGATCCTGCTCACCACTAGTTCTGCTCTTTGAACCTTCTCATCACCACATATCATTTTCTCTGACCATCCTAATCACTGTAGACCCTTCCTCTCGCTGATACTCCAGTTTTGAGCATTTTAGTGTTCTCTAATTCACTACTGACTTGTCACTGATCATCTGTCTTGTAGCTTTACTAAGACTCACCCTTTCCATGATCCACCTTCTTCTCGAACGTCCCTCTTGTTGACTCTGCAGTTCACCATTTCTCCCTCCGAAACCCTCAGCAGTAAAGCTACATTGGTGCTATGGCCTCAGAGATCCAACTGCAGTGAAGACCTGAACACTTACCACTTCTGCACCATTACAGCCTGCACTTTCACTAGGTCTGAGCTCCAGTACATGATTGGTTCTGGATGTAGGTTGGGAATGTATGTTCCAAAGCTAGATTTCGATACTTTCTCATGTATGACTGTCTGTTTTGTTTTCTTCACCTCTAAGCATCCAAATATACCTTCAAGGTTAAATAGCAACTTATTTTTTTTTAATCTGGTCTACTGTTCTAACTGCTCACAGTCTAGTCACCTATACACTGGCAAAACCAAATGCAAATTGGGTACCCATTTTGCAGGACATCTCTACCCAGTCCACAAGCATGATTCTAAGCTTCCAGTCGTTTGCCATTTTAATTCATTATATTGCCCTCAAGCTTGCATTTCATCCAATGTTTATTGTGATTTTACAAAGAAGCCCAAAGCAAAATTAAGGAGCAGTACTTCATCTTTCAATTAAGTAATTTAATAAAAACATAGACACCAGGAGCAGGAGCCGGCCATTTCATCTTTTTAGCCTGCTCCACCATTCAATACAATCATGGCTGATCTCCTGTCACAATGCAATATTCCTGATTTCTCCCAATACCCTTGATGGTTTTAAATTTCAAAAACCTAAAATCTAAAATCTCTTTCATAAATATATTCAGTGACTTAGCCTCCAAAGTCTTTTATGACAGGATGTTTCCCACAGTTTCACTCCCCTTTAAGTGAGGAAATGTTTCCTGATCTAAATGGTCCACCCCTTATCCTGAAGATGTGCCTCCTGATTCTAGATCCTCAAACAGGGAAGACATCTTTAACGAGATCGTTAAAATAAAGGTTGCACAATCTTCTGGGGTCAATATTGAGTTTAACAATTTCAGATAGTAATCTCTGGACCACCCTCCACCTCCCCTCCCCCATTTTGATTTTGTATAGTTTTGTCACCTCCTGGTTTAAATATTGATTTTCATGGTTTTGTTTTCTGACAGATCTGGTCAGTATTCTAGTAACTAAACTCACTCTAGATAAATACTTTGGCCCTAATTTTCTAGTCTCTAGATTATCATGCATTGGATGTATTTTGGGAAACTCTGAAGAAATCCTGACACTAGATGTGGGCGGCACGGTGGCCCAGTGGTTAGCACTGCTGCCTCACAGCACCAGAGACCCGGGTTCAATTCCCGCCTCAGGCGACTGACTGTGTGGAGTTTGCACATTCTCCCCGTGTCTGCGTGGGTTTCCTCCGGGTGCTCCGGTTTCCTCCCACAGTCCAAAGATGTGCAGGTCAGGTGAATTGGCCATGCTAAATTGCCCGTAGTGTTAGGTAAGGGGTAAATGTAGGGGTATGGGTGGGTTGCGCTTCCGCGGGGCGGTGTGGACTTGTTGGGCCGAAGGGCCTGTTTCCACACTGTAATGTAATCTAATCTAATCTAATCTAATCTAGATGTACACAGGAACTGCCTAAAAAGTTTGAGCTTCTGATGGGCTAATTCCTGATCCCTGGGATCCTTCATGAGTATCTCTGACCCTGAGGTTAAGGCAGATACTTTGCTCAGATAAATGTATTTATCTGGAAATTTACCCAACAAATGTTACATAGGTCTGATAGCTGGGAAACCTAACTAAGCAATACAACTGCCCACTCAATTATCTCCCCTAACCACTTGAATACCTCTAAGACTTGACCTGACTACTACCTTTACCAGACTACCCTCTGACCATCCAAATACAGCCCTCACTCAACTAGCCTCTTAACCTGACCTATCAACCTCGACCTAATAACATAACTGACTCCATCCCCAGATTAGACACCACCCCCACATCCAACTACCATACCTGAAAAACATAGCTATGCCTCCAAAACAAATCCAGTAAACATCTGGCACACAATTACCTTAACCCATCTGTCCACCCTATCCACTCACCCACCTATTCAATTCATCCTGTACTTATCCACTTGCCACATCTATCTCACCATTTGCAATTCACTCATCCACTGACTAACACATGCTCATTTATTAAAAGAACTGACACGTTTGAAAATATACTTGAACAAGACAACTGCTGCCATAAAAGTTGAGCGTGTCTTCCCCTTCCTGTGACTCTACAGCATGCACTGCACATTTTAGCTTCAGCAAAGATCAAAATATTCCAGTAAAAATGGGTGATATTATCAAATTGGTGAAAGTTTCATGAACAATGACAATGCATTCAGCAATATTGTTGACCAAAAGACATTTATGACAACTTTGTCAAATAAACTCCCTCGCCCTTATGTCATTTCTTGTTGTTTTTCATTCTCACTTTTTAACAGCATAAATTGCATCACATTTCTACTTGTCTTCAGTTTTGAAAAACAGTCATGTTAGACTGAAATCCTTAGCAGTTTCTCTTTCCACAGATGCCACCATGTGTTACTTCTAGGACTTGCTGCTTTTCTACATCCCATAATCTCTATTTAATTGCGGATTCAGAACATATTAAGATGTCTCACAAATAACTAATCTAAAAGGTCTGATGCTACAAGTCCATGCTACTTACTAAGAATGTCAACTGTGTTCTCAGGCTTTCCAGGAGGGTTTCAACCAGTGAAGTTCTGATCACATATAACCTGATTATGTGACAATTGTTTAGGCATTTTCCATTTTTTCTTGTATTTCTGCTGCCTGTTTTTCTGCATTCACAATGTGTGAGCGTTGTTGGCAAGGGAAGCATTTGTTGACCATCCAGAATCATACTTGGGAGGTTGGTGGTGAGTCACTTTCTTGAACCACTGCAATCAATGTATGCAGGTAAATCCAAGGTGCCGACAGTTTGTGAATCTCATCATTTTATCCCAGCAATAGTGAAGGAACGATGATATAGCTCCAATTAAGAATAGTGTGAGACTTTGAGGGGAACTTGCATGTAGATGATGTCCCCACACATCATCTGCTCTGTCTTTCTAGGTGGTAAAGGATATGGGTTTTAAAAATGCTATCTTGGTGAATTGCTGCAGTGCAACTTGCACATAATACACATTGCTGCCACTTTTGTGTTGGTGGTGAAGACAGTGAATGTCGAAGGTGGTGGATTGGTTGCCAGTCAAACTGACTACTTTGTCCTTGATAATGTCAAGTTTCTTGAATGTAGTTAAAGCTACACTTGTCGAACCCTTCTAGGCAAGTGGAGAATAATCTGTCATACTCCTTGCGTGTGTCTTGAGGATCACAGACATACTCAGATGTTGTGTTACTGCAAAATTCCACGCCCCTGAACTGCTCTTGTAACTATTGTGTTTATATGGCTGGTCCAGTTCAGCTCCTGCTCAAAGGCAGCTCCCAGAATTTGATAGTGAGGAATTAAGCAACAGAAATTCATTGGAGTGTCAAAGGTGATGGGTGGATTATTTTGCTGGGGTATGGTAAGTGCCTGGCCACAAATGTTTCTTGTCACTTGTCAGTCCAAGCCTGGATCATGTTTAGTTCTTGCTGCCTATTAACATAGACTGCTTCAGTATCTGAGAAGTCAGGAATATTACGGAACCTTGTGCAATCATCAGAGAACATCCCCTCTTTTGACCTTTTGAAGGGGCGAAGGTGATTGATGAAGCAACTGAAAATGGTCAGATCTGGGAAACTATCTTGAGGAACTCCTGCAATGATGTCCTGGAATTAAGATGAATGACTTCCAGCAAGCACATTTTCCTTTATGACAGGGAGAGCTCCAAGTAGCGGAGAATTTGCCACAACCCCAATTTCCATCGGGTCTGTATTTTCCAGGATTTCTTGATGTCATACTCAGTCAAATGTAACTTTGATGTAAGGGCTTTCACTCTCCAATCGCCTCTGGAGTTCTTCTATTTTGTCCATGCTTGGACTAAATCTGTAACAAGGTCAAGTGCTGGGTAACCTAGTGGAACCCAAACTTAGCTTATTGCTGAGCAAGTGCTGCTAGATAATACTATTGAAAATTCATTTTATCACTTTACTGAGAGTATATTGATGAGATATTAATTTCCAAGATTGTTTTAATCTGCTTTTTGTGCAGAGGGAAGTTTTCACATTGTTGATGTTGTAGCTGTACTGGAACAGCTTGGCTCAGGATGCATCAAGTTCTGGTCACAAGCTTCAGTGTCATTTTAGAATATTATCAAGGCTTGTACCTTTTGCAGTATCCAGGGACTGCAGCCTTTTTTTAAATCACAAAAAATTAATTGAATCTGTTATGCTGGATATCTCAAGAGATGCCTGAGATGGATCATTCATTGGGCACTTCTGTTTGAAGATAATTGCAAATGTTTCAGCCTTATCTTTTGCGCTGATATTCTGGGCTCCCCCATAATTGAGGAAGGCAATGTTTGTGAAGCCTCCTCCTGTTAGTTACTTAGTTGCCCCTCAACATTCACAGGATGTTGCTGGACTATAACGCAGCAATCTAATTCATTGATTGTGAATTTTGTATTTTCCCTTTGTTTTCTTTCCTTTTTTGTTCCAAATGAGTCACATTTGTCAACAATCTATTTTTGATTGTGTTGGTTGAGAGAGAAATGCTTGTTATGTGCTTCTGACTTTTTGAGTAGAGTAATAAAGCTATCACAACTGAGTCAGATGCAGTGCTCCCTCAGTATAGTGTTGAAATATCAGCTTGCATTATATGTTTGTGTGATGCTTGAACCTTAGTCTTCTAATTCAAGAAGTGGCAAGGCTGCAATTAAAGGAGCAAAGTTTTCCTGGATATTAATTATTGTGTTTTTGCAGCAGAACTTTACATATTAAGGTCTGCCAAAGAATGAAAAAGTTGAAACTTTATTGCTGGAACAGCACAGCAGGTCAGGCAGCATCCAGGGAACAGGAGATTCGACGTTTCGGGCACAGGCCCTTCTTCAGGAATGAGCAGAGAGTGTTCAGCAGGAGAAGATAAAAGGTAGGGAGGAGGGACTTGGAGGAGGGGAGTTGGAAATGTGATAGGTGGAAAGAGGTCAAGGTGAGGGTGATAGGTCGGAGTAGGGTGGAGGCGGAGAGGTCAAGAAGAAGACTGCAGGTCAGGAAGGCGGTGCCGGGCTGGAAGGATCCGGCTGAGACAAGGTGGGGGGAGGGGGGATGAAGAAACTGGTGAAGTCCAAGTTCATCCCCTGCGGTTGGAGGGTTCCCAGTCGGAAGATAAGACGCTCCTCCTCCGACCGTCGGGTTGTTGTGGTTTGGCGGTGGATGAGTCCAATGACCTGCATATCCTCGGTGGAGTGGGAGGGGGAGTTGAAATGCTGTGCCACAGGTTGGTTGGGTTGGTTCGTCCGGGTGGCCCAGAGGTGCTCCCTGAATCGCTCCGCAAGTAGGCGGCCTGTCTCCCCAATATAGAGGAGGCCACACCGGCTGCAGCGGATGCAGTAGATGATGTGGGTGGAGGTGCAGGTGAATCTGTGGCGGATATGGAAGTTTCCCTTGGGGCCTTGGAGAGAAGTGAGGGGGGAGGTGTGGGCGCAAGTGTTGCACCTCCTGCGGTTGCAAGGGAAGGTGCCGGGAGTGGTGGTTGGGTCGGTGGGGGGTGTGGATCTGACAAGGGAGTCGCGGAGGGAGTGGTCTCTACGGAAAGCTGATAGGGGAGGGGAGGGAAATATATCCTTGGTGCTGGGGTCTGTTTGGAGGTGGCGGAAGTGACGGCGGATGATGCGCTGTACATGGAGATTGGTGGGGTGGTAGGTGAGGACCAGTGGGGTTCTGTCCTGGTGGCGGTTGGAGGGGCGGGGCTCAAGGGCGGAGGAGCGGGAAGTGGAGGAGATGCGGTGGAGGGCACCGTCGACCACGTCGGGGGGGAAATTGCGGTCCTTGAAGAAGGAGGCCATCTGTGTTGTACGTATTTTGAACTGGTCCTCCTGGGAGCAGATGCGGCGGAGACGAAGGAATTGGGAGAATGGGATGGCGTTTTTACAGGGGGCAGGATGGGAGGAGGTGTAGTCCAGGTAGCTGTGGGAGTCGGTAGGTTGACCGAATCAACACGGACATCTACTACAAACCTACCGACTCCCACAGCTACCTGGACTACACCTCCTCCCATCCTGCCCCCTGTAAAAACGCCATCCCATTCTCCCAATTCCTTCGTCTCCGCCGCATCTGCTCCCAGGAGGACCAGTTCAAAATACGTACAACACAGATGGCCTCCTTCTTCAAGGACCGCAATTTCCCCCCCGACGTGGTCGACGGTGCCCTCCACCGCATCTCCTCCACTTCCCGCTCCTCCGCCCTTGAGCCCCGCCCCTCCAACCGCCACCAGGACAGAACCCCACTGGTCCTCACCTACCACCCCACCAATCTCCATGTACAGCGCATCATCCGTCGTCACTTCCGCCACCTCCAAACAGACCCCAGCACCAAGGATATATTTCCCTCCCCTCCCCTATCAGCTTTCCGTAGAGACCACTCCCTCCGCGACTCCCTTGTCAGATCCACACCCCCCACCGACCCAACCACCACTCCCGGCACCTTCCCTTGCAACCGCAGGAGGTGCAACACTTGCGCCCACACCTCCCCCCTCACTTCTCTCCAAGGCCCCAAGGGAAACTTCCATATCCGCCACAGATTCACCTGCACCTCCACCCACATCATCTACTGCATCCGCTGCAGCCGGTGTGGCCTCCTCTATATTGGGGAGACAGGCCGCCTACTTGCGGAGCGATTCAGGGAGCACCTCTGGGCCACCCGGACGAACCAACCCAACCAACCTGTGGCACAGCATTTCAACTCCCCCTCCCACTCCACCGAGGATATGCAGGTCATTGGACTCATCCACCGCCAAACCACAACAACCCGACGGTCGGAGGAGGAGCGTCTTATCTTCCGACTGGGAACCCTCCAACCGCAGGGGATGAACTTGGACTTCACCAGTTTCTTCATCCCCCCTCCCCCCACCTTGTCTCAGCCGGATCCTTCCAGCCCGGCACCGCCTTCCTGACCTGCAGTCTTCTTCTTGACCTCTCCGCCTCCACCCTACTCCGACCTATCACCCTCACCTTGACCTCTTTCCACCTATCACATTTCCAACTCCCCTCCTCCAAGTCCCTCCTCCCTACCTTTTATCTTCTCCTGCTGAACACTCTCTGCTCATTCCTGAAGAAGGGCCTGTGCCCGAAACGTCGAATCTCCTGTTCCCTGGATGCTGCCTGACCTGCTGTGCTGTTCCAGCAATAAAGTTTCAACTTTGATCTCCAGCATCTGCAGACCTCACTTTCTCCTCAAAGAATGAAAAACACTTGTCGATCTCACAATATGTCTAATCTATAAAAAGTAGCTTTGTTAAAAAAAAGCATTACTGGGCACATTTTTATGGTGTTCGAGGGCAGCTGATTTGCAAATAATTGGCCAGTTAAGTTTCCTGGATTGCCTTCCTGCTTATCCCTGATCTGCTAGCAATTTAACTGGGTAAGGTCTAAGGTCTAAGATCTACACCTCAATTCAGGCCCTTATGTGGCAAATTCCAGTGCTTAAAATTACAGTGTTTCATTTTAAAATCAATCAAAAATAGGGACAGTATATTTCTTAAAGTTTCAATTTCAGTTTAAGGTTGTGTCCTTCAGATTTCCTGTATGGCTTGCCTGCTCTCAAGAACTTTCTGCATGCATGTGCTCCAAGTTCCTCAGTTCCTCCTTTAATGTCTTAAGTTTTAAAGTTCTTACCTTTAAAGCTCTGCCTTTTTCTGGTGCCTGCCTTTCTGAATTTGGAACAAAGTTATAGTTTCAACCTAGTTGCAGACATTGATTCATGCAAGTATTTCAATCTGGAACTGACCACCTTCTGCCATTAGATGATGCTTGGTAATTAGACATTCACGGTGTGAATTTGTTTGTAATAATTATTTGTATTAATTTTAATTAATTTGTCATTCTATAATTTCAATTGTATTTCATTTTAAATACTGTTTAATTTATAGAAGTAGGCAATTAAGAACGTACAACATTAGTTGTTTTTGACTAAGAAAGGGCCTGAAGTACCCAAAGTGTAGTGTTCCTATTTAATTCCATAATTTATATTGTTTTGCAAATTATTTCAGCTCACAGTACATACTGCTGCACGATGATAATAGCTATATTATGATAATAGTTGTTAGGGTGCCAACAGCTGCACATACGTAGCATTAAGGGAGCTGTATTACAATGATATGGAATTCATCAACAGAAGGAGCTCAATTCGATTAATATTCAGATCATCTGTTATCACTGTTACTACTTCCTGGAGGATAGTGTCCGCTAACCTGACAGCTCCTAAACTCATACATTCTGAGCCACTCTCATGTATTTGTTGTGATTGAGAGTCTTGCAGCCCTACAAAGCTAGTTACTGAGAGACATGGAAAACCAACTATGGTTATAGCAACATTACACAGTCCCCTGATTTAATGCTACCATGCCTCTTCCAGGGCTATGGTAGCACAGATGTAGGGCTGTTGAAGATGTGGTTCCGCAGTTTGGACTTGTCTAGGGGTCTTCAAAATTTATTGAAAGATGGCGCAGACCACAAGAGATGCCAGTCTTTTTATAAATGACCACAGAGCGGCAAGTGGATCTGAGAACATATGTGGTAAGATGTATTGGAATTGTATGTGACAGATGCCATGGGGTGTGGTGTGTAATTATTGTGACATGTTTGGTAAAATACAGTGAAAGAACTGGTTAAAAACCTTTTAAAGACCTCAATGCAATTTGGGATTGACCAAAGGAATCTAAAATTCAGCCCTTATGTATTTAACTCATTGTTCTGGGCTATTGTGTGCACTCTGTATCGTCCATAACTGTTTTTTAGATCAAAGTTTGTAAGCTGTCAACATTTGTCAGCATTCTCAATGTTCCAATATGTCCCCTGTCAGATAAAGCATTTTTATTGTACAGTCACTAGGTGGCAATCTTGCACCTCTCTTAAAACATTTCCTTAGCTCTCCGATGGCATAAAGCTCTGCATAGTCCATTCAAATCTCAACATCAAAAATTATAACAAACTCATTTTTCTACAATAAAGATTCATTTGATGATTTTAAATATTTAGACTGTCTTTTATATATAAGCAGCTTCCCTGAATGGAATGTGTTGTGGAGGGTTGGGGTGTGGTGACAATCCCACATTTAGTAAATAATATTATTTGAAGCCTGTTCCATCCTAAGCTCTGCTACAACTCAAAAAGTCAATAGGCCTCAAGACCACATCATTGTCCAGAAATATACCTCCAGACTCAACTATATATCTGCCAGAAATTTCATCTTCACTATACTGCTGGCCAACTCTGGCCCTTTGTGCTGCTAGATTCTTACAGGTTCATGTCTACTAATTCCAAATTTAAAAAGCTTGCCACTTTGCATAATTCTTTCTTATTAAATTGTTCATCAGATATACTCTTGCTGCCTCTCCCAGCTGGTGGTATTTTCAAAACTGTTTCAGTTGTATTTGCAAGTAGCTGCATTCTCTGACTTGGCAGCTATTCATGTCATTTCAATCAGTGCAAGTTCAGAAATAAAGGGAATGGAAATTGCTAGAAATATACAGCGCAGTTTGTTTTTATTTCAGATCTCCTTCATCCATAGTATTTGCTTTTGTGTTAGAGCAGGACTTGAACCTGCCCAAATAAAGATTTATTCATTTAAAGAGTAAAACATATTATTTTGTTGTTTAATTGTATACATTGTATCAAAACTTGGAAACTTCAAAATCTGGAAATTTTTGTTTGCTTATGGAAATTTATGTTTTCTCAAACAATGTGTAAATCAACAATTACGTATTGACTTAAGGTGGGGGCTCTTCCACAATAGGGTACCATAGATTTAGAAGGATTTTGACATTGCTGTTATAGGGGTGGGTGATGGGGAAAGAGTGTTTGTGGTCTAAAAGGTGTTGAAACACATTTACCTGTACCTTTGCATTATACACTTGACCCCACATTGCTACAAAACCACAAGATCCCTATTTCAGTGTTGCCTCATCCATTTTCAGTCCGATTCTCCACAATCATAAGATCCAGGGTGTGGGTTTGCTCGCTGAGTGTAGGTTTGATATCCAGACGTTTCATTACCTGGCTAGGTAATATCATCAGTGGCGACCTCCAAGTGAAGCAAAGCTGTTGTCTCCTGCTTTCTATTTATATCTTTCTTCTGGATGGGGTTCCTGGGGTTTGTGGTGATGTCATTTCCTGTTCATTTTCTGAGGGGTTGAAAAATGGCATCTAGATCTATGTGTTTATTTATGGCGTTGTGGTTGGAGTGCCAGGCCTCTAGGAATTCTCTGGCATGTCTTTGCTTAGCCTGTCCCAGGATAGATGTGTTGTCCCAGTCGAAATGTGTTTTTTTTTCATCCATGTGTAGGGCTACGAGGGAGAGAGGGTCGTGTCTTTTTGTGGCTAGCTGGTGTTCATGTATCCTGGTGGCTAACTTTCTTCCTGTTTGTCCTACATAGTGATTGTGGCAGTCCTTGCATGGAATTTTGTAGATGACGTTGGTTTTGTCCATAGGTTGTACTGGGTCTTTTAAGTTTGTTAGTTTTTGTTTGAGAGTGTTGGTGGGTTTGTGTGCTACTAGGATTCCAAGGGGTCTTAGTAGTCTGGCTGTCATTTCTGAAACGTCTTTGATGTACCAAACTTAAAAGACCCAGTACAACCTATGGACAAAACCAACGTCATCTACAAAATTCCATGCAAGGACTGCCACATAGACTGCCACAAACACTAATTGGACAAACAGGAAGAAAGTTAGCCACCAGGATACACGAACACCAGCTAGCCACAAAAAGGCACGACCCTCTCTCCCTCGTAGCCCTACACACAGGTGAAAAAAACCACCATTTCGACTGGGATAACAGATCTATCCTGGGACAGGCTCAGCAAAGACAGGCCAGAGAATTCCTAGAGGCCTGGCACTCCAACCACAACGCAACAAACAAACACATAGATCTCGATGCCATCTATAAACCCCTCAGAAAACGAACAGGAAATGACATCACCCCAAACCCCAGGAACCCCATCCAGGAGAAAGATATAAATAGAAAGCAGGAGACAACAGCTTCGCTTCACTTTGAGGTCGCCACTGATGATGTTACCTAGCCAGGTAATGAAACGTCTGGATATCAAACCTACAGCTCAGCGAGCAAACCTACACCCTAAACCTCAACCTGAGCTACAAACCTTCACAAACCTTGCAATCATAAGATCTTTTCTACAATAATACCAGTTACAGAACTTGTCCAAATATTCTCAGAATTTCACTTGACAGTATTCCTGGACAAGAAGGTGATTTGCAGTGCTCCTGGACCCTACAATCCTTATGAAAAGTGTGGAGATACTGGTGTTGGGCTATGGTGGACAAAATCAGAAGTCTCATAACACCAGTTTATAATCCAAAAGGTTTATTTAAAATCACAAGCTTTCAGAGTGCTAATCTTTCATTAGATGAAGTGGAGGGAAGTGCACAGACTCAGAATATATAGGTGGAGAGATAATGGCAAGATATTCCAGGTAATTAAGACTGTCAATGAATAAGTACAAATAATATGAGTGGAAAGTCGACAGGCTGAATAACAAGTCTTTGCAGGTGATCAAAAGTGTCAAATGATGTGACAAAGTGTCAACAGCTAAATAACGAGAAGAAATTACCTATTAATCGATCAATTAAGGCAGTGAAATAATTACAAATAATCAAAAATAAGATGGTGTTAGAGACAAACCAAATGGCTGGAATAACATGCTTACTTGTTGCATGACGAGGGTCTAAACAAAGTAACAAGTAATCAGAAACTGTACAAACTAATTAAGGTAATAACAAGTACTGAAGGTAATGGTGTCAAAACAGAACGGTAAGGAAGATTTTACAAACACAGAACAGTCCAGTGGGGTTACATGTAGCACGACATGAACCCAAGGTCACGGTTGAGGCCTGTCCTCATGAGTATAGAACTTGGCTATCAATGTCTACTTGGCAATTCTGCGTTGTCGTGTATCTCAAAAGTTGCCTTGGAGGATACTTAGCCATGGTCAGAGGCTGAATGTTCTTTACCGCTGAAGTTTTTCTCAACTGGGAGGGAACACTCCTGACTGGTGATTGTTGTGCAGTAGGCAAAAGTGAGGACTGCAGATGCTGGAAACCAGAGTTTTGATCAGAGTGGTGCTGGAAAAGCACAGCAGGTCAGGCAGCATCCAAGGAGCAGGAAAATCGATGTTTCGGGCAAAAGCCCTTCAGGAATAGAGGCAGGGAGCCTCCAGGGTGGAGAGATAAATGTGGTGGGGCTGGGGAGAAGGTAGCAAAGAGTACAATAGGTGAATGGGCGTGGGGATGGAGATGATAGGTCAGAGAGGAGGGTGGAGCAGATAGGTGGGAAGGGAGATTGGCAGGTAGGACAGGTCATGAGAACAGTGCAGAGCTGGATTGTTGTGCAGTGTCTGCTCATCCATTGTTGTAGTGGTTGCATAGTCTCAATGAAATAACATGCCTTGGGGCATCCTTTCCTGTGGTAGACAATGATGACAGAGTCACATGTGTACATGTTGTGTAACTTGTGGGTGATGTTCCCATATGTGAATCTTGTTGATCTTCTTACATTGTGCCAGAGGTTGCCGTGACAGGGTTGTGCACTGTTTTCCTGATGGCTGGGTAGTTCGCCATGAAAGATAGTCTGTTTGAGGTTAGGTGGCTGTTTAAAGGTGAGTAGCAGAGGTGTAGGGATCACCTTGACAAAATGTTTGTCTACATCAATAGCATGCTGAAGGCTGTGAAGGACCTAGTATAGTTTCTTTATATTATGTCCCAGTTGAAGTGATGTCCTTCCTCATCTGTATGTAAGGATATTAGTGGGGGAGGGACAACACATCCATCCTAGGACATGCCAAACAAAGACATGCACGAGAATTCCTAGAAGCATGGCATTCCAACCAGAACTCTATCAACAAACATATTGACTTGGACCTGATTTACCACCCCCTGAGAAAAAGTACAGGAAAAGACATCACCATAGGAAATGACATCGCCAACCCAAAGAAACCCAATCTTATAAATAGAAAGCAGGAATCATCAGCAATGCTTCGTCTAGAGGCTCACTGAAGATATTACCTAGTATGATAATGAAATGTCTGAAAATGAACCTTCCAATTTAGCAAGTAAACCTACATCCAGAACCTCAACCTGAGCTACAAATCTTCTCAAAACTCACTAGCATGTTGGAACGGTTGATCAATAAGTTGAGCTTTGTATCCGTTGTTATGAGGCATCTTTCAGTATATGCGGATGTCCATTGTAGGTTCCTCCTCTTCAGAGCAGATCCTTTGTATATGCGGTGCATGTCCGTGGGGATGGCTTCTTTAATGTCTTTATGGTGGAAGCTACAGAAGTCAAGCATCGTGAGGTTATCCATGGGCTTGTGATAGAATGAAGAACTGAGGTGTCTGTCCTTGATGGAGATGCGTGTGTCCAATTCCAAAGTGTAGTCCATGGTAAGTCTGATAGTAGGATAAAACCTGTTGATATCATTGTGTAATTGGTTCAAAGGAAGAAAAAGTCATCAATTCATCTGGTGTATAGTGTTGCTTGTAGGTCCTGTGCGGAAAAGAGGTCGCTCAAACTTGTGCATGAAAATATTATCATATTGGGGTGCACATTTGGTCCCCATGGCTGTTCTGTGTATCTAGATTAAGAGCTGGTTGTTGAAAGTGAAGATATTGTGGTTGAGAATGAAGTGGATGAGTCATAGGATAGCAGCTAGGAATTCGCAATTGTCAGTGTTGAGTAGTGAGGTTGTTGCAGTGATCCCATCGTTGTGGGGATGCTAGTGTAATGCGGAATGTTCCTGGTTTGACTGGTCCATGGATGCTGAATATCTGTAAGAAGTCCGTGACAGAAGCTGGGGTTCCTTGTGGATGGGTTTCAAGATGCCCTTGACATAGTCAGAGAAGTTCTTACACCGGGTCCCATTGCCTGATACGATGGGATGTCCAGGTTTGTTGGCTTTGTGTATCTTTGGAAGGCAATAGAAGTTCCCTGTGTGAGAAGTACTTGGAATGAGAGCGCTTAAGATATTCTGAAGGACCCGTTCAAAGGTCTTGATTAGTCTGGTGAGTTGATGGATAGGGTCAGCAGGCAATTGTCTGTAGTGTTCCTGTCTGTTCAGTTCTCGGTATGCTTCTTTGCAGTAATCCTTTCCATTGTGTATGACAGTAGCTTGATGATGATGTTGCAGTTGGCCTTTAGAGTTTGGATTGCATTCCATTGTGCATGGATAATGTTTTGGGCTATCTTGTGAGCACAGCTGATGATTCTGGCCTTGATGCAGCTCCTGACAACTTGAGCACATATGTCGAGCCTAGGGCAGCAGCCTTCCAGAGGGGTCCAATTCAATTTTTTCTTTTTCGGTTGCTGTACTGCAGATCTCTATGTTGACTGTTCCAGTTCATTGGCTGTCTTATTGGGCTTGTTGCTGACATCTTGGGTTTTGTGGAAGAATTCCTGGAGCCTCATTTGCCTGATGAGTTCCTTTGTGTCTGCCATAAGACTGGGAGTTGGAGACAAAAAAAAACTACATATGTTAGAATTCAAGGTAGAGAAGAAGGAGGCTGGAAGAACACAGCAAGACAGGCAGCATCAGGAGGTGGAGAAGTCAACGTTTCAAGTGTATCCCTTCTTCAGGGCTGATAACTTCTGCCCCACTACCAGAATAGATACTAAGTCCTCAGCTGAGAACTTTGGTTTTGTCTGGTTGACGAGTGATACAGGTTTCAACTGTGGTACGGGGGGAAAATTTGTTTGTGGTGGTGATGCCGAGTTTCTCAAGTTTCCTATTCTTGGTGTGCATGTAGATGGCATAGTTCCATTGCCTGTCTGCTTGGCAGTGTCTCATAGCTGGTCTGCTATGTCCTGTGTGCAAGCTGAGAATATGATCTCTACCTTGATTTCAAGGTTGTGGCATCTGCTGTAGAGCTGGTGTACTAGGTGGTTGAGGAGTGTGTGAGAGGTGTGACGGCAGAGTTTCTCAGCATAGTCTATGTTGAAGGTTGACTTCAGTGAGCTTGTGGTCCACAGTCCTTCTGGGATTGTGTCTCCTTTCTTGTGCCTCTGTAGAAAATTGATGTCTATGTTGATATGTATGGTCTTCTTGGAGATCTCTCCACTTTGAGCCAGCAGTTTGTGGTGTCGATGGTGACCAGAGAGATATTGGCAAAATAATTCCAAGTAATTAACAGTTTCAACAGATAAGTACAACTCGTGTGAGTGGAGTGTCAACAGGCTGAATAACAAGTGAATGATTGACCTATGAACCGAATAAGTGAAGCAGAGAGATAATTACAAATAATCAAAAATGAGTTGGTAGTAGAGACAAACCAAATGGCTGGAATAACATGAATTGGTATCAGAGTTGTATGATGAGAGTCTAATCAAAATAACAAATAATCAGAAACTACAAACTAATGAAGATAGAGAGATAATAACAAGTAATCAAGCTAATGATGTCAAAACAGAACAGTAAGGAAGATTTTACAAACAGTATAATGGGGTTACATGTAGTGTGACATGAACCCAAGAGCACAGTTAAGGCCTGTCCTCATGAATATGGAATTTGGCTATCAGTTTCTCCTCAGTGTTTCTGCATTGTCGTGCATCTTGAAGGCCGCCTTGGAAGACGTTTGCTCAAAGATCAGAAGCTGACTGTCCTTGATTGCTGAAGTGTTCCCCAACTGGGAGGGAACACTCCTGCCTGATGATTGTTGCATTATGTTCAGTCATCCATTGTCGTAGAATCTATCTTAACAACTCTGATACCTACTCACATTATTTCAGCCTTTGGATTGTCTATAGCACCACCTTATGTTTGATTATTTGTAATTATCTCTCTGTCTTAATTAATCAGATTGTATTAAGTACATTATTTGTACTTATCTGTTAACACTCTTAATTACTTGGAATTACCTTGCTATTATCTCTCTGCCTATATATTCTGTGCCTTGCACTTCATCTGACAAAGGAGCAGTGCTCTGAAAACTTGTGATTTTAAACAAACCCGTTGGACTATAACTTGGTGTCGTGAGACTTCTGACCTTATCCCAAGTAACACTTTTGTCTGAGTCAAATCAAGTTGTCTAGTTCAAACCCCACTCCACAGCCTGAGTACAAAATTAAGGTTGACACTCCAGTGCAGTACTGAGGGAGTGTTGCACTGTTGAAGGTGCTGTTTAAAAAATGAGGTGTCACACAGAAACCCCATCATGCCCTCTTAGTAGGATGTAAAAGGTCCATCACATGGTACTATTTTCAAGAAGAACAGGCATGTTATCCCTGGTGTCTTGATCCCTTATTAAATCTCAATCAACAACACAAAAACAATTGTGGAAGTTTATTGTGCATAAATTAGCTGAGACATTCACTACATTACAACAATCTACTTCAGTCACTGTGAAACACTTTGTGATGTATGCTGGTTGTGAAAAGTATTTTATAAGTGAAAATCTTTCCAGCCACAGACCTAATGCATTTGGCCGGATAAAGGGTGAAACTGATCAGAAGTGAACCGTGGTCCCCATTAAAATTTACAATTTTTAAGGCTTATTTAACTGCTCTATCCCTATAAGCTGCTGCACATTCAATTCTACTACTTGGCATACACTGGATTGTCCAGATTTCATAAATGAAAATAGAAATTGCTGGAAAAGCTCAGCATGTCTGGCAGCATCTGTGGACAGAAATCAGAGTTAATATTTTGGGCCGAGTGACCTTTCCTCTGAACTGGACAAATGCGGAAATTGAGGAAAGTCCCTTGATCTGAAATGTTAACTCTGATTTCTTTCCATGGATACTGCCAGATCTGTTGAGCTTTTCCAGCAATTTCTGTTTTTGTTTCTGATTTACAGCATCTGCAGTTCTTTCAGTTTTTGTCTAGATTTCATGTAGGGGCTACAAAGTTAAAAATCACACAGTTTATAGTCCAAAAGGTTTAATTGGAAGCACTAGCTTTCGGAGCGCTGCTCCCTCGTCAGGTGGTTCATCACAACCACCTGATGAAGGAGCGGCGTTCTGAAAGCTAGTGCTTCCGATTAAGCCTGTTGGACTCTAACCCGGTGTTGTGTGATTTTTAACTTTGTACACCCCAGTCCAACGCCAGCACCTCCAAATCATGTAGGGGCTAGGTTTTGAGATGTTGATGTTGCTCTGGCTCTATTATTTTTGTTTGCTTCTGTTTTCAAATTAAGTTTAATTCCATGTTTACAAATAGTCACATTCTGCATCAGCTCCAGAGTGAGGAAAGTGAAACTAGGGAAACTTTACAAGCAATTGCTGTTTTCTGGTCTACCCCAACACCTCGGCACGGTCATTCAGTGGTTAGCACTGCTGCTTCACAGTTCAAGGTTCCTGGATTCGATTCTCGCCTCAGACGACCATCTGTGTGGAGCTTCCTCCAGGTGTTCTGGTTTCCTCCCACAGAACATATCCCAATAGTCACTGCATCGGAGGTCAGATCAGTTTTCCTTTGTGTGAATCCAAGGAAATCGATGGAATCAGAGGGAGTACCAGGCCATGCACTCAGCGCATGCGCAGATCAACGCAGAAGTATTCTCGGACATCTTCAACTTCTCCCTGCAGCAGGCCACTGTCCCTGCCTGTTTCAAGAGGGCCAACATCGTTTCTGTGCAGCATGTCTCAATGATTACCACCCAGTGGCCCTAACTTCAGTGGTCATGAAGTGCTTTGAAAGGCTGATCATGGCATTAGGAGACAGTGAGGCCTGCAGATGCTGGAGATCAGAGTTGAGTGTGTGTTGCTGGAAAAGCACAGCAGGTCAGGCAGCATCCGAGGAGCAGGAAAATCAACATTTCAGGTGAAGGGCTCCGGCCCAAAACATTGATTTTCCTGCTCCTCGGATGGTCATAGCATTAATCAACTCCAGCCTCCCCACTACTCCTGACCCACTCCAATATGCCTATCGGACAAACAGATCCATGTCAGATGCCATATCATTTGCCCTTCACTTCTCTCTAGAACATCTTGACACCAAGAACAGCTATGTAAGAATCCTACTCATTGACTACAATTCAGCCTCCAACATCATTAGCCTCTCAAAATTGATTTCTAAACTTAGTGATCTTGGATTACGCCCCACTCTCTGCAACTGGATCCTCAGTTTCCTTACCACAGGCACAATCAGTGAAGATTGGGCACATTATTTCATCCTCACTAACACTCAACACTGGACCCCTCCCCCCCCCCACCCCAGGGTGTGTACTCAGCTGCCTACTGTACTCACTGTATCCCCATGACTGTGTCGCCAAATACCAGACCAATGCCATTTACAAGTTCACTGATGACACCACCATAGTCAGCGGAATCTCAGATGGCGATGAAACAGACTACAGACGGAAGGTGGAAGACCTGGAAAAATGGTGCACTGAGAACAACTAGCTCTCAATGCCAGCAAAACCAAGGAACTCAGTATTGACTTTCGGCGGGATTTTACTCATGTCCCCTACACATTAACAGCACAGAGATGGAATGAGTGGAGAGTATCATCCACAAGCTTTCTTGGATTCTTCATGTGGATGCACTGGTTACAAAGGCAGCTGAGGAAATTTGGCATGACGGCGAAATTCCTTGCCAACTTTTATAGGTGCACCATTGAGAGCATTCTGTCTGGATGTATCACTATCTGGTCTGGCAATTGTACCATTCAAGGTTGGAGACGATTATAGAGTGGTGAACTCGGCCTGGATAATCACAAAGGCCAACTTCCCATCTATAGAATCCATCTACTAGACAGCCAGAATTCTTAAATATCCATCCCAACCTGGCAATGTTTTTCTACAACCTCTACCTTCGGAGAGAAGATTCCGAAGCCTGAACACATGCACCAGCTGGTTTCACAACAGTTTCTATCCTACTGTTGTTAGAATAATGAATGGATTCACAAACTCTTAACACTAGCATGTACCTGTATTTTTGTTTTTTGCCGCTGTTTCCCTATTATTTACTATAAATGCTATTTAACTATGTGATCTGCCTGTATTGCTCGCAAGACAAAGCTTTTCACTGTGCCTCGGTACACGTGACAATAAATTCAATTCAACTCAATTCAGCTCAAAGATGCGCAGGTTAAGTGGATTGGCCATGCTAAACTGCCCTGAGTGTGCAGAGATGTGCAGGCTAGGTAGGTTAGCGATGTGGAATGCAGAGTTACAGGGATTGGGTGCGAGTCTGGGTGGGATGCTCTTTAGATGGGTTGGTGTGGACTCAATGGACCAAATGGCCTGCTTCCACACTGTAATGCTTCTTTGATTCTATGAACTCCATTTACACTAACCTGTAAAAATCATGACGATTATAGAGTGGTGAACTCGGCCTGGATACATCAACATAAAGCCTACATCAACTTTGATATCTATGAATGACATTTACTCTTCAAGGCTCAGTAGGAGCAATTTGTGCTGTGCCTGTCCACTGACTAAGAACTGGATTGAGGCTACTTACAGATAGCATACAAAATGAGAAAAATAACTTCCATCCCTTTTCTCATGATTGCATTTCAAACCAGGAGCCCAGCAGTGAAAGAATAATATTCTAATCTATCACAACACTTAGTTCCTCTGTGTAATAAATTTAAATGTATTTAAAAAAAATTAGAAATAAACACCATGTTAACCTGTGACACATAATAAGACAAATTTAAGACAACGAATTATTTCATTGATACTGTGGCAACCTTAGACACAGCATCACGGTTAGCAGATGTTACACATGGGTTTAATTCTACAGCTATCTCTATTTAATATCTGCCTTCTCTTTGTTCTTTGCTTTGTTGCTGTTCCCCTTCTTTCTCACTGCTTCCTGTAGCATTGTGGTGCTGATTGCTTGGGGCAATAAACATCTTCCCTACTCAGGGATTCAGTGTTTCTCCCCCCGAAGATCTCATTAGCCTGATGTGATGTGTGATCACACACCCTTCTTGCTATAAGCCCCGTGGCATCTACTGCCTGCTGAGGAGCAGGAGTCACACATGGTTGTAGTTAGCTGAAGCATCAAGATGTTCATCACATCCTCTGTTTATTCAAACACATGGCCTGAAAACCTAGTTCATTTACGGCCTGGCTTTCTAACTGTATTGCAAGTGAATTTTGATATTGATGAACTTGTATCATGATCTTTAATTGTTGGTTCTACAGATAATGCTTAGTATATGTAGCATTTCTTGATGGTCCACTTAATAATGGAAATGGTTGCACTGACAAAAATATTTTGCAGGTCGAGTAAGCTTTAAAAATGAAGCACACATTTAAGGACTCTGTAATTATTACGTATTTTGAGACAAAAGGCTGGTTTCTCTTTCAATAGACAAAAGGAGACTAAAATGGCTGCTAGAAATAGATGGCTATCCATATTGATTCACTTCAGCCAGAAAGTTGAGGACGCTGGTCTGGTATCTCAACATCACAAAGGGAAACATTGCAAATTTAATCAATCCTTGGATAACACAACAGAAGCTTCTCAAGGTGTGAAAATGCAAAACTTCTGAGAACAAGAGGGATTCCCAGCATAAGTGACTTTGTTTTGTGCAACAATCAATTATTGTTCCTTTGGTGTCACTCAGTCAAAATCCTGAATCTCCCTTACAGCATTGAGGGTGTACCTACACCACATGAATTACAGCAATTTAAGAAAGCAACTCACCTCCAGCAGTTTCTCAAAATCAGATTCATCAAGATTTAACATAGCAGCTTTATAATTATTGATCTGTTATATGAACTCCCCAAAAAGGAATCTTAGAGAGCAAATTCTTAGCTAAGGAGGAATTAAAGAAAAAGTGTTTTCAGAAATTGATCAGAGTTTTGCCAAGTGTCCAGGCAATCTGCAAGCACTGTAACTGCTGAATCTGACTTCGAGTTTTCAAACCCTTTACTATGTCAAGAGAACTCTTCAAGAAATTAAGATCTGCTTTGAAATCAAATGGATTTTATTAACATTGTTAAAAGAATCATTTATCGGGATTTACTTTATATCGATATTGTAGTTATTATCAATTCCCTTTATTTAATGAGGAGAAAGTGAGGTCTGCAGATGCTGGAGATCAGAGATGGAAATGTGTTGCTGGAAAAGCGCAGCAGGTCAGGCAGCATCTAGGGAACAGGAGAATCGACGTTTCGGGCATTAGTCCTGAAGAAGGGCTAATGCCCGAAACGTCGATTCTCCTGTTCTCTAGATGCTGCCTGACCTGCTGCGCTTTTCCAGCAACACATTTCCATCCCTTTATTTAATAGCTTGCAGTGATAGATGTTCAAAGAACTAACATTTATCTTGTTAAATACTCTAGCTTTATTGCTGGTTATTTTAAAATTCACACATTTGGAAAACTAAAACTGGTTAAACCAGCTATGTAAATTCACCGTTCACCATTCTGCAGACATGCTTTGTGTAGTCTTGACCCATTTCAATCCAATCCAATACCATACAATATAAAAGTTAATTGACCCACAATGATGATAAAATTTGGACTTCACACTGTAAACAAGTGAGAGATGTTTTTAAAAAGTAGGCATTCAATAACCATTAGGATTAATATCAGCTGAGAGTGCCTATTCCTGATGAAGGGGTCTTGCCCGGAACGTCGATTCTTCTGCTCCTCGGATGCTGCCTGACCTGATATGCTTTTCCAGCACCACTCTCTTGACTCTGATCTCCAGCATCTGCAGTCCTCATTTCCTCCTAGGCTAGTCAGCTAGTAGAAGTACATCACAATTTATGAAATAGGAGGAGTCTCCAATTTAGCCCCTCAGACCCACCCCACCATTCAACAAGATCATAACTGATGTTTGCCAGGTGTCAACTCACCTGTCTTGCCAGCTGAGCATTGCCTTCAACTCCCTAATATTTCAAAATCCTATCTCCTCTTAAAATACATATAAACTGACATTTTCAAAGCTACCATCAGTTCTGAGGACGGGTCACCAGAACAGAAACGTTAACTCTGATTTCTCTTCATACATGCTGCCAGACCTGCAGTGCTTTTCCAGCAACTTCTGTTTTTCTTTCTGATTTACAGCATCCGCAGTTCGTTTAGTTTTCACATTCTGTGAGGTCCACTTGGTTGACCCAGTTATAATCATTACACCAGGATGTTGCCAAGACTGGAGAATTCTAGTTATGAAGAGAAATTAGACTGCTGGGTTGTTTTCCTTAGTTCAAATTACATTGAGAGGTTACATGATTGAGATGTGTAGAATTATGAGGGGCATTTAAATTGTAGACAGGAAGAAACATTTCCCCTTGATGAATGGATCAATGACCAGCGGCATAGATTATTGCAAATGGCAGAGGATTAGAGCAGATGTGAGAAACGTCCTTTACACCCAGAGGATGGCAGGAATCTGGAACTTGTGCCCTATAAGGGTGGAAGAGGCAGGAGGTCTCGTAACAGTTAAGAAGTATCCACATGCGGTGCCAAGGCATAAAAGGCTGGAATATTTTGGCCAGTGTGGACATGCTAGATCAAAGGCCCTTTTTCTTCACTGTGGTTCTCAATGACTCTGGGAGAGGAAATTACTTGCATCACAGTTTTAAGTGAGTGCTCTCTTATTCTGCAACTATATCCCCTGATTTGAGATTACCCCACCACTCATGGAAACATCTTCTTAACACCTACCCTGTCAAGCTGTCTCAGAATCTTGTATGCTTCAATAAGATCATCCCTCATTCCTCTAAACTCTCATGAATAAAGATGTCATTTGTTAGCTGTTCTTAATAAGTTAACTCCATTCTAGGAATCAGCTTTGAGAATCTCTTTTGAACAACATCCAATGCCTTTCTTTAATATGGGGACCAATATTAGAGCGAGTAAAGCTATTCAGTAGGTAATACTTTCACAATGATATAGACAAAACAGTCACAATTTATATATGTGTGTCTGTTCACTTGAAATTTAGTGTAAGGAAATGTGCGTGTGAACTGTAACGGTTCAAAAAGGCAGCTCAGCATTACCTTTTTAAGGGCAATAAATGCTGGCGGGCCAACAAGGCTTGTGTCCCATGAGTGAATAAAAAAGGAAAGAAATCAATGTAAATTTGCATCATTTGAAAAAATGAACTCATTCAGTGCAAATTCCAAGACTGCTTGTTCGCAATAGTTACATCTTACATGTAACTTTTTATGCAAAATCAGAAATTGCTAGAAAAACTCAGCAGGTCTGGCAGCACCTGTGGAGAGAAAGTAGAGCCAACATTTGGGTTCAGTGACCCTTCTTCAGAACGTTCTGAATATTTATCCAGCTATTTTTGATTTTGTTTCTGATTTCCAACACACACAATACTTTGGTTTTGTTTTTAACTTTTATGCATTTGATTTGTCAGACAATGACTATAAATTCTTAAATTTAAAATAGGACTTAATGAATAATGTTCAAATGTTTTACGTGGTTGAAAAGTGAAGCGTTCTTTAGGAATCTGCATTTGTCACAATGTCAAACATTTGATTGTGAATATTTTGTCAGAAGTAATCTGTAAAAGAGGTAAAACATGTAAGGAGATAGACTTTATTTGTTGAAAATAATTGGAGACACCTGATTATTCCAGAATAGAAAGAGAATGGGAGAATTCAAAACCTCATGGAGGCAATGAGATTGTCTTGGAAACTTTTCCTTTGGCCTTGTGTCAATGAGCTCACTGGGATGGTTCTGATTAGAGCATCCGTTTGAGCAGTTTTAAGTTGGGCAAGTCCATCTCAGGTGATGAGAAATTATCATATTCTTGACTGAAAGCACTGAAAATGCTAAAAATAATCCTCAGCAGGTCTGGCAGCATCTGAGGAGAGTGAAACAGAGTTAATGTTGAACAATCACTTGCATGGTTACCATTAGCCTAGCTCTCTATTGCAGATTTTTTTTATTGAAGTCACATTTCATCATTGTTGGATTTGAATTCAAGTCCCAGGCCATTGGCCTGCTTTTCTGGATTATTTGTCCCGTGACTTTGCCAGTGTACCTTTGTTTCCCCAGAATCAGTCGTATATGTTATATAGAACTGTCTGTTGAAAGGTACGGATTTTATTCCAAGACACATTGCCTGGAAGTCATAGATGATGCAGAGGGATATATATCTCCTTGGATTGAAAAATGTCTACCTGTCTGTCTGACTTGAGGGAACTAACATCTTTTTCAATCCATTCCAGAAATTATGTTTCCACACTGTAATGTAATCTAAAAATCTAATCTATGTGCAGCTGAATGGGGCATACCTACTTCATACAGAATGTCTATATATGGCTTGACAGTGAACTACAATGAAACCACCAGAGGCAATCATCAAAAAGATAACATAGAACTAGAACAGTACAGCACAGGAATGGGCCCTTCAGTCCACACATGATAACTAATCTTTTCTGCCTGCCCTTGGTCCATAACCCTTCATTCTTTTCACATTCATGTGCTTATCGAAAAGTCCCTTTAAACACCCTTATCTTATCTGCCTCCACCACCACCCCTGGCACCACATTCTAGACTTCTGCCACTCTCATCGCCTTTGAACTTTTCCTCTCTCACCTTAAAAACATCCCCATAACTTTGTTACACACTTCCTTCAATACGGAGCCATCAGACTCCATTGTACCAGAGGAAGACCTTTGTTCACTTTCTTCCTTTCTCCAATAATGATCACAGGGTGGTGCCACTAAATCACTTGATAAAACTTGAATGCCACCAAACCAATGAGCTGCCTCTTGATGTTTCAGTTGCTCACAGGTATTATTGTGGTGAGGACCATGGATTAAGCTTTTCAGGCTTTCTAAATTTAGAGGGAGACTAAGGAGTTTCCCAAATAGGCAAGCAGTGTAAGACTGACAGGATTTCACAATCAGTGCTGCTCAGTGCTATGACAGCAGTAGTGTTCCAAAGGATATTAGACAGGCAGGGGACCAAACCCTTCACAAGGTAACAGAACTCTGAATGTGAAGAAACTGAAGTTCCACCACTCTTGTGATGACCACAGAAGTTCATATGCAGATAAAACAAAATCCAAACCAGAATTCAGTCAGCCAGTGAGTGTCTACAGAAGGTGGACATCTCTGAGAATAGGCAGAGAGGCCATTTGAGAAGGGGACAAAGGAGGATCCCCCTGCTGAACCATTGGCTTCTGGCCTGGCACATAATAGAACATTAAGCTCAAATATTTGGTTAACACCCCTGACCAAAGAACATTAGGAGGATTTGGCCTGCATGCTTGGGAAATTTGAAAAAAAGGATCTGTCAGGATGTATGCCACTAATGAACCATGCTATAGATATGGCAGAACCCCAGTAGGAAATCAAACCCTTTGCCAGTTTATCTTCCTCAATCCCATGAGGGTATTACAGTAATTCCATCAAATTCTCAAATCAAAATACAGTAGGGATTGTGATTCCCTATCTTACTTGTGTGCCTGTTCCCTTTTCTCTTTGGAATGAATGAGAGAATGATTGTATATCTCATTAATATAAGTTTTTCTTTTTGAACTTGTTTTAAAAGAAAGAATTGATTGTTTTTCTATCTGCCAAAGATGAAGACGCATCATGGCTGAAGGATATGCAGAGAAAATGCAAGGAAAACTGAATTCTCTTCTCTATTTTTGATTTTAAGTTCTGTGTCTATTAAGAATAGATAACTTGAATTAGAAATCGTTGACTTGCATAAACGTACAATTCTGGTATTCTAAGTGAATTACTGTTTGACCTCCAGAAGGAGAGCAGGACTCTAGGTCTGAAAGAAGAAAAATGACTGGGCCCAATTCATCAAAAAAACAATTATCAGACTTCCAGAAAGTTGTAACCCCATAGAGTACATAGCTGTGTACATCACTGGAAAAGGCCTTATGGCCTATCAAGCCTGGACTGGTCAAAAACAAGCACCATCTATTCAAAGAGCATTTTCCAGCGCTTGGCCAATAAATATGCATCACAAATGCATATTTAAATACTTTCTAAATGTTATGAGGGTTTCTGCCTCTACTATCCTTCAGGCTGTGAGTTCCAGATACCTGCCACCCTCTGAGTGAAAAAAAACTGTTCTTACATCCCCATGTGAACAGATTTTTAATAGTTTCTACTTTATTTAAGCTGCAATTTTTAACCTATTTGCACTCCTTTCTTGTCTTTCTTCATATCTTGAGTGCACTCAAGATAGTGAAGCAATTCCCTCATGTTTCAGATTATTTGTTAATAAATTCTGTAAGTGATTTAATCTTAAAGAATTTTGTTATGAGTTTATTTCAAAAATTGGAACCTAAAATTGGGGTTTGGGGAACTTGCTTCAATTTATCTCAGTAAGAGACCGGAGTAAATAGGGAAAGGATTAAATAAAACAATACCTTATTGTCTTGGGGCTTAAAATGAGAGAAGCAATCATAATTTAAAGTGACACTCATTCCCCTTTTGTCTGTGACATATTATACTGCTCATCTAAACTGTAGGATTCATCACTTTTTAAATACTTCTTCCTTTCCCAACTCCTCCATCTTGTCTTTCAGACTGGACTCAAAGACAGCTGGAAATCTCTATAGATGCTGAGCTGGTCTCACACGTTTATCCATTTCGACATAATATCACCAGGAAGTCATCCAAGACATGTCAAGTCATCATTGTAATTTTTTTGAATCTGTGCAGCAGTCAATGATTTAGTGCCCTGCAAAACACTACAAATCTGTGTGGCATTTTTAGGATGACTTGCTTTAGATTTATACTTGCCTCCAGCTGAAATAAGTGAATTTAATCTCTGTCTGAATAAAATGTCAGACAGAAACCAGCCCATCGAAAAGTGGCCTGAATCATAGACATGAGATGTTCCAATGGTCTTCTAACTCTGGCTGGAGAGGATGACCTACATTAAATAATTACTGAGCAACACAATTGGCTGTTCTTTCAGTAGTCCCGGGTTCATGCAATGGCTGAGACCAGAACCGGAACTTGGGGAAAAGAAGAGAAAGAGGGGAAGAGCCTCAAAGCCGATTTGGATTTCTTGATTTGGTGGTGCTGGTGTTGGACTGGGGTGTACAAAGTTAAAAATCACACAACACCAGGTTATAGACCAACAGGTTTATTTGGAAGCACTAGCTTTCGGAGCGCTGCTCCTTCATCAGGTCGTTGTCTGATGAAAGAACAGTGCTCCGAAAACTACTGCTTCCAAATAAACCTGTTGGACTATAACCTGGTGTTGTGTGATTTTTAACTTTAGATTTCTTGGTTCCTGATTTTTTGTTTGTGAGACAGTCTCTATGCAGATGGCCTTGTCTCCAGTATTTTGTTTTATTTTCCTAAATCACCTGTTATTTTTCTTTCCCCAGCACCTATGTTGTGTATGTAGGACACAGTGAAAAACAACAACCTAATTTCTAAACTGGCTGATCTATGCAGCTAGTTTGTTGTCTAATATTCCTCTTCTATTGAGGACTTATTTCTAAATAGCCTGATTTATGCAATCAATGTGCTTTAGGTGTAATTCAGGCCTCATTAGAGAACTGTTGTTTCACTGGTTCACTGGCTGAGTACAGTCTGTGTGATGCTCTTTTCTTTTACCTTGAGAAAAGAACTATGCTGATTTTGTGGCAGAGCTCAGACCTTGCACTCTGGTTTTCTTTCTTTTCTGAATATATTTCCACTCTTTGGTGCCCTGTGAGAAGCTGCACCTTCATAGAACAACTGTTCCTGTGTGGTAGGCCTGGCCTCTTGTGAGTGTACTAGGCCTCTGTAAAGACTGAACAGATATGTGTGTGCTGGGAGGTGAGTGTTTACTGTATCCTGGAGTCTGGGAGTGGACCAAACCTCTGAGTTAACTGCTCCTTTTAAAATGTACTGTGCTCCTGAGAGTGGGCCTCTATGGATGGATCAGGCCTCTGTGGAGACTGACTGCCTGTATGTGTGCTGTGGGGTGTGTATTTCCTGCCTTCAGGAGTGGACTCAGCCCTTGGTTGTGGACTCCATTTTTGGCAATGGATTCTGCAGTTTGGAGTGACTCCATTTCTGACGATGTACTCTGTATACTGGAATGGTCTCTGTTCCTGGGAATGGACTCTGCATTCTGAAGAGAAATCTTTATGATAATAGACCCTGTACCAGAAGGGTTTGTTTGTTAATGATTGACTCTGACTCTATCTTGTTGCTTGTTGGGTTTATTGCCCTGTGTGACCTTGGGTCTGGCAGGCCTTCGTGTGAGCTCGGAGGCTCAAGTCGTCCCAAAGGCTGTCCCACCCTGAGAGCCAGAGGGCGGGTAAGATGCCCTGTGAACTAGAAGGTGGGTAGGCTGCACTGATAGCAGTCACATCAAGAGCTGGAAGATGAGTAGGCTGTTCTGAGTGCTGTCACCCTGAGAAGGGGTAATTGGGATGGGCTGTCCTAGAAGTGGCCGGAAGCTGTGTCAGAGTGGCTCAGAGCCAGAAGGTGTGTGAGGTAGGCCAAGATCCAAAGGGCCTGTGGGCTGCCCTGCGTGATGTCGTCCCAAAAGTGGCTGGATGATGTGTCGGGGTGGGTGAGAGCCAGATGGTACGTGGGCAGACTGAGAGCCGGAAGGCAGGTAGGTTTTCCTTAGCACTGTCACCTTAGGCAGGTACCAGGACAGGATGTCCTAGAGGTGGCTGGAAAGTGCGAAGGAACCTTACGGAAGCTAGAAGGTGGATAGGCTGTCCTGATCACATTGTGCGGCGGTGGGGTTGGGGAAACAGGACAGGCTGTCACAGAGGTGGCCAGAAGATGTGTCAAGGCAGGCTGAGAGCCAGAAGGGGTGGGATGCCTTAGGGTGGGAGGGATGGGTGGCTTGCTGGGTATTAGAGGGGAAGGGGGGGTGGTGTCTGTATTCTATACACCGTTTCTTATCTAATTTGGTCTGTCTTGTATTTGTTACTGCTACTTTTGTGGTGACTGAAAGTGGGATTTGATGTTTTTTCCTCATTTCCCTCGAAACTGGTTGAATGTTGGGGTTCTGGGTCTGGCTTTGCTGCTCCTCTCCCTTGTAAATTGCTGTTTCTTTGTATAGAGCTGTTAATGTTAATTGTTTGTAAACTACTGTTTAATAAAATAAACAGGAGATGAGAATCTGAGATCAGGCAACTGACTGTGCTGGCTGACCACAGCCAGCATGTACTGTTGGTTGGTTTCTTTTTGGGAAACCCTAATTTCTGAACTGGCTGAATTAAACAGCCAGTTTGTTGACTGACTGGTACTCCCTTTTAGGACTGATTTCTAAACTGCCTAATTTTCAGTGTTTCCGGTGTAATTCAGTTGTCATTAGGGAGCTATTCCACTGGCTGATTACAGCCTGTGTTATTACTTTTGAGAAAAGGAGAATCTTGATTTTAGTCAAGAGTGTGTTGCTGGAAAAGCACAGCAGGTCAGGCAGCATCTGAGGAGCAGGAGAATCGATGTTTCAGGCAAGGGCCCTTCATCAGGAATGAGGCTGATGAAGAGCTCTTGCCTGAAACATAGATTCTCCTGCTCCTCAGATGCTGCCTGACCTGTTGTGCTTTTCCAGCACCACACTCTTGACTCTGATCTCTATCATCTGCAGATCTCACTTTCTCCCAAAGCTGACTGTTATGGCAGGGCTTAACCCTTGCACTCTAGGTTTTCTTTTTTTCCTTTGCATGTGTTTTTGCTTTTTGGTGTTTGGACTTAGGCCCTGTGAGATAATGCAGCTTTTCAGATAAGTTGTTCCTGTGGGTACACTAGGCCTCTGTAAAGACTGAACAATGTGTGTGCTGGGAGGTGAGCATTTGCTGCATTTGCCTGTTGAAGTGGACCCTGTCTTTCCCCTAAGTTATCTGAACCTGTTTTACAATGAACTGTATTCCTGTATGTGGGCCTGGTCCTCTGAGGATAGACTCAGCCTCTATGGAGACTGAACACCTGTGTGCTGTGGGGTGTGCATTTACTGCCTTCAGGAGTGGACCCTGCCTTTGGTTGTCATCCGCCCGTCTGCTGCACTCCATTCCCGGGAATGGATGCTGCATTCTGAAGAGAACTGTTTATAGTAATGGACTGTGTATCAGAAGGGACTCTGTCTTGGTGCTTGTTGGTTTATCACCTGTACTGTCTTGTCCGTGTCTGGCAGGCCTTACTGGGAGCTAGGAGGCTCATGGGTTGTCCTGAGAGCTGGAGGGTGGGTAGGCCATCCTGTGAACCAGAAGGTGGGTAGGCCACCACAGTGCCAGTTGACCCAAGAACTGGAATGTGGGTAGGCTGTTCTGAGCACTCCCTTCCTGAGAAGGGGTAATCGGGACAGTTATCCTAGGGGTGGCTGGAAGGTGCATCGGAGCAGCCAAGCACAAGAAGGTGCATCGGGGCAAGCTGAGATCAAGAAGGCTTGTGGGCTGAATTGAGTAAGAAAACTCATAGGCTAGTACCCAGCAGAGTGCACACTCTGGAAAGTCTCTTCCTACTTTGAACAATTAAATTGCTTAGTGATATCCAAATTGGAACAAATAAAAATTAATATTTGGTTAAGTTATCATCCAGTTCCTATGGAGTTAAAAGTCACACAACACCAGGTTATAGTCCAACAGGTTTAGCTGGAAGCACTAACTTTCAGAGCGCTGCTCCTTCAGCAGTGCAGCTGTATCCGTGGTTGAAGAATCCATCTTTAAAGATTCACTCAGGACTCTAACCCTTAAGTTTGCACAAGACTTCAGTCAGACTGAGAACATATACTGGGGAACTGTGTGGCAGATTATGCCGTCAGTTCCAGTGTCCTATGAGAAGCAATTGGTGCAGTTACCTCTGATAGTAGTAAAAGGCTCAGGCCCAAGCTTTTGGGGTATAATTGGTGGAGAAAAATTCATCTAGATTGGCTCAACACTTTTGGATTAGAAAATTACTGCAACATTAATAATCCTGGTTATTTCATTTGGACTTCAAAGGGATCAGTCACTTTGTGTGTTGGCCAGGAAGCAATTCTGAGAGTTTGCAAAGTCTGCCTGGTGCCATTTGCCTTTTGGATAAAACTAGAGATGGAAATCAATTGGCTGGAGAGTGAAGGAATTATCAAAACAGTGTAGGTTACAAATGGGCAGCACTGGTCTTATCAAGTGTGAAAGCTCAGTTCACCTTTGAGGATTTTAAGCAAACAATAAACTGCTTCTAGCAGGTGCATAAACCTGATCCTTAACTCCATAGGAACTGGATGATAACCAAATATTAATTTTTATTTGTTCCAATTTGGATATCACTAAGCAATTTAATTGTTCATAGAGTACTTGTAAGCAAAGTTGGTGGGGGGGATGGCTATCCTTTACAAAGCTGGATATAAGCCAAGCCTACCTGCAATTGCAATTGGATGAGGAGTCCCAGAAGTACGCTAAAATTAATATACATAATGGTTTATATCAACATACAAGACTGCCATTTGAGGTATCATCAGCTTGCACCCTTTTCCGGCAGACCATGGAGAATATTTTACAAGGGCTATCCCAGGTTGCATTTTATGTGGATAACATACTAATAACAGGGAAGATCAATAAAGAGCATGGAAGAGGAAGATCTTGGAAGTGGTGCATAAATGTCCCTCCCAGGAGGGAGTAAGCCTTAGAAGGGAAAAGTTTGTGTTCAAGGCACCCCAAAAAAAATACTTGGGCTACAGAATCGACAAAACCAGATTACACCTGGCTCCCACATCTGTACTGGAGCTTAGGTCTCTCCTTAGGTTAGTGAATTATGATGGAAAATTCATACATAATCTGGTCTCCATATTGGTACCCTTATGAAGAGGTTTGAGAACCACAAAAGAATAATTTTGTGGTTCTCAGACTTCATTTGAGGCCTCATTCCTGATGAAGGACTTTTGCCCGAAACATTGTTTTTTTTACCTGCTCCTCGGATGCTGCCTGACCTGCTGTGCTTTTCCAGCACCACTCTAATCTTGACTCCAAGGTTCTAGAGCCATACATGTGGATTTTACTTTCAGCTTCAGGCAAAAGTGTTTGTTCTTCCTGGACAAGACTGATAGCCTTGGTCATAACCACATTAACTGCCTCCTGTTTCCCAATGTAGTCCTTCCCTTACCTATTAACAAGGGTATGTGAAACCAACAATAAGAACAAAGCAAAATTCTTCTGACTAAACCTTTATCCATTAACATACGATTGTGAAGAATACGATAACCAGTTCCTGTAAACATTCACTATTTGTCACAGGAAGTCAGCAATCACTGGGCATTGTTTAAGACATGTAATTACAATGTAATAGCAATCAGCCATGTAACTTGTAGACCTCTGTATTATTCCTATAAAATATACTGCTTGTGCGTATAGAGCAGCGATTCATCAAAGGATGCAACCACATGAAGGCTTTGTTGTCACCCAGATTCTGTCGCCAGTTATTCAGAAATAAAGCATCTACTTTTGAATTGAAATTTATGTCATCCAGAATTGAGTCAAACCTGCACCTGCTATTGACAAAGGGTCAGCTTTGGAAATGGTCACATAGTCAAGAAGTAGCCTTTAAAGGATGGGAAAAAGCAACCAGTGTCACCTCAGGTATTGCCACACTATGATCTGAAGTGAGAGGTAGTACTGACATGCAATGCCTTCACATATGATATCAGGGTAGTATTGGATCACTGGTGCCCAATGGAATGCGGATGCTTCCCGGACTTCAGCTGGTGTTGAACACAAAGATGCCCAGATACAGAAGGAAATTTTGGCAGTCGTCTTTGGTGTAAGTTCCACCAGTACCTTTATGGATCGGAATTTCTCATAGTAACAGATCAGAAGTCCCTACTGTGGCTACTGAGGGAAGACAAGACAAGTAGAATTCAACATTGGGTCTTAATTCTCAAGATGTATAAGTTACATCACCGTCCAGAAAGCCAAGTGACTAATGTGGATGCCTTGAGCCACCTCCCACTGGCAGATATTCCACTGGTGGTGCCTCCCCTGGAAGAGTCAGGTTTGCTTTTGAACTTCATGGACACCCTTCCAGTCACCGCTGACAACATCTGACTGTGGGCACAAAAAATCTGGTCTTAGTGAAATTAAAACAGCTAGTGGTTATGGGGGAAACAGAGGGTCCATCGCAACCCAAATTAAACCTTTCTGGACCTGGTGAAACCAGATCACTGTAGAGGAAGGCATATTACAATGGGGAGCAAGGGTGATTATCCCAAGTAAAAGTCACTCCAGATACTGGCTGAACTCCACCAGTTTCCAAGATGAAGATGCTAGCAAAAAGCTATGTCTGGTAGCTGGGGTTGGATGCTGACATGGCTGCATTGGTGGGACAGTGCCCAGAATGCCAGCAAGAACAAAAATTACCACCAGCAGCATCTCCACATTTGTCGGAATGGCTGGGAAAACCCTGGACTCGGTTACATGTCGACTGTGCTGGTCCTTTCATGGGCGCAATGTTCCTGTTCATTGTGGATGCCCATTCAAAGTGTTGGACATGCATAAAGTTCATTTGGCAAACTCAGGGGTGATGATTGACAAGCTGAGAACATTGTTTCTGATACGCTGACTCCTGGAAGTATTCGTCATAGACAGTAGAATGTCATTTACCAGCAGGGAATTTGAATATTTCCTAAAGTCAAATGGATTTCTGAATGTAAGGACAGCTCCATACCATTGATCATTCAATGTTCTCGTGAAAAGAACAGTTCAAACATTGGCAGGTTTAAAGAAGCAGACTATAGCGTCAATTGATACCAAACTGTCCAGATTACTGTTCAATTATTGGACAACCCATGCAACAGAGTTGCTAATGGAGAGAAGACTCTACACCAGATTAAACCTGATATTCCCAGACCTAGGGAGGAGGTGGGGGAAGCGTAGATGTTGAAATGGCAGCAGGAATACTAAGTTGGCCACATTGCCAAGAGACAATTTAATTCAAGGAATGAAGTTCGGTGCTGGAACCATGGAAATCGCTCTGTATGAGTACGAGGCGAGGAAGATGCGAGGTCAGGTCCCATCACTTACGAAGTTTGTGTAGGTAATACAGTCCTGAACAAACAAGTGGATCACTTGAAAGCTGTTACCTCTGAAACGGGGCAGGTGCAGAGCATACCTGGCCCCTCAACATACTATCAGAAACCATAGGTTCTACCCCTCTGTTTATTGTTGAGTAAACCTCAGCCTGAGATGGATGCAGGCTCGATATCATTTTACCACTGCAAGAAGAGGACAAAACTCTCCCAAGATGTTCCAGATGCAAGAAGCAGGCTATCGTCTGGTACTCAGCGCCAGAGTCGGAATCAGAGGAACCCGTACTTGGGGCAAAAATATTGCAGGAAAAGCTACAAGCCAAAGACTCTGCCTAATCCCTGGACTTGGGGGGGAGGGGGAGTGCTGTTGAGGAGAGGGATGTACTGATTGGAACCTGGTTGACCTCATTGACTAAAAGTTCATTAACTGCCCGTGTTAACCTTCGCTAATCAGGAAAGCCTTGGCTGACCAATGTAAGCAAGAGATGAGAATTTCCTCAGGTCAAGTGACTGACTCTGAGCGAGCTGACCATAGCTAGTGTTATGTGCACAAGTAAACAAAGGGTCATTTGCTGATGAGATACCAGCCTCTCTGCAGTTATGTCAGTTAGCCTCGGAATTTTGCAGCAATTATATAAATATTGTTTTGTGTACAGCAGGTATGTGCAGGTGTGAGCATACTCACTTCAAAATTTTAGCCTTTATCTGAAGCCTCTGAAAGAGGAAAATAAGCTATAAGTATCAATAACAAACTGTTTACCAAAAAAAAACTTAAATTCCGTATTTGCATTCTTGTACGTTCTTTGACCTGAAATTTGTTGGTGTTGCAGACACAAATGTGGCAACTTGGTGAGACAACTTTTTGAACAAGACAGAATGAATCTGCTAATGTTACTTTCCAGTGAAAGTAATGAGGTCATTGTGCCAATTGCTGTTCATGTAGTCCCCTGACATTGTCTGTCTGTCTAGCTCTGTTATATTTTACAGACATATTGTTTTGTGAGTAGCAAGTACAGATAAATAGAACTGTGAAACAAATTTCAAATCAGTATCAAAATTAGAGCTGTTAATTATTGCTGTCCGTAAACTTCAACAGAATGTTTGCCTTTTCATAAAATGCACAAGGCTCTTTAGTTTCTGTAACTGATTTTTAACAATATTTCAGATTTTAGCTTAGCAATTTATAATTTTTGCATGAGTGATTCTTGGTAGGTTGGTAAAATAATAGTTTGAATCCCTAATTGCACTTAGCCAAATTAATAACTTAAATATTTGACATATTCTTTAACCTGCTTTATTGGCAGAGGTTTGTTCTTTATCCTTCATCACAGTAGGATTCTGAATAAACTATTAAAAGTCCACATAATCCTTTAGGATATGTAGAATAAATCTCCATTCCTCTGAGAAGTAATATCATCATCGCTTTATTTTGGTCGATTAGATTATCAATCTGATAGCATGTTATCAAACTATTTGGTAAGGACATAAGATTTATATGATATATCACAAATATTAGAGTCATAGAGACATACATCATGGAAACATACCCTTCGGTCCAACCCGTCCATGCTGACCAGATATCCCAACCCAATCCAGTCCCATCTGCCAGCACCCGGCCCATACCCCTCCAAACCCTTCCTATTCATATACCCATCCCGAGACATTTTAAATCTTGCAATTGTACTAGCCTCCACCACTTCCTCTGGCAGCTCATTCCATACACGTACTACCCTCTGCATGAAAAAGTTACCTCTTGGTCTCTTTTATATCTTTCCTATCTCATCCTAAATCTATGCCCTCTAGTTTGGACTCCCCCACCCCAGGGAAAAGACTTTGCCTGTTTATCCTATCCATGCCCCTCATGATTTTTTAAAACCTTTATAAGTTCACCCTTCAGCCTCCGACACTCCAGGGAAAACAGCCCCAGCCTGTTCAGCTTCTCCCTATAGCTCAAACCCTCCAACCCTGACAACATACTTGTAAATCTTTTCTGAACCCTTTCAACTTTCACAACATCTTTCCAATAGGAAGGAGACCAGAATTGCATGCAATGTTCCAACAGTGGCCTAACCAATGTCCTGTGCAGCCACAACATGACCTCCCAACACCTGTACTCAATACTCTGACCAATAAATGAAAGCATACCAAACCCCGCCTTCACTATCCTATCTACCTGCGACTCCATTTGCCAGGATCTATGAACAAGCACTCTAAGGTCTTTTTGTTCAGCAACACTCCCGAGGACATTACCACGAAGTATATAAGTCCTGCTAATATTTGCTTTCCCAAAATGCTGCACCTCACAATTATCTGAATTAAACTCTTCTTACTTCTCAGCCCATTGGCCCATCTGATGAAGATCCTGTTATATTCTGAGGGTAACCTTCTTCACTGTCCACTACACCTCCAATTTTGGTGTCATCTGCAAACTAACTAACTGTACCTCTTATGCTCACCTCCAAATCCTTGTGGCACTCCACTGGTCACAGGCCTCTCGTCTGAAAAACAACCCTCCACCACCTCCCTCTGTCTTCTACCTTTGAGCCAGTTCTGTATTCAAATGGCGAGTTCTCCCTGTATTCCATGAGATCTAACCTTGCTAACCAGTGTCCCATGGGGAACCTTGTCGAATGCCTCACTGAAGTCCATATAGATCACATCTACCGCTCTGCCCTCATCATTCCTCTTTGTTACTTCTTCAAAAAACTCAAGCAAGTTTGTGAGACATGATTTCCCACGCACAAAGCCATGTTGACTATCCCTAATCAGTCCTTGCCTTTCCAAATACATGTACATCCTGTCCCTCAGGATCCCCTCCAACAACTTGCCCACCACTGACGTCAATCTCACTGGTCTATGGTACCCAGGCTTGACCTTACCACCCTTCTTAAACAGTGGCACCACATTAGCCAACCTTCAGTCTTCCGGCATTTCACCTGTGACTATCGATGATACAAATATTTCAGTAAGAGGCCCAGCAATCACTTCCCTAGCCTCCTACAGAGTTCTAGGGTACACCTCATCAGGTCCTGGGAATTTATCCACTTTTATGCATTTCAAGGCATCCAGCACTTCCTCCTCTGTAATTTCTTTAGTCATCCAGCATTCCCTACACCTGCCAGCCTTCCCTTTCACCCTAACAGGGATATACTGTCTCTGGACTCTTGTTATCTCATTTCTGAAGGCTTCTCATTTTCCAGCCGTCCCTTTACCTGCGAACGTTTGCCCCCAATCGGATTTTGCAAGTTCTTGTCTAATACTGTCAAAATTAGTCTTCTTCCAATTTAGAACTTCAGACTTTAGATCTGGTCTATCCTTTTCCATCACTATATTTTAAAACTAATAGGATTATTGTCTCTGACCACAAAGTGTTCCCCCACTGACACCTCAGTCACCAGCCTTGCCTTATTTCCCAAGAGTAGGTCAGGTTTTACACCTTCTCTAGTAGGTACATCCATATACTGAATCAGAAAACTTTCTTGTACATGTTTAACAAATTCCTCTCCATCTAAACCCTTAACACTATTGGCAGTCCCAGTCTATGTTTGGAATGTTATAATCCTCTATCATAACCACCCTATTGTTCTTACAGAAAACACATCTCCTTCCAAATTTGTTTCTCAGTTTCCCTCTGACTATTAGAAGGTCAATAATACAATCCCAATAAGGTGATCATCCCTTTCTTATTTCTCTATTCCACCCAAATAACTTCCCTGGATGGTATTTCTGGGAATATCCTCCCTCAATACAGCTGTAATGCTATCACTTATCAAAAACACCACTCCCCTTCCTCTCTTACCTCCCTCTCTGTCCTTCCTGTAGCATTTGTATCCTGGAACATCAAGCTGTCAATCCTGTCCATCCCTGAGCCATGTTTCTGTAATTGCTGTGATATCCCAGTCTCATGTTCCTAACCATGCCCTGAGTTCATCATTCAGCTAAATTGTATCTATGTTCATTTTGATATCAAAAGTTCTACCTCACAAACTCGAGTAATCAGATTAAAAATTTCACATTCATTTAAGGGGGAAGGTAGGACCAAAATTTCCATGTAGCTGGGCAGCAAATGACATATATTAGATAAATGTTTGCATATCCATCTTATGCCAATGATATTTAATGTTCCAAGTTGCTGATAGTTTGTGATGGAATAAGTGCTGCTTTCTACAACGGATCAAGAATCTCTTTACCAATCAGAGTGAAGTTTTGTGTACTCAATAATGCAAAGTCAAGTGGAAATACTAGTTAGAATAGAGAATTTAATGTCAAATCAGATGGAGAAAGAAATAGTGACAGAGAAATATTCATTAACTGGGGGAAAACAGAAATAAAATTATTTGAAATCTTTAACAACAACTAAAACCTGAAGGGCTGAGAGTCCACTTGGTCAGTGTCAAAAATATTGAATAGTTTTGTGTCATGTCATGAAAAATATACTTAGACTTAACAAGACTGTTGTGAGATAACTCTATATTTGTCATATGAATCAAGAATCCTCATGGCATGTAATGTATTTGAATTGAGAACCAGACAGAAAGATGCTGCCTTTACAAAGCTACAGTGAAACGCTACAATAGTGACTTTCTAACTTCTGCATTTAGAATGTAGAGCCGTGGAAATAATACAGCACAGAAGGGTGCCATTGACCCATGTTGTCCATGCCAAACCAAAGATACACAGATGCCCTTTCTAATCCCATTTTCCTCGGTCCACAGACATGCAGCTTATAGCACTGAAGTTGCAAAAACAGATTTTAAGAGTTTTGGGTCTCTGTCTCCACCACTAACTCAAGGAATGAATTCCAAACACCTGTCACCCTCTGTGTAAAACAGCTTTTCCTCATATCTCATTTAATCCCATTCTGAATCTATGACTTCTGGTTCCTCCAGATGAAAGGGGTAGACATAGGCATCTGCTTGGGCCCCAACTATGCCTGTCTGTTTGGCTACGTAGAACAGTCCATCTTCTATACTTACACCAGCACCACTCCCCACCTCTTCCTCTGCTACATTGATGACTAACTCGTGCTCCTGCGAAGAGGTTGAGCAGTTCATCAACTTCATCAACACATTCCACCCCGACCTTAAATTCACATGGACCATCTCTGACACCTCCCTCCCCTTCCTGGACCTTTCCATCTCCAGCAATGACGACCAACTTAACACTGACATTTTTTTACAAACCCACCGACACCCACAGCTATCTAGATACACCTCTTCCCACCCTACCTCCTGCAAAAATGCTATCCTGCATTCCCAATTTCTCCACCTCTGCCGTATCTGCTCCCAGGGGACCAGTTCCACCACAGAACACACCAAACGACCTCCTTCTAAAAAGACCGTAATTTCCCTTCCCATGTGGTTGAAGATGCCCTCCAATGCATCTCATCTATGTCCTGCACCTCCTCCCTCAAACACCACCCCTCCACCTGCAACAAGGACAGAACACCCCCCCCCCCTCCCCCAGTCCTCAGCTTCCACCCTACCAACCTCTGCATCATCCGCCGACATTTCTGCCACCTGCAAATGGACCCCACCACCAGGAATATATTTCCCTCCTCACCCCTATCCACTTTCCACAAAGACCATTCCTTCTGTGACTACCTGGTTAGGTCCACGCCCCCCCAACAAACCTACCTTCCCCTGCCACCGCAGGAATTGCAAAAATCTGCACCCTTACCACCACCTTCGTCCAATGTCCGAAAAGAGCCTTCCACATCCATCAAAGTTTCACCTGCACATCCACCAAGTCATTTATTGTATCTTGTGCTCCCGATGTGGTCTCCTTTACATTGGGGAGACTGAACACCTTCTCACAGAATGCTTTAGGGAACATCTCCGGGACACCCGCACCAATCAACCCCACCACACTGTGGCCAAACATTTCAACTTCCCCTCCCACTCTGCCGAGGACATGCAAGTCCTGGGCCTCTTCCTGTGACCAAACATTTCAAATTCACCTCCCACTCTGCCGAGGACATGCAAGTCCTGGGCCTCCCTCACCACTAGACGCCTGGTGGGAGAACGTCTCATCTTCTATCTCGGAATACTTCAACCCCAGGGCATCAATGTGGACTTCACCAGTTTCCTCATTTCCCCTCCCCCCAACCTTACTCCAGTTCCAACCTGCCAGTTCAGCACCATCCTCATGACCTGTCCTACCTGCCACTCATCTTCCCACCTATCTGCTCCACCCTCCTCTCCAACCTATCACTTTCATCCCCCACCTCCAACCACCTATTGTACTTTTAGCTACCTTCTCCCCAGCCCCACCCCCCTCCCATTTATCTCTCCACCCCAGAGACTCCCTGCCTCATTCCTGATGAAGAGCTTTTTTCCAAAATGTCAATTTTCCTGCTACTGGATGCTTTTCCAGCACCACTCTATTATTGGACTCTGATCTCCAACATCTGTAGTCCTCACTTTTGCACAGTGGTATTATTGCTATACTATAAACTAGAGACTTGTAGTAATCTGGGTTGAAATCCTGCCATAGTGTAATTTGGATTTAATTAAAAATAAATCTGTAATTAAGAGCCTTTTACTTTTTTGGACCAATCTGCCATGTGGGACTGTCAATTGCCTTACTAAAATCTATATACACTACACTACCCTCATTATCCTTCTTGTCACTTTCTCAAATAATTCAATCAAATTTGTAAGGTATGACCTTTTTAACAAAGAAATGCTGACTATCATGACTAATCCATGCCTTTCTAACTGACGGTTTATTCAATCTCTCAGGATTGATTCTAACAATTTGCCCACCACCAAAGTAAGATTACCTGGCCCATAATTGTTTTGCATTTCCTTTGCACCATTTTTAAATGACAAGACAATTTAATTGGACATCTGCCCTTGTCTGAAACTGCTGTAGTGTTTGTACATCTTGCTCAAGAGATATTAGTAAATAAGCCCACATGACACCAAACCTAGCTTCTAATATCCTGAGCCTCTTGATCACTGAGCTAATGAGGTTAATAGTGTGCCACCATGTATACTGAATTGCATTGTGCTGTTATATTGATGCATACATTGAGCAGACCACGTGTGTAATTTACCAAGCTTCTATTAAGAGGAATAAACTGCTAGAATATGCATTCACAAAACAAAGGAGCAAACTATGGCATCAATAATAATACTGGATGGCAAACGTCACCATTTACTCAATTGGTCACAATCACTCCATACAAAAAAACAGGCAAAGGACCAAACTCTCCTAGATTTTAAAGTTTTTTTTTCTTTACTTGTATTTTATCAAATAATTACATGTACGTCAGACAATATTGATCAAAACTCAAATCAAGCCAAACTGGTTTTATCTAAATGTGGGCGGCACGGTGGCACAGTGGTTAGCACTGCTGCCTCACAGCGCCAGAGACCCGGGTTCAATTCCGGACTCAGGCAACTGACTGTGTGGAGTTTGCATATTCTCCCCGTGTCTGCGTGGGTTTCCTCCGGGTGCTTTGGTTTCTTCCCACAGTCCAGAAATGTGCAGGTCAGGTGAATTGGCCATGCTAAATTGCCCGTAGTGTTAGGTAAAGGGGTAAATGTAGGGGAATGGGTGGGTTGCGCTTCGGCGGGTCGGTGTGGACTTGTTGGGTCGAAGGGCCTGTTTCCACACTGTAAGTAATCTAATCTAATCTCAATGTGCTACTTGATAATTACACATGGGGACTGCTCAATGTATGTATCAACGTAACAGCACAATGCAATTCAGTCACATGGTGGCACAGTAATAACCTCATTTGTGATCAAGAGGCTCAGGATAATTCGATTTCAATCATACTGATAGCCAAACTCTTCCAGTACAACCGCAAAGCTGGCACTATGTTGATTATTTCCCAGGTGTGCCCTGTCCACAAAAAGCGGGACAAACTCAACTCGGCTAATTACCATCACACCTTGATTGTCAGCAAAATAATGGATAGGGGTCATTAATAATGCCATCAAGTAACATTTGCTTTGCAGTAACTGAGCCAGTGATGATCAGTTTGGATTCCAGCAGGGTCATTCAGCACTTGACCTCATAACAGCTTTCGCCAAACATGAATAAAATATTTGACCAAAATTGGTAAGGTGAGAGTAATTGTTCTTGACAGCAAACTCTTATTTAAAGAGTGTGGTATCAAGGATCCCTAAGCGAATTGGAGTGAATGAGAATAAGGGGAACATCTTTCACTGGTTTGATTCCTATCTAGCACAAAGGAAATAACTCATCTCTGTCCATAGACATCTCTCAGGTATTTCTCAGTGTGGTAACCAAGGCTCAACCATCCTCAGCTGCTGCATTAATGACCTCCCCTCCATCATACCATCAGAAATGCTGATGATTGCACAATACTCAGCACCATTCATGACTCTTAGTATGCACCTTGACAACAGCTTGGACTTACAGGTGGCAAATGTAAATGGTAGGTAATGAGCATCTCCAACAACAGTGAATCTAAACATGTCCCCTTGACATGCAATAGTGTATCATTGCTGAACCTGAAGGAGATTTCAGGATAAGGATCGAGTAGAAGATTGAGTTATCGTGGGATATTAAACATTAAGTGGGTGAATGCAGTTTCTTTGGATATGGATTGGTGGTTGCTGACATTTCAAAGTACCAGTCAAACTTCACATTCTGAAACAAAAATCAAGGTGTGGCATGATAGGGATGCAAGTGACTGAGGGGTGAGTATAATATTTTCTATTTAGCTTATCTAAACAAAGGAATTTCTATTGCATTGAGTAAAATATTTTATTCAAGTAACAAAAATATAAGGAAAAATAGGTCTAGACACTTTAAATGGAAATGAATTAAGATAATAAATAAGTGATATGCAACAAAGATGGCTATGGCTGATGTATATGAAACATTTTGGTTGTCAATGTAATTCAAAGAAAACATGTATACAGAAAATGTCTGCAGCTTAAAGAACATTGACTCTGAATCATTTAGATCATAGAATCCACACTGTGTAGAAACAGGCTATTCCGCTCAACTGGTCCACAATGACCCTCCAAAGAGCATTCACCCAGACACATCCCCATATCCTATATTTCCCATTACTCACCCACCTATCCTGCACATCCCTGAACACTATGGGCAATTTAGCATGTTTAATCCACCTACCTTGCACATCTTTGGATTGTGCGTTGAAACAGGAGCATCCTTCAGAAACCCACGCAGACATGGAGAGAATGTACAAACTCCGTTTAGCTGCAAGCTGAGCTCTGACACTTAGACACATCAGGCATATTGGAATTTACTTGGACAGTTTGATCCAAGAGGCAGTCACACCCTTTTGAATAGAGTTTGATTTGGTCTGCCTAGGAATAGAATGTGCAATTGTAAGTGCTGCATGTTTATGGATAAAGAAGCTAGACGTGGAGGAGACTCAGCCCTTGTACTTGTTTGAGGCTGTTACAGCTTGTGTGGACAAAAGTGGGTTCTGCAGCATGAATGGGTTGCTGACTATGGTACTATGGCTCAGGAAGCTATTCAAGCAGAGGGGACTACAGAAACTGTAAGTCTGGAAGGGAATCATGTGTTATAGGGAAAAGGCATGATCATGGAGTTGAGGACTATTAGGTGAGCTCTGATCTCATTGGATAGCAAACCAGATGGGCTGAATGGCCTACAATATGCTCTGATATCTTATTGCCTCATGGAATTAACGGGAATGTTGTGGTAGCAGAGGACTATTTGGTCAGGGTGATAGCTGCAGAAAACTGAATCTGAGTGTCTAGGCAATTGTTGTTGCACTTGATAGGTGCTGGAGAGAACCTACAGTTTTTTGGGAGGGCCCATTTACAGATGGCCCATGTGGTTACCAATGTCATCAAAGAAATAGGAAAGAGTTTCTGCTTAAGTGTTTTTAAGCATTTTAGGAATTGGATAAATCAGATTGGCAAAGTCACCTGAAAGGTGAGTTTCTAAGAGCATCACATTCTAGATCATGTAATATGCAATGCGGCAAGGTTAATGAATTACCTCAGACTGAAAGAGCCTCTGGGTAGCACTAACCATTACAAGATCGAATTTTGCGGTCACTTTCAGAAGGGATTGGGTCTAAAATTAGTCTTTTAAATGTAAATAATTGCAATTATAAGAGAATAAGACAGAACATCTTCAGGTCAAGTGGAAAGTGAGATTAAGTTCATCAGTAAAAGTACAGTCAATGACGTATTTCATTATGTTCTGTAGCATTACATTCCAGTGAGAAAGAGAAACTCTAGGAGCAGAATGTATTGTTAGTTGCGAACTAATGACATTTTTAAAAATGGAAAGAATAATAAATTCTGAGACAGTGCTGGGGTATATTTTTCATTCTTTGTGATATGGGTGTCAGTAGCTAGGGTAGCATTCACAGCCCATCCCAAATTGCCTTTTTGAAGATAATGGTGTTTCCATCAAATAACTGGTCCTGCAGGACAAACATCTTAAAATTCAGTACTACAAGACTGTCTTGAGTGTTTTAGCTCACATTATAAGATTACAACAGTACAATTAGGGATAGAATTCCAGGATTTTGACCTAGTGACACAGGAGGAAAGGCAATGATGGGATGTGCCTTGGAGGCAAACATGAAGGTAAATGATGCTTCAAGGCATTTGTTGCCTTGTCATTAAAGGTGGTAGATGTAATTTAGAAGTTGCTGTCTACGCATTCTTGATGCCCTAGTGCATGAATCACAGAAGCTTGGGGCAGCACAGTTGCTCAATGGTCAGCACTGTTGCTTCACAGCACCAGTTCCAGCCTTGGGCAACTGTCTGTGTGGAGTTTGCAAATTCTTCCTGTGTCTGCACATTATTGGTCACCATACTTAGGGAAGGCAATTCAGAGGAAGCTTACTAGACTCATACCTGGAATGAATAGATAGTGTTATGATGAAAAGCTAAGCTTGTATCCTCTGGAGATTAGAGTCAGAAGTGACTGAATTGAAACATGTAAGATTTTAAGGAGATTGGATTGCATGGATGTTAAAACGATTTTTCCTCTTGTCAGAGACTCTTGTACCACAGTCATAGTTTAAAAATAAGGGGGAACCTATTTAAGACCAAGGTGAGGAAGCGTTTCTTTTCTGAGTTGATAGAGTATAAACTATCAGAAAACAGATTGCAAGATTATGGAAGATTGGCCATTTGCAGGAACAGAGGTTTGTGGTTAACATCAGATCAGCCATGATCTTAATGAATGGTAGAGCAATCTCAAAGGGCTGAATGATCTATACTTGTTCTTGAGTGATTTTTTTTTTAAACAAGATCACACAAATTAGTGTTGGTATTAGTTGGTTATTGTCCTGTTCTGATCAAATGTATCACAACACAGTTTTAATCAAGTAGGTCGCTTTGATTTGGAAGTGGTGTGAGAGCTACATTCATGAAGATAAGTGAATACTGTTCTACCATGCTCCTAATTTGTGCTGTGTAGACATTGAAAGTGTTGTGATTTCAGCTGCAACATTACTGAACAAGCCAGATTCCAGACTGCAATCAAACTTCATTTTTTTTGTTTTGATGAGTAGTATTTCACTGGAACATAAGAATGCAATACTGCAATTTTTATTTTACCAATAAAACAAGCTTTATTAAGCAAAAGGAAACAAGATAAAAAAGAATCAACTGAACTATTTACCTTTAATATACCTCAACAGGTTTTGAAACTAAATCAGAAGTCACATGATACCAGGTTATAGTCCAACAGGTTTTTTTGAAATCAAGTTTTCAGAGTGTTGATCCTTTGACAGACGAAGCCACCTATACACACACCAAGAGCAGAGAACCTGAGAAACTCAGCATCACCATCAGCAGTAATCAAGCCTCCAATACCTTTCAAACAGAGGAAATCTAAGTTCTCAGCCAAGGGCTCAACCAAAATCAGGCAAATGCAACTCTGGGAATTCTTCCACAAACTCCAAGATGTCAGCAGCAAGCCCAATGAGATACCAATGAACCGGAACTGTTAGCAGCGACATCCAAGAGCGGCAACTGAAGAAAAAGCTGAACTGGACTCCTCTGGAAGGCCACTGTCCTGGGCTCAACATGTGTGCTCAAGTTGTTAGGAGATGCATCAATGCCAGATTCTTTAGCCACACTCACTAGAGCCCAGAACCTCACCCAAGCACAATGCACTGCCATCCACACACTCAAGACAAACTGCAACGTCATCATCAAACCAGCAGACAAGAGGAGCCATTGTCGTACAAAATAAAATGGACTACTTCAAAGAAGCATACCTACAGCTGAATAGCCAGGAACACTACAGACGACCTGTTGATCTGACTAAAGAACATACCTGTCAACTCCAACAGTGATCAAAACCTTCGATCCAGACCTTCAGAATATTCTGTGCACATTCATCCTGCATACACCTCACAGATACATAAAGCCAACACACTTGGACGTCCCATCATATCAGGCAGTGGGACCCTGTGTGAGAACCTCTCTGGAGATGTTGAGGGCATCTTGAAAGCCATCATACAAGAAGTCCCCAGCTTCTGTCACAACACTACATACTTCCTACAGAAACTCAGCACCCACAGACCTGTCAAACCAGGAACAGTTCTCATCACTGGACACTTCAGCAACTACACCACATCTCTCACCGCGCCCCCTTCCCCCCAACCCCATGTCAAAGGCATTGCTGCAACAGCCTCGGCACTCAATGTTGATAATTGCCAAATTCCAAGATGCCATCAAAACGAAACAAATTTTAAAAATTTATTTGACAAAGGAGCAGCACTCAAATTTCAAATAAATCTGTTGGACAATAACTTTGTGTCATGTGACTTTTGACTTTGTCCACCCCAGTCCAACATCAGCACCTCCACATCGTGGTGATCATCAATTTTAAAACTGCCATATCAAGATTGAGTCTTTTCTCACTCATGTATTTTGTTGATCCCTACCCTATTCCATAATGACTTATCATCAATGCAGTACTCAATAGACACTGCTGCTGAAATTCTGGTTACAACTTCTTCCAATATTTTACCGACCTAACTGATATTTACTGCCTCAGCAAGTACAAGAGATTCAGCAGCTAAGGTACTACTTGGTACTTGCTACTATTATGATATGTTAACTTTCCAAATGAACAGGGAACATTTACCCCACTTTTCCACAAGTAAAAAAGATATAAATTCCCTTGTACTCAAAAACCCATTGTAGATATTTCCATAAGTAACATTATTCAAAGCAAGTTTCATGTTCCTGGCTTTTCCTAACGTTGGAAAATTCAAAACCAATTTTTTTTAATTGCATTGGTGCTTTGGCCAGCATTTATTACCCGTCCCTAGTCTGTCTTGAGAAGGTGTCAGTGAGCTGCTTTCTTGAACTGCTGCTGTCCATGTGCTGTAAGTTTACACACAATGCCCTTCGGGAGGGAACTCCAGGATTTTGACAGTGTCAGTCAGAATGGTGAGTGGCTTGGAGGTGGTGGTGTTCCCTTCCATCTGATGTTCTTGTCCTTCTAGTAGCAGTGACCAAAATGTTGGAAAATGATGTTTAAGGATCTTTTGTAAATTTCTGCAGTGCACCTTATAGATAGTACACCATTGCTACTGAGCATAGATGGTGGAGAGAGTGGATGTGGTGTCAGCATAATGAGCTGCTTTGTAGATGGTCTCAACTTTCTTGAGTTGCTGGAGCTTCACCCATCCAGGCAAGTAGGGAGTATTCCGTCATACTACTGACTTTTATCTTTGGGGACAGACTTTGGGAAGTCAGGAGGTGAGTTACTCACTGCAGTATTCCTAGCTTCTGACCTGCTCTTGTGGCGACTATTGTTTGTGTATGGTTGAGTTTCTGGTCCATGATAACTCCAAGAATGTTAGTGGAGGATTCAGTGATGGTAACTCCATCAAATGTCAAGGGATAGTGGTTAGATTGTCATTGTCATTGTCTCATCAGCCTAAGCCTGGATATTGTCTCGATCTTGTTGCATTTGAATATTAATCAAGAGTCTATTGCCTTCCACTGACACCCTTTTCCGCCTGGCTAACCTGGTCCTCACCCTAAACTTCTCCTACCCATCCTCCCATTTCCTCCAAACCAAAGGGATAGCCATAGGCACCCACATGGGACCCAGCCATGCCTGCCTATTTGTCAGGTATGTGGAACAGTCCATGTTCCACAGTTTCACCGGCATCAACTCCCAGCCTGTTCCTCTGTTACATTGATGACTGTATCAGTGCCACCTCATGCTCCCATGAAGAGGTCGAACAGTTCATCAACTTTATCAGCACCTTCCACCCAGACCTCAAATTTATCTGGACCACCTTGGACACCCCCCTCCCCTTTGTGGACTTCTCCTTCACCATTTCTGGTGACTGACTAACCATTGACATCTATTACAAGGCCACCAACTCCCACAGCTACCTTCTGTAAAAATGTCATCTTTTATTCCCAATTCCTCTGCCTCCACCCCATCTGCTCCCAGGATGACTAATTCCATCTAGCCTCCTTCTTCCAAGATCACAATTTCCCTTCCCATGTGGTTGACTATGCCCTCTAGTGCGTCTCCTCTACTTCACGCACCACTACCCTTGAACCCCATCCCTCCCAATGCAACAAAGACAGAACCCTCCCTGCCGCGTCCTCACCTTTGACCCCACCAATCTCTGCTTACTATGCATCATTTTCCACAACCTAAAATGGACCCCACCACCATTTTCCCTCCCCACCGCTATCAGCGTTCCAGAGAGACCATTCCCTCTGAAACTCCCTCATCAGGTCCACAGCCCACACCTCACTCCTGGCACCTTTTCCTGCAACCGCAGGAAGTGCAAAATCTGCACCCATGCCACTTCCCTCACCTCCATCCAAGGCCCCAAGGGATACTTCCACAGCCGTCAAATTTATCTCTACCTCTACCAATGTCATCTGCTGCATCCGTTGCACCTGATGTGGTCTCCTCTAAATTGGGGAGACAGGATGTCTTCTTGTGGATCGTTTCAGAGAACATTTCTGGGACACCTACATCCACCAACCCCACCGCCCTGTGGCTGAACACTTCAACTCCCTCTCCCACTCCGTCAAGAACATGCAGGTCCTGGCCTCCTCCACCGCTGAACTGTTACCACCCGACGCCTGGAAAAGGAACACATCATATTCTGCCTTGGGACCCTGCAACCACGCGGGATAAATGTGGATTTCAACAGCTTTTTCATTTCCCCTCCCTCCAAGTTATCCCAGTCCCAAACCTCCAACTTGGCACTGCCCTCCGGACCTGAACATCACTCCCTCCTTTGACCTATCATCATCTCCCCCACCTTCATCCACTTATCACTTTCTCAGCTATCTTCTCCCTGCCCCCCCCCCCACAACTCCAACCCCCTCCCATTTATCTCTCAGCCCCCACCCACAAGTCTCATTCATGAAAACCTTTCTCTGCATTTGAACACTGTCTGCTGGAGTATCTGACAACTTGTAACTTCTGCTGAACATTGTGGAATCATTGTCAAATATCTCTACTTCTGACCTTATAATGAAGGAATGGTCACTGATGAAGTAATTGAAGATGGTTGGGCCTGAGACACTACCCTGAGGAACTCCTGCAAAAATCTCCTGGAGCTGAGATGACCGACCTTCAACAGTGACAACCGTCTTCCATTGTGCCAGGCATCAGTCAAACCAGGAGAGAGTTGATCCTATTATCCATTGATTCCAGTTTTGCTAGGGCTCCTTGATGCCATACTTCGTTGAACGCAGCCTTGATGTCAAAGGCTATCACTGTCTCACCTCACCTCTGGAATTCAGCTCTTCTGTCCATGCTTGAACTGAGGCTGTAATGAGGTCAGGAGCAGAGTGGCGTGCCAGAACTCAAACTGGGCAGGTTATTGCTGAACACTGTTGACAATAGCTTCCATCACTTTACTAATGATCAAGAGTAAACTGATGGGGGTCATAATTGGCTGGGTTGGATTTGTCCTGCTTTTGGTGTACAGGACATGTGTGATCAATTTTCTACATTGTGATCTAGATGCCAGGGTTGTAACTGAACTGGAAGGGCTAGGCTAGTGTGTTTTGGAGCACAAGTCTGCAGTACTATTGCCGGAATATTGTTGGGCCCATAACCTTTACAGTATTCAGTGTGTCTAACTTTTTCTTGAGTGGAGTGAATCGAATTGGCTCAACTGGCACCTGTGATGCTGTGGAGCGTTGGAGGAGGCCAAGATGGATCATTCACTTGGCATTTCTTGCTGGAGATCGCTGTGAATGCTTGAACCTTACCTTTTGTACAGATGTGCTGGGCTCTTCCATCACTGAGGATGGAGATATTTCTGGAGCCTTTCCCTCCAATGAATTGTTTACTTGTCCATCTTCATTCACAATAGATGTTGCAGGACTGCAAAGGTTAGATCTGATCCATTGATTATGGGATCACTTACCTCTGCCTATCACTTGCTGATTATGCTGTTTGGCACATGAGTAGTCCTCTTTGATAGCTTCACCAGGTTTACACCTCATTTTTATGTATGCCTGTGCTGCTCCTGACATGCCTCCATGCACATTCGATTTAAACCAGTGTTGATCTGTGGCTTGATGAGAAATGTTGATTTGTGGGATCTGAGGTTGCAGATTAGTGCTGAAGTGACAATTCTGCTGGTGTTGATGGCCCAAACTGCCTCACATTTACTCCTTTTAGAAGTTGGATGAGCTGCTCATGTAATTTTAAAACAACTGACTCAGCTATCTAATTTTCTACTTTCTGATGTGAATACACATTTTTAAATTTTTTAGTGGAGAAGTTATGTTCCACTTTAAAGAATATTCTGATGTAAATTAAATTCACTTTTTTTTCCAAAAGTAATAGATTTGCCAATTTTCATACCCAGTTTCATTTGTGCTTTCCACATTGATGGTTTACTTCGTAATAAAGGAACGACACAAAATATGATATCTGTGTCATAAAATCTTACAGCATAGAAACAGGCCTCCAGCCCACCAAATGTCAACAAACAAGCATTATACTAATCCCAAAGACCTGCACTTGGTCCATCGTCTACTATGCCTTGGTCTTTTAAGTGTTCATCCAGATGCTGCTTAAGTGTTGTGTGTAATGATGCAGTGGCTTTGAGAGGTTATTTTGTTCTCTTCTTAAAAGAGAAATTGAATGAGAGGTGCCAAACAGCCTGTAAGACAGAACAAGCTTGTTCAAAAGTTGGAATAATAGAAGTAGCCTGAATGGGTGTGGTCAGGCTCTCACAGAACCAGGGATCTTTGCTTTAGCATTCAACATAAGCTGTGAGAATTGTAACAAAGCTGCCACATCTCTCTTTGCTGCAGTGAAAACTGGGCTTCTCTTTCTCTCAGAACTACCTTTTGATGTTCTTTCCTCCTGGACTGGAGAACTGCAAGTGAGACTATCTGTTTTCTGAATTTGCCTTTCATCAGGGGTGTGCTTATGTAACCTTACAACATTGGAACAATTTTTTTTATTAGATTACTTACAGTGTGGAAACAGGCCCTTCAGTCCAACAAGTCCAAACCGACCCTCCGAAGAGTAACCCATCCAGACCCATTCCCCTACATTTACCCCTTCACCTAACACTACGGGCAATTTAGCATGGCTAATTCACCTAACCTGCACATTGTTTTAGGACTGTGGGAGGAAACTAAAGCACCCGGAGGAAATACAAGCAGACATGGGGAGAATGTGCAAACTCCACGCAGACAATTGCCTGAGGTAGGAATTGAACCCGGGTCTCTGGCGCTGTGAGGCAGCAGTGCTAACCACTGTGCCGCCAATTAGTTGGTAATAGTTACTGTACCTATTGGGTGACGTGGTGGCTCAGTGTTAGCACTGCTGCCTCGCAGTGCCAGTGACCCAGGTTCAATTCCAGGCTCTGGTGACTCTCTCTGTCTGTGTGGAGTTTGCACATTCTCGCCGTGTCTGCGTGGGTTTCCTCTGGGTGTTCCAATTTCCTCCCACAGTCAAAAGATGTGCGGGTTTATTAGGTGAATTGGCTATGCTAAATTGCCCATAGTGTTCAAGGATGTATAGATTAGGTGCATAGGTCAGGGTTAATAGGGTATGAGAACTGGTCTGGATGGGTTACTCTTTGGACGGTCAATGTGGACTTGTTGGGCTGAAGTTCCTGTTTTCCACTCTGTATGGATTCTATATTTTAAAAATATTCTTCTATATTGTTTTAAGTATTCTAATAGAGTTTCAGTTAAACCAATTCATTTCATTATTCTTTTTTTCTGTAGTATTTTAACTATATAGTGAAAGACTTTTTTCGGCATAACATTTGAGATAATATGGGAGAGTATCTGCCTCCACCAGCCTTTCAAATGGCATGTCCTCTAATTCTATCAACCACCTGGGTGACAAAGTTTCCTCCAATCACCTCTAAACCATTTACTCCTCATCTTAAACCTATACCCTCTGGTCTTAGACACACCTCCCATGGGGAGACCATTCTCCCAATATATCTTACAACTCTCGGAATTTTGTTAAACCCCTACCAGATCCTCCCTCAGCCTCTTCTGCTCCAAGGAAAGCAAATATAGCCTATCCTGTCTCTCCTCATGACTGAAATTTTCCATCCCAGGCAATATCCTGGTGAATCTCCTCTGCTCCCTCTCTAGTGATATTACATTCTTCTGATCATGCGTTGACCAGAACTGCACATAATATTACACCTGTAGCTTAACCAATATTTTATAAATTTGCTACAGACTTCCTTGCTCTTAGAATTCTACACTCTGGTTAATGCCGCCTTCACTACTGTCTAACTGTACTGATGCCTTCAGCAATCTATGGACATATATACTATAAGACCATTAAAGACACAGGAGCAGAAATTAGGCCATCCAGTGCATTGAATCTGCTCTGATATGTTTCTCAACTCCATTCTCCTGCTTTCTCCCTGTAACCCTTGATGCTCAAGAACCTATTCATCTCAGTCTTAAATATACTCAATGACCTGGCCTCCTCAGCCTTCTGTACCAATGAATTCCATAGATTCACCACTCACTGGCTGAAGTTTCACCTTTTGGAAAGGTGCATAGGTATCAGGGTCATTGTCACGGATGACTTTATCTTCCCTAACATTGATTGGATGGAGCAAATAGTTTGGATGGAGCAGATTTTTGTTTGGTGCATCGAGGAAGGATTCCTGACTCAATATGTAGATAGGCTAATTAGACAGGAGGTCATATTGGATTTGGTGCTTGGCAAGTAACTAGGTCAGGTGTCAGATCTCTTGGTGAGAGGATATTTCGGTGGTCATAACTCCCTGACCTTTACTATAATCATGGAAAGGGATAGAAGCAGATAGTATGGGAAAGTATTTAATTGGGGGAGGGGGAGTTAAAATACTAATGAGGCAGGAACTGGTAGAGTATAAGTTGGGAACAGATATTCTGAGGGAGATGCACAACAAAAATGTGGTTGTTTTGGGAGCACTTGCTGTGAGTGCTGGATGGGTTTGCCCCACTGAAGCAAGGAAGTGATGATAGCGTGAAGGAACCTTTTGATGGCAAGAGATGTACAGCATCTCTTCAAGAGGAAGAAGGAAGTTTCGTTAAGATTGAGAACGCAAGGATCAAACAGGACTCTAGAGGATTACAAAGTAGCCAGGAAGGAAATGACAGATGGACTTGGAGCTAGAAAGGTGCATGAAAAAGCCTGGATGCTGCCTGACCTGCTGTGCTGTTCCAGCAATAAAGTTTCAACTTTGATCTCCAGCATCTGCAGACCTCACTTTCTCCATGAAAAAGCCTTGCAAGGTAGGATTAAGGAAAACCCCAGGATGTTCTACACTTATATGTGGAACAAAGGATGACCAGAGTGAGGGTAGGGCTGATCAGGGATGGTGGAGGGAACTTGTGCCTGGATTCAGAGGTAGGAGAGGTCCTTAATGAATAACTTGCTTCAGTGTTCACTAGGGAGATGGACCTCGTTTTTGAGGACAGTATGAAACTGGCTGATACGCTTAACAGGTTGCTGTTAAGGAGGATGTGCTGGAAATTTTGAAAAACATGAGGATAGATAAGCTCAATGGGCCAGACAGAATATACCCAAGGTTACTATAGGAAGAGATTGCTGTGCCTTTGGCGATTACCTCTGCATCCTCACTGTCCACTGGAGCAGTGCCAGATGATTGGAGGGTGGCAAACATTATTCTCTTTGTTCAAGAGAAGGAATAGGGATAACCTTGGGAATGAAAGACCAGTCAGCTTATGTCAGTGGTGGGCAAATTAGAGAATTCTGAGAGACTAGGGTTTATGGTTTTCCAAATAATCATAGTTTGATTAGACATAGTCAGCATGGCTTTGTGAGAGGCAGATTATGCCACATAAACCTTATTGAATTATTTGAGGATGTGACAAAATACATTGAAAGTAGAGTAGTGGATATGTATTTTTAGCAAGTTATTTAGAGCCAGAGGTTTGATAAGGTTCCCATGGTAGGCTCATTCAGAAAGTAAGGAGGGATGGGCTACAGGGAAATTTGACTGTCTTGGAATTGGCTGGCCCATAGACAGAAGGTGGTAGTTGTTGGAAAGTATTCAGCCTGGAACTCAGTGACCAGTGGTGTTCCAAAGGAATCTGTTCTGGGACCTTTGCTGTTTATGATTATTATAAATGACTTGAATGAGGAAGTGGAAGGGTGGGTTAATAAGTTTGCCGAAGACATGAAGGTTGATGGAGTGTGGATAGTGTGGAGGGCTGTTGTAGGTTGCAACAGGACACTGACAGGATGCAGAGCTGGGCTGATAAGTGACAAAGGAGTTCAACCTGAAAAAGTGTGAAGTGATTCATTTTAGAAGGTGGAACTTGAATGCAGATTTCAGGGTTAAAGGCAGGATTCTTGTCAGTGTGGAGGAACTGAGAGTTCTTGGAGTCCATATCCATAGATCCCTCAAAGTTGTCACCCATGTTGATAGGATTGTTAAGAAGGCGCCTGGTGTGTTGGCTTTTCTAATGGGGAATTGAGTTTAAGAGCCACAAGTTTATACCACAGCTCCATAGAGTCCTGGTTAGATCATACTTGGAATATTGTGTTTAGTTCTGATCAAAGGAAAGATGTGGAAGCTTTAGAGACAGTGCAGAGGAGATCCTACCGAGATGTTGCCTGGATTAAAGGGCATTCCTGATGAAGAGCTTTTGCCCGAAAATTCGATTTTTCCTGCTCCTTGGATGCTGCCTGACCTGCTGTGCTTTTCCAGCATTGCTCTAATCTTGACTCTAATCTCCAGCATCTGCAGTACCCACTTCTGCCTGGAGTAAAGGGAAAGTCTTATGAAGAAAAATTGAGGGAGCTAGGGCTTTTCTCATTTGGAGTGAAGAAGGATGAGAGGTGACTTGATAGAGGTGTTCAAGATGTTGAAAGGCATAGAGAGTGGATAGCCAGAAACCATTTCCCAGGACTGAAGTGGCTATCATGAGAGGACATAATTTTAAGATGATTGGAGGAAGGTTTAGGGGGAGATGTTGGATGTATGTTCTTTACACAGAATGGTGGATGAATGAAATGCACTGCCAGCAGTACTGATAGAGCCAGATACCACTGAAGCAACTCTTGAAGAGACACATGGTTGATAGTAAAATGAAGGGTATGTAGTTAGTTTGATAGTAGGACATGCTCCGTTTTGCAAACACAACAATTTTTGTTTTCCTTTGTTCCTTTTCCAGAGAGTTAAGTCAAAAAACACGCTTGCACTTATTGTTTCTGTTGCTTTATCCTCCTGTTGTCTCATGATTACTGTTGTTTGGGGGGAAGAAAAGTAGTTCAATATCTTTTAGCTTTCAAGAAAATTTAATGTTACTATTTTTTGATGGGGGAGAGCAAATCACAGTGAGTTAGCACACGTGAAAACAAACAGGAGGGAAAACTTGACGGGAGGAAACATTAAACCCCCCCCCTAAAAAAATTGAGAGGATGGAAACTGAAGTCAGCAAACAAAATGTCTTTGTCTCTGAACAGAAAGATGCCGGTTGCTATCGAGGACCGGGATAAAACCGAGGAAAATATCAGCGACAAATTTCAGTGTTCGGTCAAACTCTAGCCGAAAGTCATTTTATCTGTAAAGTATCATGATTTTTTTAAGCAATATCCAATGTTTGTACACATTTTATCAATTCAAAGAAATAAAAACTCTGTAAACATGCTTACTTACGTCATTATGTTCAGCGTGGCTTCCTTTTGTTTATGATCAGATCAGTTATCTGAAGAAAATACTCCCCACCCATCTCGTTCCGATAATTGAGGTTTTTCTGTATTAACTATCTACTAGGGCCCTAAGAATTTCTTTCCTTGCTGCCCATGGCAGTCTGAGATACATCTCATCAGGGCCTATGGATTTGTGCATGTTTATGCCCACTAAAATATCTAATACTACTTCTTTATTAATCCAACCGTGCTATAGAACCAAACCATCTGAACCAAAATCTCTGGCTACAATGCATTTCTCCTTTGTGAAGATGAGAAAGTCATCTAAAACCTTAGCCATATCCTTTAGCTCTATGCACAGAGTGCCTCTTTGGTCTGGAAACAACTCCTCTTTCTCTAGTAATCTTCTTGCTCTTAATACATAAAATGCCTTGAGGTTCTCCTTAATTCTATTTGCCAAAAATATTTTGTGGCTCCTCTTTGCCTCCTAATCTCTGTTTTCAGCAACCCATCCACTCTTTGTAATTTTGAAGGGCCTCCCCTGTTTTTAATGCACTGTGTCAAACATATGCTTCCTTATTTTTCTTTATCAAAGTCTCAATATCCCATGACAGCTAGGGTTCCCTGAACTTGCTGACCTTGCCTTTAACACTTACTGGAGTGTGCTGGACCTGAACTCTCACTATACTATTAAAAGACTCCACTTTCTACAAGAACCTGCAAGTCACTGTTCTCAGTCAATGTTTTCCAGATCCTGTCTTTTGGTATTGAAATTGGCCCCCAATTTATTTACAACTTCTGTATTATCCTTTTCCATAATGACTTAGTGACCAAAATTCTAAGTTTCAACTTCCAAAATGCTCACCTTCAAACATTTGACTGGATTATTTTAACTAGGATTATAGCTCCATTTCTAGTAGGACTATCTACGCACTGGCACAAAAACTTCCCCTGGATGCACTTTAAAAATTTCATGCGATCTAATTATTTCACACCAAAGTGATCCCAATGGATGTTACTAAAGTTAAATCCCTTCCTGCCTAACTATATTTCAGTCATATCTCTCTATGACTTTCCTGCATATTTCCATAGAATCATAGAATCCCCACAGTATGGAAACAGACCATTCGGCCCAACAAGTCTACACCGACCCTCCGAAGAGCATCCCACCCAGACCCATTCCCCCTACCTATCTCTGTAACACTGCATTTCCTGTGGTTATTGCAGCTAACCTATATATCCCTAAATGCTATGGACAATTTAGTATGGCCAATCCACTTAACTTGCATATCTTTGGACTGTGGGAGGAAACCAGAGTACCCAATGGCAACCCACGCAGACATGGCAAGAATGTGCAAACTCCACACAGACAGTTGCCCAAGTTTGAATCAATTCTGGATCCCTGATGCTCTCTCTTCTTCCAATAAGTAGGAAGTATATTGTTGGTATAATCCCAGCAAAGTGATTTGTTATATTTCTAAGCTCGACACAGAGGATCTCATTTGAAGAGCCTTTTATGACATCCTTCCTCATTACTGCAGTAATGTGGGTGGCACGGTGGCACAGTGGTTGGCACTGCTGCCTCACAGCGCCAGACCTGGGTTCAATTCCCGCCTCAGGCGACTGACTGTGTAGAGTTTGCACGCTCTCCCCATGTCTGCGTGGGTTTCCTCCGGGTGCTCCGGTTTCCTCCCACAGTCCAAAGGTGTGCAGGTCAGGTGAATTGGCCATGCTAAATTGCCCGTAGTTTTAGGTAAGGGGTATGGGTGGGTTGCGCTTCGGCGGGTCGGTGTGGACTTGTTGGGCGGAAGGGCCTGTTTCCACACTGTAATGTAATGTAATGTAATGCAGATGGTCTTTATTATCAATAATGTAATGCCCTCACCTCTCTCAAATTCGCTCACATCACGTCTGAAACTTCCATACCTTGGAATGTTGAGCTGCCCTTCCTTCAACCATGAGTCAGTGAATACAATGATTTTATATTCCCTAGGCTTGTCTAATGTGTAAATTTACCTGCTTTACCAGTCAGGATCTTTGCTTTAAAATAGTTACAATTTAGCCTTCTGGTCCACCCACCTGGCTTGTCTTGCTCACATCTCCTCTTCCTGCTGAACTGCCCTGGTATTCCTTCTGAATCTGATTTGACTTTGCTCCTGATTTAACATCCACTTATTGCGCCATTCCCTGTCAAGTTCGTTTAAAACTTCCACAAGGACCCATTCTGTTTCAAGAACCACCCATTTAACTTTACAAGTCCTACCTATCCCAAAACTGTCTAAAAACCTAAAATTTTCCCCCATACACCATCTGTTTAGCTCTTCAAAATGAGTGATTTCAGCTATTTTATAATGAATGACAAATCTTGTTAAAGGTTTCTGCATCTTATATGCCACAAATCTGAAACTGGCAGAACTCTCAATTTCCTCAACTTTTGATTCAGATACTAGGAAGTATTTTAGCAAGTCTATTCTGCACACTCTAAACCTGCATCTAACACAGCAATACAGCACAATTGAAATACTCTGCAACCAATACTTTCATTACTGTGTAAGATTCTGGGTAGTCCAAGATGGAGTATGGGGACAAAAGTGTGTCTGTAAGAGTTGCTCTTCATTTTTTTTTAGGTATTTTAGGTGTTTTCCTCTAATTTCAGGAGCAATAATAACTGCTATATAAGCTGTTGTATTATTTTAGAACTTTGGGGGAGGAAAGATCAAGGCAATGATACTTTATAATAGGAGGAGGATAGACAAAGGTAAGAGACCACATAGTCAGAAACCTGACACAGCAGTGAATCTGCACATCTATTGCCTTTGCTGTTTGAGTTCAAATATCCCTGGACATCGGAGTGCATCCAAAAAAAATTAACAAACAGTGAAATTCACAGAGGAACTTGTGTGAGAGAGCTCACAGCACCGGAGAAGCTAAATGCACAGTTTTTAAGTGTAACCTTGCTTCAAATCTACAATAGTGAGTGGATTGTTTTTTTTTTGATTATATGTTTGATTTGAGATCTGTCTCTTGATTTAAATTTTAAAAACGTAAAACATAGTTAGCCTGGAGCAGTGTTTTATAGAGCAGTAAGATGGGGCTATTTTCTGGGTTTGTAGATTGTTAAGGAGCAAATACATCCTTTAGTAGAGTGGTGTGCTCTTCCTGTCAGATGTGGGAGATTAGGGAGAGTTTCCATGTTACTAACGATTATGTCTGTAGGAAATATCTTTGGATGCTAATCCTATCCTGCCGCATGGATCAGTTGGAGTGGCAGTTGGAGGCAATGAACAATTTACAGGAGCTAGGGGATGTGATGCATGGCAGTTATAGGATGGGAGGAACCATAGATATAGTCAGGTAGATGCGTTAGTTCCAAGAAAGATAGGAGAGGAAGGAAGATAGTGCAGGAGTGTCATGTAACTATCCCCATCTGAAGCACGTGTATTGCTTTGGAAGATGTAGGGTGTGATGGACTCTTAGGGGAATGTAGCATGAATAGCCAATTTGCTGGTACCGAGACTGGCTCTAATGTAATGAGGGTTATGTCAGATTCCAGTTGATTGATTTTAGTAGGGGACTCTCTAGTCAGAGGCACAGACAGATGTTTATGCAGCCGGCAGTGAGAAATCCAAATGAAGTGTTGTTTCCGTGGTGCCAGGATCAAGGAGATGTCTGAGAGAGTGCAGAATATTCTCAAGGGGGAGAGGGACCAGCAGGAGGTCATTGTGCACATTGGAACTATTGACATAGAAAGAGAAAAGGATGAAATTCTGAAGGGATAATATAGAATGTTAGGCAGGAATTTAAAAAGGAGGTCCTCAAGGGTAGTAATATTTGGATTACTCCCAGTGCTAATAAGAGTAGGAATTGGAGGATAAAGCAGATGAATGCATGGTTGAGGAGCTGGCACAGGGGAGAAGGGTTCCCATTTTTTCGATGATTGGAATCTCTTTTGGTGTAGAAGTGACCTATATGAGAAGGATAGATTGCACCTGAATTAGAATGGACCAGTATACTGGCAGGGAGCTTTGCTAGAGCTGCTTGGGACGATTTAAACTAGTAAAGTGTGGAATGGTTCTGATGGGGGAAGGGGAGATTTTTATAAATATGTTAAAGATAAAAGGGATACTAGGGAGAGAATAGGGCCCCTCAAAAATCAGCAAGACAGCCTATGTACAGAACTGCAGGAGATGGGGGAGATACTAAATGATTATTTTGCATTAGTATTTACTGTGGAGAAGGACATGGAAGATATAGAATGTGGGGAAATAGATGGTGACATCTTTAAAAATATCCATATTACAGAGGAAGTGGTGCTGGATGTCTTAACATGTTTAAAGGTGGATAAATCTGCAGGACCTTATCAGGTGTACCCTAGAACTCTGTGGGAAACTCAGGAAATGATTGTTGAGCCCCTTGCTGAAGTATTTGTATCATCAATACTCACAGGTGAGGTGCTGGAAGACTGGAAGTTTGCTAATGTGGTGCCACTGTTGAAAAAGAGTGGTAAGGAAAAGTCAGGGGACTATAGGCCGGTGAGCCTGACATCAGCGATGGGCACGTTGTTAGAGGGAATCCTGACGGCCAGGAGTTACATGTATTTGGAAAGGTAAGGACCGATTAGTAAGGACCAGCTTTGTGCGTGGGAAGTCATCTCTCACTACCTTGACTGAATTTTTTGAAGAAGTAACAGAGAGGACTGATGAGGGCAAAGTGGTGGACGTGATCTATCTGGACTTCAGTATGGAGTTCAACAAGATTCCCCATGGGAGATTGGTTAGCAGGGTTAGATCACATACAGGGAGAGCTAGTCATTTGGATACAACACTGGCTCGGAGTTAGAAGTCAGAGTGGTGGTGGAGAGTTGTCTTTCAAACTGTAGGCCTGTGACCACAGGAATCAATGTTGGGTCCACTGCTTTTCATCATTTATGTAAATCATTTGGATGTGAGCATAAAAGGTATAGTTAGTAAGTTTGAAGATGACATCAAAATTGGACAACATAAAAGGTTACTTCAGAGGGTATCTTGATCAGATGAGCCAATGTGCTAAATAGTGGCAGATGGAATTAATTTAGGTAAGTGTGATGTGCTGCATTTTGGAAAGGCAAAGTGGAGCAGGATTGAGCCATTAAATAGTAAAGTCTTGGGGAGTGTTGTTGAACAAAGAGACCTTGGAGTGCAGGTCCATAGTTCCTTGAAAGTGCAGTGATGGGTAGACAGGATAATGAAGAAGGTGTGCTTTCCTTTATTATTCGGAGCATTAAGGAGAGCAGTTGGGTGTGGTATTGCAGCTGTACAGGGCATTAATTCGGCAACTTTTGGAACGTTGTGTGCAATTCTGGTCTCCCTCCTATTGGAATGATGTTGTGAAACTTGAAAGAGTTCAGAAAAGATTTACAATGATGTTGCCAGGGTGGGAGGGTTTGATCTGTCAGGAGAAGCTGATTAAGCTAGGACTGTTTTCCCTGGAACATCGGAGGCTGAGGAGTGACCTTATATGAAGGACATGGGGTGGGGGAGTCCAGAACAAAAAGACATACATTTAGTTTGAGAGAGGAAAAATTTAAAAGGGAACTAAGTGCCAACCTTTTCATGCAGAGGGAAGTGTGTGTATTGAATGAGCTGCCAGAGGAAATGGTGGAGTCTGGTACAATTACAACATTTAAAAGCATCTCAATGGAACTATGGATAAGAGGCTTTAGAGGGAAATTAGCCAAGTGCTGACTAGATTAATTTAGGCTATCTGGGCGGCATGGATGAGTTGGACCGAAGGGTCTGTTTCCATGCTGTACATCTCTACGACTCTATGTGTGACCCTACTGTGCTGAAGCTTCTTGTGACCATCATTATCTTCCTCCACATTCTTTGTTTGCTGTTTAGTTTGGAGTACTTTATAGCAGAGTTTAAGACAGTTTATGACTTTGTGGTACTTTTGAATCACACCTGACACTTTGGTTAACAATACCCTGTGAACTTCTGGGTTCAATCACTTGTAAGTTCCAAATTCTGCTTCTTAAAGTAAGCTATTGCATTTTAGATTAGATTAGATTAGATTACTTACAGTGTGGAAACAGGCCCTTCGGCCCAACAATTCCACACTGCCCCACCGAAGCGCAACCCACCCATACCCCTACATTTACCCCTTACCTAACACTACGGGCAATTTAGCATGGCCAATTCACCTGACCTGCACATCTTTGGACTGTGGGAGGAAACCGGAGCACCCGGAGGAAACCCACGCAGACACTGGGAGAACGTGCAAACTCCACACAGTCAGTCGCCTGAGGCGGGAATTGAACCCGGGTCTCTGGCGTTGTGAGGCAGCAGTGCTAACCACTGTGCCACCGTGCCGCTCCTCATTTCCATTAGTTACAGTTCTACTTTCATACTGTAGCATGTGACTTACATATGGACAGTTTTGCCAATCTGTTAACCTTGTGTCAACTATTTCCTGTTATGTCATTGCCCCTTTATGATGCCAATTCTACTGTAAAGGAATGCTTTCCTAGAAAATGACATTTTTTCTCACAGTGTATTTTCATCTGCAAATTTTATTCAAGTGAAAATTAGCAATCTGTCCATAATTGATATTTTGGCACAGTCTATAACCATAAATGCCAGCTTTGACAAGGGAATTTCCAAATGAAGACTCTGCAACTTCACACACAACCTTCTGAATTACATATGCACTCTTCCATTGTTACTGTCCTTAGTCTTTCTAAATTTGTCAAAATCTGGCCATGCCCATATACAGTCCAAAAAAGAATCATCTTTTTGATCATTTGTATCCACGAGATTTAACAATTTGTCCAAACTGCAATCATGTTCAAATTATCAAGTATTTGGATAATATAGTAAGCTGACTGAAAAATAATCTTTTTTTAAAAACTAGTGTTCATGTCTATCCCTAATTGCCCAGAGAACAGTTAAGAGTCAGCCACATTACTGTTGGTAAGCAGTCATATGTAGGTCAGAATGGCAGCTTTCTTTTCTAAGGATATCAAATTTAAATTTCACCATCTGCTATGGTAGAATTTGAACACATATTCCCAAAATGGGTCTCTGGCTCAGGTTTATAAAACCTGAAACATAGGCTGAATGGCACACTTCTCTTCCTAGAATCCCTGCTCCACCATTCAATAAGATTATGACTGATCTGGTCACATTCCACTCCATGTTTCTGCCTTCTCCCATAGCCCTTGATAGCTGATTAAAAATTTGTCCATCTCTGCCTTGACAGTCCTCTGCAGTAAAGCATTCCATAGATTCACTACACTTTGAGGGAAGAAATTCTACCTCATTCCTGCCTTAAATGGATGACTTCTTCATCAAAGACTTTAGCTGTCATCTAGACTCTCCCACAAGGGGAAACAATCACCCTTTGGATCGACCCTGTCAGCCTCTAAAAAATTTGTTTCAATAAGATCTCCTCTTATTTTTCTAAACTCCAATGAGCACAAGCCCAACCTTCTCAATCTCACCTCAAAAGAAAATCCTTCCATACACAGGATCAACCCAGTGTACCTTTTCTTTACTGCTTCCAATGTCAACACATTTTCCCTTAGATAAGAGAGCAAAACTATTCACTGTGCATTCTCTGTGAAATAAAGGTTGACATTTCATTTGCTTTACCTATTACTGACTGGCCTTGGATACCACCTTTTTGTGACTCGTGTATGTGGTTTACCAAATTGCTTTGTTCGATAGCTTTCTACAGTGTTTCTTCATTTAAGTAATATTTAGCTTCTCTATTCTGCCTGTCAATGGTCAAAATGACACATTTCCCCACAAAATGTTCCATTTGTCAAGGTTTTGCTCACTTAATCTGTCTTTATCCTTTGTAGACTTTGTGTTATGTCCATTACTTGCCTTCGCCCAAACTTATTGATAGTACAGTCAAATTCTTCATCCAATTTGGCATTTGTAGGGAGTTATGGTGGCTCAGTGGTTAGCATTGCTACTTCAGAGCACTAGAGACCCAGGTTAAATTCCAGCCTCAGGTGAATGCTCATGTGAAGTTTACACGTTCTCTCCACTCTCTTATATGGGGTGTCCTCTGGGTCCTCTGGTTTCCTCCTACAATCTAAGGATGTGCAGGTTAGGTGGATTAGCCATACTAAATTTCCCAGGAATAGGTAATGGGGGTGGATCTGGATGGGATGTTCTTTGGAGGGTCAGTATGGACTCATTAGGCTAAATGGCCTGTGTCCATATTGTAGTGATTCTATGATTTGAAGTCATTAATATATTGTAAATAATTGTGACCCTGACACTAATTTCAGATTGCCAACCTGAGAAATATTCCTTTTATCACAACATCTTGTCATCTATTAATTAGCCAAACCATATTGATATACTATCCTCAACACTGAGCTCTTGTCTTATGTGTAGTATCTTACGGAACAGATACCTATACATCTCAATTGCCTTGCATGCTCCCCATCATCCATTGGGCATCTGTCCCCCTCACTTACCTAATATCCTATCCCCTCATGCAACTGCTATCCTACCCATTTGCCCACCGGATACTCAAGCCACAACTTTCCTGACACCTTACCTTTTGTTTGTACCTGTCAAAGTAGTTTTGGGATCTTGAAATGTGATAATCTCTGTAAAAAAAAAATATGCTTTCTGCCATGATCCATGCCATTGTTTAACAATCTCAACTGTGAATATTCCTGCCTTGAAGGTTCAGTCACAAAACTCTTGGCAAGGTAAATGGGCAACATTTTGTCTTGATCTTGCCCTGAAATATGGTTTCTGGTTCAAATCAGAATATTTGAGCCAATTCTCTTTATAATGCCTAGAAGGGAGGGCCAGCTGAGCCTGCAAGTTTCAACATCTCCCACAGAATGCTGAATATATTCGCCAGATGCTAACAAGAACATTCAATAAAGCATAAATGAAAAATTCAAACATTTTTCCCTTCCTAATACACTTCCCTGTAATCACTAATGCATGCCAACCATGAGGCACGCTGATACATTTCATTCTCTGGCTAAGTTAATCACGACACATAATAATGAATAAAGTGAAACCAATGTAATATAAATATTAATTAGTTACTGAAAGGTTATTGGCATGAAAATGTTAATTATATCTCTCCCCACTGATCCTAACAGATCTGATGAGTATTTTCAGTCATTTTTATTTTAATTTCAGATTCCCAGTATACACAGAATTTTGCTTTTGTTCCATCATGTTATGATTTTTTAATGTTTGTATCTAGCCATTAGCTTGTAGTGAATTCTATGCATGGATCTTTAGTCTCTCTACTCATCCACAAATCCTAATGTCTCATTATTTGGAAAATATTCTGATCTATCTTTCTTAAGTCTGAAGTAAATAACTTCACTTTTTCCTATTTTAGATTGTATCTATCACAGTTTTTTTCCCACTCAATGTTCTGTCGTAGCTTTCCATTCCAATCTTCACTATCTACTGTTCCACCTAACTTGGCCTCTGTAGTTTCAGACTGGTTTGTCTCTAAACTGTATGGAGTTGTTTCAGTACATATATTAGCAGTTTGCGTAATACTCTACAAGGATTATGTCCATTTGGCAAGATCTGGCACCATATGAATCTATTCTGATCTTGAAGATAGTTACTGATAACCATCTGGATGTTATCAACCTGTTTACCACAAAGACTACATTAGGAGGCATTTTATACAGGTCCACATTTAATCTCCCAAAGTTATGCTTCATACTCCACTTGAGGGGATATTTAAGGGATTTCCTTATTTTTTCATTCCTGTAAAAGACTGATTTCATATTTCACAACCTTTAAATTGAAGCCAGAACTATGAACTTGGGTTTAAGCAAAACAAACTAATGTATCAGACATTTTACTTTCCACTTCATCTGCTGTCAGGAACAACATTGTAAATGTCTCCTGGCATATTATAGTGATTTCTGGAGCAGAACATTGGGGTCAGCAATTTTGGAGATATCACCTGGCTCCTATTGAGACTAGATCTGCTACAGATTAAACAATGGTGATGTGTTGCTTTAAAGCAATATATATAGTATAATATTTAAATTATACACTGAGGATGTTTGGAATTTATATCCAATTTGTGAAGGTTGCTGAGAACTATAACTTGGATATGATTTTTCTTCTTATATATTGGCTAAACAAAGTAATAACAATGCATACTCAAAGGCAAAGGATTGTTTGTGATCAGACATGTAGTTATATCATTGTGAATAGCTTTGTCCATATCACAGATGGTCAAATATATTGCACCAATATCAATCCCACATTGGTAATGGGATTCTTGCAAATATGTACATGGCTCAAGCACCCAGCCAATTACGCTAAGTATTTCTATGTGTATGCAAATAATAAATGTGCCAAACATATGAGAACATTAAACTAAAAGATTTTACAATTGACTAGCAATTTTTGGAAATAATGTGGTTTCATTTTAATTATTCATCTCATCCCTCCACTCCATGATTCAGGAGGTGACTTACTTTGGCCTGTTATTTATGTGACTCACCTGTTATGTGTCTGGTCAATGTTAAGTGGTAACCCGCAAGATGCTGACAGTGGAGATTCAGAGATATCAGTGCCATTGAATATAAAGGGGAAATGGTTTGATTATCATTGTGGAATGGCAGACTAATAGTATCATACCAATTTTGAGAGCACATTAGATAGGTTGATTTGGTTTCCAGTTTCCTGATTCTTTCTATCGAAGAGCCCTGAAACTTTGGAGATGGGTTGGATTGAAAGGCAAGCAAGTGATTAGGAGCATGATGCCTGAAACTGGGAGGCAGTGACCTGAGGCTAGCTAGAAGTAAACATGGTTAGAGTAAAAAAAAACTGCAGATGCTAGAATCCAAGATAGATAAGCAGGAGGCTGGAAGGGTAACACCCGAAATGTCAACTTCTCCACCTCCTAATGCTGCCTTGTTTGCTGAGATCTCCCAGCCTCCTGCTTGTCTACAGAAGTAAACATGGAAAAAGTATTTTAGTTGTTAGAAATTTAAAATGGATAATGCTGAGAACACTCAGCAAGTCAAAGCATACAACCTGTACACTAAAGCAACATTAAATTTCAGATACTGCTCTTCAAATTTGGGGATCAATGTTGAGGGTGGAGAGAGAGGGAAATGTTGAGGGTAAGTGTGAGGCAGATTCTGCTTTTTGGTCATTCACGTAGCTACAATACAATAGCTGATTAGTCCCCAATTTAAAACACAATAAAGAGTAAAATAATTAACAAGGATAACTGAAAACAAGAGGATTTTTAACATAAATCTCTTTATATATGTAAATATAATGTGTAAATATATGCATGCAAAACATTTTGTTCAAAATTAGCCGAGTTTTACATGAAGAACTGAATCGTGTTTCTCAGGAATGAGAAAGAAAACATAATTTGTTAAAATTCAATTACAACTTAATATCTTAGGCCATAGCCATCGGCAATCACTTACCAGCAAGTATAATTGTCCATTTAGAAATTCTGTGTCTCTGTTGATGGATCCTGTGGGTCCTTGTATGACTGATAAGCTTGAGGCTAGGGCTGCATCTCTGACCACACATTTGGCAGATGTTTCACCAGATGAAATTGGACCTTGGTGTTGGATTGTTGGCATTCCTTCTTTGCTTTCTTTCCTGTACCTCCTCCAGCTAACTGGTGTTCTCAAAGGTGTGTATCCCTTCATATAGGAGGTCCTCCAAGTGATTTTCTTTGGACGAGTGTCATCCATGTGTTATGTCTGCATTGCATTTCTTAAGGGAAGCCTTCAAAGAGTTTTGAAACACTTCCTTTGTCCTCCTCTTGAATGAGTGCCTGCTTTGCGCTGAGTGAAGATAATTTGCTTTGACAGTCAGTCTTCAGGCATCTTAAGCACATGGCTGGCCCAGTTGAGTAGGTTTTAGATGATCATGGCATCGAAGCTGGTGCTATTAGTTGCTTAAAAGACACTGATATTAGTATGCCTGTCCTCCTCGCTGATGCAGAGAATTAATTTCAAACAGTGTTGAGACTACTTCTCAAGGAAGTTGAATTAGTACCTAAACGTGATCCAGGTTTTGGAGCTATATAGAAGAGTTGGAAGGACATTGTCCTTATAGACAAGGATTTTCGTATTAGCATGGATGTCATGGTTGTTAAAGACTCTCAGCCTCAGGTGACCAAAGGAGGTGCTTACAGATTGGAATGTGATGTTGAATCTCTGTGTCAATGTCAACCCAACATGACAGGTACAGTCATTGAGAGGTACAGCATGGAAACAGACTTTCCGTCCAACTTGTCCATGCCGACCAGATATCTCAACCCAATGTAGTCCCATTTGCCAGCACTTGGCCTGTATTCCTATAAGAGTGTGGTGCTGGAAAAGCACAGCAGGTCAGGCAGCATCCGAGAAACAGGAAAATCGACGTTTCAGGCAAAAGCGTTCGTCAGGAATGAGATTCCTTATGAAGGGCTTTTGCCCGACACATCGATTTTCCTGCTCCTGGCATGCTGCCTGACCTGCTGTGCTTTTCCAGCACCACACTTTTGGTCTAATCTCCAGCATCTGCAGTACTCACTTTCACCTATGTTCCTCTCAAACCTTCATATTCATATAACCATCCAGATGCTTTTTAAATGTTGTAATTGTACCAGCCTCCACCACTTCCTCTGGCAGCTCATTCTATACATGCACCGCCCTCTTGTGAAAAAGTTGCTCCTTGGGTCCCTTTTAATTTTTCCCCTCTCACCCTAAACCTATGCCCTCTATGTTTGGACTATACCACCCCAAGGGAAAGATCTGATCTATTTTCCCTATCCATGCCCCTCATGATTTTATAAACCTCTATAAGGTCATCTCTCAGCCTCTAATGTTCGAGGGAAAATACCCCCAGCCTATTCAGCCTCTCCCTATAGCTCAAATCTTCCAACCCTGCCAACATCATGGTAAATCTTTTCTGAACCTTTTCAAATTTCTCAACATCCTTCTGACCAGAACTGCACACAATATTCCAAAAGTGGCCGAACTAATGTCCTGTATAGGTGCAATATGACCTCCCAAGTCCCTTACTCAATGCTCTGCCCAGTAAAGGAAACAGACCAAACATCACCTTCACGAACCTATACACCTGCAACTCCACTTTCAAGGAACCATCACTCCAAGTTCTCTTTGTTCAGCCACAATGCCCAAGGACCTTACCATTAACTGGATAAGTTCTGCTCTGAATTGCATTTCCAAAATGTAGCAACTCACATTTATCTAAATTAGCTCCATCTGCCACTCTTCAGCACATTGGCCCATCTGATCAAAATCCCATTGTAACCTTTTTTGCTGTCCACTACACCTCCAATTCTGGTGTCATCTGCAGTCTTACTAACAATATTTCATTTGTTCACATCAAGAACTTCATATAGAGTCATAGAGTCATAGAGATGTACAGCATGGAAACAGACCCTTTGGTCCAACCTGTCCATGCTGAGCAGATATCCCAACCCAATCTAGTCCCACCTGCCAGCACACGGCCCATATCCCTCCAAACCCTTCCTATTCATATAGCCATCCAAATATCTCATAAATGTTGCAATTGTACCAGCCTCCACCACATCCTCTGGCAGCTCATTCCACACATGTACCACCCTTTCAAGTTTCACAACATCTTTCCGATAGGAAGGAGACCAGAATTGCATGCAATATTCCAACAATGGCCTAACCAATGTCCTGTACAGCTGCAACATGACCTCCCAACTCCTGGACTCAATACTCTGACCAATAAAGGAAAGCATACCAAACGCCTTTTTCACTATCTTATCGACCTGCGACTCCACTTTCAAGGAGCTATGAACCTGCACTCCAAGGTCTCTTTGTTCAGCAACACTCCCTAGGACCGTACCATTAAGTGTATAAGTCCTGCTAAGATTTGCTTTCCCAAAATGCAGCACCTCGCATTTATCTGAATTAAATGCCATCTGCCACTTCTCAGCCCATTGGCCCATCTGGTCAAGATCCTGTTGTAATCTGAGATCTTCGCTGTCCACTACACCTCCAATTTTGGTGTCATCTGCAAACTTACTAACTGTAACTCTTATGCTCGCATCCAAATCATTTATGTAAATGACAAAAAGTAGAGGACCCAGCACCGATCCTTGTGGCACTCCACTGGTCACAGGCCTCCAGTCTGAAAAACAATCCTCCACCATCACCCTCTGTCTTCTACCTTTGAGCCAGTTCTGTATCTAAATGGCTAGTTCTCCCTGTATTCCATGAGATCTAACCTTGCTAATCGGTCTCCCATGGGGAACCTTACCGAACACCTTACTGAAGTCTATATAGATCACATCTACTGCTTTGCCCTCATCAATCTTCTTTGTTACTTCTTCAAAAAACTCAATCAAGTTTGTGAGACATGATTTCCCATGCACAAAGTCATGTTGACTATCCCTAATCAGTCCTTGCCTTTCCAAATACATGTACATCCTGTCCCTCAGGATTCCCTCCAACAACTTGCCCACCACTGAGGTCAGGCTCACTGGTCTCTCGTCCCCTGGCTTGTCTTTACCGCCCTTCTTAAACAGTGGCACCACGTTTTCCAACCTCCAGTCTTCTGGCACCTCATCTGTGACTATCGATGATACAAATATCTCAGCAAGAGCCCCAACAATCACTTCTCTAGCTTCCCACATAGTTCTCGGGTACACCTGATCAGGTCCTCAGGATTTATCCACCTTTAACCGTTTCAACACATCCAGCACTTCCTCCTCTGTAATCTGGACATATTGCAAGATGTCACCATCAATTTCCCTACAGTCTATGTCTTCCATATCTTTTCCACAGTAAGTACTGATGCAAAATATTCATTTGGTATCTCTCCCATTTTCTGAGGCTCCACACAAAGGCCGCCTTGCTGATCTTTGAGGGGCCCTATTCTCTCTCGAGTTACCCTTTTGTCCTTAATATATTTGTAAAAACCCTTTGGATTCTCCTTAATTCTATTTGTCAAAGTTATCTCATGTCCCCTTTTTGCCCTCCTGATTTCCCTCTTAAGTATACTCCTATTTCCTTTATACTCTTCTAAGGATTCACTCGATCTATCCTGTCTATACCTTACATATGCTTCCTTCTTTTTCTTAACCAAACCCTCAATTTATTTAGTCATCCAGCATTCCCTATACCTACCAGCCTTCCCTTTCACCCTAACAAAAATATACTTTCTCTGGATTCTTGTTATCTCATTTCTGAAGGCTTCCCATTTTCCAGCCGTCCCTTTACCTGCGAACATCTGCCTCCAATCAGCTTTAGAAAGTTCTTGCCTAATACTGTCAAAATTGGCCTTTCTCCAATTTAGAACTTCAACTTTTAGATCTGGTCTATCCTTTTCCATCACTATTTTAAAACGAATGGAATTATGGTCGCTGGCCCCAAAGTGCGCCCCCATTGGCACCTCAGTCACCTGCCCTGCCTTATTTCCCAAGAGTAAATCAAGTTTTGCACCTTCTCTAGTAGGTACATGTACATACTGAATCAGAAAATTGTCTTGTACGCACTTAAGAAATTCCTCTCCATCTAAACCTTTAACACTATGGCAGTCCCAGTTGATGTTTGGAAAGTTAAAATCCCCAACCATAACTACCCTATTATTCTTACAGATAACTGCGATCTCCTTACAAGTTTGTTTCTCAATTTCCCTCTGACTGTTGGGGGGGTCTATAATACAATCCGAATAAGATGATCATCCCTTTCTTATTTCTCAGTTCCACCCAAATAACTTCCCTGGATGTATTTCTGCGAATATCCTCCCTCAGCATAGCTGTAATGCTATCCCTTATCAAAAATGCCACTCCCCCTCCTCTCTTGCCTCCCTTTCTATCCTTCCTGTAGCATTTGTATCCTGGAACATTAAGCTGCCAGTCCTGCCCATCCCTGAGCTATGTTTCTGTAATTGCTATGATACTCCAGTCCCATGTTCCTAACCATGCCCTGAGTTCATCTGCCTTCCCTGTTAGGCCCCTTGCATTGAAATAAATGCAGTTTAAGTTATTAGTCCTACCTTGTCCCTTCCTGCTCTGACTGTTTGACTCACTTCTGTTCTCAACTGTACCAGTCTCAGATTGATCCCTTTCCTCACTATCTCCCTGGGTTCCACCTCCCCCCCTCCACCTTACTAGTTTAAATCCTCCCAAGCAGTTCTAGCAAATTTCCCTGCCAGTATATTAGTCCCTTCCCAATTTAGGTGCAATCCGTCCTTATTGTACAGGCCACTTCTACCCTAAAAGAGGTTCCAATGATCCAAAAATGTGAATCCTTCTCCCATACTCCAGATCCTCAGCCATGCATTCATCTGCTCTATCCTTCTATTCCTGCCACCACTTGGGGGTTCTTAATAGAGAGACAGATCAAAACACAACCTGAATCAGGTTGGGAAAATATTTAAGTCATCTTGAAATTAAAATTGACAGTAGTTCTTTATGCTTCCACAAAGGCAAGTCTTGATTCTCTTCTGCGAGAATAGAGATGATGTTGTCATCTGCATAGAACATGGAGGCCATAGTAAATCTCAAACAAAATAGATCAGATTAAAACAACTATTATTTTAGCTGAGTGGAATGTTTAAATTAATAAAATCCAATGTCAGCCAGTCACTTATCTATGATAAAACAGATTTGGAGGTGCCGGTGTTAGACTGGATGTACAAAGTTAAAAATCACACAACAGATTATAATCCAACAAGTTTATTTGGAAGCACTAGCTTTCAGAGCACTGCTCCTTCTTCACGCTCGAATGTTTTGATTCCTTTTTAGTCATGTTCATGTCACAATTTTGCGAACCCAAGCTTTTTGTGGAAAGAGGCCATTTGGCCTATCAAATGTGCACTGACACTTTGAAGAATATCCCATCCAGACCAAGCCTCCTTCCTTACCCCATCATCTCACATTTGCCTTGGCTAATCCACCTAGCCTGGAGGAAATGAGGACTGCAGATGCTGGAGATCAGAGCTGAAAATGTGTTGCTGGAAAAGCGCAGCAGGTCAGGCAGCATCCAAGGAACAGGAGAATCGACGTTTCGGGCATAAGCCCTTCTTCAGGATTCCTGAAGAAACGTCGATTCTCCTGTTCCTTGGATGCTGCCTGACCTGCTGCGCTTTTCCAGCAACACATTTTCAGCTCTAATCCACCTAGCCTGCCCATTTCCAGTCACTATGGATAATTTACCATGGCCAACTCATCTAACCTTCACATCTTTGGAGCAAACCAGAGAACCCAGCAGAAACTCATGCTGATAACAGGGAAAACATGCAAACTCAAAACAGGTAGTCACCCGAGGCTGGAAATGAATAGAGACCCCTGACGCTGTGAGGTAAACAGTGTTAACCATTGACCCCCACCATGCCACCCATTATAATAACTTTAAGCAACTTCTTTTGGTTGTAACAACTTGAAGATTTTTATCTAAATTGTCCTGACTTGTGGAAGCTTTATAGTCTGAAAGATTTTGTCAATAGTCACTGATTCCCTTGAATTCCCGTGTTTGCGTGGGTTTCCTCCGGGTGCTCCGGTTTCCTCCCACAGTCCAAAGATGTGCAGGTCAGGTGAATTGGCCATGCTAAATTGTATGGGGTATGGGTGGGTTGCACTTCGGCTGGGCGGTGTGGACTTGTTGGGCCGAAAGGGCCTGTTTCCACACTGTAAGTAATCTAATCTAATCTAAAAAAGTTTGGTCTGGTTTAGAAAGAAATGGTTCTACTTCTGAACTGAACTCTTGTTTCGTCTGAAGTGAGACCTTGAACCTTCTGTTCTGAAGTTAAAAGTAAAGAAATGCCTTTTTGGTCTATGGAAATACAGCATTTGAAACATCCATCCAATGATTTACGTACATATTCCTGGATACTTGACCTTATTGGAAGTGAACAGAGTCATCCAAATTGGTTTGAGATCAAATGCATTTTTCTAAAGATTCATCATTAGTTCCTTGCTTAACTGTCTATATTATAAAATGCATGGTCTGGCATGCCATTTTTAACCACTTGCAAGAACTGCCCTGTCATCTTTAATAGTTTCTATTCTAGAATTGCACTTCTTAAAAATTTTATATTATTTCTTTATTGTTCCTATCAAATCTACTCCTTCACTCATCTCTGCATTTACCTTCATTTACCAACTTTCATCTGTCAACTTTCATCTTTTCATTCAATCAGTCTATGTCCTCTTGAAGCCAATTACCCTTCTTACAGTTATCAATACCTCCAGGTTTGGATACTTTACAGTTTTAAAATTGTACCTAAACACTCTAATCTGTGTTGTTTTACAGCAAGAAAAGTAATGATCCTGGTACAAATAGAAACTCACCGTATACTTTGACTCAGTCTGAGTAATAACTGCTAATGTCCATTTCCTATCACTCAGCCAGTACCATCTTCTGTTTTATTCCAAAAGCTTCAACTGTGCTGGAAACCTATTATGTGACACTTTATCAAATTACTTTGAGACCTTTGCAACCATCAACCACATTACCTCATCAATTCGGACCCAAATTTTTAATTCCTTTCTGGTCACAGGGAAAGTGGCAGAGGATTGGAGGACAGCTCATACGGTTCCACTTTTCCAGAAGGGTGTTTGGGATAAACAAGGGAATTGCAAACCATGTCAGTGATATGGAAACTGTTGGAGAAAATTCTGAAGAAGAAAATTAATCTCCACTTAGAAAGGCAAGGTTTCATCAGAGTCAGTCTGGATTGATCAGAGGGAGGTCATGCCTAACAAATTTGATTAAAGATTTTGAGGAGGTGATCTGGTATGTAGATGGGGGTGTTGTTGTTGTTATAATGGTTTCAGGAAGGCTTTTGCAAAGGTCTCACATGGAAGCCTGATAAAGAAGGTAAAAGCACATGGGATCCAAGGTAATTTCACAAGTTGGATCTAAAATTGGCTTAGTGGCAGAGGACAGAGGATGGTGGTAGGATGCTGTTGAGGCCAATATCCAGTGGCACATAAAAAGGATCACTGCTGGGTCTTTTATTGTTTGTGATATGGGGTATGATAAGAAAGTTTGTGGATGACATAAATGTTTGTCAGGTGAATGACAGTGAGGAAGAAAGTTTTAGGTTACAGGAAAATATAGATAGGTTTGTCAGAGGGGCAGATCAGTGGCAGCTGGAATTTAGACCTGAAAAGCATACTTTGGAAGAAGCAACATGATAAGGGAGTACTCAATGAATGGCAAGAGATTGGGAAGCTCGGACTAACGGAGGGATCTTGAGAAGTTTGTCCACAGACCCTGAAGGTGGCAGGTCAGGTTAATAAGGTAGTGAAGAAGGCAAATGAGTACTTGTCCTTCGCAGTCATAGCATAGATTATAAGAGCAAAGAGGTTATGTTGGAGCTGTACAAAACTTTGGTTAGATCACAACTTGAGTAGTATTTAGTTCTAGTTGCCACATTGTAGGAAGAACATGATTGCATTGGAGGGAATAGAGAGAGATTCACCAGGATGTTGCAGTTTAACTATGTAGAGAGGTGAGCTGGGCTGTTTTGGAGCAACTAAGGCTGAGAAGGTAGCTAATTAAGATTGAGGGGCATGGCCAAGGTGGATAGGAAGCAACTGTTCCTCTTAGCTGTTGAGTCAATAACAAGGAGCATCATTTTGAGATGAAAGGCAGAAGGTTTAGAATACATTTCATTAAAAGACTTTTCACCCAAATGGTGGAGGAAATCTGGAATGCACTGCCTGGAACAGAAGCAGAGACCAGAAACTTCTCAATCTTTGAAAAAGTACTTGGATGAGCACTTGGAATGTCATAATATGCAAGGCTATTGGCCAAGTGCTGGAAAGTGGGATTAAAGAGATTGGCGCAGACTTGATGGGCTGAGGAACCTTGTCTGTGCTGTGTGACTTTGACCCTACATCTCTTTCTGGTACCTCAGGAAAAACTCAATCAAACTAGTTAAACAAAAATTTGGCTCTGACAAAGCTATTCTGGCTTCTCATTTTGTTTAGCTAAATATAATTATTTACAGGAATATCGCAAAATAATTTCAAAATCACTACCACAGTTTATTGTGCAAAGGGAGATCTTTTATCTTTCTATCACGAAGACACTTTTTAAGTCCTCTTGTGGACTTCTGTGGATACACGTACATTTTGAGATACTCATAGTTTAAATATACTTCCCTTGAGGGGTGGTCATTTCAGTCATAGAGTCATAGAGATTGCCTGCATGGAAACAGACCCTTCGGTCCAACTCATCCATGTCGAACAGAAATCCCAACCCAATCTAGTCCCATTTGCCAGCACCCGGCCCATATCCCTCCAAACCCTTCCTATTCATATGCCCGTCCCGATTCCTTTTAAATATTGCAATTGTATGAGCCTCTACCACTTGCTCTGGCAGCTCATTCCACACACACACCACCCACTGTGTTAAAATGTTGCCCCTTAGGTTATCTTTCCCCTCTCACCCTTAAGCTATGCCCTCTACTTCTGGACTCCCCCACACCATGGAAAAGAACTTGTCTATTTACCCTATCCATGCCCCTTATGATTTTATAAACCTCTATAAGGTCACCCCTCAGCCTTTGAGACTTCAGGGAAAACAGTTCCAGTCTAATCAACCTCTCTCAATAACTCAAAACTTCAAACCCTGGCAACATCCTTATCAATCATTTCTGAACCCTTTCAAGTTTCACATCATCCTTGCAATAGGAAGGAGAACAGAATTGCATGCAATATTCCAACAGTGGCCTGTACAGTTGCAACATGACCTCCCAACTCTGTACTCAATACTCTGACCAATAAAGGAAAGCATACCAAATTGTTTCTTCACTATCCTACCTACCTGAGACTCTACTTTCAAGGAAATATGAAGCTGTACTCCAAGGTCTCTTTGTTGAGCAACACTCCCTAGGACCTTACCACTGAGCGTATAAGTCCTGCTAAGATTTGCTTTCCCCAAATGCAGCACCTCACATTTATCTAAATTAAACTCCTTCTGCCGCTTCTCAGCCCATTGGCCCATCTGATCAAGATCTCGTTGCAATCTGAGGGTAACCTTCTTTGCTGTCCACTACACCTCTAATTTTGGTGTCATCTGCAAACTTACTAACTATACCTTTTGCGCTCACATCCAAGTCATTTATATAGATGATGAAAATTGGTGGACCCAGCATCAATCCTTGTGGCACTCCACTGGTCACAGGCCTCTAGTCTGAAAAACAACTTTCCACCACCACTCTGTCTTCTACCTTTTGAGCCAGACTGTATCCAAATGGCTAGTTCTCCCTGTGTATTCCATGAGGTCTACCCTTGCTAACTAGTCTCCCACAGGGAACCTTGTCGAATACTTTACTGAAGTCCATATAGATCATGTCTACCACTCTGCCTTCAATCCTCTTTGTTACTTCTTCAAAAAACTCAATAAAGTTTGTGAGACATGATTTCCCATGCACAAAACCATGCTGACTATCCCTAATCAGTTCTTGCCTTTTCAAATACATGTATTTGGCCTCAGGATTCCCTCTATCAACTTGCCCACCACCGAGGTCAGGCTCACAGGTCTTTGTTCCCTGGCTTGTCCTTACCACCCTTCTTGAACAGCGGTACCACATTAGCCAACTTCTAGTCTTCCAGCACTTCACCGGTGAGTATCGATGATACAAATATCTCAGCAAAGGGTCCAGCAATCATTTCCTTAGCTCCCCAGAGTTCTAGTTTACACCTGATCAGGTCCTGGGGATTTATCTACTTTTATGCGTTTCAAGACATCCAACATTTTCTCCTCTGTAATATGGACATTTTTCAAGATGTCACCATTATTTCCCTACATTGTATATCTTCCACGTCCTTTTCCTCAACAAACACAGGTGCAAACTACTAATTTAGTATCTCCCCCATCTCCTGTGGCTCCACACAAAGGCCACCTTGCTGATCTTTGAAGGGTCCTATTCTCTCCCTAGTTACCCTTTTGTCCTTAATGTATTTGTAAAAACTCTTTGGATTCTCCTTAACCCTATTTGCTACAGCTATCTCATGTCCCCTTTTTGCCCTCCTGATTTCTCTCTTAAATATACCCCTACTGCCTTTATATTCTAAGGCTTCATTCGATCTATCCTGTCTATACTTGAAGATTCCTTCTTTTTCTTAACCAAAGTCTCAATTTCTTTAGTCATTCAGCATTCCCTATACCTACCAGCCTTTCCTTTCACCCTAACAGGAATATACTCCCCCACCCCATTTACCGTATCCATGCCCCTCATGATTTTATAAACCTCTATAAGGTCACCCCTCAGAATTCGACGCTTCAGGGAAAACAGTTCCAGTCTAATCAACCTCTCCCAATAACTCAAAACTTCCAACCCTGGCAACATCCTTATCATTCGTTTCTGAACCCTTTCAAGTTTCACAACATCTTTCCAATAGGAAGGAGAACAGAGTTGCACACAATATTCAGGACTCTTGTTATCTCATTTCTGAAGGCTTCCCATTTTCCAGCTGTCCCTTTACTTGCGAACATCTGACCCCAATCAACTTTTGAAAGTTCTTGCCTAATACCATCAAAATTAGCCTTCAACTAATTTAGAACTTCAGCTTTTAGATCTGGTTTATCCTTTTCCATCACTATTTTAAAACTAATGGAATTGTGGTCACTGGTCCCAAAGTGCTCCCCACAGACACCTCAGTCACCTACCCTGCCTTATTTCCCAAAACGAGATCAAGTTTTGCACCTTCTCTAGAAGGTACATCCACATACTGACTCAGAAAATTGTCTTGTACATGCTTAACAAATTCCTCCTTCATCGAAACCCTTAAAACTATGGCAGTCCCAGTCTACGTTTGGAAAGTTAAAATCCCCTACCTTAACCACCCTATTATTCTTACGGATAACTGAGATCTCCTTACAAATTAATTTCTCAATTTCCCGCTGACAATTTGGGGGTCTATGATATAATCCCAATAAGGTGATCATCCCTTTCTTATTTCTCAGTTCCACCTAAATAACCTCCCTGGATGTATTTCCGGGAACATCCTTCCTCAGTACAGCTGTAATGCTATCCCTTATCAAAAACCTCCCTCCCCCTCCTCTCTTGCCTCCCTTTCTATCCTTCCTGTAGCATTTGTATCCTGGCACATTAAGCTGCTGGTCCTGTCCATCCCTGAGCTATGTTTTTGCAATTGCTATGATATCTCAGTCCCATGTTCCTAACCATGCCCTGAGTTCATCTGCCTTCCCTGTTAGGCCTCTTGCGTTGAAATAACTGCAGTTTAACTTATCAGTCTGACCATGTTCTCTGCTTTGTCCCTGTCTGCCCTGATTGTTTGACTTGCTTCTTTTCTCCTTGTCGATTGTTGGGAAAATCTATATAGTTCACTGATGTCCTTCAGGGAAAGAAATCTGCCATTCTCAACTGGTCGAGCCTACGTAAAACTCCAGACCCACAGCAATGTGGTTGACTCTTAAATGCCCTCTGAAAGGGCAGAGCAAGTCACTTAGTTGTATCAATCACTACTAAATCTCAGCAAAAAAACACAGACAGACTACCTGGCATTGACTGAGGCACTAGGTTCAACACCCTGACTCTGTTCTGTACCACCCCACAGGTCAGACCCAGCAGCACAGTGCTATACAGTCAGGATGAAGTTGCCCTGGGGCTCCTCATAGCATCTATGAAGTCTCATGGCATCAGGTTAAATACGGGCAAGGAAACCTCCTGCTAATTACCATGTACCGTCTTCTCTCAGCTGATGAATCAGCATACCTCCATATTGAACAAAATTTAGAGTAGGCACTGAGGGAGACAAGAGTTTTAAATGTACTCTGTGTGGGGCATTTCATTGTCCACCTCCCTGTGTGAATCGATGGCAGCACTACTGAGCAATCTGGTGAGGTAGTAAAGGACATTGCTGCCAGACTGAATCTCTGATAGGTGGTGAGGAAAGCAATAAGAGAGGGAAAACATACTTGCCATCACCCTACCGATCTGTCTGCTGTAGATATGTCTGTCCAGGACAGCGTGGGTAAGAGTGACTACCATATAGTCCTTGTGGAGATGAAGTACTGCTTTCACGTTGAAAATATTCTCCATTCTGTTGTGCAGCATGATCACTGTGCTAAATGGAACAGACTTTGAATGGATCTAACAACTCAAGAGTGGGCATCCATGAGGTGCTGTGGAGCATTAACAGCAGCAGACTCGATATAACATGCAAATTTATGGTCTGGCATATTATCCACTCAGCCATTACCATCAAGCCAGGGAAACAACCCTGATTCAGAGAAAGTATGGAGCGGGTATGCCAGGAACAGCACCAGACATAACTAGCAATGAGGTGTCAACTAGTGAAGCTAGCAAACTGGACTACTTGCATGCTAAACAGCATAAGCAGTAAGCAATCAAGCAGTTAAGCAATCCCACAACCAACAGATCAGACTTAAGCTCTGCAGACCTGCTTATCCAAATATGAACAATTAAACTGCTCAATGAAGTAAGAGGCTCCACAACTATCCCCATCCTCTATGATAAAAAAGGGTCCAGTACCTTAGGGTAAAAGATAAGAATAACACAGTTGCAGGAATCTTCAGCTAGAAGTGCCAAGTGAATAATCGATCTCAGTTTCCCCCAGCATCACATATGCCAGTCGTCAACTAATGTGAAGCATTCTAAGCGATATCAAGGAAAAGTTGGAGACACTGGATACTACAATGGTTATGGGCCTTGACAACAGTCCGGCAACAGTACTGAAGACTTGTGCTTCAGAACACGTCACAACCCTAGCCAAGTTGTTCTGGTACAGATAGTATAGTGGCATTGACCAACAATATGGGAACATGCCCAGGAAAAATGCAGGACAATCCATCCTGCCAATTACAGTCCAATCAGTCTGCTCTCGATGATCAGTAAAGTGATGGAAGGTGTTATCAACTGTTCGATCAAACACCACCTGCTTAGCAACAACCTGCTCACTGACACCAAGTTTCAGTTCCTCCTCCAGGGCCAGTCAGCTCCTGACCTTGGTTTAAATATGGACACAAAAGCTAAATTGCAGAGTAAGGCACCAAATATGATATCAAGGAATCCAAGCAAAACTGGAATAAATGGGGATCAAAGTAATTTCTATTCTAACAAAGAGGTATTGGACCAAAAATGTTAGTTCTGCTTTGTCTCCACAAATGATGGCAGATCTGCTGAGTTTATCTGGTAATTTCTGCTTTAGTTTGCTGGTTGAAGTCATACCTGGTACATAGGAGGGTGGATGTGGTTGCTGGCGATTAGTCATCTCAGATCCAAGTCAACTCTGCAGGAGTTCCTCAGGGTAGTGTCCTAGGCCCAACCACCTTCAGCTGCTTCATCATAAGGTCAGAAGTGGGAATGTTTGCCAAATACTGCTTAGCATTATTTGCAGCTCCTCAGATAATTAAGCACTCCACATTCAAAAAGCAACAAAACATGGACAATACTGAAGCTTGGGCTGAAAAATGGCAAGTAACATTCACATCACAAGAATGTAAAGCAATAACCGTCTTCAAGAAGAAAGAACCTAACCATCATCTCTTGACATCCAATGGTGTTACCACCATTGAAAACCCCATTATCAACATCCTGGGGATTACCAATGACCAGAAACTAAACTTGACTAGCTATTTAAATGGAAAGTCAGATGCAGGAGCACTGCAGCAAGGAGCTCACTTCCCAACTTACCAAAACCTGTCCAACATCTACAAGGCACTGGTCAGGAGTGTGGTGGGCTACTCCCCATTTGCCTGGATTTGTGCAGCTCCAACAACACTCAAGATGCTTAACATCGTTCAGGACAAAGTAGCCTACTTGACTGGTACCACATCCACAAACATCTAATGCTTCCAGCAATGCTCAAAATCATCTACAAGTCGCACTGCAGAAATTTGCAAAGTCTTTTCAGACAGCACTTCTCAAACTTATGACCACTTCTGTCTAGAAGGACAAGGATGGGATATACATGGGGCCACCACCCTCTTCAAACTGCCCTCCAAGACAGTCACCATCCTGACTTGGAAATATCTCACCATTTCTTCTTCGTCACTGGGTCAAAAGCCTTGAATTTTGTCCCTAGAGCCATTGTGAGTCGACCTGCGGCACGTGAACTTCAGCAGTTCAAGGCGGCAGCTATCATCTTCTCAAGAGCAACTAGGGAAGGAAAACTCAAACTCATCTATTGAGTTTGCTTTTAATATGTTTGTCTGGAAGTAAAACATTAGAAAAGCTCAGGAAATGTAATATTAAAGATAGAAAATGTTATTGTTTTTAACAAACTTTTCACTTCCAACAGGGATGGTATTTTGACACAATTCTTTTAGTTAGCTGTTTTAATGAATTGCCTTTATTAAACATTTACCAATTACTGGGCCTTCTAGAAGAGCACAGATCTTTATTGTAAAGAAGCACAAAAGTTCACAGCATAAATTGAGGCCATTTGATCAAGTCTTTGCCTATTTCATGCTCAAGTAATCCAAAGCAAACAACATTCACATGCTTCTCAGCACTTTCTGTAAAGCCTTCAGCTCCAAGTTAAACAGAAATAGGACTTGCACTTCGACACTTGAGCCAGTCTTTGAATTGCAGCACCCAATCACACCTTCCTCTTTTGGTTGCTCACTTCCTGAATGTGGTCTGAAAATTCAAGATTAGTAGTAACATTACACTTTCTCAGAATGTAACAGCCTGCAGTGAAACTTTTTGGAAGATCAAGAACAGAAAATGATGATGTGCTGGGTTCTCTACTTTTTGTCATTTACATAAATGATTTGCATGCGAGCATAAGAGGTACAGTTAGTAAGTTTACAAATGACATTAAAATTGAAGGTGTAATGGACAACGAAGAGGGTTACCTCAGATTACAACAGGATCTTGAATAGATGGCCAATGGGCTGAGAAGTGGCAGATGGAGTTAATTCAGATAAATGCGAGGTGCTGCATTTTGGGAAAGCAAATCTTAGCAGGACTTATACACTTAATGGTACGGTCCTAGGGAGTGTTGCTGAACAAAGAGACCTTAGAGTGCAGGTTCATAGCTCCTTGAAAGTGGAGTTGCAGGTAGATAGGATAGTGAAGAAGGCATTTGTTATGCTTTCCTTTATTGGTCAGAGTATTGAGTACAGGAATTGGGAGGTCATGTTGCTGCTATACAGGACATTGGTTAGGCCACTGTTGGAATATTGCATGCAATTCTGTTCTCCTTCCTATCAGAAAGATGTTGTGAAACTTGAAAGGGTTCAGAAAAAATTTACAAGGGTGTTGCCAGGGTTGGAGGATTTGAGGTTTACAAAATTATGAGGGGCATGAATAGGATAAATAGACAAAGTATTTTCCCTGGGGTTGGGGAGTCCAGAACTAGAGGGCATAGGTTTAGGGTGAAAGGGGAAAGATATAAAAGAGACCTAAGGGGCAACCTTTTCACGCAGAGGGTGCTACGTATATGGAATGAGCTGCCAGAGGATGTGGTGGAGGCTGGTACAATTGCAACATTTATGAGGCATTTGGATGGGTATGTGAACAGGAAGGGTTTGCAGGGATATGGGCCGGGTGCTGGCAGGTGGGACTAGATTGGGTTGGGATATCTGGTCTGCATGGAAGCGTTGGACCGAACGGTCTGTTTCCATGCTGTACATCTCTATGACTCTATGACTCTATTTAGGCCACAATAAGAGCAGGAGATCTGAACGTGCAAATACACTTCTGAGTTCAATAGAAACTACAGCAGATGACAATATTGTTCTTCAAAATATAAAAGGTGGCACAGATCAGTTTGAAGAAGTTCCACAGGTTTTTGACATTTACTTTAATCTGAAAACAAATAAAATGCCTGAAAGAGTTCAGGATCCAAATGAAATTCATTAATACTCTCTACAGTTCAGTGGAAAACTATAACTATGGCACATTAAAATCGGAATTCATAAAAGACAATGTATTAATTATTAAGGATTATTTCATCAGATTTATTCCAGTTCAAAGTTCATAACCTTGGAGAAAACTATTAGAGGAATTGCACTGCTGAGAAAAGGACTGTCTCATCACAGGACAGCAAGAGAATCCGATTTTTAGAATATAAAAACTGTAAAGTCACATGTAACAAACAGTAGGCCAGACAACAATGTTAACAATGTGGAACAACAAAGCTTCCCAGGCAAAAGCAGTGCAGATCTATTAAAAAGTGTTATATAACTAACTTTCAGAAGTAGTGTAGATACAGAATACAGAAATAGAGCAGCGAGAAGGCAAATGGCTACTTAGACAATGTCAATACAGTAGAGCCACCAGCATTAGAAACAATATTTAATACATCCATGTTGGAAATTGGTGACCCAACCAACTGGAGTTTGACAAAATGCATTTGTCAATGGGAAGCCAGATCTCAGCTTGTTTACTGTGGCTGACGAAATAAAGCCAGAGCATACAGTGATGAAATTATATGGACCAAGCAACACAAAAGTAGCAGAGATTGTATATATAATTAATAATCAAGAAAGATCACCCTTGGGCACATACACATCTTGACCTCAATATTCCTGAAGGAGCAGGAAATTCATGTAAAAAAAACAAGTATGAAATAAGATGCAGATGAGGAGAAACAGTACAAGTCACTTGTGCTCACTAACCATTCTTTCAGAGAAATTATTGGGGCCCCAAAACAATCTGGTGAATAAATTGCAGTGAATTTGAATCTGATATCAGACAATGAAGTGACAAGTTCAAGAGAAATATTTCAATTCTTCTTCTTCCAAGGATGAACATCAGTACCAGAGAGATAGTTAAGTCAGCAAGAATCCTCAAGTAGCATGACTGCAATATGAATCTCAGATTCACCAGTAACATAACCAGAGAGTAAATGAAATTATTAAATTTAATAATTCAGTTGAAATAAATATTTAAAATAGAACAAATATTCATGAGCAGATTAGGAATAAATATTGAAGATGGATTCCATACTACACCATGAGAGCCAAAACAGAGGTGGAATGATCAACACTACAGAACAAGAACAATGGTCAAGAAGAAACTACCTGGCACAAAGATCTAGGATATTACTAAGAAGAAAATGTTTGCTCCAGTAATCCAGGACAATGCAAAAAAAATTTTCAATGGAATAGCTGTGAGCCACGGCGTTTATGAAATTTCAGATGTTCTTAAAAAGGTAGGGAAGAGTTCCACTGCAAAAGAAATTCAAGAACCTTAGAGTCATCCAGATAAAATATCAATTGACTAGTTGATTTAGCAGGACCAACAACTTTCAACAAGGGATATTCAAAATCATAAAAAAGTGGTCCTGAAGCAGAAACACCACACAATGGCAAGGACAGAATCAAGACCAACATTCCTCAAATATTCCAAATCTGAAAAAGAGAATATTCTTGAAGAATTGTGAAACCTCCATACTCCTTGAACTTTTGGGGTCCAAACCTTGATGGGATCTGGAATAGTGACAAATATAATTACACACATGGAAGTGTGAATGTTAACTACTGAGGAAATAAGCTTTGGAAGAGACGCTGCATAAGGTAACAGTTCCAAATGGACCTGCATTAAGGTCCGCTAAATCAGGTGATGTTGTAGGATGGTTGGGTCGGGATAAGGAGAACCTCATAGGCTCTTGCATAGTGAAGACTAATATACTAGATCTCCTAATAGTCTTAGCACAATGTCCATCTTACAAAAACAACTTGCACCTCATTGCCATTATTATAAACCACAGCTTGTTCAAGTAACCAGATTCATTTCTGTTGCTTGAACATGCCAATTACCTCAGGGAAACAAATATTTATCTGATGTCAGAAGTAGTTAGATTAGCTACAATTTTATCCTAGACCTTAAGGATGTAGAAGATATTCCATCTAGCTACCTGAAGCATGAGCTATAACCAATTTTAACATGGCAGCTTTCTTTAAAGCGCCAGTCAAAAGTCAACAGTCATGACAAAAAGTTCACCATCAGATGCAGGGAAGCAATCATATGGACTCAAGTTGCCATCAGGGACGATTTGGGACTGTCCTTTTCATTCAGTGCTAAGTGGGGCACACTAATTGCCTGGTACATTCTCCATGGCAACAAATCAATTAATCAGCAGACTTTTTATCATGCAGTGCAAATAGTTATACACTTTTGAGATTTTGTATTCTGGTATCTTTCCTCATAAACACAGGATGGAAAGTTTGACAGTGTGTCTATTTTTTCAACAATTTCTTCTTTCTTAGAACTCTTCTGGTTTGGTCTTGATTATTGTCAGCTTTTACAGATGGCTCTAAAACTATCCTATTCAAGAATCTCATAGCATAGCTAAAATCTCAGGATGGGGCTAGAAATGGTGAGATTCAGAGATTTATCCCAGTCATCGTTTTAACACCATTTTGCCTGGTGATTTTCACGAGGTGAGGACACTAAAAATCAAGGCTAAAATTTGAGCAGAAAACACTGACCTTACATTCAATTCTGTTAGTAAGTAGATTTCACCCTTGTCATTGATAACAATTGGCTGGATTTTCATGATGTTTGGAGATTCTGGGAATCTTTAAAAATGGTGAAAGGGACTAGATCCAGTGTTCATGACACCATTTCTGAGATGTATCAATTTCACATTTAGGTGAAAAGGATGGGGCATGATAGCAAAAATATTTCACTGCCTTACATGGTGTGTTAATAGCAGCTACATAAACCTTCTTAATTTTCATTATATGTGTTTTATTTTTATTTAGTTCCAGTACCGTGTCACTTGTGCTTACAATAAGTCACAGATTAGATTAAAGAAAATTTGAATTATTTTTTCTATTTGTTTACAGAGTGGACAACATTAAAAAATCACACAATGCCAGGTTATAGTCCAACAGGTTTATTTGGAAGTACAAGCTTTCATAGAGCTGCTCTACCTGACGATGGAGTTGGACTATAACCTGGTGGTTGTGAGATTTTTAACTTTGTCCACCCCAGTCCAACACCGGCACCTTCACTTTATGGAGAGGAGCAATCTCCCACTTTTAGTCTGATGCACTGTTTTAGTGGCTTAGTGCTCTGTTTCAGTCTGATTTGAGTTAACACAGGTGTAACAATAGTTTGCTGAACAATTTTTCATAAATGTTGTATTTCCACATCGGGTCCACTTCAGGAGTTTTTTCTTGTATTTTCCCTAGATTACTAGAGAGACCACTACAGCAAAGATTACACATCCATTGCAGAGTGAAAGTTTCAATCCCGATGCAATTTCCTTCATCAGTAAGTCACTATTGAGCTCTATATGGTAGAATATGAATCTAACACTAATGGACTCAATTATACAAGTTTCTAATTACTGGACAAGCTGCCTCGTGAATGCAGAGTTTCAGTGTACTGACTAATGGTATGGCTGTTGGAGAAATGTGAATTCCCTTTTGGCACTGCAGACCACACAGATGATAGAAGAGAACTGTTAACTTGCCAATTGTTTAACATTCCAACATTATGCTATAGAACACAAAGAACTATTGCTATAAATACTTATAAATGGAAAAAGCTATTCTTGTATTTGGATATTACTCATATGATTTGCAGCTTCAAAAATAATTTAAACTGAGAAACAGTGAATGAATGTGTGTTTATTTTGTTCCATTCATAGCAGTTAGTTGCAATTGCTTTGCAGAGCATCACCTAAAAAGACTATTGATTCAAGTAAGTAAGAAAGCTTGTTACAAATAAAATGATGCAGGTGGAGGAACTCAAAAATGAAAGCAGAGGCGCTGGAGTTAGTCAGAGGGTCAAGCACCTACAGTGGAGTAACTCTAAAAACTTCCTTTTATTTGCTAAATATTCATTAAAGAGCAAGTCTTTCCTCAAATATGTTGAGGAAATCAGAAATCAGAAGATGACAACTGGGTTTGAAATTGATCTGCCGTAAATTTAAGAGGGAATTTATCAGACCAGTATTGTAGAGTGGGAGGTAAAGGAGTTGTAAATAATTATGATTTTAATGTTTTCTGTTGGACTTAAAGAATAAAATTGTTAATTTTTACTTTAAATAGTGATATCTGTGATGGTTCTTTGCCTCTCAAAATTTAACAGATTACAGTGTGAGGTGTGTCAGATTTAATGTAGCAAAGGGGTTTACCCCGTGTCATAACAGTTGCCGGTTAGTGTCCTAGATCTTTAAATAAAAAGGTAGGGGAGACGATTTGTTTAAAAGTAAAGCTGAAATTGTAAGAGACATGTCAAAGAAACAAACAAGTGCAGTAGAGTTAGAAAAAACTTAAATTACAATTAAGGAAAATTGAGTTAGATGATAAACAAAGAGAGGGAGAGAGAGGGGAAAAAGAGAGAGAGAGAAGAATCTTAGCTGAAGAAAGAGAGAGAATTTGAACTGGAAAAGTTGTGACTTAGTCAGCAAAGTCAAATTCACAGGATGGAGAAGATTAAAAGAAGGTTGTGATATGTACAAATATGCCAAAACTCTGCCACATCATGATGAGAAAGATGTCTAAACCTTCTTTATTTCATTTGAAAAATTGGCTAGGCAGATGGGGTGGTTCAAGGATTTATCAGTAATGCTAGTTCAAACTAAACTGGTAGGCAGAGCTAGTGAGATATTTGCCGTGCTCTCAGGTGAGGGGTCAAGGGATTATGAAGAGGTCAAACATGCTTTTTGAAGTCCGTATGAATTGGTACCAGAAACGTATAGACAGCATTTCAGAAACATAAAGAACAAACCAGGTAAGACTTGTTTTGAGTTTGAAAGAATTAAACATAGTCATTTTATTAGGTGGATGTGGGCCTTAAAGATAAATAAGACCTATGAGGCTTTAAGAGAGATTATTCTGCTGGAGGAGTTTAAAAACTCACTTCCAGAGATGGTAAGAATTCACGTGGAAGAGCAGAAAGTTCAGGAAGTGAGAAGGGCAGCAGAATTAGCAAATGAATACATGTTGGTGCATAAGACAAGTTCCAGACAGAATTTCATCGTGTGAGGAATAGAATTTGGGAGAGGGGGACATCCTACAGTATGAACCAAAGAGTAAGAACACTGGTAAGTGTTTACCACAGTTTAAAAAGGAAGCCCAAGAAGGTGGAAAGAGGTGAAATGCCTCCAATATTTCCACTGTGGTAAAGTGGGATACGTAAAGTCACAGGGCTGGTGGTTAAAGAAAGGCACTGTGGGAAAAGATGTGGTAAAAGAAGCTAAGCCAGTGGCATTCGTGAAAGTAGTAAAGGAAAAACCAAGAAGAGGCCGAGGAGCTGCAGGAGAGTGCACAGCCTAGGCAGAGGCAAGGCATAAAGTTAGTGCCTGCTCTCTATCAAGAATTTGCCTCTGTGGGCAATGTTTACTCAAAGAACAGGGGGAGTAGGGCAAGAAGTTTTAATTTTGAGTGATGCAGGATCTAACCAGTCTCTAATTTGCTCTCTTTCTGATCTGTTACCTGAGTGTGTGGTAATTTGTGGGATAGATGGATGAAAATTTAGTATTCCCTTATGTAAGATAAAGTTGGAGTGCCAACTCAAGACTGGGGAAGTAACAGTGGGAGCGATTGACAGAGTATCAGTTCCAGGAATCCTGTTTGTTCTTGGGAATGATTTAGTAGGGTTCAAGGTGGGAGTGACACCCCTTGTTGTGGAGAAGCCCAAGGAAGACCAGGAAACTGAGGACTTAAAACAGGAATATCCTGGTATTTTCCCACACTGTGTTGTAAGAAGATCCCACTATCATAAGTCACAGCATGAAGTGAAAAGTAAAGAGAAAGATGAAGGAGTTGAGGTTCAGTTAGCAGACACCCTGTTTGACGTAATGGTGCAGGAGAAACCTGAACAGGCAGAGAGTCAGACAGAAAGCCTAAGAGACTAGCAACAGAAAGGCAAGCCAATTTAAAAAGGAGGCAGAGAATGTTGGCTGTGGTTAGCACTGCTGCCTCACAGGGCCAGGGACCCGGGTTTGATTCCCACTTCGGGCGACTGTCTGTGGAGTTTGCACATTCTCCCTGTGTCTGCGTGGGTTTCTTCCGGGTGCTCCAGTTTCCTCCCACAGTCCAAAGATGTGCACATTAGGTGGATTGGTCATGCTAAATTGCCCATAATATTAGGTGAATTAGTCAGGGTTGGTGACTGAGTCTGGGTGAGTTACTCTTTGGAGGGTCGGTGTGGACTTGTTGGGCCAAATGGCCTGTTTCCAGACTATAGAGAATCTAATATTCCTGAGGGTTTTTATCTGACAGAATCCTAAGATGGAAATGGAGACATCAATAGGTTAGCGCAGAGGAGAAATGGGCCGAAGTGCACCAGATTATGTTGCCGGTAGCATACAAATGGGTAGGACATGAACTACACGTAGGAGGTCACCTAGGTGTATGAAAGACTCAGGCTAAGGCACAAAAACATTTTTAATGACCTTTTTTAATGGCCCATTTTAAAACTTGTCATACGTATCAAATGGTAGGTAAACCACAGGTGATAATAAAACCAGCACCTTTGTTGCCATTTCCTGCATTCGAGAAACCTTTCACGTGGTTTATAATTGATTGTGTTGGTCCCCCCCGAAAAATAACAGTGGGAACCAGTACTTGTTAACCATAATGGCTTGGAAAGCGTGGACGCTAGGAAATTGTTTCCGTTAGGCGAGGAGACTAGGACCTGTGGATACAGCCTTAAAATTAGAGGAGGTAAATTCAGAACAGAAATGCGGAGACATTTCTTCAGCCAGAGAGTGGTGGGCCTGTGGAATTCATTGCCACAGAGTGCAGTGGAGGCCGGGACGCTAAATGTCTTCAAGGCAGAGAATTATAAATTCTTGATGTCACAAGGAATTAAGGGCTACGGGGAGAATGCAGGTAAGTGGAGTTGAAATGTCCATCAGCCATGGTTGAATGGCGGAGTGGATTCGATGGGCCGAATAGCCTTACTTCCACTCCTATGTCTTATGGTCTTATGGTCTTATAATGGATGTGTCTACCAGATTTCCAGAGGCAGTTCCATTATGGAATATCAAGGCAAAAAGGGTGGTGGAGGAGTTAGTAGCTTTCTTCACATGGTTTGGGCTATCAAGAGAGATTCAGTTGGAATGAGGGTCTAATATTACTGCTAGGCTGTTTAAGGAAGTCATGGATAGCTTAGATATATAGCACTTTAAATCCAGTACGTATCATCCTGAATCCCAGGGAGCTTTAGAAAGGTGGTACCAGACCTTGAAGGGACCATGTTGAGAACATACTGTCAGGATTACCCGAATGATTGGGATAAAGGTATCACATTCATATTGTTTGCCATTAGAGATGCCCCAAATGAATCTAATCAGTTTACCCCCGGCGAGTTAACATTCGGACTTGAAGTGAGAGGCCCTTTTGAAATTAATCAAAGAGAAATTGACAGGACCAAAAACGGAGATTTCACAATTAGATTGTGTCGGAGGTGAGGGAAGAGATTAAGTCGAGTCGGTGAGTTAGCTAAACAGCACCTAAAGAGGGCACAGCATAGAATGAAGCAGGTGGCAGATAAAAACTCTGAGACTCAGACATTTTCCTGAGGGATGATGTGTTAGTACTGTTACCAGTGATAGGAGATACCTTCAAAGCCAGGTTTAGTGGTCCCTATCAGATTGAGGATGATGTTGAGTTAGGTGAACTATCTAGTAAAGATGCCAGATAGACAAAACAGTATCAGATACATCTTGTGAACGTGCTAAAACCGTATTATACTAGAGAGAAAGAACTGGAGAAACTCTGCCCCGCAGAGTGAGGAATCAAATCCAGATGTTGTGGATTTTGATGTGCTTCAAAATACTTTTAAAAATGAAATCCTCGAGGGGTGGGATAGGTTAGTGAACTATCTGCCTCAGGAGCATAGAATACATTTGAAAGATTTGTTACTGCAGTATGAGGACTTATGTAGGAATCAAATGTAGGAATCGCACCAGTTTTAACTACCCCAAACTTTTCGAAACCCTTTAAAGTTGCCAACAATACTAGTGGTATAAAAGTTGGAGTTGTACTGCTGCAGGAAGATGATGATGCGATTGAACTGCCAGTTGGTTACTTTTTGAAGAAACTCAACATCCACCCGAGGAAATACTCCACAATCGAAAAAGAACTATTAAGTTTGGTACTGGCCTTACAACATTTTAATGTTTATGTCATAAACAATGAGTCAAAGATGGCTGTGTACACAGATTACAATCTTCTTAAATTCTTGGTATGCTTTAAAGACAAGAATATGAGACTATTTCATTGGAGTCTTATGTGACAGACTTTTAATTTACAAACTGTACATGTTGCGGATCGTGAGAATGTAATTGCAGATGTGTTATCGCAGATTTAACCTGATAAAGTTTAGATGAGATTGATATATAGGAAGACGTTAAGATGAACTTAGATTAAAGTTATATGTAATGTGGTTAAGAAATAGAAAAAAAATGAAGCCATCTTTTCATTTTCATAGTTCTTTTTTTCTTAAGAAGGGAGGTGTTATGAAGATGTAAGTGCACTGTACCTTTTAAGAGAGAGAAGAAGCTGGTAGGGACTGATTGAAAGCACAGTGTGTTGAACACTTTAAAACTGTAATGTTTGGTTGAAGCAAATAGCTGGAATTGTGTTGTCATAGAACAAAAACAAATGCAAATTCGGCCAATCAATTTAAATTATGCCCCAGATACCAAAATCCAATCGATTTTGAATTTTACTATTTGGGATGATATCAAACCAATGAAATAATCCAATGATTTTGGGATATAAAATCAGACACTTTGAAATGTTCAGGGGAGAACAGCAAAGAGCACTTAAAAGTAAAGACTGTCAGCAGGATCGTTCTCTGAAAGGTACCTATCCATAAGAATTTTGTGCAGAAGAAGTCAAAATCCAAACTAGAGAAATCTACAGTGAAAGTTTGACATCAGAAGATGACAACTGGGTTTGAAACTGATTTGCCGTAAACTTAAAAGGGAATTTATCAGCCCAGTATTGTAGAGTGGGAGGTAAAGGATAGGTTTAAGAGAAAGAAGTTATAAATAGTTGGAGATTTAATGTTTGCTGTTGGACTTAAAGAATAAAATTGTTAATTTTTACATTATATAGTGAAATTTGGGATTGTTCTTTGCCTCTCAAAAGTTAACACATTACGGCATGAGGTGAGCTTCTCTGGGTTTTGCGTTTAAATTAGCAAAGGGGTTTACCCCGTGTTGTAACAATAGCGAGAGGATTTGTGTACAAGAGCAAGGATGTCTTGCTGCAGTTATACAGGGAATTGATGAGGCCACACATAGAATATTGTGTGAAGTTTTGGTTTTCTTACTGATGCATGAGGAGAAATTGAGTTGGTTAGGAATGTATTCACGGGAACTTAGAAGAATTAAGATTATTATTTCATAGAACTAGACAGGTTAGATCCAGGGAGAATGTTCCTGATGGTAAAGTACAAAACCCGGAGTCACAGTTTAATGATAAAGGGTAAACCTTTTCTGACTGCAATGAGAAGAAATCTCTTCACCCAGGGAGTAATGAGCCTCAGAAATTAACTGAGAAAGTAGTTGAGATCAAAATATTATGTTCTTTCAGGAACAAGATAAATATAGTTCTTGTGGCTAAATGAATCAAGGGATATTCAGGGGAATATGGGATTAGGGTATTGAGCTCAATGATCAACCATCATCATATTGAATGGCACCGAAGGCTTGCGGGATCAAATAGCCTACTCCTGTTTCTATCTTCTTTCTATGACTTCCCATCAAAAACAGGTAGCATTCAAATGTATTTCAACAACTAATGTTTGCTGGTCCTCCAACTCCAACTCTATCTTCCAGGTTGGTTTTTCTGCCAAGTGTTAAAATTATCCCGTAAGTTTTTGACGGGTTATTGTGGACCAATGATACAACATATATAATCTTTACTAACTTTACAATTTATTCTGGAATGCACAATTGGAACTTAATCCCATTGAAAATAATTCAGTTAAGATGTTTTATGAAAAAGAAGCGCATTACTTTAGTGCAGATGGAAGAGGCTATAGTTAATCACAGCACCTCACTCAACAATAAACCCAGCTGGTGAATCAACATTCTCTGTTAGACCAGCTGTCACCTTTCCCAAACTGCAACAGAAGCTCCAATCATGACCACTAGAGATGGAGAAGGAAATCCAAAACCTGCCAGTCACTCTAATTGTACCTTTAAGCTGAAAACGAGAAAACCATCACTGCCCTGCCTCGTGGCCAGTGATACAACTTCATATAACATTTCTCTCCTAAACTTGCAGTTTGCAAAATAGGTGTCAGTGAAACCATTTCATTCACTGTGTGATTGCACAGCAAACAGCACAGCTGAAAAAAATATTTAAGGCTGCAATAAATATGTTGATATTGATCCACCTAATCTCAGATCACTCATGAAGAATACATTTGAAAAATTCTGAATTCTCCCAGCTTGCTATTTGCCAAATCTATGTTTCTGCACAAAAAAAAGCATAGAAAGTCATGAATGCACCAGATGGGGGGAAAAAATACAGAGAGACCCAGAGGGATTCTAAAGTGCCAGCAAACATCCTGCCAAATAATCAATTTATTTGAAGTGTATGGACGCATATGGTCAGATGAGGGAAGATTGGTAGATATCACATAAGGGCTAAATCTTCAGGGATTAGGATAGCAGACGTTTAACTCCATTTGTTACCGTGCAGCATTTGCATTAACAAAAGGAGGTCTCTCACAGAAAAAACAGTATCCACAATGAAATCATCACATACCTATATATATTTATATATAGGAAGTTGACTAAGAAAGAGATTTTTCACAGTGAGTAGTTAGATGTACTTTATTCATTCACAGGATATGGGCATCACTGGCTGGGCAAGCATTGATTGCATGCCCCTAGTTATCCTTGAAAGGTAATGGTAAGCTGTCTTCGTGTACTGCTGAAGTCCATTTGGTGCAGGTAGATCCACAATGCAGTTAGGCTGGGAATTTTAGGATTTTGACCCAGCAACACCAAAGAAATGATGGTATATTTGAAAGTCAGGATAGTGAGTGGCTTGGAGGGGAACCTGCAGGTGGTGGTGTTCCCATGTACCTGCTGCCCTTGTCCTTCTAGGTTGTAGTAATTATGTATTTGAAAGGTGCTTCCTAAGGATCTTTGGTGAATTTCTTCAGTATATTTTGCAGGTGGTGTACATTACTCCTGAGCATTGGTGGTAGAGATAGAGAATATTTGTGGATGTGGTATCAATCACATCTGCCTTGTAGACATTGGAAATGCTTTGCAGAGCCAGCAAGTGAGTTACTTGCTGCAGGAGTTCTGGTCTCTGACTTGCTTTTGCAGCCACAGGATTCAAATGACTTGTTCAGTTCAATTTATGGTCAATGATAATCCTTTGGATGTTAGTTAGAATGCACTACCTGAGACTATGGTGGATGTAGGCTTGATTGAGACTTTTGGAAGTGTTAGACTTTGAAAGGAATAATATACAAAGTTTCATTAGAGGCAGTTCAATGACACTGAGTAATATGCTCATTTAGTGCGGACACAATGGGCTGAATAGCCACCCTCTGTGATTCAGTGATCATTCACTACTACGAAGAAACAAATAAACAGTTTGGATGAATAGCCCTATGGTCCAGTATAAAGAAGATCCTGGATAGTGTAAGGGTTCTATGGTGGAGAAAGTGAGGACTGCAGATGCTGGAGATCAGAGCTGAAAATGTGTTGCTGGAAAAGCGCACCAGGTCAGGCAGCATCCAAGGAGCAGGAGAATCGACGTTTCGGGCATAAGTCCTTCTTTAGGAATCCTGAAGAAGGGCTTATGCCCGAAACGTCGATTCTCCTGCTCCTTGGATGCTGCCTGACCTGCTGCGCTTTTCCAGCACAACACATTTTCAGCTAGGGATTCTATGGTACAGACACAATGGGCTGAATGGTTGCCTTCTATGATTCAGTGATCCTTCACTGTGAATAAGAGACAAATGAGTAGCCCTTAAGAAGCTCCTAGATAATGCTTGGATGAAAATGAAAGCCACTTCTCTCTTCTATGCAGAGACTTGACAGCAATATTGGGGAATAAACATCACAATTTACTCATCTGAAGTTAGGTTATGCTGTTATGGTACGGCAATTTAGAAAAGATTATCAACTTTGAACCAAATGCTTGCTTAGAATAAGTTTAAAGTCATTTCAGAATTTACTTTTGTCAAACTCAGGCTAATTTCTCAATGGATGGAGAATCATGGAACCATTACGCAATTTGAGAGGAGTTAAGGCACCTCTTTCAAGCCTAAGTGTGAAATATGTTCTGCCAAGTAAATCAAAAACCAATGGGGTTAAAAAAGAACACAACAGTATAAAATTCTATTCTCATGTCAAGGCATTTTATCAGTTAAGGGCATCCAGTACAGACAAACTCACAGTGAGATAATATCAGGCTCTAACCCATTCACTTGTACAGAAACTCTGCTTAATATTTATTAGGAGAATGAATTATATAATTAGTGATTTATTCTGAGCAACATAAAATATCAACAAAAAATTCACTTAGGACACTTTTCCTTCATGCTTTATAACAAAATTTGGATGGTTTTTCTGTGTGACTGTCCAACACCTGTAAGATCACATAAGAACAAAGATCACATAAAGAATGCAAAGAATTTGAGAACCATGAGAATTGTGTGAGTTTGAGATGAAATCATTCAGATGCAGGATCAGTATTAAGTATAATGCTGTGTACATTGCTGGAACTTGATGAATGATTGCAGAGGAGTTGGTAACTCGTAAACAAAAATGTCCAGACATATTCTGTTATAAGAAGAGTCTGAATGATAGGCTGACTGTTAATAGGTCCCTAAATATTGATAACAAATTGGTCAGAAGCTGGAATATTATCCACATTGAAAAATATTTCATACAGGGAGTTCTTTTACACAGGTGGCTATTGAGTTAGAAATTATGAATTGGAAAAGTGTGTGATGTGTATTTTGTTGATGCTATGTGGTGTGCAAAGACCGGCGTAACATCTGCTCAAAGTTTCCTTCAATTAATTTTCTCTGAGGCATGACATGCCTTTGTAATCTGTACTAAGTATGCCTTCAGCGAGGATGGTAAATAGCTTAGCCAAACTTGGTGACAGAAAGGTAATTACAGCACCCAACCTCACACAAAAGGACTATTCACCACTGGCCTAAGTATTTTAGTCTCATTGCAGAGCTCAAGATCTTTGACTGCTGATCTCTAAACAACCAGATCTTAACCCTGATCTCCCACCTCCTCTCCCTCCAAGTTAGGATTGTGTGTACTTGGAAGAGACCTTGCAGGTTGTGGTCAACCCATGTATCTGCTGCCTCTGCTTCTCTGATTGAAAATGGATTTGGAAAGTTCTGTCTTAGGACCTTTGACAAGAAATTCATCAATGACACAGACCATTGGTACTGAGCATCGGTGGTGAATGTTCACAAATGAGTTATTGATCGAGCTTTGATCTGGATGGTGATAAGTGTTATTGGAGTTGCAATCATCAAGAAGTATTTCATACCTTTTGACTTGTGCTTTGTGGATGGTGGATAGACATTGGGTAATCAGGAGATGAATTATTTGCTGCAGGATTCTTAGCCTCTGACCTGTTCTTGTAACCATTGTATTTATAAGGCTACTCCGATTTAGTTTCTGATCAATCCCTTAGGACGTTGAATGTGGTTGATTCTAATAATTATCAAAGAGTGATGATCCTTTTCTCTCTTATTGGAATGGTTGTTGCCATATACCTGTATGAATCAAAATATTTTTTGCCACTTTTCAGCCCAATCCTGGTTGTCCATGTTTTTCTGTATTTAAGCAAGGACTGCTTCAGGTATCTGAGGAGTCGTGAGTGAACATTGCACAATCATTGGTGAACATCCCCACTTCTGACCTTATGATGGAAGAAGGTCATTGATGAAGCAACTGAAGATAATTGAACCAAGGACTTTACCCCGAGGAACTCCTGCAGAGATGTTCTGGAACTGAGATGATTTACATTTAACACTGTAACCATTTTCCTTTGTGCCAGGCAAGATTCCAACCAGCAGAGAGTTTTCCCTCTGATTCCCATTGATACCAGTTTTACTAGGGATCAACTATGTAATGATCAATTAAATGTAACTTTCATCATAAGCAGTTATTCTCACTTCATATTTAACTTCAGCTCTTTTATACATGTTTGAACCATGGCTATAATAAAATCAGGAGCTGAATGGCCCTGATGGAATGCAAACTGGGCATCAGTGAGCAGGTTATTGCTGAGCAAGTACTTCTTGATAGAACTGAAGATGAACCTTTCATAACTTCATTGTTGATTGAGATTAGACTGATGAGATGTCATTGGTCAGGTTGGATTTGCCCTGCTGGACAATTTTCCACATTAATGGGTAGAATCCAATGTTGTAGCTATGTGGAACAGTTTGGCGAAGATTGTGGCAACTTCTGAAACACAAGTCTTCAGCGCTGTTGCTGAAATGTTGTCAGAGCCTTTACAGTATCCAGTACCTCCAATTTTCCTTGATACCATATGGAGTGAATCAAATTGGTTGAAGACTGGTAGCTGTGATACCGGAGAACTCTGGAGAATATCCTTTTCAATCACAAATCACTCCTCTTTAAATTACCCTTTATCTGATGTTTTAAAATATCAGGCTAGTGCTCAAACGATATTACAAATATTTCAATCTCAATGACAGATACATTCCAATAGAGTACATGATGTATAGTCTTGGTGAATCTTTACAGACTCACTTTAATAAAACTAAGAGCACAATATTGAGTCATCTCAATTTAAAAAAAAGCTAACTCATCTAATTGATGCAACACGGCATGTAGGAAGTAAATGAGTAATGAGTCATACTGTTGAATTAATTTACTGGGAAGAAACTAAGCGAAAGTACTGTGTAACTGGAACTGCACACTTGTTTTTAGAAGAAATCAGAATCATCCATAAACAGGATTTTATCTCTGTATGTAAGTTTAACTTATTTCCAATGAAACAGCAATGTGTAGCCAGAGCTGTTGTAAATCTTAAATAAAAACAAAAGAATTGTGGATGTTGTGAATCAAACAGAAACAGAAGTTGCTGGCAAAGTTCATCAGGTCTGAAGAAGGATCACTACACCCAAAACGTTAACTTTGATTTCTCTTTGCATATGCTGCCAGATCTGCTGAGCTTTTCCAACAATTTCTGATTGTGTTTCTGTTGTAAATCTTCCTCTTCAGTTCACTGATGGCCTAGACTATTAATCCAAAAACTCAACTAATGTTCTGGGGACCTGGGTTTGAATCCTGCCACAGCAGGTAGTGAAATTTGAATTCAATAAAAATAGATCTGCAATTAAAAATCTACCGATGACCTTGAACTCATTGTGGGAAAAACTCATTTGATTCACTAATGTCCTTCAGGGAAGGAAATCCGACATCCTCATCTGGTGTGGCCGATATGTGACTTCAAACCCACAGTAATCTTGTTGACTCTCGATTTCCCTCTGAAATCGCCTAGTTCAGTTGTATCAATCATGACCAAGTCTCAAAGAAAGGTAACTGGATGGATCACCTGGTATTGACCCAGGCAGCGGAATAGTCAATGGCAGAAACAATCCTGTCAACCCTACAAAGTCCTCCTTAATAACATCTGGGAGCTAGTGCCAAAATTGGGATACTTGTCTCAAAGATTGATCAAGCAACAGCCTGATATGGTCATACTCATGGAATCATAACTTCCAGACAATGTCCCAGACAGAGTTGTGGATGTTGTGAATCAGAAATAAAAACAAAAGTTGCTGGAAAAGCTCATCAGGTCTGAAGAAGGGTCACCACACCCAAAATGTTAACTTTGATTTATCTTCATAGATGCTGCCAGACCGGCTGAGCTTTTCCTGCAACTTCTATTTGTGTTTCTGTTGTAAATCTTGCTCTTCAGCGCACCATCCCTGGATCTGTCCTGTCCCATCAGCAGAACAGACCCGGCAGAGGTGGTGGTGCAGTGGTACACAGTTGGGAGGGATTTGCCCCGGAGTCAATGTTGACTCTGGACCCCATCAAGTCTCATGGCTTCAGATTAAACATTTACTTTGATTAACATGTACCATCCTCAATCAGCTGATAAATCAGTACTCCTCCATGTTGAACAACACTTAGAGGAAGCACTGAGGCTGGCAAGAACACAAAATGTACTCCAGGTGGAGAACTTCAATGTCTACCACCAAGAATGGCAGTACTACAGATCAAGTTCGTCAGGTCCTAAAAGACATGACTGGGTCTGCAGATAGTGGTGAGGGAACCAACAAGAGGGAAAATCATATTTGATCTCATCCTTACCAATCTGCCAGCTGCAGCTACCACACAGTCCTTACAGAGATGAAGCCTACCTTCACATTGAGAATAATCTCCAACATGTTGAATGGCACTATCTCTGTACTAAATGGGACAGACTTCGAACAGATCGGGCATCGGGTATGACACCTATGGGTCATCGACAGCAGCAGAATTGTACTCCAGCACAATCTGTAACCACATGGCCCAGCATATCCCCAACTCAACATTACTATCAAGCCAGGGGATCAACCCCAGTTCAATGACAAGTGCAGGAAGGCATGCCAGGAGCAGATGCAGACATACCTGAAGATGAGGTTTCAACCTGGTGGAGTCACCAAACAGGATTACTTGAATGCCACATAGCATAAGCAGCAAGTGATAGACAGAGCTAAGCAATCTTAACACCAACTGATCATATCTAAGCTCTGCAGTCCTGCCATGTCCAGTTGTTAATGGAAGTGGACATTGAATCAACTCACTGGAGATGAAAGCTGCATAAATATCCCAATTCTTGATGATGGAAGAGCCCAGCACTTCGGGACAAAAGATATGGCTGAAGCTTTCACAGTAAGTTTTAGCCGGAAATGCCGAGTGAATGATCCATCTCCATCTCCTCGAGTGGTTCCTGACATCACAGATACTAGTCTTCAGCCAATTCAATTCACTCCACGTAAATAAAAGAAATGGGTGGAGACAATGGATACTGCAAAGGCTACAGGCCCTGACAACATTCCAGCAATATTATTGAAGACTTCTACTCCAGAACTTGCCACTCTCCTAACCAAGCTGTTCCAGTACAGTTACAAACTGACAGTGTGGAAAATTGTTCAGTTATGTCATGTACACACAAAGCAGGACAAAATCTAACCCGGCCAATTATCGTCCCATCAGGGTACTTTCAATCATCAGTAAAGTGATGGAAGATTTCATCAGCAGTGCTATCAAGCAGCACCTGCTCAGGATATGATGGGAGGTGAGGACCTCAATTCAATTGTTATCGTTAAAGGGGTAGTGTTGAGCTAAATTGAGATTCTAAAGGTAGATAAGTCCCCTGATCCTGATGGAATGTATCTCAGGGTGCTGAAAGAAATGGCGGAAGTTATAGTATATGCATTAGTGGTAATTTACCAAATTTAACTGGACTCCAGGCAGGTCCTGGCAGACTGGAAGACAGCGAATGTCACGCCACTGTTTAAGAAAAGGTGTCAGCAAAAGGCAGGTAACTATAGGCCAGTTAGCTTAACATCTGTAGTTGGGAAAATTCTGGAGGCTATCATTTAAGAAGAAATAGTAAGACATCTGGGTGGAAAGGGTTGCAACAGGCAGACACAGCATGGATTCAGAAAGGGAAGGTTGCATTTCACAACTTACTGGAGTTCTTTGAGGATTTAACAAGTGAGGTGGATGGAGGAGAACAGGTGGATATTGTATACTTGGATTTCCAGAAGATGTTCCATAAGGTGGCTGTATAATAGACTCATCCATAAGATAAGAATGCATGGAGTTGTGGGGAATGTACTAGCATTGATAGAGGACTGGTTAACCAATAGAAAGCAGAAATTTGGGATAAATGGGTGTTTCTTTGGTTGGAGATCAGTGGTGAGCAGTTGGGCCCACAACTGTTCATGATACATATAAATGGTTTGGAAGAGGAGACCAAGTGTGTCCAAGTTTGCTGATGATACTAAATTGAGTGGAAAGGCAAACTGTGCAGAGGATGTGGAGGGTCTACAGAGAGATTTAGACAGGCTAAGTGAGTGGGTAAAGGTCTGGCAGATAGACTACAATGTTGGTAAATGTGAGGTTATCCACTTTGGAAGTCAAAATTGGTCAGAGTATTATTTAAATGGTGAAAGACTGCAGCATGCTGTTGTGCAGAGGGACTTAGAAGTTCTTGTACATTGCTAAAAGTTGATTTGTGGGTGCAACAAGTAATCAAGAAGGCAAACAGAATTTTAGCTTTCATTGCTAGAGGGATTGAATTGAAGAGGAGGGAAGTTCTGCTGCAATTGTACAAGGTGTTGGTGAGGCTGCACCTGGAATATTGAGCACAGTTCTGGTATCTTTACTTGAGGAAGGAAATACTTGCTTTGGAGGTTGTGCAGAGGAGGTTCACCAAGTTGATTCCAGAGATGAGGGGGTTACCCTATGAGGAGACGTTGAACTGCCTGGGACTGTACTCTCTCTAGAATTTAGAAGAATAAGAGGGAATCTTATAGAAACATGTAAAATTATGAAAAATATAGGTAAAATAGAGACAGGCAAGTTGTTTTTGCTGGTGGGTGAGTTGAGGACTAGGGGACATAGCCTCAAGATTAAGAGGAGTACATTTAGGATAGAGATGAGGAGGAACTGCTTTTCCCAGAGGGTAGTGAATCTACGGAATTCTCTACCCAAGGAAGCAATAGAGGCAGCTTCATTAAATATATTCAAGACACAGTTGGATGGGTTTTTGCATGGAAGGAGAATTAAGGATTATGGGGATATTGCAGATCGGAGGAGCTGAGACAATGAATAGATCAGCCATGATCTTAATGAATAGCAGAGCAGGCTCGATGGGCCAAATGGTCTACTCTTGCTTTTATTGCTATGAAATATGAATAACTTGCTGGGTTTTGCTAAGCCACTCAGCTCCTAACCCCATTACAGCCTTAGTTCAAACATGGACAAAACAGCAGAATTCCAGAAGTGAGGTGTCAGTGACAGTCCTTGATGTCAAGGCTGCATTTGACCAACTGTGGCATGAAAGAGCACTAGCAAAACTGGAATCAATGGGTATCAGAGGTCAAATTCTCTGGTGGCTGGAGTCATACTTAACACATAGGAAGTTGGTTATTGTTGTTGTCGGAGGTCAGTCATCTCAGCATAAGTACATATCTGCAGGAATTCTTCAGGATAGTGTCCTAGTTCCAACCATCTTCAGTTGCTTCATCAATGACCTTCTCTCTATCATAAGACCAGAAGTGGGGCTGTTCACAATGATTGCACAATGTGCAGCACTATTTACGACTCCTCAGATACTAAAGTAGTACCATATCCAAATGCAACAAGATCTGTACAGTGTCTAGGCATGTAATATTTGCACCATACAAATGTGATGGCCATCACAAATAAGAGAAAATCTAACCACCGCCCCTTGAGATTCAGTGGTGTTACTATCACTGTCAAATCCTGGGGATTATTATTGACAGAAACTCAACTCAGCTCATCACATAAACACAGTGGCTATGAGAGCAGGCCAGAAGCTAGCAATACTGTGGCAAGTAACTCATCTCCTGACTCCTCCAAGTCTGTCCACTGTCTACAAGCCACAAGTCAGGATTTTGATGAAATATTCCCAATAAGTGAGATAGCTAGAGTTCAAAGTCTATATGTTCCTGTCAGGATGAAGGGCAGGAACAAGGAACCCTGGCTAAGAAGACATAGCGAGGTTTTGACCAGAAAAAAGGAAGAGACGTGGCTCAAGTACAGGCAGCTGGGCTCAAAGGAATCTCTGAAGGTACACAGGGAATATAGGAGTTTACTGAAGAAGGAAATCAGGAGGGCGAAGAAAGCAAGGCACGACATAACCTTGGCTGAGAAGATTAGGGTGAATCCAAAGAGCTACTTTAAGTATATTAAAGGAAGAAGAATAACTAGAGAGAAAATAAGGCCACTCAAGGATCAAAGTGGAAATGTATGTGCAGAACCGTAGGAGGTGGGTGAGATTCTCAATGAATATTTCTCCTCTCTGTTTACTGTGGAGAAAGACATGAAGACTTGGGGAAGTTAGTGGTTATATATTGAGGACAGTCAATATTACAGTAGAGGAGGTGTTGGACATATTAGGATGTATAAAGGTGGATAAATCTCCTGGTCCTGACCAGATAGATCCAAGAACTCTACAAAAGGCTAGAGAGGAAGTTGTGGGCGCATTGGCCAATATTTTTGCATTGTCGTTAGCAACAGGTGAGGTCCCAGAAGACTGGAGGGTAGCGAATGTTATGCCATTATTCAAGAAGGGTTGCAAACAAAAGTTTGAGAACTGTACACCTGTAAGCTTACCATCTGTGGTGGGTAAGTTATTTGAGAAGCTTCTGACGGATAAGATAGACATGCATTTGGAAAGACAGGGTTTGATTAGGAGTAGTCAGCATGGCTTTGTGAGTGGGAGATAGTGCCTCACAAATGTGTTAGAGTTCTTTGATGAAGTGACAGGAAGATTGATGAGGGCAGGTCAGTAGACGTAGTCTATATGGATTTCAATAAGGCCTTTGATAAGGTTCCATGTAGTAGGCTGCTCTGGGAGGTTAGATCGTATGGAATCCAGGGGGAGGTGGCAAATTGGATGCGAAATTGACTTGATGATAGGAAGCAGAGAGTAATAGTGAAAGGGTGCTTGTCAGATTGGAGGCCTGTGACTAATGGAGTTCCTCAGGGGTCGGTGCTGGACTTATTTCTATTTGTTATCTATATCAATGATTTGGATGAGAATATACAAGGCGTGATTAGAAAGTTTGCTGATGACACTAAAATAGGCAGTATCGTAGACAGTGAGGAAGGTTATCAGAAATTGTAGCAGTTAAGTATGTAAGTCTCTGGTGAGATAGTTTCCTCTGATCTGCTTGTAATGTGTTTATATCCTTTCTTAACTAAGGAAACCATAATTGTACACAGTATTCAGATGGTCTCAACACACCCTGTCCAAGTGTAACAAAACATCACTTCTCATGTATTCCATTCTCTTTGTAATAAACAGCAACATTCCATTCACCTTTTCAAAACACTTACTGCATCGAGAAACCAACATTTTGTGATTCATACAGCAGGATACTCAGATCTCCCTGTTTCTCTGAGTTCTGCAATCTTTTCTATTCTTTCTGCCAAAATGGATGAGCTCACATTTTATCACATTATATTCCATCTGTCAATTTTTAAACTCTCTTAACTTAACTATATCTCTTTGCAGATTTAATTGTAAAGGTGCTGGTGAAATATTTAAAGGCAAGTTGGACACCACTTCAAATGCTACAAGCGTCCCAGGAACCAGTGGTGGTCACTTCCAGAAAGAAGCTTAGAAAGGTGCTCCGGTTTCCTCTCACAGTCCAAAAAGTGTGTAGGTTAGGTGAATTGGCCATGCTAAATTGCCCGTAGTGTTAGGTGAAAGGGTAAATATAGAGGAATGGGTCTGGGTGGGTTGCGCTTCGGCAGGTCGGTGTGGACTTGTTGGGCTGAAGGACCTGTTTCCACACTGTAAGAAATCTAATCTAATCTAATCTAATCTAAAAAAAATCCAGTAGCTGAAGCTGGTTCTCAGGTTTACTGACATTGCCTTGCAGCTGGAGCTGGGCAGAGTCGTGAAGAGAAGACCAATCTTTTTCCTGGATGATAGCACCAGAACGATATCTCTTCAGAATATCCAGCTGACAAACTGATCACAGCAAAGGTCAGTGTCACTAGCATGACAGAGGGAACGGCAAGCAGTAACCCAAAATGAACAATCTTCCTTGCTCCAAAAGGGTAGGTAATGCTATCTTCTCTGCCAAAGTGGCAGCACTCAGTATCACTGTACCATGACAGATATATCTTACAAAGGTTCATAGCCTAAAAATCTTAGCACCATTTGCATCATATCCCTAAAGACCTCACATTCACCATATGCTCACGAATTACCAATCCTTGTTCTCTGCACTATTTACTCACTTACTAGTGATGTTTCATCACCATGCATGGTTGTGCATACTCACAAACTGTTCTTGCACCATTTCCCATCACTCTCAGTCCTCCTCTTTATCTCATTGCAGGAAAACACTGGCACACAACTAGATGGAGAGGCGCCAAGACCAGTGGGCATTGCTGGATATAAAGATTTGCACCTACTTTGAGGATTGGGCCATTGAGCTGTTTAAACTGGGACAGTTCCTATGTCGATGGGGTGATACCAATGATCCTGAACCCAGTTGCCTCTGCTCTTCTCATATGAATGTGAAAGTAAAAGCATTGATATAAGTAAGCTATTGTCCATCTTCACTGACTAATTCTTTCTCTTCCCTTTTACAGAAACTGTGCCATTTATCCCTAGGCTTATTGCAAGAGGTCACAGGCTGAGGAGGAAGTCAGGAGATGCATTAGCAGAGTATTCACCTGCATCCTCCACCAATACAGAAACAGTCAGGTGGAGGCCTTAGCTAGAATAGACTTGGGAATACAATCTGGTTAGCAAATCATTGCAATGGGTCTGAAGCTACTGGAGGCCTCTGAAACACAGAGGATTTCAGGAGTTCAGATCCCTGTTGAGCACCATGCAGACTATGTTCTCATGTACTCAGCCACAAGTCACTTGTTGAACCTACAGAGCGAGGCTGCAGCAGCAGCTGCTGCTATAGTTGTCTCTCTCTCTCTTACCTTCTGCACAATTTATCTTTAATACTATGATTGTGAGAAGAACTGCTGAATTGGTCTTTGCCATGCTTACATCTTATTCAGCAGACCTGTGAGACCTGTAAGTGAATGCATGCAGTCTTGGTCAAGAAATGCTTTAGCTCTGGCATCCCTCCTCATAAAGCTCCAAGTTATGCCCTCCCAGCTGACCAAGGCATGCTCTCCATGTGGTTACATTGCACTCTTTCATTGCTGTGGTTCTTGAGAGGACAGCTTTGTCAACAACTTCACAGGAACATGAAGCATCTGCTACAGCTGGATTATTTTTAACCTCACAACACCCCATTGCATGCTCATTAGTCATCCTGTCCTCATGTTGATGAACCAAACTGTCAATTGTTATGAAGTAATTGCCAGGAAGCACTCTACCCCAACCTACTATAGCTGCCTTCCTGAAAATACTTCATCTTGTATGAGGATATAGCAGATACGATGTAATAGCTTGCAGTCCTGAAGACTGTGGCCTCCTTGGCCAATGAGAAAGATGAAGTATTGAGTGAAGGTCGTTTTCTCCATTGACTCTTGCTGACCTGAAGATTATGAAATGCCAATTGGACAATAGTGTACTCTGATTTAGTACTTTGTGAGAGCAGGTTGTAAGGGACCACATATTTTTCTGTTTGATGACTACAAACTGAAATGGAATTTTGGCTTCAGTATAACTGAAATACCAGGAGGGTTTTGGAACTTGAAAATTAAATGCTGCATATTTTTGAGCTGTGCAATGCAATTTTGCTTTTAAAAGTAACGAGGGGACTGAGCAGCACTGAATGCATTTTTAGTTAAAGAAATCTACCTAATGTCAACTCTCTGATTGGTTGAGCGAGAGAGTATTAAAGGTGATAAGTGCCAGAGCAACAGAAGGAGAAACATTAATAACTGGCAAACTGAACCTATCCATCCACTTCTTTCTCACTCCCTTCATGTGAATAAAAAACAGAAAATCAAGAAAGATTAAAAGAATTTTAATAAGAAAAGATTTAGGTTCATTCGATTATCAACCATCTTCCAGGAGCTGTGGTTTCCAGTTTGTAAATTGCGACTGACTGGTCTATTGCAACTTCTCTGATAGTGTTCTCTTACTATGCACATGTTGATCATCATGCCAAAGCATGACTTCTGCTTCTGGAATTCATGAGACTAGAGAACTCCAAGTATGTATTCTTCACAGGCTTTGCCAGCTTGCTGTATCTGTTTCAGTTTGATCCAGATGGATTATTGAAGAGTAATATTTTGTGGTAGCAATACAAATAAATGAATAAGTATATACTTGGAACTAAATGTGTGAAGCTAGTATATTACAGCATTAAAAACACTGGGCTATTCTGCCCATCATGTCCATTCAGATTCTCTGCAAGAAAAGCTCAGCTAATTCTGTTCCTCTGCTCCTTTGTAGATCTGTAGGATTTTTTTCTTTAGCTGCCAACACTTGCTAATACATTTATATAACGGTCTAAGTAAACTATTTTATATATTTTTCATGGTCAGTTCTAGATTGTGCTTAAATTCAAACAGTGACCTAGTGCTTATAAAGGTTGGGAATTACTGCAATACAGACAACAATGTGTCATCAATACTAATAATCAAAAGGGACTCTGAAACAATTTACCCACTCTTGACATCTGAACGTGTGATCTTCAGATTTTTTTCTCCTGTCCACATCTTTTTACCACCATAGTCTCTTTGTCAAACTGTTTGTCTTTTGTCCATCTTAATTGTGAATAACTATGTGTATATTTGGGGATTTGGAAGGGTAATGTTAAGTTGTATATTGTTGGATTAGAAATCCTTTCTTTCTCTGCTTTTTATTACCTTTTAAAGCATATTAAAGTTAATTTGTTGCTGATGAAACCTGGTATGAATTGCCTTTGTCCTGAAGAGTCAATTAGGCAAATTGGTCACTTTGGTCGTATAATTAGGAGTTTATACATTTTGGGGTAATCTTTAGGGAAGTGGAATAGAATTATTAGAGGACTCTTCCCAGTTAAGTCATAATAAGGTTAGAATTGAATAGAAATGGTGTCCGTTGAAACGAACCAAAACAAACAATACCAAATTGAATCAAATTAAAGAGTAACGGTACTGTCGCAAAATCCAAATGTTCAAATTAAATTTGAAATTTCATTTTGAGTGGAGATAATCCAGCCTCTGTGGTTTCCACATGTTGCAAAAGGCTTCAAACGTTACAGTAGACACTGTCTCCTCGCTCTAAAGGCACAAGCATAGACATGGAAAATGTTGTGTATGTAGTTAGGGATGTGTGCTGCCACTTTAAGAGAGAAGGTCAGGTCACCCCAAGAGGGGAGCTTTGGCTCATTCTGGGTCTGACTGTGCAGCTGAAAAGTCATGTAATAAATTGTTCCTGGTTCACGTTATAAAGGTCTATCTCATGGACTTTTTGTAATTTATAAATTTCTCCAAATTTTTTAACTAGTAACAAGGCTGAATCATGGCCCCCTAATTGTGTGTTACCATCATTTTCAAAGAAAGGGAAGAGATTGAAAATTGTCCAGACCTAAGAAACATCAATGTATTGAGGAGGTAACATGGTAAAATTACTAGGAGAGAATATATCAATGGAAACAGTCGCAAAGGGACTTGGGCTGCAGTCGATGCTGGGGAAGAAGGGGACTCTCCAAAGAGCGGGCCAAGAGCAGAGGTCATGAAGGGACGCAGGCTACAGCCAATAACTAGAAAGAGGCGTACTCACCTCAGAGCTTATTAAAATTGTCACGAGAGCCTTTATCGAGGGGACTTGGACTGCAAGTAGCTTCTGGTTTCCTAAACTGAAGGGGTGGGAAAAATTCCTGCTGGTGAAGGCATAGGTTTTGTATTTATTCACAGGACATGGGAGTCTTTGACTAGGCCAGGCAATGAGCATTAAGTAATTATAACTACAGCGATAAGCGGGCAGTAAGAAAGAACAGAACAGTGAAAGTCAGGATAGATTAAATTAGAAAAATGAATGTTGGTGCAAGACAAAAAGGGATGACAGTGTAGCAGCAAGGAAATAAAAATGTAGGTCCAGAGGAGATGTACATGGGAAAATCACAACCAAATTATGCCATTGCTTCTCTTCGCCCTCATGTTACCTGTTTTGTTACTCATGCATCCCTATACATTAACAGCACAGAGCTGGAACGTCTGTGGAGAGCATCAAGCTCCTGGAAGTGGTCATCCATGACAAGCTTTCTTGGACTTTTCATGAAGACGCACTGGTTACAAAGGTCAAACAACATCGCTTCTTCTTCAGGCAATTTTCCTGAGGAAATTTGGCATCACAGTGAATACCCTTGCCAACATTTATAGGCATCGAGAGCATTCTGTCTGAAGGTATCACTACCTGGTATGGCAACGGTACCATTCAAGATCGGAGATGGTTAAAGAGTGGTGAACTTGGCCTGGACAAGCACAAGATCCATCCCACCCTGGCAATGTTTTTCTACAACTTCCACAATCGGGATGAAGTTACAGAAGCCTGAACACATGCACCAGCTGGTTTTGCAACAGTTTCTACCCTACAGTTGTTAGAATACTGAATAGACTCTCAAACTCTTAACATTCGCCTGTAGCTGTGTATTTGTTTTTGCTGCTGTTTACCCATTATTTACTTTTCTATGCTATTTAACTATGTGATCTGCCTGTATTGCTCGCTTTTCACTGTGCCTTGGTACATGTGACAATGAATTCAATGCAATTCAATTCAATTCAATTATATCTGTTAGGAATATAAAACTGAATGTTTTATACCTACCACAACTTCTATTTCATTTTGTCACTGAATGTATTCTTCTGCCCAGCTACTTTCAGCATTCAACCTGTCCAAGACTTTGCTGCAGTTATCCCACACTAAGCTCCATCTATTCCTCACTCTAATACTTGCAAAGTTTCCATGTCTCGAGTCTGTCAGTGCTTTAAGTTTAGAATTCTTTCCTTATTTACTTGTCCATATCCTGGTATTACTTCAGCTCTTTACCTGTAACTTCACAACTCTTTCTGAACACGACTTCATTGCATTCAGCCTTATCTGCATCCTCTCTCCATCAATCAAGTATTTATACACATCTCTAGATGCTTTATGTCTGTAATTTCTGTAAACCTCTGAACTGTTCACTTTAATTCTACTTAAAACACACCTCGGACCATGTATTTTGCCATTTCTCCTGATCTCTCATTTGGTAAACACTTCCTTTCACCTACATGTGATTTAAAAGGGGAAAAAACAGTTAAGACAAAAGTTTAAAATCTTAGGTAAGATAATATTTAGAGCTTTGGCTGGACAGGCCACTCAAATGCTGAATTTTTCATGTATTTAACAAGAATGGACAATGACTGAGGCATGCTGGGAAATTAAGGCAAGCTTGAACCAAAGTGACTGTGCTAATAAACATGCTGCAGAATCTAGACAGGCTGCAACTACCAACAGACAGTATGCCATCAACCTGAAAGCTACAGACCCTACAATATACACCAAAATTTGGGTTTGGATAGAGTCAGTGGAATAACTTCCTCAGGGCGATCAGAAACATCAGAGTGTGTACCAGATACTGGATGCCTCACACCTTTATTTGGAGGAGGCTACATGTGTCCAGCAGCTCCAGGAATGGATGCCAAAAGACCACCCTGCCATCAACATGCCAGCGCCTGGTTGGCTCTGATCGATCAGGGTAATTGAACCTGATGGATCCATTGGTGAACAGTGAAGACGCTCCAAAAAGGGCCAGAAGACTTTAGAGTCTAAGAATTCCCACAACACGACACTCAAGGCAGTAACTCAAGACCAACCACTGAGAAGAAAAGACACTCTGGGACCAATGGGAGACGACCACATGATCATCACCATGTGTGAATCTAGTGTGGTGGTCTATGATCATCCAGAGTTAAGTTAAAACACAAGATAGATTTATGGTGTTTTTTGTTGTTGTAGTATTGGAACATAGAAAAGTACAGCACAGAACAGGCCATTTGGCCCACGACATTGTGCTGAGGTTTATTCCTAATGTAAAATATAACTTAACCTATACACCCCTCAACTCACTGCTATCCATGTCCATGTCCAGCAGTCACTTAAATGTTCCTAATGACTCTGCTTCCACCACCACCACTGGCAACGCATTACATGCATTCACAACTCTCTGCATAAAAAAACCGACCTCTGGCATCTCCTCTATACCTTTCTCTGAATATCTTACAACTATGACCCCTTGTACCAGTCAATCCTGTCCTGGGGAAAAATCTCTGGCTATTGATTCTATCTATTCCTCTCATTATCTTGTATACCTCGATTAGGTCTCCTCTCTTCCCCCTTCTCTCCAGAGAGAAAAGTCCGAGCTTATTCAACCTTTCTTCATAAGGCCACCCCTCCAGTCCAGGCAGCATCCTGGTAAATCTTCTTTGCACCCTCTCCAAAGCCTCTGCATCTTTCCAATAGTAGGGCAACCAGAACTGGACACAATATTCCAAGTGTGTTCTCACCAGGGACTTGTAGAGCTGTAGCAAAACCTCGCAGTTCTTAAACTCTATCGCCCTGTTAATGAAAGCCAAAATACCATATGCTTTAACAACCCTATCCACTTGGGTGGCAACTTTGAGGGATCTATGTACTTACACACCCAGATCCCTCTGTTCCTCCACACTGCCAATAATCCTGTCTTTAATCCTATATTCAGCATTGGAGTCCAACCTTCCAAAATGCATCGCTTTGCATTTATCCAGGTTAAACTCCATCTGCCATGTCTCAGCGCAGCTTTGCATCCTGTCTATTTTGTGCTGCAGCCTGCAATAGCCCTCGATACTATTGATCCAACCTTTGTGTCATCTGCAAATTTACTAACCCACCCCTCAACCCCGTCATCCAAGTCATTTATAAAAACTACAAAAGAGCAGAGGCCCAAGAACAGAACCCTGCGGGACCCCACTCATCACTGACCTCCAGCCAGAATACTTTCCATCTATAACAACTCTCTGCCTTCTGTCAGCCAACCAATTCTGAATCCAGATGGCCAAGTCTCCCTGTATCCCATACTTCCATGAATGAGTCTACCATGGGGAACCTTATCAAATGCCTTGCTGAAGTCCATATGCACCACATCACTGCTCTACCTTCTTGTCACCTCCTCAAAGAACTCAATAAGATTTGTGAGGCATGACCTGCCACTCACAAAGCCAAGCTGACTGCCTTTAATCACTCTATGCTTTGCCTCAAAATTCTTTCTAAAACTTTGCTGACCACAGACATAAGACTGACTGGTCTGTAATTGCCAGGAATTTCCCTATTACCTCTCTTGAAAAGAAGAGCAACATTTGCCTCCTTCCAATTCTCCGGTATGACCCCTGTGGAAAGTGAGGAGGCAAAGATCTTCGCCAGTGGCTTAGCAATCTCATTTCTCGCTTCCTGGAGCAGCCTAGGATAAATCTGGTCTGGCCCTGGGGACTTATAAATCTTTATGTATTCCAAAATTTCTAACACATCAACTTTATCAATCTTCATCTGGTCAAGCCTGTATCCCAGCTCCTCAAAGTTCTCATTCACAACATGAACCCTTTCATTAGTAAAAACCAAAGCAAAAAACTCATTAGGCTCCTGAAGAAGGGCTCATGCCTGAAACGTTGATTCTCCTGCTCCTTGGATGCTGCCTGACCTGCTGCGCTTTTCCAGCAACACATTTTCAGCTCTGATCTCCAGCATCTGCAGTCCTCACTTTCTCCTTCCCCTATCTGCTCAGACTCCACGCACAAGTTCACTCCGCTATCCCTGATCGGCCCTACCTTCTCCCTGATCATTCTCTTATTCCTCGCGTGTGACTAAAATGCCTTTGGGTTCTGCCTAATCCTTCTTGCCAAGCATTTTTTGTGTCCCCGCCTGGCTCTCCTCAGTCCATTTCTGAGCTCCTTTCTAGCAAGCCTGTAATCCTTTAAAGCTGTGCTAGATCCTTGCCTCCTTATGTAAACTGCCTTCTTCCTTTTTACAAGAAGTTCCTCTGTTCTCGTTATCCAAGGTTACTTAATTCTACCCCTTCTTACTTGTCTCAGCGGAACAAATTTGTGCATTACTCGCAACAACTGCTCCTTAAATAGTCTCCACATGTCTGCTGTGCCCTTTCCGTGGAACAATTGCTCCCAGTCTGTACTACCCACCTCCTGTCTGATAGCATCATAATTTTATTTTCCCCAATTAAATATCTTCCCTCGGTAACTGCTCCTTTCCCTCTCCAAGGCTATGGTAAATGTGAGGCAGTTGTGATCACTGTCACCAAAGTTTCTCCCACCACGAGATCTGACATCTGCCCTGGCTCATTGCCTAGCACCAAATCCAAAATGGCCTCTCCCCTTGTCGGTCTGTCTACATACTGAGTAAGGAAACCCTCCTGATCACACCTGACAAAAACGGCTTCAACCAAACCATCTGCACTTAGGAGGTTCCAGTCGATATTGAGAAAGTTGAAATCACCCATAACAACATCTTGCTACATCTGCATTTTTCCAGAATCTACTCGCCTATGAGTGTTTCAATCTCTCTATTGCTGTTAGGTTGTCTGTAGAAAACCCTCAATGACGTGGATGTTCCCTTGCTGTTCCTAACCTCCACCCATACTGACTCAGTAGACAAACCTTCCTCAACATCCTTTGTTTCAGTAGCTGTGATGCAATCTCTGATTAACAATGATACATCCCCTCCTCTTTTTCCACCCTCCCTGTTCTTTTTAAACGTTCTAAATCCTGGAACATCAAGCAACCATTCCTGCCCCTGTGAAACCCACGTCTCCGTTATGGCCAAAACATCGTAGCCCCAAGTACTGATCCATGCTCTAACTTTATCACTCTTATTTCTGACACTCCTTGCTTTAAAGAAGACACACTTTAACCGATCCTTTTGTTTAATTGCATGAGAAACCTTCCCAATAGATTAACTACATCCTTTTACTGCTCCTTCTGCAACTGTCCCCCTCTCAGATATGTGGCTCTGATTCCCACCTCCCTGCCAAACCAGTTTAAACCCTTCCGAATCACGCAAGCAAATCTCCCACCCAGGACATTTAAACCCCTCCAGTTCAGGTGCAACCCGTCCTTCATGTACAGGTCCCACCTTCCCGCGAAGAGATCCCAATGGTCTAGGTATTTGAAGCCCTCCCTCTTGCACCAGCCTCGCAACCACGTGTTAAGCTGCATTCGTTGACTGTTCCTCACCTCACTATCTCGTGGCACCGGTAGCAAACCTGAGATCACTACTCAACTCATCTTGCTCTTCAGCTTCCAACCTAACTCTCTGTAATCACTTTTCAGATCCTCAGTCCCTTTCCTGGCTAAATTATTGGTGCCAATATGTGCCACGATTTCTGGCTGCTCACTCTCCCCCTTCAGAATCCTGTAAACCCGATCGGCAACTTCTGGACACTGGCACCGGGGAGGCAAAATGCCTCCCGGGAGTCCCGTTCCTGAGCACAAAATCTCCCGTCAATCCGTCAACTATTGAGTCCCCTACCACTAGCACTTTTCTATTCTCCCCCCCCTTCCCTTCTGATCCACAGTGCCTGGCTCAGTGCCAGAGACCTGACAACTATGACTTTTCCCCTGGTAGGCTGTCCCCACCAGCAGCATCCAAAACGGTATACATATTGTGTTAAATAAATAAATGTTATATGAAGAGTTGAGTTGCAGTTTGTTTGCTAGATATAAGGTGCAACAGAGCAAATAACATAGCTTGGGAAAATAATTAAACTAACCCAGCTTATTAACATTGATGTTACAATCAACCAGAGCATAAACAGAGGAGAAAGGGTTAAAACAAATGGTCATTTCCTAGAGATACAAAGAACCACACAAGATAGTGAAACAATATCACTCCTGTGTGAATGAAAACACAGCCAGATCAAATGGCTCCTTTCCCATGAGATGGTGGCCAGATGAGCCACCCTAAGATATTAAGCCATTGTAGTGGGGCAATAAATAGGATGTTCCTATGAAAATATTAGGTGTCCCACCAAAACTAGATTAGAGACACAGCAATTAGCCAAGTGTTCACCTCCCTTATGTCCTATGCATGTGCCCTGATGTTAATTAAATGTTCAAACATCATAGCTAGAATTTGACTATGACTGGATGAATGGAATCACGTATTATGTGATTAGTAGATTCAAATAATGTAAGGCCCATATAAAAATAGTATAGAAATCAGTATTTTGAAACATTTCAGAATTCCATGTTACTCATTGGGAGAGTGTATCTTCCTTGTATACACATAAAGATGGGTGAGGCTTCCAAATATCACCATCTGGGCTTTTTTGGGTTGAGGTGAATAAAAGAAATATCTCCTTTCATGATGTTTGAGATTTTCCTGTACACTTTGCACACAGAAGAAATCATTGTTTTTCCAAATATCAGCTCTGGATTGTACTCTCGCCCTGCTTTTAATCTAAGTTGGGAGTGCAGCATGCAAAGGTTGGGGCAGGCTAGATAGAAGCTCCTATAAGGGGCTGTTTGGAAGCCCAGCCTATTTCCTTTCAATTTCCATTTTTAGTTATCATTTGAATTATTTATGTTATCATCTCAATAGCAAGCCCAGCATGTGGGAAATGATATAGCTGAAGCTCACACTTGGTGATGCAAGGAAGTACTTCCTGACAAAAGAAGTGAGGAGGATCTAAAGTTATCATGTTAATGGTTAGTGAACAAAAGACCATAAGATGTAGAAGCAGAATTAGACTATTTGGCCCATTTCGCATGAAATAGTGTCACAGAAACTATGAGAGCACTACAACTTCCTAACTACTCTCCTCTTTGAATTTTTTTTTACTGCTTTCATGGGATGTGGGGTGTTTATATAGCATGGTCAAAATTTATTGCCCATTACTAATTGCCATTGAGCTGTTGGAGGTGAGTTGCCTTCTTGAACCACTACAGTCCATTTGTTGTAGATAAATCAACAGAGCTACTAGGGAGATTTGGAATTCTGATCCAGAGACACTAGAAATGGGAACATATTTCCAAGTCAGGATGGTGCATGGCTTGGAGCGGAATTTGTAGGTGATGGTGTTCCCATGTATATACTACCCTTGTCCTTCTAATGAAAGCATTCAGGGTTTAGAAGATGCTGTCTTAAGATCCTTGATGGATATCTACAGTGCATCTTGTAGATAGTACACACTGCAACTAAGTATTGGACATGGAGAGAATAAATGTTAGTGGACGTAGTGCCAATCAACGGGTTGCTTTGTCCTAGATTGTGGCAAGCTTCTTGCAGTTGTTGGAACTGGCATCAAATGGGGAGGCAATGGTCTAGTGGAATTATTGCTAGACGATTAATCCAGAAACTCAGTGAGTTTTCTGGGAACAGGTGGTGGAATTTGAATCCAGTAAAGAATCTGGAATTAAGAGTCTAATGATGACCATGAAGTCATTGCCAATTGTTGGAAAATCCCATCTGGTTCATTAATGGTTTTAAGGAAGGAAATTTGTCATCCTTACTTGGTTGGTTTACATGTGACTCCAGGCCCATAGCAATGTGGTTGACTCCTAACTGCCCTCTAAGCGATTAGGGATGGCCAGAAAATGCTGGGCTAGCCAATGATGCCCAAATTCCATGAGTGAATAAAAAGAAACTGCACTCATCCAGGCAAGCAGAGAGTATTCCATCACACTCCTGACCTGTGCAAGTTTGGGAAGTCAGGGGGTAAGTCAATAATCGCAGCATTCCTTGCCTCAGTGCTGGTTTTTTATGTACAGTTGAGTTTCTTGTCAATAGTAACCCCTAGCACATTGCTAATGAGAGTTTCAGTGATAGTAATGTCATTAAATGTTGATGTCAAAAGGTGATGTTAGATTAGATTACTTACAGTGTGGAAACAGGCCCTTCGGCCCAACAAGTCCACACCGACCCGCCAAAGCGCAACCCGCCGAGACCCATTCCCCTACATTTTACCCTTCACCTAACCTGCACATTTTTGGACTGTGGGAGGAAACCGGAGCACCTGGAGGAAACCCACACAGACACAGGGAGAATGTGCAAACTCCACACAGTCAGTCGCCTGAGGCGGGAATTGAACCCGGGTCTCTGGCACTGTGAGGCAACAGTGCTAACCACTGCCACCGTGCCACCCCATGAATTGTCTCTTATTGGAGATTGTCATTTTCCAGTATTTGTGTACCATGATTGTTACTGCCACTTTTCAGCCCAAGCTTGGATATTGTCTAGGTCTTACTACATTTGGACATGCACTGCTGTAGTATTGGAGGAACCATAAATGGTGCTGAAATGCACAAGCATCAGTGAACATCATCAGTTCTGACATTATGATGGATGCACAGCCATTGATGAAGTAGCCAAAGATGATTTGGCCTAGGACACTACCCTGAGGAACTCCTGCAGGAATGTCTGGGAGTTGAGATGACTGACCTCCAATAACCCTAACCACCTTCATTTTGTGCCAGATATGATTTCAACCACCAGAGAGTTTGCCCTTGATTTCCATTAATTCCAGTTCTGCTAATGCTTGTTGGTGCCACACTCCATCAAATGTGTCCTTGATGCTTAAGGCAGACACTCTCATCTCATCTGGTTCAAGAACATTATCTTGGGCTCCTGGATTACAAGTCTAGAGATATTACCATTCCATCATCATATTCCCCCAATTGTTTTATAATTGTTGTTAAATGGCCACCTCTGTCAATAGCTTCTACATGATGTAAGTGTTTAAGATCATGAGAAATTAGTGATGTAAATAAAGAAAAACTATTTCATTCGGTGAAGGGCCAGCAACCAGACGGACCAGATTCAAGGTGATTGGTAAAAGAACCAGAAGCAAAATATGGAGCTTTTTTTTAGTGCAAAGAATGCTGACAATTTATAATCCCACCAAAAATATTAAGCTTAGACTGTGACATGCATTTTCAGCCTCTTGGTTCACTGTGCTAGGTTAAAGGACAATTGTAACTTTATGACCAGGATTACAACAAATGCTGTTACCTGCTTCTGCTAAGCAGTCACTCAACATCATTCAGCATCAGAGAGCTTGTATGTTGACTTTCAAGATACTTTTGTGGCAATTACTTTTTTATAAGAAGCTAAATAAGCCAACACAGAACAAATTGGTTTCCAATGGAAAATAGCTATAAAATGCATGGTAACTAATCCAAAAAAAAGTGAAGTATCCTGTTAAGCAAATAACTCAGCACATTCTTAGCTGTGGATTAGTGGTGCTGGAAGAGCACAATAGTTCAGGCAGCATCCGAGGAGCAGTAAAATCGACGTTCGGGCAAAAGCCCTTCATTAGGAATATTCTTGTAGAGAGAGGAGGAAAACTTCTTCAAGGCAGGCATCTTTGCAAAAGGATTCGCAGTAGGGTTAAAATCAACTAGGTAAAAACAATCACTGCAGATGCTGGAAACCAGATTCTGGATTAGTGGTTTTTACCTACATTCTTAGCTGTGTTTAGTGACAAAATTAAATAAAACTGTTAAATGTGTTAACATTTAAAAGATAACAGGAAAACACAAATTTGGCTTGGAGAGTTTGCCGAACTTCTAGACAGAAAAATTTAAAGTGTACTTCCTGTGATCTCTGCAACAGGCTACCAGAGGTTAATCACTCTGACAAAATCTAAGATATTGAAAGAGGCTTATAAACATTTTTTTCCATCAGAGGTTCTCTGCCACATTTTGAATTTTAATGTGGCTCAGCTCAATGTGACAGCCATAGAGATACTGTTTATATCAATGACACATGGGCTCATCCAACTGAATTACCAAGAGATTCTGCCCTCTGTCTTTGTCTCTTTTTCCTTCTATCCCATGGATAGTTTTAACCATTTAAAAACTCATAGCATGAATAAGGCTCTCCTGTGGAAAAAATGTATTTTCACAGATTTTCAGATCCCGTTCAGTTGTGTTTAGTTTGAATTTATAGCTTCGACCAGACAAGATTTAGCATTTATTAAGAATCAGCAAGTTAAACAAAAAATTAAGTTCTTGCACCAAAGCTTACCAACATGACTAAGACTGATATATCACCACCTGTAATGACACACAAAATCTAACTTCTCCGATTTCTTACAAAAATGTAGAAGTATTGGCTACTATCCCATATTTTGTTCTCTCTGATGCGACAGATATTGAAAATAACTTCTTTGAATATAATTTCACATTGAACTTAGAATGCAAACTAAAACTATATTCAGCTGTTGATTTTATGCCAGTAAATAAAAGTCATACAGTAGATTGAAAGTGTAGTTTTTAATCATCAATAGCACATGTGCAATGCTATAAGGAAATGCAGAATGAATTATCATCTTACATTCAAATGCTTTATTTGAAGGCAAGAGTTTTACTGGTAGGTATCATGACCTGAATGAATCAGAATGTTATCATACTCATAAAAGAAGCAGCAGTTCTGTACAATATCCAGCAATGTCCCAAGCCCTTTCTGGTATATTTAAATTAAAGAATTCCCATCTGATCTGACAATGTTCTGTAGCCTTGGGCTGGCCATATCCTTTCATTGATTATGGCCTGTAACCTATATCGAAGAACAATATAGAAAAGGGGATGCTTTACAGCTGGAAAGGAGGTCTTTCAGTCCACTTGTGTTGGCTGATTCTACTTTCTAATTATTTTTCTGCAGCCCTGTAAGTTACAGCACTTCAGCATAGCCAAGTTTTTTTAAAAAAATGGAATAAGGGTTTCTGCTTCTTGCAGCCTTTTCAAGTATTGGGTTCTGAAACAAGAACACCAACAATGAGTGAAAATCTTTCTCCTCAGCTCCCTTCTTCCAATTATATTAAATTTATGCCCACTAATTATAGATCTTTCTTCTAAGATAAATTGACCCTTCATGTCCTTTCTATTTAGGCTGTTCATAAGTGGTACTCTAGCTGTGACTTAACTAGCAATTTCCAAAGTTCTAGTCTCGCATCCCGGAAAGTGGAGGGATTAGTTCCTCTGCACATCTTTGCATGCTATCATTTAAGTTGTATTCCTTTGCCTTGGTGGACCTCAACAAGTGCATTAACTCAATTTTCTGGATTGAATTATATATTTTCTGCACATCAGACAAGCTGATTTATGACTTACCTCATTCTGTAGTTTTCTTCTTTACTATCAACTGCCCACTTAATTTTAGAACCACAAAACATCTCTGGAGTGTTTGATAGGGATGGTGTCAAGATAACTTTATTTTCCATTTCCTTTCTGTTTTAAAAGAGTACAGAAAGCTAGTCACTGTATCTGTCCTGTTTTGGAGGTTTTTGATGGGGACAGTTTTGGGAGAGCTTTACTTTCATGTTACTTGAAGTTCAAAAATGTAAAGGAAGTTTTACTCTGTATCTAACCCTGTGTTGCACTTGTCCTGAGAGTGTTAGATGGGAACAGTGCAGATAAAGCTTTATGTTTTGTCTAACCCCGTACCTTGGGGGTGTTTGTGGAGACAGTGTTAACTTTACATTCAGTTTAAAAGAGTAGAGGTAAGTTTACTCTGTATCTAACCCTGTGCTGTCCTGTCCAGGCAGTACTTGATGGGTTAGTATTTAGAGAACTTTATTTTTCATTTCCTTTCAGTTATACTATTTTTACTACTTTTACTATCACTTTTTAAGGAATTGAAGTAGTTTTGCTCTGCATCTAACCCTGTGCTACCCCTGTCCTGGGAATGTTTGATAGAGACAGTGTTGAGGGATATTTACTTTCTGTTTAAAAGAGTAGAACCACAAAGCATAGAGAAGTTATGAATGCAATAACTAAATATCCATTCTAATTTCACTTTCCAGCACCTAGTCTATAGCCTTGCAGGTGTAGTTCCAGATTCTTTTTAAATAAGTTGAGCATTTCCACCTTAATCACCAAACTGAGCAATGAATTCGAGACATCTCGACACCTCTGGGCCAAATGTGTTTCCTTATGTCTTCTCTAATATTTCTAACAATCACCCTAAATCTGTGACCACTGTAATTGACCTCTCTGACAAGTCTTCCCTGACCACTCTCTCAAATCCCCTCATTATTTTTACATCTCAATTAGGTAATCCCTCAGCCTCCTTTGTTCTAAAGCAATCAACCCCTAGCCTATTCATCCTTCCTCTTTCCTCTAATTTTCAAGGTAAGGCCGCATTCTTATAAATTTCTTCTGTACTGTCTGTTGAGTAATTATGCCTTTTGTGTAATATGATGTTCGGAATATTCACAAAACTCCAACTGTGACCGAGCCAGTGTCTTATGTAGTTCCGATATTACATTCCACTTTTGTATTCAATACCTTGCCTAATAACAAAAGTATTCTGTATGTGGTGGCGAAGTGGTAATGTCACTGGATGAGGAATCCAAAAACCCATAGCTGACATGGGCTGAAATCCCACAATGGCAATTATTGAAACTTTGAGTGAAATATTTTTGCCTTTTTTATATTCTCCAGCAGGATGTAGGTATCGATTTCTGGCCACTATTTATTGCCTGTCCTTAATTGCCCTTGAGAAGGCCTTTTTCACTCAGTGCAGTTCATGTCCTGCAGGTAGATCCACAATGCTGTTAGCGAGGGAATTCAAAGCTTTTAACTCAACAACAGTGCAGGAACAATGAAATATTTCCAAGTCATGATTGTGAGCAGCTTGCAGTGGTGTTCTCATGTATCTACTGTCCTTGTCCTTCTAGATCAACATAGTCATGGATTTGAAAGGTGCTGTCTAAAGATTTTTGGTGAAATTCTGCAGTGCATCTTGTAGATAATAGCACAGTGTGTAGTGGATGTCAGTGATGGACGGAGTGGATGCTTGTGGATGTGATGCCAATTCAGCTATCTAGCTCTATCCATTTAAGAAAAGATACCACCTGCAATGATCAACATGTTTGTGTTGGGCCATTTGAATTTCCTTCTCCTCTGACATAGGGCTGGAACCACCAAGGTGGGTCTTGCAGGTTAGGGCAGATCTCCTCTTGGGTCTTCTTAGATTGCTGCAGGTCTTCTGCCATGAGTCTAAAAGTCTGTGAGTCTTAAAATCATTGTGTCATAGAGATGTACAACACGGAAACAGATTCATCAATCCAACTCATCCATGTCAACCAGATATTCTAAACTGATCTAATCTCATTTGCTAGCATTTGGCTCATATCATTAAATGTTTTTACTGTACCAGCTTCCACCACTTCCTCTGGCAGCTCTTTCTATACATGCACCAATCTCTGCATGAAAATGTTGCCCCTTGGATTCCTTTTAAATCTTTGCCCTGTCACCTTAAACATATGCCCTCTAGTTTGGATTTTCCTACCCTGGGGAAAAGATCTTGGCTCTCCATATCCTTCATGATTTTATAAACCTCTGTAAATTTCCCCCTCAGCTTATGATGCTCCAGGGAAAACAGCCCCAGCCTATTCAGCCTGTTCCTAAACCTCAAACCCTCCAACCCTGCAACATTCTTGTAAATCCTTTATGAACCCTTTAAGCTTTCCAATATCCTTCCAACAGGAGGGAGACCAGAATTGAATGCCATATTCTGAAAGTTGCCTAACAAGTTCTTGTACAGCTACAACATAACTTCACAACTTTTATACTCAATTCACTGGTCAATAAAGGCAAGTTTACCAAACACTTTCTTCACTATCCTGTCTACCTGCAGCTTGACTTTCAAGGAACTATGAACCTGCACCCCAAGGTCTCTTTGTTCAGCAACATTCCCAGGAGCTTAATACTATGTATATAAGTCCTGCCCTGATTTGCCTTCCAAACATTAGCACCTCCTTTATTTAAATTAAACTCCATCTCCCGCTCTTCAGCCCATTTGCCCATCTGATCAATGTCCTGTTGTACTCTGAGATAACTTTCTTCAATGTCCACTATGCCACCAATGTTAGTGTCATCTGCAAATTTACTGACCATGCCTCCTATATTCACATCCAAATCACTTAAGTAAGTGACAAAAAGCAGTAGACCCAGTACCGATCCTTGTGGCAATCCACTGCTCACAAGCTTCCAGTCTGAAAAGTAACCCCCCACCATCTCCCTCTGTCTGTACTTTTGAGCCAATTTTGAATCCAAGTGGCTAGCTCTCCCTATATTCCATGTGATCTAACCTTGCTAACCAGTCTACCATGCAGAACCTTGTCGAATGCCTTGCTGAAGTCCATATAGCTAATATCTACCTCTCTGCTATCATTAATCTTCTTCATCACTCCTTCAAAAATCTCAGTCACTGAGAAATGATTTCCCACACACAAAGCCATGTTGACTATCCATAATCAGCCCTTGCCTTTCCAAATACATGTAAATTCTATCCCTCAGGATCCCATCCAACAATTTGCCCATCACTGATGTCATTCTCATCAGTCAATAGTTCCCTGGCTTTTCCTTACTACCTTTCTTAGATAATGGCACCACGTTAGCCAATATCCAGTCTTCAATACCTCTTGCATGGTTATCGATGATCCACCTTTATGCATTTTAAGCCATCCAGCACCTTGCCCTCTGTAGTATGGACACTTTTCAAGATATTGCTATTTATTCCTTCAAGTACTCCAGCTTCCATAAACTTCTCCACAGTCAACACTGATGTGAAATATTTGTTTCGTATCTCAACAATCTCCTGCAGTTCCACACATAGATGATCTTCTTGATCTTTAAGGGGTTTCTGAATTAAGGAATTATTCCTCATCTCAATCTCGAATGGTTTACCTCTTAATCTCATATTGTGACCACTAGTTCTGGACTTCCCCAGTAGAGGGAACATTCTTCCCACATCTAGCCTGTCCAGTCCCATCAGGATTTTATATGTTTCCATGAGATGTCCTCTCATTCTTCTGCATTCCAGGATGTATAAGCCCAGTTGGTAATGTCTTTCTTTAGATATCAGTTCTGCCATCCTTCAAATCAATCTGGTGAACCTTTGCTGGACTCCCTCATTAGTAAGAATGTACTTTCAGACTAGGGAGAGCAAAACAACATTCAATACTCAAGATGTGGCCTCAACAACGTCTTGTATAACTGTATTAAGACAGCCTTACTCCAATACTGAAATCCTCTCACTATGAAGGCCAGTATGCCATTAGGTTTCTTCACCACCTGCTGCATGCAAAACATCTGTGACTGTTCCACCATGACACTGAGGTCTTGTTGCACCTCACCTTTTCTTAAAATACCAGCATTCAGATAATAATCTGCCATCCTGCTTTTCCCACCATAGTAGACAATGTGGGACCTTTGGCTGATGCCAACTATGTTCATCACTGCCAGCATGACCTGGACTATGAAATTGCTTCCTTAGTCCAAATTTATACTGTGGTAAATACCCCATCTCATGAAAAAGTGCTGAACTAAGAAGCCAGCTGCAACTTTAGCGATGTTCGTTTGAATGGGGAACACCTTTACCCATTTGCTAAAAATGTCCTCATTGGCCATGATACAATTTTACAGGGTAGTATGGGGAGGCAACAAATTCTATTTGATGTTCAGTCCATAGTCCTGCTAATGGCTGAATATGCTTTCAATCTCTTTTACTGGCAGACTTGTCTGGTTTGTTCTGGCATAGATGATATAATTCTTCACATAATATTTTCTGTCTTTTCCTATTTCTGGCCATCAACACCAACGCCTTAATTCAGTCAGTTATAGCTTCATTTTTCTAGATGACCCTGGGCATCATAGCATTGATAAATCATTTGATTTCGGTCCTGGACTGGGATAATGCACTGTCCATCTTTGAGAACAAATTCATCATTAGTACTTATCCTTCTGTACTTGCATTAACTTGGCATCACTGCTCTGAGCCTCTTCCAGATCTTTGACCTTGCTCTGGCTCACAGTGACAGAATCCATTTGTTCTGGAATGGGGGCTACCATAGCTCTCCTTTTTGGACACTCTACTTAGCTAATTAGTCTGCCTTATGTGCCCAGTTAGAGATGACAGCGGGTCAGACAGCATTCATGGAGAAAGAGCAAGTTAGCATTTTGAGTCAAGATGACTCTTCGTCAGAGCTGACGTAAAGTCTAGAGGGGGCAGCATTTCTGCTATAGTTGAGGGAGGGATGGAGTGTAGAGTCCTGGGGGAGAAAGAATGTTGATAGTTCAGATTAAGTGATTGGAATGTCAGAATAGCAGAACAATAGAATAGAATATCCTTTACTGTCAAGTGTACTCAAGTACACGAGTACAGTGAAAAATTTACTATGTCGTCACTTATGGCATCATCTTAAGTACAAAGTAGCTAGGTACAAATCTTGGATACAAAAAGAGAAATAAAAAAGAAAAGTAGTTGCATTACTTTGCAGTGATTCATAGTGTAAGTTAAAAATATGACATAGTTCAAAGGATAGACATTACAGTCAGATAAACAAATTTGCAGTAGCTCAGTGGAGGGGCTTCCACATGTAGTCTAACTGTCCATGCCAAATCTCAGCACAACAATTGTCCCTGGTCTGCTTGAAGCCTCCAGTTGAATCCACACCTGCTCTCAGTTGCATAAGGTAAAGTTTTCTCTAAAACAAGGCAAGTTTTCTCCAGGACTCACCTCCTTATATCAACCTTCACTCCAGGATTCATCTCTGACCCTCAACTTCCCTCCGCCAAACTCCACTCCAGGACTTGCTTCTGCCCATTGACCTCTGCTTTGGGACTCATTTGCCAATGCCGGGAAATAGTGTGCCTAACTGCCAGCGTGAAAGAACAGACGGTCCCATGGGAAGGAGAAGGGGAGAGAGGACATGGTTACAGAGAATGTAACAAGTAAAGCTAAAAAAAAAGAAGGAATGGGACTTGGTTTACAGTTTGAAGATGTTGAATTCAATATTAAGTCCAGAAAGTTATAAAGTGTCTAGTCTGTGGATGAGATGTTGTTCCTCCATTTTGCTCTGTGATTCTCTGGAGCACTGCAGCATGCTGAGGACAGACAGGTGGATGTGAGAGCAGGATGTTTTGTCAAAATTACCAGCTACAGGAAGGTTGGGCGCATAGACCAAAGGTTTTCTGCAAAGTGATCATGCAGTCTGCGTTTGGGTTCTCCAATATAGAGTAGGTCACATTTGGTATATCGAATACAATACACAAAATTAGAGGAGGGACAGGTGAAATGCTGTTTCACCTGGAAAGATTATTTAGGTCCTTGGATGGTGAGAAGGGAGGAGGTGAAGGGGCAGGTGTTGCACCTTCTGCGGTTGCATAGGAAGGTGCCATGGAGAGGCATGTGATTTTGATGGTTGATGAATGGAATAGGGTGTCCCAGAGGAAACAGCCTCTGTGAAATGGAAGTGGGGGAGTGAGGGGAAGATGTGCTTGGTGGTGGTATTCTGCTGGAGTTGTCTGAAATGGCAGAGAATGATCCTTTGAATGCAAAGGCTGGTGGGATGAAAAGTGGGACCCAATTACACTGTTGTGAGTGATGGGAAGTGGCAAATGCAGCAGCATGGGTAATAAGTTGGATTTGATTGCGGGCCCTGTCAACCACAGTGAGCTGGAAACCACAGTTACGTAAGAAGTAAACCATGTAAGCAGCACTGTTTTGGAAGGTGGCATCATCTGAACAGATGTAGGTAAAGGAACTGGGAGAATGGGATGGAATCCTAGCAGAACCTTAGGTGTGAAGAGCTGCTTTGAAGGTGGCTTTGGGAATTAGTGGCATTGTAGTGGATGGCAGTGGACAGTTTATTTCCTGAAATGGAGACAGAGAGGTCAAGGAAAGTAAGTGAAGTGTCAGAAATACATGGTGTGAAAGTTATGAGAGTTGGAAACTGGAGGCAAAATGACCAAACTTTTTAAGGTCCTAGCAAGAGAATAAAGTTGCAGCTAAGCAGTTGTTGCTACAAAGAAAGAGTTGTGGGAGAGAGTCAGTGTCGGACTGGAATGAGGATTGTTCTATATACCCTATAAAAAGCTAGGCAGAACTGGGATACATGCGGATAGCCATAGCCACTCCTTTGACTTGGCAGAAGTGAGATGAATTAAAGGAGAAATGTTCAGTGAAAGAATAAGTTCAGCCAAGCGGAGGAGAGTGGTGGTGGATGGGAATTGTTCAGGTCTCTGGTCAAGGAAGAACATGGCACATAGAACATAGAAAAGTACCGCACAGAACTGGCCCTTTGGCCCACGATGTTGTGTCGAGGTTTAATCCTAATGTAAAATATAATAAATTAACCAAGCACCCCTCAACTCACTGCTATCCATGTGCATGTTCAGCAGTCACTTAAATGTCCCTAATGACTCTGCTTCCACCACCATAGCTGGCAACGCATTCCATGCATTCACAACTCTCTGCTTAAAGAAGCTACCTCTGATATCTTCTTTATACCTTCCTCCTAATATTTTCAAACTATGACTCCTCGTACCAGTCAATCCTGCCCTGGGGAAAATCCTCTGGCTATTGACTTTATCAAGAGTTGCCAGACAACCTGGTGGGGAATGGAGGTATAAAGGGATTAGACATCCATGGTGAACAGGAGGCAGTTACGGTGATGGGCATCAGAGGAATTGCGGATATAGGTGGGCAAGATCTGGACAAGTGGAGAAATAATAGAGTCAAGGTAGGAGGAAATGAGCTAAGTTGGGCAGGAATAGGCTGATATAATGGGCCTACTGGGGCAGTCTGGTTTGTGTATTTTGGGAAGGAGGTAGAAGCAGGCTGTTTGCGTTGGGAGACTATAGATTACGGGCAGTGGGGGAAGATATCCAGAGGTAATGAATTTGGTAACAGTCGGAGCAACAATGGCTTGATGTTCAGTTGTGAGGGTAGTTGTGACTTTACTGATTGAGAGTAAGTGAGGACTGCAGATGCTGGAGAGTCAGAGTCGAAAAGTGTGGTGCTGAAAAACACAGCAGGTCAGGCAACATTCAAGGAGTAGGATAGTCAACATTTTGGGCATAACCCATTAATCAGGAATGTGTGTGGGGGGGGGGGGAAGAGAACTGAGAGATGAATAGGAGGGTGGGGGTGGAGCTGGGGGGAAGGTAGCTGGGAGGATGATAGGTCGATGTGGGGGGTGGGGTGATTGTGATAGGTTGATGGGGGGGTGGAGCGGATAGATGGGAAGGAAGATGGACAGATGGGACAGGTCAAGAGGGCAGTGCCTAGTTGAATAGTTGAATCTGGGATGAGGTGGGAGGAGGGGAGATTTGGAAATGGGTGAAGTCAACATTGATGCCATGTGGTTGAAGGGTCCTAAGGCGGAAAATGAGGCATTCTTCCTCCAGACGTCGGGTGGCTTGGATTTGGAGGTGGAAGAGGCCCAGGACTTCCATGTCCTTGACCCTGATGAAGGGCTTTTGCCCAAACTGTCGATTCTCCTGCTCCTCGGATGCTGCCTGACTTGGTGTGCTTTTCCAGCACCACAAGGTAAAAACAATGACTGCAGATGCTGGAAACCAGATTCTGGATCAGTGGTGCTGGAAGAGCACAGCAATTCAGGCAGCATCCGAGGACAGGCAAAATCGATATTTTGGGCAAAAGCCCTTCATCCAGCACCACACTTCAACTCTGAGTTCCAACATCTGCAGTCCTCACTTTTGCCTTGCATGTCCTTCGTGGAGTGGTTGGCCACAGGGCAGTGGGGATGTTGGGTGCCGTGTGTCCCAGAGATGCTCCCTAAAATGCTCCACAAGTAGACTTTCTGTCTCTCTGATGTAGAGAAGACCACATTGAGAGTAATGGACACAGTGAAATACTTTGAGTAAGAGGTCTGCCTCATTATTATTTCAGACCGAGTCGGTACCACTGGTGCAGTGATTGGGGTGGTTTTATTTAGTTCCCTGGATTCAATGGTGAGCTACAATAGCTGGTCTCTTAACCGGACATATTGGTGAGTTATTGGTTGACATTCCAGGGCTTAGGACCCCCGACTTTAACAAACTGTTAATGACCGTGGCAGTTCCCCCTCTGCCTGCTTGGGAAAAGTGCCTTTGGGTCCAGTCCATCTATTACTATCCTGTCCTCCATAGGAATGCTGTTGTGCTTGTGACTCTTGTACTCCATGGGAAATACCTGTGCTGCTGAGTCCTCAGTCATTTTGTTGGGTCTAATCCACAATTTGCCCCAGTACAAATTATCTGGGTGTATGTGCCTGTTGCAAACTCCAATGGAGTCTCATCGAGCTTGGGCTTTTGCAAAATGTAACAATTGACTGGGTCAAAAGATAAACTACACATCCTCATAAACTCTGAGCTTAAAATGTGCTTAGTGACTTTACGGAGATTAATCAACATCTCTGAGTTTTGTGAAGGTTTGTAGCTCAGGTTGAGGTTTAGGGTGTAGGTTTGCTCGCTGAGCTGTAGGTTTGATATCCAGACCTTTCATTACCTGGCTAGGTAACATCATCAGTGGCGACCTCCAAGTGAAGCGAAGCTGTTGTCTCCTGCTTTCTATTTATATGTTTGTTCCTGGGGTTTGTAGTGATGTCATTTCCTGTTCATTTTCTGAGGGGTTGATAGATGGTATCTAGATCTATGTGTTTGTTTATGGCATTGTGGTTGAAGTGCCAGGCCGCTGGGAATTCTTTGGCATGTCTTTGCTTAGCCTGTCCCAGGAGAGATGTGTTGTCCCAGTCGAAATGGTGTTTTTTTGTTTCCTCCATGTGTAGGGCTACGAGGGAGAGAGGGTCGTGCCTTTTTGTGGCTAGCTGGTGTTCGTGTATCCTGGTGGCTAACTTTCTTCCTGTTTGTCCTGTGTAGTGATTGTTGCAGTCCTTGTATGGAATTTTGTAGACGATGTTGGTTTTGTCCATGGGTTGTACTGGGTCTTTTTTGGTCATCACAAAATGAAACAAGATAGAAGAGACATTTAACATCATCAACAACACCCTCACAGGCATAAAGTTCACCAAGGAGGAAGAAACCGACAACAAACTCACATTCCTGGACGTCACAGTCGAAAGAAAGGACAACGGAGAACTCCAAACCTGCGTGTACAGAAAACCGGGAGAAAGTGAGGACTGCAGATGCTGGAGATCAGAGCTGAAAACGTGTTGCTGGAAAAGTGCAGCAGGTCAGGCAGCATCCAAGGAGCAGGCGAATCAACATTTTGGGCATGAGCCCTTCTTCAGGTTCCTGAAGATGGGCTCGTGCCTGAAACGTCGATGCTCCTGCTCCTTGGATGCTGCCTGACCTGCTGCGTTTTTCCAGGAACACACATAAAACTGACAAACACTGACCAAATACTTAACCACACCAGCAACCATCCCAACACACACAAGCGAAGCTGTATCAGAACACTATTCCAACGAGCCACCACACACTGCAGCACAGACGAACTTCGGAAACAGAGGAGAACCACCTATACAACGTATTCAAGAAGAACGGATACTCAAAAAAAAACAGTCCACAGATTCCTCAAGAACAAACCACGACAAGCAGACCAAACACAGCCAGAAACCCTAACCACCTTACCATACATTAAAGAAGTTTCAGAAATGACAGCCAGACTACTAAGACCCCTCGGAATCCTAGTTGCACACAAACCCACCAACACTCTCAAACAAAAACTAACAAACTTAAAAGACCCAGTACAACCCATGGACAAACCAACGTCATCTAAAAATTCCATACAAGGACTGCCATAAACATTACGTAGGACAAACAGGAAGAACATTAGCCAACAGGATACGCGAACACCAGCTAGCCACAAAAAGACACGACCCTCACTCCCTTGTAGCCCTACACACGGAGGAAAAAAAAACACCATTTCGACTGGGACAACACATCTATCCTGGGACAGGCTGAGCAAGACATGCCAGAGAATTCCTAGAGGCCTGGCACTCCAACCACAATGCCACAAACAAACACATAGATCTAGATACCATCTATCAACCTCTTAGAAAACGAACAGGAAATGACATCACCACAAACCCCAGGAACCCCATCCAGGACAAACATATAAATAGAAAGCAGGAGACAACAGCTTTGCTTCACTTGGAGGCCGCCACTGATGATGTTACCTAGCCAGGTAATGAAACGTCTGGATATCAAACCTACAGCTCAGCGAGCAAACCTACACCCTAAATCTCTGGTTTTGTCAGACTATGTCTCCCGGTTTAAATTCTGTAAGTTTTGTCTCCATCACCTCTGGTAGATGTTCAGTGAATTCACTCAGAAGAATTTTCTTATGGGTGTGCTATGTATCATCAAAATTTTAGTAAGTATTCAGTCTTATTCTGGACTGCCCTGTGTCCCATAAAAACTCAGCAGGATAGCTTTCCAACTTGTTGTCCATTTCAAGGAATGTCCCGTATTATCCCAACTAGTGCTGCACATCCACCAAAGAGAGGCATGATTCAATTACCCTTTGGGGAGCATATCTAACCAGGGGGTACCAGGAGTTGGATGGTGGCATTTTCTCTACTACATTTAGATGTGCCATCACTCCCACTAAAATATATGCTGCTTGTCTCTCCAGTCCTTCCAATGGCATGGACTAGAGTCTTAAGCAGCACTAATTGCCTAATTACCCTTAAAAAGTGGCCTGCTTCCTCCCTTGCGGTGGCAGCTGCTGCTCAGTCCTTCTTGCTGCTGATCCTTATCTCTCACTGCGAGATGGTTGTATGAAGGTGGATAGCTCCCCTTGTTTCAGATGACCCCTTCGTTTCTGTTTTGAGCATTTGAGCATTCTGTTTTGAGTGGATGCATTTTTTCCCTTGCCAAATTTGGGGCACTGTGACTCATTAATCACCTTCTCCCAAGTCCAGACCATTCTCCTTATCACTTGTTGTTCTAAATTGGTGTTGTCTGTTGGGTCAAAATTTTAAAAAGTTTTCCTCGCTGCCTCAATGATATGTGATACAAGTTTGCCCTGTTTGTGGTGTCAGCACTGTCTGATTTAGGTTCCCAAAGATTCTGGTGACTTGAGTCCACAGGCGCCTGGTAAATGCAGTTGAGTGCTCTCTATTTCACTGTCTAAACTTACTTGGTCTCCACCATTGTATACTACAGCAGCTAGGATTATTGTTTTAATGACCTACAGCACCCCTCCTCCCATATTCTGAGGATTGGGTAAGGATTGTGGGGCTCAGGCATATTAACATTAAAGTTACCTTTTCAACATTGTTGAACCCATGGAAAACCCTTTGTTCAGGGGTGCTGTCAAGAAACACATGGAGGTCAGTTGTGGGCTCAAATGCCGCCTTTTGTTTTGTTGTCTGTCAATTGCGTCACCATAAAATGGGTTGTGTAAGTTATTGGATCATTGTTTTGACCATCTTGATGGGTTGTTTTCAGTGGATTCATTGAGGCAGGGTAAGATCCTAGCGGTGCCAAAGGATATGCTCCCTCCAGAAAGAGAGGTAGGGTTGTCCCAATCTATGCTGCTTTTAACATAGCTTCCATTGTTCTTCCATTCCTTCTCAGTCTATCTCATAATTACTGTCCCCATGTGATGTTTTTGCCTATATATATGTATCATCCCCTTTTAAGTGGAAAGCTGGGACTTTAATTTTTCAATTTCACGCTGACATTTCAAACGGTCCATAGCAGGACTCTGAGCACAACCCGTAAGTGTTTGCATTTCTCGGTTAGCTCGTCCACAGCTTTTAGGGCTGTGACCCGATCACTTACCACAGGCTGCACATTCTAGTATTCTCTTTTGCACTGGGGGGTCTGAAACTATCCCAAATGTGCCATGTTCACCTAGTTCCTGTGCTGCAGCTCCGATTCTTGCTTTTTCTAGTTCCTGATTCACTTTTTGCAGCTCCTTACTTAGATGCACCTTGTTCCATTCTCTCTCTCTCAGCTGCTGAATGCGATAGCTTTGCTGACTTTTAAAGCCTTCTTCTTGTCAGTTTTCTATGTTGCCTCCTAGCATTTCTTAGCATGGAGCCTGAACCCTATATTTGCTCACTGCAAAGGTCGACACATCTGGGCCACTGCTTATTTAAGTACTTTCTTAGTACCTCCTCCTGCTCTGGACATTGTGCCATTTCTCCAATTGTTTCTTTTCAATTTACTGCTCTCCCTCTCTCTCCCTCATGGGTCCTTGACCATATTAGTTGGTTTTTCACTTCTCGATGACTCTGGACCCCCAGCCCTACTCCCTAACCCTTACATAGTCCCAGCTCTATTTTTTCCATATCCTCATGGGTCCCACAACCCAAAATCAGCTTCTCACCACCTCATGTTTCTTTGACCTTGTAATTGCGTTTCTTGCCTCTGATTTCTGAGGGTCCCCAAACCTGAATTAGCCTATGCTAGATTTCCTTTTCCATGGGTTCCTGACCCTGTACAAACTCTGGCCATCTTAATTTTATCCTTCTCAAGTTACAAGCACTTGGTTTATCACCCAATCTTTGGTTGGAAGACTTCACTCCTCTTTCATCCATTTGAAACCTGCCACAATGTGGGGCAGCTGTCCTCTTAAATCAGGCTCAGGCTGGATGCCTCAGGATTTAAGGTTATTAGGATTCAACCTGGAAGATTATAAAAACACTTCTAATTAAAGCATACCCAAGGACACCAATATTGTCAATGCTCTGGACACTTCAACCAGCATATGTTTTGAAAACACTTTACCCAAACACTTTTGTCAGTGAGGTGGACAAAGGGACATAAAATTCAGTTTGCAGTTCAACTCAATTTAATTAACAAAATCTTTCTTATTAAAAACACCATCTGACCATTTCCCAAATTCCACAATATTTACTCTCTATTTTGTTCTGTCTGAGAAAGATCATTATCCACAATGATCCATGTGTTTGAGCTGAGCCATTGTAATGTCCTTCTCCTCTGACATAGGGCTGGATCACTACCACAAAAGTGGGTCTTGCAGGTCAGGGCGGATCTTCTCCTGGAACTTCTTTGCTTGTCACATAGTCTTCTGAAACAAGTCTTACAGGTGAGTCTTTGTTGATGGGGTTATATCCCCCATACCCTGGATCTTCTGAATGCTCTGTGGCCTTTGGCCAATGGGGTTCAAAGCAGATGCAATACAATGTGGGAAAGTGTGAGGTCATACACTGTGGTATGAAAAATAAAGGTTTAGACTATTTTCTAAATGGGGAATCGTTTTGGAAATCTGAAGCTCAAAGGGACTTAGGAGTTTGAGTTCAGGATTCTCTTAAGGTTAACGTTGAGGTTCAGTTGGCAGTTAAGAAGGCAAATGCAATGTTAGCATTCATTTCAAGAGGGCTAGAATACAAGAGCAAAGATATACTGCTGAGGCTGGGATATACTCTGGGCAAACTGCATTTGGAATCCCATATCATTGGAATATTATTTTGCTATGAGCAATTAACAATTTTCTTAAACCTTTGCCATTGTTCTTCAACCGTTTTGCTTCTAAACTCCTTTCCCAGCCCATTCGAGCCAGTTCTGCACTGAATCCTTTGTAATTATTCTTACTTAAGCTTAGCAAAGCTCTTTTTAAGCTAACTTCCTCCCTCTCAAATTGAATGCTAAATTCTAATGTGGTAATCGCTGATTCTGACATAAGAATACTCTAATATAATTTATTAAATCTACCTCTTAACTGATCATCATATCCAAAATAACATGATTTCTATTTGGATATTGTTTGACAAAACTGTCCTGAATACACTCTATAAATTCTTCCTCATGGATTGCTCTGTCAATCTGACTTTCACAATCTACTTGAAGGTTAAAGTCATCTTTAAGTGTACTCATTATGTCCTGATTTATTCCAGATCCCACTGTATTTCTATTGTTAGAGGGCTGATAGACTGCTCCCAACAATGTCTTCTTTCCCTTTTTATTTCTCATCCTTCACCTAGATCTTGCTTTTTTGTATTTGTACTTATTCCATCTCATACTAGCAAAGGTACCCCACCATCCTTTCCTTCCTGTCTATTCTTGCAAAGTCACAAACCTCTGAATATTTAGCTTTCAGCTTTGATCTCTTCATAATCATGTTTCTGTAATGGTGAGAAAGATCATATCCATTAATCAGTACTTGTGTCATGAATTCACTTATTTTGTTCTAAATATTACAGGTAAAGAGCCATTACATTTACCCTTAATACCAGTTTTTCATCGTTTGGTACTACTTACTGCTGTTTCTCTATGTTTCTATACTCTTTCTGGCCCACACTGGTATCAATATCCAAATAACTGCCTTGTCATACTACAATACCTTCTTGCTTTGTAAACCTACATTTCCCCTCTTCCAAACCCTACTCCTGTTCCTCTCCAATTGGTTTAAAATTGTCTCTACACCACTTCTTATTTGATTCACCAAGCCACTGGACGCAGAATGGTTCAAGTGAATATTCTGCAACATTTGTGTGCTTATGTCTCCATAAGAGACTGTCTCATTAAAACAAAATAAAATTATTTGTATCATCAGTAGCCACAGGTGAGGTGCTGGAAGACTAGAGGTTGGCTAACATGGTGCCCTTATTTCAGGAAGGTGGTAAGGAAAAGCCAGTGAACTATAGACTAGTGAGCCTGACATTGATGGTTGGCAAGTTGTTGGAGAGGATCCTGAGGGATGGAATTTACATGTATTTGGAAAGGCGAGGACTGATTAGGGATAGTCAACATGGCTTCTTGAGTGGGAAATCATGTCTCTCTACCTTAATTGAGTTTTTTAAAGAAGTAACAAAGATGAAGGCAGAATGGTGGACATGATCTATATGGACTTCATTAAGTCATTCGGCAAGGTTCCGCATGGTAGACTGGTTGGCAAGGTTAAATCACATGAAATACAAGGGAAATTAGTCATTTGGATACAGAACTAACTTGAAGGTAAGGGACAGAGGGTGGTGGGAGAGGGTTGCTTTTCAGACTGCAGGCCTGTGACCAGTGGTGTGGCACAAAGATCAGTGCTGGGTCCACTGCTTTTCAACATTTATATAAATGATTTGGATGTGAACATAGGAGTTATGATTAGTAAGTTTGCTGATGACACCAATATTAGTGGTGTAGTGGACAGTGAAGAAGCATACCTCAGAGTACAACAGCACCTTGATCAGATGGGCTGGTGGGCCAAGGAGTGGCAGATGGAGTTTAATTTAGAGAAATGTGAGTTGGTGCATTTTGCAGAGACAAATCAGGACTAATACACTTAATGGTAATTTCCTGGAGAGTGATGCTGAATAAAGAGATCATTGAAAGTAGAGTTGCAGATAGCCAGAATAGTGAAGAAAGCATTTGGTATGCTTGCCTTTATTGGTAAGTGCATTGAATATAAGAGTTGGGAAGTCATGTCGCAACTGTACAGGACATTGATTAAGCCACAATTGAAATATTGCATTCAATTCTGGTTTCTCTGCTGTCAGAAGGATGTTGTCAAACTTGAAAGAGTTCAGAAAAGATTTACAAGAATGTTGCCAGGGTTGGAGGGTTTGAGTTAAAGGGAGAGGTTGAATAGACTGGGGCTCTTTTCCCTACAGTGTCAGAGGCTGAGGGGTGACCTTATAGAAATTTATAAAATCATGACAGACATAGATAAGGTGAATAGCCAAGGTCCTTTCCTCAGGTTAGCGGAGTCCAAAGCTGGAGGGCGTATGTTTAGGGTGAGACAGGAAAGATTTAAAAGGGACCTAAGGGGCAGCTTTTTCACTCAGAGGGTGATGTGCATATGGAATGAGCTACCAGAATAAGTGGTGGAGGCTGGTACAATTACAATATTTAAAAGACATCTTATTAGGTATATGAATAGGAAGGGTTTGCAGGGATATGGGCCAAATGCTGACAAATGGGACAAGATTAATTTAGGATATCTGGTTGGCATGAACGAGTTGGACTGAAGGGTCTGTTTCCATGCTGTAAAGCTCTGTGACTGTATGGCTCTAAAACAAAATATGATCTATCTAGCCGGATTTCAACCTGAGATCTAACTTTCCAGGAATAGCATCATACACAGCAGGCAAGGGGAGTAGATAGTGTGGGGCAGGAGTTTGTGTGGAAGTAGTAAATGACAAGTAGAGATGGAACCCAGAGAGAAAAAACAAGCAATAGGTCAGCATGTGGATTGATTGAGGAGAAGGTCAACATGAAGTCAAGTTAGTCTAATAAAAAGAACTGACAGGGTCAGGTTAATGAACACGGTGGGACTGACACTTTTGAGGTGCATTTATTTTAATGCCAGGAGCGTCATTCATAAGGCAGATGAACTTAGCCCCTGGATTAGTATTTGAACAACAATGTTGTATCCTGACAGAAACTTGATTATAAAAAGGGTAGGGCTGGCAGCTCAGCATATCAGAGTTTAAATGTTCATGCAAGAGAAAGGCAGTTGTAAAAGGGCTGAGGGAATTACATTACTGATTAAGGAAAAATGAACAGCTGTACTAACTGAGGATATCTTGGAGGTCTCATCCAGCAAGGCCTAATGAGTAGAATTTAGGAATAAGAAAGGTGCAGTCATTGTGATGAGATCATATTACACACCTCCCAGTAGCCAGAAGTAAATAGAGGAACAGATATGTAAGCAGGTCAAAGAAAGATATAAAAAGAACAGGGTTGTTGTAGATGGTGATTTTAACTTCCTCAATTTTGACTGGGACTCCTTTAGTATCTGGGGCTTGGGCAGGGCAGAATTTATGAAGTGCATCTAGGAGGTTTTCTTGAAACAACTCATAGATAGTCCAATTAGAGAAAGGGTTGCATTGGATCCTGTATTAGGAAATAAGTCTGGGAGGAGATTGAAGTTTCAATGGGAGAACATTTTGGGAACAGTGATCATAATTCCCTAAGTTTTAATGTACTTTTGGATAAGGATAAGATTGGTCCTCAGGTGAAAGTGCTAAAGTGGAGGAAGGCTAATTGCAACAATAGTAGGCAGAAACTGGAGAAATTAGATTGGAGGTGGCCGTTTGAGGGTAAATTCACATGTGAAATACGAGAGATTTTTAAAAGTCAGTTACTGGCATGAAAAAAATAGTTAGGCAGGAGGCTGGAAGAACACAGCAAGCCAGACAGCATCAGGAGGTGGAGAAGTAAGCCTTCTTCAGAACTCCAGCATGATAGCTATCCTCTCCCCACCGCCTCACATCCCTCTTATTTATCTTTCAGCCCTCCTGTCCATCCCACCCACATTCCTGATAAAAGACTTGTGCCCGAAATGTCGACTCTTCTGCCCCTTGGATGTTGCCTGATCTGCTGTGCTTTTCCAGCGCCACATGTTTTGACAAGAGATATTGAAAATTTAGATTAGGTTAGATTAATTATGGTGTGCAAACAGGCCCTTCAGCCCAAAAAGTCCACACTGACCCTCTGAAGAGCAACCCACCCAGGCCCATTCCCCTACATTTACCCCTTCACTTAACACTACGGGCAATTTAGCATGGCCAATTCACCTAACCTGCACATTTTTGGACTACCCCAGAGTCAAAAAGAAAAAGGAATGTATTTAAGGTTTAGGAAACTGAAGTTAAACAAAGTTCTTGAGAAATATAGTGGTAATAGAAAATAATGTAAACAAGAAATTAGGAGAGTTAAAAGGGGCCAGGAAATGCCTTTGGCAAAGAGGTTTAAGGAGAATGTCAAGGCAATTTGTACGTATATTAGGAGAAAGGGGTTAGCTCGGGTAGGGCCACTCGAGGACAATGAAGAGAATTTACGCATGGAGCCAAAGAAAGTGGGTGAAGTCCTTAACAAGTATTTTGTATCAATATTCACCAAGGAGAAGGACATGGATGGCGGTAAAATTAGGGTAGGATATGTTGATGCCCAAGGGCATTTCTGAGTGTTGTGAAAAACATTAAGGTAGATAAGTTCTCAGGTTTGGTAGGATCTATCACAGGGTATTGAGGAGGCAAGGGTAGATATTGTAAGGGCCTTGACAGAAATCCTGATATTCTCTTTAGTCACAGACGATGACTAGTGAGAAACCGATATTGTTCTTTTGTTTAAGAAAGGCAATAGAAAAAATCCAGGATGTTATACACTAGTGAGCCTAACATCAGTTCTTGAGAAATTATTATAGAAGATTCTTAGTGACAAGGTTTACCTGCATTTGGGGAAGAATGACTTTTTGAGCATAATGTCTTGTCTTTCAAATGTGATTGAGTTTATTGAAGAAGTAATGAAAATGATTGAGGTAGGAAGGGCAATAGATGTTATCTACATAGTCTTTACTAAATCATTGGGCTTGAGATGCCTTAGTGATATTGTTGCTGTACTGTTAATCCAAAGACTCAGGTAATGTCCTGGGGACCCGGATTTGAATCCTGCCATGGCAGGTGATGGAATTTGATTTCAATAAACAATCTAGATTTCAGAGTCTAATGACGAATCCATTGTCAATTGTTGGAAATGTCTATCTGATTCACTAATGTCCTTTACGGAAGGAAACTGCCATCCATACCTGGTTTGGTCTACATGTGATTCCAAATCTACAGCAATATGATTGACTCTTAAATGCCTTCCGGGCAATTAGGGATGGGCAATAAATGCTGACCTAGCCAGCAATACCTTCATCTTGTGACATCCATGGTGATTTGGGAAGCTGGATAGCAAGTTGGCTTGGCCTTGGATGACAGATGATATTTATGGAGAGGTATTTTTGGAGGTCTGTGACTAATTGGTATTTTACAATGATCAGTGCTGGGACCTTTATTGTTTGTCATATGTTTAAATAATTTGGATGAAAATGTATGCGGTTTGATTAGTATAATTGGTGGAAAAATGCATAGTGAGGAAAGTTGTCAAAAGGTATAGACCAGTTGAAAAATTGGGTGGAGAAATGGCAGAAGGGGTTTAATATATGAGTGAATGCATTTTTGGAGGAAATGGCAGCATCCTAAGGAGTATTGATATCCATACAGACCTTTATGGGGAGCTAGGGCCCTTGCTGAGATATTTGTATTGTCAATAGCCATGGATGAGGTGTTGGAAGTCTGGAGGTTGGCTAATTTGGTGCTATTATTTAAGGAAGATGATAAGGAAAAATCAGGAAACTATCGACCAGTGAGCCTGATGTCAGTCATGGATAAGTTATTGTAGGTGATTCTGAAGGACAGGATTTATATGCATGTGGAAAGGCAATGACTGATTATGGATAGTCAACAATACAAGTTAGTCTCACTAACTTGATTATGTTTTTGAAGCAGTTACAAAGAAGGTTGATGAAGGTAGAGGAATAAATGTTGTCTATGTGGACTTCAGCAAGGCATTTGACAAGGTTCCACATAGTAGACTGGTTAGCAAGGTTATGTCATATGGAATTCAGGGGGAGCTAGCCAATTGGACTGAAGGTAGGAGACAGAGGATGGAGGTGGAGCCTTGTTTTTCCACCTGAAGACCTGTACCAGTGGTGTGCTGCATGGTTCAGTATTGGGTCCACTGCTTTTTGTCATTTATATAAATTACTTGAATATAGGAGGTATGGTTAATAATTTTGCAGATGATACCAAAATAGATGATGTAATGAACAATGAAGAATGTTATCTCAGAGTAGAATGGGACCTAAATGGATGGGCTGATGGGCTAAGCAGTGGCTTTTGGGTTTAATTGAGAGAAATGTGAGGTGTTGCATTTTAGTAAGGCAAATCAAAGTAGGACTTATACAGTGAATGGTAGGGTCCTCGGGAGTGTTGCTGAACAAAGAGACCTAGGGGTGCAGGTGCAGGTGCATAGTTCCTTGAAAGTGGAATTACAGATAGACAGGGTAGTGAAGAAAGTGTTTAGGATGCATTGAGGTGCCACATTGTGTCTGTAAAGGACACTGGTGAGGCCACTTTGGAATACTGTGTACATTTCTGGTCACACTTCTATAGGAAAGATGTTGTAATACTTGAGAAGATGCAGAAAAGATCTATGAGGATGTTGCTGAGACTGGAAGACTTGAGCTTTAGGGAGAGGCTGAACAGGCTAAGGTGTTGAAGGTGAAGGATGACCAGGGAAGTCTAAAGGTAGAGAGCATAAGTTTAAGGTGAGAGGGGATAGATTTAAAAGGGACATGAGAGGTATTGATTTCACACAGACAGTGGTGCCCAAGCAGAAAATGAGATCTTGTTCTCTGAGCTTGTACTCAATCTTGCTGGGGTGTTACAGTAAGCCCAAGATGGAACTGTTGGCCAGGGAACAAGGTGATGTGTTGAAATGGCAGGCAACTGAAAACTCATGGTCGTTTTGGCGGACAGAATGTACGTGTTTCACAAAGCGATTGCCCAGTCTGTGTTTGGTTCCCCAGTGTAGAGGAGACCACATTGTGAGCAGTGAATATTGTGGATTAGATTGAGTAAAGTGCAAATGAATTGCTGCTTCACCTGGAAGATGTATATGAGGCCTTGGATAGGGGGTAGGGGGAGGGGGCAAGGGGTAGATGATGTAAGTGGGCAGATGTTACATGCGATTGCATGGGAATGAAGGAGGAGTAGAACAGTGTCTTGTGGAGGGAACAGTCTCTGCGGAAGAATCACTAGGCATGGGAGAAGGTAGAAATTTGTATCTGGTTATGTAAACACATTGGCGGTGTCTTTCTCCCCAGTTCATCATTACCTAATCCTTTGCCCAACTCTCGCCACTCTCTATTCCCATCAATTGTTTACTCCTCCCCACTGGTCCACAGCTTCCCACCCAATCTTCAGAATTTATCCCACCTTTTCTGAACTGGAATCAGTCTGATGATGGGATAATGAATCTGAAATGTTGATTCTGCTTCCTCTCCACAGATGCTGCCAGACATGTTAGGTTTCTCTGGCAATTTCTGTTTTTGTTTCAGATTTTCAGCATCTGCTGTTTTAGGTCCATACCTTCTGCCTCCTCATCAGGTTTCCTTTACAATTTGCCATTTGCCCCTAGATTTTAAATTACTGGTATCTCTGAGTTCCAGAATTTTCTCCGACTAATGTTACATTTGGAGTTAATACAGACATTTAGGGTAGAATCTTACAGGAGTCTGAGTAAAGTGAGTATGATGAGATATATGGCAGAATCCAGTGACAGGTACGGTTGAGGCCATCTACATGACACATCATCACAACATCCATCACATCAATCATTGTCACATTCCATAATTTTGTAAGTGGTGTGGCGAGTGAAAAACCAATTGATGGTCATTATTGATTGTTAAATGCTTTGTTAACGCTGTTAATATTCAGACTTCCATCTTACCAAACTTGGCAAATATCTCAATGTCAGGAAGAATTAAAAAGCAAACCAAACTGAAAACCTGGCAGATTCAACTCACTGCTTGCTCTGAATGACTTTGGTGCTTGAAACTGAGCACTAACATCTCAGAGCATATGCCATATACCACACACCTCACATTCATAGATTTGGCATATAATGTCAGTCTCTAAAACCCCTCTTAGTGCATCGCCAATCTATTTATAGAACACTTTGCTCTTCAATTGTGCACCTCAACCTGCATTGGCACCTATCACTGTAATGTTGCGGCAAGGTCATGCACCCAACTCATGTACTGGACCAGACTATATCTCCAGGCTCTTTACTTATTGTCATAGCACTCACTCGCTTTGAGCCTACCTGGATGCTCACAACATTGTTGCCTTGCATTATCTTGTCTTGCCTTGCCTTTATGCACATTGCCTCCTCAGCCAGTGATACCAGGCTAATATTACTATTGGCTTCCCATACTTAGCACAATCACAAAGCCAGGAGGCTTGTTATGATTGTCAGCAGGCCCCAGTCAGTCAAGGGGCATAGCATTTGCTCAGAGAGTCCTGGCACAATAAGCCAAGGGCAGCCTCTGATACTAGTCCAGACACTGCTCAGGGCAGTCAAAGTTGGGATCCACTCCCCATAAGAAGTGAGGAACCAAATGTCAGGCAGACCACTGTCTATCTTTCTGCTGTATGGGCTGTTTTCCTTCTGAAATGAGAGAGAAGGATAGAAGCATAGAAACATAGGATCAGGAGTAGGCCATTCAACCCTTCGAACCTGTTCCACTATTCAATGAGATCATGGCTAAACTGTGGCCCAACCCCTTGTATCTGCCTTTAGCCCATATCCCTTAAAAACTTTACATAACAAAAGAAAATCCAGCTCTTTTTAAATTTAACAATTGTCCAGCATCCGCTGCCATTTGGGGAAGAGAGTACTAAACATCTACCACCCTTTGTGTGTAGACCCAAACATACTGGCCCGAATTCTTAGACTATGTCTCCTAGTTCCAAAATCTCCAACAAATGGAAATAATTTATGTTTATCTACCATATCTTTTCCTGTTACTATCTTGAAGACTTTCAAGTCACCCCTTAAGCTTCTAAATTCTAGAGAAAATAGACTTGATTTGTATAATTTCTCCTTTTAAATTAGCCCTTGAAGTCCAGGTATCATTCTTGGAAACCTGCATTGTAAACCTTCAAGGACAATATATCCTTCCTAAGGTGTAGTTCCCAGATCTGTTCACAATAGTGCAAGTGGAGTCTACCCTAGGTTTTGCATTAATGCATCATAAATTCTCCATCCTTGTGCTCCAGTCATCCAGATATAAAAGTCAGCATTCCATTAGCTTCCTTGGTTGTTTTCTGTATCTGTTCGTGACATTTTAAAGATGTATGCAACTGAAACTCCAAGTATCTTTGGACATCCACTGTATTTACTTCATACAATCTAGAAAGTACCCTGATCTATCGTCTATCTGTAAAAATCAATAACCTCACATTTGCAGATATTATGGGAGGAAAATGAGTGACACAACTGTTAGTTTCAGTGCAGATCATAGAATCTCAGCAATGCTGAAAGAGGTCATTTGGCCCATTGAGTCTGCACTGATCATCTGAACAGCATCCCACCCAGACCCACCCCTTTCATACCCTCGTAACTCTGCATTTACCATGGGCCTAGCCTAACCTCGCCTATACAGCCCTGGACACTATGGACAATTTGGCATGACCAATCCACCTAACCTGTATATCTTTAGACTATGGGAGGAATCTGGAGAACATGACGGAAACCTACGCAGACATGGGGAGAACATACAAACACCATGCTGACAGTCATCCAAGGCTGGAATTATATCCAGGTCTCTGGTGCTTTGATACAGCAGTGCTAACCACTGAGCCACTGTGTCACCCAAGCAGATGAGGAAGTATCCTGAGTGAGTGAGTTAACAATGTAGAGTTTGTAGTTGGGTGGTTGGAACGTGTAAGAGCAAGTTGGGATGATTTTGCAGAGGACTGTGAGAGAGTGGTAAAGCATGAGCCTTGGTGGGAATTAGGTATTGTAGCAAAATATCCAGCAACAAACTCTCTTTAGATTTTTAAAAAGAAGGATTTTTATTGTACAATAAAACCCAAGGGAAGATTGTAACAGCACACATGAGCAAACAAGGAAGAAATAAGTAAAACAATTCCTTTTGAAATTAACAGAGGTGCAGCAAGTTGATGTTGATTCACTTTTCAGATCAATATAATATTTCTTCTGTAATTTTAATCTTGAGGCAGGCTTTGCTCAGTACAGAGGCTAGCTGTGATATTAGGCCCTAGATTCAAAGCAGACTGATGTTAACAGTAAGTAGATCCTTATCAGAATGAAGCAAGCACTCCAGAAATTATTATTACTCACCAGAGAATCCAGAGGACCATTATCTACCTCAGGAGATGAAGGTGAATATTTGCATCTTATTTGTTGTGGTTCTGTTCGCCGAGCTGGGAATTTCTGGTGCAGACGTTTCATCCCCTGTCTAGGTGACATCCTCAGTGCTTGGGAGCCTCCTGTGAAGCGCTTCTGTGATCTTTCCTCCAGCATTTGTAGTGGTTTGAATCTGCCGCTTCCGGTTGTCAGTTCCAGCTGTCCGCTGCAGTGGTCGGTATATAGGGTCCAGGTCAATGTGCTTATTGATTGAATCTGTGGATGAGTGCCAAGCCTCTAGGAATTCCCTGGCTGCTCTCTGTTTGGCTTGGCCTATAATAGTAGTGTTGTCCCAGTCGAACTCATGTTGCTTGTCCTCTGCGTGTGTGGATACTAAGGATAGCTGGTCGTGTCGTTTCGTGGCTAGTTGGTGTTCATGGATGCGGATCGTTAGCTGTCATCCTGTTTGTCCTATGTAGTGTTTTGTGCAGCCCTTGCATGGGATTTTGTACACTACATTGGTTTTGCTCATGCTGGGTATCGGGTCCTTTGTCCTGGTGAGTTGCTGTCTGAGTGTGGCTGTTGGTTTGTGTGCTGTTATGAGTCCTAGTGGTCGTAGTAGTCTGGCTGTCAGTTCGGAAATGCTCTTGATGTATGGTAGTGTGGCTAGTCCTTTGGGCTGTGGCATGTCCTCGTTCTGTTGTCTTTCCCTTAGGCATCTGTTGATGAAATTGCGGGGGTATCCGTTTTTGGCGAATACATTGTATAGGTGTTCTTCTTCCTCTTTTTGCTGTTCTGGTGTATGCAGTGTGTTGTGGCCCTTTTGAACAGTGTCTTGATGCAACTTCTTTTGTGTGTGTTGGGGTGGTTGCTTTCGTAGTTCAGGACTTGGTCTGTGTGTGTGACAGGGGACAAAACGTCTGCACCAGAAATTCCCAACTCGGCGAACAGAACCACAACAACGAGCACCCGAGCTACAAATCTTCGCACAAACTTTGAATTTGCATCTTATGTTAAGCTTCTATGCCCCCAGTGAATCTGTTGTTCCTTTGTATAAGATAAATAGAGAGCCATTATTTTCAGTATGATGTGCTTCAATAGCTACCATTTGTTCAGACTGGCTGAACATCAAGTCTACTGGTATTTTGTGCCTATGGACTACAAGGTACATAAAATGCAAGGCTGTGATTTTTCAGAATGATGAAGTCTGAACAACTGCAGATTGGAATCTTTCAAGAAATTATGGTCAATTTGTACCACGAGAACAGTGACAGCTGTGTTTTAGTCTGGAAAAGTTTATTTAAAAATAATAAATAAGAAGTTAACACAATCCATGATCTCTTTCCATAGACATGACAAAAGGCTGTGTATTCCTTGTAGCCAGCAGGGAAAAGACTTCTGAAAAAGAGACACTGGTCTTGAAATGTTAACTCTGTTTTCTTCTAACAGGTGCTGCCAAACCTGGTAAGATTCACTAGCAATTTCTGTTTCTGTTAGGGAAAGACTTAACATCCTCATTGTTGTCTTTTGGACTGGTTAGCAACTTCAAACAATAGGAAAGCAGTGTGAGCATGACAACAAAACCATTTTTAAACTTAACTGGATGAAAACTAGAAGAGAACTGACTGAAAATTTAACTGGAAGTCCATTTTGCATAATCCCAATCATGACAATATGGTATTTTTCTAATGTAGATCCTGCTGAATTATCCCATGTTGCCCATATGTCATATATTATTGAAATGAATATGTGGATGTAAGATTATGTCATAGTGAGGAAATGTATTCTGAGATTATGCAGAGTAGTCTGCATTGCTTTTTAATGTTGCAAGGGAAATGGTGTCTTTACGATTATACATGATAACAGATCTGAATTCCTACCTCCTACAAGAAAAGCAGCAATTAATGCTCTTTCAAATTCAGGACTTTATCTTGATTTTGTATGGATGAGGGGGCTGGAAACATCTGTATTTTGTCTACAAACTGAACTCCTTGATGAAAGTTCCATCTCATGGAATATGTCATTTCCTCAGCATTATATAGTCTGAAATGAACTTCACCTCCTCCACACTCCTCTTCATGTAATGCGTTCTTTTGAGAATAATAAAACTGTGTTTTTGTGATTGTGAAGTTATATTTTGGAGCAAGCTCCTCTGCAGTAAGGTTTATTCTGTGGCTAATTTAAATTTTTCTTGAAATGGTTTGTCTACAATGTGCTATTTGCAGGGAAAAACTCCTTGATGGAAATAACATGATATTGTTGATGTAATTTGTATTGCAGTTATGGAAAGAATGATCTCACTCAGCCTTTCCTTGCTCCAGATATTAGTTGACCTATGTACTTTCAACATTTTCTCAATTCCTTTCCAGTGATGACAAGCCCACTTTTTGACTTTAAAAGGTTTCTTTTTGTTATTTTATTCCATTTATATTCTACTATTCTCTTTAGTCACCCTGCTTGTTGGTTTTGAAGCCAAGAGGGCAGATGGACCAGCAGCTGCCAGTGAGTCATCAATGGCCCTAAACCAGCCCAGGAGGAACTGCTTGAGACCATACAGCTACAACTTCCTCCCCTTCCAATTTTCATTCTAATATCCCTTGCAATTCCCCATTCAGCACTGTTCAGATTATATCCCTTTTGCATGAGATATGCAGCAATGCTGCAGTGCAAATAATCTTAATCAGAATTTAAAGCTGTATAATCAGTGTCAGCAGATCTCAACTGTGAATTTTAATGTGGAAATATTACAATCTTTACAAATCTTTACAATCTTTACAAAATATTACAAATCTTTACAATTCTGGAACCTTTCTTTTAGATTGATACTCATTTTAATGCAATGTCTAAAATGAAAGATACATTTGTCTTAGTCATTTCACCCAGTTAACAAACAGAAGGCAGCGCATAAGCTTAATTGGCAATTTCATCTAGAGCTGGATCTGCTACTAAATTTTTTAAAATTTGCATGAATTATTAAACAAGCAGAGCAACACAAGTTTTTGCAGCAGCAGATCGAGCATCTGCCACTGTGTAAGCCTTCCCTGGTGACCAAGATGGCAGAATTATAGCATGTGTTTTTAGAGCTGGCTGTTCTGCCTGTAAACACACTTGAGGTGAAAACATTCCTTCAAATTCACTAGAACCAGAGGAGGAATTCCGAATTCAACTATAGATTTCAGAGAGATATTTGTTTTTTTTTCTGTTTTTCTTCATCAATACACTACCTATAATCATATGAGGCAATGAAGTTGCTGGGGAACTGGGAAAATGGCCAAGTGAAACTGTGCAAACAGGCAGTAGATCTTGTGACCATTCCTGTCTTCATTCTGCAGACTTATGTTTCCAGCAGGCCATCCATATTGACATGAGATGTTCTCATGTATTCTGCGTAAGACTTTATGTTTAATCTTCAAATTGATGGGAATTGGATTTAAGTATGTCTGTATAAATCAGTGATTTCTTTACAGGGAGTATACAATGTGCCCAGACAGTTGGAGAAAGAAGATCAGACATGCACAGAGCTTTGGAAATTTCTGTTTTTCAAAGTTGTGTTTTTGATTATTAATGCAGTAGTGAGCACAGATATAGACAAAGTAACAGCTTCATTTCATTTTTGAAGCCAAATGGTCATGTCACATCTGCTGGAACATGACTTCTACCACAAGGACAAAACTGCCAATTGCAGTGGCCGGCCCCAAGCCATGGTGGTCTGTAGTTCTGAAGGCCATGTATGACTAATAGACGTGGGCTGTATTTAGAGTGAATATTTTCATACTCCAATGAGAACCCACCTGAAACAGACAGCCACCTATGCACTTATGAGGACTTGAGAGATCCAAATACCCAGGAGTGAAGCTGAAATAGTGAATGGACTCCTTCTCCCTCACTGTAAGCATTTCCTCACGAGTATTTTATTATTCACTCAGTGCACCCTCCTAAAACTGACTGCCTAAATTCACTTGGATGGCTGATCTGCATTGCAACAATCAATAGCTTTGGATTTGTATAGCACCTTTAATAAAGTAAAGCATCTAAGGTATTTCACAAGAGAAAGTTAAACATTGAAACACATTAAGAAATATTAGGACCAGCAACAAAGAGCAAGAGATGCCAGTTTCAGGAGTGGTGCAAAGGGGAGAGAGATAGAAAAGTTCAAAACTTATCATCTCGAGAGTTAAAGATGTATCCATGAATGGAGGAGTGAGGAAAACTAGAAATGCAAAACACTGAAGTTAGAGGAGCTCAGAGATCATCAAGACTTGCAGAGCAAGAAGAGTTCACAAAGAGAGGAAGGAGGAAGGCAATGGAGGCATTTGAACAGAAGGGTGAACATTTTAAAATTGAGAAACTGTCTTACTGAGAACGAATGCAGGGTAATAGCTGATTGGAACTTGATGCATTTTGGGATACAGGCAGCAGAATTATTGATGACCAGACCTTCGGAAAGAAGAAATTGGGCTGCTGGTCAGGTGACTATCGGGATTATTCACTACAGAGATAACAATCCTTAAGGAATGAGGGATTCCATAGCAGAGTCGCAGAGTCAGAGGCAATCAATCTTACAGGCATTTAAGGAGAATATTCGTTCAGGATCAACTAGGATAGCAGGATTATGAACAGTCAGGTTCAACTTCACTTAGTGGGTAGGAAGTGGTATAAAATTGATGGCTAGTGAATAGAGTTGCAGCTAAGGCTGATGTGATTAACTTTAGGCTTCCTGACATTTAATTGAAGGGAACTACTGACTATCCAGTGTTAGATGAGCAGCATTGGTTGAGGGACTGCTAAATAACACAGGAAATAAAACCATAAGCAAAATCAGGCAGCATGAGTGCTCAGGAGGAGTGTTTGGGTGGTGAGCAGTTGGTAGGACAAGGCATCAGGGAGTATTGACCAGCTTGGAAAACGAATGAGAGAATGAGGAGAAAAAGAAAAAAATAAAAGTGATTTCAAAACCATGCAGAAGGGACATTTTGGAATGTTTGGCTTTGTAAGTTACAGGCTATGGGTCCTGACAACATTCTGGGAATATTACCAAATTCTTGTACTTCACAACTAGTCACAACCCTGACCAAGATATTTTGTTACAATACTGGCACCTATCTAATAATGTGGAAGGAAAGCACAGGACAAATCAAACCAAACAATCACAGTCCACATTCTTCATCATCAGCAAAATAATGCAAATGGTTACAATGTCATACAGCACAGAAACAGACCCTTCAGTCCAACTCATCCATGATAACCATGTTTCCCTAACTAAACTAGTTACACATGCCTGTGTTTGGCCCATATCCCTCTAAACCTTTCCTACTCATGTGCCAGTCCAAATGCCTTTTAAATGTTGTAACTGTATCTGCAACTATCACTTCATCTAGCAGTTCATTCCATGTATGAACCACACTCAGTGTTAAAATGTTAACCCTCAGGCCCCTTTTAAATCTTTCTCCTCTCACCTAGAAAATATGCCCCCTAGTTTTGAACTCCCCAACCCTAGGGAAAAGACCTTTGCTATTCACCTTATCTATGCCCCTTATGGTTTTATAAACCTCCATAAGGTGACCTCTTAACCTCTTATGTTGTAGAAAATAAAGTCCCAGCCTATCCAGCCTCTCTTATAACTCAAACCTTCCAGTTCTGGCAACATGCTGGTAAATCTTTTCTGAACTCTCTCTAATTTAACAATATCCTTCCTACAGCAGGGTCACCAGAAACTGTACTAAAATGTGCTCAGTGATAACCTGCTCAGTTTAAGTTCTTGCAGGACCTCATGTCTCCTGATCTCATTGTTGACTTGGACCAAACTTGGACAAAAGAACTGGACTCCAAGAAGTGAAGTGAAAGTGATTGTCCTTGACAGCAAGGCTGCATTGGATCAAGTGAGGCATCAAGAAGCCCTAGTAAAACTGGAGTCGACGGAAGTCAGGGGAAAAGCTGCACTGGTTAGAGTCAAACCTGGCACAAAGGAAAATCAAAGAGTCAGCTCAGTTTCAGGACATCTGTGAAAATTTGAAACAAAGAACTGTGGATGCAAACAGAAACAGAAATTACTTGAGCAATTCAACAGGTCTCGCAGCATCGAAGGAGAGAAAGCAGAGTTAATGCTTTGAGTCTGGTTATCTTCAGTTTTGAAGAAGGGTCATGGACTCAAAGCAAAATTTCTAAAGGATTTCCTCAGGGTAGTGTTCGAGGACCAAACATGTTCAGCTAATTCATCAATGACCTTCCCTCCATGATAGGGTTGATGATTGCCCAATGTTTATCACCATTCATGACTTCTCAGATACTGAAGCGATCTGTGTCCAAAAACAGCAAGACCTGGACAATATCCAAGTTTGGCTTGAAAAGTAGCAAGTAACATGTGTACAACACAAATGCCAGACAATGGTTATCTCTAATAAGAGCCAGTCTAACCATTTTTGCTTGACACCTATTGGTATTACCATCACTGAATTTCCCACTAATAACAAGCTGGGGGTTACACTTGATTGGAGACAGAACTGGACTAGCCACATCAATACTATTGCTACAAGAGCAATTCAAAGGCTGGGATTTCAGGGCCTGTAACTAGCCTGACTCTAATACTTGTCCACCATCTACAAGGCACAAGTCAGGGGCGTGAAAGATTACTCCCTGCTTATCTAGATAAGTGCAACTCCAATGAGAGGAATTAGGAGTTGCAAAAAGGCGATATTAAAAGGACAAAGGAGGGAATTTATGTGTGGAGCCAGAGGAAAAGGATGAGGCCCTTAATGAATACATTTCATTGGTATTTACAAAGCAGAAGGACAAAGTGAGTCTAGGGACAGGTCAATAGTTAATAGTCTAGGGCATGTCAATATTAAAAAAGGCAGGAGGTTTTGGGTATTTTGAAAAACATTGAGTTAAACACGTCCCCATTGGATCTATTCCAGAATGTGAGGGAGGAAGATGAGGAATTGCTGGGGTCTGGTAAAAAATCTTTGCATCCTCTTTAGTCACAGGAGAGGTCCCAGAAGACTGGAGAATACCTGATGCTGTTCCATTGCTTAAGAAGGACAACAGGAATAATTTGGGAAATTACAGGCTGGTGAGCCTTACATCAGTGGTAGTGAAATTATTGGAGAAGAATCTTAGGGACATTTGGAGAAATACAGATTTAATTTTTGTGGAGAAGGTCACGTATCAGCTTTGACAAAGGGTCAGTTAGACTCGAAACGTCAGCTCTTTTCTCTCCTTACAGATGCTGCCAGACCTGCTGAGATTTTCCAACATTTTCTCTTTTGGTTTCATGTATCACAAACCTGATTGAGTTTTTTGAGCAAGTGACAAAGATGATTGATGAAGACAGGGCATTAGATGTTGTCTATATGGATTTTAGCAAGATCTTTTTACAAGGACAGTTGTGGCATGCTGATATGAAAGGTGAAGTCATATGAGATCTGCTGCTAACTGGTAAGATGGGTACAGAACTGGCTTGGTCATAGAACATGAAGAGGAATGGTGGAAGTGTGTTTTTCTGACTGTAGATCGGTGACCAGTGGTGTTAGATTAGGTTAGATTCCCTAGTGTGGAAACAGGCCCTTCGGCCCAACCAGTCCACACCGACCCTCCAAAGAGTAACCCACCCAGACCCATTTCCCTCTGACTAACGCGCCTTACACTATGGACAATTGAGCATTGCCAATTCACCTGATCTGCACATCTTTGGATTGTGGGAGGAAACCGGAGCACCCGGAGGAAACCCACGCAGACAGGAGGAGAATGTGCAAACTCCACACAGACAGTCACCCGAGGCTGGAATTGAACCTGAGACCCTGGTGCTGTGAGGCAGCAGTGCTAACCACTGAGCCACCATGCTGCCCCTACTCTGCAAGGATCACTGTTGGGATTCTTGTTGTTTGTAATATATAAAAATTATTTGGAACAGAATGTTGTTAGCCTGATTAGTAAGTTTGAGGACAACACAGCAGATATAGCAGAATAAAAATAGGTTGGAGCCTTTTACAGAGAAATGGCAGGTGGAGTATAATCTAGACAATTGAAAGATGATGCATTTTGGAAGATGCAGTCCAAGGGGGAATTATACAGTAAATGGCAAAACCCTTAGTAACATCAAGATACTGATGGATTTAGGCAGACAGGTGCACAGTTGCCTGAAAGTGACAACAAGAGGATAAGATTATCAAGAATGCATATGGCATGCTTTCCGCCATTGATCGGAGCATAGCGTAGAAAAACTAGCATGTCATGTTCCTGCTGTATAGGACTTTTGTTCGGCCATATTTACAAGATTGTGTATAGTTCTGGATGCCACACTACCAGAAATGGCAGCTTTGAAGAGGGTACAGAAAAGGCTTATCAGGATATTGGCTGGTTTGGAGGGTATTAGCTTTGAGGAGAGATTGTTTGTTTCACTTGAACATAGGGGAACAAGGGACAACTTGATAGAAATTTACAAAATTATAAGAAGCATGGATAGAATGGATAGTCAGAGTCTTTTTCCTAGGGTGTAAATGTCAATTACTATGGGACATAGGTTTGTTGTACAAGGAGATAAGTTTAAATGCGATGCAAGAGGCAAGGTTTTAAAAAGTCGGTGGTATGCGACACCAGTGAAGGTGGTAGAATCAAATACAACAGCAATGTTGAAGAGGTGACTTGTCATAAATATGGATAGGCAGAGAGGAATACAGACCATGTTGAGACAAAAGATTTTAATTTAGAAAGACATGATGTATTGACACCGTCTTGGTGAGCAAAAAGGCCTTTTCCTGTGCTGGACTGTTGTTTATTCAAGTGAACCAAAGTTTGTCCAATCTCTTCTCAAAGCTAATACCCTCCAAACCAGCCAATATCCTGATAAACTTTTCTGTACCCTCTTCAAAGCTGCCATTTCTGGTAGTGTGGCAACCAGAACTATACACAATGGCCGAACTAAAGTCCTATACAGCAGCAACATGACACGCTAGTTTTTCTACGCTATGCTCCGATCAATGGTGGAAAGCATGCCATATGCATTCTTGATAATCTTACCCTCTTGAGTTGTCACTTTCAGGCAACTGTGCACCTGTCTGCCTAAATCCATCTGTATCTTAATGTTACTAAGGGTTTTGCCATTCCAAACAAAACCGTGGAAGTACTTGCAGTATACAATCTGCAACAGTTCAAGAGAGAACTCACCAATTTTAAAATAAATGAAACAAGATACAAAACTGAATGGATAGCCTTCTGACAAGTGCAGAGAGACAGAGTTCCAAGTACATGACATTAGGGTGTGTGACTGGTTTGGAGGCTGGCTGGAGAAACAAACATTTCAATGGTGGATTCTCGATCACACGATGCAGATTGTTAAATAGAAAATGTTCCTGGATCCATAATTTCTCTAAAATAGCCACTATGTGCAAGCTCCAGTCAATAGTGCAAGGCCTGGGCAAATTACCATTGTGTGCCACAGCTAGTTTTGGATTATATGCCAGAGTGAGAACAAGAAGAAAGAATCTTACGATATAATGGTATGAACTCTGAACTTGGTCTCCAGGGTGCAGTCTCCAGCTTTGTCCTCAGCTGCTTATTCTGTGCTTTCTGCGCCTACTTGGAAAACATGATGGCTGGAAGTTGCAGAAAAGTCTTCCAATAGAGATTTGCTCCAGAGTGAATTGGATATTTGTACAATGAGTTCAAAAATTGTACTACATTCATTGCACAGACTAGAATCGATCACTCGAACTCCATTGTGCAGGAAGATACAGATTGTTTACTTTTATGCACAAAATTCTTACCTGTGATTCTTAGGAGGTCAAAATCAGGTATAAAGGCTGAAGGAAAGTACTTCTGTGTGCACTCACCAACATATTCTGTCCTAAATTTGAGCCTCAGTTCCACAAAACTGCAATCTGTGGATGTCAGTCAGGCATTTCAATGCAGCTTGTTGGTCAAGGTATTTGGAGAAGCAACCAGTTTGGAAAATCTAATCTCATTATATGAATTAAGTTAGCTTCCATAATATTTGAGGCACATGCTCAGAAACTGTTGCTTTACAATAGAACTTAAGACTATTCTACTTCACTCACATTGTCAGGAAATAAAATTTCAATGCTGTTGAAGCATTTTCAAGTTTTGAGTTTCTAACAGGAATTTTGCTGTCACTCTATGCCATCATTGTAAGATGAATGTAGTTAACTGACAATCACATGTATTAAAAAAAAGCAAAAACATCCCATTACATAGCCGCAACTGTGAGTTAATTAATATTCTGGAAACCAAGAGATTGGACACCTCAGACTTGGTGATTTATAGTTGTACAATGCAGCAAAATTTGCAAATTGCTCAGGAACAAATTACTCATGAAGCTCAATGATCTTGATTGGTTGATTTCTCTGCATCATTTAACAGAACTTTTCCATTATTCCATTAGGAGAGGCAGGGAGTTATGTAATGGTTGTGTTTTAATTAAATTAGAACTAAGAGGAATTGGCTTAATTTATGAGTTTAACTCTAATTCAACCTTTCAAATAATTAACCTCTTGCCTCATCCAATACACTTGATCGAAAATTACTTAGATTTAATGCATTTGAGAAATGTACATCACATTGCATATGTTTATTAAAGCAAAATGCTATTCAATTTCTATGAACTAATATTGGATTATGAAGTTGTGATTACGTTGCACATTTAATTTAAGTTTAATAAAAAGAATTTTCAAACTTCAAGTGCTAATTTTCGTACTGATGGAAAGTTAAACAAGCAAACCATTTGCATTCTCTCGTACATCACAGATTTTCAATCTATTATGTGGAGTCAGTATCCTACAACCTGCTAAATTTGTTGGTCAAGTGCAAAGGAACTGTACAATGACATAATTGTGACCTGTATACCCCCCGACAAAAATCAAAGCAAGGACAGTTATATTTCTATTATATTCCTTTTCCTGTAAACAGTTCCTAGTGAAATAAATAAAACAGGATATCAATGGATAGACAAGCAAAAAGAATCAAATATGGAATAATTTGAGTAACTGCTGACAATGTTGGTCAAAGCTTTTCATCTAACATTCATAAGGACAATTTGCAAGAATACCAAGTTAGTGAGACACATACATTTATACAGTATAAATCGACAGTGATGATTGGCTAGCAAGTGGACTGTTTAGTAGAGGTGTTGCTGTGGAGAATGCACTAGATCATTATGATTGATAATAAACTACCAGGCTTTGTTCAAATTTTAAACCAGGCAGGTGTACTGTAATTGGTAAACAATTAAACAGCAAATGGATGTCACCTAAATTGTTGAGTTTAAACAAAGTGCATGCCCATTTTCTTTCTAACTGTAAAGAACAGGGCCCTATGTATTAATATGTGTAGCTATCAGTATACACTGAGAGTGTAATCGAAATGCAGAATCACATTTTATGTAGGACATTGTGTGGGAATTTTACCAGCTGTCTGTACTTTGCTTGTTGCAAATAACTGAAGGGACACACTATTTGATTAAATCCATGGTCTACATACCAGGCATTTCACCAGCACTGAACTTCATTAACCACATTACACATTTCTGTGATAGGCAGAGCATCAGTTTGGCTTGATAGCAGCATCCAGTTAGTCGTGAATATCACTTGTGTTGCCTCTGTATAGTAGCACCATGAAACAGCTGGTTTCAGGCTCAATTCCACATCAGTAGTGATTGTTTAAGGAGTCCTGCCTCCCCATCTTACCCCATGCTCATCAAGTGATTATCCTCAATATATACATCGATAATAGTTCTTTGACGACTATAGCTTCATACCATATCCTTGTTTGCCAGTTACTCAGTCTTCATGTTAAGGTCATATTTCTGCTAATGCCACTCTATCACACTTCCACACTACAGTCCTAGAAACATAGAAAAAAGACATACAATATAAGAGCAGGAGTAGATCATTTGACCAATCGAGCTTGCTCCACTATTCAATAAGATCATGGCTGGACATCCAACTCAGTACCCTGCTCACATTTTCTCCTTATTTCCTTTGATCCTGTTAGTCTTAAGAACTACATGAACATCTAGCTTGAAAACCTTCATTGTTTTAGTCTTAATAGTGTCTACATGTTCACTAGTCTCTAGGTGAAGGAATTCCTCCTCAAATCTAAAAAAGATTCACTTCTTATCCTTGGACTGTGATCCATGGTTCTGGACTCCCAGATCATTGAGAACATCTTTCCTGCATCTGCTCTGATTAATCCTATTAGAATTTTATAGGGTCTACGAGATCCTCCTCTCATTTTTTTAAGTTCCAGTGAATATAGAGTCCTAGAGAATTATAGAGTCCTACAGCATGAAGAAAGGCCCTTTGGCCCAAACCAACAAAGGTGTCCATCCTCGTTAACTCCATTTCCCTGCACTTGGCCCATATCCTTCTAATCCTTTCCTATTTATGTATTTGTTCAAATGCATTTTAAATGTTGTTCATGTACCCGCCTCAACCATTTCCACTGGCAGCTCATTCCATATGCATTAAAAAATTGCCCTTCTGGTTCCCTTTTATTCTTTTCCCTCTAATGTTAAACTGATATTCTCTAGTCCTTGATTCCTGAACCCTGAGAAAAAGATTGAGTGCATTCACCCTATCCATGCATCTCACAAACTTATACACTTCTAAGGCCCCCCTCAGTCTCCTATGCTCTAAAGAAAGAAGTCCTAACTTGTCTAACCTCTCCCTATAACTCAGACCATTGAGTCCTGACAACATATTTGTAAATGTCTTCTGCACTCTTTGATAGCATCCTTCCCGTAACAAGTTGACCAAAACTGAACACAATACTCCAAGTGCAGCCTCACCAATATCCTGTACAACTGCAACATAGCTTCCTAACTTCTATACTCAATGCTCTGACTGATGAAGGCCAGTGTGCCAAAAGTCCTTTTCACTGCACTGGCCCCCTGTGACTGCGCTTTCAGAGAAATGTGAACCTGAACTCCATGGTCCCCCTGTTCGATTACATTCCTTAAGGCCCACTATTCACAATTAAATTTTTACCTTAATTTGACTTTCCAAAAGGCAAGACCACAAACTTATCAATATTAAACTCCATTTGCCATTTCTCCAGCAGATCAAGGCCCACTTCCCCAGCAGATCAAGATCCTACTGCAATTTTTGATAACCTTCCTCACTGTCCACTATAACACCTATTGTAGTGTCATCTACAAACTTAATAATCATGCCTTGCACATTCTCATCCAAATCATTGATATATGAGAGATCTGTTCATAAATCTGATAACAACAAGGGAGAAGCTGTTCTTTTAGCTGTTTTCAAAAATTTGTATCTTCTGCCCTGATGGAAGAGAGTGGAAACATATAACCAAGGTGGGAGCAGTGTTCCACCTCGTACAGTTGCAGTAAGACTTTCCTACTCTTATATTCCAACTCCCTTGAATAAGGGCTAACATTCCATTAGATTTTCTGATTTCCTGTTGCACATGTGTGCTAGTTTTCTTTATTTCTTATACAAGTATCCCCAAGTACCTTTCTGTTGAAGCTTTTTGCAATTTTTCTCCATTTAAATAAGACCTTTTTTTTTCATTCTCTCTTCCAAATTAAGTTTCACATTTTCTCATATCCTACTCCATTCGCTGACTTTTTCTCACTTACTCAATCTTTCTCTGTAAACTGGTTGCATCCCTCTCACAACTTGCCTTTCCACCTACTTTTTGTGCGGTCTGCAAATTTGGCTACAGTACATCTGCTCCTTCCTCCAAGTCATTAATATATCAATGGAGCTGGGGAAATTCTCTGCTGGTTGGATTAATACCATGAAGTATAATGTTTATCGGGTTGGAAATCATTAATCTTACTTTCAAGACATCTCTAGAGGAAATCCTCAGGTTAGTGTAATGAGCCCAACCATCTTTGGCTCCTTCATCAATGACCTTCTCTCATCATAAGCTCAGGAGTAGGGATGTTCACTGATGACTGCCTAATATTCAGCAACATTCACAAATCTGCAGATACTAAACAGTCCATATTCAAATGCAGCAAGACACGGACAATATCCAGGTTTGGGCTGTCAAGTGACAAATGATATTCATGTCGCACAAATGCCAGGAAATGGCTATCATCAGCAAAAGAGAATTCAACCATCACTTTTGACATTCAATGGCATTATCATCACTCAATCAATCACAACCAACATCCTGAGTGTTACCATTGTGCTGAAACTGTACTAGCCATCTAATATAATGGCTACAAAAGAATGTCAGAGGTGAGGAATACTGGAGTGAGTAATTAGCCTCCTGACTCCCTAAAGCCTGTCTGCCATCTACAAGGCACAATTCAGGAGTGTTATGGAATATTCCCCACTGACCTGGATGAGTGCAGCTCCAACAACCTTGACATTGTGCAGAACGAAGCAGCCAGCTTGATTGACATCACATCTACAAACATCTACTTCATTCATCACTGATGCTCAGTGCCAGTAGTGTGCATTATCTATAAGATACACTGCAGAAATTCACCTTCCAAATCTAAGACTGCTTCCATCTAGAAGGACAATGTCCTCAGATATCAGGTCTTCTACCACTTGCACATTGTCATCCAAACCACACACCATCCTGACTTGGAAATATATTGTCATTCCTTTAGTGTCACTGGTCAAAATACCTTATGGCATGGTGGATCTAGCTACAGCACCTGGACTCCAATGGTTCAAGAAGGCAGCCCACCACCACTTGTCAAAGGCAACAAAAGCGGACAAGAAATGTTGTTTGAGCCAGTGTTGCCCACATCGCACAGGTGAATAAAAAATAATCAGTTTAAACATACTCAATGACTGAACTTCTATCACTCTCTGGGGTTGAGAATTCAAAAGATTCACCACCATCTGAGTGGAGAAGTTTATCTTTGTTTCAGTCCTAAATGGCTAACCTTTTATTCTATGACTTTGTCCCTTGTGTCTGAACCCCAAAACCAAGGGGATCACCAATGCTGCATTTACCCTGTCTAATCCTATAAGAATTCTATAATTTTTTAAATGAGATTGTTCCACATTCTTCAGAACTCCAGATAATACAGGCTCAAGTATCGTCAATCACACCTCACATGACAGTTGGACCAGCCCTGGAATTAGTCTAGTAAACCTCTGCTGCAGCCCCTCAATGACAAGTATTTCCTTCCTCAGGCAAGAGAACCAGAATGGAACAAAATACTCACCAGTCTGACACAACTGTGGGAGAAAGGCAAAGGGTGTGCGTGTGTTTGTGTGAGAGACAGAGAGAGAGAGAGAGAGAGAGAGAGTGTGTGTGCGCGCACGCGCGTGTGTGCATGAGAGTGTGATAGAGTATATGCCTATGAGAGGGCATGCGAGTGTGTTTTGTGTGTGTGTGAGAGAGAGAGAGTGTGTGTGTGAGAGAGAGTGTGTGTGTGCATGTGCGATGAAGTATATGCCTGTGAGAGGGCATGTGAGTGTGTTTTGTGTGTGTGAGCGAGAGAGAGAGAATGAGAGTGTGTTTGTGTGTGTGTGTGCATGTGAGACAGAGATAGAAAGTGTGTGTGTATATGTGTTTGTGTTTATGTTTGTGTGTTTTTGTGTCTGAGAGAAAGCATGTGTATGAGAGAGGGTTGGTGTGAGTGTGTGCGTGTGCAAGAGTGTGTGTGAGTGTGAGTTTGAGAGTGTACAGTGTAGTGGGGTCACCTGTAAAGTCACATGAACCCAAGATCTCAGTTGAGGCGGTCCTCATGGGTATGAAACTTGGCTATCAGCCTTTGTTTGGTGACTCTGCGTTGTTGAATATCCCAAAGTCTGTCTTGGTGCTCAGTCACCCGAAGATCAAAGCCTGAATGTCATTTTCTGCTGAAGTGTTCCCCTATTGGGAGGGACCATCCCTTACTGGTGATAGTTGCGCGGTGTCCATTTATCCGTTGTCATTGCATCTGCTTGGTCTTGCCAATATACCATGCCTCGGGGCATCCTTGCCTGCAGTGTATGAGATAGACAACGTTGGCCGTGTCACATGAGTGCTTGCCGTGCACATGGTGGTTGGTATTCTAACATGTAATCGTGGTGTCCTTGATGATACTCTGCACATCTTGCAATGTTTGCCATGACTGGGTTGTACGGTGTTGTGGTTGATGTTGTCCTGAAGGCTGGGCAGTCTGCTCCAAACAATGGTCTGTTTAAAGGTTTGGCAGTTGTTTAAAGGTGAGAAATGGAGGCGTCAGGAAGATCTTGGCGAGGTGCTCATCCTCATCGATAATGTGTTGGAGGCTGTGAAGAACATCGTTTCTCTTTATTTTAAATAAAACCTTGAGTTATCTCAAGACTGTGACTTGAAAGAAGTTCTGGGATTTACATATGAATCTCTCAAAACCCGCATCCCGAATCTAAGTGATTAAAGGTTGAGCAGCAATACTTTGCATCAGTTGTATGAAATTTTATCTTTTACAATAAATTCTGTATCCTTAGTCTTGCCCCACTATCTACCTGATGAAGGAGGAGTATTCCGAAAGCATGGATTTCCAAATAAACCTGTTGGATTATAACCTGGTGTTATGTGATTTTTAACTATCCAAATTATGTTTAATTTCAAATCTTTTATGAGAACATAAAGATATGCACTGACTATATCTAGAAACCAATGTCGGTATGTTAATGGTATGGGAAGGACAATATGCATCTGGTGCTTTCAGCCTAATTTTGAAGGCATGAAATCTGTGCATGTTGTGACAAGTGCTGTAGCACCTGTGACACAGGTAAATGCAAGCTCTCTAACATACAGGGCAGTCTGCCAAAAGTGAAAAAGTTGTCAACAAAGCCGAATATTACACACAGTACAAATAGGCAAGTATATATAAACACAAAAATAACCCTGTAAAAAGAAAGTACAGATATTTTCTTCTGCCTTATTATGGCCCACTGTGTGTTCTTGAGGGCAGAGCTTGAGTTTTCAGCAGGAATCCACCTAACATCATAATGTGCTGTTATGGGCTCTTGAAGCCTTCAGTTCAAACAAATTGCAAGGCATGTACATTTTAGATTAGATTACTTACAGTGCGGAAACAGGCCCTTTGGCCCAACAAGTCCAAACCGACCCGCTGAAGCGCAACCCACCCAGACCCATTCCCCTACATTTACCCCTTCACCTAACACTACAGGCAATTTAGCATGGCCAATTCACTTAACCTGCACATTTTTGGACTGTGGGAGGAAACCGGAGCACCTGGAGGAAACGACATGGGCAAAATGTGCAAACTCCACACAGAGAGTCGCCTGAGGCAGGAATTGAACCCGGATCTCTGTTGTCGGGAGCACAACCCCCGCCCCCCCCCCCCCCTTTACCCCTTCACCTAACACTACGGGCAATTTAGCATGGCCAATTCACCTAACCTGCACATTTTTGGATTGGGGGAGGAAACCGGAGCACCGGGAGGAAACCCACGCAGACACGTGGAGAATGTGCAAACTCCACACAGGGAGTTACCTGAGGCGGGAATTGAACCCGGGTCTCTGGCATTGTGAGGTAGCAGTGCTAACTGCTGTGCCACCATGCCGCTCGTAACTTATACACATAAAGATTGTAGAATTACTTACCTGAGAATAAAGAAAATATAATCAACAGATCTCTTCTTATTCAATTCTGGCATCAAATTAAGCTAATAATGGTTGCTCATAATTTTCTCTTTCTCTCACAGATGATTCTGATGAAAATCAATCACTTTGCAAATGATTGTTGAGAATCAATCAAGACTTCAGACTAGAAATTGTACTGTGCTGTTTCAATGACCACAGCCAGCCATAACCATAGCTATGGAGAAAGGCATTTCTCCATACGTTATTTGGTGTAGCCTGGTGATTGTGCTGGTTTGAGCAGGATCCATGTTGTAGGCCACCTGAATACTCAACAGGAAGGAATGATGCTTGTGTGATGACATGTGGAGTGGAAACCTGTCTTTCTTAAAGACAATCTGCCCCTTTAAAAGGAAGCAGCAATTAATGGAGAGGAAGCTGCTGCTGAATACTCTTTGTGTAATTCTGAATAGGAAAATGGAAAACCAGGGCAAGAAAAGGGCCACAGGTTCACTGTTGTGAGGCCTTAACAATGGAAATGTCACAGGGTCGAAGAGCGTGGTGCTGGAAAAGCACAGCCAGTCAGGCAGCATCTCAGGAGCAGGAGAATCGATGTTTAGAGCTTATGCTTAACTCCTTCCTGGATTTGCCCCCTGCCAGTATCGGAGGTGCTGGAGGGGCAGCACAATAGCTCAGTGGTTAGCACTGTTGCTTCACAGCACCATTGACCCAGGTTTGATTCCAGCCTTCAGTGACACCTGTCTGGAGTTTGCATATTCTCTCCATGACTGTATGGGTTTCTTCCAGTTGCTCCAGTTTCCTTCCACAATTAAAAGTTGTGCAAATTAGGTAGATTGGTCATGCTAAATTATCCATAGTTTCCGGGGATCTGCTGACCTAGATAGATTTTTCTTAGTAAAATGCAAAGTTGTGGGGATAGAGTAGGGGGTTAGATTTGGGTGGGATGCTCTTTGGAGGGTTGGTGTAGACTTGATGGGCCAAACATTCTCTTTACACACTGTAGGGATTCTATGATTCCAGTGTGACCCAGTGAATGCACTTTCAGCTTCCTTAGCGCTGTATCCAATGGTGCCATGGATCCAAACTTCATGTTCTATGATTTTAAATTATTTAGACATTGTGACTGCATACCACAGCTCCTTCGGATCTGATTCTGTTACAGCAAGATTGGTTGAGATAAAAAATGCAAGGCTGTGACACATTCATCAAATTCAGGTGCTCTGCTATGGAAGCCAATAATTTGGGTGCCCTGTATGTACACCTGAATTAAGCACTGGCAGTATAATATTACATTGGTCAGCAATTTATACTGTTTAGATGCTAACTCACCTTTTGAACCTTGTAGCCCCTCTTATCTCATTTATGAAAGGCTTGAGACTGACAGGCTTTCAGCTGCATGAAGAAAACTTTTGCCTCCCCCATCACTTGCTTCAAGACTGCATCATCCAACCTGCCACTGACATGCCCAATTAACTATGCTGAGTTACTGAACAAAGAACAAAGAAAATTTACAGCCCAGGAACAGGCCCTTCGGCCCTTCAAGCTTGAGCCAATCCAAATGTACTGTCTAAACCTGAGCCGATCTAAACCTGTCGCCCAATTCCTAAGCATTTATATCCCTCTGCTCCCCACCTACTCATGCATCTGTCCAGACACATCTTAACTGAATCTACTGTGCCTGCCTCTACCACCTCTGCTGGCAATGCATTCCAAATGCCCACCACCCTCTGTGTGAAGTACTTGCCGCGTGCATCCCCCTTAAACTTTCCACCTCTCACTTTGAGAGCATGACCTCTCGTTATTGCAGAGTTTTAAAAGTTGTCTAAATCTAAAGGACCTGCAGCTTTACATTTAGAAGGTATGCCTCTGCAAGGCTTCTGAGAGTGCAATTTGCTCCCGGTCATGGGAATTAGTTCCCATAGAGTGATAGCTTTAGACTGAGTTTGAAGAGAGGCAGATAAGGGAACAGATTGCTCTTTGGCGGAACAACAGGACGGCTTTCATTTGCATCACTTACTTACTTAAGGCTATTTCTACTTCCATTGAAGACATGAGTAGTGTTTTTGCTAGTTTTGCTTCATCACAGAGAAGAGTTTGTCTGCAAGACTTTCTACATGAGAAACGATAACATGGCATGATCTTGACAAGACTCTCTCCTGCCAGATCATGCAGTCCCAGGCCTCTGAACTCGCATCCTGCAAAATGGGTGTGACAATAAATTCTGTTCTTAGTTTACAAGCATATTCTAAACATAATGCCGACATTTTGACAATTGCATGTAACTTTCACTCTGTGCCTGTATGCATGTTCCAAGCATACAAACATAGGAACTAGGAGCAGGAGTGAGCCATTCAGCCCTTCGAGCCTGTTTCGCCATTCAATATGATCATCGGTGATCCTCTGTCACAATACCATATTATGCTTTCTCCCCATACCATTAGATGCCTTGAAAATCTAAAAGCAACTATCTGTTTCTTGAATATATTCAGTGGCTTAGTCTCCACAGACTTCTGCAGTGAATTCCACAGGTTCATAGAACATAGAACAATACAGCACACGACGTTGTGCCGAACATTTGTCCTAGCTTAAGCACCCATCCATGTACCTATCCAATTGCCACTTAAGGTCACCGATGATTCTGACTCTGCCACTCCCACAGGCAGCACATTCCATGCCCCCACCATTCTCTGGGTAAAGAACCTACCCCTGACATCCCCCCATACCTTCCACCCTTCACCTTAAATTTATGTCCCCTTGTAACACTCTGTTGTACCCGGGGAAAAAGTCTCTGACTGTCTACTCTATCTATTCCCCTAGATCATCTTATAAACCTCTATCAAGTCATCCTTCGCCGTTCCAATGAGAAAAGGCTGAGCACTCTCAACCTATCCTCGTACGACCTATTCTCCATTCCAGGCAACATCCTGGTAAATCTCCTCTGCACCCTCTCCAAAGCTTCCACATCTTTCTTAAAATGAGGCGACCAGAACTGCACACAGTACTCCAAATGTGGCCTTACCAAGGTCCTATACAGCTGCAACATCACCTTATGACTCTTGAATTCAATCCCTCTGCTAATGAACGCTAATACACCATAGGCCTTCTTAAAAGCTCTATCCACCTGACTGGCAACTTTCAAAGATCTATGAACATAGACCCCAAGATCTCTCTGCTCCTCTACCTTACAGGGTTGAACTCCATTGCCACTCGTCAGCCCAGCTCTGCATCATATCTAAGTCCCTTTGCAGCCAACAATAGCCCTCCTCACTATCCACAACTCCACCAATCTTCGTATTGTCTGCAAATTTACTGACCCACCCTTCGACTCCCTCTTCCAAGTCATTAATAAAAATTACAAACAGCAGAGGACCCAGAACTGATCCCTGTGGAACTCCACTTGTATCTGGGCTCCAGGCTGAATATTTACCATCTACCACCACTCTCTGACTTCGACCGGTTAGCCAGTTCTCTATCCAACTGGCCAAACTTCCCACTATCCCATGCCTCCTGACTTTCCGCATAAGCCTACCATGGGGAACCTTATCAAATGCCTTACTAAAATCCATGTACACTACATCCACTGCTCTACCCTCATCCACATGCTTGGTCAACTCCTCAAAGAATTCAATAAGACTTGTAAGGCAAGACCTACCCCTCACAAATCCGTGCTGGCTGTCCCTAATCAAGCAGTGTCTTTCCAGATACTCATAAATCCTATCCTCAGTACCCTTTCCATTACTTTGCCTACCACCAAAGTAAGACTAACTGGCCTGTAATTCCCAGGGTTATCCCTATTTCCTTTTTTTGAACAGGGGCACATCATTTGCCACTCTCCAGTCCCCTGGTACCACCCCCATTGACAGTGAAGACGAAAAGATCATTGCCAATGGTTCTGCAATTTCCTCTCTTGCTTCCCACATAATCCTAGGATATATCCCGTCAGGCCCGGGGGACTTGTTTATCCTCAAGTTTTTCAAAATGCCCAACACATCTTCCTTCCTAACAAGTATCTCCTCTAGCTTACCAGTCCGTTTCATACTCTCCTCTTCAACAATACGGTCCCTCTCATTTATAAATACTGAAGAAAAGCACTCATTCAAGACCTCTCCTATCTCTTCCGACTCAATACACAGTCTCCCACTACTGTCCTTGATCGGACCTACCCTCGTTCTCGTCATTCTCATGTTTCTCACATACGCATAAGAGGCCTTGGGGTTATCCTTGATCCTACCCGCCAAAGATTTTTCATGCCCTCTCTTAGCTCTCCTAATCCCTTTCTTCAGCTCCCTTCTGGCAATCCTGTAGCCCTCCAACGCTCTGTCTGAACCTTGTTTCCTCAACCTTATGTAAGCCTCCTTCTTCCTCTTTACAAGACATTCAACCTCCCTCGTCAACCAAGGTTCCCTCACACGACCATCTCTTTCCTGCCTGACAGGTACATACATATCAAGGACATGTCATATCTGTTCCTTGAAAAAGTTCCACATTTCAACGACATCCTTCCCTGATAGCCTATGCTCCCAATTTATGCTCCTCAAATCCTGTCTTGCAGCATCGTATTTACCCTTCCCCCAAAGGTTCATGATCCTTTGAGTGAATATCTCTGGAAACCAACTCATTCAGCATTCAGTGGCAATGGATATCAGTAATACACATGGCCAAGGGCTGCTTTCTACAACCCCACCACATATGACCACTGACATCCTATCAGAGCCATAATGGAATTAGAAATGCTGGAACAAGAAATTAAAATTGTAAATCATTGGGATAGCTCTCCACTACTTGCTGGAGCTTAGCTTTAGATTGTGGGAATGTGCTGCATCTTCCAAAACTAGGTAATTGTGAGGATTCAACCATTCCCAGGGCATTGGTGACTACCTCCAGAGCAAGTGACAAGAGTCAGTGAGTGTTTTGCCACCTAATTGGTAAAATGTCTTTGGAGTGCTGTAACACCCTAATAGAGCCTTGAATCACTTTTTATGATTAGCTGTAGTGCATGGGAATCACAGCTGTCTATTAACATCTGCACCGCATTATCAGTGATGTCAGATACATGGAACTAGGAAATGAATGAAGAAAGTCCTGCTCAAATGTGCCCTTATATCTAGCCCTGGATACACAATACTTATTTTTTATATTGGGACTCCTCTCAAGGGCTACTTTTTAGGTTTTGAGGGACTACTTTGTCAGTTTCACTGACTCCTTCACTGGGTGGCCCAGTCACTCAATAATGTTATTCTTTGTAATTATGTTGGCATACAGGGTACTTGAACTCACAAAAAGGAAGAATAAGAAGAATTCATCAAATTCTCAGAAGCTATCAAACACCCGTTAAATTTAAAGCTGGAACCAACAAGGAAGGGAATCATTTCCTGGACACCACAGTATTTATTTTGGCACTAAACATTAGGCATAAACGTGCAAAAAATATTTTTTTTTCAAAAAAAGTACATAAAAAAGACATCTACATTGGAAATGTCATCACCCTAAAATATATCTTCCAAATTGATAAAGTCACCATCTCATACTTTCATCCTTTTCATTTTTTTCCATCTCATATTCACAAAGTTGGAATATTTAACCAAGCAGTTGCTATATTTTGTTTATAAACTCTGTCTCTTAGATTTAATTATAACAACTGACACTGCTTATTACAACAGTGTTACAAGTAGGTGAGGAGTCATACCTCTGCACCGACTTAAGTTGAATATCAATGTCCATTTGCACACTGATTATAATATTAGCATTCAATACATTTTTTTCCATGCAGCATCTCCCAAACATATGCAGCATTAAACTAGAGATTCTATATTTATTTGCATATAATTCATTAGCTCAGCGATTTGAAGCTTTCTCACCTCCTAGTTTGTTGGGTGTCCCTTGACCATTTGAAACTACTCTCTCTTCTTTGCAGCCTCTCTCTTTCTTCCTCACCCATGCCAATGCCATCTCTCTGCAACCTGACTCTCTCTCTTCTTTCCTCCTGGCGGTCATTCTTTCTTGCTCTTGAAGTTTCCATCTCTATCCCAAACCCCTTAAAGCTTTCTACTCCCTTTCATCCCCTTTGCAGCTTCTAGCTCTCCCCAACCCCTGAAGCCTCCATATCATCCCCAACCTCAAGTGAACATGCTGTCTCCCTGAAATCCCTGTCTCTTGCACTATCTTGCAACCTTCCTTTGCAACCCCCTTCCCCAGCCCACTATTGCCCCCAGTCTCCTTGTATTCTTCTCATTTCCCCATAGCTCAATCATGTCTCCCTCATCCTCCTTGAAGACTTCTTTTCCCCCTCCAAACCTCCCCCATCGCTGCCTTCCCCAACCCAGTGTTCACCACCTCAGCAAAGGTTTCCTTCTGGGCGTTGTTCCTGCTCTAACTTTGGTAAAATAGTGGCTAGCTCCCAACTCTGACTTTCAGCTCATGCCTCACTCGCAGATCCCAGCATCCCCTCTCCCTGTTCCTCCTGCCACTCCTTCTAGATGGAATAGATTGTCAGTTAGTTCAATTGGCTAGATAGCTGGTTTACAAAGCAGAGTGACACCAACAGCACAGGTTCAATTCCTGCACTAGTCATGGTTGTCATGAAAGTCCTGTCTTCTCAACCTTGCTCATTGCCTGAGGTATGGTGACCCTCAGTATAAAACACCACCAGTTATTTCTCTCTCTCTCTCTCTACCATAAGGATGTCCTCTGGGCTGTGGCAACCTTACTTTGCCTAGAGGTTGTGTGTTAGAACATACAAACTAAGAGCAGGAGTAGCCATCTAGCCCTTTGAACCTGCTCTGCCATTCAATAAGACCATGGCTGATCTTTTCATGAACTCAGCTCTACTTACCGTACCCTCTCACCAAAGGTGAGAACATTAGTTCCAAGATTAAAAAAGCAAAAGCACCTATGTGAAAAGGTTATTTCATGTTGGAACCAGCATTTCTAGGAAAAAAACTGTTAGCACCTTTAGAGGTATAAATTATCCAGAATTGCACTTTTTTTGTCTTTTAAATCCACCTTTTTAATCTTAGAAAACAAGCAATTAAGCTTCGGATCAGACATAGAATTGAAGGAACAAAATAGATAAATGTTAGATAGGCCTGTACATTGAGCAGAGAAAATATTAATATTAACATAAATCAAGAAATACCAATTGCTGACAGTTTTGACTCAAACCCATGTGTGGAAAAAATAAAGCTAGAATTTCCCTGCCTTCTCCCCTAGCCTGCCTCCTTTGCTCACTTATGCCCAGTGTGTCACAATGCTCACAGACCTCTTCCATACTGTCCTCTAAAATACTTAAAGACTGGGAGCCTCACAGAGTTATACATTCACTCATCTAGGCCTACAAATTCAAAAGAAAGATTCTTGATAATATTCTGACTGAGATCAGCTAACTCAGTGTCGACTAAAGATTTCAGCTAAAGCTTTCTTGGTGTATTCTGATTAACAGTGCACTTTTTGCATTTATTTACTGAACCATCAGAGGGAGTCAAGATATGTAGTGTTAATTTAATCTTTTACTAAGGTGAAGTACATTAGGTCAGGCTGAGGAGGAAAGTAGTTAAATTGATCTGGTCATTATATTGCAACAACATTTTAATAGTGAGACAATATGTGTCTGAATTATGAACCCTTGTCTGAATACAAGCTAACCCCAACTTAGCATTGCACTTGAAGACCATCTAATGCAAACAAAATACTTCCTTTGTTCATTTTTAAAACACAAGGAGGCGATAATTCTAGTTTAGAAAACATGAAAAATCTAAACATGATTTGCATTTGAATTTAAACATTGCCCTAAAACTAGGACTGCAGGATTTGACTTCCTGAAGCAAAATGGTTACCATATATTTTCTTTTGCTCCCCCCCCCCTCTCCTAACACATCTGAGCCACAGAAGTTATGTATTGTCTTCTGAAAAGGTGATATCTTTTGCTAACTTCATCATCTTACACTGAAGAAAAAAGTCCATTTGATTAGAAAGAATCAAAGACATCAGTTGTAGTTTGTAAAATTACACTCAGCTGGATGCAGTTTTAGTTCCACGTCAGAAGATTGTATGTTCATAGCCTATCTAGTGTCAAAGCTAAGAATGTTCTGGGTCTTGTGGTACAGCAGTAGTGCCCCTACTATTGGGTCAGAGGTCTGGGTTCCAGTCTCATCTGTCCCGTGGCATGTCATAACATGTCTGATTCCAACTGACTATAAATACAAAGATGACACTGTGAAATGTGTTTGCAAGCTCTAACTTATTGAGCATTTTCCAGGGTATGTGACAAACTCTTGAACTTTACCTTGCCACAGAACTGTGTCTTTTGAATATAGACTGTAATGAAATAGTATTTCCTACGATCAACTTGATGAACAGTTATTGGTTATACCACAGCTATTACTCCTTCAATGTAACCATTGTGCAGAACTAGCCAGATACATTGGTTGTTGGTGATCCCCAAGATGCCTTTAGCTAGAAACAAAAATTTAATAAACCAAATACTCAATTAATTATATATGTTAAAATCTCACATGGAAGAGGTTTGCAGACTTTTACCATATCTCAAAATTGAGATGATGATTATAAAGCTGTTGATCTTTATTGTTGCAGAATATGACATAGTTGAATCCTTTCTTTCAATGTAAAATATAGATTATGCTCTTTTTAATTAAGTTCTTTGATAACAGTATACAGCTTTATATACATATATCAGAAAGCTGCAAACAAACTACAAAGGAGGTATCTTTTAACAAGAGGTGAAAGTTATAAATATTTCTGGCATTAGTTTGATTTTCTTAACAAACTACCAATTTTGCAGATTTGTGTCTAATTTGTGATGTAGCACTTATTTATATGCCTCCACTGTGTTTAATAAATGCAGAGCTCATCAGCAATTATTTAAACCCAGTGATACAATCTATGTAATTATAGCAATAAAGAAAAACAGCATTAATGCAAAGCCTTGCAATAACCTCCATTTTCAGTGGGAGGCAGGTGACAGTGAAATTATTACTTGCATAGTGACAGTCAATCCCATCAGTGATAACAAGTAACCATATCATCAAAGGGGGTGATCTCCCATGTAAAGAACAAAACTGGGTTCAGGCTAGCCTTAGATCTTACTTATTATTCTGCAAAGTAAGGAATTATCATTGGGATTTACAGAAAGAAACATGCTGATGGACTTGGCAACATTCCACAGTGTCATCAGTAAAAGATAAAAGACAACCTAGACACCAGTCTTCTCTTGTCACAGAATTCCTTGCAAAAAGGATAAATTGATTGTGGAAAATCAATTTATTTGCACAGAAATTGTTCTATACAACCAGAGGCAGCTCCAGAAACTGCAAACCTGCTGACCACTTAACTTTCACAGGAATCATTAGAGAGGATCAGCATTCATTTCTCTTTTTCAGTTTTCTGCCAACTGAGGGAGGCTTTTTGCCATGAATATATTGTACATTTCATCACTCTTAGAATACATCTTTCATAATATAGCCTGGATCTGTGGCAGAGTTGAATACCAAGTGAATTGTCAAGTTGTTCTTCACACTAGAAACATTACAATTTTCCCTTCCTCAAAAATACAGTGAACTACCCTATATTTGGGCTAACGAGAACTCTTCCTGAACTCTAGCTCTGATTAAAAATGTAAGCATATATGAAGATTGTATTTTCTAATCGCCTTTCACCAATAGATTTCCATTAGTATTACTACCCATTGTGACGAATTCACTCCTATGATGTTTAATTAAGTGAAACTCTTTCAGAATCCCTCTCTTTTGAAGTGCTTTAGAACATGAAATTCAGGATTTGTGGCAATAATATAACATTTGACTGATGTAAATTAGATGAATTTAACCTAACATTTTTAGAACATGTTGCAAAACCATTTATTGTGGAAAATCAATTTATTTGCACAGAAATTATTCTACACAAATAAAGGCAACTACAGAAACTGCAAACAAACCTCCTGACCACTTAACTTTCACAGTGACAGGAATCATTAGAAAGGATTAGCATTCATTTTTCTTTTTCAGCTTTCAGTCAACTGACAGAGGCCTTTTGCCATGAATATACTGCACACATTCAAGCCTTACGTCTGAAAATGGCACAGTTGAAATTGAGGCCAAGCTGGATTTTGGATTTTCCAAAATTTCGGAATACTCAGTAACAGATTCCTGTTGGAATCTCAAGGGAAATACAGATTTTTATGTATGTATTTATGTGACTATTGGTTCAAACCTGTTGAAACAGATATAAGTAACTAAGCTTTCAGTTTCCTCTAAGTGTACTCAAGTCCAATACTCTTTTATGGTTAATTTTGATGCTTTGTTACTGCTCTCTGGATTATTTTACTGAGATACTCCATATTTGTTTGAAAAGAGTCTGATTGACAAAATAATTGAGTCAGTAGTGACCTTAATCAGATGTGAAAGCAGTTGTTAGATGGACATTTACTAGGTGGCCAGTTCTTACATGGACACAATAAATTTTATCAATGTTGAAAATGCTGAGGTGTGCCTAGAAAGAAAAAGAAGTCTGGGTTTTGGATATTTCTGATTTCTGGTCAGCAGAGTATGGAATACTGTATCTATATAAGTAAAAACAAATTGCCTAGTAATGAAGCCATTCAATGCTAGTCAGTACCAATTTTTTTAAAAAAAGGTGGAGTTATTATACTATTAAACTGTATGGGAATAACAAGCAACAAAAATACACAATTAACAAATATATATATATGGAGTTTTTTGTTGAATTATCTTTGGCAAAAACATGAATGTGTTATTTTGCATTGATAGATTTTTGTAATGGTAAATTTTACATTCATGTCAATAGTTTGAGGAAATTCATAAATTAAAGCCCAGCCATTTGACTTGTTGGATTTATTTATCTGTCCATTCTCTTCAGCCTAGGATTTGCTGTGGCCTGACTTGCATATATTTTCACAGAAGCCATAAATGCTGGCCTTTAGTTGACCTAGCAGAAGGCACATTTGAATGGCCTGTGAATGGACCTCCTTCAGATCAGTTTCTGCACTCTCTCACAGACAAACATAAACACAGTTGGTGAAACTCACTCCTAAGGGAACAGTTGTGCTTGAACATCAGACAGTATGATATTTGTTCTGGGGTTTCCTTTCTCACAATGAGTAATGAAAAGAAAATCATAATTGTGTTTTCTCTTTATTGCTGTAGATATAGCACTTCAAGACAAGTTATGTGACAAAAATTTTCCATGTGGGTGTGCATGTAAAAAACAGATTTCATGTCAGTAGATACATGTTCCAGTACATTTTACATAACAAGATGAATTTATTTCAAATAATTTACAAAACTATAAGTGTATATGTCATAGAAATTATACTAATATAATTCAATCGGCCATTACATCTGTGTTAGACATAACTCTTCAATTTAAATATCATCTTCAGACCTCTGCCCAAAGATAGGCCTGACACACAGCACTGGAATCTCCCCTATGAGCATTGTAAAGAGACAGGTCCTGTATCTACCTCAGCCAGAACAGGGATCAAACCCTATGATGTTGACATTCATCTGATCTACACTTGACATCCAACCAACTAAGTCAGTTTCCCCTCACCCCCTCACCAGTAAAACTGAAATGAGAGTACGACCATTGAGTTGTAGCTGATATTTTATGAGTAACAAGAGACAAATAACTGAAGTAAAGAAATTTTCACGATACTGTGTTGCTATTGATCTACTACAATATAAAAAATAACTTAAGGAAAAGGTTTGCAGATTGCAAGAATTGTGCTGTCTGCTCTGGTGGCACAGGACATACCCAGGAATGCCAGTGATATATTGCCTGATATATTGCCTGTGAGATGTGAGTCGGTGTGAATGACTATATCCTGCTGTTGTTTTGCTGGTCTGTGGTACAGCTCTCTCAACTTTCCACATATTCTCACTTGTTAGTAGGAAGGACTTTTCACAATTTATAGGGCTGAAAGGTTTATTTTTCTGCAGTCTAAGTCGATGATGGATGATCTATATGGTTTTATACCTTGTCAAATAAGGCACTTGCCTCATTGCCAATCAAGATCTCTTTCAAGTCTCTTTCCATACTTTGTAATTTAGAAGATGTGAGAGTGATTTTATCAAGGTTTCCAAACTATGAATGCAGATTCAATGATATGTGGCTTGAACCTATTTCCATTGGTGTACAGGTTTAAGACTCAGGTCTTTCAGGAATGAAGTTAATAAACAATTCCATTTTCAAAATGTGGTAGCAGTTCTTCTGCAAATGATAGAAGACTACTTACTTTTAAATCTGGTACTAATGGACTTTTTAATCAAAGATGTGGGATGATGGGACATAAGATAAGATAAGTTACAAATGGTGTGAGCTCACAGATCCACCATTATTTTATTGAATGATAAACTGAGTAAAAGGTACAATGGTCCAGTCCCTTTCAGTGGAAATGTGGAGCATGTTTTCTGTAATAGAGATATTATATTATCCCTGACTCTAATATACAATATTCTGGTAGAAGTTAATATTTAATGATACATCTCTGTTTTAAATTTGAATAAATGTTAAATTAACAAAATACTTTTCACTAACTCTATTTTGAATAAGTTGGAAATGTGTATTTGTGTTGGTGTAGTTTGTTCTGTATCCTACCAACCTTTTTTTGCATGCATGTCTTATTTGCTTATCAAAAGCAGAACTTCATCACACTATAAATCCTGGTGGAAAATGCTGGAACTAGTTCTGGTGGACGGCCACAGACCTGAAATGTTAACTTTGTTTCTCTTAAAGCAGGTGGTGCCAAGCATGTTGAGTATTTACAGAATTTTCTGTTTCTTTTTATTTCCTTCAACATCCAATGTATTTTGCTTTTTATCTAATTACCTCTTGCCTAGTGATAACTTTCTCTTCTTTGAGTTAATCTGATGTTATCGTGTTCAAGCTCTATTACGCAAGTTGAGCAGTGAATAGGTAAACATTCATTGATATTAGATCCTGTGGGAATGTTGCAGTTTTTGTTTAAATGGAGGCACATTGTTGAATAAGAATGTAAGACAGAGCTGCAGACAAAATTTATCAGGATGTTGCCTGAGCTGAAAAGTTTAAGTTATGAAGAGAGATTGGATAGACTGGAGTTATTTTCCTTGGAACAGAGGAGATAGAGAGGGAACATGATTGAGATGTATAAAATTATGAGGGGCGTTGTCAGGAAGGAAATGTTTCCCTTGGTGGAGGGGTCAAAGACCAAAGTGCATTGATTGAAAGTTTATAGATGATGCAAGCAAAATCTTTTACAGCCAGAGGATAGTGGGGGTCTGGAACTAATTGCCTGTAAAAATGCGAGAGAAAGAAATTATCATAAAATTTAAAAACTATTTAGATGTGCTCTTGTGATGACAAGGCATACAAGGATATGACCAAGTCTGGAAAATGGGATTAGAATATTAGGTTCTTGCTTTTGACTGCCACACACTTAATGAGCCAAAAGGGCCTTTGTCTGCTGTAGATCACTAAAATGCTATGACTCTAATGACAGACAGCAGACTGAGAATTACAATAGAGCAATATAGTTGAGAATTATAGCATTGCAATGAGTGAATATGGTCAGTATGCAGCATGTTATGATTAGCTGAAAGAGTTAGAGAGAATCATGCAATTTTACAACACAGAAAAAAGTCCTTTGGCCCATTGTATGCTTCAGCATCACAAGTGCACAGCTAAATACATCTTAAATGCTTTGAGATTTTCTGTCTCTATCAACCCTTACAGGCAGTAAGTTCCAGATTCCCACCACCTTCTGGGTGGAAAAGATTTCCCTCACATCTCCTCTAAACCTTCTGCCCTTGAACTTGAATTAATTCCCCTGGTTAATAATCCCTCCAACAATGGGAAAGGTTCCTTCCTGTCTACCGTATCTATGCTCCTCACAATTTTACATTTCTCAATCATGTCACATCTCCATCTCCTTTACTCTAAGGAAAACAACTCCAGTCTGTCCACTTTGTCTTCATAAGTAAAACTCTCTAGCTTAGGCAATATTCTGGTTAATCTTCACTGCACTCTCTCCAGAGCTATCCCTTCTACAATGTTTACAAGGCTAATACCTGGACTTCAAAGGCTACTCTATGAGAAGAGATTACACAAATTAGGCCTGTTTCCTTGAAATGTCAGAAGATAATTCAATATACTGACAAGAATAGATAGGATAGATAAAGATAAACTATTTCCACTGGTTTGGGGATCCTAGAACCCTAGGGGAGTTGGCGGTGGGGATAAGGGAGTTGGGGGGGGTAGGGTGGAGTTGGATAGCTTGAGAATTAGGTCAGACCATTTAGGAGAGATGTTAGCAATAACATCTGTATGTGTAAAGGTTGGGAGGTGTTTGGAATTCTCTTCCACAAATAGCAGAGGATGTGGAACAATTGTTAATTTTAAATCTGAGATGGACATTTTTTGTTAAATAAATGTATTAAAGGATATGGGCCAAAAGCAAGGATATGGAGTTAGACCACAAAAAAGCCACATCTCATTGAATGATGGAACCGATTCAAGGGGTTAAATGGCTTACTCCTGTTCTTATTTAGTAATATGGATTCCAGTACTGCACACAATACTCCACTTGAGCCTCAGCGCATGTTTTATACAAGTAAAACATAACTTCTCTGCTCTTAAACTCTGTGCTTCGGCTAATAAAGGCAACTATATCATATACCTTCTTAACCACTTTATCTACCTGCTCTGATACCTTAAGGGGTTGGTGTATATACACACACACAAACGTTCATGAGTCACAGAAAACTAGTATTCAGGTACAATAGATAGCAAAGCAAATGAATGGAATTTGGGCTTTTATAGTTGAAGGAATAGAATATAAAGGAAAGGAAGTATTGTTGCAACTATGCAAGGCATTGGTGAGACTGCACCTGGAGTATTGTGCACAGTTTTGTCCCTTTATTTGAGGAAAGATAGAGTCACATAGGAGGCAGTTCAGTGGAGGTTCACTAGATTGATCCCAGAGATGAGAGGTTTGTCATATGAAGAGAGATCGAACACTTTAGGCCTATATCGCTGGAATCTAGAATAATGAGGAGAGAACAACTGAGGTATTCAAGGTGATAAAAGGTATGGATAAAATAGACATGGAGTGGATGCTTCTTCTTATGGAGTATTCTAGGACAAGTGGTCATGGTCTTAGGATGAAGAGCAGCAAATTTAAAACAGAGTTGAGGTGAAACTATTTTTCCCAAAGGGTTCTGAATGTGTGGAATTTGCTACCCCAAAGTGTGGTGAGTAAAGTTAAGGAGAAGTTAAACACACTTTTAATTGGTAATGGGTTGAAGAATTAGGATGACAAGGCAGGAAAATGGGTATTTGGAGCATATCGGCCATGATCGAATGGCCTAATTCTGCTTCTATATCTTATGAATTTATAAACTTATGTCTGAAGAGGATTCTGGGTAATGCAAGATTGAGGACAGGAAAAGGTTCTCTTTTGAAGTATTTTTGGTGTTGGAGCTGATTTTCTCGAATTCTAGTAGCAGTAGTTACTGTTTTATAAGCTGTTGCATTGTTTTGGGACTTTGGGAAAAAAAGACCAAAATACCAGCTCTTTAAAAAGGAGGAAGCAAGACAAAGCAGAGACCACATTGGAAGTGAAACAAATGGAGAAATAAACCTGTACAGCTGTCTGACCCAGTTATGAACCTGAACAGCTGACTGCCTCTGCTGTTTGGTTTCAAATATCTCTGGACATTGAGTTTGTCCAAGAAAAATGCAAAGAGAAATTGAGGTCAAGAATAAGAAGGAAGCATATGTCAGGTATGAACAGCAATGAATCCCTAGAACTCTGTAAAGGCAGTAGAAGTATACTTAGGACAGAAATTAGGTGGATAGAAAGGGGACATTAGACAACTTTGACAAATAGGGTTAAGGAGAATCCAAAGGGATTCAACAAATACACTAACAACAAAATAGTAACTAGGGAAAGAATAAGGCCCCTTAAAGATCAGCAAGGCTGCTTATGTATGAATTTGCAGATGGTGGGTGAGATACTAACCAAATATTTTGCATGAATATTTGCTGTAGAGAAGGACATGCGAGATAGGGAAGGTCAGGAAATAAATATCGACATCTTGAAAAATATCCATATTACAGCGGAGGATGTTAAAACACATAAAAGTGGATAAATCCCAGGGCCATGATCAGGTGTACCCTCAAAATCTATAGAAAGATAGGGAAGTGATTGATGGGTCCCTTGCTGAGATAATTGTATTATCAATAGCCACTCTTTTTTTGCAACCATAGAAACATCTGCAACTTCCCCTTATAGTTGATTCCCCATAGGACTCAAGCGTGACAATACCTTTCTTACCCTTTTGTGAGCAGACCCACCCATGGCACCATGAAGTTGGCTGCCACTGCTTTCCCTGTAGTCATTTCTCCCAATAACATCTAAAACTGTCCATCCACCAGAAAGGGGAATGACTACAGGAAACACCTGCATTCCTGGTCATCCTCTTTTCTGCCTGGTGGTCACCAATGCCCTTTCTTCCTGTCCAGTCTGCACTGCCAGTATGACCACCTCACTGAACATACTATCCATAACTTTCTCAGCATCACAGATGCTTCATAGTGAATTCACCTTCAGCTCCACCTCTGAAATGCAGTTCAACAATAGTTGCAGCTGAACACATTCCTGAACATATGGTCACCATGGACAACTGAAGCTTTTGTGATTTGCCACATAGCACAGGAGGAGCATATCAAGGATCCAAACCCTGCTGCTTTGACTTTTTTTAAGCCCCTGAGTAACTCTCTTTTCTAAACAAAATGTTAACTTACTTCTCTTTTGCTAACTGTACTTTCCTTACCCTACCTTTCTTGCTTTTAATCCTTTAATAAGTTGGCCTGACTTTCACTTTTTTTTGTTGTTTTTCAAAAAAAACCTTCTTAGAAAAAAATCTTTTCATCGATCTTTTCCAAACCAGTTTGATATTAATTCATTAAACTTTTGCATTTTCTTCTCTTCTCCTCAGATTCTTTATCTTAGATCTGTGAAAAGACTTGCACTTGGTGATCCACTATTTACAGATCTTATGTTAATTTAGTTGCTTCATTTTACTGGCTTTCTTAATTTGATCAATATATAACATTTCTACATGTAAATCATTCACGTAGTTTAGAACTGGTAGGAGAAAGTGAGGACTGCAGATGCTGGAAAGGACTGGTAGGAGCCCAATATTCCAAAATGGCCCCATTCCGGACAGATTCCAGCATCTACAGTAATTTGGTCCTCCATTACATCATTCTTTGAATTGGTATTCATTTTATTAGCAAATTTCTTATCTCTCCCAAATTCTGACGGTCTTCCCAGGGTCTTGAACTAGTACCATAGCTTTTTATTCTGGAAGTTTGGGGACTGGGAGGTCAATTTGATAGTGTCCACCTTGGGTACCTCCAACATGTTATTTATTTGAGATCTGAGGATTGAGCGTGGGATGCTTGGCATTGACCCTCATCATGGTGTAGGTAGACAGACTGGGTATTATTCCTGCAGCTTTCTTGGCTGGCAAAAGAGTGGAGTGGATTATAACAGGATCATGGAAGGAGAGGGTTGACTTTGATAGAATTTGATAAATCATTCCAAATCATCTCAAAAAAACCCAATCAGTTCTCAGGGATAAGGGGGATGAAGAATGTCAGAGACAGAACCTGGAGTCTGAGAACTAATGGAGGGGAAGCACATATATCAGGAGGATTATTGAGGGGATAAGAATGTAAATGGAAAGGTGTTGGAAACCAGATAATCAGTGATTTACCTGAGGTGATTAGCCAGTATGATAGCTGACCTCTGGATGGATTGATTAGTGTATGCACTTATTTTTTAAACTTCAGTGATGTTCAGAGTTGATTTTCCTGGAGGTAGCTAGTATCATCTAAGCACAAAAAACAGAGTGCAGAAAACAGTTGGGAACTGACGTAAACGTTTGGCTCAATATCATAATATGCAAAGTAAAGTCCAGGTGCTTTTTCATCTAACTTAACCTTAGTATACTATTTGATCACCAGTGTTTTCCTGACATATTACCATAAACGTTCACAGGTTAGCTACTCTTGTTTTGAAAGTGTTTCCTTTTATGCCATAGCTCATGCCTGATCTTTATTTTTAATGTCTAATTTTCTTGAGTGGGTAGCTCAGATGGAAGATTAATTGTTTCGCAGATATCAGCTTTTTTATGGTGTTTCTTAAAAGATAGATATAATCTGTCGTTATGACAGTGTCACAATGGGCTCCATCTATTTCATTCTTCCTCTTTTTTAGGGTATGCTGCACTTATCCCTGGGAATTAATTGATAAGGTTATCTTGGATGTTCTTGTAAATTCTATCAAAGTTTTTAGTTCATTTATGGAACCTCCTATAATTGATTATTTATCAATTGCCACACTCTCAGATACAGGCTGTGTGATAAATTTTGTCCTGAAGTACACACTGTTCTGATCAAAACCCCTTCAGCTGAGAGGTATAAAGGATGCTTATTGGTTTATCAACAGGGCTCAGTAAATGGTAACTTATGGCAGGAGATAACCTGACAAAATTTGTTGAAATGAGACCCAAGAGCACACAACATGATGCAATACTTACAGATAAATTTTAATGAAAATAAATGAACAAGTTAATTTTTAACTGGTCAACTTCAAATTGACACAAGTAATTTAAAATCAAAGCATACAAGCTTTTAAATTCCTACCTTATCTATATCTAGCTGCTTAAGTGTTTTAATTCAGTCTGAATTTGTAACAAGGCCTTGAGATCTTTAAGAATTTATGAAGAACAATTTTTTAAATGTTTGTTTAGAGGGATCTTTTTTAATACCACTACTTCAACTCGGAGCATTGGTTACAAAGTTTCTTTACAGACCAGGGCATTGAGATGAATTAGAGCAGAATAAACATCTGCAGATTGAACTATCAGCCAGATTGTTTCAGAGATTTTGCGTATGAATGTCTGTAATTAATTTTCTTTGCATTATCACACACTGTAACGCCTCCTAACCAGTTCTTCTGATAATGTTATCAGTCCATAATGATTACCATTCATTACTAATCCATTAGGGAGCTTCTCAGCATACATAGTTCATGGTTTGGTCGAAGATGGAAATTTTGCTTACCTCATTGCTCCATTAAATAGTTACAAGTATTCATTATACAGAAACAGTATTTACTGCTGTATGAACTCAAGTTTAAATATCTTCTTACTTGTATTAGAGCTATTAGGTTAACACATTGTTATGTTCCAGAACTAGATGTGCTTGTGATTGATCAAATTCTGAAGAAGTCATAAACAACTTGAAATATTAACTCTACTTCTCTCTCCATAAATTTTGAGTTTACCCAGAACTTACTGTTTTTACTTCAAATTATTATTGCTCTTTTGTTTTTATTTTATTTCTCCACTTCTTTCAAATGACCATTTGTCCCTTGAATCAAAGCAATGAGATTTGACAAGCCATTTAGCTAGTGGGGACTGAAAGCTCATCATTGAGACAATCCTATCCTAATCTGCTGCTCACACTTGCAGACTCAGCACTAGGATTAATTGGAAAGGAAACATTAATGGGAATGAAGGACATAGAGACGCCAATGCTTCCCCAGCTAAGATCAATTTTCTTAGATTGGATCAGAAGTTAAAACTGGTTCACCATCACAAAAAAAGCAATGCACTTTGACTAGAATAGAATAGAATCACAGAATTCTATAATATATAGGAGGTCATCCATTGGCAATCTGAAATTAAGATCTGCTTTGACTCAGTCCTCTGCTCTTCCACAGTACCTTTTACATTTGTTTTATTTTCTTATAACTAACCACTTACCTTTTTAAAGCAATTGATTTTGTCTCTCTTCAGTCCTTTGTTGATGGTCTTATGTATTTTTACCCACTTAGTAATTCATTTGCATTTGGAAACAGTGTAAAAATATTTACTTAATCAAAAATACAGAAACATTTCATTGTCCCTTAAATCTCTTCCACTGTTCTTTGTTCTACTGAAAAAAATTCCCTTTTTGCTCTGTCCCCACCCCTCCCCCCATCTGCCTTAAATTAATCATCTATGTTCTGTGTCTATTGTGCTGGTATCCTGTTAGCCTCAGGCAGTATCTGTGTCTAGATTAGAGTGGTGCTGGAAAAGCACAGCTGATCAGGCAGCATCTGAGGAGCAGGAAAATCGACGTTTCGGGCAAAAGCCCTTCACTGCCTCAGGCAGTATCTGTGTATGCTTTGCTGTATTTTTCCATGTAATGGCTTAGTGGCCATCTTGTGTGCTAAGTGACCAACTTACGACTCAGCGCCCATCTTGCGTCTGTGTGCCCCATGTCAGCATGCCCCGTGTCAACTCCCACTTCACTCCCCCTTGTGGTCAAGGAGGTGACTTCAGAGATCTCCCACAGACCACCCAACTCATATATAGAGGTAGGCCTTTTCTAAGGTCTGCCCATCATGAGGGGGTGGATCAGTGGTGCTGGAAGAGCACAGCAATTCAGGCAGCATCCGACGAGCAGCAAAATCGACGTTTCGGGCAAAAGCCCTTCATCAGGAATGAGTCAAGGAGTGTGAGTTTCGTTGGGTGTTCTTCTGTGGTGACGTTTGCTCCTGGCATGGTCTGCAGTAGCACCTTACAGCAAAGCTTTAAACACCTGAGGACTAGACAAAATATCATTATGAGTGAAATAAGGAGAACTATCCTGTGTGCCAAATAGGATTCCCAGGATTTGCCTATCAGCCATTCTAGCCAGCTATCTCTTTCTGTGGCTCCTTATCTGCAGTCATCTAGCGGGTCCTGAATATCTTTGATCGCATGTGTAATATTATAAGATTTGTCAATAACATGGGTTATACACTTGTCACCAATGATTGTACGTAGTCCCCCTTGTTGAGCTAACTGATAATCCACCGCGTAACGTGTCTGCTGTGCGGAAAGTCTGAGTTTGGCCAGTTCACCATTGATTACTTAGAGTCATAGAGTCACAGAGATGTACAGCATGGAAACCGACCCTTCGGTCCAACCCGTTCATGCCGACCAGATATCCCAACCCAATCTAGTCCCACCTGCCAGCACCTGGCCCATATCCCTCCAAACCCTTCCTATTCATATACCCATACAAATGCCTCTTAAATGTTGCAATTGTACCAGCCTCCACCACATCCTCTGGCAGCAAATTCCATACACGTACCACCCTCTGTGTGAAAAAGTTGCCCCTGAGGTCTCTTTTATATCTTTCCCCTCTCACCCTAAACCTATGCCCTCTAGTTCTGGACTCCCCCACCCTAGAGAAAAGACTTTGTCTATTTATCCTATCTATGCCCCTCATAATTTTGTAAACCTCTATAAGGTCACCCCTCAGCCTCCGACACTCCAGGGAAAACAGCCCCACACTGTTCAGCCTCTCCCTATAGCTCAAATCCTCCAACCCTGGCAACATCCTTGTAAATCTTTTCTGAGGCCTTTCAAGTTTCACAACATCTTTCCGATAGGAAGGAGACCAGAATTGCACGCAATATTTCAACAGTGGCCTAACTAATGTCCTGTACAGCCGCAACATGACCTCCCAACTCTTGTACTCAATACTCTGACCAATAAAGGAAAGCATACCAAACGCCTTCTTCACTATCTTTTCTACCTGCGACTCCACTTTCAAGGAACTATGAACCTGCACTCCAAGGTCTCTTTGTTCAGCAACACTCCCTAGGACCTTACCATTAAGTGTGTAAGTCTGGCTAAGATTTGCTTTCTCAAAATACAGCACCTCGCATTTATCTGAATTAAACTACATCTGCTACTTCTCAGCCCATTGGCCCATCTGGTCAAGATCTTGTTGTAATCTGAGGTAACCCTCTTCGCTGTCCACTATACTTCCAATTTTGGTGTCATCTGCAAATTTACTAACTGTACCTCTTATGCTCCCATCCAAATCATTTATGCAAATGACAAAAAGTAGAGGACCCAGCACCAATCCTTGTGGCACTGCACTGGTCACAGGCCTCCAGTCTGAAAAACAACCCTCCACCACCACCCTCGTCTTCTACCTTTGAGCCAGTTCTGTATCCAAATGGCTAGTTCTCCCTGTATTCCATGAGATCTAACCTTTCTAATCATGGGGAAACTTGTCGAACGCCTTACTGAAGTCCACATAGATCACATCTACTGCTTTGCCCTCATCAATCTTCTTTGTTACTTCTTCAAAAAACTCAATCAAGTTTGTGAGACATGATTTCCCACGCACAAAGCCATGTTGACTATCCCTAATCAGTCCTTGCCTTTCCAAATACATATACATCCTGTCCCTCAGGATTCTCTCCAACAACTTGCCCACCACTGAGGTCAGGCTCACCGGTCTACAGTTCCCTGGCTTGTCTTTACCGCCCTTCTTAAACAGTGGCACCACGTTTGCCCACCTCCAGTCTTCCGGCACCTCACCTGTGACTACTGATGATACAAATATCTCAGCAAGAGGTCCAGCAATCACTTCTCTAGCTTCTCACAGAGTTCTTGGGTCCTGGGGATTTATCCACCTTTAACCATTTCAAGACATCCAGCACTTCCTCCTCTGTAATCTGGACATTTTGCAAGATGTCACCATCTATTTCCCTACAGTCTATATCTTCCATATCCTTTTCCACCGTAAATACTGATACAAAATACTCATTTAGTATCGCTCCCATTTTCTGTGGCTCCACACAAAGGCCACCTTGCTGCTCTTTGAGGGGCCCTATTCTCTCCCTGGTTACCCTTTTGTCCTTAACATATTTGTAAAACCCCTTTGGATTCTCCTTAATTCTATTTGCAAAAGCTATCTCATGTCCCCATTTTGCCCTCCTGATTTCCCTCTTAAGTATAATCCTACTTCCTTTATACTCTTCTTAGGATTTACTCGATCTATCCTGTTTATACCTGACATATGCTTCGTTCGTTTTCTTAACCAAACCCTCAATTTCTTTAGTCATCCAGCATTCCCTATACCTACCAGCCATCCCTTTCCCCCCTGACAGGAATATACTTTCTCTGGATTCTTGTTATCTCATTTCTGAAGGCTTCCCATTTTCCAGCCGTCCCTCTAACTGCGAACATCTGCCATCAATCAGCTTTCGAATGTTCTTGCCTACTTGTAGAGTCTTTGATGTATTGTCCCCTAAGATTGTTAATCCACACACAATGTAGTTGCAGTTTTTAGCGCTGACAAGCCCTGATGCCCCCACAGAGACAGAGATCCAAAAAACCTGTACTCCAATGATAATCTCAGCATTGTGGGGATCTGTCAATCAGCATACAGTTCCCGACTAATGGGGTAGGTCACTATCCTTCTCCAAACATGTCCTTTGCTGGGGCATGGTACAGTGAGGAGTCCTATCGTTCCTACGGCGAAAAGGTTCGAGAAGTTAGGTGTTAGAAGTTACAGTCAGTCGCATAAATCTCCTTAATTAAGAAAACAAATCCCTTCGCTACCTGATAGCATACAGTGTCCTGTTCCTGGGCCTGTTTGTCTATCCATCTCACCTCTGACTCCCCGTTTGTTCCCACCAGCTAGTAGGTATCAAAATGTATGTCAAAGTGGCAGAGCTGACATTAGTGCCATTGCACTCTCCACATATAAACTGCCTTCCCGCAGTTACATTCAGGAATGCCTGTTTGCTGCAGGTGCAGGTATGTTGTCCCTGGGTGATTGTACAGTGCTGGTGAGTACATTGTGTCTGCACACATTAACTGTTTCGAGGTACTACGGCATGAACACATCCCCATCCCTGCCCTGTGAAGCAGAGTGGGTAATCAATGATGTTTAATTAGGTCTTCCCCCTACCACCATTGGACCACCCAGCTGGGTAGGCTTGACCAATTCCACACACCTACGCTGGAGTCCCCATTTGTATTTTCCTAGCTGTCTCTTACATGCCCGAAGTATCTATTGTGTATAAGTCACGAGAGGTCCACACAGGGGTAGCCACAAATAAGGATTTGACCGATTGCACCATTGGGTAATAGACAGTTCAGTTCCCATATAAATTTAGGTGGGTTTTGTAAAAGAGGTTATCCTCAAATCCCGATAGGCTTTCAGCTATCACAACATTTAGAAACAGTAATATATACTCAGGTATGTACATGATTAAAATTAAATGAGGGTAATAGTCAGTGTCCCTTATTTTTTACAATGGTAACCAGAAGTCAGCAACAGCAGGTAATTTCAGTGTCTTGTCAGCAGTTTTATCCTGGCCTCTGGGTAGTTTGCTTGGTTGTGGTATTGGTGCCCTTTGTCACTGTCTTGCTCGCAGTTTCTATCTTTCCCTGGGGGATGGTCAATCATATTATGTCATTCATAGGAGTCCTTATATGGTTTGAGTGGGTTCAGTGCTTCCATGTGCCTTTTCCCCTTATGTCGTTACAGGCACAGGTGTCATCACTGATTATAACTTTGTACGGCCTATTCCATTTTGGGGCAAAGCCTGGTTTGTCAGGTTGGGTTTGTACGAGGATGCTGCTCTCAGGTGCTGGGACCTCAGGGAAGGTTTCAAGTTCATTTGCCTCGTCCTTTTGCTCTTGTCTCTCAGTTACCAATTTATACATCCCTTTTAGTTGGGTTCTTAATTCCAGTACATATCTCCGAATTTTGTCTTTTACTGGACCTACATCAGTCCTACCATTATAATGGTCTCTGGTAATTGCATTGCTCGCCTGGTCATTAAGTCGTAGGGTGTTTGTCTGGTTGCCTGATTTGTGGTGGCACTTAATTTCATTAGTATGACTAGCAGCACTTCAGCCCATGTCCTTCCTGATGTCTGTATGGCCTTAACTAAAGCATTTTTAAGGGTTCAGTTCATTCTCTCTACCATCCCTGAGCTCTGGGGTGATAGGGGATATGAAATTTTTGTTTTATCCTAGTAGCTGGCAAATTGTTTTTCATAACTTTGCCTGTGAAATCTGTCCCTTGATCGGAATTGATCTGTAGGGGTACCCCCCACCTCGGGATTACCTCCTCTGCTAGAATCCTGGCTACAGTGGTAACGGTACAGTTTTTGGTGGGGAATGCCTCTACCCATCGGGTGAACTGGCCTATGATGACTAGGCAGTACATTTTCCCACGAGAAGTTGGTAGTGGCCCTGTGAAATCCATTTGGAGGTGTTCCCAGGGTCCCTTGGCCTTGGTTGGTCTCCAATCCTAACTTTTATGGGTCTACCTGGGTTGTGCTGTGCACAAACCATGCATCTGTGGCAGTGTTTGGCTATATCTCTTCCCATTCCCTTTCACCAGCATACTCTCCCTAGACTTGCTATCATAGCTTCCCCGCCTGTATGTGAGAGCCCGTGGTGCAGCTCGAGCAAGGTGTTTTGTATGCATGTTGGTGCTACCCCCTTGTCTGCTTGCCTTCAGACACCATTCTCCCCTTTAAGTGCTCCCTGCATTTTCCATCACTTCTATCTTCCTGCAGAGTGTCCTCCTGCAGCTGCTGTATGTGAATAGCATCTTCCGCTAGTTCTTTTGTTGCTATTGGAACCTCATCAGCGATTTCCTCCTCTGAGACTTGCTGGGCTGCTCAGTCTGTGGCTTGGTTCCCTTTAAATTTTGGGGATGATGAAGGCCTTTTACCCGAAATGTCAATTTTCCTGCTCTTCAGATGCTGATTGACCTGCTGTACTTTTCCAGCATCACTCTAAGCTAGACTCCCTTTAAGTTTTAGCCAGCCTGGACTATCTTTCTCTGGCGCTTTGATGCGCTTTGATTTTTATGACTGTAGCCTCTTTTGGCTGTTCGCTGGTGCTCAGCAGTGTTTGGATTCTTGACTGGTGTTTGATGGGGATTGTCCATGCTTTTCCCAGCACACTGCCTCAGGATGACCTGCTCTATTGGAGTGGTTGCAGTACTTTATGCTGTCCCTTGTCATATTCCCTGCCTGTGGGCCCTACAGTCTCTGGCAAAGTGCCCCTGTAGGCCACTGTTGTGGCAGGATGGTTTGATTCTGCCTTCGCCTCCGTTCCTGTTGGCTGTTCTGTCAGGTTTTGTTTTAATTGTGGGAGCTTCTGCCTCCTGCAACCCGCTAGCCCACTTTACCAGGTTGTCATAATTTTGGGACGCTATCACTGCCATTTTCAGGATGGGTTGATTTGCGCTAGAGAGCCAGTCTTTAAAAGCCTGAATGAATGCCCGGTCCTCACGATCTGGGTTTGCTTGTCCTCAGCACTCCTGGTATGCCTGAAATAATCATTCCGCATACTCAGAAGCTCCTTCCCCTTTAAGTTGTTTCGTGGTTATGATTTTGCTCCAGTTTGTGGGTGTATTTCCTAATACCCGTTGGATCTTATCTTTAAAATGGGCAAAGGGGGCCTGCTGAGCATCTATCTCAGCTGTAAGGGCAACAGCATGTGTCCACCATCCTCCCTATAGCTTTGGGCTGCTGTGGCTTTGGGTCCACCATCTACCTGTCTTTATTTGTCCGGTGGGCAGGCTGCCCAGCTGGTGTATATCCCTCAAGTGCAGTTGGTGCTCTAACCATATACTGTCCAGCTTTTCCCAGAACCTCGTGTTTGCAATTCAGGGCTGTAATTTGCCCAGGGAAGCATGATCTGTTGCCTTTCTCCCGGGATAAAGGGTTCATAGTTTGCTTTTAGCTGCAACTCTGTCCCTCCTCTAGTGACTGGTGCTAGATTATATTCTTGAACCTCCTGCTCTGCTGAGGGAGCAGTTGGTCCCTGCTGTACCGTTTCGTAGGAGGGGAGAGAGTCAGTCTCGCTTTGCTCCTGTACTTTTTCTAATATTTGTTCTAGCTCCTTTATCTTATCCTGCAGCTCCTCAATTCATTCTTGGCCTGCTAGTGGAGGCATCTACTTGTTCAATTAGGCCTGCTAATTGGTACGTTAACATTACCCATAGCTTTTTAGTTTTATTTCATTTTTCTTTGTCAATCCAGTTCTGCTGCTGTACTAATGGTTGGGATGGGTCCCAAACCCCATTCGTCATCTGTTCTGTCAGCATAAGTTTGTCTGTCTTGTATTTCTCAATAAGGGAACCTGCATTATCCCCTCTAAAATCCTGATCTGCTAGCTTACAGATTGTGTAGCCCTGGATACCACCAACTGTAAAGTATCCATAACCAGTAGGACTTCTCTACCCTGCAGACACTAATATTGTCCCAGCACTGTCGGTACAGCTGTAACAGCCTCCTAGCAAGGTGTGCTCTCTACCGGTGGGACTGCTCTACCCTCCGAGGGACCACTACTAGTCGGCTGGGAATGCTGGCTCAATAAGGTGTGCTCTCTACCAGGACTCTTCTACCCTCCCAGCCACCTCTACTGTTCCAACACTGCCCAATAGGCCAAGAACCCTACCTCTAGCCCGGTGTGCTCTCTACCTGGGGGACTTTTTACCTTCCCGACCACTGCTGTTATTCAAGCTCTATTACAGACTGACAGGGTATCACGGTTACTCACATTGTTCAATGTTCCCACCTCAGTAACATACTGCTCCATTGGAGTTTGGCTCTTGGTCAGAGTGATCAGCTCCTTTTCCTCATCACATCAACTTAAAACACAATAACAGACAGCACTCAACCTTCAACCAGGCTCTAACTGGACTCTGCGTTGCTTGCCCCTACAGAGTCCAACGTTACCCGACTTTGCCACTTGTGTTTCACAGCACTTAGTGCCCATGGCACCTCAATTCCCACTTCAATTCCCAACTATCACCCCCTCTTAACAACCGGTTTAGGGCAGGTTTTGAGGCAGACACTACCTTGCCCTCTGGTCGTTTCAGCACAAACAGCTGGTTACCATACCAGTTAGTACACTTTCCCATTTATGCTCCACTTGCATGCATTTATACACAACCCAGTACTATCGCACAAATTACATGTTACAATGATAAACCCTTTTAAACTGTGTCTTTGGCCTGGTCTGACTCTTACTGTTTGCAGATTCAAAGTGTCTCTTACCCCGGCCCCCTGATCGTGGCCTTTGACCAGACCACCAGGAATAGGACCCTGCTTGCAGCACCAGTTGTTGTGGGGAAAATCACCAGTCTTGGAGTCAGAATCGGGATTCAATGACAGAGGTTATTGTACAAAGAAACTGCAGCTCTGGGGGGAGAGAGAGAGAGAGATGTCCAGCAGCACAACTCTCAGTTGCGAGCCTTCTCTCACCCTCGGAGCACATATCACGATATTATATACATTTCATGGTATAATGATCCAAATATTGAGCCTTTGTTTGTACAGCATGGTTTATTTACATAAAACATTACAGAATCATTGTCAGTTTCAGCAGCTACACAGAAGTCCATTGCTGCAGTAATTGGTTATGATCGTTCTTCCTGAGAAGGAAGGTAGTTTTCCATAACTGCAAATCTAAGGTATTAACATTTGTATACAGGCAGTTTCAGGTAGTTAATATTTCTATTGAAGGTGGTAGCTGGACTCAGACACTTCGGCGGTCAGTAGATACTATCGATGTGTATTCTCTCCCCCACCCACCTTAAACTAATCATCTACATTCTGTGTCTTTTGTGCTGGTATCCTATTAGCCTCAGGCAGTAACTGTGTATGCTCTGCTATATTTTTCCATGTAATGGCTCAGTAGCCATCTTGTGCGGTAAGTGACCAACTTATGGCTCAGTGGCCATCTTATGTTTGTGTCAACTCCCATTTCAATGTCAGAAGGTTGCTGTTGGATGGCAGGGGATTATCTCTGCACTTGGTTAATAAGTTCCCTATGTTACCCAGCTATATATATTCTGTATTTATATAACGAGTTGTACCACCGGTGTGCAATCTATTGAGGCACTGAGGCAACTGTTCTACTGTCTTGATCATTCTGGAGGAAACCTTCAGCACTCACTAGAATCGGTGTCCCAAATTGTGATGGTCTATCAGATACTCTACAGCACAATTATCTTGATGAATGCCCCTCGCTATCAGAGATTTGGTGAGTGCCTGAGGAAGAGGAGAAAGTGAAAAGGCAGTTGATGCATCAATATTGCAGGTGATAAGTCTGTGAATGTGTTGTGTGGCTTTTGTATAACTCCAAATCCCCATGGAACACCAGTTAAACAGTTTAGTGTCTCTCTGTTATAGTGTCTCTTGGCTACAATCAGAAACACACAATACTGCAAAACAACCATTCTATTTTAAATTTAGCGGGTAACAGTCAATATTCCATGCAATGCTCAGTGCGTTGTGGTGAAATGTATATAAATTTTAATATATAGGATTTTAATACAGTGGGCTTTCTTTTAATGAAAAGGTCAGACAGTCCTTCTGTAAGACTATTAAACAGGAGCAGAAGTAAGCCATTTGGATCATCAAGCTTGCTCTACATTTCAATGACATCATGGCTGATTTGATAATAGTGCACTTTCCCTGCTTTATGCCAACAACCTTTCATTCCTTTACTGATTAAAGATCTCCCTTGATTATACGGAATGACTCAGATGCTACAATCCTCAACATAAAGAATGTCAAAGATTCATGATGTGAGGTGCTGGTGTTGGACTAGGGTAGACAAAGTCACATGACACGCAGTTGTAGTCCAACAGGTTTATTTGAAATCACAAGCTTTTGAAGCAGTGCTTCTTTGTCAGGTCACCTGATGATTATGCCCTCTGGTCTGAGACACTTCCACAGGGGAAACAACCTCTCGACATCAGAAAGCAGGTGACTGCAGACCACTGTGGTGTTACTGGAAAAGTGTTTTGAGTGTTGGTTTTATGACAAGTGGATTAAACATTTAGGGCCATTAGCTTTATTTTCAGTTCAAAAAAATTTTGGATGTAACAAGATTTTTGTTAATTCTGTTTGTAAAACACTGGAATTAGGTTCAGAAGCAAGTTTAGTTTCATTTCTAAAAGGAGTTCAGGGCATTTCAGGGAATTAATTATCTCCATGGAACGAAACAAAAACAGAAATTGGAACATCTCAGCAGGTCTGGCAGCATCTATGGAGAGAAATCAGAGTTAACTGAAACTCCTAGAAGGGTTTAGTTTGTGAAACTTTCTAGCGAGAGGCATGTAATTTTTCTGCATTTGCATTGGGAGACAGATAGAAGCTTTGTTTTGCTATCTTCTAACTGTTTTCTTTAGACTTTTTAAAAAATGTCTTCCTTTATAGAATAAATTTTTAAAAATTTGTTATTAAAGAAAATTCACAACCTTGTGTGAATTTGTTTCAGTTACGAACCATCATATTAACACATTAACAAAATGTATAAATTATCTACAAAGCCAGCTTACCTTTTGGCTTTGCAACATTACTATCATAGTGCCTTTCCATTTTCCACAATCTATGTCTTGCCTAATGTTTCTGTGTGGTGGTTGACTGTCCAGTGAAAGATTTGGCCTTTTACATCGGTCTCACAACACAGTCTAATGAGACGCATTTGAGTATCTTTAAGTCTTTAGGGCCTAACTTCAGATTGTACCATTAAAATAAGATTGTTAGACACCAAGGTCTCTGCACTAAATGGAGTCCAATGCTGACATCCTATGGGAGAACAGCAGGCTTGTACTCTGGGAAACCATTAGCAGTTCAAAGATTTATTTCAACATGGATACCCATAGCTATGTTAGCATGAGCCTGCATGCCAGGAAGCTGGGACTGCATCGCAACAACCTGAGATTTCAGAAACTCGGTCTGAGCTTTCACTGATGTATTCAGATGTGGGCTATATACAGCTTGTGTTCATTGTAAGCTGATCTATCAGTCTTCATATGCTAAATTATGCTCAGACTCATTAGAGTTAAATTTCCATCTTATCTATGTTGCAAATGACAGCTCTAAGCTCTGTGCAAAATCCTGCTCCAAGCTGGTTCCACTCTCCTGCCTAGTAACAAAGTAACAATAGATACACTGCCAATGCAAGGGGCATTTTGGTGTGCATCCCTGTCAGCCTTTGCAAATCCATTCTGTATCAAGGTCCTTGTTTAGATCATCTTTTAAAGGGCTTAAGTGAAACTTTGCCCTCTGTGGGAAGTTGCAGGAAATGTGTCCAGCTGCAGCTCCTCTCTGACTGCTTGACAGCTTTGGAGCTGTGGCTGGATTTTCTTTGGAGCATCTGAGAGGCTGTCAGAATCTGGATAGCACATTCAGTAAGTTTATTACACTGCAGATAAAGAAATTATTGAGGAAGATAGGGAATGGGTGACCACAAGACAGAGGAAGAGTAGGAAGGCTGTACATGAGTCCCCTGCAGTCATCTCCCTCCAAAACAGATGTATTGTTTTGGATACTGTTGAGGGAAATGGCTCATCAGGGGAAGGCGGCAGCAACTCGGCTCATGGCAACATGGCTGGCTCAGCAGCACGGGAAGGCAGACAAAAGAATGGCAGAGCTATAGTGATAGGAGATTTAATTATAAGGGGTACAGACAGGCGTTTCTGCAAACACACATGAGAGTCCAGGATTTTATGTTGCCTTCCTGGTGCAAGGATCAAGGATTTGGAGGTAGTGAGACCTGCGGATGCTGAAAAGTCAGACTCGATAAAGTGTGGAGCTGGAAAAGGCACAGCAGGTCAAGCAGCATTAGAGGAGCAGGAGAGTTGATGTTTCAGATCATTTCATCAGGATCAAGAATATCTTGGAGCAGCTGCAGAACATTCTGAAGGGAAAGGGTGAATATCAAGCCATCCTATATCAAGTGGTTATGGTGCATATAGGCTCCAATGATACTTTTTTTTAAAAATTGGGATGAAGTCCTACAAGCTGAATTTAGGGAGTTAGGAGTTAAACTAAAAAGTAGGACTTCATAGATAGCAATCTTGGGATAGCTACCAGTGCCAGATGTTAGTCACAGTAGGAATGGCAAGATAGATAAGATGAATTCATGGCTTGACGGATGGTGCAAGAGGGAGGGATTCAAATTCCTGGGACATTGGAACTGGTTCTAGAGGAAGTGGGACCAGTACAAACTGGACAGTCTGCACCTGGGCGGGACTGGAACCAATGTCCTGGGGGGAGTGCTTGCTAGTGCTGTTAGGGAAGACCCTTTGGTCTAACCAATCCACACCGAACACAATCCCAACCCGGAGGCTCCCTGCCTTCATTCCTGATGAAGAGTTTTTGCTCAAAACATTGATTTTCCTGCTCCTCGGATGCTGCCTGACCTGCTGTGCTTTTCCAGCACCAATCTAATCGAGACACTGCCAACTCCGTGTCTCAAGGTAAGAAACATTCGTAATAATGTGGACGAATTAACTGTGCAGAAAGTTATTAATGAATATGAAGTAATTGGAATCATGGAGAACTGGCTCCGGAGTGGCCAAGGTTGGGAACTCAATGTTCAATGTTAATCAATTTTCAGGAAAGATAGATGGAAAGGAAAGGGAGGTGGTTTAGCGCTGCTTGTTAAGGAGGAGATTAACATAATAGTAATCGAGAACTTTAGCCTGGACAATGCAGAAACTGTATGGGTGGAGTGTGGAACACTAAAGGTAAAAATATGTCACTGGCAGTTGTATACAGAGTACCAAACAGTAGTTGCAAGTTTTGGTATGGCATCAAACAGAAAGTTAGAGATGCATGCAGAAATGGTACAGCAGTTACTATGGGTGATTTCAATCTATACATTGATTGGACTAACCAAATTGGTAGCAATTGGATGTAGGAGGATTTCCTGGAATGTATGAGGGATGGTTTCCTCGACCAATATGTTGAAGACGCAACTAGAGAGCAAGCCATCCTACACCAATGGGTATTGTGGAGCGAGAGATGATCAAATGGCAATTTGTGGTGTGAGATCCTTTGGCAAAGAGTAGAATTCTTCATTAAGAGTTCTGCAATAGGGGAAGGTAGGACCACTCAACGATAAAGGGGGGGAATTTGTGCTTGGAAACAGAGGATGTTGGCTAGATCCTAAGTGAGTTCTTTGCGTTGGTATTCACTGAGGAGAAGGATATCTAGGATGGTGAGATTTGCATGGAGCATACTGATAAGCTAAGGCATTTTGAGATCAAGAAAGAAGTGATAATGCTTCTTTTGAAGAGCACTAAGGTGGATAAATCCTTAGGGCCCAATGGAATCAGCCCCAGGTTATTGAGAGAGGCAAGAGAAGAGATTACTGGGGTCTTGACCAAGATCTTTGCATGCTTGCTAGCCATGTTCAGGAAGGGAAATAGGGATAATCTAGGGAAGTATAGAAGAGTGAGTCTCACATCGTTGGTTGGTAAACTATTGGAGAGAATTCTTAGAGATTGAATTTAAGTGCATTTGGAAAAGCATGGCCTAATTAGGGACACAGTCAGCATTGCTTTGTGAGGGGCAGGTCATGTCTTACTAACTTGATTGAATTTTTTGAGAAGCTGAAAAAGTTGGCGATGAGGGGAGAGCAGTGAATATTGTATTTTAGTAATCATGATTTGGAGATGCCGGTGTTGGACTGGGCTGTACAAAGTTACAAATCACTCAACACCAGGTTATAGTCCAACAGGTTTGATTGGAAGCACACTAGCTTTCGGAGTGTCGCTCCTTCATCAGGTGATAGTGGAGGTGTTGTGTGATTTTTAACTTTGTATTTTAATAAAGCTTTCAACAATGTCCATCATGGTAATGTCATCCAGAAGATTAAGATGCAAGGGCTCCAAGGTGGATTCAGAATTGGCTTGCCATAGAAAGTAGAGGCTAGTGGTAAAAGAGTGTTTTTTTGGCTGAAGATCTATGACTAGTAGTGTTCCACAGGGATCTGTACTGGGACCTCACCTGTTTGTGATATTTGTAAATAGTTTGGATGAAAATATTGGATAGATGGATTAGTAAATTCGTAGATGACACAAAGACAGTGGAATTGTGGATGGTGTAGAAAGATTGTCAAAGGATACAGCGGGATATTGATCAATTGCAAATATAAGTAGAGAGATAGCAGATGGAGTTTAATCTGGGTATGTGTGAGCTGCAGCACTTTGCTAGATCAAATTTTAAGGAAAAATATACAGTTAATGACAGGACCCTGCCCAGAATTGATGTATAGAGGGATCTTGGGGTTCAAGTCCATAGCTCCATGAAAGTGGCTACACAAGTAGATAGGGTGGTAAAGAAAGCATATGACCAATAAGTTGGCCTTTATTGGTCAAGGAATTGAGTACAAGAGTCAGGATGTCCTGTTGCAGTTTAATAAGACATTGCTTAGGTTACACTTAGAATTTGTGTTCAGTTCTGATTGCCACAATACAGGAAGGATGTGAAGGCTTTGGAGGGGGTCAGAAGAGGTTCACCAGGATGCTGCCTGGATTAGAGGGTATGCACTGTAAGGAGAGGCTGGAAAACTGGGGTGGTTTTCTCTGGAGCGTTGGAGGCTGAAGGGAGACTTGATAGAAGTCTATAAAATTATGACATGCATAGATTGAATTGACTGTCAGAATCTTTTTCTCAGATGGAAATGTCTAATACTAGATGACATGCATTTAAGGTGAGAGGAGGAAAGTTCAAATGAGTTGTGAGGGGTAAGTTTTTTCAGAGGGTGGTAGGAGACTGGAACATGTTGCCCGGAATGGTGTTGGAAACAGTTATGTTAGGGGCAGTTAAGGGACTTATAGCTAAGCACATGAATATGCAAGGAATGGAGGGAATGGACCAAGGGCAGGCAGAAGCAATTTGTTTCATTTAGATTAGATTAGATTACATTACAGTGTGGAAACAGGCCCTTCGGCCCAACAAGTCCACATCGACCCGCTGAAGCGCAACCCACCCATACCCCTACATTTACCCCTTACCTAACACTACGGGCAATTTAGCATGGCCAATTCACCTGACCTGCACATCTTTGGACTGTGGGAAGAAACTGGAGCACCCGGAGGAAACCCACGCAGACACAGGGAGAATGTGCAAACTCCACACAGTCAGTCGCCTGAGATGGGAATTGAACCCGGGTCTCTGGCGCTGTGAGGCAGCAGTGCTAACCACTGTGCCACCGGGCTGCCCACGGTGTCAGGTTCAGCACAATATAGTAGGCTGAATCGCTGTTCCTGTGCTGTACACTTCCATGTTCTATGTTCTAGGATAGAGAGTGACACGGTTAAATCTGAAACTGAGATCCCAAATTTAAAAAAAAATAATTTTGATGATGTGAGGCATGCATTAGCTTGGATAAGTTGGCCAAGGATATTTAAAAGTTGATGGTGGATACACAATGGCAGACATTTAAAGTACACATGGATAAACTTCAACAATTGTACATCCTTATCTGTCATAAGAGTAAATAGAGAAGGTGACTTAACTGTGGCTAACAAGGAAAATAAGGGATAGTGTTACAGCCAAAGAGGAGGCATATAAATTGGCTAGTAAAAGCAGCATATCTGAGGCTGGATGAAGTTTAAAATTCAGCAGAGGAGTACAAAGGGTTTCATTCAGAAGGGAAAAATAGAATATGAAAGTAAGCTTGTGGAAAACTTGAAAACTGACTGTAAACACTTCTATAGATACAGAAAAAGACCCTTACAGTTAGAATCATGTGAATTCATAATGGACAACAAAGAGATGGCAGACCAGTTGTACAAATACTTTGGATCCATATTCACCAAGGAGGACGCAAAAAAGCTTCTGGAAATGCTAGGGGCCAGAGGGTCAAGCATAAAGGGGGAATGGAAGGAAATCCTTATCAGTCAGGAAATGGTATTGAGGAAATTGATGGGATTAAAACCTGGTAAGTCCCCAGGCTCTGCATACCAGGGTACTTAAGGAAGTGGTGCTAGAAATAGTGGATGCATTGGTCATCATTTTCCAGCATTCTATAGACTCTGGAAGTGTTCTAATGGATTGGAGGGTAGCTAAATGTAACCCCACCTTTTAAAAAAAGGAGAGAGAGAGAAAATGGGGATTTATAGGCTACTTAGCCTGACATCGGTGGTGGGTGAAATTATTAAGGGTGTAATAACTGAGAAATTGGAAAGCTGTGACAGAGTCAGTTCAAGTCAGCATGGAATCACAAAAGGGAAATCATGCTTAACAAATCTTCTGGAATTATTTGAGTATGTGACTAGTCGATGGTAAACACCCAAGATGGCGGTGGTGGAGTAGCAGTGCAGCCGAGGAGCCGGTAGCTCATCTCCACCGTTCGTTTTTGCACAATTTTTCTTTCTCTTTCTCTGTTTTGAATGTTTCCAGTTAGTATAGTAAACATCAAAATTCAATTTACCTTCATTTAACAGCTTCACCTGAGTGCTTCTCCAGATCCAGTGACGGGGTGGCTTCTGGTGGTCCCGAGTAGTGGTCTTTCTCTGCATGGTGGTCATGATGATGCAGAGTGATCTCCTGACATAGCGCCTTTTATCCCAGTGTGGAGGTCTCATTGGCGGTCCAACTTAATCTTCATCAAACACTTCCAACCTGATGTTCCGACAACCTGGTTTGGCGTTTTCTTCTACGGGTGGTGATCTGGATCCATTGGCACTTTCTTTGGCATATGTTTCTGGTCCAGTGATCCAATGGCTCAGCATGTTGCTTTCATTCAGGAGTGGCGGTCTTGCTGAAGGTTTTCTTTGGTGGAGGCTTTCGGTCCAGTTTTTCTTCATCCTGGTGTTTTGGTTTCATCCTGGTGTGGCGATCTCATCATGGGTTGATGGTCTCATTCCAGCTGTGTGTATCGTCTCTTGATTGACTTCCTCCAAGACCAGGAGCCGCTAAATAGACTTTAATTTGTCTTAAATTTACTTTAAATAGAACATTTGTCTTAAACTTACTTTAATTGTTACTTATGAATTTACTTATGACTTCTATCAATGATATAGGCACCATGGTGGGGGGACTTATAACACTTTTCATTGTATTTTTCTTGTAAAAGTACACATCACAATGAATTCTATAAATTCTAAATTTTACAGTGGACATGGATGATTCAGTGGACATGGAAAGTCCAGTGTAAATGGACTTTCAAAAATCTTTTGACAAGGTTCTTCACAAGAGATTAGGAAGGAAAATTAGAGCTTATAGTTTCGGAGGTAATGTATTGACGTGGATAGAGAACTGGTTGGCAGGCAGGAAGATTGAGTAAACAGGCCTTTTTCAGAGTGGCAGACATGTGGGGTGCCACAGGGTTCAGTGCTGGGACCCCAGCTGTTCACAATATATATTAACAATTTGGATGAAGGAAATGAATGCAACATCTCCAAATTTGCAGACAACACTAAGCTGGGTGGCAGTGTGTGCTGTAAGGAGAAAGCTAAGAGACTGCAGGGTGACTTGCACAGGCTAGCTGAGTGGGCAAATACTTGGTAATTGCAACATAAAGTGGATAAATATGAGTATATCCACCCTGGTGGCAAAAAGAGAAAGACATTATTATCTGAATGCTGGCAGCTCAGGAAAAGGTGAGGTGCAATGAGACTTGGGTGTCATGATGGAACAGTTGCTGAAGGTTGGCATGCAGGTGCAGCAGCAGTGAGGAAAGCTAATGGCATGCTGGCCTACATAGTGAGAGGATTTGTGTACAGGAGTGGGGATATCCTGTCGCAGTTATACAGGACTTTGCTGAGGCTACACTTTGAGTATTGAGAGCAATTTTGGTCTTCTTGTTTGAGGAGGACATTCTTGCTATTGAAGGAATCCAGCGAAGGTTCACCAGACTGATTCCCAGGATGGCAGAACTGACATCTGAAGAAAGATTCTATTGACTGGGCTTACATTCCCTGGAATTTAGAAGAATGTGGGGGCATTTATACAGAAATATGTAAAATTCTGATGGGAGTGACAGGCTAGATGTGGGTAGAATGTTCCTGATATTGGGAAAGTCCAGAACTAGGGGTCACAGTCTAAGAATAAGGGGTAAGCCATTAAGGCCTGAGATGAGGAAGAATTTCTTCTCTCAGATACTTGTGAACCTGTAGAAGTTTCTACCACAGAATGCATTTGGGGCTAATTCATTACATTTTTCAAGAGGGAGCGGGACATGGCCCTTGTGACTAAAGGGGTATGGAGAGAAAGTGGAAATGGGATACTGAAATTGCACGATCAACCATGATCATATTGAATGGTGGTGCAGGCTTGAAGGGCTGAAGGATCTATTCCTGCATATATTTACTATGTTTCAATGACACCTGTGAACCCTTTGGCCTGACTGCAGACCAACTGTGCCTATGACTCACTGCTTATCTTATATAGTTTACACAGTGGTGTTGGTGCTTCATGAGAGTTTGTTACATGTGTGGGCAGGGAAATCAAAATCAAATTTCAAATTTTTAGCATGAGTAAGCTGATAAACAAAAGCTGCCATTCAGAGGAATTACCTTTAATTGCATCAGCAATTTTATACTGATTGTGTCATGTGCAAAAACTTATGTTTCTTATTGTCTTCTGATAGGACAGGACTAGATTGCAGCTTTAAATAATTTTACCCTTTCAAACATTAAATTGTTTCATTGGTTTCATTCTCTTTTAATTGTTATTTGCTGATCACCATACACTAATTAGTTTTATTCATGTGTCATCCTTTAAGAATTTGAGCAATTTATGCAAGATGTATTCTTAAAATGTTCCATTACTCACAAAGTGATAGCCAAATTTCAACCACTTGATTCCAATTCTTTTTCCTTCATGCCTTCTGGATCACTGCTTTGCTACATATTTAAATAAAACCTTTGCTAATCACTGCTGTTGTTATTCTTACCATGCTTCTCATCAAGAGTGGTCAGAATTTGGAAAAAAAATGCTATTTTCCCAGATGACCATTCTGGTGGAATTTGCCAATTATACTAGTATGTGGTACAGGGTAAGGATTATTTGAGGTAGCTCAAATCCTCCTTTTTTTCACTTTGTCTTGAGTCTATCTTCTGATTATTGGTAGAAGTAGGAGAGAGCTAATTTATTTTTTTGTCGAGGTTTATCCCAAGTAGTCTCTTGACATAGAACACTGGTCTCCAAGGATTTGCCTCAGGGAGTACATAAAACAATCATCAACTGTGCCTGAAGGAGCATTAGCTTGCTCTTCTGTCTTCTTAAAATATCCTGGTGCAACGGGAGAAGGGCATTGCCCAAGTGCTTTCAGTCATACCCTCCACGCCGTGTATCTTATCAAGAATGTATCAAGAGCATTAAAAATGTACTGAAGCACTTGAGTGGACCATGCTGCATGGAGGACTTCATTTCCATCGCACCTCCTGCTAATTCTAATTTGAAAATACTTTTGCCTTCATTTAATATACTTGGTGTCAAAAGTACTTTGCAACTATTGGGACAGTTATAATTGCATCGAATGGAACACAATTTCTGGGAATGTTGAATCTTCTTGCAAAATATATTATTCAAGGCAAAACGTTTTTCAAAATCTTTATTCACTCATTTTGTGAATAAATGATATATTTTGAATTGAGAAGATCAGTGCTAGAAGATGCATTGTGGAATATCTGCAGAAGTGGCACTGTTCTTAGATAACAAAAAGGTTTATTGCATGATATCAATAAGAATAACTACATTTGGTTGGGCATAATTACTATGTCCTTAGGGAGCTAGTGCAGATACATCTGTTCCCTCTGCAAGCTGGAGTAGAACTCCTTGTCTCCACCCACAAACTGTGAGACATCAGGTTATGCCAAAGTGACACTAACATTAACCTTTTCAGAACCATTACTTTATACAACTTGCATTATGAAAGAAATAGTAAATAGAATTATCATAAATGCATTTAAGTGAAAGCTAGATAACAAACAGACATATGAACATTGGAGCAGGTGTAGACTAATTGGCTGCTCAAGCCTGCTCCACCATTCAGTAAGATCATGGCTGATCTGTTTATGTTCTGAATTTCACAACTCCATTTACTCCCAAAACTCTTGACTCCCTTGCTCAACAAGAATCTTAAGAATATTCAATGACCCCATAAGCATATATCGAATAAAAGGAAAAGAATGCACAAACAAGAGTAGGCCACTCAACTCTTTGAACCTGGTCTGCCATTTAATAGGCTAATCTGATATTGACTTCAACTCTACATTTCTGCATATCCCCAATAATTTTTCATTTCCTTCATAATCAATATTTTGTTTACCTTTGCCTTAAAAATATTAAAAGGTTCTATATCTACTGGCTTTTGTGGAAGAGAATTCCAAAGACTCACAACCCTCAGAGAAAAAAAATGTTTGCTCCTCTCTGACTTAAATGGGTGACTGCATATTTTTAAACTATGACCCCTAGTTCTAGACTCTCCCACAGGAGGAAACATCTTTCCACATTCATTCGTCATGTCCACTCAGGATCTTACATATTTCAATTAAGTCATTTCTGACTCTTCTAAACTTCACAGGTCACAGGCCTAGCCTGTGTAGCCTTTCCTTGTAACACAATCACTCATTCCAGGTATTAGCCTAGTAAACCTTCTCTTAACTGCTTCCAATGCATTATGATTATTCCATAAGTACTGTTACTAATACTGTACAGTGCGCCATCTGCAATCTCAATAATGCTCTGTACAACTGAAACAAAGGGTCAGAGATTGTGAGATTGTCTGGACACATACACTTTCTCACACTCACAACCCCCAACCCAGACAGACAGACACACACACAGAGAGACAAAGACCCACATGTACACATATATTTTGTGGGGTGAATTTGTACTTGCAGAGTTACATTATACTTTGCTCAAAAACTGCATGCATTCATGTAGAACTCTGAGCTCAAAAACTGCATGAATTTATGTAAAACTCCGTTATCTCACTTTTTAGATTAGAATCAATCTAAACATCATGGAATAGACAGAGAACACAGGGGGCCAACACCTTCAATATATTGTCTAGCTATCACCATTTTGTGATTTACACAAGAAAGAAGTGAAACTATCACTGTATTCTAACAGATGAAAGGCTTAACAGACAATCAATTTTTCAATATATAATTTCAGTTACATCACACTGTAAATTTTTGCTATAAATTCTGTGTTAGGATTGAGCCCTCGGTCAGATCCATTGACGTCAAGGCGGTGTTCTTCTCTGAGCACTGCCTCCTGCTGGCCAATTGTCACCTACAGGATGAGCAGCGGGCTGGTAAGGGAACGTGGAAGCTGAACACAAAGCTGTTGACCCCGGGAAACATTGAGGAGCTCAAGAGGGACTACGCAGGTTGGAGAACCGTGAAGCCCCTCTTTGAGTCCCCAGCGGACTGATGGGAAGCAATAAAAGGGAACATCAAGAGGTTCTTCATCCTCAAAGGTGTTCAGGAGGTGAGAGAGAGATGGGGAAAACTGTCCCAGCTCCAGGAAAGTATGCAGAATCTGCTCCTGCTGCAGACGATGGGAGTGGATGTCACGGAGGACCTCAAGGAGGTGAAGGGCCAGCAAGCCTCGCTCTTTGCCTCGGAGGCCTCCAAGATAATCTTCCGGTCCAGGGTGCTCACGTTTCTTCTTCCAGAGCTCTGTGCTCAGCAGCCTGAAGGAAGAAGATGGCTCGCTAACGTCATCTCAGACTGACGTCATGAGGATCAGTAAATCCTTCTATGCCAGTCTGTATGACACGAAGCCGACCGACAGCACGGCCTCCCAGTTGTTCCTGTCCTCTATCACGGAAGTCTTAGACGACAGAACACGAGAGAGGCTCGACCAGCCTCTATCTCTGGACGAGCTGCCCAAGGCCCTCGAGTCCTTCGAAAAGAACAAAACTCCCGGAAGCGACGGCTTACCGGTCGAGCTCTATTCCGCTCTGTGGGACTTGGTTGGCCAGGACCTGCTGGAGGTGTATGTCAGTATGCTTCGGGCAGGTACCATGAGTGAATCCATGAGGAAAGGCATCATCACTCTCATCTACAAGCGGAAGGGGGAAAGGGAAGAACTCAAAAATTGGAGACCAATCTCACTATTGAATGCAGATTACAAAATTCTGTCAAAGGTAATCGCCAACCGGGCCAGGTCTGCTCTAGGGTCGGTGATTCACCCTGACCACACCTATGCTGTGCCGGGCAGGAAGATCGCTGAGAGTCTCGCGCTCCTCAGGGATACGATCGCCTACGTGCAGGATAGGGGGTTGGATACCTGCCTGATCAGCCTGCACCAGGAGAAAGCAATTGACAGGATATCACACAGGTATATGAGAGATGTTCTCTCCAAAATGGGCTTTGGGGAGGGAATCTGCAATTGGATCAGACTGCTCTACACCAACATTGTCAGTGCAGTCTCAATCAATGGGTGGGAATCAGATAGCTTCCCAGTCAGATCTGGAGTCAGGCAGGGCTGCCCTCTCTCTCCTGCCTTGTTTGTGTGCTGCATAGAGCCATTTGCCGAGTCCATCAGGAAGGATGCGAGCCTGAGAGGGGTGACTATTCCTGGCAGCGGGGGCCTGCAGGTTAAGGCCTCCCTGTACATGGATGACGTCGCCGTTTTCTGCTCGGATCCGCTGTCTGTGCACAGACTCATGTGCATTTGTGACCAGTTCGAACGGGCCTCGGGGGCCAAGGTAAACCGAGGCAAGAGCGAGGCCATGCTCTTTGGGAACTGGGCCGACCAATCCTCGATCCCCTTCACCATCAGGACCGACCATCTGAAGGTGCTGGGTATTTGGTTCGGGGGGGCTGGGGCGTGCGCCAAGTCTTGGGAGGACCGTATCAGCAAAGTGAGGCAGAAACTGGGCAGATGGACGCTACGGTCGCTCTCCATCGCGGGAAAAAATCTGGTCATCAGGTGTAAGGCACTGTCATTGCTATTATACGTGGCACAGGTCTGGCCTGTTTCCAGAACCTATGCCGCTGCAGTCACCTGGGCCATCTTCCAGTTCATATGGAGGTCAAAGATGGACCGGGTCCGAAGGGACTCGCTGTACAAAGATCTGGGCTACGGGGAAAAAAATACACCCAATGCCACCCTCACCCTGATGGCCACCTTTGTGTGTGGCTGCATCAAGTTGTGCATGGATCCCCGGTACGCAAACACCAAGTGTTACTACGTACTGAGGTTCTACCTGTCTCCGGTGTTGCGAAGGATGGGCCTGGCCTCGCTGCCGCAGAATACTCCGAGTAGTTGGATCATTCCGTATCACCTGTCCTTCGTGGAGAAGTTTATGAAGAAAAACACCTTTGACCACAAGTCCATCAGGAAGTGGTCAGCATGTAGTGTCCTTGAGACCCTTCGGGAAAAGGAGAGGGTGGATCCTATCGAGTGGTTCCCTGAGCAGACTGTCAAAGCCAGTTGGCAGAATGCCTCATCGCCAGAACTTTCCAACAAGCACCAAGACATGGCTTGGCTGGTGGTGAGAAGGGCTCTGCCTGTGAGATCCTTTATGCACGCCCAGACTCTCAGCCGCACCGCACGCTGCCCTCGAAGCGGCTGCGGGGGGGACAAGACTGTCACACACCTCCTTCTGGAATGTGCCTATGCAGAGGAAGTCTGGAGAGGAATGCAGTGGCGTTTGTCGAGGTTCGTCCCGAGCAGCGCCGTGACGCGGGACTCCGTGCTCTACGGCCTGTTCCCCGGGACGCACACCGAAACAAACATCAACTGTGCCTGGAGGATCATCAACTCGGTGAAGGACGCTCTCTGGGTGGTCCGAAACCTGCTGATCTTCCAGCTGAAGGAGTTGACCCCAACTGAGTGCTGCAGACTGGCACATTCCAAGGTCCAGGACTACGTGTTGAAGGATGCGCTGAAGCTTGGGGCAGCTGCCGCCAAGGCGCAATGGGGAAAGACCACTGTGTAACGTCTGCCTGCCTAACGAAGAACAGCGGGCCCATGCAGTCATTTGGGATCTGCTGACGCCTCAGCTAAATATATGGGCATATGATTGAAAAATGTACAGACCTGTATAAAAATGATAAATTCTGATCTCTGTATGTACATGTTTACATATGTATGGCATGACCAACTGTACAGACCATCAAATTATTTTATGAATAAAGTATATTTTTGAAATATAAAAAAAAAGTTAGGATTGAGCCCTCCACTATCACTTGATGAAGGAGCGTCGCTCCGAAAGCTAGTGTGCTTCCAATTAAACCTGTTGGACTATAACCTGGTGTTGTATGATTTTTAACTTTGTACACCCCATCCAACACTGGCATCTCCAAATCCTGTCCAGGAGGTGGGAGTTATCCATATCAAACGTATTTTTAAGGTGGAGAATGAGAGCTATTATTCCTCCCATATTAAGAAGAAAGGTGCTGGAAGGGGTGCAGCTAGGGCACCCCAGTTTGATTCAAATAAAGGAGGTAGTTCGGAGATATTTTTGGTGGCTGAATGTAGAATTCCAGATTGAGGAGAAAGAGGCATCATGCGAATCCTGCACACAAGTGGAAAGGCATCCTGCACCCATGGGATTGGCCTCAATCACCGTGGCAGCAGATTCACATCAATTTTGTAGAACCGGTGGAGGGATGGGTGTTACTCGTGAGTGTGGATGCCCACTCCAAGTGCCCAAAGTGGCAGTCATGAAGTTGGTATTGGTGGAAGCAATGACTGGCTGTCTGGGAAGGGCGAAAGTAAGGACTGCAGATGGTAGAGATTAGAGTCACGAGTATGGTGATGAAACAGCACAGCAGGTCAGACAGCATCTGAGTAGCAGGAAAATTGACATTTTGGACAAACGCCCTTCATCAGGAAGGATGTTCAGGAACCCTAAACAAGTCGTGAGTGATACTGGTCCACAGGAGCACTACATGGAAAATCAGGGTGTCAGACATGTGAGATAAGCTTCATATTACCCTGCAACAAATGGCCAGACAGAGAGATTTGTTTAACCTTGAAGCAGGGCTTAAAGGCTTCACAAGGGGAATGGTCACTAGGATGATAAATCAACAAGTTCTTCAGCATGTATAGGAACATGTCACACGGGATGACCCAATTCTCGCCAGCATCCTTGATGTTCAATTGTCACCTGATAACCATGTTTGACTTATTGTGGCCAGAAGAAACCTGAGATGTGTAGACTGAAACCAAAAAGGTCTGATGGCCAGAGGGGAGGGAATTTGAAGTTTGAGGGTATTCCACAGAGGAGATTCTATTTTGGCCCAGAATTATACATCTAGGGAAAATAGATCCCAGGTGTGATGGTGGCTCAGGGCCATTACCATATATAGGGCAGATTAGAGATGATTTGAACTGGTCTAGAAAAACACATGGGCCAGGTGGTCACCCCACTTCACCAACAGGGAGATGTCCCTCAGAAAAGCTGGCCAGTCCAGATGGGACCAGTGGTGTCAACTGAGTCATATGTCTCCAAACCAGGGGTCTTATGTGTCTAATTGAGGTGCTGCACTTTTAAAATAGCTGATCAGGTGACCTGGAGGAGAAGAAACTGGGAGCAGTCTAGAACTGGCTGTGGAGGTGTAAGGATCAATAAAGTGTCCCTGTTCAGATTTACAATTCACCCAGCTTGTTTATATTACCTGGTTTCAAACGAATCATCAACATAACACTTACCCACAGAAAGCTGTGAGGGCAGAGTGTTTGTGTTTATTTAAGTTTGGGCTCAATAGGTTCTTGATCAACAGAGGAATCAAGAGTTTAGGAGGAAATGCTTGAAAGTGGATATTGGGAATGTTGGATCAGCCGTAATTCCATTGAATGGCAGGACAGTTTTGAAGAGTCCATGGCCTACTCCTGTTGCTATTTCTTGTGTTCTCATGGTTTCAGCACTGATCCCTATGGAAGCCATTAGTCACATATAGCAAACAAGAAAAAGAGCCGCTTATCCCCACTCACTGTTTCCTGCTCATATGTCTTCCTCGCAATTCACTTTCCTACCTATCTTTCTGGCATCAACAAGTTTAACTATCATACCTGTGATCCCTTCATCCAAATCACTGACATAAATTTTAAAGGAGTAATTGCAAAGGTTATACTGATGGGGTTAGATAAAATAAGCTGGGAGGAGGTTTGTATGCAGCTGAACTTGTTACTGTCCTTTGCTTTGCTTTAATGTTGTCAACACCCCTGAGGAACAGAATAATGATTGTCTGTATCAAGCTTAGTGGTGCAAGCCTTTAAATGTGCACAACTCTGCCACAGGTTCTGTTTCATTCTACCAATTTAAAGATAATGGCCATTGACAACACTATGCTTCCCCTACCAACCACAATCGAAGAGCTATTTCTCCACACAATTTGCAGTAAAGGCAGAGTTGAAAAGGTTAACTAAATTCCATAGTAGTTACTGGTTCGTTACAAGGGTCGCTTTGAATATACAATGAACAATCCTGCACTGAGCAATTTTTGTTATCACTGTAAGCCAATGTTTCAAGAATACTCCCTAACAGTCGTATTTATTCTGTGAACATTCCTGTGCATAATGAATGATTGCAATACACTTCAAGCCACGTAACTAAGGACATATTTTCAGAATCATAAATTATATCCATGCCTGCTTCAAAGTTTAGAAATCCTTTAAAACTACTTCCTGTTTTCCCCTTAGCCTTTCCAACCTCTTTTTTTTTGTCTTCTACTTTGCTATGCAATTTCCAATTTTCCAAAGCATTTCTAGCCTGTGGCTTAACCTTGAATTTCTTGGAACTGTCTCAACAATATCCTTGTTTTTACCCTGTAAGGCCTCCCTTGCACCATCTGTAAGTGTTTACAGTTCCTTCCTCACCTGCAACCTCCTGGTTGTGCTACATTTCAGCTGTTGCAGTGAAAGGTAACCTTCCCTTTCTCCCCCCCATTATGTACATCCAGGAGACATATCCTACTCACAGGAAATAGAGATCACGCTTCCCCATTTTGAGTAAACAATAGATGAATATGCCAGTAAATGTTTGAACGTAATATGGCTGTCACCAGATCCAACCTCAGAAATGGAATGCTTCCTGCACTCCACTGGTGCACTTTGTCCTTTCTCTTTTTCAAATTCTGTTGGCTAAAATTCCCTCTGTTGTCCATCCCGCCACAAAGTCATCCTTTATTTACTTGTCCACAGTGCATTGGCTGTGGCTAGCCTGCTCAGAGTCAGTCCACTGAACTAAGGAGATACTAACTTCACTGTTAATTATGGTCAGTTAGTGCCTCCTAGCTGGCCTAGGTTAACAACCCCAATCAAAGACCTCATAGTCAATAATGTCCACCTGGTTCCAATCACTACATCTTTGCTGGCCAAGTCCAGGATGTAGGCCTGGTCTTTTTTCTTGAAGCTTTTCCTGCAACGTTTTCATCCCAGGTCCAGTTCCTCTGATTTAGACTCTGAAATGGGCGCTGTGTACCAGTCCTTAGCCTGGCTCTTGCATTTATTGCACCTCGAGAGAGTTTCCTCGTCTTCTTCCGGTCGAATATTATCGAGGCTGCATCCATCTCAGACTCCAAAGGTTCTCGACATTAGATGGAGGAGGAGAACTTGCAGTTTCTGACAGGTGTTCTGGCTGTTCTGAGGGGCCTGGTATGTTATGCTCTTGCCCCGTTTGTGAGGTAACAGCTTTCAGGTGATCCACATGTTTGTTCAGGACCACGTCACCTACCCGAACTTTGTAAGTTACGGGACCTAACCTTGCATCAATCTCGCCTCGTACCTATACAGGTTTCCATGATTCTGGCACCTAACTTTGCTGCCCGAATTAAACTGTCTCTCTTGCTTAGAGCAGGGATGTGGCTGGCACTGGTGTTCCTGCTGCCATTTCACTCCTCCCCCCCAGGTCTGGGAATATCACTTTTAACCTGGTGTAGAGTCTTCTCCCCATCGGCAACTCTTCTGGAGCTATTCTTATTGTTGTATGAGGAGTAGTCCTATAATCGAACATGAACTTGGACAATTTGGCGTCAAGTGACGTTTTAGGCTGCTTCTTCAAGCCTGCTTTCAATGATTGGACTGCTGTTTCCACCAAACAAAGAACAAAGAAAATTTACAGCCCAGGAACAGGCCCTTCGGCCCTCCAAGCCTGAGCTGATCCAAATCTACTGTCTAAACCTGTCGCCCAATTCCTAAGCATCTGTATCCCTCTACTCCCCACCTACTCATGAATCTGTCCTGACGCATCTTAACTGAATCTACCATGCCTGCCTCTACCTCTGCTGGTAACGCATTCCAAATGCCCACTACCCTCTGTGTGAAGTACTTGCTGCATATATCCCCCTTAAATGTTTCACTTCTCACCTTGAAAGGGTGACCTCTCGTTATTGAATCGTTTCACCCTGGGAAAAAGCCTGTCTCTATCCACCATGTCTATACCATTGAATGATGGATGGGATGGAGTTGTCCTTATGTGTCAAATGCCATTTGACTTCAGGAAATACTCAAATTTCCTGCTAGTAAATGATGTTCCATTGTCAGTGACTAATTTTTCTGGGAGTTCAAATATTGCAAACAATGCTCGTAGGTTCTCAAATTGTCATCCCTGAGTTTACCGAATGAACATTATGTATGTCCAACCACTTTGAATGGTCATCCACAAGACGAGGAACATTGAACCTATGAAAGGATCAGCATAGTCAATATGTAACCATTCCAGGGTTTACATGGCCATTCCCATGAATGTGGGGCTGTTTCTATTGTCAATTTTTGTCGCTCTGGGCACTTTACCACCAATGCAGCTATGTTGGCACCCAGTCCTGGCTACCGGACATAGCTTCTTGCAAGCATCTTCATCTTGGAAACCCTCGGATGACCCAGGTGGAGTTTAGCCATTATCTAGTACCGGTCTTTACTCGGGACAATCACTCTTGCTCTCCAAAGTAATATGCCATCCTCTACAGTGATCTGTTCCTGTCGGGCCCTGAAAGTTTTCAGTCCTGGTTGTGATGGCCCTTCTGTCTCCCCCATTAGTACCAGTTGTTTTAGTTTTGCTAGGACAGGATCTCTTCGTGTCACAGTCGGATATTGTCAGCCGTGACTGGAAGGGTGTCCAGGAAATTTAAAACCAGAACAGTCTCTTCAAGGAGAGGCACCACTGGTGGAGTATGTGTCAGTGGAAGGTGGCTCAAGGCATCCACATTAGCCACTTGGAGTTCTATCTTGCACTTATACATGCTAAGAATAGGGGGTCAATGATGAATTCTACCAGAAACTGGACAACACTGCCTTGTCTTTCTTCAGTAGCCCTAGCAGGGTTTTGTGATCTGTTATTATGACAAATTCCTGTCCCAAAATGTACTGGTGGAGCTTTCTCAAACCAAAGATGACCACTAAACCTTCCTTCTCTGGGTATATTTATGTTCAGCATCAGCCAAAGTCCAGGATGCATCCTCTGCAAACGATTCCTTCACTCTCCAGCCTCCTGATTTCCACCTCTACTTTTGCCCACAAGGCAAATGGCACCAGGTGCATCTTGCAAAATTGTGGAATTGCTACCTGGTCAAAATGTAAAGTGGCTTTAATCCCTTTGATAATCCCAAGCCTTTCCTGAAAACCTCCTAGGTATTTCACTAGGACTTTGCTGAGGTAGCCATTTACCATTTGAAAATGTTGAGGGAATCTTTTTCAACCAATTCTGCCCCAGTAGGCTTGGGACTGAGCCTTTTACTACCATCAGTGGTAACCGCACCAATTGCTTCTCATAGGAGACTGGAACCAAAGTTGTACCTTTAATTTGCAACAGTTTCTCAGCTTATGTTCTCATTTTGGCTGAGGTCTTGTGCAAACGTAAGGGTTGAAGACCCGAGTGAATCTTGTTAAAGATAGGTTCTGCAACTACAGACATAACTGAGCTGATATCAACCTCCATGGGAACTGGGAATCTAACCAAACATTCATTTTAATCAGTTCTGATGGGACATTCCTCAGCAATTTAATTGTTTGAACGCACATGTAGAGGGTCTTTCTTGGGTATCAGCCAATGAATTTCCTTACTCACGTCAAGACTTGAAGGACTCCTTTGCTGTCTTGGGTTGGCATACCGGCAGCAACCACAGTGGCTTGCCGGCCCAAATCCTGAAGAACTTTGTAGCCACTTGGCTGAGACTCCACATTGTTGCAAGGTTCTGCTGTGGGCTAGCCCTCTGGATATGTCCTGTGTGAGGCTCTGTGATTGCCTACACTCAAGGTGGTATTTCCCCAAGCTCAGTCGGACAGGCAAAGATGTCCACTTCCATTGGGATGCCCTGTAGTACCCGTGCTCCACATGCCACTTTTGTCGCCACTGGAAGATCTCCCCAGAGGCTGGCATCCCATCAGCAAATCACCCTTTATTTACTTGGGCACCATACACTGGCTGTGGTCAGCTAGCTCAGAGTCAGTCCACTGAACTGAGGAGATTCACAATTCCCTGTTAGTTTTTTTTTTCCTTTTCTTTTTTTTTTTGCTTTTTTTTATTAGGTGATGCATTTTAGGAAGCCTAATTGAAGTAACTCCACAAAGGCTGGTATCCTGTCATCAATCACCCTTCATTTACACATAGAGAATCCTTGGCACTGAACAAATCCCCTGTTAATAATGGTCAGCCAAAACCTTCTGATTGGCTCATGTTAACAACCCCAATCAAAGACCTCATAGTCAATGAGGTCCACCTGGTTCTCATCATGGCATAACCATAACTGCAATGTACCATAGTCTTTTAAAATTACCGGGACCATAAAAAATAATTCAAAGGGTCATTGGATTTTATTTTCATTTTTATCTAATTGCTGATGACAACACATTGATATTTACAATGGTTTTGGTATTGTAATTTTTTTAAAAGAGGAAGACTTTAAATCTTAGGGATTATTCTGAGAATAATTTATTGATGTACAATCCATTATTCAATTACTACCACCATTTTGCAAAATAGAACCATTGTTAATGTATTTGCATAGTATATTCAGTGTGAGGAAATGACAGAGAATTTCAGTTACAAAAAGCTTATTAATGAACTAAAGACCAAAATCTACAAATTCAGTACCGTGATTCACATTTAAAAGACAAGAATATTACCTGATTTAACACACAAATCTGTATTTAGTGCTTTCAGGGCAGGCAAGTTGAAAGCATTTGCTGGAACATTGCATATGTGCTCCCAACAATTTTCCATCTGGGTCAACCTCATGGGACGAAAGTACAAAGTTCTGTGCCGGGAGCACTAATGAAAATTTACAACATGATCAGAGCCATTGGGTGATGCCACTTAGGATTTTGTATTTTTAGCATGGCAATCTGGTTTGAATAGGATTAAAATATTCTTTTGTTGCTAATTCTAAGGATTCTACATAACTTGCCTAGCTCTGAGCCTTCATCAATAAAATGTGGAGTACAAAGTGCTTAACTATACAACACAATTGCTGCTTAAGTCGGTGCTTTACTGAGAGACTGAGAAAATGCCAATGAGAAAGAAGGTGTAGGTTCTTCCAATGCTACAATAAAGACCTTGATTTATTTCCTGGGTCAGGGATTGCAGAGGCAAGCAAAACTCTAGCTCCAGAAAGCCAACCTTTAAAACTGGTCACCCCAAGGTGCAGATAGAGTTGGGAGAGGTTTTCGCTAGCCTGTTGAATTGGGAATTGAGCCAGGAAACCCAGGAGAGGATAAGGTACTACCAGTTTCTGAGGCAAGCTGCGTAGAAAGCCTGCCTCAAGGCTCAAGTATTGTAGTCCATGTTTTAAACAAACAATAAAACAGAGAGCAAAAAAACAATCCTCCTGCTCTCAAATTTTCACTCTGCATATATAAGGCTATGACACGATTCCAACTCGCCCAAGGCTTTTCATATCTCTTAGGTGACCCTGATCCCATATACCCATTTCCTCTGAGCTCTCATTACTCAATATGCACCAATTATTTCCTTAGTGCTTTAAAGCCCTGATCCACCTAAGCATCAAATCATAGTCACAGTCATCACTCTTCGTCCTTTTCTTTCCAGGTCAATTCACTTATTATCTACAATGGGCATTAATCAGGAAACACACTGACAGAAAATAAAGTTACCAACCAATTGATAATGTCGCCATTGAAAAATAATCACACTCTGATGTAAAAAAAACAATACATTGCATTTGTTTTAACTAATCACTTAGAAAAAGAACATTTTACTTAAGTGCTCAGTACCTAAAGTAAACAAACATTTGATTTTAGTGCTTAATGCCTTACATGAACGTATATTTCCATTCAATAAACAATGGAGTTGTCCAACAATTGACACCCCCACTGTGAAAATGATAATTTAGGAAAATCAGTCATGCAACGCACTCCTAGAACAGTTTCTGTGAACGAGCTAACACTTTTTTCCTCTCTCCATGTTTCTGATGCATGAAATTTTTGACAACGTTTCGGACCAACAATTTGTACACCATTTAAGCACAAGTATGCCTTTTCACAAAGAGCAAAGAACAAAGAACTATGAAAATTTACAGCCCAGGAACTGCCCTCCAAACCTGAGCCGATCTAAATCTGTCACCCAATTCCTAAGCATCTGTATCCTTCTGCTTCCCACCTACTCATTCATCTGTCCTGACGCATCTTAAATGAATCTATCATGTCTGCCTCTACCACCTCTGCTGGCAACGTGTTCTAGATGCCCACCACCCTCTGTGTGAAGTCCTTGCTGTGTATATCCCCCTTAAACTTTTCATCTCTCACCTTGAAAACGTGACCTTTCATTATTGAATCCTTCACCCTGGGAAAAAGCTTGTCTCTATCCACCCTGTCTATACCCTTCATGATTTTGTAAACCTCAATCAGATCCTCCCTCAATCTCCCTTCTTCTAATGAAAACAAACTTAACCTACTCAACCTCTCTTCATAGCTAGCACATTCCATACCAGGCAACATCCTCGTAAACCTTCTCTGCACCCTCTCCAAAGTGTCCACATCCTTTTGGCAATGTGGCGACCAGAACTGTACACAGTATTCTAAATGCAGCCGAACCAATGTCTTGTACAATGTTAACATGACTTGCCAACTCTTATACTCAATACCCCATCCAATGAAGGCAAGCATACTATATACCTTCTTGACCACTCTATCCACCTGTGCAGCAACCTTCAGGGTATAATGGACCTGCACTCCCAGATCTCTCTGCCCAACAACTTTTCCCAAGGCTCTTCCGTTCATTGTATAATTCGCTCTAGAATTAGTCTTGCCTAAATGCATCACCTCTCATTTGTCTGGATTGAAATCCATCTGCCACTTTTCTGCCCAACTCTTCAGTCTATCTATATCCTCCTGTATTCTTTGACAGTCCCTTATGCTTTCTGCTACTCCACCAATCTTTGTGTCATCTGCAAACTTGCTGATCATATCAACAGTGTCATACAAGTCTTACTTCCAGCAAAATTATCCCAGAACTTGATCCAAAGGATTATCTTACCTCTCTGTAAGGGGCAGAATATAAAAGATTCCTCCAACAATCATCTCAAGCATCCTTAATATCTCCTCAGCTTCACATATTTACTATTCCTCACCATGCAATCTCATGCTCGCTGCATATTTCTCTTGATCTCTCACGCTCCCATGCCACTTTTAATGTCTACTACCCCTGTCATTTACTGTGCCAACTTATTAAGTATTTGCAAGTGTTTTGCATGGTCATCAACAAATAATATAGCTCTATTATATATATCTCGGGCAGTGTGTGGCACAGTGGTTAACACTGCTGCCTCATCGCACCCTGAGTCACGTTTGATTCTAGCCTTGAGCCAGTCTCTGTGTGGAGTTTGCATATTCTCCTCTTCTCCGCATGGGTTTCCTTCCACAGTCCAAAGATGTGCAGTTTAGGTGGATTGGCCATGTTAAATTGCCCATAATGTCCAGGGGTGAGCAGGCTGGGTGGATCAGCCACAGTAAACGCAGGGTTAGGGGCTTGAGTCTGAGCAGAATGCTCTTTGGAGGGTCGGTGTGGTTTGAATGGCCTGTTTCCATACTGTAAGGATTCTATGATCTATATCGCATACACCACTCTCTTGAAAAATGTTACACTTCTCGACAGGTCAACAGTTGTTGACAATTGTTTTGACAATACTTGATACATTTGACACATGTTTGCACATTTTATGCATAATCTTCACCAGAATTAACAGTCCAAAAGGCCGCCTGGCCCACTTCCCAATGTATCCAGGGGCTATATTTCCAGGGTTACCTTATTTCTCCAAAAGGGATACACTGGTTATCTAAAAGAAATACAGTGAGAGCAGGCCCTTTCTGTGCCTGACTGACTCCTCATGACTTCTCGGACTAGTTGCAGTAGACCGACAGGGCTGACGTGATCCACTCCACAGATTGCAGTGATATGGATGCCTGACCATCACCATTCCAAGTGGTTGACTGACCCTGGGAAGCCCCTGGACTGATAATGGAGGCTTTCCCTGATGTTTTGGGACTGAATGGTATGTCTCTGCATTTGATTGAGGACTATTTCCCCTAGACTTTGAGACATGGCCGTTTGTTTGGTGCATCTTACAACTGTGAGATTAATGTAACATGGTGACATACAACAAGATGTCTATCCTCTTGACTGATGCCTGTTGGAAAGCATGACAAGCTGCCTGGTTTTGTACCTGCACGAAAAGAAAAGATACGATAGTATAGTTGTGAACATGTAAGATCTGGTTGAGGGAACAAAGTGCAAAAAGACAAGGCAAGGATGCTGTAAGCTCTCAAATGAGCAAAACGTAAATGAGTTCTACGACAGCAAGTGAGGATCCCTGAGAGCTCCCTGCTCCAGTCCATGAGACGATGCCTATCCCTGTGTGCAAAATGTCCTAGCAACAGCGTTCAATATAAAAATGCTAGTGTGTTTCAAAATACAGCACTGAAGTACAGACATATATTGTATGCAGATCAGAAATGTGTGATTACAATGTGTTGAAGCTGGTATATGGTGTATGCCGAAGTTGGTGATGTGGGGTGTATGCAATCATTAGGCGAAAGTGAGGACTGCAGACGCTAGAGATTAGAGACAAGATTATAGTCGTGCTGGTAAATCACAGCAGGTCAGGCAGCAAGGCAAATGTGAGGACTGCAGACGCTGGAAACCAGAGTTTAGGTCAGAGTGGTGCTGGACAAGCACAGCAGGTCAGGCAGCATCCGAGGAGCATGAAAATCAAAGTTGGGGGCAGGAGCCCTTGACTCCTGATGAAGGGCTCTTGCCCGAAATGTCGATTGTCCTGCTCCTCGGATGCTGCCTGACCTGTTGTGCTTTTCCAGCACCACTCTAATCTTGACTGTGTGCAATCACTGCCCAGGGAGTGTGTCTTGAGATGTTCATGCATATTTTCTAAATTGGAGGAATAAATAGCGAGCTGGAGTTACCTGTAGATTGTTGGAATTGTCAACATTTACTTTCTATCTAGTGGGTGAGAGAATGAAAATTTCATTTTGATGAGATAAGATTGGACAGTAATGTGTGATTAATGGATACTAGACATTTTACCGCTCACTAGTGAGATTCTGATCTCGACGACCAACACTAGGTTCAAAAATGGGTATTAAGATGTTTCAGTTGTTCACTGGTAGTTGTCTCAGTGTTCTTGAAAATGTCTTCACTATTCAGTGTCAAGGAAAATATTTCTGTAAGGCTTGATCAATTTCAATGTAAGAATGATATGTTTTTGTTAGGCTGATGATTAAAGATGACAGAATCAAGGCAGGAATAAAAAATATAGATTAGCCAACATTGAAATGAATACTGTCTTCTATCAGCATTAAGCTGAGTTTTCACAGAAAGAAAGCTAAAATGTCTTTGGTGAAGTTTAGCATTTAGAAACTGACTCCCAGGTGGCATCAGATGGCTGATTTAATACATCTGCTGGCAACACTTTTTTAAACTGTTCAGAGGGGTGCAGGGAAGAAATATTAACTTTTTTTAACACAAGTTACTGCAGTTAAAATGGATAGTGATACACATAGATACATATTCGTGAAATCTTTAATTTCAGTATAGTGTGACACTGTTAGCTTTCGTGACCAGTATATTCATTTACAACCTGCACAACTAAGAAAAGATCAAGTAAATAGTTTGCTTCTTTGATACCCTCACCAGGGCAGATGAGTTTTCCATCACCGGTTTGCAGTGCTTTACGGAAGTGAAACTAGCCTATTTTCAACCTTGGTGTCATACTTGACTCCAAAATTAGCTTCTGGCTATTTATGCGCTCCACCACTAAGACCATCTACTTCCATCTCACCCAAATTTGTCTCCACCTCAACTAATTGGCTGCTGAAATCCTCATTCAGGCTTTTGGTACCTTTATCTAAATTCATTCACTGGGTGTAATGTCACTGGGTGGGCCAATCTTTATTCCCCATCTCCAATCGTCCAATGTTCAGTACCATTTACAAATCCTCAGATATTGAAGCAGTCCATTTCAAATGCAGTAAGATCTGGACAGTATCCAGTCTTGAGCTGATAAGTGGTAAGTAACATTCGCACCACACAAATGCAAGTCAATGCCATTTAAAAAAAGAGACAAACTAACCACGACCCTTGCATCACGGAATCCCCAACTATTAACATCTGGGGGTTATCATTGACCAGAAACTCAACTGGACTCACCACATGCACACAATGGCTACAAGAGCAGTCCAGAAGCTAAGAGTACTGTGGTGAGTAACTTCTCTCCTGACTCCCCAAAGTCTGTCCACCATCTACAAGGTAAAAATCAGGGATGTAATGGAATACTTCCCACCTGCTTGGATGGGTACAGATGCAACAGTACTCAAGAAGTTTGTAACCATCCAGGACAAAGCAGTCCACTTGATTGACACCACACCAACAAACTTTCACTCCCTCCACCACCAGTGCTCAGTTGCAGCAATATGTACTATATACAAGGTGCACTACAGAAATCCTTTGAAGATCCTAATTCAGCACCTTCCAAACCTGTGCCCACATCCATCTAGAAGGATAGCAGATAAATGTGAATACCACCATCTGCAAGTTCCCCTTCAAGCCATTCAACAGGGAGTCTATTCCAATATAACCAGCTCTGTCTCCTCCAGGTATAGGGGAGGTCATGTAATCCTGGCTTCCCTTTCAGGTTGGAAGTTGTCACCTACAGCTTTGTGCAACTTTGTCTTGCTAGATAGAGGGAAATAAATCAGCAAGTATGGTGCAATTTGTTTTTATAAAGTGTCATTGTGGAAAGGTTGGCAGCCTGTACAAGTTAAATGTTGTTTAAAGATTTGTAACACTGCTTTTTTTATAGTAAAGAGGTGGCTGGAGCTGGGTGGAAGTGAGACCCGAGCAGGGAGGCTGTTGGGAAAGCAAGTGATTGCTATTTAACAGTAGGGCCTCCTCTAACCTAATTAAGAGTCAACACTCTTGCAGCAGGAAGAGCAGGAGCATTGATCAGGGACCTACAGTGAAGCTGAATCACCACTTTAAGGTTTAAAAAATTACCTTGACCGGCAGAGCCCTCCATTTCTGTTCCAGCAGCAGAAAGAGCGAGAGCTCTAACCAAGAAGGACACCTGTGTATTGATAAGGTAAGGCTTTTCAATTTATATTTCTTGTATATCGAGTGATTGATTAAAGTTTAATTGGTTAATTGAATAAGGCAATAGCAGAGATGTACTAGAAATTATTTAATACATAAGTTGTAAAAGTTAATTAAATAAGTAGTTATGGCTGGACAGGTGATGTGCTGTAGCTGTATGATGTGGGAGCTGGCTGTGACCACATCTGCAGCAAGTGTTGATTGCTGGAAGAATTCCGGATCAGAATTGATGATGTGGAATCTGAGCTTCAAACTCTGCAGCACATCCTGGAGAGGGAGAGTTACTTGGACACTTTGTTTCAGGAGGCAGTCACACCCGGTAGAACATAGAAAAGTACAGCACAGAACAGGCCCTTAGGCCCACGATGTTGTGCCAATGTTTAATCCTAATGTAAAATATAATAACTTAACCTACACACCCTTCGACTCACTGCTATTCATGTGCATGTCCAGCAGTTGCTTAAATGTTTCTAATGATTCTGCTTCCACCACCACCGTTGGCAACGCATTCCATGATTCACATCTCTCTGCATAAAGAACCTACTTCTAACGTCTCCTCTGTACCTTTCTCCTAATATTTTAAAACCATGACCCCTCATATCAGTCAATCCTGCCCAGGGGTAAAGTCTCTGGCTACTGACTCTATCTATTCCTCTCATTATCTTGTATATCTCGATCAAGTCTCCTCTCTTCTTCCTTCTCTCCAAGAGAAAAGTCCGAGCTTATTCAATCTTTCTTCATAAGGCAAGCCCTCCAGTCCAGGCAGCATCCTGGTAAACCTTCTTTGCACCCTCTCCAAAGCCTCTGTATCTTTCCTATAGTAGGGTGACCAGAACTGGGCACAATATTCCAAGTATGGTCTCACCAAGGATTTGTAGAGCTGTAGCAAAGTCTTGTGGCTCTTAAACTCGATCTCTCTGTTAATGAAAGCTAAAACACCATATGCTTCCTTAACAACCCTATCCATTTGGGAGGCAACTTTGAGGGATCTATGTACTTGCACACCCTGATCCCTCTGTTCCGCCACACTGCCAAGAATCCTGTCTTTAATCCTATATTCAGCAATCGGGTTCAACCTTCCAAAATGCATCACTTTGCACTTATCCAGGTTGAACTCCGTCTGTCATTTGACAGCCCAGCTCTGCATCCTGTCTATGTCACGTGCAATAGCCCTCGATACTATTGATGCACCTCCAACCTTTGTGTCATTTGCAAATTTACTAACCCAACCCTCAACATCCTCATCCAAGTCATATATAAAAACTACAAAGAGCAGAGACCCAAGAACAGAACCCTGCAGGACCCCACTCAACACTGACCTCCAGACAGAATACTTTCCATCTACAACCACTCTCTGCCTTCTATCAGCCAACCAATTCTGAATCCAGATAGCCAAATCTCCCTGTATCCCATACTTCCTGACGTTATGAATGAGCCTACAATGAACCTTATCAAATGCATTGCTGAAGTCCATATACACCACAACTACTGCTCGACCATCGTTGACCTTTCTTGTCACCTCCTCAAAGAACTCAATAAGGTTTGGGAGGCATGATTTGCCCCTCACAAAGCCATGTTCACTGTCTTTAATCACACTATGCTTTGCCAAATTATCATAAATCCTATCCCTCAGAAGTCTTTCAAAAACTTTGCTGACCACAGACATAAGACTGACTGTTCTATAATTGCCAGGGATTTCCCTATTGCCCTTCTTGAAAAGAGGAACAACATTTGCATCCTTCCAATCCTCCGGTACGATTCCCGTGGAGAGTGAGGAGGCAAAGATCCTTGCCAGTGGGTTAGCAATCCCCTTTCTCGTTCCCGGAGCAGCCTAGGATAAATCTGGTCTGGCCCTGGGGGCTTATCAATCTTAATGTTTGCCAAAATTTCCAGCACATCAACTTCATCAATCTTGATTTGGTCAAGCCTGTATCCCAGCTCCTCTAAGTTTTCATTCACAACAAGGTCCCTTTCCTTAGTGTAAACCGAAGCAAAAAACTCATTTAGGGCTCCTCCATAGCTCAGACTGCATAAGTTCCCTACAATATCCCTATTTGGCCCTACCTTCTCCCTGGTCATTCTCTTATTCCTCACGTCTGAGTAAAATGCCTTTGGGTTCTCCCTAATCCTTCTTGCCAAGCCTTTTTCGCGCTCCCTCCTGGCTCTCTTCAGTCCTTTTCTGAGCTCCTTTCTAGCTCGCCTGTAATCCTCCAAAGCTGTGCTAGATCCTTGCTTCCTCTACCTTACGTAAGCTGCCTTCTTTCTTTTGACGAGAAGCTCCTCTGTTCTCGTCATCCAAGGTTCCTTAATCTCACCCCTTCTTACCTGTCTCAGAGGAACAAATTTGTGCATCACTCGCAACAACTGCTCCTTAAGTAGTCTCCACATGTCTGCTGTGCCCTTTCTGTGGAACAATTGCTCTCAGTCTCTACTTCCCTACTCCTGTCTGATAGCATCATAATTTCCTTTTCCCCAATTAAATATCTTCCATTGGTAACTGCTCCTTTCCCTCTCCAAGGCTGTGGTAAATGTGAGGCAGCTGTGATTACTGTCACCAAAGTGTTCTCCCACTGCGAGATCTGACACCTGTCCTGGCTGATTGCTGAGCATCAAATCCAAAATGGCCTCTCCCCTCATCGGCCTTACCACATAAGTAGATTAAGTAATACAAATTCAGTTAGTGTTCAGGGACAACAGGGTGTGACTGTGTGTGAGGCAGGTAGAGGGATTCTGAGTTCAGGAATGCAGGAGACTCAGCCCTTGGCCTTGTCCAACAGGTATGAAATTCTTGCTCCCTGTACGGATGCAAAAAAGGGCTGTGGACAGGATGTGCCAGCTGATCACGACACCATGGTGCAGAAGGCTATTCAAGAGGGGAACCAAAAAGACAAGTAGTTGTTATAGGGGATTCTATAATTAGGGGGACAGATAGTATCCTACGCAAGCTGGATTGGGAGTCCCACTAGTGTGTTGCCTGCCCAGTACCAGAGTGCATGACATCTCCGACCTGCTTGAAAGGATATTGGAGCGGGAGGGAGAGGATCCAGTTGTTGTGGTCCATGTTGAGAATAACAACATAGGCCAAGCCAAGGTAGAGGACCTGCTTCGGGATTATCAAGCACGAGGAAGGAAATTGAAGTCCAGGTCCACAAGGGTCATAATCTCTAGATTACTGCCCGAGCCACGTGCCAATTGACATAGGGATAAGAAAGTTAGGGAAGTAAACATGTGGCTAAGGGATTGGTGTGGGAAAGAGGTATTCCATTTCATGGGGCATTGGCATCAGTTTTGGAACTAGGGGGATCTGTAGCATTGGGACGGTGTCCACCTGAGCCAGTGTTCTAGCAAAAATGATAAATAGGATGGGCAGTAGGACTTTAAACTCCTGAATCGGGGAGAGGGAAAACGAAAGCAACAGGGAGTATGGAGTTAAATGGAAAGATAAGCAGCAGGAGAGCAAGTGTGCAGATGGGTTTAAGCTCGAGGTCGACTAGGAATGCAGCAAAAAGGAAGGATATCTTATGATTTCCAATATCTCTAATAATGAGAAGAAAGTTAGCATTAAGGCACTTTACCTGAGTGCTCATAGTGTTCGTAACAAAGTAGATTAATTAACGGCACAAATCATCGTGAATGATCATGACGTGGTAGGCATCACAGAGATGTGGCTGCAGGGGGTTCAGGACTGGCAGTTAAACATCCAAGGATTTACAACTGATTGAAAAGACAGGGAGGTGGGCAGAGGTGGCGGGGTTGCCTTGTTAGTTAAGAATGAAATTAAATCTATAGTACTGTATGACATAGATTCAGGTGATGTGGAGTCTATGTGGGTTGAGTTGAGGAACCGCAAAGGCAAAAAAATCACAATGGGAGTTATGTACAGAACTCCCAGCAGTGGTCAGAAACAGGGGCGTAAGATGTACTGGGAAATAGATAGGGCATGTCAGAAAGGCAAGGTCACGGTGATCTTGGGGACTTCAATATGCAGGTGGACTGGGTGAATAACTCTGCTGGTGGATCCAAAGAAAGGGAATTCATGGAATGTTTACAAGATGGCTTTTTGGAACAGCTTGTGATGAAGCCCACAGAGAGCAGGCTATTCCAGACTTATTGTTATGTAATAAGCCAGACTTTGTAAAACATCTTAAAGTAAGGGAACATTTAGGAAGCAGCGATCATAATATGGTCGAGTTCAGTCTGCAGTTTGAAAGAGAGAAGGCATAATTGGATGTCATGCTGTTACAGTTAAATAAAGGTAATTACAGGGGCATGAGAGAGGAACCGACAAAAATCGACTGGAAGCAGAGCTTAGTGGGGAAGACAGTCGAGCAACAATGGCAGGAGTTTCTGAGTGGAATTGAGGACACAGTACAGAGCTTCATCATCCCAAAGAAAATAAAGATTATCTGTTGGGGGTGGGGGGTGGGGGAGGGGTGGTTGGTTGTTGGGGGAAGTGCTATTAGGCACCCATGGCTGTCAAAGGAAATCAGGAAATGTATCAAAGAAAAAGAGAGAGCCTAAAAAGTGGCCAAGAGTACTGGGAAATCAGAAGATTGGGAAGACTACAAAAACAAACAGAAGATAACAAAGAGTGAAATAAGGAAGGACAGGATCATATATGAAGGTAAGCTAGCCAGTAATATTAGAGATGATAGTAAAAGTTTCTTTCAATACATAAGAAACAAACGAGAGGCAAAAGTAGAAATTGGGCCACTCCAAATTGATGCAGGAAGGCTAGTGCTGGGAGATGAGGAAATAGCTGAAGAACTTAATAAGTACTTTGAATCAGTCTTCACAGTGCAAGACATGAGTAATATCCCAACAATTATGGTGTGTTTGGGAGCAGAGTTGAGTATGCTAGGCATTACAAAAGAGAAAGTGCTAGAAAAGCTAAAAGGTCTAAAAATTGATAAATCTGGCCCCGATGGGCTACATTCTAGAGTTCTGAGGGAGGTGGCTGAGGAAATAGTGGAAGCGTTGGTTGTGATCTTTCAAAAGTTATTGGAGTCAGGGAAAGTCCCAGATCATTGGAAAATCGTTGTTGTAACCCTCTTGTTCAAGAAAGAATCAAGACAAAAGGTGGAAAATTGTAGGCCAATTAGCCTAACCTCAGTTGTTGGTAAAATTCTAGAATCCATCGTTAAGGATGAGATTTCTAAATTCTTGGAAGTGCAGGGTCAGATTAGAACAAGTCAGCATGAATTTAATAAGAGAATGTCATTCATGACAAACCTGTTAGAATTCTTTTAAGAGGTAACAAGTAGGTTAGACCAGAGAAACCCAGTGGATGTTATCTATCTAGACATCCAAAAGGCCTTTAATAAGGTGACTCATGGGAGGCAGCTAAGTAAGGTGAGGGCCCGTACTGTTGAGGTGAGCTACTGGCATAGATTGATGATTGACTGTCTGACAGAAGGTAGGAAGTTGGGATAAAAGGTTCTTTTTCAGAATGGCAGTGGTGACAAGCGGTGTCCCGCAGGGTTCAGTTTTGGGACCGCAACTGTTTACTTTATGCATTAATGATCTGGATGAGGGGACTAGGGACATTCTGATGAAGTTTGCCGATGATATGAAGTTAGGTGGACAGGCAGGTAGTACTTCAGTGGTTGGGAGGCTGCCGAACAACTTAGACAGTTTAAGACAGTGTTCCAGGAAAAGGCTGATGCAATAAACTGTGATCAAATGCGACGTCTTGTACTTTGGAAAAAGATTACAGGAATGGACTATTTTATAAGCAGTGAGAAAATTCATAAAGTCAAAGTACAAAGGGATCTGGGAGTGCTAGTCCAAGATTCTGTAAAAGTTAACTTGGAGGTTGAGTCTGTGATTAAGAAAGCAAATATAATGTTGTCATTTATCTCAAGAGGGTTGGAATATAAAAGCAGCGATGAGCTTCTGAGACTTTATAAAGTTCGATTAGGCCCCATTTAGAATACTGTATCCAAGGTTAGGCCCCATACCTCAGGAAGGACATATTGGCACTGGAGTGTGTCCAACAGAGAGTCACACAGATGATTCCTGGAATGGTAGGCCTAACATAAAATGACTGGCTGAGCATCCTGGGATTGTATTCATTAGAGTTTAGAATGTTGAGGGGAGATCTAATAGAAACTTACAAGATAATTCATGGCTTAGAAAGGGTGGAAGCTGGGACGTTGTTTCAGTAGGTGGGGAAACTAGGACTCATGGGCACAGCCTTAAAATTAGAGGGTGTCAATTTAGAATGGAAATAAGAAGGCATTTCTTCAGCCAGAGAGTGGTGGGTCTGTGGGAATTCATTGCCTTGGAGCACAGTGGAGGCCAGGATGTTATATGTCTTCAAGGTAGAGATTGATAAATTCTTGATCTCACAAGGAATTAAGGGCTTCGGGGAGAGTGCGGTTAATTAGCATTGAAATGCCCACCAGCCATGATTCAATGATGGAGTGGATTCAATGGGTCAAATGGCCTCACTTCCACTCCTATGTCTTGTGGTCTTATGGTCGCATTGTTGAGTACGATTTGTGCTGGATGGAGAGTATTGGTCTGAGAGTGAAGGGAGTTGGTGAATGGAGAAGCTTTTGGGGCTGGTGGGTGTTTTTAAGGATATAGCATTTGAAGGTGTACTTGTTTGTGTTATAGAACAGAGGGATCTAGGGTTTCAGGTAGATAATTCTTTGAAGTTTACATATAGGCAAGGTGGTTAAAAAGCATTTAGTATGTTTGCCTTCATTGCTTAGTCCTTGGAGAATAGGAATTGGGAAGTCATGTTGAGGTTGTATAGGAATTGGTGAGGCCTCTTCTGAAATACTGTGTCCAGTTCTGGTCACCCAGTTATAGGAAGGATCTTTTTAATCTGGAGATGGCTCAGAAGAGATTTACCAGGATGTTGCCAGGTATGGAAGGTATGACTATAAAAAAAAGACTGGGATTCTTTTCCCTGGAGCATAGGAGATTGAGAGGCGACCTTATAGAGGCCCATAAATTCTTGAAGAGTATAGACTGAAGTAATGGTAGTTGTCTTTTCCCTTGGATCAGGGGTTTCAAGACTTGGGAGTATATTTTTAAGGTGAGGGGAGAGAGATTTCAAAAAGAAATCAGGAGCAAATGTTTTACACGAGGGTGGTTTGCATGTGGACTGACTTTCCTGAGGAAGTGGTGGATGCAGGTACAATTACAAAGTTTAAAAGACATTTAGATAAGAACATAAATATGAAACGTTTGAAGGGACATGGGTCAGGAACGGGCAAGTGGGACGAGTTTAGTTTTGGATTATTATCAGCATGGACAGATTGGAATGAAGGGTCTGCTTCCTCGTTCTATGATTCAATGACTCCATGAGTGACATCATTGAGCTTCCTCCTGCATTACTTCCAGTAAGTCAGGGCTAGGCAGTTTACATTGTTATTGATGGCTATCTGTTGCTACTAACTTCTCCACATCTATTTGGATATTCTCCTGTGGGATCTCCCTATTGGATCTCTCTTGTATAGAGTCATAAGGTCATCAAGCTGTACAGCATGCAAACAGACCCTTCAGTCCAACCCGTTGATGTGAACCAGATATCCTAAATTAAAATAGTTCCCTTTGTCAGTATTTGGCCCATATCCCTCTAAAGCCTTCTTATTCATATTCCCATCCAGATGCCTTTTAAATGTTGTAATTGTACCAGCATCCACCACTTCCCTGAGCAGCTCATTCCATGCAGTCACCATGCTCTGTATGAAAATTTTGCCACTTAGGTCCCTTTTAAATCATTTTCCTGGCCACTTCATGCTAAAGCGAGCAATGCTGCATCAGAAAACCTGGAAGCACACTTGGCTCTGTGCTCTGGGCATCTTTGCACTGCTCATTCTACTCAGAGACTCCTGTGCAGCTGCTTCCGGCAACAACAATGGTGAGACTGCACCTTCTGCTATCGAGGCACAGACCACCTGTATGTTATGTTGGTTAGCCTTGTGTATTCCTTGGCCTCTTCCTAGGGCATGGTGCCACTCAGGAGTATAGAAACATAGAATCCCTACAGGCCCTTCAGCCCAACATGTTGACAATGATCCACTAAAGAGGAACCCACCCAGACCCTTTCCCCTACTTTATTACTTTGCATTTACCTCTAACTAAAGCACCTAATCTACACATCCCTGAACACTGTGGGCAATGTAGCATGGCCAATTCACTTAACCTGCACACCTTTGGATTGTAGGATGAAACCAGAACACCTGAAGGAAACCCACATTAACATGGCAAGAATGTGCAAACAGACAGTCGCCTGAGGCTAGAATCGAACCCATGTCCCTAGTGCTGTGAGGCAGTAGTGCTAACCACTGAGCCACCATGCTGCATATATTTATACCTGGATTGCAAACTATCATTACGAGCAGGGGCACAATGAATAACTCGCAGGACATAGGTGAGGCAGAGGGAGAAGGGAAATAACAAATCGCAGGGAATGGGCAGACACATGATTAATGAACTTTTACATACAACAGTGTGAAATTATATTTTTTGGAGTGAAAATGAACAGAAGAAACATGCTCAAAATGGTACAATTTTGAATGAGATGCATGGTTTACCTGCATAAATGTTTGAATGTAGCAGTATAAGGTGGCAAAGCTGCTTGGAGGCACATGGAAGTGCTACTAACCCTTGATAAAACAGCCTTAGATGGCAGTTTGAGCTGGATTTTACCAGCCCTTTGAATACAATTGGGGAACTGGTGGGAAGCCCCTGAGAATGGTGTTCACAAGGGAACACAACATCTTACTGGCACAGGATATTTCCAGCAGAGGCTGTGATACAGACAATAAGATGATTAAATACCCACTTATTGGCCACTAATAGCTTTTTAAGATAGGCATGGCAAGACTACCCAATACACCATGGCAGCCTCACACCAAATACCCAGAGCTTCAAAGGTCATCTTTAATGGTGCTCTGTATATTCCTCAATGAAGGAGCCCCCCACACCCCCACCTCCCGTGGCAATAGACATAATCAGGGGCTTGGACCTTTACCACCACCACCGCCACCCACCCTCCACTGGCCAATGTGCCTGGCCTAACTATTGTAAGTTAAGAAAATATGCTGAGCCTTTAGCCTTACTTCTATCTTGAGACACCATCTTCTTTGCACTGCAGTCTCAGCAATGGCAATGAATGCATCTATTAATGGCAGTGAACAATGGAGACAGACTATCCAGCCCTCTGATTGTACATCATCATCAATTGGACTACCAGCCTAGTGCCAACCTCTCATTCACTTGCAACAAGTAATATCCCATCCAGGTTCCTGCTGTTCATCTGCATGGACATACTTGCTTGAAAAAGCACAGTATGTCAGGCAGCATCTGAGGAGCAAGAGAGCAATGTTTTGGGCATAAGCTTTCATCAGGACTAATGAAGAGTTATGCCCAAAATATCAACTCTCTTCCTCCTCAGATACTGCCAGACCTGCTGTGCTTTTTCTAGTGTCACACTTTATCGACTCTGACTTCTCCAGCATCTGCAATCCTCACTACCTCGTGGTTGCTGCAAACCCTACTGTGAAGCCTCTTCCGAGAATACCAACCTCCCTCGGCATAGTTCTCAGTGAGTCTCTTTCCAACTATAACTCCCTGGTCATCTCCTCTGCCCTGAAGCTCTTCAACCACATCCTGAAACAATCCCTTTACTACAACCACATTGCCTTCCTCAGCACCTGCCTATTAAACTGATTTATCCCCCAGTCCTGATGAAGGGTTAAGCCTGAAGTGTCAACTCTCATGCTCCTCAGATGCTGCCTGACCTCTGTGCTTTTTCCAGTGCCACACTTTTTCGACTTGGGACTCTCTTTCAATCCCGGTGTAAACAATCAAGGATTTGGGAAAACTCTGCCCATTGCATCTTACGTAGTTGGTGAGGTAGCACAAGTGATTTACTTGAATAGCATAAGAAATGAGCAACTTTAGGTATGTATAGAGGCAGTCAAAACTAGTATTGCCCTCACAAATAGCAGAGAAGATGAAGTGCAGATTTAATAGAAGGATTGAAAATCATGAATGGATTTATGTATAAATTTGTGTAGATAAAGAGAATTTTTGCTCCAGAGGAAGGATTATTCACCGGAATCAACTATGATTTAAGTAATTGGTAAAACAGCCAGAGGAGAAGTTTTTTTTAAATACAGGAAACCATTATGATCTCCAAAGCCTTTCCTGAAAAGATGGTCAAAACAGACTTAATAGTAACTTCCAAAGTTTAGAAATATCTGAAGGGCAGAAAATTGCAGGTCTGTAGGGAAAGATCAGATTCTAACTAGATTGTTCATTCAATGAACTGATCCAGACTTACTGCAGTAAGAGTCCCAGTTTCTGAACTAAAATTTTCTTTGTTCAATAGGATTCAATAGTCACACTTTCAAACTCATTTACAGTTTTGTGGGATCAAGTCTTGAGACTTCAGTATAAAATCTTGGCTGGCATGTCATGTCAATGTACAGAGTGCACCAAGGCCCCATCCTCCCCCTTGGGTGTAATTCAAAAAATCCATTGGAATCAATTAACAAATGCTGGAATTTCTTCCAGTAACCTGTCCAGAATCTATGGCTGATCCAACTTCAAATGGATTATCTTGCCAGTTGTTTAGCTGATGTCAGAACTTGACTAACTTGTTTCCTACTTCATGCCAGTGTCTATTTTTCAGATACTCATTGGCTGTGAAATGTTTTGGAACATCTAAGTTTTAAAAGGCATTATATCAATGCAAGTCTTTCTTTCATTCAAGCTGAATTGCCTTGTTGGACCCCTAGCTCTGTCCTTGTAACCAACACACTGGTTTGTCCTCTGAAGTACCAATTTGCAAAGCAATTTGTTTTGGCAGCACTGAGGAATTTGAGATCATTGGGATGTTTTCCTTGTGGCAGGCAGTGAGGGTACAGTCATCTATGAGCACAAACTCTCCAATTAATGGCTCCATGACACTGGTGAAGGTACACAGCTGAGAGAAACTGATAAGTTTCCCCGAATAGAACCCAATGTTGATGCCACAGGAATGTGGCTTCTTCAAGCATTGCAGCAACGAAGAGATTGAAGAGTTGAGGAGCCACATGACAGCCTTACTTGATACCTCGGAAAACAGTAAGCATCTCAAACAACTAACCCACAGGCAAAATACCATGCAATAGCATCATTCCTGTAACTGAAAGAAGACTTGCTGTCAATGTCAACAATGAAGGCATATGTTTCAGCCATACACACCAGGTAGTTGACTTTGAGTGTGTTGATGGCATGATATCTATCAATGTGCAAAATGGTCCTCTAATTCTCAGCTCAAAATCTATACAAATGTGATAATAACACAACTTACTTGATGAATTGCATAGCAAGTGAGCTGAAGGGTTTTGTTTCTAGTGGGATCTACCAGATTGAAGGTTCTGGTGCCATTTTTAATGTCAGCTCAAATTTCACTAGCAATTCATTTGCGGCGATCCTGGAACTTCATCTCATCCTGTGATGTTACCTACAGAAGATCAGAAATGCCTGCCAAGAAATCTAAGATGGCTCTAAAATCTTGGAGATTTACTAATGCTGCCCTCCAGAGATTGCTGGATGGACCAACTGAACAAAAGTCTATCCTTATCTCCATGACCACATTAATAATCCATCCCATTAAATCATTCTAGCCTGGGCCAAGATCACAATGTGAGTCAGTGCCACTGACCCACAAAATGTATTCTAAACTACATTTAGAATGTAGGGTAACAAATCTGCTGTGCTTTGCAAGGAGCAAAGTGACAATATCTTCTCTCTGTTACCTCACGCTCACAGGACCACTCACTCTAATTCTGACACTAAGCCTCAGATCCACGCTAATGTCCAATCGGTTTCACACTCATCTTATTCTCTTAAGCTATTAAGCTTTTCTGCTCTATGCATATTTTATTTACTCACTGGGGATGCTTCATTTGCTCCTGCACCTATTCCCATCACTCTCAATTCATTCACCTCTTTATCTCATTGCAGGAAAAACTGGCCCAAAACTAGGTCAAGGGGGCCAAAACTGGTGGAGGGAATGGTAGGGAAAAAGCCATGAAGCTGGCATGGAAAAACGGTTCCTATGGTGATGGGGAGACAATGATGATCATTGTAAACATCATTGCTGTCTGCTCTTCTTACATGAGAACATAGGCAAATACATGTTCTGTGTAAGCTATTCTATATCTTCACAGACTATTTTGTTTTCTTGTCTTCTATAGCACCAGTGCCATCCAGAATCCGCATGGTGAAAACGAGCACTGTCTGAGGCCCTCTGTGCGAGTTCCGCCTCTGAGGAACATATCTGTGAACTCTCAGAGTATGCACCAGCAATGCATTCATCTGCATTCTCTGAAAGCACAGAGAATGTCAGCTAGGTGGGGACCTTGACTAGATTCAGGGGTGCTATCTAGTCAACGAATGTCTGCTACCAGTGTCAGAAGAAACCCTTGACATCTCTGACACTCAGAAGATGGTCAACCTGTTCAGTTCAATGTAGACATCAGGACTCTGGACCCAAATACAATTGAGATGTTAGTTGAGAAAATTTCCAAATGACCTTGGCATGAAACAGTTGCCCAGTGACCGCAAGCCACAATCCTTCCACAGGAGCATATCCAACTAGCTTTTGTATTAAAGGAGATCTGGCAGCTAAAGTGTGATAGCTCACAGTCCTGGATACTGCCTGCTATCAGCATTGGAGAGGGTGACATATTGAGTGAGTATGCCTTGCTCACCACACCATAGCGAGAAAGTCATTTTGTCATTCTAAAGAGGATGACTTATTTTCAACCGTTTAACTTGACAGTAGGAATATGATTTTTGGACTCTGGTTAAATTAACTCATCACATTTGCCATCATTGTCATTATCCCAGTGAAAGGAGCATTCCACACATAGTGTGAAGCACTGGACATAATTGTTAATGGTAGCAACTTCAAAGCTGTATTAAAATTCTCTTACATTGTTAAAGTGTTTTCATAACTTGCCACACTGATGATGGAATCTGTGTTCGCAGAAAGCAAATTCTACTTATGACCAACTCCACAACTGTGTTGGAAGCTGTGTACATTGAGATAAAGAGTAAAATCAAGGTGTAGATTTGCTTTCCCAAAATGCAGCACCTCGCATTTATCTGAATTAAATTACATCTGCCACTTCTCAGCTCATTGGCCCATCTGGTCCAGATCATGTTGTAATCTGAGGTAACCTTCTTCGCTGTCCACTATACCTCCAATTTTGATGTCATCTGCAAACTTACTAACTGTACCTCTTATACTTGCATCCAAATCATTTATGTAAATGACAAAAAGTAGAGAACCCAGCACCGATCCTTGTGGCACTCCACTGGTCACAGGCCTCCAGTCTGAAAAACAATCCTCCACCACCACCCTCTGTCTTCTACCTTTGAGATGGTTCTGTATCCAAATGGCTAGTTCTCCCTGTATTCCATGAGACCTAACCTTGCTAATCGGTCTCCCATGGGGAAACTTGTCGAATGCCTTACTGAAGTCCATATAGATCACATCTACTGCTGTGCCCTCATCAATCTTCTTTGTTACTTCTTCAAAAAACTCAATCAAGTTTGTGAGACAAGATTTCCCACGCACAATGCCATGTTGACTATCCCTAATCAGTCCTTGCCTTTCCAAATACATGTACATCCTGTCCCTCAGGATTCCCTCCAACAACTTGCCCAAAACTGAGGTCAGGCTCACCGGTCTACAATTCCCAGGCTTGTCCTTACCGCCCTTCTTAAACAGTGGCACCACCTTTGCCAACCTCCAGTCTTCCGGCATCTCACCTGTGACTAGCGATGATACAAATATCTCAGCAAGAGGCCCAGCAATCATTCTCTAGCTTCCCACATAGCTCTCAGGTACACCTGATCAGGTCCTGGGGATTTATCCACCTTTAACCGTTTCAAGACATCCAGCACTTCCTCCTCTGTAATATGGACATTTTGCAGGATGTCACCATCTATTTCCCTACAGTTTATATTTTTCATATCCTTTTCCACAGTAAATACTGATGCAAAATATTCATTTAGTATCTCCCCCACTTTCTGTTGCTCCACACAAAGGCCACCTTACTGATCTTTGAAGGGCCCTATTCTCTCCCTAGTTACCCTTTTGTCCTTAATATATTTGTAAAAACCCTTTGGATTCTCCTTAATTCTATTTGCAAAAGCTATCTCATGTCCCCTTTTTTCCCTCCTGATTTCCCTCTTAAGTATACTCCTACTTCCTTTATACTCTTCTGAGGATTCACACGATCTATCCTGTCTATACCTTACATATGCATCCTTCTTTTTCTTAACCAAACCCTCAATTTCTTTAGTCATCCAGCATTCCCTATACCACCAGCCTTCCCTTTCACCCTAACAGGAATATACTTTCTCTGGATTCTTGTTATCTTATTTCTGAAGGCTTCCCATTTTCCAGCCGTCCCTTTACCTGCAAACATTTGTCTCCGAACAGCTTTCGAAAGTTCTTGCCTAATTCTGTCAAAATTGGCCTTTCTCCAATTTAGAACTTGAACTTTTAGTTCTGGTCTATCCTTTTCCATCACTATTTTAAAACGAATAGAATTATGGTCGCTGGCCCCAAAGTGCTCCCCCACTGTCACCTCAGTCACCTGCCCTGCCTTATTACCCAAGAGTAGGTCAAGTTTTGCACTTTCTCTAGTAGATAGATCCACATACTGAATCAGAAAATTGTCTTGTACACCCTTAAGAAATTCCTCTCCATCTAAACCTTTAACACTATGGCTGTTTCAGTCTATGTTTGGAAAGTTAAAATCCCCTACCATTAACTACCCTCTTATTCTTACAGATAGCTGAGATCTCCTTATAAGTTTGTTTCTCAATTTCCCTCTGACTGTTGGGGGGGTCTATAATACAATCCCAATAAGGTGATCATCCCTTTCTTATTTCTCAGTTCCACCCAAATAACTTCCCTGGATGTATTTCCAGGAATATCCTCCCTCAGCAGAGCTGTAATGCTATCCCTTATCAAAAATGCCACCCCCCCCTCCTCTCTTCCCTCCCTTTCTATCCTTCCTGTAGCATTTGTATCCTGGAACATTAAGCTGCCAGTCCTGCCCATCCCTGAGCCATGTTTCTGTAATTGCTGTGATATCCCAGTCCATGTTCCTAATCATGTCCTGAGTTCATCTGCCTTCCCTGTTAGGCCCCTTGCATTGAAATAAATGCAGTTTAATTTATTAACCCTACCTTGTCCCTGCCTGCCCTGACTGTTTGACTCACTTCTATTCTCAGCTGTTCCCGTCTCTTTCCTCACTATCTCCCTGGGTCCCACCTTACTAGTTTAAATCCTCCCAAGCAGTTCTAGCAAATTTCCCTGCCAGTGTATTAGTCCCCTTCCAATTTAGGTGCAATCTGTCCTCCTTGTACAGGTCACTTCTACCCCAAAAGAGATTCCAATGATCCAAAAATGTGAATTCTTCTCCCATACACCAGCTCCTCAGCGTTGCATTCATCTGATCTCTCCTCCTATTCCTGCCCTCACTAGCTCGTAGCACTGGGAGTAATCTAGATATTACTACCCTTGAAAACCACCTTTTTAAATTTCTGCTTAAGTCTCTGTAATCTCCCTGTCGTTGGTTCCAATGTGGATAATGACCTCCTGCTTGGCCCTCTCCCCCATGAGAACATTCTGCACCCTCTCTGAGACATCCTTAATCCTGACACCAGGGAAACAACACACCATTCTGCTTTTTTCTGCTGGCCACAGAAACGTCTGTCTGTACCTCAGACTACAGAATCTCCCAACACAATTGATTTCTTGGAAGCCGACATACCCCTCATTGCATTAGAGCCAGTCTCAATGCCAGAAACTTGACTGTTCGTGCTACATTCCCCTGAGAATCCATCACCCCCTACATTTTCCAAAACAGCATACCTGTTTGAAATGGGTATATCCACAAAAGACTTCTACCTACCTATCGTACCCGTCCTGGAGTTAACCCATCTATGTGACTGTATCTGAGACATTTCCCCCTTCCTAAAACATCTGAAGAAACTCTAACTATCAGCTTTTATATAATTACCTAGTTTTCCCTCCTATTGTATTGGCATGTTATGTTTTATTGGGGCTCCAACTAGGTCAAGGTTAAAGGATAACTCATTTACTTGTTCATTGAAAGATGTGATCACGGGGGTTGAGTTCTGCTGCAGAACAGCTGGTTTTAGCCCTCAATCGCACCACAGATAGAAGGGCATCTGAGGAATTGGCTGCATTGGCTGCCTGTCTTTCACTGTCACTGTCATGTTGAATTCAGTATCTATCTCCAAGTTGGTAGTGGACATATCACAGCTCTTGCCTTCTCACAAGCTTCTGTTCCATCTCCCTGCTGTGCTGCACTTCCATAGCACTACACATTCTGCCCTGATGATTATTGCATTCTTTGTGTTGAAGGGATACCTACTGTTGAAAATCTTAAAAATTGAGACTGCCTAAACACTTCTGAAAACACATTATGGTACTTCTGAAAAATATCCTTCTCTGCAATTTGATGCCTGTCCTTTTAAATAGCTCAAAGAATCCTGCAACCTCGTATTACTGTGTTATCAACATGTGATGCAGATTTGTTGCTTGTACCTGCATAATTCAAATTGAGGTCCTTTTGACTAGGTGGTAGTGTCGCTATCTCTGGACCAGGAAATTTGGGTTCAAGTCTCACCTGCTGCAGATGTCACAACATCTCTGAACAGTTTGATTAGAACAAAAAACATAATCCAAATTAGGTTTTTTAATGTCACATCTGGCTGTTGGACCTCACAAGCCTCCCAAAAGATAATTGAGACACCAACAATGCCAACTCTTTGTCACCAGCAAAATAGTTTTAGAATTCCTTCATGGAAATTAGTAGAAATTGATACCCATAAAGAGAGATTAAGAGTTAGTGTCCAATGGAGTGTCCAAAATATACAGACCTTGAGTAAATCTTTGTAACTGCACCAAATAATCTATCAAATGCAAATGGCAAGGCTTGAGGAATGCACATGTAATAGAAGAAATTTCACTTGGTCGTGTTTTGAATGAGACTGTTGTGCTCTTATATGGGTATTCTTTGAAAGTGTGAGTGACCTATAATTCATGAACACAGTAAGCACCAATGAATGATAATACAAGTCTATCATTTGTAACTGTGGAATAATTGTTTGGTCATAGGGAACTGGAAGTGTAAAACAATTGGTAGAACTATCAAAGATAATCCAAGAAAACATCACTGATAATCTGTTGCGTTCCTAATGGTTAAGTGGTAATTCAGTCAAGAGTATTAAAGAATAAATATTGTTTAATTTAAAGGCCTGAAGATTTCTACCTTCTCTATCTGCAGTACTCAGAATTATAGATATTATGCTAAATTTTTGCACAATTCTCAGTCCAATTGTTTGATCCCTTGTGATGTGTAGACCTGGCAACTCCATATTTTAACTCTATCCCAAACATAAAGCCCAACACAATAGGACCTACAATAGATCAAAATCAGACTTTGAACGAAAATAGATCTGCTCCTGGAAAAACGAATACAACTCGTGGTGATTCGGGTAAGCCAAAGGGCCATTGCAACAATTTTTGACTCAGCTAGACCAGATCACAATAAAGAGTGGCATATTATTATGGGGAATAAGAGTGATTATCCTGCATAAAAACGCTGGCAGATATTGGCTAAACTCCAGCAGGGTCTTTCAGGGATTTCCAAAATGAAAATGTTGGCAAGAAGTTATGTCTGGTGGCCAGGATAGAATGTAGATATATCTGCGTTGTTGGGGCAGTGTCCAGAGTGCCAACAAGAACAGAAGTTATCGCCAGTAGCTCCTTCACATTCATGGGAATGGCCAGATAAACCCTGGATTCAGTTACACGTCCACGATGCAGGTCCTTTCATGGCCTCAATGTTATGAGTCTTTGTGGTCGCCCCCACAAAATGATAAGATGTACATAGAATTCATTCATCAAACATGGAGACATCAATAGATAAACTAAGTGCATCTTTTGAGATACACAGATTCCTGAAAATGTTGGTCACAGATAATGGGGCGTTGTTTAGCAGTTGCGAATCCAAGTATTTCCTAAAGAGGAATTGTAATCGCCATATCAGAACAGTTTTGACCATCATCCAATGGTCAGGTAGAAAGAGCAGACCAAACTTTGAAGACAGCCTTAAAAGAAACAATCTACAGCTTAGGTACCAAACTGTCCCGGTTCCTAATTAATTATAGGATCAGCCCTCATCCAACTAGAGGGATAGCTCCAGCAGAGTTGCTAATAGGGAGAAGACTTCACATTAGGTTAAATTGATCTTTGCAGACCGGGGAGGGTGAAAGTTGAAACTGCATCAGGAATCCCCTTGCTGGTCAGAAGATTCTGCTAAGGGAGAGAGATAATTTTATCCAGGGGATGACGTTTGGTGTAGGAACCACAGGAATGGTGCTGCATGGGTAAGAGGCAAGGTCATTGTGAGATTTGGTGCAGCATAAAGTTCAGGTAGATGCGACAGTCCTGAACAAGCACATGAACCTATGAAAGCTACAAACTTGAAAATGGTGCTGGAACAAAACATGCTTGGTTCCTTTACTGCCTTTCCTACTGTTCCATAACCTGTGGGTTCTTCTTCTCTGTCAAGTATTGAAGAATCTGAGATGGACATGGTGGATATCTCTGCCTTGAAGTCTTTGACATCTGAAGAGGAGAATGAAATTCGTATGAGTTGCTCCAGTCCACAAGAGGCAAGCCACTATGTGGTACACGCCAATCGTATCAGAGATGGAACCTGTTGTAGGAATCTGGCCTAGTACTAAAACACCAAGAGGAGCTACAAAAAAAAACTGATCTATGCCCTTGGACTCAGAGGAGAGGGGGGATGTAGTGATTGTAATATGGTCAGTCAGGTGGATCTCATAGAATATGAGTTCACTGATTGGAGCTGTTAATCTTATTCAATCAAGGGTCCCTGGCTGACAGACATACAAGAAAGTATCAGAGTTCTGTTTACTCTGAGAGCTAGCCCTGAGAGTGCTGAATCAGTGTCAAGGACTTTCACATGTAAATAAAGGATATCTTGATGATAGGACACCAACCTCTGTGGAGTTTTTTCAGCCACGTTGATCCTTAAGGGCCCCTATTCTCTCCCAAGTTACTCTTTTGCCCTTAACGTCTTTATAGAATCTCTTTTGATTCTCATTAACTCTATTTGTCAAAGCTATCTCATATCCCCTTTTTGCCCTCCTGATTTCCCTCTTTGGTGTACTCTTCTTGCCCTTATACTCTTCTAGGGATTCACTTGATACAAGGTATCTATACCTAACATATGCTTCCTTTTTCTTGACCACAGCTTCAACTTCTCTAGTCATCCAGCATTCCCTATACTTACTAACCTTGCCATTCATACTCATAGAAACACAGTCTATAAACGCTTGTTACCTCAATCATTAACGCTTTTCACTTCCCAACCATCCCTTTACCTGTGAGTGGCCTCTCCCAATCAATGTTTGAAAGTTCCTGTCTTGTAGGACAGGTTGGATAGTGTTTTAAAATTTTTAACACTCTTTTTATCTGTCAGCCAGGGCAATCTGAATGGACTTCATTAACAGCCCCAATTACGATCCCTCAAAGTTGCACCTTGTTGATAAGAAGGCATATGGTATGTTGGCTTTCATGAGAAGGGTGATTGAGTTTATACTGCAGCTCTATAGAGGCCTGGTTAGACCACACTTAGAATATTGTGTTCAGTTCTGGCTGTCTCATTATGGGAAGGTTGTGGAAGCTTTAGAGAGTGTGCAGAAGAGATTTACCAGGATGCTGCCTGAACTGGAGGGCATGGCTTATGAAGAAAGGTGGAGGGAGCTAAGGCTTTTCTCATTGGAGCAAAAATGAGAGGTGACTTGATAGAGTTGAACAAGATGATGAGAGGCATCGATTAAGTGAATAGTCAGAGACTTTTTTCAGGGAAGAAATGGCTATCACAAGGAAGCATAATTTTAAAGTGATTGGAAGAAGGTTTAGGGGAGTGGTGTCAGAGAGTGGTGGGTGCATGGAATGCACTGCCAGCAGTGGTAGTAGAGTCAGACATATTAGGGACATTTAAGTGACTCTTGGACATGCACATGGATGATTCTAAAATGAAGGGTATGTTGGTTAGTTTGATCTTAGAGTTGGATAAAAGGTCAGCACAACATTGAGGGCCAAAAGGCCTGCATTGTACTGTAATGTTCTATGTTCTAATTAATGAACTCATATGAATGAGACACAAAAAGAGAGTTCCAGGAATTTGACCCAGTGACACTGAAGGAACAGCGAAATATTCCCAAGTCTGGGTGATGAGCAGCTGGGAGAGGAACATGATTGAACTAAGGATGTAATGAGCTTTGAAGCTTGGTGGCTTTTGCAGAACTCAAAGAAATTATTGCTGACCAAGTGTCTACAAGACAATTTTCTGATTCAGTATGTCGATGTACCGACTAGAGATGGTGCAAAACTTGACCTACCCTAGGGAAATAAGGCAGGGCAGGTGACTGAGGTGTCAGTGGGGGAGCACTTTGGGGCCAGCGACTATAATTCTATTAGATTTAAAATAATGAAGGAAAAGGATAGACCAGATCTAAAAGTTGAAGTTCTAAATTGGAGAAAAGCCAGTTTTGACGATATTAGGCAAGAACTTTCAAAAGCTGATTGGGGGCAAATGTTCACAGGTAAAGGGACGGCTGGAAAATGGGAAGACTTCAGAAATGAGATAACGCGAATACAGAGAAAGTATATTCCTGTCAGGGTGAAAGGAAAGGCTGGTAGGTATAGGGAATGCTGGATGACTAAAGAAATTGAGGGTTTGGTTAAGAAAAAGAAGGAAGCATATGTCAGGTATGGACAGGATAGATCGAGTGTATCCTCAGAAGAGTATAAAGGAATTAGGATTATACTTAAGAAGGAAATCAGGAGGGCAAAAAGGGGACATGAGATAGCTTTAGCAAATAGAATTAAGGAGAATCCAAAGAGTTTTTAAAAATACATTAAGGACAAAAGGGTAACTAGGGAGAGAATAGGGCCCCTCAAAGATCAGCAAGGCGGCCTTTGTGTGGAGCCACAGAAAATGGGGGAGATACTAAATGAGTATTTTGCATCAGCATTTACTGTGGAAAAGGATATGGAAGATATAGACTGTAGGGAAATAGATGGTGACATCTTGCAAAATGTCCATATTATAGAGGAGGAAGTGCTGGATGTCTTGAAACGGTTAAAGGTGGATAAATCCCCAGGACCTGATCAGGTGTACCCGAGAACTCTGTGGGAAGCTAGAGAATGATTGCTGGGCCTTTTGCTGAGATATTTGTATCATCGATAGTCAGAGGTGAGGTGCTGGAAGACTGGAGAATGGCTAACGTGGTGCCACTGTTTAAGAAAGGTGGTAAGGACAAGCCAGGGAACTATAGACCAGTGAGCCTGATGTCGGTTGTGAGCAAGTTGTTGGAGGGAATCCTGAGGCACAGAATATACATGTATTTGGAAAGGCAAGGACTGATTAGGGATAGTCAACATGGCTTTGTGAATGGGAAATCATGTTTCACAAACTTGATTGAGATTTTTGAGGAACTAACAAAGAGGATTGATGAGGGCAGAGCAGTAGATGTGACCTATATGGACTTCAGTAAGGCGGAAGACAAGGTTCCCCATGGGAGTCTGATCAGCAAGGTTAGATCTCACGGAATACAGGGAGAATTAGCTATTCAGATACAGAAGTGGCTCAAAGGTAGAAGACAGAGGGTGGTGGTGGAGGGTTGTTTTTCAGACTGGAGACCTGTGACCAGTGGAGTGCCTCAAAGATCGGTGCTAGGTCCTCTACTTTTTGTCATTTACATAATGATTTGGATGTGAGCATAAGAGGTACAGTTAGTAAGTTTGCAGATGACACTAAAATTGGAGGTGTACTGGACAGCGAAGAGGGTTACCTCAGATTACAACATTGGACCAGATGGGCCAATGGGCTGAGAAGTGGCAGATGGAGTTTAATTCAGATAACTAAGAGGTGCTGCATTTTGCGAAAGCAAGTCTTAGCAGGACGTATACACTTAATGGTAAGGTCCTAGGGAGTGTTGCTGAATGAAGAGACCTTGGAGTACAGGTTCATAATTCCTTGAAAGTGGAGTCACAGGAAGATAGGATAGTGAGGAAGGTGCTTTGTATGCTTTCCTTTATTGGTCAGAATATTGAGTACAGGAATTGGGAGGTCATGTTGCGGCTGTACACGACATTGGTTAGGCCACTGTTGGAATAATGTGTGCAATTCTGGTCTCCTTCCTATCGGAAGGATGTTGTGAAACTTGAAAGGTTTCAGAAAAGATTTACAAGGATGTTGCCACAGTTGGAGGTTTGAGCTGTAGGGAGAGGCTGAATAGGCTGGGCTGTTTTTCTTGGAGCATCAGAGGCTGAGAGATGACCTTATAAAGGTTTATAAAATTATGAGGGGCACGGATTGAATAAATAGACAAAGTATTTTCCCTGGGGTGGGGGAGTCCAGAACTCAAGGGCATAGATTTAGGGTGAGAGGGGAAAGTATAAAAGAGACCTACGGCGCAACTTTCTCACACAGAGGATGGTAAATGTATGGAATGAGCTGTCAGAGGAAGTGGTGGAAGCTGGTACAATTGCAACATTTAAGAGGCATTTGGATGGGTATATGAATAGGAAGGGTTTGGAGGGATGTGGGCTGGGTGCTGACAGGTGGGACTAGATTCGGTTGGGATATCTGGTTGGTATGCATGTGCTGGACTGAAGGGTCTGTTTCCATGCTGTACATCTTTATGACTCTATGACTCTAAGCGCTGATTGATCACATCTTTGTTGACACCTTCCATCACTTTGTTGATGATCAAGAGTAGACCAACGGAGCAGTATTTGGCTTATTTGGACTTGTCCTACTTTGTGTCTATAAGATGTACCTTGGCAATGTTGTGCATTGTGTAGTAGATGCCAGTGTTGTAGCTGTGTAGGAACAGCTTGCAACAAATTCTACAGCATGTGCTTTCAGTACTTTTACTGGAAAGCTGTCAGGGCCCATTTTCATGATCTAATTCCTTTGACTATTTCTTCTTATTATATGGAGTGAACTTAATTGGTTGAAAGCTGGGATCTTTGATCCTGGGGACCTCTGGAAGAGATTGAGATGGGTCATGCACTTGGCACTGTTTGCTAAAGATTGTTGTGAATACTTGAGCCTTATTTTTTACTGTGATGGGCTAGATTTCTTCATCATTGAGGATGAAGATTTTTGTTGAGTATCTACTGAGTCATTTATTAGTTGTTGCAGGACTGTAGAACTTCAATCTGATCCATTGTTTGGGTAATTATTTATCTCTGTCTATTATTTTCTGTCCATGACAGTATCGGTAAGAGTGACTACCACACGGTCCCTTTGGACACAAAGTCAGATCTTCATGTTGAGAATACGTTTATTTAGTTTGGCACACAAATATCTTCTGTAGCTTGACCTGGTTGATGTCTCATTTGTAGGTCTATATGGTGTTGCTCCTGACATGCTGCCATGCAGTCTTTATTGAATAAGGGTTGATGTTAATGGTTGAGTAGCGGATATGTCGAGCCATGTGGTTGCAGATTATGATGCAGTATGATTCTATTGCTGCTGATGGCCCACACAGCATTGTGGATGCTCCAACTGGAGTTGCTAGATCTGTTTGAAGTCTATCCCATTTAGACATATATAGTGACACATAGCACTACGGAAGTTATTCTCAACGTGAAGACTCTGTCTCCAAAGGGACCATGTGGTAGCCACTTTTACCAATGCTGTCATGGACACTTGCATCTGTGGCAGGTGAGGATGAGGTCAAATATCTTTTCCCATCTTGTTATTTCCCTCACCATCTGCCACAGTCTCGAAGCTATGTCCTTTAGGATCTGACCAGCTCAATCAGTACTGCTGTTGCTGAGACTTGTGCTGATGGACTTGAAATCTTCTACTCAGAATACATTTTGTCATCCCCCAGTGCTTCCTCCAAGTGTTGTTTAATATGGAGGAGAACTGATTTATCAGCCAAGAGAACACAGGACATGAGAGTTTACAGTTAGATTAAAGTGGTGCTGGAAAAGCACAGCAGTTCAGGCAGCATCCAAGGAGCAGGAAAATTGACGTTTCGGGCAAAAGCCCTTCATCAGGAATGGAGGCACGGAGCCTCCAGGGTGAAGAGATAAATGGAGGTGGAGGTGGGGCTGAGGGAGCAGTTCATCAACTTCACCAACACATTCCACTTCAAACCTAAATTCACCTGGACCATCTCTGACACCTCCCTCCCCTTCCTGGACCTCTCCAACTTGACACTGGCATTTTTACAAACCCACCAACTCCCATAGTTGCTTGGATTACACCTCTTCCCTCCCTACCTCCTGCAAAAATGCCATCCTGTATTCTTAATTCCTGCGCCTCCTTCTCTGTATCTGCTCCCAGGACGACCAGTTCTACCAAAGAACACACCAGATGGCCTCCTTCTTTAGAGACTGCAATTTCTCTTCCCACATGGTTGAAGACATCCTCCAACACATCTCATTTATATACCGCACCTCAACCCTCAAACCCCACCTCTCTAACCTAACAAGGACAGAACCCCCTGGTCCTCACCTTCCACCCTACGAACCTTCACATAAACTGCATCATCCGCCAACATTTCCGTTACCTCCAAACAGATCCCACCACCAGATATATATTTCCCTCCCCACACCTTCCACTTTCCGTAAAGACCGTTCCCTCTGTGACTACCTAGTCTGGTTCACAACCCCCCAACAACCCACCCTCCCCTCCTGGCACCTTCCCTGCTTTCGCAGGAATTGCAAAACCTACAGCCACACCTCCTCCCTCACCTCCATCCAAGGCCCCAAAGGAGCCTTCCACATCCATCAAAGTTTCACCTACACATCCACCAATGTCATTTATTGTATTTGTTGTTCCGAAGCGGTCTCCTCTACACTGGGGAGACTGTACGCCTCCTCGCAGAAAGCTTTAGGGAACATCTCTGGGTCACCCGCACCAATCAACCTCACCGCCCTGTGGCGCAACATTGCAACTCCCCCTCCCACTCTGCCGAGGATATGCAGGTCCTGGGCCTCCTCCACTGCCACTCACTCACCACCCGACGCCTGGAGGAGGAACACCTCATCTTCTGCCTCGGAACACTTCAACCCCAGGGCATCAATGTGGACTTCACCAGTTTCCTTATTTCCCCTCTCCCCACCTTACCCCAGTTCCAAACTTCCAGCTCAGCACGATCCTCATGACCTGCCCTACCTGCCAATCTCCCTTCCCACCTATCTGCTCCACCCTCCTCTTTGACCTATCACCTCCATCCCCACCCCCATTCACTTATTGTACTCTTTGCTATCTTCTCCCCAGCATTCCCCCCCCACCCCCCGCCACCATTTATCTATCCACCCTGGAGGCTCCCTGCCTCCATTCCTGATGAAGGGCTTTTGCCCGAAACATCGATTTTCTTGCACCATTCTAATCTAGACTCTGGTTTCCAGCATCTGCAGTCCTCACTTTTGCCTACCTTACAGTTGGAACCAGGTGAATTTATAATGTACAATGAAGATACAGCAGACCAGTTGAATAAATACTTTGGATCTGTCTTCACTAAGGAGGAACAAATAATCTTTTGAAAATGCTGAGGGCAGAGGGCCAAGCATGAAGGAGGAACTGAAGGAAAATCTTATCAGTCAGGAAATGGCATTGGCGAAATTGATGGGATTAAAACTCAATCAGTCACCAGGGCCTGATGTTCTGCATGCTAGAGTACTTAAGGAAGTGGCCCTACAAATTTGGAGACATTGGTAATCAGTTTCCAGCATGTTAGAGATGCTGGAAAACATCCAATGGACTGGAGAGTAGCTAAAATAGCCTCACTTCTTAAAAAAGGAGGGAGAGAAAGCGGGTCAGTTAACCTGTTATCGGTGGTAGGAAAAATACCGGAGTCAATTATTAAAAATGTAATAACTGAGCAATTTGAGAGCATTGACAGGATCAGTCTAAGTCAGCATAGATTTACTAAAGGGAAATCATGTTTGACAAAACCTCTAGAATTTTTTGAGGGTGTTCCCAGTAGGGTGGACAAGGGTGAATCAGTAGATACTGTACATCTGGACATTTGAAAGGTTTTTGACAAGGTCCCGTATAAGAGACTAGCAGCAACACTAGAACTCATGGTATTGGAAGTAATGTACTGACAGAACTGGTTGGCGGACATGAAGAAGAGAGTTGGAATAAATGGGTCCTTTTTGGAGTGGCAGGCAGTGAAGAGTGGGGTACTGCAGGATTCAGTGCTGGGACCCCAGCTGGTCACAATATAGTTAACGATTTGGATGAAAGAAATGAATGCAATCTCCAAAGTTGCAGACGACTCAAAGCTGTTTGATAGTATGTGGTGTGAGGAGGATGCTAAGAGGCTGCAGGGTGACTTGCACAGGTTGGCTGAGTTACTATTGAAGAAAGATTGTATCGATTGGGCTTGTATTCACTGAAATGTAGAAAAATGAGGGAGCATCTCATTGAAACATAATATTCTGACTGGACTGGACAGGCTAGATGTGGGAAAATGTTCCCAATAATGGGGAACTAAAGAACTAGGGGTCACAGTCTAAGAATAAAGGGTAAGTTATTCAAGACTGAGATGAGGAAGAATTTATTCACTCACCGAGAATTGTGAACCTGTGGCGTTCTCTATCACAGAGAGCTACTGGGGCTAGTTTGTTAGATACATTCAAAAGAAAGATGGACATGGCCCTTATGGCGAAAGGGATCAATAGGTATGGAGAGAAAGTGGGAATGGGATACTGAAATTGCATGATCAGCCATGATCATATTGAATGATGCTGGCCTACTTCTGCACCTACAGGAGGTTTCCTTGCCCATGTTTGACCTGATGGCATGAGATCTCATGTAGTCCAAAACCAATATTGAGTCTTGGAGCATCTCCTCCCTGACTATATATCGCTGTGCTGCCACCTCTGCTGGGCCTATCCTTCTGGTGGACAGAACATACCCAGAATGGTGATGGTGTCTGAGACATTACCTGTGAGACATTATTCCATAATTATGATTATGTCAGACTGTTGCTTGATCTTGGATAATCAGATTTTCATTGGAAAACAATGACCATATTCAATTTAAGATTTAGTATTTGGTAAATGGCACAGATAAGGTGCTAGAATGACTAGGATTTTTTTAACAAATAAAACTTGGAAAATTTCTAAATTTTTACTTAAATTCATGCCAAATACAAAAAGTAGGAGCTTCCTGGTTTATAATTTCACACTTCCAAAATTTTGACCTTGCTTTCCATTAAAGTATATTTCCCGACAGACTGTTAGTGTAAAACGGAAAACTCAAACAAGCAACAGAGAAAGGTAGCATGCAGATACAGCAAGTGGCATGTTGACTTCCATTGCAAGAGGTTTTTAGATGCAAGAATGCAGAAATCATGCTACAGTTCTATAAAGCAATGAACAAATCAGACCTAGAATACTTGGAGCAGTCTTAGTCCAGGTACCTCAAAGAAATGATGTGCTTGCATTGGAGACATTATAACATAGGTTCACAAGGTTGGTTCTCAAGATGAGATAGCTACTGGAAAATGACAGGCCAAATTAAATCAGGTCTATCCTCTCTGGAAGGATTTAGAAGAAGAATGGGAGATGATTTCATTGGAACACTCAAGTTCTGACAGGGTAGACACTGAGAGGTTCCCAGAATGGGGAATGTTCAACATAGGGTCATAGTCTCAAGGTGAGGAGAAAATTTGTCATTCAAAAATTGTAAATCCTTGGATTTCACTTCACTAGAGGACGATCAAGGGAAGCAGATATGTAAGTGGAGTTAAGGAAGAAGATCAGCATGATCTTATTGGATGGTAAAGCAGGCTGAGATAATGAATGGGCTGAATATAAAAACATTAACTTTCAATTACGATAATTCAATAAGATTTTTCTTTACAAATTCTATGGTATCTTTCCTTGATTAACCCCTGCGACAGAATTTTGTTCCAGGTTATGGTTGCTAAAGACTTTTTCAATTCTTGAGATGAAACCATTAGTATTAGATCAATGGCAAGCTGGGAGTTTCATTGTTTAAAAGAATGAACTTCACTGTTTAAATGAGCAAACAGTGGGCTGAGAGCTTCAGCATCTAAACGATTGAGCAATGAGTTGGCAGATTCACTGTCTGGATGAGTGAGCAGTGAGTCAGGAGCTTCACTGTTTAAAAGACCGAGTGGTGAGCCAGGAATCTCCATTGTTTAGAAGAGCTTGGATAGAGGATTGGTTAACCAACAGAAAGCAGAAAGTTAGGATAAATGGGTCTTTTACTGATTGATAAGCTGTAAGTAATGGTGTGCCACAAGGTTCAGTCTTCAGCCTCTCAAGTATTTACAAACTATATTATAGACTCGAATGTGGAGAATAGTAAGCATTATAGAGAATTTTTCAGATGAAATTAAAATAAGTTGGAAAGTACATTGCAATCAAGAAAATAAGAAATTTACAAATTGGAATTCATAGATTAGGTGAACAGGAGAAAATTTGGCAGATAAAGTTTAACATGGTTAAGTGTGAGGTTGTCTATTTTGGTTAGAGGAATAGAAAGGGAACTCACTACCTAAATGCAGAGACACTTAAGAATGCTTCAGTGCAGGAGGATCTGGATGCCTTGTGCACAAATTGCAAAAAAGTAGCATATTGGGGGTATATCAGGTATTAAAGAGCATAAATGGAACTTTGGCATTTATTGCTAAAGGAATAGAGCATGAAAGTGGGGAAGTGCTCCTGCGACACATTAATGAGACCGCAACTAGAATTTTGGTCTTCTTAGATTAGATTACTTACAGTGTGGAAACAGGCCCATCGGCCCAACAAGTCCACACCAACCCTCCGAAGAGCAACCCACCCAGACCCATTCCCCTACATTTACCCCTTCACCTAACACTATGGGAAATTTAGTATGGCCAATTCACCTAACCTGCACATCTTTGGACTGTGGGAGGAAACCGGAGCACCCTGAGGAAACCCACGCAGACACAGGGAGAATGTGCAAACTCCACACAGACAATTGCCTGAGGCAGGAATTGAACCCGGGTCTCTGGCACTGTGGGGCAGCAGTGCTAACCACTGTGCCGCCGTGTCGCCCACTTGACAAGAGATGTATCTGTACTGGAGGCAATTCAGAATGGTTCACAAGATTGATTCTAGATATGAAAGGTTTGCCTTACGAAAAACGATTGAGAAGTTTTAGACTAGCACTCATTGGAGTTTAGAGGAGACTTTGAAAGAATGGGAGGAAATCTATTTGAGATTTTTAAGATGTTAGAAGGGATTGATAAAATAGATATAGAAAGAATGTTTCCTCATATGGGGCTATTTAAAATGAGAGCATGTTAGGATAAGGGATAACAGATTGAAATCATTGCTCTGAAAGTGTTGTGAATCTATGGCAAACACTATGCTGGAGTGCATTGGATGTTGGGACATTAAGCAAATTTAAGAAGAAGAGACAGATTTTTAATTAGTCATGAATGTAAGGGCTATGGATAATGGGTGGGAAAGTGGAGTTCAGGCCGAGATGAGATCAACTATAATTGTGTTCAATGGCAGAGCAGTTTCAAGGTGTTGAATTGCCTACACCTGCTCCAAATTCTTATGTTCTTATACAAAGAATAGTACATCACAGGGACATGCCTTTCAGCACTTACATGCAATGCCTTTCTAAACTGATAATCTTTTACCTTCATGCAGGTGGTATCCCTCAATTACCTGCTTACTCAATTTTCCGACAAGTTGTCTCTTAAATGTTGTTATTGTACCTGCTTTTACTACCTCTTCTGGCAGTGCATTCCAGGCTACCTCTGTGGAAAATATTTGCCTGTCACATCTCCTTTACACTTTCCCCTTTTTAACTTAAACTATGTCCTCTAGTAATTGTCAGGAAAAAGGCTCCAACTATCCATTCAGTCTATGCCTTCGTAATTTTGTTAACTTCTATCAGGTCGAGCCTCAGCCTCCAGTGTTCAAATGAAAACAAACCAAGTTTGTCCAATTTCTCTTCATTGCTCATATGCTCCAAACAAGGCAACATCCTGGTAAAATATTTCTGCCCCCTCTTCAAAGCCTCTGTGCCTTTCTGGTAGTCTGGTGATCAGAACTGTATGCAATACTGCAAATAAAGTTTATACATTTGCAACATGCCTTGTTAACATTTATCCTTTATGCCTCACTGATTGAAGGCAGGCATGTGATGTGCTTTCTTGACCATCTTATCCACTTGCATTGTCGTTTTCAGGGAATTGTGGACCTGTATGCTGAGATCCCTCTATATGTCTAAGGGTTTTGCAATTTACTCTATACTTACCTCTTGCTACAGATCTTCCAAAATGCATCACTTGGCATTTGGCATGCTTGACTTTATTGGTCAGTGCATTGAATATAGGAGTTGGGAGGTCATGTTGTGGCTGTACAGACATTGGTTAGGCCACCTTTGGAATATTGCGTGCAACTCTGGTCTCCCTGCTATAGGAATGATGTTGTGAAACTTGAAAGGTTCAGAAAAGATTTATGAGCATGTTGTCAGGGTTGAAAGTTTCAGCTATAGGGAGAGACTGAAAGGCTGGGACTATTTTCTCTGGAGCATCGGAATCTGAGGGGTGACCTTATAGAGGTTTATAAAATCATGAGGGGCATGGATAGGATAAATAGACAAGGTCTTTTCCCTGAGGCAAGGATGAGTTGGATTGAAGGGTCTGCTTCCATGCTGTACATCTCTTTGACTTTGCATTTGACGGATTAAATTTTATCTGCCATTTCCCTGCCTAAGTCTCCAGAACATCTGTATCCTACTTTATCCTCAGGCAATCCTCCTCACTATCCTCAGCTCCCCCATTCTTTGAGTCATCTACAAACTCACTAATCAGGCCACCTAAATCCTCCTCCAAATCATTTATATATATTACAAACAATACAGGTCCCAGTCCTGATTCCTACAGAATACGACTGTTCACAGATCTCCAGTCAGAAAAATACCTTCTACCGCTACTCTATCTCTATGACCAAACCAGTTCTGCATCCATCTTACCAGCTCACTACAGATTTAATGTGACTTCAACTTCTGTCTCAGCCTGCCTTGAGGGACTTGCCAAAGGCCTTGCTAAAATCAGTGCAGACAACATCCACTGCCTTGCCCTCATCAGTCATCATTGTCACTTCTTCAAGAAACTTAATCCAATTTGTGAGATACAACCTCCCCACAAAGCCATGCTGCCCGTCATTAATAAGTCCATATTTTTCCAAGCATGAGTAAATCCTGTCCCTAAGAATCTTCTGCAATAATTTCCCTACCACTAACGTAAGGCTGACTGGCCTGTAATTTTCCAGATTAATCCTGTTGCCCTTCTTAAACAAAAGAGCGACATTGGCTATTCCCCAATCCTCTGGGTCCTCTGTGACTAAAAGGAGTACAAATAGTTTGTACAGGACACCAGCAATTTCCTCCCTCAACTCCCTCAGTATTCCAGTATAGGTCCCATCAGGTCCTGCGAACTTATCTACTTGAATGCTTTTCTGAACACCAAACATCTGCTCCTTTTTTTCTGTCAACATGGCCTAGAATTTCAACATACCCCTCTCTAGACTTAGCATCCACCATGCTCTTCTCCTTTGTGAGTACTGATGCAAAGTATTTATTAGGACCTCACCCACTTCTTCCGACTTCACACATTGGGCGGCACGGTGGCACAGTGGTTAGCACTGTTGCCTCACAGCGCCAGAGACCCGGGTTCAATTCCCACCTCAGGCGACTGACTGTGTGGAGTTTGCACGTTCTCCCTGTGTCTGCGTGGGTTTCCTCCGGGTGCTCCGGTTTCCTCCCACAGTCCAAAGATGTGCAGGTCAGGTGAATTGGCCATGCTAAATTGCCCGTAGTGTTAGGTAAGGGGTAAATGTAGGGGTATGGGTGGGTTGCGCTTCGGTGGGTCGGTGTGGAATTGTTGGGCCGAAGGGCCTGTTTCCACACTGTAATGTAATCTAAAATCTAAATAAATTCCCTCCTTTGTCTTTGAGTGAACCTAACTTTTCCATAGTTACCCACTTTCTTGTTATACTCATAAAAATACCTTGTGATTTTTAAAATCCTCTTTGCCAAAGACATTTCATGGCCCATTTTAACCCTCCTATTTCTTCATTTGAGTTCTGCTCTGCTATCTTTACATTTTTCAAGGGTCTGTTAGTCTTCAGTTTCCTAAATCTTGCATGCCATCTTATTCTCTTTGACTAAGCTCTCATTTTCATCTGTCATCCAAATTTCCTGAATCTTGTCATTTTTAACCTTTATTTTCACAGTTGATTTCTAATCAACGAGTTCAACCCTAATCAAGATTCTCATATGTCAGATGTGGATTTATCCTGAACAAGCCACCCCAATTTAGTGCCTTCACCTGAGGACTACATCTATCTTTAACCATAATTCACTTAAATCTTACAGAATTATGGTCACTTTTCCCAAAATTCTCCACCACTAAAATGTTGATCACCTGATTGGGCTCATTTCCCAATACCAGATCAAGTATGACTCCTTCACTCGTTAAACTATTTAATTATTGCTTCAAGACACTTCTCCTGGATGAACCTAACAAATGTCTCCACTATGTAAAACCCTGGGATTAATGGAGTCCCAGTTCATAATCTATTCACATATCTGCTTCTCTATCTCTCACTGATTGTTGGTAGACTTGCAGTACAACCCTATCAAAGTGATTGCACCATACCAATTGCTGAGCTCTATCCATATGGCCTCCTTCCATGAGCTCGCCAAAATGTTGTCCCTCACTACAAGTGTGTTATTCTCTATAAACGGTAATACACCTCCCACACCTCTTGTACGTACCTCTCTATCATGCCTGAAACATCTAAATCCCAAAATATTAAGCTATCAGCTTTGACCTTCTCTCAACCAAGTCTCTGTATTAGTTACAACATCTTAGTTATATGTACTAATCTGGATCTAAATTCATCTGTCATACTTCTCACAGTTAAACAAATGCACTTCAGACCACTAGTTCTACCATGTTCAGTAACCTTTCCTTGTCTGATCTTCCTCTTGCTGGCCTGAGTCAAATTTGATCAGTTTGCTTGCTGACCTCCTGCTCTGCTCCGCCAGTTAAGTACAAACTGTACTTCTTGTAGAGGTCACGCCTGCCCTGGAAGACATCCCAGTTTTCCACATATTTGAAGCACTTCCTCTTGTACCCTTAGCCACGTATTTAACTATACTATCTTCCCATTCCTAGCCTCATTAGCACATGGTACAGGGATTACAACCATAGAGATCCTGTTTTTCAATTTACACCCAACTCACTTGCAGAGCCTCTTCATTCTTCCTGTCTATGTCATTCATATCAATGTGTACCATGACCTCTGTCTGCTCATCCTCCCTTTTAAGAATGTGATGCACTCACTCTGAGGCATCCTTGACCCTAGCACCAGAGAGATAACATATCATCCTGGAGTCTCTTTTGAGTCTCTTGCCACAGAAAAACCTATCTGCCCCAATTGTAGAATTCCCTCTTACTACTGCTGTACTACTCTCTGACTTTTCCTGCTGTGCAATAGGGCAAGGTGTCATCATTCTGTCATCATCCCTTGATAGTCAATCCACCAAACAATATCCAAAATAGTAAATTTGTTATAGAGGGAGATAGTCATGGGGGTCTCTTGCATTCTCTATCTGTGCCTTCTAGCGGTCACCCATCTACTTAAACTTTGGGGTGACCATGTTTCTAAAACTTCTGTCTCTGATGCTTTCCCTTCTGCATGTTCCAAAGTGTGTTCAACTGCTGCTCCAACTGATCCATACAGCAATTCTGACAGCAATTGGACACACTTTCTGCAGATATAGTTGTCAGGGACATTCAAACTGTCTCTGATTTCCCACATTCTGCAGGAGAAGCATACTACCCCACTGACTGCCATTTTTACAATTTAGCAACTACTTAATTAAAAATAAATTTCTATTAAATTTATTTGAAGCTAACTAGATGGTCCTGAGTGTTAGAGTTTCACTAAAATACTAAATACAATATTTTATAAACAACGGTCTGAGGTACTTCTCTAAATTGTACTATTCTAACACTAACCTCTATCCCACCATTTTAAAGCCTTATGGTTATGCAAAGGTTAAAGGAAGTTGAAGGTTAAAAAAAACTCACTTAACCACTGCTTACCAATCAGGAATCTGCCTGTCCAAAGTGTTACATTTGAACATGGGTGGTCATGATCAAGGTCAGGGTACTAATCAAAGCTAGCAAGGAATTCAGGAGAAGGGTCACTTGAACCAAAATGTTAACTCTAATTTCTCTCCAGACCTGCTGATCTTTTACAGCAATTTCTGTTCTTGTTTCTGATTTACAGCATCCACAGTTCTTTTGATTTTTATTTAGCAATCCTGGTGACTATGCCAACTTCTTCCAGAATCTTCTTTTGTCTCTTCTCTCTGATTTTGTTTATGATTTGACCTGTCTCCACCACATTGCTGAGGTACAGCATTCCAAATCCTAACCAGAGGCTGCATATATAGGTTTTTCCTTATGACAGCATTGCTTTTGCCAATTGCATTGAATTGGTCTTCTGTTTCTCAACCTTTCCACCAATGGAAGAATTTCTCTCTCCACATCCCTCATGGTTTTGAATATCAGAACCTTTGTCTTACCAATCTGACTTGTGACTGCCCCTAGAGTGCCAACTGTGAATTATCTAAGTAGGTAATTGTTTTCAGCAACTGATAGCTCTTAACTTGTGCTTAATTATATTTCTAATTTTTCCTAACATGCAATTAAAAATGAAACAAGTCAGTATCTGACAAAATATTACTGGCTTCTTTGACATCTGCCAGCCTGTAGTGGAGTTACCATTAGCTTTAACTAGCATGGATGGGCTACCATCTTATCTATCATTTCTTGTCAATTCTCTTAGACCAAATCGATCTTGGTGCAGGGTTAACTCTGGTGTGATGTTACTTCTACAATGCGATTATTTCCTTTGAGATTGATCTATGTATGATTTTGATACTAAAAGTGAAGTCATATGAACAAATGCGATTATTTCCTTTGAGATTGATCTATGTATGATTTTGATACTAAAAGTGAAGTCATATGAACAAATGATTAGACCAAACATGCCTTTTTTAATAGCTAGAAATTAATTTTGACATGTTTTGGTAAAGCACAGAGGTCAAAACCCTCTGCTAATTAAAACTAACACCCCAGAAAAGCTCACCTCGCCAACTGCTAAAAAGTTTGAGTAAGTGAAAGAAAAACCCTGATTTCCATGGTTTAAAGAAAAACTAACAAGTTTACTGCCTAATTCTAACACTAAACAAAAACTATTCACAAACCTGACCCCCTTTTCTCTTCAAACAAAAAAATCACTATCTGACCCCAACTTTAATAAAATAACACAATTATTAAACATTACATTAACTTAATCTCTCAAAGTCCAAAGAGTCTCATATGCTGTCTTCCTTCCGATCTTCCCGAATTTGCTGTTTCCTTCCATTCTTCTGAATCTGCTGTCTTTTCCCTGGGTCGTCTTCTATAATTTTTAAATTGTTTTTACTGTAAAAGGTACCTTTGATAGATTGTGCCTTCTGAGATTTCTTTGAGAGTATTGACAGCTCCTTCAGGTGACATGTGCTCTCATGTTTGATAGCAGTTGCTCTCCCCAAATTTTAAAATGCCCTTCCTTTTTAAATCTTCAAGACTCGTATTGGTCCGATGCTATCAATACAACCAAATTCAAATTCAATTGATTTTTAGAGTCCTGGGCATAATTCAAATTAATTGGTTAAATTCAAATCCAGTTGCCTTAACATTGAAACACAATCCCAAACTAATTGTTATATATTATCAATTCTGAGCCCTCTCTGTATCAGCCAGTTAGTCACAGACACATGTGCTATCACAATCTCTCGGAAAATGCACCCCTCTTAGAGTGACCATACACTCTTTTGACTTTGTAACAGTAGTGTAAAGGGTTAACCTCATTTTTATTCTAAGAATTGTTTGTGAATGTCAAATAATTCCACAGAGTCTGATATCCTGTCACCATGTCACCGTTTATTTACATGGTAAGTCCTTGACACTGATCTAACTCTCTTAGAGTCAGCTCTCAGAGTGTGAGGATGTCTGACAATCCTATTTTCATCTGTCAGGTAGGGGCCCCTGATTTGACCAGATTAACAAGCTGAATCAGTGAACTCATATTTTATGATGTTCACCTTGCTGACCTGGCTGATCTGGTTGCAATCGTTATTTTGCTCCCCTTCTGAATCCAAGGACATAGTCCTTATTTTTGTAGCTCTTCCTGTGGCATTTTAGCACTGAGTCAGTTTCCTCTGACTCTGCCTTGGTTACGGGCAGTGAGTAATGTAGTTTGCCTCTTGCATCTGGAGCATCTTGGAAGAAATTCATTCTCTTTTTCAGGCAGCAAAGGCATTGAGACAGTAACATGTGCCATGTCCATCTCAGATTCCAAAGTCTCTTCAATTCTTGATGGAAGGGGAGAACACATGGCTTTTGCCAGCCTTTCCAACTGTTCTGAAGAGCTGGGTTGTTTTGCTCCCACCCTGTTTGTGGGAGTTTGCAGCTTTCGTATGGTCCACATGCTGGTCCAGGACCATTGCACATATCCGAACATCATATGTCACTGGACATGACTCTTAAACCTGCAGGACCATTCCCAAAATTCCTATGTCAAACTTTATCCCCTAAAGTAAACTGCTTCTCTCACTTATTGTCCAGTATGGGCATTCCTGATGCCATGTCACTCTCCTGGCCCAGATGGGGAAGATCTGATTTAACGTAGTGCAGAGTCTTCTCCCCATTAGCAATTCTGCTGGTGTTATCCTTGCAGCTGCATGAAGGCTGGAACTATAATCAAGTAGGAAGCAGGACAGATTGGCATTTAGTGAAGTTCTAGGATGTTTCTTTCAGCCTGCTTTCAAAGTTTCAACTGCTCTTTCACTTAGACCATTGAATGATGAATAGTATGGAGCTGTCCTTATATGTTGAATACCATTTGATTTCAGGAAATACTCAAATTTCCTGCTGTCTTGTTATCTGTGACCAACACTCCCTGGAGTCTGTGTATGGCAAAAAATGCACACAGTTTTTCTATCATTGTCCCTCTGTTGGATGAATAAACTCAATGCATGTCCAATTACTTTCAGTCGGTGTCTATAATGACTAAGAACATTGAGCCCATGCATAATCAACAAGTAACTGAGTCCAGGGTTTACCCAACCATTCCCACAAATGTGGGGAAGCATCTGGTGCTAACTTTTGTCCTTGTTGGCACTTTGAGCACTGCTCCACCAATGCAGCTATGTCTGCATCCAATCCTGGCCATCAGACATAATATCTTGTCAACATCTTCATTTTGGAACCTCCTGGATGAGCCTGGTGGAGCCCGAAACGTTGATTCTCCAGTTCCTTGGATGCTGCCTGACCTGCTGCGCTTTTCCAGCAACATATTTTCAGCCCTGGTGGAGTTCAGACAGTATCAGACAGTGATCTTTTCTTAGAACAATCACACTTGCTCCCCATAATAATATGCCATCCTCGACTGATTTGATCTCTAAGGGTTCAAAAATGTGTCAATCCTGGTCGTGATGGCCCTTTGGTTCCCCATCACCACCAGCTGTTTCAGTTTTAGCAGGACCGGATCTATCTTCATCCAGAGTCTGATATTGTCAGTTGTGACTGGAAGCATGTCAAGACAATTTAGTTCATTGAATCACTACAGTGTGGAAGCAGACCATTCAGCCCATTGACTCCACACCAACCAACCAAAGATCATCCTCTCTGGACAGAACTCCACCACCCCTGAAACCTGGCATTTCCCCATGGCTAACCCATGTAGCCTTCATATCCGTGGACATTTATGGGCAATTTACCATGGCTAATCCACCTAACCTGCTTATCTTTGGACTGTGGGAGGTAACCAGTGCATCCAGAGGAAACCCGTGCAGACACAGGAAGAACATGCAAACTCCACACAGACAGTCACCCGAGGGTGGAATCAAACCCGGATCCCTGGCGCTGTGAAGCAGGAGACCTAACTACTGAGCCACCATGCAGCCTTTATGGACTCTTCAAGTGATGGTACCATACATGCTGTGGAGGCCTGTGGGAGGCTACTCAATACATCACTGCCCAGACGTTGTTCCAACTTACAATTATATATGCACTTAATATTACAGCCACTGCTGAACTGGCCCTGAATGTAAGGGCAGCACTGCATTGTCCATTTTAAGTACTCTTAGTAGGGGTTTGTGGTCCATTATTAATGCAAATTTACATCCGTAAAGGTATCGGTGGAACGGTCCTGACTCCAAATATGATCACCAAACCTTCCTTCTCTATCTGGGCAGATTTATGCTCTGCATTAGCCAAAGTCATATGCCATTGGGCATCCTTCTTCGTTGGATTGCCTATGATCAGTAGTACCCCAATATCATATCTCGCTTGGGATCAGAGTGTGCTTAGAGGATTTAAGAGACCTAAGAGACCTTAGAGGATTATAGCTGTTTCTCACTTTCCTGAAAGCTATGGCTTGGTTAAGCAACCATTTTCAAGACTGACCCTTTTTTAAAAGTTGATGCAAAGGTGCCAAGGAGAAGGCCAGATTATGTACGAATTTTCTGTAATAGTTCACCAGCCCAAAGAAAAGAACTTGGGACAGACTTGGAAACGAAGGCAAATGATCACCCTCACTTTATTTCCCAATAGGTGTCACCCTGTCTTGTAACTCTGCAGTCCAAGTAGGCCACTTGCGATGCCTGGAATGCACATTTTCCCTGTCTAAGGCATTGACAATCTTGGAGAAACATTAAGGACAATGTCCAAGGTCTCCAAGTGCTCATTATTGGTCTTCCCTGTTGTTAGCACGTCATGTAGATAAGTGGGGACAAGGGATAGACCTTGTAAAACCTTTTCCATTGTACGCTGCAAAATTACACAGGCTGACAATATCCCAAATCGCAGTCTCGTATATTGGTACAAACCTTTATGGGTATTAATTGTAGCATAACTCTGGGAATCCTCATCTCACCACAATTGCAAATATGCATAGCTTAAGTCCAACTTTGTGAAGGACAACCCCACCTTCCAGCTTTGCATATTAGTATTCTGTGCAAGAGATTGGGTGCTTACCCAGCTGCAAAAAGCAGTTTACCATTGGTTTAAAATCAACACAAATGTGAACCAATCCATTAGGCTTCACAAGCACTACAACCAGTGCTGCCCATTGCACAAACTGGACTGGTTTGGTGATTCCTTCACCTTCTAGCCTTCAGTTTTGTGCCTGTACTTTTGCCAGTAAGGTAAATGGTACTGGGCAGGCTTTGCAGAATCATGAAATTGCTTCCTGGTCAGCTTGTAAGGTGACCTTGGCTCTTTTGATAGTCCCCAGACCTTACTAAAATACTGCCAAGTATTTAATTAGAACTTAACTCAGGCAACAATTTTCAAATCGGTAAAAGATGAATTTCTTTCAACCAATTTTGCTCGATCAAGCTTGGGCCTTTTACTATAACCATGGCTAACTGAACCAGCTGCTTCTCATAATAGAACAGAACCAAAGTTATACCCTTAATCTATGAAGGTTTCCTGATATACATTCTCGGTCTAGCCGAGATTTTACGTAATCTTAAGGATTGGAGTCCTGAGTGAATTTGTTAAAGAGTGATTCTGCAATCACTGAAATGGCTGCTTAGGTTTTCAACCTCCATGAGAACTGGGTGACTATTTAACGAGATATTTATTTTGAATGATTCTGAGTTGGATGTTGCTAAGCAATTGAACTATTCCAAACCAGATATAGGTAGATTTTGCAGTGTGTACACTCTTCTGGATACTGGCGATGAGTTATCTGACTCAATTTAGGTTTAGTTAGACTCTTCTGCTGTCTCTAGTCTGCATGCTGGCTGCAACCATGATGGTTTGCTGACCCAGATCCTGAAGAAAATTTTAACCATTTGGCAGGGACTTGGCTTTGTTTTGGGGTTTTGCTCTGGGCTGATCGAGAGTCCTTCTCTTCAGGATATGTCCTAAGTGAGGCTATAGAATTGCCTTCACTCAAGTGATGTTTCTCATGTAGCTCCACTCTACTATCACTCTGATTCAGTTGATGGGCTGTAGGCTGTGAACCCAACTTTCCTCTCTTTGTCATGCACTAACACTGAGTGACATAGTGCACTGCCATAAACAAGTAAAACCAAAAGCAAAGTATTATGGGACAGAGTAGGTTCACACCTTCAACTCAAAATTAAGGGTTTATGAGCTTGATTAACTCTCATGTGACTGAACTTGGCATGGACTGGATTGTAGCTGTCATAGCAATAGGTTGGTTATACTCTGTGATTGATTGTACCAGGTGACTGTATAATGAGGGATTAACAGCAGCATCGGTTAGATTCTGCCAAATTAGGAATCTTGGCATGTGATTGACTGGCAGCATCATCTTTACTACAGCATCTAATTGACTTTAGCACATGAACCTTCCTACATAAATCCATAGAACATAGAACATAGAACATAGAAGAATACAGCGCAGTACAGGCCCTTTGGCCCTCGATGTTGCGCCGATCCAAGCCCACCTAACCTATACTAACCCACTATCCTCCATATACCTATCCAATGCCCGCTTAAATGCCCATAAAGAGGGAGAGTCCACCACTGCTACTGGCAGGGCATTCCATGAACTTACGACTCGCTGAGTGAAGAAAATCCATGGTTGATAATACAGCAATTTCTGAACTTTTTGCCGAATTGTGTTACATAACTGGGAATGTTATCTTGCTGCACATCTGTATTTGCACATCTTTGATGGCAGAACATCTTAGGGTCATGCAGGGTGAACACCTATGTCCACAAATCTCCCAGTCGCAGTAACAATGTTGTACTAAGTGATATAACTAGGATCTGTCTGCCATCAAGTAATAAACCACCTTTGCTATAAGTTCTCCAGAAGCCTCCTGTCATAAAACTTCACTAATAATTTTCCTCTATCACTGTAAACCTAGAAGGCCCTTAAACCCAGTCAAGAAAAGCAAACAGTGGCAATAAATGAACCAACCACAAGTTGGTAGTGGTTGGCATTACAGCACATGTGATACTTTTTATGGCATAATTTAACTGGTATGCAGGTGACACAGTGGCTCAGCGATTAGCACTGCTGCCCCAAGTTGCCAGGGGACTGGGTTTGATTCCAGCCTTCAGTGACTGATTGTGTGGTGTTTGCACATTCTCCCTGGTCTTCATGGCTTTCTTCCAGGTGTTCCAATTTCCTTCCACAGTTCAAAGATTAACAGGTTAGGTGGATCGGTGATGCCAAATTGTCTGTAGTATCCATAGATGTGTAGACTGGATGGGTTGTATATGATAAATGTGGGGTTACATGGATAGGATGAGATGCAGATGAGATGAGATTTGGTGCAGACTTGATGGGTTGACTGGCCTCTTTGCACACTGTAGGGATTCTATGATTAACCCAACACATTAGATTCTAAGTTATGATTATCTCTGCTCTCCCACAAAATAAAATATGTATCACCATATTGAGCTAATTTTATTTCTGAATATTTTTCTGAGAAAAGAATTATGGATTTAAGATTACTTCCAAATATTTAATAAATTACAGATGCTTGTACACTGGCACACATAACCTTCCATTCTCTGGGGGATCTAGCAGGTACGTATAATAACTTGTCTCCTCTCAGTACTTATTTATCATACTTGGCTAAGCCTTTTAAAGCAGCTTGAGAAACTTGGCAAATTATTCAGATTTCTTTAACCCTGTGAACACTGGATCCCTTTCAAAACACGAATGACGCCCTGTAGCTTATTATCTTAATGGATATTTTTTAAAAATTTTGATGTAGGCCAATGCCTACTAATAAATGAATTCTCTAAATGATGGGTTGAGAATTGTGGAAGTCTAACTGTAGTAATCTCTGAATCAGAAGCAGGAAACACATTGCTTGCTATTTGTGGACAAGATTGCTAAAGTCACATTTGATTCAGGGGTGTTTGGAAACTCCAGGTGAGAAATTTGGCTTGTCAGCACCATTGTTTGGGCTCTAGGAGGTCTGAAATTGCATCTGAACATTTGTGGAGTTAGTCATACCTGCCTTTATATTGGTGCATGTTCGCTATGCTTCTGGTGCATAGCGAACATGCACCAGAAGCATGCAGAACAGGTAGATCATAGTGTGTATGAACTTCCTGCCATTTTGGAACCTGACACCCTGTAAACATTCTCTCTAAATCTCACAAAGCTGAGTACACACCTCCACGGTACTTAAAGATTTTATTTATTCAATCATAGACCAGATATAAAAGTTGAAGTTCTAAATTGGAGGAAGGCTAATTTTTATGGTATTAGGCAAGGACTTCCAAAACCTGATTGGGGGCAGATGTTCATAGGTAAAGGGAGGCTGGAAAACGGGAAGCCTTCAGAAATGAGATAACGAGAGTCCAGAGACAGTATATTACTGTTAGGGTGTAAGGAAAGGCTGGTGGGTGTAAGGAAAGGCTGGTAGGTGTAGGGAATGCTAGATGAATAAAGAAATTGAGGGCTTGGTTAAGAAAAAGAAGGAAGGATATGTCAGGGAAAGATAGGATAGATCAAGTGAATCATTAAAAGAGTATAAAGGCAGTAGGAGTATACTTAAGAGGGAAATCAGGAGGACAAAAAGGTGACATGAGATAGCTTTGGCAAATAGAGTTAAGGAGAATCCAAAGGGTTTTTATAAATACATTAAGGACAAAAGAGTAACCAGGGAGAGAATAGAGCCCCTCAAAGATCAGCAAGTCAGCCTTTGTGTGGATCTGCAGGAGATGGGGGAGATACTGACCAAGTATTTTGCGTCAGTGTTTACTGTGGAGAAGGATAGGGAAAATATAGAATGTAGGGAAATGGATGGTGACATCTTGAAAAATGCCCATATTACAGAGGAGGAAGTGCTGGATATCTTGAAACGCATAAAAGTGAATAAATCCCCAGGACCTAATCAGGTGTAACCTAGAACTCTGTGGGAAGGTAAGAAAATGATTGCTGGGCCCCTTGCTGAGATATTTGTATCATCGATAGTCAGATGTGAGGTGCCGGAAGACTGGAGGTTGGCTAACATGGTGCCACTGTTTCAGAAAGGTGGTAAGGACAAGCTAGGGAACTGTAGACCGGTGAGGCTGACATCAGTGGTGAGCAAGTTGTTGGAAGGAATCCTGAGGGACAGGATTTACACATATTTGGAAAGGCAAGGACGGATTAGGGATAGTCAACATGGCTTTATGTGTGGGACATCATGTCTCTCAAACTTGATTGAGTTTTTTGAGGAAGTAACAAAGAGAATTGATGAGGGCAGAGTGGTAGATGTGATCTATATGGACTTTAGTAATGTGTTCAACAAGGTTCCCCATGGGATACTGGTTAGCAAGGTTCATTCTCATGGAATACAGGGAGAACTAGCCATTTGATACAGAACTGGCTCAAAGGTAGAAGACAGAGGGTGGTGGTGGAGGGTTGGTTTTCAGACTGGAGGCCTGTAACCAGTAGAGTGCCACAACAATTGGTGCTGGGTCCACTGCTTTTCATCATTTATATAAATGTTTTGGATGTGAACATAGGAGGTACAGTTAGTAGGTTTACAGATGACACAAAATTGGAGGTGTAGTGGACTGTGAACTATGTTACGTCAGATTACAAGGGGATCTTCATCACATGGGCCAATGTGCTGGGGAGTGACAGATTGAGTTTAATTTAGATAAATGTAAGGTGTTGCATTTGGGAAAGCAAATCTTAGCAGGACTTATACACTTAATGATAAGGTCCTCAAGAGACCTTGGAGTGCAGGTTCATAGTTCCTTGAAAGTAGAGTTGCAGGTTGATAGGATAGTGAAGAAGGCATTTGGTATGCTTTCCTTTATTGGTCAGAATATTGAGTACAGGAGTTGGGAGGTCATGTTGCGGCTGTACAGGATGTTTATTCGGCTACTTTAGGAATATTGCATGCAATTCTGGTCTCCTTCCTAATAGAAGGATGTTGTGAAACTTGAAAGGGTTCAGAAAAGATTTCCAAGGACGTTGTCAGAGTTGGAGGATTTGAGCTATCGGGAGAGGTTGAATAGGCTGGGGGTGTTTTCCTTGGAGTGTCGGAGTTTGGGGGTGACCTTATAGAGGTTCATAAAATCATGAGGGGCATGGATAGGATAAATAGACAAGGTCTTTTCCTGGGGTGGGGTAGTCCAGAACTAGAGAGCATAGATTTAGGGTGAGAGGGGAAAGATATAAAAGAGACCAAAGGGACAAAGTTTTCATGCAGAGGGTGGTACGTGTGTGGAATGAGCTGCCAGAGGAAAATGGTGGAGGCTGGTACAATTGCAACACTTAAAATACATCTGAATGCATATATGAATAGGAAGGGTTTGGAGGGATATGGGCTGGGTGCTGGCAAGTGGGACTAGTTTGGTTGGGATATTTGGTCGGCATGGATGAGTTGGACCGAAGGGTCTGTTTCTGTTCTGTACACCTCTATGATTCTATGATTCTATAAAGTCCAAGGGTCAATATCGTGCTGTAATTATAAGTGGTGACCTTGTATTGGAAAAGCAAACTCCTGAGAAAAAGAGCAGCGACCTTGATTTAATTTTGCAGAATGATACAGATTTACAAAATGATTTTTTTTTGAGGAAGGAATTAGAAAAAAAAGGAAGGGAAATGCAGAACTGACATCCACACCATCTGAACAATCCAATCGGTTCACTGAGATTGAGATTAGTTGGAAGCTGATAATATCTGAATGCCCTGTCTTAATCAATTCTTGCATCAAGTCTGCAGACCAGAGTATTATTCCCCATAAATCCTAGTCCAGAAATGCATTTCTTTGTTAACAATAGTGCATTTCCACTCTTTGATGAGGTTTTGCAGAGAAGCAAGAAGTGCGGAACTGCTACCACTGTATAGAAAGAGAAATTCCAACCATAGGAGTAGGAGGAAAGTCTTAATTTCTTCATTTTCAGAATTGTCTTCAGAAACCTTTCTATTCTTCTTTTTGATTATCAAATTCATCCCTGACAAAAGTGTACCATAAATGGATGTGAGAGAATTCATTTCATTTTATACTTCTTTTATCGGTAGTTTGAATATAGATTTGGCTGTTTAGTCAATGACTCCTTGTTGGTCTTCACGACTATTATATCTTGATCAGTAAAAATATGACAGTCCAGAAACAGCCTGAGAAGCTGCCATTCATATCCAACAAATCAATTGCCTTGTAGGGAAATGCTGAGGAAGTATATAAATCCAATACATCCTCTCCTAGTGCCAGGAATACTGCGAGAGGTTGACACTTCTGACAAGATTGGAAGTATGGGGGCTTGAGTTGGAGTTGGACAAAAACTGCAAATAATTTATGAGTTTAACAGTTTGTGGAATGTGAAGTTGGGGATGGTTGGGGATTTGGGAGGATGTGGGGTAAAGGGTTAACTATACTTTTATTCTAAGCATAATAAATGAGCATGTGTAGAAAGAGCTTTGTCATTGAGACATAGGCTCTCATATAGCTGGGACCCCTACCTGTAAGGGCCAGGTATTTCCTCTCTTACCATCCCATTGATGCAATTAGGTTTAATAAAGCATACCAATATTCATTCGCCTGAGTAAAGACCTGATTTTACTACAAACTGCTGATAAGGAGGGAGTTCCAGGATTTGACCCAGCAACAGTAAAGGAAGGATAATGAAGCTATAAACCAGAATGATGAGTGTATTTGCAAATGGTGGTGTCCCCATGAGTATTCTGACCTTGTCTTTTGTGGTAGTAGAGGTCATGGGTTTGGAAATTTCTGCAGGACATATTTTAAATCATATATACAAACAGTTCTCTGTTGATTGGGGTGAGAAGGGGGTGTAAGTTATTTATCAAAGGTTTAGTATGAAGGTCAAATTTGATATTCCAGTGCAGTACCAGGTGAATGCTGCATATTCAGATCCCCTCCTTCTGAAGAGACATTAAAGCAAGGCCCTAATTACTTGCTCAGATGGATATTAAAAAAATCTGTGACATTATGTTTAAGAGGAGCAAATGTTTTGGGAGTTCTCAGTAATCTGAATAATATTTATTCCAAAAGTAACATCACAAGAACAGATTACTTTGTGCAACTTTACTGGGGGGTGGGTTTCCTATGTAACAACAGTGACTACATTTCAAAAACTACATCATCGACTTAAAAATGCAGTAAGTCATCTGCTAGTTGTGATAAATAATACTCAAATTAGATTTAAATGAACAGATCAGTTGCTGGTTAATTTCTATTGGTGTTTCTCTGCCTCTGAAATCTATATTGCTATTTCAAATTGCAGATATAAAGAGTCAGATTGTAAGGGTTGAAGAAAATTAGCTGATTTCAAAAGTTCTGCATAACACAATTGCCCTTAGATGTAGGTGTACTAATAGATATTCACTTTGGAATATGGGAGTACTTGGAAAAGAAACAGACTACACTAGACTGAGCAAGCCAAAGTGTTGGAAAGTGAGTGGTAGGGAGAGTTAAGCTCTCAGCGAAGATGTTCGAGGAGCCTTGTTCATCCCCAATCATTAGTAAAGAAGAATGTCTGAGATAACTTCTCCACAGGGATTACTACATGAAGGCACTGGCTCTTTCTCCAGTTAACTCCTCTAATGTCTGGCTGTGCATCACTTGTCATGCAAAAGGGAGGGAAGATACAAATCTATGTGGGTTATGCAGTTTGGTTAATGTGGCAGTGGATAGCTGGAAGGAGCTGCATGGGCTGACATGTGACATGAGTTTTGCAGCAGATTAATATGTGTTGAGTTAAACCTAGACACTAGAAGGATTCTTGATAGATTGACTTTATTAGTTTGATAATAGTTTGAGTTGTGATATTGTGATATTGATGTAGTAGTTTTTTTTTAAAACTTGTTCACTGAATGGGTGTCACTCCTAGGTCTGCATTTATTCTCAATCCTTAATTGCTCCTGAAAAGGCAGTGATCTTTGGAGGTAGAAACACCAAAAATGCTGTTAAGGAGGAATTACCAGAATTGTGACTCAGTGACAGTGAAGGAGTGACAATTTATTTCCAAGTCAGGGTGGTGAGTGGCTTGGAGAGGAACTTGTAGATAGGTGGTGGTGTTCCTGTTTACCTTGTCCTTCTGGATACTAGTAGATCTAGTTTGGAAAGTACTGTTGAAGGAATTGTGCTAAGTTGCTGCAGTGAATTTTGTGGATGGTACACACTGCTACCACTGTACCTTGATGAAGCCAGTGAAAGTTAAAGGTTGTCGATGAAGTGTCAAATGGGCTGCTTTGCCTTGGATGTTATCAAGCTTCTTGAGAGAGTAGTTGGAGTTGCACAAATCCATCCGAGTGAAGATTATTCTGTCACACTCCTGACATATGCCTTAAAGTTGCTGGGGACTAGCCTTAGAGAGTCCAAAGGTGAGTGATCTTCCCACAAGTGAATTCTATGGCCTGCTCCTATAGACATATTATTCATCTGTTTATCCAGTTCTGTAACTTATCGAACCCAGTGATGATAATGACGTTGAATATCAAAGGGAAGATGGTTGAATTCTGTCTTGCTAGAGCTAGTCATTGGCTGGCACTTATGTGATGGTGATGTTACTTACCATTGATCTGCTCTGGCCTGGATATTATACCATTCTTGCTGCATTTGTACATGGATAGCTTCAGTCCCTGAGCAGTTGCAAATGATGTCCAGGACATCGTACAGTCATCACAGAACATCCTATCCCTACTTCTGCTCAAAGGTCATTGGTGAAAAAGCTGAAAATAGTTGGGACTAGGACACCACTCTGAGGAACTCCTGCAGAGTTCACATATTCACAAACTATGTCATTTGAAAGTGTATGCACTAATTTTGCACATACATCCAAGCCAATTCTTGTGGTACGCCATCTCGATCCCTGAGTACAATTCCTGGCATTGACCTCCAAGGCAGTCTGCACCCAGTGTCTTTGACTATCTGATGAGAGGGTCTCCCAGTCCATAAGGGTCAGCCTGACCTCCCTGTGACCGCCCATTCAATTCCCCTTCTCACTTCCTCTTCGACATGTCCATCTTCAGCTTCCTCCATTGCCACACTGAATTAGACTGCAAATTGGAGGAACAATATTTTATCTTCCATCTGGGCAGCTTACAACCCGGAGGATTCAACATTAAGTTCTCCAATTTGGAATAACCTTCCCACCCATCCCCTGACTCCCTTTCCAGCCCCACTTCCTCCCTTCCATTCCATCTGCCGACCCTTTTTTCCAGCTACCAATCAAATTCATCCCTCCCCTCGAACAACTGGGTTGTACCGATCAACTGTGTTCACCTATCACTACCTCACCATTCTGGCCGTCTCACCACCCAAACCCCTTCCCCCCTCTTTATCTCCAGATCCCCCACCTCCATTCCTGAAGCAGGGTTATATCCAAAACGTTGACTTCTCCACTTCCTGATGCTGCCTGGCTTGCTGTGTTCTTCCAGCCTCTTGCTTGTCCACTATGTGATTAGAAGGCATCTCTCCTATTTTTTTCTTCACTAAGACCTCCAGATAGCATTTAAAAAGTCTTGAAGCCAGTTTTCTCCCATGTTGTGTTATCCTGCAGTACTTCCCATGTCAGATTCACTTTCTACATAACAACTAGCTCCAATCACAGCGCCACCTCCCTTTAAGAAATGCAGGTTTATTTCAGTAGTACTCAGAGATTACAGTTTTAGGCTCATTGTCGATCCATAGAGCGAATGAACAATGCATTTAGAGCTAACTGCATACATCAATCACTGGAATGAACGGGCAGCAGTACATTGGCGTGTTGCCAACATTACATTCAATGGGAGACTGTCAACAACATATCCTGTCCCTGTTTTTGGGGACCTTCAAATTTTTTCATCAGCTTCCCATGATTAAACTTTGTGAATATTTAATAAATAAGAAGAATCAGTGAAAAAAACAAAAATTTAACTAAACTTCTAGCTTATCACCAAAAAGAACTAAAAATGTATTTGCAATACTTCACTTTGAAGTATTGAATTAGTTTGCGAGGAAAGTGAGAATTTGCAAACAGTTTCTGGGTGATGAGTTAGAGTCTCTCAGGAATCAAATTCACTTATCTTTAACAAGATATTTTTTACTTTACTATATGTGAGTTATTAGATGGAGTAAGCCAGTTGAAGTAATGATTAATGGGGTAGGTTACTGCACTTAATGAATTTTCCATGAACATTATTTTCAGGGTAAGATCTCCAATCTGTTTCCCATGACTTACACCCACTCCCTTCTAGGAATTAAACTTTTTCATGACATGGGAACAGTGGGATCCATGATGATTTTAAATGTTTGGGTAACCACAATGACATTACTATAAATATTAGATTTTTAAAGGCTTTGAAACATTTAACCCCGTGTTCCAGAAGCAGTGAATATCTAATGCTATGGTGAGGAAGCTGGTTTCCAAAAACAAAAGTTTGATTAATAATTTAATCAGGAAATAGCATTTTGTGTTTTGGTCCTTGCTCTGCTCACGGTTTTCACAGCTTATTGCTGAAAATTTTCTAATTCTTGCTTACAAAATAAAGATTTGAGCAAAGAGGACCATTCAGATCTGCAAGATGCTGTGGGGTGTGTAACCTCTGCAGAAAACAACTTCAGGAGATATCAGATCAAGAAGATACACATTTGAGATATTTGTCTCATCTCTCGCCTCCTCTTGGTTATATAGACATGAAACAAAATCATTTCTATTCTAAGCTAGTAATTCACTAGCAAAAGGCTGGGTAAAGTTAGATACACACTAAATTTGAACTTTGCCTTGTGTCAAAGCTGGAATTGTGCAAATGCAATATTCAATTTATCGTATTCTGTATGGCTGGAACAATTCAACAAACAGCAAAATGTCTATGTTAAGCTGAAATTTATGCATTACTTTAATAAATTATTGAACACATGCTTCAATTTGATGACTTCAAATCATAGAATTATAGAATGATACAGCACAGAAAGAGGCCATTCAACCCTTTGAGCCTTTACTGGTTCTTTGAAGGAACTATCCAATTAATTATACTCTGGGGCTCTTCCCCAATTGTTTTCCAATGTGTTTCCTGTTCTGTATTTACCTGATTTTCTCTCAGATGTTACAATTGTTTCTGGTTCTATCACCCATTCATAAATTTGAAATCACAACAATTTATTGTATAAGAGAGTGGTCTTCATTTCATCAATGGTTCTTTTTCAAATTTATCTCCTCTGCTACTGACCCCTCTCAGTGGAAACATTTATCCTTGTTTATTAGGCTATCAAAACTAGCAATGGTTTTGTAAATGTCTTGTGTTTTCTGTGAGGAGAATCTCATTTTCTCTAGATTCTACAGAAGTGAAGTTTCTTATCTCATCCCATTCTGGTGTTTATCTTTTGCATCCTCTTGAAGAGATTGACATCTTTTGTAAAGTGTAGTGCCCAAATTTAAACATGTCATTCAAACTGTGGCTTAGTCAGTCTTTCAACACAGAGAGTCATAGAGTCAAACAGCATGGAAACAGACCCTTCGTCCAACCAGACCATGCTGAACGTAATCCCAAACTAAACTAGTCCCACCTGCCTGCTCCTGGCCTATATCTCTCCAAATCTTTCCTTTTAAAGTACTTATCTAAGTGTCTTTTAAACTTTGTAACTGTACTCATATCCACCACTTCCTCAGGATGCTCATACTACATGTGAACCATCCTCTGTGTAAAATATTTGCTTCTCATGTTTTTTTCTAAATCTCACTCCTTAAAAATGTGCCCCCCTCTTCCTGAATCCTCCACTCTAGGGAAAAGACAACTATCTATACCAAAAGACAACTACCCTATCTACACCCCTCATGATTCTATAAACCTCTATAAGATCACTTTTCAACCTCCTATGCTCCGAGACATAAATGCCAGCCTATGCAGCCTTTCTTTATAACTCAAACCTCCATACCCGGCAACATTCTGGTAAATCTCTTCTGAACCCTCTCCAGCTTAATAACATCCTTCCTATAACAGGTCGATCAGAACTGGACACAGTACTCCAGGAGTGACCTCACCAATGCCCTGTATAAACTCAACATGACATCGTACTTCTATACTCAAATGTCTGAGCAATGTAGGTAAGAGTGCTAAGTGCCTTTTTAACCACCCTTTCTATATGTGACACAAACCTCAAAGAATTATATACTTGAACCCCTAGAAAGCAGTATGGGATGCTATCTAATGTTTAGCATCAGTTCTTTGCTTTTGAGCTTTTTTAGGCTTAAATTATACTGTTATTTTGCATTGCCCCTCCTCATTCTGCTGACAAAGTGTAACAATTCTAACTTCTCTGGATTGAAATTCAGAAGTTTCCACAAATTGACCATTTCATTATGAAGTAGCAGCTTATAAAATAATCTATCTCTGGCTGTTTTCCATATTTCCAAAGTTCATATCATTGCATTATGTCTCACAGTTAGTATACATTATACCTTTCCCAGAGACATTCTTGTGAGATCATTGTTGTATCACAACATGGAACCTGAAGTCATAAATGTTTCAGACTTTACCTTAACTGAGACCACAGAATCATAGAGATTTACAGAATGGAAACAGGCCCTTTGGCCCAACTTGCCCATGTTGCCCTGCTTTCACAATTAAACTAGCCCCATTTAGATTACAGATTACATTACAGTGTAGAAACAGGCCCTTCGGGCCAACAAGTCCACACCGACCCGCCGAAGCGAAACCCACCCATACCCCTACATTTACCCCTTACCTAACACTACGGGCAATTTAGCATGGCCAATTCACCTGACCCTGCACATCTTTTGGACTGTGGGAGGAAACCGGAGCACCCGGAGGAAACCCATGCAGACACGGGGAGAACGTGCAAACTCCACACAGTCAGTCGCCTGAGGCGGGAATTGAACCCGAGTCTACAGGCGCTGTGAGGCAGCAGTGCTAACCACTGTGCCACCGTGCCGCCCAATTTGTCTGCATTTGGTCTATATTCCTCCACATCAAGAGCATCCATGTACTTGTCTAAATGTTTCTTAATGACAAAATTGCACTCACTTGCACTCTGGAAACCCAAACATTCACTACCCTCTGTGTGATAAAATTTGACCCTTGGACCATTTTGAATCTCTCCATGCTCATCTTAAACCTGTGGACTCCAGAGTCAGTGACATAGAGCACAGAATCAGACCTTTCAGTCCAACCAGTCCATGCTGGACATCATCTAAAACTAAGCTAGTACCACCTGATTTCTCCATGTTCCTATCCCTTCAAACTTTTTCTATTCATGTACTTTATCCAAATGCCTTTGAAACAAGTAATTGTATCCACATCAACTACTTACTCAGGAAATTCATTCCACACGTGAATCACACAATCTGTCCCCGAGAGTTAAAATCTCACAATTTAGGAGAAAGACAGCTACCATTAAGTCTATCTATAATGCTCATTGTTTTATAGATATTTATCAAGTCATGCTTCAACCTCCCGCATCCCAGTAAATAAAGTCCCAGCCTATCCAGCCTTTCTTTATAACTTAAACATTCCATACCTGGCAACATCCTAGTAAATCTCTTCTTCCAAAAGGCAATACCTCAGATTTATCCAGATTAGAGTCATCCAGTCATAGAGATGTACAGCACGGAAATAGACCCTTTGGTCCAACTCATCCACTCTGACCATATTTCCTAACCTGATCTTGTCCCATTTTCTATCACTTGGCCCATAACCCTCTAAACCCTTCCTTTTTATATACCCATCAAAATGCCTTTTAAATGCTGTAATTGTTCCAGCCTCCACCACTTTCTCTGGCAGCTCATTCCATACACGCACCACCCTCCGAATGAAAAGTTTGCCCCTTAGGTCCCTTTTATATCTTTCCCCTCTCACCCTAAACCTATACCCTCTAGTTCTGGACTACCCCACCCCAGGCAAAGACCTTGTCCATTTATCCTATCCATGCACCTCATGATTTTATAAACCTCTAAAAGGTCACCCCTCAGCTCATATCCAACCTATTTATATAAATGTTTAAAAGTAGTGGACCAGCATCGATCCTTTGGCACTCCAATGGCCACAGGCCTCCAGTCTGACAAGCAACCCTCCACCACCATCCGCTGTCTTCTATCTTTGAGCCAGTTCTGTATTCAAATGGCTAGTTCTCCCTGTATTGCATGAGATCTAACCTTGTTAACCAGTCTCCCATAAGAAACCTGTCGAACGCCTTACTGAAGTCCATATAGGTCATGTCCACCGCTCTGTCCTCATCAATCCTCTTTGTTAATTCTTTAAAAAACTCTGTCAAATTCATGAGACATGATTGTCCATGCACAAAGCCATTTTGAGTATCCTTAGTCAGTCCTTGCCTTTTCAAATGCATGTAAATCCTGTCCCTCATGATTCCCTCCAACAATTTGACCACCACTGATGTTAGGCTCATCGGTCTATAGTTTCCTGGCTTTTCTTTACCAGTTTTCTGAAATAGTAGCACCATGTTAGCCAACCTTCAGTCTTCTGGCACCTCATCTGTGAATATCGATGATACAAATATCTCAACTAGGGGCTCAGCAATCACTTCCCTAGCTTCCCACAAAGTTGTAGGGTACACCTGATCAGGTCCTGGGGATTTATCCACTTTTATCCGTTTCAAGACCTCCCCTGTAACATGGGCATTTTTCAAGATGTCACCATCTATTTCCCAACATTCTATATCTTCCATGTCCTTCTCCACAGTAAACACTGATATAAAATACCTTTTTAGTATCTTCCCCACCTCCTGTAGCTCCACACATAAGCTACCTTGCTGATCTTTAAGAGACCCTATTCTCTCCCTCGTTATCCCTTTGTCCTTAATATATTTATAAAACTCTTTGGACTCTCCCTAACCCTATTTACCAAAGCTATCTCATGTTCCCCTTTTGCCCTCCTGATCTCCCTCTTAAGTATACACTCACTGCCTTTATACTCTTGTAAGTATTATCACTCGATCTCTTCTGTCTGTACTGACATATGCTTCCTTCTTTTTCTTAACCAAAACCTAGTCATCCAGAATTCCCTACATCTACCAGCTTTCCCTTTCACCCTAACACGAATGTAGTGTCTCTTGGCTCTTGTTATCTCATTTCTGAAGGCTTCCCATTTTCCAGCCATCCCTTTACCTGCTAACATCTGCCACCAAACAGCTTTTAAAAGTTCTTGCCCAAGACTGACAAAATTAGCCCTCCTTGAATTTAGAACTTCAACATTTAGATCTGGTCTATCCATTTCCATCACTATTTTAAAACTAATAGAATTATCGTTGCTGGCCGCAAAGTGCTTCCACTGACACCTCAGTCACCTGCCCTGCCTTATTTCTCAAGAGTAGGTCAAGTTTTGAATCTTCTCTATTAGGTACATTCACATACCGAAACAGAAAATTTTCTTGTACACACTTAACAAATTGAAATGTGTTTGCCATTTTTCAGCTCATTGACCCATTTGATCAAGTTCCATTTGTAATCTTAGAAAAACTTTTTCACTGTTTAGATTAGATTAGATTCCGCACAGTGTGGGAACAGGCCCTTTGGCCCAACAAGTCCACACCGACCCTCTGAAGAGTAACCCATCCAGACCTATTTTCCTCTGACTAATGTACCTAGCACTATGGGCAATTTAGCATGGCCAATTCACCTGACCTGCACATCTTTGCACTGTGGGAGGAAACCGGAGCACCCGAAGGAAACCCATGTTTAATATGCCACCAATTTGGGTGTCACCCTCAAACTTACTAACTATGACTTCTATAATCTCATCCAAATCTTTCATATGAACGACAAACAAAAGAGGACTCAAAACCAATCCCTGTGGAACACTGCTAGTGACAGGCCTCTAGTCTGAAAAGCAACCCTCCACCACCACTCTTTGGGTCATGCCATTAACCAATTATGTATCCAATTGGCAAGCTCACCATAAATCCCATGTGACCTAACTTTACTAATTGGTCTACCATATGTAACCTTGTCAAAGGCTTTATTAAAATACAAATAAGCAATCTCTACTTAGATTCCCCAACCCTAGGTAAAAGCTGTTGGCTATCTACTTTATCTATGCTTCTCATGATTTTTTAACACCTGTATAATGATCTACCTCAGCCTCCTATACATCAGCAAAAAAAACCCAGCCTATCCTAATTTCTCCTTATAACTCAAACCTTCCAGTCCAGGTTGTAGCCTCGTAAATCTTTTTTCTAAACTTTCTAGTATAATAATGCCCTTTCTGTAGTTGGGTGACCAGAACTGCAGGCCGTACTCAAAATGTGGTCTCACCCATATCTTGTACAGCTACAACAAATTGTCCCAATTCCTATACTTAATGATTTTACCAATGAAAACGAGCATGCCAAAAGCCTTCTTCCTTGTCCTGTCTACCTGTGACTCTACTTTCAAAGGGCTATAAATCTGTACCTCTCAATCTTTTTGTTCTATTACACTCCCCAGGGCTCTATCATTGACTGTTTAAGTCTTGCACTGGTTTGATACACCAAAACACTTTGCATTTATCTAAATTAAACTCCATTTGCCATTTCTCAGCCCACTGGTCCAGTTGATCAAGATCTTAAAGTCCCTACAATTCAGCCCATCAGATCCACATCGACCCTTTGAAGAGCATTCCACACCCTTCCCTATCCCTATAACCCTGCATTTCCTATGGCTGACCCACCTAGCCAACATATTCCTGGACACTATGAGCTATTTAGCAAGGCCAATCCACCTAATCTGCAAATCTTTAGACAGTGGGAGGAAGCTAGAGCACCCGGAGGAAACCCAAAGAGATATGAAGAGAATGTGCAAACTCCTCCAGACAGTGACCCAAGGTTGGAATCAAACCCAGGTCCCTGGCACTGTAAGGTAACCATGCTAACCACTGAGCAATCATGGCACCGCCAGTACATTCCCAGATATCTTTCTTCACTGTCCATTATAACACCTATATTGGTGTCATCTGCAAACTCATCATGCTCATCAAAATCAAGTAAATTATATGAATGATGGGTAACAGTGGATTGAGCACTGTGGCACACTGCTATCCACAGTCTCTAGTCTGAAAAACAACCATCTAACACCATCTACTGTCATCTACTATCAAGCTAATTTTGTATATAATTGGCTAGCTCTCCCTTGATTCCATGAGATTTAGCCTTACTCAACAACCTACCTTGTCAAAGGCTTTGCTAAAAGTGCATGTAAACAACATCTATTGCATTGTCATCATCTCCTTGTTTGGATGATTTGAAGCATGGTATGCTGATAAAAGTTTGCTGCTGTTTGTAACCGATTAACTTAATATTAGCTTAGATACTGGAGTGTTAATGATTGTAAAATGAAAACAAAGACCATAAGACCTTGGAGCAGGAGTAGGCAATTCAGCCCTTGAGCTTGCTCTATCATTTTGCATGATCATGGTTGATCTCATATTGGCCTCAACTCCACTTTCCTCTCCACTACTCTTCAACTCATTACTAATTAAAAATTTACCTCGTCCATAAATTTACTCAGTGCCTTGGCTTCCACAACCCTCTGGGGTAGTGAATTCACACAAACATGACCCTTTGAGAGAGGATCATTTTAACATGTCCTTCCTCCTCATCTCTGTTTTAAATCTGCAATCTTTTACCTAAACGTATGTTCTCTCATTCTAGATTGCCCCAGAAAGGGAAGCATCCACTCTCTGCCTAGTTTGTCAATCCCTGTTAAAATCTTCAATTAGATATCCTCTCATTCTTCTAACATATAGTGAACCTACTTTGAACAACTTCCAATGCAATTAGATCCTTCAAGTAAGGGGATCAAATCTGTACAAAGTGTTCCAGATGCAGTCTCCTAATGCCTTGTACAATTGCAACAATAATTCCTTATTTCTATACTTCATTCCTTTTGCGATAAATAACAAAATTCAATTTCTTATATATATATATAAGGGCTGTAATAAATATATGCTGAATCTTATGGTCCTTAATCGTCTGGTCCTTATGTTATGAGAGGTAAGATAAGCATTGCCACATTCACAGTAGTAGAGCATGTATTTGGCCCAAATCCCGCCAAACCTTTCCTATTCATGTACTTATCCAAATGTCTTTTAAATGCTGTAATTGTACCCGCATCTAGCACTTCATGTGGCAGTTCGTTTCACACACTCTGTGTAAAAAAGTTGCCCCACTTTAAAAATATACCCTCTAGCCTTGAAATCCCCTCCTTAGGGAAAACACCTTCTATTCACCTTACCTATACCTGTCATGATTTTATAAACCTCTAGAACGTCACCCCTCTGAAAACAAAAAGAATGCTGGAAATCACAGCAGGTCAGGCAGCATCCACGGAGAGAGAGCAAGCTAATGTTTTGGGTCAAGATGACTCTTCAGTCACTTCTAAATCTCGTACACTCCAGTGAAAAATGTCCCAGCCTATCCTTTATTTAAAGGAGTGCAGATTCTTGGCCTTAGACACTTGGAAATCTATTAGAAGATCAACTAGTCAACACCCCAGGACTTTAAAGCATTCAACACCAATTTCTGAGTACAAGGACTTGCAACTGAACAGGTAGAAGACTGATCTACCGTATTTGTTGCTTAGAAAGTAACTCTTGTCAAGCTAGAGGACCCACCTGTGTTTTCTAAATGAACTAAGAATGTGTTTTCCAATTTAAAAGCTGAAAAAAAATCAGACTTCTTTTATATCATAGGTGCAGGGCAGTTCAGAATAAAAGATATTGTTTAAAAAGACAAAAAATACAGTTTTCAAAATGAATTAGTTTTACCTGTGTTCAGAGGTTGTTTGGTTCTGTCATTTTGTCACTAATTCAGTGCCAATGCAAAAGAAATCATGTATTTCACCACTACTCCTTGGTTGGTGTGATTGCCAAAGAATGGCAGAAACCTGCTACTGCATGTTAGTATTTCCCAAAGGAACAATCTTAAGATGACTGGAGCCCAGTAAAGCAGCAGCCATATAAAAAATAAAGTGAAAAATGAAGCACAAGAGGGAACTATAAATGGAGAGAAAAGCAAAGCAGGTAAAAAAAAAGCAACATGAGGGACTTCAATATGCAAATGGACTGGAGATTGCCAGTAGATCCACAGAAGGGGAATTCATGGAATGTTTACAGGATGGCTTTTTGGAACAGCTTGTGATGGAGCCCAGAAGGAAGCAGGCTATTCTGGACTTAGTGCTGTATAATAAGCCAGACTTTATAAAAGATCTTAAAGTGATGGAACACTTCAGAGGCAGCGGTCATAACATGGTAAGGTTCAGTCTGCACTTTGAAAGAGAGAAGGCAAAATTGGATGTAATGCTGTTACAGTTAAATAAAGGTAATTATAGGGGCACGAGAGTGGAACTGATGAAAATCGACTGGAGCTTAGAGGAGAGGACAGTCGAACAACAATAGTAGGAGCTTCTGGGTGTAATTGAGGACACAGTACTGAGATTCATCCCAAGAAAAGAAAGATTATTATCCAGAGGGGAATTAGACAGCATTGGCTGAGAAAGGAAGTCAGGAAATGTATCATAGAAAAAGAGAGAGCCTATAAAATGACCAAGAACACTGGGAAATCAGAAGATTTGAAAGACTACAAAAACAAACAGAGGATAGCAAAGAGAGAAATAATGAAGGAGAGGATCAAATATGAAGGTAAGCTAGCCAATAATATTAGAAACAATAGTAAAAGTATTTTTCAATACCTAAGAAACAAACGAGAGGCAAAAGTAGAAATTGGGCTGCACCAAATTGATGCAGGAAGGCTCATGATGGGAGATAAGGAAATAGCTGAAGATCTTAATAAATACCTTGTGTCAGTCTTCACAGTGGAAGAAATTAGTAATATCCCAACATTTAAGGAGAGTCAAGGGGCAGAGTTGAGTATGGTAGCTATTACAAAAAAGGAAGTGCTAGAAAAGCTAAAAGATCTAAAAATTGATAAATCTCCTGGCCCCAATGGGCTACAATCTCGAGTTCTGAGGGAGGTGGCTAAAGAAAGTGTGGAGGCATTGGTTGTAATGTTTCAAAAATCACTGGAGTAAGGGAAAGTCCCAGATGTTTGGAAAATTGCTGTTATAACCTCCTTATTCAAGAAAGGATCAAGACAAAAGATGGAAAATTTTAGGCCAATTAGCCTAACCTCATTTGTTGGTAAAATTCTAGAATCCATTGTGAAGGATGAGATTTCTAAGTTCTTGGAAGTGCAGGGTCAGATTAAAATGAGTCAGCATGGATTTAGTAAGGGTAGGTCATGCGTGACAAACCTGTTAGAATTCTTTGAAGAGATAACAAATAGGTTAGACCAGGAAAACCCAGTGGATATTATCTACCTAGTTTCCAAAAGGCCTTTGATAAGGTGCCTCATGGGAGGATGCTGAGTAAGGTGAGGGCCCATCGTGTTCGAGGTGAGCGACTGGCATGGATTGAGGATTGGCTGTCTGACAGAAGTCTGAGAATTGGGATAAAAGATTTTTTTTCGGAATAGCAGCTGGTGACAAGTGGTGTCCCGCAAGGTTCAGTGTTGGGGCCGCAGCTGTTTACTTTATATATTAATGATCTGGATGAGGGGACTGGAGGTATTCTGGTGAAGTCTGCCAATGATATGAAGTTAGGTGGACAGACAGATAGTTTTGAGGAGGTGGTGAGGCCGCAGAAAGATTTAGACAGTTTAGGAGAGTGGTCCAAGAAATGGCTGATGAAACTCAACGTGAGCAAATGCGAGGTCTTGCACTTTGGAAAAAAGAATACAGGCACGGACTATTTCTTAAATGATGAGAAAATTCATAAAGCCAAAGTACAAAGGGATCTGGGAGTGCTGGTCCAGAATTTTCTAAAGGTTTACTTGCAGGTTGAGTCCATGGTTAAGAAAGCAAATGTAATGTTGACATTTATCTCAAGCGGGTTGGAATGTAAAAGCAGCGATGTGCTACTGAGACTTTATAAAGCTCTAGTTAGGCCATTTGGAATACTGCATCCAATTCTGGGCCCCACATCTCAGGAAGGACATGTTGGCACTTGAGTCTGTCCAGGAGAGATTCATATGGATGATCCCTGGAATGGTAGGCCTAACATACGATGAACGGCTGAGGATCCTGGGATTGTGTTAATTAGAGTTTAGAAGGTTGAGGGGAGATCTAATAGAAACTTACAAGATAATGCATGGCTTAGAAAGAGTGGACGCTGAGAATTTGTTTCTGTTAGGCGGGGATACTAGCACCTATGGGCACAGCCTTAGAATTAAAGGGAATCAATTTAGAACGGATATGAGGAGACATTTCTTTAGCCAGAGAGTGGTGGGCCTGTGGAATTCATTGCCACGGAACACAGTGGAGGCTGAGATATTATATGTCTTCAAGGAAGAGATTGATAAGTTCTTGATCTCGCAAAGAATTAAGGGCCACAGGGAGAATGCGGGCAAGTGGCGTTGAAATGCCCATCAGCCATGATTGAATGGCGGAGTGGACTCGATGGGCCGAATAGCCTTACTTCCACTCCTATGTCTTCTGGTTTTATAGTCTGAACACAGAACTCTGCTTCTAAAAGATAGTCACCAGGAAATGAAAGTAAACACTTAATTATGGCTGAACAACTAATATTACCTTTACTTTATCACAACATTCCACTATCATCTGATGAAGGAGCGTCGCTCCGAAAGCTAGTGTGCTTCCAATTAAACCTGTTGGACTATAACCTGGTGTTCTAGGAGAAAGTGAGGACTGCAGATGCTGGAGATCAGAGCTGAAAATGTGTTGCTGGAAAAGCGCAGCAGGTCATGAGCCCTTCTTGCTCATGCCCGAAACGTCGATTCTCCTGCTCCTTAGATGCTGCCTGACCTGCTGCGCTTTTCCAGCAACACATTTTCAGCTATAACCTGGTGTTGTGTGATTTATAGCAACATTCAAGCAATTTATGTAGCTCTATTTTACAGACCAAATGGTACATGATCCAAATAAGAGAGCTCTGAAAACATTGCTTTCCATCAACAAGGAGGAGCTTCACAGAACTAATATATTTAACTCTTCTGTACAGACTTTCTGTAGAAGAACAGAAAGATCCAGAAAATGTCTGAATGGTAATCAGACCTGACTTAAAGTAAGAATTAACTACAGAATTAAAAGACTCTAACTTATGTTGTACAGACAGAAACTCAAGGATTCTATTGGCAAATGTCTCACATATTATAACAAAGGGTGTGAGTGTGATTTCTCTGAAGTATTTACCAAAGAGAGGCTCGATGAATTAGTAATTCCTTAATATACCAATTAAGGTTTTCTTTAAGGATCATCTCAGCAAAGAAAAGGGTAATGTCGTGAACACTTTGTTTGAGAATAGATGCAAGTACAGTGAAGACCAACAACAATTCTATTCTGTAGGTGCAGGCAGCACAATTACTGTGACCAGCAGTGTGCACCAAACCATCAAAGTCTGCATTGGATATGGTTTATCACACTTACCCAAAATCTTTCCGACATTTGTGTCTGGGTGAATCTGGTTGGGATGCTCTTCGCAGAGTCAGTGTGGACTTGTTGGGCTGAATGGCCTGTTTTCACAATGTAGTGATTCTATTCTATTTCTTTGCCTCTGCATAGCATATGGCTCCAAGTGACATTGGGCATCACATGTGCAGGAAATTTGGTTCTAAAAGCCAAGGCAGACCCCAGAACAGAACCCAGGTGAGAAACAAGATGGTACAACACAACATTGGGAGCAGAGGAAGGATAAAGAATGTGCACAAAGTCATTGAAATATGCAAAAGGCCTTTGATAAGGTGCCTCACGGGAGGCTGCTGAGTAAGGTGAGGGCCCATTGTGTTCGAGGTGAGCCACTGGCATGGATTGAGGATTGGCTGCCTGACAGAAGGCAGAGATTTGGGATAAAAGGTTCTCAAAATGTTCTTTTGAGGGAAAGACAAATTCCAGAACATGACCAAATTTTCCTATTGTTAACCTCATACAGCATGGCAATGGTATAAGATGATCAGAAGATTTTACAACCATTAGTAATGTATGTCCTAGAAAGACAAGAAAACACATGCCAGAAGTTAAAATTGACACAGGAGCTGGTATTCTGAAAAATTACCAACTGGTATTCTGAAAAACATGACCCTGAGCAAGTGAGCTGTATGCTGCAGTTTGCTAGACACTGGTTCACACATATAACAGATCTCAATATAGCCGTGGTTCATGACATTCAAACCACATCCACTGTAACAGAGCAGACCACACATGACACAATCAGATCAGATGAAACTCAAGGTTTTTTTTAAAAACGGATCTGTAATACTTTGTCCAGAGCCTAAGTGAACAGTTGCAATCAATAACTGTGGAAAATAAACAACTGAGAAAGTTTGCAAAAGATCATTATCCAGGGATGGATTGATAATATTATAAAAGAACCTGAGATGATTTGTTCATTTTGGCTATATGGAAAGCATCTTAGTCTATCACAACAAGTCATTTTCAAAAGTAATGAAGCTTTAGTACTGAACGCATTTCATCTGGATGTTATGAGTATGTTACACAAAGAATACAGGAGTGTTGAATGTACAAGAGCTAACACATGAGTATGTGTACTGGCCATGGATGAGTCAAGATATTTGGATCATCAGGGATGTCTGATGAATACTTGTGAGACATGCCAAGCTTATTAACCCCTGCAGCGGAGGGAGCCTCCCCATCCACTCAGCATTCTAACTAATCCTTTGCCAAGCATAGCAGCAGACTTATTAACAATCTGTGGGGAAGGTAATATTCTTGCTACATAAGTACATAAACTTCCCATTTTTTGACAATTTAGCAATAGAAAGAGTTCAACTGATCCTGAAGTAATGACCGCTATTTTCATTTTACTTGCTGACAATAAACCACTGGCAAATCATTTAAAGAGTTCTATGGTAAGAGATCCATATCACATTGGCACCCACTACTCTCACTCAAATGATCAAGCAGAACATACACTACCTACTATCAAATCAATTATCTTTTCAGTGTTGAGCAACAAAACTAGATTTTCAGATTGCATTGTTGCAATCTCATACAACACCAATGGAGAAGGATAACCATCCACAGCACATTGCTCAAAAGGCAAATGTGAACGACCATGCCCATCAACCAATTGTTTAACTGTTCTGAATAGCAGGACATTCAGGAATGACAGGGGAGAATAAAAGAGATACATGACAAGTGAGCAAGGAAATTGCACATTGGGCGAGGAGTGGGAGTCAGAAATCGAACTAAAAATAGTTATCTGTAACATAGAGTTTCAGAATATGCAACCAGCCCAGATAATAGAAAGTTATTGCTGATCATGCTGATCATGCTGATCATGTAAAGGAACAAAGAACAGCACAGCAAAGGAACAGGTCTTTTGGTCCACCAAGACTACACTGACAAATAATGTCCTTTTAAAATTAAAATCCTTTTGTTTCTGTGTGGTCCATAGCCCTCTATTCCCTACTGATTTATCTACCTGTCAAGATGCCTCTTAAACATTGCTACTGTATCCACTTCCATCAGCTTCTCTAGCAGCATAATACAGGTCCTAACCACTCTTTGTGCAAAATAAATGCCTCTCACGTCTCCTTTAAACTTACCCACTTTTACATTAAGCCTATGTTCATTAGTAATTCTCATTTTTACCCTGGGAAAAATATTCCAATTTTCCACTGTATCCATGCCTCTCATAAATTTGTAAAATTCTATTAGGTTGCCCTTCATCAGTCAATAGTCAACTGAAAGCAAACCAAGTTGTTAATCTCCCCTCATAGCTAATTCACTCCAAATTAGGTAACATCTAGGTAAACCATTTCTGTATCTTTCCAAAACCTTCACATCCTTCTGGTAGTGTGGTAACCAGAACTACACACAATATTCCAAATTTGGCCGAACTAAAGTTCAACATAGCTGCAACATGACTTGCCAACGTTTATACTCTATTCCATAACTGATGAGGGCAAGCATGCCGTATGCCTTCCTGACCACCTTATCCACTTACTTTGCCACTGTCACTGATTTGTGGCCCAGATCCCTCTGTATGTTGATGCTGCTAAGGGTTCTGCCATTTACTGTATAATTCCCTCCTGCATTAGATCTTTCAAAATGCACCATCTTGAATTTGTCTGTATTAAATTCCATTTACAATTTCTCTGCCCAAGTCTCCAGGGTATCAATATCCTGCCATATCCTCAGAAATTCTCCTCACTATATGCAGCTCCCCAATCTTTGTGTCATCCATAAATCAAGCCACTTATATTCTCCTCCAAATTATTTATGTGCATATGTATATATATATAAACATTATATTATAAATATAATATATGTTACATATATTATAATATATGTATTATAAACATATATATATTAAAAGCAACAAGGATCCCAGCACTGATACCAGTGAAACGCCAATGGTCACGATCTGCAGTCAGAAAAACATCCTTCCACTGCTATTCTCGGTCTTCTATGAGCAAGTCAGTTCTGTATCCATTTTATCAGGTCACTGCAGATCCCATGTTACTTCACCTGTGGTATCAGCCTGCCATGAGGAACCTTGTCAAAGGTCTTTCTGACGTCAATGTAGACAACATCTAATGGCCTACCCTCATTGATTAGCTTTGTCACTTCCTCAAAAAACTTAGTCAGATTTGTGAAATAAAACCTACCCTACAAAACCATGTTGCCTATCACTAATAAGCCCGTACTTTTCCTCAAAAAATGTAATCAAGTTTGTAAGAAATGATCTTCCTTACACGAAATCATACTGCCTATTGCTAATAAATCCATATTTTTCCAAATCTTCTCCAGTAATTTCCCTAAAGCCACAAAAGCCAGCTCAGATCAACATACCACATACATGAACAGCATGAAGAAAATACACTGACAGTGATGATTGTATGGTGATGTTGTGTAATAACTAGCATGAAGGCATGCACATATCCAGACAGGTACATGATCACCTCATCTGGACAAGTTGTCAAACCACCATATTACTTTGAAAGTTAAATTATTAATCTTACATTATCTGTTTGTATAATTGACAATTGACAAGATGCGTCTTGACACAAACATGTTTAAGTTTGGAATTTCTGGAAAAAGGAGGATGTTTTGTTATGTCTCACAGTTAATATGAAGTATGCCCTTGAGCAACATGCTCATGAGATCATCAGTGTATCATAGCATGTAATCTGAGGGTACAATAGACTCCGATCTTAATTGGACCCACTTGAAGCATGAGTGCTAAAGAAAGCACACTACCGATTGTAATTGAATATTCGCCCAGACAATGAAGTGCCTGTGACTGTAAAAGGAGCAGGAATAAATGTCAATTGAATTGTTCAGTGCCATATTACTCATATATCATTCTTATGTTATGGAAACTAATATAAGCATTGCTGTATTAGTTACAAAACTCCTGCTGGAGGCAAGGACTCCATCACAGTGGCAGATCACATGTAGTCTGAAAGTGTTGAGGGTATATGATTGAATTTTTTTGTACCTACATAAAGTGAAAAGTTTGTTTTGCAGTACAGCAGATCATTGCAAACAAGGACTTACAGATCATAGGGTGCTTAAACAGAGCGAGGCATACAAGGTTGGTATTGCACAGGAGGTGCACAAAGCAAGATCAACATTAGTAAGAACAACATTATTTGAAATTAGAGAGGTCCATTCATTCGTCTAATAATAGCAGGGAAGAAATTGTTCTTGAACCTGCTGGTGTGTGTGTGTGTGTGTGTGTTCAAGGTCTGTATCTTCCAGCTGAATGACTAGCTGAATGCACCATGACTTCCTATATTCCTATATTTACTTCCTATATTCTGACTCATCATTGTGTGATATCCAGCCTACCATGGTGGTGTTGTTGGCAAACTTGAGGATGATGTTCCTAAAATATTTAGCTGCATAGTCGGGGGTGTACAGGGAGGACACTAGGGGTTTGAGAATGCATCTATGTGGGGCTCCAGTGTTGAGGATTTTCATAGAGGAGTTGATGTTGTCTACCTTCACTGATTGTGGTCTTTGAGTCAGAAAGCTGAGGATCAAGTTGCAGAGACAGAACAGAGACCAAGATCTCGGAGGTTTGAGATTTCTCTTGTCCAGATTATGGTGTTCAAGGTGGAACTGTAGTCGATGAATGGGAGCCTGACATAGTGTCCTTGTTATCCAGATGTTGCAGGAATGAATAAAGGCCATTGAAATTGCATCCAGTGTGGATGTGTTTCACTGGTAGGCAAATTACAGAGGATTGAGGCAGGCTGACAGGCTAGAGTTGATGTGGGCAATGAGCAGCCTCCAGAAGCACTTCATGATTGAGGAGCTCAGAGCCACTGGGTGGTAGTTGTAGAGACATGCTGCATGTGTTCTCTTTGGTACTGGCATGATGGTGGTCTTTGTGAAGGAGGTGGGGACTTCAGATTGTAGCAAGGAGAGATTGAAGGTGTCAGCGAATGCCTCCACAAGCTGGTTTGCACAGGATCTAAATGCACTGCCGGGAATTCCTTCCGGGCCAGTCGCTTTCCTCGGGTTTACTGTCAGGAAGACCAATCTGATGCCTGTGGCAGTGACAGAGGGAACAGGTGCATCCAGGATTGTCAGGGCAACTGGCACCGCACCTCTGGTATTCTACTCAAACTGAGCATAGAAAGCATTGAGCACATTAGGGAGGAATGAGCGTTTGTCCATTTTTTTGTTCTGTCTCATTTTGTATCCCGTTACATTACGTAGGCTCCGCCACAGGCATTACATGTTCAAAAGGTCAGTTCTGGCCTCTAACATGGTCTGGCATCTCTGATGATTTAACAGAGGTCATATCTGGATTTCTGCATTTGTCTGGGTCATCCGACTTGAATGCTGCAAGCCTGGTCTTCAGTAAACAGTAGATTTCCCAGTTCACCCAAGGTATCTGGATGGTGTTATGATGGCATAAGGGGTACTGTATCTTTAAGAGAGTTAAAAGCTAGCAATAAGGTAAAGTTACCTTATTCGGGTTCAGAATAAGATAACAATATAACATTTGTTCGAACAGCTAGATTAGCTGGGCTGCCTGGAGATGCCAAAACAAATTCAAATTCAGCCAATCAGTTTAACTTATCCCCAAAATACCAATCTCCAATCAATTTTGAATTTAATATTTTGACAATGTTCAGACCAATGAAACAATCCCATGCTTTGGAGTATAAAAGTGAAACAAATTGAACAGTTGGGGGAGAACTGCCAAGCCACCAGCACGTACAGATTGCCTGCAACACAGCTCTTTTAAAGGAACTGTTATCTACCAATGACCTGTGAAATAGAAATCCCTAAGAAGAAGAAAATCTACAGAGGAAGATACAAAGGGAAGATTCGACAGCTGCCTGGTTTTGAAATTTGAATTTTTGGTAAATCTTACTCAGGCGTTTTATCAGACTAGTATTATAGAAGGGAAAGTAAAGAATATGTTAGAGGAAGGAGTTGTAAATAGTTGTTGCTTTTTCTCTGTTATACTTTAAGAAATAAAGTTGTTAATTTTTACTTTGGATAGTTCATGGCCTTTTCTTTTGTGTCTGGTTTAAATTAGCAGAGAGGTTTACCCTGTGTCATAACAATGGGGAAGGCATGGATTGGATCCTTTGGCACGCAATCCTCTATGCACTTACTAATGAAGTCCATAAAGATGGGCCTTGTATATAGTAATTAAGATTGTTAAGATATATTTAAACTTACCTGTGGAGAACATCTCTAATTTATCTTCTTACTATCTGAAAAATAATTGTTCAACATTACTGTCTGCTCTCTGCTCCTTAGACAATGCTATATCTGCAAGACAGCTATCCTTTCAAATCCATGGACTTTGATTTTTTTGATCTGCATTTCAAGCTGGATGAACAGATCTATTAGATGGTTCCTTGTCAACAGTCTTCTAGAAGTTGATATGTACAGAAAATGCACTGCCATCAACAAAGCTGTTATTTTGTCCAGAAATAACTTTTATAATCTGAGACTCTGTTGCAAACCGACTTTTCATCAGCACATTTTGATTTTTCAGTTGTCAGCTGTGGCTTGGTTATACCATTTTCATCTTTGATTTACAATGTTGTATGTCTGAACATCGCTGCAAAAATCTAACATAATCTAGGCTGACAGCACTTAGGCAATTCAGTACTGTTGTTGCTGTCATCTTTTAGATTTTTTTTTGTTTTAGCATTAGGAAGAGCAGCAGTATTGACCAGGGAGCTGACAGGAAGGTGAATCACTGCTTTAAAACCTTACCATGAACGTCAAGGTCCTCTATTTTGTTCCAGCAGCAAGAAGTGTGGGAGTGTCAACCGGGGGCTGACGGGAAGATGAATCACTGCTTTAAAAACTTAACCCATGAATAGATGGAGCGCATGCTGAGCAGGAGTGGATGTTGGACTGCTGAGTAAGTAAAGTAATGTATTTGGGTGGTTGCGTTACCTGAAACACTACTTGGGTATTGTGTCCCACCCATCTTCCTCCTCTAACCAAAGAAAATAATATTGTGTGCCAGAATGGGAAGGTAACTAGTGTTTTTTTATTCTTTATTTTTTCTATAATCTCTTTGGAAATTTAGAATGGCAGTTAAGGCAGTTGAATGTTCATCTTGCAGAATGTAGGGTCATCACTAATGTCCCTGCTGACTTCATCTGTGGGAAGTGCACTCAACTCCAGTTCCTCAAAAACCATGTTAAGGAACTGCAGCTGGAACTGGATGAACTTTGGATCATTCGGAAGGAGGAGGGGGTTATTGAGAAGAGTTACAGGTAGGTGGTCACACCTCAGATGCAAGAAAGAGGCAGATAGGTTACTGTTAGGGGATGGAAAGGGAACCGGCAGGCAGTGCAGGGAACCCCTATGACCATTCCCCTCAATAACAAGTACATCATTTTGGATACAATTGAGGGGGGTACTTACCAGGGATAAGGTCTGGGGTACAGGTCTCAGAAGGAAAGGGGGGAGATGAGCAGAGCATTAGTTATTGGAGACCTCACAGTTAGGGGGACCGATAGGAGGTTCTGTGGGAACGAGAGAGACTCACGATTGGTGTGTAGCCTCCCAGGTGCCAGGATTCGTGATGATTTGGATCGTGTTTTCGGGACTTGAGGGGGACGGAGAGCAGTCCTAAGTCATGCTCCACATATATACTAATAACATAGGTAGGAAAAGGGATGGGGATTTAAGGTATTCAGGGAGCTGGGATGAAAGCTTTGTGCTAGAACAAAGTTGTTCTCTCTGGTTTGATTGCCTGTGCCACGTGCTAGTGAGGCGAAGAATAGGGAGGGAGAGGATTTGGACACGTGGCTACAGGGATGGTGCAGAAAGGAGGGTTTCAGATACCTGGATAATTGGGACTCATTCTGGACTAGGTGGGAACTCTACAAACAGGATGGTCTACACCTGAACCAGAGGGGTGCCAATATCCTTGAGCAAATGTGCTAATGCTTTTCAGGAGGGTTTAAACTAATTCAGCAGAGGCATGGGAACCTCAATTGTAGTTCCAGTGTCCAGGAAGTTGAGTGCAGTAAGGTCATAAATGAGATTTCAAGGTTGCATGAGTTCACCGGCAAGCAGGAAGATAGTGTAAAGTGTGTCTACTTTAACACCAGGAGCATCCGGAATAAGGTGGGTGAACTTGCAGCATGGGTTAGTACCTGGGACTTTGATGTTGTGGGTATTTCAAAGACATGGATAGAGCAGGGACAGGAATGATTGTTGCAGGTTCCGGGATTTAGATGTTTTAGTAAGAACAGAGAAGATGTTAAAAGAGGGGGAGGTGTGGCATTGTTAGTCAAGAACAGTATGACAGTGGCAGAAAGGATGTTTGAGGATTCATCTACTGAGTTAGTATGGGCTGAGGTTAGAAACTGGAAAGGCGAGGTCACCGTATTGAGAGTTTTCTGCAGGCCTCTGAATAGTTCCAGAGATGTAGGGGAAAGGATAGCAAAGATAATTCTGGATAGGAGTGAGAATAACAGGGTAGTTGTTGTGGGGGACTTTAACTTTCCAAATATTGACTGAAAATACAATCGTTTGTGTGCTTTAGATGGGTCAGTTTTTGTTCAATGTGTGCAGAAGGGTTTCCTGACACAGTATGTAGACAAGCCAACAAGGGGTGAGGCCACATTGGATTTGGTACTGGGTAATGAATCTTGCCAGATATTAGATTTGGAAGTAGGTGAGCACTTTGGTGATAGTGACCAAATTTGGTTATGTTTACTTTAGCAATGGAAAGGGTAGGTAGATAACACAGGACAAGAGTTATTGCTGGGGAAAAGGCAATTATGATGCAATTCAGCAAGGTTTAGGATGCTCAGGATGTGGAAGGACACTTCAGGGGTTGGGCACAATTGAAATGTGGAGCTTATTCAGGGAACACCTACTGTGTGTCATTAATAAGTACGTACCTGTCAGGCAAGGAGGAAGTTGTTGAGCGAGGGAGCCGTGGTTTACTAAAGAAGTTGAATCTCTATTCAAGAGAAAGAAGAAGGTTTATATTAGGATGAGACATGAAGGCTCAGTTAGGGCTCTTGAGAGTTACAGCCTAGCTAGGAAAGACCTAAAGAGAGCTAAGAAGAGCCAGGAGGGGACATGCGAAGTTGTGAGCAGGGATCAAGGAAAACCCTAAAGCTTTCTATGGGTATAACAGCAATAAAAGAATGACTAGAGGAAGATTAGGGCCAATCAAAGATCGTAGTGGGAAGTTGTGCATCGAGTCTGAGGAAATAGGGGAATTGCTAAATGCATATTTTTCGTCAATATTCACACTGGAAAAAGACAACGTTGTTGAGGAGATACAGTCTACTAGACTAGATAGGATTGAGGTTCACAAGGAGGAGGTGTTAGCAATTCTGGAAAGTGTGAAAATACATAAGTCCCCTGGGCCAGATGGTATTTATTCTAGGATCCTCTGGGAAGCCAGGGAGGTGATTGCAGAGCCATTGGCTTCGATCTTTCTGTTATCATTGTCTAGAAGAATATTGCCAGAAGGCTGGAGGATAGCAAATGTTGTCCCCTTGTTTAAGAAGGGGAGTAGAGACAACCCTGGTAATTATCGACCAGTGAGCCTTATTTTGGTTGTGGGAAAAGGTTATAAGAGATAGGATTTATAGTCATCTTGAGAGGAATAAGTTGATTTGGGATAGTCCACACAGATTTGTGAAGGGTAAGTCATGTCTCATAGCCCTGATTGAGTTATTTGAGAAGGTGACCAAGCAAGTAGATGAGGGTTAAGTGGTTGATGTGGTGTGTATGGATTTCAGTCAGGCATTTGGTAAGGTTACCCACAATAGGGTATTGCACAAAATACGGAGGCATGGGATTGAGGGTGATTTAGCGGTTTGGATCAAAAAGATTGGCTAGCTGAAAGAGAAAAGAGTGGTGGTTGATGGGAAATGTTCATCCTGGAGTTCAGTTACTAGCGCTATACCACAAGGATCTGTTTTAGGTCTACTACTCTTTGTCATTTTTACAAATGACCTAGATGAAGGTGTAGAAGGATGGGTTAGTAAATTTGCAGGAGAAAGTGAGGGCTGCAGATGCTGGAGATCAGAGCTGGAAATGTGTTGCTGGAAAAGTGCAGCAGGTCAGGCAGCATCCAGGGAACAGGAGAATCGACGTTTCAGGCATAAGCCCTTCCTGAAGAAGGGCTTATGCCCGAAACATCGATTCTCCTGTTCCCTGGATGCTGCCTGACCTGCTGCGCTTTTCCAGTAGTAAATTTGCAGATGACACTAAGATCGGTGGAGTTGTGAATCGTGCTAAAAGATGTTGCAAGTTACAGAGGGACATAGATAAGCTGCAGAGCTGGGCTAAGAAGTGGCAAATGGAGTTTAATGTGAAAATGTGTGAGGTGATTCACTTTGAACAACAGGGATAAAGAGTACTAGGCTAATGGTAAGACCCTGAGTAGCGTAGATGAGCAGAGAGATCTAGGTGTCCATGTGCATAGATCTCTGAAAGTTGCCACACAAGTTGATAGGGTTGTCAAAAAGGCATCAAGTATGTCAACTTTTATTGGTAGATGGATTGAGTTTCAGAGCCAGGAGGTCATGCTGCAGCAATACAAAACTCTGGTGAGGCCGCACTTGGAGTCTTGCGTACAATTCTGGTCTCTGCATTATAGGAAGGATGTGGAAGCTTTGGAAAGGGTTCAGAGGAGATTTATTAGGATGTTGCCTGGTATGGAGGGAAGGTCTTATGAGGAAAGGCTGAGGCACTTGAGGCTGTTTTTGTTAGAGAGAAGAAGATTGAGAGGGGACTTAGTTGAGACATATAAGATAATCAGGAAGTTAGATAAGGTGGACAGTGAGAACCTTTTTTCCTCGGATGGTGATGGCTAGCATGAGGGGACGTAGCATTAAATTGAGGTATGATAGATATAGGACGGATGTCAGAGGTAGGTTCTTTACTCCGAGAATAGTCGGGGCATGGACTGCCCTGTCTGCAACAGTAGTAGACTCGCCAACTTTAAGGGCGTTTAAATGGCCATTGGATAAACATATGGATGAAAATGGAATAGTGTAGGTTAGGTGGGCTTTAGATTGGTTCCACAGGTTGGTGCAACATCGAGGGCCGAAGGGACTGTACTGCGCTGTAATTTTCTATGTTCTATGAAATGCAAAGCATCCCATGGTAAATTTTTTTATTGGGTTAAAGCATATACTTCTCACTGAATTGGTCAAGATGAAATCCTTTTTTTCTCCCCATACTTTTGAACTTAACAAGCCAAAAATCTATGACTTGTGGCATTTATGGAGTAGACAGTTCCAAGTATTTTTGGGTGGGCATCGTTCAGTTCTGTCTGGTGTTAGAGGAGGGGGATTATTGCAAAGTTTTCCACAGGTCACTTTACAATTTCGGGCTGATTGAAAAGAAATATAGACAGTGAGTGTGGATAAATAGAATGTAGACTCCATGCTATATGTGCTGTCTTTAGCTGTAGTAATGGGAAAGCAGCTTTCCATGTTTTTGTCAGAGACTCATTGAGTATTTGAGAGCAGTTGAATTGTTCGCTCTTGTCAGAACGCAAGTGGAGGGTCTAGGAATTTGGATGCGTTTACATGTCTGGACTCAGTAGTCGTCCTGGGCAACTGAGAAAGTGAGAGCTTCATCGTGTGCATGTTGGAAAAAGCTGTCAGGGCTTGGAAGAAGCCTGTGACACTGAAGTTTGGAAAGCTCACAAGCTGTACATGCTGGATGCAACTAAACAAGATTAGTTCTCAGAAAAGAAAAACAAATCAATGTTAGCTTGGTAAATCTCACTGTTTGTGAAAATCTGGAATTAGGCATGTAGGGGTAAGAATTCTGGAGTCCAGATGAACATTGACCCAGAACAGGAGGATGATCAAGCAGAATTGGAAGTCATTGATGTTGTCAATGATGATTTGGGTCTTGAGAGGAAATTGCAAGGTCAAACCAGCAGAGCAAAAAGTTGTAATCCCTTGTGATGTTTAAAGGGATTTGATGGTCTCCTATGTCATCAGTAAGTGAGAGATATCCCTGAGAAATCCATGTGATCTATCTTAATCGCAATTTCTATTTAATATATGCAATGGAGCATTCACTCACAGTCTATTAGTGATATTTACCAGTTATTTATTCTGTGTATGTAAATAACTTGAATACGTAGTGTATTACTATTCTAATGTTGTAAAGTAAAATAGTTTTCCATATTCAAAACTGTGGAATCTTGTGACTTTATTACAATTCTTTGAGGAGGTAATAATCAGAATAGACACAAAGGCACCAGTAGTGGTAATATATTTGTTAACATACCACATATTAGACAACTTAAGAAATAAGGACCTATTGTGTTGGTGGTAGTATATTAGCATGGATTGAGGACTGGTTAATTAATAAAAGTTAAAAATCACACAACACCAGGATATAATCCAACAGGTTTATTTGGAAGGGCCATCTTCTTGAGCACTGTTTTCCATCAGGCAGCTAGTGGGGCAGCATCATTGGACATAGACTTTATAGTAAAAGATTAAAGTGTCATGCAACTGATGCGATGTATTGAACAGAACAAACTTAGATTGCTCTTAAGTCTTAATCACTTAGAATGGGTTTGCAGGTTGTGATTCATTAATATGTAAATGCCAGAATTTCTTTCAAGTCACATTCCAAGAAAACTTAAAATTTTATAAAAAAAGGTGACATCTCAGCTCAGGTAATGTATTGAAGGGGTGAGGTTTGAGTCTGTCTGTATCCCAGCTGCAAGTCAGACTGGTTCTAGTTCCAAAGTAGGAATTGATAAAATGTCACATGGACTAGGTCAGTGCAGGAGGGAGAGAGAGAGAGAAAGAAACCCACACTGCTCACTGACAAAGCAGTGAACCTGCACAGTTATTGCCTTTGCTGTTTGAATTCATGTATCGCTGGACATCGGAGTGGATCTGGGAAAATTAACAAACAGTGAAATTCACAACTGATTTTGGAAGAACCTGTTTGGGAGAGGTCACAGCACAGAATCAGATAAATGAATATTTTTAACTGTGGCCTTACAGTAAGTCTGCAGTAGTAATTAGATTGGGTTCTTTCTTGATTTTATATTTTGAGCTATGTGTCTTGATTAAACTTAAAAATATAAGCCATAAGCATTAAGTTAGCCTGAAGCAGTGTTTTATACAGAGATAAGAATGCTATTTTCTGGATCTGTAGATTGGACGAAGCAAAAATGGCCTTTAGTAGAGTGATATACTCTTCTTGTCGGATGTGGGAGTTTAAGGAGGGTTTACGTGTTACTGAGGATTATATCTGCAATAAATGCTGTTGGTTGCAAATCCTATCAGATTGAATGGATCGTATGGAGAGACAGTTAGACGCACTGAGGAATTTATAAGAGCAAGGGGATGTGATGGATGGCAGTTGTATGAAGAGAAAAATGTTGCAGATACAGTCACATAAATAGGTTAACTCCAGGAAAGGTAAGAAAGGTAGGCAGATACTGCAGGTGTCTTCTGTGGCAATCCCCATTTCAAACAGGTATGCTGTTTTGGAAAATGTAGGGAGTTATGGATTCTCAGGGGAATGTAGCACCAACAGCCAACTTTCTGGCATTGAGACTGGCTCTAATACAATGAGGGGTATGTCAGGTTCCAAGAGATCGATTGTGGTAGGAGACTGTCTAGTCAGAGGTACAGACAGACATTTCTGTGGCCAGCAGTGAAAATCAGAATGGTGTGTTGCTTCCCTGGTGCCAGGATCAAGGATGTCTCAGAGGGTGCAGAATGTTCTCAAGGGGGAGAGGGACCAGCAGGAGGTCATTGTACACATTGGAACCAACAACATAGGAAGGGAAAAGGATGAGATTCTGAAGGGTGATTACAGAGTTAGGCAGGAATGTAAAAAGGAGATCCTCAAGAGTAGTAATATCTGGATTATTTCCGGTGCTACGAGCTAGTTAGGGCAGGAATAGGAGGATAGAGCATATGAATGCATGGCTGAGGAGCTTGTGTATGGGAGAAGGATTCACATTATTGGGTCTTTGGAATCTCTTCTAGGGTAGAAGTGACCAGTACAAGAAGGACAGATTGCACCTAAATTGGAAGGGGACTAACATACTGGCAAGGAGATTTGCTAGAGCTGCTTGGGAGGATTTGAACTAGTGAGGTGCAGAAAGACATCAATCTGAGACTGGTACAGTTGAGAACGGAAGCGAGTCAAACGGCCAGGGAGGCAGAGACAAAGCAGAGAACAAGGTCGGACTGATAAATGAAACTTCATTTATTTCAATGCAAGGGGTCTAACAGGGAAGGCAGATGAACTCAGGGCATGGTTAGGAACATGGGACTGTCATTTCATAGCAATTACAGAAATGTGGCTCAGGGATAGACACGACTGGCAGCTTAATGTTCCAGGGCACAAATGCTACAGGAAGGACAGAAAGGGAGGCAAGAGAGGAGGGGGAGTGGTGTTTTTAATAAGGGATGGCATTATGGCTACACTGAGGGAGGATATTCGCGGAAATACATCCAGGGAAGTTATTTGGGTGGAACTGAGAAATAAGAAAGGGTTGATCACCTTATTGGGATTATATTATAGACTCCCTAATAGTCAGAAGGAAATTGAGAAACAAATTTGTAAGGAGATCTCAGTTATCTGTAAGAAAAATAGGGTGCTTATGGTCGTGGATTTTAACTTTCCAAACATAGACTTGGACTTTCATAGTGTTCAGGCTTTAGATGGAGAGGAATTTGTTAAACGTGTACAAGAAAATTTTCTGATTCAGTATGCGGATTATCTACGAGAGAAGGTGCAAAACTTGACCTACTCTTGGGAAATAAGGTAGGTGACGGGTATCAGTGGGGGAGCACGCTGGGGACTGAGCATAATTCTATTAGTTTTAAAATAGTGATGGAAAAGGATAAACCAGATCTAAAATTTGAAGTTCTAAATTGGAGGAAAGCAAATTTTGACAGTATTAGGCAAGAACTTTCAAAAGCTGATTGGAGGCAACGAGATGGCTGGAAAATGGGAAGCATTCAGAAACGAGGGTCCAGAGACAGTATATTCCTGTTACGGTGAAAGGAAAGGCTGGTAGGTATAGGGAATGCTGGATGACTAAAGAAATTGAGGGTTTGGTTAAGAAAAAGAAGGAAGCATATGTCAGGTATAGACAAGATAGATAAATGAATCCTTAGAGTATAAAGGCAGTAGGAGTATACTTAAGAGGGAAATCAGGAGGGCAAAAAGGGGACGTGGGATAGCTTTGGCAAATAAAATTAAGGAGAATCGAAACGGTTTTTACAAATACTTTAAGGTCAAAAGAGTAACTAGGGAGAGAATAGGGCCCCTCATAGATCAACAAGGCGGCCTTTGTGTGGAGACACAGGAGATGGGGGAGATACTAAATCACTATTTTGCATCAGTATTTACTGTGGAAGATGACATCTTGAAAAATGTCCAGATAACAGGAGGAAGTACTGGATGTCTTGAAATGCATAACAATGGATAAATCCCCAGGACCAGATCAGGACTAGCACGATTGTAACATTTAAAAAGTATCTGGATGGGTATATGAATAGGAAAGGTTTGGGCAGGATGCTGGAAGGTGGGTCTAGATTGGATTGAGATATCTGGTCGGCATGGATGAGGTGGACCGAAGGGTGTGTTTCTGTGCTGTACATCTCTGATTCTATGACTCTATTTCTGACTACAGAATGTGTGCTTTTTGAACAAAGTAGTATTTATCTGCAATTACAAATCTACAAATGGAAATTCACCCCATAGACTGTGTGTGTGTACGTTCACAAGATCGCACTCACAATGACACTCTCTCACGCACACACACAGTCTATGGGGTGAATTTGCATTTGCAGATACATTCTGTTTTATTCAAAAAGCACATAATCTGTTGGCAGTCAGTCCATGCGACATTTTATCAATTCCTACTTTGGAAATTGAACCAGTCTGACTCAAGGTTGGGGTACAGACAGACTTTAACCTCATTGTCTGAGCAATTACTGAATCAAAACTTCCAACCCACATTCTAAATTATTCAGACTTAACAGCAATCTCAGTTTATTCAATACATTGCATCAGTTGTATGACACTTTGATCTTTTACTATAAATTCTGTGTCCTATGATCCTGCCCCACTGGCTCCCTGATGAAGGAGCAGCGCTCTGGAAGCTTGTACCTCCTAATAAACCTGTTGGATGATAAACTGGTATTGTGTGGTTTTTATCTTTGTCCACCTCAGTTCAACTCCGGTACCTGCACATCATAAGTAATAAAAGTCAATGGGGCATTTAAATGGGACATAATTCACTTTTAAAGCCCTCAAGCACTTCAACCCTTCCTTTTACTATGTCTCTGTGGTGTGGTAGACTGTCATTTCTTCATTTTTCACTATTTATGTATCTTCATATTCACTTTGACTTTGCCAACACCTGGTGGAGACACAGTATGTTACTTTTCTCCTGTTGGGAAAGAGGCAGCCAATGCACAAAATCTGTTTTAATTGTCTGTTTAGTAATTTTAATTGCCTTCCTGCTTCAATTGTAGCATTTCCCGATTTCATTACCAAGCCACCTGTAGGAAAGACAGAAAGATCCAGAATTGATCTTAAAATGTATTTTGCCACTCAAACTGCTCCTACATCACTTAAGAGGAGTGGGATGGTACTGTTTAGTAGACAAAATAAGAAACCAGCTACTCCTTGAAAAACAAGAGCACACACTGGGATAGAGATGAAAAAGCAACCTAGGGAAACAGATTCACAAATCACTCAAAGCAGCAATGCAAAATAACAAAGTCATAAAGCCACAAACTGAGTATCTGAGTTCTTTTCCAATGTAACAGAGAAACAACAGAAAAGTTACATTAACTTTATACAAGCTTTGGCTTGAACATGCTTAAGATTATTGGGCACACTCCTTCTCACCAATTCACAAAAATGACCTGGAAACAGTGGAAATCATGCACAAAAGATTTATAAAGATAATATTTGAACCAAACAACAGGAAAATTATTTCCAGCTGCTACTTGTCTTTGGAAAGGAAAAGACTGAGGGGGGTCAAGAATATGGACTTATCAAAAATATAGAACTGTAGATCAGTGAGCCGGACATCATTGGTAAGCAAGTTGGAGGGGATTTAGATTTTTAGATTTAGATTAGATTTAGATTACTTACAGTGTGGAAACAGGCCCTTCGGCCCAACAAGCCCACACCGACCCGCCGAAGCGTAACCCACCCATTCCCGTACATTTACCCCTTTACCTAACACTACGGGCAATTTAGCATGGCCAATTCACCTGACGTGCACATCTTTGGACTGTGGGAGGAAACCGGAGCACCCGGAGGAAACCCACGCAGACACGGGGAGAATGTGCAAACTCCACACAGTCAGTCGCCTGAGTCGGGAATTGAACCCGGGTCTCTGGAGCTGTGAGGCAGCAGTGCTAACCACTGTGCCACCGTGCCGCCCACTGTTTAGTAGACAAAATAAGAAACCAGCTACTCCTTGAAAAACAAGAGCACACACTGGGATAGAGATGAAAAAGCAACCTAGGGAAACAGATTCACAAATCACTCAAAGCAGCAATGCAAAATAACAAAGTCATAAAGCCACAAACTGAGTATCTGAGTGCCGGATCTTGAAGGACAGGATTTATATGTATTCGGAAAGGCAAGGACTGATTAGGGATAGTCTACATGGCTTCGTGTAGAGGAAATCATGTCTCAATAACTTGTTTGTGTTTTTTGAAGCCATAACTAAGAGGATTGATGAAGGCAGAGCAGTGGACTATGTTGACTTCAGTAATGTGTTTGACAAGGTTCCGCATGGTTAATTGGTTAGCAAGGTTAGATGTCATGGAATAAATGGAGAGCAAGGTATTTGGATACAGAACTGGCTCAAAGGTAAGAGAGAGAGCATAGTGGTGGAGGGTGGTTTTTCACATTGGAGGCCTGTGACCAATGGTGTGCCACAGAGATCAGTGCTGGGTTCACTGCTTTTCATCATTTATATAAATGATTTGGATGCGAATATAGCAGGTATGGTGAGTATGTTTTCAGATAACACCAAAATTGGTCGAGTAGTGGACAGCCAAGAAAGTTCCTCAGAATACAGTGGATCTTGATCAGATGGGTCGAGGAGTGGCAGATGATAAATGTGAGATTTTATTAGTTCATAGTTCCATGAAAGTGGAGTCCCAGGTAGACAGGAGAGTGAAGAAGGCATTTGGTATGGTTGACTTTATTGATCAGTACATTGAGTGTACGAGTTGGGAGCTGAAAATGTGTTGCTGGAAAAGCGCAGCAGGTCAGGCAGCATCCAAGGAGCAGGAGAATCGACGTTTCTGGCATGAGCCCTTCTTCAGGAATGAGGAAAGTGTGTCCAGCAGGCTAAGATAAAAGGTAGGGAGGAGGGACTTGGGGGAGGGGCATTGGAAATGCGATAGGTGGAAGGAGGTCAAGGTGAGGGTGATAGGCTGGAGTGGGGGTGGGGGCGGAGAGGTCAGGAAGAAGATTGCAGGTTAGGAAGGGAGTGCTGAGTTCGAGGGATTTGACTGAGACAAGGTGGGGGGAGGGAAAATGAGGAAGTTTGAGAACGTTGCTGAAGAGCTTCTGGGCAGAGGAGATGACCTGGGGTGTACAGTGAGAGAGGGACTCACTGAAATCCTTGTAGAGGGAGGATGTTTGAGAACGTGGCTGAAGAGCTTCTGGACTGTTTGAGAACGTGGCTGAAGAGCTTCTGGACTGTTTGAGAACGTGGCTGTTTGAGAACGTGGCTATCTTAGCCTGCTGGACACACCCTCCTCATTCCTGAAGAAGGGCTCATGCCCAAAACGTCGATTCTCCTGCTCCTTGGATGCTGCCTGACCTGCTGCGCTTTTCCAGCAACACATTTTCAGCTCTGATCTCCAGCATCTGCAGTCCTCACTTTCTCCTACGAGTTGGGAGGACATGTTGTGACTGAACTGAACATTGGTTAGGCCACTTTTAGAATGCTGTGTTCAGTTCTGGTCTTCCTCCTATAGGAATGATGTTGTGAAACTTGAAAGGGTTCAGAAAAGATTTACAAGAATATTGCCAAGGTTGGAGGGTTTGCACCATAGGGAGAGGCTGAATAGGCTTGGGCCTATTTTCCCTGGAGTGTTGGAGACAGAGGCTTATAAAATAATGGGGGGCATGGATAGGGTGAATAGGCAAGGTCTTTTCCTTGGGGTGAGAGAGTCCAAAACTAGATGGCGTAGGTTTAAGGTTAGAGGGGCAAGTTTTAAAGGGGACCTAAGGGGCAGCTTTGTTACACAGAGGGTAGTGCATGTATGGATTGAGCTGCCAGATGAAGTGGTGGAATCTTGTACAAGTATAACATTTAAAAGGCATCTGATGGGTATGTGAATAAGTAGGGTTTGGAGGGATATGGGGAAAATTCATCTAGGTTATTAATTTAGGATATTTGGTCAGCATGAATAAGTTGGACTGAAGAGTGTATTTCCATGTTGCACAGCTCTATGACTCTAATTTCAAATGTGATAATTTTAGAGCATGAACTATCTCCTTCCATATGCCACAGGTTCTCTCAGCACAACTAACCCATTTTCACTCACTCAGTCAACACTTACCTTGCTTCTTTTGTTCCCTGGCTGACAATCTCTAAGTTGAAACTTTATTGCTGGAACAGCACAGCAGGTCAGGCAGCATCCAGGGAACAGGAGATTCGACGTTTCGGGCACAGGCCCTTCTTCAGGAATCAAAGTTTCAACTTTGATCTCCAGCATCTGCAGACCTCACTTTCTCCTCGAAGATGACAATCTCTAATCTTTGCTTAACAACTTCTTGTCCACATCCCATCATGATTAGCATAAATACTACCTTTCTGAGCTGCTATCAGTTATGAAGAAGGATCACTGGACTTGAAATGTTAATTCTGTTTTCTTTCACAAATGCTATGAGACCTGCTGAGTTTTTCAGCAATTTCTGTTTTTGTGTTCCAGATCTCCAGCATCTGCAGAGTTCAAAACAAGGTGCCATAAGCATAAGATAATCAACGCTAAATTCAATAGAGAGTTCAGGGGAATCAAAGCTGTTTGTTACAAGCTTGGTAGTTATGTTAAATTACTACCACAGATAGTAGTTAAGACCAAGAGCACATATGCACTTAAGTGGAAGTGAGATTACATTAATAGGTTTAACCTAATTGATGCTGGAGAAAGTTTGGGAAGGATCAATACTGACAGACCAGCTGGCCTGTTTCTGTGTTATAAAGGTCAGTGCAATTCTAGTTCATAGGCTCCATTGTATTTTTGGATAATTAGAGGTACAAGCAATTCTCACAAATGAATGTATCTGATCATTAACTGCATCAATTACACTAATTATATTAGAACAGCAATTAATTGGTAAAATATCATGCTTCAAGAATATTTCATTGAGGAATAAATAGAACCATAGAACCATAAATATAATACAGGCCTTTCTAATTCCATCTTCCTGCACACAGTCCATAGCCCTAGAGCTAATAGTGCTTAAGGTACAGATCCAGATACTCCTTAATAGATTTTAAGGTCTCTGTCTCAGGCAACAAATTCCAGATACCCACCATTCTCTGTGTCAAACTAAAAACATTTTTCCTCACATCCCTACTTAGATTGAACCACTTTTTTTTTAGCTCTCAGCCAAGGGTAACAGGTTCCTTTTATCTCTATTTCTCCCACTCATATTGTATGAGTGTCCTGGAAGTGAGTTGTGGGCGAGTGCCCGGCATGCGGACACAGCAAGGCCTCATGTTCTGAAGCCTGGCAGGCATGGGCCAGTGAAAAGGAATATAGCTTGAATACTTTAAAGATACTTTTTATTCTTATTCTGGATTTTGACTAATTCAGGTATTTTAAAAAATGTTGTATTCCTAAGATAAACCTTTTTTCTACTCTTTCAATTCTGTAACAAATACTCTACATATCTGTACCTAGGTACCCTGTACCTAAGATAGTGCCAAAGCAACAACTTTATATCTTTTCATTGCACTCATTTGAGTGCACATGACAATAAAGGCTGTACAATTCATAACTTAGAATACCTTAATCATGTCACTCTTCAGCCTTCTTGGTTCCAAGGAAGACAATCATAACCACTCCAATCTCTCCTCATAGCGACAATTTTCTAGCCCTGGCAATATTTTAGTAAATCTTCTCTGCAGTCCCTCCAGAACAATTATATCCTTCCTATAGTGTGGTGACAAGAATGACACTAAATCCTCCAGTTATGGTCTCACCAGTTTCTTAATCAATTTCATCATTATATCCCTTCTGATGTATCTTATACCTCTGCCAATTTAGGCAAGAATTCCATATTCCTTCTTTACAATCTTATCTATCTGTATTGCTACCTTTAGAGACCTGTGCATTTGCACGTCAAGATCTCTCATTTCATCTGCCCCTCCTAGTATATACCTAATATATTGTTGTGTATTCCCTTTTATGGGTTGATCTTCCTAAATACTTTAACTCACACTTATCGGAGTTGACCTCCATCTGCCTCTTTCCTGCCCATTCATCATCCCATCTATATCATTTTGGAGCTTACAGCTATCCGCTACACTATCCACTGCAAGAACAATTTTTCTGTTGTCTGTAAATTTCCCAATTGTACCCCCACATTCAAGTGCAAATCATTAATGTACAAAACAAACTGCAGAGATCCCAACACCAGGCCCTGCAGAGCACCATTTGAAATAGCTTTCCATTTACAAGGGCAGTCATTGAGTATTACCCTTTATTTCCTGCTACTGAGCCAATTTTGGATCCAATTTAACACATTAGCCTGTATTCCTTGGACTTTTACTTTTTTGACCATCTGCCATGTGGGACCTTGTCAAGTGCCTTATTGAAAATCATGTTGACAATAGCCACTGTTCTACCTTCATTGATTGTCCTTGTCACTTTTTCAAATAATTCAATTAAATTTGTAAGGCATGACATTTCCTTAACAATTCCTGCTCCTCAGATACTGCCTGACCTGCTGTGCATTTCCAGCACCACTGTAATCTATCACTGACTAAATCACTGACCAAATTGAGTACAGGAGTTGGGAGGTCATGTTGCGGCTGTACAGGACATTGGTTAGGCCACTGTTGGAATATTGCATGCAATTCTGGTCTCCTTCCTATCAGAAAGATGTGAAACTTGAAAGGGTTCAGAAAAGATTTACAAGGATGTTGCCAGGGTTGGAGGATCTGAGCTACAGGGAGAGGCTGAATAGGCTGGAGCTGTTTTCCCTGGAGCGTCGGAGGCTGAGGGGTGACCTTGTAGGGGTTTACAAAATTATGCGGGGCTGACTCATATCACTGACTAAATCACTGACTGTCACATACCTTTCTAAATGGCAGTTTATCCAATCTCTCAGGATTGCTTCTAACAATTTGCCCACCACTGAAGTAAAGTGCAAGGTGGACTTCGGGACAGGCAGCAGAGGAAAGTGGCCGAGCAGAGGCTGATAGCTAAGTTCGGCACCCATAGGGAGGGCCTCAACCGGGACCTTGGGTTCATGTCACATTACAGGTGATCACCATTATATTACACACACACACACAGATATTCCTACACACACACACACTCTCACATACACACGGACACAGGTACACACAGGCGCGCACACAGACACCCACACACACCCTTATAGACACACAGACTCCCACACATGCACCCCCTCACAGACTTAAGATACTCTGCACTCACTACACACACACACTTTCTCACACTCACAACCCCCACCCCAGACAGACACACACAGACAGACAAAGACCCACATGCACACATATATATTTTGTGTGGTGAATTTTTTTTTGGTACTTTCAGAGTTACATTGCACTTTGCTCAAAAACCACATACATTCATGTAGAACTCTGAGCTCAAAAACTGCATGAATTTATGTAAAACTCTGTTATGTCACTTTTTAGATTGGAATCAATCTAAACATCAGGTCATAGACAGAGAACACAGGGGGCTAACACCTTCAACATATTGTCTAGCTATCACCATTGTTAACAACTAACCCGAGAATGCAACTTTAAAAGAAAATGGTTTTGTGATTTACACATGAAAGAAGTGAAACTATCACTGTATTCTAACAGATGAAAGGCTTAACAGACAATCAATTCTTCAATGTATAATTTCAGTTACATCACACTGCAAATTTTTGCTATAAATTCTGTGTTACAATCGAGCCCTCCACAATCACCTGATGAAGGAGCGTCGCTCCGAAAGCTAGTGTGCTTCCAATTAAACCTGTTGGACTATAACCTGGTGTTGTGTGATTTTTAACTTTGGCCTATTGTTGGTTGGCATTTCCTTTGTACCCTTGTTAAGCAACAGGACTACATTTGTTTTCCTCCAGTCCTCCTGACCTCACCTCATAGAGTCACAGAGACATAGAGATGTACAGCATGGAAACAGACACTTGGGTCCAACCGAGCAGATATCCCAACCCAATCTAGGTGATTTAGTCAGTGATATGAGTCAGCCCCGCATAATTTTGTAAACCCCTACAAGGTCACCCCTCAGCCTCCGACGCTCCAGGGAAAACAGCCCCAGCCTATTCAGCCTCTCCCTGTAGCTCAGATCCTCCAACCCTGGCAACATCCTTGTAAATCTTTTCTGAACCCTTTCAAGTTTCACAACATCTTTCTGATAGGAAGGAGACCAGAATTGCATGCAATATTCCAACAGTGGCCTAACCAATGTCCTGTACAGCCGCAACATGACCTCCCAACCCCTGTACTCAATTTGGTCAGTGATTTAGTCCCACCTGCCAGCACCTGTCCCATATCCCTCCAAACCCTTCCTATTCATACACCCATCCAAATGCCTCTTAAATGTTGCAATTGTACCAGCCTCCACCACATCCTCTGGCAGCTCATTCCATACACGTACCACCCTCTGCGTGAAAAGGTTGCCCCTGAGGTCTCTTTTATGTCTTTCCCCTCTCACCCTAAACCTATGCCCTCTAGTTCTGGACTCCCAGACCCAGGGAAAAGACTTTGTCTATTTATCCTATCCATGCCCCTCATAATTTTGTAAACCCCTACAAGATCACCCCTCAGCCTCCGACGCTCCAGGGAAAACAGCCCCAGCGTATTCAGCCTCTCCCTGTAGCTCAGCTCCTCCAACCCTGGCAACATTCTTGTAAATCTTTTCTGAACCCTTTCAAGTTTCACAACATCTTTCCGATAGGAAGGAGACCAGAATTGCATGCAATATTCCAACAGTGGCCTAACCAATGTCCTGTATAGCCACAACATGACTTCCCAACTCCTGTACTGAATACTCTGACCAATAAAGGAAAGCATACCAAACGCCTTCTTCACTATCCTATCTACCTGTGACTCCACTTTCAAGGAGCTATGAACCTGCACTCCAAGGTCTCTTTGTTCAGCAACACTCCCTAGGACCTTACCATTAAGTGTATAAGTCCTGCTAAGATTTGCTTTCCCAAAATGCAGCACCTCGCATTTATCTGAATTAAACTCCATCTGCCACTTCTCAGCCCATTGGCCCATCTGATCCAGGTCCTGTTGTAATCTGAGGTAACCCTCTTCGCTGTCCACTACACCTCCAATTTTGGTGTCATCTGCAAACTTACTAACTCTACCTCTTATGCTCGCATCCAAATCATTTATGTAAATGACAAAAAGTAGAGGGCCCAGCACCGATTGTTGAGGCCTCCAGTCTGAAAAACAACCCTCCATCACCACCCTCTGTCTTCTACCTTTGAGCCAGTTCTGTATCCAAATGGCTAGTTCTCCTTGTATTCCATGAGATCTAACCTTGCTAATCAGTCTCACCCGTGTCTAGTTTTTGATGCTTTTGATACTTGAAACATTTATGTTTAAGGTACACACAGCTTTACATATCCAAAAGCAGGAGGTCCCTATTTCGGGAAGGGAAGAGGAAATCTTTTAGCCTGAAGCCACAAGGCAGGTAGTGTCTACAGCAAGAGGTCACCAGTAATAGGTTAATCGACTAACCTCAATGCAGTGTTAAAAATGCATTAATGATTGCCTGCAGGGAAGTACCAATGAGTTAGCAGCATGAGGATCAGACAGCAGCAGATGCTGCCAGACATATGACTCCTCTGGACTCTTTCTGGAGTTGTCAGCATCATGAAAATGTTGCAGCTGCAAGGGAATATGTGGCACAGATGCTAAATGCCAAAAGCCAATGATGGAGAGTCCATCCAGATCATGAAGTGTTGCCATTTAGTTGACTTCATCCACTGAGAATTGCTCCCTCACACCAAGCTGGATACAACAGACCAGTCAGTAGATGCCAGAAATGTGCGCAGACCTGCACGATATTACCTAATCCATGAGCACCGCCCAGAAATGATAAGGCAAGAGTGGGACATCGTATCAGGAATCTTCCTGAGAGGCTCATTTCTTTCTGATCACCAGGAAGAATAAATGTCCTGTCCCTAGCTGCATTTGAGAAAGCAATGCTAAGTTACCTTATGGTAGACCCACAATGCCGTTATGAAGGAAATTCCAGGATTTTGACCCAGCGATATTAAAGGAACAGCAACATGTTTCTAAGTCAGGATGGTTAGTGCCTTGCAGGAGAACTTGCATGTGTTCCTATTAGTCTGTTGCCCTTGTCCTTTTAGATGGTAGTGGTTATGGGTTTGGAAGGAACTATGCTGAGTTTCTGCAGTCTATCTTTTAGATGGTGCACACTGTTGCTAATCTGCATTGTTGATTATTGATACCGAGTGTCGGTGATGGAGGGAGTGGACATTTGTGAATGTAGGACCAATCAAGTGGATTGCTTTATTCTGCACAGTGTCAAGCATCTTGCAAGTTGTGGACCTACACTTGTCCAGGCAAGTAGGGAGTTTTCCATCGCACTCCTGACTAGTGCCTTGTAAATGGTAGATGGGCTTTGGGAACTCAGGATGTGAATTACTCACTGTAGGATTCCCAACCTCTGGCCAGCTTTTGTAGCCATCCTATTATAGTTGGGTATTCTATACAGACCACCTTCATGTACCCTGTCTTCTCACCCAACAACTTTTTCTGGCTTGTCCCTTTGGAGCAGGTGCCACTGTCTCTATGTGGCCCTTCAATCAACACTGGCAGTTGTCTTACATGAGCTACTATTGCTCAACTCCTATTTCACCACATATTGGTTCTTTAGAAGGTTGTCAGTAGAGACAGCACTGAACTTTCACTTTGTTGCCTCTTTCTTGAACTTAGTGCAGCTTTGAACCCCCATCTTCTTTGCAGTTCATAAAACTCTAGTGGCTGCATGGAGTTTGAGTTCATCAGATTTTCGCTACCTTAATTGATGTATAACCCTGTTTTATTGAGATATTCATCCTCATAGGCTCCTCTGGATTAAAATTCAGAATAAGCGTCATGGTGCAGATGTCAGGTCAAACCAGTCCCAACTGTCTTGTATGATCCCTGCTCCCACTATTTCCTGCAGCCCACTGAAATTTCAATTAATCTTTCTATTGTCACAGTACATATGGCAATATTTCTGAAAATCACAGTATGTTCGAAGCTACAGTATATCATTACGGTATATAGGTGTTTCTTGGGCTGATGGGTATGCAATTGCAAGTAGGTGGTCATGTAAACTTGTGCTGCTAGCTGTAATACCATCACCATCTTGCTCCCTCCCTCACCATTTTGGGGAAGGCAGGTCTGATATAGGGATAGCTATCTTCCTGTAAGCAGCAAGTAGCTCTTCATGATCCACTGGCAGGTCAGGTTATTAACCTGTAAAATGAATGTTTTAGTTAGCCCATGTATTCCCCTGCAACCCCCACCCCTCTCCATGATGTCATAAGCATGGTCACTGCCTGGTTGCACCCTGCTGGTGGCTAACTGGGGCCCAAAACTTCAGGAATGTTCTGAGTCCAAATCTACAATGATGATCTAATAATTACCTTGTGTTCAAATATGTTAAGCATGAAATAGGTGAAGAAACCTGAGCTCTTTTTCACTTCTTTGCAGCAGCCAATTGCAATTTCATGTTTGAGGCCTTCTAGCCACTTCCAACATTGGATGATCAATGTGCCCTTTCATCACTAATTGTCCACTCAAGGAAAATTTGAGGTTGGATGATGGTTCCAGACATCGTGGTGTTGGAATCCACATTTGATCCCAACATTGGGATCTTGACAAAAAAATAGAAAATCCTGCCTGGTATTTCCAGAGAAGTTAAGAGGTGGCATATATGTTGCATACTAAACTGATTTGTGGAAGACCTGTACATTTTTGCTGTCGATGAATTCTACATTTGGACAAACAGGTTCGCCTTCTGGCCAAACAGGTTACCAGGAGAATGAATGCCTTTGTCTTTATCGTTTTAATACTGTGTAATCCATTCCTCTTTCCCAGGCTGTGGTCTATCAAGCTGCAGCATGGTCTGATGAGAATGTGTACTGCCCTTGTGAAACATTACAATCGTGCAGAATTATCCTAATGAAATCAGTCGGTCATGCAGTCTATTTTTCTTCCAATCATTTGATGGAGGAAATGCGAATGTAGTTGAGAGAATGGCAATTTGCATAAGGCGTCATTGCTTTTATATGGGATGTGATGTAGAGACGAGTGCTGACTACTTCATTAGCAGCTGGGATGGTTGCCAAGGCATTCCAGTGCAGAGTGTTTGCCCTCAGGACTTCCTTTGTCTTCCAGTTAAGATGCCGTATAATGTCATTTTTCACAGAGGAGTGCACCCTTTCTGTTGATACTGCATGAACAGAACACACAATATTCCAAAACTTAGCCAGATTTAGCTCATACTTCTGCACTATGTTAGAATAATTTATTCTAATTTGATTCCAGGAGTTTTGTCTGATCTCTCATAGATGTTGCAGACAATTCTGGCACAACTGTATTAGGGAACAGGTACTCATTAAAGCCGTAAAGGGATTCAATTAACAAGAAAATTCCCCGCTAAACCCAGTGAACATAATATTTCCAACAACAGAATGCCTCGAGGATTTGACAAGTTCGTGTTGGGTTTCTTGTTTGGTGCAGGTGTGCAATGGACCTCCTCGGTGCTGTTGCTTGGCAACCCGTCTGTTTAATCCCTGTGACAAGACTGGTGAATAATGAAGAGAAAGCATGCCTGTGCCCTATCAAGAAGCCTGAATGAGTGGTATGGTTTCCAAGCATTCCGTATCATCCATGTGCTGTCACCTGGCAACAGTGTGTATTTGGCAGGCTGTGGAGCAAAAGCATCCTGTCTCAAGTTCATCTCCGACACAGCAGGGCACAGACAGTGAGTGCACTCCAGCACTTTTAACTCATGGCACCTCCCTCAGAAAGGTGAAAGAGCAAATTCATAAAGAAAGCAATGCCGACTAACCCCTTCCAGCTGGGCAGAGTGCTGTTTGCCTCTTGTGTAGCTCAGAATTTTTTTTGTAGTGGCGTTTAGGGGGGTGATGTCCATTGAGTTTCAGTTATTACAGCTGTTTCTGTGATACTGTGGAGTGTTTCAGTATTCGACACTGCGTGTCTACTGTCCAACGGTGAAAGCAATCATTTGTCTTCCCTCGTTCATGTTGTTGCAGCTGGATTTTGACATTGCTTGCTTCAGCATTTTCATAGAAAAAGACAAAAAGCTTCCTTGTGAGTTGACCTTTTCCTATCAAATGACAGCAATGCAGCACTTGTTTGTGACTTATTTATTGGCACTAGGCCTGTAAAAACTGAATTTAATGTCAGTGACTTTTGATTGGCGTGAGTTATTTAAAAAAAACAACTCCCAACTGAGCAGGAATAGTATTTCAGTCTGAGTGTTATGAGGGATCCTTTCATATCACAAAGCAAAACTATGACTTCAAAAAGGAACAGCCCTGACATTTTAATATCATATCATGCCTACAACTTGGGCCAGTATTCAAACTGAGCAAAGAAGAGGTATAACTTACTCTTCTCTTTGATTTTTCACTTGACAAAGGTTGAAATGAAGCTGGATTATGGGGTGAACATTTCCAGAAAATGATTAATAAATATCACTGCATGTTATTTTTGGCTGATTTTCAACTGATCACGGATATCAGTTTTTTAGACCATTGGTTTGTCCATTTAATACACTGTAAACAAAAATGTATTTGTATTGCTATTTGCAAGGATCCTCAGTTTAACATGAAGTTAACATTGATGTCTTAAAAGTACATCTAATTATTTGACAACTGATAAATTGCATATATTTTAGAATAGTCTCTGATTAAAAACGTCCAGGAAAATAGCAAGTTTAGTACAAATATCCAATGAGTTCTGCTCCTATCTTTTGTGCTGCAGTTTTTTTTACCAATTTCAAACTTAGAATCTTTCTTTGTCTATGATTTTTTTAGATTAGATTACCTACAGTGTGGAAACAGGCCCTTCGGCCCAGCAAGTCCACAACAACCCTCTGAACAGCAACCCACCCAGACCCATTCCCCTACATTTACCCCTTCACCTAACACTACAGGCAATTTTGGACTGTGGGAGGAAACCAGAGCAACCCACGCAGAGAATGTGCAAACTCCACACAGACAGTTGCCTGAGGCGGGGATTGAACCCGGGTCTCTGGCTCTGCGAGGCAGCAGTGCTAACCACTGTGCCACCAAGCCACCTGTGCTATATTTGAGAGATGGAGGTGACATGCTAGGGTTGTCAAGCCAAGCCAAGAATCATAAGCTTAGAAATACATGGCCCATGTTATGAGAATTATCATATTCAACCTCATGAAAAAGATGATCTTCATGATTCTTTGAACTGAATTATACAGAAATTTGGACATGAGAATCTGTTATTGCTACTAAAATTATAATTAATAGCATGTCTGATGCTCAGCAAAGACATGATTCCATTTAATATTCGGTAATCTATATTTTATCATGCAGAAAATGATAGAACTGTTTAAACCTCTTCCAATTGTTTAAACTATACTTGAATAAATTCTGTCAAACAACACAAGCAAAATTATTACACAATAATAACAGTACGCACAGGTCATTCTACTGTAATGCAACAGTTACATTCTTCCATAGCCTTGGAAAATTGCTATAGAAAATCACGCTGTTGAAGATCGCCATAGAAAATCGCTATACCAGTTCAGCAGAAGGTTCATGTTATCCAATTAACATCCACAATTCATCAACCGCGTTATAACCAATTTGCATTGATGAAACACGTGTTACACCAGAATGACCTGCGCTAAATGCTTACATGAAAATTATTTAAGATATATTGTTTAAATTTTTCAGTGCACTTTGTTAAGGAAGTAAAAAATGTTCATAATCATTACTCTGTGAAACTTCTGTGCACATGACCAAGTGAATGCAGAAGTCAAGCTGACAGTAAAGGGCGGCACGGTGGCACAGCAGTTAGCACTGCTGCCTCACAGCGCCAGAGACCCGGGTTCAACTCCTGCCTCAGGCGACTCTCTGTGTGGAGTTTGCACATTCTCCCCGTGTCTGCGTGGGTTTCCTCCGGGTACACCGGTTTCCTCCCACAATCCAAAAATGTGCAGGTTAGGTGAATTGGCCATGCTAAATTGCCCGTAGTGTTAGGTGAAGGGGTAAATGTAGGAGTATGGGTCTGGGTGGTATACGCTTCAGCGGGTCGGTGTGGACTTGTTGGGCCGAAGGGCCTGTTTCCACACTGTAAGTAATCTAATCTAATCTAATCTAAAGGCTTGAGTAAAGATTTGTAAGTGACAGCCATACTCCTCCGTCCACCCAGATTTATGGTAGTACATAAACTGACAACGATGCTCAGACAACAACTCACCAGAACAAAAAATCCAATAAACATCATGTGCAGGACAAATGTAGTGTACAAGAGACCATGTAGAGATTGCACAAAACACTATATAGGACAAATAGGCAAAGAACTAGCGATCCGCATTCATGAACATCAACTAGCCACTGAATGCCATGACCAGCTATCCTTAGTAACTTTACACAGAGGTGACTAGGACCACTACAATAATAGGGCAAACCAGATAGAGGACAGTCAGAGAATTGCTAGAAGCTTGGCATTCATCCACTGACTCCATCAATAAACACATTGACCGAGGCCCAACATACGGACCACTGCAATGAACAACTGGAACCAGCAACTGGAAGCAGCAGGAAGGAAACAAAATAAATTCTGAACTGACACAGTAAAGCAGTGCTTCACAGGAGGCTCAACAGAGGGAATGAAACTTCTGCAAACAAAATTCCCAGCTTGGCAAACATACCCACAACATCAAGCATTTGATGTTAGTGATTCTCTGCTCTCTAATACTTATTTCACATTTTGCAAAATTATATTTTAAAACAACTGTAGGATGAAATTAGCTTGTTCTTCCTAATTTGTTGTCTGTGAGAATTCTTTGATGTAATTGGCTGCTTGAGGAATCATTGTTGCTGAACTCCAGAGATATCCTCCAGCTGAAACATAAATTACTATTAAGAAGGGTGAACTGCACATGACAAATCTTGCTAAATGTTTGTGTACATGTTTCCACCACGTTAGTAGTGGGTGACTTCACCATTGACTACAAAATTGGACACACAGTTTAACTACTTTCTTGCCTAAACAAGAATTATTTAATGTCTTTACTACATTGTAATTTTCTGAGCCAACAGAGCAACATTTGCTATAATTTGCAATGAGTAATTCAATCTGGTAATTAGTTTATCAACATTATTGTCTTTACAATCTATGGTTACAAGAAGAGAATACAAAATCTTATAAGGGTACAAGTAACGTAGGCTATGGTGAGTAGAGCGGCAGAATTGGGCAAGAAGCTGCTTGAGGCCTCCTTTCATGTCGAAAGCATCTTGCTGCATCTGTTGTGAACTTGCAGTATGGTGATGTGAGTTTTGCTAGGCTCTAACAAGTTATCATTTGGTGGGAATTAAAGCTTGTTAAGCACCTCATTAATGCTGCAACCCACTATTATTTATTTTAAGTTTCTAACTTACCAGTTGTGCCAAGCAAGACACACTCAACATGGAAATCAAAGCAGGCACTTGGTGAATTCAGCTCATCGCTAGTTGTGACCAACTTCCATGCGCTCAAAAATAAATGCCTTTGCAGGATACAATTATTTTGCATCAGCTACATACATCCTCCATGCAAAGACATTAGCATCTGATATCTGGCGACCCATTTAGGAATTGAACGCTTACATTTGAGACTGCATCAGTAAGGAGTGTTAAAATGCTGCCTCAAGGACATTTTGTATGCAGGGACAGGCCCCATCCGGCTGATAGATTAGACAAGGCTGCACCTCATTACTGCCCTCTTAGTGCTTACTCAGTTAGCATCTAGCTAGATGGTCACATCAACCTTGCCTTGCCTTACAGGGCTGTACAATTAGAATAGTCACATGACCAGGCAGATCAATTTCGGGGGCAGACATCTTGCTGTATGGCAATGTGCTACATCAAATTCAAACCTACACCAGGTGTCTGCAACTTAGACAGAAAACACATTACATGTGCAGCAAGCAGGCAGCCACATTTTGAAGTTTTAGTGTAAGTTGTCCTCGCTGAAGTCCATGGAGGCACCCGTCAATCAGGGGTCCTGGCACAGTAGGCAAAAGGTGGGTTCCAATATCAGTTCACAGAACTGAGCATAGTCAGTCAGCTATTGGGATTGTTAGAGTCAGGATCTTCTACTCATAAAGGAGTGAAAAACTGAATGTCAGGCAGCACACCACAAGACTAGAATTTTATTTTCCCTTTCTTAAAACAAAAAATAGGGAATTCCTGGAAAGACAGAAATGCAGGTGGCACAGTTGTTATTGCTGGTTCAAGTCGGAGGGAGGGGGGTCCCCAAACAAGTGAGTAACCAGCATAGTGGGCAAGTAGAATCAGTGGTGTTGATGGTTTGGGTTGGGAGAGATGGGGGCGAGGGATGGGGAATGGGGGGGGGGGGGGGAGAGGGTGGCAGTTAGATGTTGTCAGCAATAATGAGAAATGTGAATGGTGGAGCATAAGCCTTGTTGGGAGGTGGTACAGTAGCAGAGGCAGAGTGAGTGTGATGTCTCAGAGAAAAAGTGCTGGCAGAGTGGAGAAGGTCATTGACCTTCTTCCTGCAACACTATCTATTCCAGAAAGCTAAAATTGCCTTAACCTAATGGCAACCTTGGTCCAGGCTGGCATGATTTGGTGTTGTGGTATCCTTTACTAGTCCTGTTGGAAGAGCAAGTCCTAACAATGCACTACCCTATCCAGCAGGATTTCTAGGTCTTTATCCATAAAGTAGGGCACCTATTTCTCCCTGTCATGTCCAGGAGAAATGTCAGGGATCATGCTCCGGATTCATAGAGTTTGTCTGTGTGCACAACAGGTTTTTAAAAATGGCATTGGCACTCAGGATGTTGGTCACTTCTTGGATAACCTTGTAGCGGTGAGTTGTTCTGGTTTTCAATGCATGGTAAGATGGGGGGAAGAATAGAACATAGATAGAACATAGAACATAGAACAATACAGTGCAGAACAGGCCCTTCAGCCCACAATATTGCTCCGATCTGTGAACTATTCTCAGCTCGTCCCGCTACACTATCCCAAAATCATCCATGTGCGTATCTAAGGATTATTTAAATCTCCCTAATGTGGCTGAGTTAAATCATGCAAGAAGACTGCCATGGTGGCCAGGTTGGTAGTAATAAGGTAGGTTTGGTTAAGTAAGATGCAAAATCTACTAGGCCTCATGTAGAGGAACACTCAAAACAATTAGTTGTAGCTCAGACTTCGTAACAAAAATATAAAATTCAGCCCAAGGTTTTGTAAGTTGCTGGTATATCATTTATTTCTCTAACAGTTTGTGAAACACTCTTCTAAAGAAATAAAAAACAGAAAAACTACAAAGTGCAAAACAAACTTTGTAAATAGTGAGGCAGACAACATCTGTAAAAAGAAGTAAATACCTTGAGCAAGCACTTCAAAATGATAAATCTTGATATATGCACAAAATAAATACTTTTGCCTTCATAATTACTTTCTAATCTGATGGAGTAGATCGCAGCTATCTTTAATCAACCTGATTAAAGTCATAGAGTCATAGAGATGTACAGCATGGAAACAGACACTTCGGTCCAACCCGTCCATGCCGACCAGATATCCCAACCCAATCTAGTCCCTCCTGCCAGCGCCCAGCCCATATCCCTCCAAACCCTTCCTATTCATATACCCATCCAAATGTCTCTTAAATATTGCAATTGTACCAGCCTCCACCATATCCTCTGGCAGCTCATTCCATACACGTGAAAACGTTGCCCCTGAGGTCTCTTTTATATCTTTCCCCTCTTACCCTAAACCTATCCCCTCTAGTTCTGGACTCCCCGACCCCAGGGAAAAGACTTTGCCTATTTATCCTATCCATGCCCCTCATAATTTTGTAAACCTCTATAAGGTCACCCCTCAGCCTCCGACGCTCCAGGGAAAACAGCCCCAGCCTGTTCAGGCTCTCCCTGTAGCTCAGATCCTCCAACCCTGGCAACATCCTTGTAAATCTTTTCTGAACCCTTTCAAGTTTCACGACATCTTTCCAATTGGAAGGAAAACAGAATTGAACGCAATATTCCAACAGTGGCCTAACCAATGTCCTGTACAGCCGCAACATGACCTCCCAACCCCTGTACTCAATACTCTGACCAATAAAGGAAAGCATACCAAACGCCTTCTTCACTATCCTATCTACCTGCGACTCCACTTTCAAGGAGCTATGAACCTGCACTCCAAGGTCTCTTTGTTCAGCAACACTCCCTAGGACCTTACCATTAAGTGTGTAAATCCTGCTAAGATTTGCTTTCCCAAAATGCAGCACCTCGCATTTATCTGAATTAAACTCCATCTACCATGTCTCAGCCCATTGGCCCATTTGGTCCAGATCCTGTTGTAATCTTGAGACATATTATGATGTACCTCAAGGGCAGACAGTATTTGAATCCAGACCTCCTGATCTAAAGGTATCACTGCACCACAGAGCCCTGGATTTACATTGATTGTTTCTGCATAGTTTTGTATGAGGAACATTTTGTGGGCAAGGTGAATGTTATAGTCACTATACTACAGAAGCACAGCTCTATGCAGCTGTGTGGAATAGGTTGTTACTTTATACAGTACCACCAATTCAATGTTCCAACAAATACTTAAAGAAGAGAGACCAACTTAATCAATCAGTACTGGGAGGGCCAAGTGGATAAGAATACTAGTATTATTTGAGGTGAACATAAGGAGAAGTGAGCAAATGAGAGATGTGAGTCAGCATTGGCTTAAATGTGAGTAACAGGAAGAACAATCCTATTCTGAACAGAAGTAAGAGGGAGGCAGTATAACCTAGAATGGACATTAAGAATGGAACTGCATTTATCTGAATGGGAAGAAAGAAGAGAAAATTATCACAATGAATGGAAATAAGGGGAAGAGATAATATCTTGAATGGGAGTAAAAGGGAGAACATTTTGAGGAGGTATAAGAGATAGTAACAACATAAATAGGAGTAAAAGGAGGATTAAAAGGGGAGAGTAATGTCTTGATTGGGAGTAAAAGGGAGAACACCTTGGGGAGGAGTAAGGAAGATATAGTAACAATCTGAATAGGAGTAAAAAGGGGAGAGCAAAGGGGAAAGAGAAACACCTTGAATAGGAGTAAGAGAAATACACAGACTACTTTGTGTAGAAATAAGGGGAAACTTTGTAACTAGGAGCAGGAGAAGGCCATTCAGCCTATTTAGCCTGCTGTGAAATTCAAAATGAACATAGCTGATCTTTCAAATTAGTGTCCTCTGCTCACTTTCTACTGATAGGTTTTAAGCCCTTTAGCCCTAAGTACTATATGTCTTTTGACATATGTCAGTGCTGCCATTCCAGGACCAGTATGGTGTAATACCATCTTGAATAAGTTAAATTAAAAACTCTTTCACTTGTTTTTGGGCACTATTATAACCAATTTCTGAAAGTACTCTTTTGTATTCTGTTGTTTAAACAAAAATAAATGGAAAGCAATGATAAAGCATAGCTCAGTCTATATTCCAAAACAGATTAAAAATCTGAATACATTGGTTAGCAAGTATACTGAGAGCATTCAGCATAGGAAATGTAGATTACAAGTCACTTCCAGGCTGTAATATGATTATCACTTGTATAATATACCAGAATAATCAAGTATAAAAGGACAGATGGTTTTGACAGCATTATATTTTAGCAATGGGGCTGGCTCACTATGTGTAGCCCAGTGTTCACACAAAGGACCATGAATTGGGAGAAAGAAAGGATGAGTTGAGAATAAAGGGGTCAAGAGACAAAAAAAGGGACAATTATGAGGATTACGAGAGAGAAACAAGCAGAAAAATGATTTGAAAATAAGAATGATAGTCTTTAATTTAAAATATCATGCCAACAGAGATAGGAAGAATCAACAGAGAAAGCCACAGAAAATGATTGAATTAGATGAATTTGGAAGGGAGATTAGGATGGGTGAGAAAATGAATAACAGATGCTAAAGAGTAGTTCCAGCAATGCCAGTTGAGACTAATAAACTCCCAGTCATAAAACGTTGCTGAAAACACACACAACATCATTAACTAAGGAGTCATAAAGAATGTGCTTGGTAACTGAGCTTGCAGTGTTTTCAGAAAGCTTTATTGAGCAGTTATTACATTAATAATATTATTGTACATATATTTCATCTATGTGCCATAGAAAGGATTTTGACTTACTTAAACTTGATTCAGAAGACCATGCAATCAATATACAGCTGCCTATTCCTTTGAACCTATAGTATATATGATACGTCCAATTAACTAGTCTACAACACTGTGGCATGGAGCAGCACAATGATTAAAAACAAGGTTAGGACTATAAACTTGGTTTCTCAGGTTTGACATTTAAAAATCAAATGATAACACGATATATTAAGATTAGAATTCAGATTTAGTTTGTTTTTACTTTCCAAATTTGAATGAGGTGGTATGTTTATGAGGATGAGAGTCAATTCATGTTTTTTTCTGCTGCTGACTTATGGTTATAAATATTAAGAAATCAAAAATAGACTTTTATTTCAGTTTGCTTGTTTTTTTTTCTCCTTGACCCTTGATATGGACATTAAGAGAGGAGTTACTAGGTTGCATTGTCAGGTGGCAATGGGCGGCACGGTGGCATATGGGCGGCACGGTGGCACAGTGGTTAGCACTGCTGCCTCGCAGCGCCAGAGACCCGGGTTCGATTCCCGCCTCAGGCGACTGACTGTGTGGAGTTTGCACATTCTCCCCGTGTCTGCGTGGGTTTCCTCCGGGTGCTCCGGTTTCCTCCCACACTCCAAAGATGTGCAAGTCAGGTGAATTGGCCATGCTAAATTGCCCGTAGTGTTAGGTAAAGGGGTAAATGTAGGGGTATGGGTGGGTTACGCTTCGGCGGGTCGGTGTGGACTTGTTGGGCCGAAGGGCCTGTTTCCACACTGTAAGTAATCTAATCTAATCTAAAAAGTAATCTAATCTAATCTAATCATTTTCAGTGCCATTGCTGTTATTGAGGTGCCTATTCTCTACATCACTACTCAAACTTCATAATTGTCATAATATTTTGGCAGAATTGGGGAGATGGGGGATGTGAACTCAGTCTTATATTACTTCAGTTTTTCTATTACTCATTTTAGTTTCATGTTTTAGAAGGCTTTAAAAAAATAATTCTTAGGATATAAGCATTTATCACCCATCCCTAATTTTCTATGAGAAAATAGTGGTGATCTGCCTTCTTGAACCATTGCAGTCAATATGGTGTTTCACAGTGTGGGTGGGGAGGGAGTTGGATTTGACCCAGCAACAGGGTTGACTGCTAATCACACATGTGTTACACAGGATGATAAGAACAGGAGTAGACTATTCAGCCCCTTGAGCTAATTCCACCATTCAGTAAGAGCATGTCTGATCTGTGGCCTAACTTCACCTGCCTTTGACCCATATCTCTCAATACCTTTGTGTTATAAAAATCTCATATTTAAAATTAACAAGTATCTAGCATCAGCTGCTATTTGTGGAAGAGTGTTCCACACCTCTCCCACCCTGGGTGTGTAGGAGTGCCTCCTAACATTTTTCAAGGATCATCTGACTTGATGATTTGGAGATGTCGGTGTTGGACTGGGGTGTACAAAGTTAAAAATCACACAACACCAGGTTATAGTCCAACAATTAAACCTGTTTTTTAACATTTGACTTTAATTCTTAAGACAATGCCCCTCGTTCTAGAATCTCCAACCAGTGGAAATAGTTTACCTTTATTTATTCTGTCTTTTCCTGTTATTATAGAGTCATAGAGTCATGCAGCACGAAAACAAACCCTTTGGTCCAACCAGTTCATGTTGAACATAATCCTAAACTAAACTAGTCCCACCTGCCTGCTCCTGGTCAATATCCCTCCAAACCTTTCCCATTCATGTACTCATCCAAATGAAAACTGGAGGAACAACATCACATCCTCAGACTAGGCACTTTACAGCCTTCTGGACTTAATATTGAGTTCAACAACTTCAAATTGTGAACCAACTCGCATTCCTTCCCTTTCTTTTAGCTTTACTTATTACATTCTCTGTCACCATGTGCTCTCTCCCCTCCCCTGACCCCAGTTTGTTCTTTCAAGTCTGGCAGTTAAACACACCACTGTTCTGCCGTTCTCATATTCCGATCACTTAATCTGAACTCAAGTGCTCCCCCAGCACTCTATGCACATCACCTCCTCTTCCCTAACCATACCATCTAGACTTGAAACTTGAATATGCTGCCTGACCCACTGTGATCTCCAGCATTTGTTATTTTCAGTACAGATACCAGCATCTGCAATGATTTGCTCCAATATCCAGGTAAATCTCCTCTGAATCCTCTCCAGCATAATAGTATCCTTACTGTAACTGGGCGACCAGAACTAGAAACAATATTCCAAAAGAGGCCTCACCCAATGTACCATACAACCTCAACATGATTTCCCAACTCCTATACTCAAAGGACTGAGCAAGAAAGCAAGCGTGTGAAACATCATTTTAATCACTTTGTCTACATATGACGCAAACTTCAAAGAATTGTGCACGTGCACCTCTGATCCCTCTGTTCCACAACCTACCAAAGGCTATATCATTAATTTTATAAGCCTTACCCTTGTTTGTGGTACCACAATACCTTGCATTTATCCAGATTTAACTCGATCTGCCATTTCTCAGACCATTGACTCATTTTATTAAGATTCCTTTGGAATCATAGAAAACCTATTTTGCTGTCTACTACGCCACCAATTTTGGTGTCACCTGCAAGGTTAGTTAGCATGCCTTCTATATTCTCATTCAAGCTGTTTATCTAGGTGACAAACAAAAGAGGACCCAGAACTGATCCTGTGGAACACCACTAGTGACAGGTCTCCAGTCCAAACATTAGCGCTTTGCCACCACTCTGTTTTCTGCCATTAAACCAATTATGTATCCAATTGGCGAGCTCACCCTGAATCCAATGTTACCTAATTTTACTAATTAGCCTACCATGTGAAACTTGTCGAAGGCTTTACTAAAATACAAATAAACAACATCTACTGCTCTACAACATCATCAATCTTTTTGGTAACTTCTTCAAAAAACTCAATCACGTTTGTGAAACGTGATTTTCCTCACACAAAATTATGCTGATTATCCCTAATCAATTATCTTGAAGACTTTGATCAGATCACCCCTTAATTTTCTAAATCCTGGAGAAAACAGGCCTAACTTATATAATCAGTTCTCATAAATTAGTCCATGAAATCCAGGAATTATTCTTCTGAAACACTGCTGCATTCCCTCCCAAGGCTAATTAACCTACCTAAAGACCCCAACTCACAGTGGGGTCTAACCATGGCTTTGTATAGCTGCATCATAACTTTTGCCTCCTTATACTCCAGTTCTCTAGATATAAAGGCTAGCATTCCATTAACCTTCCTGATTATTTTCTGCATCTGTTCATGGCATTTTAAAGAGCTATGAACCTGAACACCTTTTGTTCTTTGGACATCCATGGTATTTAACTTCATTCTCTGGGAAGCTAGGGAGGAGATAGCAGAAACTTTGGCTTTGATATTTGAGTCCTCATTGTCTCCAGGTTTAGTACCAGAGGACTGGAGGATTGCAAATGTTGTGCCCTTGTTCAAGAAGGGCAGTAGAGATGACCCTGGTAATTATAGACCAATGAGCCTTACTTCTCTTTTAGGAAAGGTTTTGGAAAGGATTATAAGAGATAAGATTTATAATCATCTAGCAAGCAACAATTTGATTTCAGATAGTCAACATGGTTTCGTCAAGGGCAGGTCTTGTCTCACAAACCTCATTGAGTCTTTTGAGAAGGTGACCAAGCATGTAGATGAGGGTAGGGCAGTTGACGTGGTATACATGGAGCTGAAAATGTGTTGCTGGAAAAGCGCAGCAGGTCAGGCAGCAGCCAAGGAGCAGGAGAATCGACGTTTTGGGCATGAGCCTTTCTTCAGGGCTGAAGAATTCCTGAAGAAAGGCTCATGCCCGAAACATCGATTCTCCTGCTCCTTGGATGCTGCCTGACCTGCTGTGCTTTTCCAGCAGCACATTTTCAGCTCTGATCTCCAGCATCTGCAGTCCTCACTTTCTCCGTGGTATACATGGACTTCAATAAAGCTTTTGATAAGCTTCCACATGGTAGGCTGTTGGAGAAAATGCAAAGGCATGGAATTGAGGGTGATTTCGCAGTTTGTATTAGAAACTGGCTTTCTGAAAGAAGGCAGCGAGTGGTGGTTGATGGAAAATATTCAGCCTGGAGTCCGGTTACTAGTGGTGTGCCACAAGGATCTGTTTTGGGACCGCTACTGTTTGTCATTTTTATAAATGACTTAGATGCAGGCATATGTGGATAGATTAGTAAATTTGCAGATGACACTAAAGTCGGTGGAGTAGTGGAGAGTGTGGAAGAATACTACAGGTTGCAGGGGGATTTGGATAAACTGCAAAAGTGGGCTGAGAGGTGGCAAATGGAGTTCAATGCAGCTAAATGTGAGGTGATGCACTTTGGGAAGAATAACAGGAAGGCAGAGTACTGGGTCGATGGAAATATTCTTGGTAGTGTGGATGTGCAGAGGGATCTTTGAGTCCTTGTACATAGATCCCTGAAAGTTGCCACCCAGGTGGATAGTGCTGTTAAGAAGGCATACGGTGTGTTAGGTTTCATTCGTAGAGGGATTGAGTTGCGGAGCTGCAATATCATACTTGCAACTATTCAAAACGCTGGTACAGCCACACTTGGAATATTGTGTACAGTTTTGGTCCCCATATTTCTGGAAGGATGTTGAAGCATTGGAAAAGGTGCAGAGGAGATTTACGAGGATGTTGCATGGTCTGGAGGGAAAGTTTTATGAGGAAAGGCTGAGAGACTTGAACCTTTTCTCATTGGCAAGAAGAAGGCTAAGGGGGGATTTGATAGAGACATACAAGATGATCAAAGGATTAGATAGGGTAGACAGCGAAAGTCTTTTTTCCTAGGATGATGACGTCAGTGTGTACGAGGGGGCATAACTACAAATCAAGGGGTGATAGATTTCAGACAGATGTCAGAAGCAGATTCTTTATGCAGAGAGTGTAAGGGCGTGGAATGCCTTACCTGCTAATGTAGTCAACTCAGCCGCATTAGGGAGATTTAAACAATCCTTAGATAAGCACACGGATGATTTTGGGATAGTGTAGGGGGACAAGCTGAGAATAGTTCACAGGTCGGCGCAACATCGAGGGCTGAAAGCCTGTTCTGTGCTGCATTGTTCTATGTTCAATGTTCTATGTCCTATGTTCTATGTTCTATACCATCTCGAAAGTACCTTGATCTATCCTTTTTCAGTCCAAAGTAGATAAACTAACACTTGGATGTATGACTTTCTAAGCCATTATTCAAGTCATTAATAAATAATGGGAATAATTGAGGCTCTAACAGATTCTTGTGAGACATCACTGGTCACATTCTGTCAGTTTGAGCATTTTTCTACTTGCTGTCACCTGCCACACAACGAATTTCCCAGCCATGTCAGGAATTTGCCCATAATTCCATGAGTCTCTAACTTAGTTAACAGTCTTTTATGTGGAACTTTATCAAATACCTTCTGGAGGTCATATAAACAACATCACACTAGAATGATAATATCAGTAGTAATAGTAATAGTAATGAAGAAGGTGAGATAGAAAAATTATATCAATGTGAAATATGCCCTTTAAAATTTAAATCAGCCAGAGGATTGGGGCAACATGAAAGGCATGGACATCCCATTTTGAGAAATGAGAAAAGGAAAAAAGGGAAGACAGAGACTAAGGATAAGATGGAAAATAGAGAAGGAAATAAGAGGGGAATATGGTCTAAGGAAGAGGTGGAAAAGTTGCCACAATTAGAAGTCATTTTTAAAAAAATTTAGTGAGGTTTCTCAGGTGTGGTGATGAATCCAAGGTGTTCAGAAATTTTCAAGATGTTCAGAAAGCTGGTCCTTGATGATTGACTTCAACTGTTTCTTCATTGCAGATGTTAGTCGAACTGGTCTGCAGTTCACCAGTTTTCCTTTTTCACCCTTTTTAGGAAGCAGAGTGACATGTGTGATTTTCCTATCCAGAAGGACAAGCTCTGAATTTAGGAAACTCTGAAAGGTTATACAGAGGGGATCATTGATTTACAAACATCCAGCTTATGAACTCTTGTGCTTACAAATGCTATTTCATACAGGGTCTAATGTTAAAGATCTGACCCAATAGCAGATAAGGACATAAATTTGAATTGAGTACACAGGAAAAGTGATCGATTACTGGACACCCATAGCAAACTTAATCCCTTAAGGGAGGAGACAAAAAAAAACTGTTTTTCCACATGAGAAACTTCAAACAAATTTCTGAATAATTTACTCAATAACAAAATTAATAACATCAATATAAGTTAATTTTTCAGGTACAGACTCAAAGACAATCAGAAATGGAAATTAATATCAGGAACAGGAGGTATAATTACAATTTAAAGAGTCAGAAACCTAACAATAAAGGTAGAAATATTTATTATTTAGGCAGTTTGAATGACAAATTCAAGCTTTATTTGCTAACTAAGAAATTTTTGGTCCAGTATTTGCATTTCTTGTTGTCATTTGTAGAGTGGAAGATTGGAGATCCAAGAAAGGAAACTGGCTTGAAAAAGAGTTGAACCAGTCACAAATACTGACTCACATATTTTTAGAGATGTTTCTGTGTGTAATCTCATTCAAAATTATTCATCTGTTTTAAACACCTGGTTGTGAATCTAGTCAGTAACTCTCCATCAAATTAGTATGAAAAAGTGGTGTGAAATGCAAACTATCATCTTTTAGACATGAAGAAAACATGGTGTGACCTCCATTTTTGATAGAATCAGGGCAAAACAGTATTGGAGATTATAGCTGGAGGAGGGGAGAAACTTAATAACTTTAATCTATCTTTTCATTTTTTATGTGGAAGCACTTATGAACTTCAACCATGTTAAGGAGAGTTAGACTATTTTATTAATTTTATGCCCTGGTCATACTTCATATTGCTGTAAAGCTTAGCCAGGTTGTGTTTGTAATTGATGTTTTGTGCAGATTATGATATATTAACTTTCATTGAACTTTTATAAATATTTCTCATGCTTTTCTACAAGTTTTATATTCAGTATAATATATAACATTGCCTGTATTGAGTAATTAGGCCCCAGGGATACACATGATATTATAAACTGTGATAGCAAAGCCTCTTGACTGGTATAGGCATTAAATTACCTTCCAATAGATTTAATTATAATCTTACATTCACTTTTTGCAATTAATAAATTTTCTGCAATATGTGCTTTCTTCTGAATCAGATGAAATCAATACCAAAAGCAGAATTTAAACGATACTGACTGTAATTTGCAAAAGCTTATTTTGATTTCGTGTTTGCAGAATAATGTTATCCACACATTGATAGGATCATAGAAAAAAAGAGAAAAAGAGATACCAGAAGTGATTAAAAGGCAATAATGTCATCTAAATGTTCAAATGATATCCTAAACTACAAGAACAGATTGAAATCTTGTTTTAAAATTACTCCGCTGTTCGAGTATTTTTCAAAACGTGTTGCAGAGTCAATAGTGGAAATCATTGTTGCTATTGCATTTTAAAAAACAGCTTTCCTTTTGACAACTAGTTATTCCTGTTTTTTTGTCTCCCAACTACCCCTGACATCTTTGCTGTCAAGTGCACTGCTCTTGGTGCAGTGATGCATGAGTGCTTATTTCTAGACAAAAGAATGTTCAAGGGGCTCAGCACCAGAAGATAACAGAGCTTAAACCAAGATTGAATCTTAAAATTCTTTTCTGCCAACAAATTCCACCGCATCCACTTACTTGCTGCCCAGCCAGACTGTGAACTGATGGAAAGGGAGCTGCTGAGAGCGATGGGGCTATGCCTACAATTGTGCATAAGTTCCTGGAGGGGGATCTGAACTCAGGATCTTGTGGATCCAAGACAAGAGCATGACCAACTGAGGGGATTAATGTATCAGAAAGTAAAGATTTGCCATAAATGTAGCATTTTCAAGTTGACAAGCGACAAGTTTCAATGCTATTTATAACTCAAATGAATGGAATGAAGAGACAGAGTTATGAAACTAGGTGGAAATGTAAACTGTGGGGAGGATACAAAGGCTGCAAATTGATATTGACAGGTGATGTGAGTAGGCACTTAGATGGCAGATGGAGAATAATGTAAGAAAATGTGAGATTATTCATTTTGGATACAAGTGTTATGACAGAACACTCTCGTCTCATAACACATCAGATTAGAACATAAAATAAAAATACTTTTACCAGTTACCAAGGTGACTATTAAATGTGTTATCTATATCCTGTTATTAATGAAGAAAGATCTATCAACTAGCTTTCTTAATAAAGACAGTTACGCATTTATTGTCAAAATAAAACTTACTTAATAAAAGAAGTGCAATAATTGGTTAACTTACACAGTCACTAATTTAAAAGTATAAATGCTTTTCTCTCTAAATATGCCCAAACTGAGTGCATACACTCTTCAAGAAACAAGAAAGAAAGACAAATTTCTTTAGCTTTTGGAAAAAAAACCTTTGGACAATGAACTATTCTTGAAGGCAAAATGATAAAGTATTGAATATTCTGGAGTTTATTGCTCTGTTTGGGCACATGATTAAATCACGAATCACACATTGTCGTCTCTGAAATCCTGAAGACACAATTCCAACAAAAGATCAAATAGTTTTCTTCCTGAACTGATACACAGGCTTCTTTTTCAAAAATGGGAGAGACAGCAGCCAGATAGCATTGTCTAACAGATTTTCCTACATCTGAATCAAATAAACAAAAAAATAACCTCTCCAAGCTGGTCTGTATTCCAAAATAGCCCCAGCAGAGTCTACAGCAAATCAAGCAGGTAACACCAGTCATTTTTCCAGGAAGCCATATTTAAAAAAATCTGCTAGGTCTGTAGTGAACTGTCAATGAGCATTTTTAAAGAAACCACTTCAGGTATGCACATAAAACTTGAAATAAATTGCTTTTTTCACAATATCAAAAACTAAATCCTCCAAACAATATTAAATATAAAGCAATTTTGTAACACAAGTATGGAAAAGCAGATAGCTTTAAAAATGTGTCATACAGGTGGCAGATGGAGTTTAACTCAGATAAATGTGAGGAGCAGCATTTTGGGAAAGCAAATCTTAGCAGGATGTATATCCTTAATGATAAGGTTCTAGGGAGTGTTGCTGAACAAAGAGACCTTGGAGTACAGGCTCATAGCTCCTTGAAAGTGGAGTTGCAGGTAGATAGGATAGTAAAGAAGACATGTGGTATGCTTTCCTTTATTTGTCAGAGTATTGAGTACAGGAGTTGGGAGGACATGTTGTGGCTGTACAGGACATTGGTTAGACCACTGTTGGAATATTGCGTTCATTTCTGGTCTCCTCCCTATTGGAAAGATGTTTTGAAACTTGAAAGGGTTCAGAAAAGATTTACAAGGATGTTGCCAGGGTTGGAGGATTTGAGCTACAGGGAGAGGCTGAACAGGCTGGGGCTGTTTTCCCTGGAGCGTCGGAGACTGAGGGGTGACCTTATAGAGGTTTACAAAATTATGAGGGGCATGGATAGGATAAATAGACAAAGTCTTTTTCCTGGGATCGGGGAGTCCAGAACTAGAGGGCATAGATAGGTTTAGGGTGAGAGGGGAAAGATATAAAAGAGACCTCAGGGGCAACATTTTTACACAGAGGGTGGTACGTGTATGGAATGAGCTGGCAGATGAAGTGGTGGAGGCTAGTATAATTGCAACATTTAAAAGGCATTTGGATGGGTATATAAATAGGAAGGGTTTGGAGGGATATGGGCTGGGTGCTGGCAGGTGGGACTTTATTGGGCTGGGATATCTGGTCGGCATGGACGGGTTGGACTGAAGGATCTGTTTCCATGCTTGTACATCTCTATGACTCTATGACATGTAAATGTCAATATGCAAAGAGACTTGGGAGTTCGCTAACAAAGAATGCAGAAAGTCAGTGTGCAGGTTTAATAAATATTCTGAATAAAAATAGCATGTTAGCCTTTATTTTATTGGAAACTGAGCACAGTAATAAAGAAGCCTTGTTGCGACTGTAAGGACTTTGGGGACGTCACTTCTGGAATAGTATGTGCAAATATTAAGGAAAGATATGCTTGCATTAAAAGTTATTTGGTGAAGGTTCAGAAGTTGGTCCCTGGAATAAGGTGTTGTCCCATGATGAGAGGCTGAGTAAATTTGGCTGGTATTCTCCAGAGTTCAGAAAAGTGAGAGGGATCTCATTGTGATGTACAACGATCTGAAGGGATTTGATAGAATAAATGCTGAAAGATTATTCCACTGATTTTGAAGTTGAAAACACAGTGGCATGTGTCTTAGCCTAAGAGGCAAATAATATAGGAGTGAAATGGAGAAATCACTTTACTGAATGGGTTGTGAATCTTTGAAATTCTTTACCCTCAGGTGGATGTTCCATCTTTACGTTTAAGGCTGGTTTAGATAGATTTTTTTTAATTCAGTTGTGGGATGTTGGCATTGCTGGCTGCTATTACTCAGGTCTAGTGAGAAGGTATCGGTGAGCTTTTTTTATTGTCTGTTGCAGCCCATGTGATGTCGATGGACCCTCAATGACTTTAGGGAAGGAATTCAGAATTTTGACCCAATGACATTGATGGAATGGTGATAGGTTTCCAAGCCAGCATAGTGAATGGCTTGGAGGGATACTTGCAGTTGGTGTTGTTCCAATGTATCTGCTGCCTCATCCTTCTTAATGGAAATGGTCATGCATTTGGAAAATGTTGCCGAAGGAGACTTGGTGAATTTCTCACAGATGGCACAAATGTTGATTCTGAGCATCAGTGATGAGAGATTGGGTGTTTGTGGATATGTTGCCAATGATCAAGTCGACTGTTCTGTCCTGGCTTTGGTTTCTCAGGAAAGCAAGGGATATGTGAAACAGGTCAGAATGTATAACTGAAGCTCAAGTTTAACCATAATCATATTGAATAGCAGAGCAGGCTCAACAGGCATTTTGGCCTACTTCTGCTTCTAAATCTTCTGTTCTTGTGAATTTGCAAAATTATTTACTTTTTCTCCTATCTCTCCTCATACACATTCTAAGCTTATTTTCTTCACCTCCTCCTCTCCTATTTCAGCTTTATTCTTGATAAGCTAACTTTCAGTCATTGCCTCCATGTGAGTCTTAATGTAAATAACCCTTTCTCCTTTGTGTACTTTTTCTCAAATCAGCTATGGTTGATCTCTGCTCACACCTTCTGTTGACAGCTAGACCCAAATGTCTTTACACCTACCACTATGAACTTTGTTCATAGTGCTTGTACATGTTGTGGCCTCCAGCAAATGCCCGTTTTGCCTTTATCTCCATGTTTGATACTATGTTTTCTGTCCCAATTGAAGCAGTAAAATAGTCCTAAATAAACTCATAAATGAATGCGTTTGGTACTGTTATCATGATTCCCAATTGCTCCTTGCCTTTCTCAAGTTCCATATTTTTCTCACATTTCTCTGCCCTTAATCTGCTGCATTGTTCCAGTGAGGTGCAATATACACTTGGTGAATATTATCTTAATGCTTTCACTTGCTCCTTTATTTAACAATGACTTCAACAATTAACACTAGAAACTTTGTGCTTAATTTTATTTATTTTTCTTTGCTTATTTAGTTTTTTTTCTCCTGCAGCCGCATACATGGACTAGGCATGGCTTCTGTTTGCTAGTTGCTTGTCTTGTTTGAAAACCATCCAAGTTTGTCTCTGGCAGTCTAATTCTTCAGAAACTCCCTCTCTCTTAACTTCCCACTACCATAGACCATCTGATTTCCTTAACCCACCCATTCTTTGCCAATTAACCTTTCCCAGTACTGGTGAAAGTTCAGTGATTTGAAATATTCACTCTGTTTTGTTTTCTTCCCTCCTAAGGTGCTGCCAAACCTAGTGTGTATTTTCATCATTTAAAAAAATCCATAGATATTCTTTTATGATATGATGGTTTCAAAATATTCAGTTAGATTACATAAACGCGAACTATTTTTCACAAATGTGTACTACTTTTTTTAATAATCATATTCTTTGCCATTCTTTCATCGTTTCCAGTAACTCTCGCTAAAGTGAATGTTAATCTGACAATTACGTAGTTTCCTTCTGTCCAATAACGAATGCATGGGCTTCTCACTTCAGTGATATTGTAGTGCTCAATTGGGAGTGCAATCCTACAGTAATAATCATAATAGCATTCTTGTAGCTAGGAAGTGCAAGTTTAACTTCAGAGTCCATAATCAGGTTGACATTTTTGCAAGAGGGTGAGATAGGCATTTCAGTTGAGATGGGCTTCCTCTGAGGTAGACACAAAATATCTCATTACATAAAATAAAAAGGAGCCAGGAGGTTCTCTGTGGTATCCTAGACAATATTTAATCCACAACCAATATTACTAAGAAAGATTAGGTGGGCATTATCAGTATTCTGCTGATTGGATCCATCCTTTAGTATAACCTGGCTGCTATTTTCCCTACATAACATCAGAGACTACATTTCTCTGGACTTTTAATTGGTTATAAAGAATATTGCGGTATCAGAAGTTTGTGAAAGATAATATCTAAGTATAAATCTTTCTTGTTGTCTGTGAAATATCATATATAGATTTAATTTAGCTTTATTAAAATACTTGCAAGTTAAAGAAAACAGTCTTACACAAATTAAGTCAACTTTTCCCAAAGTAGGCTGATTGCCTGAAAGACACACTACCTGAAATTGGGCTGCAAGATCCAATTCACTGAGTTCCATTGACAGGTAATTCAAGGCATTTCAAGTCCAGCATGACTGTTTTACAAAATCCTCAAGAAGAATCTGGTTCTGAGAAAAAGTTATGTTAGACTCAAAATGTTAACTCTGTTTCTCTCTCCATGGAAAATCCTAAATCTGCTGAGTTTCTCCACCACCTCCCAAGTTTATACCAACTTTATAAACAGAAGCTCACTTTGTTGAGAGAAAGGTTTTTTTCCTATACAAGTGATACTTAAATAAGGAAGAAAAGAATAAGAAAATGTAATTTTTGCATTAATTCACGGGAATACAAAATAACTCTGAATTTGCTCAAGCCACGTTTAGCCCTTTGGATTACTGTTCAGCTTTGCTAAACATAGCTTTCGCTTGAAAATCAAACCTAAAATCAGACAAGATACCACAAATACTGGAAGTCAAAATAAAAATTCAGGCACTGGGGCAAATACTGAGCCGATCATATGGCATCTGTGGGGAGATGGAAGGTATCTGCAAATTTTCAGTAGATTAAAGCTAGCCCACATTAAAGACGTGTCCAGTTTATCCAACTATTATTAGAAATAATTAATTGTTATGTGCTATTCTCTCCAAGCTGTTTATCTGTATTTTGAATGGACAAGACAGTATAACAAATTCTGCCACACCAACATGTAAACCAGCAAATTAGGAGCAAGAGTTGATCATTTGGGCCTTCATATCTACTCCACCACTTGATAAGATTATGGCTGATCTGATTGCTGCCTCAACTCCACATTCTTGCCTTTCCCTGATAATCATTGACTGCGTTATTAGTCAAGAATCTATCCACCCCTGTCTTAAAAATATTCAGTGACCCAATCTCCAACACTTTCTGGAGAAGAGTGTTTAAAGATGCATGGCTCTTTGACAGAAACAAATTCTCCTCAAAACTCTCTTAAATAACTGTATTTATTTTCAAACCGCGTCTCTAGTCCTAATGTCTCCCACAAGAGGAAATATACTTTGAGCATCTAGCCTGTAAATCCCCTCAGGACCTAACAGGTTTCAATAAAATCATCGCTTATTCTTCCAAACTTGAATAGATGCAGGCCTGGCCTGTCCAATCTTTCCTCATATGATAATCTCCCCTATCTAGGTATCATTTGAATCATTTTAGCAGTTCTCTGAATTGCTTTCAACGTATTTATATCCTTTTTTAAATAACAAGACAAAATCTGTGCATGGTATTCCAGATGTGATCTCATTGATGCCTTTCACAACTGAAGCAAAAACATTCCTATTTTATTTCATTTCCTTTGCAATAAGTAATAACATTCAATTTCCCTTCCAAATCATGTTATACTAACTTTTCATGATTCATGATTCATGTCCCTGGACACCCAGATTCCACTGTACCTCAGAGTTTTTCAATCTCTCTCTCCATTTAATTAACTTACTGCTTTTCTATTCTTCTTGTGGAACACGTTTGAGAAGTTGGAAGATCTACTCCTGTCCTTACAATTTTGTCAAAGTGGACAAGGTCACATTTTTCCACATTATAATGTGGAAAATTACTGCTAAATTCTTGCCCTCTCACTTAATCGATCTGTAATTCTTTGTAGTCTCCTCATATTTTTATCACAACTTAGTTCACTCATTATATTTGTACCATCAGCATACTGATTAACCACATATTTGGTTCCTACATCAATGTGTTGAGATAAATTTAACTTTTGGAATATTGCATTCAATTCTAGACTCCCTGCTATTGGTAAAATGTTAAACTTCAAAGGGTTCAGAAAACATTTGCAAGGATGTCACCAGGGTTGGAGGATTTGAGCCGTAGGGAGAGGCTGATTAGGCTAGGGTTATTTTCACTGGAGAATTGGAGGTTGAGGAGGGACCTCATGGAAGTTTATAAAATCATAAGGGACAAGGACAGGGTGAATAGTCAAGGACTTTTCCCTGGGAGTAGGGAGCCCAAAACTAGAAGGCATAGGTTCAAAATGAGAGGGGAAAGATTTAAAAAAGACCTAATGGGCAACATTTTCATGCAGAGAGTGGTGTGTGTATGGAATGAGCTGCCAGAGGAAGTGATGGAGGCTGGCATGAATACAGCATTTAAAAAGCATCTCGGTGAGTGGGTGAATAGGAAGGGTGTAGAGAGATATAAGTCAAATGCTGGCATCTGGGACTAGGTTAATTGAAGATATCTGGTTGGCATGGATGATTTGGACCAAGGGTTTGTTTCCGTGCTTTATATCACAATGACTCTAGGTAACTGAAGCCTGAATACTGATCCCTCTGCATTCCATATCAAGGCCAAATTAAGGTATAGATAGTTTATTTCTATATTCCACAAAAAGAAATTTCAAAGGTATGTACAATACACTTTCCATGTGATTGAATGACAGAAAACAGCTTCAGACAACTGTTTAGTGTCATGTCGTAGAAATATAGAATAACACAGCACAGAAGAAGGCCATTCAGCCCATCACGTCTGAGTTAGCTCCTTGGAAGTGATATCCAATTAATTGTCCACCTGTTGTCTTTCCCCCTGCATGTATATTTTAGTTTTCCTCTACATGCAATATAGTTTTGAATTTGAATCTGTTTCCATTGCCGATGCAGGCAGTGTATCCGGATCATAATAACTGCTCAATATTCCATATTCCTGTCACCTCTGGTTCTTTTGTCAATTACCTTAAATACGTATCCACTAGTAACTGACCATTTGACCACTGGAAACAAATGAAGCAAGTATATTTAATTGAAGAAGTCACAGTTTACACATAGAGTGATCGAGTCATAGAAATGTACAGCACGGAAACAGACCCTTTGGTCGAACTCGTCCATGCCGACCAGATATCACAACCCAATCTAGTCCCACCTGCCAGTATCTGTCCCATATCGCTGCAAATCCTTCCTATTCATATGCCCATCCAGATGCCTTTTAAATGTTGCAATCATATTAGCCTCCATCACTTCCTCTGCCAGCTCATTCCATACATGTACTACTCTCTGCGTGAAAAAGTTGCCCTTTAGTTCTCTTTTATATCTTTCCCTTTTCGCCCTAAACCTATGCCCTCTAGAACTGGACTCCACCACCTCATGGAAGTGACTTTGTCTATTTATGCTATCTATGCCCCTCATGATTTTATAAATCTCCTTAAGGTCACCCCTCAGCCTCCGACACTCCAGGAAAAACAGCCCCAGCCTATTCAACCCTTGAGCCCTTTAGCTCAAATCCGCCAACCCTGGGCGGCACGGTGGCACAGTGGTTAGCACTGCTGCCTCACAGCGCCAGAGACCCGGGTTCGATTCCCGCCTCAGGCGACTGACTGTGTGGAGTTTGCACGTTCTCCCCGTGTCTGCGTGGGTTTCCTCCGGGTGCTCCGGTTTCCTCCCACAGTCCAAAGATGTGCAGGGTCAGGTGAATTGGCCATACTAAATTGCCCGTAGTGTTAGGTAAGGGGTAAATGTAGGGGTATGGGTGGGTTTCGCTTCGGCGGGTCGGTGTGGACTTGTTGGGCCGAAGGGCCTGTTTCCACACTGTAATCTAGGAGAAATCTAATCTAATCTAATCTGGCAACATCCTTGTAAATCTTTTCTGAATGCTTTCAAGTTTCAAAACATTCTTCAGTTAGAAAGGAGACCAGAATTGCACGCAATATTCCAAAAGTGGCCTTACCAACGTCCTGTACAGTTGCAACATGACCTCCCAACTCCTGTACTCAATATTCTGACCAATAAAGGAAAGCATACCAAACGCCTTCTTCACTACACTATCCTAGCTACCTGCGACTCCACTTTCAAGGAGCTATGAACCTGCACTCCAATGTCTCTTTGTTCAGCAACACTCCCTCAGACCTTAACATTAAGTGTAAAAGTCCTATTAAGATTCGGTTTCCCAAAATGCAGCACCTCTAAATTAATCTCCATCTGCCACTTCTCAACCCATTGGCTCATCTGTTTAAGATCCCTTTGTAATCTGGGGTAACCTTCTTCGCTGTCCACTATACCTCCAATTTTGGTGTCATCTGCAAACTTATTAACTATACCTCTTATGGTCATATCCAAATTATTTATATAAATGATGAAAAATAGTGGATCTCACACCGATTCTTGTGCCACCCCATTGGCCACAGGCTTCCAGTCTGAAAAACAACCCTCCACCATTACCCCCTGTCTTCTATCTTTGAGCCAATTCTGTATCCAAATGGTTAGTTCTCCCTGAGATCCATGAGATCTAATCTTGCCAACCAAACTCCCATGGGGAACCCTGTTGAATGCCTTACTGAAGCCCATATAGGTCAGCTCGACCATTCTGCCCTCATCAATCCTCTTAGATACTTTTTCAAAAAACTCAATCAAGTTTGTGAGGCATGATTTCCCATGCACAAAGCCATGTTCACTATCCCTAATCAGTCTTTGCCTTTCCAAATACATGTACATGCTATCCCTCAGGATTCCCTCCAATAACTTGTCCACCAGTGACGTCAGACTCACTGGTCTATAGTTGCCTGGCTTGTCCTTACCACCCTTTGTGTATAGTGGCACCACGTTAGCAAACCTCCAGTCTTTCGGCCCCTCACCTGTCACTATCGATGATACAAATATCTCAGCAAGGGACCCAGCAATCAGGTCCTGGGGATTTATCAACTTTTATGCGTTTCACCACATCCAGCACTTCCTTCTCTGTAATATGGACATTTTTCAAGATGTCACTATCTATTTCCCTACATTCTATATCTTCCATGTCCTTTTCCACAGTAAACACCGATATAAAATACTGGTTTAATATCTCCCCCATCTCCTGCAGCTCCACACAAAAGCCACCTTGCTGATCTTTGAGGGGCCCTATTCTCTCCCTAGTTACCTTTTTGTCCTTAATGTATTTGTAAAAACCCTTTGGATTTTTCTTAACTCTATTTGCCAAAGCTACCTCATGTCACCTTTTCGCCCTTCTGATTTCCCTCTTAAGTATACTGCTACAGCCTTTATACTCTTCAAAGGATTCATTCGATCTATCTTGTCGATACCTGACATATGCTTCCTTCTTTTTCTTTAACCTCAACTTCTTTAGTCATCCAGCATTTCCTACACCTACTAGCCTTTCCTTTCACCCTAACTGGAATATACTGCCTCTGGACTATCATTATCTCATGCCTGAAGGCTTCCTATCTTCCAGCTGTCCCTTTACCTGCGAATATCTGCCTCTAATCAGCTTTTGAATGTTTTTGCCTAATACCATCAAAATTAGCCTTCTTCCAATTTAGAAATTCAACTTTTAGATTTGATCTATCCTTTTCCACCATTATTTTAAAACTAATAGAATTAAAGTCGCTGGCCCCAAAGTGCTCCCCTACTGACATCTCAGTCACCTGCCCTGCCTAATTTCCCAAGAGTAGTTCAAGTTTTGCACCTTCTCTAGTAGATATATCCACTTATTAAATCAGAAAACTTTCTTGTATACACTTAAAAAATTCCTTTCCATCAAAAGCCTTAACACTAAGGCAGTTCAAGCCTGTGTTTGGAAAGTTAAAATCCCCAACTATAACCACTCTATTATTCCTACAGATAACTGAGATCTCCTTACAAATTTGTTTCTCAATTTCCCTCTGAGTATTAGGAAGTCTATAATACAATCCCAATAAGATGATCATTCCTTTCTTATTTCTCAGTTCCACTCAAATAACTTCCCTGGATGCATTTCTGGGAATATCCTCTCTCAGTGCAGCTGTCATGCTATCCTTTATCAAAAATGCCATTCCCCCTCCTCTCTTGCCTCCCTTTCTGTCCTGCTTGGAGCATTTGTATCCTGCCAGCCCTGTCCATCCCTGAGCCACATTTCTGTAATTGCTATGATATCCCAGTCCCATGTTCCTAACCATGTCTTGAGTTCATCTGCCTTCTCTGTTAGGCCTCTTGCATTGAAATAAATGCAGTTTAACTTATCAGTCCTGCCCTGTCCTCTGCTTTGTCCCTGCCTGCTCTGCCTGTTTGACTCGCTTCTTTTCTCAACCGTACCAGTCTCAGATTGATCTCTTTCCTCACTATCTCTCTGGGCACTCCCCACCCCCACATCTTACTAGTTTAAATCCTCCTAAGCAGCTGTAGCAAATCTCCCTGCCAGTATATTTGTTCCCTTCCAATTCAGGTGCAATCCATCCTTATTGTACAGGACACTTCTCCCCAAGAAGAGATTCAATGGTCCAAAAATGTAAATCCTTCTTTCATGCACCAGCTCATCAGCTATGCATTCATCTGCTTCATCCTCCTATTCCTACCCTCACTAGCTCACAGCACGGGAAGTAATCCAGATATTACTATTCTCGAGGATCTCCTTTTTAAATTCCTGACTAACTCTCCGTATTCTCCCTTCAGAATCTCATCCTTTTTCCCTTCCTATGTCATTGGTTCCAATATGTAGAATGATCTCTTGCTGCTCCCTCTCCCCCTTTGAGAACATTCTGCACCCCCTCTGAGACATCCTTGATTCTGGCACCAGGGAGGCAACAGACACCATTCTGATTTTTCCCTGAAATAGTATCTTAAAGAGTGTTCCTAATGGAATGAAAACAAGTGATGCAATTGACTGTCCGTTGAATTCTCAGTAAATGTTATTTTTATCTTAATTTCAAAGTAAAGTCAAGAGTATTCCCTTAAATGATATGATGCTTGAAATGGAAATCCATCAGCGTAGATGACTCAGCAAGAAACTGTTGCACAATTTGAAAATCACAGAAAATATTGCTGTTTCGATAAGATAATAGAAAAAAAATGCATGAATATAAACTGCTGACAGTGCTAAAGAAAATAATTTATTCCAAATATCCCATGCAATGTGGCTTTTGCATCAGCAGTGTGTATTGTTGGATTTAATCCAGAAGTTTAAGTCTTTGGAGATTTAAGTCTTTGGAAAATCAATAAGTTGTTTAAGAAAGCACATGGGGTTACATGACTTTGCCAAGAAGTCAAAGTCTTCCAGCAAAGAAGACTTTCAATATAAATCAACTTTGCAAGGTCAGTCTCCTACATTTCAATATCATTTTTGGAGTTCCTTCTCCAGGTTCTGGAGATGACGATAAAAACAGTAAAGGTAAAAGTGTTCTTGCACACATGTGAAACGTCATTCCATGTTGCTGCAGTTAAGATCAAAGTTAATGCTTAAAAATGTGATTAATTTAAAGATTTATACAATATTCTGCAAATAATGAGTCAACTGCACTGATTGAATGCCCACTCAAAATGCTGAACAGAAAGGCTGTACATGGCCCTTGTTGCAATGAACTTAACCAGGATAAGGTGCAAAGGTGCTGTGGTCCCCATTGCTCTAATTCCTGTCAGACTGAACAGTGGGGAGGAATCTTCTGTCCTTGCTAATGGCAAGCTGGAGATGAGATGGGTATTTAATTCAATGAGATATTGACAGATCTGAACTCAACCACCCTCCAGTCTCCACCAGGCCTATTTGTCAAACTCTGTGTCAAGCTGCCAATTGAGGGCTCTTGTCACCCCAATTAGTGATCATTCAAGGGTTTAAAGCTGCCAACATTGGGAGAACCCAGCCCGAGACAGCTGTTGCCAAGCAACATGCATGTCAAGTAAAACCATGCAGGTAATATGCCAGCTACAGGAAAGTTTCCTCAATCAAAGGTCATCAGTGCCAAATCTAAGGACTGGATATTAGGAATGGGGTTGAAGATGGAGGCATACTTCTTTTGCTGACTTAATTCTTAAATCCTTTTTCACGTTCTGCGCCACACAGCAAACTTCCCTTACCATCATTACTTACCTGGGTGCTTCTGTGTTCTGTAATTCTAGAACTTACAGCAGCAACCAGGGCTTTATCAGTCATGCTGATAATCTCAAAATAGGCAGCTCTTAACAGGCAAGACTGCTCATTCAAGGTGAAACCTCTTTAGGATCTCGCCAGTTGTTTCTTCATTAAAGTCTTTTTTCCAGTTCTGAACAAGAATGAAACATTTTCTTCCCCGTTTCGTTCTGCAGCTGCAGCATGCTGTAAAGTGTCACAAGTAATGAGAATTTATTAATTATCTAACAGCAGAATATCAGGCTTTACCCTAGTTTTGGTGGATTGTTTCTTCCATATCCTATGTTCTTCAACATTGAGCACTCATTCTGCTCGAGCTTTCTGTCAGTATTTTATTTTGTAAACAATCCTTTCCCTAAACTGAGCAAAGCAAGGGATCCTGCTTTTGGATCAGGAAAGGAAGACCATGTTTATATAAACTGGATCTTTGGGAATGGATGACTAATATGATGGGAAGTGCAATGGGATGATAAATTAAGATTCCATGTGTAGACAAGGTTTCCACGGCAAAGTAATGTCAAGCAGCTGCAAACAATTTCCCATCTAATCTGTTAATTAGATCAGAGAGCTGATTTCAAAAAGAGATTTCTGGGTTTTTACCATTTATTGTTTGGATGTGTGTAATGCTGGGAGGATCAAATATTGTTGGTATAAGAGGACAGTGATGGGTCTTCTTCAGAAAGCTTAATGCTCTCTCCATTATATAACATAATTAGTCCATGATTTTGACCTTGTTACCTTGGTGGCACAGTACTGTTGAGTTAGTACTGGTGGCACAGTACTGTATCTTTTCTTACGCAATTTTCCCAGAGATAGCTTCTCATGAATTAACGTATTAAGAGAAATGTGATTGATATGGACTTCCTGAAGGCAAAGACCCATGAAGATATAATGACCCCGAAAATATGAGACCAGTCATCCAAAGATAAATTGTGACTGTATGTGCTTAACTGCAATTTGTTTTAAATACGCATTCATAATATAAACCTGACTTTTAAAAAAAAAATCTGAACAGTTTTCATTATTTATTGGTTCATTCTCTTCATTTTATTAGCTTTATTTCTTGTGGTGTTTTTGTCTCTCTTCATTTCAGAGATTTCGCTGCTACTATGCAACCTCTTGGGTTTCAGGATAATTGTGACCTAAATATATACTTCATTGGTCCCCCACAAGGGATCATAATGTTGCCTGTGAAATATTCTATACAGACACTTTGACCAGTTTCTTCCTCATAAAACGTGTTCATCCAGGTACTGTTACTATATGAGACAAACAAAGAGCTGTGGTTCAAACTTATTTTTATTAAAATAATTGCAAGTTAAAGATCACAACTCTTACTCAAATTAACTTAACTTTTTCTAAATTAGGCCGTCACCCTGAAAAACATATATAGTATCCAATTTGTTCAGCTTCATGGAGCTGCTAGATTCAATTCTCTGAACTCCATTAACATGGCACTCATGATCTTCTTAGTTCGAAATTGGGTCTTGTATGCTGCCTTTGCCAACCTGGTTTTGCTGAGGGAATGGCCTCCTGGTATCCCTTCTTATCCAGGTTTCTGAGCCTTTCTGAATTGTTATCTGACTTCAGCCATTGGGTCACAGGGTCACAATGCCCAATGAGATTAGACCAGGTCATCTTAAGTGTATCTATTCCTTTCCAAGATACAATTATCTCATGCTGCCAAGGGGCCTGGCTGGAACTGGAGAAAGACACAAACACAATATCTCTCCCTATTGTTAAATTTGACCGCCTCTGTTCATGTAAAACAGGTCTGGTCTGATACTTGTTTGCTTTTGACCTGTGGCAACCTTGGCCATTTTGCATTCTTATTTGTAGGAACTGTTTAGCTAATTTTATATTGGGCCTAGTTGCTTAGGCCATTGGCCACTTGGCTACAATGAGTTCCATCACACACTGTTACCTGACAACAAATCATGAGCCGCTGTTACTTGCGGTGCCTGAGCTGGTGTCATTGTGGGCATTAGGCGAAAGTAAGGACTGCAGATGCTGGAGATTAGAGTCAAGATTAGAGTGGTACTGGAAAAGCACAGCAGGTCAGGCAGTACCACTCTAATCTTGACTCATTGTGGGAGTTGTTAGGAAATCTCTGATGTCACCACCACCTCACAGGATTACAGGCATGCATGTCATATTAAAGCAGCACCCAGCCAGGCATCCACCCTCTTGATGCATATGATTTACAGGTGATTTCTGAAATGTCACATCCAGGTTGTCTGGAAATGGTGGGAGGCTAAGAGTGTTTATTCTGTATTGGATAGTTATTATGCTTCAGTCAGAACAATGAACATATGAAATCATTATTTGTTTCATCCCAACAGGGAGGTAATCCACAAGAACCCAGAATAAGTCTGAACAAGCCTTTGGACCTGGTTGATATCTCACCAGTGTTACGAACCAGTGCTCACATTGACTTAGCTAGAAAGAGCCACTGCCCAACGTAACATATCTCAACTATAATAGTGTCCCATTTTTCAGCAATGGCAACAGGAGACCCACTGCCAGACTGACGTGACTTGGACAGAGATTACAATGGAATTAGCAGCGGTTGGGTCCACAAGTGAAGCTGGGTGCAGTTCCACAGCAGGATCAATAATTTTCTGCACTCTATTTGATAAGTGGTGAGATGTCATTTCAAAAGATAGGTTCTCAGGGGCAAGAAGTGATGTGTTTGTGAAGGTGGGGTTGAGGGCAGGGTGGTATGCCAGGCAGGCATTTGGTGTTATAACCTTATCATCCTCAGATGTTCATGCTGAGAACATTGCATGAGAGAGAGAGAGAGAGAGAGAGAGAGAGTAAAACGCTTACTAAGGCGCTGTCATAGTACTGCATGCTCATAAGAAGGTAAAAGAGCTCATTGCATCAGGAAATGCACAACGACTGGTTACATTGTCCTTGACAATAACCTGTGCAGAGGTAGTGGCAACTGACCTGACCTAGGATGAGATCACATCCTCAGTTGGTGACAGGTTGGACTAATCAACACAGCAGTGTGAAGATACCTCCAAAGTGATGTCGAGAACTGGGCAGACAGCAGGTACATGTTGTTGGGTAGGACAATTGTCATTTGCCCTAAGCTAAATTTTCATGTTCTCCGTAGAAGGTTCATGCATTCAGGAAGGGTGTCAACTGCAGTCAGATAGCAATGCAGCACTCCGCCTCTGAAGATTATGACCGGATGCATTCAGGATGCACTATCACATCATACCCCCACATCCTCAATGACAGCAGAGGCAGTTAGCTCAGTATGAACACCTTTGGGAGTAGGCTTAAAGTCATAAGGTGATTAACACCTCACAGAGACATCACAACAGCTGAAGAACATGAGGCAGAGGACTGCAGTAGACCAGCTCCAAACTAAGTGCCAGGATGATGATGTGTCTCTGAGAACAGTCACAAGACATCAGAGGCAGACAGATTCAGGCAGAGAATATCTGGTATGGCTATGCAGCTATGCACAGCCTTATCCCAACAGTGGAGGATTCCATCCAAGCCATGGGTTTATCAGATCAGCCATCATCTCATTGATTAGTTGATCAGCCTTCTGCTCATATATCTTAATGTCTTATGGTTTTATGAATTCTCCATGAGCCTGGAGCTTCCGCCCCTAAGATCAATGTGACAGCTCAGCTTTGTCTTCCCTAGTCAAACAAATGACCCCATACAAAAAAAAATTGTTTCTACTCAAAATTCACAATGTTTTTTGCTGGCAGTCTTTGACCAGTTGTAAATCTAATGGCATGTCTTTCTTGTTTGCTGCTGACATGTGCAAAGTACTAATTAGTCGGGTTGCCTTGTGTCTTAGTGAACATGTATGATTTGCTGTTGCATTAAAATGGATCCCTGCAGTTTCCTATATGGAAACCCATTCCATGTCCAATTTGCTGGTCACTCAGTACAGACGCAGTCCTCACACCAGCTGTCTAACTGAAAATCAGAATTTTCTGAGCTCTGGGCATTTTAGTCTTGGCACATAGAGCATGATGAAGAGAGAAAAGAAAATGACTGATTGCAAACTCTTTAAAATACAATATCTGGTTTAATGGCAACCTTCGTTAATGATGTTTAATTTATTATAACCATTGAATGTTATTTTTGGTGCCTTCTCTCTGAAGGCACCAAAATGTCGTGATTAAATACAATGAACTCACCTCATCGGAAATATCTCCTGGGTTAACACAGAAGGGTATATAAAGCTCAGAAATGAAAGATGGAGCAACTTCAGGCCAGTGCAGAAACTTGAAAGTAAAATTCTTACATTTATCACCTTAGCAACCTCTCATCTGATTCCAGAATGACAGGTGTGATAGGGAATCTAAAGTGCAGGAGAATCTGAAATCTGGCAAAGTCTCAGTTGTGAGGTTGACAGTTTTTGTACATTGGGCTTAAATTCACTTTTAATTCCATTGTTGAAAGGTGACTTCTTGCTTCCTGCATAGTTACATTCTCCTGCTCAGCTTTTTTTTCTAATTATCTGGAACAGTTACAGATTCTGGTCCATGTGTCTATTTGACTTTGGGGACCATCTTGGATGTAGCCAGTACTATTCACACTTTTAATTCCTAGCAGGGATCACAAGTTTACAAGTACTGTTGTTCTCTACAGTATCAAGCATTGTGCAGTATTAGAACCCATCCTCTAATCCATCATCTTCCAAATTATACAAATTCAACTTCTTCCTATTAAGGTGTTTTAATTGGATTGCAAAGTTAAACCAGGTTTCAGAGAGAGATGAAGAATAATTTCTTCTCTCAGAGAGTAGTGAATCTGTGGAATTCTTTGTAACAATGGGCTGTTGAGTTGGATCTTTAAGTATACTCAAGGCTAAGATAGAAAGACTTTTAATCAGTGAAGGAATAAAGTGTTATAGGGAAAAGGAAAGAAAGTGGAGTTGAGGATTATCAGATCAGCTGTGACCACATTGAATGGCAGAGCATATTCAGTTGGCTGAATGGCCTATTTCTGCCCTGTTATCTACTCTTTTTTTGCTGTTTTATTTTGCAGGCAGAATAAATGCACAACTACATTTAGAAATATTGTAAATTCTCACTCAACAAAAACTATCTGAAGATTGGATATGTGTAAAATTATTAAATTTTAAAAAGCTCCATGATTCATCTGAATCTAAAAGACTGGTTGTATCCATTCTAACTGCCTGAATTGGTGCAGGAAGTCATTTTACCTCTCCATTGAGAAAATACCTGCAATTTCCTCCAAGACGTTTGTCAATGAAAAAGAAATGTTTTAATTTCAAGCAATCAGCAAGTTGCCTAGACTAAATATATGGCATCTCCTCCACTTCCCGCACCACCCTATCCAACTGCAACAAGGATAGAATCCACCCCACCCCACCCCCGGTCCTGACCTACCATCCCACCAATCTCCAGATGCAATGCATTATCCTCTGTTATTTTCACCACGTACAGTCAGACCCCACCAGTAGAGATATATTTCCGTCCTCACTCCTATCAGCATTCTGCAGAGATCATTCCCTCCTCGATTCCCTCATTAAGTCAACGCCCCACCGAACACATTCTCCACTCCCAGCACCTTCCCTTGCCACCACACGAGGTGTAAAACCTCCATCCATGTCTCCAAGGGATCCTTCCACATCTGACAGAGATTTTCCTGCACATCCAAAAACCTCAACTACCATGTCTGTTGCTCTTGATGTGGTCTCCTCTACATTGGGGAGACAGGACACCAACTCGCGGAACATTTCTGAGAACATCTCTGGGACACATGCACCAAACAACTTCACTGCCCTGTGGCTGACCACTTCAACTTCCCCTCTGACTTCGCTAAGAATATGCATATCCTGAACCTCCACCACCACTAAATCCTTTCAACCGACGCCTGGAGGAAGAACGTCTCATCTTCCGCCTTGGGAACCTCCAACCACAAGGCATCCACATCAACTTCGCCAGTGTCCTTGTATCTTGTCCCACCATCTCATCCCAGATCTAACCCACCAACTCGGCACTGCCCTCTTGAACTGTCCAACCTGTCCATCTACCTTCCCACCTACCTGCTCCACCCTCCACTCTGACCTATCACTATCATCCTCCATCTGCATCTACCTATCGCTTTCCAAGCTACCTTGCCCCCATCCTCAGCCCCCTCCAATTTATCTCCCAGTCCCATTCCATGTCACCCGCCAACATTCCTGATGAAGGGCTTATGCCCAAAAAATCGACTGTCTTCTCCTTGAATGCTGCCTGACTTGCTGTGCTTTTCGAGCACCATATTTTTTGACTGACTGTTCAGCATTTGCAGTCCTCGCTTTCTGCAAGTATATGGCAGCCTGATTGTCTTCAGTTTACTGTCTGAGTTATTGCAGTTTGGGAGTACTCAATGGTGCTCGCAAGCCATGCTTTTCTTTATCTGAAACTCTGGAAGGAATAGTTCCAACTTTGTAATACTAAAATGAAACAATCAAATGTTGAGAAAAGTTAAACATACTTGAATATTTAGCTATTAATATAAGTCCATTCCCCTCTATTTCAGCACTGGGGAGACATTACATATAAAGTTTTCACTGAGGGATGTTGTTTCTGGTGTTATTGGCAATCTGCTGTTGTGGCAACCTTCATGGTGGTAGACATTGGCTCACAGATAATGAATATCATTATTTCCTGATATCTGCTACGGTCTCTGTTGTTTGGTTTCATGTTACTTGATCAAAAATCCTTGAAGTGTAGCTTTACTTATCCAAGAGTCTTCTGGCTCCATTTAATAGCATGCTGGCCTTCATAACAAGAGGAATTGAGTATAGAAGCAAAGAGGTTCTTCTGCAGCTGTACAGGGCCCTGGTGAGACTGCATCTGGAATATTGTATGCAGTTCTAGTCTCCAAATTTGAGGAAAGACATTCTGGCTATTGAGGGAGTGCAGCATAGGTTCACGAGGTCAATTCCTGGAATGGCGGGACTATCTTATGTTGAAAGATTGGAGCAACTGGGCTGGTATACCCTTGAGTTTAGAAGACTGAGAGGGGATCTGATTGAGACGTATAAGATTATTAAAGGTTTGGGCACTCTGGAGGCAGGAAACATATTTCCGCTGATGGGTGAGTGCCGGACCAGAGGACACAGCTTAAAAATAAGGGATAGGCCATTTAGGACAGAGATGAGGAGAAACTTCTTCACCCAGAGAGTGGTGGGTGTGTGGAATGCTCTGCCCCAGAAGGCAGTGGAAGCCCAGTCTCTGGATTTGTTTAAGAAAGAGTTGGATAGAGCTCTCAAAGATAGTAGAATCAAGGGTTATGGAGATAAGGCAGGAACAGGCTACTGATTGAGGATGATCAGCCATGATCATAATGAATGGTGGTGCAGGCTTGAAGGGCAGAATGGTCTACTCCTACACCTATTGTCTATTACTTCACCATACAGAAAATCCTTGGGTGGGCCAGATAGTCCAGGGCCTGAATGGGCAGGGCTGAAACCAGAATGATAAACCTTTGAGCACCCAGGCTCAATGGGGCTTTCAGGCCAGGTCAAGTACAAATCATCCACACAGCATTAAAGCAGGCAAGGATAATCCTGGACTTGACCAGGTAGATGAAGGAGGTTTGTGTATTGGAGTATGACTCACTGGCACCCTGGGTTTCCACCATGACCATAGAGAGGGGGATGAGACCTTGACACATCGAAGGATGGATGCTGACAGTAGCTCCAGTGTCTTCTTTATATGACAACAGTGATCCTATAGGATGCTGTAACCTTGACCAAGATGACCAATTATCCGAGGGCCAGGGAACATTCTGAAAGGATGCAGCAGGGAGTGACACCTGGCAGCTATTTCCTCAGCGAAGACTCAACCTGGCCTAATTGTGGAGCTCAGACTACTTGGAGAGAGGGAAGACAACCATTTACGAGACCAAACTTTGTCAAGTTCAGCAGAGCCAATTACACAATCTGGCTAAGTTTAACTGCATAAATTGCACCTAGTCTCAGTCTGGTAGCCAGTAGCAGTTTAGATAAAGATTGTGATAAAGACTTAATGTTGCAACTGGTAGAGAAATTAATGTAAGAATCGGGAGTTTTATTGTGAAACAGCAGGGGTTTTGAAAATATTCAGCCGTACGACCTTTTCTATGTATTTATTTCTAAAAGGTCTTCCCTTTCCTTTAAGACTATGCCCTTGGGTCCTAGTCTCTCCTATCAATGGAAACATCTCAACATCTACTTTGTCCAGGACATTCAATATTCTGTATGTTCTGTACAGAGGACGCAGAGGTTATATGTCTGACTAAAACAACCAATACTGACAATATGTTGACAAGTGGTAAAAATGAGCAGTTGAAGCATGTTTGATATTTGAGATTTTGTAAAGTAGCAACTTAATGTTGCAGCAAAGATGTCTAACTGATCCAAGAAGCAATCCTGTGCAAACTCAACCTAATCAGCTGATGTCGATACCGACAACCTAATATAGAGCAGAGACTTTATTACCTTGAAGCAAATCAAATAGCTTGTTTGTTCACAGCCAAGGAATATCCTGCTATATCTCTGAGTGAAGCAAAGGCTTGCAGCTAATCACTTGCAGATTGTTTCTCAAACAGCTGTCTAGGAAAACCAAGATAGTATGCTGGGCTGTCTGGTTCAAGTAGAGAAAATTAACCTCATAGCACAGTCAATTACCTAGGATTATGTCAAACAGAACAGCACAAAAACTGGCCCAGTCATTCCATGCTTGTGTTTATGCTCCACTCAAGCATCTTCCTATCCTTCCTCATCTAAAGTATCATTGTAACCTCTATTCTCTTCTCCTGCATTGTACCTGTCTTCCCGTTAAATGTATTTCTGCTATTAGCTTCAATAATTCCCTGTTGTTGTGAGTTACACATCCTCAATCTTCTTTCAGAAGTTTCTTCTGAATTTCTTATTGGATTTTTTTGATGACTCTTATATTAATGGCTTTGCATCCTCCCTGGATCTACCTGATCAAAACCTTTCATTAATTTAAATACCTCTATTCAATCATCTTTCATCCTTTTATATTCAATAGGAAAGATATCCAATCTCTTCATTCTTACCTGTACATTCTTATGTATATCCAATGCCTTTTTATGACATGATTACCAAAGATACAAAATCTACTTTTCTCACCAAACCTTGAATCACTGCTCTTAACTTTCGTCCTCACTGATGCCTGAAATTTGAATAGCATTAGATCAATGTAAAATTGTTGGTGTTGAGAAGGATACCACAAACATCAATCCGTTATTCTCATATTTGTTGCCATTATCAGAACCGTTTGCGTATGTCAAATGGCTGACTGAATTCAGTGTTTACAATGTAAACTAATTTCTAGTTGAATGCTGTAAACGATGTGGCATGTAGTTCAGCATAAACAAAATGTAGTTAACACAACTAAGCAATCTAAAATTGTTTGGAGGTGAAGCTGTTAAAGGCCTGAAAACAGGTTTGGAGATGGTGGTGTGGGATTAATAGTTTTGATACAGGCAACAAACAGACTTCTTGTTGCCTAATACTTTAAATTATTGTAGCATGGAGCCAGCAATTAGATTGTTCATGAAATCATAAAATCTCCATAGTGTGGAACCAGGCCATTGGCCCAAAAAGTCCACACCTACATCTGAAAAGCATCCCACCTAGACCCACCCCCTACCCTATCCTGTAACTCAGCATTTCCGATGGCTAATGCACCTAATCTATATACATCCCTGAACACTATAGGCAATTTAGCATGATCAATTCATCTAACGTAACGTGGGAGGACACCAGAGCATGCAACGGAAACCCACGCAGACACAGGGAGAATGTGCAAAAATCACACAGGTTGGAATCAAATCCGGGTCCCTAGTGCAGCAGTACTAACCATTGAGCCACCATGCTACCTTGTTGAGTGATTACATGCCTGAACTGAGGATGCAAACTTGTGAGAGACCAGCATGAATTATAGCCAGCCTGCACTAATAAAACCGTCTTGCGTCTCTTAAAGAAGATATATTTCCAAGTCAGGACGATGTCTGGCTTGAAGGAGAATGTGTAGGTGGTAGTGTTTCTATGTATCCACTGCCCTTATCCTTGTAATGGGACTGGTTGTGATTTTACAGTTGTTGTGAAAGTGCTTTGAGGCATTGCTGCAGAGCATTTTGCACACAGTAGACAGTCCTACCACTGTATACTAGTGAAAAAGGGGCTGAATATTTTGCGAAACCTATTTTGTCCTTAAGGTCAAGACTTTGGTGTATCATTTAATCTGCACTCACCCAAGCAAGTATTGCTTAACCAACTTACCTCCCCTGGCTCTCATTCCTGAGCAACAATGTCACCCCAAACCCCCATTGGGACATTATTTGCAACAAGCAAAACTGAGGGAAATCGACCAATCCAAGGCTGCTCTTATTCATTGACCACCTCAAACTACAAGTAGTACATGACTCGTCAAGTGTGAGATGATGCATTTTGGGAGGTCAAATGCAAGATGAAAGTTTACAGTAAATGGCAATATCCTTAGGAGCACTGATATGCAATAGACCTCACAAGTCCATAGCTCTCTAAAAGTGGCAACACAAGTGGATAAAGTTATAAAGAAAGCATATGATATGCTTGTCTTCAGCGGTCAGGGTGTTGGCAAGTCATGTTACAACTGTATCAGACTTTTGTAAGGCCACATTTGGAATATTGTGTGCAGTTCTGGTTACCGCATTTTAGGAACAATGTGGAGGCTTTGGAAAGGGTCAAAAGATGTTTACTGGGATAGCGTCTGGATTATTGTATTAGCTATGAAGAGAGTGATTAGGGGCAACCTGATAAATGTATATAAGTTATGAGAGGCTTGGCTAGGGTGAATAGTTAGAGTTTTTTTTTCCCCAAAGGTAGAAATGTCAAATACTAGGGGGCATAGGTTTAAGATGAGAGAGAAAAAGTTTAAAGGAGATGTTTATACACCAAGTGTGGTAGGTGCCTGGAACATACTGCCAGGGGAGGCACAGACCTAATGAGCTGTAAGGCCTGTTCCTGTGCTGTACTGTTTTATGTTCTATGTTCTCACATTGTTAAGTCACCATGCAGAAGAGTAACAATTAAGAATGGCAGAAAAAATAGCGTCAATAAAAATCATTCTTAACCATCTACCCAGCTTTGATCTTTTCAACTTTTTCCAGATCAGCTAAGGTCTCTATGCAACCACCATCTGTGACCTTTCAGGCTGCAGCTGTGACACAGCCAAATATTGATTCATAATATTAAGGAGCATACACTACTTAACGGTGGTCTTAAGAAACTCCATCTGCCCCTTAATATGGTTATTGCTTGGCCCCACAGTTATATTCACTCCAAATAATAAAATAAATCCAAGTAAGTCGAAAGCATTCCATCAACCTATTTTGTACCTTGTAAATAGTAGACAGGCTTTTGGGGAATCAGGAGATGGATCAATCATAAAAACCAATAGAACCACAGATGCTGGAAATAAGAAAGAGAAACAAAAACAGAAATTGCTGGAAAATCTCAGCAGGTCTGACAGCATCTGTGGAGAGAAATCAGAGTTAACATTTCAGGTCCAGTGAGCCTTATTTGGAACTGATGCTAGCTTGAGAAAGGTTACTATTTATGCAGAAGATGGTTTAGGGGGAGGGGAGAGAGTAAACAATGAGTGGAGATAGACCCCAAAGAAAGAGAAAAACAATTGGTCAGACAAAAGAGAGTGTGTGTGTGTGTGATGTGAAACATAGAATCCCTACAGTGTGGAAACAGGCCATTCGGCCCAACAAGTCCACACTGACCCTCTGAAGAGTAACCCACCCAGATCCAATCCCCTACATTTACTCCAGACTAATGCAGCTAACCTACACATCTCTGAATGCTATGGGTAATTTAGCATGGCCAATTCACCTAACCTGCACATCTTTGGATTGTGGGAGCAAACCTGAAAACCTGGTGGAAACTCCTGCTGACATGGGGAGAATATGCAAACTCCACACAGTTGCCCAAGGCTGGAATCAAATCCAGGTCCCTGGCACTGTGAGGCAGCAATGCTAACCACTGAGCCACTGTGCCACCCCAGTGATGTATCATTCATCATTGAATCTCAAAACTGTGACCAGCTCTTTTATTTATATGGCATATCTAATTAAGTTTCCAGTTGACAATGGCAATCTCAGGAGCTGCTAGCAATCAGCAGTAATTGGCAAGAGGAGGCAATGATATAATGGCAATGTCATTGGTTTAGTTACCTGAAATCCTAGGCTCATGTTCTGGGGACATGGGTTTGAATCGCACTATGGGAGATGGTGAAATGTGAATTCAGTAACTATCTGGAGTAAAGACCTAGCCTACACTGCAGGGAAAATAGGTCCAGCCTTTACAGCCTCACCCTATAGCTCAAACCCTTCAACTTTAGCAACATCATTATACATCTTTTCTGTCCCCTTTCAAGTTTAACAACATCCTTCCTATAGCAGGGAAACTAGAATTGTATGTAATATTCCAAAAGTGGTCGAACCAAAAGCCTGTACAACTGCAACTTGACATCCCAACTCCTATACTCAATACACTGACCAATAAAGGCAAGCGGACCAAACACCTTCTTCACTACTCTATCTACCAGTGAATCCACTTTCAAATAGCTATGACTCGAATGGTGATCACTGCCAAGTGTTGTAAAAACTCATCTGGATCAAAATGTTCTCTAGGGAAGGAAATCTGCCATACTTGCCTATGCTGGCCTACATGTGACTCCAGATCCACAGTGATATGGTTGACTGTTAACTGTCCTCTGGGCTTGGATAGCAATACCCATTTATTTGGTGTGAATGTTACTTCACCATCTAAAAACCCAAGCTTGAGGCAAATTGGAAGGAATTTGATTAATAAAAGCACATGGCCATGGTCACCTTCTTAGTCAATAATAATGACACCCTTGACTTGGCATAAGATTGTAGTTATGGCTCTGCAAGTGGCAAATTTTAATGAGACCTTCTCAATGAAGCACACGTGCTTTACACATTGCTCATGCTGAGGTTCAGACAAGAGACTTGTTCCCTGAACAGCCCAGGTAGCTGTGGCCTCTGTGGAGAGACCATCTCCCTCTTCCAGTACTTATTTCCTGTTACTTCCCTGTGTTTCTCATGAGCTACTCAAAGGTGTTGACCTGACTGAAGTGTAGGAGCAGATAATGTGGAATCCTTGACATCTTGACAAAAGCCTGAATATTGGCTCCTAAGTGGGAAATATCTCAGTTTGCTGCAGTTGTCTCATGGAAAAAGTGCTCCAGAAGATGGGATTTCTGTTCAGTAAAGGTGTAGGTGGGGGCTTGAATGAAGGACAGAATCAGGTCAGTCATCCTGAGAACAGATTTAAGATGGCCACAAGGATTCCTGCTGAGGTAGACTGTTTAAAGGACCAACCTTTTCCCTTATAAAAACAAACAGCTGTATTCACATTGCAGATCAAAGACAGCTAATTCTTTCGTAAAGCTTTGATGTTGTTAATTAAACGGTGAGAAAACAGGCACTTGCTGTGATAATGGAGAAAGTGAGGACTGCAGAAGTTGGAGAGTCAGTCGAAAAGTATGACGCTGGAAATGCACAACAGATCAGGCAACATCTGAGGAGCAGCAGACTCGATGTTTTGAGCCTAAGTTATTCATCAGGAATATGGAGGGAGAAGGGGGCTGAGAGACAAATGGGGTTGGAATGGGGGGGATGGTAGCTGGGAAGGTGATAGGTGAATGTAGGTGGGGGTAATTGTGATAGGTTGGTGGGGAGGGTGGAGTAGATAGATGGGAAACAAGATGGATAGGTAGGACATGTCAAGAGGGCAGTGGTCAGTTGGAAGGTTGGATCTGGTACACCCGCCTCGTCTACTGTACCTGTTGCTCTCGATGTGGTCTCCTCTTTTCGGGGAGACAGGACGCCAACTTGTGGAGCATTTCAGGGAACATCTCTGGGACACATGGGGAGGAGGCCTAGCACTTGCATGTTATTGGGGGAGTGGGAGGTAGAGTTGAAGTGGCTAGCCACAGGGCAGTTTGGTGCATGTGTCCCAGAGATGTGACTCTTACTGTGATAATGACCACTTGTGCTCAATGGCCAATCAGTAATAATCAGTAACATTACCTCTTGAGGTTATGTCAACAAATTGAAACAGCAAGTAAAATGTCTTTCAACTCAGAGACACAGGGAGCCTGATTGTTTTTCAAGTTTTTTAAATGACAGGATTTAACATAACATGATAGATTGACAGTTCGACACACCATATCTATCTTTTATGGACATTTATTTCTACTCTAGAACTTTGTAATACCCAGATTGTGGTATTGCTCTGATGCAAATGTTCTTTATTTAAACAATACCAACAAGCTCAAATAGTCCTCCTGAGTTCAGAATTTCACATTTCACCACATTTCACCACATTTCACTTCCATTCCCTTACTGATACAAAAGGCTCTGTTGGAAATGGGAGCAGGACCTCGGGATCTAAGTTCATAATGAATTTTTAAGTTAAGGATACCATTATGCTGTGAAAATCTAGGTCACTATCTTTCTGTAGTTACCACATTATCAGTCATCAGCAATTGGAGCAAACTGCCAAACTCTTCATTATTCACATCAATAAACAACAGAAATCAAGCAGCAACTAAACTGCAAGTAGCTAGCAATCCATTTAATTGACACCGGTCAGGCTCCTTCTTGCAACTGAATATGCATTCATCTGATTACTGTTAAGGAGAGTATCTGCTTTTGCACTGAATTTCAAAACTGCAGTTATCAATCAACCTAAAGTCACAAACCACTCTCTCTGCAGACTTCCAAAGGACGCAACACATGCACACTAACAAACCAAAATTGCTGGAAAAGCTCAGCAAATCTGGCAGCATCTGTAGAGAGAAATCGAAATTAACATTTTTGGTTCAGTGACCCTTCCTCAGAACACATGCACACTAATGCTACCATCAAAATATAGTCTGTGGCAAGCGTGCAAATTTAACACTGATGTCATTTAGGTTATTTACCAGCAAAAAACAAGACACTAAGAAACAAAATTTCATGACGTTTTATCCCGTGACCTCAGAAATTCTGTCATATACACATAGCCACTGTTTACAGTTCAACAGCATCTCCTTACCTAAGAACTTCTGCAACCACCAAAAAGGGTACATAATCATCTTGGAGTACTACACCATCAAAATCCCATTCAAATTACAACCACTGCAGGCTGAAAATACACCCATATTCTAACACTATGACATTGGTGGAACCTGAATGGAGAAGGCCACTATTTGAGGGATGATGTGACAGGCATAGTGAAACAGGAAAATGGGTGAGTTTTAAGGATGCAATTGTTTCCGGTAGGATGGTAATTTGAGTTAGGCCTATTTGGACTTGAGTGGGCGCAGCGTGGACTTGTGGCAGTGGCATCAGAAGTGAGTTTGAGTTCCCAGTAGCTTCCACATCAATATGTGGTCCTAGTGCCCACCATTGCCTGCTGTGGAGAAGGTGAGTTTCGGCTCTCAGTGGTATTTGCATCCAGTACAGATTTATAGAGGTGGTGGCGGAGGCGAGTTTGTGCTCAGTACGGGACCTGGCAGCATTGGCGATGATGCTGCATCAGTAAGGTAGTCCCGAAGTCAACTCATAATAGTGGTGGAGTCCAGTTTGGGCTGGTGCAGTACCCATTAACATCAGTGGCATCTGTATTGGTGAGGTCCAGCAAGGATTCATAGTGGTGGGGTGTCTAGATGGAGGCGAGGTGGCACCGAAGAGTGGACGACTTTCTTTCCAGCTGTGGAGATACCGTGAAAGGAACTTGTGCCCAGCTATTAGGCCCGTGGCCCATGGTGGAGCACTTAACAAGGATTGTAAAGTTGAACTATTTATTTATTTATTTTTCTGCTTTTATATTCTATGGTTTGGCTTATTTTAAAATGGCAGCAGATACTGATGACACTGTACAACAGTTTTCACAGTATTTTGTAACAAAATACTTGTGACAATAAATAAAACCAATCAAATCAAATCAAATTCAGGTTGTAGCTGTGTACATTCCAAGAAGATGCACTTCATGAAAATCTTGGCTAGGGTTCCTTGGATGATGCGGGAGATTGAAAACCTGATGAGAGAGAAACAAAGGAGAATTTATAATATATGTCAGGTAAACTCTTCAACATGAATTAGGCCAAATGCAAGAAGTTGAAATATGAGAGTAAGAAGAAAATAAGGCTATTAATAAGTTATCCTTCAATAGCACCAGCAAAACCCATGATCTCTACCTCTTACAACATACTAATATATGAATAAGGAATAAGATTAGGCCATGCAGTCCCTCAAGCTTTCCTCTGACACTCAATAAGATTATGGTTGATGTGGTTATCCTGCATTTCTCCCTACCTTTGATAACCTTTTTTACTCCTTGCTTATCAAGAATCAATTTACCTCTGTTTCAAAATTATTCAAATACTGCTTTTCATGAAGAGAGTTCTTCTGTGTGATAATATTTCTCTCCATCTCTGTCTTAAATGAGCAAAATCTTCTTTTAAACAGTGACTCTGAAATTTAGATTCTGTCACAGGAGGAAACATCCTTTCCACGTGCACCCTGTCAAGACCCCTGGGGATTTTATGTGTTTCAATTAAAGTAACTTTTGCCCTCTGAAGTTCCAGTGTTTACCAGTGTAGTCTGTTCAAACTTTCTTCACAAGACTTATTCCAGATATTACTCCATTAAACCATTTCTGAACTGCCTTCAAAGTAGTTACTTAATTTCTTAAACAAGGTGACTGATACTTTACGCAATACACATAGTGAGGTCTCACCAATGCACTGAATAACTGAATAAGCATAACCTACCAAATTCCATATTTAGTTCACATCGTAATAAACATTCTAATTTTTTTTCTAATTACTTGCTCCACCTGCACATGAATCTTGTGTGATTCAAGCATGAGGACTTACCCTCTCTCTCTGTACCTCAGAGTTCTGCAATCATTCACCATTTAGGCTGAATGCTTCTTTTTCATCATTCCTGCCAAAATGAACAATTTCACATTTTTCCACATTGTACTCAATTTGTCACATCTTTGCCCACTCATTTAACCTATATATCCCATAATAAGTTCATATGCCTCTTCACAACCTATTTCCCCTCCTACCTTTGTGGAAATTTAGCAGCCGTACCTTTGGCTCCTTCATCCAAGTAATTTATATGTACTGTAAAAAGTTGGAACAACCCACACTGATTCTTGTGGCACACCATACATTACATTTTGCAAATCAGAAAATGACTCATTTGTGTTTACTTTCTATTTCCTGTCATCTAGCTAAACCACTATCCATACCAATATGTTGCCTCAACACATGAAATTTTATTTTCTGCCACATTCTTTACTGTGACACTTTACTACATGGCTTCTAGGAATCTAAGTACCAATCAGTTGCTAGTTCCCCTTTATTGACAACAAATGTTACTTTCTCAAAGGACTTTGACAAATATAGTAGGTATAATTTTCCTCTCAAAATAATCTTGACTTTGCCTGATCACCTTGAACTTTTTTCTAAATACACTGCTGTAACTTATTTCATAATAGTTTCTAACTTTTCCTATGACAAATATTCAGCTAACTGCCCTGTTGTTTCCTGCTTCCGTTATTCCACTTTCAAGAAAGGAGTTCCATTTACTATTCTACAATCAAAAGCAATCTTCCCCAAATCTGTTTTGGAAAATTAAAACTAATTATCTCAAACCCCTTCTTCGAAGGCCCTAGGTTGCAACCCATCAAGATTTAGGCAACAGTCCTACTAATTTGCTCAGTACCACTTCTCTGGTGACTATGTCTTCTTGAGTTTTTCCCTCCTTTCCATTTCTGAATTCACAGATATTTCTGCAATATTATTTGTATTCTTTACAGTGAAGATTAATAAAACAAAACCTGTTCAATTCATCTGTAATCTCCTTACATTTCCTTTCCCCAGACTCACTTTCTTTTGGACTAATGATCACTTTGCTAACTCCGCTTTTTAAAATATATACAGGATCTCTCATTATTGCTTTCTTGTGCACTGTAATTTTTCCATCCTTAGTAATCCTTAATAAGGGGCAGGTGAGGATTGTAACAGATGCATATGGAATGAGCTGCCAGAGGCTGGAACAATTACCAGAGGGTGGAGGCTGGTCCAATTACAGCATTTAAAAGGCATCTGGATGGGTATATGAATAGGAAGGGTTTAGAGGGAAATAGGACAAATGCTGACAAATGGGATAACATTAATTTAGAATACCTGGTCAGCATGGATGATTTGGATCATAGGGTCTGCTTCCATATTATATAAAAGCAATCCTTTGGTCATTCCATGTTGATATTCCCCTCTGATTCTCTCCCAAATTTAATCTGACACCTGTCTTTGTTCAATGTTTTTAAGTTTGATACTATCTGTAACATTTTTAGTTAATTTAATCATAAATAGTACTCCCTTGGATTTTTTTTCCTCATTGGAATGTAGCTATACTGTGTATTCCAAGGTATCACCTTAAACTTCTGTCACTGCAAGTCTTTGATTTATCCTTTAATCTAACATTTACAAAAAAGTCACAATTAATTAGAATGGATGGCTTTGAGGTATGTAGGGAAGAGGTGTTGGAAATTCTGGAAAGGGTGAAAATAGATAAGTCCCCTGGGCCTGATGACATTTATCCTAGGATTCTCTGGGAAGCAAGGGAGGAGATTGCAGAGCCATTGGCCTTGATTTTTATGTCCTCGTTGTCAACAGGAATAGTGCCAGAAGACTGGAGGATAGCAAATGTGGTTCCCTTGTTCAAGAAGGGGAGTAGGAATATCCCCAGTAACTATAGGCCGATGAGTCTCACTTCTGTTGTGGGCAAAGTCTTAGAGAGAATTGTAAGGGATAGGATTTATGAACATCTGGATAGGAATAATGTGATCAAGGATAGTCAGCATGGTTTTGTGAAGGGCAGGCCGTGCCTCACAAACCTTATTAAATTCTTTGAGAAGGTGACTAAGGAGGTGGATGAGGGTAAAGCGGTAGATGTGGTGTATATGGATTTTAGTAAGGCATTTGATAAGGTTCCCCATGGTAGGCTACTTCAAAAAATACGGAGGTATGGCATTGAGGGTGAATTGGAGGTTTGGATTAGGAATTGGCTGGCTGGAAGAAGACAGAGGGTAGTAGTTGATGGTAAAGGTTCATCTTGGAGTGCCGTTACTCGTGGTGTTCCGCAAGGATCTGTTTTGGGACCATTGCTGTTTGTCATTTTTATAAATGACCTGGAGGAGGGGCTAGAAAGTTGGGTGAGCAAGTTTGCGGATGATACGAAAGTCGGAGGAGTTGTTGACAGTGAGGAAGGATGTGGCAGGTTACAGCGGGATATAGATAAGCTGCAGTGCTGGGCAGAAAGGTGGAAAATGGAGTTCAATGTAGCTAAGTGTGAGGTGATTCACTTTGGTAAGAGTAACAAAAAGATAGGGTACTGGGCTAATGGTCGGATACTTGGTAGTGTGGATGAGCAGAGGGATCTTGGTGTCCATGTACACAGATCTTTGAAAGTTGCCACCCAGGTAAATAGTGCGGTGAAGAAGGTATATGGCGTACTGGCTTTTATTGGTAGAGGAATTGAGTTCCGGAGTCCTGAGGTCATGTTGCAGTTGTATAAGACTCTGGTGCGGCTGCATCTGGAGTATTGTGTGCAGTTTTGGTCGCCATACTATAGGAAGGATGTGGAGGCACTGGAACGGGTGCAGAGGAGGTTTACCAGGATGTTGCCTGGTATGGTAGGAAGATCGTATGAGGAAAGGCTGAGGCACTTGGGGTTGTTTTCATTGGAGAAAAGAAGGTTTAGGGGTGACTTGATAGCGGTGTACAAGATGATTAGGGGTTTAGATAGGGTTGACCATGAGAACCTTTTTCCACGTATGGACTCAGCTATTACGAGGGGGCATAGCTTTAAATTAAGGGGTGGTAGGTATAGGACAGATGTTAGGGGTAGGTTCTTTACTCAGCGAGTCGTGAGTTCATGGAATGCCCTACCAGTGGCAGTGGTGGACTCTCCCTCTTTATGGGCATTTAAGCGGGCATTGGATAGGCATATGGAGGATAGTGGGCTAGTGTAGGTTAGGTGGGCTTGGATCGGCGCAACATCGAGGGCCAAAGGGCCTGTACTGCGCTGTATTCTTCTATGTTCTATGTAATCCATGCAGTGTATAGAGAACCCATCAGCTCATAGGGCACAGTCAGGAATGGCAAGGGTGAGTCAGGTCTCCGTGAAACAGAGCACACAACAGTCTCTCAGTTTCTTCTGGTAGATTAAATCTACATCTGAGTTCTTCCATTTTGTTTTCGATAGCCTGGACACTCACTCGGGGTATGCTTGGGAGGGGGAGTCTTGAGAAACCACATTGTTTAAACCTTACCTTCAGGCCACCATACCTTCTCCATTTCCTTATAGATTTCTTCATCTGGGGTCATTCCTGGGAGTCAGTGGAGTGACTCTGCTGTTCCAGCAGGTAAGTGTGTCAGGTCCAGCTGGGTTGGGCCAGGATGCTGCAAGGTTGTAGATCAGGTCTGGGATAAATTATTGAGTTATCTTCCAGAGGAAAATCAAAATGATTTGGAAGAATTATTACAATCATATGGATAGGTATATAGGAATAAGCTAGGAAATCCTAATTCAAGTATTCATAATATACAAATTGGAAGTGCTGTTGTAGTTAAGCAACATCTTTATAGATTTAATCTTCTAATGTTGGCACAGGTTCAAAAAGAAATTGATACAGGCTCAACGACAACATAATCAAAGTGAGTTGCAATGACTAGATTCCTGATGAAGGGTTTATGCCAGAAACATCAACCCTCCTGCTCCTCGGATGCTGCCTGACCTGCCGGGCTTTTGCAGCACCATACTTTTTAACTCTGGAGCTCACTGATAGTAATGATGCCAAAACAAAATGGTACCCAATGATCTGTGGACTATCTTGTGGACAGTGCAGTTACATAGTCTGATTCATATCCTGTTCCACATCTGGAAGACTGCTTTGAGAAGGTGGGACAAGGAATTTATATTTCTATGTTGAACTTACTCAGATGTTACTGCGGGTACTTCTCTCCGAAAGAACAAAGAGATTTTCAGCTTTCATGACACTGGACATGCCATTTAATATGAAAAATGTGCCAGCCACATTTCAAAGATGAATCAATGATGTTATTTCTGGATGACCCTATGTATGGTGTACATCAATAATGTAGTGATTTTTAGTTACACATGGAAGGAAGTGTTCGGGAGGCAGGCCTGGTGATCAACCTGGCTAACAGTGAGTTTGCAAAAGTCCAAGTCACATTCATGGGTCATCTTACTGGACATGGACAGATTGGATGTGAAAACAAAGGTTAGTGGGAAGTTTACCATACCATCGAAGAAGAGGATAGTACTACAATTTATTGGACTGATTGTTTTATAACAGAATCTCATACTAAACTGTAGCAGTGTAGTTGCTCCACTGACTGACTTATTGAAGAAGTGCATAAAATTTTACTGGACAGAGGCATTTGACAGTCTGAAAGCTGTGTTAACCACTGCCCCAGTGTTAACCACATCTAATTATACAAAGCCTTTCAATGTGGTTGTCGATATGAGTAATGTGTTGCTAGTGTTGTACTCTTCCAAGAAGATGACAAGAAGATGGAGAAATCAACTGGGTATTCTTCTACAAGATTTCCATTATCAATGGAAATATTCAATGACTGAGATGGAAACCTTGAGCTTGGTGTTAGCGTGACAACATTTCAACATTTATTATTATGTTTGTGAGACAATTGTATATACTAATCATAACTCCTTACAGGATTTGGAGAAATTTAAGAACAAAAGTTCCAGACTATTTAGAAGGAGCTTATTATTACAGTCATTCAATTTGAAAATTATATACAGTGTATGTAGAAGGACAAGAGAACATAATTTCCGATGTGATGTCATGACATCGATGAAGAAAGATGTTGGCATTTGGTGACGGGAATAAATGGATTGAAATAGATGTTAGAAATGAATATTTGAATGTTTCCTCGCTTACACTCAGTGTAATGTATATATATTGTGATGTACTAATAGTGTAAGACTAAGAATGCTTGTATATTGATGGGCTTTTTAAAGGGGGAGATATGACAATACTGTGGATTTAAGAGGTGTATTTGTCCCAGTTTCTTTTAAGCGAGAGATGCAATGAGAGATGCTCAGCAAGTCCGTGTTAATATGAACAGTGTGTGAGGTCTTAGGGTTTTTTATAAACAGAAGCAGCCTGGATGGGTGTGGTCAGCTCTCATAGATCAGGGTTTCTAGTTTTTCCTTAGTTTTTGGATTTGGCAGAAGCTGCTGGAGTCTTGAAAAAGTAGAAGCTATTTTTCCACTCACTTGATTCCAGCTCGATGCTATGGCTTCTCTTCCTAATGCGGGCTGCTTGTCAGAAAACCTGATTTCTGAATTTGCCTTTTGCCAAGGAGTGTGCTTTTGCTATGTTGCTATATTGGAGCATTTGATTCATAATTTCTAGTGTATCTATTATTTTGTTAAGTTTTCCAATAGGGTTAAGTTATTCTAAGTTCTTCATTCTTTTGTTGTATTTTAACTATATGTTTGAATACATTCTGTTTTGCTTAACACCAAGTAGTTTGACCGGTCAAATTGCATCTGGCATACAGCACTTTATATTTATATTTGCCCTTCAATTAAAAAAAAAGTTAGTGTCTAGGCTACCTTCTTAAAATATTTTGAGGGGATCTGATGTGGTCCAAAACAGACTAATGTGTGAAAAGCAAAACAAAAGAAACAAGATTAAGGGCAACACATTCAACATCCAATAGGAAACAAAATGGAGCATCAGAGTTGAAATTCTTAAATATGGTGATGAGTCAAGAAAGCTGTAGGCTACCTAATTGAACAGGGAGTTTCTATTGATCACAATGTAAATTGATGTACAAAGTTAAAAATCACACAACACCAGGTTATAGTCCAACAGGTTTAATTGGAAGCACAACAGCTTTCGGAATGACGCTCCTTCATCAGGTGATTGTCAATGTAAATTGAGTTTGACTGGAATATTGCAGCAGTCTAAAGTAAGTGATGTCCACATGGTAGCAAGGCTAAGAATTAAAATTATTATTAAAATGGCAATTAAAGTGCCATTAGCAGTTCAGGGATATACTTTTTAACTGGAAAGTGGTGAAGTCGAACACCTTTGAGATAGACTGAGTCGAGGTACAGCATCCATGTTGAGGTTAGCAATGTGAGGAGAGAGCTGAGTCCTCTGTCATGGAGTTTCCACTGCTGTCTTTGTTTCCTACACCTTCCCCTACACATTTGTGAAGTAAACATCATTCATCAAAAGTCCAACACTCTATCTTACCTTCTTGGCACTCTAAGTTGTGAGTACCTGACCTGGTGTTTGTGCTCTGCATGAGTCCTGTGACAGTGTGCCCTCAGAAGGGCACAGCTGTGATGAAGATTTTTTTTGCCAACCATTTATTCCAGCATCTGCTGTCAGTGTGAAGGCCCAGTGGGAGCTGATATAAATGAGGGAGACACAAATTAGTGGTGGCAGGATAATAATGTTGTAAGTCATCATTATGAAGGTGATCATATTTCGATTGTTGTTTATACCCAATCAACACAACTGATTCCCATGTGGCATGTGGTAGGCTTTCATTTAATTTAATTGTGTCACCTGGTATCTAGCAGCTTTGTACCTCTGACAGTCAAGGACACCCTTATTTCTCTTTTCTCTAATGCACCCTCTTGTAAATTTCCCATGAGTTATCTGAGAATGTCTCCCTTTTTCTCTTGTTCTGTGCTCCCTCCCTTTTGCATGGAGGGTAAAAGGTATTTGTGAGATTAAAGGCGTTTGTTCATCCTATTAGATGAAACCTCTTTAATACATATTACTACAAGGGAGACACATGACATTGTATAAGTATTGTATGAGTAGGCATGATGACTGGATAAGTGAGAATTTGTCAAAATGGAAACAAAAGAAAGGCAAAGATCATTGCAACTACAAGCTAAATGGGTGTGCCTTCCTGCTCTCAGCAACAATCTCCTTTCTCATAATGGCAGGGTAGGACAACTCTCTTGTACTCTAACTCAGGAACTAGCAGCACAACAGAAAAGTATCTATGAAGGGGATAGAGGGCACAACTTTTTCTTGGCTTATGTTAATTACAACAACTCCAGTTCCTTGATAGTCAACTCCAACTCTCTCAGTTTGTGTGTTTGGACAGCCCCATCAAATACTGCTGTTGAGGTTGAGCCACGTCGGCTCATATTGTACCCTCTGCTCCTTATTATTTGGTGAGCCTAGACCTAAGATGCAGACAAAGTGGCTGTATTAAGAAGTCACTGACAGACCCACTCAGCACAGTTCAAGTTTTCCATGGTCTATCAGATACCCCAGCCAGCTTCCTGCACACCAGCCCAATATTTAATACCGAAACAGAAAATAAAAGTAGAAGTAGGCCATTTAGCCCATAGAACCTGCTTTACCATTCAAAATGATCACACTAATCATCACACTGCAGTATGATCCCTAAATTGCATATTTAATGCACTTAAATGATAATGTTCTGTATCTTGCAAGCTATGTTAAAAATACTTTTATGTGTTTTCGTAAAATTCTTGTCCCATGCCTGTCACTAAAGCTGCAGGATTCCAACACCACATTAATGTGTCAGGCAATCAGAAAATGCTGGAAATATTCAGCAGGTCTGTCAGTATTTATGGAGAGAAATGAATTTCACCTTTTAGGTTGATAACTAGGGCTGCTGAATATTTCTGTTTCATATTTTTAAGTCTTATGGCACATTTCCAGGTTTGCAATGGCCTGGCATTCCTGTCAGTGCTTTAGCATGTCGCAACAAATGGTCAACTTGCTAAGCATTCCAGCATTTTTTTGGTATCTGCAGTAATTTGCTCCTATTTTCTGTTTAATGTCAAGTTTGCACTGTCTGCATTATCTTGCTTCCATATTAATGTGGTTTCAAAGAGTAAGTGATGCATTTCAGAGGACTGCACATTTTTGAAGCTGAACAATTGAATGGCATACAACCATTTGTTGCACACATGCTACAGCATGATAGGAACAGCATAACATCTAAAGCCTGGAAATGTGCCACAAGGCTTAAAAATATGAAAAAGAAATTCAACTGCTGAATTAATATAAATCACATTGCACTTTATTAATATCATAAATCTTCAAAACAGGACTGAACTTCAGTTGGTTATTTCTCAGGAGCACCTCATTTCAAGTATGAAAACATGTCAATGATAGGGTCATGCAGCTTAATTGAAGCAATCTGTATCTGGCACAGTTGAACATAATTATACCATGCATAAAGGATCTATTTTGCTTCAGTCATTTTGTGGAGTTCTTGTCATTAGGTAAATGGCTATTTTCTTGTTCTCTTATGTACTGCACGATACAGAGTGGAGACAATGGAGTCAATGGATAACACCCAAGGAGAGGTTCACTAAGCAGACAGAGGTTCTGAGGACCACATTTTTTTCAGAAAAGACACTAGCCATACAGAAAGAAAAATTACCAGTCATTTGGAAGGGCCTCCTTCCTCACTTGAAAGGCTTTGAGTTGCTGGCTTCAGCCTCATGGGAAAGCCAGCAACCTCCTGGCCCAGCCCTGAGTTAAAATTCAATTGGGGCCCCACAAATGTAACTGGATGTCTTATTAGCAGCAAATTATGAGGCTCCTGACCCAGTCACTGATCTTTTATAAGTAGTTTAAAATGATAAACCATTGGGAATGGACAGTCATGGTTTACACTTGATTTAAAGGCCCCTGAGACTTGGTCCCACAGGAATGGGGAGGGGTGAGGGGGATAATGCAGCATAGTCTTAATTAAGAAAGATGTAAAATAAATCTGAGAAACCTCAACAGGGCAAGCAGTATCTGGAAGGAGAAACAGAGTTCAAGTTTCAAGTCAATGAGCTTGTACGAGAATCTGTAATGTTCATCTGTTTCTCTGTCCGCAAACACTCCCTGACCTGCTGAGCTTTCCCAGCTGTTTTTGTTCTTATTTTATATTTCCTGCATTCCATTAAGAATGATTAATTTTAATGACGATTTGTTATTAATACAGTATCAATATTAACTCTAGCATGACATCCTTGCATGCATGTAGGGAAGCATCATACTTGTAAATCTGGAATAGCATCATCAGCTCAATAACCATTACATTTCCCGTAGATCTTGTCAGATGATGGAAGAAACCTTTCAAGGTATAATAGCAAGGTGGAATGTTCCTCTCCCTGATGTGGCTGAATCATGACATGAAAGGTGGGAAAATAGAGATGGAATAAAAAAAGTTCTAAACGTTGGGAATATGTTTTCCAATTTTTTTCCTCACCTCATAAACAGCTCAAATTGCCTTATTTATACGCCATGTGATTCTCATCTCTTTCCATGAGAAACTAGCTGACATATATTGCCAACATGGAGTGGGGCATGTCCCTAGGGCTCCAATGCACATACCAGCCATTGCTGCCACTGCTTCTTCACCGCAACTTTCATCTATGTAAGTCGGTGTCAGCAAACCATCTGCCTCACCACATCATAGTAGTTGCTCTTGGACCAGCTCAGACACCACCTCAGATAAATAACTCTTCACTTTATTTCCTAGGTACACCTGTGACATGTATAATTCCAACAGGTTGTTTTGTGCACAGGGATGCAGTTATCTCATTATTTGCACAAAATGCATCTTATGGTTCTTAGCTTGCTTCCATTACTCACATTACTACCCACATAACAGCCAACACTCTGTATACTTCATACAGCTTTCTTCATGCAGGCTCATGACTTAGGGTTGCAATCCTTAGTGGCATCAGTCATGGGTTTCATAACCATCTGTCAAGCACTTCATGACTTCTCAGTACAGGGATTTGAGCATGGTCCACCCTACAGGCCAGTCTGGGGAGTAAACATAGGTCAGAGAGGGTGCAACATAGATATTGGTCTGGGGTTTGGGCAGTGCTTAGTTGAGACTGGTCTGACAAGTCAGTTTAGGAATAAACCATAGTCAGTTCCTGAGAATTTGGTCAATAATGGTAAGGGACCTTATCAGGACACAGTCCATGACGTCTTGGAGAAAGGGGCAACTTAAGGCTGGGAAGGGCTTCAGTTAAATGGATGCTGAGGGAATGGTGACAGTAGTTGAAGCCTGTACAGTGGACCTCAGAGTGAACAGGAGGTGACTGGGGGTCTGGAGCATCGATCTTCAAACAGATCTTAGTCATTCTGTCCTCTGCAAAGGGAAGGTGTATGGTGTTATGGACCAGGCTAGGTCCCCTCAAAACATTTCAAGAAAGTAGCCCAGACCCTAACTTTGCCAGTTGTTTTAAGCAGGTGTAAAATGGATATTCCAGGAGTGATGCAGCTTGTCAAACCATTAAGTTTTAAACAATGCAGAATTTATTTACAAGATTACCAAATGAAACACAAACAAAAGAGAACAGAATACATAATAACTTTAACTATCTGAAAACCTAACAGACTAACACAATTTAATGATGCTGTTCCAAATTCCTGCAACAATCCCCATAAACACCCCTTGGCAAAAAAGGTAAAATCAAACAAAGAGTCTTACGCTGTCAGAGAGAGGGAGGATCAGCAGGGACCTGTTTCTTTAGGTCGAGCAGCTTCAAAACTGACTGACCAGAGAAAAATGGAGCAGGGAGAACTGGTCACTCTCCTCTCATTGTACAGGGGTTTCTTTTAAAACTAAAAACCTTCTTCAAGTAGATCAACCCCAGACATTTTGGAGCCTGTGTCTTTAGGACCTCCTGAAAAATAGATCAAGGACAACCTAACCTTGTTAAAAGAGCAGCATCATCACACCTCCCCATTTAAAAGAAAAAAACCACCAATAACCAAAGATAGCTTCATTTTAAAACCCCTTAATCTTAAATTGTTAGTACACTACAACACATATACACATGATATTGACAATAATCATGCAAACATGCATACTAACTTCTATTACAGTTCTTTTCACACCTACCATCAAACATTGCAGTTTCTCATCCAATGCTTGACAATACTTCAGCAATCATGTTTTCTCAATTATGTCTTCTTCAAAATTTCCCCTCCCCTGTGGTCGATGATGCCCTCAGTGAATCTCCTCCACTTCCCACACCTCCATCCTCACACCCCACTCCTCCAACCGCAACAAGGACAGACCCCCCAATCCTCACCTTCAACCTCACCAACCTCCGTATACATCGCATCATCTGCCATTTCTGCCACCTACAAACGGGCCCCACCACCAGAGATACATTTCCCTCCCCACCCTTATCTGCCTTCTGTAAAGACCATTCCCTCTCTGACTCTCTCGTCAGGTCCACGTCAAGTACCTGCTGTAATTTTCCAGCACTACATTTTCAACTCTGATCTCCAGCATCTGCAGTCTATACTTTCTCCTATGTTTTCTCATCCTGGAAAATGCACAATTTTCAAACTGAATGGCTGTAACAACAAGCTCCATCTAAACAGTCTGGAATTTTTACCCTTAAATTTCTCCACAAACCTCAATACGTTATGATCAGGGTAAATGATTGTCTCAGATACATTACTGGTAACATAAACATTGAGATGTTTTAACGCCAACACCAAGCTCAAAGTCTCCGCCTCAACCATTGAATACTCATGCTAATGAATGTTCAATTTCCTGGAGAAATACCTGATAGATCTTTCTATCTTCTGGTCGTCTTCCTGTAAGAACACAGCACCAACACCCACATCACTCTCATCGATAGCCATCTTGAATGGCTTTGCATAATTAGGTGTGGCTAACACTGGGGCAGTGGTTCCCATAGCTTTCAGGCTGTCAAATGCCTTCTAACAACTCACCATCCACTGGAACTTATTGCCTTCCTTTCGCAATTCAATGAGTGGACCAGCTACACTGCTAAAATTTGGTACAAACGTTTTGGTACAATCCCAGGAATTGAAGTACTGCTCTTTTCATTGATGGTATGGGAAACTCCCCAATTTTTGCATTCTGGGGGTTATTTGTCCATGCCCATAACCATAGCACAGAAAGGTGACTTGGACTTTGGCAAATTCACATTTAGCCAGGTTTATCATCAAGCCTACCTCCCAAAGCCGATTGAACAATTTTGATAAATGTTGCAAATGTTCCTTCCACATATGATTAAAAATCACTAGGTCATCAATATAAACTACACAAATGGGTAATCCAGAAATGACCTTATTGGTTAATCTCTGAAATGTGGCTGGCATATTTTTCATACCAAATGGCAAGACTTTAAACTGATACAGTGCACTGGCGTTACAAAAGCCGAAATAGCCTCTAGAAATTTAGTGGACTTATCCATTATTGTTAACAAATACTGATTCCCACTGTTTTAGGTAGGAATCCTACGCAATCAATTAAGACTCTTGTAAAAGGTTCCTCAAATGCAGGAATAGGTATTAAAGCTGTGGGTTTTGTTTCTGCCTGTGGTTTTCCAATTACCTGACATGTATGACATGACTGGCAAAATTCAATTACATCCTTGTGCAGTCCATGCCAGTAAAAATGTTTTTGTATTTTACCTCTTGGGTTTTTCTTATCCCAAAATGACCCCCTCCTGATACATCATGTGCCACTTGCAACTCCTTTGTTCTATAACCCACTGGCAATACGACTTGATGAACTTTGCCCATTTATCATCAGCCTGAATATGTGATGGTCTTCATTTCCTCATTAAGACCTTATTTATAAGATAGTACCACACCTGGATACATCTAGATTCTTCTTCTGTGTATGTTTTTTGACACAATCAGTTTAGTTTCTCATCGTTCTGCAGTAATTCAGTTAATTTCTCTGAACTAAAGATGGCTGCTTTGTCATGTATCTGATCTTGTTTTGTCTCAACCATCTGATTAAACAGGGTCTCTGCTAATTCCACTTCTTATCTAGTCTCTTTGTTCTCTCCTGTTTCAACTGGTGACTTTGTGGTCTCATTACTCCACAGTTGGGAAAAGTCCCAGGATGTGTGTCCTGCAATAACTCAGTTGCCTGAGTTTCCACTGGCTTTTCAAATATAGTAGGCAGCACTCCTACCTGTGAGCCAACTGTATTGTTAGCAAGGACAAATTGTATTCCTGGAGCTGAGAGTTTGTAATATTCCTATCACAACCTCTCTACTCTTCACTGGACACAATTGAACACTTCTTGCATTCACATTACCAATACCTTTTCTGGCAACAGTCTTTCAGCGGTACATATCTCATCTTTCAACATCAAAGATTGAGAGGATCCTATATCACTTAATACTGTAACCACTTTACCTGCTGTTCCTTGTCTATACGAGTAAACTTTACCTTCGCAGGTATACAGTTTTAAGAAGATCTGGCACTTCCTCCTTAAACAACGTCCGACCAGGTTGCACATTCTGGCGCAGTTTTCTAGCCTCCACTGTACTTTCTGTTACAACTCCAACAAAATACACTGGCTTATCCTGTTTTCATACATCTGGCTTCCTAGTGTTTTTCCTAATTCACCAACACTGTGATTTCATGTGGCCTACTTTATTGCAGTAAAAACACAGGAGCTTTTTAACTTTTCTTTCCATTCAAGGGTTTCCTGTTTATCCTGTGGTAAGTTATCCTTATGACCTTCACCAAGATCTACCGTTCCCTTTCCACATGAGGATTTCCCTTTACCCCCAGTTTCTATCCCTCATGGACTGAAATTGATGTTGGAAGTCAAACTTTGATTTATGGATCAATTTATTACTATGAGCTATTTCAGCTGCTAATCTTGCCATTTTAACCCTCTGCTCTTCCACGTGAGTTCTCAGTACTTCAGGAAGTGAATTTTTGACCTCCTCCAAAATAATTGTACCTGTAAGAGTGTCATAGGTTTGCTCTATTTTTAATGTCCTTATCCACCTATCACAATTACTTTGTTGATCATTTCAAACTAAATGTAGGTTTGACCAGGGTCCCTCCTTAGATTCCTAAAATATTGTCAGCTTCTGGCACAAGCTGATATGCACTTAAGTTGACTTTCTTCACCTCATACTCTCTAGATACCTCCTCTGATAGTGATGCGAATACCTCACTGGCTCGACCTCCAAAGTTTTGTTTGGATCAACAAAAGCCACGTGATCACTGGCCACCGCATTTGTTTAGCCACCTTTTAAATTGGATGATAAAGGCTTCCACATCCTTCTCATTAAACTTAGGCAATGGTTGATTATATTTAAACAGATCCTCACCAGGCCTTTGGCTACCATGGATTTGCTCATCCTCATGGTCTTCCCTCACTAAGCTTATCTTATGCCTTCATCTTCATCCTTCTAAGCTGACTTTCCTGTCGAAGTGCTAATTTCTGAAGTTCAAATTTCTTTCTTCCTTTCCTCTGTTACCTTTTCTCTCTGTTCTATCTCTTTCTCTCTCTTTTTCTTTTTGTTCTGCTAAAGTGATTTATTCCTTTTCTCTTTCCTCTGCTTCTAATCGTAATTCAAACCATTTCGTTTCTGTTGACCTTTCCTTGTCTTTTGCCTCTAACTCAAACTGCTCCACTCTCAATTGAACTTTAGCTCTGTTTAAAGAGTCTGATGGCATTTCCAGCAAATTTAAATGTTAAGCTCTTGCTGTAATTATCTGTCCTTTCCTCATGGAAGGAGACAGTTCCAACTCAAGATTGTTTTCTAATTCCAGCAAGTTGGCCTTATTCACCTTCTGTTAAACCCCTAAGTCACTTCTTCCACCCCCAGAAAACTCTTGATGACTGAAAGAGCCATTGCTATCTCAAGCACTTGTTAAACCCACCAAATTCAACACCCGATCAGAAAACTCAAACACCTGCCACTTGCAACCTTTGAGTCCAACAACCCTAATCCCAATTTGGAACTATAGAACAAATCCTGCAAAGAGCCTCCAGGGCCAGGCCAGACCCCCTCAAGGCTTTTCAAGAAAGTAGCCCAGACCCTAATTTTGCTAGTTATTTTAAGCAGGTGTAAAATGGATATTCCAGGAGTGATGCAGCTGGTCAAACCACTTAATTTTAAACAACACAGAATTTATTTACAAGATTACCAAATGAAACATAAACAAAAGAGAACAGAATACATAATAACAACTTATCCAAAAACCCAACAGATTATCCCAATTTAATGATGCTGTTCTAAATTCCTGAAACAATGCCTTAGCAAAAAAGGTTAAATCAAACACAGGGTCTTGCAGGAGAGCTGTCAGAAAGAGAGAGGATCAGCGTGGACCACTTCTTTGGGTCCAGCAGCTTCAAAACTGACTGACTAGCAGCTGTGAACCTAAACGAAACCAGAGAAAAGCTGAGCAGGAAGAACTGGCCACTCCCCTTTCATTGTACAAGTGTTTCTTTTAAAACTTAAAAGCTTCCTCAAGGAGATCAACCCCAGGCATTTGGGAGTCTGTCTCTTTATGACTTCCTGAAAAAAAATAGGGACTATCTAACCTTAAAGTTGCAGCATCATCACAATCATCACGAGAGCATGAGAATTTCCAAAGTCATGAGCTTGGGTAGCATTGGGGGTGGGGGAGGGGTTAAGAGGGGTAAAGTGGGCACATTAACAGTTACGTAAAGGGAATGAATAAAAATGAGATAGGCTGAAATTTCAGAAGGGTCATGGACAGAAACCAGAAAGAAAACATGAAAGATGAGCGGGGGGTGGTCATAGATCAGAGGAGAAACTTACAACTCATTCACACTGAAACAAAGTTAGAAACTTGCCAAGTCTGTCAAAGGTCAACTCTGCAATAATTGCACAAAATAGCTAACACTGCATGCAGAGTGAGTGTGGTTAGCTACTTGTTTTTCTTCTGGAGTGTTAGTTACTTCACTTTCTTCAAGTACACCCTTGAAATTTGAGACTCTGCTAGAGGCAATTGCAGAAAACATCCCTCCATTGATTCAGTAATGCCACCCTTCTGGCAATTAATATGAACTTTATCAGCAGGTGATGCATTATCAATGAAAAATGACACTCGAAAACTAACTAAATTAACTAATCAGGGATTAACTAACTAATTAATTAATTAAGTAGAGGTGGCTGGACAAGTGATGGGCTATCATTGTATGATGTGGGACCTGGCTCATCCCATTGTAAACTCTAGTGACCATATCAGCAACAAATGCTGGTGGTTGGAGGAATTCTGGCTCACCATTGATGAGCTGGAATCTGAGCTTCAAACACACTGGTATATTCACGAAGGGGAGAGTTACCTGGACGCATGTTTCAGGAGGCAGTCACACCTGGTAGATTATATATCACAAATTTGGTCAGTGGCCAGGGACAGCAGGGTGTGACTGCAAATGAGGCAGGTAGAGAGATCCAGATAGAGGAGCCTCAGCTCTTGACCTTGTCCAACAGGTATGAGTCACTTGCTCTCTGGGTGGATGAGGAACAGAGCTGCAGGGAGGATGAATCAGCTGACCCCAACACCGTGGTACAGGCAGCCATTCAAGAGGACAGAGCACAAAGACAAGTGGTGGTCGAGGGGGATTCTATCATGAGGAAAATCCTTTGTAAGCAGGATTGAGAGTACTGCATGGTATGTTGCCTGTCTGGTGCCAGGATGCAGGACATTTCTGACTGGTTTGAAAGGATATTGGAGAGGAAGGGGAAGGATCTTCAAGGGTCTTTAAGGATCATAATCTCCAGATTACTGCCCAAGCCACATGTAAATTAGCAAAGGGATGTGAGAATAAGGGAAGTAAACACATGGCTAAAAGAGTGGTGCGGGAAAGAGGTTCCTTTTCATGGGGCACTGGCATCAGTATTGGAACAGAAGGGATTTGTACTGTTAAGGGCCACAGTTCTATCGAAAACAGTAAATCGGGTGGTCAACAGGACTTTAAAATAAGAAGTAGGGGGATAGGGAAGGGTAAAACTCCAAGAGATATAATGACCAATGGGTAGCAAAGCTGCAGGTTAACACCTGTGGGGGTGGATTCAACTGCATTGAAAAATATGAAAAATATGAAAAGACGGGAGAACTCAAGAGAGGTTATTAAAGTCTCCAGCACACATAATAGGACAGAGTGTTTAGAGAGGGCTAGGAATCAAACTTCAAACACATTGGATAAATGAATAAAAATTAGAAGAGGGACGGTCAATACAGGACAGAAGGTGTTGTATCTGAATACGTGCAGGATAAGAAATAAGACAAATGAGCTTGGAGCGCAGATCAAAATTGGCAGGTATGATGTAGCGGGCAGCATGGACATATAGCTGCAAGGGGATCAGGACTGAGAGCTAAATATTCAAGGATATACATCCTATCGAAAAGAAAGCAGGTAGGCAGAGCAGTTGGGGTTGCGTTGTTAGTAAAAAACACAATTACTTTTTCCACCAGGACTCCCACCCACCCTCTGAGGACCACTTCTCCCACCTCCAACATACCCCATCCACCTGGATACCCTCGATCTTACAACCATGCCCATTCCAATGACAGTCGCCACTCCCACTCACAGCTCCAGCCCTATGCTAGGTCCTAACTCACAGCTCTGCCATGTTTGCACCATCTCCTGACCTCCCCCTCACTGAGGATGAATGATCAGTCCTCAGCAAAGGCCTCACCTCCATCCCCCACACTCCCACATTAATTAATTCAATATGCGTTGTGACATCGAACAGTTCTTCAGCTGCCTCCGCCTCCAGGCTTACTTTTTCCACCAGGACTCCCGCCCACCTTCTGAGGACCCCTTTTCCTGCCTCCAGCACACCCCATCCACCTTGATATGCTGGCCTGTTACCTGCCCTCGATTGCTTTATTTCCAACTGCCACCGGGACATTGACCACCTCAACCTGTCCACCCCCTCACCCACTCCAACCTCTCACCCTTGCAACATGCAGCCCTACACTCCAACCCCAACATCACCATCAAACCAGCAGACAAGGCGGGGGGGGGGCAAAGTGGTAGTTTTGCACACCGACCTCTATACCACTGAAGCAAGGTGCCAACTTGTGGACACCTCCTCCTACTGCCCTCTTGACTATGACTTCATCTCTCATCACCAAACCATCATCTTCCAATGATACACAACCTTAGGGAATCTCCCACCCACAGCCTCCAACCTCAGTGTGGAACTCCGCACTACCCGGTTCTACCTCCGACCCAAAATTCAGAAACTTGACTGCCCCAGTTGACCTATTGACTCGGCCTGTTCCTGCCCCACTGAACTCATCTCTACAAACCTTGACACAGTCCTAACTCCCTTGGCCCAGGAACTTCCCACCTATGTTCAGGACAACATCGAGGGCCGAAGGGCCTGTTCTGCGCTGTATTGTTCTATGTTTTATATTCTACACCATCCACACCCTCACCTCCATGACATGCGTTTCCCCGGCCCCCAATGCACATCTTCACCATGGATATCTAGTCCATATACACATCTATCTGCCATGACAAAAACCTCCAAGCCCTCCATTTCTTCATCTCCCATTGACCCCACCAGTACCCTTCCACTGACAATCTAATTCATTTGACTGAACTGGTCCTCACCCTCAAAAATTTCTCTTTTGAATCCTCCCACTTCCTCTAGAACAAAGAGGTAGCAATGGGCTACCTGGACTAAATCATCTGGACCAGTTGAGTTCTGAAGGAGATAGCAGAAGAGATAGTGGATAGTACTGATCTTTCAGCTACCACTAGCGTCAGGGAGGGTCCCAGAGGACTGGAAAATTGCTAATGTAACCCCCCTGTTTAAGAAGGGACTAAGGCAAAAGATGGGAAATTATAGGCTGATTTTCCTGATCTCAGTCATTGATAAGATTTTGGAGTCCATTGTGAAGGAGGAGATTTCTGAAAACTTGGAATTGCATGTTAAGATAAGACAAAGTCAGCATGATTTCATCAAGGGGAGGTCATACCTGAAATATCTGTTAAAATTCTTTGAGGAGGTAATGAGCAGGTTAGACCATTGAGAGTCAATGGATGCTATCTACCTGGACTTCCAGAAGACCTTTGGTGAGGTGTCACACAGGAGGCTTCTGAGTAAGATTGTGTTAGAGGCAAAATACTAGCATGGATAGAAGATTCGCTGTCTGTCAGAATGTAATAAGTGGAGATAAAAATGTCCTCAGGATGGAAGCTTGTGACTAGTGATGTTTCACATGGTTCGGTATTGGGACCACAACTTTTCATATTAATGATCTGGGTGAAAGAACTGAGAGTGTTCTGGGTAAGTTTCCAGATAATACAAAAATAGGTGGAGAGGCAGGTACTTTTGAGGAGGCGGGGAGGCTGCAGAAAAGTTTAGACAGGTTAGAAGAGTGGGCAAAGAAGTGGCAGATTAAATATAATGTGGGAAAGTGTGGAGTAGGAACTTTGGTAGGAACAATTGAAACATGGATTATTTTCTAAATGGGGAGAAAATTCATAAATCAGAAGTCCCAATGGACTTGGAGTCCTAGTTCAAGTTTCTCTTAAGGTAAATGTGCAGGTTGAGTCATTAGTTAGGAAGACAAATACAATGTTGCTATTCATCTTGAGAGAATTAGAACATAAAAGCAGGGATGTCCTTCTGAGGTTTTATAAAACTCTTGACAGACCACATGTAGAGAATTGTGAGGAATTTTGGGCCCCATACCTTAGGAAGGATATATTGGTCCTTGAGCACTTTGAGCCTCTTCCCCCAAATAGTGAGATCAAGACTGACCTGTCATCTAACTCCATATACCTTCCTTTGACCCTTAATACTTTTGCTAACACTTATGTATCTATTTAAAATTAACATGTCATGTCAGCAACAGTAATGAGAACAAAGTACTTAAAAGCATCATTTGAATATCCCATTTCACAAATACATTCCCTCACAGGCATTGAAGTCAATAGCTTCACAGCTGTCACATTCTCACACTGAATTGCAAGTACGCAAGGATGTCTGAGACATGGAAGAGAGTTTTTAAATTATTTTTGGAGGATCTATTATGGTGGCTTATTGCCGCATTCTAATTTTGGTTGTGCATCTCAACATTAGATAAGATCATGCATCTCAGCGTTCCTTGTAGAAGAATGATAGTGACCTCCTTGGGAAGTCTTCATGACACACTCTGTGAAAACATAACATGAGGCTTCATTGAGATGAATGTGAGGACTTGGGATTTTCTTCACTGTCTTTCTGACATTGCTCACAAGTTTTCTTCCCACAGATCTAACATAGAGATCATCATGGCTCGAATCATTGTAGTCTTAGTGCAACTGTGAAGACAATGTAGAAGGATACAATGATTATAACATTGTCATCAAACCCAATAGGAACAGTAACATTCAATGGCTGCCACACAGCCTCCAGAGGGAGAAGCAGCAGGTGAGGATCCCCCAAGGAGATGGAGGAGGATGCTGAGACCCAGAATCTACATGGCTTTGCTGTCATTTTCTTCAACCATCTGCAAGAAAGTGCAAGCACCAATTGAGGGTATTCTAGGGCCATCATCTCCAAACTGTGTCATTTACTGAATGAATACTTAAGCTCAGGTGGACTGGATGGCTTGCTTATCCTATTGTCTGCCAAAGTCAGAGCTGCCCTGAACTTTTATGCTGGTGATTCATTTCAATGAACATCTGGGGACATGTCATCTCCCAAGCCTTGACCTATACCTGCAATTGGGATGTCATAAATGCTGTTTCCTATAGATTGAATCAGTTTATATCCTACCCCCAAAGACAAGGAGATTTGAGCAGCTTAAGCAGTGGAATGTTTCACAACTACTGGCTTCCCCCAATGGAGAGCACCAAAGACTACACGCATATTGCATTGAGACAGCCTTATCACTGCCTGCGGAGTTCAGCAACAGGAAAAGCTTCCATTCCATCAACATTCAAATTATACATGAGCATCAATGCTTGGTTCTAGAGGTGTATGGCAGATTTCCTGGGGGTCGATATGACTCTTAATATTGGAGAACTCACAACTTCCTATCTCCTTGCAAAGTTCTCAGGCCACACAAGAATGGTTGCTTGGAGTTGTGGCTGATGATAACATTACAAAACTCTGAGATTGATGGGGATCTGACCTTAAACCTCCTTAAAATGAGGTTACAATGCCCAGACTATTCTGACAGGGCCTTGAAGTACAGTGCAGAAAAGATGTCCCAGAGATGATGGCATAACGGTATGTCACTGTGTATTACATTAGATTACTTACAGTGTGGAAACAGGCCCTTCGGCCCAACAAGTCCATATCGACGCGTAACCCACCCAGACCCATTCTCCAACATTTACCCCTTCACCTAATACTATGGGCAATTTAGCATGGTCAATTCACCTAACCTGCATATTTTTGGATTGTGTGAGGAAACCGGAGCAAACCCACGCAGACACGGGGAGAATGTGCAAATTCCACACAGAGAGTCGCCTGAGGTGGGAATTGAACCCAGGTCTCTGGCACTGTGAGGCAGCAGTGCTAACCACTGTGCCACCGGGCCACCCAGGGTGGTAATCCAGATGCTCAGTGTGATGCATTCAGGGAAACAGATTCATTGTGGTGGTAATCCAGATGCTTGGGGTAATGTACTGGGGGAAACAGATTCACTGTGGTGGTAATCCAAAATGCTTGGGGTAATGTACTAGAGGAAACAGATTCACTGTGGTGGTAATCCAGATGTTCAAGGTAATATACGAGGGGAAACAGATTCACTGTGGTGGTAATCCAGATGCTCAGGGTAATGTACTAGTGGAAACAGATTCATTGTGGTGGTAATCCAGATGCTCAGGGTAATGTACTGGGGGAAATAGATTCACAGGGGTGGTAATCCAGATGCTTGGGGTAATGTACGAGGGGAAACAGATTCATTGTGGTGGTAATCCAGATGCTTGGGGTAATGTACTGGAAGCAACAGATTCACTGTGGTGGTAATCCAGATGCTTGGGATAATGTACTGGGGGACACAGATTCACTGCGGTGGTAATCCAGATGCTAAGTGTTATGCACTAGGGAAAACAGATTCACTGTGATGGTATTCCAGATGCTCAGGGTAATGTACTGGGGGAAACAGATTCACTGTGGTGGTAATCCAGATGCTCGGGATAGTGTACTGGGGGAAACAGATTCACTGTGGTCATAATCCAGATGCTTGGGATAATGTACTGGGGGAAACAGATTCACTGTGGTGGTAATCCAGATGCTTGGGGTAATGTACTAGGGGAAACAGATTCACTGTGGTGGTAATCCAGATGCTTGGGGTAATGTACAGGGGAAACCGATTCAAAACCCAGCAGGACACGTGGTGAAGTTTACTGTGTGAAATTTGCACGTTCTCCCATGTGTATATGGATTTTCTTCAGGTTCTCTAGTTTCCTCCTCCAATCTAAGGTTGTGCAGGTTAGGTAGATTAGTCATGCCAAATTACCCCAAGTGTCCAGGAATGTGAAGGCTAGGTAGATTAGCCATGGTAAATAAGAGATTATGGGATACGTTGGGGGTTGGGTCTGGGTGGAATGTGTTTCATAGGGTCAATGTCAAATGGCCTCTTTCTGAACTGTAAGGATTCTATGATTATCAATCCTTGTCAAATTTTCTATGACATAGTGGCTTTGATGCAATGTCCTTTACAATTGAATGAACAGCAATCTTCTGTGTGAAGGTGAGACTGAGCATCAGGCTAATGACCAGAAGAGGGCCTTTCAAAACAGCATGGACTGAGCAATGGATCACAATGCCCAAGGAGCTAGAGATGATGGTGATCTTTCTATACGACTGTTAGGGAAAAAGCAACAGTTAGTGAGACAACGCAGTAATGTCACATGTACGCTTTCAAGGTATCTAACAGATTGTCACATCTGGGTGTTCTTTGGTGAAATTTCTCACAATGGCCAGCAAGTTGAGAGGAATCCTGAGGAATATCCCTTCTACACTTCTGTTATCACTTCTTCTTCAAAGTTTCAGATTGTGTGGACTGATACTTGTCTTGAAGTCCTTGAGCAGCCTCTAGGAGAGTATTGAACTTGTGAGAGGCAACATTGTGTGCAGCTTTTCTCAGAAGACCAACGCTTTATGAGCAGGAGTGAACATGTGAACTAGGCAGTGTACATCTACTGCCTTGAAAATCTGATACAAAGAATGACACTTGCCCTGCAGAGATGTGTGGAATTACCATTGATTTGGTACTCTCCCTCACAAAGTGAGTGGTAAGCATGGAACGATATATTCAGCCAGCTTGTACAACATTCCCCACACAAAGGGGTTAGCCTCAGTATTGTCCCCTGCAGTCCTCAATGTTACTTTTCATCTTTCAATCTTGCTTATCGAGTGCCTCTGATAAACCTGACTAATTCTTACCACTGGGAACACAGCTTCTCTTCTGCCTGGGGCTGAGATGTTCCTCAAGACCTAATAGGTGTAGATGGTGCTGTGGGTCATTGGAGCTGACCTCTTTCTGATTGCTCATTGAGGGATGTTGATGCCTGCACTATAGAAGAGAGGTAATTAAGTGTCTAAGAGGGATATAAGCTTGTGCACATTAAGTGTCGGGGGGGGGAGGGGGGAGGGGTGAGGTGGTGGTGAAGGTGGGGTGAAGAGCAGAGGATTGTGTGCAAAAAGACACTGAGTCAGTGGGACCAGGCACCACAAATCTCACTAAACAAAACACAAATTGAAAATAGCAAGAGTCTGCACATAAAGATTATAACTCAGAAACAGACTATGTTGTGCACTCAAGCTGCCTTGCAGTTTACTGTTCATGCAAGTCAATAGTTGAAATTGTATTGAGTTTTTTCATAACATATCCTTCATCCACCACCCTCATCTTAATTGTCAACAATGTTTCTGCTTTAGAAAGGTATGAATTCCATGGGTCGCTAACTTTCTGTGTAAAGAAACATCTCTTGTAGTGGGCGGCACGGTGGCACAGTGGTTAGCACTGCTGCCTCACAGTGCCAGAGACCCGGGTTCATTTCCCACCTCAGGCGACTGACTGTGTGGAGTTTGCACATTCTCCCCGTGTCTGCGTGGGTTTCCTCCGGGTGCTCCAGTTTCCTCCCACAGTCACAAAGATGTGCAGGGCCAGGTGAATTGGCCATGCTAAATTGCCCGTAGTGTTAGGTAAGGGGTAAATGTAGGGGTATGGGTGGGTTTCGCTTCGGCGGGTCGGTGTGGACTTGTTGGGCCGAAGGGCCTGTTTCCACACTGTAATGTAATCTAATCTAATCTGTAATGTAATCTAATCTAATCTACATCTCTTCTGGTGAGGCAAGTCCTAAATGTACCTAATCTTCTGAAATTCTGAAGAAGAGAAATGCCAGAGGCAAGGTGAGGTAATAGCCTAGTGGTTTTATTGCTGGGTTGTTAGTCCAGGGACTAAGGTAATATTCTGGTGACCTGAGTTTGAATCCTGGACAATAGATGGTGGAATTTAAATTCAACAAATGTGTGGAAATAAAAGGATAATAGTGACCATGAAGCCATTGTTAACTGTCAGGGAAAACCCTGATGCTCCACGAATGACAATGATTTAATTTAAAAATATTTGTAGGTCGTAGCCCCAGGTTAATGAAACCATTGTTCGATAATGTTTGTTTCCTAGCAAACAATGAATTGCACATTTATCCATATTTTGGCTGTTATCTTCTTCAAAGTGCATATTATTGATATAATTAAGAATTTGAATAATTAGTGCCAAAATAACATAACATGCCCAAAATACTTTGTTTTCAAGTGGATTGTAAAACTTTCTTTCTTTTATATTCAGTTCTTATGTATTACTTAATTTAACACACCTAAATTGAAATGTATGTTTTCTGAAAGCAGAGATTGCAGAGAAGGAACTTTGGAAAATATTGTGCGACTTATCTTGCTGGGAAAGTTTGTGTGACAGTGGCTAGCATCCCTACATCCAAGCCAGAGACTGTGGTCTTGATAGCCATGGAAAAACATGTTCAAAACACGGTCAAAGAAGATGATTGTCAACATGAAAATCTTTCTAGCAAATCAATGATAGGCAGTAAAAATAAAGTAAAACCCTGGTTAGCCACGTCTGATATGGAGTCATGACCTTTCAGCTATAGGCTATGGCTTCAAGCTAATGACACATTTTCAGAGAAAGAAGCTGTGGAAAACAACAGACGTGTGGGTTTTATTTGCTTCCTTTTCCTCCACAGTGGCTCATTGGTTAGCACTGCTGCCTCACAGCACCAGGGACCTGGATTCAATCTCTGCCTCGGGCGACTATCTGTGTGGAGTTTGCACATTCTCCCCATGACTGTGTGGGTTTCCTCCGGTTGCTCCGGTTTCTTCCCACAGTCCAACGATGTGCAGGTCAGGTGAATTAGCCATGCTAAATTGCCAATAGTGTTAGTGCATTAGTCAGGGGTAAATATGGGGAATGGGTCTGGGTGGGTTACTCTGCGGAGGGTTGGCGTGAACTTGTTGGGCCAAAGGGCCTGTTTCCATACTGTAGGAAATCTAATCTAATCTTATCTAATGAGGAAATCTTGTATATCTATATCTATTTCAAAGCTAATTCAATGAATCATAGAGCCATTCAACCCAATGTGTCTGCACCTGCTCCCAAAAGAGCTACCCATCTCTCCAGCCCTATCTTTGTAATCCTTTAATTCATCACTTTCAAAAAAAAACTCTTTTTAGAAACACCTATGGAATCCGCCTCCACAATTCTCTAGAGCAGCGCATTCCAAACCTTAACAACTCTCTGAATAAAGAAGATTCTCCTCATCTCACTCAATGTTCTCTTGCTGACAATCTTGAAATTGTGACCCCAGTTACTGACATATCAATCAGTGGAAACGAATATCCCGTTATATCCTGTCAAAATTGTTCATAATTTTGAACACCTCAATAAGGTCACCTTTTAACCTTATCCCCTATTAGTTCCATCAGTTTTCCAGCTAGCAATGCTAAACTGACAGCTCTGCAGTTTCCTGGGTTATCCTTTTCCCCTTTCTTAAACAACAGTGCCACATTTACAATCCTCCACTGCCTTGGGACTAATCCCATGTTCAGAGACTCCTGAAAACTTTCTGTTAATGGCTCCACAATTTGCTTCCTGAGCTCAGCAATCTTGAATATATCCCACCTAGGCCTGCCAATGTCTCTAATAAAGAACTGCCAACTTTATTAGAACTTCTTGTTTATCAATCACCATACTGCACAACATTCTAATTTTTCAACAAGGTCATTGTCACCATCTTTTAATTTGGTAAAGGCAGAAACAATAGAATAGAATAGCAATAGAATTATTGCTTATTAATGAGGTCCTCTCTGGGGTGCCAATTCGTTGCACCTGCCACACAGGGTTTAACTCTTATATCTAGCAAAATAACTGTGAGTCAACTCTTAATAATAATAAAGAATAATATTCATTTATTTGACCCAATTAATACTATCACAACAAAATACACTATAAATTAGCAATTTACACTCCAAATGTTATCTTGTGCTTTAACTTAACTCTGGAGGTTCATATGCCACCACACTGCATCTTGGCCTTGATCCAAGTGGCAATGATAGCCTGGTCTTCTTCTCCCAATGATCTCAGGGGTGTCTTCTCTTCTCAAATTACCGTGCTGAGTGTGAGATTGAGGCTATTCTTCTACTCCAAACATTCTGTGCCTTTTGGGACAGTTTTCACTGTTCACCAATGGATCGATCAGGCTCGATTACCCTGATCAATCAGATCCAACCATGCGTTGACATGTCGATGACAGACTGGTCCTTAGGCCTCCATTCCTGAAGGTGCAAGGCGCATGTAGCCTCCTCCAAATAAGGATGCGAGGCACTCCCATGTCTGGTACATATCTCAATGCTTCCGATTGCCCTGAGGATGACATTCCATTGACTCCATTCAAACCCAAATTTGGGTGTGAATTGTAGGGTCTGCAGCTAACAGGTTGGTGGCAAATATCTGTTGTTAGTTACAGGTTGTCTGGATTCTGTAGCATGTTTATTAGCACAGTCACTTTGGTTAAGGTGTGCCTTAGTTTCCCAGCATGACTTAGTCATTGTCCAATCTTTGTACATCCATCATAAATGCATCAATTTGAGTGGCCTGTGTGGCCACAATGATGTTACAAACTTGGCTGTTGCTGTTTTCCCCTGAAAGGCCACATTCCCCTGGAATAGGAACCAAACTGGTGTATCTATTTGAGAGGGAGATGGTCACAGGCGACTCCTGCACTACCTGCCCACACTTGCTAGTCTTCCTGGTGGTCACCCAATGTTTTTCCAACAGTTTAGTCTTTACTTGTAGTGTGACCAACTCACTAAATATGAAATCCATGATGTTGTCAGCATTATGCATGCTCCATAGTGAGTCCATCATAGTTTCAGGAGCTGCAGATGAACACATTTCCTGCATACTTGATCAGCATGGACACTGGAAGAATCGCTTATTTCTTACACATTGCAAGGGGACCATTCCATTGGGCCAGGTTCTCCTACCATTGTGATCCTTACCAACTACAAACGATGAACTAGGAACAAATTACTCAACTTAATGCACAACTCACCAAATGAGATTGCTCACCGTGCCACTGTACGTCTAACAAACTACAAAACACTAAAATAAGGATATTGTACTCTGCCTCTGTCCTGGTTCTATTTTCTCAAGCCTTAAAGCTGATTCCTAAGAAATCAGTCCTTTTGCCCGACATCACTTCTTGAACCCTGACATTACCTCAGGAGTCCTGTCTTTGGATTCAGTGAAGGTTTGCTTTGCTCCTCCTCTGCTCCTGCTCCAACTTTTAAGAGGGTTTTATCAGTGAGCTCTGCTGTCATTGTTCATCTGTTCAACTCATGTGGCTCAATATTCCCTTCATGCCTCTCCCATTTCTGCTCTGACTCTGTTTTGTCTTGCTCAACACTCTATTATATCAGAATTGCTCTTCAGACCCCCATGTCTGTTCAGGTCTTTGAGCAGAATCTTCCAAGTACCGTGAGCACAAATTTGGAGATAGATATGGAACCAAGGTTTGAAACTTGAACTAGCTTACACATTCCCGTCACAGTAACTGGATCAACATGGCAGCACTCAGCTACTCTGCAATGGAGGATAGCCAATTAGGCAAATTAAAGGACCGATTGAGGACAAGTTGCTGATGGTGCCAGATCCTCCCAGGTTTTCCAATCATATGGATCATATGCTATGAAGTGTGGGATATCTGTTTTTCAAATACTGAATGGATTTACAGGAGTGTCTCCAATTTGAAGGGTTCACATGGTCGCCTAACTGTTTCAGCATAGGCAAGGTAAAACTCTTGATGGAGCTGCATACTGTCTATAATTGGATGCCACACAAAAAAGTTAGTTAATTAGTTGCCTCCTGGATGATTCCAGCTAGTCAATACATTTGTGTTCAGAATTTGGAAATAATCTTGATGCCTGAAATTTGACCCGAATTCCAGGAAGATTATAATTTCCTTTGGACTATAAATTTTAATCTGTTCCATTTCCTGTTTGAGTAATTCTACACAATCATAACTTGTAAAATTTAATTAAAAACACATTTTGCTACTATATTCTCATTAACAACTGTCTTTCCAGTGGAAACAATTGCTTCATACCTGCTCTACCCAACACTCTTTCAATTTTGATGTTTTCTATTAAGTCGCCCTTTACTTCTCTCTGCTCTAAGAAAAACAATCTCATTTTCTTAATTTTGACTGAATCCTTGCACCGAGGCTGTATTATATGGGAATGGTGAATAGGTTAGGTCTAAACTCAATAGAGTTTAAAAGAATGAAAGCTGTCCATATTGGAACATGAAAGAATCAGAGACCTTTTGACAGGTTGGTGGTGACATGAGGTTTTTCCTAATGAAGGAACCAAAAATGGGACACAGTTTAAAGTTCAAAGATTCTCATGTAAGAAAGAGATGATAAGAGAGTTGCTCCGTCACAGGCTCATTAATTCTCTGACATATTCTTCCCAAAGAGAAATAAAGGCTGAAATAATAGCAGAAAATGATAAAAGTACTCAGCAGTTCAGGCAGCATTTGTGGAGAGAAACAGAACATGCTTCAGATTGGTGACCTTTAAGTCTGCCTTTGACAGACGTTTGTCCAACAAGGAAGTCAAGACTTCTGTTATAAGACAAAGTCTTCATCGCAGGAGTCAGCCACAAAGAGTCATTGAGTCATAGAGTCCTACACCACAGAGACAAGCCCTTTGGCCGAACTGGTCCATGTCGATCAAAATATCTATCCACGCTAACGCCGTTTCCCTGCACTTGGCCCATATTCTTCTAAACCTTTCCAATCCACGTATTTGTCCAAATGCCTTTAAATGCTGTTAATCTACGCACCTTAACCACTTTCATTGGCAGCTCATTCAGTTTGCATAATACTCTCTGTGTAAAAATGTTGCTCTCAGGATCTTTTTTATTCTTTCCGTTCTAAATGTAAACAGATGCTCTCTAGACCTCGATTCCTTAACCCCGGGAAAGTGCATTCACCCTAACCATGTCTCTCATGACGTTATACACTTCTTTAAGATCCCCCCACAGTCCCTATGCTCTAAAGAAAAAGTCCTAGCTTGTCCAATCTCTCCCTATAACTCAGACTGTTGAGACCTGGCAACATCCTTGGAAATTTCTTCTGCATTCTTTCCAGTTTAATAATATCCTTCCTATAGCAAGGTGACCAAAATGGAACACAATACTCCAAGTGCAGCCTCACCAATGTCTTGTAAAACTTTAACATAACTTCCCAACTTCTATACTCTGTGCCCTGACTAGTGCCAAAAGCCTTCTTCACTGCACTGTCTGCACTTTCAAAAAACTGTGCAACTAAACTCCAAGGTCCCTCTGTTAGACTACACTTCTTAAAGCCTTACCATGCACCATGAAACTCCTACATTGATTTGATTTTTCAAAACACAAGACATCTCATTTATCTATATTAAACTACATTTTCCATTTCTTGGTCCACTTCTCCAACTGATCAAGGTCCTGCTGCAATTTCTGATAACTTTCTTCACTGTCCACGATACTCATGAACCTTCTCTGAAGAGCTTCCAAAGCAATTGTATCCCTTCTTAATTATGGAGGCCAAAAACTCCAGATGTGGTAACACTAAGGCCCTGTATAATAGCAGCAACACTTCCCTATTTTTACACATCATTTTCCTTGCATTAAAGGACAACATTCATTCTGCCTTTCTAGTGCATGCTGTACCTGCATGCTTATGTTTTTGTGATTCAAATACAAGGACACACAGATCCCTCAGCTTCTGCGTCTCCCTCCAATTAAATATAAATTAGATCCAGACTTCTCCATGGTCCTTGATAGTGACAAGAGATTATCTGGCAATTATTCTAATGCAGCAAAGCAATTGATTATACATAGCTTCCTCTGTAATCCTCCCCATCACTTAATTCCTCTGTTGTGAAATACTTGGCTTGCTGTCTGGTTAGCTGCAATCAGAGCTTGTCTTTTCCTCTGCCATCCCTGTAAGACACTCTACCTAGTGCCATATTTAGTCTTTTAGTTGATCTCTACAATTAAGCACATTGTCAGGATCTAAGGTGATTATCATGCATGTGAGCAACTGACTGTGTTCCTGCTCTTCCTATCTTTTCAACTAATGTCTGGCCAGTTTACACTACTTGGATCGCTGAAAGGAGAAAAACCTCAGGAATAGGGAATGGCGTTCTAGAGAGATGATGGTGCGGGTGTATGGATGGCTAGCAAAAGGACAGTATGCTTTCACCATCTGTGGCTTGTAAATCATATGAGGGAGAACTACAATCTGAAGGATGATTAAGCCTGAGCTTAGCACATCTCAGTCTCAGCACCAAACGATGACAAAAAGATGACCACTGTCTTTTTATCTGCGTAAAGTCTTACAGCCATACTGGTTAAATTATGCTGCCTCCAGTCACATCACACCTTGTCCTGCAAGAGACAGGAATGTTTGTCAATCAGGGAGCTGGTTTGGGGCAGTGACTCTCATGGTTAAATAAATGATCTGTATGCAAGCTCTGAGATGTGAGTGTAAGGCTTGCTACTCTGTTGTGAGGGTGAGGTAAAGCTGTGAAGGTTATGAGTTGTGATAGCTAGAGATTGTTTGTGAGTGAGTGAAGGCAATGTATTTCTGAGTGAGTGATAGCATGGTGGTGCGCTGAATGCTGCGTGACACTAGTGATGCAGCTGATACAATACAGCAATTGAAAATGCTTCCTAAGTCCTTTTGAAGTCAGTAAACTTCTCGTGAAAGTGAATGTAATGCTAGGACCTGGACTCTGAGTACTGACTACCTCGGCTGTCTCCACCAGTTCACCAAGGCCTCTCCAGGGGACTGGTGAAGCACCTTGGAAACCACCATCTGCTATATTTCTTTGGTTTTTCCCAGATTAGAAACAGTTGCAGAATGACTTCTGGCAGCTGTTGCAACCACAGAGCACCGCCTATTCAGTAGTTCAGACTGGTTTTTAATTCCTGTTTGCAGCTCATGAATTTGCATTCCTTGCTCAGACGTTTAATCACTCAACAGCATGCTTAATGCTGGCTGTAAGCTATAATAATTTAAGTTTCAGCAGCACTGGTCATGAAGTAATCTTGCATTGTGACCTTTACATTGTAATTGAACCCTGTCCAATTTTGTACCCAAAGAATCACATCATATCTTTCAACTCAATGTGCTCGTGTCAGATTTGAGGTGGGACTGCCCCAATTAATTCCACTCCCCTGCTCTTTCCTTGAACCTTATTTCTTTTCCCTTTGTATTTATTCAATTTTCATTTGGTTAAAATTATTGAGACTACCCAGGAAATTGGACCACTGAATATTTTTAAGATAGAGGTAGCCAATATCGTGGTAGGCAGAGGAGCCAAGAATTATTGGGAATATGGCATTCAAAGCACAAAAAGACCTTATTCTATGCCAGGAGGTTGAATGGCCCACTACTTACTCTTATTTCATATGTTTGTATGATTCCATCAACCATTTTAAATTACAACCAATTGTAAACAAACATGTTTCTGCAGGTTACCTTTGATTCTTTTCTCAATAGTCTGAAATCCACTGGTTAATAACCCTCCTGTCCTGGAGAGATGCATAACTTTAACGACCTCCATTAAATCTTCTCTGCTGTACAGAGACACATGGAAAATAGAAAAAGTAAGCCATTTAGCCCTTAGACCCGTTCTGTATGGTCATGGCTGCTCATGCAGTTCAGTACACTGTTCCCTCTTTCTCCCCAATCCTTTGATCCCTTTAGCCTTAAGAACTACATCCAACTCATGGGAATACAATAGGAAAAGATCTCTGGGTTACTGTCCAATAAACATCATAGAGTCATAGAAATGTACAGTATGGAAACAGACCCTTCAATCCAACTCGTCCTTGACGACCAGATATCCCAACCCAATCTAGTCCCACTTGCCAGCACCCGCCCCATATCCCTCCAAACCCTTCCTATCAATATACCAATGCAGGTGCTTTTTAAATGTTGCAATTGTACCAGCCTCCACCACTTCCTCTGGCAGCCCATTCCACTCATGCACCATCCTCTGCGTGAAAAAGTTGCTTTAAGTCTCTTTTATATCTTTCCCCTCTCACCCTAAACCTCTGCCCTATAGTTCTGGACTTCCCCCACCCCACGGAAAATACCTTGTCCATTTACCCTACCGATGCCCCTCATGATGTTATATACTTCTATAAGGTCATCCCTCAGCCTCCGACGCTCCAGGGAAAACAACCCTAGCCTATTCAACCTCTCCCTATCGCTCAAATCCTCCAACCCTGGCAACATCCTTGTAAATCTTTTCTGAATGCTTTCAAGAATCACAACATCCTTCCGATAGGAAGGAGACCAGAATTGCACGCAATATTCCAAAAGTGATCTAACCAATGTCCTCTACAGCCGCAACATAACCTCCCAACTCCTGTACTCAATACTCTGACCAATAAAGGAAAGCATATCAACCGCTTTCTTCACTATCCTATCTACCTGTGACTCCACTTTCAAGGAGCTATGAACCTGTACTCCAAGGTCTCTTTATTCAGCAACACTCGCTAGGACCTTACCATTAAGTGTATAGGTCCTGCTCTGATTTGCCTTTCCAAAATGCAGCACCTCACATTTATCTAAATTAAACTCCATCTGCCACTCCTCAGCTGATTGGCCCATCTGTCAAGATCCCATTGTAGTCTGAGATACCCTTCTTCACTGTCCATTACACCTCCAATTTTGGTATTATCTGCAAATTTATTAACTGTATCTCCTATGTTCACATCCAAATCATTTATATAAATGATGAAACCAGTTGATTAATTTTTTTACAATTTCTTTTACAACAATTGATGATGATCTCATGTTATCATTACTGAGACTATCTTAGAATTCCGGATTTATGAACTGACTTTAAATTCCACACCAGCTGCAGTGGTAGGATTTGAACCTCTGTCCTCGAATATTACTCTGGCCCTTTAGATTAGTAGACGTGATATTGCCATGACATTACCACCTACCCTTGCCAAGTGTTGCCACCTCCCATCATAAATAGGTGAAACCATGAAAGAAAGACTTCTTAGATTAATAAAATACCTTTCATGGTCAAACATTCTAAAGCACCTTGCATTCACCAAACTACATTTGGAGTATAAAAGGCAATAGCCAGTTGTACACTGAAAGTTACAAACAGCAAAGTGGTATGAGCTGATTCTCTGTCTTCATGATTTTGATTGAGCTATTAATATTAGCAAAGACACTAAGGATAATTCCTTGCTCATCTTAAAAAGTAGTGCCTTTTTAAATTTACAGGAGAGTAACATTTGGTTGAGACTCAAATGATCACACAACACCTCTCAGTCCTGCACTGGAGTGGAAACATGGATTATTGAGCTCTAGCCAGGAGTAAGGTTTATTGCAACCAACTGAACTGTATCCACACCACTAAGAAGTAGGTTAATGAGCTTGTCATAAAAGAACGATCTTATCCGATTTATCCACCATACTCACCCCAGTCCTTTACCCTGGCAGCCCAATGATAAAAAAACCAAAAGAACTGCAAATGTTGTAAATCATAAACAGAAATAGAGGTTGCTGGAAAAGCTCAGCAGGTCTGGGCTGCATCTGTGAAGAGAAATCAAAGTTAATGTTTCAGGTCCAGTGATCCTTCCTCAGAAGGAAGCTGGATCTGTACTCGATGGAATTTAAAAGTATGAGGGGTATCTAAGTTGAACTTACAGAATATTGAAAGGCCTGGACAGACTGGATGTGGAGAAGATATTTCCATTATTAGGAGCGACTAGAACCTGAGGGCACAACCTCAGAGTGAAGAGATAATCATTTAGAACTGAGATGAGGAGGAATTTCTTCAGCCAAAGAGTGGTGAATTTGTTGAACTCATTGCCACAGAATGCTGTGGAGGTGAAGTATTTCAATGTAATTAAAACAGCGATAGATTCATATAGGGGAACAAAGGTTATGCGATAAAGGAAGGAGATTGGGGTTTAGAAAAATATCAGCCATGATCAATGGTGGAGCAGATTCTATGGGCTTAATAGCCTAATTCTGCTCCTATATCTTATGGTTTTATGGCCTTGTGGATATTCAGCATGATTTGGCCAGGTGGAAGTCATTGATAAGAAAGTTGGTTAAATTTTTCAAGGAAGTTTTCAAGTGTTTGGATGAGGGAAGGGAAGTTGATGTAGCTCATATGGTTTTCACCAGGGCCTTTGACAAGTTCCCGTATGAGAAACTGATATAGAAGGTAGAATCTCATCGGATTCAGCAAAACTTGGCATGTTACATCCATAATTGACTTTGTGACAGGAAAGTTGGTAGAAGGTTGTTTGTGTGACTGGAGATTGGTGTGAAATGGTGTACCTCAGAGATCATTGTTGGCTCCTTTATTGTTTATGGTATTCATAAATGATTGAGACGAAAATATGGGGAAGATGCTAAGTAATTTTGTGTTGGCACAAAGATTGACAAGGTGATTGACAGCGAGGAGAAAGGTATTAGGCTATAGGAGAATTGAAACAGATTGGTCAGATGGACAGATCAGTGGCAGATGGAATTTAACCCTGATAAATGTGAGGTGATGCACTTTGGAAGAAGGAACAAGGAAAGGAAACACTCAGTGAATGGAAAGACACTAGCCAGCTCAGAGGAACAGAGTGATCTTGAAGTGCTTGTCCACAGATCTCTGAAGGTGGCAGGACAGGTTAATAGAGTGGTCAGGAAGGCACACAAAATGCTTGCCTTTATCAGTTGTGGCATAGATTATAATAGCAGGGAGATCATATTGGAGTTTTACAGAACTTTGGTTGGGTCATAGCTGGACTACTGTGTGCAATGCTGGTCACCACACTATGGGAAGGATGTGATTGCACTGGAGGGGGTGTAGAGGAGATTCCCAAGATGTTGCCTGGGATGGAGCATTTCAACAGTGAAGAGAGGCTTGATAAGTACAGAAACAAAAAGAGAAACACATCAGGTCTGGCAGCATTTGTGAATTGTATGTCTGTAGTGAGAGGAGTTGGCAACTACTACAAACTGAAAATTCTGAAGCTGATGCAAAGCCTCTAAAGAATTACAGATATAATTGGGAAAGGTCTAGACAAAAGGAGAAAAACTATCGAATCAAGATATGAAGAGATGAGATCTGTGGGGTAGAATATCCCCATCCTCAATATCAGTGCAAAAGATAAGGATGAAGTATTCATAACAATGGAGTTATATAGGGGATACAGGAGTTTACTGAAGAAGGAAATCAGGAGGGCAAAGAGGGGGTATGAAATAGCCTTGGCTGAGAAGATTAGGGTGGACCCAAAGACTATATTTAATGAAAAATAATAACTAGAGAGGAAATAGGGCCCCTCAAGGACCAAAGTGGACATGTATGCGTGAAATCTCAGGAGATAGGCAAAGTCCTCAATTAATACTTCTCCTCTGTGTTTACCATGGAGAAAGATATGAAGATTCTGGAACTTGGGGAAGTTAATGGTCATATCTTGGGGATAGTCCATATCACAGTACAGGAGGTGTTGAATGTATCTGAGAGTGTGAAGTTGGATAAATCTCCTGGTCTCAACCAGATATATCCAATAACCCTGCAAGATGCTAGAGAAGAAATTGCATGGACTTTGGTGGATATTTTTGCATCATTGTTAGCCACAGGTGAGGTCCCAGAAGACTGGAGGGCAGCGATTCAAGAAAGGCTGCAAAGAAAAAGCTGGGAACTATAGAGCAGTGAGCTTAACATCTGTGATAGATAGTTTACTTGAGAAGGTTCTGAGGGATAAGATATACTTGCATTTGGAAAATCAGGGCTTGATTAAGAATGGTCAGCATGACTTTGTGCGTAAAAGATCATGCCTCACAAATTTGTTAGCGTTTTTTGATGAAGTGATCAGGAAAGTAGATGAGGACAGGTCAGTAGACAAAGTCTATATGGATTTCAGTAAGGCCTTTGATAACGTTCCAATGATAGGCTGCTTTGGAAAGTTAGATTGCATGGAATCCACCACACTGACCCTGCAAAATGTATCCCACCCAGACCTAATCCCATTACTCTACATTTCTCATGATAGTTGCACCTAACTTACATATTCCTGAAAACTATGGACAATTTAGCATGGCCAAATCACGTCATCTGCACATCTTTGGACTGTGAGAGGTATGTTGGAGCACTTAGGAAAAACACACAGACATGGGGGAAATATGTAAACTCCACACAGACAGTTGCCTGAGAGTGGAATTGAACCCAGCGCCCCGGTGCTGTGAAACAGCAGTGGTAACCACTGAGCCACCATGTTACTTATCAACACGAGGCTTGTGATTCGTGGTGTGATTAGTTAAAAAAACACAACACTAGGTTATAGTTGAACAGGTTAATTAGGAAGCACTAGCTTTTGGAACACTGCTCCTTCATCAAGTGGTTGTGAGTATAAGATCGTAGGACGCAAAATTTATAACAAAAGTTTACAGTGTGTTGCAACTGAAATTATATATTGAAAGAGACCTGGATTGTTTGTTAAGTCTCTCATCTTTTAGAATGGGCATATTGGTTTCAGTTCTTTCATACGTAAATTCCAGAGCTTTCTGAAGGTTACATTCTCAAGTGAACTTCAACAATATGTGCCATCTTGAACCAGACAATGCATTGAAGGTGTGAGGTGTCCTGTGTGAGGCTGTCTGTACCCCAGTGTTCAGACTGATTCTAATCTTACATGGATTCATGCAGTTTTTGAGTAGAATAAAATGTAATTTTTCAAGTTATATGTGTGTTGGTGTCTGTGTGTGTGTGTCTGTGTGAACAGGCATGTGTGGGTGTGCTTGCGGGGGATATGAGTGTCTGTGAGAGGGTGTGTGTATGTCTATGTGTGTGAGTGTGAGCGTAAAAGGGTATAAGTCTGTGAGAGGGTGCTTTTGGTTCATGTCACACTACAGGTGATCCCACTGCACTACACACACACATACACACTCTCTCTCTCTCTCATGCAGACCCTCTCTCATGCACAAGCTCTCTCTCATACACTCACACATATACTCTCATACTCACACATGCACCTTCTCATAGACACACACACATGCACACACAGACATATAAGTTTGTGGGCTGAATTTGTATTTGGGGTGTATTTGTTCAGTTTTAGTCACCTTTCTACAGGAAGGATGTTATTAAACTGGAAAAAGTGCAGAAGAAATTTACAAGGACTTTGCCAGGACTCAAAGATCTAATATATAGGGAGGGGTTGGACAAGCTAGGACTTTTTTCTGTAGTTCATTGGAGATTGAGGGGGGATTCTGTAGAAGTGTACAAGATTATGAGAGGCTTGGAGAGGCTGTCTGCACTCAGTCTTCTTCCCAGGATTGGGAAATCAAGGACTAGAGGGCCTCAATTTAAGGTTAGAAGGAACCTGAAGGGCAATTATTTTATGTATAACAATGAGCTGCCAGCAGAAGTGTTTGAGGCATTAACAACATTTGAAAGGCATTTGGACAAATACATGGATTGGAAAGGTTTAGAAGGATATGGGTGAAGTGCAGGCAAATGGAGTTAGCATGGATGGACATTTTGTTCGGCAGTCTGTGCTGAAGGGCATGTCTCCATGCTGTAGGACTCAATGACTCTATGAGTTTAACAATGTTCAGCCAGAAGCACTGAGTGAATGGTCTGTCTTGGCTTCCTCCAGAGGTCCTCAGCAGCACAGATTCGAGTGCTTAGCCAAATCAATTCATTCCACATGATATAAGAAAAACAGCTGGAGGCATTCGATACCATAAAGGTTGTGGGCTTTGACAACATTCCTGAAATAGTACAGAAGACATGCCCTTCAACTAGGCACATCCCCTAATTGTTCCAGTCAAGCTATAAAATTGACATCTAAACCAATCATGTGAAAGATTACCCAGGAATGTACTCAAAACAAAAGAACAACTCTTAATGACTAATTGGTGCTCCTGTGGTCTTTCCCCAGCCATCGTCAGTTTGATGGAAGGGATTGTTGACAGTTCTATCAAACATCACTTACTCAGCAAGGACATTTTATCAACATTTAGTTTTAGATCAGCTGGAAAACCCACCACTGGTTGAAGTCGTATCTAGTTCAATGGAAAATGTACTGATTACAAAGAAGTCAACCAGGTGGACTTCATAAAATATGAGTTCCCTGATTGGGGCTATGAATCTGGTCCAATCAAGGACCCCTGGCTGACAGATATAAACAGGGTGTCAGAGGTTCTATTCACTTTGACAGCTAGCTCTGAGGAAGCTGGATCAGTATCAAGGACTCTCCAGATCCGAATTAAGGAGGTGCTCACTAGAATTTTGAAGAATGAAAGGGAATCTCATAGAAACATATAAAATTCTGATGGGACTGGACAGATTGGATGTGGGAAGAATACTCCTGATGTTGGGCAAGTCCAGAACTAGGGGTCACAGTCAAAGAATAATGGATAACCATTCAGGACTGAGATAAGGAAGTATTTCTTCACACAGAGAGCTGTCAACTTGTGGAATTCTTGACTACAGAAAGCCGTTGGGGTCAGTTCATTAGACATATTCAAAAGGGAGCTGGATGTGGCCTGTGCAGCTAAAGGGATCAAGAGGTATATAGAGAAAGAGGGAGTGGAATACTAAAATTGCACAATCAGCCATGATCATATTGAGTGATGGTGCAGGCTCGAAGAGCCAAATGGTCTATACCTGCAGCAATTATCTACACTTCTATGTGACTTGCTGTTGGGTTATTGGCCTCTCTGGTGTTATTTCAGTGGTAATGAGAGAAAAGAATACTCCTGAAGAAATTTGCTCACAACAGTAGTCGTTAAGTTGGAGTAACCATTTCTGGTATCATTCAGGTATTTGGGAAGCTTCATTTGATCCTGCCATCGAAGACCTGGCCCAATATGTGAAAATAATGCATTGCTGTTTTTCCAGTTAAATGATATTGGGGCAAATGAAAAGCAATGAGTAATTCTCCTGACAACCTGTGGACCTACAGCTTTGTTGGTTCTTAGGAACCTTACTTTCCCTGAGGCACCAGATACTAAAATCTTTCAGGATTCAACAAGAGCAGGTTACACCCATTAGAAGATAAAGTGAGGACAATCAAAGGTGCCCCAGCTCCCATATCTGTACTGGAGTTTAGGTCTTTCCTTGGGCTGGTGAACTATTATGGAAAGTTCACACATAATCTGGCCTCCATGTTGGCATCTTTGCATCAACTCTGAAAAAAAGGTTTGGCTTAGAAATGGTCATGCAACTAAGCCTTAGCCTTCTGGGAAGTGAAGAAACAGCGATCATCCTCTAAGATGTTAGTGCACTATGATCCCAAGTGAGATCTAATATTGTAATGCGATGCCACACCATATGGCATCAGAGTGGTATTAGGTCATAGGTGGTCCAATGGAGAGGAATGCCAAATACTGTATGCATCCAGGACCTTGTGTAATGCAGAGCATAAATACACCCAGATAGAGAGGGAAGGTTTGGCCGTCATATTTGGAGTCTTGAAGTTCCACCAATGCCTTTGTGGATGTAAATTTGGAATAGTAATGGATGACAAACCCCCTGCTAGATCCACTTAAACATGACAAACTAGTGTCACCCATAGCTTCAGGCCGAATTCAGCAGTGGACTCTAACATTACGTGTGTATAATTATAAGTTGGTACATTGTCTGGGAGTCAAAAAGTGTGGCACTGGAAAAGCACAGTTGGTCAGGTAGCACCCGAGGAGCAGGAGACTTGACACTTTGAGTATAAGCTCTGTATCAGGAATGACCAGAATTGTCCAGGCGAAGTAGCAAATGCATTGAGCTACCTCCAACTGACCATCTGTGTTACTGCCACAAGAAGAGCCATAATGGTTTTAAATTTTCTGGACATACTTCTAATTAGAGCTGATGTGGAAAGAGCTGCTTCTGGCAAAACTGAAATAGCTGGTGGTGATGGGAGAAATACAAAGGATCATCACAACCAGAATTGAAAACTTTATGGACCTGGAGAAACCAGATCACAGTAGAAACCAGTATGTTATTACAGGGAGCAAGAGTGATTGTCCTAAGCAAAAATTCCACCAGATACTGCAGGAACTTCATCAGGTCATTCAGGGATTTCCAAAATGAAGATGCTGGTGTGAAGTTATGTGTGGTGGCCAAGATTGAATGTAGACATAACTGCATTGGAGAGGCAGTGGCCAACAAGGAGACAATTTTCGTCAGCAGCTCTCCCACAATGGCTGGGTAGACCCTGGACTCAGTTACACATCGACAATGGGCTTTCATGGGCTTAATGTTCTGAACCATGTGAATGCCCATTCAAAATGGCTATACTTGCAGAGCATTCATATGTCAAACATGAGGATGATCATAGAAAAACTGTGTGCATCTTTTGCAATATACAGAAGCCTGGAAATGTTGGTCACAGATAATGGGCTATTATTTACCAGCAGAGAGTTTGAGTATTTCCGAAAATGAAATGGCGTTCAACGTCTCAGGACAGTTCCACACCATCCATCATTCAATGGTCCAGCAGAAAGAGCATTCCAGACTTTGAAGGCAGGCTTAACCAAACAGTCAGCAGTTTCACTAGATACCAAATTGTCCCAGTTCCTATTTGATTTTAGGCCCACCTCTCATGCAACTACATGTTAATGGGGAGAGGACTTCACATCAGGTTAAATCAGATCTTGGCAGGGAGGGTGAAATGGCCTCAGGAATGCCAATGCTGATAAGTGAGAGAGATAGTTTGCTGTGGGGACAAAGTCTAGTGTAAGAACCATGGCAGCGGCCCTGCATGGGTAAAAGGCATGGTGAGAAATGTCCAGTGGAGTGTCGCATAAAGTTCAGGTAGTTGCAACAGTCCTGATCAAGCACGTGGGCCATATGAAAGTTGCAAAACATGCCTAGCTCCTTAACTGCCTTTCCAACTGTTCTGGGTTCTCCGTCTCTATCAAGCATTGAAGATACTTTGGAATCTGAGATGGACACAACAAATGTTGTCTTGACGTCTTTACCACTCGAAGGGAAGAATGAATTTCTCCCGAGCTGCTCCGGGTGCAAGAGGTGAGCCATTGTGCGTTACAGTGCCTGTACAGAAGCAGAGTTGGAAGAACATGATCAAGGAAGAACTACACAAAGAATGAACTGGCCTATGTACTAGGACTCAGAGGAGGAGAGATGTGGTGATTGTAATGAGGTCAGCCAGGTGGACTTCATAAAATATAAATTCCCTGATTGGGGCTGTTAATTTGATCAAATCATGAAGCCCTAGCTGACAGAAAAAACAGGAGTGTCAGACCTCCTTTTCACTCTGAAAGGTAGCTCTGAGGGAGCTGGATCAGTGTCAAGGACTCAGGGGACTGACTTTGAGCTGGCTGCCCATATCCAGTGTGTACTGCTGCTGTTGTGTCTTTTTTGACCGGGGGGGGGGGGGGGATCCTGGTTCTTAAATTGGCTGAATGAAACAGCCAGTTTGTTAACTGGTATTCTTTTTATTGAGGACTAACTTCTAAACTGCCTGATTTACACAGTCAATGTGTTACAGGTATAATTCAGTTCTCATTAGGGAACAGTTGTTTCACTGGCTGGTTACAGCCTGTATGTTACTCTTTTCTCTTTTACTCTGAGAAAAGGACCATGCTGATTTTGTGGCAGGGCTTAGCCATTGCACTCTGGTTTTCTTTGTTTTTTTTAATATGTCTTCACTTTTTTGGTATTGAACTGAGCCCCTGTGAGACACTGTAGCTTTCCAGATGAACTGTTCCTCTGTGTGTAGACTAGGCCTCCATAAAGACTGAACACCTGTGTGTTCTGGGAGGTGAGCATTTGCTGCCTTCAGGAGTGGACTCTGCCTTCAGGAATGGACTCTGCCTTCGTGAGTGGACCAAACCCCTGTGAGTTCACTGCACCATTACAATGAACTGTGTTCCTGTAAGTGGACCTAGTCCTCTGTGGATGGACCAGGTTTCTACAGAGATTGAACACCTGTGTGTGTTGTGGGGTGTGCATTCGCTGCCTTCAGGAGTGGATTCTGTTTTTGGCAATGGACTCTACATACTGGAGTGGACTCATTTCTGACAATGTACTTTGTATTCTGGAGTAGACTCTGTTCCTGGGAATGAACTCTGCACTCTGAAGAAAACTGTTTTTGATAATGGAGTCTGTACCAGAAAGGACTCTGTTGATAATTTACCCTGCTTATTGCTTGTTGGGTTTATCACCTGCACTCACTTGTGTGTCCCTGGGTCTGGCAGGCATTACTGTGATCGAGGAGGCTCATATGTCATCCAGACAGCTGTCACCATGAGAGTCAGAGAGTGGGTAAGCTGTTCTGAGAACCAGAAGGTAGGTAGACTGACCCGAAAGCCAGAGGGTAGGTAGGTCACCCCTATACCAGAAACCCCGAGAGCTGGAAGCTGGGTAGGCTGTTCTGAGTGTTATTGTCTCAAGAAGGGATAATCAGGACAGGCTGTCCTAGAGGTGGCCGGAAGGTGTCAGGGTGGACTGAGAGCCGGAAGGGACATCGGGTGGACCAAGAGCTGGAAGGGGTGCAGGGAGTGGCCGGAAGGTAGGAGGATCGAATGGGCTGCTGAGGGGAGGGGGGGAGTTTATGATATATGCATTGTTTTATTGTTGGGTTTATCAGACTGTCTGCATGTGATTGCATTTACTGTTTCCTTTTTGATGTAATGAGGTGGGATTTGAGGTTTACCCGCTTTTCCCTGTGAACTGTTTGTATGATGGGGTTTAGGGTCTGACTGTCCCTAAATTGCTGTTTCTTTGTGAACTGCTGTTCATTTTAACTGTTTGTTTGTAATTGTACTGGTTAATAAAACAAAAAAAAATAAAAACAGGAGTTTCAGTCCTCCTTTTCATTCTGAGAGCTGGCTCTGAGGGAGCTGGATCAGTTTCCAGGTCTATCCATATATAAATAAAAAATGACTTTGTGATGGGATAATGGCCTGTGTTGAGTTATTTCAGAAAACAGCTGCAGTTGTTGGATTTAATTCAGCTCAGTCTCGCAACATCTCTGCAGGAGTTCCTTAGGGTCGTGTCTAAGGCCCAACAATCTCTAAATGCTTCATCAATGCCTTCCCTCCATCAGAGGTTCTGTAGTGGGGATGACTGCACAAAGTTAAACAGCCTAATAAAGAGAAGATCACCTTATTGGGATTGTATTATAGATGCCCTAATATTCAGAGGGAAATTGAGGAACAGATTTGTAAGGAGATCTCAGTTATCTATAAGAATAATAGGTTGGTTATGGTAGGGGATTTTAATTTTCCAAACATAGACTGGGACTGCCATAGTGTTAAGGGTTTAGATGGAGAAGAATTTGTTAAGTGTGTACAAGAAAGTTTTCTGATTCAATATGTGGATGTCCCTACCAGAGAAGGTGCAAAACTTGACCTACTCTTGGGAAATTAGACAGGGCAGGTGACTGACGTGTCAGTGGGGAGCACATTAGGGCCAGCGACCATAATTCTATTAGTTTTAAAATAGTGATGGAAAAGGATAGATAGATCTAAAGGCTGAAGTTATAAATTGGAGGAAGGCCAATTTTGATGGTATTAGGCAAGAATGTTCAAAACCTGACTGGAAGCAGATATTCACAGGTAAAGGGATGGCTGGAAAATGGGGAGCCTTCAGAGATGAGATAACAAGAGTCCAGAGACAGTATATTCCTGTTAGGGTGAAAGGAAAGGCTGGTAGGTACAGGGAATGCTGGATAACTAAAGAAGTTGAGGGTTTGCTTAAGAAAAAGAAGGAGACATACATCAGGTATAGGCAAGATAGATCAAATGAGTCCTGAGAAGAGTATAAAGGTAGCAGTACACTGAGGAGGGAAATCAGGAGGGCAATAAATGGACATGAGATAGCTTTGGCAAATAGAGTTAAGGAGAATGCAAGGGGTTTTTATAAGTACATTAAGGACAAAAGGGAAACTAGGGAGAGAACATGGCCCCTCAAAATCAGCAAGCAATCCTTGTGTGGAATGTCAGGAGATGGAGGAGGTACTAAACAAGTTTTTTTGCATCAGTATTTACTGTGGAAAAGGATATGGAAGATATAGACTGTAGGGAAATAGATGGTGACATTTTGAAAAATGTCCATATTACAGAGCTTTTTGAGAAAACTTTGTTTTTGTTTCTGCTTCATTGGCATCTCATGCAAAATTCACCTACCACCATGTCACACAGTGGTAGGAGTATGTGCAAACTACAAACTGCACTACAGCAACTCAACCAAGGCTCTTTTGACAATTCCTTTTCTTTTATTCCTTCATGGGATGTGGATGTCACTGGTAAGGCCTGCATTTATTTTGTCCTAAATGCCCAGAGGATAGTTAGGAGTTAGCAACATTGCTTTGGGTCTAGAGTCACAAGAAGGTCAGATAAGGTAAGGACAGAAGTTTCATCCTCTAAAGGACATTAGTGAGCCAGACAATATAATCAATGAAAACTTTATGGTCATCATTGGACTCTTCATTCCAGATTTTCTTCATCTGCCATGGCAAGATTTGAATCTGGGTTCCCAGAACTTTACATAAGTCTCTGGATTAGTAGTCCAATGACAGTCCCACTAGATGATTGCCCTGCTCTTTCCAAACCCTGCATCTCTACCACTTAGAAAGAAACCAAGGAGCAGCAATTAAGCCATTTAGCCCATCAAGTCTGCCTAGCCATTCAATCATGACTGACAAGTTTCTCAACCCCCATTCTCTCATTTTCTCCTCATAATCTTCAATCCCTTTGATACTCAAGAACTTATCTATCTCAGTCTTAAATATCCTCAATGACCTGGCCTCCGCTGCCTTGAATTCCAGATTCCCATTCTAAAGGTCTTCTCTTAATCTAAGGCTGTGCCCTCAGGTCCTAGTCTCTCCTACCAATGGAAACATCTTCCCAACATCTACGCTGTCCAGGCCATTCAGTATTCTGTTTGCTTCAATTAGATCCCCTCTCATCCTTCTAAACACCATTGAGTATACACCCAGAGTCCTCAAACATTTCTCATATGTTAAGCTTTTCATTCCTGGGACCATTCTCGTGAACCTCCTCTGAATACATTCCAGGGCTGACACATCCTCCCTGAGATGTGGGGCCCAAAACTGCGCATGATACTCCAAATGTGGTCTGACCAGATAGACCATTACAGAACCTCAGAATAATCCAAGACGGACGATGGGAAAATTTCCTGGCTGTAACAGCTGCTCCTTTTTTTTGAGGTATTTTAGGTGCTGGAGGTGATTTCCTCGAATTGCAGGAGCAGCAAATACTGTTTCATATGTTGTTGCATTGTTTTGGAACTTTGGGAAAAAAAAGTCAAAACAACAGCAGTTTTAAAAGGGAGAAAAACAGACAAAGGAAGCACATGGTGAGATCATTGCAGGAGAGAGAGAGAGAGAGAACCTGCACAGTACTGCCTTTGATGCTTGAATTCATGTATCGCTGTACATCGGAGTGTATCTGAGAAAATTATCAAACAGTGAAATTCACAACTGATCTTGGAGGAACTGTTGGGCAAAGTTCTCAGCAGAAAATCATTGTTAACCATTGTTTTAAGTGTGGCCTACAGAGAATCTGCAGTCATGAGTAGGTTCTTTCTTGATTATATGTTTTTTGAGATATATCTCTTGATTAAACTTAAAATATAAGCCATAACTATTAATTTACCCTGGGGCAGTGTTTGTAGAGTAATAAAACGGTGTTATTTTCTAGGTCTGTAGATTGTGAAGGAGCAAAAATGGCCTTTAATAGAGTGATATGTACTTTTTGGTGAAAGTGAGGACTGCAGATGCTGGAGACCAGAGTTATAAAATGTGGTGCTGGAAAAACACAGCAGGCCAGGCAGCATCTGAGGAGCAGGAGAATCGACGTTTCGGGCATAAGCCCTTCTTCAGGATATGTACTTCTTGTCAGATGTGGGAGTTTAAAGAGAGTTTAAGGGTTACTGTGGATTATATCTTTCATAAATGCAGTTGGCTGCGAATCTTATCAGATTGAATGGATCGGTTGGAGAGATAGTTAGAAGCAATGAGAAATTTGCAACAGCAACAGTATGTGTTGGATGGCAGTTATAGGAAGGGGGGAAAGTCTCAGATACAGTCACATAGATGGGTTAACTCCCGGAAAGGTAAGAGAGCTAGTGCAGGAGTCTTTTGTGGAGATATCCATTTTAAACAGGTATGCTGTTTTGGAAAATGTAGGGGGTGATGGATTCTCAGGGGAACGTAGCATGAACAGCCAAGTTTCTGGTATGGAGACTGGCTCTAATACAACGAGGGGTACGTCGGGTTCCAAGAGATCAATTGTGTTCAGGGATTCTTTAGTTCAAGGTACAGAAAGACGTTTCTGTGGCCAGCAGCAAAAAAAGCAGAATGGTGTGTTGCTTCCCTGGTGTCAGGATCAAGGATGTCTCAGAGAGGGTGCAGAATGTTCTCACAGGCGAGAAGGGCCAGCAAGAGGTCATTGTGCACATTTGAGCCAACGACATAGGAGGGGAAAAGGTTGAGATTCTGAAGGGAGATTACAGAGAGCTAGGCAGAAATTTAAAAAGGAGGTCCTTGAGAGTAGTAATATCTGGATTACACCCAGTGATACGAGCTTGTGAGGGCAGGAATAGGAGGAGAGAGCAGATGAATGCATGGCTGAGGAGCTGGTGTATGGGGGAAGGATTCACATTTTTGAATAATTGGAATCTCTTTTGGGGTAGAAGCGACCTGTACAAGAAGGACGGATTGCACTTAAATTGGAAGGGGACTAATATACTGGCAGAGAGATTTGCTAGAGCTGCTGTGGAGGATTTAAACTAGTCAGGTGAGGGGGTGAGACCCAGGGAGATAGTGAGGAAAGAAACCAATCTGAAACTGGTACAGTTGAGAACAGAAGCAAGTCAAACAGTCAGGGCAGGCAGGGACAAGGTAGGATGAATAAATTAAACTGCATTTATTTCAATGCAAGGGGCCTAACAGGGAAGGCAGATGGACGCAGGGCATGGTTAGGAACATAGGACTGGGATATCATAGCAATCACGGAAACATGGCTCAGGGATGGGCAGGACTGGCAGCTTAATGTTCCAGGATACAAATGCTACAGGAAGGATAGAAAGGGAGGCAAGAGAGGAGAGGGAGTGGCATTTTTGATAAGGGATAGCATTACAGCTGTGCTGAGAGAGGATATTCCCGGAAATACATCCAGGGAAGTTATTTGGGTGGAACTGAGAAATAAGAAAGGGATGATAACCTTATTGGGATTGTATTATAGACCTTCTAATAGTCAGAGGGAAATTGAGAAACAAACTTGGAAGATGATCTCAGCTATCTGTAAGAATAATAGGGTGGTTATGGTAGGGGATTTTAACTGATTTAGATGGAGAGGAATTTGTTAAGTGCGTACAAGAAAATTTTCTGATTCAGAATGTGGGTGTACCTACTAAACAAGATACAAAACTTGACCTATCTTGGGAAATAAGGCAGGGCAAGTGACTGAGGTGTCAATGGGGGAACACTTTGGGGCTAGCGACCATAATTCTATTAGATTTAAAATAATGATGGAAAAGGATAGACCAGATCTAAAAGCTGCAGTTCTAAATTGGAGAAAGGCCAATTTTGACGGAATTAGGCAAGAACTTTTGAAAGCTGATTGGTGGCAGATGTTCACAGGTAAAGGGATGGCTGGAAAATGGGAAGCCTTCAGAAATGAGATAACAAGTATCCAGAGAAAGTATATTCCTGTTAGGGTGAAAGGGAAGGCTGGTAGGTATAGGGAATGCTGAATGACTGATGAAATTAAGGGTTTGGTTAAGAAAAAGAAAGAAGCATTTGTAAGGTATAGATAGGATAGATCGAGGGAATCCTGAGAAGAGTATAAAGGAAGTAGGAGTATACTTAAGAGGGAAATCAGGAGGGCAAAAAGGGGACATGAGATAGCTTTGGCAAATAGAATTAAGGAGAATCCAAAGAGTTTTTACAAATACATTAAGGACAAAAAGGCTAACTAGGGAGAGAATAGGGCCCCTCAAAGATCAGCAAGGTGGCCTTTGTGTGGAGCCACAGAAAATGGGGGAGATACTAAATGAGTATTTTGCATCAGTACTTACTGTGGAAAAGGATATGGAAGATATAGACTGTAGGGAAATAGATGCTGACATCTTGCAAAATGTCCATATTACAGAGGAGGATGTGCTGGATGTCTTGAAACGGGTAAATGCAGATAAATCCCCAGGACCTGATCTGGGGTACTCTAGAACTCTGTGGGAAGCTAGAAAAGTGAATGCTGGGCCTCTTGCTGAGATATTTGTATCATCGATAGTCAGAGGCGAGGTGCTGCAAGACTGGAGGTTGGCTAACGTGGTGCCACTGTTCAAGAAGGACAAGCCAGGGAACTATAGACCAGTGAGCCTGATGTCAATGGTGGGCAAGTTGTTGGATAGAATCCTGAGGGACAGGATGTACATGTATTTGGAAAGGCAAGGACTGATTAGGGACAGTCAACATAGCTTTGTGCGTGGGAAATCATGTCTCACAAACTTGATTGAGTTTTTTGAAGAAGTAACAAAGAGGATTGATGAGGGCAGTTCGGTAGATGTGATCTATATGGACTTCAGTAAGGCATTCAACAAGGTTCCCTATGGGAGACTGATTAACAAGGTTAGATCTCACAGAATACAGGGAGAACTAGCCATATGGATTCAGAACTAGCTCAGAGGTAGAAAACAGAGGGTGGTGGTGGAGGGTTATTTTCAGACTGGAGGCCTGTGACCAGTGGAGTGCAGCAAGGATCAGTGCTGGGTCCTCTACTTTTTGTAATTTACATAAATGATTTGGATGCAAGCATAAGAGGTACAGTTAGTAAGTTTGCAGACGACACCAAAATTTGAGATGTCATGGACAGTGAAGAGGGTTTCCTCAGGTTACAACAGGATCTTGACCAGATGGGCCAATGGGCTGAGAAGTGGCAGATGGAGTTTAATTCAGATAAATGCGAGGTGCTGCATTTTGGGAAAGCAAATCTTAGCAGGACTTATACACTTAATGGTAAGGTCCTGGGGAGTGTTGTTGAACAAAGAGACTTGGACTGCAGGTTCATAGCTCCTTGAAAGTGGAGTCGCAGGTAGATAGGACAGTGAAGAAGGCGTTTAGAATGCTTTCCTTTATTGGTCAGAGTACAGGAATTGGGAGGTCATGTTGCAGCTGTACAGGACATTGGTTAGGCCACTGTTGGAATATTGCTTGCAATTCTGGTCTCCTTCCTAACGGAATATGTTATAAAACTTGAAAGGGTTCATAAAAGATTTACAAGGATGTTGCCAGGGTTGGAGGATTTGAGTTATAGGGAGAAGCTGAACAGGCTGGGACTGTTTTCCCTGGAGCGTCAGAGGCTGAGGGGTGACCTTATAGAGGTTTACAAAATTATGAGGGGCATGGATAGGGTAAGTAGGCAAAATCTTTTCCTTGAGGTGGGGGAGCACAGAACTAGAGGGCATAGGTTTAGTATGAGAGAGGAAAGATATAAAAGAGACCTACGGGACAACTCTTTCACACAGAGGGTGGTACGTGTATGGAATGAGCTGCTAGAGGAAGTGGTGGAAGCTGGTACAATTGCAACATTTAAGAGGCATTTGGATGGGTGTATGAATGGGAAGGATTTGGAGGGATATGGGCCGGGTGCTGGCAGGTGGGACTAGATTGGGTTGGGATATCTGGTCGGCATGGACGAGTTGGACTGAAGTATCTGTTTCCATGCTGTACATCTTTATGACTCTATGACTCTTAAGTATATCCCTTTTTTTTATAGTCACCTTCTCTCAAAATAAATGCCATCACGACTTTTGCCTTCCTAATTACTGACTCAACCTATAAATCTATCCTGAGAGAATCCTGGACGAGAACTTCCAAGTCTCTTTGCACTTCAGACTTCTGAATTGTCTCCCCATTTATAAAATAGTCCATGCTTCTATTCTTCCTACAAAAGTACATGATCTCACACTTTTCCATATTGTACCCCATCTGCCATTTTTTGCTCACTCTCCTGACCAGTCCCAATCCTTCTGCAGCCTTCCCCCCCTACTTCTTGTCCCTATTTGTATCTTTGTATTATCTACAAACGTAGCCAGAATGCCCTCAGTTCCTTCATCATTAATACGTAAAATGAAAATTTGTCATCCCAATACTGAACCTTGTGGAACACCACTTGACACCAGCTGCCATCCTGAGAAGGACCCTTTTTTCCCCACTCTCTGCTTTCTGCCAGACAGCCAAGCTTCTATCCATGCTAGTACCTTACCTACCCTTGATTAAACCATGCTGACTTTGCCCTATTTTAACACACATTCCCAAGTACTCAGAAACCTCTAACTTCACAATAGATTCCAGGATCTTACCCATGCCCAAAGTTAGACTAATCCATCTGTAATTTCAGTCTTTTGCCTTGCTCTGTTTTTAAACAGAGGTGACCCACCCTGATCCTTGTGATTCCTGAAAGATCACCACTAACTCCTCCACTATCTCTTCAGCTATCTCCCTTAGAACTCTGGGGTGTAGTCCATCTGGTCCAGGTGATTTATCCACCTTCATGCCATTCAACTTTTCTGGCACCTTCTCCTTGGTGATGGCCACTATGCTCTCCTCTGCCCCCGACTCTCTTGAATTTTTTTTTGGATATTACTCATGTCTTCCACAGTGAAGTAATTATTTTGTTCCTTGTTCCTTGTTCCCCACGACTATCTCTCCAGCATCATTTCCAGCTGACCAGTGTCCACTTTTGTCTCTCTTTTGCCCTTTATATATCTAAAGAAACTCTTACAGTCTTCCTTTATATTACTGGTTAGCTTACCCTTATATTTAATCTTCTCCCTCCTTATTTTATTTTTGTTGCCCTCTGTTAGTCTTTATAAGTTTCCCAATCCACTGGTTTCCCACTGTCCTTCGCCACATTATATGCTTTCTCTTTTGCTTTCATGCTATCCCTGACATCCCTAGTCAGCCAGGGTTGGCACATCCTCTCTGTACCATGCTTCTTTTTTCTCGAGATGAATCTCTGCTGTGTCTCCTGAATTACTCCCAGAAACTCCTGCCATTGCTGTTCCATTGTCTTTCCTGCTAGGCCCTCTGCCAGTCAATTCTACCCAACTCCTCCTTCATACCTCTGTAGTTGCCTTTATTCAGCTGTAATACCATTACCTCTGATTCCATCTTCTCTCTCTCAAATTGCAGAATAAATCCAATCATATTATAATCACTGCCTACTAAGGGTTCTTTTGGACAGCAACTGCACAAGAACTCAACCACCTGAAAATTCCTCTAAAGCCACCTACATTCCTGACTTGGAACTATATTCAACTTCAGTGCTACTGAGTTAAAATCCTGGATCTCCTTCCCTGACAGCACTGTGAGTGGCTTGACACCATAAAGGCTGTAGTAGTTTGAGAACACAACTCATCAAAAGAAGTTAGGGATGGACAATAGATGCTAGCCTACTCACATTACATGGAGGTATAAAAAAATTAAACTTGATACAGAGGTGCCTGGAATATAAATCACAAAAATCTATCATCAGGCATGGCATCTATTTGGAAAGGTGAATGAAATATTGGCTTTACTGAAAAGGTACAAAGCTACCAAAGTGACACTTCACCTGTCAAGAGCTTTAATGAGAACAAAACTGTTGTCCTGTGCAGTTTTGGTCTCCTCACTTGAGGGACATAATTGAATTGGAAGCTGATCAGAGAAGATTCATTTAGCTGATTTCTGGAATGAAGAAGTTGTGTTAAGGAGACAGGTTGAGCAGATTGAGCCTATATTATCTGATGTTAAGAGGAATGAGAGATGACCTTGGAGCAATTTTGCAGATTAGATATTGGGAGAATGTTTCCCAGCATGGGGGAACCTGGGAGAAGAGAGCTAAAAGAAGAATGTCTTCCATTTATACAGAGAGTGAAAAGCATAGGATGGTAGGTTTCTGGAGTTCACTGCTTGGGTTTGTGGTGGAGGCAGAGACCCTAAACTCTTTTAAAAAGTACCTTAAGTACTGTTAGCCGCAGGGCTATAGCTGTGTGTAAGAAGATGGGATTACAAAGGACATCTGGGTGTCTTTGTGTCAGCATGGACAAGATGGGCTGAATGGCCCCCTTTTGTTCTGGATGATTTCTATGGCGTTGTGAGGATGATTTATTCTCAGAGGATTGTGACTCTTTGGAATTCCTTTCCTCTAGAGAGCAGTAGAGGTTGAGCCATTGAATATATTTGAGCTTGAATTCGCTTTTGGATTGACAGGAGAATCAAGTATTGTGGGTAGAAGGTAGACAGAAAAGTACCATAAGGAGATTGGCTTATTGAAGGGTTAAGTAGGCTTAAGGGTGGTCTATTCTGCTTCTACTTGTCATGATGCAAATAAGTTTCACTAAGATACTGGAAATATGTAACATTTAAAACAATAATTGAGAAGAAATCAACTTCTGGAAGCAACACTAATGCATACATTTACACTGCTTTCTGAATGCTCAAAGTCTTAGTTTAGTTTTTGGCTTCATTCAGAAATTCTGCTTGACCTCAGGAGGTTAAAAATGAAGAAATGGTATAGCTTTGCTCATGCAGGAAATACAGATGGAAATAACTGAGAAAGATATTGGGGAGTAATTTCCATTAGAGGAACCGAAAGGATTAAGTATGAAAAGGGAATAGGCATAAAAAATGTGCAGATCACTTAAAACTATCAAAGCATTGCTTTTATGCAAGTATAAATAATTAGGGTCCAAAATGTTCCCTTAGGTAATAATACACAAAAATCTTACCAGAAAAAAAGAATTGGCACAGTCTACTGGAGACAGTTTCATTTTCCTTCCAGTTCTGCAGTGTCTGTGAGAGATTCAGCTGACTTCAGTTTAAGCCTTGAGCACACATTTGGAAAATCAGTTGGCCTAGTCTCGAATTTACAGAAAGCTTCACAAGACAAGCCAGTGTCATGTGGGGCCTTGATCTACTGCCAGAGCAATCATTGAGATATAGCTTCGAGGAGAGAGAGTCAGCAACCTCTCCCATTCCACTTAACAGTGCCTACAGGGAAAAATCAAGCTTAAAGATTCCGCTAGGATTTGTCAGGGAACATAGAGATCTGATTGGGAAGAGTGGCGTTTTATTTCAGCAACATTGACCCTCTGTCAAGAGAGGCCCTGAATGTAATCAGGAAACCAGAGTTCTGTAAAGGGTAAAGTTGGACCAATTATGTAGGAGCTACAAATGTTGCTATGAGTCTAGTGATGTCTGAAGGGAAAATATGGAAAGGAGTTGGTGCTGAACTGTAGGAACAGAGGCAATAACTACAATCTTGTATTACTTGGTTATTTACACTGAAGTTATAGGGAGTGTTATTTTAGAAAATTAGAATTTAAGATATGAAAGAAAAATGCCACAGTCGGATATTTGCTAGTTTGGGGAGGTTCTGTAATTTAAATATCTTACAGCTGTCAGGAAGGTGGAGTGTGCTGAGATTACAGGCAGTTGATTCGAATTTTGTATCCTCAGGGGCCCTGTAGTAATGTCCCTACCCCTGGACAGAGGGGGCTGCGTTCAAGTCAAATCTGCTCCCAAGATCACAGGTTGATTAGGAAATATAAGTTAAGTTTAAAAATGTATTGCCCATAATAGACTTCCCATATAAACGTCTAATTGGTTGTACAGATGACTACTGGTAAATAGTTAAAAACTAAAAACAAAAGTCACTGTGATTTGGTGATGGGAAGTTGTTCAGTTGTGTCTGGTAACACTTCCAGATATATATAAGAAAAATAGTATCCTGAGCTAAAGAATTGGATTGCTGAATTTGTTCTGACCCAGAAAAGAACTTTACAATAGTAATGTTGGTAAATTCAAAATAGTTTGTCATTGTTAAGTTAACAATGCAAGTGAGAAGTTATGCCTTTCTAAAGTTGCAATTTTTACTGCTACATTGTTTCTGGTCATTTCAATCACTATGTTATCTATCCACTTGCTGCCCTACTCACAGTGCTTGTCTCACTGTGCTACCACCCTACTTACTGTCCAATTTAAAGTCTCACTCCTGCTCCTACTCAGTGTCTCACTTTTGCCTCACTGTTTCTAGTAAGGTAACAGAGATTATGGAGAAAATCACTGGGGATTGTGGTCGCTTGGGGTTGGTTAAGTCCCAATGGATTGTGGTGGGCGGGAATGGAGTATATTCCTGGGAATTGTGGTGCATGGGTCTGGGGTATGTCCCTTAAAATTGAGGTAGATGGATGTGGTGTATGTCATTGACTCAGAATCCTACAGTGCAGAAAGAAGCCATTTGGCCCATCAAATCTCTACTGATTGTCCCAAGAGGATCCTACTCAGGGCAAGCCCACACTCAATTCCTGTAACCTGGCATTTACCTCCTGGCCTGTATATCCCCAGAACAATTTAACATGGCTAATCCACCTAACCTGCATGTCTTTGGATTGTGGGAGGACACCAGAACACCTAACAGGGAAGCACACACAGATACAAGAAGCATCAAACTCCACTTAGACAGTCACCCAAAGCTGGAATCGTACCTGGGTCCCTCGCGCTGTGAGACAGCAGCCACAACCATTGAGCCATCGTGCCATTCTGGGAATCATAGTGGGTGTGAGGTGTGTCACTGGGGATTATGGTGGATGGGGGTGTATCCCTGAGGATTGTGGAGTGTCAGGTAAATTACTAGGGACTGTGGTAGGTGGATGTGGGATATGTCCCTGGGGATTGTGGTGGATGTAGGTATATGCCTGGTGACTGTGGTGGGTGGGTGTGGAGTATGACCTTAGGGATTGAACTGGGGAAAATCATTGAGGAACCTAATTGCCATTTGTACACTCATTTTTATGGGAAATCTGACTCACTAAATGTCACATTTTAAACAAAGTGTCACTTGGCCATTATGTGAGCAATGTAGTCTAAGAAATGAAAACAAGGGGTGCAGCATGAAAATGCTTTTCGTTGATTAACAGTCTGCTATGGAAAATATTGTACTATGTGGATGTTAAATAATTTAAGAGAAGGAAGTTGTAAAATAAGTATACAGTTCAATTGTATAGCCTGAATGATTGCAAGCCTCTCAAGTGTATCTTTAGGATAGTACTGCTGTGCTAGTGGAGGTAATGCCTTTCAGATAAGATTAAACCCAGACTGCTGTTGCCCTATCAGATTAAATATTCCACAGCAGTATTACAAAATAGAAGAAGGGGAGTTTTCCTCATGGGCTGTAAAACATCTTTCCTTAAAATACAAAAAATATTTTTGAACAGTTATTTCAATAACATTTGCCCTTTCTAAAACTCAAGCAGTGACTACATTTGCAGAGTTGTAAAACATATGAAATACTTGACTTTATTAGTCAAAGCATTGAATAAACTCGCAAGAAGGTTACACTGGAGCTGCATATAATGCTAGTTAGGCCACAGCTGGAGGATTTTGTGCAGTTCTGGTTACCAAACTATAGAAAGCATTAGTGAGGCTGAAGAGGAAATTCATGAGGATGCTGCCTGAGCTGAAATGATTCAGGGGTGAAGAGAGACTAGATAGGATGGGGTTGTTTTCCTCAGAACAGAAAAGGCTGTAGGGCAGATCTGATTGATGTGTACAAAGTTCCAAGGGACATAGAGTAGATATGGAGAAAAGTGTCCCCTTAGTAGAGGGGTCAATAACTAGGAAGCATGGTTTTAAGATAAAGGATATGAAGTTTAGAGAAAATTTTAGGAGAATTTTTCATCCAGAGTGTGGTTTGTATGTGAAACAGCTGTCAAAAAGGGTGGTAGAGGTGCAACATTGCAATGCTGTGTCAGCTGTGATTTTGCCTGGGGAAATCTGTTTGGGTATTCTGTACCTAATGGAGGTTTCCCTAATGGCATTCACTGACTCTTCTCACTCTGGCCTCCCAGACACAGTTGTGCCATTCCCTTGAGAATGGTCTGCCTGACTAGCCCCAGGGGATTCAACTGGGGGCTTAGCCTCCATTGTGTTTCACTCTGGATGTTCTTTAGGGACTGGCTTCTTGTTCAAAGGCAAAAGTGAGTACTGCGGATGCTGGAGATTAGAGTCAAAAGTCTGGTGCTGGAAAAGCACAGCAGGTCAGGCAGCATCCAAGGTGCAGGAAAATCGACGTTTCAGGCAAAAGCCCTTCATTAGATTGAGCATTCCTCATTCCTGATTAAGGGCTTTGGCCCGAAATGTCAACTTTCCTGCTCTTTGGATGTTGCCTGACCTGCTGTGCTTCTTGTTCAAAGGCACCTTAGTTCCTGATTGAAGAACTCAGCATTGGGAAGGAGAAGTTGCTCTTGCTGCTGAGGCTCCTCCTTCCCCTCTGTCCCACCACAATCACTTACCTCTCTCTTCCAGTATCCAGACTTTGAGTGTGTGTTGTACTGGCAGAAATGGTGCTGCTAATCAACAGAGTTGATAGCCTCTGATTTATTGTGGACAAAAATTCATTTCTGGCTTTTCAAATGTCTTGGCAGAATAAATTGTAGAGGGGTCTCCCTAAAACAGGAGCAATAAGTTCCTGCCATCCTTCTTGAAGCATTGGAGACCCCTGTCACCATCATATGAATCACCCCTACTCCTGGAACAAAATTAGGTCACTTTGAAAGGACATTTGTTTATAAATGGCAGCCAAAGTGACTGAACAAACTTGACGTCTTCAATGGTCATGGAGTTAATGTTTGCGTACAGACTTCCAAATTTGTTATTACAGAGTAGAGGTAGCAAATAGATTTGCAAGTATACTAAGTCTACAATGTAGACTAGTTCATTGAAATTTGTTTGGAGTTCTGTGAGCAGATCTGTGCGCTGGACCTTAGGAAGGATACATGGGCCATGGAGGGGGTACAAGAATGTTATCTGGATTTCAGGGTTTAAGATATTATTCAAACAAGGCCTGTTTTGACTAGAACTTTGAAAGCTAAGAGATGATCTGGTTGGAGTCTTCAAGATAATAACAGGGAAAGACAGAGTAGATAAAGATAAACTTTCTCCACTGGTTACAGAATCTGGTTAGAACAAGGGGACATTATCTGAAAATTAGGGCCAGAGCTTTCGGAAGAGATGTTAGGAGGCACTTCTACGCAAGGGGTGGTAGAAGTTTACAACTCTTGCACAAATAATATCAGTTATTAATTTTAAATATGAGATTGATTTGGTTTGTTAAAGATACTCAGGGATGTGGAGGTAGACCGATGGAGTTAGGCCACAGATTAGTTATTGAAAAGCAGAAGAAGCTTGACAGGCTGAATTTCCCACTCATAAAAGTCCTTGTAGTTGAAGGGACTGTGACATGATGGTATGGATCGGAAATTGGCTGAGGTGGAAAATGGTAAGCCTATGGGTGTTTTCCAGATGATAGGAAGGTACGTGGGGCTGGAGGTAGTTTCATAAAATAAGGTTTATTGTCACATATACTCAAGTACAAAAGTACAGGAGGACCGTGAAAAGTTTACATTATTACCCAACATGTTGTCATCTAGGGTACAAATCTTAGATACAAAACAGAGAAATAAAGAAATAAAGAAAAACATTGTTAAATTACCCTACAGACATTCAAAAGATAAGTTAGATATATAAGAAATAAAGTTACAGTGATAAATATTGTAGGCTTGTGTAAAAGGCTTGAAGTAGATCAATGCAGGGGCTTCCACATGTGGTCTGGCCTGGCTCACAAGCCTCTGACTTCCTGCACCAGTCCCCAGTCCAACAACTGTTTCTGCTCTGCTCTGGGCATGCTGGTCATCCTGCTTTCACATACTGATGGATAATAAGATTGCTGATGTTGCTGTAAATTTGAATGGATTTGGGACGACAAGATACAATTTCAAGGGTTTCAGAAGAGATTCTGCTTGGAAATGCAGTGAATAAATAGGAGGATAGCAGCAAAGTCCCGATGGATGCTGACATTGGTGAAATGATGCATCACACGGCAGATAAAATTTGACACATAGAATGCGAAGTGATGCACTTGAAAACTGAGAAATAGCATGATAAACCAAATTAAGTTTTAAAGATGCAACAGAAACAGAAAACCTGGGGTATTGCATTCACAAATCTTTGAAGGTTTGACAAGATTTAAAGATGAGTTGCAAAGGCTGTCAGTATAAGCACATGAAATACTTGGCTTTTTAAAGGAGGTACACAGTGAAAAAGCAAGCGAGTTATGATAGCAATCTATTAGATAATAGTCAGGCCTTGGTTAGAGTGTTGATTTTGATTCTGGATACTTCAATTTATGAACATAAGGCTCTAGTGAGGAACAGGAGAAAGGGAGGACTGCAGATACTGGAGAGTCATAGTTGAAAAGTGTGGCACTGGAAGAGCACAGCAGGTCAGGCAGCATCTGAGGAGCAGGAGAGTCAACGTTTTGGGCATAAGCACTTCATCAGGATAGTGGGAGGGGAGGGGACTGAGAGATAAATAGGAGGGTGGGGGTTTGGGGCTAGGTGGAAAGATAGCTGGGAAGGCGATGGGTAGATTCAGGTGGGCGGGATTCTTTGTGATAGGTGGGAGAAGAGGGTGGAGTGGATAGGTGGGAAGGAAGATAGAGAGGTGGTACAGGTCAAGAGGGCAGTGCCAAGTTGGAAGGTTGGATATTGGATAAGGTAGGGAGACGGGAGATTTGGAAACTAGGGAAGTTGACATTAATGCTATGTGGTTGAAGGGTCCCAAAGCGGAAGATGAGGTATTCTTCCTCCAGTCATCGGGTGGCTTGGATTTGGTGGTGGAGGAGGCATAGGGCTTACATATCCTTGGTGGAGTGGGAGCGGGAGTTGAAGTGGTCGACCACAGGGCAGTGGGGTTGTTGGGTGCTTGTGTCCCAGAAATGTTACCCGAAATGCTCTTTGAGATGCTCCTCGAGTTGGTGTTCTGTCTCTCGATGTAGAAGAGACACATCGAGAACAATGGACACGGTAGATGAGGTGGGTAGATGTGCTGGAAAATTTCTGCCAGATGTGAGAAAATCCTTTGGGGCCTTGGATGGAGGTGATGGCGGAGGTGTGGGTGCAGGTTTTACATGTCTTATCTCAGCAAGCAAGTGACAGGTGTGGAGGGTAGGTTGGTGGGAGGCATGGACTTAACAAGGGGGTCATGGAGGGAATAGTCTCTGCGGAATGCAGATAGGAGTGAGGAGGGAAATATATCTCTGGTGGTGGGGCCGTTTGTAGATGGCAGAAATGGCGGAGAAAAATATGCTGTATCCGGAGATTAGTTGGGTGGAAGGTAAAGGCTAGGGCAATTCTATCCTTGTTGCGGTTGGAGGGGTGGGGTTCAAGGGCGGAGGTGCAGAAAGTGGAGGAGATGTGCTGGAGGGAATTGTTGACTACGTGGGAGGGGAAATTGTGGACCTGGAAGTAGAAGGTCATCTGGGATGTCCTGAAGTGGAATTGCTGCTCTTGGGAGCAGATACGGCAGAGGAGGAAGAATTGTGAGTAAGGGAATGCATGTTTAAAGGAGGCTGAGTGGGAGGAGATGTAGTCCAGGGACCTGTGGGAGTCGGTGGGTTTGAAATAGATGTTCGTGTTGAGTCGGTCACTGGAGAGGTCCAGAAAGGGGTGGGAGGTGCCCGAGATGATCCAGGTGAACTTAAGGTCAAGGTGGAAGGTGTTGGTGAAGCTGATGAACTGTTCAACCTCCTTGTGGGAGCACAAGTTGGCACCAATACAGTCATCAATGTAGCAGAGGAAAGGGTGGTGGATGGTGCCTGTGTAACTATGCAAAGTGGACTGTTCCACGTACCCGATGAAGAGGCAGGCATAGCTGGAGCCTATGCAGGTGCCCGTGGCTACCCCTTTGGTCTGAAGGAAGTGGGAGGATTCAAAGGAGAAGTTGCTGAGGGTGAGGGATAGTCCCACCAACTGAATGAGTATGTCGGTGGAGGGGTACTGATTAGGTTGGTTGGAGAGGAAGAAATGAGGTTGTGACATAAATGATGACGGTCAAGTGGGCGGAAGTGGTGTATTCGGTGGCACGTGTAAGGGCAGAAATGACTGTCTGGGTATTATTCGCGGAAGAGGTGGCTTTGGCAGTGGCTGCGTAGGCAACATGATCAGCAGAGCTTCTGTGAGTGACAGCAGGGGGGGGGGTGGGGGCAGAAGAGGCACGTTCGGCAGCAACCGTGGGAGCGGAAGTGGTGTCTACGCCAGCGTAAGAATGAATGGTGATCTTGGCAGTGTGTACAGGGGCAGAATGGTTGTTGGCAACATTCTGGTGAATGACATCAATGAGGGTGGAAGTAGCAAAGGTGATGGCAGCATTCAAGGGGGTGGAGTTTTCCAAATCTCCCCTCCCCCCACTTCATCCCATATCCAACCATCCAACTTGCACTGTCCTCTTGACCTGTCCTACCTGTCCATCTTCTTTCCCACTTATTCGCTCCCTCTCCCCTCTAACCTATCACAATCACTCCCCCTCCCCCGGCATCCACCTATTGCCTTCCCAGCTACCTTCCCCCAGCCCACCCCCACCCTCTATTTATCTCTCAGCCCCTTTCTCACTCACCATATTCCTGATAAAGGGCTTATGTCTGAAACATCGACTCCCCTGTTCCTCAGATGCTACCTAACCTGCTGTGATTTTCCTGCTCTACACTTTTCGACTATTGTGAGGTAGAGCACCAGTTAACCAGAATGATACCGAGCTGAGGGGATTGAGTTATGTAGTGATCCAGAGATTGTCTTCCTTCAAGCAGCAAAGTTTAAGATGTTACAGAGATGTTCTAATTTCTGAAGGGTTTTGATAGAATGGATAGGAATGATCCGTCGAGGAAATTAGGAAAATAGATTTTACTCATCCTTTTGCTAAGATCTGGCATTTTTTCTGGAATCTGAAACTCTGCGATAATCTTTAACACTGGCACTCTGCAAGGGTCCATGCTCAGACCCTTACTATACTCCCCATATACTCATGACTGTGTGGCCGAATTTTGCCCTAACTCTATTTATAAGTTTGCTGGTGACACCTCTGTTGTAGGTCAGATCTCAAACAATGACAAGACAGAATACAGGAAAGAAGTAAAGTGCTTGGTGGCATGGTGTAAAGATAACAATCTCTCCCCCAACATCAGCAAAACAAAAGAGCTGGTCATTGATTTCAGGGGAAGCAAGGTCGAGGGCACATTCCTGTCTGAACCAATGGCGCTGGGGTGGAAATGGACGAGAACGTCAAGTTCCTGGGAGTGATGGTCACCAACAATCTGTCTTGGTCCATCCACACTGATGCTATGGTCAAGAAAGCACATTAGTGCCTCTACTTCCTCAGGAGGCTAAGGAAATTTGTATTTCTCTAAGACTCTTGCCAATTTTTATAGATGCACCATAGAAAGCATTCTAACTGAATGCATCATGGCTTGGTATGGCAACTACAGAGAGTTGTGAACACAGCCCAGTCTATCGTGCAAGCCACCTTCTATCCATTGACTCCATCCTCAAGAAGGCAGCCACATAATCAAAGACCCTTCTCACTCCTTTGTCCTCTTCCATCGAGCAGAAGATACAAAACCTTAAACAAACATACCAACAGGTTCAAGATCAATTTCTTCTCCACTGTTATCAGATTTTTGAATGGATCTCTCAAATTTTAAATTTAAATGTTGATCTCACTTTTGGTGCACCTTCTCTGTAGCCATAGGATTGTATTCTTTGCTCTATCCTATTAGCTTAATGCACTTTGTTTGGTATGATCTACCTGTTCTGAACATAGAACAAAATTTTTCACTCTATATTGATACATGAGACAATAATAAATCAGTCAAATCAAATCAAAGTTTTGCTTGAAGGGATCGTGAAAACAGACACAGTGGTCACCTTCAAAGGTGAATTTTGTAGCTCCATTAGGAAAGGACTAGGAATGGAATGAATTTAATAGTTATTTTTTGATAAGAGACATGGCAAGATCTAAGGCCTCCAACTGTGTTGTCTAATTCTATGGTACTTGTTTGCTCATCTCAATCATTATTGCCTAGCCTTACCTCATCATCAAATATGGAAAGTTAATTTTATCCTTTGACTTTTTCAAAATGATGTTCATTGTGCCCATGCAATGTGAGATATATATATATGTATACATATTGTTGTGGACCTGTTCGCCGAGCTGAGAATTTGTGTTGCAGACATTTCGTCCCCTGTCTAGGTGACATCTTCAGTGCTTGGGAGCCTCCTGCGAAGCGCTTCTGTGATGTTTCCTCCGGCATTTATAGTGGTTTGTCTCTGCCGCTTCCGGTTGTCAGTTCCAGCTGTCCGCTGTAGTGGCTGGTATATTGGGTCCAGGTCGATGTGTTTATTAATAGAATCTATGGATGAGTGCCATGCGTCTAGGAATTCCCTAGCTGTTCTCTGTTTGGCTTGTCCTATAATAGTAGTTTTGTCCCAGTCGAACTCATGTTGCTTGTCATCTGTGTGTGTGGCTACTAAGGATAGCTGGCCCTGTCGTTTCATGGCTAATTGGTATTCATGGATATGGATCGTTAGCTGTCTTTCTGTTTGTTCAATGTAGTGTTTTGTGCAGTCCTTGTATGGGATTTTGTACACTACGTTGGTTTTACTCATGCTGGGTATCGGGTCCTTTGTCCTGGTGAGTTGTTGTCTGAGAGTGGCTGTTGGTTGTGTGCTGTAATGAGTCCTCATGGTCTGGCTGTCATTTCAGAAATGTTCTTGATGTATGGTAATGTATCATAACAGCACGCAAACCAACAGCCACTCTCAGACAACAACTCACCAGGACAAAGGACCCGATACCCAGTATGAGCAAAACCAACGTAGTGTACAAAATCCCATGCAAGGACTGCACAAAACACTACTAGGACAAACAGGAAGACAGCTAACGATCCGTATCCATGAACACCAACTAGCCATGAAACGACATGACCAGCTATCCTTAGTAGCCACACACACAGATGACAACAACATGAGTTTGACAGGGACAACATTACTATTATAGGACAAGCCAAACAGAGAACAGCCAGGGAATTCCGAGAGGCATGGCACTCATCCACAGATTCTATCAACAAACACATCGACCTGGACCCAATATACCGGCCACTGCAGTGGACAGCTGGAACTGACAACCGGAGACAAACCACTAAAAATGCCGGAGGAAACAACACAGAAGCACTTGACCAGAGGCTCCCAAGAACTGAGGATGTCACCTAGACAGGGGACGAAACATCTGCAACACAAATTCCCAGCTCGGCGAACAGAACCACAACAATGAACACCCGAGCTACAAATCTTCTCACAAACATATATATATATATATAAGAAAATTCCACAGGATGACTATTCTCTGAGTGAACTAACCTCTCCATATCTCAGTCCTAAAAGCTGTTATTGTCCCTGTTTAGACAGCATAATGTCCATTGTTGTAGAAGGGAGATATTATTCAAATGAAAGCAATTTTACTTTTGCTGTGAAAGCTTTTTGAATTCTAGTTTAGTGCTGGAGAAGTGGCAGTTGCTTACTTGAATTAGGAATAGCAACAGAAATATGTACAGAATTGTGAAAGATTTGTGATCTATCTGGTCACTCAGATTACCTGGCCTTTAATCAGATTGTGATCTACTCGCATTAAAGACCAGGCATATGTTTTTAATTTATTGGTAATATGAATTAACTCCACATCAACTCATTTTGAAATATTGAGTGTGGTAAAGAGATGTCAACTGTCCTGTTCCTTTATTTAGGTGTCTTTTTTGGTGAAATGCCATGACTTTCTTGTATTAAGGGTAAGTCAGACAATGTGTAGTTTTCAAGTGACAGAAACCAACTGAAAGAGGTTGTGGGCATGTTGCTTTGTAAGATGATGGAGTAATTGCTCTATCTTCTTGAGAGTCAAGTATAAAAGTGGATTGTCACCTCAGTGCATTTGGTGCTGTCAGAAATGTTGTATTTAGACGAGAATTGTTATAATGACCCCAGCTGGATGTAGAAAAATCAGCTCCACCATTCAATATGGCTAATCCCCTATCTCATTGCAATATTAATGAGGGTCGATAGTGTGGCAGGAAAGTTCTTAGGGAAGTATGGGAACTCAGGCCAGACCAGGCCAGGACTGGGACAAGTTGTGGGGTAGAGTCGGTTCAAGTAGTTTCAGCAGGTACAGGCCAGTTTTATTGAATTGGGGCTAGGTTGGGTGGGGTAGGATTGGGTCTGCTGGCATGCATTTGTTGTGGCTGAGATTATCAGTGCTGAGTCAGAGATTCAGTTTAATAGTTACAGAAAAGTAAGGGCAAGTTGTCAATTCCCTAATATTCCCTGGGTAACAATTAGGCTTAACTGTGATGGAATGCTCCAAGTTATCTGACTACAAAAGTTTTTTCAGAGCATTCCAGATGCCGGGAAATTGCCAATTGGAAAGTTAAATTTTCCAGGCACTTCCCATAAAGTCTGCTATATTGGGGTTCCTGTATGGTCCTGACACCAAACTCTGGTCTGCTTCAGCAATTCTTTGGCGATTTGTATATCCAGCCCATTGTGTCATTAACATTTCCTGAGTATCACAGGTATTCAGTAATATTGCTGGTTCATGACAAGATTACTAACTCGAACCTTGATTGACAGTTCAGTAACCAAAAGCTCCTTTCATCTGTAAAGAAATATGATAAGCTTTCACTGGTTCTTCAGGTCAGTTCAGTTTGTTCAGATTTGTTACATGCCTAAGGGCCTATGACTACATTCTTTGAGCAAAATGCTCCATGGAATAAGAGTGTTTTTTAAATCCTGGAATAAGATTATTTCTTATCATGATCTCAGAACTCCAGCACATACTTTTGAGAGTAAAGTAATGCATTGCTACCTATAAAGTGCTCATTTAATTTTGCTTCCCCTGTATGCAGTATCTGACCTGAGCTGGTCTGTCAGAAGGATACATTGTCAGAAAAATCTGCACAACACAAGTTCCAACTCAATAACCCAATAACCCAAGTTTTAAATGCCAATGCACAAAGAATAATCGGAAAATTTGAGTAACAGGTATTGAAGTATTCAATCAGATATGAATGTATTGAATGATGGACCAGGCCTGAAACATGGTCCTATCTCCCAGTAGACAGTGATGCAAGGAATAGGGAGAGAGTGCAGTTGAACACGTGGCTGCAAGGATGGTGTAGGAGGGAGGGCTTCAGGTATTTGGACAATTGGACTGCATTCTGGGGAAGGTGGGACCTGTACAAGCAGGACGGGTTGTACCTGAACCAGAAGGGCACCAATATCCTGGGGGGTAGGTTTGCTAGCACTCATCGGGGGGGTTTAAACTAATTTGGCAGGTGGATGGGATCCGGACTTGTAGTCCAGCAAGTAGGCTAGCTGTTTGTCAGGATGTCCAAGAATGTAGGGAGGCTGTGGAGAAGGTAGCACTGACAAGGAATACTTGCGGCACAGAGATGGGCTCAAGTGTGTATACTTCAACACAAGGAGTATCAGAAATAAGGTGGGTGAACTTAAGGCGTGGATCGGTACCTGGGACTACGATGTTGTGGCCATCACGGAAACGTGGATAGAAGAGGGACAGGAATGGTTGTTGGAGGTTCCTGGTTACAGATGTTTCAGTAAGATTAGGGAGGGTGGTAAAAAAGGAGGGGGGGTGGCGTTGCTAATTAGAAATGGTATAACAGCTGCAGAAAGGCAGTTCGAGGGGGATCTGCCTTTGGAGGTAGTATGGGCTGAAGTCAGAAATAGGAAAGGTGCAGTCACCTTGTTGGGTGTTTACTATAGGCCCCCCAATAGCAGCAGAGATGTGGAGAAACAGTTTGGGAAACAGATTTTGGAAAGGTGCAGAAGCCACAGCATAGTAGTCATGGGCGATTTCAACTTCACAAATATTTTAGATTAGATTACTTACAGTGTGGAAACAGGCCCTTCGGCCCAACAAGTCCACACCGACCCGCCGAAGCGCAACCCACCCATACCCCTACCTTTACCCCTTTAACCTAACACTACGGGCAATTTAGCATGGCCAATTCACCTGACCATATTGATTGGAAGCTCTTTAGATCAAGTAGATTGGACGGGGCGGTGTTTGTGCAGTGTGTCCAGGAAGCTTTTCTAACTCAGTATGTAGATTGTCCAACCAGAGGGGAGGCCATATTGGATTTGGTACTTGGTAACGAACCGGGACAAGTGATGGGCTTGTTAGTGGTTAACATTTTGGTGATGGTGACCACAATGCTGTGACTTTCACCTTGGTTATGGAGAGAGATAAGTGCATGCAACAGGGTAGGTTTTACAATTGGGGGAAGGGAAAATACGATGCTGTAAGACAGGATCTGAGGAGCATAAGTTGGGAGCATAGGCTGTCAGGGAAGGATGTCGTGGAAATGTGGAACTTTTTCAAGGAACAGATACGACGTGTCATTAATATGTATGTACCTGTCGGGCAGGAAAGAGATGGTTGTGTGAGGGAGCCTTGGTTGACGAGGGAGGTTGAATGTCTTGTAAAGAGGAAGATGGAGGCTTACATAAGGTTGAGAAAACAAGGTTCAGACAGTGCATTGGAGGAATACAGGATTGCCAGAAGGGAGCTGAAGAAAGGGATTAGGAGAGCTAAGAGAGGGCATGAAAAATCTTTGGCGGATAGGATCAAGGATAACCCCAAGGCATTTTATGTGTATGTGAGAAACATGAGAATGACGAGAACGAGGGTAGGTCCGATTAAGGACAGTAGTGGGAGACTGTGTATTGTGTCGGAAGAAATAGGAGAGGTCTTGAATGAGTACTTTTCTTCAGTATTTACAAACGAGAGGGACCGTATTGTTGAAGAGGAGAGTGTGAAACGGGCTGGTAAGCTAGAAGAGATTCTTGTTAGGAAGGAAGATGTGTTGGGCATTTTGAACAACTTGAGGATAGACAAGTCCCCCGGGCCTGACGGGATATATCCTAGGATTGTGTGGGAAGCAAGAGAGGAAATTGCAGAGCCGTTGGTAATGATCTTTTCATCTTCACTGTCAACGGGGGTGGTACCAGGGGACTGGAGAGTGGCGAATGTTGTGTCCCTGTTCAAAAAAGGGACAACCCTGGGAATTACAGGCCAGTTAGTCTTACTTCGGTGGTAGGCAAAGTAATGGAAAGGGTACTGAGGGGTAGGATTTATGAGTATCTGGAAAGACACTGCTTGATTAGGGACAGCCAGCACGGATTTGTGAGGGGTAGTTCTTGCCTTACAAGTCTTATTGAATTCTTTGAGGAGGTGACCAAGCATGTGGATGAGGGTAGAGCAATGGATGTAGTGTACATGGATTTTAATAAGGCATTTGATAAGGTTCCCCATGGTAGGCTTATGCGGAAAGTCAGGAGGCATGGGATAGAGGGAAATTTGGCCAGTTTGATAGAAAACTGGCTAACCGGTCGAAGTCAGAGAGTGGTGGCAGATGGTAAATATTCAGCCTGGAGCCCAGTTACAAGTGGAGTTCCGCAGGGATCAGTTCTGGGTCCTCTGCTGCTTGTAATTTTTATTAATGACTTGGAAGAGGGAGTCGAAGGGTGGGTCAGTAAATTTGCAGATGATACGAAGATTGGTGGAGTTGTGGATAGTGAGGAGGGCTGTTGTCGACTGCAAAGGGACTTAGATATGATGCAGAGCTGGGCTGAGGAGTGGCAGATGGAGTTCAACCCTGTCAAGTGTGAGGTTGTCTATTTTGGAAGGATAAATAAGAATGCGGAATACAGGGTTAACTGTAGGGTTCTTAGTAAGGTGGAGGAGCAGAGGGATCTTGGGGTCTATGTTCATAGATCTTTGAAAGTTGCCACTCTGGTGGATAGAGCTTGTAAGAAGGCCTATCGTGTATTAGTGTTCATTAGCAGAGGGATTGAATTCAAGAGTCGTGAAGCGATGTTGCAGCTGTACAGGACCTTGGTTAGGCCACATTTGGAGTGCTATGTGCACTTCTGGTCACCTCACTTTAGGAAAGATGTGGAAGCTTTGGAGAGGGTGCACAGAAGATTTACCAGGATGTTGCCTGGAATGGAGAATAGGTCGTACGAGGATAGGTTGAGAGTGCTAGGCCTTTTCTCATTGGAACGGCGAAGGATGAGGGGTGACTTGATCGAGGTTTATAAGATGATCAGGGGAATAGATAGAGTAGACAGTCAGAGACTTTTTCCCCGGGTACAACAGAGTGTTACAAGGGGACATAAATTTAAGGTGAAGGGTGGAAGGTATAGGGGGGATGTCAGGAGTAGTTTCTTTACCCAGAGAGTGATGTGGGCATGGAATGCGCTGCCTATGGGAGTGGCAGAGTCAGAATCATTGGTGACCTTTAAGCGGCAATTGGATAGGTACATGGATGGGTGCTTAAGCTAGGACAAATGTTCGGCACAACATCGTGGGCCGAAGGGCCTGTTCTGTGCTGTATTGTTCTATGTTCTATCTATGTTCTAGAAATAAGGTTCAGAGGACTCTTGTGGTGCAGTGGTAGTGTCCCCACACCTGGACCAAGAAGCCTAGGTTCAAGTCCCACCTACTCCAGAGACTTGTAATATACATGTTGATTAAGGAAAGTAAGTTACATTGAAACTGAGATTAGCAAAAATTACAAGAAGTAAGGATCATTATTGGTCCTCAAGGCTAAATTTTCCTCTTTACCACAATTACCAGATAAGTCTGGCAGGACAAAAACAACATTTGTCCACTTATTAGAAGCTAACCTCAGTGAATTTCCTCGGATTCAGTTTGTCATGACAAGCTTCTAGTTCAATTTCTTCTTGCACATTAAAGTCCTCACTGTAAGTAGAAGATGGTGACATAGTAGCAACGGACTAGAAATTCAGAGATTCAAGCTAATGCTCTGGGATGTGTTCCACCACAGCAGCTGGGAAAATTTAAATTCAATTAATACAGTCTGGAATTAAAAGCTTGTCTCAATAATGGTGACCTTGAAACTATTGTACACTCACTGAAATTACAGTATCTAGCGAAAATAAATTCAGAAATGTGTTACTTGATCTGTTGGAATAAGGAACATGGGCTTTGACGAAATGTGAATTAAATTTACAAATCCAAAGGATAAAGCAAGTGGTTGGATTTCCAGTCCAAGCTTGCAATAACATGGAATCTGTTTTTTGAATGTTTATTTTGTTAAATATCTATTTACCATTGCAAAATGGTCTGGACATCTGTGATTTAATTTTATCTAGCTTTACTTTGTGGTTTAATTTGTATATGATTTATGTATAGCTTAGCCTCTGTAGCCTCTGTGTGTGATTACAATCTGGGCATATGGGCTGTGGTGTATCTGCTGGATTTTCAGATAGTCTCATGTCTATAAATCAGTTCCTACATCCTCTTTTTTTAATTAAATGGAGGTAAAATGTTTCAACCCAATGGGATGAAAAATTATCATGGCATGCAGGAATGTAGAGTTGAGGTTAAAAACTGATTATGCATGACTTTAATCATTCATGATGTTATGGAATGCCAGAGCAGACTAAAGAGTCGAATGGCCTACTCTTGTTCCGTGTTTCGATGTTCATCTGTTCCTGCCTCTGAGCCAGAAGTTTGGGGTTTCAATTTGTCAGGGTTTGATGGCCGAGGAAGGTACATTTGTATTGCAGCCAAAAGCTAAAATATCCTTTAGGTACATTGATGGCACGTAAAACAAATAATAGAGATTCTGGTCAGCCATAAGATGGAATAAAAATAGAGTCTCTACCTTCATGATCTTTGCGTATGAAAATGTATCTTGCCACAGCATTCGTCCCCCATTCTGTTTACAGTGGACTCAGGACCTACCTCCATATTTTGCCTATATTAGTGTCTGACCATCCTAAGGCTAGAGAACAGAAAAATTGAAACTACAATGTTTCCTTGTATTCTGCGGACCACCAAGCTTCATTGTTGAGCAAACTGGTGTAAAGGGGGTAGAAAGAGAAATAACAATGAATTTGAACTGTAAAATAAGGTAAAATGGTAACCATGCATGTAACCATCGGACTAGTCATTTAGGTACTGGGTTAAGCTAATGCAGCCACAAAATTATTCTGTAATTTAATGCGTTCATCTATCAATGGTGGCTTAGTTTCAAAGAAATCACATTTGAATGTAAACTGCATTCACTCGGTATACCCTACTCTTACCTAATAATTTGATCTTTTGATCAATTAATGATTCTGTTGTCTATTTTCACTATCCTTGCTCTTGACACTGTGGGTGATGATGAATGGTAAAGCTGGTTACACAACTAGATCATTGTGCAAATTGGAAATTAAAACAACCCTAACAGTTCTCTTTCAATTTTTTGTGTATCATGCATTTGAAAATTATCCAAAACAATTAAATCTACAGTCTTTTTCATTCAACATGGAAGTCGAAAGTTTCATAGGAATGTATGAAATTGTTATAGTTTATTTTCAGAATGTCAAGAAATATGATTTAGTGAGTTGGATATCCAAAAGTATAATAGACATTGTAATTAATTAATTATTATAATGACACTACAACTGAATATTGTATAACTGGTTGAATATTACAGTGCAATTTATTGAGGTAAATCTCTCTGGAGTTCATATCTATTTGAAATAACTGGAACAACTACAGCGAGTAATGAATTGTGATGAAATAGTCATCAACAGTAGCTGTACCTTAATTTGAGAATGATATCTACTCAATGTGTTGTGTTATGTCTGATGATCAGCATGTTAGTACATTTAAGAGACATGCTCATGATACCATCACTGCATCATAACATGTGAACTGAAGGTATAAAGATCTCAGACTCCATCTTCTCTGGAGCCACTTGAAGCATGACATGCTAATGGAAGCATCTTGCTGTCTGTTACTGAGTAGCCTTTACTAGCCAGCCACTTTGGCCAGAAATTTCTGATCTCTTCAGTGATATGGGCAATGGTGAGAAATGAGGGAAAACCACAACAAAATTGATTAAAAGAAAACGAATCTTGGCATTGAGAAACAATGCTGCTTGTCCCTTAAGGTTCACATGTTCAGCTCAGTACATTGTTAATATGTTGTGACTATCTTTGTAAGCATTTACATGTCATTAATAACATAACTCACCTCACTTCAATACTGGTCACTGCACAAATTTTCATATCGGGATTTGGCCCCCTGTAGTTTCTTGGGGAAGTACGTACCACTCAGGCAAAAGCTCTGAGTTCGAGTCTCATCTGAGAACTTGACAGTCATTGAAGGTGTATCATAACATGGTCAAATACCTATAGGTGAAAATGTGTTGCTGGAAAAGCGCAACAGGTCAGGCAGCATCCAAGGAGCAGGAGAATCGATGTTTCGGGCATGAGCCCTTCTTCAGGAATGAGGAGAGTGTGCCAAACAGGCTAAGATAAAAGGTAGGGAGGAGAGACTTGGGGGAGGGGCATTGGAAATGCGATAGATGGAAGGAGGTTAAGGTGAAGGTGATAGGCCAGAGTGGGGGTGGGGGCGGAGAGGTCAGGAAGAAGATTGCAGGCTAGGAAGGTGGTGCTGAGTTCGAGGGTTGGGGTTGAGACAAGGTGGGGGGAGGGGAAATGAGGAAACTGGAGAAATCTGAGTTCATCCCTTGTGGTTGGAGGGTTCCTAGGTGGAAGGTGAGGCGCTCTTCCTCCAGCCGTCATGTTGCTATGGTCGGACGATAGAGGAGTCCAAGGACCTGCATGTCCTTGGTGGAGTGGGAGAGGGAGTTGAAGTGTTGAACGGGATGGTTGGGTTTGTTGGTCCGGGTGTCCCAGAGGTGTTCTCTGAAACGTTCCGCAAGTAGGCAGCCTGTCTCCCCAGTATAGAGGAGGTGACATCGGGTGCAGCGGATGCAGTAAATGATGTGTGTGGAGGTGCAGGTGAATTTGTGGTGGATATGGAAGGATCCCTTGGGGCCTTGGAGGGAAGTAAGGGGGGAGGTGTGGGCGCAAGTTTTGCATTTCTTGCGGTTGCAGGGGAAGGTGCCGGGAGTGGAGGTTGGGTTGGTGGGGGGTGTGGACCTGACAAGAGAGTCACGGAGGGAGTGGTCTTTTCGGAATGCTGATAGGGGAGGGGAGGGAAATATATCCCTGGTGGTGGGGTCCGTTTGAAGGTGGCGGAAATGACGACGGATTATATGATGTATATGGAGGTTGGTGTGGTGCTAGGTGAGGACCAGTGGGGTTCTGTCCTGGTGGCGATTGGAGGGGCGGGGCTCAAGGGCGGAGGAGCGGGAAGTGGAGGAGATGCGGTGGAGGGCATCGTCGATCACGTCTGGGGGGAGAAGGCGGTCTTTGAAGAAGGAGGCCATCTCGGTTGTTCTGTATTGGAACTGGTCCTCCTGGGAGCAGATGCGGCGGAGACGAAGGAATTGGAAATATGGGATGGCATTTTTACAGGGGACAGGGTGGGAGGAGGTGTAGTCTAGGTAGCTGTGGGAGTCGGTCGGTTTATAGTAAATGTCCGTGTTGTTTCGGTCGCCTGAGATAGAAATGGAGATGCTGTGGTTCTGTTCGCCGAGCTGGAAGTTTTTGTTGCAATCGTTTCGTCCCCTGGCTAGGCGACATCATCAGTGCTTGGGAGCCTCCTGCGAAGCGCTTCTTTGATGTTTCCTCCGGTGTTTATAGTGGTCTGTCCCTGCCGCTTCCGGTTGTCAGGGACAGACCACTATAAACACCGGAGGAAACATCAAAGAAGCGCTTCGCAGGAGGCTCCCAAGCACTGATGATGTCGCCTAGCCAGGGGATGAAACGTTTGCAACAAAAACTTCCAGCTCGGCGAACAGAACCACAGCAACGAGCACCCGAGCTACAAATCTTTGCACAAACTTTGAAGAAATGGAGATGTCTAGGAAGGGGAGGGAGGAGTCTGAGATGGTCCAAGTAAATTTGAGGTCGGGTTGAAGGTGTTGGTAAAGTGGATGAACTGTTCAACCTCCTCGTGGGAGCACGAGGCGGCGCCGATACAGTCATCGATGTAGCGGAGGAAAAGGTGGGGGGGGGGGTGCCAGTGTAGCTGCGGAAGATGGACTGTTCCACATATCCTACAAAGAGGCAGGCATAGCTGGGACCCATGCGGGTGCCCATGGCTACTCCTTTGGTTTGGAGGAAGTGGGAGGATTGGAAAGAGAAGTTGTTCAGAGTGAGGACCAGTTCAGTCAGTCGAAGGAGGGTGTCAGTGGAAGGGTACTGGTTGGTACGGCCGGAAAGGAAGAAGCGGAGGGCTTTGAGTCCTTCATGATGGGGAAGGCAGATGTACAGGGACTGGATGTCCATGGTAAAGATAAGGCGTTGGGGACTGGGGAAGTGAAAATCATGGAGGAGGTGGAGGGCGTGGGTGGTGTCATGAATGTAAGTGGGGAGTTCTTAGACTAAGGGGGAAAGGACCATGTAGAGGTAGGCAGAGGTATGCAGAGGTATGCATCTCTGTATCGGCGCTGCCTCATGCTCCCACGAGGAGGTTGAACAGTTCATCCACTTTACCAACACCTTCCACCCCGACCTCAAATTTACCTGGACCATCTCAGACTTCTCCCTCCCCTTCCTAGACATCTCCATTTCTATCTCGGATGACCGAATCAACAAGGACATTTACTATAAACCAACCGATGCCCACAGCTACCTAGACTACACCTCCTCCCAGCCAATCCTCTGTAAAAACACCATCCCATATTCCCAATTCCTTCGTCTCCGCCGCATCTGCTCCCAGGAGGACCAGTTCCAATACTGAACAAACCAGATGGCCTCCTTCTTCAAAGACTGCAATTTCCCCCAGACATGATCGACGATGTTCTCCACCACTTCCCGCTCCTCCGCCCTTGAGCCCCGCCCCTCCAATTGCCACCAGGACAGAACCCCACTGGTCCTCACCTAGCACCCCACCAACCTCCATATACATCATATAATCCGTCGTCATTTCCGCCACCTTCAAATAGACCCCACCACCAGGGATATATTTCCCTCCCCTCCCCTCCCCTATCAGCGTTCCGAAAAGACCACTCCCTCCATGACTCCCTTGTCAGGTCCACACCCCCCACCAACCCAACCTCCACTCCCGGCACCTTCCCCTGCAACCGCAAGAAATGCAAAACTTGCGCCCACACTCCCCCCTTACTTCCCTCCAAGGCCCCAAGGGATCCTTCCACATCCGCCACAAATTCACCTGCACCTCCACACACATCATTTACTGCATCCGCTGCATCCGATGTCACCTCCTCTATATTGGGGAGACAGGCTGCCTACTTGCGGAACGTTTCAGAGAACACTTCTGCGACACCCGGACCAACCAACCCAACCACCCCGTGGTTCAACACTTCAACTCCCCCTCCCACTCCACCAAGGACATGCAGGTCCTTGGACTCCTCCATCACCAGACCATAGCAACATGACGGCTGGAGGAAGAGCGCCTCATCTTCCACCTAGGAACCCTCCAACCACAAGGGATGAACTCAGATTTCTCCAGTTTCCTCATTTCCCCTCCCCCCACCTTGTCTCAATCCCAACCCTCGAACTCAGCACTACCTTCCTAGTCTGCGATCTTCTTCCTGACCTCTCCGCCCCCACCCCCACTCTGGCCTATCACCCTCACCTTAACCTCCTTCCACCTATCGCATTTCCAACGCCCCTCCCCCAAGTCTCTCCTCCCTACCTTTTATCTTAGCCTGCTTGGCACACTCTCCTCATTCCTGAAGAAGGGCTCATGCCCAAAACATCGATTCTCCTGCTCCTTGGATGCTGCCTGACCTGCTGCGCTTTCCCAGCAAAACATTTTCAGCTCTGATCTCCAGCATCTGCAGTCCTCACTTTCTCCTAGACAAATACCTATAGCACATGGTAAAAGTGGGAATGTCTCCTAGTCAGCAACAAACATGTGGTAGCTGCAATGTAGCAGCTTCCCCATGTTAAAATACTTCACATATAGGTTCCTGCAATGTACAAGTGCCATCCACATTCCAATGAGCTATCACGCATGCTCTCTGGTCAAATGGTCATGATGTCTGTTCCATGACATAGTATGGTAGGGAGTACAGGATTTAGTTGTTCATCCTTCCTTCTATGTTGCTGCTCTGTCTCATTATTAAGGCTGTGGCAATGGATGGTGAGCAACAAAGGTTTATCAGAAGGGTGTGAAGAGAAACTGGATTGGTTAGGATTTTATTCACTGGTGTTTAGAAGACTGAGGTAAGATCTTATAGAAACCTATGAAATTCTAATTAGACTAGACAGGATAAATTTAAGAAGTTTTTTTTCCCCATGACGGGAGTTCAGAATCAGGGGTCAGAGTCTAAGTATACAGGGTAGACCATTTCGGACTGACATGAGGAGAAATTTCTTCACCCAAAAATAGATGAACGTATAGAGTTCTTTGTCACAGAAAGCACTTGAGGGTCAAAACATTAAATGTTTTCAAAAAAACATTCGATGTAATTCTTAGGGCTAAAGGGATCAAAGGGTATGGGAAGAAAGTAGGAACAGGGTGTTGAGTTTGATGATCACCTACAATTATATTTAATCGCAGAGACTCATATTTTCAATGTTTCTAAAGTGCTCAAACTGAGATTTAGCTTGATAGGAAAGTTTTCACCATTCTGAGCTGTTGCTGCTAAGTTCTTTGAATCTTTCATGTCAAAGTCATTGTGATTGAAGGAAAGCTTCAGAGTGGTTTTAAAACATTGTCTTTGTCATTCCCTAGAAATCTAGCCATTTGAATTTTGAGGTCTTGGAAGCTGAAGACATTTTGTAGTAATGTGATCAGAATGTCCAGTTGATTGAACTTGGTATAATAGGGGTTTTAGCTGAATACACACAAAGGTGGCTTCAAGAAAGCATTTACTTGATGGCCTGCCCATTTGAATCCAAAGGATGTGTGTCGGTATTGCTGGTGAAATTCTCCACACTCTTATATATCATCTACATTGTAGGGCCAGATCTCATTGCACTGCAGGAGTATGGTGACAATAACAGCTGTTGACATTAAGGGTCAAATTTACAACTGGACATCGTGGATAGTATTATCATGTGAATGGCCACATTTAGATTTTTGGGCAAGAATCTCATTTTCCTCCACATCCCAAGCCCTGCACCATTAACTGGATTGGGAATAGCTCCTGAGAAAAAATCATACCTGCCCATGATGAGATTGGGATCGCTGTTTTAAATAGACACAGAAGTCAGAATTCCTCCTGCACACAATTTTATCAATCATTTCTGGAATTTTGAAGTTCATTAAAAGCCTACCAGGTTTGAGGGTCTATGAAGAAACTGGAAAACCTGTTGAGGAGTTTGCACCATTTTGAAAAATATGTTTAAGGGGTTTTCACAATATCAAATATCACTCTTTGAAGTTGTATTTACTGAACATGTATTGTTAATTCAGTGATTCATCACAGAATTGGTCCTGAAAATGATGCTTATATTAGCCTTGCATTGTACTGCATATGAATAAATATACATTTTCAATGGAGAAGGTACCAAAATGCAGTCAAAAATATTGCAAAAATGTCAGCCAGTTTATGCTTCCATCTTTTCTGCTGTAATTTAAGATGATCTGGCTGACTAAAAAATCATGAACTGTTTTGACTCACAAGAAGACTGCACTTGAAACAAACCTGTCTATGTGCTCCCTTACATTGATTGACATGCACTGTCCTTTGAAATCAAATGAGCACCTTCTTTCCTTTCTTTCCAAGAGGATGATCTATTGTGTAGAAAACTTTGGCTATTATCAAAACTTGACTGAGTTGTAACTCCTAATGGGTTGCAGCAAAGGAGGTATTCCATTCATCTGAGAAAGAATGACAGCTTCAAAACAGTTGTTGTTTCTTATTTGTTGATTTGAGCAGATGGGATTGAAAATATTCCAAGGATATTTTACATGTCAGAATGCATGTTTCTCAGAATCAATGGTATAGAGTTTGTTATTAGATTGTGGCAGGTTTTTTTTCCCTCAACAAATGTACATTTTTTCTACTATTAATGCATGGGATCTGAGGACCTAGTACATACTGGTGCGGTGGAGGACGCATAAGGGCAAAGATGTGGCATGTGTTGATGATGAAAGTGATCTGAGGGTGCATGAATGATGAGTACACGTGGGGTGGAATGGTTGATGTAAGGGTATATTGTGGGATTGTGTTCAAATAATGACTGAAATTGGTGAATGACAAAAATAGCCTCCTCAATTCAGTAACCGCATGAACACAAGTTTGAGGAGCAATAGAATCCGAAATACAGTTCTTACAAGAGCCCCTTTATACATTGTTCTTACATATATTAAAATTCCATTACTATGGTGTTACATTGTTTATCTATGGTACACAAGGTTTGAGAGGATTTTGTCCTGGGAGACAGGAGATGGGCTAAACCGTGCTGGAGCCTAGTACAATTGCAACATTTAAATTGCAACATTTAAACATTTATCTGGATGGAGGGATATGGGCTGGGTGCTGGCAGGTGGGTCTAGATTGGGTTGGGATATCTGGTCAGCATGGACAAGTTGGATCGAAGGGTCTGTTTCCGTGCTGTACATCTCTATGACTCGATGTGCTACGTGCTGGCTGCTACTTCTGATGGGATTAAAAATGTCTGAACAGTCTACTTGCATAATTAAAGTTATTAGTCCTATTGTCTTTTAAGTTAGTAAATGTTATTAAAGTTACTGGGTCTTTAGGCCCTAAGTAATTTATAAATTGTATTTGTGCTTGATAAAAGAATAAAAGAAATTAAACTGATTACTGCAGCTGGGTTGTGAGATTTGTTTATTATTTGCTGGTGTGAGTTTCATTCATTCATGCAATTTCACTTAAGCGCTGTTTTGACAATTAGTTTCTTAAAGGGATAATGGCCCAGTTACAAGGACATACTAATTGGGGAAACTGTTTAGTGTTCTGTAATGTATCCTGATCCAGGAGATAGTTGTTAAGAGCTGATTAATATTATAATGTTTCATGGAAACTTGATTGGGATAGTATTGTTTATGATAATGACACCTATTCAGAGTTAACAAGGGCTGATAAGGTACAAAAATGCACTAATGTGCTTGAAAGGGTTGTTTTGATTAGAAAGGGTTGTTTTAAATTTGGTCTATCTTATGTAAAATATACTACAGAACTGCAGTTTTATGAATGAATGAATGAATGAAAGAAACCGTGTTATAGAAGAGAGTTATGAATGAATGAAATGGGAGCACAGTGTTTGCTTGTGAGTGGGTTAGTAAAGGAGTTATGAATTAATAAACATAAAGCACTTGTGAGTGGGAAATACAAAGTGCTTGTGAGTGGGTTAGTGAAGAGACCTAGAATACAATATCTCACAAAATGGAGGGCCACAGAAGTGATATGGGGAGGTGGGGGGTGGGGGTGGGGGGGGGGGGTGTATGGGAGACCTGAGGAGGCATGGAGTCACATGGGAATGTGTGGGGTTCTTTCCATATTCTTGGGAACCAGGATACAATGTTAGAGAAATGAGATGGACCTTCCATCAGTTTGCTGCTGCAACCACAGTCCTAATGCAATCCAGCATAGTTCGTAAACTGCATTATAAAGCAGACCTTCGTGCACAAGCTATGTTCAGTTTGTGAGATGCAAAAGTGCATAAGTTGAGTCTTCCAAAGTCAAAGGAAAATTCTGCCCAAAGACTTTACTCAACTTGTGCAAGTCTTTGTTGTCAAACTCTCTTTGACATAGTTTGTGGAAGGCTGAACTAATGCAGCTGATCCAATGACATCTTCATTAATGGCTTAATGATCACCGTGAGCCATTTGCCAGTAATGTTTAAATCAGGAAGTACCTCTGTGAAAATATTATGCAAACTTTCTTTTTAAATGTGTTTACAAATCTGTGGCAAGTTAAGAACAGTATTATGAAAATCACTTCCTTTTTGTCATTTGGCCTATAGTCTTTTGCCTAGTGTTAGTTGTGAGTCTGTGGACAGCATCCTTACTGCAGAGTAAGAATGTTAATGTTTTCAAACATGTTTATGTTTATGTTGCAAGGATCTGAGAATATAATTCTTGCTGATACTCCAATGCAGCAGTCCTGAGTGCAGCATTGTCAAAGGAGTTGTCTTCTGTCATTTAAAGGACATGTTTGCCATCTCAAGTGAACATAAAAGGACCCATGACAGTATTCTAAGCAGAGATGTTCTCCCAGTTTCTGAGCCAATGTCAGTCAACATCACATTTCAGATGAATGGCTTTTCATCAAAACCTAACCTGATGGGAACAGTGTGCTAGAAATCAAGGCCCACTAAACCACAATCTGTGATAAATATAAAAATGATCAACTGAGTCACCAAAATGGTTAATTTGACTGATTTTGACTGTCATCTAAGATAAAATAAACTCACTCTAGGTTTTCTCAATAAACAAGAATCATGCTTTAACAAGTGGCAAAATAGATTATTAACTACTACTATAAAAACTTACTGAATCCCCTTTAAAACCCAAAGCACACACATTCATTCACAAATAGGACTACACTGCAGAAATATCATAGCCGAAAACATAGGAAAAAGGAAACAAGTTCTGAGAATTAAAAGATTAAACCATAAGAGTGGAATGAGGTGACTTTATCACAGTTAGTTGACTTTTGGCGATAATGTCAAGTTGTTATAGAGTGCAGAGCAATAATAGGTCATCAATTTAGTAGGTGGTCAGTTGGTCTTCGCTTGAATTGGAAATTCTCCTTTTCAGAATCTTTGACAGTTGTTTTCTTTCACTTGTGGAGGGTATGAAAGAAAGAGAAGTGTCTTAGCTTACAGGCTTTCTGAAGACCAGAGTTCCTCAATAGCTTGCTTACATCTGTGACAAATTACAACTGAAAAGTCCAGAAAATGTTAGTAGGCAGCTTTCAACCTATAGATACCTGGTACCAGTTTGTCTGACAGAAGTATCAAACTCAGCTTCGTGTGTAACCAATGTAAGAACCAAATTGTTCCACATTCCCTGCAACACAGCAATGTCCAAACTTCCATGTTCCAGTATTTATATTGTAAACACTACAGCAACTTAGCATGGCCAATTCACCTAACCTGCATATTTTTGGATTGTGGGGGAAACCGGAGCACCCGGACGAAACCCACACAGACATGGGGAGAATGTGTAAACTCCACACAGACAGTCACCTGAGGCAGGAATTGAACGTGGGTCTCTGGTGCTGTGAGACACAGTGCTAACCACTGTGCCACCGTGCCACCCAAAAGATATGCATTCCTTATAATGGTGACAATTTATTGACCTGAAATGTTAAGTTTGTTTCACTCTCCTCAGATGCTTCCCAATTGTAGATTATTTCTAACATTTTCAGTTTCTTATTTCAGATTTCTCATGTTGAGAGTATTATGTGTTACCAGCACACTGTTTGTGAGATTGCACTGTGCACAAATTAGCTGCCACAATTGCTGTATTATGACAATGATTTTATGACAAAAATAATTAATTTAATGTCAGGCACTTTGAGACATCCTGGAGGTTCAAAAAGCATATTCGACACTAATTCTACAGAAGTTTTGTGAAAATTCTTCAAGAGTTGAGCATACAGATTACTGCATTCCAGAAACCAACATACTCCAACGAAGCAAATGTACCCAATAGCGATAGACAATGTCTACAGGGCTGGTCTTAATGCAGTGACATTGTATTTGCTGCTGAGTTAAAAGCCTATGGGTTCGAGCCTCAATCACAAGACCAGGCTGTTCCTTAAGGCAGAGTTCATGAAATGTTGGAGGTGCTGCCTTTGGAATCACATAAGGCCCCTTCTGCCAGCTGAAAGGTTTGTTGAGGAAGCTGTCAGGAGAGTGTATCATAGAATCCTTACAGTGTGGAAACAGACCCTTCAGCTCAGCAAATCCACACCAACCCTATAAAGAATATCCCACCCAGACCCATTCCCCAATATTTACCCCTGATTAATGTACCTAATCTACACAGCCCTAAACACTACGGACAATTTAGCATCGCCAATTCACCTATCTGTGAGGAAACCCACACAGACACAGGGAGAATGGGCAAACTCAACACAGACAGTTGAGCCTAGAATCAAATCCTGGTCCCTGGCACTGTGAGGCAACAGTGTTAACCAGTGAGTCACTGTGCCGCCTGTCAACCTATGAGAGTAACCCAATTCCTATAAGATATGTCCCTTCTCTACATGGTAATAACTTGTAGGACTAGTGGTAATATGCTGTGGTTGATTGCAAATTGTCTCACTGTCCTTAGGCAGAAAGGTGCAGATAATGGACTTACATATGTTTGTTGTGTAGATCTGTTCAATTTGAATATTAATTTTCCCATATTTTGGATGTGTTCAACTTCAGGAGGTTTCACAGAGGATTTCCTCTCTCGACCCTTTATCATACAATTCTCTGTCAGTCATTTAAGTGTGCATCTACCTCCATGATGCTACTGTTGTGCATCTTGCACACAGTTGCAGTGAAGTGCTCAGCAGTAACAGGACCATGTTAGTCACACTCTAGGAGTCATATTTAAACCCAGCTGTGTACAATTTCTAATGCTGCCATTCACCCTGCACTCCAAAATGCTAACAGTTCCTGCCCTCTGTGCTTTTCATTCACTCACAAGAGACACCTTATCAACCTTTATTTTCTGAGGACAAACCAGCCCCTTAACTGACTACTGTCCCCTTGACTGGACTAAGGACAGCTCCCCTTAAACGTTAAGAATTTGGCTATCTACTTGAAGCACCTGCAGTGTGTTTGCCGTGCAAGCTGCTGGCACATGGTGCAGCTGTGAGACTGATGGTGCATGATGCTATACAGCAACATGTCCACCCTTTGACTGATCATTGTTGACAATCTTAACAAGCTGCCTGAATTTGAGTATGAGCTAAAAAAGATAGAAATACTGAGTTTCAGGAATAAAGCAATAATGCTTTAAAGGCAGAGATGTTGAGAGCATCCAAATTAATACAAAGTGTGTGAGTGCTAAGAAACTGACCAAAGAACCCTGAAGTGAATCCTGGTCCAATGAATAACTTGGGCTTTTGTCCTTACATGCAAAGAAGCCCGGCAACAATGTTACAATTTAAGGTGTTGGTGAGCTCTAAAGTGCAGTACTAAACTATATTATACTTTAGTCTAAAATATGCCATGATGCTTTGATAGGACAGAAGCTTCAACAGTGTCGATATCCATGGCTGCAAGGTGGTCAGTGCTTATGGAGCATGCTCTGAGATGTTGGGGAATATTGGCAAAGATGGATGCATGGAAAAGCTATTGGCAAGCTGCAGCCACCTGCTCTGAGTTACTCAGTTGAGTATTAGTTTTGTATTGTCTCTGACCAGCACTGGGGGAGGTGAGATTTGCCAATAATGCATGTAAACATGCTGTTCATTGTTCACTCGTGAGAGCATTGAAACCATAATGTTTTCTCTCAAAATCAAGAATCTAACTTTTCTTTTAATTTTCACTGTATTTCCCCAACATTGGCTACTCTGTTTAGGATCTGACAAAATACACCTTAATAGGAACAGAACTGAAACAGTGGTAAAAGATATAGAAATCTCATTTTTACAATATATCACTTTCTAAATGTTCATAGCTAATGCTGTGAAGCCATATGGAAGCAAACAGGAGACTAAGTTATACTCGCAGAATAATCAACATAAAACAAAACTTCTTCTTGTTTAAGATATTGATTAGGCCTCAGCTGGAATTCTGTGTCTAACTCTTCTTTCCAAACATAAAGGAGATTGACACTTTGGAAACAAATATAGTACAAGATCACAAGCTTAACATTCAGTCTAAGACTCCACAGCTAGCTAACTAAACTCAATGGGCTGGGTTGTTGTATTTTAGAATGATATAGCTTCAGGCGATTTGATTGAAATTTTAACTGACCAGTTGATCAGGGATCACAGATCCAAGGTCTCATGGGCAGGAAAGATTAGATTAGGAGCTTCTTGTTTTTCTGTGAATATGGCCCTGTGCAACAGGCTTCTGGCATCTGCAGTGGATGATCATTCATTATATCTCTTAAAAAGAGTAACAGCCCTGTTTTGGTTGAAGCAGCAGTCACCTCATACAAAAAGCAGACAACCTGTAATTTTAACCAAGATCACTGTAAAATCCTTGATTTGTTCCAATCACCTCCAATGGTTAAAAATACATTTTGATTAATTAATTAAATGGGCTTTTAGTTGCTGTTCCATCATTTCCAGAAGACTACACCATTTTGGGTGTGGGCTTGCTTGTATCATGATACATACGGCTTTCCAACTACCTCAAGCAGGCAAGGTATGAGTAAAATACTTTTCTGTTCATAATTGTAATATTACATTTGAACAGCAAGGGAATTTACCCATTGTCCCATTGTCCTAGGCAACATTCATCCCTGAATAAATATCACTAAAAACAAATAATCCAATAGTTTATCATATTACTCTCATGGAAAACTGTTCTTGAATATTGCTAACTATGACTGTTTACATTCTAATGATGAATACATTTGAAAAGTATTTAATTACTTATGAAGCACTCGAGGATGAGCTGTGATCATTGCAGCTGCTATATAGAGCTAATTAATTTATTTCTGTAACAGTCAGAAAAAATTATGTGTCTTAAATCTTGTAGCGATAAAGGAGAATATCTCATTGGGAAGAACACAACAAAATGCAGAAAACAGCATGCTTAAACTTGCTTAAAAAATTAATTACAAATTGACAAGCCACTTATGTTAAATAAGAAAATCTTGCTTCTGCAAGTAGCAGTAAGTTCTAGATCATAGAATCATAGAGATGTACAGCACAGAAACAGGCCCTTTGGTCCAACTCATCCATGCTGACAAGATATCCTAAGTCTCATTTGCCAGCATTTAGCCAGATCCCGCTAAACCCTTCCTATTCATATATCCATCAAGGTGCCTTTAAAATGTTATAATTGTACCAGCCTCCATCACTTTCACTGGCAGGTCATTCTATATATGTACCACCCTCCACGTGAAAAAGTTGCCTATTGGGTCTCTTTCAAATCTTTCCCCTTTTATCTTAAATCTCGGCTCCCTAGTTTTGGACTCCCTGACCAAGGGGAAAAGACCTTGTCTACTTACTCTATCCATGTCCCTCCTGATTTTATAAACCTCTACAACGTCACCCCTCAGCCTCCGATGCTCCAGGGAAAACAGCCACAGCCTATTCAGCCTCTCCCTATAGTTTAACATTTCCAACCCTGGCAACATCCCTGTAAATCTTTTCTGAATCCTTTCAAGTTTCACAACATCCTTCCTACAGCAGGAAGACCAGAATTGCACAAAGTATTGTGCAAGTGGCCTAACCAATGTCCTGTACAGCTGCAACATGACCTCTCAACTCCTATACTCAAAGATCTGACCAATAAAGGAAAGCATACGAAATGCCTTCTTCACTATCCTATCTACCTGTGACTGTACTTTCAAGGAACAATGAATTTGTACTCCAAGGTCACTATGTTTAGCAACACTCCCCAAGAGCTTGCTATTAAGTGTATAAATCCTGTCCTGATTTGCCTTACCAATATGCAGCAACTCACATTCATTTAAATTAAATTCTGTCTGCCGCTCCTCAGCCCATTGACCATCTAATCAAGATCCCATTGTAATCTGAGGTAACCTTATTCACTTTTGCAAGAGGAGGAGAGCTTCTTCAAAGTAGGCATCCTGGCTATACCTCCAATTTAGGTGTCATCTGCAAGTTTACTAACTATACCTCTTATGCTCACATCTAAATCATTTATATAAATGATGAAAAGCAGGACCCAGCACCGATCCTTGTGGTACACCACTGGTCACAGGTTTGCAGTCTGAAAAGCAACTCTCCACCATCACCCTTTGTCTTCCAGCTTGGAGTCAGTTCTTCCAAATGGCTAGTTCTCTCCGTATTCCGTGTGATCTAACCTTACTAACCAGTGTCCCATGAGGAACCTTGTTGAACACCTTACTGAAGTCTATATAGATCAAGTCCACTGCTCTGCCCTCATAAATCCCTTTTGTTCCTTCTTCAAAAAACTCAATCAAGTTAGTGAAACATAATTTCCTATGCACAAAGCCATGTTGACTATCCCTAATCAATCCTCACCATCCCAAATACATGTAAATAGATTCATAGAGTCATAGAGATATACAGCATGGAAACAGACCCTTCGGTCCAACCAGATATCCCAACACAATCTAGTCCTACCTGCCAGCACCTGACCAATATCCCTCCAAACCTTCCTATTCATATATCCATCCAGATGCCTTTTAAATGTTGCAATTGTTACCAGCCTCCACTACTTCCTCTGGCAGCTCATTCTACACATGCATCACACTCTGCGTGAAAAAATAGCCCCTTAGGTCTCTTTTATATCTTTCCCTTCTCACCCTAAACCTATGCCGCCTAGTTCTAGACGCTCCCATCCCAGGGAAAATACCTTAGCTATTGACCTATCCTTCTAATAACTTGTCCACGACCGATGTCAGGCTCATCAGCCTATAGTTCCCTGGCTTTTCCTTTACCACTTTTCTTAAATAGTGGCATCACACTAGTCAACCTCCAGTCTTCTAGCAAGTTCAACTAATCATTTTAATCTGTGATTGCTAGAATTTTACTGGCAGGGAAATGAAGGAATTTGGAAACTGGAAAACTGAAATGAAGGTCAGAGTTAGATCTGCCATGACCTAATTGAACATTGAACAGACTCTTGTTCACACGTTCTAATTGTTAATGATGGCCTGTTAATCTCTTAAGTCTAGAAAGTGAAAAATTATAAATGTGGAGTCACTTCCAGTGAGGTATGTGAGAATTTAAGGTCCTAGGCTTGAAAGTTCCAGAGTGGGATGATGATCAGGAGATGGTTAAGTTGGGGTATGACCATTGAGAAGGAGGTTGTCACAAATGGGATTGCTGGACATCAATCCACAGTGCTACAGGTACCAAGCTAGTCTCTTGATGTAAGACTACCCCTGCTGCTGACAAAACAACAATGAAGGGTCGATGAGGAGCTTAAATGTCCATTAACTGGTGACATTAAGGGTCTCAATAGGCCCAAGGTCAGATGGACCTCCAGATGCCTCTGCTTTCCTCTCCTTATTTGTAAATACTAGGGTTAAGGTGGAGAAGATGACATACTGAATTATCTTGGTCTTCAAACTTGCTGATGAGGACTGTACTGTATTTCTATTAGGATAGACTATTTTTATCTTCTGTTTCCATTTACTCAAATTGTGAATTGCTGCAAGAAACTCCAAGGATTTTTTTTTTTAAATTGAACTGTTCATCTAATTCTTCATTGAGTATCTTTGTAACAATAATATACATCAGTAAAATATTATGAAAACTACAAAATCCTTACATTCAGATTTTCTTTAGATAATGTAAATTTAAAAACAATGGCTGGGATTTTAACTCACTCAAAACCCTTTCATTTGCATAGTTAAAATTGAGCAGGATATATTGAAATAATAATGATTACAGTTCATACAATACTTTCTGTGTTTGGAATAATCTTTCCTGGTAATTCATTTAACTCTTAGACAAGAATATATATAAAATATATTACCATATCTAAATATTAAATAATGCTAGTGGAAAGTGGACAGTCTCCTAATCTGAGAAAGAATGTTCTGGCTAAGGAGGACATGCAACAAATGTTTACCAGATTCATTCTTGGGATGGTAGGATTGATGAATGAAGAGAGACTAGATTTGTTAAGGCTTTATTCACTGGAGTTTAGAACAATGGGAGGGTGGGGTGAGGGGATCCTCATAGAAGCTTACAAAATTTTAACAGAACTGGACAGGGTAAATGGAAGAAGAGCCAGGGTCCCATCTGTAAAAACGGAGCTAGGCCATCTTGGACTGAAATGAGGAGAAGCTTCTTCACCAAAGTAGTGAGCCTGTTGGATTGTCTGCCACAGGAAGTGGGTGAGGTGAAAACACTGAATGTTTACAAGAAGAAATTAGACATAGTTCTCATGTCTAAAGGGATCAAATGGTATGGGGAGGAAGCAGAAGCATGGTCAGTCATGATCAGATTAAATGGTGGAGCAGGCTTGAAGGGCTGAATGCTTGACATCTGCTCCTATTTTCTATGTTCGTATTTTCTCTTGCCATAGGATAATAGATGGCATTTGTTCCATTTTGTTTTAATAATGAAAATTCTCCTTGCTACCTTTGGCATTGCATATAATTTCTATTTACTTTTACTGTTGCTGAGGTGGCTTCCCTGGTACTAGCCCTAACTGTGTTACTCAATGATAAAAATAGAAAGTTCTGGGGATACTCAGAGGTTTTGTCAGCATCTTAGTGAAGCAGGTGAAATGGCTGAAGGGCTGGAGAAGGATGAAGAAACAAAATATTTCAGGTTGGAAGACAAGAGACATTCAATGGCAAAATAATTAGTGTTACAGAGGCAATTGGACTAGTAATGGGACAAGTAACAACAGGTTTCCAGAGGAAGTATGAATGGCAGAATGATGAACTACAGCAACTGAAAACAAAAACAAGAAAAAGACTTGAATGATGCAAAGAAAAGGACACAAAATGTGTGTAGAGATTTTAACTGGAATTCTTGAAATCAATGCTAAATCAGAAACAAGCATGTAATAAACTTCAATGGATCATAGCAACAAGCTGAAGACAGCAAGAGGACAAGATAGAGAATAAAAGTGCAGGTACTTAGAGTGGGATGGTGGCTCAGTGGTTAGCACTACTGCTTCATTATGCCAGGGACCTGGGTTGAATTCCAGCCTTGGGCAGACTATCTGTGTGGAGTTTGCACATTCTCCCCATGTCTGCATGGTGCTCTGGTGTCTTCCCACATTCCAAAGATGTGCAGCTGATGTGAATTGACCATGCTAAATTGCCCATAGTGTTCAGAGATGTGTAGGTTAGGTGCATTAGATAGGGCTAAATGTAGAGTAATAGGGTATGGAAATGGGTCTAGGTAGGATACTGTCCAGAGAGTCAATGTGGACTTAGAGTCATAGAGATGTACAGCATGGAAACAGACCCTTTGATCGAACCCATCCATGCCAACCAGATATCACACCCAATCTAGTCCCACCTGCCAGTGCCCAGCACATATCCTTCCAAACCCTTCCTATTCATATACTCATCCAAATGCCTCTTAAATTTTGCAATTGTACCAGTCACCACACATCCTCTGGCAGTTCATTCCATACATGTACCACCCTCTGTGTGAAAACGTTGCCCCTTAAGTCTCTTTTATATCTTTCCCCTCTCACCCTAAACCTATCCCCTCTAGTTCTGGACTCCCCGACCCCAGGGAAAAGACTTTGTCTATTTATCCTATCCATGCCTCTCATAATTTTGTAAACCTTTATAAGGTCACCCCTCATCCTCCAGGGAAAACAGCCCCAGCCTGTTCAGCCTCTCCCTGTAGCTCAGATTCTCCAACCCTGGCAACATCCTTGTAAATCTTTTCTGAACACTTTCAAGTTTCACAACATCTTTCCGATAGGAAGGAGACCAGAATTGCATGCAATATTCCAACAGTGGCCTAACCAATGTCCTGTACAGCTGCAACATGCCCTCACAACTCCTGTACTCAATACTCTGACCAATAAGGGAAAGCATACCAAATGCCTTCTTCACTATCTACCTGCGACTCCATTTTCAAGGAGCTATGAACCTGCACTCGAAGGTCTCTTAGTTCAGCAACACTCCCTAGGACCTTACTATTAAGTGTATAAGTCCTGCTAAGATTTGCTTTCCCAAAATGCAGCATCTCTCATTTATATGAATTAAACTTCATCTGCCATTTCTCAGCCCATTGGCCCATCTAATCCAGATCCTGTTGTAATCTGAGGTAACCCTCTTCACTGTCCACTATACCACCAATTTTGGTGTCATCTGCAAACTTACTAACTGTACCTCTTATGCTCGCATCCAAATCATTTATGTAAATGACAAAAAGTAGAGGGCCCAGCACCAATCCTTATGGCACTCCACTGGTCACAGGCCTCCAGTCTGAAAAACAACTCTCCACCACCACCCTAGGTCTTCTACCTTTGAGCCAGTTCTGTATCCAAATGGCTAGTTCTCCCTGTATTCCATGAGATCTAACCTTGCTAATCAGTGTCCCATGGGGAACCTTGTCGAACGCCTTACTGAAGTCCATATAGACTTGTCGGGCCAAATGGCCTGTTCCCACACTGTAGGGATTCTATTTTATGAATGCTACTCTGTAACTGGCTAAGTGGTTTATCAGGAGAGAAGAGTGCAAACAGAAAGTCATGTCACGTTCTATGAATTGGTAGTCTTGTTATTAATCAAAAGGCTTTGGGCCTTCTAGGTATCAAATTCGCCTAGGCAACAACACATGTGCCTTTAAACTGCATTCATCTGCATTTCTTCTAACCTGATTTATTGCATCCATTGGTCCCAATGTGGTCTCCTCTACATCAATGAGACCAAGCGCAAACTTGGAGATGAGTTCAGGGAACATCTGTGGTCCACATGCTCCAATCAACTCCCACCTCCCAGTTGCCAGCCATTTCAACACACCCTCCCATTCCCCTGATGACATGTCCATCCTGGGCCTCCTCCACATCCAAGCTGGAGGAAGAACACCTCATCTTCCACCTCAGGAGCTCACAAACATATGGTCTTAACATAGAATTCGCCAACCCCTATCTCATCACAGGTCCATCCCTCCCTCCCAACCCTGCTCTCTTGACCTGACCTAACTTGTCCATCTTTCCTCCCGCCTATCCACTCTGCTCTTTCCACTGACCAATCATAATCGCCTCTTACCTCTATCCACCTATCGCCATCCCATCTATCTTCCTACAGCCCCACCCTCTATTAATTTCTCAGCCCCCTACCCCTCCCCAGACCTGATGAATGGTCCCAACCTGAAATATTGACTCTTTTGCGACTTGACCTACTGTTATTTTTCCAGCTTCACACCTTATCGACTCAGAAAATAATAAAGCCATGAAAATAACTAAATCTGTATATTGTATATTTTAACATATATTACTATAAATATTATCCTAGCTTTCCTAGAATAGTGATCTTAAAAGTGTTACTACAGTGTTGCAAATGGCATTTTTCATTAACTAGACTTCAGGATGATAGCTCACTGCACCTGTAGAGTCATAGAGTTATCCCACCTGCCTGTTCCTGGCCCAAATCCCTCCAAACCTTTCCGATTCATGTATTTATCCAAATGTGTTTTAAATGTTGTAATTGTAACCACAACCACCACTTCCTCAAGATGCTCATTCCCCTGTTAAAAAATTGCCCCTCATGTCTTTTTGAAATCCTTCTCCACTCATCTTAAAAATGTGCCTTTTAATCTTGAAATCCCCCATCTGAGGGAAAAGAAAACTACCATAGATACAAATATCTATACCCCTTATTATTTTATTAACTTGGATAAGATTGCCTCTCAACCCTCTATGCTCCAGTGCAAAAAGTCCCAAGCTATCCAATCTTTCTTGATAACTCAAACCTTCCATACCCAGCAACATCCTGGTAAATCACTTCTGAACCCTGTCCAACTTAATAATATCTTTCCTATACAGTATTTCAGAAGATGCCTCATGAATATCCTGTACAACCTCAATATGACTTCCCAACTCGTATACTCAAAGGTCTCTCTGCTCCATGATAATCTGCACCGACCTCCCATGGAGGCCTTATGGTCCAACACTCTTAATATTGTCTTCAACATCTTTCCTCAATGCATCTCACCCATTGTCCCCCAAGTATTAACCCTTCCTTTCCTCTGTACTGCCTACGTGTCCACTCACTTGCTCAAGCCACTTCACTAATTTTCTTAGACCATTATTAGTAGCTGTGCCAGCTATTTTCATCTCTCCCATTCTGTCCTTTTGTTGCATTTCAAGTCTATAATCAGGCTTAAAGAGCCAAAAGGAGTGGTGGAGTGGCCAACATTCATTTTCTCATCCTATATGAAGAGAAAATCTTTGCGCTCAAGGGAGAGAGCCATGACCTTTCAAGTGGAGATGCAATACCTCCATATCCCAGCAGCCAAGTAAGCTTCACCATGCCATGCAACAATATTCTTAACATGCTGAAATTTCCATTCCTGTTGCACAACTCATTCCCTTTCTTGCCTTATCTAGACACCAGGGGCTTCCACATAGCCTCCACCCATAAGAGACTGGCCTCCCTGAGCATCAATTACTCCTCCTACTCTGAGGAAGAAGATACAGAGGTTGTGATGGCAAGGCTGCTTCTTGCACCTTTCTTCAGCTCAGATGCTGACACCTTGTTGGGTAAATTGATTTGATTAGCATTAGGAATACATTGTGACAAACATTTCAATGCCATGTCTCTGCAGAAATGAGGCTAGGTTACTGGAACTCAGAGGACTGCAGAAGACATGCTCAGACACGGGGAGAATGTGAACGCATCCTGTTGGCCATTAATAACTTAATGAAAATATACAGACAGCCACAGTTGTTAGGAAAATTCCATCCACTAGAACAATTGAAGTGAAACAGAACCAAATTTGACAGATAAAGATCATGCCCCACATTTCCTCAGGGGAGCAGTGTCATAATTTTCTTTAACAATCAACTTCAACATCAAAGTTCTCCACTGGATAAGCAATATTAAGAATATTGGACCAGATTTAAATGGGACAAAACATCTTATAGCATACCCAGTTAGACTATTTTAAGATCATAAGACCATAAGGCATAGGAGTGGAAGTAAGGTCATTCGGCCCATTGAGTCCACTCCGCCATTTAATCATGGGTTATGGGAATTTCAACCCTGCTTATCTGCACTCTCCCTCGTAGCCCTTAATTCATTGCAAAATCAAGAATTTATCAATCTCTGCCTTGAAGACATTTAACGTCCCGGCCTCCACTATGCTCCATGGCAATGAATTCCACAGACCAACCACTCCCTGGCTGAAGAAATGTCTCCTCATCTCCATTCTAAATTGACCCCCTATAATTCTAAGGCTGTGCCCAAGGGTTCTAGTCTCCCTGCCTAACAGAAACAACTTGCCAGCGTCCACCCTTTCAAAACCATGCATTATCTTGTAAGTTTCTATTAGAACTCCCCTCAACCGTCTAAACTCTAATGAGTACAATCCCAGGATCCTCAGCCATTTATTGTATGTTAGGCCTACTATTCCAGAAATAATCTGTGTGAATCTCGGCTGTAATGATCCAGTGCCAGTATGTCCTTCCTGAAATGTGGGGCTCAAAATTGGACACAGTGTTCTAAATCGGTCCTAACTAGAGCTTTTACAGTCTCAGAAGCATATCGTTGCTTTTATAGTCCAACACTCTTGAATAAATGACATTACATTCGTTTTCTTAATCATGGACTCAACTTGCAAGTTAACCTTTAGAGAATCCTGGACTAATACTCCCAGCAGCCTTTGTACTTCAGCTTTATGAATTTTCTCAACGTTTAGAAAATAGTCCGTGCCTGTATTATTTTTTTCAAGGTGCAAGACTTCTTATTTGCTCACGTTGAATTTCATTGTCATTTCCTGGACCGCACTCCTAAACTGTCTAAATCTTTCTGCAGCCTCCCCACCTCCTCGGTACTACCTGCCTGTCCATCTAACTTTATATCATCAGCAAAATTCATCAGGATGCCCCCAGTCCCTTCATCCAGATCAATAATACATAAAGTGAACAGCTGCAGCCCCAACACTGAACCCTGCGGGACACCACTTGTCACCGCTGCCATTCCGAAAAATAACATTTTATCCCAACTCTCTGCCTTCTGTCAGACAGCCAATCCTCAATCCATGCCAGTAGCTCACTTTGAACACCATGGGCCCTCACCTTACCCAGCAGCCTCCCATGAGTCACCTTATCAAAGGCCTTTTGGAAGTCTAAATAGATAACATCCACTGGATTTCCCTGGTCTACCTACTTGTTACCAATTTAAAGAATTTTATCAGGTTTGTCAGGCACAACCTCCCCTTTCTAAATCCATGTTGACTTGTTCTAATCCGACCCTGCACTTCCAAGAATTTAGAAACCTCATCCTTAACGATAGATTCTAGAATTTTACCAACAACTGAGGTTAGGCTAATCAGCCTGTAACTTTCCATCTTTTATTTTGAACTTTTCTTGAACAAGGGGGTTACAACACCAATTTTCAAATCATCTGAGACTTTCCCTGACTCCAGTGACTTTTGAAAGATCACAACCAATGCCTCTGCTATTTCCTCAGCTACCTCCCTCAGAACTCCAGGATGTAACTCATACTCAACTCTGCCCCCTGACGCTCCTTAATTGTTGAGATATTACTCATGTCTCCCACTGTGAAGACTGACTCACAGTACTTATTAAGTTCTTCAGCTATTTCCTTATCTCCCATCACTAGTCTTCCAGCATCAATTTGGAATGGCCCAATGTCTACTTTTGCCTCTCGTTTGTTGCTTATGTATTGAAAGAAACTTTTAATATCATTTCTAATATTACTGGCTAGCCTACCTTCATATTTGATCCTCTCATTCCTTATTTCTCTCTTTGTTATCCGCTATTTCCAAATTTTCTGATTACCCAGTGTTTTTTGACCACTTTATAGGCTCTCTCTTTTTCTTTGTTACATTTCCTGACTTTCTTTGTCAGCCATGGCTGTGACCCCCCCCCCCAGATAATCTTTCTTTTCTTTGGGATGAAGCTCTGTACTGTGTCTTCAATTACACCCAGAAACTCCTGCCATTGTTGCTCTGCTGTCCACTCCTAGGCTCTGCTTCCAGTCAATTTTCATCAGTTCTTCTCAAATGCCCCTGTAATTACCTTTAATTAACTGTAACAGCATTACATCCAATTTTGCCTTCTCTCTTTCAAACTGCAGACTGAACTCTACTATATTATGATCACTGCCTCCTAAGTGTTCCCTTACTTTAAGACCTTTTATAAAGCCTGGCTCATTTACATCTCACTAAGTCCAGAATTGCCTGCTCTCTTGTGGACTCCATCACAAGCTGTTCCAAAAGGTCATCCCATAAGTATGCCATGAATTCCCTTTCTTTGGATCCACCAGCAACATTATTCACTCAGTCCACCTGCATATTGAAGTCCAACATGATCATTGTGACCTTGCTCTATCTATTTCCTGGTAGATCTTGCACCTCTGATCCTGACCACTTTTAGGAGGTCTGTACATAACTCCCATTATGGTTTTTTTTGGCCTTGTGGTTCCTCAACCCCACCCGCACAGACTCCACATTATGTGACCCTATATCATTCAGTGCCATAGATTTAATTGTATTCTTAACTAACAAGGCAACCCCGCCCCCTTTGCCCACCTCCCTGTCTTTTTGATAAGATGCAAATCCTTGGATGTTTAACTGCCCGTCCTGAATCCCCTCCAACCATGTCTCTGTGATGCCTACCACATCATAATCATTCACAATGATTTGTGCCGTTAATTCATCTATTTTGTTATGAATACTACAAGCACTCAGGTAAAGTGCCTTAATGCCAACTTTTTTATCATTATTAGAGATATTGGAAATCATGAGATGTCCTAAGTTATCCTTTCTTTTTGCTACATTCCTAGTGTGTCTTGAGCTTAAACCCACCTGCACACTTGCTCTCCTGCTGTATATCTTTCGATTTAACTCCATACTCCCTATAGCTTTTGCTTTCCCTTCCCCTTGACACAGAAGTTTAAAGTCCTGCTGACCATCCTATTTATCCTTTTTGCCAGATTGGTTCACATTTTGTGAGTGTTTAGGCTTTTATTAGTGTACAAATTTGCTGGAAATTCAAGCTGGTCAAAAGCACAGTGAAGGCAACAAGGTGTCTGGACCTGGGTGAACAATTGGACAAACAGGATTTAGAGGATGTAATGAAATAAGTGAAATAGAATGAGTGAAACTAATGTCAAATCCAGTATGGAAAGAGCAAAGAAAGAGAAAAAAATTAGATTAACAGACACTGATAGAGGCAAAATTGGGACAGAAAAAGAAACATGAAATTATTTCTTAATTTTGACATTTTATAAAATTTCCTGGTGCAAATCACAGCATGTAGAAATAAGACTCAGCACTTTGTATTTGCTGTCTAGGCCAGAGAAGTTGATTGCTGGTCACTAACAATTGACAGGGTCTTAAAATGTCTTTTACACGAGAACTAAATTCCAGTGATGCATTCAGTTGACAAATGTGATAACTTCATGAAGAGCCTCGTAGAGTTTAGGGGCAAGATACCATTGTAACCAACTAATGTAATGTGGTACAAACTCCTCTTGTCAAGAGGAAGAAGAAAGCTTATGTTGGAATGAGACATGAAAGTTCAGTTTGGACACTTCAGAGTTACAAGTTAGCCAGGAAAGACCGAAAGAGAGAGCTAAGAAGAGCCAGGAGGTGACATGAGAAGTCATTGGCAGATAAGATCAAGGAAAACCCTAAAGCTTTCTATGGGTAGATCAGGAATAAAAGAATGACCAGAGTAAGATTAGGGCCAATCAAAGACACTAGTGGGAAGTTGTGCGTGGTGTCCGAGGAGATAGGCAAAGCACAAAATGAATATTTTTCATCAGTATTCACACTGGGAAAAGACAATGTTGTTGAGGAGAATACTGAGATAGAGACAACTAGACTAGATGGGATTAAGATTCACACAGAGGAGGTGTTAGCAATTCTGGAAAGTGTGAAAATAGTTAAATCCACTGGGCTGGATGGGATTTATTTTAGAATTCTCTGGGAAGCCAGGAAGGAGCTGGCAGAGCCTTTGGCTTTGATGTTTATGACATCATTGTCTATACGAATAGTGCCAGAAGACTGGAGGAAGCAAATGCTCTTGTTCAAGAAGGGGAAGTAGAGACACCCAAGTAATTATAGAGCAGTGGGCCTTACTTCAGTTGTTGGAAAAGGTTATAAGAGATAGGATTTATAATCATCTAGATAGGAATAAGTTGATTAGGGATAGTCAACACAGTTTTGTGAAGGGTAGGTCATGCCACAAACCTTATTGAGTTCTTTGAGATGGCTACCAAACAGATGGATGAGAGTAAAGCAGGGGTTGATGTGTTGTATGTGGATTTCAGTAAGGCATTTGATAAGGTTTCCGACAGTAAACTATTGCACAAATTACAGAGGCAAAGGATGGAGTGTGATTTAATGGTTTGGCTAGCTGAAAGAAGGCAGAGGGTAGTAGTTGATGGGAAATGTTTATTCTGGAGTTCAGTTACAAGTGGTGTATCATAAGGATCTGTTTTGGGGCCACTGTTGTTTGTCATTTTTATAAATGATCTGGATGATGGCGTAGAAGGATGGGTTAGTAAATTTGCAGATGACACTAAGGTCAGTGGAGTTGTGGATAGTGCCGAAGGACACAGAGGGACATAGATAAGCTGCAGACCTGGGCTGAGAGGTGACAAATGGAGTCTCATGCAGAAACGTGTGAAATGATTCACTTCAGAAGGAGCAACAGGAATAAAGAGTACTTGGCCAATGCTAAAATTCTTGGCAGTGTAGATGAGCAGATAGATCCTTGAATGTTGCCACCCAGGTTGATAGGATTGTTAAGAAAGCATATGGCTGAAGGCATAGGGCTGAAGGGCCTGTACTGCGCTGTAATGTTCTATGTTCTAAACCAGCTAGCAACCTGGAATTTTATTGGTAGAAAGATTGAACTTCGGAGCTACAAGGTCATGGTGCAATTGTACAAAACTGTGGTGTGGCCGCACTTGGAGTATTGCATACAGTTCTGGTCACTGCTTTGTCAGAAGGATATGGAAGCTTTGGAAAGGGTTCAGAGGAGATTTACTAGGATATTGCCTGGTATGGAAGACAGGCTGAGGAACTTGAGACTGTTTTTGTTAGAGAGAAGAAGGTTGAGAGGTGACTTAGTTGAGACATAATTAAAGGATTAGATCGAGCCTTTTTCCTTGGATTGTGATGGCTAGCATGAGGTTTAAATTGAGGGGTGATAAATATAGGACAGATTCTGGATGAGTGGTGCTGGAAAAGCACAGCAGTTCAGGCAGCATCCGAGTAGCAGGAAAATTGATGTTCTGGGCAAAAGCCTTCATCAGATGTCAGAGGTCGTTTCTTTACTCAGAGAGTAGTAGGCGCATAGAACGCACTTCCTGCAACAGTAGTGAACTAACCAATTTCAGGGCAGTTAAACAGTCATTAGATAAACATATGGATGATTGTGGAATAGTGTAGGACAGATAGGCTTCAGATTGGTTCCACAGGTTTGTGCAACATCGAGGGCAGAAGGGCCTGTACTGCGCTGTAATGTTCTACGTTCTAAACCAGCTAGCGACCTGGCATTTTAACAATTCACAAGATAGCTCTTCAAGTTGCTGGCCAATATGTACATGTTAACTCTTTTTTGTTGAGCAAATTCTGGATTAATTTGCCTTTGATGTCTTCAGCATTGAAGAACAGTATCTACAATTGTAATTTGACCAGATGCCAACTTCTCGCTGCCTCCAAGCCAAGAACGATACTTACTGGTTGGTATTTAATGGGGGTGACAGCTCCTTCCTGTCTGCTGGGGAGCTAGCAGGGAGCCTCATATCATTTTGTGTTTGAAGGTCAACCATATTAAAGTGTTACTCAGGCGCTTATGTGGAGAGCAATAAACCTCCCTAGGATCCTGCCCAGTGAGAACTACTGATCGACCAGCAGCTCCATCTAAGCAATTGCAACATACAAGCATACGAATTAATAGCAGATCACTTGGCCCTCAAGCTTCTCCAACATTCAAAAAGATCATAGCTGATCTAAGTACTCCACATTCCTCTTTACTTTTTACCCTTTGCTCATTGAAAATGTATTGCACTCTACAGTAAAAACGCCACACGATTCCACCTCCATAATCTAATGAAGAAAGTTCTGAAGAATTATTACCACCATGAGAAAAATATTATCCTCACCTCTGTTATAAATGGCCTTATTTTTAAACAGTTATCTTGTCAAGACCCCTCAAGGTCCTATATGTTTCAATCAAGACACCTCTTGCTGTTCTAAGCAGCAGTGGATACAAGCCTAGTCTGTCCAACCCTTCCTCATAAGGCAATCCTAGCATTCCATATATTAGCTTGGTGAACATTCTCTGTTTCCAATTTGTTTACATCTGTCTTATATAAGGAGACCAATACTGTACTCAGTACTCCAGAAGTTGTCACACAAATCCCCCATTACTGGGGAGTCAGTAACTGCTGTCAGTATGGCACCTTGATGTCTAGTATTGGCAGTGGATTACAGGTCACAGACAGTAGGAAGGATTGATGGTTAAAATATGAAGTTCATAGGGGAAGAAGAGATGGAATTTGGCAGCAAAGGTGTCTTTCAGTGTCCTCCCTACTTCACTCTCCTCCAGGTGATTAATTAGGCATTGAGTGCCTTTGTATGATGGAACCCTTAGGAGCCTGGAAGCATCCCTGCATGAGTTTGTTTATCATGATCTCCATCTGGCAATACCAGCAGAGGCAGGATGAAACCTTTAAATGAGTATTAATTGCACACATGTCATGATATGGAATACAAGCTAAATTTCCTCTGAGTCAAATGTTGTTCTTGCAGCACTTTTGATTAGATTAGACTACTGATTAGATTACTTACAGTGTGGAAACAGGCCCTTCGGCCCAACAAGTCCACACCGACCCGCCGAAGCGCAACCCACCCATACCGCTACATTTACCCCTTTACCTAACACTACGGGCAATTTAGCATGGCCAATTCACCTGACTTGCACATCTTTGGACTGTGGGAGGAAACCGGAGCCCCCGGAGGAAACCCACGCAGACACGGGGAGAACGTGCAAACTCCACACAGTCAGTCGCCTGAGTCGGGGATTGAACCCAGGTCTCTGGCGCTGCGAGGCAGCAGTGCTAACCACTGTGCCACCGTGCCGCCCACTTTTCTTACAATATGTTGATAACAACACACCTATCTGTCTGAAATGTCAGGGGGCAAAACTGGATGGGGCTAGAATGTCAAATGTGTAGGATTGCATTGCTTGCCTATCATAAACTTTACTTCAATTCAGATGCACTGACTACATCTGGACATTTGTTTTGCAATGACACAGTGTGGTGTGGTGGCACAGTGGTTAGCACTGCTGCCTCACAGCACCAGAGACCCAGGTTCAATTCCTGCCTCAGGCAACTGTCTGTGATGAGTTTGCACGTTCTCCCCATGTCTGCGTGAGTTTCCTCCCACAGTCCAAAAATGTGCAGATTAGGTGAATTGACCATGCTAAATTACCCGTAGTGTTAGGTAAATGCAGGAGGTGGATCTGGGTGGTTTGCTCTGCGGAGGGTTGGTGTGGACTTGTTGAGCTGAAGGGCCTGTTTCCACATTGTAAGTAATCTAATCTAAAATTTTAGTTCCATCAGTTTGTCTCCCCATTCAAGCCAAATTGCATCCAATACCTTCTAGCACACAATAGGTGTTGTCACAGTCAATTTGATACAATAAACAAAAGGCAATTGAAAGGAAAAAATGTCCAGTGTTCTGTAATATGTTTGCAAGATCTCATAATAATCCATTTGGCAATTTTCAGCAGGAAAAATCTTGCTACCTCAGGAGAAGCTATAAGTATAGCTTGCTGCAGTAGGATAGAGATCAAGCTTCTTGCTGCTATTGAACAGATGAATGGAAGAAAGTCATTTATTTGGCTCTCAGTACAACATGGACAGGACCTTGCCCCTGAGTTTGAAGACTGTGTGTACTCCTGCGACACAGCCTCTCAAAGATCTGTATAAACTTTCTACTGAACAAGGTTAAAGAGTCAAATGATCTCACTCCATGTATTTTCCAACGCACAGTTACAGTAATTTACAGTACACATATGGCTTCTTGAAATTTCTTTTTTGAAGGCAGCAATTGTAAAGCAGTCTAATCAACATTTCCTTGCACATTCTTAACTTTCAGAGATCTTTCTATTTTCCTTAAAATGAAAGTAGAAGGATTTTTATTATACTGTTATGATTTAATTAAAACAAGCTGTGCAACCATTCTCTACAAGTGACGTGCATCGTGTAATATTGGTCTTTGGAGGGAAGGTTAACTCACTTGTATATTTTTGATACATTTTGCCAGTCTCATATTATACAGTCGCTCTGACAGAGCACAAAAGTATTCTTAAAAACACAGATTTCATCAACTGAAATTTGGACTAAGATAACTTAAATCAGCATCTTGTTAATCATGAAATCATTATGCGGAGAAGCCAATAATTGTGAAGCAATCACATTACTGTATTTTTGGTGTACTATTTGTTACAATACTTACACCAATGCATGCTGTCTTAGGTCTCTGAATACTGCATGAAATTATTTAGCCCATTATCTTTGTGTAGTGATAGCTCCACTATCTCTACTCTATGCCCTTTCTCCACTCTTTTCCTTTAAAGTTTCTTTTTCAGGAACCACAATATTATGCTGCAACAATACGAAACGCTGGTGCAGCCACACTTGGAATATTGTGTACAGTTCTGGTCCCCATATTTCGGGAAGGATGTGGAAGCATTGGAAAAGGTGCAGAGGAGATTTACCAGGATGTTGTCTGGTCTGGAGGGAAGGTCTTATATGGAAAGGCTGAAAGACTTGAACCTGTTCTCATTGGCAAGAAGAAGGCTAAGAGGGGATTTGAAAGAGAGATACAAGATGATCGGAGTATTAGATAGGTAGACAGTGAAAGTCTTTTTACTAGGATGATGACAAGAGCATGTACGAGGGGGCATAACTACAATTTGAGGGATGATAGATTTACGACAGATATTGTGGGTGGCATGGTGGCACAGTGGTTAGCACTGCTGCCTCACTGCTTCAGAGACCCGGGTTCATTTCCCACCTCAGGCGACTGACTGTGTGAAGTTTGCACATTCTCCCCGTGTCTGTATGGGTTTCCTCTGGGTGGTCCGGTTTCCTCCCACAGTCCAAAGATGTGCAGATTAGGTGAATTGGCCATGCTAAATTGCCCGCAGTGTTAGGTGAAGGGGTAAATGTAGGGGACTGGGTCTGGGTGGGTTGCACTTCGGCGGGTCGGTGTGGACTTGTTGGGCCGAAGGGCCTGTTTCCACACTGTAAGTAATCTAATCTAATCTAATCAGACACAGGTTCTTTATGCAGACAGTGGTAAGAGCGTGGAATGCACTACCTGCTAATGTAGTCAACTCAGCCACATTAGGGAGATTTAAACAATCCTTAAATAAGCACATGGATGATTTGGGGATAATGTAGGGGGACGAGCTGCGAATAGTTCACAGGTCGGCACAACATCGAGGGCCGAAGGGCCTGTTCTGCGCTGTATTGTTCTATGTTCTATATTCTAAGAAAGGTTTGACCCATTGTGTCTGTACTAGCTCCGGAAAGAACTACCCAGCTGGTCTCACTGCCTAGCCATACCTCCACGATCATCTAAATTCATAACTTTCAAATATATATCCAGTTTCTTTTGAAATCTCCTATGGAATCTGCTTTCACTACTCTCCCAGGCAGTGAATTCTAAATCCTAACTACTCACTGAGTAAAGAAGTTTCCACTCATCTCACTCTTAGCTCTCTTGCTAACAATCTTGAAATTGTTTCTGTTACTTCCTGATATACCAACTAATGGAAACGAAATATCCTTCTTTACCCTGTCAAAATTGTTCATAATTTTGAACACCCCCATATGATCACCTTTTAATCTTCTCTGTTTCAGGGTGAATAAGCAATGTTTCTCCAATCTTCCCTTGCGTCTAAAATTCTTAATTCCTCATAGCATTCCAGTATATCTTCTTTGCACTCTATCCAGGGCTTTAACATCCTTCCTTAAATAAGTTGCCCAGACTTGAATATAATACTCCAAATGTAGTCTGACAAATGCTTTGCGGGGGTGTAGTACCAGTTCTTTCCTTTTATACTCTATGCTTCTATTGAAAAACCCAAGTATCTTATATGTCTTCTTAAAAACTATTTAAACTTGCCTTGCCACTTTCAGAGAATTATGCACCTGGACCCCAAGATCCCTCTGGTCCTGTACACCCCTCAAAGATGCAGTATTGATCCAGTATTGTCTCACCATATTTCTTCAACCAAAATGTATTCACTCAGATTTTTCTGCATTGAAATTCACTTGCCAAGTGCCTGCTCATTTGGCCAACTTTTTCATTTCCCTCTGATATCGCTGAACATCATCCTCATAATTCACTGTGCTGCCTAACTCAGTATCATCTGCAACTTTAGATATTTTGCTCTCAACACTCATTTCCAAATTGGTTATGTAAATCAGAAAAAGCAAAGGTCCCCAAAGAAAATCCCTAGGTAATACTATTTCCAACTTGCTTCCAATCTGAGAAATACTTATCTATACCTATTTTTCTTTCATATCGTTTGCCAACTTCTAATCAATCCTAACAAGGGCCAAAACGTTTTTATTGATTAACTAACCTGTCATGTGGCACAAAATCAAATGCTTCTGAAAGTCAAAATATACAACATCCACAGAACTATCCTCATCCACTGCTGGTATCACCTTGTCAAAAAATCAGTAACATTTGTCAGACATAACCTGCGCTTGACAAAGCCATGTTAACTGTTGAGTGTTCACTTATTTTCTCTCAGTGTATATTTACCTTATCCCTTATTATGGGCTCCATCAGTTTTCCCATTATTGACAACAAGCTGAAAGGTCTGTAGTTTCTTGCATTATCCTTTGCCCCTTTCTTAAAGAGTGCAATCACTTTTTCAATCCTCCAGTCTCCTGTGTTCAGAGAGGGAAAGGTTCTGTCAATAACTTTGCAATTTGCTCCTTTACCTCTCCTGACAATCTCGGTTGCATCCCATCTAGGCCTGTCAAGTTCTTTATTTGGAGTGCTGTCAGCCATTTGAGCACCTCTGCTTTAACTATCATTATACTGTTCAGTTGTTAAACACCCCTATTTTCAACTAGGCCATTTTCATCATTTTCTAATTTGATAAAGACAGAAACAATGTACGCACTTAGTACCTCTGCTATATCTTTGTTTCAGTGAGCAGCTTTTACCTTGCTTTTTCCATACCTTGCTCCACTCTACCCTTCACTAAACTTTTACTGTTAATATGCTTGAAAAGAGGTTTGGTAAAAGATGTTGAGACAAAATGTGTTAATCTATTCAAGGTATGTATCGGGCTACTCTCTGTAGTTGAGACAATTTTGCAATCAATCTTCTGTCATTGCTGCCGTAACTGCCACATCCTCACCGCGTTTTAAACAATAAATCAGGTCAGCCATCCAGTGAGGAAAGCTTGCCTATGACTGAACCCACCGGGATGGCATTGCTTTCATTATCTTGATTGGCAAAGTCACATGATAACTATGCATAAATTCCACTCATGTGGACTTGCAAGTCTGGATCTTACCAGTTTGTCGAAGCAAGGGCATAGAACAATTAGATTTTCCAGTCCACCATCAAAATTGCTGACAATTTTGCCAAAATAAGAGTTCCAGTTTATCTCAATTTGACTTAATGAGATTTCATTGTCCATCCATTGCTTTGCAGTTGACTATATTGTGATGATATTTTGGGCCCCATATCGAAAGAAAGATATGCTGGTGTTGCAGAGGGTCTGGGAGAGGTGACAAGAATGATTCCAGGAATGAAAGTTTGTGATATGAGGATAGAACAGATGTGGGCAACGAGATAGGAGAAGCGCTAAATGAATATTTTTTGTCGATATTCACACTGGAAAAAGACAACGTTGTCAAGGAGAATACTGAGATACAGGCTATTAGGCTAGACAGGATTGAGGTTCACAAGGAGGAGATGTTAGCAATTCGGGGAAGTGTGAAAATAGATACGTCCCCTGGGCTGGATGGGATTTATTCTAGGATTCTCCAGCAAGCCAGGGAGGAGATTGCAGAGCCTTTGGCTTTGACCTTTATGTCATCGTTGTCTACAGGAATAGTGCCAGAAGACCAAAGGATAGCAAATGTTGTCCCCTTGTTCATGAAGGGGACTAGAGACAACCCTGGTAATTATAGACCCATGAGCCTTACTTTGGTTGTGGTAAGGTGTTGGAAAAGGGTATAAGAGATAGGATTTAAAATCATTTAGATAGGAATAAGTTGATTAGGGATAGTCAACACGGTTTTGTGAAGGGTAGGTAATGTCTCGCAAAACTTATTGAATTCTTTGAGATGGTGATCAAACAGGTGGATGAAGGTAAAGCGGTTGATGTGGTGCATATGGATTTCATTAAGGCATTTGATAAGGTTCCCCACGGTAAGCTATTGCACAAATTACGGAGGCAAGGGTTTGTGGGTGACTTAGTGGTTAGGCTAGCTGAAAGAAGACAGAGGGTGGTGGTTGATGGGAAATGTTCATCCTGGAGTTAAGTTACAAGTGGTGTATCGCAAGGATCTGTTTTGGTTCCACTGCTGTTTGTCATTTTTATAAATGACATGGATGAGGGTGTTGTAGAATGGGTTAGTAAATTTTGTGGATGACACTAAGGTCAGTGTACTTGTAGATAGAGCTGAAGGATGTTGCAGGTTTCAGAGGGACATAGATAACCTGCACAGCTGGGCTGAGAGGTGGCAAATGGTGTTTAACATGGAAAAGTGTGAGCTGATTCACTTTGGAAGGAGCAATAGGAATAAAGAATACTGGGCTGCTGATTCTTGACAGGGTAGATGAGCAGAGAGATCTCAGTGTCCGGGTACAACGATCCCTGAAAATTGCAACCCAGGTTGATAGGGTTGTTAAGAAGGTGTGATAGTTTGTATTGGTAGAGGGATTGAGTTTTGGAGCCATGAGATCATATTGCAGCAGTGAAATACACTTGGGGTATTGAATACAGTTCTGGTCGCAGGAGTATAGGAAGGATGTGGATGCCTTGGACAAGATTCAGAGATGATTTACAAGGATGTTGCCTGGTATGGATGGAAGGTCTTAAGAGGAAAGACTGAAGGACTTGAGGCTGTTTTCATTAGAGAGAAAAAGGTTGAGAGGTGATTTAATTGAGACATAAAAGATAGGGTTAGATAGGGTGGATACTGAGAGAAAGTGAGGACTGCAGATGCTGGAGATCAGAGCTGAAAATGTGTTGCTGGAAAAGTGCAGCAGGTCAGGCAGCATCCAAGGAGCAGGAGAATCGACGTTTCGGGCATGAGCCCATCTTCAGGAATGAGGAAAGTCTGCCAAGCAGGCTAAGATAAAAGTTGGGAGGAGGGACTTGGGGGATGGGCGTTGGAAATGCGATAGGTGGAAGGAGGTTAAGGTGAGGGTGATAGGCCGGAGTGGGGGTGGGGGTGGAGAGGTCAGGAAGAAGATAGCAGGTTAGGAAGGTGGTGCTGAGTTCGAGGGTTGGGACTGAGACAAGGTGGGGGGAGGGGAAATGAGGAAACTGGAGAAATCTGAGTTCATCCCTTGTGGTTGGATACTGAGAGCCTTTTGCCTCGGATGATGAAGGCTAGCACAAGAAAACATAGCTTTAAATTGAGGGGTGATACATTTGGACAGATGTTAGAGATAGTTTCTTTACTCAGAGAGTAGTAGGGGTGTGGAATGACCTACCTGCAACAGTAGTAGACTCACCAACGTTAAGGGTATTTAAATGGTCATCGGATAAAGATATGGATGAAATTGCAATAGTGTAGGATAGATAGTCTTCAGATTGGTTCCAAAGGTCAGTATAATATCGAGGACCGAAGGGCCTGTACTGCACTGTAATGTTCTGTGTTCTATGTTATATATGTGGAGAAGATGTTTCCACTAGTTGGAGAGTCTAGGACCTGAGGTAAAGGGATAACCCTTTTGAACTAAGATGAGGAAGAATTTCTTCGCTAGAGGATGGCGACTCTTCTGTAGGGGGCTGTGGAGGCCAAGTCGCTGAGTGAATTTAAGACAAAGATAGATAGGTTCTTGATTAGTAAGGGATCAAGGTAGAGTAATGGGTGTGAGAAACATCAGTTATGATTGAATGATGGAGTAGACTTGGTGAACTGAATGATCCAATTCTGCTCCTATATCTTATGGTTTTATAATCTGTAGTAAGTAACTCACATCCAGCCTCCCTTAGCTTTTCTGGGAGAAAGTGAGGACTGCAGATGCTGGAGATCAGAGCTGAAAATGTGTTGCTAGAAAAGATGAGGAGAATCGATGTTTCGGGCATAAGCCCTTCTTCGGAATGAGGAAAGTGTGTCCAGCAGGCGAAGATAAAAGGTAGGGAGGAGGGACTTGGGGGAGGGGTGTTGGAAATGCGATAGGTGGAAGGAGGTGAAAATGTTTTGTTTTTTTATTTCAAAAATATACTTTATTCATAAAATAATTTGATGGTCTGTACAGTTGGTCATGCCATACATATGTAAACATGTACATACAGAGATCAGAAATTATCATTTTTATACAAGTCTGTACATTTTTCAATCATATGCCCATATGATTAGCTGAGGTGTCAGCAGAGCCCAAATGACTGCATGGGCCCCCTGTTCTTCGTTAGGCAGGCAGATGTTACACAGTGGTCTTTCCCCACCGCGCCTTGGCGGCAGCTGCCCCAAGCTTCAGCGCATCCCTCAACACGTAGTCCTGGATCATGGAATGTGCCAGTCTGCAGCACTCAGTCGGGGTCAACTCCTTCAGCTGGAAGATCAGCAGGTTTCGGACCACCCAGAGAGCGTCCTTCACCGAGTTGATGATCCTCCAGGCACAGTTAATGTTCGTCTCGGTGTGCGTCCCGGGGAACAGACCGTAGAGCACGGAGTCCCGCGTCACGCGCTGCTCGGGATGAACCTCGACAAACACCACTGCATTCCTCTCCAGACTTCCTCTGCATAGGCACATTCCAGGAGGAGGTGTGTGACAGTCTCGTCCCCCCTGCAGCTGCTTCGAGGGCAGCGTGCGGTGCGGCTGAGAGTCCGGGCGTGCATAAAGAATCTCACAGGCAGAGCCCTTCTCACCACCAGCCAAGCCATGTCTTGGTGCTTGTTGGAAAGTTCTGGCGATGAGGCATTCTGCCAAATGGCTTTGACAGTCTGCTCAGGGAACCGCTCGATAGGATCCGCCCTCTCATTTTCCCGAAGGGTCTCAAGAACACTACATGCTGACCACTTCCTAATGGATTTGTGGTCAAAGGAGTTTTTCTTCATAAATTTCTCAAAATGTGTTGCTGGAAAAGCGCAGCAGGTCAGGCAGCATCCAGGGAACAGGGCATAAGCCCTTCTTCAGGAAGGAGGTCAAGGTGAGGGTGATAGGCCGGATTGGGGTGGGGGCGGAGAGGTCCGGAAGAAGATTGCAGGTTAGGAAGGCGGTGTTGAGTTCAAGGGATTTGACTGAGACAAGGTGGGGGGAGAGGAAATGAGGAAACTGGAGAAATCTGAGTTCATCCCTTGTGGTTGGAGGGTTCCTAGGCGGAAAGATGAGGCGCTCTTCCTCCAACCGTCGTGTTGCTATGGTCTGGCGATGGAGGAGTCCAAGGACCTGCATGTCCTTGGTGGAGTGGGAGGGGGGATTGAAGTGTTGAGCTACGGGATGGTTGGGTTGGTTGATCAGGGTGTCCCAGAGGTGTTCTCTGAAACGTTCCGCAAGTAGGCGGCCTGTCTCCCCAATATAGAGGAGGCCACATCAGGTGCAGCGGATGCAATAGATGATGTGTGTGGAGGTGCAGGTGAATTTGTGGCAGATATGGAAGTATCCCTTGGGGCCTTGGAGGGAAGTAAGGGGGGAGGTGTGGGCGGAAGTTTTGCATTTCTTGCGGTTGCTGGGGAAGGTGCCAGGAGTGGAGATTGGGTTGGTGGGGACTGTGGACCTGACGAGGGAGTCACAGAGGGAGTGGTCTTTTCGGAACAGTGATAGGGGAGGGGAGGGAAATATTTCCCTGTTGGTGGGGTCCGTTTGGAGGTGGCAGAAATGACGGCGGATGATACGCTGTACATGGAGGTTGGTGGGGTGGTAGGTGAGGACCGGTGGGGTTCTGTCCTGGTGGCGGTTTGAGGGCGGGGCTCAAGGGCGGAGGAGCGGGAAGTGGAAGAGATGCGGTGGAGGGCATCATCGACCACGTCTGGGGGGAAATTGCGGTCCTAGAAGAAGGAGGCCATCTGGGTTGTACGGATTTGGAACTGGTCCTCCTGGGAGCAGATGCGGCGGAGACAAAGGAATTGGGAATATGGGATCGTGTTTTTACAGGGGGCAGGGTGGGAGGAGGTGTAGTCTAGGTAGCTGTGGGAGTCGGTCGGTTTATAGTAAATGTCCGTGTTGATTCGGTCGCCCGGGATAGAAATGGAAAGTTCCAGGAAGGGGAGGGAGGAGTCTGAGACAGTCCAGGTGAATTTGAGGTCGGGGTGGAAGGTGTTGGTGAAGTGGATGAACTGTTCAGCCTCCTCGTGGAAGCACGAGGCAGCGCGGCGGAAATGACGGCCGATGATACGCTGTACATGGAGGTTGGTGGGGTGGTAGGTAGGATCAATGGGGTTCTGTCCTGGTGGTGGTTGGACCATCCATAACCTCATCACCTCAGGGGATCTCCCATCCACCGCTTCCAACCTCATAGTCCCACAACCCCGCACATGTGATCCTGACGAGGGAGTCGCGGAGGGAGTGGTCTTTCCGGAACGCTGATAGGGGAGGCGAGGGAAATATATCCTTGGTGGTGCCTCCACTCCTGGCAACTTCCCCTGCAACCGCAAGAAAGGCACCACACCCCCCACCAACCCAACCTTCACTCCCGGCATCTTCCCCTGCAACTGCAAGAAATGCAAAACCTGTGCCCACACCGGCCCCCTCACTTCCCTCCAAGGCCCCAAGGGATCCTTCCATATCCATCACAAATTCACCTGCACCTCCACATACATCATTTACTTCATCCGCTGCACCCGATGTGGCCTCCTCTACATTGGGGAGATAGGCCGCCTACTTGCGGAACATTTCAGGGAACACCTCTGGGACACCCGGACCAACCAATCCAACCGCCCCGTGGCTCAACACTTTAACTCCCCCTCCCACTCCGCCAAGGGCATGCAGGTCCTTGGCCTCCTCCATCGCAAGACCATGGCAACACGACACCTGGAGGAAGAGCGCCTCATCTTCCTCCTAGGAACCCTCCAACCACGAGGGATGAATGCAGATTTCTCCAGCTTCCTCATTTTCCCTCCCCCCACCTTATCTCAGTCCTAACCCTCGGACTCAGCACCACCTTCTTGACCTGCAATCTTCTTCCCGATCTCTCCGCCCCCACCCCCTCTCTGGCCTATCAACCTCACCTTAACCTCCTTCCACCTATCGCATTCCCAACGCCCCTCCCCCAAGTCCCTCCTCCCTACCTTTTATCTTAGCCTGCTTGGCACATATTCCTCATTCCTGAAGAAGGGCTTATGCCCGAAACGTCGATTCTCCTGCTCCTTGGATGCTGCCTGACCTGCTGCATTTTTCCAGCAACACATTTTTCAGCTCTGATCTCCAGCATCTGCAGTCCTCACTTTCTCCATGTTTATCGTGATGCCTATTTCCTGGACTGGGAACACACACTGTTATTTTAATGGTGGTAGTGGTAGAAGTGGCACAATTGTATTACAAGGTCAATCCTGCATAATGTTTACCTGGACAGTCCTTTTCGAAGAGCTTGTGTCTAGACAGCTTCTTTCCTGACATTCGGATGCCTCAAACATTTTGCAGTCAATCGTTCGATTAGTCACTGTTGGAAACATAACAGCTGATTTAATCAAAGCAAGGTACAACTAGCAACCATGGGATAAATGACCACTTAATCTGCTTTTCATTGATATTAGCTGAGAGGTAGTACTGGTCAAGATATCATGATAAAGGTGTATAATATGTTATCATTTGGGATTTTGAGTTTTAAAGAAGAGGTAATATATATTTTGGCTTTAATTCTGTGAACATAAATTATTTTTAAGATGTCAGAAGTAATTTGGGACAGTGAAGTAAATCCATCATTACTATGAAAACACATGGTGTTAATAGATGAAATGTTAACAAAGTGAAATGTGTCAGAACATAAACCAGTAGATATTAGTTTTTTGATTTCAATTCAAAATTGGGTTTAAGTTCAAGAGAACAGATTCACCCTAACAGAAACGTTTTTGTTTGGAGAATCTCCAGGGTCTTGAAATATGTGTAAAAGCTTTCAAGTTCCAGAACTGAAAAGAAGTTTAGATTATCAATGCTGGAAATAAGTTTCCTGGTCATAAAAACAGTAAATAATCAGTTTAATAACATTGCAGATTTAAAATGGAAATAATCCAATATGGGATTGAGTATCTATAAAGGATATTGCTGGAAAATAGGTTGAAATATTCTTTTTGCTGATGACAATAAGATCTTTCAAAACTGCACATATAACTTTTTTGTTTCTTTTCCTTTCAACTAATGTCATTTTTATTTTGTTAAAGAAATTGACAACATTCATGACTGACCACTAAAATAATCAACTGCAAACATTAAACTCATGATCTATCAAACAGGCTTTCACTTTGGGTCCTGGTTTGTCTAACATCAGCGAGGATCATAACAATGGAAGGGGAATGTCCACAATTTTACTTTGAAATAATGCTGTTAGATGTTTTGCATCTACCCAAGAAGACAGGTGTGGCACATTGGTTTGCTGTCTCCTTCAGAAAAAGTGCTATCTCAATACTCAGAACTGCAATGAAGTGTTGGCCTAGATTCTAACTTGAGGTCTCTGGAACTTTGTGATTTATAGATGAAAGTTATAAGATGAATCCATAGCTCATACTGGAGCAGTACTTTGGATGGTGCAAGCAGGCACCAAGCTAGGTACCAGTGAGAATTTTAAAAAGGATGACTCACCATAGAGTAGGTTTGCTGCCACCATCCTCTTTAAGTGTGGAATCAACAGGATCTGTTTGATCGAGTGTGGTAGAAGAAGATTATGTCTATAAGATCAGAAATTAGGCCATTCAGCCCATCGAGTGTTCCACTGATCACTCATGGTTGATATATTTCTCAGTCTTATTCTCCCGCCTTTTAAGAACCTATCTATCTGTCTTAAATACACTCCATTTCTTGGTCTCCAGGCTGTGCCCTCAGGATTTGATTTCTCCTTCTAGTGTAAACATCTTCTCCACTACTCTATCCAGGCCATTCAGTATTCTGTAAGTTTCAAAGCAATCATTGCTCATGCATCGAAACTCCAAGTACAGAGCCAGAATCCTCAACTGCTCTTCATATGAGATTTGGCTCTTTAGCCCAATCAGTTCATATTGGCATTAAAATAATGTTTTAGGTGAATTTTATGAATCAAAGTAAGAGCTTTCATCAGTGGGAGATGGATATTTTTCCATTTCTAAACCCAGTGCTTGCACCAATCATTTGAAAATAGAAATAATAAACAGACTATTTCTCTGCCTAATAATTTATCTTAACTTTGACCCAAGAAGAAAAATTGTCATTTTTCAAAGCCATCTATTGGGCAATATGCATAGTGTCTGTCAGGAACCAATAGCAAATTTTTGCTGTGCATTCAGGTTTCTTAAAAGCTCACGCCATATCGCATAAAATTCTTTCACATTAGATAATTATGGTTGACAAAAGAGGAGAGTTTAATCAAATCCATCAAGCCCACTTCATTTCTCTAATTGAATTTTATAACATTCAGCATTAGAAAAGGACACAAAATACCAGTTTCTCAGCTGTCATATATAATTGAAAACATGCTTTGAATTTACAATAAAAAAGGCTTAAAAGTAAGACATTAACCATTCCTTAAGGAATAATTTGAATACATGATTTTAAACAAAAGCAGACAATTAATTACCTTCCCTTGTCTTCCAGTTTGTTTGAAGGAGGGACACTATTTGAAATGTCAGACTATCTCACTCTTACTTTAATTGCAGGCTCAGAATCATTCATGTGCCTCTTCCATCCCTCATCACCAGTGTCATATTTATCAGACATCAAAATCAGCAAAATGAGGACTTTTAGAATACAAAGAGCTCAAAGTACATATGATGTTCCTGAAATTCGCTGCTAGATTGATGCATTCAACAGCCGTAATGTGTCCTGACAATTGTAACTCCTTGAGTTTAGGTTAGGTTAGGTTTAGGTTATTTGTTCATGGAGTAGGAAGGAAATTTGAACTCCTGCATTCAATCTTTTAAAAAAAAATTGATGTCAAAAGGAGAAAATCATATTTCCAGTTTGGGTAATGACTAAGTAACATCAGAGCTCTCAAGTGAATTAGCATGTGGCTTGTTTGAAGAGTAAAGCTCTCAATGTCCCCAGCTGTGGGGATGAGATTTTTAATTTATACCTTGAAAATTAGCAAAATTTTAATGTTCCACTTGACACTGAATGGAAGTCAATGCTCATGTGGTCACTTGAGTCTAAAGAACAACAAAGAAAAGAATATACAGAATGGGAATAAACTCTTCAGCCCAACAAGACTGTCCCTCCACATAATGCTCTTCTAGACTGAAAACTATTTGTCTCTACTCAGTCCATACCCTCAATTTCCTGCCTATTCATATATCTGTCAAGATACCTCTAAAACACTGATATTGAATCCACCTCAACCACCTCCTCTGGCAGCAGATTCCAAGCACTTACTACCCTCTGTGTCAAATACTTTCATCTCACACCTCCTTTAAACTTATCTCCTTGTACCTTAAACTTATGCGCCCTAGTAATAGACATTTCTATTGTGGGAGAAAGACTCTGACTACCCAGACTCTACATTCTAACCATGCATCTCTTAATTTTGGAAACTTGTATCAGGTCGTTCCTCATCATGTGGCATATAAGTGAAAAAAATGTTTGTCCAATATCTCCAAACCAGGAAAACATCCTGGTAGACTTGTTTCTGTACCCTGCCCAGAGCTTCCACATCCTTCTGGTAGTGTCATGAGCAGAGCTGTACACAATATTTCAGATGTTGCCTAAACTAAAGTTGAATACAGCTGCAACATGACTTGCCAATTTTTATACGATATGCCCTGGCAAATGAAAGCAAGTATGCCATAAACTTTCTTGATCACTTTATCCAGATGTGTTGTCACTTTCAGGGAACTGTACACTTAGATACCTCTGTATATTGATGCTATAAAAGGTTCTGCCATTTATTAAATGCTTCCCTCCTGCATTAGTTCTTCTAAAATCCATCAGCTCGCATTTGTCAGACAAAACCTCACCTGCCATTTCTCTGCCTAAGTGTCCAGACTATCTATATCCTGCGGCAACCTCTGGCAATTCTCCTTATTATCTGCAGCTCCCTCAATCTTTATGTCATCTGCAAATGTACTAATCAGGCTACCCACAACCTCCTCCACATCATTAATGTATATTACAAACTGCAGAAATTGCAGCACTGATCCCTGCAGTAAGCCACTGGGCACAGACCTCCAGTCAGTAAAACACACTTCCATCACTACGCTTAGTCTTTTTTGACTAAACCAGTTTACACTGATCTTACCAGGTTACTGTGGATCCCATGTGACTTCTCCTTTTTTATCATCCTACAATGAACAATCTTTTCAGATGCCTTGCTAAAGTCCAGATAGATAATTTACCATCCTGCCTCATTAATCATCTTTGTCAGTTCCACAAAAAAACTCAATCGAGTTTGTGAGACACGACGTCCCTTTAAAAAACCGTGATGCCTATCACTAATAAGTTCATGTTTTTCCCTAAGTAAATCCCACCCCTAGGAATTCTCTCCAATAATTTCCCTACTACTGGTGTAAGGCTCACCGGCCTTTAAGTTCCTGGATTATCCCTGTTGTCCTTTCTAAAAAAAAATCATTTGCTATTCTCTGGTCCTCTGGGATCTCTCCTATGAGGAAACAGCATGCAAGGATTCCATACAAAGCCTGCGGTAATTTCCTCACCTGTCTTCTTTAGCTTCCTGGGCTAGATTCTATTAGGTCCTGGGGACTTGTCTACCTAACACTTTTTTAAACACCCAACTACTGTGACCTAATTACCACAATTATGTTGCTCAATATCTCATTAAAGAAGATTTTTGAAACTGATCTCAAGCATATTCTTCTCTGTCGCTTTTACTGTCTCACTGAATTGCATTTCCCAAAGGCTGAATCCCTGAAACAAATTATTGCTGCTTTCAAATTAAACAAGGATCTTCAAGAAATTATAAACTAGAGGATGGAGAGTGCCAAAACTCTTGGTTATTGCTTGCATTGAAAAACAATCTTGTATGAATATCCTTCCAGATTTGCCTCTACCATAGACGCACTCACAAATTCCATCTTACTCAAACTTCAATAAATACATCATTCTGATCATGCTGCTGAGGGTATCAAAAATGAAACTAAGATTGAGTGTTACAGAACCATAGAAAAAGCACAGTGGTTGATAAAGACAAACAGAGCCATGAAAACTGCCATAACGTACTTAAATAAATAAAACCAGAAAAGAACAAAGAAACAAACCACACGTAAAACACTAGGCAATAGAAAATAACTGAAGCTTTTCCTTTCCCAGCTCTGGCTGAAATGGAAGGTGAAATGAAGCAAAACTGGATATTTATTTATGTGCAATGACAAAAATAAAAACTAGTAAGAGATATGTTTAACAAGATGGAACAGTTACAAGTTATTACATTGCTGTTACTATTAGAAATTGCTCCAATGTCCCTTCCACAATGAATCTCTGAAGAACAGAAATACTGACTGTTGAAGTTATGAAAACCTTGAAGGCACTCTTTGAACCCAAAGTGAATATTATTTATGAATAGGACATGTTCAATTTGAAGGCCGAAAGTCAAAAAGAGTCTGTTGACCAAAGTGTGACCTCACAGAATCTGGAGAATTTGACAGTCTAATTAAAGATAGAATTTCTAGCAATCTAGGTTTCTTCAACATATCGTTTCAGTTGCTTTGCACTATAATCTTTTGTTATAAATTCAATATCTTAAGACCCTACTTCACAGCTACCTGATGAAGGAGCAGCACTCAAAAAACTAGTGCTTTCTCATAAACCTGTTGGACTATAATCTGGTGTTGTGTGATTTTTAATATACCTCTGTTCCTACCCGCACTAGCACATGGCACTGGTAGCAATCTTGATATCACTATTCTGCTCGTCCTGCCTTCTAACTTCCAACCTAACTCCTTATATTCTATTTTCAGGTCACCCTCCCTTTCCCTACATATGTCATTGGTACCATGACTTCTGGCTGCTGTCCCTCCCCTTTAAGAATCCTACTTTTGCTGGGTGGAGAGGGGAGTTTCTCCCCAAGCAGTAATTACCAAACAAGGAGGATTATTACTTGTTAAATGCTCTATTAATGCTGAAACTCACCTCATTAATATTCAGCTTCCTATCCTACTAAACAATCAGAAGAAACCAGACATTGGGAAATCTTGGAATGGAAGTTAGAACAGATACTTGGTGACTTCAGCTCAATGCTTGCTCCAAAAGACATCCACATTGGACATCAGGCACCAACATCTTAGGGCAAGCTTCATGGGCACTGGCCACATGTACTTGATGTCAACAGACATTGGCATCCAACACATGCCAGCCTTTAAGAACCGTCATGGTACATCTCTAATCCACTTACAGTAAGGTACTGTAAGTACAGCCTTCATTTTAAGGACAGTGAGAAAGAGAGAAAGAGAGAGGAACATGAGGCTGCCGGGAAGGTAAATCTTCCCTCTTAAAAGGACTTACCTCGAGAGTCAGCTGCCTTCATTTGCAGCAGTGGCGGGAGCAGTGAGTGAGGAGCTGAGTTGGAGCAGTCGAATTGCACTGGGAAGGTGAGTGAACTGAAATATTTGGGCAGTGGCTGAACCCGAGACAGTACACATATAGAGTCTCCAATCTGCCCTTCTCCCCAATCAAAAAAAAACTCTGTGGAATGTTGATAAGTTAAGGCTTGTTCTATTTCCTTTTTTCATCATGTGATTGGAAAAAATGTTTCTTTCCTTTGTCATTTATCTCAGTTAAGACTGAGTTAAGCTTAAAATGAAAAATGGCAGGAGATCTCAGACCCGTGTTATTCTCTTCTTCCTCAATGTGGGAGCTCAGGGATGCGGCTGATGTCCCGGACTCCTTCACGTGCAAGAAGTGTGTTCCAGCTGCAGCTCTTGTTAAAGCGCATGACAGCTCTGGATCTGCAGATGGACTCACTTTGGAGCATCCATGATGCTGAAGAGGTCATGGATAACACATTTAGTGAATTGGTCACACCACAGATTAGGATTACTGAGGGAGAAAGGGAATGGATGACCAAAAGGCAAAGAAATAGCAGGAAGGCACTGCAGGTGTCCCCTGTGGTCATTTCCCTCCAAAACAGGCATACTGTTTTGGATACTGTTGGGAGAGATGGCTCACCAGGGGAAGGCAGCAGTAGCTAAGTTCATGGCACCGTGGCTGGCTCTGCTGTACAGAAGGATGGGAAAAAGAGTGGAAGGGCTATAGTCATAGGGGATTCAATTGTAAGGGAAGTAGATAGACGGTTCTGTGGTGGAAAATGAGACTCCCAAATGTTATGTTGCCTCCCAGGTGCACGGGTTAGGGATGTCTCAGATTGGCTCCAGAACATTCTCAAGGGAAAGGGTGAACAGCCAGTTGTCATGGTGCATATAGGCACCAATGATATAAGTAATGAAAAAATGGGATGAGGTCCTACAAGCAGAATTTAGGGAGTTAGGAGCCAAGTTAAAAAGTAGGACCTCAGAGGTGGTATTGCTACCAATGACACATGCTCGTCAGAGTAGAAATGAAAGAATAGGCAGGATGAATGTGTGACTTGAGAGATGGTGCGGGAGGGAGGCGCTCAGATTTTTGGGACATTGGGACCGGTTCTGGGGGAAGTGGGACTGTATATAAATTGGAAGGTCGACACTTGGGTCAGACTAGGACCAATGTCCCAATATCCCAAGATACAGACTAGGAGTGTTTTTGCTAATGCTGTTGTGAGGGTTTAAACTAATGTAGCAGGGGGATGGGAACCAAATGAGGAGGTTAGCGGACAATAAGGAGATAGTAAATAAACCCTGTCAGGAACTAGATAATGAAGTCAGTGTGACTAAAGGGAAGAGTCGGCAGGGAGTAGATGATGAATACAAAGGGACTGGTGGTCTGAAGTGCATTTGTTTTAATGTGAGAAGTGTAGTAGCTAAGGCAGATGAACTTAGGGCTTGGATTAGTACTTGATGTTATTGCTATTATTGAGACTTGGTTGAGGGAAGGGTATGATTGGCAATTAAATATCCCAGGATACAGATGCTTCAGGCAAGATAGAGAGGGAGGTGAAAGGAGTGAAGAAGTTGTTTTACTGATCAGAGAGTATATCACAATTATGCTGAAACAGGACATTATGAAGGACTCGAGCAGTGAGGCAGCAAGCATAAGATAGAGGAACAAGTATGTAAACAGATTAATGAAAGATATAGGAGCAACAGGGTGGTGGTGATTTTAATTTTCCTGATATTTACTGGGATTCACTTAGTGTTAGAGGTCTAGATGAAGCAGAATTTGTAAGGAGCATCCAGGAGGGTTTTCTGTAACAGTATGTAAATAGTCCAACTTGGGAAGGAGCCACACTGGATCTAGTGTTGGGGAATGAGCCCAGCCAGTTAGTTGAAGTTTAGTAGGGGATTACTTTGAGAATAGGATCATAATTCCGTAAGTTTTAGAATACTCGTGGACAAAGATGTGAGTGGTCCTAAAAGAAAAGTGCTAAATTGGGGGAAGGCCAATTATACCAAAATTCAGCAGGAGCTGGGGAATGTGGATTGGAAACAGCTGTTTGAAGATAAATCCACATTTGATGTATTTTAAAGAGAGGTTGATTAGAGTGCAGGAGAGACATGTTCTTGTGAAAGTAAGGGATAGAAGTGGCAAGATTAGGGAACTATGGGCAACAGGTGAAACTGTGAGACTAGTTAAGAAGAAAATGGAAACTTTCATAAGGTGTAGGCAGGGAGCAGCAGGATGCAGACCCTTAGAAGATGGGAAACAGGTTTAGGTAGAGGATCTGGATCAGCACAGTCTTGGAGGGTCAAAGGGCCTGTAATTTTCTTTCTTCATTTTGTTCTGCGTTTCAAAGCTTTATCCCAGTCTGTAGCAGCAGCTATCATTGTAATGCTGCAGCAAGTTACTGCTCCTCGGATGCTGCCTGAACTGCTGGTCACAGTTCTCCAAAATTGTTGTTTGTGATATACATAAATGATTTGGAGGAAGGTATAGGTGGTCTGATTAGCAAATTTGCAGATGACACTAAGACTGGTGGAGTAACAGATAGTGACAGGAACTGTCAGAGAATACAGCAGTATATAGATAGATTGGAGAGTTGTGCAGAGAAATGGCAGATGGAATTCAATCCGGGCAAATACGAGGTGATGCATTTTGGAAGATCCAATTCAAGAGCGAACTATACAGTAAATGGAAAAGTCCTGGGGAAAATTGATGTACAGAGAGATCTGGGTGCTCAGGTCCATTGTTCGCTGAAGGTGGCAATGCAGGTCAATAGAATGGTCAAGAAGCCACATGGCATGCTTTCCTTCATTGGATGGGGTATTGAGTAATAATTGTATAAGACTTTGTATTGGCCACATTTGCATACATTTCTGGTCACCACATTACCAAGACGGTGTGGATGCTTGGAGAGGGTGCAGAGGAGGTTTACCAGGATGTTGCCTGCTCTGGAGGGCGCTAGCTATGAAGAAAGGTTTAGTAGATTAGGATTATTTTCATTAGAAAAATGAAGGTTGGGGGAGACCTGGTTGAGTTCGACAAAATCATGAAAGGTACAGACAGGATGGATAGCAAAACGCTTTTTCCTGGAGTGAGGGACTCAATTACTTGGGGTCATGAGTTCAAGGTGAGAGGAGGAAAGGTTTAGGGGAGATCTTGCACGACAAACATTTATCCAAAAAAAATCAGAAGTTTCAGCCCAATGTTTTATGCACATATACCCCCAGATCCCTCAGCTCATGTGCATGTAGAATTACATGCTTTATTTTATATTACAACTCCTCAGATTATTTGACCAAAATGAAACATTTCACATTTTGTGCATAAATGCCATCTTCTGAATTTTGTAGTGTCAGAAATCTCCAGAACAGAAATAGACCTTTTGACCTATCATATCAATACCAAACCATTCAAATCCCTATTTCCAGCACTTGTCCATAGCCTTGCATGCCTTGGCATTACAAGTGCACATCTAAATACTTCTTAAATGTTTTGATGTTTTTTGCCTCTATCATTTTTACATGCAGATACCCTGCACCCTCTGGGTGAAACCCCATTTTTCCTTACCTCTCTTCTAAACCTTACATTAAATCTATGCCTCCTGGTCATTAATCACTTCATCAAGAGGAAAGGATTCTTCCTATCAACTTTACCCCTCACAACTTCATATTTTCAATCATGTCCCCTCTGCTCTAAAGGAAAATAACTCCAGTCTGTCCAATCCCTCTTCATAACTGAAACTTTCCAGCCAAGGCAACATCCTAGTAAATCTTTTCTGCACCCTCTCCAATGCTATCACAATCCTTTTATAATGTGGAATCATTGAATCCCTACAGTGTGCAAGCAAGCCATTCAGTCTCCAAAGAACATCCCAATCTGAACCACTCCCCTACTCTAACCCTGCATTTCCCATAGCCAATCCACCTCACCTGCACACTTTTGGACTGAAGGAGGAAACTGGACTACACAGACGTGCAAACTCCACACAGACAGTTGCCTGAGAGTAAAATCACTAATCACTGAGCCATCATGACACCATGCCATCTTGGATTCCTGAACTGCATGTCAAACTCTAGTTGTGGTCTAACCAATTTGATCTAACTTTCTTGCTCTTAAACTCTGTGCTTCAACTAATAGGCATGTATACAATATGTCTTCTTGATCACTTTATCCACCTGTAGTGATACCTTAAGGGAACAGTGGACATAAATGCCAAGATCACTCTGATCTTCTTGACTGTGCTTCCCAAGGCCCTGGCTTTCATCATGCATGCGCTTGCCTTGTTCCTCTGTCTAAGTGCATCACCTCACATTTATCTGGATTGAATTCCATTTGCCACTGATCAGACCAACTGATCCTCTTGTGGTCTAAAGCTATTCTCCTAATTAATTACCTCCTCACCAATTTTTAATCCGCAAACTTATTGATCAACCTTCCTACATTCAAATCTAAACCATTTATATAAACGAGAAACAGCAAGGGTCCCAACACTGACCTCATTGGACACAAACTTCCAGTCAGAAAAACACCCCTCAATACCACCTTTGCTTCCTGCCACTCAGCCAGTTTGGACTCAATTTGCCAAATTTCCTTGGATTCCACCAACTCTTATCTTTGCTATCAGTCTCCCACCATATCAAAAGCCTTGCTGAAGTCCAAGTGACTACAGCAAAAGCATTGCCCTCATCTACACACCTGGTCACCTCTTCGAAAAATTGGATCAAGCTGGCCGGACATGTCCTCCCCTTGACCAAACCATGCTGACTGCTCTCATTTAAGCCTTGCTTCTTGAAGTTTAGAATTATTCTGATTGTTTCCAATAGTTTACTCACTACTAAGGGCTTACTGACCAGCCTGTAGTTTCCTAGTTTATACCTCGCTCCTTTCTTGAATAAGAATACCACATAAGCTGTCGGCCAGTTTTCCAGCACCTTCCCTGCAGTTTGAAAGAAATTGAAAACTTTTAAAGTGCCCCAGTTATTTTTTCCCTTGTCTTTCTCAACAATCTAGGATATATTTCATTTGGCTCTAGAAGCCTAACTGCTTTTAAGCCTGCCAGGCCACTCTGATTCACCTCTGTGTCTATGTTATCTTCTTTAATTGTATTAGAGACCTTCTGCCTAATTTCCATGCCGATATTGCCCCTCTCACTAGAACCCTGTCTACATCCTCTGGCTCTATGCACAAATTACCACTGTGATCATTACTGGACCCTACTTTTTCCCTCATTACCATTTTACCCTTATTGTCCCTGTAAAACAACTTAACATTTTCCTTTATTCCCAATTTTTTTTCATGTTCCCCTTCAGCTCCACTAATCATAGAATGCAGTGAGAAATCATTTGGCCCATTGAAAAATCACTGACCCACTGAAGATTATCCCAAACCCAGCCCCTATCATCTCTTTGGACTGTGGGAGCAAGCAACTGAAGCCCAAATAGACACAGGGAGAATATGCAAACTCCACACACAGCCACCCAAGGCTAAAATTGAACGCAGGTCCCTTGTACTATGAAACAGCACTGCTAACCATTGAGCCACTGTGCCATGCTGATATCTGCCTTTTATGTTTTCTCTTACACATTCTATATTCTTCTCAGATTTCTGCTGTTTTGAGCCCTCCTCATCTGTCATAAGTCCCCCTTTTTTGCTTAATCCAATGCTGTATATCCCTTGATATTCAGTGTTCAGCATTTGATGGTTCCACCTTTTTCCTTATTGGAACATGCTGACCCTGTACTCTACATATTTCCTTCTTGAGTGCACCTCACTGTTCCAAGAGAGATTTACATGAAAGTATCTGGCCAAATCATATCTGATCTTATTAGAATTAGTCTTCCCCCAATTCAGAATTTTGATTTCAGGCTCACTCTTGTCCTTCCCCACAACAATCTTGAATGTATGTTATGATTGTTGTCTACAAAGTTCTACTCATGCAATCAAGGTGACATTGGAACATGGTGACTCTTTTCAAGCAGTCTACAGCAGATCTTATTCTTACATACTTTATAATCGTTCTGCTCTTCTAAACATCAATTATAAGTCTATTTGAATTACAATTAATGCTCTTTTAAATCTACTTTCAGGCTTGAAGATTTTCTGAGGCCTGATTACCGAGACCTGAACAGCACGCAAACAAGATTTGAACCCATGGTGGGCCAACAGTGAGGAGACCTGACCATTCCGACTGCGAGAACCCTTGGAATGCTCATGAATGCAATTAGTGCCCAGAACTGCTTCAAATGCAGCTACATATCTTGCTGACACTGGAACTGAAACTCGATATCTCTGAACAAGAAGTGACCCCACAGTGACCTGCCATTGAGGACACCCGATTGAATCAATCACAAGAAACCTCTCCCCACCCCCCCCTCCATTGCTCCCCCCACCCCCAACTGGTGCCCAGGACCTTATCAGGAACACACACTGTGTTCAAGGAGCAAGTACAGTGTGCGGGCAAACACGTTACCTGTGTAGAAGACTATAAGCCACAAAGTTAATTCAAATGTTCACTAACCAGAAACCATGGATGAACCAGGAGATCCACTCTGACTGAAGTCCAGGCCTTAGATGTTCAAGTCTGCCGACCCTGACCTATACAGGAAATCCTGTAAGGCCATCAGAGACATCAAAAGGCAATACCAAACTAAGCTCGAGACCCAGACTAACCACACAGACATCTGTTATTTGGGGCAAGGCTCACACGACACAACGGGCTACAACGCAATGTCAAACAGAATCTTGGCCAACAATACATTCCTATCCAATGAGCTCAATGCATCAATGCTTGCTTTGAACAGAAAGTCAGTGAAATGACTTGGTGTCATTTCACTGCCCACCAACCTTGAGTGCACCTGTACTCACAGTTACTGCTTCAGATGTCAGATCAGCTTCTTCAGGGTGAATCCATGAAAGCGACTGGTCCGGATGGAGTCTCCGGGCGAGCACTCAGATCCTGTTTGGACCAGCTGGTGGGAATATACATTGACATCTTTACTTTGGTATGAAGTCCCCACCTGCTTCAGGAAGATCACCATCATCCAGGTACCAAAGAAAAATCATGCAGCATGCTTCAATGTCTACTGCCCGGTAGCTCTGATCTCCATAATTATGAAGTGCTTCGAGGGGTTAGTCATGGTTTACATTGACTCCAGCCTACCAGATTGCCTTGATACTTTGCAACTTACCAACTGATGCAATAGGTCCATGGCAAATGCCATTTCCCTGGTCTACACTCATCCCAAGAACATCTGGAAAATAAGGATACCTATATCAGGCTCCTAACTATTGATTACAGTCCTGCCTTCAACACCATAATTTCAATCAAGCTCATCTCTAAACTCCATGACTTAGATCTGGCTCCCACTTTGTAACTGGATCCTCTTCTTCCTGACCCATAGACCGCAATCAGTAAAAATAAGTAACAATACCTCCTCCACAGTTATCCTTAACATAGGTGCCTTGCAAGGCTGCATACTCAGTCCCCTACTGTACTCCTCATACACTCACAACTGTATGGCCAACTCCCAGCCTCAACTCCAGTTACAAGTTTGCTGTTGACAACCACTGTTGTAGGTCTGATCTCAAACACGATGAGAAGAGTAAAGAGTCATAGAGTCATAGACATGTACAGCATGGAAACAGACCCTTCAGTCCAAACCATCCATGCCATCCAGATATCCCAACCCAATCTAGTCCCATCTGCCAGCACCCAGCCCATATCCCTCCAAACCCTTCCGATTCTTATACCCATCCAAATGCCTCTTAAATGTTGCAATTGTACCAGCCTCCACCACTTCCTGTGGCAGCTCATTCCATACACGTACCACCCTGCATGAAATCGTTGCCCATCAGGTTTCTTTTATATCTTTTCCCTCTCACCCTAAACCTATGCCATCTAGCTCTGCACTTCCCGACCCCAGGGAAAAGACTTTACCTATTTACCCTATCCATGCCACTCACAATTTTGTAAACCTCTATAAGGCCACCTCAGCCTCTGAAGCTCCAGGGAAAACAGCCCCAGCCTGTTCAGCCTCTCCCTATAGCTCAAATCCTCCAACCCATTCTCCCCGTGTCTGCGTGGGTTTCCTCCGGGTGCTCCGGTTTCCTCCCACAGTCCAAAGATGTGCAGGTTAGGTGAATTGTCCATGTTAAATTGTCCGTAGTGTTAGGTAAGGGGTAAATGTAGGGGTATGGGTGGTTTGCGCTTCGGCGGGTCGGTTTGGACTTGTTGGGCCGAAGGGCCTGTTTCCACACTGTAAAGTAATCTAATCTAATCTAAACCCTGGCAACATCCTTGTAAATCTTTTCTGAACCCTTTCAAGTTTCACAACATCTTTCCAAAGGAACGAGACTAGAATTGCATGCAATATTCCAACAGTGGCCGAACCAATGTCCTGTAAAGCTGCAACATGACCTCCCAACTCCTGTACTCAATACTCTGACCAGTAAAGAAAAGCATACCAAACGCCTTCTTCACTATCCTATCTACCTGCGACTCCACTTTCAAGGAGCTATGAACTTGCACTCCAAGGTCTCTTTGTTCGGCAACAATCCCATCTAGTCAAGATCCTGTTGTAATCTGAGGTGACTCCCGTCACTGTCCACTACACCTCCAATTTTGGTGTCATCTGCAAACTTACTAACTGTACCTCTTATGCTCACATCCAAATCATTTATGTAAATGACAAAAGGTAGAGGACCCAGCACCAATCCTTGTGGCACTCCACTCCACTCACAGGCCTCCAGTCTGAAAAACAACCCTCCACCACCACACTCTGTCTTCTACCTTTGAGCCAGTTCTGTATCCAAATGGCTAGTTCTCCATGTGTTCTGTGAGATCTAAACTTGCTAATCAGTTCTCCCATGGGGAACCTTGTTGAACGCCTTACTGAAGTCCATATAGATCACATCTACCACTCTGCCCTTATCAATCCTCTTTGTTATTTCTTCAAAAAACTCAATCAAGTTTGTGAGACATGATTTCCCACGCACAAAGCCATGTTGACTATTCCTAATCAGTCCTTGCCTTTCCAAATACATGTACATCCTGTCCCTCAGGATCCCCTCCAACAACTTGCCCACCACCGAAGTCAGGCTCACTGGTCTATAATTCCCTGGCTTGTCTTTACTGCCCTTCTTAACAGTGGCACCATGTTAGCCAACCTCCAGTCTTCCAGCACCTCACTTGTGACTGTTGATGATACAAATATCTCAGCAAGAAGCCCAGCAATCACTTCTCTAGTATCCCACAGAGTTCTCGGGTACACCTGATCAGGTCCTGGGGATTTATCCACCTTTACCCATTTCAAGACATCCAGCACTTCCTCCTCTGTAATCTGGACATTTTGCAAGATGTCACCATCTACTTTCCTGCAGTCTATATCTTCCATATCCTTTTCCTCAGTAAATACTGATGCAAAATACTCATTAGTATCTTCCCCATTTTCTGCGGCTCCACACAAAGGCCGTCTTGCTGATCTTTGAAGGGCTCTATGCTCTCCCTCGTTACCCTTTTGTCCTCAATGTATTTGTAAAAACCCTTTGGATTCTCCTTAATTCTATTTGCCAAAGCTATCTCATGTCCCCTTTTTGCCCTCCTGGGCTTAGCAGCTTGATCACAGTCTAAAGACATGAGGTAGACCATTTAGGACTGAAATAAGGAGAAGTTTCTTCACCCAGAGTGTGATGAGACTATGGAATTTGCTATCACAGAAAGCAGTTGAGTTCAAAACATTACGTGTCTTTAAGAAAGAGTTTCAAATAGCTAGAAGGGCTAAATAGATCAAAGAGTATGGGGAGAAAGCAGGAACAGAGCATTGAATTGGATGATCAGTCTGATCATATTGAATGGTAGAGCATACTTCACAATCAAAGAATCTCTACAGTGTGGAAACAGGCCATTTGGCCCAACAAGTCCTCACCGAACCTCCGAAGAGTAACCCACCCAGATCCAATCCCCTCCCTTGTTACTCTATATTTCCCATGACTAATGCACCTAACCTACACACCCCTGAACACAATGGGCAAGTTAACATGGCCAGTTCACATAAGCTACACATCTTTGGACTGTGGAGGAAACCAGAGCATACGAAGGAAACTCATGCAGACACAGAGAGAATGTGCAAACATCACACAGTTGCCTGAAATTGGAATCGAACCTGGGTCCCTGGTGCTGTGAGGCAGTGGTGATAACTGCTGAGCTGCTGTGCTGTCCACAATTTAAAGGGCCAAATGCCTACTCTTCCTATTTCTACATTTCTTTGAATGTTAACTGGGTCCAGCTGCAGACCATCACGTATCTCTTCACTACCTGGAGGATATGAGGACAGAAGGAATAAGGTTAAAGACAAAAAAAAACTGCAGATGCTCGAATCCAAAGTAGACAGGCAGGAGGCTGGAAGAACAGAGCAAGCCAGGCAGCTTCAGGAGGTGGAGAAATCAATGTTTTGGGTGTAACACTTCTTCAGGACTGAGCAGGAGTAAGCTATCTGGCCCATCAAGCTGGCTTTGTCATACAATAAGAAGATCCTGATCTATTTGTAGACTCAGTTCCATTTACCATTCCACTCACTATAACCCTTAATTCCTCTGCGGTTCAAAAATCTATGGTTGTTTGTCTTAAAAACATTTAATGAGATAGCCTCAATGGCTTCATTGAGCAGGGAATTCCACAGATTCACAACTGTTTTGATGAAGAAAAATTACAAATTGAACTATCACTGCCATTATTAGTAGATATCCCATCATCTGACTTTCTGATTAAAGATGGGTCCAATGTTGCCTTCATACTCAGTGCAGTCATGCTTACCATGATTCCTGAAATTCAACTGTTTGTCCTAAGTTTGGACCAAGACTGTGACGAGATATGGAGATACGTGCTCCCAGAGAAATCCAAACCTAGTATGGGTACCCATGTTATAGGGGAGCTGAAAGCATAGTTTTGATGATTGACAGTAGTCTGATATATGATGGTAACTTAAACTGTTGGATTGCATTAAAGTTATTAAACAGACTTATCTCTAACACAACTTTAAGAGCATGTGTTAGGCCAAGTATACTAACAGAATCTAGCTCTTTGATTCACATTAATAAATCTACCACATGGACATGGAAGATGTAAATGCTACCTCTTCGTTTAGAGACTGCATTAGCAATTAACAAGAAGTGCAAGCATACAAGAGAGAAGCACAGCATGTTTAAGATCTTGATTGAATTTCAGGAATAAGATCATTGCTCGTTAAAGCGACAGAAGAGTGGTGGAGTTTAGATCAGAGATTTAATAAAGTATAAGTTACTGCAATTCGTCTTCTGTTATTACTTCACTTTGCGCTCATTTATGCATGATACTCAATACCATCCAAGTAATTTTTGAAGGGTGTACCATGGTCAGTGTGCAAAGATTGGAGTCATTATCTGTAATTCCAAAGTAGGTGATAAAATGATTGTGCAGAGAGATATGATGACCTGGCAAGGCCAAGTGGCAAAAAAATGTTTAAGGATGTATCTGCAGTTCTGCTTGGATTCACCTAATTTGCGTACCCCTTCTGTTTTCATTGGCATTCTTTAAGAGACAGCCAGAGGTAGCCTTCTCCCAGGATGAGTAGCTTACTTTTTTTTTACTTTTTGAGGAATGTTTGTCTATACCATGCCATTATTGAGTTAGGGTTAGCCAAAATCACACAGAAGGAGCAGATGACTGAAGGAGTGAGTGTAATGGGCATTGGTAAGAAGGGTGACCCAGTGACTGGTGGAAACGTAACTGGGAAGGGTGTCAGTTTTGTATGTGAATGTGAGTGGTGCAGCTACAGGCGGGAGGGATTTCACAGTCAGATGATGACTGGATTTTGTGCCTATAGGATAATGGCCGATGTTCTCAGTGAAGTTTTTGAAATTAAATTAGGGTACTGGTAATCAGTTAATATAATAACAGTGAGAAAGGAGATATGATCTGATAGAATTCCAGAGTCAAAGGTGAGAAGTGAGAAGTCTTATGGTAGGTGCAATTGCAGAGGTGGTTGGTGGGAGTCTCGAAATGTGATGGAGCAGTTGGCCTTGATGATGAGATGGCTAAGGATCAGGATGGGCAAAGTGATGAGGTGATATGTGGGAACAGGCAAGAGTGCAAGCTTGTTAGTGGTTGTTAGTAATGAAATCCATTGTAACAGGGAAAGCTCATGGGTGACAAAAGGAGATTGATCTCAGCATGGGCATGGTCAAGAGAAATGGGAGATGTCAGTGGGTGATGAGAGAAAGGCAGAAGTGTTGGATCTTTTTCTGAAAGTGATGAGCACCATCTAACCTTTGTCCAGCTGAGAACACTTTCCCTCACTATTAGTAAAGAGCCAATTTGAGAAGTGGTTCATTGACACAAGCAGGAGTAAATATAGAGTTCTATCAGCCATGTAAAAAGCCAACCCTGTATCAACTGCATGAGGACCATCCTACTCTTTAAAAGGCAACTCTTTGGCTCCAGGACTTAGAGAATCTAATGACAGAGATCCCAGCACGTTTGGTGCTACATGAAGGTATTTAAAAACATTGAAGTCTTTGACCAGTCAGGATGATATTGAAAAGGACAGGTTTAATAGACTGAATGGCTTACTCCCAATCGTATGAAGGGATTCTCCTAATCTGCTCTGTTTTCCCCAGTTGTGTCTCCTTGTGTCTTCTCCCCTTTTTATATCATTCTCACTTGTCGGCAATGTTTTTCCTCCCTTTGTTCCCTCAAACTTGTGTCAAACATCTTGAAAACCTTTGGTTTGAGATGCTAGCTCCCAATTATTGTTCATTTCTTCCATTTACAAAGGAAACAGGCAGTGCCAATTGCTGAAGAAGGCTTTTTCTTTCTCTCTGTCAGCTCAGTTTTGTTGGTGCAGTTGCTGTTACGTTCTGCCACTTTCTAATATATCCTGCAGACCACTGCTTGAAAGAGACTTGATTATAGTTCCATAAAGTAAATTTGAATCTATTATAATACAATTGCAGCCCATTTAATCCATAATAAAGTGTTCACAAAAAGTACATCAGCCAAAGAATATTGAAAATGAATCATGGCAGAACAAGCTGATACATATTTTTTGCTGTGTGGCATGCGTGCAATTTATATAACAAAATCTAGACTCTATTTAAGGAAATTCTCTCTTGCAATATATTTGATATGATTGCCCTATCTTCTCTGTGTCATATGGTATTGTCACTTAAACAGAACTAAAAGACACTGCTTTGTTGACCTTCATGTCACCTAGTGCATTTGTGAGCTTTATCTGGTAAGCAAGAGACTTATTGCTTTCAAAGAGAGAAAGTTGGAGAAAAGCTACAGGAGGAAAAATAGAAAACAGCACATTGTTGAAGGCGCACAAGCAGTGAATTTTGTTGAAATCTGGAGCTAATATTTCGTGAATTTACCTACTGTTAGCCATCTGTATGTCGTAAAGAAGTTAACTAGGGAAATTCTTCTGCTGCCTGCTTCTGATGAAATGCTGAATACACATCAGTTAAGTCTGTCCAGTCAGGTTTAATTCTTGTCCAGGCTTTGCATCCTGCAACGTGGCCAGTTCTAAATGGAACCTTCCCAAACTATCATGAGTAACTGGAGTTTCTATAGAGAAATTCTGGGAGAAACAGAAGGCTTTATTCTTAACAAATTGCAGCGCTGATAAAAAGACCATTGCTCTTCCTAGGTGATTGCTATTTATATTTGCAACACCTGGAATCTTAATTCAGTGTTGAGGTGGAGGAGAGACTGTTTGAGCAAATATCTCAAACTCGGCCTGATTTGGAATGAGTGCACTGATTTATTTTACAAGTTAGACAAAATGATGGTCCTTTCCCTGTGTACTCTCATCTATCATTATGATTCAAAATAACTCACAGCCCCCTCTGATTTTAGTGCCTACCAGACCAGCTGATAAGGCTTTCTCACATAGTGACAGAACCAGACATATGGGCTACTTTCAGTTGCATCCATTACCTCTAGTTTAGTGCTTGCGGTACACCTGTGTTACCTACTTACTGATGGTGTAATGAGTGTGTATCACAGCCGAAGTTGCAGTCCAGTTTCTCTGAGCACCACCAAAAAACATCATCCAATGAGTTTATTTTGAAGTGTTTTCTATTTCCCTGGGGCAACCATAATTCATAATATTGTGGTGTGGTTTCAAGCAACGACTACAGCATAGGGCAATACTGAACAAAAGGTAACCGTTAGATGTTGAAGGCATGCAGCTGAAGATGGGAGTTGTGGAGTCATCCAGTCGGTATTATTTCAAGGTGGTTACTGCAGCAGGAATTCAATTACCGACTTAACTTCTCTTCTCTGCAACTGTATCCCCAACTATCTGTTACAGTCTCCTCACCCACCCCGATACACATTGTCTTTTTTCACGATCATTTAATGTACCAAACTGCTATTATCATAAAGATTACTTTTTGTTCTCCATTTGAAAACAGCAGCCATTATCACCCCCTTTCAGAAAAGTCAATCCTAGGCTTCTTCCTTTGTGAAATTAACTGCTGCATCTTCAACCACCTTTTTAACTCAAAATTCCTTGAACCTTTTTCCAGAATACCATGTTTGAAAATTATCAATCTGAATTTGCCAACGTGCAGACTAATCAAAATCAGCAATTAAATTTTCTATGACAATGACCAACATGTATTGTCCCTCCTTTTTGATGTGACCTTTGACACATTCTATAACCCTCCTCCAACATCTCTCCTTACTTGCCCAGTTCAGTAGCACTCTCCTTACTGCATTTTACCAATTGCCTGTTTTGTCTTACTCAGAGCATTGACAGGTTTTTTTTTCTCTGCTAATCCTCAGCATCAATATCTTTAGAGACACATAAGAGTCTTTTTCTAGAACATTTCTCTTTCTCCTCTGTAAATAACCTTCATTGGCATCAATTGAATCAATACAACTATGTTTTGCTCCTGCATTGGTAACTTCTCTGACAAGCCAGATCCACCTTGGTGAAATATACCCCAAAAGGCATGATTTTCACCTAGTTTGGTGATATTTGAGGGATGGAATCAGAACACTCTACCCCTGAAGCAGAGAGTAGGCAGCCCTGGGACAGTGGTAGAGGCCAAGATGTGCTGATGAGAAGGTTTCTGCCACTGTATTCATTATTTTCCCTGATATTGTACTGGCCTTTACCAAATTATTTGGAAATGTTCGAATCAACTCAATAGAATTTCCCAGACTCATTACTGCCTAATCACTAGGAATTCCTGCATCCAACTTGATTCATAGCTGAAACTCTGGTCCAAATCAATTTCCTCTTCACACTAAACTACAGTGGCATAACCAGTGGAGTATTGTTACTGGGCTCAGTTTTACAGTGCACCACAATCCTTATGCTCGCACCCATGACTGGAGTGGCTGGCCCACAGAAACATAACACTAAGAGCACTAACATTAAGGGAACATTTTTCTGAGCCTTTCTCGAATGGAAGGGGCTTGTAAAGGCAGAACGTCCATCTTGTCCAACACCAGCCAATTAAGGTTGCCATGTTTCCAGCATGGTATGGATCATCCAACTACAGCCACTCGGTGGCAGGATAATTGACTCCATGGCCCCAGTTTGGCCTAGAGGCAGACAGGTTGCTGAACACCTCCCACATCCCACATAAAGCCTCTAACTGGTGGGAGACCACCTGCAGGATTTTATGTGCCTCCCCACTTTCTGGCTGGTAAGAGGCTTTGAAGCAGATGCTCTGAAGGACATCAGGATTCATGATGGTTTGCCTTTATGTAAAGGGTGGAACAGAGCTACATTCCTTCATATTAGCTATTCGTGTTTTGCTTGCATTCTCTTTGAATTGGTATGAACTTGTGTTTGTACTTAGATCGTGGATGACACCAGTCTTGGATTTAGCAAATGAGGTTTGATTTGAGCTAATCGAGCTAACTCTTTCCTTGCTTGCTCTTCTTCACTCATGCTTTGTGCTTCATTAGTTTTTTTGGCCTGAATTTGAATTCTAACTCGAAATGCCCTTGTCTGGTGCCTACTACAGATGAGTTGTATGTGATCAGGTGCAAAGCCCTTTGCCTTAATGGTCTGAATGTTGCTGAACAGCTAGGTATTTGGAAACACAATGTAGAGAGGAATTTATAGCTTTCAACAGCACTATGCTTAGTAACACACTTCACTCACGAACACATGTTGTACTATAATGTTCTGGTGTGTGCTTAAGTATATTATTGACAGAATGACATGCAATGACAAACTCATAGCAGGATACCAGTCTGGAGTTTGGGCAGTTACATGAATTTTGCCTATTAGATGCAAAGTTCATTTCTTCTGGGCTTGAGGAAGGATACGCTGACATCAGTTGGTTGGCTCCAATTTTCTCCAGTTACAGGGTTCCTCTCCCATGCTTACAATGAAATTCATGATTACTGACTGTTTAATGATCTCTGTTATCATTTTAAAATTGAAACAATGCTCTGAAAATAAGAGTATAGGAATATTCAGCAGACAGGTAGTTGTTAGTGGAGTTTCTTACAGCCTTGGTACACCATTGAAAGATTTGCTTGAACTATGAGAGGTGTGACGTAATTGACTATGGATGATGGTTTAAAGATATAATGCAGAATTTTCATGATCATTGTGCATGATTTGTGAACTGGTTCGGTACATGTATTTCTGGCATTTGATAAGAGTACTGAAGACAGACACACCAACACCCACCATCATTTATAAATCTTATGCATCTGTGGTAAGAACCTCCTGCCTCCAGAAAGGAACTTGACTGCTTTGCCACCTCTTCCAATGTGGCTTGGGTTCTTAGCTGTCAATATTGCAACCTGGCAATATTCAAGTCTGAAAAAAATATGTCATTTCTATTTCCTGGATCATTTTTCCTTTGTGACTAATTCACAAATACAGCAAAAACATGCAAAGATATATTTTAGTAGCATAGGTGGTAAAATGGCCTTTATAAATTTCACAAGGATAGGCAAGTGGCATATCCAGAGAGCAATCAAGGATCAGTAGAATGTATAACTATTGAAATGAGGAGCCTCAAGAAAGTCTAGAAAGATGTGCTTTTGTAGTAGCACTGCCACAGACTTCACATAAAAAAAATCCTTGTCAAAGAATACATGGAAAAATCTATGCAAAGTCATGTTTGTGTAAAATCTGGCAAACTCCAATGTACTCAGTTTAGCCTTTTGGTTCAGAGTTTTGGAAAAGCTCCACTTTGTTATAATCTTGTAGAGATCAACAACTTTTAAAAGTACAACTGAATTTTTTATGACTGACTACAAGGATCTCTGGCAAGATTTCAAATTTTGAAGTTGTATTGTAAGAAATAAATTCAACTCAAACTAACACCAAACAAACCCAACATTATTTAATCACTATTCACAACGATCACAACTTAAACTCTACATTTCAGAAAAGATCCCTCCTTTAATTTTTTAAAGTTACTTACTCAGTCCCTAAAATGAATTCTTCGATCAATCTAAATTTAACTTATTTTGTCCTTCCGTAGTTAGATCACTTCTAATCCCAAACCAACTTTCATAATGAGGTTTACCCTGGAAATTCTTCCTGCTAGAAAAATGCTAAATTAATCTTCATTACTTGCATTAATCCTTAGAAATTTGCCTTAGAGTTGAAAGTATGAGGTTTTTCTCCCCAGGATGGAGAGGTCAATTACTAGGGGGCACAGGTTCAAAATGTAGGGGGGATGTTTAAAAGAGATGTGCGATGCACATTTTTCTTACAAAGGGTGGTGAGTACCTGGAATACTCTGCAAGAGGAGTTGGTGAAAGCAGACACAATAGCAGCATTCATGAAACATGAGGATGAGTACATGAATTGGCAGACAATAGAGGGATATGGATCCTGTAAATGAAGATAGTTTTAGTATGGAAGTGCAAAATGTGTTGGCGCAGGCATGGAGGGCCGATGGTCCTGTTCTTGTGTTGACTTGTTCTTTGTTGTTTGCTCTTTGTGTTTACAAATGTGAGCTCCCAACTGTATTTTGGGACCAACAGAGATTAGTTGGTGGGTGGGGGTGGCAATAACGTAAAGTATAGTGATTTCTAAAACCTGACATCCCTAACATCTGCAAATGACACTTGGAGATGAGGGTCTCAATTTTCACAATTACAGAGACAGCTAATCAGTCCCAGTTATTGTGGAAATGTAGTGATTGTAACAAGGCCAGCCAGCTAAATCTCGTAGAATATGAGTTCCCTGATTGGGGTTGTTAACCCAGTCCAATCAGGGAGCTCTGGCTGACAGACATAAACAGGAGTGTCAGAGGTTCTGTTCACTATGAGAGATGGCTTTGAGAAAGCTGGATCAGTGTCAAGTACTGTGCACATTCAAATAAAGGGTGACTTGGTAATAGGATACCAGCCTCTGTGGAGTTATTTTAGTGGCAACGAGAGAAAAGGTTATGTGCCTGAAGAAATTCATTCATAAAAGCTGCCTCTGACTTTGGGTAAGTGTTTCTGGTACCATGCCATTATTTAGGAATCTTGACTTCTTCAATCCTGCTGCTGAAGACAAGGCCCAGTACATGGAAAGAGTATGTTACTTTTTTCCGGGCAAGTGACATTGGGCAGAAGAAAAGCAATAAGTAATTCTCCTGACAGCTTGTGAACCTGCAGCTTTTTTTTGATTATGAGGAGCTTAACATTTTGTGAGGCACCAAATACTAAAACCTTTCAAAAGTTGACAGATTTAGCAAAGGAATATTATGACCCCAAACCTCCTCTAATTCTGAAATACGATCATTTTTATTTGGCAGTTCAAGAACCAGGGGAATCCATGTCAGCATATATGGGCTAGGAAGCCCAAAGTGGATGGTGTGGGCTGAGAAGCCTTGAGCAGGACTCTGGCAGCAGTAAGGCATGGGTTGGCAAGCCTCAAGCAGGACTGTGGCAATGGCATGGCATGGATTGGAATGCTAAGAGCAGGACTCTCTTGACAGCACGCATGGGTTAGGATGTTCAGAGCGGGACTCTCTCAGTGGCATGGTGTGGGGTGGGAAGCCTCAAGCAGGACTCTGGCAGCAGCATGTCGTGGACTGGGAAGCCCAGAGTGGATCTATGGTAGCGCCATGCTGTTACATCAGTGGAGTAAATGTTGGACTCTCTTTAAGTTATGTCTTCCTTTAGTTTATTCTAAGTTAACATGAATGACACTTATGTACTGTGATGGTACACACCTCTTGCTGTATTTTGTATTGAATACACATGACAATAAAGGATATTCTATTCTATTCTATGTGACTTTGGTCTAATCCTTAATGAAATGCTGAGAAACTGTTTGGTACATGGGATTAATGATGTAACCATGCAAAAGTACCTACTGGACTTCAAAGAAGCTGTGCCATAAGAAAATATGGCAGGTGGAGCGTATGAGTTACAGGGTATGCCGATTGCATTGGACAACCCTATTCCCCCCTAGTCCAGGAACTCCCCACATACGTTCAAGACACCACCCACGCCCTCCACCTCCTCCAAGACTTCCGTTTCCCCGGCCCCCAACGCATCATCTTCACTTTGGATATCCAATCCCTCTACACCTCCATCCGCCATGACCAGGGCCTCCAGGCCCTCCGTTTTTTCCTCTCCAGACATCCCCAACAGTACCCTTACACCGACACTCTCATTCGTTTGGCCAAACTGGTCCTCACCATTAACAATTTCTCCTTTGAATCCTCCCACTTCCTCCAGACCAAAGGGGTAGCCATGGGCACACGTATGGGCCCCAGCTATGCCTGTCTCTTTGTTGGCTACGTAGAACAGTTGATCTTCCGTAATTACACTGGCACCACTCCCCACCTCTTCCTCCGCTACCTTGATGACTGCATTGGCGCCACCTCGTACTCCCGCGAGGAGGTTGAGCAATTCATCAACTTCACCAACACATTCCACCCTGACCTTAAATTTACCTGGACCATCTCTGACACTTCCCTCCCCTTCCTGGACCTCTCCATCTCCATTAGTGACGACCGACTTGACACTGACATTTTTTACAAACCCACCGACTCCCACAGCTATCTGGATTACACCTCTTCCCATCCTATCTCTTGCAAAAATGCCATCCCGTATTCCCAATTCCTCCGCCTCCGCTGTATCTGCTCCCAGGAGGACCAGTTCCACCATAGAACACACCAGATGGCCTCCTTCTTTAGAGACCGCAATTTCCCTTCCCACGTGGTTAAAGATGCCCTCCAACGCATCTTGTCCACATACTGCACCTCTGCCCTCAGACCCACCCCTCCAACCGTAACAAGGACAGAACGCCCCTGGTGCTCACCTTCCACCCTACCAACCTTCGCATAAACCAAATCATCCGTCAACATTTCCGCCACCTCCAAAAAGACCCCACCACCAGGGATATATTTCCCTCCCCACCCCTTTCCACCTTCCGCAAAGACCGTTCCCTCCGTGACTACCTGGTCACGTCCACGCCCCCCTACGACCCACCCTCCCATCCTGGCACTTTCCCCTGCCACCGCAGGAACTGTAAAACCTGTGCCCACACCACCTCCCTCACCTCTATCCAAGGCCCTAAAGGAGCCTTCCACATCCATCAAAGTTTTACCTGCACATCCACCAATATCATTTATTGTATCCGTTGCTCCTGATGTGGTCTCCTCTACATTGGGGAGACTGGGCACCTCCTAGCAGAGCGCTTTAGGGAACATCTCCGAGACACCCGCACCAATCAACCAAACCGCCCCGTGGCCCAACATTTCAACTCCCCCTCCCATTCTGCCGAGGACTTGGAGGTCCTGGGCCTCCTTCACCGTTGCTCCCTCATCACCAGACGGTGGAGGAAGAACGCCTCATCTTCTGCCTCGGAACATTTCAACCCCAGGGCATCAATGTGGACTTCAACAGCTTCCTCATTTTCCCTTCCCCCACCTCATCCTAGTTTCAAACTTCCAGCTCCGCACTGTCCCCTTGACTTGTCCGGACTTGTCTGACCTGCCTAGCTCCTTTTCCACCTATCCACTCCACCCTCTCCTCCCTGACCTATCACCTTCATCTCCTCCCCCACTCACCCATTGTACTCTATGCTACTTTCTCCACCCCCACCCTCCTCCAGCTTATCTCTCCACGCTTCAGGCTCTCTGCCTTTATTCCTGATGAAGGGCTTTTGCCCGAAATGTCGATTTCGCTGCTCGTTGGATGCTGCCTGAATTGCTGTGCTCTTCCAGCACCACTGATCCAGAACCCTACCAGGCTGACTGAACTTGGTGGACATCACTTGAATGAAGGTAATTGCATATCCTTTTTAAGGACATAGCCCGAACACAAGGATTCTAGGTCAGCCCATAGCAAAAACACTAAAACAAAGCCAAATCTCAGCTAAACAGTTATAATTATTTTAAGATTCTGGCTGACAAGCTATTGTAGTTGCTGCCAATATGAGGACTCAAGACAGCAACAGAGTTCCATTAAAACTAAATTGAGTAAGAAAACTGGTAGCCAGGAGAGTGTACACACTAGAGAGCCCATCCACATTGTGTTGGAACAGTTAAGTTGTTTAGCAACCAATTTAAAACTAATCAAGATAAATGTCCAGTTAAATGGTCACCAAGTTCTAATGGTGGTTGATACCATTTTCAGTGATTGCAGAACTAGTCTTTAACAAATTTAACTCTGGACTCTGACCCTTAAGTTTGCATAAGACCTTGGCTAGACTGACAGCCTATGCCAGGGAACCTTTACAGGTTAAGGGTACACCTACAGTTCTGATTTCATTTGACAAGCAGTGGTTCAGTTACCAGTGATTGTAGTAAAATGCTTGGTCCAAAGCCTGTTGGGGTGAAATTGATTGGAAAAGATTCAGCTTGACTAAGGGCTCAACATTTTTAGAAAATGGCTGCCTGAGTGAAGCCTTAATTAAACACCTAGGAGTTTTTCAGGAAGATTTAAAGACTATCAAAGAAGGCAAGACCAATTTGCATGTTGACCAGGAAGCAATTCCATGATCCTGCAAGGCCAGGCAGTGCCATTTGTCTTACATGCAAAAGTAGAAGCCGAAATAAGGAGACTGGAAAGCAAAGAAATCATCGAACCAGTACAATTTGCAGAATGGACAGCACCAGTCATACTGACAGATTGGTTCACCTTTGTGGGGATTTTTAAACAAATGGTAAACTGCTCCTCACAGCTGGATAAATATTCAATCCTTCTCACAGAGGACTTTAAAGCAAAGCTGGCGGGGAGCTGTCCTTCATGAAGCTGGACATGAACCATGCATGTCTGCAATGTGGTTAGATGATGATTACTAGAATTATGCTGCAATTTATACCCATGAGGGTTTGTACCAATTAACAAGACTGCCATTTGGGGTATCATCTGCCTGTGTCATTTGTCAGTGGGTGATGGAGAACACTTGACAAGGTCTACCCCAGGTCACCATTTATTCTAATGACATGTTAATAACAGCGAGAACCAATAAACAGAACTTTGAGATTTGGAGATAATAAGGACTGCAGATGCTGAACGTCAGAGTTGATAAAATGTGGAACTGGAAAGGCACAAGGGGTCAGACAGCACTAGAGAAGCAGAAAAGTCGACTTTTTGGATCAGAACCCTTCATCCTTCATGGTGTCTCAGTGGTTAGCACTGGTGCCTCACAGCACCAGGGACCCGAGTTCAATTCCCACCTTGGGCAACTGTCTGTGTGGAGTTTGCACATTCTCCCCGTGTCTGCGTGGGTTTCCTCTGGGTGCTCTGGTCTTACACTTGCAAGAAGTATGTCCACTGCAGCTGTTGTTTGACCACATGACGGCTCTGGAGCTGCGGATGGACTCACTGTGGAGCATCCGTGATGCTGAGCAGGTCGTGGATAGCACGTTTAGTGAACTGGTCCCACCGCACGTTAGAATTGCTGAGGGACACAGTGAATGGGGGACCAAAAGACAGAAAAAGAGTGGAAGGCAGTGCAGGTATCCCCTGCGGTCATCTCCCTCCAAAACAGATATACCATTTTGGATATGATTGGGGGAGATGGCTTACCAGGAGAGGGCAGCAGTTGCCAGGATCATGGCACCGCGGTAGGCACTGCATCTCAGAAGGACACAAAAAAAAGACTTGTAGGTCCATAGTCATAGGGAATTCTATTGTGAGGGGAGTAGATAGGCAGTTCTGTGGCCGAAAACAGGATTCCCGGATGGTATGTTGCCTCCCAGGTGCTCTGGTCAGGGATGTCACTGATCGGCTGCAGAGCATTCTAAAAGGGGAGGGTGAACAGCCAGTTGTCTTGGTGCATATAGGCACCAGTGATGTAAGAAGAAAATGAGATGAGGTCCTGAAAGAAGAATTCAGGGAGCGAGGAGAGAAGTTAAAGAGGAGGACCTCAAAGGTAGTGATCTTGGGATTACTACCAGTGCCACGTGCTAGCCAGTGTAGAAATGAAAAAAATAGGCAGGATGAACACGTGGCTTGAGAGATAGTGTAGGAGGAAGGGGTTCAGATTCATTGGACATTGGGGTCGGTTCTTGGGAAGGTGAGACTATTACAAAAGGGACGGTCTACATCTGAACCAGACCAGAACCAATGTCCTTGGGGGAGTTTTTGCTACTGCTGTTGGGGAGGTTTTAAACTAATGTGGCAGGGGACTGGGAACCAGAAGAGACAACAAGTAGTCAGCGAGGTGGAGACTGGAGACTGTAAGAATCATGAAGATAGCATTAATAAAAGGAAGAGTAGGCAGAGAGCAGATGAGCGCAAAAATTTGGTGGCCTGAAATGCATCTACTTTAATGCAAGGAGTACAGTGTGTAAGGCAGATGAACCTAGGGCTTGGATTGGTGCCTGGGAGTATGATGTTATTGGAATCACAGAGACTTGGTTGAAGGAAGGGCACGATGATTGCCAACTAAATGTTCCAGGATATAGATGCTTCAGACAGGACAGGGAGGGAATTAAAAGGGGGGTGGGGGGTGGGATGGAGTTGCATTGCTGGTCAGGGATGATATCACGGCTGTGCTAAAGGAGCACACTATGGAGGTCTTGGGTAGTGAGGCATTATGGGTGGAGCTGAGAAATAAGAAGGGTGCAGTTACATTGTTGGGGCTGTACTACAGGCCTCCCAACAGTGAGCATGAGTTAGAAGAACAAATAAGTAAACAGATTATGGAAAGATTTAGAGGCTATAGGGTAGTGGTGATGGGAAATTTTAATTTTCCCAACACTGATTGGGATACACTTAGCGTCAGAGGTCTGGATGGGGTAGAATTTGTAAGAAGCGTCCAGGAGAGTTTTCTAGAGCAGTATGTCAATAGTCTGATGAGGAAAGGAGCCATATTGGACCTGGTAGTGGGGAACGCGCCAGGACAGGTGGTAGAAGTTGCAGTGGGGAAGTTCTTTGGAAACAGTGACTACAATTCTGTAAGTTTTGGGATACTCATAGATAAAGAAGAGAGAGGTCCTAAGGGAAGAGTACTAAACTGAGCCAAGGCCAATTAGATCAAAATTAGGCAGGAGTTCAGATTGGACACAGCTATTTGAAGGGAAGTCCACATTTGAGATGTGGGAGGTTTTGAAAGATAGGTTAAAGATAGTGCAGGATAGTCATGTCCCATTGAAGGCAAAGGATAGGAAGGGTAAGATTCGTGTACCGTGGATGACAGGTGAAACAAATAGGTAAACTATCTGTAAGACTAGCCAAGAGGAAAAGAGAAGTGTACATAAGGTCTAGGCAGCTAAGAACTGAAAGGGCCCTGGAGGAATATCAGAAGAGTAGGACAAGTCTTAATCGAGGAATCAAGCAGGCTAAAAGGGTTCATGAAATAGTTTTAGTGAGCAGAATTAAGGAGAATCCCAAAGCACTTTATTCTTATATAAGAAGCAAGCATGTAACTAGAGAAAGGATTGGTCCACTAAAGGATAACGAAGGAAGGCTTTGTGTCGAACCTGAGTGAATGGGTGAGATTCTGAATAATTACTTTGCATCAGTGTTCACTGCGGCGAGGAGCATGATGAATGTTGAGATTAGAGATAGAAGTTTGATTTGTCTGGATCACGTTGACATAAATAGGGAAGATGTGTTGGGTAAGCTAGAGGTTATTAAGGTGGACAAATCACCAGGACCGGATGGCATCTATCCTAGGTTGCTGAGGGAGGCAAGAGAAGAAATAGCTTGGGCCCTGACAGATATCTTTGTAGCATCCTTAAATACAGGTGATGTGCTGGAGGACTGGAGGGTTGCTCATGTTATTCCCCCTGTACAAGAAGTGAAGTAGGAATATTCCAGGTAACTACAGACCAGTAAGCCTGACGTCAGTGGTGAGAAAGTTGCTGGAGGAGGTACTGAGGGCTAGGATCTATTTATATTTAGAAAAGAATGGGCTTATCAGTGATTGGCAACATTTTTTTTTGCAGGGGAGATCGTGTCTTACCAGCTTAATAGAGTCCTTTGACGAAGTGACCAAGTTGATAGATGAAGGAAGGGCTGTTGATGTCATAAACATGGACTTTAGTAAGGCATTTGATAAGGTTCCCTATGGTAGACTAATGGAGAAAGTGAAGTCATATGGTGTGCAGGGTGTTCTCGCTAGATGGATAAAGAACTGGTTGAGCAACAGGAGACAGACAGTAGTAGTTGAAGGGAGTTTCTCAAAATGGAGAAAGGTGATCAGTGGTGTTCCACAGAGGTCAGTGTTGGGGCCACTGTTGTTTGTAATATACATAAATGATCTGGAAGAGGGTACTGTTGGTATGATCAGCAAGTTTGCAGATAACACGAAGATTGGTGGAGTAGCAGAAAACATAAGGGACTGTCAGAGAATACAGGAGGATATACATAGACTGGAGATTTGGGCGGAAAGGTGGCAGATAGTTTTCAATCCAGACAAATGTGAGGTGATGCATTTAGAACATAGAACATAGAAGAATACAGCGCAGTACAGGCCCTTGGGCCCTCGATGTTGCGCCGATCCAAGCCCACCTAAACTACACTAACCCACTATCCTCCATATACCTATCCAATGCCCTCTTAAATGCCCATAAAGAGGGAGAGTCCACCACTGTTACTGGCAGGGCATTCCATGAACTAACGACTCGCTGAGTGAAGAACCTACCCCTAACATCAGTCCTATATCTACCCCCCCTTAATTTAAAGCTATGCCCCCTTGTAATACCCGACTCAATACGCGGGAAAAGGTTCATACTGTCGACCCTATCTAACCCCCTAATCATCTTGTACACCTCAATCAAGTCACCCCTAAACCTTCTTTTCTCTAGTGAAAACAGCCCCAAGTGCCTCAGTCTTTCCTCATACGATTTTCCTTCCATACCAGGCACCATCCTGGTAAACCTCCTCTGCACCCGTTCCAATGCCTCCACATCCTTCCTATAGTATGGCGACCAAAACTGCACACAATATTCCAGATGCGGCCGTACCAGAGTCTTATACAACTGCATCATGACCTCAGGACTCCGGAACTCAATTCCTCTACCAATAAAAGCCAGCACGCCATATGCCTTCCTCACCGCACTATTTACCTGGGTGGCAACTTTCAGAGATCTGTGTACATGGACACCAAGATCCCTCTGCTCATCCACACTACCAAGTATCCGACCATTAGCCCAGTACCCCATCTTTTTGTTATTCTTCCCAAAGTGAATCACCTCGCACTTAGCTACATTGAATTCCATCTGCCACCTTTCTGCCCAGCTCTGCAGCTTCTCTATATCCTGCTGTAACCTGCCACATGCTTCCTCACTGTCAACAACTCCTCCGACTTTCGTATCATCCGCAAACTTGCTCACCCAACCTTCTAACCCCTCTTCCAGGTCATTTATAAAAATGACAAACAGCAATGGTCCCAAAACAGATCCTTGCGGAACACCGCTAGTGATGGCACTCCATGAAGAAACTTTGCCATCAACTACTACCCTCTGTCTTCTTCCATCCAGCCAATTCCTAATCCAAACCTCCAACTCACCCTCAATGCCATATCTCCGTATTTTCTGCAGTAGCCTACCATGGGGAACCTTATCAAACGCCTTACTAAAATCCATATATACCACATCTACCGCTTTCCCCTCATCAACCTCCTTCGTCACCTTTTCAAAGAATTCAATAAGGTTTGTGAGGCACGACTTGCCCTTCACAAAACCATGCTGACTATCCTTGATCACATTATTCCTATCCAGATGTGCATAAATCCTATCCCTTACAATTCTCTCTAAGATTTTGCCCACAACAGAAGTGAGACTCACCGGCCTATAGTTACTAGGGCTATCCCTACTCCCCTTTTTGAACAAGGGAACCACATTTGCTATCCTCCAGTCTTCTGGCACTACTCCTGTAGACAAAGAGGACATAAAAATCAAGGCCAATGGCTCTGCAATCTCCTCCCTTGCTTCCCAGAGAATCCTAGGATAAATGCCATCAGGCCCAGGGGACTTATCTATTTTCACCTTTTCCAGGATTTCCAACACCTCTTCTCTACATACCTCAAAGCCATCCATTCTACTTATTTGTGACTCAGTCTTCTCATCGACAACAATGCCCTGTTCCTGAGTAAATACTGAAGAAAAGTATTCATTCAGTGTCTCCCCAATCTCTTCCGCCTCCACACGCAACTTCCCCCTACTATCCTTGACTGGACCTATTCCTACCCTAGTCATTCTTTTATTTAGGCAAGACTAATTCTAGAGCAAATTATACAATGAACGGAAGCCTTGGGAAAAGTTGATGGGCAGAGAGATCTGGGAGGGTAGGTCCATTGTACCCTGAAGTTCGCTGCACAGGTGGATGGAGTGGTCAAGAAGGCATATAGTATGCTTGCCTTCATTGGACGGGGTATTGAATATAAAAGCTGGCAAGTCATGTTAAAATTGTACAAGACATTGGTTCGGCTGCATTTAGAATACTATGTACAGTTCTGGTCACCACATTACCAAAAGGATGTGGACCCTTTGGAGAGGGTGCAGAGAAGGTTTACAAGGATGTTGCCTGGTATGGAACGTGCTAGTTATGAAGAAAGGTTGAGTAGGTTAGGTCTATTTTCAATAGAACAAAGAAGATTGAGAGGGGACCTGATTGAGGTTTACAAAATCGTGAAGGGTATAGACAGGGTGGATAGAAACAAGCTTTTTCCCAGGGTGAAGGATTCAATAACAAGAGATCACGCTTTCAAGGTGAGAGGTGGAAAGTTTAAGGGGGATACACGCTGCAAGTACTTCACACAGAAGGTGGTGGGTGTTTGGAACGCGTTGCCAGCAGAGGTGATAGAGGTGGAATGGTAGATTCATTTAAGATGTGTCTGGACAGATGCACGAGTAAGTGGGGAGCAGAGAGATACAGATGCTTAGGAATTGACCGACAGGTTTAGAGAGTACATTTGGACCGACTCAGGCTTGGAGGGCTGAAGGGCCGGTTCCTGGACTGTAAATTTTCTTTCTTCCTTTCTTTGTTCTATTTCAGCTACAGAGCCCAAACTGACCTCCGTCCTGGCATCCTTAGGTCTGCTATTAAAATGGGTCAATCTTGGAAACAGTCTTGTGGCCAACAGGTAACCTTTAGGGAAGTGAAGAAGCAACTACCATTATCTAAGATGTTGGCACACTGTGGTGCTGATATACAATGCCTGCCCGTATGATATCAGGTTAGTGTTATCTCACAGATGGCCCAATGGAGAACACCACCCAATTGTGAATGCTTCCTGGACTTTGGCTGATGCAAGGCACAAATACACTCAGATAAACAAGGATAGTATGGTGGTCACCTTTGGTGTGAGAAGATTCCTTCAATACTTTTATGGCATAAATTTGTAATTGTAACAGACCATAAACCCTTGCTCAGGCTATTCAAAGAGGACAAGCTTCGGATCAAATTCAGCACAGGGCTCTCATTTGAAGTGCATATAATTACACATTGGAACATTGTCAGGGAGGTCAAATGGCAAATACGGATGCCTTGAGCCACCTCTTGCAGGCAGATATACCAGATACACAACTGTTCTGATTTTCAAATTTCTGAACACCCTTACAGTCACTGCTTACAGTCACTGTGGATGCAATAGAAATGTCTCAGCAAAAATAATGATGTGGAGGCACTAGTGTTGGACTGGAGTGGACAAAATCTGCAGTCACATGGCACCAGGTTATAGTCCAACACAAGCTTTTGGAGGGCTGGTCCTTCATCACCTGATGAATGACGATGATTTATATCACATGCAAGTTGAAAACTCGCAAACTCATAAAGATTGCCACCAGATACTGGCTGAACTCCAATGGATCATCTGTGGATGTCCAAAATGAAGATGTCTGGGGGCCAGGTTTGGATGTAGACATAGCTGCTTTGGTGGGGTGGTGCCCAGAAAGCCAATAATGACAAAACTGACTGCAGCTCCATCATATTTGTAGGAATGGCCAGGTAAATACTGAACACAGTTACATTTTGACTGTGCTGACCCTTCTGCAGGCTTAACATTCTAAGTCATTGTGGACACTCACTAGAAGTGGTTGGATGTACATGGTGTTCTTTCAACAAGCGGAAGATGATAATAGAATAGCTGTGAACATCTTTTGCAAAACACAGGTTTCCAGAATTATTTATCACAGGCAACAGGCCATCATTTACCAGCAGGGAATGCAAGTATTTCCTAAAGTTGAATGGCATTCAATATGTAAGGACAGCTCCATTCCATCTATTGTCCATTCATCTAGTAGAAAGAGCATTCCAGACTTTGAGGGCAGGTTTAAAGAAACAGCTTACAGCTTCAACCAATGTCAAACTGTTCGGTTCCGATTTGATTATCGAACCACCACTCAGGCAACTGCAGGGATAGCTCCAGCAGAATTGCTCATGGGGAGAAAATTCAGCACCCGGTTAAGTCTGATCTTCCTAGATCTGGGGATGAAGCTGAAACACCATGAGGAACTCAAATGTCAAATACAAAACTCCTCTACGTGAGTGATGCAGCTTACCTCAGGGCATAAAGTTGTGTGCAGGTGCCATGGGAATGGCCCTGCATGGGTATGAGGCATGGTTGATGCAAGATCAGGTCCTATGACCCATTCAGATAGATAAGATGGTCCTGAACAAACAATTGGATGACATAAAAGCTGCAAACTTACAAACAGGGTAGGAGCAAAACATACCTGACCTCTCAGAATAGCCATAAAGGTTTTCAGAACCCAGGGGTTCTCACCCCTCCATTTAGCATTGAGATAGTCTGAGATAGGCTTGGAGTGAGAAATCGTATCTCCCTAACTTCATTGAATTTGTTTTTCAGACTGGAGGCCTGTGACCAGTGGAGTGCCACAAGGATCGGTGCTGGGTCCTCTACTTTTTGTCATTTACATAAATGATTTTGATGCGAGCATAAGAGGTACAGTTAGTAAGTTTGCAGATGACACCAAAATTGGAGGTATAGTGGACAGCGAAGAGGGTAACCTCAGATTACAACAGGATCTGGACCAGATGGGCCAATGGGCTGAGAAGTGGCAGATGGAGTTTAATTCAGATAAATGCGAGGTGCTGTATTTTGAAAAAGCAAATCTTAGCCGGACGTACACACTTAATGGTAAGGTCCTAGGGAGTGATGCTGAACAAAGAGACCTTAGAGTGCAGGTTCATAACTCCTTGAATGTGAAGTCTCAGGTAAATAGGATAGTGAAGAAGGCATTTGGTCTGCTTTCCTTTATTGGTCAGAGTATTGAGTACAGGAGTTGAGAGGTCATGTTGCAGCTGTATAGGACATTGGTTCGGCCACTGTTGGAATATTGCATGCAATTCTGGTCTCTTTCATGTCGGATAGATGTTGTGAAACTTGAAAGGGTTCAGAAAAGATTTACAAGGATGTTGCCAGGGTTGCAGGATTTGAGCTACAGGGAGAGGCTGAACAGTCTGGAGCTGTTTTCCCTGGAACGTCGGAGGCTGAGGGGTGACCTTATAGGGGTTTAAAAAATTATGAGGGGCATGGATAGGATAAATAGGCAAAGTCTTTTCCCTGGTGTTGGGGAGTCCAGAACTAGAGGGCATAGGTTTAGGGTGAGAGGGGAAAGATATAAAAGAGACCTAAGGAGCAACGCTTTCACGCAGAGGGTGGTATGTGTATGGAATGAGCTGCCAGAGGAAGTGGTGGAGGCTGGTACAATTGCAACATTTAAGAGGCATTTGGATGGGTATATGAATAGGAAGGGTTTGGAGGGATATGGGCTAGGTGCTGGCAGGTGGGACTAGATTGGTTTGGGATATCTGGACGGCATGCATGGGTTGGACCAAAGGGTCTGTTTCCATGCTGTACATTTCTGTGACTCTATGACTCTAAGTGACAAAGAAGATTGATGGAGGTCAAGTGGTGGACGTTGTCTATATGAATTTTAGCAAGGTGTTCAACATGCAATACTGGTTAGCAAGGTTAAATCACATGGAATATAAGGAGAATTATTCATCTGGATACAAAATTAACTTGAAATTAGAAGACAGATGGTGGTGGTGGAGAGTTACCTTTTCACCTGGAGGCGTGAGACCAACAGTGTGTCACAGGATTGGTACTGAGTCCACTGCTTTTTGTCATATGATTTGGATGTGAATATAAGAAGAATGGTTGATAAGTTTGCCAATTACATCAGAATTATTGGTGTACTGGACAATGAAGAAGGTTATCTCAGAGTATACTGGGAACTTGGTCAGATGGGCCAATGGGCTGAAGAATGGCAGATAGAGTTTAATGTAGGGATGGTGAAGTGTTGCATTTTGGTAGGGCAAATCAGGGCAGGACAAATACACTTAATGGTAAAGTCCTGGGGAGTGTTGCTGAATGAAGAGACCTTGGAATGCAGGTTCATAGTTCCTTGAAGGTGAAGTCACAGGTAGACAGGGTGTTGAAGATGGTGTTTGCTACACTTCCCTTTATTAGTGATTGCAATAAGTATAGGAGGATATGTTGTGGCTGTACAGCACATTTGTTAGGTCACTTTTAGAATAATGCATTCAGTTCTTGTCTAGTTGTGATAGGAAAGATGTTTATAGAATAGAATCCCACAGCGTGGAAACAGATCATTTGGCCCAACAAGTCCACACCAACCCTCTGAACAGCATCCCACTCAGATCCTTTCTCCTTAAGATATATCCCCTAGTCTCAAATCCATCTCTCATTTTGACAATACTGCCTAAAACACAACCATTAATTTTATAAGTCTTGTCTTTACTTGTTTTACCAAAATGTAACACCTTGCATTTATTCGAATTAAACTCCATTTGCCACTTTTCAGCCCATTGACTCAATTGATCAAGATCTCTTTGTAATCTTAGCTAACCTTCTTTACTGTTCACTACATCACCAGTCTTGGGGTCATCCACAAACTTATATCTTCACGGTTTCTATATTGTCATCTAAATCATTTATATAAAGGATAAACAAAAGTGAACCCAGCACCGATCCTGTGGAACATCAGTCTCCAGGTCTCCAGTCTGAGAAAAATCAGATGGTACGTGTATGGATTAAGCTGCCAGAGGAAGTTGTGGAGACTGGTATGATTACAATTGTAATATTTAAAAGGCTTCTGGATGGGTACATGGATAGGTAGGGTTTAGAGGGATATGGGGCCAAATGCTGGCAAATAGGACCAGATTAATTAGGAAATCTGGTCAGCATGGACGACTTGGAACAAATGGTCTGTTTCCGTGCTGTACAACTCTATGATTCTATGACTGTTAACTCAACATTCTAGGGTATAGGAGTTTTAAGCAAGACAGGAGGACATAAAAACGGTGGTGGAGTAGCACTATTAAGTAAGGAGTCAATTACTGCAATAAGGAGAGCTGATAGCTTGGAAGGGTCTTCAAATGAGACTTTGTGGTAGAACGTAGGAATATTACAGGGGCAGTCAAATTACTGGAAGTGTATTATAGGCCCTGAAATAGTCAGTGAGAAATAAATGAGCAAATATGTAGACAGTTTACAAAGGTGTATATTTAATAGTTGAGTAATTACACATGGGGAATTCAACTTTTCCAACTTAAAATGGTAGTCATAGAGTTATGGGTTAAAGGGGGCAGATTTCTTGAAATGTATCCAAGGACAGAAACCTCCCCCACTCCCCACCCCGCCCCACCCCCTGGTCCTCACCTTCCACCCCACCAATCTCCGCATAAACCACATCACCCGCCAACATTTTCACCACCTACAAATGGCCCCCACCACCAGGGAAATATTTCCCTCCCCATCCCTATCCACTTTCCGCAAAGACTGCTCCCTCCATGACTGCCTGGTCAGGTCCATGATCCCCAACAACCTACCGTCCCCTCCTGGCATCTTCTCCTACCACTGCAGGAACTGCAAAGCCTGCACTCACACCTCCCCCCTCACCTCCATCCAAGGCCCTGAAGGAGCCTTCCACATCCATTAAAGTTTCACCTGCACTTCCACAAATGTAATTTATTGCATCCGTTTTTCCTGATGCCATCTCCTTTACATTGTGGAAACTGGATGTCTTCTTACTTTTAGGGAACATCTCTGGGACACCCACACAAATCAACCCCACTGCCCCGTGGCTAAACATTTCAACTTCCCCTCCCATTCTGCCAAGGACATGCAGGTCCTGGGCCTCCTTCACCGCCGCTCCCTTACCACTCAATGCCTGGAGGAAGAACGCCTCATCTTCCACCTCAGAACCCTTCAACACCAGGGCATCAATGTGGACCTCACCAGTTTCCTCATTTCCCCTCCCCCCATCTTACCCCATTCCAAACTTCCACCTCAGCACCATCCTCATTACCTGTCCCACCTGTCAATCATCCTTCCCACCAACCGTTCCACCCTCCTCTCTGACCTATCAACTTTACCCCATCCTCCATCCACCTATTGCACTCTCAACTACATTCTCCCCAACCCTACCCCCTCCCATTTATCTCTCCTCCCCCGAGGCTCCCAATCTCATTCCTGACGAAGGACTCCTGCCGGAAACATCTCAATTTTCCTGGTGTCGGATGCTACCTGACTTGCTGTGCTTTTCCAGCACCACTCTAATCTTGACATCTGGCTTCCTGGCTCAGAGTTACGGACACTATCACTATATCAAGAGTCCTAAATGAGGGAGTGCAAAACATACCTTTAAAAAGTTAATTGAAAGTGACAATAACCACTACTCCACACTCACTAAGCACTATAAGAGCTAATTGCCTTTGTTATTGTGAATACCCTAAATCATAACTGCTGTGATATGTAAGATGAAATGCAATGAGTTCCTTGATGTATATTAGCCATGATCAAATGGCAGTGCAGACTCAATGCAGACTCAATGGGCCAAATGGCCTAATTCTGCTCCTATATCATATGAATATTGTGGTATTTTCCTTGTATTCAGTGCTGTTGAGGTCAGGCCTAATATTTGTTGTCAATATTGACAAATGATTAAACTTCTGGAATAATGGATACCAGTGTTGTAAATCTTTTCTGAACCATTTCAAGTTTCAAAACATCCTTCCTCCAACAAGGAGACCTGAACTGCACACAGTATTCCAAAAGTAGCCTAACTAATGTCCTGTACAGTCGCAAAATGACCTCCCCAACTCCTGTACCTAACTGACCAATAAAGACAAGCATTCCAAATGTTTTCTTCACTATCCTATCTACCTTTCTCCACTTTCAAGGAACTATGAACCTGCACTTCAAGGTTTCTTTGTTCAACAACACTCCCAGGTCCTTAACAGTAACATTTTGCCCTGATTTGCCTTTCCAAAATACCGCACTTCACATTTATTGAAATTAAACTCCATCTGACGCTCCCCTCAGCCCATTGGCCCATTTAATCTATTGGACTTAGTTCTCAGAGAAGACCCTGATATAATATCTGGTTTCTATTAGCACAGAAACATCTGGACAATAAATAAAAACAATATCAGAAATATCAGTTGGCTTGATTTCTTATTTCAGCATAGAGCAATGTTCTTGTCTGATTCCACGAGGCCATATATTTTAAAAGTGAGCAAATGTTTCAAGAAGGTGTAAGCAAGTAGGTGCACTTTTGGACAGAAATCGTTTATTGGATTTTAAATTAATATCTGTGGGTGGTAGATTACTCTCCCTAAGTACAACATAAAGTGAGGCCTAAATATCTAAAACATAGACCTGGAAGGTAATGAAGATAATTAGTTTCATTTGATCATATAAAATAATTCAAGGTAAACTGTCGTGGATAATTGGAAATCCTGAAAAAAACTGGGGAGAGTGGATAATACAAATAAAGAGGATTATGGGTACTGTTAGCAGAGATCACATCATTGTTGTGTCAAAAACATTTGTTTTCTTCTTTCTTCAGGTTGTGGCTGTCACTGGCTAGCTCAGAATTTGTTTTCAATTACTAATTGCCCTAATTCTTGAACCACTGCAGTTCTTGGCATATAGTGACACCCACGATGTTGCTAGGGAGAGAGTTTTAGGATTTTGACCCAGTGACACTGAAAAAATTGTGCTATATTTCTAAGTCAGTATGGTGTCCAACTTAGAAGGGAACTTGCAGGTGATGGTGCTTCAGGTATCTGCTGCCCTTGTCCTTCTTGATGGTAATGGTCATGGGTTTGTAAGGTGCAGTTGGAAGAGCCTTAGTAAGTTGTTGCATTGCACCTGGTAGATGGTACACATAACTGCTATTTACAAAGTGCTATAATGCTAGGTGATTATTACTGTAATGGGATCTGAGTGATTGGTGGTGCTGCCGCCAATCCTTCTTTTGACTATTTTAAATAATACCAATTGAGCAAATGAAAGAAAAAAAAATAGAATTGGCAGCCCCAAAGGGCACTGTAAGAAATGTTAAGTTTAATTTTAAGTGGACTGTTTGATGATGATGACACAGTGACCTCCTCCTTTATTTTCTGAATCTTTGAGCCTGTCTAATTATCAGTGGCATAGAATGGACAATGGCAATACTTAACATGAAAGATGTACTTATTTTACATTAGAGAAGAAATTTATTGCATAATAAAAACAGGTACAAGTTACATTGACTACTTCAGCACAATTAACATAAAACTGTCAGGAGGGAGAGATAACACTTCTAACCCCATCTGGAGCCCATGCAAGACTGCCTGGATCTCCACCCAACGACTGTGTGGCATTATCAGATTTGATAGAATTCAATGCAACTTCCACATTTAATCTTTCTAAAGCATTAACTTATACCAGATCTCTTGAAGCCTTTTTTTTCCCTCTTCTATACCTAACATCTATTCATTCAGGTATGTTTTAACATTTACAAATTACAATATCATATCTCCCTACATGTCTGTGGCTTGAAATTCAGGCAAATTAGCAGTTTCACAATTCCTCCAGAATAACCTCCCTGCTGATCTGGAGGATTGACAGATCTTTGGTTTGAATATTGATGTCTAGATTCTGGTCTTGTCCTTGATTAGTTTGTGAACCATTTCTCCACTCGAGAATGTTTTACCTCTTCAATATCCTTCTTGGAAGATGTCGACCCGCTTATCTCAGTGTTTGATTCATTACCTTATGGTCTGAACTGCCTTTACAGCGTGGACTCTTCCATACTAGCACAGAAGGTTGTCCCATAACATTACGTAAGGGGCCATTTCAAATCTCATGGATGTCCATTGTGGAAAACAGATTTTTAAACTTCATTCACAGGATGTGGGCATTGATGGTTAGGCCAGCATTCAGTGACCATCCCTAATTGGTCAGACGGCATTTGAGAGACAACCATATTGCTGTGGGTTTGGAGTCACATATAAGTCAGGCCAGGTGATAATGACAGATTTCCTTCGCAGAAGGACATTAGTGAGTGAGATGGGTTTTCCAAAAATCAACATTTATTTCATGGTCATTAGTTGATTCCTAATACGAGATATTTATTACTGAATACAATTTACCCAATCCGACAGTATTCAAACCCAGGTCCCCGGAACATTAGTTGAGTTTCTGGATTAATAGTTACTGATAAAACCACAAAGCCATTGCCTTCCTTCAACTTGTTTTGTTGAGATAGCTACTTTCTTCCTTGTGGCATTTTGGATTATTGGACTAGGTACTTTCATCTTAAGCATGTGATTAATTTATGTACGTTAGTCAAGTTTCCATACAGAACATTTACATTTTGTTTAACCAAATCTCAGTTTAAATTTGTTGATACATCTGTTTTGACATACATAAACTGTGCTTCAACTTGTTGATTCAGATGGATGTCTTCATTCACCCTCTGTTGTTGACCTTTGTGTGAACTGAACATTGCCCAGGTCCTCAGTCTTATTACTGGAGGATTGGTGCTTACTCAGCACCATCACTAACATTGACTCTGACAGTTTTGTTGAATGAAACAACAGATTCCAGTGCTCAATGGTGATCATAGGAATGAGAACGATTTCCACCACTCGCATAAAGTTTGTAATGTTCAAACTGCTGATAGTAAGAAACAATTATTTCATGCCAACAATAGAGTCTTCTTTCTTTTTGGGTTCTGTCATGACTAATTGCAACTTTTATACAATCATCTGCCCTACTGCCTTTTGACCAATTGGTTGACAATGGATTGTTTCCTATTCTAAAGGAACTACTTAACCCCTTCTTCTATATGAAAGATGTTAAGGTTGTGACATGAATGCAAGCTCGAGTGTTGATTGTGAATTACATAATTATTTTAACATTGTAAACTCATTGTGTTGAAGTGTTATTTAAGCATACCAGTGCTTCTGAGCGTTATTCCACCAGGTCATAGTGTCATAGAGTTAAAGAGGTCTATAGCATGGAAACAGAATCTTCACTCCAATTCGCCAATGCTGACCAGATATCCTTGATTAATCTAGTCCCATTTGGCCCATATCCTTCTAAACCCTTCCTATTCATATACCCATCCGGATGCCTTTTAAATGTTGTAATTGTACGAGCCTCCACCACTTCCTCTGGCAGCTTATTCCATACATGTCCCACCTTCTATGTGAAAATACGCTTAGGTCCCTTATAAGTTTTTCTCCTCTCACCTTAAAACTAGGCCCTCTACTTTAACCAAGTTCTTTCTTCCAGGGTGAAGGAGAAAAGATCTTGGCTATTCACTTTATCCATGCCCTTCATGATTTTATAAGCCTCTATGAGGTCAGCCCTCAACCTCCAACACTCCAGGGAAAACAGCCCCAGCCTATTCAAGCTTTTTCCTATAACTCAAACCCCCAAACTCTGGCAACATTGTTGTAAATCTTTTCTGAACCCTTTCAAGTATCAAAACATCCGTTCTGTAGCAGTGAGACTAGAATTGCATGCAATATTCCATAAAGTGGCTTAACCGATGCCCTGTACAGCCGAAATATGACCTCCCAATTTTTATACTCAATGAACCAACCAACAAAGGCAAGCATACAAAATACCTTCTTCACTCTCCTGTCAACCTGGGACTCCACTTTAAAGGAACTATGAACCTCCACTCCAAAGTCTCTTTGTTCAGCAACACTTCCCACGACCCTACTGTTAAGCGCATAAGTCCTGCCATGATTTGTCTTTTCAAAATACAGCACCTTGCATATACAGTCACAGAATCATAGAGATGTACAACATGGAAACAGACCCTTCACTCCAACCCGTCCATGCCGACCAGATATCCCAACCCAATCTAGTCCCAACTGCCAGCACCTGGCCCATATCCCTCCAAACCCTTCCCATTTATATACTCATCCAAATGCCTCTTTAATGTTGCAATTGTACCAGCCTCTATCACTTCCTCTGGCAACTCATTCCAAACACTTACCACACTTTGTGTAAAAAAGGTGCCCCGTAAGTCTCTTTTATACCGTTCCCTTCTCCCCTCTAGTTCTGGACTCCCCAACCCCAGGGAAAAGACTTTGGCTATTGATCCTATCCATGCCCTCATAATTTTGTAAACATCCATAAGGTCACCCCTCAGCCTCCAACGCTCCAGGGAAAACAGCTCCAGCCTGTTCAGCCTCTCCCTGTAGCTCAGATCCTCCAACCCTGGCAACATCCTTGTAAATCTTTTCTGAACCCTTTCAAGTTTCACAACATCTTTCCGACAGGAAAGAGACCAGAATTGCACGCAATATTCCAACAGTGGCCTAACCAATGTCCTGTAAAGCCACAACATGACCTCCCAACTCCTGTACTCAATACTCTGACCAATAAAGGAAAGCTTACCCTACGTCTTCTTCACTATCCTATCTTTCTGCGGCTCCACTTTCAAGGAGCTATGAACCTGCACTACAAGATCTCTTTGTTCGGCAACAATCCCCAGGACCTTACCATTAAGTATATAAGTCTTGCTGAGATTTGCTTTCCCAAAATGCAGCACCTCGCATTTATCTGAATTAAACTCCATCTGCCATTTCTCAGCCCATTGGCCCATCTGATCCAGATCCTGTTGTAATCTGAGATAACCCTCTTCGCTGTCCACTACACCTCCAATTTTGGTGTTATCTGCAAAATTACTAACTGTACCTCTTATGCTCGCATCCAAATCATTCATGTAAATGACAAAAAGTAGAGGGCCCAGTACCGATCCTTGTGGCACTCCACTGGTCACAGGCCTCCAGTCTGAAAAACAACCCTCCACCACCACCCTCGGTCTTCTACCTTTGAGCCAGTTCTGTATCCAAATGGCTAGTCCCTGTATTCCATGAGATCTAACCTTGCTAATCAGTCTCCCATGGGGAACCTTGTCGAACGCCTTACTGAAGTCCATATAGATCACATCTACTGCTCTGCCATCATCAATCTTCTTTGTTACTTCTTCAAAAAACTCAATCAAGTTTATGAGACATGATTTCCCATGCACAAAGCCATGTTGACTATCCCGAATCAGTCCTTGCCTTTCCAAATACATGTACATCCTGTCCCTCAGGATTCCCTCCAACAACTTGCCCACCACCGAGGTCAGGCTCACCAGTCTATAGTTCCCTGGTTTGTCTTTACCATCCTTCTTTAACAGTGTCACCACGTTCGCCAACCTCCAGTCTTCCGGCACCTCACCTGTGACTATCGATGATACAAATATCTCAGCAAGAGGCCCAGCAATCACTTCTCTGGTTTCCCACAGAGTTCTCGGGTACACCTGATCAGGTCCGGGGGATTTAACCACCTTTAACCGTCTCAAGACATCCAGCACTTCCTCCTCTGTAATCTGGACATTTTGCAAGATGTCACCATCTATTTCCCTACACTCGATATGTTCCATATCCTTTTCCACAGTAAATACTGATACAAAATATTCATTTCGTATCTGCCCCATTTTCTGCCGCTCCACACAAAGGCCGCCTTGCTGATCTTTGAGGGGCCTTATTCTTTACCTAGTTATCCTTTTATCCTTGATATATTTGTAAAACCCTTTGGATTCTCCTTAATTCAACTTGCCAAAGCTATCTCGTGCCTCTGTTTTGCCCTCCTGATTTCCCTCTTAAGTATATTTCTACTTTCTTTATTCTCTTCTAAGGATTCACTCGATCTCTCCTTTCTATACCTGACATATGCTTCCTTCTTTTTCTTAACCAAACCCTCAATTTCTTCAGTCATCCAGCATTCCCTATACCTACCAGCCTTCCCTTTCACCCTGACAGGAATATACTTTCTCTGGATTCTTGTTATCTCATTTCTGAAGGCCTCCCATTTTCCAGCCATCCCTTGACCTGCGAACGTCTGCCTCCAATCAGCTTTCAAAAGTTCTTGCCTAATACTGTCAAAATTGGCCTTTCTCCAATTTAGAACTTCAACTGTTAGATCTGGTCTATCCTTTTCCATCACTATTTTAAATCTAATAGAATTATGGTCACTGGCCCCAAAGTGCTCCCCCACTGACACTTCAGTCACCTGCACTGCCTTATTTCCCAAGAGTAGGTCAAGTTTTGCACCTTCTCTGGTAGATACATCCATATATTGAATCATAAAATTGTCTTGTACACACTTAAGAAATTCCTCTCCATCTAAACCTTTAACACTATGGCAGTCCCAGTCGATGTTTGGAAAGTTAAAATCCCCTACCATAGCTACCCTATTATTCTTACAGATAGCTGAGATCTCCTTACAAGTTTGTTTCTCAATTTCCCTCTGACTATTGGGGCATCTATAATACAATCCTAATAAGGTGATCATCCCTTTCTTATTTCTCAGTTCTACCCAAATAACTTCCCTTCCAATGTCATTGGTTCCAATGTGGGCAATGACCTCTTGTTGGCCCCTCTCCCCTGTGAGAACATTCTTCACCCTCTCTGAGACATACTTGATCCTAACACCAGGGAAACAACACACCATTCTGCTTTTTCTCTGCTGGCCACAGAAATATCTGTCTGTACCTCTGACTACAGAATCCCCTAACACAATTGATCTCTTGGAAGCTGACGTACCCCTCATTGCATTAGAGCCAGTTTCAATACCAGAAACTTGGCTGTTCGTGCTAAGTTCCCCTAGAATTCATCACCCCCTACATTTTCCAAAATAGCATACCTGTTTGAAATGGGAATCTCCATAAAAGACTCCTGCACTAACTGCCTACCTCTCTTATCCTTCCTGGAGTTAACCCATCTATGTGACTGTATCTGAGACTTTCCCCCATTCCTATAACTGCCATCCATCACATACTGTTGCTGTTGCAAATTCCTCATCACTTCTATCTGTCTCTCTAACCTATCCACTCGATCTGATAAGATTCACATCCAACAGTATTTATGGCAGATATAATCCACAGTAACCCTTAAACTCTCTTTAAACTCCCACATCTGACAAGATGTACATATCACTGCAAAGGCCATTTTTGCTCCTTCACAATCTACAGACCCAGAAAATAACACCATCTTATTCCTCTACAAACACTGCTCCAGGTTAAATTAATAACTATGGCTTATATTTTAAGTTTAATCAAGAGACTTATCTCCAAAAATCATATAATCAAGAAAGAATCCACTATACTCACTACTGCAGCCTTTCTCTTGGACAGACTTTAAACAACAATTAACTTTTCTGATTCTGTGCTGTGAACTTCGCCCAACAGTTCCTCCAAGATTAGTTGTGAATTTCACTGTTTGTTAATGTTCGTAGATTCACTCCGATGTCCAGCAATATACGAATTCAAACAGCAAAGATAGCAACTGTGCGGGTTCTCTCTTTATCTCTCTCTCCTGCACTGTCCTCACCATGTGCTTCCTTTGTCTTCTCTTCTCCCTTTTAAACTGGTGTTGTTTTGACATTTTTTTCCCAAAGTTCCAAAACAATGCAACAGCATATAAAATAGTAATTGCTGCTCCTGGAATTCGAGGAAACCACTTCCAACACCTAAAATACCTCAAAAAAGAAGCCGCTCTTATAGCCAGAAATTTTTCCCGTCCTCCATCTTGGATTACTCAGAATCCTTTCCATCTGCCACTCCTCAGTACATTGGCCCACCTGATCAAGGTCCCATTGTCCTTTGAGGTAACCTTCTTTGCTGTTAGGTATACCTCTAATTTTGGTGTCATCTGCAAACTTACTAACCATACTTCCTATGTTCACATCCAAATCATTTATATAAATGTTGAAAAGCAATGGACCCAGCACCAAAACTTGTAACAAACCGCTGGTCACAGGCCTCCAGTCTGGAAAGCAATCCTCCACCACAATCCAGTTCTGTATCCAAATGGCTAGTTCACGCTGTATTCCATGTGATCCAACCTTGCTAACCAATCTACCATGATCACGTGCACTGCTCTGTCCTCTTCAATCCTCTTCATTACTATTCAAAACACTCAATCAATAGACAAAAACGATAGGTACAGGAGTAGGCCATTCTGCCCTTCGAGCCAGCACTACCATTCATTATGATCATGCTGATCATCCTCAATCAGTATCCTGTTCCTGCATTATCCGCATAACCCTTGATTCCACTATCCTTAAGAGCTCTATCCAACTCTTTCTTGAAAGTATCCAGAGACTTGGCCTCCACAGCCTTCTGGGGCAGAGCATTCCATATACCCACCACTCTCTGGGTGAAGAAGTTTCTCCTCAACTCTGTTCTAAGTGGCCTACCCATTATTTTTAAACTATGTCCTCTGGTTCGGGACTCACCCATCAGCAGAAACATGCTTCCTGCCTCCAGAGTGTCCAATCCTTTAATAATCTTATAAGTCTCAATCAGATCCCCTCTCAGCCTTCTAAACTCAAGGATATACAAGCCCAGTCGCTCCAATCTTTCAGCGTAAGATTAGATTAGATTACTTTAGATTAGATTACTTACAGTGTGGAAACAGGCCCTTCGGCCCAACAAGTCCACACCGACCCGCCGAAGCGCAACCCACCCATACCCCTACATTTACCCCTTACCTAACACTACGGGCAATTTAGCATGGCCAATTCACCTGACCTGCACATCTTTGGACTGTGGGAGGAAACCGGAGCACCCGGAGGAAACCCACGCAGACACGGGGAGAACGTGCAAACTCCACACAGTCAGTCGCCTTTGTGGAGATAGTCCCGCCATTCTGTGAATTGACCTCGTGAATCTATGCTGCACTTTCTCAATAGCCAGAATATCTTTCCTCAAATTTGGAGACCAAACCTGCGCACAATATTCCAGGTGTGGTCTCACCAGAGCCCTGTACAGCTGCAAAAGGACCTCTTTGCTTCTATACTCAATTCCTCTTGTTATGACTGCATGCTATTAGCTTTCTTCATTGCCTGCTATTCCTGCATGCTTGCTTTCATTGACTGATGTACACCTAGATCTCGTTGTACTGCCCCTTTACCTAACTTGACTCCATTTAGGTAGTAATCTGCCTTCCTGTTCTTGCCACCAAAGTGGATAACCACACATTTATCCACATTAAACTACATCTGCCATGCATCCGTCCACTCACCTAGCCTGTTCAGATCACCCTATATTCTCCTAACATCCTTCTCACATTTCACTCTGCCACCCAGCTTTGTGTCATCATCAAATTTGCTAATATTACTTTTAATGCCTTCATCTATATCATTAATGTACATTGTAAAAAGCTACGGTCCCAGCACTGATCCCTGCGGCACACCACTGATCACCGCCTGCCATTCCGAAAGGGAGTCGTTTATCACTATTCTTTGTTTCCTGACAGCCAACCAATTTTCAGTCATGTTAGTGAGACATGATTTCCCATGCACAAAGCCCTGTTGACTCTCCCTAATCAGTCCTTGTTTTACCAAATACATGTAACCTGTATCTCAGGATTCCCATCAAGAACATGCTCACCACTGATGTCAGGCTCAATGGTCTATAGTTCCCTGGCCTGGCTTTACCATCTTTCTTAAATAATAGCACCATATTAGACAACCTCCAGTCTTCCAGCACCGTACTTGTGGTTATCGATAATACAAATATCTCAGCAAGAGATCCAGCAATCACTTCCCACGTTTTCCACAGAGTTCTACAGTACACCTGATCAGGTCCCAGGGATTGTGTTTGCAGACTCAGTTTTATAGGTAGCATTTTTTGTCTTTTTCAGCCATGGCATCTGGTCTGGCAGGACAGTGACATTTGCACTTATATGCAGTTTAAACTTTATGAGATGTCCTTTGAAATAAACTCAATCATTTGGATCAACAATCTCCCCTAGGAATGCTTGGGTATATTTTCTAATGCTGAAAATGTGTTGCTGGAAAAGCGCAGCAGGTCAGGCAGCATCCAGGGAACAGGAGAATCGACGTTTCGGGCATAAGCCCTTCTTCAGGGGTTATGCCCGAAACGTCGATTCTCCTGTTCCCTGGATGCTGCCTGACCTGCTGCGCTTTTCCAGCAACACATTTTCAGCTCTGATCTCCAGCATCTGCAGACCTCACTTTCTCCTCATATATTTTCTAATGGAGGTACATGGTATATTGCCAGTACTTTTTCAAAGTTCCATTTAAATTAACCTTCTTGTATGAGAATGCATTTGTCTCATTGTTGCTTGTAAACTGTATCTTGCTTCTGCACACCTTCTAGAAGTGATCTTCAGTTTTACAAATGTAACATTTTTAATCATGACATGGCATTGCCTATGGCTATGCCCGTGAAGCTTTCTTGTTCCATAAAGCTGACCCTGACTGGTGTTATCTGCTTTTTGGCTTATTCTTTGTGAAGTCTAGCCACCTGTCTCTTCAGAGTTTTCATATCTTTTTGGTGAAAAAGTTCCCTTACTTTCCTGACCTAGAGTTATACACCACCTCTCAGATATTGTCTATGAGTAATTTTGGTTTCTGCTTCCAGCACAACTTAAATAGCCTTCTCCATAGTTAAATCTTTCTTGGATCTTATGAAATTTAACAAAGGCTCATCAATAATTCCTATAACAAACTTTGTCGTCACAGTTTCCTATAATCTGTGGATGCTGTTATCAAAATAAGCCTTGGATTATCCATGTGTTACATCATTCCATTAAGTGTTACCTTTTCAATAATTTCATTGGGATTCTCAAAGAAGTGATTATCAAAAACTTGATATGTCTTCACAAGTATCTGTGCTCTATTCATTAATTTGGTGAATCTGTTGAACTTCACAGTGTATTAAATTCTTCAGCTTCAGCTTTAGTGGTTAGTTTTGACACAGTTCTGTATCTTAAGTATTGTGTTTTATTTGATCCATCTTTGCCATTGAAATTTTTGGAAGAATCATTTTGCCTTCCACTTCCTCTTCATGTGTTTACTTATTCATATTCCAATACAGCTGCTTTAACTTGATAGCAACTCAATGCTGTTCATAATCTTCTGCTTCATGTTTATCTTTTTAGATTAGATTAGATTTAGATTAGATTACATTACAGTGTGGAAACAGGCCCTTCGGCCCAACAAGTCCACACCGACCCGCCGAAGCGAACCCACCCATACCCCTACATTTACCCCTTACCTAACGCTATGGGCAATTTAGTACGGCCAATTCACCTGACCCTGCACATCTTTGGACTGTGGGAGGAAACCGTAGCACCCGGAGGAAACCCACGCAGACACGGGGAGAACGTGCAAACTCCACACAGTCAGTCGCCTGAGGCGGGAAGTGAACCCGGGTCTCTGGCGCTGTGAGGCAACAGTGCTAACCACCGTGCCACCGTATCTTCTTGATACTTAAATTCTGCTGGATTAATGTTTGAATATTTCTGTAATATAACAATGCTGCAGTATTTTCTTTTAAATTCTGTGTATGACAGAACTGTACTTTTTCTGGTAATAAAGTTTTAAATTCCATTTACTGATGAAACTATATTGTGTCATTGTTTTCCAAACTTAAGCTGTGTTAAAGATTAACATGATACGTCTGTGCTGCTAACAGGTATTTCTGCCCTGTTTAATGATCAGAATGGTAGGTTCCCAACTTCAAAAAATTTCCCCAATTTTGGCAGCCAGCTTGTGTACTTCCTTCTACTTCACCAGACAAGTGGACATTTTCCTGCCTAATAAAGCTCAACACAGTTTTTTTTAAATTATGAGTATCCCAATTGTGTAACATTCTTCTACTGTTACACTTTTTCTCTAAAACTTAAATTTTGTCCTTTTGTCACCTTAAATAAACTGTGTTGTTTTTCTGATACGATGGCCTCATTATAAACCAATTTTATAACCCCTCTACTCTGTTTCCTGTTAACCACAACAAATTTAGCTGACTGGCAGTAGTTGCAATGCTTGTTTTGAATGTTAAGTGCACCCTTTATCTTCCAAACTATGCAATCTTTTTCATCCTTACTGTAAGGTTCTTATTTTACCTCTTGCCATGTGGGATTTTTATTTTTACTCCCAGAACTGCCAATCTCTCCCATAGAACCTTCTTCCAAGGACACAAGTAACATCTCAGTCAGACTAGTTTTTACTTCGGTCCCAGCCCACACCATTGTCAGTATGCTTCTTACCAATTCAGAGGTGAAGATTTTCTTCAAGAGCGCAACTCCACTGTTGCTTCCATAGTGCTCCCATTGTTACTTGCATAGTGCTCTGACTGATTCATCTGTGACTGACTATTTGGGTCATCTTAAAGCTGTAAAGTGTTAACAGGTAAACATACTTGTCAAAAGAATTGCATTTTTTGTTCAGAGTCAATAGATTCTCTATATTTTTGTTATTTCAGTTATTTCAGCAATAATGTCCATCACTACTCTCCCACTCTCGTCACTGTTTGTGGGCGGCACGGTGGCACAATGGTTAGCACTACTGCCTCACAGCGCCAAAGACCCGGGTTCAATTCCCGCCTCAGGCGACTGACTGTGTGGAGTTTGCACGTTCTCCCCGTGTCTGCGTGGGTTTCCTCCGGGTGCTCCGGTTTCCTCCCACAGTCCAAAGATGTGCAGGTCAGGTGAATTGGCCATGCTAAATTGCCCATAGTGTTAGGTAAGGGGTAAATGTAGGGGAATGGGTGGGTTGCGCTTTGGCGGGTCGGTGTGGACTTGTTGGGCCGAGAGGCCTGTTTCCACACTGTAAGTAATCTAATCTAATTATAGTGAGTTCTGGTAGGCTGAGGTATAATTCTGTCACCAGTGCTAACATTGACTTGTGGTTATCTTAAAGTAGACTGGGCAAACAGACTAAAGGGAAACAAAGTTAAAGAATTGCTAATTGGTAGATTACTGGCACAAAGAGGAAAGTTCTGGATCTTGTTCTTGGAAATGAAGTAAAGCTAGTGAAGGGTTTGGTAGGAGGAAAATCCACCTTTAAGCCGATATCAAGTCTATCCAATCACAAAGGATAAATTAGTAAACCATGTCCATAAACAAGCCATGGGGCAATGTTAATGTGTCAGAAGTTATATTTACATTTAAACATTCTCATATATGTCAGTATATCAGTGATTCAAAATTAACAGCTTTACAATGAGAGATACAATATGATTGCATTGAAAAAGTTGGAAGATCCACTATAGGATGTGAAACGTTTGAAAGAAATGTTGATTAAGTTAGAAACAAAATTTGAAGTCAAAATGGTTTAAAGGGCAACAGATGTTGATGAGGTTAAGTAGCAAAGTATAGTATTAATAGGTCAGCTGCAGATTTTTGAAATGTGTAAGGAATCTAATAGTTGGGGAATTAAACAAATTATACAGATAGGCAAGTGTCTGTGGAAAAATAAAACATGAGTATATCATAGAAATATTTGAATGTCAGATGACAAACATTTCCCATAATAATTATGTATAGTGAAGGAAAAGAGAAAGAAAACTTTGGGCTTCCTAGAAAATATTGCAAAGCTAGAATAAAAAAAAATGACAAGTATTGAATATATGTGTCTTTACTCAAGTTATTTGTCAACTATCAGATTTCCAAAAGCAGCAGAAGAGGAACTAAATAGTAGAGAAATCATAAGAAATGCAAATATTAAAATATTAGGTTTTTTTAAAGTAGCATTCTACCTAATTAAGAATTATACAACCAAGCAAATCTTAAATCATAAACCATGGTTTCTGAAATTAGTGATATTTTAATAAATATGATTACATGTTCATTAAATTCCAGATGTAAAAACAACTACCGAAATTCCTGTTATTTTAGTAATGCTCAATACCGTCGATCTGTAATTTGAGCAATGTGAAACTCTGCTACTTTCATTGTTAGGAATCAAAAAAGCTTTGACATATTTAAGGGAAGTTTTGCTGCATTTGCATGGTTGAGAGGAATGGAGGATATGAGAAATGGATATGAAAGATAGTTAAAGTGTGGGAAAGCTTATATAAATTATAAACACTGGTACAAGCCAGTTGCTTCTAATGATCTGTTTTTGTGATGTGGACTTTCTGTAAATCTATATAAATGTTAACTTCTGTAGTTGGGATACTTTAAAATCATAATACACTACTGAAGGAGGTCAATTGTACTGATTCCTTGATATAGAAGCCCAATTAGCCCAGCTGTTCTGTCTTTTGTTTTCCCATTATATTGTTTGGCTTCTGAAGAGAAGAACCGCAAATAACTAGTCCTATTAATGCAGATTTTATTTATCAGCATACAAAAATGATGTACTCAAATGCCAATAAATCCAAATATATCACACTTCCTTCAAGTACTTGTCTAAATGCCTTTAGAACATTGCTGTTCAATATTCCACTGAGCTTTTAATAATTGCTGCATAAAATAAAGATTCAGGGATTGGAACTGGTTCTTCTGCCAATTATCAAATGTTAAATGAGTTTGAGAAAGCTACTGGGTAAATATTGGGAGAAATTTAACCACTTATAATGTGGTTTTTAGGGAGGGGAATCATACTAAACAAACTAGTGAAACATTTCACAGGCTTCACTTTCTCCCCAATTCATATTAGATCCCTAATCCATTCCCAGCACAACAAATAGAAATTAATGATTACTTCTCACCAATCAGATATGAAATAATTGGAGATTCAAAGATTTATTCAGGAATAAACCTGTTGTAGGAGTTTGCTCAAAATCATTTCAGCCAGGGTAAGTTTCTGCTCAATTCAATTTGATAGCCTGTCAGATTTCTTCCCCAGAGTTGGGAGTGCTTGACTACTTCTCAACTACCCACCTTTATAAAACCACAATACCAACTAATCACTAATTATATTTAATCATTCATCTTGTTCCTACAACTGTTACTTTTCTTCTAACTGGAATGCCACAACATTTAACCCAAGTACAACTTCAAGAGGGAACAGTGCCAAGCAACACAGCAATCCAAACCAAACTGGGACATCACTTGGAGCTTGAATGACTCATACAAATCACAAGACAGAAGCTCTTAATTAGCAAAGTTTTTTTGCAGCTGTGAACATATTCCCAGTTAGCTAATGATTGTTAATAACATATGATTTTCTTTTTTCTGCCCTCTGAATTTCTCCAGCTATAGTTGTTTAATATTTGGAGATACAGTTTCATTTGCGCATGTTGCAATCATTAGAGATCTACAACAAAGAAGAAGGCTGTACAGTCCATCACATCGCACCAGTCAAAAATAACCACCTAACTCATCCAGTCCTATATCACAGCAATTGGCCCATATCTTGTATACCTAGCATCGCAAAGCACATGTAAATACTTAGAGTCGTAGAGTTACACAGGTGGAAACAGACTCTTTGGTCCAACTTGTCTGTGCTGACCAGACATTCCAGGCTGACTTAGTCTCATTTGCAAGTATTTGGTCCATTCATTCCTCGAAACCTTTCCTAATCATATACCCATCTAGCTGCCATTTACATGCTTTAATTGTACCGACTTCCACCTCTTCCTCTGGCAGCTCATTCCATACAAGCACTACCCTCTGCATTAAAAAGTTACTCCTTAGGTCCTTTTTGAATCTTTCCTCTCAAACCCTACATCTATATCCTGTAGTTTGGACTCCCTTACATAAGAAAGAAGACGTTGGTTATTCATCCTATCCATGCTCCTCATAATTTTATAATTTTATAAGCCACCCCTCAGCCTTCATTGCAGTAGGGGAAAAAAAATGACACAGCTTATTCACCCTTTCACTATAACTGAAACACTCCAATCCCAGCAACATCCTTGTAAATCTTTTCTGTGATCTCTCTCAGATTTAACAACATCCTTCCAATAAATGGGCGACCAGAATTCTGAGCAGTTTTCTAAAAGTGGCCTCAGCAATGACCTTCCATTGTTGAAAAATGTTGTCTCAACTCCCATGCTCAATGTTATGACCGATTAAAGCAAACGTGCTAATCGCTTTCTTTGTTTCTTTGTCTACCTGCGACTCCACTTTCAAGAAATGACGCACCTTCACCCCTACATCTCTTTATTCAGCAACATTCCCCAGAACTTACTATTAACTGCATATGTCTCATTAGCCTTACCTCACACAACATGCAACACCTCACGCTTACCAATTTTCAACTCCATCTGCGAGTCCTCAGCCAACTTCTTAAATTTTATTGAGGGTTTCTGCCTCTACCACACTATGGACATTGAGTGCCATAGTCCCACTATCCTGTTGGTGAAAAAGTTTGTCCTCATATCTCCTCTAAATCTTCTGCTGTTTACCTTTAATCTATGCCCCAGTGATCAGTCACTTCATCAAGAGGAATAGTTGCTTCCTGTTTTACTGTGTCTATGCCCCTCATAATTTTGCGCATCTCAGTCATTTTCCAGCTCAATCTCCTCTGCTGTAAGGAAGACAATCTCAATCTGTCTTCACAACTGAAACTGTCCATCGCAGGCAACATCCTGGTAAATCTTTTCTGTACCCTCTCTCATGCTATCACTATTCCTATAATGTGAATTCCAGAACTTCACACAATACCCTAGTTATGACCTAATCAATGTGTTATTCTGTTCCAGCATCACATTCCTGCTCTTTAACTTTCTGCCTTAGCTAAAAAAAAGCCTTCTTAACTACTTTATCTACCTGTCCCAATACTTTAAGGGCTGAAAATGTGTTGCTGGAAAAGCGCAGCAGGTCAGGCAGCATCTAAGGAACAGGAGAATCGACGTTTCGGGCATAAGCCCTTCCTCAATACTTTAAGGGACAGGTGTAATGCACACCAAGGTTCCTCTGAGCCTGGTTTCTGTGGCCCACTGTTCATCATATTTTCACTTCCCATGTTTGTCCTCCCCAAGTGTATCACCTCACATTTATCCACATTGAATTCCATTTGCCACTGATCAACCCATCTGACAAGTCTGTTTATACCTTCTCTAACTTAAGATTATCCTCTTCATTTTTTTAAATCTCATCAATTTTTGTATCATCTGCAAACTTACGAATTAACCCTCCTCCATTCAAGTCTAAATCATTTTTATATAAATCACAAACAGCATGGGCCCTCACACCTAACCTGTGGGATCCACTGGAAAAGCACCCCTCAACCATCACTCCCTGCTTCCTGACAATTGTGGATCCAATTTTCCAAATTTTTTTGAATTCCATGGGCTCTCATATTTGCTGTCAGTTTCCCATATGGGATATTATCAAAATTGAAACTTTATTGCTGGAACAGCACAGCAGGTCAGGCAGCATCCAGGGAACAGGAGATTCGACGTTTCGGGCACAGGCCCTTCTTCAGGAATGCCTGAAGAAGGGCCTGTGCCTGAAACGTCGAATCTCCTGTTCCCTGGATGCTGCCTGACCTGCTGTGCTGTTCCAGCAATAAAGTTTCAACTTTGATCTCCAGCATCTGCAGACCTCACTTTCTCCTCAGGGATATTATCAAAAGCCTTGTTGAAGTCCATTCTGTATCCTTTCCAATGTTTCTAATACCTATGTACATTACCAAGCAGGGAATGACAGGAACCGTTATGAAAGTCAATATTAGTTATGTCCATTTGGGTACATTTTTCACCAGAAGTCCCAGGTAACAACTGTGATGTTTCATTCTTCCTGACTTCATTGCACAGCTTGATTCATCCCAGGACATTACTGAAACAAACACATAATGCTGGGGAAACTCAGCATATCTGGCAGCATCTATAGAGAGAGAAATAGAGTTAAGATTTGAAGTCTGATATGACTACTTTGCATCATATCAGCCCCGAAATGTTAAGTCTATTTCTCTCTCTGCAGATGCTGCCAGATCTGCAAAGTCTCCAGCATTCTCAGTGTTTATTTCAGATTTCTAGTATCCACAATATTTTGCCTTTATCCTGGAATGTTCCTGGTTTGTCTGGAAAATAAATGAAGCACAGTGTAGAACATGGTGGCTGCTTACTGTAAGTTCCAATGTGGCTTGACATCCATTCACACCGAGTCACATTCACAAGTGAACCATGATATGTTGCAAGTAATAATTCATCATAAGGCCACATCAACATGAGTCAGGTTCACCTTGAGTCTAATATCCCATGATCTCTGATACAATTCGAAATCTATTTTCAATGAGAATCAAGTTGGGTCTTGATTCAGCACAAACCCTATTTCTCACTGAGCCTGATGAACATAGATTCTCCAAGAGCTCCATTTCCCATAAATCCTAATTTACTGGGCGTCCTGAATCACCATGAGTTAGATTCAACTTTAACTCTGATTCACTATGCTCCCAATGCTCCTTCAATCCAATTTACCATGGCAATGCTTTATTGTTAGCCTCAATTTAATATAAACTCAGATTCACCTTGAACACTATTGTCCACAAACTGGACTCACCATGAAGCCCCACTTGGGTAAGCTCCAATTCACTGTCAGCTTGATTCACCTAATTCACTATCATGGATTCATTGTGAAACAAACTCAGAGAATGCTGAAGAAACTCAGTGGGCCTGACAAAATATGTGGAGAGAGAAACAGAGGTAATGTTTCAAGACCAGGATGATTCTATTTGACTTTATCTGACCTTCTTTTGTCTGTATTTCAGTAAATTCATGTGGGCCAACAATCTATTCCTTAATCTTTGGAAGATAACAGCTTTGGAGACATTTCATGGCTGAAATCTTTCCCTTTCACAAAAAAGGGATTGTATACTTGAAGTTCTAGCATAGCCAGAAACCTTCCATGCAACCAACATATATGAGAGAATTACTGTTTCTCTATTACTTTTAGACACACATTAGTTGTATGAGACCATATTGATGGTGACATTTACCCTAATTTCTGTCCTTTTGCTTCTTTCACTTTTATGTAACTATGTAATTTTAAGCCACAGAATACTGAACCTACATTTTGATGAACATACAATGTACAGATGCACAGGACAAGAAGGGACTTTTGAATTGAGTGAGAAATTTCTGTATATGTGAGACATAGGCCTAAGGAATGTTTGGAAATGATTACACAGCAGTCATCTGCCTGGAACAAGTAGTACAGCAGTACAAAGTTTTGACCTGAATGCAGAGACAAAATTAAAGCATACACTATAAGTTATTGCTATTATGGTCCTCACCCTGAACAACTTCTCTTTCCAATCCTCCCACTGGTCCTCACCCTGAACAACTTCTCTTTCCAATCCTCCTACTCCTCCTTCGACTGACTGAACTGGTCCTCACCCTAAACAACTTCTCTTTCCAATCCTCCCACCTCCATCCCCCATCACGAAGGACTCAAAGCCCTCCGCTTCTTTCTTTCCCGCCGTACCGACCAGTACCCTTCCACTGACACCCTCCTTCGACTGACTGAACTGGTCCTCACCCTGAACAACTTCTCTTTCCAATCCTCCCACTCTGCGAATCCTATTGCTATTATGACCTAATGAGTTCAGATGATTTTCATTTGTGTGTTATTTCACACTCTAGTAGGAGGACACTCACTTCTTAATCAAATTGTTATGAGTTCAAGTCCCACATTAGGAAATGCAGAATATTTTCAAGATCATACTTCAGCAAAGCAATGGAAGAGTAAAGAGTAAAAGAGGTGCTATCTTCTGCACAAAATGTGATAATTATTTGGAGATGCCGGTGTTGGACTGGGGTGTACAAACTTAAAAATCACACAACACCAGGTTATAGTCCAACAGGTTTAATTGGAAGCACACTAGCTTTCGGAGCGTCGCTCCTTCATCAGGTGATAGTGGAGGGCTCAATCCTAACACACAGAATTTATAGCAAACATTTACAGTGTGAAAATGCTGCCGAACCAATATCTTGTACAATTTTAACATGACTTGCCAGCTCTTATACTCAATACCCTGTCCAATGAAGGCAAGCATACTATATGCCTTCTTGACCATTCCATCCACCTATGCATCAACTTTCAGGGTACAATAGACCTGCACTCTGCCCATCAGCTTTTCCCAAGACTCTTCCGTTCATTGTATAATTTGCTCTAGAATTAATCTTGCCTAAATGCATCATCTCACATTTGTCTGCATTGAAAACCATCTGCCACTTTTCTGCCCAACTCTCCAGTCTATCTATATCCTCCTGTATTCTTTGACAGTCCCTTATGCTTTCTGCTACTCCACCAATCTTTGTGTCATGGAAATGAAGTCAAGCACATTCAGTGTCTGCCAGATATCTGCATGAAACTGCATTCCATTGCTGCAGATATAGGAACTCAACATTAATGGCAAAGTGGAAGGGAGAAGAGGAATCTCAATTTTAATCCAGGTGTCCCTGTCTCTCAGGGAGACTGAACAGCGCGAACACTTACTCATAGGTAAGATAATCCACACAGAAGACCCACTGAAGCTTCTCCAGGCACTCTACAGGTGCCCTAACATTTCAATTCCCCATCTGAGACCTCAAAGCTTGCAGCAGTACAAACTGAGGGTTTTTTAGCCTACACCTAGGGGAGAAACCCTCAGCAGACCTGAGACTGCTCGGTCCAAAGGCATCAGAGCACGACTGTACAGGTTTTCCAAGCCAACACAGTCAACTACAGAGCAGTGGAAGTAGAGACTGCAACTAGACATAGTGGGTGGGAAAGGAAAAAGAAAACATACTGAGGGCACATTGGTGTCATTGATAAACCTCATTGTAAATAACTAATCTTCAATTTTCTTAATATATGTTGACTTGCACTGTCAAAATGGCTGCAGCAGTAACATTTTCATTGACAGGCCTGTTGAAGTCACCCAAATAAAAATGATATACTGTGGATGCTGGAAATTTGAAATAAAAAGAGAAAGTGCTAGAGGAACAAAGTGCAAAAGAAATTTTCAAGGGTGATGCCAGGACTCAAGAAACAGAGTTATGGGGATAGGTTGGATAAGCTAGGATTTTTTCTTCTTCCGAGCATAGGAGAGAGATGGGGGTTCTTATAGAAGTATACAAGACCATGAGAGGAATTGATAGGGTGAATGAGTTCAGGTGGGTTTTTTTCCATAGTTGAGAAAGCGAGTACTACAGGACATCAGTTTAAGGTAAGATGGGAAATAATACATGGGAACCTGAGGGGCGACATTTTTACGCAGATGGTTGTACACATATGGAATGACCTGCCAGTGGAAGTATTTGAGGTAGGTACATTAACATTTAAAATGCATTTGGACAAATACTTGGATAAGAAAGGTTTAGAAAGATATGGGCCAAGTGCAAGGAAAAGGGGTTTGTGTGGATCAACATTTTGGTCGCCATGGGCCAGTTTGGGCAGAAGGGCCTATCTCTGTGCGGTAGGGCTCTCTGATTCGATGACTCAACCTGTAAAAGAGAAAAACAAAGTTAATGTTACAAATCCAGTTTGACTTTTTCAGAATTGTTCTGAAGAAGAATCATACCCGACTCTAAATACTATGCTGCCAAACCTGATAAATTTCTTCAGCATTCTCTGTTTTTATTTCTTTTGAGGTGACACCCATTTGGGGGTTGACCAGCTTCTTCAGTCATCCCAACAATGAAAGAAGCTGCAATGGCCACTATGTCTCGTTGCTCATTTCTCACAAGCTTCTGACTCCTTAACCAGTAATAACCTCAGACAATAGGCATCCTTGAAATATGGTATTGAGGATGGCAGCAAATGTGTTGCACTTTAATGTGGACAGCACTCAATTCAACATGCAGGGAATGTTCTCTAGCTTGATTGAATATATCATTCCACATTTAAGCTCACGTTATGGGGAGACTATGGAATCAGTGATGATTCCACACATCTCTGCAGGGAAAGGGTCATTTTTGCATTAGATTTTCAAGGGTGTGCCTTGCCATTCAAAGCAGGGGGTTGTACACTGGGCAGTTCACATGTCCACTTCATCTCATAAAGCATTGGTCTGCCAAGAAAAGCAGCACAAAGTGTTCCCTCTCACAAGTTTAATACTGTCCTTGAGTAATCTCAAGGATTTCAGAGTAACTAACAGTTTACATACTGTCTGAAACATTGAAGTGTGAATAATGATGGAAAGGTCAGAAGGAGATTTCTCAAGATTCCTCTCAACTTTCTTGACTATACAACACTCAACTATCAGAAGTTAATGGAAGACCTAAGGGTTACTTAATATTAGCACCATGAGATGCTGGTGCCCTCTCTTACTCACTACTGCCTTTATTCCCTCATGATCAGTAGGAACTACAGATAATTATAAGTGGAATAAGCCAAATATATCAAGTATATATGTATAATGGGGTATTTATTTATTGCAGAAAAGGTCTAGGACCACAAAGATTCCAAGATCCACATGTGGTAAAGCAGGAAATTTCAGGACAGTCAGTTTAACCTCAGTGGTAAAGTATCGGAAGCAACTCTGAGGAACAGAGTTCTGAACTTGAGAGGCAGGGATCAAGCAAGAACACTGAGCATGCTTTTGTTAAGGGGTAGTCATATCTGACCAATTTGATTGATTTTTTTTAAGAAGTGACTAGGTGTGAAGATGGGTGCAATATATTTGACTTTGTCTAATTGGACTCCAGTAAGATTTTTGATAATGTCCTACATGTGAGATTGGTAACAAAAGTAAGAGCTCTTGGGAACAAAGGAAATTGGACTTGGGATTGGTTGAATGGCAGGAAGCAAAGGGCAATTGTCAAGAGGTGCTTGTGTGACTTTGAAACTTGGCTCCAGTGGCGTTCTGCAGTGAAGAGTGTTGGGACTCTTGCTGTTTGTGGTTTATGTAAATGATTTGGACTTGAATGCAGGAAGGTTGATCAGCAAGTTTGTGGAATACACATTAGACAAGATATGTGATTGCACTGGAGAGAAATTTTACCAAGGTATTGACTGGACTGACAAGGTTTAATTAGAGGAAACTGAAGGGGAGGCATAATTGAGATGTACTAAATTATGAGCTTAAAAATCACACAACACCAGGTTATAGTCCAACAGGTTTAATTGGAAGCACACTAGCTTTCGGAGCAACGCTCCTTCATCAGGTTATAGTGGAGGGCTCGATCGTAACACAGAATTTATAGCAAAAATTTACAGTGTGATTTAACTGAAATTATACATTGAAAAATTGATCGTCTGTTAAGCCTTTCATCTGTTAGAATACCATGATAGTTTCACTTCTTTCATGCGTAAATCACAAAACCTTTTTTTTAAAAAGTTGCATTCTCGGGTTAGCTGTTAACAATGGTGATAGCTAGACAATATGTTGAAGGCATTGGCCCTCTGTGTTCTCTGACTATGCCATGATGTTTAGATTGATTCTAATCTAAAAAGTGAGATAACGGGAGTTTTACATGCAGTTTTTGAGCTCAGAGTTCTACATGAATGCATGCAGTTTTTGAGCAAAGTACAATGTAACCCTGCAAGTACAAAACTCATCGACTGCCAGTTCCGACGTGCCACAGCAAGGAACCGTAATGACCTCCTCAGGAAACAGACACATGCTGCAACTGACAGGGTACCCTTTGTTGTCCAGTACTTCCCAGGAGCTGAAAAACTACGCCATGTTCTTCGTGACCTGCAACACATTATCAATGAGGATGAGCACATCACCAAGACCTTCCCCACGCCTCCACTACTTGCCTTTAAACAACTGCCAAACCTCAAACAGATCATTGTTCGTAGCAAACTGCCTGGCTCTCAGGACAATTCCATACAACCCTGTCATGGTGGACTCTGCAAGATGTGTCAGATTGTGGACATAGATACCACTATTACGCGTAGGAACACCTCCCACCTTGTATATGGCAGGTACTCATGTGACTCAGCCAACGTTGCCTATCTTACACATTGGAGGCATGGTACATTGGGGAAACCGAGCAAAGGCTACGACAATGGATGAATGGGCACCGCACAACAATCAACAGACAGGAGGGTTCCCTCGCAGTTGGGGAACACTTCAGTGGTCCAGGACATTCAGCCTCAGACCTTCGGGTGACCATCCTCCAAGGTGGACTTCGGGACAGGCAGCAGAGAAAAGTGGCCGAGCAGAGGCTGATAGCTAAGTTCGGTACCCATAGGGAGGGCCTCAACCGGGACCTTGGGTTCATGTCACATTACAGGTGATCACCATTGCACTACATACACACACAGATATTCCTACACACACACACTCTCACATACACACAGACACAGGTACACACAGACGCGCGCACAGACACCCACACACACCCTTATAGACACACACACTCCCACACTCACACATGCACCCCTCACAGACTTAAGACACTTTGCACTCACTACACACACACACACACACACTTTCTCACACTCACAACCCCCACCCCAGACAGACACGCACACACAGACAGACAAAGACCCACATGCACACATATATTTTGTGGGGTGAATTTGTACTTGCAGAGTTACATTGTACTTTGCTCAAAAACTGCATGCATTCATGTAGAACTCTGAGCTCAAAAACTGCATGAATTCATGTAAAACTCCGTTATCTCACTTTTTAGATTAGAATCAATCTAAACATCATGGCATAGACAGAGAACACAGGGGGCCAAAACCCTCAACATATTGTCTCGCTATCACCATTGTTAACAGCTAACCCGAGAATGCAACTTTTTTTAAAAAAGGGTTTTGTGATTTACACATGAAAGAAGTGAAATTATCATGGTATTCTAACACATGAAAGGCTTAAAAGACAATCAATTTTTCAATGTATAATTTCAGTTAAATCACACTTTAAATTTTGGCTATAAATTCTGTGTTACGATCGAGCCCTCCACTATCACCTGATGAAGGAGCGTTGCTCCAAAAGCTAGTGTGCTTCCAATTAAACCTGTTGGACTATAACCTGGTGTTGTGTGACTTTTAAGTTTGTACACCCCAGTCCAACACCGGCATCTCCAAATCATAAATTATGAGCGACAGAGAAAGAGTGGACAGAAAGGAACTTTTCCTCTTGACAGAGGGATCAATAGCTGGGCATAGATTTAAGGTAAAGGGTTGAAGATTTAGAGAGTATGTGAGGAAACAAAAAATCACTGAGAAGCTAATGAGAAGATGGAACTCACTGCCTGAAAGACTGCTGGAAACAAAAATTCTGCAGATGCTGGAATCCAAAATAGACAGGCCAGAGACTGGAAGAACACAGCAAGCAGGCACCATCAGGAGGTGGAGAAGTTTTCAAGTGTAAACCTTCTTCAGAAACCCTCATAATATTTAAGAAGTATTTAGATAGGCAATAAGGCACACAATGTTATTGACAAAGGGCTGGAAATGTGATTAGTATAGTAACATGTTTATTTTATTATAAAACTGTAAGACATCAATTTTATTGCTCCTCGGATGCTGCCTGAACTGCTGTGCTCTTCCAGCACCACTAATTCAGAACATGTTTATTTTTGATTGGCAGAGATGTGATGGGCTGAAGGGCCTTCTTTCTGTGCTGTAGATCTCTGTGACTCTAATAATATGGTCTATATGTCCTTTTCACTAAGCAGGGTTTAGTACTTGCCAGATTGACAACAAAAAGCAAGAACAAACACAGTTTATGCATCCTGGAAGAGAGCAGGGGATGTTAAGCTTGCTCGACCCTCTTAGGCTTTGTGATGCATTGCTCTGTCATAGTGAATATCTTAATCCTCAGCCTCAGACAATTGCTGTCAATCCCAATTTCAATAATGTGCAAGAAATATCCCATTTGTCGCCTTCAGTTGTGAAGGACACTGCATGCCACAATGATGCATGACATCCTTTCTCAGTCATACTGCAAGAGGCTGCCAGTGCAAGGCTGATGTGTCACAATGTCACACAATAACTGTAAAAGAGGTAAAAAAATCACACATTGAAGAATTAATTGTCTGTTAAGCCTCTCTGTTAGAATACAGTGATAGCATCAATTCTTCAATGTATAATTTCAGTTACATCACACTGCAAATTTTTGCTATAAATTCTGTGTTACGATCGAGCCCTCCACAATCACCTGATGAAGGAGCGTCGCTCCGAAAGCTAGTGTGCTTCCAATTATACCCGTTGGACTATAACCTGGTGTTGTGTGATTTTTTACTTTGTACACCCCAGTCCAACACCGGCATCTCCGAATCATGTAAAAGAGGTGATAATGTAGGTCAGCCAATGCATTTTAGGTATGAGGTCTTGTTTAGAATCTGCCTTTGTCTTAAGCTGGAGTCAGACTGGTTTTGTTTCTGAAGTAGGGATTTATAAAATGCTACATTGACTGACTGTCTACAAATTGTGTGCTTTTTGAACAAAATAGCATGTGTCTGTGAATACAAATCTGCAAATGCAAATTCATCCCATAGATTTGTGTATGTGTGTGTGTGAGAGAGAGAGAGTCTGTATGTATAGAAGATGGTGCTGGAGTTAGATTGGTTGATAGGTTAAGTGTGAAATGTTGGACTCCTGGTTCCATCAGTCAGAGAGTTCACCTGTTTGAGCCTCAGTGTGTTCATAATTAATCTTTTTTGACAAAGTCAATGAAATTCATCTGTTTTATTTGTTGATAGTCTTCACAACCTATCTTTTTTGATATTCTGCACTTTACCATCTCTTGTGCTTACTAAGATTTGACTGCTGGAGCTTCCGATATTTACTGACAAATTTTCCGTTGTTTCATTCATGAAGATTATTTAAGTGTTTTTGTCCTACAGATTTCTTTTGAGTTAGAATTCAGAGAAAGAAAGAGAGAGAGAAAAAAAGAGAGAGAGCAAAAGTAGCAGTTCGGCCAAGGGATGGAATAGAAGACCAAGAGAAAGAAAAGCTAATAATGGGATCGTAAGGAGGTGAAAATGGATTGGTTGTGCTGAAAACAGCCCATGTCATAACGAGTCTGGAGTGGGAGTAGATAAAGGCATTGAAGAAGGTATTCAGGTTTAAAACTTATTGAACTTGATACTGAGTTCTGAAGGCTACAGGATCCTCAAATGAAAAATGAAATGTTTTTCTTCCACCTGGTGCTGAGCCTCACTGGAGCTCCGGAGCATGTCCAAGATGGAAATATTAGCCAGGAAATATGGTGGTATGTTGTAGTAGCAGGCAACCAGAAGCTCAGGGTCATTTTCCAGACAGAACGTAAGTTTTCCACAAAGTTGACACCCAATCTGTGTTTTATCTCCCCAATGTAAAACAATCAACATTATGAGAAGTGAAAACAATACACTAGATTGAGTGATGTGCGGGCAAATCGTTGATTCACCCAGAAAGTATGTCTGAAGCTTTGGATAATGAGTAGGGGGAGGTAAATGGGCAAGTATTGCACCTTCTGTGAAAGGTCAAATATCACATCACACCAAGTTATAAACCAACAGATTTATTTGAAAACGCAGGTTTTCGGAGCTTTGCTCCTTCCTCAGGCACAGTATGGCATTATACTACGCTGAAGGAAGAAGTAGAGCTCTGAAAGCTTGTGTTTGACCATAAACTGGTGCTATGTGATTTTTGATCTTGTACCATAACATGGTAGCCATAACATGGCTACCTTCTGCAATTACATGGGATGGTGCTGTTCAGTGTGAGGAGGTATTGGAAGTGGAGAAGGAGTAGTTCAGATTAGATTAGATTACTTACAGTGTGGAAACAGGCCCTTCGGCCCAACAAGTCCACACCGACCCGCCGAAGCGTAACCCACCCATACCCCTACAATTACCCCTTTTACCTAACACTATGGGCAATTTAGCATGGCCAATTCACCTGACTTGCACATCTTTGGACTGTGGGAGGAAACCGGAGCCCCCGGAGGAAACCCACGCAGACACGGGGTGGCCCTGTGGGAATAATCCCTGAAAAATGCTGACAAGTGAGGGGAGGGTAATATGTGTCCAGTAGTGGCATCCTGCTGGAGATGATAGAAATAACAGCTTATGTTTTTTTTTAAGTTTTGCTCCAGACTTCCAACAATCCACAATTGTTTAAAAACTGAAAAACTGCAGATTCTGTAAATCAGAAACAAAAATAGTAATTGCTGGAAAAGCTCAGCATGTCTGACAGCATCTGTAGAGAGAAATCAGAGTTAACATTTTGGGTCAGTGCACTTCCTCAGAACTTTTCAAAGTATAATATTTATAGCTGTGTTTATCATCAATATTATTGCTACAAGGTGTGTTTATCATACACGAGTGGAAACATGTTCTTATCATATCTGGGATTAGAGACAGAACATTGCATATTAAAGAACCCCTTTCTCATTACTCTTATTTATGTTATGAGCATTGCATAGAGAATCGATGAATAATTGTTAATTTTATACTGTAAATGAACCCTATTATACACACGGGTGCAATGAGATTTTGAGGGATTCTAGCTATTCCAAGATGGAGGATGGGAAAAATTTGTGGCTGTAACAGCTGTTCCTTTTTTGAGGTATTTTCAGTGTTAAAGCTGATTTCCTCAAGTTCTAAGAGCAGTAATTACTGTTTTATAACCTGTTGCAATGTTTTGGAATTTTGGAAAAAAACGATCAAAACAACAGCACTTTAAAAAAGAGGAAGAGAGACAAAACATTGACTATGTGGGAAGTGAGACAAGTAAAACAATTGGAGAAGTAAACCTGTACAGCTGCCTGCTTCTGCTGTTTAGTTTCAAGTATCTCTGGACATCAGAGTTTGTCTAAGAAAAATAAACTAATAACAAAATTCACTGCTAACCTTGTAGAAATCTGTTTTGGGGAGCTCACAGCAGGGGAACAGCTAAGTAGCTAACCTTACAGAGTAGTCACTTTTTAAAATCTGCAATATTGAGTAGAGTGGGTTCTCTTTTGATTATATATTTTTATTCAGATCTGTCTCTTGATTAAATTTTAAAAATATAAAACATTGGTACTAAGTTAGCTTGGAGCAGTGTTTTTACATCAGTAAGACTGTGCTATTTTCTGGTCTGTAGATTGTTCAGGTGCAATGATAACCTTTAGTATAATGAAGTGCTCTTCCTGTCGGATGTGGGAGATTAGAAAAAGTTTCCATGTTACTGATGCTTATGTCTGTAGGAAGTGTGTTTGGTTGTGAATCCAATTTATTGCATGGATTGGTTGGGTCAGTACTTAGAGGCAATGAGGAATTTACGGGAGCTGTGATGCTCACAAGTTTAATATTGTCCTTGAGTAATCTCAAGGATTTCAGGGTAACTAACAGTTTACATTCTCTCTGAAACATTGAAGAGTGAATGATAATGTTGTGATGCTTGGCAGTTGCAGGAAGGGTGAAAAACTGCACATGCAATCAGATAGATGGGTTAGCTCCAGGAAAGGTGGGAGAGGGAGGCAGGTAGTGTAAGAGTCTCTTGTGGCTACCCTCATCTTATACAAGTATGCTGATCTGGAAAATGTAAAGGGCAATGAACTCTCAGGGGAATGTAGCACTGACAGCCAGTTTTCTGGTACCGAGATTGGCTCTAATGTAACAAGGGGTACACCAGGTTCCAAGTGGTCGATTGTGATAGAGGACTCTGTAGTCAGAGGCACAGACAGATGTTTCTGCAGCCAGCAATGACACATCAGAATGGTATGTTGCCTCCCTAGTGCCAGGAACATGAATATTTCATAGCGGGTACGGAATATTCTTAAAAGGGGGGAAAGACAAGCAGAAGGTTGTTGCACACATTGAAAATAATGACATAGGAAGAGAAAAGAATGAGATTCTGAGGAAAGAATGTAGGAAGTTAGACAGAATTTCAAAAAGTGATCCTCAAGGGTAGGAATATCTGGATTACTCCCAGTGCCATAAACTAGTGAAGATAGGGTTAGGAGAATAGAGCAGATGGCTGAGGAACTGGTGCAGGAGGGAAGGATTCATATTTTTGGATCAGTGGAATTTCTTCTGGGGTAGAAGTAGCCTGTATAAGTGAAATGAATTGCACCTGAATTGGAAGGGGACTAATATACTGGCAGGGAGTCTTGCTAGAGTTGGTTGCTGGGGATGGAAGGGGTGGAGCAGGGACTCAGGGAGATAGTGAGAAAAGAGATCAGTCTGAGACTAGTGCAGTTATAAAAGGAGCAAGTCAAACAGGCAGGATAGGTAGGAACAAAGCAGAGAGTGAGGTAAGACTGATAAATTAAACTACATTTATTTCACCTGGGTACAAACAAAAGTTGATTGCAGCAGGTAAAGAGACAGCTGGAAAGATGGAAGCCTTCAAAAATGAGATAACGAGAGTCCAGAAACAGTATGTTCCTTTCAGGGTGAAGGGCAAGGCTGGTAGAAGTGGGGAATGTTGGATGACTAGAGAAAATGAGGAAGAAAAGGAAGGAAGCATTTGTCAGGTATAGACAGCAGGGATTGAGTGAATACTTAGAAATGTACAAAGGCAGTAGGAGTATCATTAATAGGGTAATCAGGAGGGCAAAATGGCAAATAGGGTTAAGGAGAATCCAAAGGGATTCTATAACTACATTAGAGACAATAGAGTAACTATGGAGAGAATAAAGCCTCTTAAAGATTGGCAAGGCTGCCTATGTGTGCTACTGCAGGAGCTGAGGGAGATACTAAAAGAATATTTTGCATCAGTGTTTACTGTGGAGAAGGATATGGGAGACAGAAAATTTGGGGAAATAAATAGTGGCATCTTGAAAAATGTCCATATTATAGAGGAGGAGATGTTTGACGGGTTAAAATGGATAAAGGTGGATAAATCCAAGGGACCTGACCAGATGTACTCTGGAATTCTGTGGGAAGCTAAGGTAGTGATTGCTGGGCCCCTTGATATTTGTGTCATCGATTGCCACAGGTGAGGTGCCAGAAGACTGGAGGTTGCCACTATTTAAGAACGGCGGTAAGGAAAAGCTAGGGAATTGTAGACCAGTGAGCCTGTCATTGGTGGTGGGCAAATTATAGAGTCATTGACTCATAGCATTCTACAGCACGGAGACAGGCCAATTGGCTCAAACTGGTCCATGCTGACCAAAATGTCCATCCATGCTAACCCCATTTTCCCACACTTAGCCCATATCCTTCTAAACTTTTCCTATCCATGTATTTGTCCAAATGCCTTTTAAATGTTATTAATGTGCCCACCTCAACCACTTCCACAGTTGATTCCATAAGTGTACCACCAACTGTGTAAAAACGTTGCCTCTCAGGTTCCCTTTTATGCTTTCCCCTCTTATCTTAAATTGATGTCCTCTCGTCTTCGAGTCTCCAACCTTGGGAAAAATACTGAGTGTCTCTCATGTTCTTATACACTTCTATAAGATCCCCCCTCATTCTCCTACCCTCTAAAGAAAAAGGACCTAGCTTGTCCAACGTCTCCATATAACCCAGACTCTAAAGTCCTGGCAACATCCTTGTAAATTTCTTCTGTACTCCTCCCAACTTCTATGCTCAATGGCCTGAGTAATGAAGACCAGTGTGCCAAAAACTTTCTTCATTTCTCTGTCTACCTGTGACTCCACTTTTAGAGAACCATGCATCTGAACTCCAAGATATGCACTTGTTCCACTACACTCCTTAAGGCCCTACCGTTCACCATGAAGTTCCTACCTTGATTTGACTTCCCAAATGCAAGACCTCACACTTACCTATATTAAACTCCATTTGCCATTTCTTGGCCCACTTCCCCAGCTGATCATGACCCCATTGCAATCTCTGATAACCCTCCTCACTGTCCATGATACCTATTTTCGTGTCATCTGCAAACTTACTAATCATGCCTTTTATATTCTCATCCAAATCACTGATTTAGATAACAAACAGTAATAGGCCTAGCACTGACCTCTGAGGCATACCACTAGTCATTGGACTTTAGTCCATCAGACATCCTTCCATTATTGCCCTCTGCCCTCTGCTTCCTACCATCAAGCCAATTGTGTATCAAATTTTCCATGTGATCTAACCATCCAGACCAGCCTACCATGAGGAATCTTATCAAACGCACTCCTGAAATCCAAATAGACTTTTGTTGTTAGAACGAATCCTGAGGGACAAGATTTACATGTGTTTGAAAAGGCAAGGACTGCTTAGGGATAGTCAACATAGCTTTGTGAGTGGGAAATCTTGTCTCACTAATTTGATTAAGTTTTTGAAGAAGGAACGGAGAGAATTGATGAGGGCAGATCAACAGATATGATCTATATGGACTTTAGTAAGGTGTTCGACAAGGTTCTTCATTGTAGACTGGTTAGCAAGATTAGATTACATGGAATATAGGAGGAACTAGCTATTTGGATACAAAACTGGCTCGCAGGTAGAAGACAGGTGGGGGTGGAGAATTGCTTATCAGACTGTCGGCTTGTGATCAGTGATGTGCCACAAGGATCGGTGATGGGTCCACTGCTTTTTGTCATTTATATAATTGGTTTGGATATGAACATAGGAGGTATGTTTAGTAAGTTTGCAGATGACACCAAAATTGGAGGTGTAGTGGACAGCAAATAAGGTTACCTCAGAGTACAATGGGATCTTGATCAGATGGGTCAATGGGCCAAGGAGTGGCAGGTGGAGCTTAATTTAGATAATTGCAAGATGCTGCATTTTGGAAAAAATCAGGGGAGGTCTTAGGGAGTGTCGCTGAACAAGGAGGCCTTGGAGCGCAAGTTCTTAAAACTACAGTCGCAGGTAAATAGGATAGTGAAGGAGGTGTTTGGTATGCTTTGTGCATTGAGCATAGGAGATGGGAAGTCATGTTGCAGCTGAGCAGGGCATTTGTTAAGCCACTTTTGGAATACTGTGTGCAATTATGGTTTCCCTGCTATAGGAATAATTTTGTGAAATTTGAAAGGGTTCAGAATAAAATTTTTAAGCATGTTGCCAGGTTTGGAGGGTTTGAGCTGTAGGGAGAGGCTGAATAGGCTGGGGCTACTTTTCCTGGAGCATCAGAGGCTGAGGGTGACTTTATCGGGATTAATAAAATCATGATGGGCATGGATAGGGTGAATAGATAAGGTCTTTTCCCTGAGGTGGAGGAGTCCAAAACTAGAGGACATACATTAAGGGTGAGAGGAGAAAGATTTAAAAGGGACCCTATGGGGCAACCTTTTCATCCAGAGGGTAGTGTGTGTATGAAATGAGCTGCCAGAGGAAGTAGTGTAAGCTGTTACAATTACTACATTTAAAAGGCATCTGGATGGGTAAATGATTAGGAAGGGTTTAGAGGGATATGGGCCAAATGCTTCCAAATGGGACTAAATTTATTTAGATCTACATGGACAAGTTGGACTGATGAGTTTATTTCCATGCTGTACAGCTCTATCTGTATATACCTTCTTTTTTCTCTGCTATTGCTCTTTCATGAAAGACTATGCAAGTTCTGGAAAATCTAAGAACTTGGGTACTTGAGAAGAAGATTCATAATCCTGCAATTATGACAGAATATTGATTAGAGGGTCATAGTGGCAATGTCATCCATGTGAGGGATCCAAACCTTCAATATATTGCATTGGACTGTGACTACTTACATTGTAGTCATGGATATGACAACATGTATATACCATTGCAATGCAAATAACTGTGGAACTTCATGCCTACACACTGTGAAGACTTCTCCACATGCACAGACAGATATCAACAATGCAGGCCCTGTCCTGGCTGACTAACATCACTTCACCATTGATTCATGCATAAACTGTATCAGCTATCTTTAGAGTTAAGAACACAAACTCCTTTTTGAAAGATACAAAAATTTGTCAAGTAATTTGTCAAGTAAATTAAATAATTATAAAAGTGAATCCGCAGTTGAAAGGAGAAGAGCTAAAGTCTAAAGATAGGGACATTTGTGAAACTGAAAACAGGAAAATTAGATGAGAAAAAGAAAGAAGCAGTAATAATTTTCAAGGAGCTGGGCTTTTCCTGATTGTTGTCCCACTGCTTGAAACAAATAAGCAATAAATACCAGGTGTTGTCTTCCAACAGTCAACAATGGATGGAATGCAAAGTGAATTTCCCTCATCCCTGCACTGAAAACTGTAAAAATATTGTAAAAATGACCTAACTCATTGGCACTTTTCTAAAAGGTGTCAGCTCTGGCTCAATGGTACTACTCCTGTCTTCAAGTCTGACCCAAGAAAATTGAGTCTGTGATCTGGACTGACCCATCAGGGCTAATTCTGCACTTTTAGGGAAAGGTTAATCTAAGATCCCATTTACTGTCTCAGGTGGGTATAAGAAATCCTATTTGAAAGAAATGACTTTCATTGGTATACTGGCCTACAATGCTTGCCTAACTAACAGTATTAAAAACAGATCATAAAATCCCTACAGGGCAGTAAGTGGCCATTTGATCCAAGAAGTCCACTCTGACCCCGTGAAGCACATCCCACCCATCACCAGCCCCCTCCCCTAAATCTACTATGGCTAATGCACCTAGTCTGCACATCCTTAGTCACTACAGACAATTCTGCATGGCCAATTCACCTAACCTATGTATATTTAGACTGTGTAAGGAAACTGGAACACCCGACGGAAACCCACACAAACACGGGGAAAATGTTCAAAGTCCACACAAAGACTCAAGGCTGCAATCAAAGCTCCATGGAGCTGTGAGTTAGCAGTGCTAACCATGAGCCGCTGTGTCATCCCGTAGATCATCTGCAGTCACATATTTAAAGTTAATTGAAGGATGTGGCTATGTGACACTGGTCTCGGTGTTTCCCACATGAAAAGAGTCAGACATTTTCAAAGTGATGAACTAACTGTGAAGAACTTTTGGATATCCACCTGTTTGGAAAGTTGTTCAATGAGTATGAGATCTATTCTTGCAGGAAGACCTGGAACCATGAATTTTCAGACGAAAATTCATGCAGCTGGAGATTTAAGTGAGATTGAACCTCCTCGTCACTGAGTCCTTTCAGTCGCCAACTGGATATTTGTGTGGCATCTCCCAGTTGGCCACCCCACACGTATTAGTAAGATTATAATGCCCTTCTCAAGAAAACACATCTGTTTGTGTCGATGAGCACAGTCCCAGAGAGCCAAGCTTTCTGAGTTGTTCGATTTACCTCTGTTCCTGGATGGTTTCCTCGGGTACAAGGAGCCATCAACTGCTCCCATGTGAAATCAGACAAGATGTAATTACATTGGAGGCAGTTCAGAGAATGTTAACTAGATTAATTCCAGAGATGAAAGGCTGGTCTTATGAGATGAAAATAAGCAGCTTGTTCTTGGTTTTCTTAAAAGAATATTTAAAAGATTGAATGGAAAATTAGCTGAGGTATAGATACTAAAGTGGATTGATAAAGTAGATGTAGAGGAAATGTTTTCCTTACACAGTAATCTAGAATGAGAGGTCATATTTTTAGGCTAAATGGTTGCAGATTTAGAAACAGAAATGAGGAGGAATTACTTCACTCAAAAGGTTGTGAATCTGTGAAATTCACTACCCAGAGTGATGTAGACTCTGTGACACTGAATAAATTTAAGGAGGAGTTAAACAAATTTTCAATCAGTAATAGATTAAAGGGTTATGGGCAGCAGGCAGGAAAGTTAATTTGAAACTGAGATCAGATCATCCATGATCATACTAAAGGGTGGAGCAGGCTCAAAGAGCTGAATTGCCTACTCCTTCCAACAGTTCCTATGTTCTTAGAACGTGGCCAAACTCTCAATCCTTCATTCAGTCTACAAGTGATCTCTGGCATCTCTACTCGACATTCTCCTACTTGTCTATGCATTTCCATAAGCTCATTAAGACCTTTGCTATTCACCTTATTTGTGCTCCTCATGATTTTATAAACCTGTACAAAGTCCTTATAACTCAAATCCTCCAGTCCTGGCAACACTTTTGTAAATCTGCACTGCACCCTCTCCAAATTAATAATACCCTTCCTATTGCATAGCAACCAGAACTGGTCACCATACTCCAAAAGTGGTCTCGGTAATGTCCTGTACAATGGCAACATCATGTCCCAACTCATAAGCTTAATTATCTGAGAAATGAAGGCAAGAATGCTAAGTACATTCTTTACCACACTGTCTACCTATGATGCAATTTTCAATGAACTATGTACCTGAACCCTTCGGTTACTGTTTTCTACAACATGTCCAGACCTAACATTAACTGTGTAAGTTCTACCTTTGTTTGTCTTGCCAAAATGCAGCACCTTACATTTATCTAAATTAAACTCCATTTGACAGTCCTCAGCCCATTGGCCCAATTGATTAAGAATTTTTTGTAATCTTAGATAACCTTCCTCACTGTCTTGTATCTCACGATTTACGATCTGCACTTCCTATATTCTCATCAGAATCATTTACGTAAATGAAAAACAAGCATGGGCCCAGCAGCAGAGTACAGACTTTCTCCATATACAGCTGTAATTGTCCAATCCTCCTTCCAGCAGAGACATGCTCTCCTTGCCCTCCAGCCAGCTTTGAGGCCTGCACCTCAAAGGGCATTATGAGTCTTATGACAGACATCATCCTAACAACATTCCCCACTGTTCCATTCTCTCACTAGTCTGAATACATTTGTGCTTACTTATACATACTCTTCTCCTAATGATATAAAGATATTGGAAGATACTAGCCTGGTTTTTCAAACCTCTAAAGTGTTATTATTTGAATGATTAGATTAGATTTCCTACAGTGTGGAAACAGGCCCCTCGGCCCAACAAGTCTACAACAACCCTCCAAAGAGTAACCCACCCAGACCCATTTTCCCTCTGACTAATGCACCTAACACTATGGGCAATTTAGCATGGCCAATTCACCTAATCTGCACATCTTTGAACTGTGGGAGGAAACCAGAGTATCCAGAGGAAACCCATGCAGACGCAGGGAGAATGTGCAAACTCCACACAGACAGTAGCCCGAGACTGGAATCAAACCTTGGTCCCTGGTGCTGTGAGGCAGCAGTGCTAACCACCGTGCCACCGTGCCGCCCCGAATGTTTGCATTAAGGATGTTGTAAACCTCAAAACTTGGAGGGCTGAAGGGCTTGTTCCTGTGCTGTTTTGTTTTTTTGTTTTACCTATTTGTACAATTAGTGAATTATTAACTTATATCTCTGTACATCTACGAATAACTATTTGGGATAAATTTTTGTCGTTGTGAAAACGGAAATGTTATATTTTATATCTCATGGTTAGTATGTTAGTGTACCTTTAAGTGACATGCTCATGAAATCATAGCACGTGAGCTGTTTAAAGGTCTCTGACTCCATCTGAAGTTGGGTCACCTAAAGCATGACAGGATGATGGAAACATGTGCTCTTTGTAACTGAATAGCTTAATCTAAACCCAGACATTGATGTAAATGAAATGAAATGATATAAGTAAATGAAATACTTATATATAATAACCAGTTGTACTAAACATATGTTGGATCTGTCAATAACATTGATGACGATATCAGTGCCGCCTCGTGCTCCCATGAGAAGCTCAAACAGTTCATCTACTTCACCCACACCTTCCATCCCGACCTCAAATTCACTAGGGACCATCTCTGACACCTCCCTTCCCTTCCTGGACCTCCCTGTCTCTATCTCCGGTAACTGACTTAGCACTGATATCCATTTCAAACCCATCAACTCCCACAGCTACTTTGGCCACATCTCCTATCACCCACCCTTCTGCAAAAATGTGATCGCATACACTCAATTCCTCCGCCTTTTTCATACCTGCTCCCAGGATGAGGGATTCCACTCCAGGACAACCCAGATTTCCCACACCTCTGTCCTCAATCCCCCTTCCTACAACCACAATAAAGATACAGCCCCCTTGGCACTTAAAAACCACCCCATCAATCTCCAGATACAATACCCCATCCTCCATTATTTTCGCCACTGCAGTTCAGACCCCACCAACAAACAGATATTTCCTTCGCCACTTCATCTGTTTTCTGTAGGGACTGTTCATTCTTCGACTCAGAGGAACAACATCACATATTCCAACTCTCAGGTGGCTGTAGCCCAATGGGATTAACATATCGTTCACCATTTTCAAAATTTCCCCAATCCCAACCTCATCCCCTGTCCAGCTTTCACTCTCCTCCCCACCTCCTTGATCTGATCTAACTCATCCATCTTTCTTCTCACATATCTGTTCCACATCCCAAAATGACCAACCACAATTTCCCCCCTCTGCATTTACATATCACAACCCTACTTACCTTTCCCCCAGCCTCACCACATTCCCCCCTCCATTTCTTTCTGAGCTCCCTTACTCCTTCCCAGGCCTGATAAAAGGTCCCAACCTGAAACGTTGACTTTCCTCCTCCTCTGATGTTGCCTGACCTGCTATGCCTTTCCAGCTCCACATTTTACTGACTCTGACTTCCTGCATCTGTAGTACTTACTATCTCCAAATAACACATTATCTATGCCTAGTATTTTATACAATGAGAAATAGCATAAGAATTCCCACATTAGGCATTTATCCTTCCGGAGACAAAGCCCATTTTACACTTCAGTGTGAATCATGTCCATCAATAAAAATTAGAAATAGGGATGAGATTTCCTCATTTGGATCTCACTGAATATTTTTGGAGGTTTGTGAGAGCTTCTTAACACCACAAAAATCAAGCTATAAGTTTAACTAAAATTGAAAAAAATATTAATTTTTTTTTTACCTGCTAATTGGAATAATAAGCTGCAGAGATTCTAAAAACATTAAAGCATGATGGAAAATGCATCAATTAACCTTCTGCGGCACAGGCGATTAAAAATGAAAATGCAAAATTTAGTTCACTGGGAAAGAAAGAAATAATGCAAGTTTAGTTTTTGAGTTTGGAATGCTGGAATACAAACCAGAAAAGTGTATCATCTGTGGAAATCAGACAACAAATGTTGAAAATCAGAGTGAACCCTCTGCAAAGTTGTCTGTTTACAGTTTCTGTCAATTTGCCTCTCATTTAGCTTACTCTGTGGCCTATCCTGTTAGCATATGTTATTAGAGTGGATTAAGGAGCCAGTAACTTATCCTCGTTTGGACATTTTTGTCTCATTATTTGAACAGATATGCTATAATCCATGTGTTAAGTAAAAGTCTAATTTGAGGTGAGCCACCCTGTGGAGGCTGGTCTCCATCTGGTGACTTCTTTTATGAGGTATTACCACAACATATTCTAATGAGCATTTTATTACTCATACCACCTGCTGCTAATCTGTTACCCCAAAAGCCTAATTGAAGAGGTGGTTTACAGTCATTTCAGTATTGTCACTTGGGGATATAGCAATACGCCAGTCAAAGAGATGTTGTTGTCATCGGGCTGATTTTTGCTTTGGCTTTAAGTGTGATGATTACAGAAAATCTAAAATTGTGGTTAGGCGGTGTAACAGATACTTGCTTAACCCTTTGAGTGCCAAACTTTATGTAACTTGCTTCTTTCAAAGTTAAATGCATGGTTTAGTGTAGAAGGTTTTCTGGTAATAATTTTAAGTTAATTTAATTTAATTTACAGTACTCATACCTCACTGATGGGTTTGAAGGCGAAGTGTGAGGGAGCTTTGTAAAATGCACCACATGGTCTTTCATAACTACCTTCCTCCCCCGCCCCATCCCCTATTTTTCACAGTCGAGAGGCATCAGGAGACCCTTTTGTTCTTGGACTTATGAAGGCTCTTAACACATTTTACTGTCATTTATTTTACTGTGCCCATTCCCACTAACTCCCAAGTCTCTGATATTCGAAAGATCAGGAATATCCTGGTCAGAACTTTTGGCCTCCTTGAACTCCCAGAGAAATGGTACAGTATCAAACAGGAAACTTACAGTCAGGACTACAAGCCTGCAGAGTTAGCATTTGACAGGTGTTTCAAGCTGAGCTGATTATAATACTTAAACAGGATGCTATAATAGTCATCAGACCCTGATGCTATTTTGAACTGTACTGCAGAGGATAGTGTGTATTCTCTGCGAGATAATCCAGCAAGTCAGTAATTCTTCTGCTGTGCAATTGTCCCACAAAACCATCCTGGTCACTGCTACATCACATCAGAGCCCAAACATCTGCCAAATCCCCTGATGTAACTTTGGGAAAAAGTGAGGGCTGCAGATGCTGATGATCAGAGTCGAAAAGCGTGATGCTGGAAAAGCATAGCAGGTCAGACAGCATATGAGGAGCAGCAATGTCCTGATGAAGGGCTTATGCCTGAACGTTGACTCTCCTGCTCCTCAGATACTGCCTGACCTGATGTAACTTTGGGCCCGCCCTAGGATTCAATGTCCAACAGCTCTAGTAGTTGATGCACTGACCAGTTTGCCTGATCTTGTTAGCAGCCTGGAGTGCACAATCTCTCCCTGAATACAATTTTAGTGTACAAAACAAGATCAATTGTTTCAATACAAGCATTGGACAGACAGTCATCCCATGACATGATGCATGTCTATTCCAATAAAGGGTAATTTTATTAATCTGTGAATATAAACATTAAAGTTGAGGAGTGCACTCACATAGCTCCTTCAGTTTAATGTTATGGTAAAAAATATTTATTTTCCATTATTAATGCTCAACCTAACTTAGCAACAAGTTAATCCTATTTCCCTCCGTATTGCAATTTTAAAGTGATATCTCTTGTATTTCAAAATGAGGGCTGTCTGCACACAGGCTTGCAGAGGGCTTTTGAGGCTATGTTAATAAGTATGTTCAATACTGACATAGGTAGCATTTTAATCAGTAAAAGAATCAAGGGTTGTGGGGAAGAACCAGGAAAGTAGAATTGAGGATTATGAGGTCAACCATGATCACACTGAATGATGAAGCAGACTCAATGAGCTTAAAGATCTGCCTGTGCTCTTCATCTTATGGTTACCTGTTAGCTGCTTCACAAGTGTAATACACCCAGAAATGTTTGCTACCTCCTCATGTAATGTTTGCATTTTTCCCTCTTTTTCTCAGGCATGAAATCTCATCATTAGTTCAAATATTGTAGGCCAATTTTCCCGTATCTCAACATTTTGCATTCTATAGATATTTAGCAACTGTTGGTTTTATTCTCTGTTAAACCTGCAGATTCCAGTCAAATCCTCTCACCTTGCCCTGTCCCACCTCCCACTCCAACCTCTGTCTCTTCAGCATATGAAGAACGTTTTCCTAGCTACTATCAGTTATGAAGAAGGGTCACTGGCTCAATGCATTAACTCTGCTTTCTCTCCACAGATGCTGCCAGACCTCTACATTAATTTATGTTCTTGATTTCAGTCAGTTTTGATTAGTTGAACAAGGCCATTCAAGACATTTCTTTTTTTGTAGGGTCCAGAGGAGCATAGGTCCTCTCCTGTAATCTCGGTTTCTTTGGCCTCACTTTGCCTCCTGCAAGATCCTGCTGAGGCTCAACCCCTGAGTCTCACCTGCAAGCATTCTTTGGGCATTTTCCTAGTTGCCAGTTACAAGATAACAATTTGCTCCCACCTGCTGGCCCCTTTTTGTAGCAGGTGCATGGCGGGTGCCAAGTTAGCACTCACTTTGTCCTTATCTGCTCAAAACCTGCTTCAAGTTTATGCTTCTCCACCTGTTTTTGAATTAGATGGGATTCCCTACAGTGTGGAAACAGGCCCTTTGGCCCAACAAGTCCACACCGACCCTCTGAAGGATAACCCACCCAGACTCATTTCCCTCTGACTAATGCACCTAACGCGATGGGCAATTTAGCATGCCCAATTCACCTAACCTGCACATCTTTGGACTGTGGGGGGAAACCCACGCAGACACGGGGAGAATGTGCAAACTCCACTCAGACAGTCACCCAAGGCTGGAATCGAACCTGGGACCTTGGTGCTGTAAGGCAGCAGTGCTAACCACTGGGCCACCATACCGTCCCTCTTTTTTTTTAACATTGTCTTTATTTTACTATGTCTTTATTTAGAGATCTTGTGGAAAATATCTTATTTACATTTGAAGGAAAATTTTATATTCTGTAATTACTTTAGCTTATTTCACATTTGGCTGAACAAACACTTTCCAGTCTCAATTTACAACCAAAGATTAATAGGGTATGTACCATTATTAAAAATGGCAGGCGCGCCTTTTTAAATATTTGTTCATAAAGTTGAAACAATGTCAATTACATTCCAGTGATTATACAATTAAAACAGTTAAAATGTGTGTAATCACTTCCAGTGTTAAAACTGCAGAAATGACAAAATCCAAAAATCAGGAGTGTCACCCATCCCAAAGAAAAGTGTAAGAAATAAATCACACTGCTGGGAAAAAGAAAAAGTACTGGGCATGGTCATCCAAAACATATATGAACAAACATAGACTTTAAACATTTCAATCTGTACAACTTGAAACAATTAATTTGATTGAGATTTATAGATTTATATACATATCACAATTGCATTGTTTTGTCATTAAGTATCTCAAATCTAATCAAATTAAAGAAAATGTTATTCTCAATAGCACCCCAAACGAGGGATATTTCATGATAAATTCTCTCAAAAAGAAATATTTACTTATTGCAGCATTTAACTCTTCATACTACTATAATAAATCTTCATCTATGTGATGACTCACAATTAGATTTTCTGTAGTCTACTTTCTTTATATGCTTTTACTAGTTGCCCTTCCTTTGCTGGATTTTAGACAGAAAAGCCTCAAGATCCCTGAACTTTTACTTTAAACTCACCAGCTGCCAGTCAAAATTAATCTCATGGTTATTCACTGTATTGTCTCACAATGACTAGGCTTGAAACAGTTATTGGTTCATCCTTCCTCCACTCCACTATGCAATTCAATAGCCATCTCTTCTATCAAGTACGGTTCAATAAGTAAATTTGATGGCTCAAGCCAAAATGATCTCCTTGAAATGTTTTGAATTCTTAACATGAATTGAGTGTGAGTGGTTAATCTGATATTAGATTTCTCAGGGATATCCTGGAATCTAAAGTTCAGCTGGGAAGGTGAGCAAGACTTTGTTCCAAAGGAATGGTGCATAAAGAGGTGCAAAGGAGTGGCTTTCATTTGGGGTGAGCTTAGAAATGGTCCAGAGTTGGAAAGCAGAGCATATTCGTGAGGTGAAGTACTGAAGTTTAAAAAGAAATGCATGCGGTCAGGTAGTGAGATCCCAAAAGAAGTTAGGTGACCCATTGAGCCTCAGGTTTTGCAGCAACAATCCATTGAAGAACAATTAACAACAAACTGGAACGGCAGGAAGCATTGCTGTTGGTTTTGATGACCAACTTTAATGACCATTTTGAAAGAATTTCTATCAGTCCAGTCAGAAGTAAGGACGTGTCTGTCAAACACTTTTATTTGATAAGCAGTTGTTTACAATTTATCCAGTGTACCATGACTTTCACAGTAAACACTGATGTCAATGATATACTATCACAGATTCAGACAAGGAAGTACGTTTTATTCTGGGAATTGTGACAATGACACATTCTGTAACATTCTTGGAGTTGTGTTTCAGAATTAAAAGCACAGAATAACAGGAGTACCATAAACTTTCTCGATGTAAATTTGGCCCCATAATGCCTGTGGCTTGGGCATTACAGGTCTTGTTCAAGAGCCAGAATTTCTCTCAAAATGCATGAGAGTGTGCATGTTCTGAGTCACAGTGGAAGCCATAGTACTGAGGGCTTTAGTGAATTCTACCTCACAAGCAGTCGGTGTATGCAAAGCAGCCAGTTTCAGGAACTCCCACCAGTGCTGTTTTAAGGTTCATCAACTCTCTATAAGTTGTTGTTGGTTGACCTTTTTGGCTGATCATTAAACTTTATTATTATTTAGTGGTTTCTATGTTTTGTCATGCTGAAAAGGTTTTTATTCTCCTGATTTCATGGATTCTGCAAAAGACCAATTGTTCCTAGTCAGGTTTGCATGGATAGTAATTGTAATGAGGTCAACCAGATGAACTTCATAGAATATGTTTGCGCCTGCTAACTTGGCCTAATCAGAGTGCTCTGGCTGACAGGAGTATCAGCAGTTTGGTTCACATTAAGAACAGGCTTTGAAGAAGCCAGACCAGTGTCAGGTACTATGGAAAAACAAAAAAGTTAGGTTGATGATAGAGTACCAGCCTCTGAGGAATTATTTCAGTGACAATGAGAGATAAAGTATACTCCTGAAGAAATTTGCTGGCAACAGTCATCTTGAGTTGAGGATAAACATTTCTGGCATCACACTGTTACTTGGGAAGCTTGACTCATTTGATCCTGCCATTGAAGGCTAAGTCCAGTATTTGAAAAGAGTGAGTTATTTCTTGCAGGCATATGACATTGGGACAAATAAAAAGCAATGAGTAATTCTCCTGACAGTGTGTGGACCCACAGCTTTTTTGGTTATTAAGAGCCTGACATTCCTGACGCAGCAGATACTAAAACTTTTCAAGAGTTGACAGATTTAGTTAAGGAATATTACGATCCCAAGACTCCTCTAATTCTGAAATGCTATAAGTTTCACTCAGCAGTTCGAGAACCTGGGGAATCCATGTCAGGACTTTTGATGAGATTAAGATGACAGGCAGAGGCCTGTGACCTTGGTTTAACCCTTAATGAGATACAGATAGGTTGTTTGGTCTGTGAGATTAATAATATATCCAAGCAAAAATGCCCACCAGCTGAAGCCTCACTGGAATTCAAACAGGGACTGCAACTGGCTTTGTCATTAGAATCTGCGGGGTGTGGAGCATATGAATTATGGTACACTGATAGAAGTGGACCACCTTGCTAGGCCAACTGAACCTGCGGGATAGCACTAGAGTGAAGGCAATTGCATAACCTCATTCAGGGCATATCCTGAACAAAGGGACTCTTGATTAGCCCACAGCAAAACCACAAACAAAGACAAACATTAGTTAGCATTTTCTTTAGGATTCAGGCAGGCAAGCTGTTTTGGTTGCTGCTGACATGCGGACCCAAGACAACAAAAGAGTTCTACTAGACCTAAGTTGAGTAAGAGAAATAATAAACCAGTATCCAAGAGAGTACACACCCTGGACAGCCCACCTACATCTAGATTGGAACAGTTAAATTGCTTCGCATCCAAATGAGAACCATTCAAAATAAATGTCTGCTAAAATGGTCACCCATTTCTAATAAAGGCTGTATCAGTAATTGCAGAACCAGGTTTTAACAAAGTTCACTCTAGACTCCAACCCTTAAGTTTGCACTAGACCTTGGCTGGATTGAGAAGCTATACCAGAAAACATTTATAGATTAAGGGTACAACTTTGGTTCCCATCTCATATGAGAAGCAGCTGGTTCAGTTACCATGATTGTAGAAAAAGTCTCGGGTCTAAGCTTGATGGGACAAAACTGTTTGAGAAAGATTTATCTTGATTGGCTCAACATTTTTCAATTAGAAATTGGCTGCCTGAGTGAAGTCCTCATCAAATATCTGAATATTTTTCAGGAAAGTCTAGGGAATTTCAAAGCAGCCAAGACCTCTTTGCATGTTGACCAGGAAGCAATACATCAGTCCTGCAAGACCTGCCCAATTGCCATTTGCCTTACAGGCAAAAGTATAGGCAGAAATCAGAGGTTGGAAAGAAAGCACTCATCAAACTAGTCTACATAGAACATAGAACATAGAACAATACAGCACAGAACAGGCCCTTCGGCCCACGATGTTGTGCCGAACATTTGTCCTAGCTTAAGCACCTATCTGTGTACCTATCCAATTGCCGCTTAAAGGTCGCCATTGATTCTGACTCTGCCACTCTCACAGGCAGCGCATTCTATGCCCCCACCACTCTCTGGGTAAAGAACCTACCCCTGACATCCCCACTATACCTTTCACCCTTCACCTTAAATTTATTTCCCCATGTAACACTCTGTTGTTTCTGACTGTCTACTCTATCTATTCCTCTAGTCTAATTCAAGTGATGGGCAGAACTAGGTTGTATCAATTGTGACGCCTGACCTGTCAGTTTCCCTTTGTGGGAATTTTAAATAAATGCTAAACTGCTTCTCACATCTGGATAAATAAAGGGAAGACTAAAAAAAAAACAGAGAGAACTTGGACGAAGTCTTTAGACATTTCTCCAAAATGGATGTGGAAGCCTTAGAGAGGAGGCAGAGGAGAGTTACCAGGATGCTGCCTGGACTTGGAAGGCATGTCTTATTGTTTTAAAAAATTCTCAAGGTCAGGTTCGTAGGAGAGTAGTCTGACACAGAACAAACGACCAAGAGGCGAGTCTGCTAGAATATGGGCATTTTATTCCCCGCAGCGTCGCCACAACCAGGTCTCATACAACGGGTCTGGCTTATACTCACTCTACATGTTACCGGAACTGGGAGCCGTCAGTTCTCGTAGAGCGGTTGCCAACAACCCACGCTCGGCGGTTAAACGTAACCCCGGAGCAGACTCACCGAACTGGAGACTTTTCCAGCTGATATACTCTTTTCCAGATATAAACATTCATGTGAACAGCAGAGCAAGGCTAAAAAACACATTCCATTCTGGTTACATACAGATAAGAAGATTCACACGGGGAGGTGTGTAATAAGATTCACACGGGACTAAGCAACACCTCCATTCCGGTTAGATTCACACATGTATTGGGACATAATTTTTAACCGTTTCACCACATTCCACTGCTTGGCCCAATACATGTGTTACATTATGATTCACACATGTATTGGGACATAATTTTACACCACATTCCACTGCTTGGCCCAATACATGTGTTACATTATGCTTAATTCAGTTCAATTCGTTTCAGTTAATTTCAGTTCAGTCAATTCAGTGTAGTTCAATTCAGCTCAGTTCAGGTCTGTTCAGTTCAATTCAATTGTGTTCAATTCAGTTCCGTCCATTTCAATTCAATTTAGCTCAATTCCATTTTGTTCCGTTCAATTTGATTCACTTCAGTTCCACTCAGTTCAGTTCAGTTCAATCCCATTCAATTCTGTTAACTCCGCTTCAGCTTTTTGGACATGCCCACATCCTCCACTGTACCCCAGGCAAGGGGTTCTTCGGCAGGACTGGGATCCTCTCTCAAACAAACTGCCACGTACATGCCCACATCCATGCCATCCCGGGACGGTCGGGACCTCCACAGTTTGTTCTTCTGGTTTCTTAGTCTTTTTCCAAAACATTGTTCTGTATCAAAATCTCTCCTCAATTGCGATTGACCCTGCTCGACTACGCCAAATGTTTTAAAAAATTCTCAAGGTCAGGTTCGTAGGAGAGTAGTCTGACACAGAACAAACGACCAAGAGGCGAGTCTGCTAGAATATGGGCATTTTATTCCCCGCAGCGTCGCCACAACCAGGTCTCATACAACGGGTCTGGCTTATACTCACTCTACATGTTACCGGAACTGGGAGCCGTCAGTTCTCGTAGAGCGGTTGCCAACAACCCACGCTCGGCGGTTAAACGTAACCCCGGAGCAGACTCACCGAACTGGAGACTTTTCCAGCTGATATACTCTTTTCCAGATATAAACATTCATGTGAACAGCAGAGCAAGGCTAAAAAACACATTCCATTCTGGTTACATACAGATAAGAAGATTCACACGGGGAGGTGTGTAATAAGATTCACACGGGACTAAGCAACACCTCCATTCCGGTTAGATTCACACATGTATTGGGACATAATTTTTAACCGTTTCACCACACTTATGAAGAAAGGTTGAGGGAGCTAGGGCTTTTTTTGTTGGAGCTAAGAAGGATGAGAGGTGGCTTGATAGAGATGTGCAAGATGTTGAGAGGCATAGATAGAGTGGATAGCCAGAGACTTTTTCCCAAGGTGAAAATGTTTATCATGAAGGAGCACAATTTTAAGGTAATTGGAGGAAGGTTTAGGGGAGATGTCAGAGGTGGGCTCTTTATTCAGAGAGTGGTTGGTGCATGGAATGCACTGCCAGTGCTGGTAGTAGAATCAGATACACTGGGAACATTTAAGCAACTTTGGATAGGCACATGGATGATAGTAAAATGAAGGGTATGTAGGATCTTTAGAGTAGGATAAAAGGTTGGCACAACATCGAGGGCCGAAGGGCCAGTACTGTGTTGTACTGTCTTTTGTTCAATGTTCTATGTTTTAAAACCTGTACAGATGTAATTTTGTGATAGTAAGACCACAAACCCCTGCTAGGGCTAGTCATGCCACCCAAAACATCAGGTCAAATTCCGTGGTGGGCTCTCCTTCTAAGTGTGTACAATCACAAGTTGAGACACCAATTGGGAAGCCAAGTATCAAATGTGCATTGATGCTTTGAGCCATGTCCCACTGGCAGATACACCATCGATGGTGTTACCACTGGAAGAGTCCATTCTGGATTCACGTCTGGTCACCACTGACTGTGAACTGGATCCACCCAAATCAGACCGTAGATGATGGCATTTTATTCCGGGTCACAAAAGTGATTGTCCCAAGCAAAGGCCACTGTCAGATATTGGCAAATTTCCAACAGGGTCATCCAGGAGTGTCCAAAATGAAGATGTCAGCGAGAAGCTATGACTGGTAGCCAGATTTAGATGTAGATACAGCCACCATTGGTGTGGCAGTGCCCAGAGTGCCAACAAGAACAAAAATTACCAAAGCTTTGTGGGAACGGCTGGGTAAACCCTGGACTCAGTTACATGTCAACTATGCTGGCCCTTTCAAGAGCTTAATGTTCATAGTCATTGAGGAGTCCCCTCAAAGTAGTTGGATGTGCACAGAGTTCATTTGTCAAACACAGGGACTTTGATAGGAAATCTGTGAGCATCTTTTGCAATACATGGGCTCCTGGAAGTGCTGACCACAGACAACAGAACATCATTTACCAGTAGGGAATTTGAGTATTTCCTAAAGTCAAATGGCTTGTCCAATGGTCTGGCAGAAAGGGCAGTCCAAACTTTGCCAGCAGGCTTAAAGAAACAGGTTGCTGTTTCACTAGGTACTAAACTGTTCTGCTTCCTATTTGATTATGGGGCCACCTCTCATGCAACTATGGGATAGTTCCAGCAGAGTTGCCAGTGGGGACAAAACTCCACACCAGATTAAATCTAACTTTCCCTGACCTGGGAGGGGAGTGTGAAATGGCATTAGAAATGCTCATACCAGACATAATATTCTTCAAAGCAAGAAAGACAACTCAGCAGGATCCCTCAGTAGAGAATGAGGAGGTGGTTGGTGTAGTAGTACTGTCACTGGACTAATAATCCATAACTCCAGACTAATGTTCTGGTGAATGAAAATAAAATACTGCAGATGCTGGAAATCTGTAACAAATGCAGAGAATGCTGGAGAAACCTGGCAAGTCTGGCAACATCTGTAGAGAGAGAAATAAAGCTAACATTTTGAGTCCAAGATGACACCTTCAGAATTCTTACTGAAGAAGTGCCATATTGGATTCGAAATATTAACTCTATTTCTCTCTTCATAGACGCTGCCAGGCCTGCTGAATTTCTGCAAAATTTTCTGATTTCATGCATTGTTCCGGGTACGTATTGAACTTTTTAACTTTATTCCTTTATTTTTTAGTTTATATTAAGAAGGACTTTAATGTTAACTATTAACTTACTCCCTTTATTTTTCTACTTATTCTATGAAGGTAATGCTTAATGTTTTTAACTTTGTTACTTATGTTGCTCTGTTCCTAAGTTTTTGAACCTAGGTACCTTTGTACCTAAGATTGCACCAAATACATTTTCCAATCTACTCCCATACTTACGTACTTGAGCACCCATGACAAAATAAAATCTAAATCTCAATTTAAATCTAATTCCGTTCAAATTCCACATGGCAGATGGTGAAATTTAAATTCAATACAAAATACTTGCATTGAAAAGTTAGCTTAATGGCAACATGTAATCATCGTCAATTGTCATACAAACCTGAAAAAAACTAATCTACCACTCATGCTTTGTGGGGAATGAGATCTGTTGTCTTTACCCAGTCTGGCCTATGTGTGACTCTAGATGCACAACAATGTAGTTGAATCTTGACAGCTCTTTGGGCAATTAGGTATAGGCAATGATATTCTAAAATAAATCATGATAACCTGTTGCATGTTTTGCACCATTTCCATTGTGAGGATTATTCCTTATCACCCACTATATAGCAAGGAACTGGAGGAAGGTAAATATGAAGAGCAAGAGAAAAAAAAGTCAATTCTGACTGCCTATGAGAAATGAATTTGAGTACAATATCAAAACCTCCAACCGAAATTTCCATTTACCAGCATGCCCATGTTTTGCCTTCTCTTGTTCCATTTATTTGAGCTGGAAACAGGATATCGTCAAGTTGGTGAGATATACCACAAGTCTCCAAATACTGACAGTGGGAGAGATGGAACAACAACCTCGGAAGAAAATCACAAAGGTTGCAGAAGTATCTTGTGGAAGGAGACTTTAATTAGCCAATTAGATATTGTTCAATATGTACCCAGAACAATGCATGAAATCAGAAAATTTTGCAGAAATTCAGCAGGCTTGGCAGCGTCTATGAAGAGAGAAATAGAGTTAATATTTCGAATCCAATATGGCACTTCTTCAGTAAGAATTCTGAAGATGTCATCTTGGACTCAAAAGAAAAGAGTGAGAGTTATTTTTGAAATTTGTTGGGGACAATCTCATTAACCAGCATGTTCTTAGTCCAAATAGGAAGAGATCTTGATGGGTGGCACGGTGGCACAGTGGTTAGCACTGCTGCCTCACAGCGCCAGAGACCCAGGTTCAATTCCCGCCTCAGGCAACTGTCTGTGTGGAGTTTGCACATTCTCCCTGTGTCTGCGTGGGTTTCCTCTAGGTGCTCCGGTTTTCTCCCACAGTACAAAAAATGTGCAGGTTAGGTGAACTGGCCATGCTAAATTGCCCGTAGTGTTAGGTGAAGGGGTAAATGTAGGGGAATGGGTCTGGGTAGGTTGCTCTCGGAAGATCAGTGTGGACTTATTGGGCCCACGGATCCTGTAATCTAAAGGATATAGCACTGGTCACTGACAGACAAGTGGTTATTGGGAATGCTTGAGCAAGATCATACCAAAAATTTTAGACTCATAATGTAAAATAACAATGAATAATCTAAAAACAACTTCTGAAGTGGAAGAACATTTGCTTTAATGGGATGCGAGGTGGTTTAGTGAGTAAGTAATGGAACAAAGGTTTGACAGGCAATGTCTAACAGAAGAATGGAAGAAATGTTTCAGGTACAAAATAGGCCCATTACAAACAAACAGGCAAAAACAGTGAAGAATAAAAATTTATAGGTACCAATGCACAAAGTTGAAAATTATAATTCAATTTCTTAATTTTTTATATTGCAGACATCCAAAAAGCTTGGTATACCAACGTGATTGACCATGAATGGACAAGCACTTTAGAACAAGCCATTAGCATCAAATAACAGCAGATCAAGACAAAGAAAAAACTAGCCCTACAAGAAAACCTGGACAAGCTTACACAAAAGAACAACACAGACAATTCAGAAGCTTGAATTAAGAACTTGTTGGACCAACCACCATTAGACACGGAAAAAGCCATCCCAGTAAGAGAGATGAACTACAACTACAGAGATGCAGATGAAAAGGACTTCCTAGCAGCATTAAAATCAACCCTGAAGGACAACAGACTCATGGAAGAAACCCAGCAGATGATCAGAGAGACAGTAGCACCAACACTGAGCAGGAAGAAAGAAGGGAACACCCTCAACACACAGGAAAGGAAATTCCTGGAAGGACTCAGAAAAGACCAGAAAAGACTCAGAAAAGGACTCAGAGAAAAAATGAGGTACGAAGGTAAACTGGCCAATAATATAAAGGAGGATAGTAAAAGCTTTTTTAGGTATGTGAAAAGCAAAAAATGATGAAGACTAAAATTGGGCCCTTGAAGACAGAAACAGGGGAATATATTACGGGGAACAAAGAAATGGCAGAAGAATTGAATTGGTACTTCAGATCTGTGTTCATTGGGGAAGACACAAGCAATCTCCGTGGGCAGCACGGTGGCACAGTGGTTAGCATTGCTGCCTCACGGCGCCAGAGACCCGGGTTCAATTCAGGCGACTGACTGTGTGGAGTTTGCATGTTCTCCCCGTGTCTGCGTGGGTTTCCTCCGGGTGCTCCGGTTTCCTCCCACAGTCCAAAGATGTGCAGGTCAGGTGAATTGGCCATGCTAAATTGCCCATAGTGTTAGGTAAGGGGTAAATGTAGGGGTATGGGTGGGTTGCGCTTCAGCGGGGCGGTGTGGACTTGTTAGGCCGAAGGGCCTGTTTCCACACTGTAAGTAATCTAATCTAATCCCTGAGGGAACAGTGGCTGAAGGACCTGGATTTAAGGGAATTTATATTTGCCAGGAATTGGTTTTGGAGAGACTGTTAGGTCTGAAGGTTGATAAGTCACCGGGGCCCGATGGTCTACATCCCAGGGTACTGAAGGAGGTGGCTCGAGAAATCGTGGCATGCGTTGGTGATTATTTTCTAGAGTTCGATAAATTTGGGTTCAGTTCCTGCGGATTGGAGGGTGGCTAATGTTATACCACTTTTTAAGAAAGGTGTAAGAGAGAAAGCAGGAAAATATAGACCAGTTAGTCTGACGTCAGTGGTGGGAAAGATGATGGAGTCTATTATAAAGGATGAAATTACGACACATCTGGATAGTAGTAACAGGATAGGTCAGAGTCAGCATGGATTTATGAAGGGGAAATCATGCTTGACTAATCTTCTGGAATTTTTTCAGGATGTAACTCTGAAGATGGACGAGGGAGATCCAGTAGATGTGGTGTACCTGGACTTTCAGAAAGCTTTTGCTAAAGTCCCTCATAGGAGGTTAGTGAGCAAACTTAGGGCGCATGGTATTGGGGGCAAAGTACTAACTTGGATTGAAAGTTGGTTGGCTGACAGGAAACAAAGAGTAGTGATAAACGGCTCCATTTTGGAATGGCAGGCAGTGACCAGTGGGGTACCGCAGGGATCAGTACTATAAGACCATAAGACATAGGAGCGGAAGTAAGGCCATTCGGCCCATCGAGTCCACTCCACCATTCAATCATGGCTGATGGGCATTTCAACTCCACTTACCCGCATTCTCCCCATAGCCCTTAATTCCTTTCAACATCAAGAATTTATCAATCTCTGCCTTGAAGACATTTTGCGTCCCAGCCTCCACTGCACTCAGCGGCAATGAATTCCACAGGCCGACCACTCTCTGGCTGAAGAAATGTCTCCGCATTTTTGTTCGGAATTTACCCCCTCTAATTGTAAGGCTGTGCCCACGGGTCCTAGTCTCCTAGCCTAACGGAAACAATTTCCTAGCATCCACCCTTTCCAAGCCATGTATTATCTTGTAAGCTTCTATTAGATCTCCCCTTAATCTTCTAAACTCCAATGAATAAAATCCCAGGATCCTCAGCCGTTCCTCGTATGTTAGACTTACCATTCCAGGGATCATCTGTGTGAATCTCTGCTGGATACGCTCCGGTGCCAGTATGTCCTTCCTGAGGTGTGGGGACCAAAACTGGACACAGTACTCCAAATGGGGCCTAACCAGAGCTTTATAAAGTCTCAGTAGCAAAACGGTGTTTTTATATTCCAACCCTCTTGAGATAAATGACAACATTGCATTCGCTTTCTTAATCACGGACTCAACCTGCATGTTTACGTTTAGAGAATCCTTAACGAGCACTCCCAGATCCCTTTGTACTTTGGCTTTATGAATTTTCTCACCGTTTAGAAAGTAGTCCATGCTTGTATTCTTTTTTCCAAAGTGCAAGACCTCGCATTTGCTCACATTGAATTCCATTAGCCATTTCCTGGACCACTCTCCCAAACTGTCTAGATCTTTCTGCAGTCTCCCCACTTCCTCAGTACTACCTGCCTGTCCACCTAACTTTGTATTATCGGCAAACTTCGCTAGAATGCCCCCAGTCCCTTCATCCAGATCATTAATATATAATGTGAACAGCTGCGGCCCCAACACTGAACCCTGCGGGACACCGCTTGTCGCCGGCTGCCATTCCGAAAAAGAACCTTTTATCCCAACTCTCTGCCTTCTGTCAGACAGCCAATCCTCAATCCATACCAGTAGCTCACCTCAAACACCTCACCTTGCTCAGCAGCCTCCCGTGTGGCACCTTATCAAAGGCCTTTTGGAAGTCTAGGTAGATCACATCCGCTGGGTTTCCCTGGTCTAATCTACTTGTCACCTCTTCAAAGAATTCCAACAGGTTTGTCAGGCACGACCTCCTCTTACTAAATCCATGTTGACTTGTTCTAATCCGACCCTGCTCTTCCAAGAATTTAGAAACCTCGTCCTTAATGATGGATTCTAGAATTTTACCAACAACCGAGGTTAGGCTAATTGGCCTACAATTTTCCATCTTTTGTCTTGATCCTTTCTTGAACAATGGGGTTACAACAGCGATCTTCCAATCATCCAGGACTTTCCCTGACTCCAGTGACTTTTGAAAGATCTCAACCAACGCCTCCACTATTTCCTCAGCCACCTCCCTCAGAACTCTAGAATGTAGCCCATCGGGGCTAGGAGATTTATCAATTTTAAGACCTTTTAGCATTTCTAGCACTTTCTCTTTTGTATTGGCAACCATACACAACTCAGCCCCCTGACTCCCTTTAATTGTTGGGATATTACTCATGTCTTCCACTATGAAGACTGATGCAAAGTACTTATTAAGATCTCCTGCTATTTCCTTATCTCCCATCACTAGGCTTCCAGCATCAGTTTGAAGTGGCCCAATGTCTACTTTTGCCTGTCGTTTGTTTCTTATGTATTGAAAGAAACTTTTACTATCACTTCTAATATTACTGGCTAGCCCACCTTCATATTTGATCCTCTCCTTCCTTATTTCTCTCTTTGTTATCCTCTGTTTGTTTTTGTAGCCTTCCCAATCTTCTGATTTCCCAGTGCTCTTGGCCACTTTATAGGATCTTTCTTTTTCTTTAATACATTTCCAGACTTCCTTTGTCAGCCTTGGCTGTCTAATCCCTCCCCAGATAATCTTTCTTTTCTTGGGGATGAACCTCTGTACCGTCTCCTCAATTATACCCACAAACTCCTGCCATTTTTGCTCTACTATCTTCCCCGCTAGGCTCTGCTTCCAGTCTATTTTCGTCAGTTCCTCTCTCATGCCCTCATAATTACCTTTATTTAACTGTAACACCATTACATCCGATTTTGCCTTCTCTCTTTCAAACTGCAGACTGAACTCTACCATATTATGATCGCTGCTTCCTAAGTGTTCCCTTACTTTAAGATTTTTTATAAAGTCTGGTTCATTACATAGCACTAGGTCCAGAATAGCCTGCTCCCTTGTGGGCTCCATGACAAGCTGTTCCAAAAAGCCATCCTGTAAGCATTTCATGAATTCCCTTTCTTTGGATCCACTGGCAACATTATTTACCCAGTCCACCTGCATATTGAAGTCTCTCATGATCATCGTGACCTTGACTTTCTGACATGCCTTCTCTATTTACCGGTACATGTTGCGCCCCTGGTCCTGACCACTGTTAGGAGGTCTGTACATAACTCCCATTATGGTTTTTTTGCCTTTGTGGTTCCTCAATTCCACCCACACAGACTCCACATCATCCGACGCTATGCCATTCAGTGCCATAGATTTAATTTTGTTCTTAACTAACAAGGCAACCCTGCCCCCTCTGCCCACCTCCCTGTCTTTTCGATAAGTTGAAAATCCTTGGATGTTTAACTGCCAGTCCTGACCCCCCTGCAACCACGTCTCTGTGATGCCTACCACATCATAATCATTCACGATGATCTGTGCCATTAGTTCATCTGCTTTGTTACGAATGCTACGAGCATTCAGGTAAAGTGCCTTAATGCTAACTTTCTTATCATTAGAGATATTGGAAGTCATAAGATGTCCTAAGTTATCCTTCCTTTTTGCTGCATTCCCAGTCTGCCTCAAGTTTAAATCCGCCTGCACATATGCTATCCTGGCTGCTTATCTTTCCATTTAACTCCATACTTCCTGTTGCTTTCACTTTCCCTTCCCCCGAACTCAGAAGTTTAAAGTCCTACTGACCACCCTATTTATCCTCTTCGCTAGAACATTGGTACCTGATCGGTTCAGGTGGAGACTATCCCAACGGTACAGATCCCCCCGGTTCCAAAACTGATGCCAATGCCCCATGAAGTGGAATACCTCTTTCCCACACCAATCCCTTAGCCACGTCTTTATTTCCCTAGGACCGCAGCTTTTTACAATAAATGTTAATGATATAGAAGATGGTATTAGCAATAACATTAGCAAATTTGCTGATGATACTAAGCTGGGTGGCAGGGTGAAATGTGATGAGGATGTTAGCAGATTACAGGGTGACATGGACAAGTTAGGTGAGTGGTCAGATTCATGGCAGATGCAGTTTAATGTGGATAAATGAATGGTTATTCACTTTGGTGGCAAGAACAGGAAGGCAGATTACTACCTAAATGGAATCAATTTAGGTAAAGGGGCAGTACAGAGAGATCTGGGTGTTCTTGTACACCAGTCAATGAAGGTAAGCATGCAGGTACAGCAAGTAGTGAAGAAGGCTAATAGCATGCTGGCCTCCATAACAAGAGGGATTGAGTATAGAAGCAAAGAGGTTCTTCTGCAGCTGTACAGGGCCCTGGTGAGACCACACCTGGAGTACTGTGTGCAGTTCTGGTTTCCAAATTTGAGGAAAGACATTCTGGCTATTGAGGGAGTGCAGCGTATGTTCACGAGGTCAATTCCTGGAATGGCGGGATTACCTTACACTGAAAGACTGGAGCGACTGGGCTTGTATACCCTTGAGTTTAGAAGACTGAGGCATATAAGATTATTAAAGGATTGGACACTCTGGCGGCAGGAAACATGTTTCCGCTGATGGGTGAGTGCCAAACTAGAGGACACAGCTTAAAAATGGTAGACCATTTAGGACAGAGATGAGGAGAAACTTCTTCACCCAGAGAGTGGGGCTGTGTGGAATGCTCTACTCCAGAGGGCAGTGGAGGCCCAATCTCTGGATTCATTTAAGAAAGAGTTGGATAGAGCTCTCAAGAATAGTGTAATCAAGGGTTATGGAGATAAGGCAGGAACAGGATACTGATTAAGGATGATCAGCAATGATCATATTGAATGGTGGTGCAGGCTCGAAGGGCAGAATGGCCTACTCCTGCACCTATTGTCTATTGTCTATTATCTATTGTCTAAGACCGAAATATTTTAATCTTATCAACAGACAAAGGGAATTGACCGTTATCCTAAATAGAACCTGAAAAGGTGAACTCACTACTCACAGATACCAACACCTACCAATAGGTGACGATGGTCCTGACTCCACAGCAAGAAAATTGTATCACAGCAACACTGAAGGAACTCCATAAATATGGTGAAATTAACATGATAGATTTGCAAAGAATAAAATCTGATGGATCCAATACACCCTGTTTTCACGGATTACCTAAGGTACACAAACCTGGGTCCCCCTCAGGCCCATAGTCTCATTTCCTGGCACACCAACATGCAGACTAGCAAAGCAACTTCAATGTAAACTTAAATACCTAGTAGAAGACTCATGCCACTTCATCCAAGAATTCCTGAACATTATCAAAGACACCAAGATAGAAGAGGATGAAGTCACGGTCTCCTTCGATGTAATGGCCTTATTCACATCAATAAATAGAACATAGAACATAGAACATAGCACAGAACAGGCCCTTCGGCCCACAATGTTGTGCCGAACATTTGTCCTAGCTTAAGCACCCATCCATGTACCTATCCAATTGCCGTTTAAAGGTCAACAATGATTCTGACTCTGCCACTCCCACAGGCAGCACATTCCATGCCCCCACCACTCTCTGGGTAAAGAAGCTACCCCTGACATCCCCCCATACCTTCCACCCTTCACCTTAAATTTATGTCCCCTTGTAACACTCTGTTGTACCCGGGGAAAAAGTCTCTGACTGTCTACTCTATCTATTCCTCTGATCATCTTATAAACCTGTATCAAGTCACCCCTCATCCTTCGCCGCTCCAATGAGAAAAGGCCTAGAACTCTCAACCTATCCTTGTACAACCTATTCTCCATTCCAGGCAATATCCTGGTAAATCTTCTCTGCACCTTCTCCAAAGCTTCCACATCTTTCCTAAAGTGAGGGGACACAGTACTCCAAATGTGGCCTTACCAAGGTCCTGTACAGCTGCAACATCACTTCACGACTCTTGAATTCAATCCCTCTGCTAATGAACACTAATACACCATAGGCCTTCTTACAAGCTCTATCCACCTGAGTAGCAACTTTCAAAGATCTATGAACATAGACCCCAAGATCCCTCGGCTCCTCCACCTTACTAAGAACTCTACCGTTAACCCTGTATTCCGCATTCTTATTTGTCCTTCCAAATGGACAACCTCACACTTGGCAGGGTTGAACTCCACCAGAAACTAGCCACCAGGATTCACAAACACTAACTAGCCACCAAAAGATATGACCAGCTATCACTAGTATTCTTACACACAGACAAAGAAGGACATCATTTTGACTAGGATAGCACTTCGATCCCAGGACAGGCTGGAAAAAGACATGCACGGGAACTCCGAGAGGCCTGGCATTCACATTGGAACTCCATTAATAAAGACATTCCTGATGAAGGGCTCCTGCCCAAAACATCAATCTTCCTGCTCCTCGGATACTGCCTGACCTGCTGTGCATTTCCAGCACCACTCCAATCTCCACCCCCAAAGTATGTCAGCCTTTCCAAAGAAACACTGACCTCACTACGAGATGAACCAAGGATACAAATATCAGACAGCATCAATTCTATCAGCAAGGACAGCATCCTTAAGCTAGTAGACTTGTGCCTTACAAGACCTACAAACAAATCAATGGGACACCCATGTGATCACCAATATCAGGATTCTTAGCAGAAGCAGTGATACAGAGACTAGAATGAAAAGCCCTCCCAATGATCCAACCCAAACTTTGAGTCTGCTATGTTGAAGACACCTTTGTCATCACGAAATGGAACAATTTAGAGGAAACCACAATATCATTAACAACATCTTTACTGGCAAAACGTTCACCAAAGATGAAGAGAACAAAACAGACTCTCCTTTCTAGATGTCACAGAGGAACAAGCAGTTAATGGAGGACTGCAGGCAGCGTCGACAGGAAAGCAATGCACACAGACCAGATACTCAACTACAGGAGCAATCATCCCAACACCCACAAACAAAATTACATCAGGTCATTATTTAAACAGGCCACAACACACTGCAACATCCAGGAACTATGAGTAGCAGAAGAAAAATACCTACACAGCCTATTCAAGAACAACGGGTACCCAATAAACACAGTCCAGTGATTCTTAAACAACAAACCCAAACAAGTAGACATAACACGCCCAGAGACTTTAGCCACACATCAAAGACATCTCAAAGATGACTACCAACTACTCCGACCTCTTGGCATCATGGTAGCCCAGAAACCTACCAACACACTGAAACAGCTACTGATGAACTGAAAGGACCCTGTACCAACAATCAGCAAATCGAATGTCATATACAAAATACCATGCAAAGACGCAACAAACACGACATAAGACAGATGGGCAGAAAACTAGCCACCAGGATTCACAAACACTAACTAGCCACTAAAAGATATGACCAGCTATCACTAGTATTCTTACACACAGACAAAGAAGGACATCATTTTGTCTAGGATAGCACTTCGATCCCAGGGCAGGCCGAAAAAAGAACAAATCAACGGAACAAATCAACGGAACACCCATGGGATCACCAATCTCGGTACTCATAGCAGAGGCAGTTATGCAAAGGTTAGAACAAACAGGCCTACCACAAATTCAACCCAAACTCTGGGTCAGATATGTCGATGACACGTTTGTAATCATTAAAAACACGGAAATAGAAAAAACACACCGGATCATCAACGCCACACTCACAGGAATCCGATTCACGAGAGAAGAAGAAAAGGATAGCCAACTCCCATTCCTAGACGTGATGGTACAGAGAACACCGAACGGAGAATTCACTACAAGGGTGTACAGGAAAGCCACACACACAGACCAAGTCCTAAACTATGAAAGTAACCACCCCAACACACACAAACGAAGCTGCATCAGGACACTATTCAAAAGGGCCACAACACACTGCAGTACACCAGAACTGCAAAAAGAAGAAGAGGAACACCTATACAAAGTATTCGCCAAAAACGGATACCCGCGCAACTTCATCAACAGATGCCTAAGAGAAAGACCACGGAACGAGGACATACCACAACCAAAAGGACTAGCCACACTACCATACATCAGGAGCATCTCGGAACTGACAGCTAGACTACTGCGACCCCTAGGACTCATAATGGCACACAAACCAACAGCCACGCTCAGACAACAACTCACCAGAACGAAGGACCCGATACCCAACATGAGCAAAACTAATGTAGTGTACAAAATACTATGCAAGGACTGCACAAAACACTATATAGGATAAACAGGAAGACAGCTAACAATCCGCATATATGAACATCAACTAGCCACGAAACGACACGACCAGCTATCCTTAGTAGCCACACACGCAGACAACAAGCAACATGAATTTGACTGGGACAACACTACTATCATAGGGCAAGCCAGACAGAGAACAGCCAGGGAATTCCTAGAGGCATGGCATTCATCCACAAACTCCATCAACAAACACATCGACCTGGACTCAATATACCAACCACTACAGCGGACAGCTGAAACTGACAACCGGAAGCGGCAGGGACAGATCACTATAAACACCGGAGGAAACATCAAAGAAGCGCTTTGCAGGAGGCTCCCAAGCACTGATGATGTCACCTAGCCAGGGGATGAAACGTTTGCAACAAAAACTTCCAGCTCGGCGAACAGAACCACAGCAATTGTATTATAATTAGGTAGATTCATAATCCTAAACTGCACATAGTATCCAGGGATGTGTCAGCTAGGTGAATTAGCCATGGGAGATGCAGGGTTACAGGAATAAGGTGGGATGTGGGTCTGGGTGGGATTCTCTTTGCAAGGCCAGTGTGGATTTGATGGGCTGAATGGCCTGCTTTCACAATGTAGGGATTCTATGATTCTAAATTCTCAAGTTGTACCTTCTGTTGAGCAGTAATATTCTCTCTTTAATGATCTGCTCTAATAACTGGTCAGGTTGTTCAGCTTTGCTTTAACTTTTTATTTCTTTGAAGATTTGACTCCCTTCATTTGTTTCTTCAGTAGTTATTTAGTTTCCTCCAGCAGTAGAGAGAAAAAAAACAGTGCTAACAGTTGAATTCAATGAAAATCCTTCCCAATACTGAGAATGCATTTTCTGACTGTCTGTGTAGAGATTGCACATTCTCTGTTAATCTGTTTGGTTAATCTGTGTGGGTTTCATCTAGATGCTCCAGTTTCCTCCCACAGTCCAACCATGTGCAAGGTTGGTGGACTACTTTGGATTTCAGTATCTGCAGGTCTCTTAACCTTTGCAGTTAAGTTGGAGCTCATAGGAAATATGGGCCCTTAACTTTCATGACCAGCCAAAACTGGCATTGGGCAGGTCTATAAGGTGGAAGCTGAGTGAGTTGGACGTGACTGTCAGCATTTGAGCAGGTTGCTAGAAAGAGAAGAGAGAAGGTTGAGAGGTTTTACAGGCCAGGATGAAGGAGACTGGAGTGACTGAAGCTGGGATAACAGTGATAAAGGGAGTGTCCAAGGTGACCAAGATCAAAGTTGATTTGAAGACGGTCACAGGTGACTGGGCAAAGGGTGGAGGTGGATCAAGGGAGGGTCAAGAGTGTTCAAGGCTGGGTCAAATCATAGAATGGAAATCTACAGTATTGGAGAAGGCCATTCAGCCCATCAAGTCCACACCAAGCCTTTGAAGGGCATCCCACCCAAACTCATCTCCCAAACCTATCTCTGTAACCCTGTGTTTCCATTGCTAAACCACCTAGCCTACACACAACCCTGGACTCTATGAGCAATTCAGCATGGCCAGTCCACCTAATCTGTGCATTGTTGGATTGTGGGAGAAACTGGAGTACCCAGATGAAAACCACGCAGACATTCAGAGAATGTGCAAACTCCACACAGTCACCCGAAGATGGAATCAAACACAGGTCCTGGCAGGCCTTGGCATTGTGAGGCAGTAGTGCTAACCACTGAGCATTCCACAGGTTGAGAAACAGTTGAGATTGACTGGGGCAGGATCTAAGGAAATGGAAGGAGGGTGGGTGGTAATTAAGAAGGATCAGGGATGTGCAGGAAAATGTTAAGGGTGCCCAAGGGGTGGTTTGGGTGATTGAGGGAAGGTTGTGGGTCAATGCGGGAGGGTCATAGGACATGAAGAGCAAGTCTATGCTCTTTCTGAATAGTTAAGTGGATAGCACGCAACAATCGCCAGACAAGTATGTTCCTTCCCAGTGGGGGAGCACTTCAGCAGTCAAGGACATTCAACCTCAGATTTTTAGGTGAACGTCCTCCATGGTGAACTTCAGGATACGCAACAATGTAGACTTGCCAAGCAGAAGCTAAGTGCCAAGTTCGGTACCCATGAGGGCAGCCTTGGCCAGGATCTTGGGTTCATGTCAAACTACAGGTGACCCCACTACACTATATACTCACACATATGCACACACACAGACGCATATACTCTGTCACACTGGGTCTCTCAAGTATGCACACATGCACACACACACACTCTCAAACACACTCTCAAACACAGCTTTGAAGGCTTGTATTTTCAAAAAAAGCTGTTGGACTATAACCTAGTGTTGTGAAATTTTCAACTTTGCCCACCCCAGTCCAGCACCAGCACCTCCACATCCTAGCATTCTAAAGAGAACAAGGCTGCTATCCAAAACACATGGCTACGACTGAAGAAAATCAGGATGATCTCCATTTGTCTACAAATGTAAAGTGCTATTATTAGAGAGCACACTTTGTCTGCTTCTCACTTCTGCTGAGTTTCTGATGCTAAAATGTATTTTGTTCACCCAGTGTTCTTGGAGCCTTAGGCAGATAATCAGTGGCATAGAGGAAGAATGACATTGGGTGATGTGAGACAGTTCAATAAACGGCTGAGGTCAGCGATGGAGTGCAATGATAAACAATGTCCAGTGTCACTGAGCTCCTGATCTCATTACAATCTTGACCTAAACATCAGCAGACGAACTGAATTCCAGAAAGGAAGTGAGAAGGATTGTCTCTGACATCAAGGCAAAATTTGACTAACTGAGGTTTCAAGATGTCCTGGAAAATATAGTCATAGGGAATCACGAAGAAATCCCGCCCCCCCCCCCCATTGGTTTTATTCATATTTAGTGCAAAGACAAATGGTTGTGGTTATGGGAAGACAGTCATCTCAGCTGCTGGATATCTCTGCAAAAGTTCCTCAGAATAGTATCCCAGGCTGTTCAGCTGTTTCATCAATACCTTCTCTCCACCATAAAGTAAGAGATGGGGGTGTTTGCTGATGATTACACACTGTTCAGCACCATTCACCAATCCTCAGATACTAAAGTAGTCTGATAGCAAGACCTGGACAATATCCAGGCTTTGGACGATAAGTGATAAATAATATTCACATCACACATGATTGTCTCCAACAAGAAAGAATCTAACCATCACTCCTTGACATTTAATGGTACCATAATTGAATCTCCCACTGTCAACAACCTTGGGGTTATTATTGACCAAACACTGAACTGGCCTAGCCATGTAGATACAATGACTACAAGAGCAGGTCAGAAGCTAGGAATACTGTCTGCACAAAGCCTGTCATCTAACTACAAGGCACAAGTCAGGAGTTTGATGGAATACTCCCACTAGCCTGAATGAGTGTAGATCCAGCAACATTCAAAAAGCTTGACACCATTTAGGACAATGCAGCTTGCTTGACTTGCATCCATCGAGCACCTTCAACATTCACTGTCTTCACACTGTCACTCATTAGGAACAATGTATCAAACATCTGCAATATGCACTGCAGCAACTCACTAAGTCTCTTTTGACAGCATTTCCAAACCTACAACCTTTACCACCTGCAAGGTCAAGGGCAGGAATCCATGGAGACACCACCACCTGCAATTTCACTTCCAAGTCACATAGCATCCTGACTGGGGTCTGTGGGATTGTCTTCATTAATGACCGGATTTGGTGATTGGTGAAAATAGCCACTTTATTGATCATCCGCAGTAGTACAGTTCGAGGCAGCAATGGAATCCAAAGTACGGTTTTTACAGTAGCCTCTTTATACACAGTTCTTACATACACTAAAATTTTAACACTATGGTTTAACATAAGTGTATCTATTGTACACAAAAACTTGCGTGATATCTGTCCTGGGGAAGCAGGATATGGTTTAAGCATTTCCTAAATTCTGGCCATAGCTCCTAATGCAATTAGCGTGTCTGTCCTGTCTGAGCTTACATAATTAAGAGATATTAGTCTTTTTGTCTTTTAAGTTAGTAACATTAGTAAAAATACTAAATCTATATGGTCTAAATTAGTGAGGAATTATGCATGTGCTAAATAAAAGTAGAGAGTTCACTGATCTCCCGCAGCTGGGTTGTGTGATTTCACTTCTATTGCTAGTTTTGACGTTCATTAATGCAATTTCACGGAAACACTGTTTTGATAGTAAGTTTGTTAAAGGGGGTAGCATCCCTATTTAATATGTATTTAAAAGGTACATGCTAATGGAGGAAACTGTTTGATGTTCTGCAATCTACTCAAATCCTGACAGACAGTTATTAAGGGCTGATTAGTGTTAAATCTTTCCATAGTTTTGAGTGAGTTATGGAGACAAAATGGCAGGGATGGCATTATTCTGAGTAGGTCACAGTATTAAACTGATTCAGGGATAGCCTTTGATACAGCGACAGGTCTAAACACTGCTTGCAGCATGGGGCTGATAAAAATTGAAAGGTGTAAAGGAGCATTAATGGTTTGGAAGGGATGTTTAATTCAGTTTATCTGATAATAGTAAAATGTGCTACAAAAGCACAGTTTTATGAATAAATAAATGGAAACATAGTATAGTAAACATAGTGCGCTTACGTGTGAGTTGGTAAAGCAAATAAAATATCACACTGAACTTTATTGTCACTCTTTCATGAGGTCCTGGAACTCCCCTCCTAATAACACTCTGAGTGTTCCTACATTGTGAGGACACCAATGGATGAAGAAGGCAGCTCCCCACACCTTTTTTCACTATTCATTCACAGACATGGGCATTACTGTCGAAGTCATCATTTTGGTCCCTCATTGCCCAGGAGGAGGTGAGGAGACAATTCCATTGCAGTTGGTCTGGATTCACATGTAGGCCAAACCAAGAAAGGATAGCAGTTTACTTCGCCAAAGGACATTTGTGAACCAGATGGGTTTTTCTAACAATTTACAACAGGTTTATAGTTATCATTAAACCCTTAATTCAAGTGGTGGTACTTTGAGCATTACCTGGTCCTCTGGACTGTTAGTCCAGAAATCATACCACTATGCAATTGTGTTACCTTCTCAAGGCCAATTCAGGATAGACAATAGAAATGGCCAACCCAGTGATGCCCACATCCAATGAATGTACATAAAAATGCCAATACTTGTCTTTCAACCATACGTGATGCTGCTTCTCATACAAATAATCACCAACAAAACTATTCACTAAACATAAATAAATTGAACACGCAATCTAACCCAGTAAGACCTGGGTCAAACACATGAAATGCAAGATTTCATGCTGATAAGAATGGTCCCCATGTCTTGATGCAACCCCAACGTCTGCTGCTCAGCTGGAGGAAGGCTGTTGTGTGATTTGTCACTGTCTAGTTTGCATCCGAGTGGGAGAATGGGAAACCCCATTTCATTTAGGAGAAATTAAGCAATAACATAATATTTGCACATGGTAATATAGGCAAATAAATCTCTTTGGCTCACAAATGAGAAACCCATCTGACCATTCAATACTTGGTTAGAAATTGGAATGTTATGTTTTTGACATCAGGAATCTCCTTACTGCCAAATTCATGGGATTCTACTATCTTTCTTACCAATGCCCATATATTTCAGGCAGTAAGATAATCAGTCCAGTGAATATTGGCTAGTGGATGTTTCTGAACTGAAGGAAGTGAGGGAACAGTGTAGGGCCAGCCCTGACGTCAGTGACAGAAGAATGGCACAGCTCCTTCATCAGGTGGTTGAGGGGCAGCACTCCGAAAACTAGTGCTTCCAATTAAACCTGTTGGGCTATAACCTGGTGTTGTGTGATTTTTAATTTTGTACACCCCTGTCCAGCACCAGCATCTCTCAATCGAGGCTGTGATGATACTCTTGGGATCATAGAAAAACAGAGGATGCCTGTGGTCATGGTTAGACTTCTGGATCACTGATGAAGAGGACAGCTGACATCAGTGACAGAGAAGATGGACTGACATCACGGTGAAACTCCTGGGATCAGCAGCAGAGAAGATGGCTGAGGCCAGAGCAACACTCCTGGGGACATAGAGACACAGGGAATGACTGCAGTGACAGAGCGTAAGGCTGAGGTCACAATGACACTCATGGGGTCAGTGATGGAGAGGGCAGTTGAGATCAATATGACACTCCTCAGCTCATAGAGACACGGACGATGTCTGTGTGGTCAGAGTGAAACTTCTGTGGTCAGTGACAGGAGGGGAGGCCGGGGTTATGGAAACATTCCTAGTGCCAAAGTGATAGAAATGGCAGATGAGGATACATCAAAACTTCTGGGGTCAACGTGTCAGAAAGTGGTTGAAATCATGGTGACTGAGGTCATAGATACATACAAGTTAGCTGTGGTTTTAGAGAGAATTCTGGGGTCAGTGACAAAAAGAACAGTTGAAGTCATAGGGTGCACTGCTAGGGTCAGTGACAAAGAGAATGGATGAGGTTAAGGGAACATTCCTAGAAACATGGGGATAGACATGAAAGCTGATGTCATGGGAAAGGTGACAAGTAGAAAGGCTGAGATCACGTTAACAGCCCTGAGATCATGGCGACAGAGACAATAGCTGAGGTCACTGACTCTTCCCTGGTTCCTGGTGACAGAGAGAATGGCTAAGGTTAGGTTGACATGCTGGGGTCATAGAGACACAGAGGACAGCTGAGGTCATGGTGACATCTCTGGGTTGTGTAACAAGGAGGACAGCTGAGGTCACAGAGATATGCCTGGGATCCGTTGACAGATAAGGCAGCTAAGGATGTAGTGATGCTCCCGAAATAATGGTGACGGAGATGATGGCTAAGGTCAATGACACATCCCTGAGGTCAGTGACAAAGAGAATGGGCTGAAGTCAGGGAGACACTCCTGGGGGTCGGTGACAGAGAGGACAGCTAAGGCATGGTGACACTTCTAGGGTCATGGTGATAGAGATGGTGTCTATGGATGTGGTGACATTCCTGAAGTTCACAGCAGAGAAGAGGCTGAGGATACAGTAACACTTCTGGGGTCATAGAGACACTGAGGAAGGACGCCACATTGTGACACTTCTTGGATCAAGGTGACAATGAGGACAACTGGGGTCATGGTTACACTATGGGGGGGAGGGGAAGAGGGGTCATAGCGATGCAGGGTTTGGCTGTAGCCATGCTAACACATCTGCGGTCAGTGATAAATGGCAACTTAGGTCACTGGAGCATTCCTGAGATCATAACGGCAGAGAAGGCAGCTGACATGGGCACACTTCTATGGTCAGTGACGAAGAGAATGGCTGACATCACAGTGGTACTCCTGGTCAGGGGACTGAGAGAACAGCTAATATCATGATGACATTCTTGGGATCATACTGACAGAAAGGACATGTGAGGTCAGGAAGATATTCCTGAGGTGACGGTGATGGAGAGGCCACCTGAGATCTTACCTAATGTCCTGCAGTCAGCGTCATAGATGTCAGCAGAGGTCATGGTGACACACATGTGATCTGTCACAAGGAAGACATCAGAGGCTGTATGAAACTCCTGGGGCCATATGGACACAGTGGATGCCTATGTTCATAATGAAACTTCTGGGTCAGTGATGGAGAGGACAACTGACATCACAATGACATTCGCAATTCAAAATGACAGAGATCACTGTGGAGGTCAGAGAAACACTTATGAAGTACATGGCAGAGAGGATAGCTGAGGTCATGATGAAACTCCTGGTGTCAATGATACAGAGAACACTAAGGTCATGTGAACACTCCTGGGGACAAAGAGAGACCAAGGGTATCCGAGGTCATGGTGACACTTCTAGGATCAATGAAAGAAGGGACAGTTGAGATCACAGAAACACTCCTGGGTAATCATGATAGAGAGGGAGGCTGAAGTCATTGACATATACCTGGGTCACTGGCAGGGAGAATGGCTGAAGTCACAGGGACACTCCTGGGTTAGAACATAGAACAATACAGCGCAGAACAGGCCCTTCGACCCTCAATAGAACAAAGAACAAAGAAACTTTACAGCCCAGGAACAGGCCCTTCAGCCCTCCAGGCCTGAGCCGATCCAACTGTACTGTCTAAACCTGTTGATCAATTGCTAAGCGTTTGTATCCCTCTGCTCCCCGCCTACTCATGCATCTGTCCAGGCGCATCTTAAATAAGTCTACCGTGCCTGTCTCTACCACCTCTGCTGGCAACGCGTTCCAAATGCCCACCAGCCTCTGTGTGAAGTACTTGCCTCGTGTATCCCCCTTAAACTTTCCACCTCTCACCTTGAAAGCGTGACCTCTCATTATTGAATCTTTCACCCTGGGAAAAAGCTTGTCTCTATGTACCCTGTCTATACCCTTCATGATTTTGTAAACCTCAATCAGGTCCCCCCTCAATCTCCTTTTTTCTAGTGAAAATAAACCTAACCTACTCAACCTCTCTTCATAGCTAGCACCATCCATACCAGGCAACATCCTCGTAAACCTTCTCTGCACCTTCTCCAAAGTGTCCACATTCTTTTGTTAATGTGGCGACCAGAACTGTATACAGTATTCTAAATGGAGCCGAATCAATGCCTTGTACAATTTTAACACAACTTGCCAGTTCTTATATTCAATACCCCATCCGATGAAGGCAAGCATACTATATGCCTTCTTGACCACTTTATCCACCTGTGCATCAACTTTCAGGGTACAATGGACCTGCACTCCCAGATCTCTCTGCCCATCTACTTTTCCCAAGGCTCTTCCATTCATTGTATAATTCACTCTAGAATTAGTCTTGCCTAAATGCATCAGCTCACATTTGTCTGGATTGAAAGCCATCTACCACTTTTCCGCCCAACTCTCCAATCTACCTATATCCTCCTGGATTCTCTGACAGTCCCTTATGCTTTCGGCTACTCCACCAATCAATGTTCCGTCGACCTATGAGCTATTCTCAGCTTGTCGCCCTATGCTATCCCATCATCATCCATGTGCTTATCCAAGGTTTGTTTAAATTTCCCTCATGTGGCTGAGTCAACTACATTGGCAGGTAGGACATTCTACACCCTTACCACTCTCTGAGTAAAGAACCTGCCTCTGACATCTGTCCTAAATCTATCACCCCTCAATTTGTAGTTATGCCACGTCATACAAGCTGACATCATCATCCTAGGAAAAAGACTTTCACTGTCTACCCTATCTTATCCTCTGATCATCTTGTATGTCTCTATCAAATCTCCTCTTAGCCGCCTTCTTTCCAATGAGAACAAATCCAAGTGTCTCAGCCGTTCCTCATAAGACCTTCCCTCTAGACCAGGCAACATCCTGGTAAATCTGCTTTGCACCTTTTCCAATGTTTCCACATCCTTCCTGAAATATGGCAACAGAACTGTACACAATATTCCAAGCGTGGCCGCACTAGCGTTTTGTATAGTTGCAACATGATAATGTGGCTTCGGAATTCAATCCCTCTGCCAATGAAACCTAATGCACCATATGCCTTCTTAACAGCACTATCACGGGCGGCATGGTGGCTCAGTGGTTAACACTGCTGCCTCACAGCGCGAGGAACCCGAGTTCAATTCCAGCCTCGGGCGACTGTCTGTGTGGAGTTTGCAAGTTCTCGCCGTGTCTGCGTGTGTTTCCTTCGGATGCTCCGGTTTCCTCCCACAGTCCAAAGATGTGGAGGTTAGGTGGCCATGCTAAATTTCCCAGAGTGTTAGTCAGGGATATGGGTCTGGGTGGGTTATTCTTCGGAGGGCCAGTGTGGAGATGTTGGGCCAAAGAGCCTGTTTCCAGAATGTAGGGAATCTAATCTAATCAACCTGGGTGGCAGCTTAGATGGATCTATGTACATGGACTCCAAGATCCCTCTGCACATCCACCTTACAGATGCTGCAAGTCTTGCTGAGATTTTCTAGCATTTTCTCTTTTTTGGTTTCAGATTCCAGCATCTGCAGTAATTTGCTTTCTACCAAGAATCTTACCATTGATCCAGTACTCTGCCTTCCTGTTATTCTTCCCAAAGTGAATCATCTCACATTTAGCAGCATTGAACTCCATTTGCCAACTCTCAGCCGAATTCAGCAGTTTATCCAAGTCCCCTTGCAACCTGTAACATTCTTCTAAATTGTCTACTACTCCACCGATTTTAGTGTCATCTGCAAATTTACTAATCCATCCACCTATGCCTGCATCTAAGTCATTTATAAAAATGAGAAACAGAAGTGGTCCCAAAACAGATCCCTGTGGCACACCACTAGTAACCGGACTCCAGGCTGAATATTCCATCAACCACCATTCGCTGCCTTCTTTCAGAAAGCCAATTTCTAATCCAAACTGCTAAATCACCCTCAATCCCATGCCTCTGCATTTTCTCCAACAGCCTACCATGTGGAAACTTATCAAAGGCTACCCTCATCTACATGCTTTCAAAAAGCTCAATGAGGTTTGTGAGACAAGACCTGCCCTTGACAAAACCATGTTGACTATCTAAAATCAAATTGTTGCTTGCTAGATGATTATAAATCTTATCTCTTATAATCTTTTCCAAAACCTTTCCTACAACAGAAGTAAGGCCCAGGTCTATAATTACCTGGGTCATCTCTACTGTCCTTCTTGAGCAAGGGCACAACATTTGCAATCCTCCAGTCCTCTGGTACTAAACCTGTAGACAATGGCGACTCAAATATCAAAGCCAAAGGCTCTGCTATCTCCTCCCTAGCTTCCCAGAGAATCCTCAGATAAATCCCATCTGGCCCAGGGGACTTGTCTACTTTCACTCCTTCTAGAATTGATAACACTCCTTCATAACTAACCTTGATCCTTTCAAGTCTAATATCTCATGTCTCATTCTTCTCCTCTACACTGTTCTCCTTTGCCTGAGTGAAAACTGATGAGAAATGTTCGTTTAACACCTCTCCGAACTCCACAGGGTCCACACTCAACTTCCCACTTCTGTCTTTGACTGGCCCTACTCCTACCCTAGTCATCTTTTTATTCCTCACATACCTATTGAAAGCTTTAGGGTTCTCCTTTATTCTATTTGCTAAAGACTGCTTGTGTCCTCTCTTTGCTCTTCTTAACTCTCTCTTTAAATCCTTCCTAGCTGATCTGTAACTCTCCCTCGCCTCATCTGAACCATCTTGTCTCATCAACACATAAGCCTCCTTCTTCTGCTTAACAAGAGATGCAATTTCTGTAGTAAACCACGGTTCCCTTACCTTATCACTTCCTCCCTGCCTGACAGGGACATACCTATCAAGGACACGCTGGTGCCTTAAACCAGCTCCACATTTCCATTGTCTGCATCTCCTGCATTTTGCTACCCAATTCTATGCATCCTAATTCTTGCCTAATCACATTATAATTCATACAGAGAGAGTGGATATGGAAGGTCATAGAGACACTCTGGGGTGTGCGACAGAGAAGGCAGCTGAGAATATTGCGATGATCCTGAAATGATCCTGAGGTCAGTAAGAGGGAGAATGGCTGAGATCACCAGGACATTCAAGGAATCATGCTAACAGAGACAATGGCTAAGATCATGGTGATATTTCTCAGGAGATGATGAAAGAGAGAACAGCAGAGATCTTGGTCATATTTCTGGGGTCAAAATGACAGAGAGCACAGCAGAGATCACGGTGATACTCCTGAAGTCATAGAGAGACAGAAGACAGCTCTGGTCAAGGTGAGAATCCTGGGGTCAATGACAGATAGGGCAGCTGAGGCCACAGAAACACTCCTGGGGGTACAGTGACAGAGAAGGCAGCTGAGATCATGGACATACCCTGGTGGTTAGTGACAGGATGGAGACCTGAAGTCATGGGAACATTTCTGGAAACATGGAAATGGAGAGGACAGTTGAGGTCATGGTGACACTCTTGGAGCCATGATGACAGAGAGGGCAACTCAGGCCATGTGGACACTCCTGGCATCATAGAGACATTGAGGTCCCTGACACATCCCTGGGGTCATAAAAGGCAGCAGAGTAGAAGACTCCTGAGGTTAGTGAGGTCAGTGAGGTCAGTGAGATAGTGAATGGCTGAGGTCATGTGACACTCCTGGGATCAAAATGACAGACAGAAGAGCCAATCAGGTTGTAGGTTTGCTTGCTGAGCTTGTTTGTTTGTTCGCAGATGTCTTATCACCCTTCTAGGTTCAGTCACACAGAGGACATCAGAGGTCACGCAGACACTGCTGGTGCTGGTGACAGAGACAGCACCCCTGCCACTGCATGAACAGTAACCACTGCTGACCATGTCAGCTCCGTGATCGCCACCCAGGCAACCACCTCCATGATTGCCGGGAAGATGACCGCCTCCCCTACTACCGCAGGATCCGCCGCCGCCAGCAGATTCATCGCCTCCAGCACAGACACGATAACTACTCTGCACATCACTTCTGCCCCCACAGTTGCCGCTGCCGCAGCCACTCCCGCCACAAAGATATCACTCACCTGGACAAAGAAGACTCATTTGTCAACGCCACTTCTGTCACTAATGACGTCACTCACCAAGAACCAGACTATAACGTCACCGCTGTCATGCATGACATCTCTTCCACCCCCATGGACGCTGCTGTAGGTCCTATTTATGCCCCCTTTGTGATCGTCACTTCTGTTGGTGATGTCACTCCTGACCCTATATGAACACCCACTCAAGTGACTGTCTTAGCCCCAAAACACCCCATCCACATGGAAAACCCATAGTGGCCTGTTACCCGCTCTTGACCTCTTCATTTCTAACTGCTGCCATGACATTGACTGTCTCAACATGTCCACCCCTCTCACCCACTCCAACCTCTCAACTTCACAACGTGCTGCCCTCCACTCCCTCTGCTCCAACCCCAACCTCACCATCAAACCTGCAGCAAGGGGGGGGCACTGTAGTAGTATGGCGCACTGACCTCAACACTGCAAAAGCCAGGCACCAACTTGCAGACACCTGCTCCTACTGCCCTCTCAACCATGACCTAAAGGAAGCATACATAAGGTCCAGGCAGCTAAGAACAGAATGGGCCTTGGAGGAATATCGAGACAGTAGGACCAATCTTAAATGAGGAATCAAGTGGGCTAAAAAGGGTCATGAAATAACTTTAGCGAGCAGAATTAAGGAGAATCCCAAGGTCTTTTATTCATATATAAGAAGCAAGAGGGTAACTAGAGAAAAGGTTGGTCCACTAAAGGATAAGGAAGGAAGGTTGCGTGGCAAACCTGAGAAAGTGGGTGAGATTCTCAATGATTACTTTGCATCAGTCTTCACTGAGGAGAGGGACATGATGAATGTTGAGATTCGAGATAGGAGTTTGTTTCCTCTGGATCATGTTGACATAAGGAGGGAAGATGTGTTGGGTAGGCTAAAAGATATTAAGGTGGACAAATCCCCAAGAGTGGATGGGATCTATCCCAGGTTGCTGAGGGAGGTGAGAGGGGAAATAGTTGGAGTTGACAGATATCTTTGTAGCATCCTTAAGCACAGGTGAAGTGCCAGAGAACTGGAGGGTTGCTCATGTTGTCCCCTGTACAAGAAGGTTAGCAGGGATATTCCAGGTAACTATAGACTAGTGAGCCTGACGTTAGTGGAGGGAAGGTTACTGGAGAAGATACTGAGGGATGAAATATATGTATACTTGGAAAGGAATGGGCTTATCAGTGATAGGCAACATGGTTTTGTGCGGGGAGAACATGCCTTTCCAACTTAATAGAGTTCTTTGAGGAAGTGACCAAGTTGATAGATGAAGGAAGGGCTGTAGATATCATATAATATACATGGACTTTAGTAAGGCATTTGATAAGGTTCTCCATGATAAACTAATGGAGAAAGTCAAGTCACATGGTATGCAGGGTGTTCTAGCTAGGTGGATAAAGAACTGGTTGAGTAACAAGAGACAGAGAGTATTAGTTGAAGGGAGTTTCTCGAAATGGAGAAAGGTGACCAGTGGTGTTCCACAGAGATCAGTGCTGGAGCCATTGTTGTTTGTGATATACCGAAATGATCTGGAAAAGAGCATTGTTGGTCTGATCAGTAAGTTTGCAGATGATACAAAGATTGGTGGAGTAGCAGAAAGCATAGAGGACTGTCAAAGAATACAGGAGAATATAGATAACTGGAGAGTTGGGCAGAGAGGTGGCAGATGGCGTTCAATCCAGGCAAATGAGAGGTGATGCATTTTGGGAAGTCTAAATCTAGAGCGAACTATACTGTAAATGGAAGAGCCTTGGGAAAAGTTGCTGAGCAGAGAGATCTGGGAGTTCAGGTCCATTATAACCTGAAGGTAGCTGCACAGGTAGATAAAGTGGTCAAGAAGACCTTATGGTATGCTTCTTCAAGGAGAAAGTGAGGACTGCAGATGCTGGAGATCAGAGCAGAAAATGTGTTGCTGGAAAAGTGCAATAGGTCAGGCAGCATCCAAGGAGCAGGACAATCGACGTTTCGGGCATGAGCCCTTCTTCAGGAATGAGGAAAGTGTGTCCAGCAGGCTAAGATAAAAGTTAGGGAGGAGGAACTTGGGGGAGGGGCATTGGAAATGCAATAGTTGGAAGGAGGTCAAGGTGAGGGTGATAGGCCGGAGTGGGGGTGGGGGCGGAGAGGTCAGGAAGAAGATTGCAGGTTAGAAAGGCGGTGCTGAGTTCGAGGGATTTGACTGAGACAAGGTGGGGGGAGGGGAAATGAGGAAACTGAGAAATCTGAGTTCATCCCTTGTGGTTGGAGGTTCCCACGTGGAGGTTGAACAGTTCATCCACTTTACCAACACCTTCCATCCCAACCTCAAATTCACCTGGACCGTCTCAAACTCCTCCCTCCCCTTCCTAGACCTTTTCATTTCTATATCGGGCGACCGAATCAACACAGACATTTACAATAAACCGACCGACTCCCACAGATACCTAGACTACACCACTTCCCACCCTGCCCCCTGTAAAAACACCATCCCATATTCCCAATTCCTTCGTCTCCGCCGCATCTGCTGCCAGGAGGACCAGTTCCAATACCATAAAACCCAGATGGCCTCCAAAAGGATTGGTAGAGGGTGCTGAGAAGGTTTACAAGGATGTTACCTGTTATGGAAGGTGCTAGCTATGAAGAGAAGTTGAGTAGGTTAGAATTGTTTTCATAGAGTCATAGAGATGTACAGCATGGAAACAGACCCTTCAGTCTAATCTGTTCATGCCGACCAGATATCCCAACCTAATCCAGTCCCACCTGCCAGCACCTGGCCCATATCCCGCCAAATCCTTCCTATTCATATACCCATCCAAATGTCTCTTAAATGTTGCAATTGTACCAGCCTCCATCACATCCTCTGGCAGCTCATTCCATACACGTACCACCCTCTGCGTGAAAAAGTTGCCCCATAAGTCTCTTTTATATCTTTCCCCTCTCACCCTAAACCTATGCCCTCTAGTTCTGGACTCCCCGACCCCAGGGAAAAGACTTTGTCTATTTATCCTATCCATGCCCCTCATAATTTTGTAAACCTCTGTAAGGTCAGCCCTCAGCCTCCAACGCTTCAGGGAAAACAGCCCCAGACTGTTCAGCCTCTCCCTGTAGCTCAAATCCTCCAACCCTGGCAACATCCTTGTAAATCTGTTCTGAACCCTTTCAAGTTTCACAACATCTTTCCGATAGGAAGGAGACCAGAACTGAATGCAATATTCCAACAGTGTCCTAACCAAAGTCCTGTACAGCCGCAACATGACCTCCCAACTCCTGTACTCAATACTCTGACCAATAAAGGAAAGCATACCAAACACCTTCTTCACTATCCTATCTACCTGTGACTCCACTTTCAAGGAGCTATGAACCTGCACTACAAGGTCTCTTTGTTCAGCAATACTCCCTAGGAACTTACCGTTAAGTGTGTAAGTCCTGCTAAGATTTGCTTTCCCAAAATGCAGCACCTCGCATTTATCTGAATTAAACTCCATCTGCCACTTCTCAGCCCATTGGCCCATCTGGTCAAGATCCTGTTTTAATCTGAGGTGACCCTCTTCGCTGTCCAACACACCTCCAATTTTGGTGTCATCTACAAACTTACTGACTGTACCTCTGATGCTCGCATCCAAATCATTTATGTAAATGACAAAAAGTAGAGGGTCCAGCACCGATTCTTGTGGCACTCCACTGGTCACAGGCCTCCAGTCTGAAAACAACCCTCCACCACTACCCTCTGTCCTCTACCTTTGAGCCAGTTCTGTATCCAAATGGCTAGTTCTCCCTGTATTCCGTGAGATCTAACCTTGCTAATCAGTGTCCCATGGGGAACCTTGTCGAACGCCTTACTGAAGTCCATATAGATCATATCTACTGCTCTGCCCTCATCAATCTTCTTTGTTACTTCTTCAGAAAACTCAATCAAGTTTGAGAGACATGATTTCCCATGCACAAAGCCATGTTGACTATCCTGAATCAGTCCTTGCCTTTCCAAATACATGTATATCCTGTCCCTCAGGATTCCCTCCAACAACTTGCCCACCACTGAGGTCAGGCTCACCGGTCTATAGTTCCCTGGCTTATCTTTACCGCCCTTCTTAAACAGTGGCACTACGCTTGTCAACCTCCAGTCTTCCGGCACCTCACCTGTGACTATCGATGGTACAAATATCTCAGCAAGAAGCCCAGCAATCACTTCTCTAGTTTCCCCAGAGTTCTCGGGTACACCTGATCAGGTTCTGGGGATTTATCCACCTTTAACCATTTCAAGGCATCCAGCACTTCCTCCTCTGTAAGCTGGACATTTTGCAAGATGTCATCATCTATTTCCCTGCAGTCTATATCTTCTATATCCTTTTCCACAGTAAATACTGATGCAAAATATTCATTTCGTATCTCCCCCATTTTCTGTGGCTCCACATAAATGCCACATTAGAAAAAAGGAGATTGATGGGGAGACCTGATTGAGATCTATAAAGTCATAAAGTGTAGGATAGAGATAAGCTTTTCCCCAGGGGAAGGGATTCAATAACGAGAGGTCACGCGTTCAAGGTGAGAGGTGAAAAGTTTCAGGAATCATGCGGAAAGTACTTTACACAAAGAACGGTAGATGCCTGGAACACATTGCCAGCAGAGGTAGTAGAGGCAGGCACAGTAGATTCATTTAAGTTGGACAGATGCTAGAGTAGGTGGGGAGCAGAGGGTTCCAAATGCTTAGGAATTGAGCAATAGGTTTAGATAGTGGGTTTGGATCGGCTCAGGCTTGGCTGGCCAAAGGGCCTGTTCGTGGGATGTAAATTTTCTTTGTTCTGTGTTCTTCACCTCATCTCCCACCACCAAACCATCATCGCCCAGACCATCCACAACCTCATCACTTCCGGGGATCTCCCATCCACAGACTCCAACCTCATTTTCTGTGAACACCCGATTGCCCATTTCTACCTTCTACCAAAGATTCATAAATGTGACTTCCCCGGTCAACCCATTGTCTCACCCTGCTCCTGTGCCACAGAACTCATCTCTGCATACCTTGACACCGTCCTGACCCCCTTAGCCCAGAAGGGACATTTGGGACGCCACCCACATCCTTCACCTCCTCCAAGATTTTAATTTCCCCGACCCTCATCGCTTCACCTTCACAATGGATATCCAGTCCCTGTACACATCCATCTGCCAAGACAATGGCTTCCAAATACTCCATTTCTTTCTCCCACGCTATCCCAATTAGTACCCTCATCTGCCTGACTGAACTGGTCTTCACCCTTAACAACGTCTCCTTCCAATCCTCTCATTTCCTCCAAACCAAACGGGTAGCCATGGACACCCATATGGGCCCAACTATGCCTGCCTCTTTGTCGGGTTCTGGAACAGTCCATCTTCTGCAGCTACACTGTTACCATTCCCTACCTGTTCCCATGCGACATGGATGATTTATCGCACTATCTTGTGCTCCCATGAGGAGGTCGAACACTTCATCAACTTCGCCAACACCCTTCTGACATCAAATTCCCACCCGACATCAAATTCACCTGGACCGTCTAAGACACCTACCTCCCATTTCTGGACCTCACCATCACCGTCTCTGGCGACCACGGACATCTACTACAAGCCCATTGACTCCCACAGCTACCTAGATTACACCTCCACCCGCCCTCCTTCCTGTAAAAATGTCATCTCTTATTCCCAGTTCCTCTGCGTCAGGTGCATCTGCTCCCAGGATGACCAATTCGACCTTAGAAAATCCCAAATGGCCTCCCTCTTCCAAGATCGCAATTTCCTTTTCCACGTGGTCGACGATGCCCTCCAGCGCATCTCCTCCACTTTGCACATTACCACCCTTGAACCCACCATTCCAACTGCAACAAGGACAGAACCCCCTGCCGAGTCCTCACCTTCTACCCCACCAACGTCTGCATACATTGCATCATCCTCCTCCACTTCCGCCACCTACAAACGGACCCCACCATCAGGTCCACGCCCCCCCAACCAGCCCGCACCCCACTCCCGACACCTTCCCCTGCCATTGAGGAAGTGCAAAACCTGCGCCCAAACCTCTCACCTCACGTCCATCCAGGCCATAAAAGATCCTTCCACATCCGATAGAAATTTACCTGTACCTCCACCAATGTCATCTACTGTATCCGTTGCACCCGATGTGGTCTCCTCTATATTGGGGAACAGGACGCCCCCTTCTGGATCATTTCAGAGAACATCTTTGGGACACCTGTACCAACCAGCCCCACCGCCCCGTGGCTGAACACTTCAACTCCCCCTCCCACTCAGTCAAGGACATGCAGTTCTTGGGCCTCCTCCATCACCAAACCATTACCACCCGACACCTGGAAGAGGAATGCCTCATATTCTGTCTTGGGACCCTGCAACCACACGGGATCAATATGGATTTCAACAACATCTCCATTTCCCCTCCCCCCATATTATCTCAATTCTCAATTCTCCAACATGGCACTGCCCTCCTGCCCTATCCATCACCTTGGCGAAAGTGAGGACTGCAGATGCTGGAAATTAGAGGCGAGAGTATGGTGCTGGAAAAGCACAGCAGGTCAGGCAGCATCTAAGGAGGAGGAAAATTGACGTTTCAGGCAAAAGCCCTTCCACTGTCCATTTCCTTTTCCATCTATCCGCTCCACCCTCCTCTCTGACCTATCACCATTACCCCCACCTCCATCCACCTATTGAATTCTCAGCTACCTCCCCCCAGCCCAACCCCTCCTTACATTTATCTCTCAGCCCTGCAGCCCAAAAGCCACATTCCCAGTGAAGGGCTTATGCCCAAAATGTCGATTCCCCTGCTCCTCGGATGCTGCCTGAACAGCTGTGCCTTTCCAGCACCACACTCTCGATTCTGACTGCCATTATCTGCAGTTCTCACTTTCTACTAGTGACAGGGATGACAGTTGAGATCACAGTGACATTCCTGAGTTCTTACAGATAGCGAGGAATCTGAGATCACGGTGACACTCTGTTATGCGGGACAGTGAGAGAGGCTAAGGACATAGTGTGGGTATATTCCTGGGGAAAGTGGCAGAGAAGACAGCTGAGACAACGGTGACACAGTCATACAGATACAGAGGACAGCTGTGTTTATGGTAAGATTTTGGGTCAGTAATGGATAGAAAAGCTGATATCATGATGAATCTCCTAGCATCAGTGACGCTGGAAAAGTTGAGATCACACAGACATTCCTAGGGCCATGGTAACAGATGATACCTCTGCAGTCAGTGACAAAGAAGGTGGCTACAGTTATCCAGAGACTTACAGGCTGAGGTCAGTGATGGAGAGGGTGGCTGAAGTCATGCTGGCACACTGGAACTCAGTGTCAGGGAGGATGATTAAGGTCACAGGGACACTTCTAGTGTCAGTGACAGAGAAGAAGGCCAAGGCCACAGTCACACACCCACAGTCATGATGACAGACAGCAAATACTCCTGTGGTCTGTAGGATTGAGCAAAAATCTCCAACATATAAAATACAGTGTCTAGTATCAGGGATCTGGGGCTGATTAAAACCACCTAAAATCATCAAATTATTAATTACTAACAAGAACCCTACAGGTAATAGTGACAAGGTGCTAGATTCACAGACACACAATCAGTTGCAGGGAAGACATCTGAGGTCATGGGGATACTCCTGAGGATCATATGACTGACAGGGCAGCTAAGGTCACAGTGACGCTCCTGGGGTCAAAATGACTGACAGAATGGCAGAGGTCATGATTACATTTCCTGGGATCATTGTGACAGAGAGGATGGCTGAGGTCATGGAGTCACTCATGGGATGCGTGACAGAGAAGGTCATTGAAGGTTTGGTGGTGCTCCTGAAGTGATGGTGACAGCGAGGACACCTGAGGTCATGTTTAGATACTTAGTGCCAGTGATGGAAAGGACAGTTGAGATCACGCTGATACTCTTGAGGGTCAAAGTGACAGAGAGGATGATGAGGTCATGGTGACACTCTTGGAGTCAGTGACAGAGAGGATGACTCTCTGAAGCCACAATGAAAAATAGGAAAGCTGAGGTCACAGTGCCACTCCTGGGGTAATAGTGACATAGAAGATGGCTGAGGTCAGGTTGACACTACAGTGGTCAATGGCATTGAGGATAACACAGGTCACATTTACACTCCTAGAATCATAGTGCCAGAGATGACAACTGAGGTCATGGGGACATCCTATGGTCAGTGATGAAAGGATGGCAGATGCCATGCCTACCCTGAGTTCAAGCATTCTGTGGATGGCCGAGGTCACAGAGACACACAAGAGTCAGTGACAGAGAAAATGACTGATGTGCCACTTTTGAGGCCCAAGATTGACTAGGCAGCTGAGGTCATGTGACACTCCTGTAGTCAGTGACAGAGGGAATAGATAGGTCATAACAGGTCCTGTAGTGCACAACAGGGCATCTGAGGTCACAGGCACACTCCTTTGTTCAGTTACAGGAAGGACAACAGAGGTCAAAGGGACACTTCTGGGGTGAGTGACAGTGAGGATGTCTGTGGTCATGTGATACTCCTGACACCATACTGACAGAGAAGACAGCTCAGGTCACAGTGACACCCCTGAGGTATGGCGACAGGAAGCATGGCTGAGGTTACAGTGACACTCCTGAGATCAATGACAGAAAGAATAACACTAATCATGGGGACACACGTGTGGTCAGTGAAGAGAGGATAACAGAGGCCATGGGGATCTCCTGAGGTCAGAGACATAGTGGACGGATAAGGTCATGGAGACACACAAGGGGTCAGTGACAGAGAGATCGGCTGAGGTCATGATGCCACTCCTGGGGTCCGTGACTGAGTGGGTGGCTGATGTCAGCATGACATTCCTGTGGTCAGTGACAAAAGAACAAGTGCAGTGACACTCCTGGATGCATGACAGAGAGGACTTCTGAGGTCATGTTACAGCCTTGGGTTCATGGTGACAGAGTGGATAACTGATGTCAGGCTGACACTCTTAATAGTCTTCTCAACTACTCTTACATTGATGCTGCTGTCAGTACTGTACATGTTCATACAATGTTCCTTCTGTGCTATGTGCCCAAATTAGCGTGAATATTGTTTTGGGAGCCACGTAAAAAGTGCCTGGACCTTTCATTCTGACAGACAGTAGGTTTGGAGGGTTCTTGATCCCAAAGTTTAGTTGTACGTACTGTGTGTCTCTGCAATGTTGTTGGTGAGTCACCATGCAATTCAAGTTCCACCACAAGCTGATGTTTTCGACATTTCTAGATTCACTGTAGAGGCTCATCCTGGAGAGTTAATTTCTTCCCCTGAAATGGGCCTTAGACCCACAACCTTATGACATAGATTCAAATCAAACCATCAACAGAGCCATAGCTAAGAGAAACTCTGCTGCCCATGTGCAAATAACCTAACAAGGCAACAGTAAATGATTGTGCTACTAAATTATCTACTGTTTGTTATGATTATGGTAACCCCTTCCAGTTTTGTTTCCGTTCCTTCTAGCTCTCAATGTTTTATCCACTCAAAGTTATGGTCAGTAACTCTTTTATTCTATATTTGGAATGTCCCTTAAGTGGCACAAATCAAGAGATTTAAGTAAGATATATTCATTGCAGTGTTCAAAGGATGAACTTTAGTTTCTAACTTATCCCTTCCCACCAACCTTGAACATGCCAAACTCCAAAAAAGTCTTCAACTCTTCTGCAGTAGTGAACTCGTTAAAATGCTGAACAAATAGAAACATGAGCTGATAAGTTCTTTTCGATTCACTATAATATACATCTGACATCATGAAGTCATAGAACATAACCCTTCGAAATACCACATCTGTACCAACCATGATACCATTCTAAACTAATGTCATTCACCTGCTCATAGTCTGTATTCCTCTATCCCTTGTCTGATTCACTTTTCTGTCCCAATATCTCATAAATATTGCTATCGTATTTGCTTCCACAATCCTCCTTGCCAATGCTTTACTACCACCTTCTGTGTAAAAAAATGTCTGGCATATCTCCTTTAAACTTTGCCCCTGTCATCTTAAACCTCTGCTACATAGAACATAGAACATAGAACATAGAAGAATACAACGCAGTACAGACCCTTCAGCCCTCGATGTTGCGCCGATCCAAGCCCACCTAACCTACACTAGCCCACTATCCTCCATATGCCTATCCAATGCCCACTTAAATGCCCATAATGAGGGAGAGTCCACCACTGCTACTGGCAGGGCATTCCATGAACTCATGACTCGCTGAGTAAAGAACCTACCTCTAACATCTGTCCTATACCTACCCCCCTTAATTTAAAGCTATACCCCCTTGTAATAGCTGACTCCATTCGTGGAAAAAGATTCTCACTGTCAACCCTATCTAAACCCCTAATCATCTTGTACACCTCTATCAAGTCACCCCTAAACCTTCTTTTCTCCAATGAAAACAACCCCAAGTGCTTCAGCTTTTCCTCATACGATCTTCCTACCATACCAGGCAACATCCTGGTAAACCGCCTCTGCACCCGTTCCAGTGCCTCTACATCCTTCCTATAGTATGGTGACCAAAACTGCGCACAATACTCCAGATGTGGCCGCACCAGAGTCTTATACAACTGCAACATGACCTCAGAACTCCGGAACTCAATTCCTCTACCAATAAAAGCCAGTACGCCATATGCCTTCTTCACCGCACTATTTACCTGGGTGGCAACTTTCAAAGATCTGTGTACATGGACACCAAGATCCCTCTGCTCATCCACACTACCACGTATCCAACCATTAGCCCAGTACCCCAACTTTTTGTTACTCTTACCAAAGTGAATCACCTCACACTTAGCTACATTGAACTCCATTTGCCACCTTTCTGCCCAGCACTGCAGCTTATCTATATCCCGCTGTAACCTGCCACATCCTTCCTCACTGTCAACAACTCCTCCGACTTTCGTATCATCCGCAAACTTGCTCACCCAACCTTCTAACCCCTCCTCCAGGTCATTTATAAAAATGACAAACAGCAATGGTCCCAAAACAGATCCTTGCGGAACACCGCTAGTGATGGCACTCCAAGATGAACCTTTGCCATCAACTACTACCCTCTGTCTTCTTCCAGCCAGCCAACTCCTAATCCAAACCTCCAACTCACCCTCAATGCCATACCTCCGTATTTTTTGCAGTAGTCTACCATGGGGAATCTTATCAAACGCCTTACTAAAATCCATATACACCACATCTACAGCTTTCCCCTCGTCCACCTCCTTAGTCACCTTCTCAAAGAATTCAATAAGGTTTGTGAGGCCTTACAAACCTGCCCTTCACAAAACCATGCTGACTATCCTTGATCACATTATTCCTATCCAGATGTTCATAAATACTATCCCTTACAATTCTCTCTAAGACTTTGCCCACAACAGAAGTGAGACTCACCGGCCCATAGTTACTAGGGTTATCCCTACTCCCCTTCTTGAACAAGGGAACCACATTTGCTAGCCTCCAATCTTCTGGCACTATTCCTGTAGACAACGAGGACATAAAAATCAAGGCCAATGGCTCTGCAATCTCCTCCCTTGCTTCCCAGAGAATCCTAGGATAAATGCCATCAGGCCCAGGGGACTTATCTATTTTCACCCTTTCCAGAATTTCCAACACCTCTTCTCTACATACCTCAAAGCCATCCATTCTACTTAATTGTGACTCAGTATTCACATCGACAACAATGTCCTGTTCCTGAGTGAATACTGACGAAAAGTATTCATTCAGTGTCTCCCAATCTCTTCAGCCTCCACACACAACTTCCCACTACTATCCTTGACTGGACCTATTCCTACCCTAGTCATTCTTTTATTCCTGACATACCTATAGAAAGCCTTAGGGTTTTCCCTAATCCTACCAACTAAGGACCTTTCATGTCCCCTCCTTGCTGCTCTTAGCTCTCTCTTCAGGTCCTTCCTGGCTACCTTATAACTCTCAATCACCCCAATTGAACCTTCACGCCTCATCTTTACATAGGCCGCCCTCTTCCATTTAACAAGGGATTCCAATCCCTTATTAAACCACGGCTCCCTCACACGACCCTTTCCTCCCTGCCTGACGGGTACATACTTATCAAGGACACTCAATAGTTGCTCCTTGAACAAGCTCCACATATCAATTACGCCCTTGCCTTGAAGCTTACTTTTCCAAGCCACACATCCTAACTCATGCCTCACCGCATCATAATTTCCCTGCCCCCAGCTATAACTCTTGCCCTGTAGTGCAAACTTATCCCTCTCCATCACTAGAGTAAAAGTCACCGAATTGTGGTCACTGTCGCAAAATTCCTCACCTACCTCTAATTCTAACACCTGGCCTGGTTTGTTACCCAGAACCAAATCCAGTATGGCCTCTCCTCTTGTTGGCCTATCTACATATTGTGTCAGGAAACCCTCCTGCACACATTGGACAAACACTGACCCATCTAACGAACTTGAGCTATAGCTTTCCCAATCAATATCAGGAAAGTTAAAGTCCCCCATAACAACCACCCTATTATTTTCACTCTTCTCTTGAATCATCCTCGCAATCCTTTCTTCTACGATTCTAGGACTATTAGGAGGCCTGTAAAAGACTCCTAACAGGGTGAGCTTACCTTTCCTATTCCTAACCTCAGCCCAAACTACCTCAGATGGCGAGTCTTCATCCATCGTCCTTTCCACAACTGTAATACTATCTTTGACTAGCAATGCCACACCTCCACCTCTTTTACCCCCACCTCTGACCCTACTAAAACATTTAAACCCTGGGACCTGCAACAGCCAATCCTGTCCCTGTTCTACCCATGTCTCCATAATAGCCACAACAGAGGGATGGCAGTGAAGGCAGTGCAATGTTCCTCTTGCAACATGTTTGAGGTGAGGGATGCCATGGACGTCCCTGCTGATTACACTTGCAGGAAGTGCACCCATCTCCAGCCTGCCTAACATCCTCAGCCCTCCTCCTACCTATGTCATTGGTGCCAATGTGGACCACGACTTCGGGCTGCTCCCCCTCCCCCTTAAGGACCCGGAAAACACGATCAGAGACATCACGTATCCTTGCACCTGGGAGGCAACATACCAAACGTGAGTCTCTCTCGTTCCCACAAAACCGCCTATCTGTGCCCCGAACTATCGAGTCCCCAATTACTATTGCTCTGCTCTTCTCCACCCTTCCCTTCTGAGTAACGGGAACAGGCTCCGTGCCAGAGACCTGAGCCCCGTTACTTACCCCTGGTAAGTCGTCCCCCCCACAAGTATCCAGAACGGTAGACTTGTTCTTGAGGGGAACGACCGCAGGGGGTCCCTGCACTGGCTGCTTCCTCCCAGTCCCCCTCACTGTCACCCATCTATCTGCCATCTTTGGAGTGACTACTTCCCTAAAGCTCTGATCTATGACCCCCTCTGCCTCCCGAATGATCCTAAGTTCATCCAACTCCAGCTCCAGTTCCCTAACACAGTCTTGGAGGAGCTGGAGATGGGTGCACTTCCTGCAAGTGTAATCAGCAGCGACGTCCATGGCATCCCTCACCTCAAACATGTTGCAAGAGGAACATTGCACTGCCTTCACTGCCATCCCTCTGAAAGTAACCTTTTTTAAAAAAATTGGGTCTAAAGAATACAACAAGCAAAATGCAGCACTTACCTACTTACCACAACGGGTCTTATTATTTAGGTGGGAGACACTACCTCTGTAGTGCCTCTGGTTCTTCTCCTGTGTGCTTTTAAAGGGAAAAAACCTACCCAGGTAAGCTTACGCTCTACCTGCTTCCGGGTCCTGGCTGCCCCTCTGGTCTCCGTCACTTACCCCTGCTGCTCCCGCTCTTTCTGTGAAGAGAAAACAAAACACCGCTGCCTGCTACCGGTAAGTAATTTTAAAACAAACTGTCTTACCTTAGCTGCTGCTCGCACTCAAAGTGACCGTTGGCATCGAAGGGTGAGTATTTATACTCACTGCTTTCCTTCCCGGCTGCCCCTCTGGTCTTCGTCACTTCTCCCTGCTGCTCCCGCTCTTTCTAGCTACCGAGTATTTCACATTTCCAACCCACGAAAAAAACACTGACTATCCACCCTATCCATTCCTTTCGTACTTTTATGTACTCTCAAGTTACACCTGAACCTCCAAAGCTGTAATGAAATTGTACAACCTCTCTTTATGGCTAATACACTCTAATTTTGACACCATCTTGGTAAATCTCTCCTCAACCTCTTCAAGGCTGTCAGATCCATCCTATAGTGTGGCAACCAGAACTGCACACAATACTCCAAATGTGTCCTGTCTAAAGTCTTATACAACCACAACATAACTTGTGAACTTCTAAGCTCAGTGTTCCAACCAATGAAGGCAAACCCACTGTAGATCATCTTTACCCTCATCCACTTGTGTTGCCACTTTCAGAGATTGGGCTTGTACCTCAAGATGCCTCTGTATATTAATGCTCCGAAGGATTTGGCCATTTACTGTATACATTCCTCTTGCATTTGACCTCCCAAAATGTGGACTAGATTAAACTCCAACTGCCATTTCACTAGATGGCATAGAATATAGAACATTACAGCACAGTACAGGCACTTCGGCTGTCAATATTGCACCGACAAGTGGAACCAATCTGAGGCCCATTTATCCAAACTCTTCCATTCTCATCCAAATGTCCGTTTAAATGCCCTTGAAATTGGTGAGTCTACTAAGGTTGCAGGCAGTGTGTTCCATGCCCCTACTACTCTCTGAGTAAAAAAACTACCTCTGACATCTGTCCTACATCTATCACCCCTCAATTTAAACCTATGTCCCCTCGTGTTAGTCATCACATCCGAGGAAAAAGGCTTGCACTGTCCAACCTATCTACCTGTCTGATTATCTTTTATGTCTCAATTAAGTCCCCTCTCAACCTACTTCTCTCTAACAAAAACAGCCTCAAGTCCCTCAGCCTTTCCTTGTAAGACGTTCCCTCCATACCAGGCAACATCCTAGTAAATCTCCTCTGAAACCTTTCCAAAGCATCCACATCTTTCCTATAACGTGATGACCAGCACTGTACACAATACTCCAAATGTGGCCACATATTTTGTATAGCCGCAGCATGACCTCGTGGCTCCAAAACTCAATTCCTTCACCAATAAAAGCTAACAGACCAAATGCCTTCTTAACAACCCTATCAACCTGGGTGGCAACTTTCAGGGATCTATGTACCTGGACACCCAGATTTCTCTTCTCATCTACACTACCAAGAATCTTACCATTAGCCCAGCACTCTGTATTCCTGTTACTCCTACCAAAGTGAATCATCTCAAACTTTTCCTCATTAAACTCCATTTGCCCCATCTCAGGCCAGCTCTGCAGCTTATCTATGTCTCTCTGTAACCTAAAACATCCTTCAAAACTATCCATAACTCTACCGACCTTAGTGTCATCCGCAAATTTACTAACTCATCCTTCTATGCCTTCATCCAGGCCATTTATATAAATGACAAACAACAGTGGCCCCAAAACAGATCCTTGTGGTACACCATTATTAACTGAACTCCAGGATGAATATTTCCCATCAACCATCACCTTCTTCCAGTGATCCAAACTGATCCAAACTGCTAAATCACCCTCAATCCCATACCTCCATATTTTGTGCAATAACCACTGTGGGGAACCTTATCCAATGCCTTACTGAAATCCATATACACCACATCAACTGTTTTTCCCTCATCTACATGTTTGGTCACCTTCTCAAAGAACTCAATAAGGTTTGTGAGGCACAACCGATCCTTCATAAAACCATGTTGATGATCCCTAATCAACTTATTCATCTCTAGATGATTATAAATCCTATTCTTTTCCAATACTTTACTCGCAACTGAAGATTTATAATTTCCAGGATTGTCGCTACTCCCCTTCTTGAACAATGGAACAACATTTGCTATCCTCCAGTCTTCTAGCACGATTCCTGTAGACAATGACAACAAAAAAATCAAAGCCAAAGGCTCGACAATCTCCTCCCTGGACTCCCAGAGAAGGATAAATCCCAGGATAAATCCCAACTGGCCCACGAGTCTTATCTATTTTTACACTTTCCAGAATTGTTAACGCATCTAGTCTAGTAGCCTGTATCTCAGTGTTCTCCTCGACCACATTGTCTTTTTCTAGTGTGAATACTGATGAAAAGTATTCATTTAGCATTTCCCCGATCTCCTCAGACTCCATGCACAACTTCCCACTTGTATCCTTGATCAGCCCTAATCTTACTCAAGTCACACTTTTATTTCTGATATAACTATAGAAACCTTTAGGGTTTTCCTTGATCCTAACCACCAATGACTTCTCATGTCCCCTCCTGGCTCTTCTCAGCTCTCTCTTTCGGTCTTTCCTGGCTAATTTGTAACTCTCTCAAGCACCCTGAGTCTTCACATCTCATCCTTACATAAGTCTTCTTCTTCCTCTTGACAAGAGATTCAACTTCCTTAGTAAGCCCAGGGCTCCCGTGCTTGACAACTTCTTCCCTGCCTGACCGGAATATACTTATCAAGGACGCGCACTATCACCAAAGTGCTCGCCTACCTCCAAAGCTAACACCTGGCCGGGTTCATTACCCAGTATCAAATCTATTGTGACCTTGCCCCCTATTGGCCTGTCTACATACAGTATCAGGAAACCCTCCTGCATGCATTGGATAAAAACTGACCCATCTAAAGTACTCGAACTGCAATATTGCCAGTCAATATTTGGAAAGTTTAAGTCCCCCGTTACAACTACCCTGTTACTCTCACTCCTATCCAGAATTATACAGATCCTGAAAACACAATCTGAGACTTCATGAACCCTGGCACCTAGGAGGCAACACACCAAACATGAGTCTCTCTCATTCCCACAGAACCTCCTCTCCGTCCCCCTAACTATAGAGTGTCCAATGGCTAATGCTTTGCTCCTCTTCCCCCTTCCCCTCTGTGCAACAGGGACAGACTCTGTGACACAGACCGGTTCCCCATTGCTTACCCCAGTTAAATTCCACCCCCATATATATCCCGCATTATCCTTTGACAACTTGTCTCACTATCCTCAGCTCCACCAACTTTCCTGTTGTGTGTAAACTTGCTAATCACACCACTTAAATATTCATCCAAAACATTTATACATATTACAAAACAAAAGTGGTCCCGGGACTGATCCTCGTATTGGACATAGATCGCGAGTGAGAAAAACAATGCTTCACAACTACCTTCTGTCTTCTATGACTAAGCCAATGTTGTATCCAACTTACCAACTCACCATAGATTCAATTAATCTTGCCATGAGGGATCTTGTGAAAAACTTCAATAAAGTTCATACAGACAACTTTCATTGTCCTACCCTCATCAATCATCTTTGTCACTTCCTCCAAAACTCAATCAACTTTGTGAGACAAACACATCCCACATAAAGGCATGCTGACTATCCCTAATAAATCCATTCTTCTCCAAGCACAAACAAATCCTGTCCCTCAGAATCTTCTCCAATAATTCTTACACTGATTTTTACCAGCCTATAATTTCCTGTTGTACTTCTGAATCAAAGGAACAACACTGGTTATTCTCCAGTCTTCTGGGACATCACCTGTGGCTAAAGAGGACACAAAGTTCTCAGTCAAGGCCCTAGCAATCTCCTCCCCATTTGCTCCTTCTTAGTATTGACATGCTCTAGATTATCAACATATCCGTCCTTAAATTTACCATCATCCAATAAACACTTTTTGAAACCAAACCAACATAAAGCACCTCCTGACTTCAAAGTATTTCCTGAAAATTGAAACTGAGCCTTTGGTTAACCGAATGGCAACTGCCTTATGGTAGCAACAATAATATGTGCATATTTTAACATGTGCAGTATTTTGACTGTGTGACCGTCTGAAGCAACCCTGAGGTGTATTATACAATGCGTAACACAATATGCCAGAGCATACTACTGGTATTGTGCTGCTCAGAGAAATTGCATTTGTAAAATTCTAAAAGCATTTGTGGTCAGAAAGAGGTCATTGTCATCTACTGGCGAGATTTTCTTCAGACATCTGTGGTTTTGTTTTTTTTTTGTATTTTTGATGAAACCATCTAGCCATCTAAATACCCCACACAGCTTTAGTATTAACACCAGATGCAAAAACACAGAACAGACTGGCTGAGCCACACTTGGGAAATTTAAATGAGAAGCTTTGCACAGTGCTACGTGATCTGGCAACCGAGCAAACAAATGCTGTTCTGGGGAGCGTGTGAAAGACATATGGTATGCCTTGCTCAGCGTATGCATATTTAATGCGACATGTGTGGACTGATATTTGGTTGTGTAACAGTGTAATGTAGTGAGTCCGACTGCACTGAAAATACTGCTTTGAATAAACAGCATGGGCCTATTTTCTGTAATGTTTACCTCGTCAAATTACCAAAAGTGTCTTGCATCGTTTAAAGTGGCCAACGCCCTAGCTGGGAGACAGTGCGGAATTATATGCAAGAGAGAGCAATAGGTTTTGAAATATCAGCTAAACAATATGTTATCATAAGTAATCTTGCAGTATCCTTGTTCCAAAATGCTTTTCAGTGAGCCATATTTAAGCTCCATTTCTGTGTGAATTATTTTGTGGTTGTGGTTCTGCATCCAGTTCTCATCAGTTGTCTCTTGCATTAACTGCAGGTTATTTGCAAATCATGTACTTTCTCTTCCATCTGCCCTCTGTGGAATGTCCATTTTAAAAAACCCTATTATGTATCAAATGATTCCTTAAGAAAGGAAGGAGATATATTTTCATCTCAATTTCCTCCCTCCCTCAATTTTTTGTCAGGTTCAAATCTTTGCAACATGGTCGCAAATAAGGCCTTTCCCTTTTCTTTCAGTGGGGCTATTGAGGTCTGATCTCTCTGTGATTCAATTTTCTCTTGAGTAAGCCCTCATTGGGATAAATTATCCTTGTCATCTAGTTGTTTTCAACTTTATCAAGCATCTCTCTCACTATTACTGGACAGTTGAATCGAGTAGATTGCTCTTTCTAAAAGATAGATGAAGCTGTTTCCAACTGGAAAAGAAAGAAAAACAAGAGGACATAGTTTTAAAGTGATGCATTAATAAAGGAATGGGTGATGTGAGAAAACAACTTTTTCACTTAGCAAGAGTTAGGGTATAGAATGCACAGCCTGGAATGTAGTGAAGGCAAATTCAATTGAGGCATTCAAGAGGGCATTGGATTGTTTTGGACAGTAATGGTGTGCAGGAAAAGGCACGAGATTGGCACTTGATAGTAGAGACACTGTAATAACTCTGTGATTGCAAAGGGAAGAAGAGAGAGGACTTTCAAGTCAGGATACTAACTGCACTGTAAAATGGCATGAGATGTAATCTTTAACTTTATTGCTCTTTGAACAGATACCTATTCAAGTTAAACTCACAGTCATGCCTCTCTAATGAAAGAGCAACCCTAGGATCTTCTGAGACTATGGAAACATTATGACTATGGGCATTATTACATCCTGTCCACTATTTCAAAATTTGTGCAGACTTCACAGTATTGTCTCAGTTGACAATTCAAGCATATGTTGCAGGAATGAGATGGATGAGAAGGAAATATAATATCAAGACAGAAAGCATGGTTTTTAGAGTATAATGCAGAACTTCCAGTGTAACAAACGAATGAGGGAGAGAGACAATTAATTTGAAGCTAAACCTCAAATTTTCCATTTTCTAGACAAATTACTTGACTAGTAACATGGTCTCTTAAAAAGGAAGCACTTCCGCCCTCACCCCCACCCTTCCAAGATAGCAACAGGTTCTGACAATACATTGAAGCTATCTGATGAATTTAATTGCAAAAGCAACTTCAGCAATGTTGCATTGGCCTTTCAATATTGATCTAAACCCTATAATACCATCCTATCTATTTCAGATCTTTCATTTAAAAACATAGTACAGTTGTTTATGATTAAAGTTTGAATTCACTCTGAATATTTATCTGTTTGTAATCAATACAAATGCTTACAAATAGTTCTCACTAGTGACAGACTATTGTTACAATTTATATACAATGCACTTATGGCCTTGCACTTTCGTGAATTAAAAACCAACATTAAATTCTGAGCATTTACACTATGTATAAGAGTTGTGACCTGAATCTCCCTGTGCTGTTGATGAGATCTTTGACTTCATACTGTATAGCCCTCTTCTTCTAAGATGCAGTCTGCACCAAGCCACAATCCTGATAATCAGTCTCTTTTCAGTTCCTGTTGTCACAGGTTCCCCAGCTTTGCCTCCAGTTAAATCTTGTCTGTCTCACATCCAAATGCAGGCTGTTGTACCCCTGTGCTTGCCAAGATCTGACTGTTACTAACAATGAAGTTTTCAGAGAAAAATGGTGAGACAGATTGCAAACTCAAAGAAATGAATAGAGCTGTAATTAAGTTTTCTCATAGTGAGATACGGAGGAACAGGTTACAGTGTGAAAATAATATCTGTCTTTTGTCTGAACATATACAGAAAGGAACTTACAGGCCATAGCTGCACAGAATAATACTTGATGGAACAGTATTGAAAATATTACTTTTGTGACGATGCTTTTTGGAATGCAGAAGCTAGGTTGATTTTTTAAACTAAAATAGAATAGTAGGTTACTCTGAACATCAACTTTGAATATCTACTTTTTTTTAACTTTTTACTTGTTGGGACACTCTCATTTCAATCTGAGTTTTGAATAATACTGTACCACTATCAAAGGCTGTTAGGCAGTAACCAAACTAAATTATACCCAGTGTAAAAGATGCAATAATCTAGATTCACTCTTTTTCTTTATTCAGACAACCAATATTCATTGAAATAAATTGAAGAGGAATGTAAGAAACAGTAAACTAGGCATTGTTTCACCCTTAACAGAGCTGGCTATGGTCAGTGGAGATTCTGTATGTATACAATTGTGTAGCAGAAATGTTTTACAAGTGTGTGATTGTTTATCAAGTGGACATCACAGATTGCAAACACCTCTTTCTAACATCTCCTGATAGACCTTTAAGATGTGTGGTTAAAAGGATCGAATTGGGGGGAGTGGGGAATGGGAAGTCACATTACGTACAGTGAAAAAGAAGAACTAAATTAAAATCATTCTCCAGCATTCTCAACTTTCTATGTGTCAAGGAAGATATACAAATGTGCCCCATTATCTTGGACACATACTCATTTTTACTTCTGGTGTTAGGATTCCACAATATGATTTTTGAAATCTTTTTTCCTCAATTTTATCTCCACTAAACTCAATGGGGTGAGTAGAAAGCAGCTGGCCCTCTTAGTAGAAGAGTAAAGCACAAGGGGACATAATTTTCAAGAGAAAGGAAAGAGATTTGGATTGAATACTGAGGAAAACCCTTCTCACTCGGAGGGAGGATAGTTGAGGTGGAACCCTCACAAGCTTTAAAAAGTATTTGACGGGCTGATGGATCTCTTCTGTTCTGTATGATTCTGTGATTCCTTTTTGTGCTAGACACTGCCCAATTTACTTTCTCTCTTTGCTCTTGTGCGCATTTGGTGATGCTTTTTATTATTTTTCTCAATATTGGCAAGTAATAACATTTATTTATTTTTCAATCAGATGTTCTTATATTTAGCTCTTTAATTGATGTGTTATTTTAAGTGATGTGTGATATAGCTGTGTGTTAAAAAGAATTGTGCCTTTATTACAAGAGGATTAAGAACAGTGAAGCCAATTCATCTCTCCTCACCTGGTAGGAACATCTTACAGGAATTATGAAAATTATTGCAAAATTATACTGTTATTTAATGACTAACTTTTCAGTCAACCAAACTAAAATGTAATAATATATAGTGTGGATAACAAAGGAGGATGATGTAAAATTTAAATATCTCTATCAAGAGGCCAATCAGTCATGTCATAATTAAAGTTTCCAGTGAGTCCATAGTAACAATAAACTGGTTCATCATATCTGGTACTGGCTAGTGTAGCTTTTTAAATTATGGGATTTTCAAGCCTCTTGAGTTTGGTCTCTTGCATCTGGAATATATAGTTCTTGAGTGGCGAATGTTAAAATAACTTTATTATGTTAATAGAGGATTTCATAGACCACTTAGACGCCTATTCAGCTGTAACTTCTTAGCCATAACTTGTTGAATTTCCTCCTCAAATCTTTCCACCTCTCCACTTTTATTTCCTTCTTTAAGATACTCCTTAAGCCTCTACAACCAAGCTCTGACTCATCTTAATTTATCTTAATGTGATATATGTCAAATTCTGTTGGGTAATAATCTGGTGAGATATACTTGGGGGTTCTTCCTGGTATACTAGCCAAGATTTAGTTCTCAAATGACAGTACAAAACAGATCTAGCCATTACCTCTTTTTTAAACTCTGTTCTTACAGCAAAAGCAGTCAGTGTTTATTTTTTTCTAGTGGCCTCTATTCTATCAGGTTGGCAATCTTGTGTATGTCTGGCAACATCCTTGGATTTCTCCAGATATTCCATCTGGATTTCTCCTGTTTAATCAATGAATGTTGTATTTGTGGATAGCAGGTGTTCATCATACTCTTGATATAAAGCAGGGTTTGAACTTGCAAAAGGGAAAAAACAATCCTAGCAAGATCGCCTATCATTCTCAGGACTTGGGCAGAATGCATATAAATCTGTCAGTAAATATCAGGAGTGCATGTGCTGTGTCCCTAATCTGATCTGAGTCTTAGGCTTTTCACTTCTGAGTGTCAGAAGCTACTGCAACCTCTGCCAAATCTGGAACATAAATGTCTCTGGTGCTTTGCTACAGCATGGCTACCTGCCCAAATTATATGAACTACTCCATCCCCAAGAATTAGATTAGCCGATGCCACAGACAGACTTCCTGACTTGCATTTCCAACAGTGTTGCTTGCTGTGAATAATCTCTGTAGTCAGTTGTTCATTGGTTCAAGAGTTGGTTTGCAATGTCAGAATCCTACTCACATGCAGACCAGCCTTTAAGTAACCTAGCAGCATGATTGCTGTTATGACTATTATTTTCACTCACTGGAAGAACAGGTGGGTTGCACATAATTTCACTGCCATTGGTTAAAATCATTGACAGTAAGAAAACAAAAAAAAAGTATTTTAAAAAAGAGTCCCAGGCTGGAGCTCAGCCAAATGTATTGTGGTACTGAGGAATGTTAAAGAACCTGTCCGCTTTGAGATTTCAAGAAAGGAGACTTTGAAGTACATAAATTAACACCAGGTTGTAATCTTAAAGGAAGACAAAAAAAAGTTAACTGATTCTCAAATAATACACAATGGTTTTAAAAAAAATGAAATAGATAGTTACAAATTGAATCAATAGCATAAATGAAACTGATGGTTAGAAAAGCCAAAATGTTAACAGCAAAATGAGAAAATAAAGAAATGAAAAACAAATGAACAATTTGAGGTCCAAAAGGGGTATAATTTGAGGAAATGTTTTGTAATCACAGCCAGCTGGATTCAATTACTTTCACTCATGTTATGGAAGAATTACTTTCATGAAATAGCATTTACAAACCTTTTATTTTTCTGTGGAATGGATGAAGAACAACGAAAAGAACCATTCATCATTTCCATCCGATGCAACGATTCTACTTTGAAACCAGTTCAAGGCCCAGACTGAGAGATTTTGAAAATAGATCCCTATGTTTGTTTTAAAACTGTACAGATCAACAACATTATTGCTCAGAAAGATTACTTTTGTTATAAACTCAAAATGTTCATATATTTTTTTTAATTTGAGCAAAATGACCTGCTTCCTTATTCTCAGCATAGCTAGGTAAATTTCTTGCATATATATGATCCAAGGATAATTTCTTGAAGTAATATTTTCTAAAGTCAACTGAAAGCAAGCTATTCAAGACTTGGTAATGTGAAGCATGACACGGCTCCATTGTAAAAGTGTTTCCAGTTAGTGTTGATCATAACATGATTGAATTTCATATTTAATTTGAGACAGAGTAAGTGGGTTTAAGAGCAGTGTTTAAAAATTAAATAAAGTCAGTTTTTGGTGTGAAGACAAAGCTGGCTAAAGTGAACTTGGAGGTGACACGATAGATCATAATCAGGTTAGCTTTGAGTGTTGAGATTACCTGATGTTACTGCTTCTGCCCAGCAACTAATAGCAGCCCTTGGAGTGGACATTACCAGGAGGCAGCAGTGCCATGTCTTCCTCAGCATTGTCGTTGGGGAATGACAGGGAAACAAAGTTGTTCCCCTGCTAATAGGTGCTAAACTGGTGACAATGGCACAACCTGTTGCCATGAAGATATCCATAATAAGCAGCAGAGACACAGTGCAGATTTCATATCCTCTTGTCCTTCAGGGAACGGAAGTACATGGTGACCATGCTGCAAGAAACCTACACCATTTCAAGACATAAAGCCACATGATTCCTGGAGTGCCAGGGAGACGTCTACGTGAGATCACCCGTCCTCCAATTCAGGCAGGGTGGTTATCTCAGTGCTAACTTGAAGGGTCAAGAAACATGTGCCGGGCCATTTGCTCCAACTCACGGTTTGGTTTGGGGATGCAGTGCTTCACTTTGTGAATATATGTTAGGACCTGGGCAGATGTGCTGTTCAACGAAGTGTCTAGTCTCCTAGGCTCCATCGATGTAGGCAACGTCATTCTCCTTGGTGAAGATTTTAATTACATCCTCAAGAGAAAAGATGGTAAAGGTGGCCAGATGAGCTCAGCATCGATGGCGATGTTGAGGGACTTATTAGGTCATACGACTTGGTAGATGTCTAGTGGAATCTCCATCCTAACTCCATCAACTCAGTTAAAAATCACACAACACCAGGTTATAGTCCAACAGATTTAGTTGGATGTACTAGCCTTCAGAGCACTGTTCCTTCATCAGGTAGTTGTCACAACCTGGTGTTGTGTGATTTTTAACTTTGTACACCCCGGTCCAACACCAGCATCTCCAAACCATCGACTCAGCTTTATGAAACTTGGAGTAACAGCATTCAGAATTGATTGCCTCTACATTTCGAGGGCATACACCTTCTGCATTTTGACGGTGAAAACGCAGCAGGTGCATTCCCCGATTGCAATCTAGCGTGACCAGAATTGGTTCCATTCTGTGTCACAGTGAGGTCAGCGTATTGGCACTCTAACAACCTGCTGCTAGAGGATGAGCATTTCCAGGACATGTTCCATCACTTCAGGGCCAGCTGGACAAGGAAGAAGGGAATTTTCCCCTTACTGAGGCTGTGGTGGACTGTGGGCAAGGCTCATATTTGGGTCCTCTGTCAACAGTAGGTGTAGGGGTCATAAAAAGGGAAAGAAATCCAAATTGAGGAGTTTGAAAAGCAAGTGGAAATGGCTTCAGAAATCTGAAGCTCTAAGAGACTTAGGAGTCTTAGTTCAGAATTCTCTTAAGTTTGATTGCAGGTTCACCTGACAGAAAGGAAGGGAAATTCGGTATTAATATTCATGTTGAGAGGACCAAAATACAAAAGTGGGACATACTGCTGAGGCTGTGTAAGACTCTGGACAGATTGCATTTGGAATATTGTGAGCAGTTTTGGTCTCTGTATCTGAGGAAGGATGTGTTGGCCTTGGAGGGTGCCCAGAGGATGATCATATGAATGATCCTTGGGGATGAAGAGCTTGATATATGAGAAGCTGTTGAAGATTCTGATTCTGTACTCAGTGGAGCTTAGATCAGGGGGAATCTCATTGGAACTTATAGAATATTGCAAGACCTGGATAGAGTGGATGTGGAGAAGATGTTTCTAGTAGTAGGCGAGACTAGGACTTGGGGTTCAGATTCAGAACAGCCTCAGTGAAGGGATGCTCCTTTACAACTAAGATAAAGAGGAATTTCTTCAGCCAGAGTGTGGTGAATTTGTGGAACTCATTATTTCAGAAAGCTGTGGAAGTCAAGTCATTGAGTGTATCTAAGATAGAGATGGATATTTTCTTGATTAAGAAGGAGACCAAAGCTTCTGAAGAGATGGCAGGAAAATCAAGTTGAGAAACATAGCCACGATCAAATGGTGGTATAGACTTGATGGGCTGAATGGCCACATTCTGCTCCAGAGGGATACAGATAGATTAAGTGAGTAGACTAAAACTGGCAGATGGTGTATAATGCCAGATGATGCAAACTTGCCAACTTGGGTAGCAAGGTTCAAGAAATAATGTAATATTTAAATGGAGAGAGATATGGGACTCTGAGATACAGAAGGATCTAGGTGTCCTTGTACATGTATTACAAAATATTAGTATACAGATATAGCAAGTGATTAAGAAAACAAATGCAAGGAATTTTTTGTTGAAAGATAAATTTCATACACAACTACTGACATTTTGTTACAGTTATACAGAGCATTATTGAGGTCACATCTGGTGTACTGTACAGTTTTGGTCTCCTTACTGAAGAAATAAAATGATTACATGCAAAGCAGTTCAGAACAGGTTTCTCAATAACTTGGATGAGGAGATAATTTTGTGAGGAAAAGGTAGTCAGTTTGGACCTGTATCCATTGGAGTTTAGAAAAACTGGGTGAATTTAGAAGAAAGCAAGCCTATTGAAATATAAGATTCTGAGGGGACTTGACAGTCAAAGGATGTTTGGGAATGGACAGGAAATAGAGTTAAGGCTACAGTCAGATCAGTCATTATCCTACCTTTATCATACCAATGGAGCTTGCTGAAGGGGTTGGATGGCCTACTCCTGCTCCTAATGCATATATCCATATACTTGAAAGGAAGGTGAAGTTTCCCAGTTATTTCATACACTAGAATTCTTTCTTGGTTCTCAAGTGCTCGGAACTCTTCCAATTCCTGTTCGTGAGTTAGAATCCACACAGTGGTATTGCAATGTTGTGCACAATCTATCTGTGTCAACTCTACATGTGAAAACCCGAAGTCAGGGCTAAATCTGTGCAGGGGACTGTGAATAAGAGGAAATTTCACTCTATCTGGTTTTATGTCAATTCAGCCCTTGACAACTCAATTCAAAATATTAAACAACTCAAAGGAAAGAGGCAACTGTAATGTTGTGGATCCAACTTCTTGTTTACTGGGCTGGCTAACTTAGGGTGAAAAATGAATGTATCTGCATTAGACTGTTTAGGAGTTAATAATTATGAAAGGCAAGAAGGGAATGGCAGTCTCAGAAATACAGTGCAGCACATTATTCTTGTGAGATACAAATAACATTTCTGTCCCATTCTTGGGAATCTCCAAGGATGTTTTCGTTAGACACGTCTGCTCCATATCCCCTCAAATATATTGGTCCCAGCACCAACCAATTCCAACCTAAAATACCACTAGTTTCCTATTTATGTCACAGGGCTTTTGATACTCATATTGGAAGTGGCAACCATTTGAAAAGGCACTGTTGGGGTTTGTGTAGTGTTATGTTTACCAGACCCATTGAGATTTTTCACAACCTTGTTAATGCCAGCTGAATTAAGGGAAAAATTGGCCCAAGTAGGTTTACTATTAATGTGATACTTTGCACCAGTATTTGCACTAATAAACAAAATGCACCTGCTATATTTTATGCAGCCATTCCCACCATTCAGAACCTAAACAGAAGGTTTAACAAAGCTTGCTTTACTACCCTGCACAAGGGACATTTTACACTTCAACCACAAGCATGCACATTTTTAGCCAGTATAAGTAAAGTGGTTAAGTGCTGCAATAATTAACAATAAATGGAAATCCCTAAATAAGTTACCAATATGAAGCCAGAAATTTTAGTCTTGGATTCTAAAACTATTGGGAGAATTATCCAAGAATTATTCAATTATAAAGCACAACTAATTTCCAACTGGAAATGAACACGTTTATTGTTAGCTATGCATAATCAGCAAAAGAATCATTAAAAAATAAACAGTGAGCATGAGTCATGGCAGAATTTTCTAAAAGGAAGGCTAGCCTTCACAATAGGTTGACTTACTTCAAATAATATAAATGTTAACAGCTTTACACAAGTGGAAGATTTTAGTCAGAGTGTGTAGCCTGTTGTAGGAAATTCCACAGAGTTTGACAACCTTCAAGCAACTGTGTGTTGAGTACTGAGGGATGACATTTTGAATTTAAATGCACTTAATTCAGAGTGGCATACAGGATGATTACTGGTGACCTCCTGCAGAGATAGCTGGTATGTGCCTGTACAAAAGCTATTGTCGTGTTAGGTGAAAAGGGACTGTGGGAAGGAATTGTTTTTCAGTTTTCTTTTGTTTAAACCTTTCTGCACAGGAAAAGGGGAAATGCTCTTTCAGCTCTGAGTATGAAATGTTATATTTCCAGTGGGACAATCAAAGGCAGGACAAAAGGTGCAAGGCCAGTGGTCATTGTTGAAACAGGCTGCTTTTAACAGTTTCATCGCTGTGTAATTGTAATCAGTATTTGTATAAAATCATGTGCTTTTGATGAGCATACCCATGAAGGTTTTAACATGTTGCATTTCTTTTCTGTTCTTTCCTTCCTTTGATCACACCAATCTATTCATGATATATTGACTAAGTGAGAGCAGAGGCCAGGCAAAAAAAAACTGAAAGCTTTTGCCCAAACTGTTTTTCTTATGGTCATTAGCAGATATCTGAGACTGGGGTAAGGCCTTCAGGAATAGAGTTTTGATTTTCTCTGCTATCCTCACAACCAGGTTTGGGAAGTCGATATGTGATGATTCATGAGTAAAGCTGTCAATCTGTGCTGTTGATTTCCCAGTTCCTTCATATACTTGATATTGATATCATCAGAGGAGATCTGGGTTTGAGAATAACCCCAAAATTACAGAGCTCCACAGTGTGCATGGTAAATGAAGGGTGGATGGTAACGAATAACAGTATTCATAACTACTTAAATGGGTTCAAGATGTAGATTGGCATTCCTGGAAAGAAAATAAGTGGTGTTTATTTTCACGCTTGTATGTTTTATATTTTAGGAAGAGATGATCAGCTTCTATTGTTGGAACAAATTTTATTAACAATGCTTTAAAGTATCTACCCTGTGCTTCAACTCTTAACTTCTACTAGTGCCTGTGTGTCTGTTTACTATTCTCCAAGTCCACAACCAACCTTAATTTATCAAGCATAGTGAGCATAGATCTGGTAAACTTATATAATCAAATACAGGACAATTGAACATTATAGCATTCATATTGATCCAACAAAAAAGGAGAGATTTGTTAGAGCTTTGCCTGTCCCTACTAATTCTAATGTGAGTGCTAGTTGACCTGTTCATCATCTTACTAACTATTTCATTCGAGGTTCATTCCAGTGAGTGCACTTTCCACTCTCTCACTCTCATGCACATACCAAGGATATTAACACCATTACTATGTGTGCAAAATAGTCAGCTCTGATGTGCTGCTACCCAAATTTATCTCTCTTTGTTATTGCACATTACACTTAGGCCACATAATTTAAAAGCATGGAGTTAGTTGTCACATTTTCATTGTTGGTACTCAATTGTAATTCACTATCCTCATTTGCTCCCACGATTGTTGTCACTCTAACTATTTGTCCATTTGCCCTGGAAAAGATACAAGAGTTAAATCCTGACCTACTCAAATTAGCCTCTTTATTTTTCACTTTTTTTCACTCAGAGGGTAGTAAACCTGTAGACCTCTCTCCCATACAAGGTTGTGGAGGCCAAATCACAGATTACATTCAAGAAAGATAAATTTCTCAATATTAAAGACATCAAGGTATATTGGAATGGGGGTTGTGGGGGGAATATAGCATTGAGATAGAGGATCATCCCTAGAGAAGCAGGCTTGAAGGGCTGAATGGCCTACTTTTGCTCCTGCTTTCTATTTTACTGTGCTCATACTGGATAGCAGAGCAGGCTCAAGGGGCTTATTGGCCTAATTATTTTCTATATTTCAATGTATTTTTAATGTGTTTAGCTTTTCTAATATAGGGCCTGGGGTTGCTCGGTCTAGATGTATTATTTCCTGATGGATGCTTGACTTTGTCATTCTTGCTTGCATAAATTAAACATACTAAAAGGAAAAGATGGGTATTGTTGCAATTATATATAATATCTATGAGGAAGAGGGGTATGCAAGGTGCTAAAATGTTACTGATGCAAAAATCTCAAAGAAAAGTTTAGCCATTACTCCCAACTCTACATTAAAAGAGCTAAGCACATGTAGCTGTGCATATTGGAGGAAACCTGTGTTTGCAACCTATGTTTACAAGACTTGCTTTCCAGCACTGTGTCCTAGGTATAACATCTGGATCAGATTTAGCACTTCCTGTAAAAATGAAGGCTACCATGAAAATGATGCTTTCATGCTATCAAATTCACCCAAATAATCCTCTGTACACAATATCAGAGAGTTTATAGTGCAGACATACATCAAGTATGGGTGTAATCAAGCAGAAACAGTAATCCATTTCCTGTATGAGCATGAGAAAAAAAGACAGGAAGGAAAAGACTGGCTGGCCATGAATCGATCTACCTTACCCAACCTCCACTACCACCATAGGCTCCCTCATTATCAATCCATGCCCCACCATCATACCAAGAGAAACAGCAGAATTTTAAAGTGGACTGAGCAACAGGGATTATGACAAGATCTGTGGCAGAATTGGGTGAGAAGTCTAGTGAGGCCCATTTCACCATCAAGATCATCCGGCTCCATCTTTAAAGCTTTTCGTAAGTGGCATAGTATACTCTAAGCTCAGAAATGGCAAGTTGACAATTGATGATTATTAAATGTTAAATGCCTTGATAAACAGCTAAACTCACCGCATTATTATTCAGCCTCCAATTTTACCAAATATGCCAAATAAAATAGAAGTCAAGAAGACTCAGCATCGAAAAAAGATTGGATATCCAGCGGAATCAGCTTGCTACTTGCTCTAAACAATGTCCATATCGGATTCTGGGTGCCAAAATCTCGGAGCACTTCATGAACACCGATCACTTGCACCCAAATCCAAAAATGTTGGCATCTGACATATGCCAACTTCTAAGAATCCTCATGGCACATCTCTCATTCCATTTACAAAATATGTCTGTATGTAAATGCTGCATCTTGAGCTGCACTCAAACAATCATAATGCTGCAGCATGGACACTGCATTCAGAGACATGCACTCAGCTCAGGGACTGGACCAGTCTACCTCCAACATCTTCGCTCACTGTCATAGCGCTCATGTACTCTGAGCCTACCTGGATGTTCACAACATTCCTGTTTTGACTTGCCTTTTTATGCTTTGCCTCATCAGTCAACAATACCAGACTCATATTATTTACTTTGAGGAGAAAGTGAGGACTGCAGATGCTGGAGATCAGAGCTGAAAATGTGTTGCTGGAAAAGCCCTTCTTCGATTCTCCTCCTCCTTGGATGCTGCCTGACCTGCTGCGCTTTTCCAGCAACACATTTTCAGCTTATATTATTTACTGTTTTGCTGCACTGTTAGCACAACACAAAACCAGGAAGCTTGTCATGGTTCCTGTCATGGTCAGCAGGTCCAGTCAAATCAAGGGAGATAGACTTTGTTCAGGGGTCCTGGCACAGTGAGACAAAGACAATCTTCAATACCTGTCCAGGGTCTGCTCAGGGCTGACAAAGTCAGGCTGCTGCTCGTATTGGGGATGAGCACATAAATATCAGGCAGCACAATACCTGTTTTGATTTCTGCAAATCGTGGGTTGAATTCCTCCTGGAATGAGGTAGACAGGTATTACAAGAGATGAAATTGGTGGCACACCTGTTGCTCTTGGTGTAGATAGGGAGGTATCCTGAGTGTGTGAGTGGCCAGCACAGAGTGCATACAGGGTAAAAAATCAGGTTTGAGGGTTGGTGAGAGTAAATAATGGAAGATTTTGAAGGCATTAGTAAGAGTAGTAGAACATGATTCTTGGTGCAAAATGGGTGCAGTAGCAGCCACTGAGTGAGTGTGAGGTACCACAGAGGAAATAGTGACATTTTTGCTGTCAGGGTGATGAAGTTCATTTATCTTCTTCCTATAGTGTTGTGCATTCCTCCAAATGGTTGAGAGTACACTGACCTGGGTGGCAACCTTGACCAAGCTGGTCATGAGTGAATAAGGAAGTATTACCTCTGTACCAATTATTAAAGCAGGACCTCCAGGATCTTGCCCACACAATGGGATGTCATTTTCTACATGTCCAGGGCAAACGTCAGGTATCTAGTAGCTCTGGACTGACAGCCATGACAGTTGTTTCAAGATGGCATAGCCTCAGGGATGCTGGTGAATGTAGGAATATCTGATGAGTGATGAATTGCTATGGCAATGGCATGTAGTAAAATGGGGCAGAAATTGAGTGTAAGAGATGTCATGGGGTCAATGTCTGTAGTTACAGCTGTAATGTTGGTAAGATACCTCATACAAACTTGTTAGTCCTGTGACAGCAATTCCTCCAAAAATCTCAATGCAAGTCAAACTAGACCAATGAAAGCATAAGATTCAGCCCATTGATTTAGAAAAGTGTAAATATATCCACTTCACCCATTACAACCACAGACCATCAAATTCAGGCCAGATCACATGAACTGAATCTTATCTGTAAGATCTCTTACCTTCTTTGTGCTGCAATCTCTGGCCTCCATATGGAGGCTACTGAAAAAATTGACAATGTAACATGGTCCCCTCCAATATCAGGTGTTGTAGATGCCATCCATGTGGGTAACAGAGCTCCTCATAACAACCTCAAAGATTAATGAACAAAACTTAATTGTGCTGTTAATGGTGTACAACCTCAGGTACATCATTAAGCACAAAATGGTGGTAATGCAGCTGCCATATTGATCGAATATGTAGCTACTCTTTGAACCCTTGTTAGTTAAAGGAGAGCAAACACTGGGCTTAAAGAAAAAAAGGCAATTTTTCATTAAAACCTTTTGGAAAAACTCTAAAGATAAATCTGTTTACAATTCTTTAACTGCCACCTCAACCTTCAAGAAAAAGTATACATGAGAAGATGATTGCAACTGCCAGTTAGATTGAATAGTATGCTCCAGAAGCTGTGAAAGTTCCCAAACTAGGTTAGTGTCATTAACATACAAAAGCATGCAAAAAGGAGTAATGACATGGAGGTGCCAGTGTTGGACTGGAGTGGACAAAGTTAAAAATCACACAACACCAGGATATAGTCCAAAAGTTTATTTGGAAGCACTAGCTTTCGAAGCGCTGCTCCTTCATCAGGTGGTTGTGGAGGTTAAGATCATGCTCACAAAAAAAGAGTAAGAAATTATGCTTCGCATATTTAGAATAGGTTCAAGAGAACTGGGTTATTGCATTGACTCAGTTGACATGAAAGTTTTTACTGGAGCCTTTGGTTCTCCTCTTTTCGTGCACCTTTAGTATTGAAAGATACAGTTTCGTCTTCATTCCTTTGAAATGCCATTGTGAACAATTAATCTGGCTATGGTAAGCAACAACCCTTTAAGAGATGATCATATTCTTGTTTTTTTTGTCTTCCCCAGATAACTGCATGACAGATTAAAATGTTGATGCAAACTTTTCCCATGTTAGTTTATCCAAACTATAGGGAAAGACTCCCATTGCTGCAGCCCTTCTTTGTGAACTGTGAATATGAATAAACCTATACCGCTTGCTGATCCAGCTTGCCTCTCAAAATGATATGCCTGAATTATTTGTGAATACAATGATTGGATATCTAAGCTGATAGATGATCCGGCCTTAAATATTTCTGATATTTTTGCATCACTTCTTTCTGTTCCCTCAGATTTTAAAGAGCTCGTACTACTGCTTTCAGCTAATTTGGTGTCACACAAATCCATTTCTGACCTTCAAATGAATCTGAAAATTCATCTGCAGAGACATGCAGATATGGAATTACAGTTAAGACTGGAGCTTATTGTGGTTTGAATGTGGTCTGCTTTGGAACAACAGCCAGATTTTGTTTTGTGAACTGGTAGTATGCTACATTGGGTGGTCTGTTGTTTTATGTGGCCAACATCTTGAATGAGCTTTGGGACTGTATTTTGTGAGTATATCATTAAACATTACTGAGGTGAAATTCTGGTCTTCTTGCTGATCTTGGCTAAAACAAACTTTGCAAAAATGCAGTGGAACATTCCCTCTCATTCACACCTATTATTTCACTGAAATTATTGACAGCAGTATGGTGAGCTTTATGAAAATCATACCAGAAGATTTGTGATATGTTTGTAGTCAGGCTGACACTTAGCGAATAAATATGGACCAATAAAATTTTGAAAATACATTTTTGTTGAAGTTTATGGGGAGCAAGAGGTGAATTTATATTCTCACAGGGTGCTGGAGAAATGAAAGATTTTAGTTCAATGACAGGATCAAGATTTCAGAAACCCACATGCAGTTGATAACTCTGCCATTTCTCATGCACTATTGATTTTTCTCATTTTCAGCATTGCTAACATGCACTGTCAAATGAAAGATGGTCAGTCTGATCTTTCTGAATCATTGTTTTCTAAACAGTAATGAACCATTTTGATAAGTTAAGCTGCAGGAAAAATTAATTTCAGTTGACTAATCTTAGCAAGCAAAACGGTGGTTTTGAGCTGAGTCGGTAACATGATTGCTGACCTTGACAGAATTGATATGTATCAATGCATGTAAAGAACGACATTTAGTTCTTTCCAGTATGAGTTGTCATTTTAAAAAAAATCACGAGACCATGGGTATCACTGTCTCGGCCAGCATTTATTGCCTATTTCTAGCTGCTGTCTTGAATTGCTGTAGTCCATGTGCTGTAGGTATTCTCACAATGCTGAAAGGGAAGGAGGTCCAAAATTTTGAACCAGAAATACTGAAAGAATGGCAATATATTTCCAAATCAGGATGGTGAGTAGTGTCGGTAGCAAGTGGTTATGTTGTCATGTATCTCATGTCCTTGTCCTTCTAGATGTAAGTTGTAATGGACTTGGAAAGTGCTGTCGAAGGAATGTTGATGGATTTCTGCAGTACATCTTGGAGCTGATAAAATATGCTGCTACTGAACATCAATAGTTTTGGAAATGCATTGTTGTGGGCATGGTGCCATCAAGGGGCTGTTTTGTCTTACATAGTGTCAAGCTTTTTGAGTATTGTTGGAGCTACGCTCATTCACAAAAGATGGATGTATTCAATCACTGACCACTCCTGACTTGTGCTTGCAGAGGGTGAAAAGGCTTTTGGGAATCAGGAAGTGGATTACTCACTGTATATTCTGAGCTTCTGATCTTGTAGCCACTATATTCATTTGGCAAGTCCAGTTCAGTTTCTGGTCAATGGTAACCCCTTGGATATTCATAATGAGGGACTCAGTGATAGTGAAGATTAGATTAGGTTACTTACAATGTGGAAACAGGCCCTTCGGCCCAACAAGTCCACACCGATCCGCCGAAGCGTAACCCACCCATACCCCTACATTTACCCCTTCACCTAACACTACGGGCAATTTAGCATGGCCAATTCACCTAACCTGCATATCTTTGGACTGTGGGAGGAAACCGGAGCACCCGGAGGAAACCCACGTAGACATGGGGAGAATGTGCAAACTCCACACAGTCGCCTGAGGCGAGAATTGAACCCGGGTCTCTGGCGCTGTGAGGCAGCAGTGCTAACCACTGTGTCACCTTGCCGCCCACATTGCCATTAAATGTCAAGGGCCAGTCTTCCTGGAAAAAATAACTGAACCATCCCCATCCACCACCATAGTCCTGTATGCAGCCAAGCTCATCCTCACTTTGAACAACTGCTCATTTAACTCCTCTCACTTTCTTCAGATCAAAGATGGGGCCATGGGCACTGGCATGGGCCACAGCTATGCCTGTCTCTTAGTGGGATACATGGAACATTTCATCTTCTAGTCCTACTTCGGCTGCCACCCACAGCTTTTTATCCAATGCATCAATGATATCATTGGTACTGCTTCCCTTTGTCTCATCTGGAATTGGACACATTTGTCAATTTGGCCTCAAATTTCCACCATGCTCTCACCTCTACTTGGTTCACCTCCGACTGTACCCTTCCCTTCCTCAACATCTCCATTTCCATTTCTGGGGATAGGTCAGCCACCAATATCCAGTACAACCTATTGACTCCTAAAGTTGACTGCACTATAAATCCTCATACCTTGTTTCTTGACTTCATTCCATTATCTCAACCTCTCCATCGTATCTGTTCTGATGAGGCCAGCTTCTAAAAGTGGGCCTCCAAAATGTCCACCTTCTTCCTCAACCAAGGATTCCCCACCACAATAATTGACAGGGTCCTCAGCTATGTACGAGTAATATCCTGCACATCTGTCCTCACCCCCTCTCTTTCCTCCCACAACATCGACAAGGTCCCCTGGTCCCCACTTGCATTCACATTCAAAGGATCATTAGCTGTTAGTTCTGACACCTCCAGCTGGATGCCACCACCAGATACATGTTTCCCTGCCCTCTTGTTTCATAGGGACTGTTCCCTCTAGGGTACCTTGGTCCACTTTTCCTCCACTCATAATACCTGACCACATCCACACGGTACCTTTCCATGGAATCGCATGTATAACACTTGCACATCTACTTTCTCCTTCCTCAATTGAGCTATTAGTAGAGGCTAGATAGGCTTAGATTTTTTTTTAGAGCAGAGAATTCTGAGGGGGGAACATGATTGAGGTGTATAAGATTATAACTGCTTAGTGACACCCAGTTTGGGTTCCAAAGCATCACTGCATTCCTGACTTCATTATGGCCTTGGTTCAAACATGGACAAAAGAGCTGAATTCCAGAGATGAGGTGACAGTGACAGCCCGTGACATTAAGGCCATATTCGACTGAGTGGCATCAAGAAGACCTAGCACTACTAGAGTCAATGGGTATCAGAGTAAACTCTCTGGTATTTGGAATCATACATGACACATTAGGAAGATAGTTGTAGTTGTTGGAGGCCAGTAATCTCAGTTCCTGGACATCTCTGCAGGAAATCCTGAGGATAGTGTCCTAGGCACAACCATCTTCAGTTGCTTTATCAATGATCTTCCCTCCATCACAAGGTCAGAAGTGGTGATGTTCACTGGTAATGTAAAATGTTCAATACCATTCATGTATCCTAAGATATTGAAACAGTCTGCATCCATACACAGCAAGACCTGGATAATATCCAGGCCTTGGACAATTATTACCCAGAACTTTATTCAGTTGTAAATAATGTGAAGTTGAAGTCTCAGTCTCATGGCGCCTGAAAACTACGTATTGGCTATGGAGGTTAACGGCCCTTTGTTACTGCTCATGAGATCCTTTTTGACTTCTGAAGGCACTATTTCTGCCATGTATAATCCTGATGCACTCAATGTCCTTTCTTACTCAATAGCTTTTGAACTTCCCATAAAACAAACATTACTGGCTACAAATGATGACTGCTGGAGAAGCATATGGACGGCGGTAAATTGAGGGGTGTGTAGGTTACATTGATCTTAGATTAAGATAAATGCTGAGCATAACATCATGGGCTGAAGGATCTGTACTGTGCTGTACTGTTCTGTGTTCTATGTTCTATTATGTACATTGATAAAGGTTTAAGAAAGCTTTACGAAGGTGACCCCAAAAATGTAAGGGTACGTGTAGAAGGAAAGGATGAACAGATTGGATCTTCTTTGCCTTGATAAAAGAAGGCTGGGGAAGTCCATAATAGACATCTTTAAAATTCTGAAAGATTAAAACAGAACAATACAAAAAGAATGTTTCCTATTGTGGAGAAGAGGAAAACTAAAATCCATAAACAAAAGGTAATCACCAAGAATTTTCATAGGGAATTCATAAGAAGCATTTTTTCTACTCATGAAAAGATGAGAATATAAACATTACTGTGACAGAGTGGCTGAAATGAACAGCATTCAATGTCTTAAAGTGTAAGGAAGACAAGCCCCTGAGAGAAAAGGGAATAGAGGATTGCAATGATAGATTTGGATGAAGAAAATTGGGAGGAGGATCTAGGGGAGCATAAGCACTGATTGGACATGGGCAGAGGACTGAGTGGCTTGTTTCTAATACATTCATCCTGTGTGATCTTATTTGTGCACTTAAGCACAGAAGCAAGACATTTTGCCCAACAGGTCTGTGCAGTCATATACGTACACAAGAATCCTCTCACCCTTCATTTCACTCCATCAACATAATCTTTTATTCCCATGTCCATCATGTGTTGTTCCTTTATCCATGCCAGGCATCTTAGCAGTTTCCAATAGTGATGTGCTGCGCCTTCTAACTTCTCTGGGCAAAGAGATCTCTCCAGTACCATCACTAAGATTAATTAGTGAATTTTGATCCCTATCTCTGGTCTTCTGCATAATAGCCAACATATTTTCTATATCTAAGGAACAGGAGAATCAACGTTTCGTGCATAAGCCCTTCTTCAGGAATGAGGAAAGTGTGTCCAGCAGACTAAGATAAAAGGTAGGGAGGAGGGGCTTGGGGGAGGGGCGTTGGAAATGCGATAGATGGAAGGAGGTCAAGGCGAGGGTGATAGGCTGGAGTGGGGTGGGGGCGGAGAGGTCAAGAAGAAGATTGCAGGTTAGGAAGGCGGTGCTGAGTTCGAGGGATTTGACTGAGACAAGGTGGGGGGAGGGGAAATGAGGAAACTGGATAAATCTGAGTTCATCCCTTGTGGTTGGAGGGTTCCTAGGCGGAAGATGAGGCGCTCTTCCTCCAACCGTCGTGTTGCTATGATCTGGTGATGGAGGAGTCCAAGGACCTGCATGTCCTTGGTGGAGTGGGAGGGGGAGTTGAAGTGTTGAGCCACGGGGTGGTTGGGTTGGTTGGTCCGGGTGTCCCAGAGGTGTTCCCTGAAACGCCTAACCCTGCCCCCACTCCCAGCTCCAGCCCCACACCAGCCCTGCCGTGTTTTCACCATCCTTCCAGAACTACCCTTCTCTGAGGATGAAAGATCAGTCCGCAGCAAACGTTTCAGAGAACACCTCTGGGACACCCGGACCAACCAACCCAACCACCCTGTGGCTCAACACTTCAACTCCCCCTCCCACTCCACCAAAGACATGCAGGTCCTTGGACTCCTCCATCGCCAGACCATAGCAACACGACGGTTGGAGGAAGAGCGCCTCATCTTCCGCCTAGGAACCCTCCAACCACAAGGGATGAACTCAGATTTCTCCAGTTTCCTCATTTCCCCTCCCCCCACCTTGTCTCAGTCAAATCCCTCGAACTCAGCACCGCCTTCCTAACCTGCAACTTCTTCCTGACCTCTCCGCCCCCACCCCACTCCGGCACATCACCCTCACCTTGACCTCCTTCCACCTATCGCATTTCCAACGCCACTCCCCCAAGTCCCTCCTCCCTACCTTTTATCTTAGCCTGCTGGACACACTTTCCTCATTCCTGAAGAAGGGCTTATGCACAAAACGTCGATTCTCCTGTTCCTTGGATGCTGCCTGACCTGCTGCGCTTTTCCAGCAACACGTTTTCAGCTCTGCTCTCCAGCATCTGCAGTTCTCACTTTCTCCTCCTATTTTCTATATCTACCCAATCAAGTCCTTTCATGATAGATCTCACTGGTCGCTTTTGGATTTCTCTTTCCTAGACAAAATATTCCAAGCTTTTTCAATGCTCCTTGACCTGCTAGTCATAATATTAACATCACAAACATCATTTTGCATCTTCCCTAGTGTCTCCAAATGCTGTTTTAATATGGAGACCGTAAGTTGTGAATACTATTTTAAATATTGTCTAATCAGGTTAAATGTAACTTCACTGCTTTTCAATTTTAACTCTCTAGAACTTAAGGATTTTGTTAATAAATCAGGCTGTTTTGATATCCTATGATACATCTTCATAGCAGGCAGGAATTGACCTGTGTCGATTAGACAAGAGTAGGAACACTACTTTTATATCACAAGAACCTTAAAGCAATGCAGTTCTCTCTGTGCTTTTGTGTGACTTCATTATTCTGTGTCATTCTTTTTCATGGTTTGCATATCTTGGCCCAGATCCGTACAATTCTTTACCCCATTGGAACATTTATTTTCCCTGAAGTATGACTTCTTCCTACCAAAATGTATTGTCTGGCACTTAACTTATCAGATTCTTCTAATGCAAGTTTATTAATGTCTTCCTTTATTTTTTTTCCTTTCTTATATTAATCATACGCCTAAGCTGGTATCAAGCAAAGGTTTTAAGAGTCTGTTATTTTCAGTTGAAATCAAAAATGGTTGTTCAGTGTTTCTGAATGTAAAGCAGTGATGATTCTTTTATTTTCAATATATATTGTAGTTACAAGTCTTTGCAGAACATTTCACACTAGTCTTCTCTCCTAGTTTTCAAAATACTGTCATAATTTATTATTTCCAAACATTTCTTCATGTATTTTCTCTTCTGACTGTATTAAGGAAACAGACAGGAAAATGATCAGTGACTTACAGGAAAAGTCAAGGAAAGTCTGCCTTGTCCACAGGAAAAGATTTCATGATCTAGGAGCACTGCCAGTTCTCCACTAAAAAAAAACAAACTTTGTGCCAGATTCTGAAGCACTCTTTGCATGGAAGAGTGTCCTCTTCTTTAAAAGTAATGTATACTCCATTTGTTTTTTTTTACTCCCTCCAGATCTCCCTTTGCTACATGCCATAGCCTCAACCAGGATGTGGCCTGTTCCAAGTGATCTGCTAATGACACAGCTCTCCAGTGTTAGCAAAATGGAGTAGAAGTGATAGATTAAACAGGGATTTAAGAACTCCCGGTATGTAAAGCCATTGAAAGTCATCTTGCAGGTGTAAAAAGTGATGAAAGAGGCTAAGTGAGTGTTGAGCTTTATCACAAGGCGTTTAAGGAACTTCTGTTTTTCTGTTCCAGCACAGACTTATCAAATCAAGATGGCGTGAGTAAAAGGCTCGTTATTTGCATTTTTCATAATTTCAAGAGGTAAGCCAATTTAAATGTGAGCAGCAAGCTCTCTGCATGAAAAGGCCAGGCATAAGGAGCTTTCGAAATTTACTATTGAATCTGTTCCCAGCATCTATTCAAGCAGTGTTTTCCCAGTAACACCAATTAGCTGTGTCAAAAAAAACTTCCCTCTGGTTCTTTTCCTAGTTACGTGAAATCTGTGTTCTCTAACCACTGACCTCCCATCAATGGAAACAGTTTATCCTTAAATTTTTTAGACCCTCCATAGTTTTTTGTAACACTGTTAAATCTCTCCTTTAAATTCCTTTGCTTTATGAAGAATAGTTCTTGTTTTCCTTGTTTCTCCAATGAATCCATCATCCCTGTTATTATTCTAGTAACACTGCTCCGCACTGTCTCCAAGGCCTTCCCAAAGAATGGACACATTACCTAAGTTGATATCCAATCAATGATTTGTAAAGGCTCAGCAATCAAACAGGAGCAGTCATACAGTCATAGAGTCTTATAGTCACAGAGTCATACAGATGTACTGCACGGAAACAGACCCTTTGGTCCAACTCATCCATGCCGACCAGATATCCCAACCCAATCTAGTCCCACCTGACAGTACCCAGCCCATATCCCTCCAAACCCTTCCTAATCATATACCCATCCAGATGTCTTTTAAATGTTGCAATTGTACGAGCCTCTACCACTTCCTCTGGCAGCCCATTCCACTCACGCACAATCCACTACGTGAAAATGTTGCCCCTTAGGTCTCTTTTATATCTTTCCCTACTCACCCTAAACCTATGCCCTCTAGTTCTGGACTCCCCAATTCCAGGGAAAAGACCTTGTTGATTGATGTATCCATGTACCTCATGATTTTATAATCCTCTATAAGGTCAGCCCTCAGCATCCAATGCTCCAGAGAAAACAACCCCAGTCTATTCAGCTTCTCCCTACAGCTCAAATCCTCCAACCCTGACAACATCCTTGTAAATCTTTTCTGAACCCTTTCAAGTTTCACAACATCATTCCGATTGGAAGGAGACAAGAATTGCATGCAATATTCCAAAAGTAGCTTAACGAATGTCCTATACAGCTGCAACATGACCTCCCAACTCCTGTACTCAAGACTCTGATCAATAAAGGAAAGCATACCAAACACCTCCTTCACTATCCTATCTACCTGCAATTTTATTTCAAGGAGCTATGAATCTGCACCCCAAAATCTCTTTGTTCAGCAACACTTCCTAGAACCTTACCATTAAGTGTATAAGTCGTGCTAAGATTTGCTTTCCCAAAATGCAACTCCCTGCATTTAGCTAAATTAAACTCCATCTGCCACTCTTCAGCACATTGGCCCATCTGATCAAGATCTCATTGTAATCTGGGATAACCTTCTTTGCTGTGCAGTACACCTGCAATTTTGGTGTCATCTGCAAAGTTACTAACTATACCTCTTATTCTCTCATCCAAATCATTTATATAAATGATGAAAAGTTGTGGACCCAGCACTGATCCTTGTGGCACTCCACTGGTCACAGGCCTCCAGTCTGAAAAACAACCCTCCACCCACCACCCTCTGTCTTCTACCTTTGAGCCAGTTCTGTATCCAAGTGGATAGTTCTCCCTTTTTTCCATGAGATCTAACCTTGCTAATCCCATGGGGAACTTTGTCGAACGCCTTACTGAAGTTCATATTGGTCATGTTTACTGCTCTGCTCTCATCCTCTCCTTCAAAAAACTCAATCAAGTTTGTGAGACAGGATTCCCCATGCACAAAGCCATGCTGACTATCCCTAATCAGTCCTTGCCTTTCCAAATACATGTACATCCTGTCCCTCAGGATTCCCTCCAATAAATTACCCACCACTGATGTCAGGCTCACTAGTCTATAGTTCCCTGGCTTTTCCTTACCACCTTTCTTAAGCAGTGGCACCATGTTAGCCAACCTCCAGTCTTCCGGCACGTCTGCTGTGACTATCAATGATACAAATCTCTCAACAAGAAGCCCAGCAATCACTTCCCTAGCTTCCCATACAGTACTAGGGTACACCTGATCAGGGATTTATCCATTTTTATGCGTTTCAATCCAGCATTTCATCCTCTGTAATATGGACATTTTTCAAGATGTCATCATCTACTTCCCTACATTCTATATCTTCCACTTCTTTCTCTGCAGTAAACACCAATGCAAAATACTCATTTAGTATCTCGCTCATCTCCTGCGGCTCCATGCAAAGGCCGCCTTGCTGATCTTTGAGGTGCCCTATTCTCTCCCCAGTTACCCTTTTGTCCTGATGTATTTGTAAACATGGTGGCTCAGTGGTTAGCACTGATGCCTCACAGCAACAGGGTCTGAGGTTTGATTCCAGCATCAGGCGACTGTCTGTGTGGAGTTTGCATGCACTCCCCATGTCTGCATGGGTGTGCTCCGGTTTCCTCCCACAGTCCAAAGATGTGCAGGTCAGGTGAATTGGTTATGCTGAATTGCCCATTGTGTTAGGTGCATTAGTCAGAGGGAAATGAGTCTGGGTGGGTTACTCTTCGGAGGGTTGGTGTGGACTGGTTGGGCTGAAGGGCCTGTTTCCACTTTGTAGGGAATCTAATCTAAACACCCTTTGGATTCTCCTTAACTCTATTTGCCACAGCTGTCCCATGTCCTCTTTTTGCCCTCCTGACTTCTCTCTTAAGTATACTCTGACTGCCTTTACTCCTCAAAGGATTCACATGATCTATCCTAACTATACCTGGCATAAGCTTCCTTCTTTTTCTCAACAAAACCAAACCAGCATTCCCAAAAATTACCAGCCTTTCCTTTCACCCTAACAGGAATATACTGTCTCTGGACTCTTGTTATCTCATTTCTGAAGGCTTCCCATTTTCCAGCCGTCCCTTTACCTGTGAACATCTACCTCCAATCAACTTTTGAAAGTTCTTGCCTTATACCATCAAAATTAGCCTTCCTCCTATTTAGAAGGTCAACTTTTAGATCTGGTTTATCCTTTTCTATCACTATTTTAAATCTAACGGAATTGTGATCGCTGGACCCAATTGCTCCCCCACTGACGCCTCAGTCATCTGCCCTGCCTTATTTCATAGAACATAAAACATAGAAAAGTACAGCACTGAACAGGCCCTTTGGCCCACAATGTTGTGCCGAGATTTAATCCTAATGTAAAATAAACTAACTTAACCTATGCACCCCTCAACTCACTGCTATCCATATGCATGTCCAGCAGTCGCTTAAATGTCCCCAATGACTCTGCTTTCACCACCACTACTAGCAACGCATTCCATGCATTCACAACTCTCTGCGTAAAGTATCTACCTCTGCCACCTCCTTTATACCTTCTTACTAATATATTCAAACTATGACTCCTCGTACCAGTCAATCATGCCCTGGCAAAAAATCTATGGCTATTGACTCTATCTATTCCACTCTTTATTTTGTACACCTCGATCAGGTTTCCTCTCTTCCTCCTTTTCTCCAGAGAGAAAATTCCAAGCTTATTCAACCTTTCTTCATAAGGCAAGCCCTCCAGTCCAGGCAGCATCCTGGTAAACCTTCTTTGCCCCCTCTCCAAAGCCTCTGTGTCTTTCCTATGGTAGGGCGACCAGAACTTCTTACAATATTCCAAGTTTGGCTTCACCAGGGACTTGTAGAGCTGTGGCAAAACCACATGGCTCTTAAACTCAAAACCCCTGTTAATGAAAGCCAAAATGCCATATGCTTTCTTAACAACCCTATGCACTTGAGTGGCAACTTTGAGGCATCTATGTACTTGCACACCCTCCACATTGCCAAGAATCCCATCTTTAATCCAATACTCAGCATTCGAGTTCGATCTTCCAAAATGCATCACTTCGCATTTATCCAGATTGAACTCCATCTGCCATTTCTCAGCCCAGCTCTGCATCCTGTCTATGTCGCGCTGCAGCCTGCAGTAGCCCTCTATACTATCGACAACACCTCCAACACTTGTGTCATCTGCAAATTTACTAACCCACCCCTCAACTTCGTCATCCAAGTCATTTATAAAAACTACAAAGAGCAGAGGCCCAAGAACAGAGCCCTGCGGGACCCCACTCGACACTGTCCTCCAGGCAGAATACTTTCCATCTACAACCACTCTGTCAGCCAGCCAATTCTGCATCCAGATAGCCAAATCTCCCTGTATCCCATACTTCCTGTCTTTATGAATGAGCCTACCATGGGGATCCTTATCAAATGTCTTGCTGAAGTCCAGATACACCACATCCACTGCTCGACCTTCGTCGATCTATCTTGACACCTCCTCAAAGAACTCAATTAGATTTGTAAGGCATGACCTGCCCCTCACAAAGCCATGCTGACTGCCTTTAATCACACTATGCTTTGACAAATAGTCATAAACCCTATCCCTCAGAATTCTTTCCAAAACTTTGCTGACCACAGATGTAAGAGTGACTGGAGTGACTGGTCTGTAATTGCCAAGGATTTCCCTATTACCCTTCTTGAAAAGAGGAACAACATTCGCCTCCTTCCAATCCTCTGGTACGACTCCTGTGGAGAGTGAGGAGGCAAATATCCTCGCCAGCGGCTTAGCATTTCAACTTCATTAATCTTGATCTGGTCAAGACTGTATCCCAGCTCCTCAAAGTCTTCATTTACAACAAGTTCCATTTCCTTGGAGAAAACTGAAGCAAAAAACTCATTTAGAGCTTCCCCTATCTGCTCTGACTCCACACACAAGTTCCCTCCGCTATCCCTGATTGGCCATACCTTCTCCCTAATCATTCTTTTATTCCTCACATATGAATAAAATGCCTTTGGGTTTTCCATAATCCTTCTTGCCAAGCCTTTTTCATGCCTCCTCTGTCCATTTCTGAGCTCCTTTCTAGCAAGCCTGTAATCGTCTAAAGCTGTGCTAGATCCTTGCTTCTTCCACCTTACGTAAGCTGCCTTCTTCCTTTTGACGAGAAGTTCCTCTGTTCTTGTCATCTAAGGTTCCTTAATCTTACCCTTTTTTACCTGTCTCAGTGGAAAAGAATTTGTGCATCACTTGCAACAACTGTTCCTTAAATAGTCTGCACATGTCTGCTGTGCCCTTTCTGTAGAACAGTTGCTCCCAGTCTATACTTCCCAACTCCTTCCCAAAAGGAGGTCAAATTTTGTTCCTTCTCTAGTCGGTACATCCACATACTGAATCAGAAGATTTTCTTGTGTGTGCTTAAGAAATTCCTCTGCATCTAAACCCTTAACACTATGGCAGTCCCAGTCTATGTTTGGAAAGTTAAAATCCCCGACATAACCACCCTATTATTCTTACAGGTAACTGAGATCTCCTTACAAATTAGTTTCTCAATTACCCGCTTTATTCGGGGGTCTGTGATACAATCCCAAAAAGATGATCATCCCCTTCTTATTTCTCAGTTCCACTCAAATAACTTCCCTGAATGTACTACCTCAGTACAGCTGTAATGTATCCCTTATCAAAAATGCCATTCCCCCTCTTCTCTTGCCTCCCTTTCTATCCTTCCTGTAGCATTTGTATCCTGGAAATTAAGCTGCCAGTCCTGTCCATCCTGAGCCATGTTTCTGCAATTGCTATGATATCTCAGTCCATGTTTCTAACCATGCCCTGAGTTCATCTGCCTTTCCTGTTAGGCCTCTTGCATTGAAATAAAAGCAGCTTAATTTATCAGTTCTACCTTGTTCTCTTCTTTGTCCCTGCCTGCCCTGACTGTTTGACTTACTTCTTTTCTCAACTGTACCAGTCTCAGATTGATCTCTTTCCTCACTATCTCCCTAGGTCCCACCCCCCAACTTACTAGTTTAAATCCGCCCGAGCAACTCCAGCAAATCTCCCTGCCAGTATATTAGTCCCCTTCCAATTCAGTTGCAATCTATCCTTCTTGTACAGGTCACTTCTACCCAGAAGAGATTCCAATGATCCAAAAATGTGAATCCTTCTCCAGTACAGCAGCTCCTCAGCCATGCATTCATCTGTTCTATCCTCCCATTTCTACCCTCACTAGCTTGTAGCACCAGGAGCAACCCAGATATTCCTAGTCTCGAGGATCTCCTTTTTAAATTCCTGCCTAACTCTCTGGAATCTCCCTTCAGAATCTCATCCTTTTCCCTTCTTATGTCATTGGTACCAATGTGTACAATGACTTCTTGCTGGTCCCTTTCCCCCTTGAGAACATTCTGAAACCTCTCTGAGACAATCTTGAACCTGGCACCAGAAAGGCATCACACCATTTTGGATTTTCAATGTTGGCCACAGAAACGTCTGTCTGTGCCTCGAACTAGAGTTCCCTAACATAATTGATCTCTTAGAACCCGCCATACCCTTCATTGCATTAGAGGCAGTCTCAATACCAGAAACTTGGCTGTTCGTGCTACATTCCCTGAGAATCCATCACCTCCTGCATTTTCCAAAACAGCATACTTGTTTGAAATGGGGATAGCCATAGAAGACTTCTGCACTACCTGCCTACCTCTCTTACCATTCTTGGGGTTGATCCACCAATGTGACTCTATGTGCGACTTTCTTTCCTTCCTATAACTGCCATCCATCACATCTCCTTGCTCTTGTAAGTTCCTCATTGCCTCTAACTGTCTCTCCAATTGATCCATTCGATCTGATTGGATTCAGACCCAATGGCATTTATTGCAGATATAATCCCTAGTAATAGGTAATCTTTCACTAAACTTTCACATCCGACAAAAAGAGCACATCACTCTACTAAAGGCCATTTTTGCTTCTTTCAGTCTGCAGACCCAAAAAATAGCACTGTCTTATTCCTCTACAAAACACAGCTCCAGGCTAACTTAATATTTACGGCTTATATTTTTAAGTTTAATCAAGAGACATATTTCAATAAAACATATAAACAAGATAGCACCCACTCTACTCACTACTGCAGAATTACACACAGCCACACTTAAAAATATTTACTTATCTGTTTCTGTGCTGCGATCTTTCCCAAACTGGTTCCTCCAAGATCAATTGTGAATTTCACTACTTATTAATTTTCCCAGATGCGGTCCAATGTCCACCAATACATGAATTCAAACAGCAACAGCATTAACTGCACAGGTTCACTGCTGTGTCAGTTAGCAGTGTGGATTTCTTTCTCTCTCTCCCTCCTGCACAGGCCAGGTGCTGACTTTGTCTATTGCCCTCCCTTTTAAAAGTGCTGTTGTTTTGATTTTTTTTCCCAAAGTTCCAAAACAATGCAAAAGCATATAAAATAGTAATTATCTGCCTCCTGGAATTCAAGGAAATCACCTCCAGCACTTAAAATACCTCAAAAAAGAACAGCCAGAATTTTTTCCCATCCTCCATCTTGGATTGCCCGGAAGCTTTTTCATTCAACTTGTTCAGCCATTCCACTTGTTGTGTTTAATCTGTAACATAACTGCTTGCCTTTAATTCTGTATCTAAGAAAAAGTGAGGACTGCAGATGCTGGCGACCAAATCGAAAAGTGTGGCACTTAAAAAGCACAGCAGGCCAGGCAGTAGCCAAGGACCAGGAAAGTCGACATTTCAGGCATAAGACCTTCATTGGTCTTGCTCCAATTTTGAACTTTAATTTTTATCCAAGACCTATCCTTTTCCATAACCAGATTAGACCTCATGGAATACAGGGAGAACTCACCATTTGGATACAGAACTGACTCAAAGGTAGAAGAAAGAGGGTGGTGGTGGTGGAGGGTTGCTTTTCAGACTGGAGGCCTGTGACCAGTGGAGTGGCACAAGGATCAGTGCTGGGTCCACTACTTTTCATCATTTATATAAATGATTTGGATGTGAGCATAAGAGGTATAGTTAGTAAGTTTGCTGATGACACCAAAATTGGAGGTGCAGTGGACAGCGAAGAACATTACCTCAGATTACAGCAGAATCTTGATCAGATGAGCCAATGGGCTGAGAAGTGGCAGATGGAGTTTAATTTAGATAAATGTGAGGTGCTGCATTTTGGGAAAGCAAATCTTAGCACAAATTATACACTTAATGGTAAGGTTCTAGCAAAAATTGCTGAACAAAGAGGAGACCATCGCTGGATCGTGATTGGACGTTGGAGGATCGTTTGGTTGTGCTGACCTGCTCTTGGTGGATCTTTATGCTGGCTTCGGCCTAACGCCAATTCAGGTACCAGCCAACCTCAGAGCTATGGCCTCAGCAGCCGCTCGCAGCCCTGGCCAGGGCATTCGCAACACCGTCAGGGTGACTGTGAAGAAGGTGGAGGAGCGCACACCGGTCGATCGGACGGTGTTTGTGAAGAAGATTTTGCTGGAGTGCTGCGGGTTCAAAGCAGCAGACGTGTATTGCCTGCAGGATTTCCCTGCAGCAGGCTATTTCGATTTGACCTTCAGGAGCGTGAAGAATTGCGAGCAGCTCCTGAAGGTCTTCAAGGAGAAGGAAGGGGAACCTCTGTTCTCCATCTTGTCGGTGGTCCCACTGTGTGTGCTCCCTGCGCAGAGGAGTCAGGTTGTAACAATCCAGATGTACAACCCTCACGTCCCAGCAGCAGATGTCCTGACCTTCTTGAGAAGATACGTCCAGATCAAGGGAGAGAGTACCGATATGGTCGATCCTTTCAGGATCTGGAAACGACAGGTCAGAGTAACCCTGAGGGTCGATGCCAGTGGGACCATCTTCCACCCACCCTCAAGCTTTGCCATCGGAGGAAGCAGAGGTTACCTGACATATGCAGGGCAGCCAAAAGTGTGCCGAACCTGCGGGAGGTCAGGCCACATGGCGGTGGATTGCAAGGTGACCGTCTGCCGAAATTGCAAGCAGGAAGGCCACCCGACCAAGGAGTGTAAGGAGGCCAAGAACTGTAATCTGTGCGGAGAGGCGGGCCACATGTACAAGGCCTGCCCAAGACAAGGGGCCGCCACCTACGCACAGATGGCCGGAGGTGGCAACACGAGCCGTGGACCACCCAAGACCAGCAAGGTACCACAAAACAGCACGGGAACGGTGTCTGGAGGCACCCAGAAGGAAGGGCAGGCTGTAGCGGAGCAGACGGCAGACAGTGGGGAGATGCATCAGCCAATCCAAGCTCTTGCAAGACAGACGGAGGAAATGGAAGAGAAGGGACCAAAGGAAGCAGAGGATTGGATTACTGTGAAAAGCAGGAAGAGGAAACTTCCCAAAGCCACCCAGCGAGGGGGGAAGCGACATCTACGCGACGAGGACATATGCAGCTCTTCCGACGGTGAGGATGGGCGCAAGGCGGGTCGTCACCAGAGGAAGAGACAGAGCGCCGTGGGGAAAAAAGGAGGGCAGCACCGGCCAAGCAGGAAAAGACGATCCCTCTGAGGGGACGGGTAAAGCCCTCCCCCCACCCGGTGAGAACCAAGAGGTACCCACCGGCCCACAGCTCCAGGTAACTGGGAGCAGTGGTCCTGTGACAGCCCCGCTGTCAGATGGAGAACTGGACCATGTGGACCCTGGGCCCGACCCGAAGACACCAGAGCGGGGAAATGGCTCCAGCGTGGAGCCGGACAGCTACCTCAGCCCTGGGATGGTCCAGCAGTTTGCCGTCACCACGGGAATGCACACAGCTACCACAGAGGGGCAAGACCAGCAGCAAATGGACACTGTTAACCTTGTAAACTGTTAAAATGGGGATAAGAGTTGCCAGCATCAATGTGCGTAGCATCAAATCTGCTGCACGATGTGTTTCTACGATGGCCTTCCTGGCCAACGTTAAAGCCAACGTCCTGTTCCTGCAGGAGTGTGGGATACCGCACCTCAGCAGCTACAGGAGATGATCGAGCTTGTGGGCCCATGGGCCGTCAGTTTGGTCGGGGGGCAACGATAGCCGCGCCTCCGGCCTGGGTATCCTGTTGCGAGGAGGCAACTTCACCATCTCCGAGGTTAAGGAGGTGGTGGGCGGGCGCCACCTCATCGCCGACATCATGTACAGGAATGCTCCCCTGAGACTGGTTAATGTGTACGCCCCAGTGGGTAAGAGTGAACGGTTGGCCGTCCTGCAGCAGCTTCCACTGTTGCTGGCTACATCCAGGCCGGTCATTCTGGCTGGAGACTTCAACTGTATCATTGATGCAGATGGATGATCTGGTGGGGGGGACAGTAAACTGGACACCACATCCAGAGCCCTGATGGACACGGTAAAAGATGCCAAGCTGCATGATGTCTTCAGCGCCCCTGCAGATGGAGCGCAGCGTAGATACACCTGGTCACGGGCAGACGGGTCTATCCGCTCAAGGATAGATTACCTGTTTGTCTCCCGAACGCTCTCGGTCAGATCCACGTCAAGCCGGTGTTCTTCTCCGACCACTGCCTCCTGCTGGCCGATTGTCACCTACAGGACGAACGGCGGGCTGGTAAGGGAATGTGGAAACTGAACACCAAGCTGTTGACCCCGGGAAACATTGAGGAGCTCAAGAGGGACTACGCAGGTTGGAGAACCGTGAAGCTCCTCTTTGAGTCCCCAGCGGACTGGTGGGAAACAGTAAAAGGGAACATCAAGGGGTTCTTCATCCTCAACGGTGTTCAGGAGTTGAGAGAGAGGCGGGGAAAACTGTCCCAGCTCCAGGAAAGTATGCAGAACCTGCTCCTGCTGCAGACGATGGGGGTGGATGTCACGGAGGACCTCAAGGAGGTAAAGGGCCAGCAAGCCTCGCTCTTTGCTTCAGAGGCCTCCAAGATAATCTTCCGGTCCAGGGTCCGCTCGGTGGAGCAGGACGAGACGTGCTCACGTTTCTTCTTCCAGAAGGTGCACAAAGAGAGCTCTGTGCTCAGCAGCCTGAAGGAAGAAGATGGCTCGATAACGTCATCTCAGGCTGACGTCATGAGGATCAGTAAATCCTTCTAAGCCAGTCTGTATGACACGAAGCCGACCGACAGTGCGGCCTCCCAGTCGTTCCTGTCCTCTATCACGGAGGTCTTAGACAACAGAACACGGGAGAGGCTGGACCAGCCGCTATCTCTGGACGAGCTGACCAAGGCCCTCGAGCCCTTCGAAAAGAATAAAACTCCCGGAAGCGACGGCTTACCGGTCGAGCTCTATTCCGCTCTGTGGGACTTGATTGGCCAGGACCTGCTGGAGGTGTATGTCAGTATGCTTCGGGCAGGTACCATGAGTGAATCCATGAGGAAAGGTATCATCACCCTCGTCTACAAGGGGAAGGGGGAGAGGGAGGAACTCAAAAATTGGAGACCAATCTCACTGTTGAATGCGGACTACAAAATTCTGTCAAAGGTAATCGCCAACCGGGTCAGGTCTGCTCTAGGGTCGGTGATTCACCCTGACCAAACCTATGCTGCGCCGGGCAGGAAGATCGCTGAGAGTCTCGCTCTCCTCAGGGACACGCTCGCCCACGTGCAGGACAGAGGGTTGGACACATGCCTGATCAGCCTGGACCAGGAGAAAGCCTTTGACAGGATATCACACAGGTATATGAGAGATATTCTCTCCAAAATGGACTTTGGGGAGGGAATCTGCAATTGGATCAGACTGCTCTACACCAACATTGTCAGTGCAGTCTCAATCAACGGGTGGGAATCAGATAGCTTCCCAGTCAGATCTGGAGTCAGGCAGGGCTGCCCTCTCTCTCCTGCCTTGTTTATGTGCTGCATAGAGCCATTTGCCGAGTCCATCAGGAAGGATGCAAGCCTGAGAGGGGTGACTATTCCTGGCAGCGGGGGCCTGCAGGTTAAGGCCTCCCTGTACATGGATGACGTCGCCGTTTTCTGCTCGGATCCGCTGTCCGTGCGCAGACTCATGTGCATTTGTGACCAGTTTGAATGGGCCTCGGGGGCCACGGTAAACCGAGGCAACAGCGAGGCCATGCTCTTCGGGAACTGGGCCAACCAATCCTCGATCCCCTTCACCGTCAGGACCGAACACCTGAAGGTGCTGGGTATTTGGTTCGGAGGGGCTGGGGCGTGCGCCAAGTCTTGGGAGGAGCGTATCAGCAAAGTGAGGCAGAAACTGGGCAGATGGACGCTACGGTCGCTCTCCATCGCGGGAAAAAACCTGGTCATCAGGTGTGAGGCACTGTCATTGCTGTTATACGTGGCACAGGTCTGGCCTATTCCCAGAACCTGTGCCGCTGCAGTCACCCGGGCCATCTTCCAGTTCATATGGAGGTCAAAGATGTGGGTCCGAAGGGACTCACTGTACAAAGATCTGGGCAACGGGGGAAAAAATACACCCAATGCTACCCTCACCCTAATGGCCACCTTTGTGTGTGGCTGCATCAAGCTGTGCGTGGATCCCCGGTACACAAACACCAAGTGTCACTACGTACTGAGGTTCTACCTGTCCCCGGTGTTGCGAAGGATGGGCCTGGCCTCGCTGCCGCAGAACGCTCCGAGTAGTTGGACCGTTCCGTATCACCTGTCCTTCGTGGAGAAATTTATGAAGAAAAACACCTTTGACCACAAATCCATTAGGAAGTGGTCAGCACGTAGTGTTCTTGAGACCCTTCGGGAAAAGGAGAGGGCGGATCCTATCGAGCGGTTCCCTGAGCAGACTGTCAAAGCCATTTGGCAGAATGCCTCATCGCCAGAACTTTCCAACAAGCACCAAGACATGGCTTGGCTGGTGGTGAGAAGGGCTCTGCCTGTGAGATCCTTTATGCACGCCCGGACTCTCAGCCGCACCGCACGCTGCCCTCGAAGCGGCTGCGGGGGGGACGAGACTGTCACACACTTCCTTCTGGAATGTGCCTATGCAGAGGAAGTCTGGAGAGGAATGCAGTGGTGTTTGTCGAGGTTCATCCCGAGCAGCGCCGTGACGCGGGACTCCGTGCTCTACGGCCTGTTCCCCGGGACGCACACCGAGACAAACATCAACTGTGCCTGGAGGATCATCAATTCGGTGAAGGACGCTCTCTGGGTGGTCCAAAACCTGCTGATCTTCCAGCTGAAGGAGTTGACCCCGACTGAGTGCTGCAGACTGGCACATTCCAAGGTCCAGGACTACGTGTTGAGGGACGCGCTGAAGCTTGGGGCAGCTGCCACCAAGGCGCGGTGGGGAAAGACCACTGTGTAACGTCTGCCTGCCTAACGAAGAACAGGGGGCCCATGCAGGCATTTGGGCTCTGCTGATGCCTCAGCTAATCATATGGGCATATGATTGAAAAATGTATAGACCTGTATAAAAATGATAAATTCTGATCTCTGTATGTACATGTTTACATATGTATGGCATGACCAACTGTACAGACCATCAAATTATTTTATGAATAAAGTATATTTTTGAAAAAAAAATAAAGAGACCTTGAAGTGCAGGTTCATAGCTCCTTGAAAGAGGAGTCGCAGGTAGATAGGATAGTGAAGAAGGTGTTTGGTATGCTTTCCTTTATTGGTCAGAGTATTGAGTACAGGAGTTGGGAGGTCATGTTGTGGCTGTATAGGATATTGGTTAGCCTACTTTTGGAAAATTGCATGCAATTCTTGTCTCCTTCCTATCGGAAAGATGTTGTGAAAGTTGAAAGGGTTCAGCAAAGATTTACAAGGATGATGCCATGATTGGAGGATATGAGCTATAGGGAGAGTTGATAAAGGCTCGGTCTGTTTTCCCTGGAGTGTCAGAGGCTGAGGGGTGACCTTATAGAAGTTTATAAAATCATGAGGGCATGGATAGGATAAATTGACAAAGTCTTTTCCCTGGGGTGGGGGAGTTCTGAACTAGAGGACATAGGTTTAGGGTGAGAGGGGAAAGACATAAAAGAGACGTAAGGGATAACTTTTTTTCATGCAGAGGGTTGGTACGAGTATGGAATGAGCTGCCAGAGGAAGTGGTGGAGGCTAGTACCATTGCAACATTTAAAAGGCATTTGGATGGGTATTTGAATAGAAAGGGTTTGGAGGGATATGCGCTGGGTGCTGGCAGGTTGGACTAGATTGAGTTGGGATATCTGGTCGGCATGGACAAGTTGGAACGAAGGGTCTGTTTCCGTGCTGTACATCTCTATGTCTCTATGACTCTATAACCATTTTTTAAAAAAAATAGAATTATGATTACTGGTCCCAAAGAACACCCCACCTCCCAATTAATACCTCAGTCACTTGTCCTTCCTTATTTCCCCATAGAAGGTCGAGTATTGCTCCTTCTCTATTCGGTACAAGCTTACAAAGAAAGCTTTCTTAAACATATTTAACAAATTCCTCCCCATCTACACCCTTAATCATATGGCAGTCCCAGTCTATATTTGACAAGTTGAAATCCTTACTATTACAATCCTTTCATTGTTACAGATATCTGAGGTCTCCTGACATATTTACTCTTTAGTTTCCTGTTGATGACTGAGGGAGCCTATTGCACAATCCCAGGATAATATACAAGCAAAATTACCATGGCAATAGACATGATCAGGCCAGCAACTTACATCTTAATCTCTAATTGCCACAACAGACATAGATTTAAAATGCAGGAAGAACATTAATTCTGAGCATTGTTGATGGATAGTGTGCTACAGGAGAGAACACTGAGCACTATTTGAAAAAACAACCTTAGACCTATTCCAAAACCTGCTCTCATCGGCTGAGCCCAGGAAATGGAACCTTCTATCCTGTAAGTGGAAGATGGTTCAATATTTAGCATAATTGTTTCATAAAATATTGTAATTTTATGTTGTAAACATGGTCTGACTGTGAAGCAGTCCAAGAAATAATCTATGCAGCATTGGAGGACTGATTAATTGATCCTCAACGCATAGTAAGAAAGCTTTGCAATCCTATCAAATCTGTTGTAGAGTCCCAGAATCTATACTGACTTTCTCTACTAAAGCTGAAAGTGTGTTGCTGGAAAAGCGCAGCAGGTCAGGAGCATCCAAGGAGCAGGAGAATCGACGTTTCGGGCATGAGCCTTTCTTCAGGAATGGCTTTCTCTACTAAAGAGCTGACTGACACCATTGAGATCTTGGCTCCAACAGACAGGAGCTCACCTTATCTAAATTCGTCAATACTGTCAAGTATTGTAAGGAAGAGCCCTATTGATACAGTTTTAGTGTTGGAACCAGTAAAAACCAGTGAAGCTTGATTGTATTATCAAGAAGAGACACAAAACCCCTTCTTGACATCCTGGATTGTCACACAGACAGAGATCTGGGCTGCCATAATGAAAATGTAAGTGGAGACCTGAATTCAGAAGTCCTGCCTCCAAATATGACACTTTTTATTTTCACAGAAAATGAAGAATGGGGGCATGATTTAATGTGCACCATAGCGACTCATGGAGGCAGCCATGTGTGTTAAAGTTCAGTCACCGTTTCACTGTTTACGTATACACTATATGTCTTGTGTAATTGGGACCAGAAAGGCCAGGTCTACTGCTGACAGAGTTCTTTGGAAAAGTATCTTCACATAGCATGTATGTTCTATCTGCTACATTCTATCTGAGCTTCCAGTTGCCTGCCATTTTAACACTCGACCCTGTTCTCTAGCCAACATCTCTGTCTCAGACTTGCTGCAGTGCTCCAGTTAAAGGTCAGTGAAAGCTGGAAGAACTACACCTCATTTTCTGCTTGGGGACCCTGCAACCCTTTGAACTCAATATCAAGTTAAATAATTTTAGGGACTGAAATCTCCCATGTCCTAACCCCCAACCCCACACATTAGGCCTTGTTATCACTTGCTATTACACACTGTTATCTACTAACAGTCTTCATTAACAGCTATTCATTTTCCTAGCCAGATCATTATCATTTCCTTTGTTCTGTCTCTTTGGGTTCTACCCCCACCCTATCTTCTACATAGACATTTTCTTAGATTACTTACAGTGTGGAAACAGGCCCTTCGGCCCAACAAGTCCACAGCGACCCGCTGAAGCGTAACCCACCCATTCCCGTACATTTACCCCTTTACCTAACACTACGGGCAATTTAGTATGGCCAATTCACCTGACGTGCACATGTTTGGACTGTGGGAGGAAACCGGAGCACCCGGAGGAAACCCACGCAGACACGGGGAGAATGTGCAAATTCCACACAGTCAGTGGCCTGAGTCAGGAATTGAACCCGGGTCTCTGGCGCTGTGAGGCAGCAGTGCTAACCACTGTGCCACCGTGCCGCCCGAGCTACTGTCAGTTCTGAGGAAAGGTCACTAGACTCGAAATGTTAACTCTGAGTTCTCTTCACAGCTGCTGAGCTTTTCCAGCAACTTCTGTTTTTATCTCTATTGAGTTGTCTGGCCTTAATTCTCAGATTATAGCCTCTAAGTACTCGAATCCCCAATCGGTGGAAGTAGTTTATCTATATCTATGAAGTTTTTTCCTGTTCATATCTTGAATACTTTTATAAGATCATCACTAAACCTTCTGACTTGTATAGAAAATAGATCTAATATGTATAATACCAGCTCTAAAGTCCAGGTATCATTGTTGTAAATCTATATCATAATCCTTCCAAGGAGCAGGAGAATCGACATTTCGGGCATAAGTCCTTCTTCAGGAGGGGCTTATGCCTGAAACATCGATTCTCCTGCTCCTTGGATGCTGCCTGACCTGCTGTGCTTTTCCAGCAACACATTTTTCAGCTCTGATCTCTAGCATCTGCAGTCCTCACTTTCTCCTATAATCCTTCCAAGGCCAATATACCCTTCTGAAGGTGTGGTGCCCAGGACAGCTCACAGAACTCCAAATGGTATCTAACCAAGGATTTGTATAATTCCAGTATAACTTCTACAGGCTTGTACTCCAGTCTTCTAGATATAAAGTCCAGCATTCCACTAGCTTCTTTGATTATTTTCAGTACCTGCCAATGACATTTTAAAGATCTATGCACCCCACTAGTTTCTTGTTGGGGTCAGGTGCAACTTTCCACTATATTTAACTTCATACTATCTATAAAGAACCTTGATCTCTCTTTTTTTGGTCTAAAATGGATACCTTCATACTTGCTTACATGAAATTCCATCTACCACAGTTTTGCTCATTCACTTAGTCTATCAATTCCATTGAGAAGATCTACTAAATTTTAATTTTACTAATCCCAACTTCCAGAAGCTGAAAGTGTAATGTCTCTGAAAATCATTCACCAGCAGGGCAGTTAATCCAATTGATAAGTCTTTATGTCATAAACATGTGCCGAGCAAATCTTTTGTGCTGTGTGCCCACAAGTAGAATGATCTGATGACAATGGGTGTGAATATTTGTTGGACAACTGAGTTGAAATAATGATTTGCTTCATGTTCCTGGTTTTCTAGTCACCTCTCTAACACTTAACTAACTCAAATAATCTTTTCATGTATCATTGCAGTTGGCTTTTCAGACTGATTTGAATTCTTTTTTTATTTTATTTAGAACACTATATTTAAAGTAAATCAAATTTCAAACTTCTTCTATGAAAAGAAATATGTAGAATCATTCATTAATCAGGATTCAATATTAAATAATCTCTAAGTCAGTATCACAGACATTTAGCAAGAAAGCACTTTGATATTTATTTTATTAGTCATCCTTCATGCCTAATAAATATAAGGTGTGATTTATACACATTATATGAATTAATTATTGAGTTTTATTGGTATGCTTTTGTTCTTAAAAGCTTTCCTCTTGTTTTATATTAAAGATTTAGTGAGCTGTAACTTAGATAGATTATCTGCCTGATTTAAAGGCTTCTGTAAATGGCTGCTTAGTTAAGAAGGTGCCTGACTCTCCTTATTCCAGAGGCAAATGCAAATGAGTGAGCAACATTGTACTTGTTTTGACCTGAGGATGTTCCGGTTGCACTTCATGGACAATAAAGTAGCTTTAAAAAGCAGTCACAGTTAAAAATATATGTTTGGAAACAAAGCAGTGAATATCAACATAGCAAGGTCCCACAAATAGCAATAAAGTAAAATCATCCATCAAACTTAGATGTAAAGTTATGGAATCAATATTGGCTAGGATTCTAATAAACTTCTATATTCTCCATAGAGTAATGCTGTAATTCTGATATATTCAAATAAGATGCAAGCTCTCCAATAGTTTTGCACTCGTGCCAGCTTTTTTTACTGTGAAGAACGAAATGGAGTCGAGAGAATGCAGAGAAATAACCGTTGATGCTTTAAAAAACAGTTCGCATTACAGAAGAGGAAGTTTTTGAGATCTTAGAGAATATAAAGGTGGATAAATCTCTGGGACCTGATCTAATGTATCCCAGAACATTGTGGAAAGTAAGGAAGGAAATTGTGAGACCCCTTGCAGAAATATCTGCATTCTCTATAATTATGGGTGATGATTGGAGGCTGGCTAACTTTGTACCTTTGTTTAAGAAAGATTGTGACGAGAAACCATGGAATTATAGACCTGTGAATTTGACTTTCGTTGTGAATAAATTGTTGGAGATGATAGGATTTATGGGCACTTAGAGAGGCAAAAATTGATTAGGGATAGTCAGGATGGTTTTGAGCAAGGAAAATTGTATCTCACCAACTTGATTGAATTTTTTGAGGAAGTCTCCAGAAAGGTTGATGATGGCAGAGCAGTAGACATTGTTTATTAGGATTTTAGTAAAGTCTTCGACAAGGTTCCACATGGTAGACTAAATAGTCAAGTTAGATCACATGAGATTCAGGGTGAGCTTGCCAATTGAATACTTAATTGGCTTAATGGCAGGAGACAGAGTGGTCATGGAGAATTGCTTTTGGACTGGAGGCCTGTCACCAGTGGTGTTCTGCAGCAATCAGTTCTGTGTCCACTTTTGTTTTTCATTTCTATAAATGATTTGGATAAGAGGCATGGTTAGTAGGTTTGCGCACAACATCAAAACTGGTGACATAGTAGATAGTGAAGAAGGTTTTCTAAGATTACAAAAGAATCTTGATCAAATGCATCAACGGGTTGAAAAATGGCAGATGGAATTCAATTTGATAAATGTGAGGTATTGCATTTTGGTACAACATACCAAAATGTTGGTAAGGCTTAAACAATCAATGGTAAGGCCTGTGGTGGTTTGTAGAACAGAGGGGTACAGGTGCCTAATTCTTTAAAAATTGCATCACAGTTAAACTGGGTGGTTAAAAGGCATTTGGCAAGCTTGCCTTCATCACTCAGTTATTTGAGTCATTTGAGTATGGGAGTTGGGAAGTCATGTTGAGATTTTACAGGACATAGATAAGGCTTCTTCTGGAATACTATGTCCAGTTCTCGTCACCCAGTCATTGGAAGGATATTATTAAGCTGGAGATGGTTCAGAAGAGATTTACCTGAACATTGCCGAATATGGGAGATTTGAGTTATAAAGAAAGACCAAATAGGGTGGGACTTCTTTCATTGGAGCATGGGAGATTGAGATAGAAGTTTACAAAACAATGAGACATACAGATAAGATACATTTTTAATGTAAAGGAAAGAGATTTAAAAGAAATTTGGATAGGTACATGAATAGAAACATTTAGTGGCATATGACCTGGAGCTGCCAGGTGGGACTAGTATAGTTTGGGATTGTGTTCAGCATGAACTGGTTAGACCGAAGGATCTGTTTGCATGCGGTATGACTCTATGACATGATGACATCGCTGGAACCATAACTTTCTAAATGGGAGTGCCCAATGTGGTCAAGGCTAGCTCACAATATGAATCTGAAAGTATCCATTTGGAATTTCCATGTGATCTCTCCTGATTCACCCACTGGAATTTTGGTAAGTCATTACCAAAGTCTCTGAAGGGTAAATGAAATGCTCACCAATTCAATAAGCTTTACTGCTAGCAAACCTTATCCAAACAAAGAATGCCTACAATTATTAATAAATTAATGTGCTTTTGAAAGAGAAATTTGGCTGGCACAGAGACACAGTGGCTAGCACTGTGACCTTACAGTGCCAGGGACCCAGGTTTGTGACCCAGGTGACTGTCTATGTTGAGTTTTATGTTCTCCCTGTTTCTGCATGGATTTCCTCTGGGTGGTCTAATCTCCTCCCACAGTCCACATATGTGTAGGTTAGGTGAATTGGCCATGCTAAATTGCTCCATAGTGTGCTGGTCAGGTGGGTTTACCATTGTAGTTACGGGGATAGTTTGGCGATGTTAGATCTGGGTGGAATGCTCTTCAGAGGGTCAGTGCAGACTTGATGCGCTGAATGGCTTCCTTCTGCACTTATGGATTTCATAGTTTTATGAAATTAGGAAAAATATTCACTTAATATACAACTTGTGACCTATACAGGTCCTACAGGCTGAAAAAGGTGGAAAAGAAGAATATATTTTTTCCTTGCTGCACCAAATTCCCAATTGCATGCTTGGCCTATATCTCACTCAGATATTGTCACATGTACTCAAATGCAGAAGTACAGTAAAATGAAATGTGTATAATGTAGCCACACATGGCACCATCTTAGGTACCAAGGTACCTAGGTATAAAAAAAACTGAGGTACAAGGTAATAAGAGAAACGATAGTTAAAAAGTTAAGCATTACTTCATAGAATAGTAGAAAAATAAAGAAATAGGCAATAGTTTACATTAAAGTCTTTAGTAGTTTAAACCATGAAAATAAAGCAGAAAGTTAAAAGTCCAACAGACTTTGATGAGTCCTCTGCTTACTCACTGTCTGAGAAGAACTCAGCTGTCTGTTTGCGATGCCCTAACCCTAACCCTATCACTACAGATACTGTCACTGCTGCTGAAACTGCTACCACTCTGATTTCCTCTGGTGCCTTGGGAAGGATCCACTCACGTACCGAGCTGAGGCGCCGCCATGAGCCAGCGAGAAACCAGCCGATATTCCACTGAGAGACCAGGCTGAGACCCACCACGAGCCACCAAGAAATCAGTCTGAGACACACCACAAGCCAAGAAGAGACCAGGCTGGGACCTGGACCCACCATGAGTGACTGAGAAAACAGACTGAGAACCACCATGAACCACTGAGAGACCAGTCCAGGACCTGTCAGAGCTGCTGATAGACCAGGCTGATAGCCAGGACTTGAGAGAAGCTGAGGTGAAGCGATGCTGGCTACTGTCAGGGTACATGTGGAAACTGTCACTGGATTTTTTAATATCCCAGAAGAGCATTATTTTGATCAAAATATAAGGCAAAGTAACTTTCTGCTCAAAAATTCAGATCTGTAGCATAACAATTAAATGAAAGATGATATAAAATTAGAAGAACAACTCTCAAAGAGATGTAGAAGCTGAGATACCTGGGTGGATAAGTGTACAGATCATTAAAGATAGCAGAAAGAGCAGCAAATAAAGCATACAGTGGCCTTGGATTTATCAGTAGGGATACAGAACAGAAGAGCATGGAGGTGAAGTTGAACTTGTACTTGCACTTGTTAAACCTCAGCTGCAGCATTCTGCACACTTGTTGAGTGCCACATTGTAGGAAAGGTGTTAATGCATCGGACAGAGTGCCAAAGTGATTTACAAGAATGATTCCAGGTATGAGAAGCCTGAGTTAAAGAGATAGGTTGAAGAAGGGGAACAATTTGTTAGATCCAAGAGGGTTTTTGAAACAGTATGTGGATAGTCCAACCAGAGGAGAAGGTTAGATCTTGTTTTGGCTAATGAGTCTGGCCAGGTGACTGATCTTTCATTGGGAAAGCATTTTGGAAACAGTGATCACAACTTCTTAAGATAGCTAACAACAATAATTGCAGGAAGAAATTAAATTTGGTAAGGGCAAATTATAGCAGTGATACTCGGGAGCTAGGTAGAGTTAATTGGCAGTAGATATTTTTGGGCAAGTCCACATTTGACATGTGGAAGTTATTTAAAGACTTGCTGCTCAGTGTTCCGGACTGGCAAGTTTCAGTAAGGAAAAAGGCAAAGATGACTAGATAAGAGACCCTTAGGTAATGAGGGAGGTTGTGAATTTTGTCAAAAGGGAACAAAGAAGCATATGTAAGGTTTCTCAGAAGCTGAAATCAGATAGGACCATGAGGAATATGAAGAAAGCAGGGAAGAACTCAAACAGGGAATTAGGAGAGCAAGGAGGGGCCATTTGCAATTAGAGCTAAAGGGAATTCTATGGGATTCTATATATACATTAAAAACAAGAGGATAATAAGGGAGAGGGTTGGACCACTCAAGGATAAAGGATGGAATTGGTGCTTGGAGGCAGAGGATGTGGGAGAGATCCTAAATGAGTACCTTGCATCAATATTCAACCAGAAGAAGGACATGGAGGATAGTAAGATTAGTGTGGAGCATGCTAATATGCCATGACGAGATGGAGGTGTAGTGGACAGCAAAGAAGGTTATCTCAGATTACAACGGGATCTTGATCAGATGGGCCAATGGGCTGAGAAGTGGCAGATGGAGTTTAATTCAGATAAATGTGAGGTGCTGCATTTTGGGAAAGCAAATCTTAGCACCACTTATACACTTAATGGGAAGGTTGGTAATGGGATTGTTGCTGAACAAAGAGACCTTGGAGCGCAAGTTCATAGCTCCTTGAAAGTGGAGTCGCAGGTGGATAGGATAGTGAAAAAGGCATTTGATATACTTTCCTTTATTAGTCAGAGTATTGAGTGCGGAAGTTAGGAGGTCATGTTGTGGCTGTACAGGATATTGGTTAGGACATAGTTGGAATATTGTTTGCAATTCTGGTCTTCCTATTGGAAAGATGTTGTGAAACTTGAAAGGGTTCAGAAAGGATTTACAAGAATGTTGCCAGGGTTAGAGGATTTGAGCTGTAGGGAGAAGTTGAATAGGCTAGGGCTGTTTTCCTTGGAGCGTTGGATACCTAGACCATTGGGATACCTTCTGGGGAAAGTGGGACCTGTACATGATGGACAGGTTTCACCTGAAATGGAGGAGCACAAATGTCTTGTGTGGGAGATTTGCTTGTATGATTCAGGAGGATTTAAACTAGTTTGGCAGGAGGTTGGGAATCAGAGCCACGTGTCTGAGAGGGGGTCAGTTGCAGACGGGAAAGTGACAGAATATATTGAATCTATCAGGAAGATTTCTCACGTGATGAAACAAAGGGATTGGTTAAAGTGTGTCTGCTTTAATGCAAGGACGTGTCCGAAACAAGAGTGATGAACTGAGAGCATGGATAGGTATCTGGGGCTACGATTTTATGGCCATAATGGAGACATGGGTTTCACAGGGACAGGGATGGTTGTTTGATGTTCCAGGGTTTAGAACGTTTAAAAAGAACAAGGAACATAGAATATAGAACATTACAGCACAGTTCAGGTCCTTTGGCCCTCGATGTTGCGCCGCCCTGTCATACTAATTTGAAGCCCATCCCACCTACACTATTCCATGTACGTCCATATGCCTGTCCAATGACGACTTAAATGCACTTAAACTTGACGAATCTACTACCGTTACAGGCAAAGCATTCCATACTCTTACTACTCTCTGAGTAAAGAAACTACCTCTGACATCTGTCTTATACCTACCTCCCCTCACTTTAAAGTTGTGTCCCCTCGTGTTTGCCGTTCCCATACTTGGAAAAAGGCTCTCCCTATCCACCCTGTCCAACCCTCTGATTATCTTTTATGTCTCTATTAAGTCACCTCTCAACCTTCTCTCTAATGAGAACAGCCTCAAGGCCCTCAGCCTTTCCTCGTAAGACATTCCTTCCATACCAGGCAACATCCTAGTAAATCTCCTCTGCACCCTTTCCAAATCTTCCACATCATTCTTTTCATGCGGTGACCAGAACTGTACACAATACTCCAAGTGTGGCCGTACCAGAGCTTTGTACAGCTGCAGCATAACGTCCTGGTTCCGGAACTCAATTCATCTATTAATAAAGGCCAAAACACTCTATGCCTTCTTAACAACCCTGTCAATCTGGGTGGCAACTTTCAGGGATCTGTGTACATGGACACCAAGATGTCTCTGCTCATCTGCACTCCCAACAATCTTACCATTAGCCCAGTACTTTGCATTCTGATTATTCCGTCCAAAGTGTATCACCTCACACTTGTCCATATTAAACTCCATTTGCCACCTCTCCGCCCAGCTCTGCAACTTATCTATGTCTCTCTGCAACCTACTACATCTTTCATCACTATCCACAACTCCACCGACCTTAGTGTCGTCCACAAATTTACTAACCAACCCTTCTAAGCCCTCATCCAGGTCATTTATAAAAATGACGAACAACACCGACCCTTGCGGTACGCCGTTAGTAACTGGACACCAAGATGAACATGTTCCATCAACTACAACCCTCTGTTTCCTTTCAGCAAGCCAATTACTGATCCAAACTGCTATGTCTCCCACAATCCCATTCCTCCGCATTTTGTATAATAGCCTACTGTGGGGAACCTTATCGAACGCCTTGCTGAAATCCATATACACCACATCAACCAGTTTACTCGCATCTACCTGTTTGGTCACTTTGTCAAAAAACTCAATAAGATTCATTAGGCACGACCTACCCTTCACAAAACCATGCTGACTGTCCTTGATCAGATTATTCTTTTCTGGATGGTTATAAATCCTATCTCTTATAATCTTTTCCAACACTTTACCAACAACAGAAGTGAGACTCACTGGTCTGTAATTACCAGGGTTGTCTCTACTATCCTTTTTGAACAAGGGAACCACATTTGCTATCCTCCAGTCATCAGGCACTATTCCTGTAGACAATGATGATTTGAAGATCAATGCCAAAGGCTCGGCAATCTCTTCCCTTGCTTCCCAGAGGATCCTAGGATAGATCCCATCCGGCCCAGGGGACTTGCCTATTTTCACACTCTGCAGTATTTCTAATACCTCTTCCTTGTGAACCTCAATCTCTTCTAATCTAGATCTTCCTCGCCAATATTTTCATTTTCTATAGTGAACACTGTCGAAAAATATTTATTTAGTGCTTCCCCTATCTCCTCTGACTCCACACACAACTTCCCACTATTATCCTTGATTGGCCCTAATTTAATTCTCGTCATTCTTTTATTCCTGACATACCTATGGAAAGCCTTAGGGTTAACCCTGATCCTATCCACCAATAACTTCTCATGTCTCCTCTTGGCTCTTCTGAGCTCTCTTTTTAGGTCTTTCCTGACTTCCTTGTAACCCTCAAGTGCCCTAACTGAGTTTTCACTTTTTGTCCTGACATAAGCCTTCTTCTTCTTCTTGACCAGGGATTCCACTTCCTTAGTAAACCATGGCTCACGCGTTCTATATCTTCCTCCCTGCCCGACAGGTACATACTTATCTAGGACACACAGGAGCCTTTCCTTGAGTAAGCTCCACATTTTTAATGTGCTCATCCCCCACAGTTTCCTTCCTCATTCTACGGTTCCTAAATCTTTCCTAATTGCATCGTAATTTCCCTTCCCCCAGCTGTAACTCTTGCTCGGTGGAGTACAGCTATCCCTTTCCATCACTAAAGTAAACCTGACAGAATTGTGATCACTGTCTCCAAAGTGCTCACCCACTTCCAAATCTAACACCTGGCCAGGCTCGTTACCAAGTACTAAATCTCAAGTGGCTTCGCCCCTTGTAGGCCTGTCTACATACTGTGACAGGAAGCCCTCCTGCACACACTGGACAAAAACTGACCCATCTATAGTACTCGTACTGTAGTGATCTCAGTCAATATTTGGATAGTTGAAGTCCCCCATGACAACTACCCTGCCTCTCTCACTCCTATAGAGAATCATCTTTGCTATCCTTTCCTCTACTTCTCTGGGACTATTCGGAGGTCTATAAAAAACTCCCAGCATGGTGACTTCTCCTTTCCTGTTTCTAACCTCAGCCCATACTACCTCAGTTAATGAGTCCCCAAACATCCTTTCTACAACTGTAATATTGTCCCTGATCAACAATGCCACACCTCCCCCTCTTTTACCATCTTCTCTGTGGGAGGATGGAAAAAGAGGAGGGGGTGTAGCATTGCTAATCTGAGAGTGCATCACAGCTACAGAAACAAAGGTTGTTGAGGAAGGCTTGTCTACTGAATCAGTATGGGTGGAAGTTAGGAACAGCAAGGGAACAGCCACTGCATTGTGGGTTTTCTACAGACCACCAAATAGCAGTAGAGAGATTGAAACTCTCATAGGCGGGCAGATTCTGGAAAAATGCAAAAGTAACATGATTGTTGTTATGGGTGATTTCAACTTTCCCAATTTCGACTGGAACCTCCTAAGTGCAGATGGTTTGGATGGAGCCGTTTTTGTCAGGTGTGCTCAGGAGGGTTTCCTTATATATGTAGACAGACCGATGAGGGCATAGCTTTAGATGATTACAGGCTTGCTAGAAAGGAGCTCAGAAATGGACTGAGGAGAGCCAAGAGGGGGCATGAAAAAGGCTTGGTAAGAAGGATTAGGAAGAACCTAAAGGCATTTTACACATAAGTGAGAAATAAGAGAATGATCAGGGAAAAGGTAGGGCCGATCAGGGATAGCAGAGGGAACTTGTGCGTACAGTCAGAGCAGATAGGGGAAGCCCTAAATGAGTTTTTTGTTTCAGTTTTGACCAAGGAAAGGGATCTTGTTGTAAATGATAACTTTGAGGAGCTGGGATACAGTCTTGATCAGATCAAGATTGATGAAGTTGATCTGCTGGAAATTTTGGAAAACATTAAGATTGATAAGTCCCCAGGGCCAGACCAGATTTATCCTAGGCTGCTCCGGGAAGCAAGAAAGGAGGTTGCTAAGCTGCTGGCGAGGATATTTGCCTCCTCACTCTCCACAGGAGTTGTACCAGAGGATTGGAAGGAGGCGAATATTGTTCCTCTTTTCAAGAAGGGTAATAGGGAAATCCCTGGCAATTACAGACCAGTCACTCTTCAATCTGCAAAGTTTTGGAAAGAATTCTGAAGGATAGGATTTATGACTATTTGACAAAGCATAGCGTGATTAAAGGCAGTCAGCATGGCTTTGTGAGGGGCAGGTCATGCCTCACAAATCTGATTGAGTTCTTTGAGGAGGTGTCAAGACAGGTTGATGATGTTCGAGCAGTGGATGTGGTGTATCTGGACTTTAGCAAGGCATTTGATAAGGTTCCCCATGGTAGGCTCATTCATAAAGTCCAGAAGTATGGGATACAGGGAGATTTGGCTATCTGGATGCAGAATTGGCTAGCTGACAGAAGGCAGAGAGTGATTGTAGATGGAACATATTCAGTCTGGAGGACAGTGTTGAGTGGGGTCCCGCAGGGCTCTGTTCTTGGGCCTCTGTACTTTGTAGTTTTTATAAATGACTTGGATGACGAGGTTGAGGGGTGGGTTAGTAAATTTGCAGATGACACTAAGGTTGGAGGTGTCATCGATAGTGTAGAGGACTACTGCAGGCTGCAGCATGACATAAGCAGGATGCAGAGCTGGGCTGAATAATGGCAGATGGAGTTCAACCTGTATAAATGCGAAGTGATACATTTTGGAAGGTCGAACTCGAATGCTGAATATAGGATTAAAGACAGGATTCTTGGCAGTGTGAGGAACAGAGGGATCTGGGTGTGCAAGTACATAGATCCTTCAAAGTTGCCACCCAAGTGGGTAGGGTTGTTAAAGCATATGTTGTTTTGGCTTTCATTAACAGGGGGATCAAATTTAAGAGCCGCGAGGATTTGCTGCAGCTCTCCAAGTCCCTGGAGAAACCACACTTGGAATATTGTGTCCAGTTCTGGTCAACCCACTATAGGAAAGATACAGAGGCTTTGGAGAGGATGCAAAGAAGGTTTACCAGAATGCTACATGGACTGGAAGGCTTGCCTTATGAAGAAAAGTTGAATAAGCTTGGACTTTTTTCTCTGGAGAGAAGGAGGAAGAGAGGAGACCTAATCGAGGTGTACAAAATAATGAGAGAATAGATAGAGTCAATAACCATAGATTTTTCCCCAGGGCAGGATTGACTGGTACAAGAAGTCATAGTTTGAAGATGTTGGGACGCAAGTATAAAGGAGACGTTAGAGGTCGATTCATTAGACAGAGAGTTGTAAATTCATGGAATGCGTTGCCAGTTGTTCTGGTGGAAGCAGAGTCATTAGGGACATTTAAGCAACTGCTGGACATGCACATGGATATCAGTGAGTTGAGGGGTGCGTAGGTTAAGTTAGTATATTTTGCATTAGGATTAAATCTCGGCACAATATCATGGGCCAAAGGGCCTGTTCTGTGCTGTACTTTTCTATGTTCTATTATAGAGGTGTATAAAGTCATGTGGGGCATGGACTAGGATAAATAGATAAAGTCTTTTCCCTGAAGTGGAGGAGTCCAGAACTACAGGGCATTGGTTTAGGGTGAGAGGGGAAAGATATAAAAGAGATTTAAGGGGCATTGTTTTCACACAGAAGGTGGTATGTGTATGGAATGAGCTGCCAGAGGAAGTAGTGGAGGCTGGTACAATTGCAACATTTAAAAGGCATCTGGATGGGTATATGAATAAGAGGGGATTGGAGGGATAGGAGTAGAGTGTTGGCAGATAGGAGTAGAGTGGTTTGGGATATCTAGTCGGCATGGATGGGTTGGACTGAGGGGTCTGTTTCCGTGCTGTACATCGATGACTCTAAGTGGTGTTGAATCTCTAGAAGTGTGTTCAGATGGGCAAATTCTCAGGGCCTGAAAGTATTTATCACAGGTTAGTTGGAAAGGCAAGATAGGAGATTACTTGAGCATTAACAAGTACCTTTGTATTCTCACTAGCCAACGGAGAGTTCCTGGAAGACTGGCAAAAATCTAATGTTGTTCCTCTGTTCAAGAGGAAACTGAATTTTCAGCAGTAGTGGGAGCAGTGGGAGAGAGGGGACCAGGAGGCTGCCAGGAAGTTAAATTTTCCCTTAAAAGAAATTACCTCGAGACTCAGCAGCCTCCATTTTCAGCAGCAGTGGGAGTGTTGAGAGTGAGGAGCTGAGTGGTATTGGTTGAATTGCGCTCTGGGGAGGTGAATGAACTGAAATATTGGAGCAGCAGCTGAAACCAAGCTACATGTGTCGCATCTCCCACCCGCCCTCCTTCTCTAACCAATAAAAAGACTCTATGTTGTGTTGACAAGGTAAGGCTTTTCTAATTTTTTTATTGTGTGATTGATAAAAAAATTTCTTTGTTTCAGTTATCTGTTATTTGACATTATAGTTGGTAAACTTAAGATTAAAAATGGCAGAAGATCTCAGACTCGTGCTATGCTCCTCTTGCTCAATGTGGGAGCTCAGGGAGGCTGATGTCCCTGACTCCTTCATGTGCAGGAAGTGTGTCCAGCTGCAGCTCTTGTTAGACCACATAATGGCTCTGGAGCTATGGATGGACTCACTTTGGCGTATCTGCGATGCTGAGGAGGCTGTGGATAGCACCATTAACAAATCGATCACATTCCAGATTAGGATTGCTGAGGGAGAAAGGCAATGGGTGACCAAAAGGCAGAGAAAGAGCAGAGAGGCACTGCAAATGTCCCCTGCGGTCATCTCCATCCAAAACAGGTGTACTGTTTTGGATACTGTTGGAGGAGATGGCTCACCAGGGGAAGGCAGCAGTAACCAAATGCATGGCATCATGGCTGGCGCTGCTGTTCAGAAGGGCAGGAAAAAGAGTGGAAAGGCTATAGTCAGAGGGGACTCAATTGTAAAAGGCGTAGATAGGTGATTCTGTGATGGTATGTTGCCTCCCTGGTGCATGGGTCTGGGATATCTCAGATCAGCTGTCGGACATTCTGAAGCGGGAGGGCGAACAGCCAGCTGTCATAGTCCATATCCGCGCCAATGATATAGGTAAACAACTGGATGGGGTCCTACAAGCAGACTTTAGGGAGTTAGGAGCCAAGTTAAAAAGTAGGACCTTAGGGAGAGTAATCTCAGGATTGCTACAAATGCCACATGCTCTTTGGAGTAAAAATGAAAGAACAGGCAGGATGAATGTGTGGCTTGTGAGATAGTGCAAGGGGGGGGGGGGTTCACATTTTTGGGACATTGGGACCAGTTCTGGGGGAGGTAGGACTATTACAAATTGGATAGCCTACACCTCAGGCAGACTGGAACCAAGGGGCTAGGGTTGCTTTTGCTAACGCTGTTGAGGAGGGTTTAAGCTAATGTGACAGGGGGATGGGAACCAAATGAGGAGGTGAGTGGATAGTAAGGAGGTAGAAACTAAAGCCTGTAAGGAACTAGATAATGAAGTCAGCGTGACTGAGAGGGAGAGTAGGCAGGGAGCAGATGATGAACACAAAGGGACTGGTGGTCTGAGGTACATTTGTTTTAATATGAGAAGTGTAGTAGGTAAGGCAGAGGAACTTATCGCTTGGATTAGTGCCTGGGAGTATGATGTTATTGCTATTACTGAAGCTTGGTTGAGAGAAGGGTATGATTGTCAATTAAATATCCCAGGATATAGATGCTTCTGGCAGAATAGAGAGGGATGTAAAAGGGGTGGAAGAGTTGCATTATTGGTCAGAGAGGATATCACCACTGTGCTGAAGTAGGGCACCATGGAGGACTTGAACAGTGAGGCAATATGGGCAGAGTTCAGAAATAGGAAGGGTATGGTAACAAAATTGGGGCCTCCCAACATCGAATGTGAGATAGAGGTACAAATATGTAAACAGATTATGAAAGGATGTAGGAGCAACAGGGTGGTGGTGATAGGAGATTTTAATTTTCCCAACATTGACTGGAATTCACTTAATGTTAGAGGTCTAGATGGAGCAGAATTTGAAAGGAGCATTCCAGCAGGTTTTCTAGAGCAGTGTGTAAATAGTCCAACTTGGGAAGGAAACATACTGGACCTGGTATTAGGGAATGAGCCCAGACAGGTGGTTGAAGTTTCAGTAGGTGATTACTTTGGGAATAGTGATCACAATTCTGTAAGTTTTAGAATGCTCATGGACAAAGACGAGAATGGTCCCAAAGGAGGAGTGCTAATTTGTTGGATGGCCAACTATAGCAAAACTTAGCAGGAGCTGGGGAGCAGCTGTTTGAAGGTAAATCCACATTTGATATGTGGGAGGCTTTTAAAAAGAGATCGATTAGAGTGTAAAACAGACATGTCTCTGTGAAAGTGAGGGATAGAAATGGCAAGATTAGGGAACCATGGATGACAGGTGAAATTGTGAGACTAGCTAAGAGGAAGCATACACAGAGAGTTGTGAGAGCATGGAATGCGTTGCCAGCAGCAGTTGTGGAAGCAAGGTCATTGGGAACATTTAAGAGACTCCTGGACATGCATATGGTCACAGAAATTTGAGGGTGCATACATGAGGATCAGTGGTCGGCACAACATCGTGGGCTGAAGGGCCTGTTCTGTGCTGTACTGTTCTATGTTCTAAAAAGTCTACGTGACTGAAAACAGACAAAACTTTGGAAGAATATCAGAAAGTTAGGACCAATCTGAAATGAGGAATTTAGAAGGCTAAAATGGTTCATGAAATATCTTTAACAAACAGCATTAAGGAAAATCCGAAAGCCTTTCATTCATACAGAAAGCGCAAGAGGGTATTTAGAAAAAGGGTTGGCCCACTCAAGGACAAAGGAGGTAAGTTAAGCATGGAGTCAGAGAAAATGAGTGAGATTCTTCACAAGTACTTTGCATCAGTATTCACCAAGGAGAGGGACATGACGAATGTTGAGGTTAGGGATAGATATTTGATTACTCAAGTCGGCATAAGGAGGGAGGAAGTATTGGGTATTGGGCATTAAAGTGGACAAGTCCCCAGGTCCGGATGGGATCTATCCCAGGTTATTGAGGGAAGTGAGAGAGGAAATAGCTGGGGCCTTAACAGATATCTCTGCAGCATCCTTGAATATGGGTGAGGTCCGAAAGGACTGGAGAATTGCTAATATTGTCTCCTTATTTATAAAGGGTAGCAGGGATGATCCATGAAATTATAGATGAGTGAGCCTGACATCAGTGGTAGGGAAGCTGCTGGAGAAGGTACTGAGGGATAGGATCTATTTACATTCAAAAGGAAATGGGCTTATCAGTGATAGACAAAATGTTTTTGTGCCAGGAAGATCTTGTCTTACCAATTTAGTAGAATTCTTTGAGGAAGTGAAATAGTTGATTGATGAGGGAAGGGCAGTAGATATCATATACATGGACTTCAGTAAGGCATTTGATGACACTTCCCGTGGTAGGCTGATGGAGTCTTATTGGATCCAGGGTGTACTAACTAGATGGATAGAGAACTGGCTGGGCTACAGGAGACAGAGAGTAGTAGTAGAAGGGAGTTTCTCAAAATGGAGAACTATGACCAGTGGTGTTCCACAGGGATATGTGTTGGGACCACTGTTATTTGTGATATACATAAATGATCTGGAGGTGGTCTGATTAGCAAGTTTGCAGATGACACTAAGATTGATGGAGTAGCAGATAATGAAGGAGACTGTCAGAGAATGCAGCAGAATATAGATAGATTTGAGAGTTGGGCAGAGAAATGGCAGATGGAGTTCAATCTGGGCAAATGTGAGGTGATGCATTTTGGAATATCCAATTCTAGAGCAAACTATATGGTAAATGGAAAAGCTCTGGGGGAAATTGATGGACAGAAAGGTCTGAGTGTTCAGTTCCATTGTATCCTGAAGGTGGCAGATGCAGGTCGATAGAGTGGTCAAAAAGCATACCGCATGCTGTCCTTCAGTGGACGAGGTATTGAATACAAACATTAGCAGCCCATGTTATGGTTGTATCAGACTTTGGTTTGGAATTTGGAATACTGTGGGCAGTTCTGGTCATCACATTACCAAAATGATGTGAATGCTTTTGAAGGGTGCAGGTGGAGGTTCACCAGGATGTTGCCTGGTATGGAGGGTGCTCACTATGAGGACATGTTGAGTAGATTAGGATTATTTTCAATAGAAAGAGGAAGGTTGAGGGAGGACCTGATTGAGGTCTGCAAGATCATGAGAGGTATAGACAGGGTTCAAAGTTTGTGCGAAGATTTGTAGCTCGGGTGCTCGTTGTTGTGGTTCTGTTCGTCGAGCTGGAAGTTTTTGTTGCAAACGTTTCGTCCCCTGGCTAGGCGACATCATCAGTGCTTGGGAGCCTCCTGCGAAGCGCTTCTTTGATGTTTCCTCCGGTGTTTATAGTGGTCTGTCCCTGCCGCTTCCGGTTGTCAGTTTCAGCTGTCCGCTGTAGTGGTTGGTATATTGGGTCCAGGTCGATGTGTTTGTTGATGGAGTTGATGGAGTTGTTGATGGAATATACCAACCACTACAGCGGACAGCTGAAACTGACAACCGGAAGCGGCAGGGACAGACCACTATAAACACCGGAGGAAACATCAAAGCAGCGCTTCGCAGGAGGCTCCCAAGCACTGATGATGTCGCCTAGCCAGGGGACGAAACGTTTGCAACAAAAACTTCCAGCTCGGCGAACAGAACCACAACATAGACAGGGTGGATAGGAAGAAGCTTTTTCCCAGAGTGGAGGACTCAATTAAAAGAGGTCATAAGTTCAAAGTGAGAGGGAAAATGTTTAAGGTTGATGTACGTGGAAAGTTCTTTAGGCAGACGGTGGTGGGTGCCTGGAAAGCGTTGCCAGCGGAGGTGGTAGAGGCAGACATGATAGTGTCATTTAAGTTGTATCTAGACAGATACATGAATGGGCAGGGAGCAGAGGGATGCAGATCCTTAGAAAATAGGTTTAGATAGAGGATCTGGATTGGCATAGGCTTGGCAGGCCGAAAGGCCTGTTCCTGTACTGTAATTTTCTTTGTTCTTTGTTCTTTGTTCTAGAGACCAGTGAGTCTCACATAGGTGGTTAGGAACTTATTAGAGAGAATTCTTAGGAGTCAGATTTGTGTGCATTTGGAAAAGCTTGGACTAATTAGGGACAATCAGTATAGCTTTGTGCAGGGCACTTCATGGCTTATTAACTTGATTGAATTTTTCGAGGAGATGACAAAGGTTATCGAGGGTAGAGAAGTAGATAATGTCTATATGAAATTTAGTAAGGCTTTTGGTAAGGTCTCTCATAGTTGGTTCATCCAGAAGGTTATGATGGGTGGGATCCATGGTGGCTTGGCTGCTTGGATTGAGAATTGGCTTGTGGTTAGAGGGTAGACGGTAGTTAGGGAAGGGTAAATTTCGGTCCGGGGGTCTGTGACTAGTAGTGTCCCACAAGGATCCGTACTGGGACCTTTGCTGTTTGTGACATATGTAAATGATTTGGATGAAAATGTAGATGGGGGGGAGGAGGTTAATAAGTTTGCAAACGATACATAGATTGGTGAAGTGTGGATGGTATAGAAGATTGTCAAAAGATACAGGAGAATGTATATCAGTTGCAGATAAGGGCAGATGGAGTTTAATCCGGGCAAGTCTGAGGTGCTACATTTTGGGAGATCAAATGTTATAGAAACAATAATAGTTAATGGCAGGACTCTGAATAACATTGATGTCCAGAAGAATCTTGGCATTTGAGTCCATAGCTTCCTGAAAGTGGCCACACAAATAGCTTGTATGGTAAAGAAGGCATATGGCATGATTGCCTTCAATGGTCAGAGTATAAGAGCCAGGATGTCATGTTGCAGCTTTATAAGACTTTTGTCAGTTGCACTTGGAGTATTACATCCAATTCTGATTGCCACATAACAGAAAGGATGTGGAGGTTTTGGAAAGGATGCAGAGAAGGTTTAACGGGTTGCTGTCTGGATTAGAAGGCATGAGCTATAAGGAGAGGTTGGAAAACTTGGTTGTTTTTCATTGGAATGGTGGAGGCTGAGGGGAGACTTGACAGAAGTCTATAACATTATGAGATTTATAGATACAGTTGAAGGTATAGCACTCTAAAAGCTTGTGATTTCAAATAAACGAGTTAGACTATAATCTACTGGCTTTATCCACCACAGTCCAATGTCAGCATCTCGACAAAATGGAGAAAATACTGAGAGGAGACCTGATTGAATCATAGGATCCTTACTTTGAGGAAGCAGGCCATTCAGCCCATCAAGTCCACACCATCCCTTTAAAGAACATTCCATCCAGATCCAATTTCCCATCTAATCCATCTAGCCTGCACAGCCTGGAGACTATGGGCTAGTCCACTTAACCTGCATATTTTTGGACTTTGGGAGGAAACTGGAGGATATGAGGAAATTCACGCAGACATGAGGGGAATGTGCAATCTTCACACATACAGTCGCCTGAGGCTGGAATCAAACCAAGATCCCCAACACTGTGAGGCAGCAGTGCTAAACACTCAGCCACTCATGTTTGAGGTTTTCAAAATCATGAGCAGGGCTGGACAGAGTAGACAGGGAGTAGGCAGAAAAGAAAGATAAAATGGCTTAGATTTAAAGTGATGTGTGAATGAAGCAAGGTAAGAAAAAAATTACACACAGCGAGTATGGGATGCATTGTCTGGAAATATGATGGAAACAAGTTCAATTGAAGCATTCAAGAGGGCAGTGGATGAACGTTTGGATAGTCATGGTCTGCAGGAATATGAGGAAATTACAAGAGATTACTACTAATTTATAGAGCTGGACTCGATAATAAAGCTGGCGCAGACACAATGGATTGAATGGTCTCCTTCTGCACTGTCATAATTCTGTGAAATAAATTGTCAACTTTTTGCTCTTCTGTAAAGCACTGGATAAGATGTAAAATAAAGCCTTGTGTTAATTTTCTCTTGGGAGTTGATCATCTGATTATATCTGGGCCAAAATAAGCTTTTCACTTTTCTCCCCAGTAACCTTGCTGTTATATTACTACATTTCACACCATCACAATCACCACAGTTCTGTTTTACACACCAAATCAGAGTTTTCATAGCCTGCTATTACTTGGCATGCAGTTTTTTTGTCTCTGTGTTAACTTTGACAGCTGGCATCAGCAAGAAGAAACAAATGAGAAAACTGCTATCCGAATACACTTTGCAATTATGGAGTAACTAGCATCTCTTACGTTTGTATTCCACGATGGCACATTCATGCTAACTTATTACAAGGATAAATTATTACTTGGCAATAAAAGGTAAGAGCAAATATTTCCATTTTAACAATGTCAATGATCTGAGTAAGTCAATAAATCATTACTGTTACAGAGAGTGAAATACTCAGCAATTGGACTGTTTTTTTTTTAGATGTCATTGCAAATCCAGTGAACTTTCACATTTTCTTTTACATAAAACCTTTATACTGCACCAGGAAACGTGACAGTAAATATCTGAAGATGGCATCGCTGCAACAATAATTCGCTTTCCAAAGTACCAACTGACTGACAGGTATCAGAAGCATGAAGCAATTTAATTAAATTGAGATTTTCAAGAGAATATTAGTTGATTATCTGGATAGAACTAATGTGGAAGGGTATGAGGAAAATGTAGGAGATTAGCACTAGATAATGGTACTTCTGTGAAGAGCTGGTGCAGGCATAATGGGCAGAATGACCTTCTATGCCATAAAATACCTGTGATTTGGGATGACATGCTCTTGAGGAGAAAGTGAGGTCTGCAGATGCTGGAGATCAGAGCTGGAAATGTGTTGCTGGAAAAGCGCAGCAGGTCAGGCAGCATCCAGGGAACAGGAGAATCGACGTTTCGGGCATAAGCCCTTCTTCCTGAAGGGCTTATGCCCGAAACGTCGATTCTCCTGTTCCCTGGATGCTGCCTGACCTGCTGCGCTTTTCCAGCAACACATTTCCAGCCCATGACATGCTCTTGGATTGATATAAGCAATGTGTACCATCAGACAAAAAGTGAGCCTACAATAGCAGATGCTGATGAAATATTTATCGGAAACACATCAAATTTGCAGAACTTATTTCTGTTTAAGATGAATGTTACATGACCTGGATATTAGTGCTGAATCATTATCTAGAAATCTACAGACTTGCAAAATAATGATGAGAATGATGACACTTTGGTGGAAACAAATGACAAGATGCTCAATGGATAGGCCAGGATGGCAGTGAAAGTCAATGTTTTGTGAGAAATTGGACATGACACGCTATACAATTTGAACAATACAGCCACCATGAGTGTTGGCTCACAGAATATGGAGACAGGCAGAATATGAAACAATGGGCCTCAACAACATGGTTCTCCCAATATATGAGAAATCTGGGTGAATTCATAGAATCATAGAATCTCTATAATGTGGAAAGAGACCATTCAGCCCATTGATTCTGCACTGACCCTCTGACGAGCATGCCATCCTACCCCCATAGCCTCACATTTGCCATGGCTAATCACCCTAACCTGCATATCCCTCAATACTACAGGATAATTTAGCACAAACTCCACACAGAGAGTCACCTGAGACTGGAATTGAACCCAGAGAACCAATTGTGTGAGTTTGCACAATCTTCCCAGGTTCGATGGATCCACCATGGGAAATGCAGTGTTATAGAATAGGGTAGGGTGGTGGGTCTGGGTAGGATGATGTTTTGAGTCTCGGTGTGCCCTCAATGGGTCACATGCTTCCACATAGTAGGGATTCTATGATTTTAACTCATGGATTGGACCAGGGTGCATCTCAGGGCTGTTCGCTCACTCTCTTATTGCTTGTTCACTTAACACCTATCTGGATGCTGACAGCACCCCTGTTTTGTCTTTTATCACTTTTCCTCATCAGTCTCACTTTAAAGGCTCATGGTTTTTCTCTCTTGCCTTTCTGTGTAGCACATTGCTATGTCCATCTCACACCTGTAGTATTTGCCATCAGCCTGTATAGCAAACATACTGCATGTGCTTTAATGAAATGGCTGTATCTCAAATCAGAGGAAGACATAATTTAGCCAGGGCTCCTGGTAAACTGAGAACAGTGTCCAATGTCAGTCTTGAGCCTTGTCACAGTCAGTCATCTGCCAATGACATCACACTCAGGACGTTCGACTTACTACAATCCGAGGAGAGGGACACAGTCAAGCCTGTAGGTCCAGTCCAGCCAGTCAGAGGATTAACAGATTATCAGTTAGTGAGCTTCATGGAGAGTGGATAGGGATCTGGTAAGTTATCACTTGGGGCTGTCTGTCCAGATCATTCGGAGGTGGAGCACGGTCAGTGTTGGGAGTTAACGGAACAAAAGGTATGAGTGGGTGTCAAAGGAGTCTATTTTGATAGGGAGGTGGGGGGCTGAACACTGGACTCTGGAAGCAACCACCTGCATTGCTGGTGGTATAAGAATGGTGAATAAGGGGAGCACCCGGACCAACCAACCCAACCACCCCATGGCTCAACACTTCAACTCCCCCTCCCACTACACCAAGGACATGCAGGTCCTTGGACTCCTCCCTCACCAGACCATAGCAACACGACGGTTGGAGGAAGAGCCTAGGAACCCTCCAACCACAAGGGATGAACTCAGATTTCTCCAGTTTCCTCATTTCCCCTCCCCCCATCTTGTCTCAGTCAAACCCCTTGAACTCAGTACCGCCTTCCTAACCTGCAATCTTCTTCCTGACCTCTCCGCCCCCACCCCACTCCGGCCTATCACCCACCTTGACCTCCTTCCATCTATCGCATTTCCAACGCACCTCCCCCAAGTCCCTCCTCCTTACCTTTTATCTTAGCCTGCTGGACACACTTTCCTCATTCCTGAAGAAGGGCTCATGCCCGAAACGTCGATTCTCCTGCTCCTTGGATGCTGCCTGACCTGCTGCGCTTTTCCAGCAACACATTTTCGGCTCTAATCTCCAGCATCTGCAGTCCTCACTTTCTCCTCCACGTAGATAGGGTGGTAAAGAAGGTGTATGGCATGTTTTCTTTTATTGGTCAGGGAACTGAGTACAAAAGTCAAGATGTTATGTTACAGCTTTATAAGACTTTGGTTAGGCCACACTTAGAGTAATGCATTCAATTCTGGTTGCCACATTACAGAAAGGATTTAGAGGCTTTGGACACAGTGCAGAAGATGTTTACCAGGATCCTGCCTGGATGAGAGGGTATGAATTATAAGGAGAAGTTAGAAAAACTCACATTGTTTTCACTAGAGTGGTGGAGGCTGAGGGGAAATTTGACATAAGTCTATAAAATTATGAGTTACACAGATAACATTGATGGTCAGAATCTTTTCCCCAGAGATGAAATGGCTAAAACTAAGGGCATGCAGGTAGGTTGAGAGGGGGAAAGTTCAAAGGAGATGTGAGTAGAATATAGGACATAGAAGAGTACAGCACAATACAGGCCCTTCGGCCATGATGTTGTGCCGAACATTTATCTTAATCTAAGAGCAGTCTAACCTACACACCCTTCAATTTACTGTCATCGATGTGCTTGTCCAGCAGTTGCTTAAATATCCCTAATGTCTCTGAACCTAAGACCACTGCTGGCAGTGCATTCCATGCACCCAAGACACTCTGTGTAAAGAACCTACCTCTGACATCTCCCCATACCTTCTGCCAATCACCTTCACATTACATCCCCTCGTGACAACATTCCTGCCCTGGGGAAAAATCACTGGCTATCTATGTCTCTCATTACCTGGTACACCTTTATCAAGTCACCTCTCTTCCTTTTTCTCTCCAGTATAAAAAGCCCTAGCTCACTCAACCTCTCTTCATAAGGCAAGCCCTCCAATCCAGGCAGCGTCCTGTTAAATCTCCTCTGCACCCTCTCTAAAGCATCTACACCCTTCCTATAATGAGGCGAACAAAAATGGACACAATATTCCAAGTGTGGTCTAACCAGGGTTTTAGAGAGCTGCAGCAAAACCTCGCGGCTCTTAAACTCAATCCCCCTGTTAATGAAAGCCAAAACACAATACGTCTTTTTAACAGCCTCATCAATTTGGGTGGCAACTTTGAGGGATCTATGTATGAGTGGACTCCAAGATCCTGCTGTTCCTCCACACTGCCAAGAATCCTGTCTTTAACCCTGTATTCAGCATTCAAATTTGATTTTCCAAAATGAATTACTTTGTATTTATCCAAATTGAACTCCATCTGCCACTACTCAGCCCAGCTGTGCATCCTGTCAATGTCTTGTTGTAGCCTGCAACAGCCCTCAGCAATATCTATAAGCCCCGATCTTTGTGACATCAACAAACTTACTAACCCACCCTTCCACTTCTTCATTCAAGTAAGTTATAAAAACCACAAACAGCAGAGGCCCAAGAACAGATCACTACACAACACCACTGGTCACTGACTTCCAAGTGGAATACTTTCCATCCACTACCACTCACTGTCATCTTTCAGCCAGCCAATTTCGTACCCAGACAGCCAACTTTCCCTGTATCCCATACCTCCTAACTTTCTGGATGAGCCGACCATGGAGAACCTGATCAAATGACTTACTGAAATCCAAATATACCCCGCTTAACCTTCATCAACTTGTCTCGTCACATCCTCAAAGAACTTAATAAGGCTTGTGAGGCAGGACCTGCCCCTCATAAAGCCATGCTGACTAGCTTTAATCAAACTATGTTTTTCCAAATAGTCATAAATCCTATCTCTCAGAATCCTTTCTAGATTAGATTCCCTACAGTGTGGAAACAGGCCCTTCAGCCCAACAAGTCCACGCCAATCCTCCAAAGAGTAACCCACACAGACCCCTACATTTACCGCTGACTAGAACACCTAACATTAAGGGCAATTTATTCACCTGGCCTGCACATCTTTGGATTGTGGGAGGAAACTGGAGCACCCAGTGTAAAACCCATGCAGATTTGGGGAGAACGTGCAAACTCCACATAGACAGTTGCCCAAGGTGGGAATTGAACCCGGGTCTCTGGTGCTATGAGGCAGCAGTGCTAACCACTGAACCACCATGCCTTGCTCGCCATCAGCGTAAGACTGACTGGTCTGTAATGCCCAGGGATTTCCCTTTTTGCTTCCTTGAACAGAGGAACAACATCCGCCTCCTTCCAATCATCAGGTACCACTCCCAATCATCCGGTACTATTCCCGTGGAGAGTGAGAATGCAAAGATCATCACCAGAGTTGTAGCAATCTCATTCCTCGCTTCTCGTAGTAACCTTGGAAATGTCTGGTCTGGCCCTGGGGACTTATCTAACATAATGCTTCCCAGAATTTCCAGCACATCCACTTCCTTGATATCACTCTGTTCGAGCCTATTAACCTGGTCCACGGTGTTCTCACTATCAACAATGTCCCTCTCTCTCTAGTGAATACTGAAGGAAAACAACCTCATTTAGGGTCTCCCCTACCTCATCAGACTCCAGGCACAAGTTCCTTCCACTATCCCTGATTGGCCCTACCATCTCTCTGATCATTCTCTTATTCCTCACATACATGTAGAGTGCCTTTGGGTTTTCCCTAAAGCTTCCCGCCAAGGCTTTTTCATGTCCCCCCAGCTACAGTTTAATTCCAAGGAACCAGTGGGACCTGTGTGGAATTTCTCAATTATCCACTCACAAATGTATCAGAACTGACCAATGCCATTTGTACCAGATCACATGAAGACATCAGTACTGTAGCTTGGACAGTGGGATTTGGCTTCCTCTGGTGCAGGGCACTTTAGAATATACAAACAGAGTACTGAGAGGGCTATATCACAATGCAGCTGAGTCCATCAATTGAAACAGATTGCATTTCATCAATGAAAAATGTGATCTGTGATAATCAGTTCCACTTCTTCGAGGCTCACGCCCACTACCCTGGGAGTTACCATGATGCCGAAATCCTAGGAAACGCTTATGTTCCTGTTGCTGTTGAGGGTCCAGATGCCTTATCAAGATGGTTACTAGGAGATGAGAACTAGCTACTGAAATTCTGGTTGATGACTCCGTTGCACAGCTTCTGAAGAAGGGTTATACCCAAAACGTTGACTTCTTCACTTCCTGATGCTGTCTGGTTTGCTGTGATCTTTCAGACGCCTACCTGTCTGCCCTGACTGAGGTGAAGCATAGATACAATGCTTCTTAATTCTAGACCATTCTTCAAACAGGGCCCATGGTGCACAGACGACAGATCTATTGAACACAATGTTTCACTGGTTCGACCAGCCTAGTGTGACCATGCAGCTTAATCTAAAGAGAGAATGCTGCCTAATCCCAGAATCTTGCACCCTGCATGACTGGAATAAGTAATGAGGGGACGTGATGACTTCTGAAGAGTTGGGAAAGTGGGAGCAGTTTTCCAAGGATGAGGATGAAAACATTAAGCAGAAAAAACAACAGCTTGTGTGTGACAGTGTGTAACAGTGTCAGGCATACAAGCCAGGTAGGACTTAATTCAAACACAGTTCTAATAGAGAAGAGCTGTATGCAGTGATCACACATTGATTGCAAAATTGTTGGTGCGCAACAGGCACATAGCTTGTTTGTATTCTGAGAGCCAAATGCAGCTTCAGTTTGATTGATTTCTATTCATTTTTGATGATTGTAAATAAATCGTAATCTTTTGAAGTGTTAAAGGCTTTCCTGTGTATGATGGTTTCTCACTTATCACTGAGAAGATGTTGGGTGATGGTGATCAATGGGGAAAATATAGCAGTCACTTGAAGAAGGATGTAAGATGGGATGTGGGTAAGAACCACTGAATTGGCACTTAAAAAGCCACAGAAATAGGACTGTGCAGTTACATGTGCAAGCAAGTGCCAGTCGTAACACCTAGCTGCTATGGGATGCAATGGTTTGTAGTTGCTGTGTTCCTACATTGACAGTGAAGGGGATCTCTGGGCTGGAATGCTTGACCAGGGCTACTTCTGGTGTTTAAAGGAATGTGTGTTAATATAAATGGGTTAACATTGGATGAGAAGGATGCCATGGATAGTGATTGGTTGCTAATGAAATGAGTTTGGGATGATAGCACAAGAAAACATACTGTGCCTCATAGAGGGAAACAATCTATGAAACTTGATGAAAATGTGCCATTTGCTAAACTATCTTGAGAATCGGGCCAATACATTTCACTAACTATGTTGTAAAAAGCCTGAATCTAAAAAGATGAAGAGGAGCAAGACCTTTTAGTTGTGAGTAGAACTTTATTATTTTTGCTTTATTATAGTGAGAAAAATAGTAGCACTAAAATGGCATGGCATATATGAGATACTACTCATTTTTCCAAAGATTGTAGATAAAGTAAATTGAAGAGTAGCAGACAAGCAATCTGAAGTAACAGTGAAGTTAAACTCAGACTGGAAATCCAACATGTTCCACATTTGATCAGCTCCACAAAGCCAAGACAAAAGGGGACTTTGTTTGTTCAGTGTTCAAATGGAAAACACTAAACCATTTGGCAAGAAATTTAAAAACAGTTGGATATGACCCATATTTTCCTTGTGATAATGCTTATAATAATGATTTGGATCTAATTTAACTGGTCTTTTGGTTCTTTTCATTTACATTTTGTTTTCCTTTTCCCTTTACTTCTAAGTACCCTTTGCAGTCTTCATGAGGATTCTACAAAAATATTTGTTGCCTTACAACTCAAGAGTGAATATTTTTTTGAAAAATCATTACATTGGCGACACTGGCTTTTGGCCCTTCCTGAGGTAAAACATCTGATTTTATTTGCCAAGTTTGCTTGATGACACAGCCAAGACCAGCAACTCCCTCACCATATGGGAAATGACAAAATCAAATTCACATCTTTTTCTAATTTCCAATTTATAGCAACTGCTCAGATATGGCCTCAGTCTAGATTTGATGGCCTTCACCCAATTTAAATCATAACTAAATTGAACATCCAAAATGAACCCATTTATTTATTAAATGCCAGTGAAAAGTAATGATTAAGTGAAATTGCAGTGCTGTGGTGTCCCTTGAAGAAGAGTTGGACATCTTTATTTTGACAAAATGATATTCATGCTTCTAATTGTAATTAGTTAATCAGGTGATGCAAGTGTGACCTTCACCAAAGCAGCAACAATTTGGAGGCAAAGGAGTTCATTCAAGTGAATAGAGTGGTCTATTACAGGCAGTTACGGGTAAATGCAAGGCGACGATTTCCAAGTAGACGCATAGGAATACCGGACTCACTCTAATTCATGAGCACGAGTTACAGCTTTTTATACACCAAAATAAACAACTTGTCGAGCAATCATGGGCAGTTTGTCTCCACCCCCATTTCAAGTGTGGTCACCATCATCATGTGGTCTCATTTTAGTTTGATAAGTTAATCAGCTATCTCCTTTGTCAAATTATTCCTGAACTATCATTCTGGCAACCAGCTATCTTACAGTCAGACTGCATGCTCCTGTGGTCAACCTGAAATGTCATGGAAGTGTCTGCCATTTCAACAAAGTTAGTCAACCCCATTCTTCTACCTGAATAAGCCTTGCTTAAACATTCTCAGTCAACTATTTGATGTCTATTCTACGATTCATATGTGTGTGTGTGCGCGTATATTTAGCTGGACTACTGGATCATAGGTCTGCTCTCTCCTTAGAGAGAGACAACTGGTGGCAGTTTAGGCTGACGGTCACTGCCTCAAGTGAAGTTGAGAAGAAGAGCACTTCATGGTAACCTCAGCTAGTGCAGGAATTGAGCCCATGCTGTGGCATTGCTCTGCATTACAAACGAGTTGTTCAGCCCACTGAGCTAACTGATCCCCATTGTTGGGTTAAATATCTTTAGAAATGAAATCAAATTCACCACAGCAGTTTGAACTCAAAGTCAGTTTAAAATTTCTGGAATAAGAAAGCCAGTAAAAGTTACAATGAAATTGTTGGATATTGTAAAATCCAAGCTGTCCAAGATGAAAAGTTACTGACCATACCTTGTCTCCAGGTCAACAGTAGTGTGTTTGACAGTTTACAGACCTTTAACTTGGCTGAGTATTTATGCAGCCTGGCAACATCCTTTAAATTTAAATTCATGTTGTATCTATTTTAGTTTTTTTTGTTCACAGAATGTGAGCTTTGCTGGCTGGGACAACATTTATTACTCAATCCTAACAGCCCTGGGGAATGTGGTGGTGAACTGTCTTATTGATTCACTGCAATCTTTTGGATGTAGGTAGATCCATAATGCTGTTAAGAAGAAAGTTCAAGGATTTTGGTGACACTGAAGGAAGGGCAATATATTTCCAAATCAGGATAGTGAATGCTTTGGAGAACTCATAGTTGGTGGTATTCCCATGGAGTACTTTAACATGCACATTGATTGGCCAAATCAAATCGTTAGAGGCAATCTTGAAAAGGAGTTCATAGAACGCATCCACGATAACTTTCTTGAACAGTATGCTACTGAACCTATAAGTGAGCATGCAATCTTAGATCCGGTCCTGTGGAATGAGACAGGCAAAATGAATGATCTTGTAGTTAAGCTTCCTCCCGCTAACAGTGATCACAGTATGATCGAATTTCGGAAAGAAATGGAAGGTGAAATAGTATCATCTAAAACCAGGGTGTTATGCTTAAACAAGGGAAACTATTATGGAATGAGGAGTTGGTTAAATTAGACTGGGATCACAAGTTATATGGTGGAACAGTTGAGGAACAGTGGACGACATTCAAAGAGATTTTTCACAGTGCTCAAGGAAGATCAAAAACACGAATAGCAAGAATAGGAAGAGCCAACCTTGGATAACCACGGAAATAAAGGAAGACATCCAATTAAAAGTTCAGGCTTACAAAGTAGCCAAGAATAGTGGGAAATGGGAAGATTGGGAAAACTTTAAAAAGCAGTAAAGAACCAGAAGCAAGCAATAAAGAAAGGAGAGATAGATTATGAATGCAAATTAGCACAGAATATAACAACAGGTAGGAAAAGCCTTTATAAATATATAAAACAGAAAAGGGTGGCTAAAGTGGTCATAGATCCCTTGCAGGATGGGAAAGGGGAGTTAATATTGTGTAATACTGATATGGTTGAGACCTTGAACAAGTATTTTATGTCAGTCTTCACAGTGGAAGATGTTCCTAACATGCCAAGGAATGATTTTAAAGATACAATAGGAGGTTAGAATCTCAATTAAATTGTTATCACTAAAGAGGTAATATTGAGAAAACTTGAGGGGCTAAAGGTAGATAAGTCACCTGGAACTGATGGAATGCATCCCAGGGTGCTGAAAGAAATGGTGAAAGTTGTAGTAGATCCATTAGTGGCAATTTATCAAAATTCCCTGGAGTCTGGGCAGGTCCTGGAAGATAGTGATGTCACGATGTTGTTTTAAAATGGGTGTTGGCAAAATGCAGGTAACTATAGGCCAGTTAGCTTAACATCTGTAGTCAGGAAAATGCTGGAGACTATCATGAAAGAAGAAATAGTGAGACATCTGGGTGGAAAGGGTTCCAACAGGCAGAAGCAGCATGGATTCAGGGAGGGAAGGTCTTGTTTGCCAAACTTACTGGTGTTCTTTGAGGATGTAACAACTGTGATGGATGGAGGTGTACAGGTGGATATTGTATACTTAGATTTCCGGAAGGCATTCCACAAGATGCTGCATAAAAGACTCAATCATAAGATAAGAATGCCAGAGTTGAGGGGAATGTACTAGCATGGATAGAGGACTTGTTAATCAATAGAAAGCAAAGATTTGGGATAAATGGGTGTTTCTCTGGTTGGTGATCAGTGGTGAGTTGGGTGCAGCAGGGATCAATGCTGGGCTTACAACTGTTCATGATATATATAAATGTTTTGGAAGAGGAGATTGAGTGTATCCAAGTTTGCTTGATGATACTAAATTGAGTGGAAAGGCAAACTGTGCAGAGGATGTGGAGGGTCTACAGAGAGGTTTAGACAGGGTAAGTGAGTGGGCAAGGGTCTGGCAGATGGAGCACAATGTTGGTAAATGTGACATTATCCACTTTGGAAGTACAAATATTAGGTCAGAGTACTACTTAAATAGTGAAAGAATACAACAAGCTGTTGTGCGGAAGGACTTAGGAATGCTCATACATGAATCACTAAAAGTTGCTTTGCAGGTGCAATGGGTAATCAGGGAGGCAAACAGAATGTTGACTTTCATTGCTAGAGGGTTTGAATTTAAGAGCAGGGAGGTTCTGCTGCAATTGTACAAGGTGTTGGTGAGGCCGCACTTGGAGTATTGTGCACAGTTCTAGTCTCCTTACTTGGGGAAGGGTGTGCTGGCTTTGGAGGTGGTGCAGGGGAAGTTCACCAGGTTGATTCCGGAGATGGGGGGGTTTACTCTGTGAGGAGATGTTGAGCCGCCTGGGACTGTACTCACTAGAATTTAGAAGAATAAGAGGAGAACTTATAGAAACATGTAAAATTATGAAAAGGATAGATACGATAACGGCAGACAAGTTGTTTCCAGTGGTAGATGAGACTAGGAGTAGGAGACATGGCCTTAAGAGTAGGGGGAGTAGATTGAGGACAGAGATGAGGAGGAACTGCTTCTCCCAGAGAATAGTGAATCTATGGAATTCTCTGCCCAAGGAAGCAGTTGAGTCAGTTTCATTAAATATATTCAAGATATGGTTGGATAGATTTTTGCATGGCAGGGGAATTAAGGGTTATGGGGATAATGCAGATAGGAGGAGTTGAGATGATGTACAGATCAGCCGTGCTCTTAATGAATGGCAGAGCAGGCTCGATGAGCTAAATAGCCTACTCCTGTTTCTATTACTATGAAGTTAAAAGCTGCCACCATCATCCTCTTAGACCATAAAACCATAAGATAGAGGAGAAGCATTAAGCTCATTGATTCTACTCCACCATTCAATGATGGCTGATTTTTTTCTCTCAACCCAATTCGCTTGCCTTCTCCCTGGAATCTGATGTTAGGTGTTGAAAAATCTAAAATCTCTCATTAATTACCTTTTCCTTATGCCTTTTCAATCAGTGTTACTACCCTTCCAACTCACACATCTTCTCTCAGTGCCTGTCATCCTGCATTATAGCCAGATGTGGCATGAAGGCCTTAGACTGCTACCTCAAAATTCTGCCATCCAATAATGTGACTCCTCCCAACTCCTGGATCGCCCCTGGGGAGGGCAAGAATGTTTAGCTTAATATTGTATTTCTTGCTTGATTAATGAAGAGCATTTCCAGTATTTTTGTTTTCTAAACTTCAGCCGTCCACTTCCAGCACATTTTATTAATTGTTTAAAATAAACTTCACTGTCTTGTCTTATGTTTAAGAATTGTTTTCCGAGCAGTCAAGTTGAAATCTTTCAAAGCTGGTATAATGTTACAATATTGCTGCTTGTTATCGTCAGTTGTGTGTACAAAGGTGAGTATTCAGGCACATAAGAATCCGATTGCTCTGTGCTATTGAATGTTTGCACTGGTTTGTATTATTGAGTTGGCAAAGTGGTGTGTTTCTTTGGAGAATGGTTTCCATTAAATGATAAAATCTGCTGATACAATCTTTCTGTTAGTTGATTTTTTCTTGCAAAAAAGTATGTTTATGTGAGATTCTTGTCAGGGGAAACCCATCACCTCCATGTGCATTAATACAGATGCTCTATTTACTCCATTGCCAAGTTCGGTCTTTGTAGTTTGGAAATATCCAGGTTAACGCTGTAATAAATAGCAAAGCAAATGTAAAGACAGTATGCTATAAATACTGCTATTGTGAAAATGTTCAGCAGTTAAGCTGTAAATGGGCTAGAAAGAAAAACTTGAACAGTCTCAGTCTGCTTCTGTCTCTGCTAGTACTGCAAAGGTTGCAATGACGAGAAATGCTATTGGTCAACTTCTTCGCTGGAGGAGTACATTCACAACTTATGTAGAGCATCTCAGTGTAAAATACACACCAGTCAGAATGTTGGATTTTGAGCCTTAGACTCAATTGTAGCATGTAGCAGGGCCCACTGTGCATTGCTCTGTTAAAATTGACATTGCAGCAAGAAACAAGAGGAAGTGAAATTGAACCCTTCCAGTCATAGGAACTAAGATTGTAGGAATCAGCAGCCAATTTTTTAACTGCTCTGTTTCTTTAATTTTCCATCTTACCATTCTCTCTAAATCACTGAAATGCTTCCCAACATCCCTCTGTAGCACACTACCTTATCAGTATACTCATGGCATGGTGGCTCAGTGGTTAGCACTGCTACTCACAGTGCCAAGGACTCAGGTTCATTTTCAGCCTTGGGGAACTGTGTGGCGTTTGCACATTGTCCCTATGTCCATGTGGACTTTCACCAGGTACTCTGGTTTCCTGCCACTGTGCAACAATGTGCAGGTTGGGTGGATTAGCCATGCTAAATTGTACTGTCATGTTAGGGAACTTCAGATTAAGTGGGTTAGGTGGATTAAATGCAGCATTATCGGGATAGGATGGGGGCTAGGTCTGGATCGGATTCTCTTTGGTGAGTCAGTGGGTCACTTGATAGGCTGAATGGTTTCTTTCTGCACTTTAGAAATTGTATAATTATGCACTGGTGCACCATCAAATAGAGGGAGACTTTAAACAAATCTGAAGATTATCTTGTATTTACAAAATCTAAAGGCAAGCAGAAAGAAAATTAATAGAATCTGCATTTTCTCTCAGAATACAAATGAATCACTCGTAACGTTGGGACTATACTCTAGCACCCCCCCCCCCCCTCCCCCCCAGCAGCCACCAAGACTTTGAGGAACAAATACGTAGCCACATTATGGAAAGATACAGTAAGAGCAGGGCTGTCATAGTGGGTGACTTTAATTTCCCCAATATTGACTGGGCATCCCTAGAAAAAGAGGCTTACACAGTGCAGGATTTGTTAAATGCATCCAAGAGGGCATCTTGAAACAGTATGTGGATGGTCCAACTAGAGGAAGGACCATATTGAACCTTGTATTTCCTAATGAGCCTGGTCAGGTGACTGATGTTTCATTAGGTGAGCATTTTGGAAGCAGTTATGTTTCGAGAAAAGAATAAGTGATGCATAAGAATAAGTAAGGATCTTGTGGGAAGGTGTTAAATTGGGGGAGGGCAAATTACAGCAGGAGAATTGACGTTTCGGGCACGAGCCCTTCTTCAGCCCTCCTTCAGCCTTTCTTCAGGGCTCATGCCCCGAAACGTTGATTCTCCTGCTCCTTGGATGCTGCCTGACATGCTGCGCTTTTCCAGCAACACATTTTCAGCTCTGATCTCCAGCATCTGCAGTCCTCGCTTTCTCCTCGGAGGGCAAATTACAACAACATCAAGCAGGAGCTAGGAAGAGTTAATTGGGAGGAGCTGTTATCAGGCAAGTCCACGCTTGACATGTGGGAGTTGTTTAAAGACCTGCTGACGAGAGTTCAGGATCAGCATGTTCCTGTAAGGAGGAAGGAGAAGGATGGCAAAGTAAGGGCCCCTTGGATAACGAGGGAGGTTGTGAATTTAGTCAAAAGGAAAAAGGAAGCAGTTGTAAGGTTTCGGTTGCTAAAATTGGACAGGGCCCGTGAAGAATATAAAGAAAGCAGCCAAGAACTCAAGTAGGAAATTAAGAGAGCAAGGAAGGGCTTTGAAATGACCTTGGCAAGTAAGGTTAAAGAGAATTCCAAGGCATTCTAAACATACATTAAAAACAAGAGGATAATTCAGCATGGTGTAGGACCATTCACAGATATAGAAGACAACTTGTCTTAGGAGGCAGAGGATGTGGACAAAGTTGTAAATGAGTACTTTGCATTGATATTCATGCAGGAGAAGGACATAGAGGATAATGAGAATTGCGTGGAGCATGATAATAAGCCATGAACCCCCACCCCCCCCCCCCCAACCCCGGGTCCACACCTTCCACCCCCACCAACCTCTGCACACAACTCACCATCCTCCGCCACTTCTAAACAGACCCCAACACCAGAGATATATTTCCCTCACCACCGATACCTGCATTCCGAAAAGACATTCCTTCCGCATCTCCCTCGTTAGGTCCACATCCCCCACCAGCCCACACCCCACTCTTGGCACCTTTCCCTGCCACTGCAGAAAGTTCAAAATCTGTGCCCACAACACTTCCCTCACCTCTGTCCAAGGCCCCAAGGGATGCTTCCACATCATCAGGAATTCACCTGTACCTCGACCAATGTCATGTACTGCATCCATTGCACCCAGTGTGGTCTCCTCTACATAGGGGAGACAGGATGCCTTCTTGCGAATTGTTCCAGAGGACATTTCTGGGACACCCACACCCACCAACCCCACTGCCCCATGGCTGAACACTTCAACTCCCCCTCTCACTCCGTCAAAGACATGCAGGTCCTGGGCCACCTCCACCGCTGAACCGTTACCACCTGACGCCTGGAGGAGAAACGCCTCATATTCCGCCTTGGGACCCTGCCACCACATGGGATAAATGAAGATTTCAACAGCTTCCTCATTTCCCCTCCGCCAACATTATCCCAGTCCCAAGCCTCCAACTCGGCACTGCCCTCCAGACCAGTCCATCACTGCCCACTCTGACTTATCACCTTCTCCCTCACCTTCACCCATTTATCGCTTTCCCAGCTACCTCCCCCCAACCCTTTGCTGCTTCCATTTACCTCTCAGCCCCGACCCACAAGCCTCATTCCTGATAAAGGGCTTATGCCTGAAATATCAATTCTCCTGCTCCTCGGCTGCTTTTCCAGCACCACACTCTCAACTCTGATCTCCAGCATCTGCAGTTCTCACTTTCTCCTAATATGCCATGACATTTTGAGATCAAGAAAGAAGTAGTGTTAGGTCTCTTGAAGAGCATTAAGGTCAAGAAGTCCCCAGGGCCCTGAAGGTATCTATCTCAGGTTATGGAGAGAGGAAAGAGAGGAGATTACTGGGGTCTTGACCAAGATCTTTGTATCCTTGCTAGCTTCTGAAGATGTTCAGGATGCCTGGTGATAAGTTATTATTGTCCTCTATTCAAGAAGGGAAGTAGGGATATTTGAAGAAACTACAATCAGATGAATCTCACATCAATGGTTGGGAAGGTATTGGAAAGAATTCTTAGGGATAGGATTTATGCACATTTGGAAAAACAAAGCCTAATTTAGGACAGTCAGCAAGACTTTGCACAGGCCAGGTCATGTCTTACTAAATTGATTGAATTTTTTAAGGAGGTGTTGAAGGTGATCAGTGAGGGGAGAGCAGAAGGTGCTATCTAAATGAATTTTAGTAAGGCTTTCAACAATGACCCTCGTGGTTGGCTCAAGGTCCCTCAAGGTTGGATATCTGCTGTTTGTGATATATAGTCATAGAGATGTACAGCATGGAAACAGACCCTTCGGTCCAACCCATCCACACCGACCAGATATCCCAACTCAATCTAGTCCCACCTGCCAGCACCTGGCCCATATCCCACCAAACCCTTCCTATTCATATACCCATCCAAATGCCTCTTAAATGTTGCAATTGTACCAGCCTCCACCACATCCTCTGGCAGCTCATTCCATACATGTACCACCCTCTGCATGAAAAAGTTGCCCCTTAGTTCTCTTTTATATCTTTCCCCTCTCACTCTAAACCTATTCCCTCTAGTTCTGGATTCCCTGACCCCAGGGAAAAGACTTTGTCTATTTATCCTATCCATGCCCTTCATAATTTTGTAAACCTCTATAAGGTTACCCCTCAGCTTCCGATGCTCCAGGGAAAACAGGCTCAGCCTGTTCAACCTGTCCCTGTAGTTCAAATCCTCCAACCCTGGCAACATCCTTGTAAATCCTTTTGGAACTCTTTCAAGTTTCACAACATCTTTCCAATAGGAAGGAGACCAGAATTGCATGCAATATTCCAACAGTGACCTAACCAATGTCCAGTAAAGCCGTAACATGACCTCACAACTCCTGCATTCAATACTCTGAGCAATAAAGGAAAGCATACCAAACGCCTTCTTCACTATCCTATCTACCTGCGATTCCACTTTCAAGGAGCTATGAAGCTGCACTACAAGGTCTCTTTGTTCAGCAACACTTCCTAGGACCTTACCATTAAGTGTATAAGCCCTGCTAAGATTTGCTTTCCCAAAATGCAGCACCTCGCATTTATCTGAATTAAACTACATCTGTCACTTCTCAGCCCATTGGCCCATCTGGTCCAGATCATGTTGTAATCTGAGGTAACCCTCTTCGCTATCCTCTACACCTCCAATTTTGGTGTCATCTGCAAACTTACTAACTATACCTCTTATACTTGCATCCAAATCATTTATGTAAATGACAAAAAGCAGAGGGCCCAGCACCGATCCTTGTGGTCACAGGCCTCCAGTCTGATAAATAACCCTCCACCACCACTCTCGGTCTTCTACCTTTGAGCCAGTTCTGTATCCAAATGGCTAGTTCTCCCTGTATTCCATGAGATCTAACCTTGCTAATCCGTCTCCCATGGGAAACCTTGTCGAGCGCCTTATGGAAGTCCATATAGATCACATCTACTGCTCTGCCCTCATCAATCATCTTTGTTACTTCTTCAAAAAACTCAATCAAGTTTGTGAGACATGATTTCCCATGCACAAAGCCATGTTGACTATCCCGAATCAGTCCTTGCCTTTCCAAGTACATGTATATCCTGTCCCTCAGGATTCCCTCCAACAACTTGCCCACTACTGAGTTCAGGCTCACCAGTCTATAGTTCCCTGACTTTTCTTTACCATCCTTCTTAAACAGTGGCACAACGTTTGCCAACCTCCAGTCTTCCGGCACCTCACCTGTGACTATCGATGATACAAATATCTCAGCAAGAGGCACAGCAATCACTTCTCTAGCTTCCCTCAGAGTTCTCAGGTACACCTGATCAGGTCCTGGGGATTTATCCACCTTTAACCGTTTCAAGACATCCAGCACTTCCTCCTCTGTAATCTGGACATTTTGCAAGATGTCACCATCTATTTCCCTACAGTCTATATCTTCCATATCCTTTTCCACAGTAAATACTGATGCAAAATATTCATTTAGTATCTCCCCCATCTTCTGTGGCTCCACGCAAAGGCCGCCTTGCTGATCTTTGAGGGGCCCTATTCTCTCCCTAGTTACCTTTTTGTCCTTAATATATTTGTAAAAACCCTTTGGATTCTCCTTAATTCTATTTGCCAAAGCTATCTCATGTCCCTGTTTTGCCCTCCTGATTTCCCTCTTAAGTATACTCCTACTTTCTTTATACTCTTCTAAGGATTCACTTGATCTATCCTGTCTATACCTGACATATGCTTCCTTCTTTTTCTTAACCAAACCCTCAATTTCTTTAGTCATCCAGCATTCCCTATACCTACCAGCCTCCTCTTTCACCCTGACAGGAATATACTTTCTCTGGATTCTTGTTATCTCATTTCTGAAGACTTCCCATTTTCTAGCCATCCCTTTACCTGCGAACGTCTGCCTCCAATCAGCTTTCAAAAATTCTTGCCTAATACCGTCAAAATTGGCCTTTCTTCAATTTAGAATTTCAACTTTTAGATCTGGTCTATCCTTTTCCATCACTATTTTAAAACGAATAGAATTATGGTCACTGGCCCCAAAGTGCTCCCGCACTGACACCTCAGTCACCTGCCCTGCCTTATTTCCCAAAAGTAGGTCAAGTTTTGCACCTTCTCTAGTAGGTACATTCACATACTGAATCAGAAAATTGTCTTGTACACACTTAAGAAATTCCTCTCCATCTAAACCTTTAACACTACGGCAGTCCCAGTCGATGCTTGGAAAGTTAAAATCCCTTACCATAATTACCCTATTATCCTTACAAATAGCTGAGATCTCCTTACAAGTTTGTTTCTCAATTTCCCTCTGACTATTGCGGGGTCTTTAATACAATCCCAATAAGCTGATCATCCCTTTCTTATTTCTCAGTTCCACCCAAATAACTTCCCTGGATGTATTTCCGGGAACATCCTCCCTCAGCACAGCTGTACTGCTATCCCTTATCAAAAATGCCACTCCCCCTCCTCTCTTGCCTCCCTTTCTATCCTTCCTGTAGCATTTGTATCCTGGAACATTAAGCTGCCAGTCCTGCCCATCGCTTAGTCATGTTTCCGTAATTGCTATGATATCCCAGTCCCATGTTCCTATCCATGCCCTGAGTTCATCTGCCTTCCCTGTTAGGCCCCTTGCATTGAAATAAATGCAGTTTAAATTATTAGTCCTACCTTGTCCCTGCCTGCCCTGACTGTTTGACTCACTTCTGTTCTCTGCTGTACCCGTCTCAGATCAATCTCTTTCCTCACTATCTCCTTGGGTCCCACCCCCCCACCTTACTAGTTTAAATCCTCCCAAGCAGTTCTAGCAAATTTGCCTGCCAGTATATTAGTTCCCTTCCAATTTAGGTGCAATCCGTCCTTCTTGTACAGGTCACTTCTACCCCAAAAGAGATTCCAATGATCCAAAAATGTGAATCCTTCTCCCATACACCAGCTTGCATGGCTGAGCGGCTGGTGTATGGGAGAAGGAATAGAATTAAGGAGAATCCAAAGGGTTTTTACAAATGTATTAAGGACAAAAGGTTAACTAGGGAGAGAATGGGGCCCCTCAAAGATCAGCAAGGCGGCCTTTTTGCGGAGCCACAGATGGATAAGTTAGTAAGTTTGCAGAAGATACAGAGATCAGTGGAGTTGTGTATGGTATAGAAGATTATCAAAGGATACAGTGGGATACAGATCAATTGCAGATATGGGCGGAGAAACAACAGATGGAGTTTAATCTGGGCAAATGTGAGGTGCCACATTTTGGGAGATCAAATAGAGTCATAGAGATATACAGCATGGAAACAGACCTTTCGATCCAACATGTCCATTCCAACCAAATATCCCAACCTAATCTAGTCCCACTGGACAGCACCCAGCCAATGTCCCTCCAAACCTTTCTTATTCACTCACCCATTCAGATGCCTTTTAAATGTTGCAATTGTACTAACCTCCACCACTTCCTCTGGCAGCTCATTCCATACACGTAACACCCTCTGCATGAAGAAGTTGCCCCTTAGGTCTTTTTTATATCTTTTCTCTCTCACCCTAAACCTATGCCCTCTAGTTTTGGACTCCCCCACCCCAGGGAAAATACTTTGTCGATTTATCCTATCCATGCCCCTCATGATTTTATAAACCTATATGAGGTCACCACCTCAGCCTCCGACACTCCAAGGAAAACAGCCCCAGACTATTCAACCTCTTCCTACAGCTCAAATCCTCCAACCCTGGCAACACCCTGGTAAATCTTTTCTGAACACTTTCAAGTTTCACAACATCATTCCAATAAGAAGGAGACCAGAATTGCACGCAATATTCCTGAAGTGGCCGAGCCAATGACCTGTTCAGCAGCAACATGAACTGCCAACTCCTATACTCAATACTCTGATCAATAAACAAAAGCATACCAAATACCTTCTTCACTATCCTGTCTACCTACGACTCCAAGGTCTCTTTGTTCATGGACTCATGCAGACCCTCTCTCATACACAAGCTCTCTCTCTCATACGCTCACACGTACACTCCAACACTCACACACACACTCTCTCACAGATTTATACCCCTTTACACTCACACTCATATGCATACATATATACACACTCTCTCACAGACACTCATACCCCCTTACACACACGTATAAGTTTGTGGGGTGAATTTGTACTTGTAGAATTACATTTTATTTTGCTCAAAAACTGTATGAATCCATGTAAGATTCTGTAAATTTCCTTTTTTAGATTAGAATCAATCTGAACGTTGGGACACAGACAGCCTCACACAGGGCATCTCACACCTTCAATGCATTATCTGGGCCAACATGGCTCCTATTGTTAAAGTTCACATGAGAATATAACTTTAAGAAAGTTCTGGGATTTACATATGAAAGAACTGAAACCAACATGCCTATTCTAAAAGATGAGAGACTTAACAAACAATCCAGGTCTTTTTCAATACATCATTTCAGCTGCATCACACTGTAAATGTTTGTTATAAACTCTGTGTCCTAGGATCTTATACTCCACAACCTCCTGATGAAGGAGCAGTGCTCCAAAAGCTAGTGCTTCCAAATAAACCTGTTGGACTATAACCTGGCATTGTGCGACTTTTAACTTGTGAAAGTTGTCATTGTATATGAGTGTGTTGGATAATCCTTCCAATAATCCTTGAGCTGGAGAGGGATTTGGGACCTACTCCAAGCCTTAATTTCACAGAAGAACTGTGTTCATTATGGCATGCAGATACCTCTTGAAATATTGGCTGCAATTACTTCCATTTCATGGAGATGATTGTGTGCAATTTACAAGCAGCAGTGGCATTGTGAGTATTATTTGTAACAGCATCTGCACCCTACTTGCTCGCTGCTTGTATTTTACATGTACAATGATGTGAGTGCAAATGATATGAAGCTGCCACTGCAAGTGCATGATTGATGTAATTGTCCATTCACTGGCCTCCCATTGTGCAGAAGTGGAGCCCACATGTTTGCCTTTCACACTGACACTGATGCCACCACACCTGGCATTTAATCCACTCCACCCCACCCTGACATTCAATAGATGACCCCCTGGCCTGATTGGTCTCCACAGCTTTCCCCAACAAATTTCACCACACAGCTCTGGATAATGACTGACTAGACTCTTGGCCACTCTCCTCCAGGTTCTTAACTGGTGATCTGTGTACCCTCTGTCTGTTTGTACTAGACTGATATGACCAACCATGGCCCAGTCCTCTAACATATTGTGTTAGAACTTGCAACTATGACTGCACCAATTGGATAATTTATTGCACCCATCCCTGGATTTGATGTGGATGTTACGCTTGACTGACTGAACCAGGACCCCTGACCGAGAGTTGACCCCCTTGACTCGACTGAGGACTACTTCTCACAGCCTTTCAATAATGGCCATTTGGTTGCAGCACATGCAGTATGTTTGGTGCAGAAAAGTTGGAACATGATGAAGGTGTGAGATTGATGTAGAATTGTGCCATAAAACATGATGCCCACCCTTTGGACTAACAAGCTTCCTGGCTCTGTGTCTGTGCTAAAGAGCCAGTCAATTTAGCAGTACTGTTAGCCTTCAGGCTCTGGCTGAGGTCCAATTCATTAATTGCTATGATATGACAGTGATGATGTGAGTATTCGGATGGGTACTAAGTAAGCAAACACTAAGAAAGCAGGCAAACAATCTTGAGATGCAGACTGGTAAACTTTATGATCTCGTGTCTGTTCCTGAGTGCAAAGTGTCCTTTCAATGTGAGTTGCTGATGGTTAAAGGTGTGTCCATTTGTACATGCATGGGCCCCAGTTATGCCTGTCACTTTGTGAGGTATGTGGAATATTCCTTGTTCCAGTGCTAATCGGGGTCCAAGGCACAACTCTTTCTCTGGTATTTTGATGTCATCATCAGTGCTGCTTCCATCTCTTGTTGATTACTTCCAATTTCCACCCCACTGTCACCATCACTTGGTCTATCTATGATCCTTCCCTTCCAATCCTCAAAATTTCTGTTTCCAATTCTGCGGATAGGCTGCGCACCAATATTTACTTGAAGAACGTGGTGCTGGAACAAGCAGAGTAGGTCAGGCAGCATCCGAAGAGCAGGAAAGTCAATGTTTCACGTATGAGGACATTCCTGATGAAGGACTCTGCTGCTCCTCCGATGTTGCCTGACCTACTGTTCTTGTTCCAGCACCACACACTTCTGCCCTGACTCTCCAGCATCTGCAGTCCTCACTTTCACCAATATATACTACAAACCTACCAAAGTACAAAGGGATCTGGGACTGCTAGTACGGCATTCTCTAAAGGTTGATTTGCAGGTTGAGTCCATGATTAAGAAAGCAAATGTAATGTTGTCACTTATCTCAAGAGGGTTGGAATATAAAAGCAGTGGTGTGCTTCTGAGACTTTAGAATACTGTGTCCAATTTTGGGCTCCACATCTCAGGAAGGACCTACTGGCACTGCAGCAGAGATTCACACAGATGATCCCTGGGATGGTAGGCCTAACATATGATGATCAGCTGAGGATCCTGGGATTGTATTCATTAGAGTTTAACAGGTTGAGGGGAGATCTAATAGAAACTTATAAGATAATGCATGCTTAGAAAGGGTGGATGCTGGGAAGTTGTTTCTGTTAGGCAGGGAGACTAGGACCCATGGCCATAGTCTCAAAATTAGAGGAGGTCATGAGGCACTTTATCAAAGGCCTTTTGGAAGTCTGGGTGGATAACATCCACTGGGTTTCCCAGGTCTAACCTACTTGTCACCTCTTAAAAGAATTCTAACAGGTTTGTCATGAACGACCTTCTCTTACTAAATCCATGCTGACTTGTTCTAATTCGACCCTGCACTTCCAGAATTTAGAAATCTCATCCTTAATGAGGTTAGTACAGCATTCTCTAAAGGTTGATTTGCAGGTTGACCTACAACTGAGTTTAGGCTAATCCGCCTACAATTTTCCATTTTTTGTCTTGATCTTTTCTTGTACAAGGGGGTTACAACAGTGATTTTCCAATCATCTAGTACTTTCCCTGACTCCAGTGATTTTTGAGAGATTACAACCAACGCCTCCGTTATTTCTTCTGCCACCTCCCTCAGACCTCGAGGATGTAGCCCATCTGGGCCAGGAGATTTATCAGTTTTTAGACCTTTTAGCTTATCAAGTACTTTCTCCTTTGGAATGGCCACCATACTCAACTCTGCCCCTTGACTCTCCTTAATTTTTTGGATATTACTCATGTCTTCCTCTGTGAAGACTGACACAATGTATTTATTAAGTTCTTCAGCTATTTCCTTATCTCCCATCACTCGCCTTCCTGCTTCAATTTGGAGTGGCCCCAATCTCTACTTTTGCCTCTTGTTTGTTTCTTACGTACTGAAAGAAACTTTTACTATCATTTCTAATATCACTGGCTAGCTTACTTTCATATTTGATCCTCTCCTTCCTTATTTCCCTCTTTGTTATCCTCTGTTTGTTATTGTAGTCTTTCCAATCTTCTGATTTCCCAGTATTCTCTCTTTTTCTGTGACACATTTCCTGAGTTCCTTCATCAGCCATGGTTTCATCCCACCCACCCACCCCCGATAATCTTTCTTTTCTTTGGGATGAACCTCTGTACTGTGTCCTCAATTACACCCAGAAACTCCTGCCATTGTTGTTTTACTGTCTTCCCCAGTAGACTCTGCTTCCAATCGATTTTCGTCAGTTCTCCTCTCATGCCTCTGTAATTACCTTTATTTAATTGTAACAGCATTACATCCAATTTTGCCTTCTCTCTTTCGAACTGTAGACTGAACTCTACCACATTATGATTGCTGCCTCCTAAGCATTCCCTGACTTTAAGATCTTTTATAAAGTCTGGGCTCATTACACAGCATTAAGTCCAGAATAGCCTGCTCCCATGTGGAGTCTATCACAAGCTGTTCCAAAAAGCCATCCTGTATGCATTCCATGAATTCACTTTCTTTGGATCCACCAGCAACATTATTCACCCAGTCCATTTGCATCTTGAAGTCCGCCTTACCTTTCTGACATGCTCTATCTATTTCCTGGTACACTTGTGCCCCTGGTCCTAACCACTGCTGGGAGGTCTGTACGTAACGCCCATTATGGTTTTTTTGTCTTTGTGGTTCCTCAACTCCACACTCACAGACTTCACATTAGACCCTATCTCATTTAATGCCATAGATTTACTTTCATTATTAACTAACAGGGCAACCCTGCCCCCCTGCCCACCTCCCTATCTTTTTGATTTGTTGTAAAACCTTGGATGTTTAACTGCCATTCCTGAATCCCCTGCAACCACGTCTCTGTGATGCCTACCACATCATAACCATTCACAATGATTTATGCCATTAATTCATCTACTTTGTTTCGAATGCTTCAAGCATTCAGGTAAAGCACTTTAATGCTAATTTTCTTATCCTCATGATTTCCACCACCTCTACCTAAGTTATCCTTCCTTTTTGCTTCATAGAATCTACATCCATAGAATCATTAGCCACCATTTCTTCCTCCTCTAGCGGATGCCACCATCATACACATATTCCTCTCTCCTCCCTTGTCAGCTTTCCGCAGGGACTATTCTTTTGGGGGTCTCCTAGTCCACTTTTCCTTCAGTTCCACTACATCCTCACAGCCCAATGGCGCCTTTCCCTTCAATTGCAGAAAGTGGACATTTACTTTCTCCTCCTCACATCTAAGGCCCCAAACTCACCTTCCAAGTGAAGCAGCACTTTACCTGCACTTCACTCAATCCAGCCTACTTTATTCGCTGCTCACAATGTGATCTCCCCTGCATTGGGGAAACAATGCATAGACTGGGTGACTACTTCACTGAACACCTACATTCTGTTTGCAAAAAAGACCTTGAAGTTCCAATTGCCTGCCCCTTCAATACATGACCATGTTCCCTGATCAACATCTCTGTCTCAGGCTTGCTACAGTGTTCCAGTGAAACTCAACACAAACTCATTTTTTGCTTGAGCACTCTGCAGACTTCTGGACATAACATCGACTTCAAGAATTTTCAGGCTTGATGCATTTTATCCATGTCCTTACCCCAAGCCACACACACATCAGGCCATATCATCACATGGACTGCTACTGCACACAACCCATTGTCTACTACTAATTGTTCCCCCAGACTGAGTTTTAGCTACTCCTTTGTTTGTCACTGTTTTTCTCTCTCTTTGGACTCTATCTCCACCTCTCATTTATTCTCTCCATATCCCCACCCCCAGCCTATCTTCTGCATAACTACCAGAATTTTCCTACCTAACATTAGTTCTGAAGAAGGGTCACTAGACCCAAAACGTTAATTCTGATTTCTCTCCACATATGTTCCCAGACCTGTTTAGTTTTTCCAGCAATTTCTGTTTTTGTTGCCGGGTACCCAGTCTGGTGTGCATTTCCGAAATGCTTGGCATCTAGTTTGTATGTATCCCTTGGTACAATAGGAAACTCTATATTAATGGGGTAATACTTACAGTTACATGAGGGGGATAATAAACCATAATCCCCATGATAGACCTCTTTCTGCTCTCTAGTGAAAGTCTTGTCTCACCATCCAGAACGCTGATGGAAATGCTTTATCCTGACATTGAGAGGTTTTACTGAACTATTGATGTAATTCTTCTAGATTTCTCTTCATAGCCCACATTTTCAGGACCTTATAAGAGACCGCTCATTGGAAGTATGGAGCTGATTGGAAATGTTGAAAGGGATCATCTAAAGTGTCAAGAGGACCTCTTGAGAGGTACTGTTAAAAGGAACGATCAAAAATATAAAGTTATTTAAAGCTTCCCTCCTATAAATATTTAAAAATAAAATGTTTAGTATGTAAAAAAAAACACTATTTACTTTTTCATTGTGTCTGTTAACACAAGCCCAAGTATTTATATCACTGAATTTATATTCAGGACTGATTGACGAGTTTCCATTATTACAGTGAAATACATGAAAATCATAGCTAGGATGACAGATTCAAGTGATTATAAACTCTTTGAAGTAGGATGCTTATTGTTAAAAACATATTATACATTTGACTGAATTTTTTTCGTTATATGGGAATATATAGTTAATTATGTAATAACTATTCAAAGGATTTCCTTTGAATATATAAGGATTTCCTTATAACTGCAGAGAAGCAGGAGAGATGATCAATATTCGCATTTGAGATGTCCATTCAAAAGTCTGATAACAGTAGGGAAGAAGTTGTTCTTGAATCTGATTGTTATCCTTGAATGGGTTGTGAGAGTGTCCCCACGCGTAATGGTGGTATCTATGTTCACACTCTGACACGTCTTGCAGCACCTACCGTGACAGGGTTGAATGGAGTTGTCCTGAGAGCCGGGCAGCTTGCTACGAGCAACGATCTGTTTGAGGTTTGCCATGTTCTTTGTGACCTGCAACACATTATCAATGAGGATGAGCACTTCACCAAGACCTTTCCCACACCTCCACTACTCACCTTTAACCGCCAAACCTCAAACAGATCATTGTTCATAGCAAGCTATCCGGCTCTCAGGACAACTCCATATAACTCTGTCACGGTAGGCACTGCAAGATGTGCCAGAGTGTGGACAGAGATACCACCATTACGCGTGGGGACACCTCCCACCTTGTACATGGCAGGTACTCATGTGACTCAGACCATGGAGGCATGGTACATTGGGGAAACCGAGCAAAGGCTACGACAACAGATGAATGGGCACTGCACAACAATCAACAGATAGGAGGGTTCCCTCCCAGTTGGGGAACACTTCAGTGGTCCAGGACATTCAGCTTCGGACCTTCGGGTGACCATCCTCCAAGGTGGACTTCGGGACAGGCTGCAGAGGAATGTGGCCGAGCAGAGGCTGATAGCTAAGTTCGGTACCCTTAGGGAGGGGCCTCAACCGGGACCTTGGGTTCATGTCACATTACAGGTGATCACCATTGCACTACACACACACACTCACACATACACACAGACACAGATACACACAGACGCGCACACAGACACCCACACACACCCTTATAGACACACAGACTCCCACACATGCACCCCCTCACAGACTTAAGACACTCTGCACTCACTACACAAACACACACACACACTTTCTCACACTCACAAACCCCACCCCAGACAGACACACACAGACAGACAAAGACCCACATGCACACATATATTTTGTGTGGAGAATTTTTTTGGTACTTTCAGAGTTACATTGCACTTTGCTCAAAAACCACATACATTCATGTAGAACTCTGAGCTCAAAAACTGCATGAATTTATGTAAAACTTTGTTATCTCACTTTTTAGATTGGAATCAATCTAAACATCAGGTCATAGTCAGAGAACACAGGGGGCTAACACCTTCAACATATTGTCTAGCTATCACCATTGTTAACAGCTAACCCGAAAATGCAACTTTTAAAAAAAGGGTTTTGTGATTTACACATGAAAGAAGTGAAACTATCACTGTATTCTAACAGATGAAAGGCTTAACAGACAATCAATTCTTCAATGTATAATTTCAGTTACATCACACTGCAAATTTTTGCTATAAATTCTGTGTTACGATCGAGCCCTCCACAATCACCTGATGAAGGAGCGTCACTCCGAAAGCTAGTGTGCTTCCAATTAAACCTGTTGGACTATAACCTGGTGTTGTGTGATTTTTAACTTCATCAGAGCTGAAGTGAAGTGCGGAGGGGGCAGCACTTATGCAATAGTGGGCAGGGGGAAGAGGTGGGATGGAATGCTGGGGAAGAAAGGACGTTGATAGTTCAGATAAAATGATCAGAACATTAGAATCGCAGCAGAATGATATACCAATTATATCTCCCCCTCACTCCCCCTGTCCACATTTCACAGGGATCATTCTCTCTCTGGGACACTCTAATCCATTCGGTGACCAGCAACACCATCCCACCTTCCCACAGCACCTTCTCATGTAACCACAAAGGGTGCAATACCTGTTCCTTCATATTCTCCCTGCTCTCCATCCAATGGCTTAAACAGTCTTTCCAGGTGAAGCAGCATTTCACCTGTACCTGCTCCAATCTTGTGTATTGTATTTGCTGCATCCAAAGTGACCTATTCTACACTGGAGAAACCAAACTCAAACTGGGTGACTGTTTTGCAGAACACCTCCAGTCTGTGCACATACGTGACCCCGACTTTCCCATAGCCAGCCATTTTAACACAGCGTCCTGCTGTCATGCCCACTTGTCTGTCATTGGCATCTACAGTGCTCCAGTGAATCACAGCGCAAACTGGAGGAACAATATCTCATTTTCAGACTATGTACTTTAAAACCTTCTGAACTTAGTATTGAGTTCAATACCTTCAAACTGTGTACCTAAAATCCCTCCCTTTCTTTTAGTTTCACTTGTTCCATTCTCTGTCACCATGTCCTCTCTCCCCTCCATGCACCCCACTGGGGCTGTCTGGTCTTTCCAGTATAGCTGTTATTCACACCATTGTTCTGCCATTCTCACATTCCAATCACTTAATTGGTAGTTCTCCAGTACAGCTTGTTTATTATGTCTAAGGGGGGGAGAACTTCTTTAATGTGTAACACTTGCCCATTCAGCTCCTCCCCGAAACACATCTTCAGGGGAAGCAGCATTTCACTTGACTTCTGACAATTTTGTCTGTTACATTTGCTGCTCACGAAGTAATTTCTTTTACACTGGCAACAAAACACAGACTGGCTAACTGCTTTGAAATACATTTTTGTTCTGTCAGTTAAATGACCTCGACCTTTGAGTTGCTTGCCATTTCGCTAAACTACCTTGCTCTCTTGCTAACGTTTCTGTCCTGGACTTGCTGCAGTGCTCCAATGAAGCACAATGGGAGCACAAGGAACAACACATCATTTTTCACATAGGCACTTCGTAGAGTTGAGGTTTCAATATTGAATTCAATAACTTCGGAAACTAATGCATTATGTCTGTCTTATAGTTTTCTCATTTTCTCTCCCATTCTCTAACCCATCACCATTGCATTGTCTTGTCTGAGAATTATTTATTTTACATTTAATAATTTGGGCTAATTCTCATCCTTTTACATTTTAATTTATACCTTTTTTACGTCTATTTTATTCTTTCTCCATTATTAACCACTTTGTTTTCTGCACTGGGCATTTCTCCAGGGTAGAGGAGTCTAAAACTAGAGGGCATATGTTTAGGGTGAGGAGGAAAAGATTTAAAAGGGACCTGAAGGGTAACATACAAAGGGTGGTGTATGCATGGAACAAGCTGCCAGAAAAAGTGGTCAAGGTGGTACAATTATAACATTAGTGGGCGGCACGGTGGCACAGTGGTTAGCACTGCTGCCTCACAGCGCCAGAGACCCGGGTTCAATACCCGCCTCAGGCAACTGACTGTGTGGAGTTTGCACGTTCTCCCCGTGTCTGCGTGGGTTTCCTCCGGATGCTCCGGTTTCCTCCCACAGTCCAAAGATGTGCAGGTCAGGTGAATTGGCCATGCTAAATTGCCCGTAGTGTTAGGTAAGGGGTAAATGTAAATGTAAATGTAGGGGTAGGGGTATGGGTGGGTTGCGCTTCGGCGGGGCGGTGTGGACTTGTTGGGCCGAAGGGCCTGTTTCCACACTGTAATGTAATGTAATCTAATCTAATCTAATCTAATCTAAAAATTTAAAAGATGTTTGGGCAGGTACACAAGTCAGAAAGGTTTAGAGGGATATGGCTGAAAATGTGTTGCTGGAAAAGCACAGCAGGTCAGGCAGCATCCAAGGAACAGGAGAATCGTCGTTTCGGGCATAAGCCCTTCTTCAGGAATGAGGAAAGTGTGTCCAGCAGGCTAAGATAAAAGGTAGGGAGGAGGGACTTGGGGGAGGGGCCCAAGTTGGAAATGCGATAGGTGGAAGGAGGTCAAGGTGAGGGTGATAGGCCGGAGTGGGGTGGGGGGCGGAGAGGTCAGGAAGAAGATTGCAGGTTAGGAAGGCGGTGCTGAGTTCGAGGGATTTGACTGAGACAAGGTGGGGGGAGGGGAAATGAGGAAACTGGAGAAATCTGAGTTCATCCCTTGTGGTTGGAGGGTTCCTAGGCGGAAGATGAGGCGCTCTTCATCCAACCGTCGTGTTGCTATGGTCTGGCGATGGAGGAGTCCAAGGACCTGCATGTCCTTGGTGGAGTGGGAGGGAGAGTTGAAGTGTTGAGCCACGGGGTGGTTGGGTTGGTTGGTCCGGGTGTCCCAGAGGTGTTCTCTGAAACGTTCCGCAAGTAGGCGGCCTGTCTCCCCAATATAGAGGAGGCCACATCGGGTGCACCCGATGCAATAGATAATGTGTGTGGAGGTGCAGGTGAATTTGTGGCGGATATGGAAGTATCCCTTGGGGCCTTGGAGGGAAGTAAGGGGGGAGGTGTGGGCGCAAGTTTTGCATTTCTTGTGGTTGCAGGGGAAGGTGCCGGGAGTGGAGGTTGGGTTGGTAGGGGGTGTGGACCTGACGAGGGAGTCATGGAGGGAGTGGTCTTTTCGGAATGGTGATAGGGGAGGGGAGGGAGATATATCCCTGGTGGTGGGGTCCGTTTGGAGGTGGCGGAAATGACGGCGGATGATACGCTGTACATGGAGGTTGGTGGGGTGGTAGGTGAGGACCAGTGGGGTTCTGTCCTGGTGGCGGTTGTAGGGGCGGGGCTCCAGGGCGGAGGAACGGGAAGTGGAAGAGATGCGGTGGAGGGCATCGTCTACCACGTCTGGGGGGAAATTGTGGTCCTTGAAGAAGGAGGCCATCTGGTTTGTACGGATTTGGAACTGGTCCTCCTGGGAGCAGATGCGGCGGAGAAGAAGGAATTGGGAATATGGGATGGTGTTTTTACAGGGGGCAGGGTGGGAGGAGGTGTAGTCTAGGTGGCTGTGGGAGTCGGTCGGTTTATAGTAAATGTCCGTGTTGATTCGGTCGCCCGAAATAGAAATGGAAAGGTCTAGGAAGGGGAGGGAGGAGTCTGAGACGGTCCAGGTGAATTTGAGGTCGGGGTGGAAGGTGTTGGTAAAGTGGATGAACTGTTCAACCTCCTCATGGGAGCATGAGGCAGTGCCGATACAGTCATCGATGTAGCGGAGGAAAATGTGGGGGGGTTGGTGCCAGTATAGCTGCGGAAGATGGACTGTTCCACATATCCTACGAAGAAGCAGGCATAGCTGGGGCCCATGCGGGTGCCCATGGCTACTCCTTTGGTTTGGAGGAAGTGGGAGGATTAGAAAGAGAAGTTGTTAGTCGAAGGAGTAGCCATGGGCAACCGCATGGGCCCCAGCTATGCCTGCCTTTTCGTAGGATATGTGGAACAGTCCATCTTCCGCAGCTACAGTCCATCTTCCGCACCAACACCTTCCACTCCGACCTCAAATTCACCTGGACCGTCTCAGACTCCTCCCTCCCCTTCCTAGAACTTTCCATTTCTATCTCGGGCGACCAAATCAACACGGACATTTACTATAAACCGACCGCCCCCACCCCACTCCGGCCTATCACCCTCACCTTGACCTCCTTCCACCTATTGCATTTCCACCTTGGGCCCCTCCCCCAAGTCCCTCCTCCCTACCTTTTATCTTAGCCTGCTGGACACACTTTCCTCATTCCTGAAGAAGGGCTTATGCCCGAAACGTCGATTCTCCTGTTCCTTGGATGCTGCCTGACCTGCTGTGCTTTTCCAACAACACATTTTCAGCTCTGATCTCCAGCATCTGCAGTCCTCACTTTCTCCTTAGAGGGATATGGGCCAAGCACAGGCAAATCGGATTAGTTCAGTTTAAGAAGCTTGGTCAGCATGGACAAGGTGGGCCAAAGGGTCTGTTTCAGTGCTGTGAGTCTGTGACACTGTCTGCCCTCCTGCTCCTCCTCTTCTGTCATAACTATAAAAAAGAACCTAATTTCCAACACCTTTCAGTTCTGAAGAAGAATCATTTCAGACTCAAGACATTAATCTTTTTCTCTGTCCATAGATGCTGCCAGACCTGCTAAGTTTTTCTAGCATTCTCTGTGATTGTTTCTTAACTTCAAGTTTATTTTCACTCTCTGTTAACAGCCGCTACATTCACACTTTTAGAAAAGAATGTTAAAACTTGATAACTCACTCTTAACCAAATTCATTCTGCTTGAAATGTCCAAAGTACATGCACATATTTCCTTTCGCACAAAGATGCAAGAAATAGATTGAATTGCTTTACATAATTAACAGATCAACTACTTTCCAACAGAGCTTGTTTACCCCATCTAAGGCTGGTAGAAACATTCTTTACTTTCTTTCTCACTTGAATTTTTAACTCAGTAACTGTTAAATGTTAGCTACCACCCACGCTTTTCAAAAGATAATAAAACTTAAGAACTTACCATCACCAAACTCACACAATTTGTTTTGGTATCCCCCTTGTTCAGAATATTTGACAATGCAAATCCAAAACATTCCTTCTACTGGACCTAATATTTCAGTAGAAGCACAGCAGGTCAGGCAGCATCCAAGGAGCAGGAGAATTGACTTATCGGGCATGAGCCCATCATCAGGAATTCCTGTTGAAGAGCTTATGCCTGAAAAGTCGATTCTCCTGCTCCTTGGATGCTGCCTGACCTGTTGTGCTTTTCCAACACTACATTCTCGACTCTGATCTCCTGCATCTGCAGTCCTCACTTTCTCCTAATATTTCAGTAGCAAAAGTAGTTTTAACAGCTAAAACAAAACAAAGAACTGAGGATACTGGAGATCTGAAACACACAAAAATAGAAACAGTTGGAGAAAATCAGCAGGTCTGTGGAAAGAAGACAGAATTCACACTTTGAGCTCAATGACCCTTCTTCAGAACTGATAGCAGCTTGGAAAGGTGGTCTGCATACTGATGACAGGGATTGGGAGAAAAAGAGTAATTGGATAGTTGGAGATGGGCCCAGAGAGAGAAAAGGAAAAAAGTTGGCAGACAAAAGGATTATTGATAGTAAGCAGGCAAGGGAGAATGGGGACTATGAGTGAGTGAAAATGGGTTGGTTGGGTTGAAAGCAATCTATGTTTTGGCAAGATCTGGGGTGTGGGGTGGTTAATTGGCATGGAAGGTGTGTTCACGCTCCTTGTTAACTCCTTAAAGTTGTAATGTCCCCAAGAGGAAGATAAGGTGCTGTTCTTCCAGCTTGTGTTGAATCTTGCTGGAGCACTGCAGCAGCCTGAGACAGAAGTGTTAGTATGGGAACATGGTCATATGTTCAAAGGACCTTTGCTGTTCTTCATCCTCAGAATAATTCATACACTGAACAAAGGTTTTTTCCTAGCCATATAAAACATCAAAGAAAGTAAGTACAAAAAAACTTTCATGTACTTACCCCCACACTCCGGATTCCTCGATTGTTCCTGAACCTTCTCGCAACCTCCGGGACCGCTCAGGCGCCATTGCCCACGCGGCCGCTGCAGCCACCACTGCCACGGCGAACGGTGACATCACTTCCGCCCCCACCGCTGCACGGACAACAGCCACCGCCAACCATGCAGCCGTCACCGCAACCACTTCCACCCTCGGAGCTGCCGTCGCCGCAGCCACTTCCATCCCCAGTGACGTCACTCACCTGCTCAGGGACCACACCGCACGCTACGCCACTCCCACGACAATCTCCGCCCCCCCACGTCGATCTCCGCCCCCACGTCGATCTCCGCCCCCACGTCAATCTCCGCCCCACGTTAATCTCCACCCCCACGTTAATCTCCGTCCCCACGTCGATCTCCGCCCCCACGACCAACTCTACCCCCATGACTAACTCCGCTCCCATGCCTAACTCCACCCCCACTCCCAGCTCCTGCTCCACACCAGGTCCCAGGTCCTAGCTCCCAGCCCTGCCGTATTTTCACCATCCCTCCAGACCTCCCCTCTCTGAGGATGAATGATCAGTCCTCAGCAGAGGCCTCACCTTCATCCCCCTATGCTCCTGGATCAATGAGTTCAACACGCGGCTAGACATCGAGCATTTCTTCCGCCGCCTTCGCCTCCGCGCCTACTTCTTCAACCAGGACTCCCAATCACCCTCTGACGACCCTTTCTCCCACCTCCAACACACCCCATCCATCTGGACACCCCGTGCTGGCCTCTTACCCGCCCTCAATCTCTTCATATCCAACTGCCACCTTTACATTGACCGCCTCATCCTGTCCACCCCTCTCACCCATTCCAACCTCTCATCCTCACAATGTACAGCCCTCCACTCCCTCCGCTCCAACCCCAACCTCACCATCAAACTGACAGACAAGGGAGGTGCAGTGGTAGTTTGGCGCACCGATCTTTACACCGCTGAAGCTAGACGCCAACTCGCGGACACCTCCTCCTATTGCCCCCTTGACTATGACCCCACCTCCCACCACCAAACCAACATCTCCCAGACCATCCATAACCTCATCTCCTCAGGGGATCTCCCATCCACTGCCTCCAACCTCACAGTCCCACAACCCCGCACCGCCCGTTTCTACCTCCTGCCCAAAATCCACAAACCCGACTGTCCCAGCCGACCCATTGTCTCAGCCTGCTCCTGCCCCAACGAACTCATCTCTGCATACCTCGACACTGTCCTGTCCCCCTTAGTCCAAGGACTCCCCACTTACGTTAGGGACACCATCCACACCCTCCACCTCCTCCATGATTTTCGCTTCCCCAGCCCCCAATGCCTTATCTTCATGATGGACACTTCCATTCACCATCATGAAGGCCTCCAAGCCCTCCGCTTCTTCGTCTCCCGCCGACCCAACCAGTACCCTTCCACTGACACCCTCCTTCGACTGACTGAACTGGTCCTCACTCTTAACAACTTCTTCCAATCCTCCCACTTCCTCCAAACCAAAGGAGTAGCCATGGGCACCCGCATGGGCCCCAGCTATGCCTGCCTCTTCATAGGATATGTGGAACAGTCCATCTTCGGCAGCGACACTGGCACCACCCCCCACCTTTTCCTCCGCTACATCGATGATTGTATTGGCGCTACCTCGTGCTCCCACGAGGAGGTTGAACAGTTCACCCACTTTACTAACACCTTCCACCCCGACCTCAAATTTACCTGGACCATCTCAGACTCCCCCCTCCCCTTCCTAGACCTCTCCATTTCTATCTCGGGCGACCGACTCAACACAGACATTTACTACAAACCGACCAACTCCCACAGCTACCTAGAGTACACCTCCTCCCACCCTGCCCCCTGTAGAAATGCCATCCCATATTCCCAATTCCTTCGCCTCCACCGCATCTGCTCCCAGGAGGACCAATTCCACTACCGAACAACTCGAAGGCCTCCTTCTTCAAAGACCGCAATTTCCCCTCCGACGTGGTCGACGATGCTCTCCACCGCATCTCCTCCACTTCCCGCACCTCCGCCCTTGAACCCCGCCCTTCCAATCGCCACCAGGACAGAACACCACTGGTCCTCACCTTCCACCCCACCAACCTCCGGATACATCGTATCATCCTCCATCATTTCCGCCACCTCCAAATAGACCCCACCACCAGGGATATATTGCCCTCCCCACCCCTATCAGCGTTCTGGAGAGACCACTCCCTCCATGACTCCCTCGTCAGGTCCACGCCCACCACCAACCCAACCTCCCCTCCCGGCAACTTCCCCTGCAACCGCAAGAAGTGCAAAACTTGTGCCTACACCTCCCCCCTCCCCTCCCTCCAAGGCCCCAATGGATCCTTCCATATCCATCGCAAATTCACCTGCACCTCCACACACATCATTTACTGTATCCGCTACACCCGATGTGGTCTCCTCTACATTGGGGAAATAGGCCGCTTACTTGCAGAACGTTTCAGGGAACACCTCTGGGACACCCGTATCAACCAACCCAACTGCCCTGTGGCTGAACACTTTAACTCCCCCTCCCACTCCGCCAAAGACATGCAGGTCCTTGGCCTCCTCCATCGCCAGACCCTGGCCACATGACACCTGGAGGAAGAGCGCCTCATCTTCCGCCTAGGAACCCTCCAACCACACGGAATGAATGTAGATTTCTCCAGCTTCCTCATTTCCCCTCTCCCCACCTTATCTCAGTCCCAACCCCCGGATTCAGCACCGCCCTCTTGACCTGCAATCTTCTTCTCGACCTCTCTGCCCCCACTCCCTCTCCGGCCTATCACCCTCACCCTCACCTCCTTCCACCTATCGTATTCCCAGCGCCCCTCCCCCAAATTCCCTCCCCCCTACCTTTTATCTCAGCCCGCTTGGCACACCAGCCTCATTCCTGAAGAAAGGCTTCTGCCCGAAACGTCGATTCTCCTGCTCCTCGGATGCTGCCTGGCCTGCTGTGTTTTTCCAGCACCACACTTCTCAACATGTGTTCAAATGGCAGGCAACTGGAAGCTTCGGGTCATTTTTGAGGACAGAATGTAGGTGTTCCATAAAGTAGTCACGTAGTCTATTTTTTGTGTTCCCAGTGTAGAGGAGACTGCATTGTGAGCAGCGAATATACCCTATACATTAGACTGGATTAAGTGGAAGCAGTGGTAAATCACTGTTTCACCTGGAAGGTGTGGCTGGAGGCTTGAGTAGAGGGGAAGGAGGAGGTATAATGCTGCCAGAAATGCTGAGTTTCTCTAGCAATATCTATTTTTATGTGTTTTATTTTTAGGAACCTTTTGTTTAGAATGGGAATTAGACTAGATTAGATTAGATTCCCTAGTGTGGAAACAAGCCTTTCAGTCCAACAAGTCCACACCGACCCTCCGAAGAGTAACCCACCCAGACCAATTTCCTTCTGACTAATGCACCTAACACAATGGGCAATTTAGCGTGACCAATTCACCTTAACCTGCACATCTTTGGACTGTGGGAGGAAACCGGAGCACCCAGAGGAAACCCACGCAGACACGCGGAGAATGTGCAAACTCCACACAGACAGTCACCCATTCTAGTATGTATTTCTCCAAATGTAATATCAATGTTTTATTTGCCTTTAAGACATGGTCTATTTTAAGATGTTTAATTGCGGTACTTGACTCCAATGTATCAAAACCATCGTCTGGTCGATTTTGAGTACCCAACAAGTTCAAGTGATAAATCAAGCTTTATAACCGTTACGTCCCTTTGCACTTAACAACGATTCTCTGAGAGGACCCAGCACAATTAACTGTGATGGAATAAATTCACTCTCAGCAGGATTGGCAATTTAAAGCTTTTCCAGAACTATTCCATTTAATACATGAACAAATATATTCTAAGAGCTTCACCTATCAAATTCTCAATTTTAAATTCTACCTTAATCTTGATAACTCACTTTTGAAATTCCATAATGCTATTCCATTGGAAATCACATATCTAAAAGTTTTAATTATGATAGCATTAACATTGATGGCTTTTATTTTAGTTAATAATGACTTTTTATTTAACGAATACGATCTCACTGAAATATACAAAACCCTGGAAGCACCGTTCAGACCACAAATCTGGTTATTTAAATTTCATAGTTTCCTCCTGCAGCTGTTGCCTCTTTTGATAGCCTCAGAAATGTTGCTCTCTAAAAAGTATTCACCGACTGAAATGCAGCTTTTATGTCAATTGATTTGCAGATGATAAATCATAAAGCTGGAGTCAATCTTTATGTACTTTAATATTTGTTTACAGAGTTAATATAAGCAGACATCTCCAAACCCAATAACTCTAGTTTAAAACCCAAAAATGTTAATGATGTCATAAGTAAAACTTTTAAATATGTCCATGATGTATTTAGAGTCATAGAATCATAGAGATATACAGCATGGAAACAGATCCTTCGGTCCAACCCATCCACGCCTACCAGATATCCGAACCCAATCTAGTCCCACCTGCCAGCGCCCGGCCCATATCCCTCCAAATCCTTCCTATTCATATACCCATCCAAATGCCTCTTAAATGTTGCAATTGTACCAGCCTCCACCACATCCTCTGGCAGCTCATTCCATACACGTACCACCCTCTGCGTGAAAAGATTGCCCCTTAGGTCTCTTTTATATCTTTCCCCTCTCACCCTAAACCTATGCCCTCTAGTTCTGGACTCCCCGACCCCAATAAAAAGACTTGTCTATTTATCCTATCCATGCCCCTCATAATTTTGTAAACCTCTATAAGGTCAGCCCTCAGCCTCTGACACTCCAGGGAAAACAGCCCAGCCTGTTCAGCCTCTCCCTGTAGCTCAGATCCTCCAACCCTGGCAACATCCTTGTAAATCTTTTCTGAACCCTTTCAAGTTTCACAACACCTTTCCGATAGGAAGGAGACCAGAATGGCACACAATATTCCAACAGTGGCCTAACCAATATCTTGTACAGCCGCAACATGACCTCCCAACGTCTGTACTGAATACTCTGACCAATAAAGGAAAACATACCAAACACCTTCTTCACTATCCTATCTACCTGCGACTCCACTTTCAAGGAGCTATGAACCTGCACTCCAAGGTCTCTTTGTTCAGCAACACTCCCTCGGACCTTACCATTAAGTGTATAAGTCCTGCTAAGATTTGCTTTCCCAAAATGCAGCACCTCGCATTTATCTGAATTAAACTCCATCTGCCACTTCTCAGCCCATTGGCCCATCTGGTCCAGATCCTGTTACAATCTGAGGTAATCCTCTTCGCTATCCACTACACCTCCAATTTTGGTGTCATCTGCAAACTTACTAACTGTACCTCTTATGGTCGCATCCAAATCATTTATGTAAATGACAAAAAGTAGAGGGCCCAGCACCGATCCTTGTGGCACTGCACTGGTCACAGGCCTCCAGTCTGAAACACAACCCTCCACCAGCACCCTCTGTCTTCTACCTTTGAGCCAGTTCTGTATCCAAATGGCTAGTTCTCCCTGTATTCCATGAGATCTAACCTTGCTAATCAGTCTCTCATGGGGAACCTTGTCGAACACCTTACTGAAGTCCATATAGATCACATCTACTGCTCTGCCATCATCAATCTTCTTTGTTACTCCTTCAAAAAACTCAATCAAGTTTGTGAAACATGATTTTCCATGCACAAAGCCATGTTGCCTATCCCAAATCAGTCCTTGCCTTTCCAAATACATGTACATCCTGTCCCTCCAACAACTTGCACACCACCGAGGTCAGGCTCACCAGTCTATAGTTCCCTGGCTTGTCTTTACCACCCTTCTTAAACAGTGGCACCACGTTTGCCAATCTCCAGTCTTCCGGCACCTCACCTGTGACTATCGATGATACAAATATCTCAGCGAGAGGCCCAGCAATCACTTCTCTAGCTTCCCACAGAGTTCTCGGGTACACCTGATCAGGTCCTGGGGATTTATCCACCTTTAACCGTTTCAAGACATCCAACACTTCCTCCTCTGTGATCTGGACATTTTGCAAGATGTCACTATCTATTTCCCTACAGTCTATATCTTCCATATCCTTTTCCACAGTAAATACTGACACCTCAGTCACCTGCCCTGCCTTATTACCCAAGAGTAGGTCAAGTTTTGCACCTTCTCTAGTAGGTACATTCACATACTGAATCAGAAAATTGTCTTGTACACACGTAAGAAATTCCTCTCCATCTAAACCTTTAACACTCTGGCAGTCCCAGTCGATGTTTGGAAAGTTAAAATCCCCTACCCTAACTATCCTATTATTCTTACAGATAGCTGAGATTTCCTTACAAGTTTGTTTCTCAATTTCCCTCTGACTATTGGGGGGTCTATAATACAATCCCAATAAGGTGATCATCCCTTTCTTATTTCTCAGTTCCACCCAAATAACTTCCCTGGATGTATTTCTGGGAATATCCTCCCTTAGCACAGCTGTAATGCTATCTCTTATCAAAAATGCCACTCCCCCTCCTCTCTTGCCTCCCTTTCTATCCTTCCTATAGCATTTGTATTCTGGAACATTCAGCTGCCAGTCCTGCCCATCCCTGAGCCATGTTTCCGTAATTGCTATGATATCCCAGTCCCATGTTCCTAACCATGCCCTGAGTTCATGCCCTAACACTTTCAGAGTGTTACAAGGGGACATAAATTTAAGGTAAAGGGTGGAAGGTATAGGGGAGATGTCACGGGTGGGTTCTTTACCCAGAGAGTGGTGGGGGCATGGAATGCGCTGCCTGTGGGAGTGGTACAGTCAGACTCTTTGGTGACCTTTAAGCGGCAATTGGATAGGTACATGGATGGGTGCTTAAGCTAGGACAAATGTTCGGCACAACATCGTGGGCCGAAGGGCCTGTTCTGTGCTGTATTGTTCTATGTTCTATGTTCTATGTTCATCTGCCTTCCCCGTTAGTCCCCTTGCATTGAAATAAATGCAGGTTAATTGATTAGTCCTACCTTGTCTCTGCCTGCCCTGACTGTTTGACTCACTTCTGTTCTCAGCTGTACTCATCTCAGATCGATCTCTTTCCTCACTATCTCCCTGAGTCAAAAGGGAGAAGAGCAGACAAAGGAAGCATATGGTGAGGACAGTGCAGGAAAGAAAGAGATAGAGAAAGAGAGAGAAAGAGAAAACCTGCACAGTTACCGCCTTTGCTGTTTGAATTCGTGTATCGTTGGACATCGGAGTGCATCTGGGAAAATTAACAAACAGTGAAATTCACAACTAATCTTGGAGGAACTGTTGGGTGAGGTTCAGCACAGAATCAGATAAGTTAATTGTTGTTTTAAGTCTGTCCAAGAGAAAGGTTGTAGTAGTGTGTACAGTGAATTCTTCCTTGATTATATGTTTTTGGAGATAAATCTCTTGATTAAACTTAAAATATAAGCCATAGCTATTAATTTAACCTGGGGCAGTGTTTTGTAGAGGAATAAGATGGTGTTATTTTCTGGGTCTGTAGATTGTGGAGGAGCAAAAATGGCCTTTGCAGTGATATGTACTTCTTGTCAGATGTGGGTGTTTAAAGAGAGTTTAAGGGTTAGTGCGGATTATTTCTGCCATAAATGCTGTTGGCTGCGAATCTTATCAGATCGAGTGAATCGATTGGAGAGACAGATAGAAGCAATGAGGAATTTGCAACAGCAACAGTATGTGATGGATGGCAGTTATAGAAAGGGGGAAAGTCTCAGATACAGTCACATAGTTGGGTTGACTCCAGGAAGGGTAAGAGAGGTAGGCAGCTAGAACAGGAGTCTTTTGTGGATATACCCATTTAAAACAGGTATGCTGTTTTGGAAAATGTAGGGGGTGATGGATTCTCAGGGGAACGTAGTGCAAACAGCCAAGTTTCTGGTATTGAGAATGGCTCTAATGCAACGAGGGGTATGTCGGCTTCCAAGAGATCAATTGTGTTCGGGGATTCTGAAGTCTGAGGTACAGATAGACGTTTCTGTGGCCAGCAGAGAAAAAGCAGAATGGTGTGTTGTTTGGATGAATTCCAATAGAATAGCACAATGGAATTTCAAAAGTGAGTTATCAAGATCGGGGTAGAATTTAAAAATGAGAATTTGACAATTACAAGAGAGAACGTTGTACGATAGAGATAGGAACACTACCATTGTGCTACGAGAGCCCAAAAAGTGAGTGCCCAGTTAATTCCAACCATTTGCACTTAATTCAGTACAATCATTAACAATCCAAAATGGAAATGATTTTGGTGAGCAGTGATAATGTCCCTATCTCTGAGCCAGGAGGCCCAAGCTCAATCTCACTTGCTCCAGAGGTGTGTAATAACATTTCTTAACAGGTTGATTAGGAAATACCTATGATTAAAAATGTCATCAGATTAAGAATAAATGCCAAAAGAATAGACAGATGAACAACAATAGAAATTCACATTTTAGGAGACAACGTTCATAAATCACATCCAATCCCATTGAGGTTTTATGCTCTCTCTCCTCATTTCCTCAATGGTAGTATTCAGCTTAGTGAATCTCAAGATGCTGACTAGCTGAAGACTCAACAAGTGGCCCAGACCATATAAGGTTATCGAATAATGCACTCCCCTGTTGTTTTGGATCACAAAGTGTATCTAAGAGGTTCTTCAGATTCGGTTAAATGTAGTTAAGACTCAACAACAGCAATTTGCTTAAATATGAATGTTTCTTAAGTAGTAATAGTAAAAACAGAAAAGAAAGGAAGAAGAAACAATAAGCCTCATGCCCTTCTGCACAATGGGGACCCCTCAATAGACAGCTAGTCTGGAGGCTTATGCTCATTCTTTGCATCTTTCGTGGTCCCAGACTAAGAACCTATAATGCTTTTCCAGGGCATTCATGCTCTCACCACTTTCATATTGCCAGTGACTTTTTGGTGCTACTGCCATGTCAAGATGGTGTAGTCTGAAACTGGACAATCAATGTCAATGGCAGTCTCCATCAGTTGCAGTTAGTAGATTCCACAGGCACTGGAGAGGCCTTTGAGACAATGACACCCTCAAAACAGCACTTGTATCTGGTGTCAGAATGAAATTAACATTGAGAATGATGAACTCAATATCACAGAGCTCTATGTGGGTGGGTTTCTTCAAGCTTATTGGGTAATTTCTTTCTGATTATAGAGGTACAGTGCCAGTGTCGATTGTCTACATATTAAAATTTTTGCTGCTGATTTGTTGACTATGTAGGATGTATATTGACATGTTTGTGAGTAAGATTAGCCAGATGCCCTTGTTGATAGGGTGACTGTTTTGGGTTGAAATATGTGGTGCTGGAAAAACACAGCAGGCTAGGCAGCATCCGAGGAACAGGAGAATTGACGTTTCGGGCATAAGCCCTTCTTCAGGAATCCTTGCAAGGATGCCTACCTTGAAGAAGCTCTCCTCCTCCCTCTCCTGCTCCTCGGATGCTTCCTGGCCTGCTGTGTTTTTCCAGCACCACATTTTTCAACTCTAGTCTCCAGCATCTGCAGTCCTCACTTTTTCCCTCCTGACTGTTTTGGGTGAAAGTATGATGTTAGCGGATCTCCATGGTTTCTGTGAAGTGTCTTGTACATCATCGTTTTGATGGATGAGATCATTCTGGAATTGGACCATTAGATATGGTGGTTGAACATGTTTGATGATAACACAGCTCATTCACTTTTTCTACATACTTGACCAATCAGCAACAAGAATATTGACGTGCTGATTTCTTTCAAATATAACAGCGTGACCAACAATTATCAGTTATATTTCGCCCATCTTCCTACCATCCACAATATAAAGTGGCCACTGTCACCTGTTTCAGATAAAGAATGATGCCCAAAATATCAAACACAGTAGTTCCTCTAGGGAACTTATTTAAAATAGCAACTTCTATTTTCAAAGCAAATCTTAAATGTGTAACTCTGCACTCATCTTACTCAATATTACATAGTTTTATAGTTTGAATGGGGGCTGCTATCTTTTTGAAAATTAGCCCCACAACTAAATATATTTGAGAACAGCTTTCAGAAATTGAAGCCAATCCTTTCTTTCTTCCAGAAATGTCAAGCTGGCAGCTTTACTCTCAAGATTGTAAAAATGTCTTGATTTAAATGGAATACATGCTTTTTAATAGCTGTGAAAAGAGTTACCAGCACTTCCTGTAATTTGAACATGTGATCATTCTACATTATAAAGGAACTGTCAATTATGCACAAACTAGACCCAATCACATGACATTCTTTAAGCTTCAATTATTCCTGGTTCTAAGCTGTAATTAGTAAAAGTTGCAACATTGTGTTAGGATCAGCTTGGGGCCAGAAGTTGAATGGAACTCAGTTCTTAAACTGCTTATGCACTGTTATTGCATTAACGGAAATAAACACAAAGAAAACTGACAAGAAACCTTAGGGGAGAAATTTATTAATCCTTCTCCCCACCCAAAATGGGCATTGGGATCACAGTACCAAATTAATTCTTCCCTGATTTATTGTTAAAGACAGAATGGTAAATTCCTTCTACCTATTGCTTTTCATGACATACAAGCAACAGTATTTGGATTGCATGCATTTAAAGGGGTCTACAGGTGGCTAACATTCCTTTAAGGTAGTCTGCATTCCTTAAGGGCTGGTGCATTGTAGCTGCAAAGACTGGACTCATCAATTGACATGTTTTGAGTCCTCCAATTTGGACAGCAGCAGCTTTCCAACACATCACGCTACAAAACACTGAGGAAAACACCTTGATAGACTATTGAAAGTGCCTCATTGACCTCCATTGTGCAGTCGTGCATTGCATGGAGACAGACCTATTAAATTGATGAACCAAAATCATTTTGACAGTGAGAATAAATGTCATCCATTCCCTCCTTTGACTTTGTAGTTATGGCTGCAGTAGTTTGTATATTTCAACAACACTCTCTTTAGTCCAGAGCAGATGTCTCCAGGATGATCCTCACTGAAGGTTAGCTAAGAGAATTGCTCCTTAGGGATACATTGTGGATGTGTCTACCTGCTGAAAACCCTTCTCCCATTTCATGACCAGCAGCATAGCTTGACCTCTCTCTTCACAGTCAATCCCAACTTGAAAGCTACCTGCATCTAAAAACAACTTGTATTGGGGATGTTTGAAATGAGCACAAATAATCTTTAAATAGTGATTAAAGCAGTAATTAATTCTATTTAAGGTCTCGTTCAGCTGCATAAAGTTAAAACAGGGCCTGGGCAAGTGTGTATCATTTGAAATTGTAGCACTGGCACCAAATCTTGTTGATCACTGATTTTTAACATAATCTAGCATCGCTGCATGTGATTGGTGATTGTTAGGAGTGTGCACAACACACTTTAATCAGATGCAATTCAGAAAACTTCCCAAAAGAACACTTCCCTCAATTGCCATTTTCAGCTGTTAACATTTTTTTAAAAAAGGGCACTAGAGAGCCCAATTTAGCCCTTCACATATTTTCTCATAGTAGCAGTTATAATTCGAGCTCCACCAGATGCTTTTCTTCATGGCCAACGTAAAAATCAGTTCCCATAGCATGCCCTCTGAGCTGCCTACTCACTCAGTCATTTGAAATAACTGAAATGATCCTGGGTGTGTCAAGCATGCCCAAGTTTACATTACAACTGGCAATGTTACAAAATGAAACAGGATTTTAGCGTGTTTGTTACTATACTTATTTTGTAACAGGATTGACTTTGACTAGGTGGCACGGTAGCACAGTGGTTAGCACTGTTACCTCACAGCGCCAGACACCTGGGTTCAATTCCTGCCTCGGGCAACTGTCTGTGTGGAGTTTACACATTCTCCCCATGTCTGCGTGGGTTTGCTCCGGTTTCTTCCCACAGTCCAAAAATGTGCAGGTCAGGTGAATTGGCCATGCTAAATTGCCTGTAGTGTTGGGTGAAATGTAGGGGAATGGGTCTGGGTGGGTTGCGCTTCGGCGGGTCGGTGTGGACTTGTTGGGCCGAAGGGCCTGCTTCCACACTGTAAGTAATCTAATATGACTAGCTACATTTCAGAGGTCAGCAAAGCTGAAACTGGATACTAAGAATTCTAAGGTCGACAATAGTGGACCATTTATATAGTTAAACCTCATGAAGTGCAAGCTATCCTGAATTAATGTCCTGTGCATATTACTTTATAAACAAAATGTTCAATCATGTAATACTCAAGTTATAAAAAGACCATGGTGATGAGCTTTAATGCTGAGCAGCAAACATAGAGATATACAGTACTGAAACAGACCCTCCAGTTCAACTTGTCCATGCCAACCAGATATCCCAACCCAATCTAGTCCTACCTGCCAGCACCCGCACCATATCCCTCCACACCCTTCCTATTCATATACCTATCCAGATGCCTTTTAAATGTTGCAATTGTGCTAGCCACCACACTTCCTCTGGCAGCTCATTCCATACACACACCATCCTCTGCATCAGGAAATTGCCCCTTAGGTCTCTTGTATATCTTTTCCCTCTCAGCCTAAACCTATGCCCTCTAGTTCTGGACTCCCCCAACCCAGCGAAGAGACCTTGTCTATTTATCCTATCCATGCCCCTGATGATTTTATAAACCTCTATAAGGTCACTCCTCAGCCTCTGATGCTCCAGGGAAAACAGCCCCAGCCTATTCAACCTCTCCCTATAGTTCAAATCATGAGATTTGTATTTCTTGGATTTATCACCTTCTGAGCTTTGATTATACATTTTATTCACAAGTTGGTATTTCACTTCTTGCATCTGCTCAGGCATGATGCTGAGCTTCCTTGAGAAAGTGAGGACTGCAGATGCTGGAGATCAGAGCTGAAAATGTATCGCTGGAAAAGCGCAGCAAGTCAGGCAGCATCCAAGCCTGACCTGCTGTGCTTTTCCAGCAACACATGTTCAGCTCTGATCTCCAGCATCTGCAGTCCTCAAACCTTGGATACTGCCTGACCTGCTGCGCTTTTCCAGCAACACATTTTCAGTGCTGAGCTTCCTTTCCAATATTATCATGATGTAGCATTAGCTCCTCAAATGTTGACATGTTGTTGCAGTGAACAGTGGGTTCATCATAAATAAAAACAGAATTGTTAGTAAAATATAGCAAGTCTGGCAGAATCTGGGGAGAGAAAGCAGAGTTAACATTTCAAGTGCAGTGATATTACTTCAGTTTTCTGTTTTTGTTTCAGATTTCCAGCATCTACAGTTCTTTGTTTTATTTTAATGGGTTCATCAGCATTTGTAAGAGACTATCACCTCCTTAAACTTTTCTGCTTTCAGTTTCATCCAGTCTGGAAAGAGCAATTGCAAAAGCTTTCCCAATCTATTTTCATATGCCTAGTTAATTTACTCTAACTGTTTGAATCTTATGACTTTTAGCTAAATGTCAGTAGCAGCGAGTTTACTACAGCATTTCCCTCTGAGAGAGCGAGCATTTTTTCTTGCAGTGTCTTACTAAACTTGCCTCATTAATTATCTAATGCTCCCCCACACCATGGTATCCCATTTGCCTGATTCTAACCACTTTTTACCCACGCCATTCCAAGAATAATTTGTCACTGGTAAGATATCTCATTATTCACAGTCATCTCTTGTGCCTGCACCGTTTTTAGAAGCCTGTTGTGCACATAGACAACAAATGGTAGTCTGGAGCTGCCTCACATGGTGTGTAACATTTAGCCCAGACATGGAAGATAGGAAGAAATTGTCAGCCAACTTTGCAGGCAGGGATCTGGAGATCCTGCTGGAAGGGGTGGTACACTGGTGGGATGTCCTCTTTCCCCCAGGAGCAGTATTGGTCTGAGGTTGCTATCTGGGCATTGGAGCCTCAACCATCTAGAAGAATGCCCAACCCTGTAGAAAAAGTTCAATGACCATCTTTACTCCACCAACTTTTCTTTGGTAGCTCACACTTACTCTGTCTTTGCTACTGTACCCACTTCCTACCAAGGCATGTACTCTATTACCTGTAACATTTTCCATCTTCCATCCCCCATCCTCACCACATTCTACAGAGAGTTCATTGAGAGTACCCTAAGCAGCTGCATCACTGCCTAGTTTAGGTCATAAGATCCTACAATGGATAGTGAGGACAGCTGAGAAGGTTTCGGGGTCTCTCTTCCCTGCATTACATCACATGCTGCATCCGCAAGGCAAACAGCATTGTGGACAACCCCACACATCCTTCATTCAAGTTCTTCTCCCTCCTGCCATCTAGCAGAAGATACAGGAACAGTCTGTCTTTCAAGGCCAGATGATGCAATAGTTTCTTCCCCTAAGCCATCAGTCTCCTTAACACTGTAGGATCACACTCTATTCCATTTGCAATTTTCGGACGACTTTTTGAATTGCCGCTAAAACAATGTTTTATTAATGACCATTCATTGTTACATTGTAATTTGTCCATGACTGAGCCTATTGTCTTGTCAGGAATTACTGTGCTGTCTTGCATGTTTTGCATTTTTCTATGCACTTTATGCTGGCCTGTGTATGTCTGTACTCACATAAAGTCATAGAGATGTACAGCATGGAAACAGACCCTTCGGTCCAACCCGTCCATGCCGACCAGATATCCCAACCCAATCTAGTCCCACCTGCCAGCACCCGGCCCATATCCCTCCAAACCCTTCCTATTCATATACCCATCCAAATGCCTCTTCAATGTTGCAATTGTACCAGCCTCCACCACATCCTCTGGCAGCTCATTCCATACACTTACCACCCTCTGCATGAAAGAGTTGCCCCTTAGGTCTCTTTTATATCTTTTCCCTCTCACCCGAAACCTATGCCCTCTAGTTCTGGACTCCCCAAACCCAGGGAAAAGACTTTGCCTATTTATCCTATCCATGCCCCTCATAACTTTGTAAACCTCTATAAGGTCAGCCCTCAGCCTCCGACACTCCAGGGAAAACAGCCCCAGCCTGTTCAGCCTCTTCCTGTAGCTCAGATCCTCCAACCCTGGCAACATCCTTGTAAATCTTTTCTGAACCCTTTCAAGTTTCACAACACCTTTCCGATAGGAAGGAGACCAGAATTGCACACAATATTCCAACAGTGGCCTAACCAATGTCCTGTACAGCCGCAACATGGCCTCCCAACGTCTGTACTGAATACTCTGACCAATAAAGGAAAGCATACCAAACGCCTTCTTCACTATCCTATCTACCTGTGACTCCACTTTCAAGGAGCTATGAACCTGCACTCCAAGGTCTCTTTGTTCAGCAACACTCCCTAGGACCTTATAATGTATGTGTTTGTATAGCACCTTGGTTCTGGAGGAATGCTGTCTCGTTTTTATTGTACCAGCTGTATATGGTAGAAACGACAAATAAAATTACTCTGCTGTACTCATTATGCACCCCAACCCATGACACTACTATCATTAATGCTCTCTGTGCTGCCTACTTAATCACTCGGTACACTGCCCCAATTGCATCAAAAATATTAACTGTGCCACACAATTTTATCTCCCATAATCTAGCCTCTCTCTTATTCCAGGAGGTAAACAACCACAGTAGGGCAGAAAGAATCACCCACAGGTTGTGGGCTGCCTGACACTTAGCTTGTCACCATTTATGTGAGGAACATCCTCCTTCCACTACACAGTGTCCAAGACACTGAATTATTATCAAAGGCTGCTGTTGTTTTCATGTGCCAGGAGCCCCTGAATGAAGGCTATCCCTCTTGACTTTACTGAGACCTGCTGATGACAAGATAAACTTCCTGTCCTTATTAAATGGTACAGCAAGAGAGCAATACTTCTACTTTGGTATCTCTGGCTGATGGGGAAGTTGCAGGAAGATAAATCATCCATGGCAGGGATGCTATGACATTTAGGCAGGCTCAGAATGACTGAGTACTATAATAGCAAGTGAAGACCCTGAAATTGCAGCCTAGTCCTGTGCATGAGCTGAGTGGGCAATCCTTAAGGGCACAGTGTCCTTGCTGCAGCATTACAATGATATTTGCAGTGAAGCCGGGAGTACAGCATTCAAGTGCAGAAGAATCCTGTTAGTGGATCACAGATGTGCCACAAGAGTTTTTAGAGGCTGACACATGTCAGATGCCAATGACCATGCACATGGGGTATGTGGCTGGTGTCCATAGAGCATGCCCATGCGACACTGCATGTTGGTGTTCAGTGTCCAACATGGAAGTTCTTTGGAGCAAGTAGTGAGCTGAAGTTGTCAGGTACCCACTCTGATTTCTGACACCATTGTTTGGCACGTTAGAACAAGTAGGAACCTGCATGTTAATGAAGTGAGTTGTGCCATTAATTTGGTGTTTAATAAGCAATAATTCCTCCTTAATTGACAACTCATTACTGCCTTAAAAAAACTCATGTCACTGCTTAGCAAATGGATAAAAGATGCTCCTCCTAAAAGATAGGCCTCACAGACCTTTCCCACAATTCTACCATATTATCTTACAATAGCTCCTGTCTTTCAGGTCCTTATAATAGTACTGCTCTAATAGTCTTTTTCTTATTTTTGCCAACTTTCTGATTTCCTTTGCTGGTTTCAAAAACTCTCTCAATCTTTTAGCTTACAAAATTCTTTACCAGCTCTTTTCATTTAATACAATCCTTATCTTCAGAAATAAGTCAGAGATGGCTTTTTCTGACTGAGCTTCTTTGAATTATTTCTTTTTGAATTATTTTGAACCGTTTTGAATTATTTCTTTATTTGCTTCTCATTGTTTATTTACTTCCATACCTTTTTGATTTATGCATCCAATCAACCTTTGGGAATCTCCCATCATACTTATTTAACTTTTTGTGTTAAGTTTAAGACTCTTCTTTTGGATTGAGGTAAATCATTCTCAAATTTAAGATGGAAATTCATTGTGTTAGGATCACTTTCTCTCAGAGGAAAATTTATAACTAGATAATTAAACAAATCCATCTCATTAGACGATATTACAAGTAAAGTACATTCATTCTTAATTGGTCCACAACATGCTATTGCAGAAAACTGTCAAGAAAGTAATGTACAAAATCATTTCGCAGATAATCTTTGTCAATTTGATTTGTCTGGAGTAGTGATCAAGTTAGGGAGCATTAACATTTCAAGACAAATCCAAATACTTTGTTTTGCCCATTAGAACTATGCTACAGGATTTCATTTCTTAAAAAACCAAAACATAAATTTTATTGTTTATGAAGAAATGAAAGAAACTTAATATGGTTATAACCTTGTGTGATATGCATTTCAAGTTTATGTCTTATTCCCAATTCTCCTCTTATAAGACATGCTCCTGTCATCAAGACTGCTCTGACTGCTTTCCTTTTATTTTTTTCTCTTTATTTGTTTATTTCTCTTCTCCTTTATTTACTTCTTTTCCTGAGCTCAGACAGCATAACTGGCAGTGAGTGGGCCCAGCGCAGACTCAAATAAATTCATCATGGACTTGAGTGATCTCATCGCGAACGTCCTGTTAGCAGTGAGTGAGCCCAGCGTGGACATAGGTGAGTCCCTTACTTGTGCACAGTCTCTTAAGCATGCACACACATTCTCTCACACACAAATTCCCTCACATGCACATTCTTTCTTGCACACCCACACTCTCTCATACTCTTTCTCTCCCTCACACAGACATTCTCTCTCTCCCTCCCACATAGACATAGACACACACACAGACATAATTTCCCTCACCCACTTTCACACACACACACATAATTTCCCACTCCCTCTCTCCCTCTCTCCCACACACACACACCCGTGCAAGTCAATGGGGTGAATTTGCATTTGCAGATCTATTTCTGCATATGCATTCTATTTTGTTCAAAAAGCACACAATCTATCAGCAGTCAGTCAATGTGACATTTTATAAATTCCTACTTTAGAAATAAAACTAGTCTGATTTAAGGTTGGAAACCAGACACTAACATCACACCTTTAATGTATTGTCTGACTTGAGATGTCTTTTTTTAATATACTAATAAAACCTTAAGTTATCTCGGGGCAGTGACTTGAAAGAAATTCTGGGATTTACATATTAATCAATCGAAACCTGCATCCCAATTCTAAGTAATTAAAGATTTAACAGCTATCTAGATTTGTCTAATACATTGCAACAGTTGTATGACACTTTGATCTTTTACTTATAAATTCTGTGTCCTGTGTATCTTGATGAAGGAGCAGCACTCCAAAAGCTTTTATTTTCAAATAAACCTGTTAGACCATAATCTGGTGTTGTGTGATTTTTAACTTTGTCCACCCCAGTCCAACACTGGCAGCTTCACATCATGGCTACTATTTGATAAATACTCTTCCCTTCTCTCTCACTCTGGTTATCTTCACACAAATCACTATAGTGATACATTGTCTTAACTTTTCTGTCTAGGTTTCTAAAACTTCCTTCACCTGACATGTCCCTACTTCCTTCAGTTTAAAGCCCAATCATATTGGATTTATTGGATTTATCAGGGCATCAAACCCAAACTGTTTTCAGTGAAACCAATCCCAATTGAATAACACCTACTTTCCCCACCACTGATGCTAATACTCCAAGAATCAAAACCCCAGTTTCTCACACCAGTGTTTTAGACATTTGTTTAAATCTATAATTTGCTTGACCCAGTGTCAATTGGTCCATGATTCAGAAACAGTTCAGAGAATGTCTCCTCTATTCTATTTGCATTTGGACTGACAGCAGAATGTCATCCTTTTTTCGAACTTTAAAGTTCATGCCTATGTGAATTATGACATTAGATAGGGCATTGGGGCAGTGCTGCTGTCTCACAGTACCAGGGATCTGTTTTGATTCCAATCTTGGGTAACTGTCTGTAGGGAGTTTATACATTCTCCCTGTGTCTGTATGGGATTCCACTGGGTGCACTAGTTTCTTCCCACGGTCAAAGATGTGCAGGTTATAGAGTCATACAGCATGGAAACCAGTCCATTGATCAAACCAGTCCATGCTGAACATGTTTAAACTAGTCCCATTTGCCTGCTCCTGCCATATCTCACCAAACATTTCCTATTCATGTACTAGTACAAATGTCTTTTAAACATTGTAATCGTACACACATTCACCACTTCCTCAGGAAGTTCATTCCAAATACAAATCACCCTCAATGTAAAAGATTTGCCCCTTGTGTCTTTTTGAAAATCTCTCTTCTCTCACCTTAAAAATGTACCCCCAGGTCTTGAAAACCCCCATCCTAGGAAAGACAAAAAGTACCATTAACTCTATCTGTGTCCCTCATTACTTCATAAACTATCAGATTGCCTCTCAACTTCCCACGCTCCAGTGAAAAATATCCCACATATTCAGCCTTTCTTTATAACTCAAACCTTCCATACCAGCTACATCCTGGTAAATCTTCGAGGAGAAAGTGAGGTCTGCAGATGCTGGAGATCAAAGTCGCAGGAGGTGCAACACTTGCGCCCACACCTCCCCCCTCACTTCTCTCCAAGGCCCCAAGGGAAACTTCCATATCCGCCACAGATTCACCTGCACCTCCACCCACATCATCTACTGCATCCGCTGCAGCCGGTGTGGCCTCCTCTATATTGGGGAGACAGGCCGCCTACTTGCGGAGTGATTCAGGGAGCACCTCTGGGCCACCCGGACGAACCAACCCAACCAACCTGTGGCACAGCATTTCAACTCCCCCTCCCACTCCACCGAGGATATGCAGGTCATTGGACTCATCCACCGCCAAACCACAACAACCCGACGGTCGGAGGAGGAGCGTCTTATCTTCCGACTGGGAACCCTCCAACCGCAGGGGATGAACTTGGACTTCACCAGCTTCTTCATCCCCCCTCCCCCCACCTTGTCTCAGCCGGATCCTTCCAGCCCGGCACCGCCTTCCTGACCTGCAGTCTTCTTCTTGACCTCTCCGCCTCCACCCTACTCCGACCTATCACCCTCACCTTGACCTCTTTCCACCTATCACATTTCCAACTCCCCTCCTCCAAGTCCCTCCTCCCTACCTTTTATCTTCTCCTGCTGAACACTCTCTGCTCATTCCTGAAGAAGGGCCTGTGCCCGAAACGTCGAATCTCCTGTTCCCTGGATGCTGCCTGACCTGCTGTGCTGTTCCAGCAATAAAGTTTCAACATCCTGGTAAATCTCTTCTGAACCCCCTCCAGCTTAATAACGTCCTTCCAATAACTCAGCAACCAGAACTGGACACAGTATTCAAATGAAGCCTCACCAATGTCCTGTACAATCTCAACATGACTTCCCAAATTCCATACTCAAATGGCTGAGTGATGAAGGTAAATATGGCAAACACCTTTTTAACCACCCAGTCTATATGTGATGCAAACTTCAAACAAGTATGCACCTGCCTCCTAGGCCCCTCTGTTCTACAACACAACCCACTGCCCTACCATTAATTGTATAAGCCTTTTCCTCATTTGTTGTAGCAAAATGCAATACCTCACATTTATCCAGATTGAACTCCATCTGCCATTTTTCAGCCCATTGGTCCGTCGATCAAGATCCCTTTGTAATCTTGGAAAACCTTCTTCACTGTCTCCTATGCCACCTACTTTGGTGTCATCCACAAACTTACAAAGCATGCCTTCTATATTCTCGTCCAAATCATTTATAGAAATGACAAAAAAGAGAACCCAGAACCAATTCCTTAGGTGGATTAGCCATACTAAATTGGCCCATAGTGGCCAGGGGTGTGTAGGTTAGATGATTTAGCCAATGTAAATGCAGAGTTGCGGGAATAGGGTTGGGGCTAGGTCTGGGTAGGATGTTCTTTGGAGGGCCAGTCCAGACTCAATGGGCTGAATAACTGCTTCCACATTGTAGGGATTCTATGATTCCACCCAGTAGGAATTCAATGATTCTATGATTCAAATTATTATCTGAAAAGAGAGAATGTATACAGTTATGGGGAGAAGGTGGAAGAATGGCTTTAAATAAATTTTTCACATTGTAACACTGGGGCGCTGACATTTTCCCAATCAAAATTCAGATAATTGAAGTTCTGCATTATTCATACTCTTAAGTAATTTTGTCTTCTTCGTAATTTGCTTGAATATTTACTCCTCTGTCTGCTTCCCATTATTTAGTAGCCCAAAGCAGGGCCATGGATGGGGATAAGGAACAACAGGGCCCAGTGACCAGGGCGTATGGTTTTATGAGGCCCACTATGCTTGGATGAAGTGTGTGCTTACTCTTATTAGGCTAGGGTGGGGCTGATGTATTTAGCTGAAGGTGTGGAACCACTATGGTGAGGGCAGCAGGTGGGACTACTGTGCTCAAGTAAAGGGGCAGGAGTAGGGTCAGGTGCCCATGCCAGGAGCAATGCCACAGCCTGTAATTTCTGAGCTGACCCTAATTTATACTATGCACTGAATACTGAAATAGCTTCATCATTGCTCCCTAATTGTAATTAAAAAGATTCTGTTTTGGGACACACAAAAGCATCATCTTTCAAGTCTGTAGCAACATCTTTGATCAATATCGTCGCACCCTAAATTTTCTTTAGATTAGATTAGATCCCCTACAACGTGGAAACAGGCTCTTCAGCCCAACAAGTCCACACTGACCCTCCAAAGAGTAACCCACCCAGTCCCATTTCCCTCTGACTAATGCACCTAACACTACGGAGAATTTAGCATAGCCAATTCACCTGATCTGCACACCTTTGGACTGTGGGAGGAAACTGAAGCACCCGGAGGAAACCCACACAGACACTGGAGAATGTGGAGAATTTACTAATGTCATTCATTGAATTTATTGCTCCCGATGAGGTCTCCTCTGCATTGGGAAGACTGGACGCCTCCTCGCAGAGAGCTTCAGGGAACATCTCTGGAACACCCACACCAATCAACCCCACCGCCCCGTGGCCCAACATTTCAACTCTCCCTCCCACTCTGCCAAGGACATGCAGGTCCTGGGCCTCCTCCACCGCTACTCCCTCACCACCCAATGCCTGGAGGAAGAACGCCTCATCTTTCGCCCCGGAACACTTCAACCCCAGGGCATCAATGTGGACTTCACCAGTTTCCTCATTTCCCCTCCCCCCACCTTACCGCAGTTCCAACCTTCCAGCTCAGCACTGTCCTCATGCCCTGACTGACCTGCCAATCTCCCTTCCCCCTATCTGCTCCACCCTCCCCTCTGACATATGACGTCCATCCCCACCCCCATTCACCTATTGTATACCCTTTGCTACCTTCTCCCCAGCTTCCCCCCCCCCAATTTATCTCTCCACCCTGGACGCTCCCTGCCTCTATTCCTGATGAAGGGTTTTGTCCGAAATATCGATTTTTTTTTCCTGCTCTTCAGATGCTGCTTGATCTGCTGTGCTTTTTCAGCACCATTCTGATCTAAACTCTGGTTCCGAGCATCTGCATTCCTCACTCTTGCCTATGGGGAGAATGTGCAAACTCCACACAGACAGTTACCCAAGGTTGGAATCGAACCTGGGACGCTGGCGGTGTGAGGCTGCAGTGCTAACCACTGAGTCACCGTGCCGCCAATAGTGGCTCATTGGTTATATGACTTTCTTTCCTGTTTTAGCATGGAATACATTTTGGCCAGAAATTCCAGAGTACTTAAGGAAGTGGCCCTAAAAGATAATGGATGCCTGGTAGTCATCTTCCAAGATTCTTTAGACATTTAAACTATTTCTACAGATTGGAATGTAACTAATGTAACCCTTTATCTAAAAAGGGAGATGGAGAGAAAAAAAGGGAATTACAGACCAGTGAGTCTGACATTGCTAATGGGGAAGATGCTAGAGTCGAATTATCAATCATTTTATGGAAGAGCACTAAGGAAACAGTGGTAGAATCAGACAGTCATCATGAATTTACAAAAGAGAAATCATGTTTGACAAATCTACTGAATTCTTTGAGAATGGAACTAGAGAGTTGATCAGGGTGAGCAGTAGATATTGTTAGTTGGACTTTAGAAGGCTTCCATCAAAGTCTGGCAATATGTGATTAAAGTGTAAATTTAAAGCACAATAGAGTGGAGATATAGCATTGAGAAGAACAGAAAATTGTTTGTCTGAACAGGAAACCATAAATGGGTCTTTTTCTGAATGGCAGGTAATTACTAGTGGAGTACTGCAGGGATCAGTATGGTGATCCCAGCTATTCACATTCTATATTAGTGTTTTAGGTGAGGGAACTAAAATAACATCTCCAAACTTGCAGATGGCAAATCTGGGTGGAAGGGTGAGCTATGAGGAGGATGCAGTGATGTTGTAGTGTGATTTGGACAGGCTGAGTGAGTGGGCAAGTGCATGGCAGATGCCATAGAAGATGGATAAATGTGAAGTTATCCACTTTGGTAGCAAAAATGGAAAGACAGATTATTATTTGAAAGGCTGCAAATTGTGAGAGGAGAATGTTCAAGGAGATTTGGGTGCTCTCATCTACTACTGACTAAATTTAAGGCTGTAAAGTAGGCAAACTGTATTTTGGTCTTCATAGGGAGAGGATTTGAGTACAGGAACAAGGATGTCTTGCTGCAGTTATATGGATATTGATGAAGCCACAACAGGAATATTGTGTGCAGCTTTGGCTTCCTTGTCTTAAGGAAAGATGTTCTTACTGTACAGGGGGTGCAGCAAAAGTTTATCAATCTAATTACTGAAATGGCAGTGTTGACATATGAGAAGAGATTTGATCAGTGAGGTTTGTATTCACTGAAATATTGAAGAATTTATAGAAACGCATAAAATACTAACAGGACTAGACAGGTTAGTTACAAAGAATGTTCCTGATGGTGGGGAAATCCAGAAATACTTCATAGTTTATGGTTAAGAGGTAAGCTTTTTCAGACTGAGAGAAGGAGAAATTTCTTAACTCAGAAAGTGGCGATGCTGTGAAATTCATAACCACAAAGTGGTTGAGGATAAAAGATTGTATGTTTTCCGGAAAGAGTTATATATAGCTTTTGTGGTTAAAGGGTTAGAACATATGCTTGTACATCACAGGAATGTGCCATTCGGCCCATAATGTTGTGCCGAACATGACACCAAATTAAACTAATCCCTTCAGCCTGTTCTTGGTCCATATCCTTCCATTCCTTGCATACGCATGTGCTTATCTAAAAGTTCTTAAATGCACCTATCGTATCTGGCTCCAACGCAGCTCCTGGCAGTGCATTCCACACTCCTTTCACCGTGTAAAACAAAAGTTGCCCCTCATATCTCCTTTGAACTTTCTGCCTCTTATCCAAATGCATGCCCCCCTTAGTTTTAGACATTTCATCCCTGGAAAAAAGATTCTGAACATCCAATCTATCTATGCATCTCATAATTTTATAGACTTTGATCAAGTCTCCCCTCAGCCTCTGCCACTCCAGAGAAAACAATATGGGTGTTTCTAGCCTCTCCTTGTAGTTCATACCCTCTAATCCAGGCGGCATCCTGTTGAATCTATCTCCAAAGTCTCTACATCCTTCCTGTAATGTGGCAACCAGAATTGAATGCAATACTTTAAGTGTGGCCTAACCAAAGCCTGATAAAGCTGTACCATGTCATCCTGATTCTTGTACTCAGTTCCCCGAGTAATAAAAGCAAGCATGCCATACACCTCCTTTACCACCCTATCTACCTTTGTGGCCACTTTCAGGGAGTTATAGACTTGAACCCCAAGATTCCTCTGTACATCAATGCTGCTCAGAGTCCTGTCATTAACTGTATACTTTTCCTTAATATTTAGTCTCCCAAAGTGCAGCACCACACACTTAAATAGATTAAACTCCATCTGCCGTTTCTTTATCCATGTCTGCAACTGATCTATATCCCACTGTATCCTTTGACAACTTTCTACACTGTTCACAACTCCACCGATCTTTGTATCAGCTGCAAATTTACCAATCTACCAAGCTACATTTTTATCCAAGTCATTTATATATATCAGAAAAAGCAGTGGTCCCACTATGGATCCCTGCAGAACACCACTAGACAAGGACCTCCAGCAAGAAAAACAACCTTCTGCAATATTGTGGGCGGCACGGTGGCACAGTGGTTAGCACTGCTGCCTCACAGCGCCAGAGACCCGGGTTCAATTCCCACCTCAGGCGACTGACTGTGTGGAGTTTGCACGTTCTCCCCGTGTCTGCGTGGGTTTCCTCCGGGTGCTCCGGTTTCCTCCCACCATCCAAAGATGTGCAGGGTCAGGTGAATTGGCCATACTAAATTGCCAGTAGTGTTAGGTAAGGGGTAAATGTAGGGATATGGGTGGGTTTCGCTTCGGCGGGTCGGTGTGGACTTGTTGGGCCGAAGGGCCTGTTTCCATACTGTAATCTAATCTAATCTAATCTAAACCTTTCATCTCTATCCTCTGCCTTCTGTAGACAAGCTCATTCTGAATCCATGCATCCAAGTCATCGTGGATCCCATGCATCTTAATCTTCTAGAGCCTACCATGAGGAACCTTGCCAAAATCCTTACTAAAGTCCATGTAGACAACATCCATTACCCCACCCTCATCAATCATCTTTGATATCTCCTCACACCACACACGTAGCACTAACTGGTTACTTAAATTACAATGCAATCTTCACAAACAGACCAAATATCATCTTGCTAAAAAAAGCTTTCTAACAGCCTGTCTCAATCTCTTCCTTTTTTTTGGTTAGAGGATCAAGGGATATAGATGGAAGGAGAGAATAAGTTATTGAGCTCAATGATCATACAGAAGTGCAGTGCAGGCTCAAGAATTGAATGGCCTATTTCTACTTCTTCTTCTTTGTTTCAATGTATAAATGTTAACTACAAGTTCTTCCTCTCATTTCATGGAGGCATCAATTACTGTTCTTAAATCTACAACCCATGTGGTTGCAAGTGGTTCTAACTCATAAAGTGATTTACCATGAATTTATGCGCATGCACGAAACATGCATTTTAGTGCATCTTGCATTTCTCAACATCTATTTCCAAGCAGTTCCTAATATTCTTCTTGTTACCCCTTGGCCTTATGTCTCTTGATTATTAATTTCCCACTCACCTGGTGGGCTCTCAGGATATCTTTTCTTGTCAGAAAACATTGTCCTTCTTTGATCGCTACTCTAAATTTTCTGGATAAAGGAATGGATTCCACAAAGATTAGGTGAGTGGTCAGGCATGTCAATCCTCCAAATAGTTCTATGCAGTAAAATATGTTTTATTTGATATGTTGAAAGTAGCCTCCTGCTCTAGCACATAGCAATTAGCATATTCTCCTGAAGTTGGACATAAACTTGGTGTGATGGGTTTAAGATAAACTGTCGATGGCTAGAAATTGCGAAATCTTTTCCAGCATTCTACACCTTTCTCAAATAGCATTTCTAAATCCTCCTTCATATTATTTGGTAGACTATGTGATGTCAAAAATCTTGTGATGTTTTACTTAAATGCAATTATAGATAATAATTTCAGAACATGGGAAAATATTATGCAGGTGCTGAAGAGATTTTAAGAAACAGTCCAAGAAAGTTTCCCTGTAAATACCTGAAATATCTTCTTCAAAGATAGTCTATTTCCAATAGATAAAAGTGAGTCGGGCTGAAGTAATATTTGAAAGACTCAGGAACATATTAATTGTTGCCCAGATGGTTATTGTTGGGATATATTGTTTAGAGAAAGATTGGCCACCATAATAGATGGGACAGCACATTTAACAATCCATTTAATTAACGTTCAGAGTCATAACAAGATTTTACTTGTCATAGGGGTTTTGGGGGTTGGGGGGGGGGCGGTGGTTGTTGGAGGATGGAGGGGAATATGGCAGTTAAAATTGATGTCACTCATGCATCCATAAAACTGAATGCTGGAAACAGATAAAGCCCAAACAAACTACGGATACTGTAAATCAGAAACAAAAACAAAAATTGATGGAGGAGCTAAGAGGTTTGGCAGCATCAGTAGAGGGAAGTCAGTTAACATTTTTGGATTAAGTGACTCTTTCTCAGAAATGATGTTAGCTAGGAAAATGTCAGCTTATATGCAGAAGATAGGGCAGGGATGAGGAGTAAACAATTCGAGGGGATTGAACCAAGAGAGAGACAAGAACAGTTGGACAGACAAAGGAATGGATAATGATTTGGCTAGGAGGATGAATAGCTATTAATGGGGACTGTTAGTGGCTAACAAAGGATTGTGTGTAATAACAAACTCTGTGATCCCAAGGCCTGGTGTTTAGGTGTTGGGGTAAGGATATGGGAGAGCTCAAGCCCTAAAGTTGTTAAAGTCAATATTCAGTCCAGAAGAGTTCTGGGTCCCCAAATGGCAAATGAGGTGCTATTCTTCCAGCTTGCACTGAGCTTTGCTGGAGCACTGCAACAAGGCTGAGACAGAGATGTTGGCCATGGAGCAGGGTAGGGTATTGAAGTGGCAGGCAACTGAAGTTCAGGGTCTTTTTTGCGGACAGAATGTAGGTATTCTGGGAAGCAGTCACCCAGTCTATGCTTCATTTCCCAATATAGAGGGGACCACATTGTGAGCAGTGAATGCAGTAGATTAGACTGTGTAGAGTCATACAATACTACAGTACAAAAGGAGGCGATATGATTCTTTGTGTCTGTGCCAACTCTCAAAAGAGTGATCCAGCTAGTCACATTCTACCAGTCTATCTCTGTAGCTCTCTACATCCATCACTTTCAGATGTGTATCTAGCTCTGTTTTTAAACCTCCAATGGAATATGCTCCACCCTTTTCCCAGGCAGCACATTCCAATTCCTAACAACTCTGAGTAAAAAAGTTTCTCCTCATCTCACTCCCAGCTCTCTTGCTGACAGTCTTGAAATTGTGGCCCCCTTAGTTACTGACAAACCAACTTGTGAAAACAGAATATCCTTCCTCAGTAAGGTCACATCTTTATCTTCTTTGCTCCAAAGAAAATGAATCCAATTTCTTTAACCTTTCCTCGTTCCCATTTATGAATAGTGATTTGAGTGTTTGTGTACTTTGTAAACAAACATGTATTTTGTTGAACACTATAAAATTGCTTTCCGTGCCTCTGACACTTTGCAGCATGCTCAGGGACATCTGCTATATGTATATACATATATAGTACTTTGGTTTCCTATAAATCAAAATGCTCAAGGCAGGGAGCTTTCGGTGAATCAAAAGTACCAAGCTGAAACGTGTTTCTGCTTCTTCCCCACATACAGCAAAGAACATAGAACTGTATAACGCAGGAACAGGCCCTCCAGCCCATTATGTTGTGCTGAACATGATGCCAAATTAAATTAATTTCTTCTACCTGTCCATGGTCCATATCCCTCTATTCCTTACATATTTATGTTCTTATCTATAAGTCCCTTAAATACCCTTATAATAGTTGCCTCCATCACCACACCCTAGCAGACTCCTACCACTCTGTGTAAAAAAAGCTTGCCCCACATATCTCTTTTGAGCTTTCTATATCTCACCTTAAATGCATGCCTCCCAGTTTTAAACACTTCGATGTTGGGAAAAAGATTTTGATCCTCAAATCTATCTATTCATCTCATAATTTTGTAGACTTTTATCAAGTCTCCCTTCAACCTCCACCACTCCAGAGAAAACAACCCAAGTTTTTTTAGCCTCTCCTTATAGCTCATACTCTTGTATCCATGCAGCATTCTGGTAAACCTCTTTTGCACTGTCCCCAAAGCCTCCACATCCTTCCTGTAAAATGGTGACCAGAATTGAATGCAATACTCTAAGTGTGGCCGAATCAAAATCTTATAAAGTTGCAACATGACACCTTGACTAGTACTCAATTCCCTGACCAATAAAGGCAAGCATGCCATATGCCACCTTCGCCACCCTATCCACTTGCATGACCACTTTCAGGGAGCTATAGACTTGAACCCCAAGATGCCCCTGTACATAAATGCTGTTCAGGGTCATGCCATTAACTGGATTTATTTCCTTAGCATTTGATCTCCCAAAGTGCAGCACCTCAAACGTACCTGGATTAAACTCCATCTGCCATTTCTCTGCTCATATCTTCAATTGATATCCTTTGACAATCTTCTACAAACTCACCAATCCTTGAAACATCTGCCAACCTATGAACACATTCATCTACATTTTCATCCAAATCATTTATTTATAGCCAAAAATACAACCTTCCACCACTACACTCTGCCTTCTATGGACAACCAATTCTGAATCCACTCATGCAAGACATCATGGATCCCAAGCATCTCAATCTTCTGGATGAGCCAACCATGAGGACCTTGTTGAAAGGCTTACTAAAATCCATGTAGACAACATCCACTGTTACTGTCATCAATCACCTTTGTCAACTCCTTGGAAAATTCAATCAAGTTAGTATGACATGACCTGCTCTGCACAAAGCCACGTTGCATGTTCTTAATTAGGCCATGCTTTTCCAAATGCACATAAATCCTATCCCTAAGAATTCTCTCTAATAGAATCCCATCCACCAATGTGAGACTCACTGGTCTATAGTTTCCTAGATGATCCCTATTTCCTTTCTTGAACAGAGGAAACAACATTATTTACTCTCCAGTCCTTAGGGACCCCTCCAGTGGCTAATGAGGATACAAAGATCTTGGTTAAGGCCCTAGCAATCTCCTCTCTAACCTCCCTCCATAACTTGGGGCAGAAACATTAGATCCTGGGGACCTATCCACCTTAATTCTCTTCAAGAGACCCAACACCACTTCTTTCTTCATTCTATATTAGCATGCTGCACACAAATCTTACTATCTTCTATGACATTCTCCTGGATGAATACTGACACAAAGTACTCATTTAGGATCTCACCCATATCCTTTGCTGCCAAGCAAAGTTACCTCCTTTATACTTGAGAGGTCCTACCTTTTCCCTAGTTTTCCTCTTGGTTTTTAATGTGTGTATAGTATGATTTGAAATTCTCTTTAACTCTAGATACCAACGTCATTTCATTGACCCTTCTTGCTCACCTAATTCCCTGCTTGAATTCTTTCCTACTTTATATTCCTTGCGCGCCCTGTCTGATTTTAGCTCCCTAAAGCTTTCATGTGGTTCTTTGTCCTTTTTGACTAAATTCACAACCTCCCTTATTATCCAAAGGTACCTGACCTTGCCATCCTTGTCTTTTATCCTGACTGGAACTTGCCAGTCCTGAACTCCCATCAGCAGATCTTTTAATACCTCCCACATGTCAACTGTGGACTCGCCTGATAACTTCACCTCCCAAATAACACTGTCTTGCTCCTGCCTAATGCTGATGCAATTTGCCCTCCCCCAATTTAAGTATGTTGCCACAAGAGTCCTGAGTTAACCTTATTCATAGCTATATCAAAATCTAAGCAATTATGATCACTGTTTCTAATATGCTCTTCCAATGAGATGTCAGGCACCAAGTCATTAGCCAATACAAGGTCCAATATTTATAATTGTACTATCCACATATTGTTTCAAGACACACTCTTGGATGCACTTAACACATTCAGCCTCATCTTGGACTCTAAGAGACTCCCAGTTAATATTGGGGAAATTTAAAGTCACCCACTCTGACAAATCTGTTTTTATTGCATCTTTTCATAATCTGCCCACAGATTTGTTCATTAACGTCTCATTGCCTGTTGGTTGGCCTATAGTATAATCCTATCAGAGCGATTGCACCAATCTTATTATTGAGCTCTACCTATATTGCCACGGTGGATGAGCCCTCCAGTATGTCCTCTGAGTGTAGATGTGGCATTCTCCCTGATTGGTAATGTAACTCCTCCATCTCTTTGATCTTCATCTCTATCTTGTCAAAACCAACGAAAGCCTGGAACGTTGAGCAACCAGTCCTGTCTCCATCTCAACTAAGTGTCTGATGTCCACAACATTATAGTCACATGTAGTTATCCAGGTTCTAAGCTCATCTGCCTTTCCTGTAATACTCCTTGTATTGAAATAAACACACTTCAGCCCATTAGTAGTGTCATGTTCATTTATCTGTCTCTGCCTACCCTACCTTTCTGACTTCTTGGTTTTAACATCTACCTGACCACAGGGGACACCTATACTGTCTTCCTGCTCTTGCTCTGCCTTTTGTCACCTATTCCCTTTCTCCCTTAGCATTCCTAATCTGTGGTGTGACCAAATCACTAAACATGCTATCCACGACCTCTTATATGGAGGCTCCACAGTGTGTCCATCTACAGCTCCAGAGCCATCATGTGGTCTAATAACAGCTGCAGCTGGACACACTTCCTGCATGTGAAGGAGTCAGGGACATCAGCCGCGTCCTTGAGCTCTCACATTGAGGAAGCGAAGTGTAACATAGGTCTAAGATCCCCTGCCATTTTTAAACTGAAATTTAAATTAATTCAACTATAATATCAAATAATAGAAAAATTGAAAAAGAAAACATTTTACCAATCACACGATAAAAAAAAGAAAATCCTTACCTTATCAACACACCACAGAGTCTTTCTTTTTTTGGTTTGAGGAGGAGGGCGGGTGGGAGACGTTACACGTGTAGTGTCCTGGGTTCAGCTGCTGCCCAAATATATCAGTTCACTCACCTCCCCAGAGCCCAATTCAACTGCTCCCACTCAGCTCTTCACTCTCACCGCTCGCACTGCTGCTGAAAATGGAGGCCACTGAACCTCGAAGTAAGTCCTTTCAGAGGGAAACTTACCTTCCCGGCAACCTCCTGGTCCTTGCTCGCACCACTGTTCTGCTGAAAATGGAGCATGGCTGGCTCTGCTGTTCAAAAGGGCAGAAAAAGAGTGGAAGGGCTATAGTCATTGAGGATTCAAATGTAAGGGAAGTAAATAGGTGGTTCTGTGGTCAAAAGCGAGACTCCAGAGTGGCATATTGCCTCCCAGGTGCATGGGTCAAGGATGTCTCAGAATGGCTGCAGAACATTCTCAAGGGGGACGGTGAAAAACCAGCTGTCATGGTGCGTCTAAGCACCAATGATTTAGGTAAAAATCAGGATGAGGTCTGACCTTGGAGGTAGTGAACTCAGGATTGCTACCAGTGCCACTAGTACCAGCGCTAGTCAGAGTAGAAATGAAAGAATATGCAGGATGAATGCATGGCTTGTGGGATGGTGCAGGAGGGAGCGGTTCAGATTTTTGGGACATTGTAACCAGTTCTGGAGAAGGGGTACTATTACAAATTGGACGGTCTATACCTGGGGAGCACTGCAACCAATGTCCTAAGGGGTGCTTTTGCTAACGCTGTTTGGGAGGGTTTAAACTAATGTGGCAGGGGGATGGGAACAAAATGAGGTGGTGAGTGGACAGTAAGGAGGTAGTAACTAAAGCCTGCAAGGAACTAGATTATGAGGGGAAGAGTAGGCAGGGAGCAGATGATGAATGCAAGGGGGCAGGTTGTCTGAGGTGCATTTGTTTTAATGAGAGAAGTGTAGTAGGTATGGCAGATGAACTTAGGGCTTGGATTAGTATCTGGGAGTATGATATTATTACTATTACTGAGACTTGCTTGAGGGAAGGGCATGATTGGCAACTAAATATCCAAGGATATAGATGCTTCAGGCGGGATAGAGATGGAGCTAAAAGGGGTGGAGGAGTTGCATTACTGGTCAGAGAGGATATTACAGCTGTGCTGAAGTAGGGCACCATGGAGGAATCAAGAAGTGAGGCAATATGGGCAGAGCTCAGAAATAGGAAGGGGCTGTACCACAGACCTCTCAACATCGAATGTGAGAGAATGTGTAGTCTCCTCAAGGTTCTAAATATTTGCAGCAAGACATCTTTACACCTGTAATCAAATCCTATTGTAATAAAGGCCAACATACAATTTGCCTCTCATTTTTGCTGTACTTGCACACTACCTTTTTTTGCAGCAGAGAGCAGCGGGAGCTGGGTGGAAATGAGGTCGGAGCACAGAGGCTGTTGGGAAGGTTAGTGAGTTCTATTTAAGTAGGTGTGTTCTAGGCCCCAGGTCCACAGACTTGCAGCAAAAAAAATGGGGGTTGAGGGAAGTGTCTGGTGAGAAAAGTGCGAGTCTTTGGCTCAGGGATCTTCAGCGAAGAGGTTGAGTGAGGAGATTATGCCACATTTGAAGAGGGTGAAGACATGACTGCTAAACTGATTCAGTGTGCTGCGTGCACAATGTGGGAGGTCAGGAAAACTGATGGTGTCTCTGGCTCCTATAGCTGTGGAAAGTGTATACACATTCGGCTTCTGAAGGAGCATGTTGCAGCACTAAAGAAAGAACTAGATGACCTCAGGCTCATCCGAGAGAACGAGAAGTTTCTGGACAGGACCTTCAGTGAGGTCATTACACCGAGCATAACAGAAGAGAGGAGAAGGGAGATGACGATGAGGAAGGAAGAGATGATTCAAGTACAAGGGACCCTGGAAGAAGTACTTCTTATGAACAGGCTGAATCTCTTGGAAATTGTCTAGACCAGACGACAGTGCCCGTCTGAGAGGCGGACAGGCCTGCCAATCGGAAATTGATGTGGAGGCAGAGCCGAGGAATAAGACATCATGCAGAGTCATGGTAATAGGGGACTGCATAGTGAGAGGGGCTGAAAGAGGCTTCTGTGGCAACAGGTGGGATTTGAGGATGGTGTGTTGCCTATCTGGTGCCAGGATCCAGGACTTCACTGACTGAGTGCAGGGAGTCTTCAAGGGCAAAGGTGAAGAGCCAGAGGTGGTGGTGCATGTTGGCACAAATGACATCAGGAAGAAGAGGAGGGACATTCTACAACAGGACTTCAGAGAACTCGGAAGAAGGTTGAAAAGCAGGACTTCCAGGGTGGTTATCTCTGGTTTGCTTCCAGTTCCTCGGGCTGGAGAAGGCAGGAATAGGGAGATAATGGACTTGAATGTGTGGCTGAGGAACTGGTGCAGGAAGCAAGGATTTTAATTCTTGGATCACTGGGGTATGTTTTGTAGTAAGGATAAATTATACAACAGGGACGGGTTGCACCTTAATAAGTGGGGGACCAACGTTCTGGCAGGCAAGTTTGCCACTGCAACACAGGTGTGTTTAAACTAAGTAGTGGGGGGGAGGGGACAAACTGGAAATTTAAGAAGGAAGTTAAAGGGAAAGTGAGAACAAGATAAGTTAAGAAAGACAACAGAATCAATGGAGCAGAAAACTCAAGAAGGGATCATACAGTATGGTCAAGTGAAATAGGGATTGATAGGAAGGGTGAGGGGAGTAACAAATTAAGAATATTATATATGAATGCACAAAGCATAAGAAATAAGGTTGATAAGCTTGAGGCTCAATTGGAAATTGGCAGGTACGATGGTGTGGGGATAACTGAGAAGTGGCTTCAAGTGGACAGGGCCTGGGAAACATTCAAGGGCGTGGGAATGAATATTCCCTGCAGCCTACTAGGGAGAAGGCAATTCTGGATCTCATCTTGTGCAACGAACCGGATTTGATCAGGGACCTCGAAGTAAAGGAGCCATTAGGAGATAGTGATCATAATATGATACATTTTAGATTACTTAGTGTGGAAACAGGCCCTTCAGCCCAACAAATCCACACCGACCAGCCGAAGCCGCAACCCACCCAGACCCATTCCCCTACATTTACCCCTTCTCCTAACACTACGGGCAATTTAGCATAGTCAATTCACCTAACCTGCACATTTTCTGGACTGTGGGAGGAAACCGGAGCATTCGGAGGAAACCCACGCTGATACAGGGAGAATGTGCAAACTCCACACAGTCAGTTGCCTGAGGCGGGAATTGAACCCAGGTCTCTAGCGCTGTGAGGCAGCAGTGCTAACCACTGTACCATTGTGCTGCCCAAAATCTGCAATTCGATAGAGAGAAGGGAGAATCAGAAATGTTAGTATTTCAGTTGAACAAAGGGAACTATGGAGCTATGAGGGAGGAGCTGGCCAAAGTTCAATGCTTCAATACCCTAGCAGGGATGGCAGTAGAACAACAATGGCAGGTATTTCTGGATATAATACAGAAGGTACAGGATCAGTTCATTCCAAAGAGGAAGAAAGACCTTAAGGGGAGGCAGGGACAGCTGTGGCTGACGAGGGAAGTTAAGGACTGTATAAAGATAAAGGAGAAGAAGTATAACATAGCAACGATGAATAGGAAGTTGGAGGATTGGGAAACTTTTAAAGAGTAACAGAGGATAACTAAAAAGGCATTACGCGGAGAAAAAAATGAAGTGCGAAGGCAAACTGGCCAAAAATATAACGGAGGATAGTAAAAACTTTTTTAGGTATGTGAAAAATAAAGGTTAAGACTAAAATTGGGCCCTTGAAGACAGAAACTGGTGAATTTATTATGGGGAACAAGGAAATGGCAGAAGAGTTGAATAGATACTTTGGATCTGTCTTCACTGGGGAAGACACAAGCAATCTCTCAGATGTAATAGTGGCTGAAGGCCCTAGGGTAATGGATGAACTGAAGGGAATTTATATTAGGCAGGAAATGGTGTTGAATAGACTGTTGGGTCTGAAGGCTGATAAGTCCCCAGGACTCGATGGTCTACATCCCAGGATACTTAAGGAGGTGGCTGTAGAAATCGTGGATGCATTAGTAATCATTTTCCAATGTTCTATCGATTCAGAATCAGTTCCCGCAGATTAGAGGGTGGCTAATGTTGTCCCACTTTTCAAAAAGGGAGGGAGAGAGAAAATAGGAAACTATAGACTGGTTAGCTTGATGTCAGTGGTGGGAAAGATGCTGGAGTCAATTATAAAAGATGAAATTACGATTCATTTGGATAGCAGTAACAGGATAGGTCGGAGTCAGCATGGACTTACGAAGGGGAAATTGTGCTTGACTAATCTTCTGGAATTTTTTGAGAATGTAACTATGAAGATAGACAAGGGAGAGCCAATGGATGCAGTGTGCCTGGACTTTCAGAAAGCCTTTGATAAAGTCCCACATAAGAGATTAGTAAGCAACTTAGGGCACATGGTATTAGGGGCAAAATATTGACTTGGATTGAAAATTGGCTGACTGACAGGAAGTAAAGAGTAATGATGAACGGGTCCCTTTTGGAATGGCAGGCAGGGTACCACAAGGTTCGGTGCTGGGACTGCAGCTATTTACAATACACAATAATGACATAGATGAAGGAATTAAAAGTAATATTAGCAAATTTGCTGATGACACAAAGCTGGGTGGCAGGATGAAATGTGAGGAGGATGTTATGAGAATACAGGGTGACTTGGTCAGGCTGGGTGAATGGATGGATACATGGCAGATGCAGTTTAATGTGGATAAATGTGTGGCCATCCACTTTGGTGGCAAGCACAGGAAAGGAGATTACTACCTAAATGGAGTCAAGTTAGGTAAAACGGAAGTACAATGAGATCTAGGTGTTCTTGTACATCAGTCAATGAAAGCAAGCATGCAGACACAGCAGGCAGTGAAGAAAGCTAATGGCAAGCTGGCCTTCATAACAAGAGGAATTGAGTATAGAAGCAAAGAGGTCCTTCTGCAGCTGTACAGGGCTCTAGTGAGACCGCACCTGGAGTATTGTGTGCAGTTTGGTCTCCAAATTTGAGGAAGGGCATTCTGGCTATTGAGGGAGTGCAGCGTAGGTTCACGAGCTCAATTCCTGGAATCGCAGGACTATCATATGTTGAAAGATTGGAGCGACTGGGCTTGTATACACTTGAGTTTAGAAGGATGAGAGGGGATCTGACTGAGACGTATAAGATTATTAAAGGATTGGACACTCTGGCGGCAGGAATCATGTTTCCGCTTATGGGTGAGTCCAGAACCAGAGGACACAGTTGAAAAATGAGGGGTAGACCATTTAGAACAGAGTTGAGAAGAAACTTCTTCACCCACAGAGTGGTGGATATCTGGAATGCTCTGCCCCAGAAGGCAGTGGAAGCCAAGTCTCTGGATACTTTCAAGAAAGAGATGGATAGGGCTCTCAAAGATAGTGGAATCAAGGGTTATGGGGATAAGGCAGGAACAGGCTACTGATTATGGATAATTAGCCAAGATCATAATGAACGGTGGTGCTGGCTTGAAGGGCTGAATGGCCTACTCCTGCACCTATTGTCTATTGACTTTCCAAAATATAATTTGTAAGCTATGCATCAAGAGAGATGAAAATGAACCAGAATTTTTATGAAGTTTATTCAATAATTGTGGGAATGCATCCACATAAAGTGGGAAATCCAATAATGCTTGAATTGGTCTAATGTCTTTATGTTGTTGTGTTTAGGGCTAGCAAAGAAAGGAACAATCCTGAAGATCTGCATTTTCTTCATATTACTAGATACTCAAACAGTAGGAAGCATTGATTTGTGAAACCTTCCCCTTGGCCTCTGTTGGATACATTTGTTGCTAAGTGAAGAAAGTGACTAATTGGGATGCATAAGCAAAGCACTTCAGCATGTTGAAACTTGTTCAGACATGGGAATTTTGTATCAAGAGAAGCAAATTTTGATTCAGCATTGATTAGAAACTCTATTGAAAGAAACAATACTGACGGATATGGGTAGAGTACAATGGTGAAGTAAGGGACCTTTCAAAGTGGGTTAATTGTAATTGTTGGTTTACAAAAAACAGGAAGTTTTTTTCCCTGCACACAAACAATATTTCACTTTATTACAAGTGCTTGATATTGACTTTGTTGCAGGACGTAGAGATCCACGTGCACTTTAAACAGAACCTTCAATGTTGTGCAGGTAGCACAACTACATTGTGATCTCTGCTGACTTAGAGTGACTGTTGTATGCGGCCCATGTTAGTTATGCTGCCTACTGACTGCATGTATGAACATGCAAAGTAAAATCATAACTTGTTTGCAGCACATAAAGCTAAGTTCTGCAAGAAGGGGTGTGGCTCGTTGGTCTAGGGGTATGATTCTCGCTCATGGGCGGCACGGTGGCACAGTGGTTAGCACTGCTGCCTCGCAGCGCCAGAGACCCGGTTCAATTCCCGCCTCAGGCGACTGACTGTGTGGAGTTTGCACGTTCTCCCCGTGTCTGCGTGGGTTTCCTCCGGGTGCTCCAGTTTCCTCCCACAGTCCAAAGATGTGCAGGGTCAGGTGAATTGGCCATGCTAAATTGCCCATAGTGTTAGGTAAGGGGTAAATGTAGGGGTATGGGTGGGTTGCGCTTCGGCGGGTCGGTGTGGACTTGTTGGGCCGAAGGGCCTGTTTCCACACTGTAATGTAATCTAATCTAATGTAATCTAAAAAAAAGTGAACCTAAATTTCAGAATGGCAATGAAGAATTATATAACAAGAGAGGGACAATAAACTCCAAGGTTTTGAGAAGCTGTACTGAAGTCTTGGTAAAGAAGGAAGAACATAGGAGAAATTATCTTGAACCTGCACAGGGCCAGGAGATCCTCCAGAAACAGACAAAAAGCAACAGGAACAGATTGCTGTGGAGATTAATGCCGAAAAAGTCAAGCGTTAAAGATCTGGATGTCATGCCACAAGACATTTAACATGAGTGATTAACACAAAAGATTTTTTAAAATTCTGCACTATACCAACTGTGCTACAAGCCTTTGTCATTGCTCAAATTACCACACCCAAAATACTCATTGAATAAAAGATTCTATCTATCAGTACTCATATCCTTCATCTCAACTTGACAGTTTAAGCTAAGGGGTCACACATTTCTTAGAAACCCTACAGTGCGGAAGCAGGCCCTTCAGCATAACGAGTTCACACCGACCCTCCAAAAAGTACATTTAAAATATAGATGAGGAAATAATTATTTCTGTCAGAGTTATAGAGTCATAGAGTCATAGAGATGTGCAGCACAGAAACAGACCTTCCGTTCCAACTCGTTCATGTTGGTTAGATATCCAAAATTAATCTAGTCCCATTGGCCAGAATTTGGCCTATATCCCTATAAACCCTTCCTATTTGTATACTTATCCAGATGCCTTTTAAATGTTATAATTGTACCAGCCCTCACCACTTCATCTAGCAGTTCATTCCATACACACATCACCCTTTGCATGAAAAAGTTGCCCCTTAGGTCACCTTAAACCTCTGCTCTCTAGTTTTGGACCTCCTTCACCCCAGGGAAAAGACCTTGTCTGTTTATCCTATTCATGCTCCTCATGTTTTTATAAACATTTATAAGGTCACCCCTCAGCCTCTGACACTCCAGGGAAAACAGCCTCAGCCTACTCAGCCTCTCCTAATAGCTCAAACTCTCCAACCATGGCAACATTCTTGTAAATCTTTTTTGAACCCTTTCAAGTGTCACAACATCCTTTCAATAGGAGTGAGACCAGAATTGCACATAATATTCCAAAACTGGCCTAACGAATATCCTGAACAGCTGCAACATGATCTCCTAACTCTTACACTCAATGCTCTATCCAATAAAGCAAATCATACCAAATACCTTCTTCATTATTCTGACTACCTGCAACTCCACTTTCAAGGAACTATGAACCTGCACTCTGAGGTTTCTTTATTCAGCAACACTCCCCAGGACCTTACCATTAAGCGTATAAGTCCTGCCCTGATTTGCCTTTCCAAATACAGCACCTCACGTTTGTCTAAATTAAACTTCATCTGCAAATACTCGGCCGATTCATCCATCTGGTCAAGATCACATTGTACTCTGAGGTAACCTTCTTCACTGTCCACTGCAATCGATAATGCATGGGAGACTGAAAGCTGATTGGATATTGTTCTTACTAGGCAGAAGTGGATACTGTAGATGCAAGAGATTAGAGTCAAGATTAGAGTGGTGCTGGAAAAGCACAGCAGGTCAGGCAGCATTGTGGAGCAGGAAAAATCGACATTTCAGGCAAAAGCCCTTCATCAGCAATCCTGAGGAAGGCCTTTTGCCCGAAACGTCGATTTTTCCTGCTCCTCGGATGCTGCCTGACCTATTGTTCTTACTGCCCAGTCTTATTATTTTTAGTCTCCTATAAAAAGTCCTCTAAGCTAAACTCCAACTGTGAGAGAATGGAAAATCAAACTGACAATTTCCTGGCCAGAAAGGGTAAAAATGCACAGGAAGTTACATGTTCCAGGTCCATTTGAAGCATTAGCTTTGACAAAGACAAATCTGCTTTAAGATTAAGAAGACTGCCAATCAAGTCAAGAGCAAACATTAGTCTGGTTCAAAAACTAAAATGTTACACCCAAATCATGATTTGTTATTTTTTATTTACAATGAGAGATGAAGTTACATCAAATGAAAATAAATGCACTGCAGACACTGGACCTTTGAACCAATTTTCAGTGTGTAGAATTCCCTTCCTCAAAAGGAAGTGGATGCAGAATCATTAAATATATTTAAGGCAGAGGAGGTGAGTTTCTTGATGACCAAGCGAATGAAAGATTATTAGGGATATGCAGGAATGTTGAGTAGAGGTTAAAATCAGATCAGACATGATCTTATTAAATAGCATAGCAGACTTGAAGGACTGAGTGGTCTACTGTTGTTCCTGTTTTATATGTTCACATTTTTAAAGATATGTTTTATCAAGTTGAATTCCTGGCCCCGTGTGTGCAGACTGGAAAATATCCAAGTAGAACTTCTAACTTTATTGAAGATCTGCAAGCATCTGCAAACATGTTAGCCTCAGAATATTATTGACATTAGATGAAATGTTTACATTATTTGAGAGTTATCGTACAATAGGGCTGAAATTGTACTGTAGTCTACATTTTCTACCTGCATGTTGCATGTTGTCACAGTACTAATTGGAGGAAGTTATTTTAGACCATTACTATATTGAAGATTTGCCTAGTCTAGTTTATTTCTATTGTCTTAAAAATGGTTCATGGAGAGTAATAATTTATCTCCAGGTTCAGGCATCATGCACAACTGCCTACCCATAGCAGTTACATCCATTTATCGATTGTTTATTAATGGGGTTCCCCAAGGGACAGTATTGGGATCCTTGTTTTTTCTGATTCATAGAGTTTGGAGTGCAGGGAACAATCTTCAAATTCGTACACGATACAAACTTATAAATACTGTGCACTGTGAGGAGGACAGTGCAAAACTTCAAAGTGACATTGAGATGTTGGTGGAGTTGGCAGATAGGTGGCACATAAAGTGCAATGTGGAGAAGTATGTTGTGAAAGGCATAAGAGCTCTGGAGAAAATTTATGATTATGTCATGGTGCTGCACATTACTAAACATAAATGTTACAGGGTAGGAGGAGTTAAACATTTTGGAAGAACACCACCAGATTGCCAGACATTAGAATGAGAGTCTTGAGAGCAAATGGAATCATAGATAAATCCTTACTTAATGTAATTATAAGTCAGAGCTTTGTAAATCTGTCATTATTATGCATAACAGGATTTAGTAGTAATGTAAAATAAGCAGTGCTACTTTGAAGTCAGGCTTGAAAACAATTCTTGACTCTGGCTTCTCCTCAACCAGTTCACCTTGAATTCATGGTGTAGCATCAAACTAAATGATAAAATAATGTGAGGCAATGCACCTTTTTAGAAAGAAGAGGCAGAATAATATAAAGAGAACAATCCTAAAGGATTGCAGAAGCTCAGAGACCTAGGTGTATATGTGCATGTCATGGTAGAACAGGTGTAGAACAGGTGTATAGTACTCTAGAATTTAATAGTAGGAGCATAGAGTATGAAAGCAAGGAGGATATGGTGAATACTTAGCTGGAGCATTATATAAAGTTCTACATTCCACATTTTCAGAAGATTATGAGTGCATTGAGGAGACTGTAGAGAAGGTTTGAGAATGTTTCCAGGGATAAGACACTTCAGTTAAGAGGATAGTTTAGGGAAGTTGGGACTGTTTCTTTTGGAAATGCGAATTTGTTGAATAATTCCTTTGAGAAAGCTCAAAGGGTATGATAGAAGATTTCAAAATCATGAAGGATCTGGACAAAGTAGATAGAGAGAAACTGTTCCCTATCATAAATGAATAAAGGAAAAATTGACACAGCTATAACATCATTTGAGAAAGAAGTAAAAGTGATTTGAGAAATAACATATGCAGTGAGTTATTCATGTTTGGAATACGTTAGCTTGATGTATGATGGAGATAGGTTCAATTGAGGCATGTTAGGATAATTAAAGACTTTTAAAATAAAAAAAAAATGTAGGGTCATGGAAGAAAGGGAGAGATCAGTACTAAGCCATGATGTTCATTTGGACAGCTGGCCCACACCTAATGGGCTGAATGGACTCCTTCTGCACTATAACAATTCTGTGATTTGACAAGTCAGTTCGTATTTAACACTAATAAGTTCCTAAAAACTTGTAATAGACATAGGTAATGTAATCAGTTTTTAATCAATATTAATTTTAAAACTATAGATAATGGCATTTGTCCCATTCCGTCTATCAGCTCTTTGTTAAAGTAATCACTCTCTATATCCATTATGCAGAGGTTGGCAGTACAACACAAGAAAACTGGAAAAGGCTGGCTGACATGACAGGTTTTGCTGGTATGCAATACACCTATCAACAATCTCAGTCACAGCTGCCTGTGTTTTACAGACGAGGTGTGCCTAAAGAACCTCAGCCTTATTGTAGAGACTGTGGTAGAGTTATGCTAACTCCAGCTGTTATTAACCGTCGGTATAACTTTGATATTAGAGAGTAAAATCACATTGGCCCTCAAATGTTATATGTCAGGCTCCTTCCAAGTAGCACTGGTGAAATCTGCACTGACAGCCAGTTTGCAGCTGACTGATGAATTGTGAACTTGACAATGTGGTCAATATTCTTTGTAGCAGCATGATCACTGAACAGAATTCTACAGATCAGCCAGTGTTCCCAATAAAAGAGGCTGCTATTTTGTTATTGTAGTGCCTACGCATAGGATTGCTTCCTCATCAAAGTACAGCCAATTAATTTGGTTGTCAATGTCCATTTGTACTTAGCCAGTGCAGAATAATGCAGTTAACTGTTTGCTGGGAAGTTCACACAGTCCCTGCATTTAAGTTTAAATCAGATCAGTCATGATTTTGTAGAATGATGGAGCAGGCTTAAAGAGCTGAGTCACATAATCTAGTTTTGTTTTGTTCACGTTTGAAGGCATAGAAGTATTTATGAACTGGAGGAGTATATTGAAACTGCTGAAGATGTAATTAATATTCAGCCATTCTTTGTGCTTATCAGTAAATAATTATCATGTAAATTGGTACTGCAATTTCATTTCAGAATCAATTGAAAATCAAAACATTGATCTGTTGGATCTTTTTAATGCACTTTCTTCATTGATAGAATAATAAGGTTGCTTAAGATCTTGGTCAGAAGTAAAATAAAAATAATCACAAAATTAAGATATTTAGAGTTAATGAGGACAAGTTAATTCATTCATCAGAAATGTCATAAAACTCCCACCTTCCCATCAAGCATCACTGCAGCATTTTTTTCTTAAATGAATCCAGGACTTTTGATGCCACTTTGACACCCTTAGTACAAAGATGAAATGCCCAATGTCAGTTTTGAATTTACTTTGATCCAGTTAGTTTACATTTATGCTTCATCTTTCATTTATCTCTGAATGTCAAATTTCCAGAATTGCATTCTCAACTGCAACATCACCTCAAAGACCAGACTTGGAGGTGCTAGTGTTGGACTGGGGTGGGTGAAGTTAAAAATCAGACAACACCAGGTTATAGTCCAACAGGTTTAGTTGGAAACACTAGCTTTCAAAGTGCTGCTTCTTCCTCAGGTGGTTGTGGAGAATATCTGCAAAGACCTGCAAAGAGAGGATGTAAAAACAATATTGAATTGAATTGGATTGAATTGAATTGAATTGAATTGAATTGAATTTATTGTCACGTGTACCGAGGTACAGTGAAAAACTGTGTCTTGCAAGCAATACAGGCAGATCGCATAGTTAAATAGCATAGAAAAGTAAATAATAGATAAACAGTGGCAAAAACAAAAACACAGGTGTAGGCGAATGTTAAGAGATTGTGAGTCCATTCAGTGTTCTAACAGCAGTAGGGTGGAACCTGTTATGAAACCGGCTGGTGCTTGTATTCAGACTTCTGCACCTTCTCTCTGATGTAGAGATTGTAGAAAAATATTCCAGGGTGGGATGGATCTTTGAGAATGCTGGCAGCCTTTCCTTGACAGCGGGCCTGGTAGATGGATTCTATAGATGGGAGGTTGGCCTTGGTGATTGTTCAGGCCGAGTTCACCACTCTGTAACCATCTCCGATCTTGAATGGTACAGTTGTCATACCAGGTAGACATACATCCAGATAGAATGCTCTCGATAGCACACCTATAAAAGTTGGCAAGGGTATTTGCCATCATGCCAAATTTCCTCAGCTGCCTAACGAAGAAGAGATGTTGTTGGGCCTTTGTAACCAGTGTGTCCACATGAAGAGTCCAAGAAAGCTTGTTGTGGATGACCACTCCCAGCAGCTTGACACTCTCCACTCATTTCACCTCTGTGCTGTTAATGTGTGTGTGTGTGGGGGGGAGGCATGAGTAACATCCTGTTGAAAGTCCTTGGTTTTGCAGGCATTGAGAGCTAGGTTGTTCTCAATGCACCATTTTTCCAGGTCTTCCACCTCCTGTCTGTAGTCTGTTTCATCGCCATCTGAGATTCGCCCGACTATGGCGGTGTCATCAGCAAACTTGTAAATGGCATTAGTCTGGTATTTGGCGAAGCAGTCATGGGTGTACAGTAGGGTGCTGAATACGCACACCTGGGGGGCTCCAGTGTTGAGTCTTAGTGAGGATATTGTCCCCAATCTTCACTGATTGTGGCCTATGGGTCAGGAAACTGAGGATCCAGTTGCAGAGAGTGGGGCTAAGTCTGAGATCATTAAGTTTAGTAATCAGTCTCGAGGTAATAATAGTGTTGAAGGCTGCACTGTAGTCAATGAGTAGGATTCTTACGTAGCTGTTCTAGGGAGGAGTGAAGGGCAAGCGATATGGCACCTGATGTGGATCTGTTGGTCCAATAGGCAAATTGGAGTGGGTCAAGAGTAGTGGGACGCTGGAGTTAATTAATACCATGACCTTCCTTTCAAAGCACTTCATGACCACCGAAGTTAGGGCCACTGGACGGTAGTCATTGAGACATGCTGCGTGAGCCTTCTTAGGCATAAGGATGATGTTGGCCCTCTTGAAGCAGGCAGGGACAGTGGCCTGCTGCAGGGAGAGGTTGAAGATGTCCAAGAAGACCTCTGCTGGTTGATCTGTGCATGCTCTGAGTGCATGGCCTAGTACTCCGTCAGGTCCCATCACTTTCCTTGGATTCACATGAAGGAAAACTGAACTGACCTCTGATACAATGACTGTTGGAATAGGTTCTTCAGTGCTTGTCAGAATAGGTGTTACCTCTCTGCCAAAAGTTTGCTCAAAGTGAGTATAGCAGACGTTGAGACGATCTGGGAGGGCTATCTTGTACTGTCTCTTTTTCGAACCTGTGATGTAATTCAGTCCTTGCCATAGTCACCTGGTGTCTGTCTGGGTCTCTAGTTTGGATCGGTATTGCTTTTAAATCTCATTGCTTTTCCAATCATTCAAATATACTGGAAAACACCAATGACAATAACACCTTGTATTTAGGTACCACCTTCAGCATTGTAAAATCCTAAAATGCTAACATAGTTTTCAAGCAAAATGTAACTCCATACCCCACAAAGAGATATTAGGGCCAATAACCAAAAGCTTTGTAAAAGGAATAGGTTGTGAAGAGCACCCAAAAGCAGGAAAAACAGTAAAAGAAGAAAAGAGGTGATGAGGTTGAGGGAGAGAATTACATGGCTTTAGACCTTTTGCAGCCAAAGGCGTCACCACACAACCACAAAAATGAATAATTCTCCACAACATGAGAATCGTAAACTTCCAAGCACATTTCCTGAACACCCATCCATCACAGTTCCCAGTGAGTTACTCAGTAAAATCTCCTCCTTTCAACTCTTCTGTATAAAGTAAAGTTGCCACTTGCTAGGGCTTGAGTCCTTCACCTGCTGATTCACGTACAAGAAGTTTCTATTGTACACTGTATTTTCTCAATCACTGTTGACAACAGTTATGCTGGGTTTAGATTTGATCCGTAAGGATACTTTACATAATTAAAATTGATTGTCATCTAAAATATTCTCCAGCCAACTTCTTCTTGTAGTAAGGTAGCCATTTTACCAACAAGCCTCTTATGACAGAAAGTGTATCTTGGTTTTCAAACCAATGCACCATTCCTGAAGAGCCCTCTGTGGTAAAGAATTTCACAGATTCACTATTCTCTGAAAGAAGAAATTTTTCCTCATTCCTATCTTAAATGGTGCAATCCCTTATTCTGAGATTATGCATTCTGCTCCTAGACTCTCCCACAAGGAGAGTCCTCTCAAGCCTCTAAGAACATTTTATGCTACAATACTGTCACCTTGTATTCCTCCAAACTTCAATGAGTACAGGCCCAAATTACTCAGAATCTCTTCCTACCCAGAATTAACCCATTGAACATTATCTAGACTACCTCGGCACCGTCCTTGTCGATCTTCCTTCTTACCTATCTGCTCCACTCTCCCATTGACCTATCACAAGCACCTACCACCTGCATCCACCTATCGTCATTCCACTTAACTTCTCCCCAATCCCACCCTACCACCTTATTTATCTCTCAGCCCCTCTTCCCCGTCCACATTCCTGATGAAGGGCTTATGCCTGAAATGTTGACTCTCCTACTCCTTGAATGCTGCCTGACCTGTTGTGCTTCTTCCAGTGCCACACTTTTTGACTCTGATTCTTCAATGTTTATAATCCTCACTTTCTCCTGGACTGCCTCCAATAACAGCATATCTTATCATAAATAATGGGAGCCAAAACTATTTGCAGTTTTTGCAAATTTTGCAAATTTGCAAATTAGAATACATTTTCCGGAATTCATTGATAAAGTGAATGATCTTCAAAAATGGACCTATTCAGTGACTATTGAGAAGCTATTCAACTGCAGTGTGCATCAACCAAGCCTACTTTCCTTCATGTTCATTCAAGCAGCTCTCATCGATTCAGGACAAGGAATGGAAGCTTTGAGAATTTTCCTCTCTCTACCTCAGGGATATTGTGATAAATTGAAGAGGCCGCTTGTGACACACCAAGATATATTTTTCTCTCATTTCCTGACAAGTAATCTGGTAATCTAGTCTTTAATGTATCATTGGTTTTCAGTCTGCAATTTATTGGTTAGTTAGTTCAGTGCAGACCAAAGATTAAACTTGGGACTTTTCTGGCTTGTAAACCTCAAAATGAATTTTTATCATCATATATATGTGAGCACAAGTACAAAATTTTATTTTGGTTATCTTTAGGGTTCTCTTGAACACAGCCTTAGTAATGGATAGCATTAAATTATTCTTTTAGTGCTAGTGGGTATTAAACAGCACTCTTAAATTCTAAGGCATACCAATACGTAGGATATAAATATATTATAAATCATGCCAATTAAATTTATCAATTAACATTAATGGCTGTGTGATTTGTGAGTTTTCAAGGTTATGCACATTATTTAAACTGAATTAAAGTGGTGCCGAGTCATCATTTTTAATACTATAGATAACCAGGAGTTTTGCTCTGCTGATGCTATGACCTTATTGACCTGATTGACTGGCACTTAGAATTTGATTTACAATAATCCAAGTAACAACTGGTGAACATTATGTTGATGCAGCAACACATAATGAAGGCCCACTGAAGTAATGACAAGCATTTCCTTAAGATTTGCAGCCAATACATTTACTTTTTAGACCCAACTATTTGGATTATGAGCTACTTTTCCATTAACTCCTGAAGAAATACACCACAATGACAGCAAACAGCAATTAAGAATTTTTTTGAAAATGCCTTAATCAACAACTCACCCCACAAAGTCGAGGTAGCAAAAACAATGGACCTTATAAGTGAGTTATGACATTCTTTACCATCATTGGTATGAACCATCACTTGAGATGATCAGTAGATTGCCTTATGCTTCAGTTGCACATCACTGCTTGGTGTTCATTAATTAGTCAATAAGTGGAGGTCCCGAGCAGATTATGCTTTGATCCACAGAGCCGCATAGAGTCAGTAACTTGCTCCAAGCTAGCTGACCTCAAGCAGAGAGATATGGGAGCTGTGCAGAAAGTTTCAGCATCTCTGGGGTAATAAATGAGTTGAAATCAGCTCAGAACTGTTCCTGATAATTTTCCACATAAATCTGTCTCAAAATCTGAGTGATTGAATATCAAAAGAAAATGACAGATGAAGAAGATAGAGAATTAGCTGTTGTCCTTCATAATCTGCAGCGACTAAAACTTGAAAGTCTATTTAGCAGCTATTACTCTTGTGTGGTTCTTTCAACTATATACATTGGGTCAACAGAAACTCTTTTTAAATTACAATTTATATTTGCTGCAAGTTATTCATATAGAACATATATAACATTGTAATACATCTCCAGGCACTTAAGTAACATAAGAAGGTACTAGGGCACCTGGCTAAAAGCTTGATCAAAGAGGAGGATTTTAAAGAATGCCTTTAAAGAATATTTCTCTGTAATCAACTGGTGGGAAACGTGGATGAGCAATCCAGGTCTAGTTATCAGGAGATTTTCTTTCTGTGCTGTGGGGGATGTCGAGCTTATTTTCCAAAGGGCTCCCTATCAATTGGTGGATGATCACGCAGACAAAGATGAGTGCACCTCCATCTTTTTAATTCTCTGCCAGTGCATTTTTGTCTAAAAGTGTTGTGACACTTGTTAACCAAAATTAAATGTTATTTCATCATAATTAAATTTGGCTCATGAGTTTGAGAAATGGGAATGCTACACATTGCCCCTTATACATTATTTTGACTGATTAATTAATAATGGGCCAATGATATGATGGACAAGGATAAGAATCAATTGGCACACGTTTCCTGGACTTCAAATCTATTACCTTGCTAATGGAAAGGAAGCTTATTCTGCTGACTCTAAGTGTCTTGCATAAAATTAGGTTGGTTAGCTTTAACTCAGCCTAATGCTAGCATGACCCCACTGAGCAAATTCACCCATAATTTAACATATCCTTTGCAGTCTCAGTGGAGGATAAATAAGGATGAATAACATGACAAAACTGGGAAAAGGAAGAATTACCCTGTATATAGGAATATCTTCAGGTCATATTGCTAGATCAGAGTGGAAAGTGAAAACAGCATTTTTCTGCATTTGCCAATGTAATATCTGATCTGGGAAAATACTATTTGTTGACAATGGGTGCACGAAATGGGAAACAATGTTTCATTTCTCTTTATATTCATTTCTGACAAATTCCATGGACAGCATCCCAATGATTTCAACAAATTTTCCATAGTTTTCACAGAGCATGCTTGGTGCTTATTATATTTACAGTAGATGAATCCCCTTCATTGGTGCTTATTATAATTTCAGTAGATGAATCCCTTTCATAAACAGAACTCATTGATATCCTTTGCACATCTCTGTCTACAACTCTTTCCTTGGTTGACAGAGGTCAGACTTTGTGAAAAAGAAACAGGTACACAGAAACTGAGTTCTGAACTGAGAAGGAAATTGGGATAAATGCACCACCCTTGCCAGAAGTTAGGGTTCAAAAATAAAACTTGTCTAAAGACACGCTTTGGTAAATTTCTTAGTCATCTTGTATAATGCCTTAACCATGCTTTCATCTTAGCCATCTACTTATTTCACACAATCCATACTTTTCATCATTTAGAAGACTCCTATCACATCCTCCAAATATCCCAAATTTATTTTAGTTACTCTCTTTTTATCCATCGAATCACATGCTTTTTTTGCATATTTATTACTAATTTACTTTCATAATTAATTTTCTCTCTCTTTATTAGTTTTATAGTCATCTGTTGTTAGTTATTAATGAAATCTCTATTCTCTGGTCTATCAGTTGATGCATGTTTATATGCCTTAATTTTTGATGCGATACTCCCCTTGATTGCCTTTGTTAATCAGGAGTTATTCATCCTTCTCCTTGAGTCCTTCTTTTTGACTAGAATAGATTTTGCTGAGCATTATGAAATCACTGCTTACATTTATACCTACAACTAATCCAGTGACTTTCCCTATTTTCACAACATGCTTTTGACAACACTTTATTCGTACCGCTGTGATTTTGTTTTTCTCTTATTGAAGTTGAGAACATTAGTTTGACTCTTGAGGTGCTCTCCCTCAAACTGAATTTGGAATTCCAACATGTTGTGAATGCATAACCCAAAGGATTCTTAACTACAAGATCTCTTACTAATCCTGCCTCATTACACATTACAACATCTAAAAAAAGACTGTTTCCAGGTAAATTCTAAAACATGTTGCTCTGAGAAGCAATCCCTGATGAACTCTAGAAATTCATCATCCATGTTTACCCTTGTACATCTGGTTGTGTAGATTTTGAGGTGGAGTGAAATGGACTTATTAATGATATCATTTCTTGTACCTGCTATTCCATATGTGATTTATACTTTGGACCATTAGATTAGATTAGATTAGATTAGATTAGATTAGATTACTTACAGTGTGGAAACAGGCCCTTCAGCCCAACAAGTCCAGACCGACCCGCCGAAGCGCAACCCACCCATACCCCTACATTTACCCCTTATTACCTAACACTAAGGGCAATTTAGCATGGCCAATTCACCTAACCTGCACATCTTTGGACTGTGGGAGGAAACCGGAGCACCCGGAGGAAACCCACGCAGACACGGGGAGAACGTGCAAACTCCACACAGTCAGTCGCCTGAGTCGGGAATTGAACCCGGGTCTCTGGCGCTGTGAGGCAACAGTGCTAACCACTGTGCCACCGTGCCGACCAATCTTGATTTGATCATTAATTCATGTTTAACTTGTTTTGATTCCAATTTGCATTCACGTACAGAAAATGACATCTTATGTGGTAATTATTTCAATAGTTTGACATGGTTATTTTGTTCATAGACCACCATGGAGACCATAACCATATACATTATCATCATCATGCCCTTCACACCCACTTTCTTCTTAAAGCCAACTTCATAGCATGTTTTTATATAGAACTATCATTCGTAACATAGCTTGATCCTACTTCTGATACAATCTTCTGAAGGCAATATTTCAAGGTTGCATCTCAGCAACTTTTGCTTTCTGCTATAGAAGCATGGATAAAACAAAATGTCTCACATTTGATCTATGCCATTGGTCAATGTGTAAGACAAATAATCAACTCATAATTGTATAAAACAACAAATTGTGTGTGCATTTAACCTATAGGCCCTCTATAAGATTATTGTTGAGGTTTGCAATACGAATCAATAATCTAAAAGCAATGGAAGGTTGTCAGATAAAGGTAAGAAGTAGATCATTGACCTGACTCAAATCAATGTACACAACAATATTGTATTGAAGTACAGATTTCTTAGGATCGAGGAGCACTTACTCCTACTTTGATTTATGCATCCTGAGATGACTGAACAGTCCAATGCTAGATCACCACACCCTGCCACAGATGAGGCAGATGTTGTTTCCTAAAGTGGGTGTTTCCTTCTGCATTCTTCAAGGACTTCCTTGATATTTAATGCATTTGAGGCACATCAAAATCCTTACCATCTGGAAATGATTCCTGTTTCTCTGGTTCCCTGTCTCTATTATAGTAGGGTTTTAACATATTCACATGATATAGCCAATACAGTTTATTTTCTATGCCGCATCTTTACCAGATAATTTCCTGCACTCAACATTTTCTCAATGTAATTGGGACCACTAAACTTGGATTTGAAGGGATCTCCTACTACTGGTAACAATAATAACACATCAACCTCATTGGAAAATGTCCAAATTTTAGAGTTTTTATCTGCCTCCTACATTCTATGATGTTCCCTATACAGTTGCTGTTTAGCTATTTCACCTATCTGATGTAATCTCTCCCTCACCTCAGATATATAATCCAAGTGTGAGATCTCTGACTTCAGGCCTATCCATTTCTTTAAAATTAGTTTCAAAGGTCCTCTCACTTTATGTCCAAATATTAACTCAAAGGAATTAAACTGAGTAGATTCATTTGGTCATTTCTGATAGCAAATAATATGAATGGGTTACCTTTATCCCAATCATTTGGGTAATCCTGACAGTATGCTCTTACCATGATTTTCAGGGTCTGATGCCACCTTTCTAAGGCTTCCTGGGATTCAGGATGTTACACACTTGATTTAAAGTGCTGTATACTGAAATTATCCATAACTTCCTTAAATAGTTGAGCAATAAAATTAGATTCTTGGTCTGATTGAATCTCCCTGGGTAGACCATACTGGGTAAAGAAAGCTACCAACTCCTCCACCACCCTTTTTGCCTGAACACTCCATAATGGAATTGCCTCTGCAAATCTGGTGCACACATCCATTATGGTTAGCAAATGCTGGTGCCCACTTTTAGTTTTAGGGAGGGAGTCTATACAATCAATCATAACTCGTGTGAAAAGGTGTTAGAATGCCGGAACTGGCAAGAAAGGTACTGGTTTTATTACTGCCTATGGCTTACCTACCATTTGACATGTATTACATGGTACGGCAAAATTTAGCCACATCCTTATGCAGTCCAAGCCAAAAGAGGTGCTTTTGAAATAAATTAAATTAAATTAAATTAAATTAAATTGAATTGAATTAAATTAAATTGAATTGAATTTAATGTCAAGTGTACCAAGATACAGTGAAAGGCTTTGTCTTGCGAGCAATACAGGCAGATCACAGAGTTAAGTAGCATAGATAGTAAATAATAAGTAAATAGTGGCAAAAACAAAAACACAGGTACAGACGAATGTTAAGAGTTTGTGAGTCCATTCAGTATTCTAACAGCAGTAGGATAGAAACTATTGCGAAGCCGACTGGTGCATGTGTTCAAGTAAGTGTTTACCTTCTCCCAGATGGTAGAGGTTGTAGAAAAACATTGCCAGGGTGGGATGGATCTTTGAGAATGCTGGTGGCCTTTCCTTGACAGTGGGCCTGGTAGATGGATTCTATAGATGGGAGGTTGGCCTTTGTGATTGTCCGGGCCGAGTTCACCACTCTCCGTAACCGTTTCCGATCTTGAATGGTACCGTTGCCATTCAAGATTACCAGGTAGCGATTTGTACCTTAGCTGAGTCTTCCTCACAAACTAGATGACCTCCTCCTGTTAATTCATGTGCTACCCATAATAATTCCTGTCTGAATGCTACCAGCAATACAATCTGGTGCATTTCAGTACGTTTATCCTCTGCACTAGCTTGCCATGGTCTCCATTTTCATCTTAGGATTCTATTGTTAAGATAATAACACTTGGGAATACATTCTGATTCCTTTCCTGAGCATGCATCATAATATATATCTTTTATTGTCTCATTTTTCTGTTGTAAGCATTTCAAGACTAAACACCTCTGCCTGACCCTCTCAGGTTTTCCCTGTACCATTACAGCAGACCATGTGTCAGCAAACTGAACCTCAACTCCTTTGACTTTTTCTTGTTGCTGTAACTTCTGACAATGGGATTTTGTTACTACACAAGAAAATAATTTTTCTGGCAAACTTCCAGGATATTTTTCTTTAACTCTTTTGTTCCCTGGTTTTCCTTTGGCTTCTCCACCTATAAAGGTGTCACTCCCACCTTGGATCGTGTTAGGTTGTTTCCCAGTATTCCATGAATTGACACTCTGTCAATCACTCCCACTGGTACTTCCCCAGTCTTCAATTGGCTCTCCAGCCTGATCTTACATAGGGAAATGTTAAACTTATGTCCATTGATTCCGCAAAATATCACTCCTTCGGCTAACATTGCACTTGGGTAAGAGTGCAAATAGTTTCATCTCTTACTATTCGAGACTGACCAGCTCCCGTATCTTCTTTCTCTTCTCCCTATGGTTTTCCTGAGTAAACTTCACTCACAGAGATGAGGTCTTTATAGAGGTCGAACACTAAATCAATACCTAGTTCCTGCTTAGGCTGTGCACTCTCCTGCAGTTCCTCTACTTTTCCTGGGAATTCCTTTACGACTTTCACTAATCCCACTGGCTTAGCCTCTTTTACCACATCTTTATCCACAATGCCTTTCTTAAATGACCAGCACTGTGACTTTGTGTGTCCCACTTTATGCCAATGAAGACATTTTTCTTCAGCCACTGGCACTCTATTACATTGAAAACACCTGAGGCCTTTTACCTTCTTGGGCTTCTTTTTTCACCTGTGGTAAACTATTCCCAGTGTGATCTGCTGTTTGGTTTGTCGTGAAGGATTTCCCCTTCTCCCAATTTCTATCCCTCACGAGATGAAATTCCTATTGGAAGCTAAATTTCACCTTATGCACCAAAACGTATTCATCTGCCATCTCTGCCACTCTTCTCACTTCTTGTACTTTCTGTTCATCTACATAAGTTCTTATCATCTCTGGAAGTGAGTTTTTAAACTGCTCTAGCAGAATAATCTTTCTTATAGCTTCATATATCTTGTCTATTTTTAAGGCCCACACCCATCTACCAAAATTGTTATGTTTAATTCTTTCAAACTGAGTTGACTCTTTCTGGTTTCCATTATTTGTAATACATTGTTTTTGTCTGTCATGGTTCTGTTTGGGGAGTATCAGGAATTAGGAACAAAATTAAAGAATGAGGGTAACAACCTCTCAATTATACCCAAGCCATATGCAAATTGGTCCAGAGATAAGAAAATTAGGAAAGTAAACACATGGCTAAAGGAATGGTTTGGGAAACAGGGTTTCCATTTCAAAGGAATTTTAAGGCATTAGTATTGTGACTGGAAGCAACTGTACCATTGGGATAGACTCCACTTGAACTAATCTGAGACCAAGATTCTAGCATTAAGGCAAGATAGCATGGTCACTCTTAAACTAGTTAAAGTTGGGGAGGGCTCAGGAGAGGTTATTAGAGTTTCCAAAACAAGTACTAGGGTAGAGATATGGAAAAGATCAGGACTCTAACTTCAGGCGACAAAATAAGGAGACAACTATGCGAAGGAGGCAGTCATTACAGGATTTAGGATGTTATACTTAAATGCACATACTATCTATGGAACCATTTCCTTTCCATATACTGTAATTTGATTAATTCCAAGCTGATTAAGATTTTCAAGGAATGCTCCAAGGTATAAAGCTGATACCTGAGTTGAAATACAAAATTACTAATGCGTGTTTGTAATGGTCAGAACTTTTGACTGTTTTGACTTTGGAATGATTTGGATAATACTTATGTTGAATTAAGTTTCAGTTAACTGACTGTAGCACTGAGTCTGTTCATATCACTTTGTAGTTATCTCTGCTTGTTGAGGCCTCATCTGGAGTAGTGTGTCCAGTTCTGGTTGTCCTGTTATAGGAAACATATTACTGAATTAGAGAGGGTTCAGAAGAAATTTGTTGCTGGGAATGGAGAATTTGAGTTATAAGGAGAAGTTGGCGAGGCTAGGACCTTTTACACTAGAGGTTGATAGCTGACCTGGTACAGGTTTATAAAATCATGAAAGGTATAGATGAGGTGAATGATGGGTATCTTTTCCCTAGCCTAGGAGATTTCAAGACTGGGGGCATATCTTTAAGGTGAGAGGAGAAAGATTTTAAAAAGACATGAAGGGCATTTGTTTAGACAGCGAGTAGTTTGTACGTGGAATGAACTTCAAAAGGGAGTGGTGGATGCGAGTACATTTACAACATTTAAAAGACATTTAGATAAGTACATAAATAAGAAATATTTGGAGGGATATTGGCCACATGTAGGCAAGTGGGACTAGTTTGATTTGGGATTGTGGTCGGCCTGAATGGTTAGACCGAAGGGTTTGTTTCCATCCTGTATGACTCTATGATTCTATGAGTATGCGAAACAGGGTAAATGAGCTTGTAGTGCAGATTTAATTTGGTGAGTACAATATTGTGAGCATCACAGAAATATGGCTACAAGTGGATCAGCGGTGGAGACTAAATATCCATTCATCCTATTCAAAGGACAGAGAGGTCAGACTGCCTTGTTTGTGAGAAAGTACTTAATCAATAGCAAGAAACAAAATAAGGTTGGAAGTCAAAGAATATGTGTAGGTAGTTGAGGAATTGCAAAACAAAATGAACCTGATGGGAGTTATGTACAGGCTTCCCTACAGCATCAGGATGTGGGACAAAACATAAATCAGGAAATAGAAAAGTTATGTAATAAAGGCAGTATTACAATAATTTTGGGGAATTTTAACACATATTGGTGAACCAATCAGGTTGGTAGTAGGTCTTAAGAAAAAAAATAGTGGAAATCTATGAGATGGTGTATTGGAGTAGCACCTTGTGGTAGAGGAAACCAGGATACAGCCAACTTTGGATTTGGTGATGTATAAGGAGTCAGACTTCATTCAAGAGTCTAAGGTGAAGGAACTCCTAGGTGGCAGTGACCGCAGTATGAGAGGGAGAAGCTGAAATCAGATGTAGCAGTGTGAAAATTGAGTAAATTTAACTACAAAGACATGAGGGAGGAGCTGGCTAAACTTAATTGAAAGTGAGCCTAACATGGAAGATGGTGGAGAAGCAATGACAAGAGCTTCTGAGGATAATTCAGGTGGCCTAGCAGAAATTCATCCAAAGGAAGAAGGAACATACTAAGGGGAGAATGAGACAGTTATAGCTGACAAGAGAAGTCAGACATCATCATAGTAAAAGTATAATTATGTAATATGAAGAGCAAGCCAGAAGATTAGGAAGCCTTTAAAAATTGGCAGAGGACAACTAAAAAAAGCAATAATGAGGGAGAAGATAAAATATGAGTGTAAGCTAGCAATAAATATAAAAGAGGATGGATGGATAAATAGTCAAAGTCTTTTCCCTGGAGTGGGGGAGTCCAGAACTAGACAGCATAGGTTTAAGGTGAGAGGGGAAATATATAAAAGAGACCTACGAGGCAACTTTTTCACACAGATGGTGGTATGTGTATGGAATGAGTTGCCAGAGGAAGTGGTGGAGGCTGGTACAATTGCAACATTTAAATGGCATTTGGATGGGTATATGAATAGGAAGGGTTTGGAGGGATATGGGCTGGGTGCTGGTAGGTGGGACTAGATTGGGTTGGGATATCTGGTCAGCAGGGACAGGTTGGACCGAAGGATCTATTTCCTTTCAGTATATCTTTATGACTCTTTGACTCTAAGATTGCAAGAATGTCTTTAGATATATGAAAAGTAAGAAAGAGTCAAGCATGGACATTCATAGACAGTCAGAGTTCTACAGCATGGAAACAAATCCTTTGGTCCAATGGGCCTATGCCAATCAGATATCCTAAACTGATCTAGTCCTGTTTGTCAGCATTTGGCCCATATTCCTCCAAATACTTGCTATTCATTGGACTGCTTGAAACCAAATCTGAAGAATTAATAATAGGGAGGAAAGAAATGGCAGAGAAACTGAATAGTTACTTTGCATCAGTCTTACAGTAGAAGACACTAGTAGCATACTAGAATTTCAATTGAGTTGGGGGGTGTAGGTGTGAATGTAGTGGCCATCAACAACGAAAAGTTGCCAGGGAAACTGGAAAATCAACTCATTTTGATTATGTCATCTTTGAGCATGCTTTAAATTGAGTTTTGAACCTGTGCCAATTTGAGACGGTTAAGACTACAAAGACATTGCTTAATTGGAAAACCATTTCCAATGTCTACATCATGTGTACTCAGTTTAGTACTTCCCAACATTATACCATCCTCGGTCTCCACGTGATTGTGATCATTCTTTCAGATCATGCTGACTTTCCTCTGGGAGATAACTCAGTAATTTATCCCAATTTTTGAGAACTTTCTCATTATCCAATTTAACTTGTAAAATGTCAAAGTCAGAATCATCTGGATTTGGCTTTTCACTCTGAGTTGGAACCAGTAACGCATTCTCCTTTTGCTTTCCTTCCCTATCAAAATATCTTTTGACCATATTCACACGACATTGTCTGTGGGTTTTCTATCTACCTGGCATTCTTATCAAATAACTCACCTCACTCAATTTCCTTTCAATTTGATCAGGCCTACTAAACCTTGCCTTTAAAGGTTCAGCTACCACTAGTAATAATAATAACACTTTTCTCCATAAGCAAAATTATGAATGTTTGATCTCATGTTGATCTCCTGTTTCACCACATGCTGTGCTACTTTCAAAATGCTGTCTCACCAACTTATTCACTCTGTTTGATCGCTCTCTAAAATTTGAAACATAGTCCAAATATGTCATCTCTGATTCACCCACATTTTCCTTAATAGCCTAGTAGTATTATCATTGGACTGTTAATCTAGAGACCCAGACAATGTCCTGGGACCCAGGTTCGAATCCTGCCATGAAAGCTGGTAGAATTTGAATTCTATAAATATTTGGAATTAAAGAGTCTAATAATAACCATAAATCCATTGTCAATTGTTGGAAAAACCCCATCTGGTTCACTAATGTCCTTTAGAGAAGGAAACTGCCATTCTTACCTGGTCTGGCCTACATGTGACTCCAGACCCATAGCAATGTGGTTGACTCTTAACTGCCCTCAGACCAATTAGGGACAGACAATAAATGTTGGCCTAGCCAGCAACACCCTCATCCCATGAATGAATAAATGAAAACAAATTCAGCAGAAGTCTCACCTCATACCCAAAAACTAATTCAAAACAACTGAATATAGTTGATTCATTAGATGCATCCTTAATTGTAAACAGTACAATTGGAATTTCTTTATCATAATCCTCTGTATATTCTTGATAATAGGCCTTTAATGCTGCAGTTTTAATGATTCCTGCAATTCTGGATGGCATTCAGTGGATTTGAATTGTTTTATTCCTCAGCTATTCATAACTTCCTTTGACATAATTTTTTTTTCCTTGGTCCAATTGCATTTCTGTGGGTAGTCCGCATCAGTAAAAAAATTGTGTAATTCCTTTCCACCCCTTTTAGCCGTAATACTGCATAATGGAATGACCTCTGGAAATCTAATCGACCTATCCATTATGGTTAATAAACACTGATTCCCAATTTTTGTTAAAAATCACACAACACCAGGTTATAGTCCAACAGGTTTAATTGGAAGCATCGGAGCATTGCTCCTTCATCAGGTGTTAGTGGAGGGCTCAATCCTAACACAGAGTTTATAGCAAAAATGTACCGTGTGATGTAACTGAAGATCCCACTTTTTGTTTTAGGTCATGTGCAATCAGTTAAGATTCTAGTAAAAGGTTCCGCAGATGTGGGAATTAAGGGTGCTGGTTTTATCACTGCCTGAGGTTTTCCTATTTCTTGATATATGTGACATATCTGGAAAAACATCTTTAGAACCTAGAACCTAGAACATTACAGCGCAGTACAGGCCCTTCAGCCCTCAATGTTGCGCCGCCCTGTCATACTAATCTGAAGCCCATCCCACCTACACTATTCCATGTACGTCCATATGCCTGTCCAATGACGACTTAAATGCACTTAAACTTGATGAATCTACTACTGTTGCAGGCAAAGCGTTCCATACCCTTACTACTCTCTGAGTAAAGAAACTACCTCTGACAACTGTCTTATACCTATCTCCCCTCACTTTAAAGTTGTGTCCCCTTGTGTTTGCCGTTCCCATACTTGGAAAAAGGCTCTCCCTGTCCACCTTATCTAACCCTCTGATTATCTTGTATGTCTCTATTAAGTCACCTCTCAACCTTCCTCTCTCTAACGAGAACAGCCTCAAGGCCCTCAGCCTTTCCTCATAAGACATTCCTTCCATACCAGGCAACACACTAATAAATCTCCTCTGCACCCTTTCCAAAGCTTCCATATCCTTCTTATAATGCGATGACCAGAACTGTACACAATACTCCAAGTGTGGCCATCCCAGAGCTATGTACAGCTGCAGCATAACCTCCTGGTTCTGGAACTCAATCCCTCTATTAATAAAGGCCAAAACACTGTAAACACTGTATGCCTTCTTAACAACCCTGTCAATCTGGGTGGAAACTTTCAGGGATCTGTGTACATGGACACCGAGATGTCTCTGCTCATCTGCACTCCCAAGAATCTTACCATTAGCCCAGTACTTTGCATTCCGATTACTCCGTCCAAAGTGTATCACCTCACACTTGTCCACATTAAACTCCATTTGCCACCTCTCTGCAACCTAATACATCCTTCGTCACTATCCACAACTCCACCAATCTTAGTGTTGTCCACAAATTTACTAACCCACCCTTCTAAGCCCTCATCCAGGTCATTTATAAAAATGATGAACAGCAGTGGACCCAACACTGACCCTTGCGGTAAGCTGCTAGTAACTGGACTCCAAGATGAACATGTTCAATCAACTACAACCCTCTGTTTTCTTTCAGCAAGCCAATTACTGATCCAAACTGCTATGTCTCCCACAATCCCATTCCTCCGCATTTTGTATAATAGCCTACTGTGGGGAACCTTATCGAACGCCTTGCTGAAATCCATATACACCACATCAGCCAGTTTACTCTCATCTACCTGTTTGGTCACTTTGTCAAAAAACTCAATAAGATTTGTTAGGCACGACCTACCTTTCACAAAACCATGCTGACTGTCCCTGATCAGATTATTCTTTTCTAGATGGTTATAAATTTTATGCAGGCCAGGCCAATAAAAAGGTCTTGTATTTTGGATTGAATTTTCTTTATTCCCAAATGAGCTCCAACTGGTAACTCATGTACTACCACTATACCTCCTTTCTATAAATCTCTTGTTAAAAAAATTGATGAACTTCTGCTAATTTTCCATTCACCCGAATGTGACGGTCTCCATTTGCTCATTAAAACTTCATTTTTGAGATAGTAACGTTCTGGGACACATACATATTCTTCTTCATTTCCATACAACTGATTTATTTTTTAATCTTTCTGTTGTAATTCAGCTAACTTCTCTGAACTAAAAATATCCACAATTTAAATTAGGTGCAGCAGAGAAGGCTGCTAAATAAGATAAGAGCCCATCATGTTAGGGTCAAGTTACTGGTCTGGTAGAGGACTGGCTGACTAGCAGAAGGCAAATTGTGGATAAAGGCATCAATAGAAGCGAGTGACTAGTGGAGTTCCGCGTGGGTCAGTGTTGGGACTACAAATATTCACGTTATACATTAACAATCTGAATTAAGGAACTAAGGGCATTGTTACAGATGATACAAATATAGGTAGAGGGACAGGTAGTGTTAAGGAAGCGGGAAGACTGCAGGAGGACTTAGATAGACTAGGACAGAGGGCAAAGAAGAGGCAGATGGAGTACAACGTGGGAAAGCATGAGGTTTTGCACTTTGAAGGGAAGAATAGAGGCGTAGATTATTTTCTAATTAGAAAAGGCTTTGGAAATCTCAAACACAAAGGGATTTAGGATCATAATTCTTGACCTTAACATGATAGGTTCTTAACTTATTTAGCAGTCTCCTGTGCAGCACCTTATGTTAACTGTGGATATATTTAGTTTAGAGAAGCTAGCTGAATTACAACAGTAAGATTAAAAAAAAATGGACAGTTAGGAAGACAAATGCCATGTTAGTATTCATTTCAAGAAAGAAGAGCAGGGATGTACTGCTGAGGTTGTAAAAAGGCCTGGTCAGGAGAAAGTGAGGACTGCAGATGCTGGAGATCAGAGTCGAGAGTGTAGTACTGGAAAAGCACAGCAGGTCAGGCAGCATCCAAGGAGCAGGAGAATTGACATTTTGGGCATAAGTCCCTCATCAGGAATAACAGAGTCAGAATACATTTGAAATATTGTGAGCTGTTTTGGCCCCGCATCTAAGGAAGAATGTGCTGGTCTTGGTGAGGGACTAGAGAATTTTCACAAGAATGATTTTGGAAATAACATGGAGCAGTTGAGAATTCTGAATTTGTACTCTATGGAGTTTAGAAGGATGAGGGGCATCTCATTTAAACTTAGAGTAGTGAGAGGTCTGGATAGAGTGGACATGGAGAACATTTTTCTAGTATTAGAAGAGACTAGGCTACAAAGGCATAGCCTCAGAGTGAAGTAACAAGACCCTTGTTATTCACCTTATCTATGCCCCTCATGGTCTTATAAACCTCAATAAGGCCACAGCTCAACATCCTTCACTCCAGTGAGAAAGATCCCACCTTTCCCATCTATTTTTACATCTTAAACCCTCTATCCTGGCAACATCTTGGTAAATCTTTTCTTAAGACTCTTCTGTTTAATAATATCCTTCCGATAACAGGGCGACAAGAAAGCACACAGGACACGAGAAGAGATATCACAACCTCAACAATGACATCCCAACTCATATACTCAAAAGTATGAGCAATGAAGGCAAGTGTGCTAAACATTTTTTAACCACCTTTCTACCTGTGATGCATATTTCAAAGAATTATGTATCTGAACACCTAGGTCTCTCTGTTCTGCAATACTCCCAGGGTTCTAGGATTAATCGTTAAGTCCTATCCTTGTTTGTATTATCAAAACGCAACACCTCACAGTTACATAGAACATAGAACATAGAACATAGAACATAGAAGAATACAGCGCAGTACAGGCCCTTTGGCCCTCGATGTTGCGCCGATCCAAGCCCACCTAACCTATACTAACCCACTATCCTCCATATACCTATCCAATGCCCGCTTAAATGCCCATAAAGAGGGAGAGTCCACCACTGCTGCTGGCAGGGCATTCCATGAACTTACGACTCGCTGAGTGAAGAACCTACCCCTAACTTCAGTCCTATATCTACCCCCCCTTAATTTAAAGCTATGCCCCCTTGTAATACCCGACTCCATACGCGGGAAAAGGTTCACACTGTCAACCCTATCTAACCCCCTAATCATCTTGTACACCTCAATCAAGTCACCCCTAAACCTTCTTTTCTCTAATGAAAACAGCCCCAAGTGTCTCAGTCTTTCCTCATACGATCTTCCTTCCATACCAGGCAACATCCTGGTAAACCTCCTCTGCACCCGTTCCAGTGCCTCCACATCCTTCCTATAGTATGGCGACCAAAACTGCACACAATATTCCAGATGCGGCCGCACCAGAGTCTTATACAACTGCATCATGACCTCAGGACTCCGGAACTCAATTCCTCTACCAATAAAAGCCAGTACGCCATATGCCTTCCTCACCGCACTATTTACCTGGGTGGCAACTTTCAGAGATCTGTGTACATGGACACCAAGATCCCTCTGCTCATCCACACTACCAAGTATCCGACCATTAGCCCAGTACCCCATCTTTTTGTTATTCTTCCCAAAGTGAATCACCTCACACTTAGCTACATTGAATTCCATTTGCCACCTTTCTGCCCAGCTCTGCAGCTTCTCTATATCCTGCTGTAACCTGCCACATCCTTCCTCACTGTCAACAACTCCTCCGACTTTCGTATCATCCGCAAACTTGCTCACCCAACCTTCTAACCCCTCTTCCAGGTCATTTATAAAAATGACAAACAGCAATGGTCCCAAAACAGATCCTTGCGGAACACCACTAGTGACGGCACTCCATGAAGAAACTTTGCCATCAACTACTACCCTCTGTCTTCTTCCATCCAGCCAATTCCTAATCCAAACCTCCAACTCACCCTCAATGCCATATCTCCGTATTTTCTACAGTAGCCTACCATGGGGAACCTTATCAAATGCCTTACTAAAATCCATATACACCACATCTACCGCTTTCCCCTCATCAACCTCCTTCGTCACCTTTTCAAAGAATTCAATAAGGTTTGTGAGGCACGACCTGCCCTTCACAAAACCATGCTGACTATCCTTGATCACATTATTCCTATCCAGATGTGCATAAATCCTATCCCTTACAATTCTCTCTAAGACTTTGCCCACAACAGAAGTGAGACTCACCGGCCTATAGTTACTAGGGTTATCCCAACTCCCCTTTTTGAACAAGGGAACCACATTTGCTATCCTCCAGTCTTCTGGCACTACTCCTGTAGACAAAGAGGACATAAAAATCAAGGCCAATGGCTCTGCAATCTCCTCCCTTGCTTCCCAGAGAATCCTAGGATAAATGCCATCGGGCCCAGGGGACTTATCTATTTTCACCTTTTCCAGGATTTCCAACACCTCTTCTCTACATACCTCAAAGCCATCCATTCTACTTATTTGTGACTCAGTATTCACATCGATGACAATGCCCTGTTCCTGAGTAAATACTGAAGAAAAGTATTCATTCAGTGTCTCCCCAATCTCTTCCGCCTCCACACGCAACTTCCCACTACTATCCTTGACTGGACCTATTCCTACCCTAGTCATTCTTTTATTCCTAACATACCTATAGAAAGCCTTAGGGTTTTCCCTAATCCTACCGACTAAGGACCTTTCATGTCCCCTCCTTGCTGCTCTTAGCTCTCTCTTCAGGTCCTTCCTGGCTACCCTATAACTCTCAATCGCCCCAATTGAACCTTCACGTCTCATCTTGAGATAGGCCGCCCTCTTCCATTTAACAAGGGATTCCAATTCCTTATTAACCCACGGCTCCCTCGCACGACCCTTTCCTCCCTGCCTGACAGGTACATAATTATCAAGGACACTCAATAGTTGCTCCTTGAACAAGCTCCACATATCATTTACACTCTTGCCTTGGAGTCTACTTTTCCAAGCCACACATCCTAAGTCATGCCTCACCGCATCATAATTTCCCTGACCCCAGCTATAACTCTTGCCCTGTAGTACACACTTATCCCTCTCCATCACGAGAGTAAAAATCACCGAATTATGGTCACTATCCCCAAAGTGCTCACCTACCTCTAATTCTAACACCTGGCCTGGTTCGTTACCCAGAACCAAATCCAGTATGGCCTCACCTCTTGTTGGCCTGTCTACATATTGTGTCAGGAAACTCTCCTGCACACATTGAACAAACACTGACCCATCTAACGAACTTGAGCTATAGCTTTCCCAATCAATATCAGGAAAGTTAAAGCCCCCATCACAACCACCCTATTACTGTCACTCATCTCCTGAATCACCTTCCCTATCCTTTCTTCTACGTTTCTAGGACTATTGGGAGGCCTGTAAAAGACTCCTAACAGGGTGACCTCACCTTTCCTATTCCGAACCTCAGCCCAAACTACCTCAGATGGCAAGTCCTCATCCATCGTCCTTTCCACCACTGTAATACTATCTTTGACAAGCAATGCCACACCTCCCCCTCTTTTACCCCCACCTCTGACCCTACTAAAACATTTAAATCCTGGAACCTGCAACAGCCAATCCTGTCCCTGTTCTACCCATGTCTCCGTAATAGCCACAACATCGAAGTCCCAGGTACCAACCCACGCTGCAAGTTCACCTACCTTATTTCGTATACTTCTTGCATTGAAGTATACACACTTCAAGCCACTTTCCTGTTTACAGACACCCTCCTTGGAAATTGATGCCATGTTCCTAACCTCCCTACACTCCAGGCCCTGCACCCTGAAGCTACAATCTGGGTTCCCATGCCCCTGCAGAGTTAGTTTAAACCCCCCCCAAGAGCACTAGCAAACCTCCCCCCAAGGATACTGGTGCCCCTCAGGTTCAGGTATAGACCATCCTGTTTATAGAGGTCCCATCGTCCCCAGAAAGAACCCCAGTTATCCAAAAACCGGAATCCCTCCCTCCTGCACCATCCCTGTAGCCACGCATTTAAGTGTTCTCTTTCCCTATTCCTCGAATCTCTATCACGTGGCACGGGTAACAAACCAGAGACAACAACTCTGTTCGTTCTAACTCTGAGCTTCCAACCTAGCTCCCTGAAAGCCTGTCTAACATCCTCGGCACTCCTCCTACCTATGTCATTGGTGCCAATACGGACCACGACTTCGGGCTGCTCCTCCTCCCCCTCCAGGACCCGGAAAACACGATCAGAGACATCACGTACCCTTGCACCTGGGAGGCAACATACCAAACGTGAGTCTCTCTCGTTCCCACAAAACCGCCTATCTGTGCCCCTAACTATCGAGTCCCCAATTACTACTGCTCTGCTCTTCTTCACCCTTCCCTTCTGAGTAACGGGGACAGGCTCCGTGCCAGAGACCTGAGCCCCGTTACTTACCCCTGGTAAGTCATCCCCCCCCCAAAACGGTATACTTGTTCTTGAGGGGAATGGCCGCAGGGGGTCCCTGCACTGGCTGCTTCCTCCCAGTTCCCCTCACTGTCACCCATCTATCTGCCATCTTTGGAGTTACTACTTCCCTATAACTCTGATCTATGACCCCCTCTGCCTCCCGAATGATCCGAAGTTCATCCAACTCCAGCTCCAGTTCCCTAACACGGTCTTGGAGGAGCTGGAGATGGGTGCACTTCCTGCAAGTGTAATCGGCAGGGACGTCGATGGCATCCCTCACCTCATACATGTTGCAGGAGGAACATTGCACTGCCTTCACTGCCATCCCTCTAAAGCTAACTTTTATTTTAAAAAAAAACTGGGTCTAAAGAATACAACAAGCAAATTTCAGCACTTACCTACTTACCACAACAGGTGTTATTATTAGGTTAGAGGAGGAGGGCGGGTGGGAGGCACCAAATTAAATTCCGTCTGCCACTTCTCAGCCCATTGATCCAATTGATCAAGATCTCTTTTTATTCCTGGATAACCTTCTTCACTATTCCACTTACCACCAATGTTGGTGTCATCTGCAAACTCACTAACCATGTTCTCATCCAAGTCATTTAGAAAATGACAAATGAAAGCAGACCCAGTACCAATCCCTGCGGAACTGCTAGTCACTCAAAGGCACTTAAGAATGGACAATAAATGCTGACTTAGCCAGTGATGTATATATGCCATAACTGAAAAAATGATTAAACGGCACTCATTACCACACTATCACTAGTGTTCTCTCACTGTCAACAGATCATTTATCCTAAGTCTCAGGATTACTAACATAGTAATTTTACCAATAAAACATTCTCTATCCAAGACAAAACATTATGATTAAGTGAGTATCAGTTAAATTAAAGGGGAAAATCTCAAAATACTGATCTCTGAGCCCTGTTTACTGATTTGTGCTCTATGCTGCACAATAGTCTTCCAAAGAAGGAGGAGGAAAATTGTTCCGAAAGGTAAATGTCCCAAGATATTAGTAAAAACTATTAAGAAAACCACCTTGCTTTATTTAACCAGCCTGCTTATGTGTATCCTGGCACATGTCCATGTTTGTCCATAAAAACCAAAAGAACTGCGGATTCTGTAAATCATGGACAAAAACAAAAGTTGCTGGAGAAGCTCAGCAGGTTTAGCAGCACCTGTGGAGAGGAATCAGAGTTAATGTTTCAGGTCTGATGACCCTTCCTCAGAAGGTCTTGAACTCGGTAACTCAAGCCTAGTAATGTGGACTGTATGACTGTACCACAAGACACCTCACATTATTGGGCTTTACTGAACCTCACCCAACATCAGTTAGATATTGCTCACATTCATGAGCTCAATAGGAATTTGAGAAGTGCATTTGCAAATCTCCATCACTACCTTCCTAAATTTCAATTTCTAACAAAACACTAATCTTCCAGGGAGCTCACTCTCCAACATTCTATGAATTTCTGAAAAGCCATCAGTTTTGCTCAGGAAATGGACAGAAACATTGTCAAAATATTAATTCAATAGCACCTTCACCATCAGAATCAGAAATTGAAGCAATCTCCTGTTCCAGAATGACTTGCAATTAACAAGCATTATGCCAACTAATTAATTTTGATTCTTTATTTAGTGTTGGCCAATAGACTGTGACATCAAAGAGGAGGACTAGCATGCAAAAGTTGTCATTGATAAGCAATTTTCAGCTCCTGTGGAATCTTGGCCAACACAGTGGGCCTGTGATCTAATAAAGACTCATGAAATAAGCTGGTTGTAGGGAAACCTTCTAATGGTCGGTACTGTTTCCCAAATACTTGGGCACAATGCCTCTAAATGTTTCCAAAAAACACAAACAAAATATTCTGGAAACATCAAGGCAGATTAGGTCATAGCTGTGGAGAAAAACAATTCATGTTTTAAACTGATAACTGCGAATTAGGATTTTGTGTTTGTATCTTGCTTTGAATAATTGATTGGACGGTGCAGATTAGGCATCTATGGGCTGTATGTTTTAGTTCTATAAGGTTTTTAGTCTTTTTGGGTTTGAAAAGTGAACAAAAACAAAGATTTCTTATGGCGCATTGTATGTGTACCATCTTTTCAAGTGAGCAATCTACTTAGTGCCATTTCTGTGTTTCTTCCTGTATTACTCACATGCTTCAATTGAAGTAACAGTCTTTTCCCTTCTGCATGTCTCAAATGAACATGTTTCCACCACACTCTTAAACTGTACATTCCAGACCCTAAACACTCAAGCAGTTCTGCCTCCGCCACACTCTCAAACAGTACATTTCAAACCATAATCATTTGCCATTGGGAGATGAATTTAAACCTTGTCTCAACTAATGAGATGAAAGTCTGTCTGATTCTGAGGGCTGAATTTTACCTTTTTTTTCTTTTGAGTTTTTGGAAGGATAAGGCACAGCATAATTTTTGCTGCATTTGACCAGTTATCTACCCAGTCCCTATGATATCCCTCACTTCCAATTCTAGCCTCATCTGACCACGTGCCATTCCTGGAAGAACTTGTCACTAAACAGATCTCTGTCAAAAGACTGGCATCTATTGCATCCATATCATTAAAAGCTAATTGTGCTTCTGGACAAGTACTGTCAGTCTGGAACTCCCCTACACGGACCCTGACATTTAGCCCAGACATGGCAGACAAGCAGAGCTTTGGTGTTCCACATTCGGTGGGTCGGTGTGGACATGTTGGGCCGAAGGGCCTGTTTCCACACTGTTAAGTAATCTAATCTAATCTAAACCTGAAGATCTCATTATCTCAGTTTCTCTATGAGCATCACATCTGTTCTGATGATGCCAGCTTCAACAAAAGGCCACTGAACTGCCAACCTTCTTCTCAAAGTATTCTCCAGCACTGCAGTTGACTGAACCCTCAGCTTGGTCCAATCCATTTCCCACACATCGGCCCTCACCCTTCCCTTGCCTCCCATGACAGCAATAGAGTCCTTTTACTTATCACTTACTATCCCACAAACATCCACATCCATAGGATCATTAGCTGCCATTCCCGTCTCCTCCAGCAGGATGTCACCACCAGATGCATAATCCTCTCCCATCCCTTGTCAGCCTTCCGAAAGGACTGTTCCCACCAAGACACCCTGGTCTTTTCTCCTTCATTCCCAACACATCCCCCAGCCCCACCATTTCCTACAACTGTAGAAGATGTAACACCTTCCCATTTACTTCTTCCCTCCTCATCATCCAAGGCCCCAAAAGCATCTTCTAGGTGAAGCCATGCTTTCCCTGCACTTGACTCAATCTAGAGTTGAAAAATGTCATGCTGGAAAAACACAGCAGGCCAGGCAGCATCCGAGGAGCAGGAGAATCGACGCTTTGGGCATAAGCCCTTCTTCAGGAAACTCAAGCAGGGAAACTCAAGAAGGGCTTATGCCCGAAGCGTCGATTCTCCTGCTCTTTGGATGCTGCCTGGCCTGCTGTATTTTTCCAGCACAACATTTTTCAACTCTGGTACTCCAGCATCTGCAGTCCTCACTTTCTCCTAGTTGATCTTGACTCAATCTAGTCTACTGTATTTGCTGCTCACAATGTGGTCTGCTGTACAATTGGGAAATGAAATGCAGACTAGTTGACCTCTTCACAAACATCTACGTTCTGACAACAAAGATGACTCTAAGCTTCCAGTTGTTTGCTACTTCAATATACCATTGTATTCCCTGGCCAACATCTCTGTCTCAGGCTTGCTGCAGTGCTCCAGTGAAGTTCAGAGTATGTTGGAAGAACAGCACCTCATTTTCCACTTAGGAATGTTACAACCATCTGAGTTCAATAATCTTAGGGCTTGAGGCATGTTTCTCCATGTTTTTTGTCACTCCACACACTGGGCCTTGTCAAAACATAGGTTGCTACCATATATAACACAATGTTAGCCTCAACATCAGCTATTCATCCTCCTAAGCTAGTCTTTATCTACTCCTTCATCTGTTCAATTATTGATTTCTCATTCTTTGAGCTTTATCTGCATCTACCATTTACCCCTCCCCACTCACCCTTCTACATAAAAAAAATCCTTTCCCTAGCGACCATCAGTTCTGAAGAAGGGCCACTGGACCCAAAATATTAACTTCTTTCCACAGATGCTACCAGACATGCTGGGATTTTCCAGCTATTTCTGTTTTTGTTGCAAATTTATAGTGTCCACATATCTTTGCGTTGCTTTTTCATCCTGCCTTTGTGTCTGTGCTAAACTGCACAGCAAGAGTGAAGTAACATGAACCTAGTATCTCTGGCTGAGAAGGAAAAGTACAAAAAGACAAAGGAGAGGCACAGTGGCTCAGTGGTTGGGGTGGAATGGTTGGTTAGCACTGCTACTGCACAGCGCCAGGGACCTAGGTTTGATTCCAGCCTCGGGTGACTGTTTGTGTGGAGTTTGCACATTCTCCCAGTGTCTGCGTGGGTTTCCTCTGGGTGTTCCAGTTTCCCCCCACAGTCCAAAGATGTGCAGGTTAGGTGGTCTGGCCATGCAAAATTGCCCATAGTGTTCAGGGATGTGTAGGCTCAGTGCATTAGTCAGGGGAAATGTAGCATAATAGGGAAGGGGAATGGGTCTGGGTGGGTTACTCTGCAGAGGGGTAGTGTGGATTTGTTGGCCTGATTCTACACTGTAGGGATTCTATGAAGTTAAAAATCACAACACCAGATTATAGTCCAACAGGTTTAATTGGAAGCACACTAGCTTTTGGAGCGACACTCCTTCATCAGGTGATTGTGATTGTGATCAGATGAAGGAGCGTCGCTCCGAAAGCTAGTGTGCTTCCAATTAAACCTGTTGGACTATAACCTGGTGTTGCGTGATTTTTAACTTTGTACACCCCAGTCCAACACCGGCATCTCCAAATCAGGGATTCTATGAAAGCAATAAGTGGCAGAGATATTATGAGCATCCAGAGTGAGTGAGCATTACGAGAACAAGTGAGGAGCCTGAAGATGTGACGTGGTCTAGTCTATGAGCTGAGTGTATCTCTCTGAGCACACAGTGCCCTTGCTGTAGAAATACAAAATGATCATTATTGATGCATCCGAGGTGCAACATTGAATTGCAGAAGTGTCCTGTCTGATGGAGATATTCCATGAAGGGTCTTGGGAGCTGGCACATTTCAGTTGGCAACATTTGTCGATGTTAGGTATGTGTGTGGCTGGTGCTCAAGAGTATGTTCTGAGAGCTTGGTGCCTGAAGTCCAACATTGAGATCATTTGGAGGAATCGATGAGCAACAGTCTGCAGATACTCACTCTGACTTCTATGTCAGGATTTCTTGATGTTTACCTTATTTTGTGATTTGGTCAGACAGGAAGATAAACATTAATGAGGTGAATTGTTCTGTTAATAAGATAGTTAACAAGCTAAATCTCCTTTACCTGGCAACTTCCCACTGCCAAGAAAAAAATAACTCTCAATGTCTGCTTAGCGTTATCGTAAAAGATCAAATATAACACTTTTGATGTCAAGATAGGCTTTGCCAACCTTCTTGTCCAATTCTGTCACAAATGTCATCAAAGCCCACAATGCTCAGATCCCTATAAGATTTCACCCTTTCTATCCAATATGAAATTAGTGTGGCCAGTCTCACTGCACTCAAGTCAGGGCTTCCTAAACTGCAGGTTGAGAGCCACTGGAGGCTTGTGAGCTGGAATTTTGAGGTTGTGAATTCCGAGGCAGCAAAGGTTGCCATGCAGTTCAGACTGAGTATGAAAAATGAGTGAACCTTTTAAATCATTGAAATTATTTAAAATCATGGGCATGGCGTAATTGGCAAAACCTGAGGTCTGAATGCAGAAATGGCCTATGGAGAAACATGTGCTCTTTAAACATCAAACCTCTGTAATTTCAACATTCCCCCATTCCTTGCCCACTGCTCTCAGAGGTCACCGCTATGATAAGCGCTAAGAAGAGTTCATAGTGGGAAAACATTCAGAAAGCACTGTTGTTAGTTATTTTTTAGTGGGCACTGTCCCAAATTTAGTATTAATGATCAACATCACTCAGAAACCAGCTCTATGGTAGTATGAGAAATGGCAGCTTCAACAGACCACAAGTTACTTCTTTGATGTGAGGGTTTAGATATGTTGTCAAATATTTAGAGTATTACTCTGCATTGCAATATCTTTCACCTGACAATGTTGACAATGAACACTTGGAAAAATCAATTCCCAGCAAGAGCATCCTTCAGTAAAATCTTTCTGAATCTGTATGGATGGTGGCAGTACAAATACAACCAACATACACAGATCACCTGCTATATGTACACACTTGTCCAAATTTACTGAGAGAACTCATATTCATACATCCTTTAATTTGATTGGATATCCAACAGTAATTAGTTTATAATAAATATGAATTATTTTACACTGTAAAGCATCTCCTGCAATGTGAATTCATAAGGCTTCTTTTATATCTGAGTTTGTCCATTGATTTGATCTTTAACAGCAAATGTGAACCTCAGTTAATGGTGTGCTCATGGGCATAGGTTGCCCTCTGGATCACATTGCATTTCCATTTGAGTTTACCTCCCTTGAGGTAAAAGAGAGACGTTTATTTCAGAGCTCATTATTGAGGTCCAAAGTAAAAGACTGTAGGATTGCCTGTTAATATGATCAGCTTCTATGAGCAATTGTAAATCATGAACCTGTCTATGGCCCTTATGTTCTAAGACTTGCCAAGAAAGTGTAAGTCTTTTATTCTAATTTTTACAGGTTCTTTGTGCATAAGAAGGAGATGCTCCCCCTCTACTGATTGTGGATTCATTAATCCAATCTGCAATTCAGCAATGACTACTTACCAGTGCTGGGGTGTGCTTGTATAGATCACAGCTAATGACCAGACCCAACACTAACATTAGATTTTGTCCACCATTACTGAGGTTATTTCCACCAGCTTTGGGAAAGATACCAACCTAATGAGGATAAGAGGTTAAATTTTCACATGATGCCCATATGAATAAGCCAAATATTTTACAGATTACTTTGACCATTAGACCACTTAGAGCTGCCTCACAATAAAAAACAATTATTAGTGCATTTATATTGTATTTCTTTATTCACACAATAAATAAACAAATTAGTATTAATAATAAAGTAATAATCTGACAGTAATTTCTGGATTTCAAACAAGGTACTGATTTTTGTAAGACACTAAAACATAATGGCACTGATGATTGTGAAACTGAAAGAAAAATTAAAGTTGTTTTGTATGCCAATGGAAAAGATGTTGAGATTTACCATACATTTCCTGGTTAATGGAATTGTTAGCTTGGACATGGGTTTGTCAAAAGCTTAAAATTGGATCAATATCAACATATTATCAGAGCCCTATCCAACTCATACAGCGTTTATTCTTTCCAAATAGTTTAACATACTTGCACACTCCTATGCAGCTTTATTGTTCAATTATTACAATGCATTGAGATTATATTTGATGGATTACTTATGCGTTTGTGAAATGCACTGTCCAATCGGACCATCAGCTTGAAGTGGACATTGAAGGTTCATATGATTTGTGTGGTTTCTTTCACAGCTTTAGCCAGTGACAAACAATATACCTGTAACTGGAGGTGCAAACTTTGCTAGTTAGTTTTACAAGTGGGTGCTATCAACAAAAGGTGCCCTCTTTGTTCGTATGAATACAGAAGGCCTTTTATACATGGAGTAAGCAGCAAGAAGACTACTTCTACAAAGTATATCATCTACAGAGTATAATGTAGTAAGATCCTGGAAAATGAGATAGAAATCCAAAAATGCTGAAGAAAATGGATAAAAGCCTCAGCAAGTCTGACAACATTCATGTAGAGAGAAATAGAATAAAGTTCATTTTGAAGTTTATTATGATTTTTCATTAGCTGAGAAATTTAGGGAAATCAGTGTGGAGGTGAAAAGATTTTGTTGTAATATTTTAGAAGACAATACAAAGCAGTCCAAAAGATAGGCAGAAGACAGAGAGCACGCAGCAGGTCAGGCAGCATCCAAGGAGCAGGAATCCTGAAGAAGGGCTCATGCCCGAAACGTAAATTCTCCTGCTCCTTGGATGCTGCCTGACCTGCTGCACTTTTCCAGCAACACATTTTTCAGCTCTGATCTCTAGCATTTCAGTCCTCACTTTCTCCTAGAAGACAGAGAGAACTGAAGTCTAATCTCCTATGTCGGGAGGCATTAACTAAAATCAATAGTAAAAGTAAGGTACGAACAAGATTGTAACAGAGGGATTAAGTTAGACATCATGGGTGTTATCTAAGATGTAGGGCAATTTTTTTTAATAGCTTTCATTTTAACAATTAAACTAAACAAATGAAATTTGAATTAATATACACGTTGTAGTAAATAGAAACAAAATTTGCACTTGAAATAGTGCCTTTAATAGAGATCGATATCACCAATCAAGTGGAAGTCCCTGAGCACAAATGCCTCAGTAAAAAAATTTGACTTCCTCAGATGAAGCTCAGCTCTTTCTTTTCATAGATGATTTAGGCCCTGATGAATCTGTCCTTCAGCTAGGCTGCAGGATATTGTCATCATCAGAGGATGCACTTCTACAAAATCTCAACAGTTTTGTTAACATAGATTCTCCACAGTCACCTTCATCAGACTGCTCAATAACACCACATGATGACCATGTTATATTGCTGGCAAATAAAAACTGAAAAAAAGTGACAATAGCTTTTTTTCATAAACCCAGCTGTTAAACTCAAGTTTTACTCTTCATTAAATAAAAAACACAGAACCTGCGGATATTAGCAATCTGAAACAATAACAGAAATAGCTGGAGAAACTCAATAGGCCTGGCAGCATCTGTGGAGAGAAAGCAGAGTCAATGCTTCAGGTCCAGTGAAGAAGAGTAACCTGACCCAAAAGGTTCATTCTGCTTTTTTCTTCACACATGCTGCCAGACCTGCTGAATTTCTCCAGCTATTCTGTTTCTGTTTCATTCTTCTTTGGTTTTGAGTTGTCTCATGCACATAGCCTGCCTGTGCTACTCTGACATCCTGCTGAAATCAGATCTGAGAAACTGTCTATCCCAATTAGTTTGCAGGAGCTCAGCAATCTAAGACTTGACTTTACATCGTGGAATCCAGAGTCACAGCCTCCTTCTGCAGAAACCTAAAGGTTCAGTTTCGCTTTCAATTAGAAATTCTCTCAAATGTGAAGGCTTTGAAACCAAACGTAGTACAGTGAATAGCTCATGCATGTTTCCCCACCTGGCCTTGCAGACATAAGATTTTATCACATTGGGGTAAAGTAAAATAAGTTTTAGCATGAGAAACTGCAACAAAACAACAGGTATTCTCTAAGGAGGAGGTGGTACAAATATTGGCAAGGTAATTTCCAAGAGGGAAGTGTAGGAGAAACAGTCAGGATTCCTTGTATGATGAAGATGATAGAGAACATGATGAAAGGAAAAAAGTGGGGTCAATGATCCATACGAGGTGGGTTTTTCCAATCGAGAACCAGCCAAATACAACAAGTTCAAGATCAGTGGTGAAGATAAAAATAAGATTGACAAAGAGAAATGTGAAAACAGAATTTCAAGTACCACGAAAGAGAGCCAAAAAGATCTATCAGTCTAGAAGCATGTTGAAAGATTTGGAGTTTGTCATATTAGAATGTGATGATATGTGCCTTTAAGAAGGATTTGTTCTGTCCTGTTGCCCCTGAGAAAGGATATTGTTAACATGATGCCATGTTGACTGCTCCCCCATGGAAAGCAGAGTATGTAGATTTACTTTCCCTTTCCCTTGGATGAAAGAAGCATGAGTGGGTGGAGTCAGTCTCACACAAACCCAGAGTTTTACTTCTGCCTTCAGTTGTTGAAACTGAGTTTTTTTGGAGTTGAAGCTGCTGAGTACAGCTCTCTCTCTCTCTCTCTCTCCCTTGCAGCTATTACAACATGGAGTGGACCCTTCTGTTAATTAAACCAAACAAACACAGAAAAGCTTATCTCTCCTCATAAAGTGTTAAAACATGAGTGGCAGAGAACTCCCAAATTCCACAAGTCCCCCTTTTCCTCTTATCTATAACAATATGATGTTCCAAAAAGACACCTATTAAAATTACATCAACTTAATTCAAAAACCACACAGTGGCTGCTATCTTCAGTGTCTTTCTTCTTCCGGCTGAAGATCTCCCTGGACCATCTTCTTTCTTGTTACTGCAATAACATTTCATATAAAAAAAGTTTATTCGATAAAGAGTGTTTTCTAATTTCTTGGGTCCCTCTCAATGGCAGTTGCTCTGTCTCCAATTTTCAAAATGCCTGCATTATTATATCTCCAATATTGGTTATTGGTTAAAAATTTGAATTGTCAAAACAGCAACCAACTCAGGTATCCATTTCACAGCCAAATGTTACCCGTTTTTAATTTTCCAGTACACTAAGACTGCCATCCAGTCATATCACAGTGCTTTTAAGTCTTCTGTTCAGAATAGCATTCCCTCTCTCAAAGGTACAGTACACACCTTCAACTTCATAACAGTAAAACGATTGTGTTTTCTCGCTGTTGCTAGATTCATTCTTCCAGTGTTCCTTTCTCTTGGATGGGAGATAACGCATGAGCAACTCTGTTTTGCCTTGACCAAGGGTACGTTTATGGGATGCTGCTATAGAACATATAGAACATAGAACAATACAGCACAGAACAGGCCCTTCAGCCCACGATGTTGTGCCGAACATTTGTCCTAGCTTCCACATCTTTCCTAAAGTGAGGCGACCAGAACTGCACACAGTACTCCAAATGTGGTCTAACCAAAGTCCTGTACAGCTGTGACATCACTTCATGACTCTTGAATTCAATCCCTCTGCTAATGAACATGAATACACCATAGGCCTTCTTACAAGCTCTATCCACCTGAGTGGCAACTTTCAAAGATCTGTGAACATAGACGACCCACCCTTCGACTCCCTCTTCCAAGTCATTAATAAAAATTACAAACAGCAGAGGACCCAGAACTGATCCCTGCGGAACTCCACGTGTAACTGGGCTCCAGGCTGAATATTTACCATCTACCACCACACTCTGACTTCGACCGGTTAGCCAGTTTTCTATCCAACTGGCCAAATTTCCCTCTATCCCATGCCTCCTGACTTTCCGCATAAGCCTACCATGGGGAACCTTATCAAATGCCTTACTAAAATCCATGTATACTACATCCACTGCTCTACCCTCATCCACGAAGGTGACGAAGGAGGTTGATGAGGGGAAAGCGGTAGATGTGGTATATATGGATTTTAATAAGGCGTTTGATAAGGTTCCCCATGGTAGGCTACTGCAGAAAATACGGAGATATGGCATTGAGGGTGAGTTGGAGGTTTGGATTAGGAATTGGCTGGATGGAAGAAGACAGAGGGTAGTAGTTGATGGCAAAGTTTCTTCATGGAGTGCCGTCACTAGCGGTGTTCCGCAAGGATCTGTTTTGGGACCATTGCTGTTTGTCATTTTTATAAATGACCTGGAAGAGGGGTTAGAAGGTTGGGTGAGCAAGTTTGCGGATGATACGAAAGTCGGAGGAGTTGTAGACAGTGAGGAAGGATGTGGCAGGTTACAGCAGGATATAGAGAAGCTGCAGAGCTGGGCAGAAAGGTGGCAAATGGAATTCAATGTAGCTAAGTGTGAGGTGATTCACTTTGGGAAGAATAACAAAAAGATGGGGTACTGGGCTAATGGTCGGATACTTGGTAGTGTGGATGAGCAGAGGGATCTTGGTGTCCATGTACACAGATCTCTGAAAGTTGCCACCCAGGTAAATAGTGCGGTGAGGAAGGCATATGGCGTACTGGCTTTTATTGGTAGAGGAATTGAGTTCCGGAGTCCTGAGGTCATGATGCAGTTGTATAAGACTCTGGTGCGGCCGCATCTGGAATATTGTGTGCAGTTTTGGTCGCCATACTATAGGAAGGATGTGGAGGCACTGGAACGGGTGCAGAGGAGGTTTACCAGGATGTTGCCTGGTATGGAAGGAAGATCGTATGAGGAAAGACTGAGACACTTGGGGCTGTTTTCATTAGAGAAAAGAAGGTTTAGGGGTGACTTGATTGAGGTGTACAAGATGATTAGGGGGTTAGATAGGGTTGACAGTGTGAACCTTTTCCCACGTATGGAGTCGGGTATTACAAGGGGGCATAGCTTTAAATTAAGGGGGGTAGATATAGGACTGAAGTTAGGGGTAGGTTCTTCACTCAGCGAGTCGTAAGTTCATGGAATGCCCTGCCAGTAGCAGTGGTGGACTCTCCCTCTTTATGGGCATTTAAGCGGGCATTGGATAGGTATATGGAGGATAGTGGGTTAGTATAGGTTAGGTGGGCTTGGATCGGCGCAACATCGAGGGCCAAAGGGCCTGTACTGCGCTGTATTCTTCTATGTTCTATGTTCTATGTTCTACATGCTTGGTCACCTCCTCAAAGAATTCAATAAGACTTGTAAGGCAAGACCTACTCCTCACAAATCCGTGCTGGCTGTCCCTATTCAAGCCGTGCCTTTCCAGATACTCAAATCCTATCCCTCAGTACCCTTTCCATTACTTTGCCGACCACCAAAGTAAGACTAACTGGCCTGTAATTCCCAGGGTTATCCCGATTCCCTTTTTTGAACAGGGGCACAACATTCGCCACTCTCCAGTCCCCTGGTACCATCCCTGTTGACAGTGAAGACGAAAGGATCATTGCCAACGTCTCTGCAATTTCCTCTCTTGCTTCCCACATAATCTGAGGATATATCCCGTCAGGCCCGGGGGACTTGTCTATCCTCAAGTTATTCATAATGTCCAACACATCTTCCTTCCTAACAAGTATCTCCTCTAGCTTACCAGTCCGTTTCACATTCTCCTCTTCAACAATACGGTCCCTCTAGTTTGTAAATACTGAAGAAAAGTACTCATTCAAGACCTCACTTACCTCTTCCGACTCAATACACAGTCTCCCACTACTGTCCTTGATCGAACCTACCCTCGTTCTCGTCATTCTCATGTTTCTCACACACGCATAAAATGCCTTTGGGTTATCCTTGATCCTATCCGCCAAAGATTTTTCATGCCCTCTTAGCTCTCCTAATCCCTTTCTTCAGCTCCCTTCTGGCAATCCTGTATTCCTCCAATGCTCTGTCTGAACCTTGTTTCCTCAACCTTATGTAAGCCTCCATCTTCCTCTTTACAAGACATTCAACCTCCCTTGTCAACCAAGGTTCCCTCACACGACCATCTCTTTCCTGCCTGACGGGTACATACATATCAAGGACACGTCGTATCTGTTCCTTGAAAACGTTCCACATTTTCATAACATCCTTCCCTGACAGCCTATGCTCCCAACTAATGCTCCTCAGATCCTGTCTTACAGCATCGTATTTACCCTTCCCCCAATTGTAAAACCTACCCTGCTGCACGCACCTATCTCTCTCCATAACCAAGGTGAAAGTCACAGAATTGTGGTCACCATCACCAAAATGTTCACCCACTAACAAGCCCATCACTTGTACCAAGTATCAAATCCAATATGGCCTCCCCTCTGGTCAGGCACTCTACATACTGAGTTGGAAAAGCTTCCTGTACACACTGCACAAACACCGCCCCATCCAATCTACTTGATCTAAAGAGCTTCCAATCAATGTTTGGGAAGTTGCAATCACCCATGACTACTACCCTGTGGCTTCTGCACCTTTCCAAAATCTGTTTCCCAATCGGTTTCTCCACATCTCTGCTGCTATTGGGGGGCCTATAGTAAACACCCAACAAGGTGACTGTCCTTTCCTATTTCTGACTTCAGCCATACTACCTCTAAAGGCAGATCCCTCTCGAACTGCCTTTCTGCAGCCGTTATAACTTTTCTAATTAGCAACGCCACCCCCCTCCTTTTTTACCACCCTCCCTAATCTTACTGAAACATCTGTAACCAGGAACCTCCAATAACCATTCCTGTCCCTCTTCTATCCACGTTTCCGTGATGGCCACAACATCGTAGTCCCAGGTACCGATCCACGCCTTAAGTTCACCCACCTTATTTCTGGTACTCCTTGCGTTGAAGTATACACACTTGAACCCATCTCGGTGTCCGCAAGTACTCCCTGTCAGTGCTACCTTCTCCACAGCCTCCCTACATTTTGTGTTTCATTCTGTAGTTTTATGTTTTTTTTGCTATATTGGAATAGCGTTCAAAAGTGTGTTTTGCTTAAAGCCTAGTAGTTTGACCAATTGAATCACATCTAGAACACAGCATGTTGTTACAATAGATAAAAGGGTCTAGGCTGTCTCATTGCTATATTTTGTGGAGGGGGAATGGGAATTTGTTTTAGTCCATAACAAGGTATGGGGAGAATAATTCAAGCCCTCCAACATTTAGCAAGTATTTGTTCTCAGTGTTTACTAAGAATGTAGATGAAACACTGGGAGACACAGGGATGGGAGAGGTAATGGATGAGATTAAATCTGACATACAGGATAGTCTGAAGAGGCTGGCTGTGCTGAGTGCAAACGTCACCCTGTTTCAGATTACATGTAGATGAAAGTCAGGACTACAGATCAGAGTCGAAGAGTATGGTGCTGGAAAAGCACAGCCAGTTAAGCAGCATCCAAGGAGCAGGACAGTCAATATTTCAGGCACAAGCCCTTCATCAGGAATGAAGCTTGTGGACCAAGGAGGCTGAGAGATAAATGGAAGGGCAGTGAGACTGGGGGCAAAGTAGCTAGAAATACGATGGGTAGATGAAGGTGGAGGTGAAAATGATAAGTCGGAGAGGAGGGTGGAGCAGATAGTTGAGAAGGAAGATGGACAGGTAGGACCATTCAAGAGAGCAGTGCTGAGTCAGGACTGGGATAAGGTGCGGGAGGAGAAAATGGGGAAACTGGTGAAATCCACATTGGAACCCTCCAACCACACGGGATCAAGGCGGAAGTGAGGCGTTCTTCCTCCAGGTGCCGGGTGGCAAGGGTTTGGTAGTGGAGGAGGCCCAGAGGAATGTGTTGAGGAATAGTGGGATCGGAGTTTCCTGGACATTAATCACAAAAAAGGTGGATTGCAGGTATCACAAATCATTAGGAAGACAATTGGAATATTGAAGTTAATTCCAATGAGAAAGGAGTATAAAATTAGATTTTACTCCAGCTCGACAGGATCTGAGTGAGACATGGCGATCTGGACTACAATGCAGTTATGTTCTTAAAAAAAGTACTAACAGCATTAGAAGCAGCTCAAAAGGTGGTTCACTAAACTCTCTCATGAGTTGAAGGATTCATTGAGGAAATGTTAAACAAGTTGGGCCATTGCAGTTTAGACAAATGAGAGATGAGATAATTAAATCATTAAGAACTTGGGTGGACTTCGTATGATAAATATACTTGCACACTATTTCTGATCAAGTAATCTTCCAATACCTTGTTGAATGCCTTATTTGAATCTGCCTCCACCACATTTCCAGTCGTCATTCCATATCCTAAATACTGGCTGTGAAATCTCACTTTAATCTTTGCTTTCTCATTCCTGTTCCTTTTAAACTAAAAAAGTGTGTCCTTATCTACCCTATCTGGCTGCTCATGATTTTGAAAACCTTGACCAAATCTCCTCTCAGCATCTTTTCTCCAAGGAGAACAGTTCCAACTTTTTCAATCTAACTTCATAACACAGGAATGAAAAACTTCAGTTATGGACTAGGCCAGACTATGCAAAACATTCTTAAGCAGGCAGCCCAGACCGTAACATCACAAGTTGTTTCAGTAAACGTATGGTGAAAATTACCCGGACTAAGTTGGCTCGGTTGAATACCAGGTTTTAAACCAGATAAAAAAAACTACAGAATGAAACAAAGAACAGAATAAAGAACCTCTGCAGAACTCAGTCGATCCAAACTAGTCTTAATAATGCTGTTCCGAATATACACAACAGCCTCAATAAATCAAACTCCAAACTCTTGACTGCGACCTTTACATTTGCACAACTAAACTAAGAACCTGCACCCCAGAATCTTTACAAATTAAGGATACAACTTCAAGTCTCTATGAGAAGCAGCTGGTCCATTTACCACTGCAAGAGGTTAAAAAAACCCTAATTAAAAATCTCAGTTAATAAGATCCATTTGGCCCTTGTTCCAATCACTACATCCATCCCCACCTAAGTTGTCAGATGTAGGCTCTTTCCTTCTCGTAGTTTCTGCTGGACATTTTCACCCAAGGTCTAGTTCCTCTGACTTTGATTCACATACAGGTGACTTATACTGGAGTGCAGCCAGTTTCCTGCACCCAGATCATCTTGGAAGAGCTTCCTCTTCTTCAGGTGGTAACAGTATTGATGCTGCATCCACCTCAACTCTGAATTTTCTTCAATGTTAGACAGGAGGGAGAGAATCCATGGTTTTGGACAGCCTTTCTGGCCATTTGGAGGGTCAGGTATGCTTGGCTTCTGCCCTGATTGCACTGTACCAGCTTTTCAGGTGATCCACATGTTTCTTCAGGACCACCAAACTTTGTATGGCATGGAACTTGACTTTGTATTGACCTCACCTCAGTCTTACAGAGCCATTTCCGTGGTTTTGACAAAACATGTTCAAGTAAACTCTCTCCATTGTTTAGTCATGATTTGGAGATGCCAGTGTTGGACTGGGGTGTACAAAGTTAAAAATCACAAGACCAGGTTATAGTCCAACAGGTTTAATTGGAAGCACACTAGCTTTCGGAGCGACGCTCCATCAGGTGATTGGAGCATCGCTCCGAAAGCTGGTGTGCTTCCAATTAAACCTGTTGGACTATAACCTGGTCTTGTGATTTTTAACTCCATTGTTTAGAGGAGGCATGCAGTCAGCATTGGTGTCCCTGCTATCTTTTATCCCCCTTGCCCTTCCAAGGCCCAGGAATATTAGGCTTAATCTGACGTGGAGTCTTCTCCCCCATCAGCAACTGGAGCTACCCCTGTAGTTGCATGAGGGACGATCCTATAATCAAACAGGAAGTGGAACTGGTATCAAGTGAAGCTATAGGCTATTTCTTTAAGTCTCCTTCAATATTTGTACCACTCCTTCCACCAGACCATTGGATGACAGATGGTCTGGACCTGTCCGAACATGCAAAATGTCATTCAACTTTGAGAAATGTTCAAATTCCATCCTAGTAAATGACATCCTATTGTCCATTACCAATACTTCCAGGAGTCTGTGTATGGTAAATGATGCTTGCAGCTTTCCATGGGCTCTGCAGCCAGGTCATAGTCAGTCCGCAGAATGAGGAAACTTTCTGAAACTCCTGTATTTTTAAAAAACATTTATTGAACAATTACAAAACACTTCACAAAAAGTTAACATTTACAGCTGTACACGAGAGACAGCAATTTTACAAGGGAAAGGAGCAGCAAAGCCAAGCCCTCAAACCCTACCGTTCAACCAGTTTACAGGGAAGTGAAGACAAACATCAAATCCCAGTTTCAAACATTACAAGATAGCAACAATGACATTTCTACATAAAAAGACAATCCAATTACATAAAAAAGTGCATACAATACAGACCCAGCAAGCCCCCTTCCCTCCCACCTTCTGGCCACTCTAAGGCAGCCCATCCCTTTCCCCAGGGATGACAGCGTGCAGTGCAGCCCGCAAGTCTTCCAATCTCAGCCTGCTCCTACGCACCTTCTGGCTCTCAGCAGCCCTGACACCTTCCGACCACCTCTAGGACAGCCTGTCCTGATTACCCTTCTGGGGATGACAGCGCTCAGAACTGCCTACCCACCCTACCAACCTTCAGGATCACAGGATGGCCTACCCACCCTCCGGCCCTTGGGGTGACAGCTTTCAGGATGACTCGAGCCTCCCAGCTCACAATAAGGCCTGCCAGACCCAGGGACACACAAGACAGTGCAAGTGATAAACCCAACAAACATTACACAGTTAATTATATAATAAAAAAAACAAAGTCCTTTCTGGTACAGACAGAGTCCTCAAACATATATAGTCCATTCTCAGGATGAGTCCACTCCAGTTTACGACATGCATTGTCAGAAGTGGAGTCCACTACTAAAAGCATCCCACAATGCACAGGTGTTCAGTCTCCATGGAGTCCTGGCACATTCTTGGAGAGCCAGGGCCAACACAGTACATTTTAAAAAAGGTGCAGTTAACTCTCAAAGGTTTTTGGTCCACTCCTGAAGGCAAAGTCTTCTCCCAAATTCCAGGATACAGCAAGTGCTCACATCCCAGCACACACACAGGTGTTCAATCTTTAGAGACCCAGTTCCAGGGCTAGGCCTCCCCACAGGAACAGCTCCTCTGGTAAAGTGTATGTCTTTCACAAGGGCTCAGTCCAAACACCAAAAACAGGGAGGATACATCCAAAAAAAAACTAGAGTCCAAGGGCTAAGCCCTACCATAAAATCCACATTTCTCTTTTTACTTTTGAAAAAAGGATAGAATAACACACAGGCTGTAACCAGCCAGTGAAACAACAATCCCCTAATGAGAACTGAGTTACACCTGAAACACATTGTGTGCACCAGGAGTTTAACAATCAGTCCTCACTAAAGCAATACCAGTTAACAAGCTGGCTAAATAAATAATTCAGCCAGTTCAGGAATCAGGTTTCCACCCCAGAGAGAGAGAGAGAGAGAGAGAAAAAAACAGAAAACCAACAGTAACACACTGATTGTGGCCCAGTCAGCACAGAGTCAGTCCCCTAAATGGAGAAGACCTCTGAATCTCTTGTTTTTTTGTCCCCCTTTTTTAAAAATTGTTAACAATTACAGATGTATACAAAGGAACAACAATTTTATAAGGGAAAGGAGCAGACAAACCAGACCCTAAACCCTACTGTTCAACCAGTTTACAGGGAAATGAGGACAAACCCCAAATGCCAGTTGCATGACAAGACAGCAACAATGACATTTGTACATTAAAAAATCCAATTACATAAAAACTGTGCATACAATACAGACCCAGCAAGCCCCCATCCCTCCCACCTTCTGGCCACTAAGGCAGCCCACCCCTACACACCTTTCCAGCTCTCGGTCCACCCCGAACACCTTTCGACCACCTTTAGGACAGCCCGCCCGGGGTGACAGCGCTGAGGACAGCTACTTGCCTTCTGGCTCTTGGTCTGCCCCTATGTACCATTGGGCTTTCACCCACCACGATGCACTGTCCGACCAGTGGATTACCTTAACACGCCTTCCGGCCACCTCTAGGACAGCCCGTCCCCTTCCCTAGGGGTGATGGCGTGCAGGGTAGCCCACAAGCCTTCCGGATCTCAGCTTGCCCCTACGCACCCTCCGACCACCTCTAGGACAGCCCATCCCGATCATCCCTTCTCGGGACGACAGCACCCACCTTCTGACTCTCAGGGCAACTGGCATCAGGGTGGCTTACCCATCCACCGGGTTTTGGGACAGCCTACCAACCTTCAGGTTCACAGGATGGCCTACCCACCCTCCGACTCTCGTGATGACAGCTTTTAGGACGATCCATGGGCCTCCCAGCTCACAGTAAGGCCTGCCAGACCCAGGGACATGCAAGACAGTGCAGGTGATAGACCCAACAAGAAACATGATAGAGTTAATTGTGAACAAGCAGAGTCCTTTCTGGTACACAGTCCAGATATAGAGTCTTCAAAAATATATATAGAGTCCATTCTCAGGAACAGAGTCCACTCCAGTTTACGACATGCATTGTCAGAAGCAGAGTCCACTGCTAAAAACAGGGTCCACAACCAAGGGCAGAATCCACTCCTGAAGGCAGCAAATGCACACCCCACAGGTGTTCAGTCTCCATGGAGTCCTGGCCCAGCCTTGGAAAACCAGGCCCACTCACAGGAACATACTACATTATACAGGTGCAGTTAACTCACAGGGGTTTTGGTCCACTCCTGAAGGCAAGGTCTTCTCCCAAACTCCAGGATACAGCAAGTGCTCATCTCCCAGCACACAGGTGTTCAATCTTCAGAGGCCCAGTCCCAGGGCATCAGGAGTTTAGAAATCAGTCCTCACTAAAGGAATGCTACTTAAACTGGCTAAATAATTCAGCCAGTTCAGGAATCAGGTTTCCACCCCAGAAAAAAAAATAGAAACAGAAACCAATAACAGTAACACACTGACTGTAGTACCAGCCAGCACAGAGTCAGTCCCCTAAACTGAGAAGACCTCAATCTCCTGTTTACTTTTGTTTTTAAAAAATTACACAACAGTTTACAAAAAAAAAGGTTAACATTTACAGCTGTACACAAGAGACAGCAATTTTACAAGGGAAAGGAGCAGCAAAGGCAGGCCCCAAACCCTACCATTCAACCAGTTTACAGAGAGAGGAGGACAAATTTCAAATCCCAGTTTCACATAGGAAAAGACAGTGACAATGACATTTGTACATGAGACAATACTGTTACATACAAGAGTGCAGACAATACAGACCCAGCAAGCCCCCATCCCTCCCACCTTCCGGCCACTCTAAGGCAGCCCGCCCCTACGCACCTTCTGGCTCTCAGTCCACCCCATCCCCCTTCCAGTTCTCAGTCCACCCTGACACACCTTTTGACCACTTCTAGGACAGCCAGCCCCGGTACCCACCCAGGGTGACAGGGCTGGAGGACAGCTACCCACCTACCAGCTCTTGATCTGCCGCTACAGACCTTTGGGCGCTCACCCATCCCGATGTATTGTCCTGCCAGTGGGTTACCCTGACACGCCTTCCGGCCACCTCTAGGACAGCCCGTCCCCTTCCCTAGGGGTGATGGCGTGCAGGGTAGCCCACAAGCCTTCCGGATCTCAGCTTGCCCCTACGCACCCTCCGACCATCTCTAGGACAGCCTGTCCCAATTACCCCTTCTTGGGACGACAGCGCTCAGAACGGCCTACCCACCATCTGGCTCTTGGAGCAACTGGCATCAGGGTGGCTTACCCACCCTCCGGCTCTCGGGGTGACAGCTTTCAGGATGATCCATGAGCCTCCTAACTCACAGTAAGGCCTGCCAGACCCAGGGACACAAGACAGTGCAAGTGATAGACCCAACAAACAACACGATAGTTAATTACCCAAAAAAAAAAAGTCCTTTCTGGTACACAGTCCAAATATAGAGTCCATTCTCAGGACAGAGTCCATTCCAGTTTACGAGGTGCAATGTCCGAAATGGAGTCCACTCCAAACTGCAGTTCCACCGCTAAAAAACAAGGTCCACAACCAAGGGCAGAGTCCACTCCTGAAGGCAGCAAATGCACACCCCATAGCACACAGGTGTTCAGTCTCCATGAAGTCCTGGCCTTCACTCACAGGGAACATAGTACATTTTACAGGTGCAGTTAACTCACAGGGGTTTGGTCTACTCCTGACGGAAAGGTCTTCTCCCAAACTCCAGCAAGTGCTCACCTCACAGCACACACACAGTTGTCCAATCTTCAGAGGCCCAGTCCCAGGGCTAGGCTTCCCCACTGGAACTTATCAACTGGTAAGATGTATTTCTTCAAAAAGGCTCAGTCTAAACACTAAAAAAGTGAAGACAGATTCAAGAAAACTAGAGTCCAATGGCTAAGCCCTACTATAACATCCATTGTCCTTTTTCTCAAAAGTGAAAAAAAGTAACACACAGGCTGTAAATAGCCAGCGAAACAACAATCCCCTAATGAGAACTGAGTCACACCTGAAACACATTGTGTGAATCAGGAGTTTAGTAATCAGTCCTCATTAAAGAACTACCAGTTAACAAACTAGCTAAACTCCCCTTCACTGTTTTTGATCACACAGCACTGCCCTTTGATGTGAAGGGCAGTGTTTGTCACTGGCCACCCGGGTGTTTTCCTATCTTCCTGGTGGTGGAAATTGAATAAAGATTTGTGCACTTTGTAACTTTCACTGTGTCTCACACCTGCACACACACACCATGGGTGCTGAGAAAAAAATAAGCACTACCGCACTTAGGTGGTAGTGTGGGGGTTAATATTAAAAAAAAATAAATTCAGAACGACCAACACCCTGGAGTTGTTCAGGGAGAGGAAAGAAAAAAAAACAAACTAGCTAAAGTCCCCTTCACTGTTTTTGATCACACAGCATTGCCCTTTGATGTGAAGGGCAGTGTTTGTCACTGGCCACCCGGGTGTTTTCCTATCTCCCTGGTGGTGGAATTTGAATACAGATTTGTGCACTTTGTGTCTTTCACTGTGTCTCACATGTATACACACACACCATGGGTGCTGGGGAAAAAATAAGCACTACCGCACTTAGGTGGTAGTGTGGGGGTTAAAAAGAAAGAAAGAAAAAAAAAAGAAAAGAAAAAAAACTAGCTAAACTCCCCTTCACTGTTTTGATCACACAGCACTGCCCTTTGATGTGAAGGGCAGTGTTTGTCACTGGCCACCCGCGTGTTTTCCTATCTTCCTGGTGGTGGAAATTGAATAAAGATTGGTGCACTTTGTGTCTTTCACTGTGTCTCACACCTGCACACACACACACCATGGGTGCTGGGGATAAAATAAGCACTACCGCACTTAGGTGGTAGTGGTGGGGTTAAATAAATAAATAATAATTAAAAAAAAGAAAAAAAAAACAAACTAGCTAAACTCCCCTTCACTGTTTTGATCACACAGCATTGCCCTTTGATGTGAAGGGCAGTGTTTGTCACTGGCCACCCGGGTGTTTTCCTATCTTCCCGGTGGTGGAATTTGAATAAAGATTTGTGCACTTTGTGTCTTTCACTGTGTCTCAAACCTGCACACACACACCATGGGTGCTGAGGAAAAATAAGCACTAAAGAAAAAGAAAAAAAAAAGAAAAAAAAATATAAACAGGATTCTGGAGGGAGGGCAGGTCTGAAGATCTCCTCGTGGGTCTGCTCTTGGGCTTGGCCAAACTGGCCATTAACAGGTCCAGGCAGTGGGCCGTGGAGGGAAAAAAAAGAAAAAAGAAAAAAAAAACAAACTAGCTAAACTCTCCTTCACTGTTTTGATCACACAGCATTGCCCTTTGATGTAAAGGGCAGTGTTTGTCACTGGCCACCCGGGTGTTTTCCTATCTTCCTGGTGGTGGAATTTGAATAAAGATTTGTGCACTTTGTGTCTTTCACTGTGTCTCACACCTGCACACACACATACCATGGGTGTTGGGGGAAAAATAAGCACTACCGCACTTAGGTGGTAGTGTGGGGGTTAATATTATTCAAAAAAAACAAACAGGAGTCCTTCACTAAAAAAAACCTAGCTAAACAATTCAGACAGTTCAGGAATCAGGATTTCACCCCCAAACAGAGAAGCAGAAAGTAACAGTAACACACTGACTGTAGCACCAGCCAGCATAAAGTCAGTCACCTAAACTGAGAAGACCTCTGAATCTCCTGTTTATCCTTTTTTTCTTTTATATTATTTTTACCCCCACACTACTGCCTCACCACAGTAGTGCTTATTTTACAGTCAATCTACTTTTTTTCCTTTTTTCTTTTTTTTCTTCTTTTTTTTACCCCCACACTGCCGCCTAACTGCGGTAACCCTCCTGTTTTTTTTTGCAGAACCTCTGACACTCCTGTTTTTTTTCTTCCACCCCCCCACTACTGCTTAACTGCTTAACATACCACCCTCTGAGTGAAAAAGTTGCCCCTTAGGTCTTTTTTTGTATCTTTCCCCTCTCACCCTAAACCTATGCCCTCTAATTCTGGACTTCCCTACCTCAGGGAAAAGACTTTGTCTATTTATCCTATCCATGCTCCTCATGATTTTATAAACCTCTATAAGGGCACCCCTCAGCCTCTGATGCTCCATGAAAAACAGCCCCAGCCTATTCAACCTCTCCCTATAGTTCAAATCCTCCAACCCTGGCAACATCCTTGTAAATATTTTCTGAACCCTTTCAAGTTCCACAACATCTTTCCGATAGGAAGGAGACCAGAATTGCAAGCAATATTCCAACAATGGCCTAACCAATGTCCTGTACAGCCGCAACATGACCTCCCAACTCCTGTACTCAATACTCTGACCAATAACGGAAAACATACCAAATGCCTTCTTCACTATCCTATCTACCTGTGACTCCACTTTCAAGGAGCTATGAACCTACACTCCAAGGCGTCTTTGTTCAGCAACACTCGCTAGGACCTTACCATTAAGTGCATAAATCCTGTTAAGATTTGCTTTCCTAAAATGCAGCACCTCACATGGATCTAAATTAAATTCTATCTGCCACTTCTCAGCCCATTGGCCCATCTGATCAAGATCCCATTGTAATCTGAGGTAACCATCTTCGATGTCCACTACACTTCCAATTTTAGTGTCATCAGCAAACTTACTAACTATACCTCTTATACTCACATCCAAATCATGTATATAAATGATGAAAAGTAGTGGACCCAGCACCGATCCTTGTGTCACTCCACTGATCACAGGCCTCCAGTCTGAAAAGTAACCTTCCACCACCACCCTCTGTCTTCTACCTTTACTGAAGGTTTCTGCAATTTCATCATATGCTTTGAATACTATTTTGTAGATATTGCAGAACATATTATTTGGAGAAATCATCTATAATGGCAGGCCTAAGTCAAATAACTGGACTGCATCGGTGAAGGTAACTTCTATCAGATTACATAAATTGGATCATTCTTTTTTGCCGTATGTTGGACAAGGGGTTCTGTTTAGCAAAGTGAAGTTATTTACTAAAATGCTTTTACATTTTTCGAAATTGTGGAATTGGATCAATGACAACAGCTTCATTCATTAAGACAGTAAGAGCATTTTTACACCAGAATAATGATGCAAAATTAACTTTTTTAGCAATTTATTTTTGAGAATAAAATCATGCTTTGTGATAATAAGCTCAGTTAGTACAAGTCCTCAATCCTGATCCCAGATGAAGTGCTATTAAAGTTTATGGAGTTTAACTCCCAACTAAAATAAACAGATCAGTAGGCTTTATTTCTCATTTTCTGACTCAATCGAACAAAACAGCACAGCTGTAATTACTTTACTTTCACAGGAAGTACCTCATGTCATGAGAATTTCCTGGGCTAGTTTCCAGCACATAAGCAACCCTACAAAACTGGGGTTAAACTGTAAATATTTTGCAGAAACCCATACTCAATAAGTGAAAGTGGGATGGAAGCCCAGATTGGAACACGATAAGCCCTTCATGTGGTCTATTCCCAGTTCCCACAAGTCTATAATAATGAGCACCAGTCACATAAGTGGTAGGGTTAAACTAAGAGTGTAGACATTTGGTTTAAAAAACACACTGCAGTTGTATCTCACTATGTGTTGATTCTGAATCACTTGGGATCAACTGTCCCACTTGTGAACTGTATGAGGAATAAAACTTGATCTGAGAGGAGTTTGAAGTCAGCTTGAATACATTGGAATTTGCTCTTGTGGAGCTGAAACTTTGGCAGCTGTGTAGCAAAACAGTCGTAAAAATTATATCTCAGAGCTGATGTATGGATACCACATGGTACAGGCAGCACAGTGGATCAGTGGTTAGCACTGCTGCCTCATTAGCGACAGGGAGCTGAGTTCAATTCCATCCTCAAATGACTGTCTATATGAAATTTGGGCATTCCCTTCATGTGTGTATCTCTGCTGGCTCCAGTTTTCTTTCACTATCCAAAGATGTGTAGATTAGGTGGATTAGCCAAACTAAATTGCCCATTGTGTTAAGGGATGTGGATTGTAGATGGATTATGATGTGAGCTGCTGATGTTGGACTGAGGTGGATAAGGCCAGAAGTCGCATGACAACAAGTTATGGTCCAACAGGTTTGTTTGATTTCACAAGCTTTCAGAGTGCTACTCCTTTGTGAAGTGACGAGAAGCACATAAGCACAGAATGTATGGACAGAGAGGTCAAAAGATTGCATGATTGGAATTGTGATAGGCTGAATAACAAGTGTCTGTGATGTTCAACTCATTGATTGCCAGTTCCAGCAGACACAGGACATGACTGATAGAGTACCTTTTGTTGTTCAGTACTTCTCAGGAGCAGAGGAAATATGTCATGTTCTTCACAGCCTTCGATATGTCATTGATGACAATGAACATCTCGCCAAGGCCATCCCTATGCCTCCATTTCTTGGCCTCAAACAATTGTCAAACCTTAAACAAATCATCATTCGCAACAGACTGCCCAACCTTTAGACCAAAATTGACCACATCACCACACAACCTTGCCTTGGGAACCACTGCAAGTCATGCCAGATCATTGACATGGATACTACCATCACACGTGGGAACACCACCCACCACGTACACAGCAGATATTCATCTGACTCAGCCAAAGTTGTCTATGTCATACACTGCAGGCAAGGATGCCAGAGGCATGATACATTGGCAAGACCATTAGACGCCATGATAACGAATTAATGGACACTGCGCAACAATTGCCAGGTCGGGATGTTCTCTCCCAGTTGGGGTCAAGGACATTCAGCCTTTGATCTTCAGGTCAGCATCCTCCAAAGGGGCCTTCGAAATACACAATAATGCAAAATCACTGAACAGAGACTATAGTCAAATTTCATACCTATGAAGATGGCCTCAATCATGACCTTCAGCTCATGTCACGTTACATGTCACCCCAACATACTATTCTATATTTGTAAAATCTTCCTCAATGTTCTGTTTTGACACCATCACCTTGGTAACTTGTTTGGATCTCTCTACCTTAATTAGTCTATACAGTTTTGGATTACTTGTTATTTAGTCAGACTCTCAGAATGTGACTCTTATACCTCATATTATTCCAGCCATTCAATTTGTCTCCAGCACCATCTTATTTTTAATTTTTTGTAAGTATCTGTCTGTTTCAATTAATCAGATCATAGGTCACCCCTTCATATACTATTTAGCTGTTGACACTTTACTCACACTGTCTGACACGTTTGGTCACCTGCAGTGACTTGTTATTCAGGCTGTTGACACTGCACTCACACCATTTGTACAATCTTTTGATCTCTCTGCCTATAAGTTCAGTGCACCTGATGAAGGGGCAATGATCAAAAAGCTTATCATTCAAATAAACCTGTTGAACTATAAATTGGTGTCATGTGATTTCTGACCTCGTTGGATTAGCCATGGGAAATGTAGGGTGAGAGGAGTGGGGAGGTTTAGGTTGATGTGAATGCAAATGGATTCTATTATTCTATGACAAGGTGATATATGTCCAATCTGCAGGGCCCTACAGGATGGAAAAGAAATTTAATGTTTAAAACCTCACTTATCTCCTTTTGCAACAGTGGATGTCAAACAGTAAGATATTGCAAAATCACCTACTCCAACCTTGAATGGACTGGGATGGCAAGGCTAATGCATAAAAAGAGATTGGATCAGTTAACTGGCATTTAAAAGAACAAGGAGTGCTCTCATAGAAACCTATAAAATTCTTACAGGTTAATCTGAGTAAGTGCAGAAACAATGTTCACAATAACTTGGGAGTCCTGTACCAGGTGTCAGTCTAAGGATACAGTGTAGATCATTTATGACTGAGATAGAAGAAAATTTCTTCATCCAGATAGTGTTGAGATTCTGGAATCCTCTGCCATAGAAAGTGGTTAAAGCAAAACAATTGAATGTTTTACAGATATAATTCTTAGGTTGAAAGGGATCAAAGGGTTTGGGGAAAACATGGGAACAGAAAGTTAAGTTGAGTGATCAATTATGTTCATGTTGAATAGCAGACCAGGCCTGAAAGGCCAAATAGCTTGTCAGTTCGCTCCCTGAAGTCGTTCATCTACCCTAACTATAATCTTTTAAATTTCTCTTAAATTGACGAGTATTCCTTTAGTATGGAAAATTGTACATGTCACTGGACTTAAAAAGAACAGAGCAGAGTATTTTCTAAATTAAAGAACTAATGAGAGAAACTAGAACGCCAAAGAAACTTGAGGTTCAGATACATAGATTATTCAAATGTCTTAAACAGGTATAAAAAGAAAATCTAATACAATGTTGCTCTTTGTCTCCAGAGGTCTGGAATCCAGCAGTAGAGAATATTGAAGTCTTGCTTTGGCCATAGGACCACAGAAAGAGGAATAGGTCAGTCCATTCAGATTCTCCTGCCATTCAAAACTGACTGATCAACTTTTCAATGATATTTCCATATTCCTTAATATAATTAGTCTCCAGAAACCTGATTAAGTATTATTTAGGTTTATAAGAGAAAATATGTATTAACAGCAGTTCTAGGAACCACAATTTAGCAAAGAGAGAAATACAGCATAGGTATACTTGAATTCTATTTGAGATCCAAAAGTTACATCACAAGGAGGAATTAGACAAACTAAGGTTGTATTCCCTGCAATTTCAAAAGTTAAGCCATGAGTTGATTGAAGTTTTCGAGATACTAATGGGAACAAATAAGGAAAATGGCAATTAACTTTTCTGCTCTTTGTGATCTAGACCTAAGGGACTTAGTCGAACAATTAGATTGAAACATTTCAAGCATGAAATTAGGAAACAAATCTTCACACAAAGGGTGATAAGAGATTAGTACTTACTCTGACAATTTTAATTGCCATAAGTTCAATTGTTACAAATATGTTGGATCTTGATGGATCTTTTGCTTAACCAAAGGCATTCAGGATATGGAGAACAGAGATATGGAGTTTGATCATAGATCAGCCTTGATTCTATTGAATGACAGTGCTGACATGAGTGAATAAACAGAACTCCTGCTCTGATTTGACCATGATACAGTTACATCAGTTGCCTGTAGTGTAGGACAAGGATGGTATTGTTAATGTCTGTGAACGTATCTGTGCCCAATCCTGGAGGCATCTGGCTCAAGCAACTTCTTTCAGCATGTGCCACATCATTCCTACAGGTTTTATAAATTTCAAAGTGATCTATAGCCACCAATCACTTCTGTACTAACTGCAATAGGTCACAGGAATCAATCAATAACAATGTGATAGTAGATTATGATGCTTCCCATTCATTTCAGTAGGGGTGTTCTGAATTTGTGTTCAGCCACACAAGATATTCATTGGACTGGTAAGCAACAAAAAGACACGCTGGCAAAATGGGAATCCATCTTCATTAGGAACTGAAGTGTGTACATGGGCCATTTGTGTAATGAAGTGTGTAATGGGCGGCACGGGGGGCACAGTGGTTAGCACTGCTGCCTCACAGCGCCAGAGACCCGGGTTCAATTCCCACCTCAGGCGACTCTCTGTGTGGAGTTTGCACATTCCTCCCGTGTCTGCGTGGGTTTCCTCCGAGTGCTCCGGTTTCCTCCCACAATCCAAAAATGTGCAGGTTAGGTGAATTGGCCGTGCTAAATTGCCTGTAGTGTTAGGTGAAGGGGTAAATGTAGGAGGATGGGTTACGCTTTGGCGGGTCGGTGTGTGGATTTGTTGGGCCAAAGGGCCTGTTTCCATACTGTAAGTAATCTAATCATTTTAGATGCAAAATGGCATTTATTATGCTGGAAAGTCAGCGGTAAGCTAAATAGTTCTGATTTACATTTTTAGTGATTGAATAATATTCAAGATGATACAAGCCTAGAGTTTTAATGTAAGGAAATGGGATGATATCATCCTACACCAGGTAGCTTAACCTCTGCAGTGAGGAAAATGCTTGAGTCTATTATTGAGGAGGAAATAGCAAGGCATCTAGATAGAAATTGTCCTGTTTGGCAGTCGCAGCTTGGGTTCAAGATTAACTAATTTTTTGGAATTCTATGAAGACAATACGAACCATCAGATGTCGTGTGCTAGATTTCCAAAAGGCATTCAACAAGGTGCCACACAAAAGACTGCTGCATAAGAAAAAGATGCAAGGTGTTATGGGCAATGTATTAGTATGGGTTGAGGATTGGTTAACTAATAGGAGGCAAAGAGTGGGAATAAATGAATGCTGTTCTGGTTGGCAATCAGTGACTAGTTGTGAGCCTCAGAGATCCATGTTGGGACTGCTATTATTCATAATTCACACAGAAGATTTAGAGTAGGGGACCACATGCAGTGTGTCAAAGTTTGTGGATGATGCTAAGATGAGTGGTAGAGCAAAGTGTGCAGGGGACTGTGAAACTTTGCAAAGGGACATGGATACTTTAAATGAGTGGGCAAAAGTCTGACAGATGGAGTGTAATATTATTAAATGTGAAGTCATCCATTTCGATAGGGAAATAACAGTAAAAAGGACTACTACTTGAATGTTAAGAAATTGTAGCACACTACTGTGCATAGAGACCTGAGTGTCCTTGTGCATGAATCATAGAAGGTTGGTCTGCAGGTGCAACAGCTAATTAAAAAGGCAAATGCAATTTTGTCCTTCATTGCTAAAGGGTTTGAGTTTAAAAGCAAGGAGGATATGTTGCGTCTTGAATGCAGTGCTGGTGAGGCCACACCTGGAGTACTGCATACAGTTTTCGTCTCCTTACTTGAGAAAGGTACTGGTACTAGAGGGGGTGCAGAGGAGGCTCACTTGGTCGATTCCAGATTTGAGGGGGTTGGTTTATGAGGAGAGACTGAGTAGACTGGGATTATATTCATTAGAATTTACAAAAATGAAGGAGAATCTTAAATAAAATTATGACAGGAATAGATAAGATAGAACTGGAGGGGATGTTTCCAGTGGCAGGTGAAACTAGGACAAGAGGGCATAGCCTCAAAATTAGAGGGAGCAGATTTAGGACTGAATTGAGAAGAAACTTCTTTAACCCAGAGGGTTGTAAATCCACGGAATTCTCTGCCCAGTGAACTGGTTGAGGCTTCCTTAGTAAATCTTTTTAAAGCTAATATAGACAATTTTTGAACAGTAAAGGAATTAAGGGTTATGGTGAGAGGGCAGGTAAGTGGAGCTGAGGCCACGAAAACAGTCAAAGAGTCATAGCCATGTATAGCATGGAAACAGACCCTTCGGTCCAACTTATCCATGCTGACCAGATAGCCTAACCTAATCTTGTCCTATTTGCCAGCATTTGGCCCATATCCCGCTAAACCATATACCCATCCAGATGCCTTTTAAATGTTGCAATTGTACCAGATTCCACCACTTCCTAATGGCGGAGAAGGCTCGAAGGGCCAGTTGGCCTATTCCTACTCCTATTTCTTATATCCTCAAGTCCTAGCTTATCCAACCCCCCCCCCCCTATAACTAAGACCCTTGATTTCTGGCAACATCCTTGTAAATTTCTTCTGTGCTCTCTTTCCAGTTTAATAACAGGAGAAAGTGAGGACTGCAGATGCTGGAGATCAGAGCTGAAAATGTGTTGCTGGAAAAGCGCAGCAGGTCAGGCAGCATCCAAGGAGCAGGAGAATCGACATTTCGGGCATGAGCCCTTCTTCAGGAAAGAATGGTTCATGCCTGAAACATCGATTCTCCTGCTCCATGGATGCTGCCTGACCTGCTGCGCTTTTCCAGCAAAACATTTTCAGCCCAGTTTAATAACATCCTTCCTATAGCAAGGTGACCAAAACTGAACACAGTACTCCAAGTGCGCCCTCACCAACAGCTTGTACAACTACAACATAACTTTTCAACTTCTATACTCAATGCCCTGGCTGATGAAGGCCAGTGTGCCAAAAGACCTTCTTCACTGCCCTATTTACCTGTGACTTCACTTTCAGAGAACCATGTATCTAAACTCCAGGGTTCTTTTGTTCCACTATACTATTAAGGCCCTACCATTCACCATGAAACTCCTACCTTGATTTGACTATCAAAATGCACATTAGACAAATGAGAGCCAGTGGATCTGATCTGTTTGGTTTCCAGAAAGCCTTTGACAAGGTGCTGCACAGGAGGCTGCTAAATAATATAAGACCCACATTAAGGTCAAGGTATTGCATGGATAGAGAATTGGCTGATTGACAGAAGCCATAGAGTGGGATAAAATGGTCTTTTTCAGATGGCAGCTACTAAGTGATGGAGGTCTGCAAGGGTCTGTATTGAGAACTCAACTATTCACGTTGTACATTAATGACCTGGACAAAAGAACTGAGGACTTTGTTGCTAAGTTGCAGATGTTATAAAGAAAGGTAGAAGGACAGGTAGTTTTGAGAAAGTGGGGAGACTGCAAGAAGGACATGGACAGGCTAAAAGAGGGGGAAAAGAGGTGGCAGGTGGAATACAATGCAGGAAAGTGTAAAGTTGTGCACTTTGGTAGGAACAATAGAGGTGTAGCCTATTTCCCAACAGAAATCTGAAACACAAGGGAACAATATCAAGATTCTCTTAAGGTTAACTTGCAGGTTCAGTTGGCAGTTAGAAATACAAGTATAATGTTTGCATTCATTTTGGAAGAGTTATAATACAAGAGCAGGGATGTACTGCAGAGGCTGTATAAGATTCTGGTTTGTGATATTGGGAGTTGTTTTGTGCCCCATATCTAAGAAAGGATGCGCTAGCCTTAAACGGGTCCAGAGCAGGTTTACAAGAATAATTCCAGGGATGAAGGGCTTGTCATATGGAAAGTGGCTGAGTATTCTGGGTCTGTATTCAATGGAGTTTGGAAAGATGAGGGCGGAATCTCATTGAAACTTACAGAATACAAATAGGCCTGTATAGAGTGGATGTGGAGAAGATGTTTGCGCTAGTAGGAGAGTCAAAGACCTGAGGACACAGGCCCAGAATGAAGGTATAGCCATTTAGGACTGAGATGAGGAGAAATTTCTTCAGCTAGATGGGTGGTGAATCTGTGGAATTCATTGCCACAGAAAGCTATGGGGCCCAAGTCATTGAGTGTCTATAAGATAGGTATAAATAGGTTTTTGATTAATAATGGCAACAACTGTTATGAGGAGAAGGCAGGAGAATAGGGCTGAAATTGAATGGCAATGCAAACTCAATAGGCTGTGAGATCTGATTCTGCCCCTATATCTTATGGTCTTACAGTCTGCCAATGTGTGTTTAGCAAGTTCCCACAACAGCTGTGTGATAATGACAAGATAATTTGATTTTTGTCACGTTATTTGAGGACAAATGTTGATCAGTATACCAAGGAGAAGTTCCTTGTTCTTTTTGGAAATACTGCAATGGGATATTAACATACACCCAAGAAGGCTCAGTGATCTTACCATAGCGATACGTTCTGTGTCCTCCGATCTTATACTCCACAACCACCTGATGGAGCATCACTCAAAAAGCTAGTGCTTTCAAATAAACCTGTTTGACTATAACCTGGTGTTGTGTAATTTTTAACTTTGTACATCTGAAATTTGGTACCTCTGACAGCACTGGACCATCAACCTTGATTATTGTGCTTGAGTACTGAAGCAAGATATGAACCTAAAAGTTTGAACTTCAGTGGTATGTGCACTACCAAGTGGGCACAACTAAATTTGTGCATTTGAATAAAGCCAGTTCATTTTGATTCTGTTTTACTAGACCGTTAGTCAATGTTTTGTGAATCAAATTCTTGAATTCAATGCATTATTCCTTGATATCATTATTTTGCAGGGCTGTCCATAGCCTTGAATAGATCGTGAAAAATTTTATTATGAAGATTATTTGTGATCAAACAACCATGAGTCCAAAGTTGGACATTCTGAATTGACCCACAGCTGGAGAAAGTGAGCTTGACAGAAAATTGGCCAAACTAATTAAAAAATAGCCAGCAGCTATTGGCTGCAGAGAATAATGGATTGTTGCAGGTAATATCCTTTCTCAGAAGAGTAGAGCCAGTGTGGAAATTTGAGAAATGCTCATATGGTGTTCTTAATAAGGAATATTTTGTTAATAAAATCAAGTTGAACTGCAAATCAAATTCAGTATCCTTCTGTCTATCTAATCAGCAAGAGCGCTTAAAGTGTTTTTAATATATAAACAGGTCAAAGTATCCAAAGCGTGGTCAACATATTCCTTTATCTATGGAATCCTTTAGCATGTTCCTTTATCTATGGAATCAATTTTATATCTACATTTGGTAAAGCTCTGAAACCACATTAATCTGTTTAATAAGGCATACGTGTTGCACATAGGTGTATGGCATCTGTAATTTTGAGATCCAAAAATGCAAGCAAGTCCTGTGGATTAGTAACATGGAATGATTGTTGTATTTTGTAGTATTGATAGAATGCCATTTAGGGAGATAATGAGATACCTGTATGTAAATTTTATCTAACCAGGTTTCTGGGAGAGACAGCCACAATATTACTACTTTTTAGGGTGAAAAAAGCATTTCCTTGCTTTTCTCCAGGGTTTATTTCTGATTTTGACTCCTTGTCCTGGACTCCAACATGATTGGCAAAAATTTCTATCTATTTACGCCTTAAAAACCTCAACCATTTCAGCCACTAATCTTTAATTATCCAGAGAATATAAATCTACTGTTTGTAAACTCTGGTCACAATTGAATCCAAAGTATCCTGATAACTTCCACAAACTCTGCAGTACCCTCCTCCCAACTCAAGCATATTCTTTTAGAGGTGGAAAGTCTCATGAGAGATTTACATAGCTATAGCAAACCTTCTTCTTTGCTAAATTCTAATCTTCTACATATTAGGCTAAGACACTATCAAACCATTTGACTACTTCTTTCTATCTGATTAATGAATTTCTTTGTGCACAGATTTCTAAATCTTATTGAATCACAACTGTTCCTAGCTTTACATGAACATGTGGTTTGGTTTGGAATGCCTTTTAGTCTGGAGATAGGTTCAATTAGGCATTCAAGAGGTTATTGTTTTTATTCAAATATTAAACCAATGTGCAAAGTATGGGGAAAGGCAGGAGAATGGCACTAAGCTATAATGCTCATTTGGAGAGCTGATGCAGATAGAATCAGCTGAAATGCCTCCTCTGTACCATAATACTTGTAATTCGTGATTTCAAAAATTCAAAAGCCTATCCTTTGTTAACCCAAATCTCACATGCTGAATTCTGTCTGTCACAGTTTTTCACACTTACCTAACTACTGATGTCTCCTTGTAATTGTATATATTCATCAATGCTATGCTACCAATCTTAGTGTGTTGGAAAATCTGAAAACATGTATCCCGTTTCTATGATCAAAGTCATTAATGACTATAGTGAGTAGTCCTGGCCTCAATACAAATCCTTTTGGGATAACTCTAACCACTTGCTTCCAGGTAAGGTACACAATCATTATTCCTGCTTTTTATCCTCAATTGCTAAATCAACTTCCCAACCAGGTCAACAGTTTGCCTGAGATTTCATGTCTCTAATTTCAGCTACCAATGTCTTATGTAGAACCATATCAAATATCATCTAGTACTTTCCGTAAATGTATGGGATCTTGTGATGTCACAGTAATGCCCTTATCTCTGAGCCAGGTGGTCTGGATTCGAGTTCTACCTGCAGGCTTACCAGACCTTTGCAGAGATAGAAAATGAAATGTCCATCTAGCAAATTGGAAAGACAGATTATGAAATTAAAGTTTGTAATTAAAAACTTATTAACTTCCTCAAAGGCAGTGCCTTAACAGACTAATGAATAATTCTGAGAAGTAAATGAAACAAAGCTTTCAGGCACTAACAGAATTAAATGTTTAACTGCACAATTTACACAAATCTTTTTTTGGATTGCAAGGTAACATTTTCCAAAGACAAGTATATTTTCTTTGAAGCATTTTTATTTTAAAATGTTAAATAAAAAAAGGATAAGTACCTGGCATTCAAATTATGCATCTGTTTCTTAGTATGCGACCATTTAATTGTTCAGCAATCTTTATTTATCTCACCATGTGCCTTTTTGTTTCACTATTTTGTTTTACTACAACCACTTGATGAAGGAGCAGTGTTCTGAAAGCTGGTGCTTCCAAATAAATCTGTTGGACTATAACCTGGTGTTGTGTAATTTTTAACTTTGTTTTACTATCACCTTTCTAAAAGTAATGTTAAGTTTAAACGTGAAATTGCAAACAAATAAAGCTCTAACATTACAAGCCTACTTACCAATAGTTTTTTTGAATGGTATGGAAAGTAAGAGAGAAATTACATCGATATTATGAAGCATTGGTCATGTTCAGCTTGGGGCCTCCATATTCTAGATGTAGTGTGATTGTTGTAGGAGAAATGCTATAGCTTATGAGGCAAACAGGTGCCTTCAAATATATGCTTAATGAAATAAAAAGCAGAAAACATTGGAACTAATCAGTGAGTCTGGCAGGATATGTAGAGAGAGAAACAGAGTTAACATTTCAGTTCAATGACCTTTCTCCAGCCCTGGGAAAAAATTAGAAATGTAACAGGATTTAAACAAAGTCAGGAAAAGGTGGACAGAGATGAAAGAAAGAATAAAATAAGGAAAGTTGTTAGAAGGCTGGAAGGTTTAAATGACAAAAGTGATTATTATACAAGAGAATAAATAGAAGTAAACCCATAAGAAAAAAATAATTAGCACACCTGGAGGTCTAAATGTTGACAACGGAATCATCACCAACAGCTTCCATCCAAATGAAAAATAAAAGTCACAATAACATATTGGAACCATACGTATTCTTTTATCTTTGATTTCTGACTACTTTCATCCAGTTTTATTTTTTATTTGAAAGTCTCAGCCTCCCTTACTTTAGGTTTTTCACCAACCCTCAGTTCTGGCAGCATACCTGTGGGGACAGATACAATGATAGTTCTAAAAGTCAGGTTAACTTTCCCATTTACAAGAGCCAAGAAGATTACCCACATCTCATGAAAAGCACAACTCACAGAATTTAGTTGTCACATTTGCAATGTGCTTCTAGCCAATTCAGAAAGTAAGTTCTGAAGAAAAGGCTTCCACAACCTCACATATCAAAAGAGGGATGACCTGGGAGAGGAAAAGATACTTGAGCAAGAATCAGGAAGAGTAAGGCAAAGGTCATAAACTGACCCAGGAGGTCACTCACAGACAAGACAAAACCAGAGCAAAGGTCTGTTGAGGCAGGCTGACCCATGACAATCTTTTAACAAACTGATTTCAAGGCAGTTGGGAAATCTCTTCATGTTTGCTTTGAAGTCTTTTTCTTAAAAAAAACAGCTGACTGAGAGGCTTCTGCTTGCTTTTTTGTGACAAAGGACAAAAATTTCAATTGTGCTTTAAATAAATTAAACTACTTTAAATTGCAGTGCATCAATAATCACTTACAAGTATTGAGTTGAATGGACAAATTTAGTCTTTTGCACTAATTGCATGTAACCATAGCTGCACCATAGTATGTGCTTTCGTGACCACGGGATTGCACAATGGAGTAGAGGACGCATTCACCCTAGAATGTAATCTCAGTTATGATCATTTGAGCAAATTAACTAGAATCTGGAATAGGTGAAAGTGAGGACTCCAGATGCTGGAGCCCTTCATGAGGAATTCAGAAACATCAATTTTCCTGCTCCTCGGATGCTGCCCGACCTGTTGTGCTTTTCCAGCACTACTCTAATCTTGACTAGAATCTGAAGTAGACTACTCAACCTACTATTCTAAAACCATGGCTGACCAACATTCTGAACTACCCTTAATAACTTTTCATCCCTTTCTTGTCAATAATCTATTGGCCTCTGCCTTATTCATAGAATCATAGAATCTCTACAGTGTGAAAACAGGCCATTTGTTCCATTGAGTCCACACCAAACCTCCAGAGAACATCCCACCCAGACTCACCCCCTCACTTGATCACCTGCACATCCCTGGACACTATCGGCCATTTAGCAAGGCCAATCACCCTACGCTGCATATCTTTGGACTGGGTAGGAAACCAGTACCTCCAGAGGAAACTCACACAGACACAGGGAGAATACGGAAACTCCACACAGACAATTGCCCAAGGCTGGAATCAAACCTGGGTCCCTCGCGCTGTGAGGCAGCATTTCTAACTGCTGAGCCACCATGCTGCCCTGAAGACCATTTAAAAAAACAGTTTTCCATTGTCTTTTCATTTTTTCATCTGTCTGCAATGGGTGATAATCTCTTTGACAGATTAAGTTAGATTCTCCCACAAGAGGAACATACTCTATACATCAACTCTGTCAGGACAGTGCCATATGTTTCAACCAAGTCACCTATTACTCTTCTGAACTCCAGTTGATACAAGCCTGGCCTGTCTAACTTTTCCTTAAAAAGCATTGCTTCCCAAAGGTGTTCCCAATGTTATTCAAGTTCAAGGTTTGAAAACTATTGTCACCCCTCAGTGGGAAGAGAGGAGGAAATCTATTAAAGCAGGAGGAAGGATTTCATCCTCATTTCATCCTCAGAGATCACACCCTCAAAATCTGAGCCAGGACAGGTGATCAATATTTCAGTAGGAGAGCATTAGAACATAAGACCACAACTTATAGGAGCAGAAATTAGGCCTTTCAGCCCATCGAGTCTTCTCTGCCATTCAATTATGACTGGTAGGTTTTGCAAACCCGTTTTCCCACTTTCCCCCTGTAACCTTTGATCTCCTTGACAATCAAAAAGTTATCTACCTCTGTTTTAAATATACTCAATGACTTGGCCTCCACAGCCCTCTGAATGCCACTGATTCATTTATCTCTGGCGAAAGAAATTTCTCCTTATCTCTGTTCTAAAGGGTCTTCCTTTTACTCTGAGGCTGGACCCTTGGATCCTCATCTCTCTTGCCAATGAAATCATCTTCCAACGTCGAATCTGTCCAGTCCATTCAGCATTCTGTAAGATCAGATACCCCCTCATCCTTCTAAACTCCATTGAGAATAGTCCCAAAGTCCTCAAACATTACTCATATTAAGCTTTTCATTCCTGGAATCATTCTCGTGAACCTCCTCTGGATCAGTTATGGGGCCCAAAATTGCTCACAATATTCTGACCCCAACCTCATAATACCTCAGAAGCACATCCCTGCTTTTATATTCTAGTCCGCTCGAGATGAATAGATTAGATTAGATTCCCTACAGTGTGGAAACAGGCCTTTCAGCCCAACAAGTCCACACCGACCCTCCAAAAAATAATTCACCCAGACCCATTTCCCTCTGACTAATGCACTTAACACTGTGGGCAAGTTAACATGGCCAATTCACCTGACCTGCACATCTTTGGACTGTGGGAGGAAACCGGAGCACCCGGAGGAAACCCACGCAGACTCGAGGAGAACGTGCAAACTCCAAACAGACAGTTGCCAGAGGCTGGAATCGAACCTGGGACCCTGCTGCTGTGAGCAGCAGTGCTAACCACTGAGCCACTGAATGAATGAAAACATTTTATTTTACTTCATAACTACCAACTCAACTTGTACGTTTACCTTACAAGAAACTTGGACTAGGACTCCCAAGCTCCTTTGCATTTCAGATTTCTGAATTTTCTCCCAATTTAGAAAATAGTCCATGCTTCTATTTTTCCTACCTAAGTGCCTGACCTCACACTTTCCCACATTGTACTCCATCTGACCTCACACTTCCCCACATTGTACTCTCTTAACCCTGTCTGAATCTATTTGCAGCCTCTTTGCCTACTCAATACTACCTGCCCCTCCACCTATCTTTGTATCATCTGCAAAATTAGCCAGAATGTCTTCTGTTCCTTCATCTAGATCATTAATGTATAAAATCAAAAGTTGTTGTCTCATCACTGATGCTTGTGGAACACTACTAGTCACTAGCTTAAATCCTGAGAAGGACCCTTTTATCCCCACTATCTGCCCTCTACCAGACAGCCAATCGTCTATCCACGCTAGTACCTTGCCTCTAACACCATGAGTCCTTACCTTACTCAGTAGACTCCTGTGTGACATATATCTGGAAGTCCAGATAGATAACAACTATTGGCTCTCCTTGGTTTAACCTGCTCATTACCTCCTCAAAGAACTGTAACAGATATTTCCAGCATGACCATCCCTTGATAAAACCATGCTGACTTTGTGCTCTTTTATCATTCAGAAATATTATCCTTCACAGTGGACTTCAAAATCTTACCAACAACTGAAGTCAGGTTAATCATGCTATAATTTCCCGTCTTTTGCATTACTCCCTTCTTAAACAGGGGCATTACTTTAGTTATTTTCCAGTCCTCTGGGACCCTCCCTGACTCCAGTGAAAATTAAAAGATCACTACTAAAGCCTCCACTATCTCTTCAGTTATGTCCTTCAAAACTCTAGGGCATAGCCCATCTGATCCACTTTAGATCTTTCAGTTTGTCTAGCACCTTCTCCTTGGTGATGGCAACCGTACTTGTCTTTGCCCCCTGAATCTCTTGAATTTTTGAGATGTTACTCATGTCTTCCACAGTGAAGACTGATGCAAAGTACTTATTCAGTTCCTCAGCCACTTCTTTGTTCCCCTTTTATATACCTAAAGAAATTGTTGAAATCTTTCCTCATATTACTGGCTAACTTACCCTCATATTTAATCATCTCCCTCCTTATTTATTTCTTTGTTGCCTCTGTTGGTCCTTGAAGGCTTCCCAATCCTTTGGCTTACCATTGCCCTTTGCCGCATTATATGCTTTCTCTTTTATGCTGTACCTGACTTCCCTGGTCAGCCATTGTTGCCTCATCCTCCCTATAGAATGCTTTTTTCTACTCGAGATGAATTTTGCTATGTCTCTCCAATTACTCCCAGAAACTATTGCCATTGTTGTTCCACTTTTTTTGCTAGGCTCCTATCCTAGTCAGTTCCGGTCAGCTTCTCCCTCATGCGTATGTAGTTGCCTTTCTTCAACTGTAATACTGTTACATCTGATTCCACCTTCTCTCTCTCAAATTGGAGAGTAAGTTCTATCATATTATGGTCACTGCCTCCAAAGGGTTCCTCACTTTAAACTCCCTTATCAAGTCTGCCTCATTGCACAACACTAAATCCAGAATTGCCTATTCCCTACAGGGCTCCACCCACAAGCTGCTCTAAAAAGCCATCTCATGGACACTCCACAAATTCCTTTTCTTACAAACCACTACCAACCTAATTTTCCCAGTCCAGCTGCATTTTGAAATCCCCCATGATCACTATAATCTTGCCTTTCTTACACGCCTTTTCTGTCTCTAAGTATATCTTACGCCCCAAATCCTGGCTCCTATTTGGAGGCCTGTAGCTAATTCACATTATAAATCTTTGCGGTTCTTCAGCTCTACCCACACAGATTCGACATCATCTGACCCTACTGTGTTTATTGCTATTGATTTAATTTCAGTTTTCACTTTACTAACAACGCAATCTCACCCCCTGGCTTTTTGATAAGATGCATATCCTTGAATATTTAGCTTCCAGTCTTGATCCTGTTGCAGCCACATCTCTACAATGCCCACCACATCATACCTGCCAATTTTGATCTGCGCTCCAAGCTCATTTACTTGATTTCATATACTGCAGATATTCAGATACAATAGCTTCAGTGTTGTATTGAAATTCCATCTTCTCATTGTTATTCATTTATTCAATATGTTTGAAGTCCTAGCCCTTTCCAAATACTCTGTCCTATTTTGTATGCTGGAGACCTTAATAACCTCTCCTGAATTCTCCTGTCTTTTCATATTTTTCATATTGTTCAATGCTGTTAAATCCACTGTCGCAGATGTTAACCTGTAGCTTTGCTTCCCATTGGTCATTTTACTTCATGGAGTTTTACACCTTCCTTCCCCCCACTTCCCAATTTAAAGTCCTGTTGACCACTCAATTTATTTTTTCGCTCGAACACTGGCCCTAGCTTGAATCAGGTGGAGACCATCCCAACTGTATGGATCCCTTCTGTATAGAACCCCTCTTTCCCGTATCACTCTTTTAGCCGCATGTTTGCTGCCCTTATTCTCACATCTTTATGCCAATTTGCATGTGGCTCGGCCAGTAATTCGAAGATTATGACCATTGAGGACCTATTCTTTAATTTGATTCCTAGTTCCTGATAATCCCTAAACAGGTCCTCTTTCCTAGTCTGGCCTATATTGTTTGTGTCCCAACATTGACCACAACAAATGATCTTCCCCCTCCCTCTCCTTTCAAGCCAGTCAAAGATGTCCCACACCGTGGCACCTGGCAGGCAACATACCATGAGGGACTCTCAATCCTGCTTGCAAAGGATATTATCTATTTCCCTAATTTTAGAATCCCCACAACTACCATTTGTCTTTTTGCTCCCTCATCTTGAATGGCCTTCTATACCACTGTGCTGTGCTCAGTTGGCTCATCCTTCCTGCAGCTCCACCCAGAGAGCAAGTATCTTGTACCTGTTGATCAAGGTCAAGAGCCGAGACTCCTCTATCTGCCTCACTTGCAGTCACATCCTGCTGTCTCTGGCCACTGACCAAATTTGTGACACATAATCTACCAGGTGTGACTGCCTCCTGAATCAAAGCATACTCCCCCTCCCAGAGGTGCCACAGTGTTTAAAACTTAGATTCCAGCTCATCAATTCTGAGCCAGAGTTCCCCCAACAACCAACACTTGCTGATGATGTGGTCAGTAGACTTCACAATAGGATCAATCAGTTCCCATATCAAACGGCTACAGCAAATCACTTGTCCAGCCATCTCTATTTTTTTAATCTTTTTTTTTGTAAGACACAGTGAAAGACACAAGGGCACAAATCTTCATTCAATTCCCATCACCAGGAAGAAAAGAAAGCACCAGTGACAAGCAGTGCCCTTCACATCGAAGGGCAATGCTGTGTTATCAAACAGTGAAGGAGAGGGCAGGGATTAAATCAAAATAGAGTTGGAGGGAGAAATAATGCACTCCACTCCCTGCAGTGCCCACCTCTCCCTGAACAGCTCAAGGGTGTTGGTGGACACCTCGTGCTTGTTCTCAGGGACACCCGGGCTCTGGCCTAACCGCAGAAGAGGGGCAGACAGTCGGCACTAACGACCCCTTCCACGGCCTGCTGCCTGGACCTGTTTATGGCCAGTTTGGCCAGGCCCAGGAGCAGACCCACGAGGAGGTCGTCAGATCTGCCCTCCCCCCTCCGTACCGGGTGCCCGAAGACCAGGAGCATGGGACTGAAGTGCAACCAAAAACAGAGAAGAAGGTTTGTTAGAAAATCAAAAAGAGAGTGCAAGCGCCCATACCCAATATATACATGGTCCACGGACTCCACAGCACCACAGAACGAACAGTTGGGCTGGGAGTCCGTGGACCACCGCGTGCAGCACCCTCCACCCCAGATCCCCGAGAGAAAGGGGGAGGACTCCCACATAGAGAACCCTCCACTGGGGATCCAGCCATCTCTACTTAGTTAATTAATTACTTAGCTAGTTAATCCCTGATTAGTTAATTCAGTTAATTTTGGAGTGCCTTTTTTCAAAGCCCAGACAGATTTCCTACCAGCCACTTTTTTCCTATCACTTTTTGAGTTTGGCTTCAATTACTCCCTGTGCTCCACTCTGAAAATAAAGCCATGATGCTCTGAGGCAAGTTAGTTTTATAGTTATCGGCTCCAGTGCTCCACACTGACTCTGAAAACAAGGCTGTGAATTCCCAAGGTAAGTTAGTTTTATACTTACAGCTCTGGTGTTCCACCCTCTGACTCAGATGCTGGAAACAAGCATTTTGTGCTTAGCAACCATAATTCCATAAGATTTTGAAAAGGCCAACAGTAGCCCTTGGATGAGGATGCTTAATTTAGCAAGGGTCAATTACACCCAAGTTAAGCAGGCACTAGAGAATGTGGATTGGGAACAGATATTTGAGGGTAAATCTACATCTGGCATGTGAAAGTCTTTTAAAAAAACAGTTAAAGTGCAGGACATGTATGTCCCTGCAAACCTGAAGGAAGGAATAGCATGGTTCAGGAACCCTGAATGACCAAGGAAATTGTAAGCTTATTTAAAAGGAAGCATATGCATGTGAGTTTGCAGATGGTCTCACTTACCACCTCAAACGCTAATAAATTAGAAAGCTAGCTAGAAGTCTAAAAACAGATAGCAAAAAAGTATAACAATATATAAAATGTTGCTTCTCTGACGGATGAGAATGGAAATTTACTAGTAAATTACATCTACCATTTATTTATAAGGAATAAATATTTTCCTTGTGGCTTCACTGTAGAGGACACAAACTGTCCAAATAATACCTGTAATTCAGGAGGTTGAAGGAAGAAAAGGACTTGGTCAAATTCCAGTCACTAGGGAAGTGCCACTGAGCAAACTGATGCAGCTTGGGTTGACAAATCTTCCAGTCCTGCTGGACTCCATCCTAAGACCTTAAAAGTGCTGACTGATGAGTTAACAGATGCATTGGTGTGGATTTTCCAAAGTATCTGTCATTTAACTTGTTGTCTGTCATGAAGGAGGTCTTTGAATCAAATCAATCATCATGGGTGTTATAACTGAACAATTAGAAAAACTCTAAGTAATTGGGAACAGTTAGCATTGTTTGTGAAAGTAAAATCATGTTTAACCAATTCATTGGTGTTCTGTGAAAGAGTAGTGTGCATTGTGAATAGAAGCAAGCTTGGTCTGTCTGGATTTCCAGAGACTTTTGATGGGAGCATTCCAAAAATACAAAATACTTAAGAACTAAAGAGGATAGGAAATAAATTTAACAACTATCACTACTGAAAGGAAAAATAGTCATACACCTAAAAAGGTTAATAAGTCCCCAGGACTCAATGGGGATATTACATCTTGGGATATTAAAGAATGTAGCTACAGATTTGTGGATGTACAATGGAAAACTGCCGAAGTAACATCCTTATGTGAAAAGGGAGGAAAGACAAAAGTAATTATAATTTGGAATTGTCATTTGGAAAATTTTAGAAGCTATTTTCAAGGATTATAAAACAAAGCATTTATAAATCCATAATATGATCAAGTAATGTCAACATGGCTGTATGTCTGACAAATGCATTAGAATTATTTAAGTGGGATGGATAATTGGGAACTCATAGGGGTAATATATTTGGATTTCCAAAAGACATTCAATAAGGTTACTTAGCAATAAATGGTGTTGGACAGTGAATCGGCATTGATAGGATTGGCTAACTAACTGAAGACAAACAGTTGGAATAAGGACACTTTTAGAATGGAAACCTGCAACTACTGGAGAGTCACAGGATAAGTAATGAAGCCACAATTGTTTATAATATGTCAATGATTTGGATAAAGCTAGTGAATGTACTATAGCTAAATTAATGGATAGTACAAAATAGATAAGAAGGCAAGTGGGGAGGATGGCAAGTTGAACAAAAGGGTCTATTGTTGTGTGTCCATCCGTAAGATGCTTTGACGGGAATAGTTTTAAGGAATATTGACAGGTTAAGTAAGCGAGTAAAACTTGGTAAATGGAATATAATGTGGGAAAATATAGGTTAATGCAAACTTGGTTGGAAGAAAAGTGAGATAAATATTAAGTGAAAAAAGATTGCAGGAAGTTGAAAAGGCTTTGGAATTGTTGTATAAATCACAAAGTTAGCATGATGTTCAAATGGTAAAATGGAGGGCAAATGGAATATTGGCCTTATCTCAAAGGAAATGGTGTATAAAATTAAGGAAGTCATGCTAAAACTGGACCAGGCACCAGTCAGATAACAGCGGGAATACTGTGAACGGTTCTGGTGCCCTTTTCTAAGGAATGATACACTCAGGTTCACAAGATCGATTCCTGGTATGGAGGGATTATCTTAAGAAGAGAGGTTGAGTCTGTTGTGTCTATATTTGTTGAAGTTAGAAGAATGACATCTACTTTACTGAAATATGATTCTTGGGGCCTTGACAGGGGAAGTGTGGAAAGGCTGTTTCCACCTTTTGGGAAAGATTAGGACCAGAAAGAATAGCCTTAAAGTAAGGGGTCACCCAGTTAAGACAGCGATTGAATAAAAACTTTCTCATAGCAGTCCAACTCTGAAAATCTTTACCACAGAGGGCTGCAGAAGTTGTCTCCAGTATACGCAAGGCTGAGATAGACAGATTTTTAGTCAGTAAGAGGGTCAACGATTATGCAGATAATGTATGAGTGTAGTGTTGAAAATGATCAGATCAGCCATGATCCTATTAAATGATCAAGCAGACTTAATGGGCCAAATGGCCTATTTCTGCTCCTAATCTTATGGTCTTAAGGCAGCCACCTATCAATATTACTTTGTAAAATGACTTAAAGAACACTTCCCCAAATTTTGATAGGGCCTGTACAAATTTATCCACTTCTATTCTGGACATTTCACTGTGTATCGGATTTTTCCTCATCTGAGCATCATTTTAAGCCAGCATTCTCCTTTCCTCTTCCCTTTCTTTCTCCTTTGTTGAATTTCTATCTCCAGTCTCAAATCCTTTTTCTCAGATCTTTTGATCTCCACCTCATGCTCTTTGATTTCCTATCCCAAGCTGGCTCAATTGTTTTTCCAGTTCCAACTGCTTCAACATAATTGAGTGTTCACTTACTCAAATGACTCCTCATTTGCTGCATGTAGTCTTGCGATTCCACAAATTCCAGATGTTTGCTAATATTTTAATCATCTCTACTTTCTTGGCTGTTGCAAGGGGCTCTGTCTTTATAGATTTGTCAAATCTATAAACTTGGTTTTTATTAAGTCTTAAAATTCTTCAGGGAAACATTATCATCAACAGGAAGATTTTAGCTGCTACCAATGCTTATTTTATTGTATGAGAAACTTGTTATCTGTTTTACCCTTTACCAATTTAGTCTTGTTCTTCATTCAATCTAGGACCAAAGATCCTGGATTCCCAAGACCTCAAGTCTGGGAAATGACTCAATTGGAAAAAATGCATTGATAATTGAGCCCAACTATTACTCAAGCCATCAAAAACCATTCAATTAAGCCAATAAAATTATTAATTTGCCTAACTGACTTCTATTCAGGACAAAGTAATTGATACCAGGTTTGTCATTAACAGGAAAATAACTCTATTCATTGGAAAAGAAAAAACTTATTCTTTAACAAATGACCAACAACAATGCACTATTCATTAGTACTAAGCAACTGAAGCTACAAACATCTAAAATTCCAAACATAAACATTCATTTATGAAAAAGACAAATCGTTTGACATAAATACTGAGTTTTTTTTAAAAATGACTGAGGAAAAAACCCTGTAGTTCAAGAGTCCAGACAAGAATGGGATAAGATGTTTCTCAGTTTTATTATGTAATTAAAAGGAATCAATGTTGTTTGTGGAATGATGGTCAATTTTCAACTCAGCTATGGTTCTGGTGGACCTAGGTTTTCTCCCTGGTATTACAACTTTCTTTTCAGAGTCTTAGTTTTGTCATTTTCACTTGAAGAAAGAGATGGAAAGAAATGATCCTACTTTGCAGGCTCCTGGATGTCTCCAAGTGTACTGCATTTGTGGGTGAAGCTAAAGCTGAACCCTTACAAAGACTGTCGTTAGACACTTTGCTTTACACTGTGCTGTTTTATAAAGTATCTACTTCACACTCCTATAAATAACATGATACTGTGTAGCTAAAGTGTACATCATAATCTCATTGACCTTTAAAATTATACAGCTAAACATAGCAAAAGTTTTTTAATGATCTAACTTCCATTTCTCAGTTCATAGTTCAGAGAGAAAGCATGTTGTGAAAAGAATACTTGAAGGCTGCAGATTAACATAGATATATGGAGTGAGTGTGCAAGATGTGCAGGTGCATCATGTGGGGAAACTATATGAAGTTATTCAAGCTGACATGCAAACTTTAAAAAAAGCAAAGTATTAATGAAGTGGATAATAGAAGAAGGCTAAGAGAATGTTAACCCTTATTTCAAGTGGAATTGGACATAAAAGTAAGGAGGTTATGCTTGAGTTATATTGAGCATCAGTGAAACTACATCTCAAATGGTGTGTAATTTTGTTGTTGTTTTTCAGTTTGGGTTTTTTCTATTGTAAATGAGTCCAGATTGAGGGAATTCTAGTCATCTTAACCTAGACAAAATATTCCCAGTATGGATTCCCCTTATTATTGAATTGCTAAGTAAAAGCAATGACGTCTCAAAATTAGAGGTGGCTTTGGGTCATAATATTCCTTAGCTAAGTCAATAAATTCTAGAAAGGTTTTAGAAGCTGGTGCCTCAAGGAAAGTTAGTCTCCTAATGACAGAAAAATCTGCAGTTCCACAAGCTTTCAGGAGAATTTTTTTTTTGGTCTGTCCACAATGTCTTTTGCCTGGGGAAAAAAAAATACATTCTTTCCACAAACTGGGACCATTCCTCAACGGTAGGTCAAATATATCACACTTCCCAAATAAAGGTATGATGTAAGAAATACTTACCCCAACCTAAAGATGCTTATTTGCAAGCAAGTTTCTTCAAGATCACCCTTCATTTTTGTTGCCATTGAATTAACTCCCGAGAGGCTGGTATCACATCACCAAGTCACCCTTTATTTACACATGAACAATCCTTATCTTGATACAGAGTCAGGCACCAGAGTGTCAGAATCTCTGACCTCAATCTTTTTACTGTCAGCCAGGGCTCCCTAATTAGATGAGATTAATAGCCCCAAACAGGGAGTGCATATTCGATGATGTTCAGCTATCTGACCTCATTCTTAGCCCTTTCATGAACAGGAATTTACTCATCCAGCCCACTTACTATTTTGAAACCTTTGATCAAATCTCCTCACATCCTCCTTCTCTCCAAATTGATGCCCAATTGCATCATACAGTCATAGAGTCATAAAGTCCTACAGCACAGAAACAGGCCTTTCAGCCCAAACTGGTCCAAAATGTCCAAGCACGCTAACCCCATTTTCCCTGAACTTGTCTCCTATCCTTTTAAAACCTTCCTATCCATGTATTTATCCAAATACCGATTATGTGTTAATATTTGTGCCTTAACAACTTCTGCTGGCAGCTCATTCCATTTGCGTACCACCCACTGTGTAAGAAAGTTGCCCCTCAGGTTCCCTTTTTTCCTTCCCCTCCACTCTTAAAGTGATGCCCTCTAGTCCTCTATTTCCCTGACCCTGGAAAAAAGATGGAGTGCATTCACCTTAACAACGCCTCTCATGATCTTATACATTCTCTAAGATCCCCCTTCAGTCTCCTATGCACTAAAGAGAAAAGTCCTAGCTTATCCAACCTCTCCCTATAACTCAGTTCGTTGAGTTCTGGCAACATCCATGTAAATTCTTTCTGCACCCAGTTCAATAAGTCTTCCTATAACCAAGTGACCAAAACTGAACACAATACTCCAGGTGCAGCCTCACCAACATCCTGCACAACTACATCATAATTTCTCAACTTCTACACTCAGTGCTCTGATTGATGAAGGTCAGTGTGTCAAAAGTCGCCTTCACTGCCCAGTCTACTTTCAGAGAACCGTGCACCTCTACTCCAAAATCCCTCTGTTCCACTACACTCTTTATGGCCCTACCATTCACCATGAAACTCTACCTTGTTTTGACTTTCCAAAAGGCAAGATGTCACATTTTATCTATATTAAACTCCATTTGCTATTTCTTGGCCCACTTCCCCAGCTAATCGAGGTCCTGCTGCAATTTCTGATAACCTTCCTCACTGTCCATGATACCACCTATCTGCAAACTTATTAATCGTACCTTGTACATTCTCATCCAAATCATTGATTAAGATAACAAACAGAAAGGGGCTCAGCATTGACCCCTGAGGCACTCCACTAGTCACAGGCCTTCAATCCAACAAGCATCCTTCGACTATTACACTGCTTCCTAATATCAAGCTAATTGTGCATCCAATTTACCAGCTCCACTTGAATTCCATGCGATCTAACCTTCCAGAACATCTACCATATGGAACCTTAAAGAAGGCCTTACTGAAATCCATATAGACGACATCTACTGCCCTGCCCTCATCAACCTTCTTGGTCTCTTCTTCAAAGACTTGTAACAAATTTGAGGCATATTTCCCATGGGCAATGCCCTGGTGACTATTCCTAATCAAACCCATTCTTTGCCCTCAGAATTTTCTCAAGTAACTTACCCCCCCCCCCCCCCCCCCCCACTACCCTCCAGTCTTCTGGGACCTCATGTCTCCCAGACTCCCTACATATTTGTTCCTCTAATTAATGTTGACTAGTTGGGGGCCTATAGTACAACCCTAATAACGTCACCATCTCAATCTATCCAAAGCCGTCCAACTCCAAATGCTATTGAGGCCAGCCTTAGATTACTTGGAGAACAATTGCAGAGAAAAGCATGCTGTGTTCTGTATATTATGAATTTCTGGATATCATGAGCAAAGGTTGTTATGTGCCCATGCAGAGAAATAGCAGAAGTTGCTCGTCACCACACATTCATTGACAGCTCTGTGCCATAGCATTGACAACAGCAGAAGCAGTTTCAGGTGGTGTCTCTGAAAACATGAGAACAAGTCATACAAAAGATACTTTTGATGCAATCAATCAGTTTATGGCTGATATAAATAGTAACTTTCTTTTGCTCAACTGTAAGCTGCATTGGGTACTTAGCCAACAACCATCCCTTCTGATATAGATGGGATCATACTACATGTAAGGAAGAGATACAAGGCTTAAACTGATACCAGGCACCATCTGCATTCAAACACAGCATGCACAGACAATGAATATAATTAATATATATTTGATATATTTTGCAGTCGGTTACTCATTGAGGAAAATTAAAGTATCATTTGTCTGAAAAAAAGCTGTTACAAGTTTAGGGTCTGGTCTTCTGCTGGTGCCAGTCATGTCTAAGTGCTGAGAACATCTTAAACTTAGTGCCATGCCCATTTTATTTTATATTAAACTATATACAGCAGCATTACCTAAAGGGCAGAAAGATATAATTGCATTGTGATCAGAACCCCATATCATGGCGTAGGTTTTACTAGCTGCCTGTTATAAACAGATTGACCGCAACCATCTGAGTTTTTCCACTGATTTAATAGCTTTCTCCTTCCTACTTAATCTGGCTCCAGGAGACAGAAGATCCACATCTCCGTCAATGTCACATGCAGATAACTGTCAATCAACCCCAATGACAGGTCTTTGACCAACAACATGAACTCTGATCCTCTCTTCACAGATGTGACTGGACCTGCTGAGTAACTTTGGCAATTTGTTTATACTTGAAATTTGCAGCATCTGAAATATCTGGATATTATGTTTCACTGAATCATTAGAATGTATTCTTTGCAGCTCCTTCAATTCAGTTCTAGTGATAAGAATTGCATCCCAAGAGCAGATGTGAACTCTCATTGAACAAGTTCTTTTTTTTTCTTTCTGTGGTTTGATGCCTATGTCAAAAACTTTGGGATCAACATAAACTGATCAAGAAGAAAGCACAGTCCAGAGCTGACTCCATGCTTAACCTCTTTTGAACTCTACTCATAGAGATGTGCAGCATGGAAACAGATCCTTCAGTCCAACTTGTCCATGCCAACCAGATATCCTAAATTTTAATCTAGTCCCATTTGTCAGCATTTGGCCCAAATCCCTCTAAACCCTTCCTATTCATATGCCCATCCAAATGACTTTTAAATGTTGTAATTACACCAGCCTCCACCATTTCCTCTGGCAGCTCATTCCACACATGCACCAGCCTTTGCTTGAAATAACTGCCCCTTAGATCCCTTTTAAATCTTTCCCCTTAAACCGATGACGACTAGTTTTGGGCTACCCCACCGAGGACAAGACCTTTTCTATTCACCATTTCATGCTTCTTATTTTATAAGCTCCTTATCTTTTAAACCTCTATAAGGTCACCCCTCGCCATCCAACACTTGAGGGAAAATAGCTCTGGCCTATTAGCCTCTCTCTCAAACCCATTCAAACCTGCATAACTACTTTGTCAACATCCTTGTGAATTTTTCTGAATCTTTTCAAGGTTTGCAACATCCATCCTTTGGCAGAGACCAGAATTGCACATAGTATTCAAAGAGTGGGGCAGCAGTGGTTAGCACTGCTGCCTCACAGCGCCAGAGACCCAGGTTCAATTCCCACCTCCGGCAACTATCTGTGTGGAGTTTGTACATTCTCCTCATGTCTGCGTGGTTTCCTCCGGGTGCTCCGGTTTCCTCGCACTGTCCAAAAATGTGTAGGTTGGGCAATTGGCCATGCTAAATTGCCTGAAGTGTTAGGTTCAGGGGTAAATGTAGGGGAATGGGTCTGGGTGGGTTGCTCTTCAGAGGGTCGGTGTGGACTTGTTGGGCCGAAGGGCCTGTTTCCACATTGTAAGTAATCTAATCTAATTTAACAAATGTCCTGTCCAGCTGTAGCATGACCTCCCACCTCCTATGCTCAATGCACTAACCAATAAAAACAAGCATACCAAACACCACCTTCACTATCCTGTCTACCTGTGACTCTATTTTCAAGAACCTGCACTTTGTTCAGCAACACTCCTCAGAACCTTATCATTAAGTGAATAATCCTGCTCTGATTTGCCTTTGCAAAATGCAGCACTTCACATTTATCTAAATTTAAACTCCATCTGTCACTCCTCAGACCACACACCCTTTTAATCAAGGAGTGGTCTGAAGTAACCTTCCTGATTTTCCATCATGCCACAAATTTCGGTGTAATCTGCAAACTTAGTAACTATCTCAGTTGCATGTTACACCTAAATATTGTTATAGATCATAATCTAAAATATACCAAGCTCTGATTATACCGATAGGTCATTAAGACCTATGCTTTTCTTCAGTTATCTTGTTATGTCACTCTGGTCTCTCTGTCAATCCTTTCTAACACTGCTTTCTCTGTGCTATTTAAGCCTATTGGGTGCAACTTCATGATATTCTTGCAAGGTTGCTCCAGGATGCTGAATGCTTTACATAAAAGTGTCATGGTTTTGATTACTTAAGCTGACTGGTAATTCCCTGCTATTAGGCCTGTGAGGAGATATTAGTTTCAGGACTTTTGCACTACATTAAGCTTTCAAACATGGGGCCAAGTTCAGGTTCCACCCCAAATGCTCAACAGCAGACACCTGACATGGATTTTGACTGCTTACAATAATTTGGCAACCAAATATGGTGGTAGGGAAACTTTCAAGTACCAATTGGAGAAGCTGTAGCTGCTTCTCAGAGCTGAAAGAGCGGGAGCATGCTTCCATCTTGAGAAGCTCTTGTCACTTTTGCAAAATTGAAATAAAATTGGAAATGCTTCAAAGGTTAGTCCATTGTGTCTCTGTCTCCTGTTAAACCCTGTGCTCGAATTTACCTTTTGTACCAAAGGGTGTTTATGGGGACTAATACCTGTATTAGGAACAGCATCATTAAGTTGGTAAAATTATTCAGTATTGTTTCTTTTCCATTCATTAATCTTGTAAATTTTGTATTGTTTAGAAATTAAGTGGGTTGACCAGCTGCATCTCTCTCTCATGGAATAGCCACATTACACCTGGTTAAAACAACTAGCAAAGTTAGGGTCTGAGCCACTTTCTTGAAATGTTGAGTTCCATAACAGTAGCCTTTGAAAAAAATGAACACACTTATACTTTAAAACACAATCTTTCAGTCTAACCCAAAGTTCTTTCTACAATTCACAAATATCTGAAACATGAGGATCAATTAAAAGGAACTAAATAGTGTGGTTAAACTGTGAAACTAATTTAGTCACAGTCTCACTGCTAAATCTCACCCCCTTTTTTGTCATATTTAGATAAATGACTGTGCTCTACTTCCTGAGGTAGTTTCTTCAGAGACTGGTGAACTGCAGTTTAGTGGTGATAATAAAGATGGTCGAGAGAGTGACAAATGCTTGTACTGGTATTTTGTTGGGAATGGTTGAGAAGGTAAAAGGAATGGTTTTTGACAGTTCCTTTCATGGGATACAAGTGTTGCTGGTAATGCTAGATTGTGTTACTAATTGAACCTGAACTGAGTGTGTGACTCAGGATTTTGCAGGGTAATGAAGAGTCAACCACATTGTTCTGGATCGGAGTCACATGGGCTAAATCAGGTAAAGATGGCAGATTTTCTTCCTGAAAAGGAAGGCAGATGAGTTTTGACAACCATCAATGGCAGCTTCATGCTATATTTACTTTTAATGCTACAGTAATAGTTGGTAAAGTGGAATTTGAACCCATAGCCCTATTACTCCACCATTCTTCCCCCATCAGTACAGAAGGACAATCTAGTCAGAGTGTAAGAGTGGGCCACAACGTTTTGCAAGGAGTAAAAAAATTAAAACTACAATGGGATTATTGGCAAGTAGAGTTTTTTCCATGAAAGAGTGAAGATCTTGATGGGAATAAGGTCTTAATTACATGTGCATGCAAACCCTGCATTTACAAACTGGAGCATTGGAGAAGTTGAGCTTTTTTTTTGTAAAACCGATCTCATTAATTTGCTCATTAATTCAAATATTACTTTTTTGCCTCAACTTAAAATACTAACAGAATATAATTAAGCATATAAAATGTTAATATTCATCAGCTTTCCAGGAGAGCATGCACCCAATTCTGGTAGACATAGATCAGCAATGTTGAAAGCTAAGTTTTTGGCTCTCATACCTTTAGTGCTTGAAGCAATTGAGGGATAGAATTAATCTGCATCTGGAGAGGCAGGGATTAATCAAAGATAGTCAGTATGATTTTGTTTAAGGGTCATTTCTGTGCAACTTGATTGAATTTGTTGTGAAGGTGATCAGGTGTGTCAATGAGGGCAATGTTTTTGATGTGGTTTGCTTGGGCTTATTAAGGTGCTACATGGGAAACTGATAACAAAGATGAGAGCCATGGCATCTAAGAAAATTTGGCAAATTCGATTCACAATTAGCTGAGTGGCAGGAACCAGAAGGTAATGGTTGAGGGGAGATTTTCCAACTGGAAACATGCCCTATAGGTCCCACAGGAGTCAGCGTTGGGGCCTTTGCTATTTGTGGTCTATATAAATGATTTTAAACATGAAAGCAGGAAGGTTGAGCACTATGTTAACATATAATACAAAAATTGCTAGGGTGATATGTATTCAGGAAGATACCCTTATGTAGTCTAAGGCTATAGATAGGCTGATCAAATGAGCTGGTCAGTGGCAAATGGATATCAATCCAGATAAACATGGGATGATGCACTTGGACAGGACAAAAAAAGCAATGGAATATGTGATGAATGGTAGGACCTTGGGAAGCATTGAGGATCAGAGGGTCTTTGTGCATGTGCCTTAATGCAGTCAACACAGTCATAATCTTAAGATACTGGAAAGTTGAATAAAATGGTTAGGAAGGTACATTACATATTTGCCTTTATTAACTGACCAATTCTGCTTAAAAGCAGGGATGTCATGCTGGAACAGTATAAAGTGTTGATTAGGCCACAGAGTATTGTGTGCATTTCTGGAATCCATATTACAAGAAGGATGTGATAGCACTAGAGAGGTGCACAGCATATTTACCAGAATGTTGTCTGGGTTGAGTTTTAGCTGTGATGGAAAATTGGGTTGACTGAGGGTGTTACAGCAGCAAGTATGGTGGTGTGTGGGGAGAGGTGGAACACATGACTGAAACATAAAATTATAAGGAGCATAAATATGGTAAACAGAAACACTTCTCCCTTGACGGAGAGATCAATGACCGTTGTGGAGGGTAAGGGAGAGAAGGTTCAGAGAAGATGTAGAAAAAAAAACAAAGTTGATGGAAATCTGGATTTACTACCTATAGGGGTGGTAGAGACAAACAACCATAATATTTAATAAGTCTTTAGGTGTGCACTTACAATGCCAAGGTATATAAGGCTAGGGCCAATTGATGGAAAATGGGATCAAAATATTTCGGTAGTTGTTTTTGACTGGAGTGGGCATGATGGGTTGAATAGCCTTTTGTGCTGTAGATCTGACTATGATCCAAATGCAAGCAAACTGAAGTTGCTTGCAATTAGCACTTAAGTAACAATGACAATGAATCAAAGACATGAATCTTGATGAACTGGGCTAGTGGGCTAAGGAATGATAGATGGAGTTTAATTTAGAGAGATGCAAAGTGTTGCATTTTGGCAAAGCAAACCAGCATAGGACTGACTTAGTCAATGGTTATGCCCCCTGGGAGTGTTATAGATCTACGGGTACAGGTTCATAGCTCCTCAAATGGAGTCACAGACAGACAGAGTGGCGAAGAAGGCTTTCGACTTGCCAGTTTTCATTGGTCAGAGTCTTGAGTATAAAATAGCACATCTTGTTGCAGCTGTACAAGATGGTGAGACCATTTATGGAGTACTGCATGCAGTTCTGGTCACTCTACTAGAGAAACGATATTATTAAACTGGAAAAGATTTACTAGGATGTTACTGGGACTGGAAGGTTTGTGCTATAAGGTTTGATAGGCTGGAACCCTTTCTCCTGGAGCATAGGAGACTGAGGGGTGACCTTCTAGAGATGTATAAAATCATGAGGGGCATAGATAAGATAGATAGCAGACAGTTTTTCCTCCATGGTAGGGGAATCTAAAATTAGAGGACATAAGTCTCAGGTGAGAGGGGAAGAGATACAAAAGAGTCCAGAGGGATATTGTTTCCAAACAGCAGGTGGTGTGTGTCTGAAATAGACTGCCAGAGGTACTGGTGGAAGAGAGTACAATTCCAACATTGTAAGAAACACTTAGACAGGTTCACAGATGGGATAGGTATGGAGGGATGTGGACCAAACACAGGCAAATGGAACCAGTTTAAACAGTGAAAACTGGCCAGCATGGGTAAGTTGGGCTGAAGGACCTGTAGATTTTGCTGCATATCTCTGATTTGTTAAACAAGTCCAGCAGAGAAGACAACAGCTACGTGAACAACATCAAATAGGCACCTTGAGGAACTGATCAGTATGATGCTAGTAGACTGTATAGGACCATTACTAAAAATGATAGCAGGATACCAGTAGATCCTTAGTTGGTCCATTCACTTTAATGTATAGTCATGAGATAACATGTACACAAACACATCAAGGAAAGGTTTTTAGGACAAAGTTGAATCTTCACTGTCGTATTGTGTCCCTGTTTCAGACTCCCAGTAGCACTGCACAGGGATATTTAAAAACATCACGGGCAAACATGGGCTGATAAACACAAGCATATTGAAAACAGTAGATGCAAAATAGGAAATTGTGCTCGTATTGTTACCTGTTTGAGAGAAGCTCTGAAAAGAAGATTCAGTGGTCCATACAAAGTAATTGAAAAAAACCAATAAAACTATGCCTTGAAACAGTAGTGTAATAGTGATGTCAGTGAACATTAGTAATGCAAAACCACAAGCTGGGGACAAGGGTTCAAGTCCCAGCCTGGCAGATAGTGTGGGAACACTACCACCTCCCAAGTTACTTATCATACCTGACTTGGAAGTATGTTTCCTGATGAAGGGCTTATGCCTGAAATGTCAACTCTCTTGCTCCTTTGATGTGCCTGACCGGCTGTGCTTTTCCAGCACCACATTCCTCTACTCTGATCTCCAGCATCTGCAGTCCTCACCTTTTTCCTTGGAAATATATTGCTGTTTCTTGTCGTTGATTCAATCCTGGAATTCTCTCCCTAAGGGCATTGTGGGTCTATGTATAGAGTATGAAGTGCAGCAGTTCAAGGAGTCAGCTTATCAAAAGGAGCTAAGGATGGGCAATAAATGTTGGCCAATCAGGAATGCAAATGTCCCATGAGTGAATAAAAAATTGAATTTGATAAAAGTTTGAATAACAATCTAGCCTAATGTTGATTATCTTATTAAAAAATAACATCTAATTCATAATGTCCTTTGTGAAAGAAACTGGTCCTCTTTAGCTCGTCTGGCCAATGTATGACTTCAGGCAAACAATGATTGCTTCTTAACTGCCCCCTGAAGTGATGGAGCAAGCCATTCAGTTCCACAACAATTAGAGATGGGAGATTATTGTTGGCTTTACCAATGATGTCCACATCCCATAAAAACACACCACCTCTTCTTTAATAGGTTGCAGAGCCAGTAATTCGAAAACATTTAGTATAACTTCATTATGCATTTCATCTCTGTATTAATAAAAGCTGTGTTTCCTTGTCCATTTTCAGTAGTCTCATTTTGTCTACCACCTATAAGGATTTGTGCAGTTACATTTCAGACCTGTTCCTAAATTCCCCACCCCCTTTTATATTGTAATATCAGTATTATAATAATGCTTAGCCTTGCTCCTGTTTTTGTGCTTCTGTTTACAATTCTGATTTTTCAGATCACCTCCTTACTTTGAAATTATCCTGTTATCAAGTCCAGCAGACTAAGAAATATCTGAAGGAGCAATTTCCCTAACACCTACTGTAACTCGTCTAAAAACAAACCATGTAACTCCATTCATTTTCATTCTGTCAATTTTGTATTCACTTTCTCTTCTTTCTCAGACTCTAGCTTTCCTAACAAATATATTCACTTTCAACACCTTTGGCAGTCCTATCCATAATATCAATGATATTTTCAACAAATCTTTCTGTCATTATAGTCAAGAATGCAACTGAGTTTGTAAAATAGTGTGTTTTCAATGAATCCATGCTGATTTCTTAGCCCATACTTTTCTAAATCTGAACTTTTTTTGTGCTGGATTATAGTTTGTAAGGAATGAGTTGAGTTTTCGGATTGTGATTTGAGGGTTTACAAAGGTTGTAACTGATATTCTTTTTGACTCTAGAGTTGGGAAGCTGGTTAGTTGCAGGTTAGTTAATGGAGCCAAAGGAAATTGGTCCTAGGCCTCATGAGTTAGTCATAGTTGAAAAGATCATACAATGATGAGATTGTGAGTTGAGGAGGTTGTTTGCAGTGCTGTGATGGGAACCTTATATCAGTGTAAGTGGTTGGAGAGTATTTTAGAGAGACAGAATTTGCATGCATTTTAAAAACAAGGACTAATTAGGTATAACCATCATGGATTTGTGTGTGGGAAATCACTTCTTACTAACTTAATTGAATTTTTTTTTAAAGAGATGACAAAAAACTGAAGACAGAACGCTAGACATTCTCCATATGGACATCAGAAAAGCATTCAAGGTTCTGTATGATAGACTAGTTAGTAAGATTCCACCATATGAGATCCAGGGGCACATGGCCAATTGGATACATATAGCACAGACCCTTTGATCCAACTCATTCATGCTAACCAGATATCCAGTCTGACATGGTCTCATTTGCCAGCATTTGGCCCATATCCCTCTTAAACTCTTCCTATTCATATATCCATTCAGATGTCTTTTAAATGTTGTAATTGTACCCACCTCTGGCAGCTTGTTCCATTAGTCAGAAAGTGGTGGTGGAGAGTTGCTTTTCAGAAAGGAGACCTGTCGCCAATGGTGTGCCACAAGGATCGATGCTGAGTCTGTTACACTTTGTCACTTATATAAGTTATATTATGGTTAGTAAGTTTGCAGATGACACCAAAATTGGAGATGTAGTGGACAGTGAAGGAGATTGTTTGAGTGCAATGGGACCTTGATTAGATGGTAATGGTTGGAGGAGTGACAGTCTAATTTAAATAAATGCAAAGTGTTGCATTTTGAGTCAAACCTGGGCAGGAACTTAATGGTAACTACCTGAAGAGTGTTACAGACTAGAGACCTTGGTGCTAGTGCATATTTCCCCTGAAAGTTGTCTTGCAGGTAGTCAGGGTGATGAAGATGGCACACTTGCCTTTATTGGTCATAACATTGAGTGTGGGAGTTGAGATGTCATGGTACAGCTGTATAGGACACTGAGGCCACTTTTGGAATAGTGCATAAAATTCTGTTCACCCTCATATTGAAAAGATCTTCTTAAATTTAAGAGGGTGCAGAAAACACTTCAAGGATGTTGCCTGGGCTAGAGGGTTTGAGTTCTAGGGAGAGTTGAATAACCTGGGGCTTTTCCTTGGTGTGTTGGAGACTGAGGAGTGAACTTGCAGAGGTTTATAAAATAATGAGACATAAGTAGGGTGGATAGCCAAGGTATTTTTATCCAGTCTGGAGGAATTCCAAAACTAGAGGACATAAGTTGAAGGTGATAGGGGAATGATTTTTAAAAAGGATCTGAGGGGTAAATTTTCAGAGGGTGGTGCATGAATGGAACGAGCTGCCACAGGAAGTGCTGGAGGTAGGTACAATTACAACACTTAAAAGGCACCTAGATGGGAATATGAATAGAAAGGGTTTAGAAAGATAAAGGCCAAATGCTGGCAAATGAGACTAAGTCAGACTGGGATGTCTGGTTGGAGCAGATGAGTTGGACTGATGGGTCTGTGCTAAATGACTCTAAAACAGGTGGCTGGAATTCTGTAATATAGCTGCACAAAGTATCAGTGTGATCTTACCCAGCAGTATAACCCCGTGATCCTTTTTCAAATTATACAATTTTATTAAAATATGTTTGTTCTTAAAGTGGAGCAGAAGGGATTGACTCTTCAGACTGGCAAACATTTCTGAAATCATGAGCTTAACTTCTCAACTATGCCTTTTAAAAGTCAGAATATATATTATTTTGGTTAGAAATTTTCTCATTGCCTGCTAGCAATGATGTTTCCTTGGGATTCAGTTACATTGTGCACATTTCAACTATAAAGTAAATCCAGCAGTTCATTTGAAAAATAAGAGAGTGGGAGTGTGGAAAGACAAAATAAATGCATGAGGTTTTCAAAGGAACAATTGATTCAAGGTTCAAATAGTAACATGATGGAGTTTCTTAACTTCTAATGAGATGAGTGCTGGCCTAACAACAAAATGAGCTTGCCAAGTTGGAATGGCCACTGGTGTTGGTCCAAAAAATGACAAAAAATGATTTGTGTTAAGATGCTCAGCAAAATAAAGATTATTCCCAACCCCAGTTTCTGGATCTGGAATTGTTGATAGAGTAAATCCAATGACACATGGTATGGCCAATGATTGCATAGTTCTGTGGTCAAAGACATAAATGAACTGAAGCTAGAACCTCTCAGAATTTCATCTAAGAAGTCACTATTTTAAAGTAACTGGAAGATGGACAGTGGCAATTCTACATTACAAAGGGAAATAATTGTAGAACATCATTGGGCCAGCAGCGTCATTAGGGTGATCACAGTGGGTTGTATTTATGCATAAGAGTGTGAGACAACAAAATTGACCATCAATAATTTTGGCTGAATTATGTCACAAATCAGTCAAAAGTATGCTTCCAGTTAGAGCCAGTGACTTACAAATTAATTATTCTCCAGCAAATCTTTAAAGCTTTCATAGAGTAGAATCCCTACACTGAAAATAGGCCATTTGACACAACCAGTCCTCACCAACCCCCTGAAGAGAATCCCAAGCTAACTATTGTCCTAACTAGTGCACCTAGCCTATACATCCCTAAACATTATGGGCAATTTACCATGACCAAGTCACTTAAATTGCACATAGTTGGACTGTGGGAGGAAACCCACATAGACATGGGGAGAATGTGCAAACTCCACACATAATCACCTGAGGCTAGAATCAAACCTGGGTCCCTGGTGCTGTGAGGCAGCAGTGTTAATCACTGTGCTGCTATACTAAGATTTAGAGACAACATTGCATAGAGTTGACAGCTGACCAACATGTTATAGGAAGGTGGAGTTGGCAAAAGATCAAGGATGGCAATCCAGGCAGCATCCTGGTATATCTCTTCTGCATCCCCTCTAAAGCATCAACATCCTTCCTATAATGAGGCAACAAGAACTGGACACAATATGCCAAGCGTGGTCTAACCAGGGTTTTACAGACTTGTAGCAAGTCCTTGGGGCTCTTCAACTCAATCCCCCTATTAGCGAAAGCCAAAACACCGTGTGTCTTAAGAACTCTATCAACTTGGGTGGCAACTTTGAGGGATTTATGTATGCAGACCAAGATCCTGCTGTTCCTCCATACTGCCAAGAATTCTGTCTTTAACCCTGTATTCAGCCTTGAAACTTAACCTTCCAAAATAATCATTTCACATTTATCCAAGTTGTACTCCACCTGCCACTTCTCAGCCCAGCTCTGCATCCTATCAATGTATTGTTGTAGCCTGCAGCACCCTTCAATACTGTCTACAATACCACCAACCTATGTGTCATCACCAAACTTACTAATCCACCCTTCCACTTCATGTTACAATGATGCATAACTTGGCAATGACAGCCTTGAGTGATGGGGTTGCTGAACTTGGCAGGACCTTCCAAATTAGTAATGAGCAGAATGAGTTTTGGGCTAGTGGATGAAATACCAATGAATCTGTTTGAACATAGAACATAGAACAGTATAGGCCTTTTGGCCCATGATATTAATCTTAATCTAAGATTAACAGAACATACACACCCCTCTCTCTGATTATTCTCTATTCCTCACTGTACATGTAGAATGCTTTTGGGTTTTCCCTAATCCTTCCCACCAAGTCTCTTTTTGTGCCCCCTTCTAGCTCTCCTCAGTCCATTTTTCAGTTCTTTCCAAGATATCTCGTAATCCCCTAAAGCACTGCTAGATCCTTGCTTCCTCAATTTTAAGTCTCCTTCTTCCTTATGATGAGAAGCTCCTCTGCTCTTGTCATGCAAGGTTCCTTCACCTTACCATTCCTTACCTGTCTCAGTGGGACAAGGTGATCCAACATTCGCAACAAGTGCTCCTTAAACAGCCTCCACATTTCTGTTGTGCTTTTCCTGTCAAACAATTGTTCCCAATTTATACACCCCAGCTCCTGTCTAATAGCAGTATAACTCTCCTTTCCCAATTAAATAGCTTCCCATACTGTCTGCTCCTAGCCCTCTCCATGGCTATGGTAAAGGTGAGGCAGTTGTGGTCACTGTCACCGAAATGCTCTCCCACCAAGAGATTTGACATCTGGCCTGGCTCATTGTTTAGCACCAAATCCAATATGGCCTCCCCCAGTCAGCCTACCTACACAGTCAGCAATCCCTCCTGGACACACCTGACAAAATTGGCTCCATCCAGACCATCTGCACTAAGGAGGTTCCAATCAACATTGGAGAAGTTGAAGTCACTCATAACAACAACAACTGTTACATCTGCACCTTTCCAAAATCTGCTGTCCAATCTGTTCTTCCATCTCTCTGTTGCTATTGGGGTGTCTAAGAAAACACTTATGCTGTGCTACTTAAAACAAGTTTGCTTTGTACTCCATTGTTTTGATCTTTAAGAATTTTGTTGCAGAATAGAAAGGATCGTTCTCCACCAATACAGCCACCTCCAGCTTGATGCCACTGCCAAATTAATCTTAATTGATCTGCATTCCATTCTCTCAGCAATACCATGATCCATTCGTCAATCAGCCCAGAGCATCAGTACTTTCACACAGCACCTTTCCATGTAAGATTCTATAAGATGCAAGATCTGGTGTTACAAGTTGCCATAATCAGATGGCTTGCATCCTAGGATCTTAAAAGAAGTTAGTACAGGGAAATTAGAGGCATTATTTATAATCTTCCAAGACTTCTTAGACTCAGGAAGGTTCCAGTGGATTGGAAAATAGCTAATGTGATAACTTTTTAATCAACAAAGGAAGAGATTAAAATAGGAAACTACAGGTTAGCCTGATATCTGTCATAAGAAAATTTCATGAATCTAAGTTAAAGCAGGATGCTTAGTAAATCATAATGTGATCAGACAGAATCAACATGGTTTTGTGAAAGGAAAGTCAGGTTTCTAGGAGTATATTATGGACAGGTTGGATAAAGACACCAGTGGATATGGTGTAGTTAGATTTCTAAAAGGCTTTTTATAAGGTGCCACATCAAAGGTTATTGCACAAAACAAGAGCTCACGTTATAAAGACTAACATGTATGTATAAAGGATTAATTAACAGGAAAGAAAGAACAGGAATAAATGTGTCTTTTTCAGGTTGGCAAGCTGCAACTAATAGAGTACCAATGTTGGCAGTAATCTACCAAATGTATCAACAACTTGTAAGAATGGGCTGAATATATGATACCTGATTTTGCCTTATAACACAATAGATAAAAAAATAAGAAGCCAATAGGAGGTACAGAGTCAAAAGTGGATAGGTTAAATGAGGGGCTTAAAAAGTTGTAGTACACCTTGCAATATAGGAAAATGTGAATTTCCACAGTGGTGGAAGGAATAGAAAAGCAACATATTGTTTAAATGGGCTCAAAGACACTGGATCTGGGTATCCCGTTACACCAAGTGCAAAATGTATAGGTACAAAAAGTGAATAGGAAGGCAAATGGCAATTTGGCATGTAGTCGTAATGAAATGAATTTAAAAGTAGGAAAGATTAAGTGCAGATACATAAGACCTTGGCAAGATCAAATCTTCAGTACAGTGTGTAGTTTTGGTCTGCTTATTCACAAAGTAATATACTTTGGCTGGAACTTACATTCTTTGAGAAGTCTTAAGTTCCTTTGAAATTTTTGGAGGATTTCACTAAGAGACCCAGCAAGTTTTTTTGTTGTACCTTACGTTACGGACTAGACTAGACCACTCAAAACATTCTTAAGCAGGAAGCCCAGACAATAAAACTTTGCAACTTGTTTTGGTAAGTGTACAGTGAAAATTACCGAGAGTATGTCAACTACATTGACTATCAAGTTTTAAAACCGACAAAAATGTATTCACACAATTGCACAATGAAACACAGAACAGAATAAAGAACCCCGACAGAACTCAATCTATCCAAACTAGACCTAGATTAGGTTACCTAGTGTGGATTCCTCGGATGCTGCCTGAACTGCTGTGCTCTTCCAGCACCATTGATCCAGAATCTGGTTTCCAGCATCTGCAGTCATTGTTTTTACTTAGTGTGGAAACAGGCCCTTCGGCCCAACAAGTCCACATCGATGCACCACCCACATTCCCCCTTCACCTAACACTATGGGCAATTTAGCATGGCCAATTCACCTAACCTGCACATTATTGGACTGTGGGAGGAAACCGGAGCACCCGGAGGAAACCCACGCAGACACTGGGAGAATGTGCAAACTCCACACACAGTCGCCTGAGGCAGGAATTGAACCCAGGTCTCTGGCGCTGTAAGGCAGCAGTGCTAACCACTGTGCCACCATCCACTTTGTATGCTGTTTCAAATATACAACAGTTCCAATGAGCAAACCCCTAACCACGGTAAAAATGAAACAAAGGCTTACAGGTTGAAGTTAAAAGGGCAGAAGGAGAGAGAGAGAGCATCTAGCAACCTGTTTCCACACAGCTGAACTCCTTAACTAGTTCTGGGCTAAACAGCTCTGCTGGAGAGCTAACCATGCCCCCTTGACTTATACGGTTACTTCTAAAAACATAACATGGTAACCTTAACTGGGTGTGGAGATTAAACCCCACTGTTGGTATCACTCTGCATTCCAAATGAGCTGTCCAGCAAACTGAGACAACCAACCTTTGGGTATAGGGCTTCTCAAAAGAAGACTGAGAACCTAAGAACTAGGAGCAGAAGTATGCACTTCAATCCCTCAAGCCTGCTCCATCATTTCATATAATCTTAGTTGCTCTCATCTTAGCTTCAATTCCACTTTCCTGCCTGCTCTCTATAACCCTTCAAACCACCACTAATTTAAAAAATGATCTATGTTCTTCTTAAATTTACTGAATATCCCAGCATCCACTGCACTCTTGGGTACTGAATTCCACAGATTCATGACACTTATTTTCTCCATCTGTTTTAAATCTGCTAAATATGGCCATCTTCAAACAATGACTACTTGTTCTGGATTGCCCCACATGAGGAAACACCCTTTTTGTGTCTACCTTATCAATATCCTTTTAGCAACTTAAATCTCAATTAGATCATCTCTCATTTTTCCAGAGTACGTGCTTAATCTGCCGTCCCTTGAAAGACCAACTCTTCATCCTATGAATCAACCTCCATGAACCCCTCTGGACTGCCTCCAATACAATTACAGCCCCCCTCAAGAAAGGGGACCAAAATTCCATTTTGATAATGCTTTGTACAGTTGTAGCAACATCTCCCCACGTTCCGACTCTACTCCTTTAGCAATAAATGCTAACATTTACTCCCTTTATTACTTACCGGACATGCATATGCATTTTATGCAATCCATGCATGAGGAGTCCCAAACCCCTTTACACTGAAGTGCACTGAAATTTCTCTCCATTTAGACAATAAATTACCTCTGACCTAAATGGTTAAACTCACACCTATCCCCATTGAACTTCATCTACTACATTTTGGCTCAATCACCTAACTTATCTGATCTATCTGTATTTTTTTTCTTTGTAACCTACTTTCCCACTTTAGTGTCAATTGCAAATTTAGCTATAGTACTTTCCATCCCTGCATCCACATCATTAATATAATTTGTAAATAGTTCGGACCCTATGGTATCCAGCTAGTTATATCATGCCAATCCTCTCTGAGGATGAAAGATCAGTCCTCGGCAGAAGCCTCACCTTCATTCCCCTATGCTCTCGGATTAACGAGTTCAACATGTGGCAAGACATCAAACAATTCTTCCGCCGCTTTCGCCTCCGCGCCTACTTCTTCAACCAGGATTCTCGCCCACCCTCTGACGACCCCTTTCCCCGCCTCCAACACACCCCATCCACCTGGACACCCCATGCTGGCCTCTTACCTGCCCTCAATCACTTCATAGCCAACTGCCGCCGCAAGATTAACCGCCTCAACCTCTCCACTCCTCTCACCCACTCCAACCTCTCACCCTCGGAACGTGCAGCCCTCCACTCCCTCCGTTCCAACCCCAACTTCACTATCAAACCGGCAGACAAGGTAATAGTTTGGCGCACTGAGGCTGAGGCTAAACGCCAGCTCGCGGACACCTCCTCCTACTGCCCCCTTGACCATGACCCCACCTCCCACCACCAAACCATCATCTCCTAGACCATCCATAACATCATCACCCCAGGGGATCTCCCATCCACTGCCTCCAACCTCATAGTCCCACAACCCGGCACTGCCCGTTTCTACCTCATGCCCAAAATCCACAAACCTGACTGCCCCGGCCAACCCATTGTCTCAGCCTGCTCCTACCCCACCTCAAACTCATCTCTGCATACCTCGACATGGCCCTGTCCCCCTTAGTCCAAGAACTCCCCACCTATGTTCAGGACACCACCCACGCACTCCACCTCCTCCATGATTTTCGTTTCCCCGGTCCCCAACGCATTATCTTCACCATGGACATCCAGTCCCTGTACACCTCCATCCCCCATCACGAAGGACTCAAAGCCCTCCGCTTCTTCCTTTCCCGCCATACCAACCAGTACCGTTCCACTGACACCCTCCTTCGACTGACTGAACTGGTCCACACTCTGAACAACTTCTCTTTCCAATCCTCCCACTTCCTCCAAACCAAAGAACTAGCCATGGGCCCCAGCTATGCCTGCCTCTTCATAGGATATGTGGAACAGTCCATCTTCCGCAGCTACACTGGCACCACCCCCCACCTTTTCCTCCGTGACATTGATGATTGACTATATCGGTGCTATCTCATGCTCCCATGAGGAGGTTGAACAGTTCATCCACTTTACCAACACCTTCCAGCCCGACCTCAAATTTACCTGGACCATCTCAGACTCCTCCCTCCCCTTTCTAGACCTCTCCATTTCTATCTCGGGCAACCGAATCAACACAGACATTTACTATAAACTGACCGACTCCCACAGCTACCTAGACTACACCTCCTCCCACACTGCCCCCTGTAAAAACGCCATCCCATATTCCCAATTCCTTCTTCTCCGCCGCATCTGCTCCCAGGAGGGCCAGTTCCAATACTGTACAACCCAGATGGCCTCCTTCTTCAAGGACCGCAATTTCCCCCAAGACGTGATCAATGATGCTCTCCACCGCATCTCCTCCACTTCCTGCTCCTCCGCCCTTGAGCCCTACCCCTCCAATTGCCACCAGGACAGAACCCTACTGGTCCTCACCTACCACTCCACCAACCTCCATATACATCGTATCATCCGTCATCATTTCTGCCACCTCCAAACGGACCTTACCACTAGGGATATTTTTCCCTCCTCTCCCCTATCAGCATTCCGAAAAGACCACTCCCTCCATGACTCCCTCGTCAGGTCCACACCCTCCACCAACCCAATCTCCACTCCCGGCACCTTCCCCTGCAACTGCAAGAAATGCAAAACTTGCGCCCACACCTCCCCCCTTACTTCCCTCCAAGGCCCCAAGGGATCCTTCCATATCCGCCACAAATTCACCTGCACCTCCACACACATCATTTACTGCATCCACTACACCCGATGTGGCCTCCTCTATATTGGGGAGACAGGCCGCCTACTTGCGGAACGTTTCAGAGAACACCTCTGGGACACCCGGACCAACCAACCTAACCACCCCGTGGCTCAACACTTCAACTCCCCCTCCCACTTCACCACGGACATACAGGTCCTTGGACTTCTCCATCGCCAGACCATAGCAACACGACGGCTGGAGGAAGAGCGCCTCATCTTCCACCTAGGAACCCTCCAACCACAAGGGATGAACTCAGATTTATCCATTTTCCCCTCCCCCCACCTTGTCTCAGTCCCAACCTTCGAACTCAGCACCACCTTCCTAACCTGCAATCTTCTTCCTGACCCCCACCCCCACTCTGGCCTATCACCCTCACCTTAACCTCCTTCCACCTATCGCATTTCCAACGCCCCTCCCCCAAGTCCATCCTCCCTACCTTTTATCTTAGCCTGCTTGGCACACTCTACTCATTCCTGAAGAAGGGCTCATGCCCGAAACGTCGATTCTCCTGCTCCTTGGATGCTGCCTGACCTGCTGCGCTTTTCCAGCAACACATTTTCAGCGCTCAATCAGAAAAAGAACCATTTTATCCTGACTCATTGCTTTCCCTTGTGTAGTGATTGGAATGAGGTTGGCAAGGTGGATCTCATTGAGTATGAGATTGCTCATTGGACTAGATTAACAACCCCAATCTGGGAGCCCTAGCTGTCAGATATAAACAGGAGTCTTTTGGACCCAGGTGTCCCTGTAGAAGGAGCACACTGTGTCTACCAATACCCTCTGTTTTCAGGGAGAGGTGGGCATGGCAGGGTATGGTGTGCTTTGTTTCCCCTGCTAAACCTATTTTGATTTAACCACTGTGCCCTCCTTCACTTTCTTTCATGTGGACATTGTCCTTGAAGGGAATTGCACTGCTTGTCAATGGCCATTTTGGTATTTTTCTTTCTGGTGGTGGAATAAGAATACTGTTTCTGCACGTGATGCTTTTTCACTGTTCTAAACCTACATGCACACAAATATGGGTGCTGCAGAGAACTAAACCATTACTGCTGTTTGGCAGTAGTGTAGAGAGGGGATTTTTATAAGTTTGAATGTCCACATTCTAGGGATTGGCACTGAGGTCAGAGTCCATGTACTGTGCCCATGTAAATAAAGGGTGACCTGAAGATAGATACTAGCCTCTGTGCCATTATTTCAGTAGCGATGAGAGAAAACAGTACACTCTTGAGGAAAGCTTGGTTGGATTGGAACAGTCATCTTGAGTTGGGGTAGGCACCTATGATATCGTGCCTTTATTTGGAAAAATTGACTCTCATTTGATTCTGCTGCCAAAGGTTGGCCCAGTACGTAGCAAGAATGTATTTCTTTTCTAGGCAAATGACATTGTTTTGCCTCTGCTCCAATGAGTAATTTCTTCTGTCTGTTTGCAGACCCAAAGTCTTTTTGGTTATTAGAAGCCTGACATTCCCTGAGGTACCATAAATTAAAACCTTTCAAGAGGTTGACAAATTTAGTTAAGCAGTACTACAATCTCAAGTGTCCTCTAATTCTGAGAAGCTACCAGTTTTACTCAGCAGTCAGAGCACCAGGGAAATCCATATCAGGATTTTTGGCAAGGTTGAGATGACTGGCAGAGTCGCATGATTTTGCATTAACCTTGCATGAGATGCTGCAAGACAACATGGTATGTGAGATTGATAACATAATTATACAAAAGCACCTATTAGCTGAAGCCCAAGTAGGCGTGACATCTGGCCTAGTCATTAGAAAATGTGGCAAGTCGAGCATACGAACTACTGGGGCATCCCAATGGAAGTGGACACCCTCACCTGCCCAACTGAGCTTAGGGAACACCACATGGGTGTAGGCAATCACAAGTGTGAGGTTGTCCATTTTGGAAGGACAAATAAGAATGCGGAATACAGGGTTAACGGTAAGGTTCTTAGTAAGGTGGAGGAGCAGAGGGATCTTGGGGTCTATGTTCATAGCTCTTTGAAAGTTGCCACTCAGGTGGATAGAGCTTGTAAGAAGGCCTATGGTGTATTAGCGTTCATTAGCGGAGGGATTGAATTCAAGAGTCGTGAAGTGATGTTACAGCTGTACAGGACCTTGGTAAGTCCACATTTGGAGTACTGTGTGCAGTTCTGGTCACCTCACTTTAGGAAAGATGTGGAAGCTTTGGAGAGGGTGCAGAGGAGATTTACCAGGATGTTGCCTGGAATGGAGAATAGGTCGTACGAGGATAGGTTGAGAGTGCAAGGCCTTTTCTCATTGGAACGGCGAAGGATGAGGGGTGACTTGATAAGATGATCAGGGGAATAGATAGAGTAGACAGTCAGAAACTTTTCCCCCGGGTACAACAGAGTGTTACAAGGGGACATAAATTTAAGGTGAAGGGTGGAAGGTATAGGGGGGATGTCAGGGGTAGCTTCTTTACCCAGAGAGTGGTGGAGGCATGGAATGAGCTGCCTGTGGGAGTGGCAGAGTCAGAATCATTGGTGACCTTTAAGCGGCAATTGGATAGGTGCATGGATAGGTGCTTAAGCTAGGACAAATGTTCGGCACAACATCGTGGGCCGAATGGCCTGTTCTGTGCTGTATTGTTCTATGTTCTATGTTCTAAAGCCTCATGCAGGACATATCCTGAGCAGAGGGACTCTAGGCCAGCCCACAGCAAAATCCCACAAACCTGAGCCTCAGCCAAATAGCTACAATGTTTTTCAGGTCAGGGCCGGTAAACCATTGGAGTTGCTGCTAGTATGCAGACTTGAGACAACAAAGGAGTCCTGTGAGGCCTGACTTCAACAAGAGTACCATAGACCAGTATTCAGGAGAATGCACACCTGGAAAGTCCACCTACATGTGGTTTGGAGCAGTTAAGTTGTTTAGCAACAACCAAATCATAATTAAAAGTCCAGTTAAATGGTCACTTGGTTCTTGTGGAAGTCAATACCAGCAAAGCTGTACCAGTGGTTGCAGAACCAATCTTTAACAATATTCACTCTGGATTCCAACCGTTACGTTTGCACAAGACCTCAGTCAGAATGAGAACTTAACTTGGAGAACCATTAAGAGTGTGACCTTGGTTCCAGTCTCCTATGAGAAGCAGTTGGTGCAGTTACCACTGATTTGTAGTAAAAGGCTTGGACTCAAGCTTGATGAGGCCTTATTGAAAGAGTTCAACTTGATTGGCTCAAATTTTCAATTAGAAAATGGCTGCCTGAGTGAAATCTTCATTTTAACACTAGAGGATTTTCAGGAATACAGGAATTATCAAAGCAGCCAAGGCCATACTATATGTTGACCAGGAAGCAATTCCATGATTCTGCAAAACCCAGCAGAAAACAGGAGACTGGAAAGTGATGGAATCATCAACCCTTTGCAGAATGGGCAGCACTGGTCATGGTGACTGAGGTCTAATGGATTGGTTCACCTTTCTGGGTATTTTAAGTAAACTTCTCACAGCTGGATAAATACCCAGTTCTTCGCATAGAAGACCTGCGTGCAAAAATGCTAGAGGGTGCTGTTTTCCACGAAACTGGAAATGAATCATGCCTACCTGCAATTGTGGCTAGATGAGTCCCAGAAGTATAGCAAAATTAGGGGTTGTATGGCAAAAGGGTTTGCACCAATATATTGGTTGCTGCTAATCAGGATGATGTGCTAATACCTGAGAAGACCAATAAAGAGCACTTGAAGAACTTTAAGCATTATGTCAAATGTTTCTCCTAGACAGGTGGATGCCTTAGCAGGGGAATATGTGTGCTGCAGGCATCGCAAGTGACCTATGTGGGCTACAGAGTTGATAAATCCAGCTTATACCTGTTGGAAAATAAAGTGAGGGCAATCAAAACTGAGCACTGGGGACTTGTCTGCCTTCAATCCTAATAGTTTTCTCAGTATTTCTCCTTACTCACTATGATTGTTCCAGGTTCCTCCCTTTCCATACTTTCTGCATTATCTGTTATCCTTAGGATGTTACTCATGTCTTCCACTGTGGAAACTGAAGCAAGCTATTGATCTAGTGACTCCATCATTTGTGTTCGCCATTATATCTCCCTTGTCTCATCCTACAAGGGACCAACATTCACTTTGGCTACTCTCTTCCCAATTATATACATAGAGACGAGTTTACTGTGTTTTTATATTTTTCTAGTTTTCTTTCATTATTTACCTTTGTTCTTTTGTATGATGTTTTTAATATCCTTTTGTTGATTTTAAAAGTTCTGTCAATCTTCCAGCCTGATACTCATCTTTGTAATAGGCCTTAGTATAAAGATGGATAAAAAAAACTATCTGTAATTTCTTTGCTTAGCCATGAATGTTTTTATCTCCTCTTACAGTCGTTCTTCCTTTCTGGAATATACTTTAAATGGCAGCAATTGAGTAACTCCTTAAGCAGGTTGGGTCTTTTAACCATTTGGAGATATTATGTGAACTTATCAAATCCTGTCAGCATTTTAATATGATGGATTGAGAAACAAATATAGAGAAAGCTGAAGAAAGTCCATTGTCTGATTAGCATCTGTAAAAAGAGAAAGAGAGTTTAAGTCCAGTATAACTAAGTTTTAACAAAGTCATACAGATTAGAAATGTGAATTCTGCTTCTTTCTCAGATGCTGTCAGATTTGCTGAATTTCTGTAACATTCTGTATTTTACTCAGATCTTCAGCATCCCCAAGATCTCACCTTTATTTGGATTATGAGAGGCTGTTTCCCAAGATTGGAATGAAATGACACATTGCCAGGATAAGAGCTATCTTTTTTTCCCCCCTCCTTTTATCCCTGTTTAAATGATTTCTCTCAATGTTGTGAAGTTTTGGAATTCTCTTCCCCAGAGAACAATGCAGGCTGGGTCATTGGCTTTATTCAAGTCTGAGTTAGAGGAACTGCCTGCAGACAAACAAGACCATGGTAGACCGGAAAGGGAAGTTGAGACTTAAACAAGAGTATCCATGATCTGGTTTGATGGTGCAGCAGATTTGAAGGGTCAAATGGTCTACTCCTGCTCCTTTGTCCTAAACGAAGACTCTAGTGTTAACTTATATTACACCTTTGGCATTATTGTTTAAACAGGTCACCTTTTCGAATTCTCTGCTCTAGAAGATTTTCTCAATGTCAAAATAGCATAAGAAGGTAGTGACTGTGTAATATGCCACAGATGACATACTAATGCATAGATATGCAGAAGCTGAATATAGCCAATGTCATAGAATGGTAGATCCACAGAAAAACAAATCTATTAAGGATTTCCCACTGCTGAGGATCATCATAATTTCAAAAGTTCCTTACGATGGTGAATCAAGTGAATATGCTTTTATCAAACTGGTAGATGTTAAAAATTCCTTGAGGGAAAGAGAGCCCACAGATATAGCTGGCAAACAGATTAGAAATGTGAATTCTGCTTCTTTCTCAGATGCTGTCAGATTTGCTGAATTTCTGTAACATTCTGTATTTTACTCAGATCTTCAGCATCCCCAAGATCTCACCTTTATTTGGATTATGAGAGGCTAGTGGTATGCAAGCTCCCCTCCAGGCCACTTAACATCCTGACTTGGAAATATCACAGTTCTTTCACCAGTCGCTTGGTCAAAATTCTGGAATTTGTGACTGGCATTGTGAGCATACTTATGACACATGGACCACAGCAGCTCAATAAGGCAATTCCCCACCATTGGACAACTAAGGGCTGGAAATAACTGCTTGCCCAGCGAATAACTTCCATATACAATGACTGAATAAAAATAATGTTGGCTCTTATTTCAAGAGGACTGGAGTATAAGAGTAGGAACGTCTTACTGCAACTGTATTATGTGGTGGAAAGACCACTTGTGGAGTAAGTGAGCATTTTTGGTTCCCTTATTTAAATTCACTGGAATGAGTTCAGAGAAGGTTCATTAGGAAGAACCCCAGTATGCAGGGATCATCTTACAAGCAAAGGCAAAAACAGATTGGGACTTTAAGATTTGTAGTATAGATGAATGAGCGGTAATCACATTTAAAAATCAAGGAGTTTAAGGCATTTGACATGGTAAATGCCAAACAGATGTTTTCCCTCATGGGAGAACCTTAGACCAGTGGGCATAGTCTCCAAATAAAGGGGTGCCCATTAAAGATTGAAATGAGGAGGAATTTCTTCTCTCAGATGGTTGTGACTCTTTGGAATTTATTGCCACAGAGCTGGGGATGCAGAATCCTTGTGTATAGTTAAGGCTGAGACAGATTCTTGATCAGTCGGGAAATTCAAGGTGACAGGAAAAAGGCACAAAAGTGGACAAAAATACCAGATCAGCCTTTGTCCTATTGACAGGCAGAGCAAGTTCAAGGGGCCAAATAGCATACTCCTGTTACTATTCTTTGTGGTCTTGTGGTCTTGTGGTCTGGAGTCTCTTCAGAAATCTTAACATGCTATGATCCACATCTACCAGCTATAGCAGACTAGCAGCTGATACATGTTCAGCAGGTTGGAGCCTGTAACACTTTTATGTTTCTTAATAGTATAGTGGTTAGTATCCCTGGCTGTCACAGGGAGACCAAGGTTCAATGTCGTGACAAGAATTATTTTCTAGATGAAAGTAGTACAGTCAAGGACACTTATATGGATTTTAGCAAAGCATTTAACAATAAGGTCATAAATGGGAATCTAATAAAGTAAATAACGTAACTAGGATAAACTTGCTTAATGATAGGTGACAAAGGGTGATGGTAGATGGCTGTTTGTGATTGGAAGTCAGTGTTGAATGGCATACCACAGGATTGCTACTGGGTTCCTTACTGTTCATATAAACAATGTAGATGAAAGTGGGAGGGGAATGATAAGTTTGTAGATTACACAAAGATTGACCAGGTGTTTCACAGTGAATAAGGTCTTAGGTTAGAGGGGGATATAAACAGATTGATCAGGAGTAGAAATTTAACCCTGATAAATGAGGTGCTTTTTCGAAAAAGAAAGAAGACCAGGGAGTATTCAATGAATGGCAAAACACTAGGAAGCTCAGCGGTACAGATGGATCTTTAGATGTTTATCCACAAATCCCTGAAGGTAGCAGGGCAGTTTAATAGGGTAGTTAAGGCAGCATATGGGACACTTGCCTTTATTAGTAAAGGTATACATAAGGGCAGGGAGGTTATGTTGGAACTAAGTCGGACTTTGGGTCAGAGATGGAATACAGTGCGCAGTTCTGCTTGCTAGAACAGAGGATGTGATTGCACTGCAAGAGGTACAAAAAAGATTTACCAGGATGTCACTTGAGATGATGCACTTTACCTATGAACTGAGGTTGGATAAGCACGGGTTGTTTTCTTTAGAACAGAGGAGGTTCAGATAGAGGTATATAAGTGGTTCTGTTCGCCGAGCTGGAAGTTTTTGTTGCAAACGTTTCGTCCCCTGGCTAGGCGACATCATCAGTGCTTGGAAGCCTCCTGCGAAGCGCTTCTTTGATGTTTCCTCCGGTGTTTAGATTAGATTAGATTAGATTATATTACAGTGTGGAAACAGGCCCTTCGGCCCAACAAGTCCACACCGACCCGCCGAAGCGCAACCCACCCATACCCCTACATTTACCCCTTACCTAACACTACGGGCAATTTATCATGGCCAATTCACCTGGCCTGCACATCTTTGGACTGTGGGAGGAAACCAGAGCACCCGGAGAAAACCCATGCAGACACGGGGAGAACGTGCAAACTCCACACAGTCAGTCGCCTGAGGCGGGAACTGAACCCCGGGTCTCTGGCGCTGTGAGGCAGCAGTGCTAACCACTGTGCCACTGTTTATAGTGGTCTGTCCCTGCCGCTTCCGGTTGTCAGTTTCAGCTGTCCGCTGTAGTGGTTGGTATATTGGGTCCAGGTCGATGTGTTTGTTGATGGAGTTTGTGGATGAATGCCATGCCTCTAGGAATTCCCTGGCTGTTCTCTGTCTGGCTTGCCCTATGATAGTAGTGTTGTCCCAGTCGAATTCATGTTGCTTGTTGTCTGCGTGTGTGGCTACTAAGGATAGCTGGTCGTGTCGTTTCGTGGCTAGTTGATGTTCATGTATGCGGATTGTTAGCTGTCTTCCTGTTTGTCCTATATAGTGTTTTGTTCAGTCCTTCCATGGTATTTTGTACACTACATTCATTTTGCTCATGTTGGGTATCGGGTCCTTCGTTCTGGTGAGTTGTTGTCTGAGTGTGGCTGTTGGTTTGTGTGCCGTTATGAGTCCTAGGGGTCGCAGTAGTCTGGCTGTCAATTCCAAGATGCTCCTGATGTATGGTAGTGTGGCTAGTCCCTTTGGTTGTGGTATGTCCTCGTTCTGTGGTCTTTCTCTTAGGCATCTGTTGATGAAGTTGCGCGGGTATCCGTTTTTGGCGAATACCTTGTATAGGTGTTCCTCTTCTTTTTGCAGTTCTGGTGTACTGCAGTGTGTTGTGGCCCTTTTGAATAGTGTCCTGATGCAGCTTCGTTTGTGTGTGTTGGGGTAGTTACTTTCATAGTTTAGGACTTGGTCTGTGTGTGTGGCTTTCCTGTATACCCTTGTAGTGAATTAACGGCACACAAACCAACAGCCACGCTCAGACAACAACTCACCAGAACGAAGGACCCGATACCCAACATGAGCAAAACGAATGTAGTGTACAAAATACCATGCAAGGACTGCACAAAACACTATATAGGACAAACAGGAAGACAGCTAACAATCCGCATACATGAACATCAACTAGCCACGAAACGACATGACCAGCTATCCTTAGTAGCCACACACGCAGACAACAAGCAACATGAATTCGACTGGGACAACACTACTATCATAGGGCAAGCCAGACAGAGAACAGCCAGGGAATTCCTAGAGGCATGGCATTCATCCACAAAATCCATCAACAAACACATCGACCTGGACCCAATATACCAACCACTACAGCGGACAGCTGAAACTGACAACCGGAAGCGGCAGGGACAGACCACTATAAACACCGGAGGAAACATCAAAGAAGCGCTTCGCAGGAGGCTCCCAAGCACTGATGATGTTGCCTAGCCAGGGGACGAAACGTTTGCAACAAAAACTTCCAGCTCGGTGAACAGAACCAGAACAACGAGCACCCGAGCTACAAATCTTCGCACAAACTTTGAAGAGGTATATAAGATTTTGAGGCACAGATATGGTGAATAGAAAGCAGCTATTCCCATTATTCAAAGGGTCAATGCAAGAGGACATAGTTTTAAGGAGAAAATTTAGGAGGGTTATAGGGGATGTTGGGGGGGGAAAGTCATCCAAACGGTAGTGAGTGCAAAATGTACTGCCTGGCTGGGTAATTGTAGGAAACCTATAAATATTTTTAAAATGTTTGGATAAATGCTTGAACTGATAACGTTCAAGGCTATAGATCTCGTAGTGGAAGTAGAGACTGGTTCAAATTTAGCATTGCTTTTGCAATAAACACACTCGGTGTTCTACTATAAGATTAAAAATGATCAGAGCCATTAAGCAGTCTTGCAAACACAGAAATGACATAGTCAAGGCATCACCCAGAATTCAGTTGTTCAGCTATTAACTATTTCCAATGAAGTCTCCAACAACAGACACATGATTGAGGTTATTATCAAAAACATAGCAGATTGAGACTTTATGGAGGTAGTTGAAATTTTCACATCAGAAGATACTCAAAATTCTCAGTCACACAAAGGTAACTAGAGAAGATAGGAACAGGATTAAGAATGTCTCCAATTCAAAGATTTTAGGAAAGATGTATGGAGGGCCTAATAGTTCAAAATTATGCCAATACTTTGAACAGTGCAGACACTTCATTTACACTGAAGACTTTGCTCGTCTTTAATGAGAGCAATATAAACAACACTTTGATTTGAGAGTCTTTAGAGAATTTATCAAGCATTCATGAGGATCACAAAGTGTCATGCAAGGGTGCAACAGTCAGTCTGGTGACTAGATAATAATGATTGCTTAATGTTTCTGTGATGTAAACCACCAAGAGGAAAAAGAACAACTTTGACATTTATCTTTCCCAACAAGCCCAAGGAAGTGCCTCGGAATGGATTTATTTCGGTTCAAAGGAAAAGACCTTCATGACTATCATGAACTATGGTTCAAGATGGTTGAAGGCGACCACCCGCATATGTCAGCAGATCTGGCAGCACTTGTGAAAAGAAATCAGAGTTAATGTTTCAGGTCTGGTGACCCTTCCTCAGAACTGTTCTGTCAGATTTGCTGCACTTTTCCAGCAACTTCTGTATTTTGTTTCTGATTTACAGAATCTACAGTTCTTTTGATTGTTGCCAACATAATATGGTGGCAAAGACATTAATAAAATCACTGAAGGGAATCTATTTCATTCATAGCACTTTGGACTGTAAGACTATGACCACTGTGTGATACTGTGGAGTCATAAAGGTCTACAGCACAGAAAAAAGCCCTTCACTCCTTTTGAATCTGTGCTGGTCAAAAACAACCACCTAAATAGATTCTAATTCCATTTTCCAGCACTTCAATTATAACCTTGAATTCTTTGGTATCACAAGTGCACATCTAAAGATTTCTTAAATGTATTGAGGGGGTTCTTCCTCTACCACCCTTACAGGCAGTGAGTTTCCGTTTCGTACCACCCTCCTGCGTGCAAACTTTATCCTCCTGTTTCTGTAAATCCTAGTCATAGAACCCTCCACCAAGCAGAAAAATGTTTCTTCTTGTCTATCCTATCTATGCCCCTCAATTTTATTCATCTCAATCATGACCCACCTCAATCTCCTCTGCTCCAAGGAAAACAATCTTAATCTATCAAATCTCTCTTAAAAACTGGATAACTACAGAACAGGCAAAATTCTGGTAAATCTTCTCTGCCACCTTTCTAGTGCAATTGCATCCCTCCTATAATAAAGACTCCTAATTACACACTATGTAACCAATGTTTTATACAGCTCCAGCATAACCTTCCTGATCGTAAATTTTATGCCTTGACTAGGGTCCATGATTTGCAAGTAAACAGCTTTAAAAGCTCACATAGAAATACAATTTCATTCGTTTTGTCAGTTTGCATCTCTAGTTTCAAGCAACTGGAGACACTTCATAAGGAATACGAGAACAGTAAAAGTTTCATTGAGAAGGATCAAAAATTTAAGTCTTGCATTATTAAGTTACAGATTCTCACCACACCAGAATAGATTTTCACCAGAGATATTGAGGGGCAGGAGATTAAGAACTAACTGCCATCTGTCTCAGAAGTTACAGCCTAATGTCACTGAAAATGACCATGTGGGTTGAAGCAACATGAAGACAGCCCAGCTAGTAACTTCAATGAAAGGAATATAATGAGTTACCAGAGTCACATGTCCATGAAAGAGCATGGACAAGAGATCAACAGAGAAACAATCGTACAGAAAATACTGAGTTCTTACATAATTAAAACAGCTCATGGGATTGAGGAGATAGGTGGAACAGCAGATCAGGATTCTGGGGATGGTGACACTGTGTGCATGCAAAGGCTCAACACATTGCATGCAGTGCAGCTTCCTCCAAATGTCCAAGAAGTGATGTTGGGAGCAGCTGAATATATCACAGACTTCTGCTGCTCACCTATGCCAGCTTTTTCAGAAAGACCTGAATTCTCTCAGATCAGGAGGCAATTCAAACTTGGTAGCTTTAAAATTGACTGCAACTTTGAATTTCCACACCTTTCCAGGACTTTACTAACTCTCTGGTTTGTCAAAATACTACAAAGGTTTGCAATGGAGAACACAGGATTAGCTGTTGGTTCTGCAAAATCCTTTTTTCTCATCATTCCTTCAGGTGTTATGCCTGGATAACTCCAGGCTGAAGGCATGCTTGCTGGATTGCTGAGAAACTCCACTCCTGCTATCTGTTCGAGCTGGTAAATTCCATGACTACCACCTCAGGAGGAATATTGGTGATAACTCCACCAGTCTGAGCACCTTCTGCAGTTTGAAACTCTTCCCTGCGGGGAGACAGAATGATTGGGTGTCATCTCAATGATCGCTTGTGAGCACACAGGTCTAAGACAACTCTTGTGCCCCTGGTAAGTGTTTCACAATTTTATTCTCCCACAACTGAAACAAATTTCAAAGCATGAAGTGGTTCTCAGTTACTCCATCCTCTGCTGAGGTCTGGGCAACCAAAGCTTCCTTCTGTTCAACAGTCCTTTAAACTCACTTTTTCACAGCTCAATGGCCCCATGAGTGCCTGTTTGCAGTGACTATACAATGTCTTGTAATCTTGCAGAGTGATACAGATTATTCATCCTTTTTCTGGTAACGGACCTAGGCTCCAGTATGGACTTTCACTGCTACATCTGTTCAGTCTGGTTTGGTCTAGCAATAGGGCCTTAAACATTTCCCTGAAGAAGAATACAGTACAGACCCTTAAGCCCTCTATGTTGTGCTGACCTTTTATCCTACTCTAAGATCAGACTTACCTATATACCCTATATTGTACTAACTTTCATGTGCCTATCCAAGAGAACCTTAAATGTTCTTAATGTATTTGACTCTATTACTACTGTTGGCAGTACATTCCACATGACCACCACTCTGAGTAAAGAACCTACCTCTGACATCTCCCTAAACCTTCCTCCAATTACCTTTAAAATTATGCCCGCTCGTAATAGACATTTCTGACATGGGGAAAAAGTCTCTGGCTATCCACTATCTATGCCTCTCCACATCTTGTATACCTCTATCAAGTCACATCACCTCCTTCTTCACTCAAATGAGAAAAGCCCTAGCTCACTCAACCTTAAGATATACCTTCTAGTCCAGGCAGCAGCCTGGTAAATCTCCTCTGCACTCTCTCTCTAAAGCTTCCACATCTTTCCTATAATGAGGTGACAAGAACTGAACACAATATTCCAAGTGTGGTCTAACCAGAGCTCTGTAGAGCTGCAGCATTACCTCTTAAACTCCATTCCCTGCAAATGAAAGCCAACACACCATATGCCTTCTTAACAACCCTATCAACTTTGGTAACATTTGAGGGCCCAGAATAGATCCTAAACTAGACATCCATGAACTACAGGGAGCCTTTGTTTGGAATAGGAGGTTAGTGATTGAAGTTATCAGGGTATCTGTTGCTGTGACAATGGTGGGCACAGAAGGTATCTCTGTCAGCATTTACTCAGACTCCTGGATTTTGAGGAATTATTGCCTGATTAATATCCTTTAAATACCATGCCAGACCATTTGATTCCAAGAGGTGATAACTGTGGCATCAATCTACTGACCATCCTGCCACACTAAGCTTCTTTCCCAGACCTAGCTAACTGGTCGATGAGTAATTGCATGTGGCCAGCCATCACCCACCATGGGGTATTTGTATTCTGCCTGTCCTGACAACCCCAGCACTACTGAAAGACTGTGCATGAAACAGCCACCATCTGGTCAAAGATCTTTGTCTTCCATAGCTCTTCTGAATATGAGAACACAAAACTATGAGCAGGAGCAGACAATCAATCTCCACACCCTGCTCCACTACGTAATACAATTGTGTCTGACCTCATTTCAATTTCAATTTCAACTCCACTTCCCTGCCTACCCCTAACCCCTTTTAACTTGCTACTAATTAAAAATCTGTCCATCCTCTCCATTTCCTGTGTCGAAGAGAAAGGCGATGTTATTTATTTAAATATTGTAGATTTTAGCCCAGCACCATTTCCTGTGCATGACTGGTACTACACTGCTCTTGTGTTATTTGATTTTACTGTGGAATGTTTGCCTCAAACAGATGTGGAACAAATACGAAACAGATAGCATTCTGCAGGCTTATGCATCAAGTACCTGGATTAAACTGGGTCATAAGCATCTTCAGTGAACCCACAGGCGCTGGCAATTAATATCAACAAACTAAAGTTGGGCAAGTGTGCTGCTAAATCAACAGTTCCCATAATCAATAATATTCTCACCCAGCACTGTGCGCTTTTCTTTTAAAACAAAACAGTGAAGAACAAGATTGATTCCAAAAGAACTGGATGTCAAGTTGCTTACTTTACTTTCGTGGTTTATCCTTTCAGAGCTGTTCAAGAATTTAAACAGCCTTCTCTCTTCTCCTGTTCTCCCACCACCACCTCAAACCCCTCACTGAAGCCCTAACATGTGCGACACATCTTCTGAGCTCTGAAGAAGAATCACTAGATTTGAAACATTAACTCCATTTTTCTTTTCTCCACAGATGCTGCCAGACCTACTGAGTTTTTCCAGAAATTTCTGTTTTTATTTTAGATTATTTTAGCTTGTCTGGATGAGAGTGAGGATTGCAGATTGGATGAGTAAATTAACCATGGGCCACACTACTGGAAACCAGGAATGTAGTGGTGGTAGGGGACAGTATAGTGAGTGAGATTGACCCTGACACTGTTCCCGTCCAAAAAAGCGAGCATCCGGATAGCTGCTTCCTGTGTGCCACAGTTTTGAACTTCTGTTCAGGGCCTGAGAGAAACTTGGGAAAGGGAGAATCAAGTTGTGGCGATCCATGTCGGCACCAACAATTTTGGCAGGACAAACGAGCATGGTCAGTGTGAAGAGTTAGTGGCAAATTAAAAAGCAGAACTAAAAAGGTGATAATCTTCGCATTACTATTTGAGCAAGATGCAAATTGTCAAAAAGCAAATTAGATTAGGGAGGTGAATACATGCCTCAAATGTCATGACTCGAGGGGTTGTGCATTGGAAATCAAGTACCGCTATTCTGGGAATAGTTACAAATGTGAAAATGTGGTTAAATCATAGAAGAAACCAATTTTATCCAACTATCCAATTCAGTTAAAATAATTACTAGGCTTTTACCAAAAGAAGAAAATCAACATTTATTATAAGCATTTTTTTCAACCAATGATAATTCAACTTGAATTTGTAATTTGCACCTTGATCCATTTTTTTACATTTCTATATGCAGACAGAATACATGGAGTCAAGATAAAACAAGATTGTGCCAAAGAAGTACAGTTCTGATGCCAGATTGGGTCACGGATATTGCTGAGTTGTATTCCTTTAGTTTCTTTCTATTCTTTAATTGCAGTTGTGAGATTGTGGACATACAAATTCTCAATTTTTCATTCACTAGTCGTGAAAGCTCAATGGAGGACTACTTTGGTGACACTTATCATTTTATTAGATTCAAGCTTGTTATGGAAAAGCCCAGGCTGATATTAAAATTCTAAACTGGAGGAAGGCTGATTTTAACAAGATCAGGTATAAGTTGGCCAAAATGGAATGGAAGCATTATTTTCATTAAATCTGTATCAGAACAGTGGTTTACATTAGAAAATGAAATATGGAGAAGAAATGGCCAACATTTTCCAATAAAAGGTAAAGGGTTTGACCAACAAATCTAGTGAACCATAAATTTTATGGGATACACAAGATAGAAATTAGAAAAAAAAGGCTTATAGTAGGTACCAAGGGCCTAAACAGCAGAAACAGAGGATTTTTTTATTCATTCACAGGACGAGGCCAACATTTATTGCCCATCTCTAATTGCCAAGCGGGTTGTTCAGAGTCAATCACATTGCTATGGGTCTGGAGTCACATGTAGACCAGACCAGGTAAGGATAGCAAGTTTTCTCCCCCACATTAGTGAACCAGTTGGGATTTTTTTCCCAACAATCAACCAATGGATATATGGTCAGAAGACTCTTAATTCAAGCTTTTAAATTCAAATGGCAGGATTTGAACCCAGGATCATTACCTGTGTCTCTTTGTTGTATTCCTTTTGATTTTTTTCTATTCCTTTTTGGTTTCTTTCTATTCCTTTTATTATCTTGGAAGCCATGAGGTTGTGGACTCCAACTCCCCTGTATAGAATGTACAAGGGTGTACCTAGGAAATAAGGAGAACAAAAATGATAATGGCATGACAAAGGATTTTACATCTATATAACAGTAAAAGGATAACAAGTGAAACAGTAGGGCCAATTAAGGACCACAGTGGTAATTTGTGCGTGGAGACAGAGGGCATGGGTAGAGTTATAAATGAATATGTTGTGTCAGTGTTCACCAGTGAGAGGGACAATTCTGGTATAGAAATCAGGGAGAAGAATTAAAGAAATTTGGATAGACAGATGTGCTGAGTAGTCTGGCAGTCTTAAAAGTAGATAAATCTCAGAGCCAGATGAAATGTATCTCAGGCAGTTGAATGAGGCAAGAAGGAAATAACAGAGGCACTGGCAATAATTTTTAATTCCTCTTTGGCTGCATGACCAGTGCCAGAGGACTGGAGGACTGTCAATGTCATTCTGTTAGTCAAGAGTGCATGGGATAAACTGGGAAATTACTGACCTGTCAGTCTAATCTCAGTCATGGGAAAAATATTGTAACCAATTGCAAAGGACAGAATCTGCACTTTGAGAGGTCAGATGGTTTTCTTAAAGAGAGTAGTCATGTCTGACACACTTTTTGAAGAGGCGACTAGGTGTACAAAGGAGGGCAATGCTTTTGCTGTAGTCTACAGACTTCAGCAAGGCTTTTGATAAGGTTTGCCCTCCAATGCATCTCGTCCACATCCTGCACCTCCGCCCTCAGACCCCACCCCTCCAACCATAACAAGGACAGAACGCCCATGGCGCTCACCTTCCACCCTACCAACCTTTGCATAAACCAAATCATCCGCCAACATTTCTGCCACCTCCAAACAGATCCCACCACCAGAAATATATTTCCCTCCCCACCCCTTTCCGCCTTCCCCAAAGACCGTTCTCTCCGTGACTACCTGGTCAGGTCTGTGCCCCCCCTACAACCCACCCTCCCATCCTGGCACCTTCCCCTGCCACTGCAGGAATTGCAAAACCTGTGCCCACACCTCCTCCCTCACCTCCATCCAAGGCCCTAAAGGAGCCTTTGACATCCATCAAAGTTTTACCTGCACATCCACCAATATCATTTACTGTATCTGTTGTTCCCGATGCGGTTTCCTCTACATTGTGGAGACTGGACACTTCCTATCAGAGTGCTTTAAGGAACATCTCTGGGACACCCACACCAATCAACCACACCGCCCTGTGGCCCAACATTTCAACTTCCCCTCCCACTCTGCCGAGGACATGGAGGTCCTGGGCCTCCTTCACCGCCGCTCCCTCACCACCAGATGCCTGGAGGAAGAACGCCTCATCTTCCACCTTGGAACACTTCAACCCCAGGGCATCAATGTGGCCTTCAACAGTTTCCTCATTTCTCCTTCCCCCACCTCACCCCAGTTCCAAACTTCCAGCTCAGCACTGTCCCCATGACCTGTCCTACCTGCCTATCTTCTTTTCCACCTATCCACTCCACCCTCCGCACCCCCCCAACCTATCACCTTCATCCCCTCCCCCACTCACCTACTGTACTCTATGCTACTTTCTCCCCACCCCCACCCTCCTCTCACTTATCTCTCCACCCTTCAGGCTGTCTGCCTGTATTCCTGATGAAGGGCTTTTGCCCAAAACATTGATTTTACTGCTCCTTGGATGCTGCCTGAACTGCTGTGCTTTTCCAGCACCACTGTAATCTAGACTCTGGTTTCCAGCATCTGCAGTCATTGTTTTTGCCCTTTTGATAAAATCCCACATGGGATGCCTTAGTGAAGGTAAGAGTTCATGGGATCCAAAGAAATTTGGCAAAATGGAACTAGTATTAGCTGAGTGGATGAAATGGAAGGTACCGTTTTTGAGACTGGACACCTATGTCCAGTGGGATTCACAGAGATTGGCATTGGGGTCCTTGCTGACGGTTTGTTTTTGGTTTATTTTTGGTTTGTTTTATATTAGTGATTTAGACTTGAACGTAGGAGGGATGATATGAAAGTTGGTGGGTAGTAAATAGTGAGGAGGACAGCCTTAGATTACAGGAGGGACAGCCTTAGATTACAAGCTGGTCAGATGGACTGATTTGCAAATGGAATTCAGTACAGATACGTATGAGGTGATGTACCTTGGCATGACAAACAAGGCAAGGGAAAAGATGAATGGTAGGATACTGGCAAGCACTAAGAATCAGAAGGACCTTGACCTATATATACACTGGTCACTTATCTGTCCTGCTACTTTTAAGGTATATAGGATACTTTTCATTCTACATTCTGTCCACAAAAATGGCCCTGAGCTTCCAGTTGTTTGCCACATCAACACATCAGTATTCTCTGGCCAACACATCGTCTCTGGCTTGCTGCAGTGCTCCAGAGAAGCTCAGTGAAAACTGGATCATCATCCACTCTGAAATCTGCAGCCTCTGGACTCAAGATTAAGTTCAATAATTTTAGGGCTTGAACACCTTCCCCCATGTCTTTCTCCCATCCTCACACACCAGGATGTTTCATTACATGGGCTGCTGCCTCACACAATCATCAGATCCTAATAGTCCCCATTTAACAGCAATTCATTTTTCCAAGCTGATCTATGTCCAGTCCTTTGTCTATCCAAACATTTTCTCTCTTTTGGGGCTCTATCCCCTCCTCCATCTTTTGCATAAATACCAATCTTTTCCCAGTTACCAGCAGTTCTGAAGAAGGGTCACTGGTCCTGAACATCTAACTCTTCTTTCTCACCACAGATGCTGCCAAGACCTGATAGATTTTTTTTCCAGCAATTTCTGTTTTTGCATATAGGATACTTCTGTTTATTAGCTGAGACAAATAGTTTCATTATAACCTCATCGCCTTTAAATGAAGTAGAATGCTGTTTAGGTCACAGCTAGACTACTGTATGCCGTTCTGGATTCAAATGAGTAATTCATTTTCCACTCTTTGAATTTGAAAGGTGGCATTCATTGGTATTTTATCAATGGGGCAGGAATGGGATTAGTGACTTTTGTAGTGCAGTGGTGGCTTCTCTTCCAAAGTTCTGTAAGGATATTCCTGAACAGGTTGATAGGAAGCTGGTACTGTATCTATTTATATCTTCCAAAGTCCATATAGATGTGTAGGTTTCGTGGATTGGCCGTGGTAAATTGCCCAGGGACGTGCAGGCTACATGGATTCGCAATAGTAAATGCAGGGTTATAGGGACAGGGTGGATGGTTGGGTCTGGGTGGCATATTCTTCAGATTGTCAGTGAAACTCAATGGACTGAATGGTCTCTTTCTGCACAATGAATTCTATGAAAAGACTGACTGCAGCTAAAAATCTGAAATTGTGCGAGTGGTAGAGGCTCGGGTGGAGTCATGAGTTGATTTTGTGGGTGTGCAAGTAGGGGTGCTGCTGAAGTTTGGAGGAGGCAGTCGTGTACAAAAAATATCTAATATATATTTTGAATAGATAAACAGGACTGGTAAGAGGTGAGAGCAGCCAACATTGTCTCCAATTCATAAAGAAAGGTAGAGCAAATCCTGACATTTATATACCAGATAATGTAATGACCATGGTGGAAAAGGAGTTGGTAACATGGTGGTAATGTTACTGGACTGGTGATCCAGGGGCCTGGGGACATGACTTTAAATTTCTCCAGTTACAGTAATGTCCTTTTTCAGGAAGAAAATCTGATTTTTTTAACCCAGTTTGGCCTACACACCACTGTAGACTCACAGCAATGTGGTCACCTGTTAGCTGCCTTCTGAACTGGCCCAGCAAGACCCGCAATATATCAACCAGCACAGCCAAACTAAGAGAATAATATGAGAAGTAACTCATCATTGGAAGTAACAAAGACAGAGCCATAAATTTGATCTCACATTGTTACTAATACCTAGGGACTTGTTCAGAGCTGGGAGACCTGCCTCACAGACTCATCAAACCTAACATAGTCATATTCACAGAATCACCATCCTAGACACCTTCATCAAATCGCTCTCCTCCTGACATTCAACTCAGCTACTTACTACCCCATTAATCCACTCTTGATCATCAGTAAAATGGTGTCATTAGTAGTGCTATCAAGCAGCACTTGCTCAGCAATGAACTACTCATTAACATCAATTAAGGTTCTACCCAGACCATTCATCTCCTGACCTCATTACAACTTTGAGGCAAACATGGGCGATAGAACTGAATGCCAGAGGTGATTGAGATCAACTGCCCTTCTAATGTCATATTTTGCCAAAAGTGGCAACAAGGAATACTAACAGAATTAAAATCATTAGAAATCAGGACAAAAATACCACTGCAGGTTCAATTCATACTTAACATAAGGAAGATAATTGTGATTATTGGAGGTCAGTCTTCCAAGTTCCAGGACATCATTGCACTGGTTCTTCAGGATAGTGCTGTACACTCAACCATCCTTAGCTGCTTCATCAATGATCTTCCTTCGATCATAAAGGTCAGAGTTAGGAAATTTTGCTGGTGATTCGTGAATGTTTAGTATCATTTGCAACTCTTCAGATACTGAAAATCAGTCTATCAATCTATAGTTTTATGACTTTATAAACTGTGCAGTAAGCAACCTCATTACCGACTCCCAAAACTTGAACAGGAGTGTGATGGAATACATTTCAATACTGTGGATGGAATGTGATGGAATACGTTTCAATACTGTGGGTGCATCTCCACTGACATTGATGAAGCTCAACACCATACAGGATAGAGCAGTCCATTTGACTGGTCCCTTATCTCCCACCTACAACACTCCCTCCACAACTGATGCATCATGGCATCCACAAAGATGCACTGCAACAACTTGTTCTGGTTCCTTAGACTGCACCTTCCAACACCTCAATCGCTAAAATCTAGAAGGATAAAGGCAGTAAATACATGGGAATGCCACAACCTGCAAGACCAACTCCAAGGCACTCCCCATCCTGACTTGGAAGTAGATCACCAGTCCTTCAATGTTGCTGAGCCAAAATTTTGTAATTGTGTTCCTAAAAACATATGTCCATCGACTGCAGCAGTTCAAGAAGGTAGCACATCTTTGTCCAGGACAATTAGGAATGGCCTCGCTTACAGCATTCAGCTTTCACAAATTTAATCAAAAGACAGAATGTAAAATCAACTAGAAATGGAGATTGGACTTATTATCATACACTCCAAAAGGGATGGAATGCTTGATCAATGCATTTGCATTCTTTAAAGAGCTAATGGAAAGAACAGACTCCAGTTATAAAACAAACCTAGATTTTCAAAAGGCCTCCAGTAAAGTACTGCATAGTCAATTCCTGACTAATAGAATGCTTACTAAACAGAAAATAGACATAAGGGGTTAAAAATAATTTCTTAATCTAATGTAATGTGCAATGCGATGCTCCACAGGAATACAATTGTTCAGCCTTTTTGTGAATGTTTTGAACTAGGAACTAGACCCTGTTTAAATGAGCCATAACATACTGCAATACCCTAAAACTCTGCAAAAAAGAAGAGGAAAAAAGTCTTTGCCAATAATGGGTTCCCTATCAGCTTCATTTGTCGATGTCTGGCATATAAACAACACTAAAAAGACACTGTGCCTCCCAACACACTGACCACACTATCCTACATTAGAAATGTCTCAGAACTAACAACAAGACTTCCACATCCTCTAGGAATAACATCGGCACACAAACCAACAGCCACATTTCACTAACTTTGATTCAGGACAAAAGACCTCATACCCACAACATGCAGGATGAATGTGATATACAAAATACCATGTAGCAACTGCAAGTAACATTACATAGGACAAACGGACAGGAAACTCGCCATCAGAATGTATGAACATCAGCTTGCAACAAAGCAACATGACGAGTCCTCCCTCATACCAATACATGTTGACAATGAAGGACACCAATTCAACTGGGACAATGTTATGATACTGGGACAGGTTAAACAAGGACAATTTCGGGAATTTCTGGAGGCCTGATAGTCATCCATTGGTTCCATAAACAAACATGTTGAAATGGACCCCATCTGCAGACCACTACAGTACAAAACTGGAAGTAGAACCACCTGCCATATCAGACAGAACTGTATAAATTCAAGGCAGATCAGTGCTTCATCCAGAGGTTATACAGCACTGAGGATGTTCCCCAGGAGGGAGTCAAAACGTTTACAAGAAAAGCAACCAGCTCAGTGAACCGACAAACAATTTCAACCACAACCTGAGCTACTCATCTTCACTAAAATCTCTGAATGAATAATTCCTTTGGCATCCTTCTCCTTCCTACTTCCCATAACCTTGCACTTTGTTTCAACTGAAACAATCATCTAATGCCTTTTTGAATATCACAACCGAACCTGTCTCCACCATTATTTCCAGCAGTGCATTGCAGGTGTGAAATACTAACTGTGTGAGAAAGATTTTTATGATATTGCCAATCAATGTCCTTTCCACCTACTCGACCCAGGCCCCTAATTATTTTAAAAACTTCTATCCAATCTCTTTTTAGCCTTTTCATCTCCAAGAAAAACAGTCACAGCGTCTCCACTCTATCTTCATAATTGAAGTTTCTAATCCCTGGTATCAGTCATGGGAAGCATTTCTCCACTTTCTCCAATGCATTCACATCCATCCTATAGTGTGAGGCCCATAATACTCGAGCTTATATCTAACAAGTGTCTTATACAAGTACAACATAATTTCTATGCTTTGTACTCCATGCTCCTATTAATAATAGAGATGATTGAGTAGTATTAATGTTACTAGATTAGTAATCTTGAACCTCAGGTTAATGTTCTGGGAGTGCGAGCTCAAATTCCATCATGAAAGATGGCAAAATTTGCATTCAATAAAAATATGGAATAACTAATTACAAATTGTCATAAAGAGCTGTCTGGTTCACTCATGTACTTTATAGAAGGAAATCGGCCATCCTCACCTGGTTTGGTCTCCATATGTTTCCAGTCCACAGCAATGTTTTGATTCTGAGCTGGATAATTTGGAATGGAGAATAGCCAGCAGCACCCACATTTAATGAGAAAATATTTTAAAAAACAGAATACTGTATGCATTAACAGCTCTCTCTACCTTATGTACATATATACCCAGATCACTTTGCTCTTGAATACCCTTTTGAGTAGCACTCTTCATTTTATATTGTCTCACCATGTTCCTTGTACTAAATGGCACCAGCTCACACTTCTCCATACTGAACTTCATCTCAACCTTATCTACATAGTCCACTAACTTGCCGATGCCCAACTGAAACTCTATACTATCTTCCATACAAATACGTTGCTTCCAAGAATTGCACCCTCCTCAACCTGTGAACCAAGCTCCAGAATATTGAGATATATAAAATAAAATGATAGAATCATAGAATTTTATAGTATAGAAGGAGGTCATTCAAGAGATGGTGTCTGGCTCCTAGTTAGTCCATTGTCCAGCCCCAGCTTTGTAGCCCTCTGACTTCCTCACTTTTAAATACCATATATACTCGAATAATAGATGGAAATGTGTTGCTGGAGAAGCGCAGCAGGTCAGGCAGCATCTAGGGAACAGGAGAATCGACGTTTCGGGCATTAGCCCTTCTTCAGGAATGAGGAAAGTTTGTCCAGCAGGCTAAGATAAAAGATAGGGAGGAGGGACTTGGGGGAGGGGCGTCAGAAATGTGATAGGTGGAAAAAGGTCAAGGTGAGGGTGATAGGACAGATTGGGGTGGGGGCGGAGAGGTCGGGAAGAAGATTGCAGGTTAGGGAGGCGGTGCTGAATTTGATGGATTTGACTGAGACAGGCTGGGGGGAGGGGAAATGAGGAAACTGGTGAAATCCGAGTTCATCCCTTGTGGTTGGAGGGTTCCTAGCCGGAAGATGAGGCGTTCTTCCTCCAACCGTCGTTTCGCTGTGGTCTGACGATGGAGGAGTCCAAAGACCTGCATATCCTTGGTGGAGTGGGAGGGGGAATTGAAATGTTGAGCTACAGGGTGGTTGGGTTGGTTGGTCCGGGTGTCCCAGAGGTGTTCTCTGAAACGCTCCGCAAGTAGGCGGCCTGTCTCCCCAATATAGAGGAGGCCACATCGGGTACAGAGGATGCAATAGATGATATGTGTGGAGGTACAGGTGAATCTGTGGTGGATATGGAAGTTTCCTTTGGGGCCTTGGAGGGAGGTGAGAGGGGAGGTGTGGGCGCAAGTCTTGCACCTCCTGCGGTTGCAGGGGAAGGTGCCGGGAGTGGAGGTTGGGTTGGTGGGGGGTGTGGATCTGACGAGGGAGTCACGGAGGGAGTGGTCTTTACGGAATGCTGATAGGGGAGGGGAGGGAAATATATCCTTGGTGGTGGGGTCCGTTTGGAGGTGGCGGAAATGACGGCGGATGATGCGCTGTACATGGAGGTTAGTGGGGTGGTAGGTGAGGACCAGTGGGGTTCTGTCCTGGTGGCGGTTGGAAGGGCGGGGTTCAAGGGCGGAGGATCGGGAAGTGGAAGAGATGCGGTGGAGGGCATCGTCGATCACGTCGGGGGGGAAATTGCGGTCCTTGAAGAAGGAGGCCATCTGGGATGTGCGTTTTTGGAACTGGTCCTCCTGGGAGCAGATGCGGCCACATACTCGAATAATATTAATGTCATGTAAAAGTTGACCCCCTATTTTTGGCCAAATAGCCTGGAATTTTCCATATATCTCATGTAACAGTCGACCCTAGTTCTTCACGGATAATAGATTAACATTCATGAGTCAGTGTGCTGGCCGTCATGTCCCACTCCAGCTTTCCAGTCTTCCAGTCCATTGGCTGTTTGTGTTCAATGCTGGGTTTTCAAAATTATCATAATTTGTTTTTTTTTTATTATTAAGAGATCAGTTAGGCTTCTGCTAATGATACGGTATAAATTTCGATGGGCATGAATTTCAACCCCACAAAAGTGGTATCCATGTAGCAGTTGACCCCATAAATATGACCTTAAAAAGTGGTTAAAAAAATTCGACCAATGCTTGAGTACATACCGTAGAGATCCAGCTCTTTTTTGAAACCTTCTGTGGGATCCACCTCCACCACTCTCCAATGCAGTGCATTCCAAATCCCAACAACTCTCACAATAAAGATATTTCTCCTTATTTCACTCCTAGCTCTCTTGATGACAGCCTTGAAATTGTGATCTCTAGTTACTGACATGTCAACTGGGGCAGCATGCTGGCTCAGTGGTTCGCACTGCTACCTCACAGTGCCAGGTACCCAGGTTTGATTCCAGCCTCGGGTGACTGTGCATGACGTTTACACATTCTCCCTGTGTCTACATGGGTTTGCTCCGGTTTCCTCCCCCAATCTAAAGATCTGCAGTTTAGGTCATGCTAAGTTGCCCACAGTGTTCAGGGATGTGTAAGTTAGGTGCATTAGTCAGGGGTAAATGTAGAGGAATGGATTTGGGTGGGATACTCTTTGGAGGTCTGTGTAGAATTGTTGGGCCGAAGGGCCTGTTTACACACTGTAGGGATTCTATGAGCTAGTGGAAACAGAATATCCTTCTTTGCTCTGACAAAATTATTCAAGATTTTGAACACCCTAATAAAGGTCAATATCTAAATCTACTCTGCTCCAAGGAGAATAAGCATAATTCTTCTAATCATTTCTTGTACATAAAATCCTTCATTCCTGAAAACATTCTAGTAAATCTCCTTTAAACTGTCTTCAGGGATTTATTATGAAAAGCAAAGGTCAGAATACTGACCCTGCAGGAACTCTTCTTCAAACCATCCCCATCCATTAATGGTTACTCCCTACTTTCTATCACACAGCCAATTTTGTATCCACATTGCTATCGTCTCTTTTGTTCCATGAGCTTTAACTATCCTTGTTAGTTTGTTATGCAGCATTCTATCACCAATAGCTTCACCTTTATCAGCCCTCCCTGAACAGTACATCAGGGGTTCAGGCCCTTCGGCCAACCATATCAGTGTCAACAATGATGCCGTTCTAAACTAATCCCATTTGCCTGCACATGGTCCATATCCCTCTAATCCCTGCCTGTTTATGTGTTTGTCTGAATGTCTTTTAAGTGCTGCTTTTGTATTTGCTGCAACCACCTCCCTGGCAGCACATTCCAGGTACCTACCACCCTTTGTCTAAAAAATGTGCTTTGCAAATCTCTTCAAAACTTGCCCCCTCTCATCCTAAAGCAGTGCCCCTAAAAGTGATATTTCCACCCTGTAAAAAAGACTCTAAATTTCCAACCTATCTATCCCTTTCATAATTTTATATACTTCTATCAGGTCGCGCACACCCACCAACCTCCAATGCTCTAGAAAAACAAATTAAGTTTGTCCAACCTCTCTTTTTAACAAATACAAATGAGAGGTGTTCAATGCAGCTAAATGTGAGGTGATGCACTTTGGGAAGAATAACAGGAAGGCAGAGTACAGGGTCAATGGAAAGATTCTCGGTAGATTGGATGTGCAGAGGGATCTTGGAGTCCATGTACCTAGATCCTTGAAAGCTGCTACCCAGGTGGATAGTGCTGATACGAAAGCATACGGTGTGTTGGGTTTTATTTGTAGAGGGATTGAGCCGCAATATCACGCTGCAACTATATAAAATGCTAGTGCAGCCACTCTTGGAGTATTGTGTACAGTTCTGATTGCCATATTTTGGGAAGGATGAAGAAGCATTGGAAAAGGTGCAGAGGAGATTTACCAGGATGTTGCCTGGTCTGGAGGGAAGGTCTTATGAGGAAAGGCTGAGAGACTTGGGTCTGTTCTCATTGGGGAGAAGAAGGCTAAGATGGGATTTGATAGCGACATACAAGATTATCAGAGGATTAGATAGGGTAGACAGTGAAAGTCTTTTTCCTAGGATGATGACGTCAGTTTGTACAAGGGGGCGTAACTACAAATTGAGGGGTGATAGATTTAAGACAGATATCACAGGCAGGTTCTTTACGCAGAGACTGGTAAGGGCATAGAATGCCCTACCTGCTAATGTAGTCAACTCAAACAGATTAGGGAGATTTAAACAATCCTTAGATAAGCACATGGATAATGATGGGATAGTGTAGGGGGACGAGCTGAGAATAGTTCACAGGTCAGCGCAACATTGAGGGCCGAAGGGCCTGTTCTGCGCTATATTGTTCTATGTTCTATGGTCTATGCTCCAGTTTAGGCAACATCCTGGTAAATCTCTTTTGCAGTCCCACGTCCTTCTCATAGTGTGGTGACTAGAACCCTACAAAATACTCCATTTGTGACCTGACTAAAGTCTCACACAGCTGCAGCATGACACACAACTCTTATACTCAAGGTCTTGAATGATACAGGCAAGCATGCTGTACACCTTCTTTACTACCTCATCTACTTGTGTTGCCATTTTCAGGGAACTATGGACTTGCACCACAAGACCCCTCTGCATATCAATGCTGTTAAGGTTGCTGTCATTTATTGCATTCTTTCATTTTACATTTGACCTCTCAAAATGCATCACCTCACACTTGTCTGGATTAAACTTCATTTGCCATTTCCCCATCTGACTTTCCAACTGATTTATATCTTGTTGTATCCTCTGATAACCTTCCTTGCAGTCCACAACTCCACCAAAATTTGTATCTGCAAACTTATTAATCAGATCACTAACATTTTAATGTGTGTCACTAATATATTACAAAGAACAGAGGTATCAGCACTAATCCTTGTGGAACATTATTGGTGACAGACCTCCAGTCAGTGAGATGCCCCTCCATAACTATGCTCTGTCTTCCGTGACTAGGCCAACTTTGTAATCACTCACCATGAATTCCATACAACCTAATCTTCTGGACCAGCTTACCATGATGGAACTTGTCAAATGCTTGAGTAAAGTCCACGTAGTCAATATTCACTGTCATACCCTCAAAAATCATCTTTGTCACTTCCTCAAAATACTCAAACAAGATGTGAGACAAGACCTCGCCTGCATAAAGCCACACTGAATATCCCCAATAAATCCAGTCTTCTCTAAATGCAAGTAAATCCTGTCTCTAAGAATCTTCTCCAATAATTTCCCTATCAGTGATGTAATGTCCATTGGCCAATAATTTCCTGAATTATTCCTGTTGCCCTTCTTAAACAAAGGCACAACATTAACTGTTCTCTGGTGTTCTGGGATCTTGCCTGTGGCTAAAGAAATTACAAAGATCTCTGTCAAGACCTCAGCAACTTCTTCACTTGTCTCCTTCAGTATCCTGGGATAGATCCCATTAGGCCCTGGGTCTTATCTACTTAAATATTTTTCAAGACTTCCAAAACCTCCTCCTTCTTAATGGCAATATGCCCCATAGTATCAAATTCTCCTTAATCCTACTTGACAAGGACATTATATGGCCTCATCTAGGGTCGGGAGTGTGGTGCTGGAAAAGCACAGCAACATCCAAGAAGCAGGAGAATTGATGTTTCGGGCATAAGCCCTTCATCAGGAATCTTCTAGCCTTCCTAATTTTTCATTTAAGTTCTTTCCAGCTTTCTTTATACACAAGGGACTTGTTTGATTTCAATTTCCTAAACCTTAGATTTGCTTCCTTTTTCTTTTCGACTAAACTTTAAACATCCACTGTCTTCCAAAATTCCTGAATTTTACCATCTTTCATTTTCAAAAAAACATGCTGGACCTAAACTCTGATCAACTGGTCTTTAACATATCAGTTTTTGTAATGGCTTCCACATTGTAATACCATGTACTAATTAAAGCTCTCAGCTCATCTTCAAAAATCACCAGCATATTCATTAGAAATGATTTTTTGCACCAGTGGAGACTGGGAGAAGGACATGGAAGATACAGAATGTGGGGAAATAGATGGTGACATCTTGAAAAATGTCCATATTACAGAGGAGGAGGTGTTGGATTCTTAAAGTACATAAAGGTGGATAAATCTCCAGGCCCTGATCGGGTTTATCCAAGAACTCTGTGGGGAAGCTAAGGCCCCTTGCTGAGATATTTGGATCATTGATAGTCACAGGTGAGGTGTCAGAAGGCTGAAGGTTGGCTAATGTAGTGCCACTTTCTAAGGAACATTGTAAGGAAAAGTTAGGGAACTATAGTCCGGTGAGCCTGATATCGGTGGTGGGCAAGCTATTGGAGGGAATCCTGAGGACTTGGATTTACAGGCAAGGACTGATTAGGGATAATCAACATGTCTTTGTGCGTGGGAAATCATGCCACACTAAGTTGATAGAGTTTCTTGAAGTAGTCACATACAGGATTGATGAACGAAGAGAGGTGGACATGATGTATATGGACTTCAGTCAGGCATTCAACAAGGCTCCTCGTGGTAGAATGGTTAGCATGATTAGATCACATGGAATACAGGGAGAACTAGTCATTTGGATACAGAACTGGCTCGAAGGTAGGAGACAGAGGGTGGTGGTGGAGGGTTGCTTTTCAGCCTGGAGACCTGTGACCAGTGATGTCTCACAAGGATCAGTGCTGGCTACACTGTATTTTGTCATTTATATTTGAATGTGACCATAGGAGATATAGTTAGTAAGTTTGCAGGTGATGACACCAAAATTGGAGGTACAGTGAACAGTGAAGAAGGTTACTCTGGTGCAACAGGATCTTGATCAGATGGGCCAATGGGTTGAGGAGTAGCAGATGAAGTTTAATTTAGACAAATGTGAGGAGCTGCATTTTGGAAAAGCAAATCAGGGCAGGACTTATACACTTAATGATAAGGTCCTGGGGAGTGTTACTGAACAAAGACACCTTGGAGTGCAGGTTTATAGTTCCTTGAAAGTAGAATCTCAGGTAGATACGACATTGAAGAAGGCATTTAGTATGTATTCATCAGAATATTGATTATAGGAGTTTGGAGGTCATGTTGCGGCTCTACAGGACAGTGATTGGGCCAATTTTGGATTATTGTGTGCAATTCTGGTCTCCCTCCTATTGAAAGGAAGTTGTGAAATTTGAAAGGGTTCAGAAAAGATTCACATGGGTGTTGCTGGGATAGACGGTTTGAACTATGGGAAAAGGCTGAATAGGCTGTGGCTGTTTTAACTGGAGTGTTGAAGGCTGAGTGATGACCTTATAGAGATTTATAAAACCATCGAGGCATGGATAGGGTAAATAGACAAGGTCTTCTCCCTGTGTTGGGGGAGTCCAGAACTAGAGGGCATAAGTTTAAGGATGAAAGGGAAAAGATTTAGAAGGGTCCTAAGAGGCAATATTTTTACGCAAAGGGTAGTGCGTGTATGGAATGAGCTGCCAGACAAAGTGGTGGAGGCTGTTACAACATTTAAAAGGTATCTGGATGGGTACACAAATAGGAATGTTTTTGTGGGTATATGGGCCAAGTACTGGCAAATAGGACCAGATTAGTTTAGGATGGTCAGCATGGACGAGTTGGACCAAAGGGTTTGTTTCCATGCTGTATATCTCTATAATTTGATGTTATTTCTCCTTCCTTAACATACATTTGTCCATATGATCATTAATTTTATCCTGAATAATTGTTTTTAGACTTTCCCCAACTGGCTGGTTTGTAATTCCTGGACTTATCTTGATACCCATTTTTGAACAAGGTTATAATGCTTGCGATTCTCCAGTTTTCTTACACCATATCCAGTGTAAGAAAGATAGAAAGATTCATGCTCATGCCTTTGCCATTTCCAGTCTCACTTTATTCAGTGTCATATTCGTTGCCTTGACAAGTTTAACTACTGACAGTTTATTCCATATCTTCTTTTTTTAAATCAATTTTGAACCCTTCTAATGACTTAATTTTCTCCTCTGTCAAAATGGGCTGGGTGACATCTGCTTTCTTGGTTAGCATTCATTTAATATCTCAGCTATTCCTCCTGCCTCTATGAGGAAATGCCCTCTTTGCTCCTAATTTTTACTACCCATTTAATGTTTGAACTTGAATTTGTTTTTCTTTACGTTTGGTGTTGTTCATTCCATAATTCCTCTTTGCTTCCTGAATTTATTTTGTCACATTCCATCTGAAAATTCAATATTCCACTTGGTTCTTAATTATATTTTCTATCTGACATCTCTTATAAACGCATTGTTTCTCCTTTAACTCAATTTCCATCTTGCTGTCATCCAGGGAGCCCTGGATTTGTTTCCGTACCTTCCCTTTTAAGACAGTAGGCCTTGACAGTGTTTAAATCTCTTCTTTAAAGGTAGCTATTGTCCAATTACATGTTTTCCCACCAAACTGTAGCCCAAGGCAAATCAGCCAGGCTCTGTGCTTTCCTCATTAATTATTCTTTCTCTGGACTGTTCATTGTTCTTTTCCACAGTCACCCTAAATCACTGCCTATTAAATATGCCTCCACAAACAAATGATCTACTTGACCTATTTAATTCTACAGTGTTATGATCCTAGCTTATGTTAGCATGAGGCAAGACAGATCCCATAGTGAAGTTTGGCTTGATAAAAATTAACATGATGATTAGTCACAAAAGCATATCTATATGTGGCTGCAGATATTCTTTATCAGCAGAACATAAGTTTATTACACAAAAGAAGAAGCAAAATAAATTAGGCAATATGGATCTTAACAGAAACAATAAAATAATGTTTCAAGCCATTTCCTAACACCATCCATGGCAGAGACTGAACTCTGAACAAATATGTTCCTCTCTCAAATCTTTTAAATTTTTACTCAATGAACTCCTTCCACTTTGCTGCATGGACCTCAGAGATAATTTTACAATTCTTTTCGAAATATTTCCCATTTCTAAGAACATACACTTCCTCAATTTTAACAAGTTGAAAACTTCTATGTCTCTCCCAGCTGGGAAGTTTCACAAACTCAAAACCATTTCTGGTGAGATGACTGGTTCCCCGGAACTAAACTGGAAATACTCCTGTTGAAAAAACAATTGAGAGGTGCTGGTGTTTGACTAGGGTGGACAAAGTTGAAAATCACACAACACCAGGTTCTCGTGAAACAGGTTTATTTGCAAGCACTAACTTTTGAAACGCTGCCACCTGATAAAGAGGCAGCGTCTCGAAAACTAATGCTTCCAAAACACTTATTGGTCTATAATCTGGTGTTGTGTGATTTTTAACTCTGCTGAAAGAAAATATTTTACATTTTGAACTTAACTATTGTTCCTTCTTAACTGAAGTCAAGACAAGACTAATGACTTTCTTCAATTTATTCTGTCATACACTCAAAGGTGTAAGCATCGTATTCATTAAAAGTATGTGGGTTATACCAGGAACTTGACTGCAGTCACGTTTCCTTACCAATGATGCATTTAAGTCTGTGTTCTAGTATAACTTTCTGAACTAAAAAAAATTATAGAACTGACAAAAATCCCTCTGCTTCTATTTTAAAATCTAACTTCCAAACATTATAATTATATATTATTCACTTTTTTTACAGCAAGTGTCTCAGTATCTCTATTTGCTCTGTTAGAGAAAATTCTGTTCTACAGGTATTCCTGAAAAAAAAACAATAGAAAACTTGCAGAATGGTCATGTTAACTGCAGATTAATATCACTAGCAATAAAGTGAAAGTGCAATTTGGGTCAGAGGAGGATTTAATAGGGTTAGAATAGAAGAGCAGAGATGTACTGCTGAGGTTGTATAAGTCTCTGGACAGACTGCATTTCAAATATTGAGCAGTTTTGGGCCCTTTATTAGAGGGTCTCCAGGAGCAGTTGAGGAATCTGGTTCTGTCCTTGGTGGAATTAAGAGAATGAGGGTTGATAAAATTGAAACTTACTGAATTCAGAAAAGACTGAATAGCATGGACATTGAGAAGATGTTCTACTAGAAAGACAGACTAGGTCATGAGGGCACAGCCTCAGAGTGAAGAGACAACCCTTGAGAACTGAGATGAGGAGGAAATGTCTCAGGTGATGAATGCATGGAACTCATTGGCAGAAGGCTGTGGAGGCAAAGGAATTGAGTGCATTTAAGATGGAGATACATAGGTTCTTGATTAATATGCAGATCAAGGATTACGGGAAGAAGGCAAGTCATGGGGTTGAGCAAGATATCAGCCAAGATCAAATGATGGAACAGACTCAATGGGGCAAATGGCCTAAATTCTGTTCCTATATCTTATGATTTTATGGCAATGGACCCTTGGAGTACAGAGACACAAACTACAGCAATTTTTTTTTTGAAGTATGTCAACAAAATGTCAGAGGAATATAATTCAAAAGCAATGAAGCTATGTTAAATTACATAGACCTTAATTATATGAAACATAGAGTTATTTGCATTGTTCTGTTTTCTACTGAGTAAGAAAACTGCAAAAACACAGGAGCAAGTGTAACGAAGGTTGATACCAAAACTTCCAATTTACAACTATCAGGAAAAACCGAAGAGGACAGGATGTATTTTTTCTGGAATGCAAAAGGCTAAAAGGTGAACTCACATTGATCTTCAAAAGTTGTAAAATGTTTAATAGATTTAGAATTCAAGAAAAAATTTTCACCTATTAGGGAGTTTAAAACCAAGGATGAAACATTATCATCACTGGTAAATCCAACAAAGAATTTAGGAGAATTACTTACTTAGAGAGGATAAAGAACATGCAGCTATATCCCAATATAGACTGGTTGAGGCAAATAATGCATTTAAGGGCAAGGTAAATAAGTACACGAGAAAAAAATGGAACAGATGGATTTGCTATCAGGATGGCATGATGGATAGTGAGAGGAGATTCATTCAGAACACCTGTTGGGCTAAATAGCCTGTTTCTGTAATTTTTTACTTAACTCTATTGATGAATACAACCTATTACTTAAGTACAAATGAGAGATAAATGAGTGAATGGCTTTCATATTCAATGGATGAATGCATCATTTATTGCCAAACAGAAGTAAGTGGCTTGATCTCATCTATGTGAGTGAGAGAATACTGCAATTTGCCTCAGTGTGCTGGAGTTGTGGTGACTTTTGGGGCTCTGTAATTGCAAACCAGGGTTCTATCCTAGTTATCAGACAGCTAGTCTTGATATCAAACTTCTCGACACAATTGTGACTATCTTCTTGGCAAGGAAAAACAATTAATGTTTTGCTTCCAGTAAGACTCTTGCTAATGCTGTCAATGTCATTAAAAGTAACAGTTAATTGTTCATTATAATTACAATTAGCACTTACAATTTCTGGTAGAACAAAAGTCTTAGAATCATAAACTTTTACGGTACAGAGGAGGCCATTCAACCCATCATGTTTGTACTGATACCCAAAAGATCTACCCAGCTTCTCCCATTTTCCAGCCTTATCTCTATTATCCTCCAAACTCATCACTTTTCAATATATAGCCAGCTCTCTTTTGAAACCTCCCATAGAAACCACCTCCACCACTCTCCAAATCCTAACAGCTTTCTGAGTAAAGAAATTTCTCTTCCTCTCACTCCTACCTCTCTTGATGAAAACTTTGAAGTTGTGACCTCTAGTTACTGACATATGAACTAGTGGAAATAGAATATCCTCTTTATCCTATCAAACTTGTTCAAAATTTTGGACTACTCAATAACGTCACTTCTTAATCTTCTCTGCTCCAAGGAGAATAAGCCCATTTCTTAAAACTTGCCTTTCATCTAAAAAAAATCCCACATTCCCAGTATCATTCTAGGAAATTATCTTTAAACTCTCCCTAGCCTTTAGCATCCTTTCTTAAATAAAAATGCCAGAACAGAACACAATATTCCAAATGTAGTCTGACCAATGAGGTTTAGCATCACATCCTTGCTTTATACTCTATGCCTCTATTCATAAACCCAAAGACCCTATATACCTTCTTAACAACTGTCTCAATTTGCCTGGCCACCTTCAGACAATCATGCATATGAGCTCTGAAGTCCCTCTGCTTCTATACTCCCCTCAAAGTTGTACCATTGAGCCTGTATTGTCTCTCTATATTTCTTTTACCAAAATGCATTACTTCTCATTTCCTGATTTGGAGACGCCGATGTTGGACTGGGGTGTACAAAGTTAGCTTTCGGAACGCTGATGCTTCATCAGGTGATTGATCTCCTGATGAATCACCTGATGAAGGAGCAGAGTTTCAAAAGCTAGTGCTTCCAAATAAACTTGTTAGACTATAACCTGGTGTTGTGTGATTTTTAACTCTCATTTCCTAGCATTGAAATTCATCTGCCAAGCATCTGCCCATTTGACCAACTTGTTATTGCCCCATGAAGTCTCTCAGCATTATCCTCGCAATTCATTATTCTCTCAATCTTAATATCTTATTGGGCAAAAGTATAAAAAATTCTAAAGGAATAGATTGTTTCTACAGAAAGTTTGAAAAGAATGCTGCTTGTCTGAAGTGGTTGAGGCATTCACTGTTTTATTTTCACCATCCTTGCAGGTTAAGGGTTAATATAAAAGCTTAGTTTGATTTAGTTTCAACTACCTTACAAACTCTGTGAACTCTTGTCATGTGAAATGGAGAGGCACCCACCAGGCTGTATTGCTAAAAGATAGAGTCAGATTATATGTGACCCATAATTTGTTGGGAATGCACGAAAAATATATGGGTATTGTTCCAAAATTGTGGCGTTCATAAAATACATTATATGATTTGTAAGAAACTGCCAGCAAAAAAAATTTGTTCAGCAACTGACTTGAACTATACACATGTAGTGGATGAGGTGCTTGAATGTATATGTATATTATATATATGCACATATTTAAATATATATTTAATTATTTTTATCTGGCTATTGGACATTGATTCTGAGAGGAAAGTAGAATTTAGTTGGTGTTGGATTAAACCTCTTAGTAAATTAAGTTTGTCTGTCTTTTTTGAAAGATTTTGTACATCGTGTTCCTTTCTATAGATTGAGACAAACTGGTTGAACCTTGTCAGAATATCTATTTATTATAAATCCTGCCTCATTGTATGTTGCACTGCCTGAAGTCTTGAACAGCTGCCAAATTTCTATCATGTGAATGATTAATGATACGAATTGCATTCCTCATCCCAAATGGGAACTATTTAGTTGAAATATGAGTACTGAGTTCATTTTTGCCTGCTGTTAATGTAAAAATGGGGCCTTAAATTAAAACTGATTTTTGACTATTATTTTCCAGAGGTTTACATGCACTGTTCATTCATTTGGTAATTTCATTTAAGATCAATAAGGAACAAAGGCATTTGGATTTCATGAGGTATTCTGGCTAACTTATGAGTTTCATCATGAGTGAATAAACGTCAGGGTTTGAGGCCTCATCAGGGTTTCTTTGTTCAAAAGTTTATCCTGTATACAGGTAAATTCTGTAACTTTGTATAAGCAGACTGTACACTGCTAAATTCATTCTGTTGAGAACTTGTTTAAGAATGATTACTACTCTGTTGTTTAATTGAAAGCTGTGGTTGGTTTTGTTACTTAATTCCAAGAATAGTCCTCAAGAATTACATGTTGCATGAAACATTTGTGCAATATAACACTTAAAGGAAATTTTCATCCATAATACATGTTCTATTTAATAATCATTTAGTTCCATGGCGCTAATTTATTTCTAGAATGTAATCCATACAGTAAAGGTACATCTCGAAGCGTATGCTTTTCATCAGTCTTATAAATCACAGTTATTACCACTTGTAGAGAGATCGTTGATAAAATGTGGGCACTGCGTCATATCTAGATATTTTCTGCACAAACACTGCTGTACAGTGATACAAGGCTTGAAACAACAGAACTTCTTCATTTCCAAAGGTTTTCCAATCAAAGTTCTCAAAGAGACATTATATCATTTTGAAATGAAAACACAACTATTGTTATTAGAGGTAAGGAACAGTGAGGTCACGGAGGCCCCATCTCTTTCAATATGTCATCAATCTCTGAGACAAGCACGTCAAGACAAAAAGAGAAGCAGAAGTTCAAATAAAAACTGTTCCTTTCATATCTTTCGCTCCCACATTATACTATCATTCATCAAATAATGTTTCATCAACCACTGGATGTCAACAATCACTTTGACCATCAACCACATTCTTGACTCTGAACATTATATAGTGGGCTTTCCATCTCTGTTATCTGACCAGTATTCTGATGTTCGTTTCCATTTGTGATTCTTCCCAGTAGGAAAGTCAAAGTGGGTGGAATTCAATGCCTTCTCCTGAGGCACATTTGTTGGCGCTATTTGTGGAGGTATTTAACCAGGTGAAAGAATGATCAGTCTCTGCCACAATTAAGTATAGGGTGGGAAGTCTGATGAACAGCTTCCAACCCTCCCAACAATTCAAGCCCTCAAATGAGGAACAAATGCCCAGTATAGGCCTTCATTCCACTGCCATGGGTACTCAACCAGTAGTGGGCAGATTACTCATTGTACTGGAAGCCAAGCAAGTATTGTAAAGATTCTTGGGAAGCAGTCACTTATCATCAGGCACCTTCAGTGGGTACATTATTGGCATCATCCACTCTGTTTCCCTAATTCTCAGGCCCATCACCCAATTAAAAGCTCAATTACCACTTACTAGTGTTGAGTTAGGAAGGGGAGTGCTCGTGATCATGGTTCCCTAATGCAGGCAGTCATCAAATTATGGCAACTTTTTGATAGTTTACTGAATTTCTTAAGAAGCAGCTGTTTTGATAGACTAGGATAAACTAGGTATATAGGAGGGAGGAAGTCCCCAATGCCTTATCTTCACCATGGACATCCAGTCCCTGTACACCTCCATTCCCCATCACGAAGGACTCAAAGCCCTCCACTTCTTCCTTTCCCGCCGTAACAACCAGTACCCTTCCACAGACACCCTCCTTCGACGGACTGAACTGGTCCTCACCCTGAACAACTTCTCTTTCCAATCCTCCCACTTCCTCCAAACCAAAGGAGTAGCCATGGGTACCCGCATGGGCCCCAGCTATGCCTGCCTCTTCGTAGGATATGTGGAACAGTCCATCTTCTGCAGCTACACTGGCACCACCCCCCACCTTTTCCTCCGCTACATCAATGACTGTATCGGCGCTGCCTCGTGCCCCCACGAGGAGGTTGAACAGTTCATCCACTTTACCAACACCTTCCACCCCGACCTCAAATTCACCTGGACCGTCTCAGACTCCTCCCTCCCGTTTCTAGACCTTTCCATTTCTATCTCGGGCGACCGGACATTTACTATAAACCGACCGACTCCCACAGCTACCTAGACTACACCTCCTCCCACCCTGCCCCCTGTAAAAACACCATCCCATATTCCCAATTCCTTCGTCTCCGCTGCATCTGCTTCCAGGAGGACCAGTTCTAAATCCGTACAACCCAGATGGCCTCCTTCTGCAAGGACCGCAATTTCCCCCCAGACGTGGTCAATGATGCCCTCCATCGCATCTCTTCCACTTCCCGCTCCTCCGCCCATGACCCCCACCCCTCCAACCGCCACCAGAACCCTGGGCGGCACGGTGGCACAGTGGTTAGCACTGCTGCCTCACAGCGCCAGAGACCCGGGTTCAATTCCCACCTCAGGCGACTGACTGTGTGGAGTTTGCACGTTCTCCCCGTGTCTCCGTGGGTTTCCTCCGGGTGCTCCGGTTTCCTCCCACAGTCCAAAGATGTGCAGGTCAGGTGAATTGCCCATACTAAATTGCCCGTAGTGTTAGGGTATGGGTGGGTTGCGCTTCGGCGGGGCGGTGTGGACTTGTTGGGCCGAAGGGCCTGTTTCCACACTGTAAGTAATCTAATCTAAACCCCACTGGTCCTCACCTACCACCCCACCAACCTCCATGTACAGCGTATCATCTGCCGTCATTTCCGCCACCTCCAAACGGACCCCACCACCAGGGATATATTTCTCTCCCCTCCCCTATCAGCGTTCCGAAAAGACCACTCCCTCCGTGACTCCCTCGTCAGGTCCACACCCCCCACCAACCCAACCTCCACTCCCGGCACCTTCCCCTGCAACCGCAAGAAATGCAAAGCTTGAACCCACACCTCCCCCCTTACTTCCCTCCAAGGCCCCAAGGGATACTTCCATATCCGCCACAAATTCACCTGCACCCCCACACACATCATCTATTGCATCCGCTGCACCCGATGTGGCCTCCTCTATATTGGGGAGACAGATCGCCTACTTGCGGAACATTTCAGAGAACACCTCTGGGACACCCGGACCAACCAATCCAACCACCCCGTGGCTCAACACTTCAACTCCCCCTCCCAGTCCACCAAGGACATGCAGGTCCTTGGACTCCTCCATCGCCAGACCATAGCAACACGACGGTTGGTGGAAGAACGCCTCATCCTCTGCCTAGGAAACCTCTAACCACAAGGGATGAACTCAGATTTCTCCAGTTTCCTCATTTCCCCTCCCCCCACCTTGTCTCAATCAAATCCCTCGAACTCAGCACCGCCTTCCTAACCTGCAATCTTCTTCCTGACCTCTCCGCCCCCACCCCACTCCGGCCTATCACCCTCACCTTGACCTCCTTCCACCTATCGCATTTCCAACCCCCCTCCCCCAAGTCCCTCCTCCCTACCTTTTATCTTAGCCTGCTGGACACACTTTCCTCATTCCTGAAGAAGGGCTTATGCCCGAAACGTCGATTCTCCTGTTCCTTGGATGCAGCCTGACCTGCTGCGCTTTTCTAGCAACACATTTTCAGCTCTAAACTAGTTATATACACAAAGAAAGGACCCAATCATGAGAGTTAAGAATATTTCACTGATCCTGAAGCCATTCTATCGAATGGAGGAATATGAACAGCAGCTTTTAAGTGGTGAGGTGTTTGTCCCTCATATTGTGCAGTCTTTGGTGGTAGTCTTTGATAGTAACAGTTCTTGTTATTCCCTTGTGCTGATGAAGGGGAACTCTTAATCTTCTCCAAGAAGTTAGTGGCTCATTCCCCTGGATTCTCACTTTCTCTCTCCCCATCTACCCCTGTTGATAGACCTCATTTTGACAGGTGGCCATATTATGCTGTCAATCACCTGTTCAAACCCTCTCAACCAAGGACCTCAGACAGCTACTAATATGCAGGATGGTCATTGTCTTCTTGCCTATCTTAATATGAAGACATGTATTCATTCTTTTGAGGAATAAAAATATATTTTCCAAAACACTGTGTTCACAATAGTGCAGCACCCAATAAATCTTTTATCTGTGCTTTTGAAAGGCTAGTTACTATAGTGACACTATTAAATAAACTTTCATTTGACACAGGAATACTAAAAGAACACACTTTTAAATGGGTCCCCAATTTATATGAATGGAGTACACCTTTCCAAAGATAGATAATATGAAACTTTTGCTGGTTTTCCAGCGAGTGAGATTCATGTTGGCCACTGTACTCTGCCCATCAGTTGTTTTAACAATATGTACAAACTATTGCAAAAAGTAAATTCCATCTCACTTCTCTAATGCCCCATCTCCCCCACCACTCACCATCAAACTGATGATCTCTGCTCCTCTTTTAAATGTGATACCTCCTACAGTAGCAAAGGTTCCAACAGCTAGCTAACAATACCTGAGTGACGTTTACCTGTAGCAGGAAACCATGGCAAGCAATGGAAAAAACTATGATTTTCCTAACCATCCAAAAACTGTTCGAACCTACATCCAAATGTCTGCACATTCAAGTATTTACAGGTACATACCAACAGATGCCAGGACTTTTCATTTCAACTCTCCTTATCCCAGGCATACTGGAACCGCTTGTAGTAATTTCCCTGTAGTAATTTGAAAACAGCTATGATAGACCAATTCACCAATTAAAGCTGGGGCAAGTTCTCATCAGCACACACAATAAAACTGTACATCACTGAATCTCTACAAAATACATCTTCTGAAGAAATAATAACTATAAGTACTAGACAAATTCAGCAGGCCTATCAAGATCTGTGGAGAGATAAACAGGTTAATGTTTGGACTTGAAATGCTAACTCTGTTTCTCTCTCCACAGATGCTGCCAGACCTGCTGAGTTTATGCAGCACTTCCTCTTTAGTTCAGATCTCCTGAATCCACAGTTTTAAATGGGATTTCATGAAGACTTTTTGTTACTTACATACCAATTGGCTTTACCACAATTGAAGAATTTAGAACGTTAGTTGTAGAACACAAACTTGCCTTACTTGTATTGGTTATAATGTGATTCCAGCCCCATTAGTTTAAATGACATGGCCTTTGCGTGAGTTTCTTATGATGCGAGATCACACAAGAATCAAACTATCGTGTAATATCAGAACCGACTGTATTAAAAACTTGAAGCCTTTTCTTTCCAGAAAGTCCATAAATGGAACAAGTTAAAGAGTTAGTGGGCCTATAGATACAATTTCCTGGCTGGAGTCGAGCTAGAGATCAAAAACAATAAGAAATGTGGCAAGCTGGCTACTGACCATTCTTGGAAAAGACTGGTGAGCACAGTGGAAGTGCCAATCTTGACAGTAACCAATTAAGCCCATTGTTGTTACAATGGGGGAAGATGCCACTGGGTCAACAAATACTGATTCCAACATTTTGCTTTAAGTAGGGGTCCTGCAAACAATTAAAGCCCTTGGAAAAGGTTGCTCAAAAGTGGAAATGGGTATTAAGGGTTGGTTTTATCACTGCCTGAAGTTTTCCAATTACCTGACACATATGACATTTCCAGTCAAGTTCAACTACATCCTTATGCAGTCCAGGCCAATTAAATGTTTTCATATTTTGACTTGAGTTTTCCTGACTCCCAAATGATCTCTTGTCTTTATCCATGCCTTTATCCACCAATCAAAATTACTTTGTTTGATCCTTTCAACTCTACAAGCATTTCACCAGGTTTCTTCCTCAGATTCCTAAAACATTTTCTGCAGGCTTCTGGTACTAGTTCATATGCACCTAAAATGGCATATTTCACCTCATCATACTCCCCAGATGCCTCCTCTGATGGTGGTGTGAATATCTCACTAGTTCTACTTACTCACTTCGTTTGGAACAACAAGGTCACCAGCCATTGCACTCATTTAGCCACTTTTCCAATGAAATGAAAAAGGTTTCTACATCCTTCTCATCAAACTTAGGCAATGCTTGGAGATATTTAAAGAGATCCCCACCAGGCCTTTGGCTGTGATGGGATTAATCTTCATCACTGTCCTGATCACTTCTCCTACTTTTCTCCTCTATGACTGCCAATTTGAGTCACTTTTGAGTTTTTAGGTTCAACTTCTGAAGTTCCCTCTTTCTCCTTTCTTCTGTTTTTAATCATAATTCAAACTGTTTTATTTACTTTTTTCTTTGTATTCTGCCAAAGCTATTCTTTTCTTTTCTATTTCACTTGCCATTGCCTCTAATTGAAGTTGTTTAAGTTTCAATTGAATGTTAGCCCTTTGAATGATTGAAGGCAAGATGGGGATTAACAGTGGGGAAAGAACGGTCAACAACATGGGCAAGAAGTGATGTTCAGGAGGCCCATTCCATCGCCACAATCCCAGTTCCCTTAGTCTGGCGCTGTGTGCCTTTGTACAAGGAACTCCAATGATAGCCATCTTCCCTCCAGCCACATCCCAACTTCGTAGGAGGTAGCAAGTAAGTATGACAGGGTTTGGTTTTCAGATCTCCCCCTCCTGCCCACCATTAGTTGAATATGGGTAGTTGCTGGATGACGCTGTTAAGGGGGAATTAATATGCACATAAGGATTTCAAGTAGCAGAGGGGCGAAAAGGCTGTGAACAAGCCTCATAAGAGGGCATTAGGTTCTGGCAGGAAATAAATTTACTGAAGTCAGGAATTAAGCCATACTTCCTATTTATTGAGAGAAACTCCAGCTCAATGAAACTCCTATTGAAAAGGACAAAGACTGATTAATTTCTGACAATGAAATTGATGGAGACAATCTAATTGGAAGACCTATGAGCAAGTAGCTAAGATATTTCTGAATTTTCTGCCTTCACATTCCTTCAAATTGAATCAAATTAACAGTGTGAATTATTCCAGAATCATCCCAACAATCACAATGGTTCATGTTAACATTCCACTAATCTGGGAATTATAAGTAAACATTAGCTGCTGTGTTTTATTTCTCATTCACCTATACAAGACAAAAGGTAATTAAAATTAATATTGTTTCCAAAACCAATCCTTCATTCCACCATAGAATAAAAACTGAACTAATGACTTGATTCCTTACCTGGTTAATGATGGAAAGTGGTATCCATGTTGAGGGGCAGGGGGCAGGTTGTAGCAGAAGAAATTGCATAACTTGGGTTTTAAAGAAACTCAACAAACATTATTTCAATGCTCCATTACTAGGTATGAATGAACTGCAGGTTTTATTTTGCTATTTTAGACTTTCCAAATCAAACAAAATTAATGTAAGTAGCTCCTAAGGGACACTATAGTGAAAATCAAAATATCAAAGAAAAATCAATAAATTAAATCAAAATGTAATTTGGCATGTTGACACTTTAGACTGACCCATGTTGTGCCCATCCACCATATAGTCTTGAGGCATCGGTTCAGGATACTGTCATACCCTTCAATTGAACCCTGTTTCTGTTAGGCATTGGAGTTAAAATTTGGGCCTATGAATTTGCACAGAGTAAGCACAGTGTAAGGGACCACTTATGTTTTCTTTAGAATTGGAAACTAGAAAAAGGAACTTATACACTACTCTTTAGCGAAAATATTGGTTAGCACTTCTGCTTCACAGCGCCAGCGTCCCGGGTTCAAGTCCAGCCTTGGGCGACTGTCTGTGTAGAGTTTGCACATTCTCCCCATGTCTGCTTGTGTTTCCTCTGGGTGTTTCGGTTTCCTCCCATAGTCTAAAGATGTGCAGGTCAGGTGAATTGGCCATGTTAAATTGCCCATAGTGTTAGGTGCATTAGTCAGAGGGAAATGGGTCTGGGTGGGTTACTCTTTGGAGGGTCAGTGTGGACTTGCTGGGCCGAAGGGCCTGTTTCCACACTGGAGGGAATCTAATCTAATCTAAAAAAGTTTGGTTTGATTTGATTTATGTCACATGTACCTAAGTACAGTGAAAAGCTTAGTTTTGCGAGCAGTATAAGCAAATCATAGCAAACAAAGAAATGCAGATCATAGTGTGCTTCGACAGAGCGAAGCATACAAGGTTACAACTGTACAGAAAGTAGGCAAAACATGATCAACATTATTTGAAGTTAGAGAGTCCATTTAGCAGTCTAATAGCGACAGGGAAGAAGCTTTTGTGCATGTGTTCAAGCTTCTGCATCTTCTGCCTGATGGAAGAGGTTGGAAGAGAGCTTTACCGGGGTGGGAAGGGTATTTGATAATGTTGACAGCCTTTTGTTGCATTGATAAGTGTAAATGGAGTCCATGAATGCGAGATTGGCTTCCTTGATGGGCAGAGATGTGCACATAATTTTCTGTAGTTTTCCTGGACAGAGCAGTTGCTGTCCAAGGCCATTATGCACCCAGTAGAATGCTTTCTATAATGCATCTGTATAAGTTGGTGAAGGTCCTTATGGATATGCTAAATTTCCTAACCGGCCTGAGGAAGAAGAGGCACTGTTGTGCTTTCTTGATCATTGTATCTACGTGCGAAGATCAGGACAGATTGTCAGTTATCATCATTCCTAGGAACTTGATGTTCATGACCCTCTCCACCTCAGTTCCATTGAGGTAGATAGAAGTCAATGATCAATTCTTTCATTTTGCTGAGAGAGACATTGAGAGAGAGGCTGTTATCATTTGCACCATGGCACCAAGCACTCTAAATCCTTTCAGTAATCTGATTCATTGATATTTGATATCTGTCTGACCACAGTGGTATCGTCAGCAAATTTGTGGATGGTGTTTGTTTGAAATTTGGTGACACAGTCGTGGGTGCGCAGAGATTTCAGAAGGGGGCGGTAGCCTTGAGGGTTATTGTAGAAGAGGTGCTGTTGTCTATTTTCATTGATTGCAGTCTGTGGGTCAGGAAGCTGAATATCCAGTTGCAGAGTGTGGAGCTGAGACCGGAGTCTTGAGTTTTGAGATTAGGTTAAAAATAATGACTGCAGTTGCTGGAAACCAGAGTTTAGATTAGAGTGGTGCTGGAAAAGCACAACGGTTCAGGCAGCATCCGAGGAGCAGTAAAATAGACGTTTTGGACAAAAGCCCTTCATCAGGAATACAGGCTGTATTCCTGATGAAGGGCATTTGCCCGAAACATCGAGTTTTGAGATTAGTCTGGAGGTGAATATGGTGTTGAAGGAGAGCTGTAGTCAATGGATAGGAACTTGACGTAGGTGTCCTTGTTATCCAGATGTTCCAGGGATGAGTGTAGGGCTAGAGAAATGCCATCCACTCTGGACGTTTTTTATTCGGTAGATAACTTACAGAGGACTGATGATTATGGAGGCCATAGCCACTGGGCGGTAGTTATTAAAATTTGTTGCATAGAACATAGAACATTACAGCTCAGTATAGGCCCTTTGGCCCTTGATATTGCACCACCCTGTGAAACTAATCTGAAGCCCATCTAACCTACCCTATTCCAATCTTGTCCATATGCCTATCCAATGACCATTTAAATGCTCATAAAATTGGTAAGTCTACAACTGTTGCAGGCAGTGTGTTATACGCCCATACTAAAACTGGGGCTATTTTCCCTAGTGTCGCAGGCTAAGGGGTGATGATATAGAAGTTCATAAAATCATGAAGATCATGAAAAATATGGGCAGCGCGGCGGCACAGTGGTTAGATCTGCTACCTCACAGAGACCCAGGTTCAATTCCCACCTCAGGCAACTGTCTGTGTGGAGTTTGCACATTCTTCCCATGTCTGCGTGGGTTTCCTTCGGTGCTCCGGTTTCCTCCCACAGTCCAAAAATGTGCCGGTTAGGTGAATTGGCCATGCTAAATTGCCTGTAGTGTTAGGTGAATGGGTAAATGTAGGGGACTGGGTCTGGGTGGGTTGCTCTACGGATGGTCGGTGTAGACTTGTTGGGCCGAAGGGCTTGTTTCCACACTAAGTAATCTAACCTACTCTCTGAGTAAAGAAACTACCTCTGACATCTGATCTATATCTATCACCACTCAATTTGAAGCTATGCCCCCTTGTGCTATCTATCAACATGTGAAGAAAAAGGCTCTCACTGTCCACCCAATCTAACCCAATGTTTATCTTATATGTCTCAATTAAGTCACATGTCGAACTTCTCTCTCCAACGAAAACAGCCACAAATCCCTCAAAATTTCTGCATAAGATCTTCCCTCCATACCGGGCAACATCCTAGTAAATGGGCGGCACGGTGGTACAGTGGTTAGCACTGCTGCCTCACAACGCCAGAGATCTGGGTTCAATTCCCGCCTCAGGCGACTGACTGTGTGGAGTTTGCACGTTCTCCCCGTGTCTGCGTGGGTTTCCTCCGGGTGCTCCGGTTTCCTCCCACAGTACAAAAATGTGCCGGTTAGGTGAATTGGCCATGCTAAATTGCCTGTAGTGTTAGGTGAATGGGTAAATGTAGGGGACTGGGTCTGGGTGGGTTGCTCTACGGATGGTCGGTGTAGACTTGTTGGGCCGAAGGGCTTGTTTCCACACTAAGTAATCTAACCTACTCTCTGAGTAAAGAAACTACCTCTGACATCTGATCTATATCTATCACCACTCAATTTGAAGCTATGCCCCCTTGTGCTATCTATCAACATGTGAAGAAAAAGGCTCTCACTGTCCACCCAATCTAACCCAATGTTTATCTTATATGTCTCAATTAAGTCACATGTCGAACTTCTCTCTCCAACGAAAACAGCCACAAATCCCTCAAAATTTCTGCATAAGATCTTCCCTCCATACCGGGCAACATCCTAGTAAATGGGCGGCACGGTGGTACAGTGGTTAGCACTGCTGCCTCACAACGCCAGAGATCCGGGTTCAATTCCCGCCTCAGGCGACTGACTGTGTGGAGTTTGCACGTTCTCCCCGTGTCTGCGTGGGTTTCCTCCGGGTGCTCCGGTTTCCTCCCACAGTCCAAAGATGTGCAGGGTCAGGTGAATTGGCCATACTAAATTGCCCATAGTGTTAGGTAAGGGGTAAATGTAGGGGTATGGGTGGGTTTCGCTTCGGCGGGTCGGTGTGGACTTGTTGGGCCGAAGGGCCTGTTTCCACACTGTAATCTAATCTAATCTAATCTAAATCTCCTCTGAACTCTTTCCAAAGCTTCCACATTCTTCCTATAATGCGGTGACCAGAACTGCACACAATATTCCAAGTGCGGCCGCACTAGAGTTTTGTACAGCTGCATCATGACTTCATGGTTCCAAAACTCAAACCCTCTACTAATAAAAGCTCTCTTCTTAACAACCCTATCAACCTGGGTGGCAACTTTGAGGGATATATGTGCATAGACACCAAGATCTCTCTGCTCATCTACACAACCAAGAATCTTACCATTCACCCAGTACTCTGCGTTCCTGTTACTCCTTCCAAAGTGAATCACCTCACATTTTCCTGCATTTAACTCAATTTGCCACCTCTCAGCCCAGCTCGGCAGCTTATCTATGTCCCTACAACATCCTACAGCACAATCCACAACTCCACCAACCTTAGTGTCATTCGCAAATTTACTAACCCATTCTTCTATGCCCTCATGCAGGTCATTTCTAAAAATGACAAACAGCAGTGGACCCAAAACAGATCCTTGCAGTACACCACCAGTAACTGAACTCCAGGATGAACATTTCCCATCAACCACTACTTTCTGTTTTCTTTCAGCTAGCCAATTTCTGATCCAAACCACTAAATCACCCTCAATCCCATGCCTCCATATTTTGTGCAGTAGCCTACCATGGGGAACTTTATCAAACGCCTCACTGAAATCTAAATACATCACATCAATGGCTTTACCCTTATCCACCTGTTAGATCACTTCTCAAAGAACTCAATAAGGCTTGTGAGGCATGACCTACCCTTCGCAAAACTATGTTGACTATCCTTAATCAATGTATTCCTTTCTAGATGATTATAAATCCTATCTTTTATAATCTTTCCAAACATTTTACCCCCAACTGAAGTAAGGCTCACTGGTCTATAATTACCAGGGTTGTCTCTCCTCCCCTTCTTGAACAAGGGAACAACATTTGCTATCCTCCAGTCTTCTGGCGCCATTTCTGTAGACAATGACGACATTAAGATCAAAGCCAAAGGCTCAGCAATCTCCTCCCTGGCTTCCCAGAGAATCCTAGGATAAATCCCATCTGGTCCAGGGGACATATCTATTTTCACACTTTCCAGAATTGCTAATACTGCTTCCTTTCGAACCTTAAGCCCATCTAGTCTAGTAGCCTGTATCTCAGTATTCTCGTTTACAACATTGTCTTTTTCTAGTGTGAATACTGACGGAAAGTATTCATTTGCATCCTGTTACGTTGTTTAGGCCTTGCCACAGGCAGCGGGTGTCTATATGGTTCATTTGAGCCTCTACCTTGGTCTGCTACTGCCTCTCGGCATCTCTGCTTTTCTGTACAGGTCTGCATTGTCCGACTTGAATGCTGCACAACTGGCCTTCAGTAGACAGTGGATTTCCCTGATGAAGGGCTTTTGCCTGAAACGTCAATTTTCCTGCTCCTCAGATGCCAGATCTGCGGTGCTTTTCCAGCACCAGTCTAATCTAGACTTTTGCCTAGTGGATTTCCCCATTCGTCCAAATTTCCTGGTTGGAAAACACCCAGATTGACTTCTTTGGCACGCTGTCCTCCATGCAATTGCTGATGAAGTCTGTGATAGTGGTGGCATACTCATCTCAGTTGTCTACTGAGTTCTTTAACATGATCCAGTGCACTGATTCCCAGATAAGCTCTTCCACTGCCTCAGACCAGCATTGTACCACTTTCCATGAAGGATCCTACCATTTCAGCTTCTGCTTGTCAGCTGAGAAGAAGAACACAGTGTTGTGATCTGATTTTCTGAAGTGTGGATGGGGAATTGAGCGGTAGGCACTTATGTTGTGTAGCAGTGGTCCAGATGCTCGGTCCTCTAGTGCAGCAGGAGACATGTTAATGGTATATTGGCAGCTCCCTCTTGAGGTTGGCCTGGTTGAAGTCGCTGGCCATGATGAATAAAGCCTCGGGGAATTTTGTCTTCAGTGTGTTTGTAGCCATGTAAATTTCGTCCAGAGCATTCTTCATATCTGCCTGGGGTGGTATGTACACGGCTGTCAGGACGGTGGAGGTGAACTCGCGTGGCAGTTAGTAGCGACAGTATTTCACTATGAGGTATTCTAGATCTGGCGAGCAGTGGCTCATCAAGGTTTCCATGTCTGAGCACAAAGAGGTGTTGATTAAGACACACACCCCTCCACCTTTTGCTTTATCTGAGGGCGCTATGCGATCTATAGGGTTTGTGGACAGCCAATCAGGTTACAAGGCACAGTTAGGAATAGCAAGAGTGAGACATATCTCTGTAAAACAGTGCATATAGCAGTCTCTCAGCTCCCTGTGGAAAGTAAGTCTAGATCTGAGTTAATCCATTTTGTTTTCAATAGCTTGGACATTTTCCAGAGGTATGCTGGGGAGGGGAGACTTGAAACTGCATTGTTTCACTCTCACCTGCAGGCCAGTACATCTTCACTGTTTTCTGCTAGGTGTCCTGCATCTGGACAGTCAGAGGAGTCGGTGGTGTGAGTCTGCTGCTCCATAAGGTAAATGAGTTGGGTCCAGTCAGGCTGGGCTACAATCCCCCAGGGTGAGTCACTGCAAGGCTGGTCTGGCCTCCTTGGGGATGGGTGGTGGCGGTAAGAGGTTCAGTCCTAGCTGGTCCCAGCTGTCAGTGGTGTAAGTCTGCTGCTCCAGAAGGCAAATTCTGGAGTTTGTTCGGGATCGGGCGGGCTCTACTCAAACAGCCATTAAGGTCTACACTGCCCCAATGTGATAGATTAGATTAGATTAATTACAGAGTGGAAACAGGCCCTTCAGCCCAACAAGTCCACACCGACCCGCCGAAGCGCAACCCACCCATACCCCTACATTTACCCGTTACCTAACACTATGGGCAATTTAGCATGGCCAATTCACCTGGCCTGCACATCTTTGGACTGTGGGAGGAAACCGGAGCACCCGGAGGAAACCCACACAGACACGAGGAGAACGTGCAAACTCCACACAGTCAGTCGCCTGAGGCGGGAATTGAACCCGGGTCTCTGGCGCTGTGTGGCAGCAGTGCTAACCACTGTGCCACCGTGCCACCCACAATGTGTTTCTGCTGGTCACAAATAACTACCTAACTATTCAAATCCTATTTGCTAGCACTTGTCCCATAGCGTTATATGTCTTGGCATCACAATTGCACATCAAAATACTTCTTAAACAATATGACGATTTCTATCTCCACCGCATTTAGAGGCAGATTCCTATGATCCTGTGGGTGAAAAGAAGATTCTCAAATCTCCCCTAAACTTCCAGCTCCTTTTTTTAAATGACACCTGCTCATTTATCCCTCCAATAATAATGGCAATTAACTACTTTATCCACATGTTCTTATACCTGAAGAGGCAGTGTACATGCACACCAAGGTTCCAATTATCATCAGTGCTTCCTAGCATCCGAACATTTGTCATGTCTTACCCTTATCCTAGCCCTAATAGGTTTCCTTGCCTATTTGCATCATCTATGTGACAATTCTGTCACTTTAAGAAGGTTAATTTGTCCTTGGTTTTTTTTGAAGAAAGGTGATTAAGGCAAAGGCCGAGAATCTAGTTTAACAATGGAAGGGAAACGGCCAGTTCTCCCAGTTCAGTTTGTTTTAGCTATAGCAGTCACAAGCTGGGCGAGTTAGGGGAGTTGCAAGCTTCATTAAGCATCCATTGATTTTCTCTGAGATCCGTCTCTGGATGTTGCTCCCTTCTGCCTGTAAGAATCTGTGTTTGAATTTACCTTTTTGCCAAGGGGTGCATTTATGGGATGCTACTGTACTGGAACAGTCAATTAGTAATATTTACTGTGTCGGATTGGTTAAGTTTTCCAATAGATAAGTTATTCCAAATTCCACATTCTTTTGTTTGTGTTTCAACTGTAGAGTTTAAATAAATTCTGTTTTGCTTAAAGCTAAGTGGTTTGACCAGCTATATTACACCAGGAACAGCCACTTCATTTCTGTCTTTAAATTAAAAAAAAGTGAAGGTCTAGACTACCTTGTTAAAATATTTTGAAGGGGTCTGACCTGGTCCATAACACCTAATACTCATCCAGATTGAATTGTATTTGCAACAAATCAGCCTGTTTGATCAGCCTCTCTAATTTAAGGCTATCCTCCTCACTATTTACTGCCCCATCTATTTTTGCATCATCTGCAAATAGATAATTAAATCTCAGAATAATACTCAAAATCATAGAATATTACCCAAATATCCCAGTAGGAGATGTAAGGTAAAATATTTTCAACTAGAGATTGAGGGGAATCTGGAATTCACTGCCTGTAAGGGTGGTAAAGGCAGAAATCCTCTTAACAGTTAAGAGGTACTTCAATGTGCACTTTGATTCCAAGGCATACAAGGCCTTAGAATAAATGCTGGAGAAAGGATTACAATAATTAGGTGGTTGCTTTTGACAAATGGAGACTTAATAGCCAAAAGGCCTTTCTCTCTGCTATAGATCTCTTTGACTGTGATTATTTTAGATTAGATTCCCATCAGTATGGAAACAGGCCCTTGTGCCCAACAAGTCCGCACCAACCCTCCAAAGAGTAATCCACCCAGACCCATTCCCCTACCCAACTCCTGACTAATGCACCTAACACTATGTGCAATTTAGCATAGCCAATTCACCTAACCTACACATCTTTGGATTGTGGGAGCAAACTCCACACAGACAGTTGCCCAAGGCAGGAATTGAATCCAGGTCCCTGGTGCTGTGAGGCAGCAGTGCTAACCACTGAACTACCGTGCCGTCCCAAAGAGTGGGCAACTTCTAATTCTGAAGAAGAGTCGCTCGACCCAAAATGTTCACTTTGATTTCTCTCCACAGATGCTGCTAGACATACTGAGTTTATCTAGCAATTTCTGTTTTTAGATCTGATTTACAGCATCCGCATTTCTTTCAGTTTTTACAACTTCCATTTTCCAGTTTCTAGTCTGAAAGGCAAAATATGTGGCCCCCTTACATTGTGCTCACTCTGTGAAGATTCACAGGCCCATATTTTAACTAATCTTAATATAAATATTAATGTTTTTGACCAGCACAGACTCAATGGGAAGAGGGCTTTTTTGTGTTTAGACCTCTATGGCTCAAATCCCAAAAGAGTCCAAGAATAATAGACATAAGGCTCAAAGTAGTAGGCAACATTCAGAGAATTGTTACAATGTGCAAAGATGCTATTTGGCCCAGTGTGCCTGCATCCAGGATAATAAAAAAATGCATAACAAACCCAAGGTAATACACAAAACAATTAGAATAATAGACAAACAAATTCACAATCATAGACATCAATCCCAGAATTATACACAACACCAAGAATCTACACATCAGTCATAAAAGGCCAAACAACAAGCCACGGAAAATGTTTCTGAATAATAGAAAATAATCACAGAATAATGGACAAAAATTCCAGATTCCAATCCTGGAATTGTACACAGAGATCATTGACAACAATCTCAGAATAATGTACAGTAGTCCCAGAATAATATACAAAATATGGACAAAATAATACACAACAGCCCCAGTTTAATAGACAACAAACAAAGAATATATACTACAATGTCAAAATAATACATAAACATAATAAATAGCACCCCCGAATAATTGAGGATAATCCCAGATTAAAAGACACCAATCCAAGAACAACACCCAACAATCCAAGAATAATATTGTGTGCAGTTCTGCTGCCTGAAAGCACGGGGGATGTGAGTTCGCTTCCATCACGGGGCAATTATCTATGAGGAGGTTGCACATTTTCTACGTGGGTTTCCTCCAGATGCATTTTCCTCCCACAGTCCAAAGACACACTAAATTGTCCATAGTGTGCTGGTACATATAGGCTATGCGGATTAGTGATGGAAAATATCAAGTTACAGGGATAAGGTGAGGGGGTTCTGAATGGGAAGCTCTTTGGAGGGTCAGTGTGTACTAATGGAATGAATGGTCTGCTACCATATTGTGGGGATTCTGTGATACTATTTATATGATTCGTATGAACAACAGACTAATACAAAATGCAACAATCCAAGAATCATACACAAAGATAATGTGCAATGTGTGAATAATAGACAACAACCCTAGAATAAAAAATAATTACAGAATATTAGGCAGCAACTGCAGAGTGATAGAATGTAATCTTAGACAATAATAGACAACCATCCCAGTGAAAAGACAGCATTCTTTAAAATAAACAGTCATTCCAAAATCATAGATATCATTCCCAGAATATTACACAATAGTCCCAGAATAATAAAACAACAAATAATTGAGAATAAATTAGAATATGAGAATACCATCCTAAAATGTTAGACAGCATTCTAAGAATAACAGATAGCAATTCCAGAATCATGGACAGCAATGCCAATGTCACAGAGAATATGGACTGTAATAATAGACAACAATTTCAGAGTACAACACAACAAATTAAGAAAAATGTACAGTGTTGGGCATTGAATATAAAAGTTGGTGAGTCATCTTGCAGCTGTATAAGACTTCAGTTAGGTCACATTTGGAGTATTACGTGCAGTTAAGTCACCACACTATAGGAAAGTTGTGGAGAGGGTGCGAAAGAGAATATTATCAAAATATTGCCCAGATTGGAGTGTATTAGCTATAAGGACAAACTTAGATTGTGTTGGAAGCTGTGGGGTGACCTGATAGAAGTATATATAAAAATTGTGAGAGGCATGGATAGTGCAGAGAGAGTCTTTTTCCTGGGGTGGAAATGTCAAATAGTAGCTTTAAAGTGAGAGGGGAAAAATAGAAAGGAGATGTGAAAGGGAAGTTTTTTTTACAAAGATATGATAGGTGCCTGGAATGCACTACAGTGGAGGTGACAGAGTCATAGAATCGTCAGCCCAACTCATCAATGCCATACCAGATTTCCTAAACCAAAATAGTCCCAATTGCCTGCATTTGGCCGTTATCCCTCTAAACCTTTCCTATCCATATACCTGTCCAAATATCTTTTAAATGTTGAAATTGTTCTTGCCTATACCACTTCCTCTGGCAGCTTGTTCCACATTTGCATCATCCTTTGTGTTAAAGCATTGCACCTCAGATCCCTTTTATTCTTTCCCCTCCAGACCTCCAGCACCTCTTCTTCTGTAATGTGGACTCTGTTCAAGACACCATTATATATTTATTTGAGTTTACTAGTTTCCATGTCTTTCTTTGCAGTAAATACTGATGTGAAATATTCATTAACATCTCACCCATCTCCTGTGGTTCCACACATAAATGGCCTTATTGATCTTTAAGAAGCCCTATTCTAGCTACTCTTTAGCCCTTGATATACTTATGGAATCCCTTTGGATTCTCCTTAAGAATAGAAGCAGAGATGATAGCAATTTTTAAGAGGCAATTAGATATTCACATGAACAGGAGATAGAGGGAAAGCAGATCGAATTAGTGTAGAATGGCATCATGGTTGGCATAAATATGGTGGGCTGAAGGGCCTGTCCTGTGCTATGTTCAATGTTCAATGTCAGAATAACAGAAAAAAATCACAGAATAATGCACAAAAATAATACGTAACAATCACAAAATTATAGATAAGAATCTTAGAATAATAGACAATATTAAAAGATAACAATCTCAGAATAATTCACAGCATTCACAAAACAATATGCAGCAAAACTAGAATAATTGGGTATTATAATTATGCCATATTAATAACTAGCAATGCTAAGGAAATGTTGCCTCTTATTTGTAGATTATGGTCATTAATGCATTAATTCTTGATTCATGGATTGTTTTGAATTACTCTAGCATTCTTGCCTATAATTCTTGAATTGTTAGATACTATGTTTGTGTGTTAATCTGAGATTGCTGTCTATTATTTTGTTGTTGCTTTCCATGTTTCTGAAATTGCTGTCCACAATTTAGGAATTATTGTCTACAATTCTGGAATTATTATCTATGATTCTGGAATTATTATTCTGGGATTGCTGTCTGCAGTTCAGGAATTACTATCTGTAATGCTGGAATTGCTGTGTACAATGCTGGGGTTGCCATCTATGATGCTGGGGTGTTACTTATGCTACTGGGATTATTGACTATGTTTCTAGGATATCATTTTGTACACAGCAATCATTGTCTTGTTAGATTCAAAATTGTGATGGAAAAGAACAAAGGTCTGAAATCAAAGCTTTCAACTGGAGGAAGGCTGATTTTAATAAAGTCAGATTTGCTTTGGCCAGAGTGGACTGGTAACAGATACTTTCAAGTGAATCTGCTTCAGACAGTGAGATACATCAAGAAAGAAATATGGAGGGTAAGACAACCAAGGTAATGTCATATAGGAGTGGGGAAGGAAATATATGTCCAGTGGTGGGGTCCGATTGTAGGTGGTGGAAATGACAGAAGATAATGCACTGTATCTGGAGATTAGTGGGGTGGAAGGTGAGGGATGGGGGGGGGGGGGGGGCTTTATCCTTGTTGCGATTGGAGGAGTGGAGTTCAAGGGCAGACGTGCAGGAAGTGGAGGAGATGTGCTGGAGTGTATTGTTGATCACATGGGAGGAAAAATTGTGGTCCTTAAAATAGGAGGCCACACCTGCTCCACATAAACAACACAAAGGGTACATCACAAATGATGACTAGGTTTTCACTTGCAATGAAGAGGGAATGGTACAGCATCTGCCCAGTTTCTACCTCACATTAACAATATGCTCCTCCAAAGTTTTGGTGCAGGCCCCTATCCAGCACATTCAGAAGGTGTAACCTCACAGTGAAGGATATAAAGGATTGTTGAATCTAATTCCCAAAGAACATGACCTCACTCTTGCCTTGATGTTTTAAAAATATGTTCATCTGAGGAATGTAGGCACCATTGGCTGGCTAGCACTTATTGCCCTTCCCTTGTTGCCCTTGAGAAGATGATGGCGAGCTGCCTATTTGAACCGATGCAGTCCACCTGTCCAGGAGAAGCAGGAGACAGAGCTGAGGTGACGCTGGAGACAAGGAGGTTGCCAGGAAGGTAAGGACTTAGTATATATTTGGACAGTGGCTAAACCTGAGATACTACCCATGTAGTATCTCCCTCCCACCCACTCTCCTCTAACTAGAAGAAAAAGGACTCTGTAAGGTAAGTTTTTTTTTGTTTCTTTTCTTTCATATATGTAAGTGCATTGCTTGGTTTTAGTTAGTTGATATAAAGCTAAGGCTTACAATGGCTGGGGACCTCAGACCTGTGGCATGTGCCTCTTGCTAGATGTGGGAGCTCAGGGAAGTGGCTGATGTCCCTGACTCTTACACTTTCAAGAAGTGTGTCCAGTTGCAGTTGTTGTTTGACCACATGACGGCTCTGGAGCTATGATGGACTCACTGTTGAGCATCCATGATGCTGAGGAGGTCGTGGATAGCACATTTAGTGAAATGGTTACACTGCAGATTTGAATTACTGAGGGAGACAGTGAATGGATGAGCAAAAGGCAGAGAAATAGTAGGAAGGCAGTGCAGGTGTCCCCTGTGGTCGTTTTCCTCCAAAATAGGTATACCGTTTTGGATACTGCTGGGGGAGATGGTTCACCAGGGGAGGGCAGCAGTTGCCAGGATCATGGCACCATCATCCTGTTCAGAAAGGCAGGAAAAAGACTCGTAGGGCCATAGTCGTAGTGGATTCTATTGTAAGGGGAGTAGATAGATAGTTCTGTGACCAAAAACGAGGCTCGCGGATGGTATGTTGCCTCCCAGGTGCTCGAGTCAGGGATGTCAGCAATCGGCTACAGAGCATTCTGAAAGGGGAAGATGAATTCCCGCCTCAGGCAACTGTCTGTGTGGAGTTTGCACATTCTCCCCGTGTCTGCATGGGTTTCTTCCGGGTGCTCCGGTTTCCTCCCACAGTTCAAACAAAAATGTGCAAGCTAGGTGAATTGGCCATGCTAAATTGCCCATAGTGTTAGGTGAAGGGGTAAATGTGGGGGAATGGGTCTGGGTGGATTGCTCTTCAGAGGGTCGGTGTGGATTTGTTGGGCCGAAGGGCCTGTTTCCACACTGTAAGTAATCTAAAAAAAAACAGCTAGTTGTTGTGGTGTACATTGGCACCAATGATATAACTAAAAAACGAGATGAGGTCGTGAAAGCAGAATTCAGGGAGCTAGGAGAGAAGTTCACTACTCAAAGGTAGTGAACTCAGGATTGCTACTAGTGCCATGTGCTAGCCAGGATAGAAATGAAAGCATAGGCAGAATAAACACGTGGCTTGAGGGAGGGTGATTAGATTAGATTGGATTACTTACAGTGTGGAAACAGGCCCTTCAGCCCAACAAGTCCACATCGATCCTCCAAAGAGCAACCCACCCATTCCCCTTCCTTTACCCCTTCACCTAACACTGTGAGCAATGTAGCATGGCCAATTCACCTAACCTGCACATTTTCGGACTATGAGAGGAAACCGGAGCACCCGGAGGAAACCACACAGACATGGGGAGAATGTGCAAACTCCACACAGACAGTTGCCTCAGGCAGGAAATGAACCCAGGTCTCTGGCACTATGAGGCAGCAGTGCTAACCACTGTGCCACCATGCCGCCCATGGTGTAGGAAGGAGGGGTTCAGATTTGTGGGACATTGGGACCAGTTCAGGTGAAGGTTGGACTATTACAAATTGGATGGTCGACACTTGAACCAGACTGGAACTAACGTCCTTGGGGGAGTTTTTGCTACTGCTATTGGGGAGGTTTTAAATAATGTGGCAGGGGGCTAGGAACCAGAAGAGAAGACTACTCGACAGTGAGGTGGAAACTGGAGACTGTAAGGATCACAAAGTTAGCATTACCAAGGGGAAGAGTAGGCAGAGAGAGGATGAACGCAAAATAATTGGCAGCCTGAAGTGCATACACTTTAATGCAAGGAGTATAGTGGATAAGGCAGATGAACTTAAGGCTTGGATTGGTACCTGAATGTATGACATTATTGCAATCACAGAGACTTGGTTGAAGGAAGAGCATGATTGGCAAGTAAATGTTCCAGGATATAGATGCTTCAGACAGGACAGGGAGGGAAGTAAAAGAGGGGAAGGAGTTGCTTTGCTGGTCAGGGATGATATCACGGCTGTGCTAAAGGAGGACACTATGGAGGTTTGAGCCGTGAGGCGCTATGGGTGGAGCGGAGAAATAAGAAGGGTGCAGTTACATTGTTTGGGTTGCGTTACAGGCCTCCCAACAGTGAGCGTGAGGTCGAAGAACAAATAGGTAAACAGGTTATGGAAAGATGTAGAGGCAACAGGGTGGTGGTGATGGGAGATTATAATTTTCCCAACATTGACTGTGAAACACTTAGTGTCAGAGGTCTGGATGGGGCAGAATTTGGCAGGAGCATCCAGGAAAGTTTTCTACAGTAGTATGTCAATAGTCCGACAAGGAACTATTGGATGTGGTGTTGGGGAATGAGCCAGGCCAGGTGGTAGAAGTTGCAGTGGGGGATTTCTTTGGGAATAGTGACCACAATTCTGTAAGTTTTAGAATACTCGTAGACAAAGATGAGAGTGGTCCTAAGGGACAAGTACTAAACTGGGCCAGGGACAATTATATCAAAATTAGGCAGCAGCTGGTAAATGTGGATTGGACACAGCTATTTGAAGGGAAGTCCTCATTTGATATGTGGGAGGCTTTCAAAGATAGGTTGAAGATAGTGCAAGATATGCATGTCCCTTTGAAAACAAGGGATAGGCAAAGCAAAATTTGTGAACCATGGATGACAAGAAAAATCGTGCGACTAGCCAAGAGGAAAAAGGAAGCATACATAAGGTCCAGGCAGCTAAGAACAGAACGGGCCTTGAAGGAATATCGGGCCAGTAGGACCATTCTTAAATAAGGAATCAAGCGGGCTAAAAGGGGTCGTGAAATAGCTTTGGTGAGCAGAATTAGAGAGAATCCCAAGGGCCTTTTATTGTTACATAAGAAGCAAGAGAATAACTAGAGAAAGGGTTGGTCCACTAAAGAATAAGGAAGGAAGGCTGTGTGTTGAACCTGAGAAAATGGGTGAGATGCTCAACTATTACTTTGCATCAGTGTTCACTGAGGAATGGGAAGTGATGAATGCTGAGATTAGAGATAGAAGTTTGTTTACGCTGGATCAAGTTGACATACAGAGGGAAGATGTGTTGGGTAGGCTTAAGGATATTAAGGTGGACAAATCCCCAGGACCTGATGGGATCTATCCCAATTTGCTGAGGGAGGTTAGAGACGAAATAGCCGGGGCTCTGACAGATATCTTTGTAGCATCTTTAAACACAGGTGATGTGCCGGTGGACTGGGGGGTTGCTCATGTTATCGCCCTATACAAGAAGGGTAGTAGGGATATTCCGGGTAACTACACACCTGTGAGCCTGATGTCAGTGGTGGGAAAGTTGCTGGAGAAGGTACTGATGGATAAAATCTATTTATATTTGGAAAAGAATAGGCTTATCAGTGATAGGCAACATGTTTTGTACAGGAGAGATCATGCCTTACCAACTTAATAGAATTCTTTGAGGAACTGACCAAGTTGAGAGATGAAGGAAGGGATGTAGATGTCATATACATGGACTTTAGTAAGGTGTTTGATAAGGTTCCCCATGGTAAACTAATGGAGAAAGTCAAGTCATATGGTGTACAGGGTGTTCTAGCTAGGTGGATAAAGAACTGGTTGAGCAACAGGAGACAGAGAGTAGTAGTTGAAAGGAGTTTCTCAAAATGGAGAAATGTATTCCACAGGGATGAGTGCTGGGGCTACTGTTGTTTAAATATACATAAATGATCTGGAAGAGGGCATTATTGGTCTGCTCAGTAAGTTTGTAGATGACACCAAGATTGGTGGAGTAGCAGAAAGTATAGCGGACTGTCAAAGAATTCAGGAGAATATAGATAGACTGAAGAGTTGGACGGAGAAGTGGCAGATGGAGTTCAATCCAGGCACATGTGAGGTGATGCATTTTGGGAAGTCTAATTCAAGAGCGAACTATAATGTAAGCGGAAGAGTCTTGGAAAAAGTTGATGAGCAGAGAGATCTCAGAGTTCAGGTCCGTTGTACCCTGAAGGTGGCTGCACAGGTGGATAGAGTGGTCAAGAAGGCATATAGTATGCTTGCCTTCATCGGACGGGGTATTGAGTATGAGAGCTGGGAAGTCATGTTAATATTGTAAAAGACTTTGGTTCGGCCGCATTTAGAATACTGTGTGCAGTTCTGGTCGCCACATTCCCGAAAGGATGTGGACACTTTGGAGCGGGTGCTGAGAAGGTTTATGAGGATGTTGCCTGGTATGGAAGGTGCTAGCTATGAAGAGAAGTTTTTCTAATGTTTTCATTAGAAAAAAGGAGATTGAGGGGAGACCTGATTGAGGTCTACAAAATCATGAATTGTTAACAGCTAACCCGAGAATGCAACTTAAAAAAAAAGGGTTTTGTGATTTACACATGAAAGAAGTGAAACTATCACTGTATTCTAACAGATGAAAGGCTTAACAGACAATCAATTCTTCAATGTATAATTTCAGTTACATCACACTGCAAATTTTGGCTATATATTCTGTGTTACGATCAAGCCCTCACAATCATCTGATGAAGGAGCATCGCTCCGAAAGCTAGTGTGCTTCCAATTAAGCCTGTTGGACTATAAGCTAGTGTTGTGTGATTTTTAGCTTTGTACACCCCAGTCCAACACCGGTATCTCCGAATCATGAAGGGTATAGACATGGTGAGGGATTCAATAACTAAAGGTCATGCTGTCAAGGTGAGAGGTGAAAAGATTAAGGAGGATATACATGGCAAGTACTTCATAAGGGTGGTAGGTGCCTGGAACGTGTTGCCAGCAGAGGTAGTAGAGGCAGGCACGGAAGATTCATTTAAGGTATGTCTGGACAGATGCATGAGTAGGTAGGGAGCAGAGGGATACAGATGCTTAGGAATTGGGCAAAAGGTTTAGGCAGTGGATTTGGATCGGCTCAGGCTTGGAAGACCGAAGGGCCTGTTCCTGAGCTGTAAATTTTCTTTGTTGTTTGTTCTTTGTTCACCTGCTATGGGCGAACCCACATTGCGCTCAGGGAGAGAATTCCAGGATTTTCACCATGCGACAATAAAGGAACAGCAATATTTTTCCAATTTAGGATGTTGAATGGCTTGGAGAGGAACTTGAAGGTGGTGTTCCAAAATTCCTGCTGTCCTTGTCCTTCTCAGTGCAAGTAGTTGTGGGTTTGGAAGATGATGTCTTGAGGTGAATTTTGCAGTGCATCTTGTTGATAGTACACAATGCTGTGATTGAGCATTGATGGTCCTAGATGTGTTGGCAATCAAGCTGGCTGCTACGTCCTGGAATGTGTCAAGCTTCAGGAGGTGAGTTACTTGATGCAGTATTCCTAGCCTCTGACCTGCTGTTGTAGCCACAGTATTTATGTGGTAAGTCCAGATGAGTTTCTAGTCAATGATAACCCCAGGATGTCGATAGTGAGGGATTCAGTGATGGCAATATCATTCAATGTCAAGAGGTGGTTAGATTATTTTTCTTTGGTGATGGCATGTCATGTGTGGCATTTTTGTAAGTTGCCATTATCAGCCCAAGTTTAGATTAGGTTACCTACAGTGTGGAAACAGGCCCTTCGGCCCAACCAGTCCACACCGACCCTTTGAAGAGTAACCCACCCAGATCCATTTCCCCTCTGGCAATTTAGCATGGCCAATTCACCTGACTTGCACATCTTTGGACTGTGGGAAGAAACTGAAGCACACAGAGGAAACCCACGCAGACACAGGGGGAATGTGCAAGCTCCACACAGACAGTCACCCAAGGCTGGAATCGAATCTGGGATCCTGGCGCTTTGAGGCAGCAGTGCTAACCACCGAGCCACCATGCTGCCCAAGTCTTGATATTGTCAGACCTTGTTGTATATGAACATGGACTACTTCATAGAACATAGAACATAGAACATTACAGTGCAGTACAGGCCCTTCGGCCCTCAATGTTGCGTCGACCTGTCATACCAATCTGAAGCCCACCTAACCTACACTATTCCATGTACGTCCATATACTTGTCCAATCACGACTTAAATGTACTTAAAGTTGGCAAATCTACTACTGTTGCAGGCAAAGCATTCTACTCCTATATCTATCACCCCTCAATTTAAAGCTGTGCCCACTCGTGCTCGCCGTCACCATACTTGGAAAAAGGCTCTCCCTATCCACCCTATCAAACCCTCTGATTATCTTATAATCAGTATCAGAGGAGTTGCAAACAGTACTGAATCATTAGCAAACATTCCCACTTCTGACCTTACGATGGAGGGAATGTCATTAATGAAACAGCGACGGTAGTTTGACCCAAGGGCATTACTCTGAGGAACTCCTGTAGAGGTGTCCTGGGTCAAGGTTGATTGATCTCCAATTTACTTTGGCTCCTAATACTAATTTGAACTGGTTTAAAATGCTCATTAGTTTTCACCCTGACAGCAGTTCCGAGCAAAACATGGTAACATCATCCATACAGAGTAAGATTTTGATGTGCAGGTCCACACTGCCTGGAATAGTCACCCCTCTCAGCTTGCATCCTTTCTGATGGTCATGGCAAAAATGTCCTATGCAGCACACAAAAACATGAAACTGTATACATTTTGTACCTTTTCATCTGAAAAAGTGGGGAGTCATGCCTGATACCAGATCTGATCAGGAAGCTTTCTTATTGAGACTGCACTATTGATGTTGGTACACAGCTGGATTCAATTGTGGATTTCATTCCCACGTCCCATTTTGGAGATCACATTTCTCATGTAGTTGTGTATTTTTTAAAAAATCATTCATTCACTCATAGGATGTTAGTATCACTGAATTTCTTGTCCATCCCTAATTGCCTAGATGTCAATTAAATATTAGCTGCATTGCTGTGGGTTTGGAGTCACATGCAGGCCAGATCAGGTAAGGATGGCAGTTTCCTTCCCTAAAGAATATTAATGAACAGATGGATTTTTCCAACAATCAACAATGATTTCATAATCATCACAAGACTCCTAATGTCATTTTTATTGAATTCAAATTCCACCATCTGCTATGATGGGATTTGAAGCAGGGTTCCCAGAACATTACCAGGGTTTCGAGATTAACGATGCAGCAATAGTACCATTTGGCCAATACCTCACCAGATATCCATAACCTTCTCCTGGACCAAGCTGATGAGGCAGGTGACCACACCTCTGTCCTGTATGTAGGTGATTGTATCCCTGAGGGATACAAGGCTTTCAGATCTCTTCCTGTCTGGTACATCATGGGTTTGTTCAGAGTGACTCACCGATCCCAGATCAGACCTGACCCAAATGGTGATTACCTTAGTCAGGATTTTATAATCCACGTTCAGCAGTGAAATTGGTTGCTAATTTATCATTTCTTCCCTCTCTTCCTTCCATTTTTAGATGAGGGTGATGATACCTTTCCTTAAATAATAGTAGTAGCACAAATACTCAACGCCATCCAATTAGCAGCTTTTACTGGCCGAGTGTCACTTTTAAACTCTGACATCATCTCAGGAGCTCTGCCTCTAAACTGGGTGAACGTAACCCTGAGCTGCTCCTTTAAACTTTACTTCTGTATGCTAGAGGCTGCATCTATTCACATGTATGGCCCAGTTCTGTGTTCAAAACATGAAACTGTATACATTTTGTACCTTTTCATCTGAAAATCCTGACTAAGGTAATCACCAACTGGGGTCAGGTCTGATTGGGATCGGTGAGTCACTCTGAACAAACCTGAAAGGTTATGGATTCTGCCAATCCCAGCTGTATTCCCCACAGCAACTCCTTGACCAATCACAGTCTATCTGACTGGCCTAAGTTTAATCAGCTAAAATTGACACATTGAGCTGCGTTTCCAGGCCAGCTATGGTTCAATTAAGCAGTTTCCCTCTTCTCATGCTGCAAAATGAAAACTTGGTGTTCTGTTTCAAAATTTGGTTCTTGCATTAAAGACATAGCAAAAATATTTCCTTGAAAGAGACAGAACGTGAAGAGAGAGGGATTTAACATTGCGATAGTTATGCAAATAGGTGATCCAGGATATTTGTATGCAATTAATACAAGATTAGTACAATCTTTCAAACCATTTTATCCTAACGAATGCCCATTGATGAAAATATTGCATCAATATTTCTTTGCCTTGAGAGTAAATAAAATTCAATAAGTCTGAATAACTCATTCTAATTGTTTCCAAGTCATGGTTTGCATTGCATTTTGGTTCGTGAACATTTTAATTCATCACAGAAACTAGTCCAAACTGATGATTGGATGCCACTTGAGCTTAAACCCACAACACATGGAACTAAAAAGAAGGGAGGGGGCACACAAGTGTCACATTGTGCTTCCATTGTATTGAGTAATATTGTTTATTGCTTTCAGCTGCAGTGACACATGGATCTGTTTCGTCTGTGGCAAGCTGGTTAGAGATTTGGTCCAGTAAGCTGTCAGCAAATCTGTGCACCAGTGTAATGGTATCAGGGTGAATATGTTGGTAAACACACACTTTCATAAATTCCATATGTCTGCTGTCCTGCCCACCAAAGAGGCTCATTGGCAACATGTTCATCTTTTTCATTTAGTCCCAGTCTTGCACAATAATAGGCAATGTTGCTTTTTGTTAAATGTTCACATCATTAACTTACAACACTTATTATTTAATGGAAAAACATATGTAAAGGCTAGCTATCTGAAAAATCAGTAATTTTGCAGGTCAATTATCACCAGGTGGAAAATTGCAATTTAGACAGAAACAGGGAATGAAACTTACTGCATTCCACACATTCCTGTTTGGGCTTAACACAGCAGTAAACAATTATAAGTAACTGCCCTTTGTGGAATAAAATAATGAAGTTAGGCAATTAGCAATATATAGCAATAATTCTGAATATCTCAAAATAGCAGACAGACTGATGAAATTCTAATATTATCAACAGAAATACTGCTGAAGACTTCAAGATTTAAGACTTCAAAATGTGCCTGTAACGTTGTAACGCAGCTGAATTATGCATAACCGAAAAAGCCACATTGTTCAAAATGGGTACCTGGGAACATTTACTAAAAATTAGATCTGTCACAAGAACCAATCTATAATTGACATCTATACTATCCAATGACAAAAAACTCGAGAAATAATACACACAAGGAACATATTGAGGAATTTCAATTCACAAAGGAATGGGAATGTGGAGGGAGAAATACAGGAACAAATAAAAAGTTTTATTGGAACTGTGATTTGAAGTACCTTTTAAATAACATAATGGTATTAAATGTTATGGGTATGTCCTTCAAAATGCAGAAAAAAAATAAAGTGGCTTACCTAAGCAACATAAGCAACTTCAGCTTTCCCATAATGGACCTCAGTGCAAGAGATGGAAAGGATTGGAGGTCTGAGATGAAATAAAAGGGGAGAAGATTTTTGTGAAACATAAATAATGGTTTAGTTTGGCATTTGGGCTGAATTATCTGTTACTGTGCTATAAATACTAAGTGATAGAATATTCCTGAGCAAAATACAATGAATAATATAGTAAAACAAAAAAAATTTTGAAGGCAGAGCATATTTGCGTGTTTTTGAAAAATCATAAACTGTGAAAGGTATGGAACCAATCATTGATTTGTTAACTTCAGGCATATTAATGAAAAGAAAGCTTTCGGGTTTCAGAGTAAAAATTAGATAGCCTGTTTATTATTAATCTACCATTGATTCCTATGATTGTTTATCTCAAGGAATATCTGTGGAAAATGGAGTAAAATATTGACCAGAAATTACTTCAAAGTTGTTCTGACTTCTCTGCTCATGTGTTTTGAGTTGCAGTTTTCTCAGATCAGTGAAGGAGTCTCTTGCCATGAGCTCATTAACTTTTTTTTCACACTGTTCTGTGTGATTGCTTTTAATGATGAGCCATGTTAAACTTGTTGTACATCTTCAATTATATTTACTGTGCACCTTACATCTTTCAATCCTTTCTTGAGCTTTCCACGCAAAAAACTCACTGCTTTTGAACTATACTATTAAAATAAACAATTCAGGTCTATTTTGAGATGATGGTTGGATTGCTGTGGAGCCAGAATTTGTCATGGTTTTTGATATTTTTGGAGACCATCCAACTTACTTATAGTACCCAGAGAGGACTTTGTGGAAGATCTGGTGATAGGTGACGACTTTCCAGTTGCTTGGCAACATAGTGGAGAGTCAAGTAGCATGTCTTTAGTTGCGCCAATTGCAACCCCATATGCCTGCAACAATGTTTTTAAACATGCATTTATTCTTCACCTACTAGTCTGAGACTAAGCTGTACTTAGTCCAGCCAAGCAGAGCCCTGTTTACATTAACTGTTCAGTTCAGGAGACGCTTTGGTAATGAAGCTTCACACACTATTGTCCCAAATAAGCAGTGTCATCTGAAACTTCAGCTCTTGTGTGAAGACACTGACCATCACCTATTCAACCAGGAGCAATCATTAAATTGGGAGAAGTCTCTGGGCAGAGTCTTAAACAAGCGCCATTAATTTTTCTGGCCCTTTCGTGCTCAGAACATACTCCAAATTTGGATTTTATGCTGTCTTTGTCCTTGGCTACAATGGAAAAGTTTACTGATCAATCCACTTAGCCAAATCAAGTTAAGTAATATGAAAATCCTACTTTTAAAAGTAATGAGCATAAAACCTTCTACATCAACTGAGAATTAATCTGGACAGAATTAAAGGTATGTTCTGTAAAAATATGACAGATTTACTTGACTGTCCTCTAACTTAAAATGACAAAATTACATCTCCACAACTCCTCCAACTACATTCCCTCCTCAATTACACTGACTCCATTCTACACAGATAAAGCTTAATATAAATTATTAAAGACAGACATCTATTCTGGCTTCCCTGCTGCAGAATAATTCAACCATTTCATTAAACTATTTGGATAGTACTCGGTACAGCTTAGTTTGAACTAAAAGGATAATGCGAAGGATAATCACAGTTGTAGTTAGGACAAGAATGGTTGCAAGTCATCATTGGAGACTTTGCTGAAGCTGTGCTCAAGAATATAGCTGAAACCATTGACTGACATTATTCTACTCAAGCCTCATCACAGAACCTACTTCTACATCTTCCCGCTATTGCTATAGTTACATTTTGTGCAAGAATACATTTAAGTTGTAGTTTTCTCAGATCAGTGAAGGAGTCTCTTCTTACGAGCTCATTAACTTTTTTTTCACACTGTTCTGTGATTTTTTTTAATGATGAGCCATGTTAAATTTGTTGTACATCTTCAATTATATTTACTGTGCACCTTACATCTTTCAATCCTTTCTTGAGCTTTCCACGCAAAAATCTCACTGCTTATAACAACCTTTTCTCTTATCCTCTTCTCTGTATCCATGAAGAACTATTTGGTCGGCTGGGAACAAGGCCAGGAAATGAAAGAGCTGGAAGATAATGAGGGAAAAGCAATACTAACATTTATTCTCACACTCACAACCACCAACTCTGTCACTGACATTACATAACTTGCCTTGGATGGCAGGCAATAATGATCTGCAGTTCAGACCAGGGACAGGTTTATCGCAAGTATCAGAAGAAAATGTGGAACAAGAATTATGCTGCTGAGGACTCAGATGTGTATGTCATTAGGATAGATTACAAAAAAATGCGTAATGAAGTTCTTGGTGAACTCAGAGACCCTCCTGAAAGCCTTGCACAGAATTTGAATAAGTGAATTACTGGAATGGTTCCAGGAATGAGAAACTTCAGCTATAAGAATAGGTTGAAGAAATTGGGACTGTAAGAGAAGAAGGCTGAGAGGAGATTTAATACATGTTCTCAAAATCATGAGATAGATGGATAGAGTAGATAATTTACTCTGGTTAGGACTATATTCATTAAAGTTTAGAACTACATTCACTAGAATTTAGAAAAGTGAGGGGGATCTCATAGAACTCTATAAAATTCGAACAAGTGTAAACAGGGTAATTACAGGAAGGTTATTCCTAATAACTAGCGAGTCGAATACCAGAGGTCACAGTCTAAAGATACAGAATAGGCCATTAAGATGAGGAGCGTATTTCACCAGAGAATGGAGAATCTGTGGAATTCTCTGCATAGAGTGTGGTTGAGGCCAAAACATTGAATGTTTTCAAGTGGAGATAGATATAATTCTTGGAGCTAAAGGGATCAAAGAGTATGAGAGAAAGTGGGAATAGAATATTGAATTACATGATCAGCCATGATTATACTGAATGGTGGAGCAGGCTTGAGGTACCATTATATAGTCCATCACCACTTTTCCAATGTTTCTCAATGCTTCCACATTTCCCACTATCTATAAATGTACAAGTTGTTTTTTGCACCACCACTACCACCACCCCATCCCCGTTGCCCCCACAAGTGTCAGTAATTCATTCTAGTGCAGTGAAACAAGATCAGTGAGGGAATTGAAGACTGAGTCAGAGAGGGAGCAATGCTCTCATAAATATAAATATAGTCCAGGTCCTGTATATTCCATTTATTAATGGTTCATTGACTGTTGCCTGTCGTTGCTGAGCTTTGTGTGAATTTTATGGACTCCATATACCTTGGGTAGCTACATTCATGGGAAATATCTCAACTCAGAACTTCTGATCTGCAGGAACATCTGGAGACAGTGAGGGCATCAGGAATGATAAGGGTTTCTTGAATCACTTGTTTCAGGAAGTGGACACCCCACAGATAAGGAGAAGTCATGAAAGTAGTTGGATGGCCATGGATTACTGATTTGGAGGGCTGGAGCCATTCTCAAATCAGTATTCATGGAAGACTTCCATAAATGATAATATCTTGTTTCCTTTTGTTTGATTTCAGTTTCCTAAACCTCACATACACTTCTTTTCCTTTTTGACTGATCGTTCAACATCACTTATCATCCAAAGTTCCCAAATTTTACCACCTTTCATCCTCACAGGAACATGATAGCCTTGAACTCTGATGAACTGGCCTTTAAACGACTTCTAAATATCAGAAGTGGATTTACCCTCAAACAGCCACCCCAATCTAATTTCTCCAGTTCCATCTGAGGACCAGAGTTTATAATTACCCATAACAATCTTAAAACTTACAGAATTATGATCATTGTTCCCAGAATGTTCCCCCACCAAAACTTCAATTACCTGGTCAGGCTCATTCCCCACTAGAAGTTCCAGTACAGCCCCTTTCATAGTTGCCCTATCCCCAACATGTTGTTTCATGCTGACCATGGTGGCCACTCAGCTAGTTCCAATTGCCCGCATTTGGTCCATATCCCTCTAAACCCTTCCCATCCATGTACCTATTCAGATGTTTTCTAAATGTTGCTATTGTACCTGCCTCAACCATTTTCTCTGGCAGGCCATTCCATATATGCACCACTCTCAGCGTGAAGAAGTTGCCCCTCAAGTCCTTCTTTAACATGTTCTCTCTCACCTTAAACCTATGCCCTCTAGTTTTCAATTTTCTATCCTTGGGAAAAATACTATACACATTCACCCTATCTATGCCCTTCAGGATTTTATCCATCTCAATAAGATCACCTCTTATTCTTTGCATTCTTTCCAGTGTAACTATGTCTTTCCTATAATAGAGTGACCAAAACTGTACACAATACTCCAAGTGTGGACTCACCAATGACTTACACAATTGTAACATAATGTCCCATCTCCTATACTTAATGATTTGACTGATGAAGGCCAACATGCTCAATGCCTTCTTCACCATCTTGTCAAACAGTGGCACCGCTTTCAAAGATTTATGTACTTGTACTCCCAGGTCCTTCTATTGCACAAAACTCTGCAGGACCTTATTATTTACTGTATGAGTCTGACCTTGGTTCAACTTTCAAAAGTGCAACATTTCACACTTATCTGTATTGCATTGAATTTGCCAATTGATAGCCCACATCTCCATCTGATCAAAATTTGTCTGTACGTTTTGATAATTTTCCTTGCTATCAATGATACCTCCTCATTTTGTATCATCCGCAACCTTAATAATCATGCCTTGAACATTCATATCCAGATCATTTACGTAAATAGCAAATAACAAAGGTCCCAGCACTGACTCCTGTTGCACACTATTAGTCACAGGTTCCCAACCCAAGAAACAACCTTCAACCATTTACTTCCTACCATCAAGCCAAGTTTGAATCCAATTTAGCTAGCTCTCACTGGATCCCATATGACCTAACCATCATGACTAGCCTGCCATGTGGGACCTTGTCAAAGGCCTTATTAAAGTCCATATAGACAACATCCACTGTTCTACCCTCATCTCTCCTCTTGGTTACGTCTTCAAAAACTTTAAAAGATTTGTCAGACATGACTTCCCACACACAAATCCATGCTGACTATCCCTAATCAGAACTTGGTTATCCAATTGTTGGTTGATCCTGTCCCTCAGTATGCTCTGCAACAACTTGCTTACCACTGATGTCATGCTCACTGGTCTGTAGTTCTCTGGCTTACCTTTGCTACCTTTCTTAAACAATGAAACAACATTAGCTATCCTCCTGTCTTCTATAACTTCACCAGCGGCTAAAGATGAAGCAAATATCTCTGCAAGGGCCTGTGCAATTTCTTCCCTCGCCTCCCACAACATGCAATGATGGACTTGATCAGGCCCAGAGGATTTACACACCTTAATGCACTTTATGACTGCAAACACCTCCTCTCTGATAATATGTACGGAATCCAAATCTCCCCACTTATTTCCCTTATTTTCTTAGCATCTATAAGGAGAAATATTCATTAAAAATCTCACTCATATCCTGCGGCTCCACACATAGTCGGCCATGCTGGCTATGCTCCAGTTTAGCACATTAACCTGTGGACCCTTCCTATCTTAATTCATAACTATGTTAAAAATCAGTGGGGTATGGACACTGGACCCAAAGTGTTGTCCGATTGACACTTCAGTCACTTGCCCAACCTTGTTTCCTAAGAAAGATTCCAGTGTTGCACCCTCCCGAGTAGCGCTCTCTACATCTTGATTTAGGACACTTTCTTGGACACATAGTATAACACTATCCTAGTGATTCTACTTTTATTTTTGCTAAGTTCTACCCATTTCGCATTACTGGATGAGCCCTCAAAGATATTGTCTTTTATTAGTAATGCAACTCTCCTACCCCTTCTAAAGCCCTTTTTGTCTCATCTGAAACAACTAAATCATGGAACATTGAGCTTTCCTTCTCTCAACCAAGTTTCTGTAATGGCTACAATATTGTTGTAGCATGTACTAATCTGGGCACGAACCTGACTTATTTGTTGTACTCCATGCTTTAAAATAAATACACTTCAGACCACCATCCTGCTGTGTTTATTAATCTGAGCCTGCCTGTTCTTCCCCCTAGACTTACTTGACTTTTAACCTCTACCTTCTCTTCAATCACTCCACAGGCTGACTGACTTACTGCTCTGGCTCCCAGCCCTTAGCACATAGTGGCTCAGTGGTTAGCACTGCCACCTCACAGTGCTAGGAACCTGGGTTCAATTCCAGCCTTGGGCGACTGTCTGTTTGGAGTTTGCACATTCTCCCTGTGTCTGCTTGGGTTCCCTCTGGGTACTCCAGTTTCCTCGCACAGTCCAAAGATGTTCAGGTTAAGTGAATTGGCCAATCTAAATTGCCCATAGTGTTCAGGGACGTGTAGGTTAGGTGCATTAGGATAATAGGGTCACAGAATGTGTCTGGGTGGGTTACTCTTCGGAGGGTCGGTGTGGACTGGTTGGACCAAAGAGCCTGTTTCCACACTGTAGGGATTCGATTCTATTCTAAACTCACCCCGGGTGACACTCAGAAACCTCCCGACAAGGATATTGTGATCTCTCCAGTTTAGATGCAACCCATTCTTCTTGTGCAGATTCCACCGGCCCTGGAAGAGATCCCAATGCTCCATAATGAGTCCATCTGTAGTTCCAGCTGTTCCATTGGGCAAATCAATATGTACAGCTGAATGCGGTTCCTGCATACATGGTCACCACTGATACTGGAAACGTCCCTGATTTTCCATTTATTGCAGGAGAAGCATTCCATGTGCCAAGTTCTCTTGCCTTTGTGAATGATAGCAACAAGAACAAGAAACAAATTGTGCAATCTTACCTACTACTCACTAAAACCAGATTTCTCACTCTCACTCCCTGTTCCTAACAAATTAGAAAACACAAAATTAAGTACTTTATAGTCTACCTTCCTCTGGGTATGATACATGCAGTTTCTAGACCTGGTTTCAGAATAGTCAAGCCAATGTTACTTTCTGAGTCATGGCATCTCCCCTGAAACTCTGCCTCTGGATTCTGCTCCCCTTCGATCCCCACCACCGCTCTGACTGACCTCACTCCTTAGATATTTACCTGGAAACTCCTGTTGCTATTCTGACTGACCAATCTGGCTGACCTCAAGCCAGTTTATTCTCCAAGTTTATTTTCTCCCCTTTTTTCTGTTACCTTTTGTTGTTCTTTTAAAACTTGCCCAATTCTACTACTACTAATTTTTGCCACATTTTATGTTTCTCCTTTCAATTTGATACCTATGCTTAACTTCCCTGGTTAGCCATGGTTGGCTTCCCCTCTTCCTAGACTCCTTCTTTATCATTGGAAGATAACCTTGTTGTGAGCCATGAACTGTTTTGTTGAACATTTGCCATTCTTTCACAACTGACTTGCTACCAAATGCCTTGTCCAGTCCACTCCAGCCATTTAGAACATTGAACGTAGAACATAGAAAAGTACAGCACAGAACAGGCCCTTCAGCCCATGATGTTATGCCGAGGATTATTCCTAATTTAAAATAAAGTAACCTAACCTATGCACCCGCAATTCACTGCTGTACATGTGCATGTCCAGCAGTCGTTTAAATATCCCTAATAACTCTGCTTCCACCACCACAGCTGGCAACACATTCCATGCATTCACAATTCGGCGTAAAGAACCTACTTCTGACATCTCCTCTATACCTTACTCCTAATATGTTAAAACTATGACCCTTCGTGCCAGTCAATTCTGCCTCTGGCTATTGACTCTATCCATGCCTCTCATTACTTTGTATACCTCGATCAGGTCACCTCTCTTCCTCCTTTTCTCAAGCGAGAAAAGTCTGAGCTTAGTCAACTTCTCTTCATAAGATAAGCCCTCCTGTAGTCCAGGCACTATCCTGGTAAACCTTCTTTGTACCCTTTCCAAAGCCTCTGTATCTTTGCTATAATAGGGTGACCAGAACTGGACACAATATTCCAAGTGTGGTCTCACCAGGGTTTTAGAGAGCTGCAGCAAAATCTTGCGGCTCTTAAACTCAATCCTCCTGTTAATGAAAGCCAAAACACCATATGCTTTCTTAACAACCCTATCCACCTAGGTGGCAACTTTAAGGGATCTATGCACTTGAAGACCAAGATCGCTCTGTCCCTCCACACTGCCAAGAATCCTATTTTCAGCATTCAAGTTTGACCTTCCAAAATGCATCACTTCACATTTATCCATCTGCCATTTCTCAGCCCAGCTCTGCATTCTGTTTATGTTGAGCTGCAGCCTGCAATAGCCCTCGATACCGTCAACAGCACCTCTAACCTTTGTGTCATCGGCAAATTTAATAACTCACCCCTCAACCTCCTCATCCAAGTCATTTATAAAAACTACAAAGAGCAGAGGCCCAAGAACAGAGTACTGCAGGCCACCACTCATCACTGACCTCCAGGCAGAATACTTTCCATTTACAACCGCTCTCTGCCTTCTGTCAGCCAACCAATTCTGAATCCAAACAGCCAAATCTCCCTGCATCCCATACCTCCTGACTTTATGAATGAGCCTATCATGGGCAACCTTATCAAATGCCTTGCTGAAATCACATCCACTGCTCAAACTTCATCGATTTATCTTGTCACCTCCTCAAAGAACTCAATAAGATTTGTGAGGCATGACCTGCCCCTCACAAAGCCATGCTGACTGCCTTTAACCACTGTGCTTTTCCAAATAATCATAAATCCTACCCCTCAGAATTCTTTCCTAAACCTTACTGACCATAGAAGTAAGACTGACTGGTCTGCAATTGCCAGGGATTTCCCTATTTGCCTTCTTGAAAAGAGAGACAACATTTGTCTCCCTCTAATCCTCTGGTATGACTCTCGTAGAAAGTGAGGCAGCAAAGATGTTCACCAGCGGCTTAGCAACCTCCTTTCTTGCTTCCCGTAGCAACCTAGGATAAATCTGTCTGGCCCTGGCGACTTATCAATCTTAATGTTTACCAAAATTTCCAGTACATCAACTTTATCAATCTTGATCTGTTCAAGCCTGTTTCCCAGCTCCTCAAAGTTCACAACAAGGTCCCTTTCTTTAGTGAAGACCAAAGCAAAAAATGGCCATTTTGGATTTGGTGCTCGGCAATGATCCAGGACAGGTGTCAGATCTCACTGTGGGAGAACACTTTGGTGACAGTGACCACAACTGCCTCACATTTACTACAGCCTTGGAGAGGGAAAGGAACAGTTACCAAGGGAAGATATTTAATTGGGGAATAGGAAATTATGATGCTATCAGACAGGATTTGGGAAGTGCAGATTGGGAGCAATTGTTCCATGGAAAGGGCACAACAAATATATGGAGATTGTTTAAGGAGCAGTTGTTGCGAGTGATGGACAAATTTTTCCTCAGAGACAGGCAAGAAGGGTTAAGGTTAAGGAGCCTTGGATGACGAGACCAGAGGAGCTTCTTGTCAAAAGGAAGAAGGCAGCTTATATAAGATGGAGGAAGCAAGGATCTAGCACAGCTTTAGATGACTACAGGCTTACTAAAAATGGACTGAGGAGAGCCAGGAGGAGAGCCAGGAGGATTCCTGAAGAATGGCTTATGCCCGAAATGTCGATTCTCCTGTTCCCTGGATGCTGCCTGACCTGCTGCACTGTTCCAGCAACACATTTCAGCTCTAATCTCCAGCATCTGCAGACCTCACTTTCTCCTCAAAAATGGCTCCATCCAAACCATCTGCACTAAGGAGGTTCCAGTCAATATTGGGAAAGTTGAAGTCACCCATAATAACAACCCTCCTACATCTGCATTTTTCCAAAATCTGCCGACCTATGAGTTCTTCCATCTTCCTATTGCTATTAGGGGGTCTGTAGAAAACTCCCAATGAGGTGGCTGTCCCCTTGGTGTTCCTAACTTCAACCCATACTGACTCAGTAGACAAACCTGCCTCAACAACCTTCGTTTCTGTAGCTTTAATGCACTCTCTAATTAACAATTCTACACCCCCATCTCTTTTTCCACCCTCCCTGTTCTTTTTAAACATTCTAAATCCTGGAACATCTAACAATCATTCCTGCTCCTGTGAAACCCACATCTCCATTATGGTCACAATATCATAGTCCCAAGTAATGATCCACGCTCTAAGTTCGTCACTCTTATTTCTGACACCCCTTGCATTAAAGCAGGCACACTTTAATTGACCCCTTTGTTCCATCACATGAATAACCTTCGGATAGATCCTATCACTTCCCCATATCTAACTACTCCCCTCTCTGATATGTAGCTCTGGATCCCACTCCCACCTCTGCCAAATTTGTGTAAACTCTTCCAAACCAAACAAGCGAATCTCCCACCCAGGACATTTGTGCTCCTCCAGTTCAGGTGCAACCCGTCCTTCATGTACATTTCTACTCTCATTTCATAATAATCACCCTTATTTAAATTTAATACAGATGTTTCTCATCCATGTTCTTCCTCTTTAAACCAAATGTTACGTTCTATCATGTCATGCTCATTATTTCTGAGGGGATCTTTTAAACCAGACCTGGGCATTTTACGGCCCGCGGGCCTTATCCGGCCCTTTGGTCGTTCCTGTCTGGACCGCATGAGGTCAATCTTAAAGTAGAACATAAATGAAAAACTATTTACACCAAGTACGCAACACAACTGTGTTGCTTTGTATTGAAAAGGATGCTTTTTAAATTTATGTATGGATGCACATGTGCGTGTGTGATTGCGTGCGTGCGTGAACAGCTAAAAGTGATGCTTGCTGGCGAGCCCTCTAAATGTCAGCCCTCGCCAAGACAAGTTATGTCATATCCCACAAAATTGCCAGAAATAGTAAACCGTTTTCTGATGGAGAGTTTATTAAGGAGTGCTTGTTGAACTCTGCAGAACTCATATGCCCGGAGAAAAAGGAGGCATTTGAGAATGTGCCCCTCTCCCGACGCACTGTAACGAGAAGGATTGGGGATATCGTGAGAAATCTGGAGCTTCAGTTGCAGCACAGAGCAGTCAACTTTGACTTTTTTTCCCTTGGCTTGGGATGAGAGCTGCGACGCACGTGACACAGCCCAGCTACTCATCTTCGTACGTGGGATAACTACAGACTTTAAAATCACAGAGGAGCTGGCAGCCATGCAGTCAATGAAAGGAACAACAACTGGTAATGATTTGTTCACGGAGGTAAATGCATATTTGGAGACGTTGGGACTAAAATGGGACAAGCTGGCAGGTATGACAATGGATGGCTGTCCAAATCTAACAGGAAAAAATGTTGGACTCTTAAAGAGAATGCAGGATAAAGTGACAGAAATTGACCCTGAACAGAAATTGGTATTTTTACATTGTATTATACATCAGGAAGTGTTGTGTAAGTCAGTGTTAAAAATTAACCATGTGGCTGATGTTGTAACTAATATAGTTAACTTCATCAGGGCAAGAGCTTTGAATCACAGGCAGTTTGTTGCACTTTTGGAGGAAAATGAGACTGAACATCGTGACATAGGCTACCACACAGCCGTCAGGTGGCTCAGCCTGGGCAAAATGCTGAAAAGTGTATAGGACCTGAGAGAAGAGATTCAAGATTTCTGTGTGAAGAAAGAGAATGGCATTCCACAGCTTTCAGATGCAGACTGGATTGCAGACCTTGGTTTTGCTGTTGATGTGACTGCACTTATGAATTAACTAAATGTGAAACTGCAGTGCAAGAGCCTTTTTGTGCATGAAATGGACAACTTGGTGAAGGCTTTTATGAGAAAGTTGCAGCTTCTCTCAAGCCAAATAGAGGACAACATTCTCACCCACTTTCCAACACTGAAGGAAGCCGCACCTTCAGCTGATCACCTCCACAGGTACTCATCTATGTTAGAAGCACTGCATAGTGAATTTTATTAAGTCTGTCTCATTACACATCACCAGAACCAAAATAGGCTGACATCTATTTGGATCCATAATATGTTGTAGTTATGAATATACTGTACAAATTTGTTCTTGAGAATACCTCTGATAATCTAAAATCCCAATCAACATGAAGATTAAAGTTATATTTGATAAACATACTGCCTTTTAGTACATGTCCTCATTATCTCCTGATCTATTTCCAATCCTACTAGATAACTACTGTTAGAGGATTTACGAATTACTCGAACCAATGTCTTGTTCTCCTTGTTATTTCTTACCCTCACCCATATCGATTTAACATCTTCCAATCTGAGACAATTTCTTGCTGTCATATTTATTTCATTCCGCATTAATGAAGCTACCACTCCCACTCTTATTTCAGCCTGCCTTTTTGAAAAGTCAATTGATTGTGCTTCTTATAACTGTGACCCAGAATGAGAAGAAATGTTTAAAACCGGGGATTTACTTTGCTTTTGTCTTTCCCAAATTAGAAGATGGTAACAATGGCCCAGTTGAAATTGTAGATGCTGAGTAACTGAGCAGTATAGTAATGGATAAAAAAGAGATGTTCAGAAGGCTATCAAGCACTTCAGGCAGAGAATTTGATGTATCCAGATGCAATATATCTTAGACTACTGAGAGAGGTAAGGGAGCAAATTTCAGAGCCATTGACAAAAAGTTTTCAGGTCACTCTGAACACAGAATTAGTCGCAGAGGACTGAGAATTGCAAAAAATGATGTTGTTGTTCGAGAAAGGGGCAAAAGATAGCGGAGGAAACTATAGATCTGTCGGCTTGACGTCAATAGTAGGTAAACTGATGGAGGCTATTATATAGAAAAAGATAAACATGCACTGACAGAAAAATAGGTTAATATTTGCCACTCAACATGGCAGGTCATGTCTGACATATTTAATTGAGTTATTTGATGAAGTGACACAGACATTGGATGAGGGTAGTGCTGTGGAAGTAGTATAAATGGATGTTCAAAAATCATTTAATATGGTGCAATGTAACAGATTGATAGCAAATTGGATATGTGTGTGATTGATGAGTCCTTGTCAACATGGATGAGAAGTTGGCTAAAAGGTAGGAAGCAAGGAGTAGGTAGTTTTGGCAGCAGTTGCAGTGAGAGGAGTGACAACAAGGACCAGGGACCTGACGGGAAGGTAAATTTAAAGTATAAAAATTTATCTTGTGTATAGACAGAGTGCACGCTGAGCTGGAGAGGACACGGAACTGCTGGGTAAGTGAGGTTAAATACTTTGGTGATTCCTTTACCCAAAACACTACTCAGGTAGTGTCTCCCACCTATCCTTCTCCTCAAACCAAAAAAAGGTTTTCTGTGTGCCGGATTAGTAAGGTGACTAATTTTGATTTTAGTTTTAGTTTTCAGTAGTCTTGTTGGAAATTTAGAATAGTGGGAGTTAGGGCAATTGAATGTTCCTCCTGCAGAATGTGGGAGGTAAGGGTCACCACTAGTGTCCCTGCTGACTTCATCTGTGGCAAGTGCACCCAACTAAAGCTCCTTGAAAACTGCGTTAAAGAACTGGAGCTGGAACTGGATGTGAGAGAGAGAGAGAGAGGAGTTGAACGTGGCTACAGGGATGGTGCAGGAGGGAGAGTTTTGGATTTCTGGATAATTGGGACTCATTCTGGGGCAGGTGGGACTTCTACAGACAGGATGATCAACACCTGAACCAGAGGAGTACCAATATCCTGGAGGGGAGATTTGCTAATGTTCGGTGGGAGGGTTTAAACTAATCCAGCAAGGGATTGGACTTAAATTATAGTTCCAGTGTACAGGGGATTGAAAGTAGTGAGGTCAGAAACAAGGTTTCAAGGTCACAAGATGGCACTGGCAAGCAAGAAGTTGGTTTGAAGTGTGTCAACATTCAATGCCAGGAGCATCAAGAATAAGGTGGGTGAAGTTGCAGCATGGGTTAGTACCTGGGATTTCGATGTTGTGGCCATTTTAGAGACATGAATAGAGCAGGGTCAGGAACGGGTGTTGAAGGTTTCGGGATTTAGATGTTTCAGAAAAAACAGAGAAGATGGTAAAAGAGGAGGAAGAGTGGCATTGTTAATCAAGGACAGTATTATGGTGGCAGAAAGGATGTTTGAGGACTCGTCTACTGAGGTAGTCTGGGCTGAAGTTAGAAACAGGAAAGGAGAGATCACCCTGTTGGGAGTTTTCTATAGAACTCCAAATAGTTCTAGAGATGTAGAGGAAAGGACAGCAAAGATGAATCTCGATAGGAGCGATAGAGCAGGGTAATTGTTATGGGGGACTTTAATTTTTCAAATATTGACTGCAAATACTATAGTTTGAGTATTTTAGATGGGTCCGTTTTTGTTCAATGCATACAGAAGGGTTTCCTGACACAGTATGTAGACAAGCCAACAAGGGGTGAGGCCACATTGGATTTGGTACTGGGTAATGAACTCTGCCAGGCGTTAAGATTTGGAGGTAGAAGAGCACTCAGTGATAGTGAACACAATTCGGTTATATTTACTTTAGCAATGGAAAGGAATGGTATGTACCACAGGCAAGAGTTATAGCTGGGAGAAAAGCAACTATGATGCGATTAGACAAGATTTAGGATGCATAGGATGGGGATGGAAACTGCAGGAGGTGGGTACAATTGAAATGTGGAGCTTATTCAAGGAATAGTTACTGCTTGTCCTTGATAAGTATGTACCTGTCAGGCAGGGAGGAAGTTGTCGAGCAAGGGAGCCATGGTTTACTGAAGAAGTTGAAACTTTTGTCAAGATAGAAGGAAGACTTATGTTAGGATGAGATGCGAAAGCTCAGTTAGGGCGCTTGAGAGTCACAAGTTAGCCAGGATAGACCCAAAGAGAGAGCTAAGAAGAGCCAGGTGTGGACATGAGAAGATGTTGGCAGATAGGATCAAGGAAAACCCTAAGGCTTTCTGCAGGTATTTAGGGGATAAAAGAATGACGAGAGTAAGATTAGGGCCTATCAAGGATAGTAGTGGGAAGTTGTGCATGGGGTCCGAGGAAATAGGGAAAGCGCTAAATTAATATTTTCCGTCAGTATCCACACTGGAAAAAGACAATGTTGTTGAGGAGAATACTGAGATACAGGCTACTAGAATAGATGGGATAGAGGTGCATAAGGAAGAGGTGTTAGCAATTCTGGAAAGTGTGAAAATAGGTAAGTCCCCTGGGCCAGATGGGATGTATCCTAGGATTCCCTGGGAAGCCAGGGAGGAGATTGCAGAGCCTTTGGCTTTGATCTTCATGTCATCGTTTTCTACAGGAATAGTGCCAGAAGACTGGAGGATACCAAATGTCCCCTTATTCAAGAAGGGGAGTAGAAACAACCCTGGTAATTACAGACCAGTTAGCCTTACTTCAGTTGTGGGCAAAGTGTTGGGAAAGGTTATAAGAGATAGGATTTATAATCATCTAGAAAGGAATAAGTTGATTAAGGATAGTCAGTACAGTTTTGTAAAGGGTAGGTTGTGCCTCACAAACCTTATTGAGTTCTTTGAGAAGGTGACCAAACTGGATGAAGATAAAGCAGTTGATGTGGTGTATGTGGATTTCAGTAAGGCACTTGATAAGGTTTCCCGTGGTAGGCTACTGCACAAAATAGAGAGGCATGGGATTAAGGGTGATTTAGCGGTTTGGATCAGAAATTGGTTAGCTGGAAGAAGTTGATGGGAAATGGTTGATGAAAAATGTTCATCCTGAAACGAGTTACTAGTAGTGTACTACAAGGATCTGTTTTGGGTCCACTGTTGTTTGTCATTTTTATAAATGACCTGGATGAAGGCGAAGAAGCATGGGTTAAAAATTTGCAGATGACATAAAGTTGGTAGAGTTGTGGATAGTGCCGAAGGGTGTTGTCAGTTACAGAGGGATATAGATAGCTGCAGAGCTTGGCTGAGAGGTGGCAAATGGAGTTTAATGTGGAAACATGTGAGGTGATTCACTTTGGAAGGAGCAACAGAAATAAAGAGTAGTGGGCGAATGGTAAGTTTCATGATAGTATAGATGAACAGAGAGATCTCGGTGTCCGTGTAGATTAGATTAGATTACTTACAATGTGGAAACAGGCCCTTCGGCCCAACAAGTCCACACCGCCCCACCGAAGCGCAACCCACCCATACCCCTACATTTACCCCTTACCTAACACTACGGGCAATTTAGCATGGCCAATTCACCTGACCTGCACATCTTTGGACTGTGGGATGAAACCGGTGTACATAGATCCCTGAATGTTGCCACCCTGGTTGAGAGGATTGTGAAGAAAGCATATGGTATTTTAGCTTTTACTAGTAGAGTGATTGAGTTTTACAACCATGAGGTCATGCTGCAGCTGTACAAAACTCTGGTGCAGCCACAGAGTATTGCATACACTTCTAGTCACCGCACAATAGGAAGGATGTGGAAGCTTTGAAAGGGTTCAGAGGAGATTTACTAGGATGTTACCTGGTATGGAGGGAAGGTCTTATGAGGAAAGGCTGAGGGACTTGAGGCTGTTTTCATTAGAGAGAAGAAAGTTGAGAGATGACTTAATTGAGACATATAAGATAATCAGAGTGTTAGATTGGGTGGACAGTGAGAACCTTTTTCCTCGGATGGTGATGGCTAGCATGAGGAGACATAGCTTTAAATTGAGGGGTGATAGATATAGGACAGATGTCAGACGTAGTTTCTTTTCTCAGAAATGGTAGGGGCATGGACTGCACTGCTTGCAACAGTAATACACTTGCCAACTTGAAGGGCATTTAAATGGTCATTGGATAAACATATGGCTGAAAATGGAATAGTTTAGGATAGATGGGTTTCAGATTGATTTCACAGGTTGGTGCAACATCGAGAGCCAATGCGCCTGCACTGCACTGTAATCATCAATGTTCTATGTTCTATAAGAACATAGGACAGTCTAACACAGGAACAGGCCCTTTGGTTCACTATGTCTGCACCAACAAATTAAGCCATTCTAAATCAATCCCATCTGCCTGAATGTGTTCCATATTCCTCTACTGCTTGCCTTTTCATGTGCCTGTTAAAATGCCTATAAAACATTGTCATCACTAAATGGGCATTTCTCAGACTGGAGACAAGTTAAAAGTGGTGCTTCCCAGGCAGCAACAACATAGGTTCAACAATACAACTTTGAGGGGAGTACAGAAGCAGAAGGACCTCAGGGTTCAAGTTAATAATCCTCTGAAGGTGCTAACAGTTGTTAAGAAGGCTTATAGGATCTTTGGGTTTATGAATAGAGGCATAGAGTATAAAATGAGAAAGTGATGCTACACCTGTACAATGATGTGGTGATGCTGGTGTTGGACTGGGGTTGACAAAGTTAAAAATGACCTTGTTATAGTCCAACAGGCTTATTTGGAAGTACAGACTTTCAGAGCACTGCTCCTTCATCAGGTAGCTCATGAGGCAGGATACATAGGAGACAGAACTTATAAATAAAAGATCAAAATGTCATACAGCTGATCTGGTGTATTTGACAAACCTAGATGGGGATGCAGGTTTTGATTGATTCATATGTATATCACAGAATTTCTTTCAAGATGATTTAAGGTTTTATCAGTATATAAAAAAGTTGACATCTCAGATCAGACAATGCATTAAAGGTGTGAGGTTAGAGTCTATCTGTATCCCAACCTGGAGTCAGATTGATTTTAGTTCCAAAGTAGGAATGTAAAAAATATCACATTGACTGCCTACAGATTGTGTGCTTCTTCAACAAAGTAGAATGTATCTGCAAATACAAAACTGCAAATTTATCCCATTCACTTGTGTGTGTGTGTGTGTGTGTGTGTGAGAGAGAGAGAGAGGGCACATGTATACATGTGAGAGTGTGTGTGCTTGTTTTATACAGTATGTGTGTGAGTGTGATAGTGTATATGCCTGTGAGAGGGTGTGCCAGTGAGTGTGAATATGTGTGTATGTGTGTGAGAGAGAGAGAGAGACAGTGTGCGTGTGTATGAGAGAGGGTCTGCGTGAGTGTGTGTGTATGAGTGTCAGAGATTGTGCATTTGTTCTTTTGTGTGTGAATGTGCGTGTGAAAGATATATAGTGTAGTAGTGTCACCTGTGGTGTGACATGAACCCAAGATCCCAGTTGAGGCTATCCCCATGGGTACCAGACTTGGCTGTCAGCCTCTGCACGGCCACTCTGTGTTGTTGTGTGTCCCGAAGTCCACCTTGAATGACGTTCACCTGAAGATCCAAGGGAGGCAACTGGGAGGCAACATCCTTGTCTGGTGATTGTTGTGAAGTGTCCATTCATCTGTTGTTGTAATGTCTATATGGTTTTGCCAATATACCATGCCTCAGGGCATCCTTGCATGCAGAATATGAAGTCAACAACATTGGCCAAGTCACATGAATATCTACCGCGCATGTGGTGGGTGGTGTCACTACATACAATAGTAGTATCCATGTCGACACTGACACATCTTGAATGTCTCATTCACATGCACACTTACCCTCTTCCCACCCACCCCCCCCCCCCCCCACACATACACACACACATATCTATGGGGTGAATTTGCATTTGTAGATTTATATTTGCAGATACATTCTATTTTGTTTAAATAGCACACAATCTGTAGGCAGTCAGTCAATGTGACATTTTATATATTTCTACTTTATAAATAAAATAAATCTGATTAAAGGTTTGGATACAGACAGACCCTAACTTCACACCTTTAATGCATTGTCTAAGCGGAGATGTCACCTTTATTTAATATTCTGATAAATCTTCAGTTATCCTGGGACAGTGACTTGAAAGAAAATCTGGAATTTACATATTAATCAATAGAAACCTACATCCCCAATCTAAGTGATTGAAGACTTAACAGTCATTTGGTTTGTTAAGTTTGTCAAATATATCACATCAGTTGTATGATACTTTAGACTTTTACTTATAAATTCTGTGCCTTAAGCATCCTACCCTATTAGCTACCTGATGAAAGAGCAGCACTCCGAAAGCTTGTACTTCCAGATAAACTTGTTGGATTATAGCCTGGCGTCATGTCATTTGGAGTATTATGCTCAATTCTGAGCATCTTATTTAAGAAGGGAAGTTAAAACCCTGGAGACAGTGCAAAGGAAATTTACTAGAATGACACCAATAATGAGAAATTTTAATCATAAGTAAAATATTAGAGAAATTGTGCTCATTCTCCTCAGAATAGAGAACATTAAATGGTGACTTTAGTGAGGTTTTAAAATCATGCACTTTTTTGACTGTGTAAACAGGAATATTCTGTTTCAGTTCTCTGCAGGAAGCCATTTTAAACCTGTAAAAAACAGTTGATCTTTCCTTGCTGGAGGCTGTGATATTGAATTGTATAACTCCATAACCGTTTACTATTGAACCGGACATCCGAGGTCTTGTGAACCAGTGGAAGCATTTGGAAAAGGGGAGGTCAAGGACAAGCCTTTGTATCATCAAGAACTGATGCAACAGATCATGCCTACATGGAAGTTGGAACTTTTTTTCGCATTTTTCCATCTGCCTGTGATGTTTCTTTTCCCTATGTTTATGTTTGGCTGTATGTGTGTGTATAAGGCTAAGTTTATCAGGGGTTTAGATTATTAATTTGTACAGTTTACTTAATTCAGTTAAATTGTTTACTTTTAGCTTGAATCTATTGATCTGTAACAAATAATGATTCTTGTAACGTATAAAAACCTGGTACATGCTTTCAATCAACCTGGGTCTATAAGTCAGATAGTTTGGAGATTTTATATATTTCTTTAAAAAACTTCAATTTTTGTCATGATTCTGGGAATAGCAAGGATTGATTTCCAGTTCACAACCCCAGTAAGTTGTGAAAAGTCACATACCCTGAATATTTCATTTTCAGCTTTGATCTCCTTGTAATCATGTCTCCATATTGGCTTTAAGATCCTACCCATTCACCTCTTAGTTATCTATTTTCTTTGTGACTGCATTGGGACTTGGGAGAGCATTTTGGTGATAGTGACCACAACTGCCTCACATTCTACATAGCAATGGAGAAGGAGAGAAGCAGGCACAATGGGAGGATATTTAATTGGGGAAAAGGAAACTATGATGCTATCAGACGTGAGTTGGGAAGCGTGGACTGGGAGCAATTGTTCCATGGAAAGGGCACTATAGACATGTGGAGACTGTTTAAGGAACAGTTGCTGCGAGTGATGCATAAATGAGTTCCTCTGAGACAGGCAAGAAGGGGTAAGATAAAGGAACCTTGGATGACGAGAGTGGAGGAGCTTCTTGTCAAAAGAAAGAAGGCAGCTTACGTAAGGTGGAGGAAGCCAGGGTCTTGCTCAGCTCTAGAGGATTGCAGGCAGGTGAGGAAGGAGCTCAAAAATGGTCTGAGGAGAGTCAGGTGGGGCATGAAAAAGGCTTGGCAGGAAGGATTAGGGAGAATCCAAAGGCATTTTATACGTATGTGAGGAATAAGAGAATGGTCAAAGAAAGAGTAGGGCCGATCAGGGATAGCATAGGGAATTTGTGTATAGAGTCTGAGAAGGTAGGGGAAGCCCTAAATGAGTTTTTTGCTCCTCTCTTTACTAAAGAAAAAGATTTTGTAGCGAATGCAACCATTGAGGAGCAGGTAAGCATGCTGCAACGGATAGACATTGCGGAAGCTATGTGCTGAAAATTTTGACAAACATCAAGATTGACAGGTCGCCAGGGCCAGACCAGATTTGTCCTCGGCTGCTTTGGGAAGCGAGAAATGTGATTTCTTCGCTGCTTGCGAAGATCTTTGCATCCTCGCTCTCCACTGGAGTCGTACCTGAGGACTGGAGGGAGGCAAATGTAATTCCTCTCTTCAAGAAAGGAAATAGGGAAATCCCCGACAATTACAGACTAGTCAGTCTCACGTCTGTCGTCTGCAAGGTGTTAGAAAGGATTCTGAGGAATTGGATTTATGACCATCTGGAAGAGCATGTCTTGATTAAATGCAGTCAGCACGGCTTTGTGAGGGGCAGGTCATGCCTCATAAATCTTATTGAGTTCTTTTAGGATGTTACTAGACAAGTTGTTGAGGGTTGAGCAGTGGATGTGGTGTATATGGACTTCAGCAAGGCATTTGTTAAGGTTCCCCATGGTAGGCTCGTTCAGAAGGTCAGGAGGAATGGGATACAGGGAAATTTAGCTGTATGGATATAGAATTGGCTGGTTGACAGAAGACAGCGAGTGGTAGTGGAAGGAAAGTATTCTGCCTGGGAGTCAGTGGTGAGTGGTGTTCCACAGGACTCTGTTCTTGGGCCTCTACTCTTTGTAATTTTTATTAATGGAGGAGAAAGTGAGGTCTGCAGATGCTGGAGATCAGAGCTGGAAATCTGTTGCTGGAAAAGCGCAGCAGGTCAGGCAGCATCCAGGGAACAGGAGAATCGACGTTTCGGGCATAAGCCCTTCTTCAGGAATTTTTATTAATGACTTGGATGAGGAGATTGAAGGATGGGTTAGCAAGTTTGCAGACGACACAAAGGTTGGAGATGTCATTGACAGTATAGAAGGCTGTTGTAGGCTGCAGCGTGACATTGATAGGATGCAGAGATGGGCTGAGAGGTGGCAGATGGAGTTCAACCTGGATAAATGCAATGTGATGCATTTTGGAAGGTCGAACTTGAAAGTTGAGTACAGGATTAAAGACAGGATTCTTGGTAGTGTGGAGGAACAGCGGGATCTTGGTGTGCAAGTACATAGATCCCTTAAAATTGCCACCCAGGTGGACCCAGGGTGGTTAAGAAAGCATATGGTGTTTTGGCTTTCATTAACAGGGGGATTGAGTTTAAGAGCCGTGATATCTTGTTGCAGCTCTATAAAACTTTGGTTAGACTGCACTTGGAATACTGTGTCCAGTTCTGGTCGCCTTATTATAGGAAAGATGTGGATGCTTTGGAGAGGGTTCAGAGGAGGTTTACAAGGATGCAGCCTGGAATGGAGGGCTTATCTTACGAAGAGAGGTTGACTGAGCTCGGACTTTTTTCATTGGAAAAAAGAAGTAAGAGAGGGGACCTAATTGAGGTGTACAAGATAATGTGAGGCATAGATAGAGTTGATAGCCAGAGACTTTTTCCCAGGGCAGAAATTGTTAACACGAGGGGTCATAGTTTTAGGCTGTTTGGTGGAAAGTATAGAGGGGATGTCAGAGGCGGGTTCTTTACGCAGAGAGTTGTGAGAGCATGGAATGCATTGCCTGCAGCAGTTGTGGAAGCGAGGTCATTTGGAATATTTAAGAGACTGCTGGACATGCATATGGTCACAGAAATTTGAGGGTTCGTGCATTAGGTTTACCTTACATGAGGATCAATGGTTGGCACACAACATCGTGGGCTGAAGGGCTTGTTCTGTTTCGTACTATTCTATGTTCTATCATAGTTACATGTACTAATCCAAATTCTAACATATAAGGAACATTTTTGGACTCTGGGAATCTACTCAATGGAATTTCGAAAGATGAAGGGGGATCTGATTGAAACTTACAGAATACAGAACAGCCTGTACAGAGTGAACAGAGGGATGATGCTTCTATTGGCAGGAGAGTCAAGGACCCGAAGGCACTTCCTGAGACAAAGGGAAGTCTCTTTAGAATGGAGATAAGGAGAAATATCTTTAGCCAGAGAGTGGTGAATCTGTGGAATTCTTTGCCACAAAAGGCTGTGGAGGCCAGGTCATTGAGTATATTTAAAATAGATATAGATCAGTTCTACTTTGCCAAGATGATCAAAGGTTATGGGGGCAAAGCAGGAAAATGGGGTTGAAAAACCGATCAGCCATGATCGAATGGCAGAGCAGGCTCAATGGGCCGAATGGCCGAATATATTTGCCTATATATTGTGGTCTTCTAAGTTCTTCTACCTTACCCGTCATGCTCCTCACATTAAAACAAATACATGTCAGACTACCAGTCCTGCTGTGTTCAGTAAATCCTCGCTGACCGTTTTTCCTCTTTGTCTCACTGTCCTTAGTCTATAATTCCTCGGCAGTCATTTTACTCTTGTTCCCATTCCCCTGCCATGTTAGGTTAAACACTCCTGAGTGACATAAGCAAACCTCCCTATGAGGACAATGGTGTATTTCCAGCTTAGGTGCAATCCATCCTTCTTGTACAGATCGAACCTGTCCTGGAAAACACCTCAGTGATCCAAATGTCTGAAGCTCTCCCTGTACACCAGTTCTTTAGCCACATATTCAATTGTACTACCTTCGTATTACTAGTCTCACTGGCATGTGGCACAGGGAGTAATCCCAAGATTACAACTCTAGAGATCCTGCTTTTCCATTTACTACCTAATTTCCCAAACTTACTTTTCAGGACCTTGTCACTCTTCCTGTCCGTGTTGTTACTACCAATGTGTAGAGTGATAGACTCAAACAACATGGAAACAAGCCCTTTGGCCGAGCTTATCCATACTAGTTTCCTGAACTGAACTAGTCACATTTGGCTGCATTTGGCCCACATCCCTCTAAATCAGGACAACCAATTTCAAGGACCACAATTTCCCCTCCCACATGATCAACAATGCCCTCCAGTGCATCTTCTCCACTTCCTACACCTCCACTCTTGAACCCCACCCCTCCAATCGCAACAAAGATAGAAACTCCCTGGTCTTCACCTTCCACACCACTAATCTCCGGATGCAGTGCATTATCCTCCACCATTTCCACCTCCTACAATCAGACCCGAGCATCAGAGACATATTTCCCTCCCCACTTCTATCTGCGTTCCACAGAGAACATTACCTCTATGACATGGTGGCTCAGAGATTAGCACTGTTGCCTCACAGCACCAGGGCCCTGGGTTTGAGTCCCACCTTGGGCTACTATCTGAGTGGATTTTTCACATTCTCCCTGTGTCTGTGTGGGTTTCCTCCAGGTGCTCTGGTTTCCTCCCACAATCCAAAGATGTGCAGGTCAGGTGAATTTACCATTCTAAATTGTTCACAGTGTTAGGTGCATTAGTCAGGGATAAGTATGGGATAGGGGAATGGGTCTGGATTGCTCTTCAGAGGGTCGGTATGGACTTGCTGGGCCGAGGGGCCTGTTTCCATACTGTAGTGAATCTAATCTAAGACTCCCTTATTAGGTGCACACCTCCCACCAACCCACACTCTGCTCCCAGCACCCTCCCTTGCCGCCGCAACATGTATAAAACCTGTATCCATATCTCCTCCTTACCTCTATTCAAGGCCCCAAAGGATCTTTTCACATCTGGTAGAGATTTTCCTGCACATGCACCCACCTCATCTACTGGGGCGGCATGGTGGCACAGTGGTTAGCACTGCTGCCTCACAGCACCAGAGACCCGGGTTCACTTCCCGCCTCCGCCGACTGACTGTGTGGAGTTTGCACGTTCTCCCCATGTTTGCGTGGGTTCCCTCCGGGTGCTCCGGTTTCCTCTCACAGTCCAAAGATGTGCAGGTCAGGTGAACTGGCCATGCTAAATTGCCTGTAGTGTTAGGTAAGGAGTAAATGTAGGGGAGAAAGTGAGGTCTGCAGATGCTGGAGATCAGAGCTGAAAATGTGTTGCTGGAAAAGCGCAGCAGGTCAGGCAGCATCCAGGGAACAGGAGAATCGACGTTTCGGGCATAAGCCCTTCTTCAGGAAGGTAAATGTAGGGGTATGGGTGGGTTGCGCGGGTCGGTGTGGACTTGTTGGGCCGAAGGGCTTGTTTCCATACTGTAATGTAATCTAATCTAATCTACTGTGTCTGTTGCTCTTGATGTGGTCTTCTCTATTTTGGGAAGACAGGATGCCAACTTATGCAGTGTTTCAGGGAACACCTCTGGGATACACAACCAAACAACCCCACCACCCCATGGCCGACCACTTCAATTCCCCCTCCCACTTTGCCAAGGGCATGAACATCCTGGGCCTTCTCCAGAGCCAATCAAAGTCACCTGATGACTGGAGGAAAAATGCCTCATCTTCTACCTTAGGATCCTTGAACCACACAGTATCAACTTCAGTAGTTTCCAAATGTCCCCTCTCCCCACCTCATCCTAGATCGAATCCTCGAACAGCACCACTCTCTTGACCTATCCTACTTCTCCATCTTCCTTCCCATCCATCCACTCCACTCTCTCCAGCGACCTATCACAATCACCCTCCACCCCATGTATCACCTTCCCAACTATCTTCCCCCCAGCCTCATCTTCAACGTCCTATTTATCTCTTAGCTCCCATCTATTTCCCATGATGTCGCAACTCCTATACTGAACACTCTGATCAATGATGTCAACTGTGCTAAATGCCGCCTTCTACCTGTTTGACAACACTTCCAGGGCCCTACCATTAACTGCAAAAGTCTTACCAAATGCATTATCTAACTTAAACTCCATATGCTGTTCCTCGACCCGTTAGCCCAATTGATCAAAATCATGTTGTATACTTAGCTAACCTTCATTACTGTCCACTATACCATTAATTCTGGTGCCATCCACAACCTTACAAACCATGCCTCCTATATTCTCATCCAAATTGTTTATATAAATTACATACAACAGTGGACCCAGTGTCAATCCTTGCAGTAAGTCACAGGTCACAGGCCTCCAGTCTGAACAACCCTATCATCTCCTACAATCAAGCCAATTTTATATCAAATCAGCTAGCTCTCGCTGGATCCTATGTGATCTAACCTTACAGTCTTCCATGTGGAACTTTGTCGAAGGCCTTGCTAAAGTCCATAGAAACAACATCTACCACTCTGTCTTCTTAGTCATGCTTTCCTGATGAAGGGCTTTTGCCTGAAACATCAATTTCGAAGCTCCTTGGATTCTGCCTGAACTGCTGTGCTCTTCCAGCACCACTAATCCAGAATCTGGTTTCCAGCATCTGCAGTCATTGTTTTTACCATGCCTTCAAAAAACTCAATCAAAATGTGAGACATGATTTCCCACCCATAAAGCCATACTGACTATCGCTAATCAGTCCCTGCCTTCCAAATGCATGTGGATCCTGTCTCTCAGAATCCCCTCCAACAACTTAACCACCTTTAAAGTTAGGCTCACCAGTCTGAAGATCCCTGGCTTTTCCTGCAGCCTTACTTAAGCAATGGCACATTAACTACCCTCCATTCTCCCAACACATCATCTGTGGCTGTTGATGATATAAATGTCTCCGCTAGAGCCCTGCAGTTTCTTCATTAGCTTCCCTCAATGTCCATGTTTATGCTTTTTTAATAACTGCAGCACCTCCTCTTCTGTATTGTGAACTCTTTTCAAGCCATCACTGTTTATTCCCCAAGTTCCCTCGCTTCCATGTCTTTCTGCACAGTAAGTATTAACAAGAAATATTCATTTAGGATCTCACCAATCTTCTGTGGCTCCACACATAAACAATCTCATTGATCTTGAAGGGGCTGTATTCTCTCCCAAGTTACTTTTTTGCCCTTAAAATACTTATAGAATTTCATTGGATTCTCCTTTACCTTATCTGCCAAATCTATCTCATGTTCCCTTTTGCCTTCCTGACTTCCCTCTGAAATGTTTCGAAAGTTAAATCCCCTACTATTATAACTCTACTTTTCTTACAGCTATCTGAAATCTCCCTGCACATTTAGTGTTCAATTTCCCACATACTACTAGGGGCCCATAATACAATTCCATCAAGGTGATCATATCCTTCTTATTTCTCAGTCATACAGCCTTAATAGGTGAATGGTCTCTATTTGCACAGTAGGGATTCTATGATTCTCTCTCCTGCTCTCAGATAGATTCTACCAGGCCTGCTGAGCTTCTCTAATACTTCCTGTTTTTTCTTCAGAGGTCTCGCATCTGTAGTGTTTTGTTTTTACACATGATATAAGGAGAAAAGGGAGATGAGGTGGCAGTATTATTATGGAAATCATTGCCGTTCAATCCTGGAAAGAGTGTATGTTCTTGAAAGGGCAAGGACAAAACTGAAATAAATGAATTGAGAAAGAAAACTAAATATATGAAATTGTTGCCAGTGGTATTCTGTCATGTATTCTAAAAAGAGAGAGAGGAGCACATCAACAGACAAATCGCCGATATGAAAGCATTAAAGAGTGATGATACTGGGAGACACAAATATTAGCTTAATAAATATTTGGGGAAACAGAACGAAAGAGGGTAGAAATTTCTGAAACGTGTTCAGTGAACTTTCTGGACTAGCATGTTCTCAGCCTAATTAGAAAGGAGGCATTTCTGGGTCAACTGGACTAAGTGTCCATAAGAAAACATTTGGAGAATAATGATAATTACAGCAAAAGCTTTTCGTAAGTAACGGAGAATAACCAAGTAAAAAACTAGCTCTATTGAAATAGAAATGGATTTAGCTGGGGTAAAATTGAAAAGAATACTCGGTGTTAAACTGAATAACCCAAAACTGTCTATTATCTCCTGAGATGAAATTCCATCTCAATGATGGTTCAACCCATATAAAGATTATAGCAAATTGATGTGTTTCTTTAATTTTGCACTCAAGATTTAAAATCTGAAACTTTATTAGACAACAGCGCTTGAACAAATGTAATTGTGTCAAAAACAGGTCACCTATCAACACTGAACTGAACAAACAGGCAGGCCACCAATGGTTGTAGCATAGCTCATTTTTATTTTTAAACTGTTTTTTTCTTTATTTGCATAGGAAACATATCCACTTCCAGTAATTGACTGCAGTATGAGCAGCTGCTAGCAGTATAGGCTGGATATAACAGTTACAATCACAGAAGTCAAGCTGAATTTACACCAGTTTGAAACTTGTGAAAGTTTAGACCCCATTATGGGTTGATCATTTGCACTGATCTCAACAGCTTTGAATCATCCCAGAACTTGCATCCAAATTGGAAACAGAATACAGTACATTGTCTGCAGCGATAACAATAGCTTTTTTTAATATTTTCCTTTTGGATACTATTGCTGTGTCTGTGGGACTAAAAACTCCAGTTTCAAAATGGAACAACCCTGGTGTGTGGCTAGCAAGCACTTACTGACTACAGGTACTTGTTACCTACTACTGTACTAAATGTAGCATCATGTATCTATGGAAACACACAGTCCTAGAAAAGTTGATCTCAAAAGTAATATCTCAAAAAGTTCTTACAATACATTGTAAGAATCCTCTCAGAATTCCCATCTGGAGAAAGTTCTTCACAGATTGATTGGGAGCCACACTCACAATGAAAAGACTATCTGTACAATGCGCAGTGTCAAGACTTAAATGGAACTTCAGGATGTTACACACATCAATGCAAATATTTATATATGTGTGTAACTGCCTCTGTGAATATGGAGCATGTAAACAAGCTCTAGGAAGCTGACAGCTGAGCAGGAATTACCCTCATATTCTGCAAGTTGGATCAGCTTTGCAGAAAACAAGTTGAATGAATAGATTTACAACTGAACTCAACAGAGACTGCAAGTTTAAACAGGCACTGCTTGTTTGACATTTTTGGTAAACGTATGCTGGTTTTTTTTTGTTGTTGAATCCTTATTTTGCATTAACACAAGTCAATGTAACATCCCATGGTCTCCATTTATGGAACATACATTACTGTAGCAACCATGGCTGTAACAACATTCCTTCAGTTGACAATACACATCAGTCCCTGCAGCACAGTTTTGATAATAAAAATGCATCATGCTATTTCTTTAAAAATACAACAGTTCATGATGAAAGTGGTTTCAGTGTCAGGGGACCTGACAGCTGCCTCTTAAACACAAGGATCCTGCAACAGCTTTGACTTTGTTAGAGATATCTAGCTTCACTGCAGTGGATGGCACATATCCTACAGTTTGCTTGAACTTTTCAATCCAAATCAAACAGCACAAAAGAAATATTTTCTCACATTTGTGCTTTAATGCTGACTAGTTATCCCTGTGACTTTAAGAGGCAAAAGAGATGTGGTGGTTTGATGTGGACAATTCTGGAGGAGAAAAAATTATTTGTGATAGGTTGTGATTTATCTAGCATATGTGTTATACTCATTTATATAGTCTATTGAATTACGCTAGTCACCCTTGTAAGATCCCAGCCAATAGTACTGCATCTAATAAAACATTTGTATGTAACATCTACACAAGAATTTGATAATTATCAAAACCACATACTTTTCATTATATTTTGCTTTTGTGAACAATATTCCAAGAAAGGGGTCTTTATAACAAAAACACTGCCTCTTTGAGTTTTTGTTTAAGATTTCCTAGGCATTAGCATTGGATCAACAGTGTGCAAATTTATTTTAGAACCTAATGATGAATCATCACAAGCAGATAATAAAAGCAAAATATACTGTAAATCTAACAAGAAAATAAAAAAATTCTGAGCTATTTAGGAGATAATCAGAGTTCAATTAATGGACCACATCAGGCTTACCCCGTCTTTAAACATTAACAAAGGGCCGTTTCAGATACATATCTTACTCACACTTCAGACAAAGAGCTAAACTTGAAACATTATCTTTTATTCTTCCATTACAGATGCTATGTGCTTCTAGCAGTTTTTGTTTTTTATTAGAACTAGATATTACTTGGAACAAAAGCAAATGCTATGATCAAACTACAATCTGCAATATTGTATAGGGGCCAATATATAGTGTTCATTATTACTGTTATTCTAATGTACCTTGCAACATAAACCAGTCCATTCAGTTAAGTGGCCTGAAAGACCATCATAGTTATTTATAATTACCAGAAAAATATTTCATATATTGTCTGTAATGGGAATAAGTTCAATTGACCCTAATTCAGTGTTGGTTGGATTGGAAAATGCTGCATTGATCATTGTTAGACATCTTTCGGGGAGGTGAGTATCACCACTGACACTGAGACCATTTTTACAATTTAAACATACAGTAAACTCTTAAAACACAGATATTTCCAGAGACTCATACTTAGAGAAACATTTTTTTTTTCTGTTTTTCTGTATATTAAATACATTCTGTAAGAAATAAATTGCAACACAAAGGTGAAAATTGACCCTTTCCAACATGTCTCCTTTAAACTATTAACAATGTGGCAAAAGTACTGTGGGATGGAAACACTACAAGAAGCTGATACCGTGACATTGGCATCAGACCCTGCCAAATGAGAGAGAATGAATACAAATGCCATATTCAGGTCAAAAGAAAGCAATGTCAATGATCTGGGCTTCCTTTTATTTATTAAACCAATGATGTAGCCTGTCCTAGTGCATATTCCAGTGAAGTCTGTCTAGTCGCCAACTGCATGCTGAGAGAGAGCATAAAATTCAAGAACTAATTTGTTGGGAAAAATGTGTATGGAATTTGTTAAACAAGACTTTCAAAAGTGGGGGTCCGGAAGCCCAAATAGGGTTGGGAGTCAGCAATGACTGCTTTGGAGCCCACCTCATGGCTCTAAATAATCTTCTCTTCCCTCCCGAACCATAGTTTTTTGTTTCCTGAGGCAAGCAAATTATTTTTCAAGCTTCACAATAGGAGTCACTGTGGGAAGAAGTTTGGGAAGCACTGAGCTTTTTTTTAAATAAAAAGTGCAAATATTGAAAAGAGTTCAATAGCACTCCTCTTCTTCTCTTTTCTTATGGTATCTTTCTACTTTCTATTTCCATGTGCTACACCTTTACCGGGCCGGATTTTGATTTAAAAATAGAAGATCCACTAAGCACACAGTTGGTTATGTCCAGCAGCAGACTTTATTGGAAATATGTAAATCATGTCTGGTATTCTTCTTGGGACCTAACTGCCAGCAACATTGCATTGTCTTTTCAAAAACAGAATACTGTACACTGTATATGGGATATCTTTCTGTAATCTTTGTATGATGCAGGTACAAGTGCAACATAAACAAAATCCATACCAGTCACCACCACCAAGAGTTCCTAGATAGGACCCCCCAGCATTGCAGTGTATTCCAACACTGTACCAGATCTATCAGGAATCCTACCTGAGTTTATGCACTGGCTTAGATACCTCTACTGGATTTGTTGCTGATGCCCTTGTGCACTTTCATTCAAATCATAAATACCAACATTTAAACTCACACAAACATTTACTGGAATCCATACACACTTAAAAAAAAGACAGTATTCCTTCTGACATTATGAAATGTTTCTGAAAACCAACCTTTTCAACACTAAATACAACAAAATAACCTTCATAAAATATAACTTTTCTCCATTTAAAACTGGATTAAAAATTAGGAACCTACACTTCTTAAGCATAGGAATACACAAACTCCCATATGGACTGAGTTCTTTTTAATATATAAATTAGGTAACTGGAGAGTTTTAACTCAAGTCCAGCTTCCAGACAGGATTTTCTTCCTCTTAAAAATGGCATAATAAACTGGTCTTTCAAAAGCCAGTGTAATCATTTCTTCCCCCAATTAACTCATTTAAAAAAATTTAGCATTACAAAAAAGGGTAATTACTTTAAAATGTTCTTAACAAAACTATACAGTGTACAAATTAGTCTGCAAGGCGGGTGGCTCATTTTCAAGACCCCTCTTTGTTTCCCCTCACATTACACAGCCATAACAAATCGACTAACACTGAGCTGCCATGTCTGAATCATACTCCCACAGCTATTGCTATAGTTATTTATTTTTTTCAGAACAAGTCTCCTACAGTTTTTTTTTTACAAATCCCCCAATGTATTGTGCCTTAACTTTTACATCACACGGGGAAATGCACTTCACTGGTAGCACCAACACTCAGACTGCAAAGCACCTTAGGGAAATACAGAAACAGTGCATATAGAACAGGGTGTCTTCAATTTATCAGATTTAACATCCTGGTGAAGGAGGAGAACAGAGACTTGACTTGAGTTGCAAATACTTCCCATTCCTTTTTGTCTGTTTTCAAGAAACCTTAATCCACATTTTGCGAATCCTGTTCACTTGAAATGGGAGGCAACAGGTTGAAGCAAGTTTTTAGAATACCATTTAAGTAGTTTGCTTTTCTTTAAAATTCAAAAGCATTTAAAAGATCTTTACTTTAAGATTTGTATCTTTGTGTTTTCCAGGCAGCATTATTATTCCAATTAGACAGACCTATATTTAATCTCTACAATTTAGAGCTAGTAAACAGTACTTTTATTCAACACAGTTAAAATTATTGAATAAAGGCAAAATACTACAGATGTTGGAAATTCAGTAACACAGAAAAAGATGGAGAATCTCAGCATGTCTGGCGGCACCTGTGGAGAGAGAAATAGAATTAATGTTTTGAGTCTGGTATGTCTCTTCTTCAGAACCTGTCCATATCTTACTCAAAACATTAACTCTGTTTCTTTCTCCAGGGGTGCTGCCGGACCTGACGAATTTCTTCAGATTTCTCTGTATTTAAAATTATAATTTGAGTCACAGCAAATTTACAAGTCATACTGGATTTTTGCAGCTTTTGATGGTTAGATCTGTAATTGAATTTTGCTTAACAGTAAACAATGATGATGATAAAAAAGAAGCCAAATTAGAATGCCCTTGTGGACACTGGAAGAGATTCTTTTTTAATTAAGCAGTCTGCCAGAAGTAAATGTAAGAGCATTTCATCTCAAAACAACTTCTGACAAGTTCCTGACTGGATTTGACAATTAGCTCTCAGGGCAAAGAGACTGAGCAGGTCAGTGAAAAGGTGATTTAAGACCCACAGTTCTGCTTCTGGTTTTTTGGGGCCAGCAGAGAGATGGAGCTCTGCCAAAGTGAATTTTCACAAGAGAAAATCCTAGCTGTTCAATAAATATTGAAGCTCAAGTCAAGCCTGTCTCCAATGAAAATGACTACATTTTAATATTTTTGTAAATCAATGAATTCATCTTGCACCCCAGGTGGAAAGTCGAAAGAAGGACGTAGCTGAGAGATTGTCACAGTTGACAGAATAGTTACTTTGCAGCCTGTGTTTGGAAAATGCCATTTTGCTTCACAACTGTGCTGTAGAGTTCTTCTTAAAAGTACCCCCCTCCCCAAAACATCTCCCCTTAACCATCTTGTAAAGACCTACCATACTGCATAGAAAGCAGCACCAACTTTGGTCAATTTAAATGGAAAAAAAGCGTACATCAGCTAATCTGCATACTAACTTGTGATAATCAATACAGCTAAAAGCTTTACCTATTTAGACAAAACTTGGTATTGCATAATTCTTAAAAGTTCAAAAAACCCCAAATGAGTAATTGAAAGATGAAAAACATGAAAGATTAATAGAAAAAACTTGCCAAAAATACTGAAAAATATTACTGGCTGATTAAAAATTTTAAGCACCAACTATTCACAGCCATGATATGCTTTATAAATGAGATAACAAAGTATTTGAATATTGACAATTAGTGATGTCACACTCTCCTCTGGAGTACAAAATAATTTCTTTCATACAAATGGTAGTTTTCATAAGATGAGCTATAATATATGCAGCAAACGTGTGCAGTGATGTCACTGTTTCATTTCAAAGGCAAGGCACGTAATGTGGACTATATAACTTCGTGCAAATCAAGGATAAGATCTATTAGAGTTACAGAGAAACAGAAGGGGCAAAACTGACTTGACATGCACACTGGAGTCCTGCCACTAGCACTATCAGGCAGATAGCAAGGCTAATTGTGCAAGAAAAGCACCATGCATTATTCGGCACCCTGTGGTTAAAAATAGTGTTTACTCAGTAGAGTGCGAGAAACTTAGCTGCTGCATCCCTGTCGCCATTGATTTGTAAACTGCGGTGCTGCTCACCAATAAGCTCCGAGTGACACTTTCACATTAGCATCTTGGAAACTGATTACGCCATGCTTTATTTTCCTGACACACTTGATACATATATATTATATATTTTTAAACTCCAAGGAGCAAATGGAGTATAAGGAATCAAGTGCAGTATTTTCAATTGTGTTTAATTGCCTTCCTAAGCAAGCATGTGTCTATTATTCATTTATGCCCCTTAATTAATACACATTCTCAATGGGGGAGGGGCAAAAAAAATGATCAGACTTATTTTAAGGTTATATTACATCCCCTCAATTTAGAGTCCTAGGGCACAAGGACTTATATTAAACCCCTCAATCAGATATGATAAATTGCACTTGCCTCTTAAGTGTTTTTTTTAAAGAATTACTGACATTTTAAGGGCAACAAAAAACTATCAGTGAGCTTCATTCTTGTATTCAGTTAATTTCAAAGCATCTTAAACTGTGAGGGACTATTACTGCTTAAAACTAAATATGATGCTTTTCCAAATACTTATCTTTATCTAAGAGGATTTGTTCAGATCTGCATACTAAACACTAAAAGTGAAAGGAAAATGGGTTCAGTGACAAGAAGCAATTTTGTGAGCCAATCATTAAACATAAATTCAGTAAATCTCCATCTACATCTTTTTGTTTTGTTTTCTGTAGTATCATAGTGTGCATAGTCTAATTGTGTGCTTTGTGGGCTTTTTGTCCCCTCAGACAACAGTTTGTAGAAAACACATAATTACATGTACATTCCTCATCCAGCCTTTATCATACAAGTAAACCCTTATCAATCAAAAAGACTGGGCTGTAGTTTTACTACTCCTGGACTGAGTGAATAAAAAAATAGTTACCTGAACCCCACTAATTACTTAAACATGCAAAGTCTTAAACATCTAAAAGCTAATAAGTGTTTTAAGTTTGTCAGATCTGTAAATTAAAACAACTGTCCCCTAGTGGATCCCAGTGTTCAATAAAGGCCAGTGCTTGGCATGATGTGTTATCCAAGTATGAAAATCACCCTCACTGTATTACTGATGAAATACCATTTATGCAAATTTTAAGTTTGCAAGAATTTGGTGATTGTGAATGCAGCAATCACGTTTCTGTGTTTCTGAAAACATTTGTTGTTGATCCAGAGATGATATTTGATCTTCATTATCTTCAGTTTGTTGTCTCTGCTTGGAGGAAGGGTTCACTGATGAAGTTTAAACTGTAATTCTGAACATTTGTTGGCAGGATGGTAGTCCCATTTGACACTTGGAATGGGACCAAGCTAGCCCAAGTACCAGGACTGCAGAGCAAAAAAAGATAAAGAAATACAGCTTATTTAAAGACTGTAAATTTAATACAAGTTTAGTCAATGGACATACTTAAGTTATTTACAACATATTAACTATTAATTAATAACTTCAAAATTAGAAATAGTCTAATTCATGTTTCTACATGCAAATCATTTGCCTGCCACTTTAATACAGATTATTTTACTTTGATTTTTAATTATTCAATTTTAATTGTTTATTTTACATGGAACACACTATTGTCACCTTGGCTGCAATCATTTCAATAACCTTGAGTTCTAATGAACCACCTTATTAAACCCTAGTTCTGCTAAAAGATTATTAACCTAAAACACTAATTCCAGGCTAGATTTTAGATTAGATTAGATTCTCTACAGTGTGGAAACAGACCCTTCAGCCCAACAAGTCCACATCGCCCTTCTGAAGAGAAACCCACCCAAACCAATTCCCCTACCCTATATTTACCCCTGACTAACACACCTAACACAGTGGGCAATTTAGCATGGCCAATTCACCTAACCTGCACATCTTTGGATTGTGGGAGGAAACCGGAACACCCCGAGGAAACCCATGCAGACACAGGGAGAATGTGCAAACTTCACACAGACAGGCAGGAGTCAAACCCAGGACCCTGGTGCTGTGAGGCAGCAGTGCTAACCGCTGAGCCACCATGCCGCCCATTTTCTGATGGTTTTCCTCCTTTTGCAAAATACTCCTCATTTCTGAGAGGACATTCTGTTCAGGTCTTTCACAGAAATTTGGAGCTGTACTTCCATTCTGACAATTCTTTTTTGGCACAGAACCATCAGAGGAAGGAAAACCAGGCCTTTTTTTTTCAAAGCGGTCAGCTGCTTTGTGCTGACATTTAAAGTTCAGTCAACTACTTTGACAGCTGCTGTCAAATCATAAGTATGTTTGATAACTGTGATATTAGGGGGCTGGGAGGATAGGGTACCAGTTGGTTAGGGGAGATAGGATGACAAAAAATTAGGATGCCAGCTGGAAGGGTTAGAGTGCAAGGGTAGGATACCAAATGAGTAGAGGTTAGAGCACCAGGTAAATACAGTGCAGGTGGGTAGGGTGTAGTTGAATAATGTGTCGGGAACCAAGTAAGTAGGGCGCAAGTTTGCATGAAGCTAAAATGTGATGAAGTGTTTAAGATTGATCAGGGTGGGTGGGAGTAATCAAGTCCAACATGAGATTGGGATGGCATGTGTCAGGGCTGGGATTTCATGTCTGTTGGCTAGGGAGTGGCCTGGACCAGCCTGACTAGGATGTGTGGTGTATCAGCTCCAGTGGATTTGAAGCAGGTTCGGGTGCAGACTGAGGAGGTTTGGCTGAAAGGGGAGGGGTGGGAGGGAACTGTGGCGTTGGTGAGTATGTGTCAAGCTTCTTGAGAAAAAATTCTACACTTTGATTCATGGGGAATTCCTTGGGAGTCTGTTAAATTTTTTTCCCCAAAAGTATTCAAGCTGATTCTGATTCTATCAGTTGCCTATTTAATTAATTCTTAATTAAATATTATTTAATTAATTCTTAATTAAATATACTTAGCTGGAGTAGCAAACAGAATTGTGTGGATTCATTTGGGGACATTATAAAGCCTAATAAAAATACATTTTGTGAAATTTAGAACAGAAGGACAGAAAAGATTTACAGCACAGAGTGTTACATTATTATATCAATGCCATTACTTGTTACTGTAATTTAACACAATAACCTTACTGTCTGCTTTCCCCCCATAGACCTGAAACTTTCTGTGCTCTTCTTGTCCACAATTTGCCATTGATAGAAAAAAGAACTCCCTGTGGTTAAGTCGATGCTCCAACAATTGTGCACAGAAATAAATTTCTCCATTTTCACTTTCTGATTGACAATTTGAAATAAATGGGCCAATGTCACTGCTATCCCATCTGTGGAAATAATCTTTTCTCATTCACTCTAAAAATTCATCACAAAATAAAACAAAGATATAGAGCAGAATTAGGCCATTCGGCCCATCAGTCTGCTGTGCTATTCAATCATGGCAGTCATCTACTTATCAATTAATTCTGTTTTTAGCCTCCTTTTTACCCAGTGGAAATATGCTCAATATCTCTCATGACTGTTAATCCATCACTGTTTGCTGTTCCTTGAGGCTTTAATATGCAGTATATAATAGGGGACGCAAATCTACATTCAGCAATATTTAGAGTATCACTATTACTTTGTTCTTTTATTCTGCACTCCTATTTATAAAATCCCAAATACAGTTAGCCTTTGTTCTGAGTTATCTACATGTAACAACAGTTTCAGGGAACTATGTATTTGAAACCAAATATCCCTCTGTTCAGACATGCTTTTACCATTTTCTCAGTAAGATGATGTTTGTAGCTGTCACTTATCTGCCCATTCTAGTCATCTGTCTACAACTTCTTAAAGTTTCCTTTCACAGTCCTCCATAATGCTTGCTAGACTCATCATTTTCTTGTAATAAAGTATTAAGATAGCTTTATCCAAGGCCATAGTATAGTCATATATTGACAGAAAATTCAACCTACTACTGGAATAAAAACAAACTGCTGAAGAAACTCAGCAGGTGTGGTGGCAGCTGTGGAGACAGAAACTTCCAAAGAAGTTGAGGAATATTGGCTTCAAAATATTGTTTCTCTCTCTCCACGGATGCTGTCAGATCTGCTGAGTTTATCTAGTTCTTTCTGTTTTTTGAGGAGAAAGTGAGGTCTGCAGATGCTGGAGATCAGAGCTGAAAATGTGTTGCTGGAAAAGCGCAGCAGGTCAGGCAGCATCCAGGGAACAGGAGAATCGACGTTTCGGGCATAAGCCCTTCTTCAGGAATGAGGAAAGTTTGTCCAGCAGGCTAAGATAAAAGGTAGGGAGGAGGGACTTGGGGGAGGGGCGTCGGAAATGTGATAGGTGGAAAGAGGTCAAGGTGAGGGTGATAGGTCAGACTGGGGTGGGGGCAGAGAGGTCAGGAAGAAGATTGCAGGTTAGGAAGGCAGTGCTGAATTCGATGGATTTGACTGTCAAATCCATCGAATTCAGCACTGCCTTCCTAACCTGCAATCTTCTTCCTGACCTCTCTGCCCCCACCCCAGTCTGACCTATCACCCTCATCTTGACCTCTTTCCACCTATCACATTTCCGACGCCCCTCCCCCAAGTCCCTCCTCCCTACCTTTTATCTTAGCCTGCTGGACAAACTTTCCTCATTCCTGAAGAAGGGCTTATGCCCGAAACGTCGATTCTCCTGTTCCCTGGATGCTGCCTGACCTGCTGCGCTTTTTCAGCAACACATTTTCAGCTCTTTCTGTTTTTTGTTGAGCTATCCAGCATCTACAGTATTTTGCCTTTATGCAACCTATCACTGACTCCTCAGTCATTGAAGTTTGTCATTCATGTGCAGCAGGTGGTGAAGAAAGCTAATGCAATGCTGGCCTTCAGAGTGAGTGGATTTGAGTATAGGGGTAAGGATGCCTTGTTGCAGTTATACATAACATAGAACATTACAGCGCAGTACAGGCCCTTCGGCCCTTGATGTTACACCGACCTGTCATACCAATCTGAAGCCCACCTAACCTACACTATTCCATGTACATCCATATGCTTGTCCAATGACAACTTAAATGTACTTAAAGTTGGCGAATCTACTACCGTTGCAGGCAAAGCATTCCATAACCTTACTACTCTCTGAGTAAAGAAACTATCTCTGACATCTGTCCTATATCTATCACCCCTCAATTTGAAGCTATGCCCCCTCATGTTCGCCGTCACCATTCTTGGAAAAAGGCTCTCCCTGTTCACCCTATCTAACCCTCTGATTATCTTATATGTCTCTATTAAGTCACCTCTCAACCTTCTTTGCTGTAACGAAAACAGCCTCAAGTCCCTCAGCCTTTCCTAATGGCCGTCATAATATCACATACAGAGTACTGTGTGCAGCTTGCCTTTATGCAACCTATCACTAGTCCTAGTCTGAGGAAGGACATTTTTGCTATTGAGGGAGTCCAGCAAAGGTTCACCAGACTGATTTCTGGGAAGGCAGGACTGACATATGAACAAAGGTTGGATCAACATGGCTTGTATTCACCGGAATTTAGAAGAAGGAGGAACATATAATAGAAACATATAAAACATCTCATAGAAACATATAAAATCCTAATGGGACTGCACAAGATAGTTGCGGAAAGAATGTTCCCGATGTTGGGGAAGACCAGACTAGGGGTCACAGTCTAAGAATAAGGTTAAGCCATTCAGGACTGAGAGGATGAAGAACTTCTTCATTCAGAGTTGTGAACCTGTTGAAGTCCCTACCACAGAAAGCTGTTGGGGCCAGTTCATTAGACATATTCAAGACAGAGCTGGATGTGACCCTAGCAGCTAATGGCATGGAGAGAAAGTGGCAGTGGGATATTGAAACTGCATGATCAGCCATGATCATTTTGAATGGTGGTTCAGGCTTGAAGGGCCTAATGGCCTCCTCTTGCATTTTTTAAATTTTTTATGTTGAGGTTTTGTTTCCTTTCTGCAATATTCTATCTAGGCTACTATACTTACATTTATGATATAAACCTACATTTGTTGAAACGTATGTTTTGTGAACATCTGTGTTCAACAACCTTCTGAAAATTCAGCCTACAGATCATTGATTGCATTCTAAATATTTCATCAGCCTCTCAGATACAATTGACAAATGCAGTTCTCGAACAAGAAAAGCAAAATACTGCAGCTGCTAGAAATCTGAAATAAAAACAGAAAATGCAGGTAAACCCAGCAGCTCTGAAGAGGGGGTTGAACAGTTCATCAACTTCACTAGCACCTTCCACCCTGGCCTCAAGTTCACCTGGAACATCTCAATTAACTCCTTCCTCTTCCTGGACAATCCGTCTCCCAACTCAATATGGACATCTATTTCAAACCAACCAACTCCCACAGCTACCTAGACTACTCCTTCTCCCACCGCCACCTTAAAATGTGACCCCTCACTCCCGGTTCCTCTGCCTCCACTGTATCTGGTCCCAGGAGGAGCAATTACACTCCAGAACTGCAATTTCCCCTCACACATAATCAACAATGTCCTCCAGCACATCTCCTCCTCTTCCTGCACCTCCTCTCTCAAACCCCATCCCTCCAAACACAACAAGGACAGAAGCCCTCTGGTGCTCATCTTCCACTCCACCAATCTCCGAATACAGCATATTATCCTTTGCCATTTCCGCCACCTACAATCAGACCTCACCACCACAGATATATTTCCTTCCCCGCCTCTTTCTGCGTTCTGTGGACACCATTCCCTCCGTGACTCCCTTGTGAGGTCCACATTCCCCCCACCAACCCAGCCTTCAGTCCTGGCACCTTCCCTTGCCACCACAAGAGGTGTAAAACCTGTGCCCACACCTTTCCCCTCACCTCCATCCAAGGTCCCATAGGATTGTTTCACATTTGGCAGAGATTTTCCTCATCTACTGTGTCCATTGCTCTTGATGTGGTCTTCTCTGCATTGGGGAGACAGGACGCCAATTCACAGAGTGTTTCAGGGAATATCTCTGGGACACATGCACCAAACAACCCTACTGTCATGTGGCCAAACACTTCAACTCCCCCTCCCACTCTACCAAGGATATGCAAATCCTGGGCTTCCTCCACCACCAAATCCAAGTCACCTGACGACGGGAGCAAGAAGCCTCATCTTCCACCTCAGGACCCTTCAACCACACGGCATCAACGTTGACTTCACTGGTTTCCTTACCTGCCCTCCCCTCACCTCATCCCAGATCCAACTCTCTAACTTGAAACCACCCTCTTGAACTGTCCTACCTATTCATCTTCCTTCCCACCTATCTGCGTCACCCTTCCCTCCGACCTATCACTATCACACCCTACCTGCATCTACCTATCGCCTTTCCACCACCACCACAATCCTCCTATTTACCTCTCAGCTCCCTTAACTCCACCCATCAACATTCCTGATGGAGGGCTTATGCCTGAAATGTCAATTCGCCTGTTCCTCAGATGCAGCTTGACCTGCTTGGCTTTTCCAGCACCACACTTTTCAACTCTGAAGAAAAGTCACTATGAAACATAACTCTGTTTCTCTTTCCATAAATGCTGCCAGGCCTGCTGATTGTTTCCAAAATTCTCTATTTTTAACCTTCATTAACAAATTTGCACTATCTCTGGTTAAACGATTAATTTATTGTCAGGATGCTGTATCAATGGTGAGTCTGCATTTATTGCCCCTGCCTAATGTATCTTTTTCTTGAACTTTTGCACTCATTTAATGAAACTGAGAGGTTTGCCAGAGGGCAGCTAAAAGTCATGATATTGATGTGGGTCTGGAGTCGTATGTAGGACGACAGCTTTTCTTTTCAAAAGCATTTGTGAACCAGCTGTGCTTTTATCACAGTTCTATACCTTCTTGGCTACTTTCATCTTACATCAGCTTTTTATTTTCAGATGTTAAATATCAGAATCGAAAATCTCAAACCTAATTGTAACATAACTTAAACATTACCTTACCCAGCTAAATCCTGACTCACTTCATGTAAAATTCTGTATCTTACATGATAGTCCGTTAACCAGTCTCTTTCTAACCCAGATTATTCTCCTCTCATCATTGGCTACTCTCCAATTTCATGGCACAATTTGCATATTTATGAGTGGAAAATGGTGGCCACAGCATCTGCTATTTCCACTGCTGTCTTTCAACAATTGACAATGTGTGCTATTACAGCCCTTTATCTAAAATATTTTTATTTCTGCAAATTTTTACTGAATAAATTCCTGTATCTGAGCAATTTTGAGTACTTGCTCTTTCTGCTCCAGTGCATCCCATCTCACCCCACCCACAACTATTCTTCTCTTGTTAACTTGTCTTCTACTTTTTATGGGGGGAGAAAATGAGGTCTGCAGATGCTGGAGATCAGAGATGGAAATGTGTTGCTGGAGAAGCGCAGCAGGTCAGGCAGCATCTAGGGAACAGGAGAATCGACGTTTCGGGCATTAGCCCTTCTTCAGGAAGGGCTAATGCCCTTTCCTGAAGAAGGGCTAATGCCCGAAACGTCGATTCTCCTGTTCCCTAGATGCTGCCTGACCTGCTGCGCTTCTCCAGCAACACATTTCCATTTCTACTTTTTATGGCCAACTAAAAGGGAGAGTTAACTTTTTGTTATATTATCAGCTCTTCTAGTTTCTTCTTCTAGCACCTCACTGCACGTTCCACATTTCTCATAATCATCTTTACTTTTATTAGCTCAAAAGTATATTCTTTTTGTGTTTCAATTTAATTTTAGTCTCTTGATTCATAACCACAGTTCATTGAGTCATACAGCACAGAAACAGACCCTTCAACCCAACTCATCCATGCTGACCAGGTTTCCTGAAGTGAACTAGTCCCATTTGCGTTTGTTTGGTCCATATCCATCTAAACCTTTCCAATTCATGTACCTATCTAAATGTCTTTGAAATGTTTTAATTGTCAATTAAATGTCCTCTGGCATTTTTTAATCCATATACACTGTATGCATCAATCTCTGTGTAAAAACATTGCCCCTCAGGTCTCTATTAAATCTTTCCCTTTTCACCTTAAAACCTATGGCTTCTAATTTGAAATCCCCTCCTCCACAGAAAAAATCTTAGCAATTCAACTTTTCTATGCCTGTCATGATTTTATAATTTGGAGATGCCGGTGTTGGACTGGGGTGTACAAAGTTAAAAATCACACAACACCAGGTTACAGTCCAAAAGGTTTAATTAGAAGCACACTAGCTTTCGGAGCATCACTCCTTCATCAGGTGATAGTGCTATCACCTGATGAAGGAGCAACGCTCCGAAAGCTAGTGTGCTTCCAATTAAACCTGTTGGACTATAACTTGGTGTTGTGTGATTTTTAACTATGATTTTATAAAACACAATAAAGGACACAAGGCTACAAACCAGGGAATAAAAAGTTCCAGCCTATCCAGCCTTCCCGTAAAACTCAAAACTGTCCAGTCTTGGCAACATCCTTGTAAATCCTCATTTGGCACCCATTCTAGTTTACTAACATCCTTTCTGTAGCAGATCATCCAGAGTTGTATGCATTACTCCAAAAAGTGGCCTCACCAATGTCTTGTACAGCTGCAATATGGCACCCTAATTCCTATACTCAATGTTCTGGCAAATGTGCCAAATGCCTTCTTCACAAATGGTGATGCTACATTCAAGGAAGAATATATCTCTACCTGAACACCTACGTCTCTCTACTTGACAATACTCCCCAGGGCCCTAACATTAAATTTACAAGTCCTACCCTGATTTGTTTCACCAAAATGCAATACCTCGCATTTCTCTAACTTAAACTCTATCTGGCACTCCTTGGTTTATTAGCCCTGCTGTTCAAGCTTTTGTTTTCCTTTCAGATATTTAGGAACTTACCCAACTCCAATATCAAGTTTGCCTGTCTGTAGTTTCTTGGCTTTTCCTTTAAGCCTTTCTTAAATAATGGCACAATATTAGCCACTCTCAAGTCTTCTGGCACCTCACCCATGGCTGTCAATTATATAACTATCTCCACTAGGGGCCTTGCAATTCCGTCCCTAGCTTCCCACAATGTCCGGGGATACACCTGATCAGGTCATGGGGATTTATCTACTTTTATGTGTTTTAAGACTTCAAGCTACTTCTGTAATGTGGACTCTTTTCAATACATCACTATTTATTTCCCCAAGTTCCCTAGATTCTATGTCTTTCTCCACAGTAAATGCTGGTGCAAAATATTTGTTTAGTATCTCATGTGATTCCACACATAGATGGCTTCGTTGATCTTTATGGGGCCCTATTCTCTCCCGAGTTATACTTTTTCCCTTATGTACTTGGAGAATCCCTTTGGATTCTCCTTATCTGCCAAGCTATCTCTTCACTGCTTTTGCCCTCCTGTTTTCACTCTTAAGTGTACTCCTACTCCTCAGAAAGTACTTATAATGTATTCTATCCAGTTCATTGTTGAAGATATCCAAATGGATCCTTTTTCATAACCTTCCATCCTGTTTTATGCTATATGCTTTCCTAATTCACTGAATTTGGATGGTGTTGTGGGGTCAGCACTCTAATTTTACAGACAGACAAACTCAAACTACAATGACACATCTAAAAATAGAATCTTGCCTGAATGAAGGATGCCCCAAAGATTTTACAAGCAACTAAATACTTGTGAAATTTTTAATTGTTGTAATATTGAAAATGCAACACCCAACTTTCAAGCAAAAAAATCCCACATGCAGCAGTGAATTAAATAGCTAGATTGTCTGCTCTTGGAGGAATTGCGATGAAAATAAATGTTGAAGGGGATATTGACAAAATTCCCATATCTTTTTCATGTCCCAATATGGGCTTCCTAACATCAACCTGACAGGGTTGATGTCGGAGATGAGTTTGATATTTCATCTGTAATGCAGTATCTCAAACAGCTCAGCCCTCACTCAGTATTGCGTAGAGATGGCAATAGGGGCACAGCTCTCTTCAATGAAACTTCAGTAGGCAAATTTCTGCCTCTGAGGTGACACTACTGTCATTGAAATATCTCATAATCTAACCTTAAGCCAAATCTGCTGCTGAATGGATATTTGTCACTCAATTGAATTCAATGAAATTGTTATTAAAATGATGCATTCAGGAAAAAATATTAACTTTGTTTATCATTAAGATTTTCAAAAGTAAAATTAGATAAATGTGATGTGGAAATAAGCATGACTTTTTTGACCAAATTTGAGAGTAAATTGTTATTGCTTATCAAGAAGGGTAAAAGGTAAAGGAAACAGAATTATGATGTAGAATCAAAGGGTTCTTTTACAATGTAGGTGTAGTATTGCTGTGAATTGGTTTCCAACATGAAGCTTGCAGTAAAAGTCTGGAATTATGTTCCGACCTCACTATAGTGAAGCAGAGGGAAATTTGCCAGGAAAATGTATTCCCAAATATATGAAATGGATTTCATAAACGTTAAGACTGTTGCAATTAAATTGAGTGGAATATATTGTCTTGGACAGTTTGAATTTTCTTGCAAATCCTGGAATATCAAAATGCCTTTGTTTACATGTTTTATGAATAAGAGATACTTTTGGAAAAAATAATGTAGTTCCAAGCATTGTCTCTGATGTGACCAATGGCTCTAACAAACTACTAACCATTTTTTATTTAAGAAAAACTTGTCTGGATTGAAATATTTAATGAACTTCATTGTTGATTTGTGAAGTATAATAGTAAAATGAAGTATTACAGTTGCAAGTGGATAGAAAATAAGGATGAAGCTAAGAATAGCTGACTGCAAGTAGAGTTCATCAGGCTATCATAATAATTAGGAGGTATTTCCATACTCCAGACAGAAGACAATTAGTTAAGGTCAGGAAAAACCTTGAGGATATTGTCTGTAATCAGTTACAGTTGCATATTAATGTGAAACAGATCACAAAATAAGGTGCAGAAAGTAATCAAGAAAGCAAATGGAATTCTAGTCTTTATAGCGAGAGGACTAGTGTACAAGGATGCATAAGTTATACTGCTGTTGTACAAAATCCTGGTTAGACCCACCTGAAGTACTGTGAGTAGATCTGGTCACCACACCTTAGGTAGGATATATTGGCCTTGGAGGGAGTAACATAGGTTTATAAGAGTGATATCTGGACCTCAGGGCTAGGCTACGAGGGCAGATTCTAGCCTGTTTTCACTGGAAATTAGAAAATTAAGGAGTGATCCGATCAAAGTCTTCAAGTTATTAACAGGAAAAGACATGATAGATAAGGTTAAATTATATCCATTTAGAGATTCTAGAACTAAGGGGCATAGTCTGAGAATTAGAGCCAGATCGTACAGGAGTGATGTTAGCAAAGCATTCCTACACTCAAATGGTGTTAGATCTTTGGAACTTTCTTCCACAAATGACAATGACTGCAATGTCAGTTGTTAATTATAAAACTGAGAGAGATAAATTTTTGATAATGAGGGATATAGATCCATGACAGGTATATGGATTTTGGCTGCAGATTAGCAATGATCTCATTGAATAATGGAACATGCTCATGGGCTGAACGGCCTACTCCTGTTTCTATATTCCTATATTAGTAAAGTGGAGGCTCAATTTAATATTCAGTTGGAAATGAATACCAATTATTAACCACAGTCTAAACTTCAGCTGGTGTACCATTTGTGTGAAATTACAATGCTGTCCTGGAAGTCATGAACCGCCCCCACCACCCTGTCCTGAGATCGACCAGCTACAGAAAAAGACAGGTGAATGAGAATGCCATTACTTCCACCACCTTCTTCCAGTCACACACCATATTGGCTTGGACACCTGTCGCTAATTTCTCATTGCCACTGCATCAAAGTTCTGGAACTCCCTAACTAAAGGTAGTATGGCAGCACCTTTAACAGACCACAGTAGTTCAAGAAAGTGGCTCACCATCACTTTCTCAAGGGCAAACACAACATCCCAAAAATATGCAATACCAAAAAAATGCTCCAGAATCATTGCTTAATGCTTGCCTGACTTTTCAATAAAGCATCTTCCAAGATGGGAAAAGCTATTAACACCCATTACCACTGCTAAATTGATATGAGGGAGCCATTGTGACCGTGGGTGGCAATACTACTGACTTTTTAGCTGAGTGTGCAGGAGGGCGAGTCAGATTCACAGTGCTCTGTAAAATCCAGCCCAATTATTCTGTGCCTGGTGTATTGTGTGGCTAAATGTAGGTCATGCATTGCTTTAAATGTTTATCTGTGTCTGACAAGATTTGGCATTACACCCAGATGTGAACAAGGAGCTCAGCAAGGACTTCATTTGAGACTTGTAGTCTATTGTTTAAACCAGGAGATTAATCTCTTAAAAATTGGTTAACACCTTAATGAAAATGAAAGAATAATAGACAATGAGAAGCCACATGAATATTTTTTCCTAATGTTCATAGAGTGATTTCACTCTTAGCATGATATCCTTATTGAGATTTGTGGTGGATTCTGTGGCAAACTAAATTTTCTGATGAAAAGTACCAAATTATAATGGAAAATTCGAACTGTACAGAAGTCAGGAGACAACAATGAAATTAATAAAAAATACAACAGCATGAAGCATGCAAGTATATTTTAGTTACATTTAAGGTAGATACCAGACAAGTTTTTTGAAGGATGATGTATAAATATCATAGAAGGGTTGATGACTGATTAAAACGTTATAGATAACAGCTCACATCAGCCATCACTGAAGGAGACCAGGACAAATACCACATCCAATCATTTTATCTCGGCAATCTACAACATGCATTGAGATCAGAAAAACATATGTTAGAATGAAATTAGATGGGAAGTGTAGTTAGTGGACAGCTGGGTTCATTGGGTAAGCCATTATATTCTTCAGCAGATTAAGAACTACAGGTACTTTGATTATTATATTATGTGGAAGTTATCATAGAATCTCAAGAGCATCGAAACAGACTATTTGGCCCATTGAGTCCACACCGATCCTCCAAAGAGCATCCCACCCAGACTTCCCATCCCCCACACTATCACGCCGCATTTTCCATGGCTAATCCATCTGGCCTGCATATCCATAGACACTAAGGGCAATTTAGCACGGCCAATCCAACTAACCTGCACACATTAGGATTATGGAGGGAAACCAAAGCACACAAAGTCAACCCACGCAGACACAGGAAGAATGTGCAAATTCCACACAGACAATTGCTTGAGGGTGGAATCAAACCCAGATCTTTGGTGTTGTGAGGCACCCATGCTAATCACTGAGCTAAGTAACATGAGAGTTGCAGTTGAGTACTGGAGAAAAATAATTGTAATTACAATTCTTATCTGAATTGCAGAAGTAACCTGACATCCATAGTGGGAAAAAGTGCTCAGGAACAATTTATGATATGGCACCAATGCTTTCATTAAAGAGTTCTGAGCTCATAAGGAATTGATTTTGCAGCAGAAGATCATGTTTCAATAATCGAACAGAATTGACTATGTGAGCTATGTCAACGGACTGAGGCTTTTCAATGAATGGAAGCACTTTGGATTTTCATAAGATATTTGAGAAAGCTTTCCATTTGAAGCCTTTAAAGGACATTGCACAAATTAAAAATTATTAAAAATTATGCATAACTGACTCAACAACTGATTGCAGGAAATGATATAACCATTTGGTAGTACAGAACTTAATTATTCATGAAAAGATATATTTTGTTAAAGTTTTACATCTTTCATTCATCAGGAAATTCACATGAATATCAATGGATTGACATTTATTCTAAAAGAGAGGAAGGGTTCCATTTGGATTCTGATAGAGGTGTTGCCATGGAGAATGCACCAGTTAGATATTGACTGGCATTTAACTGTCAGGCTTTGCTTGATTTTAAAGCAGGCTAATCGACCCTGATTGATTGGTTGAAGTACTGCCCTGAGAAATTAACAGGTAAATGGTTGTAACTTATTTATTGAATTGAAATTGGCATCGTTTTTTTCTGTCTGCAAAGCGTAGGGTCTTGTGAATTAATTCAGATGACTTTCAGTATGTTCAAGTGCAGCAAACTGCGAGAACAAAATCCAGAATAGGTTGTCACCAATATTCTATCCACAAGGTTATTTAGCAATTGCTGTCCAATAGTAGAAATCCTGCAGAACATTATAGGAACAGGCCCTTCAGCCCACAATGCTGTGCAAAACATGATGCCAAATTAAACTAATCCTTTCTGCCTGCCCTTAGTGTATATCCCTCTATTCCTTGCAAATTCATGTGCTTATCTAAAAGTCTCTTAAATGCCCCTATCATTTCTGCCTTCACCACCACCTGTGGCAGCGCGTTGTAGACTCCTACCACTCTCTGTGTAAAAAACTTGTCTGTACAGCTCCTTTGAACTTTCCCCCTCTCACCTGAAATGCATGCTCCCTAGCCTTAGACATTGCAACTCTGGGAAAAAGATTCTGAACATCAACCCTATCTATGCAGTTCATAATTTTATAGACGTTTATCAAGTCTCCCATCAACCTCCATCGCTGCAAAGAAAACAACCTGAGTTTTTCTAGCCTTTCCTTATGGCTCATACCCTCTAATCAAAGCAGCATCCTGGTAAATCACTTCTGTGCCTTCTCCAAAGCCTCCAAAATCTCTTGTAATGTGGAGATCAGAATTTAATGCAATACTCTAAGTGTGGCCTAACTAAAATCTTATACTGCTGCAGCATGACAACGTGACTCTTGTACTCAATTTCCCAACCAATAAGGTTATATTAAACAGAGGCCACCTATAAACCAATTAGCACTTTCCCCTCATAAAATATAAATTATGCTTCCCCTTCTCACTAGTATTCTTGTGAAAGGTCCTGATGAGGAAAAGAAGAAAAGCTTCTAATAACGTGTTTTTTTAGCAGTATCTGGAAGCGAATCGCCAGCCAGTGTTAACATCATTTATTATTAAATAACAGAGAAAGAGAACATGTGCATTATTGTTATGAAATTCATTAAAAATACCAAGATAATCATTCAGAAGCAGAGAATTAATTGCATTGATGGACATACACAATTAAATTAGATTAGATTACCCACACAGACCCATTCCCCTATATTTATCCCTTCACCTAACACTACAGGCAATTTAGCATGGCCAATTTACCTAACCTGCACATTTTTGGATTGTGGGAGGAAACCAGAGCACCTGGAGGAAACCCACGGGGAGAATGTGCAAACTCCACACAGAGAGTCACCTGAGGCAGGAATTGAACCTGGGTCTCTGGCGCTGTGAGGCAGCAATGCTAACCACTGTGCCGCCCACGATTAATGTTGACAAACTACATGATTTTAGTGTGGATATTCATCATACATATTTGAGTTGTAAAGTGAATCTTCATTAACAGTAATTGGCATTTATTCACAAAACGGATCCCCTGTATCAGAAATTTTAGCAGTGGGAGAAGATTAAGGAATTTCAACATGAATTCTTTATAACAGTGATGGATTTATGATCATCAGATTGAAGGCCTTAACATCATGAAAGGAATTGATCCAAAAAGGTTGTGTACCATTGTCAGGAATTCATAATTGAAGGACTATCAAATGGAAAAAAATGAGTAAATAATTAAATTAAGCAAGATATTTTCACTCAAGAATAACAGACTTGCAAAATAAATACCCAGATAAGGCAATGAGGGGAAACAGATTAAGTACAGCCTGCGTCAATGTAGCATACTCATTGAGAGAATATCCCATGATACTTCATATCTATGGAAAAGCTGAGGCAACAAAAGAAGTAATAGATTGGTTGACCAAAATCTTAATTAAAAAGTGAGCCGTAGATATATTATTCAATAGATGGTGGTGCAAAGGATTTAGAAAGGAAATTCCAGAGCATAACAACTCAAAGGCACAATAGACATTGGTGAGGTATAGGGAGGGAGAAAAAAACAAGAGGCTAAAACCAGAGAGAAAATTAAGACAGTATGGAGAGTGAGATGAAATAGCTACATTATTGGGTGAGTTTACTCATAGGGAGGGACAAGAATAGGATAACAGCAAACACATGGACAAAAAAATAAATTTTGGGCCATGGTGAGAGTTGCATGAGCCAATGGATTCAAGTGACAAGGAAGATGATTTGAAGGATAGAGTGAGAAAGTGGATTGGAGTTAATTCATTAAAAAGGGATAGGTAGCTCATATCCAATTGTCACGTTTTCTCTGCTTAATAAATGCATATTCTAATCTGAAGTTCCTACTGAACTAATCAAATTCAGTGGATATATCTTAAGTGTATTTCATTGCTAATTGAAAAATTTAAGTCATATTTAGAATAGTATTAATTTGCTTACATTACCTTTAAAAACTAAAAATTAGGGGATTATGGACCAAATAGCCTCACTGTGCCATTCTATAATCCTATAATGAGTCAATCCCTATTGTTCAAAGGCCTTCTCAGCAAACAAATAAATTTGATAAATAACCTAACAACAAAAAACTCTGTTTCAATGAGTTTTAAAATATTCTATTACAGTGGATTCTTGAGGTTAACCCATTTGAACAACAGGATTTTATTTGACAAAGCATTAAAAGTGTGCAAGTTTAATTATTAGCACATTTTTTCAATAGAGATGCAGTACTGAACATCCTTCACCCATGATATGATTAACAGAGGCAATGCCAGTAAATATTTCTTGTTGCTTCCAAATGAACAAAACTTTTAGCAGTGTCCATTTTTGTCAACAATTTATCTGAGCTATAATTCAATGTTATACTTGAGATGTAAAAACTTCACAATCCAATAGATTTTACTTGCATTATTTACAAATTTGCATTACAACCAACAAGAACTTAGGCTGAAGGATTGACTTCTGTTTCAGTCATATTTGTTTCCCATAAACAAATGGGCAATTCGTTATTGAATTTTAGATGGATCATTGGAAACGGACAAAACACTGCATTCTTCTCACTTCCTCCTCAGATTTATTTTGTCCAGCATTGTGTACAAACGATACATATTCTTAACAACCTATGGTGGCTTAAAATGAAAACAAAGAAAGAACAAGGAAGATTAGACTACTCTGGTTACAGAAAACTAACACTATAGGAGGTCACAGTGTAAGTGATTAATAAAATGATTCAACACCAGGTTATAGTCCAACAGGTTTAATTGGAAGCACACTAACTTTCGGAGCAACACTCCTTCATCAGGTGATAGTGGAGGGCTCGATCGTAACAGAATTTATAACAAAAATTTACAGTGTGATGTAACTGAAATTATACATTGAAAAACTGATTGCCTGTTAAGCCTTTCATCTGTTAGAATACAGTGATAGTTTCACTTCTTTCATGTGTAAATCACAAACCTTTTTTTTAAAGTTGCATTCTCGGGTTAGCTGTTAACAATTGTTAACACTAGCTCCGAAAGCTAGTGTGCTTCCAATTAAACCTGTTGGACTATAACCTGGTGTTGTGTGATTTTTAACTTTGTACATCCCAGTCCAAATCATAATAAAATGATGTAAGCTTCAAGGATTGCCTTTCCAAACCTAACCACCAGGAGATGTTAGGTTTACACCCACATAATCTCCAAGGGTTAAGAGTAAATAACCTTCATTAAAAGAATTGTTGCGACTGTGGTTTGGATAATTGGAGTCTTAATCAACTGGGAAACCACAAATGCACACACAGGCCATTCTCACCTTCCATCTGGGGACAATTAGCCTCTGGTTGGGTATTAACTGCTTTGCTATTGTTCTCAAATAAAGCAAAGAACTGAATACCTGTTTTAATACCATAATGACAAAAAAAATCCTAAAGTTTACTAAATCTGTGTTCAACTGTGAATCCATAAGGCAAAGGCCTGGTCATGTTTTAATATTAAAGACAATTTTAATCCTCAAATAAATTCTCTAATCATCTTGCATCTGAAATTCCTATACAAAAGGTGTTACTATTGTCAACAAAACAAGGTTCACAGAAAATAAGTATCATCTCAGCTAACAAAGTAGTCACTAGTTAATACACAATGGTAGAATTTGCATTCTCCCTTCATCAGGAATTACCTTGAAGAATTGAATAACTGAAAGTGCATCCTTCACGTGCAAAGTAATCTAAAAGCTTTATCTCTAAACCCACAACATGATTATATAAACTGTGGAATGTTATAGAATTTTAAAATTTAATTGAGTTGAAGAACAATTATTCTTTACTAAAATACAGTCTGCAAGACAGGTGACGATCAACCCTTTCCACGCCCAAAAATAATTTTACACATGATATAAAAATGTTGGGTGCAAAGTACAAACACTAGTATAAAAATTACTCTTGGCATGTACTTTGCATTCCTCTCGTGTTGGTGAGTTGTTGCAAAAATTTTGCATATAGCCAAAAATCACTTGAAGGCTTATATGATTGTGGAGCAGTCATATCGCTGCCAACTCTTTGGATGGCAGGTTCGGTAACTCTGCCATATCTCAAATTCAGCCTTTGAGAAGTCAGTTAAAATTTCAGTGTGACATTTGAGGAAATTAAACAAAGGTGGAAGTAAAAAACTAATATCTATAATGGTAATCATTAAACTATTAGTTCAGTAACTAATAAATTCTGAAAATTCATGTCATAAACAAAAGAGTTCTCATCTTTGTATCTTGGTTAATGATGGGAAGAATCTTAACACATTTCCTTGATCTCTTCTATCCAGTGGGTCACAAACCTAGTGCCGTGGCAACTCTTACTCTTTGATAATGTGAAAGTGAATGTAATACAGGTTTTCACATGCTGGATAATTTCATTACTTAAATTTTTCTCACAAATAAATTCATTCTGGAACTGCAATCATTCTTTGCTTGTTGGATAATCTCTGCATGGTCTAAAATATTTAAAATAAAATTTAATTCGGAAGAGTTCTATTTAATGAATTAGCTTTTGTTATGAGTTTAGGAATTTTAAATGCTACCTTTTTCTCATGAAGATGTCTCCAACATAAAGTGCATCACAGGCACTTGTGTAACATATGCCTCCAGAGTTCCAGCTGGTTGTCTGAGCTCTCAGGCTGACTCTGCAGTCTATAAATGCCATTTTGACAAATTGTCTTATGGAGGTGACAATGGAAGTTCCCCAGCTATACAGAAATAAAACTAGAGCCATAATTTGAAAACAACTTTCCATGTATACAACCAAGTGTCATCCCACATTCCTGGACCATTCCAGTTGGTCACAGTTCTTCAATGTGTTCTTTTTCCCTTTTCATGTGGTGGGTATCATCGGCAGAACCAGTATTTGTTGCCTATCTCTAATTGCCCTTGAATTGAGTGGGTTGCTCGGCATTTCAGAGGGCAGGTAAGTGTCAGCCACATTGCTGTGGAACTGGAGATAATATCAGATTTCCTTGTCTATAGGACATTCGTAAACAGACGGGTTTTTATAACAATCAGTGGCTGTTTCACGGTAAACATTAATGGACTTTCAATTCCTTATTTTAACCAAATTTAACTGGAACTAACTGAAGTGTTAGGATTTGAATCGGAGGCCTGCCATCTCTATATTACTGTCCTAGTGACATTACCATTATGCCACTTTATCTCTATGAATTACATGATAGTGGTCCAATTGTTATTCGTCTTAGATGCACAGATGTGATTATTTTAATAAATAATCCAAATTCTAAATTTTGCACAATCACTCATGAGGAGGCTAGCATTAGAAAATGTTTCACACAGAAAAAAACTTGGTCTGCAAACAGTTTGGTCAGTCATTTGCTTGCTTGGAAAACAATTCTGCAAGTCTAATTAAAAATGATAACCATTGAGTGTGTGGATATTAGCAGACATTGCAGTTCTTAGCATTGATTGTGTGTGATAAACAGATTTTAGGTCAGGGTTTCAACTACTTAATTATTTTTGCAAACTTAGATCATCTGAAAAGAAAGTACAAAACGGACCTGATTTCTACTTTAAAAAGATGCTTACTGTTTGCCAAGATTTACTTCTAATTGGTAATTAAGGCTGTGTTGGTGGATCTGAGCAGATGGTATAATTACAATTTAAATGTGAATTGAATAATCAACATGTTTTTCATGAAGGGTAAAGCAGGTCTGTATAATATTACCTTTTTCTAAGAAGGCTATAATCAAGGGTATAAAAAGAAGCAACACAAATTTTCGTGGAAAGTTGGACTTTTCCTTATCAAGCACCTAAGAAATATGTTCTGCTACAAACTCTCAAGAATATCAGTTTTCAAACTTTCATGGGTAAGTATTTAAAACAAAACAAAGAATCAATGGATTAAATTGCTTCCAAGTGGAGTCTGTGTCAATTTGGCAAAACATTTTAAAATAATAATAGTCTGTTCACTTTGATGGATTTGCAATGTGGGAATGTTTATTTCCCCCCAAAATAACTCTTTCTGTTTTCTTCATCTCAGTAATCTGCGAAAAATTAGCAGGCAAACATGCCTCCATTAGCAGTAATGACTTGAGGAGAAAGCAGAAAAGAAGTATCTGGCCCTTAAGCTTTTGACTAATGCAGGAAATGCTTTGGTACATGAGTGTGACTGACTGATAGCTTCCATTTTAAGACCTGACAATGCAATATTTTAATACGTAAGTGCTCAAAGTCTTGTTGGCCATTTCTCTACATACAGTCTTTTATAGGACCACAGACACATTCTGCTCACAGCCCATTTACAGCAAATATCTCTGCACCAATTGCAGCTAAAACAATCCTCAGGTAAACCTGACCCTAACAAGGTTAGAATTGGAAATGTGGGTAGCAAGCATTCAGGGTGAGCACTGGCTAAACAACAGTGGGACTTCTGAATCCTTAACCAGTCTGGACTACAGACCTCTGGACTTTTGTTTGGTGTTGGGTAAAAAGATGGTGGGCTAGACATCCTATCTATATTACATACCCTCTTGCCCAAAACATGCCTGTGGGCATATTTAGTACCCAGCCTGTGATTTAACCAAGAGATGAATCCTTGTTTATAAAGTTACTACGCAGCTCAGGATGTGAAAATAATTGGCTCCTGACCTCAGTAGACTTGGCCTTTCTTTTCCACTCATTCACAAGTTGATGGCTTTGCTGGCCAGCATTTATTGGATGTGCTAGAAGGCAGTTAAGAGTCAACAACATTGCCATAGGTCTGAAGTTACATGTTGTAAAGATGAAATGTTCTTCCCCAAAGGACATCAGTGAACCAGATGGATTTTTTTTTTGACAACAGCTTCATGGTCATCATTAGACTCTTAATCACAATTTTTTATTTAATTCAAATTCCACCATGATAGGATTTGAACCCATGTCCCCAGAATGTTAGTGGGGTCTCTGAATTAACACCCCAGTGATAATACCACTAGACTATCACCTCCCCTTTTAAATGCCTGCAAATTATTGGACCTGATTTCCAACTTGCTGGAATTATTTATGGATAGTCACTTGTTATAGAAACCTGGTTTTTGTAAATTGGACAGTTGATCCATCACTCTATTGTTACACCCAAATAGCAGATCAAAATTTTATTATAGTTCATGATATTGTTGTATATCATTTGACTGGACTACATTATAGAACTCTCTCACATGGTCTGTTGATTGCTTTGTGAACCCTGAGATTTTTGTGATCGTCGACTTGTTATTGTGTGTGCACTGTCACTTTTCTTGAAGGGCATTATGTAGACAATTTGATGTATGACCAACAATTTCAATGATCCAATTTGTGTTGAAACAAGTGACATTTGATTCTTCAGTTGACTGCAATTGAATGAAGAGACATGAATGTGCATTCAAACAATAATAAAATGTGTTAAGATGATAACTTGTTTATTTCTAAAACATTTCTTCATGAATGTTCACTTACACTTTAGGACAGTCAGTGCAGAATACAATTAATCATAGGGCCTTAGGTAGTGTTGATGAAAGTCCTGATGAAGGGTTTTTGCGCAAAACATTGATTTTCCTACGCCTCGGATGCTGCCTGACCTGCTGTACTTTTCCTGCACCACTCTAATCCAGACCCTTGGGGTCTGGAGAACAGAGGGACCTAGGGGTACAGGTACATAATTCTTTACAGTTTGGTTTACATATAGACAGGATGGTTAAAAAGGCATTTGGCCTATTTGCCTTTATTGCTCAGTCCATTGAGTACAGGAGTTGGGATGTAATGTTGAGATTGTACAGGACATTGGTGAGGCTTCTTCTGGAATACTTCATCTATTTCTTGTTGCCCACTTAGAGTAAGGGTATAATCAAGCTGGATGTAGTTCAGAAGAGACTTACCAGGATGTAGCTATGTTAGAAGGTTTGAGTTATAAACAAAGGCTGGAACTTTTTCCACTGGAGCGTAGGATGTTGAGAGGTGACCTGATAGAAGTTTATAAAATACTGAGAGATATAGATAGAGTTGATAGTAGTTTTCTTTTGCCTAAGGTGCAGAATTTCAAGATGAGGGGGCACACTTTTACGGTGACAGAAAAGAGATTTAAGAAAGGCATAGAGGCAAATCTTTTGCACAGATGGTGATTTGGATGTGGAATGAACCTCCTGAGGAAGTGGTGGATGTGGGCACGATTACAACATTTAAAAGACATTTGGATGGATACATGAATAGGAAGTAGGTGGCACATTGGTTCAGTGGTTAGCACTGCAGCTTCACAGTGCCAGGAATCCAGGTTTGATTCCAGCATCAGGTGCCTGTCTGTGTGGAGTTCGCACATTCTCCCTGTGTCTATGTGGGTTTGCTCTGGTTTCCTCCCAAGATCCAAAAATGTGCAGGTTAGGTGAAATGGCTATCCTAAATTGCCCATTGTGTTCAGGGATGTTTGCATGAAATGCATTAGTCAGGGGTAAATGTAGAGTAATAGGGTTGGGGAATGGGTCTGGTGGGTTACCCTTCGTAGGGTCAGTGTGGATTTGTTGGGTCAAATGACCTGTTTCTGCACTGCAGAGATTCTATGAAAAGTTTGCAGGGATATGGAGCAGGCAGGTGAGACTAGTTCAGTTTGGGATTATGTTTGGCATGAACTAGTTGGAGTGAAGGGTTTGGTTCTGTGCTGTTTGGCCCTATAACATAAAAAACCTTGAACATACTTGAAAGAAATAAACAGCTTCATTAGCACAATGACATGATTCTCTCACAAGAGGCCAGGATGTTGAAGTTCTGGAATGCCTATTATTTTCCTGCTTTCAGTGGAGAGAATACTATTAGTTTTTGCCCAGGCATTAAAAAGTAGAATCCCACTGGGGACTTTTTAAAAATGTTTTTATCAAATGTGGGTGTCACTGGTGAGACCATTCTCAAATTCCCAATTGGCATAAGAGTTAAGTGCCTTGCTGAGGATCTGGAATCACATTTCGGCCAGACCAGGTAAGAATGGGAGACTTCCTTTCATAAAGGACATTAATGAATCAGATGGAGGTCTTGTTACAATGGTTACTTGGTCTCTTTTTCCTTGTTTGGAGAAGACATATGATGGCCTAGGAGTGTGAAAGTGGCATGAATGTTTAAAGATTACAAGGTTAATGAGTACTAACAAAAGAGGTAAAAGAGATTTGATACTGGAAAGATTGATATAGTTACCTCGCATATGAAAATACACAATAGGCAACTTAATAAAAGAAAGAACTTGCCATGTTGCATTGATTTTTTACAAGTTAGCTTTGCCTGAAATCAGGCAAACCACATATAAAACACAAATGTAGACTTTGCCCTGCACAAATTATTTTAGGAAACATTAGGGGAGAAGCCAGCCTTCTGCACAAAACTGACGATGATACTTTTAAATATTTTTAACCATGGTTGGTGTCTGTTAATTGTACCTTCTTGCACCTTCAAGGAGTCTCTTAAAAGTTACTCATTTCTTTAAGCACAGACTTTGCTTTTACAAACTCATTAACAAATAAAGATACAGACCACTTACTAAAGTCATTTTCAGTTGCTTAAAAGCAGGGCACTCAAATTTGTGGATCAGGTAACCTCATGGAAAATATATTCTTTGTGTGTGGTAAATGCATTTTCAACTATATTCATGAAACGCTCATAATGCATAAGTGAATTTTTAAATACAAATCAAGGAAAACAGACAACAAAATTTAAAAGCTTGTCTCAGTGCACAGGTTCTTCAGGATTTTATATTGGTGATTATTGAAAAGGGTTTTGAGAAGTTTAACCATAACTTCATTTCAGACAATTTTGGCAATGTTGAGTGCAACTTGTATCTGTCGTATTAGTGACACCTAAACTTGAAATTCTATGCCAGTTTCTTTTCCCTATCTTCTTATTTATGATATGTAAGATATTATCTGTCAACCTGGCCCAAACACATGCACTTCAAGCACAATTAGAGTCATAGAGTCATAGGGATGTACAGCATGGAAACAGACCCTTCGGTCCAACCTGTCCATGCCGACCAGATATCCCAACCCAATCTAGTCCCACCTGCCAGCACCCGGCCCATATCCCTCCAAACCCTTCCGATTCATATACCCATCCAAATGCCTCTTAAATGTTACAATTGTACCAGCCTCCACCACATCCTCTGGCAGCTCATTCCATACACGTACCACCCTCTGCGTAAAAGAGTGCCCCTTAGGTCTCTTTTATATCTTTCCCCTCTCACCCTAAACCTATGCCCTCTAGTTCTGGATTCCCCGACCCCAGGGAAAAGACTTTGTCTATTTATCCTATCCATGCCCCTCATAATTTTGTAAACCTCTATAAGGTCACCCCTCATCCTCCGACCCTCCAGGGAAAATAACCCCAGCCTGTTCAGCCTCTCCCTGTCGCTCAAATCCTCCAACCCTGGCAACATCCTTGTAAATCTTTTCTGAACCCTTTCAAGTTTCACAACATCTTTCCAATAGGAAGGAGACCAGAATTGCACGCAATATTCCAACAGTGGCCTAACCAATGTCCTGTACAGCCGCAACATGACCTCACAACTCCTGTACTCAGTACTCTGACCAATAAAGGAAAGCATACCAAACACCTTCTTCACTATCCTATCCACCTGCGACTCCACTTTCAAGGAGCTATGAACCTGCACTCCAAGGTCTCTTTGTTCAGGACCTTACCATTAAGTGTATAAGTCCTGCTAAGATTTGCTTTCCCAAAATGCAGCACCTCGCATTTATCTGAATTAAACTCCATCTGCCACTTCTCAGTCCATTGGTCCATCTGGTCCAGATCCTGTTGTAACCTGAGGTAACCCTCTTCGCTATCCACTACACTTCCAATTTTGGTGTCTTCTGCAAACTTACTAACTGAACTCTTATGCTCGCATCTCTGCGATTAAAATTCAAGTTTTTTTATTTTTAAATATATTGACCAAAGTAGATAAGGGCATGCTGTCCTATTTAGGGTTTCAGAATTATAGTTGTTACATGATCATAGTTTCTGAAATTATCTCCTTAGATTTACAGTTATTACTAATTGCCCTTCCTGGAACTGACATCATGAATTTCCATGCTTTACTTTCTCATTTTCTTCCTCAGGTCCAACAAGACTGTGTAGCTGTCTACAAGCTATTAAGATGAGTTGCTCAATACATTTTCCTCCACAGAAAATATCTGGTCAGCACTCAAAGTCTCCCCCAGTGATCTAACTGATATAGAGAATTTACTATTTGGGTATTCACACTGTTCGACTTGATACAGAAATTCACGGAGTTACAAAATCATCATCTTTAACTGAGATTGATGGCATCTTATTTGGCAATTAAATAGAATGACAAAGCAGGTAAAAAGTCTGAGAGGAAGCTCCACCAATTACTCCCAACATTACACTTAACTATTAAATACAGTCAACATTTACTGGTTGATCAAAAAAAAAGGAAAAACTGCAAACAGAAGCCAAAGCTTTTGACCTATTTCTCCAGTACTTTGCCTCACAGACAAGCAAGTATCAGTGACAGAAACATAATTTACATGAATGGCTCAGCTCTCTGGTAATTTCAATTAATTTCTTGCAGCATCAGCAGATTTGAGCAAATTGCTTGCCTTCTATTGTTGCTGTTGACAAACACGTGTATCAAAATATCTAAAACTTCCAATTAAATAGAAGCCAATTTTCAGAAAAGTCAATAAATTATTTTGTGCTCTACCCAGAGAATATCAGAAAATGCAATAATTCTTGACACTTCCTGTGTGCATTTCCTATCATCTCCCGATGACTTGATTGAGGTGTACAAGATGATTAGGGGGTTAGATAGGGTTGACAGTGTGAACCTTTTCCCGCGTATGGAGTCGGGTATTACAAGGGGGCATAGCTTTAAATTAAGGGGGGGTAGATATAGGACTGAAGTTAGGGGTAGGTTCTTCACTCAGTGAGTCGTAAGTTCATGGAATGCCCTGCCAGTAGCAGTGGTGGACTCTCCCTCTTTATGGGCATTTAAGCGGGCATTGGATAGGTATATGGAGGATACTGGGTTAGTATAGGTTAGGTGGGCTTGGATCGGCGCAACATCGAGGGCCAAAGGGCCTGTACTGCGCTGTATTCTTCTATGTTCTATGTTCTATGTAAAAGTATGATCTGAAGTGAATACTGGAAGGTGGCCAATCAACTGGACGGTTTACTTCATGGCATTTTTTTTGTACACCACCCAGGATCTAGACTGTTCTAACCCCCAAATTTGATGGTTTTCTGCCTGTCAAGATGAGTGCAGTTGAGAGAGCTCAACAGGCCTTTAAAGCATGTACAATGAGTGCTAATGATATGCAACTTAGTTTGATTTTGCCACTGTACATAATAGACAGGGTGGAATCAGCTCCAACCTCAGTCACTGGAACATAACATGGTAATTAAAATGGGATCTTCCGTCCCTACGATTCACTCAAAGGCATTTTAAAACTGACGCAGGCATATCTTCTCCTTGAAGTTCATTGTTGTCTGCTATGATGCTTTTCATTACATTTCCTGAGAATCTATCAGCTTTTTAAAAAAGGCAAACACAATGTGGCACAGTTAGCTCAGTGGTTAGCACTGCTGCCTCACTGCACCAAGGACCTGGGTTTGATTCTAACCTAGGGCAATTGTCTGTGTGGAGTTTGCAAATTCTCCCCATGTCTGAGTGGGTTTCCTCCCACAGTTCAAAGATGCACAAGTTAGGTGGATTGGCTACGCTAAATTTCCCAGAGTGTCCATTGAGTGGACGCACAGCCTAGGTGGATTAGCTATTGGAGATGCAAGATTACAGGGATGAGGTGGGGTGTGAGGTGGGATGCTGTTCAGAGGATCGGTGTGGACTCAGTGGGCTGAATGGCCTGCTTCCACACTGATTCTGTGCAACTAATGTGTTTGGGTTTCTGAAGGTGAAATTGGAAGGCATGCTATATTGCAAGAAACCTCAGAAGATTTTGCACTCTTGGCTTTCACGAGATTTCCCCTGTGACAAAAATATTATTATATACAATGAATAAACTGTTGGCAAAGAGTGGTGGCAGAATTTTTTTTAATTATTACTTCATAAGTCAATTTTGGCCTTAACCAAACTGAGACCTAAGAGGGGAAAGCAGAAAGATGTCCTTATTAAAGACCGGTCAGAGTTTGTACTATCCCTTTCAACTGCCAGGTCTGATAAAACTTTGACGCTTTGTACTAATGAGGAACAGGAGAAAAAACTGAACCACTATTCTAAATGGAGAATCATTACAGTCAGAATGGAGCTTGCTATATTCAGAATGCAGTCTAGTCACATTCAGAATATAGGCTGGTCACATTAAGGATGCAGATTAGTCACAAAAGTAAGCTTAAATCAGGAAGCAACAGCATTGTTATCAGTTATTATTGATTAGATTAGCTTCCCTACAGTATGGAAACTGGCCCTTTGGCCCAACAAGTCCACACCTACCCTCTGACGAGTAACTCACCCAGACCCATCCCCTATCCTATATTTACCCCTGACTAATGCATGTAATACTATGAGTAATTTAGCATAGCCAATTCACCTGGCCTGCACATCTTTGGATGGTGGGAGGAAGCTGGAGCACCGAGAGGAAACCCATGCAGACACGGGGAGAATGCACAAACTCTACAAAGACAAGGCAGAATCGAATCTGGTTCCCTGGATCTGTGAGGCAGCAGTGCTAACCACTGAGCCACCATGCCACCCTATTGTAAATTAAAGTGTGAGGAATTGAAGAGTGAAGAGGGAATCTGGTCTTTGGGAATTCTAATTAGCCCAGTACCCCGTCTTTTTGTTACTCTTACCAAAGTGAATCACCTCACACTTACCTACATTGAACTCCATTTGCCACCTTTCTGCCCAGCTCTGCAACTTATCTATATCTTGCTGTAACCTGACACATCCTTCCTCACTGTCAACAACTCCAGCGACTTTTGTATCATCCGCAAACTTGCTCACCCAACCTTCTCGCCCCTCCTCCAGGTCATTTATAAAAATGACAAACAGCAATGGTCCCAAAACAGATCCTTGCAGAACACCGCTAGTAACTGCACTCCAAGATGAACCTTTACCATCAACTACTACCCTCTGTCTTCTTCCAGCCAGCCAATTCCTAATCCAAACCTCCAACTCACCCTCAATGCCATATCTCCGTATTTTTTGCAGTAGCCCACCATGGGGAACCTTATCAAACGCCTTACTAAAATCCATATACACCACATCTACCGCTTTACCCTCGTCTACCTCCTTAATCACCTTCTCAAAGAATTCAATAAGGTTTGTGAGGCATGACCTGCCCTTCACAAAACCATGCTGACTATCCTTGATCACATTATTCCTATCCAGATGTTCATAAGTCCTATCCCTTTCAATTCTTAAGACTTTGCCCACAACAGAAGTGAGACTCACCGGCCTATAGTTACTTGGGTTATCCCTACTCTCCTTCTTGAACAAGGGAACCACATTTGCTAGCCTCCAGTCCACTGGCACTATTCCTGTAGACAACGAGGACATAAAAATCAAGGCCAATGGCTCTGCAATCTCCTCCCTTGCTTCCCAGAGAATCCTAGGATAAATGCCATCAGGCCCAGGGGACCTATCTATTTTTGCCCTTTCCAGAATTTCCAACACCTCTTCCCTACATACCTCGAAGCCGTCCATTCTAATTCATTGTGACTCAGTATTCACATCGGCAACAATGTCCTGTTCCTGAGTGAATACTGATGAAAAGTATTCATTCAGTGTCTCCCCAATCTCTTCAGCCTCCACACGCAACTTCCCACAACTATCCTTGACTGGACCTATTCCTACCCTAGTCATTCTTTTCTTGCTGACATACCTATAGAAAGCCTTAGGGTTTCCCTAATCCTACCAACAAAGGACTTTTCATGTACCCTCCTTGCTGCTCTTAGCTCTCTCTTCAGATCCTTCCTGGCTACCTTATAACTCTCAATCGCCCCAATTGAACCTTCACGCCTCATCTTTACATAGGCCGCCCTCTTCCATTTAACAAGGGATTCCAATTCCTTATTAAACCACGGCTCCCTCACACGACCCTTTCCTCCCTGCCTGACAGGTACATACTTATCAAGGACACTCAATAGTTGCTCCTTGAACAGGCTCCACATATCAATTGCGCCCTTCCCTTGAAGCCTACTTTTCCAAGCCACGCATCCTAGGTCGTGCCTCACCGCATCATAATTTCCCTACCCCCAGCTATAACTCTTGCCCTGCAGTGCACACTTATCCCTCTCCATCACTAGAGTAAAAGTCACCGAATTGTGGTCACTGTCCCCAAAGTGCTCACCTATCTCCAATTCTAACACCTGGCCTGGTTAAGAGTATAATTTATTTGGGCTGGAGTCTCTGTAACAGACAGAAGTTGGGAAACACATTAAATCTTTTGCCTTTAATGCTTGTGTTAACATGTTTCTAACATTTGTTTATTTCCTTGCTCCTGCCTAATATGTTGTGTTGTTAAAGAACTTCTATGGCCTTATGCGAATATATTTCAGTGACCAACCACCAAGGTAGCGGACTGAACAAAAAGAACTCAACATTTAAATCTATCAAACCAGGTTTATTCTGAAATCTGACTTGTTCAGTACTGCCATCAGCAAGGATCATAGCAATTTGGAATTTTGGGTTTCATAAACAGTGGAATTGATACAACCATAGCGGAGTTGAATCATTCTTTTGAAATAACCGATTTGGTCACAAATAGAGGAGTTTGTTTACTGTTCTGAAGAAGGGTCACTGGACCTAAAATGTTGACTCTGATTTCGCTCCATGGATGTCACCAGACATGCTGAGACTTTCCAGCAATTTTGTTTTTGTTTCAGATTTCCAGCATCCGCAGTTCTTGTAGTTTTTTAACTTATTTCAGTGCTGGCCTCTGCACTTTAGGAAGAATCTGGAGGTCTTTGATAGGTGGTTTCTCAAAATATTGCTCTCCTTGGAGAAAAATGGATTGAATGGTGATCTCATGACAAGTTTAAGTAGATTTGAACAAGTTATTGCCATTAGCTGATGATACAAAGACGAAAGAAGCACAGACTTGAAGTTTTAGACAAGGGATGCTGAGTTTGAGGAGGAGATAGTGGTGCTGGTGAAATACATGGAGGTAGTGTTGATGAATAGATTGGGTTAGGATGGAGTGCCTAGCACAGAACGACTTTGGAGGTGGAAAGCAGGAAAGAGAGCAGGTAGTCCTGCCTGAGAATAAGGGCACGTTAAAATGGAGACATTCTCAGATGGTCATAAAAGTTTTTAAAATAAAAAACCCAAAGATGTTAGGACTAGCAGAATCCCTCCATTGGAAAGACTGTGATCATGACTGTTATCATTCAGGCCTTGCATTTCCATATTTGGTAATCTGGTGGCTCTGATTCCTGATGAAGGGCTCCTGCCCGAAATGTCAATTTTCCTGCTCCTCGGGTAATGCCTGACCAGCTGTGCATTTCCAGCACCACTCTAACCTTGACTGGTGGCTCTGAAGGTCTTCCAAACTGAAACCAGCATGCCACTTATGAGCAATTGCTAAGCTCTTGATGCAGGTGAGGGGACCTATCTGACAATGACAATCTTCAGTTCACTTGCAATAATGGTCATTGATTCGGGAATTCACTGAATGGATGGCTGCCTAATTCCATGGTGCAATTGCCTGAGGGAAACTTGCAGTTGACACTGCAATACAGAGTAACCCAATGGGATTTTCATTTACTTTCCTGCATCTTCTCCTACCTCTGGTGGACTGGACAGATTTTAGCTTTTGTGTTTTCCCTCAACCCAGAAACCAGCTTAAAATTTTGTTATTTCTTTTTAACTACACTGTGTCAAGGGATACAAACACAGTTTATTTGGGGGTTGGGTAGCTCAGTCAGCTGGATAGTTGGTTTGTAATGCAGTGCCTCTAACAGCATGGGTTTAATTCCCTCAGTGGCAGAGGTTACCATGAAGGACTTTTCTTCTCAACCTCTCCCCTTGCCTGATATGTGGTGACTCTTTGGTTAAATCACCATCAGTTAGCTCTCTCTAATGAGGCATCAGCCCTATGGTCCTGTGGGATTGTGCTGACTTTACCTTTACTTCCATATTATAATAATGCTGCTAATAAATTCAAAAGCAGCAAAATTTTCAAATAGTCATGTTACAAAATGATTAATTGTTAAATGCATTGCTATACATTGCCAATACAGTTGTCACTCCTGGAAGTACATTAATTAACTTGTCAATTTCAATAAACTATCTCCATTTGCAGTGAGGCTGGGCAAAACCATGCAATTTGTATTCACACATTTTATCTAATTCAAAGGTGGATTAAGAACATTTTTGATGCTTAAAACAACACAGCAGCTCACTAATTCTACAGGATAAATGAAAAGGAAATTACAGGTGAATCCAAAGGAAACAGAGTTTTCTGCTTTTTCACCACTTAAAACCTGCATTACAAAATGACCAAAGACACATCGTGCCCTATCTGCCATTTAGAATGAACCATGATAAAAATTTGCAGGAAGGTTGGTCCACTCTCAGTATAAATTAGCAGGAGTACAATGGAAATTTGATAATATGCCAGGTCCAAGCCAAAGCTACTGGTTCCCATCAGGATCTGTTAGGGCTTGAACCTTAGTTAGATATTTGGCAACAGGATCTTCTCTCATAAAAAGGTGATGGTCATGGCAGTGAAATGGCCCACAGTGCTGGGTGGCAACAGATTTGTGTGGTTCTTTGAAGAACTGTACTGTTACATATCTATTGTCATATCAAACAAATATCTTTCAAACATTAGAAAATTCTCTCTTTTTTGCTCCCCATGGCACTTTTTTTAAAATATTGGGGCTGATACTGCCTTCAATAATTTTATATACATTTTTTGATGTTATACTCAGGTTACCAAGATTAAATGTAAGGCTAATGTCTAAAATCTACCAGAAGATCTCTATAGGCAACTTGAAGAGAAGTAAAAGACTAAGAAAAAGACTAGAAAAGTTCAGGACATCATGCGTGCTTTCCAATTATGATGTTTTGTTTTGCAAACTGTTTTAAACTCTATAAATGTTTCCAACAACTGAATAAAAAAAGGCATTAACTGTATTTAACACTGGATGGAGAAAATGATTTCAGACATTGGTTCCAACACATAAAATGCCTCATCCACATATGAAAACTCAAGCTAAGGTTGACTACAACTGAAGGATGTATTCAAACCACTTTTAAAAATTGACCATTTGTGCAACACAGTTGCAAGTAGAATTAAATTAGGCTGAATGGCATAATCTGTTTCTATGTTCCTTCATGTTCCATTGATCTTCTCCACAACAGCAAACCATATTGAAAAATATTGACATAAGTAGCCTACATGGAATTCTGCCTATGTGTCAAGCTCCAGACAAGCAACATGCAAATTGACTCCTGCTTGTCTTGCAGTCTATACCACATTAATAATGACTACTTAATGAAGTTTGGTTAAAGCAGCATACAGCTTTTTTGAAAGACATAATAAATACATTTATCAGCTATACTCAGAAATTGAGAACTAAGTATCTGTGAAATTTCAGCACAACCATTCGGTATGGAAGCAATTTGGCAATATACACATTTGTGTTCCTGAAATATCTTCCATTTCAGAATTGACCTTGTGAAGTCAGTGGTACAAGCAGCTCAAACTATGATGATGTTCCTCTCCATTCAAGCCAGTTGCCTGCTGTCCAGGAAAGACTTGTCTTTGTACTTCCACTTGTGAATTAGTCAAGCTCTGAAGAATTTATGGACCAGATTTCAAAGTGGGGTCAAAGTCCTGATGAAAACCTTGATGAATCATGGGTCATTGTGATCCTATGCCTTAGCCGCATCACTTTTGTGATCCCATTTTTAAGTTTAATTGTTCAGCTGGCCAATGTGGCACCCAATTCATGGCAGTTGAGCATCTCTAGGAAGTGGGAGCTGCCTGCCTTGAGCTAGCACCAAATACAGGTAGTAGCCATGTGCTGAACAGAGCAGGACATTCCTTACAGGGCCAAAAGCATCAACAGAAATGAAAATGGCCAGAAAGGAAACTGAAAGTCCATCATGGAAACAGAGCCATGAAAAATTCAGTTTCAATTCAGAGCCAAATAAACCTTATTTGGACTTATAGAGAATCAGACAGCTGTGCATTAATGTGCTCCAAATAGTTTGGGTTAGCCAAAATTGCTTAAAAATTCGATTTTGCACTGGACAGGCCCCTTAACAAGCATTTAAGGAGCTAAATGATCTGCTAATTAGTGATGAGCAGATTTTTTGCTCTCGCTCTCTGTCGGCTAAGGGAAAGTTGTATGCTGATCCAGAAGGACAAAAAGTAGTTTCAGGATAGCATTTTCGAAATTGCAATTGGCACCACGACTCAACTCATAGCTATTTGAAATTCCAGCCCCGTGTGTCTGAGCTTGTGCATGATTCAAGTGTTGATGATCTAGATGCTGTGCTACAACCTTGCTATTGAAAGGTCCAATTTGTTGCTCCTGAGAGTATAGTGCATCTGTAACAAAAGGAACAAGAGGGCACATCAGACAATGCGCACAATTGGCGTTAAGTTTCTCCATGCATTGTTAGTATAGAACTCATAATGTGACCTACTAAAGTCACTGCTTTACTTCTGTGAAAGAAGAAGGAATGTGAGTATAATTACCTGAAGTAACTTGTTCTCTTCGAATTTGAATGTTACCCAAATCATTTATGGTGGGGTTTCCCAGGTGATGATCTCATTTTCACTCGAGTGAGAGCTTTGAGCTTCTCAGTCATTCAATTCCTCTCCCAACATCTGGATTCTATACCGTCAGAATTGTCTGTAATGAAAAGATAAATGTACAACCTCACACCCCTTTTGGGGTGTGTTCATCCTTTTGGGGCCCAGCAGGAAAAGTCAATCAAACTGATGATTTTAAAAATTATTAATTCACAAGATGTGGGCATCGCTAGCAAGGCCATTGTTTATTGCTCCTCCTTAACAGCCTTCAAACTTAATGGCTCACGAGGGCCATCAAGAGGGTAGTTGAGTTGCTGTTGGTCTGGAGTCACATATAAGCAAGATGACACATTTCCTTTCCTAACAAATAGTAGTGACCAGATAGTCTTTATAGTAATTGACAACAGTTACATTGTCAATATCAGACTAGCTTTTAATTTTAGATTTTCATTGAATTTATATTTCCCCATCTGCCATAGTGGGATTTGAACCTGTGTCCCCAGAACTTTAACATGTGCCTCCAATTTACTAGTCAATGCGATCAGCATCATGTCATGCCTTCCTTTGAAATACAAAGGTGGAATTCATCTTGTTTTTATTAAAGATTGTTAAGGAACTTGACAGACTAGTTGCAGAAAGTTTTTTTTCCTCTTGTGCTGGAGTCTAGGACAGGAGAGCACATTTAAAACAGAAATGAGGAGATTTTGTCCTTCAAGGAGGTAACAATTCTTAGCGATTCTGTGGAATTTGTTATTGTAGAAGACTGTTTATCAATCAGTAAGAGAATCTAGTAATAATGTGGATAGGCATGAAAGTGGAATTGAGGATTATCATATCAGTCATGATCTCATTGAATTGTGGAGGAGACTCAATATGATGAATGGCCTACTCTTCTCCTATTTCTTATTGTCTTGTCTCCAAGTCATGACTCTTTTAAGCATTAAATTGAAATAGGACTGATGTCTATGTCCAACCTTATTGGGTTTACAAGTCCTAACAAGATGAGGGAGGAGGAATAGAAAGTGATGGCCCACTTGTTCTGTCCCTAGAATTTGAGCTTGGCAAATCAGATGTATCAAACAGATAACTGGCCAAATAGCATTGCTAAGTGAGGAGAGACCTGGAGGCTCTGGGCCAGGTGGGAGAGGGGTTAGGTCATGAACAGGATGTCGGTCATAGCCTTAAAGAACTCCTGGTCTCTCAATCTCTCTCATTCTGAAGGAAGGTTCAAACATAAAGTCATATAAAAAAAAAGTTCGAATGTTGTCACTTTGTCCCACCTTCTACCTTCTGTAAAACACTTCCAAAAATTATGTACAGTTAGGTGTTTAATAAGTTCAATTACTTATTAATTGGTTATTTCAAAAGTGCAGAGTGCTTCGAGTTTTATCACCCACCCACCTTCCATTATACAAAGGACAGGCAGGGATATTGGATTACTAATCCAATATCAATACCCTGCATTTTGTAATTGTGATTGGCAGCCAGGGGTCCAAGGTGCTCAAGTGGTGGTCGCAACAGTCCATTGGTTGGGATTTTCCCAAGATTGGAACCCAACGTTGAATGCCATACTTGAGCAAGTTTGTCTCTGTAGGACTGGCAATACCATTGATACAACTGGCTAGTTCAGAAGCTACCAGGGCAATGAGAAGGGACTTTATCCCTGAGATGATAGCAGAGAGTATCATACGACTGCACTGGGTGTGGGCAGCCTGAGCAGTCAGAGGCGTAACTGTGGAGGCAGCCATTACCACTGGAGGCACTCTTCTTGAGTAATGGAGTGTCTATAGACCATGGTTGTTCTTGGAATTTGCCAGGAGGTCGCTTCCTTGCAGTTAGATATCTCTGCATCCAGTAGGTGATGTCCTGCTCAAAATGCCAATAGTCAGCGAATATAGCTGACAAAAGGCCCTTCAATTAGGTAAATTATTTAACTATATTCAGTGGATGGGGGGGTGACATAATGGATAAATGGCCTGGTTGTAGGAGTGCATCAAATGGCCCTTCCACTATTTTATATGCTCCCTGCAAGATCTTTCTGAAAGTAGAGTAAATGGTTCCTGGCCAAAAGCCATGATTGATATTCTCTCCTTCTGACAGACTTAAAAGTCACTGTCTGACATACTGAGTGTTTCCAGCATTTTCTGTTTTATTCCAAATTCTTACATTGTTTACCTTAATGCTTTACATCCTCAGCTTTAAAGTTATTTTCAGCATGTGATTGCTCCACTGAGCCAAGGAAAAATTATTTTATTGACTGGAAGGGGTTCAAGAAAGCAGCTCACTATCACCTTCTGAAAGGTAATTAGAGATAGAGAAATAAAATGCTGGCTTTTTCAGTATCACTCAGATTCCATGAATTAAACACAATACAGAAGCGATTATAATGTAAGACATCACTGTCAAATTATATAACCCATAGCAAAGTCTCCTCTGTTTATACATCTGAAATGCTGTCATAAAGCATAAAAGCATGCATTTTGTTATAGATTATCAAGGATGTTGAATGCTTTGATAAGTTTTGTTGCCCTGGGTAATCTACCATCTCAATATCAATGTCAATTTTGAAGATAACTGAACATAAACATTTCCTCTCCATTGGCTCCCAGATTTAAAGATAATTATTCATTAATAATCATGTAAATAAGTTTACAAGGAGAGTGAAGAATGCTTTAAGAAGCTATAAAACAATGTTTTGTGAATTTGTTATCATTTGCTTTGTTAGGCATACTCCTTATCAATTTTAACTTCTCCCCTTCCATCTTTATTTCAGAGGGGAATGCATGTGAAGGAGTTCAGATTGAAAATCTCCATTTACGTTGAGAAAGGTCGCTTTAATTCAACTGTCATAAGACTAAAATTGTTGGTTTTGAATGTTGGCCAACCTAGTGACTGGAATCTATAATTTATATACAGTGAAATCCAAATCTTTAACTGCTGCACTGTTAGATTTCTTAAACTTATACTTTCTTTTTTGAACCATTTCCCATCTTTTACACTCAACCAGCATAGGCAAAATCTGCCAGCAAAATAAAAACTTTAGTAACAGATTTCACACTGTGCTGGGCAGTGTCAGTGTTGTATTTTGAATTATGTTGTGTGCTCCTCCTTTCCTCTCCCCCACACAGCCTCTGCCAAAGCCATCTGACAGGAAACTAAAGATTAGGTTTGTCCTACCTCGGGGAACAAAGAGCCCACAGAGCAGTGAAACGGCTTACTGCAGAGCGCAAAGTTTCTAATCCATCTCGAATCTTGGGATTTGCTGGAACTTGTCAATGCAAAGTTGTTTCTTTGCTTTAGCACATGTCTATGGATCATCTTTTTGCACTGTACCGTTCACGTCCACCATTTCCATAAAGGTTAACTTGAAGCACCAAACATAATCGTGTGGAAATTAGACTTTATTGATTGCTATGGTCTATTGTTACCCCTTTTTAAGTCCCTGTAGTTCAAGTTCAATCTGGAATTACATCATGTCTGGTTTCCCTTGGTTACCAGACAGCTTGCGACGTGACCATCATTAGAGAGAGACAAATAATCTTCTCATGCATCAGTTCCTCATCTATTTAAATATAAACCTTTCTCAGAAGCTCACCTCAAGTATGAGGTATTGTTAATGTATGGATTACGGTCTAAATTAGATTATTTAATGGCTTCTTAATGGATTGTTGACTCCCTTCCTCTCATGTATAAGACTGGGTGCCTTGCATCTAAGTTCCTTAGAGGAGCAGTCAAGAAATTACATTAAACTCATATGAAGATCTAATGGATTGTGTAGCTTTTCTTTCTCCCAATTACGCTGAAGTTACATGGCTACAAATTTAAACCATGTCAGCCAATTTTCCTTGCACACAAAGTTTATAATCTATTTTGTTGCACTTTTATAGCAAGTGAAAAAAATCTTCTACAATTCTGAATTTTATGAAAAGTAAAAAAAAACACCAAAGTGGCATTCAATTTATATTTTGTCAAAGACTGATTCAAGAGCACAAAAGCAATCTTTTAAGTGTTTCACATACAATTATTGAGTTAAATATCCACCCCCAGAGTGCAGCATGAAACAGCTGCTTCACTGTAAGTTTAATGTAAGTTACTGCAGTAACATAAACTTATGGCAGGAAGTGCTGACCTAGTACATTTGCCAGGATAGTCAAACAGAAACATTTATTTTTTTTCCAAGAGGAAAATAAATAACAGTATTGATGGTACATGCAAAGGATTAACCTTTAAAATACTGTATTGAATTTCCTATTACTCTATATAGATCTATACATTACCCAATATGTATAAGTTTCAACTTACTGGTAAGTTAGAAATATGGAAATGAACAAAACTGAGCAGAGGGCTCAAACTTCCTGCAAAATAGCAAATGGATTGACAGGGGTACTGATGAGGAGTGCAGTCAGAGTGCATTATCATCTGTGAAGGGTAATGTGATTCACAAGCTGAAATAAATTTAAGTTTGGACGAGAGCATTCAAATCTCACTGATCACATATTCACTTTAAACAACATTGTCTCATTGCAATGAACCAAACTGGAATGCACAAGTCAAACAAAATGGAAATAGTATTCACAAGCAAACATAAAACGCACCTTTAACCAGTGGTAACAGGCCTCAAAGTACTGTGTTTGAAGTTTTATAATACCTATACATGACCATCTCTATATAACACAGAATACACACATAAACTCAATGGGCAAAATAAACATAAATTGCCTGAGAGCCAACCAAGAGGCTTTATAAATAGCATCATAGAACTAATACAGTCAATACATAATCAATTGCATGTAATCTTATATTTTTAAAATGCTAAGTTTGCAACTGTGAACTATTACATATTATTTTGTGAATGCATAAGTATTTATTAATAAAGATTTTTCTGAATTTTCTGCATGAGCATTTTTTTAACCATGAACAGACCCTTCATCTGTACTTTGAGTAAAAGCACTCTAGGAGATTATTTTAACTGACTGAGATTTCTAACTTTGCACAGACTTAACAAATACTAGTAATTTGTTTTAAAACTAAATTGAAATTGTAATTTTTAAGACTGCAATATCCCTCTTTGTTGGCCTGCATCTGTCCATTTTCCACATCATTAAATTTTACGCCAATTAGAATCTAATTTTGGCTTCTGAGAGTTACATTAAGTATTTTATTATTCATGCTCTTTCATGAGTACCTGTACATTTTGAAATACATTCATTTGCTTATCTGTGTTGACCGCACAGTTAGTCAGTGTTTACCTGGAAACAACATTTTCTTAAAGTTATACGTAACCTCTAAAGGCTTATTACCCTGTTTTTCCACAGGATTTAGCCAAAGTAGAATCACCTGAGTCATGTACTGCTTATGGCAAATTCAGTAAATTGCATACTCTGAGACCACTGCACGTGCTATTGATTAGGTGCCTGAATATGCACTGCTTGATTAGCTTCTCTGTGTGTTAGTTGGGGTCTTCCCTGATTCAGGATAGCACTGAGAATGTATGTGTCACATGTGCTTCACACACTGGTGCAATACTTTTATCAACATATATGGAACACAGAACTGTGCATTATAGGTACAGACCCTTCGGCCCACAATGTTGTGCCAAATATGATGCCAAATTAAATTAATCCCTTCTGCCTACTCTTCATCCATATCCCTCCATTCGTTGCATTTTCATGTGTTTATCAAAGTCCCTTAAATGTCCCTAACATATCTGTCTCCACCATCATCCCTTGCAGCGCATTCCAGATTCCAACAGGTCTCTGTAAAAAACTTGCCCCTCATATCTCCTTTGAACTATCTCCCTCTCACCATTAATGCATTGCCTCCACTATTAGACATTTCAACTCTGGGGAAAAGATTCTGACTGTCAATCCTATCTATGCATCTCATAGTTTTATAGACTTCTATCATGTCTCCCTTCCTGCAAAGCCATCTAACAACTAAAAATTGCTTTTCCTAAAAAGAAAAAAAATCAAAAATGACATGACCAGAATTATGAGCACCAAATGTTAAGAAGAGTTTTTTTTCCATGCTAGCTTTCTTCTGACATAACTTCAGACTTCTTCAGAGCATTCTGAACAGATGTTTTACATTTAATTCTCTGAAGAGGATGGCAGCCATTTTTTTATCTCAAGCTATGTGGGAAAATTCAAAGGATTCATCGTTTCCAAATCCACTGTGCACTCAAAGTGTTAGGAAATTCTGAGGTAGAAACTGAGCGAATAAATTTACGCCGAATAGTTTAAAACAGACTTGAGGCTGGACAACAGAAGAGATAATGCAGTTTCAGATTTTAGAAATATTGAAAATATTACCTTTGCCAAGCAATTCCCAAAGTATCGTCACTGGCACTGGGGTATAAATGCCTGCCGTTTTGATTCATGGTCCAGTCACAAATCCTCAGCTGTCAATTGAAACCTATCAGTGAGATTGGGTATCGGCAGTACCAGACTCGAAGAATACATGCAAAAATTCACTTCCATTAAGAAAGGCATTAGTCTGATTACGATGCAACACAGATTTTAATCCAGAAATATTAGAAAGTTAACTCAATGGTTCAACATTCCAGACAGACAGTGTAAAGGTGAACAAAGGGAAAAATCACTTTCTGTTTTACTTTATTTCCTTAAAGGAACAAAATGTGTCACTAACACTGGCAATTCATTTCTGCAAATCATACCATTGTTTATGTGGTTATGAGGAATTGACACTAAAGCTATGCTGATTTTGGTCTTCAAATCAAACATTTCCATATTTGCCTTTTTCTGCAGCAGTAACACCAAGTAAGATCCCCAAGAGGCAGATTCAACTTCCATATCTGTTTGTAGCAGCTTTTTATAAAACACAGTGAATATGCATACTGTGTGCAACTCCCCCGGTAAACAGTTGAACTTGAATTGTGTGAGAGATGTGTGAGAGACAGAGCAACATAAAAAAGCAAATCATAAAATGAATTTTAAAAATGACAGTGATTATACTTGCTTTAAATATGGAAAAATTCAAAATGCTTATTATTCTAGGAATTAAAGTACTTTACAATAAGTAATACAAATAGGAGATTAAATTTAACATTTAGTTAACAATTAAGAAATATGCATGCACTGTTATGAGAAATGATAATCAAAATTTGTTTGGTCATGAGTACAGACATAATGAATATAATGCAGTAATATTATTAAATAAAGTGTGATGGTCTATTTCCATGCAAGCTTTGGTTGGCTTCTTCAACAAATAGCATGATTTTGCTGAAATTTAGTTATGGTTACAGGTATGTTTGATGCAAGTTTTTCATATTTCAACAATTATTTGGCTCTTCTCCAATGTTTTAATGAATGTTCAGATTCATTTCACACCAACTTTGGCCAAGAAGTATAAGACACTTCTTACAAGAGAAGAAAAAATGTACTTTTCAAACTCAAATTATTTAATAATACCAGAAAGCCTGATCAAATTCACATAAAATGTCCATTCTCATTTCATATATAGTTCATGTTTCATACTTTCGATAAGAATATCATGGTACATTTTAAAGCAAGTCTCTCTCTCACACTGATTGTGTAACACCCACTCATTGTACAGTCATACAACATCATTTTCAGTTTTTTCTGCACCTTCATTCAGGGAAAAGAAGGCATCTGTAAAATTTTACAAACTGCTACAAATCAGTTCTAACCTGAGAATAGAGAACAGAATGTTTAAAATAAAAAATTTAATAGAAAACTAAGTACTTCTCCCAACCAGCACTAAAAACAAAACTGGTTACTTATGCAAACACTCAGCCAAATATTTCTTCATGATTCCCTGTCTCCCAAAAATACTAAAAGTGAAACAGTTACATTAAGTAGGATAAGGCAAAAGCAAAAATTCAATGAAATTTAATTAAAAGTTCCACATGCAAAATGTTGCATCTGGTTATAATAAAACCATAAGTGTTAGATGAGAGTACTGTTTTTAATGGTAAGACTTTTATTTATGTTTTGTATTTCACTTTTCCCTCCTTTAACTGTTGACTCAGATTAAGGTCCAACTGTACAAGAATATTTGGTGAGCCTGGAGCACTGATATGATAGATAATGCATCATGAGCTGTGATGAGTCTGAAGACTGGTCTTCCCTTGCCATTGTCTTTCCAGTTTCAGTTACCCTGCACGGGAGGCTCCAAATGGAGATCAAGTGATTTATGGAGGACAGAAAACCAAAATTTGATTCTCCAAGGATTTTTTTTATACTCTTTTTCTTGACAATCATTCTAACACTCACGCAAAATGAAAAGCCTGCAATATTTGGTAAATGAGACATAGAGGTTTGAATTGTTTTGTATACCTCTAAATGGACCCCTAGTATGAGTACCACATTTATTTTCAAATATTACTGACTTTTCCTTCTGGGCAGTCAGTGGAGTACAAGGGTCAGTGAAATTTGAAACAATAAATATCCTCCCAAGAAATATGAAATAAGAATATGGCCCTGGCATATAACAGAATCACAAAGAGAAACAAACTGATGGAAATAACATCTACTTGTTTATGAAGAAAGTTTCTATTAAATCAAATATGCATATCAAAGGATATTTGCTTTTGTCTTAATATTTCATTGAATTGCAAACTTTTATCTAAGAATGAGATTCTTCCTTGAAAGCAAGTAGAGTAAATCTAAGATTGTTAATACAGCTGCAATCCTATTGCATGGTGTGTTGTATCCTGTTTCTGAGCTAGAAGCTCTAAATTCAAGTCCCACTCTAGGACTTGATGGCCAAGGAAGGTATGTTCATAAAATAATCAAACAGGTTGAGTATTAATCTGAAAATCCTTCCAATGCACACTTAAATCAGTTGGGAAGAGATTCCCTGTCAGCCATTTGGTGGAAGAAATTGGAGTTTCTCCTATCACTACCCATAGCTCCAGGGTACAACATGGAGAACAACATGCATGGAAAAAAATCAATGTTTCAAGAGCAACTCAAGACTCCTGTGTGCTGATAGCTGATGTGGATTAGAATGGTGGCAACTGGATGGGGTTCAATTCCCTTTCCAGCTAGGTTGGATGTGGGACCTGCCACTTTGCCATAGCAATAGAGGAGGTTATGGTACTGTGAATCAATGATCTCAAGACGGAGGTGGTTCATATGGATATGCTCAAAAATGATGATGATCAACTTGTGCATGGACATTTAACAATCAAGAGAAAATAGAATCCTTCAATCTAACTCAAAAATGAATTCCTACAATATTTTAATAAATGAATTTTCGATTTAAAACCTTTGTACAAATGCCTCAATTATTATTCTTAAATGCTTGAATCAAGAGTAATTTCAATGCAAGGAGAGCAATTTATACACTTAACTCTATTTAGTGTTTTACTAATTTTAGTCTTGGATAACTAAGTAAGTCATTAATAAGTCTATGACAGGCTTAGGACAGCAAATGGAAGATTTTATATGCTACCCCTTCTCAATGTATCTCAAACTGACCTAATCACTATCGACTAATTGCTCCAAATTTAGCACCTTTTTGGAAATCTTAATTGGCTAAAGCGCATGGAAGCAAGCTTGGTATCATGAACAAACAGGTACTTTAGATGATCCTGTGTAATGTGCCCCAGAGTTCTTCTAACATAATCAAACTTCTGAATAGTGTTCCTAGCTAACAGCCAGACAAAGGTAAAGCCGAAGCTTGTCTTTGAACTTTATGATAAAAATCTTCAATACCAACTTCCATTGTCAGCACCTCTTGCTACAACCACGTGGAAGTAAATGTGCAATCAAATTAAGGAGAACATATAGCGTGCTGCACATTATACATAAAATGAATAGACTGGGAGACAGTTCATTACTTAGAATACTCAGAAATACTTTGCATATGAACTTATTGTATGTAATTAAGAATTTAATTAACTCAACCTGACATCATATGATCCAGGGATAGCAATACGTAGGTGGCAGTAAACCATGCATTTTTAATTCTGCAAATTAAGGGAAGCTGCATTTTGAAATGTTTTATATTTACTTGTATATGGAAAACAAAATTTTGCCACCTTTTATTACTTTTATTCTAGTTTTAATGATTATGCCTAATTGTTATCAATTTGAATGTCTGTTAATTTGTATCATCGTCCAAAGTTGGACACTTTTTAATAATCTAATTGTCAATCACTCTCTGTATATTTTCCTAAGTGTGAAGCAAACTGCAACAATATTATTAGAAATTAGGTAATCTCTGACATTGAAATTGTGTTCCTCTGGGGTTTTATACCTTTGAAAGAAAGGTTTTCCCGATTCTTGACTGGATCACTAGCATTCCTGAAGAAGGGCTCATGCCCGAAACGTCGATTCTCCTGCTCCTTGGATGCTACCTGACCTGCTGCGCTTTTCCAGCAACACATTTTCAGCTGGATCACTAGCATGTTTTGTGTAGCAAGAAGCAAGCACTTTCTGTTCTGATGAAGGTTCGCCAGACTCTGCTTTCTTCTCACAGATGTTGTCAGACCTGTTGAGTTTCACCAGCAACTTCTGTTTTGATTATGATCACCAGAATTTGTAGTTCTTGCTTTTATTTGAGTAGCCCTTCACTGTTTGTTTGTTTTCTCTATTTCCTTCAGATGAAACATATGAACAACTTCTCACCTCTCATATCAATACATTTACCCTTATCCTTGGCAGTGGATTTGTTTTAACATAAAGTTATCACTTATAACCTGAGGTACAATAAGATGTGCGATCCTGACTGTCTACAGCAGACTTCCTTTTACTGCTGCAGCTGCCTGTGCTAGCCTATGGTACAATATTGTGGTTTTCTATTGATTGAAAAATCATTAAAGCTGAAAGTCCAACACCTCAACCAGCAGCTAAGCTTCAAAACAAAAAGTTGAGTAAACCAAAGGCAACTCAACAACATAAAAGAATTATGTTGAGTCAAGAAAACAATTGATGAATTCTATTTGGATGAAAAACATGGAACCTGAAAGACAGTTAATTTGGCAATAAATGGTTTTGATGGCAAATGGAAGAATGTGATGAACAAGTTATATTCTAACACTTGGTCATGGCCAACCAAGATCTGATATATCACATCACTAACACTCTGCTATGTATCTACTGTGCTATACCTATGCCACTACTGATGCTGTCTGTGACAGTACAAATTTTGTGAGATTATTCGAAGACAAACAGAATTAATCTATACAATGACAAGTTATACAATCAATTGTACTCTCCGCTATAATGATGTCATCAGTCATATAGATATTTCATAAACCTGCCAGAAACATCTCTAAACAATATCAAGTGATCAGTGCTCATCTAAAAATGCAACCAATTATTGAACCGCACTACTCCAACAGCATAAATATTGTAATTGTTCAACTATAGGTTTAACCCATTAACCTGTGTGTCTTCAACTGCATCTCAATCTCAGTTTGGAGGCTAAACTATCTGCAAACTGTCTTTCTCATCAACAAGAAGGGCCATTAGGCTGTCAGATTTCACTTTTAAATACCTTTTTTTTCTAAAATAGCGATTTATCTGTCAAACAACATCACATGCATAAAGAGTGTGTAGTTTCCTAATGCTGAATATGCATTTTACCCTCTTAAACAGTCCCTACTGCATTGTACTGAATAGGGAAATTTTTTACTTCATTCAAGGTGAATTCTGAAAACAAACATTGCTGGAAGCTCTACCACAGTCGCCTTGGCTTTACAAAGGCTTTGGATGCAGTACACTATTATTTGCAAAGTGAGTTGCAATGGAAAATCAAAACAATCATATTTCAATGAACTTGATTAAACAGAGTATTGCAGGAATCAGCTTTATTTTTCATAATCAGGCTTCCCTACATCAAAATATGTTGTGCTTAGACTGGAATTCAGCTAACAACTTTTGCCGGAGCTTTCATTAACTTAGTCAAAGTCAAGACACATTAGGCAACAAGTAGAAATAAGGCAAGTTATGCATTACAGTGTTTTGTTTTGAGGAAAGTTAGTAGGTTTGAAAGCTTTTATAGAAAGTTAAATGTAAAAGTCAACAAGGGGAAGGGTCGAGAGTTTGGTGCTGGAAAATCACAGCAGGTCAGGCAGCATCCGAGGAGCAGGAGGATCGACATTTCGGCTATAAGCCTTCATCAGGCTTCCTGATGAAGGGCTTATGGCCGAAACATCGATTCTCCTGCTCCTTGGATGCTGCCTGACCTGCTGTGCTTTTTCAGCACCACACTCTCGACTCTGATCTCCAGCATCTGCAGTCCTCACTTACTCCTAGCAAGGGAAAAGAGGAAGGAATGGCTTTTCTTACTAGACAGGATCACTCCCGTACCTTCTAGTGTGAGAAGAATAATGGACATTGACACTTCCTACACTTTCCAATATTGAAATTTGCCTTGTTAAAATCTGCATTCATTGAATATTTCATTAAAAATGTGAATTCCAGCTTAAAGTCATTGCATTGTAACTTCTCTGTAAAAATACTGTCTTGTGCTGGAAATGCAATTTGCCTTTCATATTGTGATTTTTAATGTGTGGCTGTTATTCATTTCTAATCATTATAAATGCACAATTGCTCATTAACCTGACTGCCCAATTAACTACATACACAGACAGAGCAAGCAGTGTACTGATTTCGCTTGTTGCTGTTTCGATGAGTGCAGCAGACCATTTTGTATGTTCTAATTAGTTATACATAGCCAGTGCAACAAGCTGCCACCAACTACCTCATGCTGCTTGATTAAGCATCAAGTCATTGATACCAGACTGAGATCATGACTATGAGTATATGCCAAGATTCAGATTCCCTTCATACAGGCAGATGAAAGAACTCCAAGCAGTGAGAAAACTATAAGCCATGGCCTCCCTTTGTCCATGCATTCTGCTACAAGTTTACATTATTTTGATAAGAAAGTATCAGATTTATCTAGGAACTTTGCAGAGACGAATATAACTATACAAAAGCTCTAAATGAGTTCATATGGTGACACAAAGTTAATAGGATGATCCTACAAAAACACGCATACATTTATTTAGCAATCTAAAAAGGTTTTATTTTGTATCAAATATTGAGTGGAATATGGCAGGAAGTGCATAGTCTCTCTAAACTATATTTGTCCAATTAACACTTTCAGCCATATTATACTTTGTAAAACATTACCATTGAATTTTGTAGCATGGTAGTGCACAGTATGTTTAAAATCAAAGATTACAAACTCACAAAATTAGCAAATATATCTATCCTCCAGTCAGTTAAGCATTTCAGAGCAACATAGCTTTGTTACTAAAACTAAATGATGCATGAAATCTTAAATTCTGCTCATTACAAACCATTTAATGCACTTTTATTGAAATTAAATAACTATTAAAGACAGTAAGGAGATAGCTTTCTGACTAAGGCCTTGCTTTGCTTTAACTGTCCACAACTCATCCATAGAAAAATTCCAGGTTTCTTTGGCACTCAAGACACTGAACAATGTCAAAAGAGAAAGTTATTATGGCATGATATCATAACACAGAACTATGGATCACAATCCAGGCAGCCACAACAAACAGAAAAGATTACATGCCCTTCATTGTATATTTTAAGGGTCACCACCTTTTAAAATATGGAGAGTTAAAAGTGTTCTAACGCAGTTCATTCTTCCCATCAGTTTTTTAAAAAAATTCTCTTGGCCAATATGAAATGATGAATCCTTAGATCTACATTGACTCTGACTTTCTATTTTCATTCAATTAATTTTTTTGCTACATAAGTACAAAAGCAATAAGTATCTAACATTCTGAACCATATAAGCAATAAAACTTTCTCGTAAATCATAACCACATCAATATTCTCAAAGATTAACCCCTTGAGCGTCACCTACAGTACAAGTGTCAGCATCCATTTTGTTTCTATTTATTTACCCTAAAGCTCAACTATATCACTGCAGATTATATGCACAAAAATAATCTTTAAAATTAATAAAATGGCTTGATAATTCAATTTTGCATTCTGCATGCTCTTTTGAGTAGATGCAGGAAGGTAAAGATGTTAAAAGTCTTCCACTTAAGATTTTCTAATCACTTAAATTTGAATGAATTTTCAAATGCTACCTGCTGTTAGTACCTTTCATATACTTCTAGTCCATCTACTTTGGACAATTTGAAAAAGACGATTAAAGCATCCTACTTTCTCATAATAATCTGGTTCATTTTAAACACAGAAATTTTGTGTATGGGTCACTGAACTAATAGATTTGCCTGTTTGAAAGTGTTCCACAATATGGAAGGGAGTTACAGTATATTGTCACATTACACTTCATTATGACTGGATACATGAGTTGCATTAATAATAACCAACAAAAAGAATATTGAATTGTCTCTGGATGAGGTGCAAATTATTAAAAGGTCTCTTTAAACCATCGAATGTTCATTAAAATTTGAGTTTGAAAGATTAAAGTGATCAATTTGAAGATATTTGTTTATTTTTGCTCGAGGTTGGGTGAGGTTGTGCATTCTTGCTAGAGGTTGGGGTGAGGTGGGCAGAGTACTGGAGAGAAGAAGGTGCAGAAATCTATTTTAATGTTTCTGTTTTCCTTGGTTACAAGTTGCTTAGTATAGATATTAAACGTTCATGAGAATAGCTCTCAGTACAGCCCTAACTTGTGAGGGTTTAAGATCTTGCTTCTATAGCTCTGTATTCTGCTGCAGCTTTGGAACACTATTTCATTCAAAACAAGATGAAATCTCTGATAACAAAGTTGTCAATTACAAAGTTCCTTTGTGTTTTGGTGTTTATGTGCATATTCCAGTGTTAGAATTAACTTCTTCAGAATCAGTAGGTTTCAAGGCATTGTTAATTTACTGGCATTACTGCTTACCATGCAATACATTCCATAAGATAAGCATGGTCTGAACATGATCAAAACAAATTTGCTAACTTTTCCACTAGAGCATATTTGTTGACATTGGTGAACAAAAGTGCATTGCTACAAACTGTGTTCTTTACCAGTGGGTTTACCAGAATTCCAATGTGAATAAATGAGGGTGGCTCTTGCACAGGTAGAATTCAAGAGAAAAGGTAATGTAATGAATGAGGGAGATGTTTGAAAGATGTTTGCAGGGGTAGAGTGAGGGAGGAACAGTCTTGAATTGAGGCTTTCAGTACCATTACCTCCCTTTGAGTATCATGTACTCAATAATCATAGATTGCTGCCACAGTGGCATCTTTGTCATTACCCTGGAGTTGGAGAGCTTGTCAGACACCCTATGGGAGCCTTTTTAGGAGGAGGCTCGCTGCATCTTGTTTCTCTTACACACTCAATAAACCAGAGGTGGCATTTTCCTGGAATCAAGGACATTGGTAGCGGTGAAGGGGTGTGGGAGACTAGACCTGTCTCCTGAGTGCTGCTGGCCATTCAAAGACCCCAAGGTGGAGGCTACCACTTGTGTGACGTGCAGGTCACAAAATTCTCCCCACTTCCAAATGCGACATTCCCTGACCAGTGTTTTTGAATGAGGGGTCCCTTTTGTCTCTCAAACAAACATGTCAAGAATTGCCTGTTATGCCTTTGGCATGGCAAGCCCTCATCTGCATCCAAGCTAATACCAGCTGAGGGATATTGAGCCCCCATTTAGGCATTAATTTGCTTGTTAACAGCCTCAATTGGTAATAGAGTGAGAAGTCTGTCTGGGGTCTGTGTGCTCCCTAACCCCCAGTATCCACTCTCTCATCTGACTAAATGCCCCCTGGCAAAATTTACCCTGGGAGACAGATATAAGATAGTACGAGAAAATCAATCCCTTTATACAAACTAACGTTGAGATATGACTGTCTGCAGATCTGCTTCAACGTCAATTGACCTCATATTTCTAGCAATATTAATATCAGCCATCACCTTTTATTAAAATGCCAATTCGTTTCTCATTTGCTTTTGGTTTGACATGGTCCATATTTTTAAATAAGCAGACTGCAGCTATAGGTCATCACACATCTCTAGCCAGCAATGCAGATATCCACTGTAACATGATAAGATTGAGATGGAAAAGGGACTGGTTGGTGAGGAAGAGCGAAGGGGAGGTTGAGAGAGAGGTGGTGCAAGGAGGGGAAGGATGCAAGGATAACTGGGAGGTTTCAGAGGTGAGGGGAATGGTAAACAGGGAATGGAGGGTTGATGGAGAGGGTGGTTTGTGGATATTGGGGTAAAAAGTACAAAAATGACTTTGGCCTCCAAGCTCAGTCATGGAACTTTGGATACTGAGTGCTGGAGGGCTTTTTTTCTTGCTCTGTGATGTTGGGAGTCTGCCTAGCATGACTGACAGAATGGTGAGTCCTCTCCCTGGTCTTTCATGGATTTCAAAGATTGTATTGAGCATTCCTGAAGCATATTATGAGGATTGGGCCCCAGGACTCTTCCTTATTTCTGGTTCCCAAGCCCTGATTAAAAATTCAACCACAGGAAAAGTGCTAGATAAGCATGACAGTTTTATTTTGAAAGTCTAACTGTTCAAATGGAAACTTAATTCCAAAGAATTAGGAAGGGAATATGCAGACAGTAACTGTAAATAGATATAACAGAGAAGGATAGAGAAACAAAACCACTAATTATTGCTTTGTGGTTTTTGCAGTTGGGAAGAAGTATAATAATGGGTACTCGGTGCATTTTTCTGGCAAAGAGACATTGGTTAAGTGATCATGGACATATCCATATGTTTTCATGACAACATAAGTCATCACCCATAGAGTATTTCCACAATCTACCACAGTAGTGCCTATTAGGTCTGATATTCTAGTTCGACCACAGTTCAAGAAGCTTTGACATTTTAGTCTCCTATTAAAATATTTTCAATGGTATAATATTTTGTTGAATAGTGTACTCCTCATATAGTTTTTACCGATCAGTACCAAAGCTCCACAATAATATGATATGAAGGTAAATTTAATTGATTGTTGAGTGTGACGTAATCACTGAAAAACTGAAAACAGGTGACAGGGATGTTGATTCAACAAAGTCATGAATTCCTGGTCTCCATTCAGATTGGTTTATAATCAGTAATTACAACCGCGGTATATGTTTTGATCAAATTAAGTGGGTCTTATTTAAAGGTTAATGCTTTGGATTGACAAAAAAAAATCTAAAGTCATCATTAAAAAAAATGCCTGTATGATAGCTCTGTGACTTGCATCCATCCTTAATTTTGATTCCTGTTTTCAAAATAGTGACCAGAGCGACACCCAGCCGTCTCTCCCACTCTCAGTCAAAGCACGTTTAATACCATACAGCCCCTTTCTCCTCTAATTTGCTCACTGTAACTGATGACACATTTGTTTACTGTACAGATGGGAATCATTGTTGAGATCTTGGCATAAACTATAAAACTAATGGGAAAATTCTGTGCAGCTGTTGGCTGTTGAGTTGATAATTCACACGTGTGAACAGTCAAGTTTGCTTTTAAATCACACTTGGAAGGATAACTGAGATCATCCTCACTTCAATGAAAGAAAACTGATAAGCTCATGGAGAAAGGTCAATGTTGTAATCTCTCATGGAAAAGTCTTACTTTTCACACAGATTTCAACTCCCCTCAGAAGCGCAAACAAAATTTAATTTGCTGCCAAGCCTAACTGAAGACAAAAAGTGAGACAGTTATGGAAAACAGCATCGCCTCATCTTTTAAGGTCAAAGGGAAAGCTGGCTATTGTGAACCTTCATTTTGAAAGCATTTGCACTTTTAAGATCATTTACTAAATGCAATATTTAATATGCATGTGTCACCACCACTTAGGCTCCCACATCGCACAGCACATTGTAAAACCATTCAACACTGTGGTCAATCATGCAATTGTGAACTGTTATTTAACCTCAGTGAGACAATGGAAGCTAGATTGGCATTCACATGAATTCACATTGCTTTTTCTAAGTATGAAACAGGAGTTGCATGAACTTTGCTGTCTGATTTCACTGTTAGTCGCTTTTCTGAAGTATGAAGGATTGGACCATCAAGACTGTGCTAATGCAATGAATCCAGAACATTCTACCAGTGAGCCAAAGAATAATAAGAATGCTGCCCACCTGCTGCTGGTGGAGGAAGGCTGGGTCCCTGGAGCTGAGTCCAACAAATTGGCGGTTGGTCGGGGGTGTACCTGAACCCGTGTAAGCTGATCAAAAACAAAGACAGCAATGAGATTCAAACAATATTGAATATTTGTATCACTATAAAATCCAAGCCTTCCATTACATTTTAATTCAAAAATTTACACATGGCAAACCTTCAGGTAAGGGGGCAGAACATATTATTTAGCAATTGAGTCAATTGAATCAGTGCTGAGCAAGCTTATTGCAACCCTGAAGGTACAATAGTCTGGATATTGTTCCTGGCAATACAAGCACTAGCTCAAGAAGTCTTTCTTTTACTAGTAAGATTCTTTTCCACATCTGCTATCTTGCTGGAGACATTAACTCATTTTCCTTAATGCATTAGGACCTGCCAAAAAATTTTATATTCAGCAGAGTGTCACATGAACATCATACCCATTAGTTTAATAAAGTGAATTGTGTTCCATTACAATGTGACATGGCTTAATCTATAGGACTGACCTGATGCCCTACATTTCAGTGGATTTTTTAAATGCTTTTGTCATTGTCAGATTGCATTTCCAAATTTCAATCCGCACAACACTTTTAGTTGTTAGATCACAGTGCAATTCAACCTCCAAAAGGTCAAAGTCATTGCCTGTTGTTGTTCCCACTAATCACTGCAGAAGCGTCTTCAACGTGAAATAAGGAGCATATCTTCTTTCAGGAAAACCAACTTACTAAACAAAACCGACAGCTGTGATTTTATTTTTTAAGGTTGAGAGGATTGGGAATCAATACATTAGTTTAGTGAGCAATGAAGGAATCAAATGCAACTTTTAAACAAACACTTTTAACTTGGAATATATTGCACCAATTTTGGAAAAAAAACGTTTGCTCTATTCAAACACATAATGACTGAATAATAAGGTAGCCATGTGGGTCACTTTCTTTCATGTATGTCCTCCTTGTTTAATTTTTATTTCTGAATCTCATCTAGCTTTCTAATTTTAACTGAACTTATCAACACTTCTACATCTTGATCAAATTTTAAGGGGTGGTAGTGTGACCCCACATACAGATGAAAAAAAAGGGTCATATTAACAAACGTTATCAAAGGATTGTATGAACTTTAAAGCAGTTTTTAAATACACCTGCCATAATTAGCTTTTACCAATGAATGCAAATTTGTCAAGTGGTTACAGTTTCTTTGAAGTGGGATTATGAGTTTAAATATTTGCTTTCAGATGAGGTTATGCACTTGAAATAAATGTTGCAGTTAAAGTGAAATTAAACTTTGCAATGTATTTGGTAAATGAAAGTTCATTTTTTCATTGAAGTCTGCAAAAGTCACCTAAAACTTTATTTTATTTCAAATTAGTAGTGATCTGAAGGCTCAAAGGGCAGAATTGTCCATTCCTGCTACTACTTCTTATGTTTATACGTTGTCTCTTATTTTTCTGACACCTTGCTTCCTTCCTCAAGCATTGTCCACATATCCACAGGACCTTTGTCAAGTGCTGTATGATTTGATAGCTCTAAGTAGCTAATGATGAAATGTTGACAGTGAAACGTTGGCAGACTTTTCAACTATAGGGAGCATCACAGCGAGTTCCTTGTCTTCACCCGCATCCACACTTACTGCAGTTGTCATTGCATAGCATTGATGAGGAGATGTCATGGTTAATACTTATCTCCCCATCCAAGAACTCTGAGGCCAATTGGAAAGCCTCCAATCCACCACTGTATGAACAATTAATTGAACTCAGATGGGAGCAAATTACTGCAGATGCTGGACTCTGTACTGAAAACAACAAATGCTGGAGATCATAGTGGGCCAGGCAGCATCCATGGAGAGAGAGCAAGCTCATGTTTTGACTCTACAGTTATGTAGACCCATTGTGATCTCCAGCATTTGTTGTTTTCTGAACTCAGATGGGATTGATCTGTGCTTTTACTCATCTGCACTCCTTAGATAGTCACTGGGTAAATTTGCTGCAGCAGTCATTCCTACTTTAATACAATCTCCCTTCAGAAAGGAAAGAAATTTGCAGAAATTACAAGCTCCTGTCTTGCAAGAAATGTATGTTTTTACTGAATTTAAATCAGAAAACCTCTTATACACATTCATGGTACTAATCTCAACACACAGTAGAATTGCCTAATGGAAGCTTACAGCCAAAGTGCAGAGCTTTAAAAACAACAAAAACAACGCTCACCGTTAATTCTTGGGCACAGAGCAACTACCTGTAGTTTACATGTGACCAGACACGGGTCTGAACAGCTGAGAAGCTGCAAAGGCACAGCAAATCAATTAGTACATAAGTCGCAGCTGTCTAGAGGTTTTCTGTAAAGAAGACATTGTTCTCCTATTTCATTGCTGACAGTCTCCCACGAAACACATTAGTGAGCCTTTGTTAACTTCACCCAGGGAAAGAGATACAAAACATACCATGGCAGTTTAACACAGCTCTTGGGAAAGAGATGGCCAAACCCAGCACGTTCCAACACATCTGATTTTCATCATTAACAATGTCTGAGAGCGATGTCTTGAAATTTGCTGTGATCAATCAAAACTCAAAATACAGTTTAAATTGTTGTTTGCAGCTGTCATAATTCAAATTTGCTGCAATAATTTATTAAAACTGTAAAATCAAGAGTTTAAGTATAATTTATCCAACATTGTCTAGTGTTTAGAAAGGGTCGAAAAGTTAATAGTCAAATAAGTAGCCCTTTTTGAAATCCATCTTTGGTTCATAGTAATTAGTCATTATGATCAAATTGACTTGTAAACTCTTGCCTCTTTTACAGTGTTTGCTACGAGTTAGGTTTGGTTTTAATAAGGAAAATAATTGAGACAGCCACACAAACCAAAAGAAAATATGTACAACAAAATGTATTTAATTCAAAGAAATAGTTTTACGAATATTATTCGGTTTACCTCAGGAGTGTGAACTTTGCTCTTTCATCATGAAGTGGCGAGGGAGTGATATAATTACAGGGATAACACTGCATCTATTTTAACGGTACTTACTGGATGATGAAGATGATGTTGCCTCACCTTCGCTTGATGTAGTGATGGGTTTAGTGTCTGAAGACATGGCAAGTGTCACTGGTCTGGACATGCCATGATGAGGTGAGGGAGCCAGTACTGAAGTAAAATGACCAGGCACTTTGCCCACTACTTGACCACTACTGTTGGGCTGTGAAAAGAAGCACAGGAATACAGTATCACAAAATAGTAGCACATTTCTTTTGCACAGCAGGTATAAAGGCAAAAGCATTGTTTTTCAATTGCAGCAATTAAAATGCAAGTGTAATGTTTCAAATTCAGGTAACAATATGTTTTCTGTTGGCTGTGTAATACTTTCATTCAATCACCAAGCCCTGTCTTACCTGAAAGCGTCTTTCAGAAGCTTCCTTGAAAAAAGCCTAACTCTTTGACTATCTTTGCCTCCCCTTACTTGCTGTTACTTTTCTACCTCACACAGTTCTGATATTCACTTGTCAAGACTTGGGAATTGCTGGCTGGCCATCATTTGAAAAAATAATGAAGAAAGCATGTGTTGCTACAAAATGGTGTCTTTTAGAAGGTAAAAATTACATACAAGTCATCTGCTGGGATAGTAAAGTGTCCCTTGCTCAGAGTGCTGAATGTATTATATAAATATCTTAATAACCAAGTGGCAGATGCACCATCAAATGGCACTATTCAAATATATTCCTTTTGCCAATGTCCAGATAGTCGAACAGTGCAAAGAAAAATTAAAACAAATTTTAGCATAGACCAGTGAATGTACAGTTAAAATAAGCTTGAGAGAGATGCAAATGGGGCTTTCTTGGATGCTGAAAGAGATTACCAAAGAAAGTCCAGTCTCATGGTTTCTCAGGATTCATTATCGATTACTGATATGATTTGCTCGACTGGATTCACTTTGTATTGCTTCCAAGATTCCTACCAGCTATTCACTTTTTAAACCTCGCTGCTTCTTTGATGACATTTTGCACAAACACCATTTGGTTTCCAAACTACCTTACACGAGTCTCAATAAATAGAAGATTTATTGTCATAATGTCTGTGTGGTTTGTGAATCTCCTTAAAAGTTTTTGTTTTAGCAGCAGGAAAAGCAGGATTGTCGACCGGGGGCTGATGGGAAGGTGAATCACCTGATATAAAAACTTATCTTGAGCGTCAGGGCCCTCCGTTTTTGTTTCAGTAGCAGGAAGAGCAAGTGTGTCGAACGGGGACTGATGGGAAGGTGAAACACTGATTTTAAAACTTCTCTTGAGCGTCGGGGCCCTCCATTTTTGTTTCAGCAGCAGGAAATTCTGGATCGTGTGTAGGCAGAGCACACCCTGAGCAGGAGTGGACACAGGACTGCTGAGTAAGTGAAGTAATATATTTGGGTGATTGTGTTACCCGAAACACTACTTACGTAGTTTCTCCCACCCATCCTCCTCCTCTAATAAAAAAAAGCTTCTGTCCACCAGATTGGTAAGTTAACCAGTTTTTTTTATTTACTATTTTTCTTTTTGGGAATTTAGAATAATGAGAATGATGTTTAGGGCAAGTGAATGTTCCTCCTGCAGAATGTGGGAGGTAAGGGTTACGATGAATATCTCAGCTGACCTCCTCTGTAGAAACTGCAACCAAATCTAGCTCCTCGAAAACTGCATTAAGGAACTGGAGTTGGAGCTGGATGAACTTCAAATCATTTAGGAGTCGGAGGGGGTTATTGAGAGGAGTTACAGGGAGATAGTCACAACTCAGGTGCAAGAAAGAGGCAGATGGGTTACTGTCAGGGACAGAAAGGGAACCGGCAGGCAGTGCAGGGAAACCCTATGGCCATTCCCCTCAATAACAAGTATACTGTTTTGGATACTGTTGTGGGGGGAGGACTTACCAGGGATAAGCTATGGGGTGCAGGTCTCTGACACAGGATCTGTCCTTGTTACTCAGAAGGGAAGGGTGGAGAGAAGCAGAGCATTAGTCATTGGGAACTCCATAGTTAGGGGGACAGATAGGATGTTCTCTGGGACTGAGAGAGACTCACGGATGTTGTGTTGCCTCCCAGGTGCCAGGGTTAGTGATGTCTCGGATCGTGTTTTTAGGATCCTTGAGGGGGAAGGGGAGCAGCCTTTTGTCGTGGTCCACATAGGCACCAACGACATAGGTCAGAAGAAAGGTGGGGATCTAAGGCAGAAAATTCAGGAAGCTAGGGTGGAAGCTGAGTGTAAGGACAAACGAGTTGTTATCTCTGGTTTGTTGCCCGTGCCATGTGCTAGTGATGTGAGGAATAGAGAGAGAGAGGAAATGAACACATGACTACAGGGTTGGTACAGGAGGGAGGGTTTCAGACACCTGGATAATTGGGGCTCATGGCAATTTAGCATGGCCAACTCACCTAACATGCACATTTTTGGACTGTGGGAGGAAACCGGAGCATCTGGAGGAAACCCATGCAGACACGGGGAGAACATGCAAACTCCACACAATCAGTCGCCTGAGGCAGGAATTGAACCCGGGTCTCTGGCAGTGTGAGGCAGCAGTGCTAACCACTGTGCCACCGCCCATTATAGTAGTGGGAAGTTGTGTGTGGAGTCCGATGAGATAGGGAAAGCACTAATTGATTATATTTTGTAAGCATCACATTGGAAAAAGACAATGTTGTCGAGGAGAATACTGAGATCCAGGCTCCTCGACTAGATGGGATTGAGATTCACAAGGAGGAGGTGGTAGCAATTCTGGAAAGTGTGAAAATCCCCTGGGCCGGATGGGATTTATCCTAGGATTGTCTCTGGAGTCAGGCAGGAGACTGCAGAGCCTTTGGCTTTGATCTTTATGTCGCCATTGTCTACAGGAATAAAGCCAGAAGACTGAAGGATAGCAAATGTTGTCCCCTTGTTCAAGAAGGGCAGTAGAGACAACCATAGCCTTACTTTGGTTGTGGGTAAAGTGTTGGAAAATTTTACAAGAAATTGGATTATAATCATCTAGAGAGGAATAAGTTGATTAGGGATAGTCAACATGGTTTTGTGAAGGGTAGGTCATATCTGACACACCTTATTGAGTTCTTTGAGATGGTGACCAAACAGGTGGATGAGGGTAAAGCAGTTGATGTGGTGTATATAGATTTCAGTGAGGCATTTGATAAGGTTCCCCATGGTAGGCTATTGCACAAAATAGGAAGGCATGGTATTGAGGGTGATTCAGCAGTTTGGATCAGAAAGTGGCTGCTGACAGAAGACAGGGGGTGGTGGTTGATGAAAAATGTTCATCATAGAGTTCAGTTACTACTGGTGTACTGCAAGGATCTATTTTGGGTCCACTGCTGTTTGTCATTTTTATAAATAACCTGAATGAGAGCATAGAAGGATGGGTTAGTAAATTTGCAGAACACTAAGGTCGGTGGAGTTGTGGATAGTGCTGATGGATATTGCAGGTTACAGATGAACATAGATAAACTGAAGAGCTGGGCTGAGAGTTGGCAAATGGGGTTTAATGTGGAAAAGTGTGAGGTGATTCACTTTGGAAGGAGCAACAGGAATAAAGAGTAATGGGCTAATTGTAAGATTCTTGGTAGTGTAGATGAGCAGAGAGCCCTTGGTGTCCATGTACATAGATCCCTGAAAGTTGCCACCCAGGTTCTAGCTCAAAATGTGTTGCTGGAAAAGCGCAGCAGGTCAGGCAGCATCCAAGGAACAGGCGAATCGACGTTTAGGGCACAAGCCCTTCTTCAGGAATCGACGTTTCAGGCACAAGCCCTTCTTCAGGAACCTTCAAGGGCACAAGCCCTTCTTCAGGAAAAATTCAAGGATTCCATCCAGGTTATAGGGTTGTTAAGGAGGCATATGGTGTGTTAGCTTTTATTGGTAGAGAGATTGAGTTTCAGAGCCATGAGGTCATGCTGCAGCTGTGCAAAACTCTTGCGTGGCCACACTTGGAGTATTGTGTACAGTTCTGGTCAGTGCATTATAAGAAGGATGTAGAAGCTTTAGAAATAGTTCAGAGGAGATCTACTAGGAGGTTGCCTAGTATGGATGGAATGTCTTATGAGGAAAGGCTGAAAGACTTGAGGCTTTTTCATTACAGAGAAGAAGATTGAGAAGTGACTTAATTGAGACATATAAGATAAACAGACGGTTAGATAGGGTGGGCAGTGAGACTTTTTTCCTCAGATGGTAATGGCTAGCACAAAGGGACATAACTTTAAATTGAGGGGTGATAGACATAGAACAGTTTTCAGAGGTAGTTTCTTTGCTCAGAGAGTAGTAGGGGCATGGAACACTGCCTGCAACAGTAGTAGATTCACCAACTTGAAGGGCATTTAAATGATCATTGCTAAACATATGGCTGAAAATGGAATAATATAGGATAGATGGCTTCAGATTGGTTCCACAGGTTGGTGCAACATCGAAGGCCGAAGGGCCTGTACTGCGCTGTAATGTTCTATGTTCTATATGTGGAGAAGATGTCTCCACTAGTTGAAAAGGGATTACCCTTTTGAACTAAGATGAGGAAGAATTTCTTTGCTCGAGGGTGGTGACTCTTCTGCAGAGGGCTGTGGAGGCCAAGTCATTGAATATATTTTAGATAAAGATAGATAGGTTCTTGATTAGTAAGGGATCAAGGCTATAGAGGGAAGGCAGAGGAATGGGTGAAAATGGAATAGTGTAGGATCGATGGCTTCAGATTGTTTCCATGGCTCGGTATATCATGCCACCCCATTCTTTCACTTCATTTCAGAGCTTTATGATGATTTGAAAACTTTTCTGCCATTCCCAACATTGAATTTTTGATTAGGATTTGTTTTGATGCTGAATATTAGTTGAGATATCAATCTGTGAATTATATACCACATCTCCTTCTTCAGGCCAAAATGCAATGCAGTTGGGTTTTCAGAAAATTGGCCTCAAACTGAAAGGTGACAAAGAAAAACTCCTTTTTACATAGCGAGCAGGAAATACGGTGGTGGTGTGGTGGTCATTGCATGAAATGTGGGCTTCAAATGGGAATAAGATAAACACATGAAGGAAGACAATTTGTGCTAGAGAGGAATGTGCAACTAGCTAAATCATTCTTGGTGAGAGCTGGCACGGGTATGAAAGATCCAATGGCCTGTAAACTATTCTATGATTTTATGATTAAAAATATAATACAAAATGTAATGGATAATATGATGAAAGCTGAGTAATGGATCTACATTAATATAATTTTTAGAATATGGCATTACAAGCAGATGGATTATGATTACTTCTTTTCTTAAAAAGAACAAGATCAAAGTCTTCCCAGAATAGAGTATAATTTGCAGCACTTGTGAGAAAGGAGTTGACTGTACACCCGTGTGATGCTAATGGAAAGATAAGTCTCACGTCTGTCGTCTGCAAGGTGTTAGAAAGGATTTTGAGGGATAGAATTTATGACCATCTGGAAGAGCATGGCTTGATTAAATGCTGTCAACACGGCTTTGAGGGGGGCAGGTCATGCCTCACAAACCTTATCGAGTTCTTTGTGGATGTGACTAGAAAAGTTGATGAGGGTTGAGCTGTGGATGTGGTGTATATGGACTTCAGCAAGGCATTTGATAAAGTTCCCCTTGGTAGGCTCATTCAGAAGGTCAGGAGGAATGAGATTCAGGGGAACATAGCTGTCTGGATACAGAATTGGCTGGCCAACAGAAGACAGCGAGTGGTAGTAGAAGGAAAATATTCTGCCTGGAAGTCTGTGGTGAGTGGTGTTCCACAGGGCTCTGTTCTTGGGCCTCTATTGTTTGTAATTTTTATTAATGACTTGGATGAGGGGGATTGAAGGATGGGTCAGCAAGTTTGCAGATGACACAAAGGTTGGAGGTGTCGTTGACAGTATAGAGGGCTGTTGTAGGCTGCCGTGGGACATTGACAGGATGCAGAGATGGGCTGAGAGGTGGCAGATGGAGTTCAACCTGGATAAATGCGAGGTGATGCATTTTGGAAGGTCGAATTTGAAAGCTGAGTACAGGATTAAGGATAGGAGTCTTGGCAGTGTGGAGGATCAGAGGAATCTTGGGGTGCAGGTACATAGATCCCTTAAAATGGCCACCCAAGTGGACAAGGTTGTTAAGAAAGCATATGGTGTTTTGGCTTTCATTAACAGGGGGATTGAGTTTAAGAGTTGTGAGATCTTGTTGCAGCTCTATAAAACTTTGGTTAGACCGCACTTGGACTACTGCGTCCAGTTCTGGTCGCCCTATTATAAGAAAGATGTGGATGCTTTGGAGAGGGTTCAGAGGAGGTTTACCAGGATGCTGCCTGGACTGGAGGGCTTATGAGGAGAGGTTGACTGAGCTCGGACTTTTTTCATTGGAGGAAAGGAGGAGGAGAGGGGACCTAATTGAGGTATACAAGATAATGAGAGGCATAGATAGAGTCGATAGCCAGAGACTACTTCCCAGGTCAGAAATGACTAACACGAGGGGTCATAGTTTAAAGCTGGTTGGAGGAAAGTATAGAGGGGATGTCAGAGGTGGGTTCTTTACACAGAGTTGTGAGAGCATGGAATGCGTTGCCAGCAGCAGTTGTGGAGGCAGGGTCATTGGGGACATTTAAGAGACTCCTGGACATGCATATGGTCACAGAAATTTAAGGGTGCATACATGAGGATCAGTGGTCGGCACAACATCGCAGGCTGAAGGGCCTGTTCTGTGCTGTACTGTTCTATGTTCTATGATCTATATTTATACTGCTGGTTTTAAAGCAGGTGGGGTGAACATATAAGCTTTGTTTCAGTTCAGAAATATCTAGGACCAGGTTTACAAGGGGGCAAAATCTCTTGATTTGCAGATGATACTAATATAGAGAGAATAGTGAATTGTGACGATGGCACTAAGCATCTTCAGAGAGACATTGGCAAGTGGCCAAATGGGTGGACTCCCAGTAGATAAATTCTACTGCAGAGAAATGTGAGGTAATTTTGGTAGAAGAAACATAGAGAGACAATACAGGCTCAGTTGTACAAATTTGAGAGACGTGCAGAAGCAGAGGGATTCGGGGTTCATGTGCATGATTCTGTAAAGGTGGCCAGGCAAGTTAAAACAGTTGTTATGAAGGCTTATCAGATTCTTGAGTTTATAACAGGAGTGTAAAAGCAACACTTCTACAAACCATTTGTCTTACCACATTTGGAGTATTGTGTTCAGTTCTGAGCAATTTATTTAAGAAAAAATGTTAAAGCTGTGGAGAGATTTCAAAGCAAGTTTACTAGAATCATACCAGGAATGAGGGAATTTTGATACAAGGAACAATTAGAGAAATTGGGCTCATTCTTCTTGAAGTAGAGAAGATTAATGAGGTGTTCTAAATTATGAACAATTGTGACATGGTACAGAAGTGTATCCTGTTTCCACTAGTTGGCATAGCAGTAACAAGGGATCACAATTTCAAGATTGTCAGCAAGACAGCTGGGAGTGAGATGAGGAGAAAACTCTTTACCCAGAAAGTTTTTAGAATTTGGAATGTGCTATCCAGAAGAGTGGTGGAGGTGAATTCCAGGGAAGGTTTCAAAAGAGAGCTGCATAAGTATCTGAAATTGATTAATTTAGAGAGCTAAAGAGATAGGGCTAGAAAGTCAGACCTAGAAAGTGTAGCCCTTTTGGGAGCTGGTACAGACATGGTCAAATGGCCTCCTTCAGCACTGTAAAAATCTATGATCCTATAAGACACCAGAGTTGAGTTCAAAAGCAAGTTGAGTTTCTTTCTTATAAGGATGTCAGGTAATATGTCATCTCAGCAGAAGGGTTTAGTTTGTTCACTGACCAAAGATGAATAAATAAAACAAACTATCAAATTACTAAAGAGGTAGAATCTTTCAAACTAGGAGAATTGTATTAAAAATCTCCAGGTTCTTACAACTGACAAAGTTTAGCCTCTCAGATTTGAGAAGAGTTCATGTTGGCAGATTTGGAAAGGATTAATCGAATTGTTTCAATAGTCCACAGCAAAGAAACCGTTTGATAGTAGTTAAATAGAAACTTAATGAATTCAGAAAGGGGTGTGATTTTGAATGTAGGTTTGTTAGCTGAGCTGGAAGGTTCATTTTCAGACATTTTGTCACCATACTAGGTAACATCATCAGTGAGCCTCCATCATCAGGATGAAGCACTGGTGGGCATAGCCCCGCTTTCTATTTATGCATTTAGGTTTCTTTGGGCCGGTGATGTCATTTTTGTTCTTTTTTCAGGGGGTGGTAAATGGGATCCAAATCAATGTATTCTGGTTGGAATGCCATGCTCCTAGGAATTCTCATGCGTGTCTCTGTTTGGCTTGTCCCAGGATGGATGAGTTGTCCTAATCGAAGTGGTGTCCTTCCTCATCTGTACATAAGGATATTAGTGAGAGTCGGTCATGTCTTTTTGTGGCTAGTTGATGTTCATGTATCCTGGTAACTAGCTTTCTGCCTGTTTGTCAAATGTAGTGTTTGTTACAGTTCTTGCAAGGTATTTTGTAAATGACATTAGTTTTGCTTGTTTTCTGTATAGTGTCTTTCAAGTTCATTAGCTGCTGTTTTAGTGTATTGGTGGCTTTGTGGGCTACCATGATGCCAAGACATCAGAGTAGTCTAGCAGTCATTTCTGAGATGTCTTTGATGTAGGGGAGAGTAGCTCAGGTTTCTGGACGTGTGTTGTCTGGTTGTTGGGGTTTGTTGCTGAGAAATCGGCAGACTGTTTCAATGGGTAGCCGTTCTTTTTGAATACATTTTATTGGTGATTTTCCTTCACTCTGCATAGTGGCATGTGTGGTGGCTCGTTGAAATAATATTCTAACGCAGCTTCGTTTATGGGTGTTGGGATGATTGCTTCTGTAGTTCAGTATTTGGTCAGTGTGTGTTGTTTTCTTGTAGATGCTGGTTTCAAGTTCACTATTGGCTGCTCGCTTTACTGCGACATCTATGAATGCCAGTTTGTTGTTGTTTTCTTCCTCTTTAGTGAATTTTATGCCAGTAAGGGTATTACTGATGGTCTTGAAGGTTTCCTATAATTTGTTTCTTTTAGTGATGACAAAGGTATCATCCGTGTAGCAGACCCAAAGGTTGGGTTGGATGGTTGGCTCGAGACTCGAACAAACAGCTCTCTGGTGTACATAAATTAGAACACAGTACAGCACTGGAACAGGCCTTTCAGCTTACCATGCCTGTACCAACCCTGATGCTATTCTAAACTAATCCTATCTACCTATTTGTATCTCTATATTCTCTGCTTGTTCATTTGTCTTTCAAAATGTCTCTTAAATTTTGCTATCATATCTGGTTCTACTGTTTGCCCTGGCAGCACATTCCTGGCACATATCCTTCAAACATTTCCTCTCTCAACATAAACCTATGCCCCTAGTATTTGACAGTTCCATGCTTGGAGAAAGACTCTGCCCATCATATCCATGCCTCTCATAATTTTATATAGTTCCATCAGGTCACCCCACAGCCTCTGACACTCTAAGGAAGTAAAAATTAAGTATTTTGCTACAAGAAATAATATAAGAAACTGTTTCCATTGATCAGTGAGTCAGTAATTCTGAAGATATAAAATCAATATGGATCTATATTGAGCAAAATTGAAATGGAGATATAATTAGCTACTCTAGTTATTGCTTAAGAGGACAGGGTTATAATAAATATTAATGAGTCACAACAATGTGCAAGCATGTTGCAACCATGGCACTGATCTTCAGCAGCCCTTGCATGACAGCTTCAAGCAGATTGACTTATGCCTGTCAGGCATATGAAGTCATTCATGGGGTTCCAGAATTCATATGCCATTTTTTTAAATGGACTGACCTCCAAATTATTTTTTATGAATAAGTTGCAAATGCTGTTTAGGGTATATCTAGCTTTGTCGACTGCATATATTGAAAATTAAGTAGCTATTTAAACTTTTCCCCATTTCACTCAAATACAATTTTCCTCTTCTGTGGAATTATTCCAAGCTCCTATAACATGTGATCTATTCATCTACAAAACTGGATGTTCAACCATTTCGCTTTTCTGGTTTTATCACTTGGAATTCGAGAGTTATGAAATGAAACCTACTCTGTGACCCTCATCTGTTTTCCTTCGTTTCCTTCAAAAATGTAATTCCACCTAGTTTCAGGCTCCCCTTTGTACAGAGTGACTTAATTTAGACTTTATTATGAAATATCTTAATAAAGTTTTATAGAAAATAAATAAACGTTAGGATTAGCAGAGAATTTAATGGCAAACTGCCATTGAACAATTGGAAATATTTAACTCATCCTTTATAATTTCCTCCTGTCATTTGGTCTGATTACATGTTATAAACTAACATGGAATTGATTTAATGACTATTTAACTCTTACTAGACTGATAATGGCCAGTGCCTTAAGATATTCTAACTGGTTAGATGGAATCTTTTACCTAGTTCTCTGGTGTAAGAAGCAAAGTTTAACTTTTAAATAAGAAATCATTCTGCTCGAAAATATTCTTTATAATAACTGTTTCAGGCTGTGTGTAAATTATAAAATATCTGTGTGGAATTACATCATAATAACTGACTTCATACAAACACATATATTTTTGCACAAAGGACACAAGAAACATCCAAAAAGGGAAGAGATTATTCAATTGCTCATTATGGAACAACTCTACCCACATAGCTTCCCATCTTATCTCTCTCTTGCCTGAGTTCACATTAAGCTATCTACTTCTATGCTCTTCCTTATTCTGAAATTTTATTATTCTTTGCATGAGAAAAAAACACTGCACTCTTCTCCTTCTTCCCAACTTCATTTGTACTTCGGGTATTTCAATATTTCATTACAATGGACAGAATCAGAGATTCTCATGTTACACAGTGCAAGCATCATAACAGGTGAGAAATAACCTTGTCCAATACTGCAACTTAAAAAATAGAAATAAATCTTCTTGGATTAGGAATTAAAAATGAGCTCAGATTTTGGCAACCTTGATAGCATCAAGATAAACAGCAAACTTCTTTAGACCGAAGGGTCTATTTCAGTGCTGTATGACTCTATGACCAAGACTCTATTAACGTCAAATAATTTAACATTATAAAATCCAGAAATGAGAACTTTTACTTCTAAATATGTTTACTGGATGTGGGCATTGCTGTCTAGGCTAGGTGTTTAAGCACTAATGGGCTGAAGGCTTTATCACTGGTCATTTAAATGGTACTGTGGAGGAGAAGTAAGTGACAGAAAAAGTAAGCCAGACTTATAAGAGGGGTTGAACAATTTACAACCATTATAGCTTAAATGATGCCTTTGAATAATAGATAAAAGATAGAACTTAGAGGACCAAAAGGGGAGGGGAAGGTGATTGGATAGAAACAGAAATCGCAATAGGAAGGATGAGGAATAGGGAATGCAACAGAAACTGCGGATAATGAAGAAAAGTAGTGATCCTATGCAAACCAACAAGTGTGGAGTAATCCAATGGGATCAGTGAAATGAACCGTGGTCCAGTGTGTGGTAGTGTTGTGTGGAAGATTGGAGATCCAATATGAAGGACCACAAGACAAGTGTGGTGTGATGTACAAATGTAGTGATCCAGTGGAGTGAGGTATGGAGGAGCAGTGATCCTGTGTGGTGAGGAATAAATGAGCAGTGGTCCAGTGCAATGTGATGTGGAGGAGCAGTGATCCAGTGTGGTCTGGAGCAGATATGTGGTAATCGAGTGTGGTGAGAAATGGAGCAGCAGTGATACTGCTCAGAGAGGTGTGGTGGAGCAGTGATCCAGCATAGAATGCCTCTTGACTAAGAGCAGCAATTTCAAGCATGAGATGAGTAAAGTGTGGACTGCAAGCCAAAGATTATAATTGCTGAATAAAAATGAGACTGAGGAGGGGTTTGTTAATGGAGATTCAGACCTTAACATCAAAAGATTGGGGCAAAGTGTATTTTCATAACAATGGGATTCATAGAGCAGATAAAAAGGTTTATTTAACCTGACATGGAAACAAAATGGATTGAACTGCATCATGATGCTATAGTTTAAGAGGATAAACTTCAAATCATATTCAGACTAAGTTTCCTAACAAGAAGCATCTTAGAATGTTGTTATATTAGAAATGAGATATGAATGGATATTGTTGATGTTGTTGCAAAAGCATAGAAGGATACAGGCAATTACAATTACCATAAGGTTAAACAGAGCAAAACATCAGAACATGGGTCACCAGGCGTGTCTTTGTCATTTTAACACACATAAGTGCCAGAGTTCACATTAGCATTATCCAAAAGGTTTAAGGATCTCTATAACCTGTACTCCTCAGAGCAGGTGCCACATGACACTGCATTGGACCACTACTGATTTATTCTTCACCACACTGGATCACTGCTCCTCACAGTTTAACATTGATTTGTGCTCTTGATTTCATGAAACAATGCAATCGTGATAGTGCAGCCAACAATTACACCAATGCCAAAACCAGCAATCACATGCATTAATTTGTCAATTGTTTCTAAAGGCTACCTACTTAGGAGATCACCTCTCTTCTGACCAACTGTAAAAACCCCTCAGATGAACAACACATTCCATGCATTTAGAAAGGATAAAGGGATGCAAAACAGGAACTGTCTTCTTAGTATGTAGCTTTCTGCTTTACAGTCAATTTCTATTTTTAAGATCTTGATGTTATCAAGAAACAAATATAATTGAGTAACCTGGATTTTCAACACAATTTGTGTAAAAATAACAGCTTTTCCTTTGAACATTCAAACCATAAAATATTCACAATTCAGCAATGAGTGACTAACCTGGCTTGTTTGTGGATTGGATGGGCCACAGCCGAGTTGAACAAAGTTCTTTGCTGAGTCCTGAGGGGTAAGATGTGGTGGGTATCTGATTGTTGGGTGCGAGAAGTAACTACTGGGTGCAGGAGGGAGAATGGAGGATGCTGAAAAATGTAGAGGTGAAGGAGGAGGTGGGCTTCTTGTTGAGATGACTAGAAATTGAAAAGACAAAGAATTAATAGGTTGCTATCCTTTGAAATTTTGGGATAACGCTGGTCTCAACAGGCATACTGCTCATATTTTCAGTTCATATAATAGCTATCTATGTGCAAACATTATCTTCTCTATATAACCCAGCAGAATATTGACCAAAAAGAGTACAATCTGATTAACACAATAATTGTTTTAACCAAGCAAAGTCTAGGCATCCAATCACTCTCCTTTACTTGTAATCACTTGAATGGATTTATTATTTTGGGTTTGTTATTTCCCTTTGTTTATTATTTCCCTTTGTCTGATGAAGCTGAAGTACACTTATTCATCTGATTCACCTTGGTCTTGTGTTGTAGTGGTAATGGATCTCTGGGCAGGAAGATCCTGGTTCAAGTCCTACCTGCTCCAAAGGTACATCATAAAATGTCTGAACAGGTTGATTAAAATAACTTTTATTTCAGAGAACTTCTCTGGTGAAGATAAATTAAAACTTTGGGGAAAAATAAACAAATCAGCACAGATTAAGTATACAAGACTGAGACAGTTATGCCCTTAAGACAATAATTTTATTTGGAAACAAGGATGCTAGACACTTTTATGAACAATAATCACTGATTTTTGGTATTCTAATAAAATCCCAAGACAGCCAAACTCTGAATACTGACTACTGCCAGTGCTGAGTGAACAGTGCCACTGCGCTGTCCGTGCTCTGCACACTGGTCATAGATATCAGATGGAATAATCATTGGTGAAATGAAACTTCCTGAACAGATTAAGCAAAAATCTGGATCTAAGATTATTAGGTGCCATTTCCACTAACCCCAACAAGATGCCACTACTAAACACATATTATCCTCCCATTCCTCTGGAATGTCCTGCTCAATTTTTTTTATTAATCAACAGGATGAGGGCATCATTAGCTAGTTCAGCATTTGGTGTCCATCTCTAATTGCTCAGAGGCAATTAAGAGTCAATCACATTGTTGTGGGTCTGGAGTCACATGTGGACTAGATCAGGTATAGATAGTAGCTTTCTTCCCAAAAGGATACTAGTAAAGAAAATGAAATTTTCCAATAATTGAAAACAGGTTCATGCTCATTGCTAGTCTTTAAATTCCAGACTTTTATTGAATTCAAATTCCACCATTTGCCATGGCAGGATTTGAATCCTGGACCCCAGAACATTATCTGGATCTCTGGATTAACAGTCTAGCAATAATACCATGAGGCCCATTGCCTCCCAAAATAAAACCATCACAGTCTTAGAGCACTGTAGGGCTGCTCTCTTATATTGAAAAAGACAGAGAGAGACACACACACACACACAGAAGCAACTGGTGTTGAGCTTTACCTGAGGGTCACCACACCTCAGATGAGGGGAAAAAATGAGAAGGAGGTACCTTCATAGTGACCTCAGCCAGTGCAGGAATTGAACCCACAGTCTTGGTGTCACTCTGCACTGCAAACCAGCCAATTGAGCTAACCAACTAACTAGGGCGGCACGGTGGCACAGTGGTTAGCACTGCTGCCTCACAGCGCCAGAGACCTGGGTTCAATACCCGCCTCAGGCGACTGACTGTGTGGAGTTTGCACGTTCTCCCCGTGTCTGCGTGGGTTTCCTCCGGGTGCTCCGGTTTCCTCCCACAGTCCAAAGATGTGCAGGTCAGGTGAATTGGCCGTGCTAAATTGCCCGTAGTGTTAGGTAAGGGGTAAATGTAGGAGTATGGGTGGGTTGCGCTTCGGCGGGGCGGTGTGGACTTGCTGGGCTGAAGGGCCTGTTTCCACACTGTAAGTAATCTAATAAAAGTAATCTAATCTAACCCTTACCCACTTCTCCACTCCTATACCTCCCCACACTTCCCAGGGCATCTTCTCATACAATTGCTGAAGGTGTGACACTTGGCTGTTTACTTCTACCCTATCCAAGGCTCCGGACACACCTTCCAGGTGATGCAGTGATTTAGCTGCACTTCACTCAACCTAGTATTGTGTATTCACTGCTCACAATGTAGTCTCCCTGACTTTAGAGAGATGAAATGCAAACTGGAGGACCGCTTTGTGGAACACATACATTCTGTCCATAATAGTGCCACCAAGCTTCCATTTGCCAACACACCACTGTTTTCCCTGGCCAACATTTCTGTTTCAGGCTTACTACAGTGCTCCAGCAAAACTTAGCACAAGCTGGAAGCATAGTGTCTCACTTTCTGCAAATGAACTTTGCAGCCTTCATTGCTCAATGTTAAATTCAATAATTTTAGAACCTGTACACTTGCTTCTTTGTACTTTGCTCACCTCAATAAACTCCAGGCCCTGTCATGACAGCACAGCTCAGCTGTGCACACTCCTGTTCAGCATAGCTAACCTATTTCTGCTTACTTATTTTCCCCATTATCAGCTTTTCTTTCTCACTGGCATACTATTATCCATCCCTGCCTGCCTGTTGTTCTGTCTCTCTGGACTTCATTGCCACTTATCCATTCACTCCTTCCTCCTACCCCATCCTCAGCACATATACTACCTTTTCCTAGCTGGTATCAGTTTTAAAGATGGGTTACTACATCAAAAGGTTGACTCTGTTTTCTGTCCACAGGTGTTGCCAGACCTACTGAGTTCTTCCAACAGTTTCTGTTTTCAAAGCAAAAATCTGTACTGATCAAAAACAGTGGACATTATTAAAAGGTGCCTGAGAGAATTACTCAACAACTGCATTTTCTAATTTATTTCTATTTATATTTAATATCAGGTGAATTACCGCTGTGTCCTGGGATGCCAGGGTGATGATGTGGTGGGAAAGTGCTCAGTCTTGGTGATGAACCTTGAGGAGATGTGGGCCCACTATACATTGGTTTCTCATGTTTCTTCATTGTAGGAGATGCCATTTCTACCAAGTCAGACACATAAATATGAAAACAAGTAAATACTTATATACAAGATTATTGGACCACGTAAGAAAAAAGCATTTTCTCCAAAAATCCTGCCTTAGTCTGAGGAGAATCCACTATTCCCACAGCCTTGTATTGTTTATGAATCACTTCTGTTCAAGTGCAAACAAAAAAAAAAGTAAGGGAAAAACAGTTAATAACATTCGACCTGGAGAATTTTGGAAAAGCATATGTTTTATCAAATTTCATAGTGCCACACTTCTGAGCCAGGAGGCCTGGGTCCTACAAACCACAATGCAAGCTTGAGACACAACACAAAATTTTCTGTTTGGGCACTTTACAGCCTCAAAAGTCTCAAAAATGTATTCAATAACTTCAGAAACTCACTGTCAATATGACTGTTCTCCATTCTTCTTAAATTCTCTTCCCAACTAATCCTCAGAGTCTTGTATTGTTTGTGTCTTGTTTACATTGCTCTTAGAGAAGGGACCATTCTCTCACTGTTGCACCTCAATTTACACACATTTTACATGATTGATGATTGTTCCACTGCTTTTCGTCATTTATATAAATGATTTGGATGTGAATACAGGGGCTGTTGTTAATATGTTTGAGATGACACCTAAATTGGTGGTGCAATGCACAGTGAAGAAGGTTATCTCAGAGTACAGTGGGACTTTAATCAGATGGGCCAATTGGCCATGGAGTAGCAGATGGAGTTTAATTTAGGTAAATACGAGCTGTTGTATTTTGGTAAGGCAAATCAGAGCAGGAATTAAACAGTTCATTGTATGGGCTTGGGAGTGTTGCTGAACAAAGGACCTGGGGTGCAGGAGCATAGTTCCTTGAAAGTGGAGTTACAGGTAGGTAGGGTGGTGAAATGTTAACACTGTTTCCTTCTCCGCAGGACCTTCCAAACCTATTGAGTTTCTCCAGTACTTTCTGTGTTTGTTTCAGATTTCCAGCATAGAACATAGAGCAGTACAGCACAAGAACAGGCTCTTCAGTCTACATATCTGTGGTGACCATGATGCTATTCTAAACTATTCCACCTGCCATACATTTCTATTCTCTGCCCGTTCATGTGTTTGTCTAAATGTCTCTAAAACTTTGCGAACATTTCAGCTTCTACTACCTCACCTGACAGTGCATTTCTGTGTAAAAGAATTTGCCTCTCGCATCTGCTTTAAACTTTTCCCTTCTCATCTTAAATCTATGCCCCTTTTTTAGATTGACTGCTCAATCCTGGGGAAAAAAAAACTCTAACTAGCCACCTTACCCATGCTTCTCATCATTTTATATACTTTTATCAGACTATCCCTCCGTGTCTGATGGTCTAGCAAAAACAATCCAAGTTTGTCCAATTTCTCCTTATAGTTAATACACTTCACTTGAAGCACCATCCTGGTAAACCTCTTCTGCACCCTCTCCCAAATCTCCACATTTTTCCTATAGTGTGGTGACTAGAACTGTGCACAAATGTGGCCTGAATAAATTCTCACACAGTTGCAACATGACTTGGCAACTTTTATACTCAATGCCCTGACGGATGAAGGGAAGCATGACGTTTGCCTTCTTTACCATTTATTCACTTATGTTGCCACTTTCAGGCAGCAAGATCTAAGATCTGTGTATCAATGCTTCTAACAGTGTGGCCATTTACAGTTTACATTCCTCTTGTATTTGACCTCTCAAAATGCATTTCCTCTCACTTATCCAAATAAATCTCTATGTGTCTTTTCTCTGCTCAACTTTCCAGCAGATCTACAACCTGTTGCATCCTTTGATATTCTCCCTCTCTGTCCACAACTCCACCAATTTTCACATCATCTGCAAACTTAGTAAACAGACACCAACATTTTCATCTAAATCATTTGTGTATATTACAAACAACAGAAGTCTCAGTACTAATCACAGACCTTTAGTCAGAAAATCACCCCTCCACTACTACTTCTGGTTTTGTATAGCCACACCAATTTTGTATCCAATTGTCAACTCACCATGGATTCCATGTGATTTGGGCCAGTCTACCTTAACAGAACTTGTCAAATACTTAGTAAAGTCCGAAAAGGCAACATCCACTGCACTACCCTCATTGATCATCTTTGTCTCTTTCTGAAAAAAAACTCAAATTTATGAGACAATATCTCTCCTGTATAAATCTCTGCTTCATTTCCTTTTTAAGTCCATTCTTCTCCAAATGCAAGTAAATCCCTGGATCAACAGTATCTTGCTTTTATTCAAGCCCCACCTGCTCCAGAGGTATGTCATAAACATTTCTAAACAGGTGGACTAGAAAATATCTGGTACTAAAAATATCAGTCATAAAGTTTAAAAACTAGCAATCCTAAACCTGCTAGCTGCAAGCATTTTTTCATGAACATAGGTTGCCTCAAAGCTCTTTACATTCAAAGTATTTATTTTAGAAGTATCCGTCACTGTTGTAATGTGGGTAAGGTGGCAGCCAATATGGATGTTTTCACCAACAGCAATGACATAGTGATGTATTTCAATATTGATCAACTCAGAAGTGAATTCTGCAGGAGCAGACCCATTTACTCCTTTTTAAATAAGTGGTTTTGTCCTGACCTCTGAGCCAGAGGCCTGGATTCAAGTCCCACCTGTTCCAGGTTGACGAAAAGTACCTAAAACTCTATCCTGCCATCTGCTGTTGTTTGATTTGTGCCCTCTTGCAGCTCAGCAGTACTGTCTCTATTTCTGCTCCAAGTGACCTGGGTTAAAGTGACCTGCTCTTGAGGTGGGGAATAACATCTCTGAGCAGGTTGATTAGAAAATTAGGTTAAATAAAAAGTGTGCCATGGAATATTATGTAGTTTCTTGAGAGACATTAAGGAACAAAATTTTAACAGCTCATCTGAAAGACTGCACCTTCATCAATGTAGCATTCCCTTGATACTGCAATGAATATCAGCTGGGACTAAGTGTCTGAAATATGTATGGATCCTACAACCTCACATTTGATTCAGAGTAAAGGTGCTATTAGTGAGCCATGGTTTGCACTAACTTTCTAGGAATATTAATCTAGGAACAAAGTACAGGAGAATCGACGTTTCGGGCATGAGCCCTTCTTCAGGAATGAAGAAGGGCTCATGCCCGAAACATCGATTCTCCTGTTCCTTGGATGCTGCCTGACCTGCTGCGCTTTTCCAGCAACACATTTTCAGCTCTGATCTCCGGCATCTACAGTCCTCACTTTCTCCTAGGAACAAAGTACTAAGACAAAGAGAGTCATGCATGGTCTGCTCCTGCAGAATTCACTTCTGGGTTGAGTTTGTCAACTGATTGACAGACTCACTGGTGAATCACTTAACAAGTTAAATTGCCCACCTAGTGTGTAGGTTAGGTGGATTAATCATGAGAAATGCAGGATTACAGGGATAAGGTAGGGAGTTGGGTCAGAGTGGGATGCCCTTTGATAGGTTGGTGTGGAATCGATGGGCTGAATGACCTGCTTGGTTTATTCCTGCAGGGATCCTATGAACTTAAATACACTAGAAGGAAACACCTCCATTCCCTCTCCCACTGTGATGAGAAGTATTCAAAATTGGAGAAAGCCCACATGGGAAGGTCAGCCATCAAGGAGGCTTGTCAAAGCAAAAACAAATTAAGCCTTAGGATTTCATTCTAAGATGTACATAAATTGGATTATTGCACTGCAAAGATGTGATAAAGGAGTATGCATTTTGTCACCAGCAGAGTTAGGTGATTTACTAGTTTTTTTGATTCACTAGAAAATTGAAGCTATGTAGAGTACATTAAGTAAATAAAATTCAAATTGCCTCTTTATACACTTGTCTTTTCATTGCACTTATTAAAAGATTTGAAAAGATTATATGAAAGCACAATATATGAAGGTGAAAGTCTTGATATTCAATTTGAATCAGATAAGGCGTTACTGTAGTCCCTCTTCCCATTGGGTTAGATACAACACAGTAGATTATGTCACATCCTGAAATTAAGAAAGGGCACATTTGAAAGGACAAAGATAGACCTGAAATCAAAATTCTCAATTGCTGGAAGGTTGATTTTTATGAGATCAGATATGATTTGTTCAGAGTGGATTGGGACCAAATACTTTCAAATAAATCTGTACCATGATTGGAACGCATTCATGAAGGAAATAATAGAGTATAGAGCCATCTTGTTCCATAAATGCCATGAACCCTGAATATCAAGGGATATATAGCATTGAATTAAAATATAACAGGAGGCACATAGCAGAAACTAATGCTCAAAGCTGCAGAAGCCCTAGAGGAATACAGAATGTACAACAGAAAACTTAATAGATTAGGAGAGCTAAAAGTGAATATGAAATAGTGGGCGGCACGGTGGCACAGTGGTTAGCACTGTTGCCTCACAGCGCCAGAGACCCGGGTTCAATCCCCGCCTCAGGCGATTGACTGTGTGGAGTTTGCACGTTCTCCCGTGTCTGCGTGGGTTTCCTCCGGGTGCTCCGGTTTCCTCCCACAGTCCAAAGATGTGCAGGTCAGGTGAATTGGCCATGCTAAATTGCCCGTAGTGTAAGGTATAGGGGTAAATGTAAGGGTATGGGTGGGTTGCGCTTCGGCGGGTCGGTGTGGACTTGTTGGGCCGAAGGGCCTGTTTCCACACTGTAATGTAATCTAATCTAAAACATGATAATGGCAGATAAAATAAAGGAAAATCCTAAATTGCTTTACAGTTACATTAAGGGTAAAAGAATAACAAGGAAAGATTAGGATAATTAAGGACCACAGTGGCAATCTTTGTGTAGAGCCAGAGGATATAGATAGGGTTCCAAACAAATGCATTGGGTTGGTGTTCACTCATGGGAGGGTCAATATCGGTATAGAAATCAAGGAGAAGGTTTGTGATACGTATAAACAAATTATAGGCAGACAGGAGATTGGGTGGTCTACAAGACTTAAAAAAAGACAAATCTCCAAGGTTGGATGAAATGTTTCCCATGCTGTTGAGTGAGGCAAGAGAGGAAATTGCAGAGACATTTGCAAAAATTTTTGATTCTTATCTGGTCAAGTGTAGGTACTGGAGGATAACCAATTTGATACCATTATTCAAGAAGGGAGAAAGGGATAAACCAGGAAACTGCTGGCAGTCATTCTAAGCATGGTGCTGGAGAAACTATTGTAAGCAATTTTGAGGGACACAGTGATCTGTATTTGGCGAGGCAGGGATAAATCAGGCACAGTCAGCATGGTTTTGTTAAGAGGAGGTCATCTCTGAACAATTTATTCAAGTTTTTCAAAGAGGTGACCAGGTGTGTAGATGATGACAATACTTTTCACGTAGACTACTTGGACTTTAGCAAATATTTTGACAAGATCCTGACTGGGAGGCTGATAGCAAAGGTAAGAATACATGGGATCCAAGGAAATTTGGGAAATTGGATCCACAATTGGCTGAGTGACAGGTGGCAGAGGGTGATTATTCAGGTATTTTTCTGATTGAAAGTCTGTGTTCAGGTGGATTCCCCATGGATCAGTATTGGAGCCCTTGCTATTTTTGGTTTGTTTGAATGATTTTGACTTGACTGTAAGAGGGTTGACCTGTCGAACACATGATGAATGGTAGGACCCTGGGAAGAATTGAACAGCAGAGGGACTTTGGGTGTGATTGTGTACTGGTTCCTTCAGGTATCAAAATAATTAACAACACATATTTTATCAACATTTCTGGCAAAAGCCTTTCCTCAGGAAGGGCTTTTGCCTGAAACGTCGATCTTTCTGCTTCTCTGATGCTGCCTGACCTGCTGTGCTTTTCTAGCACCACTCTAATCTAGACTCTGATTTCCAGCATCTGCAGTCCTCACTTTTGCCTAACACATATTTTATGGCCTGCTTTTATTAATCAGGGCACAGAGTTTACGAGCAGGGAGGTACAAGATGTCAGTTAGGCCAGAGCTACAATATTGTGTACAATTCTGAAATCTACATTAGGAGGGATGTGATAGCATTAGAGTGGGCACAAAGGAGAATTACTAAGATGCTGCCTGGGCTGGAGAGTTTCAGTTATAAAGACAATTGGACAGACCTGGGATTGTTTTCTTTAAAGCAGAGGAGCTTAAGAGGAATCATGATTGAGATATATAAAATTCCAAGGGACATAGAGTAAATAGGAAGAAACATTGCCCATTGAAGGAGGGATGAATGACCACAGGACACAGAATTGAGGTAAGGGGCAAAGGTGTAGAGGAGATGTGAGGAAAATCATTTTCACCCAAGAATCTGGAACTCACTGTCTGTAAGAGTGGTAGATGTAGTAACCCTTATAACATATAAGAAGTATTTAGATATGCATTTGAAATACCAAGTGCTGGAAATTGAATTAGAATAGTTAGGTGGCTGATTTTGATATGGGTAGATGTTATGGACCAAAATGCCTTTTATCTGTACTGTAGGTCTCTATGACTTACATGTCAGATCAACCTGAAAGAATGTTGACAATTGTCCTGACTTATTATCAGGATTTTTAAAAATAACTATTAATTTATTACTTTGGTAAGAACACCAATGTAAGCATGAACTTTCAAACTCCGTCTGATAATTTTTGCAGAAATAAAAAATTACCTGATGATATACAGGAAATAATTTATGAATGCAAATGCAACATCTTTAAGTCTCTGATTTATTCATTATTCTAACATTCTAAATAATGGGGTGAGGAGGAATTTCTTCTCTCAGAAGGTAGTGAATCAGTGGAATTCTTTACCACTGGTGACTTGCAAAGCTGGGGCATTAAGTATATTCAAGGCTAAGATAGACAGATTTTTAATCAGTGAGGGAATCATAGGCAAGAGGGAAAAGATAGGAAAGTGGAGTTGGTGATTATGAGATCAGCCATGGGTCGTGGGGCAAGTTCATTGAGATGAACGCCCTGCCTCTGCTCTTATATCTTATGGTCTTATATATTTTGGGTGGCATTTAATGGAGATGATGAGAGTTTGGTCTGTGGATGGACGACTGGTGAAGTCTCTGTATTAGCAGTTTAACTGGATGGGTCTTTCCTCACGATCAAATAAAGTTTGTTCTGCTTTCAACATGAATTTGCTATAATATGACTGTCAAACTTGGGACACTGTTTCTAAAGCGAAAAGTTTTAAATAACCAGTGTATTAGTTATAACACGATTCTAGCCCCGTTAATTTAAATGGTGCTGTTATTACACAATTTTCTTATAACATGGAATGCATGAGAACCAAACTATTGTGTTAAAACAGAACTGACAATAGTCAGGTTAGAGATGGTGGGGGTGCACAGGTCTCCAGGATGAGGTTTTCCAGGAAAGACAGTGCCTGCTACTCAAACACAATCTACCTAAGGCTTTGTATCATCACTGGATCCCAACCACAGCTGAGTAATGGCGGTCAGTGTTTTGCAGGGTGGAGGATGGTAGAAGGGGAATCTCACTCCTGGTGCCAGGTCTGCGAATCAGCCTTTTGAGTATCTCTGAATGATGGGACACACACTCCCATCTCCAACTCACCCCACCCTCTGTGTCCAGAAGCAAACCTACATATGTTTGCTTGTTATATCCCCATCAGGCTCCCAACTCTTCCAACAGGTTAGTATCAGCAGTGGCAGATCCAAACCCTTAAGTTAGCATGAATTGCCCAACTGTGAAGGGCCAATCCAAAGATGTGCAGGTTAGGTGAATTGGCCATGCTAAATTGCCCGTAGTGTTAGGTAAGGGGTACATGTAGGGGAATGGGTGGTTTGCGCTTCGGCGGGTTGGTGTGGACTTGTTGGGCCGAAGGGCCTGTTTCCACACTGTAAAGTAATTTAAAAAAAAAGTTTAACCTTAGTGGTGGTGGAAAGTTGGCACTCACCACCCAACTGCCTGATTTAATTTAACCCTTACATCACAAGACTCACCAACGGGGGAAAAATTGTTTATCCACAAATAATAGAAGATAAGAAAATTTCCAGGTGAAAATTCCCATTCAGCCTGTGCCTCAATGAGCCTACACAGGAATATGTTCAAAGCTTTACATTGAATTTAATAATTATACAGAACAGAAGCTGGCCAGTTTGTTTAACTAGTTCTGCTGATATTTATGCTCAACATAAAATTCCTCCCCTTCAATTTGCTTTAACTCAGCCATTCCACATGTCTTTTCCTTTACTCCTAGAAATTCCTTACAGAGGCATTTAAAATATTTGCCTCGACCACTTCCTGTGGTAGTTTTCTACTTTCTAGCCAACATAAAATAATAAATTTTTCTTTACGTCAATTGGATTTATTGGTAACTATCTTGAATACTTAATTTTAGATTTGCATTATTAATATATGGCCTGTCCAAAGAAAAGCACTTTGCCCTTATTACACTTGATTATATGTTTTTTTTTCTGTTTAGCAGTTGATACATAGGAACAGAAAAAAAAAACTGTAGGAGGAGATTGTTCAATCCTTTGAGCTTGCTCTGCCATTCAATGAGATCATTACTAATCTTCCACTTGAAGTCTATATTGCAGCACTATTCCTATATTTCTTGATGGTTTTATTATGTAAAAATCTATTGATCATACTCAATGTTCTGGGGCAAGGAATTACCAAGATTTGCCATCTTCTGACTGGAAAAATTCTCCTCATTTCAATCCAGAATAGTTTACCCCTTATTGTGAAATAGTTTACCCCCGTATTCTTGGACGTCAGGGGTGACATCCTTCCTACAATCCCCTGTTAAAGATTACAAGAGTTTGGTATTTTTGAATGAGCTCATCTCTCATCCTTCTAAATTCCAGGGAATAGAGATTCAGTCTCCTCAATCTACCCTTATAGGACAATTCCAGATTCCAGGGATTAATCTGGTCATCGTCAGCTGCACTCTCTTTATGGCAGTTCATTTTGCCATAGGTCTGTGTGGTATAACGTGGGAAAATGTGAAGTTGTACATTTTGGAAAAGAGAACAAAACAATAGAACATTATTTAAATGGAGAAAAAGCTGCGGAGAGCTGCAACACAAAGGGATTTGGGATATTTGTTTGTAAAATGCAAAAAGCGAGCACAGTGCAGCAGATAACCAGAAAGGCTAATGGGATGTTGGCCCTTATATCAAGGAGGTTAGAGTATAGAGTAGGGAATTCTTACTGCAACCAAATCAAGGCGAGACCACATCTGGAATACTGTGAACAGTTTTGGTTCCCTTATTTCAGGAAAGTCATCATTTGATGGGAGGTAGCTCAGAGATGGTTCACTGGGATGGATCCCTGGCATTGAGGGATAGTTTTATGAGCAAAGGCTAAATTAGAAGAATTAGAGGCGACCTCATTGAAACATATAGGATTCTTAACAGGCTTGACAGGGTAAATGCTGAAAGGACATTTCCCTTCATGGGAGAGTCTAGAACCAGAAGACAGTCTTAGAAGAAAGAGATGCAAATTTAAGACTGAGATAAGGAGGAATTTCTTGTGTTAGAGAAACTCTTTGCCACAGAGAGCTGTGGGAACAGAGTCCTTGTGCATACTTAAAGTTGAGATAGATAGATTCTTGATTAGTAGGGGAATCAAAGGTTTCCTTGAAAAGGTAGCAAAATTTATGTGAGCCATGATCCTATTAAATAGTGGAATGGTCTCAAGGGGCTGAATGGCCTAATCTTGTTCCTATTTCTTATGATCTTAAGACTGCACATAAAATTCCAAGTATGATCTCACCAAGGCTGTATATAATTGCATTAAAAACAAAATAAAATGCTGGAAATCACAGCAGGTTAGGCAGCATCCATGGAGAGAGAGCAAGCTGACATTTCGAGTCTAGATTGCTCTTCAGCAGAGTTGAAACTTTATTGCTGGAACAGCACAGCAGGTCAGGTAGCATCCAGGGAACAGGAGATTCGACGTTTCGGGCACAGGCCCTTCTTCAGGAATGAGCAGAGAGTGTTCAGCAGGAGAAGATAAAAGGTAGGGAGGAGGGACTTGGAGGAGGGGCGTTGGAAATGTGATAGGTGGAAAGAGGTCAAGGTGAGGGTGATAGGTCGGAGTAGGATGGAGGCGGAGAGGTCAAGAAGAAGACTGCAGGTCAGGAAGGCGGTGCCGGGCTGGAGGGATTCGGCTGAGACAAGGTGGGGGGAGGGGGGATGAAGAAACTGGTGAAGTCCAAGTTCATCCCCTGTGGTTGGAGGGTTCCCAGTCGGAAGATAAGACGCTCCTCCTCCGACCGTCGCGTTGTTGTGGTTTGGCGGTGGATGAGTCCAATGACCTGCATATCCTCAGTGGAGTGGGAGGGGGAGTTGAAATGCTGTGCTACAGGGTGGTTGGGTTGGGAAATGCTGTGCTACAGGGTGGTTGGGTTGGGAAATGCTGTGCTACAGGGTGGTTGGGTTGGGAAATGCTGTGCTACAGGGTGGTTGGGTTGGGAAATGCTGTGCTACAGGGTGGTTGGGTTGGCTGCTGAACACTCTCTGCTCATTCCTGAAGAAGGGCCTGTGCCCGAAACATCGAATCTCCTGTTCCCTGGATGGTGCCTGACCTGCTGTGCTGTTCCAGCAATAAAGTTTCAACTTTGATCTCCAGCATCTGCAGACCTCACTTTCTGCTCTTCAGCAGAGCTGATGTGAAGTGTGGAGGGGGCAGCATTAATGCAGTAGTCGACAGCTGGAATGCTGGAGGAGAAAGGATGTTGATTCAGTTGATTAAGTGTTTGGAATGTGAGAATGGCAGAACAGTGGTATGTCTAACTGCCAGACTGGAAAGAACACAACAGTCCCACTGGTAAGGGGGAAGGGAGAGAGAACATGGTGACAGAGAATGTAACAAGTACAGCTAAAAGGAGGGAAAGGAATGAGAATGAATTTACAATTTGAAGATGTTGAACTCAATATTAAATCCAGTAGGTTGTAAAGTGCCTAGTCTGAGGATGAGGTGTTGTTTCTCCAGTTTGCTCTGTGATTCACTGGAGCACTGCAGCATGCTGAGGACAGACAAGTGGACATGCAACCAGGACACTGTGTTAAAATGAGCGACTATCGGAAGGTCAGGGTCATACTTGCACACAGACTGAAAATATTCTGCAAAGCGGTCACCTAGTCTGTGTTTGGTTTCTTCAGCTCTGAAGAAGAATCATCTAGACTTAAAACATTAACTTACTAACTGTCAATGGATGCTGCTTGACCCACTGTGAATTCCAGCATCTTTTGTTTTCAGTACAGATTCCACTGACAGCGTTAATTTCCTCCTCTAACTGCATTAACACATATTTTACTCCCCGTAATCAAATCTTCTTGTAGTAAAAGCCAATATACTATTTGCCTTCAATTTTTTGCTGTATCTACATTTTAAGTTTCAATGACTCATGAACAACAGCACCCAAGTCCCTTTGAAGTTTAACACCTCATAACATTTCACATGCAAGAGATATTCTGTATTTCTGCTTTTCCTACCAAGGTGTCTAACCTCACAGTTTTCCATATTGTACTCCAACTGTCAATTTATTTGCCTAGTTACTTAATCTCTCCAAATTCCCTTGAAACATGCAGTCATAAAGTCACGGAGTCATACAGCACAGGAACAAAATCTTCGGTCCAACTCATCCAGACTGACAAAGTTTCCCAGACTAAACTAGTCCCACTTACTTGTGTTTGGCACATTTCCCTCTAAGCCTTTCTTATGTCATGTCATGTACCTGTCCAAATGTCTTTTAAATATTCTAACTGTACTGCATCTATCACTTCCTCTGGCATCCACATATGAACCGTATGTGAAAAAGTCGCCCTTCAGATCTTTTTTCATCTCTTTCCCCTCTTATCTTAAAAATATGCCCCTAGTTTTGACCTCCCCCAACCTAGTGCAAAGACCTTTGCTACTCACCTTATCTATGTCCCCTCATGATTTAACATATCTGAATTAGGTCATCCCTCAACCTCTTACGCTCCAGTGACAAAACTCCCAACCTATCCAACTTCTTCTTATAACTTAAAACCTCCAGTTCCAGCAACATCATGGTAAATCACTTCTGAACCCCCTCCAAATTGATAATATCATTCCTATAGCAGGGCAACCAGAACTGTACAGAGTACTCCAAAAGTGGCCTCACTAATGTCCTGTATAACCTTAACATAACATCCCAACTCCTATACTCAATGGCCTGAGCAATGAAGACAAGCATGTTAAATGTCTTCTTAACCACTCTGTTTTTCTGTGATGTAACTTTCAAAAGAACTATGTACCTGAACGCCTCATTGTTTGACAACACCACCCAGGGCTCTACCATTAACTAAGTAAGTCCTGCCCTTGTTTGCTCTACCAAAATAAATTTCATCTGTGACTAATTAGCCCATTGGCCAATCTGTATCCAATTGACAAGCTCTCCCATATGATCTAACTTTACTAATTGATCTACCATGACAAACTTTGCCAAAGGTTTTACTAAAGTCCATGTAGGCATCTAATGCTTTGCCTTCCTCATCTTTTTGGTTACATCCTCAATCAAGTTTGTGAGACACGATTTCCCATGCACAAAGCCATGCTGACTATCTCTAATTAGTTCTAGCCTCTTCAAGTGAATGTAAATCCTTTCTCTCAGAATCCCCTCTAACAACTTACCTACTATTGATGTAAAACTCATTGGTCTATCGTTCCCAGGCTTTTCCTTTCTTAAATAAAGGCACAAGGTCATCCACCCTCCAGTCCTTCAGAACCCCTTCTGATCTCACCCATCTACCTAGCTTTGTGTCATTTGAAAAGTGGGAAATATTATATTTGATCCCGACATGCAACTCATAGATATGGATTGTTAACATGTTAAGTCCAAGCATTGATCCTTGCAGTATATCACTAGCCGGTGTCTGCCTATCTGTAAATGACCCATTCACTCCACCTCTGATTTCTTTCCACTAATCAGTTCCCAAACTATGGTAGGATATTTCACCTAATGTCATGTGCTAAACAAAATTTAGGTCTTTTGAAAACACCTTATCAAAGACCTTTTGAAAATCTAAACATGCCACATCTAGCAGTGCCACTTATCTATTCTGCTAATTACATCTTCAAAGAACTCTATTGAGTTTGTCAAAATTATTTCCCTTTTATTTCCAAATGATTTCCCTGTTGATTGTGCCCGACTCTGCATTTTTTTTTAAATGTTAAAAATCATATAACACCAGGTTATAGTCCAACAGGTTTAATTGGAAGCACACTAGCTTCTGGAGTGCCGCTCCTGGTGCAGTGTCCTTTAATTTCAATTCTAGCATTTTGTCTATGACAGATACCAGACCAATACATTTGTAATTTCCTTTTTTCACTTTCTTCCTTTCTTAAATTGTAGAGTTAAAGTTCTCACAATCTGTCGGGATCATTTCAGAGTCTCACAGAAGTTTGGAACGCAATCACCAATGTCTCTACATCCATCTTTAACACTCTTGGATGGAGATCATTAGGTGGCGAGATTTGACTACTTTAACTACTATGCATGTCTCTTTTCATTCCAATCTCCACCAAATCCACATACCAATACATTTTAGCACGTCCAACCCTCACATCTTTTCAAAACAGCACATCAAAGTATAAATCACTTTTTGGCTCTCCCACAGTGAAACCTCACTTCTTATGTACTCTCTCCAATCTTTCACCACGTTAAAAGAATGAATTAAGTCTCCTCTAAATTTTCTGTTTTACAAAGACAACCTCTTCAATTGTTCCCCACGACTGCAATCAATCAAATCTGGTAGTATCCTAACTAATCCTTTTTGTACTGCATTGTTTCAATCTCCTTTTCATAGTTTGTGGAAACTAAATCAATGCAAATAATAGCCTGGTCATAGTATGGTCTAATGTTAAGATCACTTCGAATCCTTTCTCTTTAGAATTAAAATACTAGCTTAATTAACTTTAAGTCCATTCATCAAACACTGGGATGATAGAGAAATTCCATATATTTTTGCAACACATGGAGTCCCAAAAAGTGTTGGTCACAGATAATGAGCCATTGTTTACCAGAATTTATTTCTTAAAGTCAAATGCAATTGAATGTAAGGACAACTCCATACCGGGTCAGGTACGTTTTGGCGCCGATCATTTGGCTCCGCCATTTTGGCTCTAAACTGTTTTGGCGCTCATTACTTTGGCACTGAGCTGTTTTGACGCCAATTCAGAATTTAAAAAAAGTCTTGTTTGGTTAAAGAAGAGAGGATGACAAACGACCCGATGTAATTTTCTCAACTAGCAAGAGTTGATAGTCAAAGCTGTAAATGACCCGCTGTAGATTCAAATCTCATTTTGTAATCATTTTCTCATTTAATAATTGTTAATAGTCATCTACTGCCTTGATGATACTTAAGCCTTCACACTGGAAAGCTGTAATACAATTTTCTTTCTATTTTCTTGTAGACTCCATACCAGAAATGGCTGAAAACATCCTAAGCAAGAGAGACAAACCAAAATTTTCACACGATGGTTATCTATATGTGTTTGATAAATGTACCAAAATGTAGAAATTCGTTTTTATAATGAATAGGTTAAAAATAATGAATAAAAAAGAATTAGATTTATTTCTTACAATGCAATAAAAACAAATTTTTTACGGGCTCTACAAGACTTTTTTTTATTGTTGTGGTTCTGTTCGCCGAGCTGGAAGTTTTTGTTACATACGTTTCGTCCCCTGGCTAGGCGACATCATCAGTGCTTGGGAGCCTCCTGCGAAGCACTTCTTTGATGTTTCCTCCGGTGTTTATAGTGGTCTGTCACTGCCGCTTCCGGTTGTCAGTTTCAGCTGTCCGCTGTAGTGGTTGGTATATTGGGTCCAGGTCGATGTGTTTGTTGATGGAGTTTGTGGATGAATGCCATGCCTCTAGGAATTCCCTGGCTGTTCTCTGTCTGGCTTGCCCTATGATAGTAGTGTTGTCCCAGTCAAATTCATGTTGCTTGTTGTCTGCGTGTGTGGCTACTAAGGATAGCTGGTCGTGTCGTTTCGTGGCTAGTTGATGTTCATGTATGCGGATTGTTAGCTGTCTTCCTGTTTGTCCTATATAGTGTTTAGTGCAGTCCTTGCATGGTATTTTGTACACTACATTCGTCTTGCTCATGTTGGGTATCGGGTCCTTCGTTCTGGTGAGTTGTTGTCTGAGCGTGGCTGTTGGTTTGTGTGCCGTTATGAGTCCTAGGGGTCGCAGTAGTCTGGCAGTCAGTTCCGAGATGCTCCTGATGTATGGTAGTGTGGCTAGTCCTTTTGGTTGTGGTATGTCCTCGTTCCGTGGTCTTTCTCTTAGGCATCTGCTGATGAAGTTGCGCGGGTATCCGTTTTTGGCGAATACCTTGTATAGGTGTTCCTCTTCTTCTTTTTGCAGTCCTGGTGTACTGCAGTGTGTTGTGGCCCTTTTGAATAGTGTCCTGATGCAGCTTTGTTTGTGTGTGTTGGGGTGGTTACTTTCATAGTTTAGGACTTGGTCTGTGTGTGTGGCTTTCCTGTATACTCTTGTAGTGAATTCTCCGTCTGGTGTTCTCTGTACCATCACGTCTAGGAATGAGAGTTGGCTATCCTTTTCTTCTTCTCTCGTGAATCGGATTCCTGTGCGTGTGGCGTTGATGATCCGGTGTGTTTTTTCTATTTCCGTGTTTTTAATGATTACAAACGTGTCATCGACATATCTGACCCAGAGTTTGGGATGAATTTGTGGTAGGACTGTTTGTTCTAACCTTTGCATAACTGCCTCTGCTATGAGTCCCGAGATTGGTGATCCCATGGGTGTTCCGTTGATTTGTTCGTATATCTGGTTGTTGAATGTGAAGTGTGTTGTGAGGCACAAGTCCAGTAGTTTAAGTATGCCGTCTTTGTTGATAGGTTCAGCGTCCTGTTTTCTGTTCTGTATGTCCAGTAGGTTGGCTATTGTTTCTCTGGCTAGAGTTTTGTCAATCGAAGTGAACAGTGCCGTTACGTCGAATGATACCATGGTTTCTTCTTTGTCTATGTGTATATTTCACTACTATCATAGGGCAAGCCAGACAGAGAACAGCCAGGGAATTCCTAGAGGCATGGCATTCATCCACAAACTCCATCAACAAACACATCGACCTGGACCCAATATACCAACCACTACAGCGGACAGCTGAAACTGACAATTGGAAGCGGCAGGGACAGACCACTATAAACACCGGAGGAAACATCAAAGAAGCGCTTCGCAGGAGGCTCCCAAGCACTGATGATGTCGCCTAGCCAGGGGACGAAACGTTTGCAACAAAAACTTCCAGCTCGGCGAACAGAACCACAACAACGAGCACCCGAGCTACAAATCTTCGCACAAACTTTGAACTTTTTTTTATTATTGGGGCCAAAACAGCTCAGCGCCAAGTAATGAGCACCAAAACAGTTTAGAGCCAAAATGGTGAGGCCAAATGATCACGCCAAAAGGGCGGCACCAGATAGTCCCATTCCGCTCTATACCACCTATCATCCAAAGGCTGGGCAGAAAGAGGGGACCAAACGTTGGCATAATTGATGAAACAGCCTACAGCATCACTAGAGATTAAGCTGTCATGGTTCTTGTCTGATGATGAGGACCACCACATAGGCAACTATAGGCATAGCACTAGCAGAATTCCAAACAGGTAGAAGACTCCAGACGAGGTTAAGTCTTCCTGTACCTGGGGTGAGGGGAGGAGGGTAAAATGGCAAGAGGCACTCTGGTTTCAGACCTGAGACTCTGCCAAGCAGAAGAGACATTCTGATAAAGGGGATGAAGTTTGGAGTAAGATACACAGAAATGACCGTACATAGTAAAAGGACTAGTGACGTATAAATTTTGGGTAGGTGTGATGGTCCTGACTAAGCATGTGGACCATATGAAGGCTGCAAATTCTCAAACGGTGCAGGAGTAAAATGTTCCCTGCATATTGGAAGCTTTAGATTAGATTATTTTAGATTACTTTAGTGTGGAAACAGGCCCTTCGGCCCAACAAGTCCACACCGACCCGCCGAAGCGCAACCCACCCATACCCCTACATTTACCCCTTACCTTACACTACGGACAATTTAACATGGCCAATTCACCTGACCTGCACATCTTTGGACTGTGGGAGGAAACCGGAGCACCCGGAGGAAACCCACGCAGACACGGGGAGAATGTGCAAACTCCACACAGTCAGTCGCCTGAGGCGGGAATTGAACCCGGGTCTCTGGCGCTGCGAGGCAGCAATGCTAACCACTGTGCCACCGTGCCGCCCACAAATCGTGCCAGAACCCATGCATTCACTCTTTCCCTCAAACTTTGTCAAGTCCCCTGATTCAGAGATGGACATGATTGAAGTAGCTATTTCAAAGGAGAAAGTGAGGTCTGCAGATGCTGGAGATCAGAGCTGGAAATGTGTTGCTGGAAAAGCGCAGCAGGTCAGGCAGCATCCAGGAAACAGGAGAATCGACGTTTTGGGCATAAGCCCTTCTTCAGGAATGGGGAAAATTTGTCCAGCAGGCTAAGATAAAAGGTAGGGAGGAGGGACTTGGGGGAGGGGCGTCAGAAATGTGATAGGTGGAAAGAGGTCAAGGTGAGGGTGATAGGTCAGACTGGGGTGGGGGCGGAGAGGTCGGGAAGAAGATCTCAGGTTAGGAAGGCGGTGCTGAATTTGATGGATTTGACTGAGACAGGGTGGGGGGAGGGGAAATGAGGAAACTGGTGAAATCCGAGTTCATCCCTTGTGGTTGGAGGGTTCCTAGCCGGAAGATGAGGCGTTCTTCCTCCAACCGTCGTTTTGTTGTGGTCTGACGATGGAGGAGTCCAAAGACCTGCATATCCTTGGTGGAGTGGGAGGGGGAATTGAAATGTTATTTCAAAGCTATTTCAAAGCCTTTGCCACCAAAAGAAGACAGTCAAATTCTACTGAGGTACTCCTGGTGCAAGAGGTGAACTTCTGTGCGTTACATGCCACTGGAGTTGGACACCGAGTTCAAGGAACCTGAACTCGTGCTAAAATGCTCCAAAAGGCTCTTGAAGAAAAAGTACTGGCCAATGTTGGTGGATTTAGAGGATGTGGGATGTTCTGATTGTTATGATGTCAGTCAGCTGGATCTCATTGAACATGAGTTCCTTCATTGGTGCTGTTAATCTAGCCCAATCAGTGAGCCCTGTTTGACATAAAAAGGTTGATACTGTCTCACAGCCTCTCCCAATGGTTCAAACCATCCAAGACTGGCAACATCCTTGTAAATCTTTCCTGAACTGTTTCAAGTTTCACAACATGCTTTCTATAGCAGGGACACCAAAATTGCACACAGTATTCCAAAAGGACCTAACTAATGTCCTGTACAGCTGCAACATGACCTCTTAACTCCTATACTCAATGTACTGATGAATAAAGGCTCGCTTATCAAATGCCTACTTCACAATCTTATCTACCTGCGACTCCACTTTCAAGGAACTATGAACCTGCATTGTGAGGCCTTTTTGTTCAGCAACATTTCCCAGGACCTGACCATTAAGTGTTTCAGTCCTGCCCTGATTTGCCTTTCCAAAATGCAGCACCTCATATTTATCTAAATTAAATTCCATGTGCCACTCCTTGGCCCAAAGGCCTATCTGATCACGAGCCCATTGTACTCTGAGGTAACCTTCTTCACTGCCCACTACACCTCCAATTTTGATGTCATCTGTAACCATACCTCCGAAGTTTGCATCCAAATCATTTATATAAATGACGAAAAGCAGAGGACCCAGCCCAAATCTTCAAAAGCAACCCTGCACCATCACCCTAAATCTTGTACTTTTGAGGCAGTTCTGGATCCAAATGGCAAGTTTCCCCTACATTTCATGCGATCTAACCTTGCTAAATAGTCTACCAAGAGGATTTTTAATCGAACACTTTACTGAAGTCCATACAGGTCCAGTCCATTGCTCTGCCCTCATTAATCCTCTTCATTATTTATCCAAAAACTTAGTCAAGTTAGTGATTGAGCTTCATAAATAGGTCAGGAGAGAGATATCATTGAAGAATGTTCAGGGATTATGGGAAGCCAGATGTGGATGGGGATGGATCTTTTATAGTCCTTTCAGGAGGATGTGATATTGTTATGGGAGGGCAGAGGAAATTCACCAGAATACATACAGAGATGTTAGCAGTAAGTTTAGAGTGGAGAAGTTTTTTTTTACTTGAGCTGAATGTATTTTAGGAGAACTATGATGGAGATGTAAAGGATTAAGGCAAGTTTAGATACAGTAGGCAAAGAAACACTGTTTTAATTAGCTAATGGTAAAGGATAGAGATTTCGGGCAATAGGGGATTTGAAGAAAATGTTTTGTGATACAGTGAATGGTAATAATCCGAAACTCACTGCCTATGAGTATGGTGGATGTGGAGATGATCAATGGCTTCTAGTGGCAATTGAATGAGCAGTTGAAGGAAATAAATGTGTAGGAGGCAAAGTATTGGAGGAATGGGACTGTCACAATTGCTCTGCGAAGAGTTGGCATGGACTCAATAGGGTGAATATTCTCCTCAATTTCGATGAATTTATGATTCTATAAATACAAAATGTTACATAGTGTTATGGACCAGGCCAGACCCCTCAAAACATTTCAAGTCCCTAAGTTTGCTCGTTGTTTTAAGCAGGTGTATAGTGGATATTCCAGGAGAAATACCACTGGTCAAACCACGTAGTTTTAAACAAAACAGAATTTATTTACAAAATTACTGAATGAAACACAAACAACAGAAAACAGAATACTGAATAACGTAACCTCTCTGAAAACCTAACAGATCATTCCAACTTAATGATGCTGTTCCAAATACTTGCAACAATCCTCATAAATACCCCTTGGCACAAAACATAAAAGTAAACCCAGGTTCTTATAGGATTGAAGTCAGAGAGAGTGTACCAGCCCGGACCTGCTTCTTTGAGTCCAGCAGCTTTTCCAACACTACTGCTAAAAACCGAACCAAACCATAGAAAAGCTGAGCTTGGAAAACTGGCCACTCCTCTTTCATTGTACAAGTTTTTTAAAACTTGAAAGCCTACTGTCTGGGGCAGTATCTGTTAGCTATAAACAAATTGGCACTAGATTAGATTAGATTCGCTACAGCGTGGAAACAGGCCCTTTGGCCCAATAAGCCCACACCAATCCACCAAAGAAAAACCCACCCAAACCCATTTCCCTCTGACTAATGCACCTAACTCTACAGGCAATTTAGAATGGCCAATTCATCTGGCCTGCACATCTTTAGACTGTGGGAGTAAACTGGAGCACCCGCAGGAAACCCATGCAGACAATGGAAGAATGTGCAAACACCACGCAGTCACCGGAGGCTGGAATCAAACTTGGGTCCCTGGCGCTGTCAGGCAGCAGTGCTAAACACTAAGCCACTAAAACCCTTCAACCCTAGACTTTTCAGAATCTGTGTCATTTACGGCCTCTCTTGAAAAAAAAACCCAAGGTCAGCATAATCTTGTTAAAGGAGCAGCTTCGTCACACCTAAAGCAAAGTGCGATATAACATCAAACTAATAAAAGAAGCAATTAAAGCTGATGTCAGGATTTTCTTATTTACCTAAAGCATGATAAACCTGTTTAGCTCATGACCAAGATTAGGACATATGGAGTATCAGCCCTTAGGTGCTTGAATGGATAGCAAACTAGCTTAAAAAGTATTGAAAACAGGGAGGAGGAAAAGAGAGCACTTCCTTAAGTTTGAGAAAAGTAACAAGCATTGGCCTGCAAGGAGCTTTTTATTAAAATCACTGGTTTTTATTAAAAGCACTGAACCACCTGCTTTTCCTCAGAGACCAGAACCGAAGTTGTATTCTTAATCCAAAATGGTTTGCTGGTTTGGGTTCTCAGCCTAGCTGAAGTCTTAGATTAGATTAGATTACTTACAGTGTGGAAACAGGCCCTTCGGCCCAACAAGTCCACACCGCCCCGCCGAAGCGCAACCCACCCATACCCCTACATTTACCCCTTACCTAACACTATGGGCAATTTTTAGCATGGCCAATTCACCTGACCTGCACATCTTTTTTGGACTGTGGGAGGAAACCGGAGCACCCGGAGGAAACCCACTCAGACACGGGGAGAACGTGCAAACTCCACAGTCAGTCGCCTGAGGCGGGAATTGAACTCGGGTCTCAGGCGCTGTGAGGCAGCAGTGCTAACCACTGTGCCACCGTGCCGCCCACTCTTGTGCAAAGTTAAGGGCTGGAGTCCAGAGCGAATTTTATTAAAATCTGGTCTGAGATCACTGATATGGCATGCAGTATCGACTGCCATTAGAACCAGGTGACCAGGTAACAGACATTTATCTTGATTGCTTCTGATTTTGATGTTACTAAGCAAATTAATTGCTTCAAATCAGATTAGGTAGACTTTTTCGGGTGTGACTTCTCCTGGATACCACCTAATGAGTTATCTTACTCAGCTTCAGTCTAGTAGTACTCTTTTGTTGTCTAGAGTCCACATACAAGCAACAACTGCAATGGCTTGCCAGCCAGGTCCTGAAGAAAATTTTAACCATTTGGCCGAGGCTTAACTTTGTTTTGGGATTTTGCTGTGGCCTGATCCAGAGTCCCTCTAATCAGAATATACCTTGAGTGAGACGATACAATTGCCTGCACTCAAGTGGTATACTCCAAGCTCAGTCAGAGTGGCAAGAATGTCCACTTTAATCGGAATACCTTGCAGCCCATATGCTCCACATACTGCATTTTCCAATGATAAAGAGAGTTGTAGCGCCTGTTTGAAGTCGAGTTGGGCTTCAGCTGGCAGCTGTTTTGCCACAGTTACATAATTGATTTACATACCAGACCGTCTCTCAGTTCCTCATTTAGGGTTAACCCAAATCCTGCCAGTTGTCTTAACCTGGTCAAAAACTTACCAACTTCCCTGTTTCTCTAATTGCTAAATAAAAGTGATATCATCTCAGAATTAGAGGAGTCTTGGGTCACAATATTCCTTAACTATGCCAGTCAATTCTTAAAAGGTTTTACTATCTGGTGCTTCAGGGAAAGTCAGGCCACTAATGAAAGGGAAAAGCTGCAGCTCCATAGGCTGTCAGGAGAATTACTTGTTTTCTTGTCTGCCCTCAATGTCTTCTCCCAGAAAAAAAACTATTCTTTCTATATACTGGGCCCAGTCCTCAATGGCTGGGTTGAATGAATCAAGTTTCCCAAAGAAAGGTGTGATCTAAGTAATGCTCACCCCAACTCAAAGATGACTGCTCCGAGCGAGTTTCTTCTAGAACATGCTTTATTCTTATTGCCACTGAAATAACTCCACTGAGATATTTCCTCATCAAGTCACCTCTTATTTCATATGAATTGTCCTTGACTATAGTGCTGCCTCATACAGAATTACCCTTTTTGTACATCAACCAGGGCTCCCTGATTGGACCAGATTAACAGCCCAATCTGGGAATTAATATTCTCGAAGATCCAGCTGGCATTGTTACAATCGCTGTAGTCAGCATCTGAAATTCCAGTTTCCTTGAGGTAAGGACTTGGTGGATACAGGAATTGAGCATCTTCACACTTACCTCCAGGAACCAGATGACTGCCTGCACAATTTGAAAACCCTCACATCTGACTTGATACCCATACCAACTATAGCACCCCAACCAGCATTCAATTCCTCCCACAAACTTCACCACCTCAAAAGGACTTGGATTTCTTCCCGATGCTCTCAGGCATTTGGTATCACACTGTCAATTTTATTCCAGCCCCAAAATGACTGCTGGGATCACCCATCAACCAGGCTCTCTCCCAACAAACAAGCCCCATGCCTCCCAAAATCAACCCCTCTATCAACCAACTGACTGTGCCTTCTCCAATCATTTTTACTCACTCTTGAACAACCCCCACCTCCTGCTGATCAGCTCCCATGTTCCAATCACACCAGATGATGCTCCCCCCATGACTGACTGCCGTCCTCTCCTCCAATTTGTTTCTGCCTATAAGTGACCCACACACCAAACAATCTCCAAGATGGCAGAGTCACAAAAACATACGTCACATGCTGACATGGTACCTTCTTGCATTTTGCACAATAACATGCAGGATATTACACACTAATCAAATGATGGTTGTTCTTGTTCAAAGGATTGCAGGGACTGGTATATAAGGTTTGGAATGTGCCATGTTTTCTATCAGTTTCTATCTTCCCAGTCACTAGGTCTGTGTTGATCTAATTTCAAAGAGAAGAGATATGAAGTGTACAAACATAATACCACAAGATGTAGGAGCAGAAATAGATATTCAGTCTGTGGAGTCTGCTTCCACATTCAATGAGATTGTGGCTGATTTAATAATCCCCACCTCCACTTTCCTGCTTTTTACTCATACAGTGATTCTCTTACTGATTAAAACTCTGCCTACCTCAGCATTAACTATACTTAATGACCCTGCCTCAATAATCCTCAACAGTAAAGAAGTCTACAGATTCTGGGAGAAGAAAATCTTCCTAATCTCTGCCTTAAATGTGCAACCCCTTTGTCTGAAATTATGCTGTCTGAACTAAGACTGTCCCATCAGGGGAAGCAGCCTTTCTGCATCTACCTGTCAAGTCCTCTAAGGATCTTGTACGTTTTGCCTCTCATTCTTCTAGATTCCAATTAAGTACAGGACAAAACTTCTACTGAACACACTACACCATCAACTCCATTCCACAGATCCAGGAAAAGAATGATACCATTAACAGTTATTTAAGTGTGAATGTGTCATGAGGCCAGTGCTGTAGGTACCCAGCAATGGCTTATCCAATCATGAGCATGATAATCTAGTATGAAGTGGACAGACTTTATTTTACCCTAGACTCAATTTGACACAGGGTTTAAAGATTGTTGCTCAGAGACAGTTTCCATAACCAGAGGTCAGAGTCATTTGGGGCTAAAAGGATCTAAGTAAATGGGGAAAAGTGGAATAGGCTACTGAGTTGGCTGATCAGCCATGATCATAACAAATGGCGAAGCAGACTTGGAGGACTGAATAGCTTACTACTCCTCCTATTTGCTTTATTTCTATGTAAATAAACATGACCCCTCATTGGTTGCACGACTCTGTCCAGTGGTAGGCTAAAACTTCAGAAAGCGGAAAGCAATAACTGCAAAGGCATGTGTCTCCCCCAAGTGCTTTTTTCCTGGACTCCAGAACTAATCTCAAATTGCCAAATGACACAGAGTAGCCAGCATGACTGAAAACAGCCAAAAATGCAAAAGTGAGCTGAAAATTGAAGAAATCACCCTATAAAAATCACAGATACCTTAAAATGATTTGAAGGCTGTAATCTAATTGCAGTGTTCATACACTTCTAAACTGATTGATTAGATTACCGCCTTACAATTGTTCCCAGGTATTCCACTCTCCATTTAATATCTATTTCCTGTATACTTCTATTTCCTTATTTTTTTCCTCTTAATTTTTCTCCTAAGTTACAAATTCCTTTAATCATCGTTACTCTTCTGACTAGCACATTACTAAACTATTTATATCAGCATTCAATTTTTGTGTACTCTGGCTGTGCTTCATACAGCGACCAATTTATCGTAATGCTGAAGTACAGCTAACAACCTTGGCAAAAGGAATGGTGCCTCATTGACAAATATCTTTTGTGTAATGTTTGTAATGGGTAGGGTATATTAGTGCATGTGCCGGTAATTATTATTCAGCCCCAGCAATTCTCCTTTATATCAAATAGTTTTGGTATGTATAATTGACTGTACAATTCTTTGGATGTGAGAGCTCCTTTGTGTAGTTGTTAAGTTTTGTTTAATAAAATAAAATATTGTTCACCAATTTTGGCATTAGGTGCTGTTAATATCATTCAAATTATTACTAAACATTATAAATATCAATTATTTGCCTGAGCTAATATTGATTTATATTCCACTCCATCTATTAATAAGCAGACTCTATTAGTTTGATGAGGAAACATAATATTAAAAGGGATAATTTTTATCATGATGGCTTGTTTACAGCTAGTAATTTAAACAGATTGCTTCTTGAGCACAACACAACCTGGTACTCGACAGAAAGCCTAGAGTGAGTGTGAGCATTTTTATGTTATGACACAGTAGTATCTTCAAACAGAAGCTTTCATTGAAGGATCAGGTTGCTAAGCATTCTACCACTATACACTTTGGAGTCTCCATTCTAATGGACTATAGCCACCACCAAATATATTAGATTCAGCTATAACAAACCAGCCAATTATCTCCACACAAGATGTCCCTGCCTCTTTAACAGTTATAGATTGAATCTTAACTAATTGTTTGTCGAATGGTCTCTCCAAAATCAACACCGATATTTTTGAAACATTGTAAACTGCATCCAAAAAACAAAATCACATTTCTCTTCTAGTCAAAACAATGTGAGCGAGCTCATTCCTAGCAAAAAAGACAAGTTTCCAAGGGAGGAAAGAACAAAAATGAAACTGGTGCACTTTGTTACACCAAGACTCGATTTGTCGCAGTAGATAAGGAGTTATAACTCTTTAATCTTTTGGCTTTTCTACCTTGACAATTGCTCTAATTAGTTATCTGCTTTTAGACAAGTCAAAGAAACCAAAATCTAATAAGGAGTCATCATTTAAAAAAAGAGAGAGAGAGAGAGAGAGCTTGAGATTACACTCTATCTCACATAACTCTCTGAACTGCTGTATCACAGCCAAAATATAAATAAGAATTCCATGCTTTACAAGCTATTGATTATTTTAAAAGGTAATTGGCTGATGTGAATATATTTATAAAAGACCACGCTGTAATTGCAACAGACCACTGCAAGAAGTACAGAACTCAAAGAATCAACAGCATGATACAACTGAATTTCCTTTGAATTTAACTACCCTTTAGAATTTCAACTATAATTAACTGGAAGTGGCTGTCCACTTTTCATTTGATTTACTTGGAAGAGGTTCCTTGATTTTACTAAATGTAAACTTTCTCTAATTAAACTCTGGCTAAAAAGGATCTGTGCCTATTTCAATGTGCTGAGTAGCACAGACAGGGAACTTTTTGTGAGTGAATGCATTGTAATTGGAAACATGCATTAATAAGTTCCCAAATTAAAAAAAAATCAATCCTTTAAATCACATTAATAAGATGCAAGCCTCATTTTCAAAAAAAAGAAAACCCTGCATCAAATGACTGCCCCGCCTTTGTTTCTGCACCTGGGTGTCATCTTTAAGTTCTGAATGTAATGGCAATTAGATTATTAGCCACCTGTTAAATAGATATATAATCTTGTTAGGCCTGACAAGCAAGAACATTCACCTGAACACCTGCAAACTGTTTGCAGCCAAATGGGACAAAGTATTAACATACATTTAAAATAGCATTGAAGCAAATCAAAAGAAAATTCCAAAAAGACTAACATTAAAAGCATATATGATGAACTTTGAATTGGTAACAAGCTCTGCAATGTATAAAGGGCCTAATCTTGTGGTCAGCTACAAAACAACTTGCCAATGACCACGGAAAAAGCTATTCACGAGGATCTAGGAATATTTGTGCCATGGACTTCCCTGTGCTTGATGTCAATTCATCGAGCAACAGTACTGCCAATTTTATGTAAGTATTCTCACAGACAGCAAATCAAGAAGTAAATGTTTATGGATTTTCAAGCAAATGGTTATGAAATGTTCACATTACTATAAATTAATGTAGAAACTAAAATGAAAAAACAATTAAAATGTAATAGACAGAATTCTCATTATAATTAAAAATTTTGATATTGAACAGTCATAATACCACTTTTCTGGGGCTAATGACACTATTTCACAAAACTATGAACATGCTAAATTGGTAAAGAGTCAGTTCTATGCAGCGAAACATGGAGACAGTGTTTAAAAATTTTGACAAACAGCCAAATTTTTGAAGAGGACATCCAGCTCTAAGGCCTTTAAAAATGGCCGATTGGACCCAGGATCTCCCTGCAATTCTTTTTTCTGATTTTAAACAGTTAACTTTGGAGCCCAAGCCTCCAGCTGTCAAGATGCAAACTCTGGAAATCAATCCCAAAACTTCTCTGCCTTTCTAACTCTGTCTACTCTATTGACACTTGTTAAAACCCAAACCTTTGATCCAACTGGCTGTCATCTGTACTAATATATCTTTATGGAACCACCAGATAGTTACACCAGAATTAAAGACTCATGTCATTAGGGAAATTTTCTCTCATGCACAGAATTGAGCCGTTCATCCCAACCGATCCATCCCAGTGTTTACGCTCCTATAGTCACAGAGATCTACAATACAGAAAAAAGCCCTTCAGCTCATCATGTCTGCATCCATCAAAAACAAACAACTAAGTATTTCAATCCCACTTTCTAGCATTTGGCTCATAACCTTGCATGCCCTCACATTGCAAATGCACATCTAAATATTTCTTCAATGTTATAAGGGTCTCTGCCTCTACCAGCCTTACATCATCCTTAAACACTTCTGCCAACTCCAACTAGACCCCACCATCAAGAATCTTCCCCTGCCTAACCCTCTCTGCCTTCCGCAAGGTCCATTCCCTTTGACAATTCTTGGTGTGCACTATTTTCCCCACCAAGCCTTCTGCACCCCCAGTACCTTCCCCTGCAATCGGAAAAGATGCAAAACCTGCTGATACATTACCTCCATCCAGGGCCTCAAACAGTCCTTCCAGGTGAGACAGAGGTTCATCTGCCTCTCTTACAACCCAGTTTACTGCATCAGGTGCTGCAGATGTGGTCTTCTCTCCATCAGGAAGACCAAACATAAACTTAGGGAAGAGTTCGTCAAGCATCTTAGCCAGGCCTGTAGGGGCTGACTGGCCCTCCAAGTCACCGCCTATTTTAATTCCCCTTCCCATTCTGACATGACTGTCCTTGGTCTCCTCCATCACCACAATGAACCAACCGCAAATTGAAGGCACAACACCTCATCTTCCGCCTGGGCAGCCTACTGCCTGGAGGACTCAGCATTGAGTTCTCCAATTTCAAATAACCTCCCTTCCACTCCTCCCAGCCACCTATCAGATTCATTCCTCCCACTGACCATCAGGTCATACCCTCTACCTGTCTTCACCTATCCCCACTTCACCACGCTGCCCCCTCACCTCCCCCTTTATCTGCAGCTCCCCCTAGACCCACCTCTAGTCCTGAAGGAGGGCTATACCTGAAACGTTGATTTCTCTACCCCCTGATGCTTCCTGGCTTGCTGTGTTCTTCCAGCCTCCTGTCTGTCTACTTTGGATTCCAGCATCTGCAGCTTTTTTTTATCTCTATCAGCCTTACAGACAGATTCACACCATCATCTGGATGAAAAAAAATCCTCAAATTTCCTCTAAACTTTCTGCCCCATATTTTAAATCTATGGATTCTGGTTATTGATTCCTCTATCAGCAGGAAATAATTCTTCCTGTCTACTGTATTTATGCCCCTTGTAATTTTATGCATTTCAGTTACAGCTCTTTTCAATCCCTTATGTTCAAATGTAAACAACCCAGTCACACAATGCTCGAAGTGTGGCCTTACCAATGTTTTATGTAATTCCAGCATAACCTCCCTGCTCTTAAACACTATGCCTTGACTATTAAAGGCAAGTATACCATATGCCTTCTGAATCAACTTATCCACCTGTCCTGATGCCTTAAGGGACTGCTCTACATGCACAAGGTTCCTCCAATCTTCAGTCCTATCACTCATCTTGTATTCCTTTGCTTCATCTTCCACTTTTCAAAACAGTCCCTGGCCTTCAATCTTTCCATGATATGTAAACCCACGCATTCTTGTAAATCCTCTCATGATCCTCCCCACTGTTTGACCTGCATGCTGTTTTCTCAAGTGTCACCTATCAAATATTCGCTACAGGTTCAAGTATACCTTCTCTACTTTATAAAACCATGGCAGCAGAAAGAAAGCTATGTGTCGGTTGTATTCGAAACACCAAATCTTTAGATTAGATTCCCTACAGTGTGAAAACAGGCCCTTCGGCCCAACAAGTCCACATCAACCTCCGAAGAGTAACCCATCCCGACTAATGCACCTAACAACTACGGACAATTTAGCATGGCCAATTCACTTAACCTGCACATCTATTTCCCTGAACCTGGTTCCTTCCACAAAATTAGAAATTATATTCTTGATTCCAAAAAAGTCAAAATCATTCATGTAAATTGTGGATAAAAGAAGCACTGACTCATTTGGAACACTCTCTTCAGTCACTCTGAAGAATTAGCCTTTGAACTTGCAATGCCTTCTGCCACTTGTCCTAGCTCCACACTCACTGACTTTATTAAGGCACGTCATGAATGGACTTTTGTGAATCCAGATATATTGCATCTGCATCAATTTACTCTGACTAGTGCCTCAAGAGTTTGAGCAGCTCTATTAAATTCCCTCATTAAGTTTTAACTGAAGTCATACAAACATAACTAACAGGGGTGGAAAGAAACAAAACAAACTGCTGGAAAAGCTCAGCAGGTCTGGCAGCAACTGTGGAGAGAAATTAGAGTTAACATTTCGGGTCTGGTAGCTATGAAAATGTTGGTTTTTATGCAGAGGATAGTATGGGGAGAGGGAATAAGGAGTAAATGATACAACCCAAAGAGAGAGAAGAACAGTTGGACAGACAAAGGAATAGATACTGGTTGTGTCTCAGTCATTATTTCATTTCATAGGAGGGTGAATAACTGTTAATGAAGACTGTTAATCACTAACAATGGTTGTATGTAATAGCAGACTGTGATAAGAAGGCCTGGTGTGTGGGGATGGGGGCTAGTACATACAAGAGTTCAAGTTCTGAAGTTATTGAACTTGATGTTGAGTGCAGAAGGCTGCAGGCTTCCCAAATGGAAAGTGAGGTGTTGCTCTTCCAGTTTATGCTGAGCTTTGCTGAAGCACTGCAGCGATCCTGAGACAGAGATATTGGCCAATTTTTGTGGGTAGAACATAGATATACTACGAAGAGGTCACCCAGTCTATGCTTTGTTTCCCCAATGTAGATAACGCCACATTGTGAACAGCAAATGCAGTAGACTAGATTTTGTGAAGTGCAGGTAAATCGCTGCTTCACCTGGAAGGTATGTTTGGGCTCTTGGATACTGAGGAGGGAGGAGGTAAATGGTCAAGTGTCACACAACTGTGATCACATTTATTGGACCAATATTCCACTGAAATAAATTAAATATTAGATGTGTCTTTGCTGTGCTGTACATTCAGGGCAAGAGGATTCTCACATGCTTCAATACTGGCCTGTCACCCCTTACTGTGCAGCAAGCCTGTAACTTGGCCTTCTAATAATAGTGCATGGAGTGGAGATGGGATTGTACTGGAACACACTGTCTATAAAAACCCCAGATATAAAATTCAGCTCAATCATTACATTTAATATTTCTCCATTCCATTTATTTATGCAGATGTTTCAAACATTAGCGATGTACATTAAACTTCATTGCTCACTCCAAGAACTGACCTTGATCTCTTTCATGCCACGTTCGGCTGACGCTGGTTGGTGAGCTGGGAGAAGGGTAGAATTCTGTTGGGCTGGTGTCTATGGTGTCATCAATAGGAATCGTCTTAGGCCGTTTGCTGGCAAATAAATACATAATTCAGCTTAAAGTTTGAAGCTAAACTCATCAATCTAAGAATCATTTGTACTTACTTCCCAAAATTCATGCTTAATCAAAACCATATTTTTCAAGAAATTAATTGTTACTCTCTATAGTACCTTTAAAGGGAAAGAATTGTCACAGTGTTATAAAGCAAAATATCTCTATAGATACTGGTTGTGTCTCAGTCATTATTTCATTTGATGTCTTATGTTCTTAAATGGTTGAACAAAGCCAGTCTGGAAACATGACTTGCAGGTGTTGGTGTTGGACTGGGGTGGACAAACTTAAAAATTGCACAACACACACACACACACCTCACTCACTCTCTCTCATATGCGCATACATAAACCCACCCCACCCCACACTCTCATCGACACACGCACCCTCTCATACATACCCATCACACACATACACAAACACACACTCTATCACATGCACTCGCACCCATACGCGCACACTCACATGCACTCTCAATCTGTCTCAATATGTGTCAACATGTGCACACATATAAGCTTATGGGGTGAATTTGATTTTGCAGAATGACATTTTATTTTGCTCAAAAACTGCATGAATCTATGTAAGAAAATACAGAGGATTTGTCAGTCTGTCATACCATTGGGACACAGACAGACTTCACACCTATTGTTTAAAACCTGAGCTGTCTTGAGAATGTAATTTTAAAGAAGCTCTGGGATTTACATATCAAAGGACAGAAACCAGCATGTCCCATGATGAAAGTTTTAATCTAGGATTGTTTACTGTATCATATCTCCATGACAGTGGGCTCCTTTGGCTATAAATTCTGCGAGCATGATCTTATTCTCCACACCATCCGATGAAGGAGTGGCGCTCCAAAACCTAGTGCTTCCAAATAAATCTGTTGGACTGTAATCTGGTGTTGTGAGAGTCTGGAAACAGGTAGTTTTGCAGAACGCCCTTGTTTTGACTCCATGAAGTCTTTTTTTCCTTGTGGCAAAGCCATTCACAATGTCTGAACAGCAATACTTCATGATGTCCAAGTGAGAGTTCCTCGCAAAATGTTTGCTCCTATTCACAAGTTCAAATATAATATACTGCAACATAAGGTAACATACAAACATTACTCAGTATTTCCTCTGTATATCTAACACTGGCTTACAAAAAACAAAACTCAGCGTTAGACGCTCATATTATCCTGAGGACCTGCTAGGGTTACAAGAAATACAGTGTATTAAAAAAAATTGTTTTCTTAGATTGATTCTTTTTTAAACAAATTATGTTCATTTAGTTTAAAAAAAATCAATGTCAATTCTCTCCCAGCTTCAGCTTGTTCACAACTGGTTTGTATGTTTAATAGGGTTTAACCATATTCCAATGCATCAAATATTCCACAATATTAAACACTACTTTGAAAATACAATTACAAATACTTTGAATGACACATTTAGTTGCAGATTAAAATGGTATCATATGATATGCTTTATTTCTAGGCTGCTTTAAAAAAGGTGATGTATTATTACAATGAAGGTGCAAAATTTGGATTAATTTTACAGCGCCAGTCAGGGCCATCAGTTAGGGCACAAGCATCCACAAACAATGTGGACTGATTCAATTAAGAAACGGGAGACACTCAAACAATGCACAGGATAACCTTTTTGCAGAACATACACAAAATTTTAACTCTTTCTGAAAAGACAATATCAAGTCCCTGAAATGCAATTATTACAGGAATACAATTGTCAGCGCACCTGAAGCCACTGTGCTGTGGCCCTTGCCTTTTGAGTAACATTAAGTTGTAATTAATAATAAGAGCATTGATAAATGGTACTCATTTGAACTTCAGTGGAGAAGCACCTGTACTAGCCAGTGTTGGCTCCCAAAATGTGTAAGAAAGACACCGCTTGAATATTGCAAACGGACTCTGAGTTTTGTTACAAGAGTTTTTCTTGGACCTTTCATTTGAAGGACAAAGGATGCAGACACCAAAGGGGAACTGGAATGATTCACAGTACATTTCAATTCAGATAAACCACAACTCTGTCCTGGCCCAGGAAGTGTCAGGCATATTTGAAATCCTAGACTCCAGGCAATAGTTCAAAGGATAATAAGGTGGAAACATTATATTGTAATTTATTATGATTACATTCAGTATCAGTGGCAAGAAATGAGTTTGGCGAAAGTGAGAAATGCAGATGCTGGGGACATTAGAGTTGAGAGTGTGGTGCTGGAAAAGCACAGGTCAGTCAGCATCCGAGGAGCAGGAAAATCGACGTTTCGGGCAAAAACCCTTCATAAAGAATGAGTTTGGTCCAGTGACAACTATGCCCCAACTGTCTTACTCAGAGATGACCAGTAGAGAGAAACTTGAGTGGGGACTGGAGATATCCCTAACATCCCTGAGGAATTTGGTTGACAAAAATAAGAAATACACAAAAGGATAAGTAACGAATTTACCAAATCAGTAAAAATGGTGGGACAATCAGGAGAAAACAAAATGATTAGACATGGATCCTCATGTTATGACAACAGAGTGTATGAGTGTAACTAAAGTGTAGGAGGAGAAAGTGAGGTCTGCAGATGCTGGAGATCAGAGCTGGAAAAGCGCAGCAGGTCAGGCAGCATCCAGGGAACAGGAGAATCGACGTTTCGGGCATAAGCCCTTCTTCAGGAATGAGGAAGGCTTATGCCCAAAACGTCGATTCTCCTGTTCCCTGGATGCTGCCTGACCTGCTGCGCTTTTCCAGCAACACATAACTAAAGTGTAGGCCAACAAACCACAAAATGAAAAGTTAAAATGCAAGAAATGTCATGTCAGTTTTGCCAGCACTAACACAGCCACCAGTGGCTCCACAATGCTCATTTGGGAAAGGTCAGAAAGGAAAATAGGCAATAGACACAGACTGAAGTAAACTTTCCCATCTTGTTGGAGATCAGAGTTGAAAAGTGTGGTGCTGGAAAAGCTGAGCCAGTCAGGCAGCATCCAAGGAGCAGGACAGTTGACGTTTCGGGCATAAACTCATCAGGAATGAGAGGGTGGCCAAAGGGGGCTGAGAGATAAATGGGAAAGGGGTGGGGCTGGGGAGAAGGTAGCTGGGAATGCGATAGGTAGATGAAGGTGGGGGTGAAGGTGATTGGTTGAAGAGGAGGGTGGAGTGGATAGATGGGAAGGAAGATAGACAGGTCAGACTCTTGAACTGCCTACCTGTGCATCTTCCTTCCCACCTATCCATTCCACACTCCTCTCCGACCTATCATCTTCACCCCCACCTTCATATACCTGATGAAGAGCTTATGCTTGAAACATTGACTCTCCTACTCCTCAGATGTTGCCTTTTCCAGCATCACTCTTTTCCCATCTTGTGTTTGGCTATCCTGATTGGATCCATAATATACTATAATTCAGAGTGTCCACTGTATCATCTCAGCATTGTGTTTGATAATATTAAAATTTATACATTTGTTTGCAGTCAAGCATGAATATTTACAAGGTGAGAGAATATGAGGACTGCAGATGCTGGAGATCAGAGCTGAAAATGTGTTGCTGGAAAAGCGCAGCAGGTCAGGCAGCATCCAAGGAACAGGAGAATCGACGTTTCGGGCATCAGCCCTTCTTCAGGAAGCCTGAAGAAGGGCTGATGCCCGAAACGTCGATTCTCCTGTTCCTTGGATGCTGCCTGACCTGCTACGCTTTTCCAGCAACACATTTTCAGCTATTTACAAGATGAGACAATGACGTACAAAGCACTCAAAATATCCATTCAATTAAACAATCAGTAAAAAGGGACAGGTCATACAGTTATACAGCATGGTAAAAGACTCTTCAGTCCAACTCATTTGCACTGGTCACACATCCCAACCTCATCTAGTCACACATCCCAACCTCATCTAATCTCACTTTTTTCATTTATTTGTGAAATGTGGGCATCGCTGGTGGGCCAGCATTTGTTGCCCATCCTTAGCTGCCCTTGAGAAGGTTGTGGTGAGCTGCCTTCTTGAACCACTGCAATCCACTGAGGGATGACCCATAATGCCATTAGGGAGGGAATTCCAGGATTTTGACTCCGTGACAGTGAGGAATGGCAATATATTTCACAGTCAGTATGGTGAATGACTTGTAGGGGAATTTGAAGGTGTTGCCATGTATCTGCTGCCCTTGTCCTTCAGAATGGAAGGTGCTGTCTGAGGATCGTTTGTGAATTTCTGCAATGCATCTTGTAAATAGTACACATTGGTGCTACTGAGCATTGGTGGTGAAGAGAGTGGATGCTTGTGGATGTGATAGCAATCAAGAGGGCTGTTTTGGCTGGATTTTTCTTGAGTGTTGTTGGAGCTACATTCATCCATGCAAGTGAGCAATATTCCACCATACTCGTGACTTGGGTCTTGCAGACGGTGGAATCAGGAGGTGAGTTATTTGGGAATCAGGAGGTGAGTTACTTGCTGCAGTATTCCTAGCCTTTGACCTGCTCTTGTAGCCACTGTGTTTATGTTGTGAGTCCAGTTGAGTTTCTGGTAAATGGTAACCACAGGATGTTGATAATGGAGCGTTCGAGGATGGTAACGCTATTGAATGTTAAGGTGCAGTGGTTAGATTGTCTCTTATCGGTGATAGTCACAGCCTAGCATTTTTGTGGTGTTAATGTTACTTGCCACTTGTCAGCCCTAGATTTGTCTGGATCCTGTTATATTTGAACAGGGACTGCTTTAGTATCTGAGGAATTGCAAATGATGCAGAACATCGGTGAACATCTCACTTCTGAAGTTATGATGAAGGGAACATCATTGATGAAGTGGCTGAAGGTGGTTGGGCCGAGGACAGTACCCTAAGGAACTCCTGCAGAGATGTCCTGGAGCTGAGGTAGCTGACTTCCAAAAGCCACAATCTTCTTCCAATGTGTCAGGTATGACCTCACCTCTTAAATTCAGCTCTTTTATCCACATTTAAACCAAGGCTGTAATGAGCTCAGGAGCTGAGTGGCCCTGGTGGTACCCAAACTGAGCACCACTGAGCAGGTTAAAAAAAAACATACTGGAGATCACAGCAGGTCAGGCTTCCCATATTCAGTCATTTTAAGACCGCATCCTGTTTGCCTGCACACTTGTCCGTCTTTGGCCTGCTGCAAAACTCCAGCAAATCACAGAACAAACTGGAGGAACAATATCTGATCTTCAGACTAGACTCTTTTTGAATTTAATATTGAGTTCAGTACCTTAAGATTGTGAACCCACTCCTATTCCTTCTCTTTCTTTTAGCTTTACAGGTTGTATTCTCTGTCACCACATTCTCTCTCTCCTCCCTCAACTCTATTGTAACTCTCTGTTCTTTCCTGTCTAGCAGTTAGATACAGCATTGTTCTGCCATTCTCACATTCCAATTACTTTATCTGCACTCTCAACATCCCCTCTCCCCCAGCACCGCACCTCTCCCCCACAACTATTGCATTAAGGCTGACCCGCCACATTTCACGTCAGCTCAGAAGAAGATTCATCCAGACTCAAAACTTTAGTTTGCATACTTAGTTTTCAGGACAGGTTCCAACATCTTCAGTAATTTGCTTCTATCACTGAGCAGGTTATTGAGTGGGCGCTGCTTGATAGTACTGTTGATGTCATCTTCCAATACTTTATTGATGATTGAGAGTAGACTGATGGGATAGTAGTTGGCCTGGTTAGATTAATCCTGGTGTTTATGTACAGGACATACCTGGGCAATTTTCCACATTGTCAGATAGATGCCAGTATTGTAACTGTACTGGATTGGCTTGGCTAGGGAAGTGGCAGGTTCTGGAGCACAAGTCTTCAGTATCATTGCCAGAATGTTATCAGGGCCCATTGCCTTTGCATTATTCAGTGACTCCAACTCTTTCTTGATATCACATGGAGTGAATTGAATTGGCTAAACACTGATATCTGTATGCTGGGGATTACTGGATGAGGCTGGGATGGATCATCCACTCAGCATTTCTGTCTGAAGATGGCTGCAAAACCTTCAGCCTTATCTTTTGCACTGATGTACTGGGAACTTTCATCATTTGTGGAACCTCTTCCTCCATGAGTTAATTGTCCGCCACCATTCACAATTGGATGAGCTTAGATTTGATCAGTTGGTTGTAGAACATAGAACATAGAACAGTACAGCACAGAACAGGCCCTTCAGCCCACGATGTGCCGACCACTGATCCTCAAATTTCTGTGACCATATGCAAGTCCAGTAGTCTCTTAAATGTCCCCAATGACCTTGCTTCCACAACTGCTGTTGGCAACGCATTCCATGCTCTCACAACTCTGTGTAAAGAACCCGCCTCTGACATCCCCTCTATACTTTCCTCCAACCAGCTTAAAACTATGACCCCTCGTGTTAGTCATTTCTGCCCTGGGAAATAGTTTCTGGCTACTGACTCTATCTATGCCTCGCATTATCTTGTATACCTCAATTAGGTCCCCTCTCCTCCTCCTTTTCTCTAATGGAAGAAGTCCGAGCTCAGTCAACCTCTCCTCATAAGATAAGCCCTCCAGTCCAGGCAGCATCCTGGTAAACCTCCTCTGAACCCTCTCCAAAGCATCCACATCTTTCTTATAATAGGGCGACCAGAACTGGACGCAGTGGTCCAAGTGCGGTCCAACCAAAGTTTTATAGAGCTGCAACAAGATCTCACGACTCTTAAACTCAATCGCCCTGTTAATGAAAGCCAAAACACCATATGCTTTCGTAACAACCCTGTCCACTTGGGTGGCCATTTTAAGGGATCTATGTACATGCACACCAAGATTCCTCTGATCATCCACATTGCCAAGAATCCTATCCTTAATCCTGTACTCAGCTTTCAAATTCGACCTTCCAAAATGCATCACCTCACATTTATCCAGGTTGAACTCCATCTGCCACCTCTCAGCCCATCTCTGCATCCTGTCAATGCCCTGCTGCAGCCTACAACAGCCCTCTATATGGTCAACGACACCTCCAACCTTTGTGTCATCTGCAAACTTGCTGACCCATCCTTCAATCCCCTCATCCAAGTCATTAATAATAATTACAAACAATAGAGGCCCAAGGACAGAGCCCTGTGGAACACCACTCACCACAGACTTCCAGGCAGAATATTTTCCTTCTACTACCACTCGCTGTCTTCTGTTGGCCAGCCAATTCTGTATCCAGGCAGTTATGTTCCCCTGAATCCCATTCCTCCTAACCTTCTGAATAAGCCTACAATGGGGAACCTTATCAAATGCTTTGCTGAAGTCCATATACACCACATCCACAGCTCAACCCTCATCAACTTTTCTAGTCACATCCTCAAAGAACTCGATAAGGTTTGTGAGGCATGACCTGCCCCTCACAAAGCCGTGTTGACTGCATTTAATCAAGCCATGCTCTTCCAGATGGTCATAAATCCTATCCCTCAGAATCCTTTCTAACACCTTACAGATGACAGACTTGAGACTTACTGGTCTGTAATTGCTGGGGATTTCCCTATTTCCTTTCTTGAAGAGAGGAATTACATTTGCCTCCCTCCAGTCCTCAGGTACGACTCCAGTGGACAGCGAGTATTAAAAGATCTTCGCAAGTGGCGAAGCAATTGCATTTCTCATTTCCCAAAGCAGCCGAGGACAAATCTGGTCCGGGCCTGGCGACGTGTCAATCTTAATGTTTGACAAAATTTTCAGCACATCAGCTTCCTCTATCTCTATCCATTTCAGCATGCACACCTGCTCTTCAAAGGTTTCGTTCACTACAAAGTTTGTTTCTTTTGTAAAGACAGAAGCAAAAAACTCATTTAGGGCTTCCCCTACCTCCTCAGACTCCACACACAAATTCCCTATGCTATCCCTGATCGGCCCTACTCTTTCTTTGACCATTCTCTTATTCCTCACGTAAGTGTAAAATGCCTTTGTGTTCTCCCTAATTCGTTCTGCCAAGCCTTTCTTGTGCCCCCTCCTGGCTCTCCTCAGACCATTTTTAAGCTCCTTCCTCGCCTGCCTGTAATCCTGTAGAGCTGAGCTTGACCCTAGCTTCCTCCACCTTATGTAAGCTACCTTCTTCCTTTTGACGAGAAGCTTCACGGCTCTCGTTATCCAAGGTTCCTTTATCTTACCACTTCTTGCCTGTCTCAGAGGGACATATTTATTCATCACTTGCAACAACTGTTCCTTAAACAGTCTCCACATGTCTATAGTGCCTTTACCATGGAGCAATTGCTCCCAATCCATGTTTCCTAACTCATGTCTAATCGCATCATAGTTTCCTCTTCCCCAATTAAATATCCTCCCATTTTGCCTAATCCTCTCCTTCTCCATAGCTATGTAGAATGTGAGGCAGTTGTGGTCACTATCACCAAAATGCTCTCCCACCACAAGATCTGATACCTGCCCCGGCTCGTTTCTGAGCACTAAGTCTAGAATGGCCTCTCCCCTCGTCGGCCTGTCAACGTACTGAGTTAGGAAACCCTCCTGAACACACCTTACAAAAACAGCTCCATTCAAATCTTTTGCTCAAAGGAGGTTCCAATCAATATTGGGAAAGTTAAAGTCACCCATTACAACAACCCTACTACGTCCACACTTTTCCAAAATCTGCCGACCTATGCTTTCTTCCATCTCCCTGCTGCTATTGGGGGGCCCGTAGTAAACCCCTAACGAGGTGACTGCTCCCTTGCTGTTCCTAATTTCCACCCATACTGACTCGGTAGGCAGATCTTCCTCGACAATGGAAGCTTCTGTAGCTGTGATACCCTCTCTGATTAGTAGTGCTACACCCCCTCCTCTTTATCCCCCCTCCCTATTCTTTTTAAATGCTCTAAACCCTGGAACATCCAGCAACCATTCCAGCCCCTGAGAAACCCATGTCTCTGTTATGGCCACAACATCATAGCACCAGGCACTGATCTATGCTCCAAGTTCGTCACTTTTATTCCTGATACTCCTTGCATTAAAGCAAACACACTTTAACTGATACCTTGGTTCCTTCCCAGGAAATTCCTTCCCACTAGCTGGTCTACCTCTTGCTATTGCCTCATCTGCATCAACTCTCACCTCTGGTATACAGCTCAGGTTCTCACCCCCCTACCATACTAGTTTAAACCCTCTCGAACTACTCGAGCAAACCTTCCACCCAGGACATTGGTCCCCTTCCAGTTCAGATGCAACCCGTCCTTCTTGTACAGGTCCCACCTTCCCTGGAAAGCATCCCAATTATCTACATATCTGAAGCCCTCCCTCCTACACTAGCTGCGCAGCCACGTGGTAAGCTGCGCCCGCTCCCTGTTCCTTGCCTCGCTATCTCGTGGCACTGGTAGTAAACTAGAGAACACTACTCTGTTCGTCCTGCTTTGCAGCTTCAATCCTAACTCCCTGAAATCACTTTGTATATCTTCGATCCTTTTCCTGGCTATATTATTAGTGCCAATATATAACAAGATTTCTGGCTGTTCGCCCTCCCCTTTTAGAACCTTATACACCTGATCGGAGACGTCCCGGACCCTGGCACCAGGGAGGCAACATACCTTCCGGGAATCCCGATCCTGACCACAAAATCTCCTGTCAATTCCCCTGACTATTGAGTCCCCTACCACGAGTACTTTTCTATTCTGCCCCCTTACCTTCTTAGCCACAGTGTCAGGCTCAGTGCCAGAGAACTGACTGCTATGGCTTTCCTCTGATAGGTCATCCCCCCAGCAGTATCCAAAACGGTATACTTATTGCTGAGGGGAATGTCCGCAGGGGATCTCTGCACTGTCTGACTGTCCCCTTTCCTCCCCCTAACTGTAACCCATTTATCCTTGTCCTGAGCCTTAGGAGTGACCAACTCCCAGTAACTTCTCTCAATTACCCCCTCAGCCTCGAATGATCCGTAGTTCATCCAGCTCCAGCTCCAATTCCCTAACACGGTTTTCAAGGAGCTGGAGTTGGGTGCACTTCCCACAGATGTAGCCAGCGGAGATGTGTGCCATGTCTTCCACCTGCCACATTCTGCAGGATTGTGTGATCGCTTACCTCTGTTTATCACTTGCTGCTTTTGCTGTTTGGCACACAAGCAGTCCTGCTTGGTAGTTTCACCAGGTTAACAACTTCACATTCCTGCTGCTACTCCTGGCAAGCACTCCTGAACTCTCCATTGAAATATTTGAAGTAATTTTATTTTATTTTTTATAAGATCTGCAACTGTCACAAAATCAGAGTAGTGAAACTAGCATTTCAGAGGCTACTTAAAACAAATCTTTATAATACTATATTATCCTACAGCTATATATTTCACTCCCAAAAACACTATACAGATCTAATATGGATAGAATATGGATGATCCTAACAACAGAGCTGTTTATAGTGCTCATAATTTATCATAGCAGTCTCATAAAAGAAAATTTAAAAAAATTAAAACACCTAATTCTGCACCTGTAACTGTATTATGTTTATTTTGTACTTTTAAAATAAGGTCTGGAACAAACTGCCAGAGTCAATTTCTGGACACCAACAAGAAAACTTAGCAATTTGATCAATTGCATGCAGTGTTCTACAAATGATCTTTGAACACATGCAAATTGTGTTTGCTCAGTAACAGAGTCCTATGAACTCTCAAAAACAACATGCAAATGTCCCACCTCCTGATAACCTCAAGCACTTTATCAAGAACTTTTAAACATACAAATTATAGATCACTCCTGATAACTGTATTTAATTCAAATAATTTTTGGTGTATTTTGATACAACATAAGCTGCTCTTTTAAAAAAAGAAAAAGTCTAGTTTGAGAAAATTGTATGCGATTTGAAAGGAACAATGACTGAACGAGGAGAAAATAAACACACAGATAGAAAAAAGAAAATGCAAGGGTAAACAGGCTTTAGACAAAAATATAACCATCTGAAGTAGTATCTCAGCTATAACAAAAGATCGGTTGGGGTTGGCACACATGATCTCCTACATCAGGCATTACCTGAGCTTTGGGCGATCACCAAACATGACTGTGGGTTAACTGATACCTCACCAGTGCTGATCCAGGATTATTATAACAGGCTTACAAAGAATGCTCCATAAAGCTAGAGGCCATGAAGGCCATGGAAGGAATTCTACAAAAGAACATTGTAGATCAGAAAATCCTGAGGCCAATCACTAATTTCCCAGTATGGCCAGTCAAAAAGGCCAATGGGTCATATCAATTAACAATGGACTACTCAGCACTCCATAAGGTAATGCCATGGGAACAACCAATAGTGGCAAATCTCATGAGTATCTTTAATTGAGTGAAACTCAAACATAAAATATTTACTGTTTTAAATTGAGCTAATGGATTCTGGTTGATACCACTAGACCAAAAACCTCAAGAAAAATTCAATTTTACTGTAGAGGGAAGGCAGTATACCTGTCAAAGGGTCCCACAGGGACTCCACAATAGTCCAGGTTGCTGATTTAATGATTTACAGCCAATATTACAATCTAAAGGCGATATTTTAATAGCATCAGAGTCAGAAAGGAGCCACACCAGAGCTCACTTGTGGTCTTTAAGACACTGAAAAATGTTGGATTTAAGATATACCCTAAAAAGGCACAAGTAGGACAGTCATGTATTAGGTACAAGGACACAAGATCTGTCAGGGAGAAAAGGTCTTAGCACAGGACAGGAAAATGGCCACTGCAGACATGTTTCCCCATAACAGTAATGGAGGGGGTGGGGGCGGGGTTGGGATCTGAAACATTATGGGGCTGTGTAACTGTCCTGCCACAACTTCCGACTCCAGTTTACAGGAACTGCAGCACCAAAACAGATGTTAGTAAAGTGGAAAAACTCATGACAGAAAAAGGTCAAATGGGGACCAGAATCAGAGACAGCTTATGCAAAAGTGAAGGCTAGTGTCATAACAGCACCAGCCTTCAATTCCTGGCTGTTCCACATTTACAGCAGTACAAATGGGTTTGCTTACATAACACACTGGTCGCACAACAGTGAGAAGAGAATACAAGACCTGTGGTATATTTTTTCCCCACAGCAATCATCTGTAGTGAAGGGACTGGTGAGGTGTGTGTCTGCACTAGAATGCATGCAATCTGGATGTGTAAACTGTCACTACATATATCAAATGGTGTGATGCTGGAAAAGCACAGCCAGTCAGACAGCATCTGAGGAGCAGGAGCATAAGTTCTTCATCAGGGATGAGGGGGGTGGCCCGGGGGGATGGGGGAAAGTAGCTGAGAATGCAATAGGTTGATGAAGGTGATAGGTCAGAGGGGAGGGTGGAGTAGATAGGTTGGAAGGAAGATGGACAGGCAGGACAGTTCAAGAGGGCGATGCCAAGTTGGAAGGTTGGATCTGGGATAAGGTGGGGGGATGGGAAATGAGGAAACTAGTGAAATCCACATTGATCCCATGAGGTCGGTGGTCTCAAGGCAAAAGATGAGGCACTCTTCCTCCAGGCATGGGGTGGCTACAGTTTGGCAATGGAGGACTTGCATGTAATTGGCGGAGTGTGAGTAGGAGTTAAAATGTTTGGCCACAGGGCGGTAAGGTTGCTTAGTGCGTGTGTCCCAGAGATGTTCTCTGAAATGATCCACAAATTGGCATCCTGTTTCCCAATGTAGAGAAGACCACATTGAGAACAACGGACACAGTAGATGTATGTGAAAGTACAGATAAATCTCTGTCGGATGTGGAAGGATCCTTTGGTGAGGTGGGAGATGTGGGAGCAGGTTTTGCACTTCTTGCAGTGTCAGGGGAAGGTGCCAGGAGTGAAGGGTGGGCTGGTGTGGGGCACAGACCTAAAAAGGGAGTTGGATAGGGGTGGGGAGGGAAATATAATCCCCAATGGTGGGATCTGTTTTTTGGTAGTGGAAATGGCGGAGGATGACGTGATGTATCCATCTATCTAGAGGTTAGTGGAGTGGAAGGTGAGGACTGGGGAGTTCTGTCCTTGTTGCATTTGGAGGGGTAGGGGTCAAGGGTGAAAGTGTGGGAAGTGGGGGACATGTGCTGAAGGGCATTGTCGACCATCTAGGAGGGGAAATTGCAGTCTTTGAAGGAGGAGGCCATCTGGGATGTTCTATGGTGGAATTAATCCTTCTGGGAGCAGTTGTGGCATGGTGGCTCAGTGGTTAGATGAGGAAGGTTAGATGGGTTGCCATGTTAAATTGCCTGTAGTGTCCAGTGATGTGTAGGTTAGCTGCATTAGTCAGGGTACGTAGAGTAATAGGGTAGGGGAATGGGGTCTGGGTGGATTACTCTTCGGGAGGGTCAGTGTGGGTTTGTTGGGCCGAAGGGCCTGTTTCCACACTGTCGGGATTCTATTCTGTGATTGCAGCAGAGGTGGAGGAAATGGGAATTAGGGATAGCATTTTTACAGGAGGCAGGGTGGGAGGAGGTGTAGTCCAGGTAGCTGTGGGAGTTGGTGGGTTTGAAGTAAATGTTTGTGTTGAGTCAGTCGCCGGAAGTGAAAATTGTTCAGGAAGGGGAGGGCGGTGTCCAGGTGAATTGACTGTTGGGCTGGAACTTGTTCGTGAAGTGAAGTTCACCCTCCTCATGGGAGCACGAGGTGGCACCAATAGTCATCAATGTAGGGTGGAAAAGGCGCGGAATGGTGCCAGTGTAGCTGCAGAAGATGGACTGTTCCACATACCCGACAAAGAGGCAGGCATAGCTGGGGCCCATGTAGGTGCCTATGGCTACCCCTTTAGTCTGGAGGAAGCGGGACAAATAATACTGTGCACGCAGCATAATTTAGTAGCATTATTAAACACCAGAAATTGAAAGTAGTATTTGACTCTAGATGAGCTGTATGGGAAGTTATGTTACTACCCAAAGACAAGATGGTATAGATGTTAAAAAATACAAAAGCTAACCAGCAGATAAAATGATATCTGAAAGGGAACCATAACAGTGTCAAATGTCAGACCAAGATATGGAGCAAGGGCAAGGGTTGGGGTGGGGAAAATGTGGGTAATCTCAGATGAACTGCTTTGAGTTCTATGTTGATGAATCTAGAAGGAACACACTTTACAGACAGTATTTTGAAAATAATATGTGATCTGCTCTGGGTGAAACAGAAATTCCAAATTTCTTACTATGCACAAAGCTCAGGAATTGTAAAGCATATGAACCCCATCTTAAAAAGATGCTATTGGAAGGTAATTAGAGTTACTATTTGGGGATAGGTGAACGTGCTCCCCTGCATTTCAATGTGACTGAGGACTATCCCTAATAGGACAATATTGTTAACCCCTTTTAGTTGATCACCAGAAGGGTTATACACCTGCCTGAAGGCATAGCTGCTGGAAACGAGGACATATGACCCATAAGAAATAATTTTTTAAAAATTAAATAATTAAAAGGATAGCCAAAGAATTACAACAGGAAATGAAGGACCAACAGATGACTAAGGATTTGGACGAGATGACGAAAGGAAAACTCATTTCACCACCAGCTAAAGTCAGGGATGTGGTGTTTATTCAGCTCATCCCTAGCCAACCACACTTTGTCCCAAAATGGACTGGAGCATAAAAAATTATTTTGACCAGATATTTATGTGCCTGTGTTGACATGATAGTAAAAGGTAGATGGAAACATTGGTCGCACTTTAAAAAGTATGATGTAAGTAAGGAAGACTGAAGTAGAGGGCAAAAGGGCGAAAATGAAAATAACTAGTTTGTGCTCTGTTAGCCATGTAGTTTAGGATTCATTCCCTATCTGGAGGAGTGGTCATCTGAAGGACCAAAGGACCAACTTCAAATATGGGAGGGTCACCTTTGTCAGTGAACAAGGAGGGATTAAGTGGAGAAAGCTATCCCAAAGAAACAACAAAACTCCTTATGATTATCAAAAGTATGTTTAATTACAGAAATAACAATAACGAGCTAACCTTTGTGCCAAAAAAAGAGGGTTGGTGTCAAAAACCATTATCAGGATTCTGGCTGATGCAACAAATGCACACAGAATATAAACTATGAAGCAGCCCTCAACATGGGTTCATATTACAAAAATGTCAGCAATAGATATTTTGTAAAAGAAGCTTTACATAACACAACAGAAAGATTGATGCCCTTCAAATGTGGCACTGAGCTTATGCATTTACCCTCAAGTGATGAAGAGGGCCCGAGGAAGAGCTTAGATGTGGAATGGAACACCGATTGGAAAAATGAGAATCCAATATGCTTCCAGATCAGCAATGGTGATGATGGACACAGCATATGTGCAATAGATCTAGATACAACATGTGAGGGATTTTTTACAATTAACCTTTATACCTTGAGACTGCAGGAACAAGGGTCAATGTCCCAGTGACGAGGATGGTAGATACATGATATTGAACCCTAAGGTCTAAGCAAGGTTTAAACAGAATTGACTACAATGGCAGATTCCTGGACCAATACCATTATGCTGTCACAACAACATCTTGGAAGAAGGGCTTATGCCCGAAACGTTGATTCTCCTGTTCCTTTAATGCTGCCTGACCTGCTGCGCTTTTCCAGCAACACATTTTTAAGCTCTGATCTCCAGCATCTGCAGTCCTCACTTTCTCCAACAACATCTCGGAGACTATTTTACCTGCTCGTGGCTCATGGGCAACAAAACAGACTGGTACTGTATACAGATGGTGAAGCGTTATATGATGTTAAATATGAAATGATATCTGCAGATGTGAACTTGTCAGGGATGCAAATGACTGAGTATTGCAGAAATCATAACCCCTATAAAAATTATACAAATGATTGAGTAAAGCTGTGATTAATCAGGAGGCCAATGTCACGGGCACAACTAGATTTAAGGGACATGCAGCTTTCCACCGCCAGTAGAGTCCTACAGCATGAAAACATACCTTTCAGTCCAACCAATCCATGCCACACATAATCCCAAACTAAACTAGTCCCACTTGCTTGTTCCTGGCCGATATCTCTCCAAACCTTTTCTATTCATGTACCTATCCAAATGTCTTTAAAATGTTGTAATTATACCTGCATCCACCACTTCCCCTGGAAGTTCATCCCACAAGCGAACCACCCTCTGTGTAAAAACATTGCCTCTCATGTGTTTTTAAATCTTTCTCACCTCTCACCTTTAAAATATAGTCCCTAATCTTGAAATTCTCCATCCAAGGGAAAAGACAACTACCATTAACTTGATCTACACCTCTCATTATTTTTAAGATTTCTGTCAGATTGCTTCTCAACCACCCACACTTCAGTGAAAAATATCCCAGCCTATCCAGCCTTCTTTTATAACTCTAATCTTTCATCTCTGGCAACATCCAGGTAAATCTCTTCTGAACTCTCTTCAGCTTAATATCTGGCCCTGATTCAAAGTCACTGACGTAGTGGATTGGATTAACTGTATCCAATTGTGGGGAATGTCCAAGAACCCAGGTGTCTTGACATCGAAAGGAATGACCAGGGCTAACCTGGTAATTCAGAGGTGCACTATGAATCAATGTGATCGATATGGTACTGGCAATCTCCTCAGTCATAGCAGACACTGGTTTAGATCTTCAGTACTGTCTGAAGATTGTTGGGTTAATCTGGGTCAGTGACTCACTTCAGTGTTATTCCATAGATATGTATGCCATGGGCAAGAACCAGAGCATACACAGACTACCATTCTACCGGTGCTGGAGAAATGGAAGTCTCACAATTTGCTCCCACCCAGTCAGAGTCAGGGTCTTGAATAAAAAAGGGTACAACTGAATCGAGGACTGCATTTTAGAAATTATCCACAGAGAAACCATACTCAGTTGCTTAGGATACAAGCAGAAAGGGGAATACTGCATAACAACTATTGAGGATACAAGGGGAAGGAGGAAAGCTGTGTAACAAGTACCGTTGAGTCATAAATTGTGTGGAAGTTTACTTTGCAACATCACCAACTACCAACATCCACTTTAGATCCTGATTCCCAGTACTATCAGACAAATGTAAGTGGTGAATGTACAAAAAAAAGGCATGTCCGAGTCAACACCTCTAACACACTCCGTGATACTCTACAGCAATATGAGGAATCAAACTAGGCTCCAATACCTTGTCTTCCTAAAGGTCTGACCAAGATTAAAAAGAGACCTTGTGAATTGTAATGCAACAGTGTTGTGTGTTACAAATAGAACTTTACGAAAAAAACTAATTCAGAAGAACACTTATGTGCCTGACAAGGTGGAAGCACTGGAACTGTAGGCTGAAAATACCCTGGATAAGAATAATCTTTCATGTACTCATTGCAGTACAGCCAGTGTTATCATTAGCATGGGAAATTGCAGCATGTTGCATATGTAAGAGGAAAACCCTTGATCACCAAACTAACAATGTTAAAAGAACAACAACAGTTGCTACGACTGGACTGAATGTCAATACAGCCCTAGCATCCTGTGTTGGTGGTCGCACACCACTTGGAAAGACAGGGATCAGGTATCAGGAAACTTAAAATCTGGGGAGAGGTCCGGGTGATGCCGTGGCCCATTAACCTCTCTCTGGTCACTACTCTGGAGTCATGACAGATCAATAGAATGCAGATTAATTGGAGATCTTATGCTAACAGTTATGCACCCAAATGGGGGGACTGAATGTGCAAAGTTCGACAATGCTAGTCAGGACTAGCAGCTAGGGTGTCAAACCATACCCAAGTAATGAAGCAGAGTTACTCAATTAAGATGGAGTTGTGGATAGTGAAAAAGGATGTTGTAGGCTACAGAGAGACATAGATAAGCTGCAGAGACGTGGTAAATGGAGTTTAATGCGGACAAGTGTGAGGTGATTCACTTTGGTCGGAGTAACCGGAATGCAAAGTACTGGGCTAATGGTAAGATTCTTGGTAGTTTAGATGAGCAGAGAGATCTCAGTGTCCAAGAACACAGACCTTGAAAGTTACCACCCAGGTTGACGGGGTTGTTAAGAAGGCATACAGTGTTTTAGCATTTATTAATAGAGGGATTGAGTTCCAGAACCATGAGGTTATGCTACAGCTTTACAAAACTCTGGTGCGGCTGCACTTGGAGTATTGTGTACAGTTCTGGTCACCACATTCTAAGAAGGATGTGGAAGCTTTGGAAAGGGTGCAGAGGAGATTTACTAGGATGTTGCCTGGTATGGAGGGAAGGTCTTACGAGGAAAGACTGAGGGACTTGAGGCTGTTTTTGTTGGAGAGAAGAAGGTTGAGAGGTGACTTAATAGAGACATATAAGATAATCAGAGGGTTAGATACGGTGGACCGGGAGAGCTTTTTTCCAAGTATGGTGACGGCGAGCACGAGGGGGCATAGCTTTAAACTGAGGGGTGATAGATATAGGACCAATATCAGAGGTAGTTTCTTTACTCAGAGAGTAGTAAGGGTATGGAATGCTTTGCCTGCAACGGTAGTAGATTCGCCAACTTTAAGTGCATTTAAGTCATCATGGAATAGTGTAGGTTAGATGGGCTTCAGCTTGGTATGACTGGTCAGCGCAACATCGAGGGCCGAAGGGCCTGTACTGTGCTGTAATGTTCTATGTTCTATGTAAATGCACAGGATTACCGTTTTTGCAGAATGCATACATATTTTTCACTGTCTCCAACAGGACAATACGAAGTCCCTGAAATGCAATTATTGTACAGGAACACAATTGTCAGCCCACCAGAAGCTACTGTGCTGTGACCTTTGCCTACTTAATTCCATTTAAATTGTAATGAAAACATATATAAATTATGTGCATTTGAACCTTGGTGGAGGAGCACCTGGACTGTCCAGTGTTGGCTCTCTGCAAGAGTAATAAAGACATGAGTTGAATATTGCAACTGGATTCCGAGTGCTGAAATATTACAATAGATTATTTCTCTGACCTTTCAATGCTATACGCTTTGTCCACAATTTTTAATCTCAACTTATGAATCCTTAATTTGGGACATCTTCGTTTTATGTGGTAGTTTAATCTTAAAGATCAGTTCTTAAAGATCTTAAAAATCACAATAATGTATTAGTTGGTAGCATATCTGGAGCATGGGAAATTGCAGCATGTTGCACATGTAAGAGGAAAACCCTTGATCACTAAACTAACATAACGTCAAAAGAACAATAACAGTTACTGCGACAGGCCAGAATATTAATACAGCCCTAGCATCCTGTGTTGGTGGTCGCACACCACTGGAAAGACAGGAGTCTCAGATATCAGGAAGCTTAAAATCTGGGGAGAGGTCCGGGTGATGCCATGGTCCATGGACCTCTCTCGGGTTCTTTCATCAAGGTTTGTGTACAATACTGTGTAATTTCACGTCTCATGTATCTTCACATCAGTCTTTTGATATCAGGCACAGACTCCTCAGGGATAGAATCTCTGTGGTGCAAGAACCCAAATTATTGGATTCTTACTGGGCTCTAAACTGAAAATAACTATTGATGGGTATGTTACATTTCAGAGTATTAAAGCAGTATTATAAATATAGAAAATGTACTGTGTACCCAAAATATTCCAATGTACATTACACTTTAGTGAACTCTCATTAAGAAACAGTAAGTACAAAATATTTGCTTGTTCTCAAGGCAATACTTCAGGCATTGATGATCAAATTATTAAGTGTAAACAATTACCTGCCTGGTGGAGAGGACAATGACCTCTGTAGTCCAGAGTTTATGTCATGGTAGAATGGTTGGCTTTGAATTTCTGCAAGGTTGTAACTAATCCCACTTCCTTGAGTAATAGCCGCTGAAAATACATAATGTATTTATTTGGTAAGACTACAAAATGCTTGAAATACAATTATTTATTGAAGGAGAAAGGTTAAAACAGACAATTACTGAATGATGACGAAAATTAAAAACTGCAATTTAATCATTAAAATTTTATAAAATAGTTTTTAAACATTCCTGGAAAATTTGCCGAAAATATGTTCATGTGTTAAAATATTTTCAGCTTTCTCTCTTCATTTCTGAAGGTTTTGGAAGCTCATACAATTGCAAAGGTAGTAGCAGTTCTCTCCAAGATCATTTTAAACTTCTATTATTCCAATTCCACTCTGCCTGGAAGTCTTCATATTAACTGCAGACACCAGAGAGTTCTGATAAAATTAAGTAAATCGTTACTTGCAAAAAGATTGACTCTTAAATATGTAGTCTAACTCAGAGTAACTACTAAATTGACCCTGTACTTATCTCATACACCCAAAGCTACCTCTTCTAGAGATCCCTTACATCTGCCAGACTAAACAAATCATTCCCCTCCACACACCCTACCCACCAACCCCCCTGACTTGGCATCTGCCCACCCACTGCATCCTGACTCAAAGCACCACCCTTATGCTAGACTCAAACTGATTCACACCCTCTACCCACCTGGCACTGCTCCCCCCTACTTGTCTAGCACCCTACAAAACTGCACCTTGCCCCCTACACATATGGCATCTTATCCCTGATATCCTATCTCTGCCCCAGCTGACATCCTACATACATGGCACCCTATCTAGTAAAGTACCCTATCTACCTGACACCTACCCACTACAGGTCTGGCATCCTATCCCTGCCACTCTATCCACTCACAGCTGAAACCCTACTTACATGGCCAACTACTCCCCCTACCCATATGGCACCCTACCCTCACAGAATAGTGAAAATGGGGTGTGGTTTGCCTTCCTCCAACAAGTACTAGAGAACTATGAGGACAGAGGTAGGGAAAATCTGGCTCTATATCTGACTAAAACAGAAATTTATAATAGTTTTACATTCTCTCTCTAGAGGACTCATTTACTTACTTTTTTCCTTTTAAATATCTGTAGAAACTTTTACTTATTGTTTTATCTTTCTGGTTAGCTTTCTCTAGTACTCCCATCCTTCTTTGCTATTCTTTAAGTTCCTTATGCATCTTTAAAATGATGCATAAGAAGTTCTTTAAATTATGTCCAATTCTCTGTCTTGACACTCAACTTGAAATGAAATATCTTTTCTCAATTTTGGACTATTTTTAAATTTCTTAGTTGGATTTTGTGTCTTTCCCTTGGAATCGTTTTTTTTTTCCTTTTCGCTAGAAGATACCTTTTCTGACAATTCTGAAATATCTCCTTCAATGTCCATCACTGTACCTATAATCTAATTTCCCAGTTCACTTTTGCCAACTCTGTCTTCATGTCCTCATAACTGCTCTTATTTAAGTTTAATACTAGTGTCAGGTCCTCTCTAAATTGAATGCGATATTCAATTATCTACTAGACTTTCACTTTTTCTGAAGTGTAGAGACCAGAATTGCATGCAGAACTAGGGACATGTAAGCAACTCTTGGACAGGCACATGGAAGATAATACAATGAAAGTTATGTAATGAGTCTGATCTTAGAGTAGGATAAAAGGCTGTCACAACATTGAGGGCCAAAGGGTCTGTACTGTGCTGAACTATGATCTATGTACTCGAGTTGTGACCTGATCAGGGCAGCATGAAGATTCTGTATGACTTCCTGGTGTTATTACATCAATATTTCTACTTATGAAATCCAAAATTGCAGACAACTCATAATCTTTCCTAAAAACAACCCCCAACTCCTCATTTCCATTCATACTCTTTAGAACTGTGCTATATCATTGATATTGCCTTCTTCCAAAGAATATCACCTTCTCTGCTAAATACCATTTACCAGGTTAAAGGAAGAATGAACATATCAAATGATAACTCTGCCTCAGTTTTCACCAACAGAGAAGAGTGTTAGTGGGAAAAAGGCAACAGGTATGAGTGATGATATTAAATATGATAAATATAGTCAAAGAAGCAGCTCTTAAGAATTTGCTTAAAGTAGGAAAGACAGCGATCAAATGCTGCTTTGAGTACTGAGCAAAATAACAGATACTTTGAAGGGACTGGATAGCTAACAAGTTAACAGCTGTTCCAAAATGGAAAAATTGATAATCTAGTTGACTAATGGCCAGTCAACTGAATGCTAAGACTGTAATAAGAGATCAAAATTAAGATTTGCTGAGAAATGCTTTTGCTGATTAATGATGAGAATGTGGCAGTATGGCTAGGAACTTGATAACAGGATACAAAGGAGACACTAGTAATGAATGTTTTTTGAAGTGGAATAGTCAGTGTTAGAACTCATTCTTTACAATATATAAGCAATCTGCAGTTGACTATGGTAATAACACTGCATTAAAAATTCAGATGGCACTTATACAGGCAGTTTTGTTTACTATACATAGGATCAGGTGCTACTTCGTCAGGATATGGGAAAGTTAATAAATTAACTTCAACTAGAATTCAGCCTTACAGGAAGTTGTGTGCTTGAACATTAGTACTTTTTGATAATTGACTTTTACATAGTGAAGAGGCCGTACAGTTAGTTTCCGCATGGAGTGGAATATGTGGATGATCAAGGATCTTTAGATTATTCAGGGGCAGCATGTTTACATTATGTGCTACAAAACTGAATCTCTGCAGATTACCCCTATGTTGGAGCTGTAATTGACCAGATGCTTGAGAGTCCCTGAGAAGATTCTGGATCAAACTTTGCAGAATATGGTTATCCAAGAACATAGAATAGTATAGCACAAGGACTGGCTCTTTGGGCTGACCATGTCTGTGTCAAACACAATGCCATTATAAACTAATAACATCTGCCTACACATGATTAGATTAGATTAGATTAGATTAGATTAGATTACTTACAGTGTGGAAACAGGCCCTTCGGCCCAACAAGTCCACACCGACCTGCCGAAGCGCAACCCACCCATTCCCCTACATTTACCCCTTTACCGAACACTACGGGCAATTTAACATGGCCAATTCACCTGACCCCTATTCCTCTATTCCCTGCCTGTTATGTGTGGGTCTAAATGCCTCTTAAACATTATTACCATATCTGCTTGTACCATTTCCCCTGGCAGCACATTCTGAGCACCTACCACACTCCGGTAAAAATTTTCCCCTCTCTCATTAAACCTATGCCCCCAGCAGTTGACATTTCTACACTAGGAAAATGTCTGAAATGTAAGGAGAGATTTATAAAATTGTAAGATGCATTTATAGGATATATAGTCGGGTATAAACCCTATAAATGCAGCTTACAATTTTATATATTTCTATCAGATTGCCTTTCAGCCTCCAAGACTCTAGTGGAAAAAAAAAATCCAAGTTTGTCCAATCTCTCTTTACACTCAAATTCAGGCAACATCTTGGTAAATGTCTTCTGCACCCTGTCCAAAACCCCCACATCTTTCATATAGTGTGGCCACGAGAACTGCACATGGTATTCCAAATGTGGCCTGACGAAAGTCTTATATAGCTGCAACATGACTTGTTAACTTTTATACTCAATGCCCCAAATGATGAAAGCAATCATTCTGTTTGCCTTCTGACCACTTTATTGACTTGTCCTTGAGTTGCCACTTTCAGAGAGCTATGGACTCACACCCCAATATCCCTCTGTATAACAATGCTCTTAAAGGTTCTACCATTTACTGTATACTTTTCTCTTGCATTTAACTTTCCAAAATGCTTCATCTCACTCTTGTCCAGTTTAAACTCCATCTGCCATTTCTCTGCCCAACTGGTCTTTATCCTGCTATATCCCTTCTTTGATAACCTCTTGAAAACTCCACCAACTTCTGTGTTATCTGCAAACGTAGTAATCAGACCACTTCAATTTTTATCCATATATATGACAAACAACACAGGTTCCAGTACCAATCCTTGCAGAACACTACTGGTGTCCAGATTTATATTAAAGTCCACCATTGACCTTTAATCAGAAAAACACCCCTCCACAATTATCCTTTGTTTTCTATGATCAAACCAACTGGCCAACCCAACTGCACTTCTGCCCTCAAACAAACCATGCCAACCACAACAAGGATAGAGTCCCCCAGGTCCTCACATTCCACCGATTAATCTGCAAGTCCAACGCATCGTCCTCATCCTCCTTCCATTACCTGCAGTCTAACCCCATCGCCAAAATGATATTTCTCTCTCCACACCCCATCTGCTTTGCACAGGGACTGCGACTCCCTCATTATATCCACAAACCCCACCTATCCCTCCTCCACATCTGGAACCTTTCCCTGTGGCGGAAGGAGTTGCAAAACCTCCCCCAACATCCACCCACCCTCCCCCCCCCCCCCCCATCCATAGCCCCAAAGAGTCATTCCACGTCTGGCAGAGATTCATGTTCTTTTCCTCTCATCAGATTTATTGCATCCTTTGCTTCCGATGTGGTTTCGTCTACATCAGAGAGACTGAGCACAAACTCGGGAACTAGTTCACGGAACATTTATCGCCTGTACTCTCCAGTCAATTTCCAGTTACCAGCCATTGCAACTCCCCCTTCTGCTTCCCCGAGGACATGTCTATCTTGGGCTTCCTCCATCATCAACACAAGGCCAGCCACAAACTAAATGAAGCACACCTTATCTTCCTCCTCAGGAGCTTATAACCATTCTGCCTTAACATAGAATTCACCAGCTTCCAAATTTTCCCAACCCCCACCTCATCAAAGACCCAGCCCTCCCTTTCCACTTCGTACCCTTAACCTGACCCTACCTATACATCTTCCTTCCCACCTATCCGCTCCACCCTTCCCACTGACCAGTCGCAGCCACTTCATACTTGCATCCACCTATTGCCATCCCATCCACCTTTCCCCCAGCCCCATCCCTCCTTCTATTTATTTCTCAGCCACCTTCCCCTCCCCCAGTATTGATGAAAGGTTCCAACCTTAAACGTTGACTCCCTTCTCCTCTGCTGGTGCTTGACCTGCTGTGCTTTTTCCAGCTCCACTCTTTATGTACTCAAACTCACCATGGATCCCATGTTAGGTAATCTCCTGGACCAGCCTACCTTGAGGGACTTTGTCAAATGTGGTGAGGAAGCAGTGGATATGTTAGTGCAGAGTATTTTTAAAAGATTATTTAGTCATGGGATGTGGGGGCTGCTTAAGTGCTCTTGGACTGAGTGGCCTGCTAGCCAATTGAAGAAGGCAGCTATGAGTTAACAAATTTGTTGTGCAACCAGAGTCATATGTAGGTCAAACCAGGTAAGGATGACAGATTTCTTTCCCTAAAGAACATCAGTGTATTAGATGAGATTTTACAATTCGTTACAGCAGTCATGGTCACTATTGCTGAGACAATTTCTATTGCAGATTTATATTAAAGTCCACCAACAATCATGGTGATATTTGAACCCATGTTCCCAGCATATTAGTTTGGACCTCTACTTCACTGAAATTATCACTGCATCTTCCTAAAGGCAGGAATATTGCAGAAGAAATACATGGGTGACTATCTATAGAGGCAATAAGTGACCCAGAGATCCATGAAACCTCTTGAGTCCAAATATTTTCTGAAGAGATCTTTAATGAGAGACAGAAACTGTACCTCAAAGGAGAGTGACCCTGAACTACATTACAACACTATGGAACAGTGGACTATTAATGCAGTGAAAGTCTCTTAAACTGTAATAAAGCAGGATTAAATTTGGTTGGAGATTCTATAGGTTTCTAAATACAAAGCCCTTTTCCATGGTGTCTGAGAGGTTTATTAGCTCCATGGTGAAGACACATCACAAAAGCAAGTGGAAAAAATATGTGGAAATTTTGAGCAGTTGGGGAGAGCATTTAGGAATTTAAAAGGGAAATAATGTACAAATAATGGCATACTCTCAACAAACCAAGGACATCATTAAAACACTTTAAATTTAATGAAGTGTTCGCACCAAATGAAAAAGCAATTTGCCTGTAGTTCTTTAAACTTAGTATACTAAACACTCAAGATATGGCTTTCTTTGCCACTTAGTGACAACAAGGTGATGGCTTTACTTCATCTGCAAGTTTGATCTCAAATATGTGGTAATTTAAATTTTTGCCATTTTAAATGCGTAGTTTTCTCCCACTCTAACCTCAGCATTCTCCATTCTTTACATTTTCCTACTGGAGTTCATTGGAATCTCGAATCCTCATTTTTCAATTAGATATTTCATGACCTTACATACCCAGACTGAATTTAGAAATTTCATGTCATAATTGGAAAACTGCTTTCACATTTCTCGATAGCAGCTTCAGGTGATAGTCAGGTTTTTGCCAATAAAGGCCCCTCTCGTCCAGTTTGCCAATGCTTTATTCCATGATGACACAATGTTGTGTCGGAACCATTATCCCTGATGTTATTTAATTAGTCCTGCCTCTGACTCTATCACAGACCTTCACTGTTCTTCTTTCCTCCCCTGCATTCCTGCCATCACCAACCTTTCTGTCTCTCTGCACCTGATTTAAAAATTGCTACAAGTGTAACTCAGTTTTAATGAAATGACATTAATTTGAAATATGAGTCATAATTTCCCCATTTTCAGGATATATGTGTGTCTGTGTGTATTCGTGTAAGGTATATGTGTGTGAATGGCATGTGAGGAGGCAATTGCATCACCGTCCTCATCATAAAAGCTTGCCAGGCTACCAGCTAATCAGTTTGCTAAGAGCCAACTGGCAAGCTGTTCGATTCACTGGAGGCTTTGGCAGAAAGCTTCTGCCTCACTGATGGGCTGAAAGGCTAATATTGTTGATGATATTCGACAGCTGTATGACCCTCAATGAGTTCTCTGAACATTCCTGTTTGTGCTGCAGACGGTATAATCAAAACTTGCAAGCAGCTTATTTTCTGTATCTGCTTTTCTGTGCTGGCTGTTTGTTACAGTGTATAAGAGATAGAGTTTCATTCCAAGTTATTGGACTTCACCTTGGACTGAGATCACGAATGGTGCCAGGATCAAACCTAAGCATCCAGACCAGCCATCGATCGAGGGGGTCTCCAATGTACGGGAGGATGTGAAGCTCACTGCTTTCTTTTTCTTCCTTTTTCACTTTTTTATTACTTAATAGATGGTCATACTTCAGTCTTTTATTTTTCTTTCATTTTCCATCTTTCGTCATTATTCAATAAATGGTTGTTTTAAGCAAATTGCTGTTGTTGCATCTTCTCTTAACTACATTTAACCGAATATAAAAAGAACTACTTGGATACACCCGATGATCCAAGATTCTTTTGGTGAAGAGGATGGGATTTGTGAAAATGTGTAAGAGAAGGGAAAAGCAACCTGATGTTCTGGAGATCTTCCATATCCCAGGATGGGGGATGGTTATCACCAGAGAAAAGAGAGAACTGGAAGCTAGGTTCCTGTGCTGTGCAAGTGCACTGAACCTTGTGGAAGTGTTACCTCTTTGTATTCTGATTTGAATGCACGTTTTTTTTTTGGTAGCTAAATGTCATCTTGTACAACTTTTGTGTTTTTGTGCCCTGGAGCTTGAGATCTGGGGATACTTTCAAGTGAGTTTGCATTTTGGGAATATATGGTGATTTGAAAATATGGTGTATGCCTGTGTGTACCTGTATGAGTGTGGAACATGCACAGTTAATGTAATGTCCTTTTAAGAAACCATCATGGTTGTCTAAAGCAAGAATGTGTGAAATGTTGATTCAAAAATTTGACTTGTAAAGCTTGGTAATAATTTACCTTTTGGAATTGGCTCCTGTTGTGTTCGGACGTGGGTAAATTACCATATTTGGAATTTCATTTGTTGGCCACAGTGAACGTCCAAAAACTGTTTTGACACGAATGAATCTTTAATTCTGGATGATAAGCTTAACTCGTTGTTAATATCCAAGTGATAGGGAAATTGGAATGTTGAAACTGCAACTTGCTGTGGGTGAAGAGTTTAGGAAAGGCAAATTTAACAAAAGAGTGGGCTTTTCCTTTGCTAAAAGTATACACACTGATTCCTTCAGAGGAGGAAGTGAGATGCATGACTTTATTACATGCAAACGTTAACATCTCACCCCTTCTGTTGAATCTATATTGCTAATTAACCCGCTGTGCTTGATGTGGAATGGATGGAGATTTTTTTTATAGAAGTTGGAGATACTGAAGGCTGAACACATTTGCTGAATTTCAACAGCGAACACAGTGATGGATGATGCACTCTCAACCTATCAAGCCATTCATCAATAACATATTTCAATGTTGGGGAAGTGGAAATGTTAATTGTACTGAGTGTCAGGAATCTCAAAACCATTGAGCCTGGGTACATTTAAGTACATCATAACAAAAACTATATTCAGACTCACAAGCCCTGCTATTCCAAAACATTTAACTGGAGTAGTTACCTTAAAATTTAAAGGGATTCTGAGAAATGATAATGTGTGTGCACACATCTCAATGGTTTCAGTGCATTCGAAAATGGTTAGCGACTTTAAGGAAGGAAACAGAATATTAAATTTGGATAAATTTACATAGATCTATATCAAATATCTAGAATGAGTAATCAAGTAACTTTAAAAAACGTGATCATCTTAGAGAAAGAACAATCAAAGTGTGTTGTGTCTGAATCAAACAGAAATGTTTGCCTTCTATTTTAAAATATCATAACATTATGTTCCATAGACGACAAATCTCTACAGATCTCTGGCATTTGATGTTGGTAATAGTTAAATTAGAAAATTGGATAAATTAAGTAATTAGGAAGGGAAGCTAGTGGCAGAAGACAACATTTGAATAACAGGTTAAAATGACAATTGAGGTTAAAATACATTTAATGAAAAGGAAGTTTAGCTGTGAGCACCAAACTGATAACTTTCTCTTGGTGATACTTGTGTCCTTGTTTTCTTTTTAAAAAAGACTGAATTGGTGATCAATTGGGATCAAATGTGGAGAAATAAGTAAAACGACAGAGATTATTTGATGAGATCATGTGGGAGTCAAGAATGCATGACATGATCTTGGGATCCTGATGTAGGTGTACAAAAGTGAATGTTACCCCGAAGATAACAAACATGGCATGGTAGAAAAACATGCACTGAAGAACGGGTCTCAGACATATACACTTACTTGACAAAAGGACTGGGGACTTGGAAGAGCATAAAAACATTGTTTAAACCAAGACACTGACACAAAAATCCACAGAGAAACTGACTTTAAAACAATGAAAGTAGTATCAGTGAAAGGGATGTAAGAATAATTACAATCAAAATAAAAAAGCGTGATTGGCTATTATGTCAAGATGTTACAGAAATTAAAGAATATGAACTCTGGAAGAGGTAATGGTGGACTGAGTGAAAGCTCCCACTGGACGACAGACAGATACCCCATCTTGAGCATTTGTATGATTAAACCAGTAGGTGATGTTGTAATAGAACATTGAACAGAGAACATAGAGTAGTACAGGCCCTTTCGCCCTCACTGTTGTGCTGGCCTTCTATCCTACTCCAAGATCAGACTAACCTACTTACACTTCATTGTACTAACTTTCATGTGCCTATCGAAGAGTCGCTTAAATGTCCCTAATGTATCTGACTCTACTGCCACTGCTGGCAATGCATTCCACTCTCACCCCACTGTTTGAGTAAAGAGCCCACATCTGACATCTCCCCTAAACCTTCTTCCAATTACCTTAAAATTATGCCCCCTCGTGATAGACATTTCACCATGAGAAAATGTTTCTGGCTATCCACTCTTTCTATGCCTCTCAACAGCTTGAACACCTCTATCAAGTCACCTCTCATCCTTCTTCACTCCAATGAGAAATGCCCTAGTTCCCTCAACCTTTCTTCATAAGACCTGCCTTCCAATCCAGGTAGCATCCTGGTAAATCTCCTCTGCACCCTCTCTAAAGCTTCCACATCATTCCTATAATGAGTCGACCAAAACTGAACACAATACTCAAAGTGTTGTCTAACCAGGGTTCTGTAGAGCTGCAGCATAACCTTACAGCTTTTAAACTCAATCCCCCTGCTAATGAAAGCCAACATGCCATAAGTCTTCTTAACAACCCTATCAACCTGGATGACAACTTTGAGGGCTCTATACACGTGGACCCCAAGATTCCTCTGTTCCTCCACACTGCCAATAATCCTGTCTTTAACCCTGTATTCTGTATTCAAATTAGACCTTCCAAAGTGAATCACTTCTCATTTTTCCAAGTTGAACTCCATCTGCCACTTATCAGCCCAGTTCTGCATCCTATCAATGTCTCTTCGGAACTTACAACAGCTCTCCACACTATCCACAACTCCACCAATCTTCATGTCATTGGCAAACTTACTAACCTACCCTTCCACTTCCTCATCCAAATTATTTGTAAAAATCACAAAGAGCAGAGGTTCCAGAACCAATCAGTGTGGAACACCACTGGTCACTCAGCTCCAGGCTGAATACTTTCCATCTATCACCACCCTCTGTCTTCTATGGGACAGTCAATTCTGTATTCAGACTGACAGGTTTCCCTGTATCCCATGCTTCCTTACTTTCTGAATGAGCATCCCATGGGGATCCTTATCAAACACCATGCTAAAATCTATGTACGCCACATCCACTCTTCTACCTTCATCAATGTGTTTTGTCACATCCTCAAAGAATTCAATAAGGTTTGTGAGGCATGACCTGCCCCTCACAAAGGGTTAAAAAACTTGTATTTTACCACCATAAGAAAACTTAGCCCTGTTTTTTTTTTCATCTATCTGTTCCCACTATATACTAGTCTTGAGAACCTTATTGCTGACAGTGGAGAGCATTAGGTGGATGACCATGAGTCCCAAAGGTTTTGTGGGTACCAAATATAAAAGTTGAATCTCAATTTTTGGGCCACCTTCACCGTCCTACAAAAGGATCGCGGACTCTCTCTGACCTGACAGGTCTCCTGCATAAAGGGCATCTCCACCTACTTGGGGAATTGCAAGAAATGAATGCCCCTCCAGATGCTGCCAGGCCAGCATTCTTTGTGTTTGCTGAAGTAATGTCTCCATTCTTTTGTTCCTAATTTTATTTTTTCTGAGGATATGTGATTGGGATCAGATAGGGTCTTTCACATTTCAACTTTGGTACATATGCCATCAAGTCAAAGACATTTCAAAACAGCTTATTTTTCACTATTTCAATTTTCAATTAATTTTCAAACTCAAAACACCTAATTGCTCCTGGGAGGCTCATGTCAGGTATATGACCTCCCTCTCTCAATCTCAAAATGACTAACTTTTGTCTACTCTGTTCCTTGTTAGCTAACAACTTCTTTATTCATATGAATGTGTTAAGACAGTTAGTGTATGTGAAACAAGGCTGAGGTGTAGGAGTCTGTGGTAAGGAAACCCTAGGAAAAATAAAATGTGGAAAGCATAAGCTGAAGGTAAAGCCTGATGAACGTTAGAGCTGTAATGTTTGATACCATGTATATTGTAGCACAAAGGGGGTACTTGCATAAGGAGATAGTTACCACTCAATGAAGCATACAATGATTCATAAAATTGGCAAGGAAGAAATTATATTGAAGAAATATCCTCAAGATGGATACAGATGAAGAAAGCTGGAGAAAGTTTGAGTCCATGCATGATATTATTTTGCTGTTATTGAGTGAGGTGATCTATGGATAGGGAAATGGAGGATTAAAAAATGAAGGAACCTGAATCTGGAATATCCTGAATTCTAGAGCAAATTATGAAAATAGATTAACTGAAAAAATGTAACATTGATTAACAGCCAGCTAGTCTGGCAAACTTGCTTTTTAATCCCCCTCTTGCAGATTTCAAGGGCCTTCAGCAGAAATGGGATCCTTGACCCCAGGATGAGAGACAGAATAAATTAAATTGTGTGTATACATGTGTCATGGTTGAGCAGTGACTGTAATTAAGGATATTACTGCTATTTGCATTAGCATTGGATGCTGCCTGACCTGCTGTGCTTTTCCAGCACCACTCTAATCTAGACTCTGGTTTCCAGCATCTGCAGTCCTTGTTTTTACCATGGAAATTGACAGGCTCCTCTTAATTTGTGAAACCATCGAAGGCAGACAGGTACTTGGCATGACTTGTCGGTTCCATCACGGCCTTGAATGTACATTAGGGGTGGGATATATATTTAAGGACTGGTCCCCAAAGGCTACTGTGATCATTGATTTGGAGATACAGCCCAATGTTGTATTTTTTTATTGGTGTTAGTTATTTTCATTGTAGTTTTAATCTTCTAGTATAGATTACATTATAATGTTACTTCTTATTATATGTTCTTGTGCAGCTATTTCTGATTTGCATCTGCATTTGCAATTGCAACATATGTCGTCAAATATCATTGCAAATATCATCAGGATGGATTGTATACAATGGGCTGAAGGGCTAAAATTATTGATAATATTCAACAGCTGCATAACCTGTGAACCTTCTTGCATGTGCTGCAGATGGCACAATTAAAACTTCTTTTCTGAACTAGCAAGCAGCTTGTTTTCTGCATGTGCTTATCTGTGCTGGCTGTTTGTTTGACTGTATAAGAAAGAGAGTTTCATTCCAAGTTATTGGACTTCACCTTGGACTGGGATCATGAACGGTGCTCAGAAGAAACCTAAGCCTCCAGATGAGCCATCGATCAAGGGGTCTCCAATTTGCAGGAGAGCATGAGGCTCATTGCTTTCTTTCCCATCCTTTCACATTTTAAAAACAAATTTAATAGATGGCCATAGTTCAATCTTTTATTTTTCCTTCATTTTCATCTTTTATCATTACTCAATAAATGTTAATAGTTAAGCAAATTGCTGTTGTCGAGTCTTCTCTTAATTACAAATCCAAAAAGAACCTCCTGGATACACCGTGTCATCCAAGACACTCACCAAAAGCTTTTGGCCAGAGGGTGGCAGCTTCTGGGTGCTGAACATCTTTGATTGAGCCTAGACTTCAGGGGCTCCAAAATTGAGAAGAAATGTGGTTTTTGTTAAACGTAACATGCAGTGGGAATTGTGGGGAAAGGAGAGGAGAGTGTTAGGTGGATCAGAGATAAGGTGAGGCGGTTGGTTTTTCATAAGCAGACACTTTGGATCTTCTTTCCATGTGCAGCTACAATTAGTCCCAGACTGGGGCAAATGAAAGGACACCCCACACCCGGACAAGCCAGACATTTCTGTTACCAGCCAGAAAAGCAGGTATATTGGGGAGGTGATGAGTTGAGACCCCTAACTAGCCATTAATTAACCACATTGCTGGTGTGTCAAGAAAGTCCTCAATGGATGTTCTTGACATCATTTAATTGATGAGGTGCCAAATAGGGGGCATATTTCTCTCAAAGGCTAACTTGCCATTAATTCCCATTCCCACTGCTTACGAGGAGTGGAGAATTCCATCCCTTAAACTCTGCTTGTCTCTCCACAGATGCTGTCTAACCTGTGGAGTACTTCTTGTATTATTTCAGATTTTCAGCATCCACACATTTGCTTTTTTGTTACTTTCTTTACTGATCTTGTGTTGATATCTAAATTTGTACAATATCACAAACATCTGCTTATTTACCAAATTGTCACCTGGTTCATTTTGGCATATGAGAACCTAAAATATATATGTGAACACTGACAGTATAATAGAAAAGATATAAGCTGAGAGATTTTATGTGATTGATTAAACTGCAGTTAGAATATTGTAACTGGTCATGTATGTGTCCTGCTTGGGAATGTGAGGTCCACAGATCAGATCCACGAAGATAATACCAAGAGGACAAGTTTCACTAACAAATAGCAAAAACAAAAATTGAGGCTCTATTCAATGAAGCAGTGAAGGTGAAGCATGCCCTTTTAAAAAATACCATCAGGCAGCAGATAACAGATGACTTCAATATTAAATACATCAACAAAGAGAGGTTTGGGAAATACTCTTCTTAAAAACCTCAGGCTATGTGAGGGCAACTCAGTTTCAAAAGTCTTAGTTCAAACATGGACAAAATTGTCAAATCCTAAATGTGAGATGAGACTGGCTGTCCTTGACATCAAGGTCCTACGTGATTAATTATGGCATCAAGGTGCCCCAACAAATTAGAATCAATGGAAATCAGAAGAAAAACTCTGCTGGTTGGAGTCATACTGCACACGTAGGAAAATGGTTGTTGGAAATCAGTCTTCTGAGCTTCAGGACATTTTTGCAAGGGTTCCTCAGGGTAGAGTCCTAGGTCCAACCATCTTCAGTTGCTTCATCAATCACCTTCCTCCATCGCAAGGTCAGAAGTGGGTATGTTCACTGCTCTTAGGCTTGTAATTTCCTTGAAGTATATAAGTATCAGGTTGCACAATGCTCAGTACATTTGCAACCCCTCAAATATTGAAGTACTCCATGTCCATATGCAGCAAGACCTGGACAATACGTAGATTTGGGCTGACAAGTGGCAAATAACCTCTGAGCCATGCCAATAAATACTGTGGTTACAAGTGCAGTTCAGATGCCAGCAATCCTGCAGCGAGTAACTCACCCCGACTTCTCAAAGTCTGTCCACTAGCTCTCAAACAAAAATCAGGAGAGCTTTCCATTTGCCTAAATTAGAAAACTTCCAACAATATTCAAAATAGTTGAAAGACCCAAGAAATAGCAGCTCATTTGAATAGCATTCCTTTTACCATCTTAATCATTTACTGTCTATTGCTGTGTAGAGAACCAGGACAATGTACTATTTGCCAGACTCTCAGACTGGAGCAAGCTTTTAAGCAAACTACCAGTTAGAATTCAGGAGGGAGGATGATCTATGATCAGGGAAATGAATCCAATGGCAAGCTAAACACTCACAGATTTGCTCAGGTTCGGCTGGAAGAAGAAATTGCTAGATTGAGCTTTACACCTGCAGGTTGGTTTGGAAATCTTGAGGGATGTGCTTCTCAATGGTCAGTCAATGTAATAGCATGGTGATGTGTAGAAGTATTGAACCCACTGGAATTTGGGAGGGAGTATGGACTATTGGAAGGATGTTGTGAAACTTGAAAGGGTTCAGAAAAGATTAACTAGAATATTGCTAGGGTTGGAGGATTTGAGCTACAGGGAGTGACTTAATAGGCTTGGGCTGTTTTCCCTGGAGTGTCAGAGGCTGAGGGCTGACCTTATAGAGGTTTATAAAATCATGAGGGGCATGGGTAGGATAAATAGACAAGGTATTTTCCCTGGGATGGGTGAGTCCAGAAATAGAGGGTATAAGTTTAGGGTGAGAGGGGAAAAAGATAAAAAGAGCTCAGGGGCAACCTTTTCACACAAAGGGTGATGCATGTATGGAATGAGCTGCCAGAGGAAGTGATGGAGGCTAGTACAACTACAGCATTGAAAAGGCATCTGGATGGGTGTATGAATAGGAAGCGTTTAGAGGGATATGGGCCAAGTACTGGCAAATGGGACTAGATTAGGTTAGGATATCTGGTCAGCATGGATGTGTTAGACCAAAGGATCTGCTTCCGTGCTGTACATCTCTGACTCCAAGACTTGTCAAGATGGCAATTCTGTAGACAGCATGTTGTAAAGTTTATTAATATGGTGTGGTGTCATTAGTCAAGTTAAACATTAATTAAGATAGCAGTTTCAATAGTCTGAAGCATTAGTGACACATTCGGCAATGTTTATTAATGTTGCTTTGATATTGTTTTGTCTGTTACAGTAAAAGTCATAAAACGTAATCTTGTCCTGCGATTCTTTTATTCTAAATTGTAGGCTTGCAATTCTTTTTAAGTATGTAAGTTTTATAAAACGTGTTTTGGGACTGTCTATATAAATTAAGGTTAAAATGAATGGAGTCATAGAAGTCTGCCTGATATTAATCTAGGTGCTAAGCCTACTAAAGATTAAAGGAATGCCTAGGCTGATTTACTGGGAAGAAGGTGCAAAGAAATTCACACTTGCTCACAACATAGCTACTTCAATACTCGGTCCATGTGAATAGATATAAAAGAGACCTAAGGGGGAACCTTTTCACGCAGAGGGTGGTGCGTGTGTGGAATGTGCTGCCAGAGGAAGTGGTGGAGGCTAGTACAACTGCAACATTTAAAAGGCATCTGGATGGGTATATGAATAGGAAGGGTTTGGAGGGATATGGGCCAGGTGCTAGCAAATGGGACTAGATTGGGTTGGGATATCTGGGTGGTAAAAACAATGACTGCAGATGCTGGAAACCAGATTCTGGATTAGTGGTGCTGGAAGAGCACAGCAGTTCAGGCAGCATCCAAGGAGCTTCGAAATCAACGTTTCAGGCAAAAGTCCTTCATCAGGAATAAAGGCAGTGAGCCTGAAGCGTGGAGAGATAAGCTAGAGGAGGGTGGGGGTGGGGAAAAAGTAGCATAGAGTACAATGGGTGAGTGGGGGAGGGGATAAAGGTGATAGGTCAGGGAGGAGAGGGTGGAGTGGAGAGATGGAAAAGGAGATAGGCAGGTAGGACAAGTCCAGACAAATCATGGGGACAGTGCTGAGCTGGAAGTTTGGAACTAGGGTGAGGTGGGGGAAGGGGAAATGAGGAAACTGTTGAAGACCACATTGATGCAATGGGGTTGAAGTGTTCCGAGGCGGAAGATGAGGCGTTCTTCCTCCAGGCGTCTGGTGGTGAGGGAGCGGCGGTGAAGGAGGCCCAGGACCTCCATGTCCTCGGCAGAGTGGGAGGGGGAGTTGAAATGTTGGGCCAAGGGGCAGTGTGGTTGATTGGTGCGGGTGTCCCGGAGATGTTCCCTAAAGCGCTCTGCTAGGAGGCGCCCAGTCTCCCCAATGTAGAGGAGACTGCATCGGGAGCAACGGATACAATAAATGATATTAGTGGATGTGCAAGTAAAACTTTGATGGATGTGGAAGGCTCCTTTAGGGCCTTGGATAGAGGTGAGGGAGGAGGTGTGGGCGCAGGTTTTACAGTTCCTGCGGTGGCAGGGGAAAGTGCCAGGATGGGAGGGTGGGTTGTAGGGGGGGGGGGGCGTGGGCTGGGATATCTGGTCGGCATGGACGAGTTGGACCGAAGGGTCTGTTTCCACGCTGTACATCTCTTTGACTATAACTTTGACTTTGACATTATGATGCAAATGGTTTTAGAGAGAAAGTGTTTCCAAAATATCTCTGAACACTTACTAACACAGTGAGTCTGTCAGGGTTAAGAGAGAAATCAGATAGAAACTGGAAGTCTGTGGGTGACCATACTAGATTGTGGGCCGAAGCTTGTGCTTAAATTCAAAAGATCAAATTTGAGAGAAGTTAAGGTAAGGTTTAAAGATTTTTATGGCTAGTGAAAATTGAAGGATCAGTTGTAATACTCCCACTATGAAGGTCAACTCTGGGGTTAAAAATTTCTAGGTTTTGAAAGAGAAAATTCAAAGCTGGAAAAACAATTTCAGACTGGTTTCAGAAGAATTGAATGTCCACTTAAAGGAAAATGTAACATGTTCCTGATTATGGTATTGTTTGCTTTGGTTGTTTTAAATGATCTGTTCTACACTACATTGGACAAACAGGCAGAAAACTAGCCACCAGGATACATGATCATCAACTAGCCACAAAAAGACATAACCCATTCTCACTAGTATCCTTACATATAGATGAGGAAGGACACCAAGTCGACTGGGAGAACACATCCATTCTAGGACAAGCCAAACATACTCACACACAAGAATTCCTAGAAGCATGGCATTCCAATCGGAACTTTATCAACACACACATTGACTTGGATCCCATTTACCACCCCCTGAGAAAAAGAATGGGAAATGATGCCACCAGAGGAAATGATGTCATCACAGGAAATGACACAATCAACCCAAGGAAACCCAAATACATAAATGGAAAGTGGGCCATACCATCAGTGCTTCATCTGGAGGTTTATTGATGATATTACCTAGTATGGTGACAAAACATCTGAAAATGAACCTTCCAGCTCAGCGAGCAAACCTACATCTAACTCTGTTCTACAGTTTAAAAATGAGTTTTCAATAAAATTGCTGTTGAGTTAATAGTGCTTTCAGTCTGTTTGTTGCTGTAAACATCTTAAAACATGAAATCTACTTGTGTCATCCATTCAACTATAAACAGGAAGTCTTTATTTTTAAAATATAAATAAACATTTTCTAATCAACAAAGATATTATTACATACATCTGGAGCACCTGGAACCTGAATCTGGTCCTCTTGGTTTAGAGGTAAGGACATTATCACTGTAGTTCCAGAGCCCCCTGAAAATATTAATACTAGTCTCCCTGAGAATTTTAATACTTTGTTGCGTTAGGCCTTATTTCTTGAAGTATTTACAGCTGCAGTTCCCTTTTGTTCCTGGTATGTCAGAGCAAGATCTAATTAACAGAGTAATTAATTAATTAGCTTTAATTGATTTTGAAATGCAACTTTTGTTTCACTTCCTTTGTGTTAATCAGACACCAAAGACAAGCAATCTACAGAAGGTTAATGTCCCGGCTCTTCAATTTCCCGCTTTTACTGTGACATTTTGGACTAGATTGTTGCTCTCATTGTGTGATGATAATCTGATGAACTGCATAATGGATGGGGCTACAAGATTACTGACACACTTTGGAGACTTCACCTTGAATATTTCTGATAGACTCATGGTCAGAACTTGTTGAAGAATGCTGTATTTCTATCATTTTGTACCATGAAAGCTAACTGCTAATGTAATTCTTTCTGTATAATTTTGCGATTGACAATAAAGCCATATTTGTAATTTAACTTGTCTGTCACTATGGATTTCTTATCTCATAATTCAGGGATACAAGAACTATTGACTCCATATTATTATACACTTAATGGTAAGGTCCTAGGAAATGTAGCTGAGCAAGCGATAGGTGGATAAAGGTGAGGGAGAAGGCGATAGGGCAGAGGGGAGAGTGATGGACAGGTCCGGAGGGCGGTGTTGAGTTGGAGGCTTGGGAGTGGGATAATGTGGGGGGGGAGGGGAATTGAGGACGCTGTTGAAATCCACATTTGTCCCGTGGGGAATTAAAGTGTTCAGCCATGGGCAGTCAGGTTGGTGGACACAGTTGTCCCAGAAATGTTCTCTGAAACATTTGCAAGATGTTTCAGAGAACATTTGTCCTGTATCCCCAATGAACATCTCTTGGACACTCGCACCACCAACCCCACTGCCACGTGGCTGAACACTTCAACTCCCCTTCCCACTCCATCAAGGACTTGCAGGTCCTGGGCCTCCTCCACCCTCAAACCGTTACCACCTGATGCCTGGAGGAAGAATGCTTTATATTCTGTCTTGGGACCCTGCAACCACACAGGATAGATTTGGATTTCAGCAACTTCCTCATTTCCCCACCCCCACATTATCCCAGTCCCTATCTTCCAACTCGACACCGCCCTCCAGACCTGTCCTTCACTCCCCCCCTGCCCTCTCCCTCACTTCATCCACCTATTGCTTTCTCAGCTACCTTTCCCCAAACCCCACCCCCTCCCATTTATCTCTCAGCCCCGACCCACAAGCCTCATTCCTGATGAAAGGCTCATGTCCGAACCATCAACTCTCCTGCTCCTCGGATGCTGCCTGACCTGCTGTGCTTTTCCAGCACTACAGGCTCAACTCACTTTGTACCTGGTATCACCAGAAGAGAGTTAATATATTGTAAAATGAGTAATTGGTTTTCTAAGATGAAACCCAGCCAGTGGTAATACTTACTTCGTGACACTCGCACAAGCTCTCCAATGCTGAAGACTCCAGACTTTACAAAGCTGTCTTCTAGATATGCTAAAAGTGAAGAGAGGAAAAATTATTTTAGGTGTCTTACTAATTAGTTAAATGACTTCACCTCTGAAAGGATCTTAACTAACCATTCCTTTGAATAAACAGTGCCAGAAAAACATCACTTTGTAAATAATTGATTCAGATTAGAAGGGCAATGAAGTAATGACCCTTTTTTGTAGCTTTGGACTCATAGTCTGAAGACCAGAGTTCAAACATGATATTTTCACTGAGTCTGTTTGCCAATCAACAGCTATAGTGGGAAGATTAGTTTTTCCATCAGTGAAAAAATGACTGGAATGCTCGTGAAATGTTCAACACTTGGCCATCGTGGTTATTCTAAACCAGAGAAAGAAGGGATGGAATCGGAATAATAATCCAAAGACTGAAAATGCATGCGCTGAAAGGAATATAATGCTTTTTTTTAAGATGGTTTTATTTGTGGGCCATAAGCTGTAACAAGGGTGACACAGAAACAGTGATTTTGGCATAGTTGCAGGTGGCCAATGAAGAACAACGTTACATAGCTATACATTAGGAGCAGCATTTTTTAACATTCCACAATCTGGAGCTATTGTTTTTATGAAAAAAGCTTATTTTTGTCATCTCAGGAATATTAGAAAACAAAAATTCAAATCAAAAAGTAGGTTATATATGGAAATATAAGTAATTTGTATTTCATAAGCAATAGTCTCTTTCCAGTCTTGTACATTATGCTATATTATGCTTACACTCTTGTAATTTAAAGTAAAAGGAGAGTGTACAAAAGGATTACATTGCCAAGTGATGATTGTGGACCTGAATATCCATAGCAATTGCAAAAAAGTTTAAAATACTGAAGATTGGGGTTTCTATTGTCTACACATGTGTATAAAGAAACGACCAGAGTTTGTACACTTAGTTCATTAACATACATTTGATCAGGAACTGTAAAGGCTGGAGTTTGGAAAGTGTAAATGATGTGTTTCACAGAATGTGGAAAACTTGATTGTATAGTTTGAATGTACAGAACACAAATGTTGCTAAAAAGAGACATGAAGTTTTGCACTTTGCAACTGTGTACACAAGAAAACCAACTTTAGAAGGAAACAACAATTTATACAGCATGAGAAGAGGACACTGATTGATTGGACTGTGGTTAACATGAATACAGCACAAACTGTTAACTGTCTTGAACAACAAATTAAATTCAAGCCTGGCAAGTTGAATCTGATTGGTCAGATCACTGCCATGTGGAAAAATGTATGGACATTCCTTTTGCCACACAAAGGACAGGACTCTATATGCAAATAGCCACTTTGCGTTTCTTGGGGGGGGTCCAAGTACGAGAGATCAGGATGACATCTGCAAGAATCAATGACCTATTAATGCAGGTGCTTCATGAATGATCTAGTTTCTTTCTTGTTTTAACCAATACATTAGTGTTGCACCTCGAACAAAATGAGAACTGACTGCTCTTTTGGAGCAATTGTGAGCAATTCCTTTCCTGCACTATAGCAATTACTTTAAATTAAGGTATAACAATAAAAAAGAGACATTAATAAGTATGAAGGAAGGTAATTCATACATTGGGTTTTTTTGCAAATGCAAAGCCAGATTTAATATTCGTTATTTATGTAGGGTGTTACCCAGCTGGACTTTGTTGTGGGGAGGTGATGGTGATGGTGGTGGGAATCAAAATACTCACCCACCCAAAAATAAAGTCGATGTCAAAATGACTGAGTTTATTATAAATGGCCTTACAACATTGAATAAACTGCCTGCAGCCTAAACAAGCAGCCAGCTACCAGCTCTTGCAATCCAAATAGTGCCAGAACACAATAATGGGCCTTGGTGGGGCTATGAAGGCCTGCGGAGATCAAAGACACAGGGAAACCCTGGGCTTTTAGTGTGGGGAATCATCACACACCCAAGAGGAAAAGGGGAGAAACAAGAATGAAGCATCCTCATGTCCTCATAACCACACACTACCACTCCCAGGTGAGCTGCCAGAAGGGACCTAGAGCTTGACAGCAGAATACCAAAGATGGCCACTGCTCAAAATGCATCTGGCCTCAACTCCACATAAACAGATAGGAAGAACAGCCTGGTTTGAGCTGTATTTTAATACAGACCTTTCACAAGCTGTTGATGTGTTGTAAAACATTAACAGTGGTTTCTCAAATGGTCACATAGATGTCCTTGGAATGAAATGACAACTAGCTGATTTCTGCAGTATATTTTTTGAAGGAACTATGGAATAATAATTGGGTGATCATCCATTATCATAGCGTAATAGAGAACTAAAGCAAATAAAAGGCTCTTCAGTTCATCACATCTGCACCATCAAAACTAAACACCTAAATGTCTAATCCCATTTTCTAGCACTTGTTACATTGTCTTGAATGTCTTTGCATTGCAATTTGGTGTCTAAATACTTCTTAAATGTTATGAGGGTTTCTTACTCCCCCACCCTTATAGACAGTGAGTTCCAGATTCCCACCACTCTCTGGGTGAAAACATTTTTCCTTACATTGGGGAAGTGATGATGAGTGGTATTAATGCTGCACTGTTAATCCAGAGACCAAGGTAATGTTCTGGGAAGTCAGGTTCGAATTCTGCCATGGCAGATGGTGGAATTTGAATTCAACAAAAAAAAATTGGAATTAAGAGTTTAATGACAACCATCAATACATTGTCAACTGCCAGAAAAAAATGGTTCACTAATGTCCATTAGGGAAGTAATCTGCCATCCTTAGGTGGTCTGATCTAAATGTGACTCCAGGTCCACAGCAATGCGGTTGGTCCCTAACTGCCATCTGAACTATTAGGGATGAGCAAAAAATGTTGCCCTGGCTGGTGAAATCCTCAACGTATGAATGAATTTTAAAAAAACATGAAACCTTCTGCCCCTTCTCTTAAATCTATGCCCCGGTCACTGATCCCTCCATCGAGTGGAATTGTTTCTTCCTGTCTACCCTATTTAAGGCTATAATTGTATACATCTCAATCATATTTCCTTTCAATCTCTTTTGCTCAAAGGAAAATAACTCCAGTCTGTCCAGTCTCTCTTTATAACTAAAATTCACCAGCCCAGGCGACATCCTGGTAAAACTCCTCTGCACCCTTTCTATTGCTATCACATCCCTCACATAATGTGAATTCCAGGGATGCAGACAATACTTTAGCTGTGGCCTAATCAATGTTTTTTCATAATTCAGGCATTACCTCCCTGCTCTTAAACTCTATGACTCATTTAATAAAGGAAAATATATCATATGCCTTCTTAATTTCTTTATTCACTGTTCCTTTGATCTTTGGTGCTTCCTTGGTCCTGATGCTTATAATGTATTCTCTTTCTTGTTTGTCCTGCTCAAGCGCATCATTTCAGATTATTCTAAACTGAATTTCATTTGTCACTGATCAGCTCATCTGATCAACCCATCTATATCTTCCTGTAATCTAGGGGCATTCCACCTTTCGATTTATATACTAACAAGGGTAAGCCATTCAGGACTGAGATGAAGAAGAATTTTTTTTCATTCAAAGAGTTGTGAACCTGTGGAATTCCCTCCTACAGAAAGCTGTCAGGGTCAGTTTGTTAGATACATTCAAGAGGGAGCTGGACAAGGCCTGTGCGGCTAAATGGATCAAGGGGAATGGAGAGAAAGTGCGAATGGGATATTAATATTGCATGTTCAGCCATGATTATACTGCATGGTGATGCAGGCTCGAAGGGCTGAATGGCCTACTCCAGCACCTATTTTCTACATTTCCATTTATCATCCCATCAACTTTTATATCATGTGAATTTACTGATCAACCCATCTACATTCAAGTTAAATAATTTATATAAACCACAAACAGCAAGAGCCCCAAAACTTACATCTGCAGAATCCCACAGGAAAAGGATCCCGGTTGCAAAAGCACCCCTCAACCTTCATAATTGCCACTTAGCCAATTGTGAAGCCAATATGCCAATTTTTCTTTGATACCATAAGTTTTTTGCATTTGCTAACTGTATCCTATGGGAAACCTCATCAAAAAGCTTTGCTGAAGTCCAAGTAAACAACATCAAATTATTGCCCTCATCTACATACCTGGTCACCTCTTCGAAAAAATTCAATCAAGTTGTGTGCAGTTCTGGTTACCTCGCTGCAGGAGGTATGTGGAGGCTTTGGAGGCAGAGGAGGTTTGCCAGCATCTGGCCTGGATTGGAATGTATTAACCATAGGGAAAGGTTGGACAAACTTGGATTATTTTTTTCTAGAGCATCGGAGGCTGAGAAGGCGACCTGATAGAAGTATATAAAATTATCAGGGCATGGATAGATTGGATAGTCACAATCTTTTTCCAGGGTGCAAATTTCAAATACTGAGGGGCATAGGTTTAAAGTGAGAGGGAGAAAGTTTAAAGGAGATGTGCGAGGCAAAATTTATTTTTGCAAAGGATGGTAGATACCTGGAATGCATTGTCAGGGGAGGTGGTGTAGGCAGAGGCAGAGGGTTCTTGGCATGGTAGTAATGCCCCTTCCTCTGAGCCAGGGGGCCCATGTTCAAGTTCCACCTGCTCCAAAGGCATGTAATCATATCCCTGAACAGGTTGCTAAGAAAATATCTATAAACACAAACAGTAGCAATGTTGAAGAGGCATTCATGCAGGCACATGAACAGGCAGAGAATAGCAGGATATGGACCATGTGCAGGCAGATAGGATTAGTTTAAAATGGCATCATGGTCAGAACAGTCATGGCAGGCCAAAGAATTCCTATGTTTTACTGCTCTATGTTAATTGACATTAATTATTTAAGAGATGCCGTGCAAAATGGAGCACCAGGGATAACTGTCCGCTCCGGGGAAGGAGACCAGGAGCACCAAGCATCTTTGGGGTCAAGGTATGCCCATGAAAACATTTAAATAATGGAATCTGACCCCTGACCCCATGAACCGTGAAGGGGTCAGCACCAGTGGTGTGAAGTACCACATGGATTTTCAGGGGAATGTTCCTGCCAGTCTACCATCAGGGATTGATGAGTAATTGCTTTCCATAACATGGTTCAGTATTTTCAGTGTCCACTGGATATTATCCTTGCCTCTGATTCAAAGGTAATGGATTTAAGTCCCGCACCAGAAGCTTCAAAACAGAATCCAGGCTGATGTTCCAGTGCAGCAGTGAGAGATAAAAGATACAATCTTAGTCTAGTCTGTTCAGCATTTGATGAAGAGTATGGATGCATTGTATGTGAGGTCTGTTTCATTCCCTAGCCTGACTGAACAAATCAAACAGTCTCTTCCCTCTTTCAGTTCTGGCCTCTTGAGCATTTACAATTTCAGTTGCTCCACCATTGGGGACTGTGGCTTCAGTTGCTGAAGACCTAATCTTTCTGGAGCGCTCGAGCTACAGGGACAGGCTGAATAGGCTAAGGGCTACTTTTCCTGGAGTGTTGGAGGCTGAGGGGTTAACTTATAGAGAATTATAAAATCATGAGGGGCATGGATGGGGTGAATAGCCAAGGTCTTTTCCCCAGGGTAACAGAGTCCAAAACGAGAGAGCATAGGTTTAAGGTGAGAAAGGAAAAATATAAGAGACCTAAGGATGGTGTGTGTATCGAAGGAGCTGCAGGGAAAGTGGTGGAGGCTAGTACAATTAAAACATTTACAAGGCATCTGGACAGAGACATGAATAGGGAGGGTTTAAACGGGTATGGACCACATGCTGGCAAATGGGACTAGGTTAATTTGGAATGTCTGATCTGCATGAACTAGTTGGACCAAAGGGTCTGTTTTCATGCTGTACAACTCTAAGACTCTATGACTTAAATTGGTCAGATATGACCTCCCTTTACCAAAACCATGCTGACTCTTCCTAATTAATCCCTACTTCTCCATGTACAGATTAGTTTTATCTCTCAGAATTTGTTACAATAGTTTCCTCACCATATAGGTTAGGATGACTGACCTGTAGTTTCCTGGTGTACTCCTTGCTGCCTTCTGAAATGACAAGCTTTCTGATTTCTATGGCATACTTTTGAAGAAAATGTGGAATAACATTTAGGTGTTTGTCCATTGCTCCTGACACTAACGTGTGTGTATACTGTTATGCACCAGACCAAACCCCCTCAAAATATATCAAAGAGGTAGCCTAGACTCTAATTTTTTATTTTATTTAGAGGCAATTGTAAGGCACTGTGTTCCAGATATGATTCAATTCTCAATATGACTCTATGTCTCTAAATGGTCCACTACCAGGCTTTCAGCAAAACACACTGACAACATCGCTAAAACACAAAAAAAAGGCATAACTTTAACTCCATTGAAATATTTAATAAAATATATTATTTAACTCCTAATTTACTGACTTATTTTCAACTTGTGCAGTGTAGCAGCATCACATATAAACACACCCTTGGCAAAGCAAATTCAGGAATACAGATTTTACCCATGTTATCTCCTTTCCAGTCCAAGAGAAAGGAACACTGAAAGAACACTGAAAAAAAAAGCAGAGAGAGAACTTAAGCTTTCTCCTGCAGCAGAAAGAATGCCATATCCATCAGTTTCAACTGCCAATTCCAAAACATAGCCGAAAGCAAAACTAAACCCCTGGGTCTGTGTAGGCCTAACTCCACCCACTCATGCTTCTTTCATCTTAAAAAACACACTTAGGGAGCTCAAAACTGTTCACCAATTGCTTCTGAAGCAGATATGTCACCATCATAGTGTCAACAGCTCTCTTCAAGAGACACAAGACAGAACATCTCTTAAGGGCACAGTAATGTCACAATACCCTACACTATAAAGTCTGGCATGTATCTTAATTAATTAATAATTTTAGACTAACTTAGATTAATAATAATTATTAATATATTAAAATTAAGTATTACATTTTATGAAGCTAAGGCAACTGAAATGTTTGCAATATACTGTAATTCAGTCATGATCTCACTGTGTGATAGGGCAGACTTGAAGATTTGGTGGAATTATCTCTGTGCTTGTGCTCATGGACTAGTTGCCAAAACATTCCTTACTAAACATGTGCCTTACTATAAGTTTTCAAATCCAAATAACTGACCATTGCAAGGAGCTTGTTGCTTGGGTTCATTGCACAGCCTCCAATGTTCTCTGCTTTCGTTGCATCAAAAGTTTGATGACATCAGCCACAAGACCAAAACTAATTAAAATTCTTCTATGCAAGGACTTATGTCAAGTCTCAGGGTAATAGGTTGAAATCAAACACATTTTTCAGTTATGCAGCTAGGTTTATGATCCAGTTCAAAACTTACTTTGTTTACATTGTCTTTATTTAATTCCATATGAGTCTCTCACAATTTTAACAAGACCCTAAGAAAGCTGTAAAAGCATTGTGTTTGCCAATTTCCAGGGACAATGTTGGTTTTTGCATACAAATGGAAGATGTCTCTCCTGAGCTTTCTGCCGCAACGTGTATATGTTCTTTTATTTCTATATTTACATGTTGCGGGTCACACTTTCAAAGTCCTGTGAACATTTTTAACATTTTTTAAAAAGACAACGTGGCTCCAGATGCAAATTCAACAGCGGTCTAAAAATGGAGAATCAGATGCAATGTTACACCAATGGATGCAAAAGGAACTTCAAACAACAGTTGTTCCGACAGGGAAAAGGCTAACCAAAACAGACTGGACTCTCGTGGAGACAAGGATAACAATAGGCTGACAGCAAGTCACTCCCTGTGCATTATGAAAAACACTGCAGGCACACCTTGGGTTTTAAACATTGAAGAACACACAGCAGGATTAAAAAGACAGCTTCAACTCTATTGGAATGTGCTAGTAAACTGAAGTCACATCTGGCAGAACAAAGAGCTCTGTGGTTATTAGAGCTGGAAATGTGTTGCTGGAAAAGCGCAGCAGGTCAGGCAGCATCCAGGGAACAGGAGAATCGACGTTTCGGGCGTAAGCCCTTCTTCGGGCTTATGCCCGAAACGTCGATTCTCCTGTTCCCTGGATGCTGCCTGACCTGCTGCGCTTTTCCAGCAACACATTTCCAGCTCTGATCTCCAGCATCTGCAGCCCTCACTTTCTCCTGTGGTTATTGGAGGCCAAGCATCTCAGCTCCATTAATCAGAAACTAAAGTGGCCTGGTAACATACATACTGAGGCTACAAGAGCAGATCAGGAGATAGGGATTCTGCAGTAAGTAACACACCTCCTGACTTCTCAAAGCCTAAACGCCATCTACAAAGCATACACAGGAGTGTGATTGAAATTTATGTTCAGTTGAGGGAAAGAAGAATGGGTCTGAGACTTTTTTTTAAACTTAAATAATGGAAATTATGAGGACATGAAAACAGAGCTAGCCCACATGATTTGACAAATTAGGGTAAAAGGCCAAATAGATGGATAAGGATATTTTAGAATACAATGAATAGATACTTTGCAAAGAGTAAGAAATATCATAAGTGATGGACCATCATCTGTGGTTAACTAGTAATGTTAAAAATAATATCAAATTAAAATAAAAGTATAGAATTGTGCAAAGACATATGGCATTATAGAGACTGGGCAAAAAGTGTTTTTAAAAAGCCCAAAGAATGACCAAAAGATGTATAAGGAGGGTAACATTTGAGTATGAGAGAAATTGAGATCTTGGTCAAGAGAAAGAATGAAGCATATGTCTGATGTAGATGGCAGGAATCGAGTGAATCCCTAGAAGAGTATAAAGGCAGTAGAAGTATATTTAACAGGGAAAGTAGGAAGGCAAAAAAAGAGATATGAGTTGGCTTTGGCAAATATGGTTAAGGAGAATCCAAAGGAATCCTACAAATACATTAAAAAAAAGGGTAACCAGGGAGAAAATACTGCCCCTGAAAGATCAGCAAGGCTGCCTATATATGGAACCACAAGAGATGGGGGAAATACTAAAGGGGCATTTTGTGGCAGCACATTGGTTCAGTGGTTAGCACTGCTGCCTCAAAGTGACAGGGACCTGGGTTCGATTCCAGCCTTGGGTAATTGACTGTGTGGGGTTTCCACATTTTTGCCATGTCTGTGTGGTTTCCTCCAGGTGTTCTGGTTTCCTCCCACAATCCAAAGGTGTGCAGGTTAGGTGAATTGACCATGTTAAATTGTCCATGGTGTCCAAGGATGTGTAGGTTGAGTGCATTTGTCAGAGTAAATGTAGGGTAATGGGGAATGGGAATACTCTTCGGGGCGTTGCTGTGGACTTGTTGGGCTGAAAGGTCCGTTTCCACACTGTAGGGATTCTATCATAAGTATTTACTGTGGAGAAGGATAATGAAAGCTAAAGAACTTGGGGAAATAAATAGTGACATCTTCAAAAATGCCCATATTACAGAGGAAAAGGTGCTAGATGTCGTCAAATGCATAGAGGAAGATAAATCCCCAGGACCAAACCAGGAACTTTGTGGGAAGCCAGGGAAGTGATTGCTGGGCCCCTTGTTGAGATATTTGTATCATCGATATCCATAGGTGAGGTGCCAGAAGGCTGGATGGTGGCTAACGTTGTGTCACTATTTAAGAAATGTGGTAAGGAAAAGCCAGGGAACTATAGACTGGTGAGCCTGATATCAGTGGTAGGTAAGTTGTTGGGGGGGATCGTGAGTGACAGGATTTACATGCATTTAGAAAAGCAAGAGTGATTAAAGATAGTCAACATGCTTTTGTGTGTGGGAAATCTTGTCTCACTAACCTGATTGAGTTTTTTGAAGAAGTAACAAGAGATTGATGAAGGCAGAGTGGTGGAAGTGATTTATCTGGACTTTAGTAAGGCATACAACAAAGTTCTGCATGACTGGTTAGCACAATTATATCACATGGAATACAGGGAGAACTAGCCAGTTGGATACAGAACTGGAGAAGACTGAGGGTGGCGGTGGAGGGTTGTTTTTCTCACTGGAGGCCTGTGACCACAAGGATCGGTGCTGGGTCCACTGCTTTTTGTTATTTATATAAATGATTTGATTTAAATAGAGGAGATACGGTTAAGTTTGCAGATTATACCCAAAATTGGTGGTGTAGTGAACAGCAAAGAAGGTTATCTCAGAGTACAGGAGAACCTTGACCAGATGTGCTGATGGGCCGAGGAGTGGCAGATGGAGTTTAATTTAAATAAATATGAGGTGCTGCATTTTGGAAAGGCAAACCAGGGCAGGGCTTATACGCTTAATGGTATGGTCCTAGGGAGTCTTGCTGAACAAAGACCTTGGAGTGTAGGTTCATAGTTCCTTGAAAATAGAGCCACAGGTAGACAGGGTAGTTAAGAAGGAATTTGATATGCTTACCTTTATTGGTTAGTGCATTGAGTCTGTAAGTTGGAGGATCATGTTGTGGCTGTACAGGACATTGGTTAGGCCACTTTTGGAATACTGTGTTCAGGTCTGGTCTCCCTGCTAAAGAAAGGATGTTGTGAAACTTGAAAGGTTTCAGAAAAGATTTACAAGGATGTTATAAGGGTTGGAGGGTTTGAGCTGCAGGGAGAAGCTGAATAGGCTGGGATTAGTTTCTCTAGAGTATCAGAGGCTGAGGGATGACCTTACAGATGTTTATAAAATCACAAGGGGCATAAATTTAGCCAAAGTCTTCTCGCCAGGTTTGCAGAGTCCAAAACTAGAGTGCATAGGTTTAAGGTGAGAGGGGAAAGATTTAAAAAATACCTAAGGGTCAGCTTTTTCATGCAGAGGCTGGTGCATGTGTAGAATAAGCATCTGGATGGTATTTGAATAGGAAGGATTTAGAGGGGTATGGAGTAAATGCTGGCAAATGGGACTAGATTAATTTGGGATACCTGATTGGCATGGACAAGTTGGACTGAAGAGTCTGTTTCCATGCTGTACAGCTCTGTGCCCCTACAAATCTAAATCTGGACTATATAGTAAGCAAGAGGTCAAAGAAGAAAAGTAAGTATTGGCCTGTAGAAAATATAGAAACAGCACAGCAATTATATCTTGCATTGATTTGCGCTATAGAGGACAGAGTAACACCACACAGGGAGTTTTCAATCAGAAGATTGAAAGGCGGCAGCAATTGAGGAAAATTACAATCACTAAAGAAGTGGTTCTGAGTAAATTGTTGGAGCTGTGGGCTGAAAAGTTTCTAATTCCTACTAGATCTCATTCTGGAGTCCTAAAAGAAATAGCTTATGAGATAGTCAATGCGTTTGTTGGTTAATTTTTCAAAACTCCCTTGATTCAAGGACAGTCCCATTAGATTGGAAGATAATGAATATAACTCCTCTAGTCAAAGGAAGAGTTTGCATCCTAACACCTGTCATGGCAAAATGTTATAAGCTGTTATTAAAGCAGAGCAGGTCACTTGAATAAGTTCAAAGTAATCAGGCTGAGTAATATGGTTAAGTGAAGGGCAACTCTGATTGATTAATCTATTGGGAGTTGTTTGAGGATGTTAGATATGTTATGAATAAAAGGGAACTTGTGGGTGTACCTTACATAGATTTCCAGAGGGCAACTGGCAGCAAAGATTTGTGTGGAAAATAAAATAGGATGTAACCTGGTGTGGGGGATTGTAACTATGCAGAAAGGTTAGATAGACTGGGTTTGTTTTCACTGGAACACAGGAGACTGAGAGGCAACCTGACCGAAGTTGAATGGCATGGATAGACTGGGAAGTATATGGCTTCTCCCATAGTGGACGGGTTCGTTAGTAGGGGACACAGGTTCAAGGTGCGAGGGGGAAAGATTAAAAGAGATGTGCGAGGCAAGTTTTTCACACGAAGGATGGTGAGTGTCTGGAAGGCATTGCCAGAGGAGGTGGAGGAAGTAGACAAAAATGTAGCATTCAAGCAATGCCTGTTTGAGGGAGGGAATAGAAGGATATGGATCCTGCCAGTGAACACAGTTTTAATATGGAAGGTCAAAATGTTTTGGTGCAGCTTTGGAGGGCTGTTGTTGTTTCTTCATTTGTTCTAAAAACTCATGATATAGGTGGCAATGTATTAGCATGGATAGAATATGGCTGATAACAGGAAGCAGAAAGTAAGCATTTTTGAGTCTTTATGGTTGGTAAGGCATAATGAGTGATGTGTGATCTCAACTATCCATAACTTACATTAAAACATGTTGGAAGAATAAATACATATATTATCTCAATGGCGAGAAATTAATTAGGTTAGTATGCAGGTACAGCAAGTAGTTAGGAAAGGTAATAGAATGTTATTGTGTATTGTGACAGGAATTTGATACAAACGCTTCAATTGTCCAGGGCACAGATGAGACCTAATCGACAGCGGAGTGCTCAGTATTGGTCTCCTTATTAATGAAAGCACGTAAAAACATTGGAAACAGTTCAGATAAGGTTCAATAGAGTAATACTTGGAATTAGTGGCTTGTATTATGAGGAAAGGTTGGACAGGCTAGACTTGTATCTGCTGGAGTTTAGAAGAATAAGAGATGACCTGATTGAAATATGTGAGATCCTGGGGAGTTTTGAGATGGGAGATGTTGTTTCCTTTAATGGGAGTATCTCGAGCTGAAGATCACTGTATAAGGGTTTACGTGTTTAAAACAGATGACACAATTTTGTTTTTCTTTGAGGATTGAGAATCTTGGAACCCTCTTCATGAAAAGGCAGAAAGAATAGACTTCTGTTAAGCAAATGGGAGAAATGTTATTGGGATAGATTTGCATGCAAATTTCAAGTTAAAATCAGATCAGCCATGATCCTATTGTTTGGTGGAGGAGGGTTATGATGCTCAATGGCAACTCCAGTTCATTGGTTGTGCTGAAGTTTGTACTTGAATTTCAGCATTGTGGAATGTGATTCTTTATTCAAATTAATCAGAAATGAGCAGGACAACTTCAATGTTCAATCTCAGGCTGAAACTTACTATCTCTTGGCTAAGTGCCATTTTAATCTGGTTTCAAGGAAGGTTACTCTTCATGAGACTTGCAAATTTTATTGTGCTGTCATTACAAATACACCTCATTAACTACATACACTGCTGCTATGGCACCCTACATGCAAGCTGAATGCCCACTCGGTGGACTGAGAAGAACATGCCAATGCGAATCCCTGGCAGCTGTGCCATCTTTAAAATGCTATTGTACACGCAATGCAAAAGTCATGTTTGCACTCGGGAGCTGCATCATTTGGCTGTACAAACTCCCAAAGGACATCCCTGCAAGGAAAATTGAAGCTGTGATTTTCTGACAGAGCCCAAGGTGCCCTGTGAACAAACTGGTATAGAGAAGAGCTATCCTCTTCCCCAGGATTGCAAAAGGAGACCACAACACCAAACCCTGCCAGTCTTGACAAAGGTAGCTACCTAAGTTAATGTGGTCTCAACCTTCCATTGGAACCCCCAGCAATGCAGGAAGAAGATCAGTGGTTAGTGGGGTACTCAACATCCATCTTCTCACACCCTATGAGATTAGAATCTAAGCAGTGGCCAGAGAGGACTGGCATTACTCTTGCAAAGTTGCTGAAACATTCCAAACATTTAAGTAACAGGCAACATTCCTTAGCTCACATTAACCCACTGCAAATGGAACTTTTATCTGCCACATCTCTCAATCTTTAGACATGATGCCTTCTCTCCTTTACGTTTCATAGGTACCAGCAGAATGGGAGCAGTCTTAGGGAGCAAGAAGGTATGACTATCTCATATTGTCTCCAGTACCTATGAGGATGAACCCACTGATCCCTTAGAGACTGCAACAGCAAGGTTTCTCCTATACCCTTCACTGACCAGGACAAAGCAAATCGCTTGATTGGCAACACATCCACAAACATTACCAACACTCAGTAGCAGCAGTGTGTACCATCTACAGCAGTTCACCACCACAGTTTCAAGATCAACCAGGAGAGGGCAATTATATATTGGTTTGGATCATAATGTCCACATTCTCTGTGTGAATAAAAAATCCTCAAGGTGACCCTTCCTCAGAAATAGACAGAGAAGTGCCAGTAGGCTCCCAAAGTGATAAGGAACCATGTATTGGTTCATTAGAGATGTCCCCCCAGGCACCGCAGAGTGGAGCTGGGCCTTTCACCTTCATGCTGCCTACCACCTTCAGGCTTGTGGAAGGCCATCCTGAGGAGAATGCTCTGGCCTCCACCCAAGACACACTTACTGTGCCCTGTCGACACAAACAGCACTGGGGTCAGTCGATCAAACCTCCAGTGCCAGTAGGCTACTCCATAGGGCAGGCTCCCCCATTAAGCTGTGGACCCTGGGTTGCACTGAGACATAATGGGAGAGAGAAAAAGAGGCATGGATAATACTTGATTACAAACAAATTCTCAGATTTGCAAAGAAATGTTCACTGTTGACTATCATTGTGGGAGTGTCTATATTGACAAAAATGTAAACTGGAAAGGACTGAAGCTAAAAATCCTTTTCCTAGACAATATTCTATGAATGGGGCTAGGTTAATTTAGGATATCTGGTTGACATGGACGAGTTGGACCAAAGAGTCTGCTTCCGTGCTGAACATCCCTATGACACTATGACCAAGGTGTAAAGTGGACATCTGTTGCTCCAGGAACAGACAATGTGCAAACCAATTTTGAGTTCTACCTCTCTGTTCAGATATTACTATTATATCATAGGCATCAGTGAAGTTTAGTCACTATTCTGCACGATATGGTCAGGAGTGTGTTTGCAAAGGAGTTGGACTGCACACAGAAAGCTAATGTTCACTGTCACAAGAAATGCTGAGCTCGCCAGTGTGTTTCGCCTCACTCTCTGGATCTGTGTCTGTTGGTGTTGATTTCTGAATGGACTGACGTTGTCATAATTAAAAAACACAGATGGCAGAACTTATGCTGCCTACCCGAGTTTGGTCACAGACATAGTCATTTCCATGGTGCACTGTGATTTACAGAATGATGAAAGGCAACAGTGGACTGCACCTTGAAATGTGAATTTCAGGCTGCACTTTGCTGTGTAGCTGAATCTAAACATCAACATTCTCTTCCTCATTGCCAATCCCATAAGTGTCACGCCTCCTCACGTTCCTACCTCCAGTCTGTCTGAGCCTGCATCTGCCAATCTTTGCCCTGCAGCACCAGACATATGAAGTGAACAAGTCCGGTTTTGTAGTTCACTGTCTCGCCCCAGAAACCAGGGTGCTGCTCAGTCAATGGCCCCTTCTCTCACATGACACTCTATTATCACCTTACAACTTGAGTTGACCTTTTTCACATTGAAAAGATGAACCCCTGCTCCAGACCAATCATGGCCCATCCCTTTTTGCAACTGAACAAGAAAGCCTTGAATGGTGAGTGACCAGAACCCTCTCTGATATCTGTGCAGCTACTGTGTTCTGGCAACTCCGTTGACTGACCCCATAGGGCTGACAGAGACCCACTCCCTGGGCTGACTGTAAACACTCCAAACAATGGCTAGCCATGCCTAAGCCCATGGACTGGTATCAGAGGCTGCCTTTGACTTACTGTGCTGGCACTCCTGGCTGATGGATGCCTCACTGGACATCAGTGAGGTCTATTCCCCTAAGACTGTGAGTTTGCTTGAAGCACACATGGTGTTTTTGCTGTGTAAGTGGACAGTGTGAGATTGAGATAGCAATGTACCATTTAGCAAAATATCCATGTCCTTGACTGGTAATAACTATGGCAAACCTGCCTGGCTTTGTGTCAGTGCCAATCAGCAAGGACAAACAGCAGTACTATGAGCGTTTAAGTTCTGGCTAAGGAATAAAGATGAATAAAAGGTAAAACAAGGATTCTGCCAGCATCCAGGCATGTTAAGTGAATAAGTGCTAAGAAAGCATGTGAGCAATCTTGATATACCCCACAGTCCAAACTATAAGCTTAGTACTTATCTCTATCCACTTTGTCTTTGCAGAAATTTCAAAGAGACTTACTAGGAAGTTTCAAAGTCCGTTATACAACTGCATCAGAGATTAGCCATGATGACATGGAGAGGTTAACACGTGCACATGGTATGGGCATGGCTACTGCCACAGACATTGGTGTTAGGTGTCCAAGATTCCAACAGGAATTGTACCAACAATTGACGTCTCATCATTAGAGACTTATGGATTTAGAATTAGGTTTATTGTCACATGTACTCACATGAGTGCAGTGAAAAGTTTACAAAGTCACCACTTCCAGTGCTACATGAGAGATACGCACCAACCTAATTGCCCAGGAGTGCCAGAAGCATGTTTGGTATAAAGGTACCTCGATACAGGATTTTGGGGATAAATTAGAAAAATAAAGAAATAAGGAGTTCAGCATTACAGTCTTGTGAATACAATCCATCTTAGGCCTTGCCACCAATCCATGCCAGTCTTGCCTCCAACCTGCATTGGACTTCATCTTCATGTCTTAGGTTGAACTTATTTGGGGGAGTTAAAGACAAAAGATGTTTGCTTCATGGTGATCTACAGGGTACTGTCTTTTACCCATCTCAGGTAAGTATATATTTTGAACTTTGAAACTGAAGTGTGACTTGGTGCCTTCCTGAAGCACAGGCAAAATTCCAGCTACTTAGAAACACTAGACATGTATTGCTGGCAGCACCACATAATTAAAAGCAGACTGTAAAATTACTAGCTGAGGGCTATAGGCCTTAATTCTTCAATGTTCAGCTCAGCTTCCTTGGTAGAACAAAGAGGACAGTGTTTACAGGCTTCTTGAATAGGTTGATCTGCAGATAGACAGTTAGCAATGGATGAATCCTTTTGTTCCAATTTGATCACTGGTAAATTTTGAAGCAGCTCCTGAAAGCAGCCAAAATCCAAAGGCTTTGTGGAAGGATGGAAAGATATAAATTAATGTTAAGATCTTGCATCATGCTTGTTGGTGATTGTGTGAGTAGGAGTTGACAATTTTGGAATTGTGAGATAAAGAATAAAAATTGTTTAAAAAATAACCAACTAAATATTCCGATGAGGCTAGTAGGCTGTTGTAACGCTGTGTTATGCAAAGCAGGAAGATCCTGGGTTTTATTTCTGTGCTGGGCTGAGTTAGTAGATAGTAGCTCACAGTAGCAGAACTGACTTGGAAACAATTTCTGGAAATAATTGTGTGTGTGGACTTTCCTGGGCTTTAATGATGTGATGATAGAATCCTGCACATGAGAGATACCCACCAACAAAATTGCCCAGGAGGGCCGAAGCATGTGTGGATATGAGGAGGGAGAGGTATGGTCTTCACTGTAAGCCTGGGTATTGTGTTAGGGAATATTAGGATAGATCGGAGTGGATATCTCCAAAATAGGTACCTCATCTTCCTTCCCACTCTTAGACTGTGCACTGACCCCTATTAGGCTGGCCACCTTCAGTCCCCCTTCCTTAGCTGCATACTGTATTGAGATGGAGGTGGAAAAAGATGTCAATGTAAGGCACGCTTCCTAACATCTTACTCACTCTCTTGTGCCACAGTACTAGTATCCCTAAAATCTGGGCCATAGTGAATGGATTGAAATCTCACCTGGCCCTGGAGGTGTGTTGTAACATGTCTGTGAAATAACTCCACAGAGGCTGGTATCCCATCACCAAGTCACCCTTTATTTATAGGTCCATAGTACATGAAACTGGATCAGCTTCCTCAGAGCCAGCTCTCAAGAATCAACAGGATTCCTACATTCCTACTTATATCTGTCAGCCAGGGTTCCCTGATTGGACCAGGTTCAGAGCTCCATTCAGTGAATTCATATTCCACGAGGTCCACCTGGTTGACCTCATTACAATCACTTCTAATTCAGGATGTAGACCAGTTCTTTTTTTTGTAGTTTCTCCCAGGGCGTTTTTGCACTAGGTCCAGTTCTTTTGACTCAGTCTCAGATACAGGCGGCATGTAGCAGACCATGGCCTGCTTCTTGCACCTTGAGCAGATTAGAAGAACTTCATCCTCTTCTTCTGGTGGTAAAGGCACTGAGGCTGTGACATTCACTTATATCCATCTCAGTCTCCATGGTTTCTTTGACGCCAGATGGAAGGGGATAACCCATGGATACCATCAGCCTTTCCTGCTGTTCTGAGTGATTGTGAATATTTTGCTCCTGCAGTATTCATGAGTTTGCAGATAATCTATGGTTCACATGCTTTTCAGGACTACTTCACCTAACCAAATTTTGTACATCACAGGACCCAACCTCATGTCAACCATGCCTCTTGCCCATGCAGGGCTATTTCTGTGGTTTCAGCAGCAAACTTCATCCCTGGAGGCTTGTTGCACCATAGAACATAGAACAGTACAGCACAGTACAGGCCCTTCAGCCCTCAATGTTGTGCGAGCCTTCTATTCTACTCTAAGATCAGACTAAACTACATACCTTTAATTGTACTAACTTTTGTGTGCATATCTAAGAGCCATTTAAATGTCCCTAATGTATCTGACTCTACCACTGCTGCTGGCAGTACATTCCACACACCCACCACTCTCTGGTTAAAGAACCTACCTCTGACACCTCCCCTAAACCTTCCTCCAATTACCTTAAAATTATGCCCCCTCATGACAGATATTTCCGCCATGGTAAAAAGTCTCTGGCTGTCCACTCTATCTATGCCTCTCAACATCTTGTATACCTCTATTAAGTCACCTCTCATCCTTCTTCGCTCCAATGAGAAAAACTCCAGCTCCCTCAATTTTTCTTCATAAGATATGTATATGAAATAACTCAAGATTAGACTGGTGCTGGAAAAGAACAGCAGGTCAGGCAGCATCTGAGGAGCAGGAAAATCGATGTTTCGGGCAAAAGTCCTTCTTCAGGAATGAGAGGATATTGAAATTACTCCACAGAGGCCAGTATCCGGTAAGTCATTCTTAATCTATACATGCATAGGACTTGACTGGTTCAGCTTCCTCAGAGCCAGCTGTCAGAGTCAACAGAACCTCTGACACTCTTGATTGTTTTTCCTTAGTTTTCCCCCACTCTACCAATGCACCCGAACGGGGCTCAGTGGTAGTGCCTACATTTCCCTACATCACCCATGGCTGTGTGTGAATGTGTATGGACACATTAAAAAGACGCCATTGTGCAACAATTTAATTCCATATTTTCCACCGTCAGGAAATCACCCATGTGGCTACTGAAACATTAAAGCCTGATGGGGGCAATGCTTATGAGGAAAAAAAAGTGAAGGGGAAGGGTAAAGACAAAACCAAAATATAATTGGAGGGAGAAATAAAGCACTCCATCCCCCTGTGGTGCCCACCCCTCCCTAAAGACATCAAGATCATTGGTGGACATTGTGTGCTCCATCTCCAAAGACACTCGGGCTTGAACACAATTATGGAAGAAGAGCAGGCAACTGTCAGAGATGACCCACTCCATGGCCAACAGCCTGTTTATAGCCAGCCTGGGCAGGGCCAAGAGCAGACCCACGTGGAGGTCCTCTGATTTACTTGCATCCCTCCACACCAGTGGTTAGCACTGCTGCCTCACAGCGCCAGAGACCCGGGTTCAATTCCTGCCTTAGGCGACTGACTGTGTGGAGTTTACACATTCTCCCCGTGTCTGCGTGGGTTTCCTCCGGGTGCTCCGGTTTCCTCCCACAGTCCAAAGATGTGCAAGTCAGGTGAATTGGCCATGCTAAATTGTCCGTAGTGTTAGGTAAGGGGTAAATGTAGGGGTATGGGTGGTTTGCGCTTCAGCGGGTCGGTCTGGACTTGTTGGGCCGAAGGGCCTGTTTCCACACTGTAAAGTAATCTAATCTAAAACTGTAAAGTAATCTAATCTAAAAACAAGGTGTCCAAAGATCGGGATCATGGGCAAAGTGTAATCAAAAACACAGTAAACAGTATCTAGGTAACTAAAAACAGAGTGCAAATGCCTATAACCAATACATATGTAGTACACAGACTCTACTGTGCCACAAAATAGGCAATTGAGCCACCACAATCTGGTGTTACACAGGACTACTGTGAGCAACACCCTCCACCCCAGATCCCCAAGGGAGACAGGAAGGACTTCCACATAGAGGCCTCTACACACCAAGGTGTGTCTGGGTGGTGGATGAAAGAGAAGAGATGCATGGTATGTAGCAACAGTCTGTACAGGAATTGCCACTTTGCTTCCTTAAATGACATGCAGACACATATTCTGGAGGCAGCTCAGGCTGTGAGGCACAAGAGCCCAAGGGAGGCACAGAATCCCAGGGCCAATGTGAAATTCCATCTGGCCAGGGACATGCATAAATGGGATTCCACCACACACCTGACCATCTGCCAATTGGTGCACAACATCGAGTCCAAACACTGTAGAGTTTGGGAATCTGATGATAGTGGCTATGAGCTGGATGTATATTGCTGCCCTGTTTGCCAATTATTGCTGCAGCATTGAGCTCAGGCCACCATCACCCAACTTGTCCCCCACACCAGTCACCCCCTTGGTCCGGGCCCTCCCTTCTGCCAGTCACTGGAACCCATGATGGTGGAGATGCCCTTCGGCCCAACAAGTCCATATCCTGCTCTCTAGTGATAATCGCTACTCCTGACGGCAGGTAGGCCTGGCGTAAGTCGGTCATGGTCCAGACATTAGTCAGGTCCTGGTAAAAATTAGGCATCATCTTAAGGGCAACTTGCAAAACCCTTGCAGTCAGTAAAAAGGAGTTATGTGTTGTAATTGAAGTCACAGACCTGGAGGAAAAAAATACATTGCCGGAGCGCACCACCTAGGAGGAGGCTCGACATAAAGTTAACGTTACAGGATCTGATGGTGGGAAGTCGCCAATTGGGTACAAAACTCATGTTTGTATCTATCACCCAAGGCTCCTTAATTGGATCAGATTAATAGTCCCAATCAGGGGATTCATATTCTGTGAGGTTCCACCTTGCTGACCTTGTTACAATCACTACAGTCACCGTGCAACCTACAGAAGGAAAGCACACCCAAACATAAATACCATTCTCAAATATACAGACAGAGGGCCATAATATTGACATAATGACTTCAAGAAATAACTGGCATTCATTGAGTTCTGGTATAGGATACTGAAGGAAATTCTGTAGGTGAGGAAGCATAGACACAGCTGGAATTCTCTTCATACTAACATCACTGACACACACATCACTAATAATTCAGAAATTCCAGCTTGTGATCTCTTCAGAAGATTATGATTGACTAGATGAATCAATTAGTTCTTTGTTCCTCATGCATTCCTTGGTGATGGTCATCACATGAATTAAAGCACTGGAGTGCCTTAGTGTCCATAAAACTGTACATTAGAATTAGTTATTGCTGCCAAGAGCAGGAAAAGGAGAAAATTGGAGTGGAAATTGTAATAAAAAAAAGATAACCACAATTTTGGAAACTGCATTTATCTTGTAGCAATCAGAAGAAATCTAACACAGTAGCATCTAATTACATCAATGTCCACTAAATGAAAGGGAGCAAGACCTGCAAAATTCCAAAGTAACAAAGAATACATTTTGAGCTTGGAAGTCCTTCTGCCAATGATCTAAAGACAATAACAGAAAGTTATTCAAAGAACACAAATTTACTGTCAGAAGTTACATATTACGAGACATATATGTTAGATCAAGAGCCTCTTATTTGACTCAACATGCTGAATACTGAATGACATTGTGTAAGACTCTTGATTTTGGCAATATAATTAGTTGTTTCACACTTTCAAGTGGACTTTTACTGTACACTTTACTTTTAATATTATTCCAATAAGTAAATGGACATGGCTTAATAGATTGTAATTTGGTTTTGCTTGTATGTGCTTCTGAAATGCAAGGGCTATTGGCAAAATGAGGTTAAGACTTACAATTAAATAAGATGCGGATTATATCAATACATTTGAGAATGTTCTATCTTGGATCAGGATCCTAATATTAACATCAAACTTGGATCTGATGCTTGCAATTTGCACTGTTCACACTGTGTTGGAACAATATCTGTAGTATGAGCATACCCCACAAGCACTGTTATCTGCATTGTGACCGCATTGTCCCTGCACTGTGTCCACTACATCTGAACTATGCCTGTGCTATATCTGCACTGTAGCTACACTGTGTCCAACTGTGTCTATACTGTACCCGCACTCTATCTACATTATGCTCACACTGTCATAGAGTCATACTGCATAGAAACAGACATCCAACTAGTACACATCAACCAAGTTTCCCAAACTAGACTAGTTCCATTTGCCTGCATTTGGCCGATATCCTTCTAAACATTTTCTATTGACGTACCTATCCAAATGTCAGAGAGTCATGTCGCTGTACAGCATGATAACAGACCCTTCAGTCCATGCCGACCAGATATCTTAAATTAACCTAGTCCCATTTGCCAGCATTTGGCCCATATCCCTCTAAAAACTTACTATTCATATACTCATGCAGTTGCATTTTAAATGTCATAATTGTACTGACCTCCACTACCTCCTCTGGCAGCTCATTCCACACACACTACACCCTCTGTGTGAAAAAAAAATGTCTTTTAGGCTCCCTTTTAAATCTTTCCCCTCTCATCTTAAACCTAGTTTTGGACTCACCCATCCTGGGGTAAGGACCTTGGCTATTCACGTTATCCATGCCCCTCATGATTTTATAAACTTCTAGAAGGTCACTACTCAATCTCCAATGCTCCAGGGAAAGTAGCTGCAGCCTATCCAGCCTCTCCTTATAATCTAAACTCTCCAAGCCTCACAACATCCTTCCTATAGTAGGGAGATCAGAACTGAACTAGGTATTCCAAACATTGCCCAACCAATGTCCTGTACAACCGCAATATGATCTCCCAACTTCTTTACTCAATGTACTAACCAGTACAGGCAAGCATACCAAATGCCTTTTTCATTATCCTGTCTATCTGCAACTCCACGTTCAGGGAAATATGAACCAGACTCTAAGGTCACTTTGTTCAGCAAGACCAGGACCTTACCATTAAGCCCTGCCCTGATTTGCCTTTCCAAAATGTAGCATCTCACATTTATCTAAATTAAACTCCAAATGCCACTCTTTGGCCCTTGGTCCATCTAAAAAATGTCCCATTGTACTCTCAGGCAACCTTCTTCATTGTTGACTCTACCACTAATTTTGGAGTCATCCACAAATTTATTAACCGTGCCTCCTATATTCTTATCCAAATCATCTATACAAATGACAAACAACAGTGGACCCAGCACCGATCCCTGCATTAAGCTGCTGATCACAGGCTTCCAGTCCAAAAAACACCTTCTCTCTGCTACTGTCAAGCCAATTTTCAAAGAACCATAGAGTCACTACACTGTGGAAAGAGGCCATTTGGCCCAACAAGTCCACACCGATTGTCCGAACAGTAATCCACCCAGACTCATTCCCCTACCTTATTACTCTTCATTTCCCCGATTAATGTACCCAGCCTACACATCCCCTATCACGATGCGCAAATTAGCATGGCCAATTTACTTAACCTGCACATCATTTGGACTGTGGGAAGAAATTGGAGCATTCGGAAGAAACCCATGCAGGTATGGGGAGAATGTGCAAACTCCATACAGACAGTCGCCCAAGGCTGGAATTGAACCCAGGTCCCTGGCGCTGTGAGGCAGCAGTGCTAACCACAGAGCCACCGTGCCATCCAATTTGTATCCAAATGGCAAGATCTCCCTGAATCCCATGTGATCTAACTGTACTAATTAGTTTACCATGAGGAACCTTGTAAAAGTCTTTACAAATGTCCATGTAGGTGCCTACTGTGTCTGTGCTATATCTACATTGTGACCACACTGCCCCACACTGTATCTGCAGCATCTCCACACTACATCTGTGTCAGCCCCACACAATATCTGCACTGTCCTAGTCTGCATTGACACTGTCCCTGCACTGAATCTGTGATGTATCTGCATTGTATCCATACTGACCCACATTGTGTCTGCACAGATTGGTGAGTAAAGTTGAAGTGCGAGTACCATCAGGCTGTCTGGTGTGGGGAATGCAGAGAGTGAGAGGGGCAAAGGGCAGGGATGTGCAACCATTCACTATGATACCTATGAAGTCCAGTGTTGGACTTGGATGGATACAGTTAAAAATCACACAACACCAGGTTATGGTCCAACAGATTTATTTGGAAGTATTTGGAATTTTCAATAATGATTAGTTAGATAGTTTTCAAAATGATGGTTGTTATCTGTGAGATGGCAGGAAATCACTTTAAATTTGTAGTGTGCGTGTTTGTGTTTGTGTGTCCACACACGAGAGTGCACCCACATGGCCAGTATATTCTCAGCCCAAATAGAAGTTATTGCTGGGTTTGATGGCTCAGTGGCTAGAACTGCTGCCTCACGGTGCCAGAGACCTGGGTTTAATTCCACCCTTGGACGACTGCCTGTGTGGAGTTTGCACATTCTCCCTATATCTGTGTGGGTTTCCTCGAGGTGCTCCAATTTTGTAAATTGCACACAATGTCCAGAGATAAGCAAGCTAGGTGGATAAGTCATGCGAAATGCAGGGTTACAGAGATAGTGTAGGGGGGTAGGTTTGATCTGAAACTCTTTGGAGGGGTGGCATCGACTTAATGGACCAAATGGCCTGCTTCCACACTGTGTGATGATTGGCCATTTTGCAGATTGAAGGGCAATACTATAGTCAGTTCTAGGATCACTGACTGTTTTGGTAAATACAGATGATTTGGATATTAGAAAAAAGTCAAATTTTAAAGTTTGTCAATGAGATCAAACTTGGAAGTGTTGTAAAGAGTGACACCAATACAAGTCACTTGATTGCAAGTGACTTTAGCTAAACCAGCAGAATGATCAGATAACTGGCAGAAGAAAGTTAATACAGGGAAGTGTGAAGTGTTATATTTTGGCAGAAACAATTGGAAAAGACACTAGAGACTTAATGGCACAGTTTTAAAGAGTGTAAGGGGATAGACGGTGTTGTGTCCACGTGTATAGAACTTTCCAGGTAGCAACACATATAGAGAGTGTGGTTAACACAGTGTGTGGAATCTTTGGCTTCATAAATTGAGGCACTGAGTATAAAAGCAAGCAAGTTATGTTGAACTTTAATAAAGCTCTTGTTAGACCACATCTAGAGCATTCAGTTCTGATCCCCAAACTTTAGGAAGAGTGTGAGGGCCTTTGAGAGATTTCTCCAATTGGTTTCAGGGATGAAGGATTTTAGTGGCAAGTTTAGTTTGGAGAAGCAAAGGGAATTGTGGGATCTTTGATTGAGGTGATCAAGATTACAAAATTAGGTTTATATGAAGTAGACAAAAATAAGCTCTTCTTGTTATGCTGATGGGACTAGAACAAAGGAACACATATTTAATTTTTTAACCAAATGTCTAGTTGGTGGGGATGGGATGATAACAAAGAATAGTTTAAAGCTGCACATGTTGCTCAGCTAATACCTTGACACCTGCTGACTGTCCGCTTGCTGTAAGGGATAATCAATGACTTCAAAAATAAACTGAATGGCTGCTTGGGCAAAATAAATATGGAAAACTGCACAGATAGAACAGGAAGAAGGGATTGGCTGGATTGGTGTGCAGAGTGCCACATGGCCTGATCACTGACTTTCTTTTGTGTTTGAATAATAGTGACTCTATACTACTGTCACAATCTAAGGATCGGTTACAGAATATTCAGCTCTATATTTCCAAAATGTTCACCATTCTACCTGCAGCAGAAATAGGGAGGTAAATATAAGTCATCTGTAAATAAGCTAATATGAAACATTGGAGAGTGAAGAAGCACTGGAAGAATAAAGTGCAGTATCATCAATCAGGAATCATTTATAAAATGTGAGTACACGAAGAAATGCTGAAATTTTGCTTTTATAAACAGCATGCTGAAGTTGGCAGGAGATGAAATATTTCAATCGTTTATTTTGAATGAGTCATTCAAAAATAGGATTTGTATTGACATGTAAACTTGGATTAAAAAAAACACATTAAATAAATCAAAGTGGATGACATTTAATTAAAATTTAATCCATTTTATAAGTTTCCTTTGTATACCCCCACCCAAAATGTCAGTATATTCAAAGATCAGGTTACAAGCTTGTATGTGTTACAACTTGACAACAAATGCATCTGCTGTTCTATTGAAGAGAAACCACACACACCTACAAGGAAGTCCTCAAAAAGATGTAAACATTTTTAATTAAAGTAATTTCTTCCATAAGAATCTCAGACTCATTGGGAGATGGTTGGCTATTAAATAAAATCACCAATAAGATCTCATAAAAAAGCTGAATAAAAAGTCATCTTATGCTAGAAATTTACAGTTAAGTGAGACTGTTTTCTCATATTAAACCTTTGCGTTAATGGAAATAGTTAGGAGAGATTAATCTGCACTTATTGGTGCAGTTTCTCAATGACAGGCAATTTAATAACGTGAAAGAATATTTGATAACTTTTATTCTAAAGTCAAATTTTATTTTGTAATGAAAACAATTCAATTACATCTTCTTATTACGCATAACTGGATCAAGGAAAAAAGTAAATTGCCTATTTTACAAAGGGATTTATAGAAGATGACAGTGAAAAAGTTTAAATAAATATCAGAGAATGAACAGAGACCCTGATCTTATCAGTCCTTCCTTGGAGGTAACAAGCTGTTTGTGATTATCAAAACTCAGAGTAGGATCCAATTGCAGATGGGCACTGCAATCAGTTCGTGCAGCTGTCGCACTTTAGACTCAAATAGCGACAGTTACAAACAAAAGGAAACCTTTACAAACAAAACTCGGAATTTCAACTCTGCAGAAGTTCAACAGCCTTTCCATGAGACTCCCAGGATTTGAGTCACAAAGAATACTAAAGTGTAATAACAGAGGAAATCAACACATTCACGATAAAGATTTAGGATTACAACACTGATCGAAATATATTAATTGCTCAGTGCACTTTGTTACTTCATAACAGAAATATATTGCCTGCTTCTTGTAATCTATTTGTCTGTGACACTAACCGTAAGATTTTGGCTGCAGTAATAAACGTACTGATCTGAGATGAGTACTTATTTTAAGAATGTTCATAGTGGACCCAACTTAGATTGGTTAAGCAATAACCCCATGGATCCTCTTTTCACATGACGTTCATTTCAGCCTCCGACAGATTTACCAGATCTAATAGAATAGCCACAGTAACATAGCATTCACAGACTCTGAAGCATGCATGTATACAGGTCATTTATACAAAACAAGGGCACTGTGGAAATTAAGTCAAAATGCTCTTGAGCAGAGGTCAGCTGAAATTTTTTTTAAAAGAGTACATTCCTTATACTTATTAGCTGTACCCAACATGTGGGCTTGGTTTAAATTTTTAAGTCAAGCATAAGTCTATACTTGAACTCACACAACTGGATGGCTGGAGTTACACTGGAGGATCAACAGCAGAGTGCTTTTGGGATTCACAACTGAAGATGGATGAACCTTTCAGGACATAATAGGCAATGTACCAAAGTTACTCTGATTTAGCTTTTCTGTGAACAGGAAAGGGTATCCCTGCATCACCCCTTCCTCCTTATCCCCTCCTCAATTAAAATTAGAGTATTCCTTTTTCCCAAACTCTCCTTTACCCTGACTTCAAGCAATGATGCTGGCAATCTAGGGAAAGGAGAGGGTGAACAGAAACGTACAGTACCATTTGGAATATGAGATGGGTCATCATGGAGATAAAAATGGAAGGAATCATTGCATTCTAGGATTATATCATTTATAGATCAAACCATTTCTTCAGCTTTAATTGATTTCCTTACCTGGAGTAATTTTCGTAGATTCACTGTGGCTGGGACTATCTGCATGACCAGATTCTGGCAAAAAGAAAAGAAAAACAATTTTTAAAAATATTTTCATAATTTAAGAACCTAGATCCCTAAACAACAATTTAGATTTCTAACTTGCCCGATACCAATTCTGTCTGTAGATTCTGGCACTGTTGCTAATTTTCAAGCATCATATTAAAGTGAGACTATCATGCCATGCATGACAAAATTACCAAATTAACTGTTTTCTTCATAAATGAAAATTTCACAGGTACAACAAATTATCTGGTGAATCTCCAATTCAGCACCCTGTCAAAAATGGATTACAATAAAGGATTGCGAAAAGAGTTAATGTGCAGTAAATTATTTCAAAGAAAATTATTTAGAACAACAATCAAAAAGGGATTTTGACAAGCTACTGGTTAAACTTAGATAATTTTAATGTACAAAATTATGAGGGGATGGATAGGATAAATAGGCAAAGTCTTTTCCCTGTGGTTGGGGAGTCCAGAACTAGAGGGCATAGGTTTAGGGTGAGAGGGGAAAGATATAAAGGAGATCTAAGGGGCAACTTTTTCATGCAGAAGGTGGTACGTATATGGAATGAGCTGCCAGAGGATGTGGTGGAGGCTGGTACAATTGCAACATTTAAGAGGCATTTGGATGGGTATATGAATAGGAAGGGTTTGGAGGGATATGGGTCAGGTGCTGGCAGGTGGGACTAGGTTGGGTTGGGATATCTGGTCGGCATGGACGGGTTAGACCGAAGGGTCTGTTTCCATGCTGTACATCTCTATGACTCTATGATCTATGGGGGAGGGTTCAAAAGGTAGGCCTTGTGATTATAGCTAGATTATTAATCCAGAAATTCAGCTACAGTTCTGGCATCTGGGTTCAAATCCTGTAAAGGCAAATGGTGGAATCTGAATTTGATAAAGCATCTGGATTAAGGGATCTGATGATGACCATAAAACTATCATCGATTTTTGGAAAAAGCCATCTGGTTCACTAATACCTTAAGAGAAAGAAACTGTCATCCTTACCTAGTCTGGCCTACATATGATTCCAGATTTGCAGCAATGTGGTTTACTCTTCCCTACTCTTGGACAATTAAGGATTGGCAATAAATGCTGGATAGCCAGAGACTTTTTTCCAGGGTGGAAATGATATCATGAGGGGGCATAATAGGAGGAAGATCTAGAGGAGATGTCAGAGGTAGGTTCTTTACACAGAGAGTGGTGGGTGCGTGGAATACACTGCCATCAGTTGTAGTAGAGTCAGATACATTAGGGACATTTAAACAACTCGTGGATAGGCACGTGAATGATAGTAAATTGAAGGGCATGCAAATTAGTTTGATCTTAGACAAAGGTTGGCACAACATTGAGGGCTGAAAGGCCTGTACTGTGCTGTACTGTTCTATGTTCTTAACCAGAGACATCCACATCCTGTGAAGTGATTTTTTTTTAAATTGACTTTTGTGAAAGGGGGCATGTTTTCTACAAAGATCATCTTCTCTGCTACATTCATGGATTTCCTGCATCAATTTATGACAGGGATGCCTTGTCCAGAAATTTCCAGCACCGAAATGATCTAAAACTGAGTGGGTAATTATTCATCTGATCAGGATCGGAATTAAGGTTTCTGGTCCTGACCCAAATATCTAGGCCCAATATCTTTGCAATGAAAATTAAGAAAGCAGTGGTATCAAAATAAAACTGCTAGAAATCCAAACTAGGAATAGCCAGGTGATATTAGACCAACATTAGGTTAACATTTTCAAACTTTGTGAGAAGATTTGTAGCTCGGGTGCTCGTTGTTGTGGTTCTGTTAGCCAAGCTGGGAATTTGTGTTGCAGACATTTCATCCCCTGTCTAGGTGATATCCTCAGTGCTTGGGAGCCTCCTGTGATGGTACAGGAGACGTGATGGTGCCATTCCTAGATGTGATGGTACAGAGAACACCGAACGGAGAATTCACCACAAAGGTATACAGGAAAGCCACACACACAGACCAAGTCCTGAACTACGAAAGCAACCACCCCAACACACACAAAAGAAGTTGCATCAAGACACTATTCAAAAGGGCCACAACACACTGCAGTACACCAGAACTGCAAAAAGAGGAAGAAGAACACCTATACAATGTATTCGCCAAAAATTGATACCCTCGGAATTTCATCAACAGATGCCTAAGGGAAAGACAATGGAACGAGGACATGCCGCAACCCAAAGGACTAGCCACACTACCATACATCAAGAGCATTTCCGAACTGACAGCCAGACTACTGCGACCACTAGGACTCATAACAGCACACAAACCAACAGCCACTCTCAGACAACAACTCACCAGAACGAAGGACCCGATACCCAGCATGAGCAAAACCAATGTAGTGTACAAAATCCCATGCAAGGACTGCACAAAACACTACATAGGACAAACAGGAAGACAGCTAACGATCCGCATCCATGAACACCAACTAGCCACGAAACGACACGACCAACTATCCTTAGTATCCACACACGCAGATGACAAGCAACATGAATTTGACTGGGACAACACTACTATTATAGGACAAGCCAAACAGAGAACAGCCAGGGAATTCCTAGAGGCATGGCACTCATCCACAGATTCAATCAATAAGCACATCGACCTGGACCCAATATACCGACCACAACAACGGACAGCTGGAACTGACAACCGGAAGCGGCAGATTCAAACCACTACAAATGCCAGAGGAAAGATCACAGAAGTGCTTCACAGGAGGCTCCCAAGCACGGAGGATGTCACCTAGACAGGGGGCGAAACGTCTGCGACACAAATTCCCAGCTCAACGAACAGAACCACAACAGGTTAACATTTTTTCAAAACTCATTCACAGTAGCTGACAAAAGCAGCCCAGAAGAAATGTTCTTAAATTTCGCATTCAGATGGTGGGTACATTTCTAACACTTTCTCTATTTTAGTCCTAACTTTATTGATGGTAAGACTAATAATTTCAGGGTCCACACATCCAACAGCCAAGTTCTTAGTCGGCTGCTAAGGCAGAACTACTTTTATTTTGATCTCTCGGTTCAAGAACAGATCATCAGATTTTGATGCATAAATCGTCTCAGCTCAATCAGAATTGAATACGATTAAGCAAATGGCATTTGCAGATTTAAAAGTCCTTATAAATTTGTTCTTTCTTTCTCCACCTATCTAAGCAACAGTATATTCATAGATCCATATACATTTATCTGACTTTTAACAAAATTAACACTGGCTGGATAACTTAAATATCCAATAGACATTGTGTTTATTACCAAAGATCACACTGAGTTATATTTTAATTGATAACATTATTGGTACAAAAATGTTTTACTCCTGAAAAATTCAAATCATGTATAGACCTGTCATTACAGTTTTTTGAAGTGTATTTGTAACTTGTGGCTTCCATCAGTGAGCCAGGAAATGCTTGTTTATTCATGCATGGCTCAGGTTTAGCTCCACTCTATACCTGAGCTCAAGCATAATTGGCCATTGTACATGTTTTAATCAAGGGCATGCAAATTCAAAAATAATTAATAACCTCTGTGATTTCTCTCAGCATGTTAAATCCCTAAAAATAGGGCAACTGACGCCAAGTAAGGAATGTCCTTTATTTCATCATACATAGAGCCACAAAATCTTTCTGTTACTTTTCCTTAACTTGAAAGTTAACCTCAAAGCACCAAGACATTAGCAGACATGCAGGCTACAACAAAGATTTTAAATCTGTGAAAATTTTAATCGTCTTGTTTTCCTGAACTTTGCATTACATACTGGACTTTCTAATATCTGCTTTACCCACAGTTGTATTCCACTTACAACCAAAGCTAGAATCTGACAATTAAAAGCACACTGAACGTGTCATCATATAATATTTCTATAAAACTTATCCATGGTCATCAGGCAATTCCAACAGAGAGTTCATCAACTGTGGACCAGTGAGGCATATTTCCTAACCATCATGCTTCTTCACTTGCATGTGAAAAAAAAACGAGAAGATAACACCAGCATAACATCAAGGCTCGAAAATGAGTTACACAGTGCTCTTGAACTTAAACCATCTTATCTCGGTTGACTCTGAAGTATGGTTTAGATTAGAGTGGTTCTGAAGTATGGTTGCGCTGACAGGCTTGTGACATGAAAACAAGGGTCCATTCAACGACCGAAGTGGATATAAAAATCCCAGAACTCAACTGGCAGTATTCTTCCAAAGTCCCACTCAGAATTTATACATTAACTGACACTGTCAAAATAAATTCTGGTTATCAACATAAATGTTGTTAATGGAACCGATCTGTTTGCAAACTGGTTATGGTTATGCATACTTATGTATAATGTATGGTGACTATATTTCAAAAGTACGATGTAGGCCATGAAATGTTTGGGATTATCTGTGAACATGAAAGGAATGTTATAAACTCAAGTATTTTCTTTCTTTGAGGCACGTTAATACATGATGATGTATTACATTAGGAATCTTGGCAGTAAACTTCCTAATGGAGGAGCATAGTTTATTGCATTGTTGCTTAACTAATTCGTTACAATTATAAGTCGCTGAACTGACTGCAAACGAAAATAACATCCAACTATTGTGGATGAGCTTCCCCAAGACATCGAGTTTTTAAGTACAATGTTTCATAGGAACTTGAATCATGCAGAAATAGAGATTCGAGATTAGAGGTTCAAAATGAAATGTGGAAAATCTGGATTGGATTGACAATAATCTTGAGGTAGGTAAGATATCAAGTGATAAGGAAATAGCAAATCTGGAGAACTCTTTCAAGGTAAGTCAAAAACATTCCCATAGCTATGTTGTATTATCAAAGGAATGGGAAGGACATCTTGCAAGGTCCTGGAGAGTGTTACTGAACAAAGAGACCTGGAGTGCAGGTTCATAGTTCCTTGAAAGTGGAGTCCCAGGTCAACAGAATAGCAAAGAAGGCATTTGGTATGCTCGCCTTTATTAGTCAGTGCATTGAATATAGGAGTTGGAGGTCACCTTGTGGCTGTACAAAAGTAGGCTACCTTTGGAATACTGCGTGCAATTCTGGTCACCCTGTTAAAGGGAGGATGATATGAAACCTGAAAGGGTTGAGAAAAGATTTACAAGGATGTTGCCAGGGTTGCAGGGTTTGACCTGCATGGAGACACTGAATAGACTGGGGCTATTTTCCCTGCAATGTCGGAGGCTGAGAGGTGACCTTATACAAGTTTATAAAATAGTGAGGGGCATGGAAAGGGTGAGATGAGGGAGTCCAAAAATAGAGAGCATAGGTTTAAGGGTGAGAGGGGTAAGATTTAAAAGTGACCTAAGGGGTAACATTTTCACACAGACAGTAGTGTGTGTACGGAATCAGAGTAAGTGGTGGAGGCTGGTACAATTACAACATTTAAAAGGCATCTGGATGGGTATACGAATAGAGGGTTTAGAGGGATATGGGCCAAATGCTGGCAAACGAGACAACATTAATTTAGGATACCTGGTCAGCTTGGATGAGTTGGACTGAATAGTCTGTTTCCATACTGTACAGCTCTATGACTCAATTGCAAAGCAATGCTTCCTTGGACTTGCACTCTTTTCCAGAGGTCCAATTGCATAATCTAAGGGACTGCAGTGAGGCGGCCAGGTCAAAAGGGGGACAAAAGGACAACATCTCCATTCAAGCAGACAAAGACAAAAGTTCCAACATAGATCAGCATCAACACTATAGCCCTTGCAGCCTACAGCTGGTGCTCTAACCACAGGAGCTCATAACTGGCATTGGTGGAACACGTTTGGGTGTCAGGCACAATGCTCAATTCTGTTATCGACTGGACCAAACACCATCAAAATATACTGAAAACATAGCTTAAACCCTATTTTTTTTGTTATGTTAAAGGTAACTGTAAGGCTTTGAGTTACAGCTGCAATTTGCTTGGTCAAACTAATTGACTTTATGCAAAACATGTTTATTTTTACACTAAAGTTAAAATAGAGACAAAATAAAAAGAATTGGCTTTACTGTAACTCCATTAAAATTCTATAAACTACTATTAATTAATTGTTCCAATATAGCAAATCCCATAAGCACTTGGGAAAGACAAATTCAGTAATTGCAATTCTAGCAACAGGAGGAGAACCCAGCTTTTAGCTGTAACATAGAGAAGAATAAGAACATTCACATCCAGCTCCAAAACTCCAGCAACTGCAGAAAGCTAAAACTGGAAGTCCTGACTGGAAGCTGGAGTCCACCCATTCAGGCTGCTTCTATTGTTCCAATATAAAAAGAAAGGCCTCATATGTTGTTTACTTTATTGGCTTAAAGCAGACTGCTTGATACCTCTGTCTCAACCTTTCTTCACAAAATAAAGACCAGGACAAAATTCCCCTCCTAAAGCTATGGTATTTTCACACTTCCCTCCTCAAAAGAAATGGGCCATTCATTTACAAAGATGGCTCAATTTTTAAAAACATCTAGCCTTACGCCATTAATATACTGCAATACTAATGTATTGACTCTATGTATGCAAACATTCATGACTACAGTCAATTTCAATCCATTTTTTTTCCCATCACTGAATGCTTCCGTCTTACTTCATCAAATTCATGACAACAAGTCAGCAATTACGTTCTCTCATCCTGCAACCTGGATAATTTTCAAACTGAATGGCCACAATAATAATTTCCATCTAAACAGTCTGGAATATTTATCCTTAAATTTTCCCCAAAACTTTAAAGGGTTTTGATCAGTATGTAAACAATTGTCTCAGACACATTACTGGCAATATGAATGTGGAAATGTTGCGAAGAAAACACCAAGCTCAAGATCTCCTTTTCAATTGTGGAATATTTCTGTTGATGATTATTCAAATTTCTGGAAAAATACTCACTAGGTCTTTCTATTTTCTCATTGTCTTCTTGCATTGGTACGCACCACCTCCCTTATCATTTGCATTGATTATGGCTTTGTGTAATTTGATGTGGCTAACACTGGGTAGTGGCTAACATAGCTTTCAGGCGATCAAATGCCTCCAGGCATTCCTTCATCCACTGAAATTTTCTGCACTTATTCAATAGAATAACCACATTGCTACCATTCAGTACAAACGCCCACTAAAAACCACTCAATCCCAGCAATCATACTATGTCCCTTTTCATCAATGGTATAGGAAGCTTTGTTTTCATATCACATGGTGCTATTTGTCCATATCCAAAGACAGGGCCCAAAAACATAACTTGGGTTTTTGCGAACTCACGCTTAGCCAGGTTGATAACAAAGCCAGCCTCCCAACGTCAATTGAACAATTTCAATAAATGTTCCAAGTGTTTCTTCCATATGTTACTAAAAATCACCAGATTGTCAATGCCACACAATTGGGTAATTCTGAAGTGACTTATTGGTTAGTCTTTGAAATTTGGCTAGTGCATTTTTCATACTAAATGGCATGACTTTAAACTGGTACAGTCCATTCGACATCATGAAAGCCAAAATTTCCTTTGCTCTTTTGAATAAAGCTACCTGCTAATATCCTCTGAGTAAGTTCAACTTTGAAATATCAGTTGCACGTCCCACCTTCTCAAAAAAGAGAATAGGATATGGATCAGGTCTTGTAATTTTTTTGACTTTGGGATTGTCCACACATAATTGTTGGGCACCATATGGGTTTGACACCATTTCTACAGGAGAGTTTCTTTTGCTGAAGCTCACTTCAATTATATTGTCTTTGAGCATGCGTTTAATTTTTTTTGAACTTGTTCCAACTTTAGATGGTTAAGTCTATAAAGATGTTGCTTAATTGGAACAGCATTTTGTATATGTATATCATACATAATCAGATTAATACTTCCCAATTTATTCCCACATATTCCCCATGTAATTCTAAGTTTGATGCCACTGTTCTAATGCTCTCTGTAATTCCAGATGGCATGTTGTGGATTTAAATTTATTTATTCCTATGCTACCCATAAATTCATAAAATTTGACCCTTGATCCGATTGTATTTCTGAGGGTAGTCTGTATCCAGTAAAAAAAAAACGATTATCTCTTCAACAATCCTTTTATAGGTAATACAGCATAATGGAGTGGCCTCTGGAAACTAGTAGACACATCCATTATGGTCAACATATAGTGTTTCCAACTTTTTGTTTTAAATAGGGGTCCTCTATGCAATTGAATAACACACTGGTACAAATCTTTAAATGTGGGAATGGGTATTAAGGGTGCTGGTTTTATGCCTGCCTGAGGTTTTCCAAATACCTGACATGTACAACCATATCCAATAATAGCTGAAAATGTGTTGCTGGAAAAGTGCAGCAGGTCAGGCAGCATCCAAGGAACAGGAGAATCGATGTTCCTGAAGAAGGGCTTATGCCCGAAACGTCGATTCTCCTGTTCCTTGGATGCTGCCTGACCTGCTGCGCTTTTCCAGCAACACATTTTCAGCTCTGATCTCCAGCACCTGCAGTCCTCACTTTCTCCTCCCATATCCAATAATAGTCAACCACATCATTATGCAGTCTAGGCCAATAAGCATGTTTTTATATTTTTGCTTGAGTTTTCCTCACTCCCAAATGACCTCCTATCGGCAATTTCATGTGCTAACTACAACATTTCCTTTCTATAACCCACCAGAAATACAACTTAGCCATAGAGTCACAGCATGAAAATAGAGCCTTCGGTTCAACTCGTCATGCCAACCAGATATCCTGAATTAATCTAGTTCCATTTGCCAGCATTTGGCTCATATCCCTCTAAACACTTCCCATTCATGCACCAATTCAGGTCTTGAATTGTACCAGCCTGGGGAACGACAACTTGATGAATTTATGCACATTTCTCATCTACTTGAATATGAGATGGTCTCCACATCCTCATCAAGACTGCATTTTTAAGACAGTAATATTCTGGGATACAATCACACTTTTCTTTCGTGTGTGCAATTTCATACAACGACAGGCCATTCTGCTATAATGCGACAGCTGTGTTCCTCGACAACTGTGCACTATAGAAAATCAGGCTATGGGAAACCACTATAGAAATCGCACTGTAGAAGAGTGTGCAATGGAAAACCTGCTATGCCCGTTCAACAAAAAGTTTGCATTATGCAAACAGCATCCATAATTTATCAATCACGTTATAGCCAATTCACGCTGATGAATCAGGCATTATAGAAGAACTAGCTGTATTTTAGTCTTTCCTCTTTCTATTAGAATTCAGCTAATTTCTCTGAACAAAAAATATCCACTTTGACCTGTTCCATCAGTCACCAGTCATGCCCTTCTGTGGTTAGAGCACTGGCCTACATAATATGATATGTAATATAAGAACACCTGTTCTTGATTTTCCTCAACCATTTGATCCAGCATGGTTTCTGATAAATTGAACTTCAACTTGCTTATCTTTATTCTTTGATTTTTCCTCCTCTTTCAACTTCTGCCTTTTGACCTTGCTACCACACAGTGAAGAAAACTCCCAAAATATACTTCTTGTAACACCTCAGTTGCCTGATTTTCCATTGGCTTTTCAACCACAACAGGCACCACTCCCACCTGTGATCCACCTATATCGTTATCAAGGATAAAATGTATTTTCGGAACTCCTATCACCACTTTACCAATTTTCAATGGACCCTCCAACCTTGCTTTATACAATGAAACACTGTTCTTCGCACCATGAATTCCATATCTTACCACTTTTTCTGATAATTCACCTTGTGAATTACATATTTTATTGTATATTATATTACATATCATATTACACAGGCCAGTGCTCTAACCACAGAAGGGAGTGACTGGTGACTGATGGAACACTTTTGGGTGCCAAGCACCATATTCCATGCTTTTATGAATCAGACCAAACCACATCAAAATATATTAAAAAGATAGCCTGGACGCTAACTTTTTTTAATTTTATGGATAAGTGCAAGGTGTTGCATTCCAGATGCATTGCGATTGGTCAAACCCCTCAACTTTAAGCAAAACATGCTTTATTTTTACATTTCAGTTAAAATGCAGACAAAATGAAATTAAAAGAAAATGACCTGCATTAATTTTCGAAATCCTGAACAAAATAATGTATATTAACTGCTGCTAATTAACTGTTCAAATATAGTAACATCCCATGAATACAATCTTGGCAAAGGCAAATTCAGTAAAATAGATAGTCTCACATTCAATTCTAGCAGCAAGAGGGGAACCCCAGCTTCTAGCTGTAACACAGAGTGGAATAAGAATCAGCTTCAAGATCCCAGCAAATTTAAATCTAACAGCATCATTAAAATGTATCTATACTATAACTAATTTTATCCTATAATAAGCTGAGTTCATTGCATGAATTTCTATATTACAGCAGTTTTGATGTCTCCAAGTCTAATTAGGATAATCACAGCCCCCAAATATGCCTAAATATTTCTTGATTAAGGCAGCCATGAAATGCTCCTGGGTTAGTCCAATGGTTAGAACAGGTCTTCCCAAAATGGGGCTCAGGACCCTGATTAGGGTCATAAACTAAGGTTTAGAGATAGTGATATCTGAGTCAGGAATGGCTGTGGATGTGCTCTAAGCAAGTTACAACACTCATGCTCCTGCTCTAACAAGCCTACACTTTTACAGTTCACACTGACAGGTCATGAAAGTAGGGTTAGAGCAAGAAAAATGTTTGGGAAGCACTGGATTCATGAAAGGTTGGCTAATCTTTTCATTCCTTTAAACAAACTTTTCAAAATTTTCATAGGTATGTTTTATTCTTAATGTTCGACATAGTACATCTGTTTGTTCTCATCATGTTTGGTTTCACCTTTTTACGATCTGTTTCAAGGTTTCTCTCCAGTTTTGTTCGCCACACCCACTTTGCACCCATCTATATTATTAACTTTCATTCGATTTCATACATCACCTAATATGAAAAAAAGCAACACGAAGGACATTCACTATTGCTCTCTAAACTAATAATGTCTAACTACTGAAAATTGAAAACTGATAATTTGGTGGACACAGGCAAGTACTTAGTGGATAATAATAGACATTAAGGAGGCTGTTATCAAGAAGTATATGCAGCTGTCATAATAAGCAATGAACAAATGTTGCCAATACTTATGGCAAATGCAACACATTTTTCAAAGAAACCTATTTAAACTGTCTGAAATATCCTCTGTACTTATCAATATGCTCTCATAACAGAGTTCCTACTGAAACATAATTCTGGAATTTAGGTGAATCATCCTTCTATTCATACAGTTCTCTGGCAAACATGCACGTGGCAACATACAAGCACTGCTAGGCTCAACTACATTCAAAGAGAAAGCAGATGACAAGAAACACACTGTTGACCATTTCTCTTTTTGGCACTTGGCCTTCAGGCTGGGCGAAGTGACTTTGTTGCCAAACCAGAAACAGTGGGAAAACCCTATTTCAGCATTATGTAAGCATAGCATTGTTTGGCTAGGTATTGATGTAAAGCTGACTGTCTCAAACACATACACACAAAATAAATTATTAAGTCAGAGAAAATAAAGTAAATTCACTAGATACTCAGAACCTTAAGGACTTGAGGAGAGATACAAACAATGGTGTACAAACCCAAAGAGTTCCCCTCTACAGAATAAGCGGTGGACTAATGACCTTAATTCTTCTAATGAGAAGGCCATTGCTTAGCTTCAGTGATTTGCATTCACTAACTTACAAATTTGATTTATATAATCCAATCAAACCCACATTCTGTAGCAGCAGACTTTACTGGACCTGACTTTACTGGAATAGGCAAAGGGATAAGCCAGTCTAATTTTCAAGCCATTGCTACATTTACCTTTCCTCTTGCAGAGAAGAGTAGTTAGGAGATTTTAGTAAAATCAACACTGGTTTTTTGCATCAAAACATGTAAGTTCATTATACCTGTGCATCTCTGTATATAATGCAGTGTATTGTTCAAGTTAAAACCATAGAATTCCTACAGAGTGGATGCAGGCCATTCAGCCCATCTTTGGACTGTGGGAGAAAACCAGGGTACCTGATGGAAACGCACATAGACTCAGGGAGAATGTGCAAATTCTACACAGTCACCCAAGGTTGGAATCAAACCCAAGTCCCTAGCGCTGTGATGCAGCAGTGCTAACCACTGATTCACTGTGCTGCTCTCAGTCAGATAATTACCATTGGAATATTGAATCTACAATATTGCAGATCAAGAATGCCATCAAATGAAGCGGAGTGCCTATTCATTGCTTCCGCAAATGTATTTGAGGTGAACAACAGCAATGCAACTCAGACTGAACACTGGATTAAATAACTTGAGCACACAGGATTGCAACAGCAGCAGCTGTTAACTGTAAATGCTACAGATGTACTCATGAATACAAATCCAGGGTTTCATTTTATTTATAACTACTTTGAATACTGAGATTTTATTTGAATCACGTGTAGAATGTTAATGAACACAATCTTTGGATCCCTATAAATGGAAAGCTATTTGCCACTCTCTTGTTTATTTCTTTCTTGTTTTTCATATTAACACAACTTGAAGTGAAGCAGAAGAAGGCTACTTTTGACTAAAATAACTGATTGGTGTAAACAGTGGGAACATCTGGTAGCGGAAGACTAAGAGTGCATATGATAAAGCATGATGGTGACTCCAGTGAAACAGTGGGTAGCTTGTAGATTTAGGACCCAGTGCACTGAAGTGAGTAAGCTGTCTACTCCACTTCCGAAACATTGCATGATGTTTAGAAATAATCCATACTCTCCTGTCTTTGCTGACTCACATTAGCTCCTGCTCCCTCAATCATTTAAAATTCTCATGTTTAGCCAACTGTCATCACTTAAACAATATTGACACATTTTTGAAGCTTTTTAATTTGCACTAATCAGAAAAAAATCACAAGAAAATCAATTTAAGGGGAAAAACTGACATTTATACTGTGTGACAGGACAGTGCTGACGAGTTAGCAACTATTTTCTGATTGGTAGGGACATTGCCATGGAAAATAATGTCGATTGACCATTAACATCCAGGATTTATTTAAAGCTTAAATGAGGAAGGTGGACACTCTTGGTCCTGAAAATTATTTAGTCTACCTCAGATTACCCAGAAGAGTAAGATATCTCAAAAGTTTGAGTAACAGGCAAACAGCTATTTCACTCTGTTATTATTGAGTAGTAACATGCATGATATTCACCATGCATAAAGCCATAAAGAAATTCTGCCCATGACACAAATGAGTAATTTGGTATCTGAATCTTCATGACAGTATGATGCCAAATATATAAGCCAAATGGCCTAAAGACTTGCAATTTCATCAAACAGAACATCACTTTGGTTATTCCTAAATAGCAAGGAACTGATCATACCCAACCAGCCTGCACTTGCAAAAACATGCAACACGGTGTCCAACATTAGATGTGATTCTATGATTGGACAATATTTACTGGATAATTTGTTGCTATTCTTGTGAGTTTTCCTGATGAGTACCAGACAGGAAGATTTGACAAAATGTGTGTTTTCTTTTGGCAATACTCAAATTGTGTACTACAATGTAACAATTCCTATCATAGTCTTGCTTTTATAGCCATCTTCAGTCATATAACCACGTAACTCTGGCCTGTAGGACACTTTTAATTTGTTCTGTCCACCAGATTATTAAGGACAAAATGTTCACGTGATGAGGCATGAGGCTGTGCTTTTCCTCATGAAATAGTATTTCCTATCTACTCTGCCTCATCAACTCCCTCTTTCTCTTTAACACCCTCTTTAGAAACTACTCCTAGACCACCATTTTGGTTACCTCTCCTAACCTTTACATAGATATTTATTTCTGTATATGGCTCTATTAACTATCTGAGGTAACTTTTCTACTGTATATGCAATCTTTTAGGAGGGAGGTCAAAAATTAATATTCTATCAAGGGTTAAAAGAAATTTGATTGCTATTTCTTCCTGCTTATGAATGGGAATTAGCACAAGGATCACAGATAATATGTTTCACACCAAACAATCACTGGTGCCAGTGTTAACATTCCACAATGAAAAGCAAAGCTGGGGTTAATTCCATACTTTGTTATCAGGTTCTTGCACATGTTCATAATACTGACATAACATTTTCATGGAATCATAGACTTTTCAATTCAATCACTTATAAAAGACTAGTGTATCATAAACCATACAGTTTTGTTTGAAAGAAATATGTTCAATATTCTGAGCTAAATACTGATACCAATTATCAAGACATGAAAGGAAAGTTTCTAGAGATTCTCTGCTGTATATTCCCCAAGCAGTGTCCTTTTTTGCCCACTATTAGTTTTGTTGAGACTTTCATGGATATTGAAAATGATCCAGTCTTGCCAATTCCTGCTTTGTGTATAGTCTCAGCTTTTTTGTGCCTCATTAAGAACAATGAACTGTTTAAAACCAATCTTGGCTGCTGTTCCACACTGTATACAGGCTGTCGACATTTCAAGAAAAAGGCTTGGCAGCCATTTTAGGTATGACCTACGCTCAGCACACGTACAATGTGCCTGCCAAAAGATCTGAGGGTGCCAAAGCTCTCTTGGCACTAGCAGCAAATTTTATAAAGATAAATTTGCCAGAAATATCATAATTACAAAACACTAAAGCCAGGATGTTGAACATTACAGCTGTGTCAATATAAACATCTAATTTTGCAGACTTCCTCCACCTAACACAGTTAGCCAAGTTTGAATAACACAGTGAAATCAGTGGATTCCATTTCAGTTTTGATTTCTGTTGAACACAATGCATTACTATTTAAACTGAAGTTTACTTGCATAGACTTGTGTCTATGTAAGCGTTATGTATGTATATACAATATGAATATGCAACTAAAGTGACATATAGATTTATTAAATAAATATTTTCATTTTTATTATAATAATCTTCAAATTAGATCTGAGTGATCTGTTTATATTATTTGCAATGGCACATTGCAAAGCCATTCAATCAAGTATTTGCAAGATATCAGGAAAAAACAAATTAATGGGTTCAGTCATAATAGAGAGATAAACTATCTTGTGCATTACCACAACAAAATGGAAAGTAATTTAAAGGCGAGACAAACCAATTCACTGGTTTGTAAAATGCTTGAAAATACAAAAAAAGGACAATAACTCATTATTTATGATAAGTTGTGGCAGCGGGTCTAATAGAAAGCTATCCAAATTAACCACTCGCCATTTAATCAAGAAATTAGAAAAAAATTATTTCCAAGAATTCTGTCAAGCAGAATCCCAAAAAAGTAAATTATCGTATTGAAATATGATTACTCTAAACATGTTTTTGACTTAGTAATTAAGAATAGGATTGATAGTTGTAAGCAAAATGCCAGATTTAGATGACAAAGTACTCTCCAAAGAAATACAGGAAAAACTGGCACTTAGTTTTGCCTGAAAATCTGGGGCTAAGATCAATGTAGCCAACTTGCAGTGCTCCCCATTTTCCATTATGCTGTCATATGACAAGGAATCCATGAAGCAGTATGCTAGCACACAGGAATCCATAAGCAGTTTATTTCACACACATGCTTAGTTTTCACTCTATGCTCTTAATTTGCCCTTATCAACTCGAGTATTATTTGAATTCAATAAAAATCTGGAATTAAGTGTCTAAAATGACCATTGTCAATTGCTGGGTGAAAATCCCTTCTGGTTCACTACGTCCTTTAGAGAAGGAAACTGCTGTTCTAAACCTGGTCTGGCTGACATGTGACTCCAGACCCAAAGTAATGTGATTGACTCTTAACAACTCTCTGGGTAATTAGGGATGGACAATAAATGCTGGCCTGATCAGCGATACCCAAGTCCTGTGAATGAATTTAAAAAAGGAACAATGCTCAAATTACTAATCCTCATTCCATATAGCTTTGTTATATTAAACTAATGTAATTGTCTCCTGTAATAAAAGGTTAAAAAAAACTGAGTAACTGAAATATCCATTAATCATGAGCTTTAAGTTTACACACTTTTGGTATGTTTACTACTTTCTCACTTCTGCCCCACCTGAAGACATTGGCTCCTGCAATGCTTCCCAGGTTTCAAGCACCTATGGTATAGTGATTAAATAGTCACTCCTTGACATGAAAAAAGACAACATATCCAACAATTGCAGCATGACACCTAAGATGTTGTACATAATTGGCTTAATGGGAGGAGGCAGAGAGTGATGGTGAAAGGTTGCTTTTCAGACTGAAAGCCTGTCACCACTGGGATTAAGTCTGGGTCCTCTTTTGTGTGTCATTAATATAGATGATCTGGATGAGAATACAGAAGGTATGCTCAGTGAGTTTGCATATGACACCAAAATTGGTGGCATTGTAGACAGTTAAGAAGGTTTTCTAAGATTATAAAGAGATCTTGGTCAAATAGGACACTGGGCTGAAAATGGCAGATGGAGTTCAATTTGGATAAATACGAGGTATTGTAATTTGGTACAACAAACAGGGGCAGGACATATACGATTAATGGTAGTGCCTTGAGTAGTAGAGAAACAAAGAGATCTAGGAGCTCAACTACATAATTCTTTAAAGTTTGTGTCACACACAGAGTGGTTAAAAAGGTGTTTAGCATGCTTGCCTTCATTGCTCAGTCCTTTAGTAAAGGAGTTGGGAATCAGATTTACTTCTCATTCCTCTGATGGATCAACCATCAAAGGATGAATGTGACTAAAATCTACAGATCAGAAGATCCAAGCCCAATGCTTGCCAAGTGAATCGCAGTATTGAGGCTGTGGTTGTACAGATGTTAGAGAGGCCTCTTCTGGAGTGCTGTGTCCAGTTCTGATTGCCAAGTTATAAGAAGGATGTTATTAAGCTAAAAAGGATTCAGACGAGATTTACCAGGAATTTGCCAGTTATCGAAAGTTTGAGTTAGAAAGAAAGGCTGGATAGGCTGGGACTTTTTTCACTGGTGTATAGGAGGTTGAAAGGTGGCCTTATAAAAGGTTTATAAAATCATGAGGGATATAGATAGGGCTAATGGCAGGTGTCTTTTCCCTTAAGTCCGGGGGCATATTTTTAAGGTGAGAGGAGGGAGATTTAAAAAAGACATGAGAGACAAAATTTTTACACAAAGGATGGTTTGCTTGCAGAATGAATTTCCAGAGGAAGTGGTGGATGAGGGCACAGTTACAACATTTGAACAAGATTTAGATAAGTATATGAATAGGAAAGATTTGGAGGGACATGGGCCAGGAACAAGTAGGTGGGACTAGTTTAGTTTGGGGTTATGTGTGGCATGGACTGGTTGGACCAAAATTTCTGCTTCCATGCTGTATGACTTTATGACACTATGTTTATGAAATCCTCTACAGTTGGCTGGGCACATCAGTGTTCAGTAGTAGTCACTAGAGCTCATACCCTGATTTTCTCCTAGTCGAGGGTTAGAAATCAGTTGACTATCAATACTACCATTCACTTGGCATTGCTAACCCAGAAAAGACTAAGCATTGAGCTTCAGATCTCTAGTTTTCAGTTACTTTCTTCCTTTAACAGTTGATCTACCAGAGGAATGAGAAGTAAATCTCCTTTGACTCAATTCCTATAAATAAGGCTTATATTGACTACTTGGATGCTGAGGACATTAGCTGAAACCTTAGGAACCACTCATGTTGATCTTGCCAAGTTTAAAAAGGCCTGAAAAGACCACTAGATGGAATGTGGCACAAAAGGCAAGACCTACCTCAAACAGTGATAGCAAATGCCAAAGCACCTGAATGACTCTGCTAGATTAAGTCTCCCACTCAGTGATTGAAGACTGCACAGTGCAAGGTTTCTATTAGTGATGTTTGTGCATTTCTCTTTGTTGTCCTTTTCATAAAGGAAGCTAGATGCAATCTCAATAACATTTTCAATTTTATACCAAATGGGCCTTTTATGGCATATTTGTAATGCCCCTACCTCTTAGGAGACCCAGGTTCAAGTACCACCTCCTCCAGAGGTTCCATCAAGGATATGGTGCTGGAACGGTAGGTAGTGTTCGAGCTCCTGATCCCATCTGCTCCAGGCCGTCCACATCCTTTTCTCTCCTTTTTCATCTTTTTCTTTCTCATTTTCCTTTTCTTCACATTCTGATATTATGGGGAAGCTGAAGTAGTGCTCACTGGGTTGTCAGCCACAGGAGTGCTCAGCAGATTGGCTGCAGCAATGGAAGTGCCAGGAGCAATGATTTCTGGCTGCAGCAGTTGTGGACTGTGGACTCAGAGGGTCTTCAACTGTGCTGATGGCAGTAGCTGGAGTAGGGACGCTGGGCTCTACTGGGTTGACTTGGCTGATCATCATCTACAGTGGTGTATAGGTTCTTGATAGGGGTTGTGGTTGTTGTACCCAAACCGGAACTCCTTGAAGTGTGGGACACCTTGCAAATATCTTGCAGAAGCCCTTCAGCTGTGATGGAACACTCCTTGTACAGAGAATGAACTCTATTTATGTAATTTCTTCTTATTCATTTTGTAACTCAAAATGGTGCCAGATTGTGGTGACAAAACACTTTTCACTGTATCTTTCACAATATACTTGATCATTAATAATTCATATTAGTGTGAAATTACACTTCTGAACAGGATGATTAGAAATAGCTTTGTATTATCAGAGCTTTCCTGTAACATTGTTCTACATGTCCTTACTAGGTGCTCATCAAACTAAAGATTAGTAGCTATTTCCTACACTCCATCAATGGAAGGCATTTCCTCCGCCTCTCTGTCAAGTATTCAGACCTTAAAAGCCTGCTTTTGTTCTCCAATTGTTTCATCTCTCTTTTCACCACCGCTCATTCTTTTCTCACTTAAATTCAACTATTCAATCTCAGAAGATGCTCTGAAACAATTCTTTACATGAGGAATACAACATAAATATATTCATAAAATATAAGTTGTTGATATCTAGCATTCAACAATTCTGCTCATAACATGCATTCAAGGCAATAAGTTAGTCTAATGATATTTGGCACCATAACCTTCTTTCCATTCACCATCTACACAGTTTAAAAAGAAATTATTTTGAGCTTAGTTATCCTCAGTGTTCATGTTTTGTTATTTCATATCAGTTGTTTAAATGGATTATGCATTACCCATCATAGAACATGAAATAGTCATTTGGTAGAACAGAGTTAAAGTATTGTTAAAAAAAAAGGCACATTTTGTTGAATCTTATCTTGCACTTGTCAGGACAATTCACAAGAAATACTAATGTAAAGCAGAACAACGTCTTTATTCTATATGAGAACATGCTGATTGGTTGGCATGTGAACTGTAATAAATGGATGCATTGAGTGTGCACCAATGAAATGATATGTAACTGCCAAGCTTTGTATAAATTTAAACCAGACAAGTTTTCTTTGATTGATCAAGGCCTTACCTTGGGAAATCAATCAGCTGGTTGTTACCTAGTTTGTTCAGTTGCAACAGATACAGTTTGTGTTCATGTACTTTTCGTCTGCAAGAACATAGAACATACAACATAGAACAGTACAGGGCATTTGGCCCACAATGTTGTGCCGAACATTTACCTTAACCTAAGATTGACCGAACCTACACACTCCTCAATTTGCTGCCGTCCATGTGCTTGTCCAGCAGTTGCTTAAATGTCACTAATGTCTCTGACTCTACTACCACTGCTGGCAGTGCATTCCATTCACCCACCATTCTCTGCATGAAGAACCTACCTCTGACATCTCTCATATACCTTAATCCCCTATATCCAACAATCACCTTTGTGACAGCCATTTCTTCCCTGGGGAAAAGTCTCTGGCTATCTACTCTATCTATGCCTCTCATTACTTTGTACATCTCTATCAACTCACCTCTCTTCCTTCTTCTCTTCAGTGTGAGCCTGAGCTCACTCAACCTCTCTTCATAAGACTAGCCCTCCAATCTAGGCAGCATCCTGGTAAATCTCCTCTGCAGCCTCTGTAAAGCATCTACATCCTTCCTATAATGAGTCAACCAGAACTGGACACAATATTCCAAGTGTGGTCTAACCAGGGTTTTAACCAGGGTATCAATACATGTCATTGCCAGTACATACAAGTGTGCCACACTGCCTGCTTGATATTAATCATTAGTATGTTCTTCTCACACAATAGAGGTGTTTCATTTCCCTTTACATTGGTATTTCTTGCACTGTTTCTTGATGAATGCAAGATGATAAAAGCTTCAAAATGTCTCTCTTTTTTCAGAATAGGAAATGCAGTCCCTCCTCTATTTAATTTTAAGGCAATTAAAGTAAACACAATAATCACGATTTTTTATGCATCATCCCAATTGTTTAGCAAAGAAAATGAGTGAAACAGGTTGTCTAACAGTCAAGATCACATAAAATTGGCTTGGGAAACAATATCCCATTAAATTGGTACCTTTGAGTCTTTCAAAGCAGAGCATGGGTGTGTGTATTTTTAATGTGACAAGTACAGAATGTGCTTGTTGCCTAGCTCTCCACGGTTCAACAAGTTTATCAAGCAAGTAACTAAAACCCACAGACCAGAAGAAACTTCTACACTCAAATTCTGGACTCAGCTGAAATCTTTCCAAGGTGGAAACCAGAAATACATCTCAATGAGGGCTGATAAGATTAGCAAGGTTTCAACTTCTGCTCACTTTACAATACTTTGCAGTGGAAAATGGACTGATCTCAAGATGTGGTTGCTAAAATGATGCTTAGAAATGACAACAAATTCCTCTTACATAATGCTTTGATGAGATTAGATTCCCTACAGTAAACTATGATGCTTTACAACTGTTACAAAGAAAATTATACAAAGCCAAAGAAGCAAAAATTGCTAAAGATGACTCACAACATGGTCAAACAGCTATGTTTCAACATGTCCTTGGAAGAGGGGTGAGGGATAGAGACATGAAGAGGTTTAGGGAGGGAACTTGGGCACCTCAACAAATATAGATAAAATCAACAAATTTGAGACAATGTTGAAAAGGCAAGGTTTGGAGGAGGACAGAGATCTTAGTGTTTGAAAGGTTAGACACGGCAGCGGCAGGTATGGCCAGACAGGGATTAAATTCAAAGATAAGATTCAAATTGAGCCGTGAGCCAGGCTAGGTCAGCAAGTCCTGCTTCATAATCATTATCAATTGAAAATCTGTCTAACACATCCTTGAATATGTTCAATGATTTAGCCTCCACTTATCTTTCGGTATAAAATTCCAACGGTTAGCCACCATCTGAGAGAAGGAATTCTTCTCAATTTCCACCTTTAATGGGAGACTACTTGTTTTGACACTGTGCCCCTTATTCAACATTCACCAAATGGGGAGAAGCATCCTCTCAAAAGCTATCCTGTAAAGTACGTGGGTCTGAAAAAGAGGTGACTGATGGTTAATTGTTTGGGTCCATCCAGAGAAATATAGGGAAAGGAATGTCAGGGAAATCAAGGTCAGAGGATGGGGGAAGGTAGTGGAAGGGCGACCACTGTCATAGGAAAGAGTCGGGGAGCTATGCATAGGGATATGCTGGGGGAGGGGGACAATTCTGAAGTAGGGGGGCAAGTGTATTTGTAAGTGGATGGATATGGATGGGAATGGGATAATGAGCATCTCAGTTTTCTCACCATGAGGAGACCCTGACATCAATGGGGTGAGAAAAGGTGGGCAGGTGCAGGCTGCTTGGGAGGTGGGATCCTGGGCAGGTACAAGGCTTGTGGTATTCAGGGAGAAAGGCTATCAGAAAGGGCATCTAGGCCTCACCAGCATGTAGATGTGAAAGCTAGAAGTCACTGTTCGAAGTAAGCTCACTGTTCCACCTTCCCTCATGCTAGAAAACAAATATGCATTGAAAAAGAAAACAGCTGCAGAATGGGTGAAGCAAGTATCACAATCTGTGAGGAAGGGGTCTGCAAGAGCCACTGATGAGTTTACATGCCTTTAGACTCATAACAGGAGATTCCTGAGGGGACTGGGTGTGGTTTCTCCTCTTGCTGGATGCCTCCTGGAACCACCCTGTCTTCTTGTGAGTAAGGGCCACCTAGAGTGTGTGCAGTCCCTGACAATGCCAGACATGGCTCTCCAGGACAGCCAAAAAACTGCCCTTTGTAGCAGCTACAAGATTGCATGCTTGAAGCAACTGGATCTCATACTTTGGCTACAGATCTGTAGCCCTTGGTGAATTGCGATTGGTGAAATGCAGTCTGAATTTAAAGTTGCAGTTGGAGCAGAACAGGGAATATTTAATCAAAGAAAAACCTTCAATAAATATCAAGTAATAAACAAAAATTCAAGCTTCAAAACAAAACTCATTTTGTCCTGTTTATCATCACAAGTATAAGAGGAAGGATTGCACCTGAATTGGAAGGGGACTAATATACTGACAGGAAGATCTGCTAGAGCTGCTCGGAAGGATTTAAACTAGTAAGGTGTGTGTGTGTGGGGTGGTGGGGAGGGGGGAGTGGTTGGGACTTAGAGGCATAGTGAGGAAAGCGATCAATTTGAGACTGGTACAGTTGAGAAAAGAAGCGAGTCAGTCAGGGCAGGCAGGGACAAAGCAGAGAACAAGGTAGGACTGATAACGTAAACTGCATTTATTTCAATGCAAGAGGCCTAAAAGGGAAGGTAGATGAACTCAGGGCATGATCAGGGACATGGGACTGGGACATCATAGCAATTACAGAAACATGGCTCAGGGATGGAAGGACTAGCAGCTTAATGTTCCAGGAAACAAATGCTACAGGAAGGATAGAAAGGGAGGCAAGAGAGGAGGGGGAGTGGCGTTTTTGACAAGGGATAGCATTACAGCTGTACTGAGGGAAATTATTCCTGGAAATATATCCAGGGAAGTTATTTGGGTTGAACTATGAAAGAAGAAGGGGATGATCATCTTATTGGGATTGTATTATTGACCCCGTAATAGTCAGAGAGAAATTGAGAAACAAATTTAAGAGGAGGTCTTAGTTATCTGTAAGAATAATAGGGTGGTTATGGTAAGGGGTCTTAACTTTCCAAAAATAGACTGGGACTGCCGTAGTGTTAAGGGTTTAAATGGAGAGGAATTTATTAAGCATGCACAAGAAAATTTTCTGATTCAGTGTGTGGATGTACTTACTAGAGAAGGTGCAAAGCTTGACCAACCACTGGGAAATAAGGCAGAGCAGGTGACTGAGATGTCAGTGGGGGAGCACTTTGGGACCAGCGACCATAATTCTATTTGTTTTAAAATACTGATGGAAAAACATAGACCAGATCTAAAAGCTGAAGCTCTAAATTGGAGAAAGGCCAATTTTGAAGATATTAGGCAAGAACTTTCAAAAGATGATTGGGGGCAGATGTTTGCAGGTAAAGGGATTGCTGGAAAATGGGAAGCCTTCAGAAATGAAATAATGAGAGTCCAGAGACAGTATATTCCTGTTAAGGTGAAAGGCTGGTAGGTATAGAGAATGCTGGATGACTAAAGAAATTAAGGTTGGTTAAGTAAAAGAAGGATGCATGCGCTTCACAGGAGGCTCCCAAGTACTGAAGATGTCACCTAGACAGGGGACGAAACGTCTGCAACACAAATTCCCAGCTCGGCGAACAGAACCACAACAAGGATGCATATGTCAGGTATAGACAGGATAGATCGAATGAATCCTTAAAAGAATAAAAAGACAGCAGGAGTATACTTAAGAGGGAAATCAGGAGGGCAAAAAGGGGACATGAGATAGCTTTGGCAAATAGAGTTCAGGAGAATCCAAAGGGTTTTTTAGGGACAAAAGGGTAACTAGGGAAAAAAAGGGCTCTCAAAAATCAGCATGGCCTCAATGTTTGGAGCCACAGGCGATGGGGGAGATACTAAATGAGTACTTTGCATCAGTGTTTACTGTGGAAAAGGACATGGAAGATATAGAATGTAGGAAAATAGATGGTGACATCTTGAAAATGTCCATATTACAGAGGAGGAAGTGCTGGATGTCTTGAAACGCATAAGAGTGGATAAATTCCCAGGACGTGATCAGGTGTACCCTAGAACTCCATGGGAATCTAGGGAAGTGATTGCTGGGCCTCTTGCTGAGATATTTGTATCATCGATAGTCATAGGTGAGGTGCCAGAAGACTGGAGGTTGGCTAACGTGGTGCCACTATTTAAGAAAGGCAATGAGGACAAGCCAGGGAACTATAGACCTGTGAGCCCAATGTTGTGGTGGGCAAGTTGTTGGAGGGAATCCTGAGGGACAGGATGTACATGTATTAAGAAAGGCAAGGACTGATTAGGGATAGTCAACATTGTTTGTGAGAAGATTTGTAACTCGGGTGCTCGTTGCTACTAGCCACGAAACATCAACTAGCCACGAAACGACACGACCAGCTATCCCTACATCAACTAGCCACGAAATGACACGACCAGCTATCCCTAGTAGCCACACACGCAGACGAGAAGCAACATGAATTTGACTGGGACAACACTACCATTATAGGGCAAGCGAAACAAAGAACAGCCAGGGAATTCCTAGAAGCTTGGCACTCATCCACAAACTCCATCAACAAACACATAGACCTGAACCCAATATACCGGCCACTACAGCGGACAGCTGAAACTGACAACCGGAAGCGGCAGGGACAGGCTACTATAAATGCCGGAGAAAACACCACAGAAGCGCTTCACAGGAGGCTCCCAAGCACTGAGGATGTCACCTAGACAGGGGATGAAACGTTTGCAACAAAAACTTCCAGCTCGGCGAACAGAACCACAGCAGTCAACATTGGTTTTGTGCTTGCGAAATCATGTCTCACAAACTTGATTGAGTTTTTTTGAAGAAGTAACAAAGAGGATCGATGAGGGCTGAGCGGGAGACATGTTCTATATGAACTTCAGTAAGGCATTCGATAAGGTTCCCCATGGAGACTGGTTAGCAAGGTTAGATCTCATGGAATACAGAGAGAACTAGCCATTTAGATACAGAACTGGCACAAAGGTAGAAGATAGAAGGTGGTGGTGGAGGGTAGTTTTTCAGACTGGGGGCCTGTGACCAGTGGAATGTCACAAGGATTGATGCTGGGTCCACTACTTTTTGTCATTTATATAAATGATTTGGATGTGAGCTTAATAGGAATACTTAGTAAGTTTACAGATGACACCAAAATCAGAGGCTGTAGTGGACAGCGAAGAAGGTTACCCCAGATTACAATGGGATCTTCATCAGATGGGTCAATGGGTTGAGAAGTGGCAGATGGAGTTTAATTTAGATAAATGTGAGGTGCTGCATTTTGGGAAAGCAAATCTTAGCAGGGCTTATACACTTAATGGTAAGGTCCTAGGGAGTGTTGCTGAACAAAGAGACCTTGGAGTGCAGGTTCATAGCTCCTTGAAAGTAGGATAGGATAGTGAAGAAGGCATTTGGTATGCTTTCTTTTATTAGTCAGAATATTGAGTACAGGAGGTGGGACGTCATGTTGCAGCTGTACAAGATATTGGTTAGGCCACTGTTGGATTATTGTGTGCAACTCTGGTCTCCTTCCTATTGGAAGGATGCTGTGAAACTTGAAAGGGTTCACAAAAGATTTACAGGGATTTTGCCAGGGCTGGAGGATCTGAGCTGTTGGGAGAGGCTGAATAGGCTGGGGCTGTTTTCCCTGGAGTGTCAGAGGCTGAGGGGTGACCTTATAGATATTTATAAAATCATGAGGGGCATGGATAGGATAAATAGACAAAGTCTTTTCCCTGGGGTATGGGAGTCCAGAACGAGATAGCATAAGTTTAGGGTGAGAGAGGAAAGATATAAAAGAGACCTAAGGGGCAACTTTTTCATGCGGAGGGTGGTGCATGTGTGGAATGGGCTGCCAGAGGAAGTGGTGGAGGCTGGTACAATTGCAACATTTAAAAGACATCTGGAATGATATAGGAATAGGACGGGTTTAGAGGGATATGGGCCAAGTGCCGGCAGGTGGGACTAGATTGGGTTGGTCAGCATGGACATGTTGGACTGATGGGTCTGTTTCCATGCTGTACATCTCTATGACTCTATGGCTCTATAAGTTAACAGTAGTGTGGCTGAAATATGACATTGACAAGGTAAGGTAAGCTTGTATTGAGAATAAACGTTGAAACTTTATTGCTGGAACAGCACAGCAGGTCAGGCAGCATCCAGGGAACAGGAGATTCGACGTTTCGGGCACAGGCCCTTCTTCAGGAATCCCTGAAGAACTTTCTCCCTGTATTGAGAATAAACACTGAGCTTCAGGCTAGATGAGGAACATTTAGATGTTTTTCATGTGAAGAGAAGAGTCTTAACGTATTCTTCACTGGGGCGGCACGGTGGCTCACTGGTTAGCACTGCTGCCTCACAGCACCATGGACCCAGGGTTGATTCCTGCCTTGGGGGACTGTCTGTGTAGAGTTTGCACGTTCTCCCTGTGTCTGTGTGGGTTTCCTCCGAGTGCTCCGGTTTCTTCCCACAATCCAGTGCAGATCAGGTGAATTGGCTATGTTAAATTGCGCAGTGTTAGGTGCATTAGTCAGGGGTAAATGTAAGGGAATGGGACTGGTGGGTTACTCTTTGGAGGGTCGGTGTGGACTTGTTGGGCTGAAGGGCCTGTTTCCATACTGTAGGGAATCTAATCCAAAAACTGGAGGCAAGAGCATAACATAATATAATACATTGATTACACATTGCTGTTTTCACAATCAGAAAACATTCAGGAAAAAATGATAAATCAAGTAAAACTTGAAAGCTTATGCAATGCATTGAGTGTGAATACCAAAACATAAAAGGAAAAGTACCTGGAAGGAATGCGTAAGTGGAAACTCGAGTGAAGATTGAAGAGAAAAGGTAAATAAAGGTATGCAATTTTCCACAGACTGCAAATGTAGTAAAAACCTTCTCAAAAATTTGCAAAATACATACAATACAGCATAAATGTCATGAGGTTTTGTCAGGCTCGAACAAGACTTATGTACGCACATTGATGCTGTGTCAAGAATTAAGCAAAAAATGTTGGAAAAGCTCAGGGCATGTAATGTTAGTGAATTTGATAATGCTAGCTTTGTATTAATCAGTTTGTGTGTGTTCTGGGTTTAAAGCTTCCTAGTCAGAAGTAGTTAAACTATAAATAATACTTGAATGTTATTTTGAATTTAATTAGTTATACAGATTAAAGTTGACAGGGCAGGTGATTGGGTCAAAATCTGGAACTCCCTCCCAATGTTATGACCAATGCTAGATGACATTCTGCAAGTTATTGTGGTTTCTAAATGGGATACCCCAAATTGTCAAATTCCTGGGGGAAGAGAGTGAAGAAGGATAAACTGGCTCCCCTTCCTTATTCACCTGTCTTTCAATTATGCAAAACGTTCAAGGTTTTTGCAGCTTCAGGGTGGATGAATGAACTGATCATGACACCAACGTACTGGAAGTCATTCAAGTGGGAGAAGTAAATAGGAATGGTGGTAGTAAAGAACAGGAACATGCACAGATCTCTGCAGCCTGAGCTAGAGTTCAGAACAACTGCTCAAGGCTAGATAGAAACTTGGGAGAAATGGGAGAAAAAGATCCATTTGTCGTAGCTCACATAGATACCAATCACATAGGGAGTATTAGGAAAAAGCTTGTGCTTAGTGACAATGAGCAGCTAGGGGCTAAATTATTATGGTTGGTGACTAGTTTTTATTTTTTTTTGTTTTCAGTAGCATCACTGGGGATTTAGAATAGGGGGAATGAAGGTTAGGGTAGTTGAATGTTCCTCCTACAGAATGTGGGAGGTAAGATCACCATTAGTGTCCCTGCGAACTGCATTTGCGGGAAGTGCACCCAACTCCAGCTCCTCGAAACACGCGTTAGAGAACTGAAGCTGGAACCGGATGAATTTTGGATCATTCGGGGGGGGGGGGGTTGTGGAGGGGTTATTGAGAGGAGTTACAGGGAGGTAGTCACACCTCAGGTACAAGAAGAAGGTAGATGGGTTACCATCAGGGAACGGAAAGGGAACAGGCAAGCAGTGCAGGGATCCCCTGTGGCCGTTCTCCTCAACAACAAGTATGCCGTTTTGGATACCATTGCGGGGGAGGACTTATTGGGATAAGCAATGGGGCACAGGTCTCTGTCATAGAGTCTGTACCTGTTGCTCAGAATGGAAGGGGAAAGAGGAGCCCTCTTGAGCCCCATTGGTCATTGGGGATTCCATAGTTAGGGGGACAGATAAGAGGTTGTGTGGGAATGAGAGATTCACAGTTGGTGCGTTGACTCCCAGGTGCCAGGGTCCATGTTATTTCTGATCGTGTTTTCAGGATCCTTAAGGGGTGGGGGAGCAGCCCCAAGTTGTGGTCTAAGGCAAATACTTGGGGAAATAGGGTGGAAGATTAGAGTTAGAACAAATAGTTTTGTTATCTCTGGTTTGTTGCTCGTGCCATGTGCTAGCGAGGCGAGGAGTAGGGAGTCAGAGGATTTGAACATGTGTCTACAGGGAGGGTGCAGGAAGGAGGGTTTCGTATTCCTGGATAATTGGGACTCTTGCTGGGGTAGGTGGGACCTCTCCAAACAGAATGGTTTTCACCTGAACCAGAGGGGTACCAATATCCTGGGAGAGGGGGTTTGTGAATGCTCTTCACGAGGGTTTAAACTAATTCAGCAGCGGGATGGGAACCTAAACTGTAGCTCCAGTGTCCAGGAGGTTGAGAATTGTGAGGTCAGAACTAAGATTTCAAGGTCGCAAGAGGGCACCGGCAAGCAAGAAATTGGTTTGAAGTGTATCTACTTTAACGCCAGGAACATCCGGAATAAGGCGGGTGAACTTGCAGCAATGATTGGTACCTGGGATTTCGATGTTGTGGCCATTTTGGAGACATAGGTAGAGCAGGAACAGGAATAGTTGTTGCATGTTCCAGGATTTAGATGTTTCAGTAAGAACAGAGAAGATGGTAAAAGAGGGGTAGGTGTGGCAGTCTTAATCAAGAACAGTATTATGGTGGCAGAAAGAACATTTTCTGACTTGACGACTTAGGTAGTATGGGCTAAGGTTAGAAACAGGAAGAGAGAGGTCACCCTGTTGGTGGTTTTCTCTAGGCCTCCAAATAATTCCAGAGATGTAGAGGAAAGGACAACAAAGATGATTCTCAATAGAAGCAAGAATGACAGGGTAGTTATTATGGGGGCTTTAACTTTCGAAATATTGACTGGGAATACTATAGTTCGAGTACTTTATAATGGGACAGTTTTTGTCCCATGTGTGCAGGAGAGATTCCTGACACAGTATGTAGACAAACCAACAAGAGGCAAGGCCACATTGGATTTGGTACTGGGTAATGAACCCGGCCAGGTATTAAATTTGGAGTAGGTGAGCACTTTGGTGATAGTGACCACAATCTGGTGATGTTTACTTAAATGATGGAAAGGGATAGGTATATACCGCAGGGCAAGAGTCATAGTTGGGGGAAAGGCAACTATGATGTGATTAGGCAAGATTTAGGATGCACGGGATGGGGAAGGAAACTGCAATGATGGGCACAATTGAAATGTGGAGCTTATTCAAGGAACAGCAACTGCATGTCCTTGATAAGTATGCCTGTCTCCGTAACCACCTCATCCCACACGGACTCCGGACCACCTTTAAACCAGCAGAGTTCGGACCCGAACAGGACAAACAGTACAGACTACAGATTCAAAAACACCAGCAACAGTTCTCCTTCAAGATCCTCCGCTCCACGCTTGCAGCAATGCGCCGGCACCTAACCTCTCTACAGTCAGCCCTGCCTCAGCTGAGGGCCACACTCTTTCAGAATTGCAAAGGACCCACTCTGTACTACATCCTCAGGAGAATCCATACTCTCAACAAAAAGTATTTCAATTCCATCTCAAACATCAAAAACTGTAAGTACAACAAACTTTTATCTACCCACCTCCATAACCAGCGCTCCTCGAACATTCCAGAAGATTCCCCTGGCCTCAGAAACACCATTAGCCATGCGGCTGATGCAGCTACCACCCCCACGCTGATTGATGATGTCACTTCTGCCCCCATCATGGCTACTCCCACAGCCACTTCCGGCCCTCACATCATCGCCGATGCCACACGCTCAGTGACTTCCACCACCCCTACTGCCGTGTCTGCCACCACTTCCGCCCCCACCAGCGCCACTCACCTGCATTCTGCTGACACGCCCCCCACAGACCCCACTGTCACTATCCCCACCCCCCAGAACCCCGAGGGGAACACTACCCCTGCTCATGACTCTACCCCCATTCCCCCCACCATCACACCCACTCCAGGTACTGGCTCCGATCCCACTCCCAGCTCTACACCCACACCAGCTCCCAGCTCCCAGCCCTGCCGAGTTTTCACCATCCCTCCAGACCTCCCCCTCACTGAGGACGAACGATCAGTCCTCAGCAAAGGACTCACCTTCGTCCCCCTCCGTCCACGCATCAATGAATTTAATACACGCCGTGACATCGAACAATTCTTCCGTCGCCTCCGCCTCCGAGCTTACTTTCACAATCAGGATTCCCGCCCATCTTCCGAGGACCCCTTCGCCCACCTCCAACACACTCCATCCACCTGGACACCCCATGCTGGCCTATTACCTGCCCTCGACCTCTTCATTTCCAACTGCCGCCGGGACATTAACCGCCTCAACCTGTGGACCCCCCTCCCCCACTCCAACCTCTCACCCTCACAACGCGCAGCCCTCCAATCCCTCTGCTCCAAACCTGACCTCACCATCAAGCCAGCGGACAAAGGGGGTGCAGTGGTAGTCTGGCGCACTGACCTTTACATCGCTGAAGCCAAACGCCAACTCGAGGACACCTCTTCCTACCGCCCCCTTGACCATGACCCCACCCCCCATCACCAAATCATCATTTCCCAGACCATACAGAACCTCATCACCTCAGGAGATCTCCCACCCACAGCTTCCAACCTCATAGTCCGGGAACCCCACACTGCCCGGTTCTACCTCCTTCCCAAGATCCACAAGCCTGACCACCCTGGCCGACCCATTGTCTCAGCATGCTTCTGCCCCACTGAACTCATCTCTACCTACCTCGACACTGTCCTATCCCCCCAAGTCCAGGAACTCCCCACATACGTTCGAGACACCACCCACGCCCTCCACCTCCTCCAAGACTTCCGTTTCCCCGGCTCCCAACGCCTCATCTTCACCATGGATATCCAATCCCTCTACACCTCCATCCGCCATGACCAGGGCCTCCAAGCCCTCCGTTTTTTCCTCTCCAGACGTTCGCAACAGTACCCCTCCACTGACACTCTCATTCGTTTGGCCGAACTGGTCCTCACCCTTAACAATTTCTCCTTTGAATCCTCCCACTTCCTCCAGACCAAAGGGGTAGCCATGGGCACACGTATGGGCCCCAGCTATGCCTGTCTCTTTGTTGGCTACATAGAGCAGTTGATCTTCCGTAATTACACCGGCACCACTCCACACCTCTTCCTCCGCTACATTGATGACTGCATTGGCGCCACCTCGTGCTCCCGCGAGGAGGTTGAGCAATTCATCAACTTCACCAACACATTCCACCCTGACCTTAAATTTACCTGGACCATCTCTGACACCTCCCTCCCCTTCCTGGACCTCTCCATCTCCGTTAGTGACGACCGACTTGACACTGACATTTTCTACAAACCCACCGACTCCCACAGCTACCTGGATTACACCTCTTCCCACCCTACCTCTTGCAAAAATGCCATCCCGTATTCCCAATTCCTCCGCCTCCGCCTCCACCGTATCTGCTCCCAGGAGGAGCAGTTCCACAATAGAACACACCAGATGGCCTCCTTCTTTAGAGACCACAATTTCCCTTCCCACGTGGTTAAAGATGCCCTCCAACGCATCTCGTCCACATCCCGCACCTCCGCCCTCAGACCCAACCCCTCCAACCGCAACAAGGACAGAACGCCCCTGGTGCTCACCTTCCACCCCACCAACCTTCGCATAAACCAAATCATCCGCCGACATTTCCGCCACCTCCAAACAGACCCCACCACGAGGGATATATTTCCCTCCCCACCCCTCTCCGCCTTCCGCAAAGACCGTTACCTCCGTGACTACCTGGTCAGGTCCACGCCCCCCTACGACCCACCCTCCCATCCTGGCACTTTCCCCTGCCACTGCAGGAACTGTAAAACCTGTGCCCACACCTCCTCCCTCACCTCCATCCAAGACCCTAAAGGAGCCTTCCACATCCATCAAAGTTTTACCTGCACATCCACTCATATCATTTATTGTATCTGTTGCTCCCGATGCAGTCTCCTCTACATTGGGGAGACTGGGCGCCTCCTAGCAGAGCGCTTTAGGGAACATCTCCGAGACACCTGCACCAATCAACCAAACCGCCCCGTGGCTCAACATTTCAACTCCCCCTCCCACTCTGCCGAGGATATAGAGGTGCTGGGCCTCCTCCACCGCCGCTCCCTCACCACCAGACGCATGGAAGAAGAACGCCTCATCTTCCGCCTCGGAACACTTCAACCCCAGGGCATCAATGTGGATTTCAACAGCTTCCTCATTTCCCCTTCCCCCACCTCATCCTAGTTTCTAACCTCCAGCAACACGATCCCCTTGACTTGTCCGGACTTGTCCGACCTGCCCAGCTCCTTTTCCACCTATCCACTCCACCCTCTCCTCCCTGACCTATCACCTTCATCTCCTCCCCCACTGACCTATTGTACTCAATGCTACTCTATCCCCACCCCCACCCTCCTCTAGCTTATCTCTCCACGCTTCAGGCTCTCTGCCTTTATTCCTGATGAAGGGCTTTTGCCCGAAACGTCGATTTCGAAGCTTTTCGGATGCTGCCTGAATTGCTGTGCTCTTCCAGCACCACTGATCCAGAACTTGATAAGTATGTACCTGTCAGGTAGGGAGGAAGTTGAACGAGGGAGCCATAGTTTACTAAAGAAGTTGAAGCTCTTGTCAACAGGCAAAAGAAGACTTATGCTAGGATGAGATGTGAAGGCTCAGTTAGGGTGCTTGAGATTTACAAGTTAGCCAGGAAAGACTTAAATAGAGAGCTAAGAAGAGCCAGGAGGAGACATGAGAAGTTGTTGGTGGACAGGATCAGGGAAAACCCTAGAGCTTTCTTTCGGTATATAAGGGATAAAAGAATGATAAGAGTAAGATTAAGGCCAATCAATGATAGTAGTGGGAAGTTTTGCGTGGAGTCCAAGGAGATGGGGAAGCACTAAGTGAATATTTTTCATCAATATTCACACTGGAAAAAGACAACGTTGTGAGATGCAGGTTATTAAAATGGATGGGATTGAGGACGTGTTAGCAATTCTGAAAAGTGTGAAAATAGATAAGTCCCCTGGGATGGATGGGATTTATCCTAGGATTCTCTAAGAAATCAGGGAGGAGATTGCAGAGCCTTTGGTTTTGATCTATATGTCATCATTGTCTACAAAACTCTGGTGTGGCCGCACTTGGAATACTGCGTATAATTCTGGTCACCATATTTCTCTGAATTATGTGGGAGCTTTGCAAAGGGTTCAAAGGATATTTACTAGGCTGTTGCCTAGTATAGAGGGAAGGTCTTATGAGGAAAGGCTGAGGGACTTGAGGCTGTTTTCATTAGAAAGAAGAAGACAAACAAGATAATCACAGGGTTACATAGGTTGGACACTGAGAACCTTGCTCCTCGGATGGTGATGGCTAACATGAGGACATAGCTTTAAATTGAGGGTTGATAGATATAAGACAGATATCAGAGGTATTTTCTTTATTCAGAGAGTAGTAGGGGCATGGAACAGCCTGCCTGCAACAGTAGTAGTCTCGCCAACTTTAAGGGCATTTAAATGGTCATTGGATAAACATTCGGGTGAAAATGAAATAGTGAAAGTTAGATGAGCTTTGGATTGGTTTTACAGGTTGGTGCAACATCGATAGCTGAAGGCCCTGTACTGCGCTGTAATGCTCTATGTCAAGAGCATGTTGTTGGAAAAGCACAGCAGGTCAGGCAGCATCCGAGAAGCAGGAGAATCGAAGTTTCGGGTTTAAGCCCTTCATCAGAACTCTATGTCCTATGTCCTATTACTTGAGCCACAAAAAAATTGCTATGGGGTAAAGAGATGAATGCATAGCTCAAAAACTGGTGACGGGATAATAGTTTTTATTGATGGGGCAATGGCACCAGTACCAGTGAAAATGAGAACTGAGCCTCTGCGAGAGCCTTTACCTATACCATGTTGGTGAGATGTATAACCAGGACAGTTGAGAGAGCAGTAATTAGTGGAAGAAGGGATCATATGAGAGGAGATGCAATAAATAAAAAGGAAAACAAGATAATAGAACAGGGTAGTAATTTGGATAATGATAACCAGAGTGTGATAGCAAGTGATAGACAATACAAGCTTAACAGTATACTCGCAAATAAGGCCAAAGTTTGCAGAAATGGTAAATTGATTGCATTGAAGACACAAAATATAATTGTTAACAAAATAAATTATTTCAGATATGAAATGCAAGTGGAGTAGCTTTGTTAAGTAAGAGTGTTATTAGTACAATCATGAGAGATGACTTTAGCCTAAAATAATGATGTAAAATCAGCTTGGGTAAAGGTAAGAAATATAAAGGGTAAGAGGTCACTTTGGGAGTAGCTTCTCGGCTTCCTAAGAACAGTTATTGTGTAAGACAGAGTATGCAGGAAGAAACAAATCAGGCATGTAAAGAAGCACCTACAATAATCATGTGTTTCTTTCATCGATGCATGAATTGGGCAAATCTAATTGGCAAAAATATCCTGGAATACGAGGAAATAGGGCGGTTTCGGGACAATTCCTTATATCATAAGACCTAGGAGTTGAGGTACAACTTTTGAAGTTTGCGTCTCATGGAGACAGGATAATTAAAAATGTGTTAAGCATGATTGCCTTCACTGTTCAGACCTTTGAGTATAGGAGTTGGGATGTCATATTGGGGTTGTACAGGTTGCTGGTGAGGTCTCTTCTGGTGTACTGTGTTCAGGAATGATATTAGTAATCTGGAGAGGGTTCAAAAAAGATTTACCAGGATGTTGCTGGGAATGGAGGGTTTGAGTTATAAGGGGGGGCTAGATAGAATCATCATCGAATCCCTACAGCGTGGAAACAGGTCATTCTGCCCAACAAGTCCATATTCCAAAAAGTATCCTACCCAGACCCGCACCCCTACCCTCTTACTTTACAGTTCCCCTGACTAATGCCCCTAACCTACACATCCCTGAACACTATGAGCAATTTAGCATTGCCAATTCAGCTAACCTGCACATCTTTGTGACTGTGGGAGGAAACCTGAGCACCTGGAGGAAACCCAAGCAGACATGGGGAGAATGTACAAACTCCACTCAGACAGTCATCAGAGGCTGGAATCGAACCTGGGTACCTGGTATTGTGAGGCAGCAGAGCTAACCATGCCATCCACAGGATCTTGGAGTCATAGAGTCAGACAGAAATATTAGAGAAATGCAGAGGACAAATGTTTTCACTCAGAAGATGATTCCTGTCCAGGTGGTAAGGACAGATATCCTCATCACATTTAAGTCCCATAGGCTGGTACTTTTTTCACTGGAGTGTAGAAGATTAAGGGGATGACCTTATGAGGGGTACAGATAAGGTGAATGGCAAATGTCTTTTCCTTAGGGTGGGGGATTTCAAGACTAGGGGGCATATTTTTAAGATATGAAGAGAAAGATTTACAAAAGACATGGGGGTCAATATTTTTACAGAGGGAGTGGGTCATGTGGAATGAACTTTCAGAGGAAGTGGTGGATGTGTGTACAATTACAATGTCTAAAAGATATTTGGATAAGTCCATGAATAAAAAATGTTTGGAGTGATATGGGCCAAGCATAGATAGGTGCGACTACTTTAGTTGGGATTATGGTCAGCATGGATTAGTTGAACAGAACGGTCTGTTTCTGTTCTATATGATTCTATGACTCTAAGTCTATATTGAGGTTTACAAGGCTTTTGACGCACATGGCAAACTGGTGAGAAAGAAAAATGCCCTTGGGATTCAAAATAAGTGGCAAATTGGATCCAAAACTTTCTGTGCTCCTGAACATAAATAGTCAACTGTTGCTTTAGTGACTCTAAGGCTTGCTTCAGTGAGGTTTCAGAGGGCTCATTATTAGATACATTGCTTTTTGATTGTGCGTGTATATATTTATATCTCCAAGTTTTTGACTTAAAAATAGTAGTACAATTAAAAAGTTTGCAAATGATACAATTTTTTAAATGTTGTTTAGTGTGAGGAAAAAAACTGTCATCAGGTAGACATAAATGGAATGGATCAGAGAAACAATGGAGGTAATACATTTGGAGAGAACAAACAAGGGAAGGGAATATAAATAAAATAGTTATATAATGTGAAGTGTGGAAAAACAGAGATCTTGGAGTGCATGTCCACTGACTCCCAATATAGCTAGCCAGGTTAAAAAGGTGATTCAGAGGACATATGAGATAGTTTCCTTGATTAGCTGAGGAACTGAAAAAAAGAACAGGGAAATGGTTGGTGGAACAGTGGCTCAGTGGTTAGCACTGTTTCTTTTCAGTGCTGGGGCAACAATCTGTGTGGAGTTTGTATGTTCTTCCTATGTTTGCAGGTTTTCCGTCAGGTGCTTTGGTTAGTCCAAGAATGTGCAGATGTGCAGGTTAGATGGTTTGGTCAAGTTAAATTGTCTGTAGTGTCAAGGGATGTGTAGGATACATGGATTAGCCATGGTAAATACAAAATTAGGGAATGGGGCTGGGTTTTGGTGCATTGTTAATTGGAGCGTTGGTGCAGATTTGATGGCCAAAAGGTTTGCTTCCACACTGTAGAGATTCTACCATGCTGGAATCATACAAAATATCAGTTATACTACAGCTAGAGTATGATTTTTACATGGAGAATGCTGTCACATTTGAGAAGGTACAGAGAAGGTTTCCAAAACTGTTGCCAGATATGAAACACTTTAGTTATGAAGAAAGCTTTGGTTAGCTGGGCTTGTTTCCTTTAATCAGAGAAGATAGTGGAAGTAGTAACATTTATTGAATGAAAAAAGGCCTAGGCTGAGTAGAGGGGAAGGCCTGCTTCTCCTCACAGTGAGGTCAATGTCTGGAGAACATGGATTATGAGTAATTAGCAGAAATATTGAAGAAGTATACAGGATGAATGTTTTCACTCAGAAGATGATTCTATCCAGGTGGTAAGGAAAAAATCTTCATCATGTTTAAGAAAAACATTCGGATAGGGATTTGAAACATCATAATCTGCAGAGTTATGAGCTAGAATCTGAAAAATGGGGCTATGCTAGATCTCTTTTGAGCAGATAGGCAGATTGGTCTCTATGCCAGTGTCTGTCTTTGTTTCTATGAAGAGTCAAGAGGTTAATTGAGATCTTTGTGACAATGGAATAAATTGTAAATTTAAAACTGGCTATTACGCTCTGGTGGAAAGGGTTCACTCAGAAGGTGAAACCCAAGTTTCCTGAATCTCCTTTTCAATCTAATGTCAGGACTTGATGCAGTCTCCTTTCGGTTGAAGGAACAACCAGAGGCTGCATTGCGAATGGAGATCAAAGTCAAAGGAAACTCAGTGGAGATCAGAAAGGTATACCAGGATAGGTGCTTGGAGCCTGGATCTAACAGTCATAACCTCCCCTTTGCTGGTAGGATTCTTCAGGTTCTGAACAGTGAAACTGAAGTTTGATTTAAAATTGCAGTTAATTGTACAAATAACAATGAGGCACCAAGCCTCACTATGATGTTTAATTTTCTATAATAGACATGATTTGGAGATGCCGGTGTTGGACTGGTGTGTACAAAGTTAAAAAATCACACAACACCAGGTTATAGTCCAACAAGTTTAACCTGATGAAGGAGCAGCGCTCCGAAAGCTAGTGTCCTTCCAATTAAACTTGTTGGACTATAACCTGGTGTTGTGTGATTTTTAATTTTCTATACAACATCTCAGCTCCTGAAAGGGTTGGTTGCCTACCCTCTCACTCACTTGACCTCCCCTCAGTTAAAACTAGACGTGAGCAGACTCAATATTATTTTGGATTAGTATTCAGATTCGTAATTTTTTTTTAAGTTATTCACAAGATGTGGGTGCCACTTGCTGGGCCAGCATGTATTGTTCATCTTTAATTGCCCCAGAAAAGGTTGTAAAATAACCTCTTAAATGGCTCAGTCCTTAGGGTATATGTGCACCCATTATAATTATTCCGTGTTACATGATCCACAATCTCCCACAATTTGGTGTTAAAACAGCCACCCTGTGGGATTCATTTGCATTAAATGAAAATGACAACTTTTCTGTACAGCATTTTGTCTGGAATCTAAACATGCATAACATTTTAAATGTTCAATTTGATATACAGTTAAAATTTACTGGAAGCCATCTCTCAGTTAAACACTCTACTGTATGTTATTCAGATTTGCATACCAACACAATTTACAGTTTGTATCTCTCAAACATTTGTAAAATACACAAATGAATAAATAAAGAACAAACAGAGCCTTTCGGCTAAATGGCTTGTTGTGCATCTAATCCAACAGAGCTTTAATCTCAGAGTAACAGAACGGATGTTGCTATAAGTGTACATTTCATTACATTCTTGTGAGGAATAATACCTTCCATATTTTACTAATACACTGTGTTAATTTCCCATGACATTTTCAGGGGAAACAAGGAGAAAGCAACTTGTGTTCAGTATATTGCTTAGGGTTGATACTCCTCCCAACATACATCCGCTTTTGTTAATTATACATCTATTCAGTCACAAAGTTAACATTCCCTGGTGTATCTAATACCAGCCAGTTAAAGAACATTCAGATGTGCTATACAAACAAATTGTTCTCTGGACACCACACAAACAAGCAGATGGCTAAAGAGAGTCTTGTCACAGAATGTCATTCAACTTGCCGTCAAGAGGATGCACACTGGCTCAAAACCAATATCACACAATAACCCATGACCACTTATTCAAAAGAGAACATCATTCAAGCAAATGAGGAAACCATGCTCTTCCATTTCCAAATGATCCCATTTTTGTCGGTAAGAGGAATGGGGCATGATTCACAGAGAAGGGAAATCCAACTTCAGCGTGGCAATTCAGACCCCATTTTGATTGGCTCTTGGGCCTTAATCTGTAGTGTAGTAAGAGTCATGCACTGATGGAGTAGATGTTAATGCTTTTGAAGGACAGATTAGATCTGTATAGCTGTTGTTACCTGATTTTTAAAAAATATCCCCTGCTCTTCAAACTTTAAAAGAAAGGTTGCGGCCATCAGTGAAAGTTCAAACATTGCTGGACTATTTTAATTGACAAACCATCTATTACAACTTTGAGGAAAAAAAATCAGTTACACCTGTTCAGTACTTTTAATAGGGTTCTTTGCTGAAATTTTCCATAGGGTATCATTATGTAATTTCAAATGTTTGGCTGAATTTCAAGAGCTTCCAAGCTGAGAAAATTACAAAGTTATAAGATCTTCAGTGAACTCGATATAGTGGATACCAGGACGATGTTTCCTCTTGTAGAGGAGATGAAAAATAAGTAACATAGTTTAAGAATAAGAAGGCTCCTTGTTAAGATAGACATAAGAAGGTATTTTCCACTTACAGGGTTGTTAAAGTTGGTACGTATTTCTCAGAAAATAGTGGAAGGTAGAGTAATGGGGAGTTGTAAGGTATTCAGAGTTAGACAGATTTTTGCTAGACAAGTGTATGAAGGGTTATGAGATACAGAGATAAAGCGGAACCAAGGCCATAATCAGATTAGCCATGGCCATACTGAATGACAGGATAGGCTCAAAGGACCAAATACTTCTGCTCCTAAATCCTATAGCTCTTTTTAGCTTAGTAGGAGCTCCTGAACAATTGGCAGTTTGACTGACAGTTTAAAGTGGCTGTTAAAGAATTACTTCTCTTTCATATATATCAGATTAGAATTAGTTTTGTTTTCATATGCCAATTTAAATGCTTTGAATGGCTTTTGGGCACAGTAATTTTTCTTTTTCCAAGATTTAGGAATGAGAGAGCGGTATTACATTGTTAGAATTATCACTTTTTTGGGGGCAAACACTCATTTAAAAACATTTTTCTAATTAAACTCTAATTTTAAAATAAAATATATGCTGTGGCTGCAGCGGTTTTTCCAATTTGATGGCGAGTGTTAGAAAGGAATTTGAAGAGGAAGCTGAGTCCCATGTTCAGTAACACAAATCAATCTTTATTCACACCTCCTTACCATGCAGCATGGGAGAGGTCGTCAGGACACTCTATCTTTCCCAATAAAGTACAAGATAGTTGTACATACTGCATCACAGTGGTTACATACAACATTTTCATGCATTTGCCACATTCCCTCTGAACTACACATCTACAATGGACAACTTCACTGTCAACCTTAGGTCCTCTTATCATTTCTTGACGTTTTCCAAACTTTCTATCACCTGTACTTATGGTCTTACAATACATCTAATGGACCACATTCCAAATCCAATTGTTATGGACCTTCTTGTTTTCTGGTACTGTTATTAAGGTTCTCCTAGCGTGTTTTTCAAAACTGTCTCGGCACCCAAGGCTAACTGCCTACAGAAATCAAATTTAAATTTCCAGTGTCTAATACATTAAAACGACTATTGTTGTACATATAAACATGTCCACTCAAATATCCAATTTTAATTATTTGAAAGGCCTCATCTAACGTGGGCCAACCCTTCTTTTACTATTTCATATAAAAATTGGAAATTTCAAATCAGATGGTTTCTGTCTGTGAAAGCAATGATTTGAGCAATATGAAATGCTGCATAAGCTACAGTTTTCTTCAAATATTTTGTATCAATTAAAAAAAAACACAAGCAGCCAAATTGTCACATTCAGCCATGGGTAGCTACACCAATGGGAAATAAGAACCGTTGGAAGTTGTACACAGTGGGTCAGTTATGGAGCTTTCTTTTAGTTAACAATGGCATATGACTTAAGCTGCCCTTCGTTTAATGTATTCTAATAGTATCATGGCATCCTTTCTCCACAATAACTACATACGACAGATGAAACAAATGGTCACCGCAATATGCTCATTCATATTTAAAAATGGCTGTCCATGGCCTTTGTTTCTTCTCCAGGTTAAAAAAAGAACTTTATTGGTCAGAGTATTGAGTACAGGAGTTGGGAGGTCATGTTGTGGCTGTACAGGACATTGGTTAGGCCACTGTTGGAATATTGCGTGCAATTCTGGTCTCCTTCCTATCGGAAAGATGTTGTGAAACTTGAAAGGGTTCAGAAAAAATTTACAAGGAGGTTGCCAGGGTTGGAGAATTTGAATAGGCTAGGGCTGTTTTCCCTGGAGCGTCGGAGGCTTAGGGGTGACCTTATAGAGGTTTACAAAATCATGAGGGACATGGATAGGCTAAATAGACAAAGTATTTTCCCTGGGGTAGGGGAGTCCAGAACTAGAGGGCATAGGTTTAGGGTGAGAGGGGAAAAATATAAAAGAGACCTAAGAGGTAACATTTTCACTCAGAGAGTGGTATGTGTATGGAATGAGCTGCCAGAGGAAGTGGTGGAAGCTAGTACAATTGCAACATTTAAGAGGCATTTGGATGGGTATATGAATAGGAAGGGTTTGGAGGGATATGGGCTAGGTGCTGGCAGGTGGGACTAGATTGGGTTCGGATATCTGGTCGCATGGACGGGTTGGACCGAAGGGTCTTTTTCTGTGTTGTACATCTCTATGACTCTATGACTCTATAACTGGTACCTTCAGATTGATGACACCACATTTATGCCTCATTAGGTCGTGCACAACCAAAAGTCAAATTTCTGTTTAGACATAATGGGTAGTAGTCCCCAATACTGGAGGATATCAGTCTTTACCAACTTAGCAGCCACTAAAATTTTTAAAATCACACACCAGGTTAGAGTCCAACAGGTTTATTTGGAAGCTCCAGCTTTCGAAGCACTGCTTCTTCATCGAAAGCTGTTGGACTCTAACCTGTTGATTTTTAACTTTGTCCACCCCAGTCCAATATTAGCCTTGCCAAATCATAACTAAAATTTTAGTCATTTGAAAGATGAAAATGAATTTCAATGATCTCACACCTAGAAACTCCTTTCTGCTGGCTGCATCTCATCCTGCAATACATAACTGCGCTTATCACCACTGCAACTGACAATCAGCAATCTACTAACTCTAGTCTTCTGAACAAACCCAAACTTGATAAGTCTATCTTAAAATAACTACAGTTAGCCACTCTCCTCTTTATAAAGTTCCTTGACGAATGTTGCTGCATTAAAGAATGCTCCATAAGTTATTATTAAAGTTACTGCCTGTACCAAAGGGATTACAGAAGAATAGGTTAAAGGATGACAAAATTTCTCAAATTTTGGAAATGTGCACCATTAGTTTAGAAAGAGTGTTTGGCAGATCAATCTTTCTTTCATTTTCAAACAAATAAATAAAAGTCAGGTCAAACACAACTTTACACAATTTGAATATAAGATGTTAAAGAGAATTGTGTACACCCACACAAAAGTCTCAAGATTTGCCACATGTGGTTTTTAAAAAAAAGAGAATAGTGACTTTCAAACATAAGCAGGTTAAAGTTAACATTTGATGTTCAGTGCAACAGGATAGCATGCTCAGGACTTGTCTAGCTTTCGCTGATAAAAAAAAATTGAAACTAACAGTGACTTAGAAGAGAGCTGTTGTTAAACTGAATAATTAAAGTTTGGAAGATTTTGCATTACTTTTTTATTTTATTCCACAAATGTTTTGGCTAGGTGTGGAGGAGGGGAGAATTGAAGGAGAAGGTTTAAACTCTTCTGTGAAAAACCTCATCAAAAATCTGATGATCCCACCCAAATAAAACCTATTCAAACATTACACAGAATGCGTTTTGATTCTTTTAAGCTGCACATAATTGACTCGCTGTTTTTTAGTTGCACTCATCTATCAAAAAGGAGGAAAGGCAGATTATCGTATACAAAGCATTGCTTGTCAGTACACAGTAGCCCTTGTTTCATATTCCCAGCACTGACAATCACACACTTAGTCCAATGTAGGCATTTGTACATTATGCTAATGAGTGTTAATTGTCAAGTTTCCTTTCTGAGATATCTTTACACAAACATCAGCAAATCTGTAGATTAGATTAGTTTTACACTAACTTCACATGGAACAGCTCACACAAGGGACTTTTTACTTTTCTCAAATGGTGAGTCTCATATCTCAGCTGGGCCGCGAGTAGGAATGTCAACTGAATCTGTATGGTAGGATGAAAACGATCATAAAATACACCCATATATACGGGAATATAAATAGGTTAAATAAGTGGGCAAAAACTTAACAGATGGAATATACTATGGAAAATGTGAAGTTATGCACTTTGGCAGGATGAATAGAAGAGCTGAATATTGTTTACATGGAGAAGGACTGCAGAAAGCTATAGAACAGAGGGATTCGGAAATCCTTCAAAAAGCTAGTATCCAGGCTCAGTTCAAATGTTGGGAGAAGCAAATAGAATGCTGGCCTTTATTTCAAAGGGAATTGAGTATAGAAGTGTAGAAATTCTGCTAAAACTATACAAGGCACTAGTCAGACCTAGAATACGGTGAACAATCTGGACCCCCTATCTCAGGAAAAATATGCTAACATTGGAGGCAGTCTGGAGAAGGTTCATTGGTCTGATACCAGGGGATGGAGGGAGTTTCTTATGAAGAGAGGTGAGTAGGTTCGGCCTGTACTCACTGGAAAAAAGAAGGATGAGAGGTAACATTATTGAAGTATAAAAGATTGTTAGAGGTCTTGACAGGGTAGATATGGAAAGGTTGTTTCCCCTTGTGAGACAGTCTGGGACCAGACGGCTTAATCTCAGACTAAGGGATTGCATATTTAAAACAGAACTGAGAAGGAATTTCTTCTCATAGAGTTACAGTAAATCTGTGGAGTTCTTTACCATAGAAGGCTGTTGATGTTGGTTTATATATATATTCAAGACTAAGACAGACATTTTTAATCAGTGAGGAATCAAGGGTTATGGGAAAAGGCCGGAAAGCAGAATCAAGGATTCTCAACTCAACCATGATCTTATTAAATGACAGCAACTGAGTGAGTAAATTGGCCTACTTCTGCTGCGATAGCATATGGTCTCACAACCCTCGGCAGATTGTGATGCAACTCCTTGTATCTCTCTGCCTATGACCAAAAATCTATACATAGTCCAATGAAGAAGACAAAAGCAAAGTAATGGGAAACAAAATAATTGAAGCAAACAAGGAAGGAAAAACTTCACCACTGTTTGCAGAATTTGTGTTTGTGCTGAGGAACAACATACAAAAGAGGTATTTCAGATACAGAATTCAAGAATTATAGAAATTACACTATCATAGACTCAGTCTGAACAAGAGATTTAGCAGTCAATTAAACAAGAAATTAAATCACTTTTCCATGGATTGGACCACCCAGCAGAAGTGTAAAGGAACTTTGGTGTAACTCTGGACACACAGATTTATTCAGGACCCACAACGGTGCATCTGGGCTCAAAGACCTCAGCTGAAAAGGATGCGTGGCCATTGCAAAATTTCCAATGATTTTAAGATGAAACTTTGGGGTCAGCCTGTCTCATGAAAACTAATCAAGTGCTTGAAATTTTGCTGGTTACATCTGTGATCTGTCTGATATAGAGTAGAACAGAATCAGTAGATTGAATAAGTTTTCTGAATGAATGGAATATTCTGAAAAGTACAAAGAATCCCAACAGCATCGAAGCAAACTATTGGCCCATCAAGTCTTCACCGACCCCCTGAAGAGCATACCACCCTCCTACCCTATTCCTGTAACCCTACATTTGCCATGGCTAATCCAGCTAACTTACACATCCCTGGACACCATGGACAATTTAGTATAGCCAATCCACCTAAACTGCACATCTTTAGACTGTGGGAGGAAACCGGAACGCCGAGAGGAAACCCAGGCTGACACAGGGATAACATGCAAACTCTACATAGACAGCTGCCCAGGTTGGACTTGAATGGAGGTCCCTGGTGTTGTGAGGCAGCAGTGTTAACCACTGAGTCATCATGCCACTCAACGATAATGAAATCAGGCTTAAGAATCTCACTCTCAAGAGTCAAATATAATTTAGCATTCCTACTGAGTATTCCATATCAACCAGAATCAATACACCCTCTGAGCTACCTGAGGGAACTTTTCTCTCTGTTTGGAGTATTCAGTTGTTAATTGTTGAACCATTGAAGAAACAGTAGCTTCACTACTCAACAGAAAAGCCAACTTTATAACTGAGCAAAAGTTCTCTTATTAAGGGATAATACAAATGCTCACAATGCACAAGCTGTCTTTAGAGAAAATACCAATAGAGATTATTTATTCCTCAGACAGCAGTTCAACTTAAAAATCTCAGGAGGATCAATTACAGTAGATCATTGGTTCAGAGGAAAAGCACAGACAAAAGACATTTGGTCCATCATCCAACAAAAGAAAAGGTGTGCTGAGTCCCACATTCCCACTTTTTCCCCAAACCTAGAAGAGTTATACTTCAAATACCTGCCCAAATCCCTTTTAAAATTACTCATAAGAAACAGATTCTCACATCTTCTCAGATATAACATTCCAGATCTCAATAGTGTTACAGTATGGGATGAGGCTATTCAGCCCATTACAACTGCGTGGCTCCTTGCATGGGGAGTACACTGCATGCCAAGCTCCAGCCTTCTTATAACTCAGTATATTCTTCCCTCTTGAATTAGCTGCTGTTACCATTACATTAAAAATATTTTTCAAGTTCTTGATCCTTTCACAAGTGGGAAACAATTTCTTCACCTCTACTTTATCCAGGCTCCTCATAATTTGGAAAACTTCTACAAAATCTCCTCTTATCATTCGCTTCTTGAAGGAAAATACTCCAAACTTTGCCAATCTCGACAAGCCTACAAGTCCCTAGCACTTGGGGCCATTCTCATAAATCCTTCCTCATAACTTGCTTAGTGATGATGATTTTATTCCTCATCCTAAACTGAAATTTTCAAATATAAATGACCTAATTAGCTTGAAAGCATGCACGAGGCTGGGAAGCATCACTCAGTACCCTTTGAAAGGATGATCTGCAGCTATGAATGGGCCTCCTGCTCACTTCGTGATGGCTGCACAGGAAGAAGAGCAGCATGACATTTATGCTGCTGGATGTAGCCACTGGACTTTTGGATGCTGCCTTAGACGTTGTGGACTCGAGGTGGCAGAATTTCTTCTCAGCCTCTGAGTATAAAAAAGGGTCAAGGAGATGAGATGTAATTTCAGTAAGGTTCTGTATTGTCACGGCAACAATCCTTTTACTTTTATATTCCATTCCCCTCTATAAACAATGATAGTATGGGATGAGGCTATTCCTAATCGCTTAATATAACAGAATACTAACTTAATGTGATTCATGTTCAAGAACTCACAGATATTTTTCTTTTGTTAACATTTCCATCCTAGGCCTGTTACAGTGTTCCAAAAAGTCCACATGACCTGGAAGAACAGCGCCTCATTTTTTACTGAGGCACTTCAGAGCTCAATATTAAAGTATGAAGCCTGCACTCCACTTTGATTATACCTCCATTCCACCTTTGCTCTCAAAAAAGCTGGCCTATTTTCTACTGGTCATACTTACAATCAACCTGCATCTATATCTTTTCTCTACTACCATTAACACTCATTTGGTGTTTGTTCTGGGCACCCTCACCAACTCTTTCACTTGTTTCTCCTTCCAGATTTGTCAATCACATAAAAACCATCATTTTCCAACCCTTTTCAGTTCCAAAGAAGTCATAGAGCTATACAGCATGGAAACAGACCCTTTGGTCCAACTCATCGATGCCACAAAAATAATGTAAACTGATCTAGTCCCATTTGCGAGAATACGGTTCATATCCCTCTAAACCCTTCCTATTCATACACCAATTCACCCATCCAGATCCTTTTTAAATGTCGTAATTATACCCGCTTCTACCACTTCCTCTGGCAGTTCATTCCATACATGCACCATCTTCTGCGTGAAAAAGTCACCCCTCAGATCCCTTTCAAATCATTCCTCTCTTACCTTAAACATATGTCCAGTAGTTTTGGGCTTCCTTACCCTGTGAAAAACACCTTGGCTATTCACCCTATCCATGCCGTTCACGATTTCATAAACCTCTATAAGGTTTATAAAATATCAGCCTCCAACACTCCGTGAAAAAAGCCCCAGCCTATTCAGCTTCTCCCTATAGATCAAACACTCCAATCCTGGCAATACCATTGTAAATCTTTTCTGAACCATTTTATGTTTAACAACACCTTTCCCAAAGAGATGTCAAAAATGGAGCACTTCATCCCAGTGATCACTGTACTATTAGCTTTAAAATAGTTATGAAAAAGAATAGGCCAGACCTAAAAGCTAAGTTCTAAATTGGCCAATTTTGATTGAATTCAACAGGAACTTTTAGGTGTTGTTTGTGTGGGGCTATTTGTAGGTAAAGGGATGCTTGGAAAGTGGGATGCCTTCAAAAACAAGATCACAGAGTTCAGAGACAGTATCGAACATACAGCAGTAGAGCACAGTAAATGTCCTGTTGTGCCAACCTTTTATCCTACTCTAAGATCAAACCTACATAACCTTCATGTTACTAGTATCCATGTGCATATCCAAGAGTCTCCTCATTGTCCCTCATGTATCTGACTCTACTTTGCCACTGCTGGCAGTGCATTCCATGCACCCACCATTCTCTGTGTAAAGAACCTATCTCTGACATCTACCCTAAACCCTCCTCCAATCACCTTAAAATTATGCCCCCTCATGATAGCCATTTCCGCCCTGGGAAAAAGTCTCTGGCTATCCACTTTATCTATGCCTCTCATCATCTTGTACCTCTATCAAGTCACCTCTCATCCATCTTTGCTCCAATGCGAATAGCACTGGCTCCCTCAACCTTTCTTCATAAGATTTCTGTTCAGTTAAGGAAGCATCCTGGTAAATCTTCTTTGCACCCTTTCTAAAGCTTCCACATTCTTTCTATAATGAGGCGACCAGAACTGAACACAATATTCCAAGTGTGACCTAACCAGGGCTTTATAGAGCTGCAGCATAACCTTGCAGGTCTAACTCAATTCCCCTGCTAATGAAAGACAACACACCATATGCTTTTGTAACAACCCTATTAACTTGAATAGCAAGTTTGAGGGATCTACAGACATGGACTCCAAGATCCCTCTGTTCCTCCACACTGCCAAGAATCCTGCCTTTAACCTTGCAATCTGCATTCAAATCATGAGGGACATGGATAGGGTAAATAGGCTAAGTCTTTTCCCTGGGGTCGGGGAGTCCAGAACTAGAGGTCATAGGTTTAGGGTGAGAGGGGAAAGGTATAAAAGAGTCCTTCGGGGCATCTTTTTCGCACAGAGGGTGGTACGTGTATGGAGTGAGCTGCCAAAGGAAGTGGTAGAGGCTAGTACAATTGCAACATTTAAAAAACATCTGGAGGGGTGTATGAATAGGAAGGGTTTGGAGGATATGGGCCAGGTGCTGGCAGGTGGGACTAGATTGGGTTGGGATATCTCGTTGGCATGGACCAGTTGGACCGAAGAGTCTGTTTCCATGCTGTACATCTCTATGAATCTATAAATACTACCACACCTTTGAGTGCCCAATTGCCTGTAAACACTGCACATATCATTATGGTTATCAAGCCTGCATTTAAAAAAAATACAGTTCTAGTAATACACACATTTGAGAAAATTGTACAAGTGGTTGCAACATGGTTGATTTCTGAGCTAGGCCCTTCTGGAACTCATTCCAAAGAAGCCACAGGTGTTGAGGCTGCTATTTGTGAGCCACTTTTGCTGTCAGCCTCTGACCACCTCAACCTTCAGACAAAAACACTTATCTTCTTTCGTTTCTTTCCTCTCCCAGAAAACGCAGCAAAAGTGTTTTGAGGCAGCAGCTGATTCTTTTTCCTAGCTGATTCATGGTGGAAATCTCAGGCAACCCAGAATGACTCAAGCATGTTGGCTTATTAAGTGATTTCATCCCGTCAAAATCCTTTCAAATAAACTTCCATTAAATCCAAGCTGAAAACTGAAATTCATGCTTGGCACTGCCAGTTCAACAGTGACCTTCCTCGAAGCAATCATCTCTGGGTATCTTGCCCACTGCCAACCGCCCATTCTGGGACCTGAGCTAGTAGTCTATCCACCTTGTAGTCGACCTATGCTGTAGTACAGTATAATTTCAGGACTATGGGAATTGACTATATCAGAAGTGCTCGCATCAACCAAGGTGGTAGCTTATTTTAATGGAGCAGGGAGCATCAGGCACAACATTGCCACACACCAGGTCATGGTGTCTCTATGACACCCATGAAATAGTTGGTCAATGTCAATGCCATACCAAAATTATCCTCGATTTAGCAATTTTCTTTCCCTGTTTTCTTTTTCCCCCTGTAAAACACTGTGTCAACAATTCAATTTTAATTTTGTCACTGACATCACAACTGACACGTACCATGGATTTCTAATGTGAATGCCTTTGCGAAGGAGCAGGAGTTCCAGGTGCAAGCTTGCCAGGTTGCAGTTGAGGTGATTTACAGTTAACAAACTACACAAGATTTGTGATGGCAAGTGACAGTCACCTTCAGTTGGAACTTTCTTCTATCCCTTTTGAGACATGCTGTAATACTGCCTATGGGACCATATCACCCAGTACCATGGATGTTCACCCCTCACAAGAACTTCTTTCAGCACTAGCTCTGCTTCAGAAATTTCATTAGGTGTTGAGCTGCCCACCACAATTCAGTTTTCATTTCCCTTCAATACTCACTTATTAACTCCTCAATCCCTTTTCCCCTCAGTTGCACTTTATGGATGGCAATTACTTCTGAGCTCTGTCTGAGGCTCTCTGAATTTCAACCTTCTGTTCTGGTCCTGCTCTTCAATTTTCCTGTTTTCTCTAAAGTTTCCATTGTCAACAACACTGTCCAAATCTACACGAATTACACAATGAAGAAGAGCAAATATCTGAACTTAGGGAAAAGAACTGAGTGGAATGCCATTCCAGCCATGCACTATAACTGTACTGCACCATCACCTACACAGTGTTTTCTGAAGTTGGTGTTAAATTACAGGATACTACTGTAATTGTTTAAGGGAGACCTCAAGTGTTTTAAATTCAGCACATACAAGGCCTGAAAATAATTTAATCTGCAGTTCAAAGAATAATTTTGAGATAAATGTTATGTCAGCATATTTTGACATTTTCTACCACAGGAAAATGACTGTTTCCAAGTAGCAATAAATCAATAAGCAAAATTCCACATGACAAAAGAAATTCAAGTTTCTGCTCTTTGATGATATAGATAGAGGTGTCTTCAAAACCTGATTGGTTTCAGTTCAGCCAGTTTCTGATGTTGAGGATGGAATGAGGTTGAATATCTAGTGATGGCCTGGAAAACACATTTGCAGCAAATGTCTCAATAACTTGCTAAAAGGAGGCAGAGGAACAAAGTGGGGAATTTAAAAATGGGCAGTATTTCATACTGCTCGTAATGACAAAGATGTCACTTAGAGCACTGAATCGACTACTTGGAGATAAACAATACTATTTCCAGGACTGCAACCTGTTCTACTACCACTTTTCCAGAAGGTCACTTTACAAAGAATTAATAGCAAATGGGTATTTTACATATATTTAAGTGCAGTAAAATCAGTAGGAATAGCAGTAAAGTTAGACATTTCACAGCAGCCAGGTTCTCCCTTATGCAAGGAAATAAACAAAGCTTATGCGGTAATTCCTATTAAATAGTAAATTCTGTCAAATCCTTAAGGGATTAGAAAACATACAATTTTTTGTCAGCAGAAAGAGAGAGAGAACACCTAAAATAAACAGGAAACACAGAGAGTGTCTGCCAGTAGCTGGAAAGAGAAACGACAAGTTAATGTACTTTTTCCTTTGCAGATATAGATGGGCCTGTTATATAATTCCTATATTTTATGTTTTACTTTTTCGTTCTAATTAGATTAGATTCTCTACAGTGTGGAAACAGGCCCTTTGGCCCAACTAGTCCACACCGACCCTTCGAAGAGTAACCCACCCAGACCCATATCCTCTGACGAATGCACCTAACACTATGAGCAATTTAGCATGGCCAATTCACCTAACACCTTTGGACTATGGGAGGAAACCGGAGCAAATTCATGCAGAAACAGGAAGAATTTTCAAAGTCCACACAGTCACCTGAGGCTGGAATCGAACCTCAGACCCTAGTGCTGTGAGGCAGCAGTGCTAACCACTGAGCCACTATGCCACCCACTTTGTCTTTTTCTGCTTAATCATTTTAAAAGGCGCCAAAATAGGTAACTGTTTTCCAACAATAATCAGAAGACAACAAATAAGTTTATATATTAACTTATATATACTTCGTAACACTTATGTAACTAACAGCTACTCTCTAATCTGCTCTGTAGCTAGTTACCAGTTCTTCACCTTGTTCTGTGAAGTCAGTGCTCTGTAACCTGTAAATTACTCTGTGCTCAGACTTGTAACCTGTCATTTCTCTCTATGACTTGTGACTTATTACTGTTTTATCAGAAGTACACAAATCTGAGATCCTTCACCTGGCTGAGAGCAGGATGGGGAACAGGGACTACCTCACCTGGAGCTTCAACTCTTTGTTGTCAGCACCATCTGAAAAGGTCCAGATTTGTGCTCTTGGTTATATCATGCAATGAGCTTGATTTTAGAATAAGGAAAATCTTGCCTTTACAGGCTCCTGGTGGCTCAGTGTTTTGCACTGCTGCCTCACAGTACCAAGGACTTGGGCTCGATTCCAACTTCGGGCGATTGTCTGTGTAGAGTTTGCACATTCTCCCCGTGTCTGCGTAGGTTTCCTTCAGATGCTCCAGTTTCCCCCCAGAATCCAAAGATGTGCAGGTTAGGTGAATTGGCCATGCTAAATTGCCATAGTCTTCAGGGATGTGTAGATGCAATAGTCAGGGGTAAATTTAGAGTAACAAGATAGGGAGAATGGGTCTGGGTGGGTTACTCTTTGAAGGGTTGGTGTGGACTTGTTGGGCTGAATGGCCTGTTTCTACATTATAGTCATTCCATGATGCTTAACAATTTCAGTTTTCAATATCTATCATATTTTAGCTGAAAATTTCCCATCTTATTCTGAGTACTGGGACAAGCAAGATAGGTGTTGCCACCCCACTGATAAGATAACTTACTGGCACACCCACCCTTCAGCTCATTAAGAACTGACAGACAGAACTCATGAAAATATTTTACTCTGTCAAAAACCTCGACACTGACACACTGGTTCCTCAGAAGCTGCTTGCCAATCAGATGTTGGTAACTCTGGATCCTAAGAAATGTAAATTGAGTCCTAGTCTAGGGATCTCACAGTGAGAAGGTAAGTTTTATACGAACAAGGATCAAGAGTAGGCCATTCAGCCTTTTGAGCCTGTTCTGCCATTGAATAAGATCAAGGCTGTTTTGATTTTAACCTCAATTGTACATACCTGCATATCCCCTATAATCTTTCATCCCTTTGTAACCAAGAATATATCTACTTCTGCCTTAAAAATAATTAAAAATTATTCATCCAGTACGTTTTGAACAAGGGGAATTTCAAAGACACCTAAACCTCTGACAGAAAACAAAAGTTTCCTCATTTCTGACTTGCATTGGTGATTCTTTATTTTTAAACCATGGCCCTAGTTCTATATTCATCTACAAGAGAAAACATACCTTTGAGATCCACTGGCAAGTCCCCTCAGAATAATTTTTGTTCTTTTTCACACAGAATGAGTCAGCAGTTCACAGGCAGGGGCAAAAGAGATTGTTTTCAGGCTATTTCCTTGCCTGCCATCTTGTCTTTGACTGCCCCCGAACTGAGGCAATTAGTGACCCTCCTCCCAACAAAATTCTGGAAAAGTGGTCACCTTGGTTTCCCAATAGGGTAACTAGCCACTTTTCTCACCCAACTGGGAGACAGGTAGCTAGAGGGTTGGTGAGGTAAAAACAATGACTGCAGATGCTGGAAACCAGATTCTGGATCAGTGGTGCTGGAAGAGCACAGCAATTCAGGCAGCATCCTTTTCGGATGCTGCCTGAATTGCTGTGCTCTTCCAGCACCACTGACCTAGAGGGTTGGTGAGTTGAGCCTTAAGTGAAGTGCCGTCAGTGAAGAAAGCTCTTTGTTGCCTATCATTTAACTGCAAAGGTGGCGTGAAGGGGTTAGATTTCTCTCCAAGGTAAACTACCCAATTAGTTCTCCTTCTCACTACCTCCAGGAAGAAGAATGTTCACCCTATATCTTTAACCATTATGGAAGTTAAAAGTACGACGTCATTGAATGAGAAAAATGTGAGTTTAAGAATGGATTTTTAATAAGTGTGAGTACTGAAAATCTTAACAGAATAGCTTAAAAATAAAAAGAAGCTGCAGAGTAGTGCTAATTATAGAAAACCTAGTTTAAACATTTGCATTCAGGTTCTTTTAAATAAACAATCTCTCACAACAAAGGCAAGCTTTGTTTGATCAAAGACTCGTTTTACTACTTCAGATTGGTAACAGATATCTTCTGCATTCTTTATAACTTCCATGGAAGTTGAATCCAGTTGGATCCAGTTATGTTTGCAATAATGTGGCATTACAGTAGGTTCTTGGAGCAGACCCAGGTCAGACAGCTGAAAACTGCCAGATCACAGCAGCAAAGAGCCTACTGCACTGTGCATTCACTTGTCAGCAAAACAGGATGGCACACTTTCAGACATAAACTGCGCACATTTATACAGTTCCATCAGAATTTTAAGTTTCAGTTCAGGCCTAGAAGAAATACATTCCTTTTTAAAAGAAACACAATCAAAGCTCTATTGCTGTATGTCGGAAAGAGCATTTGATTGTTATAGTCCATTCTAATTCAATGCCAAGTGGAAACATTAGTTTCATAAATATCAAGTAATGCAAACCTGATGTGAAGAGAAATTACAATGTATACTGCTGCCTTGTCCTTTGTGCCGAATTCATAGTGTCAATTTTGGCATGTGTTCAGGTCAGTATATAGAGTGAAATGCTCACTGACATAAAGGCAATGCAACTTTGATTGCTTCATGTGTTGTACCAAGGGAATTGAATTGACACTGATAAACAGAGGACACCTATTAAGGGAGAAATGCAAAAGAATCAATGACAAAACAAGGACAATTGCTTTTTCGTGGTTTGGCTCTGAAATGAACTGCCGGAGAATGGGGTGGAGGCAGATTCTGTCGTAGCTTTGAAAAGGGAACTGATTAGCTGAAGGGAAAAACAGTTGCAGGGATATGGGGGAAGGTCAAGGAAGTGGAACTAACTGCAGTGCTGTCACACAAAGCTGGCAACAACTTAATAGGATAGATGGTCTCCTATACAATCACCATTCCACAATTCTACAATCGTGACATTTTGGTGCATGTGCTCAGCCAGCACTGCACTTTCTTTTAATCCTGTTCAGTGGCTTAACATTACCTTCCGAAGAGATTATTGGAAAAGTTCTGCATTTAGTTAAAATGAAGCTCACAAGTGTGTCCTGCTATTCATTTAGATGACTGTAGAATCATAAATGATATAGATCTGCAGTCAGACTGCAGCTCATGCCCATTGGGTTAGTGCATTACATGTAAACCATGTACTTTCAAAGATTTCCAGAAAGATTTGGTAAGAAATCAAGGCTTTGGGGCTTTCACACAAAATTTGCATCTTAGTGAAGATTCCATGAAACCAAGATTAGTGCATCATGCAAACTACTTACGGAACATCACAGATAGATATGTACTTCATTTCATGTGTATGCATTTACCTTTCTCAGCAGATGGACAAATCATGCTCTCATGTCTGTTTGGTGTTTCCTGCTAAGAATAAAATGAAGCTTTTTTTTGTCATAAATGCCATGACCAAAAGAAAGCATTCAATCTGAATCTTCTCCAAAATTCAGAGCTGTCCTCTGTCATGGATTGGACAAGATGGAAAATCTATTATGCTCAGTAATAGATTTAATTGAAAAATAAGGAATAAAGTCATTTGAATTTGAACGTTGTTACGACCAGGTGAGGAGGAGTGACTGGCTCTCCTCTGATTTTAAAACCCTCTGAGTCAGTTGCAGTAAACATTTTGATTTCTCTTTACAGGTGGTTACTACGCTTTAATATAATCAAACTGATCAAAAATGGAAAAGATTTTCAAGATTTCCTTGGATGAAAGAGTAACAAAATTTTCAGATATCTCTGAGTTCCCAGTGAAGGGTTGTTGCTTCAGATTGATTTTTCACCAGTCACTGCCTTTTGAGCTTGATGAAAGAAAGACAGGGAGACAGGCATGGAAAGTGTCTTCTAATTTTTCCGTACAAATCCATTGTTCTTGTTCCTTGTACTTAGAAGCAGCTGTTGATAAAGGTCCTAACGTGGATTCCTGAGTTTGCTTATTGTTTTTCCCAAGCTGAATATATGCCACAACCTTTCCATCTCTACAAAAAACATAGAACATAGAACATTACAGCGCAGTACAGGCCTTTTGGCCTTCGATGCTGTGCCGACCTGTGACCAATCTGAAGCCCATCTAACCTACACTATTTCATTCTAATGCGTATGCCTATCTAATGACCTGTTAGACTCGCCAACTTTAAGGACATTTAGCTGTAGCAGGCAGGCCGTTCCACACCCCTATTACTCTCTGAGTAAAGAAACGACCTCTGACATCTGTCCTATATCTATCACCCCTCAATTTAAACCTATGTCCCCTCATACTAGCCATCACCATCCGAGAAAAAATGCTCTCACTGTCCACCCTATCTAACCCTGTGATGATCTTATTTGTCTCAATTCAGTCATCTCTCAACCTTCTTCTCTCTAACGAAATCAACCTCAAGTCCTCAGTCTTTCCTCATAAGACCTTCCCTCCATACATCCTAGTAAATGTCCTCTGAACCCTTTCCATATATCCTTCCTGTAATGTGGTGACTAGAACTGTATGCAATACTCCAAGTGTGGCTGCATCAGAGTTTTGTACAGTTGCAGCACGACCTCATGGTTCCGAAACTCAATCACTCTACCAATAAAAGCTAACACACCGTATGCCTTCTTAACGACCCTATCAACCTGCATGGCAACTTTCAAGTATCTATGTACCCGGACACCAAGATCTCTCTGCTCATCTACACTACCAAGAATTTTACCATTAGCACAGTACTCTGCATTCCTGTTACTCCTTCCGAAGTGAATCACCTCAAACTTTTCCACATTAAACTCCATTTGCCACCTCTCAGCCCAGCTCTGCAGCTTTATCTATGACCCTCTGTAACCTACAACATCCTTTGTCACTCTTCACAACTCCTCCGACCTGAGTGTCATCCACAAATTTACTAACCCATCCTTCTCTGCCCTCATTCAGGTCATTTACAAAAATGATAACCAACAGAGAACCCAAAACTGGTCCTTGCGATGACACCACTAGTAACTGAACTCCAGGATTAATATTTCCCATCAACCACCACCCTATGTCTTCTTTCAGCTAGGTAATTTCTGATCCAAACCGCTAAATCACCCTCAATCCCATGCCTCTGTATGACTCCATCATACTGTACATAGGTGTAAATCAACTGGGAGATACAAATCTGAGTGCCATTTATTAACAATATTAGTTTTGACTCAAACTGATCCTTTCACTGATCAGTTTGTGAGCCTGGCTCCACTTAATCAAATGATTACAGCCGTCATTTTGATCAGTATTTGTCATTTTTAAGACCATTTTCAGACCATCAAGTTTTCAGTTATTCAAGTAAAATGATGGAAGTCAAATTCTGATAGTCCACTTTGCTAAGATAAAGGCAAACAATAATTAATCTAGAACCCTTGAAGTGTGACTTAATCTCTGCTCTGATATGAATAAATGAATAGTTTCTGAAAGCAATATTTTTCAAGAGTCATGCTGAGTGAAACTCAATGTAATCAAGAAGTAGAGCAGATAGAGTCTCTCCTTGAAATTCAGTTATGTTTAAAACAGTTTCTAACTTAGTATTGTAAGCTTTGATGCAAACAAACTACTAGAGTCACACAAGAGATATGGGGCTCAATTTTATCAAAAATAAGCTAAGTGCCAATTTCAGAAAGTTTCATGAAGGTTTCTTTTCATGAAGCCTAGCAAGTTTTTTGATGCTTTTTTTCAAATCTCACCTCATCACCTATACACCATGCCCCTGTAGTACTCTGTACATTGCATTCTTCTGCTAGCCACAGGCAGAGGTATTTGCCCACTTTTGGTATCTCCAAGGATCCCTGGCACTGATACCATCTTTAAAGCCGAGCTGTGCACCCGATCAGGGGATGACAGTCCACAAGTGCTCTGCATAGTTCAAATGAATTGGCCAGATGTGTCAGACAGAGGGAGCTTGGCTCCTTGTTTTGCCAACAGAGGCCTAGAGAAGTGGTACTGGGAACAGTTATCATCATCCTTCATGATTGACAGAACAGGCTTAGATACCAGATGCTGCCAGCCTGGTCTGAGGTTCAGTGCTCATTCAGTGGTCCAGAGAAATGCTCAACAAAGCTGTAAAAAGGTCAATGACCTTCTCTACTCCAGAAGGTTAAGTGCCACCATTTTCTCCCAGATACCTTACACTCACCCTTTTTCTACTTCTATACCCAGCTCCCACCAAGGCTAACACTCTACTATTCTCACTATAGTCTGTATCATCTTCCCTCACTTGCTCTCACTCACCACAATCCCCAACACCATTAACATTGCATGCCCACTGCACTACTTACACTTACTTGGGATGCCTCAACATCTTTCTCCCACCTATACCAACACTAACAGTTATGCCAGCCACTTTCACCTCACTGAATCTCTCCCTTCATCTCATTCAAGGAGAAAAAAATGCCCACAGTAGGGCAGAAATAACCAAGACAGGAGATGGGGTGCCAGATATTCTTCACCCCATAAAAAGAAAGGGTTCTGATGCTGACTGTTCCAAGCATCGACTGACCACAGACAAACCCCTGGACTGGTTAGGAGCTGCCCTTAACCTATTGTGCTGGGAGCCTCTGATTGAAGGGTGTCCCTTAACGTGACCGAGGATTCCACCCTGTGGACTTTGAGATCCGGCCATCGATCGAAACACAAGTTTGCTGCCTAAGCTGTTGGCATATGGTGAAGGTGTGAGATTGATGGGGCAGACTGCCATGCAGCAAGATGCAACCTATTTTGACAGACCCCAGCTGAGAATCATGACAAGCTGCCTGACATTGTGTCCACAGTAAAAGTCAAATCATGACAGGAGTACACTGAAGTTTTATGGTCTGGCTGAGAGGGCAAAGTGGATGAGGCAGGTCAAAGGTACAGAAGAGCAAGGCAGAGAGGCTGTAGACATTGAAGTACATGCAAAATGAATGAATACTAGGAGAGCAAGCAAAGAGCCCTAAGATACTCCCTGGTGAAATGTGCTGGGTGCTTATTTCTATGTGCAAAATGTCCTAGCAGCTGTAGGACACTGAGAGGTGTCATTGTGCTCCAAAGTGCAGCATTGAATTGCAGAACCATATTATAGGTGGAGATGCAAAGTGACATGGGGGTGCAATGAGGCAAAAGAATGGGAAATTGTGAGGAGTCAGTGTGCTCCAAAGGGTAGCATTGAAGTGCAGAACTTTTTTAAAGGTGGAGATGTGCCTTGGAGTGCAGTGAGGCAAGAGAATGGGAAACAGCATATTAAAAAAAAATTGCTGAGATTAATAATGACATATTAACACATGCTAATACATGCAAATAGACTACTCATCGCTCCCTAACGAGAATCACATCTCACTGTTCAATACTTTGTTGGGAAATTGCAACTTTTTGCTCTCAGCAATGAGGATCAGCAATTGCATATCTCATGTGATATCCTCAACTTTCTCATCAATGCCTATATCCTTCAATGTCTGGGAAGATTCCATTCTTGTTCTTTCTTTTAGCATCAATGAGTGTGGGACTCAATAAAAGCGAAGTATTGCAGGTGCTAAAATTAAATTAAATTGTAACAAAGTGCTGGAGTATCTCTGCAGATCTAGCAGCATCTGTTGGGAGAGAAACAGAATGAACTCTGCTTCTCTTTCCATAATCTGCTGAGTTACTGCAGCATTTTATGTTCTTATTCATGTAGGACAGAAGTTGACCAACCTATTGTCTGCAACACAACGATTTTATGTACTAGTTTATTTCCAGGTCTTTACCTGGAATTAAACTAGTACATTCATAATACAAAGCATTTTTTTTTGTATGTTTCAACTTGCTGGTCAAACCTACAACAAGTAACTAGTTTTACATGTTGGTTAGCAGGTGTAGTTTGCCAGCAAACTACATTCACAGATTGTTTGTTAAACAATGAAATAAGGTCCAAGCTAATTGGACACCATTGTTCTTACAGAAATCAGTCATGAATAACTTGGCAGTGCTGAGACTGCTGATACAAGAATACTATTGTACTGGAATCAGACAACACATTGCACCAACTTACAACTCAATGGTTTGGTCTAATAAATTATGAGTCCTCAGGAGCAGCATAAATAGCTCTGCCAGGTTAATATAAAAATTAACTCAACATCCATGATGATCCTTGGAACTCTCTTATGTTGTGCATTTAGTCTCTCATTATGTTGAATATTTACTGACACTGATGGCATTTTGATTTTTAAGGAACAACATTTCTCTTGATTTAGTTTTAAGATTAAAAATCACACAACACCAGATTACAGTCCAACAGATTTATTTGGAAGTATTAGCTTTCAGAGTGCTGCTTTTTCATCAGGTGACTGATGGGGCAGAATCATAAGACACCGCATTTATAGCAAAAGATCACAGTGTCACGCAATTAAAACGATATATTGAACAAACCTAGATTGCTGTTGATTCTTTCATGTTTTAGAATGGGTTGCAGGTTTTGATTCATGAAAATGTAAATCCCAGAACTTCTTTTAAGACACATCCTCAAGATAACTTACGGTTTTATATAAAAATGTGACATCTCAGCTCGGACAATGCATTAAAGGTGCGAGGTTAGAGTCTATCTGTATCCCAATCTTGAGTCAGACTGGTTCTATTTTCAAAGAAAGACTTTTTTTAAAAAAATGTTATATGGATAGACTGCCTGTGTTGACTGCCTGCAGATTATGCGCTTTTTGAGCAGTGTGGGCGGCACGGTGGCACAGTGGTTAGCACTGCTGCCTCGCAGCGCCAGAGACCCGGGTTCAATTCCCGACTCAGGCGACTGACTGTGTGGAGTTTGCACGTTCTCCCCGTGTCTGCGTGGGTTTCCTCCGGGGGCTCCGGTTTCCTCCCACAGTCCAAAGATGTGCAGGTCAGGTGAATTGGCCATGCTAAATTGCCCGTAGTGTTAGGTAAAGGGGTAAATGTAGCGGTATGGGTGGGTTACGCTTCGGCGGGTCGGTGTGGACTTGTTGGGCCGAAGGGCCTGTTTCCACACTGTAAGTAATCTAATCTAATCTAAGTAATCTAATCTAATCTAATCTAAAAAAAAAAATAGAATGCATCTGTAAATATAATTTTGCAAATGAAAATTCACCCCATAGACTTCTTTGTATGTGTGGCTGTGTGTGTGTGTGTGTGTGTGCGCGCGCACGTGTGAGGGAGTGAGACAGTGTGAGCATGTGCACATGAGTGTGTGAGTGCACATGAGTGAGTGTGTTTGCATGTGGGCGTGCTTGGTAGAGTGTGTGAGTGAGTGTGATGGATATAAGCCTGTGAGAGGGTGAATGTATGGGTCTGAGTGTGGGGGGTGTATGTGTGTGTGTCTGAGAGAGGGTCTACGTGATTGTATGAACATGTAACAGTATGTGTGCATGTATGCTTGTGTGTGTGTGTGTGTGTATGTGAGTGTGTGTGAGAGCGTATCGTGTAATAGGGTCACCTGCAGTCTGACATGAACCCAAGGTCCTGGTTGAGATCATCCACATGGGTACCAAAATTGGCTATCAGCCTCTGCTCGGCTGCAGAGTGTGTGAGTGTTGTTACATATCCTGAGGTTAACCTTGGAGGATAGGCATCCGAAGATCCAAGGCCAAATGTCCCTGACCGCTGAAGTGTTCCTCCACTGGGAGGGAACATCCCTGTCTGGCGATTGTTGCGCAATGTCCATTCATCCATTATTGCAACGTCTGCATGGTCTCACCAATGTGTCATGCCTCTGGGCACCTTTGCTTGCATCATAGTTTAAAATGATCATCTCTCGGAAACACGATATAGGATAAACATCCTGGCAAATACTCTAGTTTAATCACACAATGTCAGTCTTTGATGTTGACACCACCATTGTCAGCCGAATCTCAGAAGGCAACGAAACAGACTACCGAAAGGAGGTAGAAGAACCGGTAAAATAGTGCACTGAGAACTACCTAGCACTCAATGCCAGCAAAACCAAGGAATGTATTAGTGACTTTCGGCAGGATATTACTCATACCACCCCAACACATTAACAGCACAGAGGTGGAATGAGTGGAGAGTGTCAAGTTCCTGGGAGTAGTCATCAACAACAAGCTTTCTTGGACTCTTCATGTGGACACACTGATTACAAAGGCCCAACCATGTCTCTTCCTCAGGCAACTGAAAAAATTTGCATGTCGGCAAATACCCTTGCCAACTTTTATGGGTGTGTCATCGAGAGCATTCGGTCTGAATGTATCACTACCTGGTATGGCAACTGTACCATTCAAGATCAGAAACAGTTACAGAGTGGCCCAGACAATCACTAAGGTCAACCTCCCATCTACCAAACTCATCTACCAGGCCCGCTGTCAAGGAAAGGCCGCCAGCATTCTCAAAGATACCTCCCACCCTGGCAATGCATTTCTACTACCTCTACAGAGAGTAGGAGTAGGCTACTGAACTGTAGGCTGACAACATGCACCTGACTTTGTCATATACCCCTTGGCCTTTTTGGTTAATAGTGGTCTTTCAATCTTTGATTTAAAGTTAACAATTCATTCAACATCAATTTCGAATGCAGAAGAGAATCCCAAATGTCTATTTACTATTAAATGCTGAAATCTTTCCTGACTTTATGGCTGAAAGGCCTGTTAGGCTCTGTGCCTCATAAATTACCCAAACAGCAGAAATAATTTATTTCTATCTACCTTATCATTCCTTGTTGATACATAGAGTCATAGAGTCATAGAGATGTACAGCATGGAAGCAGACCCTTCGATCCAACTCATCCATGCCAACCAGATATCGCAACCTAATCTAGTCCCACCTGCCAGCACCAAGCCCATACCCCTCCAAACCCTTCTTATTCATATACCCATCCAAATTCCTTTTAAATGTTGCAATTGTACTAGCTTCCACCACTTCCTCTGGCAGCTCATTCCACACACGTACCACCCTCTGCATGAAAAAGTTGTCCCTTAGGGTTCTTTTATATCTTCCCCTCTCACCCTAAACCTATGCCCATTGGTTCTGGACTTCCCCACCCCAGGGAAAAAGACTTAGTCTATTTATCCTATCCATGTCCTCATGATTTCATAAACCTCTATAAGGTCACCTCTCAGCCTCCGACACTCCATGGAAAACAGCCCTAGCCTGTTCAGCCTCTCCCTCTAGGTCAAATCCTCCAACCCTGGCAACATCCTTGTAAATCTTTTCTGAATCCTTTCAAGTTTCACAACATCTTTCCAATAGGAAGGAGACCAGAATTGCACGCAATATTCCAACAGTGGCCTAACCACTGTCCTGTACCACTATAACATGACCTCCCAACTCCGGTACACAATATTCTGACCAATAAAGAAAAGCATGCCACATGCCTTCTTCACTATCCTATCTACCTGTGACTCCATTTTCAGGGGGCTATGAACCTGCACTGCAAGGTTTCTTTGTTCAGCAACACTCCTGAGGATCTTATAAGTGTATAAGTCCTGTTCAGATTTGCTTTCCCAAAATGCAGCACCTCGTATTTATATGAATTAAACTCCATCTGCCACTTTTCAGCCCATTGGCCCATCTGATCAAGATCCCATTGTAATATGATATAACCTTCTTCACTGCCCACTATACCTCCAATTTTGGTGTCATCTGCAAACATACTAACTATACCTCTTACGCTCACATCCAAATCATTTATATAAATGATGAAAAGTAGTGGACTAAACACCGATCCTTGTGGCTCTCCACTGGTCATAAGGCCTCCAGTCTGAAAAACAACCCTATATCACCATCCTCTGTCTTCTACCTTTGAGCCAGTTCTGTATCAAATGGCTAGTTCTCCCTGCATTCCATGAGATCTAACCTTGCTAACCAGTCTCCCATAGAGAATCTTGTCAACTGCCTTACTGAAGTCCATATTGATCACATCCATCGTTCTGCCCTCACCAATCCTCTTTGTTACTTCCTCAAAAAACTCAATCAAGTTTGTGAGATATGATTCCCCACGCACAAAGCCATGTTGACTATCCTTAATCAGTCCTTGCCTTTCCAAATATATGAACATCCTGTCCCTCAGGATTCCCTCCAACAACTTGCCCACCACCGACATCAGGCTCACTGCTCTATAGTTCCCTGGCTTGTCCTTACCACCTTTTTTAAACAGTGGCACCATGTTAGCCAACCTCCAATCTTCCAGCACCTCACCTGTGACTATAGAAATATCTCAGTAAGAGACCCAGCAATCACTTCCCTAGCTTCCCACAGAGTTCTAGGGTACACCTGATCAGGTTCTGGGGATTTATCCACTTTTATGTGTTTCAAGACATCCAGCACTTCCTCCTCTGTAATATGGCCATTTTTCAAGATGTCATCTTCTATTTCTCTACATTCTATATCTTCCATATCTTCCATACAGAACTGGGCGGCACGGTGGCACAGTGATTAGCACTGCTGCCTCACAGCGCCAGAGACTGTGGCGCCTCAATTCCCGCCTCAGGCGACTGACTGTGTGGAGTTTGCACGTTCTCCCCGTGTCTGCGTGGGTTTCCTCCGGGTGCTCCGGTTTCCTCCCACAGTTCAAAGATGTGCAGGTCAGGTGAATTGGCCATGCTAAATTGCCCGTAGTGTTAGGTAAGGGGTATGGGTGGGTTGCGCTTCGGTGGGTCGGTGTGGACTTGTTGGGCCGAAGGGCCTGTTTCCACACTGTAATGTAATCTAATCTAATGTAATCTAATCTAATCTAATATCCTTTTCCATAATAAATACTGATGCAAAATACTTGTTTAGTACCTTCCCCATCTCCTGCAGCTCCACACAAAGGCCGCCTTGATGATCTTTGAGGAGCCCTATTCTCTCCCTAGTTACCCTTTTGTCCTTAATGTATGTGTAAAATTTCTTTGGATTCTCCTTAACTCTATTTGCCAAAGCTATCTCATGTCCCCATTTAGCTCCCCTGATTTCTCTCTTATGTATGCTCCTACTGCCTTTTTACTCTTCTAAGGGTTCACTTGATCTTGAAAATTTTAGTCAAATTAATCCTTCAACTTCTAAAAAGAAAAAACGATTGGGCATAAGTAGGACTGGAACAAGGAATATCCCACAAAGAGACAGGCAAAGCTCAGATTCCATTGCACCAATTTCTAATTTCATTAAGTGAGTTGTATAAAAGGAAAGATTGATCAATATGAGAAAGTGTCCAGCCAGGAAGTGGAAGATGCTGCTAGATGGAGGCTGGTTATCTCTCCTTTTACGAAAAATGCACAGAACTCTCACACCATTCTAGCAAAGGACGGGAGGTGTGGCATAGTTGGATCTCAACGGTTTAGAAGAAATGGTTAGGGCTAAAACAGTTGAAACTGTTAAAATGATGCAAGCCATCAGAAGAGTCACGGACATACCTGGGACGAGCTGGGATGAGTGCAGAAAGAGCAAAGTCAAGTTTGGAAGAAATAAGCTATGTGGTGCAGGAACCAATGGAAAGAACATGCCTACGACAACAGTCTTGTTTGTATAATCATGCCTATGAGCACCTACCATCAATGGTTGTAAGAATTGATAAGATGTGTAGTTGAGTGGGAAAAGACAAACTGCCTCCTCGCTTAGAATTTTAGAAGCATTACATTGAAACCTAATATTCCAGAGCTTCTTTTTGATGGCTCATTTGAAATATGTTATTTCTTTCTTCATCGTAAATTGCAATATGACATATCACCTATTTGCAAAAATAATACATTTTCTACATTATAGCTGAAATTAAAAATAAAAACAGTTAAAACATAGAGAGGAAGGCTTACTAGAACTGAATACATTAATGTGTACATTAGTTCTATTCAGTAACATAATACACTGACATGTGTACCAGCACTCATAACTGTCAATTAATGAGCAGTTAAATTCTGTCTTACATTCTCTCATACAATATCCCAGGTGAAGAGTTAAACAGATTTCTCTTCTTCTGCCTTACAAAATTGCAAAGTTTTATAGGTTAGCACCATTGTGAGGTTTAAATCTGGGTTACTGCTGAATTGAAACTGATGCTAGATCAGCTATTTAAACATTTGCATCTAGATATTTAAATATTACATCTAGAAGAACTACCAGAGGCTGAGATTCTCCCAACAGAATCTTCACAGCCATCTCTCCAAAATCTGTCCACTGTTAACCAGTCTCAGGACAGGAGTTTGCTTGAATTTTCCCCAGTTGTTTGAACAGTGTATCTCCAACAACACTCAAGAGGTTTGACATCATCCAGGACAAAGCAGCCTATTCGACTGGCACCGCATCCACATACATCCACTCCCTCCACACCAATATTTAGTAGTAGCAGCCTGTAACATCTACAGGATGTCACAAAATTACAGAATCACAGTTATTACAGTAGAGGAGACCACTCAGTTCCTGGTCATATTATCCGAAGAAGGGCTTATGCCCGAAACGTCGGTTCTCCTGTTCCTTGGATGCTGCCTGACCTGCTGCGCTTTTCCAGCAACACATTTTCAGCATATTATCTAGTGCCAACCTCCTTGTTTTTCCCCATATCCCTGTACATCATTACAACCCAAAAAGCCATCTGATGCCCTCTTGAATGCCTGAATTGAACCTGCCGCTACCATATTTCTAGGCAGTCTATTCCATACCTAACAACTCGCTGTGCGTAAAAATTTTGTTCTCATATTGCTCAGTCTGTGCTCTGTCATTCTTTTTTTATATAATCAGAAACAGCTTCACCCTATGTACTCTACTCAGCCTGCTCAAGACTCTGAAAATCTGATCTCCTCTCAGCCTTCCCCTGTCCAGGGAGAACAGTCCCAACTTCTTCAATCTATCGTCATAACTAAAGCTGCTCAGACTTGGAAATATGCTAGTAAATCACTTCTGCACTTTCTCAGTTCATATTTTTACTAAAATGTGTACATAATGGTATACAAAACTCCAGCTGAGGTGTAAAAAATGTATTGGACAAGTTTAACACCACCACCTTGTTCGTATATACTATGCCCCTATTAATAAAGCTGAGAACACTGTGTGCTTTATGTATTGCTGTTTGCATCTTCCTTCAATGATCTCACATAAACCAAGACTTTCTGTTCCTGTAATCCCTTTTGAATTGTGCATTCTATTTTCTGCTGTTTTCCAGAGTTCTTCTGATCAAAGTGTATCACTTCATACTGCTCTGCATTGAACCTCATCTGTCAACTATCCGCCTACACCACCAACTTGTCAATGTGCTTTTAGTGTTCCACGCAGTCCTCCTCACAGTTCGCAATTCTTCGAAGTTTTGTGTCATCTGCAAACTTGGAAATTGGCCCACGCACACCAAGATCTCTACCAGTAATAAAAGAAAGCAATGGCCCCAATGGCCCCTGAGGAACTGCACTACAAATCTTCCTCCAACCGAAAGATGTGCATTAACCATTGTTACCTGATTTCTATCACTCAAGCAATTCTCTATCCACATTGCCACTGGCCTTTTATGTTGAGAAACGATTTCAATTCAGAAGATCGTAGTATTGCATCAGTTTGGAAGAACATAAGAAATTGAAACTGGAAGAAATCATTGGTGGGAATACAGGTAGTTTATAGCCTCCTTATAAATAGCTAGACTGTAGGATAGAGTAAAAATCAAGAAATAATAAAGGATTTTAAAAAAAGACATTGCAATAATTGTGGAGGATTTGAATCATCATACAGATTAGACAAATTATAAATTCATAGATTGCATTTGGGACAGTTTCCTAGAATAGTACTGAAACTAACCCAATAACAAACTATTTGAAATCTGGCAAAGTGTAATGAGACAAGATTAATTTTGGCCTTCATACCAGGCATCAGTGATCACAACATGAGGAATTTAATTTTCAGTTTGAAGGTGACTTATGGACGTCCAAAGCAGATATCTTAAATTAACTATGTAAATTCCTCACAGCGCCGAGGACCTGGGATCATTTCCAGCCTCGGGCAACTGTCTATTTGGAGTTTGCACATTCTCCCAGTGTCTGCGTGGGTTTCCTCCGGGTGATTCATTTTCCTCCCACAATCCAAAGATTGGCAGGTTGGATGAATTGGCCATGCTTAATTGCCCATCAGGGATGTGTAGTTTAAGTGCATTAGTCAGGGGTAAATATCAGATAATAGGGTGGGGGAATAGGTCTGGGTGGATTAATCTTTGGAGGGTCGGTGTGGACTTTTGTTGGGCCAAAGGGCCTGTTTCAACACTGTAGGAATTCTGTGATTCTAAAGTTAATAAATATACTTAAGCAAGGGCATGAAGACAGAGACTGCTAAAGTTGAAAAGGAAAACATCAAAAAGTAGGAGAGTAGAGAAGAAGTGGCAGATATTTAAGGAGATATTTAATAACTCTCAAGAAAGAGATATTGCATTAGGAAAGAAAACTATGAGAAGATGCACCATCTGTGGCTAACTAAGATCATTATTGAGAGTATCAAATGAACATTAAAAGTGTAAAATGCTACAAAGGTTAGTAGTAAGCCTGAAGATTGAGAGATTTTGAGAAACTAGCAACAGGTCAGTAAAACGCTAATAAAGAGGGAGAAATTAGAGTGAGAATGAAAACTGGCAACAAATAAAAAACAAACAGTAAAAACTACAAGAATAGAGAGGAAGCATTGGTCCCTTAGAGGATGAGATGGAGAATTAATACTGGATAAAGAAAAATTGCATACGCTTTCAACAACATTTTTGTATCAGTTGTCACAGGAAATTGTGGGCGGCACGGTGGCACAGTGGTTAGCACTGCTGCCTCAAAGCGCCAGAGACCCGGGTTCAATTCCCGCCTCAGGCGACTGACTGTGTGGAGTCTGCACATTCTCCCTGTGTCTGTGTGGGTTTCCTCCGGGTGCTCCGGTTTCCTCCCACAGTCCAAAGATGTGCAGGTCAGGTGAATTGACCATGCTAAATTGCCAGTAGTGTTAGGTAAGGGGTAGATGTAGGGGTATGGGTGGGTTGCGCTTCGGCGGGGCGGTGTGGACTTGTTGGGCCGAAGGGCCTGTTTCCACACTGTAAATAATCTAATCTAATCTAATCTAAAATTAGACAAAAAAAATTCCAAGAATAATTAGGAAAAACGACAAAGGAACTTAAAGCATTCATTCTGACCGAAGGAAAACTACTTGGGCTACAGGCTGTCAAGTCCCTGGACGTGATGGTTTTCATTGTAGGGACTTAAAAAGGGGTGCCTACGAGATAATGGATGCATCCTTTGAGTGGCATAATTTAATGTGTGCCACAGGGGTCACACCCACTGAGTGGACAGCCAGTGAGGGACTCAATCAGCTCTTTTTAGGAATTCTCATTGCATCAAGTAGTAATTAAACAATTAGTCAGACTTTGGCAGGCTTTACCAATGAGCAAGGACCTGAAGCTGGATGTCTCACTTACTGAGAGCTGCCAAACAACTAGAATCCAGTACCTCTTCATTGCTTGACAGTGCCACCTGAAGGCAATGGCTGCTGCAGATACTATATCCATATGAGACCCAGGATCACCAAGGAATCCAGACACAGAGGAGTGAGCATGTCAGGAGGGTCACAGGATAGGGCAACAGATATGTGATTGGTATCAGCTACAAGAGTGGGGGAATTGCTCTCAGTGGATATGTCAGGTCCCTCAATCGTGCATGGAGTGCCTTTGAATAATGACCCTCTTGCCCTCTAAAATGGGCTTTACATTTTGGACTTTCAGCACAAAAAATCTTCCACATAAATAGCATGTGGCATTTATGTGGGATTTAATTGCACATTTCAAGAACTCGACATATAACAGGCCACTCATAAGCCAATCTACCCTGACTTAATCAGGCAGAGAAGGCAACCTCACAGATACTTGACAATTGTGGCAAGGCTTATATGACATAACAGGCTACAAAGCTAAGTCAAACAGAATTCCAGTCAACAGTACATCTCTGTCCAATGAGTTCAATGCATTGAGTACCTGATTTGAACAGGGAGTCAGTGAAATGATGTCACCTACCTCAACAGTCTCAGATGCACCAATACCCACAGTCACTGCCGCAGATGTTAGATCAGACGTCTTCAGAGTGAATCCATGGAAAGTGACTGGCCCAGATGGAGTCCCCAGCCTTGCATTCAGATCCTGTGCAGGTAAGCTGGCAGGAATATTCACAGATATTGATAACTCCCCCTTACTACAATCTGAAGTCCCTATCTACTTCAAGACCACTATCATTCTGGTGCCAAAGAAAAAAAATCATGCAGCGTCCCTTAATGACTACCACCCAGTGGCTCTGACCTCCATATTTATGAAGTGCTTTGTGAGGTTAGCCATAGCTTACACCTTCTCCAGCCTACCAAATTGCCATGATCCTTGGAAATTTGCCTACCAGCACAACAGGTCCACAGCAAATGGCAACTCCCTAGCGCTACACTCACTCCTGGTGCTTCTAGATAACAAGGATACCTACATTAAGCTTCTACTTATTGACTACAGTTCTGGCTTCAACAGCATAATTCCAAACAAACTCATCTCTAAAATCCAAGACCTAGGTCTCAGCTGCCCTTCTGTAACTGGATCCGCAACTTCCTGACCCAGAGACTATAATCCTTACATACTCATGACTGTGCGGCCAAATTCTGTCTCAATTCCATTTACTTGTTTGCTGATGATGCCATTGTCATAGGTCAAACCTCACACAACAAGAAGAAAGAATACGGGAAAGAGGTTGGGTGCTTAGTGGCATGGTGTAGTGACAACAATCTCTCCATTAACATCAGCAAAGCTGAAAAGCTGGTCATTGACTTCAGGAAGCAGAGTGGAGGGCACACCCCTCTTTGCATCAATGGTGCTGAGGTGGAGCTACTCACGAGCGTCAAGTTCCTGGGAGTGATGATCACCAACAGTCTGGTCCACCCACATCGAAGTGGCAGTCAAGAAAGCACCCTGTGTATATGACTAGATGGCAGACGCAAAGTGTACTGGAAAATGAAAATATGTAATATTTGGATGTGAAATGGATACCTGGGTTTTGATTGCTGTTTTGATAACAATTTTAATTTAACCAATCAGTTTAAATTATGCCCCAGAGACTAAAAACAAATCGAGTTTGAATTTATTGTTTTGTCAATATCGAACCAATGAGACGATCCAATCGTGGGGGTACAAAAATGTAGGCATTTTGAAAATTGGACAGAATAACTACCATCGAGACAAGTAAGCCTGGAAATCTAACATCCTGCTCTCCAAGAAATTTCATCTGAAACATTTTTGCAGGTAAAAGAAAGAAGACAACCCAGGGAGATCTTTAGCTGGAAGAAGAAAGACAGAGAAGACAACAGTGGCTGTGTGGTTTTGAAGATATCTAGATGTAATTTCAATAAGTGTCTCATTGGAACAGCATATTGTTAAGAAGTAAAGGCAGATAATAAGCACTTAAGAGAAATGTGGGCTTAGAATTGTGAATAGATGAAGTAATGTTCACTTTTAGAGTTAAAAAATAAATTGATGTCATTTTCTTTAAATAGTGGAATCTGGGAGCTCTCTGTCACTGAAACTTTAACAGATTACGAGGTGAGGTGAGCTTTACTGGGTATTCGGTTGAATTAACAAGGGGTCCACCTCCGTGTTGTAACACTATGGTGAATAGTATTAACTTCTGCCTATAATCTTTCAAAATTCTCGAGATTCTGAGAAGGTTCTGATCCATTAGAAAACCACACACATAAGCACCATTGTTCAAGGGAAACGGGAGATAGAAAGCTAGATACTATAGGCCAGTTAATCGAACATCTATCATTGGGAGATTTAGGGACTCAGTTTTAAGGTGAGAGTGCCATGACACTTCGCACACTAAGGCAGAGACAATATGAAAAGGAAAATTCTGTTTCTAAACTGTTAAATTCAGGATATAACAAGCAGCATGGATAAAGATGTAGTGCATTTGGATTTCCCAAAGGGTTTGTGATAAAGTGTCATAATAAAAATTCCTGCACAAGATAACAGTTCATGGTATTAAAAGGGGGTGATGTCTTAACATTGGCTAATGAATAGAAAACAGAGAGTTGGGAAAAATTTGTCATTTTCACTTTAGTAAAATGTAACTCATGAACTACCACAGGAAAAGCATTAAGGTCCCAACTGATTACGATCTGTATTAAGGACTGGGCTCACATAGATGAATTAGTTGTGCAATGGTAATCCCACTGGCCTAGTAACATACAAAACTCAGGCTAATACCTGGAGACTTGGGTTCAAAATGCATCATTGGTTAAACTTAAATTCAATCAATAAAATCTAGAAAACAACCCTCAAAAATGGTGGCTGTGAATCTCTGATTCGTTGTTGCGAAAACCCATCTTTTTCACTAATATCCTTGAATGAAGGAAATCTACGATATTAACGGAGTCTGGCCTATATATGACTCCAGGGTCATAGTAAAATGATTGAATCTTAACTGCCCTTCTTTCACTCAATTCAAGGGTAATTAGAGTTTCAGGCAACACATGTTAGCCTTGCCATCAATGCCCACATTCTATCAAAAAACAATTTGGCCCATATCCCTCTAAACCTTTCCTATCCACGTATCTGTCCAAATATCTTTTAAATGGTGTAATTGTACCCTTCTCTATAATTTCCTCAGGCAGCTCATTCCATAAATGCACTACCCCTGGTGTAAAAACAAATTGCCCTTCAGGTCAAATTTTGCATATTGTTGAACTGTGCAATACAATGTGGATTTTAGGAACTAGTCAGAGGGAGAATTTAAGACTGAATGGCATTGAAAACTTGTTGAGTTGAGGAAATTCTGTTTGCCAGCATCCCTTTGAGCTACAGACTGTTAAAACATGAAGTGTCAAGAGCAGCAGAATTCAAAATACCTAGAGTCTGTTGAGAGACAACATCCCTCTCTTTCTTTCTTTCTCCCTCTTACTCTCTTTCTCTCACCCTATGCAGAGAAAACATCAAAAAAGACCGAAGAAAGTTTAAAAGAAGGAATTCACATAAGAAAAGACCTAAATTCACCTTAACGATTAGTGAATCACCATACAGACAACAGTGACATTATTTCAAAAATCAAAAACATTGAAAAAAAAATTCCACCTTGTCATCTGGATTTTTGACATTAATTATTTTGTTTACCCTGTTTATATTCTTCTTACTTAATGCACACGTACTTTGTCTTTGGTCTGTCTTAATTGCAATTGAATGTGATGTGATTGGGGAGTTTTGAAAGAGTACTGTTAAAGTTGCATAAATTAGAAACCCTTCCTTTCAATCCTCATAGAAGATAGAACATAGAACAATGCAGCACAGTACAGGCCCTTCAACCTTCGATGTTGTGTCGACCTTTTATCCTACTCTAAGAACAGACTAACCTACATACCCTTCATTTTACTAACATCCATGTGCCTATCCGAGAGTCGCTTAAATATCCCTCACGTATCTGACTATAGCACCACTGCTGACAGTGCATTCCACACACCCATCACTCTCTGAGTAAAGAACCTACCTCTGACATCTCCCCAAAATCTTCCTCTAAACTCCTTAAAATTATGCCTTTTGTGATAGCCATTTCTGCCATTGGAAAAAATCTCTATCTATGCCTCTCACCATCTTGTATATCGCTATCAAGTCACCTCTCATTTTTCTCCGCTCCAATGAGAATCACCCTAGCTCCCTCCACCTTTGTTCATAAGACATGCCCTCCAGTCCAGGGGCATCCTGGTAAACCTCCTCTCCACCCTCTCAAAAGCTTCCACATCCTTCCTATAACGAAGCAACCAGAACTAAACACAATATTCCAAGTGTGGTCTAATCAGGGTTTTATACAGCTGCAGCATAACTGCACAGCTTTTAAACTCAATTCCCCTGCTAATAAGAGCTAACACACCATTCTGCATTCAAATTCCACCTTCCAAAATGAATCACTTCACACTTTTCCAAGTTGAACTCCATTTGCCACTTCTTAATCCAGCGCTGCATCTTGTCAATGTCCTATTACAATCTACAACAGCCCTCCACACTATTCACCATTCCACCAACCTTCATGTCATCGGCAAACCAACCCTTCAACTTCCTCATCCAAGTCATTTATGAAAATCATGAAGAGCAGAGGTCCCAAAACAGACCTCTGCAGAACACCACTGGTCACCGAGCTCCAAGCTGAATACTTTCCATCTCGGTCTTCTATGGGCCAACCAATTCTGTATCCAGAGTTGAAAAATGTGGTGCTGGAAAAACACAGCAGGCCAGGCCGCATCCGAAGAGCAGGAGAATCGAATTTCGGGCATAAGCTCTTCTTCAGCAATGAGGCTGGTGTGCCAAGTGGGCTGAGATAAAAGGTAGGGGGGAGGGAATTTGGGGGAGGGGCACTGGGAATACGACAGGTGGAAGGAGGTGAGAGTGAGGGTGATAGGCCGGAGAGGGGGTGAGGGCGGAGAGGTCGGGAAGAAGATTGCAGGTCAAGAGGGTGGTGCTGAATCTGGGGGGTTGGGACTAAGATAAGGTGGGGGGAGGGGAAATGAGGAAGCTGGAGAAATCTACATTCATCCCATGTGGTAGGAGGGTTCCTAGGAGGAGGATGAGGCGCTCTTCCTCCAGGCATGTGTGGTCAGGGTCTGGCAATGGAGGAGGCCAAGGACCTGCATGTCCTTGGCGGAGGGGGAGTTAAAGTGTTCAGCTACGGGGGGTGTTGGGTTGGTTGGGGAGACAGGCCGCCTACTTAGGGAACGTTTCAGGGAACACCTCTGGGACACTCGCACTAACCAACTCAATCGCCCCGTGGCTGAACACTTTAACTCCCCCTCCCACTCCGCCAAGGACATGCAGGTCCTTGGCCTCCTCCATTGCCAGACCCTGACCACACGACGCCTGGAGGAAGAGCGCCAGCCTCACTCCTGAGGAAGAGTTTATGCCCGAAACGTCGATTCTCCTGCTCCTCAGATGCTGCTTGGCCTGCTGTGTTTTTCCAGCACCACATTTTTCAACTCTGGTCTCCAGCATCTGCAGTCCTCACTTTCTCCCAATTCTGTATCCAGACAGCCAAATGTCCCTGTATCCCATATCTCCTACTTTCTGAGTGAACCTACCATAGGGAACCTTATCAAACACCTTGCTAAAATCCATATACACCACATCTACTGCTCTACCTACTGCTCTTCTTTATCAATGTGTTTTGTCACATCCTCAAAGAATTCAATAAGGCTTGTGAGGCATGATCTGCGCCTCATAAAGCCATGTTGGCTATCTCTAATCAAACTATGCTTTTCAAAATAATCATAATTCCTGTCTTTCAGAATCCTCTCCGATAATGTGCCCACCATAGATGTAAGACTGACTGGTCTGTAATTCCAAGGGTTATCCCTCAACTCTTTCTTGAACAAGGGAATAACATTTGCCTCCCTCCAATCATGTGGTACTACTCTAGTGGAGGATGCAAAGACCATCGCAGCAATCTCTTCACTGGCATCTCGTAGTAACTTTGGGTATATCCCTCTGGCCCATGTGACTTATCTATCCTCATGTTTTTCAAATTTTTCTCTAGCAAAACCTCCTACCCAGGATATTAGTGCCCCTCCAGTTCAGATGCAACACATCTTCCTTTTACAGGTCCCATCTTTCCCAGAATGATCCACATACTGAAGCCTTCCCTTCTACATTAGCCCTGTAGCTGTGTGTTCAGCTGCACTCGCTCTCTGTTCCAAGCCTCACTACTCCATGACTCCTGTAGCAATCCTGATATTACTACTCTGTTCGTCCTGCCTATTAGCTTCTAACCTAACTCCTTGTCTTCACTTTTCAGGTCCTCATTCCTTTTCCTCGCTATGTCATTGGTACCGATGTGCACAACAACTTCAGGCTGCTCAACTCCCACCCCCTACCCCCCCAGGTCCTGCAGACTCGATCCGAGACATCATGTTAAAATCAATTGTGCTATGATAAAGTTATTTTTACTGTTACTGAAGGAACCTGCTGTGGATTGATTTTGTCTTGATTAGCAGTCAGTCAGGCAAATTGGTCATTTTGGTTATCTCACTGGAATTTTAAAATAGATACATTTTATAATGACTTGGAGTACAGTAATGATTGATTATCAGTGCACTTTTTCCGGTGAGGTCGTGACAGCTGATGATACAAAAATAAGTAGGAAAGGAAGCTATGAGGAGGATATAATGAGTTGACAAAGGAATAAATAGATTGGTTAATCAAATGGCAACCATGTGGTAAACCAACTATAATTTAGGGAAAAAAATTCTTGTTTCCTTTGGCTGGAGGAATAGGCATGCAGCATATTATTTAAATGGAGACTAATTGCAGACTGTTACGTACAATGAGATCTGGATGTCCTGGCATATAATCATAAAGATTCAGAATGCAGGTACAAAAAGGCAAATGGAACGTTAGCCTTTATTGTGAGTTGGATGGTGCAAAAAAGTAGCGAAGTTTTGCTGCGTCTTTACAAGACACTGGTGAGACTACACCTGGAGTTCAGTGTACTGTTTTCGTCTCCTTACAAAAGGTACAATGTACTTACATTGGAAATAGTTCATAAAAAGTTCTGAGTTGATTCCTGAGATGAAGAATTTGTCTTAAGAGGGAAGTTTGGACAGGTTGGATCTGTATTCAGAAGAATGAAACATTTAAGATTCTGTGGGGGGCTTTTCAGGAATGATACAGAAAGGAAGTTTCTCTTGATGTAGAAATCTACAATTAGGGACACCGTTTCAAAATCAGCAGTTGCCCATTAAAGACTGAGATGAGGAAGAATTTCTTTTCTGAAAGAGTCAGAGAGACAGTAGAGTTAACGGTTATTGGGAAAGACAGATAAGTGAAGTTTAAGTCACAATCAGAGCTGCAATGGTCTCACTGAATGGTGGAATGGACTCAATTAAGTGGAAGTTCTACTCCTACATAGTAGAATATGGCAATTTTTTATTTGCTCATCATATGTATTCCTTATGAACATAACTGTTTTTTGCTCAGATTTGTTGATTATACAATTCAAATGCATTCCAATCTGAGTAGTTCAACAAAAATTCCAGCGGTCTCAGATACTTGCATCAGAAGGTTGAATTAAGTAAGACCACAGATGATGTTCTGTTGCCTACAGCAAAAGATTAGATTAGATTACTTACAGTGTGGAAACAGGCCCTTCGGCCCAACAAGTCCACACCAACCCGCCGAAGCGTAACCCACCCAGACCCATTCCCCTACATTTCCCTAACACTACGGGCAATTTAGTATGGCCAATTCACCTAACCTGCACATTTTTGGACTGTGGGAGGAAACTGGAGCAGCCGGAGGAAACCCACGCAAACACGGGGAGAATATGCAAACTCCACACAGAGAGTCACCTGAGGTGGGAATTGAACCCGGGTCTCTGGCACTGTGAGGCAGCAGTGCTAACCACTGTGCCACCGTGCCGCCCACAAACCAGAATAGAAGATCATTTGAAGACACAGGTAACAGATAACATCCCAATAGCACTAGTAAATAAAATTTGAAAGTGAAGAAGGGAATTAAAACAATTACAATCGTCAGGTGAAAGAATACCGAGCAAACTATTAGATGAAAATCTAAACAAATCCCCAGATTCGGTTTGTCCCCATTCTAGGATCTTAAAAGCAGTGGCTACGGTTACATAAATGCATTGTTTTTAATTTTCTAAAATTCCCCATACTATGGAAATCCCTTTAAAAATTGCAATATAGCAAATTTAACTTCTGTGTTCAAGAAGTTAAGGAGATTAAAGTGTGTAATTATTGCCAGCAGCCTAACAGAGGGAAAATTATAGAATCTATATTTAAAGAGTTCATAGCAAAGCACTTCGAAAATCTTACTGCAATCAAGCACAATCAACATGGCTTTGCAGAAGAGAAATCATGCTTGACTAACTTAGAATCCCTGCAGTACAGCAAGAGGCCATTCAGCAATGAATCTGCACCAACCCTCCAAAGAGCATCCCTCCAAGATACAGCCCTTAACCCTATCCCCGAATCCTGCATTTACCTTGGCTAATCCACCTAGACTACAAATCCTGGAGACTACAAACATGGCAATCCATCTAACATGTACATCATTGGACTATGGGAGAAGGGGTTCCAATTATTTACAATTCATATTTATATTTTGGATGAAAATATGAAATGTATGGAAGCTAAATACCCCAATGACAACAAGGTAGTTAGGAAAGCAAGTTGTCAAGAAGTAATAGAGTCTACAAAGGGATTGAGACAAATTAAGTGTTTGGGCAAATACTTGGCAGATGGAATACAATATGGGAAAATGTATATCCACCCACTTTGGCAGAAAGAATAGAAAAGCAGCATTTTATTGAAATAGAGAGAGATTATAGAACTTTGAGTTACAGAGTGTCTTGTTACAGAAACCACAAAAAAGTTAGTATGCGGGTACAATAAGTAATTAGGTAAACAGGATGTTGTCATTTATTGCAAGGGGAATTGAAAATAAAACTAGGGATGTTTTGCTACAAATATACAGAATGTTCATGCAACTCCTTCTCCTGTTAACAGTTTTAGTCTCCTTTTTTGAGAAAGGGTAAAAGCAATTCAAAGAAAATTTATTAGCTGATACCTGCAATCGAGTCATATAATGAGAAAAGATTAAGACAGGTTGGGTCTTTACTATTGGCGTTTAGAAGAATACAGGGTGATCTTATTGCAACTTTTAAGGCCCTCAGAGGAGTTGAAGCTGACACTGAAAGGATGTTTACTCTTGCAGAAGAGACTAGAATCAGAGAAATAAGGAATCAAAGTAAGGAATCTCCATAAAAGATAAAGAGGAATTTTATTTCTGAGAGGCTGTTGATTTGTTGAATTCCCCAAAGTGAATTGAAAGCACAAAATCAAATATTTTTAAGACTGAAGTAGAAAGATTTCTGATTACAAGGAAGCAAAAGGTATCAAAGTACAATGAGATAGAATCCCAACAGTGTGGAAACAGGCCCTTCTGCCCAACTGGTCAACACCAACCCTTGGGAGAGTATCCCATCCAGATCCATCCCCCTACCTTATATTTCCCATGGCTAAGCCACCTAGCCCGCACATCCCTGAACACTATGGACGATTTAGCATGGCCAGAAAAAACAATCTGAGTTTTATTAACTTCTCCTTATATCTCAAACCCTCTAATTCAGGCAGCATCAGTCTCTTCTGCACCCTCTCTAAAACTTCCACATCCTTCCTGCAATATGGCAACCAGAATTGTATGCAATATTCAGTGTAGCCTAACCAAAGTCTTAAAAAGCTGCAACATAACATTCTGACTCTTGTACTCAATTCCCCAACCAATAAAGGCAAGCATGCCATACACCTCCTTTACCATCCTATCTACTTGTTAGCCACTTTCAGGGAGCTATAGACTTGAACCCCCAAGATCCCTCATTACAGCAATGCTGGTCAGGGTCTTGCCATTAACTGTATACTTTTCCTTAATATTTGACCCCCACCACAAAGTGCAGCACTCACACTCACACAGATTAAACTCCATCTGCCATTTCTCTGCCCATATCTACAACTGATACATATCCTGCTGTATCCTTTGACAACCTTCTACACTATTCACAACTCCACCAACCTTTGTGTCATCTGCAACTTACAAACCTATCCATCTACATTTTTATCCAAGCCATTTATAGATATCACAAACATCAGGTTTCCCACTACGGATCGCTGCAGAACAGCACTAATCACAGGCACCCAGCCTGAAAAACACCCTTCCACCACTACTGTCTGCTTTCTATGGGCAAGTAATTTCTGAATCCAAGCAGCCAAGTCAACATAGACCCCATGCATCTTAACTTCTGGATGAACCTACTATGAGGAAACTTGTGAAAAGACTTACTAAAATTCATGTAGACAACATCCACTGCTCTACGTTCATCGATCACCTTCGTCACATCCTCAAAAAATTCAATCAAATTAGTAACACATGACCTACCACGCACAAAGCCATTCTGACTGTCCCTAATTAGGCCATGCTTTTCCAAATGCGCATGAATCCTTTACCCAAGAACTCTCTTCAATCATTTCCCAACCACCAATGAGAGACTGACTGGTCTATAGTTTCCTGGATTATCCCTATTTCCCATCTTGGGGAGCTTCCCCACCGGCCTGAATTCTTCTGATGCAACCTTTCTCATTTGGAAAGGCTCTCTTCCTGTTGACATCATTACCTCCTCCAATTAGTGGTTGAAGTCATTGACCTCCTTGGAAAAGATCCCATCGCTGGACCCCTCAGCAGAAATTCCAGGTAAGAGTGAGAGATGGGTTGGGTGAGGGGAAAAGGTGGGAGGACCCTTCCATGATCCTTCTCTGAACTGTGATCCTGCAGCTTGAGGAATCCACATTCAGCGAAGCCTTTCTGACCATTCCCTGCCTTCAGTTTACAAATCCTTCCCTGTTGAGATTTGTTACAGTATCTCAACTGCCCTCTCAGGTTAGTCAGGAAATCTGGAAGCTGCTCGCTAACACTGTGACTTGGTTAAAGAGTCATGGCTAATGAGCCCTCTCCTGCAAATGGCAGTCTTTTGACCCACTACAGTACCGTGTTTCCTATGGAGATTAAGTGTGGAATAAACCACCCTCTTACACGGAAACTTTGAATCCAACATTGCTTTCTACAAAGATTTGGGAAGATATAAGCACGTAGTCATACGAGTATCATATGGCGTTGGGGTAACAGATCTTTTGTTACTCATCAATGTCGTTATTGGTACATTCTGTCCCATAAGGGAGATTATAACAATTTCTGGTTCACATCCAGCAAAGAATCTTAGCCATGCTTCAGGTTTTCTCACATTTTGAAAATCACTCAGTCCTTTGTCAGAAGCATAAACAGGTATAATCAGTCTCACAGGCAATTTCAAAAGGAATGCACAATGCATTTGTTTTATCCCCTGTCTGGATAAAATGTCTGGAATGGCTGAAACCATGGCAGTGCATACACACCAAAGTTCAATCTATCAGATATTAGCCAGACCCACACAATATTTTGGCAGCAAGTAACCAAATGGCTATGGCAACTCGCCAAACATTCTTCATCCTCTCATAATATGCTGGCAAGTTTTCAATTGGATGGCCAAATACAGAAGGTGCTATATTGTTGTTTGTCAGGGTGGCACAGTGTTATTGACCAGGTAAACTCTCTGTAGTTTAGTATTTTAATGAAGTGCAGTGTAACCAGGTGCTACAATAATTAAAGACATTATTACGCTTGATGATCCCGGGGGAGCAGACTTGGTCGATACTGATCTGGAATGCATCAGAGAAAAGTTTGACAAACTGATTGTTCTCCTTTAAGTGAAATAAATGCATTTCTGAAATAATTACAGTACTTGGGTTCAAGACAAAATGAAAGGTCATGGAGTTTAACCTCCTGCCTTTCAACCCAGTCAGCCATTAACAGCAGAAACTCAACTTTTCATAGAAAAGAAATGGTCTCAATTCTGAGAATTTCAGATTAGCTCTACCAACCTCAATATCATTAGAACTAATTAGGGTTTTTCAGAAAATACCTTTCCAAAGAATTGTCAGTCAGCCTTTAGTATGAGTCATTAGTAAAAGGCATGTCACAATCGCTTTATAAGCAATGGCTAGTTCAGACAAGGCTGAATGAATTGAGTGTGCAGATAAAGTAAACACTACTCTGTGCTGAGCTTCACAATGAATCACAGCACAGTTCGAAAAAATCAACTGGCCTGTCACATGCTGTTTGCGGTCTGTCTGCTTGAATTAAATTTTGGAAAGAGAACAAATGACAGAAAACATTGTACCTGTCTCGAAGTTTGCTTTGCTTTCCCCTTTCTCCTGAGCACTTTACAATCATTTAATTCTTACCTACCTGGGCAGGTATTACAAGTAAGAGCTGAAAATGTGTTGCTGGAAAAGCACAGCAAGTCAGGCAGCATCCAAGGAACAGGAGAATCGACGTTTTGGGCATGAGCCCTTCTTCAGGAATAAGGAAAGTGTGTCCAGCAGGCTAAGATAAAAGGTAGGGAGGAGGGACTTGGGGGAGGGGCGTTGGAAATGTGGTAGGTGGAAGGTGGTCAAGGTGAGGGTGATAGGCCGGAGTGGGGGTGGGGGCGGAGAGGTCAGGAAGAAGATTGCAGGTTAGGAAGGCGATGCTGAGTTCGAAGGATTTGACTGAGACAAGGTGGGGGGAGGGGAAATGAGGAAACTGGAGAAATCTGAGTTCATCCCTTGTGGTTGGAGGGTTCCTAGGCGGAAGATGAGGCGCTCTCGGAAGTTTCCTCATTTCCCCTCCCCCCACCTTGTCTCAGTCAAATCCCTCGAACTCAGCATCGCCTTCCTAACCTGCAATCTTCTTCCTGACCGCTCCGCCCCCACCCCACTCCAGCCTATCACCCTCACCTTGACCTCCTTCCACCTATCACATTTCCAACACCCCTTCCCCAAGTCCCTCCTCCCTACCTTTTATCTTAGCCTGCTGGACACACTTTCCTCATTCCTGAAGAAGGGCTCATGCCCAAAATGTCGATTCTCCTGTTCCTTGGATGCTGCCTGACCTGCTGTGCTTTTCCAGCAACACATTTTCTGCTCTGATCTCCAGCATCTGCAGTCCTCATTTTCCCCTATTACAAGTAAGAAGCAACTCTGGGAAGCATGCAAACTAAATCAGTCCAAAAAGCATTCTTGATTAGGCTCACAAACTACTCACTGGGAAAGGCTCTATCCTGCAGCACAAACTTGGATACATAACAATAGAGCCACACAAGACAACCCCAAGTGAAAATGGCTATTCAGCCCAACCAACAAGGTTTCTGTTGTGCACATATTCCTTAGGTTTGCTAGCTACCTCCATACATTGACCCAACTAGGTGGTGAGCCTCACTGCTAATCACTTTGTGTCGAAGCTAAACTTGTATCCAAGATGTTGTTGCAGTTTGCAGTATCCATATCTTTAGCAGTGGGATAAAACTGTCACAATATGGAATGGTTACAGTCCAGAAGGAGGTACTTTTGCCCGCCATGTCTATGCTGGCTTTCTGCAAGAGCAACTCTGCCTATTCCTCATAGCCCTATACGTTTTCCCTCTTCAGATTCTCACACCAAAATCTGTATCTTTGGATCACTCGCAAGCTTGCTGCAGATGGTTGTCCTGCTGGGCTGCTCCACATCTCTCAAAAATCCTCTTCTTTTACTTGGTGCATTCATTCTGACTCTCCAGCTTCCTTTCAGCTTTGGCAGGGGAGAGGTGGTGGCTGAATGGTAATGACTCAGGTTAATGCACCAACGGGGTTGGGAAGCAATGAGTTCAAACTCCACCATTCAAGTGGTTACATTTGAACTCAATTTAAAAATAAATCTAGAATAAAATCTGCCATAACAGTGACCAGTAACCACTGTCAATTGTCATAAAAGCCCATCTTCTTCACTAATGCTTTTAGGGAAGGAAAGCTGCTGCTCGGACCAATCTGGTCTATATGTGACTCCAGGCTCATGCTTAAATAATCTGGTCATTTAGGAATCAGTTATGGCTGCTGGCTTGCAGTAAAACCCATTCCCTCATAATAAATGAGTTTTCCTGAGTTGCTAATTTTTGGGGGAAGGAAACATAGAAAGAAGTTATTTCTGCCACATCTATTTGTGCTGATAGGGAGAACAGCTTGAGTTGATAAGTTCCAATATAATTCAACATTTGGAATTTTCACCCTATCAGGTGGGGAATAAACTAGCAAATCGATTAAAAGATCATCAACCAAATGTTCACCTGGCTGAGGGAATTATTTAGAAGCTTCTGGACAACTGCTGGCTTTTTCTAAAGACTTGTCGAAATGATCGTCAATAGATGTCCCCATTTCTGGCCATGGTTTTTTTTTTGCTCGGAGGGCTTGAAATGGGCTAAAATGTTCTGAATCTGGACCAATTAGTAGTAAGGTCCAACAATTATATGCTAAGTTTCTGTTTGTTAAGAGAGTTGAAATCACTTGAGGTTAGTTGTAGCTTCCATCCTGCTTAACTTGGAAATATAACTGCAGAGAAGTTAGGGAAAATAATTATCTTCATCTTCCCAGGGGTCAGAATGAAATGAGTAGACTGCATATTTACCCAGATGAGGTATGAGCCAAAGGGGTTTCTTCTTGCACTTCGAATAATTTTCGGGTAACCTGCATTCCAAGCATTGAAAGACAGTACATGATATCATACTCATGTGGATGAAGCCTCCATATTTATTTTAGCAAGACAGCTATTGAAAATCCCACCTGATTTGTGTGCTATTGGACAGTGAATTTGGCACTGGATATGTACGGTAGCATACTATGAGGACACATTGTGCTTTGCCCATTTGGTGGCCTGCATACTTATTGTCAGAAAAGCTATGGCAACTGTAGAGAAGAGAGGAAATGCACTTCTATCACTAATTCTTTTCCACCCATACCCAACACCTCTGAAGAACATGTCTGGTACTACTCAGGACATCTTTGGTTTGAAAATGATATAACTGTATTTTGAGGACTGTGTATTGATTTCAGTTACTTAGCTTTTATTCAGTGAGTGTTCCTGCTTGAGCTTCACTACAAGAAATGGTTCAATGGCTTTCTAAATAAAAAGGTTGGTTTATTTTACTACAATCCTGTTCAAATACTCAAAGTTAGATCTTACAACTATGTATTTGACTTTAAGGATTATTCATTGTTATGGTCAATTTTCAATCTCTATCCAGACAGAGAATTTCTAGCCATTTTGATGACATTTTGTCCTGTCTCATTCACAGGAACTGGCCTCCAATTAACTGACATACATTTCGACCATGTCTAGTAGCAGGACATGTACAAACTTGAAGGTTTGTTATTGTGAATATGTTACCAATGCAATCATTACAGTACTTCCCATTTCAAGAGACAGGAGTGAGTGGATCTGTCTTGTTGCCGGTATTACAGGGAAAGGAGTGTTTATTTCCCACCGGTGGTTCTGTTATGCTCACTTGAAGCACTGAATAAGGAAGTCAGCAGGTTACAGGTGCAGTTTTGGTGTCTCCTCATCCAAGGAACGATGTTCTGGCTACAGACAGCATCGAGCATAGGTTTGATTCCTGGGATAAGCAGCTTAACGTGAAGAGAGACTGGATAAAAGACCTATATTTACTGGAGTTCAAAAGAATGAGGGGAAAACTCGGAAATCTATAAAGCTCGAACAGGTCTAAACAGGGTTAACACAAGAAGGATGTTCCAATGACCCAAGAGTCCAGAACCAGGGTGCAATCTAAGGGTCAGCCCTTTTAGGACTAAGATGAAGAGAAATTTCTTCACCCATAGAGTGCTGAGCTTGTGGAATTTTATGTTATAGAAAGCTGTTGAGACCAAAATATTTAATATTTTCAAGAGAAAAAAGCTATAGTTCTTGAAACTAAAGGGATCAAAGAATATGGGGAGAACACAGCAATAGATGTAGACAATCGCCGTGACAATATTAAATGTCTGAGCAGGCTCAAATGGCCCAATCTAGCTCCTATTTCAGTATTTCTATCTACAATATTCATCTCCCTATTTGGGAGTGGGCACCATTTTCTCACTGTAAAATATTACGATCCAACACTGAAAAGGATCCATTTAGAGACCGATTGGTTTGGGCAGCCTTTTACTTGATGTTGGCAATTAATACACTGGCTGGATGATAAAGTGGAGGGAGAACTGCAGTGACTTAGTAATCACCTTCCCATGCTGATATTTGTAGGCTGACCACTGAATTGTAGGTGTGAGGCTTTGTTCAGAATCTGTCTCAGAGTTTTAACCTAGTTTCAGGCAAGAGTCATACAGTCATAGAGATGTACAGCAGGAAAACAGACCCTTCAGTCCAACTCGTCCATGCCAACCAGATACCCTAAGCTAATCTTGTCCCATTTGCCACCACTTGTCCCATATTCCTTCTAAACGCTTCTCATTCAGATAGCCATCCAGATGCCTTTTAAATGTTGCTTCTCCGCCATTTCTTCTGGCAGTTCATTCCATACACGCACCACTCTCTGCATGAAAAAGTTGCCTTTTAGGTCTCTTTTAAATTTTCCCCTCTCACCCTATGCCCTCTAGTGCCGGAATTCTATAAACCAGGGAAAAGACAATGTCTATTTAACCTATCCATGCACCTCATGGTTTTATAAAACTCTATAATTCAGCTTCCAAAGCTTCAGAGAAAACAGTCCCAGCCTATTCAGCCTCTCCCTATAGCTCAAATGTTCCAACCCTGGCAACATCCTTGTGAATCTTTTCTGAACCCCTTCAAGTTTCACAACATTCTTCCAATAGTAGGGAGACCAGATTTGCATGCAATATTCTAAAATTGACTTAAGCAATGTCCTGTACAGCCGCAACATGACATCCCAACTCCCATACTCAATGCTCTGTCCAAAAAAGGAAAGCATCCTAAATGCCTTTTTCACAATTCTGTCTACCTGCAACTCCACCTTCAAGAAACTATGAACCTGCACTCCAAGGTCTCTTTGTTCAGCAACAGTCCCCAGGACCTGACCATTAAGTTAAGAAGTCCTGCTCTGATTTGCCTTTCCAAAATGCAGCACCTCCTAATTATCTAAATAAAACTCCATCAGCCAATTCTCAGTCCAATGGCCCATCTGATCAAGATCTTGTTGTACTCGGAGGCAACCTTTTTCACTGTCCATTATTCCACCAATTTTGGTGTCAACTGTAAACTTACTAATGATAGCTCTGATGTTCACACCCAAATCACTCTGCCCTCATCAATCATAGAACACAGAACATTACAGCGCAGTACAGGACCTTCAGCCATTGATGTTGCGCTGACCTGTGGAACCAATGTGAAGCCTATCTATCCTACACAATTCCATTTTCATCCTTATGTTTATCCAATGACCATTTATATGCCCTTAAAGTTGGTGAGGCCGACGTGGGTACTGCAGGTCAGGCAAGCATCCGAGGAGCAGGAAAATTGATGTTTCGAGCGAAAGTCCGTAAGTTTTCTGATGAAGGCCTTTTGCCCGAAACGTCGATTTTCCTACTCCTCAAAATTGGTGAGAATACTACTGTTGCAGGTAGGGCATTCCACACCCTTACTACTATTTGAGTAAAGAAACTACCTCTGACATCTGTCCTATATCTTTCACCCCTCAATTTAAAGCTATGTCCTCTCATGCTAGCCATCACCACCTGAGGAAATGGGCTCTCACTGTCCACTTATCTAACCCTCTGATTATCTTATATGTCTCAATTAAGTCACCTCTCAACCTTCTTCTCTCTGACGAAAACAGCCTCAAGTCCCTCAGCCTTTCATCATGAGGCTCATACATTTCTGCATTAAACTCCATTTGTCACCTCTCAGCCCAGCTCTGCAGCTTATCTATGTCTCTCTGTAATCTGCAAAACCCATCAGCACTATCCACAACTCCACTGACCTTAGTATCATCCGCAAATTTACTAACCCATCCTTTTACATCCTCACCCAGGCCGTTTATAAAAATGGCAAACAGCAGTGGCCACAAAACAGATCCTTGCAGTACACCACTAATAATTGAACTCCAGGGTAAACATTTCCCAACAACCACCATCTTCTGCCTTCTTTTAACTCGTGAATTTCTGATCCAAACCACTAAATCATCCTCAATCCCATGCCTCTGTATTTTATGCAATAGCTTACTGTGGGGAACCTTGTCAAATGCCTGACTGAAATCCATATACAGCACATCAATCACTTTACCCTTATCTACCTGTTTGATCACCTTGTCAATGAACTCAATAAGGTTTGTGAGGCATAATGTACCCTTCACTATGTTGACTGTCGCTAATCAACTTATTCCTTTCTAGCTGATTTTAATCCTATCGCTGATAATCTTTTCCAACACTTTACCCACAAGTGAAGTAAGGCTCACTGGTGTATAATTACCAGAGTAGACTCTACACCCCATCTTGAACAACATTTGCTATCCTCCAGTCTTATTGCACTATTCCTGTAGACAATGACGACACAAAGAACAAAGCCAAAGTGTCTGCAATCTCCTCCATGCTTCCCAGAGAATCCTAAGATAAATCCCATCTGGCCCAGGGGACTTACCTATTTTCCCACTTTCCAGAATTGCTAACACTTATTCAATCCCATCTAGTCTTGTAGCCTGTTTCTCAGTTTTCTCCTCAACAACATTGTCTTATTCCAGTGTGAAACTGATGAAAAATATTCATTTCCCACTCTCACTATCTCCTGTGACTCTATGCACATTTTCCCACTACTATCCTTGATAGACCTTAATCTTACTTTATTCATTTTTTTACTCCTGATATACCTATCGAAAGCTTGAGGGTTTTCCTTGATCCTATCTGCTAACAACTTTTCATGACCCCTCCTAATTCTTCTTAGCTCTCTCTTTACGTATTTTCTGGCTAACTTGTAACTCTCAAGCACCCTAACTGAGCCTTCATGTCTCATCCTAATATAAGATTTTAGATTTTTTTTAGATTAGATTAGATTACAGTGTGGAAACAGGCCCTTCAGCCCAACAAGTCCACACCGACCCGCCGAAGCGCAACCCACCCATACCCCTACATTTACCCCTTACCTAACACTATGGGCAATTTAGTATGGCCAATTCACCCCACCTGCACATCTTTGGACTGTGGGAGGAAACCGGAGCACCCGGAGGAAACCCACGCAGACACGGGGAGAACGTGCAAACTCCACACAGTCAGTCACCTGAGTCGGGAATTGAACCCGGGTCTCTGGCGCTGTGAGGCAGCAGTGCTAATCACTGGGCCACTGTGACGCCCACAAGCCTTCTTGTTCCTCTTGACAAGAGATTCAACTTCTGTAGTAAACCATGGCTCCCTCCTTTGACCGCTGCCTCCAAGCTTGACAGGTATATATTTATCAAGGACACACAGTAGCTGTTCATTGAATGAGCTCCAAATTTCAATTGTGCCCATCCCCTGTAGTTTCCTTCCCCATCCTATGTATTCTAAATCTTGCCGAATTGCATCATAATTGCCTTTCCCCCAGATATAACTCTTGTCCTGCAGCATATACCACTCCCTTTCCATAACTAAAGTAAATATAACTGAATTGTGGCCACTATCACCAAAGTGCTCATCTCCCTCCAAATCTAACACCTGGCCGAGTTCGTTACTCAGTACCAAATCTAATGTGGCCTTGCCCCTTGTTGGCCTGTCCACATGCTGTGCCAGAAAACGTTGGACAAAAATTGACCCATCTAAAGTACTCGAACTGCAGTATTGTCAGTTAATATTTGTAAAGTTAAAGACCCCCATAATAACTACTTTGTTACTCTCGCTCTTATGCAGAATCATCTTTGCTATCCTTTCCTCGATATCTCTGAAACCATTTGGAGGCCTACAGAAAACTCCCAACAGAGTGACCTCTCCTTTCCTGTTTCTAACCTCAGACCATACTACCTCAGTAGATGAGTCCTCAAACATCCTTTCTCCCACCTTAGTACTGTCCTTGACTAGTAATGTCACACCTCCCCCTCTTTTACCATCTTCTCTGTTCTCACTGAAATATCTAAATCCCGGAACCTGCAACAACTATTCCTGTCCCTGCTCTATCCATGTCTCCAAAATGACCACAATACTGAAGTCCCAGGTACAAACCCATGCTGCAACTTCACCTACCTTATTCCTGATGCTCCTGGCATTGAAGTAGATACACTTCAAATCACCTTCCTGCTTGCTGGTGCACTCTTGCGACCTTGACACCTTTTTTTTTACCTCACTACTCTCAACCTCCTGGACACTGGAACTACAGTTTAGGTTCCCATCCTCCTGCTGAATTAGCTTAAACCCTCCCAAAGAGCATTACCAAATTTCCACCTCAGGATATTGGTATCCCTCTGGTTCAGGTTTTGACCATCCTGTTTGTAGAGGTCCCACCTACTCCAGAATGAGCCTCAATTATCCAGGTATCCGAAACCTTCCCCCATACCATCCATTTAAGCAATGTTCAACTCCTCTCTCTCCCTATTCCTCGCCTCGCTAGCTAGTGGCATGGACAACAAACCAGATATAACAATTCTGTTTGTTCCAGCTCTAAGCTTCCACCCTAGTTCCCGGTATTCCTTCCTTAAATCCCCATCCCATTTTCAAGCTATATCATTCGTGCCTGTGTGGACTACGACTTGGGGCTGCTCCCCTTCCCCCTCAAGGATCCTGAAAATTTGAACTGAGTAATCATGAACTCTGGCACCTGGGAGGCAACACACCAACTGTGACTTTCTCTCATTCCCACAGAACCTCCTATCTGTCCCCCTAACTCTGGAGCCCCCAATGATTCATGATCTGCTCCTCTTCCCATTTCCCTTCTGAGCAACTGGGACAGATTCTGTGCCAGAGCCCAGCACCCCATGACTTACCCTTGGTAAGTCGACCCGACAACAGTATCCAAAACAGTATACTTGTTATTGAGGGGAATGGCAACAGGGGATCCCTGCACTGCCTGCTGATTTCCTTTGTGTCCCCTGACTGGAACTCATCTGCTTTTTTGTTGTACCTGAGGTGTGACTACCTCCCTTCAGTTTCTCTCAAAAACTCCTCTCCGCCTCCCAAATTATCCGAAGTTCATCCATATGACTCCAGTTCTAGTTCCCTAACGTAATTTTGGAGGAGGTGGGGTTGGGTGTACTTCCCTCAGATGAAGTCAGCAGGGACACTAGTGGTGACCCTTACCTCCCACATTTTGCAGGAGGAACATTCAACTGCTCTAACCTCCATTTTCACTATTCTAAATTCCCAAAGAGACTGTAGAAAAATAAAGAAAAAAAATAAACAAGTTATCTTACCAATCTAGCACACAGAACCTCTTTTATTGGTTAGAGGAGGAGGATGGTGGGGGACAGTACCTAATTATTGTCCTCTATTATTTCTTCAAAATTTCAATCAAATTTGTGCGACAGGATTTCCCACGCACAAAGCCAGGTTGACGATCCCTAATCAGTCCTTGCTTTTCCAAATGCCTCTGTCCCTCAGGATTCCTTCCAACAACTTAACCATCACTGATGTCAGGCTCACTGGTATATAGGTCCCTGGCTTTTCCTTACCACCTTTCGTAAATATTCTGAAAGCTGGAATTATAAGATGCCACATTGACTAACTATGACTACAAATTGTGTGTTTCCTGAACAAATAAATAAACATCTTGGATGAAATGATTCACCCCATAGATTTAAATGTGTGTGTGTGTGTGTGTGTGTGTGTGTGTGTGTGTGTGTGTGTGTGTGTGTGTGTGTGTGTGTGTGTGTGTGTGTGTGTGTGTGAGGGTGCATGTGTGTGTGTGAGTGAAAGAGGGGGTTTGTGTGAGTGTGTTTGTGTGAGAGCATATAATAAGTAATTCAAAACTGTATGCACTAATTAAGATAGAGATATCATAACAATTTATCAAGGTGATGCTGTAATCAGGTAAGCATCCTCTAAGGCTGACTCCAAGACACACAACACAGAATTACCAAGCTGAGAGTGATAGCCAAGCTGCGTACCCATGAAGACAGCTTAAACCGTGATCTTGGGTTCATGTATGCTGCAGGTGATCCCATCACACTCTTCTCTGTCTTTAAAATTTTCCTTACTTTCCTGTTTTGACAGCAGCATCTTGATCATTTTTTTCACGAGCTCTTCGCCTTAATTAACTTGTACAGTTTTGAATTACTTACTACACTCTATCTCACAAACACACACACTCACACAGACCATCTCTCACACAAACACACATTGTCTCACACTCTCTCATATGCACTCACACACACACTCTCACACACATTCTCTCATGCATACACATAATTCTCTCTCCCACACACTTCATCCAAGATGTTTATTTGTTTGCAGATGCATTCTATTTTGTTCAAAACACACACAATTTATAATCATAGTTAGTCAATGTGGTATCTTTGAAATTCCAAATTTCAGAAAAAAACTAGCCTGATTCCAGGTTAAAATTCTGAGACAGATTCTGAACAAAGCCTCACACTTATAATTCAGTGCCTGACCTGAGATGTCACCTTTGTGTATTCCTATAGCTCTACCTGATTGTCATAACAGCACAGCACTGACATTGACTTTATAAACACTTTGCACACCATCTAACACTCTTGGTCAGCTGCAGAAACATATTATCTGACCCTCCACTCACACCAGCTTTATGATCTTTTGATCTCTCTAGGAACTCTGTGTATGTGTCCTGCTCTTCCACTGCACCCGACGAAGGGGCTGTGCTCTGAAAGCTTGTGTGATTTCAAATAAACCTGTTGGATTATAACTTGGTGTCATGTGACTTCTGACTTTATCCACCTCAGTCCAACACTAGCACCTCCACATCCTAAAAATCCTCTGATATTTTGATTTACTGGTTTCTGTTCATGAGAATAAATGTTCTGTTAAGAGGATCATTACTTCCTTTGGAACGGTAAACAGAGGCACACCAAGAGTTAAAAAGAACTTCACAACATGCAGTAAATGAGAAATGGAATAATGCAACCCTTTCTATCGTATGGCATGCTCATACACAAGAAACACGCCTCTGGCTTTTTCCCATGGTCTGAACAAAATGATGGCAGGGAACTACAAGTCAAAACAGATTAGAGCAAGCATTGTTTGAAAGTAGTGGGAGGAGCTCAGACAGAATTAAGATGAATATGTCTGATGAAGGGTGACCCATTATGTACTTTAATATTAGAAAATTGAAATAGACAATTATCACAAGCCTTACTATAAAGTTACCTAACTAATGAATGGGTTAAAACAAAATATATACATTTATTTTGAAAGAAGTTTTGACCTATAGTAGATGCCAATATATTTATGTGAGTAGTTTAGTCAATTATTCCTCCAGGCTTTTGCTATTATATAGAAATGCTGATTTGATGAGATCATTGTTAAATTTATATGCCACTAGATTTTGATAGAACCTAGGTGATCCAATTGGTATAAAATACTTTTATTGGTATAAAATACTATGGCATATACTGTGCAGCCAGATTAATAACGGGTTTCATGTAGCTTGCAGTTATTATTGTTAAATTATCTTGTGTAGGAAGTGGAAGATAACCAAGGAATCATAACCAAATTCACAAATGTCTTACAGTACTTAACCACCAGCTTCTCAAAAATAGCAACCTCTGCATATGAAACAGCTTCAGTTTCACTTAAATCAAAGTCACCACAGACATGCTGCAGCCAGTATGTAAAAGCCTAAGGATTGGCGTGATAAGGTGATTTATACCCTTCATCCTTGGGCACAAAAAGTGAACCATCTAAACTGTGGACTTTCGTTTTCACAATTATTCAATAGATTGTATAACTAAATTAACCCTAACCGCATATTTTCCTTCCTGTCACTTTATTCTCTTTCTCTTCCTCCTCTCTCTTTGTATTGAATTTTAAGGTGGGCTTTGGGACCGTGATGTCGTGCTTACATGGTCCAAGTCCCAACAATGGTTAATGAAACCACTACCAGCACAAACTCCTGAATAGCCACAAACTCCTGTTTAGCATTCAGCAAAACCAAGGCAGACAAGACAGCACAAGGACATGTATTATTCTGCAAACTGGATATCACTTAATAAGGCATAGAACAATAAATGCCACCATGGTGGAAGGGAAGTCCCTCGAGAGGAATAGTGACAGAGAGTTGTGGGCCTTTGATGATGGTCCTACCATTTGGGGATGCAGCCTCTATGTCTAGCTAGCCTATTGCCAGACATCCCATCCAATGAGCTAGTGGCCTCCGCAGTCAGATTCAGGGGTGTTTGAAGCGGGGAGTTTGGGAGAAGTCTGACGGAAGGAAATAAAGAAGCATCCTTGCAAAATGCCCCTAAATATAGCTTTAATTACTCTAATTGGCTACTACAGCAATGGAGGGGGATCTGATCCTCACCTCATTAGACTATCCAACTGTACAACAAACCTCCAACCTCACATTCCATCCTCAGACAGCCAAGAAAATTTAGCATTTTATTTCTCTTTCTTGACTCCGACTTGACTCTTATTTATCCAAATTCATACCACATCTTTTTCAATTTCATTTCTCAACCTTTAAAGCACATAGGTAAGAATGTTCGTTGATGCTCCAAGCTCCCAAGTTCCCTGTACTTCCAACGTGTCCACTTTAAATGCTTTGGAACTGATGGGTGAAGGACACTGGTTTTGCGTACTGCTCCATTCTAGCAATGCCTAGGGTCAGATGACACTGATTAAGTAGTAAGGCTGCAGATACAACAAAATCCTTTCAATTTGTTGAAGCTGAGAATACTCAGCAGAATAATACATCTTACTGAAAAAAATACAATTTAATGTTCATATGTTTTCTTTTTTACCATTAACAATGCAACTTTATTCACCAAGGTTTTAAAATGTTCTCCAAACTACTGGTCACCTTATTTAATATTTCTTTGGCTCAACATCTTACACCTCTGTGAATGTCCTGGGACTATTTTCTGTATAAAGAATCAAAGACAGTAGATCCATTTATTTCCTTTTCACATCTATTTTTCACAGCAATTTTTCAAAGTTCTCAGCAAAAGTATATTCCAGTGAAAGGGAAGGACTGCAAGAAAAGGGGTAATCTGCCATGGGTGTCTAAGGAAATAAGGAAGGCTATGAAACTGAAAGAAAAGGTATTCAAAGTAGCCAAGAATCAGCAGAAAACTAGAAGATTAGGAAAACTTTAAAGATGAAAAGAAAGCCACAAGATGAGCTTTAAGGAAAAGTAAGATAGAACATGAGAAAAAACTAGCACAGAATATAAAGACAAGTAGCAAACGTTTCTACAAATATATAAAGTGAAGAAGTGTGGTTAAAGTAAATGTTGGTCCTTAAAAGGATGAGAAGGGGTATTTAGTAATGGAATATGTGGAAATGGCCGAGGCATTGAATATGTATTTTGTGTTGGTTCTTCACAGTGGAGGACACAAATAACATGCCAGTAAGTAACAAAGAAATAAAGGACTTGGAAACAATAATTATCACGGAAGAGGTTGTGTTGGGCAAGGTAATGGAGCTAAGGATAGACAAGATTCCAGGCCCTGATGGAATGCATCCCAGGGTACTAAAAAAGATGGTGGGAGAAATAGCAACATTTTCCAAAATTTGCTGGACTATGGGGCAGTTCTAGCAGATGTGATGCCACTTTTTAAAAAGGGTGGTAGATAAAAGATGGAGAACAATAGACTGGCCAGTTTAACTTCTATAGTGTGGAAGATCAAGGAAGGAATAGCAAGGCATCTAGATAGAAATTGTCACATTGGGCAGACACAGCATGGGTTCAAAAAGGGCAGGTCATGCTTAAATAACCTTTTGGAATTCTATGAAGACATTACTAGCATGGTGAACAACAGGGAACCTAGTAGATGTGGAGTACCTAGATTGATGAAAGGCCTTTGACAAGATGCCGCATAAAAGGCTGGTGCATAAGATAAAGATCTGAAAATGTGTTGCTAGAAAAGTGCAGCAGGTCAGGCAGCATCCAAGGAGCAGGAGTATCGATGTTTCGGGCATGAGCCCTTCTTCAGGAATGAGGAAAGTGTGTCCAGCAGGCTAAGATAAAAGGTAGGGAGGAAGGACTTGGGGGAGGGGCGTTGGAAATGCGATAGGTGGAAGGAGGTTAAGGTGAGGGTGATAGGCCGGAGAGGTCAGGAAGAAGATTGCAGGTTAGGAAGGTAGTGCTGAGTTTGAGGGATTTGACTGAGACAAGGTGGGGGGAGGGGAAATGAGGAAACTGGAGAAATCTGAGTTCATCCCTTGTGGTTGGAGGGTTCCTAGACGGAAGATGAGGCGCTCTTCATCCATCCGTCGTGTTGTTATGGTCTGGCGATGGAGGAGTCCAAGGACCTGTCTCCCCAACATAGAATAGGCCACATTGAGTGCAGCGGATGCAGTAAATGATGTGTGTGGAGGTGCAGGTGAATTTGTGGCGGATATGGAAGGATCCCTTGGGGCCTTGGAAGTAAGGGGGGAAGGTGTGGGCGCAAGTTTTTCATTTCTTGCGGTTGCAGGGGAAGGTGCCGGGAGTGGAGGTTGGGTTGGTGGGGGGGTGTGGACCTGACGAGGGAGTCACGGAGGGAGTGGTCTTTTCGGAACGCTGATAGGGGAGGGGAGGGAAATATATCCCTGGTGGTGGGGACTGTTTGGAGGTGGCGGAAATGACGACAGATAATACGATGTATATGGAGGTTGGTGGGGTGGTAGGTGAGGACCAGTGGGGTTCTGTCCTGGTGGCGATTGGGGGGCGGCAGGGCTCAAGGGCGGAGGAGCAGGAAGTGGAGGAGATGCGGTGGAGAGCATCGTCAATCACGTCTGGGGGGAAATTGTGGTCTTTGAAGAAGGAGGCCATCTGGGTTGTATGGTATTGGAACTGGTCCTTCTGGGAGCAGATGCGGCGGATACGAAGGAATTGGGAATTTGGGATGGCGTTTTTACAGGGGGCAGGGTGGGAGGAGGTGTAGTCTAGGTAGCTGTGGGAGTCGGTCGGTTTATAGTAAAGTCCGTGTTGATTCGATTGCCCGAGATAGAAATGGATATGTCTAGGAAGGGGAAGGAGGAGCCTGAGACGGTCCAGGTAAATTTGAGGTCGGGGTGGAAGGTGTTGGTAAAGTGGATGAACTGTTCAACCTCCTCGCGGCGCCGATACAGTCATCGGAGGAAAAGGTGGGGGGTGGCGCCAGTGTAGCTGCGGAAGATGGACGGTTCCACATATTCTACGAAGAGGCAGGCATAGCTGGGGCCCATGCGGGTGCCCATGGCGACTCCTTTGGTTTGGAGGAAGTGTGAGGATTGAAAAGAGAAGTTGTTCAGGGTGAGGACCAGTTCAGTCAGTCGAAGGAGGGTGTCAGTCAGTCTGTCGAAGGAGGGTGTCAGATCATCCGTCGTCATTTCCGCCACCTCCAAGCGGACCACACCACCAGGGATATATTTCCCTTCCCTCCCCTATCAACGTTCCGAAAAGACCACTCCCTCCGTGACTCCCTCGTCAGGTCCACACCCCCCACCAATCCTACCTCCACTCCCGGCACCTTCCCCTGCAACCGCAAGAAATGCAAAGCTTGCGCCCACACCTCCCCCCTTACTTCCCTCCAAGGCCCCAAGGGATCCTTCCATATCCACCACAAATTCACCTGCACCTCCACACACATCATTTACTGCATCCGCTGCACCCGATGTAGCCTCCTCTATATTGGGGAGACAAGGCCGCCTACTTGCGGAACGTTTCAGAGAACACCTCTGGGACACCTGGACCAACCAACCCAACCACCACATGGCTCAACACTTCAACTCCCCCTCCCACTCCACCAAGGACATGCGGGTCCTTGGACTCCTCCATCGCCAGACCATAGCAACACGACGGATGGAGGAAGAGTGCCTCATCTTCCGCCTAGGAACCCTCCAACCACAAGGGATGAACTCAGATTTCTCCAGTTTCCTCATTTCCCCTCCCCCCACCTTGTCTCAGTCCCAACCCTCGAACTCAGCACCACCTTCCTAACCTGCAATCTTCTTCCTGACCTCTCCGCCCCCACCCCCACTCCGGCCCATCACCCTCACCTTAACTTCCTTCCACCTATCACATTTCCAACACCCCTCTCCCAAGTCCCTCCTCCCTACCTTTTATCTTAGCCTGCTAGACACACTTTCCTCATTCCTGGAGAAGGGCTCATGCCCGAAACATCGATTCTCCTACTCCTTGGATGCTGCCTTACCTGCTGCGCTTTTCCAGCAACACATTTTCAGCTCTGATTTCTAGCATCTGCAGTCCTCACTTTCTCCATAAGACAAAGATGCATGGCATCATGGGTAAAGAATTAGCATGGATAGAGGATTGGTTGACGAGCAGGAAGCAAAGATTGGGGAATAAATGAATGCTATTCTGGTTGGCAATCAGTAATTAGTGGTGTGCCTCAAGGATCAGTGTGGGGACCGCAATTATTCACAATTTATATAGATGATTTGGAATTGGGTATCACGTGTAGTGTATCAAAGTTTATAGATGACACTAAGATAAGTGGCAGAGCAAAGTGTGCAGAGGACTGTGAAACTTTTCAGAGGAACAAAGATACTTAAGTGAGTGGGCCAAGGTCTGGAAGATGGAATATAATGTTAATACATATGAAGTTCTACCATTTTGGTAGGAGTAACAGTAAAAACGGATTATTAACTAAATGGTTAAAAAGTTTCAGCATGCTGCTATGCAGAGGGACTTGGATGTCCTTGTGCATGAATCACATAATGTTGGTCTGTAGGTACAAGAGATAACTGGGACTTTATCTTTCATTGCTAATAGGATCGAGTTTATAGGTTATGTTGCAGCTGTATAGGGTGCGAGTGAGGCCACAGCTGGAGCACTGTGTGCAGGTTTCATCTCCCTGCTGGCATTAGACGGGGTGCAGATGAGGTGCACTAGATTGATTCCGAAGTTGAGGGAGTTGGCTTATAAGAGACTGAGGAGAAAGTGAGGTCTGCAGATGCTGGAGATCAAAGTTGAAACTTTATTGCTGGAACAGCACAGCAGGTCAGGCAGCATCCAGGGAACAGGAGATTTGACGTTTCGGGCACAGGCCCTTCTTCAGGAAAGGGCCTGTGCCCATTCCTGAAGAAGGGCCTGTGCCCGAAACGTCGAATCTCCTGTTCCCTGGATGCTGCCTGACCTGCTGTGCTGTTCCAGCAATAAAGTTTCAACTTATAAGAGACTGAGTAAACTGGGATTATATTCATTGGAATTTAGAAGCATGAGGGGGAATCTTATAAACACATATAAAATTATGAAGCGAATAGATAAGATAAATGTAGAGAGGATGCTTCCACAGGCAGGTCAAAGCAAGACAAGAGGGCATAGCCTCAAAATTAGAGGGAGCAGATTTCGGACTGAATTGAGAAAGAACTTCTTCACCCAGAGGGTTGCGAATCTATGGAATTCCCTGCCCAGTGAAGTAGCTGACATTAATTCAGTAAATGTTTTTAAAGCTAAGATAGATTTTTTTGAACAATAAAGGAATTAAGGGTTATGGTAATAAGGCGGTTAAGCGGAGCTAAGGCCACAAAAATATCAGCCACAATCTTATTGCATGGCAGAGCAGGCTTGAAGGACTAGATGGCCATTCCTGCTCCTGATTCTTATGTTATTTCTATCATTATACATATTTTATATCGCTATCGCTCGTTCACCACTATTAGCACTCCCATGTCTTTGGCTCTCGGCTCCCTCGCCATCTGTTCCACTCACGCCTCTTCCCCCCTCTGTCTACAGCACAAAGCAAACCATTTTCAAATTCCTTCCAGTTCTGAAGAGTCAGTAATACTCAAAACATCAATTCTGTTTCTTGCTTTACAGATGCTGCCAGAAGTGGAGTTTTTCCAGCACTTTCTGTTCTTATCAACAACCAGAAAATTTGTTTCACTGTTGTTGGTTGATGGATAAATATGACTCAGCATACTGAGAAAATACTTGTGTGCTTTTTCACAATTGTGCCATGGGATCTTTTCCATTCACCATAGAAAGGATGCTGCACCTTGGTTCAATATTGCATTAAAAATTGTCTGCTGACTCTTTGGCCTATGCCACTAACTTTCTGACTCAGAGATATTAGGATAGGTTCACACACATTAAAAACACTATATGTTGAAAATTAACGTTATTGTTCCAAACACAGCCAGGGCATTTCTTCTTACCTCTGCTGTATATTGGAATTTCTAAAAGCAATATCAAGTTGTCAAGGGATTCAAATCTCTTGCCCTATACATTTTTAAAAAGATTTTGCCTGGTCTTTAAAAAAGTTGCTGTTTACTTCATTATGTGTATTGACATAAGCCCAAGGGATAAATTGCACGATAAATTGCACAACTGACTTCATAGCCTGATATTATCACAGCGCTTTGTCTGCCATTTCAGTTTGATAGTTCCAAGTGGTTTTAAAACTTTGGAGAGGGGCTATGAATGTATGAATACTTGTTTTTATAAATGATTAAGGGAGATTTAGGGAATGGATTTATTTTATCACAGGCTCATAGGGATCTACAGCAAAAAGGCCCTTCACTCACTGAGTCTGTAATAGTCACTTAAAAAGTTTTTTTATTAGAAATTCATCAATAGACACTTAAGAAAAGTATTTCTTATGATTCCATATGGGTCCCAAGATCTGCCCAAGGTAAAACCTGGATAGGCAAAAGGGCAAGGAATGGTAGTGAGTCATCAGTTGGCATGAATGAAGTTAAGTTGGTATTAAGATTATAAAAGGCAATTGAGAAGAGAGTGGCAGGAGTGGCATGTGGGACTATGGATTGCAGTGCAAGGACATAGGTTGGCATTAAGGGTCTGAAGGGAAATTTGGTGGATCAAGGACATAAAATGATTTGGCCTACCCGACTGAAGCATATAGAGTGTTGGACTGGTAAGGCAATATGAGGAGAGTGGACGAGAAATGGAGTTTATGAGGAGAGAGGATTAGTGAGGGGTGCAAAAGGGGTAAGGTTTGGTGCAGGAGGTATGACAGTGAGAGCTGGTGAGGGAGTAGAAGGGGGGATGGTTGGTCATGGAGTATAAGGAATGAGTGGAATATGAGCAGCGAGGGTTTGTGAGGGGCTTCGGAGGAATATAGTATGAAGAATATGAGGAGAAAAGATTGGTGATAGTATATGAGGGATTCGGGCTGGTGAGAGGGGATCTAAAGAGAGAGAGTGTTTGATAAAGGGGGCATGACGGTTGAAGACTGGTGGGGAGTATAAGGTATGAGATTGGTGAAGAGGTATTTTCCTCAGTTGACTGCAGTTTACCTGTTCAGCTTTGATTTCTCCTTTCACCCTTAAAACCTATTTTTGTCTTGGTTTGTATTTTTGCTTTTGTGTACAGATCGTTTCCAGATGGTTATTTTACTTCTGTGTCTATCTGTCATTCTCAGTAATTTATTTTCGAGAACTTTTTCCTATTATTACATCTGCTTGTTTGTTCCACAGCATGACTCGTCTTGCACTGCTTTGAAGACTGAGTTGCAATGCAACACAAAACTAATGGACAGAGTGATTTATCAAGGGATACGCTTATCGAGGGATAATGATCAAGGATAGACAAATGGATTCATGATGCAGATGGGCCATGATCTAATCAATTGGAGTAACACAAACTCAAAGGCCTGAATAGTCAATGCAATTTGACTAATTCCATGTTGAAAGGAAATGCAGAAGTTCTGAAACTGAGCACCAAGCTGACCAATGAAGTTTGCAATATTAATGCTGGAAGCAGAAGGGGTTTACAAGTGCTTATAAGAAAAATGCTCTTATAACCATTCTTAATGTGAAAGCTTCAATCTTGGAAATTGTTAACTGCCATAGTACAACTCATGTTTTGATAGCTTCTCACTATTGAATGACCCAGCCTGAACCTGAGAGTGACTTCATGTTGAGAAAATTGAACTGCTATGATAATAGTTCTTCAAAATTCACGTGAAACAGGGAGAACTCACATCTTCAGTTGTTGAATATCGACAAGTCTGAGGTCATCAATGTGAATAAAGTGATTTTCTGATTACATTAGTTTAGAAGATTATAAGGAGAAACAGTTCTGATTGTTCTGTCATTCAATAAGATCATGGCTGATCTGATGTAGCGTTAATTCCGCTTTCCTGCCATCTCCCCTTGGGGTAAGGTACCAGGTAAATAAGATGGTAGCTGAGTGCAGGATAGGGCTCTGTCAGTATGCAGCTAGTTTGATGAGATGGGTGTTTGTCTGAAGTGGGGGTAAGGGTAAGTGGTTTGTTGGAGGGGATTGGGATTTTGTGACTCATGGAGTGAAGGGAGGCCAGAAGGGAGTTATCAGGATTAGAGAATATTGGATTCTGGGGTGAGAGAGGGGAATGTCAGGTCAGGGTAAAGTTGTGAGGGTTCTGGGAGGTGTAGGTTGGGGTGTGTGAGGTTAATATGGAGTCAGATGAAGTTACTTAAGCATTAGACCATGTATTTACTTGTTTTAACTTTCCTGAGTAACTATTTGCATAATTTCATCAGAAACAGCCATGGTCCGCATTTTAAATGGAGACTGTCAGAGGGTTGGAGGCATATGGGAAATATTCAGCAGAATACATGCAATTCCTTCAGAGTCTGTTCTAATTGGGATTCTGCAGGGTACCCACTTATAACTCCCATCACCACTGGAATAATGGCAATTCTGGCCAGCAAAAATCTTGACATTTATTTTTAAATTCTGTCCCCTAATTCTAGATTCCTCCACAAAACAATGCATCCTCTCAGCATCCCCACTGTCAAGTCTCCTTGACTCAGTTATGTTCTATGAGAAAACAGAGATCCTTCCTTGAGCTTCAGGCCTGAAGCTCTCATCCCCTCTCTGAACCCAAACCCACCAACAAATATTCATCCTTTATTTGGGCGGCACGGTGGCACAGTGGTTAGCACTGCTGTTTCACATCACCAGAGACCTGGATTCAATTCCCGCCTCAGGCAACTGTACATGTGGAGTTTGCACATTCTCCCCGTGTCTGCGTGGGTTTCCTCCGGGTGCTCTGGTTTCCTCCCACAGTACAAAAATGTGCAGGTTAGGTGAATTGGCCATGCTAAATTGCCTGTAGTGTTAGGTGAAGGGGGTAAATATAGAGGAATGGGTCTGGGTGGGTTGCTCTTCGGAGGATCGGTGAGGACTTGTTGGGCCGAAGGGCCTGTTTCCACACTGTAAGTAATCTAATCCACTAAAGAGATAAAAACTATATAGGATGTCTCATCAATGCACTTACTTGTTGAAGAAAGATGTCCCTAATTTTACACTACACCTTCTGTGCAATAACGGCTGGCATTCATTTGTCTCCTTAATTCCTCGCTCTACTTGCAAGCTAACATGTGATTCATGTATATACATACACAGCATTCTTAGAACTTCCTCATTCTGCAGACTCCCAGTTAAATAATATTTCATTTTTCTATACCTCCTGCCAATGTGGACAACTTCACAGCTTCCTAATGATACACCATCTGTCAAATTTTTGGTCATTCATTTAATTCAAAAAAAGTGTCTTTCTCTACTTTTTCCCAATGAGACAGGGGATGGAGTTTTTTCCCCAGTCACCAGTTCAGTGATGGGGGAATCACCTAATCAGATTGGGAGGGTGATCTGAACGAGCCCCACAATCTCTCAATCTCCAACCTAATCAAGACCATGGTTCTCTCCAGTTGAAAGATACCATCTGATTGAGGGATCTGACATTGGAAAACAGGACCCACTGAGCTAACTCAGTGTCAACCCGCCCCCTTCTGCACACAATGTGTTGCCTATTCACACAGCCCTATCTCCCCCATCCTTCACTTTCATCTAGAATTCAATGCCATTAATTGCTCTCAATCAGAAGTTAACTTGGCAGCACCACAACCACCATCATCTTTCCAATACTGCTGCCAATTCAATACAGATGTTGGCCTCTGATTACTCAATTGCACTCAGCAAATGTGATTTCTGCCCTTGGATCTTGGTGACGGGGGATGCCCACCTCTGATTTGATTACCAAATTGGACAATGCATGGCATATCTTCCCAAAGAGAGACAAAGTGCAGCTCTTAGTGGAGCTCCTGCTGGTGCCTCTACAACATTCTGCCCATCACTCCATACTGTAACAAGATCAAAATCTGCTTTACCAAAGGTGATGCACAAGGGGCCAGAGATAATGCCTTACAGACCTCTGGACCTGGCCTCCCTAAGTTCCTCCTTTTTATTTATTTCTAGCATCTCATGTTTCATTGGCATTCTTTCATCTTCCTTGACTGTTTAATATGGATAGAAAGTACTCACTTTGAGCTGATATATTACTGAATGTATGGGAATGATGGTGTTATATAAATGTCAAGTTCGTTCGAGCTCACTGAACCCAAAGCCTCGCCTTTCTGCAAACTCCACAGATATCTTCTTTGAGCATTTGTACATTTGTTATCAGGTTTCTGAAAAGCATTTATGCACTCATATTAACTTTCAAACTTCAATGAAATTCAGGTTGGTGTCTTCAATTTTAGCAAATCCATTTATTTCAGGTCGCTAAAAGTAATTTAATCTATTCCGAAGGTTTCATCTCAGGGCCTGCCCCTCAGTCAACAGTCAACTGACACATTCTTCCCGGCTTTCCTCCACCAATTGGAGAGCAAAAAGATTTGTCACCTACTTGGATAATGTTTGACAAAAAGCCATAATGTGTCCTTATTTCCCAGAATAACAATGATAATTAAAAAAAAAAAATTACATAAGAAAAAAGAAAAATCTTTTTAAATTGTTGTGCTTTGTTTTTCAGGTTTGCACTCAGCAGTGTCCTCGAGACAGACCTCCAATTCCTTGGAAGCCCATTCAAACCTCAAATACATTACATCTCAAACAAGCCCTAGAGGAATGCTGTATTAATGACCATTCATTCAACTGAAATGATCCGTCCCAAGGATAATGCATCATGGGTATATTTCAAAGAAGGCAAACAAACTTTGAAAAGCCGCAGTTAAGATCAATAGACTAAATTTAAGTCAGAGAACAAAATATTTTTGCTTATCCTAAAATGAATATAATGCTCACGAAAGTAATACAATTTCCTTTGTCCCATTACATTACATTAGAAAACAGGCTTTGAAGAATGAAGCTAATGAGTGATAAAATCTAGTTGAGAGAAAAGTTGACAAAAATTAAGCTGAGTGTTCAGATGTTAAGATTCATGCCAAACTGGCTTGCTGGCATAAATGGCAAAATTAATTAGAATCAAAAAGTGAGTTGGAAGAGAGGATCAGCAGCACTTGGCTTGTCATTAATAGGGTTGTTCAGTGATTGTTGCCAGCCACCTCGAATATGACTCGAATTATTCAGACTTTGGAATGGTTTGTTACAACTGAGTGATTTTAGAAACCAATTAACAGTGAACCACATTGCTGAAGATCTGCACTTACATGTAGGCTGGACCATGTAAAGAACAAAAGATGCCCTTTCTTAACACACATCAGTGCCACGGGCTAGTGAGGCTAGGAAAAGGCAGCGAGTGCAGATGAGCACATGACTGCACAGCTGGTGTAGGAGGGAGGGCTTCTGATACAAGGATCATTCTGAGGAAGGTGCGACTTGTACAAGAAGGACGGCTTGCACCTGAATTGAGGGGCATCAATATCCTGGGCAGGAGGTATGCTCGAGTTCTTCGGGAGGGTTTAAACTAGATAGGCAGAGGGTTACGGAACTGAGGATGGAGCAGCTAGTGAACAGCCAGATACAGCATGCAGAGAGTCTTTGAGGAGGGACGGACAGTTGATAGGGCAAGGTTGTAGTCAGTGTGATGGGTTGAAGTGAGTCTATTTAATGCAAGAAGTGAAAGGAATAAGGATGGTGAACTCAGAGTATGGATCAATACTTGGAACTATAATATTGTGGCCATTACGGAGACTTGGATATCACAGAAGCATGAATAGTTGTTGGATGTTCCAGGGTTTAGATGTTTCAAAAGGAATAGAGAGGGAGGTAAAATAGGTGGGATAGTGGCATTGCTAATCAGGGATAGTATCACAGCTGCAGAAAGGGAGGTCATCAAGGAGGGTTTGTCCACAGAGTCAATATGGGTAGAAGTCAGAAACAGAAAGGAGCAATCAGTTTATTGGGAATTTTCTACAGACTTCCCAATAGTAACAGAGACACAGAGGAACAGATTGGAAGGCAGATTTTGGAAAGGTTTCAAAGTAACAGGGTTGTTGTCATGGGTGACTTTAACTTCCCTAATAGTGATTGGAACCTCCTCAGTTCAAATAGTTTGGATGGAGCAGTTTTTGTCAGGTGTGTCCAGGAAGGATTCCTGATGCAATATATGGGAAGGCTGACTAAAGACGAGGTCATATTGGATTTGTTGCTTGGCAATGAACCAGGCCAGGTGTCAGATCTTTCGGTGGGACAGCATTTTGGTGATAGTGATTACAGCTCAATGACCTTTACCATACTCATGAAGAGAGATAGGAGCAGACGGTATGGGAAAGTATTTAATTGGAGGAGGGGGAATTACAATGCTATTCGGCAGGAAATGGGGCATCTAAATTGGGAACAGTGTTCTCAAGGAAATGCACAACATTGTTTAGGGAGCACTTGTTGAGGCAAGGAAGGGATGGTAAGGTGAAGGAACCTTCAGTGACAAGGGATGTGGAACATCTAGTCAAGCGGATGAAGGAAGCTTACCTAAGATTGATGAGGCAATGTTCAGGCAGGGCTGTGGAGGGTTTCAAGGTAGCCAGGAAGGAACTGAAGAATGTACTTACGAGAGCTACAAGGGGGCATGAAAAAGGCCTCAGCAGGTAGGATTAAGAAAAAACCTGAAGACATTCTCTACTTGTGAGAGGAACAAGAGGATGGCCAGACTGAGGGTAAGGGTGATGAGGGATAGTGGAGGGATCTTGTGCCTGGAGGTGGAGAAGGTAGGGGACGTCCTTAATAAATACTTTCCTTCTATATTCACTACATGAGGGACCTTGACATTTGTGAGGACAACATGAAACAGACTGTTATGCTCAAACAGGTTGGTGTTAAGAAGGAGGATATGCTGAAAATTTTGAAAAGCAGAAGGATACATAAGTCCCATGTGCCAGGTGGGATATATCCAAGGTCACGGCTGGAAGTGAAGGAAGAGATTGCTGTGCCTTTGGCATTGATCTCTGCGTCCTCACTGGCCACTGAAGTAGTCCAGGTGATTGGAGGATGGCAATTGTTATTCTCTTGTTCAAGAAAGGAATAGAAATAATCAGTCTTATGTCTATGGTGGGCAAATTATATGAGAGGATCCTGAGAGATAAGATTTATTATTACTTCAAGAAACATAGTTTGATTAAACAAAGTCAGCATGGCATTGTGAGGTGCAGGTCATGCCTCACAAGCCCTATTGAATTCTTTGAGGATGTGACAAAACACATTGATGAAGGTAGATCAGTGGATGTGGTGTATATGAATTTTAGCGAAGCATTTGATAAGGTTCCCCATGGCAGGCTCATTCAAAAAGTAACGAGGCATGGGCTACAGGGAAATTTGGCTCTCTGGATACAGAATTGGCAGGCCCACAGAAGACAGAGGGTGGTGACAGATGGAAAGTATTCAGCCTGGAGCTCAGTTACCAGTGGTGTTTCGCAGGCATCTGTTCTGGGACCTCTGTTCTTTGTGATTTTTATAAATGACTTGGATGAGGAAGTGGAAGCGTAGGTTAGTAAGTTTGCTGATGACACAAAGGTTGGTGGAGTGGTGGACAGTGTGGATGGCTGTTGTAGGTTGCAACAGGACATTGACAGGATGCAGAACTGGGCTGAGAAGCGGCATTTCGAGTTTAACCTGGAAAAGTGTGAAGTGATTTGTTATGGAAGGTCAAATTTGACAGCAGAAGACAGGGTTAAAGGCAGGATTCTTGGCAGTGTGGAGGAACAGAGAGATCTTTGGGTCCATGCCCATGGATCCCTCAAAGTTACCACACAAGTTGATAGAGTTGTTAAGAAGGCATATGGTGTGTTGGCTTTCATTTGCAGGCGGATTGATTTTATGATGCTGCAAGGTTATGCTGCAGCTCTATAGAGCTGAAAATGTGTTGCTGGAAAAGCGCAGCAGGTCAGGCAGCATCCAAGGAGCAGGGGAATCGACGTTTCGGGCATGAGTCCTTCTTCAGGAAGGCTCATTCCCGAAACGTCAATTCCCCTGCTCCTTGGATGCTGCCTGACCTGCTGCGCATTTCCAGCAACACATTTTCAGCTCTGATCTCCAGCATCTGCAGTCCTCACTTTTTTCCCTGCAGCTCTATAGAGTCCTGTTTAGATCACACATGGCATATTGTGTTCAATTCTGGTTGCCTCATTATAAGGATTATAGGGCAGAAATGTCCATCACAAGGGGGCATAATTTTAAGGTGATTGGAGGAAGGTTTAGGGGAGATAGAACATAGAACATGACAGCACAATACAGGCCCTTCGGCCCTCGATGTTGCACTGCCCTGTAAAACCAATCTGAATGAAGCCCATCTAACCTACACTTTTCCATTCTTGTCCATATGCCTATCTAATGACCATTTAAATTCCCATAAAATGGGCGAGTCTACAACTGTTGCAGGCAGGGCATTCCAAGACCCTACTACTCTCCGACTAGATGTCGGAGGTCGGTTCTTTACACAGAGAGTGGTGGGTGCGTGGAATGCATTGCCAGCAGTGGTAGTAGAATCAGATGCATTAGGGACATTTAGACAACTCTTGGATGGGCACATGGATGATAGTAAAACGAAGGGTATGTAGGTACGTTTGATCTTAGAGTAGGATAAAAGATTGGCACAACATCGAGGGGCGAAGGGCCTGTACTCTGCAGTACTGTTCTATGTTCTATTAGTGAACATAGATGGGGTTTCGTGCCAATCAACAACAGTTTTATGGTCATTGTTAGGGTTTTAATTCTAGACTTTTTTGCTAAATTCAAATCTCACCAATTGCCATGATGGGAATTGTACCTGAGTTCATTGAGCATTACTTTAACCTCTAGTTTTCTACTTTAGTGACAATACCATGATGTGATTGCTCACTGAATAAGACACATGCACACAAGTATCAATGTATCGTGACTGCTGAAGACCCTATTTGTTTATTTTGCTTGAATATTACCAAATTTGCTTTGAGTTAACCATTAGAAGACAGCTTGCTTTCCAATGTGTCACCTGATGAAGGAGCGTCGCTCCGAAAGCTAGTGTGCTTCCAGTTAAACCTGTTGGACTATAACCTGGTGTTGTGTGATTTTTAACAATGTGTCTTCAGTCTTGTGGTGAAATACCTAATTTTTCTATCAGGCAGAACATTAATAAGCCTTGCAGCTGAGCAATCTGATCTCTGCCCCCTATTTTAATTGCAAAATTTATATATTTTCAACCTACAAATAAGCTAGAAGTTTTCAATTTGCTGTATTTTAGAAGATTTATGTGATTCATTCCAAAAGCTAACATATAAAATTTGAATTTTCATATAAGGAATTCACACTGAGTAAAGATAAATCACCTAAATGAAGTTAGATAACAACATAAGAATCTTCAAGCTTGCTCTGCCATTCAATAAGATCATGGCTGATCTTTTCATGGACTCAGATCCACTTACCCATGCTCTCATTGTATCCCTTAATTCATTTATCGTTCAAAAAAAACTACCGTAGCTTTAAAAACGTTTACTGAAGTCACGTCAACTACTTCACTGGGCAGGGAATTCAATAGATTAACACCTCTGGGTAAAGAAGTTCCTTTTCAATTCAGTCCTAAATATGCCTCCTCTAATCTTGAGGCTATGCCTCAGCTTCAGCTGCCAGCAGAAACATTCTCTCTATTTCTATCTTATCTATACCCTTCATAATTTTACATGTTTCAAGATCCCCCCTCATTCTTCTAAATTCCAATTGATATAATCCCAGTCTACTCAGTCTCTCCTCATAAACCAACCCACTCAACTCCAGAATCAACCTCGTGAACCTCCTCTGCACCCCCTCTAGTGCCAGTACATCCTTTCTCAAGAAATGAGACCAAAACTGCACTCAGTACTCCAGGTGTGGCCTCACCAGCACTTTGTACAGCTCTGCTTTTAAATTCAATCCATTTAGCAATGAAGCGCACAATTCCATTTGCCTTCCTAATTACTTGTTGTACCTGCAGACCAACCTTGTGATTCATGTACAAGGGCACCCAAGTCCCTGCAACTTTTTACCATTGAAGTAATAATCTTTGTTTCTGTATGACTTCCCATTTATTAACATTGTATTACATCTGCCAGACCTTTGCTTAGTCACTCAATGTATCTTTGTTCCTCTGCAAAGTTTCACAGTCCTCTGCACACTTTATTCTGCCACTCATCTTAGTGTCATCTGCAAACTTTGACACCCTACACATGGTCCCCAACTCCAAATCATCTTTATAAATTGTAAATAATTGCGATCCCAACACCGATCCCTGAGGCTCACCACTAGTTACTGTTTGCCAGCCAGAATAGCACTCATTTATCCTCACTCTTTGCTTCTTTGCTTCCTGTCAGTCAACCAATCCTCTATCCATGATAATACTTTACCCCTAACATCACGCATCCTTAGGGAAAAAGTAAGGACTGCAGATGCTGGAGATCAGAGTCGAGACGGTGGTGCTGGCAAAGCACAGCCAGTCAGGCAGCATCCATGGAGCAAGAGGATTAATGTTTCAAGCATAAGCTCTTCATCAGGAAACATTGCATCCTTATCTTATGTGGCAGCCTCTTGTGCGGCACCTTGTCAAAGGTCTTTTGGAAATCTAGGTACACCACATCCACTGGGTCCCCATTGTCCACCTTGCTCATAATGTCTTCACAGAATTCCAAAGGATTTGTCAAGCAAGACCTGCCTTTCATGAACCCATGCTGTATCTGCCCAACAGGACAATTTCTATCAAACGACTTGCTATTTCTATCATGATAATAGACTCAAGGATCTTCCCCACTTCAGAAATTAAGCTAACTGGTCTATAATTCCCCATCTTTTGTCTACCTCCCTTTTTAAACAGCATTTGCTGTTTTCCAATCTGCTGGGACTACCCCAGCACCCGCCAGTGCACCGGCTATTTACTCCCCCATCTCTTTTAGTACCCTGGGATGCATTCCATCAGGGCCAGGAGACTTGTCTATCCTTAGCTCCATTAGCTTGTCCAACACTATCTCTTTCATAATATGGAGTTGCCGGTGTTAGACTGGGGTGTACGAAGTTAAAAATCACACAACACCAGGTTATAGTCCAACAGGTTTAATTGGAAGCACACTAGCTTTCGGAGCGACGCTCCTTCATCAGGTGATTGTAGAGGGCTCGATTGTAACACAGAATTTATAGCAAAAATTTGCAGTGTGATGCAACTGAAATTATACATTGAAAAATTGATTGTCTGTTAAGCCTTTCATCTGTTAGAATACAGTGATTGTTTCACTTCTTTCATGTGTAAATCACAAAACCCTTTTTTTAAAAGTTGCATTCTCGGGTTAGCTGTTAACAATGGTGATAGCTAGACAATATGTTGAAGGTGTTAGCCCCCTGTGTTCTCTGTCTATGACCTGATGTTTAGATTGGTTCCAATCTAAAAAGTGAGATAACAGAGTTTTACATAAATTCAAGCAGTTTTTGAGCTCAGAGTTCTACATGAATGTATGCAGTTTTTGAGCAAAGTGCAATGAAACTCTGCAAGTAAAAATTCACCCCACAAAATATATGTGGCTGAGTTGTCTATCTTATACATTGCAGGCAAGGATGCCCGGAGGCATGGTACATTGGGGAAACCGAGCAAAGGCTACGACAACGGATGAATGGACACCGCACAACAATCAACAGTTGGGGAACACTTCAGTGGTCCAGGACATTCAGCCTTGGACCTTCGGGTAACCATCCTCCAAGGTGGACTTCGGTACAGGCAGCAGAGGAAAGTAGGCGAGCAGAGGCTGATAGCTAAATTCGGTACCCACTCTGCACTTACTACACACACACACACACACACACACACATGCACACATATATTTTGTGGGGTGAATTTTTACTTGCAGAGTTACATTGCACTTTGCTCAAAAACTGCATACATTCATGTAGAACTCTGAGCTCAAAAACTGCATGAATTTATGTAAAACTCCGTTATCTCACTTTTTAGATTAGAATCAATCTAAACATCAGGTCATAGACAGAGAACACAGGGGGCTAACACCTTCAACATATTGTCTAGCTATCACCATTGTTAACAGCTAACCCGAGAATGCAACTTTTAAAAAAAGGGTTTTGTGATTTACACATGAAGGAAGTGAAACTATCAGTGTATTCTAACAGATGAAAGGCTTAACAGACAACCAATTTTTCAATGTATAATTTCAGTTACATCACACTGCAAATTTTTGCTATAAATTCTGTGTTAAGATCGAGCCCTCCACAATCACCTGATGAAGGAGCGTCGCTGCGAAAGCTAGTGTGCTTCCAATTAAACCTGTTGGACTATAACCTGGTGTTGTGTGATTTTTAATCTTTCATTATAATGATTGTTTCCAGGTCCTCACCTACCTTCATCTCTTTGTCAATTACTGGCATGTTATTTGTGTCCTCCTCAGCCATTTCCTCATATCCCATTATTAAAATCCCCTTCTCAATCTCTAAAGGACTAACACTTACTTTAGTCACTCTTTTTCATTTTATGTATTTATAGAAATTTTTGCTACCTGCCTTTATATTCTGTGCTAGTTTGTTTTTCCTCATGAGCTCTCTTAAGTTTCTTTCTAGCCCTTTTTGTGGCTTTCTGTTGACCAATAAACTTTTCCCAATCTTCCAGTTTCATGTTGTTTTTGGCCACTTTGTATACCTTCTCTTTCAATTTGATAGCCTTCCTTATTTCCTTAGACACCCATGGCAGATTATCACTTTTCTTACAGTCCTTCCTTTGCACTGGAATAAACTTCTGATGAGCACTTTGAAAAATTGCTTTGAAAGTCCTCCACCGCTCATCAACAGTCCCATCAGAAAATCTTTGTTTTCAGTCTACTTTAGCCAAGTCCCCCCTCATTCTATTGTAGTCCCCCTTGTTCAAGCACAGGACCCTGGTAGTGGATTTTATCCTCACACTCTCCATCTATTTTCTAAATTCAATCAAATTCTTCAAGATTACCCTCTTCAAGAAGAATAGCTTTCTTATGTGTAAAAATAAACTTCAAGAATCTTTCAGGAAGCAATGAAGCAAATGACTTCACACAATTTCACAATTACTGCTCCCAACTCTCCCCAGTGTCCAAGTCAATGCTCCTTCAAATAGGAGTGGACCTAATGGAAATAGGGGAAAAATAAATTTGAATTTTAGCATTTCATCTGCTTAAGAGATTTTCAGTTATTCGATTACTTAGAGTGTGGAAACAGGCCCTTCGGCCTAACAAGTCCACACTGACCTGCCAAAGCTCAACCCACGCAGACCCATTCCCTACACCTAACACTATGGGCAATTTAGCATGGCCAATTTACCTAACCTGCACATTTTTGGACTGTGGGAGGAAACCAGAGCACCCGGAGAAAACCCATGCAGACATGGGGAGAATGTGCAAACTCCACACAGTCAGTCGCCTGAGGCGGGAATTGAACCCGGGTCTCTGGCACTGTGAGGCAGCAGTGCTAACCACTTTTTTCAGAAAGAAAACTCAATGTGCAAAAGTTTGAGCCTTCAATATATCATAATGCATACTACTGTGTTATGTGTTATTCAGCCTAGTTATTTGTAAAATCAGAAGTAGTTCATCAATAAATTCAATGTTAAAGGTGATTTTTCCCTGCATTAGATACGTTGTTTTCCACATATGAACAGCAACAACTCATATATTGTTCATTTACATTCCCTCATCACCTCATTTCCTAACTACAGGGCAGCATGGTGGCTCAGTTGTTGGCACTGCTGCCTCACAGTGCCAGGATTTGGTTCTCGCCTCGGGCGACTGTCTATGTGGAGTTTGCACATTCTCCCCATGTCTGCGTGGGTTTTCTCCAGGTGCTCTGTGGTTTCCTCCCACAGTCCAATAATGTGCAGATTAGGTTGATTGATCATGCTAAATAGTCCATAGCATCCAGGAATGTGCAGGCTAGGTGAAATTTCCAGGGGAATTGCAGGATTACAGGGATAGGGTCTGTGTGGACTTGATGGGCTGAATAGCCTCCTTCCATACTGTAGGGATTCTATCACAGTACTTGACAGAAAATCTGTATTGATTTAGCAATTCGTGTGATTATTGTAAAAGATAACACAAGCCCAAGATACCTGAGAGTGATAACTAGCTTCCCAAGTTGCTATATTGGATATTTTGCATTTCTGAAACCTTTGTACTTCAGCATGAAAAAAATCTTTTTCTTTTAAGTGGCTACAGCTGGATTCACAGAGGGAGCTAGGAGGGAGAAGGTTTTGAGTCAGCTTCTTTACTGTATGCTACCATATGGACAAGGAATTACTCAATAAATGGCAGGACACTGGGAAGCTCAGGGGAATTGTGGAATCTTGGGGTGTTGATCCACAGATCCTTGAAGGTGGCAGGACAGCTTAATAGCATACTTAAGAAGGTATACTGAATATTTGTCTTTATCAGTTACTGTATAGATTATAAGAACAGGGAGCTGTACAGAACTTTGGTTAGGCCTCAGCTGGAATAGTTCTGATCACCAAACTGTAAGAAGGATGTGATTGCACCAGAGGGGTGCAGAAGAGGTTGAGCAATTCATCAACTTCACCAACACATTCCACCCTGACCTTAAATGTACCTGGACCATCTCTGACACCTCCCTCCCCTTCCTGGACCTCTCCATCTCCATTAATGATGACTGACTTGACACTGACCCCACCTCCTGCAAAAATGCCATCCCGTATTCCCAATTCCTCCGCCTCCGCCGTATTTGCTCCCAAGAGGACCAGTTCCACCATAGAACACACCAGATGGCCTCCTTCTTTAGAGACTGCAATTTCCCTTCCCATGTGGTTAAAGATGCCCTCCAACGCATCTCATCCACATCCCGCACCTTCACCCTCAGACCCCACCCCTCCAACCATAACAAGGACAGAACCTCCCTGGTGCTCACCTTCCACCCTACCAACCTTCACATAAACCAAATCATCGGACGACATTTCCGCCACCTTCAAACGGATCCACCACCAGGGATATATTTCCCTCCTCACCCCTTTTCGTCTTCCTCAAAGACCGTTCCCTCCGTGACTACCTGGTCAGGTACACGCCTCCCAACAACCCACCCTCCCATCCTGGCACCTTCCCCTGCCACCGCAGGAATTGCAAAACCTGCACCCACACCTCCTCCCTCACCTCCATCCAAGGCTCCCCAAAGGAACCTTCCACATCCGTCAATGTTTACCTGCACATCCACCAATATTATTTATTGTATCCGTTGCTCCCAATGCGGTCTCCTGTACACTGGGGAGACTGGACGCCTCCTAGCAGAGCGCTTTAGGGAACATCTCCGGGACATCCGCACTAATCAACCACACCACCCTGTGGCCCAACATTTCAACTCCCCTTCCCACTCAGTCGAGGACATGCAGGTCCTGGGCCTCCTTCACCACTGCTCCCTCACCACCCAATGCCTGGAGGAAGAATGCCTCATCTTCCGCCTCGGAACATTTCAACCCCAGGGCATCAATGTGGATTTCAACAGTTTCCTCATTTCCCCTTCCCCCGCCTCACCCTAGTTCCAAACTTCTAGCTCAGCACTGACCCCATGACCTATCCTACCTGCCTATCTTCCTTTCCACCTATCCACTCCACCCTCCTCTCTGGCCTATCACCTTCATCCCTACCCCCACTCACCTATTGTGCTCTATGCTACTTTCTCCCCACCCCCACCCTCCTCTCATTTATCTCTCCACCCTTCAGGCACTCTGCCTGTATTCCTGACGAAGGGCTTTTGCCCGAAACGTGATTTTCCTGCTCCTCGGATGCTGCCTGAACTGCTGTGCTTTTCCGGCACCACTCTAATCCAGAATCTGGGAAGTATGCGGCCATCCACTTTAGATCAAAACAATTTTTCGAAAAGTTTTAATTTAAAAAAGACCCAGAAAATTTTCTCACTGGTGAGAATAAAAATAGTGATTGAAGCAGGATGTTTTAACGAACAATTTTAAAAAAGGAATACTCAAGTGCACATCGCGGAAATGTGCATTGCAGTTGCATGGACACATACTACGCAATTTTTTTGGGTCATATTGACATTGAATCACAGTTTGTTTTCTTTTCACAAACACACAACTGATTGCTTGAATTGTGTCACATGTATCGTGAATGATTCATATGTCTCCCCTGAATAGCTCTGTTAAACATTTCAGCAATAAAGAGATCGAGGCGGGTTTAGACAGGTGAGTTTACACTGTGCGTCATTTCACTTTGATGAACCAGCAGACAAGCCTCTTCAAGGTACAGCCCTGCTTTACTACACCATTTCCAACTCTGAAAACTCTACAATTCCCAGAATGGATTCCAAATGATGTTGTAGTGATTGATCAGCCATCACTCATCCTCTTATTTCAAATAAAGTCCTGTTTTATGTATAGCAATACCACATAACATCTGGCAACTATTAAAGGGTGCCCCAATTACAAGATAAAGTCCATTATTTTTAACTTGAATGCATTGGGAGAAATAGCCGTGCAAATGATTCCTTCCTTTAATCATTATTATCATTATCATTTATTATCATTGACCATAACTATTTTCATGATAGAATGAATAACCAAGCTAGTTTATCTGGTATGGCTCAGTTTGAAGTTACTCAGATGGTACATAGAATGTGTTGCAAAACTGAAATAAGCTTTGTTGCTTATTTCACATCTGCATATTACAAACAGAACTGACTATGGAGTTACTACATTTACAGGATACACCTCTGATAGAACCACAGAGTCAGTCAATTATTATGAAAGGATGCTTTTACATGTAAAAAGTATAGCTTTTACATTATACAAGTACTTACATGTCTGGGCTGTTTCACCACCAACCTTCATTGTTGTAAATGGCTCTACTCACTTTGTGTCAGTGACACAACACCAGCACTCCTACAGGTCAGCATATCACAAAGATCAGCACATGATGAAAATGTACAGGTGAATGTCCTATAATGCACATTGGTGTAACGCGATTGATAAATTGGGGAACAATTTTTTTCAAACACGAACTCCCATTGACTATTACATGATTCCATCCCCGGTTATCTTAAAATCATGCTAGGTATTTACTTCTGTGACCTCTTGTGGCTCTATACTCTCCCACATTGTGAAACCACTTCCAATTCCCCACAATCGTTCCAGATCAGACCACGGCTCTCTCTGTAAACTCCTCCACTCCCAAAAACCCTTACTATTTGTGTCACTTCCTTCAGACCCTCTTCTCTCCAGCTTCCTGAAACCTCTTCCTGCCATTGTAAACCTCCCTATTTCTGCACCATCCTCCTTTTATAGCTTTCTAGAACTTTCTACGTTTTTGGCCAAACAGGAAGACTCATTTAATAGTTTGAAATAGTGTCAATCATTTAGATGGCTTGCTACAGTTTGTTTCTTTATGCAGCAGGACCTGATGCCTTTCCTGTGCTGAAACACTCCCTATCTTGGTAACCTTCAGTCCCGACAACACTCCCAAACTGTGAAATCTCGTCAAGTCCTTACAACCCTGCCAACCTCTGTAGCCTCCTTCGTCACCATAAACCTTCACAATTACTGAAGCCTTCATGTGGAATTTTCTTTTTACAGACTTCTTTTGAAGTCTGCAGGCAAACCCCATTTTTCTTTTAAGTTGCAGTTTTGTGAGATGCAGGAATTGGTTTCCAAGTGGCAAAAATGAAGCCTATATCATTAAACCTGACCCATGCAGTGGAGTTTCATGGATTCTGTTGTTCTCTATAGACTATCATTCAGATGACTGTATCACTAGGGAACCTAAGTGCAGACTGGTACAACCTGCACTGTACCTCAGCAAACTCAGAAACCCCTTAAAGTGTTAAATTTATTGTATTATTTCTTTAAAATATGTGATTTTTGACATTTACTTAGAATGTACTATCATTTGTGTCAGGTGAATTACTATTTTTGTTTCAATTTTTACTGATATTTTTGGTGGTTCGCTGTTATTTCTATTGCATGACTTTCCATAACACGAGGTCGCACGAAATCACAACTACCGCGTTATAGCAGAACAGACTGTCGAAGAGCCATCATAGTGCTTGTGGATGAGAAAGTCACCATACAAATTGTTGTCTAGTTCCTCCTTAAAACAAGCTAGACAACACCAACCAGAATGATATGAATAAGTTTAGTCAGGGGTCCCATAATATTGAAGCAGTCAAAATCACCACAAATGCAAGTCAGTACCAATGCAAAACCATCCCAACCTTATTAAGAAATAAGTTACAATAGTTTTAACAACAAACTAATACTATCTGTAATCCTATTTGGCCCATTAAGCTGACAATACTTACCAAGTCTCTTATAGATTTACATAGCCAATCTCTCTTTGGCTCTGTCTCTGAAACTATGAGGCTGCTCACTCACACACACACTCTCTCTCTCTCTCTCTCTCTCCCTCCCTGTCTCTCTTTTTGGTCAGCTGGTCTCTGCCTCTTGCCATGCTGGTTCACTCAGAAGGCCTCCAGAAGATTCAAGAATGAAGTCTGCAGGCAAACCCCATTTTTATACCTTTTTTAGCTTTCTAGAACTTTCTATAATTCTGGCCAAACAGGAAGACTCACTTAATAGTTTGAAACAGTGACAAACATTTAGATGGCTTGCAAAAGTTGTTTCTTTATGTAGCAGGATTTGATGCCTTTCTACTTGGGCCCTCCTTTGTTTGGTAAGATACATTGTTGGGATATGTCTGTTTGGAAGAACTGGTGCCTTTTCCATTACACTAATGTCATCAGCATCTGGGTGCAGAGCTTGCACTCTGTCAGGTGTGTGTGGGTTTTGTGAATGCAGAGTTCTCCTTGGTCAATGAAGCCAGCATCACTTGTTTTTTGCCTAAGTCAGCAATCTGTGTTTTAACAGCCAGGAGGTTGATACATTTCTCCACTTTTGAGCAGAAACAAGCTTATGCAAATTTAATTCAAAGCTAATTGTAAATGTTAGTTATATTTGTTGCCAGGGGAGCGGACGTAGTCATGTGAAGGCCATGTATACATAAGTCAAGCCTATCATATAATTATATGTACAAAAAAAGGAAACTCCCGTCATAATAATACATGCAGGACTGTGGTGCACAGACAACATTCAGTAATCAGAACAAATAGAAATGACAATAGTGATAACCATGGGAGTTCCATCTATCTGATATCCTTGTGTGTGTGTACAGTATTATTCATAGTGAGCATGCTGATCTATTTGGATATCAATTTTTTTCCAACCTGTAATCTTAACCGCTAGTATCCTGAGGTAAATCAAGGTGAATGCAATTAGGACCACAATTAGATGTGAGATGAGCTGAATTCAGGCTTGAAAGTGTATGGGCATATGACAGTACGGCTTGTCTGTCTGCATGTACTTAGTGTGGTCTCTCAATGTCCCCTGCCATTACACAGCATATGGGAAGGTGTCATGGTGACCCATCCAAATACCTTTAGCTTTAATAATTCTGATATTTTTAACTTCAAAGGTCCTCACTCCAACTTTGTCACTAGGAATAATTGGAATCCCTAGCACCAAGCCCAGTGCCTCACCAAGAGTTGTAGTTGCAGTTGTAATTATACCACACTTCGATGAGCTGCTGCAACTAACAGCTAGAGATGTTAGTCTGGATTCTCACCTGGAACTTGTTTTCAAGCTGTTTATCACTAATCCAGACAGGACTTTCCCTTGGCTAGTCTGTCTCAGCTGTTCAATCATCCAGTTATCGTAAATGCTGCACAGGGTGCCGTTTTGCTGCTCACTGTCATCCATGATTTTGCCCTGGATGATCTGGTTAATCATCTTGACATGACCCTCTGGTACGGTCAGTAAGTGGTGACTAGCTGAGTTCTCTGCTAGTTCATAGATTCTTAAAGCCCAACACGCAGAAAATGCATATTGCATCATCGAGTCTGCACCGACATAACTGACACTAAAAGTGCACTAATCCCAAGCTGGGAAGGGATCCTACCAGTCTTAGCCCATTTTTAATTTAATGCAAGAGGAAATCTCCCTGGTGGAGCCTCCTGGATATCACTGTTCCAACTCTGAGTCCTTGTCAGGTTGTGTGTGCAGCATCCATTAGCATGCATCCATTCTCTGGAGAAATGCCCGCAATCATCTATGGAACTCACATTTGATTTCCTGTATACCATGAGCAGATTGTTATACCTAAATGCCACTGATTTTCGTAGGATGGGTCCAAAGGATCCCATGTACATATACCGTTGCATCTGGTGAGTTGTACCACACCGTATCCAGGGTGTACCATTTACACGCTCTACATTTTTACATAAGTCACTACAATGCTTACAGATAATACACAAATGCTCTGGAAGGGTCGCATCACTGCCTTGGAGAAGCCACTCTGGTGCGCTTCGTACAAGGAGAACAAGACTAATTTCTAAAAATATCTTTGCCTTATATCTGACACCGCATTCTACATAACACTTTAAAATTGTTAATTTGTCCAATTGTCATCCATTCACGGCCCACTTTTTTTTTCAATACAGAAACAAAAGGGGCAATAGAATAAATGTGCCCCATATGCAGCATGTGGATGGGTGGCTTGTCAGCGAGTGTGCAAATGAATGTTTAGTAAAGGTAAGAGCTGTTCCTGATTAGCTACTATGTGGCAGCTTGAGCACTCATTTAGCCACAGAGCTTGAAAGCGATTTCCATAAAGGGTTGCCCCTGTCATCCTCAATATATAAGTCACAGCTTGTTTTTGCTCCAGCTGTTGCTGCCAGGATGATACCCTGGGTGTTGGCCCCTTTCTCCAGAATTCCCATTGCCAGTTTAGAATCTCAGGTGATCGCCAGTCCTGAACAAAATGGCTACTTCGGACACAGTTATAGCACAGATTGGGTTTGGGGTTCATTTGTGGGAGTTCGTTCCTTCTGGGGCAGGGGACTAGTATGGAGGGTAAGTCTGCCTGGGACTTCTTGGTGTATTACTGCCCCTTCCTCCAGTCCTCCAAGTTGGATGGGGTCTATAAGAAGTCCGGGCCTCAATTATGTTGACTGACCTTGTGGGTGACAGATATGCCCTTAAGTCCTTTCCCATATTAGCAATTCATTTGTGGAGAACCCAAGCCTTATGACAGGTGTCATCGGATGGGTCGAATCCCAGACATGCATTCCTCCATCTTTCTGAGGCATGGGAGACAAGAGTTCCAACCCAGTTTTTCCATTGTCTTTGTTTAGAGAGGTACAGGTCATATCCCACAAAACCTACACAAATGGGACCCAGAAACTCTGAGTGAAGAATTTTAGAATTTAGAATTAGCTTTATTGTCACAAGGTGTCAAATGGGTACAGTGAAAAACTTACAAGTCACTACTTAATGGCGCCATCTCAGGTACAAGATACCTAGGTAGAGATTCTTAAATACAAATTCTTAGAGGAAAATAATAGAAGAATAAAGAAATAAAAGTTCAGAATAACAGTCCTTCTAACCCAGTCCATGCAGGCACCTAGCTTCCAGACCACACCAGACTTCGCCTCGAGGCTGGAAGTCCACGTTGGGCCGAGAGGCTGCAATGCCAGCCCGGGAAACAGCCAGGCCACACCAAGCTGAGAGAGCGCCACGCTGGACCAGCTGATGGAATGTGCCCCTTTTTGTTATAGCCAGTTATGTAATGCCACAATGGGGCCTGCCATATCCTGCCCTACAATGCTGAGGACTACTGTCTTCATCTCCTCAAGGGTCTCCCTCTCTATCTGTTGGTTCCTGGGGAGAGCTAAATGGACCACTGGACTAAGGCATATGGTGATTAATTTGGCTTGCTCAGCAACGTCGAGTCTGTGTATAATGGACTGTCGGTAGATCCCATCAAAAAAATGTAGATAGATCTGAAGTGGAATCAAAGAGTGTCTCCTTTTTGGTGATGTCCCCCAGCTGGATGGTGGGTGGCTGATATTGATGTTGTATATGTAGTGTGATCATCAGCTGTTTGACAGTGGGTAATCACAGGATTTGTGAGCTCTGATTTCAGCTGTGGATCAGGGATGGATTTGAAGGTGCTGTCAGCTGGGAGAAAGGCAGCAGAAGTCCCCATCTGAGTGGCAGCGACTGATTTGGTGCAGTTTTGTCAGTGAGGAGGCTTTCACGATCTCACTGGGGAGGTGTGACCTCAAAGGCACACATTATCACAATCTATGCAGAGACCTGTTTGCTAGAGATTGTATCATTCCTGGCACTTAGAATGCTCCATACTAGGGCCTGACAGGCATTGCTATGCATTCCAGGCTTGGAGCACTTGTGCAGCTGTTTGGAACTCACTGCACAGTTGATCCAACTTGTCAGTGTACGCTAAGATTGCCTCCCATTGTCCCATATGGATCAGTTTTCCTGTATATGGTGCCCTGCTTGTTAGCTGCAAGTTTTAAATTTTCCAAATCATCATAGTGATTTCTAATCATTCCCGCAATGATCCAATCTCAACTGGTCAGCTGTGGGAAGCTTCTAAGCTACATGTTGTTGCTATTGTTGTAGTTACCTCGATGTGAAGGAGCCGGTGTTGGACTGGGGTGTACAAAGTTAAAAATCACACAACACCAGGTTATAGTCCAACAGGTTTATTTGGAAGCACCAGCTTTTGAAGCGCTGCTCCTTCTCCCAGTGTTTTTGAAGTAGAACCATAAGACACAAAATTTATAACAAAAGATCACAATGTCATGCAAGTTAAATGATATATTAAACAAACCTGGATTGCTGTTAAGTCTTTCATCTTTTAGAATGGGTTGCAGATTTTGGTTCATTAATATGTATATCCCAGAACTTCTTTTAAGTCACATTCTTAAGATAACTTAAGGTTTTATTAAAAAAAAGGTGACATCTCAGTTCAGACAATGTATTAAAGGTATGAGGTTACAGTCTGTCTGTATCTCTATCTTGAGTCAGACTGGTACTATTTCCAAAGTGGAATTGACTGTCTACTGGTTGTGCAGTTTTTTGAGCAAAATAGAATACGTCTGAAAATATAATTCAGCAATTACAAATTCACCCCATAGATTTATGTGTGTGTGTGTCTATTGCAGGAGGGAGAGACAGTGAGAGTGAGTGTGTGCATGTGAGTGTGAGTGCACATGAGAGACAGTGTGCTTGTGTGTGTGCAAGTGTGATGGGGTATAAGCCTGTGAGAGGGTGTGTGCGTGGGTATGAGTCGGGGGCTGTACATGTGCGTGTATGAGAAAGGGTCTGCATGAGTGTGAGAGTATGTAAGAGTGTGTGTCTGCACATGCGTGTGTATTAGAGAGAGAGAGAGAGAGAGAGAGAGAGAGAGAATAGTGTAGTGGTCCTGGTTGAGGCCATTCCCATGAGTACCGAACTTGACTATCAGCCTCTGCTTGGCCACTTCACGTTGTTCTCTGTCCTGAAGTCCGCCTTGGTGGATGGTCACCCGAAGATGTGAAGCCAAATGTCTTTGGCCCTGAAGTGCTCCCTGACTAGGAGGGACCATCCCACCTGGTGATTGTGTGCGATGTCCATTCATTCATTGTCGGAGCATCTGCTTGGTCTCGCCAATGTGCCATGCCTCAGGGCAACCTTGCCTGCAGCATCTGAGATAGACAACAGTGACTGAGTCACACGTCGTACAGTGGTTGCCATGACAGGGTTGTATGGTGTTGTGGTCAATATTGACCTGAAGGCTGAACAGTTTGCTCCAAGTTTGGCGATTGCTTAAAGGTGAGAAGTGGAGGCATAGGGAAGGTCTTGGCAAGGTGCTCATCTTCATCGATAGCATAGTTTTTCGACTCCCAGGAAATACTGGGCAACAAAGGGTACCTTATCGGTTGCGACCAGTGTCTGTCTCCTGAGGAGGTCATTATGGTTTCTTGCTGAGGCACATCGGAACTGGTAATCAATGAGTTGAGAATCGTACTCTGTTCTTATGAGAGCATCCTTGAGCATCTTCATATGTCTGTCGCATTCCTCTTCATCTGAACAGATCCTGTGTGTGCGTAGGGCACGAGCACACATACACTCTTACATGCGCATGTTCATAGGGGATAGCTGTTTTAATATTTTGTTTTGGGTGGAAGCTGGAGAAGTGTAGCATCATGATGCTATCTGTGGGTTTGTGTTAGAGTGAGATGCTGAAGTGCCCATCCTTGATGGAGATGCATGTGTACAGGAATAAGACAGATACTAAAGAGTAGTCCATGGTAAGTTTGATAGTGGGATAAAACTCGTTAATATCACTGTGTAGTTATTCCAGTGACTCCTCGCCATGGGTCCAGTGGAAGAAAACGTCATCAATATATGATTAGATTAGTGTGGAAACAGGCCCTTCGGCCCAACAAGTCCACACCAACCCGCAGAAGCGCAACCCACCCAGACCCATTCACCGACATTTACCCCTTCACGTAACACTACGTGCAATTTAGCATGGCCAATTCACCTAATCTGCACATTTTTGGACTGTGGGAGCAAACCCGAGCACCCGGAGGAAACCCACGCAGACATGAGGAGAATGTGCAAACTCCACACAGTCAGTCGCCTGAGGCGGGAATTGAACCCGGGTCTCTGGCGCTGTGAGGCAGCAGTGCTAACCACTGTGCCTAGCATATAGTGTTGATTGGAGATCCTGCATAGAGAGGAAGTCTTGTTCAAACCTGTGCATGAACATGTTGGCATATTGGGGTGAAACTTTGGTCCCCATGGCTGTTCTATATGTCTGGATGAAGAACTGGCTGTCAAAGGTGAAAACGTTGTAGTCAAGGTTGAAGCGGATGAGTTGTGGGATGGTGCTTGGAGAATGGCAGTTGTTGGTATTGAGTACTGAGGCTGTTGCCACAATGCATCATCGTAGAGGTTGCTGGTGTACAGCACTGAAACATCCACTGTGACAAGGAATGTTCTTGGTTCAACTAGTCCGTGGGTGCTGCATTTCTGTAGGAAATCTGTAGTGTTGCAACAGAAGCTGGGGGGGTCCCCTATACAATGGGTTTCAAGGTGCCTTCCACATAGCCAGAGAGGTTCTCACATAGGGTCCCACTGCCTGATATGATAGGATGTCCCGGTGTGTTGGCTTTATGTATATTCGAAAGGCAATAGAATATACAAGAAGTACGTGGGATGAGAGCACGTAGGAAACTCTGGAGGACTGGATCAAAAGCCTTGATCAATGTGTTTATTTCACAGTGTAGTTCTGTCGCCTTGTCTGCTTGACAGTATCACTTTACTGTACTGCTGTATCTTAAGCGCAACCTGAAATATGGACTCTCTCTTGATTTCCAGGTGTTGGCATCTGCTGTAGAGTTGGTGCACAAGATGATTGAGGTGTTTGCAAGAGGTGTAGCGGCAAAGTCTGGCAGCGTAGTCTGTGTTGTAGGTCAACTGGTGTGAGTTCATGATCCGTAATCCTTTTGGGATCTCTCCTGCTTTTTTGCATTTGTACAGAAACTTGACGTCTATGACAAAATGCGCAATCGTCTTGGAAATACTCTCTACTTTCAACCTGCAGTTAGTTGTAGCCTTGATGTGGAGGAGCTGCTTTTGGAATGGGATGGACAAAGCTAAAAATCACACACCAGGTTGTAGTCCAACTATCTCCTTCACCAGGTGGTTGTGAAGCAGGACCATAAGACACAGAATTTATAACAGAAGATCACAGTGTCATGCAAGTAAAATGATTGCTGCTAAGTCTTTCATCTTTTAGAATGATTAGATTCTCTACAGTGTGGAAACAGGCCTTTCGGTCCAACAAGTTCACACTGCCCCTCCGAAGAGAAACCCACCCAAACCCATTCCCCTACCCTCTATTTACCCCTGACTAATGCACCTAACACTGTGGGCAATTTAGCACTGCCAATTCACCTGACCTGCACATCTTTGGATTGTGGGAGGAAACCAGAGCACCCGGAGGAAACCCATGCAGACACAGTAAGAATGTGCAAACTCCACACAGACAGGCAGGAATGAAACCCAGGACCCTCGTGCTGTGAGGCAGCAGTGCTAACGGTTATAGGTTTCAGTTCATTAATATGTAAATCCCAGAAATTCTTTTAAGTCACATTCTCAAGATAACTTCAGGTTTTATAAAAAAGTGATACCCCAGCTCAGACAACGCATGGACGTTCTGAGGTCAGAGTCTGTCTGTATCCCAATCTTGACTCAGACTGGTTCTGTTTCCAATATAGAATTTACATAATATTATATATGAGAGTGAGTTCACAGTCGGAAGGTGTTGAACTCAATATTAGGTCCAGAACTTTGTAAAGTGCCTGGACTGATGATGAGATGTGTTCCTTCGGTTTGTGCTGTGACTCACTGGAGCATTGCAGCATGCTCAGGACAGAGAAGTGGGGGGCATGCAAAAAAGACGCAGCATCAAAATGATCAGCTACAGGAAGTTTAGAGTCACGTAATGATTGCAAAGCGGTCACCCAGTCTGTGTTTGGTTTCTCCAATTTCCACTAGGCCTCACTGGATGCAGCGAATGCAATCAACCAGATTGGAGGAGGTACAGGTGAAATGCTGCTTCACTTGGAAAGACTATTTAGGTCCTGGGATGGCGAGCAAGGAAGAGGTGAAGGGGCAGCTGTTGCACTTTCTGCAGTTCCTCTGACCCTTATTGTCTTTTATGTACATAAATGATATAGATGAAAATGTGGGACAATATTGAGCAAATTTGCAGAGGTCCCCAAGATTGGGAGAGTGGTTAATAGCAACAAGATGGCTGCAGGTTACAGGAAGATATAAATGGGTTGGTTGGATGGGCAGATCAACGGCAGGTGATATCTAACCCTGATAAGTGATAGGTATTCACTTTGGATGAAACAAAATGAGGGAGTATTCAATGAATAGCAGGGCACTGGATAGCTTACAGGAACAGAGGGATCCTGGGTTAATTGTTCACAGATCCCTGAAATCGGCAAAGCATGTGAATAAGATAGTTTTGAAGGCACATGTGACACTTGCTTTCATTAGTCTTAGCATAGCGTATGAGAGCAAGAAGGTAATGTTGAAGTTCTACAGAGTGCCGGTTAGGTCACCTCACTACAGGGGCGATGCTATGGGCACTAGTGAGGTTACAGGGGAGAATCACCAGAATGTTCCCTGGTTTGGAGAAATTGAGTTATGCGGAGAGACTAGATAGGCTTGGATTGCTTTGTTCAGAGCAGATAAGATGGGGGGGGTGGAGGATATTATTGAGGTGTATAAGATTGTGAGGAGTATGGACAGGGTGAATAGAGAATAACTATTCCCCTTGGTTAGGGAAATGAGCAAAAGATTCAGAGGGGATTTGGGAAAATAACCTTTTCACTTAATGGGTGGTAGGAACCTGGAATGCACTGCCCAGCAAGATAGTGGAGGCTGGTAATATTGCAACCTTTAAAAAAAAAATTGAATAAGTACTTCAAATATCATAACACTCAAGGATGGACGACAAGTGCAAGAAATTGGGATTAAAGCACTTTTAGTGTTAGTTATGTCTGTGCAGACCTCATGATGCTACATGCATTTTCTGTGTTTTAAGAAACTATGAACGAGCAGAGAATTGAACTTGTCACCACTTATTGACCAGAGTCATGTTAAGACGATTAACCAGATCATCTAGGGCAAAATCAGGGATGACATTGAGCAGCAAAACCGCACCCTGTGCAGCATCTATGAGCAGCTGAGGGAGCACCTCGACAGAGTAGCCAGAGGAAAGTCCTGTCTGGATTAGTGATGAGCAGCTTGAAAACTTGTTCCAGGAGAGAGTCCACACTAACATCTCTAGCTGTCAGTTGCAGCAGCTCATCAAAGTGTGGTAGAAGTACAAATGCAACTACAACTCTTGTCAAGGCACTGGGCATAGTGCTAGGGATTCCAATTATTCCTAGTGACAAAGTTGGGTTGAAGACCTTTGAAGATAATAATATCAGAATTATTAAAATTAATGGTATTTGCCTGGGTTACCATGTCACCTTCCCATATGCTGTGGAGCGACAGAGAACATTGATAGACATCACTCTAAATAAATGCAGACAGCCAGGCCATACCATCATATGCCCACACCCTGTCAACTATTAACTCGGCTCCTCTCACATCAAGCTGTGGTCCTAATTACACACACCTTGATATACCTCAGGGTATTAGCGGTTAAGATTGGACAAAGCAGAGTACATCCAGAAAGCACAACAACTACTTGCAGATACCAACACCTACCAAAAGAGGGAGTTTGACCGCACCCCACAGCTCACCAATAGGATAAACACACTGAGGAACCGCCAAAAAAACGGACAGATAACCAGGTTTGACCTACAGAGAATGAAACCTGAAAGCAACAATACCCCAGATTCTATGGACTACCTAAAGTGCACAAACCAGACATCCCACTCAGACCCATCATATCACAACCAGGGACACCATCACACAAACTGGCTAAAGAGCTACAGCAGAAACTGAAACATCTGATCAGTGGATCTAGACACTCTATACAACACAGGAATTCTTGGACACCATCAGAAATATATACATAGACAAGGAAGAAACTATGGTCTCATTCGATGTAACAGCACTGTTCACCTCTATCGACAAAACCCTAGCCAGAGAAACAATAGCCAACCTACTGGACATACAGAACAGACAACAAGACGGTGAACCTATCAACAAAGACAGCATACTCAAATTACTGGACCTGTGCCTGACAACATACTTCACATTCAACAACCAAATATATGAACAAATCAACGGCACACCCATGGGCTCACCCATCTCTGGACTCATAGCAGAAGCTGTAATGCAAAGATTAGAACAAACAGTCTTACCGCAAATTCAACCCAAACTCTGGGTCAGATATGTGGACGACACCTTTGTAATAATTAAAAACACAGAAATAGAGAACACACACCGGATCATCAATGCCACACTCACAGGAATCAGATTCACTAGAGAGGAAGAAAAGGACAACCAACTCCCATTCCTAGACGTGATGGTACAGAGAACACCGAATGGAGAATTCACCACAAAGGTATACAGGAAAGCCACACACACAGACCAAGTCCTGAACTACGAAAGCAACCACCCCAACACACACAAAAGAATTTGCATCAAAAGGGCCACAACACACTGCAGCACACCAGAACTGCAAAAAGAGGAAGAAGAACACCTCTACAATGTATTCGCCAAAAACGGATACCCCCGCAATTTCATCAACAGATGCCTAAGGGAAAGACAACGGAATGAGGACATGCCACAATGCCAAGGACTAGCAACTTTACCATACATCAAGAACATTTCTGAAATGACAGCCAGACTACTACGACCACTAGGACTCATAACAGCACACAAACCAACAGCCACTCTCAGACAACAACTCACCAAGACAAAGGACCCGATACCCAGCATGAGCAAAACCAACGTAGTATACAAAATCCCATGCAAGGACTGCACAAAACACTACATAGGACAAACAGGAAGACAGCTAATGATCCACATCCATGAACACCAATTAGCCACAAAACAACACGACTAGCTATCCTTAGTAGCCACACACGCAGATGACAAGTAACATGAGTTTGACTGGGACAAAACTACTATTATAGGACAAGCCAAACAGAGAACAGCCAGGGAATTCCTAGAGGCATGGCACTCATCCACACAAGCACATTGACCTAGACCCAATATACTGGCCACTGCAGCGGACAGCTGGAACTGACAACCGGAAGCGGCAGATTCAAACCACTATAAATGCCAGAGGAAAGATCACAGAAGCGCTTCACAGGAGACTCCCAAGCACTGAGGATGTCACCTAGACAGGGGACGAAACGTCTGCAACACAAATTCCCAGCTCGGCGAACAGAACCACAACAACGAGCACCCAAGCTACAAATCTTCGCACAAACCTTGGTTAAGATTGAAGGCTGGAAAAGACAAAATTCCAACAAGTGGTCATAAGCACTATAATAATGCCTGTACACGCACTGAGTGACTATTAGATGGAACTCCCATGGTTATAACTATTGTCATTTCTATTTGTTCTAATTACTGGATATTTTCTATAAACCACAATCCTGCATGGATTATCGCAATTTTTTTTTCTCTTTTTGGCACATTTAATTATATGGTAGGCTTGATCGTTGTAAACAGTGGCTCAATAGCTCTCACACAAACATATCGGCTTCCCTAAAAACAAACAGAACCAATTTTTACAATTTGGTTTTAACTTTATTTGCATCAACTTCTTCCCTTAAAAAAAGGGATATATAGCAAGGGACACTGGGTTCATTGCCCAGGTAAAACTCTGAAGTCATAAAACCCACACAGCAGACAGTGCAAACACAGCACCCAGGTGGCAATGATATTAGCATCACGTAGAAAGCAAATGTTATCCTGGACAGAAATGCCCCAACAACTTACCCACCAAACAACAGAGGGCCCAAATAGAAAGGCACCCAGTTCTACTAGACAAAGAAACAAAGAGTAGTAAGCCATCCAAGTGATTGACAGTGTTTAAAACTATTAAGTGAATTTCCCTTATTGGCCAGAAAACCATTCTACAGATGGCTCTTTTGAATCCTCTTGAATTTTCTAGAGATCAGCATAGCAGCTATCAGAGACCAGCTGACCATCCTTCCACAGAGAGAGAGCAACAGCGAGAGCGAGAGCTAGAAGAGAGCTTCACAGTCCCAAAGACAGAGCCAGAAGGAGGGTGCGGCTGCGTAAATCTACAAAAAGACTCAGGAAGTAATGTAAGCTTAAGGGGCTGAATAGGATTTGGGATAGCATTGTTTTGTAGTAAAAGCTGTTGTAACTTGTTTTCTAATAAAGTCAGGATTGTTTTGCATTGGTACTGGCTTGAGTTTGTCGTGATCTGACCACTTTCGTGTTGTGAGACACCTGGGCAAATTCATTATTAACATTCTGGTTGGAGTTGTCTAACTTGTTTTAACAACAACAACAAAATATAGAGTACTCATTCCAATGACTATAAATACATGACAAGTGGATGCTTGACATCTTTGAATACCTGGGGCCTGAGGAAAAGAATGAACAAAAATTCCTGCTTGTTGCAAGTTGAAGACAACTGTACATGCTACTAGGGGATAATAGAATGCAAACTGCTGCAGAAATCCATCTTATTTTAGAAGTCTTTTTGATCATTGAGGCAAAATCAAAAAAGGGCGCAGCGATTTATTTCAAATATCCGTGATTTGGGCATTTATATGAAGACCAGCAATCAATGGCAATAGCAGGCAGCAGTTTATTAGAATTCACAGCTCACAGAGGGTAAGATTACTGTAACTCATCAAAATACCATTTTTAAAAAAATACATTTTACCTTCCAAACAAATTCAGTTATGAACTGTTGCTATGTGCCGTGGAATACTTTAAAAATGGTAACAGTGTGTCTAACTTAATTCAATGAATAGGTAGAGGCATTTCTGCTTCTCAAACATAAGTAAACAAAAGAGCCAAAAGAAATATCATATTTTACACTGGTCGTACTTTGATTTTGAATTTTGTCGTTTTCCACTAACATAGTGTCACATCTTTTCAGTAATGTCACATAAAAATCTTTCAAACTGGGTTAGAAAATGTTTCCGATTTCAACAAACACAAAGAACTGTGTTTGAAACTTAGTGGTAGATGAATAGTTTAAGAAAAAGAAACAAATTAATGCATAGGAACCCAATAAAGATGCATTAACAAAAGTGAAAGTGGTGATTTTAAAGTTTGTTTCATTGAGACAAGTCCAACTGAAAAGAGAAACTTAGAAAACCGATTTGTCCATTTTCTCATGAAACGAAGACTGAAATTGAGATTCTGGAAATTAAAGCTTCTGTTTGACATTGAGATTCTGGGGTTTAAAACATCTGGCTGAAACTACGTGAAAGGAGCCAGAGAAAACACAGCTCAGTAGATGCCAATGAGTCCTCAGGCTGAACAAGACATAGGTTAGACCCAGATGGTGAGAAAAAGCAAATATACAGTTCCTGCAGCAGTTTCAGTTGATTGGAAGATAATATTAGCAAATCTATACCAAACAGACCAGTCAAGATGCAGAGTTTCTGCAGACCTGTGGCATTTTGGTAAAAGCGATACCTGTCAAGTTCTAGTTGGTTGTTCACTGCTATGTGAGAGTTGACCTTTGTTACAAACAAGTTGTTAGGTCTTATTAGGACTTCATAAGATAGTCAATACATAAACTGCCATTAACCTGAATTTACCATAGATATTCATTAAGAATATGAAAAAAAGTTCCTCAATGTACAAATACTATTTAACTAAGCACACTAAACTAGGAATGTATAGCTGGTTATTAGTCAAAGCTTAATTCTATAAATGCTGACGACAGAAATTAAATTTTGAAACAAAAAAATTTTACAAGCAATGCCTCTAATGATTGATGGTTGTTAAGCACATTTCAATGGAAAATGTAATCCCATGGCACTCTGCTTCCTGTTCAACAGCTCTGCAGCTGATGGTCAACATCCGCAAGATATGTTTCGCCTGAGTTTACTAGCTTATTCCCACACAAAAGTAGGAAACGGCTGACTTTTAATGCAGCATTGTCAGAATACAAATAAATCAGAAACAGTTTTACCTATCATTCCTCACGTCCTCACAACACAAGGAAGCTGGAAAGACAAACATTCCTTTCACTTACCTCGCTCTTTGAAGCAGAAATTATACTTCAATGAAAAGCAGGGACTGTAGCGGGACAGTCTTCCATTGATTTAGGGAAGAGAATTTAAATTGCAGCCTCAGCTGTCCTTTATATTTGAATCATTCCCACAGTGTTCTCAATCAAATTGGCAAGTGAACTGCTTTGCGTTACATCATGACAAAATTAAAATTTCTGATTGAACTTGAAACTTCTACATCTTTCTGCAGCACAAAGAAGTTAAACCAACCTCCCCTGCAATGTGTTACTTCTGGTAATCATAAAGTAGAGCCAGTATGAAGATGGAAGAGGCACTATAATGGACAGGAAAGCCCCAACTCAATCTCAAACCTGTCTTAAAGTGAACTGTTAGAAATGGATGGCACAGTGGCTCAGTGGTTAGCACTGCAGCCTCACAGTACTCGGGACCCCAGTTTGATTCCATCCTCAGGTGACTGTTTGTGTGGAGTTTGGACATTCTCTTTGTGTCGGTGTGGGTTTCTTCTGGGTGCTCTGGTTTCCTCGTACAATTCAAACTTAGATGGATTGGCCATGCAGAAATTATCTGTACTTTTCAGGGATATGTAAGCTCCATGGGTTAGCCATGGTAATTGTGGGATTACGGAGACAGTAGGAGGCTGGGTCTGGGTGAGATGCTCTTCAGATGGATGGTATGGACTCAATGGGCCAAATGGCCTCCTTCTGCACCATAAGGGTTCCATGGTTCTAAATGCAGCCATTATGATTTATGTCTGTGCATTTTGGAGAAAATAAGCCATGGTCCTTTCTTTCTGTTGTTTTTAAACTGACTATCAAATTGAACTTGTTATATTTTAGTTTTTTAAAAAGAAATAAGAAGTGTTTGATGGCATGGTTAGCCCCAGTTCTTATCTCAGTAAGTTCCTTTCCTTCAATTCTATTCCACTGAGTCAGAATGTATCAAAGACAGCGGTTATTTTCAATGATCTAGGATTGCTTTGTGCCTTGACATGAAGGAATAGTATAATGGAACCTTACCTCTTCGGGAATCTTCCTTCATCCTAACCTCTCTCCAAGCTTCATCAACCCCCAAATAAAAGACAAGACAACCAAACTCAAATAATATTGGAAGGTTTTTCTACAGTTACAGGATATCACAATTATTATGTTGCAGAGGAATTCTGCCCATCATGCCTGCACCTAGTTCTATTATCCACAGCCAATCACTTGCCTTCTCCCCATATCCAAGCACACTATTACAATCCAAAAAAACGTCCAATGCCCTCTTGAATGTCTCAAATACCCCTGGCTCCACCACATTTCGAGGCTGTGCATCCCATGTCCAACTACATGCTGTGTGAAAATGTTTTATGCTCATATTGTCCTTGCTTCTTTCCTATCCAGCCCGCTCACTTAATCAAGAGTTCAATAAATTCAAAAAAGTAATCAAAAGTAAAAACATTGTCGGTTTAAATTTATTCATTCCTTCTTCATAGTCAAAAAAAACTTCCTTCAAACATTATTATCTTATACCCGAAACGTCGATCATTCCTGAAGAAGGGCTTATGCCCGAAACGTCGATCATTCCTGAAGAAGGGCTTATGCCCGAAACGTCGATTCTCCTGTTCCCTGGATGCTGCCTGACCTGCTGCGCTTTTCCAGCAACACATTTTCAGCTCTGATCTCCAGCATCTGCAGTCCTCACTTTCTCCTCAAAGATTATTATGCAAAGCTCCAGAAAATATATCCACAAAGGGTATTGACATAGGAGCAGGAATAGGCTATTTGGCTCATCACATCTTCACGCCTGCTGTGCCAATAATGGCTAATCCAATTTTGACCTTCACTTCACTCTCCTGCCTGTTTTTTGTAACAATTGACACCATTGTAGATCAATAGTGAGGCTCATTATTGAATATGTTCAAAGACCCAACCTCTTCTGCTCTCTGAGGAAGAGAATTCTCAAGACTAACAAAAACTAATGCTGAGTTCAGGCTGAGAAAACTGATAAAAACATAGAAGATAGCAACAGGAAAAGACCATTAGACCCATCCAGCCTGCTCCACCATCATTACGATCACAGCTGATCACTAAACTCAATAGGACAAAGTGAGGACTGCAGATGCTGGAGATCGGAGTCAAGAGTGTGGTGCTGAAAAAGCACAGCAGGTCAGGCAGCATCTGAGAAGCAGATGAATCAACATTTTGGGCAAAAGCCCTTCATCAGGAAATATCCTAATCAAGTTCTCCCCCCATATCCTTTGGTCTCTTTAGCCACAAGAGCAATAACTACCTCTTTCTTGAAGACACAATGTTTTGGCCTCAACCACTTTCTATGATAATAAATTCCTCAGCCTCACCACTCTCTGGGTGAAGAAGTTTCTTCTAAATTCAGTTGTAAAAGTCTTATCCATAAACTATGAACCCTGGTACTGGAGTTCCTACCATCAGGAACATTCTTCCTGGATCTAACACATCCTTCCTCAACTAACCTATCGACTCAAATCAACATCCCTCAATTAGATCACTTCTCATTCTTCTCATTTCCAATAAGCATACTCCCAACTTGCTCAAACCTTTCTAAGGAGAGATACATTGTGGTTGGAGCAAGCTGGAGCATGTGCGGAGTGTCTTGGTTGATGTTAAATCTGGCTCAAAAAATGTGATAAATCACATACCAGGAGAATTTATGGACTCCAAAAATGCTGCACTGGAAATCACAGTGAAGGAAATGAAAAGGACAGGAGAAAGATGACTATTCCTATGAGAGAAAGGAGGAGCTACTATGGTTGAAAGTCAGTGGGAACACATTCGCATGGAGATCAGTGCCAGGACTCAACTTTGGCAGCTACTGGCAGGGAATGGCAAGTGAAGCTGCCAAATGTGTGAAATCCTGTTCTGACAAGGGACAAAGCTTAGTGACCAACTGCCTGCAGATGTTCTGAAAAGTCGAATGATTGGGTTTTCAGTCGGTCTATGATTCAAACCAGATGAGTGTTCTGGGTTGGAGAGACTAACAGTTCAGAAGAATTCAAATCTTTAAGACAAATCTCAAAACTTCATTCCTACTTGTCAAAATTGATTGTCACATGTACCTAAGTACAGTGAAAAGCTTTATTTCCGAGCAGTACAGGCAGATCATAGTAAGCAAGGATATGCAGATCATAGGGTGAATAAAGCTTGTGCAAGCTTTTGTATCTTCTGCCTGACAGAAGAGCTCAGTGAATCCTGGCATATTAAGTTAAGGGCACTCCAAAAGCTTAGAAACAGTCCATCTGCCACTTGGAGCTGAAATTTGGATAGGCCACCAACTGTCCTGACTCTTTCCGGCATAATGAGAGCTGCTTTCCTCCTCGAATGAGAAAGAGGGAGGTATTTAGGGAGATGAAAACAGGTGGCATAGGTACTACTGTTGGTGGAGGAGGAGAGGTGGTCCGAGCAAGTTAGTTAGTAGCGATGCAGAGAATTTTGGGAACAGCGATCATAATTTTGTAAGTTTTAAGATAGTTTATGGATCAGATAAGACTGGTCCTGGATGAAAGTGCTAAACTGGGGGACTGCTAATTACAGTAGCATTAGGCAGGAACAGGTGAAATGAGATTGGGAGTTGCTGTTTTAGGGTATATCCAGTCTTTTAAAGGCCAGTTGATCAGAGTTCTGAACCAACGTATTCCAATGAAGATGAAAATTTAGAATGGCAACCCTTAGGAACAAGAGTTATGAAAAGTTTAGTCAAAAAGAAAAATTAAAGCATACGTAAGTTTCACAAAATAAAATCAGACAAAGTCTTTGAGGAATATAAAGGAAGCAGGAATGATCTTAAGCAAGAAATTAGGAGGGCTAAGGGGGACCATGACAAGTAGGATTAAGGAGAATCCCAATGTATTTTGTATATATATTGTGTGTAAGGGGTTAACCAGAGAGACAGTAAAGGACAAAGGATAAAATTCATGCTTGGAGCCAGAGCCAGTCAGTGTGTTAGCTCCTCAATGAGTACTTTGCCTCATTATTCACCAAGGAGAAGAACGAGGATAATGGTAAGATTGGGGGGGATATGTTGATATTTTAGGTAGACATTAAGGAGGAGGTGTCAGGTGTCTTGAAGGTAGATAAGTGCCCAGGGTTTGAATGGACCTATATCTGGATACTGAGGGAGTCCAGGGAGGAGATTGCCAGGGCTTTCACAGAGATCTTTGTATCCTCTTTAGCCACAGGCAAGGACGCAGAAGAGTAGACAATAGCCAATGTTGCTTTTCTCTTTAAGAAGGATAACAGGAATAATTCAGGAAATTATAGGCCGGTGAGCCTTACATCAGAAGTAGGGACATTATTGAAGAAAATTTGTAGGTATAGGATTTATTCACATTTCAAAAGATATGGATTTATTACGGATGGTCAGAATGGCTTTATGCATGGAAGGTCTTGTCTCACAACCTTGATTGAATGTTTTACAGGAATTCATGGAGAATGATTGCTGAGCCTATAGGACTGGATGTTGTCTACATGGAGTTTACTAAAGCATTTTACAAGGCCCCTCATAGTAGGCTAGTCCAGAAGATTAGGTCAAATGGGACTCATGGCAAGATAATAAATTGGATACAAAATTGGCTTGGCCAAAGAAGATAGTTGCAGAGGGGTGTTTTTTGACTGCATATCTGTGGCCAGTCATGTTTGATAAGGATCAATACTGGGACATCTGTTGTTTTCTACATATATAAATAATTTTGCAATAATTTTGTTAGTAAGTTTGCAGATAACCCAAAAATTGGTGGAGCTATGAATAGTGAGGAAAATAGTCAAAGGATAGAGCAGGATATACATCAGTGGGAAATTTGGGTGGAGAAAAGGCATACAGAGTTTAATCCAGACAGATTTAAGGTGATGCATTTTGGAAGGTCAAATGCAAGATGACCTTCCGGGATTCCGGGATCCAGTGAATTCCGGGATTATCAATGAGTTGTGAGGTATTCCAGAAGTGGAGCTTGTTATAATGAGCTGGAATTAGATGTGAGAAATGTCATAGGGGTGAGGTAGGTTATTAAGGAGGCATGTTTGGTAAGATATGGTAAGATTTCATCTCACGGCAAAAGAAACCCTCCAAAAAACTCAACGCAACTAAGATTTAGCTATTAAAAAGCATAAGATTCAACCCAACAGTATGTTTTTTTCTATCAATGATTGATTAATATTAATAAAACTAACTTGTATATAGGAGCATTTTGCTTTCTACCAAACACAGCTGCTGAGTGAAGGTAAGGCATTCTAAGACTAACATCACATTACAATTATTTTCAACTGTGTTAGTTCCTGAGTTCACTTCTGAACACATATTTCCACCAACACTAAGGTTACCCATTGCCCAAACCTACCCTTGCCTCAACTGATTTGCTTTGAAGCCTTCATTCAAAGTTACATCTAGATATGAATATTACAACATAGTCCTGGATGATCTACCACATTCTATCCTGCAAATATTGTCCAAAACTCTGCTTTTTGTGTCCCAAAGCACACCAATTCATGTTCAAAAATTGCCCGTGCTCACTAACCTAAATTCTCATCCTTGTTTTTAAATGTCTCCTTGTCTTCATCTGCTCCTTATTTCTGTAATTTCCTCCACCCCACAACTCTAATATATCTGTGATTAACTTTGATCTTATGAGCATTCCCAATGTAAATGATCTACACCTACAGTTTCTGTATTCCTAAACTCTGGAATATCTTCCAGGCTCTCCAGAAAGTCTGCTCTTATGATAAAGCTTTTGGTCATCTGATCTGTTTATTTTGTTAAAGCTGCTAAATCAATCTGTCCTTCAGAATTAAACTGATGAGCTTCCTCCAGACTATTCAAATTTAATCTTGCGTCCACATATGTGTTCTAAACTCATGTAAATTTCTGCAAGATTTATTTCCTCCCAAACTTTGAAACAAGATAAGGAGTATCTGGAATACTGAACTGAACATTCAAACAGCCATGTGAATATTAGATTAGATTACTTATAGTGTGGAAACGGGCCCTTCGGCCCAACAAGTCCACACCGACCCACCGAAACGCACCCCCTCACTCCCATTCCCCTACATTTACCCCTGCACCTAACACTACGGGCAATTTAGCATGGCCAACTCACCTAACCTGCACATTTTTTTTGGACTGTGGGAGGAAACTGGAGCAAACCCACACAGACACGGGGAGAATGTGCAAACTCCACACAGCCAGTCGCCTGAGGCGGGAATTGAACCCGGGTCTCTGGCGCTGTGAGGCAGCAGTGCTAACTACTGTGCCACTGTGCTGCCCTAAATGTGCTGACTTCTGTATTTGGTGACAATTCACATCACAAAATCAAATACTCATGTACCCTATGATCTACATAAGTTTTTTTTGAGTGGTGTATTTACATTTTCTTTCTGGCTGCTATTTGCTAACCAGCTCTGGCAAGTACGCCACATGGTCAGAGCTACACCCACTCTGCAATTTGAAATACAAACACCAACATTTCTGTTAGCATGGGAAATATGAGTGTGGTTTAGATCCCTAGAGCCCAAGAAAAGAGTGTAAATTGGACTCCTGTTCAGTAACTGCTAGTACTGTACTTCGACAATGGAATCATCTTAAGATTTAATTCAGATTTGCCAGAGAACTGAATGACCTTAAATAGTATTTGGTTTCAATGAATTTGGGTAGCTTTTTACTTAATTACAATAAATCAAGTTAACAAAATAACATTTTTCCCACTTGATACAAGTAAAAGTTTTATAAGATTACTATGTTTTGGGATTTTAACAGCGTAAAATAGTGGAATGAAGAGGGTTAGGTGGCCAGTTCTGAATTCCACTTGATTTGAATGTTAAATGTTAAAGGGGTGAGGGCAGCACAGCTTAATGGGAAGAAGGTGTAAGATATTCACATATACGAGCAATGACCATGTAAGAATAAATTACTGAAGATGCTGGAATCTCTACTGAAAACAGCTAATGCTGGAGATCACAGCAGGTCAGACAGCAGCCATGGTGGGAGAATAAGCTAATGTTTCGAGTCTAGCTGATTCTTCGTCAGATCTGAAGAGCAAGCTAATGTTTCAAGTTTATATGACTCTTCATCAGAGCTTCAGCTTCAGAGCTTTCATGAAGAGTCACTTAGACTTGAAATATTAGCTTACTCTCTCTCCATGGATACTGTATGACCCACTGTGATCGCTAGCATTTGTTTTTTTCAGTAAGCAATGAACATGTGAATACAAAGCTCATCTTCAAGTCATAGGAACTGTTTAAAATGCCAGATTTTATCAACAATTATATTTTATACAGTCTATTTAATTCCAAGGTATATGGGGGGATAGGGGATAAAATCTAAAGGAAAACTAATTAACATTTTACCTAGTTACTATGCCAATGTGATTCAAATTTCCACTGTGCTGGGCTTTGCAAGGGGAAAGGTACCGAGAACACCATTGCAGGATCATGCTGGAGTTTTTCTTAAATAATCACAGAAGCTGACAAGCAGGGTCAGTCTCTAAGAGAGAGAGAAAGAGAGACAGAACAGAAATATAGAGGCAGTAAGGTATAATTGTTCACCACTTAATGTTGATCAGAGTTCGTGCTCAGGTAGGAGAGACAAAGTTTGTGTGGATTTAAATGAAGTTGGAAGAGTAACTTAACTTTAGCTGGATGCAAGTTAGATCAAGGAGTTATGTAGCTGGATAAAGAAACAGGAGCTGAAAATAGCTTTGGACTGATTGGTGGAGAATGAAATACACACTTAAAGTATAATCAAAGAGGAATTCAGGTCATTATGAATGATAGATGGAAGATGTCTTCTGTAGTTCAGAATATATATAGCTAAGACAGTCTTTCACGTACATTGCTATTAGATTCCTTGTTGCAATAAAAGTGTTAAATTTTATTACTATTTGTGTGATCATTTCAGTAATTCACTTTGAGTTTCACTTTAAAAGTTTGTACTGGGGGTTGCTCCAGAGATCATAACACTATACACAGTGCTCAATCAGAAGTGAAGAAAATAACATTTTGCTATTGTTAATGTAACCCAACACTTATCTGTGTAAGATATTTGACTATTGCAGACTTTGGGTAGCTTATTAACTATATGCTTATTGTCTTTACCATGAAGGTGATGTTCCTGTACTACAATATTCTGCAACAAATCCAAGACATTTACATAAACACCTGGATGGAGCCAAACTTCAAATTTCTGGACATAAATGAGTGACATTCAAGTTCTAATTTTGTGCGATGTAAGACTGATAAGTTAAACTGTATTTACTTCAATGCAAGACGCCTAACAGGTAAGGCAGATGAACTTAAGGCATGATTGGAAATTGGGACTGGGGTTTGTACTATTAAGAGAAACATAGCTCAGGAATGGACAGGACCAACAGCTTAATGTTCCAGGGTATAAATGCTATAGGAAGGATAGAAAAGGAGACAAAGAGATGAGGCGGTGTGACATTTTTGGTTAGGGATAAATTGCGGCTATACTTAGGGAGGATATTACTGAGAGAACGCCAAGTGAAGTTATATGAGTGGAACTGAGACATAAGAAAGGAATGATCACCTTATCAGGATTGGATTATAGGACTCCCAATAGTCAGAGGAAATTGAGAAGCAAATATATAAGGAGATCTCAGACATCTATAAGAATAATAGGGTTATAATGGAAGGGGATTTTAATTTTCCAAACATAGACTAGGTCTGTCATATGTTAAGGGCTTGGATGAGGAGCAATTTGTTATGTGTGTACAAGAGATCTTTCTTACTCAATATATGAATGTACCTACTAGAGAAGGAGCAACACTTGCTCTTCTGTTGTGAAATAAGGCAGGGAGAGTGACTAAGCTAAAAGTGGGAGAGCACTTTAGAGCAAGCAATTATAGTTCTATTAGTTGTAAAATAATTATGGAAAAGGATAAAACTGATTCAAAAGTTTAATGTCTAAATTGGAGTAAGGCTAATTTTGATCCTATTAGATGAATTGGGGAAGCTATTCACAAGAAAGGGACAGTGGAAAGTGGGAGGCCTTTAAAAATGAGATAATGAGACTTCAGAGACTGTATGTTCCTGCTAGTGTGAAGGGCAAGCCTGGTAGATGTAAGGAATGCTGTATGACTAGAGTATTTGAGGCTCTGGTCAAGAAAACAAAGGAGGCATTGTCAGGTGTAGACAGCTGGGATCAAGTGAATCTCTAGAGGAGTATAACAGCAGCATGAGTATGCTTAAGGGGGAAATCAGGATGGCCAAAAGGAGATGTGAGCTGGCTTTGCAAGTAGAGTTAATGAGAATCCAAAAATAAATTCTTTAAGTATATTAAGGTCAAAAGAGTAACTAGGGAGAGAGTAGCGTCCCTTAAAGATGAACGTGACCATTTATGTATGGACACTCAGGAGATGGATGAGATACTAAACAAATATTGTGCACCAGTCTTTACAAAACTAGGGGACTTGGGGAAATAAATTACGTTGTCTTGAGAAGAATTCTTTTTACAGAAGAGGAGGCGCAGGAGATCTTAAAACTCATAAAAGGTAGATAAATCCCAGAGATCTGATCAGGTGTTTCCCAGAAATTTTTGGGAAGCCAGGGAAGAGATATTTGTATCATCAATAACCACAAATGAGCTGACAGAAGACTGGATATTTGTTAACATGGTGCCATTATTTAAGAAAGGTGGTAAGGAAAAGCCAGGAAGCTCTAGACTGGTAAGCTTTACGCCAGTGGTGGATAATTTGTTGGAGGGGATCCTGAGAGACAAGACTTACACGCATTTGGAAAGGCAAGGACTAATCAGGGATAGTCAACATGGCTTTGTGCGTGGGGAATCATATTTCAATAACTTGACTGAGGTGAGAAAGAAGACTGGTGAAGGCAGAGCGATAGATGTCATCTATATGAACTTCTGCAAAGCATTCAACAAGGTTCCAAAAATTAGACTGTTTATGAAAGGTTAGATCGCATTGGATCCAGGGAGAGCTACACAACTGGATACAAAATGGGCTTGAAGGTAAGAGACAGAGGGTCAAGTTAAACAGTTGCTTTTTGGATTGGAGGCCTGTGACAGCATTGTACCACAAGGTTCGGTGCTGGGTCCATTGTTATTTGTTATTTATATAAATTATTTGGATGTGAATATGGGAGGCATGATTAGTACATTTGCAGATGACACCAAAATAGGTGGTTTAGTGGACGGTGTATAATCAGATGGGTCAATGGGTTGAGGAGTGGCAGATGGAGTTTTATTTAAATAAATGCGAGGAGTTGTATTTTGAAAGACAAATCAGAGCAGGACTTACACAGTTAGTGGTAGGACCCTGTGGAGTTTTACCGAACACAAACACCCAAGGGGTGCAGGTGCATAGTTCCATGAAAGCAGGGTCACAGGTAGACAGGGTGGTGAAGATGTTTTACACGATTGCCTTCATTAGTCAGAATATTGACTCTAGGAATTAGGAGGTCATCTTGCAGCTGTTGACATTGGTGAAGCCACTTCTAGAATACTGCATGCCATTCTGATCACCATTCTAGCCCCATTTGTACAACAGAACAATAAAAGTGTAGGGAAACTCATTAATAGAACAAACTAAAATATTTAATGGATGAAGATAGATGAACAAATGCGACAACTTAAGGTGAATCAAGATCAAAAGAATTTTAAACCCATTAAAATATCCAGAGCAAGGAATAGAGTAAAGAGCATGGAAAGGCTCAGGAATCTAATTTCAGGCTCGACAGAAAAGGGGACAACTATGAGAAGATGGGCAGTCAACACAGAACCGAGGGTGTTGTACTTAAATCTTCAGAAATCTTTCAGGAGTGTCCCAGAGGACAGGAAAATGGCTAATGTGACATCACTATTTAAGAAGGGAGGAAGGCAGAAGATGGGAAATCATAAGCCAGTTATCCTGACCTCAGCTGTTGGTAAGATTTTAGAGTCCACTATTAAGAATAGATTATGAAGTATTTAGAAGTGCATGGTAAAATAGGGCTGAATCAGAATGGCTTTGTCAAGGGGAATATTTACAAATCTGTTAGAATTCTTTGAGGAGATAATGATCAATTTAGACAAAGAAAGGCTACTGGATGTTATCAATTTGGATTTCCAGAAGATCTTTGACAAGGAGGCTGATAAATATGTTTAGAGCACATGGTGTTAAGGGCAAGATATTGGCATGGACTGCAGATTGACTGACTGGCGGTCGGCAGAGAGTGGGGATAAATGGATCTTTTTCAGTATGGCAGTCGGTGACTAGTGGAGTTCTGCAGGGGTTAGTGTTGGGACCACAACTATCCACATTATGCTTTAATACAGTCATAGAGGTGTACAGCACGGAAACAGACCCTTTGGTCCAACCTGTCCATGCCGACCAGATATCCCAACCCAATCTAGTCCCACCTGCCTGCACCCGGCCCATATCCCTCCAAATCCTTCCTATTCATATACCCATCTAAATGCCTCTTAAATGTTGTGATTTATAAGCAGGAAATAAAGGCGTTGTTGCTAAATTTTCAGATGACACAAAGATTGGTTTAGGTAGTGATGAGGATGTGGGGAGGGTGCAGAAGGACCTAGACAGACTAGAAGACTGGGCAAAGAAGTTGCAGGGGGAAAACCACATGGGTTTGTGAGAGTTTAAGCACTTTGGTAGGAAGAATAGATGCATAGACTGTTTTTGTTTAAATAGGGAAAACCTTTGGAAATCTGAAACACAAGGAGACTTAGGAGTCCCACTTCAAGCTTTTCTTAAGGTTAACATGCAAGTTCAGTTAGCAATTAGGAAAGGAAATGCAATGTTAGCATTCTTTTCAACACAGCTAGAATACAAGAGCAGAGAAGTCTTCCTGACATTTTATAAAGCTCTAGTCAGACCGCATTTAAAATGTTGTGAGCAGATTTGGTCCCTGACACTAAGGAAGAATATACTAATTGGAGAGGGTCCAGAGAACGGTTGCAAGAATGATCCTGTGGATGAAGACCTGTCTTAAGAGGCGCAGTTGAGTACTGTGGGTCTGTACTCAATGGAGTTCAGAATAATGGGGGTGTGAATTTCATAGAAACTTACAGAATACTGAGAGGCCTGGATAGATGAAGTGGAGAAGACAATTCCACTCATAGTTGAAACTAGGACCCAAGGGCACAGGCTCAGAGTGAAGGATGACCCTTTAGAATTGAGATGAGGAGGGATTTCTTCAGCTGAAGAATGGCAAGTGTGTGGAACTCATTGTCACAGAAGGCTGTGAAGGCCAAATCATTCAGTGTCTTTCAAATAGAGTCACATAGGTTCTTGATTAGTAAGGGAACCAAAGATTATAGGGAGAAGGCAGGAGAATGGGATTGAGAAACAAATCAGATATGATTGCATGGCAAAGCAGACTTCACGAGTTGAATGACCAAATTCTACTCCTCTATTTTATGGTTGTGTAGTCTTCCTGTCAAAGACAATACTGTGGGGGAAAGTGAGGACTGTAGATGCCGGAGGTGAGAGTCGAAAAGTGTGGTGCTGGAAAAGCACAGCAGTCAGGCAGCATCCAAGGAGCAGTAGAGTCGACATTTCGGGTATAAGCCCTTCATCAGATAATGCTGTGTCTGATGTATGAATCAATTCCCTAATAGCCAAAAAAGAAAGAAAATTCAAAAGGTTCCTTCTAAGTTGTACAGTAAAAAGGTAAACCACCCTGTATTTGACTTTCCTGGGCAACATTTAGCTGCAGAGATGAGAACTAAAATAACTATCCACCCACAATGCTACAGGAAAAGTTAATTACCTTTCATTATCTACTTGGCAGAAAACTCTGTGGTAAAGTGCATCGAGCAATCTGTGTTGCCTTTGTGCCAAAATACTCCCTTCTCTGAGCCTCTTCAGCCATCATCACCACCTCATTTGGCACTGATTCTGAATACTTCAGCATTCATGTCCGTCTTCTCGAAATTCACTCCACGTATCAGACTACTTATTTATGCAGACACAGTACTACTAATGGACAGTCATTCATTTCGAGCTTGGGAATGTACTGCACATTCTTGAGGTTTGTCAAAGGGCGAAACAAAATCATGTCTCATAAAATTTGCACTGGCACTGTGATGCCATCACAAGAATGCAAAATTTCTGTCATTCCTGTCGAATGTTCACATTTCGGTCTGTTCTCTTGCTGCCTGGCTGCTGACCTAATTTTGTTAGCATTTGTTCACATAGCACAACCACTCATGAAATTTGATACAATATTTTGGCAGACTTTCAGACATTTTCTGTGCAGTTTATATACTGAGGAGAGTGGGTGGGGGTTGGGAGGATGTTTCTGAAAGATAAGACAATAGGCTTGAAATTTTAGCTTAGACAGATGAAGAATTGGGTGCTTCGGAAACAAGGTTCAAAAGTTGAGTTCTGTATCAAAACATTTTATAACAAGGGCTCAGTTTCGCTCTTTTGGTTCCATAATCCAAAGACACAGATCCCTATCCCAGTAACTCATGCCAATTTTTTTAGCCTTGCTCCAAAGAACTCAATGACAGCAGCATTTTAGTACTCTATGAGCCTCATCTTCACATTACATGTAGTGTAATGACAATGTCACATAGTTAATAACCAGAGGCCCAGGGTAAAGCTTTGAGCACATTGTTTTAAATCCCACCACAGCAGCTGGCTGAATCTAAATCTAATTAATAAAATCTGGAATTGAGAAGCTCGTCTTCAGTGATGGTGATTATGACTTCATTACTGAATGTTTGGATTTTCTAATTTAAAATCACCTTCTCACCCTCTCCAGTCCCTTGGCAATCACCTTCAACAGTTTAACAGATTACTAACTAGAGGTGAACGGGTTCATAATGACACTCCTTCAACACTCCCCACTCTCACTTTAAAATTCATGTACACCCTGAAGGCTTCAATTTTGGAAACAACATTTTCGAAGTGCACCCAGACCCATTCTCAGTCCCACTAGTATTTGAAAATCTGGACTCGAAAAGCTGCAAAACAAGCCAAACAATCCAGATTCAAAAACTTCCCCAAAGACTCAACGTACTCTGAATAAAATAGCTGATTATATGGAAGCTGTTTTGGAAACCAGTTTTGCTGACCTGATAACAGCCTTCCATCTGGTGCAATGGTGGTTTGTGCTGTAGTAGTCAACACTGTGTGAAGTTTTTCCTGGTGATTCGGGAGCCCACTCTGCCGCAGTAACACACAGGAAGATAGCATGTTGGGAAAATATGTGATTCACTGAATTCTGTTTTCACTGGGCTCTCGTCTAGGTCAGCTTCCATCAATCTTGCTTCCATCAAGGTGTTCTGGTCAAAGTATAGAAAGCAATTGTTTCAAATGTTCCTTCATCCTTCTTGGGGAAGGGATGGCATTGTACCAATCAAGAGATCCAGGTTATGCCTTGGGTACATTGGTTCAAATCGCATTATAGCAGTTAGTAGAATTTAAATTCAGTTAATTTACCAATCTAGAACTGAAAGCTAGTCTCCAAAATGTAGGATGACACTATCATAAAAGCCCATTGATTCATTAATGCTGTTTTGGGTAAGACATTTTCCGTCCTAACTTGGTCTGGCCTCAATGTAAATCCAGACTATTGATGACGTGGTTAACTCTTAATTGCCCCTTTAAGTAGGCTGGCATGCCACACAGTGCAAAGGCAAGCAGTAATGGTAACGAATGTTAGCCTTCCAACGATGCCAACATTCCATCAAACAATAAAGAAAATTAAGTGGGATATAAATTAAGATAATCTGAGGCAATGTTAGGTCAGTAACAAGATGGTACAAAGTGCCCGGTGACTACGCTGCTTTAATTTCACTGGAACATTTCAGAAGTATCTGCAGAAACTGGTGGCAATCAATTTCCCAGCATGCAACACAGCAAACAGAGTTCATTTTTACTAACGAAAGTTCAAGTACACTTAAAATCCCATACAGTCATAGAGATGTACTGTACGGAAACAGACCCTTCAGTTTAACTCGCTCATGCTGACCAGATATCCTAAATTAATCTAGTCCCATTTGCCAACACTTGACCCATATCCTTCTTAACCCTTCCTATTCCACAATTTCCCCAGCAGCTCATTCCATACACACACCACCCTTTGAGAGAAAAGTTTGTCCCTTATGTCATTTTTAAATCTTCCCCCTCTCACCCTCAACCTATGCCTTCTAATTCTGGACTCCCTCAACTCAGGGAAAAGACCTTGTCTATTTACCCTATCCATGCTCCTCATGATTTTACAAACTTCAAAAAAGTCACCCCTCAGCCTTCCATGCTCCAGGGAATGTAGCCCCAGCCTATTCAGCCTCTCCCTATAGCTCAAACATTCCAACCTTAGCAACATCCTTGTAAATCTTTTCTGAACCCTTTCAAATTTCATAACATCCTTCCTATAGGGGGAGACCAGAATTGCACAAAGTATTCCAAAAATGGCCTAAACAATGTCCTGTACAGCTGCAACATGACTTCCCAACTCCTATACTCAATGCGCTGACCAATAAAGGCAAGCGTACTAAACATGTTCTTCACAATCCTAGCTATGTGAGATTCCAATTTCAAGGAACTATGAACCTGCATTCCAAGGTCTCTTTGTTCAGCAACATTCCCAGAACCTTACCATTAAGTGTATAAGTCCTGCCCTGATTTGCCTTTCCAAATTGCAGCACCTCGCATTTATCGAAATTAAACTCCATCTGCCGCCCGTTTGCCCACTGGCCCACCTGATCAAGATCCTGTTTTACTCTGAGGTAACCTTCTTCACTGTCTACTACACCTCCAACTTTGGTGTCATCTGCAAACTTACTAACTGTACCTCCTATGATAATGTGATCATTATCGAAGGATAAAGTCATGTTCATAATGGTGCAATGTAATTCACAGTATTATGATCAGCCAACATTTCAATCCTGTTTTTGACTGAGCTAAACCATATTGTTGCTGCCTCTACTAAACTTTACATTCTTTCCATTTATTTCATTCTCTTCATCTCCAGCAAAAACAAGGTTGATGGCAACTTTAGAGAGGCATTTTTGATACTAACATGTTAATATTATAAAAAAGATGTTGGATGTCTTGAAAAATAATAAGGTAGATAGGGCCTGATGGAATGTATTTCAGGAATACCGAAGGAACCAAGGAGGAGATAGCTGAGGCCTTGACAGAGCTTTGTGTCCTCATTAGCCACTGGCGAGGTCCTAGAAGACCGGAGAATAGGTAATGTTGTTCTTTTGTTCAAGAAGAGCAATCGGGGTAATCCATGAAATTATAGGCTGTTGAGCGAAATTAGTAGTAGCGAAATTATTAGTGAAGATTCTCAGGACAGGATTTACTTGGATTTGGAGAAGAATAGATTTATTAGTGATAGTCAGCATGGCTTTCAGCAGGGGTGGTCTTGTCTCACAAATTTGCTTGAGTTTTACCAGGAAGTGATGAAGTTGATTGATGAAGAAAAGGAAGTAGATATTGTCTTCGTAGACTTTAGTAAGGCTGGTCCAGAGATCAAATTGCAGGGAATCCATGATTTAATTGACAAGTTGGATATTAATTAACTTGGCCATAGGAGACAGAGGGTAGTTGTGGAAGAGTGTTTTTCTGATTGGAGGTCTGTGACCAGGGATATTCTGGAAGGATCAGTGCTGGGATCTTTGTTGTTTGTAACATATACAAATGATTTGTACGAAAATGTCATTGTCTGATTTGCAAGTTTGCAGACTTTGCTTAAGTTTGTAAATAGCACACAAAATTGATGGAGGTATGGAAAGTGAGAAAGGAAATCATAATTAGCTGGAAAGTGGGCAAAGAAATAGCACTTGGCAATAAATCTGGCCAATTGTGAGGTGATGCATTTTGTGAGATCAAATGCATGAGCAAAGTACTATATACTGTAAATAGCTGGATGTTTTGGAGCTTTGACAAATGGAGGAATCTTGGGATGCAAGTTGATAGCTCCCTTAAAGTTGCAACAGAAGTGGATAAAGTGGGAAAGGAGGCATATAGCATGCTTGACTTCATTTGTCAGGGTGTTGAGTATAAAAGTTGATAAGTCATGTTGCAACTGTACAAGACTTTGGTCAGACCACAATTCAAATACTGCATACAGTTCTGGTCACCAGACTATAGGAAGGATATGGAGACTTTGGAGAGGGTGCAGAAGATGTTTACCAGGATGGTGCCTGAAATGGAGCGCATTAGCTAAAAGGAGAGGTTGGACAAACTTGAATTATTTTGCTCGAGTCTCGGAGGCTGAGAGGCAACCTAATGGAAGTATATAAAATAATGAGAGGTATGGATAGGGTGAATAGTCAGGGTCTCTTTCTCTAGTTGGAAATGTCATACATTAGGGAGTAGAGGTTTAATGAGAAAGGTGCACGGTTTAAAGGAGATGAGCAAAGGATTTCTCTTTTTATACGGAGGGTAGTAAGTGCTGGGAATGTGCTAGTATGGATACAATAGAAAAATTTAAGGGGCATTTAGACAGACACATGAACAGTAGAGAACAAATATACAGACAATGAGCAGACAGATGGGAGTGGTTTAGATTAGCATCATGGTCGGCCACAGGGCCTGTTCCTGTGCTGTACTGTTCTATGTTCCATTTTATAAAAGGCCTTTAGTAGAGTGATATGCGCTTCTTGTCAGATGTGGGAGTTTACAGAGAGATTAAGGGTTACTGCAGATTATATCTGCAATAAAAGCTGCTGGTTGTGAATCTTATCAGATCAAATGGATCGGTTGGAGAGACAGTTAGAAGCAACGAGGAATTTGCAACAGCAATAGTATGTGATGGATGGCAGTAATAGGAAGGGGGGAAAGTCTCAGATACAGTCACAAAGATGGGGTAACTCCAGGAAAGGTAAGAGAGGTAGGCAGCTAGTGCAGGAGCCTTCTGTGGCGATAGCCATTTCAAACAAGTATGCTGTTTCGGAAAATGTAGGGGGTGATGGATTCTCAGTGGAACGTAGCACGAAAAAGCCAAGTCTCTGGTATTGAGACTGGCTCAAGTGCAAGGAAGGGGACGTCAGGTTCCAAGAGATCAATTGTGTTAGGGGACTCTCCAGTCCAAGGTACAAACAGACATTTCTGTGGCCAGCAGTGAAAAATCAGAATGGTGTGTTGCTCCCCTGTTGCCAGCATCAAGGATGTCTCAGAGATGGTGCAGAATGTTCTCAAGGGGGAGAGGGGCCAGCAAGAGGTCATTGTCCACATTTGAACCAACAACATATGAAGGGAAAAGGTTGAGATTCTGAAGGGAGATTACAGAGAGTTAGGCAGGAATTTATAAAGGAAGTCCTTGTGAGTAGTAATATCTGGATTACTCCCGGTGCTACGGGCTCGGGAGGGCAAGATTAGGAGGATAGAGCAGATGAATGCATGGCTGAGGAGCTGGTGCATGGGAGAAGGATTCACATTTTTGGACCAATGGAATCTCTTTTGGGATAGAAGTGACCTGTACAAGAAAGACGGTTTGCACCTAAATTGGAAGGGGACTAATACACTGGCAGGACGATTTGTTAGAGCTGCTTAAGAGGATTTAAACTAGTAAGATTGGGGGGGAGGACCCAGGGAGATAGTGAGGAAAGAGATCAATCTGATACTGGTACAGTTGAGAACAGAAGAGAATCAAAACAGTCAGGGCAGGCATGGACATGGTAGCACTATTAAATTAAACTGCATTTATTTCAATGCAAGGGGCCAAACAGGGAAGGCAGATGAACTCAGGGCATGGTTAGGAACATGGGACTGGTATATCATAGCAGTTACAGACACATGGCTCAGGGATGGACAGGACTGAGAGCTTAATGTTCCAGAATACAACTGCTACAGGAAGGATAGAAAGGGAGGCAAGAGAGGAGGAGGAGTGGTGTTTTTGAGAAGGAATAGCATTACAGCTGTGCTGAGGGAGGATATTCCTGGATATACATCCAGGGAAGCTATTTGGGTGGAACTGAGAAAAAGAAAGGGATGATCACCTTCTTGGGACTGTATTATAGACCGCCTAATAGTCAGAGGGAAATTGAGAAACAAACCTGTAAGGTGATCTTAGCTATCTGTAAGAATAATAGGGTGGTTATGGTAGGGGATTTTAACTTTCCAAACATAGACTGTGACTGCCATAGTGATAAGAGTTTAGATGGAGAGGAATTTGTTAAGTGTGTACAAGAAAATTTTCTGATTCAGTATGTGGATGTACCTACATACTGAGAAGGTGCAAAACTTGACCAACTCTTGGGAAATAAGACAGGGCAGGTGACTGAGGTGTCAGTGGGGGAGCACTTTGGGGCCAGCGACCATAATTCCATTTGATTTAAAATAGTGATGGAAAAGGATAGACCAGATATAAAAGTTGAAGTTCTAAACTGGAGAAAGGCCAATTTTGATGGTATTAGGCAAGAACTTTCAAAACTTGATAGGGTGCAGATGTTTGCAGGTAAAGGGACAGCTTTAAAATGGGAAGCCTTCAGAAATGAGATTACAAGAATCGAGAGAAAGTATATTCCCGTCAGGGTGAAAGAAAAGACTGGTAGGTATAGGGAATGCTGAATGACTAAAGAAATTGAGTGTTTGGTGAAGAAAAAGAAGGAAGCATATGTCAGGTATAGACACAATAGATCAAGTGAATCCTTAGAAGAGTATAAAGGTAGTAGGAGTACACTTAAGAGGGAAATCAGGAGGACAAAAAGGGGACAAGAAATAGCTTTGGCAAATGGAATTAAGGAGAATCCAAAGGGGTTTTACAAATACATTAAGAACAAAAGGGTAACTAGGGAGAGAATAGGGCCCCTCACAGATCAGCAAGGTGGCCTTTGTGTGAAAATGGAGGACATATTAGCCGAGTATTTTGCATCAGTATTTACTGTGGAAAAGAATATGGAAGATATAGAAAGTAGCGAAATAGATGGTGACACCTTACAAAATGTCCATATTACAGAGAAGGAAGTGCTGGATGTCTTGAAACGCATAAAGATGGACAAATCTCCATGACCTGATCAGGTGTACCCTCGAACTCTGTTGGAAGTGAGTGAAGAGAATGCTGGGCCTTTTACTGAGATATGTATATCAACGATAGTCACAGGTGAGGTGCCGGAAGACTGGAGGTTGGCTAACGCAATGCCACTCTTTAAGAAGGGTAATAAGGACAAGCCAGGGAACTATAGACCAGTGAGCCTGACGTCGGTGTTGGGCAGGTTGTTGCAGGGAATCCTGAGGGACAGGATGTCCATGTATTTGGAAAGGCAAGGACTGATTAGGGAAAGTCAACATGGCTTTGTGCTTGGGAAAGCATGTATCACAAACTTGATTGAGTTTTTTGAAGAAGTAACAAAAAGGATTGATGAAGGCAGAGCATTGGGCGTGATCTACAAGGACTTCAGTAAGGTATTCGACAAGGTTCCCCATGGGAGGCTGGTTAGCAAGGTTAGATCTCACGAAATACAGGGAGAACTAACCACTTGGATACAGAATTGGCTCAAAGATAGAGGTGGTGGAGAGTTGTTTTTCAGACTGGAGGCCTGTGACCAGTGGAGTGCCACAAGGATCAGTGCTGGATCCACTACTTTTCATCATTTATGTAAATGATTTGGATGTGAGCATAAGAGGTATAGTTAGTGAGTTTGCAGATGACAAAATTGGAGGTGTAGTGGACAGCGAAGAAGGTTACTTTAGATTACAACAGGATCTTGAACAGATGGGCCAATGGGCTGAGAAGTGGCAGATGGAGTTTAATTCAGATAAATGTGAGGTGCGGCATTTTGGGAAAGCAAACCTTAGCAGGACTTACACACTTAATGGTAAGGTCCGAGAGAGGGTTGCTGAACAAAGAGACCTTGGAGTGCAAGTTCATAGCTCCTTGAAAGTGGAATCGCGGGTAGATAGAATAGTGAAGAAGGTGTTTGGTATGCTTTCCTTTATTGGTCTGAGTATTGAGTACAGGAATTGGGACGTCATGTTGCCGCTGTATGGGACATTGGTTACACCACTGTTGGAATATTGCATGGCAATTCTAGTCTCCTTCCTAACGGAAAGATGTTATGGAACTTGAAAGGGTTCAGAAAAGATTTACATGGATGTTGCCAGGATTGGAGGATTTGAGCTATGGGGAGAGACTGAACAGGCTGGGACCGTTTTCCCTGGAGCGTTGGAGGCTGACGGGTGACCTTATGGAGTTTACAAAATTATGAGGGGCATGGATAGGATAAATAGACAAAGTCTTTTTCCCTGGGATCGGGGAGTCCAGAACTAGAGGGCATAGGTTTAGGATGAGAGGGGAAAGATATAAAAGGGACCTAAAGGGGCAACTTTTTCACACAGAGGGTGGTGCATGTATGGAAAGGGCAGCCAGAGGAAGTGGTGGAGGCTGGTACAATTGCAACATCTAAAAGGCGTTTGGAAGGGTATATGAATAGGAAGGATTGGAGAGATATGGGCCGGGTGCTGGCAGGTAGGACTAGATTGGGTTGGGATATCTGGTTGGCATGGACATGTTGGACCGAAAGATCTGTTTCCATGCTGTACACCTCTATGACTATATGACTCTTTGGAGACCAGGTAATAATTCACCAGCCCAAGGAAAGACCTAAGCTCCTGTACCAATATGAAAACTGATGCACCTTTGACCACCCTCAATCTTCCAACATAGGTCATTTGGAACACACGTTCTTCCCTTCTAAGGCATACATTTGCCTTGGAGAAACATCTAAGGACTATGTGCAAGTTCTCTATGTGCTCCTTACTGGTCTTTCCTGTTATTGGCAAGTCATCTATATAAATGGAAACCTGGGGTAGACTTTGTGAAACGTTGTCCACTGAAAAATTGCACAGGCTGACATACTCCAAATGGCAGTCTCGTTATTGGCAACTTATGGGTATTTGTTGTAGAATACCTCTGGGCACCTTTATCTAACTGCAATTCTAGTCTCCTTCCTAACGGAAAGATGTTATGAAACTTGAAAGGGTTCAGAAAAGATTTACAAGGATGTTGCCAGGGTTGGAGGATTTGAGCTATGGGGAGAGACTGAACAGGCTGGGTTCATGCCCAAATTCGAGAAGGACAGCCTCTAGCCAGGTTTTGCATAAATCTTTTAGGCAAGGGATTGGGTATTTATCCAGCTGCGAAAGGCAGGCTACCATTTGCTTAGAGTACCAACAAAGGGAAACTGACCCATCAGGTTTCACAATCGGTAAGACTGGTGCTGTCCATTCCACAAACTGTACTAGTTTGATGATTCCTTTGCTTTCCAGCCTTCTGATTTCTGCCTCATAAGGCAAAGACACTGGACAGATCTTGCAGAATCATGAAATTGCTGCCAGGTCAACTTGCAAGGTAACCTTGGCTCTCTTGAGAGCCCCTAGACCTTCTTAAAAATCTTCCAGATATTTAATTAGGACTACACTCAGATAGCCATTTGCTAATCAAAAAAATTGAGCCAGTCCAGGTGAATCTTTCCAAACCATTTTACCCCATCAAGCTTGGGCCCAAGCTTTTTACTACAATCAGTGGTACCTAAAGCAGCTGCTTCACATAAGAGAACAGAACCAAAGTTGCACCCTTTGCGGCGGCATGTGGCTCAGCGGTTGGCACTGCTACCTCACATTGCCAAGGACCCTGGTTTGATTATAGCCTCAATGGAGTTTGCACATTCTCCTCATGTCTGCATGGGTTTCCTCCAGGTGCTCCAGTTTCCTCCCACAGTTCACAGATGTGCAGGTTAGGTTGATTGGCCATGCTAAATTGCCTATTGTGTTCAAGGATGTGTTGGTTAGGTACATTAGTCGGGGGTAAATGTAGTGTAATAGGGGAATGGGTCTGGGTGGGATACTCTTCACTGGCTGGTGTGGACTTGCTGGGCCGAAGGACCTGTTTCCACACTGTACGGATTCTGTGATTCATAATCTGCAAAGGTTCCCTGGTATTGGTTCTCAATCTAGCCTAGGTCTTGTGTGCAAATGTAAGGGTTGGAGTCCAGAGTAAATTTTGTAAAAACTGGTTCTGCAATTACTGAAACAGCCACTTCAGCATCAGCCTCCATTTGAACCGGGTGAGAAATTTAACCCGCTGTTTACTTTGGGTCTGTTTTGGATGTTGCGAAGCAATTAAACTGTTCCAAACTGGACAGAGAAGGACTTTCCCGGGTTTGCTCTCTCCTGGATACCGGCCTATGAAATCTCTTACCCAATTTCGGTCTCATGGGACTCTTATCCTGTCTCAAGTCTTCAAAGCAGCAGCAACTACAATGGCATGCCAGCCCAGATCCTGAAGAAAATTTTAGCCATATAGCAAAAGTTTGGCTTTGTTTTGGGGTGTTGCTGTGGGCTGACCTGGAGTCCTTCTGTTCAGGACTGTTTTCCCTGGAGTGAGGCTATGCAATTGCCTTCACTCTCATAGTGTTCCTCAAGCTCAGCTGACTGGCGGGATGAGCATTTCGATCGGAATACCCTGCAACTCATATGCTCTATTTGCTGATATTCCAATGGTGAAGCCAGTTGTACATCAGCTCATCAGCGCTTTTGCATGGTTACATAAGTAATCCTAAATACCAAATGGTCTCTCTAAATTTCATTAAGGGTTAAACCAAAGTAACTTTCCTCTGCCAGGCCTCTTGACCTAATCAAAAATCCCAATGTGGATTTCCCTGGTTCACGAATTACTGAGTAAAAATGATAGTGACTCAGAATTTGAGGAGACTTGGAATTGTAATATTCCTTAACTAAATCTATCAACTCTTGAGAAGTTTTATTATCTGATGTCTCAGGTAAAATATTAGTCCGAATGACTGAAAAAGCTGCAGGTCCACGAGCTGTCATGAGAATTACTCATTGCTTTTCATCTGCCCTAATGGCATTTGCCTGGTAAAAGTAATCCATTCTTTCTACACACAGCCTTTGATGACAGTACAAATGAGTCAAGCTTTCCAAATAACAGCATGATTCCAGAAATGCTTACCCCAACTCAAAGAAAACTGTTGCGAGCAAATTTCTTCAGGAATGCGCTTTGCTCTTGTCAGCACTGAAATAACTCCATAGAGACTAGTATCTTGTCACCAAGTCACTTTAATTTAGATGTAGAAAGTCCTTGACACTGATTCAGTTCCCTCAGCGCCAGCTCCCAGAATGTCAGAATGACTGACTTTCCTGTTTTTATGTTACCAGAGCTCTCTGATTGGACTAGATTAACAGCCCGATCAGAGAACTCATTCTATGATGTCCTTTTGGTTGACCTCATTACAATCATGACAATTTATATAATTTTAAAGTTGTCACAAAGTGGATTGATAGAGTGAACTGTTTGGAAAATTCACATATTGAAGGGGGCATATTTTTAGCAGTGTAGGTTCATCAGTGAACAACATTTAGACTCTTCTGACAAGGGTCATTGGACCCAAAATATTAACTCTATTTTTTCTCCACAGATGCTGCCAGACCTGCTGAGTTATTTACAGCAATTTCTGATTATGTTTCTAATTTCCAGTTGGGGCAACACAGTGGCTCGGTGCTTAGCACTGCAGCCTCACAGCACCAAGGTCCCAGGTTCGATTCCGGCCTTGGGCGACTGTCTGTGTGGAGTTTGCACATTCTCCCCGTGTCTACGTGGGCTTCCTCCCAAAGATGTGCATGTCAGGTGAATTGGCCATGCTAAATTGCTCGTTGTGTTAGGCAATAGTCAGAGGGAAATTAGACTGGGAGGGTTACTCTTCGGAGGGTCAATATGGACTTGTTGGGCTGGAGGGCCTGTTTCCACACTGTAGGTAATCTAATCTACCCACAATTCTTTATTTTTTTTTTGTTTAGTGCTTAACAACATTTAGAAGTTGTTCCTGTTTTGCACACCACGATGAGCATTTTTATTTTTTCCTGTACTCTTTGTGCAATTTGTTTTGTTATTTGGAACAGTGTTTTCTCTCAAAGGCACTCAATGTCTGATTGTGGAATGTGGAATAAAGTTCAGGGGACCCACTGAGATCTATCACCCTATCCTTGCTTCTTACAATTGAAAAGTAAGAAGAATAAATAATTACATTTAAAGACATGGTAACGGAGATAATATGCCCATAAGATAGCCAGCTTGATTCAACCAGAACAGAATTTGACCGTTTGGAGAAAATAATTGTAAAGATGTAGAACTGCTTTTAAACTAAATAGTAAATCTGCAGTTGAACAAGGTAACATACTTTGTATCTAACTGGCAATATAGACAATTATGATATAGTTCATATTGTCAAGAACAAGCTTTCGAGTGATGTGGACATTGTCCAAAAGATGGACGGAAAGTTTTTCAACCTCAACCAGTTGACCTCGAGAGGAAATGATATTGGTCTCACTTGTGGAACTTCAGCATGTGTTCAGTTCACACCAGCATCTCTGATCTTTTGGAAGAGAATCTTCAAGCCTCAGTTAACACCTTCACAGAAGCATACCAAAAACACTGGTCTCAGCCTGAACCTTAAGACTCAAATTCTTTACCAAAGTCAAGCTCTGTTCCTTCCCTCCATTAAAATCAATTGAAAAGTGAATTGACACAAAATTTCTTAGGCAGACAATAATACTCATGAGTGATTACCAATGACAAGTTCATAAGCACATAAAGGTCAACATAGGTGCTTTTAGATTAGATTACTTACAGTGTGGAAACAGGCCCTTCGGCCCAACAAGTCCACACCGTCCCATCGAAGCGTAACCCACCCAAACCCATTCCCCTACATTTACCTCTTCACCTAACACTACGGGCAATTTAGCATGGCCAATTCACCTAACCTGCACATTGTGGGAGGAAACCGGAGCACCCGGAGGAAACCCACGCAGACACGGGGAGAATGTGTAAACTCCACACCTTTAGTTGACCCGGAATTGAACCCGGGTCTCTGACGCTGTGAGGTAGCAGTGCTAACCACTGTGCCACTGTGCCGCCCACATTTTAATCACATTTTAAAATGCACAGACAATTACTTTAACCTTAGAACAAAATTTTTGACAGAGTAAGATTTACCAAGAGTTCAGCATAAACTCATTGGTAATTTCACTAATGATCTCTACAGATTACTGGAAAAGTATGATTATGGATCTTAAAAGTCGGAATTCAGAAGAAACAAGATTATTGTTTGAATTTGCTGATGAGTCTATATCACATTTATTGTAATTCAAAGAGGATTTGACTTTAGAGAAAGCCACACAGATGGAGAGTGGAGCTGAATTCCAGAAGCAGCATAAGATTAATTTTAAGAGGAGAAGGTCAATCTTGTCACATGCAATCAACAGAATCTATTCAGTACTTAAGGTACAAAATACTAAAGCCACAAGTGAGAAGCCAGTTCAGAGAATAGGCCAGACAGAAAATGCTAAGAGTCAGTTAGTGTGAGGATTCCTTGTTGAACAACAATCACATGCACTGCCCATCTATAAAAAAGCTAATGCTTCAACTAGAAAACAATAACTCATTTTCAAAAGATACACAGAAGTAAGACACAGTTATGGAAAACATGATGTCAGACAGCCATTCTCACAAAGTTATTCATGAAGTATAGCAACCTGCACTAGAAGAGACACATGGTCCATTCCAAGAAAAGAAATAGTGATCAAACCAATAAGATATACTATATTCAAGTTTGCTGATGGTATAAAAATAGATGGGAAGGCATGTTATGACACAAAGAGTTTGCAGAGGTTCTGGATAGGTTATCGCTGGTGGACTAAAACTTGGCAGATGAAATATAATGTGAGGAAATGGGAGTTTATATGTTTTGCCTGGAAGAATAGAGGAGGAGAACATTAGTTAAATCAAGAAAGACTGCAGAAAGCTATGGAAGAAAGGAATTCAGGAGTCTTCATTCATGGATTATAAAAAGCTAGCATCCACGTTCACTCGGTAATAGGGAAGGGAAATGGATTATTTCAAAGGGAATACAGTATAGAAGGAGTGAATTATAGAATCCTTATGGTGTAGAAAGAACCCATTCAGTCCATTGAATCTGCACTGACCCTCCAAAAAGCATCTCAACCAGACCCCATCGTATCCTATAAACCACATATTTTCTGCCACTAATCCACCTAGCCTACACATCACTGGACACTACAGGCAATTTAGCATGGCTAAACCACCTAACGTGCTCATTTTTACATGTGGGAGGAAACCAGAGCATTGAAAGTAAACCCACACAAATTTAAGGAGAACATGCAAACTCCACACAGACAATCAGCCGAGGCTGGAAATGAAGCTGGGTCCCTGCTACTATATGGCAGCAGTGCTAACCATTGTGCGACCCATAGGGCCTTGCTAAAATTTTACAAGGCAATAGTCAGACCACATCTAGAATACTTTGAAGTGGCCTTTAAGGGAGTTCAAAAAAGTTCATTAATGAGCAGACGTTGAGAAAGTTGGGACTCTACTCATTGGAATTTTTATTAATGAGAAGCAAACTTACTGGAATATACAAGATCTTAGAAGACTTGACAGGATAGATGCAGAAATGCTGTTTCACTTTGGGGAGAGTCTTGGATCAGAGACCATAATCTCCGATTAAGAGGACACACAGTTAAGACAGAAATAACAAGAAAGTTCTTCTTTCAGAGGGTGGTGAGTCTGTGGAATTGTTTACTACAAGGGAGAACAAGGCTGCTTCATTAAGCATATTCAAGGCTGAAATAAACAAATTTAAATCAATAAGGGAATCAATAATTATGGGCAAAAGACAGGAAAGTGAAGTTCAGAATTACCGTATCGGCCTATATCTGCTCCAATGCCTTATGGTCTTCTGATTTTAGCAAAAACTGGTTAATGTCAATGGATAGCTCACTAATTCCAAGCTTGAAATGGCAGCCAGTGATCACATACCATGGGTGGAGAAGCATTGAGACTAATCAATATGATTGACCAACAATTGATTGGGCCAGGGAATTGGGAATTGTGTTTGATTTTGAAAGCGTATTTACAGCTGATGTGCTCTGGGCTTAGTAGTCATTCAATGGAATAGCTGTCACTGGATCTCCAACTATCACCATCCTGGAGATTATAATTAACCAGAAACTCAACTGGGCTTGCCATATAAATACAGTAGTGACAAGAGCAGGTCAGAGGCCAAGAATATTGCAGTAACTCACCTCCTGACTCTCCAAAGCTATTCACCACCTCAAAGACACAAGTCAGAAGTATTAAGGAATACTCTCAAAATGCCTAGATAGGTGCAGCTCCAACTGCACTCAAGAAGCTCAACACTATTCAGGACAAAGCAGCCTGCTTAAACTGCACTATATCCATAAACACTACCGACATTCAGTCACAGAAGTACATACAGTCTACAAAATGCATGGCAGAAATTCACCAAGAAAACAACTTCTGAAGCCACAAGCACTGCCATAGAGAAGAACAAAGGCAGCACATATGTGGGAACACCACCATCTGCAACTTTCCCTTCAACCCGTTCACCATCCTGACTTGGAAATATATCATTGTTCTTTCACTGCTGCTGGGTCAAAATCCTGGAATTCCCTCCCTAAGGGCATTGTGGATCCACATACAGTTCGCAAACTGCAGCTGTTCAAGAAGTCAGCTCATCACCACTTTCTCAAGAGCAAAAAGGGATAGGCAGTAAATGCTAGCCAGCCATTCCATGAAGAATTAAAAACACTCACTGCTTACAGTCACCAATGATGTAACTGCTGGTCCAGGAAGTACATCACATAGATTAAAGGTTTATTTCAGTCAACTCTGCAACACAAAGGCTGTGGGAGATGCAAGTGATGAGAAAGAAAATGAGTAAAATGCTCCATGTGAGAGTATTGATAAATCTTTAGCTGAAATCATTCTAACAACAATACAGTCTGGCAAACAAGTCATTCTGGCAGGTTCAAATTTGATGACAGATGATGAGATAGCACAAGTCCAAGAGGAACAATTTCACTCGTCAATTTTGAAGGATGAAGGATGAAGGAAGTGACAGAAATCATGCTAAATAAGTAGAATCTCAAGTAGCATGGCTGAGGAAGTGAATATATTAGATTCAATACTAAAACAATAGTAAGGCCATCTAAGCTCACCAACATCACGTACGGAGTTTATATACTTCAGCACAGATTGAAAATAAAGATTTGCTCACACAGATTTAAGATGGATTGCCAATGGTATCATGGAAGCCTCTACTGAGGTAGAACGGCCAATGTCAATACACTCAGGACACGTTTAAGAAGAAATTACCTGGTTGCGAGACCCAGCATATTGCATTGAAGAAAGTATATGTTTTGACAAACATAAAGATTCCTCAAATGAAATTGTGCAGGAATTGCTTCTTGAGCTCTTCAATTCTAGTTTTGCAAATGTTCCTGGTAGTGGAATCTCAACTTAATTAACTTCTATGTCCTTGGACTTCCCTTCTTACAACCACGTTTTGTGATTATGGGGGCAATGTTTACTCTGAGCTTTAAGTACTTCTTTTTAACTTCTAACCTTTCATCCTGTGTGGTACTTCCTAAAGTTTTTCCTTGCCCACTAGTGATTTTAACTTTACTCATTGCAGCTTCTACTGTTCATTTGTTCTCTGGCCAGACCTTGACTCTTCCAGTCTTCCAGCCTCACAGCTCGGCGTGGCAGACTTTTGGCCCAGCCTGGTGATCTCACAGCGGCCCAGCAAGGTGGTCTTTCCACCTGGCATGGTGGTCTTTCAGCAGTACGTGGCAGTCTTTCGGCCTGGCATTGTCTTAGTGTGGACTTCCTGTGTTGAAGTGATTCCTTGAAGTGCAGTCCCATCATGGCTAAACAGTTAAGACTGTAATGTTTGAATTTTCAACTTTGCTTCTTTATTTTCTATATAAAACTAAAAAGTTAACATTGTACCAGAATTATTGCAATGTGTAACTTTTAACTTTGTTCTTTCTTTCTACCTTGTTCATAGGGTTCCTGTACCTAAGATGGCACCTTGTGCAGCGATATTATACATTTTTCACTGTAGTCCTGTACTTTTGTATTTGAGTACATGTAACAATAAAATCAAATTTAAATCTAAGGCAACAGATCACTGGGAACTGATAAGTGTAATTATTGTGCCAGTTTCATAAAGCTTGTAGCTCACAGTTGCTTCAATGCATCTCTTATCATGTTTCAAGAGCTTTTACCCTTAACTGTAGATTCTGTTTTGTTGTTTTTGTCAGGAGTTTTCTGCCAACTGCTTGATTGGTCAACTCCATTCTCTATTGACTATCTGTCTGAGTCAGTCTTAAAGCTGCAACTGGATACTGCTTCTGGGTTTGGTCTATACAGCTAAATCGAATTCCAATTCACATGTTCAAATATTACGTCGAAACTAAATCTTCAGATAATTACCACTGGCACCACTGTGTAGGAACTAACTGAGCTCTTGGTCACCAAAAGGTAGATTTCTTCCCACCCTAGTCCTTTTGGTTTGGGGTCTGCAGGACCTGATTAGTCTCGTACAGTGCACAGTCTAATAAGGAGACACTCTTGCCTTAAACAAAATATAGTTTATAGCAACAAGGTATGTTTAATAAGCAAGCCACTATTGTAAAGTCAATGAGGAGAGCTTGAAAGTCAGCCTGACTCTTTCAACCTCCAGAATTGTTCTACATTTTCCCACATATGACATAATCAGTTTGGGTAGAACTTAATATAGTCTTCAGCATTAACTTAATCAGAACCATTATCCTTCACCAAAGCCTGTATTTCGAGTTCTTGGCCCAGAGGATCATTTCACCACTTGTAAAAATGGATTGGGGAGGAGGATTCACAGAGGGGAATTTTGCATGATTATATAGCAACAATGGTGTTGAAATATCCTTGAAATACAGTTGATCACAAGTTTCTGTTATAGCCTCTAACTCTGTTTATCCAAGAGTGTTTTAAGTGTTCTGTAGTTACTTCATTTGTGCCTGGAGTTTATCCTGTATTCATCAATTTCAAACCATTCTTTATCTCTGATATCTTAAGAAATTATCTGATGAATAGACATCTATATTCAAAATGTTATCTTCTTCCTCTCCATGGATGTTGTCTGACCCACTGTGGTCTCCAGCATTTGTTGTTTCAATATTTGCGAAGCTGCCCATGAAACTTAACACAATCATTTTCCAACTAGAAGATTTTTATTTCCATTTATTCAAGACATGGGCATCATTGGTGGACCAACATTTATTGCCCATCCCTAGGATGGTGAAACTTGGAAAGCAACTAGTATGTGATGGTGTTGCCATGCATCTGCTGCTCTTATCCTTCTATCTGGTAGATGTCAGCGGTTTGGAAGGTGCTGTTGAAGGGGCGTTAATGAGTTACTGCAACTCATTTTGTTAAATAAGCAAATGCCCCTCTTATTGTAAACCAGTGATTTCCAGGACAATTCATTAGAAAAAGATAGATGATACACATTGCTGGAGCTCTGTGCAATAATGGCATAGGGAGTTAATATGTAAGGTAGTGGATAGAGTGCTATTCAAATTTGTTTGAATACCACTCAAGGCTGTTTTGCCTTGAATGGTAGCAATCTTGTCTGTCTTTGGAGGCAAATTCATCCAGACAAGTGGAGAGTATTGAATCAAATACTCTGACTGAGTGTACCATACAGGTGATGTGAAGACATAAGTTTCTCACCAGTGCACTGCCAACCTCTAATCTGCTCCTGTAGCCATAATATTTCTGTAGGTCATCAAGTTCAATTGCGGGGCAATGATTTGATAGTAGGGGATTCAGAATTGATAACACCATTGAACATCAATGGGCTCTGGCAAAATTCTTTCATTTGAAATTCTGATTGCCTGGCATTTGTGTGTCCCAAATGTCAGTTGCCTATCACTCCATGGATGGATGTTGTCTAGATCTTGCTGCATGCAATTATGAGTTGCTTCGTATTTGAGGAGTTGCAAATGGAGCTGAACCTTGTGCAATTATCAGATCAAGAGGGTGGTGCAAAGTTAAGGGGTTGGATCTGGCATGAGTTGGGGGGAGGGGAGGTTTGGAAGTGAGGTCAATGTTGATGCTGGGTGGTTGAATGGTTTAATCATTCCCTCCAACTCTGTATCTCCTTCTTGACCTGTCCTATCTGTCCAGCTTCCTTCCCACCTATCTGCTCCACCCTCCCCACTGACCTATCACAATTACCCCCACATGCATCCACCTATCGCCTTCTTACCTATCTTCCCCACAGCCCCATTCCCACCCCTCTTCCTTTATCTCTCATCCCCTTCCCCTACCACATCCCTGATAGAGGGCATATGCCAGAAACGTTGACTCATCTGCTCCTCGGATGCTGCCTCACCTGCTGTGTTTTTCCTGTGCCACCTTTTTCGACCCTGACTGGATGATGAGGCTATTTAAAAAAAAATGATATCAAACAGATGGGTAATCAACAGTAAAACAGGCATGCTGCAGCAAGGGGCAGCAAGAGTATTGCATCTGTGTAAGGCACGCTGAACAAACTTCAGTATGTGAATTGTGGGACGTACATGTATGGTTTTTAACAGAAACACAAAAACAAAACAAAATAGTCTAGACATAATTACTGTCACTGCTGTAAGCCACTGAAAAGTATTGATCATCAAATTCATTGTGGAACATGGAGGATGGACCAATCTCAGTGTTGATCCAGATTTTGGAAACAGATATTACTATTTTTGTGAAAACTGAATCTGGGAGTTTATTTATGCAATTGCTCCAATGACATCCTTTAAACTCTTCAGTCCACCAGTTTTCTTGCCCCTCACTGACTGAAGTTTAATAAGTCAGAAAAGTTCCATACCTAAAGCCAAGTTTTCATTTAATATTGAACCAAAGTTGATTTAAACAACAATTTGCAACACAAAGTTATAGGATAAATCTTTCAGATCAACGTCAAGCTAAATTTAGAGAAAGTACTATCTACACATACAGATGACAGACATCTGCCTCAAGATAAGTATTATTTATGTTTATGTGCCAAGTTTACTATCAATCATCTCTTATCTATGTGTACATGATTAATAAAGCATTTTTACTGTGGTAACAAAACACTGAGTTTAAGGCTCCTACATCATTGAGTGTAGGATATTAAATAAAACAGCACTATGGGGCCTCAAATAGGAAAGGCACTTTTAGAAGACAAAATGCACAACATTATCAAAATTATTCATTTTGGTAGGAAGACTGACAAACAAGCATTTTAACTTAATTGTATGAAATTGCATATCTAGAGATGTAGAGAACTCTGGATGTCCTCATACATGAATCACAAAAGGTTAGTATGCAGGTACAGCAAATAATCAGGAAACTTAATAGAATATTATTATTTCCTCACAAGGAGAATTGCATTTCAAAAATAGAGAGGTTATGCTTCAATCATACCAGACACTACTGAGACTACATCTAAAGTACTACATACAGTGCTGGTCTCCTTATTTAAGGAACTACATGCATTTCTGGAGACAAGAAGAGACAAGATTTATTAGACTGAAAACCAGAAATGGGGAGTTGTCTTATGAGGTGGATTGATCAGGCCAGGCTTGTATCTGCTGTAGCTTGTAGGAGTAAGAAGTGATTGGATTGAAACATATAAGATCCTAAAATGGGGTAAGGAAGACTCTGCATCTGGAAGGAGAGGCGGGGGGATCAGCAGTGTCTACAACTGAATTTTGGTGCTGAATGCTTGAGGGAGGGATATAACTTTAAAATTCGACAAAAAAATGTTATTTTGTTTCACCTATTTAAAAATGCACTAATATTACAAATGTACTGAACAGCACTTGGTATTTATAGAAATTAATTTGCGATTGACTGCTTGGGACCTGCTATCATCTTTTTGGTCAGAATTATTTCATGGGTTCATTTTCTATCTTGAGTGCTGACCTCTGACTTGTGAAACATAATTTATTACAATAACTTTCAGATAAAATTGAACAATTTAGAAGAAAAATCAGCAAAATTCCTTCCTAAATTGGAGCTATTGGTATCACTGATGCACTGTTGGGATCTTTACAATGGATAACCTAATGGCAATTTGCCCATCATACTTAGTGCAGACCCTTCACAAATCACAGGCACCACATTTGCTTCCCGCAGCAGTTAATTACAACTGCATTCATTGGGGCTCAAAGCCAACCTTGTCGATTGCTCCCAGCCTACTGGTTTAGTAAAAGATGGTTTAGTATGCACTGCCAGGATCCATAGCAGTTTGCATATCCCATCTCATTGTAGATGGTGCACACTTTGTTCAGCATCTGTTCTTCTATAACGGGATTGACAGCCTCCATTGGCAAATGCATTACCATGCCTTACAATATGCCATAGTTCAATTTACTGCCAATACAGCTGATTTCATTTTGTTCAATGATAAGTTTTTATTCACTATAACCTGCATTTACAAATGACAATTCCATTACTATTTATTTGTAACCTATTGTGACAAGTTAGTCAGTCAAAAATGGATAGTGCTTCCCTTCCCTCCTTTCAAGTAACAACAAATTTTGTGGTGATATCATGATATGCCTCTTGGGGAAATACAGGAGCATATGTTTTCACCTTACTTAATGCAATTTCTCACTTTGTAAAGAGTGATAAGCATTTACAGCAGCTAATTATTAATTTAAGAGATTTATATATTTGGTGATTGACATTCAAATTTATTATTTCTCAAACTGGTGTGCACAGATTCTTCAGGGTCTGCATATATCTCTAGGTGTCCACAAATGTATGGGTGGGCTTTGGGGACTCCTGCTCTCTCCTCAGACTCCAGATCTCCCTGTGTTAAAACTTTCCCCGTACTCCAGAACATCCCATGATCAAAGTTTCCCTGTACTGTTTTCTCCAAGAGCTCTTACTCTCTCCCCATGCTCTTACTCTTCCTGTGCTCTTGCTCCATGTGCTCCTGTTCCACATGCCTGAGGTATGCACAGATTCTGCAATGTACCCATCTCATGGCTATCTGTATATGAAGCATTATTACATGTAGTGCTTTATATATTATGTCATGTTATAATTTAGATGGGTGTAGGTGTTCTGTGATTATTAATCCCATTGAAAAGAGATCCTGAATAAGCCTGCCCTTGTAAAGTTATATTTTGGTGTATCAGTGTATTCATATTTTCCTGTAATTTTGGCACAAAATACCCCGTCATAGCTACTACTTACACAGCTGAACAATTAATAAGATCTCCTCCTTTAAAGATTATACACCACAGCCATTTTTCCATGCAGAAGCAAGGGACTGAAAATAAATTGAGAGAAAACATTTCGTACAATATGTACAAAATGCCAGTTGATTGTGGATCTTTGTTGACTTTAAGGTTTATTGCTGCATAGTCTACCGACGAGCTAATTGAATTTATTACATCAAGTTCTTGCTTCACTATTTTTATTTACTTTGCTTAATTCACATTACTGAATAAATTAAATTGTTCCTGGTGAACGAAAATATTGTGAATAATCAAACAGCTGTACGAGGTTTAAATTTTGTCTTCTTTGCTCAGGCAGGAGTCCAACAGAGCAGATTGGCCCCTCTGTTCCAGAACCTGCCCGACTTCACTCACTCAATTTCTGGAAGTCTGCTGGGTTATATAACAAATGGTAAACAACTCCAAGGATCTACCCCATGTGTATAATTCACCCTGAACTCTCTCACAAACGCACAGAATGAAATCAAACCTGTTGCCCTTTCATATTTTAATAAGTATGTCGACTGAGTCACACATTTCTCTTCTGCAGAAGGTAATATTTTATCATTGAATGTTGATCATTCAACAGTTGACAAAATGACCAAAAAAGCTCATTTCAAGACAGTATTTCAAAACTTCTGAGGGTTGAAAAGTCCAAACTGCAAAACAGACGTTCTTGGATACTATCAATTGATTATTCAAAGAAAATCTTTTCCCATAAAGCCCTTGGAATTTTTGAAATCCTGCAGCACAAAAGAAAATGATGTTAAGCTTTAAGCTGTGCTGGAATGAATTGAGGTTGTGTTTGGTTTCTGAATAGCAAGAAATTCCCATTTACAAACAATGATTTGTTTTTCACAGTTGTGCAAAGTTGAAATAAAAATAGTAGCTAAAGAATAGCCAAACATGTTTTGGCATGACATCAAGTATTTGAAGGTTCTATCTGCTGCAAAGTTTCAGTCTTTAACACAGCAACTCCAGTCGATCAAGTTAAGTAGTATGCCAAAACAAAACCACAACCAAATATACCAATAACGTAGTCACATATTCAAATTATGAACTACATTTACCCAAATGTGTGAAGGCAAGAAATCAACTCATATGACAGTGTAAATTTTAAACTAATCAGATGTTGTCACACCATCCATCAGCAGCTGATTATTCATTCCCATCTACATCTAAAAATATGCTACCCTCTGGTCTGAACTGCTGCAAGTTGATTTCATGTCTCCATATTGGCAAGCAGTTCTTCGCACCAAAGCATGTCTTAATAATGTCTCTATTAATATAGACTCTCCTCAGATCCTTAATAATTCTGTAACGATTGACACTGCACAAACTTCAAAATAAGTTCAACACTTATATTCTCGATGAAGTGTAAGGGATACATTTCAGTTAATGTGTAATCATTTGTCATTACAAAAATGTAGTGCTGGTATAAACAAAAAGCTATAACTCAACAGAGATTCAATAACATCAAGAACATTCAGTTTTTATCGATAATCTGCATTGAATGGTTAAAATGTTGAATAAATGTTGAATGGTAGTGTATCAAAACTGGTTTGTTTTTGTTTCGAGAGGATTCCTCTTTAAAATACAGCATTGGGTGCAAAGTTAAATTACTGTGCAATGGAAAGATCCAACCTGCAAACACAGGGTTTGCCTCCTTTTGTGTTCTTGGCTGGAACACTCACTCTAATAGCAGATTTAGAGATTCCTATTTTTGTTCCACTGTCCTCAGGTCCCTATAGATCCCATCTAAAGGTAGGATTTCTGCCAACAGTAAGAAGACGACAAAGATGTAAATGGAAGGACTTTCAAATAGTTCCCCATGGAATGCCCATTTGGTTGTATTTTCTGTTGAGTGGCTGCTGGAACCTGCCATTTCTTCCACTGACATGAGCAGTCAGTTAGGCAGAACAATGAGCAGTTGGAAATGCAGGAAGTCAAGGATGAAGGGAAAACAAATGATGTTCTAGTCCCTGTACACTGAACAAGAAACACTGGTTGGGTGGTAAAATTACAGAAAATCATTTTTTTTTAAACAATGCATTGGAATGAATGCAACTAATAGATAAGAGACAACAAAGTCAGTTTCAAAGTACATATTTCAATTAATAGTTAGCATCAATATTACTATTCAGTGATTTAGGAGAATTCTTAGTTACTGTTCTCATTTTTGAATATTAAAAATCATTCAACTTTTTTTTTTAAATGGCTTGCATACAATTAAGTTCCTCAACATGTTACAGCTTTGACACAGAAACATTGTTATTTCTTCAATATCATTAAGTGAAAGAAAGAAAAGGAATAAACTGAGTAAGGAACAAGAGACCTAAGTGAGACCTAAGCCACTGCTTCTTTGGTTCTGGCACTCTTCTGGTCATTTATCAGAAACAACAGTCATTGACAGTCACAGGTGCAAAGACAGGCAACCTGGCTTGCAGGTTTAATCCCAGTAAATTTCAGCACTCATTCCCCTTAGTGCTCCTTTTGCCCCTACTATACCATTACAAAGTACCTTCAGCAATTATATAGGTGGCAGCTTACACATCCGGCACAGTGGCAAGCACTGCTGCCTCACAGTGCAGAGATCCAGGTTCAATTCCCGCCTCAGGCGACTCTCTGTATGGAGTTTGTACAATCTCCCCGTGTCTGCGTGGGTTTCCTCCGGGTGTTCCGGTTTCCTCCCACAATTCAAAAATGTGCAGGTTAGGTGAATTTGCCATGTTAAGGGAATGGTCTGGGTGGGTTGCGCTTCGGTGGGTCGGTGTGGACTTGTTGGGCTGAAGGGCCTGTTTCCACACTGTAATGTAATCTAATCTAATCTAAACATCCAGAAGAAAATGACACAATACTTTTAAATGGGCTAGAGCTGCATATTTACACAGAAATATTTTGAGATATAACTTGGAAACAGTCCAATTAACCCCATAAGACTTGTTTACAGACACTGATACATGTAAATATATATTCCTTCAGACACTTTCCTGTAAAGACATTTCTAACATAGTTTGAAGAAGTGCCACAAGTCTGAATTTTACACTGTCCAGCCCTCTTGAAATAATAGCTTAGGCGAACTCTCTCCAACTTGGTAGACTTGTTCAGAAGCCAGCGCTGAAAATGTGTTGCTGGAAAAGTGCAGCAGGTCAGGCAGCATCCAGGGAACAGGAGAAGGGCTTATGCCTAAGCCACTGCTGAAGAAGGGCTTATGCCCGAAACGTCGATTCTCCTGTTCCCTGGATGCTGCCTGACCTGCTGCGCTTTTCCAGCAACACATTTTCAGCTCTGATCTCCAGCATCTGCAGTCCTCACTTTCTCCTCCTTGTTCAGAAGCCATTTAACAGGCACTAAATAGGCTGTAAATTAGCTTGAAGTGAGGATGTGCCACCCCCCCACCCCCCAACAAAGTGCAAATTTCAATACTAAGAATGACCAGATGGCTATTCTCATAAGGATAGCGATAAGCGGGACATTTGGTACTGATCTTGGTAATGTAACGGCCATGACGGATGTGCTATCATTGGTAAAACTGCAATGGGAAAGGCAGGTAAGAGTCAGGAATGCTGAAATTACCATTGAGTTCGATTTAACATTTTCCCCTCCCCATCCCCACTACCAACATACTCCATGTGACTCTTTGGTTTTGGCATTCATCTCGTCACTTGTTAAATTATACATTGGCAGCTTACACACTGAGAAAAAAATGAAATACTAATCTGGCATTGGTTCCAGATATTGGCAAATAGAATTAAGGAGAATCCAAAGGGGTTTTACAAATATATTAAGGACAAAAGGGTAACTAGGGAGAGAGGAGGGCCCCTCCAAGATCAGCAAGGTGGCCTTTGTGTGGAGCCACAGAAAATGGGGGAGATACTAAATGAATATTTTGCATCAGTATTTACTGTGGAAAAGGATATGGAAGATACAGACTGTAGGGAAATAAATGGTGAAATCTTGCAAAATGTCCAGATTACAGAGGAGGAAGTGCTGGATGTCTTGAAGCGGTTAAAGGTGGATAAATCCCAGGACCTGATCAGGTGTACCCGAGAACTCTGTGGGAAGCTAGAGAAGTGATTGCTGGGCCTCTTGCTGAGATTTTTGTATCATCGATAGTCACAGGTGAGGTGCCGGAAGACTGGAGGTTGGCAAACATGGTGCCACTGTTTAAGAAGGGCGGTAAAGACAAGCCAGGGAACTATAGACCGGTGAGCCTGACCTCAGTGGTGGGCAAGTTGTTGGAGGGAATCCTGAGGGACAGGATGTACATGTATTTGGAAAGGCAAGGACTGATTCGGGATAGTCAACATGGCTTTGTGCGTGGGAAATCATGTCTCAAAAACTTGATTGAGTTTTTTGAAGAAGTAACAAAGAAGATTGATGAGGGCAGAGCAGTAGATGTGATCTATATGGACTTCAGTAAGGCGTTTGACAAGGTTCCCCATGGGAGACTGAATAGCAAGGTTAGATCTCATGGAATACAGGGAGAACTAGCCATTTGGATACAGAACTGGCTCAAAGGTAGAAGACAGAGGGTGGTGGTGGAGGGTTGTTTATCAAACTGGAGGCCTGTGACCAGTGGAGTGCCACAAGGATCGGTGCTGGGCCCTCTACGTTTTGTCATTTACATAAATGATTTGGATGCGAGCATAAGAGTTACAGTTAATAAGTTTGCAGATGACACCAAAATTGGAGGTGTAGTGGACAGTGAAGAGGGCTACGTCAGATTACAACAGGATCTGGACCAGATGGGCCAATGGGCTGAGAAGTAGCAGATGGAGTTTAATTCAGATAAATGCAAGGTGCTGCATTTTGGGAAAGCAAACCTTGGCAGGACTTATACACTTAATGGTAAGGTCCAAGGGAATGATGCTGAACAAAGTGACCTTGGAATGCAGGTTCATAGCTCCTTGAAAGTGGAATCACAGCTAGATAGGATAGTGAAGAAGGCGTTTGGTATTCTTTCCTTTATTGATCAGAGTATTGAGTACAAGAGTTGGGAGGTCATGTTGTGGCTGTACAGGACATTGGTTAGGCCACTGTTGGAATATTACGTGCAATTCTGGTCTCCTTCCGATCGGAAAGATGTTGTGAAACTTGAAAGGATTCAGAAAAGATTTACAAGGATGTTGCCAGGGTTGGAGGATCTGAGCTATGGGAAGAGGCTGAACAGGCTGGGGCTGTTTTCCCTGGAGCGTTGGAAGCTGAGGGGTGACCTTAGAGATGTTTCCAAAATTATGAGGGGCATGGATAGGATAAATAGACAAAGTCTTTTCCCTGGGGTTGGGGAGTCCAGAACTAGAGGGCATAGGTTTAGGGTGAGAGTGGCAAGATATAAAAGAGACCTAAGGGGCAACTTTTTCATGCAGAGGGTGGTACGTGTATGGAATGAGCTGCCAGAGAATGTGATGGAGGCTGGTACAATTGCAATATTTAAGAGGCATTTGGATGGGTATATGAATAGGAAGGGATTTGATGGATATGGCCAGGTGCTGGCAGGTGGGAATAGATTGGGTTGGGATATCTGGTCGGCCTGACGGGTTGGACCGAAGGGTCTGTTTCCATGCTGTACATCTCTATGTCTTTATGTCTCTATTATAATTTGGAGCCCCAGCCCATGCAGAGGAGGCCAACAATCGTCTCTCTATAAAGAAGTTTCGCCTTTGTCCTGTCGTCAATCTCTCACATTCACACCACTCATTGTCAATACCTTAATGACTAGAAGTAGTTTATCTTTCTCTGTATCTTAAATGCTAGTGTTATATTATTCCTCAAACTCCTTCATTCCAATAAAAAAAAACATATTTTTCAGGTCTTATCTGTGTATGTGTTTTGTTATTGTAGGCACTGTTTTCAGGATCTTCTCACAACACTTTATAGGTAGTGTGAGGCCTCAAACCTAACAGATAGATGATTCCAATAATGGCTTGACTTTTTTTCATTTATTGTTTTTGTGGGATGTGGGCATCACTGGCTGGCCAGCATTTATTGCCCATCTCTCGTTGCCCTTGAGAAGGTGGTGGTGAGCTGCTTTCTTGATCCACTGCAGTCCACCTGCTGTGGGTTGACCCACAATGCCATTAAGGAGGGAATTGCAGACTTCGACCCAATAACAGTGAAGGAATTGCAATATATTTCCAAGTCAGAATGGTGAGAGGTTTGGAGGGGAACTTGAAGGTGGTGGTGTTCCCATATATCTGCTGCCCTTGTCCTTCAAGATGGTGGTGGCCATCTGAGGATCTTTGGTGAATTTCTGCAGAGCACCTTGTAAATAGTACACACTGTCACAACTGAGCGTCAGTGGTGGAGGGAGTGGATGTTTATGGATGTGGTGCCAATCAAGCGAGCTGCTTTGTCCTGGATGATGTCAAGTTTCTTGAGTGTCACTGGGGCTGCACTCATTCAGGCAAGTGGGGAGTATTCCATCACACTCCCGACTTGTGCAGTGTAGATGGTGGACAGGCTTTCAGGAGTCAGGAGGGGAGTTACTCGTCGCAGCATTCCTAGCCTCTGACCTGCTCTTATAGATACTGCGTTTATGTGGTGAGTTCAGTTGAGTTTCTGATCAATGATAATCTCAGAATTTAATGATGGTAACACAATTGAATGTCAAGGGGAGTTGGTTAGATTGTCTCTTATTGGTGATTTGACATTTCGAGCATAAACTTCCTGCTGAAAGACTTAAGACTGAAACGTCAACTTTCCTGCTCCTCGGATCCTGACTGACCTGCTGTGTTTTTTTCAGTATCACACTTTTCCAGTCTGAACTCCAGCATCAGCATTCCTCATTTTCTCCATCTTATTGTGATTGTAATAACCTGACATGTATGTGGATTGAATGTTACTTGCCACTTGTCAGCCCAAGCCTGGTTACTGTCCAGATCTTGTTGCATTTGGATATGGACTGCTTCAGTGTCTGAGGAGTCGCGAATGGTGCTGAACATTGAGCAATCATGAGCAAACATTCCCTCTTTTGACCTTATGATGGAGGGAAGGTCATTGATGAAGCAGCTGCAGATGGTTGGACCTAAGGCACTATTCTGAGGAACTACTGCAGAGATGTCCTGCAGCTGGGATGACTGATCTCCAACAACTATGACCATTTTCCTGTGTCAGGTATGACTCTAACCACTGGAGAGCTTGCCTCCTGATACCCATTGATTCCAGTTTTGCGAGGACTCCTTGATGCCTTACTCAGTGAAATGCAGCCTTGATGTCAAGGCTGTCACTCTCACCTCACCTCTGAAATTGTGCTGGTTTTTCCATTTTTGGACCAAGTTTGTAATGAGGTCAGGAGCTAAGTGGCCCTGCTAGAATCCAAACTGGGCATCATTGAGCAGCTTATTGTTCACAGGTGCTGCTTGATATCACTGTTGATGACACCTTCCATCACTTTACCGATGATTGACAGAAGACTGATGAGGTGGTAATTGGCTGGGTTGGATTTGTTTTCCTTTTTATACGCAGGACAAACTTTGGCATCTACCTGAAAATATGGAAAATGTTGTAACTGTACTGGAACAGCTTGACCAGGGGAGCAACAAGTTCTGGAGCACAAGTATTATCGCCAGAATGTTGTCAGGGCCTGTAACCTTTGCAGTATCCATTGCCTACAACTATTTCTTGATATTACGTGGACTGAATTGAGTTGATTGAAGACTGGTATTTGGAATGCTGATGATCACTGAAGGAGGCCAAGATGGATCATCCACTCAGCATTTCTGGCTGAAGATTGCTGCAAAGCCTTCAGAAAAAGGGCTTATGCCCAAAACGTCGATTCTCCTGTTCCCTGGATGCTGCCTGACCTGCTGCGCTTTTCCAGCAACACATTTTCAGCTCTGATCTCCAGCATCTGCAGACCTCACTTTCTCCTCTTGCAAAGCCTTCAGCCTTACCTTTTGCGCTGATGTGCTGGGCTCTTCCATCATTGAAATGGGGATATTTGTGCAGTCTCCTCCTCCAGTGAGTTTAATTATCCACCACCATTCACAACTGGATGTGGCAGGTCTGCAGAGCTTAGATCTGATTGGTTGGTTGTGGGATTGCTTAGCTCTGTCTTTCACTTGCTGCTTATGCTGTTTGGCATACAAACAGCCCTGTTTTGTGGCTTCACCAGGTTGACATCTCATCTTCAGGTATGCCTGGTGCTGTTCCTGGCATGCCCTCCTGCATTCTCTTCTGAACCAGGGTTGATCCCCTGGCTTGATGGTCCTGGTTAAGCAGGGGAAGTGCCAGGCCATGGGGTTGCAGATTGTGCTGTAATTCTGCTGCTGTTGATAGCCCACAGTGTCTCATTGATACCCAGTCTTGAGTTGTTGGATCTGTTCAAAGTCTGTCCCATTGAGCATGGTGATAATGCCATACAATACGTTGGAGGTTATTTTCAAAGTGAAGGCAGGACTTTGTCTCCACAAGGACTGTGCAATGGTTGTTCTTACCAATACTATAATGGACAGATACATCTCCAGCTGGCAGATTGGTAAAGATGAGGTCAAGTATGTTTTTTCCTCTTGTTGGTTCCTTCACTACCTGCTGCATACCCAGTTTAGTAGCTATGTCCTTTAGGACCTGACCAGCTCGATCAATAGTACGGCTGCTGTGCCACTCTTTGTGATGGATATTGAAATTCGCCAAATTCATTTTGTGCCCTCGCCATCCTCTGTGCTTCCTCTAAGCGTCGTTCAACATGGAGAAGTACTGAGTCATCAGCTAAGGGGGGACAGTGCATGATAATCAGCATGAGGTTTCCTTGTCCTTGTTTAACATGAAGCCATGAGACTTCATGGGGTACTAAGTCAATGTTGAGGACCCCAGAGCAACTCCCTCCCACATGTTTACCACTGTGCCACCACTTATGTTGGATCTGTCCTGCCGGTGACACAGGATATATCCAGGGATGGTGATGGTGGTGTCTGGGTCTTTGTCTGTAAAGGTATGATTCTGTGAGTGTAGCTATGTCAGGCTGTTGCTTGACTAGCTGTGAGATAACTCTCCCAATTTCGGCACTAGCCCCCAGATGTTGTGAGGAGGACTTCGCAGGGTCAACAAGGCTGTTTCTGCAGTTGTCTTTTAAGTGCCTAGGTTGATGCCAGATGATCTATCCGGTTTCATTTCTTTGAGACTTTGTAGTGATTGTTACAACATTTTAGAGAGCAACTGACAGTCATCCACATTGCTGGAGTCTGGAGTCACATGTAGGCTAGACCAGGTGACAATGGCAGATTTTCTTCCCTGAAGAGCATTAATGAACCAGATGGGTTTTTCTGACAATTGACAATGATTTCATGGTCAATAATAGATTCTTAATTCCAGATTTTATTTTAATTTAATTTAAATTGCACCATCTGCTGTGTCAGGATTTGAACCTGGGTCCCCAGAATATTATCTGGGTCTCTGGATTAATAGTCTAATAATAATACCACTCGGCCAACACTTTCGCTACTAAAGTTTACGAAAGTTTCATATGGATTTGTTGCCAATCCATATAAATTCTATCTATACCTCTATACCTCCTGTCGTACAATCAGTATTCTTTTCATATGGTATTCCTGATGAAGGGCTTTTGCCCGAAACGTCGATTTTACTGCTCCTCGGATGCTGCCTGAACTGCTGTGCTTTTCCAGCACCACTCTAATCTAGATTCTTTTCATATGGTCCCATCCCCTTGAAATTTGGCCTGAAAATGTGAATATCTTTTGCTAAACCACACCTTCAATCCTTATTCCAAAGAATAGATATTCCCTTGTGTTTAGCAAAGTGTATTTAATGACACTGAATTGATCTTTTACATGTTTCACAATCTTTTTGCACTTCTCTTGTCCTTAGTATGACTTACGATAGCCTTTAGAGTTGCTGTAAATGCAGTCTAATATTCATGGACCAGCTGTCATCCTATAGCTAGAACAACAAGAATGATATTCCTGTAGGTTCTGCACTTCCCACCCCATATAAAGGGAATAATCTTAATGCCTCACATATATGCCTCATTGCAAAATTACCATTGAAAGACCATAACAGGTTAATTATACATTAAAGGAACAGAACTAAGTTGGGAAAGAGCAATCGTCAAACCTGCAATATTAACCCTTAGGGTGCAAAAACCCTTCCAAAGATAGTTTCAAATGAAGAGAAACAATAACCATGCATACTATTTTTGAAATATTTTACTTCCTTCTCTGCATGATAAACATTAAAGGTCAACTTCGTTGTTGATGAAAATCTTGTGCAAAAATACTTTGCAGAAAAGAACTGCACAGCATAAGAAAACAACAAATGCAGTGTCATCTGGGAATCAAAATATAGCTGGATAAGTCTCACAGCCAACACTGATTGCAGATAAATATCTCCAAAATGAGGTTGACCAGATAAGTCTCAAAGTGCAGTCAGGATTGAGTAATGTGCGGTCTCAAGTGTGGAGATAGTTATCATATCCTGTTGGCCAGAGCAATTGCGATTTATACCACACATTTAGAATATTGAAATAAATCTTAGTGTAAGACCATAATGGTGCAGAGATGAGTAATACTTCCACAGCCAGATGATAAATGAAAGCTGTATGTTCTCAACACATCCTGAGCAGCATGAAAAAATACAGCCAAATCCAGATACAGGGATTCCTAATGTTGCAGGTCGTTTCACTGCCCTCTGTCAAATTTAATTATGTTTTACTGTGGTTCTCATCAGGAGGCAATGAAGTTTTATTGACAACTGATTGTGAGAATACAACTTTGGAATTGACCAGAATGAAAGCTAAGAACTATGGGTGGTAGAAGGGATATTTTCAAATTCAATGCCTTGAATACAACACTGATTAGCTTGTTACATAAATCGTACGGTAATAGTGGCCATCTTAAGATGCCAGCTAACAATGAAGAAAAAGACAAAGCCTGAGCAGAGAAAGATTCCACCTAGAATCAGAGGCCAAGAATCTTCTGATAATAGCAGAACTGAAGATGAAATTATCAACTCAAAACATTAATTCTCTTTCTCAATCCAAAGATGCTGCCAGACCTACTGAGTTTCTTTAACATTTTTGAGTTAGTTAAAAATCATGTCTCTCCAAAAGTTGTCCTAACGGATGTTCCTATTCAAGAAATCTTCAAGTACAGAAACCATCATAGCAGTTGAATTCCAACTTTGGGCTTTCAACTTCCTTTCCTCAGAAAGAGAAATCTTCAAGCAGATAACAGGCCTGCAATGGTAACAGACTAAATTGACTTTTATCTTTTATCCACAGCTACTTTTAATCTTTATATCTGTCTTTTATCCAACAACAACATCACATTATTAATTAATAACTTTCAGCAACAGTGCAATTAACTGTTGGTCGTATTTTAAAAGCTAACCCTTTACTTCAAGTTATTTTTAAACTGGAATGCTCAGTAAACACCTATAAGTGTGCTTCACAAGCTAGATAATTTCACAGTTCACTGGCCATTGTGAGGCAATGCCTTTCACATGGTTGTGAGAGAATGGAATAGATAGTGCTAACTTCTACTAGGGACCCAGTACATGGCAAACTATATTTAAAAAGGGACATAAAGCTAAGGAAAAGACAATTGGAAATCTCTTGCTATATCTGTGGCAAAGCTATTCTGAAACATAGTAGTTACTGTTTATGGGAATTAAAAGTTTAGAACAGTGCCCTTAATTTGAAATAAAAACTGGCTTCACAAAGAATTCAATGAAAGGACCAGTTTATGATTCAATGAGATTTTCAGGATTGAGAGTTTGTTGCCAAGACACCAAAAAACATGAAAGATTGTCATCGGAGTTTCGACATAGGAATAACGCAAACAAGGTCTCATGAATTCCCTATCATTTCCCAATCTCTTAAGAAAGAACCATTTTGGAATTGTACTCTTCTTCATAGAAGTCCCTCCTAAGCAGTACTTTTTGGAGGTTTTCTATCCAATCATAAAATTGACTAGGGTCTATACCTAATAGCTCATAATCACCATTTAAACTATTTATCACAAATAAAGTATTGCTTTCATTGAAACCATATATTAATAGACTGAATCAATTCAGTGTTTATTCATACTGATGCTGACTTCAATAAAGACAAGACAAATGCTCCCTCATACCAATATTTAAATAAATAAACTTAAGTAACTTAAGTTGAAATGACACAACATCATATGTGTTTTCAGTTCATACTGTTCACTTTTTTTTGTTGAAGCTTTTCCCCTTGCACTCTACAGGACAAATGCAAGAATGCAAATTTGAAATGATTGCAATAATTTAGGAGAAAAACATACTGATTAGTTGACCTTGTACATGAATGGAGTGATGCTGAAAAAGCACAGCAGGTCAGGCAGCATCCGAGGAGCAGGAAAATCCCTTCATCAGGAATCGGGCTTTTGCCCGAAACACCGATTTTCTGACTCTTTGGATGCTGCCTGACCTGCTGTGCTTTTCCAGCACCACTCTAATCTTGATTCTAATCTCCAGCATCTGCAGTACCCACCTTCGCCTTGCACATGAATGTACATTCTGAACAAGTGCTGATGAACTACATTATGGACTCAACCGTTTACTAGACATTGTTTGCTAGCGTCGTGATCAGTGTGCTCAAGAGCATTTTGCAAGCACTGTCTAATTGCAAAATAAAAACTATTTATTGTTCAGCATTCTGTCCACCATGCAACACTGTGTATCCATTTCAGTGGCAATACAATGTCAAGTAGGGCAGCCATATGCCCCAGTGATTGATCAAATCAAACACCATGTACATGCAATTGTTTTGTATAGGCACCTTACAGATAGTTCTCATCCAGCCTATTTTACAAAGCCCTAAAACCTGAGCTCAACCTTATTTCCTTTGAAGTCAAAGTTAATGAAGGAAAAAGTTGGACAGTGAGCAGAACAAGCTGAGAAAACGGGCAACCCACCTGGTACACTGATGTCCCTTAGGAAAGGAAATCTGTCATCCTTACCTGGCCTGGTCTGTATATGCTACAGCAATCTAGTTAACTCTTAACTGTTCTCAATGGGCAATTATCAATGGGCAATAAATTCTGGACCAGCCAGCAACACCCAAATCCCAAGACAGAATTGTTTTTGAAGTTTCATCATCTGACCTTTTTGTGCGTCTGTTACCAATAGTACTCTCATATTTTATGGTGAATGGAGTGAGATTATGATACCACAAAACAAATTTAAACTTTTCAGTGTTCTACTATGGAAACAAAAAGTAGCATATTTCATAGATTAACCAATGCTATTTAACAAAAGGTTCAAAGACTTTTTAAAAATCACTAAGACATTAAGACTGAGTTCAGATCTCAATATTGGAGTGAGTTAATCAACATTTCAGGCTGAAACACTTTTATTTTAAGGCAGAGATGGGTGAAATGTTGCAATCTACATATTCAGCCCAAATTCTCTATAACATCTAGGCATCATTTCACTACAATAATGCAGGGGGAGTCTTATAGGTCAAAACATCTGTCTTTTTAAAAGTTGGAGAACACAGCTCTGAATTACAAGTGTTGGTTTTATGTTATCCAAGAAGCAGATCAAACGATCCATCAGCAGCACTTAGCAGACTGAGCTGCTAATGCACTGCGCAGAAACAAAACCCCTCAATTTAACCTAACCGACTCAGCACAGAGAAGCTGGCATTGAATCAGCTTCCTGTACACAAACTGATTTCATTACTTATTAAATTTGGATGTTGTATGAAACAGACATCCTTGGATCTAAGTACACCATTTCAGCAGTGTGGAGTTCAGTGAAAATTGGGGTTTAACTGAAAGCAATTCATAAGTATGCATTTTTTCGCATCTTTTGCCACTGAAAGTCACATTTTATGATAATGCGCTTCCTCACTTTGGTCTTACCAATCTAAAGGTGTCAGTCAAGGAGAGAATTCTGTGCCCTCCCTTAAGATAGTTTTGCTGGTTCGGCACGGTATTTTATCTGGCGGGTGGGTAGCAGATGGGAATCTTAACTACGTGAGCAAGATGACATTAAGACCTGTGCTGGCATAGAAGTACCAGACAAAGATTATCTCCAACAAGAGAGAAACTGACCACCTCTCAATTGACACTTAACATGGAGATGGGGAAACAAAATGCAGACTGGGTGACTGCTTTGTGGAACACTTACATGATGGAGGAAAAAATGAGCTTCCATTTGCTTGCTGCACCAATACAGCATTGTATTTACATGCCAACATTGCTGTCTCAAGCCTCCTGTGGTGCTGCACAAGGATCAATGCAAACTGGAAGAACAACATCTCATCTTCCATTGGGACCCTGACAACCTTCAGGACTCAACATTGAGTTCAATAATTTTAGACCATGAACACTCTTTCCATTTCTTTTACCCACTCTGTCATGCCAAGTTCTGTCATGATATGGGTTGCTTTCAATACAGCCAACACATTTTCAATCACCCACGATCCCCATAATTGCCCAATCTTCTCTTCTTCCCTGGCTTACTGTCAATAATCCCTTCATTTGCCAAATATTTTTCTCTCTCTTTTGGACTCTGCCTCCACATATCTGCTCATTCTTTTCCCACTCCCCACTCCCATCCCCCTTTTCATAGTTGCTTTGAGTTCTCAAGAAGCGTCACCAGACTTGAAGTATAACCTTTGTTTTTGCTCCACAGATGCTGCCAGACCTGTTGCGTTTCTCCAGTAATTTCTGTTTTTGTTTGTTTCAGATCAATAGCATCCACAGTTCTTTGTTTCATTTTAATGTAGCTTGCTTGTTTGGCACTACATCCAGCACCTCATGCATTCATTTTCTCACCCAGTGGCAGTTTGTACACTTACGTATGTGGTTGAGAGTTTGCTGCACATTTAAAAGAGTGAGTCGGGTGACCTGGACGTGGGAGCTAGGGGAGGTGGTCTAAAAGCTGAGAAGCTGAGAGACCCACAATAAAATATTCCCGGTTCAAGTTTACCCTCCATCTACATCGTGCTCTATTTACAGTTCTAGTTAATCAAACAAAATAACTGGCAACTTGAGTGGGACTCAGCCCACAAACAGTGTGCGAACGTCATTTATTTCCTCGGTTGAGAGGAAAGTCATCACCCTTACTTTGAAAACAGTGTAGGATTGTGGAGGTAACATTGAGTGAAGTGGTCATAAGGGGGCTTGGGTTGTCGTCGAGGCCAGGAATGGTATGCACCAGAGAGTTAGCTGAGAGTGGTGGTCATGAGGGGTCCCAGGCCACAGCCAACAGCAGAGGAGGGATTACTCATCCAGGAGGTGACCAAAATCACTGTGAGAGGATCATGAGGGGATGTGGACTATGATTGATGCCAGGGAATAAAGGTACACTAGCATAGGTGGCAAGGGAACAATCACCAAGGGGACTCGGCTGCAAACAGCTATTAGACTTGAGTAGTTGGAAAAATTCTCAGTCATGAAGAAGAGTCCATCCCCCAATTTGAAGTTGCCTTGTGAAATCTGAGCATTCCTCCAAGATGCTTGTGGAATCGTTTGATTTGTGGCCTCAGACACAAAACTATCTAATGGAAGTAACTGACAAGGAGAGACTTGGAATTCAAGGCAGCTTTCAAAATTTCTACTTCAATTGAGTTGACTGCCAGTAAAGCAACACAGTTGAGTGACAATGGCCAGGTACATAAAGCGGAAACTCAGCAGAATGCAGTACCAAAGTAGAATGTTGCTGACGTGGGAAGAATAGTCACAAGGAGAGTTGGACTCAAGAAGCCCAGGGCCACAAATGTAAGTGAGTGGGCCATATTGCCCAAAATTGCCAGGTACAACGCAAGCAAGGGGTGTCCAAAGGAGACAATTCAAAGGACAAGTCATAAGGTACATGCCAATCAGGGAGTAGACCATAAGTAGCCGGGTCTTCAGAAGAAGCATAAAACCAGAGTCAGTCGGGTTTCAGTTAAACATCCTATCATTACAGGAGAAGCTGATAGTTTCTGGTTCCTTCCCAGTGAAGGGGAATACTGTAAAGATGGAAGTGGATACAGGTGCAGCAGTGTCTCTGATTCCCAAATCAACATGTACTGAAAAATTAAAGGCGCTACCATTGAAACCTGCCAAGGTTACACTATGGACATACACAGAACAAGTGATGCCACTGAAGGGCTACTTACTGGTAGAAGTACAATTTAGGGACCAGTATGCCACACTGCCTCTGTACATAGGAGAAAGTGAGGACTGCAGATGCTGGAGATCAGAGCTGAAAAATGTGTTGCTGGAAAAGCGCAGGTCAGGCAACATCCAAGGAGCAGGAGAATTGACGTTTCGGTCATAAGCCCTTCTTCAGGAATTCCTGAAGAAGGGCTTATGCCCGAAACGTCGATTCTCCTGCTCCTTGGATGCTGCTGACCTGCTGCGTTTTTCCAGCAACACATTTTGCCTCTGTACATAGCAAACCATGATTATCCTACAGTATTGGATGCTCCTGGTTACAGAAATTAAAGTTAAATTGGGATGTGGTTAATAGGCTTGCGGTTTCAAAAATGAGTTTGCAAGAGATTTTGGACAAGTAGAAAAATATCTTTAAGGGAACCCTGGGGAAAATGAAAAAGAGACAAAATGAAAGTTCAGTTGAAGTGGGAGGCTTGCCCAAGGTGTCTGAAGGCACACCAAGTACTGTAAGTCATCCAGTCTGAAGTGGAATTGAAAATGGAATGGGTGGTCAACCTTTATTTACTGGAACCTTAGCGTATTCCCTAGTGAATCGGCCACGCCAAGCTTTCCAAACTTAAAAAATAGATAGTGTGGTGAGGTTTTGTGGTGACTTTAAGGTCACAGTAAACCCAACCGTGTGTGTGGATCAATACTCACTTCCACTGACAGAGGACCTATTTAGTGAGGTCATTGGTGAAAAGAAATTCTCAAAAATGATTCTGTTGCAGGCTGACTTGCAGATGGGGGTTGCAAAGAAGTCCCAGCCACCAATGATGATAGTGACACACAGGGGACTATTCCAATATGAATGACTTCCTTCTGGTATCACATCAACGCCAGTCCTATTCCAGAGGGCCTTGGACCATTTTGAGTGGATTGGCAGGTGTCCAGTGTTATCTGGATGATATTTTGGTTACGGGATTCTCTGAAGAGAAGCATTTGAAAAATCTGGAAAAATACGTAAAGAAGTGTGTAGGAACACAGCCTACAAAGTAAAAAGGGAGAAATGTAATTTTCTTTTGAAAAATGTCACCATAGAGTAACTGCGTAATCAATGGTAAGGGACTACCTAAGGCACCCAAGAAGATGGAGGCTATCATGAAGACCCCTAAGCCAGAGAATGTGTCTCAACTGAGATCATTCTTGGGACTTGTAAATTACTATGGCAAGTTTGTGTCTGATCTGACAACTATGTTAAAACCCTTGCATCGGTCACTGGGAAAAAGGCAGCCATGGAAATGGACCCTGGAATATGAGGCGGCTTACTGGGAGGCGAACCAAGCACTACAAAGGTTAAAAATCACACAACACCAGGTTATAGTCCAACAGGTTTAATTGGAAGCACACTAGCTTTCGGAGCGACGCTCCTTCATCAGGTGATATCCTTCATCAAGCTTCATCAAGCCTATCACCTGATGAAGGAGCATTGCTCCGAAAACTAATGTGCTTCCAATTAAACCTGTTGGACTATAACCTGGTGTTGTGTGATTTTTAACTTTGTACACCCAAGTCCAACACCGGCATCTCCAAATCTTGACTAAAAAGGTTGGAAGTGTTGATTCATTTCAATCCAAAGTTGCCACTGCAGTTGACACGCAACACCTTGCACTGTATTGTCACAAATCTTGCTGTATGGAGAGGAAATGTGCATTGCATTTGCATTGAGGTCACTAATGAAGACAGAGAAGAAGTATGCTGAAGTGAAAAAGGCATCGCATTCACTCTTAAGAATTTCAGCCATTTCCTTTATGGCAGGCACTTTATATAGCTAATAGACCACAAGTCACAAACCTCCATTTTTGGCCTGCATTTGGGAATAACATCAATTGTGGCTGCATGCCTGCAGAGATGGGCATCAGCTCTATGTGCTGGACAAAATGCAGCAAGGGCTCCCTAGCATAGTGTGAATGAAAGAAACTGCCAGGAGGTACTTTTGGTGACCACAGATTGAGGAAAAAGCAGAATCATGTGAATCCTGCACAAGAGTAAGGAAGACGCTGTCGTTATCACATCTTAACCCATGGGAACAATCTCAATCACTGTGACAGCAGATATATGTCAGTTTCACAGGACCAATAGAGGGAAGGATGTTAATAGTATTCATGGATGCCCCCTCCAAGTAGCCAGAGGTGGTGGCCCTGAAGTCAGTTCCTGAAGTCAGCTACACCTGCCTCTTTGGCGGTTACATCAAACAGTCCCTGTTCAATACGTACACAGGTACTGTTCCCAAACTCTTCAGCTATGACATCAATGACTGCATCGGTGCTGTATCCAGCACTCAGGCTGAACTGGAGCAGTTCATTGACTTCGCCAACAATTCTCAACCTGCCCTCAAATTCACTTGGTCCATTCTGGACGGCTGTCTCCCCTTTCTTGACCGCTCCGTTTCCATCTCCGGCAACACTTTACGGACCAACATTTACTATAAACCCACAGACTCCCATAACAACCTAGGTTACACCTCATCCCACCCCATATCTTGCAAAAACTCTCTCCCATTTTCCCAACTCTCCATCTCCATCACATCTGCTCTGATGAGGAGACATTCCACTCCCAAGTGTTCCAGATGTCCACCTATTTTAAACAAAACTCTTTTCCCCCTTTGTCATCCAGACAGCCCTCCACCACACCTCCTCCATTCCCCACTGCACTGCTCTAAACTACACTCCCCCTACAAATATAATAAAAGCAAGGTCCCCCTTGTCCTCACTTTCCACCCCCTTGCCTCTGTATCCAACATATCATCCTCAAACACTTCCACCAACTCCAATTTGACCCCACCAGCCAGAACATCTTCTCCTCCCCACCCTTTCGGTCTTCCACAAGGACCATTCACTTCGCCTTTCCTTGGTTTGCGCCATACCCCCCACCAACTCTCCCAGTACCTTCCCCAGCAACCTAAAAGATGCAAAATCTACCAGCACACCAACACCACCCTCACCTCCATTCAGTGCCCCAAACAAGGAGATGCAGTCTTTAAGGAATCACTGTACCCTGAGAGACTAATCATGTCAATCCAACTACAGAAAGATTGTTTTCTTTATCCATGCTTTTATTTTTGTAAATTTTCCCAATGGTATACATATGTTAGCTACAATGCCTGCTGTAATAGTTATGATTGTTGGATGTAAATACATTATGAATGTAGTTGTGTGTGTGATGCCCTTTGAGAGAATGGGTCAGGTGACCCAGAGGCAGGAGCAAGGGGAGGAAGTCTAAAACCAACTGTGTAGCTCAGTGAACTACAATAAAGTATTTCCTGTTCAAGTTTATCCTCCGTCTACCTCTTATTCTATTTATGGTTCTAATGTGCCATCTGCATAATATGTACATAATGCACTGCAGCAAATGCAAGGCTCCTTCCATTGCCAGGTCTTTGACGAACTAAAGAGGCAAGGTAGGGCAGTTAAGTTCCCTTCCAGGCCACATGCCATATGTTGCTCTTCCTTCATCATGGAAGCCTCAAAAGCTTGGACCTCTATTCCAACCACCACATTCCCCACCCATCCCCAATAAACTTTCAACACATCCACTGTAGTAAGTTAAGGAAGGGACTTACCTTACCAAGAGCAATTAAGGATGGCCAATTCCTAAACGCTGACTTTACTAATGAAATGACACTCATCCCATGAATGAATAAAAAATAATTTAATGCTGCTTTGCTCTCAGAAAGATGAACAATGCTGGAATGCAAGAAAACCAACTCCAGAAAGGAAACAACAATTTAGACAGGAACAGTGCTAAATAGTTGGACTGCTGTTAGCATGTATAAAGTGTTGACTGTCTAAATAGATATTTCCTTTCTGGAGTTGGTTTTTTTGCAACTCAGTCCTTACCAGTGCAAGATGGAAAGTATTGACTTTCAATTCTCATTTTAGGCATATTTTAGTTCTGTGCTCCCAAGCAAGTGCTGCACAATTACAGAACTAATAATATAATTGCACCTTTCCTGATGTCTTCTCTTTTGAATCAAATTTGTATTTGGTGTGTCATACCATGAGCCATGAGAAACAGAACTGTTTGTTTTGAAGGACAATGCGACCACAAGAGAGTAGAATTTTTAAATCAACAAATTCATTAACGTTTAGGAGAAACAGGAACAATGTGATTTAAGGTTGCAAAGAGTGACATGTGATGATGTTCTCAATCTGATTGATTCATTGATATTGTTACTCCCAATTTGTTCAAGATGTGGAATCCTGTGAATTGGACAATGTATGGAAATGGTAGGTAATTTAACTGTGTGAGGGAAATGTATGTTGATCTAGATCAAGGCTTTGCATCAAGAAATTCAATGTTAATAATTTATTGAATAAGTTTTTCTTTTTACAAAATCATTTTTTAAAAACTCATTTTGGACACAATCATTTCACTTAGTGAGGGATAAGTGCTAGAATCAACCGTTTTATCATCATGACTTTTATTGGCAGGGGACTGCTCATTCAGAATTGATTGCTTTAACACCTGCACAACTGTTTCTCAGTAGTTTATTACTTCATGAACTGTAATTTATTGCTTTTTTAGTTTGAGGCATTCAACAAAGTGGGATGATACAGGATTACTTTGAGAACAACAGCACTAATATCAAGAACTTTGACTGTACGATATCTAGTACTAAAATACTCAAGAGATCATTCGGATTCTAAATTTTGTGATGGGAAAGGTGGTTTAGTATGGAAAATTTGATAATATTGAGTTCCACCCAATCAACACGATATTTGGAAACATTATCTTTTTAGGCTCTTTAGGCCTAAAGCCATCAGGTTTGAATATTTTTCATTACCTTACAGCAATTTCTTAAATTGCTTTGAATTATGCCATTCTCATTGGAAAGACTACTAGTTGAATGGGGGGACATGTCCTCCTCCCCTTCCCATGATCTTCAAACACAAGGAAATGTGGCATCACATCATTTACATCTGCCTCAGTGCTGCAGCAGCTCCAGCTTTTCTAAAACTATGCTGAAAATATCCACTGTTTGACAAATGTTATGGGCTAAACCACAAGTATGTGTTTTCTTGCGCTGCACAATGTTTCTTTATTATCGAGCTAGAAACATGACTATTGAACTTTAAGTGGTAACTCCCTCGGTCTACCTTAATTGCAACTTTTAGAGAAGTACCATTAAAAGCTCACTTTATTGAAATATGTACAAATGGTTAGACAGCTGCTTAGCCCAGCAGTGGAATCAGTGCAGAGTAAATAGAACTAATCATTCATCAGACAGATTATTTTGTACCAAATGCAGCTATTTAGAAATTACTAGTCCAATCAAATAGTGAGAAAATTCTTTTTCTGGTGGCTGTGCTTTTTGATAAAATAAGAGACAGAAACTGACCCAAACAAAGCATTGTGCCCTATAATGCTGTGCCTTTGTACAACAACAACTACTTGTATTTATATAAGCACTTTCAATGTATTAAAACATCACAAGATGCTTCACAGGAGAGTTACAAGCAAACATTAGAACACATAGTTATTGGGAGCATTGTTATGGAGGAAAAAGAGGGAACTCCAGGGCTTTGAGTCCTGACATTTTAAGACATCGCTGACAAGTAATACTGCTGACACTGAAGATGCCAGAACTTGAGGGGTACGCGAGATCTCTGTAGAGAGTATTGCTGGAAGTGATAACAGGGATAGCGAGGTATGAGGCCACAGACGGATCTGAAATCCAGAATGAGAGCTTTAAAATTGACGTGCTGCTGAGCTGGGAAGCAATGTAGTTTGGGGAAGATTAGATTAGATTAGATTACTTACAGTGTGGAAACAGGCCCTTCGGCCCAACAAGTCCACACCGACCCGCCGAAGCGTAACCCACCCATACCCCTACATTTACCCCTTTTAACCTAACACTACGGGCAATTTAGCATGGCCAATTCACCTGACCCGCACATCTTTGTGACCGTGGGAGGAAACCGGAGCACCCGGAGGAAACCCACGCAGACACGGGGAGAATGTGCAAACTCCACACAGTCAGTCGCCTGAGTCGGGAATTGAACCCGGGTCTCTGGCGCTGTGAGGCAGCAGTGCTAACCACTGTGCCACCGTGCCGCCCACAAGTCGGAGGTGATATATTAACAGAACTGATATAAGTAAAAGTATGAGCAGCAGAGTTTGGATGGCTTCACATTCTCAGAAAGTAGAATGTAGGAGGTCAGCCAGGAGATGATGAAACAGTAAAGAGTAAGAAAGTAAAGGTATGGATGAGGGTTCTGATAGAAGATGAACAGAGGGTGGTTAGGAGTCAAGTAAGTTTACAGTCATGGAAATAAGAAGACTTGCGGCTGGAAACTCATTTCTGGGTCAAATATGACAGCAACATTGTAGTTTGATTCAGTCTCAGACCATTATCAAGGAAAGGTTGGAAGTTCAACCTGTGGTGGGGATGGAGTGGGGATGGTGGTAGCTCAGTGCTTAGCACTGGGCCTCACAGCACCAGGGCCCTCGTGTGATTCTGACCTCTGGGAAACTGTCTGTGTTTGCACGTTCTCCCCTATGTCTGCGTGCGTTTCTAATGGGTGCTCCAGTTACCTTCCCTAGTCCAAAGATTTGCAGGTTAGGTGAATTGGCCATGCTAAATTGTCCCATAATGTGTGCAGATGTGTGAGTTCAGTGGATTAGTTGTGGTAAATGCAGAGTTAACAGGGATAGAGTGGGGGCTGGGGCTGGGTGGAATGCTCTTTTTTGGTGCAGATGCATTGGGCTGAATGCCATCTTTCAGAATTGTGGGGATTCTATGATTCTATAAGAGGGAAACCAGGATACAGAGTTTGTTACAGTGATTGAAAACAATGGCTTAAGACTTCCCAATACTTGATTAAAGGAGGTTTTATGACATTTCCTGGACATTTCCTGATGAAGGGCTTATGCCCAAAACATCAACTCTCCTGCTCCTCAGGTGCTGCCTCACCTGCTCTGCTTTTCCAGTGCTACACCTTCTGATTCAGACATTTCTATGCCTTATGTATGTCAGATGAGCAGTCTGATCAGTCTATTTGGTGGAGCTTCTCCCAGGGTGTTGTTAGACATGGGTTTCCACCTGGATTTTGATTCAGTAACAACAAAGGAATGGTGATTATTTCCCAATCATGATGGCATTTACTTGGAGGGAAATATGGAAGTAGCCATATTCCCATTTGCCAGCTGTGTTTTAGGCAGTAAAGGTTGTGGTTTTGCGTGATGCTGGTGAAGATGATGTCTCCTTCTATCACTTTTCTAATATTCAAGTGTGTACTGACTGATTGATAATTGTCTGGTTTGGATTTGTCCTGTTTTTTTTTCAGGATAGAACACCTGACACCTGTAAGGATAATAGAGGCAGAAACCCCCAAAATATTTAAGCAGTATCTAGATGTGCACTTTAAATATCAAGGCATACAAGACTATAGTGTTAGAAAATTGTATTAGAATAGCTGAGTGATTATTTTTGACTGGTGCAAAATAAAATGGGCTGAAGGGCCTCAATATCTCTATAACACATCTCACAATTTTCCACTTTCTTGGAATTGGGATAGGTGTTAATGTTGTCACTGAACATGATCAGCTTGGCTAGTTTCAGAGCACATATCTTCAGCACAGGAGCCATGATGTTACTCAGACTTTAGCTTTAGCTGTACTAACTGTGCTCAGTGATTTCTTGAGATCATGGGCAGTGAACTGAGTTGGCTAAACATTGGCTTCTGTAGGATAGGGAGGCTTCACATTTCTGTCTGAAGATGGTGGTAATTGCTTCAGTCATGTCTTTTGAGGGTGGGACCATCTATTTCTGTTAATGTTTCTTCTAAGTTGTCCACCACAATTATGACTCTATGTCACAGGACTGTAGAGCCTTAAATTAATCAGTTGATTGTAAGAGTGCTTAGCTCTCTATGTAAATACAGCATGGGCGGCACAGTGGTTAGCACTGCTGCCTCATAGCGCCAGAGACCCAGGTTCAATTCTCGCCTCAGGTGACTGACTATGTGGAGTTTGCACATTCTCCCCTTGTCTGTGTGGGTTTCCTCCGGGTGCTCCGGTTTCCTCCCACAGTCCAAAAATGTGCAGGTTAGGTGAATTGGCCATCTAAATCGCCTGTAGCGTTAGGGGCAGGGGTAAATGTAGGGGAATGGGTCTGGGTGGGTTGTGCTTCGGCGGGTCAGTGTGGAGAAAGAAATGAAGCCTTGGGGAAGTTAGTGGTGATATATTGAGGACAGTCAATATCACAGTAGAGGAGGTGTTGGACATATTAGGATGCATGAAGGTGAATAACTCTCCTAGTCCTGACCAGATAGATCCAAGAACTCTACAAAAGGCTAGAGAGGAAGTTGTGGGCACATTGGCCAATATGTTTGCATTGTCGTTAGCAACGGGTGAGGTCCCAGAAGACTGGAGGGTAGGGAATGTTATGCCATTATTCAGGAAGGGTTGCAAACAAAAGTTTGAGAACTGTACACCTGTAAGTTTACCATCTGTGGTGGGTAAATTATTTGAGAAGCTTCTGAGGGACAAGATAGACATGCATTTTTGGAAAGACAGGGTTTGATTAGGAGTAGTCAGCATGGCTTTGTGAGTGGGAGGTCATGCCTCACAAATGTGTTAGAGTTCTTTGATGAAGTGACAGGAAGATTGATGAGGGCAGGTCAGTAGACGTAGTCTATATGGATTTCAATTAGGCCTTTGATAAGGTTCCATGTAGTAGGCTGCTCTGGGAGGTTACATCGTATGGAATCCAGGGGGAGGTGGCAAATTAGATGCGAAATTGACTTGATGGTAGGAAGCAGAGGGTAATAGTGAAAGGGTGCTTGTCAGATTGGAGGCCTGTGACTAATGGAGTTCCTCAGGGGTCGGTGCTGGACTTATTTCTATTTGTTATCTATATCAATGATTTGGATGAGAATATACAAGGCGTGATTAGAAAGTTTGCTGATGACACTAAAATAGGCAGTATCGTAGACAGTGAGGAAGGTTATTAGAAATTGTAGCAGTTAAGTATGTAAATCTCCAGTGAGATAATTTCCTCTGATCTGCTCGTAATGTGTTTATATCCTTTCTTAACTAAGGAAACAATAATTGTACACAGTATTCAGATGGTCCCAACACACACTGTCCAAGTGTAACAAAACATCACTTCTCATGTATTCCATTCTCTTTGTAATAAACAGCAACATTCCATTCACCTTTTCAAAACACTTACTGCATCGAGAAACCAACATTTTGTGATTCATACAGCAGGATACTCAGATCTCCCTGTATCTCTGAGTTCTGCAATCTTTTCTATTCTTTCTGCCAAAATGAATGAGCTCACATTTTATCACATTATATTCCATCTATCAATTTTTAAACTCTCTTAACTTAACTATATCTCTTTGCAGATTTAATTGTAAAGGTGCTGGTGAAATATTTAAAGGCAAGTTGGACACCACTTCAAATGCTACAAGCGTCCCAGGAACCAGTGGTGGTCACTTCCAGAAAGAAGCTTAGAAAGGTGCTCCGGTTTCCTCTCACAGTCCAAAAAATGTGTAGGTTAGGTGAATTGGCCATGCTAAATTGCCCGTAGTGTTAGGGGCAGGGGTAAATGTAGGGGAATGGGTCTGGGTGGATTGTGCTTCGGCGGGTCAGTATGAACTTGTTGGGCCGAAGGGCCTGTTTCCACACTGTAAGTAATCTAATTATGCTTCTGCTATTTTGCATGCACATAATCCTGTATGGTAGCTTCAGCAGTTTGGCACCTTATTGTTATTTATACCTGGGGCTCATGACATACTCATCTGTTCAATGTCTGGCTTGACAGTGATGACTGAGTGAGACATGTCAAGTCATTGGGTTATTGATTATCATGGAGGGCCTCACAGATGCCTATATACAGGCAGCCTAAGTCAGATGCCCAATTTGTATCTAATATTTCGTCCCTCTAAAGCCATACAGTGTGAGACTCCTTCCAAGAGGCATTTCCCACCACACTATCCACAATCCAAAATTTCATGAAATCCACTGGACCAGTTGGTAACTTGTAAACATTAGTGTTAAATGCATTGGAATATTTTCCAATACTTATGATAACTTCAATCTTAGGATTAATTAGAAGAAAATTACTCCTGGAACGTTTTATCTTGAATCCAGTGTTTCAGTCCTGGAACCTGTCAATCATGGATAAGTTTATAATCATAATTGTTACATCAAAGAATGAGGTCTTTTGGTTTATCATGCTTGCAGCAATTCTATTATTGCCCTGCCCAATCTGCTCCACACTTATCAAATATGGACTATGTGCCAGTGTCATGGTAAGAAGCTCAACCATCTTCACTTAGAGTTGCCTTTGGAAGATCCGATGGCAGAAGAAGATAGCAGACAGGGAAGAATCTACCTGAGGTGGACCTCCAACATTTACTTCATATTGAGACATAAATTGAGCTAGCCAGAATTTCTGACACCCACCTTCCAAAATAAATCTTCCTCCATCAATGGCCTCAATCCATTACATTTCTACCTTCCTTCAGTTAAAAACAGAAGTCATAACAGACTCAAAAAGTTAACTCTATTTCTCGATCAAGCTGCCAGATCTGAAGTTCTCCAGTATTTTCTTTTCTCAACTTCAGACTTCCATTATTTCTTTATAATTTATCTTTTCACATGGGATGTGGGCATCACTAGCATGGTCTGCATTTATTGCCCATTTCTAATGCACTAGAACTGAAGTGGCATGCTAGGCATTTCAGAGGGCATTTAGGAGTTAACCTCTGTGCTGTGGGTCTGGAGTAACATGGCAAACCTTCATACCCTAAGAGGCATGTGTGAACCAGATAGCTCTTTATAATAAGAACTCCATGGTTAACTTTCAATTCCAGATTTGATTAATTTAATTCAAATTCTACAAGCTGCAAAGGTGTTTGAACCCATGTCCCCAAATCATTAGATTATGCCTCTGAATTGCTAGTCCAATGATATTGCTGCAATAGTAGTGCCTTCCCAAGGTATTTTATGAAGCACCTTGTTAAAATGCATGTAGAAAGTCTCCTATGCTTTTCCTCATCGATCTTCCACCTCTTCATCCAAAATCAATGCGAGTAATGAACATGATTTGATTTTTTGTGTTCTCTCCTTTATTCCTTCAAACTTCATCCAAGGAACAGGAGAATCAACGTTTTGGGCATAAGCCCTTCTTCAGGAATGAGGAAAGTGTGTCCAGCAGGCTAAGATAAAAGGTAGGGAGGAGGGACTTGGGGGAGAGGCTTGGAAATGCGATAGGTGGAAGGAGGTCAAGGTGAGGGTGATAGGCCGGAGTGGGGTGGGGGCGGAGAAGTCAGGAAGAAGATTGCAGGTTAGGAAGGCGTTGCTGAGTTCGAGGAATTTGACTGAAACAAGGTGGGGGGAGGGGAGATGAGGAAACTGGAGAAATCTGAGTTCATCCCTTGTGGTTGGAGGGTTCCTAGGCGGAAGATGAGACGCTCTTCCTCCAACCGTCGTGTTGCTATGGTCTGGTGATGGAGGAGTCCAAGGACCTGCATGTCCTTGGTGGAGTGGGAGGGGGAGTTGAAGTGTTGAGCCACTGGGTGGTTGGGTTGGTTTGTCCGGGTGTCCCAGAGGTGTTCTCTGAAACGTTCCGCAAGTAGGCGGCCTGTCTCCCCAATATAGAGGAGGCCACATCAGGTGCAGCGGATGCAATAAATGATGTGTGTGGAGGTGCAGGTGAATTTGTGACAGATATGGTAGTATCCCTTGGGGCCTTGGAGGGAAGTAAGGGGAGAGGTGTGGGCGCAAGTTTTACATTTCTTGCGGTTGCAGGGGAAGGTGCCGGGATTGGAATCCAATCCCAGAATTTCCAATCCCGGCACCTTCCCCTGCAACTCCAATAAAAACATATCATGTCTTTCTTGTGCATTATTCATGAGCGGCGGCAACTTTTCCCAGTTTACAATTATAGTTGAGTAAAAGAATACTGCATGTGGCTTTATTCTTCACTTTCTAACTTCTCAAAAATTTATTTCAAGCACTGACAATAGATTTAGTGGACGACTGAAATATTTTAAAAGAAACTGTTCAAGTTTCGACAGTAATGGAACATAACCTAAGTGAAACTGAAACTTTAGCATGATCCAGACAGACAGTCAGGTATGGTGGGCTGAAGGCAAAGTTGCTAAATTCAGTTTCTGTGCTCAGTGACACTTAGAGGATTGGGTCTGAAAGAATGAGTGATGAACAACTTAACCACAAGTTAGTTTACAGGAGGAAACCCCAGTATATTTCTGCACAATGCCGAGAAATCTGCGTAATTGTGCGTAACCTCTCCCCATATCAGCTGCCTGTCTTGCCCAATCTCATCTGGGCTCGTTCCAAAGACAACATCTGTTTGGCAGATATTCAAACCTTTGGAAAGTTATCTACTGTAGCCAAGGGTTTTGTGCATCATTGTTTATCCTAGAAGAAAAGCCCATAGAGTACTTTACATTAAAAAAAATTACAAGTGCACAAAAGCTTAATAACATCCACCTGCCTGCCAAATAAACTCAGCCATCTGATAAAGACAGCAACCTAGCTCCATTTAATTTAATAGCACTTCTTTCACAAATGAGAGAATGGGTAACAGTCAAAGCAGGCCTCTGTTTTTAGAAAGGTCAATGCCAAATTGAGTATAATGAATGAACCACGTGCAAAATATAGACCATGATGATTTTTTAATGTTATTTTGTAAGATGCATAGATTTTATTTCTGAACTTGTGCAGTTATAAACTTACCTTTTACATTCTAGCTTTCTATAGTATAAACACACTTCAGCCATCAATGATACAACTTCTCAGGTTTTCAGGTACATCGAGAAATGGCCTGTTTTAAATAGAACATAATTACATTTCTTTATGATATCCTGAACTCGACACAGAATTCATTATTGTTATGTGGGTGAATGTAGAAGTCCAACAACACAAAGTAAAACTCCACTAACCAGAAGAATGAATAATTATCCACTTTATTAGTGACATCAGTTGAAAAGGTAGCACTGACTGAAAGAAGTACAGCTAGTTCCTTAAGCCACAAGAACAAAACAAACCTCATCCAAAAGCATTACAGACAACGTGGCATTCCATCAATGTTTTCAACATAAACACTGTACTCAAGACTGAAAGTGAATTCAGGCAAAATTGCAACAACCAAGTTGACAGCCTCAATAATTGAATGTGTTCATCGCCTGCTCTATTAATAGCAACACTTCGTCTTCTGAAAGCTAACCATCCCTTTACATAACATTGGATAGATGGTCTTTTGTTTCATCTGTAACATATCTGACAGCAACAGACCTTTAATAAATGGCACACTTAGCCACTGGGCCAAAGTAATAAAATTATCCAGTCATTGAATCTATGAAAACAAATGACTTGCAACAGGGCAGCACTAGTATGAATGTGCAAGAAAACAAAGGTCTGCAAACTTCCATAAACAGCATGCACCAACTGGCGAGGAAACAGGAAGGACATTATCACTCTGCCAGACTGTTTGGATGGTTCACTGCAGCACAAACACAAGACACAGCAGAATATTTTGGTTACATTATATACCAACTTCTGGAAAGTCATTACTTAAATCATATTTTGAACAAATTTGGATACATTTTCTGTTTCATTTTTATGTCAACATGAATTCCTTGGAGGAATAAATGTTGTTAGCTCCAGGGAAATCATTCATTAACAATGCTGAGTTTCTTCAATTCTTCTGAAGAAATGTCCACTTTTCAAATGTAGTGATTGGAACCAGGTAAATCTCGGTGACTATAACATTGGGGTTGTTAACCTGGGCCAATCCAGAAGCCCTGCCTGGCCAACATAAAAATGGGAAAATTTAAACAGGGGATCTGACTCTAAGCTAGCTGGTCATAGCCAGTCTACTCTGCACTCATAAATAAAAGGTTACCTGGTGATGGGAACCAGCCTCTGGGCAGTTATTTCAATTATGAAGACAAAATAAAAGAAAAAAAAACTTAAACAGGCATAAACGTGCTCAAAGGTAGAAGACCTTTGGTAGAAGGTGGTGGTGGAGGGTTGTTTTTCAGACTGGAGGCCTGTGACCAGTGGAATGCCACAAGGATTGGTGCTGGGTCCTCTACTTTTTGTCATTTACATAAATGATTTGGATGCGAGCATAAGAGGTACAGTTAGTAAGTTTGCAGATGACACCAAAATTGGAAGTGTAGTGGACAGCGAAGAGGGTTACCTCAGATTAAAACAGGATCTGGACCAGATGGGCCAATGGGCTGAGAGGTAGCAGATGGAGTTTAATTCAGATAAATGAGAGGTGCTGCAGTTTGGGAAAGCAAATCTTAGCAGGACTTATACACATAATGCTAAGATCCTAGGGAGTGTTGCTGAACAAAGAGACCTTGGCGTGCAGGTTCATAGCTCCTTGAAAGTGGAGTTGCAGGTAGATAGGATAGTGAAGAAGGCGTTTGGTATGCTTTCCTTTTTTGGTCAGAGTATTGACTACAGGGGTTGGGAGGTCATGTTACGGCTGTACAGGGCATTGGTTAGGCCACTGTTGGAATATTGCATGCACTTCTGGTCTCCTTCCTATCGGAAAGATGTTTAGATTTTAGATTAGATTACAGTGTGGAAACAGGCCCTTCGGCACAACAAGTCCACACCGACCCGTCGAAGCGCAACCCACCCATACCCCAACCCCTACATTTACATTTACCCCTTACCTAATACTACAGGCAATTTAGTATGGCCAATTCACCTGACCCTGCACATCTTTGGACTGTGGGAGGAAACCGGAGCACCCGGAGGAAACCCACGCAGACACGGGGAGAATGTGCAAACTCCACACAGTCAGTTGCCTGAGGCGGGAATTGAACCCGGGTCTCTGGCGCTGTGAGGCAGCAGTGCTAACCACTGTGCCACCGTGCCACCCATGTTGTGAAACTTGAAAGGGTTCAGAAAAGATTTACAAGGATGTTGCCAGGATTGGAGGATTTGAGCTATAGGGAGAGGCTGAACAGGCTGGGGCTGTTTTCCCTGGAGCATCAGAGGCTGAGGGGTGCCCTTATAGAGGTTTACAAAATTATGAGGGGCATGGATAGGGTAAATAGACAAAGTCTTTTCCCTGGGGCCGAGGAGTCCAGAACTAGAGGACATAGTTTTAGGGTGAGAGGGGAAAGATATAAAAGAGACCCAAGGGGCAACTTTTTCATGCAGAGGGTGGTACGTGGTGGAATGAGCTGCCAGAGGATGTGGTGGAGGCTGGTACAGTTGCAACATTTAAGAGACATTTGGATGGGTCTATGAATAGGAAGGGTTTGGAGGGATATGGGCTGGGTGCTGGTTGGTGGGACTAGATTGGATTGGGATATCTGGTCAGCATGGATGGGTTGAAGCGAAGGGTCTGTTTCCATGCTATACATCTCTATGACTCTATGACTCTATGAATGAGAAAAGTAAAACAGGGGATGCTAGATTTTACCAGCTATCTGAAGATGGGCTGGGGGACAGAGGTTAATTAGAAATATGGGAGTGTCACAAGCACTGCCTGACATTTTCCCTCTGCCACAGAATATTTTTAACTGGAAATAGGCAGCTAACTGGCCAACCATTTGGCCACTCCCCTCACCAGCTTTAATTTAATCTGTTAATTGAGGAGCCACAGTCAGTCAGTATCACATGTCAACTACCCATTGGCTCCGGTCAGCGCATGGTCTCTTTAATGGCTGCTCCATTGTCCACAGTGGAGCAGCTTCTCCCATGGCTATGCCACCACTGCTGGAAAGATTCACCCGTCGTGTTGCCAGGATGTCACTGGCACATTGGAATATGTGAACTAGCCTCACTGGAAAACTCAAATCACAGCTGCTCTCGACTTCTTTTTGGAGTTTAGTAATGGCCAACTTGATCAGTGATGCAGACGAAAATGCCAAACTGCTAACCCTCTGCCCTCTATTTGATGGTTTTTCTGATTGCAGAATCTTAATTAGCCACCAGCAAGAGTCCTGATGTCCATAGCATGGAGTCCTGTCTTGCCTGTAGTCCGAGCAGTGGACCAACCTGAGTGTTTAGTAAAATTCCGACTTCTGTTTCCACCAAGTGGCTTGACCTACAGGCCAACCAATTCTGCTGAAGGTCAGCTATTGATCATAATCATGGTCAAGTATAAGTTTGAGCCTTTTCCAAAATAATGCTTGGAACATAACACTATCCAATAGCAGCTCTTTCAATAAAGTTCTTTGGGAAAGACAAACTTATTTCTTTTCTAAAAGAAATAAGATGCCCATGTTTAAGTTGGCAATGTATTTTGAAATATGATACTGCAATTCACTAAATCTAGCATCCTCCTGAATATTAACATTTTGCTGCAGTAATGCAAGAATTAAAGCTCTTTAGAGACCTTATAATAAAAGGGATAAAATGCAGTTGTTTGCACCTGATTTTGTTGTTGCACGATTGAAATACTAAATTAATTGAGTGTGGCTGTTATTGTCATTTATACTATGCTACCGTCACACTACTTTTGAAGGGAGTTCTCCATGGGCACCAATCCAAATTCTATACTGTTTTGATTGCTGAGTAGGTTTTAATTTTAAATCCAATTCAGCTATCTTCATATGCATTTCCTTATTTTAAGTTGCTATCAAATTGCCACTCATTAGCATGAGTTAGAATACAAGGCTCAAGAGATGGAGTGTGAAGAGATGTTAGGATTATCGACCGTGGAAGATGGGAGATCGAAAAAAGGGGATCAGAGTAGTTATTAGTGAAGTAACAGAAGAGGATAAATAGGGTTTCAGCAGAAAGATGCAGGCGGAGGTACAACACACCAACATTAAAGCAGATTAACTGGATTGATGCCTAATAGTCAGCCACTAAAACTTTGTCTGATGCAGTTGGAATAAAAAGTGGAATCATTTAGCAAACACTGCATTTTCATATTCAGATGCTGAGTTCTACACGTCACTATTTGTTACTTTTCTGAGTTCAGACGTAGTTTAAAGAATCAAAGGGAACAACATTTTGCAAATGTTGGTTGATTGAAAGAAGTATTGTGTTTCCTTTATTAATCTCAGTTTATATCCCCTCCAAAAGTCCCTATTCAATAGGGTGTGGTCTGAAGACAATATGTTGCTATTTGTATTGGATTACAGGCACATGGATCCTTAAAGAAATAACAGAAGCTCAGAAATTGTCATTGTTGCTTTTAGAAGGCCAGTCAATCATGTATATCAAATAAAATAGTTTTATTCTCCCCATTGACAATCAGTGCACAGGCGTCAAGGAGGAGGGTGGGAAATGAATTTTGATGAATTAGCATATCAACGGAATGAATTATCAGTTCAGCACATTGCACTATGTGGGTCAATACATATGACAGAATAGAGCATTCAAAATATCTTGACTGTCAAAAGGAAAAACAATGGCTGAAGAATTAGAAAAACAAACTCCCAGTCAAATCAGTGTTGTTACATAATCTCTGGTTGTCTAGATAGATGTGTTAATCAGTTCAGTATGTCTGTCAGTGTACTGAGTAGCTGGGGAGTTAATGGGAACATGCAAAAAGATGCTCTTGGCATGGTATTAGAAGTTCCACTGTACTTGAGGCATGTCCTTTTCAAAAATTTGTATTTTTATTTTGCTAATTCATAGAATCTCTACAGTGTAGACACAGGCCATTTGGCCCATCAAGTCTACACTAAACCTCCAAACAGCATCCCATCTAGACCCATCCCTGCATTTCCCATGCTAAACCACCTAGCCTGCCCAACCCTGTTCACCAGGAGCAATTTAACATGATCAATCCACTGAACCTGCACACCTTTGGAAAGTGGGAGGAAACCAGAGCATCCAGAGGAAACCCATGCAGACATGGGGAGAATATCTGTGTGGCATTTGCACGGTCACCTGAGGCTGGAATTGAACCTGGTTCCCTGGTACTCTGAGACAACAGTGCTAACCACCAAGCCATCATAGTGACAATGACACAAACTCTGCCATGAATTGTGTAAAGTTAAAGTAAGTGGTGCTTGTCAGCATTGATGCCATGTCAATACAGTAAACCTGTCATAAAATATTGTAATTTGTTTCAAATTATTACTTTATAACAATTATTATAAACAGATAAATGATGAGAATATACCATTGTTGTATTGAGGAATAACAGCAGAGTTGAGGGAAAAAGAAGAAACAAAAACAAAAATTGCTGGAAAAGGTCAGCTGGTATGGCAGCATCTGAGGGGAGAAATCAGAGTGAGCATTTCCCATCCAGTGACCCTTCTTCAGAACTCATGGTAGCTAGAGAAAAGTTGTTTTTTTTTAATGCAGAAGACAGGGTGGTAGGAGGCAGTGAGGAGTAAATGATAGATGGAGATACAGCTCAAAGACAGAGGAGGACAGTTGGAGAAGATGCTGCAAACCACTATGTTGTTGAACTCCCTCCATGTTGAGTCTAGAAGGCTGTAGAGTTTCAAAGCAGAAAATGAGGTGCTGTTTTCCTATTTCATTCTTTATTTTCCACTTTATAACTCTACAGTCTTCTAGACTCAATAGAGAGTTCAACAATTTTAAGTCTTGAGGCATTTCTCCCAAGTCCTTACCTAACTCCCCCACCCATCAGGCCTTGTTATCACATAGTCTGCTATTACATACAACCCACTGTTAGCTACAAATAGTCCCCATCAGCAGCTACTCATTCTCCTAGGCCAACTGTTACATACTCCATTATCTGTCCAACTGTCCTCCTCTTTGGGCATTATCTCCAACTACCATTTACTCCTTACCTCCTTCCACCACTCTATCGTCTGCATAAAGTTCAACTTTTTCCTAGTTACCATCAGTTCTGAAGAAGTGCCACTGGATTCAAAACATTAAACTCTGATTCCTTTCCACAGATGCTACCAGACCTTCTGACTTTTTTCAGTTATTTCTGTTTTTGCTTTCGATTTCCAGCATCGACAGTTTTCCCTTCCTGGAGGTGGTGAGCATGACCAACACTTGAGCAGATACTCACCCTTTCTCACAATCTCAATCCATGGGCAACCTTCTCAAGTTGTTATCAGTTAAAGTCCTTAAAAAATGAATTAAAACCCAGGGGGCATGGGGGAATGCAGATGCAGGGGTGCTCCAATTATATCAATGTGGGAGTGGGAATGTGATATAAAGGGTGTGGTCATTTGCATTGTATTTGCCTCCAAGGCCAATGACCACTTCACTTAAAAGAAGGGACGTACCTTCTTGTCATTTTAAACTCTCATGGCTCCATAGCCTATGTCTCCAGCTACCAACCTCTGATTAGTCAGCAATTTAAGGTGGCATGTGGTTGAGGTGGGGGGATGAGGTGAGGGGTGAGGGTGGGGGGGGTGGGGGGAAGGGGATGGGGGAGTTCTCTGACAAAGCTTCTGGTTGGACAAGCAGTTCCCCAGTCAGCACTTGAAGTGCTGAATTGCTGACTGATCAGGCAAGCTTTCCCATTGCTAGGACAGGGAATCAGACCCCTCTGAAGTCACCTGTACCCACACTTGGTGCTCAGAGAATTACATTATGACTTTCAATGCTGTTTTGTGTCACCTTGTTCCAGATGTTCTAACTTCACAAAAGATTCAAAATGCAGAAATGTTCAATAATCCCAAGATCATTGCAATTTAGTACTCTAAAAACATGCACTAAATCAGAAGTATATGCTTCACAGAGTTTGAGTCCCATAGTCTAGTTTTCCTACCAAGCCATTTGGCTGCATGTAGTCATAGTCTCTTTACAATGGGACTAACAAAATTCACACTTCACATTGCAATGATTATACTGCCTTTCGAACATAATGAGAAATAAAACTATAAATAAGTGAAAAATGCTGAAGTTATGCTGCAAAGCTGGGTAAGTAGTGAAACGAAGCAGGAGAAATTTTGAAGTTTCTTCCATCTAAGGAAAAAGTGGAACTGAATGGTACAAGGAAGTGGTCCCGTTTGGTCGTTCTGTCAGGAGGACTGCCATGTGGAAATGGCAAATGAGGTTGAGGGAAGAAGAGCAGACTATATTTTCAACTTTAACAAGTACTCCAAATGAAAGTGAACTGTGACTCAATACAAATTATATGAGAAAAACAATTTATACCTTGCCCGCATCTAATCAAAAGAGGTTAAAATAATTTGATGAGAAATCATAGACTATATATTTAGTTTTCTCTTACTTGTTCATCCCACGTTGATTTCAAAATGATAATTAGTTCCAGTTCATGTTTCTTTTCTTTACATAAAATCTCATGAACTTAATCTCAAGCAGATGTCTGTGATTTTTCTGGATGGAGGGGTGTTTATTGAATATAAGCTGGAGCCAAGGGAGAATTTTGTTCCAACATCCAACTTCGGAGATTAAAACAATTCCTAAGATGTGGATCATGTTCAATTAATGGCCCATTTCTTTATTTTCAACCATCTTGTAACAATATGGTACCACATAAATCATTGGAACAGTGTCATAGCTAAATGACATACAGTGCACAATCTGAAACTTAAGTAGTTACACAAATGAGATGCAACTGAAAAATGTTTTGCCCTTCAAAAGCAGGGAACAAAAAGACAGTTTAGGTTGCTGAAGTCACCGATTTATGAGAGGCTGTACTGAGTTCACAAACTTTGGGAAGTGAAAAAGCCACATTTTTCAAATAACTTTAATCACCATGAAGCTTGAGAAAGATATGAAATGGAAACAGAGAGAGCACATTCTCAGAAACTCTGAAGTCAGTTTTTTTAAAAAATTATGCATTCACTGATTTGAACATGTTGCCCCACGCATTTTGAGATAATTTATATAACATGAAATATTTCTGCCAAGTAATAATAGGATTTAATATTGATTGTAAAATCCTTACCTCTAAATCAGAAGCTCTGGGTTTGAGTCTCACTCAATTTCAAACTTATTAACACAATAGCCAAATGCACTTCTAACACATACTAATGAAAGAAATTAAGAGTGAGAGGGGTTCCTGGTTAGCCATTGGAAGGAAAGAAACTTGTAACCTCTACAATCACCACCTACAATGCAAAATTGCATGTTTCCATGGCAACTCAAACTTTTATCGAATGATTTATAACACACAAGACATCAAGAACATTGTCATTTTTTATTCTTTCACCCCTGCTGTAGGCCATTCTTACAACAGCAAAAACGATTGCCTGCCATTGCACTTAGGATACATAGGCCTGACTGTCCCACCATGGGTAATTTCTGCTGCTTCCAATTGTAATAGAATCACACACAGTATAGAATACAAGTCTACACTACCAAAACTACACTAAAGCTACACTGGTCTCACCTTCCAGCCCTAGGCCCATAGCCTGGAATGTTATGACATTTTAAGTGCTCATCCAAGTACATTTTGAAGTTTGTGAAGTTACCCATCTTACCTACCCTCCCAGAAAATGCATCCCAAATCCCCCCTCACTCTCTGCGTGAAAAAGCTTTACCAAATCGCCTCTAAGCCTCCTGCCTTCCACTTTAAAAGTGTGCTCCCCCACTTCCCTCACCCTGTTATTAACCCTTGAACTGAGGAAAGTGCTGTTTTCTATTTACTCTGTACACGCCCATCATAATCTTATACACCTTTATCAGGGTTCCCCCTTAATCTTCTCTGCTCCAAAGTAAACAACTCCAGTTTATCCATTTTCTCTTCATTGTTAAAGTGCTCCATTCCAGGCAACATCCTGGTGAACTTTCATACAATATTCTAGGTACACTCTCACCAAAGTGTGAAACGCCCCTACTTTGATATTCCATCATCCTTACAATAAAGACTAACGTTCTGTACTACCTGATGCCATGGGGTGAGAGTCAATGTTGACATCCATGGCAACTCCCTCCCAACTATATACCACTGTGCTGCCTCCTCTGCTGAGCATGACCTGCCACTGGCTCAGGATGTGGTGGTAGCAGTGCCTGAAACATTGTAAAGGAGGATTCCGTGAGTAAGACTCTGTCAGGCTGTTGCTTTGCTAATCTGTGAGACAGCTCTTCCGATTTTGGCACTAAAATGTGTGTGTCACCTTCTCCTTTATGATATGTGGAAGTGTGCTGGAATATGGTTGTTCTGTGTATGCCAGCTGTGAGCTGTGGATGTGAGCACAACTATGTGTTTGAGCCTGAGGTGAAGCATATGAACATTAGTTGGTTTGAAATTGTATTGCAGAAGCATGGATAATTGAGCATTGCAAGCTCTACAGTGACTTTCAAGAGCAATCTAGTTCAGAATTTTAATGAAACATCAGCTACATTGCTTTCAATCTATTTGTCTGTCTGTTTCTCAACAGTGAACATGCTAAGACTTCATATCTGTTTAAAACTTGCATAAAAGTAATTAATTAAGGATGTGCAAGTGAGTTAGTGAAATATTTCAGCCTCTAAAATTGCTGGGACTAGCCTTTGTGGAAAAATGATATTTGGCAAACTCTTTAAATATATTTTTAAAGAGAAACAATCACAGAATTGTGCACTATTCATCATCTTATTTTTAAAGTCATAAGCTAACATTATTCTGCGCTTTGCAAACAATGAGAGATTTTCCACATCTATTTCATCAAGTGAAGAGCTCTTGAATACATTTCAGAGTCCAACTTCCCAACCGATCAGCATTCCCTTCTCATGCAGTTTAAATCATTGTTCCCTTTGAGGTTTGGCTCTCCTGCAATTCTGTCCTTATGAATGCAACGTAAATAGCTTTGACAGCATGACTAGTTTTTCAACAATACTAAACATCTGTACTACTAAGCCTCTATTTGAATACATTTCCTTAAATGCATTAAGATCCTTGCTGTCCAGTTAAGTAATTGAGAATCTAATGTATATCGCAAGTAAATGAGAATAAAATATCAATAGTGAGTAAACAGCTTTTATTTTATTCATTTATTTGTATGGTTGATTGGAAACAGGAGGAATCCACACTATCCACAGTTTGCCATCAACTCGAACAGATTCATGCAGGCTACTTTTGGCATGTAATGTGTTACCATATTATTAATTATGTATACTGACTGTAATAATACACTGATTGTGATTTTCCCAGCACTTCCTCATGCCTCACAATCTTTCAGTGCACATCAGTTATATTCAAATGATATGTTGGCAGTTTGAGAACACTATAACATGCTTATGATGTGACAGAATTCCTATTTCAAAGCTTGCATTTTTTTAAATAAACCCCAATTAAAAAGGGAAACTTGAGAAGAAAGCTGACTCCTCCAGTTTCTAAGAAAACTTAGACAGAAACTTAGATTGGAAGCTTAAACCTCTGGGGAATTGAAACTATATAAAAAGCACACATCACCATGAGAGCTCAGCTGAGATTCCCAGTGGTGCAGTATAAGTAGGCTGAAGGAAACAGAGCTTACGAGGTGGCAAATATATAATGCTGCAGCTTTTTTTGTTCCATGAAAATAGCACTTGGTGGATCTACACCATCAAGACCATCATAAGTAGAATTGTGGAGGCACTGCAGACAAGTGGCATTTTTGGTGAAGACCATGCCTCTGGGGCTCAGGTTGGTTGTATGCTATTAGTTAGGCAGCAGGCTGATTCCAAAAAGAAGAAAACTAAATTCTTTGTGAGGAAGACAGATTTAAATAAATTTTTGACAGATTGTTTATATGTACATTGAATGGACTGCTGAGCCAATTTATAAGATCTGCCTTAGTCATATCTATCAATTAATGTGTAATTTGTATATTATAACAAACCTCAATCTGTTAATTCTGTTTCATAAGTTCATAAATTCATAAACCATAGGAGCAGATATAGGCAAATGTTCCATTGAGTCTGCTCCACCATTCAACCATGGCTGATATCCTCCTTACCCACATTCTCCTGCTTTCTCTCCATATCTCCTCAACCCATTACCAGTTAAAAATCTATCTTACTCCTCCTTAAGTTTACTTACTGTCCCAGTGCACACTATACTTTGGGGTAGTGAATTACACAGATTCACAACCCATTGGGAGAAGTAGTTTCTCCTCAACTCTGTTTTAAATTTGCTCATCCTAGAATGCCACACAAGAGGAAGATCCACTCCACCTCTATTTTCTCCACACCTTTTATCATTTTGAAAAGCTCAATTTGATCTCCCCTTATTCTTTTAAATTCTGGAGACTATAGGCTATTCAATATATCTTCATACTACAAACCCCTCATCTTCAGGATCAATCTAGTGAACCTCCTTTGAACTGCCTCCAATGTGACTACATCTTTCTTCACATAAAGGGACCAAAGCTGTGCACAATACTCCAGGTGCGGTGGAACCAATACTTTGTATAGTTGCAACAATACTTCTTCACCTTTATATTCTATTCCCTTAGCAATAAAAACCAACATTTCATTTGTGTTCTTTATTACCTACTGTACCTGCATGCTAGTTTCCTGTAACTCATGACTGGATACCCCTAGATCCCCCTGCCTCAGAGCACCCCAAAGTCTCTTCACATTAAAATAGCAAGTTGCTTTCCCATTTTCTTGACCCAAATGCATGACCTCGCACTTATCCACATTAAAATCCATCAGCCACATTTTTGCCCACTCTCCTAACCTACCTATATCTATTTATAAGGTTCTTATCTCCTCATTTGCAATTTACCGTCCCGCCTATTTTTGTATTGTCCACAAATTTGGTTATATAGCCTTCTATTTTATATTCAAGTGGCTAATGTAGATTGTAAATAGCTGGGCGAAAGTGAGGACTGCAGATGCTGGAGATCAGAGCCAAGATTAGCATGATGCTGGAAAAGCACAGTAGATCAGGCAGCATCTGAGGAGCAGGAAAATCGACGTTTCAGGCAGGTCCTGCCCGAAACGTCTATTTTCCTGCTTCTCGGATGCTGCCTGATCTGCTGTGCTTTTCCAGCACCACTCTAATCTTGACTGTAAATAGCTGGGGTCCAAGGTCCAAACCATGTGGCACCCCTCTAGTTACATCTTGACATCCAGAAAAAAAAATTATCCCAAGTCTCTGCCTTCTGTCCATCAACCAGTCATCAATCCAGGCTAATACAATACCCTAATCCCACATGATCCAACCTTTGGATTAACCTTTTGTGCAGCATCTTATTAAAATTACTTCCAGAAGTCCAGATAAATTACATCTACAGCATCCCCATTATCCACTTTGCTTGCTACCTCTTCGAAAAACTCTAGCAAATTAGTCAAACATGAATTGCCCTTCATAAAACCATGCTGATTGATAGCGGTTTGACTTTCCAAATGTCCTGATATTGCTTTTCGTTGTTAATTGATTCTAACACTTCCCGAACAATAGATGTTAAACTAACTGGTCTGTAATTTCCCACATTTTGCCCCCCTCCTTTTTTGAATAGGAGTGTTATATTAGCCATTTTCCAATCCACTGGAACCTTTCTCGTGTCCAGGGAATTTTGGAATATTGTAACCAAGACATCCATTATCTCCACTGCCACTTCCTTTAATACCCTAGGCCATCAGGCCCAGGGGACTTGTCTGCCCTCAATCCTAATAGTTTGCTGTGTACCTTTTCCCTATTGATGTGAATTGTTCTAAGTTTTACCTTATCTACTGCCTCTGATTTGCACATTCCAACAAGAATGGTACTATTGTCCTCCACCATGAAAAGTGAACAAAGTATTAAATCAGCATCTCTGCTATCTCAGTTTTCCGCACTATTAATTCTGGTTTTATCTTCCAAGGGAGCAAGACTCTTTTTTTAAATATATCTATAGAATCTTTTGCTATCCTTTTTGATATTTACTGCTAGTTTTCTTTTATTATTTACCTGAGCTCTTTTTTTCAGTATCCCTTTGTTTATGTTTGAAAGTTTCCCAGACTTACAGCCTGCCACTAGCCTTTGCAATATGGTATACCTTAGCTTTTGACTTTACATTGTTCTTGACCTCCTTGTTTAGCCATGGATGTTTTTTACCCCTGCCCCCTTACCATCTTTCTTCCTCACTGGGATATATCTTAGTTGTGAGGAATAGAGTAGTTCCTTAAACATCTGCCATTGCTCATCCACTGTCTTCCTGCTCAATCTACTCAGGCCAAATCTGTCCCTTTCTCACCCTCAAACTGAATTTTGAAATCTATCATACTTTGGTCACTACTTCCTAGAGGATCCTTAACTATGATGTCATCAATTAATCTCTCCTCATTACACAATATCAAATCCAGAGTACCCTGCTCCCTGATTGATTCCACAACATACTGCTCCAAGAAACAATCTTTAATACATTCAATGAACTCTGCCCCCAGGCTACCCTTGCCAATTTGATTCTGCCAATCTATGTCCATGTTAAAATCACCAATGATTATTGCCATATCTTTCTTGCAAGCCTCTAACATTTCCTGGTTTACACTGTGCCCCACTGCAGAACCACTGTTTGGAAACTATAGATTACTCCTACCAAGTACTTCTTCCTTTTGCTATTTCTTATTTCTACCCAGACTGATTCCACATCTTGATCTCCTATGCTTATGTCATTTCTCATTACAGCACTGATCCCTTTCTTCACCAGCAAGTTCACACCACCTCCTTTACCTTTCAGTCTATCTTTCAGAAATGTTGAGTATCTCTGGATATTCAATTCCCTGACCTGGTCTCCTTGTAACCATGTCTCAGTAGTCTGTCAAATAATGTTTAAACTGGTGGCCTCATTCTTTCAGTAAATAACTGGGGTTTCAGATTTCTTCTTTAAAAAAAATCCCAAAATGTTGAAAGAAATTTTGATATTCTCCTGTCTTTATGGATTCTGATGATTTGATCAAAAATGCTCACTCATTAGTCTATTCAATAATGTGATATTGGATTTGCAATCAAATTCTGCAAGTGGCCTCAGATGATCTAGGATTTGACTGAATGTGTATATAGAACTGAAAGGTAATTTGAATAAAAACAGAATCAGAAATTGCTGGAAAATTCAGCAGGTCTGGCAGCAACTGTGGAAAGAAAACAAAGTCAACAGTTCTGAAGAAGATAACCCAAAATGTTAACTCTGCTTCCTCTCCATAGGTGTTGCCAGACCTGCTGAGTTTTTCCAGCAATTTCTGATTTTTATTTTCTAATCACCAGCAATTTGAATAAACCTTTAGAAGTCACTTAAGAGCGAAATTAAAACTTTAAGCAGATTGATAAATCAACTATAGGTCTGCATTTTGTCAAATTTCAGATAAAGACCTGAATACACCTGAAAACGGTCTATAAAAACAAACTACAAAATGTCACCTGTATTCGTCCAGAAGCTTTAGATTTTAATTGAAACAACCTGTTCAATAGACCATAGAAATAGGTGCAGGAGTAGGCCATTATTCCCTTCGAGCCTGCACCACCATTCAATATGATCATGGCTGATCATCCTTAATCAGTATCCTGTTCCTGCCTTATCTCCATAACCCTTGATACCATTATCCTTGAGAGCTCTATCCAACGCTTTCTTAAATGAGTCCAGAGACTGGGCCTCCACTGCCCTCTGGGGAAGAGCATTCCACACAGTCACCACTCTCTGGGTGAAGAAGTTTCTCCTCATCTCTGTCCTAAATGGTCTACCCCGTATTTTTAAGCTGTGTCCTCTGGTTCGGCACTCACCCATCAGCGGAAACATGTTTCCTGCCTCCAGAGTGTCTAATCCTTTAATAATCTTATATGTCTCAATCATATTCCCTCTCAGTCTTCTAAACTCAAGGGTATACAAGCCCAGTCGCTCCAGTCTTTCAGTGTAAGGTAATCCCGCCATTCCAGGAATTGACCTCGTGAACCTACGCTGCACTCCCTCAATAGCCAGAATGTTTTTCCTCAAATTTGGAGACCAGAACTGCACACAGTATTCCAGGTGTGGTCTCACCAGGGACCTGTACAGCTGCAGAAGAACCTCTTTGCTTCTATACTCAATCCCTCTTGTTATGAAGGCCAGCATGCCTTCTTCACAACCTGCTGTACCTGCATGCTTACCTTCATTGACTGGTGTACAAGAACACCCAGATCTCTCTGTACTGCCCCTTTACCTAATTTGATTCCATTTAGGTAGTAATCTGCCTTCCTGTCCTTGCCACCAAAGTGGATAACCATACATTTATCCACATTAAATTGCAGACAAGTTATGACACATCCTCTCAAATAAATGGGACTTGAATCAAAACCTCCTAGGCCACAGGTAAGGACATTATATTTTAGCAAGCACTGTTCACAACTAAACAGGTGTCTGATTTAGCTCAGACTCTGACTGAATACTTCAATCTTACAGAACTGGTTCAGGCACAGCAATCCCTCTCTAAAGTATGAAAAAATGAGCTGTACACAATAAGGCAGCTCAAATAAATGGCAGACTTTAAATAACAAACATACTCTCTTATCATTCCTGCTATTAATTCATTTTGGTTGATTAAGTGCTATTCTGTTGTTTCAGCATATATCATTCACAGGTGGGGGGTGCTCATTAAGGATAGGGGTAATCATGGATTCTGCATGGCAGGGGTTCACACATTCACATTTCCAGAAGGTTAAGTTAGTCTGTCTTTGCAGACAGATATAGGATTACAATGCATGATTACCCTGTGCCCATGCAGTGAAAAGCAGACAGGATACCAACTTCACATCGCCGACTTGTTATACTGTAGCATTTCTACATGTAGAAAGTACTAGACCTGCTTTCACTGGCTGCACACTTCAGCTGCGATCTATATGGTTATTTCCTAACACTGCTGACAGCTAGCCTAGGAGAAAGTGAGGACTGAGTTGAAAAGTGTAGCACTGGAAAAGCACAGCTGGTCAGGCAGCATCCGTGAAGCAGGAGAGTCAACGTTTTGGGCATAAGCCTGAGGAAGGGCACTTGCCTGAAACGTAGACTTTTCTGCTCCTCGAATGCTGCCTGACCTGCTGTGCTTTTCCAGCGCCACACTTTTTGACTCTGACAGTTAGCCTGACTATTCAAAGAGGTAATACATCATGGCACATAAAAGCAGAGATTATTGAGAATAGAAAGCTGTTCAATCATAGAATCATGCACCAATGATTTTGGAGTTTGGAGATTTTGATCAAGGAGACAATGAACGAGATATGTTCTATATCCTCAGTGGGGCTGGAGGACTTCATCGCCAATGCTCACAAAGCACTGCCAATGGGTCGCAGAAGTCGATACCACAAGTGTAAATTCAAGAACATAGATATAGAGCTGGAGGAAGCTTAACAATGTACCTTGGAGTGCAGGTTCAAGTTCCTTGAAAGTAGAGTTACAGGTAGATAGGATATTGAAGAAGGTGTTTGGTATGCTTTCCTTTATTGGTCAGAGTTTTGAATATAGGAGTTGGGAGGAGAAAGTGATGACTGCAGATGCTGGACATCAGAGTTGAGAATGTGCTGGAAAAGCACAGCAGGTCAGGCAGCATCCGTGGAGGAGGAGGATCAACATTTTGGGCTGAAGCCTTTCATCAGGAATAATGAAGGGTTTATGCCCAAAACGTTGATTCTCCGGCTCCTCGGATGTTGCCTGACCTGCTGTGCTTTTCTAGCGGCACACTCTCAACTATAGGAGTTGGGAGGTCGTGTTGTGGCTGTAAAGGATGTTGGTTAGGCCACTTTTGGAATTTTGCATGCAGTTCTGGTGTCCCTGCTATAGGAAGGATGTCGTGAAACTTGAAAGGGTTCAGCAAAGATTTACAAGGATGTTGCCAGGGTTGGAGGATTTGAGCTATAGGGAGAGGCAAAATAGGCTGGGGCTGTTTTCTTTGGTGCATCAGAGGCTGAAAGGTGACCTTATAGAGGTTTATAAAATCATGAGGGGCACGAATAGGGTAAATAGACAATGTTTTTTCTCTGGGGTGGGAGAGTCCAGAACTAGAGGGCATAGGTTTAGGGTGACAGGGGAAAGATATAAGGGGCAATTGTTTCATGCAGAAGGTGGTGCTTGCATGGAATGAGCTGACAGAGGAAGTGGCAGAGGCAGGTACAATTGTAGCATTTAAAAGGCATCTGGATGGGCATATGAGTAGGAAGGGTTTAGAAGGATATGGGCCAAACACTGGCAAATGGGACTAGATTAATTTAGGATATCAGGTCAACATGGATGAGTTGGACTGAAGGGTCTGTTTCCGTGCTGTACATCTCTTTGACTTTATGACAAGTTGGACCAAAGGGTCTGTTTCTGTGCTGTACATCTCTATAAATCTATGTCCCATGCATGGCCAAAATCCTTGAAATGGATTTTCAAATTTATTTTTCCCCACCAGCCCCAACCACAGCTCACTTCACTAATCAACAGTCATCATTAACGAGGATACCTATTGAACATTTGTATGATTCCCCAGCATTTTCGCACACATAACATTGCTGTAAGCATCAAAACCACATCTCACAGCTTGGACTTTCAATCAACTATTTCAACAATGCCAGTCATGTCAGCTGCTTAAGTTGCTCGATATTATTTCACATACTTCACTCACTGTTGCAGGAGAAGGTGGTGGCCAACAACAGCAATAATGAGGAATTGGACAGGGAGGAATCTGCCTGCGTGCTGGAACACAATGGAGGAGATAGTGTTGCTAAAGATGTGGGTCATTGCTAAGTTAGTGAGCACTGGCAGACTAGAAGCAACTGAATTCAGGGTATTCATTTCTTTTATTCTTCCTTCACTTATTCTACCTCTCACACATGTTGCAAAGAAATACCTAATAGAGAAAATAATTCCGAGTGTAATTCTGTAAAACATTGAATATTTTCAAGAAGAAGATAGATGTAATTCTCATGGCTGAAGGGATTAACGGGTATGGGTAGACATCAGGAATAGGGTACTAAATTGGATGATCAGCCATGATCATTCTGAATGGCAGAGCAGTCTCAAAGAGCCAAATACTTATTCCTGCTCCTATTTACTATGTGTCCATGTACTCTTTACTTTCTCCTCTTCCTCCAGCACAATGCATCGTCGTCCTTTTTTCCTTTCACATATCCAAAGAGGTGCAAACTGGCCAGGCTGGTGAGGAACAGCAAGGAAGACAGACAATAAATGTGCATAAGTTCAAGCTCTGAGCCACAAATCATGGACTCAAACTGAATGAATAGGACAGGCTACAGGACAATTCTGATAAGTATGGATGACTAAATATTTAATGCTTTCTTTCCTTTATTCATTTGTGGTACATAGATGTCATTGGCTAGCCAGCATTTATTGCCTACCCCTAGTTGCTCTGCAGTAAGTGGTGGTAGGCTGTCTTCTTGAACTGCTGCAGTCCATCTGCTGTGGAGAGAATTCCAGGATCTTGACCCAGTGACAGTGAAGGAATAGCAATATTTTTCCAATTCGGAATGATGAGTAGCTTGAAAGGGAATTTGAGAGTAGTGATGTTCCCATGTGTCTGCTGCCCTTGTCCTTCTAGACAGAAGTAGTCAGGGGTTTGGAAGGATCTTTGGTGAACTTCTGGCATGCATCTTGTGGATAGTACATACTGCTGTGACTAAGCATCAGTGGTGGAGAGAGTGGATATCATGCCAATCAAGTGGGCTCCTTTGTCCTGAATGGAATCATGCTTCTTGAGTATTGTTGGAGCTGCACTCATCCAGGCAAGTGGAGAGTATTTCTCATTCCTGACTTGTGCTTTGTACATGGTGGAAGAGCTTTGGGGAGTCAAAAGGTGAGTATCCCCAGCCATGCTCTTGTAGCCACTGTGTTTATGTGGTGAGTTTCTGGTCAATGATAATTCCTAGGATGCTGATAGTGGGGGCATTCAGTGATGGTAAAACCATCAATTGTCAAGTGGCAGTTATTGGATTGTCTCTTACTGGGGATGATCATTGCCTGGCGTTTGTGTGGTACAAATGTTACTTGCCACTTATTATCCCAAGCCTGGATATTGTCCAGATCTTGTTGCATTTGAACATGGAATGCTTTAGTATCTGAGGAGTCACAAATGGTGCTAAACACAGTGCAGTCATCGGCAAACATCCCAGTTACACATCATCTTGAGGATGTAGAGTCACAGAGCATAGAAACAAGACATTTCAGTCCAACCAGTCCATGCCAAACATAATCCCAAACTAAACTGGTCCCACCTGCCTTGCACATACACTACCCTCCGTTTGCCCAGAGGTGCATGTAAACAAAAACTGTCTCCTAGCACTAGTCTAACTGCAGGAATGTTTTTTGTGTGTCCTGGCCAACATTTATCCCTCAAACAAGAAACATGCATTTGGTCATTTACAGGTTCTGACCTTATGATGGAGGGAATATCATTGATGAAGCAGCTGAGATGGTTAGGCCTAGGGCATTACCCTGAGGAACTCCTGCACAGATGTCCCAGAGCTGAGATTACTGGCCTCCAACAACCACAACCATCTTCCTATCTGCCAAGTATGATTCCAACCACTGAAGAGTTTGCCCTCTGATACCCATTGATTCCAGTTTTGCTCGGGCTCTTTGATGCCACATTCAGTTAAATACAGCCTTGAGGTCACTCTCACCTCACTTCTGGAAATCAGTTCTTTTGCTGATATTTGAACCAAGACTATAATGAGGGCAACAGCAGGGTGACCCTTGCAGAACTAAGGCATCACTAAGCAGGTTATTACTGAGCAGGTGCTGCTTGAAAGCACTATTGTTGACACCTTCCATCACTTTACTAATGATCGAGAAGAGACTGTTGGGATCATAATTGGCCGAGTTGGATTTGTCCTGCTTTTTATGTAAATGGCGTACCTGGGCAATTTTCCACATTGTTGGGCAGATGCCAGTGTTGTAACTGTACTAGAACATAGAACTGTACAGCACAGGAATAGGCTCTTCAGCCCACAATGTTGAGCCAAACATGATGCCAAATTAAATTAACCTCTTCTGCCTGCACCTTCTCCATATTCCTTCATTCCTTGCATCTTCATGTGCTTATCTAAAAGCCCCTTAAACACCCCTATCATATCTGCCTCCTCCAACCCCCTGGCAGCACAATCCATACTCCCACTGCACTATGTGTCAAAAAAACTTGCTCCTCACGTCTCCTTTGAATCGTTCCCCCTCACCTTAAATGAGGTGGCTCTGAGTATTTGATATTTCAACGCTGGAAAAAAAATATTGTGACCATCAACTCAATCTATGTATCTCATAATTTTATAGACACATCTCTCCTCAGCCTCTGCCGCTCCAAAGAAAACAACCCAAGTTTTTCTAGCCTCTCCTTATAGCTCATACCCTCTAATCCAGGCAGCATCATGGCAAACTTCTTCTGCACCCTCTCCAAAGCCTTCACGTCCTTCCTGTAATATGGCGACCAGAAGTGAACACCAAAGTCTTATAAAGCTGCAACATGATATCCTGATTCTTGCATTCAATTTCCCAACCAATAAAGGCAAACATTCCATACACCTTCTTTACCACCCTATCTACTTGCATGGCCACTTTCAGGGATCCCTTTGTATATCAATGCTGGTCAGGATCCTGCCATTAACTATATACTGTTGGTTAACATTTGGTCCCTCAAAGTGCAGCACCCCACACTTAAAGGGGTTAAACTCCATCTTCCATTTCTCCACCCATATCTGCAACTGATCTGTATCCCGCTGTATCCATTAACAATCTTCTACACTATCCACAACTCCACCCATTTTTGTATTATCTGTAAATTTATCCAAATGGCCAAGTCATCATAGATCCCAATCATTTTAATCTTCTGGATGAGTCTATCATGAGGGATCTTATTGAAAGCCTTACCAAAATCCGTGTAGACAACATCCACTCTCATCGATCGCCTTTCTTACCTCCTCGAAAAAACCAATCAAGTTAGTAAGACATGACCTGTCCTGCACAAAGCCATGCTGACTGTCCCAATTAGGCCATGCTCTTCCAAATGCAAGCAAATCCTATAATTTCAAAATCTGTCCAATAGGTTCCCAATCATCAATGTAAGTCTCACTGGTCTATAGTTTCCTCGATTATCCCTATTTCTCCTCTTGAACGGAGGGACAGCATTAGCTACTAACTAGTCCTCTGGGACTAGCCAGTGGCTATCAAGAACACAGCGATCTTTATCAAGTCCCCAGCAATCTCCTCTCTCAGTAACCTTTGGGTCCTGGGGAAAAAATGCTTAATGCTCTTCAAGTGACCCAACACCATTTCTTGCTTCATCTCAAATTGCCTTAGCATATTAGAATGCTCTATACAAATCTCACCAACCTCTAGATCCTTCTCCAAGCTGCAAAGTACTCAATGCAAAGTATTCATTTAAGATCATGCTCACATTTTCTGCTGAAACTTTATTGCTGGAACAGCGCAGCAGGTCAGGCAGCATCCAGGGAACAGGAGATTCGACGTTTCGGACACAGGCCCTTCTTCAGGAATGAGCAGAGAGTGTTCAGCAGGAGAAGATAAAAGGTAGGGAGGAGGGACTTGGAGGAGGGGCGTTGGAAATGTGATAGGTGGAAAGAGGTCAAGGTGAGGGTGATAGGTCGGAGTAGGATGGAGGCGGAGCGGTCAAGAAGAAGGCTGCAGGTCAGGAAGGCGGTGCCGGGCTGGAGGGATTCGGCTGAGCCAGGTGGGGGGAGGGGGGATGAAGAAACTGGTGAAGTCCAAGTTCATCCCCTGTGGTTGGAGGGTTCCCAGTCGGAAGATAAGACGCTCCTCCTCCGACCGTCGCGTTGTTGTGGTTTGGCGGTGGATGAGTCCAATGACCTGCATATCCTCGGTGGAGTGGGAGGGGGAGTTGAAATGCTGTGCTACAGGGTGGTTGGGTTGGCATTTTCTGCTGCCAAGCAGTGATTCCCTCCATTATCTTGACTGATCCGATCTTCTCCCCAGTTATCCTCTTGCTTTTAATGTATGTATAGAATGTATTGGGATTCTCTTTAACTATATTTGCCAAGGTCATTTCATGGCGCCTTCTTGCTCAACTAATCCCTGCTTGAGTTCTTTCCTGCTTTCTTTATATTTCTCACAGACCCCATGTCTGATTTTACATATGCCTCTTTATTCCTTTTGACTAAATTCAGAACCTCCCTCGATATCCAAGGGTACCTTACCTTGCCATCTATGCCTCCTTAGTGGAACATGCCGGTCCTGAACTCTCATCAGCAGATCTTTAAACTACTCCGATATGTCAAATGTTGACTTGCCTAATAACAGCTCCTCTCAGTACTCAGTGGTTAACACTGCTGCCACATGATGCCAGGGACCCATGTTCGATTCTAGTCTTGGGCGACTGTACAGAATTTCCACATTCTCCTCGTGTCTGTATGGGTCTCCTCCACGTGCTCTGGTATACTCCCACAGTCCAAAGATGTACAGGTTAGGTGGATTGGCCAAGCTAAATTGCCCATAGTGTTCAGGGATGTGTAAGCTAGGTGCAGGGGAAATGTAGAGTAATAGAAATGGGTGAGAAATGGGTGGGAGCTCTTCGGACGGTCGGTGTGGGCTTATTGGGCCAGATGGCCTGTTCCCACACTGTAGGGATTCTATGATTCAATTAACACTCCCTAGTTCCTGACTACTATTGACATAATTTGTCCTACCCCAATTTAGTACCTTGCCATAAGGTCCTGACTTATCCTTATTCATAGTTATCTTTAAACTTAAGAAGTTACGATCACTGTTTCCAAAATGCTCTCCCACTAAATGGTCAGTCACCTGGCCAGACTCATTAGACAAGAGAAGATCCATTATGGCCTCTCTTCAAGTTGGACAATCCGCATACTGTTTCAAGAAATTCGCTTGGATGCACTTAACAAATTCTCTCCCATTTAATCCTCCTATTCTAAGGGAGTCCCAGTCAATATTGAGGAAGCTAAAATCACCCACCACAACAACTCCTTTTATTGTATTTTCCATAATCTGTCCACATATTTGTTCCTCAATGCCTTGGTGGTTATTTGGGTCCATTAGACTAATCCTATTAGACTTATTATGCCAATCTTATATTTGTGTTCTACTCATTTGCTTGAGTGGATGAGCCCTCCAATATGTCCTCTCTTAGTGCAGATGTGACATTCTCCCTGCTTAGTAATGCAACTCCTCCACCTTTTTTTACCTTCCTCACTATCTCATCTAAAGGAACTTAACCCTGGAACATTAAGTAACCAGTCTTGTCGCTCTCTCAACCAAATTTCTGTAGTGGCCGTAACATCATAGTCCCAAGTACTGATGCAGGCTCTATGCTAATGTGCGGTACCTATAATATTCCATGTACACTTCAGTCCATTAGTACCATTGCATTTATTTACCTGTCATTTCTTTCTGATTTACTGGTCCTAATATCTATCTTCCCCTCAATCCTTCTACTTGATCACCTGCTACTCTGGTTCCCAGCCCCTTGCCATTGTAGTTTAAACCGTCCTGAGTAGCACTAGAGAACCTCCCTGCAAAGATATTGGTTCCCTTCCAGTCTAGGTATAACCTGTCCATCTTATATAGGTCATCCCTATCCCAGTAGTTGCAAGAACATGAAATCCTGCCCCCTGCACCAGCTCCTTAGTCATGCATTCATCTATCCTATCTTTCTATTCCTTGCCTCACTAGTGTGTAGCACGGGTAGTAAACCAGAGACTATTACACTCAAAGTCTATCTTTTAAGCCTCCTTCTTAACTCCCTACCACTGGACAATACCACTATGGTACCACCTCCCCATGAATTTGTAAATATTGCCAGATAGCTTTTGGTTAATGTCCAGGAGCACAGGAAAGTCTATCACAAATTTATCAGGTTTTAAAGTCGAATTTGGACTCCCATCAAAAAGAAGTGGTGACCAACTCCTTGAGAATCCTGTAGCCTGCACCATCGTGTAGAATGTAATAGGTGATGTCTCCACTTCTGGTGCAGCACAAGAAGCATCTAGCCATTGTGTTTGAGTGCAGCCCTGGAAACTAAAACTTTGTCATCATGGAAGCTCAGGCTGCTACCATCAGGAATTTGAAAACCAATGTGGAAAGCTACTTCCACACCATTATAATATACCAGCTGACCTTTTTTTCTCTCTTTCTCATATACACACAGCCTATGCACCCTAAAGATCATCTCCAAATATAGCCCCTTGCTCAGATTACCTTTTTGAATTTAGCAGAGTTTTGCATTGTGTCTGCTCTGTTCTACCAGTCATGCTAAGATCAAGATCTAATGACCCACCTATGTCTGGAAACAACTGGTCTGTACACATTCTTTTGAGTCATCAGGAAAGTACTTCAGCATCAATCAGACCACACCCCATTTACTGAAACCTTAACCCCAACTATAGAGATGACCCATAGCTCAAAGAACTACAGCATCTGTCACAAGAAATAACACAGCAACCTGTACATAATTAACAAACAGTTAAAATAGATCTGGTGGTGGTTTGCGTGCAGGTAAAGCTGTCTTTCACAATTGAGAGAAAGGGAGGCTGAAGCATGAAGGTCCAAAATGACAATGCTGGTGTTTAATCAATGTTGCATGCTGCTTGATATCATACTTTGCGAGATAAACTTTGGGGTATGAGTTATGCCTGATTCTTCAATAACCACTTCCAACACTACACATTCCAGCAAATTTAAGGGATTTGTGAGATTATGTCAAATGACTTTTGCTATAATGTTCAACTATGAATCTCATTTGACTAGGTATTTGACTTGGTTGGGTGAGCCTGAATAATGTTTAATTGTTGTATATTTACAACATGTGGCATCTTACCACTTGTGCAGCAGATATGTTACTGAAAATCTAGATCTTGTGAGAGTTTGTAGTTTGTTCCTGAGTATCTCACCGCTTTTAGCTGACATCCTAAAAATGTAAACACTCTAATAGACATTAATGGATGGCATGATGGCACAGTGGTTAGTATGCTGCCTTACAGTGCCAGGGATCTGAGTTTGATTCCAGCCTTGGATAACAGTCTGTGTGGAATTTACATGTTCTCCCCATGTCTGTATGGGTTTCCTCCTGGTGCTCAGGTTTCCTCCCACAGTCCAAAGGCGTGCAGATTAGATGAATTGGCCATGCCAAATTGCCCCATAATATCTACGGATGAGCGGATTAGCCATGCTTAAAAACCTAATATGGGGTTATGGGGTTTGGGAAGTGAGGCTGGATGAGATACTCTTTACAGGGTTGATGTTGGGATGATGGGCTGAATGGCCTCTTTTGGCACTATAGGGAGCCTGTGATTCTAGATTCACAAAGAAATGAGGTTTATGGTGAATCTTTAATACACATTGTCACACTATAGGACACTGAAACCGAATGTGTCTGGAATGAGCTGCTAGAGGAAGTGGTGGAGGAACAACATTTAAAAGACATCTAGATGGGTATATGAATAGGAAGGGTTGAGAGATATGGGCCAAATGCTGGCAAGTGGGACTAGATTAATTTAGGATATCTAGTCGGCATGGACAAGTTAGACTGAAGGGTCTGTTTCCATGTTGTACATCTCTATGACTCTATAATTTATACTGCCTCTCATGAACTCAGAAACTCCCAAAGCCTTTCATAGCCAATGAAATAGCTTTGACGAAGTGTAGCCCTTGTTTACATTTGGAAGCCAAGTCATCCAATGTGAATACAGCAAGGTCACAGAATCATAACTGATCAGATAATCCAACTTTATAGTGATGATCAAGTGGTAAATGGAGCTCAGGATACCTGAAGTACACCCTTAGAATCTTAAAATTCCTACAGTGTAGAAACAGGCCCTTGGGTCCAACGAGTCCACACCAACCCTCCAAAGAGCATCCTGAGAATTCCACCTAAACCCATTCCCCATTACTCTACATTTATCCCTGAATAATGCACCTAACCTACACATCCTTGAACACTACGGGCAATTTAGCATGGCCAAATCACCTGGCCTGCATACCTTTGGATTGTGAGGAGGAAACCAAGCACCCAGAGGAAACCCACACAAACACGGAGAGAACGTGCAAACACCACACAGACAGTTGCCCGAGGCTAGAATCGAACCTGGGTCCCTGGCAATGTGAGGCAGTAGTGTTAACCTTGTTCTTCTCCAAGTGGTACGTTGAAATGTTTCACTTCATCTGAAGAGGAAAGCTTCATTCAATAAAATTCTAAAATTAAGGATCTAATGGTGACCACAAATCCAGTGTCAATTATTGGAAAAATCAATCCGGTTCACTGATGTCCTTTAGGTAAGGAAACATCTTAACATGCTCTGGCCTACATGTGACTCCAGACCCATATCAATGTGGTTAACTCTTTACTGCCATCTGGGCAATTAAGGACTGGCAATAAATTTTGGCCGAGCCAGCAATACCCTCATCCCATAAATAATTTTTTAAAATTAGACCCATATGCTGCACACTTTCACCACTGTACTGCGGCATCTATTTTACAAACACGCTTAACGTCTTTATAAGGATTGAAATCAGATTCTCCCACACAGAGGTGAGAGTATTGCGGCCAAGGCTGATGTTGAAGATGATGTCACTGAGGTACAACAGAATCTGAACAAACTCCAGTTATTTGAACACTGCTGGGACCAACAAGCCACTGGCTAATTGACTGACGGTTCAGCAGTCTCACCTCAAGGTACTCAACCTTTCAACAGAGATTAAATCTATGCTGGTAAGCAGTGTTAGGCTTCCCATCTGCCATTGGCAACACTAACTGAGTTTAAAGTCCAGGCCAGAGTTCTAGGTTAAATTGAAGTCAAACAATCTCTGATTGTTTTTATAAAGTAGAAGCTTGAACAAGCAGGTCCACAACACAGAAGGAAGCTGTTCAACTCACCATGCAAGTTCTTTGCTGCAGCAGCCCACAATGAATATTTTGTATCTCTCTCTTGCATTCTGCTGCAATGTTTTGCTACTTTCTATTTAAACATACATATGTGCTAAAAATCAGATCTCCTCATCTCTGATGTCACCCTTTCAGTAACAGACAAATCTAACTAAAACTGTAATTTGATCTGTATTATATATCTCATATTATGTGCATTATTTTGCATTGTACTTCATATTGGACTCATGATGAGGGATATATATATATATATATGAACAATAATATATACTATAATATATAAAATACATAAATTTTCTCTTTTAAATTATTTTCACAGGTAGATACTCAACTTTTGATATTTCAGAATAAACTAAACTATGTGCCTGAAGGCTAAAGAGAGATTGCTGAGTGTGGCTGGAGTATTGTGATATCTGAACAAAATGCAGTTATATTTGTTGGAGCCTTCTTTCTCAGAAACTACTGGTCATTTGAGCAGCTTTAAGTTGCTTAACATGTAAGAGCACTCAATAAGTCAACAAGGTAATTTGAGTACTGACTTAATGCATGGTTTAAATTATGACTTATTAAGTCATACAGCACAGAAACAGATCCTTCGATCCAACCAGTCCATAATCATAAACCAAACTAGCCCCACCTGCTTGTACCTGGCCCACATCCCTCCAAACCTTTCCTATTCATGTACTTATACAGTGTACTTAAACGTTGTAACTGTAGCTGTATCCATCACATCCTCTGGAAGTTCATTCCACAATGAACCACTCTCATGCCTCTCATGTCTTTTTAAAATGTTTCTCCTCTCACTTTAAAATATGCCCTCAATCTTGAAATCCTTCACCCTAGGGAAAAGACACTTGCCATTCATCTTACCTACACCCCTCATTATTTTATTAAGCTCTGTCAGGTCACCTCTCAGCCTCCTGCACTCCAGTGAAAGAAGTCCCAGCCTATCCAGCCTTGCCTTGTAACTGAAACCTTCCATTCCCAACAACATCCTGGTAAATTTCTTCTGAACCCTCTCCAGCAGAATAATATCCTTCCTATAACAAGGTGACCAGAATTGAACACAGTATTCCAGAGCAGCCTTCACTGACAGGACAAAAGTGAGGACTGCAGATGCTGGAAATCAGAGTCCAGATTAGAGTGGTGTTGGAAAAGCACAGTTGGTCAGGCAGCATCCGAGGAGCAGGAAAATCAACGTTTTGGGCAAATGCTCTTCATCAGGAATAGAGGTCGGGTGCCTGCAGGGTGGAGAGTGGGAGTGGGGCTGGGGAGAAGGTAGCAAAGAGTACAATAGGTGGATTTCCATCATCGGCAGTCCTCACTTTTGCCTAGTTGATTTTAACCTTACTGCAAATCCTCTTGCAAGGATGCCTACCTTGAAGAAGTTCTCCTCTCTCCATAAGGCTCTCAGTGAGTCTTTCTCTCACTGCAACCACTCCACCCTCCTTTCTGACCTATCGCCTTCATCCCCACCCCCAACCACCCATTGTACTCTTTGCTACCTTCCCCCACCCTCCTCTCTGACCCATCACCTTCATCCCCACCCCCATCAACCTATTATACTCTTTGCCACCTTCTCATTTATCACCCCTCCCATTTATCTCTCCACCCTGGAGGCTCCCTGCCTTCAGTCCTGATTATTTGGAGATGCCGGTGTTGGACTGGGGTGTACAAAGTTAAAAATCACACAACACCAGGTTATAGTCCAACAGGTTTAATTGGAAGCACACTAGCTTTCGGAGCACCGCTCCTTGACAACCACCTGATGAAGGAGCGTCGCTCCGAAAGCTAGTGTGCTTCCAATTAAACCTGTTGGACTATAACCTGGTGTTGTGTGATTTTTAACTTCAGTCCTAATGAAGAGCTATTGCCCGAAATGTCGATTTTCCTACTCCTCGGATGCTGCCTGACCTGCTGTGCTTTTCCAGCACCACTCTAATCTGCTACCCACCTAAGATTGGTCTCAAAGCTTTGAGAGGGGATCCACTGGGAGAGACTGAAAACCCAGCAGCCTATCTAGAAAACCATCTAAAAAGGTGGAGGCTTGAAACAGAACAAGGTGTGGGAGGTAGCCAACTGTTGACCACAATGTTCCAGACTGCTATTGTCAAAGCAATGCCCGCCCCCCCCAATTCAAATTTAAGCTAGAGGAGTTTGTGGATCTAATATCAATGGCCCACCAGGAATTCAGAGATCACCAAGTTCATTCAGTCGAAAGATACCGGAAAGACAAAAAGAAGCTGGCTGAACAACAGGAAGAAGTACAGAGAAAGTTGACACAAATGCAGCTCAAGGAACTTAAAAAGAAAGAAAGAGAGAAAAGCCAGACAATGTTGTCAGTGACAACAGTGTTGATCGGCACTAATCAAATGGACAACATGCTGGTTCAGGGAGAACCCTCTAACACCAGCTGGCAAGGGCCAGAAAACTCCATGCCGATAATAAATGTTTTTGGAGAGGCTTTTCCACAGGTACCATACCAAGGGCAAAATAAAATTAATCAGCAGTCCAGACGGACCTGGGGTCTCTAAGGACAGGGATAAAGGGAGGCCAGGCGAAACTAAGAAGGCCTGTGGTGCACAGAGGAAGGTTTGTTGACCATTCTCATCTCAGAGGCATAATGGTTGGATCACTGTGCTAGAGGGGCAGTGCTGAGGAAGATAATGAGGGATGGCTTTTAGTCACCTTACTTGCAGGCTTCAGTGGATTACATATTATTGCAATGTGATGTATGTGCTCAAAATAATATCAGGGCCCCAGTATGGGCCCCAGCTCTTTGTCGGTTACGTGGAACAGCCCATCTTCCGTAGTTACACCGGCACCACTTCCCACCTCGTCCTCCGCTACATTGATGACTGCATCGGCGCCACCTCATGCTCCTGCGAGGAGGTTGAGCAGTTCATCAACTTCACCAACACATTCCACCCCTACCTTAAATTCACCTGGACCATCTCTGGCACCTCCCTCCCCTTCCTGGACCTCTCGATCTCCATCAATGACGACCGACTTGACATTGACATTTTTTACAAACCTACCAACTACCACACCTCTTCCCACCCTACCTCCTGCAAAAATGCCATCCCATATTCCTAATTCCTCCACCTCCACCGTATCTGCTCCCAGGAGGACCAGTTCCACCACAGAACACACCAGATGGCCTCCTTGTTTAGAGATCGCAATTTCCCTTCCCACATGGTTGAAGATGCCCTCCAACGCATCTCATCCACATCCTGCACCTCCGCTCTCAAACCCCACCCCTCCAACCATAACAAGAACAGAATTCCCCCCTGGTCCTCACTTTCCACCCTACCAACCTTCGCATTAACCATATCATCTGCCGACATTTCCGCCACCTCCAAACGGACCCCATCACCAGAGATATATTTCCCTCACCACCCCTTTCCGCTTTCAGCAAAGACTGTTTCCTCCGTGACTACCTGGTCAGGTCGACGCACCCCAACAACCCACCCTCCCATCCTGGCACCCTCCCCTGCCACCGCAGGAATTGCAAAATCTGCGCCCACACCTCCTCCCTCAACTCCATCCAAGGTCCCAAAGGAGCCTTCCACATCCATCAAAGTTTCAACTGCACTTCCACAATGGATGTATTGTATCCATTGCTCCCGATGCCGTCTCCTCAACATTGGGGAGACTGGACACCTCCTCGCAGAGCGATTCAGGGAACACCTCTGGGACACCCGCAGCAAACAACTCCACCGCCCCTTGATCCAACATTTCAACTGCACCTCCCACTCTGCTGAGGACATCCAGATCATGGGCCTCCTCCACTGCCACTCCCTAACCACCCAACGCCTGGAAGAAGAACACCTCATCTTTTTCCTCGGAACACTTCAACCCCAGGGCGTCAATGTGGACTTCACCAGTTTCCTCATTTCCCCTCCCACTACCTCACCCCAGTTACATAGAACGTAGAACATAGAAAAATACAGCGCAGTACAGGCCCTTTGGCCCTCGATGTTGCGCCGATCCAAGCCCACCTAACCTACACTAGCCCACTATCCTCCATATGCCTATCCAATGCCCGTTTAAATGCCCATAAAGAGGGAGAGTCCACCATTGCTACTGGCGGGGCATTCCATGAACTCACGACTCGCTGAGTAAAGAATCTACCCCTAACATCTGTCCTATACCTACCACCCCTTAATTTAAAGCTATGCCCCCTCGTAATAGCTGACTCCATACGTGGAAAAAGGTTCTCATGGTCAACCCTATCTAAACCCCTAATCATCTTGTACACCTCTATCAAGTCACCCCTAAACCTTCTTTTCTCCAATGAAAACAGCCCCAAGTGCCTCAGCCTTTCCTCATACGATCTTCCTACCATACCAGGCAACATCCTGGTAAACCTCCTCTGCACCCATTCCAGAGCCTTCACATCCTTCCTATAGTATGGTGACCAAAACTGCACACAATACTCCAGATGCGGCCGCACCAGAGTCTTATACAACTGCAACATCCTTCCAGCTCAATACTGTCCTCATGACCTGTCCTACCTGCCAATCTCCCTTCCCATCTATCCGCTCCACCCTCCCCTCTGACCTATCACCTCCACCCCCACCCTCATTCACCTATTGTACTCTTTGTTACCTTCTCCCCACCCCTCCCATTTCTCTCTCCACCCTGAAGGCTCACTGCCTTCAGTCCTGAGGAAGGGCTTCTGCCCGAAACGTTGATTTTCCGACTCGTCAGATGCTACCTGACCTGCTGTGCTTTTCCAGCACCACTCTAATCCAGCCTTCACTGACATCCTGTACAACTCCAACGTAACTTCCCAACTCTATTTTCAAATATCTGAGCAAAGAAGACAATAACTGTAAATGCCTTCTTAACCAGCTTATCTATATATGATGCAAACTTCAAAGTGTCCTGAGTGTCTCTGTTCTACAACACTACCCAAGGTGCTACTTTTAATTGTATAAGTCTTGTCCTTGTTTGTTTACCAAAATGCAATATCTTAGAATTTAATTTAGATAAATGTATTTGCTACTCTTCAGCTCATTGACCCAACTAATCATGATCTCTTTGTAATCTTAGATAACCTTCTACATTGTCCACCATACCACTAATCTAGGTGTCATCCATAAGCTTACTAACCATTCTTTCTATATTCTTATCAAAATCATTTCTGTAAATGACAAACAAAAGTGGACCTAGCACTAATCCTATGGAACACCGCTGGTCACAAGTCTCTAGTTTAAAAAACAACTTTTCAGCATCACTCTGTCTCCTTCCATTAAGCCAATTTTGTATTCAATTGGCAAGCTCACCCTGAATCCCATGTGATCTAACTTTACTAATTAGTCTACCATGTGGAACCTTGTCAAAGGTTTTACTAAAGTCCAAAACTTCTGATACTTATTTACAAAGTCCTCAAAGGTACCCAGTAAAACATACGTGCTTACATCAGCTTTCCAGGAATCTCAGGGAATTTAATGTGGTTTTTGTAACCTCATTATGACAATTTAGGAACATCACTTTGTGGATGAGCTTTAAATGAATATTCCAACCCAGCTTAGAGATGAAGAATCTTTTTAGTGCAATATGAAAGGGCTCAATGCTATAACACAAATATGTGTGCCCTTATGAACATAAACGTAAATTAGGGACCTGATTTACAGTTAACGCTTCTAACCTCAGAAACAGAATTTGTCAGAAAATTAAACCAGTAATTATTTGCGCTGTAATAAATTCCAAGCTTCACCACTATTGGAAATGAAGCTAAATTCTTCTAAGCAGGTTAGGTTCCTACTATGTGTTCCATATGTGAGCTGTATCAGTGAATGAGTACCATTGCACTATGAGGGACATCACTGCCAAGTTTAATCACTTTATCAGCCAAAGTCTACAGATGCACACATCCAACACAAGAGAGTTATCAGGAAAAGGATCCTTGGCCAATTTCCCCCATCTAACCAGAGACAATAAGGCCAACTGTCTGCATTCCCTGGCTGAGATCGAATAACTACGAACAGACTGGGAACTGACCCAGAACACTCCCCGTTTGTATGGCTGGGCTACTGAGTACTAAGCTGCTACAGGAAGCATAAAAATTAAGATCAAGGGATTTTTACTGTAGTACAGCTTGTATGTATTGAGGATGAACATAATAACTGGACACTTCTGCCTGTACAAACTCTCAGCCGGTTAACTATTCTTCAAATATTATTATTAGAAGCCATCAACTTAATCAGTATCTGGAAACCACATGCACATCTGTAAAATTAACAGTCTGACACTTGACGCATGCCATTGGGTGTGGGAAATGTTTATGAGACGTGAAGCATGAGAAATGGCAGAAATGGCCCATTCACTAAAAATTAACCAATCAAAGCAACACTATCTGTTAACAGAAGCACCCTAACTGGCTAGTTTCTATGAAATGGTATTTCAGTCAATTTTAAAAAGCCTCTGCAAAAATAACTCATATAAATCTCTTGTAAAAACAACTCATTCAGTTATAACAGCACAAATGAAAGATCAGATTTTTCACAAAGGATGAGAGATATTAATGAAAAAAGGCAAGAGACAAATACACAATAAAGCATGATGCTATCATTTGGAGAAAAGTAATGGAAAGCAAATCAAAAGAAAAATAGTACAGTTTGAAGAATTACCACTGAAGAAAGGACTACAGGAACATTATTTTATATTTGTCTCCATAAATAACATCACAAGATTTCAGCTAAATAGAAAAAAAGCTCCAAGCTGCAAATGATAAAGAACAAGAACCAACTGTCCAATATTATCTTCATAAAAGAGGTTTAACAGTGAGCTAAGCCATTGTAGGTGTATTATTTCACATTGTCTTAACTTATTAAGGCAATTTCTTCTCTAATAACGAAACTAAACAGCTCTTTAAAATCACAAAAACAAAAATTGCTGGAAAGAACTCACCAGATCTGGCAACATCTGTGGACAAAAAGCAGAATTATTGTATCGGGTTCAGTGACTCTCCTCAAGAACTCTTCTGAAGAAGGGTCATAGAACCTGAAATTTTAACTCTGCTTTCTCTCCACAGATGCTGCCCGACCTGCTGAGTTTTTCCAACAATTTATGTGCCTGTTTTTTGACTTCCAGGATCTGCAGTTCTTTTCTTCTGTTTTTTTTTCAAATCGTTTGTTCTCTTCATGAAGAACATACTAAAGACTATGTTTAGGCCTTATGAGAGATATTTCAACAGGATTAAAAAAGGATTGCATCAAAGCATCAAGTGTATGACACAATCCTTCAAAATAGCTGTAGATATCAATGCTATACTAATCTCAGACCTATCAAAGCAATATCTAAATTGATGTTTACAGTATTCCAGAATGAATGTAAAAATATTTTAAACCACAATCTCTGGATGTTCAAATTGAATGTGGAAATGAAATGCCTCAATGTTACCAAATAGACACAAAGCATCTCACAAAAAGATCTCTTACACTATCAATTTCATGCTTCTAATATTTTTATTTGGCTTTGGGAGTTTGGAAGCAAGTATAACAAGTTAAAGAATTAAGGTTACACATTGCTGACTTTCAACTACGCAAGTTTCAAGTGATAACAGGGGAGTTGAAAAAACACAATGCGCTGCATATCCTCCTTCTGCATTGTTAATTATTCTAAAGAAATTCAATAGCATACTTGCTCAGTAAATTTGGCCCTGTAGCCCTTTCCTTTACAGTACTTATAAGAATAAAAGACCACCTCCGAGGATAGACACTAATTAATGTGCAGAGTGGGCATCTAACAGTGAAATCAATTTCATAAACTAACTGTGAGGTATTACACTTTGGTAAGAGAAAGAAGGTTACAGATTTCCAGGAAAATGAACAGGGTAGAACTGCAAATGAATCTGGAGGTAGCATATGCAAATCAATAAAAAGAGCAATATTAACAAAACTATCACAAACCATGATGTTGAGGTCTATTTCAAGAAGATTAGAACCAAAACATAGAGAAGTTATGCTCAATATATAATGAGCTTTGATTGGACCACAGTGGGGGAAAGGTGTGTGCAACTCTGGGTGCCAAATCATAAAACTAGTGGAGAGAAACTGGCAATATTGCAAAATAAAAGTTTAGATATAGCTAAACTTTTTGACTTCCAGGATCTGCAGTTCTTTTTGCTAAAGACAGCAGGTTGAATCTTACCAGAAATGAGCTAATTTTGTCACATTTCATTGGGGATTGCTCTGTGAGCTGTAGTGGGTTTTTAGATTTGATTCCTTACAGTGTGGAAACAGTCCCTTCGGTCCAACCACACCGACCCTCCGAAGAGTAACCCACCCAGACCCATTTCCTTCTGACTAATGCACCAAACACTATGGGCAATTTAGCATGGCAATTCACCTGACCTGCACATCTTTGGACTGTGGGAGGAAACCCACACAGACACCAGGAGAATGCGCAAATTCCACACAGACAGTTGCCTGTCGCTGGAATTGACCTTCCTAAACTTACATCATTACTACTGCACCACATTCCAATGGTGCATGTAATGTATTCTCCCAATCATTGTGGGCAGGTATACTGGGCACTGCCAGAAGGTAACAAGATTCCTCACACAAGCACAATCTTTAAAGCCCAGCCTTGTAATCAGTAAAGCTGCCCTGCAGATATAGTTCATATCAATTGGCCCAGACATGCTCTGAAGAGGAAAACTTGCACCATTTGCAAGAGATTGCCTTGGAGGACATGATGAATTGGGTGTGTGTGAAACAACTGCATGCTCTGGTGTTGACTGCTGAAGGGCTGGAGGAGCAAATAACAGGCTGGAATTAGCCGACTTTCAGATCCAAAATTGCCGATATCAAGTTTCTAGATTAGAGTGGCGCTGAAAAGCACAGCAGGTCGGGCAGCATCCGAGGAGCAGGAAAATCGACATTTCAGGCAAAAGCCCTTCATCAGGAATCCTGATGAAGGGCTTTTGCAAACATGTTAATTTTCCTGCTCCTCAGATGCTGCCTGACCTGTGCTTTACCAGCACCACTCTAGACTCTGATTTATAGCATTAAGGAGAATACAAAGGGTTTTTACAAATACATTAAGGACAAAAGGGTAACTAGGGAGAGAATAGGGCCCCTCAAAGATCAGCAAGGAGGCCTTTGTGTGGAGCGGCAGAAAATGGGGGAGATACTAAATGGGTATTTTGCATTACTGTTTACTGTGGAAAAGGATATGGAAGATATAGACTGTTGGGAAATAGATGGTTACATCTTGCAAAATGTCCAGGTTACAGAGGAGGAAGTGCTGGATGTCTTGAAATGGGTAAAGGTGGATAAATCCCCATGACCTGATCAGGTGTACCCTAAAACTCTATGGGAAGCTACAGAAGTGATTACTGGGTCTCTTGCTGAGATATTTGTATCATCGATAGTCACAGGTGAGGTGCCGGAAGACTGGAGGTTGGCAAACGTGATGCCACTGTTTAAGAAAGGTGGTAAGGACAAGCCAGGGAACTATAGACCAGTGAGCCTGACCTTGATGGTGGGCAAGTTGTTAGAGGGAATCCTGAGGGAAATCATGTCTCACAAACTTGATTGAGTTTTTTGAAGAAGTATCAAAGAATATTGAGGAGGGCAGAGCGATAGATGTGATCTATATGGACTTCAGTAAGGCGTTCGACAGGGTTCCCCATGGGAGACTGATTAGCAAGGTTAGATCTCATGGAATACTGGGAGAACTAGCCATTTGGATACAGAACTGGCTCAAAGGTAGAAGACAGAGGGTGATGGTGGAGGGTTGTTTTTCAGACTGGAGGCCTGTGACCAGTGGAGTGCCATAAGGATCAGTGCTGGGTCCTCTACTTCTTGTAATTTACATAAACAATTTGGATGTGAGCATAAGAGGTACAGTTAGTAAGTTTGCAGATGACACCAAAATTGGAGGTGTAGTGGACAGCGAAGAGGGTTACCTCAGATTACAACAGGATCTTGACCAGGTGGGCTAATGGGCTGAGAAGTGGCAGATGGAGTTTAATTCAGATAAATGTGAGGTGCTGCATTTTGGGAAAGCAAACCTTAGCAGGATTTATACACTTAATGGTAAGGTCCTAGGGAGTGTTGCTGAACAAAGAGACCTTATAGAGGTTTACAAAATTATGAGGGGCATGGATAGGGTAAATAGGCAAAGTCTTTTCCCTGGGGTCAGGGAGTCCAGAATTAGACGGCATCGGTTTAGGGTGAGAGGGGAAAGATTTAAAAGAGACCTAAGGGGCAAATTTTTCACACAGAGGGTGGTACGGGTATGGAATGAGCTTTCAGAGGAAGTGGTGGAGGCTGGTACAATTGCAACATTTAAGAGGCATTTGGATGGGTATATGAATAGGAAGGGTTTGGACGGATATGGGCCGGGTGCTGGCAGGTGGGACTAGATTGGGTTGGGATATCAGCATGGATGGGTTGGACTGAAGGGTCTGTTTCCATGCTATACATCCCTATGACTCTATCTGCAGTCCTTACTTTTGCCTAGCTATCAAGGTTCTTTCTGACAAATGGCAGAATGAGAAACTGCATATTGGTGAGGCATGATTATGTCATAATAAGATGTTAATGTATGCTTTGCATATAAATAGGTTTCACACCATTCACTGATAAGAATCTCACCTCACCATTCAACATGTGTTTAGAAAATGGCACTTTTTGCTCTTGAAAGTTTCTCAGGTAACTTTCCCAAATTTCTCGCCAATTCAGAAGAGTTCCACAGAACAACACCAAAAGCCATCATTCTCATGGGCCCCTTGCTGAGATACTTGTATCATTATTAGATACAGGTGAGGTGCCAGAAGATTGAAGGTTAGCTAACATGCTGCCACTTTTTAAGGAAGAACCAAGGGACTGGTGAGCCTGACATCAATGGTGGGCACGTTGGAGGGAATGCTGAGGGATGGGATATACACGTACTTGGAAAGGCAAGGACTGAGTAGGGATAGTCAACATGGTTCTTGAGAAGTCATGTCTCACCAACTTGATGTTTTCAACAAAGCAACAAAGAGAACTGATGGGGGCAGAATGGTGGATGTGATCTATTTGGACTTCTGCAAGATGTTTGACAACATCTTGGTTAGCAAGATTAGATAACATGGAATACAGGGAAAACTAGCCACTTGGATAGAGAACTGGTTTAAAGGTAGAAGACAGAGGGTAGTGGTGGAGGGTTGCTTTTCAGACTGGAGGCCTGTGATCAGTAGTGTGCCACGAGGATCGGTGTTGGATCCACTGCTTTTTGCCATTTATATAAATGATTTGGATGCGAACATAAGAGGTATGGTTATTAAGTTTGCAGATGACACCAAAATTGGAGGTGTAGTGGATAGCAAAGAAGGTTACCTCAGAGTTCAATAGAATTTTGATCAGATGGGCCAATGGACTTTAATTTAGATAAATGTGAACTACTGCTTTTGGGAAAGGAATGTCAAAGTAGGACTTATACACTTAATGAAAATGTCCTGGGGAGTGTGGCGGAACAAGTGACCTTGGTGTGCAGATTCATTGTTCCTTTAAAGTGGAGTCCCAGATAATCATGATAGTGAAGAAGGTGTTTAGTATGCTTACCTTTATTAATCAGTGCATCGAGTATGGGAGTTGGGATGTCATTTTGAGGTTATACAGGCCACATTGAGGCTGTACAGGCAGAACTGTGTGCAGTTCTGGTCTCCCTGCTATAGGAAGCATGTAGTGAAACTTGAAAGGGTTCAGAAAAGATTTACAAGGATATTGTCAGGGCTGGAGGCTTTTAACTATAGAGAGAGGCTGGGGCTTTTTCTCCTGAGGCACTAGAGGCTGAGGTGTGACCATATAGAGGTTTATAAAATCATGAGGGGCATGGTTAGGGTAAATAGACAAGGTCTTTTCCCTGGGCTGGTGGAGTCCAAAACTAAAGGGCATAGTTTTAAGTTGAGAGGGGAAGAATTTAGAAGGGAGCTAAGGAGCAACCTTTTCATGTGGAGGGAAGTGCATGTATGGAATGAGCTGTCAGAGGAAGTGATGGAGGCTGGTATAATTATAACATCTAAAAGGCATCTGGATTGGTTTATGAATAGGAAGGGTTTAGACAGAGAAGGGCCAAAGGCTGGCAAATGGGACTAGATTAGGATAGGATATCTGGTCAGCATGGTCGAGTTGGATCAAAGGGTCTGTATGACTCTATGACTGTAAGTGTTGTGAATAAGGAATTCATTACCCAGGCAACAGTTGCAGCCAATGGTATGGATGTGTTTATGGAGAGGATGGGTTTGCCTGAGGGAGAAGATCCAACTAATAACTTCAGATGAGGAATGAAGGGAAGAGCCTCAAGTGGAAAATAAAGGTTGGCATGATTGAGATGGGCAGAATAGACTGCTTCAGTGCTACTTATTCTAAGTAATTTTGGAAAAAGATTGAATTCAGAAACATTCTGTACTCTCATTGTGTAGTATCATTCACACTGCACAGTACTACACAATATCTTCCAAGCAGTCCTTATATATCCTTCCACAGTAAAGCATCCTTTTTGTCCCTGTCAGTTCTGCAATGCTGAAATGTTATCAATCCTGTGGCATATTTACACAAAACAACAATTAGTTTGACAGAAAGGTAAAGCCTCAAAGAAGTACCTGAGTGTGCCTTGCAAACTGAGGGGTTCTCAATACATCACATGGTCAACATGATGTCCGGGGGTAAGGCAAAGGGTGGAGGGGTGGGCTTCCTTATTAACACCTCCTGGTGTTCAGATATAGCAACCTTGGTGAGCCACTGCTTCCTGGACCTAAATGTTTTACAGTAAAATATTGTTCCTTCTATCTGCCACTCAAGTTCACCTTCGCCATCCTGACAGCAGTCTACATACCACCCCAGGCAGAGGTGAAGAATGTCGTGGATGAAATTTACACTTCTACAAATGCTCTGGAGATTAAATTCTCTGAGGCTTTATTCATCACGGCCAGTGACTTCAAGAGAGTGCTGCCAAAATACCATCAACACATCTCCTGCCCAACTACAGGAGCCTGAAAAATGGGCCCAAAGCCTTTTCCACATTTACAATATAAATTTTTTGCCTCAATAATAAAGTGCCAAAAACATTTGAAGATCAACTGCAGACTTGAAGTTATCTAGGCTGACTCCAACAGCTTTGCTTAGGAATTGCCCGTATTCTGAAGAATGAGCTTCAGTATATCTAAAAGGTTGTATCTGATATTTGATACTGGATATTGTGACATCCTTATGAATATTCTATTCTAAATGCATCAAGTGTTCCTTGGATTTATGTGCTTTTCCAGCCCATATTTCCCAATCTATCTATTAAAAGCAGAAAGTCTTCCCAATAGACAATTATAATAACAGCTTGAAACCAACTAAATTATTGCCATAGAATCAGTGCTTAAAAATCATCTCATCTGAGGTTTATAAGCAATAAATGATAGGATGTGAGAAGCTGATGTGTTTTAAATAATGATTACATAAAGGTGTTTTGCAGGGTTTAAAAGTGTTGAAGTGATTGAAGTGTGTTGATACCTTCCACAAAACAAAAAGCAGCTGTTGTAACTGTTACTGAATTACCTTTTGCCACCTTGACAAAGCCTAACTTACCTTACATACAACAGCAGTAGGAAGGTTGTCAATGCCAAAACATCTCCATCTTCTGTGAGAAAGTTTCTGATATGCTGAAAATCAATCGAATGCTTTGTACTTTGCAACTTATCAACAGATAAATATTGGAGGGCAAACTAAAATCAGACAACAGTTGTGCTTCAATATGAACAGGACATATCCATTTGAAACATGATTGGTAAAATATTGAATCAACTGAAAAACAATATTCCAATCACTGGCCAGAAGAATCATGTTTAAAATTGATACTCAATGTGTTTTCATCAGCAACAAAGGATTTTAAGAATTCAAACAGCTGGAGAAAAATAATGAATATTTATTTACATAATAGTTTAGTCCATTTATTCTGATATGGTCCCCTAATCTGATCCAAACCAAATCTTTTGAACATATCATTGATTTTCCATTAACAAATGGAACAGAAAGATATTGGGAAGGAGTTAAGGAAAGACAACATTTTGACAAAGATAAAGCTAGTAATAGTCCTGTATTAAAATGAATCATTTGTGCTTGTACTAAACCAGATTCCTGAACCAGAGTGAAATGGAGAAGTATTACTTTATGGAACTGTTTGAACTGCAACCATAATACTTTTCCAATGTGACTGTGGTTCCTCAAACCTCAGACAGATAGCAAATTAAATGCCTAAAAGCCATTGAGAAACATTAATTATTCCAAACCCAGGAGAATGTACAGTTTTGAATATACCCTGTAATTGCCATTGGTTTTGCTGTGGCATATTTTATAAGGCAGGGATGTAAATAAGAGATATTTTTGTCATGCTCATACTTTTTTACATATGGTTGCAATTATGATTGTTAAACTATGGCCATGTCAGGCTGAAACTTCCAGGAAAAAGACCAAAGAATCTCAGACCAATTTATGAAGGTGGTCATGCAGAAAACAAACAAGAAAGAAAGATCCTGGTCTGAAATGAAATTAAAGTTAGTGAGCAAGTATCTAATTGAACGACAGTAGCATTTCAACTTTTGGCATTCTGCTGTAAACACAGCATTTCCAAGTTGGTTTGCTATGCATTAACACACAAGAATGCCATTGCAGTTATATTCACTCGCTTTGAATATAAGGATTTATTGAACCCAAATCATTTTCCTTGCAATTTTATTCCATTTGCTATGCGGCATCTGGAAGCTCGGTTTCCAAAAGCAAAAAAAAAGTTATATAAAACTTTATTACTGCAAAACCACTAAATGAGGTGTATTTCCTTTAACACTTACGTCTTCCCTACATTTAATGTGGCAGAAATATCCTTATTCGTACCGGGAAATTGTTACCATTTGTGCTGTCAACCACAGTGCATTGATGCAATTTTAACAACACATTAGGAGCAGAAGTTATATTCTTAAAAAGATTTAATTCAGGTTCTGATACCTATCAATTAATGTGTGTGTTGACGATTTGAATCACTGAATTTCTTAAGCTGTCCTTCTCCAACTCTCTCCAAAAAACTATCCACCACAGAATTCGGACATATTGAACATTTTAAAAGTACTGAAAGACCAGTTGGGGGATACAGGAACCAACATTGCTCATCTCATCTACTCACAGCCTTGAGCATCTTGAATTCAAAATACAATCTTGGGTACTTAGAATCCTCACAGTGCAAAAAGAGACTATTCAGCCCAATACCTCTGCACTGATCTCCAAAAAGCATCCAACCAAGACATAGACCGCTTCCATATACTTGTAACCCCACATGTAACATAGCTAATTCACCTAACCTACACATACCTGCTCACTACAAGGCAATTTAGTATGGCTAATCGACATAATTTGCACATGTCTGGACTATGGCAGGAAACCTGAGCACCTGGTGAAAACCCACACAAACTTAGGAACAGCAATGCATACTTCACAGACTCACCCAAGGCTGGAATCAAACCTACATCCCTGATACTGTGAGGCAACAGTGTTAATTTTTGAGCCATTATGCTGTCTTATAATTGCTTACTGTTGACGACCATTTTGAGCTGAATGCAACATTTTGATATGAAATGACAAAGTTAACTTTAAAATTTAATCAAGTTCTGAAGAAGAGTCACCAGACTTGAAATGTTATTTTGCCTTCTTCCCATCAATACTGCCAAACCTGCTTAGATTCTCACGTAATTTCTGTTTTGTTTCCGATCTCAAGCATCTGTTCTTTGCTTTATTAAAATGTGGTGGACTGTGTTTCACAGATTCATCAATTAAAATTTTGGTTAGATGCTTGAAATTTGGTTCTCAAGTGTTTCCAACAACAAATACCTCTACTAATGGTGATTAGGAAGCTGAATTAATTACAAACATATCCATTTAAGAAAAGAAAGATCAAATTTACTGCATAAATGTAAAAATAAACAAATAATTTATTTAATATATTCAGCCTTGAAATCACACTCTGCATATACATAATAACCATTAATGCAGAAACCTGGCTTAGCTTTAACTATTTTTTTAAAAAACTTAAGTGGGTCATGTTAACTGCATTTCCTACATTTACAATAGTGACTGGACCTCAAAAGTACTCCACTGACTGTGAAGCACTTGGGATATGCCGATGTCATGAAAAGCACAATATAAGTGCAAGTCTTTTTCTTTCTCAATCCCAAATGCAGTTATCCTACTTAAATTTCTGAAGTAAAACTCCAGAAGATGAATTTAAAGAACAGAGAGAAATGAATAATCAGTAATATTGAATCCCAGTTCATAACAACTGTATAGCCATATTAAGCATTTTTTATTGGCAAAATTTAGATAACATAAGGATTTCACACATTGAACAGAGCAAAAGGGCTGTGAAAAGAAGCAAACATTACAGACTCTTGATCATGAATTAAAAAAAAGTTGAATTGTTAATTGAGTACTTTTTTCTCCAATAAAACCATGGAGGAAAAGGACAAAATACCAAGCCTACAATGAAACCTGAAAATATGGATATATAAATTTCAAGCATGATTAGGTCACACAACACTCAAACCTGCTCTGCCATTCAAGAAGATCAGGACTGACCTGATTATTCCTTATTTCCACCACATCCTGATGGTCTTTCGCCCCTTTGCATATCAAGAACCTTAACCTCTGCTTTAAGATTATACAAAGACTCTGCTTCCACCATCTTTTGAAAAAGATGTTTCAATTGAGTCACTCTACTAAAGTTCAGTTGAATACATGTCTATGCTGTGCGTAAGTGGGTACTGTAGATGCTGGAGATTACAGTCAAGTTTAGAGTGGTGCTGAAAAAGCACAGCAGGTCAGGCAGCATCTGAGGAGCAGGAAAATCGACGTTTCAGGCAAAAGCTTATTCCTGATGAAGGGCTTTTGCATGAAACGTCGATTTTCCTGCTTCACGGATGCGGCCCGACCTACATATCTATGCTGTTCAACATTTCCTCAAAAAGGCAACCTGCTCATTCCATATATTAGCTAACCTTTGCTTATGTCATTAAATAAAGAGACCAAAACTGTATGCAGATGTAGTCTCACCAGTACCCAGTATAACTAAGGAATAACCTCTGTACCTTCATATTTAATTTATTTCATAATAAATGGTAGCATTACATTAGCTTTCTAGGTTAGCTGGAATTAACTGGTGAAATGTATGCATGACAACACCAAGACCCCTACGCATTTCAGAGCTCCACAATCTCTCACTATCTAGATAATATGCTTCCTTCTTTATCATGCCTGCCACATTTTCTAACATTTTCTAACATTGGACTCAATTTTCCAGATCTTTGCTGACTCACTTAATCCATCTCTATTACTTTGTAGCCTCCTTGGATCTTCTTTGTAAATTATTTTCCAACCAATCTCCTTGTCTTCAGTAAACACAGTTTCCATTGCTTCATTCAAGTCACTTACATAAATTGTAAAAGGTTAAGGCCCTAGCACCAACTCATTACATCTTGCTGAATTTTAAAAAAAGACCCATTTATTTTAACTCTCTGTTTCTTATCACCCAGTCAATCTTCTACCCATGCTGTTGCGTTATCTCAAACACTATGAGCTTATACTTTCTGCAATATCCTTTGATTTTGCATTTGATTAAATACCTTCTGGAATCGACTTCAAAGAACTCCAATAAATTGGTTAAACATAATTTCTCTTTCACAACAACATATTGACTCTGCCTGATTATTTTAATTTTCAAAGTGCCCCATTATTGTTTATTTAATAGTAGCTACTAACATATTCTCTATGAAAAAGTTACATTAATTGGCCTTAGTTTCCCACCTTCAGTCACCTTCCCTTTTTGAAAGAGGAGTTGCTATTTGCTATTTTTCAGTCTAATACAACCTTCCCCACCTCTAGGGAATTATGAAAACTTAAAACCAAAGCATCAACTGTCTCACTAGTTACTTCTGTTAAAACCCTGAGGTGAAGTTCAACTGGACCTGGACATTTGTCAACCCACAACTCCAACAATACACTCATTACCAATCCTCTAGTATTGTAATTTTCCTGAGTTTCTTCCTATCTTCAATTTCCAAATTTACAGTTATTTCTGGCATGTTAGTTATATGATTCAAAGTGAAGACTTATGCAGAATATCTTTTAATAACTTGTTACTGCTTTTCATATTCTGCCTGGTCTTCTGACCTGCCACTCATCTTTGCACAATTATATCCTTTTTTCTTCAAGTCTGGTAATATTTTTAACTTTTTTAATTGGCTACAAGGTCCATCACTTGGAACTTTTCTTTCTCCTTGAACTATAATTAATCAGTCTATTCTAAATGTTAAATGACTGTCACTGTATTTCTACCCCTTGTCTTAATTTGCTAATTCACTTTACTAGCCCTGTTTTCATGCTCTCATAATTAGAGTCATAGAATTATAGAGATTTAGGGTGTAGCTTTGCTCGCTGAGCTGTAGGTTTGATATCCAGACGTTTCATTACCTGGCTAGGTAACATCATCAGTGGCGACCTCCAAGTGAAGCGAAGCTGTTGTCTCCTGCTTTCTATTTATATGTTTGTCCTGGATGGGGTTCCTGGGGTTGTGGTGATGTCATTTCCTGTTCTTTTTCTGAGGGGTTGATAGATGGTATCTAGATCTGTGTGTTTGTTTATGGTGTTGTGGTTGGAGTGCTAGGCCTCTAGAAATTCTCTGGCATGTCTTTGCTTAGCCTATCCCAGGATAGATGTGTTGTCCCAGTCGAAATGGTGTTTTTTCCTCTGTGCTGCAGTGTGTGGTGGCTCGTTGGAATAGTGTTCTGATACAGCTTCGTTTGTGTACAAACTTTGGAAAACAGAGGAGAATCCGACCCCTGGGAAAAGACTTTGTCTACTTATCCTATCCATGCCCCTTATGATTTTAACAAACCTCGATAAGGTAACCCGTCAGCCTCTGACGCTCGAGGGAAAACACCCGCAGCCTGTTCAGCCTCTCCCCATAGCTCAAATCCCCCAACCCTAGCAACATCCGGCACGGTGGGCGGCACGGTGGCACAGTGGTTAGCACTGCTGCCTCACAGCGCCAGAGACCCGGGTTCAATTCCCGCCTCAGGCGACTGACTGTGTGGAGTTTGCACGTTCTCCCCGTGTCTGCGTGGGTTTCCTCCGGGTGCTCCGGTTTCCTCCCACAGTCCAAAGATGTGCAGGTCAGGTGAATTGGCCATGCTAAATTGCCCGTAGTGTTAAGGGGTAAATGTAGGGGTATGGGTGGGTTGCGCTTCGGCGGGTCAGTGTGGACTTGTTGGGCCGAAGGGCCTGTTTCCACACTGTAATGTAATCTAATCCTTGTAAATCTTTTCTGAACCCTTTCAAGTTTCACAACATCCTTCCAATAGGAAGGAGATCAGAATTGCATGCAATATTCCAACAGTGGCCCAACCAATGTCCTGTACAGCCACAACATGACCTCCAACTCCTGTACTCAATACTCTGACCAATAAAGGATAGCATACCAAATGCCTTCTTCACTATCCTATTTATCGGTGACTCCACTTTCAAGGAGCTATGAACCTGTTCTCCAAGGTCTCTTTGTTCAGCAACATGCCCTAGGACCTTACCATTAAGTGTATAAATCCTGTTAGGATTTGCTTTTCCAAAATGCAGCACCTCGCATTTATCTAAATTAAGGTCCATCTGCCACTTCTCAGCCCATTGGCCCATCTTTTCAAGATCCCGTTGTAATCTGAGGTACCCTCTTCGCTGTCCACTACACCTCCAATTTTGGTGTCATCTGCAAACTTACTAACAATACCTCTTATGCTCACATCCAAATCATTTATATAAATATCAAAATGTAGTGGACTCAGGACCTCTTTGTGGCATCTCACTGGTCATATGCCTCCAGTCTGAAAAACAACCCTCCAGAATCACCCTCTGTCTTCTACCTTTGAGCAAGTTCTGTACCCAGATGGCTAGTTCACCCTGCATTCCAGGAGATCTAACCTTGCTAACCAGTCTCCCATGGGGAACCTTGTTGAAAGCCTTGCTGAAGTCCATATAGATCACATCTACTGCTCTGCCCTCATCAATCTTCTTTGTTACTACTTCAAAAAACTCAATCAAGTTTGTGAGACATGATTTCCCACGCTGTTGTTTTCCCTCGGGAGTTGGGAGGTCATGTTGCGGCTGTACAGGACATTGGTCAGGTCACTGTTGGAATATTGCATGCAATTCTGGTCTCCTTCCTATCGGAAAGATGTTGTGAAACTTGAAAGGGTTCAGAAAAGATTTACAAGGATGTTGCCAGGGTTGGAGGATCTGAACTACAGGGAGAGGCTGAACAGGCTGGGGCTGTTTTCCCTGGAGCATCGGAGGCTGAGGGGTGACCTTATAGAGGTTTACAAAATTATGAGGGGCCTGGATAGGATAAATAGACAAAGTCTTTTCCCTGGGATCGGGGAGTCCAGAACTAGAGGGCATAGGTTTAGGGTGAGAGAGGAAAGATATAAAAGAGACCTAAGGGGCAACTTTTTCATGCAGAGGGTGGTACGTGTATGGAATGAGCTGCCAGAGGGTGTGGTGGAGGCTGGCACAATTGCAACATTTAAGAGGCATTTGGATGGGTATATGAATAGGAAGGGTTTGGAGGGATATGGGCCAGGTGCTGGCAGGTGGGAATAGATTGGGTTGGGATATCTGGTCAGCATGGACGGGTTGGACCGAAGGGTCTGTTTCCATTCTGTACATCTCTATGACTCTATGACTCCAGATCCACAGCAATGTAGTTGAATCTTAACTGCCCCCCTGAAGTGGTGCAGCAAGTCATTCAGTTCCGAGCAATTAGAGGTAAGCTATAAATGTTAGCATTGTCTATGACACCCACATCCCATCAAAAAATAATGTAAAATAAGAATTAGTTTTATAAATTGGAGTATGGTATGAGCTCAATAACGGCAGAACAGTGGTTCAGTGGTTAGCATTGCTTCTCACAGCATCAGGGAACTAGGTTTGATATCCACCCTTGGGTGGTTATCTGTGTGGGTTTCATCCGAAGCTCCTGTTTCCTCCCACAGTTCATGTGTAAATTAGTTTAATTGGCCATGCTAAATTGCCATACTGTCCAGGGATGTGTAGGTTAGGTGGATTAGCCGTGGGAAATGCAGGGATCGGATAGGGTGGGGGGTGGATCAGGGTGGGATCCTCTTTGGAATGTCAGTGTGGATCTAATGGCTTCCACACTGTAGGGATTCTATGAAGTGAAGAATTCCACCTTTATGGCATAAACATTTAATAAGTAATCAGATTTTTAAAATTCATTTGTAGGATATGCACATTGCTGGCTGGCCAGCATTTATTCCCCATCGCTAATTGCCCTTCTTGGAATGCTGCAATCTTCCTGCAGTGAGTTGATCAATACTGTCACTAGGGAGGGAATTCTAGGATTTTGACCAGCGACAGTGAAGGAACAGCAATATATTTCCAAGTCAGGTTGGTGAGTGTCTTGGAGTGGAACTTGAAGTCCATGGTGTTCCTATGTTACCCTTGTCCTTCAAGGTAGAAGTGGTTGTCAGTTTGAAAAGTGCCATCTGAGGATCTTTGGTGAATTTCTGCAGTACATCTTGCTGCTGCGACAAGGGGTGTCGGAGTTGGAGGGATTAGATGTTTGGGGATGTGGTGCCAATTAAGTAGGTAGCTTTGTCCTGGAAGATGTCAAGCTTCTTGAGCGTTGTTGGAGCTGCATTCATCCATGCAAGTGGAAAGTATTCTATCACACTCGATACTTATCATTAGTAAAAAGGAATTGTGTGTTTGATCATTAAAAGTACTGGAAAAAATGGGAATTTGCCGGCTATAACTGTATCATTTAGTAATCTGGTCAATTCTACCCAGTGTAATGTTTAGAGGTCCATGGAAATGAATTGCAGTCAATTGAAAGTTAAAGCCAATAGAATACTTTTCCTTTGCTTTTGGTATGTCTTTTGCTTCCAACCTTGAAATGCTTGAAGCCATTGTTAGAGTAAATGCTGTAGTAAATTCAGTATGTTTCACAAACTGTCATTTAAGAGTATTTATAGAGCTCATATTAATCATTCAAGGACCAGGCATATCATTTACTTAGGTAAACAGGTCAATCCTTTACCTAAAGAATGTCACACATATCTGCAATTCCTTTATGGCAGGTACTTTGTCATCTTATCTAAAGGAGGACAGTGGTACTTTGTTTTGTCTTTATAAATACAACCAAATTCAACATTTACCACCAGCCTGCTCTCCATGACCCCATGCACCACACTTTACCATTGTCTTTTTACTGTGAATTTTTCAGTCTGTTGCTTAGTTCAGAAAAACTTAGACAAATTCTAATTATCATAATAAAGACTTTGCTTCCTTCCTTGAGTATCTCTAACAAATTAGAAATTACGTTTAATAATATTATTTAAAAATCATATGTATCTATTTATCTTTTGTTTGTCTCACTGATTATTGGAAAGATGTAGAGGTGCTGGTGTTGGACTGGGGTGCACAAAGTTAAAAACCACACAACACCAGGTTATAGTTTAACAGATCTATTTGAAAATACAAGTTTTTGGGGTACTGCTCCTTCATCAACTGGTTAGATGTATGACACTTTGATCTTTTACTATAAATTCCGTGTCCTATGATCCTGCCCCACTAACTACCTGACAAAGAAACAGTGCTTTGAAAGCTCTTACTTCCAAATAAACCTTTTGGACTATAAACTGGTGTTGTGCGATTTTTAACTTTGATTACTATTACTTTGTTAATTGCCATGTTGCTTACTGTCATTTTGATCAAGTTAGTAATTGAATCCATGATCAAATCTGGCATTTGAGTCCTGTTGTGTTTGCTTCTCCACGACTGACTGAGTAGAGTGGTGAATGTCTCTGGAAAAAGAACAGCACTTGAGAGAAGCAGAAATTCTATCTTTTTAAATATTTATCATTTAAACCTTGAATAAATTTTGAGTCATATTTTCCACATCTTGTGAGAATTGCTTCATATTGTGGCCCAATGTCCATTTGTACTGTGACCTTGAGTGGGTTCAAGTCAATCCATTTGCTCTACCCATCAGCTTACATTTCTTGTCTCGCTGCAATATTTGTTAGACAAGCATCAGCACTGCACATTGCAATTGAAGCCAGGACCCCTTCTTAGCCTCTTACGTGAACTGCAGTACCTCCAGTATCTCTAATAGTGTTAGATAACTTCACATGGTTCGTTACAAGGACTACTGGAGCTCAAGAAAGCAGTTCATTGTCACCCTCTCAAGGGCAATTAAGAATGCTGGTTTCACTAACGATACCCAAGACCCATGAATGAGTAAGTAAATTACCCCATCGGTGTATTATATAATTTCCGGGTGTGGTGTCAAGCTGGTAATGATGTTTTGTCTGATGTAAGAATGTTAGGAAGTAGCAAAACACAAACAAAGGTTTTGAACAACTGAACTGAAGTTACATGTTAGTTTAGCACAAGAGCTGAGTACAGAAATGTTGAGTGTTTTATTTCAAAGGCACTAATGCCCTAATGAAACCAGCATTAAACTTTAGGTAGGATGTGAAGGAACGGTTCAGAAAAGACTTATGAGAACAGTTCCAAGGATGTGCATTCTCAATTTACTGTAAACTTGGAAGATGGAGCTGTTCCTCTAAGCAGAGGCTGAAAAGAGATATGGTCGGGGCATTTAACATCATGAAAAATCTGAGAAAAGCAGAAAGGGGAAAAACTGTTCTCAACAGAGGAGGGGTCAAAACCACTTTAAGATACATGGTAAAAACACCAAAGACCCGATTTACAGAGCATGAGGTTAAGATTTGGAATGCAGTAGCTGGGAACGTAATTGGAGGAAGTTTTGCCATGATCCACAAAAAGCAGATTAGATATTACAGAAAATGGGAACAGATACAAAGTGCTGAATGGCCTCTTTCTATCTTGCTTTGATTCAATGATTCTAAGTAGTGCCCAAATCAAATACGATCTGACCTAGAAAACACAATTCACATAAATCACAAATTGGTCTCCTATGCAGGACCAAAGCCCTGGACTTTTCAAAAACTTTTAAAAGTAAAAAGGCAGCTGGGCTATGCTCTGGGAGAACACACATACACAGAGATAGCTGCCAAGAACCATTGTTTAGCCCAAAAGTCCAATTCATACCTTGACTCTCAAAGAACAATCAACCAGGCCTAACACTATCCAACACAGACTGAATAGGGACTCTACAGATACGAGATATTCAACTTAAATTAATATTCACTCATACAGATATCGGCTTTCAACTTCAGTCAAAAATACATTCACACATACCCTTACCTGTCAGGAAGCCAACTGACCTCAAAGGGAACACCAGCATCACAATGGCAAGTGCAGATTTGGCACAAAGATAAGTGGCCCACAATTAGTATAATTGCAGGCCCTGACCTTACCAGCTGATCAATACGTTCACAATCAAGTCATTAGTGTACCTACAAACAGCATGGGTCTCAGCACGAGTTCCTGTCATACACCACTGGGCTTACAATCACAGAAACAACCCTCCACTATCATCATTTCAGTCCTAGTTGCAAGACAATTCTGCATCCAGTTTGCCAATTTGCCTTGGATTTCATGGACTCTTACCTTTTAACCATCCTTCCCTGTTGTCAAAGGCCTGACAGAAGTCCATGTAAAACACATCTACTGCACTATACTCATCAATATATTTAGACAAGTTTTTAAAAAACTCAATTAAATTATTCAGACAGGATCCCCCACCAACAAATCCATGCTGACTATCTCTGATCAATCGCTGCCTTTCCAAGTGCTGATTGATCCTGAACCTCAGAATGTTTCCAATAATTTCCCTACCACTGACATCAGACTACCTAGTCTGTAATTACCTGGCATATCCTTTCTGGAACATATATTAACTATCCTCCACTCATCTGGCATTTCACCAACAGTAATAAAGTATTAAGTGTCTCTAATTCTGATGAATAGTCCACAGACTCTGCTTTCTTGCCACTGATGCTACCAGACCTGTTGAGTTCCTCCAGCAATTTCTGATTTTATTTCAGATCTCCAGCATCCATCGTTCTTTGTCTTATCTTTGATTTATTCTGTTAAACATCTCCACCAGTGTCCCAACAATCTCCTCCATTGCCTACCACAGGTACCTGGGAGATATCTCATTAGGCGCTGTGGATTTTTGCACGCTTATACATAATAAAACATTTAACACCAGCTTCTTACTTATTTTGACATGGTCTAGAATCTCATGATCCCAATCAAAATCTCCAGCGACAACTTCTTTCTCATTTGTGAATACAGATGAGAAATATTCATTCAAGATCTCACCCACATCCTCTGGTTCCACGCACATATTTCTCTTTCTGGTTTTTAATAGCCCTCACTTTTTTTCCTGGTAATCTTCTTGTTCTTAATACACTTATAAAATGTCTTGGGCTTTCCTTAATCCTATCCAGGTTCTTGAGCATTTGGATGACATCTTAGAAGGCCATTCGATACTGAATATCCACCAAATGTATTATTCACTTCATTTATCAGACAATTTGGTGGAAGATTATCATTCTCCATCTTGAGGCAAAATGCAGTCAACTTGAAAATTTCTGATTAAAGAAATTTATTTTGACCATATCGTGAGGCCTGCTCACTTACAGACCTCTTTAGCTTTTAAGTTTTGGTTGCAATAGCTATCGACAACAATATCCATTAGTATAATAAAACCATTTTTTTCCGAAAGCCAAGGTGAAAACAGAAAAAAATAAAACCAATCAGATTTGGATTCCATTACTTTCCACAAAACTTTCCTCTTTTTGCGATAGTACTTCATATTTAATTGCAGACCTCTGGTTCTTCTTCAAAATAGTGAAGAGTCAGACAAACAGAAAAGAGCATTTTAAATCACAGAACTTCAGTTGATCAAATAGATCAACAGCACAGCATAGAAGGGTGATATAATACAGATGTTTAAAGATGGGGATATGTTTATAGGGAATGAGGGTTTGAAGTAGGCAAACAAAGATGTCACAAATTAGCATTACTATTGTTTTCAAAACATATAACATCAACAGAGGAAATTCAAATCAAATTTAAGATGTTGAAAATTGTTGCTATTTAAAAAAACCCAGACTGGACGTTGCAGTTTCTTTGAGAAATTGTTTACTTAACATAGTTCTTCAAATCTTTGTTATTCTGGTTAGACAGTTTATTTCAGTGGTGCTTTCCAGCCACTTACTCTGCCACTCACACGACTATTTAGAGTCATAGAGGTGTACAACGCAGAAACAGACCCTTCGGTCCAACTCGTCCATGCCAAACAAATATCTTAACCTAAGCTAGGAGAAAGTGAGGCTGGAGATCAGAGCTGAAAATGTGTTGCTGGAAAAGCGCAGCAGGTCAGGCAGCATCCAAGAAGCAGGAGAATCGACGTTTTGGGCATGAGTCCTTCTTCAGGAATGAGGAAAGTGTGCCAAGCAGGCTAAGATAAATGGTAGGGAGGAGGGACTTGGGGGAGGGGCTTGGAAATGCGATAGGTGGAATGAGGTTAAGGTGAGGGTGATAGGCCGGAGTGGGGGTGGGGGCGGAGAGGTCAGGAAGAAGATTGCAGGTTAGGAAGGCGGTGCTGAGTTCGAGGGTTGGGACTGAGGCAAGGTGGGGGGAATGAGGATATGAGGAAACTGGAGAAATCTGAGTTCATCCCTTGTAGTTGGAGGGTTCCTAGGCGGAACATGAGGCGCTCTTCCTCCAGCCATCGTGTTGCTATGGTCTGGCGATGGAGGAGTCCAAGGACCTGCATGTCCTTGGTGGAGTGGGAGGGGGGGTTGAAGTGTTGAGCCACGGGGTGGTTAGGTTGGTTGGTCCAGGTGTCCCAGAGGTGTTCTCTGAAACGTTCCGCAAGTCGGCGGCCTGTCTCCCCAATATAGAAGAGGCCACATCAGGTGCAGCAGATGCAGTAAATGATGTGTGTGGAGGTGCAGGTGAATTTGTGGCAGATATGGAAGGATCCCTTGGGACCTTGGAGGGAAGTAAGGGGGGAGGTGTGGGCGCAAGTTTTGCATTTCTTGCGGTTGGAGGGGAAGGTGCCGGGAGTGGAGGTTGGGTTGGTGGGGGGTGTGGACCTGACGAGGGAGTCACGGAGGGAGTGGTCTTTTCGGAACGCTGATAGGGAAGGGGAGGGAAATATATCCCTGGTGGTGGGGTCCATTTGGAGGTGGCGGAAATGATGACGAATGATACGATATACATGGAGGTTGGTGGGGTGGTAGGTGAGGACCAGTGGGGTTCTGTCCTGGTGGCGATTGGAGGGGCGGGGCTCAAGGGCGGAGGAGTGGGAAGTGGAGGAGATGCGGTGGATAGCATCGTCAATCACGTCGGGGGGAAATTGCGGTCTTTGAAGGAGGAGGCCATCTGGGTTGTTCGGTATTGGAACTGGTCCTCCTGGGAGCAGATGCGGCGGAGACAGAGGAATTGGGAATATGGGATGGCATTTTTACAGGGGGCAGGATGGGAGGAGTTGTAGTCTAGGTAACTGTGGGAGTCGGTCGTGTTGATTCGGTCGCCCGAGATAGAAATGGAGAGGTCTAGGAAGGGGAGAGTGGAGTCTGAGACGGTCCAGGTAAATTTGAGATCGGGGTGGAAGGTGTTAGTAAAGTGGATGAACTGTTCAACCTCCTCCTGGGAGCACGAGGCAGCGCCGATACAGTCATCGATGTAGCGGAGGAAAAGGTGGGAGGTGATGCCAGTGTAGCTGCGGAAGATGGACTGTTCCACATATCCTACAAAGAGGCAGGCATAGCTGGGGCCCATTTGCCTAAGCTAGTCCCACTTACCAGTATCAGGCCCATATCCCTCCAAACCCTTCCTATTCATATACCCATCCAGACGCCTGTTAAATGTTGCAATTGTACCAGCCTCCACCACTTCCTCTGGCAGCTCATTCCATACACATACCACCTCTGTATGAAAACGTTGCCCCTTGGGTGTCTTTTATATCTTTCCCCTCTCACTCTAAACCTATGCCCTCTAGTTCTGGACTCCTGACCCCAGGGAAAAGACTTTGTCTATTTCTCCCGTCCATGTCCGTCATGATTTTATAAACTTCTATAAGGTCACCCCTCCAACGCTCCAGGGAAAACAACCCCTTCTATGTACTCCCTATTCTTCTGTATACTTGCCTGATCTCATTACAAATAGTTCCTGGAACAACTTCCAAGGTTACCACTAACCTGCTAAATACTGTCCAGACATGTTTTCAAAAGGTGCTTACAATTCTCATTTCACAATTCTCACAGACCACCAGTTCCAGTTAACACAGAGGAGTTCAGAAAAATGAATGCATTCATAGGTAAGAATGCGCACTGAAAGGACAGTTACAATAAATTTTAATAAACACACACACATAAGCAGAAGTTCAAGTTATGACAGGTCTTCCAATACCCAAGGAAATTAACTTAATCTAGTGGAGCAAATGGTTTAATTGTATCCTAACTCTCTGAATCCATCCTTCAGCCAGTCTGCATAAACTTAATTACACTTTTGGACCAATTACAACACAACAGCAGTTATAGAACACAGCTCTTCCACCTTCTCCAGGATAATTAAGGGTAGGCAATAATTGCTGGCCAAGCCAGTGATGCCCACAACCCATGGATGAGTGAAAGTAGACAACATTTCTATTTTAGACTAGCTTTTTTGGTCAGGCAGACAAGCAATAAAACCAGCATCTTACTTATGAAGATCTATATTATATGGAGAATCCTGACTGCTGTATATGCATATCAAGCACACAGCTTGATATTTACCTGCTGGATTCAAGAAGAAAGATTGGTGTGAGCATCCATTGGAGATTTTGCATCCTGGTGATACATCTGATACCTCTGACACAAGTGGGAATTTTTAAAGGGTGGAAATAGCAATTCAGCCACAGCAGTAATTACCTTCCTGTTAAGCTCTGAGAAGAGATTGCTAAAAGGTGAAACGTGGACTGAATCAAATTTTTCATGTTTACAACAGGAAGAATGAATGGTCTGAGCCACACATAGTGCACAACTGTTGGAGTGCAGCAACGAACTATTATTCACCAAGACTGTTGATGGAAAACAAAGTATAACTGAGGTGCTCATGCAGTGCCATTTCTTGAACAGAGAGTGGCATGAGAACCTGGGAAATGAATGTCCAGGCACTTATTATGAACTGTGAGGTCACTTGCTGACCCTTTGCTCTCCCGACTGGTCCATTTCTCTGTTTAATAGCAGGGCCAGTCATGTCTGCCATTTGCCTTTCAAATCACTCTCTGTAATGGAGTCCAGGGTCCAGAACACTACCTGCATGGATCAGGTATCAATCCAGTCTGTTACAGAGATGACATTTAATTCCAGTCTTCAAATCAGTAAGTATGCCACCTTGGAACTACTTCAAGTCCAAGCAGATAATGCTAACCAGTATCTCCTCGCCACAACCTCCTTGAACCTGCGTGAAGGTCTCCTTTGGCTTCAGCTTCAAGGTATTCCAGTATCCCAGCAGATGGTCTCATCCAAGTGGAGCATTCTGGCCTCCTCCCAGCTGTGTTTTCTGGGTGTTCCATCGTTCCTGAATCAACTTTCCCCAGGAGCTGTTAACTGAACTGTTATGAACTTTGTCTTAAGGACTTCTATCATTAATATCGGTACCGTGGTTGACAACTTTTCACGGTATATTTCATGTAAAAGTACATGTGACAATAAACTTCAATTCTATTCTTTTCTATTCCATTCCTCTCAAGGATAGTTGCTCTCTCATCACCGGATAATTAACAAGATTGCATTGTGGATGAGTGACAATTGATGTCAAACTTGCGTCCTGGTCAGTTGAGGCCTTTTCATTGAAGTTCCGCATCACGAAACTGAATGTCCAGCGCATGAAGTTTGCATGTTGAGACTCACCCCACTTGACCAAGAGGCTCAGAAGCCTCCCAGTTTATGCTGCTGAAGGTTAATCGGCTAAAACCAACAAAGCTGCAAAATGTTTCTGCCAGATAATGCAGTTAAGACCAACCTCCTTGTAGTAACCTCAGCTATAAAATATATTGTGAGACAAGTGAGAAGAGTCTAAGTCCACAGCGTCATGTCTACCTCTCCAGTCTTATCAATAAATCAGAGTGTAAATGAGCCCATCAGCAGCAATGAGCTGTAGTCCTGCAGTCCTGCCTGGATCAGGTATCAATCCAGGCTGTTAAAAGTAATTCTAGTCTTTCTTCAGCAGGCATGCCACGAGATAATGCAAACTAATGTCTCCTCATCACCACTGCCCACAAGCCCCCTCTCCATCACCCTCATAGGATAGCTACTTTCTGATCATTGGATAATTGATAAGGTGGTTTTGCAGGTGAGTGAGAAGTTACCATGAATTGTTAAATTACGATATGGGTGATAAGAAGAGTGTTTCAGGAATTATGTTCTTTTCAGATATTTTCTAGAACAATACAGCACAGAACAGGCCCTTTGGCCCACAATGTTGTGCCGAACATTTGTCCTAGCTTAAGCACCTATCCACGTACCTATCCAATGGCCGCTTAAAGGTCACCAATGATTCTGACTCTGCCACTCCCACAGGCAGTGCATTCCATGCCCCCACCACTCTCTGGGTAAAGAAGCTACCCCTGACATCCCCCCTATACCTTCCACCCTTCACCTTAAATTTATGTCCCCTTGTAACACTCTGTTGTACCCGGGGAAAAAGTCTCTGACTGTCTATCTATTCCCCTGATCATCTTATAAACCTCTATCAAGTCACCCCTCATCCTTCGTCGTTCCAATGAGAAAAGGCCTAGCACTCTCAACCTATCCTCGTACAACCTATTCTCCATTCCAGGAACATCTTGGTAAATCTCCTCTGCACCCTCTCCAAAGCTTCCACATCTTTCCTAAAGTGAGGCGACCAGAACTGCACACAGTACTCCAAATGTGGCCTTACCAAGGTCCTGTACAGCTGCAACATCACCTCACGACTCTTGAATTCAATCCCTCTGCTAATGAACGCTAATACACCATAGGCCTTCTTACAAGCTCTATCCACCTGAGTGGCAACTTTCAAAGATCTATGAACATAGACCCCAAGATCCCTCTGCTCCTCCACCTGACTAAGAACCCTACCATTAACCCTGTATTCCGCATTCTTATTTGTCCTTCCAAAATGAACAACCTCATACTTGACAGGGTTGAACTCCATCTGCCACTCCTCAGCCCAGCTCTGCTTTGCTGACTATCTAAGTCCCTTTGCAGCCGACAACAACCTCCTCACTATCCACAACTCCACCAATCTTCGTATCGTCTATAAATTTACTGACCCACCCTTCGACTCCCTCTTCCAAGTCATTAATAAAAATTACGAACAGCAGAGGACCCAGAACTGATCCCTGCAGAACTCCACTTATAACTGGACTCCAGGCTGAATATTTACCATCTACCACCACTCTCTGACTTCGACCGGTTAGCCAGTTCTCTCTCCAACTGGTCAAATTTCCCACTATCCCATGCCTCCTGACTTTCCGCATAAGCCTACCACGGGGAACCTTATCAAATGCCTAACTAAAATCCATGTACACTACATCCACTGCTCTACCCTCATCCACATGCTTGGTCACCTCCTCAAAGAATTCAATAAGACTTGTAAGGCAAGACCTACCCATCACAAAACCGTGCTGGCTGTCCCTAATCAAGCAGTGTCTTTCCAGATACTCATAAATCCTATCCCTCAGTACCCTTTCAATTACTTTGCCTACCACCGAAGTAAGATTAACTGGCCTGTAATTCCTGGGGTTATCCCTATTCCCTTTTTTTTTGAACAGGGGCACAACATTCGCCACTCTCCAGTCCCCTGGTACCACCCCCGTTGACGGTGAAGACGAAAAGATCATTGCCAACGACTCTGCAATTTCCTCTCTTGCTTCCCACATAATCCGAGGATATATCCCGTCAGGCCCGGGGGACTTGTCTATCCTCAAGTTTTTCAAAATGCCCAACACATCTTCCTTCCTAACAAGTATCTCCTCTAGCTTACCAGTCCGTTTCATACTCTCCTCTTCAACAATACGGTCCCTCTCATTTGTAAATACTGAAGAAAAGTACTCATTCAAAACCTTTCCTATCTCTTCCGACTCAATACACAGTCTCCCACTACTGTCCTTGATCGGATCTACCCTCGTTCTCGTCATTCTCATGTTTCTCACATACGCATAAAAGGCCTTGGGGTTATCCTTGATCCTACCCGCCAAAGATTTTTCATGCCCTCTCTTAGCTCTCCTAATCCCTTTCTTCAGCTCCCTCCTGGCTATCCTGTATCCCTCCAATGCTCTGTCTGAACCTTGTTTCCTCAGCCTTATGTAAGCCTCCTTCTTCCTCTTTACTAGACATTCAACCTCCCTCGTCAACCAAGGTTCCATCACATGACCATCTCTTTCCTGCCTGACAGGTACATACATATCAAGGACACGTCGTATCTGTTCCTTGAAAAAGTTCCACATTTCAACGACATCCTTCCCTGACAGCCTATGCTCCCAACTTATGCTCCTCAGATCCTGTCTTGCAGCATCGTATTTACCCTTCCCCCAATTGTAAAACCTACCCTGTTGCACGCACCTATCTCTTTCCATAACCAAGGTGAAAGTCACAGAATTGTGGTCACCATCACCAAAATGCTCACCCACTAACAAGCCCATCACTTGTCCCGGTTCGTTACCGAGTACCAAATCCAATATGGCCTCCCCTCTGGTCGGACAATCTACATACTGACTTAGAAAAGCTTCCTGGACACACTGCACAAACACCGCCCCGTCCAATCTACTTGATCTAAAGAGCTTCCAATGAATATTTGGGAAGTTGAAATCGCCCATGACTACTACCCTGTGACTTCTGCACCTTTCCAAAATCTGTTTCCTAATCTGTTTCTCCACATCTCTGCTGCTATTGGGTGTCCTATAGTAAACACCCAACAAGGTGACTGCTCGTTTCCTATTTCTGACTTCAGCCCATACTACCTCCAAAGGCAGATCCCCCTCGAACTGCCTTTCTGCAGCCATTATACCATTTCTAATTAGCAACGCCACACCCTCTCCTTTTTTACCACCCTCCCTAATCTTACTGAAACATCTGTAACCAGGAACCTCCAACAACCATTCCTGTCCCTCTTCTATCCACGTTTCCGTGATGGCCACAACATCGTAGTCCCAAGTACCAATCCACGCCTTAAGTTCACCCACCTTATTTCTATCTACAGTATTGCACCTCAAAGCAACAGGACATTCCTAAAAGTTAAGGCATCATATTATTTTGGAAATGTGCCAAATTGCTTGACAGTTGCCCACCACATTGTATCATTTTTCACATGATGGAACAACTGATCTAATATTTAATTACAAAGGTAATGTCTCACTCTCAACAATGTCCTTTAGAACTCTAAAGATTAATATACATTCTTTTTTTTCATTAATCTCCCTCACAAAATCTCCACTTCTTATAATTAACCACTATTCCCCAGGACATGGTCAGTTTGCTGGAAATATTTTGATTGTGTAGAACTCAGTCACATGAAGCACAAGTTAAGCCAGTCTCATTTTCTCAACTCACATCAAGCTTTCTATTCCCCACTCCTCTGTCAACATTCGGAAGAAAGTGAATGCTTCAGTCAAACGCTATCAGCCACAAATGCTCCCACGGGATGTCTACACTCCACAGGGCTGGAAATTCAGATCAGTGACCCTTGTGTTAGCAAGCCTCACACAGAATTGAAGGAAACAGTGACACCACTAACAATGAAGAGGTCAAGTGGCTCGCGGCTGCTCACTGACCCAGACTTCAGAGGTCAAGGACTTCAGGTAACATCAGGCTTATGATAGAGAACGAGCATGATCAGTCTGTTTTAACAAATCTGCCTTGGTCAATTAAACTCCACACGGCACACTGCTCCGCATTGCAGGGGTCCTGACTTTAAGGCAAATAGTTAGACGGCAGCCCTCATAAATACAGCTCTGAACACACCACAGTAAATTAAAGTTGGTAATTCTCGGGTACACCAATATCACAGTCTAACTAGTTCAACACAGAGACATAACAGGCATCAATTAATTGCAGCTTGCCTGTAGTGTGACACAAAACATTACATTCTTTAGATTAGATTCCCTACAGTATGACAAGAAGTCCACACTGGCCCTTTGAACAGTAACCCACCCAGACCCTACATTTACCCCTGACTAATGCACCTAACACTATGGGCAATTTAGTATGGCCAATTCACCTGACCTGCACATCTTAGGATTATGGGAGGAAACCGTAGCACCCGGAGGAAACCCACGCAGACATGAGGGGAATGTGCAAACTCCACACAGACAGTCGAGGTGGCAATCGAACCCAGGTCCCTGGCGCTGTAAGGCAGCAGTGCTAACCACTGAGCCACTGTGCTGCCCTATCAACACTATTTTTCCCACCAAATCATTATATGTTTTGTCATTTATCTTCAAGAGCAAAAGTCATTACAAGGGAAAATAGTTCTACAAATGCACAGCTTGATCTAAAGTAGCCCAGTCATCCCTGTGAGTGACAGATGTGATAGTCAGCTTATTGCGCCATCACTGAACCATGTGCCATGTGGGAAATAGAGTCCATATCATAGATGTGTGTGAATGCTCAGGTGTAATCTGCTGAGCAGAATCACACTGAAAAGTGCTACAGCTGGTACATAGTAGAAGCACTCCCATTCCTGGGATCAAACAATACAATAGAAAGAACAGTTCTTGTAGTTACAGAACTATAGTAAAGTACATATTACTTGACAATCACCCACATTTAAGGCAAATGTTTATCCATTCCTCTTGCCATGCCACGTGAGAACCATTGAATGTAATGCACCATAATTAAAATAAATTTAATTGCATAAAAGATTAACTAAACAACAAATAATCCCATTATACTCTGATGTACTGCAGTCATCAACATCATGGAATTTTTATTCAATTGTGAAACTATAGTAAAAAGGACATCTTCAATATACCCTGACTGTATTTCAGAATACAGAATATGTTCCCCATTCTGTGAAGAAATCACTGTGCTGTTACAGAGACTTCAACTGATAAACAGTTTTTTGAAGTACTTGTTTGTTCTCTGATCAGTTTTCTATATTTTATATGTGAACCGGTTCAATGGTTAATGTTCAACCTGTGGTTTGATTTCAGCCCGCGTCAACATTGACAGTGAAAAGAAGCTGGGAAGTGTTTCAAGAACTGAGTGATAATTCAAAAAAGCTATTAGAGTTTTACATTAAAGAAAACAAAAAGCAATAGCTCAATTTCAATATTGGATTCATGTCAACTCCACTTTAATCATTAACTTGTTTTCATTGTTTGAAATAATCAACAAACCAGTTTAAATGAGGCAGAGAGAGCACAGGGGCCTACTCTCAAATCAAAAGTTTGTCAAAAAGTTGGCAAATGGAAGCTGGGAAATGATTGGTTGGTGAGCATTTCTATTCAGCCTTACTTTTGACTCTAAGGTGGGTTTAAACTGAGAGCTAGCAAATTGGAAATGACAATTAGGGTAAATTTAAATTAATGTAATACAAAGAGCTGAATATCATGGTCCCCACTGGCATGTTTGCAGGCGGTGTGGTCCAGAAAATTTCCTCCACGCAACTGACTGTGCGGTTGAGAAACAGGAACACTGAAACATTTAACCTACACCACCTTTCACTTGTTTGTGACTGATCTTGAGTTTCAACTCCATGTTCCCGCCCACTCCACATATCCTTCAATTGGCTGAGAAACGAAAGCATTGTGGCTTCCAAGCATTTAACCAATGGAGTGCTCTTAACCCTCAAGGATAGATTATTTATTCATTATATTGATAAAGGCATCAAGAGAAAGAAATCCCTGGTAGCAGTATTCTATATGCACTGTAGAACAGGATTTATCTGAATAAATAATTGAGACATATTACAGAGATAATTCAATAATAGCGGGCAATGCTAACCTTCATGAAGTTTGGGCAAATCAAGTTGTCAAAGTTAGCTTTGAAGATGAGTTCATGAAGAGTATTTTCCGTAATTCCCTATTATTGGTAATTAGGAAAATGCTAGGAACTATTATTAAGGAAATAGTATTTGAATATTTAGAAGATCATAACATTCAGACATATAACAATTACAAGTTATGAGACCATAAGACTATAATATGTATGAACAGCAGTATCTAAGCCTTGAGTAAAATTAATGACTCAGCCTTTACAGCCCTCTGTCAGCTTTGGATCTCAGCATGGCAGATGGTGCAATTTAAAATCTGAAAAGATTGGAAGTCTTGAGGTCTATTGATGATCATGAAACTGTTGTTAATTGACAGGAAAAACCCATCTGGTTCACTAAAGTCCCTTAGGGAAGGATTCTGCTGTCCTTACCTGGTCTAGCCTACATGTGATACCAGACCTAGAGCAATGTGATTAACTCTTAACTGCCCTTTGAGCAAATAAAAATGGGCAATAACTGCTGGATTACCCAGTAACACCCACATTCCATGATTGAATTTAAAAACATTAAGCCGGTGGTTTCCTGTTTTCTATCTCCCTACTTTTTTGAATAAAGGAATTCTACTCATGGTTTTCCCATCTAAATCAACCTTTCTTGAATCTAGGGAATTATGAAAAATTAAAACCAAGGCACCGACTTTCTCATGTTTACAGTTACTCTATTAGCACGTGCAGAAAACTGACAAACTTACAGCAAACTGAGTCAGTGTAAATAGGTCGGATTCAGTTTGGCAAACTTTACCTACAGGAGTGTCACAGGAATCAGTGCTAGGGTCTCAACTATTTCTAGTCTCTATTCATGGTTTGGGTGAAGGAACTAACCAATTGTATTACAGCCAAATTTGAAGATTATATAAAGATAAATAAGAATCAAGTTGTTCAAAGGATAGAAAGAGCAGGATTTTCATTTCTAACTCCCTCCATTAGGACGATATGTGCAGCAGGAATCCAGAAATGCCAGTGGTCAGATCTTAAGGGACACTTTGGAAGAAGGCCAACTTCAGGAATGATGTCCTGTGTGGGCTCCATAACCAGACAATCTAATTAGAACTGGAGGTACCATCTGAAAACAATGGGAATATTTAAAAATAAGAGCTGGTGATAGCTGTCTTTGGGGATAGGGAAAGATAGTCTGTAGTCACAACCCTCATGCCTTTGAAGCTGCTTATGGGAGATATTGTGGAAATTTCTATAAGGCAGTTTCACTCCCTGTTGGCTCTGTTCACAACTAAGGCTTCATCTTCAGCAATAAGGGTTGGGCAACTACCATCTGAAATCCTACAGATGGTGTTAGCCAAATGCCGTCAATAAGAGTTTTAGTTAACGTAATCGGGAAGAGGGAGCGACCAACACATCCTCCATGTGCATATCCCCTTTCCAGGTCCAACAAATAGTCTGCAGTACTCTGAAGTCTGAAAAAGGCTCTAGGCACATTATGTGAGTGTGCAAAACTTGAGCATATGGAGGGAAAGTGAGAGGATATGCACTTTGCCAGAAAGAATAGAAACACAAAAATATTATTCAAATAGAAAGAGACTACAGAATGCTGTAATACAGAGGGGTCTGTGTATCTTTGCATACGAGACACTAAATGTTTCAATCAAATGAAGTAGCGCACATGAAAGAGATAGACAGCTCAATGGTATGGTGCAAAGACAACAATTACACCCTCAATGTCAGCAAAGCGAAGGAGCTGGTCATTGACTGCAGGAAGCAGAGTAGAGATCACACCCTTGTCTGTATCAAAGGTGCTGAGGCGGAGGTGGTTGAGAGCTTCAAATTACTTGGAGTAAATATCACTAATGATTTATCCTGGTCCATCCACACTGCTGATATAGTCAAAGAAAGCACACCAACACTTGTACTTCCTCAGAAGACTAAGGAAATTCGGCATCTCGGCAATGATTTTTCCCAACTTTTATAGATCCACCTATCCGAGGCATCACAATTTGGTTTGCCAAATGCTCTGTCCAAAACCATAAGAAATTGCAGATAGTGGTGAAAACCAGCTTTCCTTCCATTGAATCTGCCTGCAATTGCGCTGCCTCAGAAAAGCAGCCAATATCATCAAAGACCCCTTCCACCCCAGTTATACACTCTTCCACCAGGAAGAAAATACAAGAGTTTGAAAACACGTGCCAACAGATTTAAGAATAGCTGCTTCGTTGCTGTTATCAGATTTATGAACTGATCTCTCAAATATTAGATTTGATCTTTCTCTGCACTTTGTAGCTGCAACACTAGATTCTGCATTTTGTTCTATTACCCTGATGTACCTGTGTAAAGTATGATTCGCCTGGTTAGCAGGCAAAACAATACTTTGCACTGTATCTCATACACGTAACAATAATAAATCAAGTCAAATCAAATGTTAGCATACAAGTACAGCAAGTAACTAGAAAAGTCAATGAAAAGTCATTTCATTTCTAAACAAAGTAAATATTAATGGAGGGAGCAAACACAGAACATGCTGGAGAAATTCAGCAGAGAAACTCTTCTGAACCCGCCATACCAGATTCTAAACATTAACCTTGTTTCTCTCTCCACAGACCTGCTGCCAGACTTGCTCAGTTTCTCCAGCATTGTCTGTGTTTGTTTCAGCTTTCAAGTTTCTGAAGCCTTTATATAAGCATAGGGAAGCCCTGCTACAACAGTATAAGACATTGATGATTCCGCAGTCAGATTATTCTGTCCTATTTTGGTCTCTTGTTTGCTTACTCATTCTTTATCTGTGTCCAAAACTAGTCATCTTCATCATTGGCAGTGCCTTGCAGACAAAGATGACTCTCTTCCACTCTGAGAATGAGTCTGCACATGGCCATATAGACTAATACAGCTTCCACAGGCTCTACTATACTTGGGGCAGAAGGTGCCCACAGGAAGTAATGGCTGGGTGTTGGTGTGGCAGCACTTTCGCTGTTTTCGCTGTTTTTACCAGGCTTCTGCTTTTTTCCAGAAGGCAAGTCTTCAGGTGCTCAACGCCTTCCCGGATGTTTCTCTTCCACTTTGGGTTCTCTTGTGTCAGTCATTCCCTGGTGTCTGTAGGAATGCTGAACTTCACCAGTGAGGCCTTAAGGGCATCACTAAAAACATTCCTCTGTCCACCTGTGACTCACCTGTGACTCATCTAACGTTTCAAATCAGGGAATAGAGCACTTGTTTGAGGAGTCTCGTGCCATGCAGACAACGTGCTCAGCCCATCGCAGCTATATCAAGGGTGGTCAGTGCCTTGATACTGGGGATGTTGGCCTGGATGAGGATGCTGGTACTGGTGTATCTTTCTTCCTATTGGATTCACAGGATCTTGCACAGACAGCATTGGTGGTACTGCTCCAACACCTTGAGGTGTCTGCTGTCGACTGTCCATATCTCAGAGCCATATAAGAGGACAGGAACCACCACAGCTCTATAAACCATGATCTGATGTTGTTGTCCTTGAACACACTTAGCCTTTTGGAGGCAGTGCTGGATCTCTTCATCAACAGCTGCTTTGACTGACAGAACACTCCCGAGGTTTTAGAAGTGCCCAACTTTCATTAAGGCTTCCCCTTGGACCTTGATGCTGGGCCAGATTGGTGGCAGATCTTCATCTTGCAGATCTTCAGGATGAGACTCATCCTCTTATATGCCTCAGTAAAGATGCTGATGAGGGTCTGGAGTACATCCTCTGAGATTGCAAATATGCAAGATCCAGTCACTGGTTATAATGACTTGCGGTTTGACTTGAAGGGGACGAACGTGGAATAATTTCCCACAGGTTCTGTACACTGTTCTACTCATTATATCATTGGGCATGCTTTTGCTCCCTCAGCATATGTTGACTTCTCATCTATGAAACCATAGCATCAAGAAAGGATTTTTGAAGTTCTGAGCAAGAATGCCCCATGTGGCTGCCTGGTACACCACACAATTGCAGCACAGAGGAGGGAGAAGGGGCACAAACTGTCTGACTTAATACACACTCACATGATGTCTGACTGCTCCAACCGCAAATAAGGGTCAACATTTGGACTTCAAACAAGCTAAACTCTTGACCAGAATTTTGCACAGCAAAGTACTGAATAAAATTTTCTCTGGTCGCAATGTAGTTTGCTGTCAGGAGTAATCTGCATTACTGGCTCGGTGGAGAATAAAGCAGTAAGGCCAGGCGTTTGAGAGAAAGCATAATTAGGGAATTTACACAACTGCTTGTTCACTAGAAGAGCCACTGTCCATCAAGTGGCCCACTATTTTGAGAACTGGTATTTGTCTTTCATTCAAATTGTTAAATAATCTGTAAAATACTTGAGTTTCAGGAAGAATTAAATGTCTTTCTGACATATATAATGAAGAGAAAATGTTTTAAATATGGTCAGTGACTAATGGTCCAAAAGAAGAGGCCTTGTTCCTGATTATTATTCACTTTAATTCATTTCGTTCTCTGGCCACAGATGCATGATCACCAATATGGTTTTAACAAACACAAATAAAAAATGCTGGAGAAGCTCAGCAATTCTGGCAGCATCTGTGGAGAGAGAAACAGCATTAATGTCTTGAGTCTAGTATGCTGAATTCCATTTCTAACCCTACGTAATCACATTTGCAAAGGGCACTACCTTGTGTTTTCTATACTTGTACAGTAAGTGTAAACTTGTGGCAGAATTTTCACTCCAATCATCCATGATATTTTAAATAGCTTAATAATATTTGATTCTCATGAAGTACTTGATCAATTTAACAAACTGTTGAGGATGGAAAAAAGAACTTCTTAAATTCAATTAAAGGTGCAATATTCTACTGCCTTACACAACACATCTTGATTCCCATGATACCATCCCTGATGTCTCCTCCATCAACTCCCAACTCCAGAAATATGTTGATCTCCTGAAATGAGAGGAAAGCAGAAGTGACACAGGGTGGCATGGCTCACAGCGCCAGGGACTCTGATTCAATTCCAACCTCAGGTGACCGTCTGTATGGAGTTTGCACAGTATCCTTGTGTCTGTGTGGGATTCCTCCAGGTGTTCCGGTTTCCTCCCACAATCCAAAGATATGCAGCTTAAATGAACTGTCCATGGTAAATTGCCCATAATATTGAGGGATGTGTAAGTTAGTCGCATTTAGTCAGTGGTAAATGTAGAATAACAACAGAATGGAACTGGGAGGTTACTCTTCCGAGGGTCAGTGTGGACTTGTTGGGTCTAATGACCTGTTTCCGCACTGTAGGGATTCTATGAGAAACCCAGCAAGTGTTATTACCTTTGATTCAGTCTAATTTGCCAGTCATTAGTCATACATTGGCCAATAGGGCTAGATATTTATTTCAATAGATACTCATTACCGTTGCTTGCAAAATAAAGATGGAATTTTAAATTGAAACTGGCAAGGAAAAATTAAAATATGTTAAATAGTGCACAAAAATCTGCATTTCTACAATATTTAGCTGACACTTAAAAACTCACACTAAGTTTTAAAGCTCTTATTAAACAAATTTAAAAAAAACTTCAGTCCCTGAGTTTACTCTGAATAAAGCAAAAAATATGAAAGACAGCAGCTTAGAAACAACGACGGTCAAAAACTTTTCAGTGTTCTTCACTGCATTGCAGATGCCAGTCAACGAATCACAGGCCTCGTAGACATAGATAATCAGCTTTCGATGCCAAGCCCAGTTCCACTGGCAACCATTATTGGCTCCGTGTAAGTGCCTTAATCTCTTGGCTTGAGCAGAGCAAAATGGTGGCTTGCAAATCAATGGCACAGCAACAACAACAGCACAAAATTGTTTCCGTGCTTTGCAGAATACAATTTTAAACCTAAAAAAAAGTGTTTGTTGTCCTGCATCTCAAACTACTGCAATCAAATGAAGTTGTTCTGCACTCTCCATCAAAAACACCAGTCTGCAAAGTAGACTTTCACCTTCTGATTTTTTTTTGAGTTAAGCTACGATACCAATACTGATCCATTTTCTCATCACAATTTCTCTTCTGGCATAAATCGGAAACCATGCCATTTCCGATACTTGCATAATTCAAAACATTTATATGCAAGATATAAAATAAATTATCAGAATTATAGGAGAAATTGTTAAAACAACACAGCATTCATTAATTTAATGTATTATTTTCTGCCCAGTTAATTTTGCTTCAATAGATCTCAATTCAGAAAAATTAAGCAACAGGAAAGGCTTTCATGTGCAATCACTTCTGCATGCAGATATACATGAGGTAGAAGAAAAGCAGACAGGTTTCTAAAGAATTAAGTCATGCCATGACATGAGAAGGAAAGTAAAAATTACATATTTTTTGCTTAAATTTTTTTGACTGACTGGAGTGACAGTAAGCTCGGAACATGGAAACAGGACCTGCAGCAAATGGCTGCAACAGCAAACTATACATCCAAGATTTCAAAAACTGATAGCAATTACAACTGATTACATGAGGGAAGGGAAATAGACTGGGATGGGAGAAAGAGGACAGAGAAGGACAAGTGCCTTATATGGGTACTGTCCCATGGCATATGATCAGACCAGCAGAAGGTTCTGTTTAAACTGGCCAGATGGACATTTCTTTCCTTGGCTCCACATTTCCTGTTCCTTTGACATACATAGAGCCCCAAGAAGCCAAAAATGGTATTTCCAAAAACCATTTTGACACAGACAAGAAACAGACTGTTGAAAATGCCGTACGAGCACAAGTGTCCTTTGCAGCATTTATTCCCCTGGAAACTATTTTTAGAATTCTTTTTTACCATGTGCCAACAGATTGTACTCATGGGAATATATGAGCAGGCTTTAGACTTTTATAAAAAGTGGAACTGCAATAAGCCCTCCCTCTGTCAATTTCTTTCCACGAATACAGTACAGATAAAAGCTGTAAAAAGACTTGAGAATGAAAAATACAGCTTTCAAAGGTTAAAGATGAATTTATTGCAGGATCTTATCGATCCTAGGTTTACTACAGTTCCATGACAAAGAGAAACATTTTGTTCAGGAAATTAAAAATGACAATAGGTTAATCTTAGTCTGCTTCCATACATATCTTTTGGACCGCAGGCTATAGGGGCTGAAGGAAAGGCCAAATCTCAAAATACTCCAAATTGGCCAGTGTCTAGTCTTTATTATAATCGTCAATTACCCATCTCCTCTCAATGGCAGAAAATCGAAACTGGAAACTAGTCCATGTGGGAGAGGAATTGAAATAACTCTGCAGATAAGGCATCCTGTCACCAAATGACACTTAATTACACATGGAGAGTCCTCAACCCTGATCCATTTCCCTTAGAGCCAGCTCTCAGATGTCTGCCATTCCTTTTTTTATTTTATTAAACAATTACAAAACAGTTTACAAAACAATTTACAAAAACTGTTAGCATTTACAACTGTATACAAGAGACAGCAATTTTACAAGGGAGACGAGCAGTGCCACTCCTGTTTTTATCTGTCAGCCAGAGATCCCTGATTGGACTAGATTAAGAGCCCCAATTAGAGAACTCATATTCTATGAGGTCCACCTGGCTGACCTCATTACAATCACTACGCCCCTCCCCTCTGAACCCGAGGACATTGGCTAGTTCGTTTTTTGGCAGCTCCTCCTGGGACGTTTTAGCACCAGGTCAGTTCCTCCAACTTTGCCTCGAATTCATGCTGCGTATAATGCACAGTAGCTCATCTCTTGCACGTGATGCATCTCAGAAGAAATCCATTCTCCTCTTCAGATCGCAGAAGGCACCGAGATGGCAACATCTGTCATATCCACCTCAGATTCTGAATTATCTACAAAGCTTTATGGAGGAGCAGAACTCATAGGTTCCGGAACAGTCAGAAAGGCTGCTGAGGAGCCACACAAGTTTTGCTCCTTTTGCAGCTTTCAAATGGTCCACATGCTTGTTCAGAACTGTCTAATCTACCCAAACTTTATAATATCATCGGTCCTGACCTCACATTGAATACGCCTCTTATGCATGATGCAGAGTCTTCCTCATGGCTTCAAAACCAAACTTCATCTCTTCAGGTAAACTGTCTCTCTCGCTTAGCGGAGTCTGCTGGAGCTATCCATAAAGTTGGTCTCATAAACAAATAGGAACCAGATCAGTTTGGTATTGAATGAACTTAGAGGCCGTTTCTTTCAGCCTGCCTTCAAAGTTTGGATTCATTTTTCTGCCAGAGCTTTGGATGATGGATAGTATGGAGCATAGACTGAAGACCATTCAACTTCAGGAAATATGTACTCAAATTCCCTACAAGGAAACAATGGCCCATTACCTGTGACTAAGGCTTCCAGGAGTCAGTGTATTGCAAAGGATGCGTGTAATTTTACTATCATCGTTCCCATGTTTGACAAATGAACTCTATACACATCCACCCACTTTGAATGGACATCCATAGTGACGAAGAACATTGAGCTCATGAAAGGACCTTCATAGCCAATGTTTAACTGTGTCCTGGATTTACCCGGCCATTCGCATGAATATGGAGGAGCTGTTTGTGTCCTGGTTGGCAATCTGGACACTGGCCCACCAACGTAACTATGTCTACATCCAATCCTGGCCACCAGACACAACTTCTCACCAACATCATCACTTTGGAAACCCCTGGATGGCCCTGGTGGAATTCAGCCAGCACTCTTGCTCCCCGTAATAATATGCTGTCCTCTACTGTGGTCGGGTCTCTCTAGGTCCAAAAAGGTTTCAATTCTGGTTGGGACGACATTTTGGTTTCCCCTATCACCACCAGCTGTTTCAGTTTTGGACACAGAAAGATCCTCTCCTGGCAGAGTTTGATATTGTCAGCTGTGACTGGAAGCATGTCCAGAAAATTTAAAGCCATTACAGACTCTTCCAGTCATGTACCACTGGCGGCGTATCTGCCAGTGGGAAGTGCTTCTTGGCACTGTTCCAACTTCTAATTATTGCACATAGAATTAGAGCCAACTGCTGAATTCAGCCCGAAGTTATGGGTGGCTCTGCCTTGTTCTTTTTAAAAAGCAACATCCATTAATAATACAAATTTATGTCCATAAAGGTATTGGTGGAACTTTCTGACTTCAAATCTAACAACCAAACCTTCCTTCTCTATTTGAGTGTATTTACGCTCTGCATTAGCTAAAGTCCTTAATGCACACACTATTGAGCATTCCTCTCCATTGGGCCACCTATGAACCATTACTACCCTGACGCTGTATGGGGACGCATGCCATGTCAATACCAGATCTCACATGGCAGCACAGTGTGCCAACACCTTAGACAATCATAGCTGTTTCTTCACTTCCCTGAAAGCTATGGCTTGGTCTGTGACCGTTTCCAAGGCTGAGCCTTTTTTAACAGCTGATGCAAAGGCGCCAGGATGGAGGTCAGGTTACACGTGAAGTTTCCATAATAATTCACCAGCCTAAGGAAAGACCTAAGCTTCAGTCCGGGGCACCTTTGATCACCCTCACCTTATCTTCCAACAGCGGTAAGCCGATCTTGTCAAAACTATAGCCCATTTGGGATGGCTGGAACACAATTATTCCCTTCAAAGGCATATGCTCACCAGGGACAAATGTCTAAGGACTATGTCCAAGTTCTCTAAGTGCTCCTTATCGGTCTTCCCTTATAATCAGTACATCATCTAGATAAATGGTGACCGGGATAAACTTTGCAAAATGTTCTCCATTGTCCACTGAAAAACTGCACAGGCTGACCATATCGCAAATAACAGTCTTGTTTCTTGGTTAAAACTCTTATGGATATAAATTGTAGCATACTTCTGGGAATTCTCATTTCACCACAATTGTAAGTATGCATGATTCCATTACCAGAGTCTAGATTAGAGTGGTGCTGGAAAAGCACAGCAGGTCAGGCAGCATCCGAGGAGCAGGAAAATTGACGTTTCAAGCAAAAGCCCCTTCATCAGGAATGACTCCATCACCAGCTGCCTGAAGGACAACTCCTCCACCAATTTTGCATATAAATCATCTATGCAAGTGATTGGGTATTTATCCAGCTGCAAAAAGCAGTTTACTGTTTAAATCCACACAATGGCGAACTGACATGTTGGGTTTCACAATCGTTATGACCAGAACTGCCCATTCCACAAACAGTACTGGTTTGAGAATTCCTTCACTTTCCAGCCATTTTCTAATCAAAAAGTGTTGAGCCAATCTAGGTGATTCTTTCTCAACCAATTTTGCACCATAAACTAGGGCATGGACATTTTACTATAATCATTGGTAACTGAACTAGCCGCTTTGCATAAGACACCAGAACTGAACCTTAATCTGTCAAGGTTCCCTGGTATAGGTTCTTAGTCTAGCCAAAGTCTTGTGCAAACATAAGAGTTGTAGTCCACAGCGAACTTTGTTAAAGACTGGTTCGGTGATCAGTGAAACGGCCGGTATTGATCTCCATGAAAACCAGGTGACCAATTAACCAGATAGTTACTTTGATTGGGTCTGACTTGTATGTTGCTGAGCAATTTAACTGTTCCAAACCACTTTTCAGTGTGCGCACTCTTCTGGATACCGGCCTCTCTTACTTTATTTAGTGGAACTTTTGCCATCTCAAGTCCACATACCAGCAGCAAGTACAATGGCTTTCTGGCCTGGATCCTGTAGAAAATTTTAACCATTTGGCCAAGACTTGGCTTTATTTTGGTGTATTGCTGTGGATTGACCTAGAGTCCCTCTGTTCAAAATATATTCCTCAGTGAGGGTACGCAATTGCCTTGATTCATTTTGTGTGCTCAGTCAGATGGGCAAGGGTGTCCACTTCCATTGGAATACCCTGCAACTCATATGCTCAACTTGTAGCATTTTCCAATGGTAAACCATTGCGTGTTTGAAGTCCAGATAGGCTTCAGGTGTTAGGCGCTTTTGCGCCTAATCATTCATCCAAAATACCAAATAGTCTCTCAGCATCTTATTCAATGTTAAACAAAGTCACATGCCTCTGCCAGTCATCTTAACCCAGTCAAAAATACAGGATTTCCCAGTTTCTCATGTTGCCGAGTAAAAGTGATAGCCATTCTGAATTTCAGGAGAGTGCAATTATCTTTAACTAAATCTGACAACTCTTGAAAGTTTTAGTATCTGGCGTCTCAAAGAATGTTAAGTACTGAATAACTGAAAAAGCTGCAGGTCTACAAGCTGTCATAGAATTACTCATTGGTTTTCATCTCTTTCAATGTCAGTTTCCCAGAACAAAATGACATTCATTCCACATACTGGGCCAGTCTTCGATGGGGGCGGATCAGATCAGTCAAGTTTCCTAAATAACAACATGATGCCAGAAATGCTTACCACAACTCTAAGATGACTGCTGCAAATGAATTTCTTCAGCAGCATGCTTTTCTCTTGTCGCTGAATTAATTTCACAGAGGTTGATATTCAGTCACCAAAGTCACCCTTTAACTACACATGGGAAGTCCTTGAAACTGATCCAGCGCCCTCAGAGCCAGCTCTCAAAAAGTGAACACTCCTGTTTTTTATCTATAAGCCAGGGCTCTCTAACTGAACCAGATTAACCGCCCCAATCAGAGAACGCATATTCTATGATGTTCACCTAGCTGACCTCTTTACAATCACGACAGTAATGAAGGAAATTACAGAGATACGGGAAGAAGATGGTTTCCTCTGTTTATTAAGAAAGAAGCGATGGGATAGGAATGCTAAGAGTACAGTCTACAATAAGGGGTAAGCCATTCAGGACTGAGATGTGAAAGAACTTCAAGACTTAGGGAGTTGTGAACCTGTGGAATTCTCTACCACAGAAAGCTGCTGGGGCCAGTTCATTAATTAGATCAAAAGGAAGCTGGACTTGGCCCTTGTGGCTAAAAGGATGGCAGGAATGAGATACTGAAATTGCATGATCAGTCCTGATCATATTGAATGGTGGTGCAGATTCGAAGGAATGAATGGCTGACTCCAACATATTTTTCCATGCTTCTATGTTTGGAACAGTGGGATGGTTGTTGACAGTCTTTTCCTTCATTTCCCAAATACCACGCAGGTCATGTGACAGCTTCAACATTGATCCTCCCCCATTGACAAAGACACTGACTGTAGAAAAGATCCAGAAGTAAGCCCCTTTCTGCAATGCAAACCCACTGTTCATCAAATGCCAAGAAGAGAGTTGTATGCTGCAGTTCAGGAACACATGTGGCCTGACAGGTGCAACAGGAAACACTTCAGCAACATTCCTTTCTTTTCATCAAAATCCAGGTTCTGTGCCACCAAGTGACTTTACAAATGAGTGGTTACTTCTTACGTCAAGGAAATCCAGAAGCGACAAGAGGAAGTAATGTATCATAGACAGAATTCACAATTTCAGCCAATCCCTTATATCTCCCTGCAGTTAAAGATGATATTGGAATGGGTCAGGTATCCAAGCTAGAAATATTTCCCGTACCAGGAAATAAGAAATGTAAAAGAAGAAACGTGATTTTGAAAGGGCACTTAAAATAGTTCAAATCTAAGTTCTGTTGAAAAAGGAAGCTTTCGGCAATTTTTGCATAATCGTGCAATGTTATTGGCTAAAAGGTTATATTTATTCTGTACTATGGTGAATGTTTCATTATTGACTTTTTAAAGATGAAATTAAGATTCAACCTCCAGCTGCAGCCCCAGAGGGGAAATAAAAGGTCCCTCACAAATAGGCAGTCAGTCAATTGCTCAAATTAAAATCTATGCAAGTATCATATTTAGTTTACAACTATTTTCAAAAGATGAATGTTTCTGAAATCACATGGCTTATATAAATTTTAGTATCCTGCATTCACAAGACTATCTTACATCAAAAGTCTTATGACATTTTCCATCTAAATGTAATACTGGCAACATGGTTTGATCATGTTTTGTTCGATGTGATTGTAATGCAATTTCAATATAATAGATTAGAATAGTGAATACATTTTTTTCTGAATTAAACCTTAAAAATTAGGTGCAGGTCTCTGACCCACTAACAATGAGCATGCCAGTAAACATGCCGCCTTACCTTGTTCCTGAGCGTAGTAAGCCAAAAACAAATCAAGCTCTTTCACCGATACAGTTATGTGATGGGGCTGAACACAGAGTAGTGGATTGGCGCACTGTGGGGATTTGACAAGACGCTCTCCATCAGTACTTTCCAATGGGATGCCTTTAAACAGGATCACCATTACTAGATCCAAACGCCACACCTTGTCAGCTTGCCGTAGACAATCGATTCTTCGCATCTTGCCTTTCTGATCAGGGTTGGACAGGACACAGCAAGAGTGCTTCTTGCCTGTAACAGTGAGCACAAAATCCTCCCGGTACTCCTGCCGGATGTCCTTGCGGAGTTTTGCAAGTAACCTTGATGCCCACTTTTGCTTGATTTCTGGCTTCTCACTCAGCAGCTCATCTTTTACTGCTCTTTCTTCATCCTTAGACATTCGTTTCTCGTGCTTCTTGAAGTATTTACGTTTTCGGGCTTGTAAATTGAACCAGGTATATGCAATTGCACGAACATGTGGAAGAAGTGCTTCAATAAATGGATGGAATTCATCCTTTAATACAAAAGGCAGAAGAATAACAGAAAGAAGTCAGCAATTGTAACAATTTTATTTTGATCACAATTACATTAAGAGAAACTTGAAAAGCTAAACATCTAAATAAGGTTGCACATTTGACTTTGGTTCTTATTAATTTCATCACAGGGAATTATATTTCCTATGTTTAATAATATCCAACTGGTACATTTACTTTGATGGGAATATGGTGCTCAATCATAGTGCTTGAGAAAAGCAAAGAAAAGCTATTTTAAACAAGTAGCCAAAAAAGGGTGACCAGTATCAGTTAGACTTGTGAGCAGAACTGTGAATGTAGCAATAGTTTTCCTCCTCACTCTGTAGATAATTGCCAGCTAAATCCTATGATTTCAGTTTACCTATATTTTTCACTTTTGAGGATCCTCTCAAGAAATTACAGGAGAAAACAGTGCATGTTCCAATAGATTCAATGCCAGTTCTCATCAAACCTTCTGATATTCCTGAACTGCAGTCCCATCCCAGTTACTAATCCCAGTTAGTATTCAGCAGGGGCCAAGTTGGGCATTGGGTGGGTGGAGGTGGGGGTGGGGAGAGGGGTGGGTGTTGTTATCCTATTGTTGAAAATGTAAGATGGTTAGGAACGTCAGAATTAAAGAAGTCAAGTAAACATTTCTACCAGACACATTAATTCCTCAGTCAATTTCTGCTTTGCTTTCTACTTTGTAATTTTTTAGGGAACAGAACAAACATGCTCAAAGTGCCATTTCACAGCAGGCTAGGAAGCCCATAATGCCATTTAATTTGCTATACTGATCACGCCCAGTAATTACTCTAAAACATTTTAAAATATGGTGTTCAACCTGGAAAAGTGTGAAGTGATCGATTTTGTAAGGTTGAATTTGAATGCAGATTACAGGGTTAAGGGTAGGGTTCTTGGCAGTAAGGAGGAACAGAGGGATCTTGAGGTACACTTCCAAGTTAAGAAGGTGTATGGTGTGTTGGCTTTCATTAGGAGGGGGATTGAGTTTAAGAGCTACGAGGTTATGCTGCAGCTCTATAAAGCCCTGGTTAGACAACACTTGGAATATTATGTTCAGTTCTAGTTGATTCATTATAGGAAGGATGTGGAAGCTTTAGAGAGGGTGCAGAGGATGCTGCCTGGACTGGATGGCATGTCTTATGAAGAAAGGTGGAGAGAGCAATGGCTTTTCTCATTGGAGTGAAGGAAGATAAGAAGTAACTTGATAGAGGTGTACAAGACGATGAGAGGCATAGATAGAATGTATAGCCAGTGACATTTTCCCATTGCAGAAATGGCTGTAAGGAAGGACATAATTTCAGGATGATTGGAGGAAGGTTTAGGGGAGATGTCGGAGGTAGGTTCTTTACACAGACTGTGGCGGGTGCATGGAATGCACTGCTGGCAGTCTACTAGAATCAGATACGTTAGGGACAATGAAGCGAATCTTGGATAGGCACATAGAAGATAATACAATTAAGGGTATGTAGATTAGTCTGATCTTAGAGTAGGATAAAATGCCGGCATAACATCAAGTGCTGAAGGGCCTACACTGTGCTGTATTGTTCTCTGTTCTATATAGCTGATGCTGGACAATGAAAGTGATAACTTGGCGTGCAACTAATTGGGAGGCGATAGACTAGTGGTATTCTCACTGGACTGTTAATCCAGAGACCCAAGTAACATTCTGTAAATCTGGGTTCAAAGTCTGGCATGGTAGATGGTGGAATTGAAATTCAATAAAAATCTAAAACTAAGAATCCAATTATGACCATGACACCATTGTGAACCTTGGGAAAAACCCATCTGGTTTATTAATGTCCTCTTGGGAGGGAAACTGCCATGCTTACCTGGTCTGGCCTGCATGTGACTCCAGACCCACAGCAATGCGGTTGACCCTTAACTGTCCTCTGGGCAATTAGGGATGGGCAAAAAATGCTAGCCTAGCCAGCAACGCTGTGAAGCTTAAATTCTTTGTTTTACTTGATTATTTATATTTTAACAAGTTAAAGCTAAAGATCATGTCAGACCATTCTTGACTCTAAATCATCATCCTCATCAGGAACAGGTTAACACTTCCATAGATTCAATGGACAATTAAATTTCAGCAAAAATAGAAAATTCCTGCCCTATTCCACAACATTTTGTGTTACATTATTTTACTCTCCCTTTTTTCCTAAATTTAATCCAATGAAGTAGTTTGCCGCATAAATGGAATATGTATGTACAAATTGAGAATTTGATTGTTAAATGTCATCTTTCTTCAAGGCAGGAAACTAAAATCAAAATAAAATTTATCATGATCTTGGTGGTTTTGTATAAAATAAGAAGACAATAAAGAGTTAAGCCATAAATTTCTTTTTGCATGAATAGCAGCTCTGTTCTGGGTAACCACAGCCTGGTCAAAATGCTTCAGCAGCTCTCCTGTACTCCTATTGTTTGCTTTTCTAACTATCCATTTACAGGGGCATTTTGGTTTCAAATCAGGTGCATAAAAAAGAGTCAAGTTTTTTTTCTAATATTTCATGCACTTCGAACAGCAACAAATAATTTACCTCAGCCACTTTAAAAAATTGTTTTCACAATGCTTACCAATTGCAGGCCTACAACACTCTGCACCTGATAATCCGAGCTGTAAACATTGAGGAGTTTCAAAAATGTCTTGAGCTACAAAAACAAGATTTTGTACTACTCACTAATTTTCAACTCCACCACCGCCCTCCATTCCAGCATTTTTTTCAACTTCAGTCATTTGAAATGCAATTTATCATGTTGGTTTAGTGTGTGCAGAAATAAATTAGAACCACTTCACTTAACCTTTGCACACTGTTCTCTATGTAAAGTGCTTAAGAAGCCACTTGCAATCATAATTCTTCATATAACATGCAAACCAGTTCAAGAAAATTCCTCCTTGCTTTTCTAATGGTTTAAGTGGAGCTTTATTTTTATTGACAGATGGCTAAATCTTATTTAAGAATTATGAAAAATTTACAATAATAATTTTAAATAATAATAACATATTTATTATGACTTTAGAGATCCTGTTAATTTATTAACTACTATTTAATTAATAAATGTTATCGGTCTTTTCAATAATAAGACTACACATTTGCCATATATAAGAGGTCCAGTATTATTCCCCATATCTCAAACAAATACATTTACGGCACTGCATTCAATTATTGTAACAATTTACCCTTCTGTCCAATTCTCAGAAACACCAAGAAATACAAAGTTACATATTTACATTACTCTCCAAAAACAATGCATTTTTTTACGCAAGTTAATACCTCAACAAAATTAAAACTTACTTGAAATAACTCACAAGCATTCAACTGAAAAATATTGGCTCCAAAATAAGAGAATGCAAGTATCATTTCTGCTCTCATTTAAAATGACAGACTTTGAATTGGCACGGATTTTAATTTCAGGCCAAGGCAATCTTACGACAAGTTTTCTTGCCTTGCCAGTGGTGTTGCTTTTAGACAGCCAAAGTGAAGACAATGTAACTGAACTCAAGTTATTTTGTTTGGTAGATTGCCATGGACAACCAAAGCTGTACAGAAATGCACTTAAAACTATAAACTGATCATTTTAAACTAAACATGCACACTTGTGCAGGATTTACAAATTCCTTAAAAGCGCTTAAGCAATTGCTATCTGCCACCATTGCCAACATCAAAAATGAAATATTTTCTTTCCCATCATTTTAATCAACTAATTTATTTTAAAAATAAGCATTTCTGCTTCTCTATCGAGACATTTTTCATTTTTCTCTAAGATAGTGTTTACATTTTAAGATGCCAAATCATTGTGAATAAGAAACTGGGTCTGAGCACATATACATTTACCCTTGCCATAATAGCAGCTTGGATAAAAATGTTCAAACATGTTTATAGTTCTTAAAATTAAATTGATCTAAACCAAAACTTTGTAGTTTTTGGTTCAAGGCCTGTTTTTTTTTAAATAAAGCATAATTGTTCACTCTGGTCAGTAGTAGAATGTTGCAAGGTTTTCCGACTGGCTAAAGCTAAATCATAGCTTTTTCTACATACATAGCTCAAACAATTCACTAGATACCGAGTAAAAGAGTAGACCAATCACATGCAAGAACATTGATTTATAACTTTGCTTCAGCATCAATATTTTGTTAACAAGCTGTAGCATTGTCACAAAAATCTTCAAGCTGACATGCCACATCTGACATCCATGTACATTTTGATACTAAACAAAAATTGATCATTATTCCCTCCACTTTTATCCGATGTGTCGCTAAGCATGCGAAGATGTAAGTGACAATATTTTACAAGTAGTGCTTTAAAAGATTTTGTTGAGACTACAATTATGTATGGTTAATTTACACTGAATCATCAATTGCTTCTCTTTCAATTGACATTCATGGAATACTAAAAAAACACAGGAAGGCAGCTTTAAATTATTACATAAATATTGTAAAGCAATATTAGTGCATAAATAATCCACAAAAATGTGCTCTTAAATTTCAAATTGATTTTTTTTTACTGCAATCAGTCTCATGAATAGAATATGAACAAAATGGCTAATGTCTTCAGTAGTTGCAAAATTGATTATTATAATTCTAAAATCCTTCAACTTCATATTTCTGTTTATTTCAATGATAGTTATGTCAAAGGTTATCTGTTACATTTTGCCCCTGAAGTAATTCAAATTTAATTTCTTTGAGCAGTCAATTCTTATAGAAAACAAACCAATCGCAGTTAATCTCATCCGTACGCCAAACAAAACAGAATGTGGGAAACAAAAAGTATTAGCTAAACAAATGTATGACTGTTCTCAATTATGAAAACCACATAATTTTGCTTTCTTTGTGCCCAATTCACACATTAATATAGCTTTGTGTTCACTTGTTCTCAGTTTAAAAAAGTACTGCATTTACTTTTCTGAATAAGGACTCACAAATCAAACAGACGCATTTCTGTTGTGTAAATAAGCTAGCCATATTTTATTTGATCAGTTCTGGAATAAAAAACACTACCATATCTGTGAAGTTTGTTACAAATATTTTTAACATGTAAACATTGACTGAAAACAAACTCAATAATAATAATTTGGCTAAATTGTTTTGGCTCATCTACTTATTTGGTTGCACTGTTTAATCAATGTCAAAAAAAACTCCAGAAATACATACGCCAAAATACAGCAAAGCAAAAAGCATTATCATTCTCAACGATTAAACGTACAATTTTGAATTGGGAATGTTATTATTAGATGTCCTTTGTTACATAATCTATCTTTTAAAAAATAAATCTACTGCACTTACCACCAATATCTTTAGAGCAAAAATTAATTCATTTTGTTGAGAGGAAGCAGCCATCACAATTGTCAATCTTTGTTGCCAGCATACTAATATTTATAGCACTACTTGAACAATTTAATAAAATTACAATTTTGATCTTAAATGAATGACACAAATGAATGTTAAAGTTCCAAACTTTTGTTGTACCTCACCTTTCAAAATATTTGTGTGGCTTTAAAAACTTTGTTACATATGTAAAAGTTTAATTGTAGCTAATTAAAGACTTTTTAAAAAAAAACAAAATATTCTCTCAGGTGCAAGTTTAACAGTTTTTAGTATGTGAATACATTTCATATACACTCATCATTTTTTCAAACTATTTTAATAGATTATTGTAGATATAATCACTTCTCTAACCAATTCCAAGTCCCATACCCTGTGCTTTCAATAGGCGATCCATTCCTTAATCCCCAGATCCAAGAAGGATAAAGAATTTCCAAAGGAACAAAAAATTTTTACACTCGAGCAAATACTGTTCTGTATTCAATCCCCTCAGAAGTTTAATGTAAAAGAAAGGCAGTCATTAATAAATCATTCAATAAGTGATACTTCTCAACACAAATAGTTAAACATCAATAGAATGATGAAAAATAAGCAGATGATGAATTTTTACAAGTAATCCCGTCATGAAGTCCCTTTGCAATATGGTACATTTCAAACTTAGAACGCAATTTCAAACTGCCTCTCAGTGAGCAAGCTAGGTTACTTGCAAAAGCACTAAAACACATATATCACGTAATTCTCCTAAGTCCAATGACCCTATATTCATATCTTTCTGGACCGTTAATATATAATGACCGGGAATTGCCGTTGAAAACGAAGTAGAAACTTCAGTAAATACACAGAAACGTAGCAAAAAAAAACTCTTGGTGAGTTTCTTTTAACCTGGTTGGGCGACCGATAACTGTTTATTCTGTCAATGCTTCATCAGGAATGGCACAATTTTGCAAGAACTCACATGATGGAATTCGTCGTTTTTAAATAATAATAATAAAGGAAGGGAAAGGCCTCAAATAAAAAGTCGAAAATGTAGGTTCGCTGGCAGGTACATTGCTGTAGACGCGGGCTATTTCTATCTAAACCTGTTCCCTGTTGCGACTGCTTTCTTCAGAGTCTGGCCACTTTCGTAAGTGACACATCTCCATCCATTCGCTGCCAGTTTACTCCCGAATCTACAGCAATAATCAGTTTGACTGCCACTTCTGTGTGTGTGTGTGTGTGAGAGAGAGAGAGAGAGAAGGGGGGTGGGGGGAAGAGGTGGTGGAGAGACAGAAAAAGAGAGATTTTGTTTTTGTTGTTGCTGGTAAAGGACCGGCTCTGCGGCACTCCATAGCTCTTCCTAAGCTGTTCCAGGGGAAAGAAATAACTCGCCGCGATCTGCAAACACCTTCTACAAACTACCAGAGCAGTTAAAGTAACGTACCACGCACTGCGCCCCCACCCCCAAAAATACACAAATCAATATGTGGTATTAAAAATACAACTACCTGCGTGAGACAAATCGGAGAATACATCATCCCGGTGGCAAAATAAAAACAAAAGACAAGTCAAGCCCACGAGCAACTCCAACAGATCTTAAGAGCCTCCGTGTAACGTGTTATCCATTCATATACTTGTCGGATTTCAAAAAAAAACTCTGATGTGAAGAGTCGCAAAGTCTGTCGGTATTCGCGCCTAAAGATCCGATGGCAAGTTTCCCGAAGCAAAGGGGAGAAAAAAAACCTGGAGTCAAGATTAGTGAATTTTCCAGTGGGATATATATCCTGGATGTGTTTGCAGTCGGTCAAATGGTGCAGCTCAGTAAGCTGCCAGAAGCGAACACCCAATGCTAGACCAGAGCACAAATACCAGGCGAAACTTTCCATTCACCGCAGTTATAAACCTGAGGCTTAAGGAGACAGAGCCTGGCACTGGAATTGATCTGGGATGGGTGGGGGGCTGGCAGTTTAGGAGGAAGGGGAGGGTTCGCCAGGTACAACTGCTGATTTGCTTCTCTGTCTTCAGTGTTTTTTCAACCGGGGAGTAGTTGGGGGGCGGGGAGGGGGTTGCGAAATAAAAGTAGCCCCTCGCTCCCTCCTTTACCCCTCAGCACCGCTATGGCAGACTCAGCGATCGTCTCTAATATTTATTACACAAACTCGATCTTCTCCTTTCAGGCACGCTCATTCCAATCCACCAAGACCCTGAACTTCTCCGCCAGTCCTCCCACAGAAGGGATGCTCACGTGTTTTTTTTTCTAAAACAACTTGACGAGGCTTTTTTCGCTATTTTACACACAAGCGGAAGACTAGCACTCGCAAAAGAGACAGTCGCATGGAAAATCCCCGGATCGCGGAGCAAGGAAAAGAACACCTTCTTCAGGAACTGGACAGGCCCCTGGATCGTTCCATTGAAAACTGGCCAAAAATTCAACTCAGTAGCCCCTGTCACCCATCATCCTGACGGCAAACTTTCTGCACTTGCCAGAATTGAGGGGCACAATAAGGCACACATTCAAATTGTGTTGTGTCCAAATATAATCCTCATTGTGCCCCTGCACCAAAAGATTTCAACATGCTTCGGGATAATTAGAGATCACTGGCTAGAATTAATCCCCAAGAACAAACCATTAGTCTTGTGGTGTGGTTTGTGTGCCGCCCTTTAACTAATGCTTTCAGTACGTTCGCAAAGATTAATGGGTGTTGGGGTCTGCTGAATATGTACTAATAACCTTTTAGTTTGTCCTCACCGGAATGTAATTTAAATTCTGCATTTACACAAATATGTATTTGCGGGCATACTCTAAACAACATGGTAAAATCAGAAATATTTCAGCAGATTTATCCTGGTGATAATGCTACGCGGGGGGGGGGGGGGGGGGTAGAGGTGCGGTGGAACCGCGGAGTTCTCGCTTTTGCAACGTCTAAGTTTGAGCCATTTTCCCACCGTGACTGTACGTCGAGATAGTTCATATAATTATTTCTCTACGTGTCCAGTTATTTTCTATCTGTTTGAATGTGTTCGGTATTTGCACAAGAATTGTCCGTTATTAATGTTTGCTTTGTCGTAGATTTAAGCAACTGTCTTGGAGTTTCAAACTACAAAGTGAATAAAATATTGATCTGGACTTTTTCTTTAGTTTTCTTTTAAATATACGTTTCTTTGCGGTTTGAGGTTATATGTGGGAGGAAAACCCATTTGATACACGTGTCAATTTGCAAAGTACTGTTACAGGTATACTTACGGGGGAGTAGACACCTTGAAATCGATCGTGTTGCATTTGGTACCCTTTTTAATTGCCGTAACCCTTTTAAGAGTACTTCACTGCAAATTCGAACTAAATTAGTCCATTCACTCTGAAAGCGTTTGCCTTCTTTACTGGGGTTACTTTCATTCCTTAGTTTATAATGGACTTTAACCAGTTTCCAACATTCTCTATCCAGTTCGTCATCAAATCCACAGTGGCGTTGGAAAGGTAACATTTCAACAGTTCTGTGCACTTTTACCTAAAAGAGGTTTAATTATTAACAAAATACATCTAGTAATTTATTTTTTCCACAAAAGTGCACCTGTTCAAATTGTTCAAACTCCAAGGCAGGATAACAAAAGGCTAAAACCGCTGACAACGCCAATGGTAATATTTATAACCAACATGTTCTCTTTGTGAACCACAGTTCACTGAACTCTCCGCAGTTTTGGTTTGTTGTGGGTTGTGTACTGTTTTCCGATCTTAATTGAACAGTGGGCAGGAAAAAGGGGGAAGGAAATCTGCAGCAAAAAGGTCCTGTAGCTCAAGACTCTGTAATATTCGGTCCTCTCTCTTAAGGGAAGGGGGTGGGGTGTGAAGGATAGCTGCGGAACTTTACAGTATCGGACCACGGCTGAAACTTTTTGACAGGTCGCCGAAATAGGATATGTTGCAGTTTGAAATGTTTTTCAGTCCGCCTTTTGTCCCTCTCTCTCTCTCTCCACACCCCCAGACGAATTTTTCTATTGGAGGGCAGGTTCGAAGTGGCTGCTAAAGTGTTGTTTCTGGCAAGAGTGCAGAAGACAAATTTAAGTGCGAACTTGACCTTTCCCGCCCTCCCCCTAAAATTCTTTCTCTTCCTTTAGAAGAACTCTCTGCGGTAAATTGCGGTGTGGAGTGAGTTTCATCTCTCTGCTCTAACGTTCACTGCAAGGCGAGTGCAGGAACGATGGCCCGAGTGGCCTTCTCTCGAGCTGGAGCACTTCTGAGCAGACGGCCCCTGAGCATTCCGATCACGCCACAGCGGCGTGTGGTGTCAGACAACAGTAATCCTTCCCGCCCTCATCGCCCACCGGTCTATTAATAAAACTATTCCTGTTCACCGCCACTTACTGCACATTTGGTGTTAAAAAGCAAAAGAGAATGCGTTTGTGTGAAACAGAAGAGAAGAAAATGACATCAGAAAATTCAAAATGAAAATAGAATGCAAGGCGTAGAAATGAAGATATTTTTCTACTTTGTTTTTTAAGAAGACCGCAGTGTCTGCCTCTAGCCAACAGAACGTTGCCATCAATCTCAAATTCTTTTGGAGCTGTCGAGCCAAGCCAGAGGAAGAGAGAGGGAGAGAAATCTAAAAAGTCGGGAAACTTGCCAAGCTCAGCGCTTTTTTGGACGCAAGCACCAACCAGGACTGATTCATTGCTAGCTTTACAAACACATCTGATAACGGCGTGACCTACATCAGGGAGAGAAAGGAGGGGGAACTGAAGGTTGCAGACATAAACAATCCAATAGTATCGTCAAAAAATAATCAAATAAATACAAAGTGAAAACAGCATGGGGGGGGGGGGGAGAGGAGGAAGGAAACTCGCTGCAGCCAAGACACAACCTGAGGGGAAATTAAAACACAACATGGAAAACGCGAGGATATTATTTCTGTAACACATACCATTGCACAATGCTGCAATAAAATATAGTTTGCAGTTTGCCTACAACGGTTTAAAAGCTTCACATCTCTCCTTAAGTTCAAACTGCGCACCTTCTGCACAAACTGCGAACAGGCTTTCCCCCCGTGTCTATTCACTCTCTCAAAGTGGCCTTTTACAAACCGGAAGCGATACCTCGACTTTAAAAAAAACAGCGGCAAAGTCAAAGTCAGGCAGTTTGCCCTTGCGAAGTCTGTTTCTCTATCTCCCCGCCCACCCTCTCCCTCTGCCGTCCTTATGCTGGAATTCTGCACTTGGCTCTGATTTTGAGTCGGTTCTCCGGGGCTGTGCGGAACCCCAGTAAACCTGCCCCCTCCCCCATCTCTCTCCCTCTGTGCTCACAAACCTGCCTTTCAGATTGGGCGGGGGCGGGAGTCATTCTTTAATTTTGGCATGATGGTTCTCCTCTCTTTTCTCACACTCCCTCTGCCTTGGCAAATCAGTTCTTATTTTCCAGTTTTCTCATCGTTTCCGTCTTCACTTTATCTGCTCGGATCGCTCTCACTTTTTGTTTAATCTTTGTGAGGTTTATTACTTTTCCTGTCGGCCTTCCCTTTGAGAAGCTATTGTTCTCTAAAGTTTTCCAATCTCCCTTAATTTTTGCCCGCTTTCCAACCTTTCCTTCTCATGTGAATGTTTTGATTTCTCTCTGCTCGTGTGACACTTTCATTTGACTTTATAACTCCCAATCAAATCAGTGTGCCCTTGCTCATGACTTCCTAACCCTCCCCACTTTGTTCCTTTTGGTGCTCAGACTGTTTAGTGTATTGGGGTGAAGGAACTGTTTGCAGATATGAACAGCAGTTCCCCACGCCCTGACTAACAGCCTTCAGCCGTCGTGCAACGTAGAGGGCGGGCAATATTCCCATAAATCTGCTCGAATGCAGCAAGCAAGCGCCAAGGAGCAGTCTAAAGTTGTAAAACCAGAGCGGAGCTGGGGATTTTTTTCTCTGCAGGATTTGTGCTAAGTCATTCTTAACTGCCCAAAGATGATTGTGCCTGCTATGGAGTTGTCTTGCAATCTAATTTGTTCCCACTCACACGTTATTTTCTTGCTATTGTGTACAGCAACACAAAAAAAGCTGAACGCTGAACGCCGAACTTGCAAATTCCTACTTCCAAAATCACTAGCAGCCAGTTTTAACCAAGTGTGCATTGAATCTATTTTCTACTTAAAATTAAAATACCTATCTCTAGTATATATGCGATGCGCTTAGTATTTATATTAGTCTTCACAATCCAGAAGAAAACAGTTTGGTAAAAGTCACTTAAATACATTCAGTGATTGGGAATTCTGTTAAAGCACTTTATAAAAATAAACAAAGACAATTGGAGGTCACAATTTGTTTTATTAGCAGTATGCGACCACCATGTAACGATTAGCCCGAACTTGTTTGTACTATAACTCTCCGATTTTCCTTTGATGTTTCAAGGTCATCTCCCCAAATAGCAAATAGCCCAAGAATAGGAAAAAATATTGTAGGACGATCTAACGCATGAGCCCTAAATGAAATGTCTTGCTTTTGTTGCTGTTAAAAGGGTAAAAATAGACTAAACACGTTTCCAGTTGCCTTCATTTCAATAAGTCCTGTGCTTCTGCAGTGCCGCAAATATGAACTGTGAACTGTGATGTTTAATGAATATAACATAAAACATTACAGCGAGTACAGGCCCTTCGGCCCTCGATACTGCACCGACCTGTGAAACCAATCTGAAGCCCATCTAACCTACACTGTTCCATTATCATCCATATGTTTATCCAATGACCAACATGCCAAGTTTAGAGGCCAGGATAATTTCACAATAAAGATGAATGGGAAATGTGATTAGCATGCTTGATTCAATACTGCCTAGAAAGTTACTTGACTCAGATGGTGAGTAACTCACTGCCTGTCCACCATCAACATGGCACATGTTCAGCAATACTCCAAAAACATTCAAGAATCTACCATCCAACTCAAAACAGCTGGCTTAATCAGTACCTCATCCGGCACCCTAAGGATTCACTGGCTAGGCTGCTGGTCCAAGATGCAGCAGTACAGCCCTAATGCAAATGCACTGCAGCAACTTTCAACCTGTGACCTGCACCATCTGTAACAAATATAGTCAATGCCTGGGAACACCACACCTGCAACCTCCCCTCCAAAGCATACACCATCCTGACTGAAATACAATATATCACCATTGATAGTTCATGTGGTCTCCTTCAGAATGAGAACATAATCATTGTAATATTTCTTGAGGCTCACATTTGTACAAAGGAGGAGCTAGAAATTTGAAAACGATTTCTAAATCCAGAATTTGAGTTGGTTAAAGTGGTCATGAAACCATTGTCAATTGTCATAAAAAGCCATCTGCTTCCCTTGAGGGAAAGCTATCTGACACCCTTACCTGTTATGGGCTATATGTAACTCCAGATGACAGAACTCTGATATGTACTCTGCAATCATCCATCAAGCACTCCACTATATCAATCCACTATATCTCATAAAAGTCGTGAAAACAGACAGACCAAGACATTGACCTTGACACCAGAAGTGTGAATGATAAATTCTGTCCTGCCCAAGATGCAAAATCTTCCAATCTAATGTATGGGGTATAGTGCCAAAATTGGGAGAGATGCCTCACAGACTGCTCAAGCAAAAGCCTAGCCTAGTCATATTAATGTATCCGAGGAGCAGGAGAATCGACGTTTCAGGCATAACCTTTCCATCAGGAATGTGGGGGTTTGGTGTGGGAAGGGGGGTGGGGTAAGGGTGCTTTCCCCCCACATTCCTGAAGAAGGACTTATGCCCAAAACATTGATTCTCCTGCTCCTCGGATGCTGCCTAACCTGTGCCACACTTTTTGACTCTGATCTCCAGCATCTGCAGTTCTCACTTTCTCCTGGACATAACTGAGAAATAAGAAAGGGAAGATCACCTTATTGGGATTGTAATATAGACCCCCTAATAGTCAGAGGGAAATTGAGAAACAAATTTGTAAGGAGATCTCAGCTATCTGTAAGAATAATAGGGTGGTTATGGTAGGGGATTTTAACTTTCCAAACATAGACTGAGACTGCCATAGTTTTAAGGGTTTAGATGGAGAGTTTAGATTAGATTTTTAGATTACATTACAGTGTGGAAACAGGCCCTTCGGCCCAACAAGTCCACACCGACACGCCGAAGCGCAACCCTCCCATACCCCTACATTTACCCCTTACCTAACACTACGGGCAATTTAGCATGGCCAATTCACCTGACCTGCACATCTTTTGGACTGTGGGAGGAAACCGGAGTACCCGGAGGAAACCCACGCAGACACAGGGAGAACGTGCAAACTCCACACAGTCAGTCGCCTGAGGCGGGAATTGAACCCGGGTCTCCGGCGCTGTGAGGCAGCAGTGCTAACCACTGTGCCACCGTGCCGCCCACATTTGTTAAGTGTGTACAAGAAAATTTTCTGATTCAGTATGTGGATGTACCTACTACAGCAGGTGCAAAGCCTGACCTACTCTTGGGAAATAAGGCAGGGCAAATGGTATGGGAGCACTTTGGGGCCAGCGACAATAATTCTATTAGATTAAAATAGTGATGAAAAAGGATAGACCAGATCTAAAAGTTGAAGTTCTAAATCAGAGAAAGGCCAATTTTGACGGTATTAGGCAAGAACTTTCAAAAGCTGATTGGGGGCAGACGTTCGCAGGTAAAGGGAAGCCGGAAAATTGGAAGCCTTCAGAAATGAGATAACGAGAATCCAGAGAAAATACATTCCTGTCAGGGTGAAAGGAAAGGCTGGTAGGTATAGGAAATGCTGGATGACTAAAGAAATTGAGTGTTTGGTTAAGAAAAAGAAGGAAGCATATGTCAGGTATAGACTGGATAGATTGGGTGAATCCTTATAAGAGTATAAACGCAGTAGGAGTTTACTTAAGAGGGAAATCAGGAGGGCAAAAAGGGGACATGAGATAGCTTTGGCAAATAGAGTTAATGATAATCCAAAGGGTTTTTACAAATACATTAAGGACAAAAGGGTAACTAGGGACAGAATAGGGCCCCTCAAAGATCAGCAAAATGGCCTTTTGTGTGGAGCTGCAGGAGATGGAGGAGATACTAGACTAGTATTTTGCATCAGTATTTACTGTGGAAAAGGATATGGAAGATATTAATGGAGGAAAATAGATGGTGACATCTTAAAAAATGTTCATATGACAGAGGAGGAGGTGCTGGATGTCTTGAAATGCATAAAAGTGGATAAATTCCCAGGACCTGGTCAGGTGTACCAGAGAACTCTGTGGGAAGCTAGGGATCTAATTGTTGGACCTCTTGCTGAGATATTTGTATCATTGATAGTCACAGGTGAGGTGCCAGAAGACTGGAGGTTGGTTAATATGGTGACACTGTTTAAGAAGGGTAGTAGGGTCAAGCCAGGGAATGCTAGACCAATGAGCCTGACCTCAGTGGTGGGCAAGTTGTTGGAGGGATTACTGAGGCACAGGATGTACATGTATTTGGAAAGGCAAGGACTGATTAGGGAAAGTCAACATGTCTTTGTGCTTGGAAAATCATGTCTCACACACTTAATTGAATTTTTTGAAGAAATAACAAAGAGGATTGATGAGGACAGAGCGGTACTTGTGATCTATATTGACTTCAGTAAGATGTTCAACAAGGTTCCCCATGGGAGACTGATTAGCAAGGTTAGATCTCATGAAATACAGGGAGAACTAGCCAATTGGATATGGAACTGGCTCAAAGGTAGAAGACAGAGGGTGGTGATGGAGGGTTGTTTTTCAGACTAGAGGCCTGTGACCTGTGGAGTGGGACAAGGATCAGTGCTGGGTCCTTTACTTTTCGTCATTTATATAAATGATTTGGATGTGAGCATAAGAGGTATGGTTAGTATGTTTGCTGATAGGGATCGGGATTCCCAGAAGGTTTGTTGCCTCCTGGTGCCGGGGTCCGGAATGTCTCCGATCAGGTGTATAAGATTCTGAAAGGGGAGGGCGAACAGCCAGAAATCTTGTTACATATTGGCACCAATGATATAGCCAGGAAAAGGAAGGAGGATATAAAAAGTGATTTCAGGGAGTTAGGGTGGAAGCTGCAGAGCAGAACGAACAGAGTAGTGTTCTCGGGTTTACTACCGGTGCCACGAGATAGCGAGGCGAGGAACAGGGAGCGGGCGGCGCAGCTGGTGTAGGAGGGAGGGCTTGAGATATGTAAATAATTGGGATGCCTTCTGGGGAAAGTGGGACCTGCACATGAAGGACAGGTTGCACCTGAACTGGAAAGGGACTATTGTCCTGGGTGAAAGGTTTGCTTGAGTTGTTCAGGAGGGTTTAAACTAGTATGGCGGTGGGTGGGAACCTGAGCTATATACTGGAGGTGAGAGTTGATGGAGATGAGGCAATAGGAAGAGGTAGCGCCGCCAGTGGGAAGGAATTTCCTGGGAAAGAACCAAAGGAGCGGTTAAAGTGTGTTTGCTTTAATGCAAAGAGTATCAGGAATAAAAGTGATGAGCTTAGAGCATGGATCAGTACCTGGTGCTATGATGTTGTGGCATTAACAGTGACGTGGGTTTCTCAGGGGCAGGAATGGTTGCTGGATGTTCCAGGGTTTAGAACATTTAAAAAGAAGAAGGAGTGGGGAAAAAGAGGAGGGGGTGTAGCACTGCTAATCAGAGAGGTATCACAGCTACAGAAGTTACCATTGTCGAGGAGGGTCTGCCTACTGAGTCAGTATGGGTTGAAATTAGGAACAGTAAGGGAGCAGTCACCTCATTAGGGGTTTACTACAGGCCCCCCAATAGCAGCAGGGAGATTGAAGAAAGCATAGGTCGCCAGATTTTGGAAAAGTGTGAATGTGGTAGGGTTGTTGTAATGGGTGAATTTAACTTTCCCAATATTGATTGGAACCTCCTTCGAGCAGATGGTTTGGAAGGAGCTGTTTTGTACTAATGACAATAGGGTTCCGGCAATGGTCCATAACTGTCCTCATCTTATCCATGAACAACAGGTTAATAAGAGGGCACTTTGCCTGGGAGGCCTCGAAAGCCAGCCATATTGAGTTTGGATCGTTACCTACCCAATCACAGACAAAGGAAAGCAGGGAATTCAATTGATACCTCCTGATGCCTGGGAAATCAACTCCTCCTCCTCCATGAGGCAACTGCAGTTTAGTAAGTTTGATGACGGGCCGTCGACGATGCCAGACAAAGGAACCAAACCACCCCATAAGCCTTCGCAGTGTTGACCTGGGAAACATTATAGGGAGCATACGCATGGGATAAAGCAAACAAGGAAGAACATTAACCTTAATGAGAAATATTCGGCCAAGCCATGAAATTGGAAGAGCCTCCCATCTCTGGAGATCTCGCATAATATTGTCAAGCAAGTTAGCAAAGTTAGTCCGGGGAGTAAAAATGCCTAGGTATCAGAACCCTGCCCATGACCACTTAAAAGGGGACTTAGGGCCACCTTCAACTTCTTGCACATCCTTAAGGTTCCTCAAAGACATAGCCTTCGATTTTGCAAAGTTAATCTTATATCCTGAAATAGCCCCAAATGAATTGATACATTGTATCAAATGGGGTACGGAGCTCATCGGGTTCGATAAAAACAGAAGTATACAGTGTAATCTTGTGTGCCCTCGGTCCCACTTCTGGAGTGGATATGTAGACGTTCTGACAAATGGCTTCTGCAGCGGCTCTATCACCAACATAAACAAGTGTGAATGTAGTAGGGTTATTGTAATGGGTGACGTTAACTCTCCCAATATTGATTGGAACCTCCTTCGAGCAGATGGTTTGGAAGGAACTGTTTTGTAAGGTGTTTCAGGAGGGTTTCCTAACTCAGTACGTTGACAGGCCTACGAGGGGAGAGGCCATTTTGGATTTGGTGCTTGGCAATGAGCCGGGGCAGGTGTCAGATCTTGCAGTGGGAGACCATTTTGGGGATAGTGACCACAACTGCCTCACATTCTACAAAGCTATGGAGAAGGAGAGAAGCAGGCACAATGGGAGGATATTTAATTGGGGAAAAGGCAATTATGATACTATCAGACATGCGTTGGGAAGCATGGACTGGGACCAATTCTTCCATGGAAAGGGCACTATAGACATGTGGAGACTGTTTAAGGAACAGTTGTTGTGAGTGATGCACAGATGTGTTCCTCTGAGACAGGCGAGAGGGGGTAAGATAAAGGAACCTTGGATGACGAGAGCGGAGGAGCTTCTCGTCAAAAGAAAGGAGGCAGCTTACGTTAGGTGGATGAAGCAAGGGTCTTGCTGAGTTCTAGCAGATTACAGGCAAGCGAGGAAGGAGCTAAAAGATGGCCTGAGGAGAGCCATGAGGGGACACGAGAAAGGCTTGGCAGGAAGGATTAGGGAGAATCCAAAGGCATTTTACACGTATGTGAGGAATAAGAGAATGATCAAAGAAAGAGTAGGGCCGATCAGGGATAGCATAGGGAATTTGTGTATAGAGTCTGAGGAGGTAAGGAAAGCCCTAAATGAGTTTTTTCCTTCTGTCTTTACTAAAGAAAAGGACTTTGTAGTGAATTAAACCATTAAGGAGCAGGTAACAGATAGAGATTGCGGAAAATTTTGACAAACATTAAGATTGACAAGTTGCCAGGGCCAGACCAGATTTGCACTCTCGCTCTCCACCGGAGTCATACCTGAGGACTGGAGGGAGGCAAATGTAATTCCTCTCTTCAAGAAAGGAAATAGGGAAGTCCCCTGCAATTACAGACCAGTCAGTCTCACGTCTGTCGTCTGCAAGGTGTTAGAAAGGATTCTGAAGGATAGAATTTATGACCATCTGGAAGAGCATGGCTTGACTAAAGGCAGTCAGCACGGCTTTCTGAGGGGCAGGTCATGCCTCACAAATCTTATTGAGTTCTTTGAGGATGTTACTAGACAAATTGATGAGGGTCGAGCAGTGGATGTTGTGTATATGGACTTCAGTAAGGCATTTGATAAGGTTCCCCATGAAGGTCAGGAGAATGGGATACAGGGAAATTTAGCTGTCTGGATACAGAATTGGCTGGTCGACAGAAGACAGCGAGTGGTAGTGGAAGGAAAATATTCTGCCTGGGAGTCAGTGTTGAGTGGTGTTCCACAGGGCTCTGTTCTTGGGCCTCTACTCTTTGTAATTTTTATTAATGACTTGGATGAGGAGATTGAAGGATGGGTTAGCAAGTTTGCAGACGACACAAAGGTTGGAGATGTTGTTGACAGTATAGAGGACTGTTGTAGGCTGCAGCGTGACATTGACAGGATGCAGAGATGGGCTGAGAGGTGGCAGATGGAGTTCAACCTGGATAAATGTGAGGTGATGCATTTTGGAAGGTCAAACTTGAAGAGTTGAGTACAGGATTAAAGACAGGATTCTTGGCAGTGTGGAGGAACAGCGGGATCTTGGTGTGCAGGTACATAGATCCCTTAAAATTGCCAGGGTTGTTAAGAAAGCATATGGTGTTTTGGCTTTCATTAACAGGGGGATTGAGTTTAAGAGCCGTGAGATCTTGTTGCAGCTCTATAAAACTTTGGTTAAACCGCACTTGGAATACTGTGTCCAGTTCTGGTCGCCCTATTATAGGAAAGATGTGGATACTTTGGAGAGGGTTCAGAGGAGGTTTACCAGGATGCTGCCTGGAATGGAGGGCTTATCTTACGAAGAGAGGTTGACTGAGCTTGGACTTTTTTCATTGGAAAAAAGAAGTAAGAGAGGTGACCTAATTGAGGTGTGCAAGATAATGAGAGGCATAGATAGAGTTGATAGCCACCACCTTTTCCCAGGGCAGAAATTGTTAGCACGAGGGGTCATAGTTTTAAGCTGTTTGGCGGAAAGTATAGAGGGGATGTCAGAGGCGGGTTCTTTACACAGAGAGTTGTGAGAGCATGGAATGTGTTGTCAGCAGCAGTTGTGGAAGCGAGGTCATTGGGGATATTTAAGAGACTACTGGCCATCCATATGGTCACAGAAATTTGAGAGTTCGTACATTAGGTTTACCTCACATGAGGATCAATGGTCGGCACATCATTGTGGGCTGAAGGGCCTGTTCTGTGCTGTACCGTTCTATGCTCTATGTTCTATAACACCAAAATTGGAGGAGTAGTGGACAGTGAAGAAGTTACCTCAGATTACAATGGGATCTCGAACACTCGAGCCAATGGGCTAGGAAATGGCAGATGGAGTTTAATTTAGATAAAGTTTTTGGGAAAGCAAATCTTAGCAGGACTTATACATTTAATAGTAAGGTTCTAGGGGGTGTTGCTGAACAAAGAGACCTTGGAGTGCAGGTTCATAGCTCCTTGAAAGTGGAGTCGCAGGTAGATAGGATAGCGAAAAAGGCATTTGGTATTCTTTCCTTTATCGATCAGAGTATTGAGTACATGAGTTGGGAGATCATGTTGCGGCTGTACAGGACATCGGTTAGGCCACTGTTGGATTATTGCGTGCAATTCTGGTCTCCTTCCTATCAGAAGGATGTTGTGAAACTTGAAAGGGTTCAGAAAAGATTTACAAGGATGTTGCAAGGGTAGGAGGATTTGAGTTATAGGGAGAGGCCGAACAGGCTGGGGCTGTTTTCCCTGGAGCATCGGAGGCTTATAGAGGTTTAAAAAATTATGATGGGCATTTATAGGATAAATAGACGAAGTATTTTCTCTGGGTTGGGGGAGTCCAGAACTAGAGGGCATAGGTATAGGGTGAGAGTGGGGGAAAATATAGAAGAAACCTAAGGGGCAACAGTTTCATGCAGAGGGTGGTATGTGTATGGAATGAGCTGCCAGAGGAAGTGGTGGAGGCTAATACAATTGCAACATTTAAAAGGCATTTGAATGGGTATATGAATCAGAATGGCTTGGAGGGATATGGGCCAAGTGCTGACAGGTGGGACTAGATTGGGTTGGGATATCTGGTTGGCATGGAGGGGTTGGACCGAAGGGTCTGTTTCCATGCTGTACATCTCTATGACTCTATGACTCTATATTAATGGCATCACAACTTACAAACAGTATCTGAGGCACCATCACCATTCCTTGATGTGTCCTGTCTTACCACGATTGCACCGTGGTATACAGTAGGGAGACAGTTGCCCTGGAATCCTGATCATTTACTCTGGGTCCCATGAAATTTCATGCCATCTGACTGAGCATGGACAAGGATTACCAATTACTGCCTTTCCTCAGCTGATGAATCAGTACTCTTTCATGTTGAGCACAAACTTGGCGAAACACTGAGGTGACAGTAAAACAATATGTACTGTGGGTCTGGGTTTCAATGTCCAGATTGACCAAACTGCCAGACCTAAAATTCATTGACAAAAATCAAAGAACTGTGGATGTTGGAAATCAAAAGAAAAACTGAAACTGCTGGAAAAACTCAGCAGGTCTGGCAGCATCTGTGGAGAGAAAACAGAGTTAAGATTTTGAATCCAGTGACCCTTTTTCAAACTGTAGCTAGGAAAAGGTTGGTATATATGCTGAAGATGGAGTTGGGGGAGAGTGGGAGGAGTAGACAAAAAGTGGAGAACGAAGCTGGAGCGAAAGAAAACAACAATTGTACAACTATATCATGCTGTGTGGCATTAACACAATATTAAAGCCTTGAGCAGATTTAGCAACTCAAGACTGAGCATCTATGAGGCACCGTGGGCCATCAGCAGCAGTAAAATCTTACTCCAACAGAATATGCAACCTCATGTCCCAGCATATCTTTCATTTTATTGGGACCATCAAGCCAGAAGCTCAGCCCTAATTCAAATGGCCAGTACAGAAGGGCATGGTGGGAGGTATACCTAAAAGTGAGGTTTCAACCTGGAGAAATTACAAAACAGGACTACTTGTGTGCCCAAAACATAAGGAGCAAGCAATAGACAGAGTGAAGCAATCCCACAATGAATGGATCAAATCTAAGAACTTCAGTCCTGCCACATCCAGTCTTTAAGTGGTAATGGGCCATTAAACATCTCACTGGAGGAGGAAGTTTACAAATATTTCCGTGCTCAAAACTGGGGGAGCCCACCTCATTAGTACATAATACCAGGCTGAAATTAGATTAGATTAGAATAGATTAGATTACTTACAGTGTGGAAACAGGCCTTTCGGCCCAAGAAGTCCACATTGACCGTCCAAAGAGCAACCCACCCAGACCCCTTCTCTACATTTACCCCTTCACCTAACACTACGGGCAATTTAGCATGGCCAATTCACCTAACCTGCACATCTTTAGACTGTGGGAAGAAACCAAAATATTTGCAAGCATTTTCAGTCAGCAGTGTTGAATGGATGATTCATCTCGGCCTCCTGCAGTCATGCCCAGTATCATAAATGCCAATCTTCAGCCAATTCAATTCACTCCACATAATATTATGAAACAATTAGAGGCACTGCATGCTGAAAAGTCTGTGTGATCTAATAACATTCCATTGAGAGTACTGAAAACTTCTGCCCCAGAATTAGCCTCACTGTTCCAGTACAGCTATAACATTGGCCTCTGACAATGTAGAAATTTGCCCAGGTTTATCTTATACACAAAAAGCAGAACCCATCCAATCCAGCCAATTATCGCTCCACCAGTCTATCCTTGATCATAAGTAAAGTGAAGGAAGGTGTCATCAATAATGCTATCAAGCAGCACCTATTCAACAATAACCTGCTCACTGACGCCCGGTTTGGGATCTGTTGGGGCCACTCCGCCCCTGACCTCATTACTGCCTTGATCCAAATATGGACAAACCAGATTATCTCAAGAGGGGTGATGAGACTGACCACTTTTACCATCAATTGTAGAATCAAGGGGCTCCACCAAAACTGGAGTAAAAGGAAATTAATGGGAAGTCATACTGGTCAAAGTCATAAATATAGAAAAGCAGATGGTTATGGTTTCTTGAGGTCAGTCATCTCAGGTCCAGGAAATCTTTGCAGGAATTCCTCAGGATAGTGTTTTAGGTCCTATCATATTCAGTTGTTTGATCAATGACCATTCCTCCATCATTAGATCAGAATTGGGAATGTTCATCGATGATTGCGAAATAGCAAGATGGAAAGATAGAAATTGTTCTGTTGGGCAAATGCAGCATAGTTTCATGAAAGGCTAGTAATGATTAACTTCTACTGAAATTCTATGAAGACCTCATGAGCACGATGGAAAATGGGGACCCAGTAGATGTGGTGTATCTAGATTTCCAAAGGGCCTTTGACAAGGTGCCTTACTAAAGGTTGCTGCATAAGACAAAGATGGTTAGACAATTGGTTTACCAACAAGAAGCAAAGAGTGGGGATACATGAGTATTTTTCTAGTTGACGATCGGTAACTAGTGGTGTGCCTCAGGGAATAGTGTTGGGTCTGCAATTATTCACAAGTTGCATAGATGATTTGGAGTTGGGGACCACATGTTGTGTGTCAAAGTTTGCAATGACACTAAAATGAATGGTAGAGCAAAGTATGCAGAGGCCTGTGAACCTTTTCAAAGGGACATAGTTTAAGCGAGCGGGCAATGGTCTGGCAGATGGTTTACAATGTTGTTAAATGTGAAGTCATCCAGTTCATAGGGATAACAGTAAAAGGTTCTATTATTTGAATGGTAAGAAATTGCAGCACACTGCTGTGTAGAGGGACCTGGGTGTCCTTGTGCATGAATCACAGAAGGTTGTTCTGCAGGTGCAACAGTTAATTAAGAAGACAAATGAAATTTTGTCTTTCATTGCTGGAGGATTGAGGTTAAAATCTGGGAGGTTATGTTGCAACTGTATAGGGTGCTGGTGAGGCCACACCTGGAGTATTGTGTGCAGTTTTGGTCTCATTACTTGAGAAAGGATGTACTGGTACCAGAAGGGGTGCACAGGAAGTTCACTAGGTTGATTCCAACATTGAGGGGGTTGGCTTTTGAGGAGAGCCTGAGTATATTGGGATTATATTCATTGGAATTTAGAAGAATGAGGGGGGATCCTATGGAAAGATATAAAATTATTAAGGAACAAGATAAGATAGAAGTAGAAAGGATGTTTCCATTGGTGAATGAAACTAGGACAAGAGGGCAGAGCCTTAAAACTATGAGGAGCAGATTTATGACTGAATTGAGAAGGACGTTCTTCACCCACACGATTGTGAATTTGTGAAATTTCATGCCCAGTGAAGTAGTTGAGGCTTCCTCATTGAATGCTTTCATCTAAGATAAATAATTTTTGAACAGTAAAGGTATTGAGGGGAATGGTAAGAAGGCAGGTAAGTGGAGCTGAGGCCACGAAAAGATCAACCATGATCTTATTGAATAGCGGAGTGGGCTTGAGGGACCAATGGCCTATTCCTGCTCTTAGTTCTTATGTTCTTGTGTTCAGCACTATTTGCAACTCCTCAGGCATTGAAACAGTCCATGTCCAAATGCAGCATGACCTTGATGATATCAAGATTTTGGACTGAAAAGTAGCAAGTAACATTCACGCCAAGCATATGCCAGGTAACGACCATCTCCAATGTAAGAGAACCCATTCATCACCACACCTTTAATTAGATTAGATTCCCTACAGTGTATAAACATGCCCTTCAGCCCAACAAGTCCACACCGACCCTCTGAAGAGTAACTCACTCAGACACATTTCCCTCTGACTAATGCACCTAACACTATGGGCAATTTAGCACCGCCAATTCACCTAACCTACACATCTTTGGACTGTGGGAGGAAACCAGAGCATCTGGAGGAAACCCACGCAGACACAGGGAGAATGTGCAAACTCCACACAGACAATCGCCTGAGACTGGAATCGAACCTGGGACCCTAGTGCTGTGAGGCAGCAGTGCTAACCACTGAGCCACTGTGCCACCCCAATGGTATTACCATTTCTGAATCCCCAACAATTAACATTCGGAGGGCTTCTATTGACTGGCAATCAAGTTGGACCACCTAAATAAATACCTTGTCTCCAACAGCAGATGATTGGGACTGTTGATTGGTATCTCATCTAACACCTTCAAAATTCACTCTTTCTACCATTGATGTTCAATGGCAACAAGATATACCATCTAGGAAAATGCCCTGCAACAGCTCAGCCAGGTTCCTTAGGCAGAATCTTCCAAGCCTATAACCTATCACTATGACTATGATTCTACCTCCAAGAAGGACAAGGGCAGAAGATGAATGAGAACACTACAATCTGTAAGTTTCTCTCCAAGTTGCACAACATCCCAATTTGAAAATATATCATTCCTTCAGTGTCACTGGGTCAGAATCTTGGAACTCCCTCCCTAACATGACTGTAAGTGTCCCTACAGCCCAAGGACTGCAGAGGTTCAAGATGGCAGGTTATTATTATCTTCTGCAGGACCAATTCCAATTATGGATGTGCAATAAATACTGGCCTTACCAGTGACACCCACATCTCATGAATGAATATTTTAAAAATTGTAAACAAGATCACATCAAATTATACAGGTAATTTCTTCACATGGTAAGAATGATTGAATGACTAAAACACAGATGGAACTACTCTCCACCACATTGTCAGGCAGTACATTCCACATCCTAACTATTGTCTGATTGAACAATTGGATAATAATGCAGAAGTACGTGTTACTTTGACTTGATATGAAAATTAGGAAAAAGAGGAAGACTAAAAGTGAGAAATACAGGAGTCCTGATGAAGTATCAAGCCTGAAACATCGACTCTCTTGTTCCTCAGATGCTGCCTGACAACTTTGACAAGATGCTGCACAGGAAAATTCTACATAAGATAGTGTTAGGGGCACGATACAGGCAGGGATAGATGATTGGCTGAGTGGTAGAAGGTAGAGAGTAGAGATGAAGAGGTCTTTTTCAGGATGGCAACAGTGACTAGTGAAGTTCACACATGTCCATGTTGGAATTGCACTGTTCACATTAATGATCTGAATGATGGAACTGAGGGCATTGTTGCTAAGTTTGCAGGTGATACAAAAATGTTGGACAAGCTAGGAGAATGGGCAATGAAGTGGAAGCTGGAATGTGGGAAAGTGTGAGGTTATGCATTATGGTAGGAAGAATACAGGTATAGACTATTTTCTAAATGGGGAAAGGCTTCAGAAGTCTGAAACACAAAGGTACTTGGGAGCCCTAGTTATGGTTAACATGTAGGTTCAGTTACAGTTTGGAAGATAAATGCAACATTCGCATTAATTTCAAGAGGGGTTGACTATTTCCCCTCTCTGAGAGGAGGGTGTGTGTGTATGGGGGCCATAGAATCAGAATGAGGGTTGGTCTCATTTAGAACTTTGGATTGAGATGAGGAGGAATTTCCTCAGTCAGGCGGAGATGAATCTCCGCAATTATTTACTCCAGAGGCCTGTGGAGACATTGTTATTGCTTAAGTTCAAAACAGACAATGATAGGCTTCTAGATATTAAAGATTTCAAAGGAAATATGTTACTACAGGACAATGGCTATATTCAAGAATAACATGACAGGTTCCAAAGGTTGAATGGTCTTTCCCTGCTCCTATGTCCTATAGAATACCATGGAAAGAGTATAAATGTCACTCAGAATGACTGTTTAATGACTTGTTGTTGACCAATTTGGCCACAAAGCCATTCCATGCCTCTGTTGCACCTTTCTTCATTTTGGCAACTCCTATTTCCTTATGTTGTTCAGTTCCCCATTTTTGCCCGAACATGTCTTTGCACATTATAGTATATTTTTCTATAACAGCGTGACACTATTACTTTGAGTTATTGTTGTTGTACATTGTTTCCTACAGTTCATAGGGAGGACAAAAGTTCATTTGTATTACTGTGAATTGAATACTATGTTGAAATTGTAATATGATCGTTCATTCTGCAAAGTAACACCTTATTTATGGCTTTATAGCAACAAAGTTGAATTGGCAAATTTGCATATTAAATTTGAGTGTTTTCTGCAGATTAACTGTGGCTCAGTTGGTAGCTCCCTCAGGTTGGGAGGTTATGGGTTCAAGTCCCACTTCAAGCTTTCAAAAAAACCAAAACTGCCACCAGCACAGGATTGACCTAGAAGTCTTGCCTTTTGAACAAGGTGCCTTCACAGAGGTATATAAAAGATTCCATAACACAACTTCAAAGAGAAGCAGAGAGTTATCCACAGGGCTCTGGCCAATATTTATCCCTTAATCAAAATCACAAAAACAAATTTTCCGGTCATCATCATGTAGCTGTTTGTGGGAGCATGCCGACCGCAAATTGGCTGTTACGTATCCCACATTGCAATAGTGGCTACACTTCAAAAAGTACTTTATTGGTTGTCAAGAGCTTTGGGACATCCTCTGGTATTGAATAGCACTGTATAAGTATTTTATTGTATTCCACATTTTGGCAGAAATCTCTTCAACTCACGAAACTGTTCATCCAAAACGTTTCAATGATTTTTTATAATTTCTAAAGACTGGCTCTGCGGAAGTTTTAAAAGCTATTTTCATTTCATGACAGATGTTTGCCTTGATGCAAGTACATTTTGCCAATTTATTTGTTTACTTTACAACTGTGACATGTACACATGGCCCACAATAAGTTTTGGTTTGTTCTCCCAAACTTTCATTGATATTTTGCTCCTATTCATAAAAGAGCTGTAGAAGGTACAGATTGAAACACCTTCACCAAAAGTATTGACTGGCTATGTTAGTATTAAGGTTTGAATAACAAGGAAATATTTACTAAATCCAGGTTAGTATATTAAGTTTCAAAGACACTTTGATTTTTACAGCGAGAGTTCAAACTCCAGAGCCATGTATTTTATTTACAAATGGTGCTGGCATCTGCACTTTGTCCCCAGTTGTAACTCTCTGATCAGCTTGAACTATGGAGAAACATTGGAGATAGCACCATTACTGTGGGCATTGAATTGCGTTGTGAAATTTTAGATTTCTTGAGGATCTACTAAATTTCAAATGGAGGAATTTTGTAAATAATACATGTTCATCATAGAATTTCAAAACCATAGTTGTAGTCATGGAAGCACTGGGATTTCAAATGATTTAAAAATGATTTTAAAATCAATAAAACTGAAGAAGAAGGATTATTTCCTCTTTACGCATTTGTGGACTTCTAAAATTTTAAAAATCTGTTTATTTCCTACTTTTTTTCTGCTGCACACAAAGAAATTGTGTAATTGAAAAGGAAATTATATAATTAATCATGAGAAAACTGAAAATCTTCAGGGTTCCTTGCAAGTTGCTAAGTATTACTGGGTTTGAGTGAAGAGATAATTCTGTTTGTAAGAGACAGTTTAAGTGATTGCAGTTTGACTCATGCTCACTAAAGTGTAATAAGGAGATCAATTCTCAATAAAATTAACCCTGGAAATGAAAATTCCAAGCTGGAACCATTCTCTTATATTTGGAGAATAGCATCCGTTCACGTTGGCTATGCTGTGATGATGAATTTGAACTTGTTTGGTCTTGGATTATTCATGGAGAAAGGGAGGACTGCAGATGCTGGAGATCAGAGCTGAAAATGTGTTGCTGGAAAAGCGCAGCAGGTCAGGCAGCATCCAATGAGCAGGAGAATCGACGTTTCGGGCATGAGCCCTTCTTCGGGAATGAGGAAAGTGTGCCAAGCAGGCTAAGATAAAAGGTAGGTAGGAGGGACTTGGGGGAGGGGTGTTGGAAATGCAATAGGTGGAAGGAGATTAAGGTGAGGGTGATAAGGTGAGGGTGATAGGCCGGAGTGGGGGTGGGAGCGGAGAGGTCAGGAAGAAGATTGCAGGTTAGGAAGGTGGTGCTGAGTTCGAGGGTTGGGACTGAGACAAGGTAGGGGGAAGGGAATGAGGAAACTGGAGAAATCTGAGTTCATCCCCTGTGGAAACTGGAGAAATCACAAGGGATGAACTCAGATTTCTCCAGTTTCCTCATTCCTCCTCCCCCACCTTGTCTCAGTCCCAATCCTCGAACTCAGCACCACCTTCCTAACCTGCAATCTTCTTCCTGACCTCTCCGCCCCCACCCCCACTCCGGCCTATCACCCTCATCTTAACACCCTCACCTTAACCTCCTTCCACCTATCGCATTTCCAACGCCCCTCCCCCAAGTCCCTCCTCCCTACCTTTTATCTTAGCCTGCTTGGCACACTTTCCTCATTCCCGAAGAAGGGCTCATGCCCGAAACATCGATTCTCCTGCTCCTTGGATGCTGCCTGACCTGCTGCGCTTTTCCAGCAACACATTTTCAGCTTGGATTATTCATTCCATGTTTTCATGTTCTGTGCATCAAAGTTAAAATAAATGCTTGTTGGTTGTAACATTAAAAAATAATTTGTCAAAAAAATGAATGAAAAATTGGTCATTACAGTAAAGTTGGTTAATATAGTAAGGTTGGCCCTTTCATTCAGAATCTTTTGAGTGTTCACTATGCAGCTAACAATTTAACAACTATATCTTCTCCTTTCATTTTCCTTTCATCATGATCATCAAGACATGAAGCCCATTGGTTTCCAGAAAAGAGGCAAAGTACAAAGTATCTATGGACTCATATTCTGCTATAAAGCCTATATCAACAAAATTTTGAGATAACCTAGCAGAATATGCGAATCTAGAAAAATTCTTAATGTAATTGCCCATCATCTATCAACTACGAGGCACAAAGTTGGAGTCTGATGGCATGGTCCCCACTTCTCTGGATGGGCACAGCTCCAACCACACCAAAAAAACTTGATACCATGAAGAATAACGCAGTCCACTCCTCCTTCGACATTCAATCTCTTCACCGATGCACAGTGGTGTACTATCACCAAAGCTCCTTAGACAGTATCTTCCAGATCAATGTTCTTGAGCATCTAAAAGGAAAAAAAAGCAGCAGATACATGGGAGCACCATTACACCACCTATAGATTCTCCTTCAAGTTGTGCTCTCTCCTGTCTTAGAAATATATCGCTGTTCCTTCAGTATCACTGGATCAAAATCCAGAAACTCCTTCCGAAAAGCATTATGGGTCTATCTACAGTGAATGGACTACAGATGTTCAAGAAGGCCACCACTTTCCCCAGGACAATTAAGGATGGGCAATAAATGCTGACCTAACCAGTGATGCCTACATTCTATGAATAAACAAAAATGAAACCTACCCTCCATTTGATCCAAGGTTTATTTTGTGACAGTGCTTAAAGTTTATCTTTCTTCTCTATAACTTGCGTTACTGTGCCATTGCTATGCATATTAAGACCATCATGACATTATATTTAGGTGTTACGTGGTTTTTAAAATAATTGATTCGTACAGATTGAATCAAAAGAATATTCGTGCATGGCAAATGCAGTATAAAGTGGAGAGATTTGAAGTTCAATTTAGTAGGAAAAGTAGAAAGACAGGTATTATTTAAATAATGCTCGGTTGGGAAAGGTTGCTGTACCAAGGGATCCATCCTTGTACACTGGTCAATGAAAGCAAGTCCCTTCCAAGATGGCAGTAGAGGTCGCATGCTCCAGCCATAATTCATCCACTCTGCCTGCTCTTCTTCTTCTTTATTTCTTTCTCTTCTCTTTTTCTTCCACCTAGTGCCTATTATCTTCTTCTTCTTCTTCTTTCTTCTCCATCATTTTTTTTTGCCTTTCAATTCCTGGCCTCTGACAACAACTCTCAGTCTCTGTCGATGAAACCCAGCTTCTAGTGACAATTCCTGGTCTCCAGTTAGCAATGATTCCCTGTCTCCAGTGACGATCCTGGCCTCCAGCGAATGATAATTCCTCGGCTCCGGCAACAACTCCTGGCTTGGTGCAACGTCCTCCTGGTGTGGCCTGGCAACCTCTCGACATTGGTATCCTCCCAGCCTGCCGCAGCAGCTTTGTTCCATAAGGGCCTCTTAGTGTGGGGTGGCAACCTCCCAGCTTAGCATAGTAGCCTCCTGCTGTGACATGGCAACTTCCCATCCTGGTGCAATGGCCTCCAAGTGTGGTGTGGCAACCTCCCGGCCTGAGATAGTGGCATCCCGGTGTGGTGAGGCAACCTCTCGACTTTGGCATGACAACCTCCTAGTCTGGCATAGCAGCTTTCTCCTGTAAGGACCTCCTAGTGTGGTGTGGCAACCTCCCTGCCTGACATAGTGGCCTCCCGATGTGGCATGGCCAACTCCCAGCCTGGCATAATGGCCTCCTGGTGCGGCATGGCAACCTCCCGGCCTGGCAAAGTTACCCCTCACCATGGTGTGTCACTACTGTGGTGTGGAGCCAGGGCCCAGTGCAGACTGGAAACTAAGTGCAAACTTAGTCTGTTGTACTGAACTTTTTTTTTGTAATGCTGGACATGTTCTTTCTGTATTATCTAAAATCCTGTAACTAAAGAAGCTGTAACTGGGTACTTTTGTATCTAAGTTAGGGCTGTAATTAGCAATTTTTAAACTTTTCACTATACTCATTGAGTATATGTGACAATAAAGACTATTGTGTTTAATTCTATTCTACAAGCATGGGGGTTCAGCAAGCAATTAGGAATGCAAATGGTTTGTTGATCTTTTGTAAAAGGGTTTGAGTACAAATCATACTGCAGCTGTACAGGCCAAACTCAGACCATGTCTGGAATATTCTGTGCAGTTTCCATCTCCCTATTTAAGAAAAGATATACGTGCCATAGAGGGACTGCAGTGAATATTCACCAGACTGAATTATCAGTTTCAGGTTTGTCGTAGGAGAAATGGAGAGCCCGTACTCACTCGAGATTTGAAGAATGAGAGGGGATCTCACTGAAACATATAAAAGACTGATAGAGCTGAACAAGTTGGATGCAAGGATGATATTTCTCCTGGCTGGGGAATCCAGTGCAAGGGATCATTTTGAACTGAGATAAAGAGAAACGTCTTCAGTCTGAAGATGTTGAATTCTCTTCCTGTTGAATTCTCTTCCTTCGAAGGTTGTGGAAATGAAGTCACTGAATGCATTTAAGAATGAAATATATACATTTCTAGAAGCTAAAAGGTGTCATGAAGTATGGGAAGAGAGTGGGAATATGACAATAAGATAGAGGATCAGCCATGAATATGTTGGATGGTAGAGCTGGCCCGGTGGGCCAAATCACCACATCTAGATGACAGACTCAAATTTCCACTAAAGACAACGTAGTCTTGGGCCAGAATATTGATGAGCTTAAATCAATGTAAGACACATTGTCATTGACATTGTATGGTAACCATATTAGATTCCTCAGTTCTAATATTGTTCACAAGAATAAGCATAAAGAACCACTCAGAAATATGAACAACCTCCCATGGTGACATATATAACAAAGTCACTAAAATATACTTAGAATTATATATTTTGGAATATGTAACACCAAGGTAAAATTATCCACCGATTGAAATTATACATTCAGAAAGCAGATGTTCGCTTCAAGTTTTCATATTCAAACTGAAAGCATAAATAAAATTATTGTACAAATTAGGAAAGAAGAATTGGAATGAAGAGAGGTCTTTCTCACACTGGAAAGTATCCAATGCTAGCAAATAGGATCTCATGTATGTTCTTTCCTTTCCCTTTACTCTTCAAATAAGGTCTTTCAATGTGCAGAGGTACAGTGGGAAGTTGGTTGGGAATCCAAGAAGGCATGACATAAGACACTGCTCATCAGATAAGTGTATGAAATAATTTAGATGCCTAACAACACCACTGGAAAGTTCAAACCATTTGGAGATATAGATTTGTAAACCATTCTCCGCAATGGTTTACAAATCAGACTTTTTAAAACATTTCTTGCATTGAAAATCCTGTGAAAACAACAAAAGTTCCTCCCAACCAATTATCCAGTTTTCTGATCCTTTTCATGCTTTGTGTAAAATCGAACAAGTCATAGAGTCATAGCGATGTACAGCATGGAAACAGACCCTTCGGTCCAACCTGTCCATGCCAACCAAATATCCCAACCCAATCTAGTCCAACCTGCCAGCACCCGGCCCATACCCCTCAAAACTCTTCCTATTCATTTACCCATCCAAATGCCTCGTAAATGTTGCAATTGTACCAGCCTTCACCACTTCCTCTGGCAGCTCATTCCATACCTGTACCACTCTCTGTATGAAAAAGTTGCCCCTTAGGTCTCTTTTATATCTTTCCCCTCTCACCCTAAACCTATGCCTTCTAGTTCTGGACTCCCCGATCCCAGGGAAAAGACTTTGTCTATTTACCATATCCTAGTCCCTCATAATTTTGTAAACTTCTATAAGGTCACCCCTCAGCCTCCTACACTCCAGGGAAAACAGCCCCAGCCTGTTCAGCCTCTCCCCATAGCTCAAATCCTCCAACCCTGACAACATCCTTGTAAATCTTTTCTGAACCCTTTCAAGTTTCACATCATCTTTCCGATAGGAAGGAGATCAGAATTGCATGCATTATTCCAACAGTGGCCTAACTAATGTCCTGTACAGCTGCAACATGACCTCTCAACTCCTGTACTCAATACTCTGACGAATAAAGGAAAGCATACCAAACACCTTTTTCAATATCCTATCTACCTGCGACTCCACTTTCAAGGAGCTATGAACCTGCACTCCAAGGACTCTTTGTTCAGCAACATTCCCTAGGATCTTACCATTAAGTGTATAAGTCCTGCTAAGATTTGCTTTCCCAAAATGCAGCACCTTGCACTTATCTGAATTAAACTCCATCTGCCACTTCTCAGCCCATTGGCCTATCTGGTCAAGATCCTGTTGTAATCTGAAGTAACCCTCTTTGCTGTCCACTACACCTCCAATTTCGGAGTCATCTGCAAATTTACTAACTGTGCCTCTTATGCTCACATCCAAATCATTTATGTAAATGCCAAAAAGAAAAGGACCTAGCCTCGATCCTTGTGGCACTCCAGAGGTCACAGATTGAGCTGAGAGTGAAATAATACGTCACACTTCAGTATAACTTTTGAACCAGAGATTTTCAATAATTCTGAAGTGAAAGGACCACTCAGGAATACTTGCTCACTGTTCAATGCCTCATTGCTGCTTATGATTGGTCATAAGACAAATAGAACATTGAACATAGAATATTACAGCACAGTACAAGCCCTTTGGCCCTTGATGTTGCGCTGACCTGCGAAATTATTCTGATGCCCATCTAACCAATACCGTTCCATTATTATCCATATGTATGTCCAATGCCCAGTTAAATGCCCTTAATGTTGGCGAGTCTACTACTGTTGCAGGCAGGCCATTCCACGCCCCTACTATTCTCTGAGTAAAGAAAGTACCCCTGATATCTGTCCTAACTCTATCACCCTTCAATTTAAAGCTATGTCACCTCATGTTAACCATCACCCTCTGAGGAAAAGGACTCTCACTCTCCACCCTATCTAACCCTCTGATTATCTTATGCATCTCGATTAAGTCACCTCTCAACCTTCTTTTCTCCAATGAAAACAGCCTCAGTTCCCACAGCCTTTCCGCATAACACCTTCCTTCCATACCAGGCAATATCCTAGTAAATCTCCTCTGAACCCTTTCCAAAGCTTCCACATCCTTCCTTTAATGTGGTGACCAGAACTATATGCAATCCTCCAGGTGCGGCCTTACACAGTCTTGTACAGCTGAAGCGTGATGTGGTGGTTCCGAAACTCAATCCCCCTAGCAATAAATGCCAACACACCATATGTCTTCTTAACAACCCTATCAACCTGGGCAACTTTCAGGGATTTATGCACTAGGATGCAGAGATCTCTCTGTTCATCCACACTGCCAAGAATTTTACCATGAGCCCAGTACTCTGCATTCCTGTTACTTCTTCCAAAGTGAACGACCTCACACTTTTCCGCATTAAACTCCATTTGCCACTTCTCAGTCCAATTCTGCATCTTATCTATGTCCCTCTGTAATCCACAACATCCTTCAGTACTATCCACAACTCTGCCTACCTTTGTGTCATCTGCAGATTTACCAACCCATCCTTCTACGCCCTCATCCAGATCATTTATAAAGATTACAAACAGCAGTGGCGCGAAAACAGATCCTTATGGCACACCACTGGTAACTGAGCTTCAGGATGACATTTCCCATAAACCACCACCCTCTGTCTTCCTTCAGCTAGCCAATTTCTGATCCAAACCACTAAATTATCTTCAATCCCGAAACTCTTTATTTTGTGCAATAGCCCTACCGTATGGAATCTTATCAAATACCTTATTGAAGTCCATATACACCACATCAACCGCCTTACCTTCATCCACCTGTTTTGTCACCTTCTCAAAGAACTCAACAAGGTTTGTGAGGCACGACTCACCCTTCACAAAACCGTGTTGACTATCCCTAATTAAATTATTAATTTCCAGATGATTATACATCCTATCTCTTATAACCTTTTCCAACACCTTACTGACAACCAAAGTAAGACTCACTGGCCTATAATTATCCAGGGTTGTCCCAACTCCCCTTAGTAAACAAGGGAACAACATTTGCTATCCTTCAGTCTTCAAATCTAAAATAATAACAGAATGTGCTAGAGAAACTCAGCAGGTCTTGCAGCATCTATGGAGATGGAAACTGAGTTAATGTTTCCAATCCAACATGACTCATCTTCATAATCAGCCGATGAATTTATTGCAATTTTAAGTGAACAGGGAAAGAAATTTCCCTGGGAGTCCTTGTTGATGATTCACAAAAAGCTAGCATCCAAGTTCAGCATTTAATAGGGAAAGAAAATGGAATTTTGGCTTATATTTCAAAAGGAATGGAGTACAAAAGTAGGGAAGATTTTCTAAAGCTGTACAAGACATTCGTCAGACTACAGCTGAAATATTGAGAACAGTTTGGGTCCCTTACATTAAAAAAAAGATAATGGCATTGCAGGCAGGCCACAGAAGGTTCACTAGGCTGATATTAGGTATGAAGGCACAGTCTTCTAATGAGTAATTAAGCCTTTACGTGTTGGAATTCAGAAGAATGTGAGGCAACTTTATGAACATACAAGAATCTTTGGGAATTTCACAGCATAGATGTAGAAAGGTTGTTTCCTCTTGTGGGAGAGTCTCGAACCAAAAATGATAATATCAAAATAAGGTGTCACATATTTAAGACTGAGAAAAGGAATTTCTTCTCTCAAAATATTGTGAATCTGTGGAATGCTTTACCACAGAGGATAGTTTAGACTGACATTAAATATATAAAGGCAAAGATAGACAGATTTTTAATCACTAGGGAACCAAGGATTGTGGGGAAAAGGGTGAAAAGAAGTGTTGAGAATGATCAGGTCAGCTGTGATCTCATTGAATCATGGAACAGACTTGATTGGCTAAATGGCCTATTTCTGCTCCTATATCTTATGGTCTTAAACTCAGATGATGACCTCTGAGGAGTCTTTTATAAAGCTTTCCTGACCGAACACTGATTTGATCTGTTATATAAGAGATTGCTTATTGATATACAGATTTTAGATACCTCAAAACTATTTATAACACTTTTCCAACAGAATGCAACAGTTTCAAAATGTTATGAGCTGTTCCCAAACGCAGATGCTTGGCTCCTTATCTATTGATGCTTCATCCTGGATCTTGGCTGTTACTTTCGACTCTCAGGAACACAATGAGTAGGCAGATCCTGAGTCTATCTCAGCCAGAACAGGAACTAAACCCATTGATTTGGCATCTCAGACTATCCATCAAGTTAGCTGACATAACCAGACCCCCACTATCACATAATCTGAACACAGTTAGGGATACATACCCAGATATTTTTGTATACGATACTACTGTCTGATGCAATCATTAACTTTTATAAGATGCTGGCAGGTGTTAGTAAAGGGTGACACTAAAACATGCTGATCTGTTACATTGGTGAAAATTGCTCACAGTCCTTAAAAATGTATACAAGTAATTAAATGGGAGACTCCAGATTTCAGTTGGCAGTCCAGGGGCTACACTCAGAAGCACATCTGTGATCAGGTTTTTTTTGCATCCTAATGAATCTCTCTTCACAGCTGCTTTAGTGCAACTTTGTTCTGAAAATCTATTTATGTTCTTTTGAATATTTTCCTGAGATCCAGGAGCAAAGAATCAAGCTAAGAGCAGACTTGATTGTCATTCTCAGGTGAGCATATGTTGGGACAATCATTGTCTCTAAACCTTGCTGTGATGGTGAGGGGGTGCCTACCTCTGAGTACCTCCAGGCAGGTGGCTGATTAAGCGAATATCTCAGAGATGACCAACCAGTCAAGGAAGGCAGCTTGCTGAAGCTGTAGTGTGTGCAGCTACTGTTCAGAGGTTGGGGAGTGAGAAAGGTATGCAGAAGGAAGTGAGGACCTCCACTTCAATGCCCCCTCTGAAGAGGTTGGAATTCAATTCCATAAAGAGTAATTTTCAGGAGGGGAACAACATTCAGAGGTGGACTTTATGTGGCCCATCAATAGAGTCATAGAGATGTACAGTACGGAAACAGACTCTTCAATCCAACTCGTCCATACCGACCAGATATGCCAACCCAATCTCGTCACCATCTATTTCCCTATATTCTACATCTTCCATGACCTTTTCCACTATAATTACTGATGCAAAATACTCGTTTAGTATCTGCCCCATCTCCTGTGGCTCCACATAAAGACCGCTTTGCTGACCTTTCAGTGGCTCTATTCTCTCCCTAGTCACTCTTGTGTTCTTAATGTATTTGTAAAAACTCTTTGGATTCTCCTTAACTCTATATGCCAAAGCTATCTCATGTCCCCTTTTTGCCCTCCTGATTTCTCTCTTAAGTATACTCCTACTGCCTTTATATTCTTCTGATTCACTCGATCTATTCTGTTTATACCTGACATATGCATCCTTCATTTTCTTAACTAAACACTCAATTTCTTTTGTCATCCAGCATTCCCTACACCTATCAGCCTTTCCTTTCAAAACCTAACAGGAATATACTGTCTCTGGACTCTCATTATCTCATTTCTGAAGGCTTCCCATTTTCCATCCGTCTCTTTACCTGCAAACATCTGCACCCAATCTGCACCCAATCAGCTTTTGAAAGTTCTTGCCTAATACTGTCAAAATTAGCCTTCCTCCAATTTAGAACTTCAACTTTTAGATCTGGTCTATCCTTTTCCATCACTATTTTAAATCTAATAGAATTATGGTTACTGTGTCTATTATTCAGTTAACGTTTCCAATGGAGTTAAGTTATTCTAAGTTCTGCTTTCTTGAGCTTGTTTATTAACTTTGGTATTTTTAAAAATTGTGTTTTTCTTAATATTTAGTAGTGTGACCAGTTGTTTTGCATCTGGAACACAGCACTTCACATTTGTCCTTAAAATAAGAAAAGGTTAGGGTCTAGGCTAGCTTCTTAAAATATTATGAGGGGTTCTGGTCTGGTCCATAACACCCTGAGTACACAGTGCCTTTGCTGCAGCATTACAATAGTAGTTGTTGGTGCAACTGAAGATGCAACATTGAAGTACAAAAGTGAACTTTAAGTGGATTCAAGATGTACCATGAGGGTTGAAAGAGGTTGGCACATGTTGGATACCAATGCCCATGAGCATGCCCAAGATGTTGGTGGCTGTTGTCACAACATGGAAGTGTTTTGGGACAGGTGGTGAGTTGAAGCCACCAAGAACCTGTAGTGGTCTCCATGCCAAGATTTGTCTAGTTTGGACAGCGGGTTTGGTAAAATTGCAACCCATAGTGAGTTGGGCTATTAACAAGATGTTTTACAAGCAACACCAAATGTAGCTGGGAACTCATGACAGCCTAGTGATAGCCTCATCTGTGACTTTGGAAAAATAAACAAGATGCAGCAAGATGATCTTGATATCAAAATGGACTTTGTCAAACATTTCATCTGATTCTACCACTCAACTTGCCAGAGCCTGATCAAATTCCAAAAGTGATATTGCAGATTCCAAAAATCTGAAATAAAAACTGAAAATGTTGGAAATACTCAGCAGGTCAGGCAGCATCTGTGAAGCAAGAGAAACGCAACATTTCAGATCAACTACCTTTTGGACAGTGACAATAATAATATGCAAATAAATATTAATTTATATGCTGCAAACGCAAAAGATGTCTACATTTCTATTTTTCACAGCAACCAACTTATTTCCCACTTTCTGAAATCCTATGGGATAGAAATTTTCTGAGCTCACAGGTTGGCTTTAAGCTGGTTTTGGAGAAGTACGGCTTGCTCACATGGTCCCAAAAATTCCAACTCTGGGGAATCTTTCTGAAGTGGGTTTGCAATAGTAGAGGGTACCCATCTGCCACTGGACAAGTGCCCATTTGTGATCTGATTGGGGATACTATCAGGACATTCCCACTGGGGTTGAAGCTGCAGGGGTCCCAGAAAACAAAAGCAGTTAAATTGGCCAATGAGTCATAATAGGTCGACTCATCTAATGCACTTCAAAATGGAGAGCTAATGTGATCAGTGCATTCATTTTGCAAATATTACAAGTTTTTAAACTGGTTTTCACCTAAGGTGACAGTAAATCATATGACGGAGATGAAGAAGTAGACCATTTAGTCCATCAAGTCTGCTTCACCATTCAATGAAAATATGGCTGATCTGATAATCCTCAACTCCACTTTCTCGCCTGTTTCACAAAACTCTTGATTTTCTTTCTGATTAAAAATCTGTCAGTCTCTGCCCTCAATATTCTAGCCTCACTAGCATAATATGTAAAGAAATCCACATTACTCTTAAAACACAGAAAAGTTGATAAATCTCTGGGACTTGATCAGGCATATCCTTGAACTCTGTGGAAAGCTAGTGATGTGATTGCTGGGCCCCTTGCTGGGATATTTGTATCATCGATAGCCACAGGTGAGGTGCTTGAAGACTGGAGGCTGGCTAACGTGGTATCACTATTTAAGAAAGGTGGTAAGGAAAAGCAAGGGAACTATGGACCAGTGAGCATGACATCAATGTTTTTGGAGGGATTCCTGCCGGTCAGGATTTACAAGTATTTGGAATGGCAAGGACTATCAGGTATAGTAAATGATTTTGTACGTAGGAAATTGTGTCTTACTAACTTGATTGTGTTTTTCGAAGAAGCAACAAAAAGGATTATGCGGACAGAGTGGCGAATGTGATCTATGTGGACTTCAATAAGGCATTCAACAGGTTCCTCATAGGAGGCTGGCTAGCGTGGTTAGATCACATGGAATACAGCTGGAGCTAGCTATTTGGATACAGATCTTGATCAAATGTAGAAGACAGAGGGTAGTGATGAAAGGTTGCTTTTTATACTGGAGACCTGTGACCAGTGGTGTGCCACAAGGATCAGTGCTGGGTGCACTGCTTTTAATCATTTATATAAATGATTTTGATGTGGACATGGGAGAAATAATTAGTACGTTTGCAGATGACATCAAAATTGGAGGTGTAGCGGACAGAAAATAAGGTTACCTCAGATACAAAGGGATCTTGATCAGATGGGCCAATGGACTCAGAAGTGGCAGATGGAGTTTAATTTAGATAAATGTGAGATGCTGTATTTTTGAATGGCAAACCAGGACAGGAGTTATACACTTAATGGTTAGGTCCTGGGGAATGTGGTTGAACAAAGAGACCTTGGAGTGCAGATTCATAGTACCTTGGAAGTGGAGCCTCATGTAGACAGGATAGTGAAGAAGATGTTTGATATGCTTGCCTTTATTGGTCAGTGCATTGAATATAGGAATTAGGAGGTCATATTGTGGCTGCACAGGACCCTCTGAGAGGAGAACTTCCTTCTCGTCTCCATTTTAAATGGCTGAGTCCTTTGCTCTGAGAATATGCCCTATAGCCCCAGAGTCTCTCAAAAGGAGAATAAACTTTTCTGCTTCTAGCTATCAAGTTCCTTAAGAATCTTTTATATTTCAGTAAGGTCTCTTTTCACTCTTCTAAACACCAATGTGTACAGGCCAAATCTATACAACCGCTTCTCAAAGATAGTCCTTCCATACCAGGTACCAGCCTAGTGAACCTCCCTTTCATGCCATAATATCTTTCCTTAGGTAAGGGAACCAAAACTTTTCATAGTACTTTATCTGTGGTCTGTTAGTGTCTAGTATAGTTTTAGCAAGACTCCTTAAGTTTACCTGGCAGCTGCAGCCACTATTCGTTTAATAGAATTATGATTTCTGCAGAGATTACAGTTGCATAGAATACCATGTGCTTCTGAAAACTATGCACTCAGTAGTTTGCTTGGAATACTGCATATTAAAGGCCTCATCACTGTTTTCTGGACAATAGACAATTACCTATTTTAGGGATTAGATATGACCTTAATATTTACTTAATGTTTTTCTGATCCTGACAATGAGGGTGCACTTATCTAGTTTATCTAATAGTTGTCCACAGACTGATCAGATCCTCTTTGGTACCTTCTAGGAATAGATAAGTCCATATATTTGCATAACTTAGAGGGGATACTCCTCCCATGTGCCAGGTTTTGTACTGAGGCGGACTTTGGCATGTAGTGAAACCCATGTACCTTGTACATCTGCACTCTCCTTTTTATAGTAGGGGAGTAATGAAGCATTTGCTTCTTTCAAGGATAGTGTCTCATTCTCAACTGATTTCCGCATGTATTACAGTTTCCTGGATATGGCATGTGTCTCCAGTTGTAGCTTGGAAAGATCCAGTGAATGAAATGCTTTGTATTAATTCTACCACAAGCACTGTACATGCTCAAGATAATGTCTTCAGGATGTTATGCGTCATTTGACAAACATTGAGGCAGCCTGTCCTGAGAAGTAGAGGTGCTAAAGAGAAGACCAAAAAGTAGGAAGAGACCTAGAAACATGGTTCTTGGAGTTGCCAAAGCTTCTCAGCTATCATTGCACTTGCATCTCCCTCTTTATTTCAATTGAGCAACAAGATTGTATTCCTCAAAGCAACACAGAAACTTGAACTCAAATGGTATGATTTCTGTAACAGCTGCAACTAAGAATATTGAAAGTATAACAGAAAGACAACTATAAGATGGTATGAAAATTGAAGCTTTTCTAGCACTCCAGTTATTACATGGGATAAAAAATGGCAGAGCATGCAAGAACATATGAAATCTAAGCCCAAAATGTATTTAATTTAGATCAGGCATCCTAATTGAACACAGCAAGTTGCAGGACATTATGTTTTCACTCTACAATAATGGTGCTTTCAGATTGTAGAAAGATTGACTGAGGTCACATGCAAATTGGATCATAATTGTTGCCACCAAAGTGTTTGTCTTTTTTTTATTAAATTCATTCTTTGGATTCCCTAACAGTTAAGACACAATCATATTGTTGTGAGTCTGGAGTCACATGTAGGCCAGACCAGTAAGAATGGCAGTTTTCTTCTCTAAAAGATATTAGTGAACCAGATAAGTATTTCCAACAATTAATAACAATCATCATTAGACTACTAATGTCAGGTTTTTGTTGAATTCAAATTCTATCAGCTGCCCTGGTAGGATTTGAGCCCGTCAGTCCAGCAATAATACCACTAGGCCATCACCTACCCTTGTATGCTTTAGCTCTAAAATTCTGAAAAAATATAATGGCTGTCATAGTATTAGCACATTTCAAATCCTTATTGTGAAATGGGCTGATGACTACAGTTTGCATTGCTACTAGTCACAATATAGGCAAACCACTAAGAAGCATGTGAAATGAACCTTTCTAGTTTCCTTCCGTCTCTCCCTTTGGGGGCATGCTTGCACTGGCTTACCTCTACCTGCCAATAATTTACCTCAGGTGTGCTTGATATTGAGAAATCAAGATATAATTTTAACCGAACTCATCTGCAAGAATTGGATCAGGCATACTTTTTGCATCATTGACTTCAATAAAAAATTTGAATTAAGAGGAATGTAAAACAAGGAGTGCCATTGAAACCTAACAGGTACCAAATGGATTTAAAATTATATCCCAAGTGTTGAAAGAAATGGGGTGCAATTTCAATCGAACCTAGCTGACAGGAATCTAACAAGATCACATTACAAGTTTTGCATAACACCTGATTTTACCTGCTGGAACAGCTGATCTGACAATTGTCAACACTTTGGCATTTGGTCAAAATTACCTCCATGTTAGATCATGGATTGAGTAGGCAGACAGCCATGAGAAGGATTGGAAGTCACATCATGCATTAAACTGTCCAATGGTGACATTCAAACCGACAAGATTAAGATTAGGAACTCATGTGGAAAATTATGGTCACCAACTCAAATTCTACAATTTCTCCATTATAATCAGACAGTCTCATCTGTGTATGCCATTCTGATCAACAGAAGTTGTGTCTCAATGGGACTCCTACCCTGAGAGTAGTCATCGGGAAACATGACTCCAATTAAAATCATGAATTGAATTTTTGGCAGTTGTGCCACAGTGCCTCAGATAATTAGCCAGCATGCAGCACTTTGCATGAATGGGGACGTATTTTCTGATATTTTTCCAAGTAAATCATTTTAGAAGGAAAAAACATTTTAAAATGCCAAAGGCAATTATTGCAAAAGGTTGGTGGTTGGGCTGCTGAAGTTGGACTCTGTCTTTGGCCATTAAAGTATATTATCTCATCCAGCAAAGCATCATGAGGTGGACATGTCCTCTGCCTCTAATATTTACAAAATGAACATGTTTTCTGCTTCTAGCATTTATATGTGAATATGTCCTCTGACTGTAATGGTTAGTTGGTGAACATATCCTCTGCCTATAGTACTTACAAGGTGAACATGTTAGCTGCCTGTAATATTTTAAGGTGACCATATCCTCTGCCAGTTATCAGTGGCAATCACTGAGTATAATTGTCCAAATAGGTAGTTCCATGTCATGGGTTCTGTGGATCCTTGCATGGTTGTTGAGCCCAGTTCTTCTGCCCCATTGACATAATGGCTTAGTGGCCTCACAGTACCAGAGACCTGGGTTCATTTCCAGTCTTGCACGACTGTGGAGAGTTTGCATGTTCTCCCTGTATTTGTCTGTCTGCTGAGCTCTCTGGTTTCCTCCCACGATTTAAAGATATGGATTAGCCATGCTCTAGTGTCCGGGATTATGGGGATAGGGTAGGCGGCTGGGTTTGGGTGGGATTTCTTTGAAGAGTAAGTGCAGTCTTGATGGGCCAAGTAGCCTCTTTCCACACTGTAGGGATTCTGTGATTTTAATACTCCTGACCTTATCTCAAGCAAGTTCTCAAGGGCTTTAAGGTGCCTTCATTTATAGATAATCCAAGTTTTGGAGCCATATAGCAAAGTTGGAAGGATCTTGGTATCAACATTGATGTCACAATTGTTGAAGAATTTCATCCATAGACTCTGAAGGTGGCACTCACAGATTGGATACAGTGTTTAATTGGTGTCAGCCTTAAATGAAAGGTAGCTTCCCAGGTAGGAGAAATGTTCCATATTTGAGAGGATTTTTCTATCGATCTTAATGGTGGAATGGACTGAAATTGACATGGGAAAGGTTGGTAAAGGATTTGAAGGTTCTTAGGGTTGAAATGAGTCTAATTCTTTGCTATGCTTCCAGGACAGTGTTAAGCGAGGCTGAATGATTATCTGCCGACAGAGCTGAGGTAACATTAACATTCTAAAGTTCCACAAGCAAGGCTAATGTTGTTTACTTCCTGAATTTCAACCACTTGAAGCATAAAATTTTTCATCCATCTTGTAGACAATATTCACACTACTGGGAAACTTTGCCTTGACAAGGTGAAGATTGCTGTTGATGAATTCGAACCAAGGGCAGAGGTGATGACTCATTCCTGCCTGACTCCTGACTTGACCTCACACGATTCTGTCATATCATTGTCAGTGAGGATAATTACTGAGGAGTCAGAGGATGTTGATGAATTTCCCTGGACAGGCAGCCAGTGACAGGGGCTTCCATAGTACTTCCTGATTGATTGAGTCACTCTACTGCGAAGTCTCTTCCAAGGATACCTACTTTGAAGAAGTTCTCCCTACAAAGATTCCTGATTGAGTCAAAAGCCTCAGTCAGATTGGTGAAGGTCATGTAGACTGTTTGGTGTTGTTTCTGCATTTCTCTTGGAGTTTCCAAAATGTGAAAATCATGTCCAAAGTTTGACAGTTTAGTTAGAAACCACACTGGTTTTCAGGAAGAAGCTGAAAGATGTGTTGCTGGAAAAGCACAGCAGGTCAGGCAGCATCAAAGGAGCAGGAGAATCGACGTATCGGGCATAAGCCCTTCTTCAGGAATGACCTGAAGAAGGGCTTATGCCTGAAACGTCGATTCTCCTGCTCCTTTGATGATGCCTGACCTGCTGCGCTTTTCCAGCAACACATTTTTCAGCTCTGATCTCCAGCATCTGCAGTCCTCAAATTCTCCTGGTTTTCAGGAAGGCTTTTCTGAGAGACTGGGAGAAGGCATCTAGGAAGGGTTTGAGTGATGATCTTCCCAGTGCTGAAGGGTGACTCCTCAGTAATTTCCATGGTCGAGTTTGTCTACTTTCAGTGTAGTGGCAGCATCACTAAGACCAGCAGGGATTTCTCCTTTGTCCCAGATTTTCAGAAACATTTGATGGAAAAGGTAGGTAAGCTCTATTCCTCCAATTATGAAAAAAAACTTCCATTCTTCATGTGCCTAATGATGGCTTCAACATCTGCCACACTTAGGAGTCCAACATCATTTTTGAAGGGGAGTAGGGGATTTCCTCAAGCACATCCTCATTGTTGACTGCCCAAACTTTTGGAGTCCTTTGAAGTGTTCCCTCCATCAGAGGGTGATACTTTCTCCACCTCAAAATGGATTCCATCACTACTTGCACTGGTTTGAGGCTAAGGGTGTTGCCATATATTGGTGGCACTGAAGAAACTCTGGGTGTCATAATTATCAGCAATGAGTTGCAGTTCTTTGGCTATCTTAGTCCACCATTGGTTCTTGATTTTCCTAGGTTTTCTGTGGAAGCTATTTTTGATTTTGATAAGTTCTTCTCTTCATCTCCCACACAGGAGGTTAGTGAGTAAAATTAGGGCGCATGGTATTGGGGGCAAAGTACTAGATTGGATTGAAAATTGGTTGGCTGATAGGAAACAAAGGGTAGTGATAAACGGCTCCATTTCTGAATGGCAGGCAGTGACCAGTGGGGTATCGCAGGGATCCGTGCTGGGACCGCAGCTTTTTACAATATATGTTAATGATATAGAAGATGGTATCAGCAATAATATTAGCAAATTTGCTGATGATACAAAGCTGGGTGGCAGGGTGAAATGTGATGAGGATGTTAGGAGATTACAGGGTGACCTGGACAAGTTAGGTGAGTGGGCAGATGCATGGCAGATGCAGTTTAATGTGGATAAATGTATGGTTATCCACTTTGGTGGCAAGAACAGGAAGGCAGATTACTACCTCAATGGAATCAATTTAGGTAAAGGGGCAGTACAGAGAGATCTGGGTGTTTTTGTACACCAGTCAATGAAGGCAAGCATGCAGGTACAGCAGGTAGTGAAGAATGCTAATAGCATGCTGGCCTTCATAACAAGAGGAATTGAGTATAGAAGCAAAGAGGTGTTTCTGCAGCTGTACAGGACCCTGGTGAGACCACACCTGGAGTACTGCGTGCAGTTCTGGTCTCCAGATTTGAGGAAAGACATTCTGGCTGTTGAGGGAGTGCAGCGTAGGTTCACGAGGTCAATTCCTGGAATGGCGGGATTACCTTACACTGAAAAACTGGAGCGATTGGGCTTGTATACCCTTGAGTTTAGAAGACTGAGAGGGGATCTGATTGAGACATATAAGATTGTGAAAGGATTGGACACTCTGGAGGCAGGAAACATGTTTCCGCTGATGGGTGAGTGCCGAACCAGAGACACAGCTTAAAAATACAGGGTAGACCATTTAGGACAGAGATGAGGAGAAACTTCTTCACCCAGAGAGTGGTGGCGGTGTGGAATGCTCTGCCCCAGAGGGCAGTGGAGGCCCAGTCTCTGGATTCATTTAAGAAAGAGTTGGATAGAGCTCTCAAAGATAGTGGAATCAAGGGTTATGGAGATAAGGCAGGAACAGGATACTGATTAGGAATGATCAGCCATGATCATGTTGAATGGCGGTGCAGGCTCGAAGGGCTGAATGGCATACTCCTGCACCTATTGTCTGTTGTCTATTGTCTATTATCTCACGAGTGATATAATTTTGCCAGGCACAAAGAGATTCTCTCTTCTTGTTCATGAGGTCTTGGATGATGAGGTCATTCTTGTCAAACCAGACTTGATGTTTCCTGGTCTTGTAATTGATAGTTTCTTCACAGCATGAGATGATGATTGTCTTCAGCTCTTTCCAGAAATGAACTCTTTGAAGATTTTAGTGAAGGCATTGTAAGAAGTTCACTAGTTGCTCAAGTCTTGAAGCCACTCAAAACTGAACTTTTTTCTGAATTCTTCATTTGTCTTCAGCTGTTTTTGGTGGCATTTGATAGATATCGAGAAACAGATGAGATAATAGCCTATCCAGCAGTCATCTTCTCTGATCATCAATTTGGTAATGAGGACATACAGTTAATCTCAGGACTGAATGATGACATAATTGATCATATGCCAGTGCTTTGATCATGGATGCCTCCAAAATGTCTTGAACTTGTCTTTTTGGCAGAGCATGTGCTAATGGTGACCAGCTAGTGTTCTGCATATTTGTTGAGCAGGTGAACCGTACTGATGTTGCCATTCCCAACTCCTTACTTTCTGATGTTTCCTTTCCAGAATTGGCAATCCTTTCCAATCCTGGTCTTGAAGTCCTCAAGGATGGTAATTTTATCTTCCTTATGGATGCTGGTGAATATGGTGTCCAGTATGGAGTAGAAGCTGTCAATGGCCTCATTTATGGCATCAAAGATTTGACAAAGTTAGAAGGTACACAACAACAGGTTGATTTAAATTCAAAGCTATGTGTGTTTTTTTTAAATGTTAGGCTTGTTGATTGACTCATGAAATGCAGCAATGCAAATTCTGAAACTGCATTGCATTGTTATACTTGACTACAATTTATCTTCTGTCATGACAGAATAAAATTGCTTTGAATGATATGCTCTTATATAATCCAAACTGCCAACTTCATTGTACATGCACTTCGCCCTCTCAGTGTTGCTGTGGATCTGAAGTCACATAGAAATGGGCAGCACGGTGGCACAGTGGTTAGTACTGCTGCCTCACAGCGCCGGAGACCCGGGTTCAATTCCCGCCTCAGGCGACTGACTGTGTGGAGTTTGCACGTTCTCCCCGTGTCTACGTGGGTTTCCTCCGGGTGCTCCGGTTTCCTCCCACAGTCCAAAGATGTGGGTGAATTGGCCATGCTAAATTGCCTGTAGTGTTAGGTAAGGGGTAAATGTAGGGGTATGGGTGAGTCGCGCTTCGGCAGGTTGGTGTGGACTTGTTGGGCCAAAGGGCCTGTTCCACACTGTAATGTAATGTAATGTAATCTAATCAAATCAGACCAGGTTAGGATGGCGGTTTCCTTCCCTAGGGGACATCAATGGACCAGAGGGTTTTTTTCCAACAAATGGCAATGGTTTCATGATCATCATTAGACTCTTAATTCCAGATTATTGTTGAATTCAAATTTCAACATCTGCCATGGTGGGTTACAAAGCCAGGTGCTCAGAAAGACATGACCTGTGTCTGTTGATTAATAGTCTAGTGATAATACAACTAGGCTATTACCTCCCCTAAAGTACACCCAAGATCCTCCATTCATATTTTTTAGTACAGTATATTAAGCTTTTTTTAAGGTTAAGTACATTCACTGGTAATGACAGGCTAGTGTTCTGCATACTTGTTGAGCAGGTGAATTCTATTGGTGTTGTAATTCCCAACTCCTTTATTGACAAAGTCAGTAAGAGAAATCTGATTATCAATTTTAATAATGACAAACTTATAATGCCCCATTGATTCATTTGTGAATTGGTGATGTGGATACTGACTGACAAATGAAGAATTTATTTTGCTGCTATGCAATCAAAAACCATGCTCATCAGTAAATTGGCCTATCACAGACTCTGTGCCTGTGACTGCTTAAAAATGTGCTGACAAATATTGTTACCCTTGATGGCAATTAAATTTCTGTTAACAAGTGGTAATTTATTACTTTACCAGGTCTGGCCTACATGTGACTCAACACCCAGAGCAACGTGGTTGCAAATTCTTGAGGGAATCAAATGAGTGTGATATAGTTTCCTTGTTGCTTTCAGATAGAACAATTTAGTTTTGAAAATTAACACAGCAGAATCAATGCTATTAACCTTTTCTATTTTTATTTCCCTTGTGAGGATACACCAAACTCAAGCCCCAAAGCTAATTAATATCAAAAAGAGCCTCATAACATCAATGGAACACCCCTGCTAAGCTGACTTGCCAATGTGGTTAGATTCTTGATACAATTGGGAAGGAATATTGGTGGAAACAGTGATCCAAATATAAACAGATAGATCACTGCAGGACAAGCATGGAAAAATCTTGCCTTTTAGCTGCAGGTCTGTGTTGGAAGAAGGTGCAGAATAGAGCATGAATACAGTTGCACACAGAAATAACCAGTGCACATTCTGAAATGAATATCTGGTAAAGATTATTGTTCAAGCCCTTTCAGTAGGATACAGAAAGTGCACTAAATCAACCAACTTCTGTTATGACAGTCTTAGCTAAACCTGACCAGTTTTTGGGAATTCAAATATGTTGAAGAAGTAATGTATTCACTCCAGCTTACTTTATTTTATCCCTTTGAACATCATTGAAAAAATATAAAGTTCTTCTAATCCATATGTGTTATCATTACTTATTTTTAGCCATATTATTCAGACTTTTTTAATGTAAGAAGCTTTATATAGTTTATTTTGTTTCTTTATAAAGTTTTACGTAACATGAGTGATGGAAAAACTCACTTGTTTTGCAGTTTTGTTTCTTATTTTATGGCACACATTAGCAGATTTTAATAAGTCCTTCATAGCTCAGGAAAAATAAATTTTCATTAAATCTGACTTTGATAGATCTCAAAGATTCATGTTTTCTTTGGAAGTTCAGCCCTCTTAAGTGGAAGTAATGTGCAATCCTGGCAGCTTTCATGTATACATAAACCAAACAATTTCTTTTTGCCAAATTCCTACTTAAGAGTTCTCTGCTGCTTATTTATAAACAGCCTATTCTACAGGATATTAGAAAGGATGAGTGCAATCCAGTGAGAAGGTTGGGTAAAGAGAAACCTGACATATCTATGCACCCACAAACAGCTTGAGCTCTACTTTGTAAACTCATAGTATGTAGAGTAGAGGGTAGCAAACTTGATTCTCTCACAGTACTGCATTTTTAACCTATCGCATATCATTATAAGGAAGGACTAAATGAAATCCATAGATTTCAATATAAGGCATATAGGGAAAGTGTCTGGATTACTTTCTAACACTTCCCAATGGCAATTTCATTCCCAATAAAAAGCTATGCTTGAGGGTAGTACAAATCAGAGTTCGGAATGCAAGGCATCTCATACTAATTCATACCTTTTTTATTTTCTGCCTGGATATATGGACTGATTCTAGGATTGTTGAACATTAGGAATGAGGATGCCTAGCAAACTGCCTTGCCCAACTTGCAGCTGTAAATCAGCTAGAATCATACTGAATGGTAGAGCAGGCTCAAAGGTGCCAAATGGCCCACTTCTACTGCTGTGATTTTCTGTTTCCATTTTCTCTGTCCCAAAGTCTTTAATGAAGTAGCACAGCCATAACATATCAACACAGATGAAAATGTGCAACTGAATGAAAGAAAATAGACCATTCTGAAATTATTTTATTATTTCAGACTTTAATTTTATTAGAATGATTGTCTGCAGCTAGGTTAGGAATTATGTCTCCTTGTCTGATTTTTATTATCATCACAATTCCACATCTGCTGCCATGATGAATTTTCAAGAAATCCATCAACAATCTATCAGGATGCCAACAGAAGGATGAGGGAAATATTAGAATATGTTAACCTAAGACATGAATATATATGAATGACTTCAATTTGATTAAAAATATGATTGCATTACCCTAATACTTAATGTAATGCTTTCTTTCTCTGAAGGAGACTTACAGCTTCAGCCATGCATGATTTTTACCTTTTGCTTAAAATTGTGTTTATCAAATGCAATTTAAATAATATTAAGTAAGAACATATTGAGTTGTGTTTTCACATCAAAGAGATTAATATGCCAACAATATGAATTAAACTGCCTGAAGATAATACAGCAATGTCAGAGTTCATTGCAAAAGACAGAAATGAAAAAAAGTCTTTCAATTAAGAGACGGGAGAATAGTTTTGAAGCTGCTAAAGATTGATGTAAATTTCTAAAGTTACTCTTTAATTCAAATCAACTAATAATTTCTGGATTAATTGCATATATATATTACATATTTATAGACGGTGGTTTCAGTCAAAACTGACAAAATCTTCATAAAACCGTTCATCCTTAGCAACAAGACGACCATTTCACCCCCTGTCCGTTTTTATGATGATTCTATTTTAGCCGCCCAGAGATGAAAGAGACAGCTGGCTGGAACTACAACTCGATCTCATAGCATTTATTGTCATCATTTATGTCAAAGAGACAAAACAGTGTAAACATTGTATCCCTCGAAAATTTATTGCTTTGAAGTATGGATTCAGATTCTGTACTAAGGCGTTCAGTACCTAAAATTATGAAGAAAACTGTCTTTCAATTAGATACAATTCTTCGGAACTGGCCATTGGACCCGAAACGTTAACTTGATTTCTCTCCACAGGTGCTGCCATATCTGTCGGGTTTTTAAAATCAATTTCGGTTTTATTTCTAATTTCCGACATCCGCAGTTCTTTTGTTTTCTTTTATTATTTGTGCCTTACAATTAGGCTATGTTATATTACTTAAACGTCGATGTTAAACCGTTATCTGGTCGAAATATCTAATAGAATGGAGATTCAGGAACCCTCAGCGAGGTTCAGTTTTAGCAGGACTGCGCATATTTCAATCCTTTGAAATTTCATTTAAATGTGATCATTACTCAAGTTAGCAATTCAGCAAAAGATGCCTGATGTTATTATCAGACTTGCCGCTTTCTACTAAAAAGACCCTCTAAATTTTGTTTCTCAGATTTACTTGCCTCGTTCTCCCTCACCCGTTCCAGAGAAATATTTCTTAAGATTTCCCAAGAACCTATTTTGCGAGAAGTGAAAATGCAATGCTGCCAAGAAGCTTTCAGGGCTCAGTGTGCAAGAACCGCACTGTGCTTGAGGAACCGAAGCTGACAATCTCATTCACAAGATTTCTCTTGTCTCATTTCAGTTTACACCGAGTTGAAACTAAACTTAGATATATTAGATATATATATAACTTAGAATATGGAAATATTCTCAGAATCAGAACTGCATAGAATTTCTATCTCATTACGTTTGTTAGGGTTTAGTTTGGGACATTGCAAAATGAACAGAAGTTGCTGGATTTAGGGTAAATATTTCCATTTAGGGCAAATATTTCATACATTTTATAAGAAGTTGTGATCATGTTCTGTGCCTCCAAGCGGCGAGAAAACCAGGGAGATGTGCTCACTGAGAAACAATTACATCTGAAATCCAGGTTAAAATCCAGGGCATATAAGTGCCAGCAAAGGATTAGTGGATGCACGTGTCAAAGGATGCAAGTGTCTACCGAAAAGATAAAATCTCGAGTTACAAAAAGACTGAGACAAAAGGATTCGTGTTTTGTTTGGTTTTAATAAAATCGACGAAAGTTGCAGAGGGGAGCGGCATACAATAATGGATCTCGTTAACTGAACGTCCCAAATGTTAATTCAACTCTGAATGCTGCTTAAAAATCAATTGGACATTGGAAATACAATTCTCCAACTGGCGTCCGTGTGATGATCTCGAGTATGAGACAAAAAAACCTTCTGTTTACATCTGAAATTTTTAAGGATGGCAGGCAGAAGAAGGTGCTGAATTGATTTATAGCGTGTGTATGTGTTGACAGAACCTTCGTGATTTCACAATTACCTTTAACTGACGGGAACTGAGTGAATATATGATCCGGTATTTGTGTTTGTATTTGTTTTAGCCCTCGGCGCCTGACTGGGCATCGGTGGAAATCTGACGACCAGTTTTCTCCATTCATAACATCTCTCTCGCTATTAAGTATTGTCCTTGAGATTGGGTGCCAAGGATGGTTTTGATTTTAAAAGATCCCCGGCATCGAGAACATAATCGGACGGCCTTTAACTGCTTGCATCTGCACTGAATACATGACAAACTGTATTCCTGTAAAGTCGCAGCTTTCTGGCCCTTGCAATCTGAGTCCGTCTGAATGGGGAACAATTGCGGTTGGCACTGCGCTCCATCTAATATCAAAAATCTTCCAGACTAAATCCTGCCTAATGTAATTCTATATAGTTCTGATCCTGCAAATATTTCCTAGGATGGAAGTCTAGTTTTATCTCGGTGTAAATTGAAATAGTACCAACAACAAAAAGAAAGATTCGAGTTCTGTGTTAGAAATTTAATGGTGTTTTGGAAAGATTACCATGGCAAATTTGAAGCTCAGTAGTATGCAATCTCGAGCCCTCTCTGATTTTTAACAGCGTGGGGCGGGGGTGAGTATTTTTTTACAAATACAGTAATTAGGGTAGGGGCTGGAACTCACTGACTTGATACAGTCAAAAAGGGCTGTTATTTGATCAGGAATAAAAGTGCAGGATTGCCAGAGAATTGCCAAGTGACTTGTTTACTCAGAGAACAAATACAGACAGCATGGGTTGAATGACCACCTTCTGCACTGTAATAATTCAATTATACTGTTAGATTTGATTGTGTCCCAGGCTGCTGTTGGGAGCTATAACTCCCTCACCAGGTATTCAACACTCTTACAGTTGCTCAAAAAGAAATTGGAATTAGTACAATGAAAGCAATGGCAGTTTGTATGGATACACTAGTGTTTTACTGCCCTAAGAACTGATACAATATTCATCCTTTTCTGAATGAGTTATGAAGTCTGAAGTCAAAACAAATGTCACATTCTCTTTTGAATGAAGCATGTACAAAGTTTGTTATTACTGATATTTTTCTGAAAACATTGTGACATAGATTAATGAATAGATTAATAATTTAAAAGAAAACATAAACAGAGAGAAAACACTGTTGAAATGATCAAACAAAGAGCTATAAATATAAGATAATCACTAATATACCAACCAGGGAGTTTGGGAGGAACATCTATCCAGAGAGTGGATTATGTTATGACAATTATTGGCCTGAACAATCTGGATATATTTAAGGAGGAGTTACATAAGCATGTTAGGGATTAGGGTAGTGTTTTTAGGATTCAACAAAGAGCAGTGAACATAGAACATAGAACATTATAGGCCCTTCAGCACTCGATGTTGTGCCGATGTTCCCACAGCAGTGTGAAGAACTTGGAACAAAAACAAGCACCAAGCATAAATTGGGATACATAGTTTGGTTGTGTACTGCAAATTTTAGCTAATTTCCAATAGCAATATTTGTTAAATGAGAAGGGATCTGGCCTGGGTAAATTGAAATCAAAGAGTGGCAGGCAAAACATAATCAAACATTGGGCATTCACAATAAGGAGATAGGTCAGGAAGAGAAAATATACATTCCTACAAGAGAAAAAGATAGGGCAACAAAGCCAGAATTGCCTGGGTGATGAAGGAAGTTGAAACAAAAAAGAGTTGATGGGTGTCAGCTATCAGGTTGATTATGAATATGAGAATCAAGTTGAATACGAAAGATTCAGAAGGAAACTGAGTAAGATATCAGAGAGACAGAGTCACTGGACAGAGTCACCAGACATGAAACATTAACCCTGCATTTTTACCCACAGATTCTGCTAGACCTGCTGAGTTTTGCAAGTGATTTTTGTTTATGTTTCAGATCTCCAGCATATGCAGTTCTTTATTTTATTCTCCACCTCTCTACATTTTTATTCTTTGAGCCACCCTCAAAACCTACTTCCTTAACCAACCTTTCAGAGATCTGCCCCAATTTTACCTTCAGTAGCTCAGTGTCAATATCTGTTTGATAAGAAACCTGCAAGCACCATTTTGCTGTATGTACCAAATAGTGTTGCTTTAGACTAATTGCATTAACTATCACAGAAATATATTTCTACACAGTGTTTACCCCATCCTTCTTTCAGTCTTATGTGGAGCTATTTTAAATTAGTACAGAATAACAAGAATTATCCCCACTAGCCTGCAGTTATGACATTAATCAGACAGTTGAACTTTATTCCTGATGAAGCGCTTTTGCCGAAACGTTGATTCTTCTGCTCCTCGGATGCTGCCTAACCTGCTGTACTTTTCCAGTACCACACTCTCAACTCTAATCTCCAGCATCTGCAGTCCTCATTTTCTCCCAGTTGAACTTTATGGCGATCTAGCAGTTTGCGGTCATATTTCTGATGTTGATCCTCAAAGTACCAAGGGTGTGAAATTTTCTACTTTTAGAAGTGATACCACGGACAGAAAAGTATGGTAATCATGAGAAATGTTTCAGGATAAGGTTACTCTTTTATATTGCACTTCAGCATGTACAATGCTACAGAGGAGGGCAACAGATGGTGGTGATGAGAAGTGACTGAGGAGAAGTTGGCTAAATCACCATGACTGAAAAGGGGAATGCAGAGTAGCTGGTGTCACATTACATTAATGTTATCATTTCCCTCCCTCACTCTTCCTAGAGAGAGAGAGATAGCAAAAGAAAGAAAGAAAGAAAGGAAGGAAGGAGGGAAGGAAGGAAGGAAGGACGGACAGATGACAGATAGACAGACCAAGAGATCAGCAGTATGTATTATCTTGATCAATAAACATGGCAGGAACTCTGGGAAAGCTTCTGATGTGTGTGACATGTAAACTTTGGAGCATTTAGGACAGTCATATCTGCACTAAGTACCAAAGTGTAGCGGTCCTTGGACAACATGTGGCTGGCCTGGAGCAGTATCTCTCCTCACTGTGCACAAAACAAGGGGAGAGGTTTCTGAAATAGTTGTATGAGAAAGTGGTCCTGCCATATTGTGATAGGCAGGCAAGGAGAGGAGTGTAGAGATGGCAGGTAAGTGGGTGACCATTTGCAGAAAGGAATGGTGATAGCAGGCCCAGAAAAGCTTGCTTAGTGAAAAGACTCCTTGGAGCTATTGAACAGGAAAGAAATTTTATTTGCCCATTTTGTGAACAATACAACTGAGTCAGGGATGAATGACTCATGGACAAACCACAGGAATCTAAGACCACCCCGGGGAAAGAGAAAGAGAGAGAGAGAGAGGCTGGTAGGCAGATTATTAGGTAGTAGTAGTGAGTGACACAGTAGTTTGAGGGATAAGAAATCTACTTTGCAGCTGAGATTGTGAGTCCTGTATGGGTCTATTGCCTCCCATGTGCAAGGATTCAGGGAACAAAACAGTTGGATAAACTTCTAGAAAGGGAGGATGAACAACCAGAGATTGTGATTCATGTGGGGACTAACAACAGGTTAGATAAAATGGCGAAGCTAAATTGCCCATAGTGTCCAGGGATGTGCAGGCTAGGTGGATTAGCCAGGGAAGTGCAGGGTTACAAGGGGTGGATCTGGGTGGGATACTGTTTGGAGGGTCAGAGTGGACATCATGGGGGTTGGGTCTGGATGGGATACTAGGCGAAAGTGAGGACTGCAGATGCTGGAGATCCGAGTCTACATTAGAGTGATGCTGGAAAAGCACTGCAGGTCAGGCAGCATCCGAGAAGCAGGAAAATCGATGTTTCGGGCAAAAGCCCTGGGATACTGTTTGGAGGATCAGTGTGGATTTGATGGATCAAATAGCCTGCTTCCACACTGTATGGATTTTATGATTCTATGAACAGCATCGGGATGGATAGCTTGGAAATCTTTCAGGATTTGTTTCAGGGGTTAGGGAGTAGTTTAAAATGCAGGATATCCAGAGTAGTAATTTCAGAAATTACAAGCAGGCATTACAAGCTTCACTATTTAGATAAAGGCAAGTCAGAAAGGCAACAGTCTAGCTTGAGGGATTGTGCAGAAAGGATGGGTTTAGACCTGTGGGACATTGAGATCTCTTTTGAGAAAGGAAATAGCTGTTCAGTAGAAATGGGCTTGACCTCAGTGAGGAAGTAATCTAAAAGGAACTAGTCTCCTTAAAGTTTTAAGGTGAGGTGTCAGTTGATGATGAAGGGCTTTTGCCCGAAACATCCATTTTACTGCTCCTCGGATGCTGCCCGAACTGCTGTGCTCTTCCAGCATCACCAATCCAGAATCTGGTTTCCAGCATCTGCAGTCATTGTTTTTACCTAGTATTGGCAGTAGCACAGAGGGCAAAAGAGAGAAGATGGGGAGCGGGGAAAAAGAAGTGAGGGAAGTCTTGAGTGTTAACAGTAAACAAAAAAATGGTCACCTTCCAATGAGTGAGAAAGACATAAGGGTAAGGTGAAATTGTATGTATGTAAAATGCATGGAGCATTGTGAACAACACTGGGTTCTGGAAGGAGAAATTGCTCTCGCGGGATATGCTTAGGTTCCCTACATTATGGAAACAGGCCCTTTGGCCCAACACGTCCACATTGACTCTTGGAAGCGTAACCCACCCTGACCCACTCCTACCCTATATTTACCCCTGACTAAAGCACCTAACAATTTAGCATGGCCAATTCACCTGACCTGCACATCTTTGGATTGTGGGAGGAAGCCCACGCAGACATGAGGAAAATGTGCAAGATCCACACAGACAGTCGCCTGAGGCGGGAATCAAACCAGGTTCCTGCCACTGCGAGGCAGCAGTGTTAACCACAAAGCCACCATACCACCCTGGGTATATGACTTCGTAGCATTGACAGAAACGTGGCAGAAACCAGAATGGGATTGGATACTTAAAATCTTATTTGAAACCAGGTGGGTAAAGAGGGAGGAAGGGGAACAGTTTTGCTCAATGCTGGTATCATTACCTTTGAACGAGATACATTTCCTGAATTAGAGTGAGAAAGAGGAATGGAGTTGGGTGATTCATTAGGTATTCATTATAGATCTCCAAATAGTGGGGAGGAAGTAGAAGAGAGCATTGTAGACAGATTATGGAAATTGAAAAACAAGTAGGATTATAATACTTGGTGATTTTGATTTCAATTACCCGAGAGTAGGGAGGGAAAAAGGTAGAGTGGAGGGCTTGGAAGGAGAGACATTTCTGCCAAGTCTGCAGGAGAACTTTCTACCAGAGATGGGTGGCACGGTGGCACAGTGGTTAGCACTGCTGCCTCACAGCGCCAGAGACCTGGGTTCAATTCCCGACTCAGGGGACTGACTGTGTGGAATTTGCACATTCTCCCCGTGTCTGCGTGGGTTTCTTCCGGGTGCTCCGGTTTCCTCCCACAGTCCAAAGACGTGCAGGTCAGGTGAATTGGCCATGCTAAATTGCCCGTAGTGTTAGGTAAGGGGTAAATGTAGGGGCATGGGTGGTTTGCGCTTCGGCGGGTCGGTGTGGACTTGTTGGGCCGAAGGGCCTATTTCCACGCTGTAATGTAATCTAATCTAAATCTAATCTTCTCCTGGGAAATGAACAGGCCAAGTGTAGAATATTAGGGTGGTGGAGCGTTTGGTAAATAATGATCATAACATATTAAGGTTCCATATTAATTCAGAAACAGAGAAAAATCCATCAATAATTAAGATTCCAGACTGGAAAAGGGTAAGTTTTCAGTGTCTAAAAGTTGAACTGGAGCATGGTGATTGGAAATGCATTTTGTTAGATAAAACAATGGATGAAAACTGGAAGAATTTCAGAAGAGGGATGAATAGAGTGCAAATTACTTACATACTCATGAGAAATAAATATGGAGTAAAACAAATCTGGAGTACCTGGGTGATGAAGGATATGGATAAGAAAATACGGGAAAAAAAGGAGGAATATGATGCATACTGAAATAATAATAGTAATAGAAATCAGGAAGAGTGTCTCAAATACAGGAGAGAAGCTAAAGCTGAAATAAGGAAGGCTAAGTGGAAGCATTAGAAAAGGATGGCAGGCTTCACTAAAATAAATCATAAAATATTCTTCAAACAAATTAATAATAAAAGATCATTGAATGATAGAATGGGGGTCATAAGGAACAAGTAGGGTAAGCTGTGCACAGAGGTATTAAGTAAATATTTTGCTTTCTTTACCAAATTAGAAGATGGTGGCATAGTCTAGTTGAAAATATGGATATTGAGCAACCGAACAATGTTAGATAAAGATGGGATGCTGAAAAGGCTGGTAGCTCTCCAAGTGGAGAAGTCATCATGTCAGATAGGATGCATCCTAGATTGCTGAGAGATGTTAGAGAGCAATGTGTGGACCCATGGAATAAACTATTCCAGGCCTCTTTGAATACAGGATTAGTCCTGGGGGACTGAAGGATTGCAAATGTGACACCCTTGTTTATGAGAGGGGGAAAAGGATAACACAGGAAACTACAAATCTGTCAGCTTTACATCATCAGGAAAGTTGATGGAGGTCATAATATCGGATCAGATAAATATACTCTTAGCAAAAAATATATTGATACCATACAGTAAATATGGCTTTGTCAAGGGCAGCTTGACAAATTTGAGTTGTTTGACAAGGTGACGTAGTCAATGGATGAGGGTAGTGCATATATATTGTATATTTCGACTTTCAGAAAGCATTTGTTACGGTGCCCCATGGCAGGTAGGTTAGCAAATTATAAATGCTTTGGATTGATGGGTCCTTGGCAGCGTGGATTAGAAGTTGGGTAAAAAATACAAAATAAGTTATGTCTAGATGGGCGTTTCTTAGAGTGGAGATGAGTTGGAGGTGGGGTTCCCCAGAAATTTTTGTTGAGTCCCTTGTTTTCTGTGATCCATATAAATGATTGGGAGATGAGTATTAAGAGCAAAATCTTTGCAAATGAAACTAAGTGAAGGAGAATAGTGAATTGTAAGAATGATGCTGAGGGACTTCAAAGCGCCATTGACAGGTTGGCCAAATTGACAGAAATCTGGCAGATGAATTTCAATGCAGGAAAACATGTAGTAATGCATTTTGGTTGAAGAAACATGGAGAGACAACACAGACAACTTAGAGGGGAGCACAGTAGCAGAAGACTTTGCGTTTACGTGCATGTTTGCTTAAGGCGGCCCAGACAAGTTTAAACAGTTATTAAGAAGGCTTATATGATCAAAAAAAAAGAAAGAACTGTGGATGCTGGAAATCAGATAGGATCCTTGGATTTATAAATGGAGACATAGTGTATAAAAGCAAAGAGATGATGCTACATCTCTACAAATCATTGGTCAGACCATGTTTGAAGTATTCTATTCAGCTGTGAGGACTTAATTCAGAAAGCATATTAAAGCACTAGAGAGAGTTCAAAAGAGATTTACTAGGATGATACCAGGAATGAGGCATTTTAGATACAAGGAAAGGTTAGGGAAATTGGGCTTGTTCTCCTTGGAGCAGAGAAGATTAAGAGTGTCCTCACTGAGATGTTTAAAATTATGAACAGTTTTGACAGGATAAAGAAGGATATTTTGTTTCCATTAGTTGGTATCACGGTGACTAGGAGTTACAATTTCAAAATTTAAAGACAGCTAGCAGTGAAATGAGGAGAAACTTCTTTAATCAGAAAGTTGTTAGGATTTGGAATGTGCTGCCTAGTAGAGTATTTGGAGGTAGATTCCCTTGGAGGTTCAAACAGAGGGCTGGGTATCTCTTTGAAAGTGATGAATTTTGAGGTCTACAGAAAAAGGACTGGTGAATAGGACTAGTTGAGTAGCTTTTTCAGGAGACATATAGATGTGATAGGTCAAATGGTTTCCTTTTGCAATGTAAAATTCTAGATTTATATTTATATTTTATTGTCATTTGTGCTCAAGTACAGGAGTACATGAGTACAGTGAAAAGCATAATGCTGACACCCACGCAGCATCTTAGGTGCAAGATACCTAGGTGCAAAAACGTAAGTGCAAGTAGTAAAAGAGAGAAACAAAGTCAAAAAAGTTAAGCATTACAAACTTTCATGGAATAAGTAGAAAAAAAAGAAAAAGGTAATAATTAACATTAAAGTCTTTCTTAATATAAACTGGAAAAATAAAGGAATAAAGTTGAAAGTCTTTCTTGCGTGCTTAGCCATGCTGGGCCCCAATCTTATTTGCTTAGCTTGCCCTCCGAGAGATGTCAGCTGCCTGTTCTTACCATCACTATAGACCTCCCTTGCTCTTCTCGCTTTGGGCTGTGCTGCCACTGCCATTGCTGCTACCACTGAAGCTGCCATCGCTGATCTCCTACTGCTGCACTTAGAACATGCCCAGGTAGCACCTGCTTACAGCCTCCAATCGTCAGGTATGTGCCAGGTCAAGAGACCACTGTGGGCCGCTGAGATACCGTCACGGGCCACCAAAAGCTGTCCAGTCTAAGCTGAGAGACCTGAGGGCCTGTAATTCAATGTTCTAACATTGTTTAAATTTGTTTAAATTAATATTGATATTTTTAGAAATAATCAATTCCCTACATGGTGTCTGGCTTCTCAGTTAGGACAATATGGCATAGTGGCTCAGTGATTAGCACTGCTGTCTCACAGTACCAGCAACTGGGTTTGATTCCGCCCTCGGATAACTGTCTGTATGGACGTTGCACATCTTCCCTGTGTCTGAGTGGGTTTCCTCCAAGTATGCCAGTTTCCTCCCACATTTCAAAGATAAGCAGGTTACTTGGATTGGCTTTGTAAATTGCCCATAATGTCCAGGTATGTGCAGGCTAGGTGGGTTAGCCATGGGAAATGCAGGGATACTGGAACAGGGTTAGGGGATGGATCTGGGTGGGATGCTCTTCAGAGGGTCGTTGTGGAACTCGATGGGCTGAATGGTGTGCTTCCACACCATAGGGATTCCATGGAATGTTTCCCAAGCTGGGAGTATAAAAGCATTGCATAGAATGAGACATGACACGCCAAGGTTGAGCTGGTTATAGTTCCATCTCAAGGAAACATATAAATAGACCAAACAGTATTTTCCATCAAGCAATTAACTGAAATCTTATAACATATGTAATGAAAGTCATATTTTTATGAGAATCAAGATGTATTTTAAAAATAAAATGAAGGTTTCCTTTCATCTCCTGTCAGAGAAGGCAGGGGAAAACAAATCAGAAGTGCAAATTTAATACACAGCTCCTTCTTTGGTACCTCCATGTAGCAAAACCTGAATAACAAGTGGCTGGAGCTGACATGCAACATTTACACTGCACATGTGCCTGTTCAGCAATGACTATATCCAACAATATAGAGTCAATCTACATCCTTTAATGTTCCCTTCTAAATCCACTATCATTGATGTACGGTGGGTTACCATTGGTCAGAAACTGAAATAAACTAGCCTGAAATTTATAGTAGCTACAAAGTAGCTGAGAAACTATGCAGTGAATGATTCATCTCCCTACTCCTCATAGCCTGTTTTTACAAAACACAAATTAGGAATTGTCTGAATTAGTACAGCTCCAACGATAGTCAGAAGGCATTACACCATCCAGGATAAAACAGACTTTACAAGAACGATAATGAAGATAGACCAGTGATCTCTAGACTACAGAATGGTAGGGAACCTTTTGCAGATAATAGTCAAGGTGAAAGTTAACTTCCAGATGAAGAGGTAAGGATTGATCAGGAATAGTTGGCATGGCTTAGTCAGAGCGAGGTCATGCCTAACAAATCCCATAGGAGGTTTACAAGAATGATCCTGGGGATGAAGGGCTTGTCAGAGGAGGATAGGTTGAGTCTTCTGGGTCTGTCCTTGAAGAAGTTTAGAAGGATGAGAGAGGGCTCTGACTAAAATTTAAAGAATACTGAGAGTCCTATGTAGAGTGGACATGGAGAAGATATTTCCACAAGAAGGAAAGACTTGGACCTGATGGCACGTTGGCAGAATGAAGAAATGAACCTTTAAAACTGAAATGAAGAGGTGTGTCTTCAGCTGGTTAATCTTTAAATTCATTGTTGCAGTAAGCTGTGGTGGCCAAGTCATTGAGTGTATTTAATACAGAGATACGGAGGTTCTTGAATGGTAAGGGGATCAAGGGTTTTGGGAGACGGCAGGAGAATGGGACTATATTAGCCATGATTGAATGATGGAGCAAAGTTGATATGCTAAACGCTCAAAGTCTGCTCCTATATCTTACAATTTTATCAAGGAACCCTAAAAACACTGGAATAAATGAGTATCAGGGGAAAACTGCTGTTTGGAATCATATCTAGCACACAGGAAGATGGTTGTGGTTGTTGGAGGTCAGCCATCTCAGCTCCATGACATCCCTTCAGGAATTCCTCAGTGTAGTTTCAGTTGCATCATCAATGACATTCTGTCCATAATACGGTCAGAAGTAGAGATGTTCATTGATGATTGTACCATTCATGACTCCTCAGATACTGAAGAAGTCCATGTTCAAATGCAACAATTCTGGATAATATCCTTGGACTGGCAAGTGGCAAGTGACATTTGGACCACACAAATGCCATGCAGTGATCATCTTCAATAAGCGACAATCTATCCACCACTGCATGACATTCAATGATGTTACCATTACTTAACATCCTATGATCAAAATCATGGGGTTACCATGACCAAGAACTCAACTGGACTTACCTCAAACATAGCGGCATAAGAGCAGATCAGCGGCTTGGAATACTACAGCAAGTAACACATGCCCTGACACACATTATTTACAAGGCACAAGTCAGGTGTTTAATGTAGTACTCTTCATTTGCCTGAATGGGTGCACTCCAACAACACTCATGAAGCTTGACACCATGCAGCACAAAGCAGCCCACAACAACAAGCATCCACTCCTTTCATCACTAACACTCAGTAACAACAGTGTGTAATATCTACAAGAAATACTGCATAAATTCACCACAGATCCTTAGACAGCACCTTCCAAATCATGACCACTTCCACCTAAAAGGACAAATGCAACAGATATACGTCAACATCTCCATCTTCAGGATCTCCTCCAAGCTACTCAACATCCTGACCTGGAAATCTATTGCCATTCTGTCACTGTCACTGGGTCAAAATCCTCCCTAAAAGCATTGTGGGTGAATCTACAGTACATGGACTACAGCAATTTAAGATGGCAGCTCACCACCACCTTCTCAAGGGCAAGTGGGGACAGGCAATAAATGCTGACCCAGTCAGTGATTCCCACATCCCACAAGTGCATGTTATTTTTAAAAATGTAGCTCTTGTTATGAGAAACTGTTGTTCATGTATTGACTGTCAGGTTAAAGTTGTCTTAGTCTCCTGCTTTTGCATTGCACTGCAGTGGGGATTTGTATTCCAGTTTAGAAGTGGGCTTCAACTTCTTAAATTATATTAACAAAAAATAAATAATCACTGTTTTCTTGATTATTGATGCTGTATTTACAGACCTGTACAATGTCTTAACTCCCAGAAATGGATGTTGTTTAATGATGAGGAACTCTCTCTGTGTTCAAATTCTCTGTTGTCCTAAGCTATTGCCTTTTGGTCATCAAGTAGTTTTTTTCAAATATTTGTCAACAATACATTTATATCTTTCACTGATGGCCATCATTGCTTCTATGGTTTCAGTTTGGCTCCAACAGGGTGTCGCATCAATGCTTATATTGTAGAACAGTACAGCACAGTACAGGATCCTCGGCCTTCAAATGTGCCAACCTTTTATCCTACTCTAAGATCAAACTAAACCACATAACTTTCATTTTACTATCTTCCATGTGCCTGTCTAAGAGTCACTTAAATGTCACTAATGTATCTGACTCTACTACCACAGCTGGCAGTGCATTCCACACACCCACCATCTCCCCTAAATCTTCCTCCAGTCACTTTAAAATTAAGCGTCCTTATGATACCATTTCCACTCTGGGAAAAAGTCTCTGGCTATCCACTCTGCCTATGCCTCTCATCATCTTGTACATCTTAATCAAGTCAGCTTCTTCACTCCAATGAGAAAACCCTATCATGGCAACCACTGTCAGAATGTCAACATAGATACTACCATTAGTTGTGGGGACACCACCCACCAGGTACATGGCAGGTACTCACGTGACTTGGCCAATTTTGTTGATCTCATACACTGCAGGCAAGCATGCCCTGAGGCATGGTATATTGATGAGACCAAACAGGCACTACAAAAATAGATGAACAGACACTGCAACACAATTGCCAGACAAGGATGGTCCCTCCCAGTTGCGGACCTTCAGCCTCAGATTTTCAGATCACCAGCTCCAATGTGGACTTCGGGATACATAAAATTGCAGAGTGGCCAAGCAGAGTAGTCAAGTTCAGTACCCATGAGGATGGCCTCAACCGGGACCTTGCAGTCATGTCACACTCCAGGTGAAATCACTGCACCACACACACACATATGTGCACACGCACATGCACACACTCACAGTCTTACATATTCTCACATTCATGCTGACCCTCTCTCAAACAGACGTTCTCTCTCAGACACATGTTCACATCCACACGCGCATACCCTCTCACAGGCTTATACTCCACCACAGTCACGAACATACTCGACCAGAAAATGAAACCAGAAGGACATAACACACCACACTTCTATGAATTACCCAAAATTCACAAACCAGGAGCCCCCCCTCAGACCCATAGTCTCGCTACCTGGAACACCAACTTACAGATTGGCCAAGGAGCTACACCAAAAACTAAAACACTTAGTGGAAGACTAATACCACTCCATCCACCCCACCCAAGAATTCCTGAAGACCATCAAAGACACCAAGATAGGAGAGAATGAAATAATGGTCTCCTTTGACAAAACAGCCCTATTCACATCCATCAAAATCAACCTGGCCAAGGAAACACTGACTACATTAGTAGAAGAACCAAAGACACATACACCAAGCACCACACACTTCATCAGCAAGGACAGTATCGTCAAGCTAGTGGACCTATGCCTTGGCGCCCACTTCTCCTTCAACAACAAAACTGACAAAGAAACCAACAGAACACCCATGGGATCTCTGATATCAGGGTTCTTAGCAGAGGCAGTAATGCAGAAACTTGAACAAACAGCTCTGCCAACCATCCAACCCAAACTTTGTCATCACTAAATGAAACAAATTAGAGGATACCTTCAAGACTATCAATAATACCCTTACTGGCATAAAATTCACTAAAGAGGAGGAAAACAACCACAAACTGCCATTCCTAGATGTCGCAGTAGAGCGAACAGCCAATGGGGAACTTCAAACCAGCGTCTACAGGAAAACATCACATATGGACCAAATACTGAACTACAGAAGCAATCCCAAAACGTCGATTCTCCTGCTCCTTGGATGCTGCCTGACCTGCTGCGCTTTTCCAGCAACACATTTTCAGCTCTGATCTCCAGCATCTGCAGCCCTCACTTTCTCCTACAGAAGCAATCATCTCAACAACCACAAATGAAGTTGCATTAGAACATTATTTCAATGAGCCATCACACACTGAAGCACAGAGGAATTATGCAGAGCAGAGGAAAATAACCTATACAGTGCATTCAAAAATAACGAATACCCAATGAACATAGTCCACTGAGTTCTGAGCAACAAACCCAAACAAGCAGACAAAACACATCCAGAAACCCTAGCCACTCTCCCCTACATCAAAGACATCTTGGAAATGACTGCCAGACTACTCAGATCCCTTGGCATCATGGTAGCCCACAAACCCACAAACACTAAAACAGCAGTTAATGAACTTGAAAGAGCCTATACAAACAACAGCAAAACTAATGTCATTTACAAAATGCCTTGCAAGAACTGTAACAAACACTACATTGGACAAACAGGCAGAAAACTAGCCACCAGGATACTTGAGCATCAACTAGCAACAATGCGACATGACCCACTCTTACTAGTATCCTTACATATGGATGAGGAAAGGTACCACTTCAATTGGGACAACACATCCATCTTAGGACAAGCCAAACAGAGACACACACGAGAATTCCTAGAAGCATGGCATTCCAACCAGAACTCTATCATTCCTTCATTCGGAGGCTCACTGAAGATGTTACTTAAAATGGTGACAAAATATCTGAAAACGAACCTTACAGCTCAGCAAGCTGACCTACATCCAGACACTCTACCAAGCACGCACACATGTAAGCATACACTCTCACATGCATATATACACCCACACACACACCCAAAAAAATTCTCTCTTCCTCTCACTCACATGCATGCACACACACTTTTAAGTCTATGGGGTGAATTTGCATTTGCAGAATTGTAATTGCGCATACATTTTATTTTGTTCAAAAAGCACATAATCTGCAGGGGCTCAGTGCAGGCAGTCACTCCAGTATAACATTTGATAAATTCTTACATTGGAAATAGAATCAGTCTGACTCAAGATTTGGATAGAGACAAACTCTAACCTCACACCTTTAATGCATTCTCTGAGCTGAGAAGTCACCATTTTTTATAATGCCTTAAGTTACCTCAAGAATGTGCCTTGAAAGAAGTTCTGGGATTTAAATATTAAGGAACTGAAACCAATAACCCATTCTAAGAGATGAAAGACAACAGCAATCTAGGTTTGTTTAATATATCGTTTCAGGTGCATGACACTGTGATAGTTTCCTATAAATTCTGTGTCTTAGATAGAATTTGGGAAGTTTACATCTTCAGATCATATGCTATGAAACAGTGATGATGTTATGAGATATCTCTTGAAGGTTTATTGACATACTGATCATGAGACATAAAGACAGTTTATTTATCATGAAGCTCATTTACAGTTTTATGAACACAAATGTTGGACTGCAGGGAAGCGTTCAAAAGCCAGACAATAGAAAGTTGCATTAAAAATAAATTATTTTGTTCAGTGGCTGTGGCAGTTGAATGGGATAATTAGCCTGGCAGCCTAATCAGCCTGCCTCAGGCATTGTTGTCCAACTTCTTTGACTTCACTAACTGTTCTGTAATTTACTGGGTTCCCTCTTTTGTGATATATCCAGTTTTTCAAACCATGGGGATGAATCTTGCATTTAAGATACTCTGAAAGAAGATAGCTACAGCATCTACAATGTTCTCCCCTACTTCTTTTCTTGGGGATTTGTTACTCCCTAACTCCTTCAATTTCCTCATTATTGATGCTTTACTTATGTTAATGGATTATCTGGGCCAATATGGCACTTATTGTTAAAGTTCACTTGCGAATATAACTTGAAGGAAGTTCTGGGATTTACATATGAAAGAACTGAAACCAACATGCCCATTCTAAAAGATAAGAGACTTAAAGAACAGTCCAGGTCTTTTTCAATATATAATTTCAGTTAGATCACACTGTAAACATTTGCTATAAATTCTGTGTTCCATGCTGTTATACTCCACAACCACCTGTGCAGTGCTCCAAAAGCTAGTGCTTCCAAATAAACCTGTTGGACTATAACCTAGTGTGATTTTTAACTTTGTACACCCCAGTCCAACACCAGCATTTCCAAATCATTATCAATGTTAATTCACTATTCACTTCTTTTTGACTCCCTGTAAGATACTTTTCTTTTCTGCAGCCAATGAATACTGAGGTAAAGTAGTAATTCAATCTATTTGCCAATTTCCCCAAAGTCATTGACAAAGTCATTGACAAAGTCATTGACTTTAGGGGCCAATATTGCTTCTGACCACCTGCTTTCCCTTTATGTAATTATGTTTAAAAAATCTTCTCGATTTTGATGCCCCTTGCAAGCATCCTTTCATGATCCCTTTTAGTAGCTCTTATAAGCTGGTTTGTGGCCCTTTGTTGGTCTTTATATCGTTCCCATTTATTAAGACCTTTTTAAAATTTTGTGCTGTCCCTTATCTCTTTTGCTGTCCATAGCTTTTTTTTCTCTGTGAAGTCTACTTTTTTTCCCAACTGCTCCTTGTTGAGGACAGAATTAATGGGTGCTGCAACCGACTTTATGAATTCTGGGCTGAGGCGAATAAAAAATAAGCCAACATTCGTTCTGGACACTATGGAAATGTGGTTGTATATTTGGTTGTCAAGTGATGACACAACCAAGCTTAAAAAGGCATGATGCTATGATGGAATATTTGTTGTCCAGCCCCAAAGGGACCAAAAGCCACTTGGTCAGGCACTGGACCTGTCGTGGCATGTGGTAACTCTTTCAGAAAGGAAAAGTCTCACCACCAAAAATGGATTGATTATCTATTATACTAATAGACATGATTTAATCTCATATCCTTTGGCAGCAAGTTCTGCAATCCAGACTTGTTTTGTTTTTTCTGGCCCAATATAACCATTCACTGTAAGATTTAATCAACAATCTGACAGTTGGTCAGAAACCTTCTTGTACTTACTTATTCTCAAATGGGAGGCAAAAAAACTGAGTATTGATGTCGTAATTTAGAATGTTTCTACTTTGATATTCTTAGTCATTAGCTGTTTATTCTTCCATAATATGTGATATTCTCCACATAATGTCATTTGCCGCATCCAATTATAAAAAAAAACACATTCCTATTAAAATGTTCTAATACAACAAGCAACTGTGGATGCTGGGAATCTGAAAAAATGATGTTAACATTAACTCTCCTTTCCCTGCATTGGAATGTTTTTGTTCCAAGATCTCCTCCACAGCTTTGAGGGAAAACAATCTAGTACAGAGTGTGATGATGCTGTCACTTTAAAAGATTATTTTGTCATTTTCTTTTAAGAGAGGTTGTAAGGCAGATGTGATGAACTGGCTATTTGAAGACAACTTAAGTAAGTAATTGTGAATTCTTTAGATTTTTTAATAAAAGTTGGAACACTAGAAGCAGCTTGCATGTGGCCAGATCTCATAGACCAGACTTTCTAGTCCTTTTGTTTTTAGGTTGACTTTTAATCGGGAGCTGTTTGGGGTCTCAAAACAGTTGGAATCTTCAGTGAATGTCTCTTGGTTGCTACACTCTCTGAACTTTCTCTTGATGTTTCTTCCTCCTGCATTGGAGAACTCCATGAAAGAATATGTGTCTGATTTGCCTTTTTGTCAAGGGCTGTGTTAATGGGATGTTACTACATTACAAGGGTTAACTAATAAGAGGTACTGTATCTATTAAATGGTTAAGTTTTCCAGCAGTTAAGTTATTCTAAATTCCTTCTTCATTTGTTTATATTTTAACTATAGTGTTTAAATAAATTGTGTTTTGCTTAATGTCGAGTAGTTTAATCAGTCACACTGTATCTCGAACAAAGCACTCAACACCTACCTTAAAAATAAGAAAATGTTAGCGTCTAGGCTACATTCTTAAAATGTCTTGAGGGGGTCTGGTCTGGTCCATATCTAACTAAGGACTCATCCAGGGTCAAAATCCATAATTCCAAGTTGGGGTTAGGATTATTGGACTCAAAGACACCGAGTGGTAAGTGTTAGTGTCTTTTGTTTCAGGTGATGAATTGTGAGCCTTGTGTAGTATTGGTTCCTTCAGTCTCTAAGAATTTTCTAGGAGGTGTAAGAAGTGACTTTGGGAGTTTTACAAAGTCGAGCCAAGGCAAAGCTGTTGGAATTGGCAATCAAGCTGGAGTTGGGTTTGCCTGGGTCTGCAAGAAAAGGGGATGTAATTGCAGCTAGACACTTAAGGTTGCTGGAAATGCCAGAGGAATCTTTGGAAATGGCTAGAGTTCAATTGCAAATGAAGCAGCTTGAAATAGAGGCAAAAGAAAAGAATAGCTCTGGCAGAACAAAAAGAAAGAGAAAAAGAAATGACACAGTTTGAATTACAATTAAAAGCAGAGGTAAAAGGAAGAGAGGAAGGCCTAGCAGAAGAAAGAGACAGAAGAAAAGGAGAAAGAGAGAGAGTTTGAACATCTGAATTTGGCAATTAGAGAGGAAAGTCAACTTTAAAAAGGTGACGTGAGGATAGCAGGTAGCCTTTGTGATGAGTATAGTGATGACCAGCCAAAGCTTTGACCATGCCAAAGCATTGCCTAAATTCAACAATGAAACAAATGGAATGGCTGGTGACCATGTAGATATTGTTGATCCAAACAAAGTTGGTAGATAGAGCTTAGTGAGGTATTTACATCATTATCAGAGGAGGTATCTGGGGAACATGAGGAGGTGAAGAAAACTATCTTAATTGCATATGAGCTAGTGCCAGAAGCCAAAATCAGATATCTTAGGAGGGTCCCTGATCAAACATACACCGAGTTTGAAAGAATCAAACAAAGTAATTTTGATTAGTGGATAAAGACATTGAAGATAGATCAAAGTTCTCAGAGAGACGATTATATTGGAGGGAGTTCAAATATTCACTTTTTGAAGTAATAAGAACTCATGGAAGAGCAGAGAATTAACGGTGCAAGATTATCAGCTGAAATAGCTGATGATTTGTTTATAAATCAATGTTTGGCTACACACATCAATTTCAATCTGTGAGGGATAGAAATTGAGGCAAAGAAAAATCCCCAGGTGGCATGGGGAAAGGAGATTTCATTGAAGATAACTTACCATGAGGTAAAAAGTAATCCCAAGAAAGGGAAAGGGAAGTTAAAAATCTCAGGTATGTTCTTTGTATTAAAGTAGACCACACGAAGTTGCAGTGTTGGTGGTTTAGAAAAAGTACTGAGAATATGGATGTGAGAAAACAGGATAAGCCAATAGTTTTGTGTAAGTACAGCGGAAGATAAAAAGCTACATCAGAATGTACAACCTGCTTAGGGGTTGGTTAAGAGGTCATGCCACACTTTCTTAAACCATACCCGTGAAGGTAAAGCTTGCTCGTGTATGCCAGGAGGAGCAGGTAAAGAAATTAAAACTTATGAGATTTGGGAGCATGTCAATCTTTGATATTGAGAGTTGAGGAGATCCATAATTCAGAAGGGCTGTTGCCAGAAAAAAGGTAGTAATATGTGGAATTCATGGTGAGATGAGAAATGCTCCATTATGTAGAGTGAGGTTGGAGTGTCCAGTGAAAAGTGGGGAAGTAGGGGTAGGAGTACTGGAGGAACTCTTAGCTTCAGGAGTTTGGTAATGATCCTGGGTCACAGGTGGGAGTGTTACCTACTGTGGTTGAAAAGCCAGTGAAAAATTAGGCAACTGAGATCTTACAGGAAGTATATCCTGAGACCAAAAGAGAAAATGCTGGAAAATCTCAGCAGGTCTGGCAGAATCTGTAAGGAGAGAAAAGAGCTGATGTTTCGAGTTTAACTGACCCTTTGTCTAAGTATATCCTGAGATGTTTTCCTGATTATGTTATAACAAGGTCACAAAGCTGCATGTTGAAGCTGGAGGAGAAATCAAAGAATAAAGATAAGGAACTTGAAGTACAATTATCAAAGACCATGTTTGATCAAATGCTTGAGAGAAAAACAAGAACAGGTAGAGGACAAGGTGGATATTTTTAGTTCAGAGAAATTAACTGAATTACAACAGGAAGATGAAAAACTAAAACAATTGCATCAAAAAGCATACACAGAAACAGAATTTAACGTACCCCAGAATGATACTATCTTAAGAATGGCATATTGATGAGGAAATGGAGATCATCACATATTCAGGCAGATGAGAAATGGACACAAGTTCATCAAGTTGTAGTACCGTTGGGTGATAGAAATGAGGTGTTGCAGTTAATACATTAATTACTAATAGGAGGTCAATTAATGTAGGGAAAACTCAAGCCAAAAATACAAAAATACTTTTACTGGTCTGGACTGGATAAGAATGGAGTTGAATTTTGCCAGACATGTCATATGTCAAGTAATTGGAAAACCTCAGGCAGCAATAAAACCAGCACCGTTAACATCTGTACCTGCATTTGAATAACCTTTCACAGGGGTCTTACTTGACTGTGTAGGACACTTACCTAAAACAAAAAGTGAGAATCAGTAATTATTGACCATAATGGATGTGTCCACTAGATTTCCAGAGGTTATTCCATGATGCAATATCACAGCTAATAGCATTATAGAGCAGTTACTCAATTTTTTCGCAAGAGACAGGCTACCCACGGAGATACAATCAGATCAAATGTCAAATTTTACATCAAAATTATTCAGGGAAGTTATAGATAGCTTTGGAATAGAACAATTCAAATCTAGTGCATACCATCCAGAATCTCAGGGAGCATTAGAACAGTGTCACCGAACTTTAAAGACTATGTGAGGGCTTATAACCAAGGCTATTCAGAGGATTGGGATAAAGGAATTCCACTTATACTTTTTGCAATTGGGAGCACCAAATGAATCTACCAAATTGGATCTATTTGAATTAGTTTTAGGTATGAGGTGAGAGGACGACTGAAAATAATTAAGGAGAAATTGGTGAGTCAGAGCTTAGAGACCATACATTTGGATTACGTGTTAAATTTTACAGAAAGATTAAATGGACTGAGTAAGTTAGCAAGACAACATTTAAATGTAGCATAGCATATGTTGAAATATGAAGCAGACAAGAAATGAAAATTTGCAATTTTGCTAGTGGAGCTAAAGTATTAATGTTACTTCCAGTGATAGATGAATGTTTAAAAATAAGATTTAATGGGCTTTATCAAATTGAAAAGAGATTGATTGAGGTGAAGTATTTGACAAGAATGTCAGAAAGAAATCTCATACACTATGTCATTTGAATATGCTCAAAAGTTATTTTGAAAGGGAAGGAATGCAAAAGGAGTATGTCTTACTGGTTACAACACAGAGTCAAGAATCAAATTCACAGGATCCTGAATTGAACATTCCTCAACTTAAATTGGACAACGAGGAAGTTCTCAAAAATTGGGATTAATTATTGAGTTACCTTCCAAGGTAAAATTGAAATGACCTGAAAGAGGTATTACCATCAAACAGGGTGCTATGTGGGAATAAGCTGAAAAGTAGCAATCTAATTACGCACGATGTAGATATAGGAAATGCTACTCCAATTAAGCAACATCCTTATAGAATTAACCTTCTAGAGTTGGAACAGCTTCAAGAAGAGACTGACTGGATGCTCAAAGACAGCATAATCAAAGTGTGTTTGCAGCAGCTGGGGCTCACTTATAATAATGTTGCCAAAACCAGATGGTACCCAATGATTATGTGTAGAGTATCGTAAAATCAATGCAGTTACAAAGTCTGATTCACATCCTACTCCATGTTTGGAAGCTGTGTTGAGAAATTGGGACACGCAACTTATACTTCTAAGTTTGATTTACTGAGACACTTACCTTTTATCTGAAAGGGCAAAGATAATTTCATCTTTCATGACACCAAATAGACTATACTAACCCATGCCATTTGGTATGAAAAATGCGCAAGCCATATTTCAAAGACTAATCAATAAAGTCATTTCTCGATTAACCAATTCTGTGGGGTACTTTAACAAGCTGGTGATTTTTAATCATCCATAGAAGGAACATTTGCAGCATCTATCGAATTGTTTGATTGACGTTGGAATTCAGGCTTGGTGATCAACCTGACTAAGAGTGAATTTGCAAAAGCGCGAGTCACGTTCCTGAGCCATGTTTTTGGTCATGGACAAATAGCTCCACAGAATGTGGAAACACAGGTTATCAGGGAGTTTCCCATACCATCCATGAAGAGGGTAGAACTATGATTCCTAGGACTGAGTGGGTTTTATCAAAAGTTCATATTGAATTTTAACAGTATGGTTGCTCCACTGGCTGATTTACTGAAAAATCACAGAAAACTTCAGTGGACAGTGGACTGTCAGAAGGTATTTGACAGCCTGAAAGCTGTGTTAACCACTGGGCCAGTGTTAGCTGCACCTAATTACACAAAGACATTCAAGGTAGCTATCGATGTGAATGACATGGGTGCCGTTGCTTACAAAAAGATGATGAGAAGATAGAAAGACTTGCTTAGTATTTTTCCAAAAAATTGAATATGTAATAATAGAAATATTACATGATTGAGCAGAAACTCTTGACTTTGGTGTTGGCTATAAAACTTTTCAACATTTGTATTGCCAGTAATGTGTCTGAGAAAATTATATATACTAATTATAACCCATTAAAGCTTTTGGAGAAATTTAAGGACAAAAGTTCAGACCATTTAGATGGACCTTATTGTTGTATCCATTATACACATGGCAGGATGAGAAAAAGTAATTGCCAATGCATTGTCACAGCTTTGATAAAGAATGAGAGGTGTTTGGTGGCAGGAGTCAATGACTGAAATAGATTGTAATAATGAATGCTTGCATGCTTAGAGTCAATGTAATGTATATGTATTGTTGTGTACTACTAGGGTAAGACTAAGGATTTTAAAAAATGAAGCCATCTTTGTACATTGACGGTTCTTTTTTTAAGTGGGGAGGTGTGACCAAAAGGTTATCTTGTCCTGGCTTTTTTTGAAGAGATGAAGGCAGTGGTGATGAATTGGCTATTTGAAAACAACTTAAGTAAATGACTTGTGAATCCTTTAGATTTTTTTAAAAGTTGGAATAATTGAGCAGCTTGCATGTGGCCAACTCTCACAGACCAGGCTTTCTAGTTTTTTTTTATTTTTAAGTTGAATTTTAAACAGAAGATGTTTAGGGTCTCAGTTGGAAGCGTCAGTGAACATCTTTCGGCTGCTACACTCTCTGAACTTTCTCTTGATGTTTCTTTCTCCTGCATTGGAGAACTGCATGTATGAATTTGAGTCCGAATTTGCCTTTTTGTCAAAGGGTGTGTTTATGGGATATTACTACACTGGAACAGTTAATTAGGAATAGATACTGTATCTATTCTTTGGTTAAGTTTTCCAACAGTTAAGTTATTCTAAATTGCTCTTCCTTTTGCTTGTATTTTAACTGTAGTGTTGAAATAAATTGTCTTTTGCTTAACATTGCACAGTCTGACCAGTTGTATCACATCTGGAACACAGCACTTCACATCTACTTTTAAAATAAGAAAAGATTAGGGTTGAGGCTACCTTCTTAAATATTTTGAGGTAGTCTGGTCTGATCCATAAAAGAGTGAATGAAGCACAGTGTCACCACTCTTTGAGTGAAGAAATGTCTCCTCACCTTCATCCTAAATGGTCCACTCTGAACCCTCAGACTGTGACCCCTGGTTCAGGATGCACCAACCGTAGGGAACATCCTCCCTCCACTGAACCTGTTGTTAGAATTTTATAAGTCTCTATGAGATTCCGCCCCCCCCCCCCCAACTCACCTGAATTCCAGAGAAAACAATCTTAACATAGTCAATCTCTCCTCATTTGTCAGACCCACCATTCCCAGAATCAGCCTGGTAAACCTTTGCTACACTTTCTCGAGAGTAAGAGCATTCTTCCTCAGAAAAGGAAACTAAAACTGCACACAATATTCTAGGTATGGTCTGACCAGGACCTGTACAACTGCAACAATACATTCCTGCTCCTGCACTCGAAACCACTCTCAATGAAGACAAACGTACCATTTGTCTTCTTCACTGCCTGCTGCATCAGCATGCTTACCTTCAGCAAATGGAGCACAAGGACACCCAGGTGTCACTGCACATTCCTTTCTCCAGATTTACTGCCATCCAGGTAGTAATCTGCCTGCTTGGTTTTGCTTCCAAAATGAATAACATCACATTTATCCAAATTATACTGCATCTGCCATTGATTTGCCAACGCATCCAAACTGTCCAGATCATGCTGATGGATCTTTGCATTCTCATCACAGTTCACCCTCCCACCCAACTTGGTATTATCTGCAAACTTTGAGATGTTACATTTTGTTCCCTCATCCAAATCATTAATATACATTATGAATAGCTGGGGTCCTAGCACTGATCCCTGTGGCACCCCATTAGTTACTACCTGCCAATTTGAAAAGAGCCCATTAATTCCTATGCTTTGTTTCCTCTCTGCCAACAATTCTTTATCCATTTCAATACACCTACCCTAATTCCATGTGCTTTAATCTTGCACAATAATCTTTATGCTGGACTTTGTCAAACAGTTTCTCAAAGTCTCAAAGTCACATCGACTGGCTCCCCATTGTCAACTCTACTAGTTACATTTTCATAGAGTTCCAACAGCTTTGTCAAGCATGGTTTCCCCTTCATAAATCCATGCTGATTCTGTCTGATCCTGCCACTGCTTTCTAAATGCTCCATTATAAAGTCCTTGACAATGAATTCGCGAATTTTCCCCACTACCGATATTGGGCTTTCTGGTCTAAAATTCCCTGATTTCTCTCTATCTCCAAGTTTGAATATTGGAGTGACATTAGCTACCATCCAATCTGCAAGGACTGTACCAGAGTTTATAGAATCCTGGAAGATGACCATCAATGCATCCCTTATTTCTCAAGATGGTAGATGTAATGAATTTATATTTTGCAGCTCTTTTCACTGTTGAGGATATGAAAGTCAACTTGGTAATTGCTGTAAATAAGAGGGTTGAAGATATAGAGAAACCTAGTGCAATTTTAATTGCCAGGAAGCAGTACTGAGCAAATTGGTGGGATTGCAGATTGATAAATCTTCAGTTCCAGTTGGATTTCATCTTGAGGTCTTAACACGGCTGGATCATGAGATAGCTCATGTATTAATGTGAATTTTCCAAAATTTTTTAGATCCTGGAAAACAGCAAATATAATCTGTCAATTCAAGAAATGACAAAGGCAAAAAGCAAGAAACTATAAGCCAGTTAGCTTGATGTCTGTCCTGGGGAAGCAGTTAGAATATAACTGGGTACTTGGGAAAACTCACATTTGATTGAAAAAAGGTCATATAATTTTGTAAAAAGGAAATGTGTTTAAACAATCTATTCAAATTCTTTGAAGCAGTAACATGTACTGGAGTCTGTTGACATTCTGCAGTATGATTTGCAGAAGGCACTTGATAAGGCTTCTTATAAAAGTGTATTGCACAAGATAGAAGCTCATGGTATAATGGGCAACATTCCAACATGGATAGAAAAGCGGGTTGGCTGACAGAAAACAGAGAGTACAGGTTTTTGCCAAATTGGCAGAATGTGACAAGTCCAGTCCCACAAGGGTCCATGGTAGGCCCTGAACATTTTACAATTTATTTCAATAACTTAGAGGAGGTGAAAAAAGATATGGTAGCTAAATTCACAGATGACACAATGATTGGTAATATGTTATGAAGCAATTTTGAAGACAGCGTAACAAGGATGCAGACTGATATGGATAGGTTAAATGAGTGGGCAAACTCTGGCAGATGATGTACGTGGAAAGAATTAGAAAGCAGAAAATTATTTAAGTACAGAATGAAGAATTTTGAGGTGCAGAGAGGTGTTCTTCTACATGGGTCACAAAACATTAGAATGCAAGTAGAGCAAATATTGCAAAGGCTAATGGAATGCTATGCTTTATTATGAGAGAAATTTATAAGTAAATTATGAAGCGTATTGGTGAGATCGCATCTTGAATACTGAGGGCTGTTTTGATCTCCTTACAGAAGCAAGGATAGAAATGTATTGGATGCAGTTCAGAGCAAGTTTACTGGATTACGAACTTGAATGATTGGTTAACTTATGAAGAAAGATTGTATAGACTTGTTTTCACTGGAGTTTGGAAAAGTAAGGGGTGATCTCTTTGATTTGGTTGAATGGTCTTGACAAGTTGGATATGGAAAGATCATTTCCTCTTGTGGGGAATTCAGAACTAGGGTTATTGTTTTAAAATTAGGGGACACTTTTTTCTGAGTGAAATGTTTCTTGTTGTGTAACATTGTTGTGTAACATTGAAACTCACTGCTTCAGAAGTTTGTGGAAGTGGTGTATTTAAATAATTTTAATGTAGAGATAGTTAGATTCTTGTTAAGCGGGGGAATCAAAGGTTATTAGGTTATTATCTAGTACACATGTCAACCCGCCAAGATCTTATTAAATGATACAGCAGACTTGAAAAACTGAATAACATGAATCTGCTTCTGATTCATATTTTTGTTTGTGTAACAAATAGTTAAGAAGGCAAAGGATATGTGAGCTTTCAATACAAAAGGGTTTGAGTGCAGGAGAAAGGGCATCTCATTGTAACTGAACAGGGTCTTGGTAAGACCACACTGGAGGTATTTTGTACAGTTTTGCCCTTCTTACCAAAGAAAAGATATACTTGCTGTTGAGGGAATGCAGTGAGGGTTCACCAACTGCTTTCTGGGATGGTAGGATTGCATTATAAGGAGAGATTAGGTCAACTGGGCTTGTACTTACTGGAGTTTAGATGAATGAGAGGAGACCTCATTGAAATGCATCAAGTTCTTAGATGGCTGGATAGACTAAGTGCAGGGATTTTGTTTCCCCTGACCAAGGGCTGCTGAATAAGGGATCACAGACTCAGGACACAGGACAGACCATTTTAGACAGAGATGGAGGGACATTACTTGCTTAAATGGGGGTAAACCTATGGAATTCTCTCCCACAGAAGGCTATGGGGGTGAAGTCACTGAATATATTCAAGATAAAAATAGATTTCTAGACACCAGAAGTGTGGGAAGAAAAGAACAGTATGGAATTGAGGCAGATGATCAGCCAGGATCAGAATGAATAGTACTGCTTAGACCTGCTCTTATATTCTATATTTCTATGTCCGTGTAAGATGTTGCTTGATGTCCTTTTTTCCCCCTAAAGTGGTCATGAACTTTTCTGTGATTTCCTTGAATCTTTCAATATAAAGGCCAAGGAAGGATTCTAATTAAGATGCTGAAAGATCTCCATTCCCTGAAGAAATGCTTACAACCCAACACACATGCATGGTGCTTACACAGGAGGCTTAAACTTCCAATAGATGCTTTTATCCTATCCTTCCCAATTACCTGTTGTACAGTTTCCACTGACAACCACCTGGTGAAGGAGCAGCGCTCTGAAAGCTAGTGCTTCCAAATAAACCTGTTGGACTATGTGTGTTGGTGTTATGTGATTCTTAACTTTGCCCACTGACAGTGGAATCAGATGATCAGAACCACCACTTGTCCTATCCTCACCCTGATTTTAACAGAAATTTCCTTAGGTCCAAATGTTTCAACTCATATCCCTTATTTACATTGGAATCCTAAGCAATACAGGTTTTCCTCTACTCACATTTCTCTGTGAATCCATTAGAGAGCCAGAACCAAGCAGACTTGGGCTGCTTTCCTGATACTTAGCTGAAAAATGTGTTGCTGGAAAAGCGTAACAGGTCAGGCAGCATCAAAGGAGCAGGAGAATCGTGTTTCGGGCATAAGCCCTTCTTCAGGATTTTTCAGCTCTGATCTCCAGCATTTGCAGTCCTCACTTTCTCCTTTCCTGATACTTAGCCTGGTTTTCACACAGATTTACTTCGAGTGTTACATTGCCTGTATGAAACTAATATAAATTACATTAGCTGATGTGTCAGACCACAAAAGCTCCCATGTGAGGTACATCACTTGATTCCATACAATGCTCACTACCCACCTCTCCACAGATTTTCCTAAGGATTGTAAAATTTGGAACCTATTATAATCCAACTTCAGTTATCAGGAATCAATTTTCTTTCTCTCTGCTTGTCACTACAGTGTCATTTACCATCTCCTTTGATTTCCTGTGCTCTATTGTTTGTTTCTGTGCCTCTCATTTCAACTTTTGCGTCTTCATCTCTTTCCTTGTTTCTCTGCCTCTGTCCCTTTTTTGTGTCCTTTGAAAACAGTGCTAGCCAGTGCATTTTGCCAATCCTATGACTTCATTACTAAGAAAAATAGACTTCATCTGTAAATCTGCTGAGGACTTCAGGCAATAAACATTACAATGTAATTCCCTAAATGTAGCCAGCAATGATAATAACTTCTGTCCGGATGACTTTGTTCAGTTAAATAGCTTTTACATTTTAATTAAACATTGAGAATGAATCAACACAGGAACACTTCATCATCTTGGACATTCCGAAACACAATGCAATGATTAATTGATACAGTTCCCCATAAATGGTACTTCTTGTTTCTTTCAAGAGAAAACTAACATTTGTTGCCCATCTCTAATTTCCCTTGGACTGAGTGACTTTCTAGGCCTTTCTGGAGGGCATTTATGAGTGTCTGGGATGTAGCTAGATTAGGTAAGGATGGGAGATTTTTATTAATTAATCAACCTTTTCAGTATGTTATGACCCACCTCTGTGGCAAGAGGGAATTGAACATGGAACTTCTGGCCCAGAATAAGACACTATCACTGCATCATAAGATCCCTAAAGATGGAAGATTTCCTTCACAAAATGACATTACTGAATGAGATAGGTCTCAATGACAATCAGCAGATTTGAGACTATCTGTGGTAGGATTCAAACCCATATCCCAAAGAATATTAGCTTCTGGACTACACGTCCAATACCATCAGACTGCCAGAACCCATAATAAGATAATAAACCATGAGAAATTGGAACAGGAATAGGTAATTAGTTTTGAACATGGCTGATCCAACATTCCACATGTCCACTTACCTGAGTTTTCACTACAAGCCTTGTTCCCCTATTGATTGAGAGTCTATCCATTTCAGCCTTAAACAGATGCAAGTACTCTGCCCCCACAGGTCATGTGTGGCAAGGAATTCCAAAGAATCACAATCCTCTGAAAGAAATTCCTCCTCATCTCAGTCTTAAATTGAAGCCCCATTATTCTGAGACTATATCCTCTGGTCCAACGCTCAACACTCTCTCATGAAAGGAAATATCCTTTCAGAATTTACCATGTCAAGCGTTTTAAAACTCCTATATGTTTCAATTAGATCATGTCTCATTCTTCCCAACCTGTTTAGTCATTGCATGTAAGATAATCCCCCCATACTGGGCATCATCCTAATGAATCATCTGGAAACAGCCTCCAAAGTAATCATATCTTTGAAAAGCTTCCAACAGTGGGCGCTAATGAGAAGTGACTGCACTAGATTCTGCAAGAAGCCAGTTCACATCTGTAAAGGGGAGCAAGGAAGACTTGGTGCTCGAGCAAGAGAGATAGCAAGACCCACCTTCATACTTACTAGGCAGCGAAGACACCTTGATCCAGGGTCTCGGCTGAGAAAATTCACAATTGGAAGATTTGAGATCATCTTGAACAGAACTTGGAGGATTGTTGCTTGAACTAAGCTGCTACTAGTGGATCTTCATGCCAACTTTGACCTAATGCCAATTCAGTGGCCATTCAACTAGAACTATGGCTTCTGCTAGTGCATATGCTGCAATACAGTCAGAATTACTGTGAAGAAGGTGGAGAAAGAATGGAGCTGATGTTCAGGAAGAGGATTTTTCTGGATAGCTGCGGAAGCTAAGAAGCAGATATTTCCTGCCTACAGGATTTCCTCAGTAGGGGTTGTGTGACCTTCAGCAGTGTGAAGCAATGTGAGCATCTCCTATCTATGGCATTATTGATTGTTCTCCCTGAGCAGAAGAGCTGGGTTGTTATAATCCACACATATAACCCCTGAATCTTGCCAGCAGATAGTCCTGACCTTCATGGGAAAGTACAGACACTTTGAAGGAGGCAACACTGATGTAGTGGACAACTTCAGAAACAATGTCAAGGTGACACAGAAGGTGGATGACATTGGGAACATTATGCACCTGTCCACCATCCATCTTTGTAATCAGAGGGAGCTGAGGCTATCTGATGTACGTAGTGCACCCTAGAATCTGCAGAACCTGCGGGAGGTCAAGGCACATGGCAGCCAACTGCAAAGTGGTCTTCTGCAGGAGCTGCAAGCAGGACGGCCACCTGACTAAACATTGGAAGGAGTCCAAGAGTTGCAACCTGTGTGAGGAAGCAGGCCACTTATACAAGGCCTGCCCAAGATGGGGGTGGGGGACCACACATGCTTAGATAGCTGTAAGTAACAATGTGAGACATGGTCCCCAAAGAACAGTAAGTTGCCACCCCCAGCAATTAAATTGAAAAGCGGGGCATCCAGAAGGAAGGGCAGGCCGGGGAGGAGGATAAGAAAGCCAACACAGCAACTGACCCAGGTCCACCTGAATGGATGGAGTCAATCGATGAGGAGGAAATGAAGGAGGCAAGGGAGTGGTTACTGGTGAGGAACAACCAGAAAAGGAAAACCTGTCAGGCCCACATGGGCCCACAGCAAAATGGAAAGAGATAGCTGAATGATAGACAATCAAGTAGTTCCTCTAATAAGGAAGATGTGCAGAGAGATGGTCACCAAGGCAAAAAGAGGACAAGCACCACGGTAAAGAAAGAAAGGAGCAGCCACTTCCCTGACCCAACCCAAAAATGTAGACATCCTGAGAGGCCTGGTGAAGCCCAACCTCCAGCCATCAGCTGTTTTTGCCATTTGAATGCAGAATGCAAGGTTAAAGACAGGATTCTTGGCAATGTGGAGGAATAGAGGGATCTTGGGGTCCATGTCCATAGATCCCTCAAAGTTGCCACCCAAGTTGATAGGGTTATAGGTGTATGGTGTGTTGACTTTCATTACCAGGGAGATTAAGTTTAAGAGCTGCAACGTTATGCTGCAGCTCTTTAGAGCTCTGGTTGGACCACATTTGGAATATTGTGTTCAGTTCTGGTTGCCTCATTATAGGAAGGATGTGGAAGCTTTAGAGAAAATGACGATCCTCCAAGCTGGACTTTGCAACAGCGCAAAGTGGCTGAGCATAGGCTGATAGCCAAGTTCGATACCCATGAGAATGACCTCAACCAGGACCTTGGGTTCATGTCACACTACAGGTGACCCCTCTATACTATATACTCTCACACACACACACACACAAGCACACGCACACTTACATCCTCACACACTCATACAGACCTTCTGTCATACACACACCCTCTCTCGTGCACACACACATATACTCCCCACACTCACACCTACGCATGCGTCCTCTCACAGGGTTATACTCCATCACACTCACACACACTTTACCAAACTTGCACACATACAAACGTACACTCTCTCACATGCGCTTGCACTCGCAAACTCTCTCTCTCTCTCTCTATCTCTTGCATGCGCACACACATATAAGTCTATAGGGTGATTTTGTATTTACAGAATTATATTGACAGATGCATTGTATTTTGTTCACAAAATTGAATAAATGATAGACAGTCAATGCAGACAGTCAATCCATGTAATATTTTGTAAATTCCACTTTGGAAATGGACCCAGTCGGAGTCAAGATTGGCATACAGACAGACTCGGACCTCACACTTTTATTATATATTCTCTGAGCTGAGACATCACCTTTTTTTATAAAACCTTAACTTATCTTGAAAATGTGACTTAGAAGTAGTTCTGGGATTTACATATTAATGAACTGAAACCTGTCACGCATTCTAAAAGATGAAAGACTTAACAACAATCAAGCTTTGTTAAATGTATCATTTTACTTTCATGACACTGTAACCTTCTGCTATAAATTTTGTGTCTTATGATACTGCTACACAGCCATCTGAAGAAGGAGCAATGCTCTGAAAGCTAGTGCTCCCAAAATAAACCTGTTGAACTATAACCTGGTGTCATGTGATTTGTAGCTTTGTTCACTCCAGTCCAACACTGGCTCATCCACATCAAGATGATGAGAGGCATAGATAGAGTGGGTAGCCAGAGACTTTATCCCAGGGTGGGAATGGCTATCATAAGGGCATAATTTTAAGGTGATTGGAGGAAGGTTTTGGGGTGATGTCAGAGGTAGATTCTTTACTCAGAGAGTGGTGGGTACATGGAATGCACTGCCAGAAGTGGTCGTAGAGTCAGATACATGAGGGGCATTTAACCGACTCTTGGATAGGCTCATGGATGATGGTAAAACAAAGGGTATGTAGGTTACTTTGATCTTAGAGTAGGATAAAAGGTTGGCACAACAGCGAGGGCCGAAGGACCTGTCCTGTGCTGTATTGTTCTATGTTCTATGTTCATTATGCAGAACGAGCTGTATTAATACTTTTTCAGTCAATACTTCTTCTGCATTAAATATATCCTCATCTTTCACCAAAGAATGTCTTGATGCCATATCTCTTAAAATCTTATCTTGTTTACCTATTCCCCTGCACATGAGTAAACTTTGCCCTTGCAAGTAAATTCTTTAAAGATCTCTTCTCAACCAACCCCTGATCAGGTTGTACATTCTTTTGCAGCTTTTTAGAATCCACTGTACTTTCTATTACCACTTCAACAAAACTCACTGGCTTATCTAGTTTTCCCACATCCATATTCCCAGTACTTTTTCTAAACCATCAACACTACATATGGCATACTTTTTTTTAACAGTGAAAACACCTGAGCTTTCTCACTTCTCTTTCCCCATTATGACCTCCCTTTTTACCCTGTGGTAAACAATATTTACTATCTTCAATGAGATCTCCTTTTCCCTCATGACTTGAGGATTTCTCTTTTCCCCAATTTCTATCATTCACAGATTGAAATTGATGTCAGAAGCTAAACTTTGATTTATGAATCAATTCATAATCATTTTCCATTTCCTTTGCTAATCTTTCAATCTTAAGTCTCTGCTTTTCCACATGAGTTCTCACTACTTCAGGAAGTGAATTTTTGAATTCCTCTAAAATAATCTCTCTACAAGTGTCATGCCTTTGATCTCTTTTCAATGACTTTATTCATCTATCAAATCATTTTGTTTGATCCTTTCAAACTCAATGTATGTTTGACCAGGTTCCCTCCTTAGATTCCAAAAACATTGTCTGTAGGCTTTTGGTGCTAACTCATATGCACGCAAAATAGCTTTATTTACCTCCTCATATTCCCCAGATACCTCCTCTGAAAGTGATACAAATACTTAACTAGCTCTAACTACCAACTTCATTTAGGTCAATAATACCCATATGGTTACCGGCCATTTCATTGGTTTAGCCAATTTCTCAAATTAAATGAAAAATACTTCCACATCCTTCTCATTGAACATATGCAATACTTGGACATATTTAAACAGATCGTCACAATGCCTTTGGCTATGACGGGATGGCTGCCCATCATTATCCTCATAAAACTTTTACTTCTACCTCTGCATTTTAAGTTGACTTTGAGTTTTCAGTTCCAACTTCTAAGTTCAAAATCTCTTTCTTTCTTTCTTTCTTCTGCTGGTGTCTTCCTTTCCTTCCCCTTTTTCTCTCCTTTCAATCATAATTCGAATTGTTTAATTTCCTTTGCACATTCAACATGCTTAATTTCCAATTGAATTCTCATCATTTCCAACGATTCTGATTGCATTTCCGGCAATATTAAATATTGATCATGTTGCTGCAATCACCTCCCTTTTTTGCAATTAAAAAGACAACCCCAACTCTAGCTTGTCTGCCAATTCCAAAAGCTTTGCCTGCTCACTTTCTGTAAAACTCCTGAAGTCATTTCTTCCACCCCCCAGGAAACTCTTAGTGACTAAAAGAGCTGTGACGACACAAAGCACACCCTATTTAAACCAACTGAATTCAATGCCCGAAACCAGATCACAAACGCTCACCAGTCATTATCTTTGAGTCCAATTTTCCTAAACCAAACCTGAAACTAAAGATTTTGATCCTGACAAGAACCTCAATTTGTCATGAACCAGACCAACACCCCTTCAAAATTTTCTTATTTTGTAGTCGAGTGCTTGGCATCGCATTCCGGATGCAATTTGATTGGTCAAACTACTAGTCTTGAAGTAAAACACACATTAGTCATACACTACAGTTGAAATACAATAAAAGAAAGAAAGAGAGAAAGTGGTTAGCACTGTTGCCTCACAGCGCCAGAGACCCAAGTTCAATTCCCGCCTCAGGCAACTGTCTGTGTGGAGTTTGCACATTTTTCCCATGTCTGTGTGGGTTTCCTCCAGTTTCCTCCCACAGTCCAAAAATGTGCAGGTTGGGTGAATTGGCCATGCTAAATTGCCCGTAGTGTTAGGTGAAGGGGTAAATGTAGGGTCTGGGTGGGTTGCTCTTTGGTGCGGACTTGTTGGGCCGAAGGGCCTGTTTCCACACTGTAAGTAATCTAATCTAATCTCCACTGGAAAACTTAACAGAATAATAGATTATTTAACTACTAAATAGTAACTGTTCCAAAATAGTCATATCTCATAAACACACACTTGCTAAAGGTAAATTCAGAAAAATAGATAGTCTCACATGTAATTCTCCAGTGCAGGAGAAAAACACAAAGAAAAAACTTTGAGTGAGAGAGACAGAATAGCAGCAAGAGATGCATTTCAGCTTCCAAACCCAGCTTCAAGACCACAGCAACTGCTATTGAAAAATCAAAACTAAAAATCCTGGTTCTGTGGGAGCTTGACCCCACCCATTCAGGCCATTTCTAACATTTTAAAAAAAATACTAAGACATTGCAAGCTGTTTACTTTCCTGGCTTTGGAGCAGATTGCTTGGCATCTCTGTCTTAAACTTTCTTCCTATAACATAAGGACAAAATATAACTCTTAAAGCCATAGTATCATCACAACAGTTTCTGTCAGTGTTTTCAGCAATTAGCTAGGTGGAGATTACTTACAGTGTGGAAACAGGCTCTTCGGCCCAACAAGTCCACACCGACCCTCTGAAGAGCAACCCACCCAGACCCATTCCCCTACATTTACCCCTTCACCTAACACTATGGGCAATTTAGCATGGCCAATTCACCTACCCTGCACATTTTTAGACTGTGGGGGGAAACCGGAGCACCCGGAGGAAACCCACACAGACACAGGGAGAACATGCAAACTCCACATAGACAGTTGCCTGAGGCGGGAATTGAACCCAGGTCTCTGGCACTGTGAGGCAGCAGTGCTAACCACTATGCCACCGTGCCACCCCAAATGATGAAATTATATGATGAAATCCAGTGATGCAGAGGACAGGACATGATTCGGCATAGAATGAGGATTAACAAGGATCCCTCAACTTTTTTCAATTCAATGGCCAGGATGCCAAGGCTGTTTCTGCTGTTATCTTTTATGAAATTTAGTTTGATGCCAGGTGATCCGCCTGGATTATTTTTTTTTGACAATTTGTGGCAATTGATACAATTGAGTGACTTGCTGGGCCCTTCAGAAAGCATTTGAGAGTCAACTGCATTGTTGTGGGCTTGGAGTCACATGTAGGTCAGACCAGGTGAGGATGGCAGATTTACTTCCCTGAAGGACATTCGTGAAGCAGATTTTCTGACAATCAACAATGGTTTCATGGTCATCGGTAGATTTTCCAGTTTTTAAATTTTAAATCAAATTCCACTATCTGCCATTGCTGTAATCAAAGCCTTGTCCCCAGACCATTGTTTGAGCATTTGGATTAATACTCTAGTGATATTACCACTAGGCCATCACTTCCCCAGTTGAACTGGAGAAATTGGATTGTCGGTGGCTGTTTGAGGCTAAATCCACATTTGATATGTGGGAGTATTAGAGTTCATGACTATTATGTTCCTATGGAGATGAAAAATAAGGATGGCAAGATTCAGGAACCTTGGATGACATGAAATATTGAATGTTTAATCAAAAAGAGAAAAGAAGCATGTGTAAGGTTTAGGAAACTGAAATCAGACAGGGCCCTTGAAGAATATAAAGGAAGCAGGAAATAACTTTAAACAAGGAGTTAGGCGAGTTAAAATGTGCCATGGAATGTCCTTGGCACATAGGATTAAGGAAAATCCCGAAGAATTTTATGCATATAATCAAAACAAAAGTGTAGCTAGGGAAAGGATAGATCAACTCAAAGACAAAGGAGGAACTTATGCATGGAGCCAGAGGAAGTGGGTGAGACCCTTAAGGAGTACTTTTCATCACTATTCGCCAAAGAGAAGGACATGGATGATAGTAAGATTAGGGAGGGCAATGTTGATATTCTAAGGCATGTTCAAAAGGAGGTGTTGTTAGCTGTTTTGAGAAACATTAAGATAGATAAGTCCCCAGGGTCTGATGGAACCTCCCAGGATACTGAAGGAAGCAAAGGAAGAAACTGCAGGGACCCTGACAGAGATCTTTGTCTCCTCCTTATCCACTGATGTGTTGAATCATCTTGGAATCCTGACAGTGTGGAAACAGGCCCTTCTGCCGAACAAGTTCACTCCTACCCTCTGAACCCACCCAGATCCATTCCCCTACCCTATATTTACGCCTAACTAATGCACCTAATCTGGACATGCCTAAACATTATGGGCAATTTAGCATGGCTAATTGATCTAACCTGCACATCTTTGGATTGTGGGAGGAAAACAGTACACCTGGAGGAAACCCACGCTGACATGTGGAGAACACGCAAACTCTACACAGACATTCGCATGGAGTTGGAATCAAACCCTGGCACTGTGAGGCAGCAGTGCTAACCACTCTGCCATTGTGCCACCCAAAGTCTCATAAAACAGAAAATAATAATGTTGGTTCATTTAAGAAGGGCAATAAGGATACTTCATGAAATTATAGGCTGGTGAGCCTTACATTAGTGGTAGTGAAATTATTGGAGAAAATTTTTAAGATCATGATTTATTTGCATTTTGAAAATAATCAGGGATAGTCATCACCTGTGGGTCAAGTCTTGTCTCTCAAATTTGACTGGGTGTTTTGAGGTGACAAAGATGATTGAGGGTAGAGTGGATATTGTCTACCATGGACTTTAATAAAGCATTTGATAAGGTCTGTCATGGTTGGCTGATTCCAAAGATTAATTCAGAGAATACTTATGGATTTTTTTTTTGACTGACTAGTGGTGGTCCACAAGAATTAGTGCTAGGACCTCTGTTTTTCTTAATGTATATGATTTGCATGAATCAAAGAATCCCTGCAGTGTAGAAATAGGCCATTTGGCCCATCAAGTCCACGCCGAACTGGTAAAGAGAATCCCACCCAGACACATTCTCCATTACCCTACAGCTCCCCTGACTAATGCACCTGACCTATGTATCCCTGAACACTATGGGCAATTTAGCATAGCCAATTTAGCTCACCTGCACATTTTCAGACTGTGGCAGGAAGCCAGAGCACCTGGAAGAAATTCACACAGACGTGGGAGAATGTGCAAACTCCACACAGACAGTTGCCCAAGGCTGGAATTGAATGCAGGTCCCTGGTGCTGTGATGCAGCAGTGCTAACCACTGAGCCACTGTGCTGCCCTAAACATAAGTGGCTTGATTAGCAAGCTTGCATACAACATGAAACTTGGTGGAGTTTTGGAAAGTGAGAGAGGTCATTAAAGGATACCGAACAGTTGAAAAGTTGAGCAGAGAAACGGCAGATGGAGTTTAGTCCAGACAAGTGTTAGCTGATGCATTTTGGGAGGTCAAATGCAAGAGGAGAGTATACAGTAAATGGCATGACCCATAGAAGCAGATATTTTCACAGGGATCTTAGGATGCAAGTCCATAGCTCCCTGAAAGTGGCAACACAAGTGACTAGGGGATAAAAATTGGTTTACGGCATGTTTTCCTTCATTAGTTGAGGCTTTGAGTATAAAAGTTGGTAAACCATGTTGCAACTGTATAAGACATTTGTTTTGCCACAAATAAGAGTATTGTGTGCGGTTTTTGTTGCCTTACTGTAAGAAGGATGTGGGAGCTTTGGAAAGTGCAAAAGAGATTTACCAGGATATAAATTGGATTGCCTAGATTGAAGTGCAGCAGGGGTTGGACTAACTTGTTGATTCTTTTTACTAAAGCATCAGAGGCTGAAGGATGACCTGATATGAAATCGAGAGGCATGCATAGGCTGGATAGTCAGAGTTGTTCTCCCTGGTGTTAATGACAAATACTAAGGGGTGTAGATTTAAGGTGAGAGGAGAAAAGTCTTTTCACAAAGAGGATGGTAAGTACCAGGAACACATTGTCACAGAGGTAGTAGAACCAGTTGGGATAATACTGTTTCAAAGGTATTTAGATAGACACATGAACAAGCAAAGAATTGAGGGATGCAGATCCTCAGGCTGATGGATTTAATTCAGAATGCATTACAGTAGGCACTGATGTGATAGCTGAAGGCTTGTTCTTGTGCTGTACTCTTCAATGTTCCATGATTTCTATAAAAACTCATTTGATTCAATAATACTCTTTGGGAAAATAAAAGCTCATCTCCATACCTGGTCTGACCTACATGTGACTCTAGAACCACTGGGGTTTACTCTCAACTGTCCCCTAAAAAGCTGGGCAAGACATTTAGTTCTTAGACATGTTGGGATGTGCAACAAATGGCGTGACAAATGATAAGACATAGAGCAGAAGTCAGCCATTTAGCCCATTAAGTATGCTCCATTCAGTAAGATCATATTTGATCAGAAATTCTTCAACTCAACTTTCTTGCCTTTTTGATATAATTTTTGATTCCCTTATTGATTAAAAATCTGTCTATCTCAGCCTTAAATATCCTAAGTGTCCCAGTCTCAATAGCCTTCTGTGATAAAGGTTTCCACAAGTTCACTACCCTCAGAAAAAAAATCCTCATTATCCTGCCATAATGTGTGATGTTATGCCTCTGGTCCTAGACTTTCTCACAGGTGAAAACAACCTGTCTGCAATTGCCCTATCAAGTTTCCTAAGAATGTCATAGGTTTCAATAAACCTCCCATTCTCAGACATTCCAATGACTACATCCCCAATCTACTCAACTTCTCCTCGTCAGACAGTCCCTCCGTACATGGTATCAGCCTAGCGAACTTTCATTGGACTGGCTCCAATTCTAACATATCATTTTTTGCATTAAGGGACCAAACTTCTTCGCAGTTTTCCAGCTGTGGTCTGATTAGTGCCTTGTATCATTTTAGTGAAACCTCCCCACTTTTGTACTCCATTCTTTTTGACATAAAGGGCAACATTCCATTTGTCTTCCCTATCACCCATTAGCTAGCTTTTTGTGATTTATGGATCCCCAATCTCTCTGTTTCTTAGCTTTCTGTAATCTTATTGTATTTAAATAATGCAGCTCTTTTATTCTTCCTGCCAAAATGCATAACCTCATATTTTTCCAAACTGAATTCAATGCCATGTTTTTAACCACTCAGTTTATCTATATATTTTAATATATGCAGCTTCTTTGGGTCAGTAATGCTCACATCTCATGAAAGAATTTTTAAAAGGTAGAATGCTCCTTCCATCAAATAGTTACAATGCATTTACAAAGGACCCCTAATTTTGAGATGTACCCTGGCAATTTAAGGTTATGAAATTAACCTGTTTCAGCACACAAAGACAACCTTCATAGCTTTTTATCTCATACTCAATGCTCTAGGCGCAAATATATGGTTGTCAGGCAAAATGCGTTGAGGGTTCACAGTGCTCAGTGTCCTAGTCCCAAGGTAAAAATAATCTCTTTGGGCAAAGTTCTAACTGACTATCAGAAATTTCAACCTTGCTCCTTTGGGGTAAAACTGGAGACCTTTTTTATTTACTTTTAATAGATGTGTAAGGTGCTATTGAAAGATTCTGTTTTTGTGTAATACTTCTGTTTTCTGTACATTTAAGCACAAAAGCATGAGAACAGCTTATCTATAATTTCAAGCAAATGAAATACGAACCTTTTTATCATTTATAATTAATTATCATTTGCTAAGAGCAAGCTTGTTTTCAAATACTCTAAAATGAATAAGAGTGTTGTCTTGAAAAAGATTGCTGTTGCAGCTATGGTCTTTGCAAATGAAGGATTCATGACAATTTGGATTTATTAGCAGTAAATGTACACAAACCACATTTATATTAAATAACTTGGGGGAAATTTTTGCATCTGTTTATGATAGGTAGTCAAAGATTTGGGAGAGGCCATAAAAAGCTGGAGAATTCTGAGATTCAACAATGTTAATTGCAAAGGCACTGACACTGAATTATCTCCTTCATAATTTTGCTGGTATTTTAATCACATCTCACAATATGTTGCCAATGTTCTATTGTCAAGATACTCACCAATACAACAGTCAAAAGATGGAGATACAGGAAGGAAGGAAACCCACCCATGCATTTGTTAATAGGCATCCTGAAATGGAAGGGCAAAAGCCATCAGTAAATGATTCCCATTAATGTTGACTTCAATCAAACTGGTTACAAAGAAGTTTTTCTCCTCAAAATAAGGATGGCAGCGCCCCCAAATGTAACATAGTCCAACTGCACTGTCAGGGAATCCAAGAGCTTCGTGAAAAATCACATCCAAATCCCGAGCAGTGTGCCAGAAAACTGAGTGACTGACGTGTGTCCAGTATGTGACTGATTTTAGTGCCCCAAGTGAATGGTGTTTGCAGTGTTCCTAGATACTGAATGATTCCAGTGTCTCCAATGTCTGAGTGATCATAGTGATCTCACTGAATGCTGTTTGCAGAATTTGAGAGATTGCAGAGCTCCCAGTGACTGCATATTTGTATTGGCCCAGTTACTGGGTGTTTACTGAGTAGTGACTGAGAAGGTGCAGTGTCCCCAGACACTGAATGATTCCAGTGCCCCCACATCTCAGTGTTTGCAATTACCCCAGTAACTGAATGATGGAACAATCATCTGGGAGTGGTTGATAGCATTATCCCAAGAGGATGAGTGACTGCAGTGTCCCAGAGACTGAAAGATGGCAGTGGCCCCAAGTACGTGAGTGTGGCTTGTTAGAAGTGGTAGTAGAAGTGGTTAAAACATTGCCTGACTCCTGGGTAATGATTTGACTGCAGTAAAGTTTAGGACATACACAGTAAGTCTGAATGAGGTTAAAGAAGCAGAACAGTTACAAGAACAAGTTCCAGGTGCTTATTCATCATGTGTAATGACCAGAGCAAGTTAATAAAAGGCCATCACTAGAGTTTGAAACAATCCACAAGCAGACGTTAGAGTAGCTAAAACATTTTTTTAAGGATGAGGAGAATTCACAAGAAGTGTTTGGTCATCTGTGTTAATTGCAGTGCAGAAAGCAGATCTGGAGTTTATCAGGTCAGCACAGTCATCTCATACTGAGGCAGATGGAGTTCCAGAATGTTATGTTATTAAAACAAATAAGGAAGTGGAGACACCTTCACATATCTGTTAATGGAATCATTCAAGTATCGTAAAGAGAGATTGAGAGTAGCCCATGAAAATCCTATGGAAGGACATGTTGATATACAATAAACTCAAGCTCAAATATAGGAACATTACGTAGCCAAGCTTCATAAGAAATCACAACAGCATGTAAAGCAGTACAGGAGCATTTAAAAACTAAATCAGGAAAGACGGGAGAATAGACAGACTTATGTGAATCTCAAACATTTTACACAAGAGACAAAATGTTCATTTTATAAACTTTGCAAGGTGAAAATGAGATTCAGTCTCTATAGAATGTTGTAAAGTATTCTTTACTGGAGACTCCAGATGGCAAAAAGAAGAATTGGTTGTATCATATAAACATGTTGAAAAGGTATCATAATTGGGAAGAGGATAAGGAGGGACAAGTATGTAAGATTGTAGAATCTCTACAGTGTGGAATTAGGCCATTTGGCCCAACAGGTCCACTCTGACTCTCCACCCAGACTCATCGACCCATCTTATCCCTGTAACCCTGCATTTCCCATGGCTAGTCCACATGACCTACACATCCCTGGGCACTATGGGCAATTTACTATGGCCAATCCACCTAACCTACACATTTTTGGACTGTGGGAGGAAGGTGGAGCACCCAGAAGAAACCCATGCAGACATGGGGAGAATGTACAAACTCCACGCAGGCAGTCACCCAAGGCTAGAATTGAATCCAGGTCTCTGGTGCTGTGAATGATCGTGCTGCGCAGATGATAAGGGTAGTGGAGGATGACAAAAACAATATGAGCAAAGTGGGAGGAGAGGTAGGTAGTTCTCAAGGTAAAAAGTTCTCAAAGTAAACCTCCCACAGTTAGCCAACTACTGGGACAAGTAGACAATGTAATTTCAGACTTAGAGGATGGATAATGGGAAGATCTGGTATGGTTACTTAGGAAGTATGAGGTAACCTGTAGAGAGAACTAGTAACCTGTAGAGGTAACTTGGTTGTGCTACATTAACTGAACATGATATAGATGTAAAAGATTCAGGGACAATAAAACAGGATTCTTATTAGCTAAGCCCAAACAAACTCACATAGAAATAGATTCAATACATGCGGAAAATCACTTGATTAAATCTAACTATAGCAGTTAGAGTTTAGCAGTAGTGTTAGTTCCTAAATGAGATGGTTCAACTAGACTCCTTGTAGATTACAGAAAAATAAATGCAATAACAAAAACAGAATCATACTCAATTACTTGTTTACATGATTGTATTGATTGGGTTGGCAATACATCATTCCTTTCTAAGATTAATCAATTAAAGTGGTTATTGTTAGTACTATTAACACCAAAATCTAAAGAGATATCAGGTTTTGAAACTCCAAAGGGTTTTAGTTGTGTTGAGTCATGCCTTTCAGGCTTAAAAATGGCCCAACTACATTTCAAAGACTTATGAATTCGGTTGTAGCTAAAGTACCTGTCTCTGTAGTTCAATTGGATGATATTGTAATCTATAATAAACCATGGGAAGAACAAATAAAACAATTAGAAGACCTGTTTGAACAAATACAAGTAGTTGGATTAGTCATAAATCTTGTCAATAGTGAGTTTATGAAAGCAAGGTTTGCAGACCTAAAATCCATTGTACATCAAGGACATATTTTGTCAAGATCAGCAAAACAGAAGACTTATCAAATTCGTCAAACCTAAAACTAAAGGGGAATTTGCGATTTATGGGTATATGTGGTTTTTAATAGGAATATTCATGGTTAACTTTAGCAAAGTTGCTATACTTTTTTAATAAATGTATTTTGTGTACAAGCAGAGTGCCAAACAGCCTTTCAGAAACTGAAGACAATCCCAAGAAATGAACTACTATTGGTGGCCCCTGACATTTCTAAACCTGTCAAAAAGGCAATGGATGCTCGTGCTTTGTGGCTAGGTGCATTTTTTTTTAGATCAAATTAGATTTGTTACAGTGTGAAAACAGGCCATTTGGTTCAACAATCCACACCAACCCTCCAAAGAGTAGCCCACTCTGACCAACGTATCCAATGTTATGGGCAATTTAGCATGGCCAATTCACCTGACCTGCACATCTTTGGATTGTGGAAGGAAACCAGAGTACCCAGAGGAGCCCACACAAGCAATGGGGAGAACATATGAACTCCACACAGACAGTTACCTGAGGCTGGAATTGAACCCAGGTCCCCATCACTGTGAGGCAAAAGTGTTAACCACTGACCCACCATGTCACCCCATTACAGAATGATGAATCAGGAATAGAGAAGTCAGTGGCCTTTTCCAAGAAATATGTATCAAATGGAGTACTGTATGTGGAAAAAGCTATTTTTTGGATTATTATTGGCTATGTAACATTATGAAGTCTATGACCATCAAAAATGCAAAGAAACATTGATATACATACATTGTGGGCAGCACAATGTCTCAGTGGTTAACACTGCTGCCTCGTAGCAGGGAAACGGGTTTGATTTCCACCTTGAGTGACTGTCTGTGGGGAGTTTTCATGTTCTATCCATGTCTATGTGGATATTACTGGGTGCTCCAGTTTCCTCCCATAGTCCAAGCATATGCATGAATTGGCCATGATAAATGTGGGATTATAGGTTTAGGGCAGGGAGCTGCATCTGGGTGGGATGTTCTTCAGATGGTCAGTGTAGGCTTTGTTAAATCAGAGACTCACTACTGTGGAAGCAGGTAATTCAGCCCATCAGGTCCACACTGACCCTCTGAAGAACAGCCTACCCAAACATGGGGAGAACGTGTAACCTCCACACAGTCACCTGAGATTGGAATAGAACCAGTTTCTGGCACTGTGAGGCAACAGTGTTAGCCACTGAGGCATCATGCCACCTTGATAGGCCTGTTGCTGCATTGGAGAATCTATACATTGACCATGATACCTTAACTTTCATAGAGGAATTTAAGACTCTAAACGTGAGGCAATTCAACCCAATAATATCAAAATTATTCATATTGTGGGAAAATATCATGAGACAGCAGATAATCACATTGGTGAGGAAATTATTGGGGAAATGATACAAGATTACATTAAATGATACAAATGACATTTCAGTATTTTTATGGGGAAAGGTATATAAAGACCACATCCTTTTATTTTGGGTTGTGGACTGAAAATAGGAAAAAGACATTATTTTGCAGAAGGAATAAAATGAAAAATGATCTTGTTTGCAACTTGGAAATAAAACAATAGGCCAATTTGTTTTTTTCCTTGGCTAATTTTGGCTAGTTTCTTTGACCTTTTAAGAGAGATTCTTGTGATGAGGCCTAATGAAACTTTTGACTGTATCTTACTAAATTCAATTAATTAATTACTTTCCCCACCCCATGCCAGTTCGATCACAGAACAATTTGCCACTTAGCGTATATCTGCAAAAAGACAAGCATCTCTGATTCTGAACATATTGGAGAAAGAGAAAGAGAAAATGGTGCTGTGATTCTCTGTCAGAGTTCTTGAGGTCCTGGTTCAAGGGGTGATGCATGAGAAAGCTTGTGCATTGATTTGGTTACTTGGGTAACTCAAAACATGCATGATAATGCGTGTCATTATTTTGTACAAAAAAGGGCGTTTGTGTTGTAATACAACCGTTACAAATATTCTTTTTTGTTTGTTGTAATCATGTGACTTGTACAATGAGGTACAAATAATGTAGGCAAACATCGTCATTTCTATGAAATCCTAATGTTGAGTACAGTATCGCATTATGCACACAAAACAGGTCTGTCCAGGATGTTTCCTTTTGTCCGTATGTATTAAGAAGCATAGATTTCATGTGATCTACCTCTCAATTTACTTTGTCTGGTTTTTTTAGTCTAGCAATGCCGAGATTTACTTCAGCCAATTCATTTATCTTGTTTTCGTTTTAAATGACATAAAGAACGTTCTTTATGTCATTTTGTAGCACCTATACAAACTTAAGCATTTCCTTACTGAACTTTAGATTATGACAGGAATTTGTTTCTTCAGAGTCTGCCTCAGCATCTGGTAGCTTTTTTAAAAACTTCATCAATTCAAGTTTTTAACTGTCAATGTTTTTCTCCCTCTTGCCTCTCTTCTCTTCACAAATCTTACCCTAATCTTATTATTTCCATTTGTTTTCATTTCAATTCCACCTCCCTTTCCTGTTTTGCAGATTTCTTTTTCCATCCCAAGTAGTTTTATTTTCTTACCTACTTTAACTGCTTTAACTGAGATTCAGTCTGAACCGATAGTCATGTCTCATGATCTGGAGTACCTGGTCTGTCTTGCATTTCTACCAAGTCCAAATGCTGTTTTAATACTTCAATTACCTCTACTTTCTTAGTTCTGGCAGACAAGTTCACTTCTAATTTATTTGCCATTTCAATCAACCTGAATTTTGTTCATTGGATCAGTTTTTCCACCTGTAGAAGTGATTTAGTAGTTTCCAGTCCTATCTTATTTTTAATGCAAAACCTTTTATTCTTTACTTTGACAAACTCAACATTGTCTTACATAGTCCTTATTCCAAACTACGTTGGCTTAACTTTGTCACAAACCACTGGGGAAGTGCACTGGTAATCAGGTCCCACTATTCCCAGAGCCACAACAACTGTGATAATGTAATAAAAAAGATCATGATTTCATCAAAATAATAACAACAAAACCTGGTCTTCTGACAATCCACAAGAAGTAAAAGAGGCAGAGCAGTCTACAACAGGAAAAAAAAACCCTAAAAGGTATAAATAACCCAGACTTAGCTATTTAGTAAGAGGAAATTCATGTCCAAGGTCATTGTGCAAATTTCAAGTTAGACACCAGTTCACTGTATTGTCAGATACTGAAGTGTGATTGAAAAACAGTCACTCAATAACTGACAACTGTACAATTATAGCATTTAGGTGGCATTGCACTTCATACCAAAGGTATGCTATAAACAGCTCTCCGAGTTTGGGGACACCAAATTGTAGAATGTGATCTAACCATCATATTTGCTGATGGCAGAAAACTGAAGACTCAGTTCCCTATGTTACCAAAGAGCTGAGTCCGTATCTATGCCCACAGACTTATGAAGATGTGTATAAAATGCATATTAGAGAAAGATAAAATGGTGTTTGATTCTCTGACAGAGTCCTTGAGGTCCTGGTTCAAGGGGTGATGCAGGAATTATCCCTGATGAAGGGCTTATGCCCGAAAAGTTGATTCTCCTGCTCCTCAGATGCTGCCTGACCTGCTGTGCTTTTCCAGCACTACACTTTCGACTCTATAACAGGCACTATTGTGTGAGATAGTTCGCACATTTGGGTCAGAGACAACATGAATCAAGAAGGGACCTTAGCAGGGAAAGTATGGTCATTCAAGGAGATACAGACCAACCAATATGATCTATAGAGCTCACGCTGTCAAAAAATGAATTGAAGTCATCAAATCATAGAGGTCTACAGCGCAGAAAAAGACCCTTCTGTCCATTGTGCTCATGCCGGTCAAAACCAGCCAATTGATTATTCTATTCCCATTTTTCAGCACCTGTGACACAGCCTCATATATCTTGACATCACACGGCATATCTAAATACTTTTTGAATGTTAGTAGGGTTTCAGCATCTACAATACTGTCAGACAGTGAGTTCTAGATTCTTACCATCTTCTGAGTGAAAGCTGAGCATGTTCCACTGCTCCACGATGACCCACTCACAGCGTCGTGTGCCTTGGAGCTGCTCCGAATTCAATGAATATATCCATGACTTCATAAGGCGTCCTCTGTCTTTGCACTGTGGGTTTTGGGGGATTTGGCTCCAGCGCAGGTAAAGGCCGAAGTGTGCATGGGCAGACTACGACCTGGGCTTAGGGGATAACCTGGAGGGAGACCTCCGCCAGCAGTGGGCAGGGTTAGTAATAATAGACAAGTACTCATTGTGTAATATGAAATTAATAGGAATAACGTGAGATGAAGTTAGTAAGACATGATCTGTCCCATACAAAGATTAGATTAGATTAGATTAGATTACTTACAGTGTGGAAACAGGCCCTTCGGCCCAACAACTCCACACCAACACATTCCCCTACATTTATCCCTGCACCAAACACTACGGGCAATTTAGCATGGCCAATTCTATACCCATGTGGTACCTCTCAGTAGTGAATAGAATACGCTCTCCATGCACAAATTACCACTGTTGAACCTTTGCTCTTTTTCTCATCATCCTTTTATCCTTATTATACTTATAAAACAACTTAAGATTTTCCTTTATGCCAGAATCCCTTCATATCCCCTTTTAACTCTCCTAATCTCCCTCTTGCATATTCTGTACTCCTCTTGGACTTTTGCTGTTTTGAGCCCTTGGTATCTGCCATACTTCTCCCTTTTCCTTGATCAAATGCCGTATTTCCTTTGAGATCCAGGTTCACAGGATTTGCTTGTTCCTTTTATTGAAAGTTGGCCCTGTATTTTCCATATTTCCTTCTTGAATATACCCCACTGTTCTGAGACAGATTTACCTTAAAACATATCTGCTTCCACTCCAGTCTGGCCAAAACACATCATATTTGATTAAAATCAGCCTTTCCCAAATGAGAAGTTGATTTCAATCAATCACTTTCAATACAGATATCTCCTAATCTTCCAAGTCCAAAGAGAACATATTCTGGGATATTTTGCCATTGCACTAAAGCTTTCAGGGGCTCAGAGAAAGTACATAACAAATATTTTAGATCTGATTTCTATAAATGGTTTAAAGAGACAAAGAGACAGTGGTTATCTTGCCAAGTATAATTATACACAAGTATCTCAAGGTGTTCAGCTTGCCAGTAAATTATTAAAGGTTGCATTATGACATGAATTCCTATCAGTAATTCAAGAGAGATTAATCTGCTCCTTATAGTATGGGCACCCCAACATTGTAGAGCTACCACTTTCACAGGAAATTCCTGGTAAAGGCATATTTTGAACAATGCCTTGCTTATCTTCAGTAGTCACCACTCCAGAAGCTCAGTTTAAATGTGTGCTCCTACACTTATTGAAAGGGTAATGAGATCTACGTGAAAACGTCAATGTTTAGCGATTTGTTTATTTACTTTTGAAGCTGTACAGCTCACTATGTTATTTCTCCTTTAAATTCCATTTAATGTGTTCTGAATGCTCAGTGTTTCAGGATGACTCATTTGGCCAACATGTTATCATAGAACAGCTTCACCATTCTGGGAAAAATTCTAGTGAACCCTTGTTGCACTCCCTCTATTGCAATAATATCCTTCCTTGGAGACGAAAACTGCACACAGGACTCCCAGGTCCCTTTGTACAGCTGCACTTTCCAACCTCTTCCTATTTTTTAAAAAAAGCCTGCATTTCTGCTTTTCCAACTCACCTCACATTTTTCCACATTATATCACATTTGCCATGTTCTTGCCCATTCACTAAGCTTGCTTAAATCCACTTTACATCTTCCTTATAAAATTTAGACCAATTATATTTAGTCCACACCTCCAAATTTTGTATATATATTGTGAATAGTGGGGCCCAAGTACTAGTCATTGTGCTGCTCCACTGGACATAACTGCAAATATGAAAAAGGCCAATTTATGTCTATTTTCTGTCTGTTGGCCAACTCTGAATCCATTCCAGTACATTTCCTCTTATCCCATGTGAATTTTGTCAAAACAGCCTACAACAATGGACAAAAACCTCCTAAAATTCAAAGTATATTAAGTTCATTGGTATCCTTTATCAATCCATGCTGACTATACAATCAGATCATTATCATCCATTTATTTCATCCTTTGTACTAGATTCTAGCATTTTCTCTACTAGTGATATAAGGCTAACAAATATGTCAGCAGAGCCCTGTGTTTTTTTTCCCCTCCTTTTTAAAACAATGATGTGATATTTGCTCCCTTCCAATCTACAAGAACCATGCTAGAATCTATAGAAACTTGGGAAATAATCACCAATGTATTAACTATCTCCATAACTACATCCTTCAACACTCTAAGATGTAGACTATGAGGCTCTAGGAATGCATTAACGTTCAACCTCATTAACTTAGAGTCATAGAGGTGTACAGCATGGAAACAGACCCTTCGGTCCAACCCGTCCATGCCGACCAGATATCCCAACCAAATCAAGTCCCACCTGCCAGCACCCGGCTCATATCCCTCCAAACCCTTCCTATTCATATACCCATCCAAATGCCTCTTAAATGTTGCAATTGTACTAGCCTCCACCACTTCCTCTGGCAGCTTATTCCATACACATACTACCCTCTGTGTGAAAAGATTGCCCCTAAGGTCCTTTTATATCTTTTCCCTCTCACCCTAAAACTATGCCCTCTAGTTCTGGACTCACCCACCCCAGGGAAAAGATTTTGTCTATTTATCCTATCCATGCCCCTCATAATTTTGTAAACCTCTATAAGGTCACCCCTCAGCCTCCGACGCTCCAGGGAAAACAGCCCCAGCCTATTCAGCCTCTCCCCATAGCTCAAATCCTCCAACCATGGCAACATCCTTGTAAATCTTTTCTGAACCCTTTCAAGTTTCACAACATCTTTCCGATAGGAGGGAGACCAGAATTGCATGCAATATTCTGACAGTGGCCTAACCAACGTACTGTACAGCTGCTCTCCAATACAATCTTCTTACTAATAACTTTCCTGTATCTTCATCAGTGAAAATGGACACAAAATAGTCATCATAGAATCATAGAATCCCAGCAGTGCGGAAGGACGCCATTCAGCTCATTGAGCCAGACAGAGAACAGCCAGGGAATTCCTAGAGGCATGGCATTCATCCACAAACTCCATCAACAAACACATCGACCTGGACCCAATATACCAACCACTACAGCGGACAGCTGAAACTGACAACCGGAAGCGGCAGGGACAGACCACTATAAACACCGGAGGAAACATCAAAGAAGCGCTTCGCAGGAGGCTCCCAAGCACTGATGATGTCGCCTAGCCAGGGGACGAAACGTTTGCAACAAAAACTTCCAGCTCGGCGAACAGAACCACAACAACGACCACCCGAGCTACAAATCTTCGCACAAACTTTGAATAATTTTATCTCTCAGTTATTTAATTCCCATTTTAATTATGTCCAATTCTGATTTAAACAATGAAGTTTTGTTACAATAGCTACTGGTGCTCTATAATCAAATCTTGGTTTGTGAAAGGTTCTATTCCTCCAGATCATCTTAATGGGAAATATAAGTAATGGGAACATGAGGAGACCAAGCAGTCCATAACAACCATTCTGTTGTTTTATAATATCATGGCAGAATACGTCCAACAATTACACATCATTTCCAAACCTTAGAAATCTTAGTCTTGAATATATTGAACATTGACAACTCTGTGCAGTAGAAATATCTGGAGATGCTCTGAGTGAAGCTATTTATTTTCATCTCAATTTTAAATGGTTGACCTTTAATCCCTCATTTTAGACTCAAAAGCAAGAAAACCTCACAGCATCTACCTTGTCATACCCTCTGAATGAATTTTAGTACTTCACCTGCTATCTACATGGTGGTGCCTCAGTAGTACAGCCTGTGGAAAGCCACAACTTTCAATGTAGATTGGTTCAGTTGGGGTTGGTTAGTTCAGTTGGCTGGGCAGCTGACTTACAAAGCAGAGTAATGCCAATAGCACGGATTCAATTTTCATGCTAGTTAAGGTCATCACCACCTCAAACTTGCCTGTGTGGTGACACCCAGGTTAAGCGCACCACTTATTGCCTCTCTCTTGTGAGACAGTAGATAATAGTAACTTTTACTTCAGTGCATGAGACTGCAAATGGTCTTGTAGGATAACCACAACTACTGTTATATTTAGAAGGGCCAACTATGGACTGCATAATCTTGGCATGAGTGGCAGCAAAGCCAATGGCAGGATGAATGCTTTTAATTGGGGGAGAACAGTGAGCTAAACTCTATGTAATAATTGCCATTGCCTTGGGCTGAGTCTGCAGCAAATCCTGGGAGGACAGTCTCTGGATTGCAGGGAATCGGAAGCTGTGATCTCAGTCTGCATCACAATTGAGTGTTGAAACAGAGTTGGTCACCATTTAGAGTCATAGAGCTGTACAGCATGAAAAAGGACCCTTCAGTCCAACCTGTGCATGCTGATCAGATATCCTAAATTAATCTAGTGCTATTTGACAGCATTTGTCCCATGGCCCTCTAAATCCTTCTAATTTATATACTCATCCAGTTGCCTTTTAAATGTTTTCATTGTACAAGTGTCCACTACTTCCTGTGGCAGCTTATTCCATACACAAACCACCCTCTCCATTAAGAAATTGCTCCTTAGGTCCCTTTACCCCTCTCAACTCAGACCTATGTCCTCTAGTTTTGGACTCGCTCTCCTGGGGAAAAGATCTTGGCTATTCATCCTATCGATGCACCTCATGATTTTATAAACTTCTATAAACTCAACCTCCAATTCTCTAGGCCCCAACCTATTTACCCTCTCACTGTAGCTCAAACCCTCCAAACCTGACACATCCTTGTAAATCATCTGTGAAACCTTCAAGCTTCACAACATCCTTCCGATAGCAGGGAGACCAGAATCGAACACAGTATTCCTAAAGTGGCCTTACCAGTGTCCTGTACACATGCAACATAATCTCCAAACTCCTTTACTCAATGCACTGACTAATACACTACCAATTCTGGTATCAACTGCAAACATATTAACTATATCTCCTCTGTTCACATCCAAATCATTTGACAGAAAGCAGTGGATCCAGCACTGATCTTTGTGGCACACCTTTGGTCACAGACCTCCAATATAAAAAGAAATCCTTCACCACCACCCTCTGTCTCCTACCTTCGAGCCTATTCTGTATCCAATAGCTAGCTCTCCCTCTATTCCATGTGATCTAACCTTGCTAACCAGTCTACCACTCGGACTCTTGTCAAACATTTTACTGAAGTCCATCTAGATCATGTCCACCGCTCTGTCCTCATCAATCCTCTTTATTAGTTCTTCAATAAAACTCAATTAAGTTAGTGAGACATGCTTTTCCACGCACAAATCCATGTTGACTATCTCTAATCAGTCCTTAGCTTTCCAAATACATGTAAATCCTGTCCCTCAGGATCCCCTCTAAGAACCTTCCCACGAGCCCACCACTGATGTCAGGCTCACTGGTTTATAGTTCCCTGGCTTTTCCTTACCACATTTCTTAAGTAATGGCACCACATTAGCAAACCTCTAGTCTTCTGGCACATCACCTGTGGCTATTGATGATATAAATATCTCACCAAAGGGGCCTGCGATCACTTCCCTAAATTCCCACAAATCTCGACAGTACACCTGATCAGGTCCCAAGGATTTATTCACCTGCATGTATTTTAGACCTCCTCCTCTGTAATCCAGACATTTCTGGAGATGTTGCTATTTATTTCCCTAAGTTCTTTAGCTTCCATATCCTTCTCACAGTAAACACTGATGCAAAATGGTCATTTAGTATCTCCCCCACCTCTTGCAGTTCTACACATAAACGGCCATGCTGATCTTTAAGGGATTCAGTTCGCTCTCTGGTTATCCTTTTATTCTTAATGTATTTGTAGAATCACTTTGGATTTTCCTTAAGCCTATTTGCTGCAGCTATCTCATGACCCCTTTTTGCCCTTCTCTTTTCCTCTTAAGTATATTTCTACTGTCTTGAGGGATTCTGACATATGTCAGACATTCTGCTGTCTCTATCTGACAAATGCATCCTTGTTTTTGTTGAGCATAACCTCAATTTTTGTAGTCATCCAGCATTCCATACACCTACCAGCCTTGCCCCTCACCCTAACAGGAGCATACTGTTTCTGGACTCTTGTTATCTACGTTTTAAAGGCTTCCCACTTCCAACTGTCCTTTTACTTGCAAATATCCACTCCCAATCAATTTTTGATAGTGCTTGCAAAATACAAACTAGAAAGCATGGACTCTAAAGTATGGCCTTGCTGTAAGCTTGTACTAGTGAGTAGAATGAGTTCTTTCTTGATTATATATTTTATTGAGATATGTCTCTTGATTAAACTTAAAAATTTAAGTCATAAATATTAAGTTAGCCTTGAACAGTGTTTTGTAGAGGACTAAGATTATGCTATGTTTTGGGTCTGCAGATTGGAAGGAACAAAAATGGCCCTTAGTGAAGTGATATGCTCTTCTTGTCAGATGTGGAAGTTTAAGGAAAGTTTGCGTTTTACTGAGGATTATACCTGCAATAAATATCATTGGTTGCAAATTCTATCATATTGAATGGATCGGTTGGAGCGACAGTTAGAGGCAATGAGGAATTTACAAGAGCAAGGGTGTGTGGTGGATGGCAGTTATAGGAAGGGAGAGAAGTCTCAAATACAGCCACATAGATGGTGCCACAGGTGAGGTGCCAGAAGACTACAGGTTTGCTAATGTGCCACTATTTAAGAAAGGCCATAAGGAAAAGCCAGGGAACTATAGACCAAGAAAAGTAAGACAGGTAGGCAGGTAGTTCAGGTGTATTCTGTGGCTATCCCCATTTCAAATAAGTATACTGTTTTGGAAAATGTAGGGGGTGATGGATTCTCAGGGAAATGTAGCAAGAACAGCCAAGTTTCTGGAAGTGAGACTGACTGTAATGCAATGAGGGGTTAGTCAGGTTCCAAGAGATCGATTGTGTTAGGGGACTCTCTAGTCCAAGGCACAGACAGATGTTTCTGTGGCCTGCAGTGAAAAATCAGAATTGTGCGTTGCCTCCCTGGCGCCAGGATCAAGGATGTCTCAGACAGGATGCAGAATGTTCTCAAGGGGAAAAGGGCCCAGCAGGAGGTCATTGTACAAACTGGAACCAATGACATAGGAAGGGAAAAGGATGAGACTCTGAAGGGAGAATGTAGAAAGTTAGGCAGGAATTTAAAAAGGAGGTCCTCGGGAGTAGGAATATTTGGATTACTGACAGTGCTACAAGCTAGTGAAGGTAGGAATAGGAGGATAGAGCAGGTAAATGCTTGGCTGAGGAGCTAGTGTATGGGAGAAGGATTCACTTTTCATGTAAGTTTTCAGGTTTTCTCATTTTTATTTCCTTTGCTTCTCTTCCTTGTTTAGTCCTGTGTGGGCTTTCAGATGAGCAGGGTATGGCTGATAGGGCAGTTTCATGTCCCTCCTGCAGAATGTAGCAGGTGAGAGACACGACACATGTCTCTGCCAACCACATCTGTGGGAAGTGCAACCAACTCCACTCCTTGTAAACTGAGTTAGGGAACTGGAGCTGGAGCTGGATGAACTGCGGATCATCCGGGATGCTGAGGGAGAAATTGAGAGGATATACAGGGAGGTGGTCACTCCTCAGACACAGGGTAAGGACAGCTGGGTTACAGTCGGGGGAGGAAAGGGAACCAACAGATAGGACAGGGATCCCCTGTGGTCATTCCCCTCAGCAGTAAGTATACCGTTTCGGATACTGCCCTGATACCAGGGGAAAGCTTTAGTTGTCAGGTCTCTGGCACAGTGGCTCAGAAGGGAAGGGGGGGAGAATAGAAAAGCGCTAGTGTTAGGGGACTCAATCGTTAGATGGATTGACAGGAGATTTCGTGGTCAGGAACAGGACTCCCGGAAGGTATGTTGCCTCCCCGGTGCCAGGGTTCGGGATGTCGCCGATCGGATTTACAGGATTCTGAAGGGGGAGGGTAAGCAGCCAGAAATCATGGTACATATTGACACCAATGATATAGTTAGGAAAGGGACTGAGGATCTGAAAAGTGACTACAGAGACCTAGGTTGGAAGCTGAAGAGCAGGACGAGTAGAGTAGTGATCTCAGGTGCCATGAGACAGTGAGGTGAGGAATAGTCAGCGAGTGCAGCTTAACATATGGCTGCGAGGCTGGAGCAGGAGGGAGGGCTTCATATACTTGGACTATTGGGATGACTTCTGGGGATGGTGGGATCTTTACAAGAAGGATGGGTTGCACCTGAACTGGAGGGGCACAAATGTCCTGGGTGGGAGATTTGATTATGTGGTTCAGGATGGCTTAAACTAGTTTAGCAAGGGGGTGGGAACCAGAGCTACATATCTGAGAGGGGAAGTTGTAGATGTGGCAGTGGCAGGATGTAGTAAATGTATCGGGAAGGTTTTTCATGTGATGAAATGAAGGGATCGGTTAAAGTGTTTCTGCTTTAACACAAGGATTGTCAGAAATAAGAGGGATAAACTTAGAGAATGGATCAGTACTTGGGACTATGATATTGTGGCCATAACGGAGACGTGGGTTTCACAGGGGCAGGAATGGTTGCGAGATGTTCCAGGGTTTAGGACATTTAAAAAGAACAGGGAGGGTGGAAAAAGAGGAGGGGGTGTAGCATTGCTAACTAGAGAATGCATCACAGCTACATAAACGAAGGTTGTTGAGGTAGGTTTGTCTACTGAGTCAGTATAGGTGGAAGTTAGGATCGCAAGGGAGCAGCCACCTCACTGGGGGGTTTCTAAAGACCCCCTAATAGCAGTCGGAAGATTGAAGGACTCATAGGCTGGCAGAATTTGGAAAAATGCAGATGTAGCAGGGTTTAGATTAGATTACAGTGTGGGAACAGGCCCTTCGGCCCAACAAGTCCACACCGACCCGCCGAAGCGAAACCCACCCTACATTTACCCCTTACCTAACACTACAGGCAATTTAGTATGGCCAATTCACCTGACCCTGCACATCTTTGGATGGTGGGAGGAAACCGGAGCACCCGGAGGAAACCCACGCAGACACGGGGAGAACGTGCAAACTCCACACAGTCAGTCGCCTGAGGCGGGAATTGAACCCGGGTCTCTGGCGCTGTGAGGCAGCAGTGTTAACCACTGTGCCACCGTGCCGCCCTTTGTTGTTGTTGTTATGGGTGACTTCAACTTTCCCAATATTGACTGGAACCTCCGAAGTGCAGATGGTTTGGATGGAGCCATTTTTGTGTTCAAGAGTATGTGGACAGGTTGATGAGGGGCGAGGCCATTTTGGATTTGGTGCTTGGCAATGAGCCAGGACAGATGTCAGATCTCGCAGTGGGTGAACACATTGGTAACAGTGACCACAACTGCCTCACATTTACCATAGAGGTAAAAACAATGACTGCAGATGCTGGAAACCAGATTCTGGATCAGTGGTGTTGGAAGAGCACAGCAATTCAGGCAGCATCCGACGAGCAGCAAAATCGACGTTTTGGGCAAAAGCCCTTCATCAGGAATAAAGGCAGAGAGCTTGAAGCGTGGAGAGATAAGCTAGAGGAGGGTGGGGGTGGGGAGAAAGTAGCATAGAGTACAATAGGTGAGTGGGGGAGGAGATGAAGGTGATAGGTCAGGGAGGAGAGGGTGGAGTGGATAGGTGGAAAAGGAGCTAGGCAGGTCGGACAAGTCCGGACAGGTCAAGATGACAGTGCGGGCTGGAAGTTTGAAACTAGGATGAGGTGGGGGAAGGGGAAATGAGGAAGCTGTTGAAGTCCACATTGATGCCCTGGGGTTGAAGTGTTCCGAGGGGGAAGATGAGGCGTTCTTCCTCCAGGCGTCTGGTGGTGAGGGAGCGGCGGTGAAGGAGGCCCAGGACCTCCATGTCCTCGGCAGAGTGGGAGAGGGAGTTGAAATGTTGGGCCACGGGGCGGTTTGGTTGATTGGTGCGGGTGTCTCGGAGATGTTCCCTAAAGCGCTCTGCTAGGAGGCGCCCAGTCTCCCCGATGTAGAGGAGACCGCATCGAGAGCAACGGATACAATAAATGATATTAGTGGATGTGCAGGTAAAACTTTGATGGATGTGGAAGGCTTATTTAGGGCCTTGGATAGAGATGAGGGAGGAGGTGTGGGCACAGGTTTTACAGTTCCTGCGGTGGCAGGGAAAAGTGCCAGGATGGGAGGGTGGGTCGTAGGGGGGGCGTGGACCTGACCAGGTAGCCATGGAGGGACCGGTCTTTGCGAAAGGCGGAAAGGGGTGGGGAGGGAAATATACCCCTGGTGGTGGGGTCTTTTTGGAGGTGGCGGAAATGTCGGCGGATGATTTGGTTTATACGAAGGTTGGTAGGGTGGAAGGTGAGCACCAGGGGCGTTCTGTCCTTGTTATGGTTGGAGGGGTGGCGTCTGAGGGCGGAGGTGCGGGATGTGGACGAGATGCGTTGGAGGGCATCTTTAACCATGTGGGAAGGGAAATTGCGGTCTCTAAAGAAGGAGGCCACCTGGTGTGTTCTATGGTGGAACTGGTCCTCCTGGGAGCAGATACGGCGGAGGCGGAGGAATTGGGAATACGGGATGGCATTTTTGCAAGAGATAGGGTGGGAAGAGGTGTAATCCAGGTAGCTGTGGGAGTCGGTGAGTTTGTAAAAAATGTCAGTGTCAAGTCGGTCGTCACTAACGGAGATGGAGAGGTCCAGGAAGGGGAGGGAGGTGTCAGAGATGGTCCAGGTAAATTTAAGGTCAGGGTGGAATGTGTTGGTGAAGTTGATGAATTGCTCAACCTCCTCGCGGGAGCACGAGGTGGCGCCAATGCAGTCATCAATGTAGCGGAGGAAGAGGTGGGGAGTGGTGCCAGTGTAATTACGGAAGATCAACTGTTCTACGTAGCCAACAAAGAGACAGGCATAGCTGGGGCCCATACGTGTACCCATGGCTACTCCTTTGGTCTGGAGGAAGTGGGAGGATTCAAAGGAGAAATTGTTAAGGGTGAGGACCAGTTTGGCCAAACGAATGAGAGTGTCGGTGGAAGGGTACTGTTGGGGACGTCTGGAGAGGAAAAAACGGAAGGCTTGGAGGCCCTGGTCATGGCGGATGGAGGTGTAGAGGGATTGGATATCCGTGGTGAAGATGAGGCGTTGGGGACCGGGGAAACGGAAGTCTTGGAGGAAATGGAGGGCGTGGGTGGTGTCCTGAACGTATGTGGGAAGTTCCTGGACTAGGGGGGAATAGGACAGTGTCGAGGTAGGTAGAGATGAGTTCAGTGGGGCAGGAGCATGCTGAGACAATGGGTCGGCCAGGGTGGTCAGGCTTGTGGATCTTGGGAAGGAGGTAGAACCGGGCAGTGCGGGGTTCCCAGACTATGAGGTTGGAAGCTGTGGGTGGGAGATCTCCTGAGGTGATGAGGTTCTGTATGGTCTGGGAGATGATGGTTTGGTGATGGGGGGTGGGGTCATGGTCGAGGGGGCAGTAGGAAGAGGTGTCTTCGAGTTGGCATTTGGCTTCAGCGGTGTAGAGGTCAGTGCGCCAGACTACCACTGCGCCCCCTTTATCCGCTGGCTTAATGGTGAGGTTGGGATTAGAGCAGAGGGATTGGATGGCTGCGTGTTGTGAGGGTGAGAGGTTGGAGTGAGGGAGGGGGGTCGACAGGTTGAGGCGGTTAATGTCCCGGCGGCAGTTGGAAATGAAGAGGTCGAGGGCAGGTAATAGGCCAGCGGGGGGTGTCCAGATGGATGCAGTGTGTTGGAGGTGGGCGAAGGGGTCCTCGGAAGGTGGGCAGGAGTCCTGATTGTGAAAGTAAGCTCGGAGGCGGAGGCGACGGAAGAAGTGTTCGATGTCACGGCGTGTATTAAATTCATTGATGCGTGGACGGAGGGGGATGAAGGTGAGTCCTTTGCTGAGGACTGATCGTTCGTCCTCAGTGAGAGGGAGGTCTGGAGGGATGGTGAAAACTCTGCAGGGCTGGGAGCTGGGATCTGGTGTGGGTGTGGAGCTGGGAGTGGGGTCGGAGCCAGTACCTGGATCTTTCCACCCTATCTCTTGCAAAAATGCCATCCCGTATTCCCAATTCCTCCGCCTCCGCCGTATCTGCTCCCAGGAGGACCAGTTCCACCATAGAACACACCAGATGGCCTCCTTCTTTAGAGACCGCAATTTCCCTTCCCACGTGGTTAAAGATGCCCTCCAATGCATCTTGTCCACATCCCGCACCTCCGCCCTCAGACCCCACCCTACCAACCGTAACAAGGACAGAACGCCCCTGGTGCTCACCTTCCACCCTACCAACCTTCGTATAAACCAAATCATCCACCGACATTTCCGCCACCTCCAAAAAGACCCCACCACCAGGGATATATTTCCCTCCCCACCCCTTTCCAACGTTCCGCAAAGACCGTTCCCTCCGTGACCACCTGGTCAGGTCCACGCCCCCCTACGACCCACCCTCCCATCCTGGCACTTTTCCCTGCCACTGCAGGAACTGTAAAACCTGTGCCCACACCTCCTCCCTCACCTCTATCCAAGGCCCTAAAGAAGCCTTCCACATCCATCAAGGTTTTACCTGCACATCCACTAATATCATTTATTGTATCCGTTGCTCTCGATGCGGTCTCCTCTACATCGGGGAGACTGGGCGCCTCCTAGCAGAGCGCTTTAGGGAACATCTCCGAGACACCCGCACCAATCAACCAAACCGCCCCGTGGCCCAACATTTCAACTCCCCCTCCCACTCTGCCGAGGACATGGAGGTCCTGGGCCTCCTTCACCGCCACTCCCTCACCACCAGATGCCTGGAGGAAGAACGCCTCATCTTCCCCCTCGGAACACTTCAACCCCAGGGCATCAATGTGGACTTCAACAGCTTCCTCATTTCCCCTTCCCCCACCTCATCCTAGTTTCAAACTTCCAGCCCGCACTGTCATCTTGACCTGTCCGGACTTGTCCGACCTGCCTAGCTCCTTTTCCACCTATCCACTCCACCCTCTCCTCCCTGTACTATCACCTTCATCTCCTCCCCCACTCACCTATTGTACTCTATGCTACTTTCTCCCCACCCCCACCCTCCTCTAGCTTATCTCTCCACGCTTCAAGCTCTCTGCCTTTATTCCTGATGAAGGGCTTTTGCCCAAAACGTCGATTTTGTTGCTCGTCGGATGCTGCCTGAATTGCTGTGCTCTTCCAGCACAACTGATCCAGAATCACATTTACCATAGCCTTGGAGAGGTAAAGGAGCAGTTACCAAGGCAAGATATTTAATTAGGGAAAAGGAAATTATGACACCATCAGACAGAAGTTGGGAAGTACAGATTGGGAGTAATTGTTCCACAGAAAGGGCACAACAGACATGTTTAAGGAACAATTGTTGTGAGTAATGCACAAATTTGTTCCTCTGAGACAGGCAAGAAGGGGTAAGATTAAGGAGCCTTGGATGACAAGAACAGAGGAGCTACTCATCAAAAGGAAGATGGCAGTTTACATAAGGTGGAGGAAGCAAGGATCTAGCACAACTTTAGAAGCTTACTAGAAAGGAGTTCATAAATGGACTGAGGAGAGCCAAGAGCAGGCACAAAAAAGGCTTGGCAGGAAGGATTAGGGAGAACCCAAAGGCATTTTGTTCACATGTGAGGAATAAGAGAATGATCAGGAAAAAGGTAGGGCCGGTCAGGGATAGCGTAGGGAACTTGTGCGTGGAGTCTGAGCAGATAGGGAAGCGCTAAATGAGCCTTTTGCTTTGGTTTTCACTAAGGAAAGAGACCTTTTTATGAGTGAGAACTTTGAGAGCTGGGAAACAAGTTTGAACAGGTCAAGATTGATGAAGTTGATGTGCTGGAAATTTTGGCAAACATTAAGATTGATAAGTCCCCAGGGCCAGACCAGATTTATCCTAGGCTGCTACAGGAAGCGAGAAAAGAGGTTGCTAAGCCATTGGCAAAGATCTTTGCTTCCTCACTTTCCACAGGAGTCATACCAGAGGATTGGAAGGAGGCAGATGTTGTTCTTCTTTTCAAGAAGGGTAATAAGGAAATCCCTGGCAATTACAGACTAGTCAGTCTTATGTCTGTGGTCACCAAGGTTTTGGAAAGAATTCTGAGGGATAGGATTTATGACTATTTGGAAAAGCATAGAGTGATTAAAGGCAGTCAGCATGGTTTTGTGAGAGGCAGGTCCTGCCTCACAAATCTTATTGAGTTCTTTGAGGAGGTTACGAGACAGGTCGATTAAGTTCGAGCAGTGGATGTGGTACATATGGACTTCAACAAGGCATTTGATAAGGTTCTCCATGGTAGGCGGTAAAGTCTGGAGGTATGGGTTACAGGGAGATCTATCTATCTGGATTCAGAATTGGTTGGCTGACAGAAGGCAGAGAGTGGTTGCAGATAGAAAGTATTCTGCCTAGAGGTCTGTGGTGAGTGGTGTCCCGCAGAGCTCTGTTCTTGGGCCTCTGCTCTTTGTGGTTTTTATAAATGATTTAGATGAGGAAGTTAAGGGGTAATTACTAAATTTGTCGATGACACAAAGGTTGGAGGTGCTGTTGACAGTATTGGGTGCTATTGCAGGCTGCAGTGCGACATAGACAGAATGCAGAGCTGGGATGAGAAATGGCAGATGGAGTTCAAACTGGATAAATGCAAATTGATGCATTTTGGAAGGTCGAATGTGAATGCGGAACATAGGATTTAAGGCAGGATTCTTGGCAGTGTGGAGGAACAGAGCGATCTTGGTGTTCACGTGCATAGATCCCTCAAAGTTACCACCCAAGTGGATAGAGTTGTTAGGAAAGTATGTGGTGTTTTGGCCTTCATTGACACGGGGATTGAGTTTAAGAGCCGTGAGGTTTTGCTGCAGCTCTACAAGTCCCTGGTGAGACCACACTTGGAATATTGTGTCCAGTTCTGGTCACCCTATTATAGGAAAGATATGGAGGCTTTGGAGAGGGTGCAAAGAATGTTTACCAGGATGGTGCCTGGAGTGGAGGGTTTGTCTTATGAAAGGAAGTTGACTAAGCTCGGACTTTTCTCGCTGGAGAGAAGGAGGAAGGGAGGTGACCTGATCGAGACATACAAGGTAATGAGAGGCATGGATAGAGTCAATAGCCAGCGACTTTTCTACAGGGCAGGATTAACTGGCATGAGGCGTTATCATTTTAAGTTATTAGGAGGAAGGTATAGAGGAGGTGGCAGAGGTAGGTTCTTTACGCAGAGAGTTGTGAATGCATGGAATGCATTGCGAGCAGTGGTGGTAGAAGCAGAGTCATTAGGGACATTTAAGTGAGTACTGGACATGCACAAGGACAGCAGTGAATTGAGGGTGCATAGGTTAGGTTATTTTATTTTAGATTAGGAATAATCTTCGGCACAACATCATGGGCCGAAGGGCCTGTTCTGTGTTGTACTTTTCTATGCTCCATGTTCTAATTGTGGATCATTGGAATCTCTTCAGGGATGGAAGTTACCTGTACAAGAAGGGCAGATTGCACCTGAATTGGAAAGGGACTAATATTTTGGCAGGGTGATTTGCTTGAGCTGCTTGGGATGATTTAAGCCAGTAAGGTGGTGGAGTGGGACCCAGGGAGATAGTGAGGAAAGAGATCAATCTGAGATTGGTACAGTTGAGAAAAGAAGTGAGTCAAAAAGTCAGGGACAAAGTACAGAACAAGGTAAGACTGATAAATTTAACTGCATTTATATCAATGCAAGAGGCCTAATAGGGAAGGCAGATGAACACAGGGCAGGGTTAAGAAAATGGGACTGGGATATCATAGTAATTACAGAAACATGGCTCAGAAATGGACAGGACTGGCAGCTTAATGTTCCAGGATACAAATGCTGCAGAGTGGACAGAAAGGGAGGCAAGAGAGGAGGGGGAGTGGCGTTTTTGATAAGGGATAGCATTACAGCTGTACTGAGGGAGGATATTCCTGGAAATGCATCCAGGAAAGTTATTTGGGTGAAATTGAGAAGTAAGAAAGGGAAAATCACCTTATTGGGATTGTATTATAGACCCCCTAACAGTCAGAGAGTAATTGCGAAACAAATATGTAAGAAGATCTCAGTTATCTGTAAGAATGGTGGTTATGATCGGGGATTTTAACTTTTCAAACATAGACTGGGACTGCCAGAGTGTTATAGGTTTAGATGGAGAGTGTGTACAACAAACCTTTCTGATTCAGTATGTGGATGTACCTGCTAGAGAGGGTGCAAAACGTGACCTATTCTTGGGAAATAAGGCAGGGCAGGTGACTGAGGTATCAGTGGGGGAGCACTTTGGGGCCAGTGACCATAATTCTATTAGTTTTAAAATAGTGATGGAAAAGGATAGACCAGATCTAAAAGTTGAAATGCTAAATTGGAGGAAAGCTGATTTTGATGATATTAGGCAAGAACTTTCAAAAGCTGATTGGGAGCAGTTGAAGAGACGGTTAGAAAATTGGAAGCCTTCAGAAATGAGATATTGAGAGTCCAGAGAAAGTATATTCCTGTTGAAATGAAAGGAAAGGCTGGTAGGTATAGGGAATGCAGGATGATTGAAGAAGGACTTGGTTAAGAAAAAGAAGGAAGCATATGACAAGTGTAGACAAAATAGATTGAATGAAACCTTAGAAGAGTATAAAGGTGTATACTTAAGAGGGAAATTGGAGGGCAAAAAGAGGACATTGGATAATTTTGACAAATAGAGTTAAGGACAATCCAAATACATTAAAGACAAAAGGGTAACTATGGAGAGAATAGGGCCCCTCAAAGATCAGCAAGGCGGCCTTTGTGTGGAGCTGCAAAAAATGGGGGAGATACTAAACGAGTATTTTGCATCAGTGTTTACTGTGAAAAAGGACATGGAAGAAGACATAGAATGTAGGGAAATAGATGGTGACACCTTGAAAAATGTCCATATTACAGAGGAGGAAGTGCTGGATGTCTTGAAATGCAAAAAGGTGGATAAATTCCCAGGACCTGATCAGAGAACTCTGTGGAAAGCTAAGGAAGTGATTGCTGGGCCTCTTGCTGAGATATTTGTATCATCGATAGTCACAAGTGAGGTTGGCTAATGTGGTGCCACTGTTTAAGAAGGGTGATAAGGACAAGCCAGGGAACTATAGACCAGTGAGCCTGATGTCAGTGGTGGGCAAGTTGTTGGAGAGAATCCTGAGGGACAGGATGTGCATGTATTTGGAAAGGCAAGGACTGATTAGGGATAGTCAACATGGCTTTGTGCATGAGATTTTATGTTTCATGAACTTGATTCAGTGTTTTGAAGAAGTAACAAAGAGGATTGATGAAGGCAGAGCAGTGGGCATGATCTACATTGACTTCAGTAAGGCATTCGACAAGGTTCCCCATGGGAGATTGGTTAGCAATGTTAGATCTCATGGAATACAGGGAGAACTAACCATATGGATACAGAACTGGTTCAAAGGTAGAAGACAGAGGATGGTGGTGGAGGGTTATTTTTCAAATTGGAGGCCTATGACCAGAGGAGTGCGACAAGGAATGGTGCTGGTTCCACTACTTTTCGTCATTTATATAAATGATTTGGATGCGAGCATAAGAGGTATAGTTATTAAGTTTGCTGATGACACCAAAATTGGAGGTGCAGTGGACAGCGAAGAAGGTTATCTCAGATTATAACAAGATCTTGATCAGATGAGTCAATGGGCTGAGAAGTGGCAGTTTAATTTAGATAAATGCGAGGTGCTGCATTTTGGGAAACCAATCTTAGCAGAACTTATACACTTAATGGTAAGGTCCTAGCAAGTGTGACTAAACAAAGAGACCTTGGAGTGCAGGTTCATAGCTCCTTAAAAGTGGAGTCGCAGGTCGATAGGATAGTGAAGAAGGCATTTGATGTGCTTTCCTTTATTGGACAGAGTATTGAGTAGAGGAGTTGGGAGGTCATGTTGCGACTGTACAAGGCATTGGTTAGGCCACTTTTGGAATATTGCATGCAATTCTGGTCTTCTTCCTATCGGAAGGACATCAGAAAAGATTTACAAGGATGTTGCCAGGGATGGGGGATTTGAGCTGTCGGGAGAGGTTGAATAGGCTGGGGCTGTTTTTACTGGAGCGTCGGAGGTTGAGCGGTGATCTTATAGAGGTTTATAAAACCATGAATGGCATGGATAAGATAAATTGTCGAAGTCTTTTGGCTGGGGTGGGGAGTCCAGAACTAGAGGGCATAGGTTTAGGGTGAGAGGGAATAATATAAAAGGGGCAACTTTCTTACGCATAGGATGCCACAAGTATGGAATGAGCTGCCAGAGGAAGTGACGGAGGCTAGTACGGTTGCAGCATTTAAAGGCATCTGGATGGATATATGACCAGGAAGGGTTTGGATGGATATGGGCTGGATGCTGGCAGTTGGGACCATATTGGTTGGGATATCTGGTTGTCATGGACATGTTGGACCGAAGGGTCTGTTTCTGTGCTGTACATCTCTATGACTCTCTAACTCTATGTACTAACATTGGTGCTGGGCTCCTTCAAGCTGCTTGACAGTGGCAATAAAATTTATACAGAACAGTAGAGTACAAGAGCAATCCCTTTGACCCAACTTTTCTGTGCTGATCATGATGCCATTCTGAACTAATCCCATTTGCCTGCACATGGTCCATATTCCTCTATTTCTCCCCTTTTGTCTCGATGCTTCTTAAACCTTGCTATAATATCTGCTTTTACCACCTGTCCTGGCAGAGCATTCCAGGCATCTACTATACTCAGCATCAAAAACTTTCCTTGCACATCTTGAGTAAACTTTCCTCGTCTCACTTTAAAGCTACACACTCTAATATTTGACATTTCCACCTCAGTAAAAAGATTCCAACTATCAACCCTTTCTATATTGCTAATATTTTAATATACTTCTATTGGGTCACACTTCAGCCTTCAATATTCGAGGAAAAACAATCCAGGTTTGGTCAATCTTTATAGCTAATCCAGGCAACATCTTTGTAAACTTTTCTGCACACTCTCAAGTCTCCACATCTTTCCTATTATGTGGTAATTGGAACTGCACACAGTCTCCAAATGTGGCCTCACTAAAGTATTATATACATGTCATTCTACTGTCATGCGGATTTCATTAACGCAAATTCACTGTAATGCAACTGATGAACTGGGGACATTGTTTCTAAAGCACAAACTTTTAAAATGTGTATTAGTTATAATATGATTCTGGCCCAACTAGTTTAAATTGTGTGGCTATTGCGCAGTTTTCTTACAACATGAGATCGCATGAGAACGGAACCATCACATTATAGCAGAACCGACTGTAGCTGCAACATGACTTGCCAACCTTTATACTCAGTGCCTCAACCAATGAAAGCAAGCATGCCATATGCCGTCCTTGCCTTACCGTCCACTGGTGTTGCCACTTTCACAGAGCTGTGGACTTGGACTCAAAACAGTCTGTTTATCAATGCTTCTAAGAGTCCTGCCATTTTGCTTCTGCAGGATTACCAATGTACCAAACACTTCTTTATACGTATTCCAGTTGTGATCTTCAGTAAGCTGCCCCATCAAGATGCTCATCTGTTGCAAAACACTTAAGTGACATCACTCTTCCATGTTTTCACTATGGTTGCAACCCATACTTGTCTGGTATTCTACCATGTGCAGATCTGCCCTTCTAAATGTTAATATTTGAATTGGTGGTTTTGAGTTTGAAATGAATTGATTTTACTGTTCCTTCACATTCACAGACCTTCTGATATTTCTTCAGTAACTAGGCATGTTCTGAAAAGAATAAGATCACAGTATAAGACTCTAATATGAGAGCAGAATGTAATGAATTCTGGGAATCTGAAGTAAGAACAAAAATGCACTTGATAAGCTCAACAGGCAGGCAGCTGAGAGGTCATTGATCTGAACCGTGAGCTCTATTTCTATTTCCTAGAGCTTTCAGACCTGCTGAGCTTTATTAGCTTTCTTTAGTGTTTTGACACAATAGTAAGGTTGTGGTGTGAGATTCAAGAAAAAGTATCCGGAAGCATAAATCCAAAGAGAATGTGAAATGTGAGAAGGATTGAGGATTTGATGCAAAGATACCATCAATTGTGATGTAACCATCAATGGGTGCCCTAATAATGATCAATTCTGTCTCCTCAACAGATGTTAGGACTGCCATACATACCTGTCCCCCTTTGGCAAGCTCCAGCTCTCTCCAGTTTTCCATCCCTTTGTCCTTCAAGAAAAAACAATGTGTGTTAGTGAGGCTTATACAATCTGTTTGGCTGGTTTGGATATCATGCATAAGTAGCTGAAAATGTGAATGAGCTGTGAGAAAATGGTCCTGTGGCTTCAATCAGTGTTAAAAGTGTGAGAGTGAGAGGAAGAACATGAATGTTAGATATGACTCCTGATTGACAGATATTGTTGATTGGTAGTGATAAGGCTTCAGTGTCTGAGGCCAATAGGCACATGATAGGATATAAAAATTTAAGATATTTGCACTCATCCTTACCAATGATGTGAGATGATTGAATTTCTTGCAGTGTTGCATCCTAACATCTGGCATTGACCTCAACTGCTGTCTGCTCCCACTGTCTGTTGAACACAGGTCTGGAATCCAGCTTTGTACCCAGCAAGTACAGGACGTCTATTCCATTTCACAACCACTCAAGCAGGGCATCCATTGCAGTATTAGAAAATCTTAAGTTCACTGTTCACGATTCCTCACTGTTTCCAAGTTGGATTTATGCCCTGGCTGACTGCCAGCACCATCCCATGCATAATTTTCCTCTTCCTTAAGTAGTGCAAGTTTCCTTTAACTAGGGCCGGTACAGAATTTGGACATATTGGGTTGGGGTTTCGCCATGATGTAGAGCCTCTGAGTCATGGTGAAAATGACAGATGAGGCTGGAAATTGTAGCTCATATCCATAAGCATAGCACTTCCAAATTTTGTGGGGTCAGGTTGGGATGTACGTATGCATGTTTAACAGAGACAACTAGCCATTTGTATTATCAATTGCCTGCACCAAAATGTGATTTTGTTTACGTAGAAGTGTGCAGAATAAGCCCAGGAAAAACAATTTGGAATTTGATGCATTTCTTTGGTCTGTTAGGCTACCTGTTGGAGATTTCAGGTATCTTTTTGGATTTTGTCTTCGACATCTTTGGTCAAAATCAAGAGACATTTGGAATGGTTGACGTAGTCATAAATGTGTGAAACAAGTGCATAAATCATCAAATTTATTAAAACTGTCATCTAATCTGCCAAGAAGTGACAAATACAACTGCATTTTTACAAGTATCAGAATCTGTTGTTTTCTTTGTCTGTGGAAATGTAATTAAGGTTTGCAACATTGGATTACTGCTCCATGAATGATTTCACAACCACTTATTCTCACAATGGGGTGTCTGCCATCTCACAGTTTAATTGACTGCTACAAGTAATTTAAACTCTTTCATGTGGAACTATGAATTCCAATGCATGTTGAGAGGTTACAAATGTGAACAGCAAGTATGAAGTAGCATGGCTGGGAATGAATAGGATACAGGGAGAATGTGGTGAATGAGAGGGGGCAATTCAGATCTAATTCCTGGAAGCATCCATTTGGCTGAGGCCATTTTTACACTCACAGTCTCAACTCTTGGTCCAGGGTTGTCTTGCCATACTGTTAGTTTAATTTTCCCTTCTGTATTCAAATTAAGATAACCCACTCTGTGTACCACACCCACAGACACAAAACTAAACCTTTCTCATGAGTACAACTTAGTGCTGTCTTCAAATATTCAGATCTGAAGTGCAGTGCAAAGCTGGGATATCATTTGATTTACATTAATCCTGTGTCACATTCTTGATGTCATTTTCTGGAGTTATGTAGTTTAGATCCTGAGAAAGCCGAAGAGAATGAAAGTGTACAATAAAGTGTGAATTGCAAATTGGTCTATTTCCTCATCCATTACCAAGGAATGGATGAAATTCTAGTCTCATCAAGATGTCTGAAGTAGAGGATGAATTAGCACTACCGAATGAGAATTAAGTGGCCAGATATATTGGGTTTTTTGTTTTGTTTTCTGTTGGTGCGTTTGGAGACAGGAAAGGTTTTAATTTGGTGTAATGGTGGCATATCCAAATTCTACTGCCTTTAATTTTCTGTTAAAATTAAATTCTGGCTGAGTCCATGGGATTTCCCTATCCCTTCATCACTTACACCCTTAAGAGACTACTTAATAATGCTTAAAGACTTCACCTGGCTGCCTCCAGGATTAGTCCAGTTTTAAGTGACTCTTTTGGCATTGTTTATTAATGAAACAGAGACAATGTAGCTAGCTTGCCAGCTCAGGAGGCAGGGTGAGGAGCCCTTCGATTAAACAGAAAGCCTCTTTAAGTGTCTCGGTGTCAGGAAGAATGCGTCTATTGAGAGCCATCCTCTGGCTCCTCTGCCTTCTCTCTCACCTAGACTCTGCCCTTCTATTCCCACTCTGCCTCAGACTGTTTAACTGGAATTCAGGTGCCTGTTGAAGTGAATGTAGAATTATAGAATCCCTAGTGTGGAAGCAGGGTATTCAGTTCATCGTGTCCACAGTGACCCTCCAAAGACCCTCCATCCAGACCAACCTAACCTTACTTTATGACCCTTCATTTCCCATGGCTAATACACCTAACCTGCACACCCTGGGCAATTGAGTCAAGATTAGAGTGGTGCTGAAAATGCACAGCAGGACAAGCAGTATCCGAGGAGCAGGAAAATCGATGTTTCGGGCAAGAGCCCTTCATCAGGAATCTAACCTACACATCTTTGGACGGTCAGAAGAAACCAGAGCACCTGGAGGAAACTCTTGCAATATGGCGAGAATGTGCAAACTCCACACAGTTAGTCATCCAAGGGTGGAATTGAACCTGGGTCTCTGGCACTGTGAGGCAGTAGGGCTAATCACGGAGCCACCATGCTGCCCCTAATTGTAACAAGGTCAGCCAGATGGTCTGCAAAGAATATGAGTTCCCTGAGTGGTGTTGTTAATTTTCACCAATCTGGGAGCCCTGGCTGACAAATGTGAAACAGAGATTTTGTTCACTCTGAGAGCTAACTCTGAGGAAGCTGGATCAGTATCAAGGACTATCCATGTATAAATAAAGGGTGACTTGGTGAAATAATACCAGCCACTGTGGAGTTATTTTACCTGTCCTTCCAGCAACTGCTACAGCTTCTCTGTGACCTCTTATTGTGAAACAGTTTTCTTTAGGTGTGAAGCCTGTCTCCACTGGATCTTGAATCTGGCCATGGTTTGGCGCTGGCCTATTGCTTCCTGACAGCACAGATCTCAATATGTCTTTCCACAAAACAACAAGCAGCTGAGGTCTCACTGGCTCTCTGACCAGAACACAACAGCACGGTGACACAGTGGTTAGCACTGCTGCCTCACAGCGCCAGAGACCTGGATTCAATTCCCGCCTCGGGCAACTGTCTGTATGGAGTTTGCAGATTCTCCCTGTGTGTGCGTGGGTTTCCTCCAGGTGCTCTGGTTTCCTCTCACAGTCCAAAGATGCAGCTTAGGTGAATTGGCCATGCTGAATTGCCTAATGGTGAAGGGGCAAATGTCTGGATGGGTTGCTTTTAGGAGGGTCGGCATGAACTTGTTGGGCCGAAGGGCCTGTTTCTACACAGTAAGTAATCTAAAAAACACAGCTACTCTCTACCCATTTCAAGTCTAGAGGTGCTGATTAATGCATGGAGATACCATTGCTATCGTAGAAACATAGCCGAAGGAGGCGATGGACTGGCAGCTCAATACTCCAGGGTATTAAATCTTCAGGGGATGGGGTGTGTAAAAGAGGAGGTGGTGTCACAACATTGATCAAGAGAGGCAGTTATTGCAGTGAGGAGGAATAATGTAGAGTCATAGAGATCTCCAGTCCTTTGGCCCATCAAATCTTTGCCTGTCAAAAATCACCAACTTATTTATTCTAACCCTATTTTTCAGCAGTTAGCCCAGAGCCTTACATGCCTTAGCATCACAAGTGCACTTCTAAACACTTCTTAAAAGTTATGAGGGCTTCTGCCTCCAACACCCTTACAGGCAATGAGATCCAGAAATCTACCACCCTCTGGGAATATTTCCTCACATCTCCTCTGAACCTTCTACTCCTTACCTTAAAAATATGCCCCCCTGTTCATTGATACCTCTGTCAAGGGGAAACATTCCTTCCTATCTATTCTATCTACACCTATCACAATTTTATACATCTCAATCATATCCCCTCTCAATCTCGCTGTTCTGACGAAAACAACCCCAGCCTGTCAAATCCATTCATAATTGAAACTGTCGAGCTGAGACAACATCTTGAAAAATCTCCTCTGCACCCCATCCAGTGCAATGACATGCCTCCTATTAGGTGGATTCCAGAACTGCACAAAATACTCCTGTTGTGGATTAACTAACGTTTTACAGAATTCCAGCATAACCTCCCTCTCTTAATTCCTTGCCTCAGCTAGTGAAGGCAAGTATTCCAAATGCTTTCTTAATCACTAATTCAGCCTGTTCTGATAAGGGATTGCTGTACATGCAAACCTGAGTCCCTTTGATCCTTGGTGCTTCCAAGGGTTCTACATTCAATATGTATTCCCTTGCCTTGTTTGTCCTGCTCAAGTTCACGTGCATACATGTAGAACTTAAAAACAGATAGGAGGAAATCATTTTACTCTGGGTAAAATGGCCATCAAACAATCAAGGAGAGATAGAAATGTAAGATATAAAGGTAAATCTTAGAGAAGAAACAAAATTAAAGCAGTAATAGTAGGGTATTTCAATAGTATTGAGTGGGATAGATAAAGTATGAAAGACTTAGAGGGCTGTAATTCTTAAAATGCATCTAGAAGAGCACGCGTGTTGGTGTATGTGTGTGTTTGGCAGCTCTCTGTCTGTCTTGGGGGTTGTGTGTGTATTTGGAGTGTTGGAGATGTGCGTGTATTGGGAATGTCTGTGTGTGTGTGGGTTTTGTGGGAGACTGTGTGTTTGTTGGGGGCATGTGAGTGTGTTGGACGTGTCTGTGCTGTGCGCATGCTTGTTGTGATTAGATTAAATTACTTACAGCATGGAAACAGGCCCTTCGGCCTAACAAGTCCACACCTCCAAAGAGCAACCCACCCAGACCCATTCCCCTACACCTAACACTACGGGCAATTTAGCATGGCCAATTCACCTAACTTGCACATTTTTGGACTGCGGGAGGAAACCGGAGCACCCGGAGGAAATCCACGCAGACACGGAGAGAATGTGCAAACTCCATACAGACAGTTGCCTGAGGCGGGAATTGAACCCGGGTCTCTGGCACTGTGAGGCAGCAGTGCTAACCACTGTGCCACTGTGCTGCCCAGTGGTGTGGGTGTGTGGGTGTGTGGGTGGGTGTGTGTGGGTGGGTGGGTATGTGTGTGTGTGTTGGGGGTGTCTGTCTGTGTGTTGTGGGGGAGTATGTGTTGTGGGGGAGTGTCTGTGTGTGTATGTGTTGGGCGGTTGCCTGTATGTATTAGAATTTGTGTGTGTGTGTTGGGGGGTGTGAGTGTGTTGGAGCTGTCTGTCTGTGTGTCGTGGGGGAGTGTGTGTGTGTTTGTTGTGGTCTGTGTGCTTGTGCTGGGTGGTTGCCGTGTGTGCTAGCATTTGTGTGTGTGTGTTGGGGGTGTCTGTATGTCTGTTGCGGTGTGTGTGTGTTGAGATGTGTGTGTGTTGGGCTGTCTGTGTGTGTGTTGGGGGTGTGTGTGTGTGTAGTGGTGTATGTGTTGCGGTGTGTGTGCACGTTGGTGTATGTGCTGTTGAGGTGTGTTGATATGTATGTGTGTGTTGGTGTGTATTGATGTGTGTTGGCATTTTGTGTGTTGCTGTGTTTACTGGTGTTGGTGTGTGTGTTGGTGTATGTGCGCGTGTGTTGGTGTGTGTGGTGCGTGTGTGCGCGCATATGCGTGTCTGCGTCCCCCTGTTGGCTCAGAGCATCAGCATTCCAGGATTGGTTCCACTCTCGGATGACTATCTGTGTGGAGTTCGTACATTCCCTCTACATCTGTGTGGGTTTCCCCCAAGTGCTCTGCCTTGTTCCCACAGTCCGAAGATGTGCAAATTAGGTGGATTTGGCATGGCAAATGCAGGGTTACAGGGAGAGGTTAAGGGAGTGGGTCTAGGTGGAATTCCATTCAGAGGGTTGGTATTTACTCAATGGGTCAGTGTGGCCTGCTACCACACTGTAGGGATTCTATGATCCTATTCTATGATAATTGGAGAAGATTGACTATAAGAATATAAAATAGGGTCTGGTCAAAGTGGACCGGGAGCAGCTACTTGCAGGAAAGTCCACATCAGAATAGAGAGAGTCATTTGGAAAAGTGATCATGAGAGTTCATGGTGAACATCTTCCCAGAAGTACAACATCGGCATCCAGATCAGTGAGGGGAACTGCGATGTACTTGAACAAATTATCATTTAAAGGGAGTAGGTATTAGCGGTTTCAGCACACCCCTCAAAGTGGATAAATATCCAGGCGCAGATGAGAATTATTTCAGGCGGTGATGGGAGGCAGGTGAGGAGATTGTAGGATCTCTGATATTAACTTTCAAAACCTCTCTAGCTGCAGGAATGGGCCATAGGACTGGAGGCCAACTAATGTGGCATCACCATTCAAGAAGTATGATAGGAATAAACCTGGAATCAACAAGTATGTGACTCTGACCATCTAAGAAAACTACTGGAAAAAATTCCATAGAGTTTTTTTGTGATGGCAAGTCTGTGTTCAGTGGCACATAACAGACTGGGTGTTGTGTGCCTTGCTGATTGTTGCGTTCTTGAAGGCGGGAGGACAGGTTGATAATGTCATTAAGAAGGCATACAGGATACTTGCCATTATTAGTCAAAGTTGTGAATACAAGAACAAGGAGGTTGTAATGGTGATGTATAAGACATTAATTAGGCCACAGCTGCAACACTGTGTGCAGTTCTAGTCATCTTATGTGACTACACAAGAGACAGTGCAGAGAAGATTCACCAGGATGTTGCCTGGAATGAAGCAATTCATCTCTGAAGAGAAACTAGATTGGCTAGGGTTGTGTTCCTTAGATTTTTTGGATTAGTGGTGCTGGAAGAGCACAGCAGTTCAGGCAGCATCCAAGGAGCTTCGAAATTGACATTTCGGGCAAAAGCCTGATGAAGGGCTTTTGCCCGAAACGTCGATTTCAAAGCTCCTTGGATGCTGCCTTCCAGCACCACTAATCCAGAATCTGGTTTCCAGCATCTGCAGTCATTGTTTTTACCTTGTGTTCCTTAGAGCAGAGAAAGCTAAGAGGGATCAGATTGAGGCTTACAAAGTTCTGAGGGGCATAGACGGTGTAGAGAGGGAGGAATGTTTCTACCTAATAGAAGGGTTCAATAATCAGTGTATTAAGGTACAGGAGGTTTAGACGGTATTTAGAGGTAGTGGAAGCAGGAATTCTCAAGAATTTCGATGAGCACATAAAATTCCAGAACATAGAAAGTGTGATTAGTGTAGAAGGATGGTTAATGATTGGCATGGACATGAAGGACTGAAAGGATTCTTTGTGATGATGGAAAGAAATATACAGTTGTATTGACTTTAGATGTCAGAGATAATTGAGATGTTACAGAGCCTGATACTCAGGGAGTTACAAGGCGAATTGGTTGGATACCTTTCATGGTATTGATGAATTTACTTACTGAAATGTTGTTTTCCAGGTCACTCTTTGATCTTCTAACTGCACTTTTAACTTATTTATATTTTCATTGCACTGGGCCCCTTAGCCTTGGCCCTTGCAGAACATTTTTTTTTAAATTGACTTTTAGTTCTTTATTTCTCTTCTTGTATCCACCATCCTGTTTTCAAATATTCTTCCTATTTCTTCATAAGACAAGTTGCTTTCTGTTATTACACGGTGGCCGACCCCTCAGCCACCCAAACTAACACCCAAAAAAAGTTTGCCTGCCTCATAATCAACTAAAAGTGTGAGTAATGAAAGAAAACCCTTAACTCCCACTGATTAAAGAAAAAAATAACAGTTTATTTTCCTAACTCTAACAGTGAACACTAAACAAAAACTATTTAAAAAAACCTAGCCCCTTTTTCTTAACTAATCACTATCTGACCCCAACTCTATTAAAATGTAGCTCCAAAAAGTCTCTAAACATTAAATTAACTTAATCTTTCAAAGTTCATACTTTCAAAGTTCAAAGTTCTTCTAGTCTTCTCAATCTGCTGGGGGCCGGAATGTGCTCGTCTGGGATTTGAAGAAATTGGGGACTTGTTGACTGGGATTTGAACAGATTGGAAGCTCAGGTTTGATATTGGAATAGACAAAGTGTTTGAATCTGAGATCTGGCCAGATCACATATGGGATCTGACCAGATCTGAATGGATTTGGACAGATTTAAGCAGACTTTGGAGGTTAGTTTTTTTAAAATAAAACAGGAGAAAATCTTTTTAATTTTGCTTACTTGTTGTTGGTTAGGTTAAATGTTTTCTCAGGGTGGAAGAATGACTTTGAGAGTTTTGCAAAAGGTGAAAAAGCTGCTGCAATTGGCAGTCAAGCTAGAGCTGAGGTTGCTTATGTCTCTGAAAAAAAGAGGTTATTACCAAAGTACCTTAACATGGGTGGCATGGTGGCACAGTGGTTAGCACTGCTGCCTCACAGCGCCAGAGACCTGGGTTCAATTCCTGCCTCAGGTGACTGTCTGTGTGGAGTTTACACATTCTCCCCGTGTCTATGTGGGTTTCCTCCGGGTGCTCTGGTTTCCTCCCACAGTCTAAAAATGTGCAGGTTAGGTGAATTGGCCGTGCTAAATTGCCCGTAGTGTTAGGTGAAGGGGTAAATGTAGGGGAATGGGTCTGGGTGGGTTGCGCTTCGGCGGGTCGGTGTGGACTTGTTGGGCTGAAGGGCCTGTTTCCACACTGTAAGTAATCTAATCTTAATGTGCTAGAAAGGCCATTAGGATCTTTGGAAATGGTTAAACTTCAATTGCAGATGAAGCAGCTTGAGTTAGAGGAGAAAGAAGGGAGAGAAGATTCTTAGTGGAGCAAAAAGAGAGAGAGAAGAAAGAGAAAATCAGATACAGAGTTTGAACTTCAGAACTTGTGAATAAGTCAGAAAATACAAATTAACGGGATGGAGATGAAGGAAAAAGAAGAGGATGTATACAAACATGTTAAAACACTGCCACTTGATGAGAAAGGTGTTAAAGACATTTTTTATTTCACATGAAAAATTGGCTGGGCAGCTCCCACTATCATAAGTTAAAGCAAGAAAGAAAACTCAAGAGAATGACAAAGGAGTTGAGGTTCAATTAACTGACACCCAGTTTGATGAAATGGTAAAGGAAAATCTTGAGCAGGTAGAGGTTCAGACAGAGGTGTTTAGTCCTGAAAGGCTAATGGACGTACAACAGATAAATTGATTCAGATGCTTGATATCAAACTGGACAACGAAGATAAATCCAAAGAGGGCACATCTCTGCTAAAGGCTGTTATGCATCACTGATTGTCTGCTGGTGATGCTTTGGTAAAGATGATCACCATACACTTCCCATCACTTGTCACTGTTCAGAAATATTGTTGTATACTTCTGTATGAGAAACCTCCTGATGATGAGGCTGCCATGGATATCAAGTACTGTGATGCGAAAGAGCCACTGATGATGAACATGTCCAAGATAGTGCTCACAACTGACAAGAGCAGATTCTATGCCTTTGGCTGTAACTTCTCCAGTGTTCTTTCTATTGGTTTTATAGTCCAAATCATGGGACCAAATTACACTCCAGGCAAGAAGGAAGACCTTTACCTGAAGCTTATCCAAAGACCAATTCTGATGATAGGTCATTATGTGGAGCCTATTGAAGATGCGCCTTGTGGAATCATCATAGGGCTGGTGTTGATCAGTAGCTTGTAAAGGCTTGTACCATTACCACTTATCACTAGGCTCACTACTTGAGAGTAATGAAGTTCAGTGTCAACCCTGTTGTGAATTGCTACTGAAGTCAAAAACCCCAGCTGATCTGCTGAAATTGGTTGAAGGTCTGAACCATCTCGCTAAGTCTGACCCCATGGTGCAGTGCATCACATGATGAATCTGGTGAACACATCTTTATTGTGCTGGTGAGCTGCATTTGGAAATCTGCCTGAAAAATCTTGAAGAGGACGATCCTTGTATTCCCATTAAGAAATCTGACTTGGTTGTGTCTTACCATGAAACTGTTGCTGATGAGTGCAGCATAATGAACTCTTCCAAGTATCCGCTGCCACTACTGCAGAAGGAGAATCAAGAGCTCGGTCTCAGCCCTGCACTGTTGGCCTGCACACCACCCAGTGTCCCCTTCCCTGAGTCGAGGCTAAGCCCATGGAAGCCAGCAGCTGCCAATGGCCATGATCTGTGAAGGTGGCTCAATCTCCAGTTCCATCCCAGGAAGAAGGCCCCAGATGCCGGGAGCTCTCCTGGAGCCTGTTACCCTGGCGATGATGCACTCACATCACTAGAGAGGTTTGAGGTTGCTACAATAAGAATCTAACACACTGACACTAGTCCCAAGCCATTGAGAAGAAAAAGAAGTTTTTTCACAAGGAAGGTGAATCTAAAATGTCCTTTAGCAGCAGCAGTTCAGCTAGGAAAGGTATAGGTTTGACACCTACGACAGTGGGGATGAGTGGGATATCGGAGTGCAGAATTTAATCATTGATTTGGAAGCAGATATGTAAAAGGATCAGCAGAAAATGGAAACATTGGGATCAAAATATGGAAGCATCTGGTTCCGAGTGAAGTGGCAGCTCAGCCAGAGAATATCAAGTTTGTCACGCCAGTTGAGTCACCTCAGGTCAAGGAGACCTAACTGCCCATCGAACATGAGAGCACGTGTCATCTGAAAGGGCTCCCAACACTCTCAAAGAAATTTCTTAGAAGGCACCATCTATTAATGGTACCAAGGAATTTTATACAAAGACACTCTCAGTAAAAAAAATCATAGAAGAAGGCTGAGGGATAAGAGAGCAGAATTGAAAAGACGGAAGGAAACAGCAGATTCGGAAGACTGGAAAGAGCCAGCATAAGAGACTGTAGACTTTGAGAGATGAAGTTAATTTAATGTTTAGAGATTGTGTTATTGGAGCAGCATTTTAACTGATTTGGGGTCAGGTAGTGATTACTTATGAAAAAGGGGCTCAGGTTTGTTAATAGTTTTTGTCTCTTAGCAGATTACAAGGCGAGGCAAGCTTTTCTGCTGTATTAGTTTTAATTAGTCAAGGGGTTTGACTTCGACTTCGTAATGCTTCGCACTTGTTCTGACCTAGTAAGCTGCCATATAGTAAGCATATAAGTAAATCTTCACAAAAAACACTAACTAAGCATATCTTGGAAGTGCCCATGGCATTCAGAATTTTACTTCCAAATATCATCTATGAATTTTTATAGATTAGCAATGTTCAGGGAATTAATTCCATAACCAAGTAATATAAGCAAAATGGGAGTTATGAACTCTAAGTACAAAGCAATCACAGAATAATCCAATTCTATATAACTGTGGGTGCAGAAACACTGAAACCAGAAGTCAAGTATATAACTTTTAAACAACTGAGTGTGCAGGACAAACTGGTGCAAAATGTAAATAACATGGACTAATCTATGACTGAATAACAAAGCTCAGACATGAAATAAGGTGAAAAAATGTCAACAATTAGAATGTTTAAAAGGTTGATTGGAAGAATGTTAAACAATGATCAGAAGAACAAGGGCACCTTACGAAATAATCAAATTAATGGTAAAAATGAAAGATTATAAATTATTTCAGAACTATTCCAGTCAGACAATCCAGAGAAATGATATTTGAGAAGACACTAATGAGCTACAACTTAGCATGAGCCAAGCATAATGAACATACTAAATGATCATATTTTTTGAATATTCACTGGGCAAGTTCTAAGCAATAAGCTTTCCCTGAATAGCAATAATAATAGCAGAATTAACAACTTTGACATAAATGAGATGCAAGTGCTAGACAACTTGGTGGGCGGCACGGTGGCACAGTGGTTAGCACTGCTGCCTCACAGCGCCAGAGACCCGGGTTCAATTCCCGACTCAGGCGACTGACTGTGTGGAGTTTGCACATTCTCCCCGTGTCTGCGTGGGTTTCCTCCGGGTGCTCCGGTTTCCTCCCACAGTCACAAAGATGTGCGGGTCAGGTGAATTGGCCATGCTAAATTGCCCGTAGTGTTAGGTTAAAGGGGTAAATGTAGGGGTATGGGTGGGTTGCGCTTCGGCGGGTCGGTGTGGACTTGTTGGGCCGAAGGGCCTGTTTCCACACTGTAAGTAATCTAATCTAATCTAATCTAAAACTTAAATGTATTTAGAATAAATAAATTCCCAGGACAGATGATTTTTAGCTCTGAATACGAAGAGAGGCCAGGGAATTGTAAAGCTTGCAGAATACAATGGTTCACCAATTCCAAGTGCAGGATTGATAGTGCAGGAATGTAAGTGCAATCAATCCATCTGATGTAGAGAAATTGCAGGCTCTGCTGGATCAGCATTTGCAGATATACCAACATACTGTGACCTCACCTTAATCACAATCCATGAAATCGGTCAGACGTTGGAGGCACAACAGAAACTACAGCAGACTTTCTCTACTGATACAGGATACAGGATCACCCCACTTTCTTCTGAATTAACAGAGGAAAAATCTCAGGTCTCTCTGTAGAGCAAAAAATGTGAGCTCAAGAGGAAAAAGCTAAACCACTAGCTCAGGATGTATCTGTTTTGACAATACAATCTCAAAAACGATGAGGTCTTTAAGTAGTACCTCTGCTCAGCCTGCAATTTTGAAGAAAGAGGAGAGGAAGCAGAATGAAATACATACCCTGAATCTTCAATCCAATGAAAAGATTGCTAGTTTGCAGAAAGATCTAGGCCAACTCACATATAAAACAGAGCAGACTCAGCAGATGCAGCTATACTGAACATTATTTTGAGCTCAGAATAACAATAGAGAAAATGACAGAGTTCCAAAACAGATGAATATGGATAGGACACACAAGGAATTGCAATTTACTCTTCTCGGAAATAAATGCCAGCAAAGAACGGAATCAGTAAATAGAAGGTGTCAAAGAAAAGAAAATGGAATAAGGATGTTAGAGCAGATCAGTCATGGACCAACAGAAGGCTAAAACATTGTTAGAATTAGAATAATCCAGAACTTCAAAATGAGTAGAACTCTTAAGAATCAAAAATGTAAATACTAAAAAGAGTTGACCCACTGTCTAACCTGGAACTGAACTTGTCTGTAATGCATCAGAATAAGCAAACTCTGGAAATACAATTTCAGTCCCTGAAATAAAAACTTCACAATGCAAACAGGAACAACAGAAAATACCATTGATGACTGGACCAGTCAATGGTGCCTCTAGACAAAGTCACCATCATACGATCTGATCAAATTAGCAAATGGTCTATACATTCAACAGACTCATTATTTAGCAAACACTGACAACCAATTTAGGATTGTAAATTGGGTGTACTTACATATGTTGGAAGGTATATGCACTAATTCATGGGGCCCTGTTTTTCGCAAATAGAAAGAACATATAAGCACATTGAGCCACAATGAAACAAAAATTAGTCAAGCTTAATAGTTCACAATCATCTATCATTTAACTGATGCATTCTCCATGGCAATGCTACTGCCAACTAGTCACCAGTCTCTTCTCAGTCAATGTAAAATGTTGTTCCCTCTTTGAATTGGGCTGCTATCCTCTCATTCAGAATAAATATCATTTTCCCTTTATTTCTGTATCTCTTGCAAATTGTCCAAATGAAAATCTTTGCCAAAATGTCTTTTTTCTGATATTCAATTTCTGACCAACTGTACTCTTCGTGATGATAGCATTCATATTTTATTTTTCTGAAATGAAGCTTCATTTCAACGATATATCAATAGTAAATTTTTAGGTTTTTAATAAGAAATTTGACATGTATTTATGGTGAAGACTTATGGTAATGGCTAATTTTCCTCACAATTATCAACACATTTCCCACAATGACTTTAAAAGCTTTGAAATATCTATGTAAAAAATTTCCAAACAGTTATTCTAAGCAACTTTAGCAGATGCATTAACTTACTTTTGATATAGCACTAGGGGGAGCTCTCTCTTTCCAAGCAGCGATATTCTGAACCAGCCCTATTTACTAGATTTTTCTTTCGAGAAGTTTTCTATTTCAGAGAGACAGAAGTTTTGATTAAATTATGTGTGTTTTTATAAACTATTTCATTAAATGAAGGCTTGGGGTAATTGCTGTTCCAACTTCCATAGTTAAGATTTGTTATTGATAAACAAGTAACACTTATCATAGTTTGGAGCATAAGTGGAATTCAACTTTATTTAAAATGAAACATGAAATTCTTGTCAAAGCATAAAATTAATTCTTATCTGCATTTGACAGAGGGACTTAACTGGTGTTAGTGCTTTTGCAATATGAAGCCCATTACTAATAGGTTTCTTTCTCCTAGCGCTTAGTGAAGTTTAACTGCTGAATTTGGGTTGAGACTTTGAATCATAGAGTCATAGAGATATACAACATAGAAAAAGACCCTTTGGTCCAACTTGTCCATGCCAATCAGATATCCAAAATATATCTAGTCCATTTGTCAGCATTTGGTCCATATCCCTCTGAACCCTTCCTATTCATATAAACATCCAGATGCTTTATATGTGTTGTTTTCTCTGGCACTCATTCCATACATTTACCACCCTCTGCGTGAAAAAATTACTCCTCAGCTCCCTCTTAAATCCTTCCTGTTCCACTTTAAACTTATGCCCTCTAATTTTGAACTCGTCCCTCCACAAGGAAAAAATCTTGTCTATTTACCTTATCCATGCCCTTCATGATTTTACAAACCTTTAAGTAGTCACCCCACAGCCTCCAATGCCCCAGGTAAAATAAGGAGAGAGTGAGGTCTGCAGATGCTGGAGATCAGAGCTGAAAATGTGTTGCTGGAAAAGCGCAGCAGGTCAGGCAGCATCCAGGGAACAGGAGAATCGACGTTTCGGGCATAAGCCCTTCCCAGGTAAAATAACCCCAGTCTGTTCAGCCTCTCCATGTAGCTCAAACCCTCCAACCCTGGCAACATCCTTGTAAGTCTTTCCTGTACGCTTTCAAGTTTCACAACATCCTTCCTTTCACAGAGAAACCAGAATTGCATGCAGCATTCTAATAGTGGTCTAACCAATGTCCTATACAGCTACAACATGCTGTCCCAACTCCTGTACTCAATACACTGACCAATAAAGGCAAGCATACCAAATGCCTTCTTCACTATCTTACCTACCTTTGACGCCATTTTCAAGGAACTATGAACCTGCACTCCAAGACTTGTGTAAACTGTCCAACTTGGGGTCATTACCAGTTACTTTGAGATGCCTAATGCTGTTTATAGTAGATAGAAACTTGAACAGGATGCTTTACAAAGCAAAAAAAGTGACATTTCATAAACTCTTGAAACATACAGGTTATTTTTGCATGGGTAAGCAAAAGTCACTGACTAGGGAACAACACTGTCAGGAGCTACTCCTATAAAAAACAAGCTAACCACAATAGGCAACCATTGTCCAAAGCCATGTTAAACCAATTTGCTTGCTGGAATGCAAGGTTAATGAGTATGGTTTCAAAAGTCAGATACGATCACTGCACAAGTTAATGATCTGCTTTTGATATAAGTGATTGGGAGTAGAAAAATATAAATATGTAACCATCTGAAAGTTAGCTTACAGATTAGACATGAGAACCTTCCAGAGGGACATGGAGGTAAAAATGATGACTGCAGATGCTTGAAACCAGGTTGTGGATTAGAGGTGCTGGAAAAGTACAGCAGTTCAGGCAACATCCGAGGAGTAGTAAAATCGACGTTTCGGGCAAAAGCCCTTCATTAGGAATACAGGCAGAGTGCCTGAAGGGTGGAGAGATAAATGAGAGGAGGGTGGGGGTGGGGAGAAAGTAGCATAGGGTACAATAGGTGAGTGGGGTAGGGGATGAAGGTGATAGGTCAAGGAGGAGGGTGGAGTGGATAGGCGGAAAAGAAGATAGGCAGGTAGGACAAGTCATGGGGGTAGTGCTGAGCTGGAAGCTTGGAATTGGGATGAGGTGGGGGAAGGGGAAATGAGGAAACTGTTGAAGTTCCACATCCATCAAAGTTTTACCTGCACATCCACCAATATCATTTACTGTATCTGTTGCTCCCGATGCGGTCTCCTCTACATTGGGAAGACTGGATGCCTCCTAGCAGAGCGCTTTAGGGAACATCTCTGGGACACCTGCACCAATCAACCACACCGCCCTGTGGCCCAACATTTCAACTCCCCCTCCCACTCTGCCGAGGACATGGAGGTCCTGGGCCTCCTTCACTGCCGCTCCCTCACCACCAGATGCCTGGAGGAAGAGCGTCTCATCTTCTGCCTCAGAACACTTCAACCCCAGGGCATCAATGTGGACTTCAACAGTTTCCTCATTTCCCCTTCCTCCACCTCACCCCAGTTCCCAACTTCTAGCTCAGCACTGTCCCCATGACTTGTCCTACCTGCCTATCTTCTTTTCCATCTATCCACTCCACCCTCCTCCTTGACCTATCACCTTCATCCCCTACCCCACTCACCTATTGTACTCTATGCTACTTTCTCCCCACCTCCCACCCTCATTTATCTCATTTATCTCTCCACCGTTCAGGCACTCTGGCTGTATTCTTGAAACGTCGATTTTACTGCTCCTCCGATGCTGCCTGAGCTGCTGTGCTTTTCCAGTACCTCTAATCCAGAGGGACATGGAGCCTAGGAATGAGGCAAAGGAAGACAAAATAAAATATTTGTTAATCAAAGATCTGTAGAAGTCATTGTTTAAGTTAGTTCCTGCATGGAAGGGTTAACTAACATTATAAAACTGGCTCTGCCCATCAAGATATAAAGAACTGTTCCTGGCAGTAGCTAACCAAAATTATTCAGCAAGTGATGAACGTTGAAATCTAAACACAGAACAAGAGGATGATAGGAACTGAAAGATAACTGAGCTTAAGAAACACATTAAATGTTGTCAAAATTGTAAGGTACAATAACACAACTCATCACAAAACATCACCACCGAGCATTGACTAAGGCACCAGAAATGACAATGACGTTGTCGACATTGCAACTAACATCCTCCTTATTAACATTTCCTACAAACAAAGATTTGTGTCAAGATTGGGAAAGGTGTCACAAGGACCTGAAACAGCCTGACATAGTCACATTCACAGAATTATATTTCACAGACAAATGTCTCGGACATCACTCTAGATCTGTCTCACCAGCTGGACAGGTCTAGAAGAGGAGGCAGCACAGTTGCATACAGTTGATAGGGAGTTGCCCTGGGAGTCCTCAACATTGACTACAGAAACAATGAACTCTTATGGTATCAGGCCAAATAAGGACAAGGAGACACATGCCATCCTCTCTTGGCTGATAAATTAGCATTCCATTATGTTGAACAACACTAGGAGGAAGCACGGAGAGTGACAAGAGAGCAGAATTTACTCTGGATGGGTATTTCAATGTCCATCACCAAGAATGGTTCAGCAACAGCACTACTGATTGAGCTGGTCAGGTTCTAAAGCACATTGCTGATAGCAAGTGCACGTCTGCAGCAAGTGATGGAACCAACAAGACAGAAAAGTATACTTGATCTCATTTCATCAATCTGCCAGCTGCAGATACTTTTGTCTATGACAATATCAGTAAAAGTGACCACTACACAGTCCTTGCAGAGATGCAGTCCTGCTTTCACATTGATTATACCTTACATCATGTTCTGTGGCACTGTCACCTTGCTAAATAGGACTGACCTCGAACAGATCTAGCAACTCAAAGCTGGGTTTTCATGAGGTGCTGTGGACTACTGGCAGCAACAGAATTGTAATCCATCACAATCTGTGACCTCATGGCCCGGCATATCCCACCATTATCATCAAGCCAGGGCCTAAATCCCGCTTCACTAAGAGGAAGGTATGCCAGAAGCAGCATCACGCATCCCTAAAAATAGGTTGTTAACCTGGTGAAGCTACAAAACAGGACTGCATGCCAAAATCAGAGGATTAGATTTAACACTTTAGTCCTGCTACATCCAGTTGTCAATTATGGTGGACAATGAAACAACTCACTAGAAGAGGACATGCCGCACCCATCCTCATCCTTAATAATGAGGGAGCACAGCACATCAGTACAAAAGATACGGCTGAATGATTCACAACAATCTTCAGCCAGAAGTGTCAAGTGAATAATCCATCTGTTTCCTCCAGGGGTCTCCAGTCAGTTTTGAGTCAACTCACTCCACATGATATCAAGAAATAGCTGGAAGTACTGCAAAAGCTATGGGCTCTGACAAGATTTGAGCAATAGTACTAAAGATCTGTGCTCTATAGCTTGCCGTACTCTTAGCGAAACAGTCCCTATACAGCTACAAGACTGACCAAGTGGAAAATTGCCCAAGTGTGTCCTGTACATAAAAAGCAGGACAAATCCAACCCTGCCAATTACAACCCTATCAGTCTGCTCTCTATAATGTGGTAGAAGCACTTGTTTAGCAATAATCTGCCTGGTGTTGCCCAGTTTGGGTTCTGACAAGACCATTCAGCTCCTAACCTCATTACAGCTTCAGTTCAAACATGAACAGAAGAGCTGATTTCCAAAGGGTGACTGTCCTTTACATCAAGACCACATTTGATCAAATGTGGCATAAACCAGCACTAGCAAAATTGGAGTGAAAGGGAATCAGAGGGAAAACTCTCCAATGGTAGGAGTCATACTTGGTACGTTGTAAGATGGTCGTGGTTGTTGAAGGTCAGTTATGCCAGCTTCAGGACTTCTCTGCAGGAATTCCTCAGGGTAGTGAGCTCAGTCGAATCTCCAATAGCTGCTTCATGAATGACCATCCATCAACCACACAGTGGTTAGCACTGCTGCCTCACAACACCAGAGACCCGGGTTCAACTCCCGCCTTGGGCAACTGTCTGTGTGGTGTTTGCATATTCTCCCTGTGTCTGTGTGGGTTTCTTCCAGGTGCTCCAGTGTCCTCGCACAGTCCAAAGAAGTGCAAGTTAGGTGAATTGGCCATGCTAAATTGCCCATAGTGTTAGGTGAAGGGGTAAATGTAGGGGAATGGGTCTGGGTGGGTTGTTCTTCGGAGGGCTGGTGTGGATTGTTGGGCCAAAGGGCCTGTTTCCACACTATAAGTAATCTAAAAAAAAGGTCAGAAATGTGGACAGACACTGATGATTATAAAATGTTCAGCACCATTCAAAACTCCGCAGCAGTCAATGTCCAAATGCAACAAAATCTGTTCAATATCCAGGCTTGGGCTGACAAGTAGCAAGTAAGATTCATGTCACAAAAGTATCAGACAATGATCATCTCCAATATGAGAATATCTAACCATTGCCCCTTGACAATCAATGGTATTAACATTATTGAATGTCTCACTACAAACCTCCTGGCATTACTACTGATGAGAAACTGAACTGAACTTGTTGTATAAATACTGAGACTACAAGAGCTAGTCAGAGGTTAGGAGGCCTGCGGGAAGTTATTCACCTTAAGACTCCTCAGTGTCTTCATGACCTACATGGCAAAGGTCAGGAATACTCCCAGTTGCCTGCACCAGTGCAGTTCCAACAGATTGTTCGAAGCTTGCAAAGGTCCAGGAGAAAGTATATATCAAATCCATAAACATTCACTCCCTACACCACCAATGTTCACTAGCAGCAGTGTACACCACCATGAGATACAGTGCAGAAATTTATGATAGTTCCTGAAAGAGCACTTTCCAAACCCAAAATCACTATCACCTAAAAGGACCTGGGCAGCAGAAAAATGGGAACACCACCATCTGCAAGTTCACCTTCAAGCCATTCACCATCCTGACTTGGAAATCCTTTGCTGTTCCTTCAGTGTCACTGGGTTAAAATGGTGGAACTCCCTTCCAAATGGCATTGTGGATGCAAATGGACTGCAGCATTTCGAACATTTCTCAAATGCAACTACCAATAAGCAATAAATGCTGGACCAGTCAGCGATGCCCGATAGAATCCCTACAGTGTAGAAAGAGGCCATTTGACCCATTGAGCTTGCAGCGACTCTCCCAAGAGCATCCTACCCAGATCACCACACCCTGCATGTGGTGTTTTACCACAGCTAATCCACCTATTCTCTGGACACTACAAGACAATTTTTAGCATGGCCAATCCACCTAACTTGTACACGTTTGGACTGTGGGATGAAAGCAGAGCATGTGGAGGAAACCCGTGCACACATGCAAACTCCATGCAGGCATACACAATCGCCTAAGGTTGGATAAAACCTGGCTGCCTGGTGCTGTGAGGCAGCGGTGCTAACCATTGCATTGCCTCAAATGATAGATTCCTCATCAGGGAATTCAGTCTCCTACGTGACAGATGGGGTTACTAAAGACCATACTAATAAGAAAGTATATCCCATAAATGAATAAAAATAGTATACTAAACCTTTATAAAGGTCTGGTCATCCCACAGTTTGCACTTGGATGTGAGAGTTGTTAAGAGGGTGATTTACCAGAATGGTTCCAAGAATGAGGGGTTTTAGCTTCAAGTTTGCAGAAGCTGAGGTTGTTCTGTGAATATTAAAAGTGATCAAAGGGAAATTTAACAAAGGTCTACAAGATGATCCCACTTTTAGAAGCAGGAGATAAGGAAAGCCCAAGAGATACAAATTTAAGGGTTTGTCTAAGAAATGCAATGGAAATATCAGGGAGAATATAACTGTTTTAGTCAGTGGGCGGAAATGATCTGGAATAATAATTGTTTTGAATATTTATTATATATTGCATTGTATACTTGAATATACTTTGAATACTTCCCTCATTGCCATATCCTTTCTAGTACCTGTAAAGGCAAGCATTTATTGATATCCAACACTATCCAATGTCCTTTTGATTACATTAATTGTTAAAGTGGTAAAACTATTTTGACCACTAGATGGCAGTGCAGGCATTTTGAATGCTGTAATGTTCTTTCGTTGGGTTTGTTGAAGTTAACGTTTCAAAATTTGATAGTCTCAGTTTTATTACAATTGCCAATCAGGTACAAAGCTCATTCTAGTGGAAATAGGTAAAGTAGTGAACAAAACAAAGGAGATTAACTCAATTCATGTCTGAAATAAGTGGATTGTTTTATATGGAAAGGTTGGACAGAGTTGGCTTGTTTCCATTGGAGTTCAGAACAGTGAAAAGTGTCATAGAGTCATAGAGATGTACAGCATCAAAACACTCCAGTCTAACTCTTCCATGCTGACCAGATGTCCTAAATTAGTCTAGTTTAAGCCCTTCCTATTCATATGTCTACCCAGATGCCTTTTAAATGTTGTAATTGTACTAACCTCCAACACTTCCTCTGGCAGCTCATTCCGTATATGCCCCACCCTCTGCATAAAGAACTTGGTCCTTAGGTCCCTTTTAAATCTTTCCCCTCTAACCTTAAATTTATGCCCTCTAGCTTTGGACTCCGCTACCCTGGGGAAAAGACCATGGCGATTCACCCTATCTATGCCCCTCATGATTTTCTAAACTGCTATAAGGTCACCCCCTCAGCCTCTGGGGAAAATAGCACCAGACTATTCAGCCTCAAACCCTCCAATCCTGGCAGCACTTTTGTACATCTTTTCTAAACCCTTTCAAGTTTCACAACATCCTTCTATAACAGGGAGACACAAACTGAATGCAATATTCCAGTGTTCTGTACAGCTACACCATGACCTCCCAACTCCTGTACTCAATCCACTTACCAATAAAGGTAAGCATACCAAACACCTTCTTCACTATTCTGTCTACCTGGGACTCTACTTGCAAGGGACTATGAACCTGTAATCCAAGGTCTCTTTGCTCAGCAAAGTCAAGTGTATAAGTTCTGCCCTGAATTTGCCTTTCCAAAATGCAGCACCCTCACATTCATCGAAATTAAACACCATCGGCCACTTCTTGGCCCAAGGGCCCATTTGATTCAAGTTCCGTTGTACTCTGAAGTAACTTTCTTTACTGTCCATTACACCACCAATTTTGGTGTCATCTACAAACTTACTAACCATACTTCTTTTGTTCACATCCAAATCTTTTAAATCTTTCCCCTCTAACCTTAAACCTATGCCCTCTAGTTTTTGACTCTTGTTTTTGCCATATAAATGACAAAAAGATGGTTGTGCAACTTTGGAATTTTTTTGTCTTGGAATGCAGTCGAGGTGGATTCATCGAATATTTTTAAAACAGAGCTAGATAGATTCTTGCTAGGCAGGAGAATCAAATGTTAAGTCAGAACATTTACAAATATGTTCAGAAGAAGAACCCGAAACATTAACTTTGCTTTCTCTCCACAGATGCTGCCAGACTTGCTGAGTTTTTCCCGCAACTTCTGAATTTGTTTTGATTTCCCGTAGCCACAGTTCTTTGGTTTATGTCTACCTTACATTCAATAGCTACAATCATTTGCTGGTAGCACAGTTGTCAATTGTTCCCATTTGGGAATGAGGTGTCGGTGCATGGTGAGGGTGTGGTAGTGATATCACATTAACATCCATATTTGTTTTTAGCACATAAGTATCTGTGGCCACAGAATTTCAGTGTGGATCACCTGGGCAGTAGGAACCAGTAGCTTTATGAATTGGCTAACAGGAAACAGAGTCAGGATAAATTGGTCATTTTTAGGTTGCTACCCTGTAAGAAGTGGAGTGCCACAAGCTTCCATTATTTGCTATCTATATTAATGATTCAGATGAAGGAAATAAATGTAGTCTAATTTTCCAATGATACATAAACAAGTGAGACAACAAGCTTTGAGGAAGAATGTGATTCTGAAAAATGATAAAGATGGATTAAGTGAGTGAACAAAGAAACTGGCAGCAGAGTATAAAACAGAAAAATTTAAAATTTTCCTCTTCAAAAAGAAAACAGAAAAGCAATTTATTATTTGAATAGGGAAAGACTGCAGAATGTTGCAGTATAGGGCAACCTGTCGTTATTAGATTACATCACAGTGTGGAAACAGACCCTATGGCCCAACAAGTCCACACTGACCCACAACCCACCCATACATTTACCCCTTACCTAACACTATGGGCAATTTAGCATGGCCAATTCACCTAACCTGCACATCTTTGGACTGTGGGAGGAAACCGGAGCACCCGGAGGAAACTCACGCCGACACGGGGAGAACGTGCAAACTCCACACAGTCAGTCGCCTGAGGCGGGAATTGAACCCGGGTCTCTGGCGCTGTGAGGTAGCAGTGCTAACCACTGTGCCACCGTGCCACCCACATATAAATCATGAAATGTTAGAATGCCATTACACAAATGGAACTTTGACCTTTATTGTAAGGGGATGGAGTATAAAAGTAGGGAAATCTTGTTATTACAACAATACAGATCATCAGTGAGACTGCAGCTAGTGTGCTGTGCACAGTGTAGGTTTCCTTATTTGAGGTAGGATGTACTTTCCTTGGAAGCAGTTCTGGGTAAACATTTACCTTCCTGATATGAAGGAGCTTCCTTATAAAAAAGGTGAGTAGGTTGGACGGACATTCATTGGATTTTAGAGGAAATGGCCATCTTATTGACTCTGCAGGAGCTTTACCAACTAGATTCTGGAAGATATTTATTCTCATGGGAATTGAGATCTAGAGAACAAATTCAAAATTGGGAGTTTCTTATTTAAGACAGAGACAATGAGAATCTCTTTCTCTTAGTGGGTCATTTGTCTGTGGAATCCTTTCCCTGAGAGAGTCATAGAGGCTGAGTCATTAACTATTTTCAAGAATGGGTGACAATGACTTTTAACAACAGAGAACCCAAGGGTGAACTGCAAGCAAGAAATTGGAGTAAAGGTGATAAGAAGATCACACAAGCCCTTATTGAATGGGGAATTCAGCTGAATGGCAGAAGTGGGTACTGCAGATGCTGGAGATCAGAGTCAAGATTAGAGTGGTGCTGGAAAAGCACAGCAAATCAGGCAGCATCCGAGGAGCAGGAAAATCGACGTTTCGGGCAAAAGTCCTTCTTTAGGAATCCAAATCAGTCAGCTGAATGAACAAGAGTTAAAATTCTCATGATAATACTTCCTAGTTTCCACATCCTTGATGAGCTCATTTAAACCCTCTCCAACAGCACTATGAATAATCCTGCTCTGTTCAGATGCAACTTGCCCAGTTTGTACAGTTTCTGTCTTTCCCAGAACTGGCCCCAATATCCTTAGAATCCAAAGCTTTTCTCCAGGCATACATTAACATTATCTGACCTCCCACTTCTATACTAACTTGCACATAATATTGGTAATAATCCAGAAATCCTTGCTTTTGAGGTCCTGCTTGATCATTTCCAAACTAGCTCCCTATATTCTGAGTGTACAACCTCATCCCACTTTCTAGCTATCATGTTAGTTCCAAGCTATTCACCTTCCTGCTTCAGCATGGTCTGTAGCTGCTCAGTGACATCCTTGGCCTCAACACCAGGAAGGCAACACACAAATCTGAGGTTACATCTGCAGCCGCAGCAATCTTTCAATACTTCTTTGACATGGGAGAATTGGAACATTGCCAATGACATTTCTCTGTTCAAAAAATGGAAAGATGAATCATGTTGGTAAAGTGAAAGTTGCAATAGCCCAGAGAACTGTACTCTCATTCGACACAGGCAACTGGTGATGCGTTTAACCTGGAGGCATCACACCTCAGTGAGGGGTAAAGCTTGAGATGGAACCTTCATGGTAACTTCAGCAAGTACAAGAATTGAATCCACTTGGTTGGTGTCACTTTGTAACACAAACCAAACATCCATCGAACAGAATCAACTGACTCCAGTCAGTCTAATGCCAATAGTATGAAAACTACCAGACTTGTCAAGGACAAAATAACTTGTCACTTGAGGAAACAGAGATTAATAATGGATATATTAATGTAAAACATGACTGATTGACTTGTTTGTGATCTTTGATGAATTAACAGAGAGAGTTGATGCCGCACAACTGACCTAACTTATTGGAGGGTTGTATTTTACATGGCTTTCTGAATTGTCAAAGAACTGCTGTATTACTGAGGAAGTATGTCAGAAGCCTGCAATGTTTCTATATGAGAATTGGCTGAGAAGTTTAAACTGTTGATGGGCAATTTTCAAACATTTCCAACTCTGAGCTACAGTTGGTGACTTTGGACCATTCTGATATATTTACTGAACATTGGTTAGCTCTACTGGCTGTATGGCTGGTTTTGCAATGAGGTGATGCCAACAGTAAGGGTTCAACTCCTGTACCAGCTGAGATTACCATGAAGGTCCTGCCTTCTCAACCTCACCACTTGCCTAAAGTGTGATGACCCTTTGGTTAAACTCACTCCCAGTCTTTAATGAGAAAGTGGTCCTGTGGGACTTTGGCAACTTTACCTTTATAGCTGATATAGTTATACAGGAAATGACAGACAGGTTAAAGGGAAATTTAACTCCTGGGTAATCCCAATTAATCACATTGACCTTATGACCTTTCTCGTGACTGCTCTCAACAAAGCCCAACTCTTTGACTTGTTACGTCCTCTCCAAATACAATCTTGAGCCAACTACTCTCCTGATCCAATCTGACTAACCACCTGAAAACCCAAGCATCCTCTCAATCAAACCTAACCTGGCCACTGTGAACCTCTTGATAGACCTCCCAACTACCCAACTACACCCCAAGGATCTGAATTCACTTCTCGGCATACCCAACCTCCTGTCCTCCTACATACCAATCTCCCACTTATCCAGCTCACTCATCCACTCACCCAGACACTAACATTCAAACTATATCTTTGAACATATGCTACATCAGATAGTGCCAAGAGAAAGAGGGCATGTCCTGTCATTCATCCTCCCCAACACCCGGTGTTTTCACAAGGATGCTGTGCTGTAACATTTCTTTCAAAACTGTTTAGAAGTTACGGAAATTATATGTAGCAGTATCCAATTAAGAGAATTTATGGACACATTGGCAATCTGGACACATTGTTGAAAATCTGAGTTAAACAGTTCTATACAAACCCAATTTACACTGCTCTAGGTATGAAGGCAGTAATTGACTTAATGCTGAAATGTCAGGGATTTGCAAACTGCAAACTGAGAATTGAGAACATATCCATGTCAATGTATTAAATATCTGAATAAACAATGCTCCCTTCTGTTATATGAAAGAACGTTCAAACAGTATCTGATAAAGCACAACATAACAGGTAGCTCTATGTTCTTTGTTCTATGTTTTATGTTCTATAACAGACTTATTCACAAAATAGAAATCCCTGATTTTAAAGTGGCAGTGATAATGTGGGTACATAATTGACTAAGGAGCAGAGAACAATGGTATCTAGCTTGAAGAGAAATATGTGGTGGGGATATTTCTTTGATTCATCTCCAAGACCTCAACATGAGTTGGGGGGTCTATCAAGAGGTTCACAGTGGCCAGGTTAGGTTTGATTGAGACCTCAACATTCCCGCCTCAGGCGACTGACTGTGTGGAGTTTGCACGTTCTCCCCGTGTCTGCGTGGGTTTCCTCCGGGTGCTCCGGTTTCCTCCCACAGTCCAAAGATGTGCAGGGTCAGGTGAATTGGCCATACTAAATTGCCCGTAGTGTTAGGTAAGGGGTAAATGTAGGGGTATGGGTGGGTTCGCTTCGGCGGGTCGGTGTGGACTTGTTGGGCAGAAGGGCCTGTTTCCACACTGTAATGTAATCTAATCTAAATGAGCCTGAGGAGTACAATTTTGAAGCTTATGGCCAATATAAAACTAGCAAATATGATGATAAGTAATGATTAGGATAGTAGCAGACTCCAGGACACAGACTCGTGAAATGGGCAGATGCAAATCATGGAAGGAACTAAAACAGGTTGATAAGACAGTTAAGAATGGGTGAGCAACTTTGCTTCTTATTGAGTGACATTGAACATAAAACAAACAAGTTAGCTGAAACCATCACAAATTACTGGTTTGCCTCAGCTGGAATATTGTATACAATTCAGGTTCATACACTTTAAAAAAGATGGTAAAACCGTTGCAGTGCAGAGGTGAGGTTTACCAGGGAGTTATCAGAGATTTAAGAATTTAGCTGTATAGAGAAATTAGACTTGTCACAACAACATTAGAGCAGTGAAGTTTATGGGAAGGCTAGATGAAGATTTTAAAACTTTTAAGGACTTTTAAGAGACCCAGTAAAGAGGTTTGTGAATGGCATTCCACAAATCATGGAATGAAAATAATGACAGTCAGCTGCATCTGCACAGGTATTTCCTTCGGGGCTCCTTAATGGGCTGGCAGTTCAAGGCGATGCAAATTCCTGCCTGTGACAGATGCAAGTCTAACTGTATTTTAGTTTAGGCTGACTTGTTCTTCATATATCAGTTCATTATCAATATTTCATCCAGGAATGGGACCTGGCTGCTCACGACCCTCAATTTCTGCTCTTGGTTTAGCTTTGAATATATTATTCTATTCTTTACAGGAAATTCAAATTTATTATGGTACATTTTCCCAAAGGTGCTTTTACACTGAAATTACTTCACAACCCTGTCTCATTATTCAATTGCTGATCTAAAATGATTTTATCTCTAGTTGTTTCCTTGACAATTTCCCAGAGAAATAATTGTATGAACTCATCATTTGGACTACCATTGCTAATTTAATGACTTGGTGCTTTCAAAGTTTAATTTCTGTGCAATTAATAAGATAGAATGAGCAAAAGCAGACAGTTCACACTTCATTTCAATTGCATACACTTGCTTCAGGTTAATTTTTAAATTTCAACATACACTAGTGCGATTCTCAGGCCTAAGCTCCGCTTTGGCAAAACAGACTGTTTTGTATAAATATGATGCAGGCAATTCTGAGCAATTTATATTTGATCAAAATTATGCTGATATCTTTTCACGCTAAAAATTAAAACTGGCATATCTATTTTGAATATTATAAATGTTCGTATTGTACAAAATAACAATTTTAATACCATTATTCATATACTTGCCTTTATGATACAAACACTTGTAATGATCAACCATAATCATATGACTAATTACAATAGAGCCTCTGTCCCAAGTTTCTACTGATCTATTCAACCAGAGACATAATGGCGAGTGTTGTTGTGACATGGTTTCTGCAGAAACTACTTTTTTAAATAGAAAGTAACATTTTTGAGATTTTGCATTTGAATAGATTAAGATATAAAGTTTCATCTGTATATATGTCCATGAAACAGTAAGAGAAGCATCTGTAATTCTGTTCAATCCTCTCATTAAAAAGAGCAAGATCAGAGTCGGGCTTTAATTTTATTCAGAAAAGGTAGAGAAAGAATAGAGAGAAAAACAAACAATTTGGTGAGATATAAAAGCAAAACTTTTCACTGGTTTTGACTTGGGAGAGTTTTAGCCCTAACACACATGTCTAATCTTATCTCTCCAGTCGTTACATCAGTCAAAAAGAGCAGTACATTTATTTTTAGTTTATCAAACACAAGAATCACTAAACAATATTTGAAAATTTTGACTTCAAGAGATACCTGTGTGACAAGCAGGCATGCTTATTATTATGGTTTGTTCAAGAAGTTAAGAAAGATCAGCAATGCGTTGGCGAAAAGGTATGATATTTCAACACTAACTGTTAACTCTTCAGATACTAAATGTTCTATATGAGAGAACCTGTTGGACAAATTTTGTATATGTGTATTTATTTATAGCTGGACATTACAATATGCTAACACAGCTGTAATTGGTATTTATTGCGCCACTTCTTAAGCAGTGGTAAAGGATTTGAAAGGGTGGCATTGCTGCCTCACCCTGTGGCAGGGGCCTGGGCTCAATTCTTGCCTCGGGTGACTCTGTGGAGTTTGCACATTCTCCCTGTGTCTGTGTCGGTTTCCTTCGGGTGTTTCAGTTTCCTCCCACAATCCAAAGATATGCAGGTCAGGTGAATTGGCCATGCTAAATTGCTAAATTGCCCATAGTGTTAGGTGCATTGGTCAGGGGTAAATATAGGTTAGGGAAATGGGTCTGGGTGGGTTACTCTTCAGAGAGTCAGTGTGGGCTTGTTGGGCGAGCTGGCCTGTTTCCATACTGTAGGGAATCTATTCTAATCTAATACTATTAAATCACTCAAAAATTTTGAAAGAACACTTAATGAACCAAACTAAAATGACACTCTATAGTTGATGAATTATTTTCACTGACCCCAGGGATCACTGGTCAGAAAAAACTTCAAGCTTCCAGCAGACACGATTAGATTAGATTACATTACAGTGTGGAAACAGGCCCTTCGGCCCAACAAGTCCACACCGAACCGCCGAAGCGAAACCCACCCTTACCCCTACATTTACCCCTTACCTAATACTACGGGCAATTTAGTATGGCCAATTCACCTGACCCTGCACATCTTTGGACTGTGGGAGGAAACCAGAGCACCCGGAGGAAACCCACGCAGAGAACGTGCAAACTCCACACAGTCAGTCGCCTAAGGCGGGAATTGAACCCGGGTCTCTGGCGCTGTGAGGCAGCAGTGCTAACCACTGTGCCACCGTGCCACCCACTCTAACGATGTGCTCCCTCTCTAACTTCTAAATATTTATATTTATTTATAAGGGCTACAGAAGTAGAAAACAGGAGCAAGATTAAGCTAAAGCATTTTCAGCGATCTTCAGCCAGAAGTGCTGAGTGGATGATTTATCTTGACCTCCTCCAATGATCCTCCGCAAAGATCAGGATTGAGACCACAACCTTTCACCTTTTACATTAATGATCTAGATGAAGGAGCAGAGGACATTGTCGCTAATTTTGCAGTTGATCCAAAGATAGTTAGAGGAACAGGTATTGAGGAGGTGGGGAGGCAGCAGAAGGATTTGGGCAGGTTACAAGAGTGGGCAAGAAGTAGTAGATGGAGTACAACATGAGAAAGTGTGAGGTCATGCACTTTAGGAGAAAGAACAGAGGTATGGACTAATTTCTAAATGGGGAGAAAATTCAGAAATTTGAAGTGCAAAGAGACTTTGGAGTTCTAGTCCAGGATTCTCTCAAGATAAACTTGTAGGATGAGTCAGTAGGGAGGAAGGCAGATACAATGATGGCAATTATTTTGGAGAGGTTTAAATATAAAAGCAGGGGTGTACTTCTGAGGCTCAATAAGGCCACATTTGGAGTATTGTATGTAGTTTTAGGCCCCATATCTCATGAAAGATGTACTGGCCTTGGAGCATATTCAAAGAAAGTTCACGAAAATGGTCCCAGTGATGAAAAGCTTAACTTATGAGGAATGTTTTTAGGACTCTAAGTCTACACTCGATGAAGTTTAGAAGGATGAAGGTGCATCTAATTGAAACTTACAGAATACTGAATGGCCTGGACAGAGTAGATGTTGGAAAAAATGTTTCCATTGGTAGGAGAGACTAGGGCCCAAGGGCGCATCCTTAAAGTAAAGGGAAAACCTTTTAGAATGAAGATAAGGTGAAGCTTCTTCAGTCAGGGAGTGGTGAATCGATGGAATTCACTGCCACAGAAGGTTGTGGAGGTCAGGTTCTTGAGTACGTTTAAGGTGGAGATGGATACGTTCTTGATTGTCAATTGGATCAAAGATTATAAGGAGAAAGCCGGAGAAAGGGGTTGAGAAATGTATCAGCCATGATTAAATGGCAGAGCAGGCTCAATGGGCTGGATGGCCTAATTTCTGCTCCTATGTATTATGGTCTTATGATCTTAAGGCCATCTTTGACAGAGTATTGTATCAAAGAGCCTTTTAAATGTTGTAATTGTACCAGCCTCCACCACTTTCTCTGGCAGCTCATTCCATACATGTGCCACCCTCTGTGTGAAAAAGTTGCCCCTTAGTTCTCTTTTATATCTTTCCCCTCTCACCTTAAACCTATGCCCTCTAGTTCTGGACTCCCCCATCCCAGGTGATGGAATGCCTGAATGAGTGCAACCCCAACAACACTCAAGAAGCTTGACAGTATTCAGGACAAAGCAAAATCACAGCAGTGATTCTCATGTGAAGGACAGGATTCTCCTGAACTTTCAAAAGCTGACTGGGGCCAGATGTTTGCAGGTAAAGGAATGGCTGGAAAATGGGAAGCCTTCAGAAATTAGATCACGAGAGTCCAGAGAAAGTATATTCCTGTCAGGGTAAAAGGAAAGGCTGGTAGGTATAGGGAATGCTGGATGACTAAAGAAATTGAGGGTTTGGTTAAGAAAAAGAAGGAAACATATGTAAGGTATAGACAAGATAGATCGAGTGAATCCTTAGAAGACTATAAAGGCAGTAGGAGTATACTTAAGAGGAAAATCAGGAGGGCAAAAAAGGCGACATGAAATAGAATTAAGGAGAAGGCCAAAAGGTTTTTACGAATACATTAAGGACAAAAGGGTAACTAGGGAGAGAATAGGGCCCCTCAAAGATCAGCAAGGCAGTCTTTGTGTGGAGCGGCAGAAAATGGGGGAGATATTAAACGAGTATTTTGCATCAGTATTTACCATGGAAAAGGATATGGAAGATATAGAAAGTAGCAAAATAGATGGTGACACCTTGCAAGATGTCCATATTACAGGGGAGGAAGTGCTGGATGTCTTGAAAGGCATAAAGGTGGATAAATTCCCAGGATCTGATCAGTTGTACCTGAGAACTCTGTGGGAAGCTAGGGAAGTGATTGCTGGGCCTCTTGCTGAGATATTTATATCATCGATAGTCACAGGTAAGGTGCCGGAAGACTGGAGGTTGGCTAACGTGGTGCCACTCTTTAAGAAGGGTAGTAAGGACAAGCCAGGGAACTAAAGACCAGTGAGCCTGACATCGGTAGTGGGCAAATTGTTGGAGGGAATCCTGAGGTACAGGATGTACATGTATTTGGAAAGGCAAGGACTAATTAGTGATAATCAGCATGGCTTCGTGTGTGGGAAATCGTGTCTCACAAACTTGATTGAGTTTTTTTTGTAAATATATTTATTATCAAATTTTTTTAACTTTAAAAACATATAAAATTAATTTTAAAAAATCAATAACAAATATCAGTATAATAAAAAGAGAAAAACAACACAAATTACAATACAACTACTACTACTAACTACTAACCTACCCTATACTACAAAGCAAACCCTAACACCAAAGCAACACCAAAAAAAAAAGAAAAGCAAAAAAAATCAAAAACAAACACGGGTTGCACCTGAACTGGAAGGGGACCAATGTCCTGGGTGGAAAGTTTGCTCGAGTTGTTCAGGAGGGTTTAAACTAGTATGGTGGGGGATGGGAACCTGAGCTATATACCGGAGGTGAGAGTTGATGGAGATGAGGCAATAGAAGAGGTAGCGCAGCCAGTGGGAAGGAATTTCCTGGGCAAGAACCAAGGGATCGGTTAAAGTATGTTTGCTTTAATGCAAGGAGAATCAGGAATAAAAGTGATGAACTTAGTGCATGGACTTAGTACCTGGTGCTATGATGTTGTGGCCATAACAGAGACATGGGTTTCTCAGGGGCAGGAATGGTTGCTGGATGTTCCAGGGTTTAGAACATTTAAAAAAAAGGCGTGGGGAAAAAGAGGAGGGGGTGCAGCACTGCTAATCAGAGAGGGTATCACAGCTACATAAGTTACCATTGTCGAGGAGGGTCTGCCTACTTAGTCAGTATGGGTGGAAATTAGGAACAGTAAGGGAGCAGTCACCTCATTAGGGGTTTACTACAGGCCCCCCAATAGCAGCAGGGAGCATCTCCTTCGAGCAGATGGTTTGGAAGGAGCTGTTTTGTACTAATGACAATAGAGTTCCGGCAATGGTCCATAACTGTCCTCATCTTATCCATGAACAACAGGTTAATAAGAGGGCACTTTGCCTGGGAGGCCTCGAAATCCAGCCATATTGAGTTTGGATCGTTACCTAACCAATCACAGACAAAGGAAAGCAGGGAACTCAATTGATACCTCCTGATGTCTGGGAAATCAACTCCTCCCCCTCCATGAGGCAACTGCAGTTTAGTAAGTTTGATGACGGGCCGTCCACGATGCCAGACAAAGGAACCAAACCACCCCATAAGCCTCCGCAGTGTTGACCTGGGAAACATTATAGGGAGCATACGCATGGGATAAAGCAAACAAGGAAGAACATTAACCTTAATGAGAAATATTCGGCCCAGCCATGAAATTGGAAGAGCCTCCCATCTCTGGAGATCTCGCCTAATATTGTCAAGCAAATGAGCAAAGTTAGTCCGAAATAACAGATCAAACTTGGGGGAGTAAAAATGCCTAGGTATCAGAACCCTGCCCATGACCACTTAAAAGGGGACTTAGGGCCACCTTCAACTTCTTGCACATCCTTAAGGTTCCTCAAAGACAAAGCCTCCAATTTTGCAAAGTTAATCTTATATCCTGAAATAGCCCCAAATGAATTGATACATTGTATCAAATGGGGTACGGAGCTCATCGGGTTCGATAAAAACAGAAGTATACAGTGTAATCTTGTGTGCCCTCGGTCCCACTTCTGGAGTGGTTATGTGGACGTTCTGACAAATGGCTTCTGCAGCGGCTCTATCACCAACATAAACAAAAGCGGTGAGAGGGGGCAGCCTTGCCAACTACGCCTACCAATCCTAAAATTCCCAGACTTCACCCCGTTGGTGATGACCGCGGCCAGAGGGTGGCGGTATAAAACCTCCACCCACCTATCAAAGACTCCAACCAACCCAAACTGTTCTAAGACATAAAAAAGATATGGCCATTCCACCTGGTCAAATGCTTTCTCTGCATCTAAGAAAATCACCAACCCCTGAAGCGATCATTGCCGACAAGCTTGGACCATATTCAGCAACCTTCTCACATTATTAGAGGACCTACGGTCCCTTATAAAACCTGTCTGGTCCTCTTTAATAATATGGGGCAACACCCTTTCCAATCTTAGCGCCAGGATCTTGGACAGAATCTTGAAACCTGATTTTAATAGAGAGATGGGCCTGTATGAGGTACAAACCTCAGGAACCTTCCCCTTCTTAAAAATTAGGGAAATATTCGCTTCTCTCAAACATGGTGGTAGGAATTCATGCATATAGGAGTCATTGTACGTCTCCAAATCAGCCCTGACAGAATCCCTATAAACTCCTTATGAAACCCACTCGGGAGACCATCAGGGCCAGGCGCTTTCCCACTCTGAAGTTGCCTAGCTGCCTCCTGTATTTCCTGAACTGTCAAGGAGGCACTAAGGAGAGAGGCCTGTTCCAAAGTTACTCCTGGGTGGTCCAGGTTCTTAGAAAAGGTCTCCATTTTAGCCTCGCAACCTTCAGACCAATACAATTCAGAGTAAAAACTCTGAAAAGACTCATTAATCTTTTTAGCATCGTATATAAGGACCCTGGCACCGCCTCTGATTGCAGTACTGGATTGGGAAGCACGCCTTTTCCTAGTCAGGTATGCTAAATACTTCCCTGGCCTATCCCCATATTCAAACAGCCTTTGTCTAGCAAAAACAAGTTCTTTCTTTGCGTTTTGTGTCAGTATTGAATTCAAGGCAGCCCGGAGGGCCGTGATCTGCTGTAACTTAGTCACCGAAGGCTGCGCAAAATGTGCCGCCTTGGCGGCTTTCAACCGCGTCTCAAGTAGACGCTGCTGTTCCTCCTTCAGTCGTTTCCGGCTTGCCGAATTGGAAATAACTAATCCCCTAGCAAAGGCCTTAGCAGTCTCCCATTGCATAGATGGACTACTAGCCATGCCTGAGTTGATAGTCAAAAATTCTTGAAACTCCTTCAAAACGTATTCCACAAATTTGGAATCCTTAAGGAGAAAAGGGTCCAAACGTCAGTGCCACAAACCTCGCCCCTCACTCTTGGCCTTAACCTCCAAATATACTGCTGCATGATCAGAGATAGCTATACTCCAAATTTTACAACCCATAATCGAATCTAGAAGGGCCGAGGAAGCTAGAAAGAGGTCAATCCTCGTGTGACATTTATGTGGGTTTGAAAAAAACGGTGAAATCCCTGCCGGTAGGGTGAAAACATCTCCAAATATCCACCAGCCCCAACTCTTCACATAAGTCAACTACCTGCTTGGCCTGCGAAGAAATAGTTGGGGGCCCATAAGGCATCCTGCCCACTGTTGGATCCAAAAGACAATTAAAATCCCCCCCCTATAATAATGTGCCATGTTCCAATAGAACTCAAATTAGCGAAAGCACTAATCAAAAATTTGAGGGGATGCACCGGAGGACAGTAGACATTTAAAATGCCATATTCCTCTCCATGTATCAGGGCTTTAAGTATCACAAACCGTCCATGCTCATCTTTCACCTGCTCTAATAATGTGAACGGAAGATTTTTCTGGATAAGTACCGCCACTCTGCTACTTTTAGTCGTAAAGGATGAAAAGAATACCCGGTCATAACCCACCTGTTGTAATTTCAGGTGTTCCCCATCATCAAGATGAGTTTCCTGCACCAAAGCGATAGCAACCCTTTCCCTCTTAAGGCTAGAAAGCACTTTTTTTTCCTTTTAACAGGCAAATGACTTCCCTTAATGTTCCAGGTGCACCATTTAATAAGACACTTAGCCATATCCCCTTTCAGAGACCCTTGAATCCCTGGGAAGGAGAACCCTGCTTACAAAGTGTCGAGCATAAGTAAATAAAGACTCATAGAGTCGAAGGACTATATACAGAAAAATTACTCTATCATAACTATAAATGACTATTACTACCAAAAACTACAAAAAAAAAACAATTTTAAAACCTTGAATGGAAGACTCTTGCCCCTGCCCAGAGGGGGCACTCACCCTACCCATCTCCTCCTTCAAAGCTCCTTCAAACCCAGACTGTGCCCCAGCCTTAGGCCACAAAAGAAACAAGGAAATGATCCTTAAATCAACAGAAAAAAGACCAAGTCAGGCTGAACACTCCACCCATCCCTGGCTTCATGTCACCCTTACTTGTGACTAAAAGAGAAACAGAAGAAACAAAAAAAAGGGGAGAGACAACAAAGAATATCCACAAAATTTCCCATCAGAAAATCCAGTTATTAAAAAATTGAACAACTTATTCCAAGGTCTTTTCCCCCCTTTCCAAAAAGGAAATTATTAGGAAGAAAGGAAGGAATTTTAAGAAAAAGGAAGGGAAAACATGGGGAAAGATAGAAAAGAGATCAAACATTAACCATATTCTTCAGGCCAATCCGTCTATTTTATCTGCTGAGTCAAATGTATAAACTGAGTCCTCGTGGCTGAAATGGAGCACTACGGGGTATCTCATGGAGTACTGGATGCCCAGGTTCCTAGTCTCTTTTTAACTTCATCGAAGGACTTCCTCTTTCGAATTAAAGCTGCAGAGAAACCCTGGAAAAACATAATTTTTGACCCCTTGTACAGCAGTGCCTGCGGATCTTTTCCCAAGGATTTGGAAGCTTCTATGACTTTTTGCTTGTCCTTATATGAATGGAAGTGCACTAGGACCGAGCAGGGGCGCTGCACCAGCCCTGATCTGTGCACTGTAACCCGATTAGCCCTTTCAATCTGTCGCCTGTTGGACTCGATGTGAAGGCCCAAAAACTTCGGCAGCCAATTTTCAAAGAAGCTCACTGACTGCTCACCTTCCTCACCTTCAGGGAGCCCAACCATTTGGAGATTTATCCTCCGACCTTGATTTTCGAGGTCAGCGATACGGTCTCGCAATGCCCGCACCTCTCGCTCCAGCACCTGGATCCGACTAAATGAGGACTCCATCTCAGCTTTCAAGGCCTTAGTTTGACCCACCACCTCCTCCAGCCTCTCCCCGAAGCCCTGGATCTCCTGCTCATGCTTCTGCAGCATGGATGCGATGGATTGGACCTAGGCACGAATCTCCCCACAGATCTCCTCAATCGTAGCCCCAACTTTCAAGGTAAATCTCTCTATCGCCGCAGCCAATTCCTGTGAATCTGTCAGGTCCCCAGGGGGGTCAGGAGAGGCTGCTGCTGCTGCAGTCTCTGATGTTGTAGGTTCTGCAGGGGAGTGTCCTCCCTCCTGCTGTTTGCTTGTTCCTTTTCCCTTTGGCACTCCCAAATAATAACAAATATGTGTTCTGTAAGGTTTTAAACTAATAATTCCACCACATAAGTTGGCCAGGGATGGCAAAAAACATCAGTATGCCTTGGCTGTTAGGCAAAGCAGTCCACAGCATTCTACAGAATCGCCGCCATCTTGCCGAGTCCCCAGTTGAGTTTTTTGAAGAAGTAACAAAGAGGATTGATGAGGGCAAAGTGGTAGATGTGATCTATGTGGACTTCAGTAAGGCATTCGACAAGGTTCCCCATGGAAGACTGGTTAGCAAGGTTAGATCGCACGGAATACAGGGAGAACTCGCCATTTGGATATAGAACTGGCTCAAAGGTGGTGGTGGAGGGCTGTTTTTCAGACTGGAGGCCTGTGACCAGAAGGGTGCCACAAGGATCAGTGCTGGGTCCTCCACTTTTTGTCATTTATATAAAAGATTGGGATGTGAGCGTAAGAGGTATAGTTAGTAAGTTTGCAGATGACACCAAAATTGGAGGTGTAGTGGACAGGGAAGAAGGTAAACTTAGATTACAACAGGCTCTTGAACAGATGGATCAATGGGCCGAGAAGTGGTAGATGAAGTTTAATTCAGATAAATGCAAGGTGATGCTTTTTGGGAAAGCAAATCTTAGCAGGACTTATACACTTAATGTCAGGTCCTAGGGAGTGTTGCTGAACAAAGAGACCTTGGAGTGCAAGTTCATAGCTCCTTGAAAGTGGAGTCACAGGTAGATAGGATAGTGAAGAAGGCATTTGGTCTGCTTTCTTTTATTGGTCAGAGTATTGAGTACAGGAGTTGGGACGTCATTTTGCGGCTGTACAGGACATTGGTTAGGCCACTGTTGGAATATTGCATGCAGTTCTGGTCTCCTTCCTATCGGAAAGATGTTGTGGAACTTGAAAGGGTTCAGAAAAGATTTATGAGGATGTTGCCAGGGTAGGAGGATTTGAGCTATGGGGAGAGGCTGAACAGGCTGGGGCTGTTTTCCCTGGAGCGTCGGAGGCTGAGGGGTGACCTTATAGAGGTTTACAAAATTATGAGGGGCATAGATAGGATAAATAGACAAAGTCTTTTCCCAGGTGTTGGGGAGTCCAGAACTAGAGGGCATAGGTTTAGGGTGAAGGGGAAAGATACAAAAGGGACCTAAGGGGCAACTTCTTCACACAGACTGTGGTATGTGTGTGGAATGAGATGCCAGAGAAAGTAGTGGAGGTTGGTACAATTGCAACATTTAAGAGGCATTTGGATGGGTATATGAATAGGAGGGATATGGACCGGGTGCTGGCAGGTGGGACTACATTGGGTTGGTATATCTGGTTGGCATGGAGGGGTTGGACCGAAGGGTCTGTTTCCATGCTGTACATCTCTGTGACTCTATGGTGGGTGAGGTCTGGATGTCAGTATCATTGCCCTACCCCACCTGCATTGCGCCATGCACAGGCACTCTCTTCCCTGTTATGAGTGTCTTTTCATGTATTGAGAGAGGGAGTGGGATGAATGCAACAACAGTGGGTGCCCAAGCTAATGGCACTGGTACATGTGAGAAAATGTTGTTCTGAATGAGGCAGCACAGAAGGGCATGCTGGGTTGTGGTGCAGGAGTTTGGGTTGGGTAAGAGAGGGGCATGGCAGGCAGAGGTGAGAGTGGCAGAGGCGTATGTCTTGATTATGGGTGCAGTAGCAGAGTGAACATGAGGTAGCAGAAAGGAGAGTGTGGCAATTACCCTGGTGAAGCACAGAAAGTTATTGACCTTCATACACACTGATGACCAGACTTCTATATCATGGAGATAGCACTGATCTTGCAACTTTGGAACACGCTTTCAGGGGCTGGTGATGTAGACTTCTCTGTCAGTCTTCTTGGAAAAGAACCCCACTCCTCTGCACCACGCTGTTTGTTAGGAGCTCCTGATCCCTGGTGCAAAATAGAGGTGCAGCTCTTCATCTTTGCTGTACTCAGACAAGTAGGGCAGCTTCAAAATACCAGTGTTCATCCAGGTGCACAATGGGTTTTTAAGAATGGCTCAGGCACAAATGATCCCAATGCTTAGCGGATCTCTGCCAAACAACAAGTTGTTGAGGGAATGTAAGATGGGGAAGAATTTGAACTTGAAAGACACCACAGAGTGTTGTACAGAAATAATGTGTTGAGTTTAGTAAAATAGCTTGAGGGATCTCATTAGGCCTTGTCTTGAGTATAGGTGTTAGGATGTCATGGTGAGGTTGTACAGGATGTTGGTGAGGCCACATTTGGAGTACTGTGTACAGTTCTGGTTGCCCTGCTACACGAAGGATGTTATTAAATTGGAAAGAGTTCAGAAAACATTGATCAGGATGTTCCTATAACTGAAGGGTCTGAGTTATAAAGATAGGCCAAGACTTCATTCACTGGAGTGTAGAAGGCTGAAGAATGAGTGCTGAGATAAGGTAATTAGCAAAGGTTTTTTTACTGAGGGTGGGGATATTCAAAATCAGGGGGCATATTTTTAAGGTGAGAAGAGAATTACTTCAAAGGACCTGAGGGCAGCCTTTTCACAAAGAGGGTGGTTTACATATGGAATGAACTACCAGAGTAAGTAGTAGATCCAGGTAGAGTTACAACATTTAAAGGACATTTAGACAGGTACATGAATAGGAAAGGTTTAGGGGGATATGGGCCAATGCAAGCAAGTGGGACTGTTTTTTGGGGAAATTTGGTCAGCATGTCAGCAAAGAGTCAGCCCTGTGTATAAGTTAGTGCTTGTCTACAGTATGATTTTGAAAGAGACGCTGCTGACTTGCATGCTTCCAAAGTATTTTAACTTGTGGGTGTGCCTCCATATATCTTTTACTTATGCTCACAGTTTGTTTGATCTGGAAAGAAAATATTTCACAGTATCTGACATCAGAGTTTCTGCTTTATTGAGTCAGGTTGAGCTCAAACAGTGGAAAAATAGTTAATAATGTCCAAAGGGTGAGGTTGGAAATCACATTGTGAGGATCTCTTGTTCACCTTGGAAAGTAGAGACCATGATTTCAATGTTACTCCACCCCTGTCCAAACCCACAATGGGCAAGAGGGGGTATATTAAGAAGTAAAAAATATGTAATATGGCCCTCAATCATGCACCTGCTGTAGTGTTGAAAGCTTAGATATCAGGAAGTCCAAATATCCCTTGACAAAGAGCTTGGACACTAATGAACATATTGAAATATATGCTGTAGTGTGTAATTCAAAAAATATTTGAAGCTCACTGCGGTTGTGTTTGCAGTTGCATTGGATCGGAGCTCCACCACTGTCTTTTGCTGCATTGCTCGTGGACTAGGTGGAGAATTCTTGCTCCCAATAACTCTTCAAGGAATCTCCCCTCATTCTAATTGACCTGATTCACTTTAGCTACAATCTCCCCTGCAACCCACTAACTCCCTATAAACCTTTCACGATATGACTACCTTAGTTGATGTTGAGGAAGTTGGCAGGGTGACACAATGGCTCAGTGGTTAACATTGCTGCCTCACAACACCAGAAACCTGGATTTATTCCAGCTTTGGGTGAAGTGGAGTGTGGAGTGTGCACATTCTCCACATGACTGCATTGGTTTCCACTGGACGCACTGCTCTCCTCCCATGTTCCAAAAATTAGGTGGATTAGCTGTGGAAAATGCATGGTTACAGTATAGGTTGGGATGCTCTTCAGAGAGTCAGTGCAGACTCACTGGATAAAATGGCCTCTCCCCTCACTATAGGGATTCTATGATTCTAAGTTGAAATTCGCTACCATCACGACTTTATTATTTTTACACTTCCCTGACATTTATCTACATATCTGCTCTTTTATTTTTCTTTGACCATTTCAGGGGTCTAACACCCCTGGTGTTTATGTCCTGCAAATATGGCTTCATTTGAGGAGCCGTTTAAGATGTCATCCCTCCTTCCTGCAGTAATCAATTCCCTGCTCAAAATTGTGGCACTTTCTTCTTTTTTTAACCTCCAACCCTATGTCTCCTGAAGACCCTGTATCTTGGAATATTGAATTGCCAAACCTACTGTTCTCCCAACCATGCCTTGCAGCCATTCAGTGGCATCCTTGACCATGGCACTAGGGAAGCAACATACCACCCTGGAGTCCTATAAAGGCAGCAGAAATGCCTCTCTATTCTCCTTACAATTGAATCCCCTACCACTTGCCATTCCATTCCTGCCATTCTTTTCCCTCCCCTCTTGAGCAGCTGATCCACCCATGGTGCCATGTAGTTAACTGCTACCGCTTTCCCCTGCACAGTCATCTCCCCAACAGAACCAAAACATTACATCTGTTTGAAACAGGGTTAGCCACAGGAGAGTCCTGCTCTACCTGGCTTTTTCTACTCTGCCTGGTCAACCATCCTGTTTCTACCTCTACATTGTGGATGTGCCACAGTGAATTCACCAGCAGCCCCAGCTTCAAATTGCAGTTTGCCAGGAGCTGCAGCTGGGCACATTTGCTGCACATGTTACCAACAGGGACAAATGAAAATGCCAGGACTTGCCACATAACACTGGAGTAGCACATTATGGTTGCAAGTTGTGCTGCCATGATTCTGCAGTATGCCTGGTGCATGGACTCTTTCAGTGGTCTTGTGTCATTGGCCCCCTTGACCTGGATCTCCTGGCTGCGATAGGCCCAGAGTGGAGACCTTGCTGTAATCCTGGAGCTGTGTTTGGGACTCTGGCCTATGGAGGTGAACTCTATTTAAGTATATCTTTTTTTACCTCGAAATAGTGCTAGATTGTGGCAACATAACACTTTTCACTGCATCTCCCTAAGTATCTGTGACAAAAAATCATTCATTCATTTATTCTTTTAAGCCCCTGAGTAACTCTCTTGTCTCAACAAAAATGATAATTATACTTATGAAAGAATATCATTAACTTACTTTACTTACAGTAACTGTACTTCCTTTTCTTATAATTCTAGGGTGTAGGGTTGCTCGCTGAGCTGTAGGTTTGATATCCAGACATTTTATTAACTGGCTAGGTAACATCATCAGTGGCGACCTCCAAGTGAAGCGAAGCTGTTGTCTCCTGCTTTCTATTTATATATTTGTCCTGGATGGGGTTCCTAGGGTTTGTGGTGATGTCATTTCCTGTTCGTTTTCTGAGGGGTTGATAGATGGCATCTAGATCTATGTGTTTGTTTATGGCGTTGTGGTTGGAGTGCCAGGCCTCTAGGAATTCTCTGGCATTTCTTTGCTTAGCCTGTCCCAGGATAGATGTGTTGTCCCAGTCGAAATGGTGGGTTTTTTTCCTCCGTGTGTAGGGCTACAAGGGAGAGAGGGTCATGTCTTTTTGTGGCTAGCTGGTGTTCATGTATCCTGGTGGCTAACTTTCTTCCTGTTTGTCCTACGTAGTGTTTCTGGCAGTTCTTGCATGGAATTTTGTAGACGACGTTGGTTTTGTCCATGGGATGTACTGGGTCTTTTAAGTTTGTTAGTTTTTGTTTGAGAGTGTTGGTGGGTTTGTGTGCTACTAGGATTCCGAAGGGCCTTAGTAGTCTGGCTGTCATTTCTGAAACTTCTTTGATTTTTGGTAAGGTGGTTAGGGTTTCTGGCTGTGTTTGGTCGGCTTGTCGTGGTTTGTTCTTGAGGAATCTGCGGGCTGTATTTTTTGAGTATCCGTTCTTCTTGAATATGTTGTATTGGTGGTTTTCCTCTGTTTTCTGAAGTTTGTCTGTGCTGCAGTGTATGGTGGCTCATTGGAATAGTGTTCTGATACAGCTTCGTTTGTGTGTGTTGGGATGGTTGCTGGTGTAGTTAAGTATTTGGTCAGTGTTTGTCGGTTTTCTGTATTCGCAGGTTTGTTGTTCTCCGTTGTCTGTTCTTTCGACTGTGACGTCCAGGAATGCGAGTTTGTTGTCGGTTTCTTCCTCCTTGGTGAACTTTATGCCTGTTTAGGTGTTGTTGATGATGCTAAATGTCTCTTCTATCTTATTTCGTTTTGTGATGACAACGGTGTCATCTACGTAGCGGACCCAGATTTTTGGTTTGATGGTTGGTAGGGCTGTTTGTTCTAGTCTTTGCATTACCGCTTCTGCTATGAATCCTGATAATGGAGATCCCATGGGTGTGCCATTGTGTTGTTTGTAGATTATGTTGTTGAAGGTGAAGTAGGTGGTGAGGCACAGGTCCACTAGCATCATGATGTTTTCATTGGTAATGTGATTGATGGTGGTTGGGGTGTGTGTGATGGTCTCTTCTAAAAGTGTGTTAAGTGTTTCCTTTGCCAGGTCGATGTTGATGGAGGTGAACAGTGCTGTTACATCGAATGAGATCATTGTTTTGTCTTCCTCTATTTTGGTGTTTTTGATAATTTTTAGGAATTCCTGGGTTGGCCATGATTTTCACTTATTTCTGTTGTTTCTCAGTTAATCCCTTCTTCTAAAATGTAGGCATTTTTGAAAAATTATGAAGCAATCAGTATACCATTTTACCTTGATATCAGTGTTTTGATTTGTTTTCCCAATCAGCAGACACCTGAAGTTATGGTTGTTGAACTAGGACTCCCTTCTCTCTGCTTAAAGCTGAAGGTAAACTCTAAACAAGGACCTTACAACTATGAACACTTGCGAAGATCTTTGCATCCTCGCTGTCCACTGGAATCGTACCTGAGGACTGGAGAGAGGCAAATGTAATTCCTCGCTTCAAGAAAGGGAATAGGGAAATCCCCGGCAATTACAGACCAGTCAGTCTCACATCTGTCATCTGCAAGGTGTTAGAAAGGATTCTGAGGGATAGGATTTATGTCCATCTGGAAGAGCGTGGCTTAATTAAATGCAGTCAACACGGCTTTGTGAGGGGCAGGTCATGCCTCACAAACCTTATCGAGTTCTTTGAGGATATGACTCGAAATGTTGATGAGGGTCGAGCTGTGGATGTGGTGTATATGGACTTCAGCAAGGCATTTGATAAGGTTTCCCATGGTAGGCTCATTCAGGAGGTCAGGAGGAATGGGATACAGGGGAACTTAGCTGTCTGGATACAGAATTGGCTGGCCAACAGATGACAGCTAGTGGTAGTAGAAGGAAAATATTCTGCCTGGAAGTCTGTGGTGAGTGGTGTTCCACAGGCCTTTGTCCTTGGGCCTCTACTGTTTGTAATTTTTATTAATGACTTGGATGAGGGGATTGAAGGATGGGTCAGCAAGTTTGCAGACGACACAAAGGTTGGAGGTGTCGTTGACAGTTGTAGGCTGCAGTGGGACATTGACAGGATACAGAGATGGGCTGAGAGGTGGCAGATGGAGTTCAACCTGGATAAGTGCGAGGTGATGCATTTTGGAAGGTTGAATTTGAAAGCTGAGTACAGGATTAAGGATAGGATTCTTGGCAGTGTGGAGGAACAGAGGGATCTTGGTGTGCAGGTACATAGATCCCTTAAAATGGCCACCCAAGTGGACAGGGTTGTTAAGAAAGCATATGGTATTTTGATTTAGTCCCTACCCTCCCCTTCACTGTTTTGATCACACAGCATTGCCCTTTGATGTGAAGGGCAGTGTTTGTCACTGGCCACCCGGGTGTTTTCCTATCTTCCTGGTGGTGGAAATTGAATAAAGATTCGTGCACTTTATGTCTTTCACTGTGTCTCTGCACACACACAAAAAAAAAAGAAAGCATATGGTGTTTTGGCTTTCATTAACAGGGGATTTGAGTTTAAAAGTCGTGAGATCTTGTTGCAGCTCTATAAAACTTTGGTTAGACCGCACTTGGAATACTGCGTCCAGTTCTGGTCGCCCTATTATAGGAAAGATGTGGATGCATTGGAGAGGGTTCAGAGGAGGTTTACCAGGATGCTGCCTGGACTGGAGGGCTTATCTTATGAAGAGAGGTTGACTGAGCTCGGACTTTTTTCATTGGAGAAAAGGAAGAGGAGAGGGGACCTACTTGAGGTATACAAGATAATGAGAGGCATCGATAGAGTCGATAGCCAGAGACTATTTCCCAGGGCAGAAATGACTAACATGAGGGGTCATAGTTTTAAGCTGGTTGGAGGAAAGTATAGAGGGGATGTCAGAGCCGGGTTCTTTACACAGAGAGTTGTGAGAGCATGGAATGCGTTGCCAGCAGCAGTTGTGGAAGCAAGGTCATTGGGGACATTTAAGAGACTACTGGACATGCATATGGTCACAGAAATATGAGGGTGCATACATGAGGATCAGTGGTCGGCACAACATCGTGGGCTGAAGGGCCTGTTCTGTGCTGTACTGTTCTATGTTCTATGTTCTAAAAGCAAAAAAGTACATCTTCCCCTGTGCACTGAATTCTAATGTTGCACTAAATTTCCAATATTACTCACTCACCTGGGCTCCCTCTTCATATGCCTTCCCACAAATGCTCATGAAATATCCTGATGAGCAAATTTAAGACTCTGGGACACTGGGAGAGTACGTGGCATATTGGATGGAAATTGAATGTGATATCTGCCTTGAGGGCTGAAATGCCAATTAGTGCAGTAAGTTTGGTAAGGTACAGTGAGAAAACTCACAGCCTCTTGATGAGAATCACTCCACAAAGCTCAATGTAACTCATACTTGACCCAAAAAATTGTCAGATTCGGTCTCAGTGAGAATATCAGCATAAGAAAATTGTTCCCTTATTGAAAAACACTGTTCACAATGTTCTGAGGTATATGTTATAGACATCAAAAAGCAGTTAATAAAGCCTTTAAGTATTTCCATGGCCTTTTTATCTTTTTACATGTCAACATATTATGAAGGGATAAAGTTAGATTTAAAAAAAGACATACACAATCTCTTGTAAATAGTCAAACTAAGAGGTCAGAAGATAAATGATTGATTAAAATTTCCCATTTAAATAAAAATAATTTGTATCTCAAAACAATTCCATAATATCTGTTCAGTAGTTACATAACCACAAATGCAACATTTAATGAAAGAGTCATTGACAAGCTACAATAAGCAGTCATTGTCTAAATTTTAAAGCTATCTTAAAATTCATATTTTCAATGAATTTATGATAATTTGCCTACAAATTGGAGCTTCATTGTGATCAAAGCACTGCTTTATATCTGTCAGAATACGTTGTCTAGAATTCTTAAAGGCTCCTTACAAACGTGAAGTTTTAGAAAAATCATCTCAGAAGTCAACTATTTTGTGAATGGTCTTCCCTTTATATTTTTCAACAAATCAATGAATCATTTAACCCTGTCATACTACTTATACTAGTTGGCATGCCAAGGGTCATAGAGTCATAAAATCCTACAGGACAGAGACAGGCCCTTCAGCCCAAAATGGCCCATACTGACCAAAATGTCCATCTATGCTAACCCCATTTCCCTGCACTTGGCCCATATCCTTCTTAACCACATATTTGTTCAAATGCCTTTTAAATGTTGTTAATGTACTGAACTCAACCACTTCCGCTAGTGGCTCATTCTGTTTGCATACCAACCTTTGTATAACAATGTTGCCCCTCAGGTTCCCTATTAATGCTTTCCCCTCTAACCTGAAACTAATGCCCTCTAGTCCTCAATTCCCAAACCCTGGGAAAAAGACTGTGTGCATTTACCCTGTCCATGCCTCTCATTATTTTATATGTTTCTATATGATCCCCCTTCAGTCTCCTACACTTTACAGAAAAATGTCCTCACTTTCCAACCTCTTCCTATGACTCAGACCCTTGAGTCCTGGCAACATCCAGTAAATTTCTTCTGCACTCTTTCCAGTTTAATGCCATCCTTCTTAAAGCAAGGTGACCAAAACTGAACACAATACTCCAAGTGCAGCCTTACCAACATCCTGTACAACTGTAACATAACTTCCCAAGTTCTACACTCAAATGCCCTGACTGTTGAAGGCCACGGTGCCAAAAGCTTTCTTCACTGCCCTGTCTACCTGTGACTTCACTTTCAGACAACTGTGAACCTGAACTCAAAGATTCATCTGTTCCATTACACTCCTTAAGGCCCTACCATTCGCCATAAAACTTCTAACTTGATTTTACTTTCCAAAATGCAAGACCTCACACTTATCTATATTAAACTCATTTGCTATTTCACAGCCTACTTTCCCATCTGATCAATGTCCTGCTATAATTTCTGATAACCTTCCTCATTGTCCATGATATGAAGCACTTTGCATGTTCTCACAATTGTTCAAGCCAAACATTAACACTCGCTATGTGGTTGTTGTCAAAGTGGGAAAAGATCAGATAATGTTGGAAATGGATGACTCAATGAAGTTCTTTTTTCTATAAGTACATAGTCAATTATTAGCAGTTCTCAGACTATCCAACTACAGTAGGAAAACTGTCAGATTAGCAATGGCATTGTAAAATTCTCTTTGAAAATGGCTAGGAATCTGATATTTTCTACAGTCTATATTGAGCTTCTCCACCTCCCTCCTGGAACCCTTGTCATGCCAATTCAGATGAAGATCACTTTCAAGTTGTTGGCCACCATTTGCTTCCTCCAAAGCCAGCTGACCTGTCATCCATTTCCAATATTATCTAACCCATCACATTTTGACAACACTTCCAGTTTTCAGAAAGAGACTGCAACCATATAGCGAGTGTTAGTGTTTAGTTTGGGTAATTGTGAGAAAATGCAAAATGTTTCCTATTCTTTCATATAACCATGAATATGAAACGTGAGGAGTATTTTGCATGCAGCAGTTGCTAATCTAATATGGTGATGAGTAATTGTAATAATAAATTAAAGAAAAGCATGCTTCCTACTCTTAACACGAGCTATGGTGCATTGAACAGTTGTAAACTCAAGCTTAAACAGTTTTTAGTCCCAAAGATATTGGAGCAGAATTAGGTAATTCAGGTCATTGAGTTTGTTCCACCATTTGATCAGATGTTTCTCAACCTCAATTTCCTGCCTTTTCCCTATTACCCTCGATTCCCTTACTAGTCTATCCATCTGTCCAGTTAATGACTTGGCCTCCACAGCTTTCTATGGTGACAGCAATGAGCTCCATAGATTAACCACCCTCTGACTGAAGAAATTTTTCTCTATCTCAGTTCTAAATGGTCATCCCTTCACTTTGAGACAGTGCCCTCAGGTTCTAGTCTCTCCTACCACATCATCTGCATGATCACTCAATCCGGGCATCTCAATATTCTATAAATTTCAATCAGATCACTCATCATTCTAAACTCCAGTGATGACACTCCCAGAGTTTAGAATGGCTGACAAGACCTGCACCCCCATGATCATTCTTGTAACCCCCACTTGACCCCTCCATCACCAGCACATCCTTCCTGTTATGAAGATGTGGGTGTACTCTATCTTTAAGAGAGTTAAAGCTAGCAGTGACAGCACAATGTTTTTTCAATAAGACACAATGTAACATATGGTCCAGCTGCTGGGGTAGTTAGGGCAGGTGGTTGCCTGGAGACAAAAACAGATTCAAATTAGGCCAATCAGTTAAAATTATACCCCCCAAAAATACCAAAATCCAATCAAGCTTGAATTTAATAAGTCAATTTTAAAAGTCAATGACTTTTGGGGGTAGAGGACTGGAGAAAATTGAAAAGTTGGGAGGAGATCTGCTAAGCCAACAACAGCTGCAAACTGCTCAGAGATTAGCTCTCTTTAAGGTACTTTATCGATCAGTAACCTGTCTAACACTTTCCCAGTCTGTCCAAGCCCTTCTGCAAACTCTCCCCTTCCTCAACACTACCTGTCCCTTCACCTATTTTGTATAATTCACAAACATAGCAATAATGCCCTCACCTCAGTTTCTTCATTCATATACATGCTGATCAGTAATGATAGGCCACTGTTTGTGCATTTTCAAGAAGTTCAAACATTCAAGCATTCTTCAGTACATTGCAGTTTAACATATACAAGAGGAAATAATCACATACTGGATTTGTACTACCTATAGGTTCTCAATAAGACTGATATGTACCCAAAATGCCTGATCTTGACACCTGCTTTCTTTGGTTTCATTCTTTGTTACTGGGGCAAAGAATTTTGTGCCTTAGAGCAGCTGAAAGCTCCTTACATGATTTTTTCTTGATCCTTTTCTATTTCTTTCCTGCTGTGCCTTAAACCAAATTTGGTCCTGAGTAATTGCAGTGATGCTACAGACCTTACATTTGATATACTAATGTAATGTTTTCTTAACCCTTCAGACTTCAGCTATTAAGGGATTTTGTAGAATTGATTTGTTATGCATTAATCATGTTGAATAAGTCATACATATTGGATTAGAAATCATGGAATTTGACAGATGCGATTCCCAAAATTAAATCCAGTTCTTTCTTTTTCAATGGATTTGCAAACAGAGTTACTCATTGATAATAGATGCCGCACTTCACAATGTGTGTGTTCTGTAATAACTTATTGATCTTGAGCAGAATTCAGTTTATTGATTATCACAAAGCTCTGTCAGCGTTAGTTTCTTCATCCAGATCCTTACAAGAAGTGATCATAAGACTGAGAAAGTGAAGTCATTTCCATTGAACTTTCAAACTACCTCATCATCTCTTCAAATTCTTTCAAGACAAAGAACTGTACCTCATAGTTACAGCTGGAACATTCTGTGGAATTCCAGCCAATTTGACAGTTTTCATGCTTATCATGTGAGTGACCATTTTGTTGTGAATTTATGCGACTCCTTTCAACTTTGAAGGAGTCCACTGTGGATGGAGATATTCACCTCAATGATTTAAATAGAAGAGCCTTGAAAATGAACAAGATGTGTTATTGTTTTATTGCATACAGGAATGGAACCTGGGGCAGGGATGGAACCTGGATTAGGTGTGGAACCTGGAACAAGACTGGAACCTGGAGCAAGCCTGGAAATGAAAGGTAGTCTGACCAGCCCAGACATTGGAGTCACAACTTTAGCAGTCCTACAGCCTGCCTAATGATTTTCATTATGAGTAGATGTCATTGGTTATATGATATTTATGCTTGTTCCCTGGCATTCTTATAGAGCTGTGAGCACTTTTAAAAGGCTATGTGTTTAACCAAGAATCCATCCATCAAATTCAAGGGTTGGAGTGACTCTGTAAAGGTGGACTGGAATGGTGGATCTCTTCCAGTAGTTCCAGACTAGCTGAATGTTGAGGGAGTTGCAGATGATTAACACCAGCTGGTTGTTGGTTACCTTCATGCCCATATGGGTGCAGACAGTGCTGCCTTGCCCCTAGGGGATTCCAGTGATTGGAATGATACTCAATTCTCTCTGCACCTGCTTGAGGGTGTCTGTTAAGAAATGAATTCTTGTCCAGCTTTAGCTGTGAGAAGCTGAGGTGTAGGTTTGTTTGTGAGATGCCCTCAAGTTCCATAGCTATTGCTTGGAAGGAGGAGAAGGCAAAGAGCTGAAAGATCACAGTGGGTTTGATGGATGATGTGAGAGCATGGTTATTAGTGCTGTGAAGTATGGCGTTTAGGCAACAAGGGCACTAGTGCCAGTGATCTGAAGAGTTGCAGTGTTCTATAGCACTGAGGTTCAGACATCTCCAGATACATATTTCTATACTGGTAGGTCTCAAGTGGAGCCTTTATGTTCTTCCATCCCATTGTTCCCCTTTCCTGAATCCCCAGATGCCCAGTGTGCAGACTATGGCCCTGATGAATCACAGACCTTCTCTGTGGTTAGCTGATGGTCCAATTGTCTTTGGTAACAATGTCCCTGTTCTTCTTGCCCCACAATCCACAATGGTTGATGACTCTCTGATTTTAAGGAAGACTGTAGGAGGGCATGGCAGAGCAAGCACCAGCCATACCAAAAACTGACTTGGAAATATATGGCTGTTTCTTTCGCTTGCTAGTTCAAAGTCTTGCAGTTCTCTCCCTAATACCTTTGTGCATGCAAATAGACTGCAGTGGTAAATGAAGGTAGCTTTCCTAAGGGCAATGGGAGATGGGCAATAAACTGCTAGCAGTGCTACAATGCCCATACCCCATGAATGGACAAAAAAAAGGATTAGGACAGCACTGAGGACATGAGAGATGAAGGTAGAAGTAGATACTAAGTTACTATAATTTTGTTGGGCCATGTAGAATCAGTGGAGTGTATTTTGTTGCATGGGTTGACATAGGCATGATTAAGGGGGTATGTGTATGTGAAAGAAATTAGGGTGTGTGAGGTTCGGGCTAGAGGAATGTTTCATATTCCTCCCCATTTGAGAGGTTAGGTACCCCTTTGGATCTGACGTGGGACACATTTGGTGGAGCTAAGGCAGCATTCAGGATTGTGAAAAGGCATGGTTGTACTTGAAAAATTTATAAAACTATGGAAACGAACAAAAGTAAGCATAGAATTTTTAAAAAATACTTACCATTTCAGAAATCCACATTTTGAGAAGAATGTGAAGATCCAAGAGATGGAGCAGAGGAGATTTAACAGATTTTAGTGGCAAGGTTAGGCTGTTGAAGCTGGGGTTGTTCTCTTGGGAGAAAGAATTTCATAGGAGTTTTATTCATTCCCTTGATGCTTTGTGATGTTTTTTTTTGTGATCAGGTTTGAATGTGTAACATAAACATAAAATCATAATTCCTGATATATGCTATTTAATTCAAATTTAAAGCTTACGTATAAAAGACATAAACTCCAAAACTTGCTTAATTTTGTTTAAACTCTAACTGATTTTTAATATTGTTCTTAATTAAGAGGATTAATATTTGTTGACAATCCTTCTTTTCACCCAGCTTGGAAACTGCTTTTCAAACAAACAATATAAGCTACACCTTGAACTGACCAAAGAAAGTTTTACTGGGCAGTGCAGTAGGGTTCTATTCTCACTGCCGTCAATTTCATGTGACAGGCAAGTGAGACTTTCCAGCCTTGGGACAAGAGTCAAGATTTTAATTGTTGTCATTACAGGAATGCTATCCCACTGACACCTTTCAGTCATTAAAGTTGTTTTTAAGTTGAATAGGTTGCAAGGCTTGCAAGACATTGGATTCAACTGGACACAAACATTGCCTTCTTATTATGATTTCTTCAGGGACAGGAGCCAATGTTGTCTTTGGATTCAGTTTGCAGACTACTCCAGTACTGAAAATTAGTTTTCTGTGAAGTCACTAAAGCTGTGAAGTGCACTTTGAGCAATTAGGCACAATTCAATTGGGAAGAGTACTGCAATAACTGAGCCCTATTATTCCATAACCTATCACAACTGTGAAACTTTCCAAATTAAACTATCAAGATGATCAAATTGCCAGCTTTCATCACAGAAGTCTTTCACACCAGGTTTTATCTTTTACAGAAAAATAATGTTATTTATTATAAATAAACATATTCCTTAGCACACGGGTTCTTTACACAGAGAGTTGTGAGAGCATGGAATGCGTTGCCAGCAGCAGTTGTGGAAGCAAGGTCATTGGGGACATTTAAAAGACTGCAGGACATGCATATGGTCACAGAAATTTGAGGGTGCATACATGAGGATCAATGGTCGGCACAACATCGTGGGCTGAAGGGCCTGTTCTGTGGTGTACTGTTCTATGTTCTATGTTCTATATCAAATTTATCATGAATATAGAACTTATTGTAAACCCCTTTAAAATTCCAAACATAAACACATATTCATTCATGAATAAAACAGACAAAAATAGATAATTTGACACACATTATGGGTGGAAAAATATAACCAGGGAGAAATTAATTCTGTAGTGCTGCCGTCCAGACCAGTGTGGGATGAGATGTTTCTCACTGTTCTTTGATTTGGTTTCATGATAGTAGCACAATGGTGTCTGTAGAGTGGTGATCGACTACTGATTCTGGCAGACCGAGGTCTTCTCTTATTAGAACATTTCCTTTGCAGAATTTCATGTTTTTGTTTTAGTCACGTGATATCAAGAAACTGCTGGAGGCACCAGATACAACAAATGCTATGGACCCTGAGAACATTCAGGCAATAGCACTAAAGACTTGTGCTCCAAAACTTGCCGCTTCCCCTGTCAACCTGTTCCAATATAGTTATAATGCTGGAAATACCTGACAATGTAGACAATTACCCAGGTATGTCCTATGCACAAAAAGCAGGACAAATCCAACACAGCCAATTACTGCTCCATCAGTCTACTTTCACTAGCAAAGTGTTAGAGGGGTTAGCAACAATGCCAGAAAGCAGCACCTGGTCAATGTTATGCTCAATTACACAGAGTTTGAACTCTGCCAGGTCCACTCAGCTCCTCACCTCATTACAACTTTGGTTCAAACATGGACAAAAAAGGTGAATTCCAAAGATGAAGTGAGAGTTAATGTCATATTCAACTGAGTGTTGCTTCAATGAGCCCTTGCAAAACTGGCATCAATGAGAATCAGAGGGCAAACTTTGCTGATTATAGTAATTTCTGGTATAAAGAAAGATGGTTGTGGCGATTGCAGGTTAGTCATGTCAGCTACCTGACATCTCTATAGGAGTTCCTCAGGGTCATGTCCTAGACACAACCATCTTCAGCTGCATCATAAATTAACTTCTGACTATAAGATCTATAAGAACTATATGTTCAGTATCATTTGCAACTCCTCAGATACTGAAACACTCCATGTTCAAATGCCACAAGTTTTGACCAATATCCAGCTTGGGCAAGCATCATTTGCATCACACAAATGCCAGACAGTGACCATTTCCAATAATAGACAATCTAACCACCATCCCTTAACATTCAACAGTGTTACAACCACTGAATCTCCTGGGGGGAGATAACTCTGCTGGGGGTGGGGGGGGGAGTTGACCAGAAATTCAGCTGGAATCATCACATAAACACTGTAGCTACAAGAGCAGCTCAGTGACCCAGAATACTGCGGTGGGTAACTCACCTCCAGTTTCCCCAGAGCTTACCTACTATCTACAAGGCACAAATCAGGATTGTGGTTGAATATTCCTAAGTGCCTGGATGGGTGCAGATGCAAAAACACTCAAGAAGCCTGACACAAAATAGCCGCTTGATGGCATCACATTCACAAGCATCCACTCCCTCCACCACCGACATTCTGTAGTGCTCACCACTGCTGTCTATGAGATGCATGACAGAAATTCAGATTGGAGGCCTGTCACCAGCTGTGTTCCACAGGGATTGGTTCTGAGTTCTCTGTTGTTTGTCATTAATATAAATGATTTGGATGAGAATATGTAAGGCATGGTTAGTAAGTTGCAGGTGACACCAAAATTGGTGGCATAGTAGACAATGAAGAAGGTTTTCAAAGATTACAAAGCGATCTTGATTAAATGGGTCAATAGGTTGAAAGGTGGCAGAAGGAGTTCAATGTGGATAAATGTGAGGTATTGATACAACACACAAGGGTAGGGCTTGTACAGTTAATGGTAGGGTTGTTTAGGAGAGGGACCTATAGGGTTTACGTACATAATTCTTTGAAGTTTCCATCACATTTTGACAGAGTGGTTAAAAAAATTTGGCATGCTTGCCTTCATTGCTCAGCCATTTGAGTATAGAAGTTGAGAAATAATGTTCAAGTTGTACAGGATTTTGGGAGGCATCTTCTGGAATACTGTGTTCCATTCTGGTCACCCAGTTATAGGAAGGATATTATTAAACTGGAAAGGGTTCAGAAGAGATTTACCAGGATGCTTCTGGGTATGGAAGTTTGGAGTTATAGAGAAAGGCTGGATAGGCTGGAGCATAGGAGATTTAAAAGCAACTTGCTAGAAGCTTATAAAATAATGAGGGGTGCAGATAGAGTTAATGGTAGTTGTCTTTTCCCAGGGATGGGGAGATTCAAGACCAATGGGCACATATTTAAGGTGAGAGTAAAGAGATTTGAAAAAGACATGAAAATCAAAGTTTCTACAGAGAGGGTGGTTCATGTGTGGAATAAACTTCCTGAGGAAGTGGTTAATGTGGGTACAATTATAATGTTTCAAAGACATTTGGATAAGTGAATGACTAGGAGAGGTTTAGAGGGATATTGGCCAGGAGGAGGTAGGTGAGACTGCTTTAGTTTAAGATTATGCTGGGCATGGAGTGTTCAGACCAAGTGGTCTGTTTCTGCGCTGTATGACTCTATGATTCTATAACCAGCACCTTCTTAAAAGCAGCTAAGGATGGGCAATAAATGTTGGCCTCCAGTGATATCCACATCTTATGAGTCAATAAAAAAAGCAATAGATAGTGAAAGAAGTTACTTCTTTGCGTGCTTCTAGATGTCTCTGAGTACACTGCACTCACAGCTCTATAACAATCATCAGTAGATCCAATTCAAAATTAGGCAGTTTGCTCCATAATTGAAAGATGTCTGGTGTGGATCTCTTTCAAAATATCACCTCACTTCTCTAAAAAATAACAATCTTGTGCAACTAAATGTATACCACACAATCACATTTGATCCTCAAGCTGCAAAACCTCTCCTGGTATTTTCAGCTATATTGCAGTTTAACTTCATCTTTTGGTTAAAGGTACAAAAGGGGAAAACAAAACATTGCAATCCTTTATATGCCTCCAACCTTAAAAGAGATGAAGCACAATATTTAAAGGAATTCCTTCATTAGGTAAATATGATAAATGTACTGTAGGCACAAGAGAGTTACCATCCTTTTCATCTTCACGCGTTCTGTATGCAAAATTTATAAAACTGCATGTTATCCTTCCTCACAAAAGCTTAAAATAACACAACTTAATTACATTCACAAATATGTATTATCAAGAATTATCCTTCCAGCAATATGAACAATTTCGAAATCAGGTCGAAATAATTTTGCATTTCAAGCTTGAAGTTTCTCTACAAAAAATCAGGGAATATGACCAGTATTTATCACTGTTTCCAATGTTTATGATGAACATAGACTTCAAAATATTGAAGGTTCAGTCACAATCTCAATGTTACCTTTTCCAGAGGGTGGTACTTGTGATATTGTTTTCATGTCTTAAGAGTTGAACAGCCAACTGAGCTGATCAGCTGAGATTACTCTGAAGGCTTCTTGTTCTCAAAGTCTTTCCTCACCTGAGACATGTGGACCCTCAGGTTAAACCCTCTGACTCCACTTTTCTGTTTCAACAAGAATGAAAAATTATGATTTCTAGCATTACTTCCCTAGGCATTGCAGCATGTATCCCCTCCAGTCCTTGTTACTTATCAATTGTATTTTCAGCCATTCTTTAGAGTATGTACTTTTAATAAAGTTTTAGCCCATCCTAGGTCTCACCTTATGCACTCAGACTCTACAGAGTCCTCTACCTTGGTAAAGACAGATACAAGGTACTTAATTTGCACATTAATCATGACCCCTGCCTCCAAGTTAGATTCACGTTTAGATCCTCAATCTGGTTGGTTCCTTAGAACACAGAACATAGAACATTACAGTGCAGTATATGCCCTTTGGCCCTTGATGTTGCAGCAACCTGTGAAACTAATCTGAAGTTCATCTAACCTACACTATCCGATTATCATCCATATATTTATCCAATGACCAAAGGCAGGAGGTAATCAGGAATCTTGAAATATAGAGTAGGGAAGTCTTATTGCAACTACACAAGCTGATGGTGAGAGCACCTTTGGATTATTTACCAAAGAAAATATATTATTTCATAGGAGGCATTTCAGAGAAGGTTCACTAGGATGATTGCCAGTATAGAGAGATTTATCTTATGAGCAAAAGTTAAACAAGTTGGAACTCTGCACATTGAACTTTAGAGCAATCATAGAATCTCTACAGTGTGGAAACATGCAATACAGCTCATCAAGTCCACACCAACCCTTTGAAGAGCATCACACCGCCTTTTGCCCTCTCTTCCCTGTAACCCTGCACTTCCCATAGCTAATCCACCTAGCCTGTACAATCCTGGACACTACGGGCAATTTACATGTCCCATTCACCTAACCTGCATGACTTTGAATTGTGGGAGGAAACCAGAGCACCCAGAGAAAACCCATGCAGATACAGGGAGAATATGCAAACTCCACATTGACAGTCACCTGAGTGAAATTGAACCCGGTTCCCTGGTGCTGTGAAGTAGCAATGCTTACCGCTGAGCCACCCTGCTGTCTTGAGGGAGGAGATCTTATTAAAACATTCTAAAACATTTAGAATTCTTAAGGGGCTTGACAGGGTAAATGCTGAGAGATCTTACCCCTCATGAAAGAGTCTAGGAGCAGAGGACGTACCCTCAGAATTAAGGAGTGCCAATTTATGACTGAGAGGAAGAGGACTTTCTTCTCTCAGGGAATTGAGAGTCTTTGGAACTCCTTGCCACAGTGAACTGTGGGAGCCGGTCTTTTTTGTATTTAAGGTTGAGATAGATGCTGATTTCTTGATCATGGGGAGAAAGCAGGAAAGTGCATGTGCGGGGTGTCAGATCAACCATAATCCTAATAAGCTATAATGAGAGACAGAGAAGAATCACGGGCTAAATGGTCTATTCCTGTTCCTATTTGTTATGGCCTTATGGGGGATTTTCAAGAGCCATGGTGAGATGAAATAAAATTATGTCCTAAATATACTGCTGACTTCAGATTAAACAAAACACTAATTGATAAAAATCCATTCAATACATTAAAAGTTCTTCAAATACCCTTTCCTGGTCTTATCCCATGATCTTTGAATCCCCTCCTGATCATGAGATCAGTATCTATCTCAGCCTTAAATATATAAAACGACCCTGCCCCCACAGTTCACGTGGCAAGGAATTTATAAAGACATTCAATCCTCTGAGAGAAGAAAATCCTCTTCATTTCAGTCATAAATTGGCATTCCTCAATTCTGAAGATATGATTAGATTCCCTACCGTCTGGAAAGAGTCCCTTCAGCCTAACAAGTCCACACTGACCCTGCAAAGAGTAACCCACCCTGACCCATTTCCCTCTGACTAATGCACCTTACACTATGGGCAATTTAGCATGGCTAATTCACCTAATCTGCACATCTTTCGACTGTGGGAGGAAACCAGAGCACCCGGAGGAAACCCATGCAGACACAGGGGGAACGTGCAAACTCCACACAGACAGTCACCCAAGGCTGGAATCGAACCCAGGTCCCTGGCAGTGCTAACCACTGTGCCATCCCTGGTATGTCCTCTGCTCCTAGAATCTCCCATGAAGGGCAAGGAGTTCCAAAGACTCTCAATTCCCTGAGAGAAGAAAGTCCTCTTCCTCTCAGTCATAAATTGGCACTCCTTAATTCTGAGGGTATGTCCTCTGCTCCTAGACTCTTTCATGAGGGGTAAGATCTCTCAGCATTTACCCTGTCAAGCCCCTTAAGAATTCTAAATGTTTTAGCACTTATTAAAGCAAAAACTTCTATTTATAGTCCCACACTAAATATTTGAAGCTGTCAATCAGTGGACAGGCACTCCATTATGATACTAATGAATTGTGAAATCAGTTATGCAAAATAAATCCATTCATAATAGCCATCAGGAGTATACTAATAAGAAGAATGAAATAGCGAATATTTTTTCTGAACTTCAGATTTCTTTCATTAGTTAAATGCCAGGAGATTTAAATGACTTGAAAGCTCCATTGATAGCATAATAATTCTGATGACAGCTTGACAGTTCCCTAAATTTGTTTACTTTTTATGCATGTTTGTGTCTACTTTAAACAAACCAAGACTCACTTGAACTTTCCCAAAGTTAGCAATGGATGTCTCTGATAGAGTACCCTACTCTCTCCAAGAAACTGTGGTAAGATTAAACCTTCTCTTGAAAAAGTGTAAAGCCCTCAAGTTGCATTTTAGAGATCATACTTTGCAAATTGCATCTGTTTGAAGGCTGCTGCACTTTCATATGTGTAGTGGCCTCATGAACTGTACATGTTCAAAATAAATCTCTACCAATGCAATAGTTGCCTGGGAGCTGGATGACTGGAATCAGGGAGCTATCACTTTTTTTGCCTTGTCAAGAGATTCCCTCTGCCATTGCAAAAACTTGAATCTTAGTTTTTCTTATGTAAGCCATCCTGTTGCTGGAAATGGACTGCACTCTGTAGGTAACATTCCTTGTTAAATCAAGACTAAATTGTGGATATGGGAACAATAAAGATGTTCGTGTACAATAGTGATATGGCACCATAATCATTACCAATGATTAGCAATATGCAGAACTATGCAAGACAAATGGCTCTTTTTCATTTCTTATTTAAATAGATACCACAAAATTATGTCAACTCAAATCTTTCCTGGAGTGAAGGGCTTATCCTATAAGAAAAGGTTTTATACCTATTGGGAAAAAGAATAAGCTGTCTCATGAGAATGTGAGCAAGTGTCTCATGAGAATAAGAATAATGAGAATTCTTGAAATAAATAAAATCCTGGGGGAATAGATAGGGTTAAAATCAAGAGGATGTTTCCTCTTGTGGGGGACACCAGAAAAAGGAGATGCAGTTTTTGAATAAGAGTTCCAGTTTTTAAGACAAAGATGAGGAGTAAGGTTTTTTTCTCAGAATTCCATTGGTTAATGGAATTCTCTTCCCCAGAAATTAATGGGGGTTAAATCAATTAAATTTATTCGAGACCAAATTCAACAGAGGGAAAAGAAGTCAAAGAAGATTTCAGGGTGGGAGAATGGGTACACAGCACACAGGAAAATGTGCTGAGATCACAAACAGAGGACTTATTGAATAGTTGGAGCAGGATTGAAAGGTCAAAAGCACACAAAAGGTCATTCCTAACTTTAATATTTCTATGACTTGTTCATGGTTCGAAAAGTCTGCAATTATAGCAGACAGTAGATGAAACAAGTTAAAAAAACTTAAGTGTGGATTTTGATATGGATTACTACCCTTGATTATACATAAGTGTCAAGAGAAATTTATTTCATTATCGGCTTATGTGTGATTGCTTCCTTTTCACAAGTGGCTTACCTTGTTGGCAGAGCAAATTGCACCTGATTCACAAAGGGAACTTCTTGCTATTCCAATTGGAATTTTCTTGTTCGCCAGTTTCTTCACTTCTTATGTTCTTACTTCAATAAGCACAAAACTACAAACTGAGCATGTGCTGAATCATTAGTTCCAGAGCTGTTGTAAAATGCTATAAAGTGCACCAAATTAATACACAGAATATTGGATTGAGAATATTGAGAATGAACTCAATTTTCTGCTGGGTTTGATTCATCAGTACAGCGTTGGTGCTGGTTGCTGACCAACTGGCTCGATTTTTTTTCAGCCTGCTGATCCTGAGACAACATGTTGTTGTAAAATGGTAGTTGGTTTTGTTGGTGAGAACACTGGTATGTTGGAGGCAATATGTCAGATACCTAGAAACATAGGGGCATATAAAATATGAGCTAGAGCAAGCCATATGGCTCTTCAAGCCTGCACTGTCTTTCCATGGCTGGAGCATCCTTCTCAGATAAGAATACCAAAATTGCACATGATATTCCAAGTGTGTAGAATTGCAATTAGACACCCTATTCCTGTACTCAAACTCCTTTGCTATGAAGGCCAACAAAACATTTCCCATCTGTACTGTCTGATGTAACCACATGCTCACGTTCAGCAACTGGTGCATAAGAACACCCAAGTTTCATCGCAACTCCCCTTTCCCAGTCTCTCACATTCAGTTAATATCTATCTTTCTGGTTTTGCTACCAAAGTGGATAGTCACAGTTACTCACATAATGCATAATTTGCCATTCTTTGCCAACCAAATAGGGAATTAAGGCTTCAGTGGATTGAAGGCAGATCATATTTCCTAATTGCAAGCAACAGTAACCTATTTTTTCATGTATTAGCATATCATGAAGTTTAAATAGTAAAATATCTTAGCAATTAACTCTGCAGAAAATTAGGAACTTATCGTTTCAGGTTCATGACTGGCTAAAGGTGATGTTCAGCAGGTGAAGTAGCCTTCCTGATGGAATGAACACTGCTTTTCTTTTATGGGGGCATTTCATGGGTCACAGGATAGGAGGTTAGTTGAGGTTAACTGATGGCAGTGCTAGGAAATTGGGCAAGACAGAGGCGAGGGTAGGGCAAGAGGGAGCTACCTGTGCCAGTGACTTGGCACATAGCTGATAGGCAAAGGTAGAAAAGAAGATGTTGCCTGTGCAAGGGGCTTGGAACATGGTTGACTGGCAGAAGGAGAGAAAAGGGTGTTGCCTATGCTGGAATCAGGATATGGATGACAGAAAAAGCGAGAAGGAGTAGTTTTAAACAAATGAGGGATCATGAGGGCCAGAAAGAGAATGCTGGATAATATTGGGAATGTCAATAGCTACAGATGGAAAATCAAGCTTGATTAAGGGAAGATCTAGTCTTAAGAGAGGAAAAGTCACTGATAGGATCTGAAGAATTGAGTCTAACAGAGAGTCACGTATTATTAAGGGACAGATTGATGGCTCTGGGGAAGTTGGCTCAAGTTTAATTAAAATAGGGCAAGGGTGAAGGTTGATGGGGGAGAACATATATAATGATAGGAGGTTGCAGGATCACCACTTACAATGCCATCTTAGGGACAAATGTACCTAGGTGCAAATTCTTAAGTATGTATGAATGACCAGAGACTTAGCTGCAACAATGTGAAGTTGTCACCAGAGAAAAGATTGAGGATAAAGTTTTCCACTGTGGGAGCCAAGAATTGGTCGATGCAAAATACAGGCCTCTTTATTAGTCAGCAGTTCTCAGGTTAGGTCAGGGTTGGCCACAAAGATGATGTCACACAGATTTTGGCCTACATTAAGTCAGCATTCACCTCAAAATGAGTCAAACATACTCAATGAGCCTGGCTGGTGCATCTGGACAGGAAGTGCCAGAGATGGTTCAAGGCCAGGCACAATAATGGCTACATCACCAACAAAGAGAGCCAGGAAGTGGCTAGGTGGTTCAGTGAGATGCCTACCATTGGATGTTTATGGGAAGAAAGACCTGCCACTCAATCAGAAACCTGGCAGCCCTGTACTTCCAACAGCAGCTCCAGTGGGAGCAGTGGCCAGAGTTGGAACTACAGGTAGTCAGGTCAGCCAGGTTCAAGAGGCACGGACGACAAAGTGATGATTAAAGGAGAATGATCTAGGAGAAACAAATGCCTCAAATGGACCCATGGGCTCACAAAGTATGTACACTCTTGCCTGAAGCTAAAGTTGCTGGATACAATGCATCATATAAACATCTACCCCAACTCTTGAAGTCCTCAACAATGCTCACTAATATTTCAGAATGGACAAGGTAGGTGGGTAGGATGGTCGACAGTGGGCAGGCTTACCCTAGACTTTACATGCCACATCCTACTTTCAAACAGTAGAGCATAAATCCAATATCTAATAGTACCAAGATAGATTTCTGAAGCATTCAAGTGACACTGTGAAGAAGAATTTAGGAAAATCAATGCTGATTTTCCTACCAATCATCATCTAGAATAAATTGCTGTGATTTTTTTCTTGATGAATAGGTCTTGATGAATTCAAGATGAAAAGTTTCACAAACATGTACTACTTTCAGTAATATTCAACTTTCCTCAACTTATTGGCAAATGGATGACGATTTTTCCTGAAAAAAAATTGGAAGAACTGCAGATGCTGTAAATCTGAAACAAAAGCAAAAATTGCTAGAAAAGCTCAGCAGTTTTGGCAGCATTTATAGAGCGAAAACAGAGTTAATATTTCGGGTCAAGTGAATCTTCTTCAGAACCTTCGACTTAATTCATCGAACCCCTACAGTGTAGAAACAGGCTATTCAGCCCAAAGTGTCCACACCTACACTCTGAAGAGCACCCTAACCAGACCCAAGCCCCTACCCTATTCCTGTAACACGGCATTTCCCATGGTTAACCCACCTAACCACACATCCCTGAACCTTATGGGTAATTTAGCAGGACCAATCCCTTTTCTTGCATGTCTTTGGACTGTGGGGAGAAAGCCATGCAGACACTGGGAGAATGTGCAAATGCCATACAGACAGTCACCCAAGGGTGGAATTTGTAAGTCATTGCATAGAACAGCAAGCTTCTCTGAGATAATGGCCTCAGACTTATATCTTTACCAAACTGACAAGCGCAGCAGCTTTTGGCTTACAGTTCCAATTTTTAAATTAATAAATTGAATAGATTTAATGGAATTATCTCAATCAAGAGCCAAGATTCACTCGAATTTGCACATGTTGTGATCTATATAGATTAGCTAAGCTATAAAGAACACATTAGTTCCCCAGTTGTTAAAGTGATATTGAAGCATATAATTGCAGAAATCAATATACGGAGCCCAAACTCTTTTTACTTAAAAACACACTAATTAGGAGCTTGAGTAGACCATTCAGCCACTCAGCGCTCCTCTATCATTCAATAAGATCATGGTTGATTTGATTGTGACCTCAAGTCATGCCTATCGTGCTAACATTTCATTCCCTTGCTTAACAAGAATCCATCCATCTCTGCTTGAACAATATTTAAGAACTCTACCTCCACCACTTTTTCAGGAAAATTTTCAACTTTCAGAGAAAAAGGGTTCACCTTTTCTCTATTTTAAATCAACACCCTACCTTTTAATCAATGACATCTAGATCTAGATTCTCTTTCAAGATTATACTGAGCCTTTATTAGATTAGATTACTTACAGTGTAGAAACAGGCCCTTTGGCCCAACAAGTCCACACCGACCCACCGAAGCGCAACCCACCCAGACCCATTCCCCTACATTTACCCCTTCACCTAACACTACGGGCAATTTAGCATGGCCTACCCCGCACATTTTTAGACTATGGGAGGAAACCGGAGCACCCGGAGGAAACCCACGCAGACACAGGGAGAATGTGCAAACTCCACACAGTCAGTCGCCTGAGGTGATCAATAACATTACTGATTGATGTTATTCTGGAACAATCTTATTTGGCTTGATCTATTAGTATGCTGTACAAACTGATTTGTGAATATTGGACAGCATTCCTGCTACATCAGTACATATGATGGTAAGGGGTAAAAAAGAGTTATGAATGCAACTCACTTGTTGATGTGGGAAACTGATAGTTCCAATGCTGAATTTCATCCTAAATTGTAAGCAGCCACATGAAAGAGTTAAGCAAGAATTGAGTCTCTGCAGTGTAGTATCATATGGTTCAAAAATATCTCTGCAGGTGGTATTATCTCCAAATGCAGTGATTGTGGCTACTTAGAAAAACAACAGTGTACATTGTATAGTGTACTTAGATCGCTGAATTTCTTTATAATTTGTTACAGCTCTTTCTGAAAACTGATGTCAGGGTCACTGAGTCGTATAGCATATGGGGCAAGCTATTTATCATCATATAATCTTTCCAGAAGTTCCTTTTTTTATTAAAGAAAAACTACCCTTTTGATTAAAGGTCCTGATATTAAATGTTAAATATATAAAGACATAAATGAGCTACAATGATAGTCATTCAATAAGACTGAATATTAACAAAATCATTTACAGATTGCATTTAACATAAATGAGGAGATCATGGTATGACGGTAATATCAATGGACTAGTAATCCAGCATCTCAGACTAAGGTTCTGGGGATATGGATTTGAATTACATTTGGGCAGATGGTAAACTTTGAATTCAGTAAAAAAAGCTAGAAACAAATACTAGCCTAATGAAAACCATGTTGATTGCTATATAAAAAGAAAATCTGGTAGTCTAACATCTTTTAGAGAAGGAAGCTTGGCATCTTTACTCAGTCTGGCCCAAATATGACTCCAGACCTAACTGCCCTCCAGCCAATTAGGAGAAAGTGAGGACTGCAGATGCTGGTGAGTCAGAGTCAAATAACGTGGTGCTGGAAAAGCACAATAGCTCAGGCAGCTTCTGAGGAGCAGGAGAGTCAACATTTCATGCATAAGCCCTTTCCTGATAAAAGGCTGATGTCCAAAACATTGACTCTGCTGCTCCTCGGATGCTGCCTCACTTGCTGTGCTCTTCCAGCGCCGCACTTTTCGACTCTAGCCAATTATAGTTGGGAAGAAAATGCTAGCCGAGCCAACTACCTCCAAATCCTATATTCAATAAACAAACTTTAAAAAAGCAAAATAATCAGACATGCCTACAAACTACTAATATATATCACAGGATCTTCCAATAAGTTTGAAAATGGAGAAGACATAACTTAAGACAATAAATGGTTATTACTGGAAGTCAACGATCAATATCAATGATAGTGCTGTGAATGATATAATGTGGTGATCTGTATTCTAGAGAAAATAAACAAACCATCACCTCTTATTATGTAATATACTCCTGGAATTGCAATGCTTAAATAAACCAAAACTCTTAATTTAAGTTGAACTGTTGATATAGCGTGGACTGGGCAAATAGGCATGGAAAAGTTCTGGGAGTGATATTGGAGCATTACAAATTGTGGCACTAAATCAGCCAAGTATAAAAAGAAACTCATTGAAATTAATTAAATTTAATAAAATTTAAGCTCTCATTAGTAATGAAGTTTGCTTGAATAAAGAAAACATTCTTCCTTCACAATTTAGTTCTTTACATTTCTAATAACAGGCATAAACTGGTACAAATTAAAGTTTTTCCTAAACTATCTGAGATCCAGATAAATTGCATTTTGTCAATTTTGACAAGTTAATTTTTGTTTTGCTAAGTGATCTCAAGATTTCAATTGATCCTTACAACTACATGCAGACATATCGATACAAATGTTACATGTGCAAGCACATGCACACAGAAATTATCGGTAGAATTTCATGTTTTTCCAACACCAGTTTAACAACCTTGAAATAAAAGCACCCTGCATGAAACTTCACTTTTGTTAAAACATCAAAAAAATGGTCAAGGCAATAGACAAGAATTAATTTTGATACTAGTACAGGTTGTTCCGCTATAACGCGCGTTTCATTAGTGCAAATTGACGAATTGAGGACAAAGTTTCTAAAGTGCGAATTTTTAAAGCAAGTATTGGTTTATAACATGATTCTGGTGCTATTAGTTTTAATGGTTTTGCTATTACACAATTTTTGTGTAACATGGGAAGGTGGTAATAGGCAAGGTGGTAAAAGAGGGGAAAGTGTGGCCTTGTTAGTCAAGGATAGTATAACGGTGGCTGAGACAACTGTTGACGAGGACTCGTCTCCTGAGGTAGTGTGGGCTGAGGTTAGAAACAAGAGAGAAGAGGTCACGTTGCTTGGAGTTTTTTATAAGCCTCCGTAGAGTTCCAGGGAGGTAGAAGAGAGGATTGGCAACACTCTTCTGGGTAGGAGTGAAAGGAACAGAGTGGCCATTATGGGGGACTTTAACTTCCCCAACATTGACTGGAAATACTATAAAGTTAGTACGTCGGATGGATCAGTTTTTGTCCAATGTGTACAGGAGGGTTTCCTAACACAGTATGTAGAAGGTCCGACAAGAGGAGAGGCCACACTGGATCTGGTGCTTGGTAATGAACCAGGCCAGGTGCTTGATTTAGTTGTAGGTGAGCACTTTTGAGAGAGTGACCATAATTCAGTTGCGTTTAGCTTAACCATGGAAAGGGATAGGTACATGCCAAAGGTCAACAGTTATCGATGGGGCAAAGGCAATTATAATGTGATTAGGCAAGAATTAGGATGCATAGAAAGGGGTAGAAAAATGCATGGGATGCAGACTATGGAAATGTGAGGCTGGTTTAATGAACAGGTATTACGTGTCCGTGATAGGTATGTCCCTGTCAGGCAGGGAGGAAGTGATATGGTAAGGGAACCGTGGTTTACTATTGCATCTCTTGTTAAACAGAAGAGGGAGGCTTATGTTTTGATGAGGCGAGATGGTTCAGATGAGGCAATGGAGAGTTACAGATCAGCTAGGAAGGATTTAAAGAGAGAGTTAAGAAGAGCAAAGAGAGTCTTTAGCAAATAGAATAAAGGAGAACCCTAAAGATTTCTATAGGTATGTGAGGAATAAAAGAATGATTAAGGTAGTAATACGGCCAATCAAAGACAGAAGTGGGAAGTTGAGTGTGGACCCTGTGGAGATTGGAGACGTGCTAAACGAACATTTGTCATTGGATTTCACTCAGGAAAAGGAGACTATTGTAGAGGAGAAGAATGAGGTACAAGATATTATACTTGAGAGGATCGAGGTTAGTTACGAACAGGTGTTATCAATTCTAGAAGGAGTGAAAGTACACAAGTCCCCTGGGCCTGATGGGATTTATCCGAAAAGCCAGGGAAGAGATAGCAGAGACTTTGGGTTTGATATTTGAGTCGTCATTGTCTACAGGTTTAGTACCAGAGGACTGGAGGATTGCAAATGTTCAAGAAGGGCAGTAGAGATGACCCAGGTAATTATAGATCAGTGAGCCTTACTTCTGTTGTAGGAAAGGTTTTGGAAAGGATTATAAGAGATAAGATTTAATATCATCTCGCAAGCAACAATTTGATTCCAGATAGTCAACATAGTTTCGTCAAGGGCAGGTTGTGTCTCACAAACCTCATTGAGTTTTTTGAGAAGGTGACCAAGCATGTAGATGAGGGTAGGGCAGTTGATGTGGTATACGTGAACTTCAGTGAAGCCTTTCATAAGGTTCCACATGGTGGGCTGTTGGAGAAAATGCAGAGGCATGGAATTGTGGGTGATTTAGTAGTTTGGATTAGAAACTGGCTTTCTGAAAGAAGGCAATATGTGTTGGTTGATGGAAAATATTCAGACTGGAGTCTGGTTACTAGTGGTGTGCCACAAGGATCTGTTCTGGGACCGCGACTGTTTGTCATTTTCATAAATGACTTAGACGCAGGCATAGGTGGATGGATTAGTAAATTTGCAGATGGCACTAAAGTCGGTGGAGTAGTGGACAGTTTGCAAGAATGTTACAGGTTGCAGGGGGACTTAGATAAACTGCAGAATTGGGCTGAGATGTGGCAAATGAAGTTCAATGCAGCTAAATGTGATGTGATGCACTTTGGGAAGAATAACAGGAAGGCAGAGTACTGGGTCAATGGAAAGATTCTTGGTAGTATGGATGTGCAGAGGGATCTTGGAGTCCATTTACATAGATCCCTGAAAGTTGCCACCTAGGTTGATAGTGCTGTTAAGAAGGCATACGGTGTGTTAGGTTTCATTTGTAGAGGGATTGAGTTCTGGAGCCGCAATAGCATACTGCAACTATACAAAACGTTAGTGCGGCCACACTTGGAATATTGTGTTCAGTTCGGTGGCCATATTTTGGGAAGGATGTGGAAGCATTGGATAAGGTGCAGAGGAGATTTACCAGGATGTTGCCTGGTCTGGAGGGAAGGTCTAATGAGGAAAGACTGAGACACTTGGGTCTGTTCTCATTGGAAAGAAGAAGGCTAAGAGGGGATTTGATAGAGACATACAAGGTGATCAGAGGATTAGATAGGGTAGAGAGTGAAAGTCTTTTTCCAAGGATGATGATGTCAGCTTGTACGAGGGGCATAACTACAAATTGAGAGGTGATAGATTTAAGACAGACATCAGAGGCAGGTTCTTTACGCAGAGAGTGGTAAGGGCGTGGAATGCCCTACCTGCTAATGTAGTCAACTCAGCCACATTAGGGAGATTTAAACAATCCTTAGATAAGCACATGGATGACGATGGGATAGTGTAGGGGGACGAGCTGAGAATAGTTCACAGGTCGGCGCAATATCGAGGGCCAACGGGCCTGTTCTGCGCTGTATTGTTCTATGTTCTGTGTTCTATGAATCCATGAGAAAGGAACTTCTGCGTTTTAACAGAATTGACTGCATGCACATGTGTGTATGTTTTAAATTGCAAGTTGAAAATATTATTAACCAAAGGCAGACTAACTTAAATTTTCCATATGATTGCAATCATATGGAAAATCAATATGTTTAACTGATAATATATTATTTAGGCAAGCCATAGTTTACTGATTTTACAGATTATTATTAACAATGGAAATTATTTGAAAAATAATTTAACCATGTGCAATACTTAACTTTTGTCTACTTTCTGATAAAACATTGAGCAAAAACAAAAAGAAATAAAGCAAAGTTTAGAAAACTGAAAAATAAATTCTGTTCAACAAACAATATTTTATACAAAAACAGGATTTTGAGATTGAGAATCATGATTAAATATATTATTAGATTACTTACAGTGTGGAAACAGGCCCTTTGGCCCAACAAGTCCACACCGACCCGCCAAAGCGCAACCCACCCATATCCCTACATTTACCCCTTCACCTAACACTACAGGCAATTTAGCATGGCCAATTCACCTGACCTGCACATTTTTGGACTGTGGGAGGAAACCAGAGCACCCAGAGGAAACCCACACAGCGAACGTGCAAACTCCACACAGTCCAAGGTGGGAATTGAACCCGGGTCTCTGGCGCTGTGAGGCAGCAGTGCTAACCACTGTGTCACCGTTGTCTGCAAAATAGCCACTAAAATATAATACACTGTATAAAGTGGTTGACATGCTGTCACATGCAAAATAAATATAAATAATAATATTATTATTATTGTTACTAAATTCTTAGCAACCTGAATGCTTGGTATGCTTTTAAATTATTTCCTGATGCTAGTTAATACAAGACAAATAAATATTTAAATTTCTCAGTTAGAAGTAAATAATTCACAACTTGATTTTATTGAGAAATGTCATTCTTTGCCAAACTATTTGATGGCCTGAATCAGTAGATAGTTCAAATCAAAACACTGTTTTATAGATAATTTCATGCGAAATTGTTGACAGTGAAAAATTGTTCCCAATTCATATTCATTAGAAGACGATCTGATCAGCAAGATTGTACTAATGGGCAGTGCTGAAGTTTTCAACAGGGCTTTATTATAACTCTGTTATTCCAAAGCCAAATTCAGTGAAGTTGATATGTTTAGAAAAACAACAACATAATTCACAATTTATATAAAAATTAAAAGTCAAACTGGACAGTTGCTGCTCAGTCCACATCAAGGGTGCAAACATTCATTTTGAAAAAAAGGACTTTTGATAAACGAGTACTCTAAGTGGAAACAGCAAGGTTACTTACTTTTCAAAATTGCTGTGAATCTAATATAATGTCAAACACACATAGAACATTTTTCTTAAATACTTAATGAAATTTGAACAATTTGTCAACAGAGCGGTAACAATTTTATTGTAGAGGGCATTTCAGAATTGTGCACTGATTTAAATAAAGTCACATCTCCAATATCTAAGAAAAGTCTACCACATGCAAAGTGTGATATGTACAGTTACCCCTGACATTTGTCAAAAAATTCAAAGATAAACATCTTCAAAAGGAAAAGGAAAAAATCCAAACAATTGCCCAATTAATTAAGAATCCTCAAAAGCACAAGGAGTTCAAAACAGAGTAATATTACATCACAGAAATAGACATTTTTATTAGTACTTCCATACAAATTGTGTTGAATAGCAACAATTTCTTCTGGCACTTCAACTAGCAACAGGCAGTTAGATCCTCTTCTCCACATTATCTATGATTTTACACAAGCACTTAATCAACGTAACAGTGTGTATTCAATGAAACAGAAAGAAGCCTCAAATCACAGATCCCAATGCTCCAAATTCCAAAATCCCTGAGCAGCACAATACCAACTGCATTTAATAAAAACAAGACCAATCTTTTGCAGAACAGTGCAGGAAGGTAACAGTCATAGAGATACATTTCACCTAGACATTTGGTTACATGCCCCATTTGTTTTTTTCCTTAACCGGTGGACAGGAATAAAGTTCCCATTGTCTCAATATATTAATTTTGAAAAACAGGCAATGCAGTAAGCATAATAATTACCAAGGCAAACACGCAATTTCAATCAGAAAGAATTGGAAAATTACTCCTGTGGACAAAGCAAGCCTAAAAGTGAAATTAATATTCATAACGGAATGTCAGCAAGCAGAAGGTCTTCATTCACAATCGGAGTGAGTATACAAGGGACTATTGTTTGCATTTACAAATGAGAACATGCAGAAAATGTAACATATTGCTTATGCAAAGAAAATATGATCTGCTGCTACTGACCAATGTCAAACTTCAATGTGCTTTTTTTAGCAAATATTAGACTTTGTTTTTGAGGTTATGTGAACTTCAAATAATTAAAGCTGCCTTGCAACAACAAAGACAACCAGGCTGAATATTCATGGGCTCATTAACAAATAAATAATGAGGCCAAACAGCATATTAATTATCAATGGTTTGAATACCATTCTCATTATAAAGGAAAGCACATTACATTAAGTGAAGCATAAGGGTGCATTGTTGGAAATAGAACGAGTGGCTGTACAGCACAGTTCCTGTAAAGTTCATTACTAGTGGCTTCAGAATGAGAGACAGAGAGAGAAAGAGAGAGAGCGAGTCAGGGAGAGTTGGAGGAGCGGTGGGTGGGTTGCCGAAAACAGCAAAGAAAATAGGAAGCATATTGACCCAAAAATGAGTCAAATAATTATGGAGCAATTAATTAAAATTGTTATAACACTTGGGATTCTGACTTGTGTCAGTCCCAGTCCTCATTTGTGTGAGCCAATTTGAAGCACACAGTTAAATTTGCTATTTTTTTTCGAAGAAAGCTTTTCTGCTTGCTGAAAATATAGAAAGTCCTGTGCGCCAGCAGAAGATAAAACAAAGCCTTCTAGTATTCTGCTCCATGAGTGAGTGGGGAGGGAAGGTATCACGGAAACATAGCTCCAACTTATTCAGAAATTGTGTGCTTCTGCTTTTTGTCTGTTAACACTTCAATTGTTACAAACGGGGAGGGAGAAATACTTTAACAAAACAAAAGTCACATCATTGCCAACTCACCATCCACCAAGTCCTGGCTGACATATCATAACACAGCTGCCATTTTATGGAGCCGTCCGCTGCTTTCCCAGCCATTACGTTGTCAGCAGCCTTCATCTGATGCAGCTTGTACAAGATAAGACACCTAATCAGGGAAATATTAGCAGTGGCATGCTGGGCCACATGTAGGCCAATCCTTATCGGGCTGCATCATGGGAACAACGTCCTCACTCCCAATGTCCAAAGCTTACAGATATAGTGACAAGTATCTGACTTTTTTGAGTTGCATCTGGGGTAGATGTGAGGGGGGTGGGGGGTGGGGGGGGGGGGGGGTTGCGGGTGGGTGGGAAATCTGACAATAGCTTTATGTGTGTAAATTCTTGTGAGTGGGTAGCTCATTGGAGTTCAAGCCAAACTGTCCACATTTGTTTTGCATGCCTGTCTTCTGTTTATTGTTAGATTTGTTGCGAGATGCAGGCGATAAGGCAAAGTGAGGCTTTAATAGTCTGGAATTAATATCCCTTCACAAATAAATAGGACTTTCTGTGACACTGACAAGACATGGTTCAGATAACAGAGTATATGCTCAGCTGGGAACACACAAGTAGCAGTTCCAGCTGTACCTGGCATTGCTTTACCAAAGGTTACTACTTTGTATATGGAGGTGACAAATGGAACTAGTTTGAGCAGAAGTTAAAATGAGATGAAAACAACATTATAGCTCCTTATCATGGCCTGCAGAATGACCTAATCTATTTTTGAACTTCTGGCTAGCTATATGCACAAAGATAAACAGAGACTTATTTTGTGTGTGAGTATATATATGTGTACGTTTGTGAGTGCATGTGTGTATTGTCAATTTGCTTCCCATTCTTCACACCCCTATAGTTTCTGCAGGTTGAATTGCCAAGTTTCATAAATAGATGCATAAAAAATAAATCTAACTGTTTGCTATATTCAGCACTTCATGGCTTTCCTCAGAATAGGAGCAGGTGCCAAAAGAAAAGCAGCCAGTGAACAGAGCTCCCACCTTAATCCCAGATGCACACAGTCAGTGGTCAGCTCTTAATATCTTACTTTTACTGTGTCTTATTTTGTGAGAATTCAAATGTAAAAGTAATGTGCTTTTGGTTTCAACTTTCATTGAAGCAATGTGTACACAGACTAATTAAGCTGAGGAGTTTGTTTTAACCATGACTGCGTTAATGAACTCCTTTCATTTTTACTACAATTTATGAGTAATATTTCCCCATAATAGTAGCAAAAATAAATAAAAAGCAAACAGGACATGGTAATAGCTAATTTCTCAGTGAAGGTTAAGTGCAATCGTCAGGGTAAGATGTTGGTGTGGTATTGTGAGCTTAATACAAAACTAGTATATCACTGACAGGGAGAGTCATAAAGTGTGGCAAATATAGGTCTTCAAAGTCATCTCCACACAAATTAATCCTATACGAATTATCTAAATATGTATTGTGTGCATGCTATCCAGATCAAACCAGAATACATCATGAGGAAATTAGCAAACTTTCATTGACATAATCAAAAAAAATAGTTTTGGTTACTTTAATAGAAGTTAGAAATAAAGAGCCATTTTACAAATATTAGTCCACAGAACAGTTTCATTACTTGCTACAGAAAGCAATTGAAATATTGCACTTCAAAGCAGACCTTATCATTCTGAAAACAAGTATCCTTTTGCAATTGGATCTTTATCAATCACCTGATGTATTTCATCAAGGAAAAAGTGTGAGAAATAGACCCTTAAATTTGTTTTTACATCTGTTATGGTTAACTCAATTCTGGATCACAAAAATACCACCTGTCTAATTTTCTATCTCTGACTGTACTAAAAGTGAGAAATGAGAATACATTAACATGACAGGATAGCTATTAGAAGAAAGCTAGAATATGGGTCAATTTGATTTCATTTTTGAGTTAGCAGAGAAGTCCCTGCCTGAACCATGTCTGACAGTATTAGATTGTTTGGTATGCGTCTGACTGAACCAACCTGCAGTTTTGTGAAGGATTCATAAACAAAACTATAAGTCAATTGATACAAATTGGAGCAGACTGAGGTTGGTTAGACAACCCTCAAATGTTTGTAGCACCCCAACACACAGCAGAACAAGAAACAAGTGATGAAAGTGACAGCATTGTGCAGCATGCACCCAGTTGATTTTCTCTCCACTCTCTAATACAGCTCAGTGAGTGAAAGATAGCCTTGTGGAATAAAATCATCATGTATCTGCATGTTTTGGTCTGTTTAGTCCAATGCTACTCTTATGCTGTGTGATCACCAGACATCTGAGAGAACCACACTTTTAGACATGAATATTAGAGCTGAGAGTGTAATTCTCCAGAATTCACTGTGTGTTGTGGAACAATCATCATTCACTGTAGTGCTTTGGTGAATGATGTGGAATTCTGAATATACAATTATGTATGCATAACAATAAAGCTTCTAATTCTATTCAAATAATGCAATAATAATTATGCAATTCTAGTATCCAGATGTTAAGAAACTGAATGGACCCTGGAAGGAGATCCTCAGCTATTCATGCATGTTCTCTCTGTGGGATTTCCACAGACAATTCCCAGGCTCCTCCAGACCTACCAAAAAAGATGTCAGATTGGAGTGGAAGATTCAGACAGTTCAGAGATACTCACCAGGATTATTATCTGGGAAATGCTCAACTGTGTAAACATTAATCTAACACCTGCTCATCCTCCCCACATGACTTCTCCCTTGACCGCCAAGTACGCCGCTGACTGTTCGCCTTCACTCCCGGATTCCTGCCTCAACCCACCCTACCACTACCTAATCCAGTGACCCAACTTCTCATCTCACCAACCTGGCACCTTACCTTGGAGGAAAAAGTGAGGACTGCAGATGCTGGAGATCAGAGCTGAAAATGTGTTGCTGGAAAAGCGTAGCAGGTCAGGCAGCATCCAAGGAACAGGAGAATTGACGTTTCGGGCATAAGCCCTTCTACAATCTTTCCTGAAGAAGGGCTTATGCACGAAACGTCGATTCTCCTATTCCTTGAATGCTGCCTGACCTGCTTCGCTTTTCCAGCAACATATTTTCAGCGCTGGCACCTTACCTTGTCAAATTGACCTGCCTGTAATCTACTCACTTGTCACTCTTCCAAACTATGACTCTCCTCAACTGCCACCCTACCACTTGCCATGAAATGTCAACTTTCCTTCTCCTCGGATGCTGCCAGCACCACTCTAATCTAGACTCTGATTTCCAGCATCTGCAGTTCTCACTTTATGCTAGCTGGCAACCTACCCACTTGATGTGATACCCACATGACATTCTTCCCAGCATTCTTCTGACCCACCTACCAACATACCACCTTTTTCGCATGTTTCCCTCTACTAGAAAATCACTCAGAAAAATCTAAGGCCGCTAACTGTGTATTTTGTTGTTCGTGGTTTGAGCTTGATGGGAAACTCTGGGTCATTATTTCTAAGCCAAAGAAATTACTAATCAAATTTATCACCGAAGAGCATCCCACCGAGACCCACCACCTTACACTATCCTTAAGGAAACATCCATAACTGGGTTTAGATAGTGGTCCAACAAAATCTAGTAGGACTCTACTAAATGGGTCTTTGTAAAAGTTAATAGAATTGAATTAACAGATTTTATTGATGTGTTGCAAGTATTTCACCAAACCTTTATGTAATTCTGGTCAATAAAGGCATTTCAATTTGTTTTAGAAGACTATACAAATACCTAATTGGAATGCTCCAAATTATAAAGTTGCTTATCAACTGACTCTATATAGTGTGATCAGTTTATAACTCTGTTTATACTTCCAATTGATACCTTTTTTCCCCTTCATTCAATCTCTAAGAGACAAGTTGTAATTGATGTGCTCTAGTGTCTCTCAATGTTTTTAACAGACAAAATCAGAAATCACTGAAGAAATTCAGCAGGTCTGGCAGCATCTGTAGAGACAAAACAAAGTTAATTTTTTGAGCCCATTGACCTTCTTCAAAACTGGACCGGACTCAAAATGTTGATTCTGCTTTCACTTCACACATGCTGAGTTTTTCCAGCAATTTCTGTTTTAGTTTCTGATTTCCAGCATTCATGGTTCATTGGCATTTTCATTAGTGTTTAACTCACTGCCACATCTTTTCCAGGTATGTCCACCTTGAAGAAGTCCTACTCCTCTATCTGACAGGATTTCTATTCTGATCTTTTTTCCTTATTCATCATTCCTTTCACTTCTGTTGCTTGACATTGTATTAGCCAAAACTTGCTCCACAACCACATCACATTCCTCAGTGACTGCCTCTGGCTGAGACTCGCTTCACATGAATTCCAACTCAAGTTCAATTAGTGTTTTGAATCCACCCAGAATCATTGGTATCCATGTGATATACAACGATCATCAAATAGTTTTTCTCACCATCCTGAGATCCACACTCAGTGACCTGTATCTCCATCAACACCACTTCACGCTGGCCCAGAGCTGACCTGACCCTGAGTACCACTTTAGCTTCTGTCTCATTCGATGTTCTAACCAGAAACATGTTTTCTTCTTAGACACTAAGGAACAAAGGGTGACAAAATTAGAGATACCCATGCCTCTTTACAACCTTCCTGCTGTTGACATGACATTAGTTGCCTTGATTTCTCTGCAGGCCATCCCGCTTACCCATACCAAACTATCTCCCTCTGAACTGACTGCACTGTGAACTCAGATCTAATCCTGACTGTGTAATTGACTCTGCTGCCAAGGGTGGTGCTGTTGTTGTCTGATGTAACCACTACAGTGCAGAGGCTGAGTTCCAGCTCTCAGATACCTCCTTCTATCTCCCCTGGACCATGACCCATCCTGGAACATCAAGGGATTGTGTCCACAATAGTCAGTCATCTCATTTCATCTGGTGATCTCCTTTCCACAGCCACCAAGTTAATAGTCTTCCAAGTCTGCACAGCCCACTTCAATCTCTTTCCCAAAATCCTCAAACAGGACTGCCCAGGAAAACATTGTTTCTACCTGCTGCGGCTCCTACCCCACAGAACTCATCCATTCCTACTTTGACTTGATGTTTTTATCCCTTGTCCAGTCCCTTCCCAGGAATCCTTGATTCTTCTGACACAATGTTGATTTCAGAATTTCCAGTTCATGGCCTCCTGTATCTTTACCATGGACGTGCATTCCATTTTCATCCCAGGTCCGCATGGTCTCAGGGTTTTCCAATTCTCCTGTAAAAATGGCCTGAATTGTCTCCATCTACCACCACCCTCATCTGCCTGGTTGAGCCTGTCCTTAATTTGAACAGCTTGTCTTTTAACCCCTCCCACTTTCTTCAGGTCAAAGTTGTGACCATGGGTACCTACATGAGCCCCAGTTATGCCTGTTTCTTTGTGGGTAACGTGGACTATTTTTTATTCTAGTCATACTCTGGCCTCCTAGGAGAAAGTGAGGACTACAGATGCTGGAGATCAGAGCTGAAAATGTGTTGCTGGAAAAGCGCAGCAGGTCAGGCAGCATCCAAGGAGCAGGAGAATCGACGTTTCGGGCATGAGCCCTTCTTCAGGAATTCCGATTTCTACCCTGCTCTCACCTTCACTTAGGCCATCTTCGATTGCTCTCTTCCCTCCCTTGACATCTCTATTTCCATTTCTGGGGATAGGCTGTACATTAATATTCATGACAAACCCACCGTCATCCTCACACCCTTCTCCCTGTGAATACACAATTCTATTCTCCCAATTCCTCTGTCTCCTTTTCATCTGTTCCAATGCTACCAACTTTGACATGTGGGCCTTCCTCAGTGGAGGATTCCCCACAACCATGGTCAACAGAGTCCTCAGCCATGTCCAGCCTATCTCCTGCACTTTAGCCTCAACCCCTCTCTTCTCTCCTACAAAATTTACAGTGTCTCCCTCATCCTTATCTACCAGCCCACCAACATACAAATTCTAAATGATCATGAGCCGCCATTTCTGCCACTTCCAGTGTGATACACTGCCAGACACATATTTCCCTCTTTTCCCTTTTTAGCATTCTGCAGGGACCATTCCTTCGAGGCCCATTCCTCCTCCACTCCCAACACCTCCCCACATCCCCATGGCACCTTTCCATGCAATCACAAAGGTGTGACACCTGCCGGTTTAGCTCTCCCTCCTCACTATCCAAGGTGCTAGATACACCTTCCAGGTGAAGCAGCATTTTACCTGCACTTTAATAAATTTAGTATCCTGTATTTGCTGCTCACAATGTGGTCTCCTCTACACTGGGGAGGTGAATTGCATACTGGGTCACCACCTTGCAGAAAACTTACATTCTCTTTGAAAAATGATCCTGAGCTTTTGGTAGCCTGCCACTTCAACACACCACTACATTCCCTGGCCAATATCTGTTTCTCGGATTTGCTGCAGTATTCCAGTGAGCCTCAATGCAGGGCAAGCTGGAAGAACAGCACCCCATTTTCTGTATGGAAACTCTTTTGGGCTTAACATTGAGTTCAACAATTTCAGGGCTTGAGCATCTTCTCACATGTCCTTAGAACTTCCACACACCAGGTCTTGTTATGATGTGGTCTGCTACTACAAATAGCCCATTCTAATTTAAGAATTTTTTATGAAAACAATGACCTGCAGATTTTGGAAATTTGTGAGAAAGCAAAGCACCAGAGAAATTCAGCAGGTCTGGCAATATCTGATGAAGTGTCACAGGACTCATAGAACCCTTACAATGTGGAAGCAGGCCATTCAGCCCATTGAGTCCACACCGACCCTGCAAAGAGCATCCAATGCAGACCCACCCCATCCCCATAACCCTGCATTTCCCATGACTAACTCACCTAGCCTGCACACTACAGATGATTTATTATCGCTAATCTGCTTTATCTGCACATCTTTGGACTGCAGGAAGAAACCAGAGCACCCAAAGGAAACCCACGTAGACACGGGTAGAATGTCTACTCAGATTTAACTATCAATGAGTAATCATCATAAGGACTTCATTCTGTTTTTGGTACTACCTTCAAATTATTCACTACTTCTCTCAGTTAAGATGTGGAGGTGCTGGTGTTGGACTGGAGTGGATGTAGTCAGAAGTCACACAACACCAGGTTATAATCCAGCTTGTGAAATCACAAGCTTTTGGAGCCCTGTCCCTTCATCAAGTGAAGTGAAGGGAAGCTTCTCTTGGACTGTTGGACTGGGGTATACACAGTTAAAAATCACCCAACACCAGGTTATAGTCTAACAGGTTTATTTGGAAGCACTAGCTTTCGGAGTGCTGCTCCTTCATCAGGTGGTTGTGGAGTATAAGACTGTAAGACACAGAATTTGTGGCAAAAGTTTATAGTGTGTTATAACTGAAAATATGTATTGAAAAAGATTGTTTGTTAAGTCTGTCATCTTTTAGAATGACCATGTTAGTTTCGGTTCTTTCATATTTAAATCACAAAACTTTTTAAAAAGTTACATTCTCAAGTAAAATTTCACAATTGGTGCCATGGTGGCCCAGATAATACATTGAAGGTGTAAGCTGACTTCTGTAAGACTGTGCCACAATGGTCAGACTAATTCTAATCTACAAAACAGATTTACTGAATCTTGCATGCATTCATGCAGTTTTTGAGCAAAGAAAAATGTAATTCTGCAAGTACAAATCCACCCCACAAACTTATATGCGTATGCGTGCATGTGGGTGTGTATCTGTGTATGGGGGGGTGGGTGCGGGTTATGAGTTTCTGTGAGATAGTGTGTGTATGTCTGTGAGTGTGATTGTAAAGGGGTATAAGTTTGTGAGAGGGTGAGTGTGTGGTTGTGGGAGTGTATGTGTGAGCTTATGAGAGAGGGTCTGCGTGAGTGTATGGTGTGTGTGTATAGTGCAATGGGGTCACCATAGCGTGATATGAACCCAAGGTCCCAGGGATGGCCTCAACCGGGACCTTGGGTTCATGTACACTACAAGTGACCCCATTGCACTATATACACACACAGTCAGATGCACACACATGGACAGATGCACACACAGACACTCCTACACATGCACACACACTCTCCTACAGACCCATACGCTCACGCAGACCCTCTCTCATATGCTCACACATATGCTCCCATGCCCATACACACACCCTCTCACAGACTTATACCCCTTTACATTCATGCTCACATGCATACACACAATCTCACAGACATTCATAACCCCCCACACCCCATATATATATATATATATATACACACACATGCACACACACTCACATATATTTGTGGGGTGAATTTGTACTTGCAGGATTACATTTTACTTTGCTCAAAAACTGCATGAATCTATGTAAGATTCTGTAAATCCATTTTGTAGATTAGAATCAGTCTGACCATTGTGGCACAGACAGCCTCACACAAGGAAGCAAACACCTTCAATACATTATCTGGGCCGACATGACACCAATTGTTAAAGTTCAGTTGAGAATGTAACTTTCAAAAAAGTTTTGCAATTTGCTTATGAAACAACTGAAACCAACATGGTCATCCTAAAAGATGAGAGACTTAACAAACAATTCAGGTCTTTGTCGATATATAATTTCAATTACATCACACTGTAAACTTTTGCTATAAATTCTGTGTCTTACAATCTTATACTCCACAACCACCTGATGAAGGAGCAGAGCTCCGAAAGCTAGTGCATCCAAATAAACCTGTTGGACTATAACTGGTGTTATGTGATTTTTAACTTTGTTCACTAGCAGATGGCAGGAATCTTATATTTACAATTACTACTAATACAACTTGCTGGAATTAATTTCACTGTCTTGATTAAATTCTACGTACTCCAGAAATGCAACAGCAAAAAACTGGCTTGTAGCTGGAGAACTATCTTTTACCCACCTCACAGTCAGAACTTGTTGCTCTATATCTTCAAATGATAATGAAGTATTATGGATGCTGAAAAGTTGAAACAAAACAGAAATTGCTGGAGGACCTCAGCAGGAGTGGAGAGAAAGCAGATATTTCAATGTCAGTGAGCCTTCTTCAGAACTGATGGTAGCTAGGAAAGGAATATAACATTTATGCTGTAGACAGGATGTTGGGAGTTGTGGGACGGGACCATTGGTGGAGGTGAAGGAGTGAGAAGAGAAGACAGGTGAAGATGGATCTCAAAGAAAGATAATGACAGGGAGACAAAGGGATGGATAATAATATGCTCAGGAAAAAGCAAAGCTGATAATTGGGACCATAAGTAAGTGAAAGAGGTTTGGTGCACTGCAAGCAGCCCATGTCATGACAGGATCTGAGCATACGAGTGGGTAAAGGTCCGGGAAGAAAATGGCCAAGGGGACATGATGTGTTGATGTGGCAGGCAACTGGAAGCTGAGGATCATTTCTGCAGATAGAATGTAGATGTTCCACAAAGTGATCACCAAGTCTACGGCTATTCTTCCCATTGTAGAGGAGACTACATTGAGAGCAACAAATATAGTAGTCTAGTTTCAAACAGTTTCTATTAGTTGCCTAGCAATGGCAGAATGGTCTGTACCGGTCACTGAAATAGTGCTAGTTTACAAAGGAGAGACTGAATAATTGTAATAAAGGCTTCCTCCTGATATCCTTTTATGGGAGGCCAGGGTCCTGTGTATCTTGTGTGGCGGCATCGGAAGACGAGCTAGAACCCCACTGCATCACTTGCAGTCAGTTGATGTCCAGTATTTGTGGGCGGCACGGTGGCACAGTGGGCGGCACAGTGGCACAGTGGTTAGCACTGCTGCCTCATAGCACCAGAGACCCGGGTTCAGTTCCCGCCTCAGGCGACTGACTGTGTGGAGTTTGCACGTTCTCCCCATGTCTGCGTGGGTTTCCTCCAGGTGCTCCGGTTTCCTCCGACGGTCCAAAGATGTGCAGGTCAGGTGAATTGGCCATGCTAAATTGCCCGTAGTGTTAGGTAAGGGGTAAATGTAGGGGTATGGGTGGGTTGCGCTTCAGCGGGGCGGTGTGGACTTGTTGGGCAGAAGGGCCTGTTTCCACACTGTAAGTAATCTAATCTAATCGGAGGAGGTGTGAGATCCATACAGCATGACCAACTCCAACTTGGATGTGCCGGATGTGGAAGCAATAGCAGTGACAAAGAAAGCAGCACATTGCCAAGACCCCAGGGACAATGTCGGATGGCAGCAACTGGAGGACCTGAGAGGGTGAAGTTGACAGAGAGGGAAAGGGTGGCACGGTGGCACAGTGGTTAGCACGGCTGCCTCACAGCACTAGAGACCCGAGTTCAATTCCTGCCTCAGGCAATTGTCTGTGTGGAGCTTGCATATTCTCCCCGTGTCTGTGTGGGTTCTCTCCGGTTTCCTCCCACAGTCCAAAGATATGCAGGTTAGGTGAATTAGCCATGCTAAATTGTCCGTAGTGTTAGGGGAATGGGTCTGGGTTGGTTGCTCTTCAGAGGGTCGGTGTGGACTTGTTGGGCCGAAGGGCCTGTTTCCACACTGTAAGTATTCTAATCATAAACTTTTGAAGTTGTTTCTGATTTAATATTAATTTATTCAGTATTTTACCAATTATACAATTTATTCAGGAATGTAACCTGTTACCAAGATGGTACCAGGACATGGCGACATTATCCACTTTTCATTATACTTAGGCACAAGTGACAACATTTAATAAACCTGAATCTAGTTTGAGTGAAATGCAGGTAAATTGATGCTTCATTGATATTTGGAGATTTGGATGGTGAGGAGTGAGCAAGTAAATGGGCAGGCATTTTGATCATTTTGTGTTTGCATGGGAAGGTGTTATAGGGTTGTGGGACAGTTTTGGAAATGGAGGAGAATTGGACCAAGATGTCCTGGAAGGAATGGTCTTTGTGGAAGGGTGATAAGGGAAGGGAGGGAATATGTTTCTTGTGGTGGCATCCCATTGGAGATGCAATTTATAATCTTTTGCATGTGAATGCTCATGGAAAATGAAGACCAAAGAGCCTATTTGTGTTGTGGAAGGAGAGCGAACGGGTAAAGGCAGAAATGCAGGAAATGAGTTCAAGATGGCTGAGGGCTCCATCAACCACTGTGGCAGCGTATCCTCGAATGAGGAAAAAGCTGGAAATTTATGAGCCCCCCTATATTTGGTAGCATCATCAGAGCAGATGCAATGCAGATGAAGACATTGGAAAAAAAGGAATGGCATTTCTTCGGGAAGCAGGGTATGGGGATATATTGCCCAGGTAACTGGGGAATTGGCAGGTTTGTAGTGGAGATTAATGGCCTTCCTATCCCCAGAAATAGAAACAGAGATGTCGAGGAATAAAAGGGAGACATCAGAGATGGATCAGATGAAGGTTGGAGCAGGGTGGAAATCAGAAGCAAAATTGATCAATTTTTCCAATTTCAAATAAAAGAGGGAAGCAGCTATAATGACATAATTGATGTACTGGAGGAAACATTGTGGTGAGAGATCTGAGTAGGATTGGAACAAGGAATGTTCCATGTACTCAATAAAGAGACAGGCATAAGTGGGACCCATGTGGGTACCTATGGCAACACCTTTGACCTGAAGGAAGTGACAGGTGTTAAAAGGGAAGTTATTGAAAGTGAGAATGAGCTTGGCAAGGCAGAGGAGGGTGGTGGTGGATGGGGCCAGTTCAAGCTTTTTTTCTTGAAGGAGTGGACAGCCCTAAAACCAGCTTGATGGGAGATGAACATGTAAAGGGATTGTACATCTATGGTAAAGATGATGTCGCTTGTGCCCGCAAACTGGATATTTTAAAACTGAAGTAAAGTGGCAGTAAAATCATAAATGTAAGTGGGAAGAGACAAGACAAGGGGAGAAAAAGGTGAATAAAGATAGGAAGAGATGGGTTTTGTGGGCCAGGAATGAGCAGGTCTGTTTGGGCAGTCCTGTGTATGATTTTGGAAAAAATGTAGGAGTGGACTGTATGGCATTTGGGAACTATAAGTTTGGAGAATGTGGGAGTGAGCTCTCCACATAAAATAAAATTAGTGACCATTGTGGACATTGGGGTCATGGTGGGCAGGTAGGAAGAGATGTCTGAGAGATGAGGCTCAATCTTCACAACATGAAGAGCTTTTGCCCGAAACGTCGATTTTCCTGTCCTCAGATGCTGCCTGAACTGCTGTGCTTTTCCAGCACTACTCTAATCCAGAATCTGGTTTCCAGCATCTGCTGTCATTGCTTTTACTTAGTTGATTTTAACCCTACTGCGAATCCTCTTGCAAGGATGCCTGCCTTGAAGAAGTTTTCCTCCTCTCTCTACAAGAATCTCAGAGAGTCCCTCTCCCACTGCAACTCCCAGGTCATTTCCAGGCGTGATTACAAAGTCAGGTTTGGATCCGACAGCATGGTGTGCAATCAGTTCAGAGGGAGATAGGTTTGAATGGGCAAGGGAGCAAAGAGATTAAGGCGGCCAATGTCACATCTGAAATGACCCTGAGCTCATAGGTACCAGCCACTTCATCACAGCACCATGTTCTCTGGCCAACATTACTGTATTGGGCCTACTGCAGTGCTCCAGTGAGGTTCACCGCAAGCTCATTTGCTGCTTGGGAATCTTGCAGTCTGCAGGACTCAATATCAAGCTCAACAATTTCAGAACTTGAACAGGTTCTTCCATGTTCCACCAGGTCCTGTCATGCCATGGGCTGCTCTCAACACAGTCAACTTAATTATACCTATTTACTGTCCTCACTCTTAGCTTTTCTTTATTCTGTGTATCTTATTATCCATCCCTTTGTTCTCTTTCTCTGGGCTTCACCTCCACCTATCCTCGCATTCATTCCTCCCTCCATCCCCCTGAATATCTTCTATCCTCAGCATAAATATCACCTTTTCCTAACTATCATCAGTTCTGTAAAAGGGTCAACAGACTCGAAACATTAATATTGCTGTCTGCCCATTGATGGTGCCAAACCTGCTGAGTTCCTCCTGCAACTTATATCTTTGTGACAGCTTCAATTATGCTTTCAATCACTTGTTTCCTCACTTATGCAAGTGATCCCAGCAGTTTTTTTCTCTTTGGGACATGTCCAAACACAACTGGCACATGGCTAATTATAACAAAAGTAAGCAGAGAGCAGATCATGGTTGAACATCATTAGTCCTTGAAAGGGAGGAGGAAGAGGTCAGGCAAAGGAATGCACCTGTCAGTCAGGGATTGTGGTGTTCCAGTCAGTCTGGGATGCAGGTTATCCACTCCAGGATGGAGTCAGGACTCCTAGAGTGGCATAAAATTGGGGATGATGTGGTGAGGGCTGGGGAGGAAGGTTCCAGGGCTCCAATGTATCCAACGTGTGTTGACCTGCAGTTAGTCTAGGGAGCTGAAGGGTCTTCTCAAGGGGCTTCATGATTGGGGCTGAATTTGAGGTTGCATGCTGGTGAAGTCAAAAAATGCTGATGGGAATGATGCAATCAGGGATTTGAAAGTTGAAGGTTGGAGATTGGGTACAGTTTCATGGATAGGTGTTTCAAGGAATGTTACAGTACAAGAAACTTTGATCAGGAAATGGGTAATAGTCAGCAAGGGCAGTTGGACCTTTAATGTTGAATTATACCAGGGGATCTCAATGGTAATCATTGCCAATACAATAATGAAGTACGATGAAGGGTCAGAGTGGCAATGGTATTGATGAAGTAATGAGGATGAATATAATGGGAAGAGAGGGTTGGATGGTAGTCAGAGGCAGGGGAATAGAATTTGATTTATCCAATGAGCAAACTAAGCCTCACCAAGCAAAGAAAAACAAACTTACTGTCCAACACCCTTTTGAGATAGAAAAGGCTGCTGCCAAAAGGATGGAGATTTCATATGGGAGATGTGTGTGCATTTTGCAAGTTGGAGCAATTGAAGGAAGTTAATCAGGAATTAGGAAATTAAGGATTGTGGAAATTAATCAGGAATCCAGTACATGGACATGCATATTTTACAACAGTCGTATATCAACAGCACTCAAATGATTACATTTCAATAAAATGTCTTAAACTCAGTTTGGATTCTGCCAAGGTTACTAAGTTCCAGACCTCATTGGTTCAAAGGTGGAGAAAAGCACTAAGTTCTAGACATGAGGTAAGAGTATAACAGCTCTTGACATAAAGGTTTCATTCGAATAAGTGTGGCATCAAGACCCCAGCAAAACTGACATGGATAGGTTTCAAGAAAAATTCTCCACTGCTTGGAGTCACACCTAGCACTTTAGAAAATGGTTGCAGTTTTGGGATGTCAGTCATCTCAGCTCCAGGACATCTCTGCAAGAGTTCCTCAGAGTAGATTCCCAGACCCCATCATCTTCAGCTGCTTCAATGACCTTCCCTCCATCATAAGGTCAGAAGTGGGGATGTTTGTTGAAGATTATATTGTGTTCAGCACCATTTGCATCTCCTCAGATACTGAAGCAGTCCAGGTTCAAATGCAACAAGATCTGGTCAATATGCAGGCTTGGGCTGATAAGTAGCAAGTAACATTCACACTACAAAATGCCAGGCAATGACCATCTCACAAACGCACCTTGACTTTAAAAAGTGTTACCATCACTGAATCCCTACTATTAACATCTTGAGGGTTGCCATTGACCAGAAACTTAACTGGAATCATCACATAAACTTGCTACAAGAGCAGATCAGAGGCTAGGAATACGGTAGTAACTTACCTCCTTCATCCCTAGAGCTTGGCTGTCATCTACAAGGCACAAATTAAAGGTGTGATGGAATGCTCCCTACTTACCTGGATGAGTGTAGCTTGAACAACTCAAGAAGCTTGACACCATCCAAGGCAAACAGCTCACTTGATTGGAACACGTACGCAAGCATCCATTCCCTCCACCACATTCAGTAGCACCTATCTATAAGGTGTAGTATCTATAAGGTGTACTACAAAAAATTCACCCAAGATCCATAGACAGAATCTTTGAAACCCACAAGCACTTCCATCCAGAAAAACAAGTGCATCAAATACATGGGAACCACCTATAAGTTTCCCTCCAAGCCAATCATCATGGTGAACTGGAAATATACTGCTGTTCCTTCACAGTAGTATAAGTGAAGGAACAATTCTACTCTTCAAATGACATTGTGGGTGAACCGCAATGGATTGCAATGTTTCAAGAAAGTGGCTCACCACAACCTTCTTGGGGGAGCCAGGAACAGTCAATAAAAATGCTAGCCAGCAAGCAATGCCCATGTCTCACAAGTGAAGTGTTAAAAAACAACAGAAGAAGCAACATGAGCTGGAGCTGGCTTTGGACCAGCCTGCAGAGACATAAGACCTGGAAAAAGGGTCAACATTAACGCTAAGTGTTGGCCTGAAACTAACTCTTTGGAGCTTTGGCTTTAGTGCAGCTATCTTTTTATGACAGACAAGATGTTTCAATGAAGTCTTGGGATTTCATGTAAGTTACGCACTTTCTGCGCCAACTGGGAACTTCTGTGGAATTTCACAGATATCCATTTGGAAAGGTATCCAGGAGGTGACTAATGTTTTTTTTTGCTGAGGCTCATCTATTTATTAACTTAGCCAGACATCCAGGACTGTTCACTTCATGAAGCAGAGAGGCTTCCACACCAAGAATGTGCAGATCACCTGTGACCACACCAGCTCGAGAATGCAGGTCAGCACACAATATCCATGGAGTTGTCACAACTCTTATGTTCTAGGCCTACATCATTCAAACACTCTTGGAACACAGGCGGATGCTTGCTCGATGATAAGACTTACCCCGTCATAGTCTGCTCTCAGATGGACAATGAATGCTGAACCAGCCAGTGACGGACATAGCCTTTGAATAAGCCAAAAAAAGGCCAAAGTACCATTTTGCTCTCTATATCTTCATCAATCTCCTAAATTTCTTTGACCTCAATTTTGTTTTTTTTTAATCTGTACTATTACTTTAGCAGGAGCAGGGTGATAGGAGAGAACCGCTGCATCAGGTGATTTCCTGTCAAGCCCCAGCCTGTGGCCTGCCTGCAGCAGTTTTTAAGTGGACGCATACTTGCCCAAAACAGACAGAGCCCTTAGGTCATGTACATTCTCGTCCCAGTCTGTAATTCATAACTCAATATGATTAGTGAAATGAAATTGTACTAATTGGCTTGCTGTAGCCATGTGACTTCTACCTCTGCTGTAAACACCTTTGTATGCAGTCTGCATCAGCCATTAAAATGCATCACAAACAAAATGCTGTGTTAGGAAAGGGGAGTTCTGAGATAGTGATGATATCAAGTTTTAAATTACTAGGTTGAGAAACTAGGCCACAAAAAAACATGAGTAGAATTGTTCTCCATATTTTTCACTAACAATCCTTTGCCCTTCAAGCTATACAACCCATGCCTTTAAGCATAAAATCTGCAGCTGGTCTCAAATCTGAGTGCTCTGGACACAGCTAAAGCTACTTCATGAGATGTACTGAATGAGTTGTTTCTTTGCTTATCTTATAATGGGAGTTGCAGGAGGGAGCTGTGATTGTTCATCCACTCAGAGTATCTGATTGAAGTTGGTCAAAAACCTAATTTTTCCATTTTACAATTAATATTGGTCTCCAACATCATTGAGATTAAGAATATTCATGCAGCCACCACTTCATTTTAATTGTTTAATTGTTCACTATCATTCACAACTGGATTTGACAGAACTGCAGAGCTTGGATCAAAGTCATTGGTTGTTTGATCACTTACTTGTATCCACAGAATACTGCTTCCAATGTTCATTATGCGGTTTAGCATGTGTTGTACCTTTCTCAAGTTATCATCTAAATTTGTGCTTGATACTGCTCCTGACATGCTCAACTATACTCCTCATTGAACAAACAAAGAACAAAGCACAATACAGCACACTATCAGGCCCTTTGGCCCTCCAAGCCTGCATCACCACATTTTTCCTTCCACAAAAATTTACACATATCTGGAAGGGCAAGGACTGATTAGGGATAGTCAACATGAAATCATGTCTCACGATGTTGATTGAGATTTTTGAAGAAGTACCAAGGAGGTACTTCTTGATAAGGTCAGAGTGGTGGATGTGATCTCCACAGATTTCAGTAAGGCGATTGATAAGCTTCCCCATGGGAGATTGGTTAGATGTCTTGGAATATTAGGAGAATGAGCCATTTGGATACAGAACTGACTCAAAGGTAGAAGACACAGGGTGGTGGTGGAGGATTGCTTTTAAGACTGGAGGCCTGTAACGAGTAGAGTGCTACAAGGATCAGTGCTGGGTCCACTACTTTTCATCATTTATATAAATAATTTGGATATGAGCACAAGAAATATAGTTAGTAAATTGGAAGTGTAGTGGACAATGAAGAAGATTACCTCAGATTACAATGGGATCTTGATCAGATGGGAAAATGGGCTGAGAAGCAGCAATGGAGTTTAGTTTAGATAAATGCAAAGTCCTGCATTTTGGGAAAGCAAATCAGAGCAGGAGCTATATACTTCATGGTAAGTCCTCGGGAGTGTTGCTGAACAAAGAGACCTTACAGTGCAGGTTCATCGCTCCTTGAAAGTAGAGTCACAGGTTGATGGAATAGTGAAGAAGGCATTTGATATGCTTTCCTTTATTGGTCAGAATATTGCGTATAGAAGTTGGGAAGTCATGTTGCAGCTGTACAGGATGTTGGTTAGGCCACTTTTGGAATAGTGTGTGCAATTCTGGTCTCCTTCCTATTGAAAGGATGTTGTGAAACTTGAAAGGGTTCAGAAAAGATTTATAAGGTTATTACTAGGGTTGGAGGATTTGAGCTATAGGGAGAGACTGAATAGGCTGGGCCTGTTTTCCCTGGACCGTAGGAGGCTGAGGGGTGATCTTATAGAGGTTTATAAAATCTTGAGGGGCATGGATAGGATAAACAGACAAGGTCTTTTCCCCAGGGTGGGGGAGTCCAGAACTAGAGGGCATAAGTTTAGGGTGAGAGGGGAAAGATATAAAAGGGACCTAAGAGGCAACTCCTCCACGCAGAGGGTTGTGCATGTGTGGAAGTGGCAGAAGCCTGTATAATTACAACATTTAAAAGGCATCTGGATGGGTATATGAATAGGAAGGGTTTGGAGGGATATGGGCCAAGTGCTGGGAAATGGGACTAGATTAGGTTGGGATATCTGGATTAGGTTGGACCAAATGGTCTGTTTCCATGCTGTACATCTCTCTGATTCTGTAACTAAAATTGTTTTCAATTAGAGGATCCATATCCCTCTATTCCCTTCCAATTTGTGTATTCGTCCTGGTGCTTATTTAATGCTGCTATTGTGTCTGCTACCACCACCTCCTCTGACAATATATTCTAGGCACTCACCACCCTTTGTATGGAAAACCTTGCCTCTCACATCTCTTAAAAATATCCCCCTTGTGCCTTGAATCTCTATCCCTCTGTGGAAAAAGCCTCATACCTTACACCCTATCCATGCCATTCACAATCTTATAAACTTCTATCAGGTCACTGCTCAACCTCCTGCATTCCAGTGAAAACAAACCCAGTCTATCAACCTTTTTGTTGTTGCTAAAATCCTCCAAACCAGGCAACAACCTGGTAAACCTTCTCTGTATCCTCCCCAAAGCATCTACATCCTTCTGGTTGTGTAGTGACCAGAATTATATGCAATATTCCAAGTGTGGCTTAACTCAAGTTCTGTAAAGTTGCAGCATAACGTGTCTATCATTATACTCAATGCCTCTTCCAATGAAGGCAAGCATGCCTTAAACCTTTTTTTCACTAACTTAACTACCTTTGCTGCACCTTCAGTTATGTGTGGACCTACAAACTGAGATCCCTCAGCATTTCAATACTAACTATATAATTTCCATCTGTACTTGACCTTCCAAAGTGCACCACCTCAGATTTGTCTGGATTAAAAAGCAGCTGAGGTCTCACTGGCTCTCTGACCAAAACGCAACAACATGGTGGCACAGTGCTTAGCACTGCTGGCTCACAGCGCCAGGGACCTGGGTTTCCCGCCTTGGGCAACTGTCTGTGTGGAGTTTGCACATTCTCCCTGTGTTTGCGTGGGTTTCCTCTGGATGCTCCGGATTCCTCCCACAGTCCAAAGATGTGCAGTTTAGGTGAATTGGCCATGCTAAATTGTCCATAGTGTTAGGTGTAGGGGAATGGGTCTGGGTGGATTGCTCTTTGGACGGTCAGTGTGGACTTGTTGGGCCGAAGGGCCTGTTTCCACACTGTAGGGAATCTAATTTCATTTAGGACCTCAGCCACTTCTTCTGGATCCACACGTAGATTCCCTTTTCTGTCCTTTCATGGGCCAACCCTTTCTCTGGCTACCCTCTTGCTTTTTATACCAGTATAAAAAGTCTTGGGATTCTTCTTAATCCTGTTTGCTAACAATTTTTCATGATCCCTTTTAGCCCTTTTAATTCCTTGTTTAAATTCTTTCTTACTTCCCTTATACTTCAAGGGCATCATTAGTTCCCATCTTTCTAAACCTTATGTATGCTTCCTTTTTCTTTCTGGCCAAGGTCGTAATACCCCTGGCAATCCAAGGCTCATGTAACTTGCCATATCTATCCTTCATTCTTGCAGGAATGTGACACTCCTGAACTCTTATCAATTGCCATTTGAAATGCTCCCACATGTCTGATGTAGGGTTATCCTCAAACAGCAGCCTCCAATCCAAATTCTTCAGTTCCTTTCTAACTTTGTTGTACTTTTCCTTACCCCAATTTAACACCTTTACCCGAGGACTACTGTTATCCCCGTCCATGAATATCTTAAAATTGTCAGCATTATAGTCACTACCCCTGAAATGCTTCCCCACTGAAACTTCACTCACATGGCTAGGCTCATTTCCCAAAACCACGTTCCTTCTCTGGTTGGACTGTTTACTTATTGAGTCAAGAAACTCTCCTAAATGGTCATTTCCAATTCTGCCCTATCCAATCCCAGTCAATATAGTGAAGTTAAATTCACTATATTGTGAGTCGCAGTCAATATAGTGAAGTTAAATTCACCCATCACAGCAACACTGCTGTTTTTTCATCTTGCTAAAATCTGTCTACATATTGTCTCCTCTAAATCCTGCTGGCTGTTGGGAGGCATGTAGTAAACTGCATTTCACTTTTCCTATTCCTGAGTTCGACCCATATTGCCTCCCACATTGAATCAGGGTTGGTTCACTGGCTTGAATGAACTGAATTCTTGGCCAAGTGGTTATAGATTGTAATGGAGTACAATTCAACTGCTGCTGATGGTCCACAACACCTCATGGAATCCCAATTTTCAGTTGCTCTGACTGTGTCTGTCCCACTTAAAACAGTGGTATTGCCACCCAACAGGATAAAGAATGCCATAAACATAAGAATGGGACTGCATGATGGACTCTTCTGCTGGTTCTGCCATGGAGTGATGTGTCTGCAGCAGATAGATTGATGAGGATGTAAGTTTTTCCTTTCATGTTAATTTTCACACTACCTGCCACAAGCCCAGTTATTTCCTTCAAGGCCAGCCAGCCCACTAACTAATTCTAATTAAGAATGAATATCAGATGAATCATTAAACAGCCAAAACATGTCTACTGCACATGTGGATGTATAAATACTCAATGCACGTAACTGTGTCCAGTCAGAGACAGATCAAGATATAAAAATGTCTTGCTAAGATTGAACTGTAATAGATGGAGACTGATGGATATCCATTTTCCACTATTTCCAGCAGCTGGAATTACAACTATAAATGAATAAAACAATAATATATATAAAGAAAAGTTTGGATAACATGTAAAATGTCTCTTTTATTGACAAATATTCAGAGAAAATTATCAGAATGACTTGCCATTTGCATTATATTGCTTTCAAAGTTATCAGAGATATTTGCTGCTTTACATAATTCATTAAGAAAGATGACTTATCAGGATGTGATTTGTTTAAGTAACATCTAGAGGATAATCTCTCAATCTCTATGTATCTGATATTAATAAGGATGCAGTTGCACACTGAAGTTCAGAAGAGAGAGAATGGGGAGTGTATTTCTTGGAATCTCATCTCAAAACTATTAACTGGAAAAGAGAGAAATTAAACTTACATCAAAAAAGAATGAATGTTTCTAGGTTAGGTATTTAAATTGCACACCTTTCAAAAGAATGTCATCCAAAACAAAAGTCACAAACTATTTTATTCAAGGAGCTAGAGAATAATATGGATTTTGAGATGAAACAAGCATAACTAAAATACTGAAAGAGCTAGAAAGCAAAGGTATGGACATGACATCATGCTTCAGATACACAAAGCCTTGGTTTGCTCACACCTAGAGTACAGACAACAGTGCTGGGCATCGTAGCTTAATGAAAACACATAGGTCCTGTGGCTGAAGGGGAGGGAGATGGTGTTTAGTCAGCCAGTTGACATCCAGCTCAGAATAATGCAGAGGAAGTCAGCAATGAATGGTTGCTGGTAGCGGCTGTGACCATGGTGGCTCTGAGTGCAGATGGAGATACAACTGTTTTCCAGTCTCCCCTGTAGAAAAGATATCAGAATTGAGCTCAGTGCAGCCTCTCTAGTCAAACGTGTCATTAACACAACTATTAACAGCATCACCACCATATATATCCATATATATCACCACCATCATATCCAGCCCCACTTCTTTCTGATCTGTCAGCGCTGCCCCGATACCTGGCACTCCTGTCCTCCCCATACCCCTGGATGAAGTGGATTCTTTTAATGTCCAAGAGTTTGAAGAAGAAGAAGTGTATGCAATATTCCCTACCTACCTGGATGAGTGCAGCTCCAACAGTACTCAAGGAACTTGACACTATCTAAGGCAAAAGGGCCTGCTTGACTGGAAGCACATCCACAAACATCCAGTCTCTCCACCACTGAAGCTCAGTAGCAGCAGTGTGTACTATCTACAAGATGTACTGCAGCAATTCACCAAAGAGCCTTCGACAGGACCTTCCAACAACATGACCACTTCCATCTAGAAGGACAAGAGCAGCATGTATATGGGAATATCCCCACCTGCAATTACCTCCCAGCCACTCACCATCCTGAATTAGAAATATATTGGTGATCCTGACTATTACTGCACCAAAATCTGGAAATACCTCCCAGAAGTCATTTTTGGGTTAGCCCACAACAAGTGAACTACAGTGGTTCAAGAAGGCAGCTCATCACCACTTTCTCTAGGGTAACTAGGGAGGAGCAATAAATGCTGGCCAGCTCACAATCCATGAATGAATAAAAGAAAAAGGTTGGTATTCGTCTCAATGTTGCGATCTCAGAACTGTGCCAGTTTCAGGAGGTTCCTCTTTTGGAAATCTTCAGGTCTGATATCGATACTGAGATGAATATGGGCTCAAACCAAAGAATCAGATTAAAAACCTTACCTTCACCACCAGCAACATTGACTCTTTACTCTCTTAAACCCCACATCCCCTTCATCACCACTGCCTTTACGCCTACTTGCATCCCTCATCATCCTTGTGTCATTTTAGCCAAATCACCTCTTACCTGAATTGCTTTCCTTAAATCAGTGGAGATTGAGAAAGGAGATGATTGAGTTGTTTAAAATTATGAGGGATATTGATAGGATACACAGGCTTTCCTCCTTGATGGGGGTGATCAATGACTGGGGTCATAGGTTTATTATAAGGGAGAGGAAATTTAGCAGAGCTGTAAAGAAAAGTATTTTCACCCAGAGGGTGATAGGATTTCACTGGATTTCACTGTCGGTGGAGGCAGAAAGCTTCATAATATTTGAGAATTACTTAGATGTACACTTGTGATAACAAGTCACACAAGGCTATGGACCAAGTACTGAAAAATAAGAGTAGATTAGTTTGTAGATTGGTTGTTTTTGCCATGATGACCACATGGGTGCAGTCAAGATGCCCTGCATTTGGTAGCAAGTGCAATGGCCTTCCGTGGCTGAAATGATTTATTGTTATTGAATTTGACATCATTGCCGAAATTTACAAAGAAGGCATCTCTAACTGAGATAATGCACCAGTGCACAAACATTACAAAATCCTATTTAGTTCTATAGCTGATCCCAGGAATAATCCTGACATGAAAAGCTCAGGTTAAACTTTCTGACCAGCTCCTAGCAAGCCAGAACTATTCATCGCTTGATTGTACAAGCATCTTTCAATGGGGATGATGGCAGCCTGAATGAAAATGGCTGAACTTGCAAACAGAGCATTTTTAAATAGCCCTGTTGACCTCCAGGATATTCCATGTGGGGTTTCTATCCAGGCCCCTTTCCCACTTCAATGAAAAGAACTGGAGTTATGAAGAGGATCCTGTTTCATTGCCCAACAGACATTTATTTCTAAGTCTATCTCCAAATACAGGCTTTCAAATATTCACAATATTAAATATTAAGTCAAATTGACTGTGATGCCATAGAGAAGGTACTTCCATTGGTTGTTGATTCCAGGACCAGGAAGTATTTTCAAAAATTACAGCCAGATCTTAAATTTGGAAATACGTCCACACAAGATGTTTGGAACTCTGTTCTGCAAATCACAATTGATGTTGGATTTATTGTAAATTTTAAATCTGAGATTGACAGATTTTTGCAATCCAAGGTATTAAGGGATATGCTGTAAAAATCAGCTTTCATTCTCCTAGATGCCCAAACAGATTCCAGATCAAAACACTCTTGTTTAACTTCTCCTATCTCTGATGGTCTGTAAAAATATTTCTCCAGATTTATTATGGTTCTTCTGCAAACCACTTTAAACCTATGTCCTCTGTTGCTCTTGTTACGAACTTGCCTGTTCCTGGAAAAAGTTTCTCTTTATTTATGCTATCAAAGCCCTTCATTCTTTTGAATACCTCTCTCAAACTTCTCCTTAAATTACTCTGTTGTAAGAACAACAATTCCACCTTCATAGCCTCCTTATAACAGAAATTCCTCAATGATGCCATTCTATAATCTCTCAAATGCCTTGACATCCTTCCAAAAATGTGGTACCCAGAAGGAAAAGCAATACTCCAGCTAAAGACTTATGAAGTTGCAATATTTATTTTAAAAATAAGCCTATCTTCCTTACTTTTATGCTGTCTGACTCAATAAATAAAGCCAAAGACTACAGATATTTCCTTTTCACAGCCATCACAACTTATTCAAAGATGTGTGTATATTTATTCCCAGGTCTCTCTGTTCCTGCATCCCTATTTAAAATTATGCTATGTAATTCATACAACCTCACCTTGTTGTATTGTGCAATATTTCAATTGCTCTGTGGTAGATTTTGTACGCCTGTTATTGTTAATGTTTACTTTGGTTAATCCTGGTTGTGGGCTCAGAAAAATTGGACAAAGCAGTAAAAATAGCAGGATCCTGGAGCTGGAAGCATACAAATCCATTGTGAATAAATCTTGTTCTACACATAGAAACTAGTATCATCTCTACAAAGTGCTATGAGGTATGAAATATATAACACTCATTATTCTTATTATTACAATTTTGTACATCTCAACATTAATTTTCATCATTACCAAAATTATTCTGTTTTCTTGAAGTCTGTAACTTTCTCCTTTTTTAAAAACTACAATGGCTCAGTGGTTATGGATGGCCTCAGTAGTTAGCATTGCTGCTTCACACCATCATTGATCAGGGTTTGGTCCCAGTCTCGGGCAACTATCTGTGTGGAGTTTGCACATTCTCCCTGTGTCTGTATGGGTTTCCTCTGGGTGCTTGGTTTCCTCCCACAATCCAAAGAAGTACAGGTTAGGTGAACTGGCCATGCTAAATTGTCCATAATGTACAGGAATGTATACGTTAGGTGCATTAGTCAGGGATAAATGTTGGGGAACGGGTTTAGGTGGGATTCTCCTCAGAGGATTGGTGTGGACTTATTGGGTTGAATGGCCTGTTTCCACACTGTAGGGGTTCTGTGAACTTCATAACATTATAAACTTTCAAAATCCTGTGTGCCCTGTGTGCCCACATCACTGTTATTATTCCCAGTGGGAAACCAGTAAGAAAACCAATAATAATTGAAAATCACAGAATCATTGTAGGAGGTCATTTGTCCCATTGTGCCTGCACCACCTCTATTATCTAGATTAGATTAGTTTACTTACAGTGTGGAAACAGGCCCTTTGGCCCAACAAGTCCACACCGACCCGCCGAAGCACACCCACCCATACCCATTCCCCTACATTTACCCCTGCATCTAACACTACAGGCAATTTAGCATGGCCAATTCACCTAACCTGCACATTTTTGGACTGTGGGAGGAAACCGGAGCACCCGGAGGAAACCCACGCAGACAAGGGGAGAATGTGCAAACTCCACACAGTCAGTCGCCTGAGGCGGGAATTGAACCCGGGTCTCTGGCGCTGTGAGGCAGCAGTGCTAACCAATGTGCCACCGTGCCGCCCATCTAGTTTGGCTTTACAATCTAGAACTAATCTGTATGAGGTCACCCCTCAGCCTCCGATGCTCTGGGGAACAGAGCCCCAGCCTTTCAACCTCTCCCCATAGCTCAAATCCTTCAACCCTGGCAACATGCTTGTAAATCTTTTCTGAACCCTTTCAAGTTTCACGACATCCTTCCCATAGGAGGGAGACCAGATTTGCACGCAATATTCCAAATGTGGCCTAACCAACGTCCTGTACAGCTGCGACATGACCTCCCAACTCCTATATTCAAAGCTCTGACATGTTCTATTAAGGCGAATAATGAGATAATTCAAAATGATTGATGCAACTAACTTTATTTTTCTGTTTGGCTGCTCAGTTCTGTGTTACAATGATAAGAATTTCCTTCCAGTACTTATGTATTCTTTTGAGTATATCAGTTAGCTCAAATGGCTGGACAAATTGTGATGCAGAGTGTTGTCGACAGCATCAATTCCTAGACTAGTTGATGAAATAATGAAGGAATCCCTTCCTCTGTGCAGCAAGGTGGCACAGTGGCATAGTGGTTAGCACTGCTGCCTCACAGCGCCAGAGACCCGGGTTCAATTCCTGCCTTAGGTGACTCTCTGTGTGGAGTTTGCACATTCTCCCCGTGTCTGCGTGGGTTTGCTCCGGTTTCCTCCCTCAATCCAAAAATGTGCGGGTTAGGTGAGTTGGCCATGCTAAATTATCCATAGTGTTAGGTGAAGGGGTAAATATCTGGGTGGGTGGTGGTTGTTGGGCCGAAGGGCCTTTTTCCACACTGTAAGTAATCTAATCTAATCTTAAACTCCCCCCCTCACCAGAGATGCAGTGACCCTTAGGATAACTCACCACCAGACATCCCTCTCTAATACAAGAGTGGGACTTTGGCAACATTATTACATTTTATATAAAAAGGGGAAAGTAACTCCATCACCAGCAAGCTGAACATATTGGCAGAAATAACTGATGGATGGAAAGGGGTGAAGCTGCTCCCTGTCAGTTTTGGATCACCATTTTGGAACTGAGTCAATGCCAATGAGGAGTTGCAGCTGCAGATTCCCTCCCTCAGAATCTTTGAGCCTGTTTCCTTGACAGCACCTGCAATTGGGATTGGAGAGAAAATTCCATAGTTGTGGAAGTTGTTGGGATGAGCCTAATGAAGTTTTGTGGACAGTAAACAAAGATTTTGATTATTTTTTATTTACCAGGCTGTGGTGATTTGGAAGACAGAACTGCCACAGATAATTTCATTTTCAGAAAATGAACAACTAAAATCATGAGGATCATGTTAATCTCCACTTCTCCCCTCACCATTTTGACAACGGATATGAAAATTCCTATATCTAGCTCTAGTCTCCATGGAGACTCCATCAGCTGCTTTATCTCATTGTGGTTTTGCAGAATCCATCAATGTGTTTGAGTGTGAAAATACGTCAGGAAGGGCTTGTTTTAACATCAGGCCTCAATCCTCTTTAAAGATTAATTTTAACTCATTGAGCCAAGTTACATTTCAGCTCCTTGTGAAACTAGCAGCCCTAATGCTCATGCAGGGCATGAAGTACAATATTGCCAAGTCTATAATAAGAAACTGATGTTCTCTCTTCCCTAATATGGTCAGCAATGTGTCCCACAGCAGTTTCGACAGATGTTCCTTCTGATTTAAGTAACTGGTCTTGAGCCAGCTTTATAAGCTACAGATGTCAAAGGTACTTGAATATAAAATTCTCCCATTCTAAAATGAATTTCACATCTATATCATGAAGAAATATTAATCTATGGACATCATACAGGCACTGAAATATGAAATTAAACAACTCTCAATGAAAAATTATCACTGAAAGCTTAACTGACCTATCTCTCCAAAATGGTTACAGCCCTACAATGCATTTCCAATCTTATTTAACAAAAGTTTAGGTTATTTGGGGCAAAGTCTCTTGTGCAAGAATGGCACAGGAACCAACAGGACACTGAGGGATTAGAAACATTGACTGTGATCCATCTATCAGCTCTGAACAGCTTTTGTGTCAAGTGCAATTTTCCAGAAATTCTTAAAGATTAACTTAAAGTACGTTTCCTAAGTCCAGCAGTAGTTTTAATCATTTTAAATAAAGTCTTGGGTCATTTCCAATTTGTTAAGAATGATCTTAGTTAAGAGTTAAACATGCACTTATTATTTTTGAAACTGATCTAAGAGACAGTCAGCAAAAGTTCAAATTTATGCAGATTTTGTGGTACCTTTTTACAACAAGTTCAGTGCATTAATTTTTATTAGCCAATCTTCATTATGGTTATCAGTTTAGTTTTCAATTAAGGTTTTTGCTGAATTAAAACTGTTTTGGTCAATTGGGATCTATTTACTTTCCATGTGGCTAATGATATCTCAAGCATATATAAGAGTTTTGTGGAGCCGTTATGCCAAATTTAGCAGGTTGAGAAATATGGTCAATGCAAACTTTCATTAGAAATCAGAAAACTGCAAGCATGCTCATTGCAGCATACATGGCCAATGACAAGTCAAATTTAAAATGGGATGGAGGGTGTTTGTCAAGTACAATATGCTCGAACTTCATGTTGAAATGTTAATTGGTGAAAGAAGGCATAGCATGGAAATACACAGATTCATGCTCCCCACCTTACATTGACTATGGGGGCTTCTGACAAAAATAGAGGATGCAAACACTTAAGGCTTACACATAAAGGGGCAAAATATGTTGTTTATCTTTAAAAGGATATTTAAATGTTATTAGACCTATGCCTGAAACTTGAAATGTTGACTCTATTACCTCATGTTTCTGAATTTTGCTAAGAGACTGATTTTGTAAAGTTGCTACACTGAAATTCTGAGACTCACAGCGGCTCTCCTGCCCAAAAAAGTACAGAGAGCCAATGATGCCAAAGATTTCAGAACACTCCTCATGGCCACAGAACTTGTCCATACACTGTCTTCTCAGGAACAAGGACAGGTGAAAGAGACAGGGACAGGAAGTCCCTGGGAGCAAATCTTCTGCCCTCTGTAGTGTTGTGTTTAGCTGTGGGTAGGACAGTCGCAAAGTCTTCTGCCTTCACAAATGAAGATGGAAATAAATGTTCAGAAACACTCCCTCTCTTGTAAGGGAGAGAAAGTAAATTTGTATTATTTGGAAAATTGTGGTGGGGTATTTGGTAGGATTAGAGAACTGTTCCACTTTTGATATGATCATAGCTGATCTCATCTTTTCTTCAACTCAACTTTCCTGCCCATTCTCCATAACCCTTCAACCCATTACTAATTAAAAATCTATGTCCTCCTTAAATTTACTCAATGCCTCAGCATTCACCACATACTGCGGTAGTAAATTCCACAGGCTCATGACCCTTTAAGAGAAGTAACTTCTCCTTATCTCTGCTTTAAATCTTTTAACCCTTATCTTAAAGCTATGATCTCTCATTTTAGATTGTTCCATTGAGCACATCTTGCCAAATTGAATGCATATCCATTATCTATACCTTCTGTTGTCTACCACACAACCAATTTCTCAACCATGTCAGTAATCAGTCCTCAATTCTATGGGCTTCTACCTTGGCTAACAGTCTGTTATGTAAGTCTTTATCAAATGCCTTTTGGAAGTCAATATAAATAATATCCATGTACATTCTTCAGTCACATCTTCAAAAATTCAGTGATATTACTCAAGCATGACCAAACTGTCATGAATCCATGATGGTTCTAATTAAGTGAAAACTAATCCTTGATTATAGACTCCAACAATTTCTCAGCCATGGATGTCAGGCTAACTCGTCTGTAAGTCCCTGGTTTTCTTCTTTCACCGTTTCTAAAATGCAGAGTGACATATTCAATTTTCCAACCCAGAGGGACAACTTCTGTACCTAGGGAATTCAATGTTTATGATTATGGCATCAACAATATGTTCCCCTACTTCTTTTAATACTTTCAGATGGAAACTGCCAAGTTCTGGGGAGTTATCACTCTTTAATTCATTAATTTCCTCATCATCAAAGTTTTACTTAGATGAATTTTATTCAATTGTTGTTCCCGATCCTCCATTAATTTCCTTCGGCCTTCCAGCAAGCTATCCTCCTTTTCTACTGTAAGTACTGAGGCAAAGCAATTATTCAACATTTCTTCTTTTTGTCAAAATCACACTTTCAGCCATCAGTGAGCCAACACTTCTCCCAGCCATCCACTTTCCCTTTATGTAAGTATAAAAATTCTTTGTATTGATTTTGACGTCCTTAAAAGTTTCCTTCCATAATCTCTTTCAGCAGCTCTCATAAGCTGCTTTGTGTCCCTTTGTTGGTCTTCATATCTTTCCCATTCAGCAGAATCTGTGCTTTTTTGTGTGTATTTTTGTAAGCCCTTTCTTTTAGATTTATGCTGTTCTCTTTAATTGTCTGTGACTGTTTTTTCTCTGTAAAGTGGAGCTTTTCCCAGTGGTATAAACCAGTTTTCTTTATGCTAAAGGTTTCTCTAAACATCCTCCACTGTTCTTTAGTTGTCTTACCCATTAGTAGTCAACACCATAATTCCCTCCAGACTAATCTCAAAACTCTGAGACTAAGGTTTCGGTTCTGTCCTCTGAAACTGGATGCTCAGCTTCCTGGCCCACAGACTGCAGTGAAGGTAGACAACTGCACCTCTTCCACAATAACCCTCAATGCAAGGATGCATTCTCAGCTCCTTACTGCACACCCTGCACACCCATGACTGTGTAGCCAAATTCCGAAAAAACAGCATTTACAAGTTTGCTGAAGATATCACCATGGTTGGATGGGTATCAAACAATGATGAATCAGAATACAGGAAGTAGACAGAGGGCTTGGTGTCATGGTGCAATGATAGCAACCTCTCTCTCAATGTTGGCAAAACAAAAGAACTAATCATTGACAGCAGGAAGAAAGGGATGACATGCCCCCATCTACATCATCAGAACTGAGGTGGAGAGGGTCAATTCTGTCAAGTTTCTAGGAGTGACAATAACCAACAATTTTTCCTGGACCTCCCATATAGTTGCCATGTCAATAAGGTACAACAATGCTTCTTCTTCCTCAAGTGGTTTAGGAAATTTGGCACGTTCATAAGGGCCCTCACCAGGATTTCAATTACCCTAGGATAGATGCAAGAAAACTTTCTGGAACAGTACATTTTCTGCTGTGCTGGATCTGGTTGTAGGAAATAAGGCAGCCAAGTGGAGAACGACAGAGTGGGAGAGCATTTGGGAAGTAACAATAATAACATAATAAGGTTCAATATTAAGTTGGAAAGGGATTTAAAAATGTCAATGATTGAGATCCCATATTGGAATACAGCAGGTTTTAGGTGTCTAAATGTTGAACTGGAGCATGTTGGTTGGAAATGCATTTTGGTGGATAAATGAGTGGATGAAAAATGGATGAATTTCAAAAGAAAATGATGATTAGGCCACAAACTAGGTTACTTATATATTAGAGATAAATATACAGTATCCAAATCTAGAACACCTTGGATGAATAACAATATTGGTGAGAAAATAAGGAAGAAAAGGGAGGTATAGATACATACCAGAATAATAACAGCAACACAAATCAAGAAGAGTACCTCAAATGCAGCACAGAGGGTAAGGCTGGAATAACAAGTTTAAAGGGAAGCATGAGTAAAGGATGGCAGGCTGTGCTGAAAGAAAGAGTAAAATATATTATAAACATATTAACAGCAAACGATAAATGAAAAATAGAGTGGAGTCCATAAGGGACAAGAAAGTTAAACTAATCACTGAAGCAAAGGATATAACAGAGGGACCAAATGAATATTTTGCTTCCGTCTTTACCAAAGTAGAATATAGTGAAAACAGCCTAGTTGAAAATATGAGTGTTAAACAACTAACAGTATAGTGATAGATAAAAATGTGGTGCTAAAAAGACTGGCGGCACTCCAAGTAGAGATGGGATGCATACAAGATTACTGATAGAGCTAAGGGAGCAAGTGGTGGAACTTTTCCAGGCCTTGCTCAATGCAGGATTAGTCCTGGGGGATCTGGAGGATTACAAATGTGACACCACTGTTTAGGACAGGGGCTAAGAAAACTACAAAAAACTACAGACCTGTCAGCTTGATATCAAAAGTGTGAAAATTGGTGGAACCATAATATGGGATGAGGCAAATGTACACTTAGGGAAAAATAAGTTAACGCTGGACAGTCAACATGGCTTTGTCAAGGGCACGTCATGTCTGACAAAATTGATTGAGTTCTTTGACGAGGTGACACAGGCAAGTTATTAGAGTCGTACTGTGGATGTTGTGTATTGGGACTTCCAGAAAGTAGTTGATAAGATACTACATGGCAGGTTGGTTAGCAAATTATAAATATTTGAGATTTATGGGTAGAAGATGGCAGCGCAGATTAGAAGTTGACTAAAAGATAGGGAACAGCAGGTAGGTATAGATGGGCATTTCTCAGATTGGAAATGAGTTAAAATTAGTACTTTCCAGCGACCTTTGGTCTTCCTGATTTATACAAATGATTTGAAGGTAAGTGTTGAGGGCATAATCTCAAAATTTGCAGATGATGAATAATTTTGACAGGATAAAGAATGAAATTCTGTTTCCACTAGTTCGTATGTCAGTAACTAGGGGTCACAATCTCAAGATTGTCAGCCAAAGAACTACAACAGAGATGAGGAGAAACTTCTTTACTCAGACTTATTAGGATTTGGAATGCAAGGCCTGGGAGAGTGGTGAATGCGGACTCCAAAGGAGAACTGGATACAGGATTTGAAAGTGATGAACTAAGAGGGCCATAGAGATAAGGCTGGCGAATGGGGCTAACTGGCTAGCTCTTTTTGGAGTGAGTACAGACTTGATAGGTCAAAAAACCTCCTTCTGGACTGTAAATTTTTATCACTGTTTGAATCCAGTAATCTGTGGGCCCAGGCTAATATTTTGGGGACACAGGTTCAGATCCCACCATGGCAACTCGTAGAATGTGAATTCAATTAATTAAAAAGAGACCTGGAATATAAAGCTAGTCTTGGTACTGGTGACCAAAAAACTACCATCACTTGTTGAGAAGGAACACCCTTACGCACTTTGACCTACATGTAACTCCGGACCTGCAGATTCTCAGTTATCCTGTGAATTGGCCTTGTGAGCAATTCAGTTCTAGGGCAAATAGAGATGGGCAACAAATGCTGGCATGGACAGTATCCCACACATCTTATCAAATGATAAAGAAACAAATGTCAAAAGATGGAGATGTGACATCTTCCAATGTTTATGCAATATGCACAGATAAGAGAAACTGATTCAACTTGAACAGCGTAATCACTGAATTGTGTGGATGATTAGGAATCAGAAATTCTATAAATACATAAGCAGCTCATCAACCTCATAAAGGTAGATTTATGTTTTGAATGTACGTTTTGCAAAAAAATTTCAAGACGATTTTGTATGAAATTTTTGGCTTTTTAAAAAATTCTTTTACAGTGAACATTCTTATTGCTCATCCCTAATTGCTTTTGATCAGGTTGTAGTTGTCTTTTATTGTTCGCTGTCCACACTGTGAAACTGATATTTGAATTCTTCACTTTAATGCTAAATTTATGCTCTTTCACTAATTAAAATCCATTTGCAAGAGGAATGGGTTAAACCTTAATGGTAAATGCTGATGGTTGAGCTTGTAATTAAATTTAAGTTCTGAAATACAAAAGAGGTACTGTCTCTGAGTTAATCTGCAGCCACCAAATCTCCTCCACCTGGCTACATAAGGAAAGTAACTGAATGATGGGGGAAGGAGACAGAAACAATTACAGTCTTCACGTTCAGTGAACATTCCCCAGGATGAGTAATGAAATCAACTGATTCTGCAGTTTGTTTTTTTACTGCCCCAAGCAGAATACCTGTCAGCCCGGGTCACTGGCAGGTTGAAGTGCAAGCCTCCTGCTCACTTCTCTCTTGTTCTTTTTGCTCTTAGTCAGACAAGGATGTCTTCCTTCCTCTATTACTCAGGAGGTAGTTTAAGGTTGCCAGCAGCTCAAAGAAGATAAGGGCTCCTTTGTTGCTCTGACTAAAGACATTGTGCTAAATGCTGCTTGTTCAAATTTAAAAAAAGCTGCCTTCTTCTTATCAAAGTTAAGTTTATACTCCCTGAAGTCATTCATTTAAATGAATTAACAAAGGGATGGTTTCAAATTTACATCCCATACTCTAATCAAGTGAGCCCATCAATTTAAAAAAAAGATTAATTACAGTCTACAAGAAGAGGTGGTAACAGTAAGGGAGCTGATGGCTAGAGGACTTAAGTCAAAAGCAGTTTGACAGACTGGCTGAAAGCTGTGCCATTCTTAAGTAAGTTTGGTGTCACTGTGTGTACGAATAGTATAAACCCAAAACCTATGAGTCATCCCAAACACATTTATAATTCAGTAATCTCTAACCATTTGTCACTTTTTGGAATGGATGCAGCATATTTTATGGCTTATCAAATTATTTTTAAATTAATTGTAAAATTCACACTATTTATGGTAGCAAGTGTTGGATTAATGGCAATATAGATCAATAAGTAAGTGTTATGTATGTTCGACATCACGACAGAAAATTAGTTTTCATCTCCCATAAAGTACAGAAGGGTTCAGCATTTTATAGCATGGTGCTTGGATCACAGGATTTTAAAGTAACATTTTCAGAGTAATTCAGTCATGAGACGAGATATAAAATGACCACCCTAATATCACATGACACAATTTTAAGCTATACTTTATGAATATTACGCGCTATGGCAGTCTCACTCATCGGAATAATTCACAAACACATTCAATTAACTGTTGGTTTTTAATAGTTTTGAGAATTTACATAGAAAAATATGAAGAGAAAAACAGTGAAGGCTCAGTATATTGTTTACGTGCAAGATATAACATCAGAACCCAATCTAGAATTAGGCATTCGGTGGCAATAATATACAGACATGCATGCGAAGATCAACACATCCATAAGTATTTGCGTATTTCATAGGCAAACCTACCTATACTTTCAGTTTAGTGTGCTGGGAGAAAAAGTAGTGGGTAGCTATATCTGGAATCAGTTACCAGGAAATTGAAAACGTTGTTACATGTGGTAAAGTAACAAATACAGTCAGTTCTTCTAAATGTGATGGTTGTGTGCTTGAGCAACCCCGCATTATAAACAAAAAGCACTTTTGAAGCAGTGCTGAAAGTGGTGGTGCTGTAATCACTTTACAGCCAACACATATTTTAAAACTTCATGCTGGAAAAACAGCTTCCCTGATTCGTCACTCATGTTACAGCGAATTCGCATTGACGAAATATGCATTATAACAGAACAATCTGTAGAATTCTAGTGGACATTTATGTTGTACTTTAAACAGAATGGGTTATGAGAAAAACAGCCAACTATTTTGTACATTCCCCTACCTCCCCAACTGTCCAGAGTGGCAGTTGGGAGAGTAGGTAAAATGTGATGATATGGCACAGGGAGCACCACTGATCATCAACTGCCTCTGCTAGAATTTTACCAGCAACTGGGTGAATATGAATGAGCTTGTCTGCTCTTGGGCCCTTCCATGCCATCATGTGTCCGATCAATGGGGGTGCTCATTGTGGGGTTCAGTGAGTAGCATCACTGTCTCTGAGCCAGAAGCTCAGATTGAAGTCCCACTCCAGGTCTTGGTGACCAAGGAAGATGTATTCAAATTGTCACCACAGTGATGGAAGGAGATAATAGCGAGAAAGATTCCTCATCAGCTATTTGATGGGGAAAGTGTTGGAACCTCTCCCATCATTATACATTACTCCAAGTATTGTAGCATGTATATATGGATGTTGGCACAGTGAATGGCTCGCTCTCCCTGCAACCAGAGAGCTAAATGCATATCTGAGTGTGGAATCATCACAAAATGTTTGTGTTGAGTGAACTGATCAGAGTGGTGACAGGACTTCTAAAATCGGCCTCAGCATCTTGCAATGAATAAAAGAAAAACAAGCTTGTTCCTTGTTTGTTACAGCTTGTTCTTTTATTCAGTTTCTCTTATCATACTATAAGCTTTATTGTGAAATGCCCCTGCTGCTTCTTTTTGTGGTCAACTACAACACTTTAAAGTTATTTCCTAGTTTAAAACTATTTTCTTTAAAAGACCCTCTATATTCATTAAAGTCTTAGCCTTAAGTATGCTACACGCTACAAGAATTCCACGACCATTTGTATAATGTTCCCCTTCCCTTCCTCCCACTACACCCCCTCCCCCACCTGCAAAAACAACATTTCTAATCTCCCACAAAACCATGCACTGACTTACTGCCTTAAATCTGTTCTATTGTGTCTGGTGAAACAGGTTGGGTGTCCACCTTGATACCCTTCACTATTATCTGCCAACAATATTTGAGTGCACAAATAAAGGACTGTCACCGTCAGTAAAGTGATACTCCAGGAAGAGTCAACACTCAGTGGAGGAGAAAAATTTGAGGAGGAAGTTTAAATTCACTTCAGAAAATTAGTAATGTACCGGGTGTAGCAGTTGATCTAATTGGGAACAGCCAAAGCAACAATTTGGCAGTCATCTTTGGATCAGCGAATTCTACATTATTCAAGGAAGGAAGTCTGCCAAAAAGAATTCCCCACTGGGAAGATGGAAAGTGGAAAATAAAGTTTATGTTTTTCCCGTCTGTATTTTCTTTTCACACTCCAACGTTATGACGGTGTAACATTGTTTGATTTCAATGTGAGCAATATCTACCATGCCAAAATGCGCCAACAAAATCTAGCTAACCACTTCATACAACTGAGAACAAATAGTACAACCCTAATTATTCACAAAAATAGTTTTTTTTTACTATACGATCCACTTACAAAACTATGTCTCCAAAAATCATTTTAAAAATGTGTCCCCTCAGTGGGTTGCCAATTGTGATCAAGACAAGCTGTCTCTTCATTGGAAAAAGGGCCTTTACTCTATTAGCACAATAGGGTCCTGAGTACTCTGTTCATTCCAATTTTTATGTCTTTAAAATAAATTAATAATTAATTGCTGGAAATGACATTAGGCATCACAGAGGAGGAGCAATATTGTGTGCGAAGAGGCATCATGTACAACAAATAAATATCTCAATTATGAAGCAAAAAATGTGCCTGTGTGGCATTTTTGGAGTCACAATATCCTCGAAGTAAAATGAAAAAACATGCACAGCAAAATTGAATGCATATCTGTTGATGCTTAATTTGAAAGAATCATACAAATCAATACACTAATAAAAACCTGTATCCACAGGCAAAGTGGTTAAAACATGGAATAATGAAACACAGAAGGAGGTCACTCAGCCCTATCGTTTATCTTTCAAGTACTTATCTAATCTCCTTTTGAAAGTTATCACTCTCACCATCATACTTTTAGACCATTTATTTCAAAACGCAATATCCAGCTGCTCAAAGAAATCTTTCCTCATGTTGCCTCTTTGCCACTGATCCCAAAAATGTGTCCATTAGTTTCTAGTCTTTCAATAATTGGATACAGTTCATAGGAACACAGTACATAGGTACAGGAATAGTTCATTCAGCTCCATGAGCCTGTTCCACCATTTAATGAGATTGTGGCTGATCGGTGGCTTAAATCCACATACCTGCCTTTGGCACATATCCCTTATTAGTTTATTTTTATTTCATCAAACTGTTCCAGACTTTGAAGACCTCTATTAAGTTATCTTTTCTTTTGTATGGTGTCTTATGTAGGCCAGATCTACTAAGGACAGCAGATTTCCTTCCCTAGAGGACATCAGTGAATCATTCTATTTATGAAAAGCAATACATTTTATATGCTCACTATTAGGTTAGCTTTGACTTTCAAATTTTTATTTAATTCAAATTTCACCACCTGCCGTCCTGGGATTTGAAATCCTGCCCCTAGAACATTAGACTGGTGTTATGTATGACTAGCCCAGTCACATTACAACTGTGGCACAACTGACATTTTTTCCCAAAAATTCGACAAAAAAAAGAGGGCACTGGTGAGAAGCGACAAAGGATTCTTGGAGAAGTCAGAGCAGTCACTATGATGTTAGATTTGAGTAATAACTTTACCTTAATCTATTACGCAGGGAGTATCATGGGAACTGCACTTGGTATCATCACAAGTTCAAAAGTGACATGATGGACAGAAGCACTCCTAATTGATAGTCATGATTTGGAGATGTTGGTGTTGGACTTGGGTGTACAAAGTTAAAAATCACATAACACGAGGTTATAGTACAACAGGTTTAATTTGAAGCACTAGGTTTCAAAGCCACCACCTGATGAAGGAGTAGCGCTCCGAAAGCTAGTACTTCCAATTAAACCTGTTGGACCCTTACCTGATGTTGTGTCATTTTTAACATCCTAATTGGTAAGTCATGATCAAGTCATTCATTTTTCTTCCCTTCAATTTACATTAAAATTTTCATACGCATAAGGCTCTAGAGTGCTAGGATTTAGGCTAGTGGTAGAGCTGTGTAATACTGGGATTTAGAGTAGTACCTATACTACTAGTTACAGAATAGCATACTTAGTAATTCTTCAGTGAAAATCTAACATTAAGGACCATCTAGAATCATTAAGAATCATTGGGATCTCGTCTGGGGCAAAGGTGACTTGTAGAAAAGGGACAGTCGCATCTGAACTAGAGGATGACCAATACCATGGTGGGGAAATTTGCTAGAGCTACCCAAAAGGGTTTAAACTAGTCTGGAAGCGGAGAGGGACTCTAAACATTAGTGAGACAAAACCAAAGGTTGAGGGTAGTGCAAAAGTTAATGAGACAATACTATGACTTCAAGAAGTGCATTTTGTCCTAACTTTTTTTAAAAGGAGGTTCTAAGCCAGAAGTACTGAGTTGCCTCTTCTAAACCAACAAAGTAAATGGATTGTGAGGCCTTTTTTTTAAGTTAGAACAATAGAAGCAGCATGAATGGGTGGGGTTAGACTCTCACAGAACCAGAGTTTTAGTTTAGCTTTCAGTTGTTGGGTTTTTGAAATTAGCTGCGGAAGCTGCAATACTTTGTTTTCTCTCACTGCCAGAAGTTTATCTTAGCATTCTTTTCTTCTATACTGGAGAAACATCGCATCTGATAAAATCTATTTCACTGATTTTGCCTTTGTCAAAGATATATTTATTGCATATCATTATGTTGGAACAATTGCTGTTTAGAAATTAAATAAACCATTATTCTAATATGTTTTCTAATAAAGTTATGTGAATCCTTCTTTATTTTGTTTGCATTTTGACCGGATATAAGAATAAAGTGTGCTTTGCTTGGAGCCGAATAGCGTGACCAATCAAATTACTTTGAAACAGAGTACCTTACACTTAAATTAAATAAGATAAAAATTAGGGTCTAGACTATCTCCTTGATATATTTGAAGGAGGTTTGGTCTGGTCCATAAGAAATTGCGGGCTCACGAGGATCAAAATCTTTAATTCTAGATTGGATTTTGGATTATTAGACTTAAAGACATTGAGAGGTGAGTGCTGGTGTTTTGTTTTTGGGTGTTGTACTTGGTTGCTTGACATAGAGTGCGTCCTGTGTAAAAATGGATCTTTCAGTAGCTACAAGTTTCATGCATGTGGAAGACATCTCTCCGGGTAGTTCACAGAAAGTGAGCAACACTTTGGAATTGGCTAGCAAGCTGGAGCTAGGGTTGCTCGTGACCATGAGGAATGAGGATTAATTACTGCAATAGCTCAGCATTTAAAATTGCCAAGAATGCAATCAGAATTATTGGAAATTGCGAAAATTCAATTGCAAATAAAACAGATTGAATTAGAGGCTCACAGGGAGAAAGAAAACTAATGGCCCAAGCAGAAGAAAGCGAGAAAGATAAAGAAGAGTTTTTGAACTTCGAAAGTTGGCAATCAAAGAGTAAAATCAATTTAAAACAGTGAAGGTAGGAGTAGTAGTGAGGGCAGTGATGAAGAGCAAACCTAACATAGCCAAAAGTCTTGTGGGGATCTATTTAAATATGCTCAAGTATTGTCAAAGTTCGATGAGAAGACTATTTGTGAAAATGGCTAAACAAATGAAATGGCCGGTGACCATGTGGGTATTATTATTCAAATTAAGTTGGTAGATAAAGCTAGTGAGGTATTTGCATCATGATCAGACAAGGTATATGAGGAGTATGATGAGGTGAAAAAAGTTAACTTAATTGCATATGAAATTGTGCCAAAAGCCTACAGGCAATGTTTTAGAAATTTAAGGAGGGAATGTAGTCAAACATAAGTAGAGTTTGAAAGGATCAAATAGATTAACTTAGATGGGTGGATAAGGGCATTGAAAATAAATCAGATAAATGACACTCTTAGAGAAACTGTTATTTTGGAGGGGTTCTAAAATTCACTTCCTGAAATAGTGAGCACTCATGTGGAGGAGCAGAATAAAAACCGCAAGATGAGTAGCAGAATAGTTTATAAAACAATGTTTGGCTTCCAGAATCAATTCCAATCTGTGAGGGATAGAAACTTGGGAAAGAGAAGTCCTTGGGAAGGAAAGGAAAAGGCAATTACATTGAAGATAATAAAGATAGTTTACCAAAGACTAAAAATGAAATGAATGAGGGAGAAGGGAAGAGAATAAGCCTGAGCCATTTTCACTGTAATAAAGTAAGACACAACATATTGCAGTGTTGGTAGTTTAAGTAAATCACTGGGAAGACAGGTGTGGTAAAACAGGATAAACCAGTGGGGTTCATGAAAGTGGTAAAGGAAATATCAGTGGAAGCTAAAGAGCTGCAAAAGAATGTACAGCCTCGACAGGGGCTGGTTAATAAGACCATACAATATCATGGCTCAAAGGATTGTAGAATCAATGCCTTAGAGTAGTGGCATCAAACTTTAAAGAGCCTGTTGAGGGCTTATAGTCAAAACTATAAAGGGGATTGGGATAAAAGAATTCCATTTGTACTTTTTTTTGCAATCATAGATGCACATAATAAATCAATTAAATTCAGTCTGTTGAGTTAGTTTTCAAACATGAGTTGAGAAGACTACTGAAATTAAGAAAAAGAAAATTGGTAAGCCAAGGTTTAATGACTACATACTTGAACTACAGATTTACAGATTACATTACAGTGTGGAAACAGGCCCTTCGGCCCAACAAGTCCACACTGACCCGCCGAAGCGCAACCCACCCATACCCCTACATTTACCTAACACTACGGGCAATTTAGCATGGCCAATTCACCTGACCTGCACATCTTTGGACTGTGGAGGAAACCGGAGCACCCGGAGGAAACCCACGCAGACACGGGGAGAACGTGCAAATGCCACACAGTCAGTCGCCTGAGGCGGGAATTGAACCCGGGTCTTTGGCGCTGTGAGGCAGCAGTGCTAACCACTGTGCCACCGTGCCACCCACCTATGTATCAAATATTAGGGAAAGATTAAATAGAGTGGGTGAGTTGGCTTGACAGCTATTGAAAGTAGCATAACATGTGACGAAATAGGAAGCACTCAAGAAATTAAAAACCTGTAATTTCTCAGCGGAGATAAAATGTAGATATGACCACAAATGGTAGGTGAACCTTTCAAAGGAAAATTTTGTGGGCCTTATCAAATCAAAAGGAAATTAAGTGAGGCAAATTTGCAGTAGGATTGCCAGATAGTAGGAAAACTCAGAGAGTGTGTCATGTGAATGTGCTCAATAAGTATTTTGATGGGGAAACAAGTAAAAGGAGGAATTGGTGCTTGTTACAATTCAGTGTGAAGAACCAAATCCAGGTAAATTTGAATTTGATTTCATCAAATTAAAATGGATCATTAGGAAGTTGTCAAAAATTGGGATAGCTTATTTTGCCTTCGAGAGGAAAATCAAAATTACATTAAACAGTTTTTGTGATCACATGGAGAGATATGTAGATATAGGAAATGCTGTTCTACTTAAGTAACATTCCTACAGACTTAACGCTCTAAAACTAGCACAGGTTCAAAAAGAAATTGAAATCATGTTCAAACACGATATAATCAAAGTGGATTTCAGTGAAAGAAGCTCACCCACAGTGATGGTGCCCAAACCAGTTTACACCCAACACCTATGCATTGATTACTGCAAAGTCTGTGCAGTTACACGATCTGATTCATAGTCTATTCCATGGCTGGAAGATTGTATTAAGAAGGTGGGACAAACAAAGTATATTTCGAAGCTGGCCTTACTCAAAGGATACTGCAGATATCTTTATCTGAGAGAGCGAAGGAAACTTCGGCTTTCCTGCCAGCGAATGGAATTACTAATTCAAAGTTATGTCATTTGTTTTGAAAAATGCACCAGCTACATTTCAAAGATTAACTAATAAAGTCATTTTGGGACCTCCTAATTGTGTAGTCTACATAGTCGATCTGGTGATTTTTAGCTGCAAGTGGAAGGAACATTTGAAGCTTCTATTGGAATTTTTCGATCGACTTCAGAATACATAGTAATAAACCTGATTAAGAGTGATTTGGAGATGCCGGTTTTGGACTGGCGTGTACAAAGTTAAAAATCACACAACACCAGGGTTTGGTCCAACAGGTTTGATTGGACGCACTAGCTTTCGGAGCGACGCTCCTTCATCAGGTGGTTGTGAAGGATTTCATCAACCGCCTGATGAAGGAGCGGTGCTCCGAAAGCTAGTGCGTCCAATTAAACCTGTTGGGCTATAACCAGGTGTTGTGCGAGTTTTGGCTAAGAGTGAGTTTGCAAAAGCCCTAAATAATGTTCCTAGGCCATATCATTGGACATAGACAAATGGCCTGGCTGGATGTGAAAATAAAGGTCATTGGGGAGTTTCCCATACCATTGACGAAGAGGGAAGTACAACTATTCATGAGATTGAATAGTTTTTATCAAAAATTCCCACCAGATTTTATCTGCATGGTTGCTACTGAAGTACTTGTTGAGGAAGTGCAGAAAATGTCAGTGGATGAAGGAATGTCAGAAGGCATTTGACAGCCTGAAAGCTGTCTTAGTCACCACCCCAGTATTAGCCACACCTAATTAAACAAAGTCATTCAAGATGGCCTTTGATGCAAGTGATGTGGGTGCCTATGCTGTACTCTTGCAAGAAGATGAGAAGATAGAAAGATCTATTGGTACTTTTTCCAGCAAGTTGAATATCCAGCAAAAGAAATATTCCACAATTGAGAAGGAGACCTTGAGTTTGGTGTCAATGCTATAAAATCTCAACATTAATGTTGCCAAGTAATGTGTTTGAGACACATTCTGATCACAACTCCTTAACATCTTTGGAAAAATTTAAAGATAAAAATAGCAGACTGTTTAAATGGAGTTTATTGTTACAGCCATTTAATTTGATAATTGCACACTTGGCAGAATGAGAGAACATAATTGCTAATGCATAGTCACACTGTTGATGGAGGAAGATGAAAGTACTTGGTAGCAGAAGAAATTGATTGAAATAAACTGTAATGTGAATGTCTGCATGCTTAGAATTAATATAATGTCTATGTATTATAGTGTACTTATAGTATGAGACGGAAGATTTTTAAAAATGAAGACATCGTTGGAAATTGATGGTTCTTTTTTTTAAAAGAAGAATGTGAGATATCACTATGGCTGTAAGAATTGTATTTTATCCTGATTTTATTTTGAAGAGAGGTTTTGAGCCAGAAGTGCTGAGTTGTGTCTTACAAACCAATAAAGCCGAATAGTGTGACCAATTAAATTACATTTGAAACACAGCATCTTACACTTGTCTTTTAATGAGATAAAATTTAGGTTCAAGAATATCCCCTTGACATATTTGAAGGGGGTTTGGTCCACTCAGGCAAGAGCACTGCAGGGAATAAGGGAAGACTGATGAATTAAATTGTATTTATTTCAATGCTAGAGAACTGACAGGTAAGGCGGATGAACTCAGGGCATAGATGGGAATATGGGACTTGGATCTCATAGCTATTACAGAAACATAGCTGAGGGAGGGAGAGGACTGGCATCTCAATATTCTGGAATACAGAGACTATAGGAGAAAGTGAGGACTGCAGATGCTGGAGATCAGAGCTGAAAATGTGTTGCTGGAAAAATGCAGCAGTTCAGGCAGCATCCAAGGAGCAGGAGAATCGATGTTTCGGGCATGAGCCCTTCTTCAGGAAGGCTCATGCCCGAAACGTCGATTCTCCTGCTCCTTGGATGCTGCCTGACCTGCTGCGCTTTTACAGCAACACATTTTCAGCTCATACAGAGACTATGGGAAGGATAGAGGGGTGGCAAGAGTAAAGAGGAAATAACGTTTTTGGTTATAGAAAACATCACGGTGGTATTTAGAGAGGATATTCCTAAGGGATCGACAAGTGAAGCTATAAAGGTGGAACTGAGAAATAAGAAGGATGTGATCACCTTGATGGAATTGTATTATGGGGCCCTAGTAGTATGTGGGAAATTAAACACTAAATGTGCAGGGAGATCTCAGATAACTGTAAGGAAAGTAGAGTTATAATAGTAGGGGATTTAACTTTCGAAACATTTCAGAGGGAAATCGGGAAGGCAAAAGGGAACATGAGATAGATTTGGCAGATAAGGTAAAGGAGAATCCAATGAAATTCTGTAAGTATTTTAAGGGCAAAAAAGTAACTTGGGAGAGAATACAGCCCCTTCAAGATCAATGAGATTGTTTATGTGTGGAGCCACAGAAGATTGGTGAGATCCTAAATGAATATTTCTTGTTAATACTTACTGTGCAGAAAGACATGGAAGCGAGGGAACTTGGGGAATAAACAGTGATGGCTTGAAAAGAGTTCACAATACAGAAGAGGAGGTGCTGCAGTTATTAAAAAAGCATAAACATGGACATTGAGGGAAGCTAATGAAGAAACTGCAGGGCTCTAGCGGAGACATTTATATCATCAACAGCCACAGATGATGTGTTGGGAGAATGGAGGGTAGTTAATGTTGTGCCATTGCTTAAGTAAGGCTGCAGGAAAAGCCAGGGATCTTCAGACTGGTGAGCCTAACTTTAAAGGTGGTTAAGTTGTTGGAGGGGATTCTGAGAGACAGGATCCACATGCATTTGGAAGGCAGGGACTGATTAGCGATAGTCAGTATGGCTTTATGGGTGGGAAATCATGTCTCACATTTTGATTGAGTTTTTTGAAGGCATGGTAAAAACAATGACTGCAGATGCTGAAAAACAGATTCTGGATTAGTGGTGCTGGAAGAGCACAGCAGTTCAGGCAGAATCCAAGGAGCTTCGAAATTGATGTTTCAGGCAAAAGCCCTTCATCAGGAAAGCATGACTAAGAAGACAGAGTGGTAGATGTTGTTTCTATGGACTTTAGCAAGGCCTTCGACAAAGTTCCACATGGAAGACTGTAAGGTTAGATCACATGGGATCCAGCGAGAGCTAGATGATTTGATATAAAATTGGCTTGATTGTAGGAGATGGTAGGGTTGTTCAGACTGGAGGCCTGTGACCTGTGACTTACTGCAAGGATTGACACTGGGTCCACTGTTGTATGTAATTTATATAAACAATTTGGATGAGAATATAGGAGGCATGGTTTGTAAGTTTGTGGATGGCACCAGAATTAATGGTATAGTGGACAGTAATGAAGGTTAGCTAAGTATACAACATGATTTTGATCAATTGGGCTAACGGGTGGAGGAACAGCATATGGAGTTTAAGTTAGATAATGCATTTGGTAAGACTTTTGCAGTTAATGGTAGGGCCCTGGAAGTGTTGTCAAACAGGTGGAAGGCGGCATTTAGCACAGTTGACATCATTGATCAAAGTGTTCAGTATAGGAGTTGCGACATCATGGGAAATAGATGGGAGCTAAGAGATAAATAGGACGTTGAAGGTGAGACTGGGGGGAAGATAGTTGGGAAGGTGATAGATGCGGTGGAGGTTGATTGTGATAGGTCGCTGGAGAGAGTGGAGTGGATGGATGGGAAGGAAGATGGACAAGTAGGATAGGTCAAGAGAGTAGTGCTGAGTTCGAGGATTCGATCTAGGATGAGGTGGGGAGAGGGGACATTTGGGAACTAGTGAAGTTGATGTTGATACTGTGTGGTTCAAGGGTCCTAAGGTAGAAGATGAGGCATTCTTCCTCCAGTCATCAGGTGACTTCGATTGGCTGTGGAGAAGGCCCAGGATGTTCATGCCCTTGGCAAAGTGGGAGGGGGAATTGAAGTGGTCGGCCATGGGGTGGTGGGGTTGTTTGGTTGTGTATCCCAGAGGCGTTCCCTGAAACACTCCATAAGTTGGCATCCTGTCTTCCCAAAATAGAGAAGACCACATCAACAGCAACAGACACAGTAGATGAGGTGAGTGCATGTGCAGGAAAATCTCTACCGGATATGAAAAGATCCTTTGGGGCCTTGGATGGAGGTAAGGGGGAGATATGGATACAAGTTTTATACATGTTGCGGCGGCAAGGGAGGGAGCTGGGAGCAGAGTGTGGGTTGGTGGGAGGTGTGAACCTAATAAGGGAGTCTTAGATTAGATTCCCTACAGCATGGAAACAGGCCCCTCGGCCCAGCAAGTCCATACCGACCCTCTGAAGAGCAACCCACCCAGACCCATTCCCCTATCCTATACTTATCCCTGATTAATGCACCTAACACTGTGGACAATTTAGAATGGTCAATTCACCTGACCTGCACATCTTTGGATTGTGGGAGGAAGCCAGAGCACCTGGAGGAAACCCACACAGACACAGGGAGAATGTGCAAACTCCACTCAGACAGTAGCCCAAGGTGGGATTCAAACCCAGGGCCCTGGTGCTGTGAGACAACAGTGCTAATCTCTGAGCCACCATGTCATAGAGGTAATGTTCTCTGTGGTACGCAGATAGAAGTGGGGAGGGAAATATGTCTCTGATGCTCAGGCCTGATTGTAGGAGGTGGAAATGGTGGAGGATAATGCGCTGCATCCGGAGATTAGTGGTGTGGAAGGTGAAGACCAGGGAGTTTCTATCTTTGTTGCGATTGGAAGGGTGGGGTTCAAGAGTGGAGGTGTAGGAAGTGGAGAAGATGCACTGGAGGGCATTGTTGATCATGTGGGAGGTGAAATTGTGGTCCTTGAAATAGGTTGTCCTGATTTAGAGGGATGTGGGCCAAATGCAGCCAAATGTGACTAGTTCGGTTCAGGAAATCTGGGAAATTAGTATGGACAAGCTTGGCCAAAGGGCTTGTTTCCATGTTGTTTGAGTCTATAACTCTACACATTGGTAGTAACAACACGGACAGGAAGAGTGACAAGGTCCTGAAAAGTAAGTTTGGGAAATTAGGTAGTAAATGGAAAAGCAGGATCTCTAGAGTTGTAATCTTGGGATTACTCCCTGTGCCACATGCCAGTGAGACTAGTAATATGAAGGTAGTACAATTGAATATGTAGCTAAAGAACTGGTGTACAGGGAGAGCTTCAGACATTTGGATCACTGAGGTGTTTTCCAGGACAGGTTCGATCTGTACAAGAAGGATGAATTGCACCTAAGCTGGAAATACACCATTGTCCTCATAGGGAGGTTTGCTTATGTCACTCAGGAGTGTTTAACCTAACATGGCAGGGGAATGGGAACAAGAGTAAAATGACTGCAGAGGAATTATAGACTAAGGACAGTGAGACAAAGAGGAAAAATGGTCAGCGAGGATTTACTGAACACAGCAGGACTGGTAGTCTGACATGTATTTGTTTTAATGTGAGGAGCATGACGGGTAAGGTAGAAGAACTTAGAAGACCACAATATATAGGCAAATATATTCGGCCATTCGGCCCATTGAGGCTGCTCTGCCATTCGATCATGGCTGATCGGTTTTTCAACCCCATTTTCCTGCTTTGCCCCCATAATCTTTGATCATCTTGGCAAAGTAGAACTGATCTATATCTATTTTAAATATACTCAATGACCTGGCCTCCACAGCCTTTTGTGGCAAAGAATTCCACAGATTCACCACTCTCTGGCTAAAGATATTTCTCCTTATCGCCATTCTAAAGAGACTTCCCTTTGTCTCAGGCAGGGCCTTCTGGTCCTTGACTCTCCTGCCAATAGAAGCATCATCCCTCTGTCCACTCTGTACAGGCTGTTCTGTATTCTGTAAGTTTCAATCAGATCCCCCTTCATCTTTCGAGATTCCATTGAGTAGAGCCCCAGAGTCCAAAAATATTCCTAATATGTTAGAATTTGGATTAGTACATGTAACTATGATAGAACATAGAATAGTACGAAACAGAACAGGCCCTTCAGCCCACGATATTGTGTGCCGATCATTGATCCTCATGTAAGGTAAACCTGATGCACGAACCCTCAAATTTCTGTGACCATATGCATGTTCAGCAGTCTCTTAAATATTCCCAATGACCTCGCTTCCACAACTGCTGCAGGCAACGCATTCCATGCTCTCACAACTCTCTGCATAAAGAACCCGCCTCTGACATCCCCTCTATACTTTCCGCCCTGGGAAAAAGTCTCTGGCTATCAACTCTATCCATGCCTCACATTATCTTGTACACCTCAATTAGGTCCCCTCTCTTACTTCTTTTTTCCAATGAAAAAAGTCCGAGCTCAGTCAACCTCTCTTCGTAAGATAAGCCCTCCATTCCAGACAGCATCCTGGTAAACCTCCTCTGAACCCTCTCCAAAGCATCCACATCTTTCCTATAATAGGGCGACCAGAACTGGACACAGTATTCCAAGTGCAGTCTAACCAAAGTTTTATAGAGCTGCAACAAGATCTCACGGCTCTTAAACTCAATCCCCCTGTTAATAAAAGCCAAAACACCATATGTTTCTTAAAAACCCTGTCCACCTGAGTGGCAATTTTAAGGGATCTATGTACCTGCACACCAAGATCCCGCTGTTCCTCCACACTGCCAAGAATCCTGTCTTTAATCCTGTACTCAACTTTCAAGTTCGACCTTCCAAAATGCATCACATTGCATTTATCCAGGTTGAACTCCATCTGCCACCTCTCAGCCTATCTCTGCATCCTATCAATGTCATGCTGCAGCCTACAACAGCCTTCTATACTGTCAATGACATCTCCCACCTTTGTGTCATCTGCAAACTTGCTAACCCATCCCTCAATCTCCTCATCCAAGTCATCAATAAAAATTACAAAAATTACAAGAACAGAGTCCTGTGGAACACCACTCACCACTGACTCCCGGGCAGAATACTTTCCTTCCACTACCACTCGCTGTCTTCTGTCGACCAGCCAATTCTATACCCAGACAGCTAAATTTCCCTGTATCCCATTCCTCCTGACCTTCTGAACGAGCCTACCATGGGGAACTTTAACAAATGCCTTGCTGAAGTCCATATACACCACATCCACCACTCAACCCTCATCAACTTGTCTAGTAACATCCTCAAAGAACTCAATAAGATTTATGAGGCATGACCTGCCCCTCACAAAGCCGTGCTGACTGCATTTAATCAAGACATGCTCTTCCAGATGGTCATAAATCCAATTCCTCAGAATCCTTTCTAACACCTTGCAGACGACAGACGTGAGACTGACTAGTCTGTAATTGTCGGGGATTTCCCTATTTCCTTTCTTGAAGAGAGGAATTACATTTGCCTCCCACCAGTCCTCAGGTACGACTCCGGTGGAGAGTGAGGATGCAAAGATCTTCGCAAGCGGCGAAGAAATCACATTTCTCACTTCCCAAAGCAGCCGAGGACAAATCTGGTCTGGCCCTGGCGACCTGTCAATCTTAATGTTTGTCAAAATTTTCAGCACATCAGCTTCCTCAATCTCTATCCATTCCAGCATGCTTACCTGCTCCTCAATGGTTTCATTCGCTACAAGGTCTTTTTCTTTAGTAAAGAGAGAAGCAAAAAACTCATTTAGGGCTTCCCCTACCTCCTCAGACTCTAAACACAAATTCCCTATGCTATCCCTGATCGGCCCTACTCTTTCTTTGACCATTCTCTTATTCCTCACATACGTATAAAATGCCTTTAGATTCTCCCTAATTCTTCCTGCCAAGCCTTTTTCATGCCTCCTCCTGACTCTCCTCAGATCATTTTTGAGCTCCTTCCTCGCCTGCCTGCAATCTTCTAGAGCTGAGCAAGACCCTTGCTTCCTCCACCTTACGTAAGCTGCCTTCTTTCTTTTGTCGAGAAGCTCCTCCACTCTCGTCATCCAAGGTTCCTTTATCTTACCCCTTCTTGCCTGTCTCAGAGGAACACAGTTATGCATCACTTCGCAACAACTGTTCCTTAAACAGTCTCCACATGTCTATAGTGCCCTTTCCATGGAACAATTGCTAACAGTCCATGCTTCCCAACTCACGTCTGATAGCATCATAGTTTCCTTTTCCCCAATTTAATATCCTCCCATTGTGCATCCCACCCAGACCTACCCCTTATTCTATCCCTGTAACCCTACATTTCTTATGGATAATCCATTTAACCTACACATCTGTGGACACTATGGGCAATTTAGCATGGCCAAACCACCTAACCTTTGGACTATGGGAGGAAACTGTAGCACCCAGAGGGAACCCATGCAAACATGGGGCGAATACGAAAACTCCACACAGATAGTCGCCCAAGGCTGGAATCAAACCCAGATTCCTGGCACGGTGAGGCAGTAGATTGGAGGAAAGATTGCATGGAGTTCTCTAGGGGTCAGAATTAGGAGTTGAAACTTTATTGCTGGAACAGCACAGCAGGTCAGGCAGCATCCAGGGAACAGGAGATTCGACGTTTCGGGCACAGGCCCTTCAGAATTAGGACCCTTTTCCAGTTATATACTAGTGATTTTGATCTTGGTGCACAAGGGGCAATTTCTTAGTTTGCTGATGACACTAAATTTGGAAGTGTTGAAGACAGTGTGGAACTCCAGAAGGATATTGACAAATTTAGTGGAATGAGCGGATTCCTGGCAGATGAAGTTCAATGCAGAGAGGTGTGAAGTGATACACTTTGGTCGAAAGAACATTGAAAGCCAATATAAAATATGGGGTACAGGAGCAGAAGGACCTGGAAGTGTGTGTATACAGATCATTGTAAGTAGCAGGATAGTTGGAGAGAGCAGCAAATAAACCATATGGTGTTCTTGGCTTTATCAATTGTTAAATAACAATTATTTGGCAGACAGTAAAAGAGTAAGGAGGTAATGTTGAACTTTGTATAAGACACTTGTTAGATCTCAGCTGGAGAACTGTCTGTAATTGTGGGTGCGACATTTTAAGAAATATGTGAACGGATAGGAGTGAGTGCAAAAATAATGTTTTAGTATGTCTCAAGCATGAGAAACTTCAGTTATGAGGATAGATTGAAGATTTGGTACTGTTCTCCCTGGCTGAAGATGACTGGCAGGAGATCTAATTAAGGTTTTCAAAACTATAAGCAGGGCTGGATAGAGTAGATAGGGAGAAACTATTATTGCTTGTAAAAGAAACAAGATCAAGAGGGTATAGATTTAAAGTGAATGTGCAAATGAGACAAAGGTGATATGAGAAAAAAAAACTTTTCCGCTGTGAGTGATTAATGTAAAGGAATGGAAGAAGGGAAGGAATAAAGAGAGGGAAAGAGGAATGTAGAGAAGAAAGAGAGGGGGTGGATGGGAGGAAAGGTGGATGTAAGGATGGGGGAAGGTAGGGAAGAAAGAAGGTCGGGAGTAGAAAGTGAGGGAAGAATGATCGGTGAGAGGAGCAGGCTGGATGGAGGAAGAAGGGAGAGGAAAAGTGGATAGGAAAGGAGAGAGGAAGGAATGGTGAGGTCAGGAAGAAGAAATCAAGGAGGGACAGATTGAAGGTAGGGGGAGAGGACTGGGGAAGACAAGATGATAAGACAGGAGAGAGGAGGTGGGGGGAGTGCGAAGAAAGGAAGAAAAAGTGAGAGTGAAGAAGGCAGAGAGGACAGATATTTTACAACCTCTTTCATGGCCCCAAGATGTTCCTAATGTTCTTCCTTGATATTTTATGTGCTTTATAAACATAATCACTATTGCCATGGAGGGAACAGAAGAGGGTGTGTGAGTGGGAATGTTCAATTTGATTGATTTTGAAATGGAGGATATGAGAAATTCATTTGAGATTTGGAGAGACAATGAAACTAATAATGTTAATACTTGGTGTAGAACTAATGTTACAACAAAGGGTACAAAGTGGTGAACATCAGTTGCACTCAGTGAAAGAAATGGAGAAAATACTCTTATTTTTAACTGGAAGAGAGAAAGTTTTCAATCTCATCAACAATATATTCATTTTTAATGCCTATAAATGGTGAAGTAGCTCAAGGCACTTCACAAGGATTACTCTAAAAGGATATGCCAGCTTGTCACATAAGTGGATATGAGGCCCAATGACCAAAAGCTTGGTTAAAGAGAGGGATTTGAGGAATATCTTAAAGGAGGGAGGTGAGGTAGAGAGGGGAATGGCAACAGGAAGGAAATCCAAAGCTTGGGTCCGAGCCAGCTGAAGGCATAATGAGCAATGATGGTGTTGAAGGTCAAAGGGCTGGAGGACTTGACAGAGATAGGGAGGGGTGGAACCACAGATGGATGACAATTTTAAAATCAAGGAATTTCTGAATGAAACCATGAAGGTCAGTGAGGACGCATGATGAACTAAAGTTTACGTATGGTAGAACATTGGATGGTAGTCCTGTGTGCAGGAATTATCTTGATGTAACAAAGTTATCTGTGAGGATTTCAAGCAGTTCAGCTGAGGTCAGGGTGATAATATGAAGGTGGAATTATATGGTCTCAGTAATTGCTCAGATATGTGTTGGAAGCTCATCTTTGTTGTATGAGATATAAGTCTGAGAAGAGAAAACTCCACTTCACAGAGAGAGAGAAAAAAAGCCATGGACAACTCAAGAGATAAAGGACAGCTTAAAACTAAAAGAAAAGGTTTACTGAAATGTGAAAACACAGCACAGGTCCTGCTGAATGAGAAAGATAAATAGACCAGTCACAAAGAGCTCCTAAAAGGGATTCTGAAAGGAAACTTGCAAGGGAAATCAAAATCAATTAGAAATTTTACATAATGGGAAAGCAGGTGGTCAACAGCAAAGTTAGACTTATAAAGACATGGTCAACGACCATTTGGGAAATGGCAGACATGTTGAATAATTACTTTGTCTCAATATTTACAAGAGAAAGGACAATAGATTGCCAGAATTCCTGAGGAAATTAGTAATGGATCAGTAACAGGGGCAGAATAAAATTAACGTAAGTAAAACATTGGTAATGAGGAAAGGTGGAACTATATACTTCTTATTCAGAAATAAAGGAGAAAACTATCTTGGCTACAGGAAGTGGGAAAACCTCAGAGAAAGACGGTAGTCATAATCTGGATTGTTAGAAAAGTTGGGAAGACCATGTAAATTTGGAAAAAACCCAGTAAGCAGTACAGAGCCACTGTAGTACAAAGAAACATATATGAAAGTTCTAAAAGTAGTAAAATACCACAGAACTGCCAATAATAAACTTCAAGCTTTGTTGAAATATGTAATACATTGTGTGAAATCCTAAAACATTCTGAGTGACATGGGTTTTGGTGAGGTCTGGTGCAGAATCCAGTGAGGCCCATTTCACCATTGAGATCACCTTGTTCCATTTTTCATGCTTTTCAAAAGCAGTGTGGCAAGTTCTCGTGAGACAGTGGTGGGATGTCAATTGATGGGGATTAATGCTTGGGTTAAACACCTCATCATCAATTTACCTCATTAATATTCAGCCTCCCACCTTTGCCAAAGCAAAGAAACAGTCTCCACATTGGGAAAACTCAGCAAGGAAACCAGACTGAGCACCTGATAAATTCAGCTTGTAACTTGTTCTGAATGAAACAAAAAAGAACAAAGAACAGGAAAGCACAGGAACAGGCCATTGTGCTGATGAATAATGCCTTTCTAAACTAAAAACCTTTTGCCTCCGTATGGTCTGTATCCATTCATTCCCCCTATTCATGCATCTGTCAAAATGCCTATTTAATTCTGCTATTGTGTCTGCTCCTTTGGCAGCACGTTCCAGGTACTTACACTTTGTGTAAAACAATTTCCCTCACAAATCTCCTTTAAACTTTGTCATATTACTTTAACTTATGCTGTCTTGTAATTGACATTTCTCTCCTGAGAAAAAGAGTTTGAATATCGATTCTATCCACACCGCTCATAATTTTGTAAACATTTATGAGGTTGCCCCTCAGCTTCTAACATTTAAATGAAAACTGGTTTGCCCAATGGGGCGGCACGGTGGCACATTGGTTAGCACTGCTACCTCACAGCGCCAGAGACCCGGGTTCAATTCCCGCCTCAGGCGACTGACTGTGTGGAGTTTGCACATTCTCCCCGTGTCTGCGTGGGTTTCCTCCGGGTGCTCTGGTTTCCTCCCACAGTCACAAAGATGTGCTGTTCAAGTGAATTGGCCATGCTAAATTGCCCATAGTGTTAGGTAAAAGGGGTAAATGTAGGGGTATGGGTGGGTTGCGCTTCGGCGGGGCGGTGTGGACTTGTTGGGCTGAAGTGCCTGTTTCCACACTGTAAGTAATCTAATCTAATCTTTCCTCAAAGATGGTATCTTTAATTAATTCTGGTAAACCTTTTCTGCACCTTCTCCAAAGCCTCCACACCCTTCTGATATTAAGGCATTACAAAAGTTCTATACAGCTGCAACATAACTTGCCAATGTGAGGAAATCCTGTCATAGAGTCATAGAGATGTACAGCAAAGAAACAGACCCTTCGGTTCAACTCATCCATACTGACCAGATATCCCAACCTAATCTAGTCCCATTTACCAGCACTTGACCCATATCATTCTAAACCTGTCCAATTCATATACCTATCCAGATGCCTTTTAAATCTTGTAATTGTACCAGCCTCCACCACTTCCTCTGGCAGCTCATTCCATACACACACCACCTTCTACTTGAAAAAGTTGCCCCTTAGGTCTCTTTTTTATCTTTCCCCTCTCACCCTAAACCTATGTCCTCTAGTTCTGGACTTCTACATCCCAGGGAAAAGACTTTGTCTATTCATCCTATCGATGCTCCTCATGATTTTGTAAACTTCTATAAGGTCAACCCTCAGCCTCCGTCATTCCAGGGAAAATAGCACCAGTCTATTCAGCCTCCCCCGACAGCTCAAATCTTCTAACCCTGGCAATATTCTTGTAAATCTTTTCTGAACCCTTTCAAGTTTCACAACATTCTTCCAATAGGAAGGAGACCAAACTTGCACACAATATTCCAAAAGTGGCCTAACCAATGTCCTGTATAGCTGCAACATGACTTCCCAACTCCTATGCTGTACTCAATATTCTGATCAATAAAGGAAAGCATATCAAATGCCTTCTTCACTCTCCTGTTTACCTGCGATGCTAATTTCAAGGAGCTATGAACCTGGACTCCAAGCAACACATTGTTCAGCAACACTCCCAAGGACCTTACATTAAATGTATAAGTCCTGCTCAGATTTGCTTTCCCAAAATGCAGTACCTCGCATTTAACTAAATTAAACTCCATTTGCCACTCCTCATCCCGTTGGCCCATCTGATCAAGATCCTGTTGTAACGTGAGGTAGTGTTCTTCGTTGACCAGTACACCTCCAATTTTGATGTCATCTGCAAATTTACTAACTATACCTCCTATGTTCATGTCCAAACCATTAATATAAATGACAAAAAGTAGTGGACCTAACACTGAGCCTTGTGGCACTCCACTGGTCACAGGCCTCCAGTCTGAAAAACAACCCTCCACCCACCACCCTCTGTCTTCTACCTTTGAGCTGGTTCTGTATCCAAATGGCTAGTTGTCCCTGTATTCCATGAGATCTATCCTTGCTAACCAGTCTCCCATGGTTGAACGCTTTCCTGAGGTCCATATTGATCACATTCACCACTCTGCCCTCATCAATCCTCTTTGTTACTTCCTCAATAAACTCAATCAAGTTCGTGAGACATGATTTCGCACGCACAAAGCCATGTTGACTATGCCTAATCGGTCTTTGCCTCTCCAAATACATATAAATCCTGTCCCTCAGGATTCCCTCCACCAACTTGCCCACCACTGATGTCAGGCTAACCAGGCTATAATTCCCAGGTTTGTCCTTACCACCTTTCTTAAATAGTAGTACCACGTTAGCCAACCTCCAGTCTTCCGGCACCTCACCTGTGACTATCGATGATACAAAGCCACCAAAAGACACAACCCACTATCACTAGTTTCCATACATACAGACAAAGAAGGACACCACTTTGACTGGGAAAACACACACATCCTAGGACAGGCAAAACTTAGACATACACGAGAATTCTTAGAGGAATGGCATTCTAACCAGAACTCCATCAATAAACACATTGACTTTGATTCCATCTACCTTCCCTTGAAAAAAAGAACCGGAAATGACATTACCTACCTTACGAAACCAAGACCTATAAATAGAATGGTAGGACATACCACCAGCACTTCACCGGATACTCTCACTGATGATGTAACCTAGTCATGGTGACGAAACACCTGAAAACAAATCTTCCAGCTCAGTGAGCTAACTTACATACTTATCACCAACCAGAGCTACAAATCTTCTCAAAACTTGCTAATACAAATATCTGAGCAAAAGGCCCAGCAATTACTTCCCTAGCTTTCCACAGAGCTCCAGGGTGCCTCTGATCAGGTCCTGGGGATTTATCCACCTTTGTGCATTTCAAGACATCCCAGAACTTCCTCCTCTGTTATATCAACATTTTTCAAGATGTCATCATCTATATTCTATACCTTCCATGTCCTTCTCTACAGTAAACACTAATGCAAAATACTCATTTAGTATCTTACATTAGTGTTTACTGTGGAGAAGGACATGGAACATGTATCTGAGAATCTCCTCCAATAATTTCCCTACCACTGACATAAGGCTCACTGATCTTAAATTCCTGGATTATTCCTGCTGCCCTTCTTAAAGGAACAATGTTGGCTATTCTCTAGTCCTCAGGGACTTTTTGTGTGACTAAAGAGGATACAAAGATTTCATTCAAGGCCCCAACCATTTCCTCCCTTGCCTCTCTCAGTATTTTGGGACAGATCCCATCAGGTCCTGGGGACTTGTCTAGATTAGATTAGATTAGATTAGATTCCCTACAGTGTGGAAACAGGCCCTTCGGCCCAACCAGTCCACACTGACCCTCTGCAGAGTAGCCCACCCAGACCCATTTCTGTCTGACTAATGCACCTAGCACTATGGGTAATTTAGCATGGCCAATTCACCTAATCTGCACATCTTTGGAGTGTGGGAGGAAACCAGAGCACCCGGAGGAAACCCACACAGACACGGGGAAAATGAGCAAACTCCACACAGGCAATCACCCGAGGCTGGAATCGAACCTGGGACCTTGGTGCTGTGAGGCAGCAGTACTAACTACTGAGCCACCGTGCTGCCCTACAGAATAGAATCCCTACAGTGTGGAAACAGGCCCTAAAGCCCAACAAACCCACACTGACCCTCCGAATAGTAATCCACCCAGACCCATTCCCCTACCCTATTACTCTACATACCCTGACTAATGCAGCTAACCTATATATTACTGAACACTACAGGCAATCTAACCTTCCTCATTTTTGGATTGTGGGAGGAAACCAGAGCACCTGAAGGAAACTCATGCAGAACGTGCAAACTCCACACAGACAGTCGCCCGAGGCTGGGGTCGAACCCAGGTCCCTGGCGCTGTGAGGTAGCAGTGCTAACCACTGAGCCAATGTGCTACAACTGCTCCATAAGTCTACCTCAATGCTTTTCAAAACACCCTATGTCACCTCCTTTTAATATATTGACATGCCCTAAATTATCATCATAACTCCCCCTCAACTCATAATGCACCATTTCCTTTTTTGTGAATACCGATACAAAGTTATCATTAAGGATATCACTTACTTCCTCCAGCTTGACACATAAATTCACTCCTTTGTCCTTGAGTGGACCTTTTCTTTCCCAAGCTACTCTCTTGCTCCTTATTTTTGTGAAAAAATATTTTTGGGATTTTCTTTAAACCTGTTTGTCAAGGACATTAGATTAGATTAGATTAGATTACAGTGTGGAAACAGGCCCTTTGGCCCAACAAGTCCACACCGACCCGCCGAAGCGAAACCCACCCATACCCCTACATTTACCCCTTACCTAACACTACGGGCAATTTAGTAATGCCAATTCACCTGACCCTGCACATCTTTGGACTGTGGGAGGAAACCGGAGCACCCGGAGGAAACCCACGCAGACACGGGGAGAACTTGCAAACTCCACACAGTCAGTCGCCTGAGGCGGGAATTGAACCCAGGTCTCTGGCGCTGTGAGGCAGCAGTGCTAACCACTGTGCCACCGTGCCGCCCACCGTGCCGCAATGCAGGACATTGCATGGCCTGTTTTAGTCCTCCTAACTCATTGTTTAAGTTTTTGCCCTTTTTAAAATATTCTTTGAGTCGATAAAAAGTGGAGCTGGAAAAAGCACAGCAGGTCAACCAGCATCAGAGAAGCAGGGCAGTTGATGCTTCAGGTTGGAATCTTTCATGAGGACTGGGTAGGTGGAAGGGTTGAGAAATAAATAGAGGGAGTAGTGGGAGACTGGGAGAAAGGTAGGTAGAATTGTGATAGGTGGATGCAGGTTGGAGAGGGCTGTGATTGGTCAGTGGGAAAGGTGGAGCAGATAAGTGGGAAGGAAGATGGACAGGTTAGGTCAGGTCAAGGGGGCAGGGTGGAGAGGGAGGAATGGATCTGATATTGGAGGTAGAGAGATGGGGAGATTCAAAAGCTAGTGAATTCTATGTTATGGCAGCATGGTTGTAAGTTCTTGAGGTGGAAGATGAGGCATTCTTCCTCCAGTTTACATGTGGCCTTATTTTGATGGTGGTGGAGGCCCAGGATAAACATGCCATCGGGGGACTGGGAAAGTGAGTTGAAATAGCTGGCAACAGAAAGGTGGGGTTGATTGGAGCTTATGGGCCATAGATGTTTCCTGACTTGGTCCCCAAGTTTGCATTTAGTCTCACAAATGTAGAGGAGACCACACTGGGAGCAATGAATGCAATAAATCAGGTTAGAAGAAATGCAAGCGAAACTCTGCCAGACTTGGAATGATTCTTTGTGACCTTGGATGGAGGTGGGGGAGGAGGTGTGCGGGCAGGTTTTGCACCTCCTGTGGCTCCAGGGAAAGGTGCCAGGTGTACAGGAGAGGTTGGTGGGGAACGTGGACCTAATGAGAGAGTTGTGGAGGGAATGGTCCCTGCAGAAAGTAGATAAGGGGTTGGGAAGCAAATAACATTTTGGTAGTGTGGTCAGAATTTAGGTGGTGGAAAGGGTAGAGGATGATGCACTTTGAGGGATCTTTGAGTAATTTGCCTGTCTTCAGTTTCCTAAACCTTATGTATGCCTTCTTTTCCTTTTTGACTAAATTCACAACTTCTCTGGTCATCCAAGATTCCTGAATCTTGGGGTCTTTATCCTTAATTTTCACAGGAATATGCTGGCCTTGAGCTCGATTCAACTTGCCTTTAAAAATGTTCCCACATGGCAGATGTGGATTTGCGCTTAAACAACTGCCTTCTATCTGCATTCCCCACTTCCTGCCTAATGTTAGCTACCTGAGGAGCTATCCACAAGTAACATCCATAAGTAACTTATGGCATTATGATCACTGTTTCTGAAAAGCTACTCACTGAAATATCATACCTGATTTATTACGGCCCTTCCCAAGTTGAACTATTTACATACTGGTTCAATAAACCATCCTGAACAGACCTAACAAATTCCTCCCTTTGCAAGCCCTTGACACAAAGCGAGTCTCAGTTAATATAGGGAAAGTTAAAATCACCCACCACAACAACCCCATTGTTTTCACATTTTGCCATAATTAGTCCACATATTTGTTCCTCTACCTCATGTTGGCTGTTGGGAGGCCTCTTGTACAACCCCATCATGATTGCACATTTCCTATTCCTGAGGTCTACCCAGATGGTCTCACAGGATAAGCCTTCCAAGATATTTCCACAGTAAATAGAACATAGAACAACAAAGCGCAGGACAGGCCCTTTGGCCCTCGATGTTGTGCCGACCTGTGAAACCAATCTGAAGCCCATCTATCCTACACTATTCCATTATCATCCATATACTTATCCAAAGACCATTTAAATGCCCTTAAAGTTGGCAAGACTACTACTGTTTTAGCCAGGACATTCCACGCCCCTACTACCATCTGAGTAAAAAACTTACCTCCAACATCTGTCCTTTATCTATCACCCATCAGTTTAAAGCTACGTCCCCTCATGCTAGCTATCATCATTGAAGGAAAAAGGGTCTCACTGTCCATCCTATCTAATCCTCTGATCATCTTGTATGTCTCTATTAAGTCATCACTTAACCTTCCCTCAAATGAAAACAGCCTCCAGTCAGAGAGTCATAGAGTCATAGAGATGTACAGCACGCAAATAGACCCTTCGGTCCAACTCGTCCATGACGACCGGATATCCAAACCCAATCTAGTCCCACCTGCCAGCACCCGGCCCATATCCCTCTAAACCCTTCCTATTCATATACCCGTCCAGATGTCTTTTAAATGTTGCAATTGTACTAGCCTCCACCACTTCCTCTGGCAGCCCATTCCACACACACACCACCCTCTGCGTGAAAAAGTTGCCCCTTAGGTCTCTTTTATATCTTTTCCCTCTCATCCTAAACTTATGCCCTCTAGTTCTGGAGTCCCCCGCCCCAGGGAAAAGACCTTGTCTATTTGCCCTATCCATGCCCCTCATGATTTTATAAACCTCCCTCAGGGTTTCCTCATAAGTCCTTTCCTCCATACCAAGCAACATCCTGGTGCATCTCCTCTACACCCTTTCCAAAGCTTCCACATTCTTCCTATAATGCAGCGACCAGAACTGTGCGCAATACTCCAAGTGCGGTCGCACCAGAGTTTTGTACAGCTGTAGCATGACTTCATGGTTCCGAAACTCAATCCCTCTACCAGTAAAACCTAATACACTGGTGCCTTCTTAACAACCCTATCAATGTGGGTGGCAACTTTCAGGGATCTATGCACATGGACACTGAAATCTCTCTGCTCCTCCACACTACCAAGAATCTTACCATTAGCCCAGTACGCTTTATTCCTGTTGCTCATTCCAAAGTGAATCACCTCACACTTTTCTGCATTAAACTTCATTTGCCACCTCTCAGCCCAGCTTATCCATGTCCCTCTGTATTCATCGACTTTAGTGTCATCCGCTCTTTGGTTGCTGCTTGATCTGCTATGCTTTTCTAGCACCACACTCTCGACTCTAAAGCCCATCCAACCCAGGGGACTTACCTATTTTCAGTAGACCAGTGGTATTCTCCCTAATGGATAATGTAACTCCCCCACCTCTTTTTTGTCCCTATCTATCATATCTAAAATGTCTAAATCCCAGGATATTAAGCTATCGATTTTGTCCTTTTCTCATCCAAGTCTCTGTAATACCCAAGGAGTTAGGGTGGAAGCTGCAGAGCAGGATGAACAGAGTAGTGTTCTTGGGTTTACTATTGGTGCCACAAGACAGCGAGGCAAGGAACAGAGAGCGGGCGTAGATTAACACGTGGCTGCGCAGCTGGTATAGGAGGGAGGGATTCAGATGTTTAGGTAATTGGGATGCCTTCTGGGGAAGGTGGGATCTGTACATGAAGGACGGGTTGCACCTGAACTGGAAGGAGACCAATGTCCTGGGTGAAAGGTTTGCTCAAGTGGTTCAGGAGGGTTTAAACTAGTAAGGCACCAGTTGATATACCGGTGGTGAGAGTTGATGGAGATGAGGCAATAGCAAGAGGTAGTGCAGCCAGTGGGAAGGAATTTCCTGGGAAAGAACCAAGAGATCTATTAAAGTGTGTTTGCTTTAATGCAAGGAGTATCAGGAATAAAAGTGATGAGCTTAGAGCATAGATCAGTACCTGGTGCTATGATGTTGTGCCATAACAGAGACGTGGGTTTCTCAGGGGCAGGAATGGTTGCTGGATGTTCCAGGGTTTAGAACATTTAAAAAAGAATAGGGAGGGGTGAAAAAGTGGAGGGGGTGTAGCACTGCTAATCAGAGAGGGTATCATAGATACAGAAGTTACCATTGTCGAGGAGGGTCTGCCTACTGAGTCAGTATGGGTGGAAACTAGGAACAGTAAGGGAGCAGTCACCTCATTAGGGGTTTACTACAGGCCTCCCAATAGCAGCAGGGAGATTGAAGAAAGCATAGGTCGGCAGATTTTGGAAAAGTGTGAATGTGGTAGGGTTGTTGTATTGGGTGACTTTATATTTCCCAATATTGATTGGAACCTCCTTTGAGCAGATGAGCTGTTTTTATAAGGTGTGTTCAGGAGGGTTTCCTAACTGAGTACGTTGACAGGCCGACGAGGGGAGAGGCCATTTTGGAGTTGGTGCTTGGCAATGAAGTGGGGCAGGTGTCGGATCTTGCGGTGGGAGAGCATTTTGGTGATAGTGACCACAACTGCCTCACATTCTACATAGCTATGGAGAAGGAGATTGTAAGGTTGGTATGGAGCCCATGGGCTGAATGGCATGCTTCCTAAGCAGGTGAAGATAGATGCTGGAACACCAGAGCCAACAGTAAGCCAAAGTGCAGCATCAGCTGTCCACAGAGGATGAGGAGCATCTAAGTTGGAAAGGTCACAGCCTTACAACCCCTCAGGATATTTGGGATGCACAGGAGGCACAGAGGTTTTTGCCCCTGACTCCCTTTCCTAGGTATAAGTGAGCTGGAAATGTGTTGCTGGAAAAGCGCAGCAGGTCAGGCAGCATCCAAGGAACAGGAGAATCGACGTTTCGGGCATAAGCCCTTCTTCAGGAATGAGGAAAGTGTGTCCAGCAGGCTAAGATAAAAGGTAGGGAGGAGGAACTTGGGGGAGGGGCGTTGGAAATGCGATAGGAGGAAGGAGGTCAAGGTGAGGGTGATAGGCCGGAGTGCGGTGGGAGCGGAGAGGTCAGAAAGAAGATTGTAGGTTAGGAAGGCGGTGCTGAGTTCGAGGGATTTGACTGAGACAAGGTGGGGGGAGGGGAAATGAGGAAACTGGAGAAATCTGAGTTCATCCCTTGTGGTTGGAGGGTTCCTAGGCGGAAGATGAGGCGCTCTTCCTCCAACCGTCATGTTGCTATGGTCTGGCGATGGAGGAGTCCAAGGACCTGCATGTCCTTGGTGGAGTGGGAGGGGGGGTTGAAGTGTTGAGCCACGGTGTGGTTGGGTTGGTTGGTCTGGGTGTCCCAGAGGTGTTCTCTGAAACATTCCGCAAGTAGGCAGCCTGTCTCCCCAATATAGAGGAGGCCACATCGGGTGCAGCGGATGCAATAAATGATGTGTGTGGAGGTGCAGGTGAATTTGTGGCAGATATGGAAGTATCCCTTGAGGCCTTGGAGGGAAGTAAGGGGGGAGGTGTGGGCGCAAGTTTTGCAATTCTTGCAGTTGCAGGGGAAGGTGCCGGGAGTGGAGGTTGGGTTGGTGGGGGGTGTGGACCTCACGAGGATGTCACGGAGGGAGTGGTCTTTTCGGAACGGTGATAGGGGAGGGGAGGGAAATATATCCCTGGTGGTGGGGTCCGTTTGGAGGTGGCGGAAATGACGGCAGATGATACGATGTATATGGAGGTTGGTGGGGTGGTAGATGAGGACCAGTGGGGTTCTGTCCTGGTGGCAGTTGGAGGGGCGGGGCTCAAGGGCGGAGGAGCGGGAAGTGGAGGAGATGCGGTGGATGGCATCGTCGACCACGTCTGGGGGGAAAATTGCGGTCTTTGAAGAAGGAGGCCATCTGGGTTGTACGGTTTTGGAACTGGTCCTCCTGGGAGCAGATGCGGCGGAGACGAAGGAATTGGGAATATGGGATGGCATTTTTACAGGGGGCAGGGTGGGAGGAGGTGTATTCTAGGTAGCTGTGGGAGTCGGTCGGTTTATAGTAAATGTCCGTGTTGATTTGGTCGCCCGAGATAGAAATGGAAAGGTCTAGGAAGGGGAGGGAGGAGTCTGAGATGGTCCAGATGAATTTGAGGTCGGGCTGGAAGGTGTTGGTAAAGAGGATGAACTGTTTAACCTCCTCGTGGGAGCACGAGGCAGCGCCGATACAGTCATCCATGTAGCGGAGGAAAAGGTGGGGGTTGTGCCAGTGTAGCTGCAGAAGATGGACTGTTCCACATATTCTATGAAGAGGTAGGCATAGCTGGGGCCCACGTGGGTGCCCATGGCTACTCCTTTGGTTTGGAGGAAGTGGTTTCAGGGTGAGGACCAGTTCAGTCAGTCGAAGGAGGGTGTCAGTGGAAGGGTACTGGTTGGTACGGCGGGAAAGGAAGAAGCGGAGGGCTTTCAGTACCTCGTGATGGGGTATAAGTGAGGCATAGTATGAACACAATCTCTGTATGTCCCAGGACACTCAGATGGAATTGTGCTGAATGCTGGAATGGGATCTGATGGCTGCAGAAAAGTGATGCTATGAAGGTCACTGAGGTGCTGAACGTCTGTGACTGGTTCTTTCTAAGAAATAGTAGGTGATCTGTGTGGGATCTCTTAGCCAGACACCTACAAATGTACTCTCTACCACCATTCTGAGTCCACTGGGCACCCTTTAAACAAAGGTCCTTCATTACTGCCACTCTATCAGGGAAATGGAGGAAACTGGATAATTATCTTTCTCTGTGAAAGGATGACATCATGTTTCATGACTACTGAGTCAATACCTAAGACTGATGGAAGCTACTTCCGATTAAACTTTATCTTGAGCATTATGCTAAGTGCCCTCACAATTTCAACTATGATGAAATGGGTAAGATTCTGCTCAGTGTGGAACACTGAATACTATGAAGTAGGAGTTTCAGTGATGGTCGGATGCCAGGTATGTAGGTAGTACATTTCAACATAGAACCATAGAAATGATACAGCACAGAGGGGGCCATTCAGCCCATCTTAACCATGGTGAACCAAAGAGACCCAAATGCTCTTTCTAATCACACCTTCCTGCAAGTGTTTCATTGCACTGCAGCTTACAGCATGGATTCAGGTAGTTTTAAAAGACTTGAGGTTCTCTGTCTCCATCATCAACTCAGGCAGCAAATTTCAGACACCCATCACCCTCTGCATAGAAAACTTTTTCGTCATGTCTTCTTTAATCCTCTACCACTTAGTTTGAATCTATGACTCCTGGTTTATGAACTCTCTGCCAAGGGAAAATGTTCCTTCTGTCTACTCTATCCCCACCACTCACAATTTTGAAAACCTAAATCATGTCACCTCTTAGCCCTCTCTGTTCCAAAGAAAACAATCCCAACATCTCCAACGTCTTGTAATTACAAATCTCCAGTCCTTTTTACATGTCAGTTTCTTTCATCCTAGTCTTGATAAGTGTAAGATAAAAGCTTTGACATCTGGTCTCCATTTAGCATTGTTTAAGCTCTGCAATACTAAGCAATTAATTAAGAATTTAAATAGCATGCAAACAATTTATTTGAGAATCTCATCCAAATCGTAGGAGAAATGTTATAGTTCTGGAGAGGGTGCATAGGAAGTTTAACAACATTTTGCCTGGGCTGGACAGTTTCAGTTTGAAGAGAGATTGGACACACAGAGCAGAGGAGATTGAGAAACTTTACCCGTTGATGGATGGATCAATGACCAGAGGCGTACATTATTGAATCCCTACGGTGTGGAACCAAGCACTTTGGCCCAAGTCCACACCAACCCTCCGAAGAGTAACCCACCCAGACCCCTTCCCCTAACTAATGTACCTAACCTACACACCCCTGAGTAGTATAGACAATTTAGCATGGCCAATTCACCTAACCTGCACGTCTTTGGATTGTGGGAGGAAACCCACACAGACACAGGGAGAATGCATGAACTCCACACACAATTGCCCAATTGGAATTGAACCTTGGTCCCTGGCGCTGTGAGGTAGCAGTGCTAACCACTGAGCCACCATGCTGCACATTTAAGAGAAGAGGCAGAAAGTTTAGAGATGAGGAAAACTTTTTCATTCAAAGGGTGGTGGGAATATGGAACTTACTGCTTGTAAGGGTGATAACCTCATAACATTGAAGATTTATTTGGACGTGCATTTGCAATTTAAAGGTATGCAAGGCTATGAGCCAAATGCTATAAAAGTGGGATTAGAATAAGCGTGTGGTTGATTTTGATTGGAATGAACATGATGGACAGAGGGCTTTTCTCTGTACTGTAGATTTCAATGACTCTAAGTTTATTTAACAGTACAGGTTATAACAGTTTTGGGTAAATATATATACATCTCTCTAGCTTGTTTCTGTTGACAATGCAGAAGTTTTCCTGTAGTTTCATTTTAGTCTATGGCTTATTAGCATATCAAGGTAGAAAATCAACATCACTACAGTATTCAGTAACTCTACCAATTCTATCCATGCATGTGTCTTCAAATCATGTGATAGCTGAGGGAGCTAGAAAACAAGGTAACATTTTCACACGGAATGTATGGAATAAGTTACCAGAGGAAGTGGTGGAAGCAGGTACAGTTACAACATTTAAAAGGCATCTGGATGTGTACATTATCAGGAAGGCTTTAGAGGGATATGGGCCAAATACTGGCAAATGGGACTAGGTTAAATTGGGATGTCTCAGCACAGATGAGTTGTACCAAAGAGTCTATTCCTGTGACTTTTCTGTTTGCATCTTTGGTGTTCCTGGATCTGGTCCTGTTCATGGTCAGGCTTAGGAGCAAAGCCATGGAAAGGCTTATAATTTGTCTGCCCCTCCCCGCACCAGATGCCCAGAGACCAGGAGGATTAGAGCTGAAGTGCAACCAAACGTTTAACAGCAGCCTCCACAAAAAAACTAAAAAGAGGTTGCAACCGGATGCACTCAACATAAATATGAAACACCACCTCCTCCAGGGCAAACAACCCTCAATCACCATCCTACCGTCAAGCCAATTTTGTACCTAATTGATTAGCTCTCCCTGATTAACTGATTATCAGTTTCAATAAAGTTATGTTGTTACAATTAATAGTAGAATTCATAAAATCCCTACAATGTGGAAGCAGACCATTTAGCCCAAAAAGTCCACACCAACCCTCCAAAGAGCAGACCATCCAAGCCTATCCCCTACTCTATTGCTCTACATTTCCCCTGACTAATGCACCTAAATTACACATCCCTGATCTAACTTTACTGATGGAACCTCGTTAAAGTCCATGGAGACAACATCTATCACAATGCCTTCATCTACCTTATTGGTCACCTCTTCAAAAAACTTAATCGATGTGTGAGACACTATTTCCATGCAAAAAGTTATGTTGACTATCTTTAATCAGTTTTCGCCTTTCCAAATGCATGCAGATCTCAGAATCCCGTCCAATAACCTACTCATCACTGACGTCAGGCTCACTGGTCTGTAGTTCCCAGACTTTTCTTTACAGCCTTTCTTAAGTAATAGCACAACATTAGCCACCCTCCAATCTTCCAATGCTTCACCTGTGGCTATTGATGATACAAGTATCTCCACACGGGGTCCCAGAATTTCATCCTGAAGTTTCCACAATGCCCTGGGATATATTTGATTGGTCCTGGGGATTTATCTATCGTTATACATTTTAAGACATCCAGCACCTCCTCCTCTGCAATGTGGACTCTTTTTAATTCCCTAGTTCCCAACTTCCATATCTTTCTTCATGGTAAATGCGAGCAAAATATATTCTTTTAGGATCTCGCCCATATGCTGTGGCTCCTCACGTAGATGAACTTATTGATCTTTAAAGGGCTTTATTCTCTCCCTAGTTACTCTTTTGCTCTTAATATACTCGTAGAATTGCTTTAGATTTTTCTTTACTTTATCGGCCAAACCTATCTCATGTCCCCTTTTTGCCATCTTGATTTTCCTCGAAAGTGTATTCCTACATCCCCTATACACCTCAGGGTATTCACTTGATTCAAGCAGCCTGTGGGAATAAACCCTCTGAAAGTCAAGAGAGCTCTTCACTGAACAAAGGAAAGACATACATCTTTATAGAGTTGTTTCAGCCTGCCTTTAGCAATTACATACCAATCATAATATTAATTAATTAGATACACTTCCAATTAATCTAATCATATGAATGCATGACTACAGATGGACAGGCTTATGGTCAACCCCCAATTTTCTATGATTTCATGATGTTTTCCAATGTCTGTTAGCTCACTTCTTGAGGCTATTCACAATGAACACTGTGTTCAAGTACATTCCTTCCCAAACCTTTGCCAGTTACACCATGTTAACTACCAATAAATTGGATACTTGTCTCTCACTTAAGGACTTTTAAATGCTGTTATTTAGTTTACTAACCTCATTACAGGACATACAAAAGAATATTTATTTTTACTAATTGTTATAAAATTGGCAATATCAGTTTCAATAAAGTTATGTTGTTACAATTAATAGTAGAATTTATAAAATCCCTACAGTGTGGAAGCAGACCATTTAGCCCAAAAAGTCCATACCAACCCTCCAAAGAGCAGCCCACCCAAGCCTATCCCCTACTCTATTGCTCTACATTTCCCCTGACTAATGCACCTAAATTACACATCCCTGTGCACTATGGGCAATTTAGCATGGCTAATTCTCCTAACCTGCCCATCTTTGGATTGTGGGAGGAAATCAGAGCATCCGATGGAAATTCACATGGACACAGGGAGAATGCGCAAACTCCACACAGACAGTACCCGTGGCTGGAATCGAGCTCAGGTCCCTGGCGCTGTGAGGCAGGAGTGCTAAGCACAAATCCACTGTGCCTCCATAAATTATTTAGCTAACAAGTTATGAGCAGTTTCTTTCTCATCAAGGGCTAAACACTAGACACTCCTATCTTTGTCCTTGGATGTTTTACAATGTGTTCATTCAACCATATTCCAATATCTGCTAATTTCTGTACCTACAATTCAATACTCCCTGTAGCGATATGGGAGCTTTTTTTACTGCCTGAGACTGATTAGCTCTCAATTTTTTTGAAATCTTTTGCTGTAATATTTTGTGATTTTTTTTTGTATCTCGGTGAACTCAAAACTACTTTAGAATCTATATCTATGATTATTTGAAGGACCTTAACTAAAACCTACTATTGGTATTGCACCAGATTGATGAAATAATTAGAGATTCACTAATTAAATGTAATACATAGAATATAGAACATAGAACATAGAACAGTTTGGCACAGTGCAGACCCTTTAGCCCTTGATGTTGTGCTGACATTTTATCCTACTTTAAAATCAAACTAACCTACACACCGTTCATTTTACTATCATCCACGTGCCTATCCAAGAGTTCCCTAAATGTCTCTAATCTACCTGATTCTACCCCACACTCTGTGTAAAGAACTGACCTCTGACATCTCCCCTAAACCTTCCTCTAATCACCTTAAAATTATGCCCATTTGTGATAGCCATTTCTGCCCTCGGAAAAAAGTCGAAGGCTATCCACTTTATCTATGCCTTATCACCTTGTACACCTGTATCAAGTTGCTTCTGACCCTTCCTCACTCAAATAAGAAAAGCCTTAGCTCTTCACAAGATGTGGCCTCCAGTCCGAACAGCATCCTTGTAAATCTTTTCTTCACCCTCTTGAAACCTATAATGAGGTGACCAGAACGGAGTACAATATTCCAAGTGTAGTCTAACCAGGGCTTTATACAGCTGCAGCTTACGACTCTTCAACTCACTCCCCTTGCTAATAAAAGCTAACACACCATTCACCTTCTTAACAACCTAATCAACTTGGGTGGCAACTTTGAAGCATCGATGGACATGGACCCCAAGATCCCTCTGTTTCTCCACACTGCCAAAAGTCCTGCCTTTAACCCTGTATTCTGCATTCAAATTTGACCTTCCAAAATGAATCACTTCGCACTTTTCCAGGCTGAACTTCATCTGCCACTTATCAGCCCAGTTTTGCATCCTGTCAATGTCCTGTTGCAATCTATCTACAACAGCCCTCCACACTATCCACCACTCCACCAAACTTCATGTCATCAGCAAACTTACTAACCCGCTCTTCCACTTCTTCATCCAAGTCATTTATAAAAATCACAAAGAGCAGAGTTTCCAGAACCGATTCCTGCGGAACACCATTGGTCACCGAGTTCCAGGTTGAATACTTTCGATCTACTACCATCCTCTGTCTTCTTAGGGCCAGCTAATTCTGTATCCAGGGAGCTAAATTTTCCTGTAGGCTATGTCTCCTTACTTTCTGAATGAGCCTACAATGGGAAATCTTATTAAACCTTGCTAAAGTCCATGTATACCACATCCACTGATCTATCTTCATCATTTTGTCACATCCTCAAAGATTCTAATAAGGCTTATGAGGCATGATTATCTCCAATCAAACTATGATTTTCCAAGTAATCATAAATCCTGTCTCTTAGAATCTTCTCCAATAATTTGTCCATCACAGAGGTAAGATTGACTGGACTGTAATTCCTAGGATTATCCCTATTTCCTTTCTTGAACAAGGGAATAATATTTGCCACCTTCCAATCATCTGACACTACCCCAGTGGACAGTGAGGACGCAAAGATCATCGCTAAAGGTGCAGAAATCTCTTCACTTGCTCCTGTAGCAACTTTGGCTATATCCTATGTGGATTAGTGGTGCTGGAAAAGCACAGCAATTCAGGCAGCATCCTAGGAGCAGTAAAATCGACGTTTCGGGCAAAAGCCCTTCATCAGGAATACAGGCAGAGTGCCTGAAGGGTGGAGAGATAAAAGAGAGGAGGGTGGGGGTGGGGAGAAAGTAGCATAGAGTACAATAAGTGAATGGGGGAGGGGATGAAGGTGATAGGTCGGGAGGAGGATGAAGTGGATAAGTGGAAAAGAAGATAGGCAGGTAGGACAAGTCATGGGGACAGTGCTGAGCTGGAAGTTTGGAACTGGGGTGAGGTGGGGGAAGGGGAAATGAGGAAACTGTTGAAGTCTACATTGATGCCTTGGGGTTGAAGTGTTCCGAAGCGGAAGATGAGGTGTTCTTTCTCCAGGCGCCGGGTGGTGAGGGAGCGGCAGTGAAGGAGGCCCAGGACCTCCATGTCCTTGGCAGAGTGGGAGGGGGAGTTGAAATGTTGGGCCACAGGGCGGTGTGGTTGATTGGTGCGGATGTCCCAGAGATGTTCCCTAAAGCGCCAATGTAGAGGAGACCGCATCGGGAGCAACGGATACAATAAATTATATTGGTGGATGTGCAGGTAAAACTTTGATGGATGTGGAAGGCTCCTTTAGGGAGTTGGATGGAGGTGAGGGAGGAGGTTTTGCAATTCCTGTGGTGGCAGGAGAAGGTGCCAGGATGGGAGGGTGGGTTGTAGGGGGTCGTGGACCTGACCAGGTAGTCACAGAAGGCCCAAGGAACTTATCTATACTTGTATTTTACAGTTTGTTTAGCACATCTAATAGCAATGTGTTCAAGCATATCAGCCTGTTTCTCACTGTCCTCACAAATGACAAGGTCCCTCTCAGTAGTGAATACTGAAGCAAAATTTTCATAAAGGATCACGCCTACCTCCTCCGACTCCAGGAACAAGTTCCCTCCACTGATCAGCTCTATTCTCACTCTGACCATCCTCTTGTTCCTCACGTAAGTGTAGAATGCCTCAGGTTTGTCCTTAATCCTAACTGCCAAGGCTTTTCATGCCCCCTTCTAGCTCTCCTAAGTCCATTCTTCAGTTCCTTCCTGGCCACCTTGTAACCCTCTAAAGCCCTGTTCGGATCCTTGCCTCCTCAATCTTAAGTAAACTTCCTTTTTCCTCTTGACTAGGTGTTCCACATTCCTTGTCACCCAAAGTTCCTTCACGCTACTATCCCTTCTTTGCCTCAGCGGGACAAACTTGTCCAGCACTATCAGCAAGTGCTCCCTAAACAACTTCCACATTTCTGTCATTCATTTTCCTGAGAACATCTGTTCCCAATTCAAGTGCCCAGTTCCTGCCTAATAGCATTGTAATTCCCCCTCCCCCAGGTAAATACTTTGCCATACCGTCTGCTCCTATTCCTCTCCATGGCTATAATAAAGGTCATGGAGGTGTGATCACTATCACGTAAATGCTCTCCGACCGAGACATCTGACACCTGGCATGGATCAGTGCTAAATACCAAATCCAATAGGGCCAAACCTCTATTCGGTCTATCTACCTACTGAGTCAGGAATATTTCCTGGAAAATGATCTGGCTCGGAGGGTGAATAGCTGTTAATGGAGACTGTTAGTGGCTAACAATAGGTAGTGTGTAATGGCAAACTATGTGATAACAAAATCTAGTGTGTGATGTTTGGTGTTGGTACAAGGGCGAGTTAAGGACCTAAAATTATTGAACTCGATATTGAGTCTGAAGGGCTACAGGGTCCCCAAGTGGAAAATGAGGTGTTGTTCTTGTAGCTTGCACTGAGTTTTGCTGCAGGCCTGAGACAGAGATGTTGGCTAGGGAATCGGTTGGTGTGATAAAGTAGCAGGCAACAGGAAGCTCACAGTTGGTTTTGCGGGCAGAATGTAGAAGCAGTCACCTAGTCTGCACTTTGTTTCACCAATGTAGAGGAGGCGGCATTGTGATCAGTGAATGCAGTAGATTAGATTGCATGAGGTGCACGTAAAGTGATGCTTCACCTGGAAGGTATGTTTGGGCCCTTGGATACTGAGGAGGGGGAACATAAATGAACAGGTGTTACAACTTCAACAGTTGCAGGGGTAAGTGGGGGTTGTGCAGGGGTATTGGAAGTGAATAATGTTGTGGACCAAAGTGTCCTGGAGGGAATGGATCCCTGCAGAAGATAGATAGGGAGGAGAGGGGAATATGTGTCTGGTGGTGGCATCTTGCTGGAGGCGATGAAAATGGTGGCTGATGAACTTCTGGATGTGGATGCTGGTGGGATGGTAGGTCAGGATAAGGGAAACCCTACTGCTGTTGCAGGAGGGAAGAGGAGGGTGTGGGTGAAAGTGCGAGAGATGAATCGGATCCAGTTGAAGGCTCTATCAACGTGGCACTGGGGAATTCTTAGTTTAGGAAGAAGGTGGATATTTTGGAGGCTCCCTTGTCAAAGATGGTCTCATTGAAATATATGCTACAGACATGGAATGGAGTCTTTACAGGAAATGGGGTGCAAGGATGTATAGTCCAGATAGCTGTGGGAGTTATTAGGTCTATAGTGGATGTTAGTGTCCACTTTTTCCCCAGAAATGGAAACAGAGATGTCGAAGAAGGGAAGGGAAGAGTCAGAGTTAGACCAGGTGAAAGTGCGGATGGGGTAGAAATTGCTAGTAAAAACCATGAACTTCTCCAATTCCAAACGAGAGAGGGAAGCATCTCCGATGATATCATTGATATATCGGAGAGAGGGTTGTGGGTGGGGGCCAGAATAGGACTGGAACAAGAAATGTTCCACATACCCCCACAAAAACACCGGCTTGACTGGGGCCTATGTGAGTATCCATGGCCACCGCTCTGATTTGAAGAAAATAGAGGAGTTAAAAGAGAAGCTATGGAGGGTGAGGACAAGCTTAGTCAAGTGGAGGAGGGTGGTGGTGGGAACAGTTTCAGGCCATTGCTCCAGAAAGAAGCAGAAGGCCTCGAAAGCATCCTGGAGGAGGCTGGACATGTAAAGGGATTACAGTCCATGATAAAGAGGAGGTGGCTAGAGCCTACAAACTAGAAATTATGAAGCAGTTGTATAGCATCAGAGGAATTACGGATGTAAGTGGGTATGGACTGGAGCAGTCTACAGCCTAGAAGCCTCAATATTGAGTTCTCCAATTTCAAATAACGTTTCTAGCATGCCCTAGCTTTGCTACTACCTGCTGTACCTGCATGCCAACCTTCAATAACTGTTCCATCATGACGCCCAGGCCTTGTTATGCCTCATGTTTTCTTAAACTGCCACCATTCAAATTATAATCTCCCTTCCTGGTTTTACCACCTCACATTTATTCACATTATATCACATTTGCCACGTTTTTGCCCACTCAGCCAGTCTATCCAAGTCACCCAAGTCACCCTGCAGTCTCTCAGCATCCACCTCACAGCACACACTGCCACCAAGCTTAGTGTCATCTGCAAATTTGGAAATATGGCATTCAAATCCTTCATCCAAATTGTTAATGTATACAGCTGAGCTGAACTCCAGCACTAAACCCTACGATACTCCACTCATCACTACCTGCCACTCTGAAAAGGGCCCATTTATTCCAACTCTCTACTTCCTGTCTGCCAACTAGTTCATTTTCCAGATCAATACATTACCTCTAATACCATAAGCTTTAATTTTCCTTACTAATCTCCTGTGCGGAATGTTTTGCAAGTCCAGATACCCAACATCCACTGATTCACCCTTGTCCACTTTATTGGTCATTTGCAGTTAGAATCAGGTGAATTCATAATGGACAACAAAGAGATAGCAGACCAGTTGAACAAGAACTTTGGACCTTCGTCAGTTACACCAGCACCACTCCCCACCTTTCCCTCTGCTACATTGATGACGTCATGCTTCCATGATGAAGTTGAACAGTTCATCAACTTCATCAACACATTCTACCCTGAACTTAAATTCACCTGGACCTCCCTCCCCTTCCTGGACCTCTCCATCTCCATCAACGATAACCGACTCAACACTGACATTTTTTACAAACCCAACAACTCCCACAGCTCCCTGGATTACAACTCCTCCCACCCTATCTCCTGCAAAAATACTATGCCTTATTCCCAATTCCTCCACTTCTGCTGCATCTGCTCCCAGGAGGACCAATTCTACCACAGGACACAACATTCTTTAAAAACCGCAATTTCCTCTCCCATGTAGTTGAAGATGCGCTCCAACGTATCTCATCCACGTACCACAGCTTTGCCCTTGAACCCCACCCCTCCAACCGCAACAAGAACAGAACCCCTCTAGTCCTCACCTTCCACCCCTCCAACCTCCGCATAAATTGTATCAGCTGCCAACACTTCCGCCACCTTCAAACGGACCCCAGCACCAGGGATATATTTCTCTCCCCATCCCTATCCACATTTCGCAAAGATCATTCCCTCTGCAACTCCCTCATTAGGTTCACACACCCACAACAACCCACCCTCCCCTGTTGGCACCTTCCCTTGCCACCGCATGAATTGGAAAACCTGTACCCACACCTCCCCCCTCACCTCCACCCAAGGCCTCAAAGGAGCCTTCCATATCCATCAAAGTTCCACCTGCGCATCCACACATGTTATTTATTGTATCCGTTGCTCCTGATGAGGTCTCCTCTATATTGGAGAGACCAGACACCTTCTCGCAGGGCGCTTCAGAGAGCATCTCCAGGACACTCGCAACAATCAACCCTACCGCCCCGTGGCTGAACATTCCAACTCGCCCGCCCACTCTGCTGAGGACATGCAGGTCCTAGGCCTCCTCCATCACCACTGCCTCACCATCCGAAGCCTGGAGGAAGAACGACTCATCTTTTGCCTCGGAACCTTCCAACCCCATGGCATCAATATGGACTTCACCAGTTTCCTCAGTTCCCCTACCCCCACCTTACTCCAGTTCCAAAATTCTAGCTCATGACCTGTTCCACCTGTCAATTGTCCTTCCCACCTATCACTCCACCCACTTCTCCGACCTATCACTGTTACCCCCACCTCCATCCACCTATTGCACTCTCAGCTATCTTGTCCCCACCCCCACCCTCCAACCCTGGCAACATCCTTGTAAATCTTTTCTGAACCCTTTCAAGTTTCACAACATACTTCCGATAGGGAGGAGACCAGAATTGCATGCAATATTCCAACAGTGGCCTAACCAATGTCCTGTACAGCCGCAACATAACCTCCCAACTCCTGTACTCAATACTCTGACCAATAAAGGAAAGAATGCCAAATGCCATCTTCACTATCCTATCAACCTGCGACTCCACTTTCAAGGAGCTATGAATCTGCACTCCAAGGTCTCTTTGTGCAGCAACACTCCCTAGGACCTTACCATTAAGTGTATAAGTCCTGCTAAGATTTGTTTTCCCAAATGCAAGTACTAGATGATAGGTCAAAATGGAGCCAAGAGAGCAAACAACAGATCAGCAGACAAACGAATGGACAACAGAGAGGTGGGGAAAAAGAAAAGCTGCTCATGGGGACCTTTGGTGGATGCAGATGCATTGGCTGCAATGAAAGCAGACCATTTGATAATAAGGCCTGTGTGTTGGGACATGAAAGAAGGTGCTCAGGCCTAAAATTATTGCATTCAATATTCAGTTCTTCAAGCTGCTGTGTCCCAGAAAGAAAATTGAATGTTGTTTTTCAACCTCGAGCTAAGTCTCAGTAGAGGCCTGAGACAGAAATGTTGTCCAGAGAACACGATTGTGTATTGAAGTGGTAGACAACCGGAAGCTCTGGAGCATTTTTGCAGGCAGTGTGTAGATTTTGCACAAATTGTTGTGTCTTGTAATGTTAAGAGGAGACCACGTTGAATCGAGTCAGCTAGATTTAGTGAAGTACAGATTAATTGCTGCTTTACCTAGAAAAAGTGTCTGGAGCCTTGGGCGGCATGGTGGCACAGTGGTTAGCACTGCTGTCTCACAGCGCCAGAGACCCAGGTTCAATTCCCGCCTCAGGCGATTGACTGTGTGGAGTTTGCACGTTCTCCCCCGTGTCTGCGTGGGTTTCCTCCGGGTGCTCCGGTTTCCTCCCACAGTCCAAAGATGTGCAGGTCAGGTGAATTGGCCACGCTAAATTGCCCGTAGTGTTAGGTAAGGGGTAAATGTAGGGGTATGGGTGGGTTACGCTTCGGTGGGTCGGTGTGGACTTGTTGGACCGAAGGGCTTGTTTCCACACTGTAATCTTATCTAATCTAATCTAATCTAAAATCCCAAAGAAACCCAAACATATAAACAGAAAGCAGAAATCATCAGCAGTGCTTCATCTGGGGGTTCATTGAAGATGTTACCTAGTATGGTGATAAAACATCGGAAAATGAACCTTCCAGCCCAGCGAACAAACCTACATCCAGAATCTCAACCTGAGCCATAAATCTTCTCAAAACACGCTATCACAAATATCCTTATAAAATCTTCCAATTTTAGAAGATCAATTTAAATTTTGAGACAACTTCTTTATACACAGTTTTGAGTTCACATCATACTGTGAACAACCAATTTATGGAAAGATGTTGAAGCAAAGTTACAGAATTTGATTTCACTGATGCAAACCCAGCCAAATCACTAATTAACTGGTCATTGTTTCTCCACCTGTCAAATAACATGAAAGGTACTTCTGGGCTGAATATTCTCTTGTTTGTTCTGCGATAATGTGATAGTTGTGGCCTCGTGCGAGCTTGTGCTATAGAAAATCGTGCAATAGAAATAACGACGCCTATAGGAAAAACAGGTTTGGGGCAGAAATACCAGCAAAAATTGAAACAAAAATAGTAGTTAGCCTAAATAATAGCACAGCCTAAGTAAATGTTAAAATCATGCATTTTGATGAAATAAAATGCTAAATTTTCTCACACCTGCACACTCAACACGGGTGCTGGGGAAAAATAAGCACTACTGCAGTTAGGCGGTAGTGTGGGGCTTTTAAAAAAAGAAAAAGATTGATAAATTTAACACTTTAAGGGATTTCTGAGTTTGCTGATTTGCCATACAGGTTGTACCAGTTTGCACTCAGCTTCCCTAGTTATACAATCTTCTGCAATGACAGTCTATGGAGAGCAACAGAATCCATGAAACTTCACTGCATGGGCCAGGGTTAATGATACAGTTTCATTCTCGCCGCTTGGAAACCAATTCCTGCATCTCACAAAACTGCCATTAAAAAAAAAGAAAAAATATTCGAAATGAAGGTTTCAATAATTGTCCAGGTTCATGGTGATGAAGGAGGTTACAGAGATCGGGCGGATTGTAAGAACTTGAAGAGGTTTCACAGTCTGGGAGTGTTCTAGGGACTAGATGAGATTACCAAGATATGGAGAGATTAAACACAGAAGAATGGTGTAGAAATAGGGAAATTTACAATTGGAGGAATAGGCTTCAAGAAGCTGAAGGAAGTGACACAAATAGTGATTGGGTTGTTGGGAGTGGTGGGGGTTACAGAGAGAGCAGTGTCTGTTCTGAAGCATTTGTGGGGACTGGAGATAGTTTCACAATGGAGCGTATAGAGCCGCAGGAGATCACAGAAGTAAACCCCTGGCGTGGGTTTAAGGTAAGCGGGGATGGAATCGCATAACAACCAATGGGAATTTGCATTTAAAAAATCATTCCCCAATTCACCAATCGCGTTACAGCAAAATCATGTTGATGAAACACGTATTATATGAGAACGACCTATACCCTTGAAATACTGCTAAAGAAGCTATCTCTGAAGCAGTAGTAGCAGAACAGCACCATCTAAAGGCGCTTGACTCTGGACCAACTATTGCAACCATTAACAGGGTCAATAAAACATATAAATCGTGGATGTGATTGCCTCACACACCACAGCAGTGTTCAACATTTTTCATGACATATGCAAGCTATGTTCTACAAGAAGATATTTGGCTAAAATGTGCAAGAAGCCCAAGTATCCAGAGAAACCCAAAATTCAACACAAAGCTCCATAGCCACAAGTGAAGAGTCAACTAAAGAACAATGTCATGACCATTTCCAAACTTTTATCCATGGCAGGCACAAACGGCAATGAATTCCAACAGTGTCTGTAACCTCACAACTTATATTCCCCAGCAGACAGTACATACAAAGGATTTCACATGGACGTTGTCAGGAAAACTGTCGGTTTAATCCCCATCCAAGTGATAATAGCCCAGAAGGAAAGTGCAATATGCACAACATGCTGACATTGGTGCAAATATAAATCTCTTTACACATCTTGCACAAGGTGTACTCAGGGAACTGGTATAATGTGGTTCAGTCTGCACAAAACTGCTTACAATAATCTGACATTCCATGTACTAACAATATCTTCACTGTCAATATGACTCCTCAGGATGGAACACCTGAAATCTTTTACAGCATTGAGAAAACCGGCGCACCTATTGGTCCACCAGTTTGCTCAGATCTACATATTATTGTTATCCACATGATAACAAACCCATCAATTACTTGCACCATCTCTCCATCACTAGTACACAGTGACTGCACTGTGTACCATCTATAAAATGGTATATAATAACTCACCATCTAATAACTCACCAAGGCTGCTTTGACAGCAGCTTCTTAACCCTTGACATCTATGATCTAGAAGGACAAGAAACATCACTGTAAACATTACTGTTCCTTAAGTGTTGCTGGAACAAAATCCTGAAACTCCCGACCCATCAGCATTTTGGGTTATGGGGCTAACCACATATTCTCCAGGATAACGAAGAATAATTGCTGATATACTCAGTGATGCCCACATTCCATGAACAAGTTTTAAAAAATTCTGAGAATTCTACATTCTTCCAAGTCTAACCATTTGAATACATAGAAAATCTTTCACTCTTTAGCTGTAATGTTTTCAGCCACTTGGGTTGGGTAACCTGAAATTCTGCCACTCTCTGTCACTCTACCTCTTGCTTCTCCTTTAAAGATGCTCTTTAAATATTACCTCCTTATGTGGCTTAATGTTGGCCTTTGTCTGATAATGCTTTTGAGGAGTGTCTTAGGATATTTAACTGGCATGAAAGAAATAGAAGAGAAAATTCTTGAACAAAGGATTTGTATTTGTATTGTATTTGTCACACTCATCAAGGTATTATGAGGAGAGAAAGTCTATTTAAACTGCAAGAGAAAATTATCACCAATACTGCTCATTGTGAACTTCTTTTTCCATGACAACATGTTAGACAAGATAAGCTGTAACATGGCTCTATTGGAACCCTTTGATATCCTCAGTGAGCTCTGCAGATGCAAGTACGGTCTTTAAAGAACTCTTTGAGTCATCATCAGCAGCAGCAGCAACATAATCTGCAACCTCATTGTCTGGCATGTATCTCACTCTACCATGTCCATGACTCACAGCACTGATAGTAAATTCTGTCAGGGTGCAAAAACCAAAAAAAATCTGTTAACCATGGCTGTCAAAGCCTGTAAATTATCATGTAAGATTAAAACAAAAGCCTTATAAAATTGCCAGAAATAGTGATAGTTTGAGAAGTTCTTTACATACAGAAAAGGAAGACAAAGTAACTGAGAGAGAAAAGAAGAATTGAATACAAATGCAAATGGACTGTAAAAGCTTCTACAGATATATAAAAAGGAAATATTTGTCTAAGGTCCATTAAAACTGGAATCAGGAGAATTTATGATGAGATTTGAGACATGTTTGTTCTCAGGAAGGATATTATTGCTATAGAGGGAACAATATGAAGGTTCACTACCTGTGTTCTAGAGATGGCGGGCTGCCTTATCCTGAGAAATTGCGTAAATTGGTCCTGAAGAATGAGAGGCTGAAACCTGCAAAATACTTAAAAGGACAGACAGGGTAAATGTAGGAAAGATGTTTCACCTGGCTGAGGTATCTTGAACCAGGGACACAATTTAAAAATAAATGGGATGTCACTCAAATCTGAAGTAAGGAGAAATTGTTTTATTCAAAGGGTTGTGAATCTTTAAAATTCTCTCCCACTAAAAGCTACAGGACTAAATAACTACATTGGGTGCAAGCTTCAACAGCCTATGGGGTGGTTTGCAATTCCAAAATGCCAGTGCCGATGGCTATCAATGCAGGCAGTACACTGACATCATGTTGTCTGTAATTTGCACAATTACTGAATTTAGCCAGTACTGAACACATTGTTGAGTGACTGTATCATTTGCCAGAGGCCAGGTTTGTATGTGGCTCGTACTGCATTGAGGTAATCTGCAATATTCCTCTTAGAGATGATCATAGAGAACCTAGAGTGTGGAAGCAGGCCTATTGAGTCCACACCGATCCTCTGAATAGCATCCCACCCAGACCTACACTCCTGTCCTTTCCTTTGACTAATCCATCTAGCTAATCTTACGGACGGCATGGTGACTCAGTGGTTAGCACTGCTGCCTCATAGCACCAGTGGCCCGGGTTCGATTCCCGCCTCAGGCAACTGTCAGTGTGGAGTTTGCACATTCTCCCCGTGTCTGTGTGGGTTTCCTCTGGGTGCTCCGCTTTCCTCCCACAGTCCAAAGATGCGCAGGTCAGGTGAATTGGCTATGCTAAATTGCCCACAGTGTGAGGTGTCTTAGTCAGGGGTAAATGTATGGGACTGGGTTTGGTGAGTTGCTCTTCGGAGGGTCAGTGTGGACTTGTTGGGCCGAAGGGTCTGTTTCCATACTGTAGGGAATCTAATCTAATCTAATCCATCCACAGGGCAATTTAGCAAGGCTATTGCACTTAATGCGCACAGCTTTGGACTGTGAGAACAAACAGGAGCACCTGGAGGAAACTCACATGGATGCAAGAAGACTGTGCAAGCTCCACACAAACAGTCACCCAACTTGGGTCCCTGGCACTGTGAGGCAGCAGTGCTAACCATTGAGTGACTATGGCACCCTGATCTTCATTCTGGCTGGAGAGGCTGCCAAAACTATTTGAGATACAGTTTAATGTATAAGAAGAGGTGATTATAGCTCTAAAGGGTTGTGGTTCAGAGTTCTGCATTGTTGCATTAGGTATTCCAGTGGAAGAAGTGGAGGGAAAGCATATCCACTATATACAGAAGGCCAGGAGCAACTCCTGACAAAAATTGTAAAGGCAGTGAGAGTAGATAGGAATGGTGGACAATGCCAAAAGTAAAGCATAAAATGGAGCTGGATGCAGGGTTCCAAGGTGCTCAGTACTTTAAGTTTAGTGAATTGCCATTCATACGAACTGCGCCATTTCCCTCAGATGACCTCGCCCCATCATTTGTCTACATATGATCTGCATCAGTTAGGACTCATAGCTCACATCATAGCTCTTCCTTACCATCATACATATAACACTGCTGAAACTCAAATCATAATTTGTTCATCCTGGCTGTTATTCAGCCATGACTAACCATGACATTTCATACACTGTCACACTTCACTCTTTCTTGTAGGTTGAGTTGACAGACAATCAGAGGTAGCAGGAGCTAATCAGATGGACAAAGACTGTACTGTACACTTCACCTCTGGGAAGGAGATACTGATCACAGTTATTGGAATGGTCATGATTGACGCCATGGCCAGTAGTCATGTTAAATCATTTCAAATAATGATACATTCACTCCTAATTCTCAAACCCTAATACTGCTTCATCCACGAACTCTTCCAATTTACCAAACTGCACTATTTGCTTTTTCCTTTCCTTTGTCATCCATGAGACTTTCTGCACTCACAAAAGCAGGAACTGTGCCCAAGTCAGAGAACAGGAACCGTGATGGTAGTCATGTGATTTTCTACTCACATCCAACAGTTCAGAAAATGAGATTGTACATATTTTGGAGAAGAGCCCAGAAGTGTCACTCATACACGCTGAGTAAGTTGAAATGAGAGCAAGTGATGAGAGAACAGCACTGCTGCAGAGGTCACAAATGAGTGTGGCAGGGTGTATGACAGGGGAAGACTGATGGGTGCAGACATTGGCTGGTCTCAGGTTAACAAAGAAGCCCCACAACTCCTCTCAAGGGGCACTGCACAAGGATGGGCACCATGTTTTGCAACATGGAAGTAGTGTCCTACTCTGCGAGATAATTATGGACCCAACAAGGATGAACTATCTAATGATATGTCTTGACTTCCAAACAGTTTAAGTAGAAGCAACTTGCTGTTCACAGTAGAAGCTCAGGTTTTTGGAGTACAAGATCAGGTTTAGATATTTTTCATGATCAGTCTGCCCTGAGCTTTTACTGCATAACTCTGGAGCAAGTAGGACTTGGACACGGGTCTTCTGGCACAGAGATAGGGACACTACCACTGTACCACAAGGGCTGTGCTTAGGCTGGTGATGACAAGACTGCGAATGCCCTCCAACAGTTGATTCAGATTGCTGAGCATCACTGAAGTAACTCTTCAGAGGCAGCATTCCATCACTAATCATCCTTTTTCACAAATGCATAACCTTTAACAATAGCACTGCCTCTCACTAATCAAGCACTCAGTGCATCAACATCTCTGAAAAAATCCCTTTTATGTCAACCAGGTCTCCCTGATTAGACTAGATTAACAGCCCCATTTAGGGAATTTATATTCTACGGTGGTCAGCTGGCTCATTCCAATCACTACAATCATCACTCTCAGGATTAGTCCTCTGACCTCCTCCGTCTGGCCAGGTTGTTTTTATACTGATACATTTTTACACTAATACTGTGTCCAATTTTTGTTTTCTATTTAAATGAAGGATAGGTTTGCGATTGAATCACCTGGTGGATTCCTGGGGTGTAAGGATTGTCTTATGATGAAAGGTTAAGCAAGTTGAGCCTATACTCATTAGAGTTTAGACAAACAAGAGGTGATTTTGTTAGATGTTGGAAGAACTTTTCCTCTTGTCGCAGAGCCTCAAACTAGGGGCCATGATTTAGGAATAATGGGAACTTTTTCTCTCAGAGGGTTGTTAGTCTTTCAACTTTGTTTCTCCAGAGAGCAGTTCAGGCTGAGTCAGAAAATATATTTAAGGTTGAGTTAGACATTGACAAGGTGCAGCAATGTGAAGCCCACCATCAGAGCAGTCATGAACTATTAAGCAATGTAGCAGTCTTGATGGGTTTAATGGCCTAATACTACCCTTATTTCTTAAATTCATGTGATACAATGAGTTTTTTCTTCCTGATGCGAAACACAAGATCAGACTGTGTGTGCTGGAGTGATGGTATTAACTAGAATATTTCAAAGATAACAGTGCCAATTTCAAACCATAATTACAGGTGAATTGATGCCATGGTCTGCTTACTCTGTAGGTGGAGTTCACTGCATATACATTAACCGTCTCACCAAAGTGAAGGCCAGCACGGTTTACACAAAAATATGCCATACATCAAGGACTCCAACTTGGAGCTGGAACTGCACATTTAAATTTTCACTAAATTGTCCAAATAGGCCTTTTGTTAATAAAAGAATTACCTTCTTGTCGAATATCTACATACTTCATGAACATGTGCAACTGAAGAAATATTATAAGAAACATAGGTCATCTGTAAAAATGCTCAAACAATGGATTCTTTTGATGTCAACATTGCCTTTCTTTTTAATGTGTGTTATTTGACAAGAAATAAGATAGATCTAATAAGCAGGTGGTTGCAACCTTAAAAAACTGAGATCTGTGTTCATAAGATCCCACCCTTTTGATTATAACAGATAATCTTTGAGCTTTCTTTTGTGGAAGAATTTGGTTACTTGAAGCAATTATCTGCTATTTGATATCGAAGAATTATATTATTGTCCTAGGTCCATATCTTGAATCTTGAATCTTTTTATGTTTAATTACTACTGTAAAGACAATGACAAACACAGATATGTAGGCATTCCAGGTAGTCATAATTAATGACTGTGTAAGGAGACTTTGAGCATAGAATTTTATCGTCCAATTATCTAGAAATTATCCACTTGCAGAAAGCATTTGATATAATGTCACATGGCAGGTTGATTCAGAAATTAGAAATGTTTGGGACTGATAGGTCCTTGGCAGCATGGATTAGAAGTTGGCTGAAAGATAGGAAACAGAATGTATGTATAGATGGGCATTTCTCCGACTGGAGATGAATTGAAAATGGTGTGTCCCAGGGATCTGTGTTGGGACCCTTGCTTTTTCTGATTTATATAAATGATTTGGAGGTGAGTGTTGTTGGTAATTTGCCTAAATTTGCAGATAATACTAAACTAGGAAGAATAGTGAATTGTGTGGGTGACACTGAGCGACTTCAGAGGAACATTGACAAGTTGGCCAAATGGGCATATTCTTGGCAGATGAATTTTAATGCAAAGAGATTTGAGGTCATGCATTTTGGTAGAAGAAACATGGAAGATGATACAAACTCAATGGTGCAACATTGAGAGAAGTACAGGATGAGAGGAACCTTGGGGCTCACATGCATAATTCAATGAAGGCCAGGCAAGTTGAAACAATTGTTAAGAAGGCTTATCAAATCCTTGGGTTTATAAATAGAGGCATAGAGTATAAAAGCAAGGAAATAATACTATACCTCTATAAATCATTATTCAGACCACATGTGAACTACTGTGTCCAGTTCTGGGCACCTTACTTAAGGAAGTTGTTAAAGCTCTGGAGAAAGTGCAAAGGAGATTTACTAGAATGACACCCAGAATGAGGGATTTCAGATACAAGGAAAGACCAGAGAAATTTTTGGACCTGAGAATATTAAGTGGTGATCTTACTGAGGTGTTCAAAATTATGAACTATTTTGACAAGATAAAGAAGGACATTTTGTTTCCCATAGTTTGTATGTCACTAACTAGGTGTCACAATTTCAAAAATGTCAGGAAGAGAGTTAAGAGTGAGGTGAGGAGAAATTTCTATAATCAGAGAGTTGTTAGGATTTGAAAGTACTGCTGGGAGCATGGTGCAGACAGATTGCATACAAGGTTTCAAAAGAGATCTGGATACATATTTGGAAGTGATGAATATAGAGGGCTTCGGAGAAAAGGCTGGATAATGGAATAGCTGGATAATAAGGAGCTGTTACAGACATGATGGGTCTGTAAAATATTATGATTCCATAATTAAACACAATCCATTAAAGTCTTGACTACTGGCTTCAAGTCAAGTTTACAAATTATTTAAATACTGGTTTGATTTCATTGCATTAAAAATGTCATCCCTAAGTACTTTCCCCACAACTCCCTTGCTAACACTTGTACGTTATTATATGATGGTATTATGTTTGATTAAGCCACAATTTCCACTATATTTTAGATTAAATTAGATTACCTACAGTGTGGAAACAGGCACGTTGGCCCAACCAGTCCACACCGACCCTCCAAAGAGTAACCCACCCAGACCCATTTCCCTCTAACTAATGCACCTAACACTATGGGCAATTTAGCATGGCCGATTCACCTGGCCTGCACATCTTTGGATTGTGGGAGGAAACCGGAGCGCCTGGAAGAAACCCGCGCAGACACGGAGAGAATGTGCAAACTCCATACAGACAGTCGCCCAAAGCTGAAATCGAACCTGAGACCCTGGTACTGTGAGGCAGCAGTGCTAACCACTGAGCTACCATGCCACCATTCAGGATGTGAATTATTTTAGCACTCCCACTACTTAGCTTAGACAGGTTGGAAATTGATAAATGCTAATGAGTTTTTTACAAATGTGGAATTTTGAACTCTATTTTAAATTATTGTCTGAATCGGGCCACGTGGTATGGGTCTTTGCAGGGAGTACTGGAAGGAGGCAAAACAAATGTGATTAATTTTGTATTGTGTAAAGTGTATGGTGGAGCACAGTGACAAAGGGATTTATTTGCATGTGGTCTATCAAATATTAGTCTGTGATGACTAACACCAAGGAAGAAACATATTGTGTAATCAACTTCTAAGTTGCAAAATCACATGCATTCACGAGTTGTTGAATAACCTGATTCCCCTTAGACAGTACACAAACTAACGTGATAGCTATTCAGTACCCATATGTCCCTGGATGTATCATGACAAGATGTCTTAGCAGATTGATTCTGGTATTGGGATTTGTTTGTTTTTGAAAATGACTTATGAAATACCAAGATTCTGAGTTTGATTTCACAGATGAGGGGTTTGGCTTATGAAACAAGACTGAGCAGTTTAGGCCTATACTCTCTAGAATTTAAATAAAATGAAAGGAGATCTAACTGAGGTATATATGATGCCAAAGGGGATTGACAAATTAGACCGTGAGAATGCCCCACATAAGGAGGCAATCTAGAATAAGATGTTATAGTTTTAGGATAAGGGGTAGCAGATTTAAAATAGAGAAAACGAGAAATTGCTTCTCTCAAAGGATCATGGATCTATAGTGGATGTCGGGTCATTGAACAAGCTTAAGGAGAAAATAGACAGATTTTTAATTAGTAATGGGTTGAAGAGATATTGGGAGCAGTCAAGAAGGCAGAGTTGAGGTTGAAATGTGATCAGTCATGATTGTATTAAATGTTACATCAGGATCGAGAGGCTGAATTGCTCACTGCTGCTCCTAATGCTTATGTTCTAGGTCAATCTCTGTATGACCAAAATTTACAAATCTTCACAGATATTTCTTTAATACTGTCAGGGCATCACCAGATAATGGGCATTTGCGAATCTCACAGTTGGTCATCTTCAGCCTGTAATATTGAAGAAAGTACTGTAACAAAATAAATTTGATCATTCAATAGTCTAATTCTTATGTCAAATTAAAATACTAAAGTTAATAATTTTATAAATGAAGAATATAGCTCTTACCTTTAAAATTACAAAACAGCAATTGCACAACCAATATTATATCCTGCACTCCAAGGTAAGCTAAGGCAATTATGTTTTCACCTCATGTCAAATTCTCGTCACCTCAGTTGATGCACAGTTGAGAGTTCATAGAATCATAGAATCCCCACAGTGTGGAAACAGGCCCTTCGACCCAACAAGTCCACAATGAACCTCCTGATGAAGAGCTTATGCTTGAAACGTCAATTCTCCTGCTTCTTGGATGCTGCCAGACCGGATGTGCTCTTCCAGCACCACACTCTCAACTCCAAAGAGCAACCCACGCAGATCTATTCCCTCACACCACTATCCCCTATTTACTCTTGACCTATGCACCTAACCTACACATTGTTAAACACTATGGGCAATTTAGCATGATCAATTCACCTAACCTGCATATTTTTGGATTGTGGGAGGAGACCGGAGCACTTGGAGGAAACCCACGCAGACATGGGGAGAATGTGCAAACTCCACACAGACAGTCGCCCGAGGCTGAAATCACAGCATTGAGTCCCTGGCACTGTGAGGCAACAGTGCTAACGCTGAGCCAGCAATGTGGGAATCTTTAGACAGTGCCATGCTCAAAGTAAGCAAGTAGTTTCTAACTGAAGATAAACAATTTTGAATTGTTGACATATAACTTTACTACATAAAACACTAACCCCCTTTTCAACTCCACATATACAAGCTAGGAGATCAATACTGGTTCAATAAAGCATGCAAGAGGCATGTTGGACCAAGTACCAGGTGTGCAAAAAAAACCTCAGAATTCCTCAGCCAGGCTAACATTAGATCTCCGAATAGAGGAAATGAGTGGTGCTCCAGTTAAACCACCTGAACTTCTCTGCCATGGGCTTCCCTAAGGTCCAGAACATTTGACCTAGTTGATTCTAGCAGAAGGCATGGCCGAGTATATTTACTCACACTTGTGTATCCTTCCCAGGTGTGTGAGGAGCGTGTCATCAGCATCAGCCAAAAGAACAGCACCCTCTCCAGCCAGACCAGAATCAACTGAGTAAATTCCCAAAGTGCTCATTCTCCAGCAGCAAGTTGTTAAAGTGGCAATATGCGGACCCTAACCGGGCTGGAATGCGTTGGGCTATGCTTACACTGAGTGGTGATCCATTGCCACCAGAACACAGGAGATGCATTGGAAGCATTAGATTTCGGAGTGCAGCTTCATCAGGTGGTTGTGGAGGACACAATTCACAGAATTTATAGCGAAAATTTACAGTGTGATGTAACTGAAATTATACTTTGAAAAATACGTTGATGGTTTATTAAGTCTTTCATCTGCTCAAATACCCATGATAGTTTCACTTCTTTTATGTGTAAATCACAAAACTTTTTTTTTATATAGATATTTTTATTAGAAATTTAACATTTTTATAAGTTTACAAAAATAAACAAAACTCTCAGATATAAACATTGATATATAATTAGCTCAAATATACAATAGCCAAAATTTAACAAAAAAAACAAAACAAACAAAAAAACCCGAAAAAAACAAACAAAACTCAACTATCTACTAATCTAACCTACAACTAACCAGAGTGTATATTTAAGTCTCTTACATGCTCGGAATGTGTTAGCATCAGATGTAATAAAACCCCTATTTGTGCGGGATTCCTCCCCCAAGGGGCCCCGGACCAGCCAGGTTTGTAATCTCAATTAAATAAAAGCCCTTGTTAGGATAGCCAAAGTATCTGTATTTATGTAATTCAAGAAGGGCTGCCATATTTTATAAAATAATTCGGTCTTTCGGTGCACCATATTTGTAAGGAAGTCAAGGGGAATACATTCCATAATTAGTCTGTGCCAATTTGAAAGTCCAGGGGGGCCCTCAGCCGCCCAGTTCACCAAAATATTTTTCCTTGCACAGAAAGAAAGAATAGAAAATAGTCTCTTCCCGTAAGTGTCCAGGGAGGGAAAGTTCGAAAAGCCCAAGAGGAAAGATACAGGGTCCACTTTAATTTCCGTTCCTAAAATTTCTGTCAGGGTACTTGCTACTTTAGTCCAATATCTACGGATCTTATGACAGGTCCATAAGCAATGTACAAGAGTGCCCATCTCTATTTTGCATTTAGGACACATTGGAGATGCTCCTGCCTTAAATTTTGCCAATCGAACCGGTGCTATATGGGCCCTATGAAGTATCTTCAGCTGGATAGCCTGGGTTCTGTTACAAATAGTAATTCTTCTAGCATTTTCCCAAATATCATTCCACGTTTCTGTAGAGATTTCTAGTCCCAAATCCTGATCCCATGTTTTAAGCAGATTATCCATATCTCCCGATACTTCATCATGTAGTAAATGATAAATAGTACTGACGGAAGATACCCCCACTGGTCGTAGGACACTACATTCTCTATCGGATTTATAAAGACTATCTAATAACGTAGTCTTCTTCTGTATATAATCTCGAATTTGGAAGTATCGAAAGAGGTCTCCATTGGGTAATCCGAATTTCTGACGCAGCTATTCAAAAGACATCAGGACCCCGTCTTTAAATAGATCCCCTAGACATGAGATACCCCTGGATCTCCAGAGTTTAAAAGTGGCATCTGTTAACCCTGGTTGGAATCCCCATGCTCCCACTATCGGTGCATAGGGGGATGTTTTATGTGAATTGCCCTCATTTTGCCAAGCCTTGATTGTATTTAGTATTATTGGGTTTTTACAGTGATCTGTAATGATTTTCCTCTTGTCTGAGAATAAAAGGTTAATAAGTGGGTATTTTACTTGAGAGGCCTCGATGTCCAACCAGATTGATTGTGGATCAGACAAGACCCAATCAGCTATATAACTTAATAGGGAACTTAACTGATATTTCCTAAAGTCTGGGAAGTCCAATCCACCCCTTGCCTGTGGAAGCTGTAGCTTCTTCAGCATAATGAGAGGCCGTCTATGATTCCAGATAAAGGAACCCAGCCAGCCATATAATTTACATAAAGCAGTCCTCGGCAGCATCACCGGAAGCATTCTCATAGGATATAGGAGACGGGGCAGGACATTCATTTTGATTAGTGTTATTCTACCCAACCAGGAAATTGGTAGGTCTCCCCATCGCTGGAGGTCCTGCCTTATCCTTTCCAATAAATACACAAAATTAGCCTTACATAACTGACCAAATACTGGAGTAATAAAAATGCCTAAGTGTAAGAAGCCCTCCAGGGACCAGCAAAAGGGAAAAAGGGATCCGACCGCTAAGTGGGGTATCATAGCAAGGCCACCCATTGGCATAGCCTCCGATTTTGAAAAATTAATTTTATAGCCTGAGAATGCGCTAAATGTATTAATAACTTGGATTAGGCGAGGTACGGACATCAGAGGGTTACTGAGGAATAGAAGAACATCATCTGCATAAAGGGTAATTTTATGTTTACCTGTACCAATCCTTGGGGCCACTATATTAGGATCAGCTCGTATAGCTTCTGCTAGTGGTTCAATTATTAGCGTAAATAACAATGGCGAGAGGGGACATCCCTGACGGCAGCCCCTACCCACACTGAAGCTATCCGAACCTAATCCATTGGTAACCACAACTGCTTTGGGATCACTATATAATGTTGAGACCCATTTGGTAAACACCTGTCCAACGCCAAACCTCTCCAATCTGTAAAACAAATATGACCATTCGACCCTATCAAATGCCTTTTCCGCATCTAATGAAACCACTACACCTGGTATCTTTCCCTGATGACAGGCTTGAATCATATTCAGAGCCCTTCTAACATTATTGGATGATCTACGGCCCTTAATAAACCCCGTCTGATCTTCCTTTATAATATGTGGCAGTATCCTTTCTAGTCTCAGTGCTAACGTTTTAGAGAGGATTTTAAAATCTACATTTAGCAAGGATATTGGTCTGTATGATGTACAATCTTCTGGGTCCTTTCATTTTTTAAGGATAAGAGAGATATTTGCCTCTTTCAGCGAAGGCGGGAGACAGCCCTGACTATATGCATAGTTATACATGTCCATAAGTGGACCAGCCAGTATTTCTGTAAATTCTTTATAGAATTCAGCTTGAAAACCATCTGGGCCCGGTGCCTTACCATTCTGAAGTTGCCTAATTGCATCAAGTATTTCTTGGAGTGTAAGAGGAGCATTTAGGACCGATACTTGTTCCGGAGTTAGGCCTGGAAAAGTCAAATTTTTTAAAAATGACTGCATCCTCTTCATCCTATCTTCACAATCCTGTGATTTATATAACTCAGAATAAAATTCTCTAAAGATCGCATTAATCTTTTTGTGATCATGAGTCAAAATACCCGTACTTTCCTTGATAGATGTAATAGTCTGAGGGGCCTTTTTTTTCTTTGCAAGAAATGCTAAGTATCTACCCGGTTTGTCGCCATATTCATATAACCTTTGCTTTGCAAATAATATTTCCCTCTTAGCCATTTAAGTAAGCATAGTGTTTAGAGCTGTCCTAAGAGCTGTAATCCTTTGCAATTTAATAATAGAAGGTCTATCAGTGTATGCTGTTTCAGCCACTTTTAAGCGGGCTTCAAGCAGACGCTGTTCTCCCTTTAATTTCTTCTGGGTCGCTGAGTAGGAGATGATCAAGCCTCGCGTGTAAGCTTTGATGGTTTCCCACATCATTGACGGGTTGCTAGCTGTACCTGAATCAATTTCTAAAAAAGTTTTAAATTCTTGAGAGAAGTACTTTACAAATTTACTATCTTTCATTAGGAAGGGGTCCATACGCCAATGCCGAGGGGATGTCCCTTAGTTTCCATATATACAGCAGCGTGGTCAGAAATTGCTATACTACCTATTTTACAGGATGATATGGCATTTAAAAAAATCGAGGGGGCAAAAAACATATCAATTCTGGTATGACATTTATGTGGATTAGAGTAGAAAGAAAAATCTCTGCCCTGTGGATGAAGACATCTCCATACATCTACTAATCCCAATTCTTTGTTCAGATCCATCAATTGTCTAGATCTGGGAGATACTCCTGCAGTATTCTTGGGAATCCTATCTATTTCCGAATCCATAATACAATTAAAGTCTCCCCCTATAATTATATGACGGGCATCAAAAGCCATCAATTTTGAAAAGACTTCCGTTATAAATTTAAAGGGGTGTGCCGGGGGGCAGTACAAATTTAAAATCCCATATTCCTCTCCATTTTTGAGGGCTTTAATCAAGATATATCGTCCAGATTCGTCTTTTATCTGCTTTAGGATTTTGAAAGGGAAATTCTTCCGAACAAGAATAACAACTCCCCTGCTTTTTGAGCTAAAAGAAGAAAAAAAGGCCTGATCAAATCCGCCCTGTCGTAATTTCAAGTGTTCTTTATCGCACAGGTGTGTCTCATGTAGGAGAGCTACATCAACTCTTTCCTTCTTAAGATTTGATAATATTTTCTTCCTTTTGACTGGCGAATTACTCCCCTTGACATTCCAGGTGCACCACTTAACCGACTGATCAACCATAATCCTCTGGGCCAATCCAAGACCCTTCAGGAGAGGGAACCCTATCCAGAACATCCCGAGCATAGAACATAAAAAATTTACAAAAATAAAACCTTTTTAATACACCCACAACAATACAATAAAAAACTATTTCTAAATAAAAAAAATATAAAACGTATCTAAGTGGAGACTTTCCCCCTTGTTCCCAGGGGGTGTCACTTCCTCTCCAAAAATCCATCATATCCCCTCCCAACCAATGCCCACCCTTGACCCAGGCACTCCTCAATAAAATGAGGAGAATTCAAATATAATACAAAGCTAGAGTTAACAGTGAGCACCCTACCCCCACCCATACCAACACCTGGGTATATTTGGTAATGTTAATACCATATATAAACATATAACTATAAAATTACCACCTCAACAAATAATAATTAAATATAATAATACAAAATAACAAGGGGAAAACAACCCCGCTCCTAGAGACAGAGGTAAAATTGAATAAGGTAACCACCTCCCCCCACCAACATTAACCAAACCATGCAGCTTTTATAGAAAATCAAATCCCTCTCCCCACCCCCCATGATAATATTAAACAGTAAGGTAAGAGAAAAAAAAAGGGGGGGATATAAACCAAAGCGGGGGGAAAGGCAGACCAACATCCATTACGTCTTACAGTTTATCTAAGAGAGTCCAAGAATTCCTTAGCCTTTTCTGGTGATCCAAAGTTATATACGGATCCTTCATGGTTAAAGCGTAACGTCGCTGGGTAGCGTAAGGAGTACTGAATATTTAAGTCCCTTAAACGCTTCTTCGCCTCGTCGAATGCCTTCCTCTTTCGAACCAGAGCCAGGGAAAAGTCCTGAAATAGCATGATCTTAGATCCTTTATAGATCATAGCTTGGGGGTCTTTTCCGAGATTTCTAGAGGCTTCTAGGAGTATCTGCCTCTCCTTGTAGCTCTGCAGCTGGAACAGAACCGGGCGTGGGCGCTGGTTCGAGCCGGGCCCGCGTATTGCGACCCGGTAGGCCCATTCCACCCTTACCTGGTCTGATCCAGCTTGCAGATTTAAAAGCTATGGCAGCCACTGTTCCAGGAATGCTGTAAGCTGGCCTTCCTCTTCCCATTCGGGAAGGCCCAGCAAACGAATATTTTTTCGACGACCTCGATTATCGAGGTTGTCAATATGATTTTCCAAGGTCCGGACTCGCTGCTCGAGAGTCCGGACCTGATCCATGGCCGATTGAGCGGTATTTTCGGAGGCCACGGCCTTTAACTCCGCCCCTCCGACTCGGCGTTCAATTTCTTGGATTTCTCGGTCGTGCTTCTGCAGCGCGGCCGAGAGCGAGTCCCAACGATTTCTGGATTCTGCAATAAAGGCATCGATCTTCGAATCCAGCTTGGAAATCATTTCTGCAAGGCTTGTTACTGTAGGTAAGTCCCCCGGGGCGGCTGTGGACGCCTCTGCTGCAGCTGGAGAGGTTGGGGGAGGGGTTCCTGCTTGCTGAGAGCTGCGGGCTCCCTTCCCTTTAGTCAGTTTTACTTAGGATTAAATTGTTTAAATGTAATATTACACAACTAATTAAATTACACAACTATTATAAATGATTTGGTGAGCGTGGTAGGGGGTGGGTGACCCACTATACCCAAGTCTTGGGAGGAGCACTATAGACTCAGTCTTGCTGGGTCGCCGCCATCTTGAATCCCCCACAAAACTTTTTTTAAAAGTTACATTCTCAGGTTAACTGTAACAATTGGTGTTAGCCAGACAATATGTTGAAGGTGTTAGCCCCTTGCGTTCTCTGTCTGTGCCATAATGTTTAGACTGATTCTAATCTAAAACGTGAGATAACAGAGTTTTACATGAATTCATGCAGTGTTTGATCAAAGTACAATGTAACTCTGCAAGTACGAATTCACCCCACAAACATATATGTATACGTGTGTGTGTGTGTGTGTTGGGGGGGGGGGGGGGGGGCAGAGGGGGGGGGGTTGTGAGTGTGAGAGAGAGTGCATATGTGTGTGTATGTGAGTATAGAGTGTCCAAGTCTGTGAGGGGGTGCTTGTGTGAGTGTGGGAGTGTGTGTCTGTAGGAGTGGGTGTGTGTGTGTTTGTGTCTGGGGTGGGGGGTTGTGAGTGTCTGTGAGAGAGAGTGCATATGTGTGTGCGTGAGTGTAGAGTGATCGAAGTCTGTGAGAGGATGCATGTGTGAGTGTGGAAGTACGTGTGTTTGTAAGGGTGTGTGTGAGTATCTGTGTGCGTGTCTGTTTATATGTGTGTCCGTGTGTATGTGTGTGTATAGGAGTACCTGTGTGTGTGTTTGTGTGTAGAGGAGTGTCTGGGAGCATGGTGCAGACAGATTGCATACAGGGTTTCAAAAGAGATCTGGGTATATATTTGGAAGTGATGAATATAGAGGGCTTCGGAGACAGGGCTGGATAATGGAATTAGCTGGATAATAAGGAGCTGTCACAGACATGATGGGTCTCCGGTGCTATAAAATACTATGATTCTATAATTAAACACAATCCATTAAAGTCTTGACTACTGTGGTCACCTGTAGTGTGACATGAACCCAACTTCCTGGTTGAGTCCCTCCCTATGGGTACAGAACTCAGCTATCAGCCTCTGTTCGGCCACATTTTGCTGCTGCCTGTCCCAAAGTCCACCTTAGAGGATGGTCACCTGAAGGTCAGAGGTCAAATGTCCTGGACCGCTGAAGTGTACCCCAACTGGGAGGGAACACTCCTGTCTGTTGATTGTTGTGTGGTGCCCATTCATCTGTTGCCATAGCCTTTGCTCAGTTTCCTCAATATACCATGCCTCAGGGCATCCTGAGCGAAACTATCATGGTATACAAACAGATGATAGACTCAACAAACAATCAAGGTATTTTTCAATGTATAATTTCAGTTACATCACACTGTAAACTTTTGCTATAAATTCTGTGTCTTACAATTGTGTCCTCCACAACCACCTGATGAAGGAGCGGCATTCCGAAATGTAGTGCTTCCAATTAAACCTGTTGGACTCTAACCTGGTGTTGTGTGATTTTTAACTTTGTACACCCCAGACCAACACCAGCATCTCCGAATCAGGAGATGTATGCCTGTGTAATGTACAGGTCGTTGATTTTTGACTCTCCAACCCTAGGCCTCTCAACAGTGACAGTGATGGCGTCAGGTTAGAGATTTCACAGCACGTCTACCAGGTTGAAGAATTTGATTAGGTCCCTCAACCTGCTCTTCAACACTAGACCAATCTGAGCACCGCCATGATCCCACTCCTCGAGGGTGCATTTAAAATCTCCTCCCTCACCATGAGGATAATACATTAGCCTTCATTGATAAAGACAAGATGTGAACACTTCTTCAAAGGAGCATCCCCCACGAAGCCTTGCTCTTCTTCCGATTATCTTCCTTGCCCCCCGTGACCCCTCCCACACCATGGGATGCCACCAGTTTGCTTCATTCCTTCCCCCCCCCACCCCCAACAGTGTCACCACCCCCATGATCACCGACTGGGGTAACTTGAAGGGTTCCATTGGGGTGCATTCTGCATCACTTGGTGGTAGAGACTCAGGGCCCCACTCCCTTTCTGCACAGGATCACATAATCCCTCGTGAAAAAGGTTCTCTCCTAGGATGGAGACACCTGGTAAAAATATCTGGGAGAGAGTGAGGAAATCACCCTCCTCCTTATCATCCCTTGATGACCCACTAAGGGTCACAGTGCCAATGTTGTAGCTGTTAAAGGGCTTCAGTTTGCCCTGGGTGGTAAAACTACAATGGGAAAAGCCATCATATTTCCCAAGACACCAGATGTGACAGACCATGGACCTGGCTATTGTTTCTGACAGGAGGGGGAAGAAGCATCACCAACTCCCTCTTAGGGTTTTTGTAGTACCTCATCCTGCAGGAAGTAATGTCCTTTATCTACAGGAAGCAATGAATCTTTCTAGTTGTAACAGTAAATTTTGTCTCCTGTCACTCTTTTTGGGATGCTTGTGCCTTCTTCAAAGTCTCTTGACAAATACAAAGGGTTGGGGGTGATGAGTCCAGGGAAGACTGTGTAGTTTCTGGCACCAACTTGGGACTGCCAATGTCAAGCTGATGAAGGGCAAAGGCTGGTCATGCGTTCCCAACACTAAGACTTGGACTCCAGAGGTAATTTGACAGTCGGGGGCAGAGGTGAGTGTAGTGGCCATCACTAAAGAGAAGGTGCTGGAGAAACTGACAGTTCTGAAGGTCAATAAATCAGACTAGATGAAGTACGCTCAGAGTTCTAAAGAAGATAACTGAGGAGATTGTTGAGGCATTTGAGTGGATCCTTCCAAAATCACTGGAGACAGGGTGGATGCAAGAGAAAAGGAAAATGTCTAAAGTAACATGCCTGTTTAAGAAGGGGGGGAGCCAGAAAATGGGAAATTATAGGTCAGTTTCCTGATGTCGATCACTGTTAAGATTTTAGAGTCCATTATTAAATATGACACTGCAAGCACTCATAAGTGCACTGTAAAATAGTGCTCAGTCAGCACAGCTTCATTGAGAGCAGGTCATGCCTGGCAAATCTGTCAGAATTCTTTTAGGAGGTAACAAGCAAGTTAGTAAAGGAGAACCAGTACATTTGATCCATTTGGATTTCCAGAAGGCCTTTGACAAACGTTGTAGAGGATACAAATAGGATACGAGAGATAACATCCCATGGTGTTAGGAATAAGAACTGGCATGGATGAGGATTGGCTGACTGGCAGAAAGCAGAGAGTAGGGATAAGGTGGTCCTTTTCAGGATGGCAACCAGTGTCTAGTGAAGTTCCACAGGGGCAATGTTAGAGTCACAACTATTCATGATATACATTAACAATCTGGATAAAAGAACTGAGAACATCATTGCAAAGTTTGAAGATGACACAAAGATAGGTGGAAGGACAAGTTGTGTTGCAAAGGCAGGGATGCTGCACGGATTGGATAGGTCAGGAGAGTGTAAAGAAGTGGCAGACAGAATACAATGTGGGAAAATGTGAGGTTATGCACTTTGATAGGAAGAATAGAGGCAAAGAATCTTTTCGAAATGGGGAAAGGCTCTGGCATTCTGAAATACAAAGGGAAAAGAGACAATCCTGAACTAGAGCTTCTGAGATTAACATGCAGGTTCCATTGGCAGTTAGGAAATCAAATGTATTCAACTCAAGAAAACAAGGAAAGAAATGTACAGCTAAAACTGTATAAGGCTCTGGTCAGACCACACTTGGATTGTTGTGTACAGTTTTGGGCCCCATATATATAAGGAAAAATGTTCTCACCTTGGAGGATTCCACAGGAGGTTTATAAGACTGATCCCAGGGATGATGGGCTTATCACATGAGAAGTGGCTGAGGGCTCTGAATCTGTACTTGATGTTTAGAAGGATGAAGGAATTTAATTGAAATGTACAGAATACTGAAAGGTAGAGTGGATATGCAGAAGGTATTTCCACTTTCTTGGAGAGACTAGGTCCCAAGGGCACAGTCTCAGAGTGAAGGGATGGTCATTTATAACTGAGATGAGGAGGAACTTCTTCAGCCAATGGGTGGTGAATTTCTGAAACTCATTGCCACAGAAGGGTATGGTGGCCAAATCATTGAGTGAATTTAAGGCTGGGATAGATTAGTTCTAGATTAGTAAGGGAATCAAAGGTTACTTGGGAGAAGGCAGGATAATCGAATTGTGGAACATATCAACCACAATCCAACAATGGAGGAGACTCCATTGGCTGAATGACCTATATCTGCTCTTGGCTTGGGCTTGAGAGGTGGCAAGTAACATTCCCAACACACAAATGACAAGCCATGACTATCTCCAGTAAGAGATAACCTAACCACCACTGCTTGATATTTAATGGTGTTGCCATCATTGGATTTCTTCACTACCAACATCCTGGAGGTTACCAATGACCAGAAACTGAACTGGACTAGCCATATAAATAGAATAGTTACAACAGCAGGTCAGAAATTAAGAGTATTTCAGCAAGTAACTTACCTCCTGATTCCCCAAAGCTTGTCCGCTACCTTCAGGAAACAAATCAGGAGTGTGAAAGGATACTCTTTACTTGCCTCCAACAATGTTCAAAAAGCTTGACACCATCCAGGACACAGAAGCCAGATTGAATAGTACCTTATTCACAAACTTTCACTCTCTCCAACAGCAATGCTTTGTGTACCATCTGCAGAAATTCACTTGAGCTCCTTAGATAGCACCTTCTCACAGCCATAAGCATATAGAAGGACAAAGGTAGCACATACATGGGAACTCAATTTTCAAGCCACTCACCATCCTGACTTGGAAATATATTGACACTCCTTCAGTACTGTTTGAACAAAATCCTGAAATTAACTCCCTAATAGCATTGCAGATAAATAAGGTTGCTCATCAGCCCCTTCTCAAAGGCAACTTAGACATGGGCAATATGTGCTGGCTAAGCCTGCGATGTCCATGACTGAATAAAAATATTCCCAGTGTTCAGCTTCCTCATCACTTCCCAAATCCTGTAAACAACCCCATACTCACTTTCCAATACATGTATCCTCCCCTCTTTCCACTTACTTATTGCAGCATGCAGTCCTGATCCCACTCCACAGTCCCACAGTCTAGCCCCATCCATTCCTCAACCCCAGTGTCTTGTGCCTTATCCACACCCCAATTCCAGCCCTCACACCCTACCTACTTCCTAATCCAAGCATCTAGTCCTTTGCCCAATTCCCAGTCACAGAGTCCTGCCCACCAGCTACTTCTCAATTCCCAACTTACTCCAAAATGCCAGATCCAGAATCTTACCCAAATTACCCTACTACCTCTACTCAAATCCCACAGTCCAATCTTCAGCTCCACTGTACACCTCTCTCCCCTCTCTGCAGTCCCAGTGTCCAGCCCTCTATACTGATACCCTAAACCCAGTGTCCAGGCCTCGATTTATTCCCAAATCCCAGTGTCCAGCCATATGCTTATTATTTAATCCCAGTGTCAGCCCCTTCACATTCCCAAATCCCAGCCACCAATCTACACTCCAATCTGAGTGACCCAGCCCCACCCATACCTCAAACTGAACACCGAGTCCCTACCAATATCCAAATCCCCATGTCCAGCACTATACCCATGCATAATCCTCATGTGCAGCCCTCTACCCATGCTCCAATCCCCATGCACAGCCCTCTACCCATATCCTAATCTTCATGTTCAGCCTTCTACCCACATGTGGGAAATTGTTTAACTCATTTGTTTGGATGGCTGGTTTGAGTGACACCAACAGCTTAGGTTCAATTTCCACACCGGCTGATGTCACCATGAAAGTCATGCATTCCTCCTCTCACTCACTCCCTGAGGCATGCTGCCCTTCAGGTTAGACTCACCACCTGTCATCTTTCTCTCATAAGAGAGCACCATACGGATCTCTGGACGAAGACAACTACCTTTACAATTTGATAGTGTGTTTATGTTTGTGCATTTGTTATGATGATTGTCCACATGTATCTCAAATAACAAAGTTTCTAAGTATCTGCTCATTAACATAAATCTATATATAGGTGTCTACAATTCTGCTGATAAAAGCATTGGAATCTCTGTTTCAGTGTTGGGCAGAATTTACAATTTGCTCCTAATGAGTTTGTAGACTAAGTGGTTGATGGCAGTGTATGTAGAATTCTGTGAATGTTCTTGATGCTTTACATGCTACAACTGACTAGACAACAATCTTATGGGCCATCAAAGGCCTATAGTGTCCTGCCTATCTTTGCCTCAGATGAGGCCTTCAAGTGGCCATTTAATGAATCCCCATTCTTAGTATGGGCCCCACTCCTCCAATGTCCACCCCTCTAGCTGTCCATTTCACCCCATGGCCTTCGTTTCACATTCCCACCTTACTCAATTCCTTCCAAACCAGGCAATCCTCTCCTGACACCAGTGAGATGCTATCAGACTTTTCTACTTCCTGGGTTCCAAGCAATTTGTTTGACCTGGTCCTTGGGAATGAAGTGGGGTAAGTTTCAATAGTGGAACTATTAATGGATAGTGATCATTGATCCAAAGACTTAAACTTGGTAAAAAAAATGAAAAAAATCGACAATTAGGATAATTAACTGAGGGAAAGCCAACTTCAATGGTTTAAGATTAGTCTGGGTTAGGTAAATTGGAATCAAAAGTTGACATGATAACTTGTACAGAATGTGCAAAAAGTAACTTAGAAAGGCTATTAGGACAGCAAAAAGGGGGCACGAAAGAAAATTGAAGAAAATAATTTTGAAAAATCCCCAGTTATTTTACAAGTACATTAAGGTTAAAAGGACAATTAAAGAAACTATAGAGCTCATAAAGGGCCACACTGGTAATTTGTATAAACTACCCAAGGATGTAAATCGGATTCTAAATTAATGTTTAGTGTCAGTGTTCACTAATGAGATAGAGGATGTGGAGATAATTAATGAAATTAGCATAAAGAGGAAGTTCTGAGTAGTCTGATAGGCTTAAAGTAGATAAATAACCAGGGCCAGATGAAACATCTCAGGCTGTTGAGTAAGGAAGGAAGTAGCAGAGATGCGAGCAATAGTTTTCAATTTGTCTGTGGGTTCCAAGGAAATTTCGATATTTTGATTCAAAATTAGCTAAATGACAGGAAGCAGAGTATAAGATCTTAAGCCCAGAAGACATAAGAGCAGAAATTAGGCCATTCAGCTCATTGAGTCTGCTCCGCCATTTAATCATGGTTGATAAGGTTCTCAACCACATTCTCCCACTTTCTCCCCCTAACCCTTGATCTCCAGAACCTATCTAATTCAATCTTAAGTATACTCAATGACCTGGCCTCCATAGCCTTCTGTGGTAATGAATTGCATCGATTCACCACTCTCTGACAGAAGAAGTTTCCCTTTATCTCCATTCTAAGAGGTTTTAGTCTAAGGCTGTGCCCTCAGGTCCAAGTCTCTCCTACCAATGGAAACACCTTTCCAACATCTACTTGGTCCAGGCCATTCAATATTCTGTACGTTGCAATTAGATCTACCCTTATCCTTCTAAACTCTATTGAGTATAGACCCAGAGTCCTCAAACCTTCCTCATAGGCTAGGTTTTTCATTCCGGGGACCATTTTCATGAACCTCCTCTGAATATGCTCCAAGGCCAGTACATTCTCCCTGAGATATGGCACCCAAAGCTGTACACAATACTCAAATGTGGTCTGACCAGATAGAGCATTATAGGGTCTTAGAAGTACATCCCTGCTTTTATATTTATGCCCTCTCAAAATAAATGTCATCATTGTATTTGCATTCCTACATACTGACTCAACCTGCAAGTTTACCTTGAGAGAATCCTGGACTAGAACTGCCATGTCTCTTTGCACTTCAGACTTCTGAATTTTCTCCCTATTTTGAAAACAGTCCATGCCTCTATTCTTCCTACCAAAGTGCATGACCTCACATTTTTCCACATTCAATGGCATTTGCCACTTTTTTTGCCCACTCTCCTAACCTGTCCAAATCCTTTGGCAGCCTCCCACCTCTCCCTCTTTGTATCATCTGCAAACATAGCCAGAATGTCCTCAGTTCCTTCATTTAGATTGTTAATGTATAAAATGAAAAGTTGTAGTCCCAAAGCTGAGCATTGCAGTAAACAACTTGCCTCTGGCTGCCGTCCTGAGAAGGACCCTTTTATTCCCACTCGCTGCTTTCTGCCAGACAGTCAAGCTTCTATCCATGTTAGCATCTTGCTTTTAACACCCTGGGTCCTTATCTAACTCAGTAGCGTCTTGCGTGGCACCTTGTGATGTCCAGGTAGATAACACCTATTGGCTCTCCTTGGTCAAACCTGCTCATTACATCCTCAAAGAAATCTCGCAGACTTGTCAGACATGACCTCAATTGATGAAACCATGCTGACTTTGTCCTATTTTACCACACACTTCCAAGTATTCAGAAATCTTCTCCTTCACAATGGATTCCATGACCAAGGTTAGGCTAATTGGTCTACAATTTTCCATCTTTTGCCTTACTCCTTTTCTTTTTAAATTGAAAATGATTTTTTTTTACAAAATTATAAAATTACAAAAGAGATAGTACGACAATCTAATGGTACAACAACAATAACAATAATCTAACTACTACTCCACTTTATAAAACAAATCCAAAATACCAAAAGAGAAAGAACAATCTTCCCATACGACAATTCAATAAATAATTAGAAATAATAAATACAATTAAATTAGGTCAAATTGAGTGAAACTAACTTACACCACTCAGCACCACCCCACCAAAGCTCCCATCATCGGGAGCATAAGTTAACATACCCATATTTATTTGGGATTCTTCCTCTCAGGGTCCCTGGACGGCAGATATAGTCATCATGGTATACAAAGGCCCTAATCAGTATGGCTAACAAGCCTGCGTCTATGTGATTCAAAAAGAGCTGCCATGTTGTATAAAAAAGATCTATTTCTGGTGCACCATACTTGTAAGGAAGTCTAGTGGAACATGCTCCATCACTGCTTTCTAGGGAAGGCAGATTTGGCAATCTCAGAAGGAGAGATATTGGTCTGCCTTAACCTCAGTCTCCAAGACTTCCTCGAACACATTTGTTATGGCGCCCCAATGTCTCTGAATCTTATGGCACGACCACAAGTAATGTGTGAGAGTACTGATGTCTATTTTACATTTAGGGCACTTTTGAGATGATCCTTTCTTAAATTTTTCTAGCTGCTCTGGGGCCAAATGGGTCCTGTGGAGAATCTTTAATTACATGACCTGCGTTTTATTACAAATTGAAATCTTTTTCACATTCTCCCAGATATCCTCCTATGCTTCGGATGAAATTCTGCTCCCAATTCCTGATTCCAGATTCTGTAAAGCCTTTCGATATCTTCCGAGGCACCTCTTCCCTGTAAATGATAGAGGGTACTAATCAAGAGAGTGCCTGTGGGCTGAAGCACTCTCTTCTCCACATTGGACTTATAGGGATGATCCAAACGTGTGGTCCTTTTATGTATAAAGTTCCTGATCGCAAAATAGATGAAGTGGTTCAGCTGATCAAAATACATCATGACCTCCCCAACAAATAGGTCTCCCAAACAGGAGACTCCCCTAGACTCCCATAATTTAAAGCAGGAATCCATCAATCTTGGTATTCCTACTATGGGGATGATTAGGGAGGTCTTATGTAAATTACTCTCGCTCTGTCGAATCGTTCTCCATGCTTTGACTATTAATGATGATCGGATTTTTACAATACTCCATGACAGTTCTCGCCCGGTCCACAAAGAGCAAATTAATAAGGGGATACTTTGCTTAGAAGGCCTCAATATTGAGCCATATTGACCTCGGATCCTGACAAACCCAATCATTCACATAAGACAATAAAGAAATTATTTGATATCTTTTGAAGTCTGGGAGGTCTACTCTCCCCATTCCCTGTGGAAACTGTAGCGAGCAAACTTAAGAGGGCACTTGCGTAAGTAGCGCCAGAGGGAGCATTCACATGGGGTATTGTAGGCGAAGATGAACATTCATTTTGATCAGAGCTATTCGACCCAACTAGGATATTGGTAGCACCTCCCAACGCTGAAGGTCTTGTCTTACTTTCTTGAACAATTGTGCGAAATTAGCTTTGTACAATTGGTGAAACGCGGGGTTAATGAAAATAACTAAATATAGGAAACCTCTCAGTGACCACCTAAAAGGAAATCAAGTTCCATCTTCAAGGTCAGGTGCTCCCACGCGAGCCCCCATGGGCATGGCCTCCGATTTTGTAAGATTAATTTTATACACCAAAAAAGAGCCAAATAAATTAATATTTTGTATTAAACAGGGCACAGACATTGTCAGGTTAGTCAGAAAGAGAAAAACATCGTCTGCATAGAGAGTGATTATATGCTCTCCTATTCCCACTCCTTGTCAGCTGCCTCCACCAATACTGAAATTATCTGATCATATGCCATTCGTGAGAAGCACTGTCATGGGATTGCTGTACAACACTGCCACCCACCTGGTGAAAACCACCTGGTCCTCCTTTACAATAGAGGTTTTAGACAGAATTTTAAAATCCACATTTAGCAGCGAGATGGGTCTGTGCAAGGTGCAGTCCTCAGGACTTTTCCCTCTCCTAAGAATAAGGGAACAATTAGCTCCCCTGAGGGAGGGCAGAAGGCAGTCCTGACTGTATGAATGGTTATACATGCCCAAGTTTGACTTGGTCAACATTTATAAACTCCTTCTAAAACTCATTTCACCAAAAGCTGCCCCCCAAACCCAGTCAAAACAGAAATAAAGAAAACACATATATTTTACAGATGGAAATTAAAAGTGGGCATCCAACTCATTCCACCATACATTGACTCCCCCCTTGTTGTCAATAAAAGAAATGACCACCCCAAACCAAAAAAAAGGGACTAGCAACAATAATGAGAAAGAGAAAGAAGAAACAACCCCACATATGACAGGATCAAAGCCAGGCATACAAAGTAAATAACAAAGAGAACAAAGGAAACACTATTGTCCATTGTATTTGACCTAACCAGTCTATTTTAAAGTAACTAGGAAATCCTTTGCCCTCTCTGCTGAATCAAAATTATGCATGAACCCTCCATGGCTGAAGCACAACACTGCTGGGTACCTGATAGAATATTCAATGTTCAAGTGTCTCAGCCTCTTTACTTCATCATAAGGTTTCCTCTTTTGGAACACAGTGCCAGAAAAGTCCTGAAAAAACATGAATTTTGACCCTTTGTAGATCAGGGCCTGTGGATCTTGCTGCAGCATTCTGGAAGCTTCTGTAACTATTCGTTTGTCTCTGTAACATTGACATCGAGCTAGGACCGGGCAGGGGCATGAGTCCATCCGGGCCTGCGCACCGTGAGCCAGTGAGACCACTGAACTTGCACCCGGCCCAATTTGGCTCCCAGTCCCAAGTGCTGCAGAAGGCATTCCTCCAGGAAGCTGATCTCCTCCCTTTCGTTCTGGCAACCCAATAATGCGGATAATTTTTATTGGACTTCAATTCTTGTGGTCATTAACCAGCTTGATTAAGGTCCGCACCTGTTTTTCCAGGGCCTGAATCCACCCAGCTGAGGATTCTGCCTTGATCTCTGATGCTGCAGCTCACTGCTCCACCTCCTCCATGCACTCCATGTTGGGTCTCCTGCTCATGCTTTTGTAGCCTGGCCAAGATCTGGAATTTCTCTGGTGCTGATTCAATCTTCTCTTGGAGTTTGACAAACTCTGAGACCAAACTATGCTGTTCAGGTAAGTTCATAGGCGCTTCCACAGAATTCGGCACTGCGGCTGCGGGCGCATCCGTTGCTGCAGGGGAGTGCCCTGCATGTTGCGATCCACATAATCCTTTTCCTTTAATCACCTTTCCTGAATGTTAAAAGTGATATTTTTGAATTTCTGGGGACTTTACACTACCAACGTTTATGAAAATGGCTAGTAAAGGGAGGGTAAAAGCACCACTTTGCCTGGATTATGGTATGGAGCTCAGCAAGGCAGACCTGTTAGATTATCGCCATCTTCAATCCCTCTCCTTACTCCCTTTTTAAATAACAGTGTTACATTAGCAATTTTTCAATCCTCTGGGATCCTCCCTGATTCTAGTGATTCTTGAAGGATCACCACTAACGCCTCCACTATCTTTTTTACTATCTCCCTTAGAATTCTAGGGTGTAGTCCATCTGGTACAGGTTATTTATCCATTTCCGGATTCCTGAAGGGCTCATGCCCGAAACGTCGATTCTCCTGCTCCTTGGATGCTGCCTGACCTGCTGCGCTTTTCCAGCAACACATTTTCAGCATTTATCCATTTCAGACCACTCAGTTTTTCTAGCACCTTCTCCTTGGTAATGGCCCCTATAGTCAGCTTTGCCCCTCATTCTCTTGAAACTTTTGATATATTATTCGTGTCTTCCACCGTGAAGACTGATGCGAAGAAACTATTCAGTTTCTCAGCCATTTCCTTGTTCCCCACTACTATCTTTCCAGCATCATTTTCCAGCTCCCAATGTCCTGCTTTGCCTCTCTTTTGCCCTTTATACATCTAAATAAACTCTTACAGTCTTCTTTTATACTACTGGCTAGCTTACCCCCATATTTAATCTTCTCCGTCCTTTTGTTGCCCTGTGTTAGTCTTTGTAAGCTTCCCAATCTGCTGGTTTCCCACTGCCCTTCACCACATTATATACTTTCTCTTTTGTTTTTATGTTATCTCTGAATTCCCAAGTCAGCCATGGTTGTCTCATTCTCCCTATACCATGCTTCTTTTTTCTTGGGATGAATCTCTGCTGTGTCTCCTGAATTATTCCCAGAAACTACCCAGTTCCTCCCTCATGCTTCTGTGGTTCCTCTTATTCAGCTGTAATACTGTTACCTCTGATTCTATCGTCTCCCTCTCAAATTGCAGAGTAAATTCAATCATACCACAATCACTGCCTCCTAATGGTTCCTTCATCTTAAGCTCTCTTATCAAGTCTGCCTCATTGCACAGCACTAAATCCAGTATCGCCTGTTCACTAGTGGGCTCCACCACAAGCTGTTCCAAAAAGCCATCTCACACACATTTCACAAATGCTGTTTCTTCCAATTGTTACGACACAGCGGTGAACGCTTCTGTTAATTAAACCAAACACCCAGAAAAGTTCATCTTGCCTTGTATTCTGTTAAAATATGAGTGACAGAGAACTCCCCAAATTCCACTAATTTAAAGAAAAAACATCAATTTATTTTTTAAATCTAAAAGTAGACATTAAACAACAACTATTCACAACTCTAAGCCGCTCTTTCTCTGAACTGCTTTTTATCTGCAGTCAACTCTACAACAATATATTGTTCTAATAAAACACTTATTAAAGTTACATCAACTTGAATTCAAAACCACATAGTAGCTGTTGTCTTTGGTGTCTGTCTTCTTCTAGCTGAAGATCTCCCTGGGTCATCCTCTTTCTTTTTACTGAGAATAAGTTTCACATGAAAAGGTACTTTTGATAGAGAGTGTTTCCTCATTTCTTGGATCTGTGTTGATGGCAGCTGCTCTGTCTCCAATTTTCAGTATTCCTGCATTTTTATATCCCCAACATCGGATCATCTCATTGGTTTGATGCTGGTAAAACAATAATTTCAAACTTGATTGGATTTTAGTTTCCTGGGGCATAATTTAAACTGACTGGTTAAATTCAAATTGTTGTCAAAGCTCAGGTATCCATTTCACAGCCAAATGTTACATATTTTCAATTTTCCAGTATACTCTGAGACTGCTATCTGATAATAGCACACAGGTGCTTGTAAGCTCTCGGTGCAGAACAGCATTCCCTTTCTCTTAAAGGTACAGTACACATCTTCAACTTCATAACACATCGCCCCTTACGAAAAAAGAAAGTTTCATGTATTTTTCTAATTCTTAATCCCATTACAATGAAATACATAGCTCATTAAGTTAAATTTATATTTATTGGTCAGAGTACTGAGTACAGGAGTTGGGAGGTCATGTTGCGGCTGTACAGGACATTGGTTAGGCCACTGTTGGAATATTGCGTGCAGCTCTGGTCTCCTTCCTATCGGAAAGATGTTGTGAAACTTGAAAAGGTTTTGAAAAAATTTACAGGGATGTTGCCAGGGTTGGAGGATTTGAGCTAAAGGGAGAGGCTGAAAAGGCTGGGGCTGTTTTCCCTGGAGGCTGAGGGGTAACCTTATAAAGGTTTACAAAATCATAACCGGGAATGGATAGGATAAATAGACAAAGTCTTTTCCCTGGGGTTGGGGAGTCCAGAACTAGGTTTAGGGTGAGAAGGAAAGATATAAAAGGGACCAAAGGAACAACGTTTTCACGCAGAGGGTGATGTGTGTATGGAATGAACTGCCAGAGGAGCTGTGGAGGCTGGTACAATTGCAACATTTAAAGGCATCTGGATAGGTATATGAATAGGAATATTTTAGAAGGATATGGGCCAAGTGCTGGAAAATGGGACTAGGTTAGGTTGGGATATCTGTTTGGCATGGACAAGTTGGACCGAAGGGTCTGTTTCCGTGTGGCACATCTCTGTGACTCTATGACGAAGCAGTTGAGGTTCATTTAGTGGGCACCCTACTTTGATGTAATGGTGCAGGAAAAACCTGAACAGGCAGAGGGTTAGGCAGAAGTGTTTAGTCCTGAAAGGCTAATGGACTTCCAGAAGAATGATGAGACAATATAAGATATATCGATGCATACTCAGAGGAACCAATATATTCCTGAGGGTTATTGTATTAAAGATAGAATCTTAAGATGAAAATAGAGACCACAGCAGGTTAATGCAGAGGAGAAATGGGCAGAAGTGCACCAGATTGTGCTGCCGGTAGCATACAGACAAGCAGTGTTACCGATAGCACATGAGTTACTAGTAGGAGGTAACCTAGGTGTGGGGAAGACTCAGGCTAACGTACAATAGCATTTCTATTGGCCTGGACTGCACAAAGATGTGGTTGAATTTTGTGAGACATGTCATATGTGCCAAATGGTAGGTAAGACATAGGCAAGAATAAACCAGCACCTTTACTGCTAATTCCCACATTCAAAGAACCTTTCACATGGGTTATGATTGATTACGTAGGTCCCTTCCCTAAAACTAAAAGTGGGAACCAGTACTTGCTAACCATAATGTATGTGTGTACCAGATTTCTGGAGGCAATTTCTTTATGGCATATTAAGGCAAAAAGGTTGATCAAGGAGCTTTCTGCACGTGATTTGGGCTACCTAGTGAGATTCAGTCAGACCAAAGGTCTAATTTTACCACTGGGCTGTTTAAGGAAGTCATGGGCATACAGGCATACAGCACTTTAAATCAAGTGCTTCCCACTCTGAATCCCAGGTAGATTTGAAAAGGTGGCATCAGACCCTGAAGACCATGTTAAGAGCATACTGTCAGGATTAATCGAATGATTGGGATAATGGGTATCTCATTCTTTTACTTTGCCAGTAGAGATGCCCCAAATGAGTTGACCCAGTTTACTCCCTTTGGGTTAATATTCAGAAATGAAGTGAGAAGGGCCTTTGAAATTAATTAAAGAAAAATTAATAGAACTGAAGTCAGAGATCTCACACTTGGATTATGTATCTGAGGTGAGGAGGAGATTAAATTGGGTAAATGAGTTAGCTAAACAGAATTTGAAGAGGGCATAGCATAGAATAAAGTATTTGGCAGACAAAAACTAAAATTTGGATGGTTTCAAGTGGCGATGATGTATTTGTATTGTTACCAGTGATCGGATAACCTTTTAAAGCCAGGTTTAGTGATCTCTATCAAATTCAGAAAAAAAATAAGTCAGATAAACGATCTGGTAAATATGCCAGATAGAAAAAGAAAACTATATTTGGTATTTCATGTGAATATGTTGAAGCCTAACTGTAATAGAGACAAGGAACTGGAGAAACCAATTTTAGTTGCAGAGTGAGGAATAAAATCCAGATGTCATGGAGTTTGATATGCCTCAAAACATGTATAACAATCAGAAAACCCTTGAGGAGTGGAATAGGTTAGTGAACGATATGTCTCAGGAGCAAAGGACCCAATTGAAAGGTTTGTTGCAGCTGTATGAGGATGTATGCAGAAATAAGATGGGAAGGTCTAATACAATTGTGGATACGGTGGAAGTAGGGAATGCTGTTCCAATAAAAGAACACCCCTAAAGACTCAATCACTTCAAAGACACACAGGTCCAGAGGAAGTCGATGCGATGCTCAACAAAGATAGCATCGAACCAAGTTAGAGTGAGTAGAGTTCACCGATTGTGTTAGTTCCAAAACCTGACAGGACTAAACAATTTTGTGTGGACTATCAGAAGGTCAACACCATAACAAAATCGGAATCATATCCAAAACCAAGATTGGAGGACTGTATAGAGAAAGTTGGACAAGCCAGTTACATCACAAAGTGGGACTGACTGCGTGGTTATTGGCAGATAGCTTTATCAGCAAAACCAAAAGAAGTCTCTGCGTTTGTAACCCCAAATGGGCTATATCAATTCAAAGTGATGCCTTTTGGAATGAATAATGCACCAGCCACATTCCAAAGACTCATGAACAGAGTTGTGGCTGGATTAACAAATTGTGCAGTTTACCTGGATGATGTAGTGATCTTTAGTGAGACATGGAAAGATCACATGAAAAGTTGGCAGAGCTGTTTGAATGATTATGAGAAGCAAAACGTATAATAAGCTTAAAGAAAACAGAATTCATGAAGGCACAGATGATGTTCCTGGGACATAACATCGGTCATGGAAGGTTGACTCAAAGGAAAATGAATACAAAAGCCATCGAGGAATTTTCACGACCAATCTCAAAGAAAAGGTGCTTCAATTTTTGGGACAAAGCAGATTCTACTGGAAGTTTGTTCCAAACTTCAGCAGCATGGTGGCACTGCTAACAGATTTACTAAAGAAGAACTCAAATTTTGGTGGACAGAACAATGCTAGGAGGCATTTGAGAAGATAAAAGCAGTATTAACCACCACACCAGTTTTTGTGACACCAAATGCTTTGAAAACCTTCAAAGTTACAATTGATGTTCGTGATATAGGAGTTGGAGCTGTACTGCTGCAGGAAGATGATGATGGAATTGAATGGTCAATTGGTACTTTTCAAAGAAACTCAACACCAGAGAAAATATCTATCATCGAAAAATAATTATTGAGTTTGGTCCAAACCTTACAACATTTTAATGTTTATGTGGTGAACAAAGTGTCGGAGACAATTGTGTACACTGACCACAATCCTCTTACATTCTAGGAATGATTTAAAGACAAAAATATGAGACTATTTCATTGGAGACTTTTACAAATTGTAGAAGTCATAAAAATTTGATAGCAGATGCATTATTGCAGATTTAAAGGAAAAAGTATAGAAAAGATGGGACAAATTCCAATGTTATACATATTTGTGCAGAAATTAATATGAATCAGAGAGTCAGAGGGGCTCAATGGTTAGCACTGCTGCCTTACAACACCAGGCTCCCAGGTTCGATTCCGGCCTCGAGTGACTGACTGTGTGGAGTTTGCACATTCTCCCCGTGTCTGCATGGGTTTCCTCTGGGTGCTCTGGTTTCTTCCCATAATCCAAAGATGTCAGGTGAATTGACCATGCTAAATTGCCATAGTGTTAAGTGAAATGGGTCTGGGTGGGTTACTCTTCGGAGGGTTGGTGTGGACTGGTTGGGCCGAAGGGCCTGTTTCCACAATGTAGGGAATCTAATCTAATCTAATCTAATCATGGAGATGTAAAGCACGAAAACAGACCCTTCAGTCCAACAAATTCATGCCAACCAGATATCTCAACCGAATCTATTCCCACCTGCCACATATACACTGTCTCACAGACCCTCACAACAATCCACCCCAGACAGATACACATACACACACACACACACACCCTTTCACAGATTTAGACCACTTTACACTCACATGCACACACACTCTCACAAACACCCCACCCCAGACACACACACACTCACACATGCACCCCCTCACAGACTTAGACCCCTTTACACTCATACACACTCTCTCTCACAGATACTCACAACCCCCCACCCCAGACACACACATATACATTTGTGGGGTGAATTTGTACTTGCAGAGTTACATTGTACTTTGCTCAATATTTGCATGAATCCATGTAAGACTCTGTTAACTCATTTTTCAGATTAGAATCAGTCTAAACAATATGGCACAGACAGCAGCACACAGGGGGCTAACACCTTCAACATCTTATCTGGGCTGACACCAATTGTTATAGTTAACCTGAGAATGTAACTTTTGAAAGAAGTGAAAGAAGTTCACATATGAAAGAAGTGAAACTATCATTCTAACAGATGAGAGACTTAACAATCAAGGTATTTTTCAATGTATAATTTCAGTTACATCACACTGTAAACGTTTGCTATAAATTCGGTGTTTTACAATTGTGTAGTCCGCAACCACCTGATGAAGGAGCAGCGCTCCGAAAGCTAGTGCTTTCAATTAAACCTGTTGGACTATAACCTGGTGTTGTGTGATTTTTAACTTTGAACACCCGAGTCCCCCAACACCGACATCTCCAAATCATGACCTTTCTCTTTAGTTTTTGCTTCTTGCTGTGACTTACGACAGTGGGATCTTGTTACTGCACAATCTGGAAAAATTCCCAGGTATTTTTTCTTTTAACTGCTCAGTTCCCTGGTCACCCTTTGGCTTCTCCACAACAAGGGGCGTCACTCCTACCTTTGATCCTTCTAAATCGTTCCCAAGAACAAACTGTATTCCTGGAACTGACACTCTGACAATCACTCCCATTGTTACTTCCCCAGCTTTGATTTCACTCTCCAACCTGATCTTACATAGGGGATTGCTACATTTCTGTCCGTCTATTCCACAAGTTACCACTCTCTTGGGTAACATGTCAGAAAGAGTGCAAACTACTATTAGCGACTAAATATATCCAATATTTCTCAAAATTATAACTTCTTTCTCTTCTCCCCCATTCTTCTTGTGTAACCTTTACCCACAGAGACAAAGTCTTTATAGAGATGGGGCATTAACTCAATACCCAGCCCCTATCTCGGCTGTGCATTCTCCTGCAGCTCCTTGACTTTTCTTGAGGTTTCCTTTACTACTTTCACTAATGCCATTGGCTTAGCCTCTTTTACCACATCCTTTATCACAGCACCTTTATTCAATGACCAGCACTGTGACTTTACATGTTCCACCTTACCACAGTAGAAAAAACTGAGGCCATTCGCCTCCTTTTCATCAACTTGGGCTTCTTTTGATATAATCCATAATCTCTTGACCGCTCATTTGACAGTGCTGCAAATACCTCAACAGCTCTGCTTACCAGCTTCGTCTGAAATAGCATTATACACAATTTCTCTGAAAACTCCATCTGCCTAGCCAATTTACAAATAAAATAAAGAAGGCTTTGATATAGACTCATACAGTCATAAAGATATACAGCATGGAAACAGACCCTTTGGTCCAACCTGTCCATGCCGACCAGATATCCCAACCCAATCTAGTCCCACCTGCCAGCACCCGGCCCATATCCCTCCAAACCCTTCCTATTCATATACCCATCCAAATGCCTCTTAAATGTTGCAATTGTACCAGCCTCCACCACTTCCTCTGGCAGCTCATTCCATACATGTACCACCCTCTGCATGAAATCGTTGCCCCTAGGGTCTCTTTTTTATCTTTCCCCTATCACCCTAAACCTATACCCTCTAGTTCTGGACTCCCCGACCCCAGGGAAAAGACTTTCTGTATTTACCCTATCCCTGCCCCTCATAATTTTGTAAACCTCTATAAAGTCACCCCTCAGCCTCCGACCCTCCAGGGAAAACAGCCCCAGCCTGTTCAGCCTCTCCCTGTAGCTCAAATCCTCCAACCCTGGCAACATCCTTGTAAATCTTTTCTGAATCCTTTCAAGTTTCACAACATCTTTCCGATAGGAAGGAGACCAGAATTGCAAGCAATATTCCAACAGTGGCCTAACTAATGTCCTGTACAGCCACAACATGACCTCCCAACTTCTGTTCTCAATACTCTGGCCAATAAAGGAAAGCATACCAAACGCCTTCTTCACTATCTTATCTACCTGGGACTCCACTTTCAAGGAGCCATGAACCAGCATTCCAAGGTCTCTTTGTTCAGCAACATTCCCTAGGACCTTACCATTATGTGTATAAGTCCTGCTAAGATTTGCTTTCCCAAAATGCAGCACCTTGCATTTATCTGAATTAAACTCCATCTGCCACTTCTCAGCCCATTGGCCCATCTGGTCCCAGATCCTGTTGTAATCTGAGGTAACCCTCTTCGCTGTCTACTATACCTCCAATTTTGGTGTCATCTGCAAACTTATTAATTGTACCTCTTATGCTTGCATCCAAATCATTTATGTAAATGACAAAAAGTAGAGGATCCAGCACCGATTCTTGTGGCACTCCACTGGTCACAGGCCTCCAGTCTGAAAAACAACCCTCCACCACCACCTTCTACCTATCTTTCTCATCAAACTATGACAATGTTTTAACATATTTGTATAAATCACTATCCTCTCTCTTCATCTCCATCCTATTAGTTTCACTTTCAAAACTAATTCACAACTTCTGAAATCCAAATTCTCTCTCTCTTTGCTCAGCTAAGAACTTTCTCCCCTTTTCTTTCTCCTGTCTCTTTTTTTTCCCTCTCTTTCTCTCATGGCTCTTCTTTCCCTTTCTTTATTTTCTAACTGCTTTTGCCTCAATTGCAATTTAAGTTATTCTAACTCTACTGAACCTGTCTGTTTCTCTGATACACCTAAGTGCTTGACCAACTTCATTTCAATTTCAGCTTTCCTTTAGTCCCTGGTTAAATCCAATTCTAACTTATTTGCTAATTCTAAAAGTATGCCCTTCCTCTGTCTTTATAAAGTTTCTAGGCAAATTTGGGAAGCATTTTCAAACCCTCAGCAATCTTACGAACCATTTCCCTCATTTTTAATTTAACCAACCACAAATTAAAAAAAACTCACCTACATGTTTTTTAAGATCTAGGACACTAACTGGCAAGTGTTTAAATCTACTGGGATCATTCATAACAAATCTGTTCAAATCTGTCCAAATCTCAGACTGGATCTGTCTAAATTTGTCCAAATCTTGGACCTGAGCCGCCCCCGCCCCCCCCCCCCCCCAATCTGCTACATGGCAGTGAACCCTTCTGTTAATTAAACCAATACCGAGACAAGTTCACCTTGCCTTGCAATCTGTTCAAGTACAAGTGACAGGGAATGCCTCAAATTCCACTACTTCAAAAAAGTAACATTTTTTTAACTCTAAAAGCGAACATTAAACAACTTCCATTCACAATTCTCAGCCCCCTTTCTCTTAACTGCTTATTATCTGCATCCAACTCTATAACAACATTCTGTTCCATTAAAACTCTTATCAAAATTACATCAACTTGATTTCAAAACCACTTGGTGGCTGTCATCTTCAGTGTCTGTCTTCTTCTGGCTAAAAATCTCCCTAGGTCGCCCTCTTTCTTTTTATGGCAAATATGTTTCATATGAAAAAGGTACCTTTGATGGAGAATGTTTCCTCATTTCTTGGATCTGCGTTGATGGTAGCTGCTCTGTCTCCAATTTTTAAAATGCCTGCATTTTTGAATCCCCAACATTGGATCATCTCATTGGTTCAATGTTGGCAAAGTAATGAATACAAACTCAATTAGGTTTTAGTATTATGGGGCATAATTTAAACTGATTGGTTAAATTCAAACTGCTGTCAAATCGGCAAACAACTCAGGTATCCATTTCACAGTCAAATGTAACATATTTTCAATTTTCCAGTCTCCTCTGAGACTACTTTCTGATCATAGAACACAGGTGCTTATAAACTCTCAGTGCAGAACAGGATTCACATTCTCTTAAAGGTACATTACACATCTTCAACTTCATAACACAATCTATTACCAACCTGATTTTCCCAGTGCACCTGCATATTGAAATCCCCCATGATCTCTGTAACTTTGTCTTTCCTGCACATCTTTTCTATGATGGTTTTATGTAACTGATAGCTGTGTCCAATGGCATTCCACGGGGATCAGCACTGGGGCCTTACTGTTTGTGGTATACATAAATGTTTAGACTGGAAAATAGGAGGGTTGATCAGTAAGTTCACAGACGATACAGAAGTTGATGGGCTTGTAAATAGTAAGAAGGATCGTCTTAGATTACAAGAGGATATAAATCATGAGTTTGCCTATTCTCCTTGTGTCTGCGTGGGTTTCCTCCGGGTGCTCTGGTTTCTTCCTGCAGGTTTGGCCATGTTAAATTGACATGTATATGATTAGGAGAAAGTGAGGACTGCAGATGCTGGAGTGTCTGTGTCAACACCTTTTGACTCTGTAAGTGTTCAGGGATGTGCAGGCTAAGTCGGTTAATTAGGGTAAATGTGTGGTTACAAGGATAGAATGGGATGCTGTCCAGAATGTGGTTGCAGACTCAATGGGCCAAATGGCCTCCACCTGCACTGTAGGATTTCTATGATTCACACTATGATATGGGCTAGAAATGTGATTAGAATAGTTAGGTGGTTGTTTTTGACCACTGCAGACTTGATGGGCTAAAGGGCTTTACTCTGTGCTGCAGATCTCGATGACTCTATGTCACTTGAAAAAAAATAAATCACATAGTACTTACAGGAACATATCTGTTTTTATTAAAACCAAGCACACAAGCTCTACAACCAACATGCTTTCACACCTCATTGTAATTGACAACCTATCAACTTATATTTGATAAGATGGCCCACATCAATAAAAAACAGGGAATTGTACAAACACAATTTTATAATTGCCAAAACTGCTCATCAAATTACACACTGCTTGACATTAATAAATGATAAACCTATCTAGAAATGCTGACAAACCCTGCTTCTTATTCTATACATTTGATTATGCAAGTAGTGGCCAATTTGTTGTCATGATGGACAGTGAATTAAATCCCACTATGGGGTGGCACAGTAGCTCAGTGGTTAGCAATGCTGCCTCACAGTGCCAGGGATCTGGGTTTGCACCTAGCGTCAGGTGACTGTGTGGAGTTTGCACATTCTCCCTGAGTCTGTGCGGGTTTGCTCTGGTTTCCTCCCACAATTCAAAGATGTGCAGGTTACATGAATTGGCCATGCTAAATTGCCTATAGTGTTCAGGGTTGTGTAGGCTCGCTGCATTAGTCAGGTAAATATAAGATAGGGTTACTCTTTGGAGGGTTCGTATGAAATTGTTGGGTCGAAGAGCCTGTTTCTAAACTTTAGGGATTCTAAAAAAAGTCTATTGATGAAAATTGGATATATTTTATAAATTATAACATCACATGGCTATTGCAATTTGAAAAGGAATGTTTTAGATGAAATCCACTCCTGGAAGAGTCAACACCTGCTAAACCTTAACATTTCAGGAGAGTGCCATGCTGGCCACCTGCCATTATTTACATCGCAAAACTTTTATATGACCTTTATAATCAGGTTTTGCTTTTTGCTGCTAATTTGTGTTTGAGAAAAAGAGGAATACACAAGAGAGGAATACAACAATGTGACTGTATCATACAGTAAGTCCCCTGCTCCTGGTAAACTGTCTTGTAAATTCATCTCCTCTGATAGTTTGGATGAGTAAATGCATATCCAAACTTCCATTGAACCAAGCAATCCACGTTAGGTGCTTGATCTACACTGAATGAAGCGTTGACAACTGCAAGAGCTATTCATGCCACTGGTCGGAAAAGGTGGAGGAAATCATTCAATCTCAGTCTTCATTACAGTACAGTCTTCTCTGCTGCAAAGTGTTGCATGAGGGAAAGATAGTGATGCTCTCCGAGTGAGTATTTTTATCAACACATTGCCTAGGTTTCCAAATGAAGACCTTTTGCTTGGAGGAGATTGGGAACTGTCGCTGCAACCCATAAACTGCACACTCAGCATGAAACTAGCCCCTTTAGGATTGTAAGGAAAAAAAAGGCAAAACACAGGTCTGAAAGAATCTAGTTAAGCAGCAATTCCACAGTAATTTAAAACATATGCAGCAGGGATTAAGCATTGTACTCTGAATTACTAACCACCAAAAGGCATAAAGGCAGCAGAGGGTCGCCAATTAACTTAACAATTAATATTACAACCATATTGATTTACCATTTACTAAAAAGATGGGAAATTATAGACCTGTTAGCCTGACCATGGCCATCTGTAAGATTTTACAGTTCATTATTAAGGATGAGATTGCTGAGTATTTGGAAGTGAATGGTAAAATCGGACTTCTCCTTCGTTAAGGAGAAGTCATGCCTAACAAGCCTGTTAGAATTCTTTTAGGAGGTAACAAGCAAGTGAGACAAAGGACAGCCAGTAGATGTGATTTAGTTGGATTTCCAGAGGTGCACAAGGTGTCATAAAGGATAGAAGAGCCCATGGTGCGAGGGGCAAGGTATTGGCATGGATAGAGGATTGAATGACTGGCAGAAGACAGAGAGTGGGATAAAGGGGTCTTCTTCAGGAAGGCAACCAGTTGAATAGTAGGGTTCTGCAGGGGTCAATGTTGGGCCCCAACTATTCATGTTATATATTAACAATTTAGATGAAGGAAGAGTGCATTGTTCCTTATTTTATAGATGACATAAAGATAGATGGAGGCAGAGGTAGTGATGAATAAGTATGAAGGCTGCAGAAGGACTTAGGCAGGTTAGAAGAGTGGGTAAAGTTGTGGCACATGGAATACAATGAGGAAAAGTATGAAATTTTACACTTTGGTAGGAAGAACTGAGGCATAGATTGTTTTCTAAATGGGGTAAAGTCTTTGGAAATCTTGAGTCCTGGTTCAGGAGTCACTTAAGGCTAACATGCAGGCTTTGTTGGCAGTTAAGAAGTCAAAGGTAATATTCATTTTAGAGGATTAGAATACAAGTGTAGAGATGTACTGTTGAGGCTTTTTCATCCTGTGGTCAGACCACATTTGGAATATGGGCTCCATATGTAAGGAAAGATGTGCTGGCCTTGGAGAGGGTCCAGAGGAAAATCATGGGGTGAAGAACTTGTCATATAAGGTATAGTTGAGGATTCTGGATCTATACTTGATGAAATGAAGAAGGATATGGGTGAAATCTCCTTGAAACTTATAGGTTACTGAGAGGCCTGTATAGATAACATGGAGAAGATGTTTCCACTAGTGGGAGGGATTAGGACCTGAGATCACAGCCTCAGAATGACAAGATGACCCTTTAAAACTGAAATGAGGAGGAATGTCTTCAGCCATAGCGTGCTGTCCATCTGTGGAGCTCACTGCCGCAGAAGGCTTTGGAGGCTTTGGGTCTATTTAATATGGAGATAGATAAATTCTTGATTAAGAAGGCAGTCAAGAGTAATGGGTAGGAGGCAGGAGAATGAGGTTGAGAAATATATCAGCCATGATTGAACAGTAAAGCAGACTCAGTGGGACAAATGGCCTAATTCTGCTCTTATATTTTATGTTTTTAGAAGACATTATCTCTTAAGAATTCACACAAGAGATTTCTGATTGTAGGATGTATAAGAATTTACTATTGCAACGCATCCAACTATGTAAACTGTATGTACCATGCACTCAGATATTCTCGAAAGGGAGAGGTAACACACACTTAGTGCAATTCACAAAGATTTTTAAAATACATCACAATGGAAAGATCTGCACAATCTATGGTCTGAAAATCAGGATACAACAACGTCATTGCAACAACTTACTGCAGGTTTTTCAAAAGAAAATCATAATTTACTTTATAGTTAAAGCTTGTCTGAACGGTTATATAACATCTTTGGTTCCTGATTTGATCAGAACAAGCCAAATGCGCTGTCACAATAAAAATCACTAAATTACAGGCACTTGACAAAAAAATTTGTTCAATTTGCTTTTCTACCTTGTAAACTGTTTCCCACAGGGCTGGGTCACATTAATTTTATTAGACTTAAATAAACTTCATTCATTTTGCTTTCCCATGAAATTTGGTACATCTGAGACACCAAGACCCCTTCAACTGAGAATTTCCATATGTCCAGCAAGTATTCTTAACAAATTTTTCTATTTATATAAAAACTCATGTAGCACTCATGAGTGACAAAAATAGTTAACCACACCAGCAATGTTTGATGCAAAAGTTACACATTGATAGAAATAAACTACTGAAACTGAACGTACAAAACCATTTAAAATATAATCAGGAAGGGAAAGTAATATGAAATAACTTATTTTAAATCCACAGCATAATTCTTTGAAAAATCTCAAACAATTGCTCTGTGCAATCTTTGCTGGAAAAAGACCCATTTTTGATAAAGCTTCCAGTCTTGAAAGGATTGCAAATGTCCTGTTGATGGTCAGATGAAAAGCTTCAACAATATGTGTAGTTTTCAGCAACATTTAAGTTTTGTACTACCAAATAACTATTTATGCATTCTTCTTCATACTGGCATGTGGCATTACAACGTTTGACATCTCTATGATAGACCTTTTTTTTATCTCCACAATGTAGAATTGTAATTGATGTAATCAAAAATGATTCATGTTTATGAATTAAACTTCACAATATTGCTGGCACCTTTCACAACTTTTGTACATGCTTTGTTGAAGAAGTTCCCAAAAGAACAAAATAAAATTAGAGTTGTTTTTATCAAAATGATCATTCTATTAACCCTTCACCATAAACCAGGCAAAAATTGGTTGATAATGGAAGTCCTCTATCTCTTAACATTGATAATAGATTGTTTATGAATGTTTTTAAAATAACTAATATTTTCATAAGGTTGTATCCCATACTCAAAGTGTCCTTAAAACATCTGCTTACAGGCACACAGTTTGATCAGAATATTACTTGGAATGCAACATTGCTGCTGGAAGAAATGTCAAGTGCCAAGTTGAACATGGGGATGGACGTATCACCGGAAATGCTGCTAAGTACTTTGACACAGGAGATCTCATCTTTTCAGCTTCCATCTGTTAAACATGATTGGCGTGATGATAGGAAACTCGCAGTGGTTGCCTCTGTCTGAATGGAATAAACCACAGGATCTTCCAGCGGGTGCCAAACACTTCTGAGAAGGTCTGCTGCCAGGGCTTGCTGGACTTCAACCTACAGATAAGAGCATTAGTAGGAGGCAGCACTCCCATTGAGTATTGCAGCAATTTTAGAACAATAGCTTGACAGATATAGTGCTGTTTGCTTATTATGACCCAAAAAGTAAAATTAAATCTTTACCATATTAAGCATTTGACATTTACAATTGTACTCTGGGTGAAACATTGAAATGGGATAAAAATACATATTTGAATTAGACTATCAAACAAGATATAATTGCATATTTTGAAACAATATCTTGAAAGAGATCTCTGAGGAGCTGGTAGAGTCTGCTGAATGTGTGCACAGAGCATATGGACCCATAACACTAATTATAACTAATTATAAATATAAATTAAATATATTACATATTATATATACATTATATATAAAATAGATTATATATTTAATTATATGTAAATATGTATAATATATACTACATATGTATAAATTATACATATATAAATTATATATAATTTTCAGATACAAAACGTACGATCAGAAAATCTTTCTGTATGGTGTGAAGTGTTTTATGTATTTCTTGTGCAGCCTATTAGTGATTAATTAGAACATGATGATGCACTTCAATGCTTTAATTATCAAAAGCTGGCTATTATAAGATGCTTAATTTAAGCTTTTTAATATTTTTACTTCCAGCATCTAATTTCCCACTGCACAAATATGGGAATAAAATCAATTAGTTATTGTGCTAACATGGTACTGAAAATTAAATGATCTAATGAATTAAACTAAATCAACAGCTTCAGTATTTTAATACTTCCACTAAAACACAGACATTTTCCCTTGGGATAAAGAAAGAGGAAATCCCTTCAATACTCACATCTCATCAAGATTACTCGACATCCTTTCAATTGTTGTCATATCCTGTTGGCAAAAATGGTTTAAAAACATAAATAAATATTTTTAGCATACATTTTGGATACAATAGTTTAGAATTACGATTTTCACATATTTAGCAAATAAAGGCCTACATGTGTTTTGAACATCTTGTAATCAAAGTAATCAATTTGAAGTGAGACTGACAGTTACCTTACAATTTAAAATACTCAGTCCATTTGATGCTGTTGTAATAGGTATGATGTCTATGGAAAAATGGTACATGGCCTTTCTGTGCTTTCTTTGACATAATTGTATCAGAAGGTCTGAATGCCTCACTATCCATTTCTACAGCTCTCACTGCTTCACATTGCAATGGCATTTATTCCAACATCTCTGATTTATTGGCCCAGATTGTGTGGTAGTTAGGACAGCAACATAATTCCCATTTGTGTAAAAGTACTTTCAGATTTATTTTGGTATCCCAATGTGAAATGTCCTGATGAATGTAAGACAAAAACCTTCAATAAAATGTATATTTTTTCAGCAATACTCAAATTTTGGACAACTAAATGGTTATTAGTATAATGACTAACTAGTTTAGCCTTTACACATATGGTTAAAAGTATCCTGATGGACCTAAGTGCTCTATTTTTGTAGAACTGAGGCATATCTTCCATGGAATGGTGTCTGGCTTTCACAATGGTGTCTCTGACACCAACTGAATATCTCCTTGGGATTACTGGAGCATCTGTGGCAGGCTTTTTGATTCTGTTGAGCTGCAAAGTTACTACTCTCCTCTAAATCGCTGGTTAAACTAACTTCTCTGTCTAACTTATGAATGAAGAGGGAGGTGATCGTGTAGGGGTATGGACAATGTACGATTAATTCAGAGACACAGGTAATGCCCATGACAGTGGAATTTAATGAATAAATAATATAGTTGTTTCCTGGGTTTTAAAAATTAAATGTACCACCTCTCCACCACTATTGCAGTTAATAAATGACAGGGATCCAATTTTGCCAATAATGTGTTCATTTGATTATGCTTACAATATGCTTTCTCACGTCATTTATTGATTAAGAATCAGGAGTATTTAAAATTAGCTGGATAGATGCTGGAGCAACATATTCTTGGACTTCAAATATTGGCTGCAAACTTAACTTGCCAGATTGACATGAAACAAGCACATTTCTGGAAACCTTGTCATCCCAATCTCCTTGCTGCATTGAGCATTCCCATCTGCCTTCCAAGTGACACATTTGCAAATAATGAGTCTGTAGAGAATGAGCCACACAAACTGATCAATGTAGCTGCAATCGCCTTAAAAATGAAGAACAAATGGCAAAAAAAGAAAGAATAATGTAGGAAGATTCAAAATCATAAAATCCATGAGATCAAAATGAGTTAAATTTTAGTTAATGATGGAGCCATACAGCAAAGCTGGGTTATGCGAACAAACTATTACCATTAGCTCCACCTGGAGGAGAGTAACATCCAAGCAGCACATTAAGTGAATCACAAAGTCAGTATGTGGGTATAGCAGGGCGGTAATGAGGGAAAATGGACTTTTGACACTTACTGCCAAAGGAATGGAGTATAAAAGTACAGAGGTGTTGTTGCAACTGTACAAGACACTGGTGAGACCATATCTGGAGAACTGTGTACAGTTTGGTCCCCTTCCTTGAGGAAGGACATTGGAGGCAGTTCAGAGAAGGTTTACTGGATTAATTCCAGAGAAGAAAGACTTGTCTTATCAAGAGAAATTGAGCAGTTTAGAAGACTGAGATGAGATTGAATTAAGCTATATAAGATGCTAAAGAGTATTGACAAATGAGAGACAGAAAGGATGTTTCTTAAGGATAGCAGATTAAAAACAGAGATGAGGATGAATTATTTCTCTCAAAGGGTCGTAAAGCTGTCAAATTCACTATCCTAGAGTCCAGTGGATGCCAGGACATTGAGCATGTTTAAGGAGATAATGGACAGATTTTTAATTAGTAATGGTTTAAAGGGCTATGGGGAGCAAGTAGGAAAGTGGAGTTCAGGCCAAGTTGGGATCAACCATGATCGCAATAAATGGTGGAACAGGCTCCACTCCTGCTCCTGGTTCTTATGTTCTAAAGTATATAGCAGATTCCTACAGATTTAGAAATCACTGCTAAAATTAGCAGGAGTTTGTGCTCATAATTATAGAGAAATTACTGACTGTACATTTGTGCAGCAAGTTAACAAGCCTCTCCCTCCAAGGTAACCAAAGACTGATACTGATATGTGCAACAGGTGCACCTTACTGACTTTGCCAATTTTGAAGGTGATGCTAAAAAGGAAAGAGAAAAAAGGGTGATGGAATGATGTGGTTGTGGGTTGTACAAATTAACATATGTGATGAGTAACCACTTTGGCAAAAGTTACATTTTGAAAATAAATTCTTGTATTTTGAATTGCCACATTGTCAAATAAACAACGGGAATCTGGATTAGATTAGATTAGATTACATTAGATTAGATTACATTACAGTGTGGAAACAGGCCCTTCGGCCCAACAAGTCCACACCGACCCGCCGAAGCGTAACCCACCCATACCCCTACATTTACCCCTTACCTAACACTACGGGCAATTTAGCATGGCCAATTCACCTGACCTGCACATCTTTGGACTGTGGGAGGAAACCAGAGCACCCGGAGGAAACCCACGCAGACACGGGGAGAACGTGCAAACTCCACACAGTCAGTCGCCTGAGGCGGGAATTGAACCCGGGTCTCTGGCGCTGCGAGGCAGCAGTGCTAACCACTGTACCACCGTGCCGCGGATGTAGTGTTCATGCTGCACAAAGGAACCAAAAAATGATGGGCTTATTTTTAAAATGAGAGAGTCAAGGATACATATCTCACGAGTGTACTTGACACATCATGGAATATGTTATAACACTGAAGACAAATTTTATCCAGGAGAGGGATTCAGATATGGTTAAAAGGTAGTAATTGTAAACACAGAGTTAAGTGCACATTTTCTTTTATTGATCCATTACTATATATTGCTTATATTTCTTGAGTCAAAAACAAAACCACAATTCTGAAAGTAACTTTACTCAGACACAAATTCCTTCAATATCTGGGAAATTTATTGCAGATAAATGCAATCCCAATCCAATCTGTCAGCATACAGGGAAAGGAAGATAGGCTTTTATGGTGGGAAGGGATTAAGAATGGTCACAAGTGGGGATGTGTTGGATGGTGGAGAAAATACACCTCTTATCAGAATGACTTTGTGGCACTGACATCTTCTGTTGCTTTATAGTTGGTGGATGCACTTGGCTTTTGGCTATCTACCTGATCCAATCTTTTTTGTACACTTTACAGAAGGTAAAATTAAACATTAGGTAATAGAGTTGGTGCAGACACAATGAACTGAAAAGCTTCCTTCTGTGCTGTAACAATTCCATAATCTTGTGATTTTCCATTTCTTCCATATTTCTTCAGCATGCCTAAGTACTATCTTAGCTATTAATTACATTGCTAGGCAGAATTTAATGTTGGTGATGAGAGATTGTCTCTGGGCTGGAGTATGAGCCTCTTCTAGTGAGGGCATTAAGTGTCATTCAGGCATTTCTCTCTGATCTTGGCTGATCATGGGCCATCAGCATTCCAGTGTTCATTAGCGCCACTGGGAATGGTGGTAACTGCCAGTAAATTCATCCTTTAGAAGCTTTGGATCGTCCAGGGCCACAAAAGAGTGATGGTGGGATAGGAGCCACAGGCTATGACTGCAAAGTGGCAGAAGAATGGCTAGTGGGTGGATCTCAATGCAGCACCCTTTCCCTATGCTCAGTGCCTCTGTCAGGCACTGAATGACTTTGAAGAGGCTCTCACTCTTCCCTGAGAGACTGCCTGGCAAAGCTCCCTGCCACAACTAGCTGGATACTTGGGTAATGAGATAAGACCCCTCGGTGGGCATTAACAGCACCCTCAAAGGCTCATTCAGCTTCTGTATTTAAAGACTGTTTATGAGCCTTTTCATCTTCAGCTTAATAGGAGAGGAGCAGGAAGTTTGTACAATCATCATCACCCATCTGACTAAATACTACACGCTGCCTCAAACACATCAGCATGACAAGTTGGAAAGGTTACATTTCATTGGTGTTTCTTTAATGCTCTATCTTTCATTTATTAAAGATACTCTGTTATATCATTCAACAGGTATTATGATGGACTTACTCTGTCCAAGTTGCTAATTCTGTCATTTTCTCTGATTCTATCAGAGTGCTCATCCACCACTTGTTCCCCTGTTCTCAATGGCCAATCTGAAACGTTCATGTGCTTATCATCTCCACAGAGGCTGAGTGACCTGCTATATTTCCCAGATATTTGTGCACTTCTTGTTTCATAGTCCCATCATTTAATGAGTTATTTTTATTATACATGACATTTCATGTTATTAAGCATTATATTTGTTTTGAAAAAAATGAGTTAGCTTTGACGATGCTTCTGGAACTAATTGAAGGAAGTATTGTACAGGAAGTTATCAATTGTTATCTACTCTAATAAAATATCTCACTCTGTTATTGTTGTTTTTTGCTCTTGTGCTTTAAAACTGTCATTAATCTACACCTTGCTCAAAACTGGTCTTGTTGTGCAAATCAATCTCTCCTTGCCATTCTGCAGGTGTTAACCTCAGTTTTTCTAATTATGTCCAAAGGCTTTAAGGAATTAGCCAAGACAGGTCTGATATTGATTAAAATCATCATAACTAAACCATGAGAAATGGTTTAAAATCCTACAATTAACTCCTTTTCCCCAGATGGAAGTTTTCAAGGATTTGGAAGGTGCTGTATAGAATCCTTAATGAATTTCTGAATTGCATCTTATAGATGATAAACATTGCAGCTCCTGATCATCAGTAATTGATAGAGTGAATGTTTGTAGATGTGGTTCCAATCAAACAAGTTGTTTTGTCCTGGATGAGGTCAAGCTTCTTGACTGTAATTGGAGCTGCACATTTTGCTTTGATTTGTTGTTGTCACATGTACCTGAGCACATTGAAAAGTTTTGTTGTGTGACCAGTACTGGCAGATCATAACAGACAAGGACATACAGATCATAGGGTGTTTAGACAGAGCAAGGTTATGGCTGCACAGGAGGTGCACAAAAGCAATATCAACATTAGATTTGAAATTAGAGCGGCCCATTCAACTGCATAAAAACAGCAGGGAAGAAGCTGTTTTTGAACCTACTGATACATGTGTTCAAGCTTCGGCATCTTCTGCCTGACGGAGAAGGTTGGAAAAGAGTATTAACAGGATGGAAGGGGTATTTGACAATACCAGTCGCCTTTCCATGGCATTGAGAAATGTAGTCAGAGTCCATGGATGGGAGGCTGATTTTCATGATGATCTGGGCTGTGTACACAACTTTCTGTAGTTTCTTACAGTCCTGGGTAGAGCAGTTGCTGCACCAAGCCATTATGCTCCTAGATAGAATACTTTCTGTGGCGCACCTGTGAAAATTGGTGAGGATCCTTATGGACATGCCAAATTTCCTAAGCCTTCTGAGGAAGAAGAGGCACTGTTGTGCCTTCTTGCATCAATGTGGATGGTCCTGGACAGATTGTTGGTTATTGTCACTCCTTGGAACTTAACACATTTGACCCTTTCCACCTCATCGCCATTGATGCAGATGTGGGCGTGTCTTCCTCCATTCTTCCTGAAGTCAATAATCAGTTCTCTTGTTTTGTTGACATTGAGAAAGATTGTCATCATTGCATCATAACACAAAGCACTCTATTTCCGACCTGAATTCTGACTTATGATTGTTGGATATCAGGCCCATAATGGGGTTTCATCAGCGATCTTGTAAGTGGCTTTCATATAACATTTAGCCACACATTTATGAGCATACAGGTAATACAGTAGGGGGCTGAGTACACATCCTTGCACAGTGCCAATGTTAAGCATTATTGTGGAGGAGGCGCTGTTGTCTGTCTTCACTGATTATGGTCGGATTGCAGGTTAGGAAACTTAGGATCCAGAAGACAGAACAGAAGCCTAGGTCTTGGATTTTTGAGAATACTTATCAGGCAAGGGAATTCTATCATACTTGTAACTTATGCATTATGGACATGCTTTGGGCAAGCAGGAGGTGAGTTACTCGCTTAAGTATTCCTAGCCTCCGAGCTGCTCTTCTATGTAGCGATGGTAATTCCAGTGAAAGTAAAGGGGTGGTGTTTAAATTGCCTCTTATTGGAGATGGTCATTGCCTGGCATTTGTGTGGCACAAATGTTAGTTTCTATTTGTCACCCTAAGCATAGGTACAGATCTTGTAGCATTTGAACATAGTCTCCTGAGGAGTCATGAATGATGCTGAACAATCCTAGTTCTTATGATGGAAGGAAAGTCATTGATGAAGCAACAAAAGATATGTAGGATACTAACTTGAGGAATTCCTGCAGTGGTGTTCTGGAGCTGAGATGACTGACCTCCAACAATCACAACCATCTTCCTATGTGCCAGGCATGACTCCAACCAGCACAGTGTTTGCCTCTTGATTAGATTAGATTACTTTTTTTGGATTAGATTACTTACAGTGTGGAAACAGGCCCTTCGGCCCAACAAGTCCACACCGACCCGCCGAAGCGCAACCCACCCAGACCCATTCCCCTACATTTATCCCTTCACCTAACACTACGGGCAATTTAGCATGGCCAATTCACCTAACCTGCACATTTTTGGTCTGTGGGAGGAAACCGGAGCACCCGGAGGAAACCCACGCAGACACGGGGAAAACATGCAAACTCCACACAGTCAGTCGCCTGAGGCGGGAATTGAACCCAGGTCTCTGGTGCTGTGAGGCAGCAGTGTTAACCACTGTGCCACCGTGCTGCCCACATGATTGCTGTTGATTCCAGTTTTGATAGGGCTTCTTGATGCTACACTTGGTTAAATGCAACCTTGAGGTCAAGGGTTATCAATCTCAACATGTTTGAACCATGTTTGAACTTGACCACTGACGTGAGGTGCTCAGTGGCTCTGGTGGAATCCAAACTAGGTGCCACTAAGTGAGTTATTGCTAAGCAGATCCTGCTTGTTAGCACTGTTGAATGAAACTTTCCATCACTTTACTCATGATCCAGAACGGACTGATGGGACGGTAATTGATTGGGTTTTGTGTACATACATGGGCATTTTCCACATTGATGGGTAGATGTCAGTGTTGTAGCCATGCTGGAACAGCTTGGCTAGGGGTGCAGCAGGTTTTGGAGGACAAGTTTTCAGTACTATTGCAGGAATGTTGTCAGGGCCTGTAGCCGTTTCAGTATCTGTTTCTTGATGTCAACGGAGAGTATCATATTTGTGGAAGACTGCCATCCGTGATGCTGAAAATTCCTGGAAGCCATTCACTCAACATTTAGAGCCATGGAAGTTCACAGCATGGAAACAGGCCCTTCAACCCAACCTGTCCATTTTCACAATTAAGTAGTCCCATTTGCCTGCATTTGGTCCATATCTCTCCATACCTATCCCTTATATGTACCTGTCTAAATGTTTCTTAAATGACAAAATTGTATTTGCTTCCATCATTATCTCTGTCAGTCCATTCCAGATACTCACCACCCTCTGTGTGAAAAAAATGCCCTTCTGTACCTTTTTTGTATTTTTCCACTCTCATTCTGGAGTCTCAATTGCAGCCACAAAAATGTCTGTCTGTGCCCCTGACTAGCGAGTCCCCAACAATTAATGCTCGCTTAGAATTTGCCCAACCCTGTCTACCACACACCTCACCCCCCCCAACAGTATCCAAAACAATATACCTGTTAGAGAGGGGAATACCCACAGTAGACTCCTGCACTACCTGCCAGTCTCTCCTGGCAGTCACCCATTTACCTAACTGAACCTGCGGTGTTACTATACCATTGTAACTAGAGTTTATCACTCCCTCTGCCCCTGTATGCTCTTCAGTGTGCCCAGCTACTGCTCCAACCAAACCACGTAGTTTGTGAGGAGCTGCACTCAATCACATTCCCTGCAAACATAGTTGTTGGGACCATTAAACTGCTCTCTGATCTCCCAGATCTTGCAGGAGGATCATACCACTGCTTTAACTGCCGACTCTGACCCTTCACAGGAAGGCAAATGATAGAATCTTACCTTCTTTTTACTTTGTTGCTGATTGCCTTCCTCACTAAAGCCTGATATTCACCAGAGCCCACAATTAAATCTCCAACAGCACTGCAGCCACAAAGTAGCCCCTTCTCAAAACATGGCTGTTCCATTATACCTTGTCTCTGTTTTATTTATGGGCAGTTGCAGTAAGTAAGCTGACTCCTTTTCAGTCGCTTCTCAGCAGCGCTGTGTTTTGGATGCTCTTGCACAGTTCGCTGACACCAGCTGTTCTGCTCTCTCCTCCTCAATTGCGGTGACTGAGCTGACTCATCTAAGAACCCTCCTGAGTCACTTCTCAGCTGCATCTTCCTACACTCTCCATTGAATCATTCACGTACATTTTTTTTGAGTTACAATGTTAAAACAATTTAAAAACACTCTTCCAAAAAAGATAGTTTCATCTACTCTAATGGTGATATAAAATGTTATCCCACTCTGCTTCACCGGTCAGTGACATTAGATCAGTAAAGGATCTTCAAATCAACACATTATTTATTATAGACAGTACAGAATCACCACACTGTGGAAGCAGACCATTCAACCCATTGAGTCCATACGATCCCTTTGAAGAGCACCCCAACCAGACCACTCCCTTCCCTATCCCTCTAACTCTGCATTTTCCATGGCTAATCCACCTAAGCTGCACATCTTTAGACGGAAGGAGGAAACCAGCACACCCAGCGGAAACCCACACAAACATGGGGATAATGTGCAAACACCACATCGACAGTTGGCCAAGCATGGAATCAAACTCAGGTACCTTGAGCTGTGAGGCAGCAGTGTCACCCAGAAGCACAGAGTAATGGATACATTTAAAAACAAATAGGAGGTTGTCTTCTGATGAAATATTGTCGTCTGAAACTGTGGGCATAAAATTACAAGGGGTTGTTGAGAGGGTCAGTGGAAAGAGAGGGTAGAAATAGCTCTGCCCTCTCTGGAAGATGGACAGCTGGTGGTTCGATGACAGGTCTGGGACAGGCCGATCCTGCGGCTGTCATGCACTGAGGTGAGCTATGTTGGTACAAATGGGACTTGTGTCCCTTGATTAGATCAAGCCCCATCCTCTGGATCTCCTAGCCAATCTGAAAGGCCACCCCACAGCAATGTATTTGACTCTTAATTGGCCTCTAAAATGGCCTAAAGAACTAATCAGTTCAAGGGCACTTAGGGCTAGGCAATGAATGCTGGAAAGGCCAGCGATATCCATATCCCTTGATGGAATAAAGAAAAATAACTCTATGTGAAGACCATAGGAACCATACTTACAGCTATAACATTTGACAGCTGACCATAAAAGAGACCAAACATCCCTCCAAACATCACTATGCCCATCAAGGTAGATATCCGCAGCATGGCCAACTCATGTCGGAACACAAAGAGCTCCTTTCAAGAAGGAAGAAAGTCATCACAGTTTAACTGTCAGCACTAAAAACATGAAATCATTCTTACAAAATTATTCAACAGGGGCTATGGTTTCATTTGATTATAGCATCGAATTGGGTTTGAAAAGCACAAAATTTGTCCAACATATGTTTGAAACCTTGTTTTATTTGAATATAAACAGATCATCAAAATCCCTTTGGTGACTAAAATTATAGAGTCATAGAGATGTATAGCATGGAAACAGACTCTTTGGTCCAATCAATCCATGTTAACCAGTTTGTAAACAAACCACATGATTTCTCAACTCATATTAATGTACAGATTCCTTTTGCACTCAATGAAAATATATAATCTATTAGTTCAAAGTTCTGCTTTGTGTTCTGCAATCTACGAACCTTTGAAAGTTTTGCAATTATTTTCTGATCGTGTTTTCTGTTTTAAAAATACTTGTTTATGTGATCATGACATTTACTATGAAGGGTTAATGCACTAAACATAACAATACATTTCTGAACGTGAATTTGTTGGCAATGGTCATTGCCTGGCACTTGTGTGTTATTTGCTACTTTTCAGTCAATCCTGATTATTGACCCATTTGGACATTAACTGCTTCAATATCTGAAGAGTTGCTAATGGTGATAACATCATGCAACTGTCAATAAACTTTCCCACCTAATGGAAAGAAGGATGAAGAAGCTGAAGATGACCTGAAGAACTCTTGTGAAGATGAATTACTCACTAGAATTATAACCACACAGTTTTAAACCAAAATAATTCTTCCTTCTTCCCCAATCTCCTTTATTTTTCTTACTCTTCCTCCCTACCTGACAGATATAAGTTTATAACACTTCAACAAATTGTGTACATTGTTGTCCCTGTCAATTTACTTCCACAAATCAAAAGTAAACTTTTGAACTTCAGATTTCTATTTTTCATGGTTTCCCTTTCAACATTTTTTATCTTATCCTGTATCTAACCCAACAATTGTGTTGCATCTTTAACATAGCAAAGCTTTCCAAAATGCTTCACAGGTGCTTCTTATATAACATAGGGCACTGAGCAATTAAAATTATGTTTGGATCAGTATGCAAAGGCTTTGGCAAAAAGGGTCAGGTTTAAGGATGGCCTTAAAGGACATTAGAGAGAGGTGAGAGGTACAGAGATGTGGGTGAGATTGTTAAGGCACAGTGGTCAAAGGGAATTGATGAAACCAAGAGCCAGGATGGAGCAATTCGGAGATCTCCAATATCTGTTTAGCTGGACAGAGGTAACAAAGTGAACAGAAAGTGAAGCAAGGAGAAAGTGAGGACTGCAGATGCTGGAGATCAGAGCTGAAAATGTGTTGCTGGAAAAGCGCAGCAGGTCAGGCCGCATCCAAGGAGCAGGAGAATTGACGTTTCGGGCATGAGCCCTTCTTCAGGCTCATGCCCGAACCGTCGATTCTCCTGCTCCTTAGATGCTGCCTGACCTGCTGCGCTTTTCCAGCAACACATTTTCAGAAAGTGAAGCAATGCAAGTATTTAGTCACAAGAGCGAGAATTTAAAATCTGCTTGCAATTGGGAACCAACTGATGTCAATGAGAACAGTGAAATAATTAAACAAGACTTGGTGAGATAGTAACAGAATGGAATGAGCCCAGGTTGACACAAGGTGGTAAAATGGGAGTGGGCTGGACAGAATTAGATTATTTAGGTTTGGAAGTAACATTATAAACAACAGTTTCAGCAGTGGGTTGGCTCAATTGCACAGCCAGATGGTTGTTAGTGACTTTATTTTTAATAATTTCTGTGGACTTGAACTTGAAGGTTGTGGAAAACTTTTTTAAAAAAAGGTATTTCTTGAAAGACATGTGTCCTGTAACAATGTTTTGTTTACTGCAGACCACCTGCCTGGGTTTACAACAGTCAGGTTGCTGTTTCTGCTTCTGGGAAGGAAAAGAGCTTCTCAGCCCAGCTCTCTTGTTTCTGAACAAAACTTCCGCAGAGGATTCAGTGTGGGAGCTGGAGTCAAGCCTGATCTCTGACTGTCCACTTCAACAGCATGTTGAGGAGTCCTGGATACTGTGTTTTCTGATGAAGCAGCAGATCTTGCACACATCTTTGTATGCCAGAACATCAGACTGTCAGCTATCTGAACACTCCATACTTTATCCTTTACTTTTTTCTCCAAGGGCTAAGACTTATTGGCCAAAAGTGTTGTTTTTTCCAAAGTGAATCTCTATCGAGAGAAATAGAAAATAAGTTGCTGGAAAAGCTTAGCAGGTCTGCCAGCATCTGTGGAGAGAAATCAGAGCTAATGTTTCAGGTCCAGAGACCCTTCCTCACTTCTGTTTTGTTTCTGATTTACAGCATCTGCAGTTCCTTCGCTCTCTATAGACAAAATTAATTTTGTTTTTCCCTTTACCTGATGTGTGTTGGCACTTGTTTGTGCATGTGTTTGGTTAATAGAGGGATAAACATTTATATTTGCATATTATAAACTGTGTTAATTAATTTTGCATCACAGTTGAAAACACTATTTGTTATAAATCAATAATTCAATTGATTTAAAGAAACCTGTTGATAGATCATTTTATTCTAAGTGTATTGTACAGAAAACACATATTATCATATTGGAAGTGGGTAAAACAATTAAATTGATGTTGAAACCATGGAATCATGGGACCAGAGAGAGGGAGAGTGTATTCTTCCCATCTTAGTTGGTAACAGGTAGAAGGAGGCACTTTTGGTGATATACTGGATACCATGTTGAAACCTTGGCTCAGGGGCAAATAAACTCTGAGTCTGTGAATAGTTAAGTTCAACCTCAATAGTTGAAAGTGAAGGAACTAGAATTGATAGTTAAAGAGTGGATAGGAACAATGTATTTGGTGTTTTCAATAACTATCCAGGGGAAATTTGTACTTGCCTGGCCATCTGATATTTAACTTGACAAATCAGAGGACGGGGACAGATCAAGATTAGTACTGATGAGGTGGAGATGAGAATCCACATCATCTAACTTCAGTTTGATGATGGTGCCAACGGTAAATAATCAATTGAACAGTAGGTGGGCCAAAGATAGCACCTAGAGAGATCCCACAAGTGATGTGATGGATAGGTAAGAACAGAAACAGATGAAAGCCATTCTTAGCATTTGTTATTTGTCCATATGATCTAAATGTTATTGATGAGGCCAGAATTTATTGCCCATCCCTGATTGTCCTTATGAAGTTGCTGGTGAGCTGCCTTCTGGAATAACTAGAATACATGGACAGTGCTGTTGGGGAGGGAGGTCCAAGACTTTTACCCATTGACAATGAAAGAATGGCCAGTATAAATCCCTATCAGGATGAAGAATGTCATAGAGGAAAGGTGGTCTTGCTGTTTCCATGTATTTGCATCTGATGTTTAGCAAGATAGTAGAGGTCCTGGGTTTGGAAAATTAATTAGAATCATAGAATCCCTACAGTTTGGAAACAGGTCCTTTGGCCCAACAGGTCCACACCCACCCTCTGAAGAGTAAACCACCCAGACCCATTCCTCTCCCCTATTATCCAACATTTGCCCTGACTAATTCACCTAACCTACACATTCATGGCCAATTCATTTAGCCTGCACATCTTTGGATTGTGGGAGGAAACCAGAGCACCTGGAGGAAACCCACGCAGACACAGGGGGAATGTGTAAACTTCACACAGGCAGGTGCTCAAGGCTGGAATTGAACCTGGGTCTCTGACGCGGTGAGGCAGCAGTGCTAACCATCAAGCCACCCTCAGCTACTATCTCAGAAGCCTTGGTGAATTTTTGCAGGGCACCTTGTTAGTGGTACACAGCATTGATAATGTGTGAAGAGTGAACAATTAAACTATTGGATGAGGTGCCAATCAAGGTGTCTTGTTGTGTGGATGTTGACTTGTGCCTTGTAGATGGTAAAGGGTCTTTAGTGAGTCAGGAAGTGAGTCATTCACTGCGGAATTCCGAGCCTCTAACCAGCTCTTGTCATCACTGTATGCAGGTGACTAGTCCAGTTCAGTTTCTGGTCAATGTCAATTCCTGGATGTTGACAGTGGGGAAACTAATGATCATAGTGCCACAAAATTCCCGCCTCAAGCAACTGTCTGTGTGGAGTTTGCACATTCTCCCCTTGTCTGTGTGGGCTTCCTCCGGGTGCTCCGGTTTCCTTCCACAGTCCAAAAATGTGCAGGTTAGGTGAATTGGCCATGCTAAATTGTCCATAGTGTTAGGTGAAGGGGTAAATGTAGGGGAATGGGTCTGGGTGGGTTGCTCTTCGGAGCGTCGGTGTGGACTTGTTGGGCCGAAGCGCCTGTTTCCACACTGTAAGTAATCTAGTCTAATCTAAAAAATAACAAAGGACAATTGTTAGAATCTCCTTAGTCGATGACAGTCACCAGCTGGCACTTATCAGTTGAAACTTATCAGCACAAGCCTCTTTGTCCAGATATGGGCATGGATGTTGTATTGTCTGAAAAATTGAGAACTATAGAATGGTTACAACAGAGAACTGAACACTTATTTCTTTTTGTTTATGTTGGCTCTCCCAACTTTTTCCCATAATCTTGCAAACGTTTCCGATGTAGATTATTATTCAAATTTTTGAAAGCCTTGAATGACTCTGGTGCCATCATATTTTCAGGCAGTGCAGACTCCAACCCTAACCACACGATCGCTGGTGAACCAAGGGATCAATTCATTTCAGATTATGTGGGAATCTGGGAGCAAAACTAGTGCAGATAAGTTGACATTTCCCCAGTTTGCTATTCCAACAAATCTGAAACATTTTGACAAGGTCACCAAGTTGCAAGCTTCACAGTTGATTATCAGCCAACAATTCCCAATGCATGCATTCACAGAATCACAATAATGTGGAAGCAGACCATTTGGTCCATCAAGTCTACACCAACACTCCAAAGAGCATTCCACACAGACTCGTCCTATTCCTGTAATTCCCATGTCTAATCACAGAGTTTACCATCCCTGGACACTACATCATGGCCAATCCACCGAGCCTGCGCAAGACACCGGAACACCAGGAGGAAACCCACACGGACACAGGAAGAATGCGCAAACTCCACACAGACAGCCGTCCAAGAGTGGAATGGAGCCTGGGTCCCTGCTGATGTGAGGAAGGGCCACTGAGCCACTGTGCCGCCCATTCTAGAAATGGGTACAGAATGTATAACATTGTGTGTGCCTGCACTGTCTGTCAACTAACTGAGTATTTGTGAATTGTTGTAAGGCCATTTACTAAAGCCAGAGAAGTGACTGCAAGATGTGTCATTTAACAGGAAGGAAAAACAGAGAGAGAATCATCCCAGGCAGGCTTCCTGAGAATTGGTTCCCAGTCCACCCTCTTGGCCTCTGTTGGTATAGAAAATAATAGCTGTCTATAAAAACCACAAATAAGTTAAAGCATTTACAAAAGTGTCCAGCATGGAATTGATTTGTGGCCATGTGTCCTGTTCAAGCATGTAACTCACGGTATTGCCATAAGCGCTTTCGGGAGGAACACAACAGAATTGAAATTTAACATCAGCACAAGAGGAAATATTGAAGCAATTTTCTTACCTCTTTTACTTTTGTTAGAGGTTCAAGGTAGTAATATTGGCAGAAATTGAAGAGAAGTGTCAAAAAACTTAGCAATTCTGTGTAGAAACATAGCTGGAGGAAGAGCCAGTGATTGTCCTCTCCAACACAATTGTTTATCCTGTGAAGAAATGGTTTTGTATATATGTTTGAGGTAGAGAGGTGGTAGCTAAACAATGTAGTTTTTTTACATTTATGAGTAAGTCCAGTAAACTTAAAAAGGTTAATTTGAACCAAACATCATTAGGCAATATGATAGAGTTTCCAGACAATGCTTTCCTCAAATTAAGCTACAATTTCTTACAATTAATGCTTTTTAACTAGTCACCACATGTATTTGTTGATCCATAACCTTCACGTATAAAGGCAATAAGAAAATACAAAGCAAATAATGGCAGACTGCAACGTGCTTAAATGTAAGGTTATTCATGGGATCGGTATAAAAGCTTATCTCTTATTTCAAAGATGGTTTGAAGCAGCAGCATCAACAATTCTGCAACAAAACAGGTTTTGCTGGAAAAGCTCAGCAGGTCTGGCAGCATTTGTGAAGAGAAGTCAGAGTTAATATTTTGGGTCCAGTGATCCTTTCCCAGCATTGGGAACGCTTTCTTAATAAATCTGCATTCATTCTGGACATGTGTTGGCCAGATTTCAGGTGATGTCTTCATCCTTCAAGCATCATTCAAAGTTCCATTCTAATCCTGGAATATTCAATCTTTGTTGCCACCATAATGCAACATATTTGGAGTGCTTTAAGCTTAGGAGATATTGGACACAATTTTCCAGGCCCGCCTGGAGCTTTTAAGGGAGTACTGCATTGCTGAGGAGTCAAAGATTCTCTTTACCAACTGGGGTTTCAGGTTTTGCTGCTAAGTACTTGCAACCTTTCAGACAGTTCGGGATTTCCATCAATCATCATGGGAATTTGCTTTGCATTCTTTAGCTTGTTATTAATACTCATTAAACCCTGGCCATTAAAGTTACACTCACAGGTGCAATCTCATTAGCCAAAATAGACAGCATGTGGGTTCACACACCCAAGTATATACAAGGTATTCCTTGTGCGGGTAAGGTAGATTAAAGTTCTTTACTGCTTGACTGTTTCTTTACCGAGTTTTAGATTAGATTAGATTAGATACTTACAGTGTGGGAACAGGCCCTTCGGCCCAACAAGTCCACACCAACCCGCCGAAGCGCGACCCACCCTGACCCAGTCCCTTAAATTTACCCCTTCATCTTACACTACAGCTAATTTAGCATGGCCAATTCACCTAACCTGCACATGTTTGGACTGTGGGAGGAAACCAGAGCACTTGTTTCTTTGCCCAAATACTTACAGTGTAAAGGGTAAAGCTTCTTCGTGTTTTTCAGCTCACACGAAGTCTTGGTCATTTACTGTCTGGGTTATAAACCGTGGGAGCATTATCCAGGGAGCATCTCACTGCAAAAGCCTTGTAGCTAGCTAAGGGAGAAACAACCCAGGCCACTGGCACTCGGAAGACTGAGGGGGACTAAGCACCTGCTTAACATCAGGTAGGAAAGGACCCTGGATTTTCATCTATTTTGAGCCTTGGCTGCACTTTTCCTACCTCTTGGTCAATACTGGGATGTAAGAACTCCCCCAGAGCCAAACCTTATAACATTTTCCATCTTTATTATTCATCATATTTCCTCAGTCACTCCCTCAAATTATTATATTAAATTTACTGGAGAGTCAAACCTCATAATTCCCCACATCAACTCCTTATAATAATTCATCCAACTACATGTCAGACATGCTCCAATGGTAACAAGAATGAAATATGCAGTGGGCAATCATATCTGCTTTCAAAGAAAGTGTCAAAACAGTGAGAAATACATATACAGCAAAGAAAATGTGGAATGGAAAAAGAAAGAAATTCATCCTGTGAAGGTACGACACACACAGGTAGCACATATTCAAAGTCTAGCTCGAATGTAAGATACAGAGATCAAAAACAAAAACAGAAATTGCTGGAAAAGCTCAGCAGGTCTGGCAGCACCTGTGGAGAGAAATCAGAGTTAACGTTTTGGGTCCAGTAACCCTTCCTGAGAACTGCCTCAGAACTACAGGCATGTTAAGAATTAGCAACAAAACAATGAACAGGACTGTGGAATATCAAATACAAATCTTTTTTGAGGGTCTGTGATATCTGTGAAGTTTTTAAAACGTTATTTATAAGGTGTAGTTCGGTCAAATTAAAGAAAAGTAATTGTTAATTTTTCAAAAATTGAAATCACTGGATGAAATTGATTTAAATGAATACTTTGCTTGGTGTTTTTAGTTGACTCACAGCTTTCTAGGGATCAGTAATTTTAAGTTAATTATTCCAACTGAAGAAAGAAGTGACTTTTTTTCCTGTTTGAACAGATTTAATATGACAATGCTGTATTCATTCAGGTCATTAGTATCATTTTGTGCAGACAGAAGGAAAACTGTGACTATTGTAAGTATAACAAAAGTGGAAAATGCTGGAAACTGTCTTTACAAAGAGAAACAGATAATTAGGTACTGACAGGGATGCTATATTTGAAGCATTGAATCCTAGTTTTTATATTTTCAGACACTGACAGTCTACCTGCTTGAGCTATCAATTCCTGTCTTTGTGACACTAAAAATATTCAGAGTGGTTAAGTTTTCAATTAATGTCAACATGTATGTTGCTTTTGATCACTAGGGGGTAGAAGCGTTTTACTAATCTGCTCTTTCACCATGAGAACCTCTCACTAAAGTTTTGTCTGCTGCTAAAGGTTTCACTGTCGTTTCTTCAAAGTCTTAGAATGACAACAGTACAGAAGAATTTCATTCTGCCCTTTAATTTGATGCCAGGTCTCTGTGTAGAGCAATCCGGACTGTTCCACTGCTCCACTCTTAGCCCTGGGAATCTATTGCTTTTCATGTGCTCATCTGTTCAAAATAATTCATCATTTCCACACTGATGACCTCCTGTGGGCAATGTGTTCCAAGTCATTATTTGTTGCTGCAGGGAAACATCCCTACAGCCCCTCAAATCTCTTGTCTAAAGTCTTCAAACTGTTTTTTTTATAAAGACAGAAATTTGTGGAGAAACTCAGTTGGTCTCGCAACATCTGTGGACAGAAAGCAGAATTAACACTCAGTCCAGTGATTCTTCTTCAGAACTGAAGTTTTTCCAACAAATTCTGGGTTTGCTTCAGATTTTCAGCATCTGCAATTTTTTGTTTTACTATAGCAATGTTTTTATCTACTTTATCAATGCCTGTCATACTCTTGTACATCTTGATCAGATTTTTCTTCAATTTAGTTCACTCAAAGGATACCAACTCCCGCTTCTTCTGCTGAACCTTGTAGCTCAAGTCCCTCATCGATGGTATCAATCGAGTAAATCTACTTTGCCTCCTTGCAATCATCCTCACAACCCTTCTGAAAGTGACACTAAAGTCGGTGGAGTGGTGGACAGTTTGGAAGAATGTTACAGGTTGCAGGAGGACTTGGATAAACTGCAGAATTGGGCTGAGAGGTGGCAAATGGAGTTTCATGCAGCTAAATGTGATGTGATGCACTTTGGGAAGAATAACAGGAAGGCAGAGTACTGGGTCAATGGAAAGATTCTTGGTAGTGTGGATGTGCAGAGGGATCTTGAAGTCCATGTATATAGATCCCTGAAAGTTGCCATCCAGGTGGATAGTGCTGTTAAGAAGGCATATGGTGTGTTAGGTTTCATTCGTAGAGGGATTGAGTTCCGGAGCTGCAATATCATGCTGCAACTATACAAAATGCTGGTGCGGCCACACTTGGAATATTGTGTACAGTTCTGGTCCCCATATTTTGGGAAGGATGTGGAAACATTGGAAAAGGTACAGAGGAGATTTACCAGGATGTTGCCTGGTCTGGAGGGAAGGTCTTATGAGGAAAGGCTGAGAGACTTGGGTATGTTCTCATTGGAAAGAAGCAAGCTAAGGGGGGATTTGATAGAGACATACAAGATAATTAGAGGATTAGATATGGTAGACAATGAAAGTCTTTTTCCTAGGATGATGATGGCAGAGTGTACGAGGAGGCATAACTACAAATTGAGGGGTGATAGATTTAAGACAGATGTCAGAGGCAGGTTCCTTATGCAAAAAGTGGTAAGGGCATGGAATGTCCTACCTGCTAATGTAGTCAACTCAGCCACATTAGGGAGACTTTGGGATAGTGCAGTTGTCATCCTGCAACCTGTAACGTTCTTCCTAACTGTCCACTACTCCACCGACTTTAGTGTAACTTTCAGAAGGTTATGAGGATAAATGCAAGGAGGCAAAGGAGATTTACTCAAGCTGAGAATAGTTCACAGGTTGGCGTAACATTGAGGGCTGAAGGGCCTGTTCTGCACTGTATTGTTCTATATTTAATGTTCTAAGTGTGGTAACCAAAATTAGATTATGTAATTCTCTGAATTTGACTATGCCTGAGAATTTTAAACATTCACCATAATGTCTGATAATCAACAGAAATAGAAGCTTGAATAAGGCATTCAGTCTATTAGAGCTGAAAATATGTTGCTGGAAAAGCGCAGCAGGTCAGGCAGCATCCAAGGAACAGGAGAATCGACGTTTCGGGCATAAGCCCAGACCAGCTGTGCTATTCAACAAACCACAGTTGTGGCCTTAGCCCCACTTTCCTGCCTGACATTATAACCTCTAACTCCCTTGCTGTCAAAACTCAACCTTGACCTTATTCAGTGACCCAGCCTCTACTGTCGATGAAGGAACAGAATTCCAATGACTAACAATCATCTGAGAGAAAAAAAAAACTCATCTTCATCTCAGGTGAGGAACTCTTAATTTTTAAACAGTGCCTGATAGTTCTAGATCCCCCATATGAAGAAGCATCCTCCCAACATCCAGCTATCAAGACCTCTCAGCAGTTCATGCTTCAATAACATTTCTCCAAAATTCCATTGAGTATAGGGCTAAACTGCTCAACTTTTCCTTAAGATTTTTATCCCACGGAGAAGCCAAGATTAATTTCTCTAAAATGAATCCAATGAAAGTATAATCCTCCTTGTGTAGGGAGACCAACATTTTACACACTACTCCATGTAGGATCACACCAATATTCTGTGCAGTTGTCACAAGATTTTCCAACTTTTATATTCTAACCCCTTTGAAATAAAGGCTGATGTTCCATTTGCCTTCCAAATTACTTGTTCTGTCAGCAACAAACATTCTGTATTTGAATTCATGTAAGGTGGAAACTTGCTGTCCTATGTCCTAGAAATGACCAAATCTTAGTAGGTGTGATAACACCCAGATTCCTGGGTATTGTTGGATTCTGCAGATATGTAAATAATGCTCTGCTTTCTTACTCTGCCTACCAAAGTGGATAATTTCATATCTACACTATATTCCATCTGCCAAATTTTAACCCAATCACTTAACCAGAATGCCTGATTTGATTACTCAATTCTGGGTGACAGCTGGAGTCTGGCATTCTCACAACTATAAAGAAAGTATTACAAAAGCTAAAATTTCACTGAGGAGACCGAGTCCATCGACTGAGTCCTGGATATTCTCACCAGGAGTACTGAACCTGATGCAACCAAATAATAAGCAGTGACTACTTTTGAAAGCTTTTAAGAAGCAAGGACAAGAAATCACGGATCAGCAACTGTCCAAAACTTAATCATCTGTTGTATCCTGCTTTATTTGGAATAGAACCTTCTTGGTACAGAGCGATCTTAACAGTCACCTACCTGTCCACCTGAACCCTACCAGATTCTCCCAGACGATGAACAACTATATCTTCAGCTAGAAAGACAAACAAACAAACAAGCAACCATCTTACCTGTTAACCAATTTTCTCAGTTTATTTTAGCCAACTCTGTCTTTATGTCCTTTTGATTGTTTTTATTTAAGTTTCACAAGACTAACTGCACTTCCTTACACCCTGCCTCCTATAAGGAAATCCATTCTATTCTCCCCGTTTCTCTCTCTACGTCGCATCTATTCTGATGACGTCACATTTCATATTCATGCCTCTGACATGACCTCCTTTTTCCTTAACCAAGGATTCCCCCATGCTATGATTGAGGACCCTCAACAATGCGCAAGACAATTCCTGCACCTCTCATCCCTTTCCCCTCCTTCCCAGAACAACAATAAAGTTCCACTTGTCCTTACCATCCACTGCACGAGTCTCTGCATTCAAGGGATTATCCTCTGCCATTTCTGCCACCTCCAGCAGGATACCATCACCAAATATGCCTTCCACTTTCTTGTACTGTCAGCATTCCATAGACACCATTCCTTCCATGATACCCTGGGCTACTCCTCCAACACTCCGAACAAAAAAGCAAGCAACCATCTTACCTGTTAACCTATTTTCCCAGTTTACTTTAGCCAACTTGGTTTTTATGTCCTTGTAATTAAGTTTAATATGATGGATGGAATTTTGCACTGCTTTGAATGGCATTGACTATGGTAAGTAATGTGGGAAAATACGCAAAAATGAAAAGTTCAGAACCTCAACATCAAGAAAACAATTCCAATTTTCCCCTTAAGGGTTAAATGATGAATTCAGGATCTCACTAATAAGACTAACATTTTCTCATTCTCCTATGTCTTCTTTCATTGAAATTGTAGTAGGTGTAAAACTTGCCCATTCACCTTCTCCATTCAGACTATCCAAAGCCCCAAACACTCATTCCAGGTGAAACAACATCTGTTTTGAAACAAAAATAGAAATTACTGGAAAGCTCAGCAGGTCTGGCAGCATCTATGGAGAAGAATCAGAGTTAACGTTTCGGGTCGAGTTACCCTTCCCCAGAACTGATGTTCATTTCATGACTCTTCCTCTTTATTTTGACGCTTAGCATTAACTCACTTTGCACTGATGTGTAGGCTTCCACACTCATGCTTTCATTGTTCTGAGGAAGGGTAACTTGACCTGAAACGTTAACTCTGTCTTCTCTCTACAGATTCTGTCAGACCTGCTGAGCTTTTCAGGCAATTTCTATTTTTGTTTCTGATTTACAGCATCTGCAGTTCTTTCAGTTTTTATTCAACATTTCTTTTGTACGTCTTACATTGGTGAGATGAAATACAGACTGGATGACTGTTCTGCAGAACACCTCTGCCCTGTCCATAAGAATGATTCTGACCTTCTAACTCCTTGCCAGTTCAATACATCATCTTGCTCTCATGTCAACATTTGAAGAATTGATACTGAGTCAGCATGGGTGGAGGTTAGGAACAGCAAGGGAACAGTCACCACATTGAGGTTTTTCTACAGACCACCTAATAGCAGTAGAGAGATTGAAGAACTCATAGGCGGGCAGATTCTGGAAAAATGCAGAAGTAGAAGGATTGTTGTTATGGGTGATTTCAATTTTCCCAATATTGACTGGAACCTCCTAAGTACAGATGGTTTGGATGGAGCCGTTTTTATCAGGTGTGTTCAGGAGAGTTTCCTTAGACCGACGAGGGGAGAGGCCATTTTGGATTTGGTGCTCGGCAACAAGCCAGGACAGGTGTCAGGTCTCACAGTGGGAGAGCATTTTGGTGACAGTGATCACAACTGCCTCACATTTAGCACAGTCTTGGAGAGTGGACGGAGCAGTTACCAAAGGTAGATATTTAATTGGGGAAAAGGAAATTATAACGACAGGAGTTGGGAAGTTGGGAGTTGGGAAGTACAGATTGGGAGCAACTGTTCCACAGAAAGGGCACAGCAGATATGTGGAGACTATTTAAGGAGCAGTTGTTGCGAGTGATGCACAAATTTGTTCCTCTGAGACAGGTAAGAAGGGGTAAGATTAAGGAACCTTGGATGACAAGAACAGAGGGACGTCTCAGCAAAAGGAAGGAGGCAGCTTACGCAAGGTGGTGGAAGCAAGGATCTAGCATAGCTTTAGAAGATTACAGGCTTGCTACAAAGGAGCTCAGAAATGGACTGAGGAGAGCCAGGAGGGGGCATGAAAAAGAATGGCAAGAAGGATTAGGGGGAACCCAAAGGCATTTTACTCAAACGTGAGGAATAAGGTAGGGAGAAGGTAGGGCCGATTAGGGATAGTGGAAGGAACTTGTGCGTGGAGTCTGAGCAGATAGGGAAAGCCCTAAATGAGTTTTTTGCTTTGGTTTTCACCAAGGAAAGGGAACTTGTTGTCAATGAAAACTTTGAGGAGCTGGAATACAGTCTTGACCAGATCAAGATTGAGAAATTGATCTGCTGGAAATTTTGGAAAGCATTAAGTCCCCAGGGCCAGACTAGATTTATCCTAGGCTGCTCCGGGCAACGAGAAAGGAGGTTGCTAAGCCGCTGGCGAGAATATTTGCCTCCTCACTCTCCATGGGGGTCGTACCGGAGGATTGGAAGGAGGCGAATGTTGTTCCTCTTTTCAAGAAGGGTAATAGGGAAATCCTGGCAATTACAGACCAGTCAGTCTTACGTCTGTGGTCAGCAAAGTTTTGGAAAGAATTCTGAGGGATAGGATTTATGACTATTTGGCAAAGCATAGTGTAATTAAAGGCAGTCAGCATGGCTTTGTGAGGGGCAGGTCATGCCTCACAAACCTTATTGAGTTCTTTGAGGAGGTGACAAGGTCGATGAAGGTCGATCAGTGGATGTGGTGTATATGGACTTCAGCAAGGCATTTGATAAGGTTCCCCATGGTAGGCTCATTCATAAAGTCAGGAAGTATGGGATACATGGATATTTGGCAGTCTGGGTTCAGAATTGGCTGGCTGACAGAAGGCAGAGAGTGGTTGTAGATGGAAAGTCTTCTGCCTGGAGGTCAGTGTTGAGTGAGGTCCCGCAGGGCTCTGTACTTGGGCCTCTGCTCTTTGTAGTATTTATAAATGATGTGGATGAGGAGATTGAGGGGTGGATTAGTAAATCTACAGATGACACAAAGGTTGGAGGTGTTGTCGATAGTATAGAGGGCTACTGCATGACATAGACAGGATGCAGAGCTGGGCTGAGAAATGGCAGATGGAATTCAACCTGGATAAATGTGAAGAGATGCATTTTGGAAGGTCAAACTCGAATGTTGAATATAGGATTAAAGACAGGATTCTTGGCAGTGTGGAGGAACAGAGGGATCTGGGTGTGCAAGTACATAGATCCCTCAAAGTTGCCACCCAAGTGGGTAGGGTTGTTAAGAAAGCTTATGGTGTTTTGACTTTAATTAACAGGGGGTTCGAATTTAAGAGCTGCGAGGTTTTGCTACAGATCTACAAGTCCCTGGTGAGACTACACTTGGAATATTGTGTCCAGTTCTGGTCACCCAACTATAGGAAAGATACCAATAGTGGGGCGACCAGAACCATACCTATGGAGAGGGTGCAAAGAAGGTTTACCAGGATGCTGCCTGGACTGGAGGGCTTGCCTTATGAAAAAGGGTTTAATATGCTTGGACATTTCTCTCTGGAGAGAAGGAGGAAGAGAGTAGACCTGATCAAGGTATACAAGATAATGAGTGGAATAGATAGAGTCAATAGCCAGAGACTTTTCCCCAGGGCAGGATTGACTGGTACGAGGAATCATAGTTTGAGGATATTAGGAGGAAGGTATAAAGGAGATGTCAGAGGTAGGTTCTTTATGCAGAGAGTTGTGAATGCATGAAATGCGTTGCCAGCTGTGGTGGTGGAAGCAGAGTCATTGGGGACATTTAAGTGACTGCTGGACATGCATATGCATAGCAGTGAGTTGAGGGATGTGTAGGTTAAGTTACTATATTTCACATTAGGATTAACTTCGACACAACATCATAGGCCAAAGGGCTGTTCTCTGCTATACTTTTCTATGTTCTAGGTCATCCTGTTACAACGCGTGTTACATCCTTTGTGTCATCTGTAAATTTACTAATCCACCCCTCAATCTCCTCATCCACATCATTTATAAATACAACGCGTTGTGGGCGGCACGGTGGCACAGTGGTTAGCACTGCTGCCTCACAGCGCCAGAGACCCGGGTTCAATTCCCGCCTCAGGCGACTGACTGTGTGGAGTTTGCACGTTCTCCCCGTGTCTGCGTGGGTTTCCTCCGGGTGCTCCGGTTTCCTCCCACAGTCCAAAGATGTGCAGGTTAGGTGAATTGGCCATGCTAAATTGTCCGTAGTGTTAGGTAAAGGGTAAATGTAGGGGTATGGGTGGGTTGTGGGTCGGTGTGGACTTGTTGGGCCGAAGGGCCTGTTTCCACACTGTAATCTAATCTAATCTAATCTATGCGAATTTGCTGGTGACACTGTTTCTACAGCACAAACGTTTTAAACGTGTGCTGGCTGTAATGCGATTACAGCGCCAACACTTCAAGCACTGTTTCTAAAGTGTATTTTTTCTGTAATGCGTGGTTGCACAAGAACACAGCCATCACGTCATACAAAAATTGACTGCATTTGTGTCTCATTGTTATCTGCGTATGTTTCATTTCTACGCAGTTCCAAAACCCTTCCTCCTTCCCTGAGAAACTAGGGGGTGTCAATTCTCAACATGAAGTCAGAGCAGTGATCAAATTCCTCCAGGTCCTCAGGAAGCTCTGTCTTCACCACAACCTCCCCAGATGGTGCCTGGATACTGTCCTCCTCCATCCTTCAACCACGTGAATGGGCGTCAACACTCACCAGCCTGACCACATCATCATGCTTTCCCTTGGACCAAATTTTTACCATATTGAACCTTCCAGACTTCAGTCTGGAGTGAAGAGATTCTTATGACTGGTGGTCTTCTGCCAGGACACTTTGTGTGCCATGACACATGTTCATTCCTTGTCTGTAAGCTGTATCTAATGCCACTTAACTTCAATTCTTAGCACTAACTCACTTTGCACTGATTTGAAGGCTGCCATGCTTAATTGTTTTTTGTAGCACAAGGGAGAGTTGTCATAAAGTACTGAGCATTCAGGGCATGGATATTTTACTGTACCTCACTGTGCCACATTGATCTCACAGCAGGAGCTAGCAGCACACACATAAACACTGCATGTGATTCAACCAAATGGCCATGTCTGATATCTAAAGTGGACCAGTCCTTAGTGTGATTAACATGGAATACAATCAAAAAGAAAGTGCCCCCCAATGAGTCAAGGGACCTATCTTATGGGCGGCACAGTGGCACAGTGGGGGCGGCACGGTGGCACAGTGGTTAGCACTGCTGCCTCACAGCGCCAGAGACCCGGGTTCAACTCCCGCCTCAGGCAACTGACTTTGTGGAGTTTGCACATTCTCCCTGTGTCTGCATGGGTTTCCTCCGGGTGCTCCGGTTTCCTCCAACAGTCCAAAGATGTGCAGGTCAGGTGAATTGGCCATGCTAAATTGCCCGTAGTGTTAGGTAAGGGGTAAATGTAGGGGTATGGGTGGGTTGCACTTCGGCGGGTCGGTGTGGACTTGTTGGGCTGAAGGGCCTGTTTCCACACTGTAATGTAATCTCTGTAAAAAAAAAATAAGTCTGGGGGTTAGCCACAGTCAGTAAGGTGCTTGGTTAGATTGCAGTCCAGATGTTCATGTCTTTGGGGACTGAGCCATAGTCAGTACTATAGATCAAGTGCTACTGGCCTGGGGTTACCAGTAGGTCAGTCACATGGTATTGGGAAATCAGTCAGAGCCTCGGCCAATTCTTCCCACAATGAAACAAAGGGAGGGACTAAGTTTGATGGAAGTGGATGGAAGAGCATTTCATCGTGATCCAGTAGCAGGAAAGCTGGTGATTTGTCCCCAGTGAGTGACCAGAAATTGCAGAGACCAGAAGTGGTTAATAGTTTGGGAGGATGGAGTGGGTAAATGGGCATGATGTAGGTGACATTGAGTATCGTAATCCATGAACTTCAATATAGTGAGTGTTAGACTGAGGAATAGCACTGTGAATGTGAGCTAGCAATGAGATGATGGTGGTACTTTGCAGGTTACACACCTTCTTCCTGCACTATTAGGCAGTGTGTTTCACCTGGTTCATCGCACTGAGCCAGGCTGCTATTTCACTTCAGGCTGGCTGTGTCTGGTGGTCTGGCCTCCTTTGCTGGTCAGCAGAATACAGCACTGACCTCCTCCCCACCCGCCCATTCGTCAGCACTTTCAGGTCTCTGTCAGCTGGATGAGTAGTTCATTAATCTTTCTGGGTTATTTCCTTAGGGGTGATGATCTGGAACCATAGTGTGAAGGCCAGTTCCTGGATTGCAACTTCTGAATTAATGCACAGCTGGTGTTTAAAGAAGCAGTGTGACCACTGCGGAGTCCTGGCTCCTGAGAAAGAATTCCACAAGCCAAGTGCCAAAGAGATGATTAATTAGTGAGCTGAAGAGAGGATTGCAGAACATCAACATTGAGTGAGATTAATACCATCTTTGTCAAAGATATTTTGCCAAAATTGGGAAAGTTCAGCCTATTGTATGGAATTTTCCAGGCTCATCCTGTGCTTTTAAACGTTGATTGGGTGACTTCAATCTCTCAATGAGTTGAAATTGTGCTATTAAAGTTCATGAATATTTTTGGGTATTTCAAGTTACCTGACCTCCTTCTTTCTGCATTCATCAACCCCATCCATGAATGCAACTTTGTTCGGTAAAACAGGAAAAGTGCGTTCACAAACTCAATTACATGTATCTGGTGAGAGAACCTGAAAGATTACAATATTAAAATTGCCCAGGATCATTGCAGTACCGTTCTGTCAGACTCCCATTATTCCTTGATATTCTTCTCTACTAATGTGTGCCTGTAAACTACACTCACAAGTGACTTCTTTCCTTTATGTTTCTTATCTCCACAGAAACTTATTATACATGTTGAATTTCATTACTGTACAGATCTCATCCTTTGAGCGACCCTCCTTTTCCTTTCTTTCTGTCTTTCTAAAATGTCAGTCTCCCTTAAATGTTGAAATCCAAGCTTGGATCATATCATACTCATTTATTTTTATTTGTGTTATCAATTCATCCATCTTGTTACAAATGCTGTGGGCATTCAAATAAAGAACTTTATTTCTGTTGCTTTTACATTTTTTCCTGCTTTGGCCTTATTTACTGCTGCCCTCTTATGCTTGTATGTCCTTTGTTTTCCCATCACACACTAGATATCATTATTCATACTGCTACAGTGCATTGTTACCTTGTACTTTCTCTCTAACATTTTACAAGTCATCTTTCATGTGGACCCGCCCTCCTCATCCTGAGCTATTAGATTTAAAGCCTTCTTTACAGCCTCAGTTATCAGATTCACCAAGGCAATGGTTCAGGTGAAGACCATCCTTATACCACAGTTCCCTCTTTCCCTCATGCTGAAGCCAGTACCTCATGAATAAAAATCCATTTGACCAACACTAATCTCTAACTTAGCACCCTGCAACCACATGGGATCAATGTGGATTTCACCAGTTTCCTCATTTCCCCTCCCCCCACTTTATCCCAGTGCCAAGTCTCAAACTCAGCACCACCCTTCTGGCCTATCCATCACCTTGCCTATCTATCCGCTCCACCCTCCTTTCTGACCTATCACCTTCTCCCCCACCTTTATCTACCTATCACATTATCAGCTACCTTCCCCCAACCCACCCCCCTCCCATCTATGTCTCATGCCTCCCCCGGTCCACATGCCTATTCATGATGAAGGGCTTATGCCTGAAACATCGTTTCTCCTGCTCCTCGGATGCTGCCTGACTTGCTGTGCTTTTCCAGCACCATACTCTCAACCTGCATTCATTTATACCCCAACTCTCACTCTATTCTCATGCCTGCTGCAAATTCATTTTTCTCCACTGTTGTATTCAATACCTCTGTCTTAGAAACCTAAAGTCCAGTAGGCTTTCTAATAGCTCACTTTCCTCCCATCTTCCCGACAATGACATATACAGGATACTCAATCCCTGTAGAGGTCATAAACGTTATCTCTGGAATAATCCATTGACCTGATTCTCTTTTGAACTGTCCCATTTAGTCTATAATGGATTTGCACACGATCAGGAAAAAGAAATCACATCCCAGTGAGACACAGCTGGAGTACATACATAGTTTGGGGAATTTAGAAGCAATATGGGAATTCTGTACAGAGGGGAAGAGGTGTTTTTTGCTTGCTTGTTGGTTCATAGTTAGTAACATTTTTTACAGGATAAATTGAGGCCCAGGATTGGGGCCCAGCACAAAAGAAAGTATATCACAGGAAAACTGTAAGTTCATTAGTTCGTAACAGCTGCTAATTTGACAATTATTTTCTGATTGAAGTTAACAGGAAAATAATTTCAGGTTACAAACTAAAAGACCAGTAGGAAATTGTTAAAAATGAAATTAAGAGCAAAGTAAATAAAATAGAGCTGCAGGGCCAGGCGATATATTGCACCGGCATGATGTCAGAACTGATGAACGCCATTGTGGTTCATCTGCAGCAAATGTTGGTTGCTTGAGGAAGTCTGACTCAGTTGATGAGTTGGAGTTTTGTTTCAAACACTGCGACACATTAGGGAAGGGTAGAGTTACCTGGACATTGGTTCAAGAGGCAGTTGCATTATCTCGAATTTGGTAGATGGTCAGGGAAAGATGGGTATTACAAGTGATGCAGGTAGAGCAATCCAAAAGATAGTACTGAAGGAGCCTCAGCTCAAGGTCATAAACGGGTTTGGGATTATTGCTCCCTGTGTGGATGAGAGTGGGGTGTATAGGAAGGATGAGCAAACCCTCCATAACATTATGGTATAGGGAGCCATTCAAGAGGGGGAACAAAAGAGAAATGTAGCTTGAATCGGGGATAGATCAGTAAGGGGAATAGAGACTGTTTTCAATGGCCAGAATTGAGACTTCAAAAGACTGTTGCTTGCCAAGTACCTGGGTTCAGGATATTTCATCTGAGCTGCAGAGAAACCTGAGGGTAAAGATCCAGGCACTGATGGAGAATGAGCAGCTAGGGCCTAAATTGAAAAGCAGATGATAATGGCAATAATCTCCACAAAAGATTAGTGTGACAGAAATGACTTTGAATTCATGGTACATTTGCACCAGTAATGAGGAAAGAAGGACCTGTTCTGTTGGAACGGGCTCCACTTGAATCATGCTGGGATCAGAGTCCTGAGAAATTGCATAACTGGAGCTGTGGATAGGGCTTTAAACTAAAGACTGTTGGTGGTAGTGGGGGAGTCTGGAGTGTGTGGTGTCAATTGCATTGAAAAGGTTAAAGGGGCAGAGGGTTCAACAGTGATTATTAAAGTTTCCAGAACAAGTAATAGGACAGAGTGTGGAAACGCTCAGGAATATAACTTCAGACACAGCAGATAAAGGACAACTATGAGAAAGGGGACAATCAATAGAGGAGTGAAGGTGTGTGCTGAAATGCATTTAGTATATGAAACAAGGCTAATGAGCTTGTAGCACTGATTGAAATCAGTGTATAATGTTGTGAGTATCACAGAGACATGGCTTGGGAGGTTTGGGAACTATGTATCCAAGGATATTCATCCCATCAAAAGGACAGGTAGAAGGGCTGGGATCGTTTTGTTATAAGAAATTAAATCAAATTAAAATCAAGAAGTGACATATTCAGGTGTAGGATGTGTGGGTAGAATTGAGGAATCCAAAGATAAATAGAGCCTGATGGGAATGTCCATACTGGCCTCCTAGCGGTAGTCAGCGTGTGGGGAAGAAAATAAAACAGGAAATAGAAAAATCATGTAAGAAGGGCACTATTATAATAATCATAGGGACTTCAATATGCTGGTGGACTGGGAAAATCAGGTTGGTAGCAGATCCCAAGGTAAGGAATTCATGGAATGTCTACAAGATGGTTTTTTTTGGAGCAGCTTCTGGTAAAAGCCAGGAGAGAAAGGACAATTCTGGATTTGGTGATGAGGGAGCTTAAAGTCCAGAAACCTTAGGATGCAGTGACCACAATATAATAACATTTACCCTGTAATTTGAGAGGGAGAAGCTGGAATCAGATGTAACAGTAATATATTTGAATGAAGGTGACTACAAAGACACAAGGGAGAAGTTGGCCAGAGTTGATTGGAAGACAATGGAGCAGCAAAATTCCTGGAGGTACTTTGGAAGGCACATCGGAAATTCAACCCAAGGAAGAAGAAGCATATTAAGATGAGGATGAGGCAACCATGGTTGTCAAGGCAAGCATAAAAGCAAAAGAAGAAGCATACATTGTGGTGAACATAAATGGGAAACCAGAGGATTGGGAAGCCTTTAAAAACTGACACAGGATGACTGAAAAAGCAATAAGGGGGGAGGAAAAAAAAAGAATAGGCTAAGCTAACTAGGAATATAAAAGATTTCAAGAGTTTTGTTTGATATAAAAAAACGTAAGACAGAGGCAAGTGTGGACGTTTGACCACTGGAAAATCAAGCTGGAGGAATAGTAATGGGGACAAAGAAATCACATAGAAACTGAATGGGTATTTTGCATCAGTCTTCATGTTGGAAGATACCAGTAGCTTACGAGAAATTCAAGAAAGTCAAGCGATAGAGATGAGTGTAGTGACCATTATTAAGGAGAAGGTGCTGGGGAAGCTGAAAGGTCTGAAGGTGGATCAATCATCCGAGCCAGAAAAACTACACCCAAGAGTTCTGAAGGAGATAGCTGAGGATTTTGTGCAGACATTGGTGATCATCTTTTAGGAATCACTGGAGTCAGGGAAGTTCCCAAGGGACCACAAAATGTCAAAGAAGCAAGGGAGGAAGAAGACAGGAAATTATAGGCTGCTCGGCCTGCCCTTTATCATTGCTAAAATTTTAGAGTTCATTTTTCAGAATGAGACTGGAAGAGCATTGTAAAATAGGGCTGACTCAGCATCAACAAGGGGAGATTAGATTAGATTAGATTCCCTACAGTGTGGAAACAGGCCCTTTGGCCCAACAAGTCCACACCGACCCGCCGAAGAGCAACCCACCCAGACCCATTCCCCTACATTTACGCCTGACTAATGCACCTAACACTATGGGTAATTTATCATGGCCAATTCACCTGACCTGCACATCTTTGGAAGCACCCGGAGGAAATCCACGCAGACACAGGGAGAATGTGCAAATTCCGCAGACAGTTGCCCGAGGTGGGAATTGAACCTGGGTCCCTGGTGCTGTGAGGCAGCAGTGCCAACCACTGAGCCACTGTGCAGCCCTGAATCATGCCTAACAAATCTGTCAGAAGTTTTTGAGCAGGTAATGAGCAAGTTAGACAAAGGAGAGTCAGAAGACATTGATCTATTTGGATTTCCAGCAGACAATGTGGCTGCACAGGAAGCTGCTAATTAAGATAAGAGCCTATTACCATAGAGGTAAGGTACTGGCATGGAATTGGCTGACTGGCAGAGGCAGAGAGTGAGGATAAGATTCTTTTTCAGGTGGCACTGGTAACTATTGGAGTTGTTGGGACCACAGATAATCACGTTATACATTAACAATCTGGACGAAGCGACTGAGGGCATTGTTGCTAAATTTACAGATTACACATAGATAGGTGGAGGAACAAGTAGTGATGATGAAGCAGGAAGGCTACAGAAAGGCTTGGACAAGCTAGGAGAGTGACCAAAGAAGTAGTAGGTGGAATACAACACAGGAATTTGTGATGTTTTGCACTTTGGTAGGAAGAATAGAGAAGTAGACTATTTTCTAAATGGGAAAAGGCTGTGGAAATCTGAAGGACAAACAGACTTGTGAGTTCAGAATTGTCCTAAGGTTAACATGCAGGCTCTGCTAGAAGTTAGGAAGGCAAATGCAACATTATCATTCATTTCAAGAGGGCTAGATTACAAGAACAGAGATGCACTGCGAAGACTGCATAGGGCTCTGGTCAGACCACAGTTGGAGTATTGTGTGCAGTTTCAAGCCCCATATTAAAAGAAGAATGTGCGAGCCTTGGAGGGTGTCCAGAGGAAGTTTACAAGAATGATCCCGGGAGTGAAAGACTTGTCATATGACGAGTGGTTGACAACTCTGGGTCTGTACTGGGTGCTTAGAAGGATGAGGGGATCTCAAAAAAACCCTGACAAAATACTGACAGGGGGATGAGGGTAAAGCAGTTGATGTGGTAAACATGGATTTCAGTAAGGCGTTTGATAAGGCTATTGCACAAAATGCGGAAACATGGGATTGAGGGTGATTTAGCAGTTTGGATCAGAAATTGGCTAGCTGAAAGAAAGAGGGTGGTGGTTGATGGGAAATGTTCATCCTGGAGTTCAGTTACTAGTGGTCTAACGCAAGGATCTGTTTTGGGTATACTGCTGTTTGTCATTTTTATAAATGACCAAGATGAGGGCGCAGAACGATGGGTTAGTAAATTTGCGGATGACACTTAGGTTAGTGGAGTTGTGGATAGTGCTGAAGGATGTTGCAAGTTACAGAGGGTCATAGGTAAGCTGCAGAGCTGGGCTGAGAGGTGGCAAATGGAGTTTAATGTGGAAAAGTGTGAGGTGATTCACTTTGGAAGCAGTAACAGGAATGCAGAGTACTGGGCTAATGGTAAGATTCTTGGTAGTGTAGATGAGCAGAGAGATCTTGGTGTCCATGTATAGTGATCCTTGAAGGTTGCTACCCAGGTTGATAGGGTTGTTAAGAAGGCATATGATGTGTTAGCTTTTACTGGTAGAGAGATTCAGTTTCAGATCCACAAGGTCATGCTGCAGCTGTACAAAACTCTGGTGTGGCCGCACTTGGAATATTGCAGACAGTTCTGGTCACTGCACTATAGGAAGGATGTGGAAGCTTGGGAGATGGTTCAGAGGAGATTTACTAGGATATTGGCCATTACGGAGGGAAGGTCTTATGGAGAAAGGCTGAGGGACTTGAAGCTGTTTTAGTTACAGACAAGAAGGTTGAGAAGTGACTTAATTGAGACATGTAAGATAATCAGAGGGTTAATTAGGGTGGGCAGTGAGAGCTTTTTTGCTTGGATAGTGATGGCTAACACAAGAGGACATAGCTTTAAATTGAGGGGTGATAGATATTGGACAGATGTCAGAAGTAGTTTCTTTAATCAGAGAGTAGTAAGGGCATGAAATGTCCTAAATGCAACAGTAGTAGACTTGCCAACTTTAAGGGCATTTAACTGGTCATTGGACAGACATATGGATGAAAATGGAATAGTCTAAGATATATAGGCTTTAGAATGATTCCACAGGTTGGCGCAACATCGAGGGCCAAAGGACTTGTACTGGGCTGTGATTTTCTGTGAAAGATTTTGTGAAAGGCCAGGATAGAGAGGATGTAGAGAAAATGTTTCCACAAGTAGCACATCCTCAGAGTGAAGAACCCTTTAGAATCGGAGAACCGGTGTGGACTTGTTGGGCCAAAGGGCCTGTTTCCATACTGTAGGGAATCTAATCTAAAATAAAACTGAGATGAAGAATTTCTTCAGCCAGACAATGGGGTTTTTCTGTGGGTGTTTCAGAGAGCTGTGGTGGCCAAGCCATTGAGCGTATTTAAGGTTCAACAGGTGATCAAGGGTTATGGAAAGGAGGCTGGAGAACGAGGTTGAGAAACATATCAGCTATGATCGAAGGGTGGAGCAGACTCGATAAGCCAAAAGGCCAAATTCTGTTCCTATACCTCACGTTACGGTCTTCTTATCATAAGCTCATTACTTTTGATATTCACTTGTGAGACATAGGTGTTGCTGACTGGGCCAGCATTTATTACCCATCCCAGTTTGCCTTTGAGAAGGTGGTGTTCAACTGCCTTCTTGAATTTTAGGAGTACATGGGCTGCAGGTAGACCATTTAAGGACGAGGTTCCAGGATTTAAACCTGTTGATATTGAAGGAAAAGCAATGTGTGGGCACCGTGGTGGCTCAGTGGTTAGCATGACAGCCTAACATCGCTAGAGAGCTAGTTTTGATTATAGCCTCAAGAGACTGTGTGAAGTTTGCACATTCTTCCTGTGTCTGCGTGGGTTTCCTCTGGGTGCTCCAGTTTCCTCCCACAGTCCAAAGATATGCAGGTTGGTGGATTGGCCATGCTAAATTCCACATAGTGTCCAGGGATGTGCAAGCTAGGTGAATTAACCACTGAAATGCAGGGTTGCGGGGTTGGGTAGGGGGTGGTGGGGTTGGGGGGGGGGGGGATTGTGTGGAATATTCTTCAGAGGATTGGTGTGGACCTATTGGGCTGAATGGCCTGCTTTTACACTGTAGGGGTTCTATGATATTTCTAAGTCAGGATGGTGAGTGGCCTGGAGGGGAACTTGCAAGGGATCGATCTTTCCATGTATCTGCTGCCTTGCCCTTCTAAATGGAGGGAGCTGTGGTTTGGAAGTTGCTGGCATAGCAATTTGGTAAATTTCTGCAGTGCATCTTGTAAATGATACACAATGCTACTTTGAGGGATGTGGTGGACAGAGTGAGGGTGTGGTGCCAATCAAGCAGGCTGCTTGTACTGGATGGTGTCAAGCTTCTTGAGTGTTGGAGATGCACCCAACTAGGCAAGTGGAAAGTGTTCTGAAAACAGAAATTGCTGGAAAAACTCAGCAAGTCTGGCAGTATCTGTGGCGAGAAATCAGAGTCAATGTTTTGGGTCCAGTGACCCTTCTTTAGAACTGATGGTAACTAGGAAAAAGTTAATATTCATCATAGAATCTCTACAGAATGGAAGTGTGCCATTCAGCCATTATCAAGTCCATACTGACCCTTTAAAGTGCATGACACCCAGATGCACTTATCCCTGCAACCCTGCATCTCCTTGCCTGCACACCTCTCGACACTATGGGTAATCTAGCATGGCCATTCCACCTAACCAGCCCATCCTTCAGCACTGGGAGGAAACTGCAGCACCTGTAGGAAACATATGCAGACATGGAAGAGAATGAGTAAACTCCACATAGCCACCCAAGAGTTGAAGGCTGTGCAGTTGAGCTTTTCTGGGGCAGTGCAGCATGCCTGAGACAGAGCTGCTGACCAGGGAACACAATAGTTTGTTGAAGCGGCAGGCAACTGGAAGATTGGATTCTTTTTTATGGACAAAACGTCACACCACATTGTGAGCAGCAGAGTAGACTAGATTGAGTGAAGTGCAATTCGAGGGGAAGATGCTGTGGCGCTGTGGGGGATGTGCTGGGAGTCAAGGAGGAGTGGACCAGGGTGTCCCAGAAAGAACAATCCCTAAGGAAAGTTGACAAGGGAGAAGAGGAGAATATTACACACAGATTCCTTTGTAATTGTAATCATCTGCCCATTTACTTTCTTCCTATTCAATATCCATGGCCCCAACCACACCTTTCAGGTGAAACGGCTCTTTACTTGGACTTCACTAATCCCAAACTATTGTATTTGCTGCTCACAATATGGTGTCCAATACATCGGGGAAACGGAGCACAGACTGGGTGACCGCTTTGCAGAACACCCAAATTCTTTCTGCAAAAAAGACCTAAAGCTTCCAGTTGCCTGCCTCTTTAATACTGTGTTCCCTGGCCAATATCTCTGTTTCAAGCTTGATTCAATACTCCAGTGAATCTCAGCGTAGGCTGGAAGAACATTTTCCTCTTGCGAACTGTGCAGCATTCTGGACTTAATGTTGCAATTTTAGGGCTTCAGGCTATTTCTTACCCCAATCCCACACACCAGGTCTTGTCATCACATGGCTGTTATCACACACAACCTATTGTCAGCTACTAAAAGCCCCCATGAGCAGCTATTCATTCCCCCAGACTGATCTTTAACCACTTCTTTGTCTGTCCAACTGTTTTTCTCTCTCTCTGAACACTATTTGCACCTATCATTAACTCTCTGCCCTTGCCCCACCCCAATTCTGCATAAATATCAACCTTTTCTTAAATACCTTCAGTTCTGAAGAGGAGTCACTGGACCCGAAACTTTAACTCTGATTTCTTTCGACAAATGCTGCCAAGCCTGTCTGCGTTTTTCCAGCAATTTCTGCTTTTTCTTGTTTCTGATTTCCAGCATCCACAATTCTTTCACTTTTTTTGGAGAGCATTCTATCACAGTCTTGACTTGTGCCTTGTAAATTTTGGACAGGCTGTGGGGAGTTGCTGCAAGATACTAAGCCTCTGACTTGCTCTTGTAACCAAAGTAGTTACATGGTTTTTCCAGTGAATTTGTTGTTATAACATGTCCACTAATCAAAATTACCAGTGTAATTGTAATACACAGTATTATAATAATGTCTTTCTACAGCAGCAGACTAAATGCCATTTATCCATCTGAGAACTATTTATAGAGCGAGTACGATTCCATTGCATAGACTTGGATCAATTATCTTTTTTGAGCTGCAGATAACTGAAACACAATGGAAAGTAAAACAGATGTTACTTGTTACTGTATCTACAACATTCAGTGCTGCAGACTGCAATAAGTCTGCAAAAAAGACTGATGTATGGTCTTTGGAAACCACCTTGCTTCACAAAGAAATATTGTTTATAGACATATTATTATATTGAATTATGGAGAAAGTACAGCAGTGGTATGTTGGTGTTTATGTTTCTTAGGAACCTCCTTTGCTCTTTTCTCCAATGTGTTTATTCAGTAATGCTGAAACACTATTCATTTCAATTACTTGGAGCAATTAGATTCTCTACAGTGTGGAAACAGGCCCTTCGGCCCAACAAGTCCACACCAACCCTCTGAGGAGAAACCCACCCAGACCCATTTCCCTCTGACTAATGCACCTAACACTATGGGCAATTTAGCATGGCTAATTCACCTGACCTGCACATCTTTGGACTGTGGAAGGAAACCCACAGGAAACCCACGCAGACACGGGGAGAACATGCAAACTCCACACAGACAGTCGCCCAAGGCTGGAATCGACCTGGGATCTTGGTGTTGTGGGGCCGCAGTGCTAACCACTGAGCCACCGTGTCGCCCAATTATCCGCCCTATAGAATTATAAAATCTCTAAACCATTCTAATACATTTATGGATTGCATCACATCCTTTTCATAATTATCATGATCACCACCTTGTGGCCCTTCCACTCTACCTTGTCTTGAACAAACTTCCCAAGCTGTTCACTAGCAATTAATAGGCAAAACTTCTCAGTTAAGGCTTATCTTTGCCAACTTATTTGTGCCTTCTCCAGTGCCTGTCACATCCTTCTTTATAATATCAAATCCAGAACTGTTCATGCTGTTCTAAAATGTGGCCTAACCAAGGTCCAAGACAAGTTTAACAGACCTTTTCTTTCATTTGCAATTCTGTCCCTCTATTAATTTTTTTCTTTTTAAAAGTTCTACTACAAGTTTTTTTTTGCACAGTTGTAAATGGTCTTATTAGCCTGTCACTAGCTTTAGAGAACTGACTATCTGTAACCTTAGCCCCTTTTCCTTTTAGGTTTACAAATAAACTCTTATTTTTCAATGATCATATATCCCAGTTAATCTTACTGCCAAATTCTCTTGTCAAGAGGAAGAAGAAGGCTTATGTTAGGATGAGCCATGAAGGCTCAGTAAGGGCACCTGAGAGTTACAAGTTAGCCAGGAAAGACCAAAAGAAAGAGTTAACAAGAGCCAGGATGGGACTTGAGAAGTCATTGGCAGATAGGATCAAAGAAAACCCAGGTATATCAGGAATAAAAGAATGATTAGAGGAAGATCCAATCAAGGATAGTAGTGCAAAGTTGTGCCTGGAGTCAGAGGAGATAGGGGAAGCACTAAATGTATATTTTTCATCAGTATTCACACTGGAAAAAGACAATGTTGTAGAGAAGAATACTGAGATACAGGTTGCTAGACTATTTGGGATTGAAGTTTACAAGGAGGAGGTGTTAGCAATTCTGAAAAGTGTGAAAATAGATAAGGTAGGCTATTGCACAAAATATGGAGGATTGAAGGTGATTTAGTGGTTTGGTTCAGAAATTGGCTAGCTGAAAGAAGACAGAGGGTGGTGGTTGATGGGAAATGTTCATCCTGGAGCTCTGTTACTAGTGGTGTACTGCAAGGATCTGTTTTGAGGGCACTGCTGTTTGCCATTTTTATAGATGACCTAGATGAAGGTGTAGAAGGATATGTTAGTAAATTTGCGGATGACACCAAGGTTGGTACAGTTGTGGATAGTGCTGAAGGATGTTGTAAGTTACAGTGGGACGTAGATGAGCTGCAGAGCTGGGCTGAGAGGTGGGAAATGGAGTTTAATGAGGAAAAGTGTGAGGTGATTCACTTTGGAAGGAGCAACAGGAATAAAGAATACCGGGTTAATAGTAAGATTCTTGGTAGCTTAGATGATCAGAGAGATTTCAGTGTCCATGTACGTAGATCCCCAAAAGTTGCCACCTAGGTTGATAGGGTTGTTTAGAAGTCTTATGATTTGCTAGCTTTTATTGGTAGAGGGAATGAGTTTCGGAGCCACAAGATCATGCTGCAGCTGTTCAAAAGTCTGGTGCGGCTGCACTTCGAGCATTGCGTTCAGTTCTGGTCGCCACATTATAGGAAGGATGTGGAAGCTTTGGAAAGGATGCAGAGAAGATTTACTAGGATGTTGCCTGGTATGGAGGAAAGGTCTTATGAGGAAAGACTGAGGGACTTCAGGCTGTTTTCATTAGAGAAAAGGAGGTTGAGAGGTGACTTAATTGAAACATGCAAGATAATCAGAGGGTTAGATAGGGTGGACAGTGAGAGGAGAAAGTGAGCACTGCAGATGCTGGAGATCAGAGCTGAAAATGTGTTGCTGGAAAAGCGCAGCAGGTCAGGCAGCATCCAAGGAACAGGAGAATCGACGTTTCGGGCATAAGCCCTTCTTCAGGAAAGAGGACAGTGAGAGCCTTTTTCCTTGGATGGTGATAGCTAGCATGAGAGGACATTGCTTTAAATTGAGGGGTGATAGATATAAGACATATGTCAGAGGTAGTTTCTTTACTCAGAGTAGTAGGAGTGTGGAATGCACTGCCAGCACCAGTAGTAGACTCAAGGGCATTTAAATGGTCATTGGATAAACATATGAATGAAAATGGAATAGTGTAGGACAGATAGGCTTCAGATTAGTTTCACAGGTTGGTGCAACATAGAGGGTAGAAGGGTTTATCCTGCGCTGTAATGTCCTATGTTCTATGTACTTCCAATTCCAGAGATAAAATGGTTAACCACAGTACTTTTTATTATTTCATTGGACATATGAATATCACTGGCTGGTATTTATTGCTAATCCTTAACAATCTTTGAGGAGCTGTCACATTAAAGCATTGCAGCCCACTGCTGTAGGTACACCTACAATAATTTTAGCAAAATTCAAGATTTTGACCCAGCAACATTGAAGGTGCAGTGACATACTTCCAAGTTAGGATAATGAACAATTTGAAGGAGAACTTGCAGGTGGTAGTATTCCCATGTCTCTGCTGTCCTTGTTCTTTCCAATGGTAGTGGCTACATATTGGAATGTACAGTCTAAGTAGCCTTGGCGAATTTCTGCAGTGCACCTTGTCAATGGTACATTCTGCTGCTCCTGATTGTTTGTGGTGGAGGAAGTGACTGGCACTACATCCACAAAAAATTAAGTGTGTTCCTTTGTGTTGGATGCGGGTGCACTCATCCAGGCAAGTGGGAAGTATTCCATCACACTCCTGAATTGTGCCTGTGTAGATAGTGCACTGGCTTTTAGGAGTCAGAATTCAGTGCAGAATTCCTAGCTTCTGACCTGTTCTTGTAGCCACTGATTGTGCGGTGAGTCAATTAAGTTTTTGGTTGATGATAACCCCTAGAATGTTAATGGTCGAGATTTAGTGGTAGTGATGCATTGAATGTCAGAGATGCTGGTTAGATTTCTTTTTGATGATCATCACTGATTGGCACTTGTATCGTAGACAAGGAGGAGGCTGGAAGAACACAGCATTCCAGGCAGCTTCAAAAGGTGGAGAAGTTAACATTTCGGGTCTAACCCTTCTTCAGGACTGGAGGTGGGGTGAAGGAAGCTGCAGATAAAGTTGGGGGGGGGGGGAGAGTTTTTAGTGATGAGATGGTGATTGGTGAACACAGGTCGAGGGTACATCCTGATCGATCAATGGGAAGAATGAATCCAGTAGGTGGCTTGTTAATTAGCACTTATCAGTCTAAACATGTTAACAGGTCGTGTTGCATTTGGACATGGACTGCATCAGTATCTGAGGAGTTGGGAATGGTGCGGAATATTGTGCAATCATTAGCAAACATTCCCCATAATCATTTTTGAAGCAGTGGGAGATGAATGGGCCAAGGATATGAAGAACTTCCTCAGAGATGTCCTGGAGCTGACATGTTCTGCACCTCATATTTGAAGAAGTTCTTCATATCCTTAGCCCAACCATCTTTCACTGCTTCATCATTTCCCTTCATCATAAGACCAGAGGCGGGGATGTTCGTTGATGATTGCACAATGTTCTGCACTATTCCTAACTCCTTAGTTACTGAAGGAGTTCATGGCCAAATGCAACGAGACCTGTTTAACAGGTTAAGACTGATATGCGTCAATTAATAATTGTACTACATAAGTGCCAGGCAATGATGATAAACAAAAAGAACTCTAACCAGCACCTTGATATTCAGTGCATCACTATCGTTTCAACAACAACAATTATTTTCCTTTTGTACTAGATATGATTCCAACCAGTGGAGAGTTTGCCCTTGATTCTCAGTGACCCTAGTTTTGCTAGATCTTCTTCACAGAATCCCTACAGTGTGGAAACAGGTTATTTGGCCCAACAAGTCCACACCGACCCTCCCAAGAATAACCCACCCAGACCCATTCCCCTACCCATTAGTCCACATTTACCCCTGACTAATGCATCTAACCTACACATCCCTGAACAATATTTAGCATGGCCAATTCACCTAACCTGCACATCGTTTGGATTGTGGAAGGAAAACGGAGCACCCGGAGGAAACCCACGCAGACATGGAGAGAATGTGCAAACTCCATGCAGACACTCACCCAAGGCTGGAATCAAACCCGGATCCCTGGCACTGTGAGGCAGTAGAGCTAACCACTGAGCCACTGTGCTGGCCCAGCCACTGAGCCATCATGTCACACTCAGTTAAATGTGGCCTTGATGTCAAGGGCAGTCATTCTCCCTTCACTTCTCGAATTCAGTTCTTGTCTCTATATTTGCACCAAGGTTGTAACAAGTTCAGGAGTCATCATTTCACATCTTTTATCTTAATTATCCAGAATCCACACTCTCTGTAACCAGCTTGTTATCAACTGAGCTACTCAATACTCTGACTCCGTGCTCTGCCTTTTGTCTTCGGTCCACTAAACAGTACCTTCCTGAAGGCATTTTGAAAGTCTGTGTATGTTTCAGGCATTGCAAAACCTTGGCTAACTCTTATTTATTCTTTGATAAAGTTACAACAAGATTGGTCGGGCAAGACATTTCCATTTGATATCCACATTTATCATTATTAATGAGTAGTTTCAACATACTTTTCCATGTTATTGGTGAATAAAGATTGTGCATTTATCATACCAGCAACATGACACTAACTGATCTACAGTACCTGTTAGGAGTGCATTCAACAAAGCAGTCTAAATATCTGGTCAGTAGGTTGATTATCTATTTTAGGAATCGGCTTCTAAGTCAGTTGACTAACTAAAAATCCTCCTTTACCCTACACCAACAAGTTACGAATGTGGTATTTATTATTTCCACATTGCCTGATCTGATCAACCTGCAAAATTAACAAGTGGTAGCTCTGAAAAACTGGATAAAGACCGTGCTCTCTGAGTGATTGTACCCAGTGCCTATACTGGATTCATTTTCAAAATGTGCTGTTCCTCAAATACCAAGTGGTTAAGGGAAGAGGCAAAATCTTGGTAGATGGACTATAATGTGGGAAATGTGAAGTTTTGCACAATGGCAGGAAGAATAGAGAATTAAGTAACATCCTTAAGGAGATGAAATACTTAACCAATAGAGGAGCAGATAATTAAATGGAGAAAAAATGCAGAAGGTTGTGGACCAGAGGGAGTTTTAAAATCCTTGCCCATGAATCACAAAATGCTAGCATCTTAGTTCAAAGGATAACAGGGAAGGAAAATCAAATGTTGGCCTTCATTTCAAAGGAAATAGAGTACAAAAGTAGGAAGGTTTTGCTAAAGCTATACAAGGTATTAGAAATCCCACAGCTGGAATATGGCCCTTTTATCTAAGGAAAGATATCCTGGCATTGGGAGTACTTCAGAGAAGGTTTATTGATGGACACCAGATCGGAAGAGTATGTCTTTAGAGGAAACTTTGAGTAGGTTGGAATATAGAAAAATGAAATGTGATCTTAGTAAAACATATAAGATTCTTCAGGGACTTGATGGGGCAGATGTGGAAAGGTTTTTCCCCCTTGTCAGAGAGTGTAGGGCCAATCTCAAAATAAGGGATTGCACATTTAAGGCAGAGCTGGTGAGGAATTTCTTCTGAGGATCGTGAATCTGTGGAACTCTTTGTCACAGAGCACTGCAGAGGCTGCGATGAAGTATTTTCAGCTCAAAGATAGGCAGATTTTCAACCAGTCAGGCAATTCAGGATTGTGGAGAAAAGACAAGAAAGTGGGGTTGAGGATTATTAGGTCAACTATGATCTTATTCAATGGTGGAGCAGACTTGGTGGGCTGAATGGCCGACTTCTTATCAAAGCTCACACATAAGTTGTCTTGTTTGATTTTTAGCATATATGTACATGTTATATCTTTTCAATGTCAGATTTGAAAGTTTAATAAAAGCTTACCAGGGACAATGGTGATCCATTTTCCGAACACAGTGCCCACACCGACTGCAATGGTGAGATCGCTTTGGTCTCATCTTGTTACATTTATTACATATTTCCCAGAGTTGTCTTTCTGGAAACAAAAAGATATTACTTTATTTTTCAAATCCTAATGATTGATTATAGAAATTACCACTTCCTCAAAGTAACATCCTTAAGGAGATGAAATACTTAACCAATAGGAGGACATTTCATTTCCATTCAATGACAATGTATTACCACATTCAAACTTTGGGAAGGGACCTCAGGCAATATATTGTAATCAGCCTAAGTCTGAAACAATCTCAAGACTTTAACAAAAGTGCTGGACTGTGGTTCAACTGGGCCACAGAGCATTGGCTCTCGTTAGGCATGCTTCCACAAATCCTTTTACCAAAATCAAAGACTGTTATAGCGTAAGAGACCATTTGACCCCACTTGTCTGTACTGGCTCTTAAAGCAGCTGTACTTTGCCCATAGCTGTGCATTTTATTTTATGAGATTAAACTCTCACATTAAAACAAATTCTGCTTTTCTATTCTTTCGGCCCACAGAGAGGAAATAGAATTCTGGAACTTGCTCTTTCAAAAGACTGTACATTTTCAATTGAAATTTAAAAGGTTGAGAGCAATTGATTTTTGGTTGACAAGAGTATGGAGGGTTATGGTACATAGAATGATGCATAGAGTGGAAAGAAATCTGATGGAGAATGGTGGAGTTGTGCCAACATCACTACACCAGTAATCTGGAGAGCCATGCTCTAGGGGCATGGATTCAAATTCACCATTAAGACATTGGTGTAATTTACATTCTAGGAAGGAAGAATATAATAATGCTTTGCTTCACAGCCAATAAATAATGGCAAACACAGCGTACAACAATGTCTTCAGTATTGATCAGAACCTGAGAAATAAGCAGATACGGTCTCTTTTAATATATTGTCTGAAGTAGTGAACCATCAGTACAGTAAGTTCAATCGACCTACACCTCTGATCAATGTCAGGAGTGAAAATTGTAAAGTGAAGTTTTATGCATTTTCTATTCTCTATATCTGAAAGGCTTGACCTAACAAAGACTTCACCACAGACTGCAGAAGAATGCTCTTTCCTACATTTATTTATGTATATATATCAAAGAAACTATTAATTTGGGAGCAAAAATGATCGCTTCGAACATATTTACATCCAAGTGGATTTTGCCTAGCCTTAAGTCCATTTGATCTTTCAGACTTGCTCTTTTCAAACTTCTTTGCAGAAGGTAACCCTGTAGATATTAATACATTCATGGGTACCCTGTCACACAACATTTGCAAAGAAGTGCAAATAAAAAATTATGTATTCATATATAGCAACAGAAATATGATACTTGTAAATCAAAAGCACAGAAATAATATCTGATTTGTAATCATTTTGGAAACTAATATTATTATAAGGAAAAAGAATGGGATGAAATGAAAGCACGAAATAAGTTAAAAATAATGTTAATAATTTTGAAACAACATTTTCAATCCAGAAGCATCACATACAAACATCGAGATTGGGAAATTCATGACTTATAATCATAGACTCATAGAGATGTACATAGAAACAAACCCTTCGGTCTAACTCATCCAGGGCAACCAGATATCCTAAAACCAATCTAGTCCCATTTGCCAGCATCTGCCCCATATTCCTCTCAAGTCTTCCTATTCATGTACCCATCGAGATGCCTTTTAAATATTGTTATTGTACCAGCCTCCACCAGCTCCTCTGACAGCTCTTTCCATACACGCACCACCTTCTGTATGAAAACGTTGCCCTTTACGTCCCTTTTAAATCTTTCCTCTCTCACCTTAAACCTATGCTCTCTAGTTTTGGACTCCTCTATTCTGGCTATTGACTCTATCCATGCCCTTCAAAATTTTATAAACCTCCATAAGGTCTTCCCTTAACCAGGAAAATGAGCCCCAGTCTTATCAACCTCTCCCGATAACTCAAATCCTCCAACCCTGGCAATATCCTTGTAAATCTTTTCTGAACCCTTTCAAGTTTAACAGCATCTTTCCTATATCAGGAGGACCAGATTGAATGCAGTATTCCAAAAGTGGCACAATAAATGTCCTGTAGAGCCGCAACATGACCACTTATTTTAAAAAGTTTAAAACTTGGCATAAAATATCTCAGCCCATACTTTTTGACTCTTGGGCCCTGCCATAATGCCGATAGAATTACGAAATGATTATCAATACAAAAAAAAACAGAATTTAATCAAGAACAAATGTATTTCCAATTCTTGAGTTTTGGCATTCAACATGCAATTTAAAACTAGTTTCTTTCAGATCTCGCATAAAAAGCATCATACCCACAGAAACACTCTCCATGCTCCCTTTGTGCCACCTCACACAGCCACCCAGTTTAGATCCTCCATACCAATCTATTCCCTTCTGCCCACTCCTATAGTCCATTATTTTTATATTTAGTAGTCCACTGCTATTTTTCTTTCACTTTCTCTTTCTATCTCTTTCTTATTACTCCTCTCAGCAAAGTGTGTGAGTTGAACTTTTATGGGTCAGTGCATTGAGTATGGGATTTGGGAGGTCATATTGTGGCTGTATAAGAAATTAGTTGGCCACTTTTGAAATACTGCATTTAATTCTGGTCTCCCAAGGATGTTGTGAAACTTGAATGTGTTCAGAAAAGATTTACAAGGATGTGGCCAGATTTGGAGGGTTTGAGCTAAACGAAGAGGCTGAATAGGCTGGGGTGATTTTCCCTGGAGCATCGGAGGCTGAGGGGTGAACTTATAGAGGTTTATGAAATCATGAAGGGCATTTAAATGGTAACTATGCAAGATCTTTTCCCCAGGGTGGAGGAGTCCAAAGCTAGAGGGCATAACTTTATGGTGAGAGGGGAAAGATTTAATGGGGACCTAAGGGCAACTTTTTCACATGAAGGGAGGTGCATGCATGGAATGAGCTGCCAGAGGAAGAGGTGGATGATGGTACAATTTCAACATTTAAAAGCCATCTGGACGGGTAAATGAGGAGGAAGGGTTTTGAGGGAAATGAGCTAAATGCTAGCAAATGGGCCTAGATTTATTTATTTTTCTGGTCGGCATGCATGAGTTGGGCCATGCTGTACAGCTCTATGACCATGGGAAACTGGTTAGCAAGGTTAGGTCTCATGGAATGCAGGGAGAACTAGCCATCTGGATACAGAACTGGCTCAAAGGTAAAAGACAGAGAGTGATGATAGAGGGTTGTTTTTCAGACTGGAGGCCTGTGACCAGTGGGATGCCACAAGGATCGGTGCTGTGTCCACTCCTTTACATCATCATTTATACAAATGATTTAGACGTATAGTTAGTTAAGCGGTATAGTTAGTAAGTTTGGACATGACACCAAAATTTGGAAGTGTAGTGGACAGCAAAGAAGGTTACCTCAGATTTCAATAGGATCTTGATCAGATGGGCCAATGAGCTGAGAAATGTCAAATGGAGTTTAATTTAGATAAATACAAGGTGCTGCATTTTGGGAAAGCAAATCCTAACAGGATTTATATATTTAATGGTAAGCTCATTGGGAGTGTTGCTGAACAAAGAGACCTTGGAGAGCAGGTTTATAGCTCCTTGAAAGTGGAGTCACAGATAAATAGGATAGTGAAGAAGGCATTTGGTATACTATCCTTTATTGGTCAGAGTATTGAGTATAGGAGTTGGAGCTGAAAATGTGTTGCTGGAAAAGCGCAGCAGGTCAGGCAGCATCCAAGGAGCAATCGACGTTTCGGGCATGAGCCATGCCCGAAACGTCGATTCTCCTGCTCCTTGGATGCTGCCTGACCTGCTGCGCTTTTCCAGCAACACATTTTCAGCTCTGATCTCCAGCATCTGCAGTCCTCACTTTCTCCTATAGGAGTTGGAGGTCATGTTGTGGCTGTACAGGATATTGGTTAGGCCACTTTTGGAATATTGCATGGGGGGCACGGTGGCACAGTGGTTAGCACTGCTGCCTCACAGAACCGGAGACCCGGGTTCAATTCCCGCCTCAGGTGAGTTTGCACGTTCTCCCTGTGTCTGCGTGAGCTCCCTCCGGGAGCTCCAGTTTCCTCCCACAGTCCAAAGATGTGCAGGTCAGGTGAATTGGCCATGCTAAATTGCCCGTAGTGTTAGGTAAGGGGTAAATGTAGGGGTATGGGTGGGTTGCGCTTCGGCGGGTCGGTGTGGACTTGTTGGGCCGAAGGGCCTGTTTTCACACTGTAATGTAATCTAATCTAATCAATTCTGGTCTCCTTCTCATTGGAAGGATGTTGTCAAACTTGAAAGCATTCAGAAAAGACTTACAAGGATGTTGACAGGGTTGGAGGATTTGAGCTGTCAGAAGAGGTTGAATAAGCTGGGGCTGTTTTCCCTGGAGCGTCGGAGGCTGAGGGGTGACTTTATCGAGGTTTATTAAAATCATGAGGGGCATTGATAATTTAAATAGACAAAGTCGTTTCCCAGGGTTGGTCTCTCCAGAACTAGACGGCATAGGTTTAGGGTGAGAGAGGAAAGATATAAAAGAGACAAACCTCGATAAGGTTCCCCTCAGCCTCTGACACTCCAGGGAAAATAGCCCCAAGTCTATTCAACGTCTCCCTATAGCTCAAACCCTCCAAAGCCAGCAACATCCTTGCAAATCTTTTCAGAACCCTTTTGAGTTCAACAATGTCCTTCCTAGAGCAGGGAGACCAGAATTGAAAGCAGTAGTCCAAAAGTGGCCTAACCAATGTCCTGTACGGTTGCAACATGACCTCCCAACTCTGATACTCAATGCACTGACTAATAAAGGCAAGCATATCAAACACCTTCTTCACTATCCTGTCTATCATCAACTCCACTTTCAAGGAACTATGAACCTGCACCCTAAGGTTGCTTTTTTCGGCAACACTCCCCAGGGCCTTACCCTTAAATGTATAAGTCCTGCCTGATTTGCCCAAAATGCAACACTTCACATTGATCTAAATTAAAGTCCATCTGCCACTCCTCAGTCCATTGGCCTATCTAATCAAGATAACCTTCTTTGCTGTCCACTACACCATCATTTTTTGTGTAATCTGGAAACTTACTAACCATATCACCGATATTCACATCCAAATCATTTATATAAATGACAAAAAACAATGAACCCAGTACAGAATCTTGTGGCACACCACAGGTCTCAGGCTTCCAGTCTGAAAAGCAACCTTCCACCACCATCCCCGTCTCCTATCTTCAAGCCAATTTTGTATTCAAATAGTTAGCTCTCCTAGGATTCCATATGATATACCTTTCTCACCAGTCTACAATGCAGAACCTTGTCGCACTGGTTGATTCAATAGGATTATGACAGGGATGAGAAGCTATGTTACCATCACTATCAACATCTTGTGGTTAGCATTGACCAGAAACCCAACTGGACTAGCCATATAAATAAAGTGGCTACAACAGCAGGTCAGAGGCTAGGAAAACTGCAGAAAACAACTCATTGACTCCCCAAAACCTGTCCACCATTCAGAAGACACAAGATAGGAGTGTGATGAAATACTCATTACTTTCTGGACGGGTGCATCTCCAACAAAAATAATTGTTGCCTCTATTCCTGATTGAAGCTTGGCACCATCTAGGACAAAGTAACCCGCTTGATTGCACTATTCCTTCCACCACTGACACTCACCAGTGTGTGCTATCTACAATGATATGGAGGTCCTGGTGTTGGACTGGAGTGGACAAAGTTAACTACAAGCTTTTGGAGCGCCGCTCCTTCATCAAGCAGGTAGTGAGGCAGGATTGTAGGACACGGAATTTATAATAAAAGATCAAAGTGTCATACAATTAATGCAATCTATTCAACAAACATAAATTGCTGATAAGTCTTAATGACTTAGAATGGGTTGCAGGTTTCGATTCATTAATATTAAACTTATACTTCCAAATAAACCTGGACTATAATCTGGTGTTGTGGGATTTTTAACTCTATTTGCAAGATACATTGCAGAAATTCACCAAAGATCCTTAGACAGCACATTCCAAATCCACAACCCTGCCAGCTGCAAGGACAAGGGCAGCAAATATATATGTTAACACCTACTCCAAGTTCCCCTCCAAGTCATGCATCATCCTGACAAGGAAATATATTGCTTTTCCTTCACTGAGTCAAAACTTTGGAATTTCTCCCCAAATTTCTACTTTTAGCACTCGGACTGCAACAATTCAAGAAGGCAGCTCACCAACACTTTTTCAAGGGCAATTAGGGACAGGCAATAAATGCTGGCCAGGCAGAAGTGAGGACTGCAGATGCTGGAAACCAGAGTTTAGATCAGAGCAATGCTGGAAAAGCACAGCAGGTTAGGCAGCATCCGAGGAGCAGGAAAATCGATGCTTCAGGCAAAAGCCCTTCATCAGGAATAGAGGCAGGACGCCTCCAGGGTGGAGAGATAAAATCCTGGAGTCTTCCTGCCTCTATTCCTGATTAAGGGCTTTTGCCCGAAACGTCGATTTTCCTGCTCCTCGGATGCTGCCTGACCTGCTGTGCTTTTCCAGCACTGCTCTGATCTAAATGCTGGTCAGTCAGCAACACTCACATCCCACAAATGAATTAAAAAGAAAGTTATTCAGAATTAAGATACATACTTCAAACAGAACTCTCTTGTCCATTTGCAACCCTAAATTTTTCATTTTACCTCTCTTAATGTGACTTCAGTTACTCAGAAGTATAGTATTTTTATGATAACACAAAACATTTTAGATGTGAAACAAACAAAACAGAAATGCATGGAGAAACTCAGCAGGTCTGAAAACATCTTTGGAGAGAAAACAATTAATCCTTTGAATCCTTTGACTTTTCTTCAGAATGGGAAGCAGCTAGGAAAAGGTGGTATTAAAGCTGATTATGGGGTTAGGAGGAAATGGGTTACGTGGGTAGTTGGAGACGGAGAATGGAGAAAAAAGAATGGGCAGGCAAAGGTATTGTTGATAGTAAGCCAGGAAGAAGAGAAGCTACAAAGGTGATAGTGGGGACTTAGTAGTTGATAATGGGTTGGGTGTACTGAAAGCAACCCACTTCATGATTGAACCTGGGGTAATGTAACAGACCAGAAATTGAGTGTTAATGTTCAAAAATTGTTAAAACAGATATTGAGTCCTGAAGGCTGTAATGTATCTAAGTAGAACCTGAGGTGTTGTTCCTACAGCTTGTGTTGAGTTTCACTGGAGCACTGCAAGAGACCTTCGACAACAATGTTGACATGGGAACAGAATGGAGTACTGAAGTTGCAGGCAACTCGAAGCTCAGAGTCATTGTTACAGAAGGAATTTTAATTACATGTTTTAGTAAATCCATAAATGATAAGCATGCTATTGAAAGTCAAAGGTGAGGTCATTTCTTCAAGTCAATATCATTCCAGGCAGGGCTTTTGTGGTGCATTGATAGTGTGCAAATCCCACCTGCTCCAGAGGTGTGTACTAACATCTCTAAACAAACATTAGTAAACATTAATAATACTGGGACAAAATTATAAACTGCTGGAAAAGCTCAGCAGATCTGGCAACATCAATGGAAAGAAATCAGAGTTAATATTTCAAATTGAATGACCGTTCCTCCCTGTGCTTTTCTAATAATATCTATTTTCTGTCTCTGATTTGCAGCATCTGCAGTTCTTTCAGTTTTCTCAATAATTCTGGGATTAGGAGGAGTAAATTTAGGAGATCATTCATTTTCTGTTTCCTTCTTTTAAGAAATTACTTTGCACATTCTCCTTTCTCCTGAACATTACAAACTCCCAGAGGCAGCAGGGGCCCTGAGGTCACAGCAGTGGTCAACTAGCGTGACTCCCCACCATCTGTGAGGACACTCCTCTAACTTCTATCCTTGTTTCCTTGTCCCTCTGTTAATTCATTGAAGCTAATAGAAATGGATGGAACTGGTTAGGATACATTTAACCACTGAGAATGAGGTGTCAATTGAACACAAAAGTTAAACTGCCCAGACAGAATTATTTGAACAAGTTGCTTAGATGGAAAATATAATGCACCTGGTGCACCAGCTAAAATGAAAAGCCATCTTATTCACATTTTCTATCTTTGTGTTTGCAATTCATGAACTTATCGTCCTAATAAAAAACAACTATACTCCAGCGAACAATTATTTCTCAGTTTCCATGCAGGCAGCATAATGGGTCTTATGGCATTTTTTTCCAAAGAATCTAAAAATAAAATCAGCGTATATACTGAGCATCCATATAAAGTCAACGGAATATTCTCTTTCTGATCAAATAACCAAACTCTTGCTCCTCAGAAGCGCAGCATGATATTGAATCTAAACAGCTGTTACTAACTCAGTAAATAAAGTGATGTGATTGTGAAGTACAGCCAAGCACAGCACTCTCTTCCTTCTTCTGTTTGGTGAGTAATTTGTGGATTTGTTTTGATGACCACACGTTATAGGAAGAAGCCAGCACTGACATGATGGCCTCCAATCTCCTCTGTGTGCACATTAAAGTTTTCTATTATTATTCACTCTACAGCAAGCAGATGCAATTAACATGTTGATATGCAAAGTGAACAATGTACATTGGTGATTGGATGAGGCGTAAGACAAGAGATGAGTAAATATGCTTTCAGCTTGGAATACCATGTTTTGTACTAGACAAAGATGAAAATCCTTCTTCCCTGTCTGATAATTTAGATTAGCTAGTCTCCGCGCTAACAGTCATAGATTCATAATTTATTTGCTACTAAATTGATAACCTTTCTTCAAGATCTTATTGGACATTCCTCTGAAATCCGCGGTTTCCAATCTCTCTCTCTCCTCCAAAAAAAAACAAAGAACTGTGGATACTAGAAATCTGAAATCTGAAACAAAAACGAAAATTGTTTGAGAAACTCCGCATTTGTGGCGAGGAAGCAGAGTTAACAATTCAGGTCCAGTGACTGTTCTTCAGAATTGATTGTAGCTAAGAAAAGGTCATAATACCTGCTGAAGCTGGGGTGGGGAATGGGATAGGAATAAACAATAGGTAGAAGTGACCCTCCCCTCCCCCAGCAGAGACAAAGCGAACAGTGATTGAACAGTTAAGTGAATTGGTAAAAGTCATTCTGGGAGAATCAATAGCTGCGAATGATGGCCATTATTCCTCTCCTGCACACCACTCCATCTTCAGCATATATGCAATCCTTTTCTAGCCACAATCAGTCCTGAAGAAGGGTAATTGAACATAAAACATTAACTCTGTTTCCTCTCCACAGATGCTGCCAAATCTGCTGAGTTTCTCCAGCTTTTATTTCTGCGACCAGATCTCACTTTGCAGACAAAGTTAACCATCACTGATGCTGGGATTCTAAAAAGTGGAATATGCTACAGAAAATTTGCCTCATTTGTGATTGGCAGTCTGTTTCCAGTGAGATTCCATAGCGCTCAGTGCTGGGGCCTTGTACATTTTCTGATTGTTTATGACTCAAATGTAGTGGTTCTGATCAATAGGTCTGTGAATGATACAAAAATTTGAAGGATGATAAATAATGAGCTGAATAGCCATAAACTGCAGAAGGATATCAATATACTGGTCAGGTGGGGAGATCGGTGTTAAATGTAATTTAACCTGGAAATGTGTGAAGTAATGCACTTTGGGAGAGAAAGCAAGGCAAGGGATTACACCGTGAATATAAGAAACTAGAAGGTAATGAAGATTAGAGAGACTTTGGTGTTCATTTCCATGGATCTCTGATGTTGGCAGGGCAAGTTGATAAGATGAAATACATACCTTAATTAAACGAGTTACAAGAAAATAAGAGCACTCCGGTTGTGCAAAATTGCAATAAAATATTGTTTAAGCTACAGCTGGAACACTATGTGTCATTCTGGTCACCACATTATAGGAGAGATGGTGCAGTGGAGATTCATCAAAATGTTGCCTTCGCTCGAGGATCTGAGCTATGAGAAAAGTTTGGATAGGCCAAGGCTGTTTACATTGCAGCAGTGAAGCTTGAAAAGGAACCTAACAGAGATTATGAACAACATAGATATAAAGATAGAAAAGCACTTTTTCCATGAGTAGAGAGGACAATAACCAGATATAAGGTTGAGAGCAGAGTTGAGATGTTTTGCTCACCAGAGTGGTGAGAGTCTGGAGACACTGTCTGAATGTGTGGTTCAATCACAAACTGTGGAAACATTTAAATATCTGTGTTGCCATAACCTAAATGGGTACAGGCCAAGTAGTATAAAACAGAATTAATGTAGTCAGATTTTTGTTCACTTGTGCAGACTGTGCCCAATGGCCTCCTTCTGTGCTGTAAACATTTATGAGTCTACGAAACACCAGTTGAATTTGAGTCAGCTATTTCACAGAAGCATAGAGTCATACAGAAGCAGGCACCTCAGCCTACCAGGTCCTTGACAACTAACAAACACTAATCCTATTTATCTACACTTGGTTCCTAGCTTATTAAGCTCTGGAATGTTAAGTGCTCATGCAGATGCTTCTTAAGCATTTCCTGTGCAATGTCTAATTTGAAGTTGTGACGTTCAGTGAAACAGAGCAACTAACAATCGGGATGTACATCCTAAACCCAATCTCTCTCACCTCAGTGTCACTCAAATGCAATTGCAGCCTACTACCTAAGTCTACAACCTCCAACTCTATCTTCATTGCACTCTTGCCTTTGCCCTATACCCTTTGATATGTTTGCCTTACAAAATGTATGAATTTCAGGAGAGAAGATTTCAACTGAGCCACAGCCCTTTCTGGGACAAAGTTGAAAACCGCAATCGTACATTACATGAAACAGTGCTTTAGTGCCATGGTGACTGTATCAACAAACTTGACAAACTGTTTAAAAGGTGCTCAGCAGGACTGCACTTCTTTAAAAGGATTGGTTGCGCGACAAAACATTTATTTTTGTCATTTGAACATTTGCAAAGCTAGCTTTCCTTAATCCAAGAGTGGCACAGAGCAGGCTCATAATATTAGAACATCAAATATTCACAGAATAATTGCATTAAAAACAGTCTTTCTTGTAAGAAAGTATACTTATTCACCAGCACAAACATTCTCTGATTGACCTCGCTTTGGAAATGAGGTCTCTCTGGCCTGTGACTCTTCCTCCCTACCAAAATATATGCTGACTTCAACATCAAAGATGCTAGACATCACATTACATCATAAACCAAATTATCCTGCTGCAAAATAACATCAGAGTTTGTACTAGAGTATTTTATATTTAGTGGCCATGGCAAATGCATAATGTAGCAACAAAATGAGGATGAGAGGTACAGCTCCAATGCAGAATGTAATCTCAAATCCCCCTGCAGGAAACTGTTCAAATGACAACCAAAAGAACTACAGTTGCTGTAAATCAGAAACAAAAACAAAAACAGAAGTTGCTGGAAAAGCTCAGCAAGTCTGGCAGCATCTGTGAAGGAAAATCAGAGTTAACGTTTTGCGTCCTGTCCTCAAATCTGGTCAAATGATACTGCTCAAGGATGCATTAACCACAGATTAAACATTAACACTTCAAAAGAAAAAAAATGGGAAAAATAACCAGGAAAACATTCCATCAACAATGTCAGCTATACTGTGGAAATAATAGAACTCAAATAGAACCCCACTCTTTCGACTATGATTCAGAAAAACTGGGGTAGGAGAAAGAAAAGCAACTATAAAGCGATTTAGAATAAATCGAAATTATGACTAATGGTTAGAAAGTCTGAGTGTTCACCATTCCATTTTAGGCCATTAAACAGCTGATGCTCAGGCAAAGATTTCAATTACAAATTAAAACATTTTACCTTCCAGCCATGACTTCTATCACCTAAACGGACAATGGCAGCAAATACATGGGAACACCAGCACCTCCAAGTTTCCCTCCAAGCCACTCACCACCCTGACTTGAAAATATATCATTGATCTTTCATTGTCACTGTGTTGAAATCCTGGGGATGATAGGAGGAGGTATCTGAGAGCTGACACTCAGCCTCTAATGAGAGAGCTAAAAGCAGCAAGGAGGGGACATGAAAGGTCCTTAGTAGATAGGATTAGGGAAAACCCTAAGGCTTTCTATAGGTATGTTAGGAATAAAAGAATGACTAGGGTAGGAATAGGTCCAGTCAAGGATAGTAGTGGGAAGTTGCGTGTGGAGGCGGAAGAGATTGGGGAGACACTGAATGAATACTTTTCTTCAGTATTCACTCAGGAACAGGGCATTGTTGTCGATGAGAATACTGAGGAACAAATAAGTAGAATGGATGGCTTTGAGGTATGTAGAGAAGAGGTGTTGGAAATCCTGGAAAAGGTGAAAATAGATAAGTCCCCTGGGCCTGATGGCATTTATCCTAGGATTCTCTGGGAAGCAAGGGAGGAGATTGCAGAGCCATTGGCCTTGATTTTTATGTCCTCTTTGTCTACAGGAGTAGTCCCAGAAGACTGGAGGATAGCAAATGTGGTTCCCTTGTTCAAAAAGGGGAGTAGGGATAGCCCTAGTAACTATAGGCCGGTGAGTCTCACTTCTGTTGTGGGCAAAGTCTTAGAGAGAATTGTAAGGGATAGGATTTATGCACATCTGGATAGGAATAATGTGATCAAGGATAGTCAGCATGGTTTTGTGAAGGGCAAGTCATGCCTCACAAACCTTATTGAATTCTTTGAAAAGGTGACGAAGGAGGTTGATGAGGGGAAAGCGGTAGATGTGGTATATATGGATTTTAGTAAGGCGTTTGATAAGGTTCCCCATGGTAGGCTACTGCAGAAAATACGGAGATATGGCATTGAGGGTGAGTTGGAGGTTTGGATTAGGAATTGGCTGGATGGAAGAAGACAGAGGGTAGTAGTTGATGGCAAAGTTTCTTCATGGAGTGCCGTCACTAGCGGTGTTCCGCAAGGATCTGTTTTGGGACCATTGCTGTTTGTCATTTTTATAAATGACCTGGAAGAGGGGTTAGAAGGTTGGGTGAGCAAGTTTGCGGATGATACGAAAGTCGGAGGAGTTGTTGACAGTGAGGAAGCATGTGGCAGGTTACAGCAGGATATAGAGAAGCTGCAGAGCTGGGCAGAAAGGTGGCAGATGGAATTCAATGTAGCTAAGTGCGAGGTGATTCACTTTGGGAAGAATAACAAAAAGATGGGGTACTGGGCTAATGGTCGGATACTTGGTAGTGTGGATGAGCAGAGGGATCTTGGTGTCCATGTACACAGATCTCTGAAAGTTGCCACCCAGGTAAATAGTGCGGTGAGGAAGGCATATGGCGTACTGGCTTTTATTGGTAGAGGAATTGAGTTCCGGAGTCCTGAGGTCATGATGCAGTTGTATAAGACTCTGGTACGGCCGCATCTGGAATATTGTGTGCAGTTTTGGTCGCCATACTATAGGAAGGATGTGGAGGCATTGGAACGGGTGCAGAGGAGGTTTACCAGGATGTTGCCTGGTATGGAAGGAAAATCGTATGAGGAAAGACTGAGGCACTTGGGGCTGTTTTCACTAGAGAAAAGAAGGTTTAGGGGTGACTTGATTGAGGTGTACAAGATGATTAGGGGGTTAGATAGGGTCGACAGTATGAACCTTTTCCCGCGTATTGAGTCGGGTATTACAAGGGGGCATAGCTTTAAATTAAGGGGGGGTAGATATAGGACTGATGTTAGGGGTAGGTTCTTCACTCAGCGAGTCGTTAGTTCATGGAATGCCCTGCCAGTAACAGTGGTGGACTCTCCCTCTTTATGGGCATTTAAGAGGGCATTGGATAGGTATATGGAGGATAGTGGGTTAGTGTAGTTTAGGTGGGCTTGGATCGGCGCAACATCGAGGGCCCAAGGGCCTGTACTGCGCTGTATTCTTCTATGTTCTATGTTCTATGTTCTACATCAGTACATCAAACAATAACAGCACCACCCTTATCGGCAGGCTTAATAACAAAGTCAGGGTTGGATCTAAGCGCACAGAGTACAGTCAGTTTGGAGGGAGATATGTTGGAGTGGGTGAGTGCGGCAGAGAAATTGAGGCAACCAACGTCACGTTGAAAGTTCTCAATGAACAGATCGAGTGCAGGTAAAAGGCCAAAGGGATGGGTTCAGGTGGAGGGAGTGTTGGAGCTGGGTGAAGGGGTCTGTGAGAAGGGGAAAGGACTCTTGTCCAAAGAAATGGTGTGAAATGTATTTCACCTGTCCTTCCTGTGGGCCACGAATCAATCAGGTTCTTAGTACTCTCGAGCATGGAACCACTTTAATTTTCAATGTGAAAGTTACAAAATATGAATCAATACGCTTAATCATTCAGGCACCAATTACTTGGCATCATTGTTCTTGGCACTGTTCCAACAACTATTACTTCACGATCTGCAACTTGTCAAACACATTATAAAGATCAGATTTAGTATTATAATCCGAAAGCTCAGGTCCAATTCAACAAAGATCCATGGAACAACTGGACAGTAGCACATTTTAAATTTTTTAAAATGAATTCTTCTACATTCAGATACAAGCTTAATTAGAATTCATAAGTTATGAGTAATGCTAAAATAAAATGATGCTTGTTCTAACCACTTCTGTATGACTACGCCAACTGAGTAGTTCTGATATTATAAAAATTTATTTCCTACAATGTTTCTCAATAATGAATTCAGTGCTCTCACTCCTCCTATGTTGCCACGTCTCATTAACTTATTTGTTCCTTACTTCTCTCCAATCTACATATTTCACAACATTTTAGTTTGTTTTTATATCCCACTCTTTCTGAAAAGTTCTCCTCTATATCACACCCACACACCTGTCATTGATTTTGTTTTAACTCAAGATAGCTATAGTTAGAATAGATTGGTTCAAAGATTTGTAGCAAGCTGTTAGGATTCATTTATTATTAAAGATTGGGTGTAAGACACTCAATGAGCTGAACTGGACCAATAGGTCCCTGCCAAATTATTATTTTAAGTCTCAACTATGATATTGTGAAAAAGACAAAAAGACATGGTAGCTATAACTTTTGAGGCAAATATGATAACAATAATTTGACAGTCCATTCCACATGTTGTTGTTATTTAATGGTAAGAGGCCACTGGATGATTTTATTCAGATAGAATTAGTGAACAAGGATATGGAGAAAAGGCAGAAAGTTGGCACTAAGTAATGATGTTTGCTTGAAGAACTGGTTCAGGCATGACGGGCCAAATGGCTCCTTGCGAGCTGTAACAACTCTGTGATCACCGCTTTATTCCAGAACACAATGAGTTGGATGATAACTTGGAGACAGGGTGAAAGCAGTGGCTGACATCTACAAGTTTCGATTTAAAACAAAATGGACAAGGAGGAGACAAAATCAAAACTGTCTTCAGGCTTAGGCTTCTTCAGAACACTATTTGTAACATATTAAGACTACACACTACAATATATGATATATAGAGAAGTACCAATCTCTAATCACAGTGTTTATGGAAAAACTGTGCCATTATTTCTATCACTCAATGCTAGTCAGTCTGCTCCTCATGTTTTTCTCCAAGTATTCTGGCTTTCTCACTTAAATTTGCCTGCACCGTTCTATTTATGCCCAGTAAAAAGCAGCTCCATGACATTTTTGCAAGGTTACTCCAGGGTCCTATAATCCCTTAATCAATGGAGTCTAGCAATGGAAACATACTTATCTACTTCATCCTCACTAACTTTCTCAAGGTCCGGAATACCCAGCAAAACTAGAGCAAAATCGAGACACAGGTTAAAATTCAGGTACAGCTTCACTGTAATATTTAAATGTCAACTTGTCTGCATCATTTAAACCCAGAGTGGACTGACTGGAGGTGGGATTCATATTGCCAGCATTAACCTTGTCTTAAAAAAATGTTTTCTCAGCAACGAAAAATCAAAACACTGTTGCCATGCATTTATATCCACAGATGAAATACAGGAAGTCCCCACCTTATGAATGAATTCCGTTTTTAAGTCTGTTCCAAAGCCAAACACTTACATATAGTTCACTTCTAGCGTCAATTAGTCAAATATTTGTCTTAGTATATAGTATATATTTTACCTAAAACATCTTAAATATAATAATGCAGTAATAATAAATGTAACTACAGTGTTTTGAACATCTGCAAAATAGTCTGCTTATTCGTTAGTACAAACCATTGTATGTGACTCGATTTTTTAAAATAATAGGCTTTACAGAGGTTGGTTCGTAAGTACTGGCATTCGTAAGTCGGGTGTTTGTAACCTGGGAAAAGCCTGTAGATTAATTAAGGTTGTAAACTACAACACTACAGAACAATTTTACTCCGTCTCCACTGCTCAACTCGACAAGGCACGTGCTGCAGAATACCGTTAGTCTGTTAAGTAGTTTTCACTTCAGGATGCGTAATATGAATAAATGTAACGTTTTAAACACATGATACTTTCTCAACCTTTAAAACTAACTTCAGAGCATATACAACAATGACATCACGAAGAAACACTCAGCTACCTTGACACTAAGGTCAGCCAGTTAGCAAAGTTGATTTTTAATTTGCATACTTCTATTTAAAGTCATAGCAGAGACAATACTTGTCAGAGCTTCTCCTTTTTAATTTAGTGCCACTCTATTTCTGTTCCTGTGACTTCCTGCATTATTTTGCCCTCACGCTCCTGCCCAGGAAGACAGTCATTTTGCAGAGTCACAGATGTGGAGCCTAGTGTCTAGTTTAGCTGCATATCTCTGATGTACAAACAGTTATAATGAATTTCATACAATAGAAGTAAATCTATTTGCCTAATACATGTATGCAACCACACGACCACATCTGATGTCAGCAACCTATTAGTTAAATGTGGCTCAGTTCATCATACTCTAAGTTCCAAAGTTCTGGGTTCAAACCCCAATTCAGGGCTTAGAAAGAAAAATCAAAGTTGTCCCTCTCTTGCAGCACTGAGGGAGTGTGGCATCAATGGAGATACTGTCTCACAGATACAACATTATGCAAGTCCCAATTTGTCTGCTCAGTTGGATATAAAAGATTCCATGATAATATTTCAGAGACGACAAACAGAGTTATTCTGGTATCCTGACCCTTAATCCATTATCACCAATAAACAGATGATCTGACAGTAATCACATAAATGTTCATGTGAATTTATTGTAGACAAACTGACTGCCAAATTTCCTACATTACATAATGAAAGATATCCTGAGTTCATAAAAAGGGCTGCATAAATACAAATCTTCCTTTTTATTTTATGCTTCTTTATTCAGCTACACTTTAAAATGCATTAATGCTGTGTCAAATGTCTTGAGGGTTCCTATCCCGACCACAGGATTTGGAGGAGCCGATGTTGGACTGGGTTGGACAAGGTTAAAAATCACTTATAGTATGATGAACTGAGCCACGTTTAACTAATAGGTTGCTGACATCAGATGTGGTCGTGTGGCTGCATACATGTATTTGGAAGCACTAAATAAACTTGTTGGACTATAACCTGGTGTTCTATGATTTTTAGTCTTCCACAGGAAACGGTTTTAGGCAGTGAGTGCCAGATACACTCTTCATTACTCCTCCAAACTTGGCTCTTACCTTAAAATTATTCCCACTGGTTATTGACCCTTGTCCTTAGGGCAAATGTTTCTCCTTATCTACGTCCCACATAACTCAATCATAACCCCCTTCAGCCTTCTCTGCTCTAAGGAAAACACAATTGAATTGCTCGACCCCATACAACATCTTCGTGAATTTCCTTTGTACCTTATCGAAAGCAATCACATCCTTCCGAAAGTGTTGCAACTGGAATTGCACATAACATTCCATCTAATCATGGAATCCCTCCAGTGCAAAAGCAGGTCATTTGACCCTTCGGGTTCATGGCTCTGAAAAGCATCCCACCTTGATCCATCCACCCTGCTCCTATAACCCTGCATTTACCATGGTTAATCCAACGAGCCAGCATATTTGTGGATCTATGGGCAATTTAGCATGGTCAATCTACCTAAACCTACACAACTTTGGACTGTGTGAGGAAATCCTCACAGACACAGAGAGAATGTGCAAACAGGACTTGCCTGAGGGTGGAATCGAACTTGGGTCCCTGGTGTTCAGATGCCACAGTGCTAACCACTGAGCCATCGTGCCACCCTAGACAATCAGCACTCATTTGGGATGTTAATGTTAATGTTAATAGAATCACAGAGTCATAGAGATATATAGCACAGAAACAGACCCTTCAATCCAACTCGTCCATGCCAATTAGATATCCTACTAGTCCCATTTGCCAGTACTTGGCCTATATCCCTCTAAATCCTTCCTATTCATATGCCCATCCAGATGCCTTTTATACGTTGTAATTGTACCAGTCTCCACCACTTCCTCTGGCAGCTCATTCTATATATGCAGCACCCTTTGTATGAAAATGTTGCCCCTTAGGTCTCTTTTAAATCTTTCTCCTCTCACCCTAAACCTATGCAGTCTAGTTCTGGACTCCAGGGAAAAGACTTTGTATAGTTACCCTATCCATGCCCCTCTATAAGGTGACACACTTTCCTCATTCCTGAAGAAGGGCTTATGCCCGAAATGTCGATTCTCCTGTTCCTTGGATGCTGCCTGACTTGCTGTGCTTTTCCAGCAACACATTTTCAGCTCTGATCTCCAGCATCTGCAGTCCTCACTTTCTCCTCTATAAGGTGACCCCAGTTTCTGATGGTCTAGGGAAAACAGCACCAGTTTATTCAGCCTCTCAAAATAGCTCAAATCCTCCAAACCTGGCAAAGTCTATGTAAACCTTTTCTGAACCCTTTCAAGTTTCACAACATCCTTCCTATAGGAGGGAGACTAGAATTGCACACAATATTCCAAAAGAGGCCTGACCATTGCCCTGACAGCCACAACATGACCTCCCAACTCCTATACTCAATGCTCTGACCAATAAAGGAAAGCATACTGAATGCCTTTTTCACGATCCTATCTACCTGAGACTCAAGGAACAATGAACCTGCACTCCAAGGTCTATTTGTTCATGTTAATGTTCAACTAATATCAGGTAACAAGTTCCACATTCTCACCACTGTTTAATTTCTCACGTTTCTTTGTGGACTTAATGGTGATTTTGTGATGGAGCCCACAAGAGAGCAGGCTATTTTGGACTTAATAATGTGTAACGAGCCAAACTTTATAAAAGATCTTAAAGTCAGGGAACACTTAGGAGGCAGTGATCATAATGTGGTAGAGTTCAGTCTGCAGTTCAAAAGAGAGAAGGCAAAATTGGATGTAATGGTGTTACAGTTAAATAAAGGTAATTACAGGGGCATGGGAGAGGAACTGACGAAATTTGACTGGAAGCAGAGCCTACTGGGGAAGACAGTAGAGCAACAATGGCAGGAGTTTCTGGGTGTAATTGAGGACACAGTATAGACATGACTGACAAAGGAACTCAGGAAATGTGGAAATGTATCACAGAAAAAGAGAGAGCCTGTAAAGTGGCTAAGAGCACTGGAAATCAGAAGATTGGGAAGACTACAAAACCAAACATGGAATAACAAAGAGAGAAATAAGGAACAAGAGGATCAAGTATGAAGGTCAGCTAACTAGTAACATTAGAAATGATAGTAAAAGTTTCTTTCAATACATAAGAAGCAAACGAGTGGCAAAAGTAGAGATTGGGCCAAATTGATGCAGGAAGGCTACTGATGAGAGATAAGGAAATGGCTGAAGAACTTAATAAATACTTTGTGTCAGTCTTCACAGTGGAAGACATGAGTAATATCCCAACAATTAAGGAGAGTCAGGGGCAGAGTTGAATATGCTAGTCATTACGATGGAGAAAGTATTTGAAAAGCTAAAATGTCTAAAAATTGATAAATTTCCTGGCTCCGATGGGCTACATCCTAGCATTCTGATGGAGGTGGCTGAAGAAATAGTGGAGGCGTTGGTTATAATCTTTCAAAAATCACGGGAGTCAGGGAAAGTCCCAGATGGTTGAAAAATTGCTGTTGTAACCCCCTTGTTCAAGAAAGGATTAAGACAAATCATGGAAAATTATAGGCTGATTAGCCTAACCTCGGGTTGTAGGTAAAATTCTAGAATTCATTGTTAAGGATGAGGTTTCTAAATTCTTGGAAGTGCAGAGTTGAATTAGAACAAGTAAGCATGGATTTAGTAAGGTGAGGTCGTGCCTGACAAACCTGTTGGAATTCTTTGAAGAGGTAATAAGTAGGTTAGACCAGGGAAACCCAGTAGATGTTATCTACCTAGATTTCCAAAAGGCCTTTGATAAGGTGTCTCTCGGGAGGCTGCTGAGTAAGGTGAGGGCCCATGGTGTTCGAGGTAAGCTACTGGCATGGATTGAGGATTGGCTGTCTGACAGAAGGCAGAGAGTTGAGATAAAAGGTTCTTTTTCAGAGTGGCAGCTGGTGACAAGTGATGTCCCGCAGGGTTCAGTGTTGGGGCCGCAACTGTTCACTTTATATATGAATGATATGGACGAAGAGACTGGGGGCATTCTGGTGAAGCTTGCCGATGATACGAAATTAAGTGGACAGGCAGGTAGTTCTGAGGAGGTGGGGAGGCTACAGAAAGATTTAGACAGTTTGGGAAAATGGTCCAAGAAATGGCTGATGAAATTCAATGAGAGCAAATGCGAGGTCTTGCACTTTGAAAAAAAGAACACAGGCATGGACTATTTTATAAACGGTGAAAAAATTCATAAAGCCAAAGTACAAAGGGAACTGGGAGTGCTAGTACAGGATTCTGGAAAGGTTGATGTGTAGGTTAAGTCCGTGGTTAATAAAGCAAATGTTATGTTGTCAATTATCTCAAGAGGGTTGGAATGTAAAAGCAGTGATGTGCTACTGAGACTTTATAAAGCACTGTTTGGCCCCATTTAGAATACTGTATCCAATTTTGGGCCCCACACCGCAGGAAGGACATACTGGCACTGGAGAGTGTCCAGTGGAGATTCACAGGGATGATCCCTGGAATGGTAGGCCTAACATACGATGAATGGCTGAGGATCCTGGGATTGTATTCTTTACAGTTTAGAAGGTTGAGGGGGGGATCTAATAGAAATATACAAGATGATGCATGGTTTAGAAAGGGTGGACGCTGGGAAATTGTTTCCGTCAGGAAACCTTAGAATTAGAGGGGGTCAATTTAGAACAGAAATGAGGAGACATTCCTTCAGCCAGAGAGTGGTGGGCCTGTGGAATTCATTGCCATGGAGCGGAGTGGAGGTTGGGCTGTTAAATGTCTTCAAGGCAGAGATTGATAAATTCGTAATCTCGCAAGGAATTAGGGGATACGGGGAGAGTGCGGGTAAGTGGCGCTGAAATGCCCATCAGCCATGATTGAATGGTGGCGTGGACTCGATGGGCCGAATGGCCATACTTCCACTCCTATTTCTTATGGTTTTATGGACTATCTTATTTATGTACTCCCTAGTATTGCAAACACCTGAAATAAAAATCTCTTTCAGTCCTAATGTACCCTGCAACATTTGAGATATCTTTCCTATTGGATTTCTCTTTTTATGTAGTCTTTGGTATTCATTGTAACTGATCAATTCTGCACTTCACCACATCTTGTTTAACTTTTTCCAGTATCTTTTTGTAATACTGGGATGGTTTGTACGCTCAGTGTAGCTTCCTGCAGCCCAGTATTAATATTGCAGATAAACTAGACTCCACTCAAGTGTAATTTACTCCGTTCAAATTTTCAGCCAACAGGAATTATTGTGAGGTGATTCAATTGGAAGCTGTCAGGTCTATGGTATCAGCAATGACACCAAGTGTGGTAACCACTGCCAGTGCTGCAGGAGATCTGGGAGGAACAGGTCCATTTTTCGATTTTTCAATTCAGATTTTAAAGGCATCAAGGGATTTAGGGAGAAAGTGGGAATATGGCATTGAGGTCAAGGATCAACAATGATCATACTGAATAGTCGAGTAGGCTTGAAAGGCTGCTCTTATTTTCTATGTTTCTATGAATAGCAATGATGGACCTCCCAGAAAAACAGTGTGAGCTCTGGATGAGACCCCAGTGAGGTGGTGTAGTTGGGGTTTGGGGGGTGGGGCAAAGGGTACGTGGACAGGGTGGGGAGAGGATAGATGCGGGGAGGAAAACCGAGGGGAGTTGCCTTTGATTGGCCCTGGTGCCTGGAAATGAGGAACCCTTGCATCCTTTTCCTTGGCCAGCAATTGACAGGTTTAAACATTTCGGGCTGCATATGGAACACAAGCTTCTCTTATCACCCATCAAACCTGAACTGTGGTGACCCTTCTGTGGGCCACAGGTAGGTGGCACAACCAACTTGCAAATTCCTGGTAGAGCAGTGTTGGGTGCACCGTGGCATAGCATTGTGCTATGTAGTATACTCACCCTTCGCCACACTCAAGGGTGGCTTGGAAAATCCAACCCATACAGAAAACAGTTTTCTAGGTGTGATCTCATCAAGATTTCATAAGTTTGGTTTACATTAAGTTCTTGACTTATAAATTCTGTTACTCTTGAAATGAACTTGAGGACTTTTATGTTACTCTTTATGATTTCTGCATTGTTACATTTAAGATTGTGTGAATCTTTATCCTGAGATTGCTTATTGTGCTAGTGAGTCATTGAAAGACTTACTTTCCAAAAAATAGCAAGTGCCTCCCTTTTCCTCCTTGGATACACTACTGCATACATTTGATAATTAATACTAAAGTAGTGAAATTAATTTGTCACTTATATGCAGCTATTCTGCACATTTATTAGTATCCTTTTCTTATTTGTCCAACATTAAGATAATACAGGTATTCACCATATATTTGGCATTGTACTTTGCAGCCTGGAAAGAAAAATAAAGCAAAAATCTGTTTTTATATAGTGCACTGTGCGCCTATGGGCTGGGTTAAGAAACCCCTAAAGTATTTTGAAAACCACCACAGGGGAGTGGGCAGCAAGGTGAAGCCATAGAACACAGAATATGGAACATTACAGTGCAGTACAAGCCCTTCGGCCCTCGATGTTGTGCTGACCTGTGGAACCAATCTGAAGCCCAGGTTATAGTCCAACAGGTTTAATTGGAAGCAAAAGGTGGATGGGTGGAGTAGCGGGCAACAGATATAAAAGTAGAAAGGAGGCATTAGTGTTGTGAGTAAATTTGGTGAAGTTCAAGTGGGAATAGCTGTGTTGGAAAAACAGAAACAAGGCTAGTTTTAAGCTAGGAAATAACTTTAAAGGGTTGTAGCTGACCACAAAAAGAAGCAGCAAGAGCATTTCACAATAAAGCTTATAGTATGATAAGAGAAACTGCATAAAAGAACAAGCTGTAACAAACAAGGAACAAAGAATGCAGACAAGGACAACAGGATGGCCAGATAAGAAAATAACTAACAAGTGAGGTAATCTGCTTATGATAGGATGGGAAAAGGGAGGCGTGATTCCGCAACTTGTAAATTAAATAAGAATGCTAACAGGCTCTGTTTCGCACGCATTTCTGCTTGATTGTAGAGGCGTCCAGTTCTTGCAAGACTGCAGTAAATTGTTCTTGTTTCCAAGGCTTTGTCTCAGGCCGATTGATTTGTAAGTAAGTTCTGTTTCTCACACTGCCAATGGAAACATCTTCCCAATGTAGATGTGTTCCTTTATCTCAATTCAGTAGAGAACACTCTCATTGATTTGCTTTTTTAAAAACCTATTCATGGGATGTGGACATCGTCTCAGCTAGCATTTATGCCCATTCCTATTGAGAAGATAGTGTTTAGCAGCCACCCTGAACCACTGTTGTCCATCTAGTGTACATACTGTGCTGTTAGGGAGGGATTATATCCTTTATAATTTTCAACTCTAACCAAGTGGATCCTGTTGTTGCCCGAGGACATTTTCTCTTTCTCAATTGCTTTCCTTAATTGCTGCTGCCACCTCCCTTTCTCAGTGCTTTGCAGCTGTGAAAACTAAGTATACAATTCTCACCATTATAGTCTTGTTTCTGTTTTTCCAACACAGCTATTCCCACTTGAACTTCACCAAATTTACTCACAACACTAATGCCTCCTTTCTACCTTTATATCTGTTGCCCGCTACTCCACCCATCCACCTTTTGCTAATTTATTTTAAGCCCTCCCCATCCACACTTGTGAATCTGCATACAAGGACATTGGTTCCCATCCTATTAAGATACAACTTTCCTTTGAGTAGGTGTTTCCTGTCCCAGAACTGGTCTCAATGCCCTAGTAATCTGAAGAAGGGCCTGTGCCCGAAACGTCGAATCTCCTGTTCCCTGGATGCTGCCTGACCTGCTGTGCTGTTCCAGCAATAAAGTTTCAACCTAGTAATCTGAATCCCACTCTCCTGTACCATGCCACATGTCATGGCAAGATTTTCCTTCCATTCTTATAGAATTATCCAGAGATTGCTATGTTCACAATTCTACTTTTAGGTTTCTTCCAACTACGGAAAGTCTACTCTATGCCTTCAATACCTCCCTTTCTATGCCATTGGCACAGCAATTTCTGACTCGTTCCACTTTCGCAGAATATTTATAATGCCTCAAACCAGGATTTGATGCACCAGGGTAGCATCAAACCATGTGGGATTTATGATGGTGTCACGACTGAAATGGTAAGTGTGTGCCAATAATCAGGCCCCACTGTTCACAAGCTGTCAAAAATGTGTAAATATCAAATGAGACCACTGAGGTGCCTTACTGACTGCTATTCAGGATAACAGTAATTCAGATTAGGTTTCTTTGTTAACAGGAAAACAACTATTTATTGCAAACAAATTTTACCTTTAAAAAAAATAGAGAAAAAATGACCTCATTCTATTATGCAACTTTAAAAACCCAAATACACACATACATATTCATTTATGAATAAGACAAACAGAAACAGATGGTCTGATGTAAACATTGTATGTGGAAACTTATGGACAGGGAATAGAAGTTACGTAGTTCAGGAGTTCGGAATGCAAGGGTGGAATGTGTTCTTTTTCAGTTCTTTTGATTTTCTTTTCGTGAATAAGATGTTGTCCACAGAGCAACAGTCATTCTTAAATTAAATAGCTGATCAGGTGAATCCAGATCTTTTCTTGTATTGGAATTCTTTCTTTCAAGTCTACAAGCATCTTTTCATTTTTGTTTTAGCCACAGGCAGAAGGGGGGAAAGATGTTTCATGTTTGGAAGTTTCTGGATGTTTCTGGGCATGCTACCTTACAGGTCTATGAGACTGTAATGTAAAAGGTTTAGATTAGATTAGATTACATTACAGCATGGAAACAGGCCCTTCAGCCCAACAAGTCCACACCGACCACCGAAGCGCAACCCACCCATGCCCCTACATTTACCCCTTACCTAACACTACGGGCAATTTAGCATGGCCAATTCACCTAACCTGCACATCTTTGGACTTGTGGGAGGAAACCGGAGCACCCGGAGGAAACCCACGCAGACACGGGGAGAATGTGCAAACTCCACACAGTTAGTCGCCTGAGGCAGGAATTGAACCCGGGTCTCAGGCGCTGTGAGGCAGCAGTGCTAACCACTGTGCCACCGTGCCGCCCACAAATAGGCTAGGGGTTGTGCTAAAATGTCACAGACCAGCTTCACTGCAACTGTCAACAGCTTCCATTTGGTCTCTTGGAACATATTTAGATTCTGATGTTATTGTCACCACTTTTCTTATAGTTGTCTTTCTACAAATTAATAGCTCCAAGATTGAGGTTGTGTTTCAGCCAGCATCTGGCATATGCCATGAGGTCCCAGATATAACCACTAATGGCACAGGATGGAATGTTGTAGAAATAGTCCCATATCTTGTTAGATTACTGTCTGTGGATACTATTATTGATATTTTGGTATCTTGCATTCAGAAAGTAAGATCTGTCTACAGCTGTCATGTTACAATTTCAGATCAAACTCCATCAAGCCATTGCCCTCACCATTCTACTGTATGGGGCACAATCCAAGGTGTGTTATAGGTGCCACATCAAATTTCTGGAAATCTTCTATCAAAGATATCAGAGGTCCACCATGAGAATTCGATAGGTGACATGGTGGCAGTAGTTCACCCAAGTAGATGTCTATGGACATCTATGCTGAATTCACTCTTTTCTTATGAGAGGTTCTAGAGCTTGGACATGATCACACAACAAGAAGCCTACCTTGACCAAATCTCAGCTCAACATCATCATCTCCAATAATAACCCCAGCATCTCTGATCTATTCACATAAATTAATTCATAGAATCAAAGCACCATTCAGACCGTCAAGTTTGCACTAATGCACCAAAGACCAACCCACCCAGACCCAGCACTCCCACCCTATCCCTGTAATCTCACATTTACTATGGTTAATCCAACTCGCCTGCACATCTTTGGACACTACAGGACAACTTATCATGGCCAATCCTCCTAACCTGCACATCTTTGGACAGTGGGAGGAAACCAGAGCACCCGATGGAAACCTACAGAGACATGGGGAGAATGTGCAAACCCAACACAGTTACCCAAGGCTGGAATTGAACCCAAGTCCCTAGCTGACCAGTAAACCTCCAAGCCGTCTTTCATTCTTGTGGGCATTCTCATCAATCTGAACTCATCTGCATCCTCTCTACACTTTCATATCCTTCTTACGGTGTGCCCAGGACTGGACACAATGCACCTTGGGACTGAGTCAATGTTTAGCAATAATTCCTTGCTTTTGTACTCGCAAAAGATTATTGTCCTTGTTTATAAAGCCCAGGATTTCATAAGTCATTTAAGATATTTTCTTAAATTGCTACATACCCAGGAAAAATCTTAGCTGCATTAAATCAAACCAAATCCTTATCTCAGTGTGGTTCCCTTCTCATGGCAATCACTAGGAAAATTAAAAAAAAATAGAAATTGCTGGTGAAACTCTGGTAGGTCTGGCAGGATCCATGGGAAGAAAGCAATATTAATGTTTCAAGTCTGGTGAAAAATTCTTCATCAGAACTGGAGGATTCTTACAATGCAGGGACATTTTCTGGCTGTGGGACTGTGGGAGGAAACCGGAGCACCCGGAGGAAACCCACGCAGACACAGGGAGAACGTACAAACTCCACACAGTCAGTCGCCTGAGGTGGGAATATCTCAGAGTACTGCAGAACACTCTGGAGAAGAAGGGTGAACAGTTGCCAAGGTAGACATTTTTACCAACGAAATTGGTTGAAAAAAAGGGATGAGGTCCTAAAAGCGGAATATTGTGAGTAACAAAGCAAGCTGAAAAGTAGGACCTCAAATATAGTGACCCAAGGATTATTACTAATGCCAGGTTCTCGTCAAAGTAGAAATAGTAGAATTATACTGGTTACTATGTGGCTAAGGGGGAGGGTTTCAGATTCCTGAGAATCTGGGTTTCAGTGAGAATCTTTTTCCACATATGGAGTCAGCTATTACAAGGGGGCATAGCTTTAAATTAAGGGGGGGTAGGTATAGGACAGATGTTAGGGGTAGGTTCTTTACTCAGTGAATCGTGAGTTCATGGAATGCCCTGCCAGTAGCAGTGGTGGACTCTCCCTCATTATGGGCATTTAAGCGGGCATTGGATAGGCATATGGAGGATAGTGGGCTAGTAAGTTAGGTGGGCTTGGATCGGCGCAACATCGAGGGCTGAAGGGCCTGTACTGCGCTGTATTCTTCTATGTTCTATTAAAATGGATGGATTACACCTGGGCAGGACCGGAACTGATGACCTGGGGCATGCATTTCCGAAAGTGAATGGGAGGCTTTAAACTAAATGGCAGGGGGATGGGAACCTGTGCATGGAGTCAGAGTAAGAGGAAACAAGGCCAAGGACAAAAAGATAGAAAGGGAGTAAGATAAGTGATAAGCAGAGGAATCAAGGGCCAGAATCACATAAGGTCATAGTAAAAAAAAAGGAAATGGGACAGAGGACATTAAAAACACAAGCCTGAACATACAATGCATTTGAAATAAAGCAGATGAACTAATCCTGCAAATAGATGTATACAATTATGATATAGTTGCGATTATGGAGGATAGGAACTAAACATTCAAGGGTATTCAGTATTTAGAAGGACAGACAGAAAGGAAAAGCCAGTGGAGTTGCATTACTGCTTAAAGAGTATATAAACACAATATTGAGGAAAGATATTAGCTTAGACCATGTGTAGTCTATGTGTGAGTAGTATAAAAGCTTGGCACAACATCAAGGGCCGAAGGACCTGTACTATGCTGTACTGCTAGATGCTCTATGTGCTATGAAAACAGCGGGAGAATCAGATACCAACAGCGTGGAATTACAAAAGGGAAACTGTGCTTCATGAATCTATTGAAATTCGAGAATGTAACTAGTAGATTTGAACAGGAGGAGCCAGTGAATACAATTTCTGTATACTTTCAGAAAACGTTCAACAATGTTCCACATAAGAGATTAATGCATAAAATTAAAGTGTATGGGACAGAGGGCAGTGTATTGAGATTGATAAAAAAATTGGTCAGCAGAAAGGGAACCAAACAGTAGGATTTTGAGTTATAGAATCATAGAGATGTACAGCATGGGAACAGTTCTTTCTGTCCAACACGTTCATGCCGCACAGATATCCAAAGTATATCTAGATCCATTTGATAGTATTTGGCCCATATTCCTCTAAACCCTTCCTATTCATATACTAATCCAGATATCTTTAAAATGTTGAAATTGTCGACAACCCTTCCCATGCATGCACCACCTTCCACGTGAAAAAGTTGCCCTTTAGGTCCCTTTTAAATCTTTCCCCTCTCAGAGGTTTACAAAATTATCAGGGGCATGGATAGGGTAAATAGGAAAAGTCTTTTCCCTGAAGTCGGGGAATCCAGAATGAGAGAGCATAGATTTAGGGTGAGAGGGAAAAGATATAAAAGAGACCTACGGGGCAACTTTTTCACACAGAGGGTGGTACGTGTATGGAATGAGCTGCCAGAGGAAGTGGTGGAGGCTGGTACAATTGCAACATTTAAGAGGCATTTGGATGGTTATATGAATAGGAAGGGTTTGGAGGGATATGGGCCGGGTGCTGGCAGGTGGGACTAGATTGGGTTGGGGTATCTGGTGGGCATGGACGGGTTGGACCAAAGAGTCTGTTTCCATGCTGTACACCTCTATGACTCTATGTCCTCTAATTTTGAACTCCCCATCCCGGGGAAAAGACCATGTTGACTTTCCATATATATGCCCCTCATGATTTTATAAACCTCGATGCTCCAGGGAGAATCACCCCAGCATATTCAGCCTCTTTCCTTCAGCTTAAATCCACCAACTCTGGCAACAGCCTTATGAATCTTTCCTGAAATCTTTCAAGTTTCACAACATCCTTCCTAAGGCAGGGAGACCAGAATTGAACACAATATTCCAAAAGCGGCCTAACCAATGTCCTGTACAGCTGCAACATGATCTTCCAATTCCTGCACTAAATGCACTGACCAATAAAGGCAAGCATGCCAAATGCCTTCTTCACTACACTATTTACTTGTGATGCCACTTTGCACTCCAAGGTCTCTTTGTTCAGTAACACTCCCCAGGACCTTACCATTCAGTGTACAAGTCCTGCCCCGATTTGCCTTTCCAAAATGCTGCAACTCATATTTAACTAAATTAAGCTCCATCTGCCACTCCTTAGCCCATCGTCCCATTTAATCAAGGTCCCATTGTACTCAGAAGTAACTTTCTCAGCACCAATTTGATGTCATCTGCAAACTTCCTATGTTCATAACCAAATAACTTATATAAATGACAAAAAGCAGAGGAGCCATCACCAATCCTTGTGGCATACCACTGGTCACAGGCCTCCAGTCTGAAAAACAATCCTCCACCACCACCCTCTGTCTCCAACCTTCGAGCTAGTTCTGTATCCAAATGGCTAGTTCTCACTGCATTCATGTGATCAATGGGTCTTTCTTTGTATGACAGGCAGTGATCAGTACTAGAGATCCACAGGAATTGGTACTAGGAATCCAGCTATTCATCATATATGTTAATGACTTAGAAGAGGGAATTAAATGTAATATTATAAAATTTGCAGATGACACTAAGTTGGGTGGAAGAATGAAGTGTGAGGACAATACAGAGAAATTGCAGTGTGATTTGGACAGGCTGAATAAGTGTGCAAATATGTAGCAGACAAAATGTAATGGACAAAAATGTGAGATTTTTGGTTGCAAAAATAGGAAGGCATCATTTATCATTTAAATGGCCAGAAACAGAGAGATGAATATTCATCAGGATGTCCTGGAGTACCAGTCACTGAAAGTAAGGGTGCAAGTGCAGCAGGCAGTAAAGAAAGCAAACTTTATGTTTGTCTTCATAGTCAAAGAATTCAACTATAGGAACAAGAATGTCTTGCTGCAATTAAACAGGCATTGGTGAGGCCACACCTGAAACAGTGTGTGCTGTTTTGGTCTCCTCATCTGAGGAAGGATGTTCCTGTTATAGAGGGAGTACAGTGAAGATTTACCAAATTGATTCCTGGAATGGAAGGGCTGACATATGAGGAGAGGTTGAGTCAGTTATATTGTATTCATTGGAGTTTAGAAGAATGATAGCGATCTCATGTAAACCTATAAAATTATAACTGACACAGGAAGGATCTCCATGATGGTAATTGAGTCCAGAACCAGGAGTCATAGCTTAAGGATAATGGGCTATCCTTGAGATCAGGACAAATTTCTTTCTTCAGAGAGTGGTCAGCCTGTGGAAGTCACTACCACAGAAAATGCTTGAGGCCAAAACATTATGTGTTTTTACGAGGAAGGTAGATACAGTTCTTGTGGCTAAAGGGATCAAGAGATATGGGGGAGTAAATGATTATGATATTGATCACTAACCATGATTGTAATGAGCAAAGGATCAAATGGCCTACACTTGCTCCTATTTTCTATATTTAGACATGTCATAACATACTTGAACCGGTTGGTTAAGAATATCATTAGGAGGGCTCTTGTGTTGTCCCTACCTCTGAACCAGGTAAACATGAGTTTAAGTCCCATTTGCTTCTAAAGTGTGTAATAACAGCTTGATTAAAAATATCTATAGATTATTTGACTGCTATCACCTCCATTTACCTAGAATTCAAGTGACTTGCACTGTTAATCTTCTTCTTAGGCAGTCCTTTGGGATTGAGGATGACATTTTTCCAGTGTTGTGGATTAATAAACAGTCTGATCTGAGATCGGCACACCCTGTCATTGGTAGGGCCGGGGGGGGGGGGGGGGGGGGGGGGGCGGTGGGTTGGCTGGTGAGATGAAGTCGGGGAAGTGATGCTTTGCATGGGCCTTCCACTGTTTGCAAGGGGTAAAGAGATTAATTGAAGAATAGGAATCCAGATATCAAGGTGTTCAGTCAATGAAACTTCCTGTTCTTTAAATTTAGAAAGGAAAAACAAAGATCTGCAGTCAAAAAGCAATCAGTACTTGATATATAGCTTGTTGGCATAAGTCTAAGAGTTATTATTATGGGCTTAATTGGCTGGACACCTTCATATTTTCTCAAACATCAGCCACTTTTAATGTAAATTTATGTTGATTGTTAGCAATTCCAAAGTCATAACTTGGAGGTGTCAGTGTTGGACTGGGGTGTACAAAGTTAAAAATCACGCAACACCAGGTTATAGTCTAACAGGTTTATTTGGAAGCATCAGCCTTCAGAGCGCTGCTCCTTCATCAAGTGGTTGTGGGATATAAGATTGTAGGACACTGAATTTATAGCAAAATTTACAGTGTGATGTGACTGAAATTATATATTAAAAAGATCTGGATTGTTTGTTAAGTCTCTCATCTTTTAGAATGACCATGTTCGTTTCAATTATTTCTTATGTAAATCCCAGAGCTTTTTTTAAAGTTATATTCTCAAGTGAACTTTAACCATAGGTGCCAAGTTACTTCAGATAATGCATTGAAGGTGTGAGGTGCCCTGTGTGAGGTTGTCTGTGCCCCAGTGTTCAGACTGATTCTAATCTAAAACAAGGATTTACAGAATCTTACATGGATTCATGCAGTTTTTGAGCAAAATAAAATGTAATTGTGAAAGTACAAATTCACCCCACAAACTTATATGTGTATGTACACATGTGGGTATGTGTGTGTGTGTGTGTGGGGGGGGAGGTATGAGTGTCTGTGGGAGACTGTGTGTATGTGTATGTGTGAGAGTGTGAGTGAAAAGGGGTATAGGTCTGTGAGAGGGTACATGGTACATTGGCGAGACTGAACAGAGGCTGCAGCAACGGATGAATGGACACTGCACAACAATCACTCGCTGGGAGTTTTCCCTCCCTGTCAGAGATCACTTTAGTGGGCCGGGACATTGCACCTTCGATCTTCAGGTGATCATCGTCCAAGGTGGACTTCAGGACAGGCGACAACGCAAAGTGGCCGAGCAGAGGCTGATAGCATGGGATGGCATCAACCAGGACCATGAGTTCATGTCACACTACAGGTGACCCCACTGCACTATTACACACACTCCAACACACTCATGCAGACCCTTTCTCATACACACACTTTCTCTCTTACGCTCACACATACACATCCACACTCACACCTACAAATGCACCCTCTCACAGAGTTATATGCCTTTACACTCACATTCACACACATACACACACTCTCTCACAGACACTCATAACCCCACACACACATACCCACATGTGTACATCCACATGTAAGTTTCTAGAGTGAATTTGTACTTGCAGAATTACATTTTATTTTCCTCAAAAACTGCATGAATCCATGTACAATTCTATAAATCCCTGGTTTAGATTAGAATCAGTGTGAACACTGGGGCACAGACAACCTCACACAGGGCACCTCACACCTGCAATGCATTATCTGAGCTGACATGGCACCTATTGTTAAAGTTCACTTGGGAATGTAACTTTTTTAAAAAAAAGCTCTGGGATTTACATATGAATGAACTGAAACGAACATGGTCATTCTAAAAGATGAGAGACTTAACAAATGATCCAGGTCTTTTTCAATATATAATTTTGGTTTCATCACACTTTACACTTTTGCTATAAATTCAGTGTCCTACGATCTTATATTCCACAACCACCTGATGAAGGAGCAGTGCTCTGAAAGCTAGTGCTTCCAAATAAACCTGTTGGACTATAACCTGACGTTGTGTGATTTTTAACCCAATTCCATATTGGTGGTGACCTCTCAAAATGGTTAAAAATCACACATCACCAGGTTATAGTCCAACAGGTTTAATTGGAAGCACACTAGCTTTCGAAGCGTTGCTCCTTCATCAGGTGATAGTGGAGGGCTCAATCCTAATGTCAAAATGGTGGCATGGTGGCTCAGTGATTAGCGCTGCTGGCTCACAGCGCTAGGGATGCAGGTTCAATCCCAACCTCAGACGACTGTTTGTGTGGAGTTTGCACACTCTCACTGTGTGTCTGTGTGAGTTTCCGCCGAGTGCCTCTGACTTCCTCCCACAGTCAAAAGATATGCAAGTTAGATGGATGGGCCATGCTAAATGTTTCAGTGCTGTACATCTCTATGACTCTAAATTGCTCACGTGTAGGTTAGGTGCATTATCCATGGGAAATGCATGGTTACAGTGAAAAGGTAGGGGGAATGAGTCTAAATGGGATGCGCTTTGGACGGTTAATCTGGACTCATTGGGCCGAATAGCCTGTTTCCATACTGTGGGGATTCTATGGCTCCAATAAGCTCCAACTTTTACTCAAACATAGAAAACCTGAGAGTCATGTTTTGCCTCTTTTGAATGTGCTGCTGCTCTGTGAGCTGTAGATATGTGGACAGCTCATAGACTAATCTTTTCATATTCATCATGTTATCTGGCACCACTTTTGGGGGCTAAACATGTAAAGATTGGGGCTCTGGTGCCATACTAGCTTAGGTACAGAACCCTTTTGTTCTAAAAACATTTTGACTAAAATGATGTCTAATGATTTCCCCAAACTACAGGGATCATTTACAGTGCTTGTGTTGGGTCCAATTTTCCATCTTACATGGGAGTGTACATTAAAGTGTACAAGTTAAAATATTTATATGTTGACATCTGAAGCTTTCTATTTCATCAATATTTACATTTAGCTAAAGCTTGGGGCATCCTTCATGGTTCAAGTTGTTATGGGAGCTAGAATTAAACTATGCATCACAGCACAGTGTCAAGAGTGACTTTAGATCTATGTTGAGTTTGCTTTTGTCTGTCAGCAGGCAGTAGGAGAGGTGAACCAAACAGTCTGACAGGACTTTCCTTTATCCTGTAGTTTGGGCTTAGAGACTTGACAAGGAGGCAAAGTCAAGAACAGTCCTCAGGTCTAAACTTCTTTGTAACATCACGCAAAATACTGCTATACATGGTAATTATAGAAATACCAGGTTCTGAATTATAATTACAGGTTAACTTACAGGCTTTATTTGCTCATGTCCACATGCTCAATCGATTGTTCTAAAGAACTTCTTCATGCTTCTTCTAGTGCCATTCTTCTAGACTGCTCTAGCTCTGTTTATGTGGTATGATTTATAATCGGCCATATGCAGGTCCGTGATATCATTGCAAGTCTGCTCCAGGGTCCTGACATAACAGATTTCATGAGTAAATTTAGTCTTACTGATCCTACAGAAAACAGTCACCTATTCTTATATCAAATGATCTTGTCCATCTGATGGGTAATGTTGAAATGACACTCACCATCACCATCTACTCTGAACCCTGATCATATGAATAATGAACATTTGTGCATAGAATAAGGTAATGATTTATATATGTGGAATCATACCTCCTAGTAATATTGAGAAAGGAGAAAATTGTCAGGGAAAATAAAAGTGACTTCATTACCAATGCAGCCCAATTTACGACACTGCAATATAAACATATCTATTTATCTACCAAACAAATATGATTACATTTGTACAATTGTTCTGTTTAATGTTATTTCGACATGTATTGCGCCTATCATACTCAGTAAATACATCATTTGTGGGTAATAAAAAGCAGAAAAAAGGGGGTTAAAGTCCTCTTCTCACAATAAAACATCTGATCACAGCCACTTACATACATACATTTACAGTCCGTGTGGGATGAGTTGGTTACGGAGACAGGCACTGAGGAAGCAAATGTGGCTGTGATAGCGGGTTTGTTTCAGGACATGGTTGAAGAGCTTCAGGGCTGAGAAAATGACCTGGGAGTTGCAGTGGGAGAGAGACTCCCTGAGATTCTTGTAGAGAGAGGAGGAAAACTTCTTCAAGGCAGGCATCCTTGCAAGAGGATTCGCAGTAGGGTTAAAATCAACGAGGTAAAAACAATGACTGCAGATGCTGGAAACCAGATTCTGGATCAGTGGTGCTGGAAGAGCACAGCAATTCAGGCAGCATCCGAGGACAGGCAAAATCATCTCATCCCACACAGACTCCGGACCACCTTTAAACCAGCAGAGTTCGGACCCGAACAGGACAAACAGTACAGACTACAGATTCAAAAACACCAGCAACGGTTCTCCATCAAGATCCTCCGCTCCACGCTTGCAGCAATGCGCCGGTACCTAACCTCTCTCAACAGTTTCCTCATTTCCCGTTCCCCCACCTCATCCTAGTTTCTAACCTCCAGCAATACGATCCCCTGACGTGTCTGGACTTGTCCGACCTGCCTAGCTCCTTTTCCACCTATCCACTCCACCCTCTCCTCCCTGACCTATCACCTTCATCTCCTTCCCCACTGACCTATTGTACTCTATGCTACTCTATCCCCACCCCCACCCTCCTCTAGCTTATCTCTCCACGCTTCAGTCTCTCTGCCTTTATTCCTGATGAAGGGCTTTTGCCCGAAACGTCGATTTTGCCTGTCCTCGGATGCTGCCTGAATTGCTGTGCTCTTCCAGCACCACTGATCCAGAAGGAGTCCAAGAGTAGAGCAGAGGTGTAGATAGGAAAATGGAGGTAAAGCCACAATCCAATTGAATGGCAAATCAGGAAGACAAATGGCCTACTCACACTTCTTTATTTCATACCCTCAAATAAAAAAAAACTTCAAAATACTCAAAACCAATTTCAATCTCTCTCCAACAGGACAATTTCAGTTTTAACCAGGGATTATCAGATGCATAGATTAGATGACATTAGATTTCCTCCAGTATGGAAACGGGTCCTTCAGCCCAACAAGTCCACACTGACCCTCCGAAGAGTAACCCACCTCGACTCATTCCCAAACCTATTGATCTACATTTACCCCTGACTAATATACCTAACACTATAGGCAATTTAGCATGGCTAATTCACCTAAGCTGCAATCTTTGGATTGTGAGAGGAAACTGGAGCACCCAGAGGAAACCCACGCAGACACAGGGAGAATGTGCAAACGCCACACAATCGCCCGAGACTGGAATCAAGCCTGGGTCCCTGGCGCTGTGAGGCAGCAGTACTAACCACTAAGCCACTGAGCCACTAAGCCACTCATCAGGAAATGCTTATGCCCGAAACATGAATTCTCCTGCTCCTCGAATGTTGTCTGACCTGCTGTGCTTTTCCAGCATCTGCAGTCCTCACTTTCGCCTATTGTCAGATGCATAGACTATTAACCCACTCTCAAGCAGGTCGAACACTGATATTTTTTAATGGATCTTCAGACCTCTTTTTTAAATTAGGTTTTGTTATTCATACAGACACCATGATTTTCAGGCTTTGTGAAACCCAATACGTAGAAGGACCTTAGATGAGTAGAATTCTCAGTTGCACAACCTTTTAAATCAGGAGCAGCAAAGTCCAATCCGCTAATCCCTCTGGATCCAACAGTCCAACAAATGACTACTACACCCATTCCCAGGTATGTCCAACTCATCTTTCCAAGCTCCAGCAAAGCTCCCCAACTAAGACTAGACATAATTAGAGGGAATGCTAGAGAAACTCAGGAGATCTGGGAGAATCTGTGCAGAGAGAAATAGAGATAACATTTTGAATCCAGTATGACTCTTCTTCAGAACTGAAAATGTGTTAATTTCTTTTGTATACTTTTACAGAGGCAGAGGGAGCAAGATCATAGATTGTGTAGAATCCAGTTCAAGAGACAGACATTGTCAATGGTGGTGAAGAAGAAAAAGAGATATAAAATGGACATAGCGTAAGGTGCGAAAGGAAGAGGATGGGTTCTCTTTACTAACAGCAAAGTAAACAAGACAAAGTTATGGGAAGAAGGGGAAACAGAATGTAAGAAAAATGGAGAACAGACATAATGCTATCAGTTTCTGAAGTTATTGAATTCAAATTTGAGAATTCAAAGCTGTAAAGTACAGAAGCAGAAAATTGGACATTGTTCCCTGGTCAACAGACCCAGGATTGAACTGTTGCCATGACGGCAAGGTGCTTTAGTGAAATGACAAGCAACTGTGAGATTGAGATCATTTCTGTGAAGAGACTGGAGGTGTTCTACAAAATGGCAACCAGTCTGCATTTGGTTTTGCCAATGCTTAGGAGAATACATTGTGAGCAGCAAATGCAGTAGACTAGGTTAAAAGAAGGATGTGGAATTCAGGTGGAACCATTAGATTAGATTAGATTACTTACAGAGTGGAAACAGGCCCTTCGGCCCAACAAGTCCACACTGCCCCGCCGAAGCGCAACCCATCCATACCTAACACTACGGGCAATTTAGCATGGCCAATTCACCTGACCTGCACATCTTTGGACTGAATTCTTGAATGTGTTCACATCTTTCCCATAAGGTGGTGTCCAGAAATATATATAATCCTGCATCTGTGGTCTCATAAGTGGCTTGTGTAAGTCCAATGTCACCACCCTGCTTTTGTACTCTATTATTATTCTATTACCCTATTATTGCCCAATTTATTAAAGCCCGAGACATTGTATGCTTTATTAACTGCTTTCTCCACCTGCTTTGCCACATCGGTACCCATGTCCCTCTGCTTCTCTATCCCATTTAGAACAGGTCCCATTATTTTATATTGTCTGTTTATGCTCTTCATACATGCAATGCCTCATATTCCTCTGCACTGAACTTCATCTGCCATCTATTTGCCCACTCACTGTCTTCCACACAATTTGCAATTATTCTGGTTTCACGTTATTTGCAAACTTTAAAACTGTCCTTTAAGTTAATATATGGCAGGAAAATGTCAAAAAGAAAAAGGAGGCATACATAAGATTTAGGAAACAGAACACATACAAAAATCTCAAAGAATACAAAGGTAGCAGAAGAGAACTCACACAAGGACTCAGGGAGACTAAAGGAGCCATGAAATGTCTTTGGCAAATAGGATTAAGGAAAATCCAAAAGTGTTTTATTCATATAAAAGAAGCAAGATGGTAGCTAGGGAAAGGGTAGCTCCACTCAAGGACAAAAGAGAGAATTTGTGCATGGAGCAGAGGAAGTAGATGAGGTCCTTAACAAATACTTTGCATCAGTATTCAAAAAGAAGACGGACATGGTGCATAGTGAGTCAAGAAGTATATGTTGATATTTTACGGAATGTCAGCATGAGAAAAGGAGATGGGTGTTTTGAAAAGCATTGAGGTAGACAAGTCCCCAGGCAGGAATCTATCCCTTAATGCTGAGGGATGCAGGTAAGGAAAGAAATATTTGTATCCTCTTTCATTACATGAGAGGTCTCAGAGGGCTGGAGAATAACCAGTTTTGTTCCTTTGATTAAGAAGGGCAACAGCGATAATGTGGGAAATTACAGGCCAGTGAACCGTACGTCAGTGGGAGGGAAATTATTGGAGAAGATTCTGAGGGACAGGATTTCCTCACATTTGGAAAAATATTAACTTATTAGTGATAGGTAGCATGCTCTGCATGGGACAGATCGTGTCTCACAAACACAATTAAGTTTTTTGAGTAAAGACGATTGATAATGGCAGGACGGTATATGTTGTCTGTATAGACTTTAATAGACAAGGTTCCTCATGGCAGGCTGATATAGAAGGTGAAGTCACATGGGTTCCTAGGTGAGTTACTCAGATGGATACAAAACTGGCTTAGTCATCGAAGACAAAGAGTAATGACGGAAGGGTTTTACCTGACTGGAAAACTGTGACCACTGATGTTTTGCATGCATCAGTACTGGGACATCTATTGTTTGTAATATATATAAATGATTTGGAGAAGAACATAAGTAGTCTGATTATTACATTAGTAAGTGACACAAAGACTGGGGAGCTGCAGATGGTGAGAAGGATTGCCAAAGGAAACAGTAGGATATAGGCTCAAGACTTGGGCAGAGAAATGGCAGACAGCGCTTAATCTGAACAATTTGAACAAATGTGAAGTGATGCATTTTGGAAGATCTAATGTAGGAGGGAAATATATAACAAATGGCAGGACACTTTGTAGTATCAATATACAGAGGGGTCTAGACTTACAGTCCACAGTTCCCTGAAAGTGGCAACATCGTCAAGAAAGAATATGGCATGCTTGCCTTAATCAGACAGGGCATAGAGTATAAAAGTTTGCAAATCATTAGATTAGATTAGATTACTTACAGTGTGGAAACAGGCCCTTCGACCCAACAAGTCCACACCGACCCTCCGAAGAGCAACCCACCCAGACCCATTTCCCTATATTTACCCTTCACCTAACACTACGGGCAATTTAGCATGGCCAATGCACCTAGCCTGCACATCTTTGGACTGTGGGAGGAAACTGGAGCAGCCGGAGGAAACTCACGCAGACATGGGGAGAATGTGCAAACTCCACACAGACAGTTGCCTGAGGTAGGTCTCTGGTGCTGTGAGGCAGCAGTGCTAACCACTGTGCCACCATGCCACCCTCAAAGCTAGACAACATTGTGTGGCGGCATGGTGGCTCAGTGGTAGCACTGCTGCCTCAAAGCTGTATAGAACTTTAGTCAGGCCACATTTAGATATTATGTGCAGTCTGATTGCTGCACTACCAGAAGGATATGGAGGCTTTGGAGAGGTTACAGGTTTACTGGGATAATCATAATAGAATAGAATCCTTACAGTGTGGAAACAGGCCCTTCAGCCCAAGTCCACACCGACCATCCGAAGAGTAACCTTCCCAGACCTATTCCTCTACGTATGCCCCTGATTGATGCATCTAACCTACACAACCCTGAACACTATGGGCAATTTAACACTGCTAATTCACCCAACCTGCACATCTTTGGATTGTGGGAGGAAACTGGAGCATCCAGAAGAAATCCACACAGACATGGGGAGAATGAGCAAAGTCCACACTGATAGTCACCCGAGGCTTGAATCAAACCCGGGTCCCTGGCGCTTTGAGGCAGCAGTGCTACCACTGCGCCATCATGCCGCCATACAGTGTTGCCTAGTTTTGAGGGTATTAGCTAATGAGGAGAAATTGGACAAACTTGGTTTGTTTTTCACTTGAACACTGGAGGATTGGGGGCGTGGGGGGGCAACCTGAAAGAAATTTACAAAATTATGCAAGGCAGACATAGAATGGAACATTAAAGTCTTTTTCCCAGGTAGAAATGTCAATTACTGGAGAACAGATTTAAAGTAAAAGAGGAAATTTAAAGAGGATGTGACAGGCATTTTTTTTTCATATAGAATCTGAAATGTATTGCCAGTGGAGGGTTTGAGGCAGATACAATAGCGATGTTTAAGAGGCATCTTGACAGATGTATGAGTAGGCAGGGAATCGAGGATTCAGGCCATGTAGAGACAAGAGATATGTATCCATGCAGCCTTGGTGGGCCAAAGGGCCTGTTTCTGTGCTATGCTATTCTTTGTTAAAAGCAAGAGTTCTAATATCAACTTCTAGAGAACTCCATGGCAAACCTTCCTTCACCCCAAAAACTATCCATTGACAATTACTGTCTGATTCCAATCATTCAGCTACTTTAATAGCATGCTGCTCTTATCCCTTATAGTCCATGATCTATAACTTTCCCTGCAAGTCTATGTTGAACATCTTCTAGAAATATATGTATACCACATCAACAGCATGACCTTCATCAACACTTTCTGTTACCTCTTCAAAAAATTCCAGCAAGTTAGTTAAAAATGATTTCCCCTTTTGAAATCCATGTTGACTCTTCCTAATCAATCCACATTTTTCCATGGGACTACTAATTCTTTCCCAAATAATTGTTTCTTGAAGCTTCCCCACCACTGAAGTTAAATTGACTACTCTCTAATTCTGGGCTTAACCCTACAACCTTTCTTGAATAGGGCCACCACGAACCTATCAAAATCACATCCTACCTTTGCCCACCTATTGCCATCCTACCTACCTTTCCCCTTGGCCCACCCTGCCTTCCCCTATTTATTCCTCAGCCTTCTTCCCCCTCCCCAATCCCGCTGAAGGATTATCCTGAAACATTGATTCTCTTGCCAACTTTAAACACCAAACTATCAATCCAATACTTCCTCCTTAACAAATTTGAATACTTCTCGTGACAGAGCTTCCTCCACTGTCACCATGTCTGAATTGCATCTACCACCTTGTTAAAGGCAAATTGGAAATATTAATCTGATACATTATACCTGCTGTCTGCATCCATGAGTACATTACTGTTCCAATTCTCAGATTCCAGCCTTGGTCACAGTAGCTATCAAGCCACACGTGCTCATTATCATCTGCCAGGGATGTTTTGGTTTTTCTAACATTTTACACATCCACATTGTGCAATCACTAATAACCTATTTACCAACTGTTTTTCTTATTTTGCATACCATTTCCCAGTAATTGGTCCTTTCACAAACTTTGCATTTGGTTCATACACAGGACACTTCCTTCTGGTTGTATACTCATGTAGTCATCCACACTTCTGACATATCAATCTGTTTGTCTGGTGGACATTCTTTTGCAGCTATTTCATTGCATCAACCCGGCTACCTTTCTCTTAACTAACTAAAGGGTAACTGATTAAATAGTCAGGTTGTTAATCGCTTTATTCATGCCTTCAGCTGTTTGTAACCACAGAATCACAGAATCCCTACAATGAAGAAAGAGGCCTTCCAGCCCATTGAGTCTGCATCAACCCTCTGAACAGAATCCCACCCTATCCCTATAACCCCACATTTACCATGGCTATGCCATGCAGCGGGCACACCCCTGAACACTATGGGGCAATTTAGCATGGGCCAATCTACCTGACCTGCACATGTCTGGACTGTGGGAAGAAATCAGAGCACCTGACAGAATCTCGTGCAAACATGAAGAGAACATGCAAACTCCACACAGACAGTCATCAAAGACCCTGGTTAAACCCTGGTCCCTGACAGTGTGAGACAACATTGCTAACCACAGTGCCACTATGCTACCCTTGTCTGCAATACTGAGAAGTTGGCTTTTCTAGTCAAATCCTTTTTACATGTTAAGAGCGTGAAGAATCCCAAATTAGCTAATTTGCTAGCCTTTCATTGGTTTCCTTGAACTATTTTTCAATTGTTTGGTAGTGCAGATTGTAAACATTGCTAAAGAGGAATGTCATGTCAAAATTTTTCATATTGCACTCATCAGGACTGAAAGGTAAGAAACCGAGGCAAAAAATTATACAGCATGAGAAGAAGTGCTGATTGATTGGACTATGATTTGAATCAAGACGCAGCAAGGACTGATAACTGTCAATCTTAACTAACTTTCAACTCAGGCAAACTGACTCTGATTCCAGACACATATTCCCCTCCCTGTTTTGTCTGCCTTCTGCCAGGACTGTTCCCTTTACAACACCCTTGTCCACTCTTCCTTCACTCCCAACACTGCTCCACAGCACCTTCCCCTGCAACTATCGAAGGTGTAACACCTCCCTCTTCTGTCTCTTAGGGCTCAAGTATACCTTCCAGGTGAAGCAGTACTTTACCTGCACTTCTCACAATCCGGTCTACTGCATTCGCTGCTCAGGATGTGTCCTACTCTACGTTGGGGAAGTGAGGCATAGACTGGGTGACTATTTCGCAGAACATCCACATTCTGTCTGCAAAAAAGACCTTGAGCTTCCAGGTGCTTGCTACTTTTACATGCCAACATGTTCTCTGGCCAACATCTCTGTCTCAGGCTTGCTGCAGTGTTCCAGCAAAGCTCAGCACAAGCTGGAAGAACAACACCTCATTTTATATTTGGGGACCCTGCAGCCCTCCAGACTCAATATCGAGTTCAATAATATTAGGGCCTAATTTCTCTGATGTCCTTGCCCCCCATCCCACACACCAGGGTGTATTATCAGTCTGCCATTACAGACCACCTATTGTTAGCCACTAACAGTCTTCATTAACAGCTATTCATTCTACTAGCCAGGAGCTATCCACACCTTTGTCAATCCAACTGTTCTTCTCTCTTTGGGCTCTATGGCACCTGTCGTTTACTCCTTACCCTCTCTCCCGACGCTATCTTCTGCATATAAGCTGACATTTTCCAAGCTACCATCAGTTCTGAGGACCTGAAACATTAACTCTGATTTCTGTTCATAGATGCTGCCAGAACTGCTGAGCTTTCCTAGTAACTTCTGTTTCTGTTTCTGATTGGTATTGCCATGGGTAGGCAACAGAAATCGTCTGTGGTGTGAACTTACCAGCAGGGGTGCTTTACCTGACATTCTTCACATCCACTTTCCAGCCCTTTCCCCATTACCCTTGATTCCCCTACTAACCAACAATCTATCACAGCTTTAAATATACGAAGGACTCTGCTCCCACAAGCTCTCTCTGGCAAGAGTTCCAAAGACTCACAATCTCTTCACAATTCCTCCTTATCGCAGTCTTAAATTGGCATCCCTTTATTCTGAGACTATGTCCTCTGGTTCCAGACTCTCACATGAGGGAAAACAATTTTTTCAGCATTTACCTTGACAAGCCCTTTAAGAAACCTATGTTTCTTAATGCAATGACCTCTCATTCTTCTAATCTCCAATCAGTAAAATCTCAACCTGTTTAATCTTTGTTCAGAAGACAATCCCTCCACAATGGGGATCATCCTAGTGAACGTTCTCTGATATGCCTCTAATGATATCTTTCATTAGAGGGGACCAAAACTGCTCACAAACTCCGGATGTGGTCTCACCAGCAGCTTTTACAGTTGCAGTAAGATTTCCTAACTCTTAGTACAAACCCCTTGATTTCAGTCCCAACAGTCCATTGGCATTTCTGGTTACCTGTTGTACTTAGGTGTTAGCTTTCTGTGTTTTGTTTTGCACAAGTACTCCCAAGTCCCTTTAGGTTGACGTTTTCAGCAGTTTTTCTTCATTTAAGTACTATACTGATGAACAACTTCATATTTACACCCATTATCCTCCACTTGCCAACTTTTTGCCCACTGTCTTAACCTATGAATTTCTCTCTATAAACTATCTGCATCCCTCTTGCAACTTGCCTTTCCCCTAATTCTTTGTGTTTCTCTGCAAATTTGGCTACAGTACATATGCTTCCTTCCTCCAAATCATTAATATACATACATCCTAAACATTTATGGTCTTCGTACTGATTCTTCTCTGTACTTTCAAGTGATTGAGGCACAGTGTAGTATAAGATCTTTTTATCTTCATGCGATGTCTCTGCTAAGTAACTTTTCCGTGGCATGGACCTCTGAAGCCTGTCCATCAGCATCTTCTGGAAATGGAAGTCAATGCGTTGGCACACCGATCAGCGTGCCCAGAACCTCTGGGTGGCTGCATGGCCATGTGACCCCACAACTTAGAGAGAACACTGTCCTCAACTATCCAACCACATGGCATCAATGTCGATTTCACCAGTTTCCTCATCTCCCCTCACCTCATTCCAGATCCAACCCTCCAACTCAGCACCGCCCTCTTGAACTGTCCTACCTGTCCATCCTTCCCACCTATCCGCTCCACCCTCCACTCTGACCTATCACCATCACCCCCCACCTGCATCTTCCTATTGCCTTCCCAGCTATCTTCCCCCAGCGCCACACCCTCTCCTATTTATCTCTCAGCCTCTTTCCCCTCCCCCCTCAACCCACACATTCCTATTGTAGGACTTATGCCTGAAAAGTCAATTCTCCTGCTCCTCAGATGCTGCCTGACCTGCTGTGCTTTTCCAGTGTCACACTTTTCAACTCTGATGTCCAGCATCTGCAGTCCTCACTTTCTCCTATCCACTGTCCTCAACTTGACCTCCCTAAAAAATTACATTCTTTTGTGTTGCCTTTTTTAGTAAATACTGTTGTTATGGCAAGTTGAATATTTGCAGTTGATCCGAAGGAGGAAATTCTGTTGCCAGGTTCAAGTTATTTTAGTTGGTCGTGACAAATTACAAGTGTAATTCAACTTCAGATTCTGAAGTGTCACACACCCAAAGTGAATCTCTAATTAGCTCCACCAGAGTTAGTGGCTTTCTTCAACGAATTTATAATAGTTTTAGGGTATCAGTGAGTTATACAAAACAGAATTCTTCTAAAAGCACTTGATTTTCCACATTCTTGGTGACCGAAGCTAGGGTAAATAATTGAATGAAAGCAGAATCATTATGCAGCTGAAAAAAATTGACATATAATTTTAATGTTCAGTGTTAGGAAAAGTTAACTGAAATTATATTGGAAAAGTCTATGTACCACAAAATTATCTAATCAAAGTCATTTGACATCTACTGAAAGTGAATGTTATAAGGTATCCTTTTGAAGCTTCTGAACTGAATGACAACACTATTATCCTCGAGTCTTCTGTCCATTATTCAGATCAAAAGAACAAAAGAGAAGCGCAGCACAGGAACAGGCCCTTTGGCCTTTCATTCCTCTGCTGATCATCATGTCATAACTAAATGAAAAAAAAAAATTTCCGCCCTTATTCAGTCCATATCCCTCTATTCCCTTCCTATTCACGTAACCATCCAGATGCCTCTTAAATATCATCAACATGCCTGCTTCCACCACCACTTCTGGGGTGCGTTCCAGCTCCTCCCTTTCTCCGTGTGAAAATCTTCCCTCATATATCTCCCTTAAACTTTCTCCCTCACCTTGAACCAGTGCCCCCTTATAATTGAAAGGTCAACACTGGGAAAAAACATCTGAATATTTATCTTATCTCTGTCTAACATAATTTTGTAAATCTCTATCAGATCTCCTCTCAGCTGCTAACATTCCAGTGAATACAATCCTAGTCTTTTTAACCTTTCCTCATAGCCAATGCCCTTCAGACTAGGCAACATCCTGGTCAACCTCTCCAAAGTTTCCATGTCCTTTTGGTAGTGTAGCAACCAAAACTAAATGAATGGCTCAGGTACAGGCAGCTTGGATCAAGGGAATCTCTGGAGGTATATGCGGACTATAGGAGTTTACTGAAGAAGGAAACCAGGGTGAAAATGGGGCACGAGACAGCCCTGGCTGAGAAGATAAGGTGAATCTGAAGACGTTATTTAAGTATATCATAGGAAAAAGAATATTTCGAGACAAAAAAAGCCCCTTTTTGCAAGTGAGGTCCTGGAAGACTGGAGCTGAAAATGTGTTGCTGGTAAAGCACAGCAGGTCAGGCAGCATCCAAGGAACAGGAGAATCGACGTTTCGGGCATAAGCCCTTTATCAGGAAACGTCGATTCTCCTCTTCCTTGGATGCTGCCTGACCTGCTGTGCTTTACCAGCAACACATTTTCAGCTCTGATCTCCAGCATCTGCAGTCCTCACTTTCTCCTGGAAGACTGGAGGGTAGTGAATGTTGTGCCAATATTCAAGAAGGGCTGCAAGGAAAAGTCTGGGAACTACACAACAGTAAGCTTAACAACTGCAGTGAGTAAGTTACTTGAGAGGATTCTGAGGGATAAGATACACTTGCATTTGGAAAGACAGGGTTTGATTAGGAGTAATCAGCATAGCTTTGCGAGTGGGGATCATGCCTCACAAATTTGTCCGAGTTCTTTGATGAAGTGACCGGGAAGGTCAACAAGGGCAGGGTGGTAAACGTAGGCTATATGGATTTCAGTAAAGCCTTTGATAAGGTTTCACATAGTAGGCTGTTCTAGGAAGATTAGATCGCATGGAATCCAGGATAAGCTGGCAAATTGGATACAAAATTGGCTTGATGGTAGGAAGCAGAAAGTAATAGTGGAAGGATCATTGTCGAACTGGAGGCCTGCGACTTGTGGAATACCTCAGGGTTTGGTGCTGAGCCAATTTCTGTTTGTTATCCATATCAATGATTTGGATGAGACTGTACAAGGCATTGTACTAAGTTTGCAGATGACACTAAAATAGGTGGTATTGTGGACAGTGAAGAAGATTATCAGAAATTTCAGCAGGATCTTGATCAGCTGGGGAAGTGGACCAAGGAATGGCAAATGGAGTTTAATATAGAAAGTGTGAGAACTTGCATTTTGAAAAGTCAAATCAAGGTTGGAGTTTCATTGCAAATGGTAGGGCCTTAAGTAGTGTAGTGGAACAGAGGGATTTTGGGGTCCAGGCACATGCTGCTCTGAAAGTGGAGTCACAGGCAGATAAGAAGGCTTTTGGCACACTGACCTTTATCAGGCAGGCCATGAGTATAGAAGTTGGGAAGTTAAGTGCATTTGTACAAGACGTTGGTGAGAATGCACTTGGAGAATTGTATTCAGTTTTGGTCACCTTGTTGTGGGAAGGGTGTTTTTAAACTGCATTGTTATTAAAGTGAAGAACAAATTTACAAGGCTGGTGCCTAGACTCAATGGTCTGAATTATAGGGAGAGATTGGACAAGCTAGGACTTTTTTCTGAGGTGGATCCTCAGATAGAGGTGTACAATATCATTCGAGGCATGGATAAGGTGAATGCACTCAGTCTTTTCCCAGGGTTGGGCAATCGAGGATGAGAGGAGTTCAGTTTAAGGGGAAAGAATAAAAGGGAACCCGAGGGGCAACTTTTTTACACAGAGGATGGTACGCATATGGAATGAGCTACCAGTGGAACTGGTTGAGGCAGGTACATTAACAACATTTAAAATGCATTTGGATGAATACATGAATAGGAAAGAATTAGAAGGATATGGGCCAAGTGCAGGGAACTGGGGTTAGTGTGGACGGACATTTTGGTTAGCAAGGACCAGTTTGGGCCAAAGGGCCTGTCTCTGTGCTGTCGGACTCTATGACTCTACTCTTTTCCTTGCTACCCGCTTTCTTCTAATATATGCATAAAAATTGGGATTCTCCTTGACTGTTTACTGAAGACATTTCATGGCTCCTTTTAGCCTTCCTAATTCCACACTTAAGTTCCATTCTCATATCTCTATTCTCCTCAAGGGCTTTGTCACAGTTTGTAGCTGCCGAGACCAATTGTATGCTTCCTTTCTCCTTTTGACTAAGATTACAATTTCCCTTGTCATCCATGGTTTCTGAATCCTGCCACTCCTATTCTTCAGTTTTACAGGGACATGCATGTCCTGCACTTTAATCAACTGGTCCTTAAAGCCTCCCACATGACAGACATAGATTTGCCCTCAAATAACTGCGCCCAATCAACATTCTCCAGTTCCTGTCCAATTTGTATATAATTAGCCCTTGCCAAATTAAGCATACTCACCTGAGGGAAACTCTTGACTAATGATGACTTGAAATCTTACTGAGGTATAGTCACTAAGCCCAAAGTGCTCTCTGGACGATCAACTTGACTGACTTTGTCTAGTTCCACACTTAACTCTCTGGTCATAGTACTTGCATATTCTCTAATGGCCTCCCTTCCTGTCACTGGACAGTTACTTCTGCAATACCCAAAGATCCAGCCTTGACTTCCTTATCCAATACATACTGCCTGCAGGGGAAAGCATCTGTAAACATGAGGCTAACTTTTACTTCTAAGCAGATGGCACTCAACACTTTCTCTACATCATCATGATTTCTATACACTATAGGCCACGAACAGTCTGAGACATGTCGGCAAATTTCAGAGATTTGTAAAATAAAAGTCGATTTCAACCTCTCAAATTTAACTGGTCTCTTCATCGTGTGAAATGTTGACAGGGAGTGAATTCTTGAAATGCATCCATGAGACTTTTTAAGGTATATGTGGAAGACAGCATGAGAGAGATGTCCCTGAACTTAATTTTAGGTCATGAAGCCATGCAAGAGATTGAAGTATCAGCAGAGGACTATTTTGCAGACAGCAATCAGACTTGTATTAGGTTCAAGAATGTTATGGAAAAGGACAAGGATGGGTAACATCCTAGTACCCTTTCCAAAGCATCCACATCCTTTTAGCAGTGCTGTGACCAGAACTGTATGCAATATTCCAAGTGTAGCCTAACTAAAGTTCTGTAAAGCTGTAGTATAACTTGTCTATTCTTATATTCAATGTCTGTTCCAATGACGGCCTTTTTTACAACCTTATCTACCTGCTCTGCACCTTCAGTGATATGTGGACCTGCATGCCCAGATTGCTCTGACTGCTAAGACTTCTGCCATATATTGAAATAAGTTAGCATGTACAGTGGAGATTTTGAGTGGTCTAGTAGGCTTAAAAGTAAATAACTCTCCAGGGCCAAATGAAATACCTCACATTGTTGAGTGAGGCAAGAGAAAGATATAATAGGAGCATTGTCAATAACTGTAATTCCTCCTCCAGAAGAAATTTCAGATGACTGGAGGACAGCTATTATGGTGTCATTATTTAAGAAGGGAGCAAGAAATAAGCCAAAAAACTGCAACTTAGTCAGTCTAACCTCAGTAGTGAGGAAACTATTGGAAGAAATCATGAGGGACAAAATTAAATTGCACTTGAAGAGGCACATGAAGGTGCCACATGGTAGATCAACATGTACCTTCTCCTAGTTCTTTTCCTCAATCTCTCTCCCCCAACCTCCACCAACCCCATTCACCACTGGTCATGCCAGGCATCTCCAATTTTTGGCTGACAGGCCGGGCTTTAGTGGCTCACCTTTCCATGTTTAATTGAATGGCTTTGGGCCTAATTGGGTGAGCCATGTGGTTCAGACTCACGTATCTTTATTAGTTGAAACATAGAGTTTAAGAGCAAGGAGATTATTTTGTATAAAAAGTTGGTTGGCCACAGCTAGAATATTGTATACAGTTCTAGAATTCAAAATATAGGAAGCGTGTGATTGCAATAGCGAGGATGTAGAGAAGATATACCAGGAGAGTTCTAGTTATAAAGAGAGAGATTAGATAGACTAGTGTTGTCTTCAGTGAAGCATGGAAGTCTAAGGGGGACATGATTGAGATGTATAAAATTAGATAGGATAGATGGGAAGAAACGTTTCCCTTGGTGGAGGAATCAATGACCAGGGCATAGATTTAAGGTCAGGACAGAAAGTTTAGAAGAGATAAGAGGAAAACCTTTTTCACACAGAAGGGTGTGGGAATCTGGAACTCTCTGCCTGTAAGTTTGTCAGAGGCATAAACCTACATAATATTGAAGATGATGTGCATTTGCAATGCCAATGCAAACGAGGTTATGTGCCTAGTGGTGGAAAATAAAAAGGTTAAGTGGTTGTTTTTTTGATTGGTGCAGACTTTCTAGGCCAAAGGGCCTATCTCTCTGCTCTAAATCTCTTTGACACAGTGATGATACCACGAGCAGGTCTCTTAACGATACACTGATCTCGAGACACAATACAACAGGCCAGAAAATTCCAAAGTGAAAACAGTACATTGTGAGAACAAATTCTTTTCATTCTCACTTCATCACTGAAAGTCGCCTTCATCAAACAAAAGGATATTTAATTTCTCCATTTCCATTTCTTGCTTTACGTTCTCAAGCTTTCCTTTCCTGCCTATTGTTGCTGCATTTCAGATTCCTAATATTTTAACAGTACCCAGCTTATGTATATGCCTCAGAAAGATCCAGTTGGGAAATAAAAATAAGATTCAACATTAACAATGTCAATTAAAGCAGGCTATTAGACTAGGACTGAGAACAAAAAAAAACGACAGGAAATAAAATTCAACATTCTAAGCCCACAAGATTAGCTTATCACACTTTTTTGCGATTTCCCAACACCTCAAGTGGCATATTTCTGAACAGAACCGTAGTCAAACTAATTAACTTTTCTATTAAAAAGCTGTATTATTCTCAGAATGTGAACATGATGAAAGAGTAATAAGATGAGGGAAGATGATCAAACGCTCTTTTCCTAATCTTTCTAAAATCGGATCACTCATTTTGACATTACCTTTTCAAATATCATTCACAATTTCTGCTTAAAATGTCAATATTATTTTATTTTTGAGCTAAAACACAAAAGATGAAAATAAAGTCACTTCAATCTCTACATTTAACCTGTAACCACAGAATCTCCAGCATCACAAATCACATCACAGTGCACTATTTACACAACACACCCATGTCAGACTGTTCCACACTCCTACTCAAGTATCAAATGATGAAGGAATAAAACTGCAAGGCAAAGACAATTACTTCAAGGCATTTTTCTGACATAAGGGCTTGGGGAAAGGGTGGGGACAGTGGAGGAAGATGCAAGTACACATGAATACACAACAGTGAGTTCAAAGCAATGTTCCACCTAGATTACAATACATTGTGCAAAATGTGCGCAAGTTGACTAGATCACTGGACAGGATAACGTGGAACTACATTCCATGTCCTACCTGAATATGGTATGTCCGGGTCTTGTGGTAACTGCCCTGGGTCAGCAAAGGACGCTCTCACTAATGAGGTGATGCAGCACAATGACACCATGTAATAAACTAAAAAAGAAGATTACTTGTTTCAAAAATGTTTTGACTATTGTTTGAATTTTTATATATTAGACATTTTGAGCTTGTAATTTACCCATTAAGATTTCACTGTAATAACTCTACAGGCCAGTTTCCCATCACCAAGTCACATTTTATTTACACATTGGGATATCCTTGACACTGATCCAGCTCCCTCAGAGCCAGCTCTCAGAGTGAACACTCTGATCTCTGACACTCCTGTTCTTTCTTTTAAACTTTTTTTTTGAATCTCCTGCTTATATGTTGTTTTTGTTACTCCCCGAAATGAATATATTCTGAATCCCTTGTTTGTACATTTTTGTGATCTTCACACTGCTGCTGCTGCTGCTGCTGCTGCTGCTGCTGCTGCAGCAGCAGCAGCAGCAGCAGCAGCAGCAGCAGCACAGCCATGGTGGTTATTTTTCCCCACAGCTCCCATGCGGTGTGTGTAAGTGCAGGGACTCAGTGAAAATACCATGTGCAAAACCTTTTATTCAATATGCCCAACACCAGGAAAACAACCATGTGGCCAGGAAACCAATGACAAGTAAAAGAATAAAGTTTTGCAATTAACAGTCAATCATCATTGATTGCTGCATTCTCTGCCTCCACCAATCAGGGCCCACTTGCCAACCTGCATAAGTTCTGATGACACTCGTTCTTTTTTCCTTCCCGTCACCAAGTCACTGTTTATTTACTTGTGCACAGAACACTGGCTCTGGCCAACCAGCTCAGAGTCAGAACTGAGGAGATTCAATCACCTGGTTTTTTTCTGTTTCTTTTTTCCTTTGTCTTAATGCCTTGCAATCACTTGTTCAGAGATGTTGTTACACACCTCTGGAGGACACTCCTTATCTGTCAACTGCGGCTGCCTGATTAGACCAGATTAACAGCCCCAATCAAGGAAATTTGATTTTATTTAATTTGATTTATTGTCACGTGTACTTCGTACAAATACTCTCCAACACCATCTTAAAACACAGAAAATAAACCAAATCTCAGAATATAAAGCCAGAAAATTAAAACAATAAAGTTCATCTTAACGTCTTATGTCAATAAGTGCTTTGGAACCGCTCCCACTTCCAGCTCAGCCCTTGATCTGGCTGGGCTTCTCCTCTCTGATGCCTCAAATCTCTGCTGCTAAATCAACTAAACTGTTGCAAGTGCACTATGTCACGTGGCCACTGGGAGAAAGAGTCACAAATCTCTGGTGACATCCTGCCTCAACCCACCCCAACATCATGAGTTCACACCCTGGAGCATCTTGGAAGAAGTTCATTCTCTTTTTCAGGCTGTAAAGGCATTGAGGCAGCAACATCTGATATGTCCATCTCAGACTCTGAGCTATCTTCAAAGCTTGACGGATAGGGAGAATACATGGGTTCCAGAACAGTCAGAAAGGCTGCCAAAGAGCCGGGCAGGTTTTGATCCATGTCGAGAGTGTGGTGCTGGAAAAACACAGCCAGTCAGGCAGCATCCGAGAAGCAGGAGAATCAACGTTTCGGGCATAAGCCCTTCATCAGGAATGAGGCTTGTTGATCAGGGCTGAGAAATAAATAGGAGGGGGTGGGGGTTTGGGAGGTAGCAGGGAAAGTGATAGATAGGGAGAAGGTGACAGATCAGGGGGGCAGTGATGGACAGGTCCGAGTTGAAGGTTTGGGACTGGGATAATGTGGAGGGAGGGGAAATGAGGAAGCTGTTGAAATCCACAATTATCCCATGTAGTTGCAGGGTCCTGAGACGGAATATGAAGCTCGGGGGTGGACGCAGACCGGAACCTGCATGCTGATGTCAGAGTGGGAGGGTGCGTTGAAGTGTTCAGGCGGTGGGGTTGGTGGATGCAGATGTCCCAGAGATATTCTCTGAAACAATCCGCAAGCAGGCGTCCTGTCTTCCCAATGTAGAGGAACCCACACTGGGTGCAACGGATGTTGTAGATAATATTGGTATAGGTGCGGGTGAATTTCTGATTGATGTGGAAGGATCCCTTGGGGCCTTGGATAGAGGTGAGGGGAGTGATGTGGGCACAGGTTTTGCACTTCCTGCAGTGGCAGGGAAAGGTGCCAGGAGTGGGGTGTGGGCTGGTGGGGGGTGTGAACCTGACGAGGGAGTCACGAAGGGAATGGTCTTTTCGGAATGCCGATAGGGCTGGGAAGGAAATATATCTCTGGTGGTGGAGTCTGTTTAGAGGTGGTGGAAGTGGCGGAGGATGATGTGTTGTATGCGGAGGTTGGTGAGGTGGAAGATGAGGACCGGGGGCGGGGGGGTGTTCTGTCCTTGTTGTGTTGGGAGTGGTGGGCTTCAAGGGCAGTGGTGCGTGAAGTGAAGGAGATGCGCTGGAGGACATCATCAACCACATGACAAGGGAAGTTGCGATTGTGGAAGGAGGATGCCATCTGGGATTTTGAGGTGGAATTGGTCGTCCTGGGAAGAGATGCAGCGGAGGCAGAGGAATTAGGACTAAGGGATGGTGTTTTTATAGGAGGTAGGGTGGAAGGAGGTGTAGTCTAGGTAGCTGTGGGAGTCGGTGAGCTTGTAGTATATGTCTATGGTTAGTTGATCGCCGAGATGGTCCAGGTGAATTTGAGGTCAGGGTGAAAGGTGTTGACAAAGTTGATGAACTGTTCAACCTTCTCATGAGGGCACAAGGCGGTGCCAATACAGTCATCGATGTAGCAGAGGAACAGGTGGGGGATGGTGCCAGTGTAACTGTGGAAGATTATTCCACATATCCGACAAACAGGCAGGCTAGCTGGGTCCCATGCCAGTGCCCATGGCTACCACTTTGGTTTGGCTTGTTCCCTCACTGTTTGTGAGTTTGCAGCTTTCATATGGTCCATGTTCAGCACCATTATACCTACCCAGACTATATATGTCCCTGGACATGACCTCGCATCTACCATGCCTCTTACCAATGCAGGTCTATTCCTGTGGTTCCTGCACCAAACTTCATCTCTTTAAGTAAACTGTCCATCTCGCTTAGGGGAGTCCTGTGTCCAGTATTGGTGTTCCTGATGCTGTTTCAGCTACCGGCCCAACAAGTCCACACCAACCCTCCAAAGGGTGATGAATGAATGAACTTTTGATGAATGAACTCTATGCATGTTCAGCCACTTTCAGTGACTACCATCCACAATGAATACCAAAAAAATTGAGTCCATGAAAGGACCTCCGCAGTCGATGTCTAACCAAGTCCTGGGTTTATCTAGCCATTCCCATGAATGTGAGGGAGCTGCTGGGCTGTAATTTGTGTCATTGTTGGCATGCTGGGCACTGCCCCACCAATGTAGCTATGTCTACATCCAATACTGGCCACCAAATATAATTTGTCGCCAACATCTTCGTTTGGGAACACCTTAGATGACCCTGGTGGAGTTTAACCAGTATCTGGCTCAGGACAATCACTTTTGCTCCATAAAATAATATGCCGTTCTTTACTGTGGTCTGGTCTGTCCGGGTCCAAAAAGGTTTCAATTCTGGTTGTGACAGCCCTTTGGATTTCCCCATTATACCAGTTTTGCAAGGACAGGATCTTTCTGCGTCCAAAGTCTGAAATTGTCTGCTGAGTCTAGAAGCGTATCCAGAAAGTTTAAAACCATTACAGACTCGTATAATTGCTGTATGGCCTGTAGTGTATCACCCAGGTGGTTCAATGCATCTGCATTCGCTACTTGACCTCCCAGATAATGTTCTAATTTGTAATTATAAACACTTCGTACAAGAAGCCATCGCTGAATGTTGTCCAAAGCCATGAGCAGCACTGCCTTGTGCTCCTTAAGTAGCTCTAACTGAGGTTTGTGGTTCGCATTTATTACAAATTTAGGTCTGTAAAGTTAATGGTGGAACATTCTGACTCCAAGTATGACCGCCAAACCTTCCCTCTCTATCTGGGCATATTTATGCTCTTCATTATCCAAAGTCTGAATGCCCACGGTCTTAGGTGTTCCTAAAACCAAGTTTTATTTGGGACTATAATGTGATAACACCTTATAGAATGGTAGCTTTACTTCTTTGAAAGCAATGGTTTAGCTACACAGCTATTCCCAAGGCTGACTCTTTGTCAAAAGTTGATGCAAAGGTGCCAGGATGGAGGCCAGGTTATGTAAGAACTTTGCATAATAATGCACCGCCGATGGAAAGATCTGAGCTCTGGCACAGACATGGGAGTGGGGGTACCTTTGGTCACCCTCACATTACTTTCCCGATGGGTGTAATCCAGTCTTGTCGACTCCTTAGCCCAATTAAGTCACTGGGGGGCCTGGAACATAGCCCCTTCTAAGGCATACACCTGCCTGGGAGAAACATCAAAAGACAATGTTCAAATTCTCTAAGTGCTTGTTATTGATCTTCCCTGTTATTATGACATCATCTAGATAAATGACGACCTGGGGCAGACATTTTAAAAGGTCTCCATCGCCCATTGAAAAATTGCACAGACTGACATACCAGAAATGGCAGTCTTATATATTGGCACAAACTTTTATGGTATTAATTGTATCATACTTCTGGGAATCCTCATCTAACCGCATGTATGCAGGGCTCATGTTCAACTTCATGAAGGGAAGCTACCCTGCCAGCTTTGCATATAAATCCTCTATGTGAGGCATTGGGCATTTACCCAGCTGTGAGAAACATTTGTTTAAATTCCCCACAAAGGCGAACCAGCCCATCCAGCTTCATGGTCGGTACAACTGGTGCTGCCCATTCCGCAAACTGTACTGGCTTGACGATTCCTTCGCTTTCCAACCTTCTGAATCTATTTTTGCCCAGAATTGGCACTGGACGGGCCTTGCAGAGTCGTGGAATTGCTACCTGATCACCATGCAAGGTGGCTTTGTCCTCTTTAATAGTCTGTAGACCTCTCTGAAAAACTTCTGACTATTTAATTATGACTTCACTCAGGCAGCCATTTTATAATCGAAAAATATTGAACGAACCTGTGTGAATCTTTCTCAACCAATTTTTACCCATCAAGCTTGGGACAAAGCCTTTTACTATAATCAGTGGTAACTGAAACAGTTACTTCTCACAAAGAGACTGGAATCTAAGTTGTACCTGTAATCTGTAAAGGATCACCGGTTTCGGTTCTCAGTCTAGCTGAGGTCTTGTACAAACCTAAGGGTTGGAATCCAGGGCAAACTTTGTTAAAAACAGATTCTGTGATCACTGAAATCGCTGTGCCAGTATCGACCTCCATTAGAACCAGGTGGCCATTTAACCAGATGTTTATTTTGATTGGTGCTGATTTGGATGTTGCTGAGCAATATAATGTTCCAAAACAGTTGTAGGCAGATTTTCCATGGTTTGCGTTCTCCTGGATACTGGCCTATGAATTCTCTTCTCAATTTAATTCTATTGGGGCTCTTTTGCTGTCTCAAGTCTGCATACCACAACAACTACAGTACCTTGCTGACACAGATTCTGAAGAAAGTTTTAACCATTTGGCTGAGGCTTGTGTTTTTTTTCGGGGTTTTGCTGTGGGCTGATCTAGAGCCTCTCTGTTCAGGACATGTCCTGAATGAGTCTATGCAATTACCTTCACTCAAGTGGTGTTCTCCAAGCTCAGTCAGACTGATGAGTGAGCCCACTTCCATCAGAATGCCCTGCAACTCATATGGTCCACTTGCCCTATAGTCCAACAGTAAAGCCAGTCTTAGTGCCTGTTTGAAGGATTTAGCTAGTCATCACTTTTGCATGGTTACATCATTACTGTCACATACCAAATGGTCTCTCTGCATCTCATTAAGCATTAAACCAAAGTCACATGTCTCTGCCAGTCAGCTTAATCTAGTCAAAAGTCCTGGTATAGATTCCCTTGGTTCTCAAATTATCAATTAAAACCTATAGTGTTTCAGAATTAAAGACGACTTGGAGTTGTAATATTCCTGAACTAAATCCATCAATTTTTGAAAGGTTTTAGTATGTGGTGCCTCAGGAAAAGTTAAGTTCCTAATAACCAAAAAGGCTGCAGGTCCACAAGCTGTCAGCAGTATTACTCATGGCTTTTCATCTGCCCCAATGTCATTTGCCCAGAAAAAACCCCTCAGTTTTCCATATTCTGGGTGCACTCTTTGATGGCAGGATAAACAAGGCAAGCTTCCCAAATAATGGCATGATGTCAGAAATACTTAACCTAACTCAAAGACAACTGCTGCAAGCACATTTCTTCAGGAGCGTGCTTTTTATCTTGTTGCAACTGAAATAACTCCACAGAGGCAGGTATCCCATCACCAACTCACCTTTTATTTACAAGTGGAGAATCCTTGACACTGATCCAGCTGTCTCAAAATCAGCTCTCAGAGTGAGCAGGATGCCTGACACTCTTGTGCTTATCAGTTTGCCAGGGCTCCCTGAATGGTCCAGATTAACAGAACCAATCAGGGAACTCATATTCTATCAGGTCCATCTGGCTGACCTTCTTACAATCATTATACTCATCTATTGGTACCATAACTGCTTCAAAGGAGATAATGTTAGAAGAGGAATATGAAAACCCTGATATAGCTACAGTTGATTATCGTTTTATTTTAGGAGGAATGTAAGTATATTGGAGGCAGTTCAGAAAATGTTTACAAAACTAGTATCTGCAGCTGGAGGGGGTTGATGTCAGGTTTGTCTCATGGGGAATGTTTGGAAATGCTACGCACACAAACTTAGAAAAGTGAAAGGTGTCTTCATCAAAATATAGAACATTCTGAGGGTTCTTGACAAGAAGTCATAGAAGTCTACAGCACTGAAAAAAAGCTCTTTAGCCAAATCATGTCTGTGCTGGTAAAAGAGCAATTACCTAACCAGTCTAATCTCATTTTATAGCACTTGGCGGATAGTCTTAAATACCTTGTCATCAAAAGTGCACAACTAAGTGGAGTGGATGTTTCTGTAATGGAAGTATCTAAAAATCTAGGTCACTATTTAACCCCACATTTAGAACAGAGATTTTTACTCTCTCTCTCTCGCTTTCTCAAGTGGTACTGAGCCTTTGGAACTCTTTTCCTGAAAAGGTGGTGGAAACAGAGTCCTTGAATATTTTTAAAGTAGAGGTAATTTCCTTTTCAACAAAAGCTCTAAAGGTTTTCAGGATGTTTGGGAATGAGTTTTTGAGATTATAATCTGATCAAAAGTGATCTTACTAAATCGTTAGACAAGGCAGCAAGGTGAAATGGTCGATTCATGTTCATAATCAAAACGTTCATTCTTTACATTCCTACTTCTTTCTGTGTGTCTATTTAAAAGTATACATTGAGTTTGACACCAGACTCAAGCAGTGATATGACCTTGGGGTCAATCACAATGACAGGTACAATGTTGAGACCATAAATACTGCCCATAGTTTTCACACACTGAGAATTGTGCAGATGTTCTGAGTTTGCAGAGATCCAAAACAAAGCAATTAAAACAAAGTAAATGGTTACTCCATCGAAGTATTCATTTTAATACAGTTATTTCTCACATTTGTGCAAAGTAATTATGACAAAAAGAGATGACAAAACTTTTGGCATCTTAGTGGGCGGCACGGTGGCACAGTGGTTAGCACTGCTGCCTCACAGCGCCAGAGACCCGGGTTCAATTCCCGCCTCAGGCGACTGACTGTGTGGAGTTTGCACGTTCTCCCCGTGTCTGTGTGGGTTTCCTCCGGGTGCTCCGGTTTCCTCCCACAGTCCAAAGATGTGCAGAGTCAGGTGAATTGGCCATACTAAATTGCCTGTAGTGTTAGGCAAGGGGTAAATGTAGGGGTATGGGTGGGTTTCGCTTCGGCGGGTCGGTGTGGACTTGTTGGGCCGAAGGGCCTGTTTCCACACTGTAATCTAATCTAATCTAATCTTATAAAGCTCTTAAAGTGTTTAAAGGCGAGTAAAGGAGGGCAAGGCAGGAGCAGCGCTAGGTATAACTCAAAATGAAGTTACAATTGTGTGCCGAACAGCATAACCAACAAGAGATAGACAGAGATATAGAATCCCACAATCAATCGATCAGTTCGAAGTTCTGGCTAGCAATGTTTGGTGGTGGACATTGAAGCCCTTCACCCAGTGTACATTCTATGTCTTTGCAACTCCAGTTCCTCCTCCAAGTGGAGCACTGATTCAGCAGCCAAGGGAGGATGGTATAGGGTAATCAGCAGGACTTTTTCCTTGCCCATGCTAGACCTGATGCCATGAGACTGGAATGTTGAGGACTCCCAGGGCAACCCCTCCTGACAGCAGACCAATGTGCCACGATCTCTGTTGGGTCTGTCTGCTGGTAGGACAGAACATACCCAGGGATAGTCATTGTAGTGTCAAGGACATTATCTGAAAGGTATGATTCTGTGAGTGTGACTATGTCAGGCTGTCATTTGACAGTTTTCTCAATTTTGGCAGTGCTCAACAGATGTTGATAAAGAGGATTTTACTGTGTTTACAAGTCTGGATTTGTTGTTGCTGTTGCTGGTGCCTAGGTCAGTATTGGGTGGTCCATCTGGCTTCATTACTTTTCCACTTTTCTATTCTAAATGTTTTAGGCATGTTTTAGACAGGGTCCAGTGGTGCATGTCACAAATAATTAAAAGGGGAACAGACACATGCACAGCAAAGATATAAAAACTAAATTAAAATATTATCTCCCGCAGTGATGATACATTTCAGTCCCTGTGGTTTACATTTGTCATGGAAAGCCTGTAAATGTTGATGGGCTTCACGCACACTCTCAACATGGACAGCCAAACATGACATCACCTTGGAAAATGTGTCAGCAATCAGGTGCCATGACACCTGCACATAGCCTACTGCATCGACCTGTTAATGACTATGTTGGCCTGCAAGAAGCTGGTCTACTGATTTGTAAAAGTCAACCATATTGCTCTGGATGTGGAGCCACATGTAGGACAGAACAAATAAGGAAGGCAGATTTCCTTACTAAAGGACATCAACGAACCAGGTGGGCTCTTATGGGCACAATTACTGAAACAAGCTTCCAAATGTGAATTAATTAAATTTAAGTTCCACCAACTGGAATTCAAACTCATTTCTCCACAGTATTCATCCAGGGTCTTCAGATGACTATTTCAGTGATATTACTATTGTGCTACCATCTCCTAAATTATCTGTATATTACCCCCTTTTTGCATACAAAAATGGTTGGGAATGTATGACCCCACTTGATTACAGGGCTTACCAAAATTGAAGGAAATCATCGTAACGTTTGTCTGAGAATTAGTGATGAAACTGCAATAGTAGTGGATGTTCAGTTAAACAGTGGTGAAAGAAAGCAATGCTACTCACGCACTATCACGGCAGCTGGAATATGTTGCTCTTCATAGTGAGGGAAGAGGATAAGTTTGGGAACGTAGAGTGTGTTATAAAGCCAAACAAAGGTGATGATGCTGACACAACACCAGCCCTGTAGGTCGTAGACTAAGTGAATTTGAAGCCCCATCACAGAAAGGTTGTTTCACTGGCCGGTAGCTGGAATTTAATCAATCACGCCTGCGAGTCCTGCTCAGAGAGAAAAATAACATAAAAATACCCACATTTACAAATATTCCATAAATAAAATAGCTTTCATTTGTGTGCAAATTTTTATTATTCAGCATTAAATATCTCTTTCATTTATATCGAGTTCCAGTTGCCCTGTTACATGAAGGAGAGGGTCAGATGAGACTCACCAGGATGTTGTCACAAATGGAGGGTTTGAGTTATAAAGAGAGGCTGGATAGGCTGGGAATTTTTTCACTGGAGTGGAGGAAGTTAAAGGGTGACCTTATAGAGGTTTTTAAAATTATTAGGGGTATAAATAAGGTGAATAGTTAGTAACTTTTCTGTTGGGTGGAGGATTTCAAGAATAGGGGGCATATTTTTAAGGTGAGAGGAGAAAGATTTAAGAAAAGACATGAGGGGCAATTCTTTATTTTACACAGAGAGTAGTTCAGTGTGGAATCAACTTCCAGAGGAAAAGGTTACAATGTTTAAAAAACATTTAGATAAGAATACTCTATCAACAAACACATCGAGTTAGGCCCCATCTACCAACCCCTTGAGAAAAAGAACAGGAAATGACATCACCACAGGAAATAACATCACCAATTCAAAGAAACCCAAACATATAAATAGAAAGCAGCAATCATGTACAGTGCCCACTGAAGTTGTTACCTAGTAGGGTGATGAAACATCTGGAAATGAACCTTCCAGCTCAGTGAGCAAACCTAAATCCAGAACTTCAACCTGAGCTACAAATCTTCTCAAAACTCGCTAACATTTAGATAAGTTCATGATTAAGAAATGTTTGGAGGTGGGACTAGTTTAGAATATAGCACATGACAGCACAGTATCGACCCTTCGGCCTTGATATTGCGCCGACCTGTGAAACCAATCTGAAGCCCATCTAACCTATACTATTCCATTCTCACCCATTGCCTATCCAATGACCACTTAAATGCCCATAAAGTTGGCAAGCCTAAAACTGTTGTCGGCAGTGCATTTCCCACCCTTACTACTGTCTGAGTAAACAAACTACCTTGACATCTGTTCCTATATCTATCACCCCTCAATTTGAAGCTATGCCCCCTCATGTTAGCCATCACCATCATGGGAAAAAGGCTCTCGCCATCCACCAGATCTAATGATCTGCTTATCTTATACATCTCAGTTAAGTCACCTCTCAACTTTCTTCTAAATACAGCCTCAAGTCCCTCAATTTTCCTCGTAAGACCTTCCCTCCATACCAGGCAACATCCTAGTAAATCTTCTTTGAACCCTTTCCAACGTTTCCACATCCTTCCTCTTATGCAGTGACCAGAACTGCACGCAATTCTCCAACTGCAGCCACACCAGAGTTTTGTACAGCTGTAGCATGACCGCATGGCTCCGAAATGTGATCCCTCTACTAATAAAAGCTAACAGACCGTATGCCTTCTTAACATCCCTGTCAACCTGGGTGGCAACTTTGAGGCATTTATTTACATGGACACCGAGATCTCTCTGCTCATCTACACTACCAAAAGTCTTACCATTCGCCCAGTACTCTGCATTCCTGTTACTCCTTCCAAAGTGAATCACCTCACACTTTTCTGCATTTGCCACATCGCTGCCCAGCTCTGCAGCTTATCTATGTCCCTCTGTAACCTTCAACATCCTTTAGCACTATCCACAACTGTACCAACCTTAGTGTCATCCACAAATTTACTAACCCATCCATCTTTGCCCTCATCTTGGTCTTTTCTTAAAATGACAAACAGCAGTGGACCCAAAACAGATCCTTGCAGAACACCACTAGTAACTGAACTCTAGGATGAACATTTCCCATCAACCACCACCCTCTCAGTATTCTTTCAGCTTTCCAATTTCTGATCCAAACCGCTAATGCCTCCATATTTCGTGCAGTAGCCTACCATGGGGAACCTTATCAAATGCCTTACTGAAATCCATATACACCACATCAACGGTTTTACCCCCAACCACCTGTTTGGTCTCCTTCTCAAAGAACTCAATAAGGTTTGTGAGGCGCAACCTACCCTTCACGAAACCGTGTTGATTATTCCTAATCAACTTAGTTTAGTTTCGGATATCAGGCAGGTGGGACAAGTTTAGTTTGGGATCATTGTGACATGGATGATTGGACTTTATGATTCGATGGTCCTTCCAACAAAGGTACAAAAAGCAGACATTAGAATATCCAATAAGTGTTTTTGCTTTAAATCAGTGTATAGTAAGGAAAAAATTATACAAGTTTGCTATTCGCAAAAATATAGAGGCAATTACTGGGGTGAGAATTAACAGGGTGTACTGGAAAGCTTGTCCATACTGAAAATGAAGAGGTCCACATGGTCCAATTCAATATCATCAAGGCTCACCTTTGGTGGGCTTCATCTCCACCTTCCCACCAGTCCCATGCTGCTCAATTCTTCAAAACACCTCTCCATCTCATCCGTAACCTTCTTTTGGCTGTAGAATTTCAAACATTCATTTGCTATAAGATTCTTATTTAATCCTGCATCAATGCTGTAGGGAGTCTAATCTAAATGCATAAAACTAGATGTAAATTTGTTTAGCTCCAGTTGGTTCCACAACATTTTAGTGCATGGAAACTGATCTTCGCCTCAAGTACACACCAGTACTCTTCAGCATCAGTGCCTTGACAGCAAACAGGAGTATGAACCCAGGCTGAAGACACCCAGAAATACCAAATCCAACAGATCTACATCCAGCACGCTCACTTCTCCCATGTGAGAAATGAGTTCAAGATCACATGAAAAACTAAGAACAAAGAACAGCACAGGAACAGGCCCTTTAGCCAGTCAAGACTGTGATAACACATGACATCTTTCTAAACAAAAAACCTTTTGCCTCTGCAGCATCTGTAACCTATTATTCCTTGCCTATTCACATATCTGTCAAGATGCCTCTCGAACGTTGATATTGAATCTGCTCCACCACCTCGTTCTGACATCTTGTTTCAACTTACTCCCTTTTACCTTAAAACTGTGACCCCTTGTAATTGACATTCATACCCTAGTGAAAAAGACTCCAACTAACCATTCTATCCATGATGCTCATAATTTTATAAACTTCGACCAGGTTCTCTCTCATCCTTTGACATTCAAGTGAAATCAAACCAAATTTGCCCACTGCCTCCTCATAACTAAAACCCTCCAAACCAGGCAACTTCTTGATATACCATTTTTATATACTCTCTCCAAAACTTCCACATCCTTTTGTATTTTGGTGACTGGAACTGTACACAATATTCGGAATGTGGACAAACTAAAATTCTATGCAGCTGAACATGAGAGGAGCTAATTTTTATACTCTATGAAGTATGATTTTGATGTATGATTTTATAGATCATCGTTTGTGTTGCCAGTTTCAACGAACTATGGACCTATATGCCTAGATCACTCTATATGTTGATGCTACTAAGAATTCTGCCATTTACTGTATACTTCTCTTCTGCATTAGATCTTCTAAAATGCATTACCTTGCATTTGTCTGGATTAAATTCCATCTGTTATTTCTCTGCCCAAGTCACCAGCCTATCTGCATCCTCTGGGAATCCTGCTCACTATCCGCACCTCCTCCAATCTTTGTGTCTTCTGCAAACCTACTAATCAGGCCACCTACAGGCTCTTCCAAATCATGTGTTTATTTATTTATATCAATTAAACACAACAGAGTTCTCAGCACTGACCCCTGTGGTACATCCCTGGTCACAGATCTCCAGTCAGAAAAAGACCATCTATCCTACTCTGCCTTCTATGATTAAGCCAGTTCTGTATCCATCTCACAGACTCATTGGGGATCCCCTGTGACTTCACTTTTTGTGTCAGCTTGCTATGGGGCCTTATCAAAGGTGTTGCTAAAGTCCATATAGACATTTACTGCCCTTGTCAATCATCTTATCACTTCCTCAAAATACTCAATCAAATTTGAAAGATGCAACTTTCCCCATACAAAACCATACTGCCTATCATTAATAAATCCATATCTTTTCCAAATGTGAAGAAATTCTATCCCTAAACATTCTTGCCAATAATTTCCGCCTCACTGGCGTAAGGATCCCTGGGCTGTAATTTCCCAGATTATCCCTTTTGTCGTTCTTAAACATAGAGTCATAGAGTCATAAAGATGTACAGCATGGAAACAGACCCTTCGGTCCAACCCGTCCATGCCAACCAGATGTCCCAACCTAATCTAGTCCCACCTGCCAGCACCTGGCCCATATCCCTCCAAACCCTTCCTATTCATATACCCATCCAAATGCCTTTTAAATGTTGCAATTGTACCAGCCTCCACTACTTCCTCTGGCAGCTCATTCCATACACATACCACCCTCTGCATGCCCCTTAGGTCTATTTGATATCTTTCCCCTCTCACCCTAAACCTATGCCCTCATAATTTTGCAAACCTCTATAAGGTCACCCGTCAGCCTCCGACTCTCCAGGGAAAACAGCCCCAGCCTGTTCAGCCTCTCCTCATAGCTCAAATCCTTCAACCCTGGCAACATCCTTGTAAATCTTTTCTGAACTCTTTCAAGTTTCACAATATCTTTCCCTTAGGAAGGAGACCAGAATTGCATGCAATATTCCAACAGTGGCCTAACCAATATCCTGTACAGCCGCAACATGACCTCCCAACTCCTGTACTCAATGCTCAAACAATGGAACAATGTTGGCTATTCTCCAGTCAATGGCTTTGTACACATTGACTGTGCAATTTAGGAAGTTAAAATGGTAATTGCAAACATTTACATTGCCTTAAATGATAATGAATGTTCAATTGGATATTGAAATCCTGGTTCCATTACTCAGCTTTTCAAAGCTCAACAGTGCCAATACATTGGGCCATTTTATTAAACCTGAACAGCAATAATAATTTATCTTCAAAGAGTTGTTCTCTGATGCTAACAATCTTAGCAACTTGTGTTTGAAGATAGTTTGAATTTTAAAGATGACAGCAGTAGGGAAGGGAGGACACATGCTACGTTTAGCTCAGTTCACAGCATTCTTGCCCTTGAGGGCCGGACAAAATGCTAAAAGTATGGCATTAATCCCTGTACCAGTAATTCATAGAGGGTCCAACTTTGCTTATCTCTCTGTTGAGAAAGGTGCCTATGGGTATATCTCTATACAGCACGGGAACAGACTCTTCGGTCCAACTCGTCCATGCCCACCAGGTATCCCAAATTAATCCAGTCCCATTTGTCAGCATTTAGTTCATATCCCTTTAAACTCTTTCTATTCATAGTCCTTGTGAACTACATACATATATGCACAAAGTTACGAGATCAAACCTTGCTCCAGGGACTTGGAACAAATAGCCTAGGCTTCACTAAAATGCAGTACAGGACTATATGGTCAGAGTTGTTATGTTATAAAAAAAACTAAACCAGATGAATGTGAGACTATTTGAAGATGAGCTGGGGAAAATTTCTCTGATATCCTACCAATAGTAATCTTCCAAACTACATCTCAAAAATAGATTATCTCATTGCTGGGACCACGATGTGTACAAACTGGCTTCTATCTCTTACATTACAGTTAACAAAAAATGTAAACATATAACTCGATTCCTGAAAACTCCACCACCAATAATTGAAAGACTAGGAGTGTCTCAGTTCTCATGTCTCATGTTATGAAGGAATCACTTTTAGAAAATCTCAAGAAATATCTGTGTTCTTCAAAAGTAAGGCACTCAAATAAATCAAGAATGATACATGACTTTCAGGGATATCAGGCCCTCTACTACTGTACAGACCAATAACCATATGCGTGAGAAGCATCTGGATACTTCTGTCTTTCACACTTTCACAGGATGGGTGTGTTGTTGGCAAGGTTACCATTTGTTGTTCATCTCTAATTTCCCTTGAACTGAGTGCCTTGATCATTCATTTCAGAGGGCAGTTACAAAGCCAGCCATATTTTTTTGGGGTCTGGTGTCACATGTCTGACACACCACGTAAGGATGGCAGATTTCCTTCCTTAAAAAACATTAGAAAGCGAATGGGGTTTTTACAACAATAAATGCTGGTCTTGCGGTCACCTTTACTGAGACTCACGTTAAATAAGAGAACTATTGATTGAATTTAAATTCCACAAGTTGCTGAAGCCAGTCTTGAACCCATTAGCCCAGAACATTAGTCTGAATCTCTGGCTTATAGTTTGGTGAGTGATATGGTCACCTTGCAACAACACTTTTGATGAGGACAAAGAGGTAATCCATAACCTACTGGAGGAGAAACAGTGGCACAATTGGATTTTCCTCATTGAAAGTTTATCACTAAACTTGGCAGTTTTGCTAACCAAAAACATCTGCAGGACTCTCTGCAGGACTCTCCATGATACATACAAATTTGCTGATGACACTGGGATAGTAGTTCTGAAGAGGACGCAAGGAGATTACAAAAAGGTACAGATAGATTAAGTGAGTGGTCAAAGATGTGGCAAATGGAGTATGTTGTGCAAAAATGTGAAATAGTTCATTTTGACAGGAAGAATAAAAAAGGAGTATATCATCTAAATAGTGAGAGACAGCAAAGTGATCTGGGCTTCCTCACACATGAAATCAAACTGTTAGTATGCAGGAACAGAAAGTAATGAGGAAAGCTAATAGAATGTCATTGATTATTGTGAGAGGACTGAATACAAAAGTAGGGAGGTTATACAACAGCTGGAGAGGGCATTGGGGGGACCATATCTGAAATATTGTACACAATTTCAGTCATCTGATGTCAGGAAGGACATGTGTATTCAAGGCAATTCAGAGACGTGCACTCGACTAATAACTGGAATGGGCAGAATGTCTGAGGAGATGTTAGACTTGTATCGGATGGAGTTTAGAAGAGTAAGAGGCAATTTGATTAAAACATATCATTTCAAGCATAAAACATAACATGATGGTTCTTGACAAACATAGATATGGAGAAGATGTCTCCTCTGAGAAGGGAATCTAGAATTAGAGGTCACTGTTTCCAAATCCCATTTGAAACAGAGGTTAGACAAATTTATTTTCTCTCAGTGTTTCGGGTCTTTGGAATGTTCTTCTTGAAAACATGGTGGAAGTAGAGTCCTTGAATATTGTTGTTAAAGGAGATAGATTTTTATTAAGCAAGGAGTTAAAACGGCATTGAGTTGGCAGGAACATTAATTTGGGGTTCTGATCTGACCATAATCATTTAATTGAACAGCAGAGCCAGCCTGAAGGGCTGACTGGCCTACTCCTGATGTATGTTGGCATTTAGGAATGGTTAGTGGTGGTCAATGTTTGCAAATTGGAAATAAGTAGTCGCTTTGCAGAGCAGTATAGGATTGAAAGTACAGCTGAAACCTGAAACCCACAATGTTACCTGATGCTCCCACAATGAAGGACCTGGTGACATGAACAGCATGCTCTGGTGACCCCTGCACTGTGATCTGACAATCCTGCAGCGTGACCTGATAACACCATGGTCTGACTTGATGACCCAGTGTAACATAATGACTCTGCAGTTTGACCTAACGATCACACAGTTTGACGTGACTATCCACAGTGTGACCTTTAACCCGTAGTGTGACCTGAAGACCCCACAGTGAGACTGAAGCCTGCAGTACATAGAACATAGAACATAGAACAATACAGCACAGAACAGGCCCTTCGGCCCACGATGTTGTGCCGAACATTTGTCCTAGCTTAAGCACCCATCCACATACCTATCCAATTGCCGCTTAAAGGTCACCAAAGATTCTGACTCTACCACTCCCACAGGCAGCGCATTCCATGCCCCCACCACTCTCTGGGTAAAGAACCCACCCCTGACATCTCCCCTATACCTTCCACCCTTCACCTTAAATTTATGTCCTCTTGTAACACTCTGTTGCATCCAGGGAAAAAGTTTCTGACTGTCTACTCTATCTATTCCTCTGATCATCTTATAAACCTCTATCAAGTCACTCCTCATCCTTCGAACGAGAAAAGGCCTAGCACTCTCAACCTATCCTCGTACGACCTATTCTCCATTCCAGGCAACATCCTGGTAAATCTTCTCTGCACCCTCTCCAAAGCTTCCACATCTTTCCTAAAGTGAGGCGACCAGAACTGCACACAGTACTCCAAATGTGGCCTAACCAAAGTCCTGTACAGTTGCAACATCACTTCACGACTCTTGAATTCAATCCCTCTGCTAATTAACGCTAATACACCATAGGCCTTCTTACAAGCTCTATCCACCTGAGTGGCAACTTTCAAAGATCTATGAACATAGGCCCCAAGATCCCTCTGTTCCTCCATCTCACTAAGAACCCTACCGTTAACCCTGTATTCCGCATTCTTATTTGTCTTTCCAAAATGGACAACCTCACACTTGGCAGGGTTGAACTCCATCTGCCACTCCTCAGCCCAGCTCTGCATCATATCTAAGTCTCTTTGCAGCCAACAGCAGCCCTCCTCACTATCCACAACTCCACCAATCTTCGTATCATCTGCAAATTTACTGACCCACCCTTCGACTCCCTCATCCAAGTCATTAATAAAAATTATGAACAGCAGAGGACCCAGAACTGATCCCTGCGGAACTCCACTTGTAACTGGGCTCCAGGCTGAATATTTACCATCTACCACCACTCTCTGACTTCGACCGGTTAGCCAGTTTTCTATCCAATTGGCCAAATTTCCCTCTATCCCATGCCTCCTGACTTTCCGCATAAGCCTACCATGGGGAACCTTATCAAATGCCTTACTAAAATCCATGTATACTACATCCACTGCTCTACCCTCATCCACATGCTTGGTCACCTCCTCAAAGAATTCAATCAGACTTGTAAGGCAAGACCAACCCTTCACAAATCCATGCTGGCTGTCCCTAATCAAGCAGTGTCTTTCCAGATACTCATAAATCCTATCCCTCAGTACCCTTTCCATTAATTTGCCTACCACCGAAGTAAGACTAACTGGCCTGTAATTCCTGCGGTTATCCCTATTCCCTTTTTTGAACAGGGGCACAACATTCGCCACTCTCCAGTCCCCTGGTACCACCCCCGTTGACAGTGAAGACGAAAAGATCATTGCCAACGGTACTGCAATTTTCTCTCTTGCTTCCCACATAATCCTAGGATATATCCCGTCAGGCCCGGGGGACTTGTCTATCCTCAAGTTGTTCAAAATGTCCAACACATCTTCCTTCCTAACAAGTATCTCCTCTAGCTTATCAGTCCGTTTCACACTCTCCTCTTCAACAATACGGTCCCTCTCGTTCGTAAATACTGAAGAAAAGAATGACCTGACGATGCTTGCATTACGATCTTAAGCCCCCACAGTTTGACCTGAAGCTCCCGCAGTGTGGCCTGACTATCTGTAGTGTGCCCTAATGACTTTGCAGTGTGTGAAAAGATCCCCGTGTGTCATCTTGAATCTGCAATGTGACTTCAAGCCCCGCAGTATGATATGAAGGCCCCACAACATGACCTGACAAATTCAAAGAGTGACCTGAAGACACAAGTGTGAACTGATGATCTCACAGCGTGACCTGAAGACCTCAGAGTGTGACTTAACACCCCCACAATGTGATCTGAGACTCTAATATGTGACCTGAAGACTTCACAGTGTGACCTGATGATGCCACACTTGACCTGATGAGCCCACAGCGTGAACTAAAGCCCTCGGAGAGTGACCTGATGACCCAGCGGTTTGACCAGATAGCTTAAGGGTTTGACCAGATACAGGGTTACTTAACAACCTGACGTGTAATGTGACCTGACGGTGTTGCAATTTGACATGACAACCCTGCAGTATGACCTGAAGCTCCGAGCAATGTGACCTGATAACCCTTGCAGTGTGACCTCATGATTCCCTGCATTGTAATGTGACGACCCCAGATGTGTCTTGAAGCCCTCGCAGTATGACCTGATGACCCACAATCCCGCACTGTGATCTGACAACTCCATAACGCACTGAAAACAACAAAATCACAGCAGGTCAGACAGCATCCATGGAGAGAGACCAAGCTAATGTTTTGAGTCTAGATGACTCTTCTTCAGAGCTAATGATGAGTCATCTAGACTAGAAACGTTAGCTTGTTCTCTCTCTATGGATGCTGTCTGACCCACTATAATCTCCGGCTTTTTTTTGTTTTCAATACAGATTCCAGCCTCTGCAGTAATTTGCAACACCATAATGTGACTTGAGGCCCCTGCATTATGACTGGACAACCTCTGCAGTGTGACTGAAACCTTCGCAGTGCGACCTGATAAACCCGCAGTTTAACCTGAAAATCCCATAGTATGATCTCACAACCTAGCGGTTTGACCTGACAACCCTACAGTGTGACTTGAGGACCTGGCAGTTTGACCTAACTGCCCCGTAGTGTGACCTGATAATTTGTAGTGTAACCTGATAACCTGACGACCCTGCAGTGTGATCTGACAATCTACAATGTGACTTGGCAACCCTGCAATGTGACCTGAAAACCCAGCAATTTGACAATGACAACCCTTGCAGTGTGACCTGAAGCCCTCACACTGTAACTTGACGACCTTGTGGTTTGACGTGACAGCCCTGCAGTGTGAACTAACAATCCATGGTTTGATGTGACAACCCCAGAATATGGCCTGAAGCCCCTGTCCACTGTGTCCTGACTTTGTTTCTTCCATCTCTCAAATCACCATCACATCATCCATATTTGGGCCCCACACCTTTCCACTGCCCCATGTCAATCCCTTGAGGCCAAAGTGCTTTGTTTTCAAACCAAATATTTGGATCTGCAGCCTAGCTATGAAATCCAGATCGCTTTGCTCTTAGAAATACTTGGAATAGTTTACATATTGATGGTGCTATCCAATCATTTTATGTACCAATGTAAATAGCTGCACATTTTTGCACCTTTCTACCACACTGACTTGACAACATATCTTTGTTATTGTACTCTTTTTGCAGCTTACTGTCACATCTGAAACAATATAAAGACTCTCAGTCCCATTAAATCACAGTAGACTACAATAGATGAGGTGTGTCTTCTCTATGTCTTATGAACACTGCAGGGACTGGGATAAATGAATTGTAATTTTGTTAATTTTAATTTGCACCTTGATATCTGTCAGTGTTATTTTAGAAGAGTTCAAAGTTTGGGACAAGATTTGTAGCTCGGGTGCTCATTGTTGTGGTTCTGTTCGCCAAGCTGCAAACGTTTCGTCCCCTGTCTAGGTGACATCCTCAGTGCTTGGGAGCCTCCTGTGAAGCGCTTCTGTGATGTTTTTTCCGGCATTTATAGTGATTTGTATCTGCCGCTTCCAGTTATCAATTCCAACTGTCCGCTGCAGTGGCCGGTATATTGGGTCCAGGTCGATGTGCTTATTGATTGAATCTGTGGATGAGTGCCATGCCTCTAGGAATTCCCTGGCTGTTAACAGACATTTCCCAATTTTTATCTTCACTAGAGATTGTTACCTTCATCCTATGTGTATATATGCATGTTGTATGTGTCAGCATGTGTATATGTTGTATATGTGATATCTGTGTGTGTATGTGTATTTGTGCACAGTGTATTGTGTGTGCAGGTGTATGGTGTGTGAGTGGATGTGTGGCATGTCGGAGTGGATGTGTAGGGTATGTGAGTGGATGTATGTGGTGTACTTCCATAGTATCCATATGCATGTGTGTGAATGTACACGTGTGGTCCATGTCTGTATGTAAGTATGGGTGGTATGTGTGGATGTGTGTATATGGTGCCTGTGTGATCCATGTGTGTGTTGTGAGTATGGGTGTGTGTGTATGCATATGCACATGTTATATGCATGTGTGTGTTGTTTGTGGTCTGTGTGTGTGAGAGCATATACATGTGTGGTCTGTGTATATGCGTGTATTTGTGTGCTTTAAGTGTGGCATGTGTTACTGCATGTGTATTTGAAAAATGGGAATGGAAACAAAATACCAAGGCCAGAATTTTACAATTTTGCAGCCAGGTAATTCCTAGAGGCATGGCACTCATCCACAGATTCAAATCAATAAGCACATCGACCTGGACCCAATATACCAGCCACTGCAGCGGACAGCTGGAACTGACAACCGGAATAGGCAGATACAAATCACTATAAATGCCGGAGAAAACATCACAGAAGCGCTTCAAAAGGAAGCTCCCAAGCATTAAGGATGTCACCTAGACAGGGGACGAAACGTCTGCAACACAAATTCCCAGCTCGGCGAACAGAACCACAACATTTTAGAAGGGTGGAACCCTTCAACCCTTGTTTGATTCGGGTTCTTTTATTTAATTTAAAAGAGCAAACTGAGGCCCAAAGACTAAGCCTTGTGGTATCCTAGTTGTGAATACTAGGAAACCCAAAAGTGACATTCTTTCTTCTTCTCATTTACTGTTTTTACTGCCCACACATTTGGCATATTTCTTGATCTAATGTCTAGATCAAAATCAATGTCTGCTGGAACCATTTCCATTTGTGCAATCTGGTGTTTTTGAATTGGAGTAGGTCACACTGCTGAGCAGATTTCAACCTAACTGCAGCAGAGCTGAAACTACCATTGTCCACATTTGCATGTTGACAGTTTATTTTACAGATCCAAACCTCCATCCGCCATAGACTATAAAATCAAGTGGGGTGTTATATCATAGAATCCCTAGAGTGGCAGCAGGCCATTTGGTCCATCAAATTCATACCAACCCTCCAAAAAGCATCCTTCCCAATCCCTGTAACCCTGCATTTCCCATGGCTAATCCATCTAACTTGTGCACCCAACCCGAATCACTCTTCCTTCTGCCAGGGAGAGGGTGAGTAGGATGCAAAGATGTAACCAGGTTGGTCAGAAAGTGGACAAAAGTAAGAATACATTGATATCTATAACCATCTGAAAAATGCAAACACATGCACAATGGAGGTATATTAGCCTCAATGTTAACACAGCAATGCAGCAGGGAACTGCCAAAAGTGAGCATTTGAATTACAACATCATTTAACATGTCTGATAATGACAGAATTACTGCATCATTTAAATTATGGGTTTTGGATCACCTGCACAGGTACCCTTTACTCAAATATGCCGGCATCAAGCAATTTCTCTTCAACTATTTAAAGGACCAGTTCAGAGTAAAGAGGCTAAGCTTTGAAATTTGGAACATAGGAAAGGTGTCTAAAGTTCAAAAGCATCCACATTGTGTATTGCCTTTCACTCTGCTTTATCAAATGTGCTTGATTCAGTGCACTCCTCACACCGACTTTCATTAATGCCTAATCTCCTGTTTAAAGACACATCCTTATCCTCCTCAGATCTTCACTTCTGCTAACTATGGCACCAGTATGGTGCTGGAAAAGCACAGCAGGTCAAGCAGTATCCAAGGAGCAGGTGAATCGATGTTTCGGGCATAAGCCCTTCATCAGGAATCCAGCAATACTGCCTGACCTGCTGTGCTTTTCCAGCACCATACTCTCGACTCTGATCTCCAGCATCTGGAGTCCTCAATTTCTCCTGCCAGTTATCCCAATCCTCATGTAATCAGCTAATGGCATTTTCAGCCCCCCCCATTCTCTGCAAATGTTCTCAAGTGGCATTGTAAATGCATTCCTCAATGCATGCCAGTATCACTTGTTCTTCCCAATTTTTATCTTCACTAGAGATTGGTATCTTCATCCTATGCATGTTGTCTGTGTCAGCATGTGTATATGTTGTATATGTGATATCTGTGTATGTATGCGTATTTGTGCACAGTGTATTGTGTGTGCAGGTGTATGGTGTGTGAGTGGATGTGTGGCATGTCTGAGTGGATGTGTAGGGTATGTGAGTGGATAAATGTGGTGTACTTCCATAGTATCCAAATGCATGTGTGTGAATGTACACGTGTGGTCCATGTCTGTATGTGAGTACGTTTGGTTTGTGTGGATATGTGTATATGGTGCCTGTGTGATCCATGTGTGTGTTGTGAGTATGGGTATGTGTGTATGCATATGCACATGTGTATGCATGGGTGCGTTGTTTGTGGTCTGTGTGTGTGTGAGCATATACATGTGTGGTCTGTGTATATGCATGTATGTGTGTGCTTTAAGTGTGGCATGCGTTACTGCATGTGTATTTGAAGAATGGGATGGAAATAAAATACCAAGGCCAGAATTTTACAATTTTGCAGCCAGATTATTCATCTTTTTCACTATAATTGAACCAACAGAAGGCAGAGATTACTAACAAAATATTTGCTACATAAAACAGCGTGATTATTTCCCACATTTCATCATGTGTGTTTACTACTTACAACTGAAGATGAACTGAAATAGTAAGACAAGTCAAAACTTTAAATTCAACAAATATTTAGTTTTCATGGTGAAAATCTATTAAATTCCTGCGCTTTTATGCTCTGAAATTTGATTAAGATATAACATATTGACAACATAAACAAAGTTTAATTTCTCTAGTTGACCTGCTGAAATTGCGCTGTTTCAAATCCTTTTTATGAAATGCAGACAACCTGCTGCTGCTGCCTCCAAGCATTTGGTGTCTGTGTAAGGAAAAGAAAGAGATCTGTCTTTGCCTCAGATCTGTGAGAAGGAAGTATATGCTGTTAATAATAGTTTGAACAATACCCACACCGCTTTTGATATATGTCAGACAGTTCACAACCTAATGTATGCATGAAGTGTGAAGTATGAAGCATGACGGATGAAGCATGAAGGATGCATGAAGATTTATGTACCAAATATTTTGATGTTGTCACGAATTGTGAAGGCTGTTAAAAGTGCATACAGAATCGACAGATTTATAAATAATGGCACTGAGTTTTAAACAGTTACTGAAACACAGAGACAGCGCATTAAAAAAAAAGGTCTCCATGCAACCAAACAGTCAAAGCGAATCAGGCAGGTGGTGCAGGTGTACCCTGTGTACCAGTCACAAATCCGTTTTCCATTTTGAAAGCTGAAGGTGTTGGTTCCTCAAGGGAATGCATATCGGTCAAAGCTTCTGGCACTACAGCAGCCTGTTTCTTTCGGAAGGAGAGAAGAAGAAAGCAGGCGCAATAGTGATAGGGGATTAATTAGTTAAGGAACAAACACGTGTTTTCTAAAGTCGCAGGCATGACTCCAGGGTTGCACTACCTTGCTGGCGTCAAGATCAATCACTGGGATGGCTGCACGGCATCCTGAATGGGGAGGGTGACAAGACGAGGTCATGGTATACACTGGTACTAGCAATATAAGTAGAATGAGGGATGAAGTTTTGCGTGAAGAATTTAGGAAAAGAATTACAGTGGGCTTTGACCCAAATTTTTAATTCCTCTCTGGCCACATTGGAGGTGCCAAAGGACCGAAGGACATCTAATGTGTTTGTAATTTTCAAGAAGGGTGGTAAAATAAACCAGGGAATTACAAACCAGTGGTGTCATAGCAATGGTAGGAAAACTATTGCACAACTTTCTGAAAGAAAGACAGACTAGATTTAATCAGGGATAGTCAACAATGGCTTTGTCAAAGGAAGGTCATGCCTAACAAATTTGATTGAATTTTTCAAGGAGGTGGCCAGGTACTTAGATGATCCTGCAGTTGATCTAGTTTATGTGGATTTCAGTGCTGAAAATGTGTTGCTGGAAAAGCGCAGCATGTCAGGCAGCATCCAAGGAGCAGGAGAATCGACGTTTCGGGCATGAGCCCTTCTTCAGGAATCATGTGGATTTCAGCAAAGCCTTTGACAAGGTCCCTCATGGGAGGCTAATAAAGAAGATAAAAGCACATGGGATCCAGGGTAACTTGGCAAGTTGGATCCAAATTGGCTTAGTGATAAGAGACAGAGGTTGGCAGTAGAAAGCTGTTGTATAACTAGATCTGGTATCCATTGACATTCCACAAGATCTGTGTTGGGTCTCTTAATGTTTGTGATACAGATGAACAAAATAAATGAGGATGTGGGGAGGATGATAAGTAAGTTTGCGAATGATACAAAGATTGCCTAGGTGGGTGACAGTGAGATAGAGAATCTTAGAATACAAGACAATGTAGTTCAATTAGTCAGATCAGTGGCAGATGGTAATAAACCTTAGGTGAGGCACTTTGGAAGAAGTAACAAGACAAGGGAGTGTACCGATATTCATTGAATGTCAGGACACTACTAGGCTCAATGGAACAAATGGATTTTGATCTTTGAATGCTGCTGAAGAGTTTAATAAGACATTTAAGAAAGCATATGAGGCACATGTTTTTATCAATCACAGCATAGATTATAAGAGCAGGGAGATTATGTTGGAGCTGTTTTTTTTTTTATTAGGGCACTGTTGGATCATTGTTTGTAATTCCAGTCACTGCACTACAGGAAGGATGTGATTGCACTGGAGGAGGCACAGAGGAGAATCATCTGGATGTTCCTGGGGTGGAGCTAATTAGTTGTGGAATAGGGCTGTTCAATTTTAGGTTGTTTTCTTTACAACAGAGAAGGCGGAGGAGAGACCTGATTAAGATATCCAAGATGTGGAGGGACATGGCCAGTGTGGACAGTAAGCAGCTATTCCTTTTAGTTGAACAGAGGCATAGTTTTAAATTGAATGGCAGGAGATTTATTAGGGGTTTGGAGAAAATGTTTTTTAAACCCAGAAAGTGGAGGGTATCTGGAATAGGCTGCCTGGGAAAATGGTACAAATGGGAAACCTCATAACATTTAAAATGCCACTTGAGCACTTGAAGTGTCATAACATTCAAGGCTTCAGACCAAGTAGAAAGTGGGACAATGTGGATTAAAAGTAGTTTTTGTTGGTGTGGAATTCATGGGCCTAAAGGTTTCTGTATGATTCTATAAAAAGCATTACATCTTTAGGTTAGACCCTGGAATGGTGTATATTTCAAATTCAGGATGTCACATTTCCAACAGAACTGCCAGAGCTTTATGTTGAATGCAGCGGAGATTTCACTGATGGGTCACACTCACTCTCTACATAATTGAACAGACAACACTCTGTGTTTAAACTGACCATACAATTACTCTGTGTTTACATTGTTGAAGTAAACATGTATACAGTATTGAGACAAATACCCTGTGCATGTACAGTACAGAGATATATATTGTCTATGCTCTATGCAGAAAAGAACACTTTTTAAAAATTGATTTATGGGATGTGGGCATCTCAGGCTGAGCCAGCATTTATCGCCCATCCCCAGCTTTCCTTGTGAAAGTACTGGTGAAGCTGCCTTCTTGAACTGCTGAAGTACATTTTCTGTATGCTATTAGGGAGGGAGTTCTCAGATTTTGATCTAGCAACAGTAAAGTAATATCAATATATGTCCAGGTCAGGTTGGTGAGTGGCTTGCAGCGGGGGAGCTGATGTTCCCATATATCTGCTGCCCTTGTCATACTATAGAACATAGAACATTACAGTGCAGTACAGGCCCTTTGGCCCTCAATGTAACGCCAACCCATGGAACCAATCTGAAGTCCATCTAACCTATACTATTCCATTTTCATCCATATGTTTATCCAATGACCATTTAAATGCCCTTAAAGTTGGTGAGTCTACTATTACTGCAGGCAGTGCATTCCATACCCCTACTACTCTCTGAGTAAAGAAACTACCTCTGACATCTGTCCTATATCTATCACCCTTCAATTTAAAGCTATGCCCCCACGTGCTAGCCATCACCATCCAAGAAAAAAAGGCTGTTACTGTCCACCCTATCTAACCCTCTGATTATCTTATATATCTCAATTAAGTCACCTCTCAACCTTCTTCTCACAAATGAAAACAACCTCAAGTCCCTCAGGCTTTCATAAAACCTACCCTCCATACCAGCCAATATCCTAATATATCTCCTCTGAACCCTTTCCAAAGCTTCCATATCCTTCCTATAATGCAGTGACCAGAACTGTATACAATACTCCAACTGCAGCCGCACCAGAGTTTTGCAGCATGACCTCATGGGCCCAAAACTCAATCTCTCTACCAATAAAAGTTAACACACCGTATGCCTTTTTGACAACCCTATCAACCTGGGTGCTAACTTTCAGCAAACTATGTACATGGACACCGTGATCTCTCTGTTCATCTACACTACCAAACATCTTACCATTTGCCAAGTACTCTGCATTCCTGTTACTCCTTCCAAAGTGAATCATCTCATACTTGTCTGCATTAAACTCCATTTGCCACCTCTCAGCTCAGCTCTGCAGCTAATCAATGTCCCTCTGTAACCTGCAACATCCTTCAGCACTATCCACATCTCCAGTGACCTGAGTGTCATCCGCAAATTTACTAACCCATCCTTCTACACCCTCATCTTGGTCATTTATAAAAATGATAAACAGCAATAGACCCAAAACAGATCCTTGCAGTACTCCACCAGTAACTGAACTCCAGGATGAATATTTCCCATCAACCACTACCCTATCTTCAATCAGCAAGCCAATGTCTGAACCAAACCACTAACCCTCGATCCCATGTCTCCGTATTTGGTGCAATAGCTTACTATGGGGAACCTTATCAAACCCTTACTGAAATCCATTTACACCACATCAACCACTTTACCCTCATTCACCTGCTTGGTCACCATCTCAAAGAAATCAATATGGTTTGTGAGGCACGACGTACCCTACACAAAACTGTGTTGACTCTCCCTAATCAACTTATTCCTCTCGAGATGATTATAAATCCTATCTCTTACAACTTTTTCCAACATGTTACCGTCTCAGAGTCCTCCCTCCCCTTCCTAGACCTCTCCATTTCTATCTCGGGCGACCGACTCAACACAGACATTTACTACAAACCGACCAACTCCCACAGCTACCTGGATTACACCTCCTCCCACCCTGCCCCCTGTAAAAACGCCATCCCATATTCCCAATTCCTCCGCCTCCGCCGCATCTGCTCCCAGGAGGACCAAATCCACTACCGAACAACTCAAATGGCCCCCTTCTTCGAAGACCGCAATTTCCCCTCCGTGGTCGACGACGCTCTCCACCGCATCACCTCCACTTCCCGTACCTCTGCCCTTGAACCCTGCCCCTCCAATCGCCACCAGGACAGAACCCCACTGGTCCTCACCTTCCACCCCACCAACCATATATCGTATCATCCTCCGTCATTTCCGCCACCTCCAGACAGACCCCACCACCAGGGATATATTTCCCTCTCCACCCCTATCAGCATTCAGGAGAGACCACTCCCTCCGCGACTCCCTCGTCAGGTCCACACCCCCCACCAACCCAACCTCCACTCCCGGCACCTTCCCCTGCAACCACAAGTGCAAAACTTGCGCCCACACCTCCCTCCAAGGCCCCAATGGATCCTTCTATATCTGTCGCAAATTCACCTGCACCTCCACACACATCATTTACTGCATTCGCTGCACCCAATGTGGTCTCCTCTACATTGGGGAGACAGGCCGCCTACTTGAGAAACGTTCCAGGGAACACCTCTGGGACACCCGCACCAACCAACCCAACCGCCCCGTGGCTGAACATTTTAGCTCCCCCTCCCACTCCGCCAATGACATGCAGGTCCTTGGCCTCCTCCATCGCCAGACCCTGGCCACACGACGCCTGGAGGAAGAGCACCTCATCTTCCGCCTAGGAGCCCTCCAACCACACGGGATGAATGTAGATTTCTCCAGCTTCCTCATTTCCCCTCCCCCCACCTTATCTCAGCCCCAACCCTTGGATTCAGCACCGCCCTCTTGACCTGGATTCCTAAAGAAGGGCTTATGCCCGAAAAGTCGATTCTCCTGATCCTCGGATGCTGCCTGGCCTGCTGTGTTTTTCCAGCACCACATTTTTCAATTCTGGTACTCAGCATCTGCAGTCCTCAATTTCTCCTATGTTACCCACAACCAAAGTAAGGTCGCTGGTCTATTATTACCAGGGTTATCTCTACTCTCCTTCTTGAACAAGGGGACAACATTTGCTCTCCTCCAGTCTTCTGGCACTATTCCTGTAGACAATGACAACATAAAGATCAAAACCAAAGGCTCCGCAATCTCCTCCCTGGCTTCCCCGAGAATCCTAGGATAAATCCCATCTGGCCGAGGAAGCATCTATTTTCGCACCTTCCAGAATTGCTAACACCTCCTCCTTGTGAACCTCAATCCTGTCTAGTCTAGTAGCGTGTATCACAGTATTCTCCTTAACAACATTGTCTTTTTCCAGTGTAAATCCTAATGAAAAATATTCATTTAGTGCTTCCCCATCTCCTCAGACTCCATGCACAACTTCCCACCTGTATCCCTGATTGGCCCAAATCTTACTCTAGTCATTCTTTTATTCTTGATACACCTACAGAAAGCTTTAGGGATTTCCTTGATCCTACCTACCAAAGACTTCTCATGTCCCCACCTGGCTCTTCTTAGCTCTCTCTTTAGGTCTTTCCTGGCTAACTTGTAACTCTCACGTGCCCTATCTAAGCCTTCATGTCTCATCCCAACATAAGCTTTCTTCTTCCTCTTGACAAGAGATTCAACTTCTTTAGTAAACCATGGTTCCATCGCTTGACCACATCCTCCCTGCCTGACAGGTACATCAAGGACACACAGTAGCTGTTCCTTAAATAAGCTTCACACTTCAATTGGCCCATCCCCTGCAGTTTCCTTCCCCATCCTTTGCATCCTAAATCTTGCCTAATCGCATCATAATTGCCTTTTCCCCAGCGGTATATACCTATCCTTTTCCACCGCTAAATTAAACATAACCAAATTGTGGCCACTATCATCAAAGTGCTCAGCTACCGCCAAATCTAACACCTGGCTAGGTTCATTACCCAGTACCAAATCCAATGTGGCCTTGTCCCTTGTTAGCTTGTCTACAGACTGTATCAGGAATCCATCCTGCACATGTTGGACAAAAACTGACCCATCAAAAGTACTTCATCAAGAGTTCTTCAAGGAAGTGACCAAGTTGATAGATAAAGGAAGGGTTGTTGATGTCATATACATGGACTTCAGTAAAGCGTTCAATAAGGTTCCCCATGGTAGATTAATGGAGAAAGTGAAGTCAGATGGTGTGCAGGGTGTTCTAGCTAGGTGGATAAAGAACTGGTTGAGCAACAGGAGACAGAGAGTAGTAGTTGAAGGGAGTTTCTTGAAATGCAGAAAGGTGACCAGTGGTGTTCCACAGGGGTCAGTGTTAGGGCCACTGTTGTTTGTAATATACATAAATGATCCGGAAGAGGGCTCTGTTGGTATGATCAGCAAGTTTGCAGATGACACGAAGATTGGTAGAGCAGCAGAAAGCATAAGGGACTGTCAGAGAATACAGGAGAATATACATAGACTGGAGAGTTGGGCAGAAAAGTGGCAGATGGTTTTCAATCCAGACAAGGTGATGCATTTAGGCAAGACTAATTCTAGAACGAATTATACAATGAACGGAAGAGCTTTGGGAAAATATGATGGGCAGAGAGATCTGGGAGTGCAGGTCCATTGTACCATGAAGGTTACTGCACAAGAAGGGCTTATGCCCGAAACTTCGATTCTCCTGCTCCTTGGATGCAGCCTGACCTGCTGCGCTTTTCCAGCAACACATTTTTCAGCTCTGATCACCAGCATCTGCAGTCCTCATTTTCTCCAAGAAGGTATATAGTATGCTTGCCTTCATTGAATGCGATATTGAGTATAAGAGCTGGCAAGTCTTCTTTTTAGATTACTTACAGTGTGGAAAGAGGCCCTTCGGCCCAACAAGTCCACACCGACCCTCCGAAGCACAACACACCCAGACGCATTCCCCTACATTTACCCCTTCACCTAACACTACGGGCAATTTACCATGTCCAATTCACCTAACCTGCACATTTTTGGACTGTGGGTGGAAACCGGAGCACCCGGAGGAAACCGACGCAGACACAGGGAGAATGTGCAAACTCCACCTGAGGCAGGAATTGAACCCGGATCTCTGGTGCTATGAGGCAGCAGTGCTAACCACTGTGCCACCGTGCCTAGGATTAAAATCATTAAAATGTTAAAATTTTACAAGACATTGGTTCGGCTGCATTTAGAATACTGTGTACAATTCTGGTCGCCACATTAACAAAAGGATGTGGACACTTTAGAGAGGGTGCAGAGAAGGTTTACGAGGATGTTCCTGTTATGGAAGGTGCTAGCTATGAGGAAAGATCGAGTAGGTTAGGTTTATTTTCATTTGAAAAAAGAAGATTGAGGGGGGAACCTGTTTGAGGTTTACAAAATCATGAATGGTATAGACAAGGTGGATAGAGATAAGCTTTTTCCCAGGGTGAAGGATTCAATAATGAGAGGTCACGCTTTCAAGGTGAGAGGTGGAAAGTTTAAGGGAGATACACGCGATAAGTACTTCACACAAAGGGTGGTGGGCGTTTGGAACGCATTGCCAGCAGAGGTGGTGGAGGCAGGCACGGTAGATTCATTTAAGATGCTTCTGGACAAATGCGTGAGTAGGTGGGGAGCAGAAGGATACAGATGCTTAGGAATTGACAGACAGGTTTAGACATTACATTTGGATCAGCTCAGGCTTGGAGGGCCGAAGGATCTGTTCCTGGGTTGTAAATTTTCTTTGTTTCTTTACTCGAGCTGTAGTATTTCCACTTAATATTTGGAAAGTTAAAGTCCCCCATAACAACTACCCTGTTACTCTTGCTCCTATCCAGAATCATCTTTGCTGTCCTTTCCTCTACATCTCTAGAGCTATTCGGATGCCTACAGAAAATTCCCAACAGGGTGACCTCTCCTTTCCTGTTTACCTCAGTAGACGAGTCCTCAAACATCCTTTCTGCCACTATAATACTGTCTTTGACTAATAATGCCACACCTCCCCTTCTTTTACCACTTTCTCTGCTCTTACTGAAACATCAAAAGCCCGGAAACTGCAACAACCATTCCTGCCTCTGTTCTATCCATGTCTCCGAAATGGCCACAAAATTGAAGTGCCAGGTACCAACCTATGATTCACCCATCTTATTTTGGATGTTCCTAGCGCTGAAGTAGACACACTTCAAACCACCTTTTTTTCTTGCTAGTAAACTCACCTTGAAACTTCATTTCTTACCTCAGTGGACACTGGAACTACAACTTAGGTTCCCATCACCCTGCTGAATTAGCTTAAACCTTCCCGAAGAGCATTAGCAAATTGCCCCCTTCAGGATATTGGTACCTCTCTGGTTCAGGTGTAGACCTTCCTGGGGTAGAGGTCCCACCAACTCAGAATGAGCCCCAATTATCCAGGTATCCGAAACCCTCCCTCCTTCACCATCCCTGTAGCCACATGTTCAACTCCTCTCTCTCCATATTCCTCACATTGCTAGCACGTGGCATGGGCAACAAACCAGAGGTAACAACTCTGTTTGTTTTTGCACTAAGCTTCCACCCTAGTTCCCTGAATTTCTACCTTAAATGCTCACCCCTTTTCCTACCTATGTCATTAGTGCCTCTGTGGACCATGACTTTGGGCTGCTCCCCCTCCCCTTCAAGGATCCCGAAAACATGATCCGAGACATCACAAGCCCTGGCACCTGGGAGGCAACACACCAACCCATGTCTCTCTCTCTCTCTCCATTCCCACACAACCTCAAATTGTCCCCATAACTATGGGCTCCCCAATGACTAATGCTCTGCTCATCTCCCCTTTTCCCTTCTGAACAACAAGGACAGACTCTGTGCCAGAGACCTGTGCCCCATTGCTTACCCCTGGTAAGTTGTTTCCTGTAACAGTTTCCAAAATGGTATACTTGTTATTGAGGGGAACAATAACAGAAGTTTCCTGCACTGCCTGCTGATTCCCTTTCCATCCCGTTACTATAACCCATCTGCCTTTTTCTTGCACCCGAGGTGTGACTATCTCCCTGTAACTTCTCTCAATAACCCCCTCCGACTCCCAAATGATTCGAAGTTCATCCAGCTCTATGGAGGGCGCCCGATGCTCAAGGTAAGTTTTTAAATCAGACCTTCCCTTCAGACCCTGGTTGACGCTCCCACTCTTCCTGCTGCTGAAACAAAAATCAACTAGATTTTAGTGATAATAGACGTTTGTGATTGTGGTTTTGAAGAATGCCTGCTGAATTTCTACAGTTAGCCTTGCAGAGATGTTGTGATTGGAACAAGAGTCCAGTGCATCTCGTTGACTGTTAGATCTTTGATTGGGGTTGTTAACCTGGGTCAGTCAGGGACGCCTGGCTGACAGCTATGAACAGGAGTTTTGGAGCGTCTCCTCATTTTAGGAACTTACTTTGAGCCAGCTGGCCAGACCCTATGTACTGTGCACATGTAAATAAAGGACAATTTGTTGACAGGATACAGGCCTCTGTGCAATTATTTCAAGACGGTACACACTTCTGCTACTGAGCATTGATGATGCAGGGAGTGAATATTGTGGATGTGGTACAAGTCAAGCAGGCTGCTTTGTCCTGGATAGTGTCAAGCTTCTTGAGTGTTGTTACAGCTGCATTCATCAAGGCATGTACAGAGTCTTCTAGTACACTATGGACTGAGAGTCAAGAGGTAAATTGCTTGTTGCAGAATTCCTAGATCTGACCTGCTCATTATATTTATTTATATGGTTCATCCAGTTCAGTTTCTTGTGAATGGTAACCCCCAGGATGTTGATAGTACCACCACTGATGGTACCACCATTGAATGTCAAGGAGTGATAGATATTCTCTTCTTGCAGGTTGTCATTATCTGGCACTTGTGTGCCATGAATATTACTTGTTATTTGTCAGCCCAAACCTGGTCGTTCTCTCGGTCTTTCTGCATTTTGACATGGGCTACTTCAGTATCTGAGAAGCTGTGAATAGTGCTGAACATTGTACTGTCAGCAGTGAACATTCCACTTCTCAACTTTATGACAGAAGGAAGGTCATTGACGAAGCAGCTGAAGATGATACGGTCTAGGACACAACCTTGAGGAACTTTTGCAGAGAAGTCCTGAAACTGAGATGACTCACCTCTAACGACCACAACTATCATACTTGGTGCTACATATGACTCCGACCAGCATAGAGTATATCATACCCAAGCAAACACTGCACAAGTAGACACCCTATGTACAGACTGTTCAGGGGAAAGGCCGGTGTATTGACAGCACAAAAGAACACTTATTTTTACTGTCCAAACAAACATGCTGTGCATTGGCAAACTCCACACAAAATACAGCACACAAACATCTGTGTCTAAGCTACATAGGCACGCACCTTTGTTATAGAATGCACAGGCAATATCTGGCTGTAGACCGTCCAGGCAAATACCCTGCATACATACTATCAGGCAATAACCCATGAATATATTGCATAGCCAAACACCCTGCAAATATTCTGTGCAGGCAAACACCCTATGTATAGGTTGTCCAAGCAAACACCATTTAATTTGACAAGATAGGCAATTGTGTACAGAATGAAACAGCAAACATCCTGTGTTTAGATGTGTTTGAATTTTCTCTGCGTGGCTTGTACAGGCAATCTTCCTGTGAATAGACAGGGAGGGCAAACAACAGCATAGCCAAGCAGCATTCACATTGGCTGAATTGAAAAGCACCCTATCTATGTACCATCCAAGCCACAACCAAACACTCCACGTACAGACTGTACAGTTAAACATCCTGCATACAGATGACACAGGCAAACAGTCCAGGCAAATCCTGTTATATACTGTCAAGCAGACACTTTACCTATAGATTGTCCAGAGAAAAACGCTGTGTACAGATTGTATCAACAATTAAAATGCATACAATGTAAAGATAGACAAAAAACCTGCAGTTGCTGGAATCCAAGGTAGACAAGCAGGAAGCTGGAAGAACACAGCCAGCCGGGCAGCATCAGGAGATGGAGAAGTCAACATTTCAGGTGCAATCCTTCTTCAGGGCTGGGATAAGCAAACTTCCGGTGTCCATACTGCACAAGCAAGCATACCATGTACAAACACCCTCCAAAACTGCATTAAGTCCAGTAAAAAACAACCCACGTACATACTGCCCAGGCAAATAACCTAGGCAGAATCTGATCAGGCTCCAAACAAAGTCGGCTATGATAAGAGTTTTTTTTCAAATTCATTTACAGGATGTGAGCTGTGGGATATGGGAAAAATAGTGTTACTTCCACAATTTCCATTTACTTATACAAAGTAAATGAACTCACACCAGTGGTGTAATTGTTTTAGCCAAGAGCTGAGTCAACAAGAATGGAAACTATGTGGAGGAAATACATAATTGTTTTTGTATTAGCTAAAATTGTATGCCAGAATGAAACGTGACTGCAAAACAATGGTAGATATTACAGGCGAATAGATAAGATGCTGTGAGGAGAGGAAGTTAAGCTAGATACGCCTGTACAAACAGTAGGTATAAACATCTGTTTCCCCACTTTTACAGAGACACAGGAACAAACCCTAGAGGTCTTGAATGAGTACTTTTCTTCAGTATTTACGAATGAGAGGAACCGTATTGTTGAAGAGGAGAGTGTGAAACGGACTGGTAAGCTAGAGGAGATACATGTTAGGAAGGAAGATGTGTTGGACATTTTGAACAACTTGAGGATAGACAAGTCCACCGGGCCTGATGGGATATATCCTAGGATTATGTGGGAAGCAAAAGAGGAAATTGCAGTACCGTTGGCAATGATCTTTTCATCTTCACTGTCAACGGGGGTGGTACCAGGGGACTGGAGAGTGGCGAATGTTGTGCCCCTGTTCCAAAAAGGGAATAGGGATAACCCCGGGAATTACAGGCCAGTTAGTCTTACTTCGGTGGTTGAGTGTGATAGATTTAAAGGATGCCTTTTGGGCTTGTCCCTTGGTGGAGGAAAGTAGGAATTTGTTTGCCTTTGAATGGGAAGACCCCAGGACAGGACCGAAACAGCAATACCGGTGGACTGTGCTCCCCCGGGGGTTTACGGAATCCCCGAATTTATTTGGACAGATGTTAGAACAAATATTGGAGACATTTAGCAGCCCCAAGGGGACTACCCTATTGCAGTATGTAGACGACCTCTTAGTAACAGGAAAAAGAAGAGAAAGAGTAGTAGAAGCCACTAACAAATTATTGAATTTCCTGGGCCAGCAAGGACTGCGAGTATCTAAAAACAAACTACAATATGTGGAGCAAGAAGTGAAATACTTGGGACATTTAGTTGGTGAGGGAAAGCGAAAGATAAGCCCGGAGCGGATAATGGGAATAGTGGAGATGCCACTGCCCAGCACTAAACAGGAGTTACCCAAATGTTTGGGTCTAACGGGTTATTGCAGATTGTGGATTGATTCCTATGCTCAGAAGACTAAGAAATTATATCTCAAACTATTAGAGGGGGAAACAAAATGTCTAAGTTGGGATGATGAGGAAAAAGAACTAGTTGAGGAACTCAAAAGAGATCTGATCCATGCCCCCGTGTTAGCCTTACCTTCCCTTACCTTTCCACCTCTTTGCTACTGTAGATAAGGGAGCGGCTTTGGGAGTATTAACCCAGAGGTGGGGAGGAATGAAACAGCCAGTAGCATACCTTTCGAAGCTATTGGATCCAATATCCCAGGGATGGCCTGAGTGTGTGCAGGCTGTGGCTGCCACTGCACTGTTGGTGGAGGAAAGCAGAAAGCTTACATTTGGGGGAGCCCTAATAGTAAGCACCCCACACCAAGTGAGAACAATCCTAAACCAAAAAGCTGGGCGATGGTTGACAGACTCACGGATTCTGAAATATGAGGCGATACTGATAGAAAAGGATGATCTCGTGTTGGTCACGGACAATTGTTTAAATCCAGCTGCCTTTCTTTGGAAAGGGGAAGGAGACTCTCCTCAGAGTCCAGGGCACGACTGCCTTGACATTATAGAATACCAAACTAAGGTCCGCATGCACCTGAGAGATGTTCCACTTCATGCAGGGGCTAGACTTTATATAGACGGATCATCCCAGGTGACTGAAGGGAAAAGACATAATGGGTATGCAGTCGTACGCGGGACAAACGGTAGTGTGGTGGAGGCAGGAAGGTTGCCAAATGGGTGGTCAGCTCAGACCTGCGAACTCTATGCATTGGAAAGAGCCCTTAGGGCATTAGAAAATAAAGAGGGAACAGTATACACTGACTCTAAATATGCATTTGGTGTTGTGCATACTTTCGGAAAGATATGGCAGGAAAGAGGACTGATCAATGGCCGGGGGAAAGAATTAGTACATGAAGAGTTGATTAAACGGGTCTTGGAATCCCTATTACTCCCCCGAGAAATAGCAGTAGTGCACGTAAATGGTCATCAGAAAGGAAATGAACCAGAAGTTAAGGGAAATAGATTAGCCAATAAAGTGGCTAAGAAAGCAGCCCTGAACCCACAAGAAGTGGTGATTCATTCCCTAATACCTACTGTCCCAGGTCCTAGGGAAGCTCCTGTATTTACTGAAAGTGAAGAAAAAGAATTGAGAGATTTAGGGGCTGTAAAAACAGCAGATGGGCATTGGAGGTTACCTGATGGAAGGGAAATGTTAAACAAAATGATGATGCGAGAGATTATGACTATCCTACACCAAGGCAGCCATTGGGGAGTACAAGCAATGTGTGATTTAGTTCTTAGGGAATATGGATATAAAGGAATATATACAATTGTTAAACAAATATGTGAGGGATGTATAATATGCAGAAAGGTAAATAAGAAAGTCTTGAGAAAACAGACCCCGGGAGGAAGAGACCCAGGATTGAGACCCTTCCAGAGTATACAAGTAGATTATACTGAACTATCCAGAGTAGGAAGACTAAAACATATGTTGGTCATAGTAGATTTATCCGGTTGGGTTGAGGCATACCCCCTAGCTACTGCTACTGCGAATGGAGTGTCTAAAACAATATTAGAGCACATAATTCCCCGATATGGGCTAGTGAACCGTATAGATTCCGACCAAGGAACTCATTTTATCTCTAAAGTCTTACAGGGGGTAATGAAAGGGCTGGGAATTTCCTGGGAGTTCCATACTCCATGGCACCCGCCATCATTGGGAAGGGTTGAGAGAATGAACCAAACACTCAAACGACAGCTCTCTAAATTGATAATAGAAACCAGACTCCCTTGGACCAAATGTTTACCTATAGCTCTCTTGCGAGTACGAACAGCCCCAAGGAAAGATTTGGGACTATCCTCCTATGAAATCTTATTTGGATTAACTATATTTGGGAACGAATGGAGAATTGCCAATTCCCAAAATTAAAGATTTGTTTTTAAAGAAGTATATACTGGGCTTCTCCTCCTCTTTGTCTTTCCTCAGGAAACAGGGTTTATTGGCACAGACTCCACCCCTTGAATTCACTGTTCATCCCATCCGGCCGGGCGATTGGATCTTAGTAAAATCATGGATAGAGACTAAATTGCAGCCGGACTGGGAAGGGCCGTACCAGGCTCTTTTGACTACCGAAATGGCAATAAGGACGGCGGAGAAAGGCTGGACAAATTACACTCGGATCAAAGGGCCAGTGGATCCTCCAGTTGAGGAAGAAGTCTGGACAGCCGAATCAACGCAAGACCCGCTGAAACTCAGACTAAAGAGACTTTGAGTAACTGATTATACAGTGGCGACGCGAGCGTGGGATTATTTCTGTAAGATTGTATATTAAGTCTTTTTGTGCTTCAGCATGATGTTTAGAATACTGGGAATGTTTAGAGTTATGATGCTAGCCCTCTTAGTCTTGGGATTTTGTCAAATATCATTTTCATATGTTTTATTAACGGTTCCTGAGTCTGATAATCCACAAGTAATAGACACTGATGCATGCAGCTTAGTAAATTGTGGGGATGTAGATAATCAGAGACAGTTCCGCAGCTCTGAGATACATCTTAAGTCCTATGGGGATAGCCTCGGGGATGGTACTTGGTATAATGGTCTCGTCACAGTACACCGGGCCCCCTTCCGACCAGCTCGCGATTGTCCCGATAAAAAGTGTAACCCAATATACCTAACAATAAAGAAAACCACATGGCACGAAGCAATTCTGGGGGGGGGGGGCACCTATGAGATACAATTAAATGAAACATTTGGGATAGAAATGAAAGCAAATGGGAAGAATTTCTTGGGCTGGTGTTTTCAAATTAGCGTAGGACAGGGAAAACGGGTAGAACTATTGGGTAATAAGATACAACCTTTCACCCCTCCCAATGACCCTAAAGTACTAAAAATTATAGATGTAAAGGACTTGAAACAGACCATCAAAATAGAAACTGGGTATGGGGATGCAAATGCCTGGGTTGAATGGGTAAAGTATACTGTAAAAAGTCTGAACAAGAGCAATTGCTATGCATGTGCCTCTGGTGGGCCAGTGGCCCAGGTGGTTCCCTTTCCGCTCGGGTGGAAGCGAGATAGGAAGGGCATGAAATGTATGATAGCCCTGTATCAGGATGAGACTGCATGGAATGATAGGAATTGTACCTCCCTATCTCTGATGTTCCCTCCCTTGGAGAAGAAAGATGCAAAAGTCCTCCCCCACATTTTCCGCCGCAGTTGGAAATCACACATCGTGTGTGCGTAGACGAGGTACAAGTCCGTCGAGAGATTTGGGGGAGCTGAAATTATGTACAGAGATTAAGAATGTTACCGAAACGGAGAAGGGAGGGAACTACTCAGCACTAAAGGTTCCCCGAGCGGATCTGTGGTGGTACTGTGGAGGCAAAATATTGAGACCCACGCTACCTCCGGATTGGAGAGGGATATGTGCAATTGTACAATTGGCAATTCCATTTACCCTGGCATTTGAGAAGGAAAAGATAGTAGGGAAAAAGGGAAGGGGTAAGAGATAACTGTTAGACACTTCTTTCGATGACAGGATTTATCTCGATTCAGTAGGGGAGTACCTGATGAATTCAAGGCTCGTAACCAGATTGCAGCAGGCTTTGAGTCAGCTCTCTTTTGGTGGGTAACAATTAATAAAAATGTAGATTGGATAAATTACATTTTCTATAATCAACAGCGATTTATAAATTATACAAGAGATGCGGTTAAAGGAATATCAGAACAGCTTGATTCGACAAGTAGGATGGCATGGGAAAACATAATGACCCTTGATATGATTTTAGCAGAGAAAGGGGGTGTATGTGTGATGTTAGGAGGAAGCTGTTGTACCTTTATTCCTAATAACACTGCACCTGATGGTTCAATTACTCGGGCCTTAAGGGGATTGACTACCTTAGCAGAGGAACTGGCTGAGAATTCAGGAGTAGACACATCTCTCACGGGATGGCTTGAATCATGGTTTGGAAAATGGAAGGGGGTGGTGGTTTCTATCCTTACTTCCCTGATAGTAGTAGTCGGGGTATTGGTGGCCATTGGCTGTTGTATCATACCCTGTATACGAGGGCTCACCCAAAGACTGATTGAAATAGCCTTGATGAAACAGATGCCCCTAAAAGGGAATCAGGCAGAGGAACTTTATCGACTAAATAATGAGGGATGAGTGAGGCGAAGATGGATGAAATCTCCGGAATGATGCTTGCGAATTTCAGGGGCGATGCTTAAAAGAAAAATTGCAGAAGATAACAAATGATAATTAAAGAAAAAGGGGAAATTGTGGGATGTGGGAAAAATAGTGTTACTTCCGCAATTCCATTTACTTATACAAAGTAAATGAACTCACACCAGTGTGTAATTGTTTTAGCCAAGAGCTGAGTCAACAAGAATGGAAACTATGTGGAGGAAATACATAATTGTTTTTGTATTAGCTAAAATTGTATGCCAGAATGAAATGTGACTGCAAAACAATGGTAGATATTACAGGCGAATAGATAAGATGCTGTGAGGGGAGGAAGTTAAGCTATATACACCTGTACAAATAGTAGGTATAAACATCTGTTTCCCCACTTTTACAGAGACACAGGAACAAACCCCAATTAAAAGGGTCATAAGGATCAGTATGGTAGGAGTAGGCACAGATGGAGGGGGTAGACAATGATGAAGAAAGAATATGCCTAACAATGACCTACAGCAGGATGAGGTCAAACGGCCTTGTGAGGCCAGAAATAAGCATTTTGTCACAGACAAGGCTGGATAAGGCAAGAGATAAACAGGAGTAATGGGTGTCGGTCTTAGAGAAGTGGAAGATGTAAACAGGGGAGGAGCAATGTAAAACAAAAGAAACCAAATTATATAAATGTTGTGTATTAATTGAATTTGGGGTGTGTATGTCCCCTGCCTTATAGACACAGGACATCACACCCTCTTGCAAGTGTAAAATAAAGGACACTACTGATTCAGAGATTTTGTCTCGGACTCCAATTATTGAAGTGTGTGAACTTTGTTTCTCACATGAGCATCATTGGCTCGACCAGCATTTGTTGCCCATTCCTAATTGCCCACATTGCTTTGTGGCCTAGATCACAGGTAAACCAAACCAAGTAAGGATGGCAGTTTCCTCCCCTAAAGGACATCGTGAGTCAGATGGGTGAAATTCTTGCAAGGCAGTGGTGGGTTCTCAATTAACACTCTTTGTTGTTTGTTAATCACCTTGTTAACACTCCAGCTTGCCACGGATTCTGATCTTGCCAAACTCGCAATACAAATAAGCCATCATGAAAACTCTTCATGGAACCATGAAAACTCTTCAACTTGCTGCTGCTCCAAAAGACCTCCATGTTGGATACTGGGGCACCAATATCGAAGGCTACATGCACGACACATCCAATTACATTGGCATCCAACGTGTGCCATGTAGAGACTGCTCAAGAAAACACCCTGTGTACATACTGTCCAGACAAACTGGCTGCTCATATACTGTTCAGGCAAACAACCTGCATATACATGGTCTAATGGGCCCTCAGAGAAAAGTGGGGTTTGGAGCAGACCAGCAAAAAATATCACTCATGATTGCTCGAAAATCACCCAAACATCTAACATAACATATATTTTAGATTAGATTACTTACAGTGTGGAAACAGGCCCTTCAGCCCAACAAGTCCACACCGACCCGCCAAAGCGTAACCCACTCATTCCCGTACATTTACCCTTTTACCTAACACTACGGGCAATTTAGCATGGCCAATTCACCTGACGTGCACATTTTCGGACTGTGGGAGGAAACCGGAGCACACGAGGAGAATGTGCAAACTCCACACAGTCAGTCGCCTGAGTCGGGAATTGAACCCAGGTCTCTGGCTCTGTGAGGCAGCAGTGCTAACCACTGTGCCATCGTGCCGCCCCAAGCACAGCCTGAATGAAGGTATAAGTCATATTTATCAACAACAAAAAAAGCAAATTTAACACAGAACATTTAAAAAATATTGCTTAATCAGGGACAGAGGGTTATCATGGTGCGTAAGGTAGACTCCATCATTTCTGTTAAGCAAGCTATATCACATGTTCTCTCCTTATGCTCAAGATACTTTACAATATCTAGCTTCTCTTCCAATGTTAATCACCTTTCTTTTGTGTTCACCAAATGCAATTTTATCACCAGGACACTTATTGCTAATATTCTTGTCACTATGCTCCTCCTTTTTTTTTCAAAGCAAGGGATAATCTAGTAGTGTATGTTTTACATGAAGCTGCTCAATGTATCTCTCTTAGAAACCTGCTGTCGGTGTCTGCGCAGAACGGTATGGAGACTTCGGCACAAAAATCAGTGCATGCGCAGAACAAACGCGTGAAACAATCACTGCTGGAATCATGCTATTGTGAACAGAGGTAAGCATTCACAAAAATATTGTTCCTTACTTCCTCAGAAACACCATAAGCAGATTGCGCAGCCAGAGCCTGCATAAGAAAGGCTTTAAGGAGAAAGTTGGAAACTATAGACCTATGAGCCTGATATCGGTGGTGGGTAAGGCGTTGGAAATGCTTCTGAAAGAAAAGATTTACATTCATTTAGACAGGCAAGGACTGATTAAGGATAGTCAGCATGGTTTTGTGTGAGGGAAATCATGTCTCACAAACTTGATTGTGTTTTCTAAAGATGTAATCAAAAAGATTGATGAGGGCAGAGTGATATTAATTGTTTACATGGACTTAGCAAAGCCTTTGACAAGGTTCTGCATGGTAGACTAATTAGTGAAGTTTGATCACATGGGATTCGGGGTGAGTTTGCCAATTGGATACAAAATTCACTTGACGAGGAGAGACAGTAGTGTGGTGGAGGGTTGTTTTTATGAACTGGAGGGCTGTGATCAGTGGCATTCCACTGTTTGTCATTTGTATAAATGGGTTAGATGAGAATATAGGAGGTATGGTTAGCAAGTTTGCAGGTGAGATCAAAATTGGCGGTATAGTGGACAATGAAGGTTTTTCTGAGATTACAAAGAAATCTTGATCATTTGGATCAATTGGCGGAGGACAGGCAGAGGCAGTTTCATTTGGATAAATGTGAGATATTGCATTTCGGTAAAACAAAGGCTTGATTTTTACAATCTCTGGTAGGCCCCAATGTAGTGTTGTAGAACAGAGAGATCCAGGGACTCCAGTATACAATTCTTTGAAATTTTGTCAAGTTGTTAAGAAGGCATTTGAGTACAGGAGTTGTAACTTCATATTGAGGTTTCAGAGAAGATTTACCAATATGCTGCTTGAGTTGCAGGGAGAAGCTGGATACGCTGGAGATTTTTCACTGGAGTGTAGGAGTTTGACAAGTGACCTTATCGGGGTTTTTAAAATCACGCAGGGCATAGATAAGGTGAACAGCAACAGTCTTTTCCCTAAGGTGGGGAAGTTCAGAGCTAGGAGGCATATTCTTAAGAAATGTGGAGATGAAGAGCTTATGCTCGAAACATCGACTGTCCTGCTCTTTAAATGCTGCCTGACTGGCTGCGCTTTTCAAGCAACATACTTTTTGACTCTGATCTTCAGCATCTGCAGTCCTCACGTTCTCCCAGCATATGTTTAAGGTGAGAGGAGCAAGTTTTAAAAGGACATGAGAAACATTTTTTTTCGACCGGAGTGGTTAGTGTGTGGAATTAACTGCCAGGGGAAATGGTGGACGCAGATAATAGTTCCAACATTTAAAGACATTTGGGTAAGTGCATAAATAGGAAAAGTTTGGAGGGATATGGGCCAAATGCAGGCAAGTGGAACTAGTTTAGTTTGCTGCTCGTCGGATGCTGCCTGAATTGCTGTGCTCTTCCAGCACCACTGATCCAGAATCTGGTTTCCAGCATCTGCAGTCATTGTTTTTACCTAGTTTGGGAATATGGTCAGCGTGGACTAGATGGACCATAGGGTCATTTTGCATGCTGTATGACTCGATGATGCATAATCTCAATGTCAGGGCACACAGGCTATAGGTCAAGCGCTGGGGATTAGAACAGTTAGGTGGTAGTTTTTGGCATGCATTGAAGGGCCACAGGGCCTTTTTCTTTGCTATCGATCTCTATGACTTTATATATCCAAGCAAATACCTTATGAATATACTGTTCAGGCAAATACCCTGTGACCTTCCTGTCCAGTAAACACTCTTTGAAAATACTTTGCAGTCAAACATTCTGCATATGTGTTGACCAGGCAAACACCTTGTGAATACACTGTCCTAAATATATTGTCCAGAAAAACACGCATCCTTTGTGTGGACTGTTCAGACAAACACCCTAAATCCACACTGTGCCTATTTACTGTCCGGACAAACAACCTGTGGATACACTCCCAGGCAAACCCCTTCCTTTTCCATGTCCATGCGAACGTAGAGCATATGAACCACACAGACAAACATCCCATGTACATAATGCAAAGACAAGCACCCTGTATGACAATCAGCCTGTCTCCACTGGCCAGGCAAACACCATGTTGTGTATGATCCAGGCAAACACCCTCTGCATACTCTGCCCAGGCAAATACTGTGTGTATATAGCCTAGGCAAATTCCTTCTGCTTTCACTGCTCAAGAAAACATACCATTTATATAATGCATAGACATACACACTGTATGTAGTGCATGGGCAAACACCTCATATAGCGTATGCAGTACTCAGACAAACACCCGCTGTCTCCAATGCTCGGGCTAACATCCTGCATATATACTGCTCAGGCAAACACCCTATTATGTATGCCGTGCTCACGTAGGCACCATCTGTGTATACAGCCCAGGCAACACGCGATGTAAACATAGCGAAAGCAAACGCCTTCTGTCTCCTCTGCCCCCACACCCCAGACAACACACTATTTACACGGTCCAGCCAAGCATTATTCGTATTCACTGACCAAACACCCTGAGTATACATCCAAACACCCTGTGTCGATGCAGCTCAGACAAGCAACATCTGCCTCCACTGTCAAGTAAATATATCTGTACACTATCCCGACAAACAGCCTGTGTATGCACTGTGCAGGCAAGCACCCTGCCACCGATCACTTCTTGGATCCCGCTCTTACCTCCTCAATGGCCTCAACAACAGCACATGACGGAGAAAAACGAACATCACCGCTTCCGGGATCAGAGCTCAGAACAGAAACCGGCCTCTACCAATACTAACTCAGAGCCAGCGAAAGAGTGTGGGTGGAGATACACACTCCACTACAAAGATTCAGCTGTAGACCCTGGTATAAACGAAGCTACAAAACCCTGCTCTGCAGCATGTTGGACTAACATTTTGGGGACTGACGATGGTTTGTGCTCCTCTTCTGTTAAAGAGCATTTCCCTTACCACAGGTATTACTGTGCATTGACACATAAACAGTGCTCGGTACAGAGAAGAGCCGCGAACTGCATGGGACTGCGAGAATTCCCTCTCACCATCCCTAAGCCCTTAAAATAGTTTGAAAATAATGCTTTATTTTAATTCGAATAAGATGTGTGTACATGTGGGAGTTGGGTAAGCTTTTACCACATTCCTCACAACCCGATGATACTCCGTTAATTTCTCCATCGATTTCAAAACATGAATTTAACACTGTTTTAGAATTTTGCACAATCGAAATTTAGCTCATGTAATGGCAGTCTTGCTTTGAGCCAGGGCGCCGATTATTATAAATACAAATTAAAATTTGTCCTTTACTTGTGTGAGCTGATTAATTCTGCCGCAAGAAATATGAACTTTAACTCGTTATGTCTTTGTGCTAATGACATTTGACATTCAACGGCTAATTAAAATTACCTAACATAAAATATATAAACCTAGAAATATAATTATGTCCATCTGATTGGAGTACGGTGCAATATTCGTGTTGCTTGCACGTTTTCCAGACCAAGATGCTTTTCAGACCATTGTCTCCATTTCTGTTTCGGAGCTGGCAAATCAGGCATCTCTGGCGTCATGAGGGGGAGGTACAGTTTGAGAAGGGACTGGAAAGGAGCAGTTGTTCAGACGAAAGGCTTGCAGCTTGTGCGGAACTCTTTGGACATTTGGGCACAAAACGGAGGGAGAACGTCTCCTGATCTTCCTTCCACCTCAACAATCCCAATCTGGGACCCAAGGTTTTCCAAGATAATTACGCCCTCAAAGAAGCCCTTTCGAGGACTTAATGCCGGTGCGTTCTGACTTTGATTTCCACCACTGGCACCATATGCTACCTCTGCCAATGTGTGTGTCAGAGTAAGGTTTGTTTAAGGAGTTGGTTGCTATCAGTGTAGGGCAGTATCTAATGATCAGTGGTAGTGGATACACTGCAGGCGAAAGTGAGGACTGCAGATGCTGGAGATTAGAGTCAAGCTGGAAAAGCAGAGCCGGTCAGGCAGCATCCGAGCAGCAGGAATATCGACGTTTCGGGCAAAAGCCCTTCATCAGGAATGAGGATACACTGCAGTGGAGTCTTAATAGAAGGGCAACGTGCTTAGATAACAAGATGATTTACTGCAAGATTGTATTATGTATGGCTACATTACTATTCAGGCATTATTACTATCAGGTGCTGTACATAAGGAAGGTCATGTCTGACCAACTGAAGTTTTCAAAGAGGTGACCAGGTATGTAGATGATGGTATTACTTTTGATGTAGTCTACTTGGACTTTAGCAAGACTTTTTAAAGATCCCACATAGGAGACTAAGAAATGTAAAAGCCTTTGGAATCAAAGGAAATTTGGCAAATTGGTTCCATAATTGGCTGAGTAGAAGGAAGCAAAGGGTGATGATTGAGGGATATTATTCCAACTGTAAGTCTGAGTCCAGTGGGGGACCCATAGGGGTCAGAGTTGAGCCCGTGCTGTTTGTGCTTTATATTAATTATTTAGAATTTAACTTAGGATCAGCAAATTCACAGACAATATGAAAATTAGTGGAGTGGTAAATAGTGAGGAAGATAGCCTTAGACTAAAAGGGAGTATAGACAGCTGGTCAGATAGACTGATCAGTCACAAATGGAATTCAGACTGGATAAACATGAGCTGATGTATTTGGGTAGAAGGCAAGAGGATACATGATGAATGATAGGATCCTGGAACGCATTTAGGATCAGAGAGATCTTCATGTATACCAGTTCCTTAAGGTGTCAGGACAGGTGAATAAAGTGGTTGAGAAGACATATGGAATACTGCCTTTATTAATTGAGGCATAGAGTTTATGCTGGAATTGTATAACATATCGTTCAGGCCACAACTCAAGTATTTGGTGCAGTTCCGGTATCCACATTATAGAAGGGATATGATTGTACTGGAGAGGGTGAGATTTACCAGGATGTTGCCTGGGCTAGATAGTTTCTGTTGTGAAGAGGGATTGGACAGATTTGGTTTGTTTTCCTTAGAGCAGAGGAGATTGAGAGAGGACATAATTTATTATGATCATGAGGAAATAAATTTGCAGAATTATATTTGCAGAGGCGTTCTATTTTGCTCAAAAAATGCACAACCTGCAGGCAGTCAATGCATGTAATATTTTATAAATTTTACTTTGGAAATAGATTAGATTCCCTACAGTGTGGAAACAGGTCCTTCAGCCCAACATGTCTACACTGACCCTCTGAAGAGCAACCCACCCAGACCCATTCCCCTACACCTAACACTACAGGCAGTTTAGATTACTTACAGTGTGGAAACAGGCCCTTCAGCCCAACAAGTCCACACTGACCTGCCAAAGTGCAACCCACCCACACCCATTCCCCTACATTTACCCCTTTGCCTAACACTAGGAGCAATTTAGCATGGCCAATTTACCTAACCTGCACATCTTTCGGACTGTGGGAGGAAACCAGAGCACCCGGCGGAAACCCTTGCAGGCACGGGGAGAATGTGCAAACTCCACACAGGCAGTTGCCCAAGGCAGGAATTGAACCCGGGTCCCTGGCGCTGTGAGAAAGCAGTGCTAACCACTGAGCCACTGTGCTACTCTAGAACCAGTCTAACTCAAGATTGGGATATGTTGATTCTAGAGATGGAAATGTGTTGCTGGAGAAGCGCAGCAGGTCAGGCAGCATCTAGGGAACAGGAGAATCGACGTTTCGGGCATTAGCCCTTCTTCAGGAAGGGCTAATGCCCGAAACGTCGATTCTCCTGTTCCCTAGATGCTGCCTGACCTGCTGCGCTTCTCCAGCAACACATTTCCATCTCTGATCTCCAGCATCTGCAGACCTCATTTTCTCTTCATATGTTGATTCTAACCTCATACTTTTAATGCATTGTCTGAGCTGTGATGTCACTTTTTTTATAAAACCTTAAGTTATCTTGAGAATATGACTTAAAAGAAGTTCTGGGATTTACATGTTAATTAACTGAAACCTGCAACCCATTCTAAAAGATGAAAGACTTAACAGCAATCTAGGTTTGTTCAATATGACATTTCATTCTGTGTCCTATGATCCCACTTCACAGCTACCTGATGAAGGAGCAGTGCTCCAGAAGTTAGTGCTTCCAAATAAACCTGTTGGATGATAACCTTATTTTGTGTGATTTTTAACTTCGTCCACCCCAGTCCAACACCAGCTCCTCCACATCATAAAATTGAGTGGCATAGATAGATGAGATAGAAAGAAGTTTTCTCCTGCATAAAACCATGATGTCTATTGCTAACAAGTCTATTTGCTTCTAAATGCATATAGGTCTTATCTCTGAATATCTTTTCCAATAATTTCCCTAACGTGTACATGAGGCCCACAGGCCTGTGATTTTTCAGGATTGTCCCTGCTACTCTTCTTAAACAATGGAACAACACTCACCTGTGGCCAAAGAAGATGTCTGTGAATGCTCCAGCAATTTGCTCTCTTGCCTGCTTCAATATTCTGGGATAGATCCCATCAGGACCTAGGGACTTACCAACCGTAATACTTCTTAGGTCACACAACACTTCTTCCTTTTTAATAGCAACCTGGATTAGAATTTCGACAATCCCCCCCCCCCCCCCCCCTGAGATCATCAATTCCATCTTTTTGGTGACTACTGACACAAAGCATTCATTTGAGACCTCACCTAGCTCTTCTGGCTTCACACATAAATTCGCTCCTTTTTCCTTCAGTGGGCCAACTACACTCTTGATTTTCATATTTGTATAAAAGGTCTTGGGATTCTCCTTAATCCTGTGTGCTAGTTACATTTCATTACCCCTTTTAGCCCTTCTAATTCCTTATTTCTTTCCTACTTTCCTTATATACTTCAAGGGCTTTGTCAGGTCCATCTTCTTCGACCTTATTGACCAAGGTCATAACATCCCTGTTCATTCAAGGTTCAATTAACTTACCATACCTATCCTTCATTCTAGCAGGTCCTGAACTCTTATCAACTGCAGTTTGAAATACTCCCACATGTCTGATGTGGATTTACCCTCCAATAGCCATTTCCAATACAAATTCTCCAGTTCCTGACCAATATTGTTGTACAAAGTTAAAAATCACACAACACCAGACTATAGTCCAACAGGTTTAATTGGAAGCACTAGTTTTTGGAGTGCTGCTCCTTCATCAGGTGGTTGTGGAGTATAAGATTGTAAGACACAGAATTTATAGCAAAAGTTTACAGTGTGATGTAACTATTTCAATGTATAATTTCAGTTACATCACTCTGTAAACTTTTGCTATAAATTCTGTGTCTTGTAACTTTATACTCCACAACCACCTGATGAAGGAGCAGCGCTCCGAAAGCTAGTGCTTCCAATTAAACCTGTTAGACTATAACCTGGTGTTGTGTGATTTTTAATTTTGTACACCCCAGTCTAATATTGGCATCTCCAAATATTATTGTAGCTTGTCTTTCTGCAATTTAACACCTTCACCAGAAGACTGCTGTTATCCCTATCCATGATTATCTTAAAACTCATGGTATTATGATCACTACTTCCACTGAACTTCACTCACCTGACTGGGCTCATTTCCCAAAACCAGGTCTAGGTATAATGTCTTCCTTGGTTGGATTGATTGTATACAATGACAAGAAACCCTTCTGAATAGTCCTTTAAACTTGTGCTACATCCAAGCCCATAGCACAAAGTGAGCTCCAGTCAATATAGGGGAAGTTAAAATCACTCACCACAACAACCCTGCTATTTTTACATCTTTCCAAAATCTGTCTACATATTCTATCCTCTATCTCCTGCTGGCTGTTGATTTCACTTTTCCTACTCCTGAGTTCCCTCTATATTGCCTCGCTGCATGAGTCCTCTGATGTATCCTCCCTCATTACAGCTGAGAGATACTCCTTTACCTATAATGCAACACCCTCACCCCTTTTACTTCCCTTTGATCATACCTGAAACATTTAAATCCTGGGAGAGTTAGCCACCAGTCCTGTTCCTCTTTCAGCCAAGTTTACATGATCGCAATAATGCCATAGTTTTAAGTACTAACCAAAGCTATAATTTCATCTACCTTGCCTATTATACACCTTGCATTGAAACACATGTATTTCAGATCACCACCCCTGCTCCTTTCAGCAGCGTTTCCCTGCCTGTTCTTGTTCTTAATCATGTTTGCCTTGGTTTCTACCTCTCCCTCAATTTCTGCATCTACTGCCCTACTCCTCTGGTTTCCATCCTCCTGCCACACTAGTTTAAATCCTTCCCAACCACTCTATCATGTACCCCACCAAGGATATTAGTCCTGGTCCTGCCCATGTGTAACTCGTGCAGTTTGTACAGGTCCCACCTTTCCCCAGACCTGGTCCCAATGCCCCACAAATCTAAAACCATCTCCCCACACTATCATTCCAGCTAGATGTGCACTTGCAATGTCAAGGCATGCAAAACTATGGATCAAGTACTGAAAAATGGGATTAGAATCATGAGGTGGTTGTTTTGACTTGCATGGGCACGATGGGCTGAAAGCCTTTTCTCTATGCTGTGGACCTCTATGGCTGCACAACATGCGACATCACTATGCACAATACTAGATAAAACATTGTTCACTAGATTAATTCCAGACATGAACGGCTTGTCTTATGCAGAGAGATTGAACAGCATAGGTCTATTCTCACTTAAGTTTAGAAGAATGGGAGATCTAATTGAGATGACAGGGAAATGACAATGTAAATGTAGAGCCAAGTTTTCCCTTGTGGGGCAATCCAGAGAAAGAGAAATCATATTTTATGTCAAGGGGTGGCAGATTCAAAACAGAGATGAAGAGGAATTACTTCTCTCAAAGACCTGTGAATCCATAGAATTCACTAGCTCAGACTGTGGTGGATGCAGGAACATTTAACAAATTTAAAGAGCAGATAGACAGAACTTTAATTGATAACAGGTTAAAAAGGATCATGGACAGCGAGAAGAAAGTAGAGTTAAAGGCTCAGATGAGATCAGCCATATTAAATGGTGGAGCAAGCTCGAGTGATTGCTTACTCCTGCTTCTGATGTTTACATTCTTTTCTACTCCCCATGAAAGCTAGTGTAGAACTCACTGTCTCCACCCTCAGGCTAGTTGGAGCTAAGGCAACATCAACATTAACTCCTTCAGAGCTTTATTTATGCTACAGCCAGATATTTAACTTCCAGATGCTATGGAAAATTTCAAGTCATTGTAGTAACAATACTATACACTCACTGCCTTCCTATTTCTCTAACATGTCCAATTACTCAGGAGAATTAACTCATAAAATGGTGAATAGAAACTGGTCCAACTGGTCTTGTATACTTCAACATGGAACTCCCGTGTGTCAAATACCTTAATTCACAAGTATTCCTGATTTTATTCCTATTGGTTACTGCTCATCTTCTATGCTTCCATACAGTCTCCTACAATTAATGAACTTCACCAGACCTCCTTCTCCTCATTGCAGTCCTTCCTTTCCCACAGCTGTCTAGGATGGTGCACTGGTTAGCACTGTTTCCTCATTATGCCAGGGACCCAGGTTCACTTCCACTGTTAGGTGACTATCTGTGTGGAGTTTCCATGTTCTTCCATGTCTGCATGGGTGCTGCAGTTTCCTCCCACAGTCTGAAGATATGCAAATTAGGTGGATTTGCCATGTTAGGTTCGGGCATGTGTAGGTTAAGTGCATTAGTCATGGACAATGCAGGGGCACAGGGAAGGGGTGGATCTCGGTGGCATGCTCCTCGGGGGATCAGTGTGAACTTGTTGGGTTGAATGGCCTGTTTCCATACTGTATGGATTCTATTTGTCTAATATCTTGATGAAGAGCTTATGCTCGAAACATCGACTCTCCAGCTTCTCGGATGCTGCCTGACCGGCTGTGCTTTTTCATCACCACACTTTTTCACTCTAATCTCCAGCATCTGCAGTCCTCAGTTTTTCTCCTAGCATATCACTTAGAGCTGCTTACCACTTAATTTTTTCTGAAAATGTGTTGTTGGAAAAGCGCAGCAGGTCAGGCAGCATCCAAGGAACAGGAGATTTGACGTTTCGGGCATAAGCCCTTCTTCTACTTAATTTTTTCTCCTCATCACCAGACACATTCTGTATGACAGTTTAAATGTCCTGATCCTCTTTTTGGTTCACATACTGAAGATATGGACGTTTCTCAAGAGCAAGCCAGTATTCCTCGATCTCATCATTGCATGCACCATCTCAAATCCTGGTACATGTGTACTTTAAATATTTAACAAGAGGGAAGAACTCCATACTGTGGATCAGTGGGAGCTGGTATGAAGTGACTAGGATAGGAGAACAAGACATCACAGGTTTCAAATTGCACAGAGAACATTATTTCCTACACAGAAACAGAAATTGCTGAATAACTCAGCAGGTTGGCAGTATCTGTGGAGAGAAATCAGAGTTATGTTCTGAAGGAGGGTCACTGGACATGAAATGTTATCTCTGATTTCTCTTCACACATGCTGCTGAGTTTTCCCAGCAATTTCAGCTTTTGTTTCCAATTTCCAGAATCCAGGGTTTTTTCGGTTTTTCGTTTAGTCTTATTTCCAACATACCCTCACCACTGAAATATGGGGATGAATATGCCTGAAATATTTAACACTTTAGGAAGGAATCTGATAAGTGTTGACCAGCTTAGCGAGTTTTGAGAAGTTTTGAAGTTTACAAACTTACTTAAAACTTAAGCAAATACAGCATATTTTTCATTTAATGTGATTAACAATGAGGGCATAAAAAATCATGTATTTTCCTACCTTGGTTCGTAATAAATTCACATTGAATGCAAAAAACTTCCCCATGAAACATTTGGGATACATTGTAATTCCAGCTGAAAAAATGGTCTTGGCTTCATGGCAGAGGGACTGCTTTCCTTACAAGAATATAACATGACTGATGGATCACTACGAACTTCTTCACTTAGCCCATAGTTAAGGTACGGAATGCAGTGGAGTGTGGTGAAGGCAGATCAATTTGTTCATTCGAGAGGACAGTGGATGATTATTTGCATAAAACTAATATGTAAGCATATGAGGAAAAAGCAGGAGATTGTTTAACAAGGAGGTACAGGTTTGATGAGCCAAATGGCCTCCTTCTGTACAATTACACTTATGTGGTTCTGTGATACATCTCCAGTCCTCTTCTAAATAGCACATTACCAGCTCAGTCAGACTAAAACCATCTGAAATGTCCTCAATGGAGGCTCAGCAATCTCCCACATTCCAAGCTATGAGCACTGAGGAAAGTCTTCAGTGGAGCTCTTGGAGACATAAATGAACACGTGGGTTAGCCATTGAGGGTTTTCATGAAGATATCGTAAGTATTTCTGTGAACTATATCATAAACCTAGATCAGACAGCCAAATTTATGGTTTGAACTGGCGAGGGACCAGTAACAATTGTACAATTAGATATGAGATTCAGGGACTTTTCAAGAGAATAAGGTCACCTTCTTAAACTAACAATAATAAAATCTCCCTACAAAGTTAAAACTGTAATTCAATCTACTATGTGTAGTATATTCTAACATCGAGAATTACCATGAGGTTAACATGTGTAATAGATTGTGATTGAACACCTCACAATGCACATCAAATTTTAAATCTGATCAAGACAGATTCAATGGTTTTCTCAGCAATTCCCTGCAGGTGCTAATGATACTATGGGTCATCAAATCTCACTAAATTTCACAAAATGTCACAATTCTTCATTTTGACTTGCTGACATCGACAATTGAAAGAGGGACAGGATTGGCAACTTAAAGTTCTGGGATAACGATGTTTTAGATGAGATAGACAAGGAAGCAAAAGAGGTGGGCGAGTTGCATTTTTGGTTAGGGATCATATCACAGTTGTTACAATGTGGAAGTCTGCTAATTCAAACTAACACCCCAGAAAAGCTCGCCTCGCCTTGTAATTTGCTAAAAGTGTGAGAGAGTGAAAGAAAACCCCTGTCTTCCACTGTTAGAGAAAAAAGTAACAATTTATTTTCCTAACTCTAACAGTGAACACTGAACAAAAACTATTAACAAACTCGAGCCCCCTCTTTCTTAACAAATCACTAAATCACCCCAACTCTATAAAAATACTGCTCCAATAACACAAATATTATACATTAAATTAACTTAATCTCTCACAGTCCATGCAGTTTCTTATACTGTCTTACTTCTGGTCTTCTGAATATACTGCTTCCTTCCATCCTTCCGAATCTGCTGTTTTGTTTCATCCTTCTGATTCTGTTGTCTTCTCCCTGGGTCTTCTTCTATGACTTTTCTTTTTTTGTGAGTGTCATTGTATAAAATTTCTTGGTACATTTAATAAAGAGATTTATTTGCGAGCATTGAGGTGCTTATTTCTTCAACTGGCAGTTGGCGCTCATGTTCGATGGGCAGTTAGCTCTGACTACCTTTCAAAATGCCCTTCCTTTTAAATTCCCAAGACTCAAACCATCTCATTCATCCGAAGGTGTTAAATTCAAAATCAATTGGTTTTTAGTATCCTGGGCATAATCTAATTTAAATTATACCTTTCAGATTAGTTTTGCACTCACATGTAACATTAGACTGTTTAGATTCTATCTTACCTACATATTTTCTTTTAAATCCGTGATAATGCATCTGCAATAACATTTTTACGATGTGCAACATATACAATTTGTAAATTAAAAGTCTGTAACATAAGACTCTGATGAAATAATATCATATTTTTGTCTTTAAATCTTTCCAAAAATTTGAGAGGATTGTGGTCCATCTATACAACACTCTCCGAAACATTGATCATTACATGAACGCTAAAATGTTGTACCAAACTCAATAACACTTTTTCGATTATGAAGTATCTTCTCTGGTGTATATTGAGTTTTTTGAAAAATAACCTATTGGCTTTGCAAGTCCGCCATCATCCTCCTGCATTAATACAGCTCCAACACTCATATCGCTGGCATTGATTGCAACTTTAAAAGGTTTTAAAACATTTGGTGTAGCTAAAACTGGTGTTGTGGTTAACAGAGCTTTTAACTTCTCAAATGCCCCCTGGCATTGTTCTGTCCACCGAAATTTTGTGTTCTTCTTTAGCAAATCTGTCAGCGATGCCATCATGCTGCTGAAGGTTTGTTACAATAATTCTGGTAGAATCTGCTCAGTCCCAAAACTCAAAGCACCTATTTCAAAGTGCTATCGTAAGGACAGACTGACGGGCAGAGGGGGTGGGAGTGGCCTTGTTGGTAAGGGACGATGTTCAGTCCCTTGCGCGGGGGGACCTAGAGTCAGGGGATGTAGACTCAGTGTGGATAGAGCTTCGAAATACTAAGGGTAAAAAGACCCTCTTGGGAGTCATCTACAGGCCCCCAAACAGTAGTCTGGATGTCAGATGTAAGTTAAATCAGGAGCTGAAATTGGCCTGTCGCAAAGATGTCACTACAGTTGTTATGGGGGATTTTAACATGCAGGTAGACTGGGAGAATCAGGATGGTATTGGGCCTCAAGAAAGAGACTTTGTGGAGTGCCTCAGAGATGGATTCTTAGAGCAGCTGGTGCTGGAGCCGACCAGGGAGAAGGCAATTCTGGATCTGGTATTGTGTAACGAACCAGAATTGGTCAGAGACCTCGAAGTGAAGGAGCCATTGGGAAGTAGTGATCATAATACAATAAGCTTCAATCTGCAATTTGAGAGGGAGAGGGTACAGTCGGAAGTGACAGTACTTCTGTTGAATAAAGGGAACTATGGAGCTATGAGGGAGGAGCTGGCCAAAGTTCAATGGTGCAATACCTTAGCAGGGATGACCGTGGAGGAACAACGGCGGATATTTCTGTGTATAATACAGAAGTTGCAGGATCAGTTCATTCCTAAAAGGAAGAAAGATCCCAGGAGGAGGCATGGGCAGCCGTGGCTGACGAGGGAAGTTAAGAAACATATAAAGTTAAAAGAGAAAAAGTATAACATAGCTAAGATAAGTGGGAAAACTGAGGACTGGAAAGCTTTTAAAGAGCAACAGAGGATTACTAAGAAGGAAATACGCAGAGGAAAAATGAGGTACAAAGGTAAACTGACTAAGAATATTAAGGAGGATAGTAAAAGCTTTTTTAGGTATGTGCAAGGCAAAAAAATGGTTAGGACAAAAATTGGGCCCTTGAAGACAGAAACAGGGGAATATATTACTAGGAACAAAGAAATGGCAGAGGAATTAAATGGGTACTTCAGATCTGTGTTCACTGGGGAAGACACAAGCAATCTCCCTGAGGTAACAGTGGCTGAAGGACCTGAACTTAAGGGAATTTATATTTGCCAGGATTTGGTGTTGGAGAGACTGTTAGGTCTGAAGGTTGATAAGTCTCCGGGGCCTGATGGTCTGCATCCCAGGGTACTGAAGGAGGTGGCTCGGGAAATCGTGGATGCGTTGGTGATTATTTTCCAGAGTTCAATAGATTCGGGGTCGGTTCCTGAGGATTGGAGGGTGGCTAATGTTATAGCACTTTTTAAGAAAGGTGGGCGAGAGAAAGCAGGAAATTAGTTAGTCTGACCTCAGTGGTGGGAAAGATGCTGGAGTCTATTATAAAGGATGAAATTACTGCACATCTGAATAGTAGTAACAGGATAGGACAGAGTCAGCATGGATTTATGAAGGGGAAGTCATGCTTGACTAATCTTCTTGAATTTTTTGAGGTTGTAACTATGAAGTTGGACGAGGGAAATCCAGTAGATGTAGTGTACCTGGACTTTCAGAAACCTTTTGATAAAGTCCCACACAGGAGGTTAGTGAGTAAAATTAGGGCACATGGTATTGGGGGCAAAGTACTAGATTGGATTGAAAATTGATTGGCTAATAGGAAACAAAGGGTAATGATAAACGGCTCCATTTCGGAATGGCAGGCAGTGACCAGTGGGGTACCACAGGGATCCATGCTGGGACCGCAGCTTTTTACAATATATGTTAATGATATAGAAGATGGTATCAGCAATAACATTAGCAAATTTGCTGATGATACAAAGCTGGGTGGCAGGGATGAGATGAGGATATTAGGAGATTACAGGGTGACCTGGACAAGTTAGGTGAGTGGGCAGATGCATGGCAGATGCAGTTTAATGTGGATAAATGTATGGTTATCCAATTTGGTAGCAAGAACAGGAAGGCAGACTACTACTTCAATGGAATCAATTTATGTAAAGGGGCAGTACAGAGAGATCTGGGTGTTCTTGTACACCAGTCAATGAAGGCAAGCATGCAGGTACAGCAGGTAGTGAAGAAGGCTAATAGCATGCTGGCCTTCATAACAAGAGGAATTGAGTATAGAAGCAAAGAGGTGCTTCTGCAGCTGTACAGGGCCCTGGTGAGACCACACCTGGAGTACTGTGTGCAGTTCTGATCTCCAAATTTGAGAAAAGACATTCTGGCTATTGAGGGAGTGCAGCGTAGGTTCACGAGGTCAATTCCTGGAATGGCAGGATTACCTTTCACTGAAAGACTGAAGCGACTGGGCTTGTATACCCTTGAGTTTCGAAGATTGAGAGGGGATCTGATTGAGACGTATAAGATTATGAAAGGATTGGACACTGTGGCAGTAGGAAACATATTTCCACTGATGGTTGAGTGCCGAACCAGAGGACACAGCTTAAAAATACGGGGTAGACCATTTAGGACAGAGCTCAGGAGAAACTTCTTCACCCAGAGAGTGGTAGCTGTGTGGAATGTTCTGCCCCAGAGGACAGTGGAGGCCCACTCTCTGTATTCATTTAAGAAAGAGTTGGATAGAGCTCTCAAAGATAGTGGAATCAAGGGTTATGGAGATAAGGCAGGAACAGGATACTGATTAGGAATGATCAGCCATGATTATATTGAATGGTGGTGCAGGCTCAAAGGGCGGAATGGCCTACTCCTGCACCTATTGTCTATTGCCTATTGTCTATTTCTTTCGAGGATGAGCATGGAAATTCCTCAATGTCCTTCATCTTCATGTTCCTTGGGGTCATCCTCCCATGACCGATGTTAACTCCCAAGAATGTCACCTCTCCCTTCACAAATTCTGTTTTCTTTAAATGTATTGTTTTTCATAATCATTCCAAGAGTTCTGCCAACTGTACCATGTAATCTTTCCATTAATGGCTAAAGATCATGAAATCATAAGCACATGAAATAATAACAGCACAACTTAATCCTGCCACAACTCTGTTCATAAGTCTTTGAAATGTGTCTGGTGCATTCTTTATTCCAAAGAGCATCACTTTGAATTGATATAGCCCATTTCGAATTAGAAATGCATTTTGCCTTCTCTGATAAAGGTACCTGCCAATAGCCACACATTATGTCCAACTTTGTGATATAAATGACTTGTCCAACTTACTCTATACTATCCTTCAACCTTGAAATCAGATATGAGTCCAATTTACTTTTGATAGTCCACGAAAAATCATCGAGTCCCATCAGGTTTGGGAACTAATACAATCGGCAAATTCCACTCACTCTGACTCAGCTTGAGCAATGCATCCACTTCTTTCTGGACCTGTGTGGCTTTGAGAGGATTAAGCCTGTAGGAGTGTTGTTTTATCGGAACAGCATATGTTACTTCCATCTCCTGCACAATAGTATTAGTCCTCCCCATTTCTTTTCCTATAGATATCATCATACTGCTGCAATAAATCTTTCAACTTGGTTCTTTGCTTCTTAGACAAATAGCTCACTATCCAATTGTATTCTTCCTCATTATTTAACTTAAATTGAGGCACATCAAAATTCACATTATCTGGATTTGATTCCTCACTCTGCGGGGCAGTAACTAAGATATGTTTCTCCAGTGGCTTTTCTATTCTGTGGCATATTTTACAGGTGCAGCCCAGGCCAATAGAAGTGCTTTTGTATCCTAGCCTGAGTCTTCCTCACACCGAGATGACTTCCTAACTGGTAATTCATGTGCTACCTGCAATACTTCCTGTCTGTATGCAACTGGCAACACAATCTGGTTCACGACAGCCCATTTCTCCTCTGCACTAACCTGCCGTGGTCTCTATTTTTGTCTGAGAATTCTATAGTTAAGCTAATAACCTTTGGAAATACATTCTGATTCCTTTTCCAAGTATGCATCATGATACAGATCTTTTATTGCCTCAGCTTTCTGTTGTAAGTCCATTAGCCTTTCAGATTAAACACTTCTGCCTGACCTTGTACCTATTCAGGTTTTTCCCCGTACCATTTTGTCAAACAGGGTGTCAGCTTGTTTTGGACCAGGCCAGACTCCTCAAAACATCTCAAGAAGGTAACCCAGACCCTAACTCTTCTAGTTGTTTTAAGCAGATGTAATGTGGATGCAGGATGCAGATATAAGCAGGAGTGATGCAGCGGGTCAAACCACTCAGTTTGAAACAAAACTGAATTTGTTTACAGACTACTGAATGAAACATAAGCAAAAGAAAGCAGAATTTTGAATAACAACTATTGAAAATCCAACCAACGTGAATACTCGCAACTTAGCAAGAGCAGTTCCAATTTCCTGCAACATTTGATAAAAATATCCTTTGGCAAAAAGATAAATTCAAACTCAGGGTCTTACAAGAGAGAGAGGTTGTAGAGAGGATCAGCGAGGGATCATTGCCTGAAACAGGGAAACTCTTTTTTTACCCCAGCAGCTTCTCGGGATCCCCAGCTAAAACTAAACCAAACTAGCAAAGCATTTTTCTTTGAGGATGGAAATTCCTCGATGGCCTTTGTCTTCGCATTCCTTGGAGTCAATCTTCCATGACTTATGTTATGTCCCAAGAATGTCACTTCTGCCTTCGCGAATTCTGTTTTCTTTAAGTTTATTACCAGTTTTGCTTCTCATAATCATTCAAAGAATGCCAACTGTACCATGTGATCTTCCCATGACTCACTAAAGATCACTACATCATCCAGATAAATTGCACAATTTGTTAATCCACCACAACTCCGTTTATGAGTTATTGGCATGTAGCTGGTACATTCTTCATTCCAAAGGGCAACAATTTGAATTGATATAGGGGTTACAAATGCAGAAACATCTTTCACTTTCTCTGATAAAGGTACCTGCCAATAACCACACAGTAAGTCCAACTTTGTAATGTAAGTGGCTTGTCCAACTTTCTGTATACAGTCCTCCAATCTTGGTATTGGATAGGACTCCAATATGTTATGGCATTGACCTTCCAATCGTCCACACAAAATCATTGAGTACCATCAGGTTTGCGGACTAACAGAACCAGCAAACTATACTCACTCTGTCTGGGTTTGATGATATCTTCGTTGAGCATCACATCCACTTCCTTCTGGACATGTGTGGCTTTGAGAGGATTAAGCCTGTAGGAGTGTTGTATAATCATGATGTACTTCCACGTCATGCCCAATAGTATTAGCTTTCCCCAACTTGTTTCTGCACATGTCCTCATACTGTGGCAACAAACTTTGCAACTTGGCTCTTTGCTTCTGAGACAGATAGTTCACTAACCTATCCGACTCCTCAAGGATTTCCTCATTATTTAACGTATTTTGAGGCACATCAAATGCCTCTGAATTTTATTCCTTATCCTGGGGGCAGTAACTAATAGCTGTTTTTCCGGTTTCCTGTCTCTACTATAGTAAGATTTCAACATATTCACATGACATACCCGGTGACAGTTTTTTTTTCTATCCTGGTTCTTTACCAGGTAGTTTATCTGACTGAACTTTTTATCAATTTGATAAGGCCTACCAAACCTAGCTTTGAGTGGATCTCCTATCACTGGTAACAATACTAATGCATCACCCCATGGGATAACATCCGAATTTTAGAGTTTTTATCTGCCACCTTCTCATTCAATGCTGTGCCCTCTTTGGGCGCTGTTTCACTAACTCACCTACCTGATTTAATCTTTCCCTTACCTCAGATGCATAATTCTAAATGTGAGATCTCCCTCTTCGGTCATGTCAACTTTTCTTCAATTAATTTCAAAGGGTCTCTCACTTCATGTTTGAATATTAACTCAAAGGGAGTAAACTGATTAGATTCATTTGGGGCATCTTTAACGGCAAACAATACTAATGGGATACCTTTATCCAATCATTTGGGTAATCCTGACAGTACGTTCTTAACATGGTCTTCAGGGTCGGATGCCACCTTTCCAAAGCTTCCTGGGATTCAGGATGGTATGCACTTGATTTAAAGTGCTGTATGCTTAAGCTATCCATAACTTCCTTAAATAGCTTAACATTAAAATTACACCGTTGGTCTGACTGAATCTCTCTGGGTAGTCCATACTGGGTAAAGAAAGCTACCAACTCCTCCACCACCCTTTTTGCCATCATACTCCATAAAAGAATTGCCTCCGGAGGTCTGATAGACACATCCATTACAGTTAGCAAGTACTGGTTCCCAGTTTTAGGGAGGAGACCTACACAGTCAATCATAACCTGCATAAAAGGTTCTTTGAATTTGGGAATTGGCAATAAAGGTGCAGGTTTTGTGGGAACGAGAGAGACTCACGTTTGGTATGTTGCCTCCCAGGTGCAAGGGTACGTGATGTCTCTGATCGTGTTTTCCGGGTCCTTAAGGGGGAGGGGGAGCAGCCCGAAGTCGTGGTCCACATTGGCACCAATGACATAGGTAGGAGGAGCACTGAGGATGTTAGGCAGGCTTTCAGGGAGCTAGGTTGGAAGCTCAAAGTTAGAACGAACAGAGTTGTTGTCTCTGGTTTGTTACCCGTACCACGTGATAGAGAGTCGAGGAATAGGGAGAGAGAACAGTTAAATGCGTGGCTACAGGAATGGTGCAGGAGGGAGGGATTCCGGTATTTGGATAACTGGGGTTCTTTCTGGGGAAGGTCGGACCTCTATAAACGGGATGGTCTGCACCTGAACCTGAGGGGCACCAGTATCCTTGGTGGGAGGTTTGCTAGTGCTCTTGGGGGGGGTTTAAACTAACTCTGCAGGGGCATGGGAACCCAGACTGTAGCTTTAGGGTGCAGGACCTGGAGTGTAGGGAGGTTAGGAACATGGCATCAATTTCAAAGGAGGGTACCTGTAAACAGGAAAGTGGCTTGAAGTGTGTTGCTAATAATACCATCAATCAGCACTTACTTGGCAATAGCCTGCTCATTGATGCCCAGTCTCGGTTCTTGCCTTGGGCGTATAGCTCCTGACCTCACTACAGTCTTAGTTCAAACAAAGATGCGATAAGTAGAATGGCAGCATGGACAGTACAGACTTGGGGGCTGAAGGACCTGTTCAGTGCTGTACCATTTTATGTTTTACATTCGAAAGATAAAATAGCTAAAATGTACAGGTCTGGTCAATTATCTCAGCTCCAGGACATCTCTACAGGGGTTTTTCAGGGTAATGTCCTAAGCGCAACCATCTTCAGCTGCTTCAATAACCTTCTCTCCATCAATAAGTCAGAAGTGGGGATGTTTGCTGATGATTGCACAACGGTCAGAACCTTTCAGAACAGCTGCAGACTCCTCAGAAATGGCCTGTTTCTATGTTTCCAAATGCAGCTGATTTGAACAGTATCCATGTTTAAGCTGATAAGCAACAAGTAACATTGGTATCACACAAGGCAATTATAATCTCTAACGAGAAAATCTAACTATCAGTACCTTGACATTCAATTACATAAGCATTACTGAATCATAGAATATTACAGCACAGTACAGGCCTTTGGCCCTCGATGTTGTGCTGACCTTTTATTGGAACGGACTTCAAGCTGATCTAGCAACTTAAGGCTTCTATGAAGCACTGTGAGACATCAACGGCAGCAGAATTGTACTCCAGCACAATTTGCAACCTCATGGTTTGGCATATCCCCCACTCAACTATTACAATCAAGCCAGGGGATTAACCCTGGTGCAATAGAGCGTGCAGGAGGGCATGGGGAGGAATGATTAAATAAATCACTCAACACCTGGGAGTTCAATTCCAGCATCAAATAGATTATTGAAATAATACTGGTGAGAAGAAACTTCAATGCAACACAATACAATATCGTTTTATAATCTGATGTACTACATTGTGGGAGGACAGTGAAAAGCTTTTACTATATCTCCTTCTTATCACAACATCTAAGGTACAGCAGAGGAATAAAAGTAGTTGTATTACTTACAGAGTTGAAACATAAGTTAAAAGTAGGACAACATTGAAGGGTTGGCGTCACAGTAAGGTAAGAAATTTCAAATAGACATTATAGTGTAGCAGCTCTGCTGTCCCCCTCTCCACTCCAAGCTCCAGACCGCTCTGTACCAGCACTGAGCTGCTCTGAGCTAAATGCCAGGACTGCTTCCCCTGCACTTGCTGCCTGTGCGATGCTCAGGGGCTGCTTCACCACACTGCTCCAGGACTGCTTGTTTGTGCTTCTCTGGGGTTCATAGCCCATGTGCTGGATCAGAGCTCACTGCTCGTGGTGTTCTGGGGCTTTAGCCCACACGTTGGACCAGGACTTGATCCTTGTGGTGTTATAGGGCACACAGCCCATGTGATGAATCACGTTTCACTGCTTGCTGTGCTCTGGACTCATAGTCCATTTGCTGCTCCAAGGCTCACTGCTCACGTGCTCTGGGGCATACACTCCATGTGCTGCTCCAGAGCTCGCTGCTCACGGTGTTCTGGAGCTCACAGTCCACGTGCTGATCCAGAGTTCACTGCTCACAGTATTCCAGCGGCTCACAGTCTACATGCTGCTCCAAGGCTCATTGCTTACAGTACTCTGGGGCCTACACTCCACGTGCTGCTCCAGAGCCCTCTGCTCATGGTGTTCTGGGGCTCACAGTCCATGTGCTGCTCCAGGGCTCACTGCTCATGGTGTTCCAGGGCTCACTGTTCACATTATTCCAGGGGCTCACAGTCCACATGTTGCTCCAAGGCTCACTGCTCACAGTGCTCTGGGGCATACACTCCATATGCTGCTCCAGAGCTCACTGCTCACAGTATTCCAGGGCTCATAGTCCATGTGCTGCTCCAAGGCTCATTGCACACTGTATTTCGGGGCTCATGGTCAACATGCTGCTCCAGGGCTCACTGCTCACGGTATTCCAGGGCTCATAATCCATGTGCTGCTCCAGGTCTCACAATCCATGTGCTGCTACAGGTCTCGCTGCTCATGGTATTCCAGGGCTTCAAGCCCACGGTGTTTCAGGGCTCGCAGCCCACGCACTGTTCCCGGCCTAACTGATCCAGGGGCTAGTTGCGGACGTCTGCCATTACGCAAGCATTCACCTCCGGTGCTGAGGGGAGAGAAGAGCTGAAAAAGAAAGAAAAAAAAGAGAAAGAACATGCAGAGCAGTGGAGCTCCAACAAGAGCGTCCTACTCTGTCATCATTTTGACCCAGTGAACAATGAAGAAAGGACAAATGTGCATTCTTATAGACTTATTCTCAATCCCACGTTTTACATTTACAGACCAGTTTTTTAATTAATTACATATACATACATTCACGTGATTTATTTGATTGCATGTTCAATGATGGGTAGCCCTGGGGAAAACTTCAAACTTTCTCATGGTTTACTAGACATCCCATCTTTATCCTTGAGTTTCTTAAAATGTGTTCATTCAACCCACATTCCAATGTCTGCTATTTTCTGCACCTGCGATTCAATTCACCCTGTGATGACATGGGAGCTGTTCTTCACTGTCTGACATTGGCTTGCTCAAATAATTCGTAATTAAATCTCACTCCCTCATGGTTTTAGTGACTTTTTGTATGTATGTGGATCCAATAATTACTTCAGAATCTATGCTTACAATTATTTGAAGAATCTAAAATCTACTATTGTAGCAGATTGATTTATTAAAGATTCACTAATTAATGCAGAATTATAGTCATCATGATGCACAGCATGGAAACAGACACTGCTGTCCAACCCGTTCATGCCAACTAAATATCCTAACCTAATCTAGTCCCATTTGGCAGCATTTGGCCCATATCTGTTTAAACTCTTTCTATTCATATACCAGTCCAGATGCCTTTTAAATGTTGTGATTGTACCAGCCTCCATCACTTCCTTTAGCAGCTGATTCAATACATGCCCTACCGTCTACATGAAAACACTGCCCCTCCGGTCCCTTTTAAATCACTCCCCTCTCACCTTCAACCTATGCTCCCCACTCTGGAGAAAAGACATTGTCTACTTACCCTATCCATACCCGTCATGATTTTATAAACTTCCACAATGTCACCCCTCAGCCTCTGATGCTCCAGGGTAAATAGCCCCAGCCTATTCAGTTTCTCCGGTACCTCAAACCCGCCAATGTTGGTAACATACTAGTAATTTTTTCCGGACCCCTTCAAGCTAAACAACATCCTTCCTATAGCAGGGAGATTAGAAGTGCACACAGTATTCCAAAAGTGGCCTAATCAATGTCCTATACAGCTGCAACATGACCTCCCAACCTCTATACTCAATATACTGACCAATAAAGGTAAACATACCAAACACCTTCTTCACTATCCTGTCTACCTGAGACTCCACTTTCAAGGAACTATGAACCTGCACTTCAAGGTCTATTTGTTCAGTAAGTCCTGCCTGACTTGCCTTTCCAAAATGCACATTTATCGAAATTAAAACCCATCTGCTACTCTTTGGCCCATTTGCCCATCTGATCAAAATCCCATTGTACCTCTTTGTTGTCCACTACACCTCCAATTTTGGTGTCACCTGCAAACTTACTAACTATACCTTCTATGTTCACATTCAAATCATTTATATAAATGATGAAAAGCTGTGGATACAGCACTCCACTGGGCCAGGCCTCCTATCTAAAAAGGAACCCTCCACTACCACCCTCTGTCTTCTACCTTCAAGCCAGTTCTGTATCCAAATGGCTAGTTCTCCCTGTATTCCATATGATCTAACCTTGTTAACAAGTGTACCATGAGAAATCTTGTCAAATATCTTACTGATGCCCATATAGGTCACATCCACCGCTATGCTGTCATCAATCCTCTTTGTTAATTCTTCAAAAAACCAATCAAGGTAGTGAGACACTATTTCCCATGCACAAAGCAATGTTGACTACCACTAATCAGTCCTTGACTTTCCAAATACATGTAAATCCTGTCCATCAGAATTGCCATCAACAACTTGTCAGGCTTTCCAGTCTATAGTTCTCTGGCTTTTCCTTACCACCTTTCTTAAATACTGGCACCATGCTAGCCAACCTCTAGTCTTGTGGCACCTCACCTGTGTCTATTGATGATACAGATATCACAGCAAGGGACCCAGCATTCACTTCTCTAGCTCCCAGGCAGGGTACACCTGATCAAGTCCCAGGGATTTATCCACCTTCATGCATTTTAAGACTTTCAGTACCTCCTATTTATCGTTATTTATTTATCGCTATTTATTCGTCATCGCTATTTATTTCCCCACATTCTATATCCTTTTCTCCAGTAAATGCTGATGTAAAATACTCCTTTAGTATCTTCTCCATCTCCTGCAGTTCCATAACTAGATGGCCTTGCTGAGCTTTAAGGGGCTCTAATCTCTCCCTACTGTTACGACACAGAGTAAAGCCCTCTGCTAATTTAAACCAGCAACACAGAAAAGATTCACCCCATGCTGTAATCTATTAAATTCAAAAGGCAAAGAATTATCCTCAAAAGTCACTATTTAAAATAAAAGTTAACTTTTTTTAAGACTAACAGAAAATAATTAACAACTATTTGCACCTCCTTTCTCAAGATCTATCTTTTACAATACTAGTCTGATAAAACTCCCAATTTAAAAATATATAATCATGTTTCAAAACCAGTCAGCTTTGCTGAGTGTCCTCTATAGATTTTTCTCTGTTTTCTTTTCTTCTTAGGGATTCTGTTTCACAGGTCTTTGATAGACAAAGGTCCCTTTAAGAGAGCAGATCTTCCTGTAAGCAGTCCCTCTCATTGTTGGTGCTAGCTGCTCTTTGCCACTCTAGGTAACTGTTCAAACTGTCTGATATTTATACCCTAAAACATTGGATCATTTCATTGGTTTTAACATTGTCAAAATACTAAGTTCAAACTTGATTAGAGTTTGGTATCTTGGGACATAATTTAAACTGATTGGCCAAATTTGAATTTGTTTTCGTATCCAGGCAACACAGCTCTTAGCTAGTAGTTTCAACCAAATATTACATTGTTACCTTGTTCCAGACTCTCTGTGCTTCTCTAAGTCCTGGCCAGCTTTTCAAATCTCTTAAAGGCACAGTACCCCAACATCTTCATAACTCCTCCCCCTTAAGAAACAAATGAACCAAGATAAGGAAAATCCACAAAATCCCTTCAGTATAGAAATGGGCCATTCAGCCCAACAAGTCCATACCAACCCTCCAAAGAGTATCCCACCCAAACCCATTCCTCTACCCTACATTTACCCATAACTAACACATCCCTGAACACTATGGGCAATTTGGCATGGTCAATTCCTGCACATCTTTGGACTGTGGGAGGAAACTGGATTACCCGGTAGATACCCATGCAGACACGGGGAGAATATGCAAATTCCACACAGACAGTCACCCGAGGCTGGAATTGAACCCAGATCCTTGGCGCTGTGAGGCAGCAATGCTAACCACTGAGCAAATGTGCCACTCCTATTGAGCCACCCTGTGCTGCCCCTCTTCATTTTTTTGTATTGAAGATGGTTTAATTTTTAATTCTATTCTTTAAACACATTATCAAAACATACAGATAACTTTAATTTCACCTTAAGTTCACCTTAACTTCTTCCCATTTTATATATAAAACATTGGATAAGTACAAATTTCATCTAAACTTTATCAGTTAAGTCCGCGATAATGCATCTGTAATTACATTTTTACAACCTGAAACACATATGATTTTAAAATTAAAAGTCTGTAACATAAGACTCCAATGAAATAGTCTCACATTCTTGTCTTTAAGGCGTTCTAAGAATGTAAGAGGATTGTGATCCATGTACACAACCGTGTCCGACACATTGTTTGTGACATACATATTAAAATGTTGTAAGGCTAGTACCAAACTCAAAAGTTCTTTTTCGATCATAGAGTCTTTCCTCAGGTGGATGTTGAGTTTCTTCGAGAAAGTAACCAACTGGCAGTTCAATCCCATCATCATTTTCCTGTGGCAGTACAGCTCCAAGGTTTTAAAAAGTTTGGTGCAGCTAAATAATTGGTTAATATTGCTTTCAAATGGTTGAATGCCTACTGACATTGTTCTGTCCACCAAAACTTTGTGTTCTTCGTCAGCAAATCGGTTAATGGTGCCACTACACTGCTGAAGTGGATCAAACTTCCAGTAGAATCCTCTTAATCCTAAGAATCGAAGCACCTTTTTCATCGAGGTTGGTCATGGAAATTCCTCAATGGCCTTCGTCTTCGCATTCCATGGAGTCAACCTTCCATGACCAACGCTATGTCTCAATAACATCATCTCTGCTTTCATGAATTCAGTTTTATTTAAGCGTATTACCAGTTTTGCTTCTTGTAGTAATTCAAAAAGCTCTAACAACTCTATCATTGATCTTTCCAAAACTTACTAAAGATCACTATATCGTCCAAATAAACTGCACAGTTTGTTAACGCAGCCACAACTCTGTTCATGAGTCTTTGGAATGTGGCTGGTGTGTTCTTCATTCCAAAGGGCATCACTTTGAATCGATATAGTCCATTTGGGATTACAAATGCAGAAATCTCTTTCACCGTCTCTGATAAACGTACCTGCCAGTAATTATGCAATAAGTCCAACTTGGTGATGTAACTAGCGTGTCCAACTTTCTTGATACACTCTTCCTCCCACAGTCCAAAGATGTGCAAGTCAGGTGAATTGGCTATGCTAAATTGCCCATAGTTGTATGTGCATTAGTCAGGGGTAAATATAGGATAGGGAAATGGGGCTGGGTGGGTTACTCTTCGGAGGGTCAGTGGGAAATTGTTGGGCTGAGGTACCTGTTTCCACGCTGTATGGAATATAATCTAATCTTGGAATTGGATATCAATGATATCCTCGTCGAGCATGGCCTACACATCCTTCTGAACCTGTCTTGCTTAGAAAGGATGAAGCCAATAGGGGTGTTGCTTTATCAGAGCAGTATTTCCCACGTCTACTTCATGTGCAATAGCATTAGTCCTCCCCATCTGATTCTTACATATGTCCTTATACTGCAGTAACAAACTTTTCAACTGCGTTCTATGCTCCTGAGAGTGATAGTTTACTAACCTGACCCACTCCTCAAAGACTTCTTCATTTTTAAACCTGCCTTTGAAGGGATCTTCTATCACTGGTAACAGTTCTCACATGTCATCCCCTCAGGAAAACATCCATGTCTCAGAGCTTTTATCTGCCAGCTGCTTTTATTCTATGCTGTGCCCTCTTTAGGTGCTGTTTCGCTAACGCACATACTTGATTTCACCTCCGATACATAATCTAATTGTGAGATCTCCGACTTTGAAATTAATTTTTTAAAGCTTGACAGGACCAAAGGGCCTCTCACGTCGTGCCCGAATATTAACTCGAAGGGAGTGAACTGAGTAGATTTCTTTGGGGCATCTCCAATGGCAAACCATATGAATGGGATACCTTTATCCCAATCATTTGGGAGTCCTGACAGTATGCTCTCAAAACATGGTCTTCAAGGTCTGATGCCACCTTTCTAAAGCTCCCTGGGATTCAGGATGAGACGCACTGGATTTAAAGTGCTGTATACATAAGCTATCCCATAACCTCCATAAAATTTGACCTTTGGTCCGACTGAACCTCTCTGGGTAGCCCATACTATGTGAAGAAAGCTACTAACTCCTCTATCACCCTTTTTGCCTTGATATTCTGTAATGTAAAACTGGTAGACACATCCGTTATGGTTAGCAAGTACTGGTTCCTACTTTTAATTCTCGGGAGGGGACCTACACAATCAATTATAACCCACATAAAAGGTTCTTCAAATGTGGGAATTGACAACAAAGGTGCTGGTTTATTACCCGCCTGTGGCTGACCTACCATTTGGCATGTAGGACATGTACGGCAAAAGTTAACCACATCCTTGTGCATTCCAGGTCTATATGCTACTGGCAACACAATTTGGCACACTTCGCTCCATTTTTCCTCTGCACTAACATGCCGTGGTCTCCATTTCCATCTTAGGATTCTATCTTTCAGATAATAACCCTCAGGAATATCCTTTGCCTCCTTCTCAGAGTATGCATCCACATACATTTCTTTTATCATCTTGTCTTGCCGTTGCAAGTCCCTTAGCCTTTCAGGACTAAACACTTCTGTCTGACCCTCTGCTTGTTCAGGTCTCTCCTGTACCATCACATTAAACAGGGTGTATGCTAACTGAACCTCAACTCCTTCATCTTTCTCTTTAGCTTCGGATTTGTGCTGTGACTTATGATAGTAGGATCTGGTTACTACACAGTCTGGGAAAATACCAGGAAATTTCTGTTTTAACTCCTCAGTTTTTTGGTCTTCCTTGGGCTTCTCCACAATAAAGGGTGGCATTCCCACTTTGGAGCCTGCTAAGTCATTCCAAAGAACAAACTGTATTCCTGGAACTGACACTCTGTCAATCACTTCCACTGTTTGCTTCCCCAGTCTTGAGTTGGCACTCCAACCTGATCTTACATAGAGGAACACTAAATTTCTGTCTATCTGTCCCATAAAGATTTTTAGATTACATTACAGTGTGGAAACAGGCCCTTCAGCCCAACAAGTCCACACCGACCCGCCGAAGCGCAACCCACCCATACCCCTACATTGTGAGGCAGCAGTGCTAACCACTGTGCCACCGTGCCGCCCATAAAGTACTGCACACATGGATAACAGATCAGAAAGAGTGTGAAGTAACAAACCTTTCAATTGCATTCTATACCTCTTAGAGAGTTTACTAACCTATCCCACTCCTCAAATACTTCATCATTTTTAAATCTATTTTGAAGCACATCAAAATTCACACCACCTGGATTTGATTCCTCACTCTGCAGGGCAGTAACTAACACCTGTTTCTCCAGTTCTTTCTCACGAGTATAATATGGTTTCAACATGTTCACATGACATACTCATCTCTCCCTATCAGTGACTGGTTAGATCCTGTAATTCTCAAAATTATAACTTGTTGTCCATCTCTCCCTGTTTTTTCCAAGTAAACTTTACCCATAGAGGTGAATTCTTTATAGAGATCAGGTGCTAGCCCCTGCCTAGGCTGTACACTGTCATGCAGCTTCTCGGCTCTTCTTGGGGTTTCCTTTACTACCTTCACTAATACCACTGGCTTAGCTTCTTTTACCACATCTTTTCCCACAGTGCCTTTCTTTAACAACCAGCCCTGTGACTTTACGTGTCCCACTTTACGACAGTGGAAACACCTGAGGCCTTTCACCTTGGGCTTCTTTGTTATCCTGTGGTAAACTCTTACCAGTGTTCTCTACTCTTTGTTTTGTAGTGTAGGATCTTCCCTTCTCCCAACTTCTCTCCCTCACAGAACAAAATTCTGGCCAGAAGCTTGTCTTATACACCAATATGTATTTATCTGCTAATTCTGCTACCCTTCTCATTTCCTGAACTTTCTGTTCCTCCATGTGAATTCTTGCCATCTCTTGAAATGAGTTTTTAAACTCCTCCAGCAGAATAATTTCTCTTAGAACTTTCTTTTCTTCTTAGGAATTCTGCTTCCCAGGTCTTTGATAGATAAAGGTACCTCTAAGAGAGCAGATCTTTCTGCAAGCTGTCTCTCTCGTTTTTGGTGCTAGCTGCTCTTTGTTATTCTGAATAACTGTTCAAATGTCTGATATTTATACCACAAAACATCAGATCATTTCATTGGTTTTAATATTGTGAAAATACTAAATTCAAACTTGATTGGAGTTTGGTATCTTGGAGCATAATTTAAACTGATTGGTCAAATTTGCATTTGTTTTTGTATCCAAGCAGATCAGCTCTTAGCTAGTTGTTTGGACCAAATGTTACATTGGCACCTTGTCCCGGACACTATGCTTCTCTAAGTTCTTGCCAGCTTTTCAACTCTCTTCAAGGTATATACCCCTACATCTTCATAACACTAATTACTCTTTGTCCTTACTGTATTAATAAAACACATTTAGATTCTCCTCAAACCTATTTGCCAAAACTACATCATTTCCCCTTTTTGCCATCCTGATTGCCCTTTATACTCTGCCTTTATACTCTTCTTAGGATTTACTTGATCTCTGCTGTCTATAACTGACATATGCTTCCTTCTTTTTCTTGATCGAAACATCATTTTCTCTAGTCATCCAGTATTCCCTATACCTCCAAGACTTACCTTCACTCTACCAGGAACATACTGTCTCTGGATTCTTGCTATCTCATTTTTGAAGGCTTTGCATTTTCCAGTCATCCCTTTACCTGCGAACTTCCACCCTCCCTCATCAACTTTTGAAACTTCTTGCCTAATACCATCAACATTGGCCTTCCTCCAATTTAGAACTTCAACTTTTCGATCCAGTCTATCCTTTTCCATCACTTTTTTAAAACTAATAGAATTATGGGCGCGGGCCCCAAAGTGTTCCCCACTGACACCTCAGTCACCTGCCCTGTCTTATTTCCCATGAGTAGGTCAGGTTTTGCATCTTCTCTAATAGGTATATTTACATACTGAATCAGAAAACGGTCTTGTACACACTCAACATATTCTTCTCCCTTCAAGCCTTTAACACTATGGTAGCCCCAGTATTTGTTTGGAAATTTAAAATCTCTGACCATGATAACCCTATTATTCTTACAGGTAACTGAGATCTCCTCGCAAGTGTGTTTCTCAATTTCGCACTGACTATTTGGAGGTCTATAGTACAATCCAAATAAATTGATCATCCTTTTCTTATTTCTCAGTTCCACCCTGGATATATTCCCAGGAATATCCTCCATAAATACAGCAGTAATGTTAGCCCTAATCAAAACCATCACTCCTGCTTCTGTCTTGCCCCCCTTTCTATCCTTCCTAGAGCATAAATCTCCCCATCAGTATATTAGTCCCCTTCCAATTCATGTGCAATCTATCTTACACTGGTTCCCTCCCACAACATTTTTCTTGCTACATCGAGGACTGAAAACTTCATTCATTTTGCCTCCAGTTTCAACCCCAATGACTTTCACATCATCTCTTCCTTTCATTTCCTTGACCTCTCTTCTCCATTTTGGGGAATAAACTGTCTACTGCCATCCACTACAAAGCAATGGACTCCCAAAGCTAACTTCACTACAGCTCATCACACCCCACATCATGCAAGGACTCCTTTCCATTCTCCCAGTTCCTTCACCTAAATCACATCTATTCAGGTGATGCCACCTTCCAAAACAGCACTGCTGATATGGCTTGCTTCTTCCATGAACCTGGTTTCCTACCCAGTGTGGTTGACAGGGCCGTCAACTGCATCCGATCTCTCACCTGTGCTTCCACCCTTGCGCCTTCCCGCCTCGCTTTTCATCCCACCAGCATCCGCATTCAAAGGACCATTCTCTGCCATTTCAGACAACTCCAGCTGAATACCACCACATCTTCCCCTCACTCCTCTGGCTGCATTTCACAGGAATTGGTCCCTTCAGCACACCCTAGTCTATTCCACAACCACCAACACTTCCCCTCTCTCCATCCCACTTACCGTCCTTTCAAGTCTGGCAGGAGACACACTGTTATTTTGCCATTCTCACATTCTGATCACTTAAGGCAAACTACTAACATCTTCTTCACTAGCATCCTACACTCACTGCTTCTACCACCACTCCTCTGGACTATCGCATAAATGCTGTCCCTCCGCACTTCACTTCAGCTTTGATTAAGATTCATCTAAACTCAAAACATTAGCTTGTTCTCTCTGCATGGATGCTGCCTGACCCGCTGTGATCTCCAGTATTTGTTGTTCTCAGTTAAAACTTAAGGAGTTGTGATCACTGTTTCCAAAATACTTTCCCACTAAAAAAATCAATCACCTGGCCAGGCTCATTCGCCAGTACAAAGTCCAATATGGCCCCTCCTCCAGTTAGACTATCCACATATTGTTTCAAGAAACCCTGTTGGAAACACTTAACAATTTCTGCCCTGTCTAAGCCTCTTGATCTAAGAGAGTCCCAGTCAATATTGGAGAAGTTAAAGTCACCCACTATGACAACTGTGTTTTAATTGCATCTTTCCATAGTCTGCCTACGTATTTCTTCCTCAATGTATCGGGGGTTGTTGGAGGACCTATAGTGTAATCCCATCAGAGTGATTGCACCAATCTTATTTTTGAGCTCTACCCATATTGCCTCAATGGATGAGCCCTCCAGAATGTCCTCTCTGTGTGCAAATGTAACATTCTCACTGATTAGTAATGCAACTCCTCCACCTCTTTTAACTTCCTCTCTATCTCATCTAAAACAAAAAGAAACCTGGAACATTGAGCAATCAGTCCTGTCCCTCTCTCTGGCAAGTATCTGTAATGGCCACAACATCATAGTCCCAAGTACTGATCCAGGCTCTCAGCTCATCTGCCTTACTTATGATACTACTTGTGCTGAAGTAAACACACTAATTGAAATAAAATAAACTAAAATAAATAAAATTAATATAATAAAATAAAATAATTGAAATAAAATAAAATTAAATTCAAATAAATCCACCAGTAACATTGTGTTCATTTACCTTTCTCTGCCTGTCATTCCTTTCTGATGTGCTGGTCCTAACGTCAACCTTCCACTCAATCCCTTCACTTGTTGATCTGCTGCTATGAATCCCAGCCCCCTGCCAGTCTAGTTTCATCCCTCTGATTAGCACTAACAAACCTTCCTGTGAGGATTTTGGTTCCCCTCCAATTTAGGTGCAACCCATCTCTCTTGTGTGGATCACTGCTTCCCCAGAAGAGATCCTAATGATCTAAGAACCTGAAACCCTGCTCCTTGCACCAGCTCCATAGCTACACATGCATCTTTCCCAACTTTCTCTTTCTTACCTAACTAGCATGCGACACTGCTAGTAATCCAGTGATTAGACCATAAAACCATAAGACATAGGAGCAGAAATAAGGCCATTTAACCCATCGAGACTGCTCCATGATTTAATCATGGCTGATAAATTTCTCAACCCCATTCTCTCACTTTCTCCCTGTAAACCTTGATCTCCTTGATATTCAATAATCTATCTATTTCAGTTTTAAATATACTCAATGACCTGGCCTCCACGGCCTTCTGTGACAATGAATTCTATGGATTCACGACTCTCTGGCTAAAGATGTTTCTTCTTATCTCTGTTCTGAAGGCAATGCCCTTGGGTCCTAGTTTCTCCTACTAACAGAAACATCTTCCCAACATTTACTCTGTCCAGGCCATTCAGTATTCTGTATGTTTAGATTAGGTCCTTCTTTCTAAACTCCATCAAATATAAACATTGAGTCCTCAAACCTTCCTCATATGTTAAGCTTTTCATCCTTAGGACTCTTCCCATTAACCTCCTCTGGACACGCTCAAGGACCAGTATATTCTTCCTGAGATATGGGTCCTAAAACTGCACCAATACTCCAAATATTCTGGTTTAACCAGATCCTTATAGAGCCTCAGAAGTACATCCCTGCTTTTATATTAAAGTCCTCTCAAAGTAAATGCCATCATTGCATTTGCCTTCCTAACTACTGATTCAACCTGCAAGTTTACCTCAAGAGAATCTTTGACTAGAACTCCCAAGCCTCTTTGCACTTCAGTCTTCTGAATTTTCTCCCCATTTAGAAAATAGTCCATGCCTCTAATCTTCCTATCAAGTTTGTGACCTCACACTTTCTCATGTTGTACTCCATCTGCCACTTCTTTGCCCACTCTCCTAACCTAGGTCGACAAGCAGGAGACTAGGAGTGTACAGCAAGCCAGACGGCATCAGGAGATGGAGAAGTTAATGTTTCAGGTGTAACTCTTCTTCATGAGTGGGGGTCAATGTAAGGGGAGCTGCAAATAAAAAGCAGGGAGGTGTCAGGATGGTGAGGTGGGGATAGGTAGAGATGGGTAAAGGGTATGACCTGGTTGGTCAATGGGAGGGATAAATCTGGTAGGTGGCTGAGAGGAATGGAAGGGAGGATTATTTGAAATTGGAGAATTCAGTGTTGAGTCCTCTGGACTGTAGGCTGCCCAAACGGAAGATGAAGTGTTGTTCCTCCAATTTGTGGTTTGATTCATTGTGGCAATGGAGGCAGCCAAGGATGATTATATTAGAAAGGGAGTGGGAAGGGGAATTAAAATGGGTGGCAACTGGGAGGTCCAATAGGCCTTGTCAAAGGCCTTTTTGAAGTCTAGGTAGACAACATCGATAGATTCTCCTTGGTCTAACCTGCTCGTCACTTCCTCAAAGAAGTCTAGCAGATTTGTCTGGCATGATCTCCCCTTGATTAAACCATGCTGACTTTGCCTTATTTAACCATACACTTCCAAGTATTCAGAAATCTCATCCATCACAATGGATTCTAGGTGGTTAGGCTAATCGGTCTGTAATTTCCCAGCTTTTACCTTATTCTTGAACTTTTGGGATATTACTCGTGTCTTCCACTGTGAAAACTGATGCAAAATAATTATTCATTTCCTCAGCCATTTCCTTGTTTCCTACTTCTACTATCTCTCTAGCATCATTTTCCAGTGGCTCAATGTCCCCTTTTGTCTCTCTTTGCCCTTTATATATCTAAAGAAACCCCTATGCCTTCCTTTATATTACTGGCTAGCTTACCCTCATGTTTAATGTTCTCTGTGCTTAATTCTTTTTTTATTGCCCCCCTCTGTTGATCTTTGTAAGCTTCCCAATCCTCTGGTTTCTCATTGACCTTTGCCACATTGTATACTTTCTCTTTTGCTTTTATGCTATACCTGACTTCCTTAGTTAGCCATGGTTGCCTCATCCTCCCTGTGCTTGCATCTTTTTCCTTGGGATGATTCTCTGCTGTGTCTCCTGAATTATTCCCAGAAACATCTTTCATTGCTTTCCACTCTCTTTCCTCAGCTCCTCTCCAATCAATTCTACCCAGGTTCTCCTTCATCCCTTTGTAGTTGCCTTTATTGAGCAGTAATATCATTACCTATGATTTTATCTTCTCCCTTTCAAATTGTAGAATAAATTCTATCATATTATAATCACTGCCTTCAAAGGGTTCCTTCATCTTAAGCTCCCTTATCAAGTCTGCCTCACTGCACAACACTAAATCCACTTTTGCCTGTTCTCTGTTGCACTCCACCACAAGTTGCTCCAAAAAGCATAGATATTCCATAAATTCCTTTTCTTGCAATCCACCACCAACCTGATTTTTCTAATCCACCTGCATAATCACTGTATCTTTGCCTTTCCTGCACATTTTTTTTCTATCTCCTGGTATATATTTCACCCCAGTTCCTGACTACTATTTGGAGACCTGTACATAAGTCCAACTATGGTTTTTCACCTTCGCGGTTTCTCAATTCTACCAACACAGATTCCACACCATCTGACCATATTTCGTTTCTTACTATTGATTTAGTTTCATTTCTTACTTATAAGCCAACCCTCCTGCCCATCTTTCTAATGGGATGAATATCCTTGAATAATCATCTCCCAATCATGATCCCTGTACAGCCATGTCTCTGTGATGCCCACGTGCCAATTTCGATCTGCGCCACAAGCTCATTTACCTTGTTCCTTATACTGCGTGCATTCAGATATAACACCTTCAGTCCTGTGTTAACTGTCCCTCTTCTTATTGTCATTTCTTTGCCCAGTGTGATTGATGTTTGATTGCTAATTCTTTCCATACATGGTTGAGGCCATCCCCATGGGCCATCAGCCTCCGCTCAGCCACTTTGCGTTGTTGCCTGTCCCGAAGTCCGCTTTGGATGTTGGTCACCCAAAGGTCAGAGGACATTTTTCAATATATAATTTCAGTTGCATCGCACTGTAAACTTTTACTATAAATTCTGTGTCCTACAATCTTTTACTCTGCAACAACCTGGTGAAGGAGCAGTGCTCCAAAAGCTGGTGCTTCCAAATAAACCTGCTGGACTATAACCTGGTGTGTAATTCTTAACTTTGTACACACCAGTCCAACACCGGGACCTCCAAATCATGTCCTATTTGTGTCTGTGCTGGAGATTTTAATAACCTATCCTGAGTTCTGCACTCTTACCTCTTCCTTTGATTTGGGTTCTCTAATTTCCCCTATAACTGAACCCCCCCTGCCAACTTACTGCATGGTGACAAACAGTGTGAAGTCCATTTAGCTGAATCCTACACACTGGTAGTAGTGGAGCTCTGAAGATTTCTTCAGGCTCAGCTTTAAGAAGGCTGCAAGTGCAGACAGACCGCAACTGAAAGAGCTGAACTTTAGAGAACCATACAGACTAACCTTGTGACAAGATTCTACAAGGCGAAACCAACAGTTGAGGATTAAAAAAAGAGAGCATTTCAGACCTCATAGTTTAGTTTAAAACCCTGCCTACAGCCCTAATTATGTGATTCACTTGGTCTCTGGTCCTTTCAGAACAGGTCCATTCTTTCCCAATACCGGTGCCAATGTTGCAATTCAACCATATTTCTTCCACACCAATTTTTGAACCATGCATCTACCTGCTTAAATCTTATCAACCCTGTGCCAATTAACTCATGGCTCTGGTAGTAATCCAGAGACTACTACCTTTTTGGTCCTATTATTTAGTTTAGCTCCTAGCTGTTAATACTACCTTAGCAGACTGTCTGCCCTAGTTTTATCTATGTTATTGGTACTACATGGACCACAACCACTGGATCTTTACCCTCCCACTGTGCAGCCTAGATGAAATATCCCGAACCCAAGCTCTTGGCAGGCAACACAACCTTCAGGACTCTCAATCCTGGTCACAGAGAACAGTGTCTATGCCTTTAACTATACTATCCCCAATTGCAACAATATTTCTCTTCTCTTCCTCCACTTGAATGGCTCCCTGCACTGTGGTGCTGCAGTCAACCAGCTCATCCTCCCTGCAGTCCCTATTCCCATCCACACACACAAAGCAAAAATCTTGAACCTGGTTGACAAGGACAAGGGGCTGAAGCTCCTGAAACTCTACCTCCTGGATCCACTGCCTCACTCCCCTCTGAGGCCAGCCTCCTCAACAGCATCCAAAATGGTATACCCGTCAATAGTGTCTACCACACACTCTGCCCACTGTATGCTCCTCAGTGTGTCCAACTGCTGCTCCAACTGAACAATGTGGTCCGTGAGGAGCTGCAGCTGGTCACACTTCCTGCAAACATAGTCGTCAGGGACACTGGATTGCTTCTTGATCTCTCACTTCTGTCAGGAGGAGCACACCATTGACCTAACTACTGTACTGAATGGGATTGAGGTTAACAAGGAGGTGTTAGCAGTTCTGGAAAGTGTAAAAATAGATAAGACCCCTGAGCTGGATGGGATTAATCCTAGGATTCTCTGGGAAGCCAGGGTGGAGATTGGCACTGATCTTTATGTCATCATTGTCTACAGGAATAGTGCCAGAAGACTGGATGATAGCAAATGTCATTCCCTTGTTCAATAAGGGGAGTAGAGGCAACCCTAGAAATTATAGACCTGTAAGCCTTACTTTGGTTGTGGGTAAAGTATTGGAAAGGTTATAAGAGATAGGATTTATAATCATCTAGAAAGGAATAGGTTGATTGGGGATATTCGCTGAAAATGTGTTGCTGGAAAAGCGCAGCAGGTCAGGCAGCATCCAAAGAGCAGGAGAATCGATGTTTCAGGCATGAGCCCTTCTTCGGGCTCGTGCCCGAAACATCGATTCTCCTGCTCCTTGGATGCTGCCTGACCTGCTGCGCTTTTCCAGCAACACATTTTCAGCTCTGACCTCCAGCATCTGCAATCCTCACTTTCTCCTAGAAGATTAGGGATAGTCAACATGTTTTGTGAAGGGTAGGTCGTGCCTCACAAAACTTATTGTGGATGAGAGTAAAGCAGTTGATGTGGTGTATATAGATTTCAGTAAGGTGTTTGATAACGTTCCCCATGGTAGGGACTACAGAGGTATGGGATTGAGGGTGATTTAGCAGTTTGGATTTGAAATTGGCTAGCTAAAAGACGACAGATAGTGGGTGATCAATTGGAAATATTTATCCTGAAGTTCAGTTACTAGTGGTGCACCGCAAGGATCTGTTTTGGGTCCACTGTTGTTGTCATTTTTATAAATGGATGAGGGCACTGGAGGATGGGTTAGTAAATTTGTGGATGACGCTAAGGTCGGTAGAGTTGTGGATAGTGCTGAAGGATGTTGCAGGTTACTGAGGGACATAGATAAGCTGCAGAGCTGGGCTGAGAGGTGGCAAATGGCGTTTAAAATGGAAAAGTGTGAGGTGATTCATTTTGGAAGGAGTAACAGGGATGCGGAGTACTGGGCTAATGGGTAATATTCTTGGTAGTGTCAATGAGCAGAGAGATCTCGGTGTCCAGGTACATAGATGGTTGCCATCCAGGTTGATAGGGTTGTGAAGAAGACATATGGTGTGTTCACTTTTATTGGTAGAGAGATTGAGTTTCGGAACAATGAGGTCATGGTGCAGCTGTACAAAACTCTGGTGCAACCACACTTGGAGTATTGTATTCAGTTCTGGTCACCGCATTATAGGAATGATGTGTAAGCTTTGGAAAGGATTCTGAGGAGATTTACTAGGATGTTGCCTGGTATGGAGGGAAGGTCTTATGAGAAAAGACTGAGGTACTTGAGACTGTTTTTGTTAGAGGCAAGAAGGTTGAGAGGTAACTTAATTGAGACATATAAGATAATCAGAGGGTTAGATAGGGTGGACAGTGAGAGCCTTTTTCCTCAGATGGTGATGGCTAGCATGAGGGGACATAGCTTTAAATTGAGGGGTGATAGATATTGGACAGATGTCAGAGCTAGGTTCTTTACTCAGAGGTAGTAGGGACGTGGAATGCATTGCCTGTAGATTCACCATCTTTAAGGGCATTTACATGGTTATTGTATAGGCACATGGACGAGAATGGAATAGTGTAGGTTAGATAGGCTTCTAATTGACCCAGTGAAACCAACTCAACATCAAGGGCCGAAGGGCCTGTACTGCGTTGTAAGGTTCTATGTTCTAACTGCCATTTTTGTCCTTTTACAGTAAGAAAGGTAAAAGGAACTTATCTTGACTTTACATTCCTCACCTTACCCACTGAAGCCCAGTATTCACCTAAGCCTACACTTACACCAACTAGCAGCATTAACTGGTTACTTAAATTAAATGCAATCTTTGCAAACAGACCAAATACCCTCTAGGCCACAACAAACTTCCTACCAGCTACTCTCAATCCCTCACTCACTTTTTTTTCATTAGAAGAGGAGGAAAGGATGAAAAGACTAGAGTAATATAATGTTTGGAGCTTAGTGTTCCTTGGTACTGAGTCCTTTCTTTCTCTGCTGATCAGTCATGGTAACTGAGCTGACATCTCCCAGAATGCTCCCCAACAAAGTCTCTCTGCCATCCTCTGTTGGATGCTCTTCCTCCTGCTTATCACTAGGGTTGGGGGGTGGGGGGTGTTGTGCAAGGGGTTGTTCTTCCTCATTCCTTGTGGTCATGGTGACTGAGTTGACTTCTCCCAGAATGCTCCTCAGCCAAGTCTCTGTCATCCTCTATGTGTGTTTTGGAAAGTTTCCACCTAATTTATCCAGAGTTATCTTAAATTTGAATACCTATACAAAAACCACACAACTTTCTTTTCTTTAAAGAGAACAATCAACAAAAACTTGACTTTTTTCTCTGGAATTGATCTTGATTTTTATAAGCTCCTTTCTAATGCCTTCGAATTTTTCTGAACAGTGATCTCTAGAATACTTCAGTTTGCAACTGAACCACTGTTTGCACAATTACTTCCTCATTCTTGTTCCTATTTTAAGAAGTGAATTTACCACCTGAACCAATGATATCCATTCCTTAAGATTAAACTGACCAAATATTCTTATTAGAAGTCTTTAAAATTATTGTTTTTATTTTCAGATCCCTCCGTAATCTGATCTCTGTGCCCCTCCAATTCTGGCCTTCTGACTTAATTTCTCAATTAGTGGTCATGGTTTTAGCAACCTGGGCACTGAGGTCTGAAACTCCCTGTGAAAACCTTGCTGCTTTCCTTCTATTTTCAAAATCTAGTGTTTTGATTAAATCTTTTGGTTTACAGTCTGAATATGTCCTTATGGCTTGAGGTACATGGTTGATCACTTGAAATAGGTTATGGGGCTAGTGCAGGAAAGTGGGATTAGTGTCGATAGGTTGGCACAGACATGATACACTGAAGGGCCTCTTCTATGCTGTTTGACTCCATAAGTGCCTTGGGAGAACATGGAAGTTGCTATTTAAATCCGAGTTGTTATTATTGAAGGGTGGTATGTTAGTGAAGCAAGATCAAGAAAAGATTATTGTGCAAAGGAAACAAAATGAATGTTATTTTCATTTGAAACCATAGGAAGGAAGCAGTCCCTTATTTGTGCAGGATCATGTGGGATCACTTTCCCTTTAAAAGCTTAAGTGCATTCATTACTGGGGGAGATGCGAGACAAAAAAGTTGAGTCACAGTGGTTAAATTATGCGCTAAGTACATGGATCTATCCATGAAAGCAGCTATGGAATCAGCAGTGGCTTGAATGCTCCAACAGAATAGTGCCTAAGGAGTGAAAAAGAAAATTGGCACACAAGCATTATTTTGAATGCTGGCTGCACTCTACACTAAGAAACAAAAAATAGTTAGTTTCCTCATAGCAATACTGAGAGATGTGAATGGCACACTCCATGCAAATAATAGACAGTGTGTAGTTCCAAATCAATAGCCTGCCTGGCATTTTGAGAAATTCATTAGCGGGCAATCAAACTTGAGTACATTACATTCCCTACAGTGTGGAAACCGGACCTTCGGCCCGACAAATCCACACCGACCCTCCGAAGAGTAACCCAGCCAGACCCATTCCCCTACATTTACCTCTGACTAACCCTATGGGTAATTTAGTATGGCCAATTCACCTGACCTGCACATCTTTGGATTGTGGGAGGAAACCAGAGTACCCAGAGGGAACCCACGCACAGGGAGAATGTGCAAACTCCACACAGACAGTCCCCTGAAGCTGGAATCATACCCAGGACCCTGGTGCTGTGAGGCAGCAGTGCTAACCACTGAGTCACCAGGCCACCCATGTTAAGTTGGCTGACCCCAATATCAGATTGCTTACAATTTAATGCAATTGGTAAAGGCAGGTAATTAGGAGTGAGAAGTCCTTTCTCTTTTCAGAAGTACAAAGATAGAAAGGGGTTGCATCTTTTGGGAGGTATACTCTGCACAATGAGAGTAACCCTTCCACCCATAACACTACTTTCTTTGAAACTCTTCACCTGACATCCAAAATCATTCTGTAGAAGGGTCACTCAACCTGAAGCATTAACTCTGATTTCTATCTCTACAGATGCTGTCAGACCTGCTGAGTTTATCCAGCAATTTCTACTTTTTTTTCAGATTTACTGCATCCACATTCTTTCAGTTTTTATCCAAAATCATTCATGTTTACAACTAATGGATCCAACACTTGAGCCTGGCCCTCCTGTTTTGGTTTACCCTGAGTTTGTTAATGCCAACACTATCTGCCTTCAGAAAACTTGCTCTGAACAGTACCTTTCTGAAAAAGGACAAGAACCTTCCACAATATCCATTGTTTCTGACAGCTTCAAACTGCTTCCTGAACTCACTCACAAGAACTGATTCCCCCACCCTGATTTTCCTGTCCTTGATCTCCCTCAAACAATTTATTGAGGCTGGCAAGCTTCCTACTTGATCCGTCACTGAATCCCATTAGGGTCTCTAAAATTCAACTAATTTCATTCCAACTCTTGCCATCCAACCTCATCTCTTACCTGGAGATTGAAATGCATCTACTCTTATCTTATCACCAAGGTCTGAAAGCAAAATCATCGGCTGCTTGAACCTCAAGATTGGAGTCTACACATTTTCCCATTTTATTTCCTGGTGTCCTTTATAACCTGTGGGAGTTCTCTTTCATTTTACCAAATACTCACTGTTTTATACTCACTAGAAAATATAAACAAATATTTAATAATATTTTCTTAGTAAATGTTAGATTTGATTTAGAAAAGCTTCAGACTGTTAGATATTGCTGTGAAACCTCATATTATAGCTACTTCTGGTGACCTGAAACCCTTGTCTAATTGCTGGCAATCCCTTCAATATTCTGTCGTAGACCCATGCCAAAACCAGTTACCAGATTTTGCAAAGAATATTGAAAATGTGTTAGTGCACTTCAATTTATTGTAAATAAATATTGCTGCACTACAATATGTACATGTTGATGACAGTATGAATATCCTTGTGTTTATTAACGAACAGAGCACATGTAATAATGTGGTTTGCCCTGCTTGCAATTTTTCACCTCCCACTTCCCTCTTCTCCTCACTAGGACACAGTTTTTGCCTTTCTTCCTTGAAGTAGGAGGGAGGCCCCGCTTCCAGTTTGTGAAAGACACATGTTCTCCTCCAGCCCAATTCCATTTGCCTGGGCTGATCCGGTCATTGAGTCCTGAAAGATTGGATGAAAGTAAATGACTCTCAATAATTGATGACAGGTTGTTTAGATCCAAATTGACAAATTTCTATTAGATGAATAGATTACACTGTAAAAAATACATCATTGATATAGCTACTTTTAAAAAGCTGTCAGATAAAAGTAATTGGAAACCAGATCAGATTTAGGAATCAAAGTCAGCGTTACTCCATCAGGATTAAATTACTCTTCATTATTGGGTGTCAACATCTTACCAGTATTGCTGAGAAAGGCTATCTGTCATCAAAGCTTTTGTCCTGTACTCATCAGGATAGAATTGCAAAAACACTAAATATCAATATTTGGCACGATGGCACAGTGGTTAGCACTGCTGCTTCACAGCGCCAGAGACCTGGTTCATTTCCCGCCTCAGGCGACTGGCTGTGTGGAGTTTGCACATTCTCCCCGTGTCTGCATGGGTTTCCTCCCACCGTCTAAAGATGTGCAGGTTAGTTGAATTGGCCATGCTAAATTGCCTGTAGTGTTAGGTGAAGGGGTAACTGTAGGGGAATGGGTCTGGGTGGGTTGCACTTCGGAGGGTCGGTGTGGACTTGTTGGGCCGAAGGGCCTGTTTCCACACTAAGTAATCTAATCTAATCAAGAGTACAATTCATATCCATAGATTCTTACAATGCAGAGTCTGTGCCAATCTAACTACCGCTGAAGGTGCACAAATCCAAATTTCCTGCACTTGTCCTATATCCTTGAGTGTTATGAAATCTCAAGTGATCAAAATATTTTTTAAAGGTTCTAAGGTTTCCCGTGTCCACTATCTTCCCAGGCAGTGTATTCCACATTTCTACCACCTGCTGAGTGAAAAACTATTTTTCCTAAATCTCCCCAAATCTCCTCCCCCTTACCCTCAAACTGTGCCCTCTTGTGATTGACCCCTCAACCACGAGGAACAGCTATTCTCTATCTACCCTGTCCAGATCTCTTATAATCTTATGCATCTCAATCATATCCCCTCTGTTAGAAGGAAAACAATCCAAGCCTATCTAATTTATCCTGATAGCTCATTTTTCCATTCCAGACAACATCCTGGTGAACCTCCTCTGGACCGCTCTAGTGTTATCACATTCTTCCTGTTGCAATTGTATGAAACAAAGAATGCTGATTGGTTGGCAAGGATTTGATTATCATTAAGAATGCATCAAGTAACCGATGGCCCTAAGCTTTGGCATTACCTCTTTTTTCCCCAATTGATTTTACTCTTAGTTGCCTGCTGAAATTGCCTGGAAAACAACTCATTTGACTCAAAAGTAACTAAGAGAAAGTGAGTACTGCAGATACTGGAGGACTGCATTGCTCCTCGGATGCTGCCTGAGCTGCTGTGATTTTCCAGTGCCACACTCAAATGTAACTAATACCATGCTTCACCAATGGTACGGATATAATTGACCTTACATTTCATCATAATTATCTTTACTCATAGCTCTCACACCTTTTCATTTCATTTTCACTTCTTGACCCCATCAACCCTTTCCTTTCTCTTTCAGTGGCCTTGATATTCATTTTTATCCCAGAAACAGATCAGCTCTATTCTTTTGTGGGATTATCAGGTGTGACAGTTGCTCAACGTAAGAATTGTCAGTAAACAAAGACTGCTTTTGTGGCTGCTCATGTGGCAGATACACTGCAAAAACTTTGGCACAAAATTGGATTGAAGTACGTGCAATATCATGACTGTTGTATCTTAGCTTTGCTTTCAAATTTCATCTGTTTTTTTGTTCAACTGTAAGGTTTAGTGCATCTTCCAAGAGGTTCCAGTTTTTGAAGCAATTAGAAACATACTGATCTCAAAGATGTGCTGGTACACACCACTGTATTGACTGCTTTTGTTTCCCACCACATTACCGGAAATGAGGAACAATCTGATAGAATTTGAAGAATGCTATAATTTATGAGAGTTTTCTACTTCATTTGTTGTTGATAATGAAAAGAAAAATGACTAACATAGTAACTGGTCACAATGCTAACTCTTTACCTTGCACATCACTGCTCATCCCTGCCCCATTAACTTCCATACTTCTCCAAGTTCAAAACTGATGACTGCATGAAGAAGGGGAAGGAGTGTTCTAGACTGATAGGATGGGAATTGACTGGAATTCATTGCAATATTTGCGCTATTTGCAGTCATTACATTTTTTAAAGTTAGTGGAATCTTTTGTCATTTACTCATGTCATTTATAAGTTTATTGAGTTGCTGGGTAATATTGAACTATGAGCTGAGGTTTCATACATGAAATTACAATATAGTAACATCCATTGATCACCAATATCACCCAGAAAAGGAATATATGTACCAATCCAGAAAGAACGTCTTCCACTGAAGTCCCACAACCATTCCATGTCTTGTTTTGAAATGACACTCACAAGGTTGCCATGGTACCTGTAGAGATAATTAGGACTCCACTCAAACAGAAACTTTCACTAAGAATTAAAATTTAAAAGAAATTATCTGAATGGTGAGCAGTGGCAATAGAAGCAATTGTCAATTGTCAATTCATGAAAGGTTGTTTCTAATTATCCTGTTTGGGACGAGGCCAACTTTCAATTAACTTTGGCTGCATTGGTGACAGTAAAAAAGTGAGAACAGGATGTCTGGTTATGTTGATCACTGGTATCTGACAAGGAAGAGCCATTTGATACCAAATCAGGTACCAAATGGTGCAATTAAGCATCATATTACTGTTTATGGTTTGCTGCTAATCTGTGAATATATCATTAGCAAAAGCTAAGGAATAATTTATTTTCCTGGATAACAATAGTTAGATATTGTAACAGGAGATATGTAAAAATAGTTCTTAAGCTTGAAACACCTTTTTAGATGAATCTGCCACTTTTGTTGCTGTACCTCCAACTATAAACACTGGAGAAGGATCACCAGACTCAAAACATTCACTCTGCTTACTCCCCACAGATGCTGCCAGACTTGCTGAGCATCTCCAGCAATTTCTGATTTTGTTCGAGACACTGGCTGGTTTTTCACAGACCGCCTCAAGGGGGCAAATGAATGGGATGATGTGATGATACAGCATACCCTGACAGACTGGCAAGTCATATATTCAAAGTAATCCTAAAATGAAATGGTCCAAATTAATATTTTACACATAAATCATTGAAGATTAATTACTGAACTGGATGCTTAATGCTAACTAGTGCTAACTTCCGCTGAATATTGTCATCCAAGAATTACGAACAATGCATCATTCGGATTAAGGCTTACATTTCCTTGCAGGCTCTGGCTGCTCCAGTCCAGGTTGCCTTATGTTTAGTGTTTAGATAATAGCACCTATCATCATGGTAAGTCCATCCAGAGGGACATATCTTGGAACTTGGCTCCTAAAATTTAAAATAAATGCGAGTTTGTCAATATTTGTTACATGTATTCAGTTTTTCACTCCACAACATCACTATACAGCAATGACAAATTCAGTGCTATTCCTGATTGAAATACAAGTATTGGCTTGAAAAGCTTTGTCGTTCAATTAAGTGAGAGTTTGGCAATGGTGCATGTTGCCTTGAAAGGAGTGATTAGAGTTGGGAACAAACAATTTTCATCGTGCAATTAGTGAAGACACCAAGTGTGGCCAGAACAACACTACTGCAAGCTTTGCATAGATAAACTGTCATGAGGAAAATCAATGCCATTAGTGAAATAGCCAGCACAACTAGCTTTTGCAAACAGAAGCAACAACTATGCAAAAATTAAACCAGATATAAAATCAGAAGTATTAATAACTTGTATCCTTCCTGCAAGACATACTCGCTTCTTAAAAATCTGGCATTAACACATAGTTTCCCCCTTTTTACCCAACTATAAAGATTTTTTCCAACATTCAGGAACAAAGTAATTGGTCGTAAAGATGTATTTCTGTTATTCCAGGCAAGTTAAAATATTGTTCAGAAGATAAGAAAATTAAATATGAGCAAGTAATCTTAAAATGTGAGACAATGATATAGTGGCATTCTCACTGGACCACTGGACTAGTAATCTAGAACATCAGGCTGATGTTCTGGGGGTAATGGTTCCAATGCCATGTAGATGGTGACATTTGAATCCAATTAACATCTAGAATAAAAAGATGATCCAATGGAGACCATGTAACCACTGTTGATTTTCATAAAAAAGAACACATCTGGTTCACATACATCCTTCAGGGAAGGAAATCTGCTATCCTTACCTGGTCTCGCCTACATGTGACATGAGATCCATAGCTATGTTGTTAATTCTTTAGGGATGGGAATGAATGTTGGCTTAGCCAATGATGCTCATCTTTCATAACTGAATAAAAATAAATAAAATGTTCCAGCAGCTTAATGTTCATATATGGAAATGCCGTACCAGCAGAGCAGGAATGTTAAGCCTTTAACACCAGGAAATATGGTAGCTTATCAGCAACAAGGAAGTTGAAAATAGATGTCTTTCAGCATAATCAAAGTTTAAACACAATTTTTTAATTTTATACTTAATATGAAAAAGGTGTCACTTTACTATAATTACTGCAAAGTTTAACTTTTAAGTTTATTCTTTCTTTCTACCTTGTTCTTAAGAATCTGTACCCAGGTATTTGTACCTAAGATGGCGCCTTGTCTAGCAGCATTATATAATTTGCACATTACTCCTCTACTTTTGTATTTATACTTGTACGTGATAATCAAATCTAACCAAATCTGAGGATATAAGCTGTTTCTTTTTTTGAGGGTCCTCCTAGGGCATTTTAATGCCAGATCAGGGTCCTCCAAATGTGTCTCTAATATGGGCAGTATGTAACACACACTAGTTCACTTCTTGTGCTCAGAACATCTGGGAAGAAATCCATTCACCTCTTCAGGGTGCAAAGGTGTCAAGGTGCCGATGTCTGTCATGTCCATCTCAAATTCCAAGGTACCTTCAAAGCTTTGTGGTGAGGGAGAACCCACGGGCTCCAGAATAAACTGAAAAGACAGTCAAGGAGCTGGGCACACTTTGTTCCCACAGTGTTTGCGAGTTTGCAGCTAGCAAGGTCTTTTATATGGTTATATCACTAATCCCACATACCAAACGGTCTCTCAGCATCTCATTAAGGCTTAAAACAAAGTCACATGCCTCTGCCAGCTGTCTTAACAGAGTAAAAAAATCCTGATATGGATTCCCTGGTTCTTGAATTGCCAAGTAAAACTGGAGGCTTGGGGTTGTAATATTCCTTAACTAAATTCATCAAGTTTTGAAAGGTATGAAAATGTTACCCTTCATGTCCCTTTTCAATCTTTCTTTTCACACGTCAAAAATATGCTCCCTAATTTTAAACGCCCCCACCCTAGGTAAACGACCTGTGTTTTTCACCTTATTTATGCTCATGATTTTATAAACATCTATAAGGTCACCCCACAAGCTCCTATGCTCCAGTGAAAAAAGTCCCAGCCTGTCCAGCCTCTCCTTACTACTTAAACTCTCCAAACCCGGCAACATTTTTCTAAATCTTCGCTGAACCCTCTCCAAATGAATAATATCCTTCCTATCTATCTCATAAAAATGTTTACAAAGTCTTCACATGAGAAGTGCAATTTGGAATTTGAAGAGTGAGCTAAATGATATTCATACATTTGCAAATGACACCGATATTAATGGTACAGTAGACAGCGAAGAATGTTATCTAAGAGAATAATGGGATCTTGATCAACTGGGACAGTGGGCCAAGGAATGGCAAATGGAGTTTAATTTAGATAAATGTGAGATGTTGCACCTTAATTAGACAAACCAGGCCAGGATTGACACTTAATGGTAGGGCCCTGGGGATTGTTGCCAAACTGCGAGACCTGGGGGTGCAGGTGCATAATTCCTTGAAAGTTGTGTCACAGGTAGACATGTTTGTGAAGAAGGTGTTTGGCACATTTGTCCTCATTGGTCAAAGTACTGGGTACAGGAATTAGGTTGTCTCATTATGGCTATACAATACATTGGTAAGGTCACATTAGGAGTACTGCATACAATTCTGGTTGCCCTGTTACATGAAAGATGTTATTAAACTGGAAAGAGTGCAAGGAAAATTCACAAGGATGTTACTGAGACTGGACAGCTTGAGTTATAGGAGGCCTCCAAAACTAGCGGTCATAGCTTTAAGGTAGTTGGGGAAAGATTTAAAAGGGATCTGATGGGTAACTTCTTCACAAACAGCATGGTACGTATATGGAACAAGTTGCCATAGGAAGTGGTAGAGGCAAGTACAATTACAACATTTAAAGACATTTGGACAGGTACATGGACAAGGAAGGGCTATGGGCCATATCCAGGCAAATGGAACTGGTTCAGTTTAGGTAACCTGGTCAGCAAAGGGTCTGTTTCCATGCTGCATGCCTCTATTTCTTTAAAACCATAACGATAAACTCAGCCATTTCCCATCATTTAAAGGTAATTTCAGACATACAGTCTCTATGAACAGTTTGTTTTCAGTATTTAATATAGGTATTTTGGACAAATCTGATTCAGGATCCATACACTGATATTCTGCAAATAAATCATCTTTGGGTAAAATATGGGAAGTGCCAGTAAGATGTGATCCTAGTCACTATTCAATAGGACTTTTACCACCGGAATGAGTAAATATTCCTCTCTTGTATGTCATCATATCTAAGCTTGAGACTCAGGAGACATGCCTGAAGTGTCATGGAAACATTACAAAGACAAACTTGCCCAAGATATTTTTTCAGATACAGTGAATGTCACTCCTGAATACATTTCTCACATTTCAGACTATGTCTATACTGCCCAGTATCTAAACAAATAATAGTGTTCACCATGTTCTTGTATAAGGTAATTAGCTCTAAAAAGTTTATAATGAAGTGGGATTAAGCTTTACCCAATATGATGTCATTACAAGTGTTCGGGTAAAGAATTGAGCATCCTAGCATGAGATCCCTTTGTATCTTAGTTGTTATAAACTTGGTTTCCAAGATCTGTTATTTAGGCTAGGAACAATTGAGCAAATCTGAGAGCCATTGAATGTTTCAGTTTCACTGTGCTGTAAATCCGTAAATCTTGGCTCCTGATAAAGTCTTGAATAAATATAAGTCGCATGTTATTACAATAATGACATAAATAACGGTATATTATGTAAGATAAGTGCCTCTTTTTGATGAGACTCACAATGGTCTATTTTCTAGGAGGATAAGGTCCGAAGTCTCACAACACCAGGTTATAGTCCAACAGATCTATTTGAAATCGCAAGCTTTTTGCAGCACTGTTCCTTCGTCAGGTAAAGTTGGCCACCCTAATTCAACACCAGCACCTCCACATTCTTGGAGAATAGTGAAAGGTCCACAACATGTGAATTTGAGCAGAGGCTTGGGGCAGTTGGAGTCATGGTAAATTTAATTATAGACACTAAGTTACAAAATTAATATTAACTGGCCCCAAGTTTACTGGTTTGTCATCTATGCTCAGTATCAGGTAAAGTTGCCATAATGTTACCAGACCATTAAACAGAGATGAATAGTAATAGTTTAACTTGAGTATAACCATGCTTCAGTTGAGGGGAGAGGTTGAGAAGGAGAGTCCTTCATGGTGACTTCAGTTGGTGCAGAAATTGAGCTCATGCTGTTGGCATCATTCTGCATCACAAACTGGCAATCCAGTCAACTGAGCTAACTGACCCCCACCTCACGTGACCAGAAAAAAGTCCAAATTAGATTAGATTAGATTACTTACAGTGTGGAAACAGGCCCTTCGGCCCAACCAGTCCACACTGACCTGCCAAAGTGCAACCCACCCAGGCCCATTCCCCTACATTTACCCCTTTACCTAACACTACAGGCAATTTAGCATGGCCAATTCACCTAACCTGCACATTTGTGTGTTGTGGGAGGAAACCGGAGCACCCGGAGGAAACCCACGCAGACACGGGGAGAATGTGCAAACTCCACACAGTCAGTCGCCAGAGGCGGGTCTCTGGTGCTGTGAGGCAACAGTGCTTACCACTGTGCCACCCACTGTGCTCACAGCAAAAAGCCAAAATCCTAGATAGAGAAGTTCAGTCATATCCTCAATGGTCCTTCATACATTTTCTTAATGGCCCTCCCATGGTGTTAGAAACAATAAAAACAATCAAATCCTTGTCTAGTGAGAAAGCTCCAGCAGCTGATGGTCTCCCAGTTGAGGAATACAGGGCAGGAGATCAAGACAATCACTGAACTTTATCAGTCCACGTGGCAGCAGGTTTTCTGCCCATAAAACAACAATAAAGCTTGCATTGTCCACTTGTAGAATAGGAAAGAAATTCACCAAACGTGCAGCAATCACATAGATATCCCACTCCTCTGCATCACTGGCAAATGTTTCACCAGTATCCTTCTAAACAGTTTTAATGCACATCTCAACCAGGATCTGCTGTCAGAGAGTCAGTGCAGTTTCAGTAATGGTTGAGGAATCACTGATATGGTGCTTACAGTTAGCTGGTGGAGGATGCCAAGAACAGGACATGGATCCTCAACAACTTGATTACTGATCTGACAAGACCAGTGGCAGGGTCTGCATGAAGGCCTATGGGAAAGTAATGGTGAAATGCAGCTGCCTTAAGCAGTTCAACGCTCACCCAGCCCCAGACAATGAAGAGATATATTCCCAGTCACTGATGGAGTTAAACAGATTGCCCATCTTCTGTGATGGCACTGCTGGTATCAGAATAAGATATCACAGAGATGAAAACCTTTCCAGTCTGAGACAACTCCTAGCAAAGACATATCTCATGATGTCCTGTTTCCCAATGACTGTAATCAGCTACAGACTCAGGAGTTCGACATGCAATACAGGATAGTATTATGGACCAGAACAGATCCAGCCTAGCCATTCACCACCAAAACCCTTGCCCCCTCCACAGTATTATAAGAAAATAAAATAATTATAACAGTTCGGGATGAAGTTAAGTTCACTGTAAAGTCCTGTGTTCCAGACATGATTCAATTGGTGCACCATTGGCTTTAATCAAAACACACTTTATCCTTACAACACAGTTAAAGCACCTAAAAAAGAATTTGCATTATGTTAACTTCACTGAAATACTTAACAAGATAATGTATTATTTAACCACTAATCATCAACTGAGTCAATATAGGCAGCATCCCTCAAATACATCCTTTGACACAAATGCAATTCAGCAAAGCAGCTTTGTTTCTCATGTGCTAACTCTCTCCAGCCCAGAGAAAGAGATAATCTGCCCCTTTTGATTTTTAAGAGGAAGTCTCGCTGTCTTAAGACTCTAGCAGCAGAGAACTTGAGCTTTTAGCTTTGGCAGCTAGCAGAAATCTTCTCACCAACTGAAAGGAAACTAAGAAACTTTCTGACTCTATGTGAGCCCTGAGCTCGCCCTCTCATGATTCTTTTGTTTCAGGGACAACTTAAAAGCTGTTCACCAACAGCCTGTCTGAAGATGATATTCTGGCACCACTGTGACAACATCTCTCTGAAAGGAAAACAGGGCAGAAAACATCTCTCAAAGGTTCAGTACATTAACAATGAACATGTTCTGCACTGTGTGTGACAACATCAACCACTTAGTTCAGCGGCACACTCTTTTGAGCTGTCTTATTCACAAGATTCATGGACAAATTACTAAAGCAAGTGTTCATTGGCAAAAGACTACATCATGGTGGGAACAAAGAAGACTAACTTTAAAGCTTTAGTCCTGCCCTTGCTCCTCTACACATGTGAGATTTGGTATGTGTGTTAGCCAGGGCCTGAGATAGGGTGCATATAGTCAAATTACGAGCCCCTATACCTCTTTGGGGACCAGCCTTTATGGCTGATTAGCCTATCATTTAGTACTGTCAATGTCCAAAGTAGTCAATCTGGCATCTAGATTATTCGGATTGATGAGTTAATTGGTTCTGAAGCATAGCAACGATTGGCTAAGTAGCAGGATGTGGCAGTTCACCAATCACTACTTTTCTGTATACCTGAAGGGATTCTGTCCGGGCTTTAACATTGATTATTGCTCAATCTTCATTCCTCTTTGGACATAACTACAGGTTGTGCAAGGGATAGTTGGTGACAGTTGATTCTAAGCAGGTTCCCCACACTCACCTCTTACACCATAACAGGCAGGGTCCTCCTCAAGATTGAGAGTGAGTAATATTTATCAATGAAATTAAGACAATAATGTGGGCAAAATCGTACTTGCCAATGGCAGAATGACAGGAGTGAGAGGAACGTGAGTGAGACACAAGAACTTAGAGACAGAAGAAGACCTCATGTATTAAAAGATTTAGCATGATGATGGGAATGTTAGCCAGTTAACCATTGTAGGACATTAAATATGTTAGCGAAGTGGACGAGAGAAGCTGATAATCTGAAGGGACTTCCAATACTGAGCTCATGTCACATTGATCAAAATCAGCAAACTCCTTCCTAATCACAGATAAAAGTGTGTGTTCCAATGCATTTACAAGCGTGTGAAAGAATCTTATCACTAGCAATTGGGTAAGAATTTTCAACAAGTGATCTGGGGTTAGAAATACATTAATTCTTAGTTTCCTTAAAAAAAACTAACCTGTTGTACAGGAATCTGTTGTGAAGCTGGCACTGTTGTGACTTTGTCAGTCTGTGAAAGTTCTGTTTTACCAAGAAAATGCTGTTGACTCTGGCTGGTGATCACCACTGTTGCTCTTCTATTGTACACTGATGGACTATGGTCACCTTCAACTTTCAGTGCTATTACTCCATGGTACTAAACAGGAAGAGAGGAATAAATTGGAAAATTCTAGACAACGTTAACAAAGCAATACATCAAGCTCAGATCCAGAATAAAATATTCCCCAAAAAGTTTACTCATTTCATGGAAACATGTTAGACAAGTTTCCAGAAAAAAAAAGTCTCCAGATTTAAAAATGGCAAATGTCAGTCAATTATTTTAGAGAAGGCCTATCTGGACCTTCTCTAAACCATAACTGTGGACCTGTCTGGTTGAATTAAATTGAGAGAGGATACTGGAATCTATCAATGACGTGTTGAGCTACCCATTGAATGTGCTTTGAGATTTTCTAGTCTATGTAACATACCACAAAAGTCACATCCTTGTTGAGATAGACATCTTGAGGTTTACCTTCAACACTATTGCTTGGCTTCAATGTCAAAGACATTGCCTAGATGCCCTTGAGAAGGTGGTGGTAACTGGCTTCTTAAACTACAGCAGTCCACATACTGTAGGTTGACCCACAATGCCCTTAGGGAGGGAATTTTGTTACTGTAACATACCTGTAACTGACTGATTGAAGCTTCAGCAGTGACTCCATTACAAAGAGACAATAACTGAGGGGAAGGTGGATTCCATTAAACTGGGATGTCACATGTCATGATGTCACGTACTTTAAGGTACAGGCCTGACTGATCTGGAATTCTATGCCATTATACAGTCCTCACCACCATCACTCATTTCCCACTCACACATCACAATCAAAATGCAACAAAGAAACTGTGCCCTGCAGCAATAACATGCTACAGCCAGCATTAATATGATGATCGTGGGAAGTCTCTCCCTTACTAGGGAGGAGTCCAATCCCTGGAAGCTTCCAATTCATCTGACTGGCCAACAGCTCCAGACAGCATTGGAAGTCATGTAGATTACAGCACAATGTTCGGAAAAGACACAGACAAAGCAAGTAAGTGGGAAAAGCTTTGACAAGTAGAATTTAATGTCAGGATGTGACGAGTTATGTATCATTCAATTTTGGGAATTTGTAATCACAGTTACTTAATATAAGTATGAGTTCTAAAACAGCATCACTGGACCCAAAATGTTATCTTGATTTCTCTCCACAGAAGCTGCCAGACCTGCTGAGCTTTTCCAGCAATTCCTGTTTTTGTTTCTGATATCAAGTATCTGCAGTTCTTTCAGTTTTTCTCTCATATATGCAATTTATATGGAATTTATATGGAATTTTCAGATACGTTATTCAGTTTGTTAAGGAATAGAAATTTGTATATGATACACTAGGTTAATTAGACAAAGAACAAGGTACAATCCATGACAAATGAGGATAGATCACTGATACCAGAGGATGAACAGGTAATTGGCATGGAATGGGCCAATCTCATTAAAGTTGTGAAAGTAGCATCCTGCTCTCCTGCTGAAGTGATAGCGAACTCTTTCCTGGATCTTCCTTCGATCTGGTCCATGTTCCATCTAAGGAAGACAGTTCTCTGACAAGGAATGCCCACTGGTCCTGAGCAATTGTTGATATGCTACATTTCTATTGGCAGGTAACTTATGCTGTATCAATCACCGATTTGAATTCTTTCAGTCAAAGAGAACTGGATAGCTACTTATGACATCAGGATGAACATCTTGTAATGGTCCACCTTCACCTGAAGATTAATCATCATTGTAAGAACAAAACTTCCTATTTCAAAACACTGCATTGATAAGAAGGTACATATGGTGCCAGATAGATATTTTTTGTCATCACAAAGTGACAACTCTTAGTGGTAAACCAGAGGATTGGGAAAGTTTTAAAGAACAATAAATGATGACCAAAAAATTATAATGAGAAAGGAGAAAATAAACTTTGAGGGAAACCTTGTAAGTAATATCAAGACAGAAAATAATCCTTCTAAAAATAAATAAAAAAGAAGAAAGAAGTTAAAATGAGTATAGGCCCATTAGAGAATGAGATTAGGAAATACTATTGGGGAATTATTGGAAAGAGAAGTTGGCATAAATATTTTGCACCCATCTTCTCATAAGACGACACTAAAAGCCTGCCAAAATTACTAAATACACAAGAGGAAAAAGGACAGGAATTAAAATAATAACTTTCACTTGAGAGCAAATGTTGCAGAAGTTATTCGGTCTAAGAATCGGTGGCATGGTGGCACAATAGTTAGCACTGCTGCCTCACAGCGCCAGAGACCCGGGTTCAATTCCCACCTCGGGCAACTATCTGTGTGGAGTTTGCACATTCTCCCTGTGTCTGCGTGGGTTTCCTCCAGGTGCTCCGGTTTCCTCCCACAGTCCAAAGATGTGCAGGTTAGGTGAATTGGCCATGCTAAAATTGCCCGTAGTGTTAGGTGTAGGGGAATGGGTCTGGGTGGGTTGCTCTTCGGAGGGTCGGTGTGGACTTGTTGGGCCAAAGGGCCTGTTTCCACACTATAAGTAATCTAATCCCTGTACCAAATGGGATGTATCCTCAGTATTACAGGAGGTAGCTACAGAGATAATGGATTTTCTGGTAGTAATCTTCCAATAATCCTCAGATTTTGGAAAAGTTCCAAAGGAGAGGAGAGGTTGGGCCTGTACTCAATTGGAAATTAGAAGATTAAGAGGAAACCTGATTGAAACATACAAGATTCTTAAAGGATTTAATAGAAGTTCTGAGGAAGGCTCACTCAACCCAAGACATTAACTCTGATTTCTCTCCACAAATGCTGCCAGACCTGCTGAGTTTTTTTCTGCAATTTCTGATTTTGCTTCTCAAAGGGCTTGATAGGAAATGACCGTAGATGCAGGAAGGTTGTTTCTTCTTGTGAGACAACCTAGGATCAGAGAGCATAACCTCAGATTAAGTGATGACAAATTTAAAACAGAGATGAGGAGGAATTTCTTCTCTCAAAAGATTGTGAATCTGTGGAATTCTTTACCATAGAGGACTACTGAAACTTGGTCATTAAGTATATTCAAGGATGAGATAGAACAGACTTTTAAGAAATCAATGGTCTTGGGAAAAGGCAGGAAGTTGGAGTTGAAGGTGATCAGATCAGCAATGATCTAATAAAATACCGGAGCAGGTTCATTGGGTTAAATGGAATACTTCTGCTCCCATGTCTTATAGTCAATGCTGTGTTGTGATCTTGGTGATCCTGATGATTCTTGTGGTGAACTTTCTTATACTTTCCTTTTGCCTTTATTTACTAGAAATTTATTTGAGGAAGGCTAATTATCTTGGTAGCAACAGTATAATCTGGTCTCCTGCTACACAGGAAATACTAGAAACATCCAGTTTTAAAGGCACCTGAATTTCCAACAGCTTTTTAGACCAGGAAAGTTAAATGATTTAGTGGTGAGAAAGTAAAAACTGGCAGAATGATTGTATGTGTTCATGGCCTTAATTTCCTGTTCAAGGTCAGAACTCCAATACTGAGATCAAATACAGGCTGTTTCCACTCTAAATTGAAAATATTGACTAATAGCAAAGGGACATAATTTTAAGGTGAAAGGTAAGAGGTTTAGAGTAGATTTCAAGAAAAGTTTCTTTTCAAACAAAGAATGGCAGGGGTCTGGAGTGCACTACCTGGGAGGGTATTGAAATGTGTAACCTCACACCCTTTAAAAAGAACTTGGATGGACGCTAAGTGTCATACCATTGACTAGATCCAACACAATTTAGATGTAAAATCATTTTAAAATTTACCAGACATAGCAATTAAATACAGAGTGTAGCAGACATTTACTAAATCATCAGATCAAGGAATCAGAGAATGATACAGCTTTGGATAGGTTGTTCACTCCATTAAGTCTGTACTGATCTTTCAGTACATATATCCTATTAGCGATGATGTGAAAGTGCCTTCATCTGACAAAGGACAGCACTCTGAAAGCTTGTGATTTCAAATAAACCTGTTATACCATGACCTGGTCTTGTGTGACTTCTGACTATATCCAATAGACTCACTCTTTTACCATCACCCTGTCGCATGTTTCCATTTCATTTTTTTTTCAATTATCATTAAGAGGTAGAGAATTAGATGAAAAGAATTTATAGAATTTTTTTTATAGAATCCCTACAGTGTGGAAACAGTCCCTTTGGCCAACAAATCCACACAGACCCTCCGAAGAGTAACCCACCAGTCCCATTCCCCTACTTCTCTACATTTACCCCAGATTAATGCACCTAACCTGCACGTCACTCAACACTATGGGCAATTTACCATGGCCAATCCACCTAACCTGCACATCTAAGGAAAGAGAAGGAAGCGGATCCTTCTCTTCAGATTTCACTACCTCTGGATAATCTTGTTCCATGTGACCAAAGATCTGCAGGTTGGGAATTTGCCTTTTCAATTACATGAAGACTCTCAGAAATTCTCAGTCTGAGTAGACATTATCCTCAAATCAAGGTGCAGCCAAAGATTTATCTAATACCTTTCTGCAGTGGTCTTTGAATATGATTCCACTTCTCTTTCAGACATAAGAACATGATAGTGTCATAGACAATTCTCGACAGGGAGTCATCGAGTTATGGGGCAGCAGTCGTTGGCACTGCTACCTCACAGAGCCAGGTACCTGGACCCATGTCCAGCCTTCGGCAACTGTCTGTGTGGAGTTTGTATGTTGTTCCAGTGTCTACATGGGTTTCGTGCAAGTGTTCCAGTTTCCTCCCACAGTTTAAAGATATGCAGCTTAGGTTGATTAACCATGCTAAATCCCCATTGTGTCCAGGGGTATACAGGCTAGGTACTAGGAAATACTAGAAAAAAATCTGTTTTAAAGGGACCTTAATTTCCAACAACGTTTTAGACCAGGCTAGGTGGTTAGCCATGCGAAATGCAGCAGTAGAGGGATGGGATTGGGTGGTGGATCTGGGTAGGATGCTCTTCAGAAGGCAAGTGTGGGCTCAATGGGCTGAATGGCCTCCTTCCTCACTATCAGGATTATTCGAGAATGAAATATTTCCTCACATTGACCTGTTTTTTCACCAGTTACCTTAGATCTGTGTTTTATCATTACTGTCCTGTCTGTCACAAGAAACTGTATCACTTTACTTATTCCATTGCTCTAAAGAAAACAATCCTAGCTTTTCCAGCCTCTGTAATCTCTGATTGTTGGTACCATGCGAGAAAATCCACTCTGTAGTCCTAACTTCTTAGTATGCAATCCAGAATAATACTCAAGCTAACGCCTCACTAGTGATGTACAAAAAAATCAAGGATCACCAATTTATTTAAAGATTATGGGAGACAGATGAATAAGTGGAGTTGAGACCATAAAGAGAGGAGCCAGAATCCTATTGAATGGTGGAGCAAACATGAAGGGCTTAATGGCCTGCTCATGCCCCACATCCTATGTCCCCATGTTCCACTGGTAAATACAAGAATCCCATTTGCCTGTCTTTTCAAGTGTTCTCAATTTGTCCTACACCCTCTAAAGAGTTGTCAATATTAACTCTTGGGCTGTTTTGTTCCTAAACCCTCTTTAAAAGTAGCACTGTTTTGCTAATATCACATTTCTTCAATGTACTAACATTTATTGCATCAACTGCTAACTAACTGTCTAGACTGTGCATTATGTCACAGAGTAATACTTTGGTCCAAGCAATCCATGCTGACCATAACCCCAAACTAAAGTACACCCACCTGCCTGTTTATGACCTATATCCCTCCAAAAATTTCTTATTCATAGAACATAGAACAATACAGCGCAGAACAGGCCCTTCAGCCCTTGACGTTGTGCCGATCTGTGAATATTCTCAGCTCGTCCCCCTACACGATCCCAAACTCATCCATGTGCTTATCAAAGGATTGTTTAAATATCCCTAATGTGGCTGAGTTGACTGCATTAGCAGGTAGTGCATTCCACACCCTTACCACTCTCTGCATAAAGAACCTGCCTCTGACATCTGTCTTAAATCTATCACCTCTCAATTTGTAGTTATGCCCCCTCGTACACACTGATGTCATCACCCTAGGAAAAAGACTTTCACTGTTTACCCTATCTAATTCTCTGATCATCTTGTATGTCTCTATCAATCCCCTTTTAGCTTTCTTCTTGCCAATGAGAACAGGTTCAAGTCTCTCAGCCTTTCCTCATAAGACCTTCCCTCCAGACCAGGCAACATCCTCGTAAATCTCTTCTGCACCTTTTCCAATGCTTCCACATCCTTCCTGAAATATGGGGACCAGAACTGCACACAATATTCCAAGGGTGGCCGCACCAGCGTTTTATATAGTTGTAACATGATATTGCGGCTCTGGAACTCAATCCCTCGACGAATGAAACCTAACACACCGTATGCCTTCTTAACAGCACTATCTACCTGGGTGGCAACTTTCAGGGATCTATGTACATGGACTCCAAGATCCCTCTGCACATCCACACTACCAAGAATCTTTCCATTGACCCAGTACTCTGCCTTCCTGTTATTCTTCCCAAAGTACATCACCTCACATTTAGCTGCTTTGAACTCCATTTGCCACCTCTCAGCTCAATTCTACAGTTTATCCAAGTCTCCTTGCAACCTGTAACATTCTTCCAAACTGTCCACTACTCCACTGATTTTAGTGTCGTCTGCAAAGTTACTAATCCATCCACCTATGCCTGTGTCTAAGTCATTTATAAAAATGACAAACAGCAGTGGTCCCAAAACAGATTCTTATGGCACACCACTAGTAACCGGTTCCTCTACTTATGTAAACATCTTTTAAACTTTGTAACTGTACCTGCATCCACCATTTCGTCTGGAAATTCATTCCACACATAAACCACTCTCTGTGTAAAAAAAACAATGCCCCTCATTTCTTTTTTCAGATCTTTCTCCTCTTATCCCCTAGTCTTGAAATTCCTAACTTAGGGAAAAGATACCTGCCATTCAATTTATCTATATGCCTCATGATTTTATATACTTTTATAAGATCACTTCCCAACCTCCTATGCCCAATGAAAGAAGTCCCAGCCTATCCAGCCTCTCCTTATACTTCAAACCCTCCATTCCCTGCAACAGCCGAATATAGATTAACCTGATTATTAAGCTGGTTCTGAACCCTCTCCAGCTTAATAATATCCTTCCACTAAGAGGGAGACCAAAGCTGGACACAATACTCCAGAAGAGGCCTCACCAACATCCTGTGCAACCTTAACGTCCCAACCCAAAGATCTGAGCAATGAAGGCAATGTCCTTTCCAACCACTAAGATAAAACATAATTTTGAAGTCTAGGAGATTAAAAGGAGCAAAAACATTATTAAATCCATAAACAGATAATATAAACAATAACTGGAAAATATTTTTCCCATAAAGAATTTTAAACCCTTATTCTACACATAGACATTAACTCATAAGGAATCAATTCTCCACTGGAGGCTGGATGAGTAACTATGTCTCCACACAAATTTCAAAATAGATTATTAAAAATCACAAATATCCAAAATGAACTGCTGCCAACATGAATAAACTGGACTTTTGCTGGATTCTTATCAATTGCCTTTAAAATTCTCATTGCTCGGTGAAGCGTACAATGCGGAAGGCAAAACAGTACAGTTTTGGAAACTGTTGAGTGAGATGGCTCACCAGGGAAATCAGCAGCAATTGGTTTCATGGCAACATGGCTGGCTTGGCTGCACAGGAGGGCAGGAAAAAGAGTAGCAGGGTCATAGTCATAGGGGATTCAACTGTAAGGGGAATAGATAGGCATTTCTGCGACTGCAAATGTGAGTTCAGGATAGTATGCTGCCTCCTTGATGCAAGAGTCAAGGAGGTCTCGGAGTGGCTGCAGGACATTCTGGAGGGGGATGGTGAACAGCCAACTGTCGTGGTGCATACAGACACGAATGATACAGATTTTAAAAAATAGAATGAGGTCCTACAAGATGACTTTAGGGAGTTAGGAGTTAAACTAAAACGTTGGATCTCAAAGATAGTAATCTCAAGATTGCCACCAGTGCCACGTGCCAATCAGAGTAAGAATGGCAAGCTGGCTTAAGGGATGGCACTGGAGGGAGGGATTCAAATTCATGGGACATTGGAACTGTTTCTGGGGGAGATGAGACTAGTACAACCTGAACAGTGTGCACCTGGGTAGGAATGGAACCAATATCCTAGCGGCAGTGTTTGCTCATGCTGTTGAGGAGGGTTGAAACTAATATGGGGTGAATTAATGTAGGAAGGTGGAGGGAAGTAAAGTGGGGACAGAAACAAAAGACGGAGGGGAGAAATGAAAGTGGAAAGCAGAGAAACCAAAGACAAAAAAATCAAAAAAGGCCACATTAGACCATGATTCTAAGTGGCCCAATAAATGTTTTTTAAAAAATGGCTCTGTGTTTCATTCCGATGAGCATTTGCAATAAAGTGGATGAATTTACTGCACAGACAGTTATTAATAGATATGATGGAATTGAGACCATAGACACCTAGGGTGACTAAGGATGGCAACTCAATGCCCAAGGTTATTCAATTTTCAGGAAAGGTAGACAGAAAGGAAAGGGAGGTGGGCAGTGTTGCTGGTTAAGGAGGAGATTAACACAATAGTTAGCGAGAACACCAGCCTGAACAACATGGAATCAGTGTGGGTGGAGCTATGGAACACAAAATGGAAAAAGATGTTAATGAGAGTTGAATACAGACCACCAAACAGTAGTTGTGATGTTGGGGATTGTAATAAACAGGAAATTAGAGATGCATGCAGTAAGGGTACAGCAGTTATTATGGTGAATTCAATCTACACATTGATTGGACTAACCAATGCGATTGAGGAGGATTTCTTAAAATGTATGAGAGCGAGTTGCCTCAATCAATGTGTCAAGGAACGAACTAGAGAGCAAGTGATCCTAGACTGGGTATTGTGTAATGAGAGAGGATCAATTAGCAACATTGTGGAGTGAGATCCTTTGGAGAAGAATTACCATAATATGGCAGAATTCTTCATTAAGATGGAGAGTGACACAATTAAATCTAAAACTAGGGTCCTGAAACTAAAGAGTCCTAACTCTGATGGTATGAGACAGGATACTGAACAGATTGATGGTGGATAGGCAATGGCAAACATTTAAAGAACATATGGATGAACTTCAACAAATGTATTTGGTATAAGAGTAAAACAGGAAGGTGGCCCAACCATGGCTAACAAGGGAAATTAGAGATAGTGTTAAAACCAAAGAGAAGGCAAATAATTGGCCAGAAAAAGCAGCAAACTTGAGGAGAAGGAGAAATTTAAAACTCATCAGAGGAAGACAAAGGGTTGAATTCAAAAGGAGAAAATAGAATGTAAACAAGCTTGCGGAATACATAAAAATGGACTGTAAACGCTTCTACAGATATGTGAAGAGAAAAAGATTGGTGAAGACAAATATCGGTCCATTGTAGTTAGAATCAGGTGAATTCATAATGGACATCAGAGGTAGCAGACCAGTTGAATAAATACTTTGGATCTGTCTTCATTAAGGAGGACACAAATAATCTTCAGGAAATGCCAGGGGCAAAGGGTCAAACATGAAGGAGGAACTGAAGGAAATTCTTATTAGTCAGGAAATGGTATTCGGGAAATTGGATTAAAAGCGAGGAAGTCCCCAGAGAGTCATGCTGTGCAATTCAGAGTACTTAAGGAAGTGGCCTGAGAAATAGTGTATGCTATTGCTGACCATTTTCCAGCATTCTGTAGACTCGAATAGTTCCAGTGGACTGGAGGGTAGCTAATGTAACTCTACTCTTATAAAAGGAGGGAGAGAGAAATGGAGAATTACAGGCTGGTTAACCAGACATCAGTGGTGGGGAAAATGCTGGAGTCAATTATTGAGGATGTAATAACTGAGTGTTTGGAAAGCGGAGATTGAACTGTCCCTCATCAGCATGGATTCACTAAAGGAATATCTTGCTTGACAAATCTTCTGGAATGTTTTGAGGATATAATCAGCAGCGTGGACAAGGGTGAATCAGTAGATGTTGTGTATCTGTATCTGTATCAAAAGCCTTTAGACAAAGTTTCACACAAGAGATTAGTCAGGAAAATTAAAGCTCATGGTATAAGAGGTAATGTATTGACATTGAAAGAGAACTGGTTGCAGACAGGAAGCAGAGAACTGGAATAAATGGGTCCTTTTCAGAAAGGCAGGCATTAGTGCTGGACCCCAGTTGATCACAATATACATTAATGATTTAGATGAAGGAATTGAATGCTATATCTCCAAACGTGCAGATGACACTAACCTGGTTGGCAGTCTGTTCTGTGAGGTGGATGCTAATAGACTGCAGGGTGACTTGGATAGACTGGCTGAGTGGGCAAATACTTGGCAAATACAACATAATGTGAATGAATGTGAGGTCGCCCACTTTGGTCGCAAAAACAAGGCGGCAGAGTTTTTTTTGAATGGTGGCAGCTTAGGCAAAGGTGAGGTACAATGAGACCGGAGTGTCATGGTGGAACAGTTGCTGAAGTTTGGCATGCAGGTGCAGCAGCCAGTGAGGAAAGCTAATGGCATGCTGGCCTTCATAGTGGAGTAAGGATGTCTCTTGCTGCAGTTATACAGGACCTTGGTGAAGCCAAACCTGGAGTATTTTGTGCAGTTTTGGTCCCTTAGTCTGAGGAATGACACTCTTGCTATTGAGGGAATCCAGCGAACATTCACCAGACTGATTCCCAGGATGGCAGGACTGACATATGAGGAAAGACTGGATCGACTGAGCTCGTACTCGCTGGAAATTAGAAGAATGAAGGGTGGGTCTCATTGAAACATGCAAAATCCTGTTGTGACTGGACAGGCTAGACATGGAAGAATGTTTCTGATGTTGGGGAAATCCAAAATTAGGTGTTATAGTCTAAGAGTAATGGGTAAGCCATTCAGGACTGAGATGAGGAAGAATTTCTTCACTTAGAGTTGTGAACCTGTGGAAGTCTCTCCCACAGGAAGCTGTTGGGGCCAGTTCATTAGACATATTCAAGACGGTGCTGGATGTGGCCTTGCAGCTACAGGGATGAAGGGGTATGGAGAGGAACCAGGAATAGGATACTGAAATTGCATAATCAGCCATGGTCATATTGAATGGTGGTGCAGGCTCAAAGGGCCAAATGGCCTACTCCTACACCTATTTTCAATGTTCCTATGATGTTAAAGTCTTAGCTTTAAATTTAATCAATTACAAAGGAAGTCTTCTGTATTTTCTTTCGCAGAAAGTACTTCGCATCAGTTTATCATCAGCATTCTCTGGGGAGATGGTAATACCATAGTTATGCCACTAGAATAACAATCTCACGCCTCAAGCTGTTTTCAGCTCCTATCACAGTAGTTAGTGTAATTTACATTCAGTTATTAACATTGCAACATAGTGTCAGTAAAGTGCCATGCCAATTATCCAACTACCTATTGTAAAAATCCACATTAATGTCCTTTAGGGAAGGAAATCTGCCATCCTTACCTTGACTGACCCACAGTAATGAGGTTGATTCTTAGAAAAATAGAAAAATAGAAAATGGGTGCATGACTCTGCCATATGTCTAGCTCCCTCTAGAATATATCTAATTAATTTAGCCCCAACAGTGCCATCCCCAATGACCCCAGCAAGCCAATCAGTCCAAGGGCAATCAAGGATAGGAAACAAATGCTGGTCCAGCCAGTATTACTGACATCACATACAATATTAAAAAACAATTCTAAACACATTGTTCCAAGATTCTATATTCAAATCCCAATCCAGGACAGAAGTGAAGGCCAATACTCTACTGTATTACAGACAAAATGCTGCGTGCAGATACCTTGGTCAATATTTATCCCTCAATCAATATCATTAAAATAGGCTGTGAGTCAAGAGTTATTTTTTTCTTTCAGGAAACATGTAACTTTAAGACTTTCTGTCAAAAAGATGGGGTCATTGAAAGGTGGATAGCTGAGTACAGTATGTGCTGATTTTTTCTATCCAAGATTTATGATGGCATTTATAGAAGCCTACTGTCAGTCCAAGAAATAAGAACCAACTAATTCAAAGCGATTCAAACACAAAACTAAAGCCTAATGCGAATTTCTGCTGTACTGTTTAAGGAAATTTTAAAATGTGTCTAAAATCTTAACACATTGTAGGATCATTGCTGACCATTTTCCTCAATTTTCAGTTACCATTAGTTTCTTCTTGGAGGGTGGTTTCAGAGGGAACTGCTGCATCACATCCCCTTGGGACTTTTTCAAGTCTTCATGCAAGTTAGTCATTGCCATTCCTTCCACTAGGCTACTGTTACTCTTGAGATTAGGGGAGGTCGAGGAACCTGAAGCTAGTCTCTCTCTCAGCACTCTGCCTGGTGGATTCTCTTCATTTCTGTCATTCATGAAGGCAAGATTGCAGCGATCTATGACACAAGAAAGGGTGTAGAAATATAATAAATATTGACTTGGAGAAGGAGACTTCATACCAAGCAATTTATGCTTTACCTTTTTCTCCATCAATGATCTTAATCAATATCTTTGCCTTTGCACCAAGAACTGCATTGATTGGCAATGTTAGTAAAACTTCAAATGTTTCCTCATTTTCTTCCAATTTGTCATTAGTAATGACTATATTCCAACTCTTCACTGACACACCTGCACAAAAAAGAAAATTCCAAGCAGAATGATGATAAAATAGTACAAATATATTGTATCCAAAATTAGATGTCAACAGCAGGGTGCTAAAAAAAAAGCCTCTAAATATTCAAAAACCTTAATATGTTTCTATAATATTCTAATTGTGTTAGATGATATTAAATAAGTGGGGCAATTTTTGAAATGTGCATTGAATGGACAGAATCTCACCTCCTGAAAGTACACACCAGCATTTTTCATAGAATGTGGGCATCACTGGCTGGGCCAGGATTTATTGCTAATCCCTAATTGCCCTGGAGAAGGTGGGGTGAGCTGTCTTCTTGAACTGCAGTAAGCATTTGGATTACAAATACAAAGGAAAGCATTGCAGGATTTCCACCTAGCAACAGTGAGGGAATGGTAATGTAGTTTGGGTCAGGATAGTGTGTGGCTTGGAGGGGAACTTTCAGATTTGCACACCCAGAAATGTGGTAATGCTTCTGGGTTTGGAAGATGTTATTGAAGGAACCTTGGTGAATTACTGTGGTGAACAATACACATTGTTGCCTCTGTTTCTGGCTAACAATGTTAAAGTTTCTGGGAGACAATGTTAAAGTTTGTTATTTCGTCCTGGACAGCATCGAGTTTCTTGAGCATTTTTGGAACTGTATTAATCTAGGCAATCCATCACATTCCTGACTTGTACCTTGCAGATAGTAGGCAGACTTTGGGGAATCAGGAGGCAAGTTACTTACTTCAGGATTCCTAGTCTTTGATCTGGTCTGTAGCCACAGTACTTATATGGCTAGTACAGTTAAGTTTCTTTTGAATGGTAACTCCCAGAATCTTGTTAATGGGGGTTAGGCAATGGTGATGCCATTGAATGTTAAATCTGACCACAAAACATGGATTCCAATTGAGGAGATACTTCAGTGTGAAGAATGACTGATATGAGAGCAATTTACTGATATAGTTTTCTGGTTGCCAAGATTCAACATGAACAGCGCTCACTTAGAAAATTGGCTTGTCTTGTCGAAGCAAAGTGGAATTATTCATGCCCAACTCATGTACCAGCAAAATTTCCTTGCTGGACAGACTAGGCTAATTAGTTGCAAAAACAACTCCAGTATTCTTTGATATTATGGTATGGTCTCATCACACATTACTTCCTCCAAACTAAACATGCCACATAGTAATTTTAATTGTTCATTAGCACAGAACTAGGCTGTTCATTAGCACAGTGGGGCGGCACGGTGGCACAGTGGTTAGCACTGCTGCCTCACAGCGCTAGAGACCCGGGTTCAATTCCTGCCTCAGGCGACTGACTGTGTGGAGTTTGCACGTTCTCCCCGTGTCTGCGTGGGTTTCCTCCGGGTGCTCCGGTTTCCTCCCACAGTCCAAAGATGTGCAGATCAGGTGAATTGGCCATGCTAAATTGCCAGTAGTGTTAGGTAAGGGGTAAAATGTAGGGGTACGGGTGGGTTGCGCTTCGGCGGGGCAGTGTGGACTTGTTGGGCCAAAGGGCCTGTTTCCATACTGTAAGTAATCTAATCTAATCTAATCTAATCTAATCTAAACTAGAATATTGCTGAAAAAAGAACTCTAACACCCATGTTTTAGTGTCAGTCTGTGTGTTTGTGGAGGGTGAGTTTTATACATGGATTCGAATTTTAACTAGCAGAGTTATATGTTGTCAGTCATAATTGTTTATCTGTAGTTTGTATCTATTCATATATAATAATAGTCATACTTAGAGTCATAGAGATGTACAGCATAGAAACAGACCCTTCAGTCCAACCCGTCCATGCCAACCTGATATCCCAACACAATCTAGTCCAACCTGCCAGCACCCGGCCCATATCCCTCCAAACCCTTCCTATTCATATACCCATCCTCTTAAATGTTGCAATTGTACCAGCCTCCATCACATTCTCTGGCAGCTCATTCCATACACGTACCACTCTCTGCGTGAAAAAGTTGCCCCTTAGGTCTCTTTTATATCTTTCCCCTCTCACCCTAAACCTTTGCCCTCTAGTTCTGGACTCCCTGACCCCAGGAAAAAGACTTTGTCTATTTACCCTATCCATGCCCCTCATAATTTTGTAAACATCTATAAGGTCACCTGTCAGCCTCTGATGCTCCAGGGAAAACTGCCCCAGCCTGTTCAGCCTCTCCCTCTAGCTCAGATCCTCCAACCCTGGCAACATCCTTGTAAATCTTTTCTGAACCCTTTCAAGTTTCGCAACATCGTTCTGATAGGAAGGAGACCAGAAGTGCATGCAATATTCCAACAGTGGCATAACTAATGTCCTGTACAGCCGCAACATGACCTCCCAACTCCTGTACTCAAAACTCTGACCAATAAAGGAAAGCATACCAAACGCCTTCTTCACTATCCAATCCACCTGCGACTCCACTTTCAAGGAGTTATGAACCTGTACTCCAAGGTCTCTTTGTTCAGCAACGTTCCCCAGGACCTTACCATTAAGTGTATAAGTCCTGCTAAGATTTGCTTTCCCAAAATGCAGCACCTCGCATTTATCTGAATTAAACTCCATCTGCCACGTCTCAGCCCATTGGCCCATCTAGTCCAGATCCTGTTGTAATCTGACGTAACCCTCTTCGCTGTCCACTACACCTCCAATTTTGGTGTCATCTGCAAACTTACTAACTGTACCTCTTATGCACATATCCAAATCATTTATGTAAATGACAAAAAGTAGAGGGCCCAGCACCGATCCTTGTGGCACTCCACTGGTCACAGGCCTCCAGTCTGAAAAACAACCCACCACCACCACCCTCTGTCTTCTACCATTGAGCCAGTTCTGTATCCAAATGGCTAGTTCTCCCTGTATTCCATGAGATCTAACCTTGCTAATCAGTCTCCCATGGGGAACCTTGTCGAACACCTTACTGAAGTCCATATAGATCACATCTACTGTTCTGCCCTCATCAATCCTCTTTGTTACCTCTTCAAAAATCTCAATCAAGTTTGTGAGACATGATTTCCCACGCACAAAGCCATGTTGACTATCCATAATCAGTCCTTGCCTGTCCTCAGGATTCCCTCCAACAAGTTGCCCACCACTGAGGTCAGGCTCACCGGTCTATAGTTCCCTGGCTTGTCTTTACCGTCATACTTGTTAAGAACAGAAACATGCACCTTTCTAAACTATTGAACTCATGTGATGCTTCTGGGAATAGTTGGACTTGATTTTCAGTGTACTATCCCAGTGAGCAGAGAGTCTGTTTTGACTCAGCAAATGAGATGGTTGCTGTTTTCTGATTCATTTCTCAGAGCAATACCTTGACCAATTGAAGTCAACCAGCCTAATTTCAATGTAAACAAAGCTTGGCAGATAATTGTGAGTCATCATCTAACATGGTAGCAACCTTATCAACAAGAGTCCACTTGCCAACCAATCAGCACTTTCCCATCAAAGAAAAAATCTTCTATTTCCTTTACTTTGAAATTTGTGTGAATTGTCCTGATAAGTGAAAGATTAAAAGCTTTGACGAATTGTTTTTTTCAGCAATATATGGCTATTAGTTTATCTGAGCTGAGATCAAGTAATTCTATTCCCCATACAACACTACATATTGCATTTCCCACTGGTGCATTCCTTTTTTTTAATCTTTGTTCGTCACTAGTCTGTGCTAACCATAAGGGCCATGCTGAGCCCATTTAATTCACACATGCTCCTGGAGAGATCATTCTGTACATCTGCACATCACCAGGTGACCACCATGATTCCAAACAACCATGACAGTTACACCCAATGAAATTACAACTTGAAATCTTCTGAGGGTCATCCAATGTGTCATTCAACACAATCATTTTAATATCTTTATCTTTAACAATTGAAATCTACCTGGATCAAACTGGATAAGGTTGGCAGAACTGTGAGTAAAATCTTTTCCAACCAAAGCTGAAATGCTGTTGACCTACAAAGAAATGAAGATCATAAACACCAAAAAATCTTACAAATACAAATCAAACTGTAAAAACATTGATTACATATGATAGAGATTAGCATGTAACTCCATTTCAACTAATGAAAATCAGAGAGCAGTTTGATAAAGAAATTAAATTGGGAGATAAATGGAGATTAATTCATGTAGGTTTAGGGAGATTTGAAAGAGATTTGTTATGTTTAAAACAATACTGTTATATTACATGGTCGCTAATGCTGCTTTCTCTTTATCTCTAAAAAAGGTGCTTCAACTCCTTATAAACGACAACACCTCTTGACTTAGATCTGCACTTGGTTTGCAAATATAACTCCCAAATGTAGTGTTTAAGATTTGGCTGACATCAGAAAGAGGGAAATCATGTGACCAGTTACATCAACATTATTTATGTTGATTAGATTAGATTACTTACAGTGTGGAAACAGGCTCTTCAGCTCAACAAGTCCACATGGACCCTCCGAAGAGCAACCCACCAAGACCCATTCCTCTATATTTAACCCTTCAACTAACACTACAGGCAATTCACCTAACCTGCACATCTTTGGACTGTGGAGGAAACCAGAGCAAACCCATGCAGACATGGGGAGAATGTGCAAACTCCACACAGACAGTTGTCTGAGGCGGGAATTGAACCCGGATCTCTGGCGCTGTGAGGCAGCAGTGCTAAGCACTGTGCCACCATTCCATGATATCATTATAACATGTGAAAAAATATTTCTGACGTATAATTCAGATGTCAAGATCCTGATTTTGGTGGTTGAATGATGGATGGGTTGTGAGGATGGGAAGTAAATAGCACAGATTTTCAGAACACAAGGAGAATCTTCCACAATCAGGCAGGCCAGAGGAGGGAGAGGTACACCAGGTGTAGGGAGATAGTTACAAGATAGAATTTGAGGGTGAGTTGTTGGCAGTGATTGGTGGAGGCGTAAAACTAGATGTGTAATGTTTGGAGTAGAATGATGACCAATAATTATGATGAGGGAGATAGTTGAAAATCAGGGATTCTCTTTTATTCATTCATGAAATGTGAGGTTACTGGGTATTTATTGCCTATGGTTAAATGCCCTGGAGAAGGTAGAGATGAATTACCTGCTTAAACCTGCAATCCAACTGCACAATGTTGTTAGAAAGGGATTGCTGTTGCATAAGGGTGTAAAGGTCTGAGGAGTGTCATAAGCACCACCCAACTTAAATGAATTGTTGGAAGAATACTTCAGGGTTTTGAAAGAGTAATATTGAAAAATGCAAGATTCTGAAGTGGCTTGACAAGTTAGATGTTGAGAAAATGTTTCTACTAGTGGGGAAATGTAGAACACAGTTACAGAATAAGAGGACACATTATCTGGGCCGACATGACACCAATCGTTAAAGTTCACTTGAGAATGTAACTTTTAAAAAGTTCTGCAATTTACATATGAAAGAACTGAAACCATCATGTTCATTCTAAAGATGAGAGACTTAACAAACAGTCCAGGTCTTTTTCAATATATAATTTCAGTTACATCACACTTAACTTTTTCTATAAATTCTGTGTCTTACGACTTTATACTCCACAACCACATGATGAAGGATCAGCACTCCGAAAGCTAGCACTTCTGAATAAACCTGTTGGACTATAACCTGGTATTGTGTGATTTTTAACTTTGTACACCCCAGTCCAACACCGACATCTCCAAATCATTATTTTATAAACTTCTATCTGGTCCCCTCTCAACCTCCTACACTCCAGTGAAAAAAGTCCCAGCCTATTCAGCCTTTCTTTATAACTCAAACCTTCCATAACTCACAACATCCTAATAAATCTTTTCTGAACTCTCTCCAGCTTGACAATATTCTTCCTGTAACTGGGCACAGTGAGTAGCTGCTTGGAGAATAGGACTGTCTGCTGTCATTGTAGCAGTGGAGACAATTGTTGTTTGTATGAATGGATGTGATGCCATTCAAGTACACTGCTTTGTTCTGGATAATGATGAGTTTCTTGAACATTGTTGGAGATGCTGTCATTCAGGCAAGTAGGGAATATTCCATCTCACTGCTGACTTGTGCCTTGTAGATGACGGACAATCGTAACCCCGAGGACATGAATAGGGGAAGATTCAGTGATGGCAATGCCAATGAATGTCAAAGGAGAATGGTTAGACTGTGTCTTGCTAGAGATGGTCATTTTCCTGACACACAAATATTACTTGATATTCCTCAGCCGAAAACCTAGATATTATCCATCTCGAGCAGCATGTATAGTATGTTTCATGACCTGACTTGTTACAAATACGGCCAAATGCTGGGTAATTTATCATTACCATCCCACTACTAATCACAGAATTCAGCAAAGATTATTTAATGAAGCAGCTGAAGATGATTGGACTTCTAGGACACTACCCTGAGGAACTCCTGCAGAGATGTCCTGAAGCTAAGATGACTGACCTCCAACAGCCACAATCACTTTCCTTTGTGCTAGCTGTGACTCTGACCAGCAGACAGTTTCTCCCTTATGCTCATTGACTCCAATTTTGCTGGGTCTCCTCAATGCCATACCCAATCAAATGTTGCCTCAATGTCAAGGTTAGCCACTCATCCCTCACCTCTGGAATTCCTGTTTGAACCAAGACTCTGATGAGGGCAGGAGCTAAGTGGCACTGGCAAAACTCAAACTAAGCATCAATATGGAGGCTTTTCATAGAATCCGTACAGTGCAGAGCAGGGCCATTTGGTCCATTGAGTTTGTACCAAACTTCCAAACAGCATCCCACCAACCCTGCCATATCCCCATAATGCCACATTTACCATGGCTAATCCACTTCAGCTGCACAATTTTTGACTGTGGGAGAAACCCATGGAGAACATCAAACTCCACACAGTAGTCACTCAAGCTGGAATCAAAACTGGATCCATGGTGCTGCGAGGCAGCCAACGTTAACCACTCTGCCATTGTGCTGCCTCAAACTCTGTTCAGCAATTGCTACTTGATAGCGCTGTTGATGACAAGTTCTGACAATTTGATGATAATTGAGAATGAACTAATAGGTTCATGAACTAACATGCCCAAATTTGATTTGTCCCTCTTTCTGTCTCCAGGGCACACCTGGTCAATTTTCCATATGGTTGGGTAGCCATGTTGTAGCCGTACTGAAACAGCTTGGCTAAGGGTATGCCTTAGTATGAAGCACATCTTTATTACTATAGTGGGAATATAGTCTTTGTACCACTGTCCTTGGCAGGAATGCAGAGCTTTGATTAGATACCTGGGTGCTAGAATCACTTAACTTTGCTTATACCATGCTGCTCTCACTGTTTAAAATTCATATGGTCCAGCTTTGCAGCTCCACCAAATTGACATTCATTTTTAGGTCTGCCTGGTGCTCCTCCTGCACTATTCATTGAAACAAAGCTGATCCCTCAGCTGGATGTCAATACTATAATGGGATATATGTGGGCAGAGAATACAAATTGTGGTTGCAAATATATTTGCTGCTGCTGCTGGATGACAGCACCTCATAGGTGCCCAAGTTTGAGCTGGTGGATCAGTTCTGAATTGATCCCAATTAGCATCAATAGGCCACTCATCCCTGCCATTTAACAATATCATGGCTAAACTGTCACAAGCCTCAACTCCTCTTTCATGCTAGCTCATCATAGCCCTAACTTCTGATTTTTAAAAAATCTATCAACCTCCTCTTTAAATTTTTTTCAGTAGACTCCTCAACCCTCTGGCATTGAGAATTCAAATGCTCACTGTCCTCTAACAGAAAAAAATCCTTCACTTCTGAGTGTCCCCAACATGCTTTCAACATCTACTCTTTCAAGGCCCTCAGAATTTTGTGCATTTTGATAAAATTAACACTCATGTTTATAAATTTCAGTGAATAAAAGCCCAAGCTGTTTAGTTGTTTGTGATGAATCATAGAGATGAAAAAGGCCCTTTGGCCCATTGAGTCTGAACCGGTCAAAAACAACCATTGAATTATTCTCATTCCATTTTCCAACACTTGGCCATTGGCTATGCCTTGGCATTGCAAGTGCACATCTAAATACGTGTAAATATTGAGAGGGTTTCTGCAGTGAGTTCCAAATTCCCATCACCTCTGGGTGAAACAATATGTCCTCACATCCTCTCTAAACCTCCTGTGCTTAAATCAATGCCCCTGATCACTGATGCTTCCTGGATACCTTGTCTATGCCCCTTATAATTTTATACATCTCTATTGTGCTGCATTTCAGTCTCCTCTGCCCCAAGTTAATACCTTCATCCTAGGAATTAGCTTAATGAATTTTGATATTTTCTACCCATCTATCAAACTCCATCTATTAAGTTTTTGCCCACTCACTCAATCTATCTATATCCTCACACTGATTCCTTACGTCCTCATCACTTGCTCTCTCTCACCTAATTAAAAACAAAACCAAGAGTTATGAATGCTGGAAGTCAGAAACAAAAAATAAATTGCTGTAAAAACTCAGCAGGTCTGGCAGCATCTGTGGAGAGAAAGCAGAGCTAATATTTTTGGGTCCAGGAAAGAAGGGTCACTGAACCCAGAATGTTAACTCTGCTTTCTCTCCATAGATGCTGTCAGACCTTCTAAGATTTTTCAGCAATTTTTGTTTCCATATAGTCCCACCTAGTTTTGGATCATCAGCAAATTTGCGTACATTTGACTCTGCTGCTCCCCCCCCCCCCCCAAATTATTATTATAGATAATAATGAATTGAGGGTCTAGGACTGATCCTGTGGTATTCTACTAGTTACATTTATCCAATGCGAAGATCCATTAATCCTGACATTCTATCTTTTGTGTTAATAAATCTTCATTCCATGCTAATATGTTAACAGTAAAAATATGAGCTCCTACCTTGTACAATAACCTTTTATGTGACACCTTATCAATTGTCCAATGAAAATTCAAATGCACTCCATCTGCTAGAGATTGGGGCTTGAAAATAAACACTGCGCAGTAGGTTCAGTTGCAAAAAATTAAAGTGGGAGGAGGGCTCAGCAGAGGTTATTAAAGTTGCCAGAACAAGTAATAGGACAAGAAGAGTCATCTAGACTTGAAACGTTAGCTTGCCCTCTTTCCATGAATACTGCCTGACCCACTATGATCTCTAGCATTTGGTGCTTTCTAAATAGGACAGAGTGCGGAAAGACTCAGACATAGCAGATACGGAATCTATGAGAAAGGGCACAGAAATGCAGGAGTGAGGGTGTTGTACATAAATGCACGTAATATCTGAAACAAGGTAAATGATTGCAGATTGAAGTTGATAGGTACAGTGTTGGTGATATCACAGAGATGTGGCTGCAAGGAGAGTAGGGATGTCCAAAATGAGACATCTTGTTGAAAGGACAGACAGGTGGGAAGAGGGGTCAGGATTGTCTTATTAGTAAAAAAAACTAAATTAATTTGATAAGAAGTGATTTAGAGTCAGAAATCATAGAAACTGTGTAGGTAGAGTTAAGGAACCACAAATGTAAAAAAGAACCCTGATGGAAGTTATGTACAAGCCTCCTTGTAGTAGGCAGGATGAAGCATAAAAAATAAATCAGAGCATCGAAAAGAGATGTAAGATGCTATTACAATAATCGGGGGGACTTCAATTATGCAGTGGACTAGGAAAATCATATTGATTGCGAATCCCAAGAAAAGGATTATGTGGAAAAAAAAAGCACTACTGCAGTTAGTGCTTATTGGTCTCCACCAACACCGCTGCTTGTCACTGGCCACCCGGGTGTTTTCCTATCTTCCTGGTGGTAGAAATTGAATAAAGATTTGTGCACTTTGTGTGTCTCTCACTGTGTCTCACACCTGCACACACATACCATGAGTGCTGGGGAAAAAAATAAGCACTACTGCAGTTAGGTGGTAGTGTGGGGGAATAAAAAGAACAGAAAAAGAAAAAAAAAAGAAATTTAAAAAAGATAAAATAAACAGGAGATTTGAAGAAGGAGCACGCGGTCTCCACCAACACCCTGGAGTTGTTCAGGGAGTGGAGTGGAGTGGAGTATTTCCCCCTCCAACTCTATTTTGATTTAATCCCTGCCCTCCCCTTCACTGTTTGATCACACAGCATTGCCCTTTGATGTGAAGGGCACTGCTTGTCACTGGCCACTCGCGGGTTTCCTTTCTTCCTGGTGGTGGAAATTAAATAAAGATTCGCACACCTTGTGTCTCTCACTGTCTCCCACCTGCACACACACACCATGGGTGGTGGGGAAAAAATAAGCACTACCGCAGTTAGTCGGGAGTGTGGGGGTTGATTTAAAAAGAAAATAAATAAAATAAAGAGGAGATTAAGAGGCCTTCTCAATTCAGGGGGATTGACTCTGTGCTGGCTGGTACTACAGTCAGTATGTTACTGTTGGTTTCTGCTTCTCTTTTTTGGAGGGGGAAACCTGATTACTGAACTGGCTGAATTATTTAGCCAGTTTGTTAACTGGCATTCCTTTTAGTGAGGACTGATTGTTAAACTCCTAATACACATAATGTGTTTCAGGTGTAACTCAGTTCTCATTAGGGGATTGTTGTTTCATTGGCTGGTTACAGCCAGTGTGTTACTCTTTTCTACTTTTGATAAATAGAGAATGTGGAGCTTATGGTAGGGCTTAGGCCTTGGACTCTAGTTGTCTTTGTTTTTTTGTATATATCCTCGCTATTTTTGGTGTTTGGACTGAGCCCTTGTGGAAGACATACATTTTACCAGAGGAGCTGTTCCTGTTTGAAGGCCTAGCCCTGGGATTGGGCCTCTGAAGATTGAACATCTGTGTGTGTGTGCACTTGGAGGTGAGTACTTGCTGTATTCTGGAGTCTGGGACAAGACCTTGCCTTCAGGAGTGGACTAAAACCTCTGTGAGTTAACTGCACCTGTACTATATTCCTGTGAGTGGGCCTGGTTTTCCAAAGCTGGGCCAGGACTCTATGGAGACTGAACATCTGTGGGGTTTGCATTTCCTGCCTTTAGGAGTGGACTCTGCCCTTGGTTGCAGACTCTGTTTTTAGCAATGGACTCTGCAGTTTGGAGTGGACTCTATTTCTGACAATGCCTGTTGTATACTGGAGTGGACTCTTCCTGGAAATGAATTCCATATCTTGAAGACTGTATAGATTTGGACTGTGTACCAGAAAGGACTTTGGTAACTAACTGTATTGTGGTGTTTCCTGGGTCTATCACCCGCACTGTCTTGCGTGTACCTGGGTCTAGCAGATCTTGCTGGGAGGTTCATGGGTTGTCCTGAAAGCTGTCACCCTGGAGGGTGGATAGGCCATCCTGTGAATCTGAAGGTTGGTAGGCTGTCCTGAATGCCAGAGGGTGGGTAGGCCACCCTGATGCCAGACGCCCTGAGAGCCAGATGGGGACTTGGCCATTCTGAGCACAGTTGTCCCAAGAAGGGATAATTGGGATGGGCTGCCCGAGAGGTGTTCGAAAGGTGTCAGGGCAGCCGAGCACCAGAAGGTGTAGGGGCGGGCTGAGATCCGGAAGGCTTGTGGACTACCCTGCACGCTATCGTCCCAGGGAAGGGGATGGGCTGTCCTAGAGGTGGCCGGAAGGTGTGCCAGGATAGTCCACTGGCCAAATGGTACGTAGGAGCCAGAAGGTGGGTAGCCGTCCTCAGCACTGTCACCCGGGGCAGGTACCGGGGCGGGCTGCCCCAGAGGTGGTCGAAAGCTGTCAGGGCAGACCAAGAACTGGAAGGGGCATGGGGTGGACCGAGAGCCGGAAGGTGGGTAGGGGCGGGCTGCCTTAGTGGTCGGAAGGTGGGAGGGGCGGGGGCTTGCTGGGTCTGTATTATCTGCATTTTTGTATGTAGCAGTATTGTCTAATGTACAAATGTCATTGTCACTGTCTTGTCCTGTTTGGAGCTGGGATTTGAGGTTTGTCCTCATCTCCCTGTAAAATGGTTGAACAGTAGGGTTTGGGGCCTAGCTTTGCTGCTCCTCTCCCTTGTAAAATTGCTGTCTCTTGTGTACAGCTGTAAATGTGTTTTTGTAAACTGTTTTGTAATTTGTTTAATAAAATAAAGTAACAGGAGATTCAGAGGCCTTCTCAATTCAGGACTGACTCTGTGCTGGCTGGTACTACAGTCAGTATGTTGGTTTCTGCTTCTCTCTTTTCTGGAGGGGGAAACCTGATTTATTGAACTGGCTGAATTATTTAGCCAGTTTGTTAACTGGCATTCCTTTTAGTGAGGACTGATTGTTAAACTCCTGATACACGTAATGTGTTTCAGGTGTAATTCAGTTCTCATTAGGGGATTGTTGTTTCACTGGCTGGTTACAGCCTGTGTTACTCCTTTTTCTCTTTTTTGAGAAAAGGACACTGTTTAATTTTGTGGTAGGCTTAGCCCTTGGACTCTAGTTTTCTTTGTTTTTTGTATGTGTCTTCACTTTTTATTGGTGTTTGGACTGAGCCTTGTGGAAGACATACATTTTACCAGAGGAGCTGTTCCTGTGGGGAGATCTAGCCCTGGGACTGGGCCTCTGAAGATTGAACACCTGTGTGTGTGCTTGGAGATGAGCACTTGCTGTATCCTGGAGTTTGGGAGAAGACCTTTCCTTCACGAGTCTCCAAACCCCTGTGAGTTAACTGCACCTGTATAATGTAGTATGTTCCTGTGAGTGGGCCTGGTTTTCCAAGGCTGGGCCAGGACTCCATGGAAACTGAACACCTGTGTGCTGTGGGGTGTGCATTTGCTGCCTTCAGGAGTGGACTCTGCAGTTTGGTGTGGACTCCATTTTGGACAATGCACCTCAAACTGGAGTGGACTCCATTTCTGGAAATGGACTCTATATTTTGAAGGCTCTGTATTTGTAATGTGGACCAGAAAGGACTCTTGTTTTTTGGTACTTTACTGTATTGTGGTGTTTGTTGGTCTATCACTTGCACTGTCTTGTGTGTCCCTGGGTCTGGCAGGCCTTGCTGTGAGCTGGGAGGCTCATGGGTCGTCCGGCTCTCGGGGTGACAGCTTTCAGGAGGGTGGGTAGGCCATCCTATGAACCTGAAGGTTGGTAGGCTGTACTGAAAGCCAGAGGGTGGGTAGGTCACCCTGATGCCAATTGCCCTGACAGCCAGATGGTGGGTAGGCTGTTCTGAGCACTGTCGTCCCAAGAAGGGGTAATCGGGACAGGCTGCCCTAGAGGTGGTCGAAAGGTGTGCCAGGGCAGCTGAGCACCAGAAGGTGCGTAGGGGCAGGCTGAGATCCGGAAGGCTTGTGGGCTACCCTGCACGCTATCGTTCCAGGGAAGGGGACGGGCTGTCCTAGAGTCGGCTGTAAGGTGTGCCAGGATAGCCCACTGGCCGGATGGCGTATCGGGGTGGGTACGTAGGGGCAGACAGAGCCAGAAGGCAAGTAGCCGTCCTCTGCGCTGTCACCACAGCCAGGTACTGGGGTGGCAGTGCCAGAGGTGGTCGAAAGGTGCTGAGGGTGGTTAGTGAAGGTGGGAGGCCATCTTGCCTGCTGTCACCCTGGGTGGGTACCAGGGTGGGCTATCCTAGAGGTGGTCAAAAGGTGTCAGGGCGGACCGAGAACTGGAAAGGGCAAGGGGTGGACAGAGCCGGAAGGTGGGTAGGGGTGGGCTGCCTTAGAGTGGTTGGAAGATGGGAGGGATGGGGGCTTGCTTGGTCTGTATTGTATGCATTTTTTATGTAACTTGACTGTTCTTTTATGTACAAATGTCATTGTCACTGTCTTATGTGAAACTGGGATTTGAGGTTTGTCCTCATCTCCCTGTAAACTGGTTGAACGGTAGGGTTTGGGGCCTAGCTTTGCTGCTCCTCTCTCTTGTAAAATTGCTGTTGTATACAGCTGTTAATGCTAACTGTTTTTTCTAAACAATTTTGTAATTTGAATAAAATATTATAAACAGGAGATTCAGAGGCCTTCTCAATTCAGGGGGACTGACTCTATGCTGGCTGGTGTTACAGTTAGTGTTACTGCTTCCCTTTTAGTTTTGGAGGGGGCAACTGGATTCCTGAACTGGCTGAATTATTTAGCCAGTTTGTTAACTGGCATTCCTTTTAGTGAGGACTGATTGTTAAACTCCTGATGCACATAATGTGTTTCAGGTGTAACTCAGTTCTCACTGGGGGATTGTTGTTTTACTGGCTGGTTACAGCCAGTGTGCTACTTTGTCCTTTTCTCAAAGTTAAAAGAAAATGTTAACTTTGTGGTGGGGCTTAGCCCTTGGACTCTAGTTTCCTTTTTTTGTGTGTATCTTCACTGTTTTTGGTGTTTTGGACTGAGCCCTTGGGGAAGACAGACATTTCACCAGAGGAGCTGTACCTGTGGGGCGGCCTAGCCCTGGGACTAGGCCTCTGAAGATTGAACACCTGTGTGCTGGGAGGAGAGCACTTGCTGTATCCTGGAGTTTGGGTGAAGACCTTGCCCTCAGGAGTGGATCAAACCCCTGAGTTAACTGCACCTGTACAATGTACTACGTTCCTGTGAGTGGGCCTGGTTATCCAAGGCTGGGCCAGGACTCCGGGCACTGAACACCTGTGTTGTGGGGATGTATATTTGCTGCCTTTGGGAGTGGACTCTGCTCTTGGTTGTAGACTCTGCAGTTTGGAGTGGACTCCATTTTGGACAATGCACCTTGTAAACTGGAGTTGACTCCATTCCTGGGAATTGACTCTGTATTCTGAAGACTCTACATTTGGACTGAGTTGCCAAAAAACTAAGTCCTTTCTGGTACAAACTGTATTGTGGTGTTTGTTGGGTTATCACCTGCACTGTCTTGTGTTCCTGGGTCTGGCAGGTCTTACTGTGAGCTGGGAGGCTCATGGAACGTCCTGAAAGTTGTTACCTCGAGCCAGATGGTGGATAGGCCATCCTGTGAACCTGAAGGTTGGTAGGCTGCCCTGAAAGCCAGAGGGTGGGTAGGCTGTTCTGAGCGCTGTCGTCCCAAGAAGGGATGATCGGGACAGGCTGTCCGAGATGTGATCGAAAGGTGTGTCAGGGTAGACCGGAAGGTGAGTAGGGGCAAGCTGCCTTAGTGGTTGGAAGGTGGGAGGGATGGGGGCTTGCTGGGTCTGTATTGTATGCATGTACAAATGTCTTTGTCACTGTCTTTTCATATGTGAAACTGGGATTTGAGGTTTGTTCTCATCTCACTGTAAACTGGTTGAACAGTAGGGTTTAGGGCCTGGCTTTGCTGCTCCTTTCCCTTGTAAAATTGCTGTTGTATACAGTTGTAAATATTAATTGTTCTTTGTAAACTTTGTAATTGTTCTTTAAATCTTTGTTTGTTTTTTTTATTTTAAACTGAATAAAGATTTGTGCACCTTGTCTTTCACTGTCTCTCACCTGCACACCACACAACATGGGTGCTGCACTATAATTATGCAGTAGTGGGGGGGGAGGAAGAGAGGGGAAAGAAGACCAAAAAAACAGGAGATTTGCTGTCATCCAGGACAGGTACTGGGGCAGGCTGTCCTAGAGGTGTGTCAGGGTGGACCGAGAACTGGAAGGGGCATGGGGTGGACTGAGAGCCCTGTACGGGCGGGCTGCCTTAGTGGCTGGAAGGTGGGAGGGACAGGGGCTTGCTGGGTCTGTATTGTATTACTGTTTTTATGTAACTGAATTGGCTTTTTATGTACAAAGCTGAAAATGTGTTGCTGGAAAAGGACAGCGGGTCAGGCAGCATCCAAGGAGCAGGAGTATCGACGTTACGGGCATGAGCCCTTCAAATGTCCCTTTTATGTACAAATGTCATTGTCTTTTCATGTTTGAAACTGGGATTTGAGGTTTGTCCTCATTTCCCTGTAAACTGGTTGAACAGTAGGGTTTGGGTCTGGGTTTTGCTGCTCTCCCTTTATAAAATCGCTGTTGTATACAGCTGTAAATGTTAACTTTTTTTGTAAACTGTTTTGTAATTGTTTAATTTTTAATAACTTATTAAGCTAAGATTTGTGCACCTTGTGTCTTTGACTGTGTCTCATACCTGTGCACACACAACATGGATGCTAGGGGAAACAAAAGCTCTACCACAGTTAGGCAATCGTGTGGGGGTTAAAAAAAAATACAGGAGATTCGCTGTCACCCTGGGTGAGTACCGGGGTGGGCTGTCCGAGATGTGGTCAAAACATGTCAGGGTGGACTGAGGGGTAGGCTACTTTAGAGTGGCCAGAAGGTGGGAGGGATGTGGGCTTGCTGGATCTGTATTGTATGTACTGTTTTTATGTAACTGGATTGGCTTTTTATGTACAAATGTCATTGTTGATGTCTTTTCCTGTTTGAAACTGGGATTTGACGTTTGTCCTCTCTTCCCTGTAAACTGGTTGAACCGTAGGGTTTGGGGCCTGGCTTTGCTGCTCCCTTCCCTTGTAAAATTGCTGTTTCTTTAACAGCTGTATACAATGTTTACAGTTTTTGTAAACTGTTTTGCAATTGTTTAAAAAAATTTTAAAAATCAGGAGATTCAGAAGTCATCCTCAATTTAGGGGCTGGCTTGGAGCTGGCTGGTCAGAGCTAGTGTACTGCACTCATGTATATAAAGAGACTCGGTAGAGGGATACTGGTGTGTAGTGATTTTAGGGTAGAATGAGGAGAGAAAACAGTATCCCTGAAGAAAATTCACCCACAACAGTTGGGGTTGGGGTGAGCTTTCTAACATCATGCCTTTATTTGGGAAACCTGACTCATTCAATCCTGCTGTTGAAAACAGGGCCCAGTATATGAAAAATGTGATACTCCTTCCAGGCAAATGAACTTGAAAGGGTTCAGAAAAGATTTACAAGGGTGCTGCCAGGTTTGGAGGATTTGAGCTATAGGGAGAGGCTGAAGATGCTGGGGCTGTTTTTCCAGGAGTGTTGGAAGCTGAGGGGTGTCCTTGTAGAGCTTTATAAAAGCATGAGGGGCATGGATATGATATTGGGGCAAATGAAAAGTGACAAGTAATTCTTCTGACTACTTGTGGACCCACACCATTTTCCATTATTAGGGGTTTAACTTTCCCTGAGGCACCAGTCACTAAAATATTTCAAGAGTTGATAGATTTAGTTAAAGAATATTATGACCCAAACGTTCTCTAATTCTGAGATGCTATCAGCTTTATTCAGCTCTTTGAGAACCAAGGGAATCTGTATCAGGATTGTTGAAGAGGTTAAGGTAACTGGCAGAGGCATGTGATTTTGGGTTAACCCTGAATGAGTTGTTGAGAGACTTTGTTTGTTTGTTTTGGAATGTGGGATTAATGGTGTGGGTAGAAGTTTGGTTGACTGGCAAAGTGGGGATAAAGGGGTATTTTTCAGGAGCAGCAAATGACAAAGTTCCACAGGAGTCAGTGTTGGGATCACCACAATTCACATTATGTACGAACGATCTGAATGAAAGAACTGAGGGCATTGATGCTAAGTTTGCAGATGATATAAAGATAAATGGAGGGATAGGTAGTGTTGAAGAAAAGGGGAGGCTGTAGAAGTCCTTCGACAGTCTGAGAGTGGGCAAAGAAGAGGCAAATGGAAGAGGGGGAGAGTTATGCACTTTGGTAGGAAGACTATTTTCTAAATAGGGATGAAGAGTTTGCCACATGGAGTGGTTGAGGATTCTGGGTCCATAATTGACAGAGTTTCAATGAGATACCTCATCATCCTTTTAAACTTACCGAATACTGAGACGTCTGGATAGAGTGAGTGTTGAGAAAATGGTTCCACCAATAGGAGAGACTAGGACCTGAGGGCACAGCTTCAGAGTGAAGGGACAACTGTTTGGAACTGAGACGAGGAGGAATTTCTTCAGTGTGGTGAATCTGTGGGGCTCATTATGCCTAAGGGCATGGAAGCCAAGTCATTCTGTATATTTAAGACAGATCGACAGGTTCTTGACTAGCACTGAAAATGCGTTGCTGGAAAAGTGCAGCAGGTCAGGCAGCATCCAAGGAGCAGGAGAATCGACGTTTCGGGAATGAAGGGCTCATGCCCGAAACATCGATTCTCCTGCTCCTTGGATGCTGCCTGACCTGCTCTTTTCCAGCAATGCATTTTCAGCTCTGATCTCCAGCATCTGCAGTCCTTCCTTTCTCCTCTAAGGTTCTTGACTAGTAAGGGTTCAAGGATTGAGTAGAATGTAGGAGAATGGGTTGAGAAACTTATCAGCAATACTTGAATAGTGGAATAGAGTCATTGTGCCGACTGATCTAATTCTGCTCCTATATCTTATGGTCTTATGGTGTTATGGTTCCCCTGTACCAATTGTTTGTTGTATTCTCAAAGTATGTGAATAAATCTGTTTTAAAATAAAAAAAAAATTATTTCCCTTCTATTAAATGACATTAGTTCTGTTTGATTGCAATAAGCTTTTCCTGCTATTTCTTCCTTAATAATGAATTCTTGCATTTTCCTGTTGACCAATGTTAAGAAATTAGTTTATACTTTAATGTTTTCTTTCTTTCCTCCCCACCCCCACCATTCTTGGAATAGGGGTGTCACATTTGCAGTTTTCCAATATGCTGGAACCTTCCCAGAACCCTGTGATTTCTGAAATATTTCCAGTTCCTTGTACATGGAATAGTGTAGGTGGGATGAGCTTCAGATTAGTATGACAGGGCAGCGCAGCGCAGCATCGAGGACGGAAGGGCCTGTACGGTGCTGTAATGTTCTATGTTCCTCCACTACCACTGCAGCCACTTTCTGTAAAACCCTTTGATGTAGTCTATCAGGCCACATTATTTGTGTAAACAAAGGAGAAAGCAACTGCAGATAATGGAAATCAAAAATAAAAACATTGTTGGAAAACTCAGCAAGTATGGCAGCATGATCTCTTGAGCTTTTCCAAAACTGTCTGTTTTTGGTGATTTGTTTGCATCTAATCCCATTAATTTGTCAAATAGTTAGTTTCTGCCATAAGAAATAGTTACAAGATGTTTCCTCTCATAAGCACCTGCTATCTTTTGAGGTATTTATTGTGTCCTACATCGTAAAGACTGATGCAAAATATTGGTTGAAATTAATGTGCCATATTCCTGGTCACTAAATTCCCAATTGTTTTCTCCAATACTTAGTTATTTTAGCTGCTTTTTTTAAATATATACCATAGATACAGACGCAATCATACACTTTTGCTGACTGTCCTTATTTCTTGCCAATTTACTTTCATAATCAATTTTGACAATCTTTATTAACTTGTTAGTTGTCTGCTACTGTTCCTAAAATAATCCCAATCCCCTTGCCTACCACCTGTTTTTGACACTTCATCTTTGATTTCTTGGATACTCTGCTTGATCACCTTTGTTAGCTCTCATTGAGTCCTTCCTTTTGACTGAAATAAATTTTGACTGCCTGTTATCAACTCAAATGTCTGCCATTTCTCCTCCACTGGCTTCCTCTGTCTATTTTCCAGCTCATTTTAGGTAACTCCTTATTCATCCCATTATTTAAGTTGAGGGCACCAGTCATAGATCTGAATTGCTCTCCCTCAAACTGAATTTGAAGTTCTCTGATGTTGTGATCACTACTCCCATGAAGTTACTTAACTACAAAAGCTCTTATTAATCCTACCTCACTACGTATTACAATTTTTAAATTCACTGCTGGGCGATTGGGCATTGCTGGCTGGTTAGCATTTATTACTGCTGTAGTTCTTGAAGAAGGTGGGTAAGTTTGTGGTTCACTAGAGCCTTAAATAGAACATGAGGTAGGTAGAACGTAAATGAGGAAAATTTACCCTTCTGTAGTCTACATTGACATAATCAGTCTCATGGGGATGGCAATTCCCAGAATATTGTATCCTCCTCTCAGGAACCTTTTCTGTGTATTCCCCAAGCTTCCGGAAGCTCCAGTTATTCTGCAAATACATCCCTGTCTGATTGGCTGCTGTTGCCAAGTGACACTGCTCCCTGAGTACAGCCAACCCTGTCTCAGAGACACATGGTATCAACGGTGTTGGTTGAATCATCTGGACTGCTCAGTAATCTGAGGGACTTCCCATTGTTGGTGAGCTGTGGTAACCTGTTGGTATGTGGGTTTCCTCCAGGCCAGTTCATCCCTCGGCTGCACTCTATATAACAACGGTCCTGTTTAGTGGGTGGCACAGTGGTTAGCACTGTTGCCTCACAGCACCAGAGACCCGGGTTCAATTCCCGCCTCGGGCGACTGACTGTGTGGAGTTTGCACGTTCTCTCCGTGTCTGCGTGGGTTTCCTCTGGGTGCTCCAATTTCCTCCCACAGTCCAATGATGTGCAGGTCAGGTGAATTGGCCATGCTAATTTGCCCGTAGTGTTAGGTAAGGGGTAAATGTATGGGTGAGTTACGCATCGGTGGGTCGGTGTGGACTTGTTGGGCTGAAGGGCCTGTTTCCACACTAAAGTAATCTAATCTAAACACTGGCATCAATTTCTCCACAAACATACAATTCCAGGCCAATATGGTCTCTCCTGTTTGGAAAGCTCTCGACCTTGCAGTTCCCACCCTTCTGGCCATCTGTCCTCTTAATCTGTTTCCGTCACCTCTCTGGTCTATTCCAGCTGCAGTAAGCCAACCTTGTTCTCAGCTGGCGGTTGAACATTAAGAATGCTGGCAAGCACTGGCCCATCACATGGGCCGTGTTCCTTTTATATGCTGAGGAATTTTTGGAGTCACCATCCTAGTGAACCCTTCCCTTGTGAGGCCTTTCAGGCCTGTTTCAAAGTTTGTACAAGTCAGTCTGCCAACCATTTATCACAGTATAATACAGAGCCCATCTCACAGGTCGGACTCCATGATTTTCCAGGTACTCCTCCAAACTGTTTTCACTCAACTTGTTTGGGGTTCCTGAACCTGACAAACATTTCATTTAGTCAATCATTGCTTCCATTGACACTGACTTCATGACCAGCAGCTTGGGCCTCTTGGAATTGGCATCGATATTCACTAATAACATCTGTGCCTCTACTAGTCCCATGATATCCAAGTGAATCCACTGCTGACTGATTGAAGCTATTCCCATGGTTGAATGGACAAAAATGGCAGCATGTTCCTTACTAGTGTGCAGGATTCACACAATCCCATTTTCTCCACAATCTGGGAGTCCAATTTCAGCCAGCAAAAGTAGTTTCTAACTATTTGTTCCATTTGTTTCACACCAGAGTGCCTTTGGTGCACTTGTTCCAGCACCTTTTTACTTTTTCTGTCACTCCTCACATTAAACACCCACTCTCATCTCCTGGACACACATGATCGTAATTCTGGGCAGTTTCCATGAAAAGTCATTCCTTTTAGAACTAAGTCTACCAGATCATTCTGTGTAGCATCCTGCACCTGACTTGCTAATACCAATACATTGTCTTCCTTTCAAGTTCCAGCCTGGAGCATCCTTATTTTCTGTAATGGTAACCTTGACGTAGTATCTACATTGCGCTTATCCGACTGGCAGCATCTCATTGCATACAAGATGAAGGCAGTGCCTATCTCTAAATACATGCTGCCGCCATTGCCAGTATTCCTGTATATAGGCCAAAAATAGACCACAGGCCACTAATCTCTATCAGCAGCCTTGAAAGCTGCTTTTATTGAATGGCTTCATGTCACACCAAACAACTCCACAAGGCATCTTGGACGAACCCTCCAAATTCACAATGTTTCACTAACCTCTTTTAAGGTGGTCACAAATTTGGGAATGGACTCTCTTTAGTACTGTAGCCTCTTATTAAAAACAGAAGTTCCATAATCATCGGTTTTGGTGCAAAGTAAAATCTCAACAATTTGCATAGCTCTTGATATGTCTTTTCTACCAGTTTTCTTGTTGTACCAGTCTCCTTAGAATTCTAAGGTCTTGCTCCTAATCGTACTCAAGAAAACTGGTACCATTTATGTCTTTTGCCATTTTGTTCACCTTTTGAAATGTTCAGTGTACAGAAACCAACTTCCTATCCCGTCAAAAGGTCCCATTGCTCAAAACTGGCCCACCATTTTGTTTTCCAGCTGGTGGGGATCATTCCTGTCACTCGAGTCTAGTAGCCGTTTGCAGCCAGAGTCTGCTCAATGAATGTTCTTGGTTGCAACATCACCAACTGTCTACCGCTCTTCCCAGCCATCAGCTCCTCACAACTGCCACTCTCAGCCCACACCTTGGTGTGTACCATTTTTCACTGTTGTTAACTTCAGCCTGAGTATCCTCGTGACCACTTCCCTTGATGTTACCTCCGTAATCCCACACTTTTCTGAAGTCCAGGTGATGCCCTTCCTCACGATTTTTAAAAAAAACTGTTCAGTTAATATCCAAATACTATATTCAATTCAGTTTGTGGCCAGATCCCACTTACATGGACAGTTATTCTATTTGTGGTTCATTAGAACTAACCTCCCCTATTTCCCACTTCTAGGTCACCAGACTTGCTCTGTTAAAGGAACAGCAAATACCCAACTACATTCTAAACAGTGATGAGCTACCTAGTTGAACTGCTACAATCCACAAGCTGTAGGTTGACCCCCAATACCCTTAGGGAGGGAATGCCAGGCTCTTGTCCCAGCGATAGTGAAGAGACAGCAATGCACTTCCAAATCATGATGGTGAGTAACATGGAAGGGAACTTGCAGATGGTGATGCTGTCTTTGTCCTTTTACATGAGAATAATCATGGACTTGGAAGGTGTTGCCTAAGAATCTTAGATGAATTTATGCAGTGCATCTTGGGATAGTACACACTGCTGCCACGGAGCATCAGTTGAGGGGAGAGTGGATGGGCTTTCTCTTGCATGCTGTGAAGCTTCTTGAATATTGTTGTCTCTTGTAGTTGGTGGATAGGCTTTGAGGAGTCGGGAGGTGAGTTACACTCCAGAGTATTCCAAGCCTGCTGTGTAGGTATTGTGTTGATGTAGCAAAGCCAGTTGAGTTTCTGGTACTCAAATGGTTGCCCTAAGATGTTAATAGTGGGGATTTAGTGATGGTAACACTACTGAATGTTAAGGAGCATGGCATAAATTGTCATTGGGGATGGTCATTACCTGGCATTTGTGTGGCGTGAATGTTACTTGCCACTTGTCAGCCCAAGCCCAGATACTAACCAGAGTGTGTTGCATTTGAATATGGACTGTTTCAGTATTAAGACCTGCTCCTGTAGCCATTGTGGTGACTCCATTTGAGTTTCTGACCAATGATACTCCCAAGTTGTTCATAATGGGGGATGGGGGACACAGTAATGACAACACCATTGAATGTTAAGGGCGGTGGTTAGATTGTCTCTTACTGGCGATGGTCATTGACATTTGTGTCATTAGTGAGGGAATTCCAGGATTTTGACGTAGCGACAGGGAAGGGAATTTTTTAGACTGCTTTCTAAGGTTAAATTTATGGGGTTACTATTACATAGATACTACTTTTGAGAATGCTACATGCCACTTATTAGCCCAAGCCTGGATATTGTCCAGTCTTTTTTGTATTTGGACATGGACTGCTTCAGTGTCTGAGGAGTCGGGAATAGGGAACATTATGCAAACATCAGCAAATATCCCTACTTCCGACCTCATGATGGAGGGAAGGTCATTAACGAAGCAGCCAAAGATGGTTTGGCCTAGGACACTACCCTGAGGAACTCCTGCAATGATGTCCTAGAGCCGAGATCACTGACCTTCAATATCCATCACAACCATCTTCCTTTGTGTCAGGTATGACACTGACCACCAGAGAGTTTGCCCCCCAGATATCCATGGATTCCAATTTTGCTAGGACTCCTTGATGCCAGACTCAGTCCAATGCAGCCTTGAAGTCAAGAGCTGGCACGATCAACTCACCTCTGGAATTCAGCTCTTTCGTCAATGTTTGAACCAAGGCTGTAATGTGGTCAGGGGTTGAGTGGCCCTCGCAGAACCCAAACTGGGCATCACTGAGCAAATTATTGATGAGCAAGTGCTGCTTGATGGCACTGTTGATGACACTGTCCATCACATTACTGATGATCAAATATAGACTGATGGGGCAGTAATTGGCCAGTTTGGTTTTTATGTACAGGACATACCTGGGCAATTTTCCACATTGTCAGGTATGTGCCAGTGTTGTAACTGCACTGGATCAGCTTGGCTAGGGGAACAGCAAATTCTGGAGCACAAGTCATCAGTATTATTGTCGGAATGTTGTAATGCTGGGGGTGAATTATCTACTTGGCACTTCCGGCTGCAGATTGCTACTAAAGCTTCAGCCTTATCTTTTGCACTGATGTGCTGGGCTTTTCCATCATTGATCATATTTGTGGAGCCTCCATCCCCAGTGAATTGAGACCAGATTAACTACATGGACATTCATTATTTGTGGCAATGCTTACATGACATAATGGAGTACAAAGCAGAGTCAAACAGAATTACCAGCAACAGTACACCACCACTTGATGAGCTCAATGCATTCTACAGTTTCTTTGAACACTGTGAATCGATGTCACTTGTCCCAAGAGCCTCAGATGTCACCTGTACACTCAGTCATCACTGCAGATGTTAGATTGGCCGCCTTAAGGGTGAACCATGGAAAGTGACAGGTCCAGATGGAATCGCCAGACGTGTACTCAGTTCCAGTGTGGACCAGCTGGCAGGAGTACTTACAAACATCTTTAGCCTCTCCTTATTACGATCTGAAGTCCCCATTTGCTTCAAGAAGAGACCTCCATCATCCCAGTGCCAATGAAAAGTCATAGTGTGCCTCAATGACCACAGTCTGATGGCTTTAACATTCCTAATTACGAAGTGCTTCGAGAGATTGGTAATGGTTTACCTCAGCTCCAGCCTCCCAGACTGTCTTGATCCCTTGCAATTTGTGTACTGATGCAACAGATCCACAGCAGAAGCCATCTCTCTGGCCTTACATTCATCCCTGGAATATCTGGACAATAAGCATCCAATAGAAGACAGCAGAGAGAGACTTCACTGAAGAGTATTCTGGGAAAAGTTGGTTCAGTCACCACGACCAGCCAGTGGAGTGATGAAGAATGTTGATACCAACAACAGGTAGAAAGAGGGATAAGGTTTTGCAGAGTCAGTACTGGGATTTAGGAAAGAGTCTGAAAAGCAGGATCTTAAGGGTAGTAATCTCCGGGTTACTATCAGTGCCACATACTGTTGAGGCAAGGAATAGAGAGATGAATGTGTGGCGAAGGACCTGGTGCAGGGTGGCATGGTTTCAGGTTCTTGGATCATTTGGGACCTCTTTTGCAGCAGGTGTGCCCTGTACAAGAGGGATAGTTTGCACCTAAACTGGAGGAGAATCACTATCCTCATAGGGAAGTTTGCAAGTGCTACTTGGAAGGGTTTAAACTGGAGTGGTGTGGGCTGGGAACCAGAGCAGCAGGTCAGCAAGTAGACAGATTGAGGGGAAGGTAAATGTTAGTACCAGTAAATTGGAAAGAAAGGACAGACAGACGCAGGTAAATGAGAACAATGGTACTAATGGGCTGAAGTGTGTTTATTTCAATATAACAAGTATTATAGGAAAGGCAGATCAGCTGAGAGTCTGGTTCCCCCAATACAGGGGCTATGGTATTGTGACCATTAACTTGGTTGAGAGAGGGACAGGACTGGCTACTCAACATTCCAGGGTTTTATTGTTTTAGATTAGATAGGGTGGTCAAAGCGGGGGAGGAATTGCTTTACTAATCAGGGAGAATGTTACATCTGCACTCAGAGGACATAAGGCCCTGGAGGGCTCATCCACTGAGACAGTCTGGGTAGAGCTCAAAACGAAAATGGGTACAATCACTCTAAGATTAAACTACAGGCTCACCAACCGACATTGAGACGTTGAGAAACAAATACATAGGCAGATTATGGAAAGATGTAGTTAAAACAAGAGTCATCATAGCGGGTGACTTTAACTCTAATATTGAATGAGACTCCCTTAGAGCAAGCTTAGATGATGCAGAATTTAAGTGCATCCAAGAGGGCTTCTTGAAACAGTGTGTGGATAGTCCAACGACCTCTAGGGACAAACTGGACCTTAGCTAATGAGTCTGGCCAGATGACTGACCTTTTAGTGGACATTTTGGAAACAGTGATCACAATTCCTTAAGTTTTAGGATAGGAATGAATAAGGATGAGTCAAGACCTTGTAGGAAGTGTAAATTACATCAATATTAGGCAGGAGCTAAGTATTAACTGGGAGGAGCTGTTATTTAGCAAGTCCACACTTGACATGTAGGAGGTATGTAAGACCTGCTGCTGAGAATTTGGGACTACCATGTTCCAGTAAGGAGGAAGGACAAGGACGGCAAGTTGAAGGATCAATGGATAATTAGAGAGGTTGTGAATTTAGTCAAAAGTAAAAATGAAGCATATGTTAGGTTTAGGAAGCTCAAATCAACAGTGCCCATGAGAATATAAAGAAAGCAGGAAAGAACTCAAGCAGATAATTAGGAAAGCAAGATTGGGCCATGAAATGACCTTGGCAAGTACAGTTAAAGAGAATCCCAAGGCCCCAGCCTGTTCAGGGTACAGCTCAAATCCTCCAATCTTGACAACATCCTTTGAAATCTTTTCTGAACCCTTTCAACATCCTTTCCAAGATCAGAACTGCATAGTGTTCCAAAACTGGCCGAACCAATGTCCTGTACAGCTGCAACATGACCTCCCAACTCCTATGCTCAATGCATTGATCAACAAAGGCAAGCATACCAAAGGCAAGCATTCCTTTGCTATCCTGTCTACTTGGGACTATACATAGACACTTCCAAGGAACTGTGAACCTGCACTCCAAGGTCTCTTCGTTCAGCAACACTCTCTATGACCTTACCATTAAGTATATAAGTCCTGCCTTGATTTGTCTTTGCAAAATGCAGCAGTTCATATTTATCTAAATTAATCTCCATCTGCCAATTCTTGGCCCGTTGGCCCATCTGATCAAGATCCTGTTGTACTTTTTAGAGTAACCTTTTTCGCTGTCCACTACACCGTCAATTTTGGTGTCATCTGAAAATTTACTAACAATACCTCCTATGTTCATATCCAAATCACTTATATAAATGATAAGTAGTAAGCCCAGCACTGACCATTGTGCCACACTGCATGTCACAGGCCTTCAATGTGAAAAGCAACCCTCCACCACCACCCTCTGTCTTCTATCTTCGAGCCAGTTCTGTATCCAAATGGCCAGTTCTCCATATATTCCATGTGATTAGATTAGATTAGATTCCTTACGGTGTGGAAACAGGCCCTTCGGCCCAACAAGTTCACACTGACCCTTCGAAGAGTAACACACCCAGACCCATTTCCCTCTGACTAATGCACCTAACATTATTGGCAATTTAGCATAGACAATTCACCTGACCTGCACATCTTTGGACTGTGGGAGGAAACCCACGCAGACACAGGGAGAATGTGCAATCTCCACACAGGCAGTTGCCCAAGGCTGGAATTGAACCTGGGATCCTGGTGCTGTGAGGTAGCAGTGCTAACCACTGAGCCACCGTGTTGCCCTGATCTAATATTGCCAACCAGGCTACGACGGAGGAATCTTTTTGAATGCTTTACTGAAGTCCATTTGCTCACATCCACTGATCTGTTGTCATCAATCCTCTTCTTTACTTCAAAAAATTCAAGCTAGTGACACAATTTTCCATGCATAAAGCCATGTTGACTGTCCCTAATCTGTCCTTGGCTTTCCAAATACATGTTAATCCTGTCCCTCAGGATTCCCTCCAATCACTTGCCACCACTGACACATCTTTAAACCTTCCCTCTTTTACCCTAAACCATGCCCCCTGGTATTTGAATGCCTACATTTCTGCTTGTAAGGGACTTTTATTAGTTTTGATCAATATTTTACATAGAATTGTAGAAAGTCTGCAATGTGGAAACAAGTCATTCAGCCCATTGAGTCCGCACCAATCCTCTAAAGAGCATTACCCAACTCCGCCAACCAATCCCTATAACCCTGAATTTCTCATGCCTTAGCAACCTAACCTACATATTCCTGGACACAAAGTGCAATTTATCATGGCCTAACCTAACCTGCACACATTTGCACCGTGAGAAGAAATCAGAGCACTTGGTGTAAAAACACATAGACACAGAGAATGGGCAAACTGCACCCAAGGAATCAAACCCAAGTCCCTGGCACTGAGGCAGCAGTGCTAACCAGTGACATACCCATTCTTTACATACTTATAGAAACCTTTCTCTTTGCATACCTGTAGAAACATCTCCAGTCAGTTCTTGTACTCCCCATAAGCTTACTCTAGCTCTATTTTCCCCTTCTTAATCAATCCCTTGGTCCTTCTTTGTTGACTTGTAAACTATTTGCAAACCTCAGGTCTATTGTTTTCTCATGCCTATTTGTATGCCCTTTTTTTGCATTTAATACTATCTCTAACTTTCCTCGTAAGCCATGGTTTGGCCACTGTTTTATTTGCTAGATAGGAATAAATAAATATATTAGAGTATTAAAGGAGTACTTCACATCTATCTTTATGCAGAAGAAGGAGGATGCAATACTGAATTCATGATGATGGACTGTGAAGTTCTTGAGCGATTGATATAAGAAGTGAATTGGAGGCTTTGGCGGATTTAAATGTGGACAAATTCCCAGGTCCAGATCAGTTGTATCTCAGGCTCTTGTTGGAGATGAGCAAGTAAATTATAGGGGATCAGACACAAATTTTTAAATTGTCTATGGCCACATTGGAGGACAATTAATGTGGTTTCCTTTATAAGGGTGGTAGGCCAGTGACTCTAACATTAGTGGTAGGGAAACTATTGGAGAAAATAATGAAATAGAAAATTAATCTATATTTAGAGAGGCAAAGACTGATCAGGAATAGTCAGCATGGCTTTGTCAAATGGAGGTCATGCCTAACAAATCTTGTTGAATTTTTCAGAGGTGAACAAGTGTTTGGATGAGAGTAGGACAATTGATATAGCTTATATGAACTTCTGCAAGTCTTTTACTCCTGCACCTATTTTCTATTTTATATTTTTCTACGTTTGCCAAGATATTTGGCCCTTTGAGCCTTCACCATCATTCAATATGATCATGGCTGATCATCCCATTTCTACTGTCTCTCCATACTCCATGATCCCTTTAGCTCTTAGGGCCATGTCTAGCCTCCTCTTGAATATATCTAACGGACTGGCCTCAACAGTTTACTGTGGGAGAGAATTCCACAGGTTTCGAACAGTCTGAGTGAATTTCATCATTTCAGTCATGAATAACTTACCTTTTATTCTTAAACCGTGAACTCTTGCTTGGGATTTCCACAACATAGAGACTTTTTGTCCCACATCTAGCCTGTCCAGTGCCATCAGGATTTTGTGTTTCAATGAGATCCCCCTTCATTCTTCTAAATTCTAGTGAGTAGAAGCCCAGTTGATCCAATCTTTGCTAATATGTCAATCATGCCAGATTCCTGGGAATCAATCTGGTGAACTTTTGCTGGACACCCTCAATGGCAATAATGTATTTCTTCTGAATAGGAGACCAAAACTGCACACAATACTCCAAGTGTGGCCTCACTAAGGCCCCATATAACTGCAGCAAGACATCATACCTCGATACTCAAATTCTCTTTCTATCAAGGCCAGCATACCATTAGATTTGCTCACTGCCTGCTGTACCTTGTCCACCATTCAGCGACTGTCCCACCATGACACCCATATCTCATACCACCTAACCTTTTCCTAACATGTCACCATTCAGATAATAATCTGCCTTCCTGTTTTGTGACCAAAGTGGATTACCTCACATTTATCCACATTGTTGCATTTGCCAAGTATTTGCCCACTCAGCCAGTGTGTCCAAGTCACCCTGCAGCCTCTTAGCATCCTTCTCACAGCACACACTGCTGCCCAGATAAATGTCAAATGCAACTTTGGAGATATAGCATTCAATTCCTTCATCCATATCATTAATATATATTGTCAACACTGGGGTCTCAGCACTGAACCCATTAGCAACCCACTCCATAACTGCCTGCCACCTGAAAAGGAGCCGTTTATGCCAACTCTCAGTTTCTTGTCTGCCAACCAGTTCTGTATCCATGTCAACACATTAGCTCAGAAACCATGAGCTTCTTGGTGTGGCATACTAGTGCCCAATATAGTTGTAGTAAGACATCCTTATTCCTGTACTTGAATCCTCTCACTGTGAAGGCCAATACACACAGTTTGACTTTTTATTGCCTCCTGCACCTCTGGGCTTCCAGCGAATGGTGCACAAGGACATCTAGGAATCTTGAACATTCCCCTTTCTGTGTACAGTTTGTATATTCTCTCTGCATCTGCATTGGTTTCCTCTGGGTACTCCAGTTTCTACCCCCAGTCCAAAGGCGTGCAGGTTAGGTGATTGGCTATGCTAAATTGTCCATAGTGTCTATGGATGTGCTGGTTAGGTTGGTTAGCCATGGGTAATGTGGAGTTACAGGGATGGGGTGGGTCTGGGTGGACTGCTCTTCAGAGGGTCGGTATGGACTCAATGGGCTGAATGGCCTGCTTCCTTCTTATTAGGGATTCGATGTGTTTTAATTTTCCTTACTAATCTCTTGTGCAGAGCCTTGTTCAGATACATATCCACTAATTCACCCTTGTCTACCCTACTGGTCACATCCTCAAAAAATTCCAGAAGATGTGTCAAGCATGATTCCTCTTCAGTGAATCCATGCTGACTTTGTCACTACTTTCCAAATGCTCAGTTGCTACATCCTTAATAATTGACTCCAGCATATTTCCCACCACTGATGTCAGGCCAACCAGCCTATAATTCCCCATTTTCTCTCTCCTCCCTTTTTTAAAGAGCGGGGTTACATTAGTTACCCTCCAGTCCTTTGGAACTCTTCCAGTGGAAGTCTACAGAATGCTGGAAAATGATCACAAATGCATCTGCTATTTCAAGGCCATTTCCTTAAGTACTCTGGGATATAGAGCAACCAGCCCTAGGCATTAGAATTATAAGGTCCTACAGCACTGAGACAGGCCCTTTGGTCCAAACTGGTCCATGCCAACCAAAATGTCCATCTACGTTCACACCATTTCCCTGCACTTAGTGCATATTCTTCAAAATTTTTTCCTATCCATGTATTTGTTCAAATGCTTTTTAAATGCTGTTCATGTACCTGCCTCAACAACTTCCGCTGATGGCTCATTACATATATGAGCAACCCACTGTGTAAAAATGTTGCCTCTTAGGTTCCCTATTTTTTTACCCTCTACCCTTAAACTGATTCCCCCTCATCCTCAATTCCCCAACCTGAGAAATAGACTGAGTGCATTCACTCTATCCATACATTCTATGATCTTATACACTTCTCTAAGATTTAAAGAATCTCCTACACTCTAAAGAAAAATCTTCTAGCCTGTCCAACCTCTCCTTATAACTCAGACCATTGAGTCCTGGCAACATCTTGTGAACTTTGTCTGCACTCCTTCCAGTTTAATAACATTCTTCCTAGCACAAGGTGTCCAAACCTTAACACAATTCTCCAAGTGTGGCCTCAACAGCATCCTGTACAACTGCAACATAACTTCACAACTTCTTCTATACTCAGTGCCCTGACTGATGAAGGCCAGTGTGCCAAAAGCCTTCTTCACTGCCTTGTCCTCCTGTGACTCCACTTTCAGAAAACCATGTACCTGAAATCCAAGATTCCTCTGTTCCACTACATTCTTGAGGCCCTACCATTCACCATGAAACTCCTATCTTGATTTGACTTTCCAAAATCAAGACCTCACACTTATCTATATTAAACTCCATTTGCCATTTCTTGGCCCACTTCCCAAGCTGATCATGATCCTGCTACAATTTCTGATCTTCCCCATTTTAATGTCACCTGCAAACTTACTGATCATGCCTTGTACATTCTCATCCATATCACAGCGCCAGAGACCCAGGTTCAATTCCCGCCTCAGGCCACTGAATGTGTGGAGTTTGCACATTCTCCCCGTGTCTGTGTGGGTTTCCTCCGGGTGCTCCGGTTTCCTCCCACAGTCCAAAGATGTGCAGGTTAGGTGGATTGGCCATGCTAAATTGCCCGCAGTGTTAGGTAAGGGGTAAATGTAGGGGTATGGGTGGGTTGCGCTTCGGCGGGTCCGTGTGGACTTGTTGGGCCGAAGGGCCTGTTTCCATACTGTAAGTAATCTAATTGATATAGATAACAAACAGCAATGGGTCCAGCTCCGACCCCTGAGACACTCTGCTCGTCACAGGCCTCCAGCCGACAAACATCCTTCCACTATTATCCACTAGTATCAAGCCAATTGTGTATCCAATTTGCCAGCTCACCCTGGATTCCATGTGATCTAACCTTCCAGAGGAGCCCACCATGTGGAACCTTATCAAAAACCTTACTAAAATCCCTATCGACCAGGTCTACTGCCCCACCCTTGTCAACCTTTCTGTTCACTTCATCAAAGAACTCTAACAAATTTGTGAAGCATGATCTCCCATGCACAAAGCTGTGCTGACTACTCCAAATCAAACCCTGTCTTTCCAAATGCATGAATATCTTATCTCCGAATCTTGTCAAAAATCTTACCCACCAGGGATGTTAGGCTTACTGGTCCCATCTTGAATAAGCACAACATATGCCAACCTCCATGGACCTCACCCATGGCTAACGATGATGCAAAAGTATTAGCTAGGCTCCCCCGACAATTTATTCTCTAGCCATTAGCAGTGTTCTTGGATATATCTGGTCAAGAGCAGGAGATTTATCCACCTACATACATTCAATATGTCCAACACCTCCTCTACTGTGATATGGACTGTCCCTAAGATATTACCACTAACTTTCCCTAGTTCCCAAGACTTCATGTAGTTCTCCACAGTAAATACAGAGAGAAATACTCTTCGAGGACCTCACCCATCTCCTGCGGTTCTACACATAAATGTTCACTTTGGTCCTTGAGGGCTCCTATTCTCTTTGTAGTTATTCTTTTTCCTTTAATATACTGAAAAAAACCTTATTGGGTTTTAATCCCATCAATTTCCCCAATGCCATTTCCTCCTTCATGCTTGACCCTCTAAAGACAAGATCCTATATAGGAAACTGATAAAGAATCTAAAACCTCATGGGATCCAGGATAACTCGAGCAGATGTGTATAAATTTGGCTTAGGGGTAAGAGACAAAGGGTGGTGGTAGAAAGCTGCTTGTATGACTGGAGCACAGTGTGCAGTGGCATACTACTGGGATCAGTCCTGTGTCCCTCTTTGTTTGTGATATTCATAAATTATGTAAATGAGAATTTGAGGAAGATGATAAATACATTTGCAGATGACACAAAGATTGGCTGTGTGGTTGACAATGTGGAGAAAGGATTTAAGTAACAGGAGGATATAAAAGTGTTGGCCAGACAGACAAATCAGTGGCAAATGGAATTTAGCCATGATAAATGTGAAGTGATGCACTTTGGAAGAGACAATAAGACAAGGAAGAACTTAATGCATGGCAAGACACTAGGAAATTCAGAAGAACAGAGGGATCTTTGGATGCTTATTCAAAGATCCTTGAAGGTGTCAGGCCATATTAAGAGGATAGTTAGGAAGGCATATGGGATGCTTGCCTTTATCAGTCATGTGTCCAGCAGGCTAAGATAAAAGATAGCGAGGAGGGACTTGGGGGAGGGACGTTTGAAATGCGATAGGTGGAAAGAGGTCAAGGTGAGGGTGATAGGCCGGAGTGGGGGTGGGGGCGAAGAGGTCAGGAAGAAGATTGCAGGTTAGGAAGGCGGTGCTGAGTTCAAGGGATTTGACTGAGACAAGGTGGGGGGAGGGGAAATGAGGAAACTGGTGAAATCCGAGTTCATCCCTTGTGGTTGGAGGGTTCCTAGGCGGAAGATGAGGCGCTCTTCCTCCAACCGTGTTGCTATGGTCTGGCGATGGAGGAGTTCAAGGACCTGCATGTCCTTGGTGGAGTGGGAGGGGGAGTTGAAGTGTTGAGCCACTGGGTGGTTGGGTTGGTTGGTCTGGGTGTCCCAGAGGTGTTCTCTGAAACGTTCTGCAAGTAGGCGGCCTGTCTCCCCATTATTGGGGAGGCCACATCGGGTTCAGCGGATGCAATAAATGAGGTGTGTGGAGGTACAGGTGAATTTGTGGCGGATATGGAAGGATCCCTTGGGGCCTTGGAGGGAAGTAAGGGGGGGAAGTGTGGGCGCAAGTTGTGCATTTCTTGCGGTTGCAGGGGAACTCAGTCAAATCCCTCGAACTCAGCACCGCCTTCCTAACCTGCAATCTTCTTCCTGACCTCTTCGCCCCCACCCCCACTCCGGCCTATCACCCTCACCTTGACCTCCTTCCACCTATCGTATTTCCAATGCCCGTCCCCCAAGTCCCTCCTCCCTACCTTTTATCTTAGCCTGCTGGACACACTTTCCTCATTCCTGAAGAAGTGCTCATGCCTGAAACGTCGATTCTCCTGCTCCTTGGATGCTGCCTAACCTGCTCTGCCTTTCCAGCAACACATCTTCAGCTCTGATCTCCAGCATCTGCAGTCCTCACTTTCTCCTCCTTTATCAGTCATGGCATTGATTGTAACAGCAGGGAGATCATGTTGGAGCTATACAGAATTTTGGTTATGCTGCAATTGAAGCATTGTGTGTGGTCTTGGTCATCGCACTTTATGAAGGATGTGATTGCACTGGAAGAGGAGCAATGGAGATTCACCAGGATGTTACTTGGGATGAAGCATTTTAACTATAAAGCTCAGATTTCTTTATTTGGAAGAGAGAAAGTTGAGCGGTGACGCTGATAGAGATGTATAAGATTATGAAGGGCATGGACTGGGTGAATGAAGAACAATTGTTCCCTTTTGTTGGAGATGAATAACAAGGAACAAAATTTAATGTAACAAACAGGATATTTAGAGGGAATTTGAGGAAAAACCTTTTCACCTACAAGGTGATGGTAGTCTGGAATGCACTGTTTGGGAAATCAGTTGAGGTGGGAAACCTCACAAGCTTTAAAAAGTACTTGGATGAGCACTTTTTAAATGCCATAATGTTCAAGACTATGGGCTGAGTGCCAGTAAGTGGGATCAGTGTAGGTAGCCTATTTCTGGCAGTACTGACTTGATGGGCCAAAGGCCCTTTTCAGTACTGCATAATTCTATGATTTTAAGTAGCTGTATAAGATGGGCTGAAAAGCTAAAATTGTTGATGCTTTGCGACAAGCTGCATGACCTTGAATGAGTCCTGTGAACATTCCTGCACAGGCTGACAATGGCAGCTGCAGCTTGTTTTTCTGTAGCTGTGTTTTCTGTACTAGCCAGCAGTTTTGTCTTCTGTATCTGTTTTTCTGTGTTACACTGTATAAGGGAAAAAGTCTTAGTCCAAGTCGTTGGACTTCACCTCAGATTGGGATGCCAAGAACAACCTAAACCTCTAGACCAGTTATCGATCAAGGGGTCCCCAATGGGCAGAAGGCTTATTGTTCACTTTCCTTCCTTTTTTCATCTGTTATTATTGTTCAATAAATGTTCCTTTCTTTTCTCATCTGTTATTATTACTCAAATGTTCATATCTAAGCAAATTATTGTGGTCGAGCCTTCTCTTAACTACGTTTAACCAAATCAGAAATGAACCATTTGGATACAATCTGTGATCCAAGACAGTAGTATATCATCAGTATGAGCATCAGGAGATGACCTCGAAAGTATTGGTTCTTGTGAACTGTGGTTATGTATTTCTGTCATGGTCCTGCAGTTCTCCCCAGGCCAATGAAGTGGCTGTCACAAATTAGGTTTAACTTGCTCAGGCAATGTGTACAGACAAACATTAGAACATTCAGTGAACTGACAGCTGTTGAGAAATCCTCAAGTAGTGTTCCCTCAACATATGTGGCTTGAATGGAAAATTAAGGGAGCTTGTTGATGGAACTTGCAGACAGGGATTCAAATATTTGAAAGTTGTACCAAAACATTGGGGATTTGAATCCACTGATTAAATGCAGTGAAAATAATGCAAAAATTTGATGTGAATACATACACAAATGTATGTATTCTCAGAACAGGTTGTATTATAATGATAGCTGTGAAGTGGAGATGGGAGCTTGTAAAAACAGTGAAATAGACTTACCTTTATCCCAACGAAGGCAGAATCCATACAATACCCTGTCCTCAGGACTTTCACAGAGAATAGTCCTACATCTTCACATACCCGGTATTCTGATTCCATCATTTCTATACGAGACCATTTGAGATCAAGTCTGTAAAATCATCAGATGTAATTTTTTGATAATTAGAGAATTGCATATTTATAGAATTTAGAAAATGCAAAAATAAGTGCTCAAAATCAAATGTAACTGGACAAATGTACGAAATTATTTTCATTAATTCATTAGGTGTGGGTGTCACCAGCTAGTCCAGCATTTAGTGAGCATTCCGTGGTGGTGAGTTACCATGAATATGGACAAAATTGAATATTCTGAATCAAATGTAGAGCATTTTAACAAATCCAACCTTAATAAAATTGTATGGTATGGACCAATCACTTAAAGTACTTCTTGTTACAAGGGTGTCTTATGCCACACAGACCACACTGCAAATGGGTTAAATCTGACTGTGGATTACACAATGGTCACCTACTGAAAGAGTTCAAATATATCAAGAAACTAGCGTGCGAAAGGTTAAAGGGAATTCATGCAGAGAAGAAAAATGAATGTTTTAAAAAAAAAAAAACAGAGGGTTAGTAATTAGTGGAACTCTCAGATTAAAGCAAAATCACTATATTGAAATAGACTGATATCACAAGCTTATAAGATTATGAAAACGATAAGGGAATTCTTGGCATTCTCAATATTTTTAGAACACAAAATATACTACAGTACATCTATACCAAGTGTAATAATGATAAGCCTCAGAACTTTAACAAGACTTCTGTTGCAATACTGTGAACCATCTGGACTCAACACAATATAAAACAAATTGAGGTAATACATAGTGTTGAGCACAGATTGACCTGGATGCTACTTGGTTTTGGATAATTTGGAATAATGCAAATTATGAAGCAATAATACCAGAAGTTCTCCAAAAGAAACACTTGTGAAGTCTTAATTACAAAATAAATCCTCAAGGAATGTTACCTCATTTTAAAAGGGCACTAAACAAATTATTTTTATTAAAATTGATTCAAAAGATGCAGGATGATCATGTGGTCAACAAGAGTGGGTTGAAATTCACTAGCTGATTTTTAAAAATCTTCTTTCATGCTGGAATAGATGTTCTCCCCCACAAAATGTTGAACCTTCTTTTCCCAAGAAAGGAAAACAAATCAATTTTCTGTGAGGTTTCTGCTAATGAAGGTGAAAATATAATTTACTTAGCAGCCTGGATATTTACTGGTTTCCCCAGTTCACTCCAGTATTACCCATTAATTTCAGATGTGAAAGGTGGAATTGAATAGGCCCAAACAGTCCAACCTTTCCTTATAAAATGACCCCTTCATCTCCATGCATTACAGGTATCCATTGAGTAAATCTTCTTTGAATCATTTAATGTATTTATATTCTTTCTTGAATAAGACTCCCAATACTGTACATGGTACTCAGATGTGTCCTCACCAACACTATTTAGAAGACTTGTAGAAACATTTCCCGACTTGCATATTCCAGTGTCTTGTAATAAACAAAAACAATCCATTTCTCTTCTTAATCATTTGCTACACCTATAAAATGAACTTCTTGCAATTCATGTAACAGTACACACAGATCTTCCTGCACCCCTAGATTTCCGCAATGTCTCTCCATTTCAGGAATATGTTGATTTTCTGTTCTTCCTTTCAGAGTGGACAAGTTCACATTTTCTCACGTTATTTTTTATCTACTAGGTTGTTACTCACACACAACCTATCTATATCGCAGATTCTTTAAGTCTTCTTCACAATTTATTCTTCTACATTTGCATCGTCAGCAAATTTAGCAACCATTCATTCAATACCTTCATCTAAGCCATTGATATAAATTGTAACTGATTAAGGGCCTAACACTGTTCCCTCTGGTACACCACTTGTCACATCTTGCCAAACAAAAAGCAATCCATTTATGCACAACCTTTATTTCCTACTAACCAACCTTATTTTTAATCAATGCTAAAATGTTAACCTCTACATCATAAGATCTTAATTTGTATAGTGACCTTTGATGTGTCTTTTTATCATATGCCTTCTGGTAATCTAAATACAGTATATCCACCTTTCTTGATATTCCCTCATTAGAACTCTAATACTTAATCAAACATGTTTTCCTTTTCAGAAAATCATGCTGACTTATCTGAATACACTGAAATTTCTAAATATCTGCATAATTAAATATCCTGCAAGTGTAAACACAGAACTTCATTTGATTGGTAGAGGCAAGAAAAAAGAACTGACATGTGAACCAATCAGCGCCCTCCTCACATACAGAATAACTGTTGCTTCCCCTTAAATTGGCATTCTTGTAACTTCTCCTAATGAGTGCAACACAAAAAACTTTGTCAAAATATGTCTTTTTTTTCAGTCTCTGTACTATTAAGTGACTATCTATCTTTAAAATTCACATGCAGTTTCTTTTAACCTTAGTTAGTGCTGCTTGCTCATGGCAAGTAAGGCAAATACAGGAAAATCAACATATGAAAAATAAGTAGTGCCAAGTCCAACTTGGCAGTGGCAGAATGTTTGCCTAACTTTGAAAATTTAGTAACATTCAAGTGAATTGGAAAATAACGAATATAACACCTGTTCAAGACAGAGACAAAAAGTATAAGACTGTAGACCAGTTAATCCAACATCCAAACTCACTGTTCTTGATGGACATACATTACAATATATAGAAGATGGGCTAATTAACAGAATACAGATTCAGGGTGAGTGGATCACTTTCAGATTGACAAACTGAAGGATACCCATTGGCATCAGTGCTGCTATCTCAATTATTTACAAGTTATATAAATGACTTGGAAAACATAATCAATGTATTGAACTTAAATTTGTTGATGGTACAAAATAATTAGGAATGTGAGTTGGGAAGAAGGTACACAGTCTGCAAATGAACAGAAATAGGGTGAGTGAATGGAACACGTTTGGCAGATGGAGTATAGTGTAGGACAATTTCAGGTTATCCACTTTGAAGGAAAGAATAGAAAGGTAGATTATTATTTAAATAGAGGGACACTACAGAATTCAGTAATACAAAGGGATGTGGATATCCTTATTCATTAATCACGAAAGTTTAGCATGTTGATAATTAAGAAGCTTAATTGAATATTGTTAAAAATCACACAACAACAAGTTATAGTCCAACAGGTTTATTTGGAAGCAGTCGCTTTTGGAGCGCTGCTCCTTCATCAGGTGGTTGTCAGGAGCAGCACTCCGAAAGCTACTGCTTCCAAATAAACCTGTTGGACTATAACTTGTTGTTGTGTGATTTTTAATTTTATATACCCCAGTCCAACACTGGCACCTCCAAATAATGGAATATTGACCTTTATTGCAAGGGAGATGGAGTATATGAATAAGGAAGTCTTGCTACAGATATAGACTATATTGGTCTACCATATTGGTCAGTCCATATTGACACTGCATTGCAGAGACTTTGATCTTGTTACTGATGGAGGAAGGAAATTGTATTTGAGGCAGTTCAGGGAAGTTTCACTCTATTAATTTCTGGAATGAAGGAAATTTCCTCCAAGAAAGTTTGAACAAGTTGGACCTCATTGGAAGAATGAGAATAATCCAATTCTGTGGGAGTTTGATGGGGTGACAGCTGAAAAGATGTTTCCCCTTGAGGAGAGAACCTGAAATGAGCAAGCAGAGTTTCAAAATAAAAAGCCTCCCATTCAAAGCAAAAGTGAGGATAAATTTCATCTCTCAGGGTATAAATAGTGATTAGAATTCACTTCCCCAGATAGCAGTGAAGGCTGGTTCACTAAATGCTGAGTTAGAAAGAATTTTGTCTTACAAGGGAGTTAAGGGTTATGTATATTGGACAGGAAATTGGAACTAAGTATAAAATTAGATCATCATGAGCTTATTGAACAACAGAACAGTTTCAATGGGTTAAAGGCCTACTCTTACTCCTTATTCTTGATGGAAATGCAGCAGCCGATTTGATCAAATGAAATGCCTGCAAAAAGCTGATGAGTTAGCCTTCTTGTAAATTTTATTTTTGTGCTCAAGTGAGACTTGAACCCACAAACCTCCCCACTGAGAATGCTTTGAATTGCCCCATGACCAACAGGATAAAAGGTATCAGAGGATAATGACCTATCAATTGTTTCAAAGGCTGCAGACAGCTCAAAAAAGACAGTTTGCCATCATGTCAGAATATTGGAAGGACACAAATGGCATTTGATTTCTTTCTGTTGAATGTGTCTACCTGGTTACCTCTTTAATGCATATATATTTTTGACATGAAATAGTGAGAAGCTTAGAGCAACAAAAATTATACAACACAGAAGGAGGCCATTCATCCAACCTTGTCCATGCTGACCCAAAGAGACCCAGGTGCCCTTTCTAATCTTATCTTCCTGCACACAGCCCATAGCCCTGCAGCTTACTGTACTAAGGTGCAGATCCAGGTATGTTTTTAACAAGTATTCGGGGTCTATGCCTCCACCATTAACTTAGCCAGCAAATTCCATATACCCACCATCCTCGGTGTATAATTGTTTTCTGTTACTGTCCCTTTTTAATCCTTCCATCACTTGACTTGAAATCTCTGCCAACAGGGTTCTCCTGTCTATATTATCTCTACCACTCTCAATTTTGAAAACTTCAATCATGTCACCTTTCAGCCTTCTCTGTTCCAAGAAAAGCAACCCCAATCTCTCTTGTATATACAATTCTCCAGTCCTGACAACATTCTAGTAAATCTTCTCTGCACTCTCTCCATAGCAATTATATCCTTCCAATAATGTGGTAGCCAGAATTGCACACAATTTTCCAATTGTAGCCTCAACAATGTCCTATATAATTTTATCATTATATGCCTACTTTTGCATTCAATATCTCTGCCCTCTTTACAAACTTATTTACTTGCACACAAAGATCTCTAACTTATATAGAACATAGGACATTACATCAAAGTGTAAACCCTTCAGCCTTGATGTTGTGCTGACCTGTGTAACCAATCTGAAGCCCATCTAACCTACACTATTCCATTTTCATTCATATGTCTCTCCAATGACCATTTAAATGCCTGTGAAGTTGGGGAGTCTGCTACTGTTGCAGGCAGTCCATTCCATACCCCTACTACTCTGGATAAAGAAACTACCTCTGACATCTGTCCTGTATCTATCCCCCCTCAATTTAAAGCTATGCTCCCTCATGCTATCCATCATTGTCCAAAGAAAAAGGCTCTCACCTGTCCACCCTATCTAACCCTGTGATTATCTTTTATGTCTCAATTAAGTCACCTCTCAACCTTCTTCTCTCCAATAAAAACAGCCTCAACTCTTTCAGCCTTTCCTCATATGACATTGCCTCCATACCAGGCAACATCCTCGTAAATCAACTCTGAACCCTTTCCAAAGCTTCCATATCCTTCCTGTCATGCGGTGACCAGAACTGTACGCAATACTCCAAGTGCAGCTACACTAGAGTTTTGTACAGTTGCAGCATGACCTCATGGTTCCAAAATTCAACCCTATACTAATAAAAGCTAACACACCATATGCCTTCTTTACAATCCTATCAACCTGGCTGGCAACTTGCAGGGATCTATGTACATGGACATCGAGATCCCTCTGCTCATCTACACTGCCAAGAATCTTACCATTAGCCCAGTACTCTGCATTCCTTTTGCTCCTTCCAAAGTGAATCACCTCACACTCTTCCGCATTAAACCCCATTTACCACCTCTCAGCCCAGTTCTGCAGCTTATCTATGTCACTTTGTAACCTGCAACATCCTTCTTCACTACCCACAACTCTACTGACTTTAATGTCATCTGCAAATTTACTAACCCATCCTTCTATACCCTCATCGAGGTCATTTATAAAAATGATAAACAGCAGTTGACCCAAAACAGATCCTTGCGGTACACTGATAACTGAACTACAGGATGAACATTTCCTATCAACCACCACCCTTTGTCTTCTTTCAGCTAGCCAATTTCTGATCCAAACTGCTGAATCCCCCTCAATCCCATGCCTCCATATTTTTTGCAATAGCTTACCGTGGGGAACTTTACTGAAATCCATATACATTACATCAACCGCTTTACCCTCTTCCACCTGTTTAGTCACCTTCTCAAAGAAGTCAATAAGGTTAGTGAGGCATGACCTACCCTTCACAAAACTGTGTTGACTATCCCTAGTCAATGTATTTCTTTCTATACAATTATAAATCCTATCTTTTATAACCTTTTCCAACACTTTACCAACAACTGAAGTAAGGCTCACTGGTCTATAATTGCCATGGTTGTTTCTACTCCCCTTCTTGCACAAGACGACAACATTTGCTATCCTCCAGTCTTCTGGCACTATTGCTGTAGACAATGACAAAGATCAAAGCCAAAGGTTCTGCAATTTCCTCCCTGAATTCCCAGAGAATCATAGAATAAATCCCATCTGGCCCAGGAGACTTATCTATTTTTACACTTTCCAGACTTGCGAACACCTCCTCCTTGTGAACCTCAAGCCCGTCTAGTCTAGTGGCCTGTATCTCAGTACTCTCCTTGACAATATTGTTTTTTTTCTAGTGTAAATACTGACAAAGAATATTCATTTAGTGCTTCCCTGACTCAACACACAACTTCCCACTACTATCCTTGATTGGCCCTAATCTTACGCTCGTCATTCTTCTGTTCCTAACATACCTATAGAAAATCCTAGGGCTTTCCTTGATTCTATCCGCCAATGACTTCTCATGTCCCCTCCTGGCTCTTCTTAACTTCATCTACTCTCAGTGTATTGCTGTTTATTATTCTCTTTTACTTTTTGACCTCCCTAAATGTATTACCTCAACTATCAAAGTTGAACTCCACCTGCCACTTTCCCACTCACTCCACCAACCGATCTATATCATTTCAGTTTACAGCTATTCTCTACACTGTCCCCTACAGGGCAAATTTTTGTGTGGTCTGCAAATTTAAAAGTTGTACTCCCCATGTTCAAGTCCGAATCTTTAATGTACAAAGCAAGTAGGAGGGGTTCTCAACTCTGAAACCTGCAGAAGACTACTTGAAACAGCTTTCCATTCGCAACCCATTGACCATTACCCTATGTTTCCTGTTACTAAGCCAATTTGACATTGTTTTCCAGGGGCTTTTATATTTTTGATGAGTCTTCCATGTGGGACCCTGTTAAATGCCTTACCAAACTCTATGTGGAGAACAATCACGATACTATCCTCATTGCTCCACCTTGTCACTTCCTCAAATAATTCAATCAAATTTGAAAGGCATGACCTCTCCTAACAAAGCCGTGCTGACTATCTTTGACATGCCTTTCTAATTGACAGTTTATCTAATCTCTCATGATTCACTCGAACTGCTGAAGTAAGTCTAACTGGCCTGTAATTATTTTGCATTTCCTTTCTACCCTTTCAAAACAACAGAATAACACTTGGTTCCTCCTGTCCTCTGGCGGCTCACCTGTGTCCTGTGAAGAATGGAAAATAATCGTCAAAGCATCGGTCATTTCCTCCCGAACTTCCTTCAATATTCTGAAGAATGATCCATCTAGTTCTGGTAACTTACATAATTTCAAAGATTCCAACTTCGCTAATACTTCCTCTCTCATTATGATTATTTTGACTAATATTTCAAAACTGATTCTCTTGAATTACTATATCTACATCATCCCTTTTCTTTTTGAATACGGAAACAAAATATTAATTTAAAATTTTTCCCATGTCTCTGCATCTTCACGCAGGTTTCCTTCTGCATCTCTAATAGTTTGCACATTCCCTAAGCTATCCTTTCGCTCTTTATGTACTGGTAAAACATTTCTGGGTTCTCCTTTATCTTGATTGATATTTTTCATGTCTTCTCTTTATTTCCTATTTCCTTTTTACTTGATCCCTGCACTTTCTATATTCTTTAGGCTATCTGCTCTATTGAGATTTTTAGTGAATTACATAAGATTTCTCTATCAATATAATCTTCCTTATACTTTTCTGGACAACAATGGGAGGACCGTTCTTATTGTTAGAGTGGACATGTCTGCTTTATGCCCCAGCATTTCACTTATTAGAAGCTTCCACGGCTTTACCACTGATTTATCCTTGAGCAGTCATGTTGAGGCCACCTCAGCCAAATCACTTCTCAGTTTTGTAAAATTTGCCTTCTTTACTCCTGATTCATCTCTATCTTTTTCCATAATAATAGTAAATCTAACCGATTTGCGGCCACCATTCCCAATATGACCATCTACTATCACTTCACCCACTTAACCATTTTCATTTCTGAAAAATAAATCCAGAATTGTGACTCCGTTTGTTGTATTTGCCATTTTTAAAAAAATTTCTGGACACAGTCCATGAATGTTTCACCCTAAATGTCCCTTTTTTGTTTGAAACCCGGTTGTTAACGGGATAGTTAAAGGCTCCACTTATTATTGGCCTTTTATTCCTACAGGCAGAAATTTGTTTACATATATGTTCTTCTTTCTCCTTCTCATTATTTGAGGGTCTATCGTGTACTGCTATTAGTTCTTTATTATTTCTAAGCTCAACCCATAAAGGCTTTTTTGTTAGCCCATTTAATATTTCATCCCTTTTCACAACTGTAATTGATTGTGATTAATTTCTTGAACTCTTACTGCTACACTCTTCCATTTTTGTCACCCACCCAATCCTGCCTGAAAACTCTTTATCTAGGGACAGTCAGCTATCAATTTTTCCTCTCCTTTAGTCAGGTCTTCGCGATAAGCAATGCTATCATGCAGATTTGCATCTATCTGTGCCCTTTGTGTATCTGTCTTGTTTGTAATAATTCTTACATTGAAATATAAACCTCTACCCTGTCAAATATATCAATATTTTAAGCGCTCTCTGATTATTGAATTATCGAAAGCTATAGCTCAAGTTCGTTAGATGGGTCAGTGTTTGTTCAATGTGTGCAGGAGAGTTTCCTGACACAATATGTAGACAGGCCAACAAGAGGTGAGGCCATACTGGATTTGGTTCTGGGTAACGAACCAGGCCAGGTGTTAGAATTAAAGGTAGGTGAGCACTTTGGGGATAGTGACCATAATTCGGTGATTTTTACACTCGTGATGGAGAGGGATAAGTGTGTACTACAGGGCAAGAGTTACAGTTGGGGTAAGGGAAATGATGATGCGGTGAGGCATGACTTAGGATGTGTGGCTTGGAAAAGTAGACTCCAAGGCAAGAGTGTAAAGGATATGTGGAACTTGTTCAAGGGGCAACTATTGAGTGTCCTTGATAATTATGTACCTGTCAGGCAGGAAGGTAAGGGTCGTGCGAGGGAGCCGTGGTTTAATAAGGAATTGGAATCCCTTGTTAAATGGAAGAGGGCGGCCTATCTCAAGATGAGACGTGAAGGTTCAATTGGGGCGATTGAGAGTTATAGGGTAGCCAGGAAGGACCTGAAGAGAGAGCTAAAAGCAGCAAGGAGGGGACATGAAAGGTCCTTAGTCGATAGGATTAGGGAAAACCCTAAGGCTTTCTATAGGTATGTTAGGAATAAAAGAATGACTAGAGTAGGAATAGGTCCAGTCAAGGATAGTAGTGGGAAGTTGCGTGTGGAGGCGGAAGAGATTGGGGAGACACTGAATGAATACTTTTCTTCAGTATTTACTCAGGAACAGGGCATTGTTGTAGATGAGAATACTGAGTCACAAATAAGTAGAATGGATGGCTTTGAGGTATGTAGAGAAGAGGTGTTGGAAATCCTGGAAAAGGTGAAAATAGATAAGTCCCCTGGGCCTGATGGCATTTATCCTAGGATTCTCTGGGAAGCAAGGGAGGAGATTGCAGAGCCATTGGCCTTGATTTTTATGTCCTCTTTGTCTACAGGAGTAGTCCCAGAAGACTGGAGGATAGCAAATGTGGTTCCCTTGTTCAAAAAGGGGAGTAGGGATAGCCCTAGTAACTATAGGCCGGTGAGTCTCACTTCTGTTGTGGGCAAAGTCTTAGAGAGAATTGTAAGGGATAGGATTTATGTACATCTGGATAGGAATAATGTGATCAAGGATAGTCAGCATGGTTTTGTGAAGGGCAAGTCGTGCCTCACAAACCTTATTGAATTCTTTGAAAAGGTGACGAAGGAGGTTGATGAGGGGAAAGCGGTAGATGTGGTATATATGGATTTTAGTAAGGCGTTTGATAAGGTTCCCCATGGTAGGCTACTGCAGAAAATACGGAGATTGGCATTGAGGGTGAATTGGAGGTTTGGATTAGGAATTGGCTGGATGGAAGAAGACAGAGGGTAGTAGTTGATGGCAAAGTTTCTTCATGGAGTGCCGTCACTAGCGGTGTTCCGCAAGGATCTGTTTTGGGACCATTGCTGTTTGTCATTTTTATAAATGACCTGGAAGAGGGGTTAGAAGGTTGGGTGAGCAAGTTTGCGGATGATACGAAAGTCGGAGGAGTTGTTGACAGTGAGGAAGCATGTGGCAGGTTACAGCAGGATATAGAGAAGCTGCAGAGCTGGGCAGAAAGGTGGCAGATGGAATTCAATGTAGCTAAGTGCGAGGTGATTCACTTTGGGAAGAATAACAAAAAGATGGGGTACTGGGCTAATGGTCGGATACTTGGTAGTGTGGATGAACAGAGGGATCTTGGTGTCCATGTACACAGATCTCTGAAAGTTGCCACCCAGGTAAATAGTGCAGTGAGGAAGGCATATGGCGTACTGGCTTTTATTGGTAGAGGAATTGAGTTCCGGAGTCCTGAGGTCATGATGCAGTTGTATAAGACTCTGGTACGGCCGCATCTGGAATATTGTGTGCAGTTTTGGTCGCCATACTATAGGAAGGATGTGGAGGCATTGGAACGGGTGCAGAGGATGTTTACCAGGATGTTGCCTGGTATGGAAGGAAAATCGTATGAGGAAAGACTGAGGCACTTGGGGCTGTTTTCACTAGAGAAAAGAAGGTTTAGGGGTGACTTGATTGAGGTGTACAAGATGATTAGGGGGTTAGATAGGGTAGACAGTATGAACCTTTTCCCGCGTATGGAGTCGGGTATTACAAGGGGGCATAGCTTTAAATTAAGGGGGGGTAGATATAGGACTGATGTTAGGGGTAGGTTCTTCACTCAGCGAGTCGTTAGTTCATGGAATGCCCTGCCAGTAACAGTGGTGGACTCTCCCTCTTTATGGGCATTTAAGAGGGCATTGGATAGGTATATGGAGGATAGTGGGTTAGTGTAGTTTAGGTGGGCTTGGATCGGCGCAACATCGAGGGCCCAAGGGCCTGTACTGCGCTGTATTCTTCTATGTTCTATCTCCTGAAGTCTTTATTAGATCTATTAGTGACAGTCTCTCATTTATGGCATTACTTTTGGTTTCCGTCTCAAGTGGAAACATCTTTATATTTACCTATACTTTTACTGCCTCTGTTTGTTCATGCACAAGCATTCTGTTTTCTACAGTCTTTAGCACTCCAAAACAAAACATTAATGGTAAAGTGATATGATTGAGCCTGTAACACCTGCTATTGTAAATCCAAACTTCTTGCGTAGTTGCTAAAAGGACACTGGACCTTCTGCACAGAAAGTTTTGGGAACTAAAACAAGAGGACCAACAATATTATGGAAGCCTGATTTTAACAGGACTCTTCCTGTTTTGGCAGCTAGACCGATACTGCCTATTTTTACTGTTTCTTTGTGGCTTTTTTACAAGTTCAGCTGAAATCAGTTCGGTCCATATTTCATATTCAAGAATATTAAGCAGAAAAGGCTAGGAGTCATGTTGAGTGGTAGGTCTGCAAATAATCATAGATCAAGACAGTTTTACTTGCCCAGCAGTGATTTCTACACTGAGTCTGTATAATTTTGTCAAGAGTTGTGACAAATCTTGTGATTCGTCTCAGAAATAGATTCTAATTATCATCAAACAATTAACAAATTCATACACTGTTGGTTAAATACAACTAAAAACTCATTGATATTTACACAAATGTCTTACATTTGCGGGAGAGCAGAGTTGCCAGAGGAGTCCGAAACCTGAAACTCCAAACTGTCCGACATTACTGTCGAGGAAGCACTTATGATGTAAATGATGTTTCTGCTGTTCAAATCTTTCTGTGTGAACTTATTCCAAATAAATCCCCCTAGGCAGCAACAAATCACAAGATCAGTGCATCTGTTAGTGTACATAAGAACAACAGTATTTTATTGATTAGCATATATATTCTATTAGAAATTGTGACCCTGAAATAAATAAAATTCTAAGGGATATTTTATTTTTTAAATACGGGATATGAACTCATAGCTGCCTATTTGCCATATGTCCCTTCTTGTCCAATGAAAATTCATAAAATTTATTCCTGGGAATTGTGTTATAAAAAGAAATTGAATAATGTGAAAATATCATCTGGAAATTAGAAAAATGTGAGGTGATCTCATTGAAACACAAGATTCTGAGAGGACTTGACTGTTTGGATACAGAGAGGGTGTGAGTGTGGGTTAAGAATCTCTATGTAGATACAGGGCCTCAGAATAAGAGGCAGGCTATAGAAGACAAAGATGAGGAAGAATTTCTTCATTTAGGTGCTTGAGGAAAGCACATTCATAGCTGAAATTGAGAGAAGCATAAGGAGTGGGATGAGAAGTAGAGTTCAGGTCTAGGAGCAGCCATAAATGTATTGAAATGTGGAATGTGCTTGAAAGACTCCACACCAGCTCGTGTATTTTGAGATTTCATATTTCTATAAATGTACAGTGGCAATGCAGAGTGAATTAAACTCACAGTAGGCTTGGAGGCTGGTGCTTGGCGTGCAGAAGCCAGTGATGAGAGAAATAGAGAGGGGGAGAAAATGAAAGAGAGACAAATAAAGTCGTGGGGAAGTGCAGAGAGAGACATTAATAGAATTCTGGATAGAGTAATCTGAGCCATCATTAAGCGACATCTGCCACTTGCTGCATTAACACATTTTTCTTCGTGTTGGCTTTGCTTCATTTGTAGTTACTTTAAATCTGTGGCCTCTGCTTCTGTGTACTTCCAACAAAAGGAAAAGGTGTTACCTTCCTACACTGTCCAGACAGCTCACCATTTTGAACACCATGATCAAATCTCCTCTCCTTCCCATCTCCAAGGAAAAGTCTCAATTATTTCAAATCTATCTAGGTAACTGAAATTCCTCCTCATTGGGACCATTCTTTTGAATCTTTTCTGCACCCTCTCTAATGCCTCCACATCCTTGCTAAGGTTGTGAATTTTTACTTCCAGAAGGGTAATTTACCTGGTGCAGCAATATTTACATTATAAGAGCTAAATGTGGCACCTGACATCTGCATATATTCCATCATAGGCACCTCAGTATCTGTGCTGATATTAAGTTGTTTAGTTACATACAGTAGCATGCTTCCATCACCATGCCATACTTCAAGCAGCCAGAATACAATGGAAATGAGGCATTATATCCTCAGGTTATAGATTGTGATTATAGTGATGATACGATTATATCTGTTAAAGGTATCCTGCATACTAATTGGGAAACATGACAAAATGTGGTGCTGAAAAGTAAGCACAATTCTCTAGTTGAAATTGAACTAATGTCTTGCACAGGTTTACTCTGTGCAATTAAAGAGCTGCTGTGAATGTAGCATTCCTTGACAAGAAGATATCATTCGACAAAGTATGACTGCAAGGAATCCAAGCAAAAGAGATCTGGAGTGATTCAGTGGAAGAAGCCATAGTAAATAGAATTATAATTCATAAAACAAAACTGGTTTTGGTATTCAGGTACCAATCACCTTGGCTGCAAAATATCAGAGCCATACTTCTAACATTCAACCATTTGCAATAGCTTCATCAGATTGTTGCTTGATCACAAATCCCAGAGAGGAGCTGTTTGCTAATTATTCCCAAGTGTTCATTGCTATTCAAACTCCTTTTATACTGAAACAATCAACGGCAGTTTACAACAGGAACCAGACTATATCTTGGCTTAACCTGGCCTAATTTGCATCACAGAGCCAGAAATCAATTTTTTCATTAAGACAAAATAATTGCTACACTCCCTTACCTTCATCACCATTACCGTGGCCTCCATTGTGTAGCAATATATAACATTATTGAGAAAAGAACTTAATAGTATTAACATATTTTAAGGTGGCACGGTGGCTAGCACTGCTGCCTCATGCCAGGTGCCTGAGTTAGACTTCAGCCACGGGCAACTGTCTGTGTGGATATTGCACATTTTCCCAGCATTTGCATTGGTTTCCTCCGGGTGCTCCAGTTTCCTCCCACAGTGCAGGTTAGGTGAATTGGCCACGCTAAGCTGCCCATAGTGTTCAGGGATGTATAGGTTAAATGCATTAGTTAGCAGTAAATGTGGAGTAATAGGGTAGGGAAATGGGTAGGGAATAGGGTGGGTTACTCTTTGGAGGGTCAATGTGGACTTGGGCCAAATAACCCTTTTCCAAACTGTAGAGATTCTATCAATATTGCTATGGTAAGATTGTATTCTGTGATCAATGCTAACACATGGCTTCAATGAAACCGTTGGGGTCTGTAGGAGAATGTTCAGGTAAATGCAAGAATAATAAAAATAAGAATTATAGCTGGCTTGGAAGAGACATTTACATTTAAATGTTATCAGTGCATTTGAATCTGATACTCACTACCATGAACAAACAGTGCAGAATGGAGTGTCTGTGCTGTTACATTGTCATTGCCTAGTGTCGCAGCACATCAACATGACATTTTTTTCTAAATTTATCCATTTAAAGCAAATAATTTCACACTTATTCAGCTCGATGCACCTTCCATAATTCTTTGGTCTTCTATATGAAGAACCTATTTGAATAGCTTAAAATTAAAGGCAGACTCAGGGCCTTGAGCAACAGTATACAGGTGTAATTTACATGTCCTTTCTGCCAATTCTAATAAATTGGATTTGCCAATTTATCTTTGGTGTCTGAACCTATGGCCTGTATCTACTGGAATATATGGCAAATAAAATAAAAATGAAACAAAATGAGAATAGGCGTTTATTGGATATAATTAGAGTGGGTGACGTTGTGATCTGGACAGAGGCCATCAATGCTGGAGAGTGGGAAATGGAGGAGAAATCTCAGATTCATAGATTTTTACAGCACCAAAAAGGCCGTTCTGCCCATCAAGTCTGCACCAATATAACTAGTATGAAAGGTGAGCTAACTCCAATTTTCTGCACTTGTTCTATATCCTTGAATGTTATATCTCAAGTGCTCCCTCAAGTCTTTTTTAAAAGTTGAGAGGTTTCCGGCCTCCACTATCTTTCTGGACAGTTCATTCCAGATTCCCACCATCCGCTGACTGAAAAAGGTTTTTTTCCCAAATCCCCTCTGAATTTCCCATCTCTTACCCTCAAACAATACCTTTGCAAGGTTGACTCCTCAACCAAGGCGAACAGCTGCTCTCTATCCACCCTGTCCATACCCCTCAAAATCTTATACACCTCAATCACGACCTCTCTCAGTCTTTGCTCCAAAGAAAACATCCAAGCCTATCTCGTCTCTCCTTATAGCTCAATTTCTCCATCCCAGACAACATCCTGGTGAGAGTTTAGATCAGAGTGGTGCTGTAAAAGGCCAGCTGCGGCCTACCAACAACTTTAACATTACCTCCTTGCTCTTACACTCTATGCTACGATTGATGTGTTCTCAACTATCCTATTCACATGCTGTGCCAGTTGAATCCAGTCCTGGTGACATGCTGGCAACATTACTGATTCAGACGAGTGAGTGTCTGGCATGGAATCCCAAAACGTTTACCAATGGTTGGTCTGCAGGACCCTCTAGATATTATAAGCCTGAGTCTGACTAGACTTACTGCCAGAGTCAAAAAGTGTGGCACTGGTAAAGCTCAGCAGGTCAGGCAGCATCTGAGGAGCAGGAGAAAGTGAGGACTGCAGATGCTGGAGATAAGAGCTGAAAATGTGTTGCTGGAAAAGCGCAGCAGGTCAGGCAGCATCCAGGGAATAGGAGAATCGACGTTTCGGGCATAAGCCCTTCTTCAGGAATGAGGAAAGTTTGTCCAGCAGGCTAAGATAAAAGATAGGGAGGAGGGACTTGGGGGAGGGGTGTCGGAAATGTGATAGGTGGAAAGAGGTCAAGGTGAGGGTGATAGGTCAGACTGGGGTGGGGGCGGAGAGGTCAGAAGAAGATTGCAGGTTAGGAAGGCGGTGCTGAATTCGATGGATTTGACTGAGACAAGGTGGGGGGAGGGGAAATGAGGAAACTGGTGAAATCCGAGTTCATCCCTTGTGGTTGGAGGGTTCCTAGGCGGACAATTGAAGTTTTGTGAATAAGCCCTTCATCTCCCCCCACCTCATCCCAGATCCAACCCTCCAACTCAGCACCACCCTCTTGACCTGAGCTATCTGTACATCTTCTTTCCCATCTATCCGCTCCACCCTCCTCACTGACCTATCACTATTATCCCCCACCTGCATCCACCTATCGCCTTCCCAGCTACCTTTGTCCCAACACCACTACCAGCTCATAGTTGGCAGCACTATGCAAAAAATCTGAAGCATGCTCTAAAAGGAAAAAAAAATTGAGAGACTGGAAAATACTTTAAACAAAGGACCATCATCAATATCTAGGGAGTAACACTAATCATAAGCTTAGCCAACTGAGCCATATCAACAATACAGCTAAAAGCACAAGCTTATCCTGCAACACATTTCTTCTTACCAAACAATAGCTTTCAGAAATGTGAAAGAATAATCACCAGTTGCCTGAATGTGTGTAACTATAATAATATTAACCAGGAGAAAGTAGTTTGCTTGATTGTTACTCTTGATGTACAATTTAATATCCAGTCCTTCAGCACTGTGAACTGTGGTTGCAGTATGGACATTATTTAGAACGTTATTTAAAAAATTGTCCCTCCCCTGCTTCTTGGTCTTATAAACTCTCTTGCCAATAAGGACAACAGCAGCCATGTCAAATGAACAACATCATTGCAAATTCCCTAAAGAGCGGCACCCTGCCTGGACTTCATGGTAAAGTTCATTGTCAACAAGTCAGAGATGTTGACAGAACAGAGCCAAGTTAATGGAAATGAGGAAAATATCCAGCCAGAAAAAGGAACCACAGAATAAGTGAATTTAAAGAATGAGGGGAAAAGAACACCAAGACAAGATATAAAGAAAAAACAAGTGGTTTTGAGGAAAATCATGTGACTTATTTGGCGTATCAATGCCTTTCCATTGTGATTATCATAAAAAGAGATATGCAATACAACCTGTTAATTTTCTTCATTAAGCACGTTGATTTCAATCATGTGGTATCTGGGAAGTTATGTACATGCACAATTTTACATTTGAACACACAATCTTGATTTTTTTAAAATAGGAAGTGAGTATAGTATATTGGACAAGCTGAGCATGTTTTGTATTGCCCTCTCTGCTACTGGTATAAATAAAATTTGTCTGCTTTGAGTTCATATGTTAATCTTTTCTCAATGCAATATGTAACACTGAAATTGACATAAATTGCCATTCCTTCATCATGATTAAGATATAATAGTCCAGAAATTCTCTTTGTAACAAAATTCTGAAAATTTTGTTAATGTAAGGGCATCCATAATTTGAGAAGGTGGCAGACCCTACTTTCCGTAGGGATGAGTAACAAATGTTGTGTTAACAGTACCACACATTTCCCAAGAGCAATGCCAAAAACAGAGTAACAGGAAGAAATGCAAACAGCTCTCAGAAATGTGAAAGAATAATCACCAGTTGACTGAATGTGTGTAGCTATAATAATATTAACCAGGAAGTGATAGAATGACACAAAAGTGGTGAAAGGAGAGTAGAAACAAAGCACCAAAGAAGTTAAGTAACTCTAAGAATCACAAAACCGACTATGAATTAGATGTTTAGATTAATTACCTAGTGTGGAAACAAGCCATCCGGCCCAACAAGTCCACACCAACCCTCTGCAGAGTAACCTACCCAGACCCATTCCCCCTATTTACCCCTGACTAATGCACCTAACACTGTGGACAATTTACATAGAAACATAGAAAAATACAGCGCAGTACAGGCCCTTTGGCCCTCGATGTTGCGCCGATCCAAGCCCACCTAACCTACACTAGCCCACTATCCTCCATATGCCTATCCAATGCCCGTTTAAGTGCCCATAAAGAGGGAGAGTCCACCACTGCTACTGGCAGGGCATTCCATGAACTCACGACTCGCTGAGTAAAGAATCTACCCCTAACATCTGTCCTATACCTACCACCCCTTAATTTAAAGCTATGCCCCCTCGTAATAGCTGACTCCATACGTGGAAAAAGGTTCTCATGGTCAACCCTATCTAAACCCCTAATCATCTTGTACACCTCTATCAAGTCACCCCTAAACCTTCTTTTCTCCAATGAAAACAGCCCCAAGTGCCTCAGCCTTTCTTCATACGATCTTCCTACCATAGCAGGCAACATCCTGGTAAACGTCCTCTGCACCCGTTCCAGTGCCTCCACATCCTTCCTATAGTATGGCGACCAAAGCTGCACACAATACTCCAGGTGCGGCCGCACCAGAGTCTTATACAACTGCAACATGACCTCAGGACTCCGGAACTCAATTCCTCTACCAATAAAAGCCAGTACGCCATATGCCTTCTTCACCGCACTATTTACCTGGGTGGCAACTTTCAGAGATCTGTGTACATGGACACCAAGATCCCTCTGCTCATCCACACTACCAAGTATCCAACCATTAGCCCAGTACCCCATCTTCTTGTTACTCTTACCAAAGTGAATCACTTTACACTTACCTACATTGAACATCATTTAGCATGGCTAATTCATCTGACCTGCACAACTTTGGATTGTGGAAGGAAACCGGAGCACCGGGAGGAAATCCATGCAGACACAGGGAGAATGTGCAAACTCCACGCAGACAGTCGTCCGAGGCTGGACTGGAACCCAGGTCCCTGGTGCTGTGAGGCAGCAGTGCTAATCATATTCAATTTAAAAGCAATTTAATCCTATCAAGCCAGTGACTAGATGCTCCATATGTACTAGCCCACTCCCAAAAAAATTAAACAACTTCTATCAAAACTGAACCAAAGAATGTTCTCTCCACTGTAGTTTAGATTCTTCATTTTATTATTTTATGGATGTGTAGACTGGTTTTAGCATCTTATGTCAGCATTTGGTCTGTACCCTTCTAAACACTTCCTATTCATATACACATGCAGATGCCTTACAAATGCTGTAATTGTACCAGCCTTATTCTGGCAGCTCTGCTGCATGAAAAAGTTGTCCCTTAGGTCCTTTTTAAATCTTCACCCTCTCACCTTAAACCTATGCCCTCTAATTTTGGACTACCCAATCCTGGGGTAAAGACCCTGGCTGTCCACCCAATCTATGCCCCTAATAATTTTGTAAACCTCTGCAAGGTTATCCCTCATCTCCACGCTGAGGGAAAATAGCCCCAGCCTATTCAGTCTCTCCATATAGTTCAAACCCTCCAACCCTGAGAACATCCTTATACATCTTTTATGAACCCTTTCAAGTTTCACAACATCCTTCCTATAGCAGAGAGACCAGAATTGCACGCCGTTTCCAAAACTGGCCTAACCGATGTCTTGTACAGCTGCAACATGACCTCCCAACTCCTATACTCAATGTACTGACCAATAAAGGAAAGCATACCAAAAGTCTTCTTCACTGGGATTTCACTTTCAAGGAACTATGAACCTGCACTCCAAGGTCTCTTTGTTCAGCAACATTCCCCAGGACCTTAGCATTAAGTGTACAAGTTTTAGCCTGATTTGTCTTTCCACAATGCTGCACCTCACATTTATCTAAATTAAATTCGATCTGCCATTCATTGACTCCATAGGCCATCTGATCAAGGTCCTGTGGTATTCTGAGAAAACCTTCTTTGCTGTCTACGACACCTTGAAATTTGATGTCATCTGCAAACTTACTACCAATACTTTCTACATTCACGTCTAAATCACTTGTATAAATGATGAAAAGCAATGGACCCTATACCATTCATTGTGCCACACCACTGTTTACAGGCCTCCATTCTGAAAAGCAATCCTCTATTACCACCCTCTGTCTTTTATCTTTGAGCCAATTCTGTATCCAAATGGCTAGTTCTTCCTATATTCCATGGGCTCTAACCTTACTAACCAATCTACTATGAGGAACCTTGTCGAACACTTTACTGAAGACCATATAGATCCTGCCCACTGCTCTGCCCTCATCAACCCTCTTTGTTACTTCCTCAAAACACTTTGTCAAGTTAGTGACTAACCTTTGCCTTTCCAAATCCATGTAAATCCTGTCCCCCTGGCATTTCCTTACCACCTTTACTAAATAGTGGTACCACGATAGCCAACCCCCAAGGTTTCCAGCACCTCACCTGTGGCTATTGATAATACAAATATCTCAGCAGGGACCCAGCAATCACTTCCCTAGCTTTCCACAGAGTTCTAGGGGAGCTAGGGATCAGGTCCCAGGGATTTAGTTATTTAACTTGAAATAAATATGGAGGTATCTGTAACTATTAATTACTTGAGAATATAAATAACAGAAAAATTACTTATGAAATCTTGAAAGCATAAAGTACTGTACCAGTGGTAACATTTTCCAAGTAACCAATATTTGGCTCACGTAAAATATGGTAAATGAGTTCTTCATCTTTACTATCACGATCAGATGCTTTCAAGTGTCGAGAGGAAATATATATTCCGTACTTTTGATTTTTGAACACTTCAACTTGTGACGGACACTGAAGGTAGACAATTCTTGGGAAAGCCTTGTCCTTATGGTCCACCTGAGCAAAAGCAATAAATCATAAATTATCATCAGTTTTATTACAAAGAATCTTTTCTTAAATTATTCATCTCTTCATATTATTAATTTAGTTAAAAATCACACAACACCAGGTTCTAGTCCAACAGGTTTATTTGCAAGTTCAAGCTTTCAGAGCGTTGCTCCTTCAACAGAACTACCAACTACCTGATGGAGGAGCAGTACTCCGAAAGCATGTACTTTCAAGCAAATCTGTTGGACTACAATCTGGTGTTGTGTGATTTTTAACTTTATCCACCCCAGTCAAATACCGGCTCCTCCACATCATAGTTATTGATGTTTTACATCTTCTGCAAATGCTGAAATGAGAGAAGAAAGAAGTTTTCACTTACTTTTTAATAGAGTTCTCAAAAGTATTCGGAGCAACAAACAAAGAAAATGTCCAGTCTTCACTCATTTGCCACTGTAAAAGTGTTCAGTTTTACCATACATCACAAACAATACACTGAACTGGAGCAGCCATTCAAATACCGTGTCTCTAAGAGCAAATCAGAGGCTATGCAGTAACTCACTGCCCAAAAGCTGTTTATCGTCTACATGGCACAAGTCAGACGTGTGAAGAAATACTCCCCAACTGCCTGGCTGACGGTATGTCCAATAACACTCAAGAAGCTCAACACTCAGAACAAAGCAGCCAGTTTGACTGGCACGCCATCCAGCACCTTCAACATCCACTCTCTCCACCTCCAACATTGAGTGGCAGCAGTGTATACCATCTACAAGGTGCACTGCAACAGCCCACCAAGACTACTTCGATGACACCATCCATTTGGAAGGTCCAGGACAGCAGATGTGTGGAGATAGTCCCCCTCCAAACTATGCACCATCCTGACTTGGAGCTATATGCAAATCTTCCCTCTCACTGAGTCAAACTCCCTTTCCAATGCACAATGGGTGCACCTACCATCTCACACAGGGGTCAAAAATGTTTCCTCTTCCATCCCCATGCTCTTTTTAAGAGTTTTCAAGGGCTTTTTTTATAATTCTCACTAACTCCTTCATTAGCTGACTGCAGTCACATACTAACAATAAATTCTGTATTTGTACTGAGCTCTGAATATTTCACTGAGCACAGAAGTAGAATTAGAACAGTTCAGTAATATAATTGTATATATTATGTATATATAAAATACGTTATAATTATAACATAATTCATCACCATTCCATTAAGCTTGAGTCATGAGCATTGATTTAATTAATTTGTGGACATCACAGAACTTAAAAGCACAGCAACTGGTAAAGTTAACAATAGATTTTTTTTTCTAAAATAACTGACACATTCTTTGTAAAAAGCACATGCGAGAGATTCAATATGGCAGCAACCCAGCAAGTCTGAGTCTGTAATGCTCTGCCTAAGACTCGGGCAAAGTGGGGCAGCTGCCTTCACCTCACCCTTTAAACCATTTGAGATAGTTTTTGCCCAGCGTAGTTAGTTATTTTACATCAAACTTGGATAGTTTGGTGTTGTTTCTAAAATGACTAAGGGCAAAAACTCCTGCAGCTCACTACAGGCAGGAACCCTTCCCCTGCCCCCTCCCGCAGCGGCAGAAATGTCCGCCACCGCCTTGGGAGAACTTACCTGCAGAGGCAAGCCTGTTCTCCGGGATCACCAAACTTCAAGAGAAGATCGACGCTTTTATTGAGGTGACCCTCAGAAGCATGACCGAGAAATCGAAAAACTTGAGCAGCGTCAGAGGGTCAGAGCAATGGGCCACAGCCTCTGAGACGGCTGCCGAGTCATCCGTAGGCCAGGTCCGGGCTCTCGAGCAGCGAAGCCGGACCCTGGAGGAGAGCATCGATGACCTTGATAATCGGGGCTGTTGGAAAAACATTCGGTTGCTGGGCATTCCTGAACAGGAAGAGGAAGGCCAGCTTGTCGACTTTTTGGAACAAAGGCTCCAACAATTATTGAAGTTGGAGTCAGGACAAGGCCAGGTGCGGGTGGAGTGAGCCCACCAGGTTGCTGTATGCAGGCCTGGGATGGACCAGCGCCCCCGTCCAGTTCTAATTCAACTCTAATGCTACAAAGACAAACAAGTGCTCCTGGAAGCCTCCAGAGTCCTGGAGAAGGATCCCCAGGCCATGATGCACAAGGGTTCCAGAATAATGTTACTCCAGGACTTCTCTCCAGCTGTGGTCCACAAGAGGATGGCATTAGATAAGGCGAGGAAGTGTCTGAGAGACCTAAGTATCCAATACTCTATGCATTATCTGGCAACATTGCGCTTCAGCCATGGAGGATCCATTTACATCTTTGGGTCGCCGGAAAAAGCAAAAGAATTCTTGGACGCTCTTAAATAGGCTGTGGGAATTGAACCATATGTATAACGACTTTATTTCCCCCCCCCCCCCCCATTTTGTTGATCCCTTTTTTTTGTTTTTTTTTCATTATCCTTCTTCCACTTATTCTTCCCCGGGGGGCTTGTTCTTTACTTTTCCTTTGGTTTCCTTTTTATAGCTCGTGTGGCTTACTCAATTTGTGGGCGAGGGGTGTTTGTTTTGTCTTGCCTTTTTCTTAAGAGTGGGATTTTCCTCTTTTCTCATTTTACTTAGTTGTCTAATACTCACCAGGATTGTAATTTTGTAATTTTATATATTCCTATTTTCCTAATTAGGCCGCATGGTATTGGGGGCAAAGTACTAACTTGGATTGAAAGTTGGTTGGCTGACAGGAAACAAAGAGTAATGATAAACGGCTCCATTTCGGAATGGCAGGCAGTGATCAGTGGGGTACCGCAGGGATCAGTGCTGGGACCGTAGCTTTATAGAAGATGGTATTAGCAATAACATTAGCAAATTTGCTGATGATACTAAGCTGGGTGGCAGGATGAAATGTGAGGAGCATGTTAGGAGATTACAGGGTGACCTGGACACGTTAGGTGAGTGGTCAGATGCATGGCAGGTGCAGTTTAATGTGGATAAATGTATGGTTATCCACTTTGGTGGCAAGAACAGGAAGGTAGATTACTACCTAAATGGAATCAATTTATGTAAAGGGGCAGTACAAAGAGATCTGGGTGTTCTTGTACACCAGTCAATGAAGGTAAGCGTGCAGGTACAGCAGGTAGTGAAGAAGGCTAATAGTATGCTGGCCTTCATAACAAGAGGGATTGAGTATAGAAGCAAAGAGGTTCTTCTGCAGCTGTACAGGGCCCTGGTGAGACCACACCTGGAGTATTGTGTGCAGTTCTGGTCTCCAAATTTGAGGAAAGACATTCTGGCTATTGAGGGAGTGCAGCGTAGGTTCACGAGGTCAATTCCTGGAATGGCGGGACTACCTTACGCTGATAGACTGGAGCGACTGGGCTTGTATACCCTTGAGTTTAGAAGACTGAGGGGGATCTGATTGAGACATATAAGATTATTAAAGGATTGGACACTCTGGAGGCAGGAAACATGTTTCCGCTGATGGGTGAGCACTGAACCAGAGGACACAGCTTAAAAATACGGGGTAGACCATTTAGGACAGAGATGAGGAGAAACTTCTTCACCCAGAGAGTGGTGGCTGTGTGGAATGCTCTGCCCCAGAGGGCAGTGGAGGCCCAGTCTCTGGATTCATTTAAGAAAGACTTGGATAGAGCTCTCAAGGATAGTGGAATCAAGAGTTATGGAGATAAGGCAGGAACAGGATACTGATTAAGGATGATCAGCCATGATCATATTGAATGGTGGTGCAGGCTCGAAGGGCAGAATGGCCTACTCCTATTGCCTATTGTACCCTGTTTGCTAAATGCACCCAGGTGTGTGTGTGTGTGTATGTGTGTGTGTGTGTGTGGGGGGCTTATCTAATACCCTCCTCTTGCGGACCACGGCTGGAGAGAAGTCCTGGAGTAACATTATTCTGGAACCCTTGTGCATCATGGCCTGGGGATCCTTCTCCAGGACTCTGGAGGCTTCCAGGAACATTTGTTTGTCTTTGTAGCATTAGAGTTGAATTAGAACTGGACGGGGGCGCTGGTCCATCCCAGGCCTGCGTACAGCAACCTGGTGGGCTCACTCCACCCGCATCTGGCCCTGTCCTGACTCCAACTTCAATAATTGTGGGAGCCTTTGCTCCAAACATTATACTTTCAACTCTGGTTTTACAAAATACTTGAATTTGTATACTCCATTCTATAAAGCCTGGGTCGAGGGCAGGCCCTCTCTAGCTAGGAGAGGTTATGATGGGGTTATTGATAGGTAGTTATGCCCCCTGGGAGCAAGGGGGAATGTCTTTTACTTAGGAATAGCTTTTAATTGTGCTTGTTTAAATGTTTTAAAGAATTTTTGTATTTGTGAATTTCCTACAGTCTTTATTCAAGGTTTTCTGAGTGGGGTTCTTCCTCCTGGGAGGTCTCGGACTTGCCTGGATGATCATGGCTAGCCATTCGCTTAGATGTTGCACCTGGAATGTCAAGGGGAGTAATTCACCAATCAAAAGGATAAAGATATTATCAAGTCTCAAAAAAGAAAGGGTCGATGTAGTTCTCTTACAGGAGACACATCTACTTAACAAAGAGCATTTAAAGCTACAACTGGGTGGATTTGATCAGGCTTTTTTCTCATTTTGCAGTTCAAAAAGTAGGCGAGTAGCCATTCTTATTCAGAAGAATCTTCCTTTCCTAATGTTAAGCCAGATAAAAGATGAGTCTGGACAGTATATATTGATCAAAGCTCTAATACATGGAGAGTAATATGGCATTTTGAATCTTTATTGCCCCCCCCCCCCCGGCGCACCCCTTTAAATTTGTAACAGAAGCATTCTCTAAGTTGATGGCTTTTGGAGTCTGCCATACAATTATAGGAGGAGATTTTAACTGTATCATGGACCCAGAGACAGATACCTAAGAACACTACGGGTATATCTCTGAGATCTAGACAACTGTCAGATCTGAATAAGGAGCTAGGGCTAGTAGATGCATGGAGGTGCCTTCACCCCCAGGATAGAGACTTTACTTTCTACTCTAGCCCACACAAGTGCCATACCAGAATTGTTTTTTGCCCCCTTGACCCTTTCAAATTCCATACTGTCTTGTAAAATAGGTAATATAGCTATTTCTGATCATGCCGCAGTATAATTTGGAAGTCAAGATTAGGAATGATGGGATAGGCCCCTGACATTGGCATATGGATCCATTCTTATTGAAGGATTGCAAATTTATAAAGTATTTTTCGCAGGAATTCAAAACATTCTGGGAAATTAATTCAGGTACAGCCAGTAACCCGATGATGTGGAAGACCACTAAGGCATATGCGCGAGACTTGGTCATCTCATATTCTGCGACCCAGAAAAAACAAAAGGGATAGAGACTTTACTTTCTACTCTAACCCACACAAGTGCCATACCAGAATTGTTTTTTGCCCCCTTGACCCTTTCGAATTCCATACTGTCTTGTAAAATAGGTAATATAGCTATTTCTGATCATGCCGCAGTATAATTTGGAAGTCAAGATTAGGAATGATGGGATAGGCCCCTGACATTGGCATATGGATCCATTCTTATTGAAGGATTGCAAATTTATAAAGTATTTTTCGCAGGAATTCAAAACATTCTGGGAAATTAATTCAGGTACAGCCAGTAACCCGATGATGTGGAAGACCACTAAGGCATATGCGCGAGACTTGGTCATCTCATATTCTGCGACCCAGAAAAAACAAAAGGGATAGAGACTTTACTTTCTACTCTAACCCACACAAGTGCCATACCAGAATTGTTTTTTGCCCCCTTGACCCTTTCGAATTCCATACTGTCTTGTAAAATAGGTAATATAGCTATTTCTGATCATGCCGCAGTATAATTTGGAAGTCAAGATTAGGAATGATGGGATAGGCCCCTGACATTGGCATATGGATCCATTCTTATTGAAGGATTGCAAATTTATAAAGTATTTTTCGCAGGAATTCAAAACATTCTGGGAAATTAATTCAGGTACAGCCAGTAACCCGATGATGTGGAAGACCACTAAGGCATATGCGCGAGACTTGGTCATCTCATATTCTGCGACCCAGAAAAAACAAAAGGGAGAGCAATAGCACCTGCTCGAGGCTCACTTGAAGGCAGCTGAGACAGCATATCTTAACAGGCCTTCCATTACTAAGTTACAAAGGATCACAGCCCTTAGGGCAGGCTTGAATACCGTACTTACCCAAACAGCAAAGAGGGAAATATTATTCGCAAAGCAGAGATTATTTGAATATGGCACAAAGCCTGGCAGATACCTAGCATACCTTACTAGAAAGAAAATGGCTCCTCAAGCCATTACGTCCATTAGAAAAAGTGCTGGTACCCTGACTTGTGATTGTAAAAAGATCAATACAGCCTTTAGAGAGTTCTATTTTGAACTGTATAAATCGCAGGACTGTGAGGATAGAACTGAGAAGATGGAATCCTTCTTTAAAAATCTGACCCTTCCGGACTTAACCTCGGAGCAGGTGTCAATCTTGAATGCCCTCCTAACAACCCAGTAAGCACTCGACGCAATTAGGCTGCTTCAGAGTGGCAAAGCGCCTGTACCAGATAGATTCCAGGTTGAGTTCTATAAAGAATTTATAGAGGAACTGGCTGGACCACTCATAAATATGTATAATTATTCACATAGTCAGGGCTGCCTCCTGCCTTCGTTGAGAGAAGTAAACATCTCTCTTATTTTTAAAAAGGGAAAGGCCCCAGAAGATTGCTCATCATATAGACCCATATCCTTACTAAATGTGGATTTCAAAATTCTTTCTAAAATGTTAGCATTAAGATTGGAGAGGGTCTTACCATACATCATAAAAGAGGACCAGACGGGGTTTATAAAGGGCCACAGGTCAACTAATAATATTAGAAGGGTGTTAAATATGATACAAGCCTGTCAACAGGGAACAATACTGGGTTTAGCTGTCTCCTTGGATGCAGAGAAGGCATTTGATCGGGTAGAATGGCCATATCTTTTTTATACACTGGAAAGGTTCGGTGTTGGAGAGGTATTTACTAAATGGGCTTCAGTATTATATAATGATCCCAAAGCAGCAGTGATCACCAATGGTTTAAGTTCAAATAGCTTTAGTGTTGGCAGGGGCTGTCGTCAGGGATGTTCTCTTTCACCATTGTTATTCATGCTAGTGATTTGAACCACTGGCGGAGGCTATACAAACTGATCCTAACATAATGGCTCCGAGGGTTGAATTGGGCAAACATAAAATCAATCTTTTTGCGGATTATGACCTCCTCTCCTTAAGTGATCCTTTGATATCCATGCCTCTTCTAACCCAAGTGATTAATTTATTTGGGATGTTCTCAGGCTATAAAATCAATCTTGTGAAATTTGAGGCCATGCTGTTGGGAGGTCTTGCCAGTGTATCCAATTTACCAGACGGATCTTGCTTTCCCTTTCGGTGGTCACTAAAAGGTTTTCTGTACTTAGGTATTTTAATCACCCCGCTATTTGCTCAGCTGTATAAAGCTAATTATCTGCACCTATTAGAGAAAATAAGACAAGATCTTCAACGCTGGGAAGATCTCCCAATATCCTGGTGAGGCAGTGTAGCCTTAGTTAAGGTGAATATCCTACCTCGTCTTCTTTATCCTATGAGAATGCTCCCCCTGATGCTGCCAAGACAGGCGTTGCATAAGCTTGGCTCCTTTATTTGGAATCATGAATAGCCCCTTATCAAATTAGAAAAGCTGCAGCTCCCACAAGCAAAGGGAGGACTGAACTTTCCAGATTTTATGAGCTATCAATTGAATTCCTTATTATCTTATGTAGCTGATTGGGTGTCTAGTGACCCACAATCAATCTGGTTAGGTATTGAGACCTCCCAAGCAAAATGTCCCCTCATCAATCTTTTATTTATGGACAAGATGAGAGCTATTATGGACTACTGTAAAAACCTTATTGTATTAAATACAATTAAAGCCTCGAGGATAATGCGACAAGATGAGGGTAACCTGCAAAACATCTCCCCTTATACTCCTATAGTTGAGCACTGAGATTTCAGCCAGGGGTGACAGATGCTACATTTAAAACTTGGAAGTCTAGAGGTAGCTCCTGCTTGGGAGACCTGTTCGATGGGGAGGTTATGATGTCCTTTGAGCAGTTGCACAAGAAGTTTGGACTGCCTAACAGGGACCTTTTTGGTATTTCCAAATACGAGATTATATACAAAAGAAGACCACACTAATAATTAATCCCTACAAAGCGGTTAGGGAAAGGAGAGTGCTATGGCCGATGATCCCCCCCCCCGCCCCCGCCTCAGTTAGGCCTCTTTATCACTCATTATATAATAAAGTATCCAAGGACATGGAACGATTATTTAAAACCTGGAATCAAGAATTAGGGTTGGTAGTCTCATTATAAATGTGGGAGGACATCTGGGAAAATGCCAGAAAGATCTCTATTTGTAATAGAACTCAGGCTATTCAATTAAAGATACTCCACAGGGCTCATATGGCACCTGAACGACTCGCAAAATTCAAGGCAGGAGCATCCCCAATGTGTCCTAAATGTAAAATAGAAATTGACACTCTCACACATTGTCTATTGACATGCCATAAGATCCATAAGTATTGGGACAGAGTAGCGAATGTCTTGGCAGAGATCTTGGGTACGGAGATTAGATTGAATCCAATGTCCCTGCTTTTGGGCTCTTCAGATTTTTCCTCCCTGGATGTGTATGGGAGGAAATTATTTACCATTCTTTCTTTCTGTGCAAGGAAAAGTATTTTAGTGATTTGGATAGCTGAAGGCCCTCCAGGACTTTCGAATTGGCACAGGTTAGTCATGAAATATATCCCCCTTGATTTCCTCACAAATATGGTGCACCAAAAAATGGAATTATTCTAGAAAACATAGTAGCCCTTTTTGAACTACTTCGACACAGATATTTCAGCCATACTGTCCAGGGCTTTCGTCTAGCTGTGGCAATGGTTCTGGCTGATTCAGGGACCCATGGGAGGAAGAATCCCGTATAAATACTGGTTTTGTTGTGACTTGATGTAAATCTATTTTGAGTATGTATCTAGTTATTTAATTATTTCATGGTTTATTGCTAGTAGTGTATGATTTTCTATTTTATGTTTTGGTTGTTTGTAGGATAGATTAGTAGTTAGTTAGGTTTTTCTTGCTCCGCTTTTTGGTTATTATTTATTTTTTCTTATTTATTTAATTTTATATTGATGCTTATACTTGTTTGTATTACTTTTGTAATTTTGTAAAAAAATCTTTGAAAAAGAAGCACATGCAAAAAATTAATTCTCACAGTGACTTCAAGTTTTCCTGGTTTCCACTAAGCTGAATATTCCTTTGGGGCAGGTTTAAAATAGTTTGCTCCCTTTGGCAGCCTCCCTCCCTACAAGATTCGCCACCCCACTCCCCGAACCATGACTCCTTTACGACCATTTATTTCTCCCCCATATCCTCCCATTTTACAATCACTCACTGCTCTGCATGTTTAAGGAGAAAGTGAGGTCTGCAGATGCTGGAGATCAGAGCTGAAAATGTGTTGCTGGAACAGCGCAGCAGGTCAGGCAGCATCCAGGGAACAGGAGAATCGACATTTCGGGCATAAGCCCTTCTTCAGGAATCGACGTTCCTGAAACGTCGATTCTCCTGTTCCCTGGATGCTGCCTGACCTGCTGCGCTGTTCCAGCAACACATTTTCAGCTCTGCATGTTTAGCATGTTTTATTCTTCCACTAGCTTGACTTGCACACACATTCCCTCCAGGCCTCACCAACCCTGTTTACCATCGTGACTTACCCTCTTGCTGCTCCTCCAATCACAGGTTGCTTTCATATCCTGCTTACTGGTAATAATATAAACAAGGGAGAAGCAGCTTATGATAGGAAGAACTGATTTTTTCAAAATTTTTTAGTTGTATGTAGGTCCAATTAGTTAGCACTGCAAGTCATTCTTCACAGGCAGCTTGGGGGCTTTCAGGTGCAAATTCATCTGTTGACTCTGTATTTTGAAAACTACCCACAAGGATTGGTGCAGTTCAAGAAAACAGGTCACCTTCATCTAATTAAGAATAGGCAATAAGTGCTGCCCCAGACAAAATGCTCATAAGATGAGAATGACCTTTTCTTTACAAAAAGTGTATTAATTCCCACTGGGACTTCTCAGCTTTCATTTGAAGCTATTCCCCATAATTTACTGTATCTGATCAATGGGATAGTTCTAATAGTGCTATAATCATTTTTTTAACTTTACAATCTAGGTCCCAATGTACACATTCCTAAAGTGTAGGCAGTGGGATAATGCAATCTTCAGGAATCTTACCTGCATGGATCAATAATACTTCTGCATGTATCAAGATGGACAAGAAAACTTCATTCAAGTCTATTAGGAGCTGGCCCTACCTGACCTAATTAGCATGTTTCATCACCAAAGCCCAGTTCTTAAAGAAATAAGAATAATACAGCACCAGACTAATAAGAATAATACAGCACCCTTTAGCCCACCAAGACTATGTCAACACATAATTAAAAGTCACACAACACCAGGTTATAGTCCAACAGGTTTAATTGGAAGCACACTAGCTGATGAAGGAGCGTCGCTCTGAAAGCTATGTGCTTCCAATTAAACCTGTTGGACTATAACCTGGTATTGTGTGATTTTAAACTTTGTACATCCCAGTTCAACACCGGCATCTCCAAATCATCAACACATAATGCCTTTCTAAACTGAAAAACTTTTGCCTCTATGCTGTTTCAATCCCTCTATTCAATGCCTGTTCATATATTTGTAAAGATACCTCTTGAATGTTGTTGCAGTATCAGCCTCCATTTCTCCTATGGCCATGCATTCCAGGTACTTACCACCAACTGTGTAAAATATTTGCATTGATTAGGTCCTTTAAACTTACCAATGTTTACCTTACACCTACGTCCCCTAGCTATTGACATTTCTACTCTGAGAAAAAGTATCTGACTATCCATTCTATCAAAGCCTCTCATAATTTTGTAAACTTTTATCAGGTCACTCCTCATCCTTTGATGTTCAAGTGAAAGCAAGTCACGTTTGTCAAATCTTTCCTCATAGCTAATACCATCCAAAACAAGCAACACCCAGGTAAATCATTTATGGATCCTTTTCAAAGCCTCCACATCCTTTATCTACCTTTATGTGTTTAAAATGTCCAGCACCTTCTTTTCTGTAATGAAACTCAAGACATCACTATTTGTTTTTTTTTGCAACCTTACTGGCTTTAAGTCTCTGACTCCTCCTTGGTAATTTTACTTTCTGGCCTGCTGCTCTGGTTCCCAAACCTCTGCCTTACGAGTTTAAATCTTCCTGAGTGGCACTGGCAAACCTCGCTGCCAGTACATTGGTACCCCTCCAGTTTAGATACAACCTGGCCTTCTTTAACAGGTCCCACATGCCCCAAAGACATCCCAATGATCCATATATTTGAAGCCCTTCCTCCCACACCAGCTGTTTAGCCGCATATTTAACTGTACCATCTTCCTATTCCTGACCTCATTGGCACATGCCACAGGAAATAATCCTGAGAATATAACTCTAGAAGTCCTGTTTTTCAGCTTCCTGCCCAATTCCCTGAAATCCCTTTGGAGGACCTCATCTCTCCTGCCTATGCTGTTAGCACCAACATGGATCAAAACCGCTGGTTATTTACCCTCCCTTTTCAGAATATCCTGGGCCCACTCAGAGACAATGATTTTTATTTCAGTCAACCAGAAGAACAGTTAAAACTGCAATTTACATATCATATACCGGAATCTGCTGGTTATTTACTCAGCTACATTTTCAATTTGAAGTAAGGTTAGGGTTAATGCCGATAACCTCAAGCCACTTGCCTGAATTGTGAATACAGATGGTTCAGTATGCAATACTCCATTGACAAGAAAGCCATGATTAGTCATATCAGTGACAACAAAGGTGAATCTGTCAATCTGCGAATCTCCTCCATCATGTTTGTACGCAATATCCATACTGTCAACGTCTAACTGTGTGAAGTTGTGCTGCTTCAGAACAGCCCCCTTGAGATGCAGTTGTCCATGCTGTGGCTGCTGTGCAATGATGTAGGTGAGGTTCTGTGGAGGGGTATCAGGATCAGACAACTGTAGCACATCAGGAGAAATGGACACCATGGAGCCTTCAACTAATCGGATCCCTTTGTTATTCAACAGTGTGGGCAGGATACGATCAATATTCTCAATGATGATCTCGAGACTTCCATTTCTTGTGGACAGTCCATTGCTGACAATGAATCTAACAAAGACAGATAGAGGCAAGGCAACCTTCAGTAAGTTTTCTCTGATTCACCATCTATAGGAATGAAATAATAAATTGATATACGCTTTTAACAAGGATTCAGGTTCCAGTGGTTCTGTAACCAAGTTCAGAAATATAGCTCCACATGACTTGATCAAACATTGTGCTTTATGCTGAACAACAGTTGCCATCTCGAGGCCTAGCAGAACCAAAGAGAGCCCAGATTGGATTTCACAGTGGCTCTTGAGTCTATAGTTAAAAGATTAAAATGGGAAGGAGAACCTATCCATGAACCTGACAGTTATCATGTCGAAATTTAACACCAAGAGGTCGCTTTCACCCCTGTTTTAGGAGGACATCCCCTCTTAGAGTGCAGACTATTTAGCAGCTTGACTGTCCAGCAGCTCTGTAGACTCAGCAGCATAAGGTACGAACAATAACTACGGCTGGAAGGTAGACCTCCACACTGCAGAGCTTAGGAAAGTCCAGGCTTGGCGACCTCAGTCAGGGGTGAGGTGCAAGAGGAAGAAGGGTTCAAGAACCAGGGAAGGGTTAGCTTTGGGTTGGGTTGGTGGGGGGTGAACATGGCATGGCTTTAGGGGGCCAAGGAAACTTGCAGAGGATAGCTACAATCCATTTCTGACATCAGCCTATACATATATAGCCTATAATGATTGTAGTTCCTTTCAAAAAACAGAAAGCCATGAATGATGCACAAAGTGATGGCTATACTCATCAAGCCTGAGGAAAGATCACCAGCCTGAAGGATTGGGCAGAATTTTCCCAATCTTGTGGTCCCAAGCTTACATTTTGCAGGGGCAAGATCAGCTCAGAGATATTCCATGGGGCAGCCTCCCAATTGGCATCTTCCATATTTGCCATACTGTTAGAGATTGCAGGAAGTTCTGGAATTTGCCTCCAGAGGGAAAGCAGCTCGGAAGTTGAGGCAGCCCTCTTAGAAGAGGTAGACACTGCTAACTGTGCTCATAATCCCCCCCAAAGGGCATGTCAATATGGAGACACTAATGGAAGCATGAAGACAAATGGAGTAGGCATGGTATAGGGAATGGAGCGCCTTCCGGGATAGCCTGCAGAAGTTGACATTCCAACCTATGGCCTTGTCAGATCCAAGGCCCATCAGTGTCCTGTAAGATTTCAGTCAATTGGTAAGACTGACAGAAAGCTGCTTCATTGAGAAATTATCATGAAAGCAAATGTCAAAATGTGACAACACAAATAAAACAAATCATGATAATTCATAAAATCATTATAGAAAATCATTAAACTGCTTTTAAAATTATAAGCTAACAAAATAAAGGGCAATTATGACCATTTCAATATACAAATAATTACAAAATTGTTGCAATATGCTGATTTCCTTCCTTTACAGTATAAAAATAAAATGTTGACAGCACTCATTTTGTTCAAATGTCCATGAATGGATATGTTGTCAAGTAGTTTTATTTAAATTCTGAATCATTTGCAACACTTTATGAATTTTATGAAGTAGGGGTTTGGGCTGTCTACAGAACATAGAACATTACAGCACAGGCCCTTTGGCCCTCAATGTTGCGCCAACCTGTGAAACCAATCTGAAGCCGATCTAACCTACATATTCCATTTTCAGCCATATATTTATCCAATGATCATTTAAATGCCCTTACAGTTGCCGAGTCTACATTTTTGCAGGCAGGGCGTTCCATGCACCTGCTACTCTCTGAGTAAAGAAACTACCTCTAACATCTGTCCCACATCTATCACCACTCAATTTAAAACTATGTCCCCTTGTGATCAGTAGCACCATCTGAGAAAAAAGGCTCTCACTGTCCACCATACCTAACCCTCTGATTACCTTACATGTCTCAATTAAGTCACCTCTCAACCTGCTTCTCTCTAATGAAAACAGTCTCAAGTCACTCAGCCTTTCCTCATAAGACCTTCCCTCCATACCAGACAACATCCGAGTAAATCCTGTATCTGATATGCAGAATGATATTGTTTCTCTTTAATTCCATCACATCTCCTTCTTTGTGGTTATAGAGTGATAAGAGTCATAGAGATATACAGCACGGAAAGAGACGCTTTGGTCCAATTTGTCCTTGTCGAACAGAGATCCTAAACTAATCTAGAACTATTTGCCAGCATTTGACCCATATCCCTCTAAACCCTTCCTATTCATGTAGCCATTCGGATGCCCTTCAAAGATTGTAATTGTACCAGCCTCCACCACTTCTTCTGGCAGCTCATTCCATACACGCACCAAGCTCTGCATGAAAAAGTTGTCCCTTAGGTCCCTTTTAAATCTTTTCACTCCCACCCTAAACTTATGCCCTCTAATTCTGGACTCCCCCACTCTAGGAAAAACACCTTCTCTGCTTACCCTATCCATGCCCCTCACGATGTTGGAACCTCTATTAGGTCACCCCTCGGCCTTCCACATTCCAAGGAAAATAGCCCCAATCTATTCAGCCTCTCCCGATAGTTCAAACCCTCCAACCCTGACAACATCATTGTCAGTCTTTTCTGAACCCTTTCAAGTTTCACAACACCCTTCCTATAGTAGGGAGACCAGAATTGCACAGAATGTTCCAAAAGTGGCCTAACCAATGTCCTCTCAGCCACAACATAACCTCCCGACTCCCATTCTCAATACTCTGACCAATAAAAGGAAAGCTTAAAAATGCCTTCTTCACCACCCTATCTACCTATCTACTTTCATGGAATTGTGAACCTGCACTCCAAAGGTCTCTTTGTTCAGCAATGCTTCCCCGGGTCCTTACCCATTAAGTATGTAAGTCCTGCCCTGATTTGCCTTTCCAAAATGCCGTACCTCCTATTTATCTAAATTAAATCCATCTGCCACACCTCGGCCCATCAAGATATTATTCTACTCTGAGGAAACCTTCTTTGCTGTCCATTACACCTCCAATTTTGGTGTCATCTGCAAACTTACTAACTATACCTCCTATGTTCACATCCAAATCATTTATGTAAATGACAAAAAGTAATGGAGCCAGCACCGATCATCACGGCATACACGTGGTCACAGGCCTCTGGTATGAAAGGCAATCCTCCACCACCACATACTGTCTTCTACCTTCAAGCCAATTCTGTATCCAAATGGCTAGTTCTCCTTGTTTTTCATGTGATCTAACATTGCTAACCAGTCTACCATGAAGAAACTTTCTGAAATCTATATAGATCACATCCACTGCTCTGCTCTCATCGATGCTCTTTGTTATATCCTCAAAAAACTCAATCAAATTATTTAGACATGATTTCCCATTCACAAAGCCATGTTGACTATTGCTAACTATTCTTTGCCTTTCCAAATACATGTAAATCCTGTCCCTCAGGATTCCCTCCAACAATTTGCCCACCAGCAACATCAGGCTCACCGATCGAGAGTTTCCTGACATTTCCTTACTACCTTCCTTAAACACTGGCACTACGTTAGCCAACCTCCAGTCTTCCGGCACCTCACCGATGACTATCGATGATACAAATATCTCAGCAAGGGGCCCAGAAATCACTTCCCTAGCATCCCACAGAGTTCTAAGGTGCACCTGATGTGGTCCTAGAGATTTATCCACCTTTACACATTTTAAACATCCAGCACCTCCTCCTCTGCAGTATGGAAATTTTTGAAGATATCACCAGCTATTTCCCTCATTCTATATCTTCCATGTCCATTTCCACAGTAAACACTGATGCAAAATACTCATTTAGTATCTCCCATCTCCTGTAGTTCTACACATAACCTACCTTGCTGATTTTTGAGGGGCCCTATTCTCTCCCTAGTTACCCTTTTGTCCTTAATATATTTATAAAATCCCTTTAGATTCTCTTTGCCAAAGCTATCTCATATACCCTTTTCACCCTTCTGATTTCCCTTTTAAGTATACTCCTACTACCCTTGTACTCTTTGAAGGATTCACTCAATCTCAGCTGTCTATACCTGACATATGCTTCATTCTTTTTCTTGATCAAAACCTCAATTTCTCTAGTCATCCAGCATTCCCTACATCTACCAGCCTTGCTGTTCACCCTAATAAGGGCATACTGTCTATGGACTCTTGTTATCTCAATTTTGAAGGCTTCTCATTTTCCAGCTGTCCCTTTACTTGCAAACATCTGCACCTGACCAACCTTTGAAAGTTAGATTAGATTCCCTACAGTGTGGAGACAGGCCCTTTAGCCCAACAGGTCCACACAGTGGGCAATTTAGCATGGCCAATTCACCTGATCTGCACATCTTTGGACTGTGGGAGGAAACCGGAGCACCCGAAGGATACCCACACAGAGACAGGGAGAATGTGCAAACTCCACACAGACAGTCACCCGAGGCTAGAATCGAACCTGGATCACTGGTGCTGTGAGGCTGCAGTGCTAACCACTGTACCACTGTGCCGTCCCAAAGTTCTTGCCTAATACTATCAAAATTGGCCTTTCTCAAATTTAGAACTTCAGCTTTTAAATCTGGTCTATCCTCTTCCATCACTATTCTAAAACTAATCGAAATATGGTCACTAGCCCCAAAATGTTCCCCCACTGATACCTCAGTCACCTGCCCTGCCTTATTTCCCAAGAGCAGGTCAAGTTTTGCACCTTCTCTAGTAGGTACATCCACATACTGAATCAGAAAATTTTCTTGTACGCACCTAACAAATTCCTTTCCATGTAAACCCTTAACACTGTGACAGTCCCAGTCTATGTTTGGAAAGTTAACATCCCCTATCATAATCACACTAACATTCTTACAGATAACTGATATTTCCTTACAAATTTGTTACTCAATTTCCTGCTGACTACTGAGGGGTCCATAATACAATCTCAATAAGGTGATCGTCCCTTTCTTATTTCTCAGTTCCACCAAGTAACCTCCTTGGACTTATTGCCAGGAATATCCTTCCGAACTGCAGTCCTAATTTTATCCCTTATCAAAAACGCTACTCTCCTCCTCTCTTTAAAACTTTTTAAGGCTAAGATAGAATTTTTGAACAATAAAGGAATTAAGGGAGACAGTGAGAGTGTGGGTAAATGGAGCTGAGTCCACAAAAAGATCAGCCATGATCTTATTGAATGGTGGAGCAGGCTCAAAGGGCCTGCTCCTGTTCCTAGTTCTTACGTTCCGCTCCTCTCTTGACCCTCTTTCTCTCCTTCCAATAGTGTGGAGGAGAGAATGGAAATGGGACAGAGGTTTGAAGAATTTTCTAGCAAAGTTCTAATGGAGCTTGCAAGCTATCAAACATTCAGATTGGTTATGAGATTTATTTGATTGTGCCAGAGAGTAACTTTGTGAAACATTACTGAGGATCAGTTCCAGTACTTGCTTCTAAATATTTTTAAGCTTATTCATATGCTCTTTGCATAATTACACCCAAACACACACACTGTGTCTTCAACAATTGATTAGATTAGATTAGATTACTGTGTGGAAACAGGCCCTTCGGCCCAACAAGTCCACACCGACCCGCCGAAGCGAAACCCACCCATTCCCCTACATTTACCCCTTACCTAACACTACGGGCAATTTAGTATGGCCAATTCACCTGACCCTGCACATTTTTGGACTGTGGGAGGAAACCGGAGCACCCGGAGGAAACCCACGCAGACACGGGGAGAACGTGCAAACTCCACACAGTCAGTCGCCTGAGTCGGGAATTGAACCCGGGTCTCTGGCGCTGTGAGGCAGCAGTGCTAACCACTGTGCCACCGTGCCACCCACAATTGGTTATGTGTAACTACTAAATATAGTGGTTAGGTTGCTTTGAGAAGATGTTGTCATGCTTGAGAAGATGTCTTATATGAAGCCTTTCATTTGCAATTTTAAACATTTCATGTACTTGATAATCCTTTCTGTGAGAATATTGAATACATATTCTAAATGTTTAATATATGCTTGGCAAGCAATTTCAGCATCTGTAATTTAATAAGAGGGAGTTCAGGAGGGTTATACGTGAAACAATCTTTAATGTTGCACACTCAGATCTCACTCTCCCATGATTCGTTTTTACCTTTTCACAGGATGAAGTGATTGTCCCTCCTATATGAAATGTGTTGTCTTTATTACAATATTGTGAAAGACTCAAGTCATCCATAAGCTGGCATCATCTGTTTGAGAACATATCTGTGCTGCCTGTGCAATGGGCAGATCAAAACAAATGGCCTTCAATGAGGTTGTAGGCGTATAAATTGGCAACAAACCTCTACAGATTAGGCTGCCAATCCATGTCCTCTTTTTACCTCAGGAAACTTTCTTGGTGGCAAGGATCCATGGTAGGGTTATTTTGATCCAGGTCTCTACTGTTCTCTGGCATCCTCAATAATTAATGAGATGATCTATCTCTACTAGTTTTTTTTAACCATTCTTCCCATACCATTTGCTATCTTTAATATCAAAAACCCATCAATCTCTATTTTGAAAATGTTTTGTAGCACACAACAACACCCCCACCCCCACCAAGTAAGAGAATGTTAAAGGTTCACCACTCTCTGTGTAAAGAGATTCTTCTTCATCTCCATTCTAAATGACCTGCTTCTTCTTCCAAGATTATGTCTGCAGTTGCTAGACACCCACACCCCCAAACAGCCATTACACATACTCTACACATACTTTGTTGCTTGATTCAATTAGGTTACTTCTTTCTTCTGCAGCAAATACAGGCCCAGTCCTCAAAGAAAGATTTTACTATCATGGGGATTTGATGATAGGATGCTGCATTTCTTCCATGGCAAGTATATACTCTCTTAGAAAAGAAGACCAAGTCTAAACACAATACTCCAGGTGTAATCTCAGCAAGGCTGTATGTAATATCAGTAAGATAGCTTTACTTCTATACCCAAGTGTCATGTAAGTGCCTTCTTAATTGTTTGCTGCATATTAACCGGTAGTGTCGCAGTAACAAAGATGTCCTTGGACACCAACACTTTCTAGCATCTCGTTATTTCAAAAGTACTCTGAATCTCTGTATTTGCTACAAAATGGGATAACTTCCTATTTTTCCACAACATATTCCGTCTGTCACACTCTTGTTCACTTACTGCAAACAAGTATGTTTGTGTCCTCCTTGAAACTCATGCTCCCCACTTTAGTTTTGGAAATATTACATTTAATAGCCAGACACAAATCAGTGACAGAGATTGTGTTAACTCTCTTTCTGTCTCCACATTACTGCCAGAGGAAGAAACTGAGAGCTTGGAGGCTCTGGTCATGGTGGATGGAGGTGTAGAGCGACTGGATGTCCATGGTGAAGGTGAAGCGTTAGGAGCCGGGGAAATGGAAGTCTTGGAGGAGGTGGAGGGCATGGGTGGTGTCCTGAACATTTGTGGGGAGTTCCTGGACGTATCGAGGTAGATGGAGATGAATTCAGTGGGGCAGGAGCAGGCTAAGACGATGGGTTGGCCAGTGTAGTCAGGCTTCATGGATCTTGGATAGGAGGTAGAATCAGGCGGTGTGGCGTTCCCGAACTTCTAGGTTGGAAGCTGTGGGCCGGAGATCCCCTGAGGTGATGAGGTTGTGTATGGTCTGGGAGATGATGGTTTGGAGATGGGGTGGGGTCATGCTCAAGGGGGCGGTAGGACGAGGTGTCTTTGAGTTGGCGCCTGGCTTCAGCAGTGTAGAGATCAGTGCACCAAACTACCGCTGCACCCACTTTGTCTGCTGGTTTGATGGTGGGGTTGGGATTGGAGCAGAGGGAGTGGAGGGCTGTGTGTTGTGAGAGTGAGAGATTGGAGTGGGGGAGGGGTGGGCAGGTTGAGGCGGTCAATGTCTCGGCTGCAGTTGGAAATAAAGAGGTCGAGGGCAGGAAATAGACTGGCATGGCCTGTCCAGGACGGTGGGGTGTGTTGGAGGTGTGCGAAGGGGTCCTTGGAAGAGGGAGGGAGCCTTGGCTCATTATTCTGACCTATGTAACAGTGTCCGATACAAGGATTCTCATTCCAGTCACATTTTTTTCTTTCACCAACCTCCTGCACAAATCAACAGACAGAACTCACCATCCAACACCCTCCAACACTCCATTCTATTCCTCAGTGTGAGATGCCTCAACTATCCTCTCTACATTTTCAGCAATCAGTTCACTCCTCATACTCCTGACTCTCTGCTTTATCTCTTTGTAGAAGAGAGGCCACAACTTGAATGGAGTTAAAAACATGGTCACCTTGATCAGAATAGGAAGAGAAAGCTCTAAGGATGGGCAGGCAGCATCTATACCAGTTAAGGCCATGGGGAAGTGCTAACAATCTGAGACCTGGAAATAGCATCAGGTCTCACTCCTATAACAGGGTTACGGTTAAGGTTGCACTTTACATTCAACTATCACTCATGACTATTAATGGCACCAACATCTTATTGTCCTGATCTTTGTGCTTCTTCGGAACAATCTTTCAACGTGGTCCAGCACAAACTCATGTCATTCGTCACCACAAGGTGTATTGCTGGAGCCACCTCTGAAGACGAGGGAATGTCTATGGAGTACTCAGATAAGGAGTGTCACATGACTCCTGTAATTTGCATTCAGTGATTTAGGATTGTCAGCTGGACAGGATGGTACATGGTAAGGAGCGCAATAACTGTGACAAAGAGCAGGTACTGGAGATGAGGGCATCCTGTGAAAAGGTCTGGGTGGGGGTGGTGGAGGAGTGTAGTGTACAGGATGCTTCAAGGTCTGCTCAGTTCAATATTGATGCTGAGTCTTGGGGATCATGCATTAAAGGGACTTAACAAGGTTATCAAGGTTAACAAAGGATGCAGCAGGATAGTTGGAGAGTTAGATGGTAAATTGGCACATGGAGTTTATCTGCTCAAATATGAGGTGATGCATTTGGAAGGTCAAATTCAAGACTAAAGTATACAGCTAATGGCAGGACCCTTAGGGGCATTGACATTCAGAGGGATTTTGAGTGCAAGTCCGTCGATCCCTGAAAGTGGCAACGCAAGTGGATAAGGTGGTAAAACAAATTTGCCTTCATCGACTTGCAGGTGTATAAAACTTCAGTAAGGCCACATTTGGGGTGTTGTGTGCAGTTCTGGTTGTTGCACTACAGGAAGGCTTTTGATATGGTGCAAAAGTGGAGGCATTAGTGAACATTTTCCAGCATTCTATAGACACTGAGACAATCCCAATGTACTGAAAGGTAGCTAACCTAACTCCACTCTTTGAGAAAAAGAGGAAGGGAAAAAACAGGAATTTATAGGCCAGTTAGCCTGACATCAGTGATAGGGAAAATGCTGGAGGCAATTATTAAGGATGTATTAACTAAGCATTTGGAAAGCAGTGAGAAAATCTTTCTAAGACAGCATGGATTCAATAAAGGGAAATCATGCTTGACAAATCTCCTGAAATTTCTTTGTGGATATAACCAGTAGAGTGGACAAGGGTAAATCAGTAGATGGACTTGGACTTTCAAAAGACTTTTGACAAAGTTCCACACAAGAGATTAGTAAGGAAAATTAAAGCTCATGGTATCAGAGATATGCATTGACATGGACAGAGAACTGGTTGGCAGACTGGAAGCAGGGAATTGGAATAAATGGGTCCTTTTCAGGCAGTGACGAGTGGGAAACTGCAGGATTCAGTGCTGGGACCCCAGCTATTGTCAATATACATTAATGATTTGGATGAAGAAATTGAAAGCAATATCTCCAAATTTGCAACCAACACTAAGCCAGTACTGTAAGGAGGATGCTAAGAGTTTGCAGGATGACTTGGATAGGCTGGCTGAGTGGGCAAGCACATAGCAAATGCAATATAATGTTGATGAATGTGAGGTTATCCACTTTGGCCACAAAAACAGAAAGGCACAATATTATCTGAATTGTGGCAGTTAAGGAAAAAGTGAGGTATAACGAGGCCTAGGTGTCACGGTGGAACAGTTGCTGAAGGTTGGCATGCAAGTGCAGTAGGTTGTGAGGAAAGCTAATAACATGCTGGCCTTGACAGTGAAAAGATTTGAATATAGGAATAGGGATGTCTTGCTGTAGTTACACAGGGCCTTGGTGCGGCCACACCTTCAGTATTTTGTGTAGTTTTGGCCTCCTAATCTGAGGAAGGACATTCTAACTATAGAAGGAATCCACTGAAGGATCATCAGACCAATTCCTGAGATGGAGGACTGACATATGAGGAAAGATTGGATCGACTGGGCTTATATTCACTGGTGTGAAAATAGATGGCATTAGTTTAGAATGGCACCATGACTGGCACATACATGGTAGGCCGAAGGGCCTGTGCTTGTGCTGTACTAATTTATGTTCTATGCGTTCACGGTGTCAGACCTATATTAATGTGAATCAAGAAGAATATGTCAGCTCATGTTTCCATTTGTTCAACATCAGAATGAGTTCACTATTGCTGAAGAGTTGAAGAATTTTTTTGAAGTTTGGCATGTTCAAGGTGGTTGGTGGGAATGGATTAATTAGAAATTAGAATTTGTCCTTTAAGCATAGTTACCAATATACCTTACTTGAATCTGATGATTTGTGCCACTTAAGGGACATTCCAAATACAGAATAAAACTGTTACTGAGCATAACTTTGAGTGGATAAAATGTAGACAGCTAAAAGAAAGAGAAAAAAAAAACTGGAAGGAGCTACTAACATTACAACAGACAGTGTACAAGTTAGTAACACAATCATTTACTGTTGCCTCATTAGGTTATTTGCACATGGGAAGTTGAGTTTCTCTTAGGGATGGCTTCGTTTATGGTTTGGTTTGAATCTAAGTCATAAGGTTGTGAGTTCAAGGCCCACTCCATGAGAAGAAATTAGTTGCCTTAGGATGGTGACAAGTCAACTAAAATGCAGAGACATTGAGATCAAGAAGTCTCCAAACCTGCTGTCTGGCTGGCACCTTTTGAGCGGCTGTCAAAACAGTGTTCACACTAATTCAGCCATACATCATTGACAGCAGCATAAATGTAACAGCAGTTGAGTGGAATTTTGGCCTATTCTGTTTCTCAACTCAACAGTCTCATTCATCATGACCCAAGCTATTCTTTCTGCCACTGACCCCAGGGCTGTCACAATGAACTCAGCCATCCTCTCTGCCATTCACCAGAAGAGTGTCACTGTGGTCTCAGATGCTCTCTCTGTCATGCACTCCAGGAAGTCACCATGACTGCAACGGTTCCCTTGTCAGTGACCGCACAAATGTCACTCTGACATCAGCCAGTCACTCATAGAGCCAGGACTATCTCCATGACCTCAGCCGTCCACTGTGTCCCAGACACCAGGAGATTCCCTTGACTTCTGCCATCCTCTCTTCACTGACCACAGATGTGTTCCTGTGATCAATGCTTTTCTTTCTGTCACTGACCTCAGGAGTGTCACTACAATCTCAGTTGTTCTCTATTTCACTGACCCCAGATGTATTATCCTAACGTCAGCCTCCCTCTTTGTTATTGAACCAGGAGTTTTATCATGACCATATCTGCCATCTGTAGATCTCAGCTAACCTCTGTCACTGACAGCATGAGTGTCACCTTGACCTCAGCTGTCCCCTCTGTCATTGGCTCCAAAAGTATTACTATGACCATTGTCCCTGACCCTAGATAAGTCGCTGACCAGAGAAAGGGGTATCATCATGACCTTTCTGTCCTTTCTGTCACTACAATCCCAGGATTGTAGTGACCTGTGCTGTCCTCTATGCAACTGACCACAGAGGTCTATGATCAGTGGTGTTCCACAGGGATCAGTCCCAGGACCTCTTATTTGTAATGATTTGGATAAAAATGTAGATGGTCTGACTAGTAAGTGGAGTTGCGGATTGAGGAAAGTTATCAAAGCATACGGGAGGATATAGATTACTTGGAAAGTTAAGTGAAGAAATGGCAGGTGGAGTTTAATCTGGACAAGTGTGTAGTAATGTATTTTAAAAGATCAAACGTAGAACACAGAACATGGAACATTACAGCGCAGTCCAGGCCCTTTGGCCTTCGCTGTTGCGCTGACCTGTGAAACCAATCGGAAGCCCATCTAACCTGCACAATTCCATTATAATCCATATGTTTAACCAATGACCATTTAAATGCCCTTAAAGTTGGTGAGTTTACTACTGTTGCAGCAAGAGGTACGCAAGAGGAAAGTATAAAGTAAATGGCTGGACCCTTAGGAGCATTAAAGTACAGAGGGATATTGAGATCTAAGTTCATAGTTCCCTGAAAATAGCAACACAAATGGATAAAAAGTAAAGAGGTACAGCTTCCCTGCTTTTATCAGTTGGGGTTTTGAGAATAAATAGTTGGTAAGTCATATTGTAGCTGTGTAATTCTTTATTTAGGCCACATTTGGAGTACAGTGTGCCATTATGCTTGTCACGCTATAGGAAGGATGTGGAGACCTTGGAGAAGGTACAAAAGCGGTTTACTAAAATGTTGCCTGGTTTAGTGTGTATTTGCTGTAAAGAGAGGTTGGAAAAACTTGAATTGTTTTTGCTGGAGCATCAGGCTCAGGGGTTAGCACTGCTGCCTCACAGCATCATGGTCCCAGGTTTGATTCCAGCCTCAGGCGACTGTCTGTGTGGGTTTCCTCCAGGTGCTCTGGTTTCCTCCCACAGTCCAAAGATGTGCAGGTCAGGTGAATTGGCCATGCTAAATTGACCATAGTGTTAGGTGCATTAGTCAGGGGGAAATGGGTCTGGGTGGGTTACTCTTCGGTGGGTTGGTGTGGACTGGTTGGGCCGAAGGGCTTGTTTCCACACTGTAGGGAATCTAATCTAACTGATCTGATAGAAGTTATAAAATTATGAGAGGGTGGACCATTTCCCAGGTTGGAAATGTCAAATTCTAAGGTTTAAGATGAGTGGGGCAAGTTTGAAGGAAATGTGTGAGGCAGTTTTTTTTAAACATAGACTTTTTAAGACTTTAGTTTAGCCATATTTGAGGTATTGTGTGCAGTTAAGATCACCATGCTATATGAAGGGTGTCGAGGCTTTGGAAAGGGTGTAAAAGAGGTTTGTGTCTGCAACATGCTCCCACTGGAGATGGTAAAAGCAGCTATAACAATATTTAACAGCCATTTAAACAGACACACAAACAAGCAGGGAATAGAGATCAGATGGGATTAGAACATAGAACATAGAACATAGAAAAATACACTGCAGTACAGGCCCTTTGGCCCTCGATGTTGCGCCGATCCAAGCCCACCTAACCTACACTAGCCCACTATCCTCCATATGCCTATCCAATGCCTGTTTAAATGCCCATAATGAGGGAGAGTCCACCACTGCTACTGGCAGGGCATTCCATGAACTCACGACTCGCTGAGTAAAGAACCTACCCCTAACATTTGTCCTATACCTACCACCCCTTAATTTAAAGCTATGCCCCCTTGTAATAGCTGACTCCATACGTGGAAAAAGGTTCTCATGGTCAACCCTATCTAAACCCCTAATCATCTTGTACACCGCTATCAAGTCACCCCTAAACCTTCTTTTCTCCAATGAAAACAGCCCCAAGTGCCTCAGCCTTTCTTCATACGATCTTCCTACCATAGCAGGCAACATCCTGGTAAACCTCCTCTGCACCCGTTCCAGTGCCTCCACATCCTTCCTATAGTATGGCGACCAAAACTGCACACAATACTCCAGATGCGGCCGCACCAGAGTCTTATACAACTGCAACACGACCTCAGGGCTCCAGAACTCAATTCCTCTACCAATAAAAGCCAGTACGCCATATGCCTTCTTCACCGCACTATTTACCTGGGTGGCAACTTTCAGAGATCTGTGTACATGGACATCAAGATCCCTCTGCTTTAAAATGACATCATGGTCAGCACAGGACAAAGGACCTGTTTCTCTGCTGTTACTGTTCTGTGTTCTAATTGCACAAATGTTTCCGTTACACATCCATGATAGTAATAATACTATTATTTCCTTGTCCTCAGCCAAAAACAATATACACAGAAAGTGATTGGACATGTTATGGATTGGTTCAATTAAACTCAGTGCTATTATTATTTTAGAACCTTCCTATAAATATGCAGATATTTACCTCAATGAGTCGCTTGTAGCTGTCACTGTGCTTTTGTGAGTATAAGATACTGCTTGAGCTGCCACGTCCATCTGGCTAAAACTGGTTATTGTCACTCCAGGGTAGGTGATATATTCTACTTGGCCATAGCTTGGGGGCATTGTTATGACATAAAGCAGCTCCTCCGGTTTGTTTGAGCCGTCAGAGGCAAGAAGGACGGCTGTTGTCAAAATGCCTCGCTCTCCCTTGAAGATGGTGAGTGGTTTTAGGAAAATCGTAATTTCACCTGGATATAGAACAAAATGATGAGAACAACTTTGTAAACTTGTCAGACTTGCATTTGCCAAATACTCACATATGCTGCAGTTAACACATTATATGGCTGAAGATGCAGTAAGTTAAATAGCAGCAAAAAAAGTGGCATCAATAAATAGGAAACAATCATATTAATTATCATAAGATAATCAAGAAAAATATTTTAGAAAAGGAAATAATCTTCAAATATATTTTTGTCAAATGGATTAATTATTTGTATTAAGTTCCCCTTTGTGCTGCACTTATTAATAAACTTGCTGTTTTATTTATTACAAATTTCCCTGAAAGCAATTTCCCCTCAATAAATTATTTAAAAATTAATCAAATATTGAAATATTTAGGCAGCTCATTTCAAAGTCTGCTTGCAAGTCAAGTAGTACGCAAGTCAGAACACAATGGACATTGGAAAGCAAGTGTTCATAAGTACAGGGAATGTTCATCTGCCAAATCTTTAAAATTGCAACCATGTATGGTATTATGTTTGGAAGCCAACATTGGTAAGTCGGATGTTCATAAATTGGGGACCCTGTATATTGTTGAACAAGAGTTGTGTTGTTGATTAACCACACAATGGAGCATTTTACATTTTAACAATCAAGGGAGTTCTGGTCTGTCACTTGTAGAGTAGCATTTTAAAGTGGGGAATGAGAGGTGTGTGCGTGTATGTGTGTGTCTGTTCTGCCATGCTTCATGTGGAACTATTCATTGTGATTTAGAAAGTACAAAATGAACAATCAGAAATCAGAAAACTAAAACAAAATAACTAGTGAGGAGAAAGGAAACTGACCATTTAATTTGATTAAAACCCAGTTACTTTCATTTGAACATTCATGAGAAATAAAATTTTCAATCAATAAATGAATATTATATAAATAGTTATTGGAGTAACTAACCCCAAAAATTATATATATTTTTATTCCTTTCAAAGCAATCAAATCTAAATTATAATTTGAGTTTGTAAATTAACAAAATCAGATATTTTCGTTAAAATCAATATGAAGTACTTAAACTTCAGATGTCACAAACAGTTTATATCACAAAACAGTCCTTTGTGATCCCAACAATTGTTGCTTGAATTGGGCCTTTGGATTCTTACTATATGTCCACCTTGGGAAAACAGGAGCAAGATGATTTTGGCTGTACATTAAGATGCAGCATAGTGAATGCAGGATTTTAATGAGAACCATGTCTGGTCAGAACTTAAATGTGCACTGTGCTGAGAAACCAGTGATTAAAGTTAGTCCATTATGTGATGCTTCTGTTCCACAGTGAGAAAACGTTAGGGGGTCATATTCTTATCAAAACCGGAGGCTCTGGCTAGTCAATGCAAAAAAAAATGGAAAAAGTGGTTCACTAGGCTTTACAAATGTTAAAATGTATGGCAATAATATCTGAAAGCTTAATGAATTAATGGCAGGTCATTCTGCTGTAACGTGATAGTTGTGTTCCTCTGCAACATCACACTATATAAAATAAAGCTATGGAAAACGGCTGTAGAAAGTTCTGCTGTAGAAGATCGCTAATAGAAAATCACTATATTTGTGAAGTAAAAAGTTTGCATTATTCAAACAACGTCCACAGTTCATCAATTGCATTATAGCCAATTTGTGCTGATGAAACACGCATTATAGCAGAAGGACCTGTACATACCTCAATCATTGACTTTAAAAAATAACAAGATATTGAAATTAATTGCAGTATTGTTAGGGGATTAAATGCTTCTTATTTTAGAGCTGCAAAGTGTCTCTAGATTACTGATCTTACTGTACCCTTTTCAATGTTTTGGATGAAGATTTGAAAACGGTGGACAGAAGATCTATGATCACCATCTGATAAGTGGAAATGAAAGCTATCTCGACCGTTTGACCCAATTGCTCCAGTGTGGATGTATCTCAGCCGGTTCATGTCAATGTCATCCTGGCTGCAGTTCATGCCAGGATGTAGGGGTATCCAGTCTCTGCCTTCCTGATAGAAACAAAACGTAACAGCTGTATTAGGGAGAATAACATCCATAATGGAGTATAAACTCTGAGAATAAGAAACAACAGAAGAAGAATATCAGAGAGTGACAAGTTCAACAAGTTTCACCACTGAACATGAAAACATGCATAGTTGAACAAAGAATAAAACAGCACAGAAACAGGCCCTTTGATCCTGCATTCAAGACTGCACTGATACATGATTACTTACTAAACGAAAAAATCTTTTACCTTTATGCTGTCTGGATCCCTCAATTCCCTGTTTATTCATTTGTCTATCAAGATGCCTCTTAAACATTGCTGTTGTATTCACTTCCACCGCCTCCTATGGCAGTGCTTTCCAAGCACTTACACTCTGTGTAAAAAAAACCTGTTCCTCACATCTCCTTTAAACTTACCACCTTCTACTTTATTATTCCTTTAATAATTCATGTTTCTACCCTGGGATCTATGACTGGGATATATCCATTATATTCATGCCTGTCATAATTTTTTTAAACTTCCTTCAATTTTCAATTGAAAATGAATCAAGTGTGCCCAATCTCTCTTCTTAGCTAATACTCTTCAAACCAATCAACATCTTAGTAAAGTATGGGAGTTGGGATGTCATAGAGTCATAAAGATGTACAACACAGAAACAGACCCTTCGGTCCAACTCGTCCATGCCGACTCGATATCCCAACCTAATTTAGTCCCACCTGCCAGCACCCAGCTCATATCCCTGCAAACTCTTCCTATTCTTATTCCAATCCAGATGTCTTTTACATGTTGCAATTGTACTAGCCACCACCACTTCCTCTGGTAACTCATTCCATACACGAACAGCCTCTGCGTGCCCCTTAGTTTTCTTTTATATCTTTCCCCTCTCACCCTAAACCTATGCCCTGTAGTTCTGGACTCCCCCAGCGCAGAGAAAAGACTTTGTCTATTTATCCTACCCATGCCCCTCATGATTTTATAAACCTTTCTAAGGTCATTCCTCAGCCTCTGACACTCCAGGAAAACAGCCTTAGCCTATTCAACCTTCCCTTATAACTCAAATCCTCCAACCCTGGCAACATCCTTGAAAATCTTTTCTGAAACCTTTCAAGTTTCACAACATTCTACCAATAGGGAGGAGACCAGAATTGCACGCAATATTCCAACAGTGGCCTAACCAATGCAACATGATCTTCCAACTCCTGTACTCAGTACTCTGACCAATAAAGGAAAGCAAACCAAACGCCTTCTTCACTATCCTATCCACCTGTGACTCCACTTTCAAGGAGCTATGAACCTGCACTCCAAGGTCTCTTTGTTCAGCAACACTCCCTAGGACCTTACCATTAAGTGTTTAAGTCCTCCTAAGATTTGCTTTCCCAAAATGCAGCACCTCACATTTATCTAAATTAAATTGCATCTGCCACTTTTCAGCCCATTGACCCATCTGATCAAGATCCCGTTATAATCTGTCATGTTGAGGTTATACAGGACATTGGTGAAACCTCTTCTGTAATGCTGTGCCCAGTTACAGAACAGATATTATTAAGCTGGAGAGGGTTCAGAAGAGATTACCAGGATGTTGCTGGGTGTGGAAGGTTTGAGGTGTAAAGAAAGGCTGTTTTGGCTGGACTTTATTCACTGGAGCAGACGAGGTTGAGAAGCGACCTGATGGAAGTTTATAAAATAATGAGGGGTATAGATAAAGTTAATAGCAGTTGTCTTTTTTCAAGGATGGGGAATTTCAAGATCAGGGGCACATTTTTAAGGTGAGAGCAGAGAGATTTAAAAAAAGATATGGGGCAATTTTTTTATACAGAGGGTGGTGCACATATAGAATGAACTTCCTGAGGAGGTGGTGGATGTGAGTATAGTTATAACGTTTAAAAGACATCTGGATAAGAACATGCACCGGAAAGGTTTGGAGGGATATGGGCCAGGAGCATGCAGGTGGGACTTGTTTAGTTTGGGATTATGTTCAGCATGGATTGGTAAGGCCTAAGGGTCTGTTTCCATGCTATATGCTAAAGACTCTTATAATTCTATACGCAAGGCAGTCAACTTTTTTTTTAATAGAGCAAATACTGCAAATATTTAGAACTTTATTTTGTTTAACCTCAGCATGGCACTAGAGGTCTGTCTGCATTGGATACGGAGTTAATTCATATAGAGCGTGTAGGGTTAAGAGTCATAGATATGGACATGAGCTGGAACTAAGTATTATAGAGGATTAGGAAGCCATAGCATTGCCATGGGTTGAAATGAAGAATGGGAGATCCAAGATGGCGGCGACCCAGCAAGTCTGAGTCTGCAGTGCTCCTCCCAAGACTTGGGTAAAGTGGGTCACCCACCCCCACCACACTCACCAAATCATTTATAATAGCTGTTTAATTTAATTAGTTGTTTAATATTAAATTTAAATAACCTAATCTTTAGTAAAAATGACTAAAGGGAAGGTACCCCGCAGCTCTCAACAAACAGGAACCCCTCCCCCACTCTCTCCAGCTGCAGCTGAGACATCCACAGCCGCCCCGGGGGACTTACCTACGGTGACAAGCCTTGTAGAAATGATCTCCAAACTGGACGCGAAGATCGACGCTTTCATCGAAGAATCCTGAAGTCGATGGGACTCACTCTCGGCCGCGCTGCAGAAACACGACCGAGACATCCAGGAAATCGAGCGCCGAGTCGGAGGGGCGGAGTTAAAGGCCGCGACCTCCGAAACTACAGCTCAATCGGCCGTGGATCAGGTCCGGACTCTTGAACAGCGAGTCCGGACCTTAGAGAATCACATTGACGACCTCGAGAATCGAGGTCGTCGAAACAATATTCGTTTGCTGGGCCTTCCCGAACGGGAAGGGGAAGGCCAGCTTACAGTGTTTCTCGAGCAGTGGCTGCCACAGCTTTTAAATCTGGAAGCTGGATCAGGCCAGGTAAGGGTAGAATGGACCTACCGGGTCGCAATACGCCTGCCCGGCTCGAACCAGCGCCCACGCCCGGTCCTGTTCCAGCTGCAGAGCTACAAGGAGAAGCAGATACTCCTAGAAGCCTCTAGAAATTTTGGAAAAGACCCCCAAGCTATGATCTATAAAGGATCCAAGATCATGTTATTCCAGGACTTTTCCCCAGCTTTGGTCCGAAAGAGGAAGGCATTCGACGAGGCGAAGAAGTGTTTAAGGGACTTAAATATTCAGTACTCCTTACGCTACCCAGCGACGCTACGCTTTAACCATGAAGGATCCGTATATAACTTCGGATCACCAGAAAAGGCTAAGGAATTCTTGGACTCTCTGAGATAAACTGTAAGACATAATGGATGTTGGTTTGCCTTTCACCCCCCTTTGTTTTCTTACCTTACTGTTTAATATTATCATGGGGGGTGGGGAGAGGGATTTGATTTTCTTCCCCCCCCCACCTTTGGGGTTGTTTTCTTTTATTATTTTATGTATATATGTGGGATGTATGTATATGTGTGTGTGTATATATATATATATATTTATATATATATAGTTGGTTAATGTTGGTGGGGGGAGGTAGTTACCTTATTCAATTTTACCTCTGTCTTTAGGAGCGGGTTGTTTCTCCCTTGTTATTTTGTATTAGTATATTTAATTATTATTTGTTGAGGTTATAATTTTATAGTTATATAATTATATATGGTATTAACATTACCAAATATATCCAGGTGTTAGTATGGGCGGGGGTAGGGTGCTCACTGTTAACTCTAGCTTTGTATTATATCTGAATTCTCCTCATTTTATTGAGGAGCGCCTGGATCAAGGGTGGGGCATTGGTTGGGAGAGGATATGATGGACTTTTGGAGAGGAAGTGACACCCCCTGGGAACAAGGGGGAAAATCTCCACTTAGATATGTTTTATATAGTTTTTTTAATTTATGAATAGTTTTTTATTGTATTGTTGTGAGTGTATTAGAGAGGCTTTATTTTTGTAAATTCTATATGCTCTATGCTCGGGATGTTCTGGATAGGGTTCCCCCTCCCGAGGGGTCTCGGATTTGCCCGGATGATTATGGTTGATCAGTCGGTTAAGTGGTGCACCTGGAATGTCAAGGGGAGTAATTCGCCAGTCAAAAGGAAGAAAATATGATCAAATCTTAAGAAGGAAAGAGTTGATATAGCTCTCCTACAGGAGACACACCTGTCAGATAAAGAACACTTGAAATTACGACAGGGTGGATTTGATCAGGCCTTTTTTTCTTCTTTTAGCTCAAAAAGCAGGGGAGTTGTTATTCTTGTTTGGAAGAATTTCCCTTTCAAAATCCTAAAGCAGATAAAAGACAAATCTGGACGATATATTTTGATTAAAGCCCTCATAAATGGAGAGGAATATGGGATTTTAAATTTGTACTGCCCCCCGGCACACTCCTTTAAATTTATAATGGAAACCTTTTTAAAATTGATAGCTTTTGGTGCCCGTCATAGGGGGAGATTTTAATTGTATTATGGATCCAGAAATAGATAGGATTCCCAAGAGTACTGCAGGAGTAACTCCCAGATCTAGACAATTGATGGATCTGAACAAAGAATTAGGATTAGTAGATGTATGGAGATGTCTTCATCCACAGGGCAGAGATTTTTCTTTCTACTCCAATCCACATAAATGTCATACCAGAATTGATATGTTTTTTGCCCCCTCGATTTTTTTAAGTTCCATATCATCCTGTAAAATAGGTTGTATAGCAATTTCCGACCACGCTGCTGTATATATTGAAACTAAGGCGAGGAACAATGGGACATCCCCTTGGCATTGGCGTATGGACCCCTTCCTAATGAAAGATAGTAAATTTGTAAAGTACTTCTCTCAAGAATTTAAAACTTTTTAGAAATTAATTCAGGCGCAGCTAGCAACCCATCAATGATGTGGGAGACCATCAAAGCTTACACGCGAGGTTTGATCATCTCCTACTTAGTGACCCAGAAGAAATTGAAGGGAGAACAACAGCGTCTGCTTGAAGCTCACTTAAAAGCAGCAGAAACAGCATACACTGATAGACCTTCTATTATTAAATTGCAAAGGATTACGGCTCTTAGGACAGCTCTAAACACTACGCTTACTGAAACGGCTAAGAGGGAAATATTATTTGCAAAACAAAGGTTATATGAATATGGCGACAAACCGGGTAGATACTTAGCATTTCTTGCAAAGAAAAAAATGGCCGTTCAGACTATTACGTCTATCAAGGAAAGTACGGGTATTTTGACTCATGATCATAAAAAGATTAATGCGATCTTTAGAGAATTTTATTCTGAGTTATATAAATCGCAGGATTGTGAAGATAGGACGAGGAGGATGCAATCATTTTTTAAAACTTTGACCTTTCCAGGCCTAACTCCGGAACAGGTATCGGTCCTAAATGCTCCTCTAACAGTCCAAGAAATACTTGATGCAATTAGGCAACTTCAGAGCGGTAAGGCACCGGGCCCAGATGGTTTTCAAGCTGAATTCTATAAAGAATTTACAGAAATATTGGCTGGTCCACTTATGGACATGTATAACTATGCATATAGTCAGGGCTGTCTCCCGCTTTCGCTGAAAGAGGCAAATATCTCTCTTATCCTTAAAAAAGGAAAGGATCCAGAAGATTGTACATCATATAGACCAATATCCTTGCTAAATGTAGATTTTAAAATCCTTTCTAAAACGTTAGCACTGAGACTAGAAAGGGTACTGCCACATATTATAAAGGAGGATCAGACAGGGTTTATTAAGGGCCATAGATCATCCAATAATATTAGAAGGGTTTTGAATATGATTCAAGCCTGTCATCAGGGAAAGATACCAGGAGTAGTAGTTTCATTAGACGCGGAAAAGGCATTTGATAGGGTTGAATGGTCATATTTGTTTTACACATTGGAAAGGTTTCCGTTGGACAAGTGTTTACCAAATGGGTCTCAACATTGTACAGTGATCCCAAAGCAGTTGTGGTTACCAATGGATTAGGTTTGGATAGCTTCAGTGTGGGTAGGGGCTGCCGTCAGGGATGTCCCCTCTTGCCATTGTTATTTACGCTAATAATTGAACCACTAGCAGAAGCTATACGAGCTGATCCTAATATAACGTCCCCGAGGATTGGTACAGGTAAACATAAAATTACCCTTTATGCAGATGATGTTCTTCTATTCCTCAGTAATCCTCTGATGTCCGTACCTCGCCTAATCCAAGTTATTAATACATTTAGCGCATTCTCAGGCTATAAACTTAATTTTTCAAAATCGGAGGCTATGCCAATGGGTGGCCTTGCTATGACACCCCACTTAGTGGACGGATCCCTTTTTTCCTTTCGTTGGTCCCTGGAGGGCTTCTTATATTTAGGCATTTTTATTACTCCAGTATTTGGTCAGCTGTATAAGGCTAATTTTGTGCATTTACTGGAAAGGATAAGGCAGGACATCCAGCGATGGGGAGACCTACCAATTTCCTGGTAGAATAGCACTAATCAAAATGAATGTCCTGCCCCGTCTCCTATATCCTATGAGAATGCTTCCAGTGATGCTACCGAGGACGGCTCTACGTAAATTATATGGCTGGCTGGGTTCCTTTATCTGGAATCATAGACGGCCCCTCATTAAGCTGAAGAAGCTACAGCTTCCACAGACAAGGGGAGGATTGGACTTCCCAGACTTTAGGAAATATCAGTTAAGTTCCCTATTAAGTTACATAGCTGATTGGGTCTTGTCTGATCCACAATCAATCTGGTTGGACATCGAGGCCTCTCAAGTAAAATACCCACTTATTAACCTTTAATTTTCAGACAAGAGGAAAATCATTACAGATCACTGTAAAAACCCTATAATACTAAACACAATTAAGGCTTGGAATATAATGCGGCAAAATGAGGGCAACTCACATAAAACATCCCCCTATGCACCGATAGTGGGAGCATGGGGATTCCAACCGGGGTTTACAGATGCCACTTTTAAACTCTGGAGATACAGGGGTATCTCATGTTTAGGGGACCTATTTAAGAATGGGGTCCTGATGTCTCTTGAACAGCTGCGACAGAAATTCAGATTACCTAATGGAGACATCTTTCGATACTTCCAAATTCGAGATTATATATAGAAGAAGACTACGTTATTAGATAGTCTTTATAAATCAGATAGAGAATGTAGTGTCCTACGATCAGTGGGGGTATCTTCCGTTAGTACTATTTATCATTTACTACATGATGAAGCATCAGGAGATATGGATAATCTGCTTAAAACATGGGATCAGGATTTGGGACTAGAAATCTCTATAGAAACGTGGAATGATATTTGGGAAAACGCTAGAAGAATTACTATCTGTAACAGAACCCAAGCTATCCAGCTGAAGATACTTCATAGGGCCCATATAGCACCGATTTGACTGGCAAAATTTAAGGCAGGAGCATCTCCAATGTGTCCCAAATGCAAAATAGAGGTGGGCACTCTTGTACATTGCCTATGGACCTGTCATAAGATCCGTAGATATTGGACTAAAGTAGCAAGTACACTGACAGAAATTTTAGGAAATTAAAGTGGACCCTATATCTCTCCTTTTGGGATTTTCGAACTTTCCCTCCCTGAGCATGTACGGGAAGAGACTATTTTCTATTCTTTCTTTCTGTGCAAGGAAAAATATTTTGGTGAGCTGGGTGGCTGAGGGCCCCCCTGGACTTTCAAATTGGCACAGATTAATTATGGAATGTATTCCCCTTGACTTCCTTACCAATATGGTGCACCGAAAGACCGAATTATTTTATAAAATGTGGCAGCCCTTCTTGAATTACATAATACAGATATTTCGGCTATCCTAACAAAGGCTTTTATTTAATTGAGATTACAAACCTGGCTGGCCCTTAGGAGAGGAATCCCGCACGAATACGGGTTTTATTATATCTAATGTTAACACATTCCGAGCATGTAAGAGACTTAAATATACACTCTGGTTAGTTGTAGGTTAGATTAGTAGATAGTTGAGTTTTGTTTTTTCTTTGTCGGTATTTTTTTTTCTTCTTTTGTTAAATTTTGGCTATTGTATATTTGATTTAATTGTATATCAATGTTTATATTTGAGAGTTTTGTTTATTTTTGTAAACTTGTAAAAATGTTAAATTTCTAATAAAAATATCTATATAAAAAAAAGAAATGAATAATGAGAGGTCAGTGATGGTGAAAGGTGGCATAGATTAGCCTGTATGGTTAAGGGCATTCATCCCAAAGAATCAATACAAGCCTTTTAACCAACATGCCTCTGTATTTGGCAGCCCCTGGGGCTGCTTCCAAACTACCTTGAGGGGTTGGTAGGCCCAGCTCCATTCCAAGTTGTCCCTTACGTGGAAAGAAGATCTCATTATTCATGGTACAATTCCAAGGAAATTCCGCTGAGAAAGACAAGCCTAATTACCTGCCTTCAGGTTAAGAATCTAAGTCATAGAAACTAGTCTCATCTCTGTATAGTTCCCAGACATATGGACGGAACAGTAGCTCAGTGGTTAGCACTGCTGCCTCACAGCGCCAGGGACCTAGGTTTGATTCCAGCCTCGGTCAACTGTCTGTGTGCAGTTTGCATATTCTCCCCGTGTCTACAAGGGTTTCCTTTGGGTGCTGCGGTTTCCTCCCACAATTCAAGGATGTGGAGGTTAGCTGAATTGGCCATGCTAAATTATCCATAGCATTAAAGGATGTGTAGGCTAGGTGTATTAGTTGGGGTAAATGCAGAGTAATAGGGTAGGCGAATAGGACTGGGTTGGTTACTCTTCAAAGGATCGGTGTGGACTTGTTGGGCTGAATGGCCTGTTTCCATACTGTAGGGATTCTATGATTGTATATAAAACACACAACAAAGGTGCATTGACGGTGATGGAGAAATGTTTAGGTTTACCTACACTTCTCCTTTGTTTGCCAGGGATCTACGAGGAGAAAGTGAGGATTGCAGATGCTGGAGATCAGAGCTGAAAATGTGTTGCTGGAAAAGCGCAGCAGGTCAGGCAGCATCCAAGGAACAGGAGAATCGATGTTTCGGGCATAAGAAGGGCTTATGTCCGGAACGTCGATTCTCCTGTTCCAGGGATCCACCTATGCCATGGAACCAACAGGACTTTGGGTTTACGATCTGCTTACACATGGCAGGGAAGGACTTTTGGATGTCGCAGGCACCCACAAAGAGAGGATACTTGCGAATGCAGCACACGCTATCAATTATAATTTACAATAAAAATCTACAATTAAAAACTTACTTCATAGTGTAAGGACTCACTTCCCAACAGGAAACATAGCCTGATACTCAAAGTAGATCATTAAAAACTGAATATCTCAGAATCTGGATGAATGTAAGATTTACTGAACCACTAGCAGGCATCTTACCAGCTCTATGGGAGATGGGCTGGGAGATAAAAAGAATGCACAGTGGCAACTTATCACACCAGGGGACTTCTGAAGTTCATCTCCAGAAAAGTTAGTTGAGTGGCCAATTAAGGCCCATTTTCTCCCTCTGCACTGGATGACAGGTGACCTCCAATAAACTTGCTGCCTTCAAGCAGGACATTGGGGAAAACCCTCCCTTTAGGACAATCTATGATCCAGTACAAGTCCCCTGTTATATGTAGCCATCCAGGCATTTAAAACTATCCCTCCAAACCCCTTGAACCTAATCGGCAGTTTCCCCATGACCGTGAAGATTAGATTATTAGATTACATTACAGTGTGGAAACAGGCCCTTCAGCCCAACAAGTCCACACCGACCCGCCCCCTTCAAGGGCACTTATACCATTCCCAGCAGCTATTGTTTCAACAATGCCATGATTGGCAGTGATGGTCGGTTACAAAGAGAAGGGGCATGGTTGTTATGGAATGGGGAGTTGGGCTTTTCTTCAAATTTGGGCAAGTTGATCACAGTAAGTTTGATTGGAGAGGGCATACATAGTTGCCTCCTCCATTCCTTTTTCATCAGCTGCTCATCATATACCCTGTAGCAAGGCTTTCCCCTCATGATGATGATATTGTGTGATGTAGGAAAGCATGATGTACACATTGAAGAATACTACAGGGCTCCTCAAAACCAGAAAGGGAAAGAGTTGTTTAAATAAATAAATAATCTGCTCACTGACAATTCTTGTTGCCAAAGGACAGATGCTAGAGCTGTGCTCTGGGGATGATGAGTCAATTTGCCAGCAGATAGTCCTTGTTTATTCACCCCCGGTTTGTTGTAGTACCTGTTGTAGAACAGCAAGCAGACTGGCGCAGAATAAAGTCATCAGCACTGCTCTCAGGATATCTGATATTCCCATGCACAGACAGACCGCATTCCAGCTGCTCATTCAGGGAGTGATTCCCCTTGTGTTTCTGCAATGTCTCTTGATTCAAAAGCTGTGTCTAACATGATTTCAGTCAATGAAGACTGCACCAGGAGGAAACCTGTTACTCTAATGATCTAATCTTCACGTTTTGCTTGATACCTTCTACTCAGAATGAATGCAATGTACTACCCTCTCCTGGCAGACACAGAATGAACCCTCACACATACGACTTCATGAGTACTGTCACTGTTACAGATACTAGCAGTGCCATCCTCATCCTATTCCCAGACTGCAGGAGAGCCCCAGTAAATGGTAAATGCCAGTGAGCCCCTCTGTAAAGCAAAGACGTTGCACACTCTATTTCCCACTGAGATAGCAATAGGGGAATCACTGCTTGAGAACCTTTGGTGGAATGGCCATGTCATGATTTTCGCTTCTTCCTCCTCCCTCCGTAGCAATTTGCTCTTTTCTGTCGAGTCTCTGATCATTTTCCCTGACATGTTGCAGGCCAAGAGAATGGAAACTGAGTGCCCAGGGGTGGGAGCAAATAGTTTGAGTGCAACAGAGACTTGAAGACAGAACCAAGCCTTCACTGCAAGTAACACTACTCCCTCTAGATTTTGCATTAAATATGAGTGGAAACTATCAATACGGTAACCCATTCAGCTAAAATTAATCAAAACTTAACCTGACTAGCTTTAAATTTAAAGCTTCTTCCTGCTGGACACTTATTAGGACAACATGTGAACTCGAATTGAGATCAAAAACAACACTGCTACAATCAGTTTACATACTGACTGATGGCACAATCTGCTTATTCTGCACACTCCCAAGGGTCTTTTCATCTTGAATGGAATGTGACATTATTGGAAAGCCCAGCATTTACCCACCTTTACTTGTCTTGAACTGAGTGTTTTGGTAGGCAATTTCAGAAGACAGTTAAGAGTCAACCATATTGCTGTAGGTCTGGAGTCACACCAAGATCAGACCAGGTAAAGATAGCAGATTTCCTTCCCTACAGGGAAGTAGAGGGGCTTTACAATGACCAATAGTGGCTACATATTTGTCACTGAATTAACTTTAGATTTCACCATTTGACATGGTGGCACCTGAATGCATGACTCGGGAGTATTAGTCTAGAGCTCTGAATTTCTAGTCAATTAACATTACCACACTTCCCAATATACTCACATCGTATCCTTATCAAAATGCCATTCATTGTTGCCTACATCAGAACTGACCACGTATGGTACCAGTTCAATTTTTCACCAAAACTCCAAATGGAGTGTAGCGATCACAATGCTGAGGACTGTAGAGGCAGATTGTGCAGGCCTGGTCACTCACTCTGAAGGAAATATTCACATTTATGTTTATCATTTCATAGAGATGACCTCAGATTACTCCTATATGGAACACTACCAGAAAGAAATGAAATCTCTGAGGACTGACACTGTGCATTGAACATTTAAATTCACATTAATTCTGAAAATGACAGTCTGAGATTTTCACACAGAATAAACCATTGTAAAGTCTGGTAGAATTTGAATCAATCACATCTCAGCATGAGGATCGTAAACTGGCAGAATTACAAGCTGAAGCTTGGTTTCGAGCTCAGACAGATCATTGTTTGTAGCAAGCTGCCTCAGGACAAGTTGTCTCAGGACAACTCCATACAACTCTGTCACGGTAGGTGCTGCAAGACATGTCAGAGTGTGGACATAGAAACCACCATTACGCCTTGTATACCTCCCACCTTGTACATGGCAGGTATTCATGTGACTCAGCCAACGTTGTCTATCTTATACATTTGCAGGCAAGGATGCCCTGAGGCATGGTACATTGGGGAAACTGAGCAATGGCGATGACAATCGATGAATGGGCACCGCACAACAATCAACAGACAGGAGTGTTCCCTCTCAGTTGGGGAATACTTCAGTGGTCTAGGACATTCGACCTCGAACCTTCGGGTGACCATCCTCCAAGGCGGACTTCGGGACAGGCAGCAGCGAAACGTGGCTAAGCAGAAGCTGATAGCTAAGTTCATTACCCATAGGGAGGGCCTCAACCGGGACCTTGGGTTCTTGTCACATTACAGGTGACCACCATTGCACAATACACACACACACACACACGCACACAGACACCCACGCACACCCTTACAGACCACACACTCCCGCACTCACACATGCACCCCCTCACAGACTTAAGACACTCTACATTCACTACACACACACACATACACGTTGTCACACTCATAACCCCCAACCCAGACAGACACCCCACACACACACACACATACACACACACGCACACACACACAAAGATCCACAAGCACACATATATTTTGTGGGGCGAATTTGTACTTGCAGGGTTACATTGTACTTTGTTAAAAACTGCATGCATTCATGTAAAACTCCGTTATCTCACTTTTTAGATTAGAATCAATCTAAACATCATGGCATAGAAAGAGAACGCAGGGGGCTAACACCTTCAACATATTGTCTAGCTATCACAATTTTAAACAGCTAACCTGTAACCTGAGAATGCAACTTTTTAAAAAAGGTTTTGTGATTTACACATGAAAGAAGTGAAACTATCATGGTATTCAAACATATTCTGTTAACAGACTTAACAGAATCAATTTTTCCAATGTATAATTTCAGTTACATCACACTGTAAATTTTTGCTATAAATTCTGTGTGTTAGGATTGAGCCCTCCACTATCACCTGATGAAGGAGCGATGCTCTGAAAGCTAGTGTGCTTTCAATTAAACCTGTTGGACTATAACCTGGTGTTGTGTGATTTTTATCTGAAGCTTGTTACTTACCTTGATCTGGAGCACTCCCTGTTTGGGAGCACTATCCATCACATAATAAACATGCTGTCGTGAAGTGTCCTTATCCTCAGCTTCCAGCACCACACTGGAGATGATTCTGCTATCCCCAATCTCCACCTCCAACTCATTGTTTCTGTGAAAGGTGAATTAATTCACAATGGTGAACGAACCTCAACAAAATGACTTGGAGAAGATTGTCAGCTCATGTTTAAAGGGCTCAGTACATCACCATTCATTTTGAACATCCCATTGTATTTGTCATTTATTTAAGTATTACAATACTGCAAAAAAGCCCATGTGAATTGTGGACTATTTACCTTTGACCCATTACAGAAACCATGTATCAATGACTAGCATTTAGAACATAGAACATAGAACAATACAGCACAGAACAGGCCCTTTGGCTCACGATGTTGTGCCGAACATTTGTCCTAGCTTAAGCACCCATCCATGTACCTATCCAATTGCCGCTTAATGGATTGCAAACTCCCATTTGAGTGACTAATGCATTCTATTCATCAGAGATATGCAGAAATGAGACACATTAATTTCTTCCGAGAACATTGTTATTCAACGGTTTACAATACCTAGTGCTTCCATTTATTTCTTTTTCCTTTGACCTACCCACAGTCTTGACTATAGTGTACAGCACAGAGAACAGATAACAGACATGCAATCAACCATCAAACTACAGTGCCAGAACAACAAATCAGGGATTTCCATATACTTCATATTAATACACAGCACCAAGGGAATGAATTTTCCTGGTCCTGATATTACAGAATGGAAGCAGGCCTGAGAAGAAAGTGCCCACAAAGCGGCATAGCCTCAATTCCATCTTAAGTTTCCACACTCTCCCATTTTCTCAAGGAAGAAGTAGTGAGACATTCTCAGAACAGTCCACTTCTCGTTTACCTTATAGTGAGCTCATCAACAATCCATTTCACAAAGTATTTGGAAGCTTTCATCAATACAAAGTGGTTTAGCCGCTCTCTGTGGTGTTGGACCACAGAGCTGGAAGTGAGAGCCATGCATTTGAGGTGGGAAGAGTTTTCAAAATTAAGTTATTATTTAAGCTGAAAAGGTTTACCGCTTCACAGTTCCACTACAGGTCAAGGAAGAACCTGAACAAAGAATGTACCAGTTCTGGAGGTTATAACTCTTCTGGATTCACATGGGCAACAGGGTAATAGGCATAGCTGGTTAAGCTGTTCATACCTGTAAGGTGGTGGTAGAGTAGGTAGCGCCTGGGCTCCTATGCCCAAGATTGTCCTCTTCGTCTGCTTTTTCCCTTTTACCCCTTTCTTTTTTCCTCAGTTTTATTTAGTTTTTGCTCAAACTTGTAAAGAGAGCTTTTAGGTATAAAGGTGGTAGAGTCTTCTGAGGCAGTGTGGCTACAGAGTCGGCTGGACTATGAAACCTGGAGCAGGGGTTCTGGCGGCAGGATGGCATGGGCTAGTGAAGTCTGGAGCCAGAATTGCAGGGAGCACTAGAGAGATGGCATCAAATACTAAACACCATGTTAAGAGTGTATGGTCAGGATTATCCAGATTATTGGGATAAGGGAGTTCAATTTGTACTTTTTGCGATCAGAGATGCACCGAATGAATCGACCAAATTCAGTCCATGTGAATTCATTTTTGGGCATGATGTAAGAGGACTGTTTAGATTAGATTACATTAGATTACATTACAGTGTGGAAACAGGCCCTTCGGCCCAACAAGTCCACACCGACCCGCTGAAGCGCAACCCACCCATACCCCTACATTTACTCCTTACCTAACACTGTGGGCAATTTAGCATGGCCAATTCACCTAACCTGCACATCTTTGGACTGTGGGAGGAAACCGGAGCACCCGGAGGAATCCCACGCAGACACGGGGAGAACGTGCAAACTCCACACAGTCAGTCGCCTGAGGCGGGAATTGAACCGGGGTCTCCAGCCACATTTCAGAGACTGAGTAATAAGGTCATCACTGGATTACCCAACTATGTGATGTATATTGATGACCTGGTGATTGTTGTCACCCTTGGAAAGAACATTTACAGCATTTATTGGAATTATTCAATTTACTTTAGAAAGCGGACTTGGTGGGAAACCTAGCTAAAAGTGAATTTGCCAAAGCCCCCAAGTCACTTTTTTGGGCCATGTTATTGGACATGGACAACTGGCCCCACGGGATGCAAAAAATAAAGTAATTGGGGAATTTCCCACACTGTTGACAAAAGAAGCAGTACTACAGTTCCTGTGGTTGAGTGGATTTTACCGAAGGTTTATGTCGAAATTTAGCAATGTGGCTGCTCCACTCACCAAATTGTTAAAAAAAGGCAAGAAGTTTCAGTGGACAACAGACTGTCAAAAGGCATTTGACATCCTAAAAACTGTGTTAACCACTGCCCCAATATTAGCCACACTGGATTACATGAAGCCTTTCAAGGTGGCTATCGATGCCAGTGATGTAGGTGTCAGTGCGGTGTTCCCGCAGGAAGGTGATGAAGGGATTTTTCGAGGAAGTTGAATGTTTATCAACAGACATATTCAACAGTGACAAAAGAGACATTAAGCTTGGTGGTGGCCTTACAATATTTCAGAGTTCATATTACAAGCAATGCATCTGAGACAATCGTATACACTGATCACAACTCATAGACATTTGTGGAAAGATTCAAGAACAAAAATGCCAAACTGTTTAGATGGAGTTTGTTGTTTCAGCCATTCATTTGACAATTGTGCATGTGGCAGGTCACAAAACGCAATTGCCAATGCGTTATCAAGACTCAAATGAGATATAGAGGCATTCGGTGTTGGGAATACCGCGGCCTGAATTTGCATGTGGTTATGCATGTTTGCATGTTTACAATTAGTATAGTGTATATGTGTGTTTAGACTACTAACCTGGTTTTTGAATGGTTAAGAATGAAGTCATCTTTTGGTATTGATGATTCGTTCTTTTTTAAGGGGCACGTGTCACAAAGCTAGCCCCTTTTTTTCTAAAAGCTGATTCTTGGCTCAAGGATTCTTTGTCCTTGATTTTTTTCAGAGGGTTAATAAACCAGGCTGGTCCCCAATCAGTCTGGTTTGGTACAGAGATGAAAAGGATTTTAAGAGGCCTTTTGGTTATATGTAAACAGATGAGACTTCAGGCCAAAGTGGCCATGTTTTAGAAGTGACCTGTATAGTAAAAGGGAAGTGGTCAGCTCTCTAGCTGAGCAGTTTAATTCAGACCTGAACTGGTTGGGAGTTCAACAGTGAGCTGTGTGGAAACTCTGTCTCTGCCCTTCTAACTCCAACCTGTAAGCATCTGTTCCATACATTTACACTGGTTTCTAAAGGGGTTTGCTTCATGGGACTGTTGTGTGTATTTGGAACAACATAACTGAGTCTAGTTTGGATAGACTGAGTTCTGTAGGGGTTCTTTATTCTGTTCTTTGCATTTCATTGTGTAATTTTGTGAATAAACTTTTGTCTGTTTTAAAATCCTGTCATCAACCTAGCTAGCTTATTCCGGGTAATTTTCACTGTACACTTACCGAAACAAATTGCCAAGTTATGGTCTGGGCTGCCTGCTTAAGAATGTTTTGAGTGGTCTGGCCTAGTCCATAATATATCCCTCTCCAAGGCAGCGCATTCCAAATCCTAATAAATCTCTGGACAATGAAGTTTGTCCCCAATCCACTCCTAGCACTTTTGATGACTACTTTGAAATTGTGATTCCTAGTTACTGACACAGCCACTAATGTGAACAGTATATCCTTCTTTACCCTATCAAAATTATTAATAATTAATTTTAATTGTAATCTCTGTGCAATGGAAAATAAGGTCAATTTCTCAAACCTTCCTTTTTGTCTAAGATCCCTCATTCCTGGCATCAGTCTTGTAAATCTTCTTTGCACTCTGCCCAGGGCTTCAGCATCCTACCTTACATAAGGTGCCCATAACTGAACACACTATCAGCATGCTAAATGGCCTAGAATTTAAACAAATCCAGTAACTCAAGACAGGGCATCCATGAGGAACACTAGGCTGTCAGAAGCATTAGGATTGTGTTCAACCACAATCTGTGTTTTCTCTCTCCACCCCCCAGGCTCCCAGCCTAATTCCTGATGCAGGGCTTTTGCCCGTAATGTCGATTTTCCTGCACCTCGGCTGCTGCCTGACCTGTTGTGCTTTTCCAGCACCACACTCTCGACTCTAATCTCCAGCATCTGCAGTCTTCACTTTTGCCACAATCTGTGACCTCATGGCCCTGTATGCCCCCTATTCTCCTGTTACTTTAAAGTTACGGGATTAACCCTGGTTCAAAGGAGTGTGCATGAGGGCTATGAGGAAGCTACTCCTTTAACAAGGTTATGTTGTCCATGTTCTTTTTTTCTGAGAGGTCGTAAAAGGTAAAGACTCCGAAAAGTCTAAGCTGAAGTGTTTTAGGGCCAACAGATGGCTAACAGATACTGTCTCAGGCAATACGCTTTCAGTTTTTTGAAAACAAAAGCTTCTACATTGAAAGGAGAGTGGCCAGTTCTCCCTGCTCAGCTTTTCTCTGGTTTGTTTTTTTTAAAGTAGTGTTTTGAAGCTGCTGGACCTCAAGAAGCAGCTCCAGGCTGGTATTCTATCTCTGACGTCGCTCCTGTAAGACCGTGTATTTGATTTTTCCTTTAGTGCCAAGAGTGGGGATTGTTGCAAGTATTTGGAACAGCATCATTAAGTTTCTATAGTTTGTTGGGTTTTCATTATTCGGTATTCTATTCCCTTTTGTTTGTGTTTCATTCGGTAATCTTGTAAATAAATTCTGTTTTGTTTAAAACTAAACCAGTAAACCAACTTTGCCTCTCCTGGAATATCCAATGTACATCTGCTTAAAACAACTGACAAAGTTAGGGTCCGGGCTACTTTCTTGAACTGTTTTGAGGGAGTCTGGCCTGGTCCATAACAGGGCATACCAGGAGCAGAACTAGGCATACATTAAAATGTGGTGTCAATCTGATGAAGTTACAAGAATTATTGAAACTTTTCCCACTGAGGGATCAATGGCCGAGAACATAGACTTTAGGAAAGGGACAGAAAGTTCAGAGTAGATGTGAGGAAAATCTTTTTCAGCTAGAGAGTAGTAGGAATCTGGAAGGTGTAGTATGGCTGGTAGAGGCAGAAAACCTCATAACATTTAAGAAGTGTTTCGATGCACTTGTGATGCCAAGGCATAGAAGTCTATAGGCCAAGAGTTGGAAAATGGGATTAGAAATAGTTAGGTGGTTATTTTTGGCCAGGACTGGATGCAATGGGCCAAAGGGGTTTTTTCTATGCTGTAAATTTCTATGACTTCAATTTGCTTGCTATTCATTATTACAGTACTGTTTCCATGTTGAATGGACTGAGACAGTAAAGCACATAATACGTAACTATTGAAATCTGTATGTCCATCTAGTACAACCAACTAATCCACAACAAGCAAGGAACAAAGAGTCATCAATTCATTCTCCAGGAGGAGATGCACAATCAAAAATGAAAAAAAAACTTTAATAGAAAGGACACGCTCTGAATTCTGTCCTCTAATTTCATTGAAACATGTTGTCCAGTTACTTTGTGAGGAGGATTGTCAGAGGTTACAGCAGTATATAGATCAGTTGAAAGCATGAGCAGAAAAATGGCAGATGGAGTTTGATCTGGACAAATGTGAAGTGATGCATTTTGGAAAGCCAAGTACAGGTGGAAATTATACAGTGAATGGCAGAACTCATAGGAGTATTGATATGTAGATGTACCTGGGTGTGCAGGTTCACAGATCACTGAACATGACAGAGCAGGTATATAAGGTAGTAATACAGCTTCTGGCATGTTGCCTTCATTGGAAGGGTCGTTGAGAATATGGATAGCAGGTTATGCTGCAGCTTTATAGAACTTTAGTTAGGCCTCACTGGAATATTGTGTACAGTTCTGGTCACCATACTACCAGAAGAACATGGATGCTTTGGAGTAGGTACAGGACGGGTTTATCAGGATGTTGTCTGGTACAGAAGATTTTAGCTATAAAGAAAGGTTGGATAGACTGGGATTTCACTGGAACACAGAAGGTTGAGGGGTGTCTTAAAACAAGTTTATATGATTGTGAATGGCATGGATAGAGTGGAAAGTATGAGGCTTTTCCCCAGAGTAGAGGAGTCAATTACTGGGGAACACAGGAGCAAGGTGCAAGAGGGGAAGTTTAAAAGAGATCTGCTAGGCATGTTTTTCACACAAAGGATGGTGAGTGCCTGGATCAGTATGACAGAGGAAGCAGACACAATAGCAGCATTCCAGAAGCACCTGGACGAATACATGAATAGGAAGGGAATAGAGGGGTAAGGATTGTGTAAGTGAAAGCAGTTTTAGCATGGAAGGGCAAAATGTGGTGGTGCAGGCTTGGAGGGCCGAAGTGGCCTGTTCCTTTGCTGTACTGTTCTTTGTGGGGAATAACTTGGGATCAAAATGATGGTGAGTCCATATATAAGAGGAACATACCTGCTCAATAATGGTTTTTCATCATTCACTGGAAGAATTGTGACTTGAATGACTTTGTGTACTGTATGCTTGCCATCTGACACCTGAATGGTGAAACTATCCGTCTTAGTTTCGGAGTCATCATGCTTATACATTAACTTCATTCCTGCAAGAGAAGCAGTGAGAGAGCTGATAATCACTTTCTCCAAATAGAATAAAAACAAATCATCTTATGCCCTCATGGTCTCTGATCTGATTTGGCAGTCCAACACTCTCAGGTGGACCTACGCAAGTTCCAGAGCCTCTGATTAGTTCTGCCCGATTAGAAACTAACTCATGGGTGATGATGCACTCTCTAGCAAAATTATCCATCTGTCTTGCTCCTGGCAAATGCAGTGTCAAAGTACATATTTAGTCCCAATGTCAGATTTATCAAGCCTGCATGAGTCTCACCCTATGTATCTATTAAAACTTATTCATAGAACTACCCAATCAGCGGCAGTCCCCTACTCTAATCCCATTGCAGGTTTACATCCAATTCACTTTTGCATGCCATTATTGAATTTGTTTCTGCCATTCTCTTAGCATACTGTAAATCGTAACAACTTACTGTGAAAATAAACAACCATCCTCATCTCACTTCTGATTATTTTGCCAATTACCTTAAATTTAGTTCTTTGATTTTCCTCCACTTTGCCAAGAAACAGAAGCTCCTTATTTATTCAGTTAATACCTTTAGTATATCTGAACACAGATTAAAGTTCCATTGAACCTGCCCTGCTTTGATGGATACAATAATTCCTCTTACATACTCCTCATATTTCAAAGATTTCACCAAAATTATGATACCTGGAATTATCCACAATAATTGCATTCAGGCCTAACAGGTGACTTAGAAAAGGATTCACATAACTTTATTACTTTTATACACTGTACCTTTGTTCCAAAATTCCTCTACACATTCTTTAACATCCCTATAATTAAACTTGCCATCTTTAACTTTTGGGGCATTCTGCCTATATGTTCCTGCACTATTTAAAATTGCACCATTTAAATAGTATCACCACTCCTCAATTTTCCTGCCAAAATTTTCATGCCATTCTGCACACGCCTCATCTCTTCAATATTGACTGAACATCTTCCTGAAGTCTTCTGATGGCCTGCTCATCAGTTCATGCATTTCCAATTTTCAAGTTGCCTGCAAACTGTGAACCGGTGCTGCCCATACCAGGTCATGAAATAAGAAAACAATACTGCATTTGATCTGTTGAGCCTATGCTGACTCTTTGATAGAGCAGTGTTGCTGTTTCTCCAAAACCCTGTCACTTCCTCATTCTCAAGAAGTTGTCCAACCCACAGTCTTTTCAGAGGAAGTGGGCTCAATCTGGTTAATTTCTGTGTGTTAAGGTTGGTTCTAAATTTATATCTGCAATTTTGTGCAAAGATTCTGAATCTGTGATCATTGGTAATACTGGTGATGCTGGAAATCTGATCGGAACTGTTCTGGAGAAGTCATATCCGATTCAAAATGTTAACCACATTTTTTTCACCACAGGTACTGCTAGACTTACTGAGTTTCTCCAGCATTCTCTGTTTGTGGACGTGGTCATCAGTTATTGACTAACTCGCGAGAGGGACTACTGTTTACCTGGTTACTCGATTAAAACTACTCACCATCTTGGAAACATCTACAAAGTTATCTTTTAATCTTTTCTGTTCCAACCCACTTTAGGTTCTCATCCCCAATATAAACTGGGAGCATCCTCTACAGCCATTGCATCTTCAGCCTCCAGATTAATATGGGAATCTATGACTTATAGGTTTTTTTTATTTAACACATTATTCCTTTTCAGTCTGTTGCATTGCAATCCAAAATACCATGCTTCAGCTGATCCATTGTGAAGTCATGCACAAGATGCTCTTCATGACTGTGGATTTGATGTTTGTACTGGATGATATCATTGCCATTCACGATCTTTCCATGGTTGGGCTGCTGTTTTATAATGAATACCAAGCTGTCTGTGGGTAAGTCTAGATCAGCCACATTGATTATTGATGGATCCAGTTCACGTACTTGACCTTCAGAAACCTGGATAAAACATAATGACTGAACTTTACTTTTGTTTCAGCTCAAGTGTCAATTCAGTCGAATTTTGTTGGGGATTGGGGTAAGGAAGGAGGGGGTTCTTGCCACGAGGAATTTTCTCACTGTATTTTACCAAAACTACCTCGGTAACTACCACCTCCACGGTGCTGCTGGCTTCGTCCTACAACATGCTGGTGATGGAACAAATCATCATTTCCTAGATGTCCCCTGAAAAATAAGCTTCCCTGCTGGTCATGCCATCTTTCAAAGGCCGCCGCAGACCCTGACAAGCATTTGTATTCCAAAGCTGCTCCACTCATTGAAGGACAGTCAGTCTGAAGAAGCCTGAGAATGAAAGAAATGGCACGAACAGGGACATAGAAGTCCTCATGGACTAAGGCAGGGGCATCCTCTTTTCAAAGGACTGGCAGAGGAGGACACAATTTTAGACCTTGGCAGTCTGAATCAAGGTCAGTGCCATCTCTATGTCACATTCACTTTGTCACATTCCCCAATCTCCCACCCCATTAATCCTGCCTGGCTTCTGCATTGCCGACTCACTCACCCAGTACACCTTTCTGACCACCTGCAGCAATACTAAAAGCTGTGCTTTCAACTCACTTAATCCCTTCTTACCTCATTCCAGGAGAGCCACAAGAGGGCAGAAAATTAGGCTCCCCACCCCATTCAAAAAGAGAATCCATTCCTCACAGAAGACCAAGGCTGTTCCTGCTGGGATGCTGAGACATCCATATCCCACTAACTAATAAGTTCCACTCTTCATTCTACTGAAAATCTCTTTAGTAACCCCAGTGACATTGTCATTCAGTTCACACAACTTCTAACCACTAGCCTTGTCTGCCTTGAGGAGGTGCCTTCTGGTTGAGCAACCTGTTTTTCTACAGGGCCGCAGGATCATGGTGTTACTTACAAGATGCAAGAGAGCTGCTCAACCAGAAGGCACCACTTCATCCTCTGAAGACAATGCAGAAGCCTGAAGTGAAGCATTAGCAAGGCTGCTTCCTGCAGTCTCACCAAGCCAGGTAGTGACACCTCAATGGGAAAGCCAGGCTGAGAATGTTTGGTGAGCACTTCACTGTGACACAGCTGGTAAAGGAACAAAAAAAACCCAGGCTGTTGGCAATAGCAGTCTGTCAAAGACCAGACATTTGCTCATCCCATGGCGGGAAAGGATCTTGTGATGTTGGTATTGAGGGATTTTGTCCACATATATAGGGAGGAACAACAGCACTAGACAGTATATCAGACACAATGATCCAAACTGCCTAGACGCTGCAGCAGTGTAGCTATACAATGGGAGCCCAGGTGCGTCAAGCCTGAGAATGTCTGTCTGCCTCTGTGGCCAGGTTGGTGGCTGCCAGGGAAAGCCAGATCCAGCACTCCAGCTGCTGGATAAGCTATAGGCCTACACTACATCACACAGTCTTTGGTTCTCTTGACTGAAGGCATGGCAACTAGGGCCAGGGAACCTGGCACATACTACACAAGAAGGCAAGTTAGTGCCAAGAGGTACCCAGCTGGAAAAAGAACTACATACAGGATGCCTCTCAGGGCATTCCAAATGTCATCAGGCTACCACATCCAACTCCACCCTGTCTGCCCCTGCTCTGACCATTTGAAGTACAAGCTGAGGAAGATTATTTCATCTCTGGCGAGAAGACTCTCGGTATATCAGGGCTTCCCAGACACAAAACACCCCCGGCCATCTGAACAAACATCTAGTGTCAACTGGCTCCACTACCTAACAGTTTCCTCCACCCCAGTTTCAAAACCTGGGACAACACTCAAACAAAGTGGGAGACAAAGAAAGAAAAACATTTTGAGGGCATATTGATGGCACAGACAACAACTGACTGCATTGTTTCAGAAGTATCTCCCAACTTCAGCAACTCAAAGTCTATGTTTTGAGGATGCTGAAATCACTATAGGATCATCCATGAACTGATAGTTTCATAGACAACATGTTTCTAGATATGGTCATTCTATATCTGAACAGGGTCCAGATAGAAAAGGAATGAGTGATGGCTAGGTAGTCAGGAAAAACAGTCAGATTGTGATGGAGGGCATCTCACTCTACAAACAAGTTCCTGCTTCAACTCTTCTGAGGATTGCAGCTAGAGCCAGGCTCATTGTACCTTGGGTAGGAAGGGTAGGAAGGTAGGAAGGAAGGGCAATAACGGTAGGATATTTGATAGCAAAGGTTACAGACAGGTACTTTTTTGGCCATAGATTTGACAGCAGGATGTTGCATTGTCTTGCTGGTGCCTGGGCCAAGGACATCATTGAGTGATTCAGGACACTGAGGCTGAAATGTTAATGGTTTGAAACAGGAGTCCATGGAAGTCAGAGACCTAAAAAGGGATGAGAGCCTACTAACAGAATTTAGGGAGTTAGAATCATAGAATACCTACAGTGTGGAAGCAGGCTATCAAGTCCATCAAGTCCACACTGACTCTCCAAAAAGCATCCCACCCAGACTCATCCCCTTACCCAATCATTGTAACCCTACACTTCATGCCCAATCCACCTCACCTGCACATCCCTGGACACCATGGGCAGTTTAGCATGGCCAATCCACTTAACCTGTATATCTTTGGATTATGAGAGGTAACTAGAGCACCCAGAGGAAACCCGTGCACACAGGGAGAATGTGCAAATTCCACACAGACAATCACCCAAGGATGAAATCAAACCCAGGTCCCTGGCACTGTGAGGCACCAGTGCTAACCACTTAGCCACCATGCTGCCCCAAGGACAGAGAGATAAAAAAGATGATTAAATCTTAGGATGCTATGAGTTTGTAAGTACATACAGAAAGAGGAAGACTAGGTTGGTAAATATGCGGTTAGAGAGATGATGCTGAATGGAGGACTAGATGGGTTGCACCTCAACAGGACTGAGGCCAATATTCTCGCAGTTGGTTAGCTTGTCCTGTCAAAGAAAGACAGAGGAGAACCTGACAGTCGACTCAGAAGTGAGAGAAGTTGAGGAGGTGATCCGGTGTATAAACGAGGGTTGGGAGGTTGTAGTTTATATGGATTTCGGCAAAGCCTTTGACAAGGTTGCACATGGGAGACTGATAAAGATGATATCAACACATGGGATCAAGGATAAGTTAGCTTATTAATATATTTAAATGCTATTCTGACCTTGAATTCAATTCAATAGTTTTAACTGTGTTTCTCAAGGGTCAGGTATATTATTAGTGGCAGAGAGACCTGATTGTTATTAACTTTATCTCAATGGTTAAATGCCTGATGTGAATATAGGCTGAAAGCAAAGAACAAAGAACAAAGAAAACTTACATCCCAGGAACAGGCCTTTCGGCCCTCAAAGCCTGTTTCAATCCAAATCTGCTGTCTAAACCCATTGCCAAATTCCTAAGGATCTGTATCCCTCTGCTCCCCACCGACTCGTGCATCTATCCTGATGCACCTTAAATGAATCTACTGTGACTGCCTCTACTACCTCTGCTGGCAACGCATTCCAGGTACCTATCTCTCTCTGTGTAAAGTACTTTCCACATATATCCCTCTTAAACTTTTCTCCTCTCACCTTGAACACGCGTTACTGAATCTCTCACCCTTGCAAAAAGCTTATCTCTATCCACCCTGTCTACATCTTTCATGATTTTGTAAACCTCAACCAGGTCTCCCCTCAATCTCCTTTTTTCTACTGAAAACAATCCTAACCTACTCAACCTCTCTTCATAGCTAGCACCTTCCATACCAGGCAATATCCTCGTAAACCTTCTCTGCACCCTCTCCAAAGCGTCCACATCCTTTTGGTAATGTGGTGACCAGAACTGTACACTGTATTCTAAATGCAGCCGAACCAAGGTCTTGTATAATTTTAACATGACTTGCCAGCTCTTACACTCAATACCCCGTCCGATGAAAGCAAGCATACCATATGCCTTCTTGACCATTCTATCCACCTGTGCAGCCACTTTCAGGGTACAATGGACCTGAACTCCCAGATCCCTCTGCTCATCAACTTTTCCCAAGGCTCTTCTGTTTACAGTATAGTTTGTTCTAGAATTAGACCCTCCAAAATGCATCACCTCACATGTGCCTGGATTGAACTCTATCTGCCACTTCTCTGCCCAACTCTCCAGTCTATCTATATTCTATTTTCTTTGACAGTCCCCTATGCTTTCTGCTACTCCACCAATCTTCAGTTATCTGCAAACTTACTGATCAGACCACCAATGCCCTCTTCCAGATCATTTATGTACATCACAAACAACAGCGGCCCCAGCACTGATCCATGTGGAAAACCATTGGCTCCTTTCTCCATTTTGAGAGACTCCCTTCAACTACTACTCTGTCTCCTGTTGCACAGCCAGCTCTTTATCCACCTAGGTAGAACACCCTGCACACCATGCGACTTCACTTTCGCCATTAGTTAACCATGGGGAATCTTATCAAATGCCTTACTAAAGGCCCTGTATATGACATCTGCAGCCCTTCCTTCATCTATCAACTTGATCACTTCCTCAAAGAATTCTATTAAGTTGGTAAGGCATGATCTCCCCCCCACAAAACCATGTTGCCTATCACTGATAAGCCCATTCTCTTCCAAATATAAATAGATCCATTCACTCAGTACCTTCTCCAGCAACCTTCTCACCACTGATGTCAGGCTCAGTGATCTGTAGTTACTTGGAATACCCCTACTACTCTTCTTGAACAGGAGTACAACATTGGCAACTCCCCAGTCCTCCGCTACTTCACCTGCGTTTAAGGATGCTACAAAGATATCTGTCAGGGCTCCAACTATTTCCTCCCTTGCCTCCCTCAGCAACCTGGGATAGATCCCATCTGGTCCTGGGGATTTGTCCACCTTAATACCCTTTAGCCTACCCAACACATCCATGCGTATCCCCCTTAAACTTTTCTCCTCTCACTTTGAACACATGACCTCTCATTATTGAATCCCTCAGACCTTTCTCATTTCTTTTTGCGCAACAGAGTTTGGTGATAATCTTTGGTGTGAGTTCCTGAGAGAGTTGCAAGTTGATTGGACATAGTAAATGATGCCATCACTGCTTACATTGGGACTGAGGAAGATGAAGAGATGAAGGATCAACAATCACAAGGGTGTGCTATGGAGGGAGCTGAAGAGGGTTAGCACAGAAGCAAGAGAAAGAAGGGTCAAGGTCACAGACAGCTCTATCCACATATCAGAGTGTGGAGACCAAGACTCATTCCTTGACTGGTTGAACAAGCAGTTTTTTTGCAGACTGAAATTTTCTCACCAGCATCGCTCTACAGAATAATTACTTTCCACAATGACCAAGTTTTCAGCAGAGAGTTTACCTGTGCTAATTTGGATATACTTCAATGCAATAAGTTTATAAAATAATATAAATAGCCTGAAAATGCAGATTGACTTATGGGATTATGAGCAATCTAACCCTTACTCAGAGTGATTACTGGATAAGTGTTTATTCGGTATTTAGGTTAGAGTGGTGCTGGAAAAGCACAGCAGGTCAGGCAGCATCCGAGGAGCAGGAAAATCGACATTTCGGGTAAAAGCCCTTCACCAGGAATGCTTCAGGGCAGAGGAGATGACCTGGGGGTTGCAGTGAGAGAGAGAGAGAGTTTATTTGGTATGTCATGATAGGAAAAAGCACTCCGCCTTCTCCTGATCTAGAGTCTATGTGGCAAAGCTACCTACTGCAGGTGGTGGTTGGGGTGGGTGGAGAGGCGGCAGAGGTGGGCGGGGTGGGCCTTGTTTTGATTTTCTTCTGCATTTTGACCTTGCAAAGGAACTAACTCATCAGTCTTTGAGAATAGGATTCAAGTCTCATTGTTCAGACTTACCTCCAAGACTTGGCCACCTGGATCAAGTATTAGAAAATTCTCAAGTGAAGACTGCAGATGCTGGAGATTAGAGTAGAGAGTTTGATGCTGGTAAAGAACAGCAGGTCAGGCAGCACCTACTTGTCCATCTTCCTTCCCACCTATCTGCTCCACCCTCCCCTCCGACCTATCACCATAACTACCACCCCCCGTCCATCCACCTATTGAACTCTCAGCTACCTTCCTCCAGCCCCACCTCCCTCCCATTTATTTCACCACTCCTTCAGCTCACAGCCTTGTTCCTAATGAAGGGCTTTGGCTGGAAACATTGTTCCTCGGATGCCTGAACTGCTGTGCTTTTCCAGCCCCACAAGTATTAGAAAACTTTAGTTACTGCCATAGGCACATCCTTGTGGAGAACAGGCTGTGGGTGAAGAAGCTTGTGTTTCACTGTTATCACTTGTGAACTCACAAGTCTATTAGCTGAACAACTTGAGTGTAACCTTCTCAGGTTGTCCCCGAGAGCTGTGTTACCAATTTTCTTAATTGGAAGCTAGGTACTGTGTCCATCACTTACCGTAATATTTCTGGCAAGGAAGCTTGGAGGCTCGTCATTGGTTGGTTGGATTATAATATAAAATGGCACTGCTGCAGATTGATGCTGTCCATCAGTAACATACAACATAAACTGATCAGCTGTTGGTTCAATCTGCTGATGATGAAACTGAACGTAGTTGATGTGGAAATCCTTTATGTGTTTCATGTCAAAGGAATCTAGGAGCAGAAAGTGAGACAAATTGGTGAAACAAGACTTGTGTAGCATGTATATTTGTAAAAATATATTTGTGGGACATTGGCATCGCTGGCTGGCTAGCATTTATTTCCCACCCCCTAGCTGACCTTAAATTCATCAGCCACCTTCTTGAACCTTTGAAGTCCACTATGCCATTCTTGGAGGGAATTCCAGGATATTGACCCGCCCACAGTGGCAATATGCATCTGCAAGTTTCCTTCCAAGTCACTCACCATGTCAGGATGGTGAGTGGCTTGGAAAGAAACTTGCAGATGGTTGTGTTCCCATGTATCTATTGCTCTTGTCTTCGTAGATAGGAATCATTTTGTGTTTGGAAGGTTGCTGTCTAAGGATCTTTGGTGAATTTCTGCAGTGGACTGCATAGATAATTTACACTGGCAATACTAAGTGTCAGTGGTGGAGGGTATAAAAATTTGTGAATATGGTACCAATTGAATGGGCTGCTTTGACTAAATGGTGTAAGGTTTCTTGAGTGTTGTTGGAGATGCACCCATTCAGGCATGTGGGCTATATTTCCATCACATGCTTGACTTGTGCATTGTCAAAGATGAACAGGTTTTGAGGAGTCAGGAGGTGAATTACTCATGGTAGTATTCCTCACCTCTGACATGCTATTATAGCCATTGTATTTATGTGGCAAGTCCAGTTGAATTTCTGGTCATTGGTAACACTCAGGCTGTTGATAGTGGATGATTCAGCGATGGTAACACCATTAAATGTCAAAGAGCCGTAATTAGTCTGTCTCTTAATTAAAATGGTCATTGCCTGCCATTTGTGTGGCATGACTGTAGCTTGCCACTCATCAGTCTAGCCCTGGATATCATCCAAACCTTGTTGCATTTGAACATAGGTTGCTACAGTATTCATGGATGTTGCTGAACATTGACTAATTATCAGCAAATATCTTTGATGGAGGCAGGGTCATTGATGAAGCAGCTGAAGATGGTTGGGCTGAGGGCACTATCCTGAGAAACTCCTGCAGAGCTGTCCTGGAGATAAGATGATTGACCTCCAACAACCATGACCATCTTCGTAAGGGCCAAGTAGGACACCGACCAGCAAAGAGTGGATGTCAGTGTTTACATCGAGAAAACAGAGATCTCATTTACACATTTGGGCTTGAGAGGAGCTGTCAAAGAGCCTTGGTGTATTCTGACAGTACAATGTGTAGTTGGTAAACTTTATACATTTCCACCTCTGGACTAAGTCTCAGTTTGTTCTGTCATAAGAATAAGCTCAAATCCCATTTCTCACACCTGATACTTGGATGGTCTGAGTGGGATTGCCAGTTTTACAAGTCCACAGAAGTGTCATTAGACACTGGAAAATCACTTAATGCTGGCTCCGTACCATTAGTAAAAAGAGCTGTGAGAACAATAGACCTGAAAACAGGAGCAGGATTTATAGTGCACAATTAATCTGCCGTACTAGTTAAAATGCATGAAGTATGAAAACTATGTACTACCAGATAATTTTAAAGACAGTACTATCCAGCCATTCAGCATGAAGCTCTTCCAACTGCTCCAAGTTTGTACGAGGCCTGAGGCTTCTACCACCTGAAGTAGCCTGCATCTCTGGAAAGCGAGGCACACTTTGGATGAAGCAAATGGTTGGAAAGACAATCTGCAAGGAGGCTGAATATGGCACACCAAGGAATAGAGCATACTCCAAGGTTCCCTGACATGGTAGATTTGACAGAAGTTTTCAAAATTATGAGCGGGCTAAGTGAAATACGCAGGGAGAAGCCATTTCTGCCAGTAAAAGGACCAGGAATGAGAAAGCATAGATTTATAAGGATGGACAAACAAAGCAAGGATCATATGGGAAAAAAAACTCTTCCACAGCAAGTAGTTTGAGCATGGAAGCCACTGCCTGGAAATGTAATGGAGGCAGATTCAATTGACACATTCAAGAGGGCATCAGATGATTATTTGGATAGAAATGGTGTGCATGGATATGAAGAAAAACAGGAGATTGGCACTAGGTAATGATATTAATGTGAAAAGCCATTGCAAGACTGATGGGCCAATTGTCCTCCTTCTATGATTCTGTGATTTAGTGTCCTTGCTGGAGAAGGTGGGTAAGAAGAGAAAGCAGTCTTCTTTAAAAAGGGAAGACCATTGGACATTACAGCAGAATTAGGTCATTGGCCTATTGAGTCTGCTCCGCTATTCAATCATAGGTGATATATTTCTCAACACCATTCTCCTGCTTTCTGCCCATAATCTTTGAACCCCTTCCAATCAAAAACCTAGCTATCTCCATCTTAAATACACTCAATTATTAGGTGTCTACAGCCTGTTGCAGCAATGAGTTCCACAGATTAATCACCCTCTTGCTGAAGAAATCTCTCCTTATCTCAGTTCTAAAGGGTGGTCCCTTCATTCTGAGGCTGTGCTGATCAGCACATTGTAACAATACCATATTCCAATCATTGAAATATGGTTGAAGGAAGGGCAAAACTGGCAGCTCAACATTGCAGAATGTCGAGATTTCAGGTCTGATGGTGGGGTGGAGGGGATGGAATTTAAGAGATGTGGGGCTACTGCATTATTGATAAAGGAGACCATCACTGCAGTAATTAGATTAGATTAGATTACTTACAGTGTGGAAACAGGCCCTTCAGCCCAACAAGTCCACACCGACTTGCCGAAGGGCAACCCACCCAGACCCATTCCCCTATATTTACACTACGGGCAATTTAGCATGGCCAACTCACCTAACCTGCACATCTAATGAGGGAGGATGTCTTAGAGGGTTTTTCATGAGACCATCTGGGTAGGGCTTAGAAATAAAAAAAAGCGATCATTTTGCTAAGATTATACTCTAGGCCTCCAAATAGTTAAAAGGAGTTAGAGAAGTAGATATGTAGGCAAATCTCAGACAGGTGTGAGAGGAATAGGTTTATGGTAGTAAGGGATATCAGATTTGCTAATATTAACTGGGATCACCTTAGTGTGAATGAATTAACCAGGATGGAATTTTTCAAGTGCATCCAGGAGAACTTTGTGTACATGGATAGTTCAAATACAGAAGGGTACATGCGAGAGTCCAACTTGGGAAGGGGCCAGATTGGACTGGTGTTGGGAAATGAGCCCAGCCAGGTGGATAAAGTTTCAGTAGGGAATTACTTTGGGAATAGTGATCACAATTCCAGTTTTAGAATGCTCATAGATTTAGATGAGAGTGGTCCTTAAAGGAAGAGTGCTAAATTGGGGAAAGGCCAATTATATCAAAATTCGGCAGGAGCTGGGGAATGTGGATTGGCAGCAGCTGTTTGAAAGTAAATCCACATTTGATATGTGGGAGGCTTTTAAAAAGAGGTTGATTAGAGAGCAGGACAGGCATGTCCCTGTGAAAATGTGGGATAGAAATGACAAGATTGGGGAACCATGGATGACTGGTAAAAATGTGAGATTAGCTAGGAGGAAAAAGGAAGCATACATAAGGTCTAGGCTATTGAAAACAAACGAAGCTTTGGAAGAATATCGGGAAAGTTGGACCCATCTGAAAAGTGGAATTAAGAGGGCTAAAAGGGATCATGAAATATCTTTAGCAAACAGAGTTCAGGAAAATCCCAAAGCCTTTTATTCATATATAAGGAGAAAGAGAGTACCTAGAGCAAGGGTGGGCCCACTCAGAGAAAAAGGAGGAAAATTAACTTAGATTTTACTTCGATTACTTACAGTGTGGAAACAGGCCCTCCGGCCCAACAAGTCCACACTGACCCGCCGAAGCGCAACTCACCCAGACCCATTCCCCTACAATTACCCCTTCACCTAACACTACGGGCAGTTTAGCATGGCCAATTCACCTAACCCGCACATTTTTGGACTGGTGGGAGGAAACCGGAGCACCCGGAGAAAACCCACGCAGACACGGGGAGAATGTGCAAACTCCACAACATCAGTCGCCTGAGGCGGGAATTGAACCCAGGTGTCTGGCGCTGTGAGGTAGCAGTGCTAACCACTGTGCCACTGTGTCGCTTGGAGTCAGAGAAAATGGGTGAGATTTTTAATGAGTACTTTGCATCGGTATTCACCGAGGAGGGGTACATGGCGGATAGATGCTTGATTACTCTAGGTCAAGTCCGTAGAAGGAGGGAGGAAGTGTTGGGTATTCTAAAAGGCATTAAGGTGGACAAGTTGTGAAGTCTGGATGTGATTCTATCACAGGTTACTGAGGGAATTGAGAGAGGAAATAGTTGGGTTCTTAATAGATATCTTCTGCAGCATCCTTGAAGATGGGTGAGGTCCCCGAGGACTAGAGAATTGCTGATGTTGTCCCATTGCATAAGAAGGGTAGCAGGGATAATTCAAGTAATTATAGACCATTGAGCCTGACGTCACTGGTGGAGAAGCTGCTGGAGAAGATACTGAGGGATAGGACCTATTCCTATTTCGAAGAAAATGGGCTGATCAGTGATAGGCAACATGGTTTTGTGCAGGGAAGGTCATGTCTTACCAACTTAATTGAATTTTTTGAGGAAGTAACAATGTTGCTTGATGAGGGAAGATGTCATATACATGGACTTCAGTAAAGCGATTGATAAGGTTACCCATGGTGGACTGAAGGAGAAAGTGAAGTCATATGGGGTCCAGGGTGTACGAGCTAGATGGACAGAGAACTGGCTGGGCAACAGCAGACAGAGAGTAGTAGTGGAAGGGAGTTTCTCAAAATGGGGAACTGTGACCAGCGGTGTTCCACAGGGATCGGTGGTGGGACTACTGTTGTTTGTGATATACATAGATGATCTGGAGGAAGGTATAGGTGGTCTGATTAGCAAGTTTGCAGATGACACTAAGATTGGTGGAGTAGCAGACAGTGAAGGGGACTGTCAGAGAGTGCACCAGAATCTAGACAGATTGGAGAGTTGGGTGGAGAAATGGCAGATGGAGTTCAATCCGGGCAAACGTGAGGTGATGCATTTTAGAAGATCCAATTCAAGAGTGAACTATATGGTAAATGGAAAAGCCCTGGGGAAAATTTATGTACAGAGAGGTCTGGGAGTTCAGGTCCACTGTACCATGAAGATAGCAGTGCAGATCAATAGAGTGGTCAAGAAGGCAGACAGCATGCTTTCCTTCATCGGAGGAAATTGAACACAAGAATTGGCAGGTCATGTTATAGTTGTACAAGACTTTGATTCGATAGAATGGTCAAGAAGGCAGACAGCATGCTTTCTTTCATTGGGTGGGGTATTGACTACAAGAGTTGGCAGGTCATGTTACAGTTGTTTAAGGCTTTGGTTCAGCCACATTTGGAATACTGCATACAATTCTGGTTGCCACATTACCAAAATGATCTGGATGCTTTGAAGACGGTGCAGAGGAGGTTCACTAGGATTTTGCCTGGTATGGAGGGTGCTAGCTATGAAGAGAGGTTGAGTAGATAAGAATTATTTTCATTCGAAAGATGGAGGTTGGTGGGGTTGGGGGGTGGGGGGTGGGGAGAGATCCTGATTGAGGGCTACAAAATCATGAGAGGTATAGCGGTATAGAACAGGGTGGATAGCAAGGAGCTTTTCCCAGAGGAAGGTGGGGGGGGGGGGGGGGGGAACTCAATTACTAGGGGCCTTAAGTTCAAGGTGAGAGGGGAGAATTTTAAGGGAGATATGTGTGGAAATGTCTTTTCCCAGAGGGTGATGGGTGCCTGGAATGTGTTGCCAGTGGAGATGGTAGAGGCAGGAACTATACTGTCAGTTAAGGTATATCTAGACAGATACATGAATGGGCAGGGACCAGAGGGGATCAGACCCTTAGGATATAGGTGACAGGTTTAGATAGAGGATCTGGATCGGCACGGGCTTAGAGAGGGGCTGTTCCTGTGTTGTAACTTTCTTTGTTCTTTGTTTGGTTGTTCTCGACCTGATCCTAGGAAATGAAGTCTTACAAGTGGTTGAAACGTCAATAGGTGGACATTTTGGGGATTGTCATCATAATGCTGTAGGTTTCAAAGTCGTTAAGATTCCTGATGAAGGGCTTTTGCTCAAAACGTCGATTTTCCTGCTCCTTGGATGCTACCTGACCTGCTGTGCTTTTCCAGCTTCTGGATCAGTGGTGCTGGAAGAGCACAGCAATTCAGGCAGCATCCGAGGACAGGCAAAATCGACGTTTCGGGCAAAAGCCCTTCATCAGGAATCTTAACGACTTTGAAACCTACAGCATTATGATGATGACATTCCTGATGAAGGGCTTTTGCCCGAAACGTCGATTTTGCCTGTCCTCGGATGCTGCCTGAATTGCTGTGCTCTTCCAGCACCACTGATCCAGAATCTGGTTTCCAGCATCTGCAGTCATTGTTTTTACCTCTGTGTGCTTTTCCAGCACCTAATCTGGACTCTAATCTCCAGCGACTGCAGTACCCAACTTCGCCTTCAAAGTCATTATGGAAAGGGATAAGGATAGTGCAGAAGTGGTGTCAAAATTGGGGAAAGGATAATTTCAGTATCATTTGACAGGATCTAGCAAACTTTGACTTTGAACAGCAACACGCAGGTAAGTCTATATTGGAAAGTGCTGTCTTTTAAAAGGAGTTGCGAAAGTTCAGGGCCAGCATATTCCTGTAAGAGTGAAGGACAAGGACAGCAAGTACAGGGCACCCTGGGTATCAAGAGATACAGAATTTGACAAAGGTAAAAAAGGAAGCATATGCTAGGTTCAATGTATTAAAAACAGGGCACGCCTTCAGAAGAACACAAAGTGTAGACGGGGTGCTTAGAAAGAAATTAGGAAGGCAGAGAGGAACCATGAAATATCTTTGGCAGATAGGATTGAGGAAAACCCCAAGGCATTTTATAAGTATATTAAAAACAAAAGGATTACCAGGGGAGAACATGCCCTTTTAGAGATCAAAAGGGCAATTTGAATGGAGTCAAAGGACATGCGTGACACCTTGCATGGATATTTTTCACATGTATTCATAAAAGAGAAAGATTTTGTAACTAGAGATTGGAGTTAGGATGATGAGGTTTTTGAGCATGTTAAGATCAATAAGGAGAAAGTGTTAGATATTTTATCAGGCATAAATCTCTAGGGCTTCATGAGATGTATTCCTGAGAAATGAGGAGATTGCCAGGGCCCTAATGGAGATATTTAATACTGCACTGTCCATAGGAGAGTACTACTTGATTGGAGGAAAGCTAATATGGTTTCTTTGTTTAATAAGGATAGGCTCGGTAATTACAGACTAGTTAGTCTGACATCAGAGTGGGGAAAATTAATGGAGAACATTCTGAGGGTAAGGATTAATCAACAATTGGAACGGCAGCAGTTGATCAGAGATAGCCAGCATGGATTTGTGTTGGGAGATCCTGCCTGACTAATTTAATTGTGTTTTTTTTTTAAAAGTTAATTAAATATATTTATGAGGTTAGTGTCCATGGTTTACAGGGACATCAGTAAGGCCTTTGACAAGGTTCCAAAAGGTTGGAGCCTATGCATTTCCAGACATGCTAGCAAAATAGATCCAAAATTGGCTTAGAGATAGGATGCAAAGGGTTGAAGGTTGTTTTTATGACTGGAATTGTGTGACCAACGGTTGATCACCAGTGCGGGAATCATTGCTGTTTGGTATGTGATTTGACAATTTGGATGTAAATACAGAAGCTATAATTAACAAGATTGTAAATGACACAAAAACTGGTGTTGGTGAAAGCAAGTAGGATGGTCTCAGGCAACAGTGTGATATTGATCAGCTGGCAAATAGGGCAGAGAAATGGCAGATTGAAATTAATCCCAGTAAGTATGAGGTGATGCATCTTAGGTGTTCTAATTAAGGAAGGATATATACAATGGATGGTAAATCCTGAGGGAGTACAGAGGAATAAAGGGTCCTTGGTGAACAAGTCCATCAATCTGTGAAGATGTCAGCACAGGTAGAAAGGTTGGTGAAGAAGGATGGGATGCTTGCCTTCAGTAGTCAGGGTGCAGAATATAGGAGTAGGGAAGTCTTGATGCAACTTTATAAAATATTGGTTAGGCCACAGATGGAATACTGTGTGTGGTTCTGGTTGCTATCCTATCCAAGGATATGATTGCACTGAAGAGAGTACAGAGGAGATTCACCAGGATGTTGCCTGGGATGGAATGTCACAGTTTTGAGGAGTGACTGAATAGGTTGGGTTTGTTATTCCTGGAACAGAGGAGACTGAGGGGGTCTGGCTGAGCTACAGAAAATCATGAGAGGCACAAGGTAGATCATGAGTCTTTCCCTGTGGCAGACATGTCTATGACCAGAAGACATAAGTTTAAGATGAGAAGTAAATGGTTTAGAGGGTACCTGAAAACTATATTTTTTTCACTCAGACATGTATGGTACATGCTTCCTAAGATGGTGGTGGAGGTGGTACTCTCGCAACTTTTAAGAAGTATCTGGATGAGCACTAAAAATGTCAGGGCATAGTAGACTATGGAATAAATATAGGTAATGGAATTAGTGTAGTTTGGTGTTTGTTGGTTAGCATAGATATGGTGAGACAAAGGGCCTGTTTGCACGGTGTATATGACTCCATGAATCTATGGAACTAGCAGAGCCTCCAGATTGTAAGGGCAATTAGTTCTGCAGTTAATACCAGCATAGATACTGGAGCTGGATATTGTACCACACAAAGTTCAATGATCTCACAAAAGTAATCAAGGTCAAATACCATCTGTTTCCAAATGAAACAGACTGCTTAAACAACCAACTTTCATTCACTCATTATAACTCAATACTCATCCATACTCTTGATGAAAAAAAAATCATTAATAACTTAAAGTTTTTGCAATGGTTCACTTAATGGTTTATCACTCATACTTCTAGGCCATAGGGTTTGGGATTTAAGTCCTATTCCAGTTGAATACAAAAACCAAGGCAGATGGAGGACAATAATACTAACATCCTGTGGAGAGCTTTCTCATATTCTGGTCAGTAGTTATCCCCAACCAATCTCACAAAGAGAGATTATTTAGTCATTATTGCTGTTTGTGAGTGTTTACTGTGCACAAATTGAGTGTATTTTCTACATTACAACAGTGACTATACCTTGTCATTGGTTATAAAAACATTAATCATGGTAGCTGTGTAAAAAGCTGTACCAATGTAAGTTTTTTCTTTATTTCAATTGACCCTTATCTACCACTGCTGTAAGACACACCACAATTCGTGGCATGTACATGGCAACCACTAAACTATTGTCCTCATGCAGTGAGTGTATTATCCTTGGGCACTTTCCACTCTCTTGTAGAACAACAAGATACACAAACACAGACAGGAGTATGTAACAAATAGGGTTCAGGCAGCGGCACATGTCCTCAGCACATTGGAAGAGACAATGCTGACCATCACTAGAGTAGAGAGTGAGGACTGCTGATGCTGGAGATCAGAGCTGAAAATGTGTTGCTGGAAAAGCACAGCAGGTCAGGCAGCATCCAAGGAACAGGAGAATCAACGTTTTGGGCATGAGCCCTTCTTCAGGAATGAGGAAAGTGTGTCCAGCAGGCTAAGATAAAAGGTAGGGAGGAGGGACTTGGGGGAGGGGCGTTGGAAATGCGATAGGTGGAAGGTGGTCAAGGTGAGGGTGATAGGACGGAGTGGGGGTGGGGGCGGAGAGGTCAGGAAGAAGATTGCAGGTTAGGAAGGCGGTGCTGAGTTCGAGGGATTTGACTGAGACAAGGTGGGGGGAGGGAAAATGAGGAAAATGGAGAAATCTGAGTTCATCCCTAGTGGTTGGAGGGTTCCTAGGTGGCTCTTCCTCCAACCGTCATGTTGCTATGGTCTGGCGATGGAGGAGTTCAAGGACCTGCATGTCCTTGGTGGAGTGGGAGGGGGAGTTGAAGTGTTGAGCCACAGGGTGGTTGGGTTGGTTGGTCTGGGTGTCCCCGAGGTGTTCTCTGAAACGTTCCGCAAGTAGGCGGCCTGTCCCCCCAATATAGAGGAGGCCACATCGGGTGCAGCAGATGCAATAAATGACGTGTGTGGAGGTGCAGAAGAATTTGTGGTGGATATGGAAGGATCCCTTGGGGCCTTGGAGGGAAGTAAGGGGGGAGGTGTGGGCGCAAGTTTTGCATTTCTTGCGGTTGCAGGGGAAGGTGCCGGGTGTGGAGGTTGGGTTGGTGGGGAGTGTGGACCTGATGAGGGAATCACAGAGGGAGTGGTCTTTTCGGAATGCTGATAGGGGAGGGGAGGGAAATATATCCCTGGTGGTGGGCTCCATTTGGAGGTGGCAGAAATGACGACGGATGATACGCTGTATATGGAGGTTGGTGGGGTCGTAGGTGAGGACCAGTGGGGTTCTGTCCTGGTGGCGATTGGAGGGGCAGGGCTCAAGGGCGGAGGAGTGGGAAGTGGAGGAAATGCGGTGGAGGGCATCGTCGATCACGTCTGGGGGGAAATTGCGGTCTTTGAAGAAGGAGGCCATCTGGGTTGTACGGTATTGGAACTGGTCCTCCTGGGAGCAGATGCGGCGGAGACGAAGGAATTGGGAATATGGGATGGCGTTTTTACAGGGGGCAGGGTGGGAGGAGGTGGGAGTCAGTCAGTTTATAGTAAATGTCCGTGTTGATTTGGTCGCCCGAGATAGAAATGGAAAGGTCTAGGAAGGGGAAGGAGGAGTCTGAGACGGTCCAGGTGAATTTGAGGTCGGGGTGGAAGGTGTTGGTAAAGTGGATGAACTGTTCAACCTCCTTGTGGGAGCACAAGCAGCGCCAATACAGTCATCGATGAAGCGGAGGAAAAGGTGGGGGGGTGGTGCCAGTGTAGCTGCGGAAGATGGACTGTTCCACATATCCTACGAAGAGGCAGGCATAGCTGGAGCCCATGCGGGTGCCCATGGCTACTCCTTTGGTTTGGAGGAAGTGGGTGGATTGGAAAGAGAAGTTGTTCAGGGTGAGGACCAGTTCAGTCAGTCGAAGGAGGGTATCAGTGGAAGGGTACTAGTTGGTACGGCGGGAAAGGAAGAAGCAGAGGGCTTTGAGTCCTTCGTGATGGGGGATGGAGGCATACAGGGACTGGATGTCCATGGTGAAGATAAGGCGTTGGGGACAGGGGAAGCGAAAATCATGGAGGAGGTGGAGGGCGTGGGTGGTGTCCCGAACGTAGGTGGGGAGTTCTTGAACTAAGGGTGACAGGACCGTGTCGAGGTATGCAGAGATGAGTTCGGTGAGGCAGGAGCAGGCTGGGGCAGTCAGGTTTGTGGATTTTGGGTAGGAGGTAGAAACGGGCGATGGGGGTTGTGGGACTATGAGGTTGGAGGTGGTGGATGGGAGATCCCCTGAGGTGATGAGGTTATGGATGGTCTGGGAGTTGATGGTTTGGTGGTTGGAGGTGGGGTCATGGTCAAGGGGGCAGTTGAATGCACATTCCTGGAAGAATGCAGCCCTGACAGTGTCCCAGAAAAGTAACACCATCAAGGCCATCACTAGAGTAGTCATGCCTGTGTCAGGAATGAAACTATTGAACATTCAACAGCATTTTTATACACCATTCACTTTCTCACATTCCAAATATGTCTTTGTTTCACAATTTTTTTCTGATTTATAAACTGCAGATGGTGTAAGATTCCTCATTCTGCCCTCCACTCTCATGACGAGCTCATAACTTTACCTTTCTCCCGTTAGGTACAGCTAAACTACCACAGTGGGTGTGCTGAAAAGGAACTCGTGGTTGATCATGAACCACCATCACTCAGTCACACGCTTGAAACGATCAGCTCAGATATTGGCACTGCATGTTCTTTAAGAGCATATGGAGAGGTGGGATCTGCAGATAGTGAGTCACCAAACATGGTTTACAGTTAAGGCAGGGAGAAAGGATCATTAAGGTACCAGTTCATGAGGGAGTGTTTTCCAGGGCAGAAAACTCTGAGTAGATCTTTAAGGGAGCAACATACAGAAAAATAAAAGTTGATGAGCATACAAAATAAAAGCAGAGTACATTAACCAGTCTGTAATTTCTATCAAGAAAGAGGGAAACCAGAAACAACTTGGCATGGAACTTCGTGTGGCATAGGTACTTATCCTCTCTAGTCATAGAGTCATTGATATGTACAGCATGGAAACAGACCTTTCGGTCCAACCCCTCCATGTCAACTAGATATCCCAACCCAAATCTAGTCCCACCTGCCAGCACCCGGCCCATATCCCTCCAAACCCTTCCTATTCATATACCCATCCAAATGCCTTTTAAATGTTGCAATTGTACCAGCCTCCACCACTTCCTCTGGCAGTTCACTCCATACACATACCACCCTTTGTGTGAAAAAGTTGCCCCTTAGGTCCCTTTTATATCTTTCCCCTCTCACCTTAAACCTATGCCCTCTAGTTCTGGACTCCAAGGCCCCACGGAAAAGACTTTGTCTATTTATCCTATGCATGCCCCTCAATTTTGTAAACCTCTATAAGGTCACCCCTCAGCCTCCAATGCTCCAGGGAAAACAGCCCCAGCCTGTTCAGCCTCTCCCCATAGCTCTCACCAACTCCATGAGAAAATCCTTGGGAGAATCAACGATAATACAAAATCTGACAGCAAATATCTCAGCCTCCATTATGAACAATTTGGATAGGAAAGCATTGTGGATGAGGCTTGGCTCATTTTAAAACTTGAGACATTTGTACTACAGTAAAGATATTGCTAGACCCTATGAATGAGGCACAAGTCAGGAATGTGATGAAATACTCTCCACTTATCTGAATCTGTGAGGCTCCAATAACACTGAAGATGCTTGACACCATCCAAAATAAAACAATTCATCTGCATTTTGTCAAAAGGTTCCACTATACACTGGAGGTGAAAGAAATAAATGTTTAAGGTGGTCAATGGATCGATGATGAAGTGGGCTGTTTTGGCCTCGATGGTGTTGCTTTTCTGGGACACTGTCAGGGCTGCACTCTTCCAGGAATGTGCACTCTGATTTGTGACTCTCTGACAGAATACAAGTTTTGAAGAGTGGGGATAAGTTATTTGGTGCAGGATTCCCAGCCTTTGCCTGTTATCGTAGTCACAGTATTTATACAGTTGCCCCGTTCACTCTATGATCAATGGCAACTGACAAGATGCTGACGAAGTGTCTAGTGTCAACTTTGAAAGCTATAAAAGTGCGCCTTCTGAAAAATAAGGGAAAATCTGGACCCAGATTCTTGCTGAATTAAACCATTTGCAATCTAGTGTTAATAGATTGCAACATAATGGAGTCAGGTACTTCATTAGAATATTTCCCTCACCACTTCTCTCTTGTATTATTAAAAGAGTATGTTCAGAAAGAGAAATAAGAATGATGCTACATCTTGATTTCAAACTCATGTTACACACATCATGTACAATTATAAGTTTTAAGCAAAGTAGCAGAAAAAGACATTTGCCCCAACACTGTTCCTAGTCAAAATAAGGCCCCATAAGTTCCAAATTAGACAGGCTAATCTATTATAGTCATTGGCGGTGTGATGTGTTTACAGCCAGGGGATATAACACTTACTTGGATTGGAGGAATAAGAATAATTTCACTTTAATATTACCTATGCTGATGCCCACATTACTCTTCTCGTAGCCTGGTGAAGGTAATGTGTTCTCTATGTAACCAAACTGGGGTGAAGACCACAAAACAAAAGTCAGTTCATCGTTGGCAGTATCCAGATCACTAGCACACAAATGGCCGACAGTGATAGCAGCTGACAACCCTTCATCAACAATAAAGGTTTCACCTAGAATGAGACAATCAGATGGATGTAAATTTAATTTGACATGAATGCAAAGAAATCATTATTATTCACTCCAGGAGAACAACTAATGAATCATCCTCTTAACAGATAAGGGGTCTTCATATAATGGCAAAATAAACAAAGCTGCAAAGAGCTAAACATAGTCAACAGTCAACACTAAAAACACTGAAAATCATTGCACAAAGGCATTTTATTAAATTCAGTTTCAAATAACATTAAAATTATTAAATAAGATGTTGTCACCGACTCATTGAATTTATACTTTTGAGAATGAACTATTCAGTTGTTTTCACACTTCACATTTGACACAAGTCTTTTTAATCCAAACCTTTTGAAATAAATGGCAAATATATATTAATAATTTGAAATGTTTCCTGTGCCTGTTCACTCATGTTCTGTGAGTTTTGAATTTGGGTCTCTATATTGCTTGGTGATTCCATAGTAAAATAGATTTATTTAAGTAGATAAAGTGGTTAAGGCAGTATGTGTGATACTTCCCTTTATTAGCTGAGACAGAGTTTAAAAGCAAGGAGGTGATGCTGGAACTGTTAAAAAAAATTGTTGGTTAGGCCACAGCAAGAATACTATGCACAGTTCTGGAATCTACATTATAAGAGGGCTACACAGGAAAGGCTGCAGAAGAGATTTACCAGGATATTACCAGGACTGGAGAGTTTCAGTTATGAAGAGAGATGGGTTATACTGGGGTTATCTTCCTTGGATTAGAGGAGACTGAAGTGGGAGAACATGATTGAGATGAATAAGACCATAAGGTGCAGAGACTGGATAGATGGGAAGAAACTCTTCCTTGTGCTGGAAGGATCAGCAAGCATAGATTTAAGATAAAGGATAGGAGGTTTAGATGGTATGGTAAAACATTTTTCACCTGATAAGGTGGATATCTGAAACTCTGCCTGTTTAGGGTGGTAGAGGTAGAGGTACAAAACCTCATAACATTTAAGAAGTATTTATATGTATATTTGCAAAGCCAAGGCATACAAGGTTGTAGGCTAAGTGCTGAAAAATAAGGTAAGAATAGTTAGATGGATGTTTTTGACAGGCTCAGACATGGAGGGCCTAAGGGCCCTTTTCCTGTAAAACCTCAATGATTCTATTTTATTTAGTTTTAAACGGATGGTCACATAGTTCTCTGCATCAAACTCTACTTGCCCACTCATTACTTTTAACATGTTATGCACTTTTCTGCAGTATTCCACTGTACTTAAAAACCAAAAGAGCTGCAGATACTGGAAATCAGAAACAAAAGAACATAAGAACATAAGAAATATGAGGAGTAGGCTATCTGGCCCCTCAAGCCTGGCCCACCATTTAATAAGATCATGGCTGATCTTTTTCATGGATTCAATTCTACTTACCCACCCACTCACCATAACGCTTAATTCCTTCACAGTTCAAAATATGTTTTTCTTAAAAATGTTCAATGAGGTGGTAGCCTCAATGTCTTCATTAGGCAGGGAATCCCGTTAGGAGAAGAAGAAGTTCCTTCTCAGCTCAGTCCTAAATCTGCTCCCCCTCATTTTGAGGCTATGTCCCCTATTTCTAGTTTCATTGCCAATGGAAACAATCTCCTTGGTTCTATCTTATCTATGCCCTTCATTATTGTACATGTTTCTATTAGATCTCCCCTCTCATAACAAAACAGTAATTGCTGGAACAGCTCAGCAAGTCTGTCAGCATCTGTGGAGAGAAATTAGCGTTAATGTTTTAGATCCAGTGCCCCTTCCTCAGAACTGGCAGTAGCGAGGAAAATGTTGTTTTTTATGCAAAATACAGTATAGGGTAGGGTGAAGTGGTAAGGAGTAAACAATAGGTCAAGGTAGAGCCCAAAGAGAGAGAAGGACAGTTGCACAGACAAAGGAGTGGATAACCATCAGGCTAGAAGGGTGAATAGCTATTAATGAGGACTGATAGTAGCTAACAAATAATAGTGTGTAGTCACAGACTAGGTGATAACAAGGCCTTTACATTTACACTGTTCATCAATGTAGCACTATTAGCAACTCCGATATGGAGTACTCTGTTCCTTCACCTGAGTCTAAAGGCTATCAGTACTGCTGTATTAACATGCAGTTTTGTGCAGATAGTATGGATCTGTCCAGGGAAAGACGTCTTTTTGTACGGCCCACACCCAGGTGTCAATCCAACACCTATAGTAAATGTCAGCTGCCTGTACAACAAGCATATGCACATGTATTCAATGAAATGATCGTGTCAGAAAGCGGAAAGGTCCAGTCCTCATTCCTGTCAAGAGGAGGCTACCCAGTTATGAGATCCTGATAACATTAGTTAGTGGCCTCAAAATTATTTTCTTTGGTCTCTGGACCTCTTAAGGTCAGCGTGTACATATGATTTCCAAATCTGGTCATCACATTGAGCAGCGTGCGTGGAATCTGAGAGAAGCTGCATAGCCACTTAGAGGAAACACTGGATATGAAATCGTTGTTTTCACAGAGACATTGCTGAGGAAGGGGCAGGTCTAGCAACTCAATATTCAAAGTTGTAGAACCTTCAGGCATGGGGACCTTTGTGTACATGTCCATAGATTCTTAAAGTCGGCATAGCAGGTGAATAAAGGTGATTCAGAGGCTACACGAGATACTTCTCTTTATTAGTTAAGGCAATAAATTAAAAACAAAAGAAGGTTGTAATGAAGCTGTGTAAGACAGTGGCCAGGCACAGCTGGAGAAATGTGAGCAGGTTTGGTCACCATATAATAGGAAGGATGTGATTGCACTCAAGAGAAGGTGCAGAGAGATTCGCCAGGATACGGCCTGAGCTGGAGTAATTCAGCTATGAAGAGAGACGAGAAGGATTTCTTTTCCTCTTAGTGGAGGGATCAATGACCTAGAGTGCATTTTTAACAGAAAAGGCAGGAGGCTTAGAGGGGATTAGAGGAAAGATTTTTTTTCCACCAGAGGTGATGGATATCTATCTTAAAGGGTAATGAAGACAGGAACCATCGCAACACTTAGGAAATATTTAGATAATCATTCAAAGCACCATAGCATGTCAGGTTATAGGCCAGGTGCTGGAAAATGGGACTAGAGTAGATGACCAGTACAAGAGGTGTTGAAGGGTTCCTTTACATGTTATAAAACTCCATGACTCTATGATAGGTCTCTACATGGGGGGTATAGGTGGAAATGGGCTGTCTGGGTAGTACATGCTAAAAGGCAACAGGGTGACTCTGGGGATGGGGTTAACTGGCAACCAGGCAGAACCCAGTCATGACAGTGTCCACCACGATATATGTTCCCTCTCATCACTTGCCATTAACTAGGCACTAACTGCAATTGGAAAATGGCTGGGACAACAGCCAGGTTGGGTGGAGTCAGTATCAGTTTAATGGATGGCACACACATCTGCTGGACTCCAGGACGTGGAAGGGACAAACACATGAATGATGGTTTTGCAGATTCCAGCTACATTTAGCTTGTAATTATTTCAGCATCCATGAGCATTGTAAAGTGAACATGCTTCAGGTTCAAATGCTGGGCAAAGATAATTTGCACCATGCTATTGGTCCTTACAAATTGAACATCAACAGAAGCTTGCAGCAATGACTTATAAGAAGTGAATGTTGGCTAAAACCAACCCATAGCTTATGAAACTTTTTAGGGTGCTGTGGGAGAAGGGGAATATTGCTTCATCTGTCATGTAAGTATAGATTCTACTAAATTCAATGGAAAGTTGAATGATTGATGTGGATCTGGGATGGGAAGGAGGTTTGGAGTTCAGAAGGTACTCTCTTTTCAAAGTAATGTGTTGGTCACTCAACTGGTGCTGCATTTCACCAAATTGGTGGACATCCAGGAACCAGGGGCACAATGGAGCAGACAATGGGGCTATTAGAAATGTGATTCTGCTTGGACTGGTCAGGAGGAGCCCTCCAGAATAGTCCGAAGAGAATGTGCAGCATAATGTTATGCTCTGCACAATTGGCAATGTGATAGGTGCTGGAGAACTGAAAGAACAAGAGTCTTTTTTTGGAAAAGGATGGTACTAGGGAGGTTAAAAATTCATAGAAACTGTCCATAATAGAGCTCAGCTGTGTCGGGTGTCACAAGCAAAAGAAGACCTGATTGATTCCCAGCTCCAGTAGATGGCAGGTACAGTTAGAGAATATTAAATAGCCATTAGTCATCATGCCGACATTTGGTTGCAATGTAGAGGGAACTGCAGCCTCTGTTCATTTTTTTCGTGTTCACTTTTACTGATTGTAAATAAAAACTCATGTCTGAAATGTCCAATTGCTCATCAATATGTGTTGCACCCTGGATGGACAATGACAAGATTGAAGTCTAAATTAGACATTCGGAACAGAGTAGTGGTGACATAGCAAGGGTGATTAGACAGGATGTAGCTGAGGACAGGTAAACTGGCTGGTGGCTAAAGAGCAAAGAGATTGAGAAAATAGGGTTGTACGTGCAAGGGAGGGTCAGCAATGCTAGCTATATGCCATAAGCAGTATAGCTTTGTGGCTGCTGCGCCTTTACATTGGTGGTGTGGGGTAACACCATCTTGCCCTGGTGCATAGCATCCTTTAAAAGAAGGCATTGTCACCAAGGATACTAGTCTTTCGGCTGATATCTGCTGAAATGTAATTTGTTCTGTAAACGACGCATGTCAGGTTGGGACTAGAACATGGTGAGAGGACACCAAAGGTAGGTAGTAAATGATAGGCAGCATTTGATAAGGTGTGGCAAGAGAATACATTGGGCCTCATGACTAGGAATCCTCTTCTTTCAAAACTTTATGAAACTGACAATTAGCCAAAAGAAAAAGTTTGGTTCTTGGTCTTCTCTCTGTATTTCACTCTACAATAAATTAAAGTATTTATGCTCACCTGTGTCTGAACTAGCAGCAGTTTGGCCCTATTGCAATTCATGTCATCATATGCCTTCCGCTCATTGTAGTTTTGGAACATATAGAATTAGAACAAAAGTTGCCTATTCAGCTCCTTGGGTTTCTCCACCCATGAACAAAACTATGGCTGATCTGTTTACGTTTGGATTCCACATTCCCCTCTACCTTTGATTATCCTTGTTTCCCCAGCCCAAACGTCATCTATCTATAAAAACCAAAAGAACTGCAGATGCTAGAAGTCAAAAACAAAAACTGAAGTTTCTCGAAAAGCTCAGTAGGTCTGGCAGCATCTGTGAAGAGAAATCAGAGTTAAAATTTCAGGTCCAGTGACCTTTTCTCAGAACTGGGAGAATTTATCCATCACCACCTTAAAAGTAGACAATTCAATCTCTAACCAAATGGAATGTTCTCTGGAATTACTCTGAAAAATAAACAATTAACATAAATATTCAATCTTCCTCTCATTCCTGTTCCAAACCATCATGCTACCTTCTTGACAATATCATTCCCACTTCACCACATCTTTCTAACAGCACTGGAAACATCAACTCTGCAGTATTCATGCTAATGTTGGTCAACATAAAAATCAATGTTTGCTTGACTTTCTTACCAATGATAATGGTCGGTGGCTGATTGTTGATTGGCATTATAGTAATGTTAAGATCGTACACAGGGAGAGAGTTGTGTATTGACAACAAAGGAGAAAATGGTTCCTCAGAACAGCAGCCTTCCACTGTACCTCCATCCCAATCCGAGATGACAAAAGTAATGGTGTCAAAACAGGGTGTTAATCCTACCTCACCACCTGAGGAGAGGAAAAATTCAAGTAGCAAAAGGGTTATTTTTCAAATGAAATAATTTATCAGGATTATATTTTTAGTCTGTAGCCTTACCTTGACAATCGCACTTCAAATCATAAACGGACTGCTCTGAATATCCTAATCTTTTTATCTTCTCCCTTTTGCCTTTCCAAAAGAAATTCACACTTGCTGGGATAGAGCTCTGGGGAAACAATATACTAAGAGGCATTGGCAACCTATTTCCCCTTCCTGATGTTGTGAAAGGGCTTTAGGACCCTGAGGCAACCTTGCAATCATGTCACAAAGCTTCTCCTCACTGGGCATAAGTAGAACATTGTGGCAGAAAGTTATGAAAGAACAGTATAGAGAGCTAGGCAGAAGCCTGAGGTCTCATCATGTGAATATTAGCAATATGCATGGAAAAGCAGATGGTAATCCAACAATACTTAACAATAGAAATTATGAAACTGCCTTTCAAGAATGTAATGGTAAGATTAGAGCCTAGTGTTTCTGAACATAATGTATTGTAGCACTTAGACATAATATGCACAAAACAGTGTTGCAAAGAAGCCCTTTACTGAATATTGTTCTTGATCTTGTCTTTTCCGCGACCAATCTCTCCTGAACCCTAATTCATAGATGTCAGCATAAAAAAGATCACATGACAAAAGGGAAGGCATCACCCATGCTGTGATGATGCTGCTTCTTTAACAAGGTTATATTGTCCTTGGTTTATTTTCAAGAGGGGTTGTAAAAGGCAGACGTTCTGATTTATCTGGAATTTGAGGACTTTGCTAATAGCTAACAGATACTGCCCAAGGCAACAATCAAGGAAAAGATTTTTAGGTTTTTTTTCAAAAACAGTTATACAATGAAAGGGGTGTGACCAGTTCTCCCAGTTGGGGGAATTTTCTAATTTGCCCCCAATTAAAACTAAACCAGAGGAGCAGATCCAGTAAGAAGAGGTTCCATGCTTCATCAAATGATCCCTTGCTGATCCTCTTTCTCTAACATCTCTCCTATAAAGACCTGTGTTTGAAATTATCTTATTTTCTTTTGTTTGTGTTTCATTCAGTGGTGTGTAAATAAAGTCTTTTTTTACTTGAAGCCAAGTGGTTTGACCAGATGCATCACACTGGGATATCTGCCTAAAACAATTAGAAAAAAATAAGGCCTGGGCTACCTTCTTAAAATGTTTTGAGGGGTCTGGCTTGGTTCATAACAGATTGGGGGCTCTTTGTGGGATTTATTCTATAATTCCACTTTGGGGTTAGGGTTATTCAACTCAACGGCAGCGAGTGGTATAGATGTTAGTATATTTTGTTCTGGGTGGCGAATTCTGTTGGTTTAAGCATTGCTTGGTGTAGTAATGGGTCTTTAAGTCACTAAGAGTTTTCTCGGGGTGGAAGAGGTGACTCTTGGGGCTTTACAAAAAGTGAACAGGCAAAACCGCTGGAATTGGCAGTCAAGCTGGAGTTGGAGTTGCCTCTTTCTATGAGGAAGGGAAAGACAATTATAACAATAGCTGAGCATTTAAATTTGCTGGAAATACAAGCTGAAACTTTGGATGTTTTGGAGATGGCTAAACTTCAATTGAAAATGAAGCAGCTTGACTAAGAGACAAAAGAAAAAGAGAAAAAGAAATAAAATTGTTTGAGTTAAAAGCAGAGCAAATACAAACAGCCAGAGTGTGAAGAAATGGAAAGAGAGAGAGAGAAGAGAGAAAGAGAGAGAATAAAGAAAATTTGAACTTCATAAATTGGCACTTGGACAGAAAGATCAATGTAAAAGAATAGTGATGAAGGCAGAAGGTAAGCTCAGTGAGGAAGAGATTGAGGGTGAGCAAATCAATCATAGCCAAAGGCCTGGTGGAAATCTGTTTAAATAAATCCAAGCATTGCCTGAATTTGATGAGAAAGATGTAGAAGACTTTTTCATCACATTTGAGAAGGTGGTTAAACAAAAAGTGGACAGTGACCACATAGGCTTTGCTGATCCAAACACAACTTTTAGGTAGAGCTCGTGAGGTATTTGCATCACTATCAGAGGAGGTATCTGGGCACATGAGGAGGTTAAAAAAAAGCCATTTTAAGTGCATATGACATTGTGCCAAAAGCCTACAGACAGCGTTTCAGGAATCTAAGGAGAGACCCTGGACAAACCTATATTCAGTTTGAAAGAATCAAACAACATAATTTTGATAGGTAGATAAGGGTATTAAAATTAGAACAAACTGCTTAGAGCAATGATTATTTTGGATGAGTTCAAAAATTCACTTCCTGGATTAGTGAGAACTCACATGGAAGAGCAGAGAATTAAAACGGCAAAGTTAGCAGCTGAAATGGCTGATGATTATGAGTTGGTTCATAAATCAAAGTTGGCTTCCAATATCAATTTCAATCCACAAGGGATAGAAATTAGGGAAAAGAGAAGTCTCACGTGGTAAGGGAAAAGTAGATCTCGGTGGAGATAAAAAAGAAAATTTACCACAGGGCAAAAACGAAACTCATGAAAGGGAAAAATAGTTAAAAAGCTCCGGTGTTTTTACTGCAATTATGAAGGCCACATGAAATCACAATGTTTGTGGGTTAGGAAAAGTATTGGGAAGACAGATGAAGGAAAACTGGTTAAGCCAGTGAATTTTGTTGAAGTGGTAACGGAAAGCACAATGAAGGCTAAAACACTGCACCAGCATGTATAAATTGGTTGGAGGTTGGTAAAGGAGGAAAGTTGGTAAAATTGGTAAAGGGCTTTTGCCCGAAACGTTGATTTTCCTGCTCCTCGGACCTGCTGTGCTTTCCCAGCACCACTCTAATCTAGACTAAGAGATACAGGATCATGTCAATCTTTGATGTTGAAAGATGAGGAGAAATGTACCTCCAAAAGACTATTGCCTGCAAAAGTGCTAGTAAGTGGAGTTCACAATGAGACATGAAGTGCTCAATTATGTATAGTGAGGTTAGAGTATCCAGTGAAAGATGGAAAGATGGAAAAGTGCCGATAGGAGTACTGGAAAAGCTCTCAGTTTGAGGAATACAATTTGTCCTTTCAAATTAAATAGTTGGTTCACAGGTAGGAGTGCTGCCCACCGTGGTTGAAAAGATGGTGGAAAATTAGGCAACTGAACTATTACAGGAAGCATATCCTGGAATTTTTCCTGACTGTGTGGTAACAAGGTCACAAAGTCACCAGTTGAAACAGGAGAGATCAAGGAGTACAGATAAGAAAGTTGAAGCGGACAAATCAGAGACACTGTTTGATCAGATGCTTGAGACAATGCAGGAGCAGATGGAGGACAAAGCTGATATCTTTAGCTCAGAGAAATTAACTGAGTTACAGCAGAAAGATGAAAATTTGAAGCAATTGTATAAAAAGGCATACATGGAAGAAGAATCTGAATGTATCCCTAAGTGCTACTATCTTAAAAATCATGTCTTAATGAAGAAATAGAGATGATTATATATTCAGGCAGATGCGCAATGCACAGAAGTTCATCAAGTTGTATTGCCAGTAAGTTATAGAAAAGAGGTGTTGTGGGTGGATGAACTACCAAAAGAAGGTCATTTAGAGATAAGAAAAACTCCAGCTAAAATACATAAACATTTTTACTGGCCTGGACTGCACAAGGATGTAGATGAGCTTTGGCAGACATGTCACACATGTCAGGTAACTGGGAAACCACAGGCAGAATAAAACCCGTTCCTCAATGCAGGCATTTGAGGAATCTTTTACAAGAGTCTTAATTGATTGTGTAAGATCCCTACCTAAAACAAAAAGTAGGAATCAGTATTTGTTAACAATAATGGATGTGTCCACTAGATTTCCAGAGGATATTCCATTATGCAATATCACAGCTAAAAGGAAGGCAGATGAATCAAATTTTTCATTCGATCCAGATTACCCACAGAGATCCAGTCAGATCACGGGTCAAATTTTACATCAAAATTATTCAAGGAAGTTATAGACAGCTTAGGAATAAAACAATTCTACATTGAAGACCATGTTAAGGGCTTATAGTCAAGACTATTGGGATAAAGGAATTCCATTTGTCTTTTTGCAATCAGAGATGCACTAAATGAATCCACCAAATTCAGTCCACTTGAATTAGTTTTTGGCCATTAAATGAGTAAACCACTAAAGTTAATTAAGGAGAAACTGGTAAGTCAGAATTCAGAGACCACATATTTGGACTGAGTGTCAGATTTTAGGGAAAGAGTAAATAGAGTGGAGTTGGCAAGACAGCATTTGAAAATATCACATCATACAATGAAACAGAAGCAGACAAGAAATCAAAAACCCAAAATTTTACTTTCAGTGTTAAAGTGTAAGGGTTACTTCCAGTGATAGGGGAACCTTTAAAAGTAAGGTTTAGTCAACCTTATCAAGTCAAAAGAAGATCGAGTGAGGTAAACTATTTGATAAGGACTTTACATAGAAGTGTGTGTCATGTGAACGTACTCAGAATGTATTTTGACAAGGAAGGAAAGCAAAAGGTGATGGAGTTACTGGTTACAATGCAGAGTGAAAAATGAAGTTCAGAGGATTCTGAATTGGATATTACTTAAATTAACTTGGACAATGAGGAAGGTGTCAAAAATTGGGATAAATTATTGAGTTACCTTCCAGAGGAAAATTGAAATGACCTGAAAGAGTTATTGCTATGGCCAGGGGAGATATGTGGAAATAAGGTGGGTAGTACTAACCTAATTATGCATGATATTGGAAATGCTGTTCCAATTAAGCAAGACAGGCATAACCCTCTAAAATTGGTACAGGTTCAAAAGGAGATTAAATACATGCTCCAAGATAAAATAATTGAAGTGAGTTTCAGTGACTGGGTGCTCACCAATAGTAATTGTGCAAAACCAGATGGTACCTAACAGTTATGGGTCATCTCAAAATCAATGCAGTTACAAAATCTTATTCATATCCGAAAGCACATTTGGAACACAGTTTGAAAAGGTGAGACAAGCTACTTATATTTCTAAATTGGACTTACTCAAAGGATACTGGCAAGTACATTTGTCCGAAAGAGTGAAGAAAATTTTGGCTTTTGTACCGCAAAATGGACTGTATCAATACCATTTGGTCTGAAAAATGCGTCAATCACATTTCAAAGACTAGCCAATAACGTCATTGCCGGATTACCCAATTGTGTAGTTTATATTGATAGCCTCGTGATTTTTAGTCACACATGGGATGAACTTTTGCAACATTTATCAGAATAGTTCAATCAAGTTCAGCAGGCAGGCTTGATGATAAGAATCGAGAGTGTCGTCCTGGAAAAGCACAGCAGTTTAGGCAGCATCAGAGGTGCAGGAGAATTGATGTTTCAGGCAAATGCCCTGCATCAGGAATGAGGCTGTGAGCCGAAGGGGTGGTAAGATAAATGGGAGGGGGGTTGGGGGGTGCGGCTAGGTGGAAGGTAGCTGAGAGTGCAATAAGTAAATGGAAGTGCTGTTCAAAGATAATCTCCAGGACACCCATACCAACTAATTTCACCACCCAGTGGCAGAACATTTCAACTCCCCCTCCCACTCTGCCAAGGACATACATGTCCTAGGCCTCCTTCTTTGCAACTCCCTAACCACCTGGGACCTGGAGGAAAAACGCCTAATTTTCTGCCTCAGGAACCTCCAAACCTACGGCATCAATGTGGATTTCACCAGTTTCCTCATTCCCCCTACCTTATCCCAGATCCAACCTCCCAACTCGGCACTGCCCTTATGACCTGTCCTACTTGACCATCTTCCACCCACCTCTCCGAACTATCGCTATTGTCCCTACCTTCATCTACTTATCGCATTCTAAACCACCTTCACCCTAGCCCCACCCTCCCCTTCCATTCATCTCACCACCCCCTCAGCTCACAGCCTCATTCCTGACGTAGGGCCTTTGCCCAAAACATCGATTCTCCTGCTCCTCAGATGCTGCCTGACTTGCTGTGCTCTTCCAGCATCACACTTTTGACTTAAATCTCCAGTATCTGCTGTCCTCACTTTTACTTGGCTTGATAATAAACCTGGTTAGAGACAACAAAATTGCAGATGCTGGAATCTACCTTGATGATAAGCCTGGCTAAGAGTGAATTTGTCAAAGTCCAAGTCATCTTCCTGAGCCATGTTATTGGACACGAACAAGTGGTCCCACTTGTTATTGGGTGTTTGCCATGCTTTTGACAAAAAGATCTGTATTACGATTCCTGGGATTGAGTGGGTTTTATCAGAAATTTGTACCAAATTTTAGCAGTGTGGCTGCTCCACTCACTGAGTTACTAAAGGAATACCAGAAGTTTCAGTGGATAGCGGACTCTCAAAAGGCATTAGACAGCATGAAAGCTGTGTTACCTGCTGCCCCAGTATTAGCCACGCCTCATTATGCAATGCCATTCAAGTTGGCTATCAATGCAAGTGATGTGGGTGTCAGTGCTATCTTTTACAAGAAGACAAGAAAAAGGTAGAAAGGCCTATCAGTATTACTTCAGAAAATTGAACATTCATCAGCAGAAATATTGGATAATGGAGAAGGAGTCTTTGAGCTTGGTGTTGGCGTAACAACATTTCCATGTTTATGTTACTAGTCATGTATTTGAGACAATCATATACACCGATCATAACCCATTGAAGTTTTTGGGGAAATTTAAGGAAAAAAATTCCAGATTATTTATATGGAGCATATTATTATAGCCATTCAATTATACATTGTACATGTGGCAGGAGAGGAAAACGTGATCACCAACACATTGTTGAGTCTTGGATGAGAAATGTTCAGTGGCGGGGATGAGCGGACTGAAATAGAATGCAGTAATGTGTGTTTACATGGTTATAGTCAATGTAACGTACATGTGTTGTAGTATACTAACAGTGTAAGATTACAGGGTTTTGAAATGAAGCCATCTTTGGGTATTGATGATTCTTTTTCTCGAAAGCGAGCTCTGATGATGCTGCTCCTTCAACAAGATTATGTTGTTATTGGGTTTTTTTCAAGAGGGGTTGAAAAAGGCAGATGTTGCAATTTTTCTGGGATTTGAGGTCTTTGCTAATGGCTAATAGATACCGCCAAGGCAACAATCAAGGAAAAGACTATTAGGTTTTATTTTTAAAACAGTTATAGAATGAAAGGGGGTTGGCCAGTTCTCCCAGTTCAGGTATCTTTTTAGTTTGGTTTAGGTTTAGCTGGGGACAGAGGAGCAGCGAGAGTGAAAAGAGGTTCCATGCTGATTCCAAATGATTCCTGGCTGATCCTCTCTCTCTAACCTAGATTTGAATTTACCTTTGTTGCTCAGGGGGTGTGTTTATGGGGATTTTGCAGGAAATTGGAATAGCATCACTAAGTTGCAATAGAGTCAGTCGGTTTTCAAATCACTGTTTTCTTTTGTTTGTGTTTCATTTGGTGGTGTGTAAACAAATTGTTTTTTTACTTGAAGCCAAGTGGTTTGACCAGATACATCACTCCTGGGATATCCACTTTACCCCTGCCTAAAACAAATAGAAAATTTAGGGTGTGGGGCTAGCTTCTTAAAATGTTTTGAAGGGGTCTACCCTGGTCTATAACAACTGTAGAGTAGGGGAATGGGTCTGGGTGGGTTACTCTTCGGAGGATCTGTAGGGACTTGTTGGGCTAAATGGCCTGTTTCCGAACTGTAGGGAATCCAATCTAAACTCCTGTTCCTGGCCAACTCTTCCTGCAAGGGTAGTAATTTGGAGTTGAAAGCGTGGGTGATTTTAATCAGCAAATAAAGAGTTGCTAAGTCTCATTCAAGTATTCTCACCTGTCCCTGCTAGAGACTGGTTAACCCAATAGAATGCGGAACTGCTGGAACATTTTGGTCAATTTTTACTTTGCCATTTCCTCATTCAGCATTGTTTTGTCATCGGCCAAAGATAGACAGTTAACTACAACAGAAGCTACAGAATGTTGTGATAAAGGACTTGGAGGGAAGATAGCAAGAAACAGCAAACAGAAGTTCAATATTTCAGCAAATGAAGGAACATTGAACAAATGGTTGTTCAAACCTTTTCTACTTAAAGTGGTTGATTTCAGGATGTCAATAATTTCCATTTTTAGCTGTATTACTGTCTATTTCCAGACAGTAACAATGCTACTCCAACAGAATTCTCAACTTATCAACAGAAGTGCATTAGTAAAACTCCCCGATTCAATAGAAATTTGCTTGTGCAGTTCTTAAAAAAAACAAAAACCCACAATATCCACCTTAGGATGGCAGTTAAAGCAGTTTCAATAACCCACGATGCAGTGTATTACATTTATTTGATTCATTTACCTAGTTTCCCCAACCACAGCCCCTTTACTTGTCAGTGATTATCCAACTTCTTATAGCTATCTTAAGACATTGATTAAAATTGAATGTTGCCTGCTCCTCAAGTGGTGGATTTGCAAATACAGAGGAACCTCTATTATCTGGCATTCGATTATCTGAATATCGGATTATCCGGCAAGATCACAAGGTCCCGATGCTTGGCTAAACTATGTTATCCGGTATTCAGTTATCCGGAATTTGATTAACCGAATGAAATACTCCCCACCCGTGTCTTCCGAATAATTGAGGCTCCTCTGCACTAGACTGAACCAAACATCAAAAGCAGGCAAACATAAACCACTAGTTGTTTCAGAAGTTAGAACTTGAGGGCTACGTGTAGATCAGCAAGAGCATGTTCATCCATCCGATTTGATCATCATAATCTGCACCTCGCCTCAATTTTGATTTAATTCATGTCCTTTAAAAGCTTTACTTAACAAAAAGTATCATCACCTCCATTTCAAAACCTCATAGCTTTATAGGGGGAGAACTCCAGATTTAGATTAGATTACTTACAGTGTGGAAACAGGCCCTTCGGCCCAACAAATCCGCACCAACCCTCCGAAGAGCAACCCACCCAGACCCCTCCATTTACCCCTTCACCTAACACTATGGGCAAATTAGCATAGCCAATTCACCTAACCTGCACATTTTTGGACTGTGGGAGGAAACCTGAGCACCCGGAGAAAACCCACGCAGACCAGACACAGGGAGAATGTGCAAATTCCACACAGACAGTTGCCTGAGGCGGGAATTGAACCCGGGTCTCTGGCGCTGTGAGGCAGCAATGCTAACCACTATGCCACCATGCCGCCCAACTCTTTGTGATTTCTGCAACTTTTTGTGAAACAGTTTCCTGATTTCATTCATGAATAGCCTGCCTCTAATTTCAAGAAAACTTTCCTTTATTGTGGATGTTCTCACCCAGAGGAAATACTTTCCTCCTTCTTACACAAAAAAAGTCTTTTTAATGTTTTAAACATCTTGATCATATTACCTGTCTCTATAAGCAACCTCTTATACTCAAGGGACCATGCACCAATTTGATTTTAATTTAACTCTGTAAATCCTGCCAAAGGCATTTCAAGGGAGGAGACACTTGATAATCACACTGTTGTAGTGAGATGTGGAATTTAATAAAAAGATGTACATACCTTTAAGTACTGCTGGTACTGAAGTGTGGAGATACTGTAGCCAATTGGTGCATAGCAAGGTCCCAAAGACAAGATAATAATCAAATAGATCAGATAGAGTCTCTGGGTGATTTTGATTGAGGAATGACTATTAGGTAAGTCAGATTTCTAACATCATCAGTATTTTGTCCTTATATTGGCTCAGGCTTGACATGGACATTTAGCCAGTTTGTTAGCCAGTACGCTTAGCTTGGTTCAAAGCAGCAACCAGGAGGCAGGGAGGAATACAGTAACTGGTAAGCCTATAAATCAAGCACAGTATGGATTCAGGCGAAAGTGAGGACTGCAGATGCTGGAGATCAGAGTCAAGATTAGAGTGATGCTGGAAAAGCACAGCAGGTCAGGCAGCATCCAAAGTGCAGGACAATTGACATTTTGGGCAAACCCTTCCTGATGAAGGACTTTTGCCCGAAATGTCGATTTTCCTGTTCTCGGATGCTGCCTGATCTGCTGTGCTTTTCCAACAGCACTCTAATCTTGACACTGTGGATTCAGGCCTAGTCTTTACAGGACAAGGGGTAGGTGAGCAGGGGCACAGTAACTGGTAAGCTGTTCCTCTGTCGCAGGAACACCGTGGGAATCTTCAGTGCAGCTCCTGTTGACAGCATAACTTCAAAAGGTGAGAAAGGCTCTGAATTGAATCATAGAGTCCCTACGGTGTGGAAGCAGGCCATGTGGCACATCGACACTACACTGATCCTCTGAAGAACATTCCACCCACACGCACATGCCCCTTCACTATTCCTGAAACCCTGGCTAATCCACCAAACCCAAACATCCCTGGACACTATGGACAATTTAACGTGAGCAATCCACCTAAACTGCACATCTTCAGACTGTGGGAGGAAACCACAACACCCAGTGGAAACCCACAAAGATACAGGGAGAACGTGCAGACTCGACACAGACAGTTGCCTGAGGCTGGAATTGAACCGGAGTCACTGGTGCTATGCGGCAGCAATGCTAACCACTGAGCCACCGTGACACCCCAGTACTGATCACCTGACAATTTCTTGTTAGACCTTTCTTATCCTACAAAAATAGAGAAGTGGGAACCTTGTTACAGTTAACATTTTCATAACCTGAGTAGGAAGTCTAAGACTATGATATTGAAGAGCCGATGTTGGACTGGGGTGTACAAAGTTAAAAATCACACAACACCAGGTTATACTCCAACATGTTTATTTGGATGCACTAGCTTTTGGAGCACTGCTCCTTCACAGTTACAATGTTGTTGAGGAGAATACTGAGATACAGGCTACTAGACTCGACGGGATTGAGGTTCACAAGGAGGAGGCTTATGCATTCTGGAAAGTGAGAAAATAGATAAATCCCCTGGATTGGCTGGGATTTATCCTAGGATTTTCTGGAAACCAGGGAGGAGATCGCAGAGCCTTTGACATTGATCTGTATGTTGTCATTGTCTACAGGAATAGTACCAGAACACAGGAGGATAGCAAATGTTGTCCCCTTATTCAAGAAGTGGAGTAGCGACAACCCTATTAATTATAAACCAGTGAGCCTTACTTTGGTTGTGGGTAAAGTGTTGGAACAGTTATAAAAGATAGGATTTATAATCATTTCGAAAGGAATCAGTTGATCAGGGATAGTCAACATGGTTTTGTGAAGGGTAGGTCATGCCTCACATCCTTATTGAGTACTTTGAAAAGGTGACTAAACAGGTGGAGAGGGTAAAGTGGCTGATGCTGTGTATATGGATTTCAGTAAGGCGTTTGATAATGTTTCGCATGGTAGGCTACTGCACAAAATACAGACGCATAGGATTGAGGTTGATTTAGTGGTTTGGATCAGAAATTGGCTAGCTGAAAGAAGACAGAGGATGGTGGTTGATGGGAAATGTTCATCCTGGAATTCAGTTACTAGTGGTGTACCGCAAGGATCTGTTTTGGGGCCACTGCTCTTTTTGTAATTTTTATAAATGGCCTAGATGAGGGCGTAGAAGGATGGGTTAGTAAAATTGCGGATAACACTAAGATTGGTGAAGTCATGGATAGTGCTGAAGGATGTTGCAGGTTACAGAGAGACACAGATAAGCTGCAGAGCTGGGCTGAGAGGTGGCAAATGGAGTTTAATGCAGAAAAGTGTGAGGTGATTCACTTTGAATGGAGCAACAGGAATGCAGTCTACTGGGCTGATGGTAAGATTCTTAGTAGTTTAGATGAGCAGAGGGATCTCAGTGTCCATGTACATAGATCCCTGTAAGTTGATAGGTTTGTTAAGAAGGCATACGGTGTGTTAGCTTTTATTGGTAGAGGGATTGAGTTTCGGAGCCATGAGGTCATGTCGCAGCTTGTCAAAACTCTGATGCAGCCACACTTGGAGTATTGCATATAGTTCTGGTCACCTCATATGGGAAGAATGTGGAAACTTTGGAAAGGGTTCAGAGGAGATTTACTCAGATGTTGCATGTTATAGAGGGAAGGTCTTATGAAGAAAGACTAAGGGACTTGAGGCTGTTTTCATTTGACAGAAGGAGATTGATAGGTAACTTAATTGAGACATATAAGATAATCATGAGGGTTAGATAGGGTGGATAGTGAGAGCCTTTTTCCTCTGATAATGAGGACTAGCATGAAGGAGCATAGCTTTAAATTTTTATAGGACTGATGTCAGAGGTAGTTTCTTTACTCAGACAGTAGTAAGAGCATGGAACGCCCTGCCTGCTACAGTAATGGACTCGCCAAATTTAAGGGCATTTAAATGGTCATTTGATAAACATATGGATGAAAATGGAATTAGTGTTGGTTAGATGGGCTTCAGATTAGATTCACAGGGTGGTGCAACATTAGGGGCCAAAGGGCCTGTACTGCACTGTAATGTTCTATGTTCTATGTGCTATGTTCTATGTACCTGATGAAGGAGTTGCGCTTCAAAGGCTAGAGCTTCCAAATAACCTTTTGGACTACAACATGGTGTTGTGTAATTTTTAATTAAAAATAAGACTAATAATTCTAGGTGTCAATTGTAAGTTTAAAAAATGTCAGGAGAGACCAGCTGAGTGGAATGTGTAGCTTGTCACACGTGGATGCTGCCAGTCTCCCAGATGACTACATATGCAGGAAGTGCTCCCAACTGCAGACGCTGGAGCTCTCGGTTTTAAAGCTGGAGCAGTGGTTGGAAACATTGTGGCACATCTATGAGCCTTAGAGTTACAAGATAAGAATGTTTAAGGATATGGTCACATTGCAGCTCAAGGGACTAGAGGAAAAGAGCGAATGGGTGACCATCAGACAGTTGAAAAATTACAGGCAGGTAATGAAGGAATCCGCTAACTGGTATTCCATTTTAGAAGGTGATGTTAGGATGCTGGTACCTCAGATGAATGCAGTCAGAGCCAAGCTTCTGGCACCACAAGTGGCTTGACTGTGTGGAGGCTGGGTGGGCAGGGCGGGAGGGGTTGGGCAAAGAAAGGAACAGCAACAGTGATATCTTTAGTCAGGAGAGCAAATAGGTATTTCTGCAGCTGAAGATGTGACTCCAGGGTGATGTTTTGCCCACCTGATTCTACGGTCAGGGCATCCTGAAAGAGGAGGCTAATGGGTTAGAGGTTGGTACCAATGACATGAACAAAATGGGCAATGAGATCTTCCATCATGAATTCAGGGAGCCAAGGTGGTATATTAAAAAGCAGGACCCCAATGGTTGTAATTTCTGGATTACTCCCAGTGCCACATTCTAGCAAGTATAGAAATATGAAAATAGGACAGAGTAATTGTGGCTCCAAAATTGATGCTAGCATGAAAGTTTTAGATTTGTAGATCACTTGGACCATTTTGGGGGAATATGGGACATGTACAAACAAGACAGTCTGCACCTGAAACATATTGGGACCAATATCCATGCATGTAGGTTTGCTAGTGCTGTTGGGATGAGTTTAAATTAGTCAGGCTGGGTGGGGGCAGAATGTTGATAAAATAGAGCTACATCATGCTCCAGCAAAAGAAGTAAGTCACAGTGAGTTCAGCTGTGTTGACTGTTGAGAGAGTAAGGCAAGGCTGGATGGTTTTTAATGCACAGTGTGTAACACTTAATACTGATGAGTTAGTAGCATGCTTGCCACATGGGTGTATGATATTGTTGCCATCACGGAAACATGGTTGAGGAAAGGGCTAGACTGGCAACTCAACATTCTGATGTATAGGATCTTAGGTGAGACGGAGGAGGCTGTAAAAATGGTAGTGATGTTGCATTATTAATTAAGGAGTCAAATACTGCAATAAGGACAGATGATAGAAGAAATTTACTGCAGATGCTGCAATCTGTACTGAAAACAACCAATGCTGGAGATCACGTGGGTCAGACAACATCTATGGATAGAGACCAAGCTAATGTTTCAAGTCTAGATGACTCTTCATCAGAGCTGAGATGATAATTTGGAAGAGTCCTCAAATGAAGCTTTGTAGATAGAAATTAGGAACCTTAAGGGGGCACCTACTTTACTGGGAGTATATTATAAGCCCCCAAAGAGACAACAGGAGCAAATCTGACTTCCAACAATCCAAAACTGTTTTTTGCAGTCTATCTTTTTCCTTGTCCAGAAGTAATTTGAACCATACATGTTTGGTTCCTATTGCCCAAACGTTTCCCCACTGCCACATTGAACACTTTTCCAGCTTCTTTTCTCTGAACCAGATCCAGCACTGCGCCATCCTTTTTTGGACCTTCTATGTATTGATACAAATCACTCACTGCATACATTTCAAGAATTGTGCCCCCTCTAAACCCTTAACACTATGACTGTCCCCATTTACGTCGAGGAATTTAAAATCCCCTAGTATAATTTCCCAATGATTATTCTGACACACTTCTGTGAACTGTCTATTTATTTGCTCATCTCCTGATGAAGGTCTTATGCCCGAAACATCGATTCTCCTGCTCCTCGGATGCTGCCTGATATGCTGTGCTTTTCCAGCACCACACTCTCGACTCTAATCTCCAGCATCTGCAGTCCTCACTTTCTCCTAGCAGATGGCATTTGACCTTGACAATGCGAGACGATGCACTTTGGAAGAAGAAACAAGATGAGGGAGCATTTAATGAATGGCAGAACACTGTGTAGCTCAGAGCAACAGAGGGATCTTGGAGTAATTATTGACAGATCCCTGAAGTCGGCAGAGTATGTGAATAAGATAGTTAAGCAGGCATATGGGATGCTTCCTTTCATCAGCTATGGTACAGAGTATAAGAGCAAGAAGGTAATGTTGGAGTTGTACTGATAATTGGTCAGGCCACGACTGGAGTAATGTGTGCGGTTCTGGCCATCTCACTACAGGAAGGATGTGATAGCCCTAGAGGGGATGCAGAGGAGGTTCACCAAGATGTCAACTGGGGTGAGCTATATGTAGAGACTGGATTATCTTGGATTGTTTTCTTTTAGAGCAGAAAAAAACTGAAGCAGAACATGTTTAAAATATACAAGATTGAGGGACAAGGTGAATATAGAATGGCTGTTTCCCTTGGGCTGAGAGGTCATTCACAAGAGGACATTGTTTTCGGCTAAGAGCTAGGAGATTTAGAGGGGATTTAGGGGGAAATCTTTTCACTCAGCAGGTTGGGGGAAATCTGGAATGCACTGCCTGGAAAGGTAGCGGAGGCTGGAAACCTTACAACCTTTAAAATATATTTGGATGAGCACTTGAGATAAAATATTCAAAGATATCAGACAAGTGCAGGAAACTGGGGTTAATACACTTTTACTGGTTGCTATATTGGTGCAGACTTGATGGACTAAAGGGCCTTTTCTGCACTATATGAATCTATGAAACTGTCTATGAATTTATTAATCTAAGGGCCAAATGGCTTTGGTTTATAGAGTAATTTGAAAGATCTTAGATGGGTATGAAGAACATAGCAAAATTATATTAGGAGAAGCTACTTACCAGTATGAATATATGTCACTGAGCCAGAAAGGATATCTGCCTGAGAAAAGTGGTCAATAATTTGGCTATCCTTCTGTACCGCTCCATGGAATGGTTGCCTTGCAATCATAAACATCAGCCTCTCATCATCGCTATCCAGGTCAGTAGCATAGAGATTTTCTGCTGTGATAGCGACTTCTGCCCCTTCAAGACAATACATCATGGGCTTCAGGCCAGGCTTCATCGTTGGAGGCTCATCATTCACTGGCAGTATCTGGAGTGAAAACACAGGGCATGACAAAGATTTGGCATTAAGTTAGTGATCTGTTGTGGGGTGCAAAATTAAAGTTGCCAGGGAGTCTGTCTTTCCAATACTGTTGAAAAGGTCTCTGAAAAATATCATTCAGGAAATAACTAATGCCTATGCAGCTAATATCTTAGCTTCAGTGTAAAATGAATGATAAGTTGACAGACTGCTTTACACCTTTTTAGTTTTTGTTCAACTCGACTTCAAGGTGATAAATTAAATTGCTTTATACAATTGCACAACATCATTATGAACCCCATTGATAACTTTTCAAAAATTTTACTGTGATCATTCTTTTCAACATTATAGTTCCTGCACTGTGGAACCACCAGTCAAATCAATTAGGCTGGGAGATCAGCTGACAATGGGATTATTAGAAAATGAGAATCTGAAGAAGAAGAGTTGTTGATTATTTTGTAATTATAGGGAAAAATGATTAAGAATAATTCTTATTAATGAGAGACATGCACCCTCTTTTTTTACGTGAACCATGGAAATTCCTAGTGTACTGTCATTGCATGTTATATAATCCTCTTTAGTAGAGTAGAGCTCTTTAACTTAGTATTTTAACAGGCATTTTAACAGGCAACTTAATATTTTAACTCAGCAGAGGGCACTGCAAGACCCACCAACTGAAGCCCTTTACATTCACAGCATTACACTCATAGCAGGTTATTCTTCTGGAATGAAAGAAAGGGAAGAATTAAGTGAGGTGAAAGCATTGTTAGTGCTGTTGCAGGTGTGTGAAAGATGCTGAGGTGTCCTGGGCAGGTGAGTAGGTAGTACTGAAGCCATCTAAGGGTTGTGTTGTGGGAAATGTGTGAAACAAGACCATGTGAGGCATGCTACTACAAGGAATAGTGAGTGGTAGAGCATGAGCCATGGTAGGAGGTAAGTGTGGGGCAATCTGGTGAAAAACCTTCCAAACTCCCTAACTTGCACTTAGCCAAAGGTTCTGCCTTACATCTCTTTGCTGACGAAGCTGCAGACTGTTAAATTGCCCCAGGAATTAATGATTATTCTCCTTGGAGCAGCAAAGGTTGAAGGTTAATTTAATAAAGGTGTTCAAAATCACTAAGGACCAGGGAGAAGATTAATTTCTCCTGGCAAGAAGGTCAAATGACTCAAATGACTCAAATTTCACAAACTTGGCCAAACAAAAAATCCAAAGAGAAGTGAGAAGAGTTTATTTTATATAGATAGTTCTCAAAATCTAGGAAGTGCTCTCAGTGGAAGATCTAGAAGCATGTGTGGAAACTGGAATAGAGTTAACATTTCGAGTCTAGTATGACTCTTCTTCAAAAACTTAAAATGTTACATGGGTTCAACAGTTTGATAGAGACTAATGAGATGACCAGACTCAATAACCAGACAATAACTCTCAAAAATACTGGAAATCTACAGGAAATACTGGTAACTAAGTGGAGAATACTGGATTGAAGGATTTGTTTCCCTGCTGTATGACTATGATTCCATAAGTCTATGACTCAGACATAGAGGTGATCGAAGCTGACATTTCAAAACTTGCAAAGGATTTACCAGCTATAGACACGAAACTTGAAAAAAGTGTATTAAGCATCAGGTATAATGAAGAATGTATCCAGAGAAGGCTGCCCAAAATATACGCTAATACACACCAATATTGCTATCCGTTCCAGTTATTGAACAGCAAAAATTTCTTACCGTCAACAATAAATTACTGGTTTTCAATGAAAACACACAATAACAAGCAATCATGGGCTGGAAATTCTTCACAGAATTCAGTCAGATTGTTGGGATATTACACAGTGTCACAAAAAGTACAAGAGCCAGTGATTTCAATCTCAGCGCAAGAAATGATCAAAACTCCAATTTTTTTAAAAAACCATTGTGGATACAAACATTGTTAGCTAGGCCAGTATTGCCCATCCCTGGTTGCATTCAATGAAGTATGGTGAGCTGACATTTTGAACTGCTGTAGTTTATGGAATGTAAATAAATTCAGTGCCTTTTTGAATAGAGCTCCAGGACCAAATGATACTGCAGAATGGGGATATATTTCCAAATCAAGATAGTGACAGCTTGGAGGGGAACCAGCAAGTGGTGGTACTCCCATGTATCTGCAGTGCTGATAGAAGGTAAATAAAAAACAAAGAATTGTGGATGCTGGAAATCAGAAACAAAAACAGAAATTGCTGGAAAAAACTCAGCAAGGTCTGGCAGCATCGTTGGAGAGAAATCAGAGTTAACATTTCAGGTCCAGTGACCCTTCTTCAGAACTGGTTAGGAAAAGGTCAGAAAATGTGCTAAAGGTGGGCTGGGGAAGATGGGAATGAGTAAACACTAGGTGGAGATGAAGACCAGAGAGAAGAGAAACACGATTGGGCAGACAAAGAAATGGGATAAAGGTCAGCCTGGGAGAATTGAATAGCTGCTAATGGTGATCATTAGTGGTTGACAATGGACTATTTGCAGTAGCAGTCCACGTGATGACATGGCCTGGTATGTAGGGGTGGGGGTAAGGATATGGGAGAAGGACAAGCCTTAAAATTGTTAAACTTAATGTTGAGTCCAGAAAGCTGCAGGGATCCCAAGCAGAAATGGGGTGCTGTTCTTCAAGCTTGTGCTGAGCTTTTCTGGAGCACTTCAGCAAACTTAAGATGCTGGCCTGAGAACACAGTGGTGTGTTGAAATGGCAGGCAACAGGAAGGTCAGGATCATTTTTGTGGACAGAGCATACGTTTCCTGCAAAGTAGTGCCCCAATCTTTGCATTGTCTCCCAATGTAGAGGAAACCATACTGTGAGTAGCGAATATAGTAGACGACATTGAGTGAAGCAGGTCAGGCAGCATCCAAGGAGCAGGAGAATCGACATTTCAGGCATAACCCCTTCATCAGGAATGCCCTGATGAAGGGTTTATGACTGAAACATTGATTCTCCTGCTCCACAGATACTGCCTGACCGGCTGTGCTTTCTCAGCACCATACTCTCAACTCTGGTCTCCAGCATCTGTGGTCTTCACTTTCTCTTACATTGAGGGAAGTGCGGTAAATTGTTGCTTCACGTGGAAGATGTGTCTGGGGCCTTAGATAGTGAGGAGGGAGGAAATAAATAGGCAGATATTGAATCTTCTGTGACTGCATGGAAATGGGGTCTGGAGAGATATTGGGAGTAGAGGAGTACATCAAGTGTCCCAGAAAAAACAATCTCTGCAGAAGACTGACAAGGGAGAGAAGGGGAATTTGGTTTTGGTAGTGGAATCCTGCTGGAGGTGGCAGAAGTTATAGCTAATGATCCATTGGATGTGGATGCTGGTGGGATGTTAGGTGAGGATGAGGGATGAGGATTGCTGTTGTGCGAGGGAAGAGAGGGAGGAAGGCTAATATGCAGGAGATGAGTCAGACCGACCTGAAGACCTTGTCAACCACAGTGAAGAATCCTCAGGTGAAGAAGGTGAACATTTTGGAGGTCTCCTTGTCAAAGTTATCATCATTGGAACAGATGCAACAGAGATGGAGGAACTGGAAGAATGAATAAAGTTTTTACAGGAAGCAGGGTGTGAGGATGCATAGCCAAGGTAACTGTGGGGAGTTGATAGGTTTGTAGTGGATATTAGTGGACAGCCTATCCATAAGATTGGAAAGCGAGATGTTGAGGAAGGGAAGAGCAGAATCAAAGATAGGCCAAGTGAACAGGAGCGCAGGGTGGAAATTGAAAGCGAAATTGATAAACTTTTCCAATTCCAGACGCGAGAGGAAGCAGCACCAACAATGTCATGGATTTACCTGAGAAAGGGTTATGTACTTGGGCCAGAGGAGGACTGGAGCAAGGAATGTTCCATGTGCCCCACAAAGAGACAAGCATAACCGGAGCACATGCAAGCACACATTTCCACCCCTTTGAGCTGATGTAAGTGGGACGATAATGGTGGATGAGCTTGGTTCAGACCTTCGTTCCAGGAGATAAGAAGAGATGAGTTCTGTGGGACAGAAGCTGGCAGTAACAATGGGTTTGCTTGAGCAGTCCTGTTTGTGGATTTTGGGAAAGGAATTGGAAGCAGATTTTCAGGGGTTATGTGATTATAAGCATGGAGGCAGTGGGAGGATTAGGGGCAAGGGCATAAGACGTGTCTTCACCAGATGAAATGAGATTGGTGACTGTTCTGGACATAAAAACTTGGTGTTCCGTCATGGGCCATGTTTTGGGGGAGATTGGAAAAGGCATCTGAGAGTTGACACTCAGCCTCCACAATGTAGAGGTCAGTGCACTGATAACAACAGTACCACCTTTTTCTGCTGGCTTGATTATAAAGTTAGGGTTAGATCTCGGAGCACGGGGTACAGTCAATTCAGAGGGAGGTAAGTCGGAATGGGTAAGCTGTGAGGAAGAGATTTTGAGGCGATCAGTGTCACGCCCACTGTTCTTGATGAACAGGTCAAGTGCAGATAAAAGGCCAGAGAGACTGGTTCAGATGGAGGGAGGGTGTTGGAGACAGATGAAAGGATTTGCTGTGCTAGGAAAAAGAAATGAGCACAGAGACAAAGGCAGCAGAAAAAGAGTTCAGGAGTTGCTGATCTTGATCTCTTGATCTCCACCAACTGCCTCCAAGCTCATCATCCCAAAGTGAGATTTTATTTATGTTCCACCTTCGCCTTACAATCCTCAAGTGAATGGGAGAAACTGAGAAAGGAGTTTGTAGAATCAAGACATTGTTGAAAGGGAAGAAATATTTAAATCTTGCACTATTGAGATACAGATCATTACTACTACTGACTAATGTATTAATGTCAGAGTTACTGATAGGAAGGAGACTGGGGCAGAACTTCCAACTTGGCCACAGAAATTGCAACCAAACATCACTTAGAGCAAAAAGTCATGAAGAAGAGGAGAGAAACAAGCATGTTTAAATTTCTGTTACTACAATAAGATGTGCAGGTGAGAATCAGCACCCCTCTCTTTTAAATACCCTCTCAGTCATAGATTCACGGAGATCTACAGCACAGAAAAAGGCCTTTCAACACATCACATCTGCATCGGTCAAAAACAGTCACCCAACTATTCTAATCCTAAATTTCAGCTCTTGGCACATAGTTTTGTATGTCTTGACATCATAAGTGCACATCCAAATACTTCTTAAAATATTACAATGATTTATGCCTCTGTCACCTTTACATAGGCAGTGGGTTTTGGATTCCTCCCACCTCCCGGGTGAAAGGTTTTTTTCCTCAAATCTCCAGTAAACCTTCAATCCATGTCCCCAGCCATTCATCGTTCCATCATTGGGAAACATTTCTTCCTGCCTATTCTATCTACACACCTCAATTTTATACAGTTCAATCACGATCCCTCTCAATCTCTTTTGTTCTAAGGAAAGCAACCCTAACCTGTCCAAACTTCCTTCTTAACTGAAACTCTGCAGCCCAGTGCCCAATCTCACTTCATAACTGAAACTTTCCAACCCAGTCAGTTACAACAAATAGTGTTAATTACTTTTTCGCAAATAGGTATCATAATTCATTTAAACCTACTTAAACAGATCAACAGATCTAGTACAGACAGGAAGTTAAAGGCAAATACAGTAACAGATCTTAAGAATCCTTTGGGTTGTGGGAATTAAAAGAACAGAGTACAACCGATTAGCTATTGTCCTCTTTCTTTGGAAATGGCAAAATTTGCTGATATTGTGTTCTCAGCAAACAGATTTTTCCAAGTTGCTTTTTTTATTGGTGTGGATCTCGATGACAGAGATTGACATAGAAAGAGAGGGTGATAAAAGCTTTCAGTATCCTTGCTGCTGTAAGTTCACATTACTGTCTCTCTCCCTTGTTGTTCAAAGGCTGCTGCTGAAGGCTATTCTTTTCTTGATTCCGGTATGCACCATTGTTTCAATTCAAGTTGGTTAGTTGTTGGCATCTTCTCATCTTTCAAATTTTGCAGTTTTGTGCCTCACTGAGTCCCGGTGCCCATTGATTAAAATGGTAATTCTGCATGATATTCTTGATGGGATGCCTGGCCTTGCCAAGTAATCACATCAGCCATTTTAGAGCAGGAGGATCCTTTATAAATTATTATTAATGCATGAAAGTTTTGGCTATTAAAGTCAAATTATGAAAGTTGCAGATAGTCCATTTTCACGACATCACAATGTAATAACAACAGTTACAGAACACAAGAGTTATGAGAAATACAGCCTGGAGTGAGATGTTGGAAAACTGATCGTAGCAAAAACAATGCAATTAATATGACAGAGAGTTGAAACAGACCAAGGGAGAATCAGAAGACATAAGAATACATTGATATCATTTGAACAAGAAACCAAGAGAAATGTGGAATTATTCCACAAAAGAAGAGGAACAGGAGTATACCAAAACCGCCTAGGAGAGAAACCTCCTAAGCGAGGTACAGAATATGAGAAGAAATTGGACAAATTAGGTCTGTTTTCTCAGGAAGTTAGAAGGTTGAGGTGTGACCTGATTGAAGTGTTAAAGTTATTAGCAGGAAAAGACAGGATAGATAATGATAAACAACTTCCACTGGTTGCAGATTCTAGAACACGGAGGCATAGTCTAAAAATTAGGATGAGGCCAAAGGTTCAGGAAGGATGGTAGGAAGCACTTTTACACACAAAGGGTGGTAGAGATCTTGAACTCTCTGTGATGATATGTGCCTTGAAGAGGGATTTGTTTCTCTTGAAGAGGGAACGCTGTTAATCTGATGCTAAGGTGTCTACTCCATGGAAGGCAGAGTAAAGAGCTTTGGATTTTTGTTTTAAAGTAGGCAAACGAAGCATGAGTGGGTGGAGTCAGGCTCACATAGACTCAAGGTTTAGTTTTGCTCTCATTGGTTGAAATTGGAGTTTTGGAGATGAACATAAAACATGAAAAATTTCAGCACAGTACAGGCACTTCGGCCCTCGATGTTACGTCAACGTGTGAAACCAATCTGAAGCCCATCTAACCTACTTCATTTTCTTCCATATTACTATTCAATTACCATTTAAATGCCCTTAGAGTTGACAAGTCTACTACTGTTGCAGGGAGTGCGGTCCACGCCCCTACTACTCTCTGAGTAAAGAAACTACCTCTGACATTTGTCCTCTATCTATTACCCCTCAATCTAAAACTACACCCACTTTAGCCATTGCCATGCGAGGATAAAGGATCTCAATGCCTAGCCTATCTAACCCTCCGATTATCTTATATGTCTCAATTAAGTCACTTCTCAACCTCCTTCTCTCTAATGAAAACAGCCTCAAGTCCCTCAGCCTTTCCTCATAAGACCTTCCCTCTATATCAGGCAACATCCCAGTAAATCTCCTCTGAACCCTTTCCAAAGCTTCCACATCCTTCCTATAATATGGTGACCAGAACTGCATGCAGTACTCCAAGCGTGGCCACATCAGAGTTTTGTACAGCTGCAGCATAACCTCATGGTTCCAAAAATCAATCCCTCAATGAATAAAAGTAACTGTATGCCTTCATAAGAACCCTATCAACCTGGGTGGCAACTTTCAGGGATCTATGCACATGAACATCTACACTACCAAGAATCTTACCATCAGCCCAGTACTCTGTTATTCCTGTTGCTCCTTCCAAAGTGAATCACCTCACACTTTTCACATTAAACTGTATTTTCCACCTCTCAGCCCAACTCTGCAGCTTATTTATGTCCCTCTGTAACCTATAACAACCTTCTGCACTATCCACAACTCCACCGACCATAGTGTCATCTGCAAATTTACGAATGCATCCTTCTATGCTGTCATCCAGGTCATTTATAAAAATGACAAACAGCAGTGGACCCAAAACAGATCCTTGCAGTATACCACGAGTAATTGGATTAACATTTTCCATCAACTACTGTCTTTTTTCAGCTAGTCAGTTTCTGATCCAAATCACTAAATCATCCTCAATCCAATGCCTCCATAATTTGTGCAATAGCCTACTATGAAGAACCTGATCAGCCTTACTGAAATTCATATATTGAAAACCACTTTACCCTCATCCACCTATTCGGTTACTACCTCAAAGAACTCAATAAGGTTTGTGAGGCATAACCTATCCTTCATAAAGCCATGTTGATTATCCCTAATCAACTTATTCCTTTCAAGATGATTATAAATCCTATTTCTTATAACCTTTTCCAACACTTTACCCACAACCAAAGTAAGGCTCACTGCTCTATAATTACCAGGGTTGTCTCTACTCCCCTTCTTGAACAAAGGGACAACATTTGAACATAAAACATAGAACAATACAACGCAGAACAGGCCCTTTGGCCCTTGATGTTGCGCCGACCTGTGAACTATTCTCAGCTCGTACACCTACATTGTCCCCTACATTGACACATCCATGTGCTTATCTAAGGATTGTTTAAATCTCCCTAATGTAGCCGAGTTGACTAAATTAGCAGGTAGGGCATTCCATGCCCTTACCACTCTCTGTGTCTTAAATCTATCACCCCTCAATTTGTAGTTATGCCCCCTTGTACGCGCGGACGTCATCGTCCTGGGAAAAAGGCTTTCACTGTCTTCCCTATCTAATCCTCTGATCATCTTGTATGTCTCTATCAAATCCCCTCTTCGCTTTTTTCTTGCCAAAGAGAACAGGTTCAAGTCTCTCAGCCTTTCCTCATAAGACCTTGCCTCTAGACCAGGTAACAGCCAGGTAAATCTCCTCTGCACCTTTTCCAATGCTTCCTGAAATATGGTGACCAGAACTGTACACAATATTCCAAGCGTGGCTGCACCAGCGTTTTTTATAGTTGCAGCATAATATTGCGGCTCCGGAATTCAATCCCTCTACGAATCAAACCTAACACACTGTATGCCTTCTTAACAGCACTATCCACCTGGGTGGAAACTTTCAGGGATCTATGTACATGGACTCCAAGATCCCTCTGCACATCCACACTACCAAGAATCTTTCCATTGACACATTACTCTGCCTTCCTGCTATTCTTCACAAAGTGTATCACCTCATGTTCAGTTGCTTTGAACTCCATTTGCCACCTCTCAGCCCAATTCTGCAGTTTATCCAAGTCCCTCTGCAATCTATAATATTCTTCTAAACTGTCCACTACTCCACCAACTTTAGTGTTATCTGCAAATTTACTAATCCACCCACCTATGCCTGCATTTAAGTCATTTATAAAAATGACAAACAGCAGTGGTCCCAAAACAGATCTTTGTGGCACACCACTAGTAACCTTACCTCAGGCTGAATATTTTCCATCCACCATCACTCACTGCCTTCTTTCAGAAAGCCAGTTTCTAATCCAAACTGCTAAATCACCCTCAATTTCATGTCTCTGCATTTTCTCCAACAGCCTACCATATGGAACCTTATCAAAGGCTTTACTGAAGTCCACTTATACCACATCAACTGCCCTACCCTCATCTACATGCTTAGTCACCTTCTCAGAAAACTCAATGAGGTTTGTGCGACATGATCTTCCCTCCTCCACGATTTGCTATCCTCCTGTCTTCTTGCACCATTCCTGCAAACAATAATGACAAAGATCAAAGCCAAAGGCTCAGCAATCTCCTCCCTGACTTCCCAGAAAATCCTAGGATAAATCCCATCCAGCCCAGGGGACTTATCTATTTTTACACTTTCCAGGATTGTTAACACCTCCGCCTTGTGAACCTCCATCCAGTCCAGTCTAGTAGCCTCTACCTCAGTATTCTCCTCGCCAACATTGTCTTATTCTAGTGTGACTACTAATGAAAATATTTATTTAGCGCTTCACCCATCTCGTCTGACTCCCTGCAGAACTTCCCACTACTATCCTTGATTAGCCCTAATCTTACTCTAACCATTTTTTTATTCCGGACAAATCTGTAGAAAGCCTTAGGGTTTCCCTTGAGCCTATCCACCAATGACTTCTCATGTCTCTTCCTGGCTCTTTTTAATTCTTTCTACAGGTCTTTCTTAGCTAACCTGTAACTCTCAAACGCCCGAACTGAGCCTTCACCTCTCATCCTGACATAAGCCTTCTTCTTCCTTTTGACAAGAGATTCAACTTCCTTAGTAAACCACAGCTCTCTCTCTGCTGCTAGATTTATTCTTTTGTCTGTTCCTTCTTTTACACTGAAGATAGCTTGTGCAGGAAATCCATTTTGCTAAATTTTTCTTTGCTAAGAGTGTGTTTATAGGATGCTTCTATATTGGAGCAGTTGATAACTTAGATTACTTACAGTGTGGAAACAGGCCTTTCGGGCCAGCAAGTCCACACCGACCCTCCGAAGAGCAACCCACCCAGACCCATTCCCCTACATTTACCCCTTCACCTAACACTACGGGCAATTTAGCATGGTCAATTCAACTAACCTGCAGTGGTTTAAAAGTATTATATTTTATGAAGTATTTCAACAGAGTTAAAATGAACTAATTCTCCTTTTTTGTTTGTATTTTAACTATTGTGTAGCATTGAAAAGTGTTTTGCTTAATGTCCAGTAGTCTGACCAAACAAATCACATCTGGAACACAGTACCTTGTGCTGGTCTTTAAATAAGATCAAATTTAGGGTCAAGGCTATCTCCATGCTATGTTTTGGTCTAGTACATTACACGCTCACTGGCAAATGGCAGTTGAGGTGAAACTGGTTATTAATTTTTAATCTGTGATAGATAAATTTTTGTTCATCAAAGGTATTAAGGGACATGATCAAAGGAAGGTAAATGGGAAGTAGGCCCCAGATGAGCCATGATCTTACTGAATCGTGAAAAAGGCTTGAGGGGCTGAATAGCCTACTCCTGTTCCCTTGTTCAAAGACATGAGACTACAACCCCAAATCAGTTCAAGGAGATTTGTCAACACACCAAAAAGATTAACACAGCAAATTCTAGATGTTATGGGGAAGATGTTCATAAGGAGATTGAAGGGAGAAGTACAGCAATGGGACATCAGCTGAAGGTCTAAGGAGGATGACGTACAATGATTTAATGATGAAGTCAGTGTCACATAATTATGTGGACTGATCTAGAAGATGATGTATGCTCTTTCCAGATTCTAAGAGAACGTGTGCATTAATAATGCTGTAAATAAAGAGTTTTAGGGAAAGCAACTTAGACTCAAAACTGAAAAGCCCTGGACAGGATAAAACATAATTGAATTCCATTTGCCTCTCCTTATGCTGATTTGAGAAGAACAAAAATAGCTTCCTGCAGGCTACAGATTTCTCAGGAAGATATTATTTTCATCATTGTAAATATTTTACTCATGCCCCTACATGCGTATCTAAATCATTGATATCAAACATGAATAGCAAATGACCTAACACTAGGCCCTGCAGTAAACAACCTTCCTGTCCCAAAAACATCAGCTGACCATTGTTCTTAGCTTCTTCCAATCTAGCTGGTCACTTCACATTTACAGATCTTTTGTTGATTGTCACTTTTAATGCCGCATCTTAAAACTTGTGTCAGGGTTTGCCAATTGCTGGTAATGGTAAAAACAAGGACTGCAGATGCTGGAAACCAGAGTCTAGATTAGAGTGGTGCTGGAAAAGCAGCTGCCTGACCTGCTGTGCTTTTCCAGCACCACTCTAATCTAGACTCTATTTGCTGGTTACTTCTCCATCTATCCTTTTCTCCATTTTGAACAGTAACTCGATATTATCAGCCCTCCAGTAATTTCAGTGCAGCCAGAGAGCAGACCTCTAGTGCAGCCAGAGAACAATTAAATTGACTGTTAGAGTCTCTTGTATTTGCTCTTTGGACTTTTTGAACACCCTAGTTCATAATTCAGCTGAGTTTGGCAGTTTATTTACTTTCATAAATGTTAAAACCCTTTATATTTTCTCTCATTATATTTATCCCAGTACATCCTTACACAAAAGAACAAAACAGAAGTACAGCAGAAGAACAGGCCCTTTGGCCCTCCAAACCTGTGCCAATCATCATGCCCTAACAAAACTAAAAATCAAACCTTCTGTTCTTATTTGGTCCCTATCCCTCTATTTCCGCCCCATTTGTGTAACCACCCAGATGCCTCTTAAATGTCACCAACATGCCTGCTTCTACCACCTCTTCTGGCAGCGTGTTCCAAACTCCTACCATTCTCTGCGTGAAAATTTTCCTTTCAGCTGCTATCTTTGCAGTAAAAACAATCCTAGCCTTTTTAACCTTTCCTCATAGTCAATGCCCTTGAGACCAGCCAACACCCTGGTCAACCTTCTCTGCACTCTCTCCAAAGCTTCCACTTCCTTCTGGTAGTGTGGCGACCAAAACTGCACACAATACTCCAAATGCGGCCTAACAAAGGTTTTATATAGCTGCAACATGGTTTGCCAACTCTTTCACTGCATGCCCCGGTTGATGAAGGCAACCATGCCATGTGCTTTCTTAATCACCTTGGTCACTTAGGGAACTGTGGACTTGCGTGTCCAGATCCAACTGTACATTAATGTTCCTAAGGGTTCTGCCATTTACGGTACAATTCATACCTAAATTTAATCCTCCACAAGGCTTCACCTCGCATTTATCTGGATTAACTCCATCTGCCATTTCTGTGCCCAAATCGCCAATCTATCTATATTCCGTTGCATCTTTTCACAATCATTGGCACGATCAGCAACTCCGCCAATCTTCATGTCATCTGCAAACTTACAAATCAGACTACCCACATTTTCCTCCAGATCATTTATAAATACTACAAACAACAGAGGAAGCAAGACTGATCCCTGTGGAACACCACTAGTTACCGGTCTCCATTCTGAAAAGCACCCTTCCACTGCTACCCTCTTTCTTCTATGACCAAGCCAGTTTTGTATCCATCTAGTCAACCCACCCCAAATACCTTACCATTTTCACCAGAGTGTCTGCATTTTTCTCATCTGACACTGGATGCAGAAAATATTCAGTGAGAACCAGATTCAGGTTACCTTTTTGACCTTATTTTAAATGTGGTTACGGTATAAGACATCATTGATATTTTCTTGCCAATACTTTTCATGCTCCGTCTTTGCTTTCTTAATTCATAGATTAGATTCTCTACAGTATGGAAACAGGCCAATTGGCCCAACAAGTCCACACCAACTCTCCAAAGAGTAACCCACCCAAGTCCATTTCCCTACCCAGGTCCAGTTCCCTACCCCATATTTATCCCTGACTAATGCACCTAATCCTTTGGGCAATTTTGCATGACAAATTCACCTGAGCTGCATGTCTTTGGATTGCGGAAGGAAACCAGAGCACCTGGAGGAAACCCACGCAGACGGGGCGAATGTGCAAACTCCACACAGATAGTTGCCTGAGGCAGGAATCAAAGCTGAGTCCCTGGTGCTGTGAGGCAGCAGTGCTAACCACTGAGCCACCATGCCACCCACTAAATTCCTTTTTGTAATTTCACCACTGTGCTGTTGATACAGCTCCAGGCTTTCTGTCGAATTAAACTCTCAGTATCTGACTGATGCTCTTTTTTCTTGCTATCGAGAGGACTCTAGATTTGGGACTTCCATCATTTAGTTTCAGTGAAAAATATTTCTTCTGAATCCTAAGGATCTTCTTCTTGTACGGATCTCCCACTGCTAAAATTGGGTTACTGCCAGGTAGTTGGTTTCAAGTCTATCTTTGCTAAACCACATCTCAAATCAGAAGCTTAAAAATATATAAAAATTGCTCTAATCATTATTGGAGTCAAAAAGGGTGGCACTGGAAAAGCACAGCTGCTCAGGCAGCATCTGAGGGGCAGGAGAGTTGAAAGTTCAGGCATAAACCCTTCATCAAGAATGTGGAGGAGGTACAGGGATGAGAGATAAATAGGGGGGTGGGATGGGGGTGGGGCTGGGAGGGAAAGGCAAGTGGGTAGGCAATAGGTGGATATAAGTGGGGGTTTATTGTGATATGTCAGTGGGGAGGGTGGAGCAGATAGGTGGGAAGGAAGATGGACACGTCAAAAGGGTGGTGCCGAGTTGGAGGATTGGATCTGGGATGAGGTGGGGGAAGAGGAGATTTGCAAACTAGTGAAGTTGATGTTGATGCCATGTGGTTGAAGGGTCCCAAGGCAGAAGATGCGGAATTCTTCCTCCAGGTGTCGGGTGGCTTTGATTTAGCAGTGCAGGAGGCCCAGGACTTGCATGTCCTTGGGGATTGGGAGGGATAATTGAAATGATGTGGTTGTTTGGGGGGTGTGGTGTGTGGTGTGGTGTGGTGTGATGTGGTGTGGTGTGGTGTGGTGTGGTGTGTGATGTTCCTTGTAATGCTCTGTGAGTTGGCATCTTGTCTCCCCGATGTAGAAGAGATCACATCGAGAGCAATGGATGCAATAGATAAGGTGGATAGATGTGCAGGAAAATATCTGCTGAATGTGAAAATTTCCTTTGACGCCTTGGACGTAGGTTAGTGGGGAGGTGTGGGTGTTAGTTTTACACCTCCTGTGATGGCAAGGGAAGGTTCCGGCTGAGGAGGGTGGGTTGACCTAACAAGGAGGGAATGCTCGGGAGGGAAATATATCTTTGATGGTGGAGTCTGACTGTAGGTGGTGAAAATGGCAAAGGATAATGCGCTGCATCCAGAGATTAGTGGGGTGGGAAGTGAGGAGCATGGGAGTTCTATATTTGTTGGTTGTTGGGGTGGAATTCAAGGGCATAGGTCCAGAAAGTGGAGGTGGTGTGCTGGAAGGTATTGTTGATCACGTAGGAGGGGAAATTGCAGTCTCTGAAATCTGGGATATCCTGGGGTGGAATTGCTCTTCCTCGGAGCAGATACAGTGGAGGCGGAGGAATTGGGAGTAAGGGATTGCATCTTTCCAGGAGTGGGGTTGGGAGAAGGTGTAGTCCAGATAACTGTGAGAGTTAATAGGTTTGAAGAAAATATCCGTGTTAAGTCGGTCGCTGGAAATGGCGATGGACAGGAAGGGGAGGCAGGTGTCTGAAATGGTCAATGTAAACTTGAGGTCAGGGTAGAAGGTATTCATGAAGTTGATGAACTGTTCAATCTCCTTGTAGGATCATGAGGTGGTGCCAAAACAGTCATCAAGTTAGCGGAGGAAACGGTGTGGAATAATGCCAGTGTAATTATAGAAGATGGATTGTTCTGCGTATCCGATGAAGAGACAGGCATAGCTGGGGCCTGTGCGGGGGCCCATGGCTATCTGTTTGGTCTGAAGGAAGTGGGAGGGCTCAAAAGAGAAGTTGTTGAGGGTGAGGACCAGTTCTGTCAATCAAATAAGTGTGTCAGTGGAGGGGGACTGGTTAGGCTGGTGGGAAGGAAGAAACAGTGAGCTCATAGGTCTTCACCATGGGGGATAGACGTATATAGGGACTGAATATCCATGTTGAAGATGAGATGTTGGGGGACAAGAAAATTGAAAGTCATGGAGGAGATGGAGGACATGGGTGGTATCCTGAACGTATAAGGCGAGTTCCTGGAGCAAAGGGGACAGAACAAAGTTGAGATATGAGGAGATGAGTTCAGTGGGGCAGGAGCAGATGGAGACATAAATTCAGAACACTACCCATGCCCTCCACTTCCTCCGTGACTTTCAATTACCCGGTCCCCTTCACTCCATTTTCACCATGGACATCCAGTCCTTATACATGTCCATCCCTCATGGCAAAGGCTTACAAACCCTCTGTTTCTTTCTCTCCCGCCGACCTAACCAGTCCCCCTCCCCGGACACACTCATTTGATTGGCAGAACTAGTCCTCACCCTGAGCAATTTCTCCTTTGAATCCTCCAACTTCCATTGCACCAGTGGGGTAGCCATGGGCACCTGCACTGGCCCCAGCTATGCCTAGCTCTTCATTGGATATGTGGAACAGCCCATTTCCATAGTTGCACCGGCACCATCCTCCATGACATTGATGACTGTATTGGCACCATCTCGTGCTCCCACGAGGAGGATGAACGGCTCATCAACCTCACCAACACCTTCCACCCTGACCTGAAGTTTACATGGACCATGTCTGACACCTCCCACCCTTCCTGGAATTCGCCATCTCCATCTCCGGTGACCGACTCAACACAGACATCTATTTCAAACACAGGGACTCCCACAGCCATCTTGACTACTCCTCCTCCCACACCCCTCCTGTAAAAATGCGATCACTTACTCTCAATTCCTCTGTCTCTGCAATATCTGCTCCCAGGAGACTCAATTCCACTGCAGGTCATCCCAGATGGCCCCCTATTTCAAGGACTGCAATTTTGCCATGATCAACAATGCCCTCCAGCACATCTCCTCCACTTCTTTCACCTCCTCCCTTGAACCCCACCCCTCCAAACGCAACAAGGATAGAACCCCACCCCGGTCCACACCTTCCACCCCACTAATCTCCGGATACAGTGCATTATTCTCCACCACTTCCACCACCACCACCAATCAGACCCCACCACCAAAGATATATTTCCCTCCCCAGCCCTATCTGAATTTTGCAGAGACCATTCCATTCTTTATCCCTTATTAGGTCCACACCCCCAGCAACCCACCCTCCACACCCGGCACCTTCCCTTGCTGCCACAAGAAGTGTAAAACCTGTGTCCACACCTCCTCCCACACGTCTGTCCAAAACCCCAAAGGATGTTTTCACATCTGGCAGAGATTTTCCTGCACACCCATCTATCTCATCTACTGCATCCATTGCTCTCAATGTGGTCTCCTCTACATCGGGAAGACAGAATGCCAAATCGTGAAGCATTTAATGGAACATCTCTGGAACATATGCACCAAACAACCCAACCACCTTGTCAGCCAAACACTTCAGCTCCCCCTCCCACTCCCAAGAACATTCAAATCTGAGGCCTCCTGCACCACCAAATCAAAGTTGCCCGCCAACTTCCACCTCGTGACCTTTCAATCACATGGCATCAACATTAACTTCAATAGTTTCCAAATCTCCCCTTCTCCCACCTCATCCCAGATCTAACCCTCCAACTCAGCACCACCCTCTTGACCTGTCCTACTTGTCCATTTCCCTGAATGATGAGGGAGAAGGTAGGACCAATCAGGGATAGCAGAAGGAAATTGTGCGTGGAGTCTGAGCAGATAGGGAAAGCCCTAAATGAGTTTTTTGCTTCGGTTTTCACCAAGGAAAGGGAACTTGTTGTAAATGAAAACTTTGAGGAGCTGGGATACAGTCTTGACCAGATCAAGATTGATGAAGTTGATGTGCTGGAAATTTTGGAAAACATTAAGATTGATAAGTTTCCAGGGTTAGACCAGATTTATCCCAGGCTGCTCCGAGAAGTGAGAAAGGAGGTTGCTAAGCCGCTGGCGAGAATATTTGCCTCCTCACTCTCCACGGGAGTCGTACCCGAGGATTTGAAGTAGGCGAATGTTGTTCCTCTTTTCAAGAAGGGTAATAGGGAAATCCCTGGCAATTACAGACCAGTCAGTCTTACGTCTGTGGTCAGCAAAGTTTTGGAGATAATTCTGAGGGATAGGATTTATGACTATTTGGCAAAGCATAGTGTGATTAAAGACAGTTAAAATGGCTTTGTGAGGCATGACCTGCCCCTCACAAATCTTATTGAGTTCTTTGAGGTGGTGTCAAGACAGGTCGACGACGGTCGAGCAATGGATGAGGTGTATATGGATTTCAGCAAGGCATTTGATAGGGTTCCCCATAGTAGGCTCATTCATAAAGTCAGGAAGTATGGGATACAGGGAGATTTAGCTATTGGATTCAGAATTAGCTGGCTGACAGGAGGCAGAGAGTGGTTGTAGATGGAAAGTATTCTGCCTGGAGGTCAGTGTTGAGTGGGGTCCCTCAGGGTTCTGTACTTGGGCCTCTGCTCGTTGTAGTTTTTATAAATGACTTGGATGAGGAGGTTGAGGAGTGGTTTAATAAATTTGCAGATGACACAAAAGTTGGAGGTGTTGTTGATAGTATAGAGGGCAACTGCAGGCTGCAGCGTGACATAGACAGAGTTGGGCTGAGAAATGGCAGATCGAATGCAACCTGGATAAATGCGAAGTGATGCATTTTGGAAGGTCGAACTCAAATGCTGAATATGGGATTAAAGACAGGATTCTTGGCAGTGTGGGCGGCACGGTGGCACAGTGGTTAGCACTGCTGCATCACAGTGCCAGAGACCCAGGTTCAATTCCCGCCTCAGGCGACTGACTGTGTGGAGTTTGCACATTCTCCCCGTGTCTGCGTGGGTTTCCTCCGGGTGCTCCAGTTTCCTCCCACAGTCCAAAGATGTGCAGGTCAGGTGAATTGGCCATGCTAAATTGTCCGTAGTGTTAGGTAAGGGGTAAATGTAGGGGTTGGGGTATGGGTAGGTTGCGCTTTGGCGGGTCGGTGTGAACTTGTTGGGCCAAAAGGCCTGTTTCCACACTGTAAAGTAATCTAATCTAATCAGAGGGATCTGGGTGTGCAAGTACATAGATCCCTCAAAGTTGCCACCCAAGTGAATAGGGTTTTTAAGAAGGCATATGGTGTTTTGGCTTTCATTAACAGGGGGATAGAGTTTAAGAGCAGTGAGGTTTTGCTACAGCTCTACAAGTCCCTGGTGAGACCACACTTGGAATATTGTGTCCAGTTCTGGTCACCCTACTAGAGGAAAAATACAGAGGCTTTAAAGAGGGTGCAAAGAAAGTTTCAGAGAACACCTGTGGGACACCCGGACCAACCAACCCAACCACCCCGTGGCTCAACACTTCAACTCCCCCTCCCACTCCACCAAGGACATGCAGTCCTTGGACTCCTCCATCGCCAGACCATGGCAACATGACAGTTGGAGGAAGAGTGCCTCATCTTCTGCCTGGGAACTCTCCAACCACAAGGGATGAACTCAGATTTCTCCAGTTTCCTCATTTCCCCTCCCCCCACCTTGTCTCAGTCAAATCCCTCGAACTCAGCACCGCCTTCCTAAACTGCAATCTTCTTCCTGACCTCTCCGCCCCCACCCCACTCGGGCCTATCACCCTCACCTTGCCCTCCCTCCACCTATCGCATTTCCAACACCCCTCCCCCAAGTCCCTCCTCCCTACCTTTTATCTTAGCCCGCTGGACACACTTTCCTCATTCCTGAAGAGGGGCTTATGCCCGAAATGTCGATTCTCCTGTTCCTTGGATGCTGCCTGAGCTGCTGCGCTTTTCCAGCAACACATTTTCAGCTCTGATCTCCAGCATCTGCAGTCCTCACTTTCTCCCTGCAAAGAAGGTTTACCAGGATGCTGCCTGGACTGGAGGGCTTGCCTTATGAAGAAAGGTTGAATAAGCTCGGACTTTTCTCTCTGGAGAGAAGGAGGAAGAGAGGAGGCCTGATCGAGGTGTACAAAATAATGAGAGGAATAGATAGAGTCAATAGCCAGAGACTTTTCACCAGGGCAGGATTGACTGGTACGAGAAGTCATAATTTTAAAGATATTAGGAGGAAGATATAAAGGAGACATCAGAGATAGGTTCTTTACACAGAGAGTTGTGAATGCTGTGGTGGTGGAAGCAGAGTCATTAGGGACATTTAAGCAACTGCTGGACATGCACATGGATAGCAGTGAGTTGAGGGGTGCATAGGCTAAGTTATTATATTTTACATTAGGATTAAATCTTGGCACAACATCGTAGGCCAAAGGGCCTGTTCAGTGCTGTACTTTTCTATGTTCTACGTTCCTTCCCACGTATCCACTCCACCCTCCGAACCCACCTATTATAAATACTCCCCACCTGCATCCACCTATCATTTTCCCACCTACCTTCCCCCCAGCCCCAGCCCCACCACCACCCCGTATTTATCTCTCATCCCTCACCACATGAAGGGTTTGTGCCCGAAAAGCCAACTCTCCTACTCCTCAGATGCTGCCTGACCTGCTGTGCTTTTCCGGCACCACCCTTTTCCATTCTGACACTCCAGCATCTGCTGCCCTCACTTTCTCCTCTCTGCTATTCTAATCATTAACCCAAACATGCTACCTAGTTAGCCAATGCTCACAAAAAACATTATTGAAAGGCATAAGGAATTTATATTAATGTATGAGAATGTGTTTTTTTCAATACAGAAACTGGAAAGTTGTGGAAACAACATAAAAACTTTGTTTATCTTAAGAATAACTGCAAGCAACAGAATTGTTGAATCTTTTGCAAACAATGAACAAGACTGAGTACTGGAATTGTTTATAATGGAGTCAAAAGCTAGTTGTGGAAATTACTAATTAATACTGACTTCGGGAGGCCCAGGTACAAGTCCCACCTGCTCCAAATAACATCGCTCAACAGATTGATTGAAAAGTTAACATTACGTAACTTGAGTAATGAAGTAAAGAAATAAAGACACTATTAGCAACCATGATCGATCATTCTTCCCTGACAAAGAGAGACAGGAGTTTCAGTTTCAGAATAAGGGAGCATGACCAGTAAACTACTCAAGGGAACTTCACATGTTTTACATTGTCCTGGTGGGGAAACCAGAGTCATGTAATTAACTTTTCTTTATGATAAAAACAATCTACAGAAGGATCTCAAACACAACCCAGTATGCCTTGCTCTGTCGAAGCACCCTGTGGTTGGTATGTCCTTGTTTGCTATGATCTGCCTCTACAAAACCAAGTTTTTCACTGTACTTAGGTACATGTGACTGAAAAAAACCAAATCAATGGAGGAGGGTGGATTCCCTAAAAGCATGCAAGTGATGAAAATGAAGTTGAGCATATTAAAATTGCATGAACAGTGACTGTTGTCTGTACACTCAGAAGGATTCAGTATTCTTTTGGTAGTATTGTGCAACAAGATTGTTGAACTTAAAGTTTGACTAATAAGCTGTTAAACCTCTTACCAAAAACATTAACAAAATAGCTAAAGCTGTCTCCCATGTTATTTAATATGGGGAGACTTAAAAAACTCTCACAACGTTCCAGCGATCAGTTCCGACTGCCTTTTAATTATTCTCAACATCTCCCCACTGACCTGGATTTGCAGTACACATTCAGCTGAATTTGAACCATCAGTGGCTGAAAAGGTGACTTCATCATGCCGTGTCTCAGAGTCATCATGATTGTAACTGTGAACACATAGACACATTCACCTATGGTTGTTATTGTCACAAAGTAAAGCTCAACACCAATGTAATGTATCCACTCACTACCTAATGTGGAATAATGAGAAGTAACACTGAATGGATAGCCTGAAATCTGGAAGAGTATTAAGTAATGTCAAGAAGCAAATGCAAATTATTTAAATAAAGAGAATGTGACAATCCATGACAGAACTGAAAGAGTATGCAAATTACATAAGACCATTGCCACTTCAAAATTGATCTAATCAACCATTAGCTTCTCTGCCTGAGATCAAAACTGTACAGCTGCTACACTCAGGATACTAACAATGGAGATTAAAGAGTTGAAGAGCTGAGAGAATATGCAACATCAAGTATATTTCAATATATCAAATACCACAATTAAAATCTTTCCATTATTTTTCAATCAACTATTTTTCTCATTGGCTATAATTACAATTCTATAGAAAGTTTACAGTCACAAATGTGTGTAGTTATTTAAGCGACATAAAGTCTCAGATAGTGATGAAACAATCTTTGCCAAAATTCTAGCCTCCTGGCTCAATTCAATGTACCCTTGCTAAGTCAAATCAAACTGTATAATTCACAAGGTGTTCACTTCGCTTTGCTTTATACCACCACTAATTAATCCCACTTCCCTTTCCTACTCCCCAAATCCTTTTGTATCCCAGCTGGTTCAGTCCCATTCTCAGGTTCTGAGCCCTCATATCTGGACATCTCCAGCATGTCATTTGGAACCACCACTTACTCCATCACCCTCTGTATCTAATACAAGCACCAACAGAGTCCAATTATTGCTCAGATTTATAAAATCAGTTGAGGGCAATATACAGAGTCATTCACAAAAGAACAAGTTAGATGGAGCAGCTGCAGCACTTGCTTTTTCCCCATCTTAATTTATTTTAATATCTGGTTTACATTTTCAAAAAGTTGAATTGTAAACTCAGGAAAATATTTAACGTTGCCTTCCCTTACATTGATTGACAGGCATTCTGCTTTGAAACTGAGCATCCATTGTTTCCTTCCCAGAGAGCAGTCTATTGTTTGAAAAACTATGCCATTATCAATGCTTCCCTGAATTTCTAACAATTGGTTTTCTATTTAATTAAAGAATGAATGAAAGTTTCAAGAAGCTGTATGAACAGATTGTGCCTTTGCTTCAACAGACATGAATAAATGTAAGGTTATCCAATTTGGTAACAAATCAGAAAGGCAAATTATTATCTAAAGGGAGAGATGTAACAAGATTTGCACAGGAGAAAGTGAGGGCTGCAGATGCTGGAGATCAGAGCTGAAAATGTGTTGCTGGAAAAGCGCAGCAGCTCAGGCAGCATCCAAGGAACAGGTGAATCGACGTTTCGGGCATAAGCCCCTCTTCAGGAATGAGGAAAGTGTGTCCAGCAGGCTAAGATAAAATGTAGGGAGGAGGGACTTGGGGGAGGGGCTTAGGAAATGCGATAGGTGGAGGGAGGTCAAGGTGAGGGTGATAGGCCCGAGTGGGGTGGGGGCGGAGCGGTCAGGAAGAAGATTGCAGGTTAGGAAGGCGGTGCTGAGTTCGAGGGATTTGACTGAGGCAAGGTGGGGGGAGGGGAAATGAGGAAACTGGAGAAATCTGAGTTCATCCCTTGTGGTTGGAGAGTTCCCAGGCAGAAGATGAGGCGCTCTTCCTCCAACTGTCGTGTTGCCATGGTCTGGCGATGGAGGAGTCCAAGGACTGCATGTCCTTGGTGGAGTGGGAGGGGGAGTTAAAGTGTTGGGCTACGGGGTGGTTGTGTTGATTGGTCCGGGTGTCCCACAGGTGTTCTCTGAAACGTTCCGCAAGTAGGCGGCCTGTCTCCCCAATATAGAGGAGGCCACATCGGGTGCAGTAGATGCAATAGATGATGTGTGTGGAGGTGCAGGTGAATTTGTGGCGGATATGGAAGTGTCCCTTGGGGCCTTGGAGGGAAGTAAGGGGGGAGGTGTGGGCGCAAGTTTTGCATTTCTTGCGGTTGCAGGGGAAGGTACCGGGAGTGGAGGTTGGGTTGATGGGGGGTGTGGACCTGACGAGGGAATCACAGAGGGAGTGGTCTTTTCGGAATGCTGATAGGGGAGGGGAGGGAAATATATCCCTGGTGGTGGGGTCCGTTTGGAGGTGGCGGAAATGACGGCGGATGATACGCTGTACATGGAGGTTGGTGGGGTGGTAGGTGAGGACCAGTGGCGTTCTGTCCTGGTGGCGGTTGGAGGGGCGGGGCTCAAGGGCGGAGGAGCGGGAAGTGGAAGAGATGCGGTGGCGGGAAATTGCGGTCCTTGAAGAAGGAGGCCATCTGGGTTGTACGGTTTTGGAACTGGTCCTCCTGGGAGCAGATGCGGCGGAGACGAAGGAATTAGGAATATGGGATGGTGTTTTTGCGGCGGAGACGAAGGAATTGGGAATATGGGATTTTCACAACCTTGTACATCAGCTGCTGAAAAGAAACATGTAGGTGAGCAAATGGCATGTTGCCCTTCATTGCGACAGCAGCAAGGATGATGATGAAATTGTACAAGGCTCAGTGGCACCACACTTGGAGTACTGTGAACCATTATGTTCTACTTAACTCACCCAGGATTCTGACTTAAGATGTCCCAGCTATGGAGTGCGTGAAACAAGGGTTTACCTGACTGATCCCGGAGATAGCGTTCTGTTTCTGTAGTGTAGTGCTTATCACGTTTACCTAAGAAGTGAATGATCCCTTGTTCAGAACCAGGCAGAGACAGTGGTGTTCCTTTCTTCAGTCAACATGGCAGCTCAGTGATTAAAACTGCTACAGCATAGCACCAGGGACGTGGCATTCGATTCCACCATAAAGCAACTGTCTCCCTGTATCTGCGTGGGCTTTCTCTGGGTGCTACAGTTTCCTCCCATAGTCAAAAGATGTGCAGGTTAAGTGGATTGGCATTGCTCAATTGCCCATAGTGTCCAGGGTTGTGCTGGCTAGGTGATTAGCCATGGTAAATGCAGGGTTATAGGGACAAGGTAGGGATATAGGTCTGGGTGGGATGCTTTTTGGAGTTTCAGTGTGGACTCGATGGGCTAAAGGCCTGCTTCCGCACTGTAGGGATTCTATGATTCTAGGGCAGGACTGACGTGTGAAGAGAGATTGGAGCAATTAACATTAAACTCACTGGCATTCAGAAGAATGAGGTGGGGATAACATAGAATCCCTACAGTTGTTTCGTCTAGGTACTAGATAACATTTTCAGTGAGCCTCCGGATGAAGCACTGCTGATAATTCCTGCTTTCTATTTATATATTTGGGCTTCTTTGGGTTGGTGATGTTCATTTCCTGTTCTTTTTCTCAGGGGGTGGTAAATGGGGTCCAAGTCAATGTGTTTGTTGATAGAGCTCTGGTTGCTCACTGAAGATGTTCCCTATTATGGTGACGAAACGTCCGAAAATGAACCTTCCAGCTCAGCGAGCAAATCTACATCCAGAATCTCAACCTGAGCTACAAATCTTCTCAAAACTTGTTAATCCCTACAGGCCATTTTGCCCAACAAGTCCACACTGACCCTCCAAAAGCAACTCACCCAGACCCATTCCTCTACCCTAATATTTTACATTCACCGCTGATTACACATCCCTGAACATTATGGGCAACTTAGCATGGCCAATTCACGTAACCTCTTTGGATTGGGGGAAGATATCAGAGCACCCAGACGAAATCCGCACGGACAAGGGGAGTATGTACAAACTCCACACAACCTGAGGCTGGAATCAAACCTGGGTCCCTGGCGCCATAAGGCAGCAATGCTAACCACTCAGCCACTGTGAACCAATAGAAGACCCAAAATTCTAACAGGCAAGATCTACGTAAATGCAGAAAGAATGTTCCCAGTAACCGGGGAGTCAAGAACCATGGTAACAGTCTCAGGATACTTGGTAGAACACTTCGGAATGAGGTGAGAAGAGATTTCTTCATCAGAGTAGTGGCTGAGGCCAAAATATTGAATATTTTGAAGAAGGAATTAGATATAGTTCTTATGCATAAAGGAATCAGAGGGTATTGAGAAAAAGTGGGAACAAGCCACTGAGTTGGATGATCAGCCATGATTATATTGAATGGCACAGAAGGCTCAAAGAACTGAAGGGACTACTCCTGGTTCTATTTTCTATATTTCTCTGGTGTGTCAGATAACAAGATTACAGGATTTTGTTTTATACATGTTAGAATGTGTTTTTTCTCTCAGTATCAAAGTTAAGGAGGCTTTTTGCACATGGTGACAAGTCCATTTCTTCCTCCTTCCCTCAAAAGAGATGTAAAATATTTTCAATTAATATATGGTTATAGAGGATAAATAGAGTGCAAAGAGGTGGCATGGATAATTTGAGGAGACATGAAATGGGATGGTGAAGGAGGTGAAGGGCAAGGTTCAGAAGGTCATTAACCGCTGATTGGGAGCTTGGATACAGATGTGGCTCTTCTCACTCGCTTGTCCCTGCACCACACTTCTCCCTCGTAACTTCAAACTCATAAACTGTACTGTAAAACCCACCCTGCTAGGAATTAAAAAATGGGTCAGAGATGCAGTCTGCATATTCATAAGTCAACAGGTTAGGTTTATCCAAACCCATGAAAGATTTTGCTTTATGATCAAATGATATATGTTTCACCTTCTGCTCCCTCAACCCATCCTTCCACCTTCAATGATTTAAGCACATATACGCCTGGCCCTAAGAGCATCCTTGCAGTAACATTTCAATGCCAGTGTGCCCTGAAATGTAGCTTTAAACTGAAGAATCATCATGTAAGTGGATTGAAAAAGAGGGACCTGCAAGGCAGGCATGGGTTGGATGCCAGCATCCTTGGACAGGTGTAAAAAGTGCAGCAAGGCCTGATATATTATTTTGTGGGGTCCAAGATGGTAGCTCAGAGGAGTAAGCAATGAGCTGAAGTTGCCAGGTACCCACCCTGACAATCATGCCAGGAATTGCCGTGTCTAGTTTTCTCACGGGAAATGGTAGGATAGAAAGTGGAATGCCAAGCAATAAATTCCTTCTGCAGGCATTTCACCACTGCACAGCAAATATCTCATCTCGATGCTTGTATGTCTTGGAAAATCCAATGAGCTGTTCCCAATGTTGAGAAGAGACTCACCTGATCTCTCACATAATTATCCCAGATTTCATGCCCTTGCCATTCGGGCTCCTATAAAACTTAGCCCCTCAACTTTGAAAAATAATTTGATTGGAATTTACAAACAAACTTGCATCAGTCCTGTAAGAGGCATTTGCTATTTACATTGATTCAGTCCACTAAGAAATGAACTGGTAATATTACCTCACTCCAGGCTTAACTGAACCTGCTTCTAGTTTAATTTGGAGGTGCCGGTGTTAGACTGAGGTGTACAAAGTTAAAAATCACACAACTCCAGGTTATAGTCCAACAGGTTTATTTGGAAGCACTAGCTTTCGGAGCGCTGCTCCTTCATCAGGTGGTTTATAGCAGTTAAAGAGGTAGCAATAAGAGATTGGTCTAGTTATCAGGTAACAAAACCACCTGATGAAGGATCAGCTAGTGCTTTCAAATAAGTTAGATTAGATTACTTACAGTGTGGAAATAGGCCCTTCGGCCCAACAAGTCCACACCGCCCCGCCGAAGCGCAACCCACCCATACCCCTGCATTTACCCCCTACCTAACACTACGGGCAATTTAGCGTGGCCAATTTACCTGACCTGCACATCTATGGACTGTGGGAGGAAACCAGAGCAAAGCCACGCCAACACGGGGAGAACGTGCAAACTCCACACAGTCAGTCGCCTGAGGCGGGAATTGAACCCGGGTCTCTGGCGCTGTGAGGCAGCAGTGCTAACCACTGTGCCACCGTGCCGCCCACAAATCTGTTGGACTAGATCTCTTTGAAACCTGGTTCTAGAAGAAATCTTGTTTTGTTACCTGATAACTATACTAACCTCTTATTGGTGTCCTTCAACTGCTATGAAAAGGAAATTTGCTGCAAAATCCTACCATCAGTCAGGATGCACTCGCCTGCATCTGTTTCAGTGAAAGAGAACCTTCACCAGACACTGACTTTACGAACTCAGATAAAACAAAGCCATGTAACTTAAGGGCCATAGCTTTGATTTTTAGGTCATTCTGAATTCCATACTTCTCCTATTCCCATTTAAATCTGATGGAATGCTTTATTCAACCCTTACATTAAAAAAAAATCATTTAAAAAACTTAGATCCTTAGACAGTGAAAAGAGGGAAACAAAGCAACGGTCCTTATTCAGCCAGCTCATTCATGGCCTTCTTATGATGTCACTGATTTCTTTTTCTCTCCCAATTGAGTAAGACCCCTCCCCCTCTACCTCCCAACCCTGTTCCCACTCCTCTGCCCTGCCCTCATGCCCCATCCACTATTTTGCCTCATTGACCCCCTTTTCCCTCCGCTTTAACTCACTCTACCCTTTGTCTCATGCCCTTTCCACTTTGGCTTACAACCCTTCACTTTGACATCTAACTCATGCTCCTCCCCCCAGCATCCCATCCCTCCGCCCTCTGTCTTCCACCCCACTCTGCCTGTGCCTCATATCTCATCCCTCATTGATAATCACAAGACACTTTTATTTGTGATCCAATAAAGAATGACACATATGCTAGACCACTTTTGGAATATTGCGTGCAATTCTGGTCTCCTTCCTATTGGAAGGATATTGTGAAACTTGAAAGGGTTCAAAAAGATTTACAAGGATGTTGCCAGGGTTGGAAGATTTGAGCTATAGGGAGAGGTTGAATAGGCTGGGGCTGTTTTCCCTGGAGTGTTGGAGGCTGAGGGGTGACCTTATGGAGGTTTATAAAATCATTAGGGGCATGGATAGGATAAATAGACAAAGTCTTTTCCTGGGGGTGGGGGAAGTCCAGAACTAGAGGGCAAAGGTTTAGTGTGAGAGGGGAAAGATATATAAGAGACCTGAGGGGCAACATTTTCACGCTGAGGGTGGTACATGTATGAAATGAGCTGTCAGAGGAAGTGGTGGAGACAAGTATAATTGCAACATTTAAAAGGCATCTGGCAGATCATATGATTGGGAAGGGTTTGGAGGGATATGGGCTGGGTGCTGGCAAGTGGGACTAGATTAGATTGGGATATGTTTGGCATGGATGAGTTGGACTGTAAGGGTCTGTTTCCATGCTGTATATCTCTATGACTCGATGCAGATTTAATAGCCCAATATTTATTAATGCCAAAATTTGGGGGAATAAGAGTGATTGGGTAGCTTAATGATTTAAGATCAAGAAAACCTGAAATATGCATCATCCCGAATGCCATTGTTTTAATCTGAGATTGTTTGCATTTGTCCCCAGGTTTCCCATCCAAAAGCTAGACTGAATATGAGCTGTTGTGGGGGAATTCTGGGGCAAAAAATCACAGCCATGGGGCAGAGTGCACAGGGTGTGTAGGCAGTGAAGGGAATGTTTGCAGGAGAAATCATGGTGGGAGCTTATGGGATGAATGGAGGAATCATAGAGGATAAGATTTTGGGGATGTTCAGTGTTGAGAGTTGCAGAGAAATCATGGTTGCAGTGAGGTCAGGGTAATGTTCACAATTGACCGTAGGAAGACTTGGGATTAGGCTGAATAATGGATGGAGGCATAGTTTGACTCTACAGAGCTTTGACTGCAGGAAAGACTTTGAACAATCCTGACCCACAAGCAGTGCTATAAATGAATGTACCTACTGATTCTGGCTGTTCTGCCAGACAGCCTACAGTGTGGAAAAACACATCTGACTGCAGGAAATTTAAAGCTTTTTAAAGATGGAAGCCTTATTTGAAACATTCATAGTCTCCTGAGAGCAAATTGATCACCCCTCCCTTGTCCAGAAATTAGAAGTGGACAGTTTCGAGGCAGGGTGAGACCAAATGTGAAATTGTCAAGATTTTACCTTCCTATATTACTCAAGCCATCGTCTGATGGAATTTCAAAATTATCTCCAATGTGACATACTGACAGTTTCTGTAAAATGAGGTACCATGCAGAACGAACAATATTTGTGCTGTCTTACATGGGTAAAATTTTTAATAATGCACTTTAAGCAAAACTGCTTCTTATAAAAAAGAAGTGGGCAAATACCTTTTATTAGCTGTTATTTTAATCAGATAAATGGGATGCAAATGAAAGGAAAATATTTTCTTTGCTGTGATGATATAAAATGATTAACCAGAACACATTTTCTCTCTTTATTTGCTTTTCTCTCCAACACTCCCAGGATCTTCTCTTGTCAACTCTTTTATTTCAACTCTTTTGGGTCCTCTGCTCTCACTAATCCCTGTCCCAAACTTTCAGTGATCTTCAACCTTCCCACTCACCTACTGCCATCTCAGGCATGGCTCTATATCTTGCATGGCATCCTTCAGATCTCCTGTCAAAAGAAACCTTACCACTATCTCCTTAATAACAGAAACTCCAAATCCCCAATCCTACTCTCCCTCTCACCTTTCTACTCAGCACTACTGCTCTCCAATTCTCCCTGCAAACTTATTGTCAGGTATTCACAGCTACTCCATTGACTCTGTCAGCTTGCAGCTGGGCTTAGGAGACTTCCTAATCATTGATCAGCCTCACACCAGGCAAAGAATTATATGTTTTAGATCAGCGTTATGGACTAACTTTAAACTTTTGTTGCCAAATATGAAAGGAAATTAAAACTATTTCAATTTTCCTCAATGTATTTCTGCCAAAAATACCTCTGATCATTGCTGTCCAATAAAATTGATAATGGGCCATTACACAACAGCAAAGATATCTCACCTAATTTTTAACTGCCCAAGGTCTTCTAGATTGAAGATGTCCCCTTCAATCATGGGATCACCATCCACTTTAACTACTCCATGTACTGGTTGTTTCTGAAGCACAATCTTGATCTGGTGATCTTTTGTGTCCACATCCATCACCAGAATATGATCCACTGTAATCTGACCTACACCTCCTTCCTCAACATCCAATTGTTTTGTCAAGATCTGAAATAAAATGGAAAAGCCATTTTTCATTTTTATTACTTGCTTGCAGAGCAAGAAGATCCTCCTATTGGAGGATCCAAGGTGATCCTCCAATAGAAGAACAGCTAAAACAGACAAAGAAATAAAGAAATGACATGCGGTGAAATATGTGGGTAATCTCACAGTTACATCTGGAGAATCTAGGGGAAATTTAAGGTTAATTAGTTAACAGTATGAGACAATGCATATTCTCCATGTAGCCAATTGAGCTGTTATATTCTAGCCCAATAGGAATTATGTTATAACTCACAATCCACTCAATTTTACTCTTACATTATATTTGAGGTTCTGTTATTTACGTACAACACTCAAAACTCATTGTGACCATATCATCCACTGATGCATAACGTGGGGATATTTTCCAGGAGGCAGTGATTAAAACAGTTTTTGTTTGGTCATTACTTTAATTCATTCATGGGATGTGATCATTAGCTGGGTCAGCATTTAATGCCGATCCCTAATTGCCCTTGTGAAGAGGTTGGTCAGATGCCTTCTTGAACTGCTGCAGTCAAGCTGGTGTAGCTACTCCCACAGTGCTGTTGGAAGGGGGTTCTGCGATTTTGATGTAGCAACACTGAAGGAGCAGTGATATATTTCCAGTTCAGAATAATGTGTGGGCTTGCAAATATGGGTGTTCTTACATGTATGCTGCCCTTCTCCTCTAAATGTCAGTATCCATTGGATTGCAAGGGGATGTCTAAGGAGGCATGATGAATTTCTGTAGTCCATGTTGTAGATGGTGCACACTTCTACAACTGAGTGTGAACTTTTGTGGATGTGATGTCAATCGCGCCATCTGCTTTGTCCTTAATGATATTGAGCTTCTTGATTATTCACTCATCTAGGCAAGTGGGGAATATTCCATTACAGTCCTGACTTGTAGGTGGTAGTCTGGCTTGGGAGAGACAGGAAGTAAGTTACTCCTTGCAGCCTCTGACCTGCTCTTGTAGCCAATTGCATTTATATAGCTTATCCAGTTCAGTTTCTGGTCAATTGTAAGCCTCAATATATTAAGTGGGGGATTCAGCAATGGTAACTTTGATGATAGTTAGATTCGTCCTTGTTGGAGATGGTCATTGCCTGGTACTTGATTGTTTGAATGTAACTTGCCACTTATCAGCCCAAATCTGGGTTTTTTTCCAGGTCCTGCAGCATATGAACATGCATTGCTTCAGTACCTGAAGAATCAGTAATGGCATTGTTCATTGTGCCGTCACATGCCCATTTCTGAACTTAAGATAGGGAAGGATAATTGATTAAGTAACTGAAGACGATTAGGCTCAGGATTCTACCCTTAGGAATTCCAGCAGATTCATCTTGGAGCTGACGTGACAGATCTCCAATAATCTCAACTCTCTACCTCCGCATAATAATAAAAAAAATTGTGGATACTGGAGATTTGAAACAAAAATAAAAGTTGGTGGAGAAACTCAAAAGTTAACGTTTCAACTTCCTTGACTGAAATTATCTTCCGTTATGCCAGGGATGACTCCAACCAGCATATAGATTTCTCTCCAATTCCATTGACTGTAATTTTGCTAGGGGTTTTTGATGCCGTATTGGTCAAAGGCGACCTTGATGTCAAGAGTAGTTGGTCTCATCTCCCCTCTGATGTTCCATACTTGAATTAAGGCTGTCATGTGAATGATTCTTAAGACAAAGCTCCATACAATGATTGATGATACAATGAAATGCAGTATTGCTGCCAAGTGTTACAAAACACACAACCTGTATTACTCATTATAACATCATAACCAGTCCTTATAATAATTTTCAGCAGTAAAGAATCAAGTGAAAACCTCAAGCAATACAAGTTGGTCAATGCTTAAACAAAAAAAAATAAATTTATTTCATTTTGGATTTAGTTTTAATAATTTTCCTCAGTACAGTTCTATTATATCACGATGCCATGTGTTGAACAAGGCTGGATAATTTATCATAAATATTATTTTAAAAATTGACTTGACTTAATATCCTCAATCCCATTTTTTCAGTAAGCCTATATTCTCATGTGCCCGTGGAAAAAGGAAGCTAACAGTTTAAGAAATTTAGCATAACTGGGATTATTTGAGTTTGCCTTAGCCAGATCTTTTAAGAATATTCATTTACACAGGAACAGTGTTCCCATTTTTCATTTGTGCATTCTTACCTGCACATATCACCATCTCCATCCAGAATTTGAACAACAGAAACAAAAGATGTACGGGTTGAATCATTGATTCACAGAATCTCTACAGTGTGGAAGCAGGCTATTCAGCTCATCAAGTCCACATTAATCCTCTGAAGAACATCCCATCCTACCCCTATATTCCAACAAGCCAGGCCATCCCTAGATACTATTGGCAATTTAGCATGGCTAATCTACCTAACTCTCACAACTTTGGACTGTGGGAGGAAACCAGAACATCCAGGTAAAATCCACACAAATATGGTGAGTACGTGCAAACTCCACACAGAGAGTTGTCTGAGAGTGGCTAACTACCATCCACAGCATGATGCACTGTATGGTCAGTAATTCAAAACATAATTTATGTGGTAATTTTCACCAAACTCAGTATGATAGTAACTGTGTTGATATCTCCTGACACAGCTAGCTGATGACGGACTAGTGAAGCTGTCCATTTAATCATTGCACTTTTAATAGTTGCACAAATACTTTCTGCCAGTACAGAAAGTGGAATGTGTTTATGTTGTAACAGGAGTTGTGAGACTACACAACTAGTTCATCAGATCAGCAGTAGCTGTAAAGAAAGAGAAAAACAAAAATTAATGTTTTGACTCAAACATGACTTGGCACAACTGATTGGCACTGCTGCATTCACAGAGCCAGAGACCCGGCCGGGTTCGCTTCACCCCTGGGCAAATTTGCACATTTTCCTCATGTCTGCCTGAGTTTCTGCCAGATGCTCCAGTTTCCTCCCACAGTCCAAAGATATGCAGGTTCAGTGGATTGGCCGTGCTAAATTGCCCATACTGTCCGAGGATATATAGGTTAGATGGATTAACTATAGTAAATGCAGGGTTATGGGATAGGGTAGAGGGTGGGTCTGGTTGGGATGCTCTTTGGAGGGTTGGTGAGGACTCGAAGGGCTAAATGGCCTCTTTCCACACTATAAGGATTCTATGATTCTATGACTGTTCCATAGTTCAGATAAATTGTTATATTCTAAATAAAACATCAATTCTGTACCTATCTTTCCAGAAATGCTGCCAATTCTGCTGAGTTTCTCTCACACTTTGTCTTTATTCCTGATCTTCAGTGTAGGTAACGCACTTACATAAATCAGTTTATATCTCTTCAATGAACCAATAACCAGAGAAGAAAAAGACAAATCTAGTCAACATTCACATCTTTTCACTTGACTTCAAAGTGGGGTCAAGGTCTTATTGGTCTGTTGTTATCAATGAAGGGGTGACAATTAAAAAAGTGTAACGAGGAAAGACCTCAAATGCCACCTTTTGGGGAACCTTACGTTAGACACAGGCAATAGGTCAGTTTGAAACTATTTTTATGTGGTCCTGGGCAATAATCCACTGAGGTCCACAAAACTAATCTTCTGTCCCCAGAGCCCAGGCAATTAAAGTCATATAGTCATACAGATGTAGAGCATGGAAACAGATCCTTCGGTCCAACTCGTCCATACTGACCAGACATCCTAAATTAAGCTAGTCCAATTTGCCACATTCAACCCATATCCCTCTTGACCCTTTCTATTCATATACAAATCCATTTGCCTTTTAAATGTTGAAATTGAACCAGCCTCCACCACTTCCTCTTGCAGCTCATTTCATACATGCACCACCCACTGTGTGAAAAAAGGGATCCCTTTAGGTCTCTTTTAAATCTTTCCCCTCTCACCTTAAACATATGCCCTCTAGTTTTGTACTCCCCTACCCTGGGGAAAAAAAATCTTGTCTGTTTACCCTATCCATGCTCCTCATGATGTTATAGAACATAGAACATAGAATAATACAGCACAGAACAGGCCCTTCGGCCCACGATGTTGTGCCGAACATTTGTCCTAACTTAAGCACCCATCCATGTACCTATCCAATTGCTGCTTAAAGGTCACCAAAGATTCTGACTCTACCACTCCCACAGGCAGCGCATTCCATGCCACCACCACTCTCTGGGTAAAGAAGCTACCCCTGACATCCCCCCTATACCTTCCACCCTTCACCTTAAATTTATGTCCCCTTGTAACACTCTGTTGCACCCGGGGAAAAGGTTTCTGACTGTCTACTCTATCTATTCCTCTGATCATCTTATAAACCTCTATCAAGTCACCCATCATCCTTCGCCGTTCCAACGAGAACTCTCAACCTATCCTCATATGACCTATTCTCCATTCCAGGCAACATCCTGGTAAATCTTCTCTGCACCCTCTCCAAAGCTTCCACACCTTTCCTAAAGTGAGGTGACCAGAACTGCACACAGTACTCCAAATGTGGCCTAACCAAAGTCCTGTACAGTTGCAACATCACTTCACGACTCTTGAATTCAATCCCTCTGCTAATGAACGCTAATACACCATAGGCCTTCTTACAAGCTCTATCCACCTGAGTGGCAACTTTCAAAGATCTATGAACATAGACCCCAAGATCCCTCTGTTCCTCCACCTCACTAAGAACCCTACCGTTAACCCTGTATTCCACATTCTTATTTGTCTTTCCAAAATGGACAACCTCACACTTGGCAGGGTTGAACTCCATCTGCCACTCCTCAGCTCAGCTCTGCATCATATCTAAGTCTCTTTGCAGCTGACAACAGCCCTCCTCACTATCCACAACTCCACCAATCTTCGTATCATCTGCAAATTTACTGACCCACCCTTCGACTCCCTCATCCAAATCATTAATAAAAATTACAAACAGCAGAGGACCCAGAACTGATCCCTGCGGAACTCCACTTGTAACTGGGCTCCAGGCTGAATATTTGCCATCTACCACCACTCTCTGACTTCGACCGGTTAGCCAGTTTTCTATCCAATTGGCCAAATTTCCCACTATCCCATGCCTCCTGACTTTCCTCATAAGCCTACCATGGGGAACCTTATCAAATGCCTTACTAAAATCCATGTATTCTACATCCACTGCTCTACCCTCATCCATATGCTTGGTCACCTCCTCAAAGAATTCAATAAGACTTGTAAGGCAAGACCTACCCCTCACAAATCCGTGCTGGCTGTCCCTAATCAAGCAGTGTCTTTCCAGATACTCATAAATCCTATCCCTCAGTACCCTTTCCATTACTTTGCCTACCACCGAAGTAAGACTAACTGGCCTGTAATTCCCGGGGTTATCCCTATTCCCTTTTTTGAACAGGGGCACAACATTCGCCACTCTCCAGTCCCCTGGTACCACCCCCGTTGACAGTGAAGACGAAAAGATCATTGCCAATGGTACTGCAATTTCCTCTCTTACTTCCCACATAATCCTAGGATATATCCCGTCAGGCCCGGGGGACTTGTCTATCCTCAAGTTGTTCAAAATGTCCAACACATCTTCCTTCCTATAAACTTCTAAAAGGTCACCCATCAGTCTCTGAAGCTCTGTGGAAAACCTTTCCCTGTAGCTCAAACCCTCCAATCCTGGCCACATATTTGTAAATATTTTCTGATCCCTCTCAAGTATTCCAACATCCTTCCTACAGCAGGGATTACAGAATTTTTAATGCAGTATTCCAAAACTCTGATCTGAACAGTTATTTGCTGACAATTGAGTCAATCCAATACTAGAAGGCTCAATTTATTGACCTTTGTGTTCTCAACAGCTTACCAGTACAATGCTATTGAGATCACTGTATCAAAATTATAGCTGTGAATCCTAGCGATTAGCAAGAATAATTTATATAATGTCAAAAGACACCAGTAACTTCAACAGAACTTTCATGTGGTTACCTACCTCTGGTGCTTGATTGTCAACTGGGAGAACTGTAATATTGAAGCAAAGGCCAATTAATATGCCACCATGTTGATTACTGACTGAAAAGAGAAATTGAACGTGCTGTGGATCTGGCCCAATATCCTGTATAGGAGGCATGTATGCCACTTTCAGATAGTTCACCGCATGCTGAAACACAGTAAAATAGAACATGTTATGTATCACAAAAGTGGGAGGCAGAAAAATAATAATAAATCATTAGTATTATTTAAAGCCCTCTGATTCAGCTTATAAAGCCATAAGAATCATAGGTTGCACAGCATGGAAACAGACCCTTCGGTCCAACTCGTACATGCTGACCATAGAGTCATAGAGATGTCCAGCACAGAAACAGAGACTCCAGTCCAACCTGTCCATGCCGATCAGATATCCCAACACAATCTAGTCCCACCTGCCAGCACCTAGCCCATATCCCTCCAAACCCGTCCTATTCGTATACCCAACCAGATGCCTTTTAAATGTTCCAATTGTACCAGTCTCCACCACTTCCTCTGGCAGCTCATTCCATACACATACGTACCACCCTCTGTGTAAAAATGTTGCCCCTCAGGTCTCTTTTATATCTTTCCCCTCACCCTAAACCTATGCCCTCTAGTTCTGGACTCCCCCACCCCAGGGAAAATACTTTGTTTATTTATCCTATCCATGTCCCTCATGATTTTATGAACCTCTGTAAGGTCACCCCTCAGCCTCCAATGCTCCAAGGAAAACAGCGCTAGCCAAGTCAACCTCTCCCTATGCTCAAATCCTTCAACCCTGGCAACATCTTTGTAAATCTTACAGATATCCTAAATTAATCTAGTCCCATTTGGCAACATTTGGTCCACATCCCTCTAAATCCTTCCCATTCATGTACTCATCCAGATGTCATTTAAATGTTGTAATTGTACACAACTCCACCACTTTCTCTGCCAGTTCATTCCATACATGTACCATCCTCTGCATGAAAATGTTGTCCCTGAGGTCTCTTTTATATCATTTCCCCCTCACCTTAAACCTATGCCCTCTAGTTTTGAACATCTATGCCATGGGGAAAAAAACCTTGTCCTATCCATGCCTCTGATGATTTTATAACCTCTACAAAGGCACCCCTCAGCCTCCAATGCTCCAGGGAAAGTAGCCCCAGCCTATTCAGCCTCTCCCTACACCTCAAATCCTTGTAAGTCTTTTCTGCATCCTTTCAAGTTTAACAGCATCATTTCTTTTGCAGGAAAACCAGAATTGAATGCAGTATTCTAAAAGTGCCCATAAAATGGCATTCCAATTCCTATACTCAAATCGCCAATCAATAAAGGCAGGTGAACCAAATTCCTGCTTCACTACCCTGTCTACCTGCAACTCTACCTTCAAGGAACAATGTACCTGCACCCTAAGGTCTCTTTGTTCAGTAACACTCCCCAGGACCCTACCATAGAGTATACAACTCCAGTTTTGATTATCTTTCTAAAGTCTTTTTGGTTTTAGGGGTGTCAAACACAGAAATCAGAAACAGACAGGAGTTGCAATGATGATAGGGGAAGGAATAGAAACATATCTGAGTATGTTGAAATGATAAAGAAAATAAAGAATATATGCCATTCGACTAAGTTAATGAGATTTGAGATGAAGTACTGGAGTTAGAAGGAAACAAGAGTTGTGCACCAGAAAGGGAAACTGTCGACAGGTGGACAGAAAGATAATAATGAGTGCCTAAAAGACAAACGTGGAAAGGAGTTTTCAGAAGAGATGCAGTATATGGACAAAATACATAAACTGTGATGATCCAAAATGTGGAATTGCTCAGAATTGAGACAAATAATTGGTTAAAAATTGCAACAGGTAAAGAATGGTTTGAATTTTTTACAAAGGAAAGGCTCTAAGTATAAATTACAAGTAATAATTTTGGCACATGCCTGTATTTAGTGACCTGCCTGAATTGCTGTGCTCTTCCAGCACCACTGATCCAGAATCTGGTTTCCAGCATCTGCAGTCATTGTTTTTACCTTGTATTTAGTGACACTTGAGTCTAACAAAGCATATGCCTGTGTCTGTTTCCATAGCTAGTTTCTCCTGAAACAGCTCATAGTTTATTACCAGAAGTTGTAACTTGAAGAGTATTATTCCACATCAAGCATGGCTGATCAGGAGACTCTCCCACTCCTACCCCCTGCCGAAGGCAAATCAAGATGATTTACAAGTTGGTAATAAACCTGCATGGCCACATCATTCTGTGGTCACCAAGTTCTGGAGTGGGTCTTGAACCTAGACCTCCTGGCTCAAAGGCAGAAGGACACCTCACTAAGCCATAAAGGTTCCTGAAACAACAACAGAACACCTGAATACCCTTGGAGGAATGGAATGAGCAATGATGGAAAATTGTAATCAAATATGTGTGAAAGGACACATTCCACAGAACTTAAGACATTCATTATTTGTTACCGAAGAAACCTCGCACATTGCTGAACAATCCTTTTCAAATTCTAAACTGAGTGAGCCTTCTCATTGCAGCTGTTTTCATTTGTTCATTTTGTGGGATGTGGGCGTCACTGGCTGGCCAGCATTCATTGCCTGTCCCTAGTTGCCCTTGAGAAAATGGTGGGGAGCTGCTTTTTTGAACCGTTGCAGTCTACCTGCTGTGGGTTGACCCACAATTCCATTAGAGAAAGAATTCCAGAACTCTGACCCAGCGACAGTGAAGGAATAATATATTTCCAAGTCAGGATGGTGAGTGGCTTGGAGGGGAGCTTGAAGGTTCTGGTGTTCCCATATATCTGCTGCCTTTATCCTTCTGGATGGAAGTAGTCATTGATTTAGAAGGTGCTGTGTGAGGATCTTTGGTGAATTTCTGCAGTCCATCTTATAGCTAGTACACTGCTGCCACTGAGCATCGGTGGTAGAGAGAGTGAACGCAGTGCCAATCAAGTGGACTGCTTTCTTCTAGATGGTGACAATCTTCTTGAGTATCGTTAGGGGTGCTCTCATTCAGGCAAGTGGGGTGTATTCCATCACACTCCTGACTTGGGCCTTATCAATGGTGGACAGACTTTGGGAGTCATGAGATGAGTTATTCCCCGCAGTATTCCCAGCATCTGACCTGTTCTTGTAGCCATTATGTTTATGTGGTGAGCCCAGTTAAGTTTTTGATCAATGAAATCTCCCAGGATGTTGATAGTGGGAGATTCAGTGAAGGTAACACCATTAAATGGCAAAGTGGGATGGTTAGATTTTCTCTTATTAGTGATGGTCATAGCCTGGCATTTGTGTAGTATGAATGTTAGTTGCCACTTGTCAGTCCAAGTCTGCCCCCATCAAACTCATTCCATCCTACCTCGGCTCTATTCTCTCACCCTTGGTCGAGGCACTTCCTACCTACACTGGCGGAACACAAACCACACTCTCGATCTCCTCAGAACCTTTGAGTTCCCTGGACCCCAGTACTTCATCTTCACAATGTATGTGCAGTCCTTATACATGTCCATAGCCCACAATGACAGCCTGCAGACCCTGAGCTTTTTCCTCTCCAACAAACCCATCCAGTCCCTCACCAGGAATACCTTCCTTCATCTCACCAAATTAGTCCTTACTCTCAATAGCCTATCTATTGATTCCTCCCACTTTCTTCAAATCCAGGGGGTGGCCATGGGCACTCGCTGGGCCTCTTTATTGGTCATGTTGAATAGCGCTGCTACTGTTCCCCAACTCTTCCATTGTTACATGGATGACTGCATCAGTGCTACATCCTGCACCCAGGCTGAACTTCATTGACTTCGCCCACAACTTCCACCTTGCCCTCAAATTCACCTGTACACCTCCCCCCCCCCCACTTTCTTGACATATCTGTTTTCATCTCCAACAAGTTTACAATCTGATATTTACTATAAACCCATATCCTCCATTTTTACCTGGTCTACACACCCCCCCACCCTCTATCCTACAAAAACTCCATCTCATTTTCTCAATTCCTCAGTTTCCATCGCATTTGCTCTGACGAGGCGATGTTCCACTCTCTCACATCCAAGATGTCCTCCTATTTCCAATAACATTCTTTACCCCCACCGCATCTCCTCCATTCCCTGCTCCACTGCTCTAAATCCCCACCACCCCAACATAATAAAGATAGTGTTTGCCTTGTCCTCACTTTTCACCAGACCAGCCTCCACATCCAATGTATCATCCCCAAATACTTCCGCCAACTCCAATTAGACCCGACCACTCAGAACACCTTCTCCTCCCCATCCCTCCCTGTTGTCTGCAAGGAACTTTCCCTTCACTGCTCCCTGGTTTGCACCACACTCCCCACCAACCATTCCTACCCCTAGTACCTTTCCCTGTAACCGAAAAAGGTACAACACCTTCCCATACACCACCTCCCTTACCTCCATCCAGGGCCCCAAACAATCCTTCCAGGTGAGACACAGATTCACCTGTATCTCCTCCAACCTAATGGACTGCATCCGGTGATCCCAATGTGGTCCTCTCTACATTGGTGAGACCAAACATAGACTAGGTGACAGTTTCACTGAATATTGTTGCTTGGCCCTAAACGACTAGCCTGACCCCCACACCACCACTCCCCCACCCCCCCAGCTGTTACGAATCCAGGTAAAATAATAGTGAGTTGAAAAGAATGCATTGTGCCCTTTAAGACAGAAAGTGCTATTCCCAGCTCAAGGTACAACAAATGCTAACAGTATGTAGAGCATCTGGGATATAGGCTATTCCAAGGTAGACACATGTAATAATTAAAGAAAGTGTTCGGCATGCTTTCCTTTATTGGAGTTGGGAGGTCATGTTGAGGTAGTACAGGATGTTGGTTCGGTATATTGTGTGAAATCCTGGTTTCCTTCCTATTGGAAGGATATTGTGAAACTTGAAAGGTTCAGAAAAGATTTGCAAGGATGTTGCCAGGGTTGGAGGATTTGAGCTATAGGGAGAGGTTGAATAGGCTAGGGCTGTTTTCCCTGCATTGTCGGAGGCTAACAGGTGACATTATAGAGGTCTATGAAATCATGAAAGGCTTGGATAGGATAAATAGACAAGGTCTTTTCCCTGGGATGGGGGAGTCCAGAACTAGAGGGCATAGGCTTAGGGTGAGAGGGGAAAGATATAAAAGAGACCTAAGGAGCAACTTTTTCACGCAGACGATGGTTCTTATATGGAATGAGCTGTCAGAGGAAGTGGTGGAGGCTGGTGTAATTGCAACATTTAAAAGGCATCTGGCTGTGTATGTGAATAGGAAGGTTTTGGAGGGATATGAGCCAGCTGCTGTAAAATGGGACTAGATTAATTTAGACTTAGATTAGGTCTGGTCGACATGGATGAGGTGGACCAAAAATGTGTTTCCATTCTATAATTCTCTGACTATTAAGTGGATACCTAAGCTTTGGTTCCTGTTTTGACAACATTTCAAATCTGACCAATTGTTTTAAACCAAACACTTAGCCCTTCAAAGCTAATCGAATTTTAAATCTGATGATGCTGACAGCCTGAAACCAATTTGACTACAAGAATTTCAGGTGTAATCAAGGTTATTAAAAACAAGTGTTTTTGGAAATCAATGAAGAGAAACTGCCACAGAAAGGGAGCCACTAGCCCTGTCCTGCTCTGAAAGAAATCTCAAAGTATTCTCAATTAAAGGGACAAGGGAATTTTATACAAAAATATACTCAGTAAAAAAAATCTTAGAAGACGACCCAGGGAGAAGACATCAGAATTGGAAGGATGGAAGGAAACAGTAGGTTTAGAAGACCAAAAGGAAGATGGCACAAGAGATTGTAAGGACTTTGAGAGATTAAGTTAATTTAATGTTTAGAAATTGTGTTTTGGAGCAGCATTTCTATAGAGTTGTGGTCAGATAGTGATTAGTTAAGAAAAAGAGGCTCAGGTTTGTTAATAGTTTTTAGATCATAAAAGATCATAGAATCCCTACAGTGTGGAGGCAGGCCCTTTGGCTCAACAAGTTCACACAGCCCCTCCGAAGAGTAACCCACCCAAACCCATTCCCCTACCTTATATTTACCCCTAACCAATACAGCTAACCTATACATCCCTGATCTCTATGGGTAACTTAGCATGGCCAATTCATCAAGTCTAGACATAGATAAACTGCACAGCTGGGCTGAGAAGTGGCAAATGGAGTTTAATGCAGAAAAGTGTGAGGTGACTCACTTTGCAAGGAGTAACAAGCATAACAGAGTACTGGGCTAATGGTAAGATTCTTGGTAGTGTAGATGAGCAGAGAAATCTCGGTGTCCATGTACATGAAAGTTGGTCCTTGAAAGTTACCACCCAAGTTGATAGGGTTGTTAAGGAGGCATATGGTGTGTTAGCTTTTATTGGCAGAGAGATTGAGTTTCTGAACCATGAGGTTATGCTACAACTGTACAAAACACTGGTGCGGCTGCACTTGGAGTATTGTGTGCAGTTCTGGTCACTGCATTTTAGGAAGGATGTGGAAGCTTTGGAAAGGATTCAGAGAAGATTTACTGCAATGTGGCCTGGTATGGAAGGAAGGTCTTACGAGGAAAGGCTGAGGGACTTGAGGCTGTTTTTGTTAGAGAGAAGGTTGAGAGGTTACTTAATTGAGACATAAAAGATAATCAGAGGGTTAGATTGGATGGACAGTGAGAGCCTTTTTCCTAGGATGGCAATGGCTAGCACGAGGGGGAATAGCTTTAAATTGAGGGGTGATAGATATAGGACAGATGTCAGAGGTAGTTTCTTGACTCAGATAATAGTAGGGGTGTGGAACGCAATGCCTGCAACAGTAGTAGACTAGCCAACTTCAAAGGCATTTAAGTAGTCATTGGATAAGCATATGTACGAGAATGGAATAATGTAGTTTACATGGGCTTCAGATTGGTTTCAGAGGTTGGCGCAACATCGAGGGTGGAAGGGTCTATACGGCACTGTAATGTTCTATGTAGTTTCTTGAAAGTGGCAACGCAAGTGGATAATGTTGTTAAGAAGGCATATGGTATGCTTGCCTTCATCTGTCAGAACATAAAAGAGTATAAAAATTATCAAGTCATGTTGCAGCTGTATAGAACTTTAACATGACTACATTTGGAATTTTGCGACAGGACCAAAAGGAGATGGAGGCTTTGGAGATGGTACAGAAAAGGTTTACTAGGATGTTACCTGGCTTAGAAGGTATTAACTAGAAGGAGAACCTGGAAAAATTCAATTTGTTTTCACTTGAATGGTGAAGGACAACCCATTAGCGGTTGACAAAATTATGAGAAGCATGGATTGGATAGATAGTTGAAGTCTTTTTCTCAGGGAAGAAATGTCAGTTGCTCAGGGACATAGGTTTAAGGTAAAAGGGGGAAGTTTAAGGCAAGTTCTTTTTAACATAGAAGGTGATAAGTGCCTGGAATGTGCTGCACAAGCAGTTCCAATAACAACATTTAAGAGTCAGGGAATAGAGGGACATGGACTGTAAACAGGAAAAGGTCTTTATTTTAAAAAGGTGTTGTGTATCAATACACATTTGGGGGTTGAGAGACCTGTTTCTGAGCTGTACTGTTCTTTGTTAATAAGAAAACTCAAGATCGTGAAAAGGGACAACTCAAACAATGCAACATTCTCTCTGCATTTTCGTATGCCACAGAAATCTAGAAAATAGGTAAAGATCTGGGAATGAAAATGGAGGCCTTTGAGATGTAGATACTAACAAATGTTCTTAAATTCCATATATGGACCAAAAAACAAACAAGGATGAGTTTGAAATAGCAAGAGCAAAAATCATTTCGATAATAAAATGACAATTGTTAAGTCGTTTGATCATGGCAGAAAAGCTACAGAGGTCTCTCCTGGAGGGCAAAGTGGAGGCAGCAAAAAAGAATGGTTGAACTTGGCATACATGAAAATGGATGTCACAGAACAATAGACAGGCGACACTGAATATGAGGATGGCACAAGATAGACAAGTGTGGAAAACCATGAAAGCAAATCTCCTGGCAGGAGGGGCTACAAGCAGCAGCAGCAACATGTTAAAGATGTAAATATCTTCTTCAGTTCAGAGGTGCTCGTCACTCGCAGAAGTGGTCTTACCATGTGACTTTCTAAGAGATGACCAACTACTCCACAACTATCTTTATGATATAACTACAAATAGATAGCATAGCATCATCATTTTCTGATGTGGAATAAACAGCTGACTCTTTTCACATATGTATTTGTTAAATCTATTCAAAGGCAAAATTAGTGAGATGTGGCTTGATACAAATTGTTGAAATATTTTTATTTTACTTTCATTTGAATGTGGAAATCAAATATTCATGTTGTAATTTAGTATTTCCAATGATATACTTGGTCTCCCAATAAATATAATTTGCAGTATTAAATTTTCAAAATGATTAATACATCCTGAATTATGACACCCTTCCCTGCACACTTTGCAGATTAATGTACTAAAGAGAAACGTTATCACTTGGCGTTTAATACTTGAGATCTAAACAAACCAAAAACTTTATAAATAAAGACATCGAGTCCAAACAAAGTTATGCTAAACATTTACAAAACAGTGCTTAGAGTGATGTTGAACAGTAAATGAAGTGTTCCTAAAATAGTGGCAGACCTGAAAGATTTCATTTATAAGGAGAGAATTAAGGAAATACACTGACTGTAACGTGTATAATTTTATATAGAATAACTGAAGAGAAACTTTGTGAATTTGCAGAATGTGGACAAGCAAAAGAATACCAATTAAAGATAACTCTCAAACAAGAAATGACATCAAATTAGAGTCAACGATTATACAATAAATAGATTATTCAACCCACCAAGTCGATACCAACTCTTGAGTACTCAAGAGAACCCAAAAGTAGAACAACCCAAATCTTAAACATTGTTGTAGAAAAAGCTTTTTCTTCATTTCACATTTTGTCAACCGATATGTATTGCTTAAAGGTGCAAAAATCTGAAAAGTTAATACTGAGGACTGTCTTGCATGCCTCAAACAATAATGATGCCATATGGACTTGGTGGGGAATGTCTTAGGATCTCAAAGAGTTGCCTTGTCTTCCTCAGTCTTTGTAACAATGCTTACAATATCAGCATCTAGGAGAAAGTGAGGACTGAAGATTCTGGAGATAATAGTGAAAAAGTGTGGTACCAGAAAAGCACAGCAGTTCGGACAGCATCCGAGGAGCAGGACAGTTGACATTTTGGACATAAGTCATATCAGTGTGACGTGTATGCAGCAGCCAATAAACAATAAACTGCTTCTTTTTGAAAGCATGAAACTTTTTTTCTGAGACATCCAAATAACTTTCTTCTATCACACTAGGGTGGGACTTGTAAGAGAATGGTGGTAGCAAACATATCCCACAACAAAGAACACACCTAATAATACAGCTGAAAATGTGTTGCTGGAACAGCGCAGCAGGTCAGGCAGCATCCAGGGAACAGGAGAATCAACGTTTCGGGCATAAGCCCTTCCTCAGGAGAGGAGGAAGGGCTTATGCCCGAAACGTCGATTCTCCTGTTCCCTGGATGCTGCCTGACCTGCTGCGCTGTTCCAGCAACACATTTTCAGCTCTGATCTCCAGCATCTGCAGACCTCATTTTCTCCACACCTAATAATACAATAAAGTTGAAACATTTTCCTTAGAAATCATTATAATCTGGAATACATGCTTGTAACAGTCTGTAAGCAGAGTCAATTATTATTAATATTAGTCAGGAATTAGACATGTACTTGAAGAAGTAATTTGCAAAGCTTCGGGGAAACTAATTGTGGAATGTAATTAATTGGACAAGTCTTTCAAAGAGCAAGCAGAGGCTTTAGTAGACTGAATGGCCTTCTACACATTATAAATTATACAGATATTTTATCAAAGACTAATAATTAGTCTTTTAAATAGTTCAGTGCTTTCTTTTTTGCAAGACTACCTTTAGGAAAAACTGATCTGAATGGATTAAACCACTTTTCTGGTTCCTATTTCATGATATTCCAAACTTACTGACATAGAGAATAAGAAATTATAAATACCTGTGTGAATGATCTCAGCATTGGGACATTAGACTTTTTCGTCAATTTCTTCATGCTGTCTGTCAAAAACAGTTTCCCAGCATCCGACAGGCTCAACAGAGAAAGAGAGACACAATTAGACCTTAAAAGTTCCTAATAATAAAAGCTTATACATCATTATTCAATTTTCAGATTCACAACATGTTTTAATACAAACAACCACAAAATTTTGTTTCTTATAAATGCAAAACTAAAAGAAGAAATGTAATTCACTCTTCTATTGGAATAGCAAATATCACTAACATTACAGATGAGACATATAATTGAGGCATATAAGATAATCAGAGGATTAGGTAGAGTAGACAGTGAGAGCCTTTTTCCTTGGATGGTGATAGCTGGCATGAGGAGATATAGCTTTAAATTGAGGGATGATTGATATAGGACAGATGTCAGAGGTAGTTTCTTTACTCAGAGAATAGTACAGTGTGGAACGTACTGCCTGCAACAGTAGTAGACTTGCCAAATTTAAGGGCATTTAAATGGTCATTGGATAAACATATGAATGAAAATGGAAAAGTGTAAGATAGATTGGTTCCACAGGTCGACACAACATCGAGGGCTGAAGGGCCTGTACTGCACTGTAATGTTTGATGTTGTATGTTCTATTATGACCATTATTTTCTTTTCAATAATGACAGAGATACAACCATAATAAACACATTTGTGCCAGAGCTTTCAGAACTCATCAGGGGCTTGGTATTTTGCATGTAACATTCAGAATTCTCAAATTTCCTACAATGTTTCAGGGTTCTTCTGTTGTGAAATTGTCATTAAAGAGAGTTCAAGATGATGCTTTAAGAACCTTGTACCAGTTAACTACAGTTCACAGTGGTCGATGATGCCCTCCACCGCATCTCCTCCACTTCCAGCACCTCTGCCCTTGAACCCCGCCCCTCCAATCGCCACCAGGACAGAACCCCACTGGTCCTCACCTTCCACCCCACCAACCTCCGGATACATCGTACCATCCTCCATCATTTCCGCCACCTCCAAACAGACCCCACCACCAGGGATATATTTCCCTCCCCACCCCTATCAGCGTTCCGGAGAGACCACTCCCTCCCCAACTCCCTCGTCAGGTCCACACCCCCTACCAACCCGAACCTCTACTCCCGGCACCTTCTCCTGCAACCGCAAGAAGCTCAAAACTTGTGCCCACACCTCCCCCCTCACCTCCCTCCAAGGCCCCAATGGATCCTTCCATATCCATCGCAAAATCACCTGCACCTCCACACACATCATTTACTGATCCGCTGCACCCGATGTGGTCTCCTCTACATTGGGGAGACAGGCCGCCTACTTGCGGAATGTTTCAGGGAACACCTCTGGGACACCCGCACCAACCAACCGAACCGCCCCGTGGCTGAACACTTTAACTCCTCCTCCCACTCTACCAAGGACATGCAGGTCCTTGGCCTCCTCCATCGCTAGACCCTGACCACACGACGCCTGGAGGAAGAGAGCCTCATCTTCCGCCTAGGAACCCTCCAACTATACGGGATGAATGTAGATTTCTCCAGCTTCCTCATTTCCCCTCCCCCCACCTTATCTCAGTCCCAACCCCTCTTGACCTGCAATCGTCTTCCCGACCTCTCCGCCCCCACCCCCTCTCCGGCCTATCACCCTCACCCTCACCTCCTTCCACCTATCGTATTCCCAGTGACCCTCCTCCAAATTCCCTCCCCCCTACCTTTTATCTCAACCCGCTTGGCACACCAGCCTCATTCCTGAAGAAGGGCTTAAGCCTGAAGGGCTTATCCTCCTGCTCCTCGGATGCTGCTTGGCCTGCTGTGTTTATCCAGCACCACATTTTTCAACTCTGGTCTCCAGCATCTGCAGTCCTCACTTTCTCCCAGTTAACTACACCCCACAAAACTCACCTCCCACTGATTGCTGTCACCTTACAAATCAAAGCTGAAAATGTGTTGCTGGAAAAGCACAGCAGGTCAGGCAGCATCCAAGGAACAGGAGAATTGACGTTTCGGGCATAAGCCCTCACTTTCTCTCAAAGACCTTACAAATCAAACCCAAGTAACTGTCCATCAATATATAATGGCCTGTTACCTTATGCCATTAGGTGTCCTGAATTCTTTCAGCCCAGATTAAATGATAATAGATGGAAGAAGTGGAATGAAATATTCTCAACTTGCCAGATGTGTGCAGCAATATCACCTCCAAGGTTCCCTCAGAGTCAAATGGTTTCTAATATTTCATTATTCTGTGATGAAATATTCTGGATCTTCTTATCTAGCAATATTTAAGAGTGCCTTGACTACTGCAATGGTTCAAGGAGGAGGATATGGAGGCTAGAGAATGAGGAGAAATAAATAGTGATATTTTGAAAAATGTCTTTATATTACAGAGAAGGTGGTGCTGGACATCTTAAATCGCATAAAGGTGGATAAATCCTTGGGACCTGATTAGGTGTATCCCAGAACTTACTTGGGAAGCTAGAGAAGATATTGGTGGGCCCCTTGTTCAGATATTTGAGTCATTGATAGCCATGGTTGAAGTGCCAGAAGACTGGAGAGTGGCTAATGTGGTGCCATTACTTAAGAAAGGTAGCAAGGAAAAGTCATGGAACTATAGACCGGTGAGCCTGACATCAGTGGTGGGTAAGTTATTGGAGGGAATTCTGAGAGACAGGATTTACATATATTTGGAAAGGCAAGGACTGATTAGAGATAGTCAAATGGCTTTGTGCATGGGAAATCATGTCTCACTAACTTGTTTGAGTCTTTTGAAGAAGTTACAAAGAAGATTGATGAAGACAGAGTGAAGGATACTGTCTATATGGACTTCACAAAGGCAATTGGCAAGGTTCTGCATAGTGCACTGGTCAGCAAGGTAAAATCATGTGGAATCTAGGAAGAGCTAGCAATTTGAATACAAAATTGACTTTAAGATAGGAGACAGATTTTGGTGGTGATAGAAGGTTGTTTATCAGATTGGAATCCTGTACTGGTGTGTGCCACAAAGATTGATGGCTCCACTGCTTTTTGTCATTTATATAAATCACTTTGATGTGAGGAGGCCTAGTTAGTAAGTTTACAGATGACACAAAAATTGATGGTGTGGTGGACAATGAAGAAGATGATCTTAGAGTACAGTAGGGCCTCAATCTGATGGGCCAATGAGCCGAAGAGTAGCAAATGGAGTTTAATTTTGATAAATATGAGATGTTACATTTTGGCAAGGCAAATCAGGGCAGAACATACAGACATAATGGTAGGGTCCTCGGGAATGTTGCCGATCAAAGAGATCTTAGGCTGAAGGTATATAGTTACTTGAAAGTGGAGTTACAGGTAGACACAGTAGTAAAAAAGCACTTGGAATGCATGCTTTATCAGTCAGCACTTTGAATATAGGAGTTGAGATGTCACTTTGTGGCTGTACAAGACATTTGTTAGATTATGTTTGGAATATCGCATTCAATTCTAATTTCCCTGCTATAGGAAGAATGTTGTTAAATTTGAAAGATTTGCCAGGATTGGAGAGTTTGAGCTATAGGGACAGGCTGAATAGGCTAGGGGTATTTACCATGGAGCATCAGAGGCTAAGGAGTACCTTTTCGATGTTTATAAAATCACGAGGGGCATAGATAGGGTGAATACCGAAGGTAAGGGAGTCCAAAACTAGAGGCCATAGGTTTAAGGTCAGAGAGGAAAAATTTAAAAGGAAATTAAGGGGCAAGTTTTTCACAGAGAGGGTAGTATGTGCATGGAATGAGCTACCAGAGGAAATAATGGAGACTGGTACAATTCCAAAATTTAAAAGACCTCTGGATGGGTACATGAGTAGGAAGGGTTTACAGGGATATGGGCCAAATGCTGGTAAATGGAGCTGGGTTAATTTAGTATTTAGTTGACATGGCTGATTTGGACTAAATGGTCTGTTTCAGTGCTGAACAATCTATGACAATGATTCGAACAAAGCTCATTCCTTACATCCCATTAAACCCCATCTGCCTCGAATTTCCTCAATCCATCTCCAATCTGAAGAAGGGTCACTGGACTTTCTTTCCACACATGCTGACAGAACTGCTGAGCTTTTCCAGGAATTTCTGATTTTGTGTCCGATTTCCAGAATCTGAAGTTCTTTTAATTTAAATTCTGATGGAGTTTAGTAAGGAGGTCAAGGTAATTTGGAGGCCTATCAGGAGAAAGCCTTTTTAAAATAATGTCAGCTGACCTTCCTGGACTGCAACGCAACAGATACTTGGAGCACATACAGTTTTCAGGGGAGGCTGTGTAAAAGGGGAGAAGGAGGATGGGGAGGATGGGGAGGATGGGTCTCAGTAGCAGACTGTACCACCTTGAATCATCAGGGAACACAACTCATACCTCTTCCTCAGCCAAGCACAAATTCTGGGGCTTGTCCATTTCACCAAAAACTGATCTCAGAACTTCAGCCTTCCCAGGGAAAAGAAAGACAGGAATCCCACCTTTCAGGAACTGCTGACCAATCAGAGACAGAATGGTAAATTGCCCACAGCTACACCTACAGCTGCAAAATAGCAGGTCAAGGATGGCACTGCCAGTGGCTGGAAGATCACTGGGCTCTCAATCTACATACCAGTGAAAACCTTTGGGTTATAACAAGCAAAAAGTGGTCATTGACACTGCACACCAGGGCAGAAGGCATTCTAACTTCTCTGAGCAAGTGGAATAGGAGAGGCGGCAATGTGATTTTCAGGTTGCCAGATGCTTGTTAATGGATAGAGATATGCCAGTGGCTCTACAGGATCCAGAGATTACCGCAGCCAGAAGAAATACCATTTTCTAAATGTGAACATACACAAAACAAGTTGGGAGATTCTTTCCAGCTTGGCAGCAGGTGAAATGTCTACCTGCTATATGTCATATAGCAGTCAGCAGCATTCACCATGTGACCCACTCTACTGCACCAGAGGTTGGTTATCACTGTATACTTGGCTCCTTGCCAACTAACCATGTATGCTGATAGAAAGAACTGTCAAGACTGTGAAAAAAAAACCTGCACCATTTCAAGGAGACCTCCGATGGTCAAAGAGCTCCCAAACACATGGTGCTCTTCCATTTTTGACTTTGATCTCATTCTTCGGTGGATACTTCAGGAGAATGAAGAGGTGGGGAAGAAGCATTGGATGGGTTTTCCTCTTATGTCAGTTAAGCATTGACTACATTCCCTGATCATGCTGATATCATGATGAACTGCTCAAAATAAAAGCAGCAATGAAAAATTTATAGCTGTTTCTAAGCTGTTGGACATAGACCTATAGGATACTTGCAAACCAGCTGGATGAAAAGGGAATGGACTCACTTTAAACTAAGAGAAGAGCAAGATTCCTGAAATATTGTAACCAATAAAGAGGCCATACTGCTGATGAAGAATAGTTAAGGGAATGGACAGAATTTAATCAGGAAATGTCAGTTTTGCCTACAGGCTAGAGAGTTTGTGAGAGCCTTGCACTAACACATTTGAAGATGGTCATTGTTCTAAGCAGCTGTTGGGTACCTAGGTGGCCAGAGATGGGCCTTCTCAGAGATCAAGGACCCCTAGAGGCAGGAATCCCACTTCTCAGAGCTGCTGAGTAATCAAAGGGAGAGTGGTAAATTATTAATGTCATCAGGCAATAGTCTTGGAAGAGCCTGGAACATAAAATTTATACCTATAGTGACTTTGACACATGCTCAGGCAAAATTCAAGCTGTAACTGCAGCAGCTAGCACAGTCCTTGGCCAGATCCCTTCATGAAACAAAGGTACATCTTTCATTGCTCCTCTATTAATTTGATGTGCAAGGAACATTTGAGCAATATCCACAGTGATTATATGCTTTGTCCAGTGGCCCACTCCTCTATCTGATGGCAGAAACTCCTGTTCTGTTGCTTGTCTCGATGCTTTCTCTTTTCCAACTTTGAAGACAACTCAAAAAATGTGGAAAGGTTACACCACAGAAAGAAGCCTATCAGCCCATCATATCAGTGCTGGCTGAATAAACTAGGTTAGAGACCAAAAAAAAACTGCAGATGCTGGAATCCAAAATAGACAGATAGGAGGAAGAACACAGCAAGCCAGGCAACATCAGGAGGTGGAGAGGTCGACAGTCAGGACTGGGGATGGGTATGGCAGGAACTGCAGATAAAGGCCGGGGCAGGCTGGTGAAGTGAGGATAGGTGAAGACAGGTAAAGGGTACAACCTGATTGGTCAATGGGAGGAATGAATCCAGCTGATGGCAGGAAGCAGTGGAAGAGAGGGGGAGGGGCTGGGAAGGGAGTTGGGGGATAGGAAGGGAGGTTATTTGAAATTGGAGAATTCAATGTTGAGTCCTCTGGGCTGTAGATTAGATTTTTTAGATTAGATTAGATTACAGTGTGGAAACAGGCCCTTCGGCCCAACAAGTCCACACCGACCTGCCGAAGCGTAACCCACCCATACCCCTACATTTACCCCTTACCTAACACTACGGGCAATTTAGCATGGCCAATTCACCTGACCTGCACATCTTTGGATTGTGGGAGGAAACCGGAGCACCCGGAGGAAACCCACGCAGACACGGGGAGAACGTGCAAACTCCACACAGTCAGTCGCCTGAGGCGGGAATTGAACCCGGGTCTCTGGCGCTGTGAGGCAGCAGAGCTAACCACTGTGCCACCGTAGGTTGCCCAGGTGGAAGATGAGGTGGTGTTCCTCCAATTTGTGCTGTGGTTCTTTTTGGCAATGGAGGAGGCCAAGGATGGTCATGTCAGAAAGGGAGTGGATAGGGCACTTGAAATGGGCGGAGACTGGGAGGTCCAGTTGGCCCCTGCGGACTCGGCTGCGATGCTCGGTAAACCGTTCCCTGAGTTTACATTCAGTTTCCCCGATGTAGAGAAGACCACATCGGGAGCTCCTAATGCAGTAAGGTAGGTTGGAAGAGAGACAGGTGAACCTCTGTCTCTCCTGGAAGAACTGTTTGGGGCCTTGGATGGAGGTGAGGGGTGTGCTGTACTGGCAGGTTTTACATCTTTTCCGGTTGCAGGAGAAGGTACCTGGGGGTTCATTGGTGGGGGGGGGGATGTCAGTGGAGAGAGTGCGCAAACTAAGGTCTGTCGAAGGGAACGGTGCTTGCTGAAGGCATAGAGGAAACCCATCTAGCACATTTCTTTGCTTTGTTTGCGTTCTCCAGTGCATCAGCCCACATGTGTCTGCACTGAACTTCATTTGCCGTTTTTCTACCCACTCATTCAAACTATTAATATCATCCTGCAGTTGACAATCTTTACTGTCAACAATCTGGAAATTTTTGTGTTGGCTGCAAATTTCTCAATTGTACTTCATGAATAAACACCACAAACAACAAGGGAACTAACATTGAGCCCTGTAGAATGCCACTGGAAAACCACTTTCCATTCATAAAACATCTGTCCACCATTACCCTCTTGTCACTGAGCCAATTTTGATCTAACTCATCATAACTTGCTATGTGATAAAGATTTATTTTTCCTCAAATTTACTTTGTTCTCATTTTGCATTCAGGATATATGATGGAACTATACTTGTGCCAAGAGGACAGATTACTATGTAAGACCACTACAACAGGAGTTTCAGATTATAGACAGCAAGCAATATCTCATCATCTCAGATGGATCAAGTTTAATGCTCACATTGGTAACCCTCAATATGCCAACAGATATTTGCAATATGATGCAGGCAAGGCATTGTCAGGTCAGAGCCTAGAGGTGTACAGTGACTTGTTGAAAAGGTAGCAGTATCTTCTGGGAGAAGTAAGTTAGAATGTAAGACCAATTCAGCATTTGCTGAAACAAGTTGTAGCAAGGCCAGCCTAAATGACAACATGGGAGAGTTGGAAAAGAAGGGAGTAATCAAGTAAGAATGGATTAGCAGCATAGTAACAGTGAAACAATGTGAATCAGCATTGACCCAAAGGATCTAAATAAAGTTCTAAAGAGGTTTTACTCCACTGAAGGAATTTTGCCACCAAGGACAACCAGTTGCATTTGCACCCAGGACATTAACACAAGTGGAAAGACACTAGTTCAGATTGCTTGGGAACATTTTCAACAATACCTATGAGACACACAGACAGTCTCGTCTGGCCTCAGGCCACTTCAAAACATTTTCCTCAAGCCATAATTACTGTTCCAAAGCATCTTTGTAAACTGCATAGAACAGAATTCCAAATGAAGAAAATAAAGAATGCTGTAGCAACATGTGAAATCTTCTAGATCCAATAATAGCAATATTTATGAAGCATTTAGACAGATACATGTTCATACAGGGAGTAGAGAGATATACACCGTGGGCATGCAGATGGGATTAGTTTAGAATGACATTATGGTCAGCACAGAAATAGTGGCTGAAGGGTGCCTGTGCCATTTTTATCATAATTCTGTGTTCGGTATTGCCCAATATCTCGTAGGCTTTAACTTTCTGTCCAGTCTGCTATTTGGGACTTGTCAAATACCTCATTGAAATCTGTGTAGGCAACATTCACTGTACTAGACTAATCATTCTTTTTTGTTATCTCAAAAAATGCAATTAATTTTGAAGACATGTACTTCATTGACAAAACCATGCTGATATCTCTGATTAATTTTGTTTTTCAAAAGTAACACTAATCCTATTTTCGAGTATTTATTCTAGTATTTTGCATATCACTGAGATCAGCTTGACCAATATATAATTATTTGGCCTATCCCTTGCACCCCTTTTCAATAAATCTTCACTCTATTGAATCTGACTCACTTCCCTTTCACACACTACATCCCAGATCATTACAGACCTCCGCATGTAAAGAATCTGAATCTTCCATTTGCTTCTAAGGACAAACACTTTAAACCAGTGCAGTTAACCCTCCTGTCACCTGAAATAACATCTTCTTATAAAAAAAATCCTTAAAAAGTTTGAAAACTTGTATTGAATCATTCTTGGATTAGAAGAGTAATCAAGGGTTATGGAGAAAGGGTATATCTTCCTGGTCATAATCAGACATTCACTGACTTTTCCACATGTCTGAATGTCCAAATTCTCCAAATTCATCCTACGTACATTAGGCCTAACATATGATGAATGGCTGAGGATCCTGGGATTGTGTTCATTAGAGTTTAGAAGGTTGAGGGAGATCTAATAGAAACTTAAAAGATAATGCATGGCTTAGAAAGGGTAGATGCTGGGAATGTTTTCCGTTAGGCAGGGAGATTAGGACCCATGGGCACAGCCTTAGAATTAGAGGGGGTCAATTTAAATGGAAATGAGGAGACATTTAGCCAGGGCACAGTGGGCCTGTTGAATTCATTGCCAGTGGAGGCTGGGACGCTAAATATCTTCAAGGCAGAGATTGATAAATTCTTGATCTCACAAGTAGATTAGATTAGATTACATTACATTACAGTGTGGAAACAGGCCCTTCGGCCCAACAAGTCCACACCAACCGGCCGAAGCGCAACCCACCCATACCCCTACATTTACCCCTTACCTAACACTACGGGCAATTTAGCATGACCAATTCACCTGACCTGCACATCTTTGGACTGTGGGAGGAAACCGGAGCACCCGGAGGAAAACCACGCAGACACGGGGAGAACGTGCAAACTCCACACAGTCAGTCGCCTGAGGCGGGAATTGAACCCGGGTCTCTGGTGCTGCGAGGCAGCAATGCTAACCACTGTGCCACCGTGTGCCCGCAAGTAATTAAGGGCTACGGGGAGAGTGTGGGTAAGTGGAGTTGAAATGCCAATCAGCCATGATTAAATGTTGGAGTGGATTCAATGGGCCGAATGACCTTACTTCCACTCCTATGTCTTATGGTATTATGCAAATCCAGAGAAACAACCAGCACTATTATTATCCACTTTCTGACCCTTCACCAATTTTGTATCCATGTAACCATTGCTCCTTTAATCCAATGAGCTTCAATATCACGCACAAGTCTTTCATGAGGTACTTTGTCCAAAATCTTTCAGAAGTGCGTATATTATACAACTTTCCTCAATAACTTTCTCAGCCACTTCATAGATATCACTCAAGTCTGACAGACACTTTCCTACAGAAATCTGTCATTGATTATAATATCTCTAAAGTGTACATTAATGTTGTCCTGAATGATAGTGACAAATTATTTTCACACCACCAAAAAATAGTAAGAAATAGGAACTGGAGTAGGCTCTGTTTATCTCCTCAAGCCTGTTCCATCATTTAATAGGATCATAGCTGATCCAACATTTGTCATGTTCACTTTTATACCCTTCCTCCATAACCCTGGAATACTCTACTAATCCAAGAATCTATCTATTTGAATCTTAAAAATGCAAAAGACTCTGCCCATACCGTGGTCAGTGACAAGGAGTTCCAAAGGCTCACAAACCTCAGAAAGAATTTAGCTACCAAATTATTTAGTACATCTCCAAGATCCAAGGTGGACCAAAACATTTTGACTGAAGCTAAACATAATTCATTAAGCACACTAAAGCACACCTCTTTTGGAACAAATGACTATTATACAGAGGGATTTCTGTCCCATTCAATTTTTAGATTCCCTCCACCCTTTTGGTGGTTTTAGCAACACCCCCTTTAGATGAGTAATCATTTGACACCTCAACTGTGCAAGAAGATTTCATTTTTGGCCTTGAATTGTCCTTACACTAATTTTAACTAACCTTTTGTTTTTTATATATTTACAACATACTGCTTGGGCTGAATGTTTTGAAGTCTACTGGAGTGGGCTGAAAGGTTGAGACAGGGAGTGACAGGTGGGCTAAAAAATCAGGGAATGAAGTGACTGTTGTCTTCCCAATGCAATGGCATCATACCAGAATGAAGAGAGAGAGAGAGTGCGACAGACAGAGAGAGTGAGAGAGAGAAATGAGAAAGAATTTGGAGGACTGTCATTTAGGATGGCTATGTTTGTGGAGCTTTCTCCTCCAATTTATTGTTCATTGTCGAACACTATTCACAACTACACATCACAAGATTACAGTACTCACCCAGAAAGCAAAACAAAAATAAGAGCAAATTATTTTGTTGTGAGTAATAACATGAACGTTCATAATAACTTAGCTTAGTTATAACAATGCAATATAGAGTCTGGTCTGCACCAACCTACCCAAGCACTGATGTAAAGAATGGACCAGCTGTTATTGCATATACTATTTCACCATCAGGTATCTCAGCATCAGTGAAATATAGTTGGTTCTTTGTCAGATGCGCTATTTCAGTCTCCTTGACAACAAGATGGCGCAGAGCCCATGGTGCTTCTTTGGGAAGCTGATCGTCCACTGGTGTAATGTGAATAATTACAGTCTGCGATTAAATTATTTTTTGTGAGAAAATACTGGCTGGACTTTACAGTATTATAGAATTAAGTGGTTTAGGTAACAGATTAATGAAATATAACAGCATTCAGTAAATTTAAATATTTAATAGAAAACATTTTATGGCATGTTTACATGTTTGATATTGTTGTGGAGCTTTCTAAAAACGCAAATGTAGGATCGTTCTCCCTGACCGCTTCATCAGGAAATCACTGGCATTGTGCTCACAATTTCTCTATTTTTGGCCATGATTTGGAGATGACGGTGCTGGACTGGGATGTACAAAGTTAAAAATCACACAACACCAGGTTATAGTCCAACAGGTTTATTTGGAAGCACCAGTTTTCGGAGCACTCCTCCTTCATCAGGTGATTGTGACCTGATGAAGGAGCAGTTGACAATCACCTGATGAAGGAGCAGCGCTCCAAAAGCTAGTGCTCCCAAATAAACCTGTTGGACTATAACCTGGTGTTGTGTGATTTTTTAACTCTATTTTTGGCCTGCAGTTGAGGCACTTTGAACAACAAGAACTTATATTTCAATCATACTTTTATTGTGATGAAAGATCTCATGGCATCTAACAGAAATGTTACAAAGAAACAATTACACACTCAAGCACAATGTGATACTGTCATAGAATGAATACAACACAGAAGGAGACCATTTAGCCCAGTGAGTCCTTGTAGGTTCGAGGTAGAGTAATCCCATCAATTATATTCTCTCACTGTACTCTGGAGCCCAACAAGTTTACTTCCCTCAGGTGTCCATCAGTTTGCTTTTGAAATCATTGATCATCTCCAGTTCCAGTACCTCCACAGGCAATGGGTCCCAGGTCATTATCACATACAGAGTAAAGCTCTTCCTTACTTACTCCTCTGCAGCGTTCATCCAAATTTTTAAATCTGTGCCCTCTAATCCTGGTACCATTATCACTGAATGGGAACAATTTTCTTTCTCAATTTTATTTAAACCTGTTTTGATCTTGTACACTTTGATCTAATCTCCTTGCAACCCTTCTTACTCCAAGGAGAATAACTCCAATTGTCTCAGTGTAAACATCTCACTGAAATTCCTCAATCCTATAACATTTGGATGTCTCATCATGCTTCCTCAAGCATCCTGAATGCCTTCCTAAAGAGTGGTGACAAGAAGTAAATGCCATTCTCCAGCTGACCATTGCTTTATGAAGATCCAGTGGAACTATATTGTTCTCAATCCCTCTACTTATAAAATCTGAGATTCCATATGTATGGTTTGATGCACATAAACCTATGGGCATTCTCTTTTGAACAATGCCATTATGTCTATATTACCTCTGTCTAACTTTCCTGCCAAAATACATCACCTCACAGTTCACTGTAGGAAACTGCACCTTTTACTTATTCACCCATTCTACTGTGACATTTGGCAGCTGACCAGTATCATTTGACTGTCAGCAACACCTCCAAGTTTGGAATCACTGACAAATTTTGATATTTTACTTTCTATTTCTCCATTGACCTTTGTGCCAGTCGAAACAGTGACCAGATTGAACAGAATTAAATTAAATGTCTAATGTTAAATGCTCCAGCGACATACAAAGAACATGAAAATTTCTTTTGAATTCTTATCTGGCATGCGCTGCTTGAAAGATCATCAAAAACAGGTTCATGACTAACTTCCAAAGCAAACTGAATGAATACTTGAAGGAGAGTAAACAGCATGGGTATGGGGAAGGACTAGTGTCAAAATAATTGAATAGCTCTTGCAATGAGTCAGTCCTCATACCATGGATTAATTCTATCATTCACAATTTCTTCAGTGTATAAATGTTTCATCCATTTTGAAAGCTTCCATCACCCTCTTCTGTTCCAGTGGAATAAATCCTCATGTTTTCAGTCTATTTTCTAACTTAATTATATAATATGTCTGACCGAAAAATTCAACACGTTTGATACAGACACATACCTGAGGATCTGAGAGATTTGGTGGTTCATGGCTGTCAGACAGGATAAATTCAAAGGAATCTTCAAACACTTCACCTCCCAAGTGACGATAATAGATCCGAGCATTAAAGAGATCACTCTGCTGAAATCTAGTTATGGGGTAACCTGTCAAAAATAAGGATTATAAAACATGTAAACAGACAGTGACTAAAATGCCATGATTTGGAGATGCCACAGCTCCCTGTGTGGTCTAATTATATCATCCATATTTAGCAAGTCATAACAGCCACAATAAAGGTTCAGTTCACGACGTGCACTGAGTTCACTGATTTCAGCTAGGATATCAGGTTTGGACACAGTATTTAGCATCAGAAAAGGTTCTATTTTATGAACATTATCCGTGTTATCCATCTTAAAATAAAGTAGGATCTGGTCAAATTTGATTGACAACAGCTGCTTGCAGGTAAAGTGGACAGTGGCAATCAAAAAAGGAGCTGGAAAGAGTACAGGTCCTTTTATGGGGAAATACAGGAGCAATTAGTTTAATCAATGCTGGATGTCAAGGACAATTCTGATATGGATAAAGAAGAAGAATAGGGCTTTTCGCAAGTCTAAAGAGAGCAACTCAGCTTGCAGCTCTCGAGAAATATAGTATGTGCAAGAGGAAACTTAAAAAAAAATTAATTAGAAGAGCAAAAGGGAACATGATAAAGGACTTGTGAACAGGATCAGGGAGAATCCCAAGATATTTTATAAATATTTGAAAGTGAAGAGGCCAACCTGGAAAAGAGTAGGGCCTATCCAGGAACAAAGAGTAGGGCCCAACTCTGACTAGTTGGGCAGCACGGTGGCACAGTGGTTAGCACTGCTGCCTCACAGCGCCAGAGACCCGGGTTCACTTCCCGCCTCAGGCGACTGACTGCGTGGAGTTTGCACGTTCTCCCCGTGTCTGCGTGGGTTTCCTTCGGGTGTTCCGGTTTCCTCCCACAGTTCAAAGATGTGCAGGTCAGGTGAATTGGCCATGCTAAATTGCCCGTAGTGTTAGGTATAGGGGTAAATGTAGGGGTATGGGTGGGTTGCGCTTCGGCGGGTCGGTGTGGACTTGTTGGGCCGAAGGGCCTGTTTCCACACTGTAATGTAATGTAATCTAATCTAATGTAATCTAATCTAAAGGGGGCAATTTGCATGTGAAGCCACAGTATATTGAAATGGTGTTAAATGAATACTTCCCTTTGGTCTTCACCCTGGAAAAGGGGAATATATGAACGGAAAGGGACTGTGAGGAGTTTGCACAGTTTGATGTGGGAAATGGAGAGGTATTAGTGACTCTGACTAGTTTTAAAATGGTCAGCCTTAGGGGACTGTCTATATGTAGTTTGCACATTCTCCCCAAGTGTTGGTGTCCTTCGGATGCTGGGATATGCAGGATCAGCCATGGGAAGTGTAGGGTTACTGAAATAGGGTGGGTCTGGGTGGGATGCTCTTTGGAGGGGTGGTGTGGACTCCATGGGCTGAATGGCCTGCTTCCTCATGGTAGGGATTCTATGATTCTAGGATGGTCGTAGGTAAGTGGAAAATAGATAGATTGGTTAGATGGGCAGACCAATGGCAATTGGTATTTAACCCTGACAAGAGTGAGGTTGATGCATTTTGAAGAGGAAACAAGATGAAGGAGTAATTAATAAATGGCAGAACAGTGAGTAGCTGAGAGGAACAGCGGGACCTTGGGATAATTATTCAGTGATCCTTGATGCTGACACAGCATGTAAATAGGATAGTTAAGAAAGCAGGTAAAAGCCCTGCCGAGTTTTCACCATCCCCCCAGACCTCCCCCTCACTGAGGACGAACGATCAGTCCTCAGCAAAGGACTCACCTTCGTCCCCGTCCGTCCACGCATCAATGAATTTAATACACGCCGTGACATCGAACAATTCTTCCGTCGCCTCCGCCTCCGAGCTTACTTTCACAATCAGGATTCCCGCCCACCTTCTGAGGACCCCTTCGCCCACCTCCAACACACTGCATCCACCTGGACACCCCGCGCTGGCCTATTACCTGCCCTCGACCTCTTCATTTCCAACTGCCGCCGGGACATTAACCGCCTCAACCTGTCGACCCCCCTCCCCCACTCCAACCTCTCACCCTCACAACGCGCAGCCCTCCAATCCCTCTGCTCCAATCCTGACCTCACCATCAAGCCAGCGGACAAAGGGGGCGCAGTGGTAGTCTGGCGCACTGACCTCTACATCGCTGAAGCCAAACGCCAACTCGAGGACACCTCTTCCTACCGCCCCCTTGACCATGACCCCACCCCCCATCACCAAACCATCATCTCCCAGACCATACAGAACCTCATCACCTCAGGAGATCTCCCACCCACAGCTTCCAACCTCATAGTCCGGGAACCCCGCACTGCCCGGTTCTACCTCCTTCCCAAGATCCACAAGCCTGACCACCCTGGCCGACCCATTGTCTCAGCATGCTCCTGCCCCACTGAACTCATCTCTACCTACCTCGACACTGTCCTATCCCCCCTAGTCCAGGAACTCCCCACATACGTTCGAGACACCACCCACGCCCTCCACCTCCTCCAAGACTTCCGTTTCCCCGGCTCCCAACACCTCATCTTCACCATGGATATCCAATCCCTCTACACCTCCATCCGCCATGACCAGGGCCTCCAAGCCCTCCGTTTTTTCCTCTCCAGACGTTCCCAACAGTACCCCTCCACCGACACTCTCATTCGTTTGGCCGAACTGGTCCTCACCCTTAACAATTTCTCCTTTGAATCCTCCCACTTCCTCCAGACCAAAGGGGTAGCCATGGGCACACGTATGGGCCCCAGCTATGCCTGTCTCTTTGTTGGCTACGTAGAGCAGTTGATCTTCCGTAATTACACCGGCACCACTCCCCACCTCTTCCTCCGCTACATTGATGACTGCATTGGCGCCACCTCGTGCTCCCGCGAGGAGGTTGAGCAATTCATCAACTTCACCAACACATTCCACCCTGACCTTAAATTTACCTGGACCATCTCTGACACCTCCCTCCCCTTCCTGGACCTCTCCATCTCCATCAGTGACGACCGACTTGACACTGACATCTTCTACAAACCCACCGACTCCCACAGCTACCTGGATTACACCTCTTCACACCCTACCTCTTGCAAAAATGCCATCCCGTATTCCCAATTCCTCCGCCTCCGCCGTATCTGCTCCCAGGAGGAGCGGTTCCACCATAGAACACACCAGATGGCCTCCTTCTTTAGAGACCGCAATTTCCCTTCCCACGTGGTTAAAGATGCCCTCCAACGCATCTCATCCACATCCCGCACCTCCGCCCTCAGACCCAACCCCTCCAACCGCAACAAGGACAGAACGCCCCTGGTGCTCACCTTCCACCCTACCAACCTTCGCATAAACCAAATCATCCGCCGACATTTCCGCCACCTCCAAACAGACCCCACCACCAGGGATATATTTCCCTCCCCACCCCTCTCCGCCTTCCGCAAAGACCGTTCCCTCCGTGACTACCTGGTCAGGTCCACGCCCCCCTACGACCCACCCTCCCATCCTGGCACTTTCCCCTGCCACCGCAGGAACTGTAAAACCTGTGCCCACACCTCCTCCCTCACCTCCATCCAAGGCCCCAAAGGAGCTTTCCACATCCATCAAAGTTTTACCTGCACATCCACTAATATCATCTATTGTATCCGTTGCTCCCGATGCGGTCTCCTCTACATTGGGGAGACTGGACGCCTCCTAGCAGAGCGCTTTAGGGAACATCTCCGAGACACCCGCACCAATCAACCACATCGCCCAGTGGCTCAACATTTCAACTCCCCCTCCCACTCTGCCGAGGATATGGAGGTGCTGGGCCTCCTCCACCGCCGCTCCCTCACCAACAGACGCCTGGAGGAAGAACGCCTCATCTTCCGCCTCGGAACACTTCAACCCCAGGGCATCAATGTGGATTTTAACAGTTTCCTCATTTCCCCTTCCCCCACCTCATCCTAGCTTCTAACCTCCAGAAACTCGATCCCCTGACCTGTCCGGACTTGTCCGACCTGCCCAGCTCCTTTTCCACCTATCCACTCCACCCTCTCCTCCCTGACCTATCACCTTCATCTCCTTCCCCACTGACCTATTGTACTCTATGCCACTCTCTCCCCACCCCCACCCTCCTCTAGCTTATCTCTCCATGCTTCAGGCTCTCTGCCTTTATTCCTGATGAAGGGCTTTTGCCCGAAACGTCGATTTTGCCTGTCCTCGGATGCTGCCTGAATTGCTGTGCTCTTCCAGCACCACTGATCCAGAATCTGGTTTCCAGCATCTGCAGTCATTGTTTTTACCTCGTTGATTTTAACCCTACTGCGAATCCTCTTGCAAGGATGCCTGCCTTGAAGAAGTTTTCCTCCTCTCTCTACAAGAATCTCAGGGAGTCTCTCTCTCATTGCAACTCCCAGGTCATTTCCTCAGCCCTGAAGCTCTTCAACCATGTCCTGAAACAAACTCGGTATCACAGCCACATTTGCTTCCTCAGTGCCTGTCTCCGTAACCAACTCACCCCACACGGACTCCGGACCACCTTTAAACCAGCAGAGTTCGGACCCGAACAGGACAAACAGTACAGATTACAGATTCAAAAACACCAGCAACGGTTCTCCATCAAGATCCTCCGCTCCACGCTTGCAGCAATGCGCCGGTACCTAACCTCTCTACAGTCTGCCCTGCCTCAGCTGAGGGCCACACTCTCTCAGAATTGCAAAGGACCCACTCTGTACTACATCCTCAGGAGAATTCATACTCTCAACAAACAGTATTTCAATTCCATCTCAAACATCAAAAACTGTAAGTACAACAAACTTTTATCTACCCAGCTCCATAACCAGCGCTCCTTGAACATTCCAGAAGATTCCCCTGACCTCGGAAACGCCATTAGCCATGCGGCTGATGCAGCTACCACCCCCACGCTGATTGATGATGTCACTTCCGCCCCCATCATGGCCACTCCCACAGCCACTTCTGGCCCTCACATCATCGCCGATGCCACACCCTCAGTGACTTCCGCCACCCCTACTGCCGTGTCTGCCACCACTTCCGCCCCCACCAGCGCCACTCACCTGCATTCTGCTGACACGCCCCCCACAGACCCCACCGTCACTATCCCCACCCCCCAGAACCCTGAGGGGAACACTACCCCTGCTCATGACTCTATCCCCATTCCCCCCACCATCACACCCACTCCAGGTACTGGCTCAGACCCCACTCCCAGCTCTACACCCACACCAGCTCCCAGCTCCCAGCCCTGCCGAGTTTTCACCTTCCCCCCAGACCTCCCCCTCACTGAGGACGAACGATCAGTCCTCAGCAAAGGACTCACCTTCGTCCCCGTCCGTCCACGCATCAATGAATTTAATACACGCCGTGACATCGAACAATTCTTCCGTCGCCTCCGCCTCCGAGCTTACTTTCACAATCAGGATTCCCGCCCACCTTCTGAGGACCCCTTCGCCCACCTCCAACACACTGCATCCACCTGGACACCCCGCGCTGGCCTATTACCTGCCCTCGACCTCTTCATTTCCAACTGCCGCCGGGACATTAACCGCCTCAACCTGTCGACCCCCCTCCCCCACTCCAACCTCTCACCCTCACAACGCGCAGCCCTCCAATCCCTCTGCTCCAATCCTGACCTCACCATCAAGCCAGCGGACAAAGGGGGAGCAGTGGTAGTCTGGCGCACTGACCTCTACATCGCTGAAGCCAAACGCCAACTCGAGGACACCTCTTCCTACCGCCCCCTTGACCATGACCCCACCCCCCATCACCAAACCATCATCTCCCAGACCATACAGAACCTCATCACCTCAGGAGATCTCCCACCCACAGCTTCCAACCTCATAGTCCGGGAACCCCGCACTGCCCGGTTCTACCTCCTTCCCAAGATCCACAAGCCTGACCACCCTGGCCGACCCATTGTCTCAGCATGCTCCTGCCCCACTGAACTCATCTCTACCTACCTCGACACTGTCCTATCCCCCCTAGTCCAGGAACTCCCCACATACGTTCGAGACACCACCCACGCCCTCCACCTCCTCCAAGACTTCCGTTTCCCCGGCTCCCAACACCTCATCTTCACCATGGATATCCAATCCCTCTACACCTCCATCCGCCATGACCAGGGCCTCCAAGCCCTCCGTTTTTTCCTCTCCAGACGTTCCCAACAGTACCCCTCCACCGACACTCTCATTCGTTTGGCCGAACTGGTCCTCACCCTTAACAATTTCTCCTTTGAATCCTCCCACTTCCTCCAGACCAAAGGGGTAGCCATGGGCACACGTATGGGCCCCAGCTATGCCTGTCTCTTTGTTGGCTACGTAGAGCAGTTGATCTTCCGTAATTACACCGGCACCACTCCCCACCTCTTCCTCCGCTACATTGATGACTGCATTGGCGCCACCTCGTGCTCCCGCGAGGAGGTTGAGCAATTCATCAACTTCACCAACACATTCCACCCTGACCTTAAATTTACCTGGACCATCTCTGACACCTCCCTCCCCTTCCTGGACCTCTCCATCTCCATCAGTGACGACCGACTTGACACTGACATCTTCTACAAACCCACCGACTCCCACAGCTACCTGGATTACACCTCTTCCCACCCTACCTCTTGCAAAAATGCCATCCCGTATTCCCAATTCCTCCGCCTCCGCCGTATCTGCTCCCAGGAGGAGCGGTTCCACCATAGAACACACCAGATGGCCTCCTTCTTTAGAGACCGCAATTTCCCTTCCCACGTGGTTAAAGATGCCCTCCAACGCATCTCATCCACATCCCGCACCTCCGCCCTCAGACCCAACCCCTCCAACCGCAACAAGGACAGAACGCCCCTGGTGCTCACCTTCCACCCTACCAACCTTCGCATAAACCAAATCATCCGCCGACATTTCCGCCACCTCCAAACAGACCCCACCACCAGGGATATATTTCCCTCCCCACCCCTCTCCGCCTTCCGCAAAGACCGTTCCCTCCGTGACTACCTGGTCAGGTCCACGCCCCCCTACGACCCACCCTCCCATCCTGGCACTTTCCCCTGCCACCGCAGGAACTGTAAAACCTGTGCCCACACCTCCTCCCTCACCTCCATCCAAGGCCCCAAAGGAGCTTTCCACATCCATCAAAGTTTTACCTGCACATCCACTAATATCATCTATTGTATCCGTTGCTCCCGATGCGGTCTCCTCTACATTGGGGAGACTGGACGCCTCCTAGCAGAGCGCTTTAGGGAACATCTCCGAGACACCCGCACCAATCAACCACATCGCCCAGTGGCTCAACATTTCAACTCCCCCTCCCACTCTGCCGAGGATATGGAGGTGCTGGGCCTCCTCCACCGCCGCTCCCTCACCAACAGACGCCTGGAGGAAGAACGCCTCATCTTCCGCCTCGGAACACTTCAACCCCAGGGCATCAATGTGGATTTTAACAGTTTCCTCATTTCCCCTTCCCCCACCTCATCCTAGCTTCTAACCTCCAGAAACTCGATCCCCTGACCTGTCCGGACTTGTCCGACCTGCCCAGCTCCTTTTCCACCTATCCACTCCACCCTCTCCTCCCTGACCTATCACCTTCATCTCCTTCCCCACTGACCTATTGTACTCTATGCCACTCTCTCCCCACCCCCACCCTCCTCTAGCTTATCTCTCCATGCTTCAGGCTCTCTGCCTTTATTCCTGATGAAGGGCTTTTGCCCGAAACGTCGATTTTGCCTGTCCTCGGATGCTGCCTGAATTGCTGTGCTCTTCCAGCACCACTGATCCAGAATCTAGTTAAGAAAGCATATAGGACACTTGCTTTCTTCAATCATGATATAGAGTATAAGAGCAAGGAGATAATGTTGGAGTTGTACAAGAGTGTTGATTAGGCCACAGCTGGAGTACTGTGTGCAGTCTGATCACCTCACTACAGGAATGATATGTTAGCACTGGAAGGTGTAGAGAGGATGTTCACCAGGATGTTGTGTGGGATGGAGCAATTGAGCAATAAAGAGAGACTAGGTCGAACATAGAACATACAACATTACAGCGCAGTACAGGCCCTTTGGCACTCGATGTTATTCCGACCTATGGAACCAATCTGAAGTTTATCTAACCTACACTATTCCATTTTCATCCATTAAAGTAAGCAAGTCGACTACTGTTGCAGGCAGGACGTTTTATGCCTCTACTACTCTCTGCGTGAAGAAATTACCTCTGACATCTGTCCTATATCTATCACCCTTCAATTTAAAGCTATGTTCCCTCATGTTAGTCATCACCATCCGAGGAAAAAGGCTTTCACTGTCCGCCCTATCTAACCCTGTAGTTCTCTTACATGTCTCAATTAAGTCATCTCTTAAACTCCATCTCTTTAATGAAAAGAGTTTCAAGTCCCTCAGCCTTTCTTCATAAGGCCTTCCCTCCCTTACCAGGCAACATCCTAGTAAATCTCCTTTGAATCCTTTTCAAAGCTTCCACATCCTTCCTATAATGCAGTAACCAGAACTGTATGCAACACTCCATGTGCTGCCACACCAGAGTTTTGTACAGTGCAGCATAACCTCATGGCTCCGAAACTCAATCCCTCTATCAATAAAAGCTAATACAACAATTGCCTTCTTAACAACCCTATCAATCTCGGTGGCAATTTTCAAGGATCTATGTACCTGGACACCAAGATCTCTCTGCTCATCTACACTACCAAGAATCTTACCATTAGTCCAATAATCTTTATTCCTGTTGTTCCTTCCAAATTGAATCACCTCACACTTTTCTGCATTAACCTCTACTTGCCACCTCTCAGCTGAGCTCTGCAGCTTATCTATGTCCCTTTGCAATCTGCAACATCCTTCGGCACTAAGCGTCAACTTTAGTGTCATCAACAAATTTACTAACCCATCCTTCTTCACCCTCATCCAGGTCATTATCAAACGCATTACTGAAATGCCCTTTACTCTCATCCACCTGTTTGATCAACTTCTTAAAGAACTCAGTAAGGTTTGTGAGGCATGACCAACCTTTCACAAAACAGTATTGACTATCCATAATCAACTGATTCCTTTTGAGATGATTATTAATCCTATCTCTTATCACCATTTCCAATACTTTACCCACAACCGAAGTAAGGCTCACATGTCTATAATTTCCAGAGTTATCTCTACTCCATTTCTCGAACAAGGGGACAACATGTGCTATCCTCCAGTGTTCTGGCACTATTTCTATAGGCAATGGTTACATAAAAATCAAAGGCAAATGCTCTGCAATCTCCTCTCTGGCTTCCCAGAGAATCCTGGGGTTCCATTTGTCCCAGGGGACTTATCTATTTTCACATTTTCCAGAATTGCTTACACCTCCTTCTTGTGAACCTCAGCCCCATCTATTCTAGTAGCCTGTATCTCAGTATTCTCCTCAACAACATTGTCTTTTTCCAGTGTGAATACTGATTTAAAATATTCATTCAGTGCTTCACCTATCTCCTCAGACTCTACACACAATGTACCACTACTATCCTTGATTGGACCTAATCTTACATTAGAGTCAAAAGTGTGATGCTGGAAAAACATGGTAGGTCATGTAACATCCAACGAGCAGGAGAATCGATGTTTCGGGCATAAGCCCTTATGCTTGAAACGTTGATTCTCCTGCTCCTCAGATGCTGCCTGACCTGGTGTGCTTTTCCAGCACCACACTCTGATCTCCAGTATCTGCAGTCCTCACTTTCTCCTCATCGGACTCTAGTCATTCTTTTATTCTCGATAAACCTATAAAAAGTGTTATGGTTTTCCTTGATCTATTTGCCAATGACTTCTCATGTCCCTTCCCGCTCTTGTTAGCTCTCTCGTTAGGTCTTTCCTGGCTAACCTGTAAATCTCAAGTGCCCTAAGTGAGCCTTCACATTTCAACCTAACATAAGCCTTCTTCTTCCTCTTGACAAGAGATCAAGAGATTCAACTTTTGTAGTAAACCACAGCTCCCTTACTCGATCACTTCCTCCCTGCCTGACAGGTACATAATTATCAAGGACACATTCCTTGAATAAGCTTCACATTTCAATTGTGCAAATGTTTGGAATGTTTTCTTTAGAGCAGAGAAGGCTGAGAGAGGACATGACTGAAGTGTAGAGGATTATGTGGGATATGGACAGAGTGAGCAGAAAACAGCTGTTCCCCTTGGTTGAGGGGTGAATCACAAGAGTGCATAGTTTTCGGGTAACAGGCAGGAGATTCAGAGGGGATTTGAGGTTGATAGGTATCTGGAATGCAGTGCCTTGGAAGGTAGTGGAGGCTGAAAACCATACAACCTTTAAAAACTATTTGGAGTATCATAACATTCAATGATATGGGACAAGTGCAGAAAATTGAGGTTAACGCGCCTTTTGTGTGGTTATTGTTGGTGCAGACCTAATGGACCAAAGGACCAAAGTCTGCTCTGTATGACTGTACGAATTTTCCATTGGGAATCATAAATGCTTTTCAAAATTTAGCTCCATTGGACTTGCAACCAAAGTGCTGACAATGAACAGCAAGGGAACAGGCAGGAAGAAAGGCCATTTGAAAAGGCTTCCCCTTCAAACAAAAAGTGACAGTGAGCCCTCTACTAACAATATGTCAGGAAATGAAGGAAGGGGGAGGGCACTTTACCTATTGTTCCTATAGAGCAAATGTTCCTGACTTCCAGAGATGGTGCAAACTGTAAGGAGTAGTTCAGTGGAGAGCTCCATCCCATGACTTCATCCCACGTTAAAAGTAAATCTCAAAACATCTGTCTTTTCTTTACCATGCATGCCTTCTCATTCCCTCTCCTGATGCCCTATACATGCCGACCTGTGTTCTTCTATCCATCTCATGTTTCTTTATAGCCCTTTTACAGACTTTGTCCCAACTTGCTACCAATAAATGACCCACCCTTGCTCATCCACATGGCATTTTAAAACCATGTTAGATGAACTAAAATAATGTTCCAAGTAAATGCCACAAGTAAAAACAAGATTGATTAAAAAAACCTATTAGCTATACTTTAATGTTTGAACTTCTGGAATATTGCGTGCAATTCTCATCTCCCTCCTAAAGGAAGGATGTTGTGAGACTTGAAAAGGCTCAGAAAAGATTTACAAGGGTCGTGCCAGGGTTGGAACTATAGAGAGAGGCTGAATAAGCTGGCTATTTATTCCTGGAGTATCAGAGGGCTGAGGGGTGACCTGATGGAGGCTTTGTCAAAGTTTTGACAAAGGGTCAGTTAGACTCAAAACGTCAGCTCTTTTCTCTCCTTGAATACAAATAGTTGTTTTAATAAGTAACTATAGAATCATAGTCATAGAGATGTATAGCACATAAACAGACCCTTCGGTCCAACTCATCCATGCCGACCAGACATCCTACATTAATCTTGTCCCATTTACCAGCACTTGGCCCATCTGAAGAGAATGAGTGGAAATAAAGGAGAAGTTGTTCTGAAGTGTTTTGAATAAAGGTCACTGGAGCTGAAACATTAAGTCTGCTTTCTCTGTATTGATGCTGCCAGATCTGCTGAGTTTTTCCAGAAATTTCTGTTTGTGTTTCTGATTTTCAGCAGTCACAATTTTTGATAAAATCTAATAGGTTTTCTCCAAGAGCAGTACAGATAGAGTAATCAGAAAATGATTAGCAAACCATGGAGTTGGGGAGATTTTGTTCCCCCTCAAAAGGCCTTTTGAGATCTCGATCAGGTGGTGGAGGCTGATTCCATTGAGAATGTTGAAAAGGGATGAGGAATTGACGAGGTTTGGCTTGAATAGTTGTACTGAGTCCTAGTTTCCTTCTGTCAATTATAACCTGTTGATAAAAGCTGGACCTGTTGGAATGGGGCTGGGATGTCTGCATACAGTTCCCTTCCTATAGCAGGGAGTTAAGGTTAAGGAGTCTTCCTAACTCTATGAAAAATAAACATTGGTTGGGCCAATTTTGGAATACTGCATTCAATTCTGGTCTCCCTGCTATAGGAAGGATGTTGTAAAACTTGAAAAGGGTTCAGAAAAGATTTACAAGAATATTGCCAGGACTGGAAGGTTTGTGCTAAGAGAATGGGCTGTGGCTATTTTCCCTGGAGCATTAAAGGCTGAAGAGTGACCTTATAAAGGTTTATAAAATCATGAAGGGCATGGATAGGGTGAATAGCTAAGGTCTTTTCCGCAGAGTACCGGAGTCCAAAACTTGAGGGCACAGTTGGGAAAGATATGAAAGGGGCTTATGGGGTAGCTTTTTCACACAGAGAGTGGTGCATGTATGGAATAAGCTGCCAGAGGAAGTGGTGGATGCCGGCATAATTACAACACTTTAAAGGCATCTGGATGGGTGCATGAATAGGAAGGGTTTAGAGGGATATCGGCCAAATGCTGGAAAATGTGATTCGACTAATTTAGGATATCTGGTCAGAATGGATGAGTTGGATCAAAGGGGCTGATTCCATGCTGTACAGACTCTATGACTCTATATAGATTTACTAACGGTATAGAACTTCACTTTGAAACTGAAGCTGAATTCACGATGGTGCATCCATGATGCTGAGCAAGTTGTGAATAGTATTTTCAGTGAACTGGTCACACCACAGGTGCAGATGGGACAGGCAGAAAGGACATGGGTGACAACCAGGCAGAGTAGAGGGAGCTGGGTAGTGCAGGAGTCCATTGTGGCCAACTACCTCTCTAAAAGATATACAGTTTTGAAGAGATATCTTGGGGGAGAAGACATCATGGAACAATGGTTGGGTCTGCTACACAAGAAGGGAGGAAAAAGTGCTGCAGGGCTATAGTGGGATGGAATTAAATGGAGGGAAACAGACATAAGTTTCACTGAATGGCTGAAGGGGGAGGGCAAACAGACAGAGGATGTGGTACATATTGGTACTGATGACATAGATAGTAAAAAAGTTGAGTTTCTGAAAGTAGAATTTAGGAAGCTAAGCAGATTAAAGGACAGTGTCAGAAAGATGTTATGAAACTTGAAAGGGTTTAGAAAAGATTTACAAGGATGTTGCTGGGGTTGGAGGATTTGAGCTACAGGGAGAGGTTAAACACGCTGGGGCTGTTTTCCCTGAAGCGTTGGAGGCTGAGGGGTGACCTTATAGAGGTTCATAAAATCATGAGGGCATGGATAGGATAAATAGAAAAAGTCTTTTCCCTGGGGTGGGGGAGTCCAGAACTAGAGGGCACAGGTTTCAGGTAAGCGGGGAAAGATATAAAAGAGACCTAAGGGGCAAATTTTTCATTCAGAGGGTGGTACGTGTATGGAATGAGCTGCCAGAGGAAGTGGTGGAGGCTAGTACAGTTGCAACATTTAAAAGGCATCTGGATGGGAATATGAATAGGAAGGGTTTGGAGGGATATGGGCCAGGTGCTGGCAGGTAGGACTAGATTGGGTTGGGATATCTGGTCAACATGGACGAGTTGGACCGAAGGGTCTGTTTCTGTGCTGTACATCTCTATGACTCTATGGCTGGAAAGGTAGTAATCTTTGGGTTACGTCTGGTGCCACAACTGAGGTTAGTCCAGATGAATGTATAGCTGAAGAAATGGTGCAGGAGGGAGGGCTTTAGTCTTCTGGGACATTAGGATTGTTCTTGCGAGCAGTAGGATCTGTACAAGGTGGATGTTTTCTTCTGAACCAGAATAGCACCGGCATCCAATACTTTGCTAGTGTCATTGGGGAGAGTTTAAACTAACTTGGCAGGGAGGTGGGATCAAGAGAATGTTCAGCAGTGGAAAATGAATGGCTGATATTGGAAGTGATAGCAAGTGAATCAGGAAGGCCAGTTAAGGCACAAGGGAATTTGACGAGATTGGATAGTTTTTCGTTCAATGCTTGGAGTCTGACAAAAAAGAATGGGTGAGTTGCAGGCATTTGTAGGCCATGTTTTCCATAGTGTCATTGGTGTCAGTAGGTTAAATGATTCTTGTGATGGAGGCTGAGGTGAGTGGCCCAACGGTAAAAAGGTTCAAGCAGGTGTTAAACTACTTAGTTGTATCTATGTAACAAGCAACACATATCCTGCGAAAAATCGGCATCAATATCCTGCTTGCACAGCTTGTTGGAAACCAATTAAGCTGTTGTCCGAGAAAGCAGTGTTTGCTGACACTGGAACACTAGGACAACTGCACATGTTATTCAGTTGGAAACATTCACACACCGTTTCTTTATATCGTTGAACTGTGCAGAAAGCTTCTCTGCACATAGAATCAGAGAAGTATGGTTTTGGAAAAGCACAGCAGGTCAGGCAGCATCCGAGGAGCAAAAGAATCAATGTTTTGGGCATAACCTTTCATCAGCAATGTTGGGGGGGCGGGGGGAGCAAGAGAGGGTGAGAGATAAATAGGAAGGTGGGGGTGGGCTGAGGGTAAGTACGCACGGAGTCAGAGACAGCTAAAGAAAATTTCAGTGTCGCAATGAATACTCATCAACCTGGGAGAATAGTGGGATGAAGGAATTCCGTAACCCTGCACTTCCCAGTTCTAACTCTTAACCAAAATCCATAAACCTGACTGCTCCAGTTGACCTCTTGTTTCCACCTGCTCCTGCCCCACTGAACTTATCTCCTCATAATTTGACTCTGTCCTGTCCCCCTTGGTTCAGGATCTCCCCACGTACGTTTGGCACACTATCCACGCTCTCTACCTCCTCCATGACTTTCAATTCCCTGGCCCCAACAGCTCATCTTCACCATAGATATCCAGTCCCTATATACGTCCATCTCCCATGGTGAAAGCCTACGAGCCCACTGTTTCTGTCTCTCCCTCTGACCTAACCAGTCCCCCTTCACCGACACACTCATTTGATTGGCGGAACTGGTACTCACCATCAACAACTTCTCCTACGAATCCTCCCACTTCATCAGACCAGAGGAGTAGCCATGGGAATCTGCACGGGACCCAGCTATGCATGCCTCGTTGTAGGTTATGGGAACAGTCTATCTTCTATAGTTACACCACCACCACATCCAACGTTCCCTCCAGTACATCAATGACTATATTAGCACTGCCTCATGATCCCATAAGGAAGTTGAATAGTTCATCCATTACACTAACACCTCCACCCTGACTTCTGACAAGGACCATCTCTGACACCCCCCTATCCTTCCTGGACATCTCCAACTCCATCTCCGACAACTGACTCAACATGGACATCTACTTCAAACCTACTGACACCCACAGCTACCTGAACTACACCTCCTCCCATCCCCACTCCTGGAAAAATGCTATCCCTTACTCTCAATTCCTCCATCTCATGAGGAGCAATTCTACCCCAAGACATCCCAGATGGCCTCCTATTTCAAGGATCACAATTTTCCCTCTAACATGTTCAACAATGCCCTCCAGCACAACTCCTCCATTTCTCATACCTCTGCCGTTGAACCCCACCCATCCCTTCACAACAAAGATAGAACACTCCTGATCCTCACCTTCCACATTATCCTCCACCATTTCCGTCACTTACAATGAGACACCACTACCAGATATATATTTCCCTCCCTACCCCTAACTACATTCCGCAGAAACCGTTCCCTCCGCAACTCCCTTGTTAGGTCCACCCCCACCGCAACCACACACCCTCCATTTCCAGAATCTTCCCTGGTCACCGCAAGAGGTGTAAAACCTGCACTCATACCTTCCCCCTCACCCCTGCACAAGGCTCCAAACGATCCTTCCACATGTGGCAGAGATTTTCCTGTACATCCAAGCATCATATCTATGGTGTCAGTTGCACTTGATATGGTCTCCACTACATTGGGAAGACAGGATGCCAACTCACAATGTTTCAGTGAACATCTCTGGGACACAAACACCAAGAAACCCCATCACCCTGTGGCCAAACACTTCAACTCCCTGTCACACTCCTCCAAGGATATGCGAGTCCTGGGCCTCCTCAACCGCCAAATCTATGCCACCTGGAGGAAGAGCATCTCATCTTCTGCCTCGGGACCCTCCAACCTCATGGCATCAACGTCAACTTCACCAGTTTCCTCATTTCCCTTCCCCTCCCCATGTCATCCCAGATCCAACCCCTCAAATTGGCACTGCCGTCTTGAACTATCCTACCTGACCATGTTCCTTCCCCTCTGACCTATGACTATCAGCCCCCAGCTGCATCCACCTATCATCTTCCCAACTCCCTCAACCCCACTCCCAATCCCACCCTCCTATTTATCTCTTAGACCTCTTCCGCCCCACCACATTCCTGATAAAAGGCTTATGCCCAAACGTCAATTCTGCTGCTCCTCAGATGCTGCCTGACCTGCTGTATTTTTTCTAGTGCCACACGTTTTGACTCTGACTTCCAGTATCTGCAGTCCTCACTTTCTTATAGAATCATAGAATCCCTACAGTGTGGAAGCAAGCTATTCCATCCTGTAAGGTGGAGCAAAAATCCCCATCAGAATATCCTGGACTAAAATCCTCTGAACTTGGGACATGAGTTTGTTGAATTCACATTTGAACTAAAGTTCACTGAGCTCTTTGGCTGACATGATTTGGAGATGCCAGTGTTGGACTGGGGTGTACAAAATTAAAAATCACACGACACCAGGTTATAGTCCAACAGGTTTAATTGGAAGCACTAGCTTTCGGAGCACTGCTCCTTCATTAGGAGACAGACTAGAAAATAAGCAAGCCTCAGGGCAGCTGTCTGGAACAGGGATTTAGCTTATAAAATTAAAGGGAGACCCCCACAAATACCTCAGCTGAAAACAATGAACATCAGCCTAAGAGCAAACAACTGAGACATTCTGGAGCCTACAAAACTACTCAACTTTTAATCATGATTCGGAGTTGCACTGGGGTGTACAAAGTTAAAAATCACACAACATCAGGTTATAGTCCAACAGGTTTAATTGGAAGCACACTAGCTTTCGGAGCGACGCTCCTTCATCAGGCGATTGTGGCGGGCTCGATCGTAACACAGAATTTATAGCAAAAATTTGCAGTTTGATGTAACTGAAATTATACATTGAAGAATTGATTGTCTGTTAAGCCTTTCATCTGTTAGAATACAGTGATAGTTTCACTTCTTTCATGTGTAAATCACAAAACCCTTTTTTTAAAAGTTGCATTCTCGGGTTAGCTGTTAACAATGGTGATAGCTAGACAATATGGTGAAGGTGTTAGCCCCCTGTGTTCTCTGTCTATGACCTGATGTTTAGATTGATTCTAATCTAAAAAGTGAGATTGTGTCAGATTATGGATATAGATACCACTATTACGTGTGGGAACACCTCCCATCTTGTACATGGCAGGTACTCATGTGACTCATAGACAATGTATAATTTCAGTTACATCACACTGCAAATTTTTGCTATAAATTCTGTGTTACGATCGAGCCCTCCACAATCACCTGATGAAGGAGCGTCGCTCCAAAAGCTAGTGTACTTCCAATTAAACTTGTTGGACTATAACCTGGTGTTGTGTGATTTTCAACTTTTAATCAGTTTGCTCAGATGCAGAGATACTGAACATTCCACACCACTGTAGTACATGCAACCCTGTTCACCTTTGAATGAGAAGGCCTTACACTAATGGCAAAACTTTAACTTACATCCATCCAAGAAAAAAATACTGGACATTCAAACTATCGGAAACCCATTCACTTCTGTTGAAGAACCGTTCACACCTCATCTAATAGTCAGGAGGATACTCAGAGCCCCGAGAGGAGGGTCAAAAGCTCAGTAATCAAATCCAGATTTAGAGGGAGATAAGGGGAACCAACAGTGAGTATAACTGGGAAACTGAAAAATGTGTTGCTGGAAAAGCGCAGCAGGTCAGGCAGCATCCAAGGAGCAGGAGAATCGACGTTTCGGGCATAAGCACTTCTTCAGGGCATTCCTGAAGAAAGGCTTATGCCTGAAACGTCGATTCTCCTGCTCCTTGGATGCTGCCTGACCTGCTGCGCTTTTCCAGCAACACATTTTTCAGTTCTGATCTCCAGCATCTGCAGTCCTCACTTTCTCCTAGTATAACTGGGAAACCCTAATCTCGAAGGGAGATTTGATTCAGCAAGAGCTTTGGCCAGAGTCAAGAGAATCTAAACATCAGATCATAGACAGAGAACACAGGGGGCTAACACCTTCAACATATTGTCTAGCTATCACCATTGTTAACAGCTATGGGCGGCACAGTGGCACAGTGGTTAGCACTGTTGCCTCACAGCGCCAGACACCCGGGTTCAATTCCAGCCTCAGGCGACTGACTGTGTGGAGTTTGCACATTCTCCCAGTGTCTGCGTGGGTTTCCTCCGGGTGCTCCGGTTTCCTCCCACAGTCCAAAGATGTGCAGATCAGGTGAATTGGCCATGCTAAATTTCCCGTAGTGTTAGGTAAGGGGTAAATGTAGGGGTATGGGTGGGTTGCACTTCGGCGGGGCGGTGTGGACTTGTTGGGCCGAAGGACCTGTTTCCACACTGTAAGTAATCTAATCTAATCTAATCTAATCTAGAATCAGCCATAGCCTTGTTGCAGTGAGTCAAAGAAAAGAAAGAGAGCAAATGATCCATCCACGAACCTTTATGTACTGATAAGGAGTGACCAGAGAGCTGAGATTCCGACCGCGGCAGTGCCAGCGACATCCACCTCCATCTAAATCAACAGAAGCCATTTCAGGGGTGAACATAAGGTCACCAAGACCCTCAGTCCCAACTCAGTTTTTAGTTAGGAAGGGTGGGCTTCAGTGCTGGCGGTGCAGGGCCTCCGGAGAGAAAGGAAGCAGGATAGGTCTCCGGGATTAGCGTTTTTTTCTCTCTCTCTCCTTTTCGCTGACACCCAGTAATTAACAGCTTTCTGTTATTTTAAACCCACAGCACCAAGTTGGGGCTGCAAAGTTTAATTGGGTGCGAGTTAGCTGTTAGATAAGTCTCACTTCGTTTGATGCATAACATTGGGCTTTTTGAAATACTCTTTTTTTTTCAACTTATTGTACATATTTTCAATTTTGCTTGTTATAATCAGAGTTTCCTTTACCTCTGAAGCATCTGCCTCCTGTAGTTTTCACCACACCACATCACACTATAGAAGAACCTCGATTATCCGACATTCGATTATCCAAATATCGAATTATCTGGCAAGATTGCAAGGTCTCGACGCTTGGCTAAATTATGTTGTCCAACATTCGATTATCTGGACTTCGAGTAACCAAATGAAATACTCCCTGCCCACGTCTTTTGGACAATCGAGATTTCTCTTACATAAGTCCAGTTTCAGAACCAGGGAGCTGGTGTACAATAAACCAATCACCACACCCCAAAACCCATCTCACTTTGTCTAAGCATCCTTTGATCTGCATGCCCTTGTTTGCTATGACCTGCATGCACTGCTTCCAAAACAAAGCTTTTCACTGCACTGAGATGCATGACTACAATAAATTAAATCAAATCCTTGGTCTCCCTGTCCAGCTCAGCCATGTCAACCATTGTAAGTGGACTGACCCCTCGTCAATGCCAGGGTGGTTATGACTGCGAATGGGTCCCTGGCAGTAACCCATCCCTTCCATTGCAATATCATCTCTCACCCAGATTATATTGAGTTTTCCCCTTCATAATTAATGTCTCCTCTGCATCTCAGCCTGTTGCCTCCAATGCCACAAAACTGACATCCCCATGTTTCCTATCCACAGCAGTGACCCAGATAATATCCTCGACTTTCACTGAGCTGACACCAGGACTGAGTGTGGCACACTCACTTGACTGCCTCAGATGAACATCATGACTTATAGATGACCAGGGCCCTGATTGACCTCTAGTGGCTCTCTGACATGAAACCAAGCGCAGATTGAATTGAACCTATAGGACTGACTGTAGCTGAGTCTGTGGATTGCAGTGACCTGGACTGCTGGATTCCTGAGCGAAGGCTTGACTTCACTAAGGACTATTTACCTTAGACTTTGAGGTGTAGCCATTTGGTTGAATCATATGCAGCATAGTGATGTATGGCAAATTATCCACCCTCTTGACTGATCATTGCTGACAACTATGTCCATTTAGGGCTTTATGTATGTACTAGAAGGCAAGTCTCGCCAGAAGTACTTTCAGCCTTTAATCTCTGGTTGAGGGGAAATAGGACAAAACGGGAAGCCAGAGACACAGATAGCATCAATGTAGGCACAAGGGATTGAGCATGAAGAAAGCAGGCAAAGAGTCCAGAGATACACCCTGGTCCAATCCTTTGTCCTTGTGCACGAAATGTCCTGGTAACACCATTGCAATGAGAGGTACAAGTGTATACTGAAGTGCAGCATTGAAATCCAGAACTGATTTGTAAGTGAGCCAAAGATGGGCCATGATTAGAGCGAGGCTGTACAAGTCTGGCTGCTACCCCATGGAGTGCACCCCAAGATGTTGATGAATGGTGTTCAAGATGAACACCTAGAGGATCAAGTGGCCAACTGGACTCACCGATATCCACTCAATTTCATTTTGGGGATTGTCACAATTTAGTTTCTATTCAGCAGTGGGTAGAATAGAGGAGAGATTAATAAGGAGAGATTAGGTAATAATGGCAAGAAAATAGCTCTCTTGATATGCATGAATGAGATTTGTATTGCACTGTTCAAAGCTTGTTTGCTGAATCAGACTTTCTTTCTCCCGATACCGGCAATCTCATCTTTCTGATCTGGCCATATTTTCCCAATCAACTCACCAATGCCCATAGGCTTGGGCTGTGAAGATTCTGACAAATGTATTTGTAGTCGTTGACCTATGAGGTGGCAAGAGTTTGTAGGTTTGGAAGGTGCTGTCAATAGAGCCTTTATGAATTACTGTGGTATGTGTTGTATATGGTACACATTACTGTTATTGCGCCTTGGTGATGAAGTATGGGAATAATGTAGATAGTGAATGAGGTGCCAACAAAGCAGTCTGTATTATCCAGTATAAATGCCAAGTTCAAATGATGTTGGAACTGCTTGAATTCTAGGCAACTGGGGAGTCCTCCATTATACACCTAACGTGTAAGCGGTGGATAGACTTTGGGGAGTCAGAGTAGAGTTACTCACCATAGAATTCACTACCTCCAACATATTGTTGTGACCACCATACTTATTTGGTTAATTCTGTTCAGCTGATTGTCATTTATGTGGCACGAATGTAACTTGCTACTTATCAGCCCAAACCAGGATATTGTCTATGTCTTGCTTCACTTGGACATGGACTGCTTCAGTATCTGTGTTATTCATCAGTGAACATCCCCAATTCTGGTATTATGATGGAGACATGGTGATGCAACTGAAGATGGCCACTACCCTCAGGAACTCCCAGAGAGATATCCTTTGGTGAGATGACTGACCATCGATAATCTTCCTTTGTGCAACGTATGACTCGAAACAGTGGAGGGCTTTTCCCCCATTTCCATTTACTCCAATTTTGCAAAAGTTCCTTGATGTTACACTCAGCTTTTATGTCAAGTGCAGTCACTCTCACCAACTTCTAGAATTATACTCTTTTGTTCTCATTTGAACCAAGGCTGTCAAGAGGTCAGGACCACTAGAAGAACCCAAATTGAGCATCAGTGGGTAGAATATTGCTATGGGTGAGCTACTTAATAGCACTGTTGATGACACTTTCCATCACTTTACTGATGATCAAGTGTAGACTGATGGGGTGGAAATTGGCCATGTTGGATTCGTTCTGCTTTTTGTGCATAGAACATACTTGGGAAATTTTCCATTTTTTTTCTGGTGGATGCCAATTTTATGGCTGTACTGGAACAGCTTAGCTAAGGGTGCAGATAGTTCTAGAGCACAAGTCTTGAGTACAATTGTTGGAATGTTGTCAAGGCCCACAGCCCTTGAAGTGCATTTAACTATCTCTTGATACCATGTTTGGTAAATCAAAATTGGTTGAAAACTCACATCTGCGATGCTGGGGACTCTGGAAGAGGCCAAGAGACATTAACCACTCAGCACTTCTTTTAGATTAGATTCCCTATAGTATGGAAACAGTCCATTTAGCCCAACAAGTCCACACCAACCCTCTGGAGAATAACCCACCCAGAGCCATTCCCTTATCCTATATTTACCCCTGACTAATGCACCTAAAACTATGGTAAATCTATCATGGCGAATTCACCTGACCTGCACATCTTTGGATTGTGGGAGGAAACTGGAGTAACCAGAAGAAACCAACGTAGACACCAGGAGGATTTGCAAACTCCACACAATTGCCCAAGGTAGGAATTGAAGCTGGAAATGTGTTGCTGGAAAAGCGCAGCAGGTCAGGCAGCATCCAGGGAACAGGAGAATCGACGTTTCGGGCATAAGCCCTTCTTCAGGGCTGAATTCCTGAAGAAGGGCTTATGCTCGAAACGTCGATTCTCCTGTTCCCTGGATGCTGCCTGACCTGCTGCGCTTTTCCAGCAACACATTTCCAGCTCCAAGCCCTGATCTCTACTCCCACCTCCCCAGCCCATATCTGGCAGAGGAATTAAAATTCAATAACAAAATAAAACAGTTACACATTTGATTCCACATCATCAAAATCTATTTCAACAAATACCTGACAGTTCAGGAGCTGTTCTTTTCAGAATTTCTCCAGCCTGAGGGGGTTTGATGATTTTGAAGAGGATGTAATCATCACTTGAGTCCATGTCCGAGGCTTGAAGCATTACCTTCTCAATCTGGATTTCCTGGTCCTCATAAAGTTCCAGGATGACATTGTTGATGAGGAATGGAGGGCTATCATCTTTTGGAAGGATGTTAATGGGAAATTTGTGCCGGGTGCTATGATTACCATCAAAAATTCGAAATACAATGAAGTCATTTGTGGAGTCACTGTCATCATGATGGTAATGAACAACGCCAGACTTGATGTCATCGACTGTAAACATAAAACCTTTTCCACCTGGAAATGACAGAAATGACATTAACTAGTGGATCAATTTCCATCCAACTTTATTAATAAGCTATACCTCAGGGATTCTATAATTAGGAGAGTAGGCAGGGGTTTCTGCAGCAACAGACATGAAAAGACTGGGTTGAAAGTAGAAAAAGGCCAAAAAAAGAAATGGTTGAGTGGATAGGGATGTTAGATGCCCATGAGCTTTTGCTGCCAGCAAAAAATCTCTCCCTGCTGCACATGGCATTTCACCAGTACGATTGATATCGCTGTGTGTGCAGACCATTCTGCTAATCTGAGTGCGCTTCTTCAATTTAGGACAGAACCCATCTTGTTGGACACCCTGTGGCCTTTAAAAGTCCACTACTGCCAACCATATCTTCCCCACACACAGCTGTGAGGATGTAACAATTAGACTTCAAGAAGAAACCAATCACCGAATGGGTGGAGATGAGATTGAACACATAAAAGTGTGGCATGGTATATTATGGTTGAAAGATTGAGGAGAGCACCATTGGGATATATGCACACCTCAGTGTGTGGCAGGTTGCAAAAATAACTGCAACAGATTTGGAATCCTGGTCTCTATAAACAGAAATATAGGGTATAAAGGCAAAGTTGTTACAATTACCTTTGGAAAAATAAATACTGAATTGCCCTTAAGCAGAGTATTGTATTCAACGTTTGAACCACCACTTCTAGAAAGGATGTGAAGACTTTAGTGATAGTTCAGAAAATATTTTTGAGAATGGTTCCGAGGTGAGGAACTTCAGTTAGGTGGACTGATTGGAAAACAGAGGTTGTTTTTCATTGTGAAGTGAAGAGGAGGAAGAGATTTGATAGAGTTGTTCAAAACCATGAAGGGTCGGAACAGAGAGAGGAGGGGAAACATAACATCATACCCGGCATGAGCAAAACCAACAGGAAGACAGCTAACGATCCGCATCCATGAACACCAACTAGCCACGAAACAACACGACCAGCTATCCTTAGTAGCCACACATGCAGATGACAAGCAACATGAGTTTGACTGGGACAACACTACTATTATAGGGCAAGACAAACAGAGAATAGCCAGGGAATTCCTAGAGGCATGGCACTCATCCACTGATTCAATCAACAAGCACATCGACCTGGACCCAATATACCGGCCACTGCAGTGGACAGCTGGAACGGACAACCAGAAGCGGCAGATTCAAACCACTACAATTGCCGGAGGAAAGATCACAGAAGCACTTCACAGGAGGCTCCCAAGCACTGAGGATGTCACCTAGACAGGGGACGAAACGTCTGCAACACAAATTCCCAGCTCGGCGAACATAACCACAACAACAGGCTTTTCTCATAATGCTACTGCATCATTTACACTAAAAAATCTATGCCCTTTTATTTTTGTTTAACCTGATCTACTCTGCCTAGCCTGCTCATGATTTTGAAAACTTCAGATAAGATCTCCTCTCAGGCTTCTTCCATCTATCCTCATAACTGAAGTTTCTTATATCTGGAACAATTCTAGTGAATCACATAATGTCATGGAGATATATGGCATAGAAACAGACCCTTTGGAGCAACTTGTCCATGCCGACCAAATATCCTAGATAAATCTAGTTTTATTTACCAGCATTCAGCTTATAGCCCTCTTAATCCTTTCTCTTCATACGCCCATTCTAAATGTTGTAGCTATACAAGCCTCCATTACTTCCTCTGGCAACTCATTTCATACAAGCACATGAAAAAGTTCCTCTTAGATCCCTTTTAAACCTTTCCCCTCTCAGCTTAAACCTCTGCCCTCTAGTTCTGGACACGCCTACGCTGGGAAAATGAACTTGGCTATTTACCCTATCTACGACCCGCATGATTTTATAAACTTCTATAACATCACGTCTCAGCCTCTGACGCTCTAGGGAAAATAGCACCAGCCTTTTCAGCCTCTCCTTAAAGCTCAAACCCTCCAACCCTGGCAAAATCCTTGTAAATCCTTTCTGAACCCTCTCAATTTGACAACATCTTTCCTACAGCAGGGAGACCAGAATTGAACACAGTATTCCAAAAGTGGCCAAGCCAATGTCATTTACAAACTTGGTTACAGCACATTCATTTCCTTCTTGCAAGTCATTTATAAATATTGTGGGCAGGTGTGATTCCAAAACTGATCCCTGTGGAACTCCATTGGTTACAGGATGCCAATCTGAAAAAGAACTCCTGATCCTCACTCGCTGTTTCCTGTCCATCAGCCAGTTCTCTATCCATACCAATATGCTAGCTCCAAAACCTTGAGCTCTTATACTCTGTGGACTTCCTTGAACATCTGTATCACCTACCAGAATTTCCCGGTGGGCTTTCCCACACCGATGTTCCACAGCGAACACTGTCTTCTCATTCATGTTGAGGCCCTTGGCTACATGCCACATGTCCGCAATCCAGTCTTCAACTCCTTGATCATTGACTGTTTCTGATGTTCCCCTAAATGGGTCCAGTGTCCTAATCATCGGCACATAGAATATCTGACCACTGCAACCACTTGCTTTGTAGCGTGAAGGGAATACTCGTGGGAAGCCTTTGCCTACATCTGGCCGAAAAGTCTGATTACAGACAGCAGAGTGACTCAGTGATTAGCACAGCACAAGGGACTCAGGTTCATTCCAGCCTTGGTCAATTGTCTATGTGGAGCTCGCATGATCTCCTGGTGTCTCTATGGGTTTCCACTGGGTTCTCTGCTTTCCTTCTACAATCCAAAGATTGGCTGTGCTAAATTACTCCATACTGTCTAGGGATGTGTAGGTTAGGTGGATTAGTCATGGTACATGTGAGGTTATGGGGGTAGGGTGGGGATTGGCTCTGGGTCAACTGCTGTTCACAAGGTTGGTCCAGATGCGATGGGCCGAACGGTGTCTTTGGGCACAATAGAGATTCTATGTTTTTTATTTCTATGTTTTCCTCCATCATTACTAGAACTGACTCTGGAGCAAATTCAGCTTCCTTCATAGACATTGCCATTTTCATCTACTCCATCTCAGCCAGGCACAAAGATTTAGTGCCTGTGCTGTGGAATCCTGCTGACTACAGCAGAATTAACATGAGACTTGAACACACATGCAGCCCAAGGATCATGGAGTAGGAATTCTTTAGGAGAAAGTGAGGACTGCAGATGCTGGAGATCAGAGCTTAAAAATGTGTTGCTGCAAAAGCGCAGCAGGTCAGGCAGCATCAAAGGAACAGGAGAATTGACGTCTCGGGCATAAGCCCTTCAGCCCAACAACTCCACACCGACCCTCCAAAGAGCAACCCAATCCCCTACATTTACCCCTGACTAATGTACCTGACACAATGGACAATTTAGCCCGAAACGTCGATTCTCCTGTTCCCTGGATGCTGCCTGACCTGCTGCGCTTTTCCAGCAACACATTTCCAGCTCTGATCTCCAGCATCTGCAGACCTCACTTTCTCCTCAAGGTAGGAATTGAACCCAGGTCCCTGGTGCTGTGAAGCAGCAATGCTAACCACTGAGCTACCATGCTGCCTACTTTGTTTAAAGTGAAAAATGATGATGATTGTTAACTGATGTGTTGGCCTCCTCATTATTGAGGATGGGAGTATTTCTGGAGCATCCTTCTGTATTAAATAGTGTGTACCAGAGTAATAGAAACTGAGAAGATTCCAGATTCAAGACTGGTCTTTAATAAGTTGTTTGAAAGTCCCTGGACTACATTCAGATGACATTAAAAGGATACTAAATCTTCCAATATTGGATCCTATCAGTCAGCTTTGAGGTCCATCATGACTAATAATAAACTGGCGCATGACCAAGGCTTACACAGGCAGAATTAACATTTGGGTAAAGGTTCCCCACTCTGAAAGGTCTGACTTCTGGAGATGAGTAATTTACCCAATCTTTGCTCTTGTTCAGAGTTACATCTCCAGTGCTGTCTTCATCATATTTTGTAGCTCCAGGGAATTGAACACATGCACCAACATTCATATACAGTGAAATGGTAAATGGACATTAACCTCTTACAGTAAGTCGCCCATGTAGTAAACCATCCACAGTAATCAAACGGACTGCACTGAGGGCATCATTATCCACTACCTGAAACTGCTCCCAGGTGATAGTTCGAGACTGGCCTTCCAAAAGGTCAAGTCCTGAATAGTGAAAATCAAAACAAAAAAAACTTCAGCTTCACTTTATCATTGTTATTAGTGAATGGCTAAACGATTCCCGGAATGGCAAAATTCTTACAATTTATATATTAATATAATTATCAATGTGAGTTTTCTACATGGTGAGATGCTATTCATGCAGAAGCTGTAGAAGTGGGTAAAAATGATAGAATAAAAGAAATCAAAATTTTCAATAGATATTGTTACAAATGTGAGGATTTAGAAGATGGTTATGTTTTGAGACTGCCTAAAATGTGTCGCAAAATGAAGAAATGTTTGCAATTCTGCCAACAGCAAGCCAGGTTGGCTTCGAAGGAGAGGCCTAGATTTCTTCATGGGGAAAGCAGTGCAAGAGATTCACACCTATAATCATTGAATGTAGTATCTGAGCTGACAATGTTCATCTTCAAAGTCTCAAGTCCCAAGATGAGGTTCAGAATGTCAGTTTTTATAAACAATTAAAATTTAAATTACCTATTTATTTTCAAGATACTATAAAGTTGGAACACAAAAGAACACAATGATTAATTTTACCCGAACACAAACCCATGTGATTTATGTTTCCATGGAGATGGGCTTTGAGAGAAAGCCACTAAAGGATCAATGTATCACTGAACCTCACAGATAGATTGTCCGCAAAGGTCCAAGAGAAAGAGAGCACAGCAACAAAGACAGTAAGTCTCTGTGGTTTACCATGTCAGAATGTTGGTAGGATCTCATAGTCAGGTTGAAGGGATCAGGTTAACAAGAGTTTACACAAGACTGGAAGGTTAGTCTAAGATTATCTGAAAGGAATCAGCTCTAATTTGCCCTCAATGTTAAAGTTAGTTTGGAAAGTGGGAGTTATGGAGAAAAGAAGGAAAAGGAAAGATTCTCAAGAACTGAGAATCACTTTGAAATGGCTCTGGTAGAATAGAGTATCTATTTAAAGAACAGGGGAAAGTAAAACCATGGCTGGAGATTTTCCCTTCTTGTAAATGTTAAATTAGAAAACCTGTTCACTGTGGTAGAATATAAATTACCTTTTAAAGTATTATTTAGCATCTGCAGTATTTTGCCTTTATTCAAGTGTTTCATCAAAGTCGTTTTTAGCTTGTGTGTTTCAGTAAAAGTCTTAAGATTTGAAATTTTGTTAGTTTATCCTTCCAGCCATCCAACAGGAAATTTGGATCTCTTTAGAAGTTATTGATCTGTATAGAGAATGTATACAGGGGATCGTTAAAATATTTGCAACAATTTGTCTGGATTGGCAAGTCAAAGCTGAGAGGTAAAGGAATAGGAGGGAAATAGTGGGAAATTGAGATATAAAAGCTGTTCCATTAAGCATGAACATCACTATTGTTATGTCAGTGTGAACAGTGCTGATGGATAGATCCAGTGTGCTGCTTCAGGAACCTTATTTTCACCAGGGAAAGAAAGCAATGTTTACACAGTTGCGCACCTAAGTCATTTTAAACATTCTTGTATTCTTGGTTAAAAGTGAAAATAATGGAGCTTAAAATATCACCAACTCCAGGAAGGCTGAGGTAACTAAAGATTGATTAAAATATTGTCATGATAAGCATGCTGCCACGAGTAACTCTATGACGTGTTTTATTAATCTGGATTGCATGAGCAGCTTGATGGTTATAATCACTTGTTAACAGGTTCTCCCATTTTAATTTGGGAAAAAAAGGTCGATCTAAGATTCAGGTGAGAGTTTGATGTAGAGTTAGGTGTGGAAAGTTATCTATGAGTTAGAGCCAAGTGTTATTAACTCTAGTAGCCAATTAAATCAATCTTACATAAGCAAAAGTAGAAACTATGGTGTGAAATACTTTTAAACTGCCTGCTGTGCAAAAGATATTGCAATTAATATCCTGACACCTTGTGTGGACAAAATTCAATAGTCAAAGATTAAACCTGGATAGACACTCACCCATGTTCCACGAAACTCTGGGAGCATTAGTATCAGTTGTTCTGATTGAGATGTGCACCATGATTGGTGCACTATTCCTGAAATAGAAGTCGTGAACTTCAAATTCAACCTGTTATAGAAAGGAGTAGAGTCAAGATCCAAGCCATTATTTTAACAGGAGGAGTGCCAGAGGCCCAAGACAACAGTCCTACTCACTACTTTTGAGTCAGAGAAACTTCAAAATGGCTATGGACCTCAGAAATCTATCCTACACCTCAAGCCCAAGAGACTGCAGAAAGCAAAAGCAAAAGTCCATCTCATCCATAAATTAAACTTAAGCATGTCAAGATGCAGAATGATTTCAACCTAATACTCTGTGGTCACTCCACTTAAAAACATGCTCCACATTTATAACATTAAGATGGAAAGTGCATAGTTCCTACTTCCAACAGTTAGAGACCTATGTTAACAGATCACCCATAAAATTTAATCTTACACATGGAGAATTTATTTTCAAGGTATAAACTTAATGCTTCTTGGACGATCACAAATTTATATACATACAATCACAACAGTAAAAGATGTTTATCTTCCCTTTGCAGCCATAGAACGCTGCATTTTTGGTGTAAAAACAGGAAATTGGCACAGACACTATGGACGGCACAGTGGCACAATGGTTAGCACTGTTGCCTCACAGCGCCAAAGACCCAGGTTCAATTTCCGCCTCAGGCGACTGACTGTGTGGAGTTTGCACATTCTCCCCGTGTCTGCGTGGGTTTCCTCCGGGTGCTCCGGTTTCCTCCCACAGTCCAAAAATGTGCAGGTTAGGTGAACTGGCCATGCTAAATTGCCCGTAGTGTTAGGTGCAGGAGTAAATGTAGAGGAATGGGTCTGGGTGGGTGCGCTTCGGCAGGTCGGTGTGGACTTGTTGTGCCGAAGGGCCTGTTTCCACACTGTAAGTAATTTAATCTAATCTACCACTCACAAATGCTTCATTCAAGTTGTAGGAGTAAATTACCGCGGATGTTGGAATCTGTGCTGAAAACAACAAATGCTGCAGATCACAGTGGTCCAGATAGCATCCTTGAAGAGAGAGCAAGCTAACATTTTGAGTATACATAACTCTTCAGAGTGAAAATATCCTTCAGCTCTAATGAAGAATCATGTAGTCTCAAAGTGTTAGCTTGCTCTCTCTCCATGGATGCTGTCTCACCTGCTGTGATCTCTAGTATTTCTTTTTTTTTTAGCTCCATTCAGGTTCTCTTGGATCTTTCTGGTTGGATAACTGCATTAAAACTGGATATCTATCCATCGGAAGGCCTTAAAGAGGCCTTAAACTACAAAAAAAAGCTAATTCAGATCACTTTGTATATAATTGCTGTTACAGAGTCATTTGGTAAAGGAACAAACCAGACCTGGTCCTGACTTGTAACAGATTTATTCAAGGAGTATAACATTACAAGTATATATTCCCTGACTCTGTTCTGTTCCTGTGCTTCTTTACATTCTTGACAAATTGAGTGAGCCAAATGAAGCCAAATTAATTAAACTAAAAACATAACAATCCCTTTAAATGGCAATGTAACATAAATCAAATGTTTAGGATAAAACTTCACTTATTTTAAGAGTTTGTTGTAAGGGCAAAGCCCTGCAGATCATGTGTCTCCCCAGGTCACAGTACTCAATCATGCCAGTAGACACCGTGTGCTATCTCTCCAGGCTTACTTGGGTGTCAACTGAAAGGCATTAATAACATGATCCATAACCCATTGCGTGGACCACCACAGCCACAATTAGGAGTAGACAGATGAGGCAGTCCTTTGATGGGATGCCAAGATCAAGACTATGGGGTTGAAGGGAAAGCAAAAATTAGGGTGCAGGCCCTCAAAAATACAAAAACAAATTGGTTGTTACATCAGAAAGCCTTTAAACATAGGGTCAATAGATCATACAAAAAAAAATTGTACAGGCAGCCTGGGAATGAAGTGGACAGAAAGAATGAGCAGCATCAGCTCTAACCTGCAGTTGAGGAAAAATGAACACTGTCACAACAACAACTCAGTCATCCAAAATGAATGCCTGAATTCCTGAAGGTCTACTGGATGGGGGTGGGGGTTCATGTTATTAATAATGGTCTGTTAATCAGGCATTCATGGAGGACTTGATTAATTCTGTGCACTAGTTTATTTAATACTGTAAAATACGTTATAAGTTATGAAGCAGCTACTACAGAAATCAACTGACTTGTGCATATATCACTTGCAAACCCATTGCAGGATAACTTCAGGCAGAGTTGCAACGTTGGACACACACAGCACATGATGTTCTTAAAACTAAATTCTTGAAAAGGTAAGGTGCACATGGGACTGGTGAATTAATTTAATTTGTTTTGATTTTCTTTTAAACAGTAATAAAGTGCTAAGGAAAGAATTAGAATGAAACAAAGAAGGAAATGAAAAAATTAATTTTGGAGAAAATATGTATTAATGTATCAATACATATTAATAGAATGCTATGGAGAGAGAATATTTTGGAGGAGTAAAATACAGAACGTATTTGGTTTGATCTGGTTTGGTACAAGTAAAATCGCTCTACTAGCCTCATTCTGTCTTTCAGCAACTAATGAGAAAAACACAAATAAACAAGTTTAGAAGAAAATGAGAGAGGGAGACAGGTACAAAGACCAAATACTTGTGATAATAGCGGACTTTAATTAGGTTACTGCAGACTGTAACAGTAGTTATGGAAAGGGTAGGAAGGAGGGAGCTTGACCCCAAAAATACACAAGAATCAAGGAGTCTCAAATATGTGGGTACCTTCCAGCTGAATGGACACCTGCCAGCATGAAACTTGGTTCTGGAAACCCAACACTTCCTCGGGAGTCTGTGCACCCACAAATAAACTGACGAAGAAATTTCCTTCACCCTTTTAAAACAATACAGAGGAGTTTCCTGTATGGACTACTTCTATAGTGCTAACACTCAGCTGGATGAAATTCACTGAGTTGGAAAGGGATCTGATCTAGGTAGATTAGAAACATTTATTGACAGGAAATACAGGTGAATTATTGAGGGAATACTATAAAACTCAATCACAGAATGAGGAGGAATGGAAAGGCAGCCAAACGTAACACTATCTGGATAATTGAAGACAAAGCAGTATTAAGTGGATTAAAGGTTTCTTGAATGGTCTTCCATTGCCTCTATTTGATTTGAACAATTTATGAGAATAGAAAAAGGTTAATATGTCTCAAAGGGATTTTGTTCATTGTATAAACATTGCAAGGATTTGTCAGTGTTATAATTGTGATGAAGCTGTTCTTTTAACAAGGTTAGGTTGTCCTTGGGTTTCTTTTTCAGAGAGGTAGTAATGACACAGGTTCGGAAATGTCTGAGGTTGGATGGATTTCAGGGCCAATTTGTTTACAGCTAACAGATACTGCCTCTCAGACAGAAGTTAAAGAAAAACAGTTGTTAATTAAGAGGGAGTGGCCATTTCTCAGTTCGGCTATTCTCTGGTCTGGTTTGAATGCAGCTGTGTGTGTGTGTGTGTGAGAACAAAGGCTGCTGAACTCTCTCTCTCTCTCTCTGACTGCATTCCTGTAAAAACTTGTGATTGTGCTAAGGGGTGCTTATGGGAATTATTACAAGCATTTTGGAACAGCATCATTAAGTTGGGATAGTCTGTTGGGGTTTTTGGATAGGATAAGTTATTCAGTATTCTGTTTTCTATTCTTGGTGTGTCATTCAGTAATTTTGTCAATAAATTCTGTTTTGCTTCAAACTAAGTAGTCTGACCAGCTGATTCTCTCATGGAATATACAGGATACACTTGCTTAAAATCAAGTAGCAAAGTGAGAGTCTGGGTTACCTTCTTGAAATGTTGTAAGAGGTCTGGCCTGGTCCATAACATAATATGCGTTATTGGTTTTATATATATATATTGTGTAATTTGGTTGATGGGATTTGCCGGAAACATGGACATAGATGGTTTGGGGGAATGGTTGGGGTGTAAGAGGTAAGGGTCAAAAGGTATAACGACATTTCATATCACTCTCCCACTAAATGAAGTTGGCATTCTAACCTTCTGGGCCCACTATCTCTTTTCCCTGATGTAACATCAAGATGCTAATATGGTGAGCAACACTCCGAAGGCAGAGGCAGGGACATGGAGTCTGGAAAATTCCCAACTCCTGATTCCAGTCTCAAAGCCAAAATCCCAGCAGAATTACATATAAGATAATGTACATATAATAATAAAATAATTACATTATAAGAGATTTATTTTGTTCTAATTGAAGATACACAACAAAGTACAGAACTGATTCAGGTGTGGGTCTGGGACTTAACCTCAGGACAATCACTCCTGTTCTTAAACTGACTTCATAATTAATGTTGTTAATTTTAAAGAGATTGAGATTCACAGGGTTTGTTATTGAAAGTACATGTTCTTTCTTCAATCTCTGTTCTAACTCTGAGCCAAAAAATCCTATTGCTTTACATACCTCATAGTTCCTCCTTTCAGTGTGGCTGTTATTTGGAGGTTGAAATGCAATGAGCATCTCATTTAGATCAATCCAGGTGAAAGATGTGATTGGCTTGGTGTGGTCAGATAAATGGGTAATAAAACCTTGTAGAGGTGGCTTGGTGACATTGAAGACAAGTTGAGTTTTGGGGCTCTCGCTGTCTTCACCATCCAGAGTGTGTGTGGTTATGGGGGTCAGAATGAATTGATCCACTTCCAGGATGTACATTGCAATAAAACTTGCTTTTGGAGACAAATTGGGAAACGCATTCCTGATTCTGACTGGAATCCAGGCATTCTCTCTCTGAAAGAAAAATGAAGGAATTTGTAACAGCATCATTCGGACTAAGAGCTACATTTTCATTAACTCATGAGATGTAAGGGCAAATCAACATTCTCTTACACAATTTTTTGCACAACAGGATGGCACGGTGGCTCAGTGGTTAAGTCAGGGACCCGGGTTTGCTTCCACCCTCAGGACGACTCTCTGTGTGTAGTTTGCACATTCTCCCCATGTCTGCATGAGGAGATGTGCAGGTTAGGTGGATTGGCCTTGCTAAAATTAGTGTCCAGGGATGTGTAGGCTAGTTGGGTTAGCTATGGGGAATGCAGGGTTAGAAGGATAGAGTAGATGGTAGGTCTGGGTGGAATGCTGTTCAGAGGGTGGATGGGCCAAATGGCCTGTTTCCACACAGTAGGGATTCTATGACCTTAAATTCTTGCTTCAGATTTGCACATTTATTCTCATTCAAAGACAGACAATGTATCTAAGATTGCAGTGGACATTTCAATTTAAAAACATGGTGTATAATATAAGAAAAACAAAGCTGAGGATATAACACAACAATGATCAGGAGTTTCGTTTTTACTATTTCATGGGATGTGGTGTCACTGGCTAGGTTAGCATTTACTGCCTACCACTAATTTCCCCAAGGTCAGTAAAGAGTCAACCCCAGTCCTGTGAGTCTGGAGTTATTTGTCGGCTAGACGGGTAAAGATGCCAGACAATGAGATCATAGCTTATCTGGTAAACCTCAACTCTACTTTTCTGCCTTTTCACCAAACCCTCGATGCCCTTACTGATTAAAAATTTGTTAACCTCAGCCTTAAGTATATGTAATGAATTATTCAGATATTTGATGTCCTGGATTTGCTGCAGAGTGTTTTTGTCTCCTGAGTGGAAGATTGGAGGAGTAGGTCATATGCCTACACAAAGACTAGGTAGGCTGGCTGGCAGCTGTAACAGTCTCTCTGAGTCTTCAAGATTATGAGGAAATGGGGCAGAGGCTGCTGTCAGGGCTCTAATCATTTGGAGCTAAAACCCTCCATGTATTTCCACAGTGACAGAATCATAGAATCCTTACCATGTGGAAGCAGGTCATTCGGCCCATTGAATCCACACCATCCATTTGAAGAACATCTCACCCAGACCTGCCCCATCTCATCCCTGTAACCATGCATTTCCTTTGGCTAATCCACCTAACCTGCACATTCCTGGACACTATTGGCAATTTAGCATGACCAATTTAACTCACCCGCACATCTATGGACTGCTGAAGGAAACCAGAGCACCCAGAGGAAACCCATGCAGACAAGGGGAATGTGCAATCCTCACAGTCGCCCAAGGTTGGAGCCAAACCCAGGTCCCTACTACTGTGAGGCAGACATGCTAACCAGTGAGTCACCATGCCACTCAGACAGGAAGCTGTCTGGCAGGCAAGGTAATTTAGACAGTATCTAGGTAAGCATGCTGATTCCACTGACATCCTTAACTTAGTTTGCTGGAGCAGCATTTATCTGCGACATTGCTCTTTAAAGAGTAGCCAAAAAGGCCAAAATTGATCTAAGTACAACCAATCAGACAAATAACACACTGCATATTGATAACAATTCTGTACTGGCCTTCAAGTCACACGCAATGGCAGTTCTTGCAGGCTGCCAGTGTAAGACCAGGTGTCTGAGCCTCTTCATCCATGTTGTGCTGTCTCTTTTCTTGGGCTTTTGTGGCTGGGTTGGGGGCAGGAACAAGCATCCTAACCGATCCATTTTCTCACTATTGTCATTCCATCCATGCCAGAAATCAGTCTGGTGAACGTACGTTTGTTCTCTCTCCATAACCAGAATGTCCAGAGCCAACACGTCCAGAAACCTTAGCCACTCTCCCCTACATCAAAGACATCTCAGAAATGACTGCCAGACTACTCCGACCCCTTAGCATCATGATAGCCCACAAATCCGCATTCTAAAAATATGAATCCTTCTCCCATATACCAGCTCCTCAGCCATGCATTCATCTGATCTATCCTCCTATTCCCACCCTCACTAACTCGCAGCACCAGCAGTAATCCAGATATTACTAACCCTGAGGACCTCCTTTTTAAAATCCTGCCCAACTCTCTATTTTCTCCCTTCAGAATCTAGGTTGGACACACCACACTTCTACAGATTACCCAAAATTTACAAACCAGGAGCCCCCCTCAGACCCATAGTCTCGCTACCTGGAACACCAACCTACAGATTTGCCAAGGAGCTACACTAAAGACTAAAACACTTAGTGGAAGACTCACATCACTCCATCCACTCCATCCAAGAATTCCTGAAGATTATCAAAGACACCAAGATAGAAGAGGATGAAATAATGGTCTCCTTTGACGTAACAGCCCTGTTCACATCCATAAACATCAACATTATTAGACGACATTATTAGACAAACCAAAGACACATTCAACAAATACCATCAACTTTATCAGCAAGGACAATATCATCAACCTAGTGGTCCTATGCCTTACCACCCACTTCACCTTCAACAACAAAACCTACAGACAACCAACGGAACACCCATGGGATCTCCAATATCAGGGTTATTAGCAGAGGCAGTAATGCAGAGACCCGAACAAACAGCTCTGCCAACCATCCAACCCAAACTTTGGGCCCACTACGTGGATGACACCTTTGTCATCACTAAAATGATCAAATTAGAGGAAACCTTCAAGGCTATCAAAAATACCCTTACTGACATAAAATTCACTAAAGAGGAGGAAAACAACAACAAACTGCCATTCCTAGATGTCGCAATAGAAAGAACAGCCAATGGGGAACTTCAAACCAGTGTCTGCAGGAAAACAACACATATTGACCAAATACTGAACACGGAAGCAATCATCCCAACACCCATAAACGAAGCTGCAATAGAACATTATTTCTACAAGCCACCACACACTGCAGCACAGAGGAACTGTGCAAAGAGGAAAATCATCAATACATTGTATTCAAAAAGAACAGGTACACAATGAACACAGTCCACTGATTTCTCAGCAACAAACCTAAACAAGTCGACAAAACACATCCAGAAACCCGAGCTACTCTCCCCTGCATCAAAGACATCTCACAAATGACTGCCAGACTACTCAGATGTCTTAACATCATGGTAGTCCACAAACCCACCAACACACTAAAACAGCAGCTAATGAACTTGAAAGACTTGATACAGACAACAAGCAAAACTAATGTCATTTACAAAATATCTTGCAAGAACTGCAACAGCCACTACATTAGACAAACAGGCAGAAAACTGGCCACCAGGAGACATGAACATCAAAACTAGCCACAAAAATACATGACCCACTCTTACTAATATCCTGACATACAGATGAGGAAGGACACCACTTCGACTGGGACAACACATCCATCCTAGAACATGCCAAACAGAGACACGCACCAGAATTCCTAGAAGCATGGCATACCAAACGGAACTCTATCAACAAACACATTGGCTTGGATCCCATTTACCATTCCCTGAGAAAAAGAACATGAAATGACATCACCATAGGAAATTATGTCACCACAGGAAATGACATCACCAACCCAAGGAAACCCAAACACAAATAGAAAGTAGGCTACACCGCCAATGCTTCATCCAGAGGCTTACTGAAGATGTTACCTAGTATGGTAATGAAACGTCTGAAAATGAACCTTCTAACTCAGTGCGCAAACCTACAAGTAAGGATTTCAAAATTACACACCTCTATTCCTCTCACCAAAGCTTTGTACAACTGCAGCAAGACAGCTCTGTTCCTTAACGCGGAACCCTCATGATATGAAAACCAACATTTCCTTTGCTTTCTTCACTCCCTGCTGTACCTGCATGTTCACTTTCAGTGAAGGTGTAAAAGGACATCCAGGTCTCGTTGCACTTCTCCCTTTCTCAATCTAGCACCATTCAGATAATAATCAGCCTTTCCACTTTTGTGACCAAAGTGGATAGCCTAGTATTTCTGCACATTACACTGCATTTGTCATGCATCTGTTCACTCACTCAACTTGTTCAAACCACATTGAAGCACCTCTCCATCCTCCCCATAGTTCACTCACCCAGCCATCTTTGTGTCATCTGCAAACTTGGAAATATCATGTTTAGTTCTTTCATCTAAGTCATTGACATATATTATGAATAACCAGGAACCAAGCACTGAACCCTTCAGTGCCCCATAAGTCACTGCCTGCCTCTCAGAGAAAAAAAAATATTCCCACTCTTCGTTTCCTGTTTGCCAACCAATTCTCCATACTCTGTCTGGGAGCAGTGGGAGACAGAGCGGAGGTGACGTGGAGACGAGGAAGCTGCCGGGAAGGTAAGGACTTAGTATATATTTGGGCAGCAGCTAAACCAGAGATACTACATGTGTATTCCTCCCGTTTCTCCTCCCTGCCCCCTCATCTAACCGGAAGAAAAAGACTCTGTAAGGTGGGTATTTATTTTTTCTCTTTTTTTCATATATTAAAGTGCATTGTTTGGTTTTAGTTAGTTGATATAAAGCTAAAGCTTACAATGGCAGGGGTCCTCAGACCCATGGCATGTGCCTCTTGCTTGATGTGGAGCTTAAGAACGAGTGTGACGTTCCTGACTGTTACACTTGCAAGTGTATCCAGTTGCAGCTCTTGTTTGATGGCATGACGGCTCTGAAGCTGCAGATGGACTCATTATGGAGCATCCGCGATGTTGAGGTGGTCCTAGATAGCATGTTTAGTGAACTGGTCCTACCGCAGGTTAAAATTGCTGAGGGAGACAGTGAATGGGTGGCCAAATGGCAGAAAACATTTAGGAAGGCAGTGCAGGTGTCCCCTGCGGTCATCTCCCTCCAAAGCAGGTATACCGTTTGGATATTGTTGGGGGAGATGGCTCACCAGGGGAGGGCAGCAGTTGCCAAGATCATGTGGAGGGCACTGCTGTTCAGAAAGGTGGGAAAAAGACTAGTAGGACCATAGCCATAGGGGATTCCATTGTAAGGGGCGTAGATAGGCTGAAAATGGGACTCCCGGATGGTATATTGCCTCCCAGGTGGCAGGGTCAATCTGCACTGATTGACTGCAGAGCATTCTAAGAGGGGATGGTGAACAGCCAGTTGTCTTGGTGCATATAGGCACCAACGATATTAGTAAAAAAACATGAGGTCCTGAAAGCAGAACTCAGGGAGCTAGGCGAAAAGTTAAAAAGGAGGACCTCAAAGGGTAGTGATCTCAGGATGAACATGTGGCTTGAGGTATGGTGTAGGAGGGAGGGGTTCAGATTTGTTGGACATTGGGATCGGTTCTGGAGAAGGTGTGATTATTACAAATTGGATGGTCTACACCTGGACCAAACTGGAAATAATGTCCTTGGGGGAGATTTGCTACTGCTGTTGGGGAGGTTTTAAACTAATGTGGCAGGAGGCTGGGAACCAGAAGGGAAGACAAGTAGACAGCGAGGTGGAGACTGGAGACTGTAAGAATCATGAAGGTAGCATTAATAAGGAGAAGAGTAGGCAGAGTCATAGAGTCATAGAGATCTACAGCATGGAAACAGACCCCTCAGTCCAACCCATCCATGCCGACCAGATATCCCAACCTAATCCAGTCCCACCTGCCAGCACCCGGCCCATATCCCTCCAAACCCTTCCTATTCATATGCCCATCCAAATGCCTCTTAAATATTGCAATTGTACCAGCCTCCACCATTTCCTCTGGCAGCTCATCCATACACGTACCACCCTCTGCATGAAAAAGTTGCCCCATAGGTCTCTTTTGTACTTTTCCCCTCTCACCCTAAACCTATGCCCTCTAGTTCTGGACTCCCTGACCTCAGGGAAAAGACTTTGCCTATTTACCCTATCCATGCCCCCTTATAACTTTGTAAACCTCTATAAGGTCACCCCTCAGCCTCCGATGCTCCAAGGAAAACAGCCCCAGCCTGTTCAGCCTCTCCCTATAGCTCAAATCCTTCAACCTGGCAACATCTTTGTAAACCTTTTCTGAACCTTTTCAAGTTTCACAACATCTTTCCGATAGGAAGGAGACCAGAATTGCATGCAGTATTCCAACCGCGGCCTAACCAAAATCTTGTACAGCCACAACATGACCTCCCAACTCCTGTACTCAATACAGGAAAGCATACCAAACGCCTTCTTCCTTATCCTGCGATTCCACTTTCAAGGAGTTATGAACCTGCACTTCAAGGTCTCTTTGTTCAGCAACACTCCCTAGGGCCTTACCATTAAGTGTATAAGTCCTGCTAAGATTTGCTATCCCAAAATGCAGCTTCTCATGTTTATCTGAATTAAACTCCATCTGCCACTTCTCAGCACACTGGCCCATCTGGTCAAGATCCTGTTGTAATCTGAGGCAACCCTTTTCGCTGTCCACTACACCTCCAATTTTGGTGTCATCCGCAAACTTACTGACTGTACCTCTTATGCTCACATCGAAATCATTTATGTAAATGACAAAAAGTAGAGGATCCAGCACAAATTCTTGTGGCACTCCACTGGTCACAGGCCTCCAGTCTGAAAAACAATCCTCCACCACCGCCCTCTGTCTTCTACCTTTGAGCCAGTTCTGTATCCAAATGGCTAGTTCTCCCTGTATTCCACGAGATCTAACCTTGCTAATCAGTCTCCCATGGGGAACCTTGTCGAACGCCTTACTGAAGTCCACATAGATCACATCTACCGCTCTGTCCTCATCAATCCTCTTTGTTACTTCCTCAAAAAACTCAAGCGAGTTTGAGAGACATGATTTCCCATGCACAAAACCATGTTGACTATCCCTAATCAGTCCTTGCCTTTCCAAATACATGTACATCCTGTTCCTCAGGATTCCCTCCAACAACTTGCCCACCACCGACATCAGGCTCACTGGTCTTTAGTTCCCTAGCTTGTCCTTACCACACTTCTTAAACAGTGGCACCACGTTAGCCAACCCCCAGTCTTCCAGCACCTCACCTGTGACTATTGATGATACAAATATATCAGCAAGAGACCCAGCAATCACTTCTCTAGCTTCCCACAGAGTTCTCGGATACACCCCATCAGGTCCTAGGGATTTATCCACCTTTATGCATTTCAAGACATCCAGCACATCCTCCTCTGTAACATGGACATTTTGCAAGATGTCACTATCTATTTCCCTACAGTCTACGTCTTCCATATCCTTTTCCACAGTAAATACTGATGCAAAATATTCATTTAGTATCTCTCCCGTTTTCTGCAGCTCCACACAAAGGCCGTCTTGCTGATCTTTGAGGGGCTCTATTCTCTCCCTAGTTACCCTTTTGTTATTAAAGTATTTGTAAAAACTCTTAGGATTCTCCTTAATTCTATTTGCCAAAGCTATCTCATGTCCCCTTTTTGCTCTCCTGATTTCCCTCTTAAGTATACTCCTACCTCATTTATACTCTAAGGATTCACTCGATCTATCCTGTCTATACCTTACATTTGCTTCATTCTTTTTCTTAACCAAACCCTCAATTTCTTTAGTCATCCAGCATTCCCTATACCTACCAGCCTTTCCTTTCACCCTAACAGGAATATACTTTCTCTGGAGTCTTGTTATCTCATTTCTGAATGCTTCCCATTTTCCAGCCGTCCCTTTACCTAAGAACATTTGCCCCCAATCAGCTTTTGAAAATTCTTACCTAATACCATCAAAATTGGCCTTTCTCCAATTTAGAACTTCAGCTTTTAGATCTGTTCTATCCTTTTCCATCATTATTTTACATCTAATAGAATTATGGTCGCTGGTCCCAAAGTGCTCCCCCACTGACACCTCAGTCACCAGCCCTGCCTTACTTCCCAAGAGTGGTGCAAAACTTGACATTTCTCTAGTAGGTACATCCACATAGTGAATCAGAAAATTGGCTTGTACATACTTAACAACTTCCTCTCCATCTAAACCCTTAACACTATGGCAGTCCCAGTCTATGTTTGGAAAGTTAAAATCCCCTACCATAACCACCCTATTTTTCTTACAGATAGCTGAGATCTCCTTACAAGTTTGTTTCTCAATTTCACTCTGACTATTAGGGAGTCTATAATACAATCCTAATGAGGTGATCATCCCTTTCACATTTCTCAGTTCCACCCAAATAACTTCCTTGGATGTATTTCTGGGAATATCCTCCCTCAGTACAGCTGTAATGCTATTCCATGTCAAATATGTCACTCCCCCTCCTCTCTTGCCTCCTTTCTATCCTTCCTGTAGCATTTGTATCCTTGAACATTAAGCTGCCAGTCCTGCCCATCCCTGAGCCATGTTTCAGTAATTGCTATGATATCCCAGTCCCATGTTTCTAACCATGCCCTGAGTTCATCTGCCTTCCCTGTTAGGCCCCTTGCATTGAAATAAATGCAGTTTAACATATTTGTCTTACCTTGTCCCTGCCTGCCATGACTGTTTGACTGACTTCGGTTCTCAACTGTACCAGTCTCAGATTGATCTCTTTCCTCACCATCTCCGTGGGACCCACTTCCCCATATTATTAGTCTAAATCCTCCCGAGCAGCTCTAGCAAATCTCTCTGCCAGTATATTAGTCCCCTTCCAATTTAGGTGCAATCCGTCCTTCTTGTACAGGTCATATCTACCACAAAAGAGATTCCAATGATCCAAAAATGTGAATCCTTGCCCCATACATCAGCTCCTCAGCCATGCATTCATCTACTCTATCCTCCTATTTTTGCCCTCCCTAGTTCGTAGCACCAGGAGTAATCCAGATATTACTACTCTCAAGGACCTTTTTAAATTCCTGCCTAACTCTCTGTAATCTCACTTCAGAATCTCAACCTTTTCCCTTCCTATGTCATTGGTTCCGTTGTGGACAATGACCTCTTGTTGGCCTCTCTCCCCTGTGAGAACATTCTGCACCCTCTCTGAGACATACTTGATCCTGGCACCAGGGAAGCCACACACCATTCTGCTTTTTCACTGCTGGCCACAGAAACGTCTGTCTGTACCTCGAACTAGAGAATCTCTGAACACAATTGATCTCTTGGTACCCAACATACCCCTCGTTGCATTGGAGCCAGAAACTTGGCTGTTCGTGCTACGTTCCCCTGAGAATCCATCACCCCCTACCTTTTCGAAAACAGCACATATGTTTGAAATGGGTATATCCACAAAAGACTCCTGCACTAGTTGCCTCTCTTACCTCAGTCGCATAGATGAGTTAACCCATCTATGTGACTGTATCTAAGACTTGCCCCCCTTCCTATAACTGCCATCCATCACATACTGTTGCTGTTGCAAATTCCTCATTGCTTCTAACTGTCTCTCCATTTGATCTGATAAGATTCGCAGACAGCAGCATTTATGGCAGATATAATCCGCAGTAACCCTTAAACTCTCTTTAAACTCCCACATCTGGCAAGAAGTACATCTCACTCTATTAAAGGCCATTTTTGCTCCTTCACAATCTACAGACCCAGAAAATAACACCGTCTTATTCCTCTACAAACACTGCCTCATGTTAAATTAATAGTTATGGCTTATATTTTAAGGTTTATCAAGAGACATATCTCAAAAAACATATAATCAAGAAAGAATCCACTACACTCACTACTGCAGCCTTTCTCTTGGCCAGACTTAAAACAATGATTAACTTATCTGATTCTGTGCTGTGAACTTCGCCCAACGGTTCCTCCAAGATCAGTTGTGAATTTCACTGTTTGATAATTTTCCCAGATGTACTCCAATGTCCAGCGATACATGAATTCAAGCATCAAAGGCAGTAACTGTGCAGGTTCGTTCGTTCTCTCTCTCTCTCTCTCTCTCTTGCAATGACCTCACCATGTGCTTCCTTTGTCTGTTCATCTCCCTTTTAAAACTGCTGTCGTTTTGACTTTTTTTCCCAAAGTTCCAAAACAATGCAACAACATATAAAACAGTAATTGCTGCTCCTGCAATTCAAGGAAATCACCTCCTGAAATACCTCAAAAAAGGAACAGCTGTTACAGCCAGAAATTTTTCCTGTCCTCCATCTTGGATTACCCAGAATCCAGAGCAGATTAACACAAAAGAACAATGGCCTGAAGTGGCCACTTTAATGCGAGGAAAATAGTGGATAAGACAGATGAATTTAGGGCTTGAATTGGTGCCTGGCAGTATGATGTTATTGCAATCACAGAGACTTGGTTGAAGGAAGGACATGATTGGCAACTAAATGTTCCAGGATATAGACATTTCAGACAGGACAGTGAGGAAAGTAAAAGCGGGGGAGGAGTTGCATTGCTGGTCAGGGATGATATCATGGCTATACTGAAGGAGGACACTATAGAGGTCTTGAGTAGTGAGGTATTATAGGTGGAGCTGAGAAATAAGAAGGGTGCAGTTATATTGTTGGGGCTGTATTACAGGCCTCCCAACAGTGAGCGTGAGGTAGAAGAACAAATAGGTAAACAGAATATGGAAAGATGTAGAGGCAACATGGTGATGGTGATGGGAGATTTTAATTTTCCCAACATGACTGGGATCCACTTAGTGTCAGAGGTCTGGATGGGGCAGAATTTGTAAGAAGTGTCCAGGAGAGTTTTCTCGAGCATTATGTCAATAGTCCGACGAGGGAAGAGGCCAGTTTGGACCTGGTGTTGGGGAATGAGCCAGGCCAGGTGGTGGAAGTTGCAGTGGGGGATTTCTTTGGCAACAGTGACCACAATTCTGTAAGTTTTAGAATACTCATAGACAAAGATGAGAGTGGTCCTAAGGGATGAGTTCTAAACTGGGCCAAGGCCAATTATATCAAAATTAAGCAGGAGTTGGGAAATGAGGATGGACACAACAATTTGAAGGAAAGTCCACATTTGATATGTGGAGGCTTTCGAAGATAAGTTAAAGATAGTGCAGGATAAGCATGTCCCATTGAAAGCAAAGATTAGGAAAGGCAAGATTTGTGAACCATGGATGACAGGAGAAATCGTATGACCAGCCAAGTGGAAAAGATAAGCGGACATCAGGTCCAGTTAGCTAAGAACAGAACAGGGCTTGGAGGAATATCGGAAAAGTAAGAGCAGTCTTAAATGAGGAATCAAGCGGGCTAAAAGGTGTCATGAAATAGCTTTAGTGAGCAGAATTAAGGAGAATCCTAAAGCCTTATATTCTTATACAAGAAGCAAGCAGGTAACTAGCGAAAGGTCCACTAAAGGATAAGGAAGGAAGACTGTGTCATACCTGAGAAAATGGGTGAGGTTTTGAATGATTATTTTGCATCAGTATTCACTGAGGAGAGGGACATAATGAATGTTAAGATTAGAGACAGAAGTTTGATTACTCTGACATAAGTAGGGAAGATGTGTTGGGTAGGCCAGAGGTATTTAAGTTGGTCAAATCCTCAGGACCGGATGGGATCAATCCCAGGTTGCTGAGGGAGGCAAGAGAGGAAATAACTGGGGCCCTGACAGCTATCTTTGTGGCATCCTTAAACACAGGTGAGGTACTGGAGAACTGGAGGATTGTTCATGTTGTCTCCCTGTACAAGAAGGGTAGTAGGAATGTTCCAGGTAACTACATATCAGTGAGCCTGACGTCAATAGTGGGAAAAGGTACTGGAGAAGGTACTGAGGGATAAATCTATTTATATTTAGAAAAGAATGGGCTTATCAGTGATAGGCAACATGGTTTTGTGCGGGGGCGATCATGTCTTACCAACTTAGAGTTCTTTGAGGAAATGAACAAGTTAATAGATGAAGGAAGGGCTGTAGGTGTCATATACATGGACTTTAGTAAGGTGTTTGAAAAGGTTCCCCATGGTAAACTAATGGAGAAAGTGAAGTCACATGGTGTGCAGGGTGTTCTAGCTAGGTGGATAAAGAACTGATTGAGCAACAGGAGACAGAGTAGTATTGAAGGGAGTTTCTCAAAATGGAGAAAGCTGACCAGTGGTGTTCCACGGGGATCAGTGCTGGAGCTACATTTGTTTGTGCTATACATAAATGATCTGGAAGAGGGCATTGTTGGTCTGATCAGTAAGTTTGCAGATGACACGAAGGTTGGTAGAGTAACAGAAAGCATAGGGGACCGTCAGAGAATACAGGAGAATATAGAAAGACTGGAGATTTGGACGGAGAAGTGGCAGATGGAGTTCAATCCAGGTAAATGGGAAGTGATGCATTTTGGGAAGTCTAATTCTAGAGCAAATTATCCAGTAAATGGAAGAGGCTTGGGAAAAGTTGATGAGCAGAGAGATCTGGGAGTTCAGGTCCATTGTACCCTGAAGGTTGCTGCACAGGTGGGTAGAGTGGTCAAGAAGGCTATGCTTGCCTTCAACAGGCAGGGTATTGAGTGTAAGAGCTGGCAGGTCATGTTAAAATTATACAAGACATTGGTTCGGCAGCATTTAGAATTCTGTGTATAGTTCTGCTCACCACATTCCCAAAAGGATGTGGACGCTTTGGAGAGAGTGCAGAGAAGGTTTACAAGGATGTTGCCTGGTATGGAAGGTGCTAGCTATGAAGAGAGGTTGAGTAGGTTAGGATTGTTTTCATTAGAAAAAAGGAGATTGAGGGGGGACCTGATTGAGGTCTACAAAATCATGAAAGGTATATGATTTGGAGATTCCAGTGTTGGACTGGGGTGTACAAAGTTAAAAATCACACAACACCAGGTTATAGTCCAACAGATTTAATTGGAAGCACTAGCTTTCGGAGCGCTGCTCCTTTATCAGGTGGTTGTGGAGTACACAATGTAAGACACAGAATTTATAGCAAAGGTTTACAGTGTGATGTAACTGAAATTATATATTGAAAAATACCTTGATTGTTTGTTAAGTCTCTCATCTGTTAGAATGACCATGTTAGTTTCACGTTTTTCATATGTAAATCACAAAACTTTTTTAAAAAGTTATATTTCAGGTTAACTGGAACAGTTATTCTAACAGATGAGATACTTATCCATGGCCAAACCAGATATATCCAAGGTTACTACAGGAAGTGAGGAATGAGATTGCTGCCCCTCTGGCGATAGTTTTGCATCCTCACTCTCCAAGGGAGTATTACCGAATGATTGGAGGGAGACGCATGTTGTTCCTCTGTTCAAGAAAGGGAATAGGGAATTCCCTGGGAATTACAGGCCAGTCAGTCTTAAGTTTGTGGTAAGCAAGGTAGTAGAAAGGATTCTGAGAGGTAGGATTTATGACTATTTGCAAAAACATAGTTTGATTAAAGCTAGTCAGCATGGCTTTGTGAGAGGCAAGTTATGCCTCACAAGCCTTATTGAGTTCTTTGAGGATGTGACAAGACAAGTTTACAAAGGTTGAACAGTGGATGTGGTATGTATGGATTTCAGTAAGGCATTTGATAAGGCTCCTCATGGTAGGTGGCTTCAGAAAGTTAGAAGGTATGGGATACAGGGAAATTTGGCTCTCTGGATACAGAATTGGCTAGCCGATAGAAGACAACGTGTGGTAGTGAATGGAAAATATTCCACCTAGAGGTCAGTGGTATCCTGCAAGGATCTGTTCTTGGGCATCTGCTCTTTGTAGTTTTTATAAATGACTTGGATGAAGAAGTAGAAGTGTGGGTTAGTAAGTTTGCCAATGACATGAAGGTCAGTGATGTTGTAGATAGTGGTGAGGGTTGTTGCAAGCTACAACAAGACATTGGCAGGATACAGAGCTGGGCTGAAAAGTGGCAGATGGAGTTCAACCTGGATAAATGTGAAGTGATTCATTATGGAAGATTAACTTGAATGTTGATTACAGGGTTAAAGACAGGATACTTGGTGGTGTGGAAGAACAGTGAGATCTTGGGGTCCACGCACATAGACTTTCAAAGTCACCATCCAAGTTAATGAGGTTGTTAAGAAGGTGTAAGGTGTTTTGACTTTCAGTAATGGGGGATTGAGTTGTCCCAGTTGAAATAGTGTTTTTTTTCATCCATGTGTAGGGCTACGAGGGAGAGAGGGTCTACACATGGATGAAAAAAAATCACCATTTCAACTGGACAACGCATCTATCCTGGGACAGGCTAAGCAAAGACATGCCAGAGAATTCCTAGAGGCCTGGCACTCCAATCACAACGCCATAAACACATAGATCTAGATACCATCTATCAACCACTCAGAAAGTGAACAGGAAATGACATCACCACAAACCCCAGGAACCCCATCCAGGACAAACATATAAATAGAAAGCAGGAGACAACAGCTTCGCTTCACTTGGAGGTCGCCACTGAGGTTACCTAGCCAGGTAATGAAATGTCTGGATATCAAACCTACAACTCAGCGAGCAAACCTACACCCTGGAAATATTGTGTCCAGTTCTGCTCACCTCATTATAAGAAGATGTAGATGCTTTAGAGAGGGTGTAGAGGAGATTTAACAGGATGCTGCCTGGATTGGAGGGCTTGTCGTATGAAGGGAGGTTGAGTGAGCTAGAACTTTTCACATGGGAGCAAAGGAGGAAGAAAGGTGACGTGATAGAGGTGTACAAGGTAAGAACAGGCATAGATAGATTAGATAGCCACAGACTTTTCCCAAGGGCAGAAATGGTTGTCATGAAGGGTCATAATTTTAAGATGACTGGAGGAAGATTTAGGGGAGATGTCAGAGGTAGGTTCTTTATGCAGAGAGTGGTGGGTAGGTGGAATGCACTGCCAGCAGTGGTAGTAGAGTCAGCGACATTAAGGACATTTTAATGACTGCTTGATAAGCACATGGACAGCAGTAAATTGAGGGATGTGTAGGTTATGTTGATCTTAGATTAAGATAAATGCTCAGCACAACATCGTGGGCCAAAGGGCCTGTACTCTGCTGTACTGTTCTACCTTCTATGCATGCATTTAATTTATCTAACATCTCCTTGTTCATCGTTACAACTAACCCTACTTCTGATTGTAAGCAACCTAAATTTGTCTTTAGTCTTTTTCTCTTCAGATACTTATCAAAGCTTTTACAACCTATTTCTGTTTTCTCCACAAGCTTATTCTCTACCACCCTCTTCTCAGTCAATCCTTTTAGCCCTCCTTTGCTGAAACAAATACTGCTCCATATCTTCAGGTCTGCTGCTTTTTTTGGCTAATTTCTATACCCTTCCTTGGATCTAACACTATCTATAATTTCCTTGTTAGCCATGGTTGGGCCATTTTTCCTATTTTATTTTTTGTGCCAGAGAGGAATGAATAACGCTGCATTTTATTCTTTCGTTAAATGTTTGTCTTTGCCGATTTGCTAATGTTCCCTAATATATTATATTGCACCTCATACTATTGTAGCTTGCTTTATTTAGATTCAAGACACTATTCACAGAATCAATTACATTATCCTCTATCTTTGACCAGGACTTTCATTACCAAAGTTTGACTGCTAGCCATTTGCAGTCATGCCAGTGTTAGATTAAACTTTTGGATTATTTTCTGTAACTGCCCATCACATTTTATTAAACTCTGTATCTGATCTACCTCCACCCCTCACTACTATCTCCCCACCCCCCACTCCCACTTCCTACCCCTCACAATCTCCAGCTTTTAGCTCTGACCCATTCAGAAAATATCCTGCTTTTTTACAGATGACCTCACATTTACCTATACCTTTAGTGGGCGGCACGGTGGCACAGTGGTTAGCACTGCTGCCTCACAGCGCCAGAGACCCGGGTTCAATTCCCGCCTCAGGCGACTGACTGTGTGGAGTTTGCACATTCTCCCCATGTCTGTGTGGGTTTCCTCCAGGTGCTCTGGTTTCCTCCCACAGTCCAAAGATGTGCAGCTCAGGTGAATTGGTCATGCTAAATTGCCCGTAGTGTTAGGTAAGGGGTAAATGTAGGGGTATGGGTGGGTTGCGCTTCGGCGGGTCAGTGTGGACTTGTTGGGCCAAAGGGCCTGTTTCCACACTGTAATGTAATCTAACCTAAATCTATTTGGCTTACTTTCTCAACATTCTCTTAAACTGAGATATCCATATTTCATGCTTCCATTTAAAATGCATAATAGATGAATATCTTCCGGTATACATCTGGTCTCCAACTATCCAGAAGCAAGAAAATTTGAACAAAGGTTTTCAGCACTCCAATATTAATCACAGATTCTAGCAATTTCCAAACAACCATCATTCGGCTGTTTTCTACTTTTGCTGGTTATCCTCTCTCACCTGCTTAAGTCATCGGTGTTGTTCACATTCATACTTTTCCAGGACTACACTAAATTTAATCAAATTTGTATCATATTAGATCAGAGTACGAGTGCTGTTAAGCCATTAACTCAATCTGGCTCACTGCTGAACACTGTGATTCAGCAGTTATGCAAACTATTGGATCACATCTTCTGTCTCAGTAGCAAAATGCAACCCACACTGCTGTGGTATATCATTTTCTGTTCTTTTATCCTAATGATGTCATTGCCTTTTTTCACACCGTCTCATGATTAATATTTTACCTGCCTTTCCCATAAACCTCCCGATTTTCATCTCCAGCAACAGTCTCCAGAGGGTCGTTTACTATAAACCCACAGACTCTCACAACTACCTGGACTACACCTCCTCCCACTCAGTATCCTGCAAGAACTCCATCCCATTCACCCAATTCCTCCCCCTCCAATACATCTACTCAGACATGGAGACATTCCACTCCCAAGCATCCAAGATGTCCACCAATTTTGGACAACCTGCTTTCCCCCCTCTGTCATCCAGACAGAGCCCTCCACCACACTGCCTCCATTTCCCATTCCACTGCTCTAAGACCGCACCCCCTCTTAACACAATAAAGACAGGGACCCCTTGTCCTCATCTACTAACCCAACAGACTCTGCATCCAACGTATCATCATTAAACACTTTCGCCAACTCCAACTACACCCCACCAAGAAAACCTTTCCCTCCTCACCCCTCTCTGCCTTCCGCAAGGACATTTCCCTTTGCCAATCCTTGGTCCCACCAGTGGGAGATACAGTGGCTCAGTGGTTAGCACTGCTGCCTTACAGCGCCAGGGACCCAGATTCGATTCCAGCCTTGGGCAACTGTCTGTATGGAGTTTGCATATTCTCCAAGTGTCTGCATGGGTTTCCTTCAGGTGCTCCGGTTTCCTCCCACAGTCCAAAGATGTGCAGGTTTGGTGAATTTGCCATGCTAAATTGTCCACAGTGTTCAGGGATATATCGGTTAGGTGCACTAGCCAGAGGAAATGTAGGGTAATGCGCCTGGGTGGGATACTCTTCGGAGAGAGGCATGAACTTGTTGGGCCGAAGGGCCTGTTTCCACATTGTAGGAATTCTAATTCTCGTTCAACACCCCTGGATCCCCAGGTACCTTCCCCTGCAACTGGAAAAGACACAAAACCTGTCAGCACACAACTCCTCTACCTCCATTCCGGGCCCCAAACAGTCCTTCCAGGTGAGACAGAGGTTCACTTACCTGTCCTCCAACCTAGTTTACTGTATCCCATGCTCCCGATGTGGTCTTCTCTATATCAGGGAGACCAAATATAATCTAAGGGCACATTTCGCTGAGTATCTCAGCCGTGCCCATAGGGGCTGACCTGACCTTTCAGTCACTGCCCATTTTAATTCCCCTTCCCACTACCTTTCTGACATGACTATCTTGGCCTCCTCCATTGCCACAACGAATCAGACCACAAATTGGACACATCTCACCTGTTGAGCCCACAGTCAGGAGGACTCAACATGGAGTTCTCCAATTTCAAATAACTTGCCTTCCCATCATCTGACTCACTTCCCAGCCCCTTCCCTCTCCTTCCCATTCTTCTGATCAACCCTTCCTTCTAGCTACCAACCACATTCATTCCTCCCATTGACCAAACAAATCGTACCCTCCACTACTGTTCACCTATCCCCCCGTCACCATCTAGGACTCCCCACCCCCTTTATCTGCAGCTCCCCCCACACTCACCCTCTGTCCTGAAAAAGGATTACACCCAAAATGTTGACTTCTCCACCTCCTGATGCTCCCTGGCTTACTGTAATCTTCTGCCTCCTGCCTATCTACCTAATGGCAATCATGCATTGTTGCAAACAAATCTGATTCATTGATGCCCTCCTACAAGGAAGGAAATCTTCTGTTTTTACCCAGTCTGGCCTGCTTGTTACACCAGGCCAACAGCAATGTGGTTGACTCTTAACTACCCTTTGAAATGGTCCAAGCAAGCCACTCAATTCAAAGGATTATTAGAGATGGGCTATAAATGTTGGCCCAGCCAGTTATACCCAGATCCCATGAATCTGGGAAACGCAAAGGAAAATGACTTACTTTTTCAATATTTATAACACTTTATTATACATTATGCAGATACTGTGCATTTATACACAAAAAAAGGTTTTAGTTGATACTTTTACAAGAAGGAATGACTCTTCAAACTATTTACTTTTTTCCGGTACAAGTCAGTGAACATTGAAAGCTGCTGAAGCAGACAATACATGTAAAATAATTAACAAAGTAATAACTCAGAACAAATTGCAAATATCTTTCTGCCTGTGAAATGCCACTTCAGGAAGAAAAACCATGATTAGTAAGTTGGCAGAAAATTAAACGATGTACCTTGTGCACATTTTTGCTTCTGCTGTCGACAAGTTCCAAGCTAATGGTGATATAGTCGACATCGGGAGAAGGGGGACGGAGATGTTGGTAGTGAAGACCCAGTACCAGAAACTCTTCACAGTTCACTTCAAGAGCATGAACGTCCTTCAAATTATTCTGGCTTGACTTCTCCTTGCCTGAACACAGCAAAGATAGCACTTTTAAAATGACTGTCCTAATTCTAATGGAAAATACAATAGTCTTACAAATTTCATAACTTGCCTGTTCAACAACTCTGAAAAACTCATCGAGCCTACATCCTTTGTTTGACAATATTGTTGCATAACTATCAGGTATAGCTGCTAAAACACAGTTTTAGAAGATGTGAAGTTAAAGATTCAGTGAAGTTAAAGAGGTGGCTGAGGAAATAGCGGGGGCGTTGGTTGAGATCTTTCAAAAGTCACTGGAGTCAGGGAAAGTCCCGGATGATTGGAAGATCGCTGTTGTAACCCCATTGTTCAAGAAAGGATCAAGACAAAAGATGGAAAATTATAGGCCAATTAGCCTAACCTCGGTTGTTGGTAAATTTCTAGAATCCATCATTAAGGATGAGGTTTCTAAATTCTTGGAAGAGCAGGGTCAGATTAGAACAAGTCAACATAGATTTAGTAAGGGGAGGTTGTGCCTGACAAACCTGTTGGAATTCTTTGAAGAGGTGACAAGTAGGTCAGACCAGGGAAACCCAGTGGATGTGGTCTATCTAGACTTCCAAAAGGCCTTTGATAAGGTGCCACACGGGAGGCTGCTGAGCAAGGTGAGGTGTTTGAGGTGAGCTACTGGTATGGATTGAGGATTGGCTGTCTGACAGAAGGCAGAGAGTTGGGATAAAAGGTTCTTTTTCTGAATGGCAGCCGGTGACAAGTGGTGTCCCGCAGGGTTCAGTGTTGGGGCCGCAGCTGTTCATGTTATATATTAATGATCTGGATGAAGGGACTGGGGGCATTCTAGCAAAGTTTGGCGATGATACGAAGTTAGGTGGACAGGCAGGTAGTACTGAGGAAGTGGGGAGGCTGCAGGAGGATCTAGACAGTTTGGGAGAGTGGTCCAGGAAATGACTGATGGAATTCAATGTGAGCAAATGCGAGGTCTTGCACTTTGGAAAAAAGAATACAAGCATGGATTACTTTCTAAACGGTGAGAAAATTCATAAAGCCAAAGTACAAAGGGATCTGGGAGTGCTAATCGAGGATTCTCTAAAGGTAAACATGCAGATTGAGTCCGTGGTTAAGAAAGCGAATTCAATGTTGTCGTTTATCTCAAGAGGGTTGGAATATAAAAGCACCGTTGTGCTACTGAGACTTTATAAAACTCTGGTTAGGCCCCATTTGGAGTACTGTGTCCAGTTTTGGTCCCCACACCTCAGGGAGGACATACTGGCACTGGAGCGTGTCCAGCGGAGATTCACACTGATGATCCCTGGAATGGTAGGTCTAACATACGAGGAACAGCTGAGGATCCTGGGATTGGATTCATTAGAGTTTATAAGATTAAGGGGAGATCTAATAGAAACTTACAAGATAATACATGGCTTGGAGAGGGTGGACGCTAGGAAATTGATTCTGTTAGGCAGGGAGACTAAGACCCATGGACACAGCCTTAGAATTAGAGGGGGTAAATTCAGAACAGAAATGGGGAGACATTTCTTCAGTCAGAGAGTGGTGGGCCTGTGAATTTCATTGCCGCGGAGTGCAGTGGAGGCCGGGATGCTAAATGTCTTCAAGGCATTTATCAAGATTGATAAAGTCTTGATGTCACAAGGAATTAAGGGCTACGGGGAGAATGCGGGTAAGTGGAGTTGAAATGCCTGAAGAAGGGCTTATGCCCGAAACGTCGATTCTCCTGTTCCTTGGATGCTGCCTGATCTGCTGCGCTTTTCCAGCAACACATTTTCAGCTTTGAAATGCCCATCAACCATGATTGAATGGCGTAGTGGACTCGATGGGCCGAATGGCCTTACATCCACTCCTATGTCTTATGGTCTTATGGGTGCAAACTCTAGCTCCTTAGTCAGTACTCAAAATGCTATTTTCATTCCAAGATGGCACACACTGCTTAGAACATAGAACAGTACAGCCCACGATATTGTGCCAAACATGATACCAAATTAGGTAAAAACAATGACTGCAGATGCTGGAAACCAGATTCTGGATTAGTGGTGCTGGAAGAGCACAGCAGTTCAGGCAGCATCCAAGGAGCTTTAAAATCGACGTTTCGGGCAAAAGCCCTTCCTTTTGCCCAAAACGTCGATTTCGAAGCTCCTTGCATGATACCAAATTAAACTAATCACTTCTGCCTGCCCTTGATCTATATCCTAGATTAGAGTGTTGCTGGAAAAGCACAGCAGGTCAGGCAGTATCCAAAGAGCAAGAAAAATCGACGTTTCAGGCAAAAGCCCTTCTTCAGGAATGATTTGATTTTCCTGCTCCTCGGATGCTGCCTGACCTGCTGTGCATTTCCAGCACCACTCTAATCTAGTCTCTGATCTCCAGCATTTGCAGTCCTCACTTCCGCCTTGATCCATATCCCTCCATTCCTTACATATTCATGTGCTTATCTAAAAGTCCCTTAAATGCCTTGATAGTATCTGTCTTCACCCCCACCCCTGGCAGCTCGTTCCAGACTCCTACCACTGTGTGTAAAAAACTTGCCCCTCACATTTCCTTTGAACTTTCCTCCTCTCATCTTTAATGCATGCCCCCTAGTTTTAGACATTTCAACTCTGGGAAAAAACTTCTGACATTGAACAATGCATCTCAATTTTAGAGACTTCTATCAAGTCACCCTTCAGCATCCACTTCTCCAGAGAGAATAATCTGAGTTTTTCTAGCCTTGCCTTAGCAATCATGCCCTTTAATCCAGGCAGCATTGTGGTAAACCTCTTCTGCACCCTCTCCAAAGCTTCCACATCCTTCCTATAATGTGGCGGCCAGGATGGAATAATATAATCTAAGTGTGCCTAACCAAAGCCTTATAAAGCTGCAACATGACATCCTGGCTGTTGTACTCAATTCCCCGACTAATAAAGGCAAGCATGCCATACCCTTTCTTTACCACCCTATCTATTTAAATGGTCACTTTCAGGAGCTATGGTTTTAAACTCCCTCTGTACATCAATGCTGTTCTGAGTACTGCTATGAACTGTATACTTTTCCTTAATATCTGATCTCCCAAAGTGCAGCACCTCACGCTTACCCCGTTTAGATTCCTTCTGCCATTTCTCCACCCATATCTGCAACTGATCTATATCCCTCTGTATCCTTTGACAACCTTCTACCCTATTAACAACTCCACCGATCTTTGAATCACCTGCAAATTTACTATATATTGATTCAAGTCATTTCTATATGTATATCACAAATAGCAGAGGTTGTTGTATGGATCCCTTACAGTCACAGACCTCCAGTTGGAAAAACACCCTTCCACCACTACCCTCTGCCTTCCATGGACAAGCCAAATCTGAATCCACGTGGACAAGTCACCATGAATACCATACATCTTAATCCTCTGGATGAGCCTACCATGAGGGACCTTGTCAAAGGCCTTAATGAAATCCATGTAAGCAACATCCACTGCTCTACCCTCATTGATCACCCTTGTCACACTTCCAGTGGGAGCCTGCAAGGAAACATTTTAAGACCATAAGACCATAAGACATAGGAGCGGAAGTAAGGCCATTCGGCCCATCAAGTCCACTCCGTCATTCAATCATGGCTGATGGGCATTTCAACTCCACTTACCCGCATTCTCCCCGTAGCCCTTAATTCCTTGTGACATCAAGAATTTATCAATCTCTGCCTTGAAGACATTTAGCGTCCCAGCCTCCACTGCACTCTGTGGCAATGAATTCCACAGGCCCACCACTCTCTGGCTGAAGAAATGTCTCCGCATTTCTGTTCTGAATTTACCCCCTCTAATTCTAAGGCTGTGTCCATGGGTCCTAGTCTCCTTGCCTAACGGAAACAATTTCCTAGCGTCCACCCTCTCCAAACCATTTTGATGAGGGCTCTCAGCTGGAAGTTGTACTGACCAGGATGTTCAAGGAGAAATCTCCTTGCCTGAACACAGCAAAGATAGCACTTTTAATATGACTGTGACCAGGAATATTCATCCCTCAGCTCCTTCCAGACTGGAATGGGCAGCAATTACAATATCTGCCGGTTTGTCATCCACTGTTAAATAAATTAGATCTCTGAAGCTCTGTATTCTGGAAAAGAGCAGATGGAGTGAGCATCAAGGTTCATGAATACTCAATACAAGGTGGCATTGACAAGATGTCTGTCAACATGTCAACACTAGAATGTACTACAATGTAGAGGGGTTCCATTTCCTCAACATTCAACTGGTGTCAGAACACAGCAAGTCATGCACCTCAATGCTAGGAATCTGAAAGCATCTATGATGCCTTTTTAAAGGCAGTTTGCAGTAGTACAAAGAGAGTCCAGGTAACATGAAAGATCTGATGGGTAGTGCCCTTCTCAACAGCAGCCAAGCTGCTAAATGACTTTGACAGTCTGCTCAGGGAACCACCCAACAGCATTGAGCTTCTTCTTTCCCCAGGGATTCTCAGGATATTATTTGTCGACTACCGCCTGACAGACTTGTGGTCAAAGGATTTTTCTGAAAAAAAACTCCTCCACAAGAGCAGGTGGTACTGTTTGGAGTAGTTCCATGGCAATATAGCCAGAGACATCATTCACAACCCAAGGGATAGGTAGAATCTCAGTACATAGTGATAGTTGGTGCCTGTGTACCAAGGGTCTCTGCACTTGCCTGGAAAGGGGGCCATCAGGATGAGGATTATTTTACTATATTCTCCTGCACTTACTCACTCCATGCTCGAGATCTGTACATGATGTCCCCGTGGACACAATCGACATTTGATCTCTGGATGATGTAGAAGCTACTCAGATGCACACTGTGGTGTAGATATCAAGCAAGCCTTCCTGGCATGGTGTAAAAGGTGAGTAAATGGACATAGGTCATTTTCCTGCCATGATCTTATTGAACAGTAAAACTGGTTTGAGCAGCTCAAAGCTTCCCCTGTCCCTAGTCATAGAGCCATAATGATGTACAACACAGAAACAGACCCTTCTGTCCAACTCGTCCACGCCAACCAGATATCCCAAGCTAAATTTAGACTCAGTTGCAAGCACACAGTGCGATCCCTCCAAACTCTTTCTATTCATACACCCACCCAGAAGCCTTTTAAATGTTGAAATCGTACCAGCCTCCATCACTTCCTCTGGCAGCTCATTTCACACACATACCACCCTCTGCGTGAAAAAGGTGCCCCTTAAATCTCTTTTATATCTTTCTTCTCTCACCCTAAAACTATGCTCTCTAATTCTGGACTTTAGGTTAGATTAGATTCCCTACAGTGCAGAAACAAGCCCTTCGGTCCAAAAAGTCCACACTGACCCTCTGAAGAGTAACCCACCCACACCCATTTCCCTCCGACTAGCACATAGCACTATGGATAATTTAGCATGGCCAATTCACCTAACTTGCACATCTTTAGATTGTGGGAGGAAACCGGAACACGGGAGAAAACCCACACAGACACAGGGAGAATGTGCAAACTCCACACAGACAGCTGTCAAAGGCTGGAATCGACATGAGTCCCTGGAGCTGTGAGGCAGCAGTGCTAACCACTGAGCCACCGTGCCATCCCCATCCCAGGGAAAAGACCTTGTCTATTTATCGTATCCATGCACCTCACAATTTTATAAACCTCTATAAACCGCCAGCCTCCAATGCTCCAGGGAAAACAGCCAGAGTCTATTCAACCTCTCCCTACAGCTCAAATCCTCCAACCCAGGCAATACCTTTTCTGAACCCTTTCAAGTTTCACACCATCCTTTAGCATGGCCAATTCACCTAACTTGCACATCTTTGGATGCAATATTCCAAAAGTGGCCTAACAAATGTCATATACAGCTGCAACATGACCTCACAACTCCTGTACTCAATACAGTACTCTGACCAATAAATGAAAGCGTACCAAACACCTTCTTTACTATACTTTACCTGCAACTATACTTTCAAAGAGCTAGGAACCTGCACTCCAACATCTTTGTTCAGCAACACTCCCTAGGATCTGACTATTAAATGTATAAGTCCTGCTAAGATTTGCTTTCCCAAAATGGAGCACCTTGCATTTATCGGAATTAAATTCCATCTGCCACTTCTCAGCCCATTAGCCCATCTGGTCCAGATCCTGTTGTAATCTGAGGTAACCCTCTTCGCTGTCCACTTCACCTCCAATTTTGGTGTCATCTGCAAACTTACTAACTGTACCTCTTATGCTCGCATCCAAATCATTTTTGTAAATGACAAAAAGTAGAGGGCCCAGCATTGATTCTTGTGGCACTCCACTGGTCACAGGCCTCCAGTCTGAAAAACAACCCTTCACCACCACCCTCTGTCTTCTACCTTTGAACCAGTTCTGTATCCAAATGGCTAGTTCTCCCTGTATTCCATGAGATCTAACCTTGCTAATCAGTCTTCCATGGGGAACCTTGTCAAACACCTTACTGAAGTCCACACAGATCACGTCCACCTCTCTGCCCTCATCAATCCTTTTTGTTACTTCTTCAAAAAACTCAATCAAGTTCATGAGACGTGATTTCCCACGCACAAAGCCATGTTGATTATTCCTACTCAGTCCTTGCCTTTCCAAATACATGTGCATCCTGTCCATCAGGATTCCCTTCAACAACTTGCCCACCACTGACATCAGGCTCATTGGTCTATAGTTTGTCCTTACCACCTTTCTTAAATAGTGGCACCACGTTTGCCAACCTCCAGTCTTCAGACACCTCACATGTGACTTTCGATGGCACAAATCTCTCAGCCAGGGGCCCAGCAATCATTTCCCTAGCATCCCACAGAGTTTTAGGGTACACCTGATCAGGTCCTGGGGATTTATCCACTTTTGTGTTTCAAGACATCCAGCATTTCCTCCTCTGTATTATGAAGATTGTTCAAGATGTCACCATCTATTTCCCCATATTCTGTGTCTTCCACGCCCTTCTCCACAGTAAACACTGATGCAAAATACTCAATTAGTATCTCCCCCACCTCCTGCAGCTCCACACAAAGTTCGCCATGCTGATCTTTGAGGGGCCCTATCCTCTCACTAGTTACCCTTTTGTCCTTAATGCATTTGTAAAAACCCTTGGATTCTCCTTAACTCTATTTGCCAAATCTCTCTCATGACCCCTTTTTGCCTTCTTGATTTCCCTCTTAAGTATACTCCTACTGTCTTTATACTCTAAGGATTCACTCGATCTATCCTGTCTACACCTCACATATGCTTCCTTTTTCTCTTAAACAGACCCTCAATTTCTCTAATCATCCAGTATTCCCTATACCTACCATCCTTTCCTTTCACCCTAACAGGAATATACTGTCCCTGGACTCTCGTTAGCGCATTTTGAAGGCTTCCCATTTTTCAGCCACCCCTTTACCTGCGAACATCTGCCCCCAACCAGCTTTTGAATGTCTTGGTGAAAGTGAGGACTGCAAATGCTGGAGTCGAGAGTGTAGTGCTGGAAAAGCAGAGCAAGTCAGGCAGCATCTGAGAAGCAGGACAGTCGACATTTTGGGCAAAAGCCCTTCATCAGGAATGAGGCTGTAAGCCAAGGGTGTGGAGAGATAAATGGGAGGGGGGGTGGGGCTGGTGAGAAGGTAGCTGAGAGCGCGATAGGTAGATGGAGGTGGGGGTAATGATGATAGGTCAGAAAGGAGGGTGGAGCAGATATTTGGGAAGAAAAATGGGGGGACAGGTAGGACAGGTCATAGGGTAGTGCTGCATTGGAAGGTTGGATCTGGAATAAGGTGGGGAGAGGGAAATGAGGAAACTGGTGAAATCCACATTGATGCCATGGGTTTGGAGGGTTCCGAGGCAGAAGATGAAGCGCTCTTCATCCAAGTGTTGGGTGGTAAGGGAGTGGTAATGGAGACAGCCCAGGACCTGCATGTCCTCAGCAGAATGGGAGCGGAATTGAAGTGTTTGGCCACAGGGCAGTGGGGCTGGTGCGGGTGTCTCAGAGATGTTCTCTAAAGCACTCAGCAAATAGGCATCCTGTCTCCACAATGTACAGGAGACCACATCGGGAGCAACAGATACAGTAAATGATGTGTGGAAGTGCAGGTGAAACTTTGATGAATGTGGAAGGCTCCTTTGGGGCCTTGGACGGATATCAGCGGTGAGATGTGGGCACAGACTTTGCAATTCCTGCGGTGGCAGGGGAAGGTACCAGGAGGGGAGGGTGGGTGGGAGGAGTCGACCTAACTAGGGAGTTGCGGAGGGAACAACCTTTACAGAAAGCGGAATGGAGTAGGGAGGGAAATATCTGTGGTGGTGGGGTTGGTTTGTAGGTGGTAGAAATGGTGAGAACAGGGGGTGGGGGCGGGGTTCTGTCCTTATTGTGGGTGGAGGAGTGGAGTTGGAGGGCGGAGCCACGGTAAGCGCTGGATGAGATGTGCTGGAAGGCATCATTCTTTCCTAATACCATCAAAATTAGCCTTCCTCCAATTTAGACCTTCACATTTTAGATCTGGTCTATCCTTTTCCATCACTACTTTAAAACTAATAGCATTGTGGTCGCTGGCCCCAAAGTGCTCCCCCACTGACATCTCAGTCACCTGCCCTGCCTTATTTCCTAAGAGTAGGTCAAGTTGTGCACCTTCTCTAATAGGTATATCCACATACTGAATCAGAAAATCTTCTTGTACACATTTATGAAATTCCTCTCCATTTAAACCCTTAACACAATGGCAGTCCCAGTCTATGTTTGGAAAGTTAAAATCCCCTACCATAACCACCCTATTTTTTTTACAGATATCTGAGATCTCATTACAAATTTGTTTCTCAATTTCCCACTGACTATTAGGGGGTCTGTAATACAATCCAACTAAAGTGATATTCCTTTCTTAAAACTCAGTTCCACCCAAATAACGTCCCTAAATGTATTTCTGTTAATATCCTCCCCAGTACAGCTGTAATGCAATCCCTCTTTAAAAACGCCACTCCCCCTCCTGTCTTGCCTCCCTTTCTGTCTTTCCTGTAGCATTTGAATCCTGGAACATTAAGCTGCCAGTCCTGTCCATCCCTGAGCCATGTTTCTGTAATTGCTATGATATCCCAGTCCCATAATCTTAATCATGCCCTGAATTCTTCTGCCTTTCCTGTTGATCTCTTGCATTGAAATAAATGCAGTTTAATTTATAGTCCTAGCTTGTTCTCTGTTTTGTTCCTGCATGCCCTGACTGTTTGACTCACTTATTTTCTCAACTGTTCCAGTCTCAGATTGATCTCTTTTGTCATTATCTCCCTGGGTCCCACAGTTTAAATCCTCCCAAGCAGCTCTAGCAAATCTCCCTGCCAGTATATTAATCCCCTTCCAATTCCATCCAAGAGGAAAACTTCACAAGGATTTTTTTCTGCAGAAAGACAAAGTGCAGAGGTAGAAACAATGTTTCCACAAGAATGTCATTTGTGCTCCTCAGGAGTGTTGTCAATAACCTTTTCCAGGAATTTTGTTCTGATTTGTGATGTGACCAAGGTGGGAGGGTAAGTTCCAACAAAAGCAGCACAGCAGCTGCCTGGAAGTCTTGTGCAGAGCTATATTGGGATTTTTTTAAATGTTTGCACCCCAGCTCTACTTTGGCAGAGTGTATTTTTTGCTGTTCACAAACAGTCCTTGATGAACTGTAGTGCCTTAAGGACAGTTAATCTGTGCAGTTAATGGTTTCCTGCACCAGTAGAAAGCCACCTTTGTTTGCAAACTTCCATCATATCTATCCCAGCAAATATGCCAATATCCATCTGGTGCTTCTCCTTCCACTCCTAGTGCTGTTGATACTGCTCACTATCTTGTTTGTCATCCAAGATTGAAGCTAAAACAGGGAGAAAGTGAGGACTGCAGATGCTGGAGTCATTCCTGAAGAAGGGCTTATACCCGAAACGTCGATTCTCCTGCTCCTTGGATGCTGCCTGACCTGCTGCGCTTTTCCAGCAACACATTTTTCAGCTTTGAAGCTAAAACAGCAAGAGACTGAAACCCATTCCTGATAGATCAGAACTCCAAACTGAAATCAGACGTACAAACCATCAAAGTGGTGAATGTGAACACCAAAATGTTGAGAGTCTCCAATAAAGCCATAAAGATAACTGCTCAGAACAGGCACACTGATTTACACATAATTAAACAAGCAACTATGCTGTAATGTTTCGGCATTCATGTGAATTTTTAACAGTTGTAACCAAGGTCTCACTTTGGCTTCAATGGTACATTCTAGGAAACTCATGCACCCACAGTTAAATCCCAAAATCCTGTGAATGTGATGCTAATAGATTGAAATTGTCAGACCACTGAGAATTTCCTTACTCACTATCAATTTAAATCTTTAAATCTCTTCTCCCCCCACTCTAACTTCCCTCCCACCTCACCGCTAGGCCCTATTCAGTGAATGCAAATTCTACATAAGCTTACCCACTCCCAAAAGCCCAGGACTTAGGATGCTGAATTTCTTTTTCCCCAGCGGAAAAGTATGCAGCGTTGTGGAGAAAAGCCAGGAGATTGGCACTAGATAGTAGTGGAGTAGCTAACACAACTGGTAAAAGCACAAAGAATGAATGGCCTTCTTGTGCATTACATCACCATCTGTGATTCCATGATAAAACAAAGTCATCCTGTTTTAAACTAGAATTCTCAGTAAACTCTACTGTTCAAAGAAAAGCTTTACATTTTAAATTTTCCATCAGCTCAAATGATAATGCAACAGAGAGTATGAACTCACTGGATTTTTTCATAATTTGGAGGAAGCTGTTTGGCTGGTCACCACGAACTGGTCCCTCTGGAGGCTTTCCCATGACAAGTTGCCCATATGCTGGCAGTAATGTGTCCTGAGTAGTAATGTGTACAGTACAATCAAGGTTCATCGCCACATCATAGACAAATGTAAGCACATTCCTATCGATTATATTAGAAAAACCATAAAACTCAGGGACTTCCAATGATGTCGAGCCCAGCTGAATGATGTTGCAGTCTGAATCCAGCAGGTGAACCTTTAAAATGAATGTTTCTGTGAAGGTTTCTGTCTCTGTAAATCTGTATCATAAAAGAAAAGAAGTGGGAAATTATGAATTAAAACTGAAAAGAGCAATATGGTAATTTGTTGTAATGGCTAAAAGATAATTTAACACATAATGTGAACTAAAGATGATATTTTACTGGTGACAGAAAAAACAACAACAGCCTAGGGTTCTTACAAACTTCTTCCCCCGGAGCAAACTTAAGTTAATTGCAGGTAAGAAACCCAAAGCCCACAACCAGTCTTGGCCTACTTAACCTCGTCATTCATTTATTTATTCATTCAAGAGAATGTGGGCATCATTTGTGAGGCCACCATTTTTGCCCTTCCTCGTGAAGCTGGAGAAGATGGTGGGGAACTGTATTCTTGAGCCACTGAAATCTTTGATATGTTGGATACCTGCAGTGCAGCTAGGAATTAATTCCAGGATTTTGACCCAAGGAGTGTGAAGGAATGGCAATGAAGTCTTAAGTCATAATGGTGTATCACTTAGAGGGGAAATTTCAGGTTATCTTGCAGCACTTGTTTTTCGAGATGAAAATGGTCAGGGGATTGGAAGATGCTGTCTCAGAATCTTTGGTGATTTCTACATTGCATCTTGCAGATGGTATGCACTGCAGCTACTGAGCATCGGTGGTGTCGGAATGCTTGTGGATGTGGTGCCAATCAAGTAGGCTGCTTTGTCCTGACTGGTGTCAGGTTCTGAGTATTTTTGGAGCTGCACCCTTCCAGGCAATTGAAAAGTACCCCATCATACTCCTGAATTGTGGACAGTCTCTGGAGAGTCAGGAGGTGAGTTACAAGCTTCAGCATCAGATCCGCCCTGATAGCTATGGTGTTTATATGGTTGGTCCAGTTAATTTCTGGATAATGGTATCTCACAGGATATTTTTCTTGAGGGATTCAGTAATAATAACGCTATTGAAAGTTAAGGGGAAATAGTTAGATACTCTCATGTTGGAGATGCTCATTATCTGGACTTGCGTGATGTCAGTGTTATTTGCCACTTGTCAGCCTAAGTCTGGCTATTGTCCAGGCCTTGCTTCATTTGGACAGGAAGTGTGTCAATATTGGAGTCATCACAAACAGGGCTAAACATTGATGAATATCCCCAATTCTGCACAGGAAGTTTGGATGACGAGTCATTGGACTCAAAACTGTAACTCTGATTTTCTGTCATCCTGCTGCCAAACCTGTGTTTTTCCAGCACTCTCTGTCCCAGACATAAAATCAGTGTGTAAGCTATGATTCTGTCAGTATAACAACATCAGGCTGTTGCTTGACTATTCGGTGGCACATCTATCCCAATTTCAGCATTAGCCCTCAGAAGCTTTTGCAGGCTTTACAGGGAATACAAGGCTGCGTTTAACATTGTCATAGCCGGTGCCGAGATCAATACCAGGCAGTCCGACTGGTTTCATTCCATGGATGGTAGCCAGAGATTAGATTCCCTACAGCGTGGAAACAAGCCATTCAGCCCAACAAGTCCACACCGATCCTCTGAAGAGTAACTCACACAGACCTATTTCCCTCTGACTAATGCACCTAACACTATGGGCAATTTAACATGGCCAATTCATCTGACCTGCACACCTTTGTGACTGTGGGAGGAAACTGGAGCACCCGGAGGGGACCCACGCAGACATGGGGAGAATGCACAAATTCCATGCATACAGTCACCCGAGGCTGGAATCGAACCTGGGACCCTGGTGCTGTGAGGCAGCAATGCTAACCACTGAGTCATCATGCCACTGATTAGAGTCAAAGGAGAAATTCTCCTTCTCACCCACATTTTCAGAGCAACGATCATACGTCAACAGGATCTGCTCACTTGCCCATCCCCTCTCATGGTTAGCCATTAGTGGGTTATACAAATAAATTAACTGAGAGAGAAGGATAAGCAACTTTATTCTTAATAAGGCATAATTTCTACAGTTCTGTGTTTGATTTTCCTCTGTCCTCCCATTGCCAATGTTGAAAAACATTGAGTGATGCTTACTGTCAAGCTTTTCTTCAATTCTTCGAAAATGTGAACTTTTGAATTCAATAACTTTTAAGTTTCACTTGTGATATTGATACTAAGTCAAGATTTTCTGATTGATGCTATTTTTATTGTTCATCCAAAAGCCTTGGCTTCCTTACGAATGACCAAACCTTTTTTTCCCCATTCCCATGTCTCACTTACCTGTAGAGCCTCAGCATGACTTGATCCTCATCAAGAATTGGACAACCATTATGAGTATATTTCACTTCATTGGCTAGGAAGTGGCAATCAAAAACCTGAAAGATATTACTCAGGGTAAACATAAATGGATCTGAAATAATTTCAGCAAATACAATTTAAAATAAAATTTATTATAACTTCAATGAAAGTGGTCAACCTCTAATGAAGTATAGAGTCTTTCAGTTTACAAACACAAAGTAGGCCTGAATGTCTTTTCTATCTATCTATTAAAGTCATTCTTGTAAAAAATAAACACTCTTGCTCGCAGAGGGACACAGTGGCCTACTGGCATTATCACTGGGTTAGTAATTCAGAGGTCTAGGTGAATGTCAGTGGACATGGATTTAATTCCCACAATGGCAGCAAATGGAATTTAAATTCAATTTGATATGTCCAGAATGTAAAGCAAGTCTTAGGAATGGTGATCATGACAACAATCATTGAATGTTATAAACATCCATCCGATCACTTTAGGGAAGGAAGTCTGCCAACCTTCCCTGTCCTAACCTACACATGACTGCAAACTCATAATGTAGTTTATTCAAAGTATGTGAAAAGATTTGTAGCTCGGGTGCTCATTGTTGTGGTTCTGTTCGCCAAGCTGAGAATTTGTGTAGCGAGAGACGCTAAGACAAGCCAGGAAATGGGAATCCTATGCCAACCGCCTAAGCGCCACATACGAACAACTCCGGTTCCTGCATGCAACACAAATTCCCAGCTTGGCGAACAGAACCACAACATGTAGTTTATTTTTAAGTGTCCTCTAAATAGACAAATCAGTTCCAGGCAATTAGGGATACCCACATCCCATGAAAGAATCAAGAAAAAAAAATTAAGATTGAGAGACAGCAATAAATTATATAGCAATATGACTACATTTCACAACACAGTTTGAGGTAATCACCACCAGAGAAGCTTTAAGTCACGATTTAAAAGGAGATGTAAATTATTTGAATACTTATGTTATAAAGAAATATTTGTTCTTGTGTGTTTTAAAGAGTTTTTGGGAGCTCTGCACATCTCTTCATGAAATCAACATTTTTGGCATGTCTATAATTGACTTGCAGGATACCAAAGAACTGAAGTCTAATTGAAGCAAGTCCAGACTTTTATTCTCTTCTGATTCCTGCTTTTACTCGTTTGTAAATTTCCAATTCTGTAATTAATTGCAAAAGCATAGCTCTCCTGTTGCTACTCCAGTCTGAATGCAATGAATCTGGGAGTGGTTTGGGCCTGGTCCCAGCCTTGTGTCTATCTGTCCTCAACCATGGTCACTGGAATGGAATTAGGTCTCTGACTCCTGAGAATTCCCAAACTCCAATCACCAGGAGTCAACTGGAATCCATACTTTGAGATTAGTTGAGCTGCTTATGTTTCGTTTCCTGAACATCAAACTTGATCTTTTAAAAATGTTAGGCCCTTCAAAAAAAAATCTAAGTATCCGTTTCTGGAGTGGGGAACAGAGTTTCCCATCAGCACATCTTCAGGAGAAAGACAGTAACTCAAGATGATCTTTCAATTAGATTTAAACCATGTGGATAAATAAAGTACTCTATCTATTGAGTGTAGGAGTTGAGATGATATGTTAAGGTTGCACAGATCATTCTGCTATAATGCATGTTTCATCAGTGTGAAATGGCTATAACACAACTGATGAATTGTGGACATTGTTTGGATGATGCAAACATTCTACCGAATGGGTATAGCAATTTTGTATTAGCAATTTTCTACAACTCGTCTTTCTGTGGCTGTTTTCCATTAACCTAATTTCTATGGCTCAAGGTTGCAAAGAAACACAGCTGTTGCATTATAGCAGAATGACCTGTACAAGATGTCAATGGAGCCACTTTCGGAGTATTGTATACAGTTCTGGTCACCCTACTTAGGAATGATAGCACTCGGAAAAGATTTACCAGGATGTTACTGGGACTGTAGGGTTCGAGTTATCATCATGAGAGATTGGACAGGCTGGGACTTTTTAAACTGGAGCACAAGAAATTGAGGGGTGACCATTTAGAGGTTTATAAAATCATGAGGGTTATAGATAAGATGAATAGCAAAGATCGTTTCATGAGTTTGGGTGAGTTCAAAGTTAGCAGATATATTCTTAAGGTGAGATTAGAAAGATTTAAAGGGACCAGAGAAGCAACTTTTTCATACGTGGATGGCTCATATGTGGAATGAACTATCATAGGAAGTGATAGATGCAGGTACAATTACAACATTTAAAAGGCATTTGGACAGGAACATGAATGAGGAGCAGTTGCTGGAGACAGGAAGTACAACGAGAAACTGCCTGCACAGTTCATGCAATATTATTCAATGATAGCAGTCAGAAGCATTTGAAGGGGTTCCAAACAGTGTTTTTCCTGAAATGCCTGAAAATGAACACTCCATGCAGCTTCTTGTTGCCAATGGTCAGCTGGCCTTTCTCATCCCTTGCAGAGGGGCCTGGACAGAATGGGCAGTTCCCACACAGACACTGATGTATTACACAAATAGCATCACACAACTGACAAATGTGGACATTGTTTCAACAACGCGAACTTTCTACTGAACAGGTATAGCGATTTTCTATTAGCAATCTCTACAGTGCAATTTTCTATGGCAGTTTTCCATTGCGTGATTTTCTTTAGCACAAGGTTTCAGGTGAAGTACTCAATATTGATGGGAGCATTTCCTTTTTGCTCCCTTCCCAGGTGAATTGCCCCGATGAAGATTCCAATGGTATGAAACCGAACTTTGTAGCAGCCATCTTTGCTGCTAAAGTCAGGCCTTGTCCCATGTGTAGTTTTTAGAATGGTGTATGTCCTTTTTTTTTAAATTAAGTTGGACTCAATCACTTCAAACTCTCCCAGCAGAACATCATTCCTCCTCTCCACATCCCTTTTAATGCAACCTTTGACCTCCTTGCCACTTTCCTCTACACTCAGCCCACTTGAAAGACGTACTGTGTCATACTGTCAGTCACCCTGCAGTCCTTCTCCTCATTCCAAATGTTAATAAGCACCTCATACCTGTTGGGCAATGTCAGGGACTGATGCTTCTTCATCAATACCTGCTGGATTCTCATATCTGCCTGACTCAGTCATATCCTTCCACTCCTGATGATTGTCTAACTCTGAAGTTCAAACTAGCATAAAGCCTTCCAGAATAAAGCACGCAGGTAATTCTCCCCTCCTGATGCTCTGCAATGGCTGCAACTCAGATTCCATATTAGAAACTCTGAGATGAAATTGTTGGAGCTGTAGTCACTTGTCACAAATAAGGTTACACCAACATTGCACTGAATTCCACAAATTTCCACAATAATACAGTCACAGCACTCCACTAGCCCTTACCTTTATTTATTTTGTTAGTCAATTACTTATTAATTTGCACAGCTGAAGTAATATGGACTTGGAGACAGATGAATATTCACCAGCAACTAGCAGCTGGAAAAGGAGGTAAAATATGCCATGTCGCTTTCCTGGTGAGCACGGAATTCCAGCCGGTGACAAATTCCCAACATTACATTTGTCCCTCATCACACTCTGGCTTCATTATCTCAACTCTGTACTTTCTTTAGAGAGACATAGATAAGCTGCAGAGCTGGGCTGAGAGGTGGCAAATGGAGTTTAATGCGTACAAGTGTGAGGTGATTCACTTTGGTCAGAGTAACCGGAATGCAAAGTACTGGGCTAATGGTAAGATTCTTGGTAGTGTAGATGAGCAGAGAGATCTCAGTGTCCAGGTACACAGATCCCTGAAAGGTGCCACCTAGGTTGACAGGGTTGTTAAGAAGGCATACAGTGTTTTAGCTTTTATCAATAGAGGGATCGAGTTCCAAAACCATGAGGTTATGCTACAGCTGTACAAAACTCTGGTGCGGCCGCACTTGGAGTATGGTGTACAGTGCTGGTCACCACATTATGATGTGGATGTGGAGGATGTGGAAGCTTTGGAAAGGGTGCAGAGGAGATTTACCAGGATGTTGCCTGGTATGGAGGGGAGGTCTTATGAGGAAAGGCTGAGGGACTTGAGGTTGTTTTCATTGGAGAGAAGACGGTTGAGAGGTGACTTAATAGAGACATATAAGATAATCAGAGGGTTAGATAGGGTGGACAGGGAGAGCCTTTTTCCAAGTATGGTGACGGCGAACACGAGGGGGCATAGCTTTAAATTGAGGGGTGATAGATATTGGACAGATGTCAGAGGTAGTTTCTTTACTCAGAGTAGTAAGGGTATGGAATGCTTTGCCTGCAACAGTAGTAAATTCGCCAACTTTAAGTGCATTTAAGTCATCATTGGACAAGCATATGGACGTACATGGAATAGTGTAGGTTAGATGGGCTTCAGATTGGTATGACTGTCAGTGCAACATCGAGGACCGAAGGGCCTGTACTGCGTTGTAATGTTCTATGTTCTATGTTCTTTCAATCTTTACCAAACAAAGGCCCACCACTCAGACTTGAAAGTTTTAGGTCTTCATACTGTAACTTCAGTTTGCTAAACCCTTTGTTAGAAAGTTCACATTTGTCAATCTGAGCTCTGATTTTCAGATTGTGCCTATTTGTTATGGATTCCTTACTGTATATCTACCTTATTAAATCTTTACTTCGTTCTAAATCCTTCAATGTGATTAACTTCTAATCCTAACAGGAGTGATGGGCAATAAATGCCAGTGATGCCTATTTTCCTTGAATTAATTGAAAAGTCGTAATTTCTGCCTTTATAAAGACCATAAAATGTAGGATCAGAAGTGGGCCATTCCACCCATTTAGTCTATTCTGCCATTCAATGTATGAGCTGTGTACAAATCAACTACATGAAGATAACATACTTTCAGGACTACAATATCAAAAGTCCTCAGTCTTCATTCCTGCCCAGTGTTTTTGGAAATCTTCTTTCTTCATCACCAAATGTTACAATAATAAACAGCCTTAAATCCCAAACCCCAGAAGCTGAAAATATTGTAATGAGAAAATTAAAATGAAGATATACATTAGAATACTTGAGTTTTTTGGAATCACAACAAAAAATTGAACAGATACAAACCATATACATAACCTTTCGTGGATAACAGTGAGATATGCTGGAACCATTTGAGAATAAAGTTTGAAAGCTCACAGGCTGGAAATGTTAAGTTTGCCGCAGGTTTTTGCCGGTGGGTTTCTGGAGCTTCCTGTCAAGATCTCTAAGGGATCAGCCACCCGCAACATGTCAGAAATATGCCATCCAATAACCAACTCATTACATTCCTGATGAAGGGCTTATGCCCAAAACATCGACTCTGCTGCTCTTCTGCTATCTGACCTACTCTGCATTTCCAATGTCACAGTTTCGACTCTGCTGCTCCTCTGCTGTCTGACCTGGTCTGCATTTCCAATGTCACAGTTTCTGACTCATCAGCCAATTAAAGATGACAATGTTCTCGCAAGGTGGAGGGGAATCAGAGGACACCTGGTTTAAAAGTTGCATGAGGATGCCATTGTAAGTAAGTGAAGGAGAAACTGCACAAAATAAATAAAGTTCCTCAACAAATTAATTTAAAAATTCATACCTTTACTCTGTGCACGTGTCTCATTTGTGTTTTTTGCCTATTTACACACAGGATCTGGATGCCACTTGCCCATCCTTATTTGTCCAGAGACCAGTTAAGATTTAACCATATTGCTTTGTGTCGGGAGTAACATGTTGGCCAGATCAGAAATGGACAGCAGGTTTCTTTCTCTGAAGGGCACTAATCAGTCAAATGTGTTTTAATGACAATTGATAATGGTTACATGATTGCTATGAAATTAGCTGTTTATCCTAGTTTTCTTATTCAAATACCAAAATCTGCCATAATGAGATTCAAACTCATGTCCTCAGAACATCATCTTGAGGTTCTAATTAATTATTGCAGTGACATTGCCACTATGGTACCACTTCCTGTTAAACATTGGTAAATTCTTGCTGCTGATTTTTTTTTGAAAGATGTACGAGAACAGTCAATTTGGAGGGTAGCAAATCTAAAAATGTACTTATATAGCACTTTTCACAACCACCAGATGTTCAAAACGTTTTACGTCTAATGAAATTATTTTGAATTATAGCCACATTTTAACACAGTTAACCTGGAAGCCTGTCTTGCTCACAGGAAGATCCTGCAAAAAGCAATTTGATTATTATCAGATCATCTGCTTTTTTGTAATGTTGATTGAGGGATGAATATTGTATAATTCACTGGGAAGAACCTTCCTGCTCTTCTACAAAATAGTGCCCACAGGTCTTTATAAGAGTGGGCAGACACGGCAGTGGCTTAACATCTCCTCTGAAAGACAGCACCTCTAACAGAACAGCAAGCTCGGAGTTCTGCAATAGAGATCAGTCTTTTTTTATGCTCAAGTTGTAAAATGGTCAAATCCCTCCAATGTGGAGACGGGCCATTCAGCCCAAGTCCTGACCAGGTCTTCACCCACTCCCCGATCACTGTAACCCTGCATTTCCCATGTCTAAAAACCACCTAACTTGCACATCCCTGGACACTATGGGCAATTGAGCATGGTCAGTTTACCTAATCTGCACACTTTTGGACGGTGGGTGTAAACCAGAGCATACAGAGGAAACCCACAAAGACAGTGTAGAGAATGTGCAAATTCCACATGACAGTCAGGTCAGGGTGGAATTGAACCCAGTCTCTGTGCTGTGAGGCAGAAGTGCTAACCACTGAGCCACCATGCCATGGATTAAGAAGCTTATGATTTAGGGAAGACAAGAGTGCTCCAATTGAGCTAAGTTGATGGACAGATTTGAATATGATGCCAGAGAAAAAACTGAAAGGGAAGAATTAATTATTCAGTCTCCAGTATTTCTGGTCCATTGCATGACGTTTTAGGGCTGGACAGCAGTTTCAAAATCAGAAATGAAGATTTGAATCAGATACATCATAAAACACTCCCAATCATTGGACAAGAAGAAACTGTTAAGCACATGGAGATGAACTTCACATAAGGAAGTTAATGGTTGGGTTTGGATGATCACATGGATACCTACTCAGAGACTTTGCACACAGTTCAAATACATTGAATTCAGGAAATCCCAAGATGTTGAATGAATCTAAAGGAAAATTGCATGAAAGTAATATCTTACAAACGTTGCATCTCCTCCTCCAATGAGCCAATAGAGTACATAGTCAAGTGTCCCATAGCTCAGCCTCATGTAAACCTAAACGTGTCAGATATTGATAAGGAAAATTTGGTTATGTCCTGACAAAGGTCAAGAAGAATGTTCCCTTCTACTTCCCAACTTAGGTTTAAAGCAAGATCATTGTTCACTCGGGAATGGGAATCTTAAACACAAAGAAAAAAACATGAAGTGAAAGCTTGTTATCTTGTACTTAACAGGGCTGAGATACAAGGCGCAAAACTAAGAAAGTGAGTATCAATTTATACAGCAAGACAAGAGCATAGAGATGCAGCCGGAGCTCATTTTCTGAGAGGCAGAATGTCTTCTTGGCTTGATGACAATATCCTGTTTGTGGAGAAAATCACTCACATTTTTGTTGCAATGTAGCAGCATGAGACAAACGTCTTCATTTGTTACTCATGTCTTGAGACATTATTCCCTTTCAGGGTAGTCTGAAGTAGGCACGACACTGCTCAGAGTGAGAGGCATTCATTTCCTGAGTTTGCTTGATTGACAGTGAATATTGAAGTTAAAGTCCTCTTGACTTTATGTTTTATTTTATGAACGTTTAAGCTCTGTATGACAAGAGGAATCTCTCAAAAGAAGCAAAAGTCATGGAGATAACACTTAGTATGAAAATTGAAAAGGAAATAGTCGGACAGGAAGGCAGGCCATTCTTAAGTCAGATAAGCTACCAGGTCTGGAAAGCTTGCACCTGAGATTGTGGGAAAGAAGAAGGTGAAGGGATTTGCCTTAATATTCTGACTGTCTTTAAATATGGACGTGCCAAAGAATGAGAGTGTAGCAAATGTGACAATCCATTTTAAAACCTGAATTGAATTTGTCTCCACCACACCAGTTTTGCAGGAAAGTGAAATATGCAGGAATGATGCTGTAAAGCACTTATGCCAAAACAATGACCACAGGATTGGGTTTACAGCAAATCAGACTATGGAACCATGAAGATGAACCCATAGGACAGTGAACTCGGAGCAGATGAAAAAGTGGCTTAGCTCCACACAGCTGAGGTGTTGCTTTAGGTGGTCCTTATGAAGGATTATACCCAAAATGTTGATTTGTCCACATCCTGATGTTGCCTGGCTTGCTGTGTTCTTCAAGCCTCCTGCTTGTCTACCTTAGATTCCAGCATCTGCAGTTTTTTGTCTCAACCGAGGTGTTGCTGTTAGCTTGATGTTACAGAGTAGGTGGAGCTATAGCAAAGAAAGTCCTGTGGAGTTATGCCAATGATTAGATTTTGGATTTCAGCCTTCTAAATTTAGCGGGATAATCTTGAGAAAAGAAATTGAGCAATTGGGAGATAAACAATCATTGAGACAATCTGAGTTGAAGGGGTTAATGTAGGGAAATCAGAGGATTAGGGAAATCATGAGGAAGACAGAGTTTAAAAGATTTCATGACTTAAATTCATCAGTAATATTTGAGTGGGTTGCTGAAAAAAAATGGAGGAATCTGCCTTGGTTGCATTTGCTATTTAATGTGTTCCTTGTGAATAATTCAATCACAGTCTGCCTGTTAATTCATTTTTATCTCAAGTTAATTCTGAATGCTGGATAAGATAGGCAGCATTGACCGTTTACTTTGCTAAATGTTTACTGTACAATTTTTATTGTTTGTTCAAAATGTGGAATTTATGGCCTTATACTTGGGACTTAAAATTTCATCAACTTTACAAAAAAGTTACTGATCTCTAACCAGATCATAAAAATAAAATCAGGGTCTCATCAGGCATTATAACAATATTATGTCCTTCTGATCCTATTCCCTTTTTATGCCTATATTACCTTTAGGCTGATCTTATATTTTCTTTCCATGCTTCCTCTCCTAACGTGACTTGCTCAAATATCAAATTCAATCTGCCACTTGTCCATTCAGTTCACCAACTATCTATGTATTTTTTGAAGTTGTTCATGACCTTCCTTAAAGTTCACAATGCTCTCATGTAATATACATCAGAAAGATAATGAATCATAAAACTAAATCCTGAAACTTCTTCAGTCTAAAAAACATCCATTAAACATGATTCGGTTTCCTGCCACACAAACAATTTCATATCAGCACTGTACCAATCATTTTATTATGTGTGCTGGGAAAGGATTAAAAAAAAGTTATAAAACTAACTACATGCACAAACCGTGTGTTAAACCATCTTTCCTTTGCCTGTTTTAATCATTAATGAGTATTTGTGTGCATTTGGTATTTTTAAAGGGGAATAGTTCAAGTAATATGATAACAGGCTAGGAATCTTTTCTTTTTCTGCCTTTTGTGAAATATGAGGGTGTTAGAATAAATTGAGTTATTTTCTATCAATAACAAAATGTAGGGAGAGTTAATTTTGTCATGAACAGCAGTCAAACAGGCAAAATAGTATCTTCATGGTTTCATTGGGATCTCATGATCTCAGCTTGTGGAATAATCAGGTATGATTATTGGCACAGTCTTCCCAGTTAAGTTGTTACAATATATTTAGTGACTGCTTTAAAAGTACATTAAACAGACCATCTAAAAGGCTGCTATAAATGCATGATTGGATTTACCAGTAGCCTTCCAGAAGCTTCCTCAGAAGTCAAAATCAATTGGACAATCAACACCTAGCTCCTTGACCATAAGATATAGGAGCAGAATCGAGTCTGCTTCGTCGTTGATTCTTGGCTGATATGTTTCTCAGCCTAATTCTACTGCCTCCTGATTCCCTTACCAATCAAGAAACTATCTCTGTCTTAAATATACTCAAATGAATTAATGTCACAACCCACTGTAGCAATGTCACAATCCACAGATTAATCACCCTCTGAAGAAATTCCTCCTCATCTCAGTTTGTACGGGTCGCCCCTTCACTCTGAAGCAGTGTCCTCAGGTCCTATTGTCTCCAGCTTGTGGAAACATTTTCTCCACATCCACATCCAAGCCTCTAGCTCAATCATCTTCTCCCTCATCCTTGTAAACTCCAGCGAGTATAAACCCAAAGTACTCAATTGTGCCTCATTTTACAAGCCCTTCATCCCCAGGATCATGCTTGTAAACCTCCTCTGCACTCTCGCCAAGACCAGCATATCCTTTCTTAGATATGCAGCCCAAAACTGCTCACAAAAGGAAGGAGACCAGAATTGCACGCAATATTCCAACAGTAGCCTAACCAATGTTCTATATAGCCGCAACACGATCTCCCAACTCCTGTATTCAATACTCTGACCAATAAAGGAAAGCATACCAAATGCCTTCTTCACTATCCTATCTACCTGCCACTCCAGCAAAAAGGGTTACTTCAGATTACAACAGGATCTGGACCAGATGGGCCAATGGGCTGAGAAGTGGCAGACTAAGTTTAGATTACTTACAGTGTGGAAACAGGCCCTTCGGCCCAACAAGTCCACACCGACCCGCCGAAGCGCAACCCACTCATACCCCTACACTTATCCCTTTAACCTAACACTACGGGCAATTTAGCATGGCCAATTAACCTGACCCGCACATTTTTGGATTGTGGGAGGAAACCGGAGCACCCGGAGGAAACCCACGCAAACACGGGGAGAACGTGCAAACTCCACACAGTCAGTCGCCTGAGTCGGGAATTGAACCCGGGTCTCTGGCGCTGTGAGGCAGCAGTGCTAACCACTGTGCCACTGTACCGCCCACCATAATTCAGATAAATGCAAGTCTAGTTACTTAGTGAATTCAAATTCATCTACCATGGTGGGATTTGAATCTGGGTTCCCAGAACGTTATCTGGATTAACAGTTTAGCGATAATATTCTAGCCCATCACCTCCCCTTGTGAACCATACGCTTTGGACTTGAACAGCTTTATACCCAAGTTACTTATTATGTCATGAAAATATTTAGACTTAAAATTGGAAAGTTGATCCAACTGTATATTTCCACTGCTAATCTATAATGAATACAAAAATTGTGTTTAATTTCCACCACTGTCTTGGCTGTAATTATCTTCAAAAGAAAAGCTCCAGGAAATCAGGTTGTCATGTTTAATTGTAAGGGCATACTGGTGTTCCATTTTTATTTTCAGTGATGGTCTTACACAGTCTACAAGCATTCCATGGACTGTATTTTTTTATATATAAACCAGTACAAATGTTGATGATGTTGGTTTGATTTTATGTTAATGTTGCCTCTACTGACCTGTTTGGCAAGTTTTGAAGAAACAATTCCTTCAAAAGACCTGACCAAGGAAACTGCCTGCTTATTCCTATATGTCCTGAAATAGGAATTTTCTGTGCTACCTGAAACATCTCCTTATGGTAACAGGGCAGTACCACTAATTGATGAATAACCGTCCATTGCTGAAAATGTGTTGCTGGAAAAGTGCAGCAGGTCAGGCAGCATCCAGGGAACAGGAGAATCGACGTTTCGGGCATAAGCCCTTCTTCAGGCTTATGCCCGAAACATCGATTCTCCTGTTCCCTGGATGCTGCCTGACCTGCTGCGCTTTTCCAGCAACACATTTTCAGCTCTGATCTCCAGCATCTGCAGACCTCACTTTCTCCTCGAATAACCATCCATTGTCCATTCACAGGCCTGTGAGGATATCTCCTTTTCCTCATTAGAATTCTCTGTTTCACATGATGCCACTTTGGAATTCCTTCAGCCTCAGCTTTTGTTGACTAACCTATCTTGTTTAACTCTTCCTTAACCTTATGGGCGGCACGGTGGCACAGTGGTTAGCACTGCTGCCTCACAGCGCCAGAGACCCAGGTTCAATTCCCGCCTCAGGCGACTGACTGTGTGGAGTTTGCACGTTCTCCCCGTGTCTGCGTGGGTTTCCTCCGGGTGCTCCGGTTTCCTCCCACAGTCCAAAAGATGTGCAGGTCAGGTGAATTGGCCATGCTAAATTGCCCGTAGTGTTAGGTAAGAGGTAAATGTAGGGGTATGGGTGGGTTGCACTTCGGCCGGTCAGTGTGGACTTGTTGGGCCGAAGGGCCTGTTTCCACACTGCAATGTCATCTGTAAACTCATCTGTAAACCTAGCTTGTTTAACTCAAGATGTGCTTATGGAGAATTAAAGATTTCTAAACATTTCCTTTGAAATATTCCTGTTTAAAAATAAATTCTTGGCTACTCCAACATATGCTTATGGTATCACTTTTATTTCTGGTGATGGACTTTGCTCACACTGGTCTCTACACACAATGGAAAAATGCACGAAAATATCTGCACTTGAAAATCCCACTTTTGCTCTGGCCAAATCATTCCCTTGTAGTAAGTCATGCCCATTCATGGTCAATTTCTGGTCAAATGTCACTGGTTTAGGCATTAAGTCACATTCTAAGTGCACTTTGTAGAAAGCAAATGGTATATATTCTTCACTCATTCTATTTATTAAACCTCATTTCTCAATGCTTTCTCTGGAGGGAAAAAAATATAACTTTCCCCAGAAGAAGAGTTTGTATAGTTCTTGTATCTCTTCATAGAGTTATTGGTTTAATCATATTAATTGAAGAAAAAAGGCATATAGGACCATAGAAATGAAATCACACAGAAGGGATCATTTGGCCCCATCTTGCCTGCCAATAAGCTTGCCTTTCAACAAAAATGTTTTGAATCTCTCACCCATCTTTTTCACTTTGCCTGCATTTCCAGCTCTGTTTACCTTCAATCTCATAGATATAGTTTGAACATTGGAAGTTTCTTGTTCATTTTCAAGGTTCACACTTACAACAGACAATTGGTTCCAATGTCTTCCCAAACAGCTTCAGTTCTGAATAAAGATGTCTTTTTTTAAAAACAAATGTAATACTTGGCTCTTTGATTCTCATTTCCATCCTCTATCTTCCTTTCCAGTTTTAGAACTGTTCCCAGTTGTTTGCTTTTCCCTGGCTAATTGCCTTCATTTCAATCTCCCACTTTCTATCCTCCTTGGAATTTAGGGAGTGATGATAAAAATGTTCAGTTTTGTAGATTAGCTCACAATCATTGGCTATCTATGCTACCTTTCCAGCTACTACAATCCGCTGGTCTTCAACATGGGTTCTAATTACCCAAGAGAATTTTAATTTCTTGTTTGAAGAAATTGTCTCAGAAATAAAGCATATATACCCACTATGCATGTATCCAACAGTCAAAATTACATTGTGTCATTATTCAAAATTCAATGCTTCCTTTAAGGTTCTGAAGAAGGGTCACAGGATTTGAAATGTTAATTCTGCTTACGTTCCACAGATGCTGCCTGACCTGCTGAGATTTTCCAGGAATTTCTGTTTCCTGAAACAAAACTCTTGAAACTTAAGTACCTTATGTTTCAGGAGTGAGCTTGTACACACCAGATACACATTTTTATCAGTCATAATTAATAAAAACCTGTTTTGACAGTGTTGCAAAAATTCCATTTGCTACACCTGTCAACCTACTTTGCATCAACAGTGTCAAGCTTTCCTTTGGCTTCATTTGTTTTGCACTCTTTTCCAAGTTACGTATAATATGCCACCATTTCTTCAAACTTTGGTCAAGTCTATTCAAATGTAAACATTTTATTAATGGACTTCAAGTTATGGCCAGACCTTTCCTCATTAGAAACTTTCTCTGCATCTAAGGTCTCTTTTTAATTCCAGTTTTCTATTGTAATACTTTGGTTTCAATTCCCTCTTCATATTTTCTCTGTCTTGGGACTCCAATACCAAGCTCTTAAGTGCTCTCTTTTTTCCTTTGTCCTTGTGCTGAAATTATCACTTTATATGGGTGGTACAGTGGTTAGCACTGCTGCCTCACAGCGCCAGAGACTCGGGTTCAATTCCCGACTCAGGCGACTGACTGTGTGGAGTTTGCACATTCTCCCCGTGTCTGCGTGGGTTTCCTCCGGGTGCTCCGGTTTCCTCCCACAGTCCAAAGATGCACAGGTCTGGTGAATTGGCCATGCTAAATTGCCCGTAGTGTTAAGTAAAGGGGTAAATGTAGGGGAATGGGTGGGTTGCGCTTCGGTGGGTCGGTGTGGACTTGTTGGGCCGAAGGGCCTATTTCCACACTGTAAGTAATCTAATCTAATGTTTCAGTACAAGCCTTTTGACTTCCATTTCTTTTTCAGACTTTTTAACTTTCAATTCATTTTCCATTGTTTACGTTAACCTTTTGACTTTGTGGTTCTCGGTAATGACATGATGTTATTTCTTTCAACTGCTGATCCAATTTCTTTTTGACTACCTGATGGACAGAGAATTCCAGACCATTGTCATTTATTTGTAAAATCAGAGAGTTCTTCCTCACATACCCCAGGTATTTGTTGCCCAAAAGTTTAAACCTGTGTCCTTTAATCTTGAACAGTTCAATAACATATCTGAGTCATTATACTTTTGTTACTCTCCCTATCTTTTAGAACATAGAACGTAGAACATTGCAGCACAGTACAGGCCCTTCACCACATGATGTTGCATTGACCTGTGAAACCAATCTGAAGCCCATCTCACCTACACTATTCCATTCTCATCTATATGCCTATCCAATGACAATTTAAATGCCCATAAAGTTGGTGTGTCTACAACTGTTGTAGGCAGTGAGTTCCATGCCCCTACTACTCTGAGATAAGAAACTACCTCTGACATCTGTCTGATATCTATCAATTTGAAGCTTTGCTCCCTCGTGCTATCCATCACCATCCTTGGAAAAAGGCTCTCACTGTCCACCTGATCTAACCCTCTGATTATCTTATATGTCTCAATTAAGTCACCTCTCAACCTTCTTCTCTAACAAAAACAGTCTCAAGTCCCTCAACCTTTCCTCAGAAGACCTATCCTTCACACCAGGCAACATCCTAGAAAATCTCCTCTGAAACAAATATTCCAAATACAGTCTGACCATAGCCTTATATAGTCTTGGAAGTAGATCTTTGTTCTTATATTCTAACTCTCTTGAAATGGACGCTAACATTTCATTTACATTCCTAACTGCTAATGGAACCTGCATGTTAACCTTAAGAGAATCCTGAACTATGACTCCTAATTCCCTTTGTGCTTCAGATTTCAGGAACCTTTTCCCATTTAGAAAATAGTCTATGCCTCTATTCTTCAACCAAAGTGCATAATGTCACACTTTTCCACATTGTATTCTATCTGCCACTTCTTCGTCCACTCTTCTAGACTGTCCAGCACTTCCTGTCCCCCCACTTATCTTTGTGTCATCTGCAAAGATAACAACGATGCCCTCAGTTCCTTCATCCAGATTGTTAATGTACAACATGAATAGTTGTGGTCCCAACATGAATCCCTGCAGAACTCCACTGTCATCCTGAAAAGAACCCCTTTATCCCTAACTGTCTGCCTTCTGCCAGTCCGCCAATCCTCTATCTATGCCAGTACCTTGCCCCCAACACCATGGGCTCTTTAGCAGCCTTCTGTGCAGCATCTTGTCAACGGCCTTCTGGAATTCCAAATAGATCACATCCACTGGCATTCCTTTGTTTAACTTGTTCACTACTTAGAGTCACAGAGATGTACAGCATGGAAACAGACCCTTCAGTCCAACCTGTCCATGCTGACCAGATATCCCAACCCAATCTAGTCCCACCTGCCAGCACCCAGCCCATATCCCTCCAAACCCTTCCTATTCATGTACCCATCTAAATGCCTCTTAAGTGTTGCAATTGTACCAGCCTCCATCACTTCCTCTGGCAGCTCATTCCGTACACGTACCACCCTCTACGTGAAAAAGTTGCCCCTTAGATCTCTTTTATATCTTTCCCCTCTCACCCTAAACCTATGCCCTCTAGTTCTGGACTCCCCGACCCCAGAGAAAAGACTTTGTCTATTTATCCTATCCATGCCCCTCATAATTTTGTAAACCTCTATAAGGTCTCTCCTCAGCCTCGGCACTCCAGGGAAAACAGCCCCAGCCTGTTCAGCCTCTCCCTGTACCTCAAATCCTCCAACCCTGGCAACATCCTTGCAAATCTTTTCTGAACCCTTTCAAGTTTCACAACATGATACTGATGCTCATCATCTAATGATGACCATGAATCCATTGCTAATTGTCAGAATTTCACTAATGCCCTTTAGGGAAGGAAATGACCATCCTTACCTGCCTGACTCCTGATCCTCAGCAATGTGAATGACACTTAACTACCTCTGAGCAATTCGAGATGGGAGAGCAACACCAGCAACATCCATAAGTGAATTTTAAATAAAAGGAGCTTCAGAGAGATATAACCAATGATGATAGCATATTGTAATGAATATCCTCAGACAGGAATAAGGTTTTAGGTTTCCTGTTCCCTGCTACCAGAGATTCCCCTAAAAACAGAATTACTCCTTACAAAAGGATGCCATTCTGTCCATCATGCCTGTACTGGCTCTATATCTAGTTCTTTTGTTTTTCCTGTATCCCTGCATACCACAACTATCCAAATAACCATCCAAAACCTCTTGAATGCATCAGTTAAATTTGACTCTACCACATTTGCCCACATTGCAGTCAACACTGCAATAAGACATCTGAGAAAAACTTTTAGTATCTCACCTGAGGGGTAAGCTTGCCGACACGTTGTGTGATTGGTTCATTCATGACCACCTCCACCTTACAGCTATCCTTCTCCTTCGGGACATTGAACTGCAGATCCTCCTTGGAAAGGAATGCAGACTGCCCCTTAGGAACGCTTAGGCCAAGATTCACTTGTATAAAGGACGGTGCAATACATCGCCAAAGACAAAGGTACATAAGGATTGCAGGATGTTCCCAGTAATGCTTCATTTTAACTGAGTTCAACTGGAATGACAAAATATTCAAAGTTCTCTGGAACAACGACCAATGTATTGATGGATGAATTTGGAAAGTCAATGTCCAAAAGCAACACTCAGATGTGTCAGACGTTTGCCAGAATAGTTTGCGCTCCTGCAGTCCTGAAAAATAAAGATCATCATATATTTATAATTTGTTTTGAAAGCATTATTTTTCCACTGCTGTTCCCTGTGCAACAGCCAACATTACTTTGTACGTGGGCTAACTCTATTGAATTTTCTTGGAGGAAATTTGTGCTCAAAAGCATCTCCATGGTAACAGAAGTGAAAAATAAATATGCGGAGTGATGTCTACCTGCATCCATCAACTGATGTGTTACTGTGCATTTGTGTCCTGATGCCTTTTTCACCACAATGTTGTTAATGTTCAGAAATAGGAGAGATTCTATTGAGTTTCATCCAACTGGTTTACTTAAATCAAGAAATTGTAAACCATTTCCTTTAACGCTTTGTTTTCAATCATGTGAAACTAACCAGACACTCTCACCAGTATACATGAATATCTGTTGCACAGAGTCCCAGTCATTTTACACAAAGATGATATTTGGCCTATTGAGTTCATGTCACCCTCCCACTAGAGCAATGCAGTCAGTTCCACTTGTCCACTCAATCTCCATAGTCCTGTAAATTTATTTCCTTCGTGTCCATCTTATTTCCTTTTGAAATCTTTGATTGTTTTCTGCAATATGGGCAATGAGCTCCAATTCATTACCATTCACTGTATACGATAATTTTTCATCACACCCTCTTGTCCAAAATCTTAAGTTTGTGGTCCTTAGTCCATGTATATTCAGCAAATGGAAAAGATTTTCTTTGTCATAAATATGTACACCTTGATCAAATCTCCCCAGTTGCCCTTGTTCCAAGGACAGCAAGTTTCCAACTGGTCACTAAAATCCCCCAACCCGGTGACCATTCTGGTAGATCTCCCCTGTCCCCTGACAAGGACACGCACATCCTTCTTAAAAAAAGTGTGGTGACCACAGCTGGACACAATACTAGAGTTGTGGCCTAGCCAGAGCGTTATAAGAGGGACAGTTTGCCTTCTCTGCTTTTGCACATTAATGTCCAAAATCCTAATCCCTCAATAAGTACAGCCTTCTATCTTCACAGATTAAGGCACATGACCACTAAGGTCCTTCTGTTGTTACAGATTCATTCAACTTAATTATGTTAAACTTCTCCAAGTTCCTGTTCATTTATCCCCTAATTATTGATGCGGGGGAATACCTTGCTCTCCACTGATGTTAACTTAATAAACATTTGGTTGGTAGGACCATCTTTGCATCCTTTTTAGAATAAGAGGTGTTACATTTGCCAAACCCCAATCCTCTGTCACATACCTCCTATCTAGGGAAGATCAAACCGATATGTTACATCTGCCCCCATTTCCTGTATCAATCTGGCATATAGGCTAGCCACAAGAAATCCATTCCCAGTATAGCCAGCTTTTCTAGTCCCTCTTCCTTTTCTATTTTCACATATGAACAACTAACACATAAAATAGGTACAGAGTAGATGACCTGGCCCCTCGATTATGCTCAGTCATTCAATAAGATCATGGCTGATTTGTTTGTCATAGCCATAGAGATGTACAGCATGGAAACAGACCCTACAATCCAACTCATCCAAGCTAACCAGACAGTCTAAATTAAATGTAGTCACATTTGCCAGTATTTGGCCCATATCGCACTATACCCTTCCAGTTCATACCCATCCAGATGCCTTTTAAATGTTGTAATTGCACAAGCTTTCACCACTCCCTCTGACAGCTCATTCCATACATGCACCACCCTTTGTATGAAAAAGTTGCCCCTCAGATCCCTTTTAAATCTTTCCCCTCTCACCTTAAACCTATGTCCTCTAGTTTTGGACTTAGAAAGGAACTTACCCGACCTATGACCCTCATGGTTTTCAAAACCTCTAGAAGGTCACCCCTCAGCCTCCAACATGTTTCAATGTCCACATTAACCCCGGATTCCCCTAACAAGACTCAATCCACTTCTACCTTAAAAAATAATCAATGACCCTGACTCCAATTCCTAAAGCAGAGAGTTCCAAAGTTGCACAACATTCAGAAAAAAAAAAATTCTATCATGAAAAGGATGACTTCTACTTTTGAAACATTTCCCCTACTTCTGGTCTCACTACAAGAAGAAACATCTCTTTTAAATCCACCTTGTCAAGAACACTCAGGATCTTACATATTTCAATCAAATCACTTTACTAAATTCCAGTGGAAAAAGACTGTCTGTCTAACCTTTCCTCAAAGCAACCTAAAGATTCCAGATATAAATTTAGTAATGTTCCTTTGTGCTGTCTCCAACACATTTAGATCCTTCCTCAAGTAAGGAGACAAAACCTGCACAGTATTCAAGATGTGAGCTCACCAATACTCTATATAACTAAAACATATTATCAGTACTTAATTTCAATTCCTCATGTAATGAAAGAGTAACATCCCATTAGCCTTCCTAATTATGTGCTGTACCTGCATACAAATATTTTATGACTTTTGTAATATTACAGCCAAATCCCTCTGCACCTTGGAATTCCATGTTCGTTCTCTGTTCAAGTAATACTTTACCATTGGATTGTTACTTAACTCTGTTTTGTAAATGTAACAATGAAGCTCCATATTGGTGGTCAGGACTTCCAAACTCAGGCCCTTCAGAAATGTGGAACAGACATGATATTAGAGTCTGCCTTTATAACATAAGGTCATGAAGGAAGACAAACCACACCCACCTTTTACTGCACTAGCTGTCATAGTCTGGAAAGTTCATTCACAAATATATCGAAAATGTTGTTTGGGACATTTCAACAACTTTTCAAAGAGAGTTAGTGAATGTGTGTGAAGAAGAGTCAAATCTTAGCTCCGTTTCTCTCTCCACAGACGCTGCCAGAGCCGGGTTTCTCCAGCATTCTTGGTGTTCATTCAATCATTCTCCAATTTAATCATATCCTTCCTATAGGAGGGCAATCAGAACTGTACATAGTACTCCAAAAGTGGCCTCAGCAACCAACTGTTCAACCTCAACATGACATCCCAACTCCTACACTCATAAGATTTGAGCAATGAAGACAAGTGTGCTAAGCACCTTCTTAACCACCCCAGCCATCTGTGACACAACTTTCAAAGAAAGAATTACGTCCCTGAACTCCTAGGTCTCTCTGTTCGACAACACTGCTCATGGCTTTACCATTAAGCTCTGCCCTTGTTTGTTTTACAAAAATGTAATATCTTTCTTTTATCAAAATTAAATTCCATCTATCACTTCTCAGCCCATTGGTCCAATTCATCAAGATACCTTTGTGATCTTGTGGGCGGCACAGTGGTTAGCACTGCTGCCTCACAGCGCCAGAGACTCGGGTTCAATTGCCACCTCAGGCAACTGTCTGTATGGAGTTTGCACATTCTCCCAGTGTCTGCGTGGGTTTCCTTTGGGTGCACCGGTTTCCTCCCACAGTCCAAAAATGTGCAGGTTAGATGAATTGCTAAATTGCCTGTAGTGTTAGGTGAAGGGGTAAATGTAGGGGAATGGGTCTGGGTGGATTGCTCTTCAGAGGGTCAGTGTGGACTTGTTGGGCCGAAGGGCCTCTTTCCACACTAAGTAATCTAATCTAATCTAGATAACCTTTGGTGCTGTCTGCCTCCATGCCTCCTAAATGAATCATCCAAATAATTTATATAAATTACAAACAAAAACATTCATATGAGTACAATTTATATCATCTCTTTGCATTGCAAACCACGAAACTATACTGTTGTTGATGGGTTACATTACCGAAAGAATTGTTCCTGAACCCTAATGATATCTGGAGGATTATAATCGATCTGAAATTGTTATAAAACATTACTGGGAGAATGTAAACACCCCCAGGAGACTCCTTCACTTTCAAACACATTTAGCACCTTAGGAATCAGTCTTCCTCAATCTATTCTGAGACTGCACCTGATCTTAGATTGTTCCAAAAAAAACGTTTGGAAGAAAATCCAACAAGTTGCTGTGGAAAATCCACTAAATTGCTATCCAGGACATCTTGCACAACTTCCTCAGGTAGCCTAATGTCATTTCATCCAATGGAAGATCAGAGGTGCATATTTTATCTAATGATTGCACGACGTTCATCACCATTCACAACTTCTCAGATATTGCATAAGCAAAACTTGGACAACATGTAAGCTTAGGCTGGTAAGTGACAAGCAAATTTACATGCCACACAAATGCCAAAAAATAATTCAATTATCGTTCTTTGCTGTCCAATATCACTAAATTCCTCCACTATCAATGTCTTGGACACTGAATTGATCAAAAATTTATCTTGATGATCCACACAAATACTGTGACCTCGAGAGCAGACGAGAGGTTGGGAATGCTGCAGCAAATCACTTAACACCTGTTTCCCACACAGCCATTCTCCAGTGTACTTTTGATCATTTATGTCTTTAGTCAGTATGTATTCACACAGATAATTATCCTTTTGTATGGACTATTACATTTCCAGCAATATTCTTTTGTGTAAAACCTTAGAAAACTTCATGCTGCCACAGAACCTAATACAAAGAAAACCAGCATCAACTGAACAGAGATGAATGAAATGTAAACATTGCTGGAAATGCTCAGCAGGTCTGGCAGCATCCTCAGTTCTGCAGAGCGTATTGAAAATACTGGTGTGGATTATTTTATTCCAGTTAAACAGAATCTCTTAAATTCTGTTTAATTTAAATGTTTAATTATCTGTTTGATTATCCTGACATTCCATCTGCTTTTTGAAGAATGGAATCCATTCCTACCTCTCACCCCCACCCCTCCACTGGGTGGCATTTCATGTCAAACAGTCCATAACAGTGAAAATGTGAAAAATGTATTTGAGTGACATTCTATTCCTCGAATGGCTGAAAATGTTCAACAAGATTTATAAGCTGATATAATTGTAGAGTAGCCCATAAGTAAATAGTCCTCCTGAATACCCACAAGAAAATGGTTTTGGTGAAATCCATAGATTTACAATCAGAAAAACTCTAAGAAGCCTCTTCCATTGTCTTATGAGTCATAATGATCACCACAGGATCAATCTGACTTGGCGATATAGTACACTTGTGATGTCAGATTTCCCTAGCTCATGGACTCAAGCCAAAATATTCTGGTTTACTTCATAAATCGGAGCCAAGTTCTTGCGACTATGTTTAGTCTCTATATTTACTTACTAAAGTACAGGTCTTCACAAGTTCAGAAAAAAAACCTACAGAAGACTAAAAGCATACTTAGACAAGCTAGAACTTGCAGCTTTACATTCCATCATTTTCTCTTGCAATTTTTTTTTAAATAGACAAAGTCTTCATGAAAAAGGCATTTGCTAAAACTGGAAATAGACAACAAACTTGCAGAAACACATCGTCACATAATTTCCACCTAATTTGATGTTAACCAGAGGATATGGATCTCCCGCTTTTTCAACGCCTAGAAATGGAAAATGAAAGATTTGCCATTCGCCTTTCATGAAGACAATGGATGAGTTTTAAAATGGTGAAGGATTCCCTGCACTTCCACTAGGTGTACTGCTCCTTGCAAATGGAAATCAGTTATTTGACATGAGCTCCCGACTCCCCAAAGCCTGTCCATGGCATAAGCCAGGAGTGTGTGGGAATAATTCCCATTGTCTGGATAAGTCCAGCTCCAAGAACATTGAGAACACTATCCAGGACAAAGTAGGCAGCTTGACTGACATTGCATTCACAAACCTTCACTCTGTCTTTCCACTGATGTTCAGTGGCCACAGTAAATATCGTCTCTAAGATGCACTGCAGTAGGTTCCTGAGATAGAACCTTCCAAACCCATGACATCTAGCATCTGGAATGACACAAGCAGCAGATTTATGGGACCACCACCACATGCAAGTTCCCCGCGAAGTTATTCACCATCCTAATTTGAAAATACATCACTTACTTCAGTGTCACTGCATCAAAATCTTGGAATTCCCTCCCTAACAGCTCTGTGGGACTACATAAACCAAATGGACTGCAGTATTTCAAGAAGGCTCACTGTCACCTCTCAAGGGTAACTAGGGATGAGCAATAAATGCTGGCCCATTTAGTAATGCACACAACCCATGGAGTCATACAGTCATTCAGCATGGAAACAGACCCTTCAGTGCAACTCATCCACACCAGTCAGACATGCCAATATGACCTAGCATTTGGTCCATTCCTTCTAAACGCTTCTTATGTGTATACCCATCAGATGCCTTTTAAATGTTATAATTGTTCCCACTTCCACCACTTCTTCTGGCAGTTCATTCCATACATGCGCCATCCTCTGGTAAAAGCATTACTCTTTAGGTCCTTTTAAAATCTTTATCCACTCAGCTTAAACCTATGCCTTCCAGTTTTTGACTCCCCCAGCCAAGGAAAATGGCCTTGGTCAATTACTTTATCCATGCTCCTCAATATTTTACAAAACTTTATAAGGTCATCCCTCAACTTCTAAAGTTCCAGGGAAAAAAGACCCAACTTATTCAGCATCTCCTATAACTCAAACCCTCTAATTCTGGCAACATCCTTGTAAATCTTTTCTGCACCCTCTCAAGTTTAACAACATCCATACTGCAGAAGGGTGACCAGAATTGTATGCAGTATTCTAAAAGTAGAATAAAAATTTAGATTAGATTAGATTACTTACAGTGTAGAAACAGGCCCTTCAGCCCAACAAGTCCACACCGACCCGCCGAAGCGTAACCCACCCAGACCCATTTCATTTACCCCTTCACCTAACACTAAGGGCAATTTAGCATGGTCAATTCACCTAACCTGCACATTTTTGGATTGTGGGAGGAAACCGGAGTACCCAGAGGAAACCCACGCAGACACGGGGAGAATGTGCAAACTCCACACAGAGAGTCGCCTGAGGTGGGAATTGAACCCGGGTCTCTGGCGCTGTGAGGCAGCAGTGCTAACCACTGTGCCACCGTGCCGCCCACTTCTATATTTTGAACAATTGAATGTTACAGACCAGACCAAAACCCCTCAAAGTACATTACAGAAAATAACATAGTTGCCAACTTTTGCTTGATATAAGGTGTTGAATTACATATGCAATCTATTGGTCAAACTACTCAACTTTAAGCAAAACAAACTTTACTTTTACACTGCAGTTAAAATACAGGCAGCATAAAAATAAAAGAATTGGCTTACCTGTAAGACTATCAAAATGCTTAACAAAATATGTAAAACTACAAAATTAACTGTTCCAATACAATAACATCTCATAAACACACCTTGACAGGGGCAAATTGAGTAAAATAGATTGTACCACATGCAATTCTAGCAGCAGGAAGAGAACCCGAGCTTTTAGCTGTGACAGAGAGATGAATAAAAGTTTCTACATCCAGCTTCAAGACCCCAGCAATTGCTGAAAGCTAACACTAAATATCCTGGGTCTGTGAGATCTTTGCTCCAATTTAAAAAAAAACTCAAGGCCTCACACGCTGTTTACTTTATTGGCTTTCAGCAGTGCACTTAACACATCTATCTTGGCCTTTCCTCATTAAAACAAATACTTAGGACTAAGTGCACCTCTTAAAGCGAAAGTATTGTCACACCTTCCCCCATAAAAAATGAACCATCAATATACAAAAATGGCTAATTTTTAACCACCTTTAGTCTTTTGCTATTAGAATACGACAATACATATGCATTACATTGACTCCAAGCATGCAAGCATTGGTTACCACTGTCCATTTCAGCCCATATTTTTCCCTGCCACTGAATATTACCATCTTCCTTCATCAATGCATCAGCAATTACATGTTGTCCTGGTATGTGTATAATTTTCAAATTGAATGGCTGCAATACTAAACTCCATCTAAACAGTCTGGTATTTTTATTAAAAACTTTCCCAAACCTTTCAGGAGTTATAGTAAATACAATTATCGCAAATATATTACTTGCAATATAAATGTTGAAATATTACAGTGCTAACTCTAAACGCAAGATCTCCTTCGCAACTCTGTTGATGATTATTTAATTTTCTGAAAAAATAACCAATAGGTCTTTCTACCTTCTCGTTGTGTTCTCACAAGAGTACAGCACTGACATTTACATCACTCGCATCAATAACCACCTTGAATAGCTTTGCATAATTAAGTGTGGCTAACATTGGGGCCATATTAACACAGTTTCCAGGCTCTCACATGTCTCTGACACTCCTCGGTGGACTGAAATTTTCTGCATTTCTTCAAAAGTCAATCAATGAAGCAACCATAGTGCTAAAATTCAGTACAAACTTCTAATAAAAACCATTTATCCCAGGAATTATAATATTTCTCACTTCATTGATGGTATGGTAAACTCCCCAACAACCTTTGTTTTCACATACTGTGGGGCCATTTGTCCATGTCCAATGACATGGCCCAGGAATGTGACTTGGGCTTTTGTAAACACACTCTGAGTCAGGTTTATCAAAAAGCTTGCCTCTTTAAGTCAATCCACCAATTCTGACACATGCTTCAAAAGTTCCATGTGTGACTAAACATCAGCAGATGATTTCATTGGTTAGTCTTTGAAATGTGGCTGGCATATTTTTCATACCAAATAGCATGACTTTAAACTGATACAGACTATTTGGCACAATAAAAGCCAAAAATTTTTCATTCTTTCAGATAATAATTCCTGCCAGTATCCTCTGAGTAAGGCCAACTTAGAAATATAAGTTGCTTGCTCAGTCTTCCAAACATGGAATATGATATGAATCAGATTTTATAAGTGCATTGGCTTTATAATAGTCCACACATAATCATTAGGTACTATCTAGCTTTCTCACCATTGCTACAGGTGAGCTCCATTCACTAGAGTCACAGAGATGTATAGCACAGAAACATACCCTTTGGTCCAACTTGTCCATGTTGACCAGATATCCCAACTCAATCTAGTCTCACCTGCCAGCATCTGGCCCATATCCCTCGAAACCCTTCCTATTCATATATCCATCCAGATGGCTTTTAAATGTTGCAATTGTACTAGCCTCCACCACTTCCTCTGGCAGCTCATTCCATACACATACCGCCCACTGCATGAAAAAATTGACCCTTATGTCTCTTTTATATCTACAACTCACTTTGATTATATGGTCTCTGAACAGGAGTTAAATCTGTTTTTCAGCTAGTGCCAACGTTAGAGGGTTAAGTCTATAAAAATGTTGCTTAATTGGAACAGCATTGCCTATATCTACATTATGCATAATCAGATTAGTACTTCCCAGTTTATACCAACATATCAGCCCACATGATTGTAATTTTCCTCTGGAAGGTAGCTCAATAATTTATCCTAATTTTTGAGAACTTCTCCATTGTCCAATTTAATTTGAGGAATGTCAAATTCAGGATCATGTGAACTTGGTTCTTCTCTGTGTCGTAACCAGTAATACATTATCCTTTTGCTTTCTTTCCCTATCAAAATACTTTGAGCATATTCATATATCACATATCTTTCTTTCTGGTGTTCTTATCAAATTATTCACCTCACTCAATTTCCTTTCAATTTGATGAGGCCCACCAAACCTTGCCTTTAAAGGTTCACCTACCATTGGAAGTAACATTGACTCCTTGTCATCACTAGCAAAATTATGAATTTTTGATTTCTTGTCTACTTCCTGTTTCATCACATGTTGTGTTACTTTTAAATGTCGAGCCAACTTACCAGCTATTTTTAACGGTTTCCTAAAATTTGACGCATGGTCTAACTATGTGGTCTCTGAACTCTGAATTTTCCCATAATTATTTTCAGTAGTCCTCACACCTCAGCCCAAAAGCTAATTCAAATGGACTGAATTGAATTTACTCTTCAGGTACATCATAACTGCAAAAAGTACAAATAGAATTTTTTGTACCAGTCCTCTGCATTGTCTTGATTCTAAGCCCTCAACATGGCATTTAAAATTTGATACCATTGTGCTCATGTTCCTTGTGATTCTGGATGATATGCAGTGGATATTAGTTTATTCCTAACCTATCCATCGATTCCTTGAATAATTTTGATGTAAAATTTGACCCTTGATCTGAATGCATTTTTGTGAGAGGTCACTTTCCAGAAAGGGATGTGTGTAATTCTTCCACAATCCCTTTGGCCATCATATCGTGTTCCATTGTGTCTGGAAATCTCATGGGCATTTCCATTGCAGTCAACAAATATTGATTCCCACTTCAGGTTTTAGGAAAGAGTCCTACGCAATCAATTAAGACTCCTTTAAAGTCTCCTCACATGCAGGAACACATAATAAGAATGCTGGTTTTATCACTGCCTGAGGTTTTCCAATTACTTGACACATATGACATGTCAGGCAAAATTCAACCACATCCTTATGCAGTCCAGGCCAATAAAAATGTTTTTTTTTTAATTTGGTTTGAGTTTTCCTTACTCCCAAATGACTTCCTACTTTTAATACCTGCAACATCTCCTTTCCATAACCCACCAGTAATAGAATTTGATGAATTTCTGCCTATTTCTCATTCATTTAATTTTGTGATGGTCTCCATTTCCTCACCAAGACATAATTTTTAAGATAGTAACATTCTAGGATGTGCTCAGATTCTTCTTCTGTGCAAATGTTTTGATACAACTGTTTTAGTTTTTCATCTTTCTCTTGTAATTCTCTGAACTAAAAACGTCCACTTTGTCCTCCACCTGTTTTTGTTTTTCTTTTTCTTTTCTCACCATTGATCAATATAGTTTCTGAGAATTGAACTTTAACTTCTTTACCTTTATTCCTGGATTTCTCCTCCTCCCCCTGTGGCTTTGTGACATAAGATTCTATAAGGTTACCCTTCAGCCTCCAATGCTCCAGAGAAAATAGCCCAGCCTATTCAGGCTCTCCCTGTAGCTCAAACCCTCCAATTCTGGCAACATCTTGTAAACTTTTTCTGAACTCTTTTACAACATCTTTCCTATAATAGAGACCCAGAATTAAATGCAATACTCTAGAAGTGGCCAAACCAATTATCTGTACAGCTGCAACATTACCTCCCAACTCCTACTTCAATGCACTGACCAGAGGCTAGGTAAAAGACTATAGAGGGGAAGAAAGAGAGAGGGACTGAAATGAACAAAAGGAGACAGGAAGAGGTTTGAATCTTTTCTCCTGAAGGTCAATGCAGCCAGATTGGTAAGGTTTAGAGATCAAAGTTAATGTGAATTCCCACCTTGACCAACTTTCATTTCCAGTTCACTGGGATGAGTAGCTTTCCCACAATGGGATGTATGCCATGAATAGAACTAGACTAGCAACTCTCAGTTCTGTTCAAACCTCTTTGGTGGGGATCTGAAATGCTGTGTTTCAATGGGTGGCACATTGGCTCAGTGGTTAGCACTACTGCCTCACAGCGCCAGAGGCCCAGGTTCAGTTCCCATCTCGGGCAACTGTCTGTGTGAAGTTTGCACATTCTCCCAGTGTCTGCATGGGTTTGCTCTGGGTGCTCTGGTGTCCTCCCACAGTCACAAAGATGTGCAGGTTAGGTGAATTGGCCGTGCTAAATTGCCCACAGTGTTAGGTGCATTAGTCAGGGGTAAATGTAGGGGAATGGGTCTGGGTGGCTTGCTGTTCGGAGGGTCAGTGTGGACTTGTTGGGTTGAAGGGCCTGTTTCCACACTGCACAGAATCTAGTCTAATCTAATCTAATCTAATGCAGAAATTTACAAATAAATAATTCCAAATTAACAGAGCGAGAAAATAAATAGAATGGCACTTTAAATTTAAATATAACAGACGATGTGACAGAGCCCCACCCACAGGCAAAGTTTAGGCCTGCCTGTCATGACTGGCATCAAAGAACTGGCGAGTGTTTATACCACAAGGTTATAAAAGCTCGATATTTCAATTTGGAATGGCTTTATTGATGGGGAAGGATTCAAAAGGTTAGACCATGCTTCAGAAATAGTGTTTGTAACCACTGGCTCTGTACTGTATTTGCCTTTCGAATGCAGAACTGCAAATGTAGCAAACCGGCAAAATTTGCAAGACCAACCAATACAAACGGTTAGAGCTTCATGAGTGGGAGCGTCTTGGTTGGCCCAGTCCCAACTCTTCCAAAATAATCCTCTCTCTAAGAACATCATTTGTTTGATCTATTTTGATCTATTTTCAATGCCCTTATCAAACCTATCAAAATTACTTTGTTTGGTCTTTTCAAACTGTATGTACATTCAACCAGCATCCCTCCTCAGATTCCAAAAAACATTGGCCATAGGTTTCCGGTACCAGCTCATATCCACTTAAGATTTTTTTTTTCATCTAGTGATATTCCCCAGATACCTCCTTGTGAGGGTGATGTAAATCTCTCACTGGCTCTATCACCTTTGTTTAGATTAGATTACATTACAGTGTGGAAACAGGCCCTTCGGCCCAACAAGTCCACACCGACCCGCCGAAGCGAAACCCACCCATACCCCTACATTTACCCCTTACCTAACACTACGGGCAATTTAGCATGGCCAATTCACCTGACCCTGCACATCTTTTGGACTGTGGGAGGAAACCGGAGCACCCGGAGGAAACCCACGCAGACACGGGGAGAACGTGCAAACTCCACACAGTCAGTCGCCTGAGGCGGGAATTGAACCCGGGTCTCAGGCGCTGTGAGGCAGCAGTGCTAACCACTGTGCCACCGTGCCGCCCACAATAATAATATCAATAATACCTGGCCATTTCATTTGTTTAGCACTTTTTCAAATGAAATGAAAAAGGCTTCGACATCATTCTCGTCTAATTTCGGTAATGCTCGGACATATTTAAAGAGATTTTCACCTGTTCTTTGGGATTGCTCTCCATCACTGTCTCCATTACTACTCCTACCTTTCTCCTATACCTTCGCCATTATAAGTTGACTTTGAGTTTTCAATTCCAACCTCTGAAGTTCAAAGACTCCCTCTTTTTCTAGTTCTTCAGCCAGGGACTTCCTTTCCTGTTCTTTTTTTCTGCTTTTCTTTCTGGTTTTTTTTCTCTGCTAGAGCTATTCTCTCTTTCTGTTATGCTTCTGCTCTCGATCATAATTCAAACTGTTTCATTTCCTTTTCCTGTTCAAGTTGTTTCATTTGTAATTGAACATTAGGCATTTCCAAAGATTTTAATTGCATCCTTGGCAATTGCAGCACTGTTGCCACAAATTATTTCCAATTTCCTCACATACACAGCCAAATCCAACTTCAACTTGTTTATCAATTCTGAAGTCTTTGCTTGCTCACCTTTTGTAAAACACTTGAAGTGACTTCTTTCCCCACCATTCCCCCAAAGAAATTCTTCACAACTAAAAGAGCCATTATTACATGGTGGCTCAGTGCTGCCTTACAGCGTCAGGGGTTTGAGTTGGATTTCAGCCTCAGGCGATTGCCTGTTTGGAGTTTGCACATTCTCCCTTTGTCTGCATAGGTTTCCTCTGGTCGTTCTGGTTTCCTCAGTCCAAAGATGTGCAGGTTAGGTGAATCGGCCATGTTAAATTGCCCATAGTCTTCAGGGATGTGTAGGTTAGGTGCATTAAACAGGGGAAATGTAGAGTAATAGGGTAGGGGAATGGGTCAGGATGGGATACTTTTCGGAGGGTTGGTGTGGATTTGTTGGGCCAAATGGCCTGTTTCCACACTGTAGGGATTCTATGATGATACACAAGGCACACTCTATTTAAACCAAATGAGTTCAACACTCAAAAATAAAACACCAACACTCACCACTCATTAACTTTGAATCCAATAATCCTAAACTTAACTTGAATTTAGAGATTTTGATCCTGGATGATCCCCCAATTTGTTATGGAGCAGACCGAATCTTCACAAAATATATTAAGTTGGCATCATCGGAACAGATGCAATGGAGATGCCAACTTCAAAATGCCGTTTCTGCCACATCTGTACAATCAGCTCTGAAGAAGGGTCACTGGATCTGTAATATTAAATCTAATTTCTCTCCACAAATGCTGCTAGACCTGCTGAGTATTTCCAGAAAGGTTTGATGTATTTCTGATTTCCAGTAGTTTTTTTGGTTGTTTTAGTTAGGTAAGAAATTGTCCCCTTGGTGGAGGGTTTGGATTTAAAGTAGATAATTTAGAGAGGATGTGAGAAAACGTTATTCGCCGAGAGTGTAGTGAGAATCTGGAACTCATTGTTTGTAAGGACTCTACAGGGAGAAACTCATAATATTTCATTAATATTTGGATGTGTGTTTGTGATGCCAAGACATAAAAGGCTACAGGCCAAATGCTGGTAAGTGGGATCAGAATACAGAGGTGATTTTAACCAATGTCGATCCAAATAAGCTTTTTCTATGCTATAAACCTCAATGACATTCTCTTTTGTTGAGGTTCAAAATGGCATTAGATCCACTAGTAAATGGATATACACTGGAACCAGAACTTATCCCAGAAAAGAGTTCCTGGAAGACACCACAGATGTTTCTTCTGCAGAGTCCACCTAAACCTGGGCAGCTGAAGTATTTTTAGATCAGCCTTATACAACACACCTTCAGAGCAGGTGGGACTGAGAGAATTATGGATTCCCAACAGTATGGAAGTAGGCCATTCAGCCCATCAAGTCCAAACCGACCTTCTCCAAAATTGTCCCTGTGACCCTGCACACTATGGGCAACTTAACATTGCCAATCCACTAAACCTGCACATTTTTGGACAGTAGAAGGAAACCAATGTACCCTGAAGAAATCCATGCAGACAGTTGTCTAGGGTGGGATTGAACCCGGATCCTGTCACTTTGAGGCAACAGTGCTAACCACTGAGCTACTGTATCGCAGGCCTTGATTTCTGGCCAGGAGGTATGAATACTTAAGAAACCATATATAGAGGTTTATAAAATCATGAGGGGCATGGACAGGTTAAATAGAAAAAGTCTTTTCCCTGGGATGGGCAGTCCAGAACTAGACGGTATAGGTTTAGGGTGAGAGGGGAAAGAGACTTAAGTGGCAATGTTTTCACACAGAGGGTGGTGTATGGAATGAGCTGCCTGAATAGGTGGCAGAGGTTGATACAATTACAATATTTAAAAGGCATATAGATGGGTATATGAACAGGGAAGGGTTTAAAGGGATATAGGCGAAGTACTGGCAAATGGGATGAGATTAGGTTTGGATATCTAGTCAGTATGGACTAGTTGGACTGAAGGGTCTGTTTCCGTGCTGTATGTTTCTATGAGTCTTCGAGTCAGGTTGAATATTTTCAGGGAGGCTGTTCAGCTGGGTCTGGATGGAGGACTGAATGTTGTTAGGAAGAATGAGCTGGATTAGAGAGTGGTGGTGAGCATTGTCAGGAAAGGGTGAGCTGTGTTAGGGAGAGGGTTGTGAACATTGTCAGAAGAGGGTAAACTGAATGGGAAGACATTGAACAGTATCAGTATAGGGATGCATCATTTTGGAGGGGATAGGATTTTTGAAATGCTGCTTCATTGGACGTTTGAATCCATGTATAAACCTGAACTCACTCCACCTGCCAAAAAGTGATTTTAAAGGAAGACAAAAACAATTTGCACTTTATAGTGCCTTTAGCTTAGCTAAACCTCCTTCACAGGAGTATTAGCAGATAGGATTTGACTCTAAACTATATAAATAGATACAAATAGAGAAACATACCAAATAGAAACAGGACTAGGCCATTCAGCCTTCCAATCATTCAGATTCACCATTCAGTACAATCATGGTTGATCACCCAACTCAGTAGCCAGTTCCTCCTTTCTCCACCTTGAACCCTCGACTATATCGACACCTTTTTTGAAAGTCTTCAATGCTTTCTCCTGAAGTTTCCTGTAGCAAAGAATTCCACAGGCTCACCAAACTTTGGGTGGAGATAGTTCTCATTATCTCTGTCCTAATAGGCCCATAGGACATGCACACAGGCTATTGGTGGAAGAGAACTTGCTGAAAAAAGTACCAGAGGGTGAAGAGAAGTTTGGATGACTTCAAGTTTACAAAGGGTAGGCGATGAGGGGTCAACCAGGAGTATGCTAGAATAATTAAATCAAGAGTAACAAAGACATAAATGAGGGTGTCAGCTGCAGATCAGCTGAGGCTTGGGTGGATCAGGTAGATTCGAGCTGAAAATGTGTTGTGGAAAAGCGCAGCAGGTCAGGCAGCATCCAAGGAACAGGAGAATCGACGTTTCGGGCATAAGCCCTTCTTCAGGAATGAGGAAAGTGTGTCCTGCAGGCTAAAATAAAAAGTAGGGAGGAGGGACTTGGGGGAGAGGCTTTGGAAATGCGATAGGTGGAAAGAGGTCAAGGTGAGGGTGATAGGCCGGAGTGGGGTTAGATTAGATTAGATTAGATTATTTACAGTGTGGAAACAGGCCCTTCGGCCCAACAAGCCCACACCGCCCCGCCGAAGCGCAACCCACCCATACCCCTACATTTACCCCTTACCTAACACTACGGGCAATTTAGCATGGCCAATTCACCTGACCTGTGGGAGGAAACCGGAGCACCCGGAGGAAACCCACGCAGACACAGGGAGAACGTGCAAACTCCACACAGTCAGTCGCCTGAGGCAGGAATTGAACCAGGGTCTCTGACGCTGCGAGGTAGCAGTGCTAACCACTGTGCCACCGTGCCGTGGGGGTGGAGAGGTCAGGATGATGATTGCAGGTTAGGAAGGCGGTGCTGAGTTCGAGGGATTTGACTGAGACAAGGTGGGGGGAGGGGAAATGAGGAAACTGGTGAAATCCGAGTTCATCCCTTGTGGTTGGAGAGTTCCCAGGCAGAAGATGAGGCGCTCTTCCTCCAACCGTCGTGTTGCTATGGTCTGACGATGGAGGAGTCCAAGGACCTGCATGTCCTTGGTGGAGTGGGAGGGGGAGTTAAAGTGTTGGGCTTCGGGGTGGTTCGGTTAGTTGGTCCGGGTGTCCCAGAGGTGTTCTCTGAAACGTTCCGCAAGTAGGCGGCCTGTCTCCCCAATATAGAGGAGGCCACATCGAGTGCAGCGGATGCAATAGATGATGTGTGTGGAGGTGCAGGTGAATTTGTGGTGGATATGCAAGTGTCCCTTGGGGCCTTGGAGGGAAGTAAGGGGGGAGGTGTGGGCGCAAGTTTTGCAATTCTTGCGGTTGCAGGGAAAGGTGCCGGGAGTGGAGGTTGGGTTGGTGGGGGGTGTGGACCTGACGAGGGAGTCATGGAGGGAGTGGTCTTTTCGGAACGCTGATAGGGGAGGGGATGGAAATATATCACTGGTGGTGGGGTCCGTTTGGAGGTGGCGGAAATGGCGGCGGATGATACATTGTACATGGAGGTTGGCGGGGTGGTAGGTGAGGACAGTGGGGTTCTGTCCTGGTGGCGATTGGAGGGGCGGGGCTCAAGGGCGGAGGAGCAGGAAGTGGAAGAGATGCGGTGGAGGGCATCGTCGACTACGTCTGGCGGGAAATTGCGGTCCTTGAAGAAGGAGGCCATTTGGGTTGTACGGTTTTGGAACTGGTCCTCCTGGGAGCAGATGCGGCGGAGACGAAGGATTTGGGAACATGGGATGGCGTTTTTACAGGGGGCAGGGTGGGAGGAGGTGTAGTCTAGGATCAGGTAGATTTTCAGAAGTTCAAACTGGTGATGCCAAGTAATGCTGTGGACAAATCATGTAGGATTGAGCAAAAATCCTCATCATCTCAAATATTGGAGAAGACCCTGGACTTTTCTAACATCTAAAATACTTAACAGAAGTTTGAGCTCAGGCTTCAACAAATACACACAGAGCCAGAATGATTTCAAATTGTGCCTACAGTTCAGTCGAGAATTCCAATTTGCATCTCCAGTCTAAGAGAACAATCAATCAAACCTAATACTCTGGACTGAAACTAACTTTAAAACCTTAGGCTACCAAGCACAGACAGTATGGAGCCTACAAAGACACCAAACATTCAACTTCAATTAGAATCTATTCACAGGGATTGTGGACATTCAACTTCAATCAAAACACATTCACATGTATTCTCAACTATCAGGAAGCCAATTGACTTCAAAAGGGAACACCAGAAACACAATGGCAAGCACAGATATGGTGCAAAGAAAAGAGGCCTACAATCAGTATAATTGCAGGCCTGATCTCACTTGAAGTAGATATTCCCTGGCAGTGACCCCTAAAGCTATCCCAATTCGGGTTTCAAAGGGCATACCCAGAGAGCTTCCAAAGGTGGTGATGCCTAAAAGTGTTCCAAAGTGCTATCCTCAGAAACATTCCAAGGAGTCAACAGCCAGTTCCTGCAACTATTTGAAACAGTATGACCAGCAATTCCCGGAGCTACTGACATAGAATTGTTCCAAACCAGGGAAACCAATAGCAACAAACCACAACCAGCAGACCTAAGAACTGAAATTCCAAGAACCACTGACCTGACCAACACCACAAGGACTCAGACACATCAGAGATGAAATTCAAACCCCCAAAACCACTAGAGAAGTAAGGAAAATCAAGAATCACCCAATACATCCACTATATGTCCTACCACATCAGTGACCTCAACCCAGGCTAAAGGCCTAACCAATCCAAAGTCTTCATGCAAGTACTGGGTACAGCAAGCAGGAAACAGCCAGCTGTACTTCAAAATCACGTTTTCCTCAGTGGGGTGCTTAAAATCCCAACAGCCCAAAGTTTCCGACCTGGTTAGCTGGGAGGGGAAGGCTGGTGGTGATAGTGCATTGGACCCCAAAGGTAGGAAGTTTGATTAGAGTTTGTGATTAAAACTGCTGTTTAGATTGTAATAGTGTTTAATATGTTTAATTTAATAGTGTATTTAATTACTGTCCTCTGTGTAATTGATAATATTAATGTCACTGTTTAGTGCACTTAATACAAAAAAAAAGTTATACTTTGCTTTTATATTTAAATAAATGCAGAGATTCTTTTGCCCCCAAACACCTGTCTACTGGGAGAAAGTGAGCATTGCAGATGCTGCCTTCTTCATTTCACATTCCCTAAATAAATCCAGCATCTAGAACCGGGGATCTAGGCGTAATTCAAACCACCTAAAATCAGCAAATTTAGTGATTTCAAACCAGAACCCAACAATGGCATCTCAGTGTCAATTATACAAAGCTTACAGAATTTCAAATTCAGCTTCAGACAGAAAACAGATGTCTCAAAGATTGATGTCTATTTCAGTGACAGCCAAAGTAAACAGCTGCTGCTAAACAACTGCCTGTGTGGACTTCTGAACATTTAAACAGCTATAGAAAGCATTCCAAATAGATAGAGTTGTAAAGCTAGCCTTAGGAAATAAAGCAGCAATAGCTTGTAGGATGAATAATTCCCATAAAAAGCACTAGTAGGGACATTCTTTCATGGTGCTGAATCGGTGTTCAGTTGCCTGGGGTTAAACAAGTGTATAGATAGGATACGGAGGTGAAAGTGGCAACACTGGCACAAATCAGACCTGGCACATTATAATCTGCCTTTTCTGTCTGTTTCTGGAAAGTAGTACCTCCGGCTAACCACTTTACCAATATCACATTGGAGTCTTATGCACCTCATAACAATTTGAAACCTAAAGAAGATGCTTTATGGCAGCCAGAAAATAGTTATTACTGTGCCCAATTTCACTCCTACACATCCTGCTTCCTCAAATATCATTCTTTTAATCAGTCTGCACTGGTCTAACAGACGGAATGTAATTGACAGCTACTCAAAACATGGTTTTAGATTTCTATTTCAAAGCAGTGCATTTGTGACAGAAACATAATGGACATTTACATGATCTGCCTTCAACACAGGAATTCAGTGTCTTTTATGAGGACAAAAGAGTCAACACTGAAAGAAGGTTGAAAACAGTGCTAACTGCACACAAAAACCATCTTTAAAACATATGATGAATTGATTTTATTTTGATTTTTACTCAAGTTGCAGTTCTCATATTTGCAAGTGGCAAAGATACAACTGATGAATGGGACAAAACCCTTTCTCGTGAACATTGTGCCTCTTTCAGAAGAGATTGCTGATCTTTTGCACACATTGCCCTTCATTACAAGGGAGGTATAAAACTCACATTGGAAATGATCGCATGAACTGCCTTTGAAGGTTTGAAAACCTAAACAGAATTTACCCATTCTCAACACAATAAGTTACTGAACATTAGAAAATATAGAAAACTAGTTAAAATTCTCACTTTTCATTGGCAATCCTCTGATACACTGAGATTCAGAACTAGTGAAAATGTATTTCCATGATGTTATAGGAATTATGTGTGAGCTGGTGGGGGATGGACACCAGCTAAAGTCAGTTAGGAGATTTTTACGATGGATTTTATTTAGACTTCCAAATCTACATTCATGTCAACTGACAGCTGTGGAATTCAGCAGCAGGACAGACAAACCTTTACAGCAACAGCCTTTTTGTAGCCCCTCTTGGCACTGTTTGTTCATAAATTTGAAAGCTGCTTATGAATCATAGGCTGTCAGGGAAGGATGTCATTGAAATGTGGAACTTTTTCAAGGAACAGATACGACGTGTCCTTAATATGTATGTACCTGTCAGGTAGGAAAGAGATGGCCGTGTGAGGGAACCTTGGTTGACGAGGGAAGTTGAATGTCTTGTAAAGAGGAAGAAGGAGGCTTACATAAGGTTGAGGAAACAAGGTTCAGACAGAGCGTTGGAGGGATACAGGATAGCCAGGAGGGAGCTGAAGAAAGGGATTAGGAGAGCTAAGAGAGGGCAGGAAAAATCTTTGGCGGGTAGGATCAAGGATAACCCCAAGGCCTTTTATGCGTATGTGAGAAACATGAGAATGACGAGAACGAGGGTAGGTCCGATTAAGGACAGTAGTGGGAGACTGTGTATTGAGTCGGGAGAGATAGGAGAGGTCTTGAATGAGCACTTTTCTTCAGTATTTACAAATGAGAGGGACCGTATTGTTGAAGAGGAGAGTATGAAACGGACTGGTAAGCTAGAGGCGATACTTGTTAGGAAGGAAGATGTGTTGGTCATTTTGAAAAACTTGAGGATAGACAAGTTCCCCGGGCCTGACGGGATATATCCTAGGATTATGTGGGAAGCAAGAGAGGAAATTGCAGAGCGGTTGGCAATGATCTTTTCGTCTACACTGTCAATGGGGGTGGTACCAGGAGACTGGAGAGTGGCGAATGTTGTACCCCTGTTCAAAAAAAAAGGGAATAGGGATAACCCCAGGAATTACAGGCCAGTTATTCTTACTTTGGTGGTAGGCAAAGTAATGCAAAGGGTACTGAGGGATAGGATTTATGAGTATCTGGACAGACTCTGCTTGATTAGGGACAGCCAGCACGGATTTGTGAGGGGTAGGTCTTGCCTTACAAGTCTGATTGAATTCTTTGAGGAGGTGACCAAGCATGTGGATGAGGGTAGAGCAGTGGATGTAGTATACATGGATGTTAGTAAGGCATTTGATAAGATTCCCCATAGTAGGCATATGCGGAAAGTCAGGAGGCATGGGATAGTGGGAAATTTGGCCAGTTGGATAGAGAACTGGCTAACCGGTCGAAGTCAGAGAGTGGTGGTAGATGGTAAATATTCAGCATGGAACCCAGTTACAAGTGGAGTTCCGCAGGGATCAGTTCTGGGTCCTCTGCTGTTTGTAATTTTTATTAATGACTTGGAAGAGGGAGTCGAAGGGTGGGTCAGTAAATTTGCAGACAATACGAAGATTGGTGGAGTTGTGGATAGTGAGGAGGGCTGTTGTCGGCTGCAAAGGGACTTAGATATGATGCAGAGCTGGGCTGAGGAGTGGCAGATGGAGTTCAACCCTGTCAAGTGTGAGGTTGTCCATTTTGGAAGGACTAATAAGAATGCGGAATATAGGGTTAACGGTAGGGTTCTTAATGAGGTGGAGGAGCAGAGGGATCTTGGGGTCTATGTTCATAGATCTTTGAAAGTTGCCACTCAGGTGGATAGAGCTTGTAAGAAGGCCTATGGTGTATTAGCGTTCATTAGCAGAGGGATTGAATTCAAGAGTCGCGAGGTGATGTTGCAGCTGTACAGGACCTTGGTAAGGCCACATTTGGAGCACTCTGTGCAGTTCTGGTCACCTCACTTGAGGAAAGATGGAGAGGGTGCAGAGGAGATTTACCAGGATGTTGCCTGGAATGGAGAATATGCGAGGATAGGTTGAGAGTGCTAGGCCTTTTCTCATTGGAACGGCGAAGGAGGAGGGGTGACTTGGTAGAGGTTTATAAGATGATCAGGGGAATAGATAGAGTAGACAGTCAGAGACTTTTATCCCCGAGTACAACAGAGTGTTACAAGGGGACATAAATTTAAGGTGAAGGGTGGAAGGTATAGGGGGGATGTCAGGGGTAGGTTCTTTACCCAGAGAGTGGTGGGGGCATGGAATGCGCTGCCTGTGGGAGTGGCAGTGTCAGAATCATTGGTGACCTTTAAGCGACAATTGGATAGGTACATGGATAGGTTCTTAAGCTAGGACAAATGTTCGGCACAACATCGTGGGCCGAAGGGCCTGTTCTGTGCTGTATTGTTCTATGTTCTATGTTCTATGAATCAGAAAAAGACTGCAGCCAACTGTCAGAATATCATTGTCAAGTTGATTTTCACTAACTTAACTATTAGTTTCCAAGTGAACTTTAAATGTTCATAGCTCCTTGAAAATGGAGTCGCAGGTAGATAGAATAGTGAAGAAGGCTTGTGGAAAGCTTTCCTTTGTTGGTCAGAGAATTAAGTACAGGAGTTAGGAGGTCATGTTGCGGCTGTACAGGATATTGGTTAGCCACTGTTGGAATATTGCGTGCAATTCTGGTCTCCTTCCTATCGGAAAGATGTTGTGAAACTTGAAAGGGTTCAGAAAAGATTTACAAGGATGTTGCCAGGGTTGGAGGATCTGAGCTACAGGGAGAGGCTGAACAGGCAAGGGCTGTTTTCCCTCGCGCGTCGGAGGCTGAGGGGTGACCTTAAAGAGGTTTATAAAATTATGAGGGGCATGGATAGGATAAATAGACAAAGTATTTTCCCTGGGGTCGGGGAGTCCAGAACTAGAGGGTTTAGGGTGAGGGGGGATATAAAAGAGACCTAAGGGGCAACTTTTTCACGCAGAGGGTGGTACATGTATGGAATGAGCTGCCAGAGGATATGGTGGAGGCTGGTACAATTGCAACATTTAAGAGGCATTTGGATGGGTATATGAATAGGAAGGGTTTGGAGGGATATAGGCCGGGTGCTGGCAGATGGGACTAGATTGGGTTGGGATATCTGGTCGGCATGGACTGGTTGGACTGAAGGGTCTGTTTCCACGCTGTATATCTCTATAGCTCTTTGAGTGAGAGAAATTAGGAAGGTTTACTCGGGACATAAAAATGATAGCATCAAGATATCCATGTATCAATGGATATTGATGTTCAATAAAACTTATTTTTAAGTATCAAAATATTTATGATTTTACCACTAGAGGTTTTATAAAGTGTCTTTGTGAGTAGATTTAGACAATGAATAAGCAATCTAAAATGACTCTCTTAATCAGGCAGTGCACTCGACTGTCAGAATTCAACCAATTGCCATTTCACCACATTGTAGAAGATAGAAAACTGACTAATTATTGGATGACTGCAACCTTTCATCAGACAACTATGGTTTTATCTTATTTACATTTAAGACAGCATTTCCCAGTCACTAAATACTGAATTTTCAAATTGTGAAAGCATTAGTGATATATTAGAAAAGATCAGCTTTGCAAGGACTCTATGCTAGTTTTTTTTTTCCCCAGGAAAAAGTGAAGACTGCAGATGCTGGAGTTCAGAGTTGAGATTGTGGTGCTGGAAAAACATAGCCAGCCAGGTAGCACCTGAGGAGTAGGAGAATCGACATTTCGGACGTAAGATGTCCACGTCGATTCTTCTGCTCCTCGGATGCTGCCTAACCTGCTGTGCTTTTCCAGCACCATATTTTCTCCCAGGGTCACACTCACTCAGTGCATTCACACTCACAGCTCTGAATGCTGTACGTTAATGGAACATACATCAGTGGCATGAAACTGCAATGTCGAAAAGTTACATTAGGAAGTTTAAACAATTTTAGATGAGGATCAAGAAGCAAAGAATTGAAGAGGTTTAAGGAGTGAATTCCAAACCTTAGGGATCAGCCAGCTCAAGGTGTAAACAATGGCAAAAAGAATATAAAAGTCAGAGATACAGAAAGCCACTGGTATGTTGATATGCAGAGTTCTCAGAATCAGGGTTGCAGGGATGATAGGGAGCTGCAGACATAAGGCCACGGAAGGATTTGAACACAAGTAGCACAACTAAAATGCGAGGCATTACTAGACTGATAACCAATGTACACCAGTGATCACAGGATGAATTGCATGAAGATCCTCGAGTGGAAACAAATTTCATTTTCTATAACCTTTGTTACACTTTTAGCAATAGTGCCCTATATAAACAGCAAATTATACTACTGAAGATTTTTTAAAAAGTAGTTACCAGGGTGCTGTTTTGCATCCATTTCTGCTTACCATATCTCCCACTCAGGGCACACCAGAGCTGTTTTCAAATCTTGCAAGTCCATCATGATTTTTCAGATAAAGACAAGTCCAGTTGATTAGCTATAATTATTTAAGATCAATATGATTGCCAAATAGAAATGATTAAGTCTTCCAAAAGTCAGTAGTGTTAATTTACAAAGATAGAGCCTTACTAAAGTTGGCATAGGTTTTATTACAATTGCACCTAACTCTGTAATACCTTACAGGTCGTAAATCCTTCCTTGCAGCATTCACAGCAGACCTGATCCAAAGGAAAATAATACTAATAGCAGAAAAGACAATGTCTCAGTTCAAACGTTTTGAAACTCCTTGACAGCACTGACAGCATTAACGTAAATCTGAAGATAGATGATTGCAGATGTCTCAAATTTCATGTTTCAGCAGATTCTTACTGTCAAATAAATGAAAGACCACCCAAAGGGACAGAACATGATGGCAAAAACTATATCACAGTCAAATTAAAAGACAATACCTGCATGCTAGTCAGAGGGGGAGACATCTACTACAAGGTCTCACTGCGGTATGTTCAGTAGATTTGTGAATAGATGTTTTACCTGCACGTCAAGAACTCCCACTGGGAGAAATGAAAGCCCCAGGGCACTCTCAGAAACCGGATACCAATGTTTAACTCTATAAGTAACCAAAGCCACGATTAATATGTACTTTAAGGAACAGAATTTGTTTGAAGCACAGTAGAAATTCTAGTTTTTCGGGTCTGATTGGTTTCCTGTTTTGTTTGTTGATCACATTTAACCTCCTGTTTGCTCTCACTCACTCACACACACACACAACTTATTTCTCGAAGTATTCCATTGAGTAGATTGGAAGTTGACAAGGCTTTGTGATATGCATGTTAACTGCATTCTGAAGATGTTTTCAACATGTTAATGACTGGTACCAGCCCTACCATTTTAGCAATCATCTTTCATCTTTTCCCCAACTTAGCTTCTTTTAGTTAATTTGGGTGGCTTGCTGCAGCCTGTGGTTCTTCAGTCTTTGAATTGCATTTTCATTATAGTGCATATGCCTTCTCAAAAACTAAACCAAATTAATATTAACTGAAAAGGGCCTTTGTTCACCTGAGTACAGAGTAATGAATTTAGAGCAGAGTAGGCAAATAAAGGAAATAGGCAAAAGCAACACTAGCCAATGTGAAAAGATTTGATTATTGCTGTACCTACTTGTAGCCTGTACCTACATCTGATCACTTTAATACCTTTTACTCTTCCCATCACTGCAACCCTGTACGCTACTTGTAATCAGAAATCTATCATTCTCCACATTACACATACTCAACGACTAAGCTTCCAACGCCCTCTGTGGTAAAAAATTTAAAAGATTCACAATCCTTTAGTAAAAATTTTTTTCTCATCTTAGGCTCAAGTGGCATCCCAGTTATTTTTAAATTATGCCCCTTGGTTCTAGACTCCCCAACTATGGGAAACATCTTACCTTTAAATACATGTATATCCCTTTATGTATTTTACCGATTTCCATTTGATCACTTCTCATTCTGCAATATTCAAGAGAATACAAACACTTTCCCAATCTTTCTTCATACTAAAGTCCCAGCATCTTGGGAACAAGTTGAAGAACTATTAACTTTAACTATTAATTATCAATAAATAACACATTAAACAGCCATGGAAAACATCGTACTGATGAGCAAGATCACACTTGACCAGCCAGAAAGCAAGATAACCTTGGTCGACAATAGTAAAACAACCTCCAAAGTTTTCTTTCATTACTGTTGAAGAGTGTTGAAAACACAGCCTGCTGGGAAGCACAAAAATTCCTATCGAGAGGCCAGCTTATCTCATTTGAGATAGCCAAGTGAATAATGTAAATGCAAGACCAATAACAAGCAAGGAAAGGTCGAAAGCGTATTATTGGAATGTTCACAAAATTCCTTACTCTAAATTGAGATACAGCAGATCTCCAAACAGAAAGTAACTAGCTGTCATAACTGTTTTTGAATAAATCTAGTCATTATGAGTTCTGTAGCAATTGGAAGCGGAGGTCGATTGGTATATAATGTAGCAGGATAAGCATTTGAAGAACTAAAAGACTGCCAAAAAAAAATCACTTTAGAAGATAAATTCAGAGTTGGGATTAAATTTCTATACACATCAGTGGTAATTCATGTTATTTATACAGAAGACTACACAGCACGGGGCAGCACGGCGGTTAGCCCTGCTGCCTCACAGCACCAGGGACCTGGGTTCAATTCCAGCCTCGGGCAACTGCCTGTGTGGATTTTGCATGTTCTCCCCAGTGTCTGCGTGGGTTTCCTCTGGGTGCTGTGGTTTGGTCCAGCAGTACAAAGATATGCAGGTTAGGTGAATTGCTGAAAAATGTGTTGCTGGAAAAGCGCAGCAGGTCAGGCAGCATCCATGAAGCAGGAAAATCGACCCATCTTCAGACTTATGCCCGAAATGTCGATTCTCCTGCTCCTTGGATGCTGCCTGACCTGCTGCGTTTTTCCAGCAACACATTTTTCAGCTCTGATCTCCAGCATCTGCAGTCCTCACTTTCTCCCAGTTAGGTGAATTGGCCATGCTAAATTGCCCATATAGTGTTCAGGGATGTGGGGTGGATGTAGAGTGGTGGGGTAGGGGAATGGGTCTGGATGGGGTGCTCTTCGGAGGGTCGGTGTGGACTAGTTGGGCCATATCTTCACATGATATGGATTCTATGAACCCATAAACCACTTAGGTGATCAGATACGGAGAAAAAGGCTCATTTTGTGACTTTCATTTGGGGAACTAATCAACAAAATTGTTTGGTGATCCTTGAAGGAAAGTTTCCAGGAAGAATTTATAGACCAACTGAAAACTTTTGGTACTGATGTTTGGAAAGATGGACAGTGGTTCTTGGAGATCAAAAAAGTTTATTGTAAGTAGAAACTTGACTATTGGAACAAACAATAGAACACCCAGAAATAGCAAGACTCATGGAAAGGTGCAGCCTTAAGCAGATTAAATGCTTAGCTTTCAATCAATTTGAGAAGTCATGCGGAAGCAATGGCCTATGACAGTGGCCAATGTGCTGCAAAGTCTAAAGCAGCTCTAAAGAACTGTGTGTACCAACCCAAATGTAAGGAATACATTCAAGCGATAATCATATTTATCTGATATCTTGTTTACATGAAAGTGATTGACTGACAATACACATGATAAGAGGAGTGGTTTCACACCAATCTCATGGAAGACATCAAAGTTATCAAACTGTCAATAAAATTGACATGATTTGTCCTTAAAAAACCGATGACTTTATTATTAACGAAAATTGACCAGGGCGAGTGACAATATACTCTATGCAAGGGTACGCAAGAACTGGATATTGCAAAAATTATACCACGGTTAGCCAGGTATTTTTAGTATTAATTTAATACTAAACTACATATAATGTGGCAAAGATTAGTAGTAAATTGGAAGATTGGGAAAGGTTTTAAAGCTAACAAAAGAAAGATGCTGGGAAAATACTAATGGAGAGCCAGGAAATAACAGAAAACTTTGCATCAGTTGACATCATTAATAGCATTACAAATATACTACAGAACCAAGATTCTGGATTAGTGGTGCTGGAAGAGCACAGCAGTTCAGGCAGCATCCGAGGAACAGTAAAATCGACCTTTCGGGCAAAAGCCCTTCATCAGGAATACAGGCAGAGAGCCTGAAGGGTGGAGAGATAAGTGAGAGAAGGGTGGGGGTGGGGAGAAAGAACCAAGTGGCTAAGGGGGAAAAGGAGGAAATAAATATATTAACTGTCACTGAAAAAAAAACTACTAGGGATGCTAACATGACCATAGGTTAATAAGTCCACTGGATCTAATTGGTTATATCCACAAATGTTAAAAGAAGTAGCTACAAAGGATACAGTGGTCATAATCTTCCAGAATTATTAGATACCAAAAAAATCCCAGAGGATTTGGAAACTGCCAATGTAACATCCTTATTCAAAAAGTGGGGGAAGTCATAAACAATTGGTGCAGGAGTAGGCCATTCTGCCCTTCGAGCCAGCACTACCATTCATTATGATCATGGCTGATCATCCTCAATCAGTGTCCTGTTCATGCCTTATCCCCATAACCCTTGATTCCACTATCCTTAAGAGCTCTATCCAACTCTTTCTTGAAATTATCCAGAGACTTGGCCTCCACAGCCTTCTGGGGCAGAACATTCCATATACCCACCACTCTCTGGGTGAAGAAGTTTCTCCTCAACTCTGTTCTAAGTGGCCTACCCCTTATTTTTAAACTGTGTCCTCTGGTTCGGCACTCACCCATCAGCGGAAACATGTTTCCTGCCTCCAGAATGTCCAATCCTTTAATAATCTTATACGTCTCAATCAGATCCCCTCTCAGACTTCTAAACTCAAGCATATACAAGCCCAGTCGCTCCAATCTTTTAGTGTAAGATAGTCCCGCCATTCTGGGAATTGCCCTAGTGAACCTACGCTGCACTCCCTCAATAGCCAGAATATCTTTCCTCAAATTTGGAGACCAAAACTGCACACAATATTCCAGTTGCAGTCTCACCAGGGCCCCGTACAGCTGCAGAAGGACCTCTTTGCTTCTATACTCAATTCCTCTTGTTATGAAGGCCAGCATGCCTTCACTGCCTGCTGTACCTACATGCTTGCTTTCATTGACTGATGTACAAGAACACCTAGATCTCGTTGTACTGCCCCTTTACCTAACTTGACTCCATTTAGGTAGTAATCTGCCTTCCTGTTCTTGCCAAAGTGAATAACCACACATTTATTCACATTAAACAGCATCTGCCATGCATCCGTCCACTCACCTAGCCTGTCCAGGTCACCCTGTATCCTCCTAACTCCTCCTCACATTTCACCCTGTCACCCAGCTTTGTGTCATCAGAAAATTTGCTAATATTACTTTTAATACCTTCATCTATATCATTAATGTACATTGTAAAAAGCTGCGGTCCCAGCACTGATCCCTGCGGCACACCAGTGGTCACCGCCTGCCATTCCAAAAGGGAGCAGTTTGTCACTATTCTTTGTTTCCTGTCAGCCAACCAACTTTCAATCCATGTCAGTATTTTACCCCTAATACCATGTGCCATACTTTTGCTCACTAACCTCCTATGTGGGACTTTATCAATGGCTTTTTGAAAGTCCAGGTATACTACATCCACTGGATCTCCCTTGTCCATCTTCAGATTAACATCCTCAAAAAATTCCAGAAGATTAGTCAAGCATGATTTCCCCTTCATAAATCCATGCTGACTCTGACCTATCCTGTTACTGCTATCCAGATGTGTCATAATTTCGTCCTTTATAATTGACTCCAGCATTTTTCCCACCACTGAGGTCAGACTAACTGGTCTATAATTCTCTGTTTTCTCTCTCCCTCCTTTCCTAAAAAGTGGGACAACATTAACCAACCTCCAATCCGCAGGAACTGATCCTGAATCTATAGAACATTGGAAAATGATCACCAATGCAACCACGATTTCTAGAGCCACCTCCTTCAGTACACAGGGATGCAGACCATCAGGTTCCGGGGACTTATCAGTCTTTAGACTGAACAGTCTCTCCAACACCATTTCCTGCCTAATAGAAAACAGGTAAGTGTAGACCAGTTAGCTTAATGCCGGTCATGAGGAAAATATTAGACTCTATTATAAAAGGATATAACAGCAGATTTCTAAATGCCCTAATGAAGCAGTCATCATGGTTTCATAAAGAGGAAATCATAGGTCAGAAATTTATTATTAGTTATAGAGTCATACAGCATGGAAACAGGCCCTTCAGTCCAACTTGTCCATGCAGATCAGGTTTCCTAAACTGAGCAAGTTTCATTTACCTGTATTGGGCCCATTTCCCTCTAAACATTTCCAATCCACGTACATGTCCAAATGTCTTTTAAATGCTGTAATTATACCTGCCTATGCCACTTCCTCAAGCAACTCATTCCATATATGCACCAGCCTCGGAAAAAGTTGCACTTCAGGTTTCTTTTAAAACTTTCCCCTCTCATCTTAAATCTCTGCCCTATAGTTTTGAACTGCCCTACACATGGGAAACAACATTGGCTACTAACCTTATCCATGCCCTTCATGATTTTATAAACCTCCATAGGTCACCCTTCAGTCTATGCCCCAGGGAAAAACCGCCCAGCTTATCCAACCTCTCGTTATAATTAAAATCAACTAGATTTGGTAACATCCTCGCAAATCCTTTTTGTAACTTTTCCAATTTAATAACATTTGTCCTTTAACAGGGTGACCAGAATTGTCTTATGGAGGGCAGCGATCTGGACATTAGGCTATGCCAACTCTCTCTTAACAAGAGCAGTTGTTCTCTCAGGTGTGGAGGCTGTGGCTGTCCACATGCCAATGATGACTGGTATTAACTTTGCTGTCTTTTAGGAGATAAATTCATGATCATGCTGGTGGAATCCTTGTCACTTTCAATCTGTTGGCCAGGGAGAGGAGACAAACAATGGCGAGAGCACCTTCTCTCACCCCTTTTTGTTACAGGCAGGAGAGCAGTGATCTTGTAAAGAGCTTCTCAGTCATTCAGAACTGCCAATTCTTCTTCATTGCAGTGAGGATCAATCCTGTGATCTCAACAGTATGTGTGCAGCTTCTTGGCGGTAGCTGCCTATCATGCCAGTTGATCATTTCTACAGGATTTGATGGATGATGAACGTGAATTGTCCATAAATTAAATTACTGTGAGGCATACTTGAATACCATCGGCCTCACTCTCTTACTTCAATCAGCCCTAATCGAGAACTATTCAATGGCAAGATATGTTCACACTGCTGGAGATTGATCTAGACAATAGCTATAAAGGACATCTGCATTGTATTAACCTCTATATGTTCCCTAACATGGAGCTAACCTGTTCAAAAACCATGGTTCATGAAGGCAGCTCACCATTGCTTTCTCAAGGGCAGTTACGGATAAGCAATAAATGCTGGCACAACCTGAGATGCCAACATCCGATTATATTCTACATTTTTCACAACCAACTTTCACTAGACATTATACCCATATTATGGCACATGCATTCCAATAAATTGTCTTCTAAATAAGCTTAATTTTCTACAATTTTTAATCTGCCTGCCATTCAGTGCCTAACATGGGAGTTTGGGGGACAGATGTGATAACATCAGTTTAATGACCTGGCATCTTGGTACCTCAATTTACCCATCCCCTTTGTGAATATAAAATTCATCTTATTGGTTCCAATGGTCTCTAACTGCATTGTTGTTCCATTTACCAGATTAAGGCCTGTAGCTCTTCCAAATTTTTATAGTTGCAGATTGCACTCCTTGAACATAGAATAGTCCAGCACAGTACAGGCCATTCATCCCTCGAAGTTGTGCCGACCTTTTATCCTACTCTAAGATCAGACTAACTTACATACTCTTCATTGTAATATCTTCCATGTGCTTATGTGAGAGTCGCTTAAATGTCTAATGTATCTGACTCTACTACCACTGCTGACAATGCATTCCATGCATTCATCACTCTGTGTAAAAAGCCTACCTCTGACATCTCCCCTAAACCTTCCTCCAAATATCTATCACCCATAGACATTTCCACCATGGGAAAGTGTCTCTGTCTATCTAATCTATCTATGCCTCTCAACACCTTGTACACCTCTATCAAGTCACCACCCATCCTTCTTCACTCCAATGAGAAAAGCCCTAGCACCCTCAACGTTTCTTCAAAAGACATGCCCTCCAGTTCAGACAGCATCCTTGTAAATTTCCTCTGCACCCTCTATAAAGCTTCTACATCTTTCCTATCACGAGGCAACCAGAACTGAACACATTATTCCAAGTGTGGTCTAACCACACTTGAAGACTTCATCCGATCTTTAAACATGTATTCCACATTCAAATTTGATCTTCCAAAGTGAATAGCTTCAAACTTTTCCAGGCTGAACTCCATTTGCCACTTATCAGCTCAGTTCTGCATCCTATCACTGTCCCGTTACAACCTACAACAGTCTTCCACACAATCCATAACTCTACTTCGTGTCATCAGCAAACTTACTAACTCACTATTCCACTTCTTCATCCAAGTCATTCATAAAAATCAGTTATGCTGCAGTTATACAAAGTCCTGATTAGACCCCACTTGGAGTACTGTGAGCAGATCTGAACACCACACCTTTCAAGAGAGTAGAAAGTAGGTATACAAGAATGATACATCAGGGGTTAAATTATGAGAAGAAACTATATAAATTAGGTGTGTTTTCTCTGGAATTTAAAAAGTTAAGGGGTGATTTGATCAAAGTCTTCAAGAATCAACGAGAAAATACAGGATAGGTAAGGATAAACTATTTCCATTGTTGAAGATTCTGGAATGAGGGGGCATAGGTTGACCATTAGGGCCAGACCATTCAGGAAGAATTTCTAGGAAGTGCTTCTACCTAAAAAGAACAGTGGAAGTTTAAAACTCTCTTCCATAAATGGTAAGTGATGCTAAAAGTGTTGTTAATTTTTAATCTGTCATAAATATTTTTTTGTGAAAGTAAAGGTTTTGAGGGATTTTAGGCCAAAGACAGGGAGATGGAGTTAGGGCACAGATCAACCATGATCTCATTGAATAATGGAACAGACTTGAGGCATCTACTCTTTTTCGTATGTTCCTTTGAGTCTATGTAAAACTGAAAAATTATGGCTATTACAGCCAGAATTTCCATTCTAACTTATTTCATTATCCTTTGACTGCACGTCATCTGGTCTGGTTACCTTATCAATTTTTAAGTACAGATAGCCTGACTAAAATTTCATTTTATCAATTTTAAAACTCTTCCAGTGTCTGAACTGTTTCCTCTTTCACAATTTTTTTTAGATTACTTACAGTGTGGAAACAGGCCCTTTGGCCCAACAAGTCTACACCGACCCGCCGAAGCGCAACACCCCCAGACCCATTCCCCTACATTTACCCCTTCACCTAACACTACGGGCAATTTAGCATGGCCAATTCACCTAACCTGCACATTTTTGGACTGTAGGAGGAAACCGGAGCACCCGGAGGAAACCCACACAGGCACGGGGAGAATGCGCAAACTTCACACAGTCTTCCACCTGAGGCGGGAATTGAACTCGGGTCTCTGGCGCTGTGAGGCAGCAGTGCTAACCACTGTGCCACCGTGCCGCCCACAGACCGCTACAACATCTTTCTTGGTAAAGACAAATAATGTATTCATTTGACAAGGAAGTATTCAATGAACAGCATGATACTAGGAAGTTATGTGGAGCAAAGGGATGTTGGAGTGTTTATTGATATGTCTTTCTGCCTTCAGAAATCTATTTGTAGTATGGTGAAAAAGGCATATGGGACATTGCCTTTATCATTTGAGTTGAAACTTTATTGCTGGAACAGCACAGCAGGTCAGGCAGCATCCAGGGAACAGGAGATTCGACGTTTCGGGCACAGACCCTTCTTCAGGAAGGGCCTGTGCCCGAAACGTCGAATCTCCTGTTCCCTGGATGCTGCCTGACCTGCTGTGCTGTTCCAGCAATAAAGTTTCAACTTTGATCTCCAGCATCTGCAGACCTCACTTTCTCCTTTATCATTTGAGGAATAGATTACAGAAGCAGGGAAGTCATGCTGGAATTGTATAGAACTTTGGTGAGACCACAGCTAGAATATTATGTTCAGTTCTGGTTGCCACATTACAGAAAAGATATGGTTGCACTGGAGGGGATGCAGAGGAGATTCACTGAAATGCTGCCTTGGATCGAAAATTTGAGTTAAGTTAGGAGAAACAGCTTGGGTTGTTTTTGTTTGAACAGGGAAAACTGAGGGGCAATCTAATGGAGGTGTACAAAATTGAGGGGCATGAACAGAATAGAAAGGAGGAGTTGTTCCCTTTATTTGAAAGCTCAATCACAAGGGTCACAGGTTCAAGGTGAGGGGTTAGTGGTTTGGGAGGGTGGAAGGGAGGAGAGAAAAACCTTTTTACCTAGAAGGTAGTGATGGTATGGAATATGCTGTCTGGGAGAGTGGTCAATGAAAGTTTCTCGCATCTTTTCAAAAGTTCCTGAATGAGCACTTCATAACACTCAAACTCTGGGCCAAGTGCTGGTAACTGGGATTGGGTTAAAGATTGGGTGCTTCTCATTTGTCAGTGCAGACTCGATGGGCTGAAGGGCCATTTCTGCACTATAAGATTCTCATGATTCTAAAAGCTCAGGTATATCTTCCGCCTGTGTATATGTAAATCTCCTTAAACAAAACATTTCTCTTTTAACATGCCTGAAGAAAACATTTTGGTTTTATTTCATGCAGTCTGACAATCTCTTCTCATACTTAATTTTTGGCTTTTCTGTTTTTTTTAATTTTCCTCTGAATATTTTACATTCTGCAGGTGCAAAATCTTGGCATTCCCTTCAAATGCAGTAAATACTGGTTGAGTCAGCAAACCCCATGTCCCATGAATGAATATTACAAGAAAGCTAGTTCTTGGTTGCATTATCCATCTGATACATGTATGAACTGATCTTGTATCATATCTCCCAAACTCAATCAGGCTCAATTGTATACTGTTGAAACTTTATTGCTGGAACAGCACAGCAGGTCAGGCAGCATCCAGGGAACAGGAGATTCGACGTTTCGGGCACAGGCCCTTCTTCGGCCTGTGCCCGAAACGTCGAATCTCCTATTCCCTGGATGCTGCCTGACCTGCTGTGCTGTTCCAGCAATAAAGTTTCAACTTTGATCTCTAGCATCTGCAGACCTCACTTTCTCCTCAATTGTATACTAGCCTCTCAGCGTCAATCACTTGGCCACTCCAACTTTCTGTCACGTGTGGACTGGGAGTCAACCAAGAGCCCAAAATATTGCTGCAACAATAAAACGTAAATGGAGTTGGAAAGCTTACAAAAAAAGTGAGGTGCTTACTTTGAAAAGGGACAGTTGGCAATCACTTGTCACCTTTCACAATTGATTATTTTCAACTTGAGAGATAGAATTACAGCAGATACTAAATAGTGGAAAATGTAGGAAAGTGTCAAAAGTCCAAAGTTTCTCAGAGATGTGACTTCTGATGTCTTGCATATGAAAGTTAGCCTCTTACTTTCAACAATCATATTTCCGTTTGATCATATTGTAAAGGCTTCCAAGGACATAACAGGAAATTTAAAAATTGAAAAAAGGACAGATTTCAGGGCACTTTGCATTTCTATTAAAAGGTGAGAGAGAGGCAAAGAATTAAAAGGATCCTAAAGGGTAATTTTTTTCATGCAGAGGATGGTGCATGGAAAGAATGAGCTGCCAGAGGAAGTGGTGCAGGCTGGTAGAATTACAACATTTCATAGAATCCCTACAGTGTGGAAACAAATCATTTGGTCCAACAAGTCCACTCCGACCTTCCGCAGAGTATTCTGCCCAGACCCACTCCCCTTTACACGACATTTCTGCTGACTAAGGCACCTAACCTACACATCCCTGAACACTACAGGCAAATTAGCATTTCCAATTCACATAACCTGCATATCTTTGAACTGTGGGAGGAAACCAAAGCAAACCCAAAGAGACACAGGGACGATGTGCAAACTCCACACAGACCTGGAATCAAACCCAGGTCCCTGGCGCTGCACTGAGCCACCATGCCACTCATTTAAAAGGCATCTGGATAGGTATATGAATTGGAAGAGTTTGGAGAGATATGGGCCAAGTGCTACAAATGGGGCTAGATTAATTTAGGATCTCTGGTCAGCATGAATGAGTTGGACCGAAGGGTCTGTTTCTGTGCTGTACCTTTCTATGACTCAGACTCTATACCAGAATCTGATTACATTGGTATACAATAAATTGTTGTAAATATATTATTGAGGTCATAGCACACAGCATGGAGACTCGATGCTGTGGTTTTGCAGATTAAAGTGCTTGCCTAATAAGTGGGAGATCTGGATCGCATGCAAATCACTATTAGACAGACATAGGTATAACCTGGAAGAAAATTCTCAAGAAGTCAGGTTACTGCACTTATCAGTTTTATACTGTGGTCCTTAGAAATATAAGTGGCAGAGCAGGTTCAGAGTTAAATAACATTAGAGCTTGCTTGCAGTTGCTGCAATAATGCTTGTGTTTTAAATAATACCTACTTTTTGAAAGAAACTGTGCTGAGCAATTGAAGCCTGACTGAACAAGTGCATGAAAATGTGTTGCTGGAAAAGCACAGCAGGTCAGGCAGCATCCAAGGACAGAAGAATCGACGTTTCGGGCATGAGCCCTTCTTCACATATTTCCTATGTGATAACTTAATTGGAACAAATCCAAAAGCTACCCATTATGTATAAGGAAGCACTAATTGAAGTAGACTACTGGAGCCTAATCAGTGTGTTGGTTCCTGCCCAAAAATCTGATCGTACTTTGAGAAAAAGCATTGGGGGTGAGCTTTCCTCTAAAGATTGTCATTGTTTTCTTTTCTCACATCCAAGGATGAAATAATGGGTATAATTACATAGCAGATAATTATATGGGGGGATTTCAGAGGGAACATTTTGGATGCTGACAGATATACTAGGGATAATTATAATGTATTGAGTTTCATCGCTCATAGGTTTTAATGTTCTCCTTCTTTTATCCTGGTGAATTGGCAGAAGATTCTTTGGGCTGAGAAATACAAGTACATGAGATCACAATACTTCACTAGTTACCAATTCAAAAGTTGCAATTTCATTCAGTTTTACAAACTTACTTAGGACTCATCTCCTGATAGTCCAATCACTGGGTGATGGTCAGTTTAAAGTGGTGCAGTCCTTACTTGCTCATTTCTCAATTTTTTTCTCCTGTCCTTCTCACAAAACTAAGAAAAGGTGAAATGGAAGTTTTGTGCAATCCTGAAGAAAGCACACAAAAGAAAAAGAAATAGAACTTACAGGAAAAGAGAGGCTGATGTAGAGAACCAAGCAAGCACATCAGAATGAACAGTCTGTTTTTGTGTTAAAATTCAATGTCATTTTACATAGTAATTCAAAATAAAATTAGAGACTGCAGTGGGATACAATCAGAACAGATTTATTAATGGTAGATCCTGCTTGGTGAGTTCAGTAACTGTGTCAGAAGTAGTAATAAAGAAAATGCAATAATTACAGTGCAGTAGGAAAAACAAAATGCTCAATAAGGGGCTAACAGAAGGCTTATTCAAAAAGATTTGGCAGATAGTGTTGGAGGAAATATAGCAGTATGCATGCCAAGACTATAGACAGGAGAGAGTGTCTGGGTAAATGTACAGTGCACACTAAGAAAGAATTCAAGTGGCACAACCTAAAGGATTAATTTTCATTATATTTTTATACTAGCAAATGGCAGCTTGGTGGCTCAGTGATTAGCACTGCTGCCTCACATGGTTCAATTCCACTGTTGTGCAAACTCCACACAGACAGTAATCTATTCTTCCTATGTCTAAGTGGGTTTCTGCCGGATGCTCGGATTTCCACTGGATGCTCTGGTTTTCTCCCACATTTCAAAGGTGAGCAAGTTAGGTAGATTGGCCATGCTAAATTACCCATAGTATTCAGGGATGTGCAAGTTAATGTGTTAGTCACGGGAAATGAAGAGCTACAGGGAAAGGGTAGGGAGTTGGGTCTGGGTGAGATGCTCTTCAGAGGGGCAGTGTGGACTTGTTAGCCCAAATGACCTGTTTTCACACTGTAGGGATTCTATGGATTTGCAGTCAAATTAGCGGTGACGGTAGGGGCTTTGGTAGCCACCGACAAGGCAGCATCATGTGCCCTTGCAGAACTCCACTGGTCAACAGTATCGCAGTTTCTTCAAGGTCCGGAGTGAAACCAGAGCAGTGTGGAACAGGTAGCCTTGGACAGCCAGTGGTGAGAGTGGAAGCAGGCATTCTGAAGTAGGACCAGGAAACCCAGGGTGGTAGCAGGAGGAGGAACAGGCTTCCCATGTTAGCGGAGCTAACAGGAACAGGCTGTAAGGCAGTGAGAGCAGACAATTTGGGGCAGCATGGTGTGGCAAGGTTGAGCCCTTGTGAGAAGTGTGAGCCCAGCATGGCCAGGTGATTATGGACTGTGGTGTTGAACTATTAATTGCTTTTCTTTGTTCTTCCTACTGTGATGTCTAACTTTATTTCCCTTATTTTTCTGCTTTATTCGGTACAGAGGTAACTTTGTACCTAAGGTGGCACAGTAAGTGGTGACTTGCAAATTTTTCACTATACTGATGAGAGTACATGTGACAATAAACTTAATTCAATAAGTACAGTTCAGTTGGCTGAATGGAAGGTTGGCTGAATGTAGTGACACCATCGATGTGGATTCAATTCCCACACCAGATGAAGGTATCATGAAGGGTTCTCCAACTCAACCTCTGCCCTTCCCTGAGGTGTGGTGACCCTCAGATTAAAGGTGATCCTCAGGTGACCAGTCATCTTTCAGTAACGCGAGAGCGGTTCTATGGCCTGGTAAACTATAATGACTTTACTTTATTAAATACTAAATTCCCAATTATTCTTCCACCAAAGACTTCAACAGATTTTTAGATTAGATTACTTACAGTGTGGAAACAGGTCCTTCGGCCCAACAAGTCCACACCGACCCACCGAAGCGCAATCCACCCAGACCCATTCCCCTACATTTACCCCTTCACCTAACACTACGGGCAATTTAACATGGCCAATTCACCTAACCTGGACAGTGGGAGGAAATCGGAGCACCCGTAGGAAACCCATGCACACACGGGGAAAATGTGCAAACTCCACACAGTCAGTTGCCCGAGGCGGGAATTGAACCCGGGTCTCTGGTGCTGTGAGGCAGCAGTGCTAACCACTGTGCCACCGTGCCGCCCCCAAAGCAAGATTTAAAATCTCAGCGGGAAACATCTAACCAAAGCTGTCCATCTATTAAAAAACAAGCTGAGTAATATAAAATATAAATTAAGAATCTGTCCTTGCAATTTGTTTGTAGTCATTTGTTTATAGTTCTCCCTGTGTCTGCGTGGGTTTCCTCCGGGTTCTCTGGCTATGAAGAGTCTTAGGGCTGAACTGAGAAGGAACTTCTTCACTGTGAATCTATGGGATTCTCTGCCCAGTAAAGTTTAGATTAGATTAGATTAGATTACAGTGTGGAAACAGGCCCTTCGGCCCAACAAGTCCACACCGCCCCGCCGAAGCGCAACCCACCCATATCCCTACATTTACCCCTTACCTAACACTATGGGAAATTTAGCATGGCCAATTCACCTGACCTGCACATCTTTGGACTGTGGGAGGAAACTGGAGCACCCGGAGGAAACCCACGTAGACACGGGGAGAACGTGCAAACTCCACACAGTCAGTCGCCTGAGGCGGGAATTGAACCCGGATCTCTGTTGCTGTGAGGCAGCAGTGCTAACCACTGTGCCACCATGCCGTCCACAAAGTAGCTAAGGCTTCCTTAGTAAAATGGTTTAAAGCTAAGATAGACAATTCTTTGAACAGTAAAAGGAATTAAGAATGAGAGGATGTCCAAAGAAATGCATATTAGCAGAATTAACCATGTTAAATTGCCCGTAGTATCCAGGGCTGTGCATACTAGGTTCATTAGCCATGTGATATGCAGGGTTGAGTCTGGGTGGGAGGTTCGGTGTGAACTTGATGAGCCAGATGGCCTGCTTCCACATTGTAGTGATTCTAATGATCCTTTCTTTGCCACCACTGTCTTCAGATCTCCATCACATTAATTTCATTTTTCATGCCAGCCATAACCCCTCATTGACATCACTATCCTTCCCATCAATGCCAGCCCATTCCTTTTGTTCTCAATCACTGCTCCTGGCATCTGCTGTCATCTACATTTATGCTACATGATCCAGTCATTTATGTAATGGACATGTGCCTTTGAAAGACAATTCATAACAAAACATTCTCATAAGACTCAATGGACCAATCTGCAATCAGACACCCCATTGAGACAACAAACTAATCTATGCAGTAAAGAGGGTACAGTGCTCTGAAGAGATAATTTAGTCATACTGTAGTGGATCATTTTTACTATTTTTGAGAATATAAGCTGAAGTAGAAGTTGGATTGTTGTAACTGGATAATCAGGCAAATTGTACAACTTGAAAATCAAGTGCTGCAGGAATTGTTGAATTGCTACTATTGAAAATAGGAGAATGCAAGGCTGAGTTATACCGAAAATCTTTCAAATGAAGAGTTCTCCTTGACAGTAGACTGAACAGCAGCATGTTAAAAAGTTGTAAGAGCCAAGAGCAGCAGAGGGATAGAAACATCCAAAGCCTGTAGATAGAAAATTCCCATCTTTACCCTTTCCCTCTCTGAGGGGAAAAGGCAAAAAACCCAAGAAATCTTAAAAGAGATATTTTATAAGAGAAAAGATCTAAGTACACCTGATCAGCCACCAAATCAAAGAATGATGCCGTCCTACTCACAACAGCATGGCATTATTACAAATAAAAACAAAAGGACTGAGAAGGAAAATAACGTCTTACTTTGTGGTCTGCATTTCTGTTATTCCGAATTTTGTTTAGTCAGTATACATTCTTTTTCTATCTCTGGTATTTATGTTAAATCATGTCTTTGTCGTGATTTTTTATTGGGGTTTTATAGGATTATAGCTTAAGTGTCATCCTTGCTTTTAACTTCCTGTTAATGTATTACAGTAATTATTGTACTACAGGCATTTGGAATGACAGGGTTTAATTAGGAGTAGCCAGCATGGCTTTGTGGATGGAAGATCATGCCTCACAAATCTGTTAGAGTTCTTTGATGAAGTGACTAAGGAAGTTGATGAGGATAGAGTGGTAAACATAACATAAGAATTCGGAGCAGGAGTAGGCCATCTGACCCTTTGAGCCTGCTCCATCATCAATAAGATCATGGCTGATCTTTTTATGGCCTCAGCTCCATATATTCATCCTCTCATCCTCACCCTTAGTTCATTTACTGTTCAAAAAATTACCTATCTTAGCTTTAAAAGCATTCACTAAGGAAGCCTCAACTACTTTACTGGACAGTGAATTCCATAGATTCACAGTTCGCTGGCTGTAGAAGTTCCTTCACAGTTCAGTCCTAAATCTGCTCCCCCTAATTTTGAGGCTATGCCCTCTTATTGTAGTTTTACCCACCAGTGGAAACATTCTCTCTCCTTATGTTTTATCTATTCTCTTCATAATTTTATGTATTTTTGTAAGAACGCCCCTCATTCTTCTAAATTCCAGTGAATATAATTCCAGTCTACTCAGTCTCGCCTCATATGCCAACCCCCTATCAACTGGAAATCAAGGTTGAGAACCTCCTCTGCACCCCCTCTAGTGCCAGTACATCCTTTCATAAGTAGGGAGACCCAAAACTGTGCACAGACTCCAGGTAAGGCCTCATTAACATCTTATAGAGCTGCAACATAACGTCCCTGCTTTTAAAAAATCAATCCCTTTAGCAATAAAGAACAAAATTCCATTTGCTTTCTTAGTTACCAGTTACACTGCAGACCAACCTTCTCTGATTCATGCACAAAGACACCCAGGTCCCTCTGCAGAGCAGCATGCTGCAATTCGTTTTAACCATTCAAGTAAGTCCTTTTCACTGTTATACCTACCAAAATGGTGACTTCACATTTACTAATATTGTACTCCACATGCCAGATCTTTGCCCACTCAAACTATCTATGTCACTTTGCAAAGTTTCATAGTCCTCTGAACACTTTGCTCTACCACTCGTGTCATCTGTAAACTTTGACATACTACATGTGGTCCCCAACTCCAAATCATCAATGTAAATTGTGAATAATTGCAGTCCCAAACTGATCCTGAGGCACACCATTAGGGGGTCATGTATCGCTAATCAGAAAAGCACTCATTTATCCCCATGTTTCGCTTCCTGTTAGTTAACCAATCCTCTCTCCATGCCAATACATTGCCAGTAATGCCTCGCATCTTTATCTTATGACAGTAGCCTTGTGTGTGTGCCTTTCAGAAATCTAGATACACCACACCTACTGGGTCCTCGCTGACTACCATGCTCATCATCTCTTCAGATCAGTTAAGCATTACCTGCCCTTCATGAACCCATATTACGTATGCCCAATGGGACAATTTCTACCAGATGCATTGCTATTTCTCTTTCTTGATAATAGACTCAAGCATTTTCCGCACTACAGAAGTAAAGCTAACTGGTCAATAATTCATCCTCTTTTGTCAACATCCTTTTTTTAAATATAGGATATATGGATTTTGTATGGCCTTTGAAAAGGTTCCACACAGTAGGCTGGTCTAGAAGAATTGATGGCATGGATTCCAGGGGGAGCTGGAAAATTGGATACATATTTGGCTTCATGGAAGGAAGCAGAAGGTAATAGTAGAAAGGTGCTTGTCAGACTGGAGACCTGTGATTAGTGGAGTGCCTCAGGGCCCATTGCTGTTTGTTATCAATAGTAATGATTTGGATGAGAATGTACAAGGCATGATTAATAAATTAGCAGTTGACACTAAAATAAGCATGGACAGGACTTCAGTTAGGCGTTCGACAAGGTTCCCCAGGGAGACTGGCTGCAAAGATTAGATCTCACAGAATACAGGGAAAACTAGCCATTTGGATACAGAACTGGCTCAAAGATAGAAGACAGAGGGTGGTGTTGGAGGGTTGTTTTTCAGTCTGGAGGCCTGTGACCAGTGGACTGCCACAAGGATCGGTGATGGGCCCTCTACGTTTTGTCATTTATATAAATGATTTGGATGTGAGCATAAGAGATACAATTAGTAAGTTTGCACATGACACCAAAATTGGAATTGTAGTGGACAGTGAAAATGGTTGCCTCAGATTACAACAGGATCTTGATCAGATGGGCCAATGGGCTAAGTGGCAGATGGAGTTTAATTCAGATAAATGCAAGGTGCTGCATTTTGGGAAAGCAAATCTTAGTAGGACTTATACACTTAATGGTAAGGTCCTAGGGAGGGTTGCTGAACAAAGAGACCTTGGAGTGCAGGTTCATAGTTCCTTGAAAGTGGAGTCGCAGGTAGGTAGGAAAGTGAAGGTGGCGTTTTGTATGCTTTCCTTTATTGGTCAGAGTATTGAGTACAAGAGTTGGGAGGTCATATTGCGGCTGTACAGGACATTGGTTAGACCACTGTTGAAAATTGCTTGCAGTTCTGGTCTCCTTCCTATTGGAAAGATGTTGTGAAACTTGAAAGGGTTCAGAAAAGATTTACAAGGATGTTGCCAGGGTTGAAGGATTTGAGCTATATGGAGAGACTGAACAGGCTGGGGCTGTTTTCCCTGGAGTGCTGAGAGGTGACCTTATGGAGGTTTACAAAATTATGAGGGGCTTGGATAGGATAAATAGACAAAGTCTTTTCCCTGGGTTGGGGGAGTCCAGACTAGAGGGCATAGGTTTAGGTGAGAGGGGAAAGATATAAAAGGGAACTAAGGGGCAATGTTTTCACGCAGAGGGTGATAAGTGTATGGAATGAGCTGCCAGAGGAAGCAGTGGAGGCTGGAGAATTGCAACATTTAAAAGGCATTTGGTTGGGTATATGAATAGGAAGGGTTTGGAAAGATATTGGCCAGGTGCTGGCAGGTGGGACTAGTTTGGGTTGGTATATCTGGTCGGCATGGACAGGTTGGACCGAAGGGTCGGTTTCCGTGCTGTACATCTCTGGGAGTCTTTGGCTCTACGACAGTGGGAAATGGGCTGAGAAATGGCAAATGGAGTTTAATATAGATAAGTGTGAGGTATTGCATTTTGGAAATTCAAATCAAGGTAAAGTTTCATGGTGAATGGTGTGTCGTGAAACAGAGGGACCCTGGAGTCACAGGTAGACAGTGCAGTGAAGGCGGCTTTTGGCATACTAGCCTTCAATCAATCAGTACATAGAGTATGGTAGTCATGAGAAGTTATGTTGCAGTTATACAGGACGTTGGTGAGGCTGCACTTGAAGTATTGTGTTCAGCTTTGGTCATCCTGTTATAGGAAGGATGTTATTAAATTGGAGAGAATAGAAGAAATTTACAGGGATATTGCCAGGACCCAAGGGACTGAGTCATAGGGAGAGGTTGGACATGCTAGGACTTCTTTCCTTTTTCCTTAGGAGACTGAGGGGGGATAGAACAAAGAAAATTTACAGCCCAGGAACAGGCCCTTCGGCCCTCCAAGCCTGAGCCAATCCAAATCCACTGATTAAACTTATTGCCCAATTTTTAAGCATCTGTATTCCTCTGCGCCCCATCTATTCATGCATCTGTCCAGCCACATTTTAAATGAATCTACCATGCCTGCCTCGACTACCTCTGCTGGCAACATGTTCCAGGCACCTACCACCCTCTGTGTAAAGTACTTGCCGCGTATATCCCCCTTGAACACTTCACCTCTAAACTTGAACGTGTGACCTCTTGTTATTGAAACCCTAACCCTGGGAAAAAGCTTATCTCTATCTACCCTGTCTACACCCTTCATGATTTTGTAGACGTAAATCAGGTCTCCCCTCAATCTCCTTTTTTCTAATGAAAACAATCCTAACCTGTTCAACCTCTCTTCATAGCTAGTACCTTCTACACCAGGCAACATCCTCGTAAACCTTCTCTGCACCCTCTCCAAAGCATCCACATCCTTCTGGGAATGTGGCGATTAGAACTATACACAGTATTTAAATGTGGCCGAACCAAAGTCTTGTACAATTTTAACTTGACCTCCCAACTCAAACTCAATACCCCGTCCGATGAAGGCAAGCATACCCTATGCCTTCTTGACCACTCTATCCACCTGTGCTGCCACCTTCAGGGTACGATGGGCCTGAACTCCCAGATCTCTCTGCCCATCAACTTTTCCTAAGGCTCTTCAGTTTACAGTATAGTTGGCTCTAGAATTATACTTCCCAAAATGCATCACCTCACATTTGTCTGGATTGAACTTCATCTGACATTTCTCTATCCAATTCTTCAGTCTATCTATATTCTCCTGTATTCTTTGACAGTCCTCTATGCTTTCTGCTACTCCACCAACATTCGTGTCATCTGCAAACTTACTGATCAGACCAACAATGCCCTCTTCCAGATCATTTATGTATATCACAAACAAATGTAGCCCCAGCACTGATCCCTGTGGAACACCACGGGTCACCTTTCTCCATTTCGAGAAACTCCCTTCAACTACTACTCTGTCTCCTGTTGCTCAACCAGTTCTTTATCCACCTAGCTAGAACACCCCGCACACCATGTGACTTCACTTTCTCCATTAATTTACCATGGGGTACCTTATCAAATGCTTACTAAAGTCCATGTATATGACATCTACAGGGATCTTACAGAAGTGTATAAGATCATGAGACATACGGATAGGATGAATTCACTCTGTTTTTCCTAGGGTTGTGAAATCAAGGTCTAGAGGACAGCAGTTTAAGGTTAGAGGGGAATGAATAAAAGAGAACCTGAAGGGCTTTTTTTTATATGCACAGAGGGTAGTATCCACATGGAATGAGCCATCAGCAGAAATGGTTGAGGTAAGCATATTAAAACATTTAAAGGCATTTAGACAAATACATGGTTTGGAAAGGTTTAGAAGGATATCAGTCAAGTGCGGGGAAATGGGGTTAGTGTAGATGGACATGTTGGTCAGCATGGACTAAGTTGGGCCAAAGGGCCTATCTCTGTGCTGTGAGACTCTGTTACTCTAATAAACAATTATTTTTACTATTATTTGAAGGAAGCCAGTGTGAATTACTTTTATAGAATATAAAATATAGAACAGTACAGACCATTCCGCCCATGATGTTTTGCCGAGTATTTATCTTAATCTAAGATCAACCTAACCTAGCACTCCTCAATTTACTGCTGTCCATGTGCTTGTCCAGCAGTTGATTAAATGTCCCTAATGGCTCTGACTCTACTACCACCACTGGCAGTGCATTCCATGCACTCACCACTCTGCATAAAAAGAACCTACCTCTGACATCTCCCCTATACACTCCTCCAATCACCTTAAAATTATGAACCCTCGTGAAAGCCATTTCTGCCCGGAGGAAAATGTCTTCGGCTATCCATCTATCTCTGCCTCTCATTACCTAGTACACCTCTATCAAGTCACCTCTCTTCCTTATTTTCTCCAGTGTGAAAAGCCCTGGCTCCCTCAATAAATTCTCTTCATAAGCCAAGCCCTCCAAACCAGTCAGCATCCTGGTAAATCTCCTCTGCATCTTCCTATAATGAGGTGACCAGAACTAGACACAATATTCAAAGTGTGGTCTAACCACAGTTTTATAGAGCTATAGCAAAAGCTCACAGCTCTTAAACTCAATCCTATATTAATGAATGCTAAAACACTGTACACCTTCTTAACAATCCTATCACCTTGGGTGGTGACTTTGAGGGTCTATGTACGTGGACCCAAAGATCCCACTGTTCCTCCACACTGCTAAGAATCCTGTCTTTAACCCTGTAGTCAGCATTCAAATATGACCTTCCAAAATAAATCACTTCGCATTTATCAATGTTGAACTCCATCTGCCACTTCTCAGCCCAGCTTTGCATCCTGTCAGTGTCTTGTTGTAGCCTGCAACAGCCCTCAACATTATCTACAACATCACCAACCTTCGTATCATTGGTAAACTCACTAACCCACCTTCCATTTCTTCATCCAAGTCACTTATAAAAACTACAAAGAGCAGAGGCCAAAGAACAGGCCCTGCGGGACATCATTGGTCACTGACCTCCAGGCGGAATACTTTTCATCCACTCCCACTTGCTGTCTTCTTACGGCCAGCCTATTTTGTCCTGAATTACCGAAGTTGTTCGATATAAAGGTCGCATTAGGAATTTATACATTTTGTTCTGGCTTGTAGAATAGTGGGACATAATTATTGCCGCACTCTTCCCAGTTAAGTTGCGAGAATACAAACTCCATCAACACAAATCACCAGTTTTATTTCTTAGCAGCTAATTTCACAAATGTTGGGAGGACTAAAGTCTGTAAAATAGCAAACTTGAGTCAATGGAACTCAATTTCAATAGATGTTAATTAATACATTAATAAATAACAAGATGCAGGAGTAAATATTTAATAATACTGCTGCAAAGTGTGGAGGAGCAAACAAAACCAGGGCAGGAAATACAGAACTGCTCGAGAGTAGACATGGGTGGATAAATCTATTTTAAAAAGACTAAAAACCTTGAAACTTATCAATAGGTACAGTTACACCACACTACAAATGTTGTCCTCAATTATGTCTCAATGCAATGCAGTAAAACCATAGCAAACAATCAGCATTGAATCAAAATTGGCTGGGCTGGAAACATAGTTACGAAGAAAGACTGAAAATATTTCCAACATGGCAGAATTGTCAAAAGGAAGATCTCATGGATATTTTAGTGGAGGTAGTGTAGGGTAGTAGTAGACAATCAATTTATAATCAATATTAAGAAGGAGGTGAAATATTTTAAGCAGATTTCTTGCAATCCAGCTCTACACCAGGTCCTAGCCCCCAGCTCCACCGAGTTTTCTCCCTGGCCTCCCCATCACTGAGGATGAATGGTCCTCAGTAAAGGACCATCATCCCACTACACTCCCGCATCAATGAATTCCATATGCATTACGAATTATACGTTTCTTCCGCCACGTTTACTTTTTCCATCGGACTCCCACCCACCTCAGAGGGCCCTTTCTCCCACCTCCAACATAGTCCCTCTACTTGGACACTCCATGCTGGTCTCATACCCGCCCTTGATCTCTTTATCTCCAACTGCTGTCATGACATTGACCACCTCAACCTGTCTACCCCTCTCACCCACTCCAACCTCTCACCCTCACAACGTGCAACCCTCCACTCCAACACCAACATCACTGTTGAACCAATGGACAAGGGGGCATGCAGTGGCAGTTTGGCACACCAACCTCCACACCACTAAAGACAGGTACCAACTCAGGATCATCACCTCCTAACACCCCCTCGACAACAACCTCACCTCCTATCACCAAACCATCACCTCCCAGACCATCCACAACCTCATCACTTTAGGGGAACTCCCATCCACAGCCTCCAACCTCTGTCTCAGAACCAAATATTCACAAACCTGACTGCCCTGGTCGACCCATTGTCTCTACCTGCTGCTGCCCCAATGAACTTATTTGCTCATATCTTGACACCTTCCTGTTCACCTTGGCCCAGGAACATCTATATGGGTCACCACACACGCCCTCCACTTCCATCATAACTTTCATTTCCCTAGCCCCCAACACCTCCCTGTACATGCCCATCTGCCATGGTGAAGGCCTCCAAGCCGCTGTGTCTTCCTCTCCCACTGACCCAACCAGTACCCTTCCACTGACACATTTGATTGGTCGAACTGGTCCTCCCCCTCAACAACTTCTCCTTTGAATCCTCCCACTTCCTTCAGACCAAGAGGGACCATGTCAGCTATGCCTGCCTCTTTGTCAGATATGTGGAACAGTCCATCTTCTGCAGTTACACTAACACCATTCCCAACCTTTTGCTCCGCTACATTGTTGACTACACTGGGACCACTTCATGCTCCCACGAGGAGGTTGAACAGTTTATCACTTCACGAATACCTTCCACCCTGACCTCAAGTCCACCTGGACCATCTCGGACACTTCCCTTCCCTCCCTGAACCTCTCAGTCTCCATCTCTGGCTACCGACTCAACACGGACATCTACTTCAAACAAACCCACCTGACACCCACAGCTATCTGGACTACACCTCCTCCCACCCCCCACTCCTGTAAAAACGTTATCCTTTTTCTCCGCCTCCGTTGTATCTGATCAAAGGAGGAGCAATTCCACTCCAGGACATCCCAGATGGCCTCCTATTTCAAGGACCACAAATTCCACTCCCACATGGTCCCTCCAGCGCATCTCTTCTACTTCCCGCACCTCTGCCTTTGAACCCCAACCCATCCAACTGCAAGAAGAATAGAACTGCCCAGTCCTCCTCTTGAACCCCACTAATCTCTGGATAAAAACACATTACCCTCCACTATTTCCACCAACTACAAATCAGACCCCACCACCAGAGATCTATTTCTCTCCCCACCCCTACCAGCATTCTGCAGAGACCATTCCCTCCGCGACCCCCTCGTTAGGTCCATGCCCCCCACCAACCCACCCTCCACTCCCGACACCTTTCCTTGCCACTGCAAGAGGTGTAAAACCTGGACCCACACCAGCCCCCCTCATGTCTATCCAAGGCCCCAAAGGATCCTTCCACATCCAACAGAGATTTACCTGCACATCCCAACACCCTATCTATGTGTCCTTTGCTCTCGATGTGCTCTCCTTTCCTTTGGGGAGACAAGACACATGCAGCAAACAACCCCACCACCTGTAACTGACCACTCCAACTATCCCTCCCACTCTGCAAGGATTTACAAGTCCTAGGCCGCCTCCACCGCAAAATCAAAGCCACTCGATGCCTAGCAAAATAAGCCTCATCTTTCACCTTGGGACCCTCCAACCACACAGCATCAATGTTGATTTCACTAGTCTTCCTCTATCTCATCTCAGAGCCAACCCTCCAACTCAGCACCATCCTCTTGAACCCTCCCCCCCCCATGCACCTAACACTGTGGGCAATTTAGCATGGCCAATTCACCTGACCTGCACATCTTTTGACTGTGGAAGAAAACCAGAGCACCCGAAGGAAACCCACATTGGGAGAATGTCTGTGTGGAGTTTGCACAGTCACCAGAGGCTGGCATTCAACCTGGGATTCTGGTGCTCTGAGGCTGCAGTGCTAACCACTGAGCCACCATACCGCCCCCATAGATAACTAATACTCACTTTCCCCTCCTTAAACATACTCACAGATCCTGAAGCAAAAATGAAGAGTCAAGAATTTGTTGTTTACACGTTGTGCCTGGTCTTGACAATTGAGAGTTCTGATGCTAACACAAGCGGCTAGAGCTCAAATATGTGATGCAACACGTTGATGCTCCAAACTTTTCTTCTAGAATTGGGAAGGTAAATTTCTTGGTGCTCCCCATGTTGTGAATTTGTACCTAGAATTATGGCAAGATAGGACCTGCAGAACAAAAGCACTGGCATAAGGTCTGCTAAGGAAATGTAGCTAAAAGAATTTATGCATTAATTTTTCTGCGTGCCCTTTGAAGTTGCTGCTCACTCAGAACATAGCCTAATGTCAACTCGTTCAGAGTCTGTCATTTCAAAGCTGACCAAATATTCTGGCATGAACGTGAAATAGGACACATTGATCCCAAACACCTAGGATTCCCAACATTAAGCAACAGAAAGCTAGAATTAAAATTCACTCGCATCCACACTCCACAGACATTCAGCTTTACAGAGGTTTTATCTGATTTATTATTGCCACATGTACAGTGAAATGTGAAGATGAATGATGTGAATGTTGAACAATGATGAATATTTTCATTATCATGTTAAAAATCACACAACACCAGGTTATAGTCCAACAGGTTTAATTGGAAGCACACTAGCTTTCGGATCGACGCTCCTTCATCTTCAAATCATGTTCATTATCATGTGCATTTTACTGTGAAAAATACAGTGAAAAGCTTCTTCTGTCACTATGATCAGGCATCATGCTGAATAGCTTAAGAATAACAAAAAAAAGCAACATCTTAAAGAGAGTCCATAGCCCTTCTGCCACCACTTCACCACTTCTAGTGCTGGACCCAATGAACATCAATATCATCGTTTCTCATGCACCATCCTTCCTCACTGGGCCTACCGTGACTATGTCACCTCCTCTGATATAGCAGTTGATGCCTGGTCCTATGCTCCCCCCCTCGACCAGCTGCCTTCTTGACACTGCAGACAGTCTCCCTCTGGGCTCACCAGCCACCTTACTGCTGTCCACTAGAGTCTTGATCTGAGTTCACCAGTCACCTCCACACTCTGGACCCTGACATAGCTGTTTTCCTATTGCCCTCCTTGTCAATACAATCGCCAACAATGTCGCCATGATCAAGCTCTCAAAAGAACATAAGTAACTAGAAGCAAAAACTAAAAAAGAAAAAAAAACAAGAAAATTTAAAAAAAAGAGAAGCGGACCTAGTGAATGAGCTCAGGCTCAGGAGCCTGGTCACTGCTTTTGTGTTGTAAAGCACTGTTTTGCATGATAACAAGACAAATCATACCTTACATAACTACACCAGGGTAATAGAACAGAATGCATACTATAATGTTATAGCTACAGAAAAGATGCATAGAAAGATCAACTCTAAATTTATGAGAGATTCATTCATAAGTGGAGCAGAAGCTATTCTTAAATCTGTTAGTATGTTTTCAAACTTTTATATTTACTGCCTGATAGAAGAGGGTGAAAAGTGTATAACTGGGGTCAGAGGGGTCTATGATTATGTTGGTTGCTTTCCCAAGGCAGTGCTAAGTGTCTCCGGAATCAATGGAAGGAAGACTGGATTTTGTAATGGTCTGAACTGCATTCACAGTTCTCTATAATTTCTTGACATCTTGTGCAGAGCAGTTGCCATACAAAGCTGTGATACATCCATATCGGATGCTTTCCATGGTGAATTTATAAAAATTAGTCCAACTCTTCCATGTTGATCAGATATTCTCTGTTCATCTGTTCCCATTTGTCAGTGTTTGGCCAATAAACCCTTCCTAATCATATACCCACCCAAATGCCTTTTTAATGTTGTAATTGTAACAGCCTCCACCACTTCCTCTGGCAGCTCATTCCATACATGCATCATTATCTGTGAAAATGTTACTCCTCAAGTCTCTTTTAAATCTTTCCTCTCTCAATTTGAACCTATGCCCTGTAGTTTCTATCTTTCCTACCCTGAGGAAGAGATCTTGACTATTCACCCTGTCTATGTGCCTCATGATTTTATAAATCTCTATAAAGGTCACCCTTCAGCCTTACGATGCTCCAGGGAAAACAGCCCCAGCCTCTTCAGCATCTCAGTATGGCTCAAACCCTCCAACCCTGGCAACATCCTTGTAACTCTTTTCTAAACCCTTTCAAGTTTTACAACATCTTTCCGATAGCAGGGAGACCAGAATTGAATGCAGTATTCCAGAAGTAGCTGATCTGATGTCCTGTAAAGCCACAACATGACCTCCCAACTTCTATATCTATACACTGACCAATGAAGGCAAGTATACCAAACACATTCTTCACTATCCTGTCTACAGGTGATTCTGTTTTCAAGGAACCACGAACCTGCACTCCAAGCTCTTTGTTCAGCAACACTCCCCACGACATTATCAGTAAGTGCATTAGTGCTGCACCAAAATAAAGCATCTCACATTTATCTAAATTAAACTCCATCGAACACTCCTTGGCCTATTTGCCCATCTGATCAAGGTCCTGTTGTACTATCAGATAAGGTTTTTCGCTCTCCACAACACCACTAATTTTGATGTCATCAGCAAACTTACTAAATATACCTCTTATATTCACATCCAAATATTTATACAAATAACAAAAAACAGTGGACCCAGCACTAATCCTTGCAACACACCGCTGGTCACAAGCCTTCAGTCTGAAAAGCAACCCTCCACCACCACTACCTATGTTTGAGCCAATTTTGTATCCAAATGGCTAGTGTTCCCTGTATTCTGTATGATCTAACCTTGCTAACCAGCCTACCATGTGGAACCTTGTCAATCACCTTACTAAAGTCCATATAGACAACATCCACTCTTCTGCCCGCATCAATCTTCTTTATCAATTCTTCAAAAAAACTTACTGAGACACAATTGCCCATGTACAAAACCATACGCTTGCCCTTCCAAATACACGTACATCATATCAACAATTTGCCCACTACTGATGTCAGGCTCACTGGTCTATAGGTCCCTGGCTTTTTCTTACCATCATTCTTAAATAGTGGCACCAAGTTAGCCAATCTCCAGTCTTTCAGCACCTCACCCGTGGCTATCGATAGTACAAGTATCTTATCAAGGCATCCAGTAATCACTTCCCTAGCTTTCCACAATGTCCTGGGGTTCTGCTAATCAGGTCCTGGTGTTTTATCCACCTTTACATGTTTTAAGACACCCAGCACATCCTCTTCTGTAATATGGACACCTGTTAAGATATCACTATTCATTTCCAGATGTTTCCTTGCTTCTCCTTCTCCTCAGTAAACACTGATGCAAAATACTCATTTAGCATTTTACCTATTTCCTGCAGTTCCACATGGAGACGGTCTTGCTGATCTTTAGAAGGGCCCTACTTATTCCCTCATTACTCTTTTGTCCTTAATATATTTGTAGAAACCTTTTGGATTCTCCATAACCATATCTGCCAAAGCTATCTCTTGTCCCCTTCTTGCCCTTCTGATTTCTCGCTTGAGTATATGCCTATTACACTTGTACTTTTCTAGGGATTCACTCAATCCCTGCTGTCTATACCTGGCATGTGTTTCCTTTTTTTTAAACCAAAGCATTAATTTCTCTAATCATCCAAAATTCCCTACACCTAGCAGCCTTTCCTCACACTAACAGGAACATATTGTCTCTACACTCTTGTTATCTCATTTTTTCAGTATTGGAACAATTATATTTTGGCATGGGCAAATAGCCAATAAGAAGAGCACAGATATCTTAAAGGCTGGTGGAAATGGTAGGGTTTACAGATATAGGGAATGACAAAACCTTTGAAGGACTGGAGACGAAGGTTAAAAATTGTCATGTCAAGATGTTGCATGACTTCAAGCCTATATAGGTTAGTGAATGCAAAAGAGAGAAGGAGATTGGGACTAACCTGCATTTGGAGAGGCAGCGATTAATCAAGAACAATCAAATTATTTTTGTGAAGGAAACAATGTCTGACCAACTTGATTGAATTTTTCAAAGAGTGGACTAGGTCTATAGATGAGGGCAATGTTTTTGATGTAGTCTACTTGGACATCAGAAAAGCTTTTGACAAGGTTCTGCATGTGAGATGAAATAATGCCACAGAGGCCAGTAACCGTGAGCAAGTCATAGATTCATACAGCACAGAAAATGCTCATTGGCCCATTGAGTCTGCAGTGACATAACTACCACAATAAAATGTGCTAATCCCAATTTCCTGCACTTGTTGTATATCCTTGAATGTTACCTTACTCATCCAAATTTTTTTCTTAAATGTTGTAAAGTTTCAAGCCTCCACTACAATCCCAGGTAGTGCATTCCAGATTCCTACCATCCACAGAGTGAAAAAGATTTTTCCCAAATTCCTACTCTTTTTAAAAAAAAGCCCTCTAGGTGATTGACTCCTCAATCAAGGGAAACAGCTGCTCTTTATTCATCTTTTCCATACTGCTCATAATATTATATGCCTCAGTCATGTCCACATCAATCTTCTCTGCTCTAAAGAAAACAATCAAAACCTATCTAATCTCTCCTTATAGCTCAATTGCTCCATCCCAGGCAACATCCTGGTGAACCTTCTGTGTACCCACTCCAGTGGTATCACATTCTTCTTGTAGTGAGGCGAACGAAACTGCACACAGTACTCCTGCTGTGGCTTAGTCAACAGTCTTACAACTCCAACATTACCTCCTTGCTTTAAACTCTATGCCATGGCTGATGGAAGCAAGTGCCACATATGCCTTCTTAACTATTCTATTCACGTGCTCTATTGACTACAGGGATCTGTTAATAATTACCCCAAGATCCCTCTGTTTTTCAGGACAGTGTCCTCCTATTCATCAAATACTCCTTCTTCTTTCAAAGTGCATCACCTCGCATTTAGCAGCCTCATCTGCTACTGAATCATGAATTCCTAGCCATTCAGTTCATCAAGCCCATAGTGACCTTCCAATGTCCCCCTACCCTACATTCCTGTGGCTCATCCACTTAACCTACACATCCCACGAGACTATGGACAATTTAGCATGGCCAATCCACCCACCCTGCGTGTGTTTGGACTGTGTGAGGAAACCAGAGCACCCAGAGGAAACCCATGCAGACAAAGGAACTATGTGAAAACTCCGCATAGTCACCAGAGGGTGGAATCAAACCCAGGTCCCTTGTCCTGTGATGCAGCAATGCTAACCACTGAGCCACTGTGTCACCTACTGTTCTGCCCAACTGACCAACCTATCTATATCATCTTGTAACCTACAACCAACTTCTTCACTATTAACCACTTTACCAATTTTGGTGTCATCTGCAAAACACTCCTCCGACATTTTCTTCAATATCATTTATGTATATAACAAATAATTAGGATCCCAGTACTGTTTCTTGTAGTACACTGCTGGATACTGGTCTCCACTCCCACAAACAGCCTTCTACCACTACCCTTTGCGCCCTATTACTAAGCCAGTTTCAGATCCATCTCGCCAAATATTCCCTCAATTTCACATACTTTAAACTTCTCAATCAATGTGGGACTTTGTCAAAAGCTTTGCTAAAATAAACCGAATTCCCTCATCCAAACACATGATCACATTTTCAAAAGATTCAAACTAATTTGTTGGACATGACCTTTCTGTGACAGAGCCATGCTGACCATCCCTAATTAACCCATGCCTTTCCAAGTGGGTATAAATTTGCAACTCGAGTATTTTCTCCAATAGTTTGCCTACCACTGGCACAAGACTCACTGGTCTATAATTTCCTAGTTCATCTCCACCACTCTTAAAACGTGGAACCATATTTGCAGTCTGCCAGTCCTTTGCCACTTCCCTGTGCCCAGAGAGGAATTAAAAATTAAAAGTAATTTATTTATACTGGAACAGTCCTTGGCATTAGTACTGTCTCTACGAGTCATAGAGAGGTACAGCATGGAAACAAACCCTTCGGTCCATCTTGTCCATGCCAACCAGATACCCCAACCTAATCTAATCCCATTTGCTAGTACTTGCCCCATATCCCTCCAAACCCATCCTATTCAAAAACCCTTCCAGATTCCTTTTAAATGTTGCAATTGCACCAGCCTCCATCACTTCCTCTGGCAGCTCATTCCATACATGTACCATCCTCTGCGTGAAAACGTTGCCTCTTAGGTCCCTTTTAAATTTTTTTCCTCTCACACTAAAACTATGCCCTCTGGTTCTGGATTCCCCCTCTCCAGGGAAAAGACCTTGTCTGTTTATCGTATCCATGCCCCTTATGATTTATAGACCTCAAGAAGGCGGCACAGCGCCAGAGACCCGGTTCAATTCCTGCCTCAGGCGACTGACTGTGTGGAGTTTGCACGTTCTCCCCATGTCTGCATGGGCTTCCTCCGGGTGCTCCGGTTTCCTCCCACAGTCCAAAGATGTGCAGGTCAGGTGAATTGGCCATGCTAAATTGCCCGTAGTGTTAGGTAAGGGGTACATGTAGGGGTATGGGTGGGTTGCACTTCGGCGGGGCGGTGTGGACTTGTTGGGCCGAAGGGCCTGTTTGCACACTGTGAGTAATCTAAAGGTCACCCCTCAGCCTCCAATGCTTCCAGGAAAACAGCCCAAGCCTATTCAGCCTCTCTCTCTAGCTCAAACTCTCCAATCCTTTTAAATCTTTTCTGAACCCTTTCAAATTTCACAACATCCTTCCATTAGGAAGGAGACCAGAATTCTGCACAATATTCCAAAAGTGGCCTAACCACTTTGCAACATGACCTCCCAACTCCTATACTTAATATCAGAATGCTAAAATCAATGACAATATATTTTCTTTCCCTCAGAGACAGCTGTCAGAGTGAACAGAACTTCTGACACTCCTGTTTACTTTTTAATTTTTTTTTCCTTTTTATTACCCCCCACACTACCACCTAACTGCAGTAGCGCTTATTTTTCCCCCAGCACCCATGTTGTGTGTGTGTGTGTGCAGGTGTGGGACGCAGTGAAGGAACAATACTTTTTTTTAAAAAAAGTCAGCCAGGCAGCCCTGATTGAACAAAATTAATAGTCCCAATCAGGAACTCATATTCTATAAGGTGCAGCTGGCTGACCTTGTTACAATCATTACATCCCTCCCCCTCTGAGCCTGACTCTCAATACCAAACAGAAGTTCTCCAACTCTGAACATAAAAAAGACATTCCCTCAACTCCTTTCCCATCAATCACTCCTGGGATGGGAACAACAAGGAACAATTGAGAATAAATTTCACATCACACTGACCCTGTCAAGTTTTTCTGGGACAGGAAAGCAGGAGATAAAATAAAAGCTTCCTTGGTCCTGTCAGGGAGTTCAAAAGGACAATAGAGAAAAATAAAACAGCCCCTTTTGGGACATTATACCAAGAACAAACACAAGTCAAAAAGACACACACACACACACACACACCAGAATAGAAACTTACTAAATTAAAATCTAATTTCCTAGGTTGAGGATGCACTTGAGCACCTACGGCACTCATCAGTCTCGAAAGGCCTCAACTGTGCCAGTGAGCACTGTGTGCTCCCTCTCCAGGAACAGCCAAGCCTGGACATAACTGTGAAAGAGAAGCAGACAGTCAGGAATCTGGAGTGTTTCTGTGACCCACTGCCTGAACTTGTTGATAGCCATCTTGGCCAGACGCAGAAGCAGAGCCATGAGAAAGCCCTTACACTTATCTATCTCTCCTTGCACCAAGTGCCCATAGATCAGCATCATGGAACTAATATGCAGCAGCATCTTAAAAAAATAAAAGCGTCTACAAATGGGCACATTCCACATTGACATTGAAAACCATCTCCTCCAGGCCACGGAAACAGACCTTTTGATTCAACTCATTCATGCCAACCACAGACCTTAAATAGGTCTATTTCATTTGTCAGAATTCGACCAACATCCCTTTAAACCCTTCCTATTCACATACCCATCCAGATGCCTTTTTAATGTTATCATTCTACCAGACTCCACCACTTCCTCTGGCAGCTCATTCTGTACAAATACCACCCTCTGCATGAAAACGTTGCCCCATCGGTCCCTTTTAAATCTTTCCCCTCTCACCTTAAACCTATGCCCTCTATTTTTGGACTTGCCCAGCCCAGGAAAAGCTCTTGTCTATTTACCCTATCTAAGCCCCTCATGATATTATAAACCTCTAGAAGGTTACCCCTCATCCTCCTATGCTCCAGGGAATACAGCCTCAAACTAGTCAGACTCATCTTGCAGCACAAACCCTCGAACCCTGGCAACATCCTTGTAAATCTTTTCTGAACCCTTTCAAGTTTCACAACATCTTCTTCAAAAAACTCAGTTAAGTTAGTAAGACATGATTCCCCACGCACAAAGCCATGTTGACTTTTCCTAATCAGTCCTTGCTTTTCCAAACGCATATAAATCCTGTCTCTCATGGTCCCTCCAACAACTTGCCCACCACTGATGTCAGGCTCACCGATCTTTAATTCCCTGGCTTACCCTTACCACCTTTCTTGAATAGTTGCACCACGTTAGCCAACTCCAATCTTCTGGCACGTCACCTGTGATTACCAATGATAGAAATATATCAAGGGGCCCAGCAATCACTTCACTGGCTTCCCACAGAGTCCTAGGGTACACATGATCTGGTCCTGGGGACTTATCCACCTTAATGCATTTTATGACACCTAGCACTTTCTCCTCTGTAATATGGACATTTTTCAAGATATCCCTATTTAATTCTCCATGCTCTCCAGCTTCCATATCCTTCTCCACAGTAAACACCCACACAAAATATTTGTTTTTTATCTCCCACATCTCTAAACAGTTCCACACTAGACAGTTTTGCTGATCTTTAAGGAGCTCTTTTCTCTCCCTAGTTATCGCTTTGTCCTTAATGTATAGAATCCCTTTGGATTCTACTTAACCCTATTTGCCAAAGCTATCTTATGTCCCCTTTTTGCCTTCCCTTTTAAATATACTCTTACTGCCTTTTTATTCCAAGGATTCACTCGATACCTGACATATGTTTCCTTTTCCTTGACCCAAATCTCAATTTTGAGTCATCCAGCATTTCCTATAGCTACCAACCTTACCCTTCACCCTAACAGAAATATACTGTCTCTGGACTCTCATTACCTTAGTTTTTTAGGCTTCACATTTTCCAGCCATCCCTTTACCTGCAAACACCCTCCCCAATCAACTTTTGAAAGTTCTTGCCTAATACCATCAAAATTGACCTCTCTCCAATTTAGAACTTTAACTTTTAGATCCAGTCTATCCTTTTCCATCACTATTTTAAAACTAATAGAATTAGGGTCACTGGTCCCAAAGTCCTCTCCCACTGACACGTCAGTCAGTTCCAAGGTCCCACAATCTAAAGATGTGCAGGTCAGGTGGGTTGACCATGCTAAATTGCCCATAGTGTTAGGTACATTAGTCAGAGGGGAATGGGTTTGGGTGGATTACTCTTCAGAGGGTCGATGTGGACTGATCGGACCAAATGGCCTGTTTCCACACTGTAGGGAATCTAATATAAAATGTAGGTCAAGTTTTGCACCTTCTCTATACACTGAATCAGAAAATTTTCTCATACACAAATTCCTTTCCATCCAAGTTCTTAACATTATGATAGACTCAGTCTATGTTTGGAAAGGTTAAAATCCCCTATCCTAACTATCCTATTAGTCTTACAAATAACAGATCTCCTTACAAATGTGTTTCTCGGTTTCTTGCTGACTACTGGGGACCCTGGAGTACATCCCTTCATTTTATCCTCAGTTCCATCCAAATAACATCCCTGGATGTATTCCCTGGAATATCCTCTTTGTGTACTGCAGGAATGTTTATCTAAACATGTTTATCCCTGATCAAGAACATCACTTTCCCTCCTCTCTTGCCACCTCTATCTATCCTTCTTAAGGCATTTATACCCTGGATCATTCAGCTGCCAGTCTTGTCCATCCCTGAGACATAACTCTGAAATTGCTACGATATCCCAATCCCATGTTCCTAAACATGGCCTGAGTTGGTCTGTCTTGCCCATTAGGCCTCTTGCATTGAAATAAATACAGTTTAATTTATCAGTCCTACCTCATTCTTTGCTTTGTTCCTGCCTGTCCTGAACATTTGACTTGCTCCTTTTCCCAACTGTACCAGATCTCTTCCCTTATTGTCTCCCTGCCACTGCCCACTCCCCCCCCCCCCCCACCCACCACCACCACCACCACTACCCCCTTACTTGTTTAAATCCTCCTGAGCAATTCTAGTAAATCTCCCCACCAGTATTTTGGTCCATTTCCAATTCAGGTGCAATCTGTTCTTATACAATTCAACTTCTAACCCAGAAAAGCTTCCAAAGTTTCAAAAATCTGAATCCTTCTCCCCTGCACCAGTTCCTCAGACACTCATTCATTTGTTCTATCCTCCTATTTTTACCCTCACTGGCTCGTCGCACCATAAGTAATCCAGATATTATTGCCCACAAGGATCTCCTTTCTAAATTGCTACCTAATTTCCTATGTTCTCTCCTCAGAATCCCATCTTCTATATCATTAACATATATTGTAAAAAGCTGCGGTGGGTGACCCTGGTCGGGGATGGTGGGTGTGGGACTATCCAAACTAACATCTGTGGTGGGGCCCAGCCATTCTTATGTGTGTCTGGCTGCACCTCTTGTTGTCCCTGTGCCTCCATCACTATGCAACTTAGCTACTTGGGTCAGAATGTTATATGCATTCTTAGATGACCATTGAGGTTTGTGCAGTTGCCTTGGAAGGGGTAGTTGGCACCCCCTCTATATGGGAGGACAGCATTCAAAATGTATGGGAGGACAGCATTCTTCCTGTGGACTGAATGATTGGTGCATCTCACCCTGGAGAAGGGGCTTACATTGACCCTCTGGGAGTCATTGATCAGAGGGTCATTTTGTCAAACACTCCACCCTTTATAGACAATAGACAATAGACAATAGGTGCAGGAGTAGGCCATTCTGCCCTTCGAGCCTGCACCACCATTCAATATGATCATGGCTGATCATCCTTAATCAGTATCCTGTTCCTGTCTTATCTACATAACCCTTGATTGCACTATCCTTGAGAGCTCTATCCAACTCTTTCTTAAATGAATCCAGAGACTGGGCCTCCACTGCCCTCTGGGGCAGAGCATTCCACACAGCCACCACTCTCTGGGTGAAGAAGTTTCTCCTCATCTCTGTCCTAAATGGTCTACCCCGTATTTTTAAGCTGTGTCCTCTGGTTCGGCACTCACCCATCAGCGGAAACATGTTTCCTGCCTCCAGAGTGTCCAATCCTTTAATAATCTTATATGTCTCAATCAGATCCTCCCTCAGTCTTCTAAACGCAAGGGTATACAAGCCCAGTCGCTCCAGTCTTTCAGTGTAAGGTAATCCCGCCATTCCAGGAATTGACCTTGTGAACCTACGCTGCACTCCCTCAATAGCCAGAATGTCTTTCCTCAAATTTGGAGACCAGAACTGCACATAGTACTCCAGGTGTGGTCTCACCAGGGCCCTGTACAGCTGCAGAAGAACCTCTTTGCTTCTATACTCAATCCCTCTTGCTATGAAGGCCAGCATGCTATTAGCCTTCTTCACTACTTGCTGTACGTGCATGCTTACCTTCATTGACTGGTGTACAAGAACACCCAGATCTCTTTGTACTGCCCCTTTACCTAAATTGATTCCATTTAGGTAGTAATCTGCCTTCCTGTTCTTGCCACCAAAGTGGATAACCATACATTTATCCATATTAAACTGTATCTGCCATGCATCTGACCACTCACCTAACTTGTCCAGGTCACCCTGTAATCTCCTAACACCCTCCTCACATTTCACCTTGCCACCCAGCTTAGTATCATCAGCAAATTTGCTAATGTTATTGCTAATACCATCTTCTATATCATTAACATATATTGTAAAAAGCTGCGGTCCCAGTACTGATCCCTGCGGTATCCCACTGGTCACTGCCTGCCATTCTGAAATGGAGCCGTTTATCACTACTCTTTGTTTCCTATCAGCCAACCAACTTTCAATCCAAGTTAGTACTTTGCCCCCAATACCATGTGCCCTAACTTTGCTCACTAACCTCCTATGTGGGACTTTATCAAAAGTTTTCTGGAAGTCCAGGTACACTACAACTACTGGATCTCCCTCGTCCATCTTCAGAGTTCCATCCTCAAAAAATTCCAGAAGATTAGTCAAGCATGATTTCCCCTTCATAAATCCATGCTGGGTCTGACCTATCCTGTTACTACTATCCAGATGTCTCGTAATTTCATCCTTTATAATCCTTTTCACAAACAGAAAAAGGAAAGTCTTTTTGAGCCTTGTTTCCTTCAGGCAACTGTGCTTTGGAAGGAAAGAGTCCAGGCTCCAACTGAAGTGAATACTGACTCCTGGCTCCTGGCTCCATGCTCCATTCCTCCCAGGCAGCAGCTGCAGCACAGACCCAGGATGTAGGTCTCAATCAATTGCATTTACTACAGATGTAGTCACTTCAAACTTCAAGCTGCAAATGTAGAAGCAAAGTCCAGCATTCCCCACACTGCCCTATAGGCCCCAGGATCTAATCTTCTAAGGCAGTAAACAAAAAATTAGAAGACCTTTTTTGCCCTGCTGGCATGTCCAGTCCTGACTTCAAGTCGACATTACCTCTTATCCATTTCCATGATTCTTCTACTAAACTGCATCCCCTGTAGCAAGCTGTCTCTCTCATTTATGTCCCCCATTCGTGTTCCTGATGCCATTTCATCCTCCACTCCAAGTCCATAAAGATCTACCCTTTAGTAACTCTGCCAGTGCTATCCCTGTAGTTGTATTTGGCATGGTCCCATAGCCAAATAAGAACCGTGACAACTTGTTATCTAACGAGGCTGTAGAAGCCTTCATAGTTTGGTCTGCTGTTTGTGCCAGACAATTGGATGATGGGTGGTATGGAAATGTCCCTATATGTCCAATCCCATTCGACTTTAAGAAATAACCAAAATTCGCTGCTGGTACATGATGGCTTGTTATCGGTGACCAACAATTCCGGACTCAGTGTGTTGAAAAAGATCCATGTAGTTTTTCCATTATCATCACCATATTTGATTAATGGACCCCTTGCACATCCAACCTTTTTGAATGGGCATCCACAATGACTAAGAATATTGAACCAATGCACAGTTAATGCACAGGGTTCACGATTTACGCAGTCATTTCCACAGATGTGGGGAGCTGTTGGAGATAATGTCTTCTCATTTTTGACACTCTGACCACTGCCTCACCAAAGTGGCTATGTCTGCATGAAAACTGGCTACCAGACATAGCCCGCCTTAACATCTTCATTTTGGAGATTCAAGGTAGCCCTAGTAGAGTTATTTGACATAAACCTTTGCTTGGGACAATCACTCTGGCTCCCCATAACAATAATCCATCCTTTACTATGAGCTGGTCTCTCCAGGTCCAAAAAGAGTTTTAGTATCTGGAGCATCAGGAAATGTTAGGCTCCTAATAACAGAAAAAAGCTGCAACTCCACAGGCTGTCAGGAGAATTATTTGTTGTTTCTCATCTGACCCATGTCATTTGCCGAGGAAAAATTATTCTTTCCACATACTGGGCCTAGTCCTCAACGACAAGGTTGAATGATCAAGCTTGCCACACAAAGGCATGATGTAATAAATGCTTACACCAACTCAAAAACAATTGTTGCAAATAATTTCTTTCAGGATTATGCTTTCTTGTCACCACCTCTGAAAAACTCTACAGAAGGCAGTATCCATCACCAAATCACCCTTTATTTCTACAGGAACCATCTTTGACCTTAGTACGGCCTCATTCAGCGTCATCTATCAGAGTCTTAGCATCTCTGACAGTATTCTTTCTTTTAAAGAAACACCCAACTGGCCAGTGACAAGCAGTGCCCTTTAAATCAAAAGGCAATGCTAACACAATTCTTTCTCTCTTTTCTTTCTCTTTAAAATAGATATTTGTATTATTGATAGTCAACCTCCTGTTTATAACAGTGAAGGAGAGGGTAGGGACTAAATCAAAATAGAGTTGGACACACTCCTGTTTATTTTTTTATTATTTTTATTAACCCCCACGCTACCACCTAAGTGCAGTAGTGCTTATTTTATCCCCAGCAATCTCCTGTTTATTTTTTTTTCTTTTTTCGGAGGATAGGAAGATATTCCATGGTTTTTTTTTCTATTTTTAACCCCCACACTACCACCTAAGTGCTGTAGTGCTTATTTTTTTTCCCCAGCACCCATGGTGTGTGTGTGCAGGTGTGAGACACAGTGAAAGACACAAAGTGCACAAATCTTTATTCAAATTCCACCACCAGGAAGATAGGAAAACACCCGTGTGGCCAGTGACAAACACTGCCCTTCACATCAAGGGGCAGTGCTGTGTGATCAAAACAGTGAAGGGGGAGGGTAGGGACTAAATCAAAATAGAGTTGGAGGGAGAAATGATGCACTCCACTCCCTGCGGCGCCCACCTCTCCCTGAACAACTCCAGGGTGTTGGTCGACACCGCGTGCTCCTTCTCCAAGGACACCCGGGCCCTAACGTAAACACTATTCTTTTTTTTTTAATCTTTTTTTTTTCTTTTTTCCCGCACTACCACCTAAGTGTGGTAGTGCTTATTTTATCCCCAGCACCCATGGTGTGTGTGTGCAGGTGTGAGACACAGTGAAAGGCACAAAGTGCACGAATCTTTATTCAAGTTCCACCACCAGGAAGATAGGAAAACACCCGGGTGGCCAGTGACAAGCACTGCCCTTCACATCAAAGGGCAGTGCTGTGTGATCAAAACAGTGAAGGGGAGGGTAGGGACTAAATCAAAATAGAGTTGGAGGGAGAAATGATGCACTCCACTCCCTGCGGCGCCCACCTCTCCCTGAACAACTTCAGGGTATTGGTCGACACCGCGTGCTCCTTCTCCAAGGACACCCGGGCCCTAACGTAAACACTATTCTTTCTATTTTATTTTTTTTGGCCAGTGACAAACACTGCCCTTCACATCAGAGGGCAGTGCTGTGTGATCAAAACAGTGAAGGGGAGGGTAGGGACTAAATCAAAATAGAGTTGGACACTCCCCTTTTTATTTTTTTTCACAAAAAAGGACTATCCTGTTTTTTTTTCTTTCTTTTTTTTTAAATTAACCCCCACACTACCACCTAAGTGCGGTAGTGCTTATTTTTTCCTCAGCACCCATGGTGTGTGTGTGCAGGTGTGAGACACAGTGAAAGGCACAAAGTGCACGAATCTTTATTCAAATTCCACCACCAGGAAGATAGGAAAACACCCGGGTGGCCAGTGACAAGCACTGCCCTTCACATCAAAGGGCAGTGCTGTGTGATCAAAACAGTGAAGGGGAGGGTAGGGACTAAATCAAAATAGAGTTGGAGGGAGAAATGATGCACTCCACTCCCTGCGGTGCCCACCTCTCCCTGAACAACTCCAGGGTGTTGGTCGACACCGCGTGCTCCTTCTCCAAGGACACCCGGGCCCTAACGTAAACACTATTCTTTCTATATGGCAGTCAGGACTCCCTGATTGGACCAAATTAACAGTCTCAATCAGGGAAGTCATATTCCATGGTGTCCAGCTGGCGGACATTGTCATAATCATTACTTGTTACAATACGCATGCCAACAAGGTAAAAGCCCAGGACAACTATGGAAATTGGCATTGGCGCCGCCTCGTGCTCCCGCAAGGAGGTTGAGCAATTCATCAACTTCACCAACACATTCCACCCTGACCTTAAATTTACCTGGACCATCTCTGACACCTCCCTCCCCTTCCTGGACCTCTCCATCTCCATTAATGACGACCGACTTGACACTGACATTTTTTACAAACCGACTCCCACAGCTACCTGGAATACACCTCTTCCCACCCTACCTCTTGCAAAAATGCCATCCCGTATTCCCAATTCCTCCGCCTCCGCCGGATCTGCTCCCAGGAGGACCAGTTCCACCATAGAACACACCAGATGGCCTCCTTCTTTAGAGACCGCAATTTCCCTTCCCACTTGGTTAAAGATGCCCTCCAACGCATCTCGTCTACATCCCGCACCTCCACCCTCAGACCCCACCCCTCCAACCGTAACAAGGACAGAACGCCCCTGGTGCTCACCTTCCACCCTACCAACCTTCGCATAAACCAAATCATCTGCCGACATTTCCGCCACCTCCAAACAGACCCCACCACCAGGGATATATTTCCCTCCCCACCCCTTTCCGCCTTCCGCAAAGACTGTTCCCTCTGTGACTACCTGGTCAGGTCCACGCCCCCCTACAACCCACCCTCCCATCCTGGCACTTTTCCCTGCCACCGCAGGAGCTGTAAAACCTGCGCCTACACCTCCTCCCTCACCTCCATCCAACTCCCTAAAGGAGCCTTCCAGTGCACATCCACTAATATCATTTATTGTATCCGTTGCTCCCGATGTGGTCTCCTCTACATTGGGGAGACTGGGCGCCTCCTAGCAGAGCACTTTAGGGAACATCTTCGAGACACCCGCACCAATCAACCACACCGCCCCGTGGCCCAACATTTCAACTCCCTCTCCCACTCTGCCGAGGACATGGAGGTCCTGGGCCTCCTTCACCGCTGCTCCCTTACCATCAGACGCCTGGAGGAAGAACGCTTCATCTTCCGCCTCGGAACACTTCAACTCCAGGGCATCGATGTGGACTTCAACAGTTTCCTCATTTCTCCTTCCCCCACCTCACCCTAGTTCCAAACTTCCAGCTCAGCACTGTCCCTATGACTTGTCCTACCTGCCTATCTCCTTTCCCACCTATCCACTCCATCCTCTCCTCCCTGACCTATCACCTTCATCCCCTCCCCCACTCACCCATTGTACTCTATGCTACTTTCTCCCCGCCCCCACCCTCCTCTAGCTTATCTCTCCACGCTTCAGGCTCACTGCCTTTATTCCTGATGAAGGGCTTTTGCCCGAAACGTCGATTTCGAAGCTCCTTGGTTGCTGCCTGAACTGCTCTTCCAGCACTACTAATCCAAACTATGGAAATTTGGCAAATTTGACGCAGAATTAAGCTGAGTGACAATAAGTAGACAGTGAATTGAGGAGTGTTTTTCCAACTGGATATTGTATCCAATAGGAATCAGTGTTGGAGCCTTTGCTGTTTATGGTTTATATAAACTATTTAGATTTCAATCCAGGAGGCTTGATAACTAAGTTCACAGATGATGTAAAAATCAATAGGTGGTAAATACTGTCATGAGGAGGATAGCTTTAGACCACAGGATGATTTAGATGGGCTGGTCAAGTGGGCTGATTAGTCATAAATGGAACTCAATTCAGCAAAATGTGAGGGGATGCACTTGGTCTGGATAAACAAAACATAATGAATAGTAGGACCCTGGGAAGACCAAGGATGAGGAAGATCTTGGTGTGCATGTTAAATTGCTCCCTTAAGGTATCTGAAAAGGTGGATAAAGTGGTCAAGAAGGCATGTGATATACTCACTTATTTTAGCCAATAGATAGAGTTTAAGGCCAGGGAGGTTATGCTGGTGCTGAATAAAATATTGATTAGGCCACAGCTAGAGTATTGTGTCCAGTTTTGGATTCCACATTATGGAAGAGAAGTGACAGTGGAGAAAGTGCAGGGGAGGTTTATCAGGATGCAGATAAGAAGTAGGTCATATGGGCTGGCGGTGGCCCACAGGCTACATTTTGAATGCCCCAAAGTTTGAGTATAAAACGACTCTCATTATAAGACTGTAAAAATCAGGCTTGGCACACCTTCCTCATTCCTGAAGAAGGGCTTATGCCCAAAACGTCGATTCTCCTGCTCCTTGGATGCTGCGCTTTTCCAGCAACATATTTTTCAGCTCTGATCTCCAGCATCTGCAGTCCTCACTTTCTCCTAATTTTCTGTCCTGCCAACTGGACATCATTATGTAAATATGAATTATGTAAAAATACTGCAGCACTAATCCGCAGTAAGTCGTGTTCACCTATTTTATCCTATGATTGTTGACTTGCATTAGCTCATGGTTCTCAAGCACCACCATTTTAAAATTATTATCATCATGTTCAAATCCCTCAGTACCCAACCCCCTCCCTATTCCTTTACCCTTCTCCAGCCTTACAATGTTTTAAGATATCATTGGTCTTCCAGCTCTTTAATTATTCCTAGCTTTGTTTTGGGGCCAGCATTGGTAACTGCCCTGAACGCTTACCCTTAATTTTTCCCATGTCTTTCCAGCCTGAAAGCTACTTTGATCAAGCTTTTAGTTGCCTGTCCTGTGCCTCCTGATATATCTTGGGGTCAGTTTTGTTTAATTACGCTGTCTGCAAAGCATCTTAGGAATTTTCTTTTGTGCATACTGGAAATGTTGTATAACTGAAAGCTGTTGTAGATTATTCTCTGGAGTCTAGTTGTGTGCGGCCTTTTAGTAAACATAATATGATAGAATTCTTGATCAAAGTGAAGAAGTTGCTTTTGGAGACTAGGATCCTGAATCTAACTGGAGGAAAATATGATGGTATGAGACTGTAATTGGCTATGATAGATTGGGGAGTGCTTAAAAGGATTAAAGTGGAAAGGCAATGACAAATATTCAAAGAGTGTAACAATTGTTCACTCCTTTCTGCACAGAAGTCAAACAGGAAGGGTGGCCAAACCATGGCTTACAAGGGGAATTCACAATACTATTAAATCCAAGGAAGTGGCATGCAAGTTGGCCAAAAAGGAGAAACAACAGACCTGAAAGACAGTTGTGATAGACTGGAGGCCTGTGACCAGGGATGTTCTGCAAGGATCAAAGCTGGGTCCATTGTTTGTCATTTAAATAAATGAATTGAATACGATTATGGGAGGTATGCTTAATAAATTTCTGGATGACACCAAAACTTGTAGTATTTTAGACAGTGAAGAGAGTTATCGAAGATTACAAAAGGATTAGATTAGATTACTTACAGTGTGGAAATAGGCCCTTCCGCCCAACGAGTCCACACCGACCCGCCACCCAGCCAGACCCATTCCCCTACATTTATCCCTTCACCTAACACTACGGGCAATTTAGCATGGCCAATTCACCTAACCTGCACATTTTTTTCTGGACTGTGGGAGGAAACCCACGCAGACACGGGGAGAACATGCAAACTCCACACAGACAGTCGCCTGAGGCGGGAATTGAACCCGGGTCTCTGGTGCTGTGAGGCAGCAGTGCTAACCACTGTGCCATCTTGATCAATTGGGCCAATGGGATGAGGACTGTTAATGGAGTTTAATTTTGGTAAGACAAACAAGGGCAGGACCTATACAGTTAATGGTAGAGCCCTGGGGAGTGTCGTAGAACAGAGAGATCCAGAGGTACAGGTACAAGGTCCATTAAAAGTTGTGCCACAGGTAGACAGAGTGGTAAAGGATGCATTTGGCACACATGCTTTCATTACTCAGACCATTGAAGATAGAAGTTGGAATGTCATGTTGCAATTGTACAGGACATTGATCAGGCCACTTTGGAGAACATCTGCAGACCTCACTCTCTCTCACTTATGGAGAGACATTGGCCAAACACAGGCAAATGGAACTATTTTGCTTTGTGAAACTTGGTTGACATGGAGGAGTTAGACTAAATTGTATGTTGCTGAGCTGCAAGACTCTATATAAGTTATGTTATGAAGAGACACTGGACAGACTGGGATTGTTTTCCTTAAAGCAGAGGAGAACGAGAGGGGACATGATTGAAATGTATAAAATTATGAGAGGCACAGGGCAAACAGAAAAATATTTTTTCCTTGATAGAGGAATCAATGATTTGGGGCATAAATGTAAGGTAAGGGCCTTTTCACCAACAGGTGCCGCTCTGTGCAGCCACTCTTCAATCTGCCAGTCACGGCCCATTGTCAGAGGAAGCCCAACCAGTCAATCCACGTCTGGAAGAAACTGCTCCATTTGCAAAAATGACAGCAGCATCACACAGGCTACTCCTTGTAGTGTACTAAAAACCTTACCAGGTATATTAAAACAAAAGCACAATTGTACCGGAAGAAATAAACCAGTAACTAGCTTGTGAATACTTTGATGTCTTTACATAGTTCAGCTAGGTATGAGTGATCCACCTCTTGTATTCAGTCTATGCCACAGGTAGCAGGAAGGATAAGATTCTGAAAGAGATTTGAGGGAGTCAAGGGAATTTAAAAAAAGCAACAGAACCTCAAAAACAGTGATCTTGGGGTGACTCCCTGTGCAACATGATACAGAGAATAAGTTCAATCAATTGAACACTCAACTGAAGAATTGGTGTATGAGGAAGGGCATCAGTCTATTTTTATATCTCAAACCTTCCTTTCTCAGGACATTCTGGTGAATCTTTTCTGAACCCTCTCCATTTAAAAATATCCTTCCTATTCAAAAGAACATAACAACAGAAGGATTGATCTGTTGAATACATGGCTGGAGAATTAGTGGATGAGGGAGGGTATCCGAACTCTTAGGAATTGGGACTGGTTCTGGAAGGGTGGGAGTTGTACAAGCTCTATGGGTTACATCTTAACAGGACTGGGACTGATATTCTCACAGGGTCATTTGCTAGTGCTATTAGAGTGGTTTTAAAATAGCTTCTCAGGGAATGCGAACCTAAGCGGTAAGTCAAATTGGAAGTGAGCAAAGTTGGTAACAGGAAGTCAGAAAGATCCTAGGGAGACTAAAAGACAGAAAAAATGAAGCTGAGCATTGACGATACTTCAAGAGCAGAATGAAGTTAAAAAAAAAACAAAGTTAAGGGCGCTGAATATAAGCAGCATTCACAACAAGACAGACGATTCAAAGGTATAAATAGAGATACCTGGGTATGATGCAATCGCTATAACAGAAAGATGGCTGCAGAGTGGCCAGGATTGGGAAATTGGATATTCATGAATATTTGATGTTTATGAAGGACAGACAAGAAGGAAAAGGAGGTAGAATTGCACTGATATTAAGAGATGGGATAAGTCCATCTGTAAAGGAGGATCTGAGATCAGAAAAATAGTGTATGGAATCTATTTGGGGTGAAGACTAAGAAACAGCAAGGACAGCAAACATTGGTTGGATTTATTTATAGGCCACCAAATAGGAGTGGTAGTGTGGGGCATGGCATTCATCTCAAGATGAGAGAAACTTGTGGCCCCGGCAACACAATTATCATGGATGACTTCTGCAAACAGATTTAAGGAAACAAATTGAACATTAAAGCTGTGGGGGATGTGTTTCAGGAATATTTTAAGAATAGTTTACTAGAGTAGCAGGATGAGCTGACTAATGGACAGATTATTTTAGACCTAATATCATGTAATGAGAAAGAGCTAAAGAACAATCTTGTAAAATAACCTTTAGGGATGAGTGACCACAACATTAGGGAATATTTTACATCATGTTTGAAACTGAGTCTGTTCAACCAAAGCAAGGGTGTTAAATTTGAATAAGGGAAATTCTGAAGGCATGAAGTTCAAAGTTTCAGAAAAGGCATGAATGCACATAGGCGATATCTTTAAAAAGTTATTACATGGTTAATTACAACAATACAAATTACTTCAAGATGGAAAACACAAAAAAGATCAGTCAACTGTGGCTGACAAAGTCATTTCAGGATTGTATGAGATTAAAATAAAAGGCTTATAAAGTGGTGAAAAAGTTAATAAATCTGACGATTGGGAGGATTTTAGAACACAACAAAGAAGAGTCAAGAAATTGATAACGAAAGGGAGAATAGAATATGAATGCAATAGAGCAAACAACAAAAATGCATTTCTAGAGGCACATACAAGGAAACATTTGCAAAAGACATAGGGTCCTTCACAGGTAGAATCAGAATTTACAATGGAAAATAGAAAAATGGTGAAGAAGCTAAGTGATTATTTTGTGTCTGTTTTCACTGAAGACTATTCAAAAAATCTCTCAGAACTTGAGATCCATTTGGCTAGGGAGAATGAAGAGTTGAAGAAAGTTGATAAGAATCATAGAATCTGTACAGTGTGGAAGCAGGCCTTTAGCCTATCGAGTTCATACCAACCTTCCAAAAAGCACCACACACAGACACTCACCTCCTCTCAAGGTGCATGGCCAATCCACCTAACCAGCGCAGTTTTGGAAACTAGAGCACCTGGAGGAAACCCACACAGACATGGGGAAAATGTTTATGTAGAATTTGCACAGTCACCTGAAGGTGAAATTGAACCTGGGTCTCCTGTGCTAGAAGGCAGCAGTGCGGCCTTGTGGGCGGCACGGTGGCACAGTGGTTAGCACTGCTGCCTCGCAGCGCCAGAGACCCGGGTTCAATTCCCGACTCAGGCGACTGACTGTGTGGAGTTTGCACGTTCTCCCCGTGTCTGCGTGGGTTTCCTCCGGGGGCTCCGGTTTCCTCCCACAGTCCAAAGATGTGCAAGTCAGGTGAATTGGCCATGCTAAATTGCCCGTAGTATTAGGTAAAGGGGTAAATGTAGGGGTATGGGTGGGTTACGCTTCGGCGGGTTGGTGTGGACTTGTTGGGCCGAAGGGCCTGTTTCCACACTGTAAGTAATCTAATCTAATCTAATCTAATCTAACTATTGAGCCATGTGCCAAGGATTATGTTGTAGAAATCAATGAGACTGCAAGTTAATAAATCTCTAGGACTTGATGGTCTCCATACCAGACTATTGGATGAGGTGGTTAGAGATAGTTGATGCTTTGTGATTATCTTCCAAAATTTTTTAAATTGTGGAAAAATTCCTGTGATTTTTGAAAGGTAACAAATATCACCCCACTATTTCAGGAGGGAGGGAGCTAACAAGGAACTATAGACAAACCTGTTAGCCTTACCTTTGTTGTAAGGAAAATGCTAAAATCTAGTGATCAGTTTGGAAAAGCATAGATTTGTGAATGGGAAATAGTATTTGAGAAACTTGGAGTCTTTTTGTTACTGACAAAATTGTTAAAAAGAGAAACAATGCATCCAACTGTCCATAACATATATGACTGATTTGGAGTTGGGGATTAAATTGACCATTTCTAAGTTTGCGTATGATATAAAGCTAAGTGAAAGTCTGTATTGTGAGAAAAAAATTTCTAGAAGATTTTAACAGGCACAGTAAATGTGCATGAAAGGCAAACGGAATATAAATTGGAAAAATGTGAGGTAACTAACTTTGGAAGGAAGCGCAGATGTGCTGATTATTTCTTCAATCATAACAGGTTGAAAAGTAATAGACACACAAATGGACCTGGGTGTCCTTGTCAATAATTCACTACCATGTAAGTGCAATAAACTATTGAGAAGGCAAACAAATTGTTAGCCTATATTGTAAGCAGATATGAGTATAGGAGTAGTGAAGTTTTGCTCCAAATGTGCAAGAGTTTGGTTAGACCACATGTGGTATACTGTGTGCTGTTTGGTCTCTTTATCTCAAGAACAATGTTACTACCATAGAGGGGCTAGAACAGTTTACCAGACTTGCTGTCAAAATGGCAAGACTTCCCCACGGAAATGGGCATGTACAATCTGACATACTTTTCATATTTACATACACTTTTCTCATTCTGATATTTTAGGTAGCTAAGTAGTGCCTAAAAAGGAGTGTTAATTGGTTCACTTTTTGAAATGACTGGTTAATGAATAGCAACATCTTCAGTTTATGTGAAAATTTCAGCATCACTTTGTTTTTGTGAAAAGTGCAGTACCTTGAAATAGGAAAGCCATGCGAATAATTTTCTGAATTTGTATCCCGAGCAGAAAGCCTCTTTTGGGGGCTGTCTATATCTAGAAAGTAATGATTAGGAGATGCCGGTGTTGGACTGGGGCGTACAAAGTTAAAAATCACACAATACCAGGTTATAGTCCAACAGGTTTAATTGGAAGCACACTAGCTTTCGGAGTGTTGCTCCTTCATGAAGGAGCGACGCTCCGAAAGCTAGTGTGCTTCCAATTAAACCTTTGGAGTATAACCTGGTGTTGTGTGATTTTTAACTCTAGAAAGTAAGGGTGTGTTCCTATGATTCATCAGGATCTTGTGTGGCTTGTTTTGGGCACTTTAAATTTAGATTGTAAGACTTTCTATACTTGCCACTGCTCAGGAAAGTAACCAACACAATCAAAGACCTCTCCCAACCTCTTTCATCCGGCAGAAGAAGTGAAAGCCCTTTGTGTACACATACTAACAGATTCAAGAATAATTTCTTCCCAACTGTTACCAGACCTTTGAATGGACCTCTTCAATAATAATGTTAATCTCTCTCTGCACCTTCTCAGCTGCTGTAATATTGTATCCTGCACTATGTTACCCTGATGCACTTATATTGTGTGATATACCTGGAAAGCACATAAGACCACACTTTTCACTGTACCTCAGTACGCAGTTACCATTACAGTGACAATAATAAATCAAATATAAGAACTAAGAATATGAGTTGGTTCTTTGACCTTACGAATCTGCTCTGCCATTCAGCAGGATTAAGCCTGATTTAAAATTCATCATGTCTACTTTCCTGCCTTTTCCGTGTAACAGTTCATTACCCTACTGCGCACTTTACAAAGGGAGAAAGACAGACAAAAGCCACATGGTCAGTGAGGAAAAGAGAGAAAGAAACCTACAATGTTAACTGACCATAGCAGTGAACCTGCACAGTTACTGCCTTTACTGTTTGAGTTCATGTATCTCTGGACATTGGAGCACATCTAGGAAAAATGAACAAACAGCGAAATTCACAGCTGACCTTGGAGGAACCTGTATGGGAGAGCTTACAGCACAGGAACAGGTAAGTGCAAAGTTTTCAACATATAACCTTGCTGTAAGTCTATAGTAGTGAGTAGAGTGGGTTCTTTCTTGATTATATGTTTTATTAAAATCTATCTCTTGATTAGATTTTAAAAATATAAACCACAAGTACTAAGTTAGCCTGGAACAGTGCTTTTTTTTAGAGCAAATAGATGGTGCTATTTTCTGAGTCTGTAGATTGTGAGAAGCAAACATGGCCTTTAGTAGAGTGATATGTTCTTCTTGTTGGATATGAGAGGTGAGGGAGAATTTGCATGTTACTTATAATTATGTCTGCAGGAACTTTATTTGCTTACAAATCCTATCAGATCGCATGGATCAGTTGGAGTGACATTTAGAGGCAATGAGGAATTTACAAGAGCTAGACGCTATGATGGATGGCGGTTATAGGAAGGGAGGAAAGCCACAGATACAGTCAGATAGGTGGGCTAACTCCAGGAAAGGTAGGAGGGGTGAGCAGGTATTGTATGAGTTTTCTGTGGCTATCTCCATTTCAAACAAGTATGCTGCTTTGGACAATGAAGGGGGTGATGGACTCTCAGGGGAATGTAGCACAAACAGACAAGTTTCAATGTAATGAGGGGTATGTCGGGTTCCAAATGTTGTTTCTGCAAAAATTTCAAGGCGGAATCATGAGGGTGTATACCAAGAAATAACTAACTGTAAAGGGAGGTGGTCGACTGGTAGAAACAGATGTATTGACATGACAGCTGCAATTGTCACGCACATAGGGAGTTAGTATGAACAAGATAACCAAATAAGACCCAGTGTTGCGTCAGCAAAAGTAATAAGAGGGGGAGGGGGGGGAGTTGCACGCTAACAACAGGCCACAGACAGATGTGGTAAACCGATTAGATTAGCAGCTACACAGAGCAATACAACTGTCACATACGTCACAAAAGGGGAGGTACAGAGGAGCTCATAGAAAACTGTATAAATGTGCAATAAAATTATTCAGAAGTGTGCCTACTTTGTGGTCACCCGGGCTTGCAAGAACATATGAATAAAGACTGCTTCAGAATTTGACTCGGACTGAAATTATTGAACAGTGAGCTTCGTTTCTCACACAAGTGATCAATTGTGATAGGGCACTCTCCAGTCAGATGCACAGACAGACATTTCTGCAGCCAGCACCAAAAAATCTGAATGCTGTGTTGCTTTCCTAGTGCCAGGATCAAGGATATCTCAGAGAGGACATAGAGTATTCTCAAAGAGGAGAGGGACCAGCCGAACATCATTGTACATATTGGAACCAATGACAGAGGAGGAGAAAAGGATGAGATTCTGAAGGAAGAATAGAGAACGTTAGGCAGGAATTAAAAAAGGAGGTACTCAAGGGTAGTAATATCTGGATTAATCCCAGTGCTACAAACTAGTGGGGGTAGGAATAGGAGGATAGAGTAGATGAATGCATGGCTGAGAAGATGGTGCATGGGAGAAGGGTTCACATTTTTGGATCTTTGAAATCTCTTCTGGGGTAGAAGTGACCTGTACAAGAAGGATGTTTTTCACCTGAATTGGAAGAGTACTCATATACTGGAAGGGAGATTTGTTAGAGCTGCTCAGGAGAATTTAAAATAGTCAGATGGGGGGTGGGGGTGTACTGGGGCAGGGAAATAGTGAGGAAAGAGATCAGTCTGAGACTGGTACAGTTGGGAAAGGGAGAGAGTCAAACAGTAAGGGCAGGAAGGAACAAAGCAGAAAACAAGGTAAGATTCATACATTTAATTGCATTTATTTCAATGCAAGTTACAGGGAAAGCAGATGAACTCAGAGCATTAGGAACATGGATGTCATAGCAATTACAGAAATGTGGGTCAGGGATAGACAAGATGTTCCAGGATACAAATGTTTTAAGAAGGATAGAAAGTGTGTTTGGTTGGGGGAGGGGGGGGTGTCAAGACAGGAGGGGGAGTGAGGGAGACTGTACTGAGGGATATTCTTGGCAATACATCCAGGAAAGTTATTCAGGTTGAACTGAGAAATAAGAAAGGGATGATAATGTGATTGGAATTGTATTATAGATCCCCTAATAGTCAGCGGGACATTGAGAAATACATTTGTAAGGAGATTTCAGTTATCTGTGATAATAATAGGGTAGTTATGGTAGGGGATTTTAACTTTCCAAACATAGACCGGGAGTGCCATAGTGTTAATGATTTAGATGAAGAGGATGTTGTTAAGTGTGTGTAAGAAACTTTTCTGATTCAGTATGTGGATGTACCTACTAGAGAAGGTGCAAAATTTGACTTACTCTTGGGAAATAAGGCAGGGCAGGTGACTGACTTTGGGGCCAGTGACCATAATTCTATTAGTTTTAAAATAGTGATGGGCGGCAAGGTGGCACAGTGGTTAGCACTGCTGCCTCACAGTGCCGGAGACCCGGGTTCAATTCCTACCTCAGGCGACTGACTGTGTGGAGTTTGCACATTCTCCCCGTGTCTGCGTGGGTTTCCTCCGGGTGCTCCGGTTTCCTCCCACAGTCCAAAGATGTGCAGGTTAGGTGAATTGGCCATGCTAAATTGCCCGTAGTGTTAGGTAAGGGGTAAATGTAGGGGTATGGGTTGGTTGCGCTTCGGCGGGTCGGTGTGGACTTGTTGGGCCGAAGGGCCTGTTTCCACACTGTAATGTAATCTAATCTAATCTATTCAAAATGATAGAAATAGATCAAAAAGTTGAAGTTCTGAATTCGAGGAAGGATAATTTTGACTGTATTAGGTAAGAGCAGATATTCACAGGTAACAGGAAGGCTGGAAAATGGGAAGCCTTCAAAAATGAGATAATCAGAGTCCAGAGACAGTAAATTCCTGTTAGGGTGAAAGGAAAGGTTGGTAGGTGTAGGGATGCTGGATAACAAAATGAGGTTTTGGTTAGAAAAAGAAGGTGTAGACAGGAGAGACCGAGTGAATCCTTAGAAGACTATAAAGGCAGAAGGAGAATGCTTAAGAGGGAAATCAGGAGGGCACAAAGGGGACCTGAGATAGCTCTGATAAGTAGGGTTAAGGAGAATCCAAAGGGTTTTATAAATATATTAAGGACAAAAATGGTAACTAGGGAGAGAATAATGCCCCTCAAAGATCAGCAAGGGAGCCGCAGGAGATGGGGAAGATACTAAACGAGTGTTTACTGTGGAGAAGGACATGGAAGGTATAGAATGTAGGGAAATAGATGGTGACATCTTGAAAAATGTCGATATTACTGAGGAGTTGCTGCTGGATGTCTTGAAATGCATAAGTAGATATATCCCCAGGACTTGATCAGGTGTATCCTATAACTCTGTGGGAAGCTAGGAAAGTGATTGGTAGCCCCTTGCTGAGATATTTGTATCATTGATAGTCATAGGTGAAGTGCCAGAAAACAGGAGATTGACTACTATGGTGCCACTATTTAAGAAAGGTGGTAAGAAAAAGCCAGGGAACTGTAGATCAGTGAGCCTGATGTCAGTGGTGGGCACGTTGTTGGAGGAAATCCTGAGGGACAGGATGCACATGTATTTGGAAAGGCAAGGACTGATTAGGGATAGTCAATATGGCTTTGTGCATGGGAATTCATGTTTCATGAACTTGATTCAGTGTTTTGAAGAAGTAACAAAGAGGATTGATGAAGACAGAGCAGTGGGTGTGATCTATATGGACTTCAGTAAGGCATTCGACAAGGTTCCCCATGGGAGACTGGTTAGCAATGTTCGATCTCATGGAATACAGGGAGAACTGGCCATTTGGATATAGAACTGGCTCAAATGTAGAAGACAGAGGGTGGTGGTGGAAGGTTGTTTTTCAGGCTGGAGGCCTATGACTAGTGGAGTACCACAAGGATCGGTGCCGGGCCCTCTACTTTTTGTCATTTACATAAATGATTTGGATGTGAGCATAAGAGTTACAGTTAGTAAGTTTGCAGATGATACCAAAATTGGAGGTGTAGTGGACAGCGAAGAGGGTTACCTCAGATTACAACAGGATCTGGACCAGATGGGCCAATGGGCTGAGAAGTGGCAGATGAAGTTTAATTCAGATAAATGCGAGATGCTGCATTTTGGGAAAGCAAATCTTAGCAGGACTTATACGCTTAAGGTCCTAGGGAGGGTTGCTGAACAAAGAGACCTTGGAGTACAGGTTCATAGCTCCTTGAAAGTGGAGTTGCAGGTAGATAGGATAGTGAAGAGGGCATTTGGTATGCTTTCCTTTATTGGTCAGAGTATTGAGTACAGGAGTTGGGAGGTCATGTTGCGGCTGTACAGGACATTGGTTAGGCCACTGCTGGAATATTGCATGCAATTCTGGTTTTCTTCCTATCGGAAAGATATTGTGAAACTTGAAAAAGTTCAGAAAAGATCTACAAGGATGTTGCCAGGGTTGGAGGATCTGAGCTACAGGGAGGGGCTGAACAGGCTGGGGCTGTTTTCCCTGCAGCGTCGGAGGCTGAGGGGAGACCTTATAGAGGTTTACAAAATTATGAGGGGCATGGATAGGATAAATAGACAAAGTCTTTTCTCTGGGATCGGGGAGTCTTGAACTAAAGGGCATAGGTTTAGGGTGAGAGGGGAAAGATATAAAAGAGACCTAAGGGGCAACGTTTTCATGCAGAGGGTGGTACGTGTATGGAATGCACTGCCAGAGGATGTGGTGGAGGCTGGTACAATTGCAACATTTAAGAGGCATTTGGAGGGGTATATCAATAGTAAGTGTTTGGAGGGATATAGGCCGGGTGCTGGCAGGTGGGACTAGATTGGGTTGGGATATCTGGTTGGCATGGACGGGTTGGACCGAAGGGTCTGTTTCCATGCTGTACATCTCTATGACTCTATGACAACAAAATTGCAGGTGGAGTGGACAGTGGAAGAAGGTTACCTCAGATTACAATGGGATCTTGATCAGACAGGCCAATGGGCTGAGGAGTGGCAGATGGAGTTTAATTTAGGGAAATGTGAGGTAGTGCATTTTGAAAAAGCAAATCAGTGCAGGACTTATACACTTAACGGTAAGGTCCTCAGTAGAGCTGCTGAACAAAGAGACCTTGGATTGTAGGTTCATAGTTCCTTGAAAGTGGAGTCTCACATAGATAGGATAAGGAAGAAGGCATTTAGTATGCTTTCCTTTATTGGTCAAAGCATTCAGTATAGGAGTTGGGAGATCATGTTGCATCTGTACAGGACATTGAGTTAGGCCACTTTTGGAATATCATAGAATCCCTACAGTGTAGAAACAAGCCCACACTCACCCTCCGAAGAGTAACCCGCCCAGACCTATTCCTCTGCTCTATTATATTCTATTTACCTCTGACCAATGCACCTAACCTATTCATCTCTGAACACTATGGGCAATTTAGCATGGCCAATTCAGCTAACCTGCACATCTTTGGAGTGTGGGAGGAAACTGGAGCACCCAGAGAAAACCCACGCAGACAGAGGGAGAATGTGCAAGCTTCACACAGTCACCCAAGGCTGGATTCGAACCTGGGTCACTGGCACTGTGAGGCAGCAGTGCTCACCTCTCAGTCACTGTGCTGTGTGTAATTCTGGTCTCCCTCCTATAGGAAGGAAGCTGTGAAACCTGAAAGGGTTCAAGAAAGATTACATGGATGTTGCTAGGTTGGAGGGCTTGAACCACAGGGAGAGGCTGAATAGACTGGGGCTGTTTTCTCTGGAGTGTCGGAGGTTGAGGGGTGACCATATTGATGTTTATAAAATCATGAGAGGCATGGATAGGGAAAATAGACAAGGTCTTTTCCCTGGGTTGGGGGAGTCCAGAGCTAGAAGGCGTAGGTTTAGGGTGAGAGCGGAAGGATTTAAAAGGGACCTAAGGGGCAACATTTACAGAGGGGCAAAGGGTGGTATGTGCAGGGAATGAGCTGACAGAGGAAGTGTTGAAGGCTGGTACAATTACAACATTTAAAAGACATCAGGATGTGTATGCGAATAAGAAGCATTTAGAGGGATGTGGAACTTGATTTAATTTAGGATAACTCGTTGGCATGGACAAGTTGGACCGAAGCGTTTGTTTTCGTGCTGTACATCTCTATGACTCTATGAGCCTAAGTAGCAACAGACAACGGGAAAGAGGGGTTCTTGGGACTCTTTGGCAGTGTCTCCACGTCTGAGCCAAGAGACTGCATTCAAGTCCCAACTGCTCCAGAGGTGTGTATAACATCTTTGAACAGGTTGATCAAAAAAATGTAAAACAAATTATCAGGAATAATCTCCTGGTCTAACTCTGAGGCTAACTGTGGCATTCAAATGATGCCAACACTTGACAAATCAAGTTACTTAGCATTGCATGGCTCAAATTACTTCCAAAGTCCACTCAAAACAACAACATGCATTTAAAATTAATTCACAGCCTCATGCTTTATTCAAGATTTCCTTTAACTTAAGACATTCCTTTTTTGATTATTCGCCCTTAATTTTCTGCTATCCAAGAGCAGTGACACAGACACAGTGTTCTGCGCTACATTATGATGAATTATACCACCTGCTGAAGGAGAAGTGCTCTGAAAGCTAGTGCTTTCAAATAAATATGTTGGACTATAACCTGGTGTTGCGTGATTTTTAACTAGGGAAGTTAGGAGATAGCAGGATTTTATAAAGTTATTGAATAGCATATACATAATTGTTCTAATATGTTAGAGTACAGGTATTGTCTAAACAGTGAACAAACTTAGCAAATTATTCATTTGTCTGACTTTTTCCTTTGTTTCTTCAAGACATTTCTTCAAACAGTGATGATGAAAAAGAACTGCTCATGTAATGTCTCTCCTCTTTTCGCTTTGCTAAACATGAGACAGTCATTAAACTAACTTAGGGAGGGGAAGGCAAGTGCTGACTCAACATCACATTCCAATTTTCAGACAGACATCAATCTAGCCTGACACATGGCAAGCTGTGTCTAGTGAGGTATGACAAGGATCAGTACTTGGGCCCCATCTGTTCACAATATATATTGTGTAAAAAAATTGCAGAGGAATTTAATGTGGAAAAGTGTGATTGCCATTTTATTAGGAGAAACAGAGATGTAGAGTTTTCCCCATGAAGTGGGGCTTTTGAGCTAAACAACAATTATAAGGTTAAAATAATACTTACATGCTAAATTTATAAATGCAAAAAAAAAACAAACAAACTGTATTGCGAATGCGAGTCACTCTGTTTGTTCCACTACACAATATCACAGATAAGTCTTCAGAGAGCATCCTGCTGGATGATTGGTGCTTAGTACCTATACCTTTGTCCAGACTGGCAGAATTGTTCAATGATACTTCAACAGCTGAAAATGATGCACTCCATTCATGAGAGGTACCCCTGACACCCAAGCTGATCATTATGTAAAAGATTTTCTCTGCTCCAATGACAAGGTGAATGGATGTTGTCAGGAGCCATTTGTTTGTGACAATGACGCTTGCCATTTCTTCATTCGATTTCATGATGGTGGTTATTTTGTAGCATTACTGTGATGTCCTAAATCCCAGTTTTCTTAATGGCATCAGTCCTAATGGCAGCACTGATTATAATTAGAATTATCTATAAACTGCTTGAAAATGCTGCATTGTTGAAGAGGTCTCCTGAATTAGCAATAGACATGATTTTACACTAGTCTAAAATAAAGTCTGCTTGTTCAAAGTTTGTGAGAAGATTTGTAGCTCGGGTGCTCGTTGTTGTGGTTCTGTTCGCCGAGTTGGGAATTTGTGTTGCAGACGTTTCGTCCCCTGTCTAGGTGACATCCTCAGTGCTTGGGAGCCTCCTGTGAAGTGCTTCTGTGATGTTTCCTCTGGCATTTATAGTGGTTTGTCCCTGCCGCTTCTGGTTGTCCGTTCCAGCTGTCCGCTGCAGTGGCTGGTATATTGGGTCCAGGTTGATGTGTTTGTTGATAGAATGTGTGGATGAGTGCCATGCCTCTAGGAATTCCCTGGCTGTTCTGTTTGGCTTGTCCTATAATAGTAATGTCATCCCAGTCGAACTCATGTTACTTGTCATCTGCGTGTGTGGCTACTACAGATATCTGGTCGTGTTGTTTCGTGGCTAGTTGGTGTTAATGGATACGGATCGTTAGCTGTCTTCCTGTTTGTCCTATGCAGTGTTTTGTGCAGTCCTTGCATGGGATTTTGTACACTACATTGGTTTTGCTCATGCTGGGTATGGGGTCCTTTGTCCTGGTGAGTTGTTGTCTGAGAGTGGCTGTTGGTTTGTGTGCTGTTAGGAGTCCTAGTGGTCGTAGTAGTCTGGCTGTCATTTCAGAGATGTTAGTGATGGATGGTAGTGTGGCTAATCCTTTGGGTTGCAGCATGTCCTCGTTCTGTTGTCTTTCCCTTTGGCATCTGTTCATGAAATTGCGGGGGTATCCATTTTTGGCGAATACTCTTTTTGCAGTTCTGGTGTGCTGCAGTGTGTTGTGGCCCTTTTGAACAGTGTCTTGATGCAATTTCTTTTGTGTGTGTTAGGATGGTTGCTTTCGTAGTTCAGGACTTGGTCTATGTGTGTGGCTTTCCTGTATACCTTTGTGGTGAATTCTCCATTCGGTGTTCTCTGTACCATCAGAGAACAATACCAACAATAGCCAACCTGAACAGACAACAAGATGGGGAACCTATCAACAAAGATGGCATATTCAAATTACTGGACCTGTGCCTCACAAGACACTTCACATTCAACAACCAAATATATGAACAAATCAACGGCACACCCATGGGCTCACCCATCTCTGGACTCATAGCAGAGGCTGTAATGCAAAGATTAGAACAAACAGTTTTACCGCAAATTCAACCCAAACTCTGGGTCAGATATGTAGATTTCACCTTTGTAATAATTAAAAACACAGAAATAGAAAACACACACCGGATCATTAACGCCACACTCACAGGAATCAGATTCACTAGAGAGGAAGAAAAGAACAACCAACTCCCATTCCTAGACGTGATGGTACAGAGAACACCGAATTGAGAATTCACCGCAAAGGTGTACAGGAAAGCCACGCACACAGACCAAGTCCTGAACTACGAAAGCAACCACCCCAACACACACAAAAGGAGTTGCATCAAGACACTGTTCAAAAGGGCCACAACACACTGCAGCACACCAGAACTGCAAAAAGAGGAAGAAGAACACCTCTACAATGTATTCGCCAAAAACGGATACCCCCGCAATTTCATCAACAGATGCCTAAGGGAAAGACAATGGAATGAGGACATGCTACAACGCAAAGGACTAGTCACGTTACCATACATCAAGAACATTTCTGAACTGACAGCCAGACTACTACGGCCACTAGGACTCATAACAGCACACAAACCAACAGCCACTCTCAGACAACTCACCAGGAAAAAGGACACAATACCCAGCATGAGCAAAACAATGTAGTGTACAAAATCCCATGCAAGGACTGCACAAAACACTACATAGGACAAACAGGAAGACAGCTAACGATCCGTATCCATGAACTCCAACTGGCCACGAAACGACATGACCAGCCATCCATAGTAGCCACATCCGCAGATGACAAACAACATGAGTTCGACTGGGACGACACTACTATTATAGGACAAGCCAAACAGAGAACAGCCAGGGAATTCCTAGAGGCATGGCACTCATCCACAGATTCTATCAACAAACACATCAACCTGGACCCAATATACCGGCCACTGCAGCGGACAGCTGGAACTGACAACCCGAAGCGGCAGAGACAAACCACTATAAATGCCAGAGGAAACATCACAGAAGCGCTTCACAGAAGGCTCCCAAGCACTGAGGATGTCACCTAGACAGGGGACGAAACGTCTGCAACACAAATTTCCAGCTCGGCGAACAGAACCACAACAAAGTCTGCTTGATTTTGAACAAAATGTTCTGTGCTTGGTGTTGATTTAAAATACTCCATAACACCAAGCTGCAGAAATATTATAGGGAGGGTACAAATTGCAGTATAGGTGAAACAAGAAGCTGCTGACAAGAAAAGGGAAAAATCCCAAAAATTCAAAAGTCTTTGCAACACTAGGCAAGGTTCAGCATTAGTTTAACCAACTGGCAGTTGCTGCTGAAACAGGAAATCCAGGCTCCATGTAGGCGTCTGCAGGAAGTGTTGAAGCCGATCCACGCTTGACACTGCTGCACAAAGGGTTGTGGGCTTATTGCGATTCCCGAAGTTGAAAATGCTCTTCAGAATCAGTATTTTGTAACTTTATAGTCACATCTCCATTCATTAAAGTGGCAGTGTGTCAAGAGGATGTGACAGCAAATTTGAGGCTGATTGGCATGGTCAGATTTTTAATCAGTAAGGGAATCAAAAGGAATAGGGAGAAGGCAAGAGAGTGGAGATGAAGGTTGTCAGATCAGCCATGATCTCATTGAATGACAGAGCAGACTCCATGGGCTAAACAGGTTACTTCTGCTTCCACATTGTAAAGCCATATGGTAATTTACCATATTACCAAGCATATTTGTTACAGACTTTCTTACAACATCAATCTGCACCTGCTTCCTTGGCCTTTGAAGACAGTCTAACAGCTTCGCACCAGAACATTTATTATCATGGTATATTGGCATCTATATCTCACAAAGGAGAGGAAGACTGAAGTCAAAATATTTCCTGCAAATCCTTCATTTCGTGTTTCTGCTGATGAAATTCCAGAGGAAAAGCATTGTCCTCTGCCAATTGCTTTTGTGTGTTACTGGACGTTGAAGATGGGTCTGCATAGTTTCTCCCAGTAGTCCTGAAGGTTCTGAGTGATCTGGCAGTCTTAAAAGTAGAAAAACGTCCAGATAAAATGTGGAGTGAGTGAGGCAAAAGAGGAAATAGCAGGGACACTGGCAATAGTTTTCCATTCCTCTTTGGTTATACAAGAGGTCATGATGTAGAGGTGCCGGTGTTGGGCTTGGGTGGATAAAGTTAAAAATCACACAACACCAGATTGTAGGCCAGGTTTAGTCAGAAATACTAGCTTTCGGAGCACTGCTCCTTCATCAAGTAGCTGAGGAGCAGGCTCATAAGATACAGAATTTATAGCAAAAAATTACAGTGACATGCAACTGAAACGATATATTGAACAAACCTAGATTGCTGTTAAGCCTTTCAACTTTTAGAATGGGTTGCAGGTTTCGGTTCATTAATATGTAAATCTCAGAACTTCTTTTACGTCACATTTGCACGATAACTTAAGGTTCTATAAAGAAAAATGCTCAGACAATGCATTAAAGGTATACGGTTAGAGTCTGTGTGTATCCCAATCTTGAGTCAGACTTGTTATATATATACACTGCAGGACTGGAGGACAGCCAATGTGATACCATTATTCAAGAAAGGAGCCAAGGTGAAACCTGGAAGCTACTGGCTGGTTAGCCTAATGCCAATGGTGGAGAAAGGTGGGTGGTGGAGTGACAGATGGAGTTTAACTTAGATAAATGTGATGTGTTGCATTTTGGTAAGGTAAATCTGGGCAGCACTTATACACTTAATGGTAAGGTCCTGGGGAGCATTGTTGAACAAAGCGACTATGGAGTGCAGGTTCATAGTTCCTTGAAAGTAGATTGGCGGGTAGACAGGTTAGTGAAGAAGGTGTTTAACGGGCTTTCTTTTATTGATGAGCGCATTGATTTGGGAAGTCATGTTGCATCTGTACAGGACATTGTTTCAGCCACTTTTGGAAAATTGTGTGCAATTCTGGTCTTCCTGCTATAGAAAGGATGTTATAAAACTTGAAAGGGTTCAGAAAAGATTTTCAAGGTTGTTGCCAAGCTCGGAGGGTTTGAGCTATAGGGAGAGGCTGAATAGGCTGGGGCTATTTTCCCTGGAGCGAAGGAGGCTGATGGGTGACCTGACAGAAGTTTATAAAATCAAAAGGGGAGTGGATAGGTTGAATAACCAATATCTTTTCTCAGGGTAGCAGAGTCCAAAACTAGAGGGCATAGGTTTAAAATGCACCTAAGGGCAACCTTTTCATGTAGAGGGTATTGCATTTATGGAATGAGCTACCAGACGCAGTGGTGGAAGCTGGTACAATTACAATATTGAAACTTTATTGCTGGAACAGCACAGCAGGTCAGGCAGCATCCAGGGAACAGGAGATTCGACGTTTCGGGCACAGGCCCTTCTTCAGGAATGAGCAGAGAGTGTTCAGCAGGAGAAGATAAAAGGTAGGGAGGAGGGACTTGGAGGAGGGGAGTTGGAATCTTCTCCTGCTGAAACCCTACCTTTTATCTTCTCCTGCTGAAACCCTACCTTTTATCTTCTCCTGCTGAAACCCTACCTTTTATCTTCTCCTGCTGAAACCCTACCTTTTATCTTCTCCTGCTGAAACATTTCCAACTCCCCTCCTCCAAGTCCCTCCTCCCTACCTTTTATCTTCTCCTGCTGAAACATTTCCAACTCCCCTCCTCCAAGTCCCTCCTCCCTACCTTTTATCTTCTCCTGCTGAACATTTCCAACTCCCCTCCTCCAAGTCCCTCCTCCCTACCTTTTATCTTCTCCTGCTGAACATTTCCAACTCCCCTCCTCCAAGTCCCTCCTCCCTACCTTTTATCTTCTCCTGCTGAACACTCTCTGCTCATTCCTGAAGAAGGGCCTGTGCCCGAAACGTCGAATCTCCTGTTCCCTGGATGCTGCCTGACCTGCTGTGCTGTTCCAGCAATAAAGTTTCAACTTTGATCTCCAGCATCTGCAGACCTCACTTTCTCCACAATTACAATATTTAAAAGGCATCTGGATGGGTATGTGAATTAGAAGAGATTAGAGGGATATTGGCCAAATGCTGGTAAATTAGGATATTTAGGATAGCTGGTCGGCACGGATGAGCTGGATGAAAGGATCTGTTTCCATTCTGTACAGTTCTATGACTCTTAAGTGTTGCCGAACAAATAAACCGAGAGGGGGCAGGACTGTAGTTCCTTGAAAATGGAGTTGGAGGTAGACAGGCTGGTGAAGGCGGCATTTGGCATGCTTGCTATAACTTTCTATCTTGTGATCTTATACTTCACAACCACCTGATGAAGGACCAGTGCTCCAAAAGCTAGTGCTTCCAAATAAACCTGTTGGACTATATCCTGGTGTTGTGCGATTTTTAACTTTGTCCACCCCAATCCGACACAGTCCACATCAGTGGACATGGTGGAGGCAGGTAAAGGAGGGGACTTAGCTTTAAATTGAAGACTGATAGATATAGGACAGATGTCAGAGGTAGTTTCTTTACTCAGACACTAGTAAGGGCATGGAACGTGCTGCCTACAACAGTAGTAGAATCACCAACTTTAAGGGCATCTAAATGGTCATTGGGTATACATATGGATGAAAATGGAATAGTAGAGGTTAGATGGGATTCAGATTGGTTCCACAGGTCGGTGCAACATCGAGGGCCAAAGGGCCTGTATTGTGCTGTAATGTTCTGTGTGCTAATTACGATATTTAAAAAGGCATCTGGATGGGTATATGAATCAGAAAGGTTTAGAGGGATATGGGCCAAATGCTGGCAAATGGGATTAGATCAGTTTAGGATATCTGGTCAGTATGGATGGGTTGGACCAAAGAGTCTGTTTCCATGCTGTATAACTCTATGACTCTATAAGTCCTCATCCAGTGGAATTCAATAGGGATCAGTGTTAATGGCCTTGCCATTTGTTTATATAAATGATTCAGACTTGAATATAGGATGGTCAATCAATAAGGTTAAAGGCAATGAAATAATTGGTACAGTGGTTAATAGTGAGAGGGTCAATATTAAACTATAAAAGAATGAATAAACACTGTTGTTTTGAAAATAGTTCACATTACAGAAAAGGAAATGTTAGGGATCTTCAAAAATATAAAGGTGGATAAGTCTCCAGGACCTGATTTAGTATCTCAAGAGGACAGTTAAGAATCAGCTCTATTGCTGTGGGATTGGAGTTACATGTCATCCACACCGGGTAATGAGGAGAAAGTGAGGTCTGCAGATGCTGGAGATCAGGGCCGAAAATGTGTTGCTGGAAAAGCGCAGCAGGTCAGGGATCATCCAGGGAACAGGAGAATCGACGTTTCGGGCATAAGCCCTTCTTCAGGGCTTATGCCCGAAACGTCGATTTTCCTGTTCCCTGGATGCTGCCTGACCTGCTGCGCTTTTCCAGCAACACCGGGTAATGAGGCAGTTTCCCTCCCTAAAGGACATTTCATGAACTTATGTTTTTCCATGTGTGCATGTATGTGTGGAAATATTAAAAATAACTTAAATCTAAGTTTCATAACCATAAAAAAAACACAATTTCTCATTTAAGAATGTTCTGAACAATGTTTTTCATTGTTTCTGAAGATACATGGTGTAGTTTGCTTTGATAAAAGGAAAACAGTGCTGGAAATCTGAAATAAAAATAACATGTTGGAAATACTCAACAGGTCCACAACATCTGTGGACAGAGACACAGTATTAACATTTAGAGTCCAATGACTCTTCTTCAATTTGCTTTTACCCTGGGTGACAGTAAGTCAAAGGCAAACAGGGTAGTTTCATGGTAGCTTAATTAAATATTCACATTTGCCATGACTCTGGATATCTTTGAGGAGAAAGTGAGGTCTGCAGATGCTGGAGATCAGAGCCGAAAATGTGTTGCTGGAAAAGCGCAGCAGGTCAGGCAGCATCCAGGGAACAGGAGAATCGACGTTTCGGGCATAAGCCCTTCTTCAGGAATGAGGAAAGTTTATCCAGCAGGCTAAGATAAAAGGTAGGGAGGAGGGACTTGGGGGAGGGATTCACCTGGACAGTCTCAGATTCCTCCCTCCCCTTCCTCGACCTTTCTATTTCTATCTCAGGCGACCGAATCAACACGGACATCTACTACAAATCGACCGACTCCCACAGCTACCTGGACTACACCTCCTCCCACCCTGCCCCCTGTAAAAACGCCATCCCATTCTCCCAATTTCTTCGACTCCGCCGCATCTGCTCCCAGGAGGACCAGTTCCAAAAACGCACAACCCAGATGGCCTCCTTCTTCAAGGACCGCAATTTCCCCCCCGACGTGGTTGACGATGCCCTCCACCGCATCTCTTCCACTTCCCGCTCCTCCGCCCTTGAGCCCCGCCCCTCCAACCGCCACCAGGACAGAACCCCACTGGTCCTCACCTACCACCCCACCAATCTCCATGTACAGCGCATCATCCGCCGTCATTTCCGCCACCTCCAAACAGACCCCACCACCAAGGATATATTTCCCTCCCCTCCCCTATCAGCATTCCGTAAAGACCACTCCCTCCGTGACTCCCGCGTCAGATCCACATCCCGCACCAACCCAACCTCCACTCCCGGCACCTTCCCCTGCAACTGCAGGAGGTGCAAGTCTTGCGCCTACACCTCCCCCCTCACCTCCCTCCAAGGCCCCAAAGGAAACTTCCATATCCGCCACAGATTCACCTGCACCTCCACACACATCATCTATTGCATCCTCTGCACCCGATGTGGCCTCCTCTATATTGGGGAGACAGGCCGCCTACTTGCGGAGCATTTCAGAGAACACCTCTGGGACACCCGGACCAACCAACCCAACCACCCTGTGGCTCAACATTTCAACTCCCCCTCCCACTCCATCAAGGATATGCAGGTCTTTGGACTCCTCCATCACTAGACCACAACAAAACGACGGTTGGAGGAAGAGCGCCTCATCTTCCACCTAGGAACCCTCCAACCACAAGGGATGAACTCTGATTTCACCAGTTTCCTCATTTCTTCTCCCCCCACCTTGTCTCAGTCAAATCCATCGAATTCAGCATCGCCTTCCTAACCTGCAATCTTCTTCCTGACCTCTCCGCCCCCCACCCCAGTCTGACCTATCACCCTCACCTTGACCTCTTTTCACCTATCACATTTCCGACGCCCCTCCCCCAAGTCCCTCCTCCCTACCTTTTATCTTAGCCTGCTGGACAAACTTTCCTCATTCCTGAAGAAGGGCTTATGCCCAAAACGTCAATTCTCCTGTTCCCTGGATGCTGCCTGACCTGCTGCGCTTTTCCAGCAACACATTTTCGGCTATGACTCTGGATATAGTGGGACTTGATTTTCAGTGCATTATGCCATGAGACATGACATGACCTTTTCCAACAGTGTAAAACTTATTTCCACCTTCTGAAGAAGTAATATTACATTTGAAACATTATTATTTCTATTCACAGATCCTACTGGTGCCAATGAGTTTCTTCAATACTTTGTCTCAATTTTATAAAGTGTTGAAAAACCTAATTAGCTCCAGCAGCACCTGTGGTGATCTGTGGTGATAAAAAGCAGAGTTAACATTTTGAGTCCAGTAATCCTTCTTCAGAATTGTGAGGAAGGGTCACTGGACCCGAAATATTGACATTGTTCTCTCTCAACAGGTGCTGTCAGACCTACTCACTTTCTCCAGCAATTTCTGATTTTGTTTCAGATTTCTAGCATGTGTTTTTTTAAAAATGTTGGTCCAGGCTATATTGTTATTTGTCCAGAAAATTGTTTAAGCAATCTGTCACACAGCTGGGAGCAGAACAATTCCTCTTGAAGCAAAAACACAAAGAGACAAGTTGAAATTCTTCTTAGATGACAATTTGTTCTGATTCAGATCAAACTTTTAATGTTTTCTTTAAAAAAGCTTTTAATATCCAATATCCTTTCTCCCTCCCCTAGAATTAATGGCAATTTTAAGTAAACACCATGGAGAACATAAATATAAAATCCTGGAAGATATGAAAATACCAGCACCACATTCTTCCCCCCAAACCCTCTTATCAAGGCAGTTTAATGCCGAACAGTTTCAGCTGCAGCACAAGAGATTAGAGCAAGAAAACCTATCTTTGTTTGGACTGTAGCCTAGAAGTAGGATAGGATACTATTTTTCAATCAAGGAAACTATAAGAAGATAGAAAAAGACCCATGGATGATACAGATCCGTAACAAAAATAAAACAAATATTGTTGGAGTAACTTAACAGGTTTGGCAGCATCTATGGAGAAAGAAAGAAAAGGTGGTATGTAATGCTTCTGACAGGGTGGGGTTGAAAGGGGGAAGGAATTTTTATTCTAGGCCTATTCCAGTTCCTTTTTCTCCTGTTTTTATGAGCTTCTATAAATGAAGTGGGTTAAAAAGTCTACAACATTTCTAATGGATTAACCAATCTCTCATTTAGCAAAGGAGATGTTGAATTCACTGCAAAATAAAAAGGAAGATTGACTTAGAGTCTTGAGTCATAGAGCTGTACAGCATGGAAATAAAACCTTCTGTCCAAATTGTCCATACTGAGAGATAAACTAAATTAATCATGTCCCATTTGCCAGCATTTGGCCCATATCCCTCTAAGCCCTTCTGATTCATTTATTCATCCAAGTGCTTTTTAAATGCTATAATTATACCAGCCTTCACCACTTCCTCTGGCAGTTGATTCCATACATGCACCACCCTCTGCGTGAAAAAATTGCCCCGTAGGTACCTTTTAAGTATTTCCCATCTCACCTTAAGCCTATGCCCTCTAGTTCTGGACTGGCCCATCTTGGGGAAAAGACCTTGTCCATTTATCCTACTATGCACCTCATGATTTTACAAACAAACATCTACAAGGTCACTCCTCAGCCTCCAGTGCTCCATGGAAAATAGCCCCAGCTATTGCTCCCTATTGCTCAAACCTTCAAAGCCTGGCAACATCATTGTAAGTCTTTTCTGAATCCTTTCAAGTTTCACAACATCCTTCTGATAACATGGAGACCAGAATTACGAGCAGTATTCCAAAAAATGGCCTAAACAATATCCTGTATAGCTGCAACATGACATCCTAACTCCTATACTCAATGCACTGATCAAGGCAGACAAGCACATCAAATGATTGCTTCACTATCCTATCGACCTGTGACTCTACTTCCAAAGAACTAGGAACCTGAACTCCAAGATATCTTTGTTCGGCAACACTACCCCGGAGCTTACCATTAAATTAATAAGTCCTGCCCTGGTTTGCCTTACCAAAATGCAACATATCACTTTTAACTAAATTAAACTCAATCGGCCACTCCTTGGGCAATTGGCCCATCTGATCAAGGTCCCATTGTTCTGAGGTAACCTTATTCGCTTTCCACTTGACCATCAATTTTAGTGTTATCCGAAAATTTACTAACCATATCCCCTCTGTTCATATACAAATCATTTACAAAAATTATGAAAAACAGTCGATCCAAGACTGATCCTTGTGGCACACTCCTCTTCACAGCCTCCAACTTGAAAAACAACTCTCTATCATGACCCTCTGCCTTCTACCTTCAAGCCAGTTCTGCATCCAAATGGCTACATCTCCCTGTATTCTATGTAATCTAACCTTGCTAGCCAGTCTAGAACATAGAACAATACAGCGCAGAATAGGCCCTTCAGCCCTCCATGTTGCGCTGACCCATGAACTATTCTCAGCTCATCCCATTCCATCATCCATGTGCTCATCCAAGGATTGTTTAAATCGCCCTAATGTGGCTGAGTTAACTACATTGGCAGGTACTGGATTAGTGGTGCTGGAAGAGCACAGCAGTTCAGGCAGCATCCGAGGAGCAGTAAAATTGGCAGGTAGGGCATTCCATGCCCTTACCACTCTCTGAGTAAAGAACCTGTCTCTGATATTTGTCTTAAATCTATGATCCCTTAATTTGTTGTTATGCCCCCTCGTACAAACTTATGTCATCATCCTAGGAAAAAAGGCTTTCACTGTCTACCCTATCTAATCCTCTGATCATCTTGTATGTATCTATCAATCCCCTCTTAGCCTCTTCTTTCCAATGAGAACAGACCCAAGTCTCTCAGTCTTTCCTCATAAGACCTTCCCTTCAGACCAGACAACATCCTCAAATCTCCTCTGCACATTTTCCACATCCTTCCCGAAATATGGTGACCAGAACTGTACACAATATTCCAAGTGTGGCCGCACTAACATTTTATATAGTTGCAGCATGATATTATGGCTCCGGAACTCAATCTCACTGTATGCCTTCTTAACAGCACTATCAACCTGGGTGGCAACTTTCAGGGATCTATGTATATGGACTCCAAGATCCCTCTGCACATCCACACTACCAAGAATCTTTCCATTAACCCAGTACTGTGCCTTCCTATTATTCTTCCTAAAGTGCATCACCTCACATTTAGCTGCATTGGACTCCATTTGCTACCTCTCTGCCCAATTCTGTAGCTTATCCAAGTCCTCCTGCAATCTGTAACATTCTTCTACACTGTCCACTACTCCACCGACTTTAGTGTCATCTGAAAATTTACTAATCCATCCAGCTATGCCTGTGTCTAAGTCATTTATAAAAATGACAAACAGTAATGGTCCCAAAACAAATCCTTGTGCCACACCACTAGTAACCAGATCCAGGCTGAATATTTTCCATCAACCACCACTCACTGTCTACCATGTGGAATCTTATTGAACATCTTACTGATGTCCATATAGATTTCATCCACCACTCTGCCCTCATTAATCCTCTTTGTTCCTTCTTCAAAAAACTCAATCAAGTTAGTGAGACACAATTTCCCAATCCGTATTGACTATCCCTGATCACTCCTTGCCTTTCCAAATAAATGTAAATCCTATCCCTCAGGATCCCCTCCAATAACTTGCCCACCACTGATGTCAGGCTTGCCAGTCTATAGATCCCTGGCTTTTCCTTACCACCTTTTGTAAATTAATCACTCTCTAGTCTTCCAGAACCTCACCTGTGGCTACCAATAATACAAATATCTCAGCAGGGGACCCAGCAATCACTTCCCTAGCTTCCTACGAATTTCTAGGTTACACCTAATCAGGTCCTGGAGATTTATCCATTTTTATGTGTTTTAAGACATTCAGCACCTCCTACTCTCTAATATGATTTTTTCAAGATGTTGCTATTTATTTCCCAATGTTCTCTAGCTTCCATGTCCTTCTCCACAGTAAACACTAATGCATAACACTTGTTTTAGTATTTCCCCTATCTCCTGCATTTCCACACATAAGCAGGCTTGCTAATCTTTAAGGGGTCCTATTTTCTCTCAGGTTACTCTTTTGTCCTTCATGTATTTGTAGAATCCCTCTAAATTCTCCTTAACCCTATTTCCAAAGTTATCTCTTGTCCATTTTTTGCCCTCCTAATTTCTCTCTTAAGTTTACTCCTATTGCCTTTATACTCATTTAACGATTCACATGATCTCTGCTGTCTATCCCTGACATATGCTTCCTTCTTATTCTTGACTAAAACCTCAACTTCCCTAGTCATCCAGCATTCTCTACACCTACCAGTCTTGCTTTTCACCCTAACAGGAACATACTATCTTTGGACTTTCATTATCTCATTTTTGAATGCTTCCCATTTTCCAGCCTTCCCTTTCTCTGCAAACATCTATTCCCAATCAAAGTTTGAAAGTTCTTACCTAATACCGTCGAAATTAGCCTTCCTCCAATTTAGAACTTTAAATTTTAGATCTGGTCTATTCTGTTCAATTACTATTTTAAAACTAATAAAATTATGATCAGTCAGCTGGCAGTCTCGTCCATCCTTGAGCCATGTCTCTGTAATCATTATGTTATCCCAGAGCCATGTTCCCAACCATGCCCTGAGTGCATCTGTTTTACCTGTTAGTTCTCTTGCATTAAAACTGATCACTGAAAATTAGCTTCTGTACTTTGTAGAAAATGTAAAGAAAACGACACACTAAAAATTTTTCTCCGCCAAATACATTATCTAAACTGGTGACCCTTATTCCCCCATGCATGGTAATTACGCACCAATAGTAACTTGAATGCATTGTCACATATACTTTTCTCAACACTATTCTATGCACAGTGAGACCTAACTATCAAATTGGAAAGAAAATACATTTGATCTCAATGAAGGGCATGCGCCAACATTTGTTGCATTCATAATCTCAAATTTTGTGATAATGATAAGTGCAACAGCTGCTTTTACACTCAGACATAAAGTGCTTTGTGGCACAGGAAAGAAAATAACAAAAGAAACCCAAAATAAACAACACTAATCCTCAAGTACAGCTGTTTCGGTCCTCACCCCTGAAGATATAAAGGCCAAGGCATTACCCAAATCAATCAAAATACAGTCTTGCATAAAAACCATTCAATAAAGTTGAATTCCTCAGTAAAAACATCAGGTAAAATATAAAATAGTTCTTGCTAAATTAAAGATTCAACTATTTCTTATTCCATATTATTTGGATATGCAGACATCTAACAAATCAGTTTACCTCAAAACAACACAAATATCACTTCCTTTACTTGTGTACCTATTTAGAAATACATTTTATTCAAACAATCCTCAAAATGCTTTTAAATGTTCACCTCTGAGTCTATTTAGAAAGCAGCTCAATTAAATGTATGATAAAATTAATTATGTGAACTAACAAAGAACGATTTGTCCTGGATTTAATATTCATATTAAAAGCACATAATTCCTTCTACTGAGATTCCTCATTTGTTTCAGAACCAAATTGATTGATCCAGAAATTTTTTTTAATCAGGTACAGTTATTGTTCGTCAGCAGTCTCATTACCTTGAACTCCACAGGTTGCAGTGAGAAGTTTTATTCGCAGTCACTCGGACTTAGCAGTCCACAAACTCCAGCTGGAAAATTCAAACTGTTTCTAGTGTTTCTCTTAACAGAGTACCTTGTCATTAAGAGTTAAGAACAGTTTGGAAGCTCCCTCAAGAGTTTTCCAGCTTAAAAAGATAATCAAACTGGAAAGAAGTGAAGATAAACAGCAAAACCAAAGATCAAAGCACCTCCCAGCTCAAAGAACTGTGACAACACATTCATAGCTTTACAATTACACTGGTGTGGTAATGGGGGTCATCATTGTTTTCATCTGATTAACTTCATGCAAATGTAAAACAGGAGTTTCTGGGTCATGGGGAGCAGACAGCATTACTGAGACAGCTGTGTTTTGTGTAAAGATTGGTGCTTTGTGTGGGATCTACATTGATGTTCATTTGAATAAACGTTTAACCCTTTCTCTGGTGTGCAGTTCAACAGCAAGTAAATGCCTTTATATATTGTTTAAAAATCATACTGTTAAATAAATTGATTGCAATCTGGGATTGCAATAGCATGTACATTCCTGATCTGGCATTTATCCTAAAATAAATGTAAAAGCTGTTCCCAGTGTCTTCCTCCATTCAAACTCTTGAGTCTGTCCTTCTATTCAGCGTCCGAGTTTGTTTTTCCATTCTACCCTCTGCCTGTTGATTGCTTAATTCAACACAATATCTCTATACCTTGACATTCAAAGTTTGTGCGAAGATTTGTAGCTCGGGTGCTCGTTGCTGTGGTTCTGTTCGCCGAGCTGGAAGTTTTTGTTGCAAACGTTTCGTCCCCTGGCTAGGCGACATCATCAGTGCTTGGGAGCCTCCTGCGAAGCGCTTCTTTGATGTTTCCTCCGGTGTTTATAGTGGTCTGTCCCTGCCGCTTCCGGTTGTCAGTTTCAGCTGTCCGCTATAGTGGTTGATATATCGGGTCCAGGTCGATGTGTTTGTTGATGGAGTTTGTGGATGAATGCCATGCCTCTAGGAATTCCCTGGCTGTTCTCTGTCTGGCTTGCCCTATGATAGTAGTGTTGTCCCAGTCGAATTCATGTTGCTTGTTGTCTGCGTGTGTGGCTACTAAGGATAGCTGGTCATGTCATTTCGTGGCTAGTTGATGTTCATGTATGCGGATTGTTGGCTGTCTTCCTGTTTGTCCTATATAGTGTTTAGTGTGGTTGTGGCTGTTGAGCGTGGCTGTTGGTTTGTGTGCCGTTATGAGTCCTAGGGGTCGCAGTAGTCTGGCAGTCAGTTCCGAGATGCTCCTGATGTATGGTAGTGTGGCTAATCCTTTTGGTTGTGGTATGTCCTCGTTCCGTGGTCCACGCTCAGACAACAACTCACCAGAACGAAGGACCCGATACCCAACATGAGCAAGACGAATGTAGTGTACAAAATACCATGCAAGGACTGCACTAAACACTATATAGGACAAACAGGAAGACAGCTAACAATCCGCATACATGAACATCAACTAGCCACGAAACGACACGACCAGCTATCCTTAGTAGCCACACACGCAGACAACAAGCAACATGAATTCGACTGGGACAACACTACTATCATAGGGCAAGCCAGACAGAGAACAGCCAGGGAATTCCCAGAGGCATGGCATTCATCCACAAACTCCATCAACAAACACATCGACCTGGACCCAATATACCAACCACTACAGCGGACAGCTGAAACTGACAACCGGAAGCGGCAGGGACAGACCACTATAAACACCGGAGGAAACATCAAAGAAGCGCTTCGCAGGAGGCTCCCAAGCACTGATGATGTCGCCTAGCCAGGGGACGAAACGTTTGCAACAAAAACTTCCAGCTCGGCGAACAGAAACACAGCACCTTGACATTATTCTCTTCTAATACTATTGTATTATGCAATATGTTATCAGTTGTCAAGTGAAATTTGGGACCCTAAAATGCAGAAGCAAAATTAGGCCATTTGGTAATTTGAATCTTCACTATCATTGTGGCTGATAGTTTCTCAAACCCATTTTCCTGTCTTCCCCTCTTGAAGCCCTTTACTAATCAAGAAACTATCTATTTCTGCCTTAAATACACTCAATGACTTAGCGTCTGCAGCCTCCTGTGGCAATGAGTCTCTCAGATTCACCAGCCTCTAGCTGAAGAAACTCCTCCTCGTCCCATTTTTAAAAAGTTGCCCTTTCACTCTGGGCTATGCCCTGACTTTCTGACTTAATATAATTGTAGTATATATTGGCAATACTGCCCACCAGTGCTTTTTCATGCTCCCCTTTTTTTTCCTAATTGCTTTCTTGAGATTTCTAAACTCCTCTAGAGCCTCCATTGTTTTGCTCTTTTTGTATCTGTTATACATCTCTCTTTTTACTTTTTATACAGACCTAAATATTCCTAGACATCTATAGTTCTCTGGAGTTGTTGTTCCTATGTTTCACCCTAAAGGAATATATTGGGCATTTATCCCTCTTAGTATGTTTTTGAATGTCTCCCACTGTTCTGCTTAGAAATTTATCTTAAGTAGTTGTTCTCATCCCATTTTTGGCTCTTTTCTGCCTTATTTTAACAAAATCTATTTTACCCTAGTCAAAAACCCTTTTTTGCAGACCATCTTCCTCCTTTTCCATAACAGTTAAATATTTGCAAGTTTGGCTAATTTAGTGGTTGCCAGTTGGCAAGTTAAATGGTTACCTGTGGAAGAGTTAGATTATTGCAATTTTGGTTAGTTGAGTTGCTTCCACTTGGTAAGTTGAGCTAGTTTCAATTGTGCTAATTATATTTACTGGCACAACTGGTTCTATGTGAGATTATACACAGTGAATAACTTTTATGAAACATTAACAGGGAACAGTTCGACAGTGGGACCAGAAAGGTGGGGAAGAGGAGTTGTCTGTGATGTGAGGAAAAGGGTGTAGGTTTGGTCAAGGTGATGGGCAAACAGAGAGATGTTGAAGAGGGAATGGGTGGGGCTCTTGAGACAACAAGGTTTATCAATTAAAACTTACAACATATCTTGTTGAGTCATCTCTGCTTCGTCAACTGATTGAATCTCTCAAGCTCACCTTCAAGCAGATTGTCTTGCAAAAAAAATGGATCTTAAAGCAACCCTGGAATAAACAAGCAAAATGACATTTCCTTAAATTATGGAGATCACCTGTAGCTAAGTACTCATAACTCATGAAAGGGAATTCCTCTGTTCAGTAATATTGGAAATAAAATACCAGTGTGTTACCCTGTGGACCAGTGAAGTAGAGCATGAACTGGACTCGCTGAGATTTTCAAATTTTATTGTGATGTATCAACACACAAAATTCATCACCAAAAACACAGAAATTGAACATCGTTTTCTGATGAATGATGCTCTTGCTGTCAAGAGAGTACAACAAAGGTTTACCAGGTTGATTCCAAGGATGGTGGAATTGACATTCGAGGAGAGATTGACTAGATTAGGATTGTTTTCGCTGGAGTTCAGATGAATGAGGGGAGATCTCATAGAGACTAATAAAAGTCTATCAGAACCTAGACATGGTAATTGCAGGGAGGATGCTCCCGATGGTGGGTGTGTCCAGAAACAAGTGTTATAGTCTGAGGATTATGGGTAGATCATTTAGGATAGAGATAAGGAGACATTTCTTCACCCAAACAGTGATGACCCTGTGGAACCTTTTACCACTGGAAGTAGTTGATGCCAAAACATTGAATGCATTTAAGAGGTGGCTAGACAAAGCACTTGGAGTGAATGGAATCAAAGGTTGTGGGGAGAAAGCAGGATTAGGCTATTGAGTTGGATGATCAGCCATGATCGTGATGAATGGCAAAGCAAGCACGAAGGGCTGAAAGGCCTCCTCCCACTCCTATCTCTATGCTTCTTTGTTTCTGTATTTCTATACTTTAAGTACAAAAATGTTAAATTGCAACAGGTTTTCAAAACTCTAAACTTGTGAATTCAATATTCACAATGATACATGGAATGGTTCAATAGATTCATTTCTTCAAGTTCTTTCTTGAATGCCACATCTCCTGACTGAGGTGAAATTTCTGGAAAGTAAGAAAATGGATCTAATAGACTTATAAAGTCATACGGCAAGGAAACAGACCCTTCGGTCCAACCAGAACATATAAGAACGATGTGGAAGCTTTGGAAAGGATGCAGAGGAGATTTACTAGGATGTTGCCTGGTATAGAGGAAAGGTCTTATGAGGAAAGGCTGAGGGACTTGAGGCTGTTTTCATTGGATAAAAGATGGTTGAGAGGTGACTTAATAGAGACATATAAGATAATCAGAGGGTTAGATAGGGTGGACAGGGAGAGCCTTTTTCCAAGTATGGTGATGGCGAGCACGAGGGGTCCTAGCTTTAAACTGAGGGGTGATAGATAAAGACAGATGTCAGAGGTTGTTTCTTTACTCCAAGAGTAGTGAGGGTATGGAATGCATTGCCTGCCATGGTAGTAGATTTGCCAACTTTAAGTACATTTAAGTCGTCATTGGACAAGCATATGGATGTACATGGAAAAGTGTAGGTTAGATGGGCTTCAGTTTGGTATGACAGGTCGGTGCAACATCGAGGACCGAAGGGTTCTATGTTATGTCAAACATGATCCTAAAGTAAACCTGTCCCCACCTGCCTGCTCCTGGCCCATATCCTCCAAATCTTTCCGACTCATACACTTATCCAAATGTCTTTCAAGTTTATAATTTTACACACATCCATCACTTCCTCAGGAAGTTCATCCACTTGTGAACCACGCTCTGTATAAAATATTTGCCCCCCTCCCCATATCTTCTTTAAATCTCGCTTCTCTCACTTTAAAAATGTGCCCCCAGTCTTGAAATCCCCATTCTAGGGAAAAGACAACTAACATTACCTCTATATGTACACCTCAATATTTTTTAAACTTCTATAAGGTTGCCTCTCAACCTCCTAATCTTGAAGATTGCAGATGCTTCCAAAAGCAGGCAAGAGGCCTCTAACCTAATCTTTTCCTGTAAGATCCTGCAGCCTCTATGCTATCTATGGTAAACCAACCTTCCACTTGGTTCACTAGACATTCATGCCAACTGCAAATGACTGACAAATAATTAAATTGTACTTTAAGGTGTGTGTCCTATTCCACACACTCTCGCTGGTATCTCATTACAGCTAAAACGAGAGACACATTTTTTTGTCCCACATATAAAATTTAGACATAATACAGTCTCAGATTCACGAAAGACTTAATATTGAGCTATTCAATCAGTGCAACTGAATAGCATGTCTTAGTGATAGAGGTAAGTTTCATGCTCCACCTACCTTCATGATGGTCCATCACTGAATGCTGAAACCAACATTTATTCTCAGATGTTTTGAATTAGGTATAAGGATCAGTTGCAATTTATACCTGCTCTCTGGCCTCAATGTGATCCATCTAGAAGGCTTGCTGACATTTCAGGGGTGCAGGCATGTGCAACACTGAGGCATGGTGCTGGAGGTGCATACCTCACCTAGAATCACGGAAGTATTGTGGTACAGAAGGAGGTCATTCAGTCTTTCATTCCTACTGGCTTTTCAAATGAGCATCATTATCTAATGCCAATCTCCAGCCATCTCCCCACATCTTGGCACATTATTCCAATCCAAATTATCATCCAATGCTTTTTTGAATGCCTCAATTGATCATTTCCGGCAGTACATTCCATACCAGTTATAAGTACTGAGTAAGAAACTTTTTTCTCATGTCACTCTTGCTTTGTTTGCATGTCACTTTAAATCTGTGCCCTCTCTTTCTATATTCCTTTATTAAGCAGGAACAACTTCTCTCTATCTTCTCTGTCCAGTCCACCGGTGATTTTGTAAACTTCTATCAGATTTCTTATCAGTCTTCTTCACTTGGGAGAATAGTTCCAACTGAGCCTGTTCCCTGGAGACATTCTTGTAAATTCTCTCTATTGATTAATCTCTCTTTCTATCTGTTTCTCCATCATTTTTTCAAAGAACTTGTATTATATTATAATTATTTCTATTACTTCCGGAATCTTACGTTCTGGTTCATTATCTTCTTGGCCTGGAAGGCTGCATGAATTCAATCTTCTTTGCAGTCATTCTGATTTCAGTTGTTCCTTTCGTTGTTCAGGCAGATCCCTTCTTAATTTTGCAAGATGGGAGATACTTTTGAAATCATTTACCTTTGTTTGAAGTCTTATAAATCATTTGCAATGGAGATCAATGAGAAGATATTTACCCTGGCTGCTTTAACATGCTTAAACATTCTTTCCTACCAGAGTAGTACAGAGGCCATTGACCTAGTACTACTGTCCTGAAGAAGGGCTCATGAAGGAGGGCTCTCTTTCCTGAAGAAGGGCTCATGCCCGAAACGTCAATTCTCCTGCTCCTTGGATGCTGCCTGACCTGCTGTGCTTTTCCAGCAACACATTTTCAGCTCTGATCTCCAGCATCTGCAGTCCTCACTTTCTCATAGTACTCCTGTCCTCAACAGTAAAGTCCACAGCCTTGGGCATTCTGAATCTTCAGCTGTTCTAAATCTTCTGGCTAATCTCTCCACAAATGTCTATGGATTAAAAACAACATTACATTTGTAGAAACATTATACAGCATATTTTAGATGAATCTGGTCATTGTGAGTATTTTCTCATACATGAAAACCTTGTGTTTGATGCAATGTGTTAAGATTCACAAATCTTATTTCCCCTTTAGGCAAAAAAAAATTTCCTCATGTCTTTGAGATCTACAAGATATTCATAAAACTTGGAAATTCTGCTTTCTATTCTCTACATCTCATTTATAGTCCATCGATTCACAGCTTAACAGGAACCTTCTCACCAGATAAAACTGGAAGCAATGTATTGAGTGGTTATAATTTTTTAAGTCCTCTTCAATAGGTGGAATGACCTACTCCAGTTCGTGATCTGCTTCCATGTTATGGCTTTTGCCTTCAGTAGAGTATTTGTACTTGATGGGACGATACTTTAGTTTTTGCAACAAAAGAACTAGATTTGGGTGACATATTATTGAAAGATTAAACAGACATTTATTACAGCTCCTATATTCTGCATTTATTACAGTCATAGGGTCTTCAATATTGGGCTAATACTAAACTATTTGGTTACAAGTAGTGTGCTTGCTTCAGAATGTCATGTCTTAAGTGAACCAATTAAGATGGAGACTGAGGCCTTAATACTATCAAGTTCTCTGCTGTAGAACCATGATGATATCATGAGTCATAGAACTGTACAGTGTGGAAACAGACCTTTTCCCAACTCGTTTATGCTGTGTAGGTATCCTAAATTAACCTAGTCCCATTTGACAGCACTGGACTCATATCCCTCTAAACCCTTCCTACTCATATACCCATCCAGATGCCTTTTAAAATGTTTTAATTTGTACCAGCCTCTACCACATCCTCTGGCAGCTCATTTCATGCAAGCATCACCCTTTGTGTGAAAAAGCTGCCCATTAGGTCCCTTACAAACTTTTCCCTCTCACCTTAAACCTGTCCACTCTAGTTTTGGACTCTTCTACTCGGGTGAAAAGACCTTGGCTATTCACCATACCTATGCCCCTTAAGATTTTATAAACCTCTTTACGGTCACTCCTCAGCCTCCAACGCTCCATTTTCAGCAGCAATAGCAGCGGTGAGTGTGAGGATCGGGGGCTGCCAGGAAGGTAAATTCCACCTTTAGAATCTTACCCCATGTACAGGTGGAGCACACACTGAGTAGGGGCGGCTGAGTAAGTCAGGTAATATAGATAAATGCGAGGTGCTGCATTTTCAGAAAGCAAATCTTAGCATTAAATGTGTAAGTACTGCTAAGTCCTAGGGAGTATTGCTGAACAAAGAGACTGTGGAGTGCAGGTTCATAGCTCCTTGGAAATAGAGTCTCAGGTAGATAGGATAGTGAAGAGGACAATAGACAATAAACAATAGACAATAGGTGCAGGAGTAGGCCATTCAGCCCTTCAAGCCTGCACCGCCATTCAATATGATCATGGCTGATCATTTGATATGCTTTCCTTTATTGGAGTATAGGGGTTGGGAGGTTACGTTGGGCTGTACAGAATGTTGGTTAGGCCACTTTTGGAACATTGAGTGCAATTCTGGTCTCCTTCCTATTGGAAAGATGTTGTGAAACTTGAAAGGGTTCAGAAAAGATTTAAAATGATGTTGCCAGAGTTGGAGGATTGAGCTATGCGGACAGGCTGAACAGGCTGGGGCTGGTTTCCCTGGAGCATTGTAGACTGAGGGGTGACTTTATAGAGGTTTATAAACTCATGAATAGCATGGATAGGATAAATAGACAAAGTCTTTTCCCTGGGATGGGGAGTTCAGAGCTAGAGGGCATAGGCTTAGGGTGAGAGGGGAAAATTTAAAAGAGACCTAAGGGACGAGTTTTTTCACAGAGGGTGATATGTGTATGGAATGAGCTGTCAGAGGAAGTGGAGGAGACTGGTACAATTGCAACATTTAAAAGGTATCTGATGGGTATATGAATAGGGAGAGTATGGAGGGAGATGGGCCAGGTGCTGGCAGGTGGGATTAAATTGGGTTGGGATATCTGGTTAGTGTGGATGAGTTGGACCAAATGATCTGTTTCCATGCTGTACATCTCTATGACTCTCCGACTCTATTTGTGCAGTTGCTTTACCCAAAACACTACTTAGGTGGTGTCTCCCACCCATCCTCCGCCTCTAACCAAACAAAAGGTCTGTGCGTAGGATTGTTAAGGTTACTAGTTTTTTTTCCCAATAATCTCTTTGGAAATTCAGAACAGTGGGAATGAATGTTAAGGCAATTGAATGCTCCTTCTGCAGAATGAGGGAGGTAAGATTCACCACTAGTGTCCCTGCTGATTTCATCTGTGGGAAGTGCACCCAATTCCAGCTCGTTTGAAACTGCATTAGAGAACAGTAGCTGGGGCTGGATGAACTGTGGATCATTCGAGAAGTGGAGGGGATAACTAAGAGGAGTTACAAGAAGGTAGTCACAACTCAGATACAGGAAGAAAGTAGATGGATTACATCAGGAGATGGAAAGGCAGTGCAGGGATCCCCTGTGGCCGTTCCCCTCAATAACAAGCACACCATTTTGGATACAGTTGGGTGGGGGTGGGGGCGACTTACCAGGGGTAAGCCATGAAGTACAGGTCTCTGGCACAGGGACTGTCCCTGTTGCTCAAAAACGAAGGGGAGAGAGCAGTAGAGCATTATTCACTGGGGACACCATAATTAGGGGCACAGATAGGAGATTCAGTGGGAACACGAGACACTTGCGGTTGATGTTTAGCTCCCAGGTGCCAAGGTCTGTGATGTCTCCGACCGTGTTTTGGGGATCCTTATGGGGAGGGGGAGCAGCCCCAAGTCATGGTCCACATAGGTACTAATGACATAGTCAAGAAAGAGGGTGGGGATGTAAGCCAAAAATTCAGGGAGCTAGGGTGGAAGCCTAGTGCTAGAACAAGCAGAGTTGTTACCTCTGTTTTGTTACTTCTGCTACATGCTTGTGAGGCAAGGAATAGAGAGAGAGCAGTTGAACACGTGGCTACAGGGAGGGTGCAAGAGGGAGGGTTTCATATACCTGGATAATTGGGGCTTATCCTGGAGCAGGTGGGACCTCGACAAATAGAATGGTCTGCACATAAACCAGAGAGGTATCAATGTCCTGAGAGGGAAATTTGCAAATGCTCTTCAGGACGGTTTAAACTAATTCAGCAGGGGGATAGGAACCTGAATTGTAACTCCATTGTATGGGAATAGAGAGTAATGAAGTCATAAATAAGATTTCATGGTCGCACGAATATACTGGCAGGCAGGAGATTGGTTTTGAAGTGTGTCTACTTCAACGCCAGGAGCATCCAGAATAAGGTGGGTGAACATGCAGCATGGGTTGGTACCTGGGTCTTCAATGTTGTGGCCATTTCAGAGACATGGATAGAGCAGTGACAGGAATGGTTGTTGCAGGTTCCAGGGTTTAGATGTTTCAGAAAAAAACAGAAAATGGTAAAGGAGGGGGAGGTGTGGCATTGTTAGTCGAGGAGGGGAAAGTGAGGACTGCAGATGCTGGAGATCAGAACTGAAAATGTGTTGCTGGAAAAGCGCAGCAAGTCAGGCAGCATCCAAGGAGTAGGAGAATCGACGTTTCGGGCATAAGCCCTTCTTCAGGAATGTACCTGAAGAAGGGCTCATGCCCAAAACGTTGATTCTCCTGCTCCTTGGATGCTGCCTGACCTGCTGCGCTTTTCCAGCAACACATTTTCAGCATTGTTAGTCAAGGACAGTATCACAGTGGCAGAAAGGACATTTAATGAGGACTCGTCTACTGAGGTAGTATGGGCTGAGGTTAGAAACAGCAAAGAGAGGTCACCCTGTTGGAAGCTTTCTATAGGCCTCCAAAAATTTCCAGAAATGTAGTGGAAAGGATTGCAAAGATGATTCTGGATAAGACCGAATGTAACAGGGTAGTTGTTATGGGAGACATTAACTTTCCAAATATTGACTGGAAACGCAATAGTTTGAGCACATTAATTGGGTCAGTTTTTGTCCAATATGTGCAGGAGGATTTCCTGACTCAGTGTGTAGATAGAATCAAAGCATGTGGAGCTGGAAAAACACAGCTGGTCAGGCAGCATCTGAGGTGCAGAAGAATTGATGTTTCAAGCATAAGCCCTTCATCAGGAATGATGCTCATTCCTGATCAAGGGCTTATGCTCAAATATTGATTCTCCTGCACCTTGGATCCTACCTGACCGCCTGTTCTTTTCCAGCTCCATGTTCTTCTACTCTGATCTCCAGCATCTACAGTCCTCACATTCCACACAGTATGTAGATGGACCAACAAGAGGCAAGGCCACAATGGATAATGAGTAATGAACTAAACTAAGTGTTAGATTTGGAGGTAGGTGAGCACTTTGGTTATAGTGACCACAATTTCGGTCATATTTACTTTAGCGATGAAAAGGGTTAGTTATATAATGCAGAGCTAGAATTCTAGTTGGAGGAAAAGCAATTATGATTAGGCAAGATTTAGGATGCATAGGATGGGGAAGGAAACTGCAGGGGATGGGCTCATTTGAAATGTGGAGCTTGTTCAAGAAACAGTTACTCCATGTCCTTGATAAGTGTGTTACCTGTCAGGCAGGGAGGAAATGGTTGAGTGAGGAAACTGTGGTTTACTAAAGAAGTTGAACCTCTTATGAAGAGGAAGAAGGAAGCTAATTTTAAAGATGAGACATGTTAGCCAGCAAGGACCTAAAAGAGAGCTAAGAGGAGCCAGGATGGGACATGAGAAGTCTTTGGCAAGTTGGATCAAGGAAAACCCTTAAACTTTCTACAGGTATTTCAGGAATAAAAGAATGATTAGGAAAAGATTAGGGCCAGTTAAGGACAGTAGTAGGAAGTTGTGTGTGGACTCAGAGGAGATAGGAGAGGCACTAAATGAATATTTTTTGTCAGTATTCATACAGGAAAAAGATAATGTAGTCAAGAAGAATATTGAGATACAGATTATTAGACTAGACAGGATTGTGGTTGATAAGGAGGAGATGTTAGCAATTCTGGAGAGTGTGAAATTAGAGGAGTACCCTGGGCTGGTTGGGATTTATTTTAGGATTCTCTGAGAAGCCAGGGAGAGATTGCAGAGCCTTTGACTTTGATTTTTGTGTCATCATCGTCTACAGGAATAGTACTAGAAGACTGGTGGGTCGCAAATGTTATCCCCTTGTTTAAGAAGGAGAGTAGAGACAACCATGGTAATTATATACCAATGAGTCTTACTTTGGTTGTGGGTAAAGTGTTGGAAAGCATTAGAAAAGGTAGAATATATAATAATCTGGAAAGAATTAATTTGATTAGGGATAGTCAACATGGTTGTGTGAAGGGTAGGTCATGCCTCACAAACGTTATTGAGTTCATTGAGAAGGTGACCAAACAGGTGGATGAAAATAAAATGGTTGATGTGGTGTATATGGAGCCTTTTACCTCGGTTGGTGATGGCTAGCATCACGGGCCATAGATTTAAATTGAGGGGTGATAGATATAGGATAGATATGAGAGGTAGTTTCTATACCCAGAGAGTAATAAGGGCGTGGACTAGACAGGATTGTGGTTCATAAGGAGGAGATGTTAGCAATTCTGGAAAGTGTGAAATTAGATGAGTACCTGGGCCGGTTGGGATTTATCTTAGGATTCTCTGAGAAGCCAGGGAGAGATTGCAGAGCCTTTGACTTTGATTTTTGTGTCATCATTGTCTACAGGAATAGTACTAGAAGACTGGTGGGTCGCAAATGTTGTCCCCTTGTTTAAGAAGGGAAGTAGAGACAACAATGGTAATTATATACCAATGAGTCTTATTTTGGTTGTGGGTAAAGTGGTCAACTTTAAGAGCATTTAAATAGTCATTGGATAAACGTATGGTTGATAACAGAATCATGTAGATTAGATGGGCTTCATATTGTTTTCACAGATCAGCGCAACATCTTGGAGCGAAGGGCCTGTACTGTGCTGTAATGTTCTATGTTCTGTGTTCTACAGCATTTCTGTTAAATGTACTCTGCATGCAAACAGTGAAACAAAGTACAATACCGATGCTCCTGAATGCAAATTTCAGTTGTTATCTTTGAAGTATTTATCAGGTCATCTCAATTGACACAATAACCTCCAAAATAACCTGTAACAGAGTGAAGTTATTATAAATACCTTGGATGCTAGAAATCTGAAATTTAACCAAAGTGCAGACTCAATTGGCTGAATGGCCTACTTCCACTCCTACACCTTATGAGAAGAGGAGCAATTATGGAACAGAGCATTCCAACAAGATCTAATAATACTCAATAATTTTGACAGCATCAAGGCAAAAGCAGCCCGCTTGATTGGCACCACTTACACAAGCATCCAATCCTTCCACCACCAACACTCAATACTGTACAGTGTTCCATCCACAAAGAAATTCACCAAAGATCCCCAACCAGCAACCTCCCCAACCAATCTCCCTAGCCAGCACCCTCCCCACCCACAACCTCTGACAAATAGATGGATAAGGGCAAATAGATGTATTAGAGATAATACATTATCATCTCTAATTTTGCCTCAAAGCTACTCACAATCCTATTATGGAATTATGTCATGCCATTTCTTTAGTATTGCTTGCTCAAAGATCTAGAACTCCCTTCTGAAGTGAACCGAAAACACATTGTTTGCAGCAGGTTAAGAAGGCCACTCACCACCATCTTCTCAGGGGCAACTAGCGATAGACCATTAACACTGGCCCAGTCAACAACCTCTCGATCTGACAAGTGAATAAGAAAAGATGATGTTGTTTTTCAGCCATTGAAGAATCAATTTGAAAGCAAATGTCCAACTGTGGTCAAGAGAAAGAAGAAAGTATATGTCAGGTATAGACAGCAATGATCGAGTGAATCCCGAGGTGAGTATAAAGACAGTTGAAATATACATAAGAGGGAAATCAGTTGGGTAAAAGAGGACATGAAACAGCTTTGGCAAACAGGGTTAAGGAAAATCAAAAGGGATTCTACAAATACACCAAGGACAAAAGGGTAACTGGGGGAAAATAGATCAGCAAGGCGACCTATGTGTGGAACTGCAGGAGAAGGGGGAGTAAATGAATGTTTTCTCTAGAAAAGGATATGGAAGCTAGAGAACTTGGGGAAATAAATAGCAACATCTTGAAAAATGTCCATATTACAGAGCAGGAGGTGCTGGACATCTTCAAATGCATAAAGGTGGATAAATCCCCTGAACATAAATTAGTTGTTTCCTATAATCTGTGGGAAGCTAGGGAAGTGATTGCTCGGTCTCTTGCTGAGATATTTGTATCGTCAATAGTCACAGGTGAGGTGCTGGAAGAGTGGAGGTTAGCTAACGTGGTGCCATTATCCGAGAAAGCTTATAAGGAAAAGTCAGGAACTGGTGAGCCAGACATCAGTGGTGGGCAAGTTGTTGGAGGGGATCCTGAGGGACAGAATTTACATGTATTTGGAAAGGCAAGGACTGATTAGGGATAGTCAATATGGCTTTGTGCAGAGTTTTTTGAAGAATCACCAAAGAGGATTGATGAAGGCAGAGCAATGAATGTTGTCCATATGCACTTCAGTAGGGCATTCGACAAGGGTCAGCATGTTGAGCAATGTTAGATCACAATGAATACAGGGAGAACCAGCCATTTGGGTACAGAACTGGCTCAAACATAGGAGACAGAGGATGGTGGTGGAGGTTTGCTTTTCAGACTTGGGGCCTGTGACCAGCAGTGTGCTGCAATATTTGGTGCTGGGTCTACTGCTTTTTGTTATTTATCTGTATGAATTGGATGCGAACAGAGGAGAAATGGTAGGAAATTTTCAAACTACACTAAAATTGGCAGTGTGGTGGACAGCCAACAATGTTACCGCAGAGTACAATGGACATTGATGGGCAATGCATCAAGGAGTGGCAGATGGAGTTTAATTTAGATAAGTATGAGATGCTGCATTTTGGTAGGGCAGGACCTATACACATAATAATAAGGTCCTGGGGAGTGTTGCTGAATAAAGGGACCTTGGAGTGTAGATTCATAGTGCCTTAAAGTGGAGTCACAAGTATTTAGGATAATGAAGAAGGCATTTGGTATGCTTGCCTTTATTGATAGAGTTAAAAATCACAACATCCGTTTATAGTCCAACAGGTTTAATTAGAAGCACTAGTTTTCGGATCGCTGCTCCTTCACTCAGGAAAAGGAGAAAATTGTAGAGGAGAAGAATGAGATATGAGATATTAGATTAGAAAGGATCGAGGTTAGTTACGAACAGGTGTTATCAATTCTAGAAGGAGTGAAAATAGACAAGTCCCCTGGGCTGGATGGGATTTATCCAAGGATTCTCTGGGAAGCCAGGGAGGAGTAGCAGAGCCTTTGGCTTTGCTATTTGAGTCGTCATTGTCTACAGGTTTAGTACCAGAGGACTGGAGGATTGCAAATGTTGTGCCCTTGTTCAAGAAGGGCAGTAGAGATGACCCAGGTAATTATAGACCAGTGAGCCTTACTTCTGTTGTAGGATAGGTTTTGGAAAGGATTATAAGGTGATTTATAATCATCTAGCAAGCAACAGTTTGATTTCAGATAGTCAACATGATTTCGTTAAGAACAGGTCGGTGTCTCACAAACCTCATTGAGTTTTTTGAGAAAGTGACCAATCACGTAGATGAGGGTAGGGCAGTTGACGTGGTATACATGGACTTCAGTAAAGCCTTTGATAAGGTTCCACATGGTAGGCTGTTGGAGAAAATGCAGGGGCATGGAATTGAGGGTGATGTAGCAGTTTGGATTAAAAACTGGCTTTCTGAAAGAAGGCAGTGAGTGGTGGTTGATGGAAAATATTCAGCCTGGACTACGATTGCTAGTGGTGTACCACAAGTGTCTGTTTTGGAACCACTGCTGTTTGTCATTTTTATAAATGACTTAGACGCAGGCATAGGTGGATGGATTAGTAAATTTGCCGATGACATTAAAATCATTGAGTAGTGGACAGTGTGGAAGAATGTTACAGGTTGCAGGAGGACTTGGATAAACTGCAGAATTGGGCTGAGAGGTGGCAAATGGAGTTCAATGCAACTAAAATGTGAGGTGATACACTTTGGGAAAAATAACAGGAAGGCAGAGTACTGGGTCAATGGAAAGATTCTTGGTAGTGTGGATGTACAGAGGGATTTTGGAGTTCATGTACATAGATCCCTGAAAGTTGCCACCCAGGTGAATAGTGCTGTTAAGATGGCATACGATGTGTTAGGTTTCATTTGTAGTGACATTGAGTTCCTAAGCCATAATATCATGCTGCAACTATACAAAACGCTGGTGCGACCACACTTGGAATATTGTGTACAGTTCTGGTCCCCATATTTCAGGAAGGATGTAGAAGCATTGGAAAAGGTGCAGAGAAGATTTATCAGGATATTGCCTGGTCTGGAAGGAAGGTCTTATGAGGAAAGGCTGAGACTCTTTGGGTCTGTTCTCATTGGAAAGAAGAAGGCTAAGAGGGGATTTGATAGAGACATACAAGATGATCAGAGATAGGGTAGACAGTGAAAGTCTTTTTCCTTGGATGAAGATATCAGCTTGTATGAGGGGGCATAACTACAAATTCAGGGGTGATAGATTTAAGACAGATGTCAGAGGCAGGTTCTTTACGCAGAGAATGGTAAGGTCATGGAATGCCCTACCTGCTAATGTAGTCAACTCAGCCACATTAGGGAGATTTAAACAATTCTTAGATAAGCACATGGATGATTTTGGGTAGTGTAGGGGGACGAGCTGAGAGTAGTTCACAGGTCGGCGCACCATGGAGGACAAAGGACCTGTTTTGCGCTGTATTGTTCTATGTTCTATGTTCTATCAGGATCAGTGTATTGAATATAGGCGTTGGGAGGTCATATTGAGGGTGTACAAGACATTAATTAGGCCATTTTTGGAATACTGCATTTAATTCTGGTCTCCCTGCAACTGAATGTTGTGAAACTTGAAAAGGTTCAGAAAAGACTTCCAAGAATATTGCCAGAGTTGGATGGTTTGAGCTGTAGGGAGAGGCTGAATTGATTAGATTCCCTACAGTGTGGAAACAATTTAGCATGGCCAATTCATCTGACCTGCACATCTTTGGACTGTGGGAGGAAACCGGAGCACCCAGAGGAAACCCACACAGACAAAGGGAGAATGTGCAAACTCCACACAGACAGTCGCCCAAGGCTGGAATTGAACCTTAGGCCCTGGTGCTGTGAGGCAGCAGTGCTAACCACTGAGCCCCTAGGCTGGGCTATTTTTCCTGGAGCTTTGGAGGCTGAGACGTGACCTTATAGAAGTTTATAAAATCATGAGGAGCCCGGATATGATAAAGGTCTTTTCCCCAGGTTAAGGGAGTCCAAAACTAAAGGGCATAGGTTTAAGATGAGAGGGGATAGATATAAAACAGACCTTAAGGGCAGCTTTTTCACATAGGGGGTGATGCGTGTTTGAAAAGAACTGCCAGTCGAAGTAGTAGAGCCTGATACAATTGCAACATTTAAAAGACATCTGGATAGCTACATGCATAGAAAGGGTTTAGATTAGATTCCCTACAGTGCGCAAACAGACCCTTCGGCCCAACAAGTCCACACCTACCCTCCGAAGAATAACCCACACAGACCCATTACCCTCTGACTAATGCACCTAACACTATGGGCAAGTTAGCATGGTCAATTCTCCTGGCCTGCACATCTTTGGACTGTGGGAGGAAACCGGAGCACACAGAGGAAACCCACGCATACACAGGGAGAATGTGCAAACTCCACACAGACAGTTGCCCGAGGCTGGAATCGAACCTGGATCCTTGGTGCTGTGAGGCAGCAGTGCTAACCATTGAGCCACCGAGGGATATGGACCAAATGCTGTCAAATAGGACTAGATTAATTTAGTTTACCTTCTTGGCATGGAAGAGTTGGACTGAAGAGTCTGTTTCCATTCTGACTCCAAGAAAGGAAAATCTCTTAAGACCAAAAATGTTAGAAGTGAAATTGAAAAAGCTCCATTAAACTATCAAACTTTTCTTTCCTCTCAGTTGATGTAGTTCACTTGCTCCAATCTATCCAGAAAAATTCAAATGTGAAGATATAGAGCTGGAAAAGCACAGCAGGTTAAACAGCATCTGAGGAGCAGGAAACTCAACATTCTGTGCCAAAACTCTTTGTCAGGACTGGGGAGGGGGAGGGGAACCGAGAAGTAAATAGAGGGCTGGGGCTGGGGCTGGGGGAAGGGTAGTTGGCATGGTGATAGGTGGATGCTTGTAGTGGTTATTGTGATTAGTCAGTGGGAGATAGGTGAAGAGGAAGATGGAGAGGTTAGAACAGATCAGGAAGGTGAGGAGAAGGGGTGGGACTAGACATGGGATAAGGCAAATGTGAAGATGTGACTGTTGTTCTTCCAGTTTCCATTTGGCCTCACTCTGACAGTGGAGGTGGCCAAGGACATGTCGCCAGGGTAGTGGAAGGGGAAACTAAAGTGGATGGCAACCCAAAGGTCAGGTTGGTTAGTGCGTGGAGACCACAGATGCTCTGCATACGGGTACCGAGTCTACATTTCCTCTCCCCGATATAGAGACCACATCAGGAACAATGGATACAGCAGATGAGGTTAGATGATGTGCAGGTGAACGCAAATAAACATTTATTTCCCTCTTTGCACCCAGAATGTACTCTGGGTTGGAGAGTTGGAATTTTGCTGCTGATTAGCTGAGATTGTGTGTTCAGTAAATCAGCCATTCAGGGTTAACAGGTGGAACATTGTTCTGTCTCAATCCCTTGCATGCTATTGCCATGTTACTGCCTATCGCTCACGTGCTCTGGGTATGTTCCTGTTCCCTGGCCATTTCACAGGCCTGTCACTATCTGCAGTCTACACCACAGGTCTGGCTCTCTCTCCAGGTGACTCTATCCCAATCGAATCTCTACTTATCACTGGCTTCTCACTGACCTCAGTCACTCCATCAGCTTCTCACTGACTGCCGTTACTCTGTGGCCTCTCACTGACCCCAGCCTCTCTGAAGGCATATCTCACTTACCATGATCACACCTTAAGCTTCTCACTGATGCCAACCTCTCTGAGGGCCGCTTACTAACCCTGATCACTGCAAGGGCATATTAACTCTTTTAACTGACTCTGGTCACTCCAAGGGTCTCTCACTTACTTTGGTCACTGCAAGGATATTTCAACTTATCCCAATCAGTCTGAGGGTATCTCACAGACCCTTGTTACTCTGAGTGTGCCTCACTGATGCTGGTCCATCCAAGAGCTTCTTGATCTTGTTGACACATTGGAATGATGCATGCACTTAGAGTCAGAGTCATAGAGATGTACAGCATAGAAACAGACACTTGGTCCAACTCGTCCATGCCGACCAGATATCCCAACCCAATCTAGTCCCACCTGCCAGCACCCAGCCCATATCCCTCCAAACCCTTCCTATTCATATACCCATCCAAATGTCTCTTATATGTTGCAATTGTACCAGCCTCCACCACTTCCTCTGGCAGCTCATTCCATACACGTACCACCCTTTGCGTGAAAAGTTGCCTTTTATATCTTTCCCCTCTAACCCTAAACTATGCTCTCTAGTTCTGGACTCCCCGACCCCAGGGAAAAGACTTTGTCTATTTATCCTATCCATGCCCCTCATAATTTTGTAAACCATGTAAGGTCACCCCTCAGCCTCCGACGCTCCAGGAAAAACAGCCCCAGACTGTTCAGCCTCTCCCTGTAGCTCAAATCCTCCAAGCCTGGTAACATCATTGTAAATCTTTTCTGAACCCTTTCAAGTTTCACAACATCTTTCCGATAGGAAGGAGACCAGAATTGCATGCAATATTCCAACAGTGGCCTAACCAATGTCCTGTACAGCCGCAACATGACCTCCCAACTCCTGTACTCAATACTCTGACCAATAAAGGAAAGCATACAAAACACCTCTTCACCATCCTATCTACCCGAGCTCCTTGAAAGTGGAGTCTATGAACCTGTACTCCAAGGTCTCTTTGTTCAGCAACACTCCCTGGGACCTTACCATTAAGTGTATAAGCCCTGCTAAGATTTGCTTTCCCAAAGTGCAGCACCTCGCATTTATCTAAATTAAACTCCATCTGCCACTTCTCAGCCCATTGACTCATTTGGTCCAGATCCTGTTGTAATCTGAGGTAACCCTCTTCGCTGTCCACTACACCTCAGAGTTTGGTGTCATCTGCAAACTTACTAACTGTACCTCTTATGCTCACATCCGAATCATTTATGTAAATGACAAAAAGTAGAGGATCCAGCACCAATTCTTGTGGCATTCCACTGGTCACAGACCTCCAGTCTGAAAAATAACCCACCACCACCACCCTCTGTCTTCTACCTTTGAGCCAGTTCTGCATCCAAATGGCTAGTTCTCCCTGTATTCCACGAGATCTAACCTTGCTAATCAGTCTCCCATGGGGAACCTTGTCAAATGCCTTACTGAAGTCCATATTGTTCACATCTACTGCTCTGCCCTCATCAATCCTCTTTGTTACTTCTTCAAAAAACTCAATCAAGTTTGTGAGGCATGATTTCCCACGCACAAAGCCATGTTGACTATCCCTAATCAGTCCTTGCCTTTCCAAGTACATGTATATCCCGTCCCTCAGGATTCCCTCCAACAACTTGCCCACCACCGAGGTCAGGCTCACCGGTCTATAGTTCCCTGGCTTGTCTTTACCACCTTTCTTAAACAGGGGTACCACGTTTGCCAACCTCCAGTCTTCCAGCACCTCACCTGTGACTATCGATGATACAAATATCTCAGCAAGAAGCCCAGCAATCACTTCTCTGGCTTCCCACAGAGTTCTCAGGTACACCTGATCAGGTCCTAGGGATTTATCCACTTTTACCCCTTTCAAACATCCAGCACTTCCTCCTCTGTAATCTGGACATTTTGCAAGATGTCACCATCTATTTCCCTACAGTCTATATCTTCCATATCCTTTTCCACAGTAAATACTGATGCAAAATATTCATTTAGTGTTTCACCCATTTTCTGTACCACCACACGAAGGCTGCCTTGCTGATCTTTGAGGAACCCTATTCTCTCCCTAGTTACCCTTTTGTCCTTAATATATTTGTGAAAACCCTTTGGATTTCCCTTAATTCTATTTGCCAAAGCTATCTCATGTCCCCTTTTTGCCCTCCTGATTTTCCTCTTAAGTATACTCCTACCTCATTTATACTCTAAGGATTCACTCGATCTATCCTGTCTATACCTGACATATGCTTCCTTCTTTTTCTTAACCAAACCCTCAATTTCTTTAGTCATCCAGCATTCCCTATACCTACCAGCCTTTCCTTTCACCCTGACATGAATGTACTTTCTCTGGACTCTTATTTCATTTCTGAAGGCTTGCCATTTTCCTGCCGTCCCCTTACGTGCGAACATCTGCCTCCAATCAACCTTCGAAAGTTCTTGCCTAATGCTGTCAAAATTGGCCTTTCTCCAATTTAGAACTTCAACTTTTAGATCTGATCTATCCTTTTCCATCACGATTTTAAAACAAATAGAACCCCCCTATGGTCACTGGCCACAAAGTGCGCCCCAACTGACACCTCAGTCACCTGCCCTGCCTTATTTCGCAAGGGTAGGTCAAGTTTTACACCTTCTCTAGCAAGTACATCCACATACTGAATCAGAAAATTGGCTTGGACACACTTAACAAATTCCTCTCCATCTAAACCTTTAACACTATAGCAGTCCCAGTTAAAATCCCCCTACCATAACTACCCGATTATTCTTACAGATAGCTGAGATCTCCTTACAAGTTTGTTTCTCGATTTCCCTCTGACTATTGGGGGGGGGTCGATAATACAATCCCAATAAGGTTATCATCTCTTTCTTATTTCTCAGTTCCACCCAAATAACTTCCCTGGATGTATTTCCGGGAAAATCCTTCCTCAGCACAGCTGTAATGCTATCCCATATCAAAAATGCCACTCCCCCTCCTCTCTTGCCTCCCTTTCTATCCTTCCGGTAGCATTTGTATCCTGGAACATTAAGCTGTCAGTCCTGCCCATCCCCGAGCCATGTTTCTGTAATTGCTATGATATCCCAGTCCCATGTTCCTAACCATGACCTGAGTTCATCTGCCGTTAGGCCCCTTGCATTGAAATAAAGTCCCTCCTCCCTACCTTTTATCTTCGCCTGCTTGGCACACTTGCCTCATTCCTGAAGAAGGGCTCATTCCTGAAACATCGATTCTCCTGCTCCTTGGATGCTGCCTGACCTGCTGCGCTTTTCCAGCAACACATTTTCAGCTCTGATCTCCAGCATCTGCAGTCCTCACTTTCTCCTTCACAAGAAAGTAGACAGGTTAAGTAAATGGACAAAATATAACATGAAATATAACATAGGGAAATGTGAGGTAATGCACTTTGGCAGAAGAATAAAGCAGCTGAATATTATTTAAATGGGCAAAGTCTGTAAACAACTACAGAGCAGAGGGACTTCGGAATCCTCAACCTTGATTCATAAAAAAAACTACCAAAAATGTTCAGAGAGTAATTGGAAATGAAATAGAATTACAAAGGAAGTAGCTTATAAAACTATGAGGGTTTTGCTTCACACTATCACACCACATTTGAAGAACTGTGAACAGTTTTGAAACTCTATTCTGAGTAAAAACAGTCCAGAGAAGGTTCACTAGGCTGATACCAAGTGTGGAAAAACTGTCTTCTGAAAAGAGCTGAGTAGATTGGGCCTGTACTTGTTGGAATATAGAAGAATGAAAGGTAACATTACAGAAATATATCAGATTCTTAGAGTACTTACAGGGTAGATGCAGAAAGTTGTTTCCCCTTGTGGGAGAGTTGAGGATCAAAGGACATAATCTCAGAGTAAGGAGTCATAAGGGGTCAGAGGTGAGGAATTTCTTCTCTCAGAGAGTAGTGAATCTGTAGAATTCTTTATCACAGACGGCTTTGAAGCTAGGACATTAACTATATTCATGACCGAGACAGAAAGGTTTTTCATCAGTCAGGGAATCAAAGGTTATGGGAAAAGGCAAGAAAGTAGAGATTAGGATTATTTGATCAGTCATGATTTCATTAAATGGCAGAACAGACTCAATGGACTGAATCAGTTCCTTTGTCGTGTATTTTTATGGTCTTATGGGAAGTGTGCTTCACTTATTGCCAATCCCTAACCACCCTGGATTAGATACTGGTAAACTCCTTTCTTGAACTGAAGCAGTCTATTTGGTTTAAATCATGCCTATATCTCCCGAAGGAGAGAATTCAAGGATTTTGACTCAGCAATGATAAAGAAATTGGCAACACATTTCCAGTCAGGATGTTGAATGATTTGGAGGGGAACATGATGGTGTTCCTATGCATCTTCTGCCTTCTGCTCTTTTGATAGCACTTGCTGTGGGTTTTAAATGTGCTGTATAAGGAGCTTTGATGAATTTCTGCAGTGCATCTTGTAGATGGTTTACACTGTTGGAGCTGAACATCGGAATAGAGGGATCTAATGAATGTTTGTTGATGTGGTGCCAATCAAGTGACTGGTTTGTCATGGATGGTGTCAAACGTTGCGAGTGTTGCACTCAGTCTTTATTGAGCTGGCTTTAAGATGGATGCCTATGTGCATGCGAGTGTGCATCAGGCAGATGTCACACAACTACGACCAGTCATGACATACATTATCACTGTACTGAATTTCTATTGCTAGTACTCTTAAACTGATTGTGTTAAAAAGAACATGGAACATTACAGTGCAATACAGGCCCTTCGGCCCTCAATGATGCACCAACCTGTAAAACCAATCTAAACCCCAACTAACTTATACTATTCATTTATCACCCATATATTTATCCAATGACCATTTAAATGCCCTTAATGTTGGCAAGTTCACCCTACTGTTACAGCAGGGCATTCCATGCTCTGAGTAAAGAACCTACCTCTGACCTCTGTCCTATATCTATTACCCCTCAATTTGTCCCCTCATGCTAGCCATCATTATTTGAGGAAATAGGCACTCACTGTCCACCCTATCTTCTAATCATCTTGTATGCCTCTATTAAGTCACCTCTCAAGCTTCTTCTCTCTAACAAAAACAGATTTAAGTCCCTCAACCTTTCCTCATAAGGTCTTCCCTCCATACCAGGCATCATCTTGGTAAATCGCCTCTGCATTCTTTCCAATGCTTCCACCTCCTTCCTATAATGTGACAACCAGAACTGTCCATGATATTCCAAATGTGGCCGCACAACAGTTTTGTACAGCTGCAGCATGACGTCATGGTTCTAAAATTCAATCCCTCTACCAATAAAAGCTAACACACCCTATGCCTTCTTTACAACCCTATCAACCTGGGTGGTAACTTTCAGGGAGCTATGTACATGGGCAGCAAGTCCTCTCTGCTCATCTATACTACCAAGAATCTTACCATTAGCCCAGTACTCTGTATTCCTGTTACTCCTTCCAAAGTGAATCATGTCACACTTGTCTGCATCAAACTCCATTTACCACCTCTCAGTCCAGCTCTACAGCTTATCTATATCCATCTGTAATCTGCAAGATCCTTCTGCACTGTCCACAACTCCACCAACTTTAGTCTTATCTGCAAATTTACTGACATATCCTTCTATACCCTCATCCAGGTCATTTATAAAAATGACAAACACAGTGGCCCCAAAACAGATCGTTGCAGGACACCAGTAGTAACTGAACTCCAGGATGAACTTTTCCCATCAACCACCAGCTTACAGCTAGCCAATTTCTGACCCAAACTGCTAAATCACTCTCAATCCCATTTTCTGCAATAGCCTACCGTGGGGAACCTTATCAAATGCTTTACTGAAATCCATATACAACACATCAACTGCTTTACGCTAATACACCTGTTTTGTCAACTTCTCAAAGAATGCAATAAGGTTTGTGAGGCATGAACTATCCTTCACAAAATCATGTTGACGATCCCTAATCAATGTATGCCTTTCTAGTTGATTATAAATACTATTTCTTATAATCCAAAACTTTACCCACAACAGAAGTAAGGCTCACTGGTCTATAATTACCAGTATTGTCTCTACTCCCCTTCTTGAACAAGTGAACAACATTTGCTGTCCTCCAGTCTTTTGGTACTATTACTGCAGACAATGACAACAGAAGGATCAAAGCCAAAGGCTCTGCAATTTCCTCTCGAGCTTCTTAGAAAATCCTAGGATAATCCCACCCGGCCCAGAGGTCTTATCTATTTTCACACTTTGCAGAATTGCTAATGCCTCCTCCTTATGAACCGCAATCCTGTCTGGCCTAATAGTCTGTATCTCAGTATTCTCCTCGACAACATTGCCTTTTTCCGGTGTGAATACTGACAAAAATATTCATTTAGCACCTCTCCTATCTCTTTGGGCTCCAAATACAACTTCTCACTACTGTCCTTGACTGGACCTAATCTTACCCTAGTCATTCTTTTATTCCTGACATACCGATAGAAAGCTTTAGGATTTTCCTTGAGCCTATCTTCTAAAGACTTCTCTTGTCCCATCCTGGCTCTTCCTAGTTTTCTCTTTTGGTCTTTCCTGCCTAACTTGTAACTCCCAAGCTCTCTAACAGAGCCTTAATGTCTTATCTTTATGCAGCCATCCTTCTTCCTCTTCACAAGAGATTCAACTTCTTTATTAAACCAAGGTTCCCTCGCTTGACCATTTCCTCCCTGCCCGACAGGTACATACTTGTCAAGGATACGCAGCATCTGTTCCTTGAATAAGCTCCACATTTCAATTGTGCCCATCCATTGCAGTTTCCTTCTCCATCCTATAAATCCCAAATCTCACATAATCACATCAAAATCATCTTTCCCTCAGCTATAACTCTTGCCCTGTGGTATCTACCTATCCCTTTCCATCACTAAAGTAAACATAACTGAATTGTGGTCACTATCACCTACCTCCAAATCTAACACCTGGCCTGGTTCATTACTTAGTACCAAATTCAATGTGGCTTCACCTCTTGTTGGCCTATCTACATACTGTGTCAGGAAACCCTCCTGCACACATTGGACAAAAACTGACCCATCTAAAGTACTCAAACTATAGAGTTTCCAGTCATATTTTGGAAAGTTAAAGATCCCATAACAACTACACTGTTTCTCTCGCTCTTATCCAGAAACATGTTTGCAATCCATTCCTCCTCAATTCTGGAACTTTTCAGAGGCCGATAGAAAATTCTCATCAAGTGACCTCTTCTTTCCTGTTTCTAACCTCAGTCACCGAGTCCTCATCAAATCTTCTTTCTGCCACTGTAATACTGTCCTTTACTAACAATGCCTCACCTCCCCCTCTTTTACCACCTTCCCTAAAATATCTAAACCCCGGAACCTGCAACAACAATTTTTATCCCTACTCTATCAGTGTCTCCAAAATGGCCACAATATTGAAGTCCCTGGTACCAACCCATGCTGAAAGTTCACCCTCCTTATTTCGGATGCTCCTGATGTTGAAGTAGACACAGTTCAAACCACCTTCCTGCCTGCCGGTACACTCATGCGACCTTGAAACCTTATTTCTGACCTCACTCCTCTCAACCTCCCGTACACTGGAGCTACAATTTAGATTCAAGAGTGTTGTGCTGGAAAAGCATAGCAGGTCAGGCAGCATCCTTCATCAGGATGAAGGACTTTTGCCCGAAACATGCTGCCTGACCTGCTGTGCTTTTCCAGCACCACACTGTTGACTCTAATCTCCCACATCTGCAGTCCTCACTTTTGTTTACAATTTAGGTTCCCATCCCCCTGCTGAATTAGTTTAAACCCTCCTGAAGAGCATTCAAATTCCCCCCAAGGATATTGGTACCCCTCTGGTTCAGGTGTACACCAACCTGTTTGTAGAGGTTCCACCTATCCCCAGAAAGAGCCCCAGTTATCCAAGTATCGGAATCCCTCCCTCCTGTACCATCCCTGTAGTCATGTGTTCAACTGCTCTCTCTTCCTAGCTTCCATATCCTTCTCAACAGTAAATTTTGATACAAAATATTCACTTAGTGTCTCATGCATCTCCTGTGGTTCCACACATAAATCTATAAGAAGTTCTAGTCTCTCCCTAGTTACTCTTTTGTCCTTAACGTACTTGCAGAATCTCTTTGTATTTTTCTTAACTCTATTTGGCCAAAGCAATCTCATGTCCCCTTTGTGCTTTCCTGATTTTCCTTTTAAGTATACTACTGGAAGACTTATTGTTTGTTACATATATAAATGCCATAGGAGAAAATGTAGGGAGAATGTTCAGCAGATGATACCAAGATTAGTGGGGATTGACAGGGAAGAATATGGTTGTAGGTTACAGGAAGATACAGATGGCTTGCCCAGATAACCAGAGCAGTGGTTGGTGAGGCTGATATGTGTGAGGTGATGCACAGATAAGTAATGAACGATGAGACACTGGGTGGCTCAGAGGAACAAAGAGACCTTGGATTCATTGATCTCTGAAGCTGTCAGAGCATATGAATAGAATAATGAGGAAGGCACATAGGACATTAGGATATCATAGCTGTTATAGAAACATGGCTCAGGGATGGGCAGGACTAGCAGCTTAATGTTCAAGGGTGTAGGTATTATAGGAAGATTAGATAGGAGGGCAAGAGAGGAGGGAGAGTGGCATGTTTGATTAGGGAGAACATTACACCTGTACTTAGTGGGAGGTATTTTGTGGAGTAGATCCAGTGAAGTTATTTGGGTGGAACTAAGAAATACGAAAGGGACAATCATCCTATTGGGATTGTTGTATAGATGGCCCAATAGTCAGCAAGAAATTGAGAAGCAAATTTGTAAGGAAATCACAGTTTTCTGTAAAAATAATAGCGTTGTAATGTAGGGCAGTTTAGCTTTCCAAGCGTAGACTGGTAAAGATTTGCAGGTAAAGACTTGGAAATATTGGCTGGAAAATGGGAGGCTTTCAAAAATGAGATAATAAGAATCCTGAGGCAGTATGTTCCTGTTAGTGAGAAGGACAAGACTGGGAGTTGCAGTGAATGTTAAATGACCAGAGAAATTTAGATTCTGGTCAAGAAAATGGAGAAATGAATACTGATATCTTGCAAAGTATCCATATCAGATAAGGTGGACTTGGATGTCTTAAAATACATGAAGGTGGATAAATCTCAGAGACTAGATCAGGTATACCCCAAAACCTTGTGGGGAGTTAGGGAAGTGATTGTTGGGCCCCTTGCAAAGATATTTTTATCATTGACAGCCACTGATGAGGGGCCAGAAGACTTGTTGGCTAATGTGGTGCCATTATTTAAGAAAGGTGATAAGGAAAAGCCAGAGATCTATATTCCAGTGATCCTGACAAGTTGTTAGAAGGGATTCTGAGGGACAGGATTTACATCTATTTGGACAGGAAAATATTGATTATGGATAGTCAAAATGGGGCTTTGAGTGTAGCTCACTAATTTCTGGTTCACTAATCATGGCTCACTAACTTAATTGAATTTTTTGAACAAATGATGAAGAAGTTTAATAAAGGCAGAGTGGTGGACCTTGTCTATATGGATATGGGGTGTTCAACAAGGCTTGTATGGTAGACAGGTTAGGAAAGTTAGATCACATGGAATACAAGGAGAACCAATCATTTGAATACAAATCTGGCTCGAAGGTAGGAGACAGAAGGTGGTGGTGGAGGTTGCTTTTCAGTCTGGAGGCCTGTGATCAGCTGTGTGTCACAAGGATCTGTGCTGGGTCCATTGCCTTTTGTTATTTATATATATGATTTAGATATGAAAACAGCAGGTATGGTTCGTAAGTTTGCAGATGCCACCAAAATAAGTTTTGTAGTGGCCAGTGAAGAAGTTTACCTCAGTGTAATAATGGCACGTTGATCTAGTAGGCAAATCAATCAAGGAGTGGCAGATGGAGTTTAATTTAGACGAATAGGAGGTGCTGCCTTTTGGCAAGATAAGTTAGGGCAGGATTAATACACGGAGAAAGTGAGGACTGCAGATGCTGGAGATCAGAGCTGAAAAATGTGTTGCTGGAAAAGCGCAGCAGGTCAGGCAGCATCCAAAGAGCAGGAGATTGGCTTATGCCCGAAACATCGATTCTCCTGCTCCTTGGATGCTGCCTGACCTGCTGCACTTTTCCAGCAACACATTTTTCAGCTCAGGATTAATACACGTAATAGTAAGATCTTGTTGAACAAAGAGATCTGAGAGTACAGGTTCACATTTCCTTGAAAACAGAGTCACATGTAGACAGGGCACTGAAGAAGGTATTTGATAGGCTTGCCTTTACTGGTCAGTGCTTTGGGAATAGAAGTTGGAATGTCATTTTGTACAAGACATTGGTTAGGCCACTTTTGGAATACAGCATTCAATTCTGGTGTCCCTACTATTGTAAAATCTAAAGACTTCAGAAAAGATTTAGAAGGAGATTGCCAGGTTTGGAGGGTTTGAGCTAGAGGCAGTTGCTGAATAGGCTAAAGCTATTTCCCCTGGAACACCAGAGAGTGAGGGGTCTCCTTATAGACGTTTATAAAATCATAAGGGGCATAGCTAGGGCGAATAGCCAAAATCTTTTTCCCAGAGTAGCAGAGTCCATAACTAGAAGGTATAGGTTTAAGGTGAGAGGGAAAAGACTTAAAAAGGGGGACATGAGAGGCAACCTTTTCACACATATATGGAATGAGCTGCCAGAGTAGGTGGTGGAGACTGGCCGAGTTACAACATTTAAAAGGCACCTGAATGAGTACATGATTAGGAACGTTTAGAAGAATATGGGCCAAATGTTGGCACATGGGACTAAATTAATTTAGGGTATCTGGTCAGAATGGATTAGTTAGACCAAAGGGTCTGTTTCCATATTGAACATCTCTATGATTCTATGACTCTATGACTCGCTTTCGTCGGTCATGGCATACAGTATAAGAGCAAGGAGATAATGATGGAGTTGTACAAAGCATTGGTTAGGCCACAGCTGGAGTACTGTGTGCAGTTCTGGTCACTTCATTATAGGGATGTCGTTGCACTCGAAGGAGTACAAAATAGGTTCACCAGGATGCTGCCTGGGATGAGGGAAATGAGGTGTAAGGAGGCATTAGATAGAGTTGGCTTACAGTCTTTAGAGCAGAAAAGGCGAAGGGGGGTATATGATTGAGGTGTATAAGATTACAAAGCTTATGGTGAGTAGGAGAAAGTGAGGACTGCAGATGCTGGAGATCAGAGCTGAAAATGTGTTGCTGGAAAAGCGCAGCAGGTCAGGCAGCACCCAAGGGGCAGGAGAATCGACGTTTCGGGCATGAGCCCTTCTTCAGGATAATGATGAGTAGGGAGCAGCTGTGCCTCTTGGTTGAGGAGTCAGTCATGAGGATGCATAGTTTTAGGTTAACAAACGGGAGATTCAGAGGGAATTTGAAAGAATGCTTTTTCTGTTAGCAGATGATGGGAATCTAGAATGCACTGCTGAAGAAGATAATAGAGGCTGGAAGCCTTACAACCTTTAAAAAAATATGTGGATGAGTACTTGAAATAACATAACATCAATGAAATCAGACAAGTTCAGGAAAATTGAGATTAACGCACCTTTAGAGGTAGTTATTGTCATTGTAGACTTGATGGTCCAAAGGGCCTTTTCCACACTATATGAATCTATGACTCCCCTTCCCATCCCCACATCAGCTTCAGTGTAACTATTAACTATTCCTAGCTACTAACGGTTCCAGTGAAGCATCACTGGACTCAAAATATTAACCCGGCTTTCTTCCCATGGATGCTGCCACACCTCTTCAGCAATGTTTGTTTTTGATTCGGGAATGTAAATATGTTGGCCTTCCTTGCAAGCAGGCATGATTCCAGGAGCAAATAAATTTTACTGAACAGGGCCTTGGTAAGACCACAGCTGGAGTCTCGTGTGCAGTTTTGTTCTCCTCATTTAAGGAAAGATATACTTGTCATAAGTGAGTATGCAGTGAAGATTCACCAAGACTGATTCCTGGGATGGATACGTAGGCAGACAGGGTTGACTGGGCCTGTTTTTATTGCAATTTAAGAATAAGAGGAAATCTTGGTACATCATAACATACAAGGCTACAGGCCAAGATTCCCTAGTGTGGAAACACTATCTTCGGCCCCACAAGTCCACACCAACCCTCCAAATTGTTCCTCAGAGACTTGATAAGCTGAAGGGCCTCATTTGCACTGAATAATTCTATGATTCTATTATCCTATTTCATTGAAAATTTTATAATTTGGACAGAGTCAGATACACTGGATGTAGGAATGATTTTTTTTTCCTGGCTGGGAATCCAGAACAAGAGATTACCATCTCATAATACATAGTATTCTAGACCAGAAATTCATTCACGTTCTTTTCAGAACAAAAATGAGGAGAAATTGTTTCACTCAGATGAACAGGTGGGATTCTCGAACACAAAAGGCTATGGCTCACTAAATATGAAAAAGATAGATTTCTAGAAGCTAAAGAAGTTCAGCAGTATGGGGAGAAAGTTGGAGAAAGGTATTGAGATAGAAGATCAGTCAAATCAGAACTGGCTCAACAGGCTGAATGATCTATTCATGCTCCTATTTCTATGTTTCATTTTTTCCTGTTTAAAACTTCATCCATGACTCTAATGTGCCATTGCAAATCACCTCTGGTCTCTAATTGGCTCTACTCCTCCTTTGCAATATTTTTACAATTGATGTGGCTACCAAATACTTTTGGATTCCCCTTTATGTTGGCTGCTAGACATTGCTCATAAATCATTTTTCAGTTCTCCAATATGCTTTATTTTCATGTCAGCGCTGAACCTTCCAGAATTCTCTTCATTGTCAACTGTGTTTTCTACCTGACACCAATCATAAAGTTGTTTTTCCTTGTGTAAGAGACAGGACCAGAGGGCATAATTCAGAGTGAGGGGGTTGCTCATTTAAGGCAGAGATGAGGAATAATTTCTTCTCTCAGAGGGTAATGTGGTATTCTTTACCACAGAAGGCTGTTGAGACTGGATCAATAAATAATCTCAAGGCTGAGACAGCTTTTTAATCAGTAAGGGTATCAAGAGTTATGGGATAGGGTAGAATCGTGGAGTTGAAAATGATCAGATCAGCCATTACCTCAAATGGTGGAGCAGACTCGATGGGCTGAATGGCCTTCTTCTACACTTGCATTGTTTTTTTAATTTTAGGTTCTATTTCCTTTTCTATCCTGGGAGCTTTAAATTTGTTTTGCTACCACTTTCTCTTTTCAGGGAATATACCTTTACTGTACATGAACCACCTTCTCTATGAAGGTACCTCATTGCTCAGCTAAATTTATATCATTAACTTTTCATTGAAGTATTTCTGGCACAGCTCTGTTCTTATCTCATTGAAGTTATCTACCTCCCCACTTAATTATCTGTATTCTGGGTGATCATTGTCATTCTCCATCATCAATCTGAACCTTATGATACAATAATTCTTTGAGGAGGTGACCAAGCATGTGGATGAGGGTAGAGCAGTGGATGTAGTATACATGGATTTTAGTAAGGCATTTGATAAGGTTCCCCATGGTAGGCTTATGTGGAAAGTCAGGAGGCATGGGATAGAGGGAAATTTGGCCAGTTGGATAGAAAACTGGCTAACCGGTCGAAGTCAGAGAGTGGTGGTAGATGGTAAATATTCAGCCTGGACCCCAGTTACAAGTGGAGTTCCGCAGGGATCAGTTCTGGGTCCTCTGCTGTTTGTAATTTTTATTAATGACGTGGAAGAGGGAGTCAAAGGGTGGATCAGTAAACTTGCAGACAATACGAAGATTGGTGGAGTTGTGGATAGTGAGGAGGGCTGTTGTCGGCTGCAAAGGGACTTAGATATGATGCAGAGCTGGGCTGAGGAGTGGTAGATGGAGTTCAACCCTGCCAAGTGTGAGGTTGTCCATTTTGGAAGGACAAATAAGAATGCGGAATACAGGGTTAACGGTAGGGTTCTTAGTAAGGTGAAGGAGCAGAGGGATCTTGGGGTCTATGTTCATAGATCTTTGAAAGTTGCCACTTAGGTGGATAGAGCTTGTAAGGCGGCCTATGGTGTATTAGTGTTCATTAGCAGAGGGATTGAATTCAAGAGTCGTGAAGTTTTGTTACAGCTGTACAGGACTTTGGTTAGGCCACATTTGGAGTAGTGTGTGCAGTTCTGGTCGCCTCACTTTAGGAAAGATGTGGAAGCTTTGGAGAGGGTGCAGAGAAGATTTACCAGGATGTTGCTGGAATGGAGAATAGGTCGTACAAGGAGAGGTTGAGCGTGCTAGGCCTTTTCTCGTTGGAACGACGAAGGATGAGGGGTGACTTGATAGAGTTTATAAGATGATCAGGGGAATAGATAGAGTAGACAGTCAGAAACTTTTTCCCCGGGTACAACAGAGTGTTACACGGGGACATAAATTTAAAGGTGAAGGGTGGAAGGTATAGGGGAGATGTCAGGGGTGGGTTCTTTACCCAGAGAGTGGTGGGGGCATGGAATGCACTGCCTGTGGGAGTGGCAGAGTCAGAATCATTGGTGACCTTTAAGCAGCAATTGGATAGGTACTTGGATGGGTGCTTCAGCTAAGACAAATGTTCGGCACAACATCGTGGGCCGAAGGCTTCGTTCTTAGTTCTTCGTTCTATGAACACTTTAGAATATAAAACAGAGCATAGAAATGAACAGCATAAGAACGGACCCTTCAGCTCACAATGTTGTGCCAAACATGACACCAAATTGAACTAACCTCATTTGCCTTTCCTTGGTCCATATCCTTCCATTCCTTTGTATAATCATTTGATTATCTAAAATCCCTTAAAACGCCCTTATCATATCTGCCTCCACCTTCTTAAAGCACTATTCACCTGGGTGGCAACTTTCAGGGATCTATGCACATTGGCCCTATTCCTACCCTAAGGAGAAAGTGAGGACTGCAGATGCTGGAGATCAGAGCTGAAAATGTGTTGCTGGAAAAGCGCAGCAGGTCAAGCAGCATCCAAGGAGCAGGAGAATCAACGTTTCGGGCATAAGCCCTTCGTCAGGAATGAGGAAAAAGTGTGTCCAGCAGGCTTAGATAAAAAGGTAGGGAGGAGGGACTTGGGAGAGGGGCATTGGAAATGCGATAGGTGGAAGGAGGTCAAGGTGAGGATGATAGGCCGGAGTGGGGTGGGGGGGGGGGGGGGGGGGTGGGAGAAAAGAGAAGAAGAGAGGTCAGGAAGAAGATTGCAGGTTAGGAAGGCAGTGCGGAGTTCGAGGGATTTGACTGAGACAAGGTGGGGGGGATGGGAAAAATGAGGAAACTGGAGAAATCTGGAGTTCATCCCTTGTGGATGGAGGGTTCCTAGGCAGAAGATGAGGTGCTCTTCCTCCAACTGTCGTGTTGCTATGGTCTGGCGGTGGAGGAGTCCAAGGACCTGCATGCCCTTGGTGGAGTGGGAGGGGGAGTTAAAGTGTTGAGCCACGGGGTCGTTGGGTTGGTTGGTCCGGGTGTCCCAGAGGTGTTCTCAGAAATGTTCCGCAAGTAGGCGGCCTGTCTCCCCAATATAGAGGAGGCAACATCGGGTGCAGCGGATGCAATAGATGATGTGTGTAGAGGTGCAGGTGAATTTGTGGCGGATATGGAAGGATCCCTTGGGGCCTTGGAGGGAAGTGGGGGGGGAGGAGGGAAGTATGGGGGCAAGTTTTGCATTTCTTGCGGTTGCAGGGGAAGGTGCTGGGACTGGAGGTTGGGTTGGTGGGGGGGTGTGGACCTGACGAGGGAGTCACAGAGGGAGTGGTCTTTTCGGAACTCTGATAGGGGAGGGGATGGAAATATATCCTTGGTGATGGGGTCCGTTTGGAGGTGGCGGAAATGACGGCGGATGATACGCTGTACATGGAGGTTGGTGGGGTGGTAGGTGAGGACCAGTGCGGTTCTGTCCTGGTGGTGGTTGGAGGGGCGGGGCTCAAGGGCAGAGGAGCGGGATGTGGAAGGTGCGGTGGAGGGCATCGTCAACCACGTCTGGGGGGGAAATTGCGGTCCTTGAAGAAGGAGGCCATCTGGGTTGTCCGCATTTGGAACTGGTCCTCCTGGGAGCAGATGCGGCGGAGACGAAGGAATTGGGAATATGGGATGGCGCTATTACAGGGGGCAGGGTGGGAGTCGGTCGATTTATAGTAAATGTCCGTGTTGATTCAGTCGCCTGAGATAGAAATGGAAAGGTCTAGGAAGGGGGAGGGAGGAGTCTGAGACAGTCCAGGTGAATTTGAGGTCGGGGTGGAAAGTGTTGGTAAAGTGTATGAACTGTTCAACCTCCTCGTGGGAGCACGAGGCAGCGCCGATACAGTCATCAATGTAGCAGAGGAAGATGGACTGTTCCACATATCCTACAAAGAGGCAGGCATAGCTGGGGCCTATGCGGGTGCCCATGGCTACTCCTTTCGTTTGGAGGAAGTGGGAGGATTGGAAAGAGAAGTTGTTCAGTGTGAGGACCAGTTCAGTCAATCGAAGGAGGGTGTCAGTGGAAGGGTACTGGTTGGTACGGCGGAAAAGGAAGAAGTGGAGGGCTTTCAGTCCTTCGTGATGGGGGATGGAGGTATACAGGGACTGGATGTCCATGGTGAAGACAAGGCGTTGGGGACCGGGGAAGCGAAAATCATGGAGGAGGTGGAGGGCATGGGTGGTGTCCTAAAAGTAGGTGGGGAGTTCTTGGACTAAGGGGGACAGGACTGTGTCGAGATATGCAGAGATGAGTTCGGTGGGGCAGGAGCAGGCTGAGACAATGGATCGGCCAGGGCAGTCAGGTTTGTGGATTTTGGGTAGGAGGTAGAAACGGGCGGTGCGGGGTAGTGGGACTATGAGGTTGGAGGCGGTGGCTGGGAGATCCCCTGAGGTGATGAGGTTATGGATGGTCTGGGAGATGATGGTTTGGTGGTGGGAGGTGGGGTCATGGTCAAGGGGGCAGTAAGAGGAGGTGTCTGCGAGCTGGCGTTTAGCCTCAGCGGTGTAAAGGTCGGTGCGCCAAACTACTACCGCGCCACCAACTGCCACCAGGACAGAACCCCACTGGTCCTCACCTACTACCCCACGAACCTCCATGTACACCATATCATCCGCCGTCATTTCCGCCACCTCCAAACGGACCCCACCACCAAGGATATATTTCCCTCCCCTCCCCTGTCAGTGTTCCGAAAAGACCACTCCCTCCGTGACTCCCTCGTCAGGTCCACCCCCCCCCCCCACCAACCCAACCTCCACTCCCGGCACCTTCCCCTGCAACCGCAAGAAATGCAAAACTTGCGCCCCCCCCCCCCCCCCCAAGGCATACTTCCATATCCACCCCAAATTCACCTGCACCTCCACACACATCATCTATTGATCTGCTGCACCCGATGTGGCCTCCTCTATATTGGGGAGACAGGCCGCCTACTTGCGGAACGTTTCAGGAGAACACCTCCGGGACACCCGAACCAATCAACCCAACCACCCCGTGGCTCAAAACTCCCCCTCCCACTCCACCAAGGACATGCAGGTCCTTGGACTCCTCCATCGCCAGACCATAGCAACATGACGGTTGGATGAAGAGCACCTCATCTTACACCTAGGAACCCTCCAACCACAAGGGATGAACTCAGATTTCTCCAGTTTCCTCATTTCCCCTCCCCCCACCTTGTCTCAGTCAAATCCCTCGAACTCAGCACCATCTTCCTAACCTGCAATCTTCTTCCTGACCTCTCCGCCCCCACCCCACTCTGACCGATCACCCTCACTTTGACCTCCTTCCACATATCGCATTTCCAACGCCCCTCCCCCAAGTCCCTCCTCCCCTTAGCCTGCTGGACACACTTTCCTCATTCCTGAAGGGCTTATGCCCGAAACGTCGATTCTCCTGTTCCTTGGATGCTGCCTGACCTGCTGCGCTTTTCCAGCAACACATTTTCAGCGCTATTCCTAGCCTAATCATCCTTTTATTCCTCACATAGCTATGGAAAGCTTTAGGGTTCTCCTTTATTCTATTTACTAAAGAATGCTCGTTTCCTCTCTTTGCTCTTCTTAACTCTTTAAATCCTTCCGAGCTGATCTGTAACTCTCCATCGCCTTATCTGAACCATCTTGCCTCATCAATACATAAGCCTCATTTTTTCTTCATAACAAGAGATGCAATTTCTGTTGTAAACCCCGGTTCCCTTACATTCTCACTTACTCCCCAGCTGACAGGGACATACCTATCAAGGACACAATATAGGTTCCTTAAACCAGCTCCACATTTCCATTGTCTGCATCCCCTGCATTTTGCTACCCCATTCTACGCATCCTAATCTTGCTTAATCGCATTATAATTGCCCTTGCCCCATCGATAACTTTTGACCTGTGGTATGTACCTATTCCTTTCCATCATTAAACTAAATGTAACTGATTTTTTTTTTAAGATTACTTAGTGTGGAAACAGGCCCTTCAGCCCAACAAGTCCACACCAACCCGCCAAAGAGCAACCCACCCAGACCCATTCCCCTACATTTACCCCTGCCCCTAACATTACGGGCAATTTAGCATTGTCAATTCACCTGATCTGCACATTTTTGGAGTGTGGGAGGAAACCAGAACACCCAGAGGAAACCCACGCAGACACGGGGAGAATGTGCAAATTCTACACAGTCAGTCACCTGAGGCAGGAATTGAACCCGGGTCTCTGGCACTGTGAGGCAGCAGTGCTAACCACTGTGCCACCATGCCACCCACGGTGGTCACTCTCTCCAAAGTGTTCAACGACAACTAAATCAAATACCTGGCCTGGTTCATTACCAAGCACCAGATCCAACGTGGCCTCTCCTCTTGTTGGCCATTCGACATACTGTGTCAGGAAACCCTCCTGTACACATTGGACAAATACTGATCCATCCGACGTACTGGAGTTATAGCATTTCCAGTCAATGTTGGAGAAGCTAAAGTCCCCCATAATGACCATCATGTTCCTTTCACTCCTATCCAGAATAATTTTGCTACTTGTCTCTTCCACCTCCCTGGAACTCTGCGAAGGCCTATAAAAAACACCAAGCAGTGTGACCTCTCCTCTATTTCTAACCGCAGTCCACACTACTTCAGTAGATATGTCCTCATCAAAAGATCTTTGAGGAGAAAGTGAGGTCTGCAGATGCTGGAGATCAGAGCTGAAAATGTGTTGCTGGAAAAGCGCAGCAGGTCAGGCAGCATCCAGGGAACAGGAGAATCGATGTTTCGGGCATGAGCCCTTCTTCAGGAATGAGGAAGGTTTGTCCAGCAGACTAAGATAAAAGGTAGGGAGGAGGGACTTGGGGTAGGGGCGTCAGAAATGTGATAGGTGGAAAGAGGTCAAGATGAGGGTGATAGGTCAGACTGGGGTGGGGGGCGGAGAGGTCAGGAAGAAGATTGCAGGTTAGGAAGGCGGTGCTGAATTCGAGGGATTTGACTGAGACAAGGTGGGGGGAGGGGAAAATGAGGAAACTGGTGAAATCCGAGTTCATCCCTTGTGGTTGGAGGGTTCCTAGGTGGAAGATGAGGCGCTCTTCCTCCAACCGTTGTGTTGTTGTGTTCTGGCGATGGAGGAGTCCAAAGACCTGCATATCCTTAGTGGAGTGGGAGGGGGAGTTGAAATGTTGAGCCACAGGGTGGTTGGGTTGGTTGGTCCGGGTGTCCCAGAGGTGTTCTCTGAAACGCACTGAAAGTAGGCGGCCTGTCTCCCCAATATAGAGGAGGCCATATCGCGTGCAGAGGATGCAATAGATGATGTGTGTGGAGGTGCAGGTGAATTTGTGGCGGATATGGAAGTTTCCTTTGGGGCCTTGGAGGGAGGTGAGGGGGGGGGGTTGGGGGGAGGTGTGGGTGCAGGTCTTGCACCTCCTGCAGTTGCAGGGGAAGGTGCCGGGAGTGGAGGTTGGGTTGGTGGGGGGTGTGGATCTGACAAGGGAGTCACGGAGGGAGTGGTCTTTACGGAATGCTGATAGGGGAGGGGAGGGAAATATATCCTTGGTGGTGGGGTCTGTTTGGAGGTGGCGGAAATGACGGCGGATGATGCATTGTACATGGAGGTTGGTGGGGTGGTAGGTGAGGACCAGTGGGGTTCTGTCCTGGTGGTGGTTGGAGGAGCGAGGCTCAAGGGCGGAGGAGCGGGAAGTGGAAGAGATGCGGTGGAGGGCATCGTCGACCATGTCGGGGGGGAAATTGCGGTCCTTGAAGAAGGAGGCCATCTGTGTTGTACGTTTTTGGAACTGGTCTTCCTGGGAGCAGATGCGGCGGAGACGAAGGTATTGGGAGAATGGGATGGCGATTTTACAGGGGGCAGGGTGGGAGGAGGTGTAGTCCAGGTAGCTGTGGGAGTCGGTCGGTTTGTAGTAGATGTCCGTGTTGATTCGGTCGCCTGAGATAGAAATAGAAAGGTCGAGGAAGGGGAGGGAGGAATCTGAGACTGTCCAGGTGAATTTGAGGTCGGGGTGGAAGGTGTTGGTGAAGTGGATGAACTGTTCAACCTCCTCGTGGGAGCACAAGGCGGCGCCGATACAGTCATCGATGTAGCGGAGGAAAAATGGGGGGTGGGGCCAGTGTAGTTGCGGAAGATGGACTGTTCCACATATCCTACGAAGATGCTGGCATAACTGGGGCTCATGCGGGTGCCCATAGCTACTCCTTTCGTTTGGAGGAAGTGGGAGGATTGGAAAGAGAAGTTGTTCAGGGTGAGGACCAGTTCAGTCAGTCAAAGGAGGGTGTCAGTGGAAGGGTACTGGTCGGTACGGCGGAAAAGGAAGAGGAGGAAGGCTTTCAGTCCTTCATGATGGGGGATGGAGGTGTACAGGGACAGGATGTCCATGGTGAAAATGAGGCGTTGGGGACCGGGGAAGCGAAAATCATGGAGCAGCTGGAGGGCATGGGTGGTGCCCCGAATGTAGGTGGGGAATTCTTGGACTAAGGGGGACAGGACAGGACGCCACATGTGTCTCCGTCCTCACGCTGATCTCCACACCTAACCCCGCCCACCGGCGAGTTCCGTCACCACGCCTAACCCCGCCCCCACGATCTGCCATCACGTCTAACCCCGCCCCTTCGCCTATCGCCATCACCATGCCCAACCCCGCCCTGATTTCCGTCCCCGCCCCTAGGCCTAACCCCGCCCCCACACCCAGCTCCAGCCCCTCGCCAGGTCCGAGCTCCCAGCCCTGCCGAGTTTTCACCATCCCTCCAGACCTACCCCTCTGAGGATGAAAGATCAGTCCTCAGCAGAGGCCTCACCTTCATTCCCCTACGCTCTCGGATTAATGAGTTCAACACACGGCGTGACATCGAACAATTCTTCCGCCGCCTTCGCGCCTACTTCTTTAACCAAGACTCTCGCCCACCCTCTGACGACCCCTTCTCATGCCGCCAACACACCCCATCCAACTAGACACCCCGTGCTGGCCTCCTACCTGCCCTCAACCTCTTCATAGCCAACTGCCGCCGCGATATTAACCACCACCTGAACTCCCCCATCCCTCTCACCCTCGGAACGCGCAGCCCTCCACTCCCTCCGTTGCAACCCCAACCTCACTATCAAACCAGCAGACAAGGGAGGCGCGGTAGTAGTTTGGCGCACCGACCTTTTCACCGCTGAGGCCAAACGCCTGCTCGCAGATACCTCCTCCTACTGCCCCCTTGACCATGACCCCACCCCCCACCACCAAACCATCATCTCCCAGACCATCCATAACCTCATCACCTCAGGGGATCTCCCAGCCACCGCCTCCAACCTCAGTCCCACAACCCCACAACCCCGCTTCTACCTCCTGCCCAAACTCCACAAACCTGACTGCCCTGGCCGACCCATTGTCTCAGCCTGCTCCTACCCACCGAACTCATCTCTGCATACCTCGACACGGTCCTGTCCCCCATAGTCCAAGAACTCCCCACCTATGTTCGGGACACCACCCACGCCCTCCACCTCCATGATTTTCGCTTCCCCGGTCTGCCTCTTCGTAGGATATGTGGAACAGTCCATCTTCCGCAACTACACTGGCCCCACCCCCCACCTTTTCCTCCGCTACATCGATGACTCTATCGGCGCCGCCTCGTGCTCCCACGAGGAGGTTGAACAGTTCATCCACTACACCAACACCTTCCACCCCGACCTCAAATTCACCTGGACAGTCTCAGATTCCTCCCTCCCTTTCCTCGACCTTTCTATTTCTATCTCAGGCGACCGAATCAACACGGACATCTACTACAAACCGACCGACTCCCACAGCTACCTGGACTACATCTCCTCCCACCCTGCCCCCTGTAAAAACGCCATCCCATTCTCCCAATTCCTTAGTCTCCGCCGCATCTGCTCCCAGGAGGACTAGTTCCAAAAACGTACAACACAGATGGCGGCCTCATTCAAGGACCGCAATTTCCCCCCGATGTGGTCGACGATGCCCTCCACCGCATCTCTTCCACTTCCCGCTCCTCCGCCCCTCCAACCGCCACCAGGACAGAACCCCACTGGTCCTCACCTACCACCCCACCAATCTCCATGTACAGCGCATCATCCGCCGTCATTTCCGCCACCTCCATACGGACTCCTCCACCAAGGAGGTATTTTCCTCCCCTTCCCTATCAGCATTCCGTAAAGACCACTCCCTCCGTGACTCCCTTGTCAGATCCACACCCCCCACCAACCCAATCTCCACTCCCGGCACCTCCCCCTGCAACCGCAGGAGGTGCAAGACCTGCACCCACATCTCCCTCCAAGGCCCCAAAGGAAACTTCCATATCCGCCACAGATTCACCTGCACCTCCACACACATCATCTATTGTATCCTCTGCACCCGATGTGGCCTCCTCTATACTGGGGAGACAGGCCGCCTATTTGTGGAGCGTTTCAGAGAACACCTCTGGGACACCCGGACCAACCAACCCAACCACCCTGTGGCTCAACATTTCAACTCCCCCTCCCACTCCACTAAGGATATGCAGGTCTTTGGACTCCTCCATCGCCAGAACACAACATGACGGTTGGAGGAAGAGCGCCTCATCTTCTGCCTAGGAACCCTCCAACCACAAGGATTGAACTCGGATTTCACCAGTTTCCTCATTTCCCCTCCCCCCACCTTGTCTCAGTCAAATCCATCGAATTCAGCACCGCCTTCCTAACCTGCAATCTTCTTCCTGACCTCTCCGCCCCCACCCTAGTCTGACCCATCACCCTCACCTTGACCTCTTTCCACCTATCACATTTCTGACGCCCCTCCCCCAAGTCCCTCCTCCCTACCTTTTATCTTAGCCTGCTGGACACACTTTCCTCATTCCTGAAGAAGGGCTTATGCCCGAAATGTCGATTCTCCTGTTCCCTGGATGCTGCCTGATCTGCTGCGCTTTTCCAGCAACACTTTCAGCTCATCAAAAGATCTCTCAGCCATAATTATACTATCCTTGACTAACAAGGCCATGCCTCTCCCTCTTTTACCACCTTGCCTGTTCTTAATGAAAGAACTAAACCCCGGAACCTGCAACATCCATTCCTCACCTTACTCTATCCATGTCTCTGAAATGGCCACAACATCTAAGTTTTGAGGATGCAACTCTGAAGATGGATGAGGGAGATCCAGTAGATGTAGTGTACCTGGACTTCCAGAAAACTTTTGATAAAGTCCCACATAGGAGGTTAGTGAGCAAAGTTAGGGCACATGGTATTGGGGGCAAAGTACTAACTTGGATTGAAAGTTGGTTGGCTGACAGGAAACAAAGAGTAATGATAAACGGCTCCATTTCGGAATGTCAGGCAGTGACCAGTGGGGTACCGCAGGGATCAGTGCTGGGACCGCAGCTTTTTACAATATATATTAATGATATAGAAGATGGTATTAGTAATAACATTAGCAAATTTGCTGATGATACTAAGCTGGGTGGCAGGGTGAAATGTGAGGAGGGTGTTAGGAGATTTCAGGGTGACCTGGACAAGTTAGGTGAGTGGTCAGATGCATGGCAGATGCAGTTTAATGTGGATAAATGTATGGTTATCCACTTTGGTGGCAAGAACAGGAAGGCAGATTACTACCTAAATGGAATCAATTTAGATAAAGGGGCAGTACAAAGAGATCTGGGTGTTCTTGTACACCAGTCAATGAAGGTAAGCATGCAGGTACAGCAGGTAGTGAAGAAGGCTAATAGCATGCTGGCCTTCATAACAAGAGGGATTGAGTATAGAAGCAAAGAGGGCCTAGCTTTGCTGCTCCTCTCCCTTGTAACATTGCTGTCTCCTATGTACAGCTGTAAATGTTTTTTGTAAATTGTTTGTAATTTGTTTAATAAAATATAAATATATAAACAGGAAAAAAAAAATAGAAGCAAAGAGGTTCTTCTGCAGCTGTACAGGGCCCTGGTGAGACCACACCTGGAGTACTATGTGCAGTTCTGGTCTCCAAATTTGAGGAAAGACATTCTGGCTATTGAAGGAGTGCAGCGTAGGTTCACGAGGTCAATTCCTGGAATGGTGGGACTACCTTACACTGAAAGACTGGAGGGACTGGGCTTGTATACCTTAGAGTTTAGAAGACTGAGGGAGGATCTGATTGAGACATATAAGATTATGAAAGGATTGGACACTCTGGAGGCAGGAAACATGTTTCCACTGATGGGTGAGTGCCGAACCAGAGGACACAGCTTAAAAATTCAGGGTAGACCATTTAGGACAGAGATGAGGGGAAACTTCTTCACCCAGAGAGTGGCAGCTGTGTGAATGCTCTGCCCCAGAGGGCAGTGGAGGCCCAGTCTCTGGATTCATTTAAGAAAGAGTTGGATAGAGCTCTCAAGGATTGTGGGATCAAGGGTTATGGAGATAAGGATACTGATCAAGGATGATCAGCTATATAATATTGAATGGTGGTGCAGGCTCGAAGGGCAGAATGGCCTACTCCTGCACCTATTGTCTATTGTCCCAGGTACCTATCCATGCTGCAAGCTCACCTACCTTATTTCAGATACTTCTGGCCTTGAAGTAAACACACTCCATACCACTTCGCCGTCTGCCATCACATTCCTGTGACCCTGAAATCCTGTCCCTGTTCTTCCTACTCTCATCTTCCTGTGTGCACTGCACCTACACCTGCGGTTCCCATCTCCTTGCTGAGCTAGTTTAAACCCACCAGAATAGCACCAGCAAATTTCCCACCCAGGATATTAGTACCCTTCTGGTTCAAGTGAAGACCATCCTGTTTGTACAAGTCCCACCTTCCCCAGAATGAGCCCCAATTATCCAAGAACCTGAAACCTTCCCTCCTGCACCATCCTTCCAGCCACATGTTCAGCTGATATCTCTCCCCATTCCTTGCCTCACTATCACATGGCACAGGTAACAAACCAGAGATAACAACTCTTTGTTCTAGCTCTCAGTTTCCACCCTGAAATCCTACCTTACATCCCTATCCCTCTTTCTACCCATGTCATTGGTACCTACATGGACAACAACTTGAGGTTGGTCACCCTCTCCCTTCAGGACCTCACAGATACAATCCGAGACATCACAGACCCTGGCACCTGGGAGGCAACACACCAACTGAGAGTCTCATTCGGTCCCAAACAAACCTTCTATCTGAGCCTCTAACTATTGAGTCCCCAATGACTAACACTCTCCTCTTTCCCTCCTTCCCTTCTGTTCAACAGGGACAGGCTCTGTGCCAGAGACCTTGGCCCCACTGCATACCCCTGGTAAGTCATCCCCCTCAAAAGTATCCAAAATGGTACACATGTTTTTCAGGGAAATGACCACAGGGGATCCCTCCTCTGACTGCTTTTTCCCCCTTCGAACAGTCACCCAGCTTCCTTCATGCCTAAGAGTAACTATATCCCTGTAATTCTTATCTATCTGCCTCCCGATTGATCTGAAATTCATCCAGCTCCGCGCTCCAGTCCCTAACATGGTCTTGAGGAGCGAGAGTTGGGTGCACTTCCTGCAAATATACTGGGATGGGAGATGAATGGCATCCCTCACCTCAAACATCATGCAGGAGGAACATTACTTCCTAACTGCCCTAAACTAACAGGGATGGCAGGACAGGGAGAGCAGAGAACACTAAAAGAGAGATCGCAGAGTTAAAGTTGAAAAACATTGCTCAGGACCAGGGGAATCAGGCAAACCTTCCCCACATGGGGCAACTCCAGTTCCAATGTGAACAAGCACATCAAGATACTCAGAGAGCAGTGTTAGAGAAAATGGCTGCTGAGAAGAAAGTAAGGCAATTGAAAATAAAAGTACACATTTGCATGCTGCAGTCAAAGTCCTGCACCAGGCAGAGAGAGGAAAAAAAGTGTGGCGCTGGAAAAGCAAAGCAGATCATGCAGCATCTGAGAAACAGGAGAGTTGATGTTTCAGACATAAGGTCTTCATCAGGAATGTGTGGGGGGAGAGCCTGACAGATAAATAGGCGGGTCAGGGTGGGTAGCTTGGAAGGCGATAGGTGGATACAGATGGGGGTGATTGTGATAGGTCAGTGGGAATGGTGGAGTGGATAGGTGGGAAGGAAGATGGACAGGTAGGACAATTCAAGAGTACTGCGTTGGTGGGTTAGATCTAGGCTAAGGTGAGGTGATGGGAATTTTGGAAACTAGTGAATTCAATGGTAATGCCATGTGGTTGAAGTGTTCCGAGGTGGAAGATGAGGTGTTCTTTCTCCAGTCATTGGGTGGCTTGGATTTGGTGTTGGAGGCAGCCCAGGATGTGCATTTCCTTGGTGGAGTGGGAGGGGGAGTTGAAATGGTTGGCCACAGGGTGGTGGGGCTGTCAGGTGCATGTGTCCCAGCGATGTTAAACTCATCTTAATTGTGTCAAATAAACAAATATTATTGTTTTATTGTTATTAAGAGTCGACTCGCAGTTCTTTTGTTAGATGTAAGAGTTCAAGCACACTGAGTGGCAGGTGCAACACTGTTGCTGAAGGAAATTCTCCTAGACACAACCAAAGATGATTAGTTGCTTACTACTACCATTATTCCAGTCTATATTCAGGTCATTAAAGTCCAAATTATAACTATTTTCTGATGCTGCAACTCTCTGCACTTTCCCGCAGATTTGTTCCTGTACATCCTTTCCACTTGTTGGTGGCCTGTAGTCCAAACCAAGCAATTTGATTGCACCATTATGTTCCTTCACTCGAGTGAAATCAATTCTGTCCTTGAATACAGTGAGTCGACTTCTTTCTCCAGCACTGCAAAGCTCTCCTTCATTAATAACCCCAATCCCTCATAGAATCCTTCTTTTTGTATCTTTTCCAAACACATTATACTCAGGAATATTTAATATCCCACAGCAAACAGAAACAAATTGTTGGAGAAACTCAGCAGGTCTGCTAGATTTGTGGAAACACAACAAGTGTAAATGTTTCAAGTTCAGTGACAAGAATATAAAATTTTGTTTTCCCCTTCCTTGAACCACAATATCATATTTATATGTGGCAATTTGCACCTGTAACTCCCCAATACTATTTGATACACCCCACATGCCTTCACAAGCATGTACAGGAACCGTGATTTAGGCAGCAATAGTTTGTCCCTCACAAGTCCATTAAGTCTCCGACTCTTAAGTGGAAGAGACCTTGAGACTTGTCCACAATTTATGGCCTGTGGAGCTGCTTAAGAGTGAAAGAAAGATAGATGAACTGCAACATCTAGTAACAGGTTCATTGAGTGGCTGTAGAGCAGTCTGAGTGAGGATGGTAAACAGAGGAGATTAATGTTTCTGGAAAGTTGGAGGTTGTGAGGAGGGATGGGGCAGTTGCTGAGATATTGGAAATAGTCTTGGGGAGATGTCAACTGTACAAGCCAGAGAGGGTACACCTGAACAAATTTAGAACGGAGTTCCTTTCAGATATTTTTCTAATGTTATTCAAGCTAATTAAATCTAACTCAGCATGGATCTGTGAACTCATACTAGAGAATAACACAAAGATGCATGGAGCATCAGGAGAGATTAGTTCAGAAGTTCAAAAAAATACAGGAGCAGAATTAGGCCATTCAGCCCTTCAGGTCTGCTCCATTATTTGATCATGGCTAAGTTCCTCACTCCCATTCTCCTGGCTTTTCTCCATATCCTTTCAACACATTACCAATTAAAAATCCGTCTAACTCTTCCTTAAACTTAATTACTGTCCCAGCATCCACCACACTTTGGGACAGCAAATTCCACAGATTCACAACCCTTTGGGAGAAGCAGTTTCTCCTCAACTCTGTTTTAAATTTGCTACCCCTTATTCCAAGGCTATGACCTCTTGTCCTAGAAAGTCACACAAGAGGAAGCATCCGCTCCATGTCTATCTTATCCACAGCTTCTATCATCTTGAATACTTCCATTTGATCTCCCCTCATTCTTCTAAATTCCAGAGTGTACAGGCCTTAACTGTTGTTATTGCTGTGCAATAACCCTTTCTGCTAATTAAACCAAACACAGAAAAGCTCACCTCACCTCATAAGCTGTTAAAGTATGTGACAAAGAACTACCCAAATTCCACTATTTAAAGAAAAAAAACAATTCTTTAACTCCAAAAGTGAACATTAAAATGCCAACTATTTACAACTCTAAAAAAATCTTTAAGAAAAAGGCTTAATCTACCTCCCACTCTATAACAATCTACTGATCTAATAAAACTCCTATTAAATTTACAGCAACTTAAATGTTTCCAAAGACAGACAGCAGCTGTCATCTCCCGTGTTGATCATTCTCTGTTTGTAAATCTTGCCAGATCGTCTTCAGTCTGCAGCTGCAAAGATGTTTCGTATGAAAAAGGTACCGAGGACAGAGCATGTTTTTAAAGGTAGTCTGTCTTACAATGGCAGATGGTGCCCTTTTTCCTGGCTAACTGTCCAAAATGCCTGTTTTATGTACCCCAAACATCAGATTGTTTCATTGCTTCAATGTTGTCAAAACAGTAAAATTCAAATATGATTTGGTTTTAGTTCTTGGGACATAATTTAAACTGGTTAAATTTGAACTGCTGTGAAAACAACACAGGTATCGAGGTTACAGCCAAATGTTACATCTTCAAACTGTCCAGTACACACTGTGCCAGCTAGCCAGTCACATGGCAGGTGCTTGCCAACTTTCTCTCTCAAAGATACAACTTCATAACATTGTTCAATCTCCCTTCCTGTGACCCTTCATCGCTGGGATCAATCTAGATTGATGGCAGTAGAGTAGGAAGTTGCAAATGATTTTAGGGTTAAAAAGAGGGAAGTAATAAGGAATACTGTCCAAGTACATGAGTATATTGAGCATGGTAAGTAGGATTGGGGAGTTACAATGTAAATTGGCATGTTGAAGTATGATGTTGTAGCTATAACCAAGACCAAGGAAGGGAGATTTGGGTATCAGATATTCTCTGATGCAAAGGTCAGAATTTATTTTAGACTTTAGGAGTGGAATAAAGATGGGCAAAGTGAGTTAGTCAAGCAAAGGAGAAATATTGAAATTATAACATTGAGTTCAGAATCAAAAACTAAGCCAGTGCCATGTTTGTGGCATGTTTCTACTGTATTATATTTGAATCCCTCAAATCTTTGACATATACAGTACAGACTTTTTTCAAATTCAGTCCTACCTTGAAGAATAAATTAACAACATGTAAGAACCTCATAGCACAACGCTTCACCATGACTTAAAAATAGCATGGACCAATCTACATTGTACAGTTGTATCCGAGTGCAAGGATTGTTTTTCCTGAAAGCTGCAGCTTAAAAAGAAGGGAGCTGGAGGATGGCAGCCTGCATGGATGCTTGAGAACAAGAATTGGTCAGGATGAGAGGACTGGGAGGGGACATGGAGGAGCATTCTAAGGAGGATAGAGGATTACACTGGCATGTGGAAGTGTGATGTGGGACGGCTCTGGCAGTGGATGCACACAATCTAGATAACAAGGTCGAGGTCAAAAGTAGGGTAAATTCTGACCAATTATGAATTCTAGGAGTCAACCTCAAGCTGCTGGCTGGCACAGAGACCAGATGGGAATTCAATTTGCCCTGGTACAGGTCGATATTGTGTCAGGAATATTTGAAGATATTTGGGAGCAGGTCACTGGATCCAACAGAAACATGAAGATGATGTAGGTGAGGGTGGGTGTGGGGTTGGACTAGGAGCAGAGGAAGAATCTCAAAAGGAATGAGATTTTACAGATCACAGAGGTGGTGTGGGAAGAAATTACATCACCAACCATGCTTAAAGATTTTGCATAGGACAAGACGACTGAGGTGGCATAGCTTATCTTCAGCACAATAACTAAGGAAGCTATCTGTTGATTCTTATTCAAAGATATTTTGGTTGAGTTAGTGTGACATTATCTTTTGAACTTAAGATGCAAATGCATGTTGCATCCTTTGTACACAAATGTGTGATTATACATTTGTATGTATATGACTGTATGAGTGGGTGCCATTGTAAATATATTTCAGGTGTGAATCTTTATGATATATCTGTTTTGTGTTTTAGATTAGATTCCCTACATTGTGGAAACAGGCCCTTCAGCCCAACCAGTCCACACCGACCCTCCGAAGAGTAACCCAGCCAGATCCATTTCCCTCTGACTAATGCACCTAACGCTATGGACAATTTAGCATGGCCAATTCACCTGACTTGCACATTTTTGGACTGTGGGAGGGAACCGGAGCATGGAGGAAACCCACGCAGACACGGGGAGAATGTGCAAACTCCACAACGTCAGTCGTCTGCCCAAGGCTGGAATCAAACCTGGGACCATGGTGCTGTGAGGCAGCAGTGTTAACCACTGAGCCACCATGCCACCCTTAACAGTGTTAAATACTCTGTTAAAATACTTAAAAACAGTCAACCAAGAGTTGGATAAAGGAAAAACTAGCCTCTCAGTGAATCTGCACAGCTACTGCCTTTGCTGTTTGAGTTCAAGTATCTCTGGACATCAGAGTGTGAAAAGTGTGCTATTGGAAAGACCACAGCTGGTCAAGTAACATCCAAGGAGCAGGAGAATCTACACTTCAGGCATAAGCCCTTCATCACCAGAGTACAACTAAGAAAAATGAACAATGAAATTCACAGCTGACCTTGGCGGAAATTGTATGGGACAGCGCATAACACAGGAGAAACTAAGTGCAGAGATTTGAAGTGTACATTGCTGTAAATCTACCATAGTGAGTAGAGTGGGTTTGTTTTTGATATGTTTTATTGACGTCGGTCTCTTGATTAAGTTTTAAAAACATAGGCACTAAGTTAGCCTACAGCACTGATTTTTAGAGCAGGAAGACGATGCTATTTTAGATTAGATTAGATTACAGTGTGGAAACAGGCACTTCGGCCCAACAAGTCCACACCGACCCGCAGAAGCGCAACCCACCCATACCCCTACATTTACCCCTTACCTAACACTACGGGAAATTTAGCATGGCCAATTCACCTGACCTGCACATCTTTGGACTGTGGGAGGAAACCGGACCACCCGGAGGAAACCCACGCAGACACGGGGAGAACGTGCAAACTCCACACAGTCAGTCACCTGAGGCGGGAATTGAACCAGAGTCTCTGGCGCTGTGAGGCAGCAGTGCTAACCACTGTGCCACCGTGCCGGGTCTGGGTCTGTAGATTGTTTAGGTGCAATGACAACCTTTAGTAGAGTAATATGCTCTTCCTTTTGATTGTGGGAGATTAGGGAGAGCTTTCATGTTACTGATGATTATGTATGCAGGAAATGTCTTTGGTTGTGAATCCTATCATATCTCATGGATCAGTTGGAGCTGCAGATAGAGGCAATGAGGAATTTACAGGAGCTGGGGGTGGGACAATGGCAATTATAGGAAGGGAGAAAAATCACAGATACAGTCAAGTAGATGGATTATCTCTAAGAAAGGTAGCAGAGGGAGGCAGGTAGTGCAGGAGTCTCCTCTGGCTATCCCCATCTCAAACAAGTATTTTGGAAAATGTATGGAGTGATGGACTCTCAGGGGTACGTAGTACAAACAGCCATGTTTCTGGTACCGCGACTTGCTCTAATGTAGTGAGGGCTATGTTGGGTTCCAAGCAATTGATTGTGATAGGGGACCTTGTTGTCAGAGGCACAGACAGATGCTTCTGCAGCCGACAGCAAGCAATCAGAATGATATGTTGCCTCCATGGTGCCAGGATCAAGGATATCTTGGAGATATTCTCAAAAAAGGGGAGAGGGAGCAGAAGGAGGTTGTTGTACACTTTTTTCTTCCTATGTTGTTAGTTCAAAAGGATGAGATTCTGAAGGTAGAACAGAGGGAGGAAGGAATTTAAAAAAAAAATCCTTGAGAGTAGTAATATCTGGATTACTCCTGATGCAGTGAGCTAGTGAGGATAGGAAGTGGAGGATAGAGCAGATGAATGCATGGCTGAGGATCTAGTATAAGGGAGAAGGATTCACATTTTTGGATCAGAGGAATCTCTTCTTGGGTCGTAATAACCTGTATAAGGACAGATTGCACCTGAATTAGAAGGGGACTAATATATTGGCAGGGAAATTTGCTAGAGATGCTCGGGAGGATTTAAACTAGTCAGGTGGAGGGGGTTGGGTGGACCAGGGAAATAGATCAATTTGACACTGGTACAGTTGGGGACAGACAGACAAACAGAACAACATCAGACTGGTAAACTAAACTGCATTTATTTCAAAGCACGAGGCATAACAGGGAAAGCAGATGAACTCAGGGCATGGTTAGGAACATGGGGCTGGGATATCATAGCAATTACAGAGATGTAGCTCAGAGATGGACAGGATTTGGAGACAAAGTTCCAGGATATAAGTGCTATAGGAAGGGTAGAATGGAGGGCAAGAAAGGAGGGAGACTGGTGTTTTTGATAAGGAATAGCATTACCACTGTACTTAGGGAGGATCTTCCTGGGAATACTTTCAGGGAAATTTGGGTAGAACTGAGAAATAAGAAGTGAATGATCACCTCATTGGGGTTGTACTATAAGCCCCGCAGCAGTCAGCAGGAAATTGAGAAACAAAGATGTAAAGAGATCTTTAAGAATAATAGGGTGGTTATGGTAGGGGATTTTAACTTTCCAAACATAGACTGGGACTGCCAAAGTATTTAGATGAAGAGGAGTTTGTTACGGATGTACAAGAAAATTCTGATTCAGTATGTGAATGTACCTACTAGAAAAGTTTCAAAATTTGAGCTCGTCTTGGGAAATAAGGCAGGGCAAATGATTGAGCTGTCCGTGAGGTAGCACTTTGGGGCAAGCAATCATAAATCTATTTGTTTTAAATTACTGATGGAAAAGGATAGGCCAGATCTAAAAGTCAAAGTTTTAAATTTGAGTAAGGCCAATTTTGACGGTATGAGGCAGGAACTTTCATAACTTGAGGACGGATGTTTACAGATAAAGGGACGGCCGGAAAATGGGAAGCCTTCAAAAATGAGATAATGAGAATCCAGAGACAGTATGTTCTTATGAGGATAAAAATCAAGGCTGGTAGATGTAGGGAATGCTGGATGACTATAGAATTGAGGTTTTGGTCAAGAAAAAAGAAAGAAGCGTTATGCCAGATACAGACAGCAGAGATCAAGTGAATCCTTAAAAGACAATAAAGGCAGGAACAATCTTAAAAAATGCAACCAGAATGACAAAAAGGGGACATAAGATAGCTTTGGCAAATAATGTTAAGGAGAATCCAAAGGGATTTTATAAATGCATTAAGGACAAAAATGTAATTAGGGAGAGAAATCAGCAAGGCAACCTATGAGTGGAACCATAGGAGAAGGGGAGATACTAAATGAGTATTTTGCATCTGTGTTTACATGGAAGTTATAGGATTTGAGGAAATAGATGGTGACATCTTGAAAAATGTCCATATTACAGAGGAGTAGGTGCTGGATGCCTCAAAATGCATAAATATGGATAAATCTCCAGGACCTGATCAGGTGTACCCTAGAACACGGTGGGAATCTAGGGAAGTGATTGCTGGGCCCTTAGTGAGATGGTCATCACTAGCCACAGCTGAGGTACAGAATACGAGAGGTTGTCAAATGTGCTGCCACTATTTAAGGAAGGTGGTAAGAAAAAAGCTAGGGAACTATAGACTGGTGAGACGGACATCAGTGGTGAACAAGTTATTGGAGGGAATCCTGAGGAACAGGATTTACATGTATTTGAAAAGGCATGGACTGATTAGGGATAGGCATGGCTTTGTGCTTGAAAAATCATGTCTCACTAACTTGCTTGAGTTTTTTGAAGAAGCAACGAAGAGAATTAATGGGGGCAGAATGGTGGACGTGGTCTATATGAACATCAGTAAGGTGTTCGACAAAGCTCCTCATGGTAGATTGGTGAGCAAGGTTACATCATATGGCACATAGGGTGAATGAGCCATTTGGATACAGAATTGGCTCAAAAGGTAGAAGACAGAGGGTGGTGGTGGGTTACCTTTCAGACTAGTGGTGTGCCACAAGGATCGAGGCAAGGTCCACTGCTTATCATCATTTATATAAATGATTTTATATAAATGATGTGAACAAAAGGAGGTACAGTCAGTTTGTAGATGATAAAAACTGGAGGAATAGTGGATAGCGAAGGAGGTTACCTCAGAGTACAACAGGAACAATGGGCAGAGGAGTGGCAGATGGAGTTTAGTTTAGATAAATATGAGGTGCTGCATTTTAGAAAGGCAAATCAGGGCAGGACTTGTACACTTAACGGTAAACTCCCGAACAAAGACCTTGGGGTCCAGGTTCATGGTTCCTTGAAAATGGAGTCACAAGTAGATAACAGTGAAGAAAGCCTTTGGTATGCTTTCCTTTATTGGTCAGAAAATTGAGTATTGGAGTTGGGAGGTCAAGTTGCAGCTGTACAGGACATAGCATTCCAAAAGTGAACTAACCTGTGTGCAATTCTGGTCTTGTTCCAATCGGAAGGATGCTGTGAAACTTGAAAGGATTCAGAAAAGATTTACAAAGAATGTTGCCAGGATTACAGGGTTTGAGTTATCACGAGAGGTTGAATAGGTGGAGGCTGTTTCCCCTGCAGTGTCGTAGGGCTAAGGGGTGACCTTATAGAGGTTTATAAAATCATGAGGGGCATGGATAGGGTAAATAGACAAGGTCTTTTCCCTGGGGTGGGGGTGGGGGGGGGGGGGGGGGGGGGAGAGTCAGAATTAGATGGCATAGTTTTAGGGTGATGGGGGGGAAAAAAATTTTAAAAGGGACCTAAAAGGGCAACTTTTTCACGCAGAGGATGGTACATGTATGGAATGAGCTGCCAGAGAAAGTGATCGAGGCTGGTACAATTACAATATTTTAAAAGGCACCTGGATGTGTATGTGAATAGGATGCATTTAGGGGGATATGGGGCAAGCGCTGGCAAATGAAACTAGATCAATTTAGGATATCTGGTCAGCATGGACGAGTTTGACCAAAGAGTCTGTTTCCATGCTGTATATCTCTATGACTCTTATCTCCCCTGTCTGCCATTTTGTATTAATTCCACTATGCAATTCTGGTTGCCAAAGGGATGTGAGAAAGATTCATTAAAGATTTATAAGACTATGCCAAAATCCAAAAAAAAAAAGTGTGAACAAGCTGGGTTCTACAGAAAAGAACAGGCCCAGAGTGACCTAAATGAAAATTACAGTTAATAATTTGAGGCTTTAGCATTAGTTTTAAAGAAGAATTACATTAGACTCAAAACTTTAACTGTTTCTCTCCCTACAGATGCTAACAGACCTGCTGAGTTTCTCCAGCACTCTGTTTGTTTCAAATTTCCAGTATCTGCATTAATTTTTGTTCTTAGTAAATATTTTAGCATAATTGACACTAGGAGAGTTAGTTCCACTTCTGGAGAAGAGCAAAAACAGATACTATGATCCAGAGACCTAAAGGAAACCTAGAAGGAATCATTTATCTGCAGAATGGTGCAAATCCAACATTTGGGATACACAAAGATTAAATATATTTGTAGAAAGTGCTATAGTTAAGATGGCATCAAGAACTGAAGTTAAGAGATGCCCATACACTTCATGGGAATGCAATATAAAGAAATGCCATGCAGTCTAAATATTGTATGCTTTGGTTCCCACACTCCAGTCAGTCCATTATTTCAAGAGAATGGAGATTGATTTGATTTATTATTGTCACGTGTACAGTGAAAAGTTTTGTTGTGCAAGCAGTACTGGCAGCTCATAACACAAGGACATTCAGATCATATAGTGTTTAGACAGTGAGATAAACAGGATTACAGCTGCACAGGAGGTGCACAAAAGCAAGATCAACTTTAGATTTGAAATTAGAGTAGTCCATCCAGCAGTCTAATAACAGCAGAGAAGCAGCTGTTCTTGAACCTGCTGGTATGTGTTCAAGCTTCTGTGTCTTATGCCTGACTGAAGTCAATTGGAAGACAGTATTACTGAGGTGGAAGGAGTGTTTGATGATGCTGGCAACCTTTCCATGGCAACGAGAAGTGTAGATGAAGGTTGGTTTTCATGGTGGTCTGTGCTGTATACACAACCTTTTCATAGTTTCTTCCAATCCTGGGCAGAACAGTTGCTACATCAAGCCATTATGCACCCAGATATAATGCTTTCTATCATGATTTGGAGATGCCAGTGTTGGACTGGGGTGTACGAAGTTAAAAATCACACAACACCAGGTGATAGACCAACAGGTTTATTTGGAAGCACACTAGCTTTCGGAGCGATGCTCTGAAAGCTAGTGTGCTTTCTATTGTGCATCTGTAAAGGGTGGTGAAGGTCCATATGGATGTGTTGCATTAGAGGCAATCCAGAGAACGTTCATTCTGATGACACTAGGTATGGAAGGACTGTTCAATGAGTACTGGGTGAGTGGATGGTGTCTGTACTTATTGTAGTTTGGAAGAATGAGAAGTGACTTTATTACACTATTGAAGATTCTTAGGGAACTTGACAGGATAGATACAGAAAGATTGTTTCCTGAGACCAGAAGCATCATCTCAGAATAAGTGTTTAAGACAGAGATGAGGAGGAATTTCTCTCAAGATAGCAATGAATCTGTGGAATTCCTTATCACAGAACTGTTGAGTCTGGGTTATTAAGTATATTCAAGACAGAGATAGGCAGATTTTAATCAGGTTGGAAATCAAAGGGTTATGGGGAATGGACAAGAAAGTGAAGTTGAGCATTATCAAATTATTCGTGATCTCATTGAATGGTGTAGTAGACTCAAATGGGCCAAATGGCCTATTTCTATTCCTATGTTTTATGTCTCATTTACATTGATATTTCTTACAAAGAGTGTTCGGATAAGTGAAAGATGAAAAGTTTTGACAAAGTGTGTCTTTCTCTAAGCTTTACTCAAACTCAACATTATTGCCAACTTCAACATTCAGGAGGTTAATTCATAATCTATGGCCTTTGGGGTAAAAGGTAACAGAATTCAAGCAAAGCTGGATTTGCTTCGGATTTGGCCCACACTTTTAGATCATTTCCTCAAAGCTTCATTATTTTGCCTCATTGAAATTATGGACAGGAAATTAACTGTTCAATAACAATAAAAAAAAAATGCAGTTTTCTGAACAAATAAGCAAAAAAATGTAGAAGTCAGGGCTTTGCAAACATTAATATGCTGACTCACAAAGGTTGTGCAGTGTTGCTAGTAATACCATAGTTCAATGTTTGCACTGTAAGCTTGTAACCACATTAATATGACAATGATCTCTCAGCAATGAACTCTAATGATCCAGGGTCTTCAATTATACAGTGGAGGCCATAGGAAATGATTCAACAAGTGTGGCACTGGAAACACAGCTGGTCAGGCAGCATCCGAGGAGCAGGAGAGTCGATGTTTCGTGCGTCAACTCATCAGGACATTTCAGATGAAGAGTTTATGCTCGAAATGTCAACTCTCCTGCTCCTCAAATGCTGCCCGACTGGCTGAGAGTTTCCAGCACCACACTTTGACGCTGACCTCCAGCATCTGCAGCCCTCACTTTCTCCATAGGAAGTGATTGACATCAGTTTTCAACAGATGCACTTGGAGTGTGACAACACTGGCAAGGCTGCAGTTACTCCCTACCCTAAATTCTTTAATAACCGGACCAAAGACTATGGGCCTTTTGTTGTGCTGGTTCTCTTGTAATAGTATTTAGTAGGAAATCTCAGGACATTGGTTCAAGAATAACAAAGAAGTACTGATATTCTTCCAAGTCTAGATAAAAAGTAAACAGAGAGGGAAATTGGGAGAAACCACCTTGTAATATTTCTTTCTGGTTTTCCTTTAAGTTCTCAGAGTTGAGAAGTGCTACCAAAATAATGTTGAGTTCATGTAAAGCTTAAGGAAGGCATTTTTTACAAAACTGTTCATCTTTCACTTTTCAGAACATTCCATAAGAAACATCAATGTGAAGGGATAGCAATATTTATACAGTATAAGAGGATGTCGATTTATTGAAAAAGAAAGTGTTTTCTGATCAGTATAGGCTTTGCTATTGATAATGAACCAATTACTGATGAATGACAATTAACTACTGATCTTTTTTTTTTTTACAGCAATACCCAAGTTCTGAACTATCAAATGATTGTGGCGTTGCATTGCTGCAACATGCCTTGTAGAAATACCTCATTGTAGAAATCCATAACCTCATTGTAGTTGGCTTTGTTCTGGATGACATCCAGTTTTAGTTTTTGTTGGAGCTGTACTAATCCAAACAAATTATAAATACCTTCACACATTCCTGATGGATGCACTACAAGGCATGATACTAAACCAATGAATACCGAAACACCATAGCATTAGGTTCCTGGCTGTACTAAATTGATTGATCTTAGATGTGATAATGTTAAAGGCACTAAAATGGCTGTTTGTAAATACCTCTGCAAGGAACAAAAAAAAACATTGATCACTATAAAGTCCACATTGGTGCAAATAAGGTTAGAGAAAGATCAGGATAGGCCATAAGCCCCTCCCAAACATATAGCCTAGATAAATAATTGCTCAACACTCAATTTGCCTTTAGTCAGTATTATATGAAATATAAATGAGAAATTCAGAAGGAAAAAAAAAAGATAAATATTCACAATTTTTAGGTTTCTATTACTCAAATTATAATCCAGCTGTTCCCACTATGCAGTTCAGACACTTGTCAAAAGTCTCAGTAACATCAATTAATATTACTTCTGTCCTGTCAATGCCTCAACATAAAATGTTGACTTGTTATCAGATCTTTTCATAATTTGGAGAAGCTGGTGTTGGACTGGGGTGTACAATGTTAAAAATCACACAACACCAGGTTATAGTCCAACAGGTTTAATTGGAAGCACACTAGCTTTCGGAGCGCCGCTCCTTCATTAGATGGTTGATGAAAGAGCGGTGCTCCAAATGCTAGTGTGCTTCCAATTAAACCTATTGGACTATAACCAGGTATTGTGATTTTGATTTTTCATAGCTTCACTCCTGCTTATTCTGTAATTACAGCTGACAACTATCTTGAATCTCCAAACTGTTCCAGGCCACTTGCATTTTCATTATTTGAACTTGGGTCTTAAGCTTTCAGATGCCTGGGTGTGGCATTGCTTCCTTAAAATCTCTTCCCTTTTGTTACATTACAACTCACTGGTGTAACATGATAGGAATTAAACTGGGCTATTACCACAGTCATTACAGGTGTTAAAGATTCTAAAATGTATGCCAAATTCCCCAGATTTCCAGACCCAGATTATAATAAACAGGGCAGGTGTTTGTACTTAGCAAAAATATACTATTTATCACATGTAATTAAACTCTAGCTATAGACAAACCAGTTTTGAACATCAACATATGACTCTATAAATCAAAACTCTAATCCTCTTATAAACCCACCTTTATACAAGCACACCACCCATCCCTAGTTTTTAAAATGGTCTTGCTTTAGTTCACAATTAGAAATACAGGAAAAATAAAAAAAGGGATGATTTTTAAATGCTCAAAACTGGTTTATCTATAGCTAGAGTTTAATTACATGTGATAAATAGTATATTTTTGCTAAGTACAAACACCTGCCCTGTGTTTATTATAATCTGGGTCTGGAAATCTGGGGAATCAAGGTTTTGGTCAACTGTCCTAGTATTCATGGTAGTTCAGTGTCAAATCTTGTTTGGTAATATTCAAGAACCTTAGAATATCTGAATAGACTAAAGATAGCTAAAGAGCTGCGGATACTGCAAGAGATTTCCTTGAATTAACAATAAGTCTTGGTTTCATGAAAGCAAATGGGCAAAACAGTCATTCTGCCTCTGTTGCTGACAACATGCACATTTCAACAGAGGATTCTACAGTTCTCATAGGCTGTAATCAAATAAAAATACTGAACAGAAGATAGCTTGCCTTTTCTCCTGCAAGTCTCCCTGTAATAATTTTGGAAAAGTTACACCTTGTTCAATGAACTGCAACTTGACTTTTAAGAGTATACTTAGCGCATAACTACTACCAAAACAAAATTGTTATATTGTGAAATGTCAATTTTTTTCATTGAGAAAATAAATTTCAGAATTCTTTACAACCTTTTTAGAAAAGTATTTTCAATGTTTCAACTTTTTCCCTTAATGGTGTTCATAAAATAATGAATAGACATGATATACGGAGTTCACTTCAGTGAGATTTAGTTTCAGATTAGATTCCCTACAGTGTGGAAACAGGCCCTTCGGCCTAACCAGTCCACACCGACCATCCGAAGAGTAAACCACCCAGACCCATTTCCCTGACTATGAGCAATTTAGCATGGCCAATTCACCTAACCTGCACATCTTCGGACTGTGGGAGGAAACCAGAGCACCTGGAGGAAACCCACGCAGACACGGGAGAATGTGTAAACCCCGCACAGACAGTTGCCCAAGACTAGAATTGAACCTGTGACCCTGGTGCTGTGAGGCAGCAGGATGAACCACTGAGCCCATTTCTTAGATTCATATAGATTTGTACAGTGCAGAAAAACCCTTCAGCCCATTCAGTCTGCACAGCCACAAAAAAGGTTAGAAGATTTCCAGTGCTGGAAGAGCACAGCAGTTCAGGCAGCATCCAAGGAGCATCTTTATTCCTGATGAAGGACTTTTGCCCGAAATGTCGATTTCACTGCTCCTTGGATGCTGCCTGAACTGCTGTGCTCTTCCACCTCCACTAATCCAGAATCTGGTTTCCAGCATCTGCTGTCATTGTTTTTACCTAGAAGATTTCCAGCCCCTATCTTCCCAGGTGGTGCATTCCAGATTCCAACTATGTCAGTGAAAATTTTTTATTTACTCATTCTGAGTCCCTTCTGAATCTCCTGCTCCTTACCCTAAAATGATGCCCTCATGATTGACCCCTCAACTAAGGGGCGGCACGGTGGCACAGTGGTTAGCACTGCTGCCTCACAGCGCCAGAGACCCGGGTTCAATTCCCGCCTCAGGCGACTGACTGTGTGGAGTTTGCACGTTCTCCCAGTGTCTGCGTGGGTTTCCTCCGGGTGCTCCGGTTTCCTCCCACAGTCCAAAGATGTGCAGGGTCAGGTGAATTGGCCATACTAAAAAATTGCCCGTAGTGTTAGGTAAGGGGTAAATGTAGGGGTATGGGTGGGTTTCGCTTCGGTGGGTCGGTGTGTACTTGTTGGGCCGAAGGGCCTGTTTCCACACTGTAATCTAATCTAATCTAAGGGGAACAGCTGCTCTCTATTCACTGTCTGCACCCCTTATAATCTTACACACCTCAATTATGTTCCCCTCAGTCTTCTCTTCTCTAAAGAAAAGAGTCCAAGCCTATCTAGTCTCTCCTTATAGCTCAATTTCACCATCCTGGCAAACTTCCTTTGTACCCCTCCCCCCACCTCAAGTACTATCACACCCTTTCTGTAGATAAAAAAAATAACTTCCTTCTTCCAAAAAGGTGTCCACTAATAAGGCAGAAGCAAGGATAATGATGGAATATTTCCCACTTGCCAGGATGAGTGCTGCTCCAATAACATTTACGAAGTTGACACCATCCAGGACAAATCAATCAATCAGTCTGCTAGATTGGCATTTCTCCTCCACCTAACCTCTCCACCAATCACACATTGTTGCTACAATGTGTACCACGTACAAGATGCATTGCAGAAGTTCACCACGGTTTCTTAGACCATATCTTCCAAACCCTACAACCACTTCCATCTGCAAGGACAAGGACAATAAAAACCTCTCCATTCAGAGAAGATGGTCAAGGAGGTGGGAGTGTGGCATTGTTAGTCAAGAACAGTATTATAGTTGCAGGAAGGATTGGTCAACTGCCTTTCTTTCCTCCACGCCCCCAACATTCCTGAAAGATTTATGCCCTAAACATCAACTTTCCTGTTCCGGAGATGCTGCCTGACCTTGTGCTTTTCCAGCGCCACACCTTTTTGACTCTGATCGCCACCATCTGCGGTCCTCACTTTGCCCTCTACAATAGCTCAGCAAATCACTCTATTGTATAAAACTTAAAAATTCTCAAAAACAGAGTGAAACCGAACAGACAACCTGACATTGACAAATACCAGAAACTATAATGTCAATTTTTGACTCTACAGCCTCCCTACTAACATCCGGGAGCAAAATTGGGACAGCTGCCTCTCAGACGAGTCAAGCAACATTTTAACATAGGTGTAACAACAAAATTATACCTTACACACAATGTTCCATATTCCACCATCAGCATCCTTGGAAGTGTTCTGCCCAACCAGTAGGTGAGGCTCAGCAGGGATGGTGGCATAGTCATGTACAGTCAGGAGGGAGTTGCCCTAGGAGTCCTCAACATTGACTTTGGATCGCATGAAGTCCTATTGTGGGCGGCACGGTGGCACAGTGGTTAGCACTGCTGCCTTGCAGCGCCAGAGACCCGGGTTCAATTCCCGACTCAGGTGACTGACTGTGTGGAGTTTGCACGTTCTCCCAGTGTCTGCGTGGGTTTCCTCCAGGGGCACCGGTTTCCTCCCACAGTCCAAAGATGTGCAAGTCAGGTGAATTGGCCATGCTAAATTGCCCGTAGTGTTAGGTAAAGGGGTAAATGTAGCGGTATGGGTGGGTTACGCTTTGGCGGGTCGGTGTGGACTTGTTGGGCCGAAGGGCCTGTTTCCACACTAAGTAATCTAATCTAATTTATTGTAATTGGGTTGGAGCCATATGAAAACTAATATCAGAAAGGGGAGATCCAAATGATGGAGAGCATGACATCTTTGAGATCAGAGGTAAGGGTCATCACTTACCATTGACAGCTAATTTTTGCTGACACATGTCTTAGATTTCACCAGCATCAATAGATTCAGTAAAGTTGCGAGTGACATAATTGAGAATTGATATCATTGAAAATTAATATAATTAAAGTTGACAATGAATGTTCCCTGATAATGTTATTGAAAATAAGATCATCTAAAATAGAGCTAATTAAACCAAACACAACATTGTCTGTTATGTGTTATTTGGAACATTGAGAATAAGCCCAACACTGTTTGTTACTTTCATCATTTTTGGTGGTATCATACAGGATTTGAACAGGGCTCCCACTTAGCATTGGTTACTGCACCTCCTTTCATTTCAAGGTCTCGGCAGACTCTAGAAATATTTTGATTGATAGCTGCTTTGAAGGGGGGAAAAACAAATCCCTGGAGTCATTAAATTAAAAAAAGGATTACAGAACAGATTCATTCCCTCTCCTTGGAGGACTAATCCAGGAAAATGCCACTCTTCTGTATCCTGTTCTCTCAGCACTGCACCTGATGAATTTTTTTCATTCCCAGGTACCTGGAACACTAACCCTTCCAAACAAGAAGGGAAAACGTGAAACAGGTATTCAACTGTAAATGCAAATATTTTCAACTGTTAGCTTGGAGCAGTCATACAGTGGAAACACAATTACCAGAGAATGAATTGTGGGTGGTGTTGCATTTACAACCCAAATCTATTCCTGAAATGGAGTCATTATAGTTGCTGCAATGTTTTACACTTCTTGACATTAAGAGACTGATGCCCTTATTTGACAAGTTTGTAAATTATGGAAGTGGTTAAGAATATGACAATGACCAAGTAATCCATTGCTTTTAGAATGTTGATTGAGGGGTGAATACGTACATAGACAAATATCAAAGATGCCAAATATACCCCTTTTGGGTGCCATAGGACCTTCTCGGTTTAAGTTCTCCTTCCAAAGACAACACCTCAGACAGTGCAATGTTTCCTCAGTACTGCATTGGAGTGTCAGCCCTAGTTTTTACACACTCCTGCCTAAGAATGGGAATTTGATTCGTTCAGAGACAAGTGTGCTACCTGTAGAGCCACAGGTGATATTGCAATTATATTAGAGAATGTTCAACAGCAGTCGAATCTGCCCTGAAATTATAATGGACGCAGTGTCAAGTTCCACTTGATGGCTGGAAAATTCTCAGTCCAACATTCTCAGAAACATTGCTTTGTGCTGCACGAGTTATTCAGCTCTCCAGTACTCAACATTCTTGACTGAATGCATTTCCAAACAAGCTATTTTACATTTGCGATTTCTTTGGAAGCAACAGTGCCATCTGCAGTATGGAATAAAACCAGGAAAAGCAGTAAATACTTTGCACATCTAAACACATCTGAGGAGAGATAATGTATAGGGCTTTCAACAGTAAAAGAAAGTGTTCACAAGACTTTAAATAGATACACAGAAAAGTTGGGGAACGTGAGTGTAAAGAACAAAAAGCAAGATTTGGGAAGGGTGAAGGTGGTAGAGATTGAAATATAAAAATGGATGATGGTACAATTTGGAAAAGAGAGCAGCAGCCGAACAAAAACAAAGAAAACAACATAAGCATGTTCCTGAGAGGTTAAAAGATAAAGATGGCAAGATTCAGGAACCTTGGACGATGAGAGATGTTGAAAATTTAGTTAAAAAGAAAAAGGGAGTGTATGTAATGTTTAGGAAACAGAAATCAAACAATTCGATAGGAAATTTCATTTGTACTTTGTTTCAAAAACAAAAAATGGGAGGGCTAGAAAGACCCATGAAATATCCTTGGCAAGCATAATCAAGGAGAATTCCAAGGCACTTTATATGTATATTAGAAGTAAGAGTGCAACTAGGAAACGAATAGGTTCATTCAAGGACAAAGAAGGGATTTTATATGTGGAGCCAGAAGTAGAGGAGGTTCTTAATGAGCATTTTACACCTTTGCTTCAGTTTTCACCAAAGAAAAGATATAGATCATGACAAGTTTAGAGAAGGATTTGTTGATCTCTAAAGCACGTTGGTATTTATAAGGAGTAGGTGTTTGGATATCTTGAATAACATTAACAGATAAATCCACAAAGCCTATCCCAGGATACTGAAGAAAGCAATTGTTGAAGCTTTGATTGAGATCTTTGTATTTTCTTTAGCCACAGGTGAAGTCTCAGATAACTGGAGAATATCCAAAGTTGTTCCTTTGTTCAAGAGCAACAGGGATAATCAGAATAGAATCCCTAAAGTGCAGAAAGAGGTCATTTTGCCTACCAAGTCTGTTTCACCCTCTAAAGAGCATCTCACCCAATCTCAGTACCCCACCCTATCCCTGCAACCTCATGATTACCATGGTTAATTCAGCTAATCTGCACATCTTTGGTCTGTGGAAGGAAACCAGAGCATTGTGCAGGAAACTACACGGACAATGTGCAAACTCCACATAGACAATCATCCAGGGCTATAATCAAACCAAGGTCCCTTGCACTGTGGGGTAGCAGTGCTATCCACTGCACCACTACGCTGCCCTATAATCCAGGAAATTATTGGCTAGTGAATTTTACATCAGTGGTGGGGAAATTATTGGAGAACATTCTTAGCAACAGGATTTACTTATGTTTGGTGAAGTATTAGTCATAGTCAGCATGGCTTATTTTACAAACATGATTTTTGTGGAAGTGATGATTGATGAAAGTTAATCAGTGGACGGCATCTACATGGATCTTATTAAATCATTTGACAAGGTCCCTCATGATAGGCTGGTCCAGATGATTTTGTCACATGGCATCCAATTTGCTCATGTATCAATGCTGAGAACACTTGTTTGTAATATACACACACACAAAGGATATTGAAGGATGCATCAGCTGGAAACTTAGGGGAAGAAATGGCAGAGGGAATTCAATCTAAACAATATTTTTGCATTTTAGGAGGTCAAATGCAAGAGTACAGTATAAGTAAGTGACCAGATCCTTAGGAGCATGAATATGCAGAGGGATTTTGTGGTGCAAGTAGATAGCTCCCTGAAAATGGCAGCACAAGTGGATGCTGTGTGCTTGCTTTAACTGAGGGAGGCATTGAGTACAAAAGTTGGCAAGTCATGCTGCAATTGTGCAGGACTTTGGACAGGCCACACTGGAGGTACTGAGCACAGTTCTGGTTGCCAGAATATAGCAAGGATGTGCAGGCTTTGGAAACAGTGCGGAGGTTTAGCTGGATGTTGCCTGGATTGGAGTGTAGTTGCAATAAGGAGCAGTTGGACAAACTTGGCTTGATTTTGCTAGTGTGTCAGAGTTTTGGGGTCAAACTAATAAAAATATGTAAAATTGAGGGGCATGGATAGAATTTCACTACCCATTCTCTTTCCCAGGATGGAAATGTCAAATATTCAGGGACATAGGTGAGAGAGCAAAGGTTTAAAGGAGATGTGCAAAAAAAGTCTTTTTTTTTTTTTACACAAAGGGTAGTAAATGTTGGATCATGCTGTCAGGAGAGGGGTGTTGGAAGGAGACAGGCTAACAAAGTTTAAGAGGCAGCTGGATGAAGACATGAACCCGCAGAGAATACAGGGATAAGCACCATGTCCAGGCAGATGGGGTTAGTTTAGAATAGCATCATGGTCAACACAGAATGGGAGAGTGGAAGGGCCTGCTCCTTTCTATACTGTTCTATGTACAATAAAAATATGAACTGCTCTCTATCACAGTAGCCAATCAGCTGAAAAGCAGAACTGGAATTAGATACCTGAATGGCTATGAATTGGCTAAATAAGAGGCTATGTGATCCTTCACCTCCACTGGAAGTGGGAGGGGAGTTGGGAAGGACAAAAATAACAAAGGACATGTGCTGCATTCTACCTGCCCCTCCACTTTCAAATGTGTCAGCAAGGTAGGGTAAAACCTGACCTTTTATATTGTGCCACATTGAGAATAAAATGGCACAGATTGATCAAATAGTTCCACAGCCCATTCTTACTATTAAAGATCAAGATGTCTATAGACATAAAGAGTACTGTCAATATATATGGCTTGATTAGCATATATAACACTTTAGTAAACAAGAAAAAAAGCAAAAGAACTACAGGTGCTGGAGATCTGAAGTAAAAGCAGAAGTACTGGAGAAATGCGGATGTCTGGTATCATCTGTAGAGAGAAAAACAGTTAACATTTTGCATCCAATATTACTGGCAAATCCATTCCAAACAAGTCACATTACTCTTAAAATGGTAACTCTGATGCTTCCAGACATGCTGAGCTCCTCAAGCACTTTCTGTTTGAGACATATTACAGGAGACAAAACAGTGTTCAAGAATTTGATTGCAGACATCAGAAAAGATTCAATTCTCACTGCACTGTTTAATCACAAAATTCTTACAAACTCAAATCTCAGTGAAAAGTTACCACTACCTCTACACAATGGCTCCTTGTTCAGACAGGGCTGGGACAATTGCATTTGGTTAGAGGATCAGCCAAATGGGAGAGACAGCTTGGGTCATCAGAAAGAAAGGGTAGAATTATTATGTCAGCAGGACCTGTGGCAAATTGTCCAACTGTAAGATCAGTGTAAAGATCTACAGAGTGGGGTATGGGTAGTATACCAAATGTCCAGCAAGGAAAAGCAGTAGACCACACAAAATGCTGAAGGGAGACTGAGCAATTAAAAACAGTTGAAAACAAAGCGAGCTATGGTTTGTGCTTTCTCACCTGAACGCGCAACCCATGCGACCCTTGTTGATAGCATAAAGGACAGCAGTGTCAGTCAAGATCAGATTGTCCAGTGGACCCCCCTCTTGCAGGAAGGGAATCCATTACTGTTCATCTCCAAAATATACAAGTAGTTAGCTACTAACATTCTACTTGACAACCAGCCTCACGTGTTCAATTTCAACATCAAGAAGCTAATATGTCCTTTTAAACCAAAATTGAAAGTAGTGGGGAATGATATTGTCAGGATTGATGGGAAATTCCAAACACCTATTCATGACTCTTCATATGGAATAGGAGGCCAATAGTATCCAGGGTTTGGTGTTCATATCCAGGATCCAAAGTTGGGGTGAGAGAGAATGGGCAATCAAACTACCCACAAATATGGGGACACAGGTGCAGAAGTGGCAGTTGTAGCTTTTAAAGTAGAACAGCCAAAGGAATTTTCAGGAGAAAGGCAGCATTCTGTTCAGACAGCAGGTTTCATGGGAAATCCTTTGCATGTAGGAAGCACAGGGAATGATATCAGCTGATAACGAACCCATCCTCTCCACTCCTGTTACAGCTATTCTGATTATGCAGTGTAAGTGACAAATACGTTCCAGAGAAGGTTAAAGCCCAGTATAAGGGCCCACCACCCAGAAATAAGAGAGCAGATGTACTGGCTTGGGAAGGAGGACATACTGAGATGACAGAGAGAGAGAGACAGAGAGAGAGAGACAGAGACAGAGAGAGACAGAGACAGAGAGAGACAGAGACAGAGAGAGACAGAGACAGAGAGAGACAGAGACAGAGAGAGACAGAGACAGAGAGACAGAGACAGAGACAGACACAGAGACAGACACAGAGACAGAGACAGACACAGAGACAGACACAGAGACAGACACAGAGACAGACACAGAGACAGACAGACAGAGACAGACAGACAGAGACACAGAGAGAGACAGACAACCTGCTAAGCCAGTGGAAGATTTACAGACCAGTATGGTGGCAGCACAGATTGGGGAAAGCAGGACAAACCTATGGACAATAATGTAGGGGACATGGTATGCTAGGCCTATTGACTATCCAGCACACATAGCAGAACTCCCTTAGTTCTTTTAGTATCACAATTTAAAGCTGGGATCAACTATGTGGATTTGTCCTCAATCTAAAGGGTGGTAATATCAAACACACTCATACAACTAGGAAACAGGTAGCCGATAGCGGACCAGCATAGCTCACAGTGCCAATTATTGGCAAGAGATTTTGGAGAGTCAGAGTCCCACATTCATTAGCACAAATTGATCTTTATTCAGAGCTTCTTTACTGCACATGCAGGAGAGATCAGAATCTAAGTCTGGCTTTCACATGGGGCCCAGTTGCCCTCTTTAATCACAGCTCAGGTTGGCGGTCACTAGCATGTTGTTTTCTTTCCCAATAAAGCACAGGATATTTATACATGCTGCATTGTAATGTTTACATTCAACATTGATGTCAGTACTTGCCACATCCCCGCTGATGTACACATCCAATCCTGTGAACACAATGATGGAAAACTTCATGGTCTACCAGAGATCCCCACATCTCCTGTCCTTGAGCTCTTACAATTATTGACCACATTCCAACACCAATTATTATGTCCCTTCCTAAACATTTGCCATGCGCATTGCATACTTGCTTACTACTAATAACCTAAAATTTCAGCCAGCAATTCATATCCCTTGCTTAAGATAGTACGGAGTATTAAAAAGAGATATTAATTTCTACTATTTTTAAAATTATTTGTGATATCAGATCTAATATAAAGTTATTTATAAAGTTATACATAGTTAAACCTAACACTATGATTCTGTGACAAAGCTAACAATTTCAGGAGCAGCTTCCCTATTAATCGGACTTGCAAAGTGGCAGTTGTTCATTCTCTGGAGGTCATAAGGACCCTGTTTCAAAATTGCTTTGCCACCACTTTGCTAGGTTATTTGTCTCTCAGCACTCTTGCAAGGTTATCTTGTTTATACTTGTTAGTTGTTCCAAACCTCTTGTGAACAGAGAAAAAAAATTCAAGGAAATTTCTGTACCCAAGGCTAACTGCCTTCAGCAATTTAATTACCCAATATCTAATAAATTTTAACTTCTATTATTGCATGAATGTGTCTACTTTAAGATGTAACTATATTTAAAAAGCCTCATCTCAAGTAGGTCAAGTTTTCACTTTATTTTGTACAAAAATCTGAAATTTCAAATCAGATGGTTTTCACTTGAGCTGTCTTACTGTTTGCATTTTGGTCCTATCTTTCTAAAGGCTCAGAGGCATTTTGTTGTCTGTGGTGAAGACCATGATTTGAGCCAAATGAAGTGTTACACCAGCTAAAATTTCCTTTGATTGTCTGTGATAGTTTAAAAAAGTTAGCAGCCATTTTGTCATATTCAGCCATGGGGAACTACAGTAACTCCCCGATTTAGGCACTTGCCCTAAGCACCAAGTCGGCCTATCTTTTATGGAATTGACCTATTGAATGCTTGTTTTCCCAACTTATTTCAGTCTACTTCTCCACTTCTGTTTTAGTTGCTCATTGTCATGTCCAATTTATCTTCAATGATTAACCCTTACTGATATCTTGTCAAAATATTTTTGATCCACCCATTACATCCACTCCTTAATTAAGGCATCGCATAAGCGAGTACATGTTTAATAATTGCAGGATGATTACATATATGATAAAGTTTAGGATTGGCTCATGCTTAACTGGTGACAGATTATGCAAGGAATTAAGAGATTTTCCAACTCTTCCTTCATTTTAACCCATTTTGTGGATATTACTTCAGTATCTTTCCCTTTGTCTCCAATTGTAATTTTTACCTTCTTCTCATTAATACAAAAAAAAAGTTAGTTTCTCTTTGGGTTATGTTTCAATGCCTTATCATTTAAAATATGCTTTTGTGCTCTTCTAGGCCACATCTAATCATTTTGACAAGTAGGTGTACATGTCTGAGGCCCAAGCTTCAGTGCATTTTAGCTGTGCATACCTGTGTGTTAATTACTTCAGCTATAGCAACCACCACTGAACTCACATCAGTTTCCCAAGACCACACCATGCACTCTTGATTTTCAGGTGACCTTTTCGAAAGATCTAAATTGGCTGGAGGGTGCCTGTGTATCCTCATCTGGTCAGTGCTCTAGGTTGTAGCCAAAATCAAGCAATTCACTTTCCTTGAAACAAAACTCTCAGGGCTCACATATCTCCAAGAGAATACTGTTAATTATCTAATTCTATTTAGATTTTCATTGCATCGATTATGTTCTATTTAACTGCATCTAAGGTGATTTATTCCCATTTGATGCTAGGTTTTTAAAATATTCTTCCATGCTAAAAGTGGTCACATTAATCATTAAATCTGACTTGGGAACCCAAGTGAAATCTTACTACGCAGAGTATAAAGCAAAAGTAATTCTGCAAGATAGGATTCATATGCATTTGAAGAGGCAGGAATGATTAGGAATAGTCAGCATGGTTTTGTGTAAGCGATATCGTGTCTCAAACTTGTTACTTCCTCAAAAAGCTCAAACCAAGAAGATTGAGGAGACAGAATGGTCAACATTGTTTACTTGGACTTTAGTAAAAGCCTTCGAGAAGGTTCTGCGTGGTAGACTAATTGGTAAAAGGTAGATCACGTGGGACTCGGGATGAGCTCGCCACTTGGATACAAAATTGGCTTAACAGCAGAGACAGTGTTATTTGTCAGACTGGAGGTCTGTGACCAGAAGTATTCCACAGGGATCTGTGCTGGGTGCACTTTTGTTTATCATTTATATAATTAATTTGCATGAGAATATAGAAGTCTGTTAGTAAGCTTGCGGATGACAGCAAAATTGGTGGTATAATGGATGGTGAAGAAGGTTATCAAGAATTACAAAGAGATCTTGATCAATTGGGTCAATGGGCTGAAGAGTGGCAGATGGAGTTTAATTGGGATAAACACAAGGTTCTGTATTTTGGTAAAAACAAACAAATGTAGGACATATGCAATTAAAAATAGGGTCTTGGGTGGTGTTGTAGCACAGAGACCTAGGGGTTCTGACAGATAGGTCTTTGAAATTTCTGGGGAAGGGCTAATGCCCGAGGCGTCGGTTCTCCTGTTCCCTGGATGCTGCCTGACCTGCTGCGCTTTTCCAGCAACACTTTCCATCTCTGATCTCCAGCATCTGCAGACCTCACTTTCGCCTTTGAAATTTGCATCACGTACAGATAGGGTTAAGGTGGCATTTAGCACTCTTGCCTTCATTGTCCAGATCTTCGAGTATAGGAGTTGAGACATGGCATTGAGGCTGTACAGGACATCGGAGAGGCTTCTTCTGAAATACTGTGCCCAGTTCTGGTCACCCAGATATATGAAGGATATCATTAAGCTGGAGAGGGCTCAGAAGAGATTAGATTAGATTACTTACAGTGTGGAAACAGGCCCTTCGGCCCAACAAGTCCACACCGCCCCGCCGAAGCGCAACCCACCCAGACCCCTACATTTACCCCTTAACTAACACTACGGGCAATTTAGCATGGCCAATTCACCTAACCTGCACATCTTTGGACTGTGGGAGGAAACCGGAGCACCCGGAGGAAACACGGGGAGAATGTGCAAACTCCACACAGTCAGTCGCCTGAGGCAGGAATTGAACCCAGGTCTCTGGCGCTGTGAGGCAGCAGTGCTAACCACTGTGCCACCGTGCCGCCCTAAATTTACCAGAATGTTGTCATGAAGGGAGAGTTTGAGCTTTAGGAGGGGATGGGTAGGCTAGGACTTTTCACTGGACTTTAGGAGGTTGAAGGGTGACCTTATTGAGGTTATAAAATCATGGAGGGTACAGATAAGGTAAATAGCAGGTGTTGTTTCCACAGGGTGGGGGATTTAAAGATAAGGAGACTTTTTTTTTTTAAAAGGAGAGAGAGGGGAAAAAAGATTGAAAAAAAAAAAAGACATGAGCAGCAACTTTGTTTGAGTGTGATTTGTGTATGGAATGAACTTCCAGAGGAACTGATGTATGCAGATACAGTTACAATGTTCAAGAGACATTTAGATAAGTATAAGAATAAGAAATGTTTAGAGGAATATGGGCCAAGAATAGGTAGGACTAGTTTGGGATTATATTCAGCATGGACTGGTTGAACAGAGGGTCTGTTCCCATGCAGTATGATTCAAAAGCAGCAGGTTTTTGCAATAGTTCAACAATTATTATTACTGTGTGATTTCAAGCATTACCAAATTTCACTTGTTCGGTCTTTCTTACAAAAAGCACATACAATTTTCTCAAAGGTAACTGACTAGATTATACGTACTTGACTTTCCTTCCTTTCAAAAGTTATTCCCAATTTAAACTTAACAACTGACTCAAGTTTTTCTTTTGTGTGCAGCCCCTGCTGCATTGTTGGGCTAACAGGTTTCAATTAAGTTCTTCCAATACAATCTATCCCAATTTCCCTTATACAAATTGAAACCACCTGAAGGCTTGTGTTAGGGCAGTCCACAGGCCGGATGGCGCATTGGGGTGGGTGAGGGCCCAATGGTATGTAGGGGTACACAGAGCTGGAAGGCGGGTAAGCTGTCCTCAGCGCTGTCACCCCAGGTGGATACCGGGGCGAGCTGTCGTAGAGGTGCCTGGAAGGTGCTAACGGCAGTTAGGGAAGCCAGAATGTGGGTAGGCAGTCCTAAAGTTGGTCGGAAGGTGTGTCGGGGCAGACCAAGCACTGGAATGGACATGTGGTGGACCAAGAGCCAGAAGGTGCGTAAGGGCAGGCTGCCTTAGAGCAGCCGGAAGGTGGGAGCTTGCTGGGTTGTCTGGGGGTCTGTATTGTATGCACTGTTTCTTATGTAATTGGACTGTCTTATATGTACAATGTCATTGCTACTGTTTGACATGATTGAAACTGGGATTTAAGGTTTGCCCTCATTTCCCAGACTGATTGAGTGTTAGGGTTTGGGACCTGGCTTTGCCATTCCCCTCTTGTAAAATTGCTGTTTCTTTGTATACAGCTGTTAATGTTAATTATTTTATAATCTATATTTAATAAATTAAAAAACCACCTGGACTGTTTCCATTAGCTCTTGTTTTAAATTAAGATTTAAAGATTTAAGTTTGTTTGATCGTTAACATTCAATTGAATTTCCCATTGTTTGTTTACTAGATAAAAGTGCAATTTTATGATTCCCAATTTCAGCAAAGACTTTGCCTCCACAAGACTTCCATCTCCCGTGTTGCTTTCTTGAAAGCTATTATAAGACAAAATCCACTGACACTGGAAAAAGCCCTGTGATTTAATAATATCCACATAATGCATCTAAAAACACAAAAGGTGTATGGAGAAGATTTAAAAAGTGCCACCAGAAAGAGTAATTAACTCTGCTGGCCTCAGAAGGGAGTGAGTCCAAGTCACAAGATGACGTCATGTCATACTTTTCATGAATTCAGTTTAAAACAACTGATGGAATATCTTTAATAATCTCAAACTGGCATTTTACATTTCTATTGTATTAAAAGAAAACATTTTAAGTAGGTAAATGGACAAAACATTTTTCATTCCAAATTCAGAGATCAAAGTGGATGTCTTCCAAAAAGCTTAAATTTGCCTTTTGAGAACAAATTCAACCATTTCTTCCACAATATCTTTTCTATAGCAGCATAACAAATATTTCTTAAAATTTTCAATGAAATAAAATGTGAAAGTCTTGAATCTATGATGCTTTCCTACTACTCCTTGTTTTACTTATTTTAGTCAAAATATAAATGATTCTGTTCTTGTAACTGCTATAAGTAAGTAAGATTGCGGATTGCGATAAGCTTACTAACATTGTGATAAGAATGTAGTTTTCATAGAAGGCTTTTTTTTTTAATGTCACTGGGGAAAAAGGGAAAGGGACTTGATCTCTTCTCTCCTTAGGTCCTACTCTTTTGTGCACAACTACATACCAGCTTTGTCTCACTACACAGATGAAACAGTGAGGAAAACACTGTCAGGTTTTGCAAGATAACAGTCCCTACTTCTGCCTGTTCTCGATTTCTGTCAGGCACGATTTGATTTTATTTTCTATGTCTGAGACGAAGTTCATTTCACCATCAGTTTTAAACATCAATATCTACTTTTTTCAGTCACACTTTTGGGTTTACCCACAGCCTTTTCCTTGTATTGGGTGCTTTTCTTAAAAATTTAGCTATTGGCCAGTTTGACTGCTTCCACTAAATCTTTCGCCCACTTTTCATGTATGTAGTATGTTGTATGTAGTCTCTGGGTGAGGAGACAACCTCTGAGCCCTAGCCATCACATAATTAGGAGTTAGACAGCAGGTAAACCTTTAGCTATGTTATGTTCACCCTCTCGCCCCTGGCTAATTCCATTGCTTCCATCAGGGCTTTTAAATCTGCTACATGGGCCGTGTATATTCCAAGGAAATGTTCTCCTGCTTTCAAATTCCTCAATGTCTACCACAGCCCCCACAGTGCAGTGCAGTCACTCAATATTTTCTAGATCCATCACTTGGTTTTCTTCCAATAGTTACTCAGCAACCCCACCACTTTCTCTCCGTTATTGACTTCTCTCAAATACCTGTAATCTGTTCTGCTCCCCTTGATGTCTGTGCGATGATCTCCTCAAACTGCTTATGTTTGTATTTTCTTTCATAGAGTCAGTTATACAGCATGGAAACAAACCGTTCAGCCCAACCGGTCCATGCTGACCATTATCCCAAACTAAACTAAACCCCCCACCTGCCTGCCCTTGGCCTGTATCCCTCCTAACATTTATTAATGTACTTTTCCAAATGTCTTTTAAACATTGTAACTGTACCCAAATCTTCTGGAATATCATGCCACACAAACTGTTAAAAAACCTCATCTTTTCTAAATCTTTCTCTTCTCACATTAAAAAAAATGTGCCCCCTGATCTTGAAATCCCCCACCTCAGGGAAAAGATACCCATCATTCATAATTTTACAATCCTCCATAAGGTCATTCCTCAACCTCCTATGCTCCAGTGTACTAGTTCACTTTCTCCTAAGTAGCTTTAATAAATCTCCCTGCCAGCATATTAATCACCTTCCAATTCAGGTGCTGAGCTTCTTGTACAGGTCACTTCTACCTAAAATAAATTCCAAATATCCAAAAAAGTGAACCCTTCTCCCCTGCACCAGCTCCTCAGCCACTTATTCATCTACTATATCCTCCTAATCCTACCCTTACTGGTTCGTAGCACCAGCAGTAATCCAGATATCACTTCCCTCAAGGACCTCCATTTTAAATTCCTGCCTAATTTTCTATATTCTCCAATCAGAATCTCATCCTTTTCCCTTCCTACATCATTAGTTCCAATGTGTACAACAACCTCTTGCTGGTCCCTCTCCCCTATGGGAATATGCTGCACCTTCTCAGATATCTATAATCCTGTCACCAGGGAAGCAAAATACCATTCTGATTTTTCACTCCTGGCCACAGAAACATCTGTCTGTGCCTGACTAGACAGTCCACTATCACACTTGATTGCTTGGAACCCGATGTAACCCTCATTACATTAGGGCCATTCTCAGTACCAGTAACCTAGCTATTTGTGCTACATTCCCTTGAAAGTCAGTCAATCACCCCCTACATTTTCCAAAACAGAATACTGGTTTGAAATGGGGATAGCCACAGGTGATTCCGGCCGTACCTGCCTACCACTCCCGGAGTTAACCTGACTTTATCTGCGGCTTTTCTCCCTTCCTATAACTGCTATCCATAACACCCCTTAGCTCCTGCAAATTCCTTATTGCCTCTAACTGCCACTTCAACCAATCCATTCGATCTGATTTAATTTGTTACGAAAGACATTTCCTACATAATCATCAGCGATGTGAAAACTCTATCTAAACTCTCGCATCCGACAGGAAGACCACATCACTCTACCAAAAGCAATCTTTGCATCTTAATCTACAAACTCCAAAATAATAAATAGCAACATAAGAAGTGTCCTCTTGATTGTTGGCTGTACCGTCACATTAACCCTCTTTGAATTGGAGATCTCTGTCAGCAATGGTGAATGGGAAAGTGATTGAAGGGGATTGTCATTGAAGAAACCATGAGAGTGTTAGAGTAAACAAAGCAAGGCAGGACTTTTAACGGTAGGGTCCTGGAGAGTATTGACGAACAGAGAGACTCATGGATGCAGGTACATAGTTCCTTGAAAGTGGTGTCAGCGTTTGGCATGCTTGTCAGAGCACTGAGTCTAGGAATTGAGACATCATGTTATGACAGTACAAGACATTGGTGAGGCCACATTTGGAGTACTGCATACCATCCTGTTCACCCTGCTGTAGGAAGGATGTTATTAAACTGCAAAGGGTATAAAACAGATTTACAAGGATGTTACCTAGACTGAAAGGCTTGAGTTCTAAGGAGATGCTGGGACTTGTTTCCCTGGAGCACAGGAGGCTTAGGGGTGACCTTACAGAGGGTTATGAAATCATGAAGGGCATACATTTAAGGAAAGAGGAGAAAGATTTAAAAAAAAAGAGACCCGAGAGGCAACATTTTAAACACTGATGCATATATGGAAGGAGCTGTCAGAGGAAGTGATAGACGCGAGTACAATTACAACATTTAAAAGACATTAGGATAGTTGTGAGTATAGGAAAAGTGAAAATGGGACTGGCTCAGTTTAGATTAGATTACTTAGTGTGGAAACAGGCCCTTCGGCCCAACAAGTCCACACCGATCCTCCAAAGAGCAACCCACCCAGACCCATTCTCCTATATTTCCCTTTCACCTAACACTACAGGCCATTTAGCATGGCCAATTCACCTAACCAGCACATTTTCTTTTGGATTGTGGGAGGAAACTGCCGCACCTGGAGGAAACCCATGCAGACACAGGGAAAACGTACAAACTCCACACAGACAGTTGCCTGAGGCAGGAATTGAACTCTGGCACTGAGGCAGCAGTGCTAACCACTGCGCCACCCATTAGGAAAACAGATTGGCACAGACCAGTTAGGCTGAAAGCCCTGTTTCCATGCTGCATGACTATGTAATTTCTTTCATCTCGATAACTCACTCCTGGCTAACTGTTATACTGTACAGAAAAACCTTTAACCCCCGAATTAGATTCCAATCTGTAACACACCTGGGTATCTGTCACTCAGTGTGCAAACCATCTTGATACTCTCAATTAGGTTCCTGCCTGCAACTCAGTCCAGGTATTTATTATTCTGAGTATAGACCACCCCCTACCTCTCAATTAGATTCCAGTGTATAAGTCACTCCTGGTTAACTATTAGTCTACAGGTAAACCAGTCAAACCCCTTGATTAGATTCCAATCTAACTCACTCCCTGGTGTCTGTTATGCTGTATATAAAACCTATGCCCCGAAACCCTTGATTAGATTCCTGTCTATAATGCTCTTCTGACTGTTATTCCACATATAAGTCCCCTGGAGCCCTCAATTATATTCCTGACTGTAACTCACTCTTGGATATCCTTTATATGACTTGTAAACTCCTTGAACACATACTGAGTGGAGGCATGAGTGAGAAAGAGTGAGGGTGTAAGTGTGTGCGAGTGTCTGTGAATGAATGTAAGGGTGAGGGTGAGAGTTATGAGCAGGTCTGTGGGGTGAGGGTGAGGGTGAGGGTGAGGGTTCCATCAGGAATCATTGACACTCAAATTGGACACACACAGGCATGGTCTCTCGCTCACACAGATGCTCATTCACAGTCAGAAACACAATCACACACAGAAGTAGTATAGACAGATTTGATGGAAATATAGAAATATAAGTCAGAGAAAGAGTTATATCTGGGAGCACATTGAGAGCAGGAAACATTGAGCCAGAACCTCAGCAATTATCCCACGATCTGCACAGTCCTTTGTGTCGGAGACTTTAGGGATAAGGAATCTTAGATATTAGTGTGGGGCTAATGTTCAATATTTTCAAACTATCATGATGTTGCCAGTCTCTCTTGCTTTTCATGTTTATAAAATCAATGTCAGTGCTATGCTAATATAAAAATGGTGACAGTGAACAAATCTAAGATGTCTGCCTGACTCATCTGGGTCTGGTATTCTGTTGGTAAGGGAGAAGGCGGGGGAAGAATGTGTTATATGCCATTTCCATCCATAGATCCTCACGGAGGTAGGAAATAGAGACAGCTATTTGAAGGTGATGAAAATGCAAATTCCAAAAACAGTTTACAGTGAAAGCCTGAAAATGTCACAGTCCAGCAATGTCTGCCTTATTTCCAAGCTCCAAAAACCTGAGAGACTCAAATATACAAAACCTGAACGAGCTCTCTCATTCAATATACAAACAACCCCAAACCTCAATAGGATTCCAAAATGTAACTCTCTCTCACCTATCAGTACATCCACCATCTCAAACCCCTAGACTAGATTCCAGTCTGTATCTCACTCCTGAATATCTGTTGTTATTCCATACATACCCTACCCTGAACTCTTTGATTAGATTCCAGTCTGTAACTCACTCCCAGATATTTGTTAGCCCATATATAAACCACCCCAAACTCCTCTAATAGAGTTAAGTGAGTAGTTGTCCGTTTCTTATCATTTCTACATCCAAATACCCTTCTCAAAGTCTTGTCCCTTGATCAGGGTGTGTATATTTGTCTGTTTCACTCTCATTCCCAGAATATCTCCCCCTTTTGATCTGTTTCTACAACTTGTTCAGAGATTCACCATATTCTATCATACATAACCCCTGAATATTATAAATTCAGATCTATGCTCCTTAATTTGGCTTATCATCCAGTTTTGCATCCACAGATCATCTCACTCAATAACATTAAAATAGCATCATAACTTAAATTTCTCCAGTTCTCCTTCATTTATATATATTGATGACACTTAGAGTCAGAGTCAGAGATGTACAGCATGGAAACAGATCCTTCAGTCCAATCTGTCCATGCCGACCAGATATCCCAACCCAATCTAGTCCCACCTGCCAGCACCCGGCCCATATCCCTCCAAACCCTTCCTATTCATATAGCATCTAAATGCCTCTTAAATATTGTAATTGTACCAGCTTCCACCACTTCCCCTGGCAGCTCATTCCGTACACATACCACCCTCTGCGTGAAAAAGTTGCCTCTTTTATATCTTTCCCCTCTCACCCTAAACCTATGCCCTCTAGTTCTGGACTCCCTGACCCCAGGGAAAAGACTTTGTCCATTTATCCTAACCATGCCCCTCAATTTTGTAAACCTCTATCAGGTCACCCCTCAGCCTCCGACGCTCCAGGGAAAACAGCCGCAGCCTGTTCAGTCTCTCCCTGTAGCTCAAATCCTCCAACCCTGGCAACATCCTTGTAAATCTTTTCTGAACCCTTTCAAGTTTCACAACATCTTTCCGATAGGAAAGGGACCAGAATTTGAGAGTGGCATGGTGGCACAGTGGTTAGCACTGCTGCCTCAGCGCCAGAGACCCAGGTTCAATTCCCACCTCAGGTGACTGAGAAGCTTGCACATTCTGAATTAAACACCATCTACCACTTCTCAGCTGTCTTCTTGAATCGCTGCAGGCCATTGACCCACAATGCTGGTCAGGAGGGAATTCCAGAATTTTGACCCAATGACTGAGGGAATGGTGGTAGACCTCCAAGTTGGGATGTTGAGTGGCTTGGAGGGGAACTTGCGAGGTGGTGGTGGTGTTCCCTAGTACCAGCTGCCCTTGTCCTTCAAGATGAAAGTGGTTGTGTGTTTGGAAGGTGCTACCTAAGGATCTTTGGTGAATTTCTGCAATGCATCTTGTAGATAGTACACACTGCTGCTACTACGCATCAGTGGTGGAGGGATTGAATGTTTGCCATTGGTGCCAAATAAGCAGGTTGCTTTGTTGTGGATGGTGTCAAGCTTCTTGAGCTTTGCTGGAGCTGCACCCATCCAGGCAAGTAGGGTGTATTCCATCACAGTCCTGACGTGTCTTGTAGATGGTGGATAGACTTTGGGGTGTCAGGAGGACTCCATATATTTGATGTTTTCATAGTAGATGTCCGAATGAGTGGCTTACTGGATGGAGGAGGATTCATCCATCATGGTGTTGAACATTGTAAATCTGCAGCTAAACTCAAATTCAAAAAAAGGTGTTGAAAAAACCTTCTGCAATTACCTGAAAAAACAGAATATCCCATCCATCCCACTTTGAAAAGAATGGGTTAATTAGTCCAAGCATCTGTTGATAAAAAAAAATGTATAAGTATTGAATATACAAGCTCTTGAAGCTCTGCAGATAGTTTATTGCTGATCTAAAGGGGTGGGGCAAAAAATGTTGGGAATAATTACCCCTCTTCCTTCTGAACAGAAAAAAGAACCATGTGTTTTAGTTCTTTGAACAAATGAAAGTCTACTTCCTTTGTTAGATTTTAGTTTCAGTTCCTTGATATCAGACTCAGATTTTAGAATATATTGTCAGATGATTTTGACAAAATAGTATTAAATGTTCAAAATTCTAGTTTTCACTATTTTTAAAGAGAACAATTCACACCAATCAACATTTAAGTTGAGTAAATCTAATCATCTGGAATCATCAGTCATGGTTAAAATATTTGGAAGTTCACTTTGACCAGGAAATGAAATTTCAAACAATTATTCAATCATAAATATTCTGAAATTAAGCATTTATCCAGAAATCTTTCTTCAAAATACACAAAACAGAGACTGTAGAGTGTTATAAGGAAAGAGGAAGTAACTTATGTCATTTGACTTGATTTTTCCTTTTTCAATTGGCTTTAGTCAAACAATTCAAAAGAGTTCTTATTTCACCAAGCTTCTGAGAAATAAATTCCAAATCAACATTTCCGAGCTGGTCTTTATTTTACACAGCTACCAATAGCTCCTCACTCTGTAACAATACACGTTTCAAACTGAAAAGAACAAGATGCCCAACTAATTCTACATTCAATTTTTCACATTCCAGAACCAGCTGCCACAGCACAGGGTCACGACCAAAGACTAAAGTCTTTGCAAGATGGTGGCAGAGTAAGATGTTCTAGCGGGAGCTTCTCTGCTCTGGCTGTTATGTTTATTTTTCTTTTTTTGTTCCCTTTTCTGCATTAGAGGAATGGAGGAGCTGGCGAGCCCCACCATGGCATCGAAGCAGCCCCAGACCAGGGGCCCACATGGGGGAAGCAGTCCCGGCGCAGAGGCTGACATGGGATAGTAGTCCTGGAGCAGTGGCCAATGTAGGGCAGTAGTCCTGGGGCAGCAGCTGAGGTGGGGTAGTTCTCCTGGAGCAGTGGTCAACACCCAGTTAGCAGCATGAGGAGCGGGTCTTGGGCGGAGGCCGGCACAGGGAAGCACTCCTGGAGCGGAAGCCGGCACAGGAATGCAGTCTCTGGAAACGTATCTTACAGCAACCGGGTGGCACTGTGACACAGTGGTTAGCGCTGCTGCCTCACAGCGCCAGAGACCCAGGTTCAATTCCCATCTCGGGCAACTGTCTGTGTTGAGTTTTCACATTCTCCCACTGTCTGCGTAGGTTTCCTCCAGGCCCTCTGGTTTCCTCCCACAGTCCAAAGACGTGCAGGTTAGGTGAATTGGCCATACTAAAATTGTCTGTAGTGTTAGGTGAAGGGGTAAATGCAGGGGAATGGGTCTGGGTGGGTTGCTCTTTGGAAGGTCAGTGTGGACTTGTTGGACCGAAGGGCCTGTTTCCACACTAAGTAATCTAATCTAAATGCAACTGATAGTTGGTGCAGAGCAGACGGAAGACAGTTGTTGGACTTGGGCCTGGAGTGGTCAAACCATGTGTGGGAGCTGCTGCAATGAAAATGTATAGATGAAAAACTTTTTTTATCTGACTGGAATGTCAACCTTTCAACCATGTTTTATTTTGAACTTATACTTTAAGCACTGCAAACTGATGCAACTGCTTTTCTTTTTATACCTATTTTACATCTAAGATTTGTAACTGGTTACTTGTACCTAAGAGGTGACATTGTAAAACTTTGTATGGTGTCATAAGAGGTGACATTTTAAAACTTTTCACTGTATTCCTGTACTTGAGTATACATGACAATAAAGGATATTCTCTTCGAACATTCTATATCTCTCAGCTGTGATAAAACAAATTCTTTGGTTAGCAGATATTTAATTTTGCACTTTGGTTTAGAAGCCACTAATACTGGCCCAGTTGTCATTACATTGTATATCTTTTGTTTCGCACTCAAATGATTCAGTTGTTTTATTAATTCCAAATGAACTCAAAGTATTAATATAAAGACCTTCTTGTCTGTTTTTTTTTTAAAACCACCCTTTTTACAAACAAGGTGGACTGATGGGGGTTGCAATTAACCATTTTGTCTCCATTTCTTAGCTTTAGTCAACTATAGTCTTGAATGCAGATCCCTCTGGACCCCATTTGACACAATCCCTTTCCAATCTCTGGATAACCGTGATGTCTTTACCATCCAAGGGACCAAACTAGGATCACTGTCCTCTGGTGTTCAACTCGGGGCACTTTACCATTTCTGGTGGGAACGAGGGCCTATGGATTGTCCACCTCACAATCTAGTCTACTTGCAGTCACTGCTCACAACGTGGTCTCCTCTACATTGGGAGAAACAAAGCATTGCAGAACACCTACGATCTGTCCATAAGAAAGACTGAGCTTCCATTGTTCTGCCACTTCAACCTTGTTCCCTGGCTAACATCTCTTCCTCAACCTTGCTGCAGTGCTCCAGGGAAGCTAAGCACAAACTGGAAGGACAGCATTTTATTTTCCATTTGGGAACTCAGCAGCTTTTTGGACTCAATATCAAGTTCAACATTTTTTTTTTTAGGGCTTGTGGCACCTTCACTATGTCCTTACCCCAACATCACAGATCAGGCCTTGTTATCACAGTCTGCTATTATACACAACCCATTAGTAGATATTCATTGTCCTAGGCTGATCATTTCCAATCCTTTGCTTGTCCAACTGTACTTCTCTCTTTTTTGGCTCTATGTCCATCTATCGTTTACTCCTTATCCCCTCCCCTATCTTCCACATTTTCTTAGCTACCATCAGTTCTGAGGAAGGGTCACTGGATCAAAATGTTAACTCTGATTTCGCCCCTGAGATGCTGCTTCACTTACTCAGCAATTTCTGTTTTTATCACTCAAGGAATACCCGTATGGGGCAGCAAGGTGTAAAGTCCCCCCTACCACCATGTCTCATCACTGCATGAACAGATCTAATACAATCGAGTGACTTTCACAGAAGTAACTTTCGTTGATTCAAGAGATGAGTTAAAGGATAAATTGTGGGATTACTTCAAAAAGTATGGCACAGGAATAAACTCCTTCCAGAGAGATTGGATCAGGTCCAATTACAATTGGCTAGCACCCATAAAACCTTTACTCAAAAAGTACACACACTAAAGTAGTAAAAGGATGAGACAGCTAAAATTAAAGTCACTACATCGTGGGAAGATTTCTAGAGTTGGAGCTGAAATATCCAGATATACGCATGGATCCATCTCCTTGTGCACTTAGTAATAATTACCAATATATTGACTCTGGTATACGGCACTCTACGATTGGTTAAATTTAGCTGGCCAAGAAATGAGCTCTCCAGATGAAGAGGCATTCTCATGTTAACTAACTAACAAACAAAACAATCTATATAGATAAATATGACAAAGGAACTCCAAGAGATGTTGGTTTGAGTGTGTTGCAACTGATTACTTCTATTGTGCATACAATATGAACTATGTATTCTGCCACTGGTCACATGGGTCACAGAATTACTCTTTCAATGCAACTTATGTATCTTTTTATAAAACTGAAATAACTCCAGAGACTGGTATCCTGTCACCAAGTCACTCTTTGTTTACACTTGCATCATACTTGATACTAGTCCAGCTTCCTCAGAGCCAGCTCGCAAGAGTGAAAAGACCATCTGACTCTCCTGTTTTGTTTTACATTTCATTGAACAGTCTAGTTTACAAATAAACAATTAACATTAAACAGCTGTATACAGAAACAGCAATTTACAGGGGAGAGGGGTGGCAAAGCCAGGCCCCAAACCCTATCATTCAACCAGTTTCCAGGGAAATAAGGACAAACCTCAAATCCCACTATCAGTCATTACAAAACAGTAACAGATACATACAATACAGTCCAATTAGATAAGAAACAGTACATAGAATACAGACCACCCCCACCACCCCAGTAACCCAGCAAGCCACCCGTCCCACCAACCCTCTGGCCACTCTATAGCAGCCCACCCCATGCCCCTTCCGGCTCTCGTTCCGCACTGACACACCTTCCGGCCATCTCTAGGACAGCCTGCCCCTTCCCTGCGATAACACACAGGGCAGTCACAAGCCTTCCCCTACACACCTTCTGGCTCTCAGCTGCTCTGACACATCTTCCAGCCATTTCGAGGACAGCCTGTCCCAATTGCCCCTTCTCGGAATGACATTGCTCAGTACGGCCTACACCTTCCAGCTCTTGGGGCGACCGGCATCAGGGTGGCCTACTCACCCTCCGGGTTTTGGGGCAGCCTATCTACCTTCTGGTTCACAGGACAGCCTGCCCAACCTCTGGCTCTCAGAGTGACAGCTTTCCCAGCTCATAGGAAGGCCTGCCAGATCCAGGGACACAAGGCAGTGCAGGTGATAAACGAACAACCAACAAGACACAGTAACATCTAGTACACAGAGTGCATCACCATAAACAATTCTCTTCAGAATACAGAGTCTATTCCCAGGAACAGAGTCAACTCCAGTATACAAAGGGCATTGTCAGAAATGGAGTCCACTCCAATAAGCAGTGTCCATTGCCAAAAACAGAATCCAACAACTTCTGAAGGCAGCAAATGCACACCCCACACACACGTGTTCAGTCTCCATAGAGGCCTGGTCCATCCATAGAGAACCAGGCACACTCACAGGAACACAGTGCATTGTAAAGGTACAGATAATGCACAGGTGTTTGGTCTGCTCCCAAAGGCAGTAAATGCTCACCTGGTAACATACAGGTCTTCAGTATTTACAGAGGCCTAGTCTACACACAAAGGGCAAGGCTGACACAGAGAGAAACAGTTCATCTGGAAAGGTGCATTTTCTCACAGGGCCTCAGTTCAAATGTGAAAACACATACAAAAAAAAGGAAAGAAAACCAGACTGTAAAGGCTAAGACCTGCCATAAAATCAGCATTGTCCCTTTTCTAAAGGTAAAGGCAAAGAATAATACACAGGCTGTAACCAGCCATTGAAGCAACAGTTCCCTAATAAAGACTGAATTACACCTGAAACACATTGACTGTGTAAATCAGGCAGTTTATACAGTTGGAGGGAGAAATGATGCACTCCACTTATCTCCTGTTTATTTTTTTTTTAAAATCAGGCAGTTTAGAAATCAGTCCTTAATAAAAAACCAGTGAGCTTTGTAATCCAGCCAGTTTAGGAATCATGTTTTCCCAACAGCAGCAGTAACACACTGACTGCCAGCACAGCACACTCCCAGCTGACTCCCAGCCAGCACAGAGTTAGTTCCCCAAACTCAGGAGATTCTAAATCTCCTGTTTAGTTTTTTTTGAAAAACAACAAGTGTATAAATCTTTATTTATATTCCACCACCAGGAAGAAAGGAGGCACCAGAGTGTCCAGTGAAAAGCAGAGCCCTTCTCAACAAAAAGCAATGCTGCGTGACCAATAAAACTGAAGGGGAGGGCAGGGATTAAATCAAAACAGAGTCAGAAGGGGAAATAAAACACTCTACACCTTGCAGTGCCCACCTCTCCCTGAAAACCTCGAGGTTATTGGTGGACACCTCATGTTCCTTCTCCAGGGACAGCTGGGCTTAACATAACCACGGAAGAGGGGCAGGCAATTGGCCCTAATGGCCCCCTGCATGGACCTGTTTATGGCCAGTTTGGCCAGGCCCAGAAGCAGACCCACGAGGAGGTCCTCTGACCACCTCTCCACACCAGGTGTCCAAAGATAAGGAGCGTGGGGCTGAAGTGCACCCAAAAACAGAGAAGGTTTATAAGAAAATCGAAAAGGGAGAAATTTCCTGTTTAATTAATTATTTATTTCCCCTCACACTACCATGGTAGTGCTTATTTATTTCCCTAGCACCCATGTCCTGTGTGCGCAGGTATCGGACACTGTGAAAAACAACAAGTGTGTAAATCTTTATTCAATTTCCTGACTGTGGCATCAGCCAGCACACAATCAGTCCCCTGAACTGAGGGAATGCTACATCTTCTGACAATAGATGTACAAATTTTTATTCAAATTCGATTACCAGGAAGAAAGGAAACACCAGGGTGGTCAGTGACAAGCAATGCCCTTCTCATCAAAGGGCAATGCTGTGCAATCAAAAAAGTGAAGGGAAGGGTAGGTATTAAATCAAAATAGAATTGGAGGAGGAAATAAAGCACTCCACTTCTTGCAGTGCCCACCTCTCCCTGAACAGCTCGAGGGTGTTGGTGGACACCGCATACTCCTTCTCCAGGGACACCCGGGCTCGGACGTAGCCATGGAAGAGGGGCAAGGCATCTGCTGCTTATATTTTTTCCCTCACACTATCGCCTAACAGCAGTAGTGCTTATATTCTCTGCTGCTTATATTTGTCAGCCAGGTCTTCTTAGATGGCCTGCCCATCTCGTTCGGATAATCGAGGTTCCACTGTATTGAGGTATGTGGAGATGAATTTGGTGGCGCAGGAGCAGGCTGAGATGAAAGGTCGACTGGGGTAGTCAGGCTTGTGAATCTTGAGTAGGAGGTAGAATCAATTGGTGCAGGGTACCCGAACTATGAGGTTGGAAGTTGTGGGTGGGAGATTCCCAGAGGTGACGAAGTTGTGTTTGGTCTGAGAGATGATGGTTTGGGACACCACCCACACCTTCACTCCTCCAAGACTTCAGTTTCCCAACGCCTCATCTTCACCATGGACATCCAATCCCACTGCACTGCCATCCGCCATGACCAGGGCCTCCAAACCCTCCATTTCTTCCTCTTCCGATGTTCCCACCAGTACCTTTCCACTGAATCTCTTACTCGTTTGGTTGAACTGGTCCTCACCGTCAATAATGTCTCCTTTGAATCCTCCTACTTCCTCCAGATGAAAGGGGTAGCCATGGGCACCTGCATGGGCCCCAGCTGTGCTTGTTTCTTTGTCGGCTACGTGGAAAAGTAAAGCTTCCGCAGTTACATGATTAGATTAGATTAGATTTCCCACAGTGTGGAAACAGGCCCTTTAGCCCAACAAGTCCACACCGACCCTCCGAAGAGCAATCCATCCAGACCCATTCCGCTACACCTAACACTATGGGCAATTTAGCATGGCCAATTCACCTAACCTGCACATCTTTGGATCAAGGGAGGAAACCGGAGCTCCCGGAGGAAACCCATGCAGACACGGGGGAGAATGTACAAACTCCAAACAGACAGGTGCCTGAAGCAGGAATTGAACCCGGGTCCCTGGTACTGTGAGGCAGCAGTGCTAACCACTGAGCCACCGTGCTGCCCGGCACCATTCCCCCCCCTTTTCCTCCACTACATTGATGTCAGTGGTTAGGGTTTGGTGATGGAGGAGGCCCAAGACCTACATGTCCTTGAAGGGGTGGGAGGGGGAGTTAAAGTATTCAGCCACAGGTGGGGTTGGTTAGAGCAGATGTGTCAGAAATGATCACTGAAACAAACTGTAAGTTGGCATCCTGTCTCCCCAATGCAGAGGAAACCACATCGGGTGCAATGGATGCAGTAGATGACATAGACATAGATAGACATAGAAGAATACAGCGCAGTACAGGGCCTTCGGCCCTCGATGTTGCGCCAATCCAAGCCCACCTAATCTACACTAGCCCACTATCCTCCATATGCCTATCCAATGCCTGCTCAAATGCCCATAATGAGGGAGAGTCCACCACTGCTACTGGCAGGGCATTCCACGAACTCACGACTCACTGAGTAAAGAACCTACCCCTAACATCTGTCCTATACCTACCCCCCCTTAATTTAAAGCTATGCCCCCTTGTAATAGCTGACTCCATACGTGGAAAAAGATTCTCACTGTCGACCCTATCTAAACCCCTAATCATCTTGTACACCTCTATCAAGTCACCCCTAAACCTTCTTTTCTCCAATGAAAACAACCCCAAGTGCCTCAGCCTTTCCTCATACGATCTTTCTACCATACCAGGCAACATCCTGGTAAACCTCCTCTGCACCCGTTCCAGTGCTTCCATATCCTTCCTAGAGTATGGCGACCAAAACTGCACACAATACTCCAGATGCGGCCGCACCAGAGTCTTATACAACTGCAACATGACCTCAGTACTCCGGAACTCAATTCCTCTACCAATAAAAGCCAGTACGCCATATGCCTTCTTCACCGCACTATTTACCTGGGTGGCAACTTTCAAAGATCTGTGTACATGGACACCAAGATCCCTCTGCTCACCCACATTACCAAGTTTCCGACCATTAGCTCAGTACCCCATCTTTTTGTTACTCTTACCAAAGTGAATCACCTCACACTCACCTACATTGAACTCCATTTGCCACCTTTCTGCCCAGTTCTGCAGCTTATCTATATCCCGCTGTAACCTGACACGTCGTTCCTCACTGTCTACAACTCCTCCGACTTTCGTATCATCCGCAAACTTGCTCACTCAACTTTCTAACCCCTCCTCCAGGTCATTTATAAAAATGACAAACAGCAATGATCTCAAAACAGATCCTTGCGGAACACCGCTAGTGACGGCACTCCAAGATGAACCTTTGCCATCAACTAGTACCCACTGTCTTCTTCCGGCCAGCCAACTCCTAATCCAAACCTCCAACTCACCCTCAATGCCATACCTCCATATTTTTTGCAGTAGTCTACCATGGGGAACCTTATCAAACGCCTTACTAAAATCCATATACACCACATCTACCGCTTTCCCCTTGTCCACCTCCTTAGTCACCTTCTCAAAGAACTCAATAAGGTTTGTGAGGCACGACCTGCCCTTCACAAAACCATGCTGACTATCCTTGATCACATTATTCCAATGCAGATGTTCATAAATCCTATCCCTTAAATTCTCTCTAAGATTTTGCCCACAACAGAAGTGAGACTCACCGGCCTATAGTTACTAGGGTTATCCCTACTCCCCTTCTTGAACAAGGGAACCACATTTGCTAGCCTCCAATCTTCTGGCACTACTCCTGTAGACAACGAGGACATAAAAATCAAGGCCAATGGCTCTGCAATCTCCTCCCTTGCTTCCCAGAGAATCCTAGGATAAATGCCATCAGGCCCAGGGGACTTATCTATTTTCACCCTTTCCAGAATTTCCAACACCTCTTCCCTACATACCTCAAAGCCATCCATTCTACTTAATTGTGACTCAGTATTCACATTGACAATAATGTCCTGTTCCTGATTGAATACTGACGAAAAGTATTCATTCAGTGTCTCCCCAATCTCTTCAGCCTCCACACGCAACTTCCCACTACTATCCTTGACTGGACCTATTCCTACCCTAGTCATTCTTTTATTCCTGACATACCTGTAGAAAGCCTTAGGGTTTTCCCTAATCCTACCAACTAAGGACCTTTCATGTCCCCTCCTTGCTGCTCTTAGCTCTCTCTTCAGGTCCTTCCTGGCTACCTTATAACTCTCAATCGCCCCAATTGAACCTTCACGCCTCATCTTTACATAGGCCGCCCTCTTCCATTTAACAAGGGATTCCAATTCCTTATTAAACCACGGCTCCCTCACACGACCCTTTCCTCCCTGCCTGACAGGTACATACTTATCAAGGACACTCAATAGTTGCTCCTTGAACAAGCTCCACATATCAATTACGCCCTTGCCTTGAAGCTTACTTTTCCAAACCACACATCCTAAGTCATGCCTCACCGCATCATAATTTCCCTGCCCCCAGCTATAACTCTTGCCCTGTAGTGCACACTTATCCCTCTCCATCACTAGAGTAAAAGTCACCGAATTGTGGTCACTGTCCCCAAAGTGCTCACCTACCTCTAATTCTAACACCTGGTCTGGTTCATTACCCAGAACCAAATCCAGTATGGCCTCACCTCTTGTTGGCCTATCTACATATTGTGTCAGGAAACCCTCCTGCTCACATTGGACAAACACTGACCCATCTAACGAACTTGAGCTATAGCTTTCCCAATCATATCAGGAAAGTTAAAGTCCCCCATAACAACCACCCTATTACTTTCACTCTTCTCTTGAATCATCCTCGCAATCCTTTCTTCTACATTTCTAGGACTATTAGGAGGCCTGTAAAAAACTCCTAACAGGATGAACTCACCTTTCCTATTTCTAACCTCAGCCCAAACTACCTCAGATGGCGAGTCTTCATCCATCGTCCTTTCCACAGCTGTAATACTATCTTTGACAAGAAATGCCACACCTCCCCCTCTTTTACCCCCACCTCTGACCCTACTAAAACATTTAAACCCTGGGACCTGCAACAGCCAATCCTGTCCCTGTTCTACCCATGTCTCCGTAATAGCCACAACATCGAAGTCCCAGGTACCAACCCACGCTGCAAGTTCACCTACCTTATTTCGTATACTTCTTGCATTGAAGTATACACACTTCAAGCCACTTTCCTGTTTACAGGCATTCTCCTTTGAAATTGATGCCATGTTCCTAACTTCCCTACACTCCAGGTCCTGCACCCTAAAGCTACAGTCTGGGTTCCCATGCCCCTGCAGAGGCATGTGTGGAAGTACAGGTAAATTTCTGACGGAAATGGAAGGATCCTTTGGGGCCTTGGGCGGAAGTGTGGGGGGAGGTTTTGGCACAGGTTTTGCACTTTTTGTGATGGCAGGGGAAGGTGCCAGGAATGGGGTGAGAGCTGGTGGGGGTGTGTGTGCGTGGACCTAACAAGCAAGTCATGGAGGGAATGGTAGGAGAAAAGATATTGGTACTCGATAATAGAGCCAGTGCAGGCACAATGGGTCAAATTGTATCCTTCAGTATTATAATAAGTCTATGATTTGGTGATTCTGTTGCAGTGGCTGAGATGTTTCCAGAGAGATTGATGGCCAATTCCAGAACAATATCAAAATTTTTCACCAGATTCCCTATTGCCTGGTTGCTCCTGATTTGCTGCATTGAAATGTGATGGCCAATGGCAGCAAGGACCATATAGTTTCAAGGGTCACAAGCTCCACAAGTATACTAGCTGTTGCTTTAGTCTGGTGTTGCAATGTTTTTGGCTACTCTCAAAATAGTTTCAATGATGATCATCTATTTTTGGGACTGGAGGGCAATGTACAGAAACAAATAAATTAGAAGTAAGAAGGAGCAATATTATCAAGAGGATTAGACATTGTGGAATAAACAACAATCATAGCAGGTTTTCAGAGAATACCACACATGCCATGGCTGACGAGCTTCACCAACGACTCCATTACTGAGGTATGTCATTTGTTGCATCCAAAATTCAATCCTCAACACACAACATACAACATACAACATACAATATAGAAAGCAGTGCCTGTGCCTGTGCCTGGCAAGCACATTGTGATACACAATTAAAATGAAAGTGCCTGCACTTGATACCAAACAGCCCTTGCAAAGTTGATGTTTCACAGAAATTGTTTTGACATTTTTCACCGTTAGTACATGATGTAACTTTAAGAGACACAAAGTCATAGAGTCTTACTGCACAGAAACAGGCCCTTCAGTCAATCAGTCCATGCCAACCATAATCCCAAACTAAACTAATCCTACCTACCCACGCTTAGCCCACATCCCTCCAGACATTTCTTGTTCATGTACTTAAACATTGCAACTATACTCACATCCTCTAAACGGTCATTCACACAAAAACCACTCTGTGTAAAAGAACTATCTTTCAAGTCTTTTTAACATCTTTTACCTCACCTCACACTCTTGAAATGCCCCACTCTAGCTATTCACCTTGTTTATACCTCTCATTATTTTATAAACCTCAATAAAGTCACCTTTTAACCTCCTATGCTCCAGTGAAAAAAGTCCCAGCCTATCCATCCTCTCCTTATAATTCAAACCCTCCATTCCTGGCAACATCCTCGTAAAGCATCATCTGAACCCTCTTTAGCTTAATAATATATTTCCTATAACAGGGACACCAGAATGGAACACAGTATTCAAGAAGAGGGCTCGCCAACATTCTGTGCAATTTCAACATAATATCCGAACTCCTACATTAAATGAAGGCAGGCATGATAAACACCTTCTTAATCACCCTATCAATATGTGATGCAAACTTCAAACAATTATGTACAACACTTCTCAAGACTCAATTTTTAATTTTAAAAGTCTTGCTTTTGATTGTTTTATCAAAATGCAATACATCACATTAAACTCCATCTGCCACTATTCAGAATGTGTCCTCATGTCTTACTGGAGCCACTTGCAGCATGACACACTGAGAGAAGGGTGCAACATTATATAACTGAATTGCTCAGTATCAGCTAGACATGGCAATGCCTGTGATTGGAATATATGTAGATATCAGGTGGTGTAAAAAATGTCCATTGTATCTTTGACTACTATGCTACCTACATCTAGTTCTAATGATATGGGAGCTGATATCAAAATCAACTGTTCAGGTGTAAATATTCCACTGAATGTATACAGCCCATCATTGCACGACAATAGTTTGTGAGGTCAGGTCATATTACGAACTCGGGACACTCTCTACTAGTTGGAGTCATACCTGACACATAGGAAAATGGCTGTGTTTGTTGGAGGTCAAACATTTCAGCTTCAGGACGTTTCTGCAAAAGTTCCCCAGGGTAGTGTCTGAAACATGACTATCTTCAACTGCTTCATCAATGACCTTCCCTCCAAGATAAGGTCATAAGTGGGGATGTTCCCCAATGATTGCATAATGTTCAGTACTATTCACGACTCCTCAGTTACTGAAGCAGCATTAAGATCTGCACAGCATAAATGGCATTTAATATTTGTATCACATACAAGCCTAGCATTTCCAACAATACAGATTCTAACCATTTCTGCTTGGTGTTCAATGCTGTCACCATCACTGAATCCTCCATTATCACCATCCTAGGGGTTATTATTGACCAGAAATTGAACTGAACTAAATACATAAATATAGTGGCTGAAAGAACAAGACAGAGACAGGAATCTTGCAGCAAATAACTCACCACCTAACTCTCCACAACCTGTTGACTTTCTACAAGGCATGAGTCAGGAGTGTGATGCTATGCACCCCATTCTTCTGGATGAGTGTGGTTCCAATAACACTCAAGAAACTTGACACCATCCAGGAGAAAGCAGTTCACTCGATTGGCATCATATCCACAAACATTCATTCCCTCCATCACCAATGCTCAGTGGCAGCAGTATGTACCATTTACAAGATATATTGCAGCAATTAATCAAAGATCTTTTGACATCACCTTCCAAACCTATATCCTCTAGCACCATAAGATCAAGGGCAGCAGATATGTAGACACACAGGGAAACCATGACCTGGTTTCCAAGTCACATATCATCCTGATGAAAACTATGGGGCCTGATTCTCATATAGGAACTGAGAAAATGCAAGTTGGGCTCTTCTGCATTTTCTGAAATGTGAATCTGTTTCTGAACAACAAATGTGTCATATGCTTGTCAGTGAGAGACATGGGGATTGGGCGCAGAGGGATTGGGTTTGTGAGCTATAATACAGTACAGGAGGAGCCAGGATGGGTATGGATTTGGAGCTGCCGGTTGTCAGGTATATATGCAGGTTCAGTGCTCACAAAGTAGCTAGAAAAAAATAGTATGGGCTCAGAAAGGCACGGCAAATTGAATGTTTCAATTTTTTTTTTAAAATTCAGTGTTTTCCATAATCAAGGACATGAGAATCCAGCTTGATAGCTCCTTTCTTTCACTGTTGCTGGGTCAAAAACTTAGAACTTCTTCCACTTAGAACTGTAGCTTTACATTCAGCATATAGTCTACAGTGATTTAAAAAGGCAACACACCAGCATCTTTTCATTGAGACATTAATGATTCCTCACAGTTTTCTGTAAACTGCAACACCAATGAGACAGAAGTCTCTACACTAGAAAGAAAACAAACATCCCTCTCCCGAAGTTGGCTCAGAGAGATTTAGCCTTTGCTCTAGATGCAAGATGACAGATAACTGTGTTAGGTAGCACAATTCCATTGGTGTCCAATGTTTCAAATAAATGATAATTGTGTCTGCCTAATTTCAGTTCCCTGCGGTAGAGTTTTCTTGTGGCTATCTCTTCCACCTTAAAATTAAAAAGTGGTGATGATTTATTTCATTCTAAAATCAAGATACTTGCCCTTGCTGTCTACAAGCTAATGGGCTCAAATTACCAGCTGGTTTCACTTTGAATATAGGGATATGGGAACTGACATAGGTATTCAGCTCATCAAGCCTGCCCTACCATTCCTAGGGGGAGTGATTTCTCTTCAACAATTAACATTACTGTCCGGCGTAAGAGTAAAACAGGGAAGGTGGCTCAATCATGGCTAACAAGGGACATCAGGAACAGTCTTAAAGCCAAAGAGGAGGCATATAAATTGGCCCTGTTCTATCCCTCATTATCGTTTTGCTACAGTGGGCAGTTTACCCTGCTTGTTCCTTCTGGGCACCACTCTCTCCTTCAATCACCTTTTACTATTAATATATTCAAAGAACACTTTACTATTTGTTTTAGCATAACTAAACTTACTTAATTTAGCCCCTTTTTTCTCTTCTAACACTCCACATGCTGACTTACTGCTGTTTCCTATACCCCCTGCCACACTAGTTTAAACCCTCCTGAGTGGCACCAGAAAACCTACTTGAAATGATTTGGTGCCCCTCCAGTTTAGGTGCAACCTATCCCATCTGCCCTGGAAATCCAAATATCAGAAGAGGTATTCCACAGAGGTAAGTTCTCCTGCCATTTAACCCGATCAGCTGCAGACAATAGTCTCGGAACCAATTCGACAACCTTACCCACTAATCACCAAATCAGATTTCTCACTCTCCCTCTCTATTCCTAACAAACTAGAACAATAAAAATAAGTACTTTGCTTTCCTTAAGACCTGGTTCTTGAGCAGACTTTTTGAATTGTGATGTAATCTCCAGAGCTCCACCTCCAAATTCAGCTCCATTCCATCTGCTGTTGCCCTGACTGGCCCCACTTCTCAGGTATTGAATTGAGCAGAGAGAAGGGAGTCTTAGTTTAATAGCTGCAGATTCAGCAGACTGCTAATTGGGAAAACAAATCACAACAATGATTTTACAGGAAAGCACTGTGGTGATTTCCTCGTGATTTTTAAAAATGTGTCTATTTTTTTGGAAGAAGGGACTAGCTGAGTCACAACGTGAATAAGTGGAAGTCAGAGCCAATATAATAAAAGAATAAAAGTAAGCAAAGTTGGGTCAGGGAAGTTAGTTAACAGTGTTCTTATTTAAACATAATTATTGTACTTTTTAGAAAAGAGCTACTCAGGGATGGAGGTTTGGGGGAAGTGGTGGCTTAGTGGTATTACCACTTGACTGTTAATTCAGAGACCTAGATAATGTTTTGGGGAGCCAGGTTCGAAAACCTCCATGGCAGATGGCGGAATCCGAAGTCTAATGGTGACCATGAATCCATTATCAATTGTCAGAAAAACCCAACTATATCACCCCTTGGTTCCTGGGGGTGGGCAAGAAATGCTGGTCTGGCCAGTGATGCTCTCTTCCCATTAATCAATAAAGCAAAAAAAGAACTGCACAGAGGTTGGTGTGCCAGCCAACTCGAAGCCAGCCTTCAATTGAGGAAATTCTGATTTCCTGGCTATATATATTTTTTTAATTCACAGTTATACTAAACAAAATAGACAGTAATAACACACAAGAGAAGTAGGGATGCAACCATAAAGTGCCCAGTATCTCACAAAACAACAACATTACATAAAAAATACAGAGTTTTCACACAGACCATTGTGCTTTTGAAAAGTACCATAATGACAGAAGTCCATTAAAACGTCCATTTAAGCCCCTAAGGGTAAAGTTTACATCTGGCAAAAGCCCACAATAAATAATTTCAAACACTTTATGTGTCACCCATGCCCAGGCACAAGAGAAAGCAGTCTAAAAACACAATATAGCCAAAAACAGCATGGAACAATGAAAAACACTGATTATACATCTCAACTCCACCGACACCCTCCGGTCTCCAGGCCTACAGATCTCCTGGCCCCGGTCCACACCATGTACTGATCAGACCGTCCTTATCTAGCTATCCTTCTGGTCTCTGGCTGCCCTGCATACTAACTGACCCTCCCCAGGCCTGCTTTCCTCCAGGCTGGTCACCGGCCACCCAGCTCCCAGTCGCCCTGTACTGACTGGACTACCCCGGGCCGCTTTCCTACAAGCTGGTTTTCGGTCTTCCAGTCTCTGGCTGATCTGCATACTGACTGACCCTCCTCAGGCCCATTTCCTCCGGGACGGACATCAGCCACCAGCTCCTGGTCACCCCGCGTACTAACCAAACCACCCCTGACCTGATTTCCAAACGTCGGGGCTGTTGGCCTTCCAGCATCCGGCTGGCGTACTAACTGACCCTTTCACCTGGCCACCGTTCCTATGGACCAGCCATCAGCTGTCCGGCTCCCAGCCTCCCTGCGTACTGACTAATCTTCCCCCGGTCAGCCTTCTTATGGTCCACGGTCTGCTGCCTGTCTCAGCCTCTCCGTGTACTGACTGGCCTCCCCTTACCTCCCCATACTGGCTTACCTGCAAGCACACCATCAGTTGCCTGGCCCCACCCACCCCAAATACTGACAGACACCTCCCAGCCCGCTTTCCTCCAGACTGGTCATCGACCCTCCAGCCCCCAGCCAGCTCATGTACTGGCTGGCCCTTGCCTGGCCAGCTTTCCTATAGGCATGCTGTTGGCTGTCTGGACCCCGGCCACCCCGCATACTAACAGAACCCCTCCCCAGCCCGCTTTCCCCCAGGCTGGTCGTTGGTGCTCCAACTCTCCTGCCCGAGTACCTCTAGGTCAATTATCGGCCATGCGGACCCCAGCCGCCCCATGTACTGACTGGCCCATACTGGCCTGCATCCCTCCAGGTCAATTATGGGCCTCTGGCACCTGGCCGCCCCAGGTACTGACTAGGCCACTCCAGCCCGCATCCCTCCGGGTCAATATCAGCCACCTGGCTGCCCCAGGTACTCACTAGGCCACTCCAGCCCACATCCCTCCGGGTCAATATCAGCCACCTGGCCGCCTCAGATACTGACTAGGCCACTCCAGCCCGCATCCCTCTGGGTCAATATCAGCCACCTGGCCGCCCCAGGTACTGACTAGGCCACTCCAGCCCGCATCCCTCCGGGTCAATATCAGCCACCTGACCACCCCAGGTACTGACTAGGCCACTCCAGTCCGCATCACTTCAGGTCAATATCAGCCACCTGGCCACCCCAGGTACTAACTAGGCCACTCCAGCCCACATCCCTCCGAGTCAATATCAGCCACTCGACCACCCCACGTAGTGACTAGCCCACATTGGCCTGCATCCCTCCAGGTCAATTATGGGCCCTCTGGCACCTGGCCACCCCACGTCTGACCAGGCCGCATCCCTCCGGGTCAATATCAGCCACCCGGCTACCCCACATACTGACTAGGCCATTCCAGCCTGCATCCCTCCGGATTAATTTCAGCCACCCAGCCGCCCCATGTACTGAGTAGGCCACTCCAGCTCGCATCCCTCCGGGTCAATATCAGCCACCCGGCCGCCCCACCTACTGATTAGGCCACTCCAGCTCGCATCCCTCCGGATTAATATCAGCCACCCAGCCGCCCACTTACTGAGTAGGCCACTCCAACTCGCATCCCTCTGGGTCAAGATCTGCCACCCGGCCACCTCACATACTGACTAGTCCAGACTGGCCAGCATTCTTCTGGGTCTATATCGGCCACCCTGCCTCCGGCCACACCATGCATTAACTGGCCTATAGAGTGCCTTTATCGTGTGGGTTGGCTGTGGGCCATTAAGTCCCCAGCACCTCACAGTCCCCAACCAACCTTCTAACCTCTAACTATACATATACAAAAGCTCCAAACACAATCAGTCACAAGACCAATAGACAGTAAAGGTGTTTATGAATTCCTCACACAATAGAAATTCCCAACACGCAGGCAGAGTCCATGCCAAAAGGCAGAGTCCACATTCAAGAACAGAATCCATGACCAAAGGCAGAGTCCACATCTGACAGCAAGATCCCCACACAAAAGGAAGTCCACACACCTAAATAAAGTTCACTCATGGGAACAGATTCCACCTGCAGAAGAATGGTCTCCACACAGGAGAATGCCCTACCTACAAGGGCACAACCCACAAACCAACAATTCAAGTCCAGGTCACATCATCAAGTCATTCTGGAACTCACAGGTCTCTCCATCAGTACCACTGGCTGTTTATAGATGGGAGGTTGGCCTTTGTGATTATCTGGGTCGAATTCACCACTCTCTGTAACCGTCTCCAATCTTGAATGATACAGTTGCCATACCAGGTAGTGATACATCCAGACAGAAAGCTCTCGATGGCGCACCTATAGAAGTTGGCAAGGGTATTCGCCATCATGCCAAATTTTCTCTGATGAAGAAGAGACTTCATTGGGCCTTTGTAACCAATGCGTCCACATGAAGAGTCCAAGAAAGCTTGTAGTAAATGACCACTCCCAGGAGCTTGAGACTCTCCACTCGTTCCACCTCTATGTTGTTAGTGTGTGTGGGATGGGTGGGAGGGGAATGGCGGCATGAGTAATAGAGTGAAAGTGAGGACTGCAGATGCTGGAGATTAGAGTCAAGATTAGAATAGTGCTGAAAAAGCACAACAGGTCAGGCAGCATCCGAGGAGCAGGAAAATCGATCTTTCGGGCAGGAGCCCTTCATCAGGAATGAGTAACATCCCGCTGAAAGTCAATAATGAGTTCCTTGGTTTTGCTGGCATTGAGAGCTAGGTTGTTCTCAGTGTATAATTTTTCCAGGTCTTCCACCTCCCATCTGTGGTCTGTTTTGTCGCCATCTAAGATTCTTTGCCAACTATGGTGGTGTCATCAGAAAACTTGTAAATGGCATTTGTCTGGTATTTGGCGATGCAGTCATGGGTATACAATGGGTCAGTAGGGGGCTGATTACGCACCCTTGAGGGGCTCCAGTGTTGAGTGTTAGTGAGGATGAAATATTGTCCCCAGTCTTCACTGATTGTGGTCTGTGGGTCAGGAGACTGAGGATCCAGTTGCAGAGAGTGGAGCTGCTAAAACCTTCACATTATCCAAAAGATTCATATTGAATAAACCTGCGGTTTGTATGACAATGACTATCTACTACATATTATGGAACTATTTCAAGAACCCCTGAGACTCAATTGGCTTGGCAGTAGGAGACAGGTGGTAGAAATTGTTGTTCAGACTGGAGGCCTGTGGTGTGCTGCAAGGATCATGCTGGGTCCACTATTATTCATTATGCATATGAATAATTTGGATGCATGTAAATTTTGTGAATGGCTGAAAAATTGGTAACATAATGGAGGTGGTTAGCTAAGAGTACAATGGTCTCTTGATCAACTGGGCCAGTAGGCTAGGAATAGCAAGTACAGTTTAATTCAGATAAATGCGAGGTGTTACATTTTGGCAAGACAAACCAGGACAGGACATACATAGTTAATGGCAGAGCCTTGGAGAGTGTTGTTAAACAAAGAGACCTGGAGTGCAGGTACATAGTTCCTTAAAAGTGGTATCACAGGTAGACACGGTGGTGAAGAAAGCATTTGGCAAGATTGACTTGATCGGTCAGAGCACTGAGCACAGTAGTTGGGACATTATGTTATAGCTATACAAAACATTGGCAAGACCACATTGGAGTATTGCGTAGACCTTTGAGTTGGGACGTCATGCTGAGGTTGTACAGGATGTTGGTGAGGCCTCTTCTGCAGTTCTGGTCACCCCATTCAAGGAAGGATGGTATTAAACTGGGCAGGGTTCAGGAAAGATTTACCAGGATGTTGCCAGGAATGGAGGGTTTGAGATATAACAATAGACTGGCAATACTGGGACTTTTTTCACTGGACTGAAGGAGCATGAGATTATTTATGTTTATAAAATCATAAGGGGCATAAATAAGGTGAATACTAATGTCTTTTCCCTAGGATGAGGGAGTTAAAAACCACGGGATGTATTTTTAAGGTGAAAGGATACAAGGGACAACTTTTTTTTACACAAAGCGTGGTTCATGTATGGAATGAACTTTAGAGAAAATCGTGGATGCGGGTACAGTTACAACTTTAAAAAACATTTGGAGAGATACATGTATAGGACGTTTGGAGGGATATGGACAAAGCGCAGGGAGGTGGAGCTAGTTTATTTTGAGAACATGGTTGGCATGGATATGTTTCCATACTGTATGACTCTCTGATTCTATGCCCCTATGACAGGGCATAGATTTAAGGTGAGAGAGGAAAGATTTAAAAGGGATTTGAGGGGGCAACGTTTTTTTCACTAAATGCAGTATAAATGTGGAATGAGCTGCCAGTGGAAGTTGTTGGGCTAAAGGGACAGTTTCCTTATTGTATGATTCTATGATTCTATAAATTTAAGAATGTTTCACTGCAAAGGGATTTAGGACACTTCATGCATAAATTGCAGCAAACAAGTTGATGTAGAAACTGTGTTTCATCATGTGTGGCAATCATAACAAGAGGTTAAATTTTAGGATAAGGCATAGCAGATTTAAAATGGATGAGGAGAAATTAGGTTGTGAATCTGTGGAATTCACTGGTGTGTTGGATGCTAGGACATTGGAAAATCTAAGGAGGAAATTGATAGATTTTTAATTAATAATGGAAGGATTGAAGAGCTATAGAAAATGGGAAGGAAAGGGTGACTTCAATCAGAAAATGTTTCTTGTTGCAGATTCCAGCATTCAGCTACCTCTCTCACTATGTTTATCCTCATTTTGTTTCTGCACTTTCTGTTAGTAAACACTGAAGCCAAGATGAGGTCAGCCATTATCGTATCAAATGGTGGCGCAGGCTTGAGGGGCTAAATTGCCAATTCCTGCTCCTACTTGCCGATGTTCTTATGATTGCAGATACCAACAGCTGTTTGCTTTTGCTGCCATCAGAGGGCACTCACCACCAGGCTGACTGCAATCAGAAAAGGTTTTGTTGCATATGCTAACGCACACTAGGTTAATCTTCATTTCTCACTAGGTTAATCTTCATTTTTATTCTGCACTTTCTTTTGGCACACAAAGGCAAGGTTATCTAGATTAAGAAATAAAATGGCAGACAGTTACATAGGCAGAACTAGAAACTGAGTGAAAGGAATAAAGATTCATCATTTTTTCTTCATTCATGGGATGTAGGCATGACTGCTTAGGCAAGCATTTATTATCCATTCAAAATTGCCGAGCTGGGCATTAAGAATCAACCACATTGCAACAGGTCTGCAGTCCACACATAGGCCAGACCAGTAGTTTCCTTCCCCAAAGGATATTAATGGAGCTGTAGGACTTTTCCCAACAATCAACAATGGTTTTATGGTCATCATTAAACTCAGAATTCCAGATTTTTTTTGAATACAGATTCTGCCATCCGCAATAGAGGAATTCAAATCAAGGTCCCCAGACCTTTACCTGGGTCTCTGGATTAATAAACTAGTGATAGTACTAATAGTCCATTGCCTCTTGAATATTATTTTCTGGACTGGCATGCTCATTGCCAATGTGGTTTGGTCTCAGAAAAGAAAGCACAACGGTTGCTCCCCCATTTCTTGCTGGTGAACCCCTCCACATGAATCTGCCATGCTATCCACACTCACCTCTACATTAATCCTGGGATTCCCAATGTAGCATCTACAACGGCCACTCTCTCCAAAGGCATTGTTAGTACTGGAAATCTGATAGCCTCTGATGAACTGACAGCCCTCCCAGTTTGGATCTCCACCCTATTAGGGGCTCAAACAGATGGAATTTTGCTGACCACAAAAGTGCCTGATTGGAAAACAACAGCATTCTCACAAACAATAGAGGCATAAGGTTGTCACTAGTATGATTTAGATAGATTTTGATCAAAAAGATTAAGGAGATTGCTTGTTAGGAAGCAGAATTAAAGCTCCGATTAAGTCTTATTGAGTGATGGAGCCACCTCAACTGGAAAAATAGCCTACATTGTGTGTCGAACATGAGTGAATGGTTGAGAGTCTGAATGATTACTTTGCATCAGTGTTCACTGAGGAGAGGAACATGATGAATATTTAGATTAGAGATAGAGGTTTGATTAGTCTGGATCACATTGACATAAGTAGGGAAAATATGTTGGGTAGGCTAGAGGTTATTACGGTGGACAAATCCCCAAGACCAGATGGTATCTATCCCAGGTTGCTGAGAGAGGCAAGAGAGGAAATAGCTGGGGCCCTGACAGATATCATTGTGGCATCCTTAAATACAGGTGAGTTGCCGGAGGACTGGAGAGTTGCTCATGTTGTCCCCCTGTACAAGAAGGGTAGTAGGGATATTCCAGGTAACTACAGACCAGTGAGCCTGACGTCACTGGTGGGAAATTTGCTTGAGAAGGTACTGAGTGATAGGATCTATTTATATTTAGGAAAGAATGGCCTTTTCAGTGACAGGCAACATGGTTTTGTGCGGGGGAGATCGTGCCTTACCAACTTAATAGAGTTCTTCGAGGAAGTGACCAAATTGATAGATGAAGGAAGGGCTGTTGATGTCATATACATGGATTTTAGTAAGGCGTTTGATAAGGTTCCCGATGGTAGACAAATGGAGAAAGTGAAGTCACATGGTGTGCAGGGTATTCTAGCTAGGTGGATAAAGAACTGGTTGAACAACAGGAAACAGAGAGTAGTAGTTGAAGGGAGTTTCTTAAAATGCAGAAAGGTGACAAGTGGTGTTCCACAGGGGTCAGTGTTGGGGCCACTGTTGTTTGTAATATACATAAATGATCTGGAAGAGGGCACTGTTGGTATGATCAGCAAGTTTGCAGATGACACGAAGACTGGTGGAGTACCATAAAGCATAAGGGACTGTCAGAGAATACAGGAGAATATAGATAGACTGGAGAATTGGGCAGAAAAGTGGCAGATGGTTTTCAATCCAGACAAATGTTTGGTGATGCATTTAGGCAAGACTAATTCTAGAGCGAATTATACAATGAACGGAAGAGCCTTGGGAAAAGTTGATGGGCAGAGAGATCTGGGAGTGTAGAACCATTGTACCCTGAAGTTTGCTACACAGGTGGATAGTAGTCAAGAAGGCTTGCCTTCATTGGATGGGGTATTGAATATAAGAGCTGGCAAGCCATGCTAAAATTTTACAAGACATTGGTTCGGCCGCATTTAGAATACTGTGCACAGTTCTGGTCGCCACATTACCAAAAGGATGCAGACGCTTTGGAGAAGGTGCAGAGAAGGTTTACAAGGATGTTGCCTGGTATGGAAGATGCTAGCTATGAAGAGAGGTTGAGTAGGTCAGGTTTATTTTCATTAGAAAAAATGAGATTGAGGGGGGACCTGATTGAGGTTTACAAAATCACGAATTGTACAGACAGGGTGGATAGAGACAAGCTTTTTCCCAGGGTGAAGAATTCAATAACGAGAGGTCACCCTGTCAAGCTGAGAGGTGAAAAGTTTAAGGAAGATACACACAGCAAATACTTCACACAAAGGATGGTGGGCTTTTGGAATGCATTGCCAGCAGAGGTGGTAGAAGCAGACATGGTAGATTCATTTAAGATGCATTTGGACAGATGCATGAGTAGGTGGGGAGCAGAGGGATACAAAATTGACTGACAGGTTTAGTCAGTACATTTGGATAGGCTCAGGCTTGGAGGGCCGAAGGGCCTGTTCCTGGGCTGTAAAGTTTCTTTGTTCTTCTTTGTACTTCATTTTTTTAATGCTCTTAATTCATAATTTATTTGAAATAAATCATTTGCGATAGACAGAGTGAAGCAATACCACAATCAATGAGTCAGATCTAAGCTGTGCAGTCTTGCCACATCTAGTCATGAATGGTGGATGATCCATCTCGGCCTGCCCAGTGGTTCCCAGCATTACATTTGCCAGTCTTCATCCAATTTGATTCATTCCACATGGAACCAAGAAACAGCTGAAGGCACTGAATAATACAAAGCCTTTTATTTATGGGCCCTGACAACATTCCGGTAATAGTACTGAAGATTTGTGCATCCCCAGTCAATCTATTCCAGTAAAGCATCTTCCCAACAATGTGGAAAAGTGGGTCCAGAGTGTGATGCTAGAAAAGCACAGCAGGTCAGGCAACATCCAAGGAGCAGGAGAATTGACGTTTCGGGCATAAGCCATTCATCACGAATAATGCCAGAAAAGTCAATTCTCCTGCTCCTTGAATGCTGCCTGACCAGCTATGCTTTTTCAACACCACACTCTCAACTCTGATCTCCAGCATCTGTAATTCTCACTTTCTCCAATGTGGAAAACTGCCCATGTATATCCTGTTTGCAAAAAACAAAACAAATCCAACCTGGCTAATTACCGCCCTATCAGTCTACTGTTGATTATCAGTAGAATGATGGAAGGTGTCATCAACAGTACTGTCAACCAATACCTGCTCAGCAATAAACTGCTCACTGACATTGAGGTGTATTCTGCCAGGGCCACTCAGCTCCTGACCTAATTTCAGCCTTGGTTCAAGTATGGATAAATGAGATTAATTCCAGAGGTAGGGTTAGAGTGACTGCCCTTGACATCAAGGAACACTTGGCCAAGTGTGACATCAATACATCAGAGCTGAAGCCAATGAAAACTCTCTGCTGGCTGGAGCATTACGCGGCACAAAGGAAGATGGTTGTGGTTGTTGGTGATCAGTTATCTCAGCTCCAGGACATCTCTGCACAAAATCCTTAGGAAAGTAAGTTCCTCAGTCCTAGGCCCTACACTTTACTAGGGCCGAAAGGCCTATGCTGAGTTGAAATGGTCTGTTTTCTATGTTCTACTGATTCATCAATGGCCTTCCCTCCACCATAAGATCAGAAATGGGGATGTTCACTGATAATTCCACTATGTTCAGCACCATTCATGACTCTTCTGATGCTGAAGCAATCCATGTCCAAATGCAACAAGACTTGGGACAAAGTTTGGTTGAATACTGGCAAGTAACATCACCAACACACAAATACTAGTCAATTACTATTTCCAACAAAAGGGAATCTAACTATTGCCCCTTGAAATTCAGTAGCATTTTCATGACTGAATCCCCATTATCAGCACCTGGGGATTACTATTGACCAGGATTGAACTGACCCAGTCATGCAAATACTGTGGCTAAAAAAGCAGGTCAGAGGATTGTATTTCTGTGTCTTCCTGACACCCATGGATTGGCTTTGCTCCAATAACACTCAGGAAGCTCAACACTGTCTAGGACAAAACATGCTGCTAGATTGGCAACACAACACGACCTACAATATTCAATCCCTTCAAAACTGGCACATAGTAGTTCAAGATGCATGGCAGACATTTATCAAAGCTCCTTAGACAGCACCTCCCAAATCCATGACCAATACCACCTAGAAGGACGAATGCAGCAGACATGGGAACACAACCACCTGTAAAGCCCTTTCCACGTCTCTCACCATCCTGACTTGGAAATATATTACTACTTCTTCAGTGTCATTGGGACAAAATCCTAGAACAGCCTTCCTAAAAAGATGAGTGTTCATTTATCCTGAAGCACTGTAGCAGTTCAGGAAGGCAGCTTACCACCACCTTCACTAGAGCAATTGGAATGGGCAAGAGATGCCAGCCCAACTTGACACCCACATTCCTTGAATGAATAATATTTTTAAAACTGCAATGATTTGAGATATGATAAAGTGACAGTTAAGCATTTATAAAGAGAACTGACAGCCAAATGATATATTTATGGTCCATTTTCAAAACATTAACAAAACACCATATGTGCTGTCCCATATTTCCATTTGGACCAAATGTCTGTCAAATCCAATTCATTATGAATGGAATTGCTGGTCAAATAGATGACTTCAGAGAATGAGGTGGCACCACTCTCATAACAGGGCACGTGGTCATGAGGGCAGAAACCCTCACAACATTTAACAAGTTGGGTTTATTTGACTGACATACACACAATGGGTCAAAGGGCCTTTTTCTGTGTTGCAGATCTCTAAGATTCTATGACACCACAGATACAAATTGGGCTGAATGACTTTCTTATGTGTTCTTATTTTGGTAATTTAAATAGATTTTCTTAAGCTAGTTCAACCATATTGGCCAACTAGGTGGTTGCTCAGCATTTTGGAGGACATTGCTGAGAGTCTGGAGTCACATTGGCCACACTGGATAACAGTTCCCCCAGCAGTTAACAACAACTTGAGTGCATGTACAAGGCCTTTATCATAACTAACCTGCCCAAAATGCTTCACTAGACCACAATGAAACAAGAACCAAAATATCAGTGCCTTATGCCTTAAGGAATGTTTCAAAGGAGGGAGCTGAGGTTAAGACAGAGATGTGTCAGAAGGCAAACTTAAGGCCCATGCAGCTAAAGACACAATCGTCAATAGAACATAGAACATAGAACATAGAAGAATACAGCGCAGTACAGGCCCTTTGGCCCTCGATGTTGCGCTGATCCAAGCCCACCGAACCTATACTAACCCACTATCCTCCATATACCTATCCAATGCCCGCTTAAATGCCCATAAAGAGGGAGAGTCCACCACTGCTACTGGCAGGGCATTCCATGAACTTACGACTCGCTGAGTGAAGAACCTACCCCTAACTTCAGTCCTATATCTACCCCCCCTTAATTTAAAGCTATGCCCCCTTGTAATACCCGACTCCATACGCGGGAAAAGGTTCACACTGTCAACCCTATCTAACCCCCTAATCATCTTGTACACCTCAATCAAGTCACCCCTAAACCTTCTTTTCTCTAATGAAAACAGCCCCAAGTGTCTCAGTCTTTCCTCATACGATCTTCCTTCCATACCAGGCAACATCCTGGTAAACCTCCTCTGCACCCGTTCCAGTGCCTCCACGTCCTTCCTATAGTATGGCGACCAAAACTGCACACAATATTCCAGATGCGGCCGCACCAGAGTCTTATACAACTGCATCATGACCTCAGGACTCCGGAACTCAATTCCTCTACCAATAAAAGCCAGTACGCCATATGCCTTCCTCACCGCACTATTTACCTGGGTGGCAACTTTCAGAGATCTGTGTACATGGACACCAAGATCCCTCTGCTCATCCACACTACCAAGTATCCGACCATTGGCCCAGTACCCCATCTTTTTGTTATTCTTCCCAAAGTGAATCACCTCACACTTAGCTACATTGAATTCCATTTGCCACCTTTCTGCCCAGCTCTGCAGCTTCTCTATATCCTGCTGTAACCTGCCACATCCTTCCTCACTGTCAACAACTCCTCCGACTTTCGTATCATCCGCAAACTTGCTCACCCAACCTTCTAACCCCTCTTCCAGGTCATTTATAAAAATGACAAACAACAATGGTCCCAAAACAGATCCTTGCAGAACACCGCTAGTGACGGCACTCCATGAAGAAACTTTGCCATCAACTACTACCCTCTGTCTTCTTCCATCCAGCCAATTCCTAATCCAAACCACCAACTCACCCTCAATGCCATATCTCCGTATTTTCTGCAGTAGCCTACCATGGGGAACCTTATCAAACGCCTTACTAAAATCCACATATACCACATCTACCGCTTTCCCCTCATCAACCTCCTTCGTCACCTTTTCAAAGAATTCAATAAGGTTTGTGAGGCACGACCTGCCCTTCACAAAACCATGCTGACTATCCTTGATCACATTATTCCTATCCAGATGTGCATAAATCCTATCCCTTACAATTCTCTCTAAGACTTTGCCCACAACAGAAGTGAGACTCACCGGCCTATAGTTACTAGGGTTATCCCTACTCCCCTTTTTGAACAAGGGAACCACATTTGCTATCCTCCAGTCTTCTGGCACTACTCCAGTAGACAAAGAGGACATAAAAATCAAGGCCAATGGCTCTGTAATCTCCTCCCTTGCTTCCCAGAGAATCCTAGGATAAATGCCATCAGGCCCAGGGGACTTATCTATTTTCACCTTTTCCAGGATTTCCAACACCTCTTCTCTACATACCTCAAAGCCATCCATTCTACTTATTTGTGACTCAGTATTCGCATCAACGACAATGCCCTGTTCCTGAGTAAATACTGAAGAAAAGTATTCATTCAGTGTCTCCCCAATCTCTTCCGCCTCCACACACAACTTCCCACTACTATCCTTGACTGGACCTATTCCTACCCTAGTCATTCTTTTATTCCTAACATACCTATAGAAAGCCTTAGGGTTTTCCCTAATCCTACCGACTAAGGACCTTTCATGTCCCCTCCTTGCTGCTCTTAGCTCTCTCTTCAGGTCCCTCCTGGCTACCCTATAACTCTCAATCGCCCCAATTGAACCTTCACGTCTCATCTTAAGATAGGCCGCCCTCTTACATTTAACAAGGGATTCCAATTCCTTATTAAACCACGGCTCCCTCGCACGACCCTTTCCTCCCTGCCTGACAGGTACATAATTATCAAGGACACTCAATAGTTGCTCCTTGAACAAGCTCCACATATCATTTACACTCTTGCCTTGGAGTCTACTTTTCCAAGCCACACATCCTAAGTCATGCCTCACCGCATCATAATTTCCCTGACCCCAGCTATAACTCTTGCCCTGTAGTACACACTTATCCCTCTCCATCACGAGAGTAAAAATCACCGAATTATGGTCACTATCCCCAAAGTGCTCACCTACCTCTAATTCTAACACCTGGCCTGGTTCGTTACCCAGAACCAAATCCAGTATGGCCTCACCTCTTGTTGGCCTGTCTACATATTGTGTCAGGAAACTCTCCTGCACACATTGAACAAACACTGACCCATCTAACGAACTTGAGCTAAAGCTTTCCCAATCAATATCAGGAAAGTTAAAGTCCCCCATAACAACCACCCTATTACTGTCACTCATCTCCTGAATCACCTTCCCTATCTTTTCTTCAATGATTCTAGGACTATTAGGAGGCCTGTAAAAGACTCCTAAAAGGGTGACCTCACCTTTCCTATTCCTAACCTCAGCCCAAACTACCTCAGATGGCAAGTCCTCATCCATCGTCCTTTCCACCACTGTAATACTATCTTTGACAAGCAATGCCACACCTCCCCCTCTTTTACCCCCACCTCTGACCCTACTAAAACATTTAAATCCTGGAACCTGCAACAGCCAATCCTGTCCCTGTTCTAGCCATGTCTCTGTAATAGCCACAACATCGAACTCCCAGGTACCAACCCACGCTGCAAGTTCACCTACCTTATTTCGTATACTTCTTGCATTGAAGTATACACACTTCAAGCCACTTTCCTGTTTACAGGCACCCTCCTTGCAAATTGATGCCATGTTCCTAACCTCCCTACACTCCAGGCCCTGCACCCTGAAGCTACAATCTGGGTTCCCATGCCCCTGCAGAGTTAGTTTAAACCCCCCCCAAGAGCACTAGCAAACCTCCCCCCAAGGATACTGGTGCCCCTCAGGTTCAGGTGTAGACCATCCTGTTTATAGAGGTCCCACCGTCCCCAGAAAGAACCCCAGTTATCCAAAAACCGGAATCCCTCCCTCCTGCACCATCCCTGTAGCCACGCATTTAAGTGTTCTCTTTCCCTATTCCTCGAATCTCTATCACGTGGCACGGGTAACAAACCAGAGACAACAACTCTGTTCGTTCTAACTCTGAGCTTCCAACCTAGCTCCCTGAAAGCCTGTCTAACATCCTCGGCACTCCTCCTACCTATGTCGTTGGTGCCAATATGGACCACGACTTCGGGCTGCTCCCCCTCCCCCTCCAGGACCCGGAAAACACGATCAGAGACATCACGTACCCTTGCACCTGGGAGGCAACATACCAAACGTGAGTCTCTCTCGTTCCCACAAAACCGCCTATCTGTGCCCCGAACTATCGAGTCCCCAATTACTACTGCTCTGCTCTTCTTCACCCTTCCCTTCTGAGTAACGGGGACAGGCTCCGTGCCAGAGACCTGAGCCCCGTTACTTACCCCTGGTAAGTCGTCCCCCCCACAAGTATCCAAAACGGTATACTTGTTCTTGAGGGGAACGGCCGCAGGGGGTCCCTGCACTGGCTGCTTCCTCCCAGTCCCCCTCACTGTCACCCATCTATCTGCCATCTTTGGAGTTACTACTTCCCTATAACTCTGATCTATGACCCCCTCTGCCTCCCGAATGATCCGAAGTTCATCCAACTCCAGCTCCAGTTCCCTAACACGGTCTTGGAGGAGCTGGAGATGGGTGCACTTCCTGCAAGTGTAATCGGCAGGGACGTCGATGGCATCCCTCACCTCATACATGTTGCAGGAGGAACATTGCACTGCCTTCACTGCCATCCCTCTAAAGCTAACTTTTCTTTTCAAAAAACTGGGTCTAAAGAATACAACAAGCAAAATTCAGCACTTACCTACTTACCACAACAGGTGTTATTATTAGGTTAGAGGAGGAGGGCGGGTGGGAGGCACTACCCGTGTAGTGCCTCGGGTTCCTCTCCTTCGCGCTTTTAAAGGGGGAAAAAACCTACCCAGGTAAGCTTACACTAACTGCTTCCGGGTCTCGGCTGCCCCTCTGGTCGTCGTCACTTCCCCCTGGTGCTCCCGCTCTTTCTGTGAAGAGAGAAAAAAAAAACACCGCTGCCCGCTACCGGTAAGCACTTTTAAAACCAAACGGTCTTACCTTCGCTGCTGCTCGCACTGGAAATGACCGACGGCTTCGAAGGGTGAGTATAAATACTCACCGCTTTCCTTCCCGGCTGCCCGGGATAATTTGAATAATTGAGTTATTCAAATTGAGGAGAAGAACATAAGAATTTAAATCAGCCATTTAGTCCTTAAATCTGCCCTTAAGTAATGTCACAATGTCTGAGCAAAAAAAACCTATGCTTCCTAGCCACTAATCACATTTGCTTTCACAGTTTTGACCTGAAACAAACTGTTCACCGCTTAGTGCTTTTTTCACCTGGGGTTGAGTGCCCCACTACATATCAACATAATTACTAAGACTCGAAGAGTATAGTGCTGGAAAAGCACAGCTGGTCAGGCAGCAGTCGAGGAACAGGAGAATCGACCTTCCTGATGAAGGGCCTATACTCGTAACATCGATTCTCCTGCTCCTCGGATGCAGCCTGACCGGCTGTGCTTTTCCAGCACCACACTCTTGACTCTGATCTCCAGCATCTGCAGTCCAACTTTCCCCTCACAATTACTAAGACTGCCAATTTCCAGCTATGCACCATTTCCCCACTCTGCCTATCCTTCAGTTTGTCTGCTACTGCAGTGCTCAGGCTCCTCGTAACCTTTCAACTTGACTATTCTCATTGAAACCTGGCCTGCCTCCACATTCTCTACTCTTAAATACAAGATCCACTAACATAAGATCATTCAAAAATCCATTGCCTGAGTCAGGACTTATAACAGACCAACCCCAGTTCGAGCAAATTGAAGCAACTCACCACAACATTCAATGGTATTATCATTGCTAAATTGCCACTACCTCTTGGGGGCTACCATTACCTAGAACGTGAACTAGGCTAGTCATTTAAATAGAACAAAGAACAAAAAGAACAAACAACAATACAGCAAAGTAACAGGCCTTTCAGCCCTTCAGGCATGCATCAACATATTTTGCCCTTCCGTTTAAAAACTGTCTTCATTTACAGGATCTGTATTCCTCTATTTTCTTCCTATTTGTGTATTCATCAAGGCGTTTCTTGAATGCTGCTATTGTATCTGCTTCCACTATCTCCTTTGGCAGTGTGTTCCAGGCACTCAGCACCCTTCGTGTGGAAAAAACTTGCCTTGCACAGATCTTGTAAACTACCCTCGTGCCCTCTCCGCTCCCCCTTCCCCCACCACCACCCACCCTGGACCTTGAACCTCTGACCCCTGTAACTGACCTCTCCACCCTGCGAAAAAGCACCATTCTTTCCACTCTATCCATGCCATTCACAATCTTATAAATTTCTATCAAGATGCCCCTCAACCTCCTGCATTCCAGTGAAAACAAAACCTAGTCTTAAAAAACCCCATACCAGGCAACATCCTGGTAAACATTTTTGTACCCTCTCCAAAGCATCCATATCTTTCTGGTAGTGTGGTGACCAAAACTGTACACTACATTCCAAGTGTGGCCTAACTAATGTTCTAAGAAGTGTTACGACATTGTGTAAACCCCACTCCCCCCCCACCCCCAACCCCCACTAATTTAAACCAGCAGTACAGAAAAGAATCACCCCATGCTGTAATCTGTGAAAACTTGAGAGGCGAAGAACTATCCCAAAGGTCAATATTTAAAACAAAAATTAACAACATTTTTTAAAAGTGTAACACAGAATAATTAACTAACAACTATTTATAACTCATTTATCTAAATCTTCCCCTCTATAATACTGGTCTGATAAAACCCCCAACTAACATTTACAGAAAAAATCAAATTTCAAAACCAGCCAGCTGTCAATCTTTGCTTTGTATCTTCCTCTGTAAATTTGCTCACCAGGTCAGTGTCCATGTTTTTTTTCTATGTAAACTCCTTCTCTAGACAGGTACATCTCAGAGAGTTCTTAGTAGCAGCCTACAACTGTCTTTTGGCAGTTTTCTCTCAACTATTCATTTTTTTTCTGGTTTTATATCCCAAAACATCAGGTTGTTTCATTGATTTTAATATTGTCAAAGTACCAAATTCAAACTTGATTGGGGCTTGGTATCTTGGGGCATAACTAAAACTGAATTTGAATTTGGTTTTATCTCACAGCAACCCAGCTAATCTAGCTGTTCAACCAAATGTTACATTGTAAATTTTCCAGTACTGTGTGTGTATCTCTAAGTCCCTGCTAGCTTTTCCACTCTCTTAAAGGCACACTACTCGTACATCTTCATAACACCTTAAGAAAAAAATGAACCATCAAAATGAAAAGATGGCTTCATTTTTTTTCTATTCTTTAAATATATTACTATAACATACTAATAATTAATCTAAGTTCACCTTAACATCTTCCCATATAAAAACATTGGATAGATGTATCTTATCTATACGTTATCAGTTACTTTCTTATAACTCGCAACATGCAAGACTTTTAAATTAAAAGTCTGTAACATAAGACTCCAAAGAAATAGTCTCATTTTCTTGTCTTTAAAATATTCTAAGAATGTAAGAGAATTGTGATCCATGTACACAATCATCTCCGACACATTGTTCATGATATACACATTAAAATGTTGTAAGGTCAGTACCAAACTCGAGAATATTTTTTCAATTGTGGAGTATTTCCTCAGGTGGATGTTGAGTTTCTTCGAAAAGTAACCAACTGGCAGTTCAATCCCATCCTTATCGTCTTGTAGCAGTCCAACTCCAACTCCTATGTCACTAGCATCGATGGCAGCTTTAAAAGGTATTGACAAGTTTGGTGTAGCTAAAACTAGTTTGGTGGTTAATATGGCATTCAAATGGTCAAATGGTCTCCTGGCATTGTTCTGTCTACCGTAACTTTGTGTTCTTCTTCAGCAAATCAGTTAACAGTGCCACTACACTGCAGAAGCCGCTGAGTCCGAAGAATCAAAGCATCTTTTTCTTTCAGTTTGGTCGTGGAAATTCCTTGATGGTCTTCATCTTTGCATGTTGTGGGGTCAACCTTCCATGACCGATGTTATGTCCCAAAAACATAATTTCTGCTTTCGCAAATTCAGTTTTGCTTAAGTTTATTACCAGTTTTGCTTCTTATACTTGTTCAAAGAGCTCTGCCAACTGTATCATGTGACCTTTCCGGGACTTACTAAAGATCACTGTATCGTCCAAATAGATTGCACAGTTTGTTAACCCAGCCTCAACTCTGTTCATGAGTCTATGGAATGTGGCGGGTGCATTCTTCATTCCAAAGGGCATCACTTTAAATTGATATAGCCCATTTGGGGTTACAAACACAAATTTATTTCGCTTTTTCTGATAAAGGTACCTGCCAGTAACCACGCAGCAAGGACAACTTGGTGATGTAACTGGCTGGTCCTGTCCGGTTTGGGAACTCAGACGATCGGCAAACTCCACTTGCTCTGGCTTGGTTTGATGATATCCTCGCCTTCTGAACCTGTCTGGCTTTGAAAGGATTAAGCAAATAGGGGTGCTGTTTTATCAGAGCAGTAGTCCCCATGTTTACTTCATGTAAAATAGCATTAGTCCTCCCCATCTGATTCTTACATATGTTCTTATACTGCCTAAGTCAACAAATCAGAGAAGGCCTTTCAGTTTTTTTTAATAACTGTTGTACAATGAAAGTGGAATGGCAGTTCTCCCAGTTCAGGTTTTTCCTAATTTAATTTTGTTTCAGCAGGGAGTCAGAAGCTGCTGGTAGCAGGGAAGCAGCGACGGTGAAAAGAGGTTCCATGTTTCAACAGAGGTCTTCTCTCTAACATCTAGTGGGCACAAGTGGGCGGCACGGTGGCACAGTGGTTAGCACTGCTGCCTCACAGCGCCAGAGACCTGGGTTCAATTCCCGCCTCAGGCGACTGACTGTGTGGAGTTTGCACGTTCTCCCCGTGTCTGCGTGGGTTTTCTCCGGGTGCTCCGGTTTCCTCCCACAGTCCAAAGATGTGCAGGTCAGGTGAATTGGCCATGCTAAATTGCCCGTAGTGTTAGGTATAGAGGTAAATGTAGGGGTATGGATGGGTTGCGCTTCGGCGGGGCGGTGTGGACTTGTTGGGCCGAAGGGCCTGTTTCTACACTGTAATGTAATGTAATCTAATCTAATCTCTCCTGCCTGTGAGAATCTGTGTTTGAATTTATCATTTGCCAAGGGGTGTGTTTATAGGATGTTGTGAGCATTGGAACAGCTTTGTTAAGTTGCGATATCATGTTGGGTGGTTTTTCAAATAGTTAAGTTATTCTAAATTTTGTTTTGTTTGTGTTTCAACTGTAGTATCTCAATAAATTCTGTTTTGGTTCAAGTCAACCAGCTGGATCACCCTTGGAATATCTACTTAACATTTTTTGTTTTTGTAGGCAGATGTAAAAGTCTGGGCTACCTTCTTAAAATATTTTGAGGGTGTCCGGCCTGGTCTATAACAGAAAGTAGTGAAGAGTGACTGATACCTGTGGAAGCACAACTCATTTTGAGCGAGGTCAAAGGTCAACTTTTCCCTCATGCACTTCTCACCTTGACCATCACAAGTATGTCAAAACATAACTTAACGCAGAAGACCGAAAATTAGGAGCTGCGCCTCTGTAATTTTTTCCAAAGGTAGTCCTGGCATGAAGGGCAGAATTAGGAAAATATGACAATACCAGTTTCTGACAATGGGGAAGGAGAGAAAAATAAACAAAAATTTAAAGGTAATAGGCTCCAAAATTTTTATATGTATAGTTTGAACTTGGATTATATGTTACCATATGGTGCCTTACCAAATATCTAAACCTGTTATTTTAGGAAATTTATTGAAACAAACACCCGCTTAAATAACCTAGAAAGGAATTCCGTGTAAGCTTGTGAAATGTTGGAGTTGATCGCATCTTGAAACAGAAGATTAAAAGTTCATCTCAAAGAATGTCAGAAACATTTAGCACAATTTGTAGGGTGAGGGTTTACATAATGGAGGTCTTTAAAATGATGAAGAGCGATGATGTTATGGAGACACCTTTTACTTGTGGGAAAGCATAGATGTCACAGCAGTTGAGCATTATATTTGTGACTGAGAGTGGGGCATTTGCTGATCCACTCCTGAGAAGAAAGTCCATAGCCTTAATATGGAAACTATTCTCTTTGCTTGAGGTTTTGGGTGCATTTAGAATCTTACACAAGTTTTCTAAGGTTTGTTAAGCTCAATAATGAAACAGGGGTGTTGTGGTCAGTTAGATTATATCACCAACCCATCCTCCCCTCCTGGCATCTTTCCCTGCCACGGCAGGAATTGACAAACCTGCCCCCACACCTCCCCTCTCACGCACACTTCCACACATCATTTATGTACCCATTGCTCCAAAGTGGTCTCCTCTACATTGGGGAGACTGGACACCTATTCGCAGAGTGCTTCAACGAACATCTCCGGGACACCCGCACCAACAAACCCCACCTTCCCTTGGCCGAACACTTCAACTCCCCCTCCCACACTGCCAAGGACATGCAGGTCTGGGCTTCGTCCATCACCACTCCCTAACCACCAGATGCCTGGAGGAAGAATGCCTCATCTTCTGCCTCCGCAACCTCCAACCCCATGGCATCAATGTGGACTTCACCAGTTTCCTCATTTTCCCCTCCCCCCACCTTACCCTAGTTCCAACCTTCCAGCTCAACACCACCCTCATAACCTGTCCTACTGTCCATCTTCCTTCCCACCTATCCAATCCACCCTCCTCTCCGACCTATTACGTCCATCTCCATCTACGTACAGCACTCTCAGCTACCTTCCCCCCCAGCCCCACCTCCCTCCCATTTATCTCACCACCCGCTCAGCTCACAGCCTCATTCCTGATGAAGGCCTTTTGCCCAAAACATCCACTCTCCTGCTTCTCGGATGCTGCCTGACCTGCTGAACGTTTCTAGCACCACACTCTCTATTTTAATATGCAGTCCTCAGTTTTGCCTAGTTAGATTATATCAGTCTGTTGTTGCTGATGTCCATTATGCTTGATTGATTACACCTTGGTGTGGACTCAGCAAAGTTTACAAATTAAAGGAAGAACTGGAAATCAAGAGCTGAGGCATGGAACAGACAATTTTAGATCCTACTGCAGAAATAGAAACCAGTGTCATTTCTGCATGACTTCAATATATAAAACTTTAAACGCAGAACAATGAAATGATAAAGTTTAGGTTACCAACTCCTACACTTTATCTTTCTTCACAAGGAGATCTAGCAAAATAATTATGGACGATTGTGTTATCAAATGGCTCCCTCTCAGCAATAGCCAGTTCACTGACACTCTTTTTGGATTCTGCCAGGTTTACTCAGCTCCTGACTTTATTACATCCTTGGGTAAAACATGGACAAAAGTGTTGAGGTAAAAAGCAGTGCCTTTAACATCATGACAATCTTTGTCCAAGTGCGGCATCAAGGAACCCTAGTAAAGGTTGAGTCAATAGGATTCTGGGGGGAACACTCTCCATTGATTGGAGTCATGTCTAGCACAAAGTGATTGGAGTCAATCATCTCAGTCCCATGACATCCCTGCAGGAGTTGACTACCTTCAGGGTATGTTACTAGCCATTTTCAGCTGATTCATCACTGACCTTCCCTCCATTATCAGGTCAGAAGTAAAGATGTTCCCTGATGATTGCACAATGTTCAGCTTCATCCAGGTGACAGCTTGGCACAATGGCTAGTACTGCTGCCATAGTGCCATGGACCCGATTCAATCCAGCCTTGGTTGACTGTCTTTGTGTCACAGTCCAAAGATATGTATGGTAGGTGGACTGGCAATGGTACATTCCCCATAGTGTCCAGGACGTTCACTGAGTTGTGGGAAATGTGAGAATATGGGAATAGGGTGGGAGGCTGGATCTAATCTTCAAGAAGATTAACACCATTCATGATAAAGCAACATATTTCCTTACCATCACCTTCACCACTAGGTGTACAGTGGCAGCAATGTGAAAGAAGCATGACTGTGACACAGTGAATCAGAGCATCTTCCAAAACAACAATTTCTACTAACCAGGAAAAGGACAAAAGAGACAGAGGCAGAGGAATAGCACCCAAATATCCCCCTTTTTGGCCTTCACTACCAAGGTCAAAATCTTAGAACTCCCACCCCACCATGTCTCACCTACAACAGATCAGCCAGCCATAGTTCCAAAGGACAGCTCACTACCAGCCACAAAGATTAATTAAGGGTTAGCAACTACCATTGACCTCATCAGTGATGATCACCTCACAAGGAATAGGAAAAAAGGTCCTCAACATACTTGGTTGATTAGGTTAGATTCCCTACAGAGTGGAAACAGGTCCTTCCGCCCAACCGGTCCACACCAACCCTCCGAAGAGTAACCCACCCAGACCCATTTCCCTCTGACAAATGCACCTAACAGTATGGGTAATGTAGCATCGCCAATTCACCTGACCTGCACATCTTTGGACTGTGGGAGGAAACCGGAGCACCCAGCGGAAACCCACGCAGACACGGGGAGAATGTGCAAACTCCACACAGACAGTCACCCGAGGTTGGAATCGAACCTGGGACCCTGGTGCTGTGAGGCAGCAGTGCTAACCACTCAGCCACCGTTCCTTTGGCTCATTTTGATATAGTACATTCTTCACTCTTTTCTCTCTGGCATACAGGTACATTGGCATGCTGGGATACCAACTTCTTAATTGTAACATGCTGTGACATTGATAACAACTTGAAGGCTAAAACAGTGAAGACTCACCAATGAAGGACTGATCTAAAAAGTAATGATCTGAACTATCAAAAACACAGAAAAAGGAAGACATGAAACTGGAATTCATACTCTCTTCTGCTACTGCTGTTCGTTATTTTTTTTTGTACACTGGGAAAGAGCAAAGTAGCAGCTTGAAGAAATGAAACATTGTCTTCGCCCTTAAAGAAGTCCCCAACTGTATCATGCACTACTACAGTGATGATGAGTGTTCTCCACTACCTCATCCAGCAATGAATCAGATATATGAAAAGAAAATGAAGACTATTTTGAAGACTATTCTGAAGATGAAAGATTGATCATTTCCTTAATGTTGCTCATGCAAGAGTTTTTTTTTGTCTGTAGGTACTGTGATATTTCCCCACTCTGTTCAGCTTCAGACTGCTCTTGTCCAGATAATCTCAGCAAGCCCTGCAGAAAGTATGATTTCACCATCTGCAACAATGGATTGAGGTTCAGGAAAATTAGAACTTCGTAGACATCAAGCCTGGAAATTATAGGAAGCTTCTCTGTAGTATTATGAGCCCGGGACTTGATTAAAACTGTAACATTGATGTCAAACATATTCTCCACAAAAGCTATGTTGGTGATAGAGAGGGCATCTGGTGTCAATACTTCTTCAGATACACTGAGACCACTGAAGCGCTTTTAAACACTTTAGATGTGGTAGATTTTTGCTTCTGCTGCAATGTGTTCATTTTTGTCAATTGCGTCATTTCTCATGTGTGAATCTCTGTCTGTTGTTTAATAGTGCAACGTGACTGCCATCTGCTGCAGCAAGTTCCCTTTTTTCCAGACAAATCAGTACACAGATTTTCTGCTGAAATCCTTTTGTCTGCACTTACTGCATGAACAACTCCTTGGTGATTGCATGAAAATGCATCAGTTTAAATTGAGAATATATGTGATACAGAATATCCTTGAGAAACCTCGCTGAGGTTTAACGAGGCACCATGTCACACTGCAACATGAATAAGTTACTCGCAGCAAGTTATGGCTTCTGCAGAATCTCTTCAATTTCTAGTTGCATTAGGGTTAGTGGGTGCTCTGGGGCTTTTAAAGGAATTGTGACTCGCATTTTCACATGTCACATGACTCCATAATCTATTTATTCCTTTCCTCAATCCCTGCCTTTCTGTTTTGGTTGCTTGTTTTGCAACATGTTTGCAGGGTGAAATTCAAAGACTCCAGCAAATCTCATTGCTTTTCTTTAAAAAAAATCCAGTCCTCTTCCTCAAGCTAATGGTGAGCTTCTAAAAGTTTTTATTTTCCTATTTCGAATCATAGAGGCAGAGTCATATCTCTCTGAACCCTTTTATGTATATAGCCATCCAGATGCCTTTTAAATATTGTAATTGTACCCACCTCCACCACCCTCTGCATGAAACAGTTACCCCTCAGGTCCTTTTTAAATCTTTCCCCTCTCATATTAAACCTATGCCCTCTAGTTTTGGCCTTTCCCACCTTAGGAAAAACACCTTGGCTATTCATCCTATCCATGCCCCTCATGATTTCATAAACCTCTATAAGGTCACCCCCCCCCCCCCCCAACACTTTAGGGAAAAAAGCCCCAGCATATTCAGCCTCTCTCTTTAATTAAAACCCTCCAGTCCCGACAACATCGTTGTAAATCTTTCTACACTCTCAATTTAAACAACATCCTTGCTATAGAAAGGTGGTCAGAAGTTCATGCAGTATTCTAAATGTGGCTTCACCAATGTCCTGTAAAGTCACAACATGACATCTCAACTCTTACAATCAATGTTCTGTCCAATGAAGACAAGCCTGCCAAATGCCTTCTTTATCACCTTGCAACTCCACTTTCAAGAAACTATGCACCTACTCCGTTAGGTCTCTTTGTCTGGCAAAACTCCCAAGCCCCATCATTAACTATGTCAGTCCTGCACTGATTTGAAGGTGCTGGTGTTGGACTTGGGTGGACAAAGTTAAAAATCACACAACACCAGATTATAGTCTGACAGATTTATTTGGAGACACGAGCTTTCAAAGCTATAAATTCTGTGTCTTATGGTCCTGCTCCACAACCACCTGATGAAAAAGCAAAGATCGAAAGCTAGTGCCTCCAAATAAATCTGTTGGACTATAACCTGCAGTCCTGCCCTGGTTTGCCACTGCACTCTCATGGAATCTTCGTCCCTGTCCACTGCACCATGTATTTTGACATCATCTGCAAATTTACAAACCATGCCTCCTATATTCGCAATCATTTGTATGAATGATGCAAAACAATAGAACAATAGAACATTGTGACACACATAGGCCTTCAGTCTGAAAAGCAAACCTCAACACTTTTAAATGAAAGACAACAACAGAAAAAGCCAAGACTCACCCCTGACACTCATGGGATAGGAACTACATTTCGAAACAAAAGAATAAAGCTTCCTCAACTTTGTTAATTGAAAATAAAAACCTTATTACAGTGGAATAAAGGATATTTGAGGGCTTGTCAACTTAGGTAGTGTGGGCTGAGGTTAGAAACAGGAAAGGAGAGGTCACCCGTTGAGAGTTTTCTGTAGGCCTATGAATAGTTCCAGAGATGTAGAGGAAAGGATAGCAAACATAATTCTGGATAGAAGTGATAGTAATAGGGTAATTGTTATGGGGCACTTTAACTTACCAAATATTGACTGGAAATACTATAGTTTGAGTACTTTTGATGGGTCGGTTTTTGTCCGATGTGTGCAGGATGGTTTCCTGACACAATATGTAGACAAGCCAACAAGGGGAGAGCCACATCAGATTTGGTACTGGGTAATGAACCTAAACAGGTGTTAAATTTGGAGGTAGGTGAGCACTTTGGTGATAGTGACCACAATTTGATTTATTTACTTCAGCAATGGAAAGGGATAAGTGTATACTGCAGAACAAGAGTTATAGCTGGGGGTAAGGCAATTATGATGTGATTAGGCAAGATTTAGGATGCATAGGATGAGGACAGAAACTGCAGGGGATGGGCACAATTTAAATGTGGAACTTATTCAAGGAACAGCTACTGTGTGTCCTTGAGAAGTATGTACCTGTCAGGCAGGGAGGAAGTGGTTGGGCAAGGGAGCATTGGTTTACTAAAGAAGTTGAATTCTTTGTCAAGAAGAAGAAGGTGGCTAATGTTAGGATGAGACATAAATGCTCAGTTAGAGCACTCGACAGTCACAAGTTAGCCAAGAAAGACCTAAAAAAAAGAGCTAAGAAGAGCCAGGAGGGGACACGAGAAGTCATTGGCAGATAGGATCAAGGAAAAACCTAAAGTTTTCTATCGTAATATCAGGAGTAAAAGAATGACCAGAGAAAGATTAGGGCCAATCAAGGATAGTAGTGGGAAGTTGTGCGTGGAGTATGAGGAGATAGGAGAAGCTTTAAATGAATATTACACTGGAAAAAGGCAATGTTGTCGAGGAGAATACTGAGATACAGGCTACCGGACTAGATGGGATTGAGGTTCACAAGGACGAGGTGTTAGCAATTCTGGAAAGTGTGAAAATAGATAAGTCCCCTGGGCCAGATGGGATTTATCCTAGGATTCTCTGGGAAGCCAAAGAGGAGATTGTAGAGCCTTTGGCTTTGATCTTCATGTTGTCATTGTCTGCAAAAATACTGCCAGAAGACTGGAGGATAGCAAATGTTGTTCCTTCTTCAAGAAGGGCAGTAGAGACAACCTTGGTAACTATAGATAAGTGAGCCTTAATTCAGTTGTGGGTCTAGTGTTGAAAAAGATTATAAGAGATAGGATTTACAATCATCTAGAGAGGAACAAGTTGATTAGGGTTAGTCAACATCGTTTTCTGAAGGGTAGGTCATGTCTCACAACCTTATTGAACTCTTTGAGAAGGTGACCAAACAGGTGGATGAGGATAAAGTGGTTGATGTGGTGTATATGGATTTCAGTCAAGCATTTGATTAGGTACCCCACAGGATGCTATTGCAGAAAATAAGGAGGAATGCGATTGAGGGTGATTTAGCAGTTTGGTTCAGAAATTGCCATAGTGAAAGAAGACAGAGCATGGTTGTTGATAGGAAATGTTCATCTTGGAGTTCAGTTATTAGTGATGTACTGCAAGGATCTGTTTTGAGGCCAGTGCTGTTTGTCATTTTTATAAATGACCTAGATGAGGGCGTAGAAGAATGAGTTAGCAAATTTGCAGATGACACGCAGATCGATAGAGTTGTGGATAGTGCTGAAGGATGTTCTAGGTTCCAGTGGGACATATAGAAGCTGCAGAACTGGGTTGAGAGGTGGCAAATAGAGTTTAATGCAGAAAAGTGTGAGGTGATTCTTGGTAGTGTAGGTGTGCAGAGAGATCTTGATGTCCATGCACATAGATCCCTGAAGGTTGCCACCCAGGTTGATAGGGTTGTTAAGAAAGCATACGGTGTGTTAGCTGTTATTGGATTGAATTTCGGCACCACGAGGTCATTCTGCAGATGTACAAAACTCTGGTGCAGCTGCACTTGGAGTATTGGGTACAGTTCTGGTCACCGCATTATAGGAAGGATGTGGAAACTTTGGAAAGGGTTCAGAGGAGATTTACTGAGGTGTTGGTATGGAGGGAAGGTGTTATGAGGAAAGGCTGAAAGACTTGAGGTTGTTTCCATTAGAGAGAAGAAGGTTGAGAGGCGATTTAACTGAGACATATAAGATAATCAGAGGGTTAGATAGGATGGACAGTGAGAGCCTTTTTCCTCAGATGGTGATGGCTAGCACAAAGGGACATAGCTTTAAATTGAAGGGTAATGGTTATACGACAGATGTCAGAGGTAGTTTCTTTACTCATATTAGGGGTGTGGAATGCATTTAAATGGTCATTGGATAAACATATGGATGAAATGGAGTAGTGTCGATATTTAGGCTTCAGATTGCCACAGGTCAGCGCAACAGAGGGCTGAAGAACACAGAACATAGAACATAGAAGAATACAGCGCAGTACAGGCCCTTCAGCCCTCGATGTTGCGCCGATCCAAGCCCACCTAACCTACACTAGCCCACTATCCTCCATATGCCTATCCAATGCCCGCTTAAATGCCCATAATGAGGGAGAGTCCACCACTGCTACTGGCAGGGCATTCCACGAACTCACGACTCGCTGAGTAAAGAACCTACCCCTAACATCTGTCCTATACCTACCCCGCCCCTTAATTTAAAGCTATGCCCGCTTGTAATAGCTGACTCCATACGTGGAAAAAGATTCTCACTGTCGACCCTATCTAAACCCCTAATCATCTTGTACACCTCTATCAAGTCACCCCTAAACCTTCTTTTCTCCAATGAAAACAACCCCAAGTGCCTCAGCCTTTCCTCATACGATCTTTCTACCATACCAGGCAACATCCTGGTAAACCGCCTCTGCACCCATTCCAGTGCTTCCACATCCTTCCTAGAGTATGGCGACCAAAACTGCACACAATACTCCAGATGCGGCCGCACCAGAGTCTTATACAACTGCAACATGACCTCAGTACTCCGGAACTCAATTCCTCTACCAATAAAAGCTAGTACGCCATATGCCTTCTTCACCGCACTATTTACCTGGGTGGCAACTTTCAAAGATCTGTGTACATGAACACCAAGATCCCTCTGCTCATCCACACTACCAAGTATCCGACCATTAGCCCAGTACCCCATCTTTTTGTTACTCTTACCAAAGTGAATCACCTCACACTTAGCTACATTGAACTCCATTTGCCACCTTTCTGCCCAGTTCTGCAGCTTATCTATATCCCGCTGTAACCTGCCACGTTCTTCCTCACTGTCTACAACTCCTCCGACTTTCGTATCATCTGCAAACTTGCTCATCCAAACTTCTAACCCCTCCTCCAGGTAATTTATAAAAATAACAAACAGCAATGGTCCCAAAACAGATCCCTGCGGAACACCACTAGTGACGGCACTCCAAGATGAACCTTTGCCATCAACTACTACCCTCTGTCTTCTTCCGGCCAGCCAACTCCTAATCCAAACCTTCAACTCCCCCTCAATGCCATACCTCCGTATTTTTTGAAGTAGCCTACCATGGGGAACCTTATCAAACGCCTTACTAAAATCCATATACACCACATCTACCGCTTTCCCCTCGTCCACCTCCTTAGTCACCTTCTCAAATAATTCAATAAGGTTTGTGAGGCACGGCCTGCCCTTCACAAAACCATGCTGACTATCCTTGATCACATTATTCCTATGCAGATGTTCATAAATCCTATCCCTTACAATTCTCTCTAAGACTTTGCCCACAACAGAAGTGAGACTCACCGGCCTATAGTTACTAGGGTTATCCCTACTCCCCTTCTTGAACAAGGGAACCACATTTGCTAGCCTCCAATCTTCCGGCACTACTCCTGTAGACAACGAGGACATAAAAATCAAGGCCAATGGCTCTGCAATCTCCTCCCTTGCTTCCCAGAGAATCCTAGGATAAATGCCATCAGGCCCAGGGGACTTATCTATTTTCACCCTTTCCAGAATTTCCAACACCTCTTCTCTACATACCTCAAAGCCATCCATTCTACTTAATTGTGACTCAGTATTCACATTGACAATAATGTCCTATTCCTGAGTGAATACTGACGAAAAGTATTCATTCAGTGTCTCCCCAATCTCTTCAGCCTCCACACGCAACTTCCCACTACTATCCTTGACTGGACCTATTCCTACCCGAGTCATTCTTTTATTCCTGACATACCTATAGAAAGCCTTAGGGTTTTCCCTAATCCTACCAACCAAGGACCTTTCATGTCCCCTCCTTGCTGCTCTTAGCTCTCTCTTCAGGTCCTTCCTGGCTTCCTTATAACTCTCAATAGCCCCAATTGAACCTTCACGCCTCATCTTTACATAGGCTGCCCTCTTCCATTTAACAAGGGATTCCAATTCCTTATTAAACCACGGCTCCCTAACACGACCCTTTCCTCCCTGCCTGACGGGTACATACTTATCAAGGACACTCATTAGTTGCTCCTTGAACAAGCTCCACATATCAATTACGCCCTTGCCTTGAAGCTTACTTTTCCAAGCCACACATCCTAAGTCATGCCTCACCGCATCATAATTTCCCTGCCCCCAGCTATAACTCTTGCCCTGTAGTGCACACTTATCCCTCTCCATCACTAGAGTAAAAGTCACCGAATTGTGGTCACTGTCCCCAAAGTGCTCACCTACCTCTAATTCTAACACCTGGCCTGGTTCATTACCCAGAACCAAATCCAGTATGGCCTCACCTCTTGTTGGCCTATCTACATATTGTGTCAGGAAACCCTCCTGCACACATTGGATAAACACTGACCCATCTAACGAACTTGAGGTATAGCTTTCCCAATCCATATCAGGAAAGTTAAAGTCCCCCATAACAACCACCCTATTACTTTCACTCTTCTCAGCTTATACTGAGTTGTAATATTCTATATTGTACATCTTCCAGCACGTTGCCGAGTCAAGTTGAAAGTGCCCTGGCAAAGATTTTGTAATCCGTGCTGAGGAGAAAGCCCAGATACCAAATCTTTAACAATGGATACCTCCCATCTTAGGCAATGGAGTGACGACTGCCCCGAGAAAATCTCTCCAGCTGCAATACATTCCTCCCGGACCCATGCATTGTTGCCCCTTGGGACATTCCAGAACGCCCTGAAGAACTCCATGGTCAGCCCGTCCAGCCCGTGGGACTTGCCCCTGGAAAGACAGTCAAGGACGCCGATAAAATCCTCCAAACTCAGAGGGACATCGAGCCTTTCAGCATCTCAAGGCTGACCCACGGCAAGTTCTCCCACAGAACCTTGTGAGCTTCCTAGCTGGACAGATCTGGAGAGAAGACAGCCATATAATAATCCTACCCTTGGGCCCTGATACCTTCTGGACTCGAATTGAGTGATCTGTCAACAGCTAGCAGCACAAGGAGCTGCTGGTAGAACATAGAACATAGAAAAATACAGCGCAGTACAGGCCCTTTGGCCCTCGATGTTGCGCCGATCCAAGCCCACCTAACCTCCACTAGCCCACTATCCTACATATGCCTATCCAATGCCCGTTTAAATGCCCATAAAGAGGGAGAGTCCACCACTGTTACTGGCAGGGCATTCCATGAACTCACGACTCGCTGAGTAAAGAATCTACCCCTAACATCTGTCCTATACCTACCACCCTTAATTTACCCCCTCGTAATAGCTGACTCCATACGTGGAAAAAGGTTCTCATGGTCAACCCTATCTAAACCCCTAATCATCTTGTACATCTCTATCAAGTCACCCCTAAACCTTCTTTTCTCCAATGAAAACAGCCCCAAGTGCCTCAGCCTTTCCTCATACGATCTTCCTACCATACCAGGCAACATCCTGGTAAACCTCCTCTGCACCCGTTCCAGTGCCTTCACATCCTTCCTATAGTATGGCGACCAAAACTGCACACAATGCTCCAATTGCGGCTGCACCAGAGTCTTATACAACTGCAACATGACCTCAGGGCTCCGGAACTCAATTCCTCTACCAATAAAAGCCAGTACGCCATATGCCTTCTTCACCGCACTATTTACCTGGGTGGCAACTTTCAGAGATCTGTGTACATGGACACCAAGATCTCTCTGCTCATCCACACTACCAAGTATCCGACCATTAGTCCAGTACCCCATCTTTTTGTTACTCATACCAAAGTGAATCACCTCACACTCACCTACATTGAACTCCATTTGCCACCTTTCTGGCCAGCTCTGCAGCTTATCTATATCCCGCTGTAACCTGACACATCCTTCCTCACTGTCAACAACTCCACCGACTTTCGTATCATCCACAAACTTGCTCACTCAACCTTCTAGCCCCTCCTCCAGGTCATTTATAAAAATGACAAACAGCAATGGTCCCAAAACAGATCCTTGTGGAACACCGCTAGTAACCGCAAGATGAACCTTTACCATCAACTACTACCCTCTGTCTTCTTCCAGCCAGCCAATTCCTAATACAAACCTCCAACTCACCCTCAATGCCATATCTCCGTATTTTTTGCAGTAGCCTACCATGGGGAACCTTATCAAACGCCTTACTAAAATCCATATACACCACAACTACCGCTTTACCCTCGTCCACCTCCTTAGTCACCTTCTCAAAGAATTCAATAAGGTTTGTGAGGCACGACCTGCCCTTCACAAAACCATTCTGACTATCCTTGATCACATTATTCCTATCCAGATGTTCATAAATCCTATCCCTTACAATTCTCTTTAAGAGAGAAAGTGAGGGCTGCAGATGCTGGAGATCAGAACTGAAAATGTGTTGCTGGAAAAGCGCAGCAGGTCAGGCAGCATCCAAGGAACAGGAGAATCGATGTTTCGGGCATAAGCCCTTCTTCAGGAATGAGGAAAGTGTGCCCAGCAGGCTAAGATAAAAGGTAGGGAGGAGGGCCTTGGGGGAGGGGCTTTGGGAAAGCGATAGGTGGAGGGAGGTCAAGGTGAGGGTAATAGGCCGGAGTGGGGTGGGGGCGGAGAGGTCAGGAAGATGATTGCAGGTTAGGAAGGCGGTGCTGAGTTCAAGGGATTTGACTGAGACAAGGTGGGGGGGAGGGGAAATGAGGAAACTAGAGAAGTCTGAGTTCATCCCTTGTGGTTGGAGGGTTCCCAGGCAGAAGATGAGGTGCTCTTCCTCCAACCGTCGTGTTACCATGGTCTGGCGATGGAGGAGTCCAAGGACCTGTATGTCCTTGGTGGAGTGGGAGGGGGAGTTAAAGTGTTGGGCTACGGGGTGGTTGGGTTGGTTGGTCTGGGTGTCCCAGAGGTGTTCTCTGAAACGTTCTGCAAGTAAGCGGCCTGTCTCCCCAATATAGAGGTGGCTGCATCGGGTGCAGCGGATGCAATAGATGATGTGTGTGGAGGTGCAGGTGAATTTGTGGTGGATATGGAAGTGTCCCTTGGGGCCTTGGAGGGAAGTAAGGGGGGGGGGAGGTGTAGGCGCAAGTTTTGCATTTCTTGCGGTTGCAGGGGAAGGTGCCGGGAGTGGAGGTTGGGTTGGTGGGGGGTGTGGACCTGACAAGGGAGTCATGGAGGCAGTGGTCCTTTCGGAACGCTGATAGGGGAGGGGAGGGAAATATATCCTTGGTGGTGGGGTCCATTTGGATGTGGCGGAAATGATGGTGGATGATACGTTGTACATGGAGGTTGGTGGGGTGGTAGGTGAGGACCAGTGGGGTTCTGTCTGGTGGCGGTTGGAGGGGCGGGGCTCAAGGGCGGAGGAGCGGGAAGTGGAAGAAATGCGGTGGAGGGCATCGTCAACTACGTCTGGCGGGAAATTGCGGTCCTTGAAGAAGGAGGCCATCTGGATTGTACGGTTTTGGAACTGGTCCTCCTGGGAGCAGATGCGGCGGAGACGAAGGAATTGGGAATATGGGATGGCATTTTAACAGGGGGCAGGGTGGGAGGAGGTGTAGTCCAGGTAGCTGTGGGAGTCGGTCGGTTTATAGTCGATGTCCGTGTCGATTCAGTCACCCGAGATAGAAATGGAAAGGTCTAGGAAGGGGAGGGAGGAATCTGAGACGGTCCATGTGAATTTGAGGTCGGGGTGGAAGGTGTTGGTAAAGTGGATGAACTGTTCAACCTCCTCGTGGGAGCACGAGGTAGCGCCAATACAGTCATCGGGGGGTGGTGCCAGTGTAGCTGCGGAAGATGGACTGTCCACATATCCTACAAAGCGGCAGGCATAGCTGGGGCCCATGCGGGTGCCCATGGCTACTCCTTTGGTTTGGAGGAAGTGGGAGGATTGGAAAGAGAAGTTGTTCAGGGTGAGGACCAGTTCAGTCAGTCGAAGGAGGGTGTCAGTAGAAGGGTACTGGTTGGTACGGCGGGAAAGGAAGAAGCGGAGGGCTTTAAGTCCTTCATGATGGGGGATGGAGGTGTACAGGGATTGGATGTCCATGGTGAAGATAAGGCGTTGGGGACTGGGGAAGCGAAAGTCATGGAGGAGGTGGAGGGCGTGGGTGGTGTCCCGAACGTAGGTGGGGAGTTCTTGGACTAAGGGGGACAGGACCATGTCGAGGTATGCAGAGATGAGTTCGGTGGGTCAGGAGCAGGCTGAGACAATGGGTTGGCCGGGACAGTCAGGTTTGTGGATTTCGAGCAGGAGGTAGAAACGGGCGGTGTGGGGTAGTGGGACTATGAGGTTTGAGGCGGTGGATGGGAGATCCCGTGAGGTGATGAGGTTCTGGATGGTCTGGGAGATGATGGTTTGGTGGTGGGAGGTGGGGTCATGGTCAAGGGGGCAGTAGTAGGAGGTGTCCGCGAGCTGGCGTTTATCCTCAGCGGTGTAAAGGTCGGTGCGCCAAACTACTACCGTGCCTCCCTTGTCTGCTGGTTTGATAGTGAGATTGAAATGGAGGGAGTGGAGGGCTGCACATTCCGAGGGTGAGAGGTTGGAGTGGGTGAGAGGGGTGGAGAAGTTGAGGCGGTTAATGTCGCGGCAGCAGTTGGCTATGAAGAGATCGAGGGTAAGCACGGGGTAAGAGGCCAGCACGGGGTGTCCAGGTGGATGGGGTGTGTTGGAGGCGGGAGAAGGGGTCGTCAGAGGGTGGGCGAGAGACTTGGTTGAAGAAGTTGGCACGGAGGCGAAGGCGGCGGAAGAATTGTTCGATGTCATGCCGCATGTTGAACTCGTTGATCCGAGAGCGTAGGGGAATGAAGGTGAGGCCTCTGCTGAGGACTGATCTTTCATCCTCAGAGAGAGGTAGTTCTGGAGGGATAGTGAAAACACGGCAGGGCTGGGAGCTAGGACCTGGTGTGGGGCTGGAGCTGGGAGTGGGAGTCTTCTAAGACTTTGCCCACAACAGAAGTGAGACGCACTGGCCCATAGTTATCCCTACTCCCCTTCTTGAACAAGGAAACCACATTTGCTATCCTCCAGTCTTCTGGCGCTACTCCTGTAGACAACGAGGACATAAAAATCAAGGCCAATGGCTCTGCAATCTCCTCCCTTGCTTCCCAGAGAATCCTAGGATAAATGCCATCAGGCCCAGGGGACTTATCTATTTTCACCCTTTCCAGAATTTCCAACACCTCTTCCCTACATACCTCAAAGCCATCCATTCTAATTAATTGTGACTCAGTATTCACATCGGCAACAATGTCCTGTTCCTGAGTGAATACTGACGAAAAGTATTCATTCAGTGTCTCCCCAATCTCTTCAGCCTCCACACGCCACTTCCCATTACTATCCTTGCCTGGACCTATTCCTACCCTAGTCATTCTTTTATTCCTGACATACCTATAGAAAGCCTTTGGGTTTTCCCTAATCCTACCAACTAAGGACTTTTCATGTCCCCTCCTTGCTGCTCTTAGCTCTCTCTTCAGATCCTTCCTGGCTACCTTATAACTCTCAATTGCTCCAATTGAACCTTCACGCCTCATGGGTGGATCCCTTGCCTTTTTCCAGTGAGTAGAAGGTGCAGCTGCGGTTGAGATTCCAAAGGAACTGGACCTGCGATCTGATGTACTTAACCCGTGACTCAACATGATTCAGATCCTGGAGCATGGCCTTCCTCTCCTTGTATGCCTCCATAGGGCTGAATCCACATCAGGCTGACTGAGACGTTACTCCACATTGAGCACCTCCTTATTCAACTCTTTGATCCTGGATTTCCATTTCTTCACACACAAACTGCTGACAGAAAACACAGACATGAGTCTTACCATAGCTAAAGGAAGGGAAGACCTCCCCCCCCCACCAATGCTTCCTTCTCAAGCCAGTCCAGAAGTGTCCTGGAACCACTCATCCTCCAGCAGCAGGTTTTTAAAGTGCAAGTATGCCCAACTTCACCCTAGTGCTGAATGGAATGAGCTCCGTCCACACAAGATTGTGATCGGAGAACGGCACTTGCCACGTGGAGGCCTTCAGAACACAGGAGGTGTACACCCTGGTAATGTAGAGTCAGTCAATTCTGGACCCTTAGACTCCAGGCCACAAAGGTGATGGTAATGCAATCAGGATGAAGATTTCACCTCATAACTACCAAGTAAAAGATCTTAACCAAGTCCATTAACATCACCACTGATGCTGAGCTCTTCTGGGAAATGCCATCATCCTGCCTCTTGACAGTGCAATTGAAATCTTCTTCAAGGAAGATGAATGCTTCCCCACTGATGAAGCTAAAAAGAGAAGACACTTCTTCAAAGAACCACGTCAGCTCAGATTCCATCCAAGATGCATGTACATTCATGAAGTGAAGCACCATACCTCTGAAACAAATGTGAATTGGAGCAGATTGTAGCTGCTCCTTGACCCAAAGAATCTCTGGCTGGAAAAAAAGATGCAATATGATAGCCACCCTGAAGAACTGCAGGCCAGGTGACTCTTGAAGACCCTTTCCTGCCACTCCAGGAGCCACACAGTATGGGTTTTTTGCAGGAGGCTCATTGTATACTCTCTTTCCCCGAGAGTGAGAGGACATGAAATCTGCCTGTTGCCATTAATGTTGAGGCAAGCTACGGATGTCTACATGGCTGCAGTAGGTCCCATCACTGAGCTGGAGAGGGGTGTACGTGAGGGGTGGGGGGGGGAATGGGGAGTGGAGCTTTATTTCTCCTCCACTCCCCCAGGATGCGGCAAAGGAAACACTCTCCACTCCTGGGGCTGTCGATAACTAATGAGGAAACAAGTGCAGAATTCCATCGGTCCATAGCTAACTGGATGCAAAAATAATTTGATTGAACATAGAAGAGTACAACATACAAATGGGCCCTTTCATCAATGATGTTGTGCCTAACATGACACAAATTAAATTAATCTCTTCTGCCCTGCACTTGATCCATATCCCTCCATTCCTTGTATATTCATGTGCTTATCTAAAATTTGTTTAAACACCCCCATCGTATCTGCCTCCTCACCATTCTGGCAGCTCGTTCCAGACTCCTATCAGTCTCTGTGTAAAATCTTTGCCCCTCACATCGCCTTTGAACTTTACCTTTCTCACCTTTAATGCATGCCCCCTAGTTTTAGACATTTCAACTCTGGGGAAAAGATTATGTTTCCTCTCAACCTTCACTGCTCCAGAGAAAATACAGAATTTTTCTAGCCTCCCCTTATAGGTCATGCCCTCTAATCCAGGCAGCATTCTTGTAAATATTTTCTGTAGCCTCTCCAAAGCCTCCACATCCTTTCGGTAATGTGGTGACCAGAATTAAATGTAATATTCTAACTATGGCCCAACCAAAGTCTTATATAGCTGATTCTTCTAATCAATTCGCCAACCAATAAAGGCCTTCATTACCATTCTCCTGACTTGCATGGCCATTTTCAGGGAGCTATGGACTTGAACCCCAAGATCCCTCTGTATATCAATACTGTTCATGGTCCTGCCATTAACTGGAAAAGTTTCCTGAACATTTGATTTCCCAAAGTGCAGTACCTCACACTTACATGGATTAAACGCCATCTGCCATTTCTCTGCCCATACCCACAACTGATCCACACTGGATCCTTTGACAACTTTCTACATGATCCACAACTCCACCAATCTTTGTATCATCTGCAAACTTACTAATTTACCGATCTACATTTTTATCCAAATAATTTATATATATCCCAACAGTAGTGTGTGGATCCCTGCCGAACACCACTTGTCATGGACCTCCAGCCTGGAAAAAACACCCTTTAACTTCTACGTGTAAACCAATTCTGAATCCACAGGGCCAAGTCACCATGGATCCCATGCACCTTAGGGGAAGAGGGAGAGGTGGAGATGGAGAGGTGGGAGAGGGGAGCGGAGCAGAAAAATTGGGCGGCACGGTGGCTCAGTGGTTAGCACTGCTACCTCACACCACCAGGGTCCCATGTTCAATTCCAGCCTCGGGTGACTGTCTGTGTGGAGTTTGCACATTCTACCGGCGCCCTTGCGGATTTCCTCCGGGTGCTCCAGTTTCCTCCCACAGTCCAAAGATGTGCCGGTCAGGTGATTTTGCCATGCTAAATTGCCCATAATGATAGGTGCATTAGTTAGAGGGGAATGGGTCTGGGTGGGTTACTCTTCGGAGATTTGGTGTGGACTGGTTGGGCGGAAGGGCCTGTTTCCACACTGTAAGGAATCTAATCTAATCCTGAATATAGAACAGAATTGCTGGAGAGAAAGACGAAGAGAATGTTGTGCGGAAGGACAAAGGGGACCCAGTTTTGGGGGGATAAGGGGTGAAGAGAATTGGATCGTTGGAGGAGGGATGGGGTGTTCAAGTTGAATGGGAACCTTGAGGAAAGGAGCGCTAAATTGGAAGAGGGTTAATCACGTTGGGTGAGGAGGTGAGTGATTAGGACAATGTGGGAGAGGGACATCATTTGGGTGCAAAGAGGTCGGGAGTGAGGATGTCAATGTGAGGAAGTCAAGGGGAGGGGAGAGGAGGAGCCTCGCTGCTTGCGGAGCGGACGAGAGGTGAGGCGAGGCGAGGCGAGGCGACGGTGCGTCACTCGGATTGCCGTGGCGGAGTTGAGGCAATGGCTGTGGCCAAGTGGCTCCGGGAGTACCTGAACTGGGGCAGGCACAAGGGGCGTAACTCTCCTCGGGCGGTGAAGTCGGAGCCTGGGGGCTGGGAAGGGGTCAGCGGGACTCCAGCTCGGGCTGACACCGAGCTCATGCTCAGAGCTTACCGGCTGCAGAAAGAGCAAGACTTTGAGGATCCTTACGGCGGGCGGCAGGCGTTCAGCCTGCGGAGAGTAAGGGCTGCCTGGCACAGCCAACTGCCCGAAGAGCCGCCCTTCTCCCGCAGCAACAGTGAGAGAGCGAAAACTGGCAACTGCAACTCCGCAAAACATCGGCTCATTAAAGTGGATCCTCCCTCCCCGGCACACAGCGAAACCGCGAGCTGGAGCCACAGCAGTAACTGCAAGAAAGTGCAAAAACCCCAGCACAACGACGTCAAGAAAGTACAGAAAGCCCAGCACAACGACCTCCAGAAAGATACGGTGAGTCACACTTCGCAGTTTGTTAGCTGCTGTCCTGTGGACTCGATTGTGACACAGTCAATTTCACTACTTTTCTCCCCTTAATGTCAACACATTCTTAAATATGTCGGCCACGTATTCTCCACCTCCGAAATGCTTTTCATAATATTTGTAAACAAAAACATTTAACTTGAATGTTACGGCACTTGTAGGAATTCTTTCACCAAGACAACATTCGATTGTAATATTTGCAAGTACTTTTTAAACATCGAGGTCTGCCTTCATTTGGCACCAATAACTCTGGACTGAGCCGGGCCGTTGTCTTCCTACAAATCTTTGATGAAACAGTGAATCATTTTTGGAGCTGACATTTCACTTTGGCAGGGTGTGAACGACTTTTGTGCCAGTTGTTCCCCACCCCCTCATTTTTCCATGTAATATTGAGCAAAGATTTTGAAACGTAGAGTGATTGATTTCCATTTCGGATTAGTGCAGCAAAAATATCAAGTGGAAGGATAGGGTTATACGACCACAAGTCATAGGAGCAGTAATTAGGCCATTCAGCCCATCGAGTCTGCTCTCCCATTCAATCATGGCTGATAAGTTTTTAAACCACATTCTCCTGTGTTCTCCCTGTCACCCTTGATACTTAAGAACCTATTTAACTCAGTCTTAAATATACTCAATGACCTGACCTCCACAGCCTTCTGTGGCAATGAATTCCATTGGTTCACCATTTTCTGGCTGAAGGTGTTTCTCATTATCTCTGTTTTAAAAGGCCTTCCTTTACCTGAAGTCTGTGCCCTCCAGATCCTAGTCTCGCCTTCCAATGGAAACACCTTCCCAACATCTACTTTGTCTCGGCCATTCAGTATTCTGCATGTTGCAATTAGAACCCCCCCTCATCCTTCTAAACTCCAGAGAGTACAGACCCAGATTCCTTAAAAGTTCCTCAACATTAAACTTTTCATTCCTGGGACCATTCTCGTGAACCTCCTCTGAACATCCACCAAGGCCAGTACTACCTTCCTGAGATATGAGGATCAAACTGCACACAGTATGTCAAATGTGGTCTGACCAGAGCCTTATAGAGCTTAGAAGTACAACCCTGCTTTTATACTCAAGTCCTCTCAAAATAAAAATCATTGTTGCATTTGCCTTACTAACTACTAACCCAACCTGCAAGTTTACCTTGAGAGAATCCTAGATTAGAACTCCCAAGTCTCTTCACACTTCAGACTCCTGAATTTTCCCCCCACTTAGAAAGTAGCCACGCCTATATTCTTAATCCTAAAGTGCATGACCCCACATTGTACTCCATCTGCCATTTTTCCCCACTCTCCTAATCTGTCCAAATCTTTCTGCAGCGTCCCTGTTCACTCAATGCTACCTGTCCCTCTATTTTCATATAGTCTGCAAACTTAGCCAATATGGCCTCAATTCCTTCATCTTGATCATTAATGTTTAAAGTGAAAAGTTCTGATCAGAATGCTGAGCCTTGTCCTGAGAAGGACCTTTTTATCCCCACTCTCTGCTTTCTGCCAGACAGCCAAGCTTCTATCCAAGCTAGTACCTTGCCTTGAGTACCATGTGCCCCTTATCTTATGCAATAGCATCCTATGTGGCACCTTGTCAAAGGCCTTCTTGCGGTCCAGGTAGATAACGTCCATTGGCTCTCCTTGGTCTAACTTGCACATTACTTCCTCAAAGAATTGTAGAAGATGTGTCAGGCATAACCTCCCCTTGATGAAACCATGCTGACTTTGCCCTATTTAGCCATACACATCCTTCACAATGGATTCTAGGATCTTATCCATGAGCAAGTTTAAGCTAAACAGACTGTAATCTTCTGTCTTTTGCCTTACTCTCTTTTTAAACAGGGGTGTTATGTTAGCAATTTTCCAGTCCTTTGGGACCCTCCCTGAAACCCACATCCCATGAGAGAATAAAAATAATTACTCTGATCAATGAAATGCTGATCAATTATCAGCCCTGTTGGTTTGCTCCCTTCACTCATGCCAACATCTGATTTCCCTTGCAATGTCATTATTACATCTTGCTCTATTGCAACTAGAGGTTTCCTGATTATTTATAAAACATAAGCCAAGATTTCAGTCTGTAAATCAACTGTCCACTGTTGGTATGGAAGGTAACTTATAGACCAGTGAGCCTTGCGTCAGTTTTAGAAAAAGTTTTGGAAAGGATTATATGAGATAGGATTTATAATCATCTAGCAGGCAACAATTTGATTGGAAATAGTCAACATGAATTCGTCAAGGTCAGGTCGTGTCTCTCAAACCTCATTGAGTTTTTTTGAGAAGGTGACCAAGCATGTGGAGGAAGGTAGGGCAGTTGAAGTGGTGTACACGGACTTCAATAACCCTTTAAGGTTCCACATGATAGACTATTGGAGAAAATGTGCAGTTATGGGATTGAAGGTGATTTAGCAGTTTGGATTAAAAACTGGCTTTCTGTAAGAAGGCAACGAGTGCTGGTTGATGGAAAATATTCAGCCTGGAATCCGGTTACTAGTGGTGTGCCACAAGGATCTGTTATGGGACCATTGCTGTTTGTCATTTTTATAAACGACTTGGATACAGGCATAGGTGGATGGGTTAGTAAGTTTGCAGATGATACTAAAGTCAGTGGAGTGGTGGACAATGTGGAAGAATGTTGCAAGGAGACTTGGATAAACTGCAGAATTGAGCTGAAAGGGGCAAATGGAGTTCAATGCAGATAAATGTGAAGTGATTTACTTTGGGAAGAATAACAGGAAGGTAGAATCCTGGATCAATGTAAAGATTCTTTGTCATGTGGATGTGCAGAGGGATCCATGTACATAGATCCCTGAAAGTTGCCACCCAGGTTGATAGTGCTGTTAAGAAGGCATACAGTGTGTTAGGTTTTCTTGGTAGAGGGATTGAGTTCCGGGGCTGTGATGTCATGCTGCAACTGTACAAAACTCTAGTGTGGATTCACTTGGAGTAGAGTGTGCAGTTCTGGCCACCCCATTACAGGACGGATGTGGAAGCATTGGAAAAGGTACAGAGGAGATTTACCAAGAGACTGCCTGGTTTGGAGCAAGCTCTTAGGACAAAAGACTGATGGACTTTGGTATATTCTCATTGGAGAGAAGAAGGCTAAGAGGGGATTTAATAGAGACATACAAGATGATCAGAGGATTAAATAGGGTGGACAGTGAGAGTCTTTTTCCTAGGGTGACATCTGCTTGTACAAGTGTGCATAGCTGCAAATTGAGGGGTGATAGATTTAAGACAGATGTCAGAGGCAGGTTGTTTACTCCGAGTGGTAAGGGCATGAAATGCCCTGCCTGCCAATGTAGTCAACTCAGCCACATTTAGGGGCATTTAAACAGTCCTTGGATAAGCATATGGATGATGATGGGATAGTGTAGGGTGATGGGCTTAGATTAGTTCACAGGTCGGCGCAAGGGCCAAAGGGCCTGTTCTGCGCTGTATTGTCCTATGTTCTATGTTTAGGTTCTCTTTGATTAGAGATGATCATTGCACTTATATGGTATGAATGTTACTTGCTACTAATCACTCTTGAACATATTCCATGTTTTACTGCAAACAAGCATTCCTTGATTAGCTGTGAAGTTGCCTTTGTCAGTCAAAGCATAGGTTATATGAGTGGAAAGATTGGTTGGCACTGTACAGGATATTAGGCCACAGCAGGATACTGTGCAGTGCTGGTCACCACACTATAGGAAGTATGTGACCACACTGGAGAGGGGTCAGAGAAGATTTATGAGTATGTTGCCTGGGATGGAACATCTTAGCTATGAAGTAAGGCTTAATTAGTAAGGGTAGTTTTCTTTTGGAGCATATAAGGTTAAGGAAGGATCTGATAGAGGTGTATAAGATTGTGAGAGGTATGGGAAGAGTGAATAGAAAGCAGCTGTTTTCCTTAGTTGAAGACTCAGTAACCAGGGGCATAAATTTAAGGTGAAAGGCAGGAGGACAAAAAGCTAAGGGACTACACGATGAATTGTATCCTGGGAAGCACTGAGGATCAGAGAGACCTTGTTGTGTGCGCACATTGGTCACTTAAGATATCAAAACAAGTTGGTAAAGTTGTTCAGCAGGCAAGTGCTTCATAGGGCTTATACCCCAAACATCAACACACCTGCTTCTTGGATGCTGCCTGACATGTTGTGCTTTTCAAGCAACACCCTTCTTGACTCTGACTCTCCAGCATCTGCAGTCCTCACTTTCTCCAAGTCGAATACTTGGCTTTCTTATTTGAGGCATAGTGTTTAAGAACAGGGAGGGGTTGTTTGAGATTCCACTACCCTCGGTACAAAAGATTTTCCTCATATCTCCATTTAAATCATCTGCTCCTTGCCTTAAATCTATGCCCCGTGGTCTTTCTTCCCTTGAGCCAGTGAAAAATTTTATTTCTATTTATGCCCCTCATAATTTTATATATTTTAAGCATGCTCCCTTTTAATGTCCTCTGCTCTACGCAAAACAACCCTAGTTTGTCCAATCTTTCTTCAAAACTGAACCACTACAGCTCAGGCAAAATCCTGGTAAATTTCCTCCACCCCTTCTCCAATGCTACCACTATAATGTAAATCCCAGAGCAGCACACCATACTCTAGCAATAGCCTAACATTTTGTTCATTTCCGGCACAACTTCCCTGCTCTTAAACTGTGTCTTGGCTAATAAAGACGAGCATACCTTAACCATTTTATCCACCTGCCTTAAGAGCTTAAGGGATGGTATACGTGCACATCAAAATCTTCCCATGGTCCACCCATTTGTCACGTATTCGCTGGACTGTTTAGTCCTATTTGTTCTTGTTTTTTTTTCCACTTTATAGCTTTTCTTCCAATCATACAGTGTCATTAAAAGCATTAAAATTAACATTGGGATTCAATCATAAGGGGAATATACAGACATTTCTGTAACCCATAAACAAAACTCAGAAGGGTATGTTGTCTCCCCGGTTCTAAGGTCAGGTATATCCCAAAGCATCGGCATAATATTCTAGAGGGTGTGGGTGAACAGCCAGTGGTTGTGGTCCACACTGGTACAATTAACATAGTTAAATGAAAAAAGGATGAGGTCCTACAAACAATACAGAGGAACCTCGAATAGTGGAATCACAGGTAGATTGGATAGTGAAGAAGGCGTTTGGTGTGCTTTCGTTTATTGGTCAGAGTACTGAGTACAGGAGTTGGGAGGTCATGTTGCGGCTGTACAAGGCATTGATTAGCCCAGTGTTGGAATATTGCGTGCAATTCTGGTCTCCTTCCTAACGGAAAGATGTTGTGAAACTTGAAAGGGTTCAGAAAAGATTTACAGGGATGTTGCCAAGGTTGGAGGGTTTGAGCTATTGGGAGAGGCTGAACAGGCTGGGGCTGTTTTCCCTAGAGCGTCGGAGGCTGAGGGGTGACCTGATAGAGGTTTACAAAATTATGAGGGGCATGGATAGGATAAATAGGCAAAGACTTTTCCCTGGAGTGGGGGACTCCAGAACTAGAGGGCATAGGTTTAGGGTGAGGGGGGAAAGATATAAAAGAGACCTACAGGGCAACTTTTTCACGCAGAGGGTGGTACGTGTATGGAAAGAGCTGCCAGAGGATGTGGTGGAGGCTAGTACAATTGCAAAATTTAAAATGCGTCTGTATAGATATATGAATAGGAAGGGTTTGGAGGGATATGGGCCAGTTGCTGGCAGGTGGGACTAGATTGAGTTGGGATATCTGGTCAGCTTGGATGAGTTGGACCAAAGGGTCTGTTTCCGTGCTGTACATCTCTGTGACTCTGTGACTCTATTGCTCTATCTGAACGAGATGGGCAGGCACTGTTTTGTTTGGTTAATTGATTTTCTTCTGGGGCTCAGAGTGTTTTGTGAAGTCTGCTCCCTGTTCAGGAGGCTAGGCAGCAGTACATTGCATGCGCGACCCCACCACCCACCCCCCACCCCATCCAACAGCGGCTCCCATCCACTTCCACCCCGCCCGCCCCCAACTCAATCCAACACCGCCCCCCCGCCTGCCCTCCCCCATCTGCATCCCTGCCCGACCCCGATGCCGCAGCCCCAAGCCCACTCCGCTGTCCATTCCCACCCACCCAACATCCGACCCCCCTTTCTCCCCCCCTCCCACCCCTCCCCCCCTCCACCATAGCAGCTGAACTGGACACCAACTGTAAGACTGCTGCTGCATTTGGGGGTAAGTCTCCAAATAGCACGCACACACACCACAGCATTTTGACAGGTTCCACCTCTGCCCTGTACAGGACAATGTTGGAGAGATTATCTGGGGAAGGGTGGGGGGGGTGGGTTTAGGGTTCACCTGTGTAGAACTCCAGGGAAAGTGTGGGGGGAGAGAGAGAGAGAGGGCGGGAGGTCAGTCATTTAGAGACGGTGGCTGGACTGTTCAGAATTGTTCTCGGGTGCATTTCAGTGAGCCAAGTTCATTTTAAATCAAGTTTGAAGTAGCTGTTTGACGTCATGTTTCTATTAGGACCTTCAGATCCCCTTCGGATAATCCGATATTCGGATAATTGAGGTTCCTCTGTATATGTAGTTAGAAAGTTAATTAAAATTAGAAAGCCATATGATGACAAGACAATAAGAAATGGGAATGGCTATTCAGTCCCATGCCATTCCATAGGATTATGACTGATCAAGCATTCCTCACATCCAATTTTCCTGCCCTTTTCACTGTAATCCTTGATTCACCTATGTAAAGAACCTATCGATATTAGCTTTAAATATATACAAAGATTCTGCCCCACAACTCTTCGTGGCAAGTAATTTCAAAGACTCTTAAGTATCTTAAAGAAATTTCTATTCATCTCATTCTTAATTCTCTGGCAGTCCTTAATTCTGAGACTAAGCATTCTGGTCCTGCAGTCTACCCCCATGAGGGAAAACATCCTCTCAGCATTCTTACCCTGTCAAGGCCCTTAAGAATCCTATGTGTTTCAATTAAATATCTCTCAGTCTGCTATACTCCAGTGAGTAGAGTCTCAAACTATTTAACCTTTGACAATGAGATAATCACACCACACTGCCTCCAATGAAATAATATATTTCCCTAAATAAGGGACTAAAACTGCTCTCAGTACTCCCAGATATGGTGTCATTAGTATCTTGTACAGTTGCAAAAGGACCTCCCTACTCTACTCCAACCCTCTTGAATTAAGGGCCAACATTCCATTAACCTTTCTGATTACCTGATGCTTACTTTCTATGTTTTGTGCACAAGTACCCTCAAGTTTCTTGTTGCCATTTCCTGCTGTGTTTTTTTTAAATAATGATCTATTATAAGACTGAGGTATGGGAGCAACATTAGGCCACTCGGCCCATTGAGTTTGTTCAGCCATTTGGTTTTGACTGATATTTCTCAAACACGTTCTCCTGCCTTCTCCCTGTCATCATTCATCCCTTCTTTTGTTTTCCTTTCCAAATGAACAACTTCACATTTTCCATTGGCCAGCTGACACACTTTGAATAGTAGTTATGTTAGATTCATGCAGTGCAAAAAAAGGCCTTCAAACTATGGATTCTGGATTAGTGGTGCTGGAAGAACACAGCAGTTCAGGCAGCATGCTGCCTGAACTGCTGTGTTCTTCCAGCACCATATTCCAGAATCTGGTTTCCAGCATCTGCAGTCATTGTTTTTACCTAGTTGACTTCAACCTATGGAGTCTGCACTATGAAGCCATTTGTATTTCCTCTCTCAGCTTGCCTTTCTGCCTAATTTAGTGTTGTCTGCAAATTTGGTTACAGTACATTCATTTCCTCCTTCCACATCATTAATATGCATTGTAAACAGTTGCAGTTCTCACGCTAATCTCTGGAATTCCGATAGTCACTGGTCACCAATCTGAAAATGAATTCCTTATTGCTGTTTCTTCCCCACTCTATGGCCTAACCAACATCTTACACAACTCAAGCATAACCTTCCTGCACTTAAACTCTATGCATTAACTGATAAAGACATGTATCCCCTATGCTATCTTAAAGAACTAGTGGATATACATAACATTGTCTCTCTGAACCTCAGTGCTTCCCCAGGTCCTACTGTTTCTCATATGTTCCCTTGCTTTGTTTGTCTTGCCCAAGTGCATCACCTTACAGTTATCTGCAGTGAGTTCCATTGAGCAATAATTAGTCCACCTGACTATCCTCCTCCAATCTAAAGCTGTCCTCCATACTACTTACCATCCCACCAATTTTTGTCATCCATAAATTTGCTGATCAACTCTCCCACATTCAACTTTGAATTACTTGTTTAACCCAGAAAAGGAAAGGATCCAGATACTGGTCCCTCACTGGATACAGGTTTCCAGACAAAGAAACACTACTTTATTATCACCCTTTGCTTCCCCCTCCTAGTCAATTGTGGATACAATTAGCCAAATTCTTTTGGATACTCTGGACTCTTAACTTCACAATCAGTCTCCCATGTGGAATATTATCAAAAGTCCTGCTGAAGTACAAGTAGACTACATCAAATGCATTGCCTTCCTCTAAACACCTAACTATCTCTTCAAAAAAGTCAATTGAGATGGTCTTACGCTACTTCCCCTTCACAAAACTATGTTAACTGTTTTGATTAATTTCTATCTCTGCAATTGACAGTTCTGTCTCACAGAATTGCTTCTTTAAATTTCCTTGCTGCTGAAGTTAGACTGGTTGACCTGTAGTTTCCTGCTTTATCCCTTGATCCCTTTTTGAAAACTGTACCTCATTGGTTGCCCTCCAGTCATCTAGCACATGAAAATGTTTGCCAGTACTCCTATTTTCTCCCTTGTTTCACTCGACAACTTATGATATGTTTCATCTAGCCCTGGAAATTTATCTACTCTAAAGTCCACCAGACCACCCAGAACTTCCTGTGTTCATGCTAATATTTTTAATTGATCACAGACGTTCTCACTGATTTCTGTACCCATGTCATCTCCCCCTACTGACCAGTATCAACACAAGGTAGTCATATAGAACTTCTATCCTTTGGCACCATTCGCAAATTACCTCTGTGGTCCTTAATGGGTCCAATTGTTTCTCTTTGTATATTTATCCTGAATGTACTTGTTAAAAAAAATTAGGATTTTTCTTTATTTTACCTGCCATTCTTTTTGCTCTCCTGGTTTCCTTTTAAGTTTCCTTTAGGATATTCCATACTTCTCTAGGTCTTTTGCTATTTTGAGCCCTTAATACCTGCCATGAGCCTCCATTTTTATCTTTAGCCAATCCTTTGTACACTCAACATTCAGGGTTCACAAGATTTGTTGGTCCTGTCATTTATTGGAGCATAAGCGGAGATGAGGACTGCAGATGCTGGAGATCAGAGTCTAGATGAGAGTGGTGCTGGAAAAGCATAGCAGGTCAGGTGGCATCCGAGGAGCTGGAAAATCAATGTTTTGGGAAAAAGCCCTTCCTCAGGAATGAGGCAGGCAGCCTCTGGGGTGGAGAGATAAATGGGAGGGGGGTGGGACTGGGGAGAAAGTAGCGAAGAGTACAGTAGGTGGATTGAGGTGGGGATGGAGATGATAGGTCGGAGAGGAGGGTGGAGTGGATAGGTGGGAAGGAAGATTGGCAGGCAGGACAGGTCATGAGGATGATGCTGAGCTGGCAGGTTGAAACTGGGTTAAGGTGGGGGGAGGGGAAATAAGGAAGCTGGTGAAGTCCACATTGATGCCCTGGCGTTGAAGTGTTCCGAGGCAGAAGCTGAGGCAAACCCCACCACCAGGGATATATTTCCCTCCCCACCCCCTATCCACTTTCTGCAAAGACTATTCCTCTATAACTACCTGGTCAGGTCCACGTGCCCCAACAACCCACCCTCCCCTCCTGGCACCTTACCCTGCCACTGCAGAAATTGCAAAACCTCCGCCCACACCTCCCCCCTCACCTCCATCCAAGGCCCCAAAGGAGCCTTCCACATCCATTAAAGTTTCATCTGCACATCCACCAATGTCATTTATTGTATCCATTGCTCCCGATGCAGTCTCCTTTACATTAGGGAGACTGGACGCCTCCTCGCTGAGCGTTTTAGGGAACATCTTGGGGATACCTGCACCAGTCAGCGCCACTGCCCCGTTGCTGAACATTTCAACTCCCCCTCCCACTCTGCTGAGGACAGGCCGCCTTCACCGCCAATCCTTCACCACCTGACGCCTGGAGGAAGAATGTCTCGTCTTCTGCCTCGGAACACTTCAACCCAGGGCAGCAATGTGGACTTCACCAGTTTCCTCATTTCCCCTCCCCCCACCTTACCCCAGTTTCAACCTGCCAGCTCAGCACCATCCTCATGACCTGTCCTACCTTCCAATCTTCCTCCCCACCTATTTGCTCCACCCTCTTCTCTGACCTATCACCTCCATCCACCTATTGTACTCTTAACCACCTTCACCCCAGTCCCATCACCCCTCCCATATTTATCTCCACCCCGGAGGCTCCCTGCCTCATTCCTAATGAAGGGCTTTTGCCCGAAACATTGATTGTCCTGCTCCTCGGATGCTGCCTGACCTGCTGTGCTTTTCCAGCACCACTCTAATCTGCTTATTGGAGCATGTTGGCCCTATACTGTTCTGACATAGACGTACCAAAAAGTATCAACTCTGACCAATTCATATCTGATCTCATTAAAATCAGTCTTCCCCTAAATGAAGGCTTTGATTTCAGCCCCATCCTTGTCCTTTTCTATCACAGTCTTAAATCCAATGGAGTTATGATTACTGTCTGCAAAATGCTGTCCCTTGATACTTGAACAACTCACTTGCTTTCTTCCTTCATTACCTAATATTAAAATCCAGGGCAGTCCCTCTCTTGTAGGGTTTTCTATGTATTGGCTTAAAAAGCTGAAGTGGATGCACTTTAAGAATTCTGTTCCCTCTAAGCCTTTGACACTGTGGAGTGATATCTATTTGGGATTGGTAGTCACGGTCCAGGGGATGTAACTGACTGGGGCAGGTGTGGGAGTGGTGAGTCGTAGGCTCTGTTTAACAGTGATCCTGGAGTTAGAAAAGGTTTAATATCTGTAAACATTTTCTGAGTGTCCATGAAGCTTAAATGATTTGGGACCTTCTGAATTCTGATTGTAATGAATATTTTTTGAAGGATTCCAGACACTGATTACCCATCTGAATCTTCAGTTTCCCAGCTTGTTCCAGTAGAATCTGGTTTGTATGGGATTCTGTGATGCACAACCACAGTCTGCTCTGGTCCAGCAACTCTGTGGACATGGAAGTAGCTGGACTAATATGTCGTAAACAAACACTTGAATCCCATGCTTTCTTGAATGAAGTTGTTAGTTTTCCAAATGATCTTCTGACAGTAAAGAAAAAAGTAGACCTGAACAGAACTGAAAGCACTGATCTGTTTTAGCTCTACTTTAAAATCAAAATTCCCAAAATGATGATATAAACCTTTATCACATTGGTCATATAAAATTTGCAGACATGATATTCTCTGTAATTAAATCAAGAGATTAAATGAATGATGTAAAATGACTGCCACAAGAACTCCTTCAAAGTTGCATTTGCAGGTATAATCAGAAAAGGTGACCAGACTTTGCAGGTTGTATCAGAGGTCAAGCAAACAGACTGCATTTATTGGAAACTTATGGCTAAAAGCCAAGCAAATGATGCAATGACTTTCATCAATGCCTGGCGGATGTGACCATCCCATATTGCAACATTCTTTCAGCACAGTAACCTTTACAAGTAACGATCTTATTTGCAGGGCACAAGAAGTGGTATGCAAATTGATCTCATTTTTCAACAACAACTAAAATACACAAACTAGACATGACTGTGATACTTGGATGCATTAATACTTTCACTTGGGTGTGTTTGATCATAAGCTTTGGACTTCTTTAGCAAGAGTGGTAATAAATTATTTTTGAAGTGTTTAGTCTGAGTATATTATAACTTTCAGATTCCATCAACTATTTTTTTGGAAAGGTGTAGATGTAGAGTTCTATGAAAGTTAATGGGTATGGCCTTTACAATCAAGTCTGTAGCTTGTTTTAGTTTCAGAAATGAGCAGGACCAGAACACTCTGTAGTTTTATTCCAGTTAAATGGGAGTGGTGGAGGCATAGTGTCACTAGGCTAGCAATCAAGAAACTTAGGCCTTGTGTTCAATTCCCACCATAGCAGATGAAGAAATTTGAATTCAGTAAAATACTCACCTGGCCTTAAATACATTGCCAGTTGTTGTAATAATCCATTTGGTTCACTAATGTTGGGGGAAAGAAATCCACCATCCTTACCTGGCCTGGGCTAAATGTAAGTCCAGAACCCCAGCAATGTGATTGGGTCTTATCTACCCTCTGGGCAATTACTGATGGGCAGTAAATGCTGGCCTAGCCATAGCTTTCATATTTGATTTTATTCATTATAGATGTCATGCAGTAGAGTCATAGAGATGTACAGCACAGAAACAGATCCTTCAGTCCAACTTGTCCATGGCAACCAGATATCCTGAACTAATCTAGTCCCATTTGCCAGCACTTGGCCCATATCCCTCTGAACCCTTCCTATTTGTTCTCCTATTCATTCCTGTTCATCCAGATGCCTTTTAAATGTTAGAAATGTACCAGCCTCCACTACTTCCTCTGACAGCTCATTTCATACGTGCACCACCCTTTGTGTAGAAAAAGTTGCGCCACGTTCCTTTTAAATTTTTCCCCTTTCATCCTAAACATATGCTGTCTAGTTCTCGACTCCCCCACCCCAGGGAAAAGACCTCATCTATGTACCCTATCCATGCCCCTTATGACTTTTTAAATCTCTAAGGTTCCAAAAAAAAGGAAGAGAAAAGGGTGAGGTTTTGAGGAGAGAAAATAGGAATTGGGCAGGTGGTTAAAAAGTAGATTCACGAGGGTAGTAATATCTGGATTACATGCTAGAGAGAATAGGAATAGGAAAATAGAGCAGATGAATGCATGGCTGAGGAGCTGGTGAAGGGGCGAACGGTTCACATTTTTGAATCATGGGAATTTCTTCTGGGGAGAAGTGACCTGTGTAAGAAGGATGGGTTGCACCTGAATTGGAAGGGGACAAATATACGGCAGGGAGATTTGCTAGAGCCATCCAGAGTGATTAGTGAGAAAGTGATCAATTTGAGGTTGTTGTGGTTGGGAAAAGGAGCAAATCAAATAGTCAAGGCAGGCAGGAGCAAAGCAGAGAACGAGATACGATTGATAAAAGTTAGCTGCATTTATTTCAATGCAAAAGATCTGACATGTAAAGCAGATGAACTCCAGGCATGGTTGGGAATGTAGGACTGGAATATCATAGTTATTACAGATATGTGGCTCAGGGATGAACAGGACTGGTAGCTTAATCTTCCAGGGTATAGATGCTATAGGAAGGATCGAAAGGGGAACAAACGAAGAAAGGGAGTAGCCTTTTTGTTGAGGGAAAACATTTCGGCTGTACTTAGGGAGTACATTCAGTGAATATGGTTGGGTGTACCTGAGAAGTAAGAATGGGATTATCATCTTATTGGGATTGTACTATAGCCTCCCAGTAGTTAGCTGGAAACTGAGAAGCAAATTTAGTAAATGATCTCAGTTATCCCTAAGAATAGTGGAGTGGTAATGGTAGGGATTTTAACTTTCTAAACATAGATTGGGGCTGCCCTAGTGTCAAGGGATCAGATGGAGAGGAATTTAAGTGTGTACAAGAAAATCCTCTTACTCGGTATATGGATAGACCTACTAGACAAGGTGCAAACTTGAGCTTCTCTTAGGAAATAAGATAGGGCAAGTGATTGTGGTGTCAGTGGGGAAGCACTTTGGGGCAAATGGTCATCATTCCAAACAAAATCAGGAATTGCTGGAAATGTTCAGTGTGGCAGCATCTGTGAAGAGAAATCTGTAATGTTTTGGCTCTGGTGACCCTCACAATATAATTTATAATTGTATTGGCTTAAAATAGTTATGGAAAAGGATAAACCTGATCTAAAAATTATAGTTATAAATTGGAGGAAGGCAAATTTTGACTGTACAGGGTATTAGGCAAGAACTTTCAAAAGTTTATTGGGAGCGGATATTCATAGGTAATGGGGTGGCTGGAAAGTGTGAAACCTTCAAAAATGAGATAACAAGTCCAGAGACAGTTCTATTTCTATTCGGGTGAAGAGCAAGGCTGCTAGGTGAATGCTGGATGACTACAGAAATTGAGGTTATGTTCAAGAAAAAGAAATATATGTCCATTATAGACAGCAGGGATCAAGTGAATCTCTAGAGAAGTATAAGGGCAGTAGGAGTATACTTAAGAGGGAAGTCAGGAGGGCAAAAAGCAGATGTGTGATAGCTTTGGCAAATATGGTTAAGGAGAATAAAAAGGGATTCAACAAATACAATAAGGCCAAAAAGTGTTTTGCACTAGTGTTTAAATTGGAAAAGGGTATGAAAGCTAGAAAACTTGGGGAAATAAATAATAATATCTTGAAAAGTGTCCATATTACAAAGGAAGAGACACTGGGTGTTTTAAAATACATAAAGATGGATAAATCCCCAGGATCAGATCAGGTGTACCCCAAAAGGAAGGTAGGGAATTGATTGCTGAGCCTCTTGCTGAAATATTTGTATCATTGATAGCCACAAGTGAGATGCTGGTCATCAGGAGGTTGGCAAATGCGGTGGTAAGGAAAAGGCTGGGAAGTGTGGACTAATGAGCCTGACATCAGTGATGGGCAAGTTGTTGGAGGGGATTTTCAGGGACAGGATTTACATGTATTTGGAAAGGCAAGGACTGATTAGGGATAGCCAACATGGCTTTGTGCGTGGCTAATTGTGTGTCTCAAACTGAGTTGAGTTTTTTTTTGAAGAAGTGGCGAAGAGGATTAATGAAGGTAGAGTGGTGAATGTTGTCAAAATGCATTTCTGTAAGGCTTTTGACAGGGTTCGATATGGCAGACTGATTACAAGGTTAGATCACATGGAATACAGAGAACTCGCCATTTGAATACAAAATTGGCTCGAAGGTAGGAGACAGAGTGGTGGTGAAAGGTTGCTTTTCAGACTCATGATCAGCAGTGTACTGCAATGATTGGTGCTGTATCCACTGTTTTTTGTCATCTGTATAAATGGTTTGGATGAGTGTATAGGAGGTATGCTTCATAAGTTTGCAGATCGCAACAATTTTGGTGGTGTTGTGGACAGTGACTAAGATTACCTCCAGTACAACAGGAGAAAGTGAGGTCTGCAGATGCTGGAGATCAAAGTTGAAACTTTATTGCTGGAACAGCACAGCAGGTCAGGCAGCATCCAGGGAACAGGAGATTCGACGTTTCGGGCACAGGCCCTGAAGAAGGGCCTGTGCCCGAAACGTCGAATCTCCTGTTCCCTGGATGCTGCCTGACCTGCTGTGCTGTTCCAGCAATAAAGTTTCAACTCCAGTACAACAGGACCTTGATCAGGTGAGCTAATGGATGCAGGAGTGGCGGATGGAGTTTAATTTAGATAAATGTTAGGCACTGCATTTTGATAGCACAAATCAGGGCAGGACGTACACATTTAATGGTAACGTTGTGGGAAGTATTGCTGAACAAAGAGACTTTGGAGTATAGGTCCATAACTCCTTGAAATTGGAATCTCAGATAGAGAGGATCGTGAAAAAGGCGTTTGGTACACTTGCCTTTATTGATCAGTGCATTGAGTATAGGAGTTGGGAGGTCATGGTGCAGCTGTACAAGATATTGGTTAGGCTGGTTTTGGAATATTGCATGCAATTCTGGTCTCCCATTTATAGGAAGGATGTTGTGAAACTTGGAATGGTGCAGAAAAGATTTACAAAGATGCTGCCAGGGTTGGAGAATTTGAGCTACAGGGAGAGATTGAATGGGCTGGGGCTATTTTCTCCAAAGGTTTTGGAGGCTGACAGGTGACCTTTTTGAGGGTCATGGATAGGATGAAAAGTCAAGGTATTTTCCCATGGGTAGGAGACTTTCAAATGTAGAGGGCATAGGTTTAAGTAAGTTTTCACACAGGGTTAAATGGGAATGGAGGAAGTAGTGGAGGCTGATTATAATTACAACATTTAAAAGGCATCAAGATGGATAAATGAACAGGAAGGGTTTAGAGGGATTTGGGCCAATCCATCACTTTTTCTCTGGCAGCTCATTCCATACAAGCACCATGATTTCCATACACGCACCATTGTGACATGATTTCCCATGCACAAAGCCATGTTGACTATCACTAATGAAGGGCTTTTGCCTGAAACATCGATTTTGAAGCTCCTTGGATGCTGCCTGAACTGCTGTGCTCTTCCAGCACCACTATTCCAGAATCTGGTTTCCAGCATCTGCAGTCATTGTTTTTACCTTTCCAAATACATGTACATCCTATTCCCTCAGGATTCTCTCCAACACCTTTCCCACGAATGACATCAGGCTCACCGGTCTATAGTTCCCTGGCTTGTCCTTACCACATTTCTTAAATAATGGTACCATGTTAGCCAACCTCCAGTCTTTTGGCACCTCACCTCAATGATATTGATATATCAGCAAGGGGCCCAGCATTCACTTCCTTAGCTTCCCAGACAGCTCTAGGGTGCACCTGATCAGGTCCTGGGGATTTATCCACTTTTATATGTTTCAAGACATCGAGTACTACCACCTCTGTAATATGGACATTTTTTTTCAAGATGTAACCATCTATTTCCCCATATTCTATATCTTCCATATCCTTCTCCACAGTTAGTACTGATTCAAAATACTCGTTTAGTATCTCCTCCATCTGTTGCGGCTCCACACTTAGACTGCTTTGCTGATCTTGAGGGGGCCCTATTCTCTCCCTAGTTACCTTTTTGTCCTTAATTATTTATAAAAGCCCTTTGGATTCTCCCTAATCCTATTTTCCAAAGCTATCTTATGTACCCTTTTTGCCCTCCTGATTTCCTTCTTAAATATCCTCCTACTGCCTTTATGCTATTCTCAGGATTTTCTCGATCTGTGCAGACTATACCTGACATATGTTTCCTTCTTTTTCTTAATCAAAACCTCAATTTCTTTAGTCATTCAGCAGTCCCTACATCTACCAGCCTTTCCTTTCACCCAAACAGGAATATACTGTCTCTGGACTCTCATTATCTCATTTCTGAAGGCTTCCCTTTTTCCAGCTGTCCCTTTACCTGCAAACATCCGCTGCCAATCAGCCTTTCAAAGTACAAGCCTAATACCGTCAAAATTAGCCTTCCTCCAATTTAGATCTACAACTTTTAGATCTGGTCTATCCTTTTCCATCACTACTTTAAAACTAATAGAATTATGGTCGCTGGCCCCAAAGTGCTCCCCCACTGACAACTCAGTCATCTGCCCTGCCTTATTTCCTAAGTGTAGGTCAAGTTTTGCACCTTCTCTAGTAGGTACATCCACATACTGAATCAGAAAATTGTCTTGTACACACTTCTAAATTCCTCTCCATCTAAATCCTTATGGCAGTCCCAGTCCACGTTTGGAAAATTAAAATCCCCTACCATAACCACCCTATTATTCTTACAGGTAGCTGAGATCTCCTTTCAAATTTGTTTCTTAATTTCCCACAGTATTTCCCGAGGTGTGTTCCAACCTACCCCCCACCCCATCACCACCACTTTACTAGTTTAAATCCTCGTGAACAGCTCGAGCAAATCTCCCTGCCAATATATTAGTCACCTTCCAATTCAGGTGCAATCTGTCCTTAATGTACAGTTCACATCTATCCCAGAAGAGATTTCAGTGAACCAAAAATGTGAACCCTTCTCTCCCTCACCAGCTCCTCGGCCATGCATTCATTTTCTCTATCCTCCTATTCCCACCCTCACTAGCTTGTAGCATCGGAAGTAATCCAAATATTACTAATCTTGAGCACCTCCTTTTTAAATTCCTGCCTAATTTTCTATATTCCCCCTTCAGAATCTCATCCTTTTCCCTTCCTATGTCATTCATTCCAATGTGTACAATGACCTCCTCCTGGTCCCTCTCCCCTTCGAGAACACTCTGCATCCCCTCTGAGACATCCTTGATCCTGGCACTAGGGAGGCAATATGCCATTCTGTTTTTTTTTGCTGCTGGCTGCAGAAACGTCTGTCTGTGCCTCTGACTAGAGAGTCCCCTATCACAAATGATCACTTGGAAGCCAACATACCCCTTATTTACATTACAGTCTGTCTCAATACCAGAAACCTGGCTGTTAATGCTACATTCCCCTGAGAGTCCATCACTTCCTACATTTCCCAGAACAGCATACTTGTTTGAAATGGGTGTAGCCACCGAAGACTCCTGCACTACCTGCCTAGCTCTCCTACTTTTGCTGGAGTTAACCCATTTATTTGACAGTATCTGCGGCTTTTTTCCCTTCCTGTAACCTCCATCCATCACATGTCCTAGCTCTTATAAATTCCTCATTGCCTCTAACAGCTGATCCATTCGATTTGATGGGATTTGCAACCAAAGACATTTCCTGCAGACATAATCTTCAGTAATGTGGAAACTCTCCCAAATCTCTCTCATCTGACAAGAAGAGCATATCACTCTACTAAAGGCCATCTTTGCTCCTTCACAATCAACAGACCCAGAAAGTTGCACTATCCTATTACTCTTTTTAAAAAAAACACTACTCCAGGCTAATGTAATACTTATGGCTTATTTTTAAAAATTTAATCAAGAGACAGATCTCAATAAAACATATTATCAAGAAACAACCCACTCTCCTCACTTGTAGATTGACAACAATGCTACTCTTAAAAGCTATGCACTTATCTGTTCATGTGCTGTGAGCTCTCTCACACATGTTCCTTGTCTCACTTATTCAAACTGAATTCTATTTGCCGTTAATCAGTCCTTCTAGCCGGTATAGAGTTATACAGCACGGACCAGATATCTTAAATAGAGGTTCTGAGGAAGGGTCACTGGATCTGAAATGTTAACTCTCCTCTTTCTTCTCAGCTGCTTCCAGACCTGAGCATTTCTAGCAACTTCTGATTTTGTTTCTGATTACAGCATCTGCAGTTATTTTGGTTTTGATTTCAAAATTATCACTGGATTGTAATTGGATGATTAAGGATTGACAGTTGTTCAATCCTCTGGTCAGTTGAGCTTATATTGCTGGATCTTTACTGTGATGTTGGCCTAACACTAGTTCAGTGTATAGCCAGCCAGAGCGAAGGCCTCTTCAAGAACACTGTTAAGGTGTTTTATGAGAAAGGTTTCTAATGATGCTGTCACTTTAAAAGGTTACTTTGTCTTGGTTTTTATTTGAAGAGAGGTTGTAAAGGCAGAGAGTTGAGCAGTCTACCAGAACCATGAGAGTAAACAACACGTGAGACCTTTAGATTTTGTTTTTAAAAGTTGGAACAATAGAAACGACCTGAATGAGAGAGCTGGCCACACCCAGACCAGGTTGCAAGTTTATTTTTAAGCTGCAGCAGTCAGAAGCTATTTGGGGTCTCCAAAGAATTTGTAGCTTCAGTGAATGATTCCTAGCTGATACTTTGAAATTTCTCTTGATGCTTTTTTCTCCTGGATTGGAGAACTGCATGGAAGAATCTGTGTGTCTGAATTTGCCTTTTTGCAAAGTGTTAGTTTCTTTTTTTGGAAATTCTTACACACTGTGGAAAAGGATATGGAAGATATAGAATCTAGGGGAATAGATGGTGACATCTTGACAAATGTCCATATTACAGAGGAGGAAGTGCTGGATGTTTTGAAACGCATAAAAGTGGATAAATGTCCAGGACCTGATCAGGTGTACCCTAGCACTCAGTGGGAAGCTGGGAAGTGATTGCAGGGCCTGTTGCTGAGATATTTGTATCATCGATAGTCACAGGTGAAGTGCCGGAAGACTGGA